>NC_138444.1:5000000-10000000 GCF_040668555.2 Bombus flavifrons
TTATAACGTTATACCATACAACGTAATACGTTATAACGTTACACCAGATAGCGTTATACTATATAACGTAATGAGTTATAAAGTTATACCATACAACGTATTACGTTATAACGTTATACAATATAACGGTATATTATATAACGTAATACATTACAACGTTTTAACACATAACGTTATACTATAAAAAGTAATACGTAACAACGTTATAAAAATACAACTTACTACGTTCTAACGTTATACTATATAACGCAATAAGTTATAACGTTATACCATGTAACGTTATTCCATATATGGAATTACGTTGTAACATCATACCATATAACATTATTCTATATATCGTAATACGTTATAACGTTAAACCATATATCGTTATGCTATATGACGTAATACGTTATAACGTTATACCATACAACGTAATACGTTATAACGTTATACCATACAACGTAATACGTTATAACGTTACACCATATAGCGTTATACTATATAACGTAATACGTTATAACGTTATACCATATAACGTTATACTATATAACGTATTACGTTATAACGTTATACCATATAACGTTATACTATATAACGCAATACGTTATAACGTTATACCATATAACGTTATACCATACATGGAATTACGTTATAACGTCATACCCTATGACGTTATACTATATAACGTAATACGTTATAACGGTATACCATATAACGTTATACTATATAACGTAATAAGTTATAAAGTTATACCATACAACGTATTACGTTATAACGTTATACCATATAACGTTATGCTACATAACGTAATACGTTATAACGTTATACCATACAACGTAATACGTTATAACGTTACACCATATAGCGTTATACTATATAACGTAACACGTTATAACGTTGTACCATATAACGCATTACGTTATAACGTTATACCATATAACGTATTACGTTATAACGTTATACCATATAACGTTATACCATATAACGTAATACGTTATAACGTTATACCTTATAACCTTGTACTACATAACGTAATACGTTATAACGTTTTACCATATAACGTATTACGTTATAACGTTATATTATATAACGTAATACGTTATAACGTTATACCATATAACGTTATACCATATAACGTAATACGTTATGACGTTATACCTTATAACCTTGTGCTACATAACGTAATGCGTTATAACGTTATACCATATAACGAAATACGTAATAACGGTATACCATATAACGTTATACCATATAACGTTATACCATATAACGTTATACTGTATAAAGCAATACGTTATAACGTTATACCATATAACGTTATACCATATATGGAATTACGTTATAACGTCATACCATATAACGTTATACTATATAACGTAATACGTTACAACGGTATACCATATAACGTTATACTACATAATGAAATACGTTATAACGTTATACCATATAACGTAATACTATATAACGTAATACGCTATAACGCTATACCATATGACGTAATACGTTATAACGTTATACCACATAACGTTATACTATAAAAAGTAATACGTAACAACGTTATAAGAATACAACTTGCTACGTTATAACTTTATACCATATAACGTTATACTATATAACGTAATACGTTATAAAGTTATACCGTATAACGGCATATTATATAACGTAATACGTTATAACGTTATACCACATAACGTTATACCATATAACGTAATACGTTATAACGTTATACCTAATAACCTTGTACTACATAACGTAATGCGTTATAACGTTATACCATATAACGAAATACGTAATAACGGTATACCATATAACGTTATACCATATAACGTAATACTATATAACGTAATACGCTATAACGCTATACCATATGACGTAATACGTTATAACGTTATACCACATAACGTTATACTATAAAAAGTAATACGTAACAACGTTATAAGAATACAACTTGCTACGTTATAACTTTATACCATATAACGTTATACTATATAACGTAATACGTTATAAAGTTATACCGTATAACGGCATATTATATAACGTAATACGTTATAACGTTATACCACATAACGTTATACCATATAACGTCTTACGTTATAACGTTATACCATATAACGTTATACTATATAACGTAATACGTTATAACGTTATACCATATAACGTTATGCTCTATAACGTAATACGTTATAACGTTATACCATACAAAGTATTACGTTATAACATTATAGCATATAACGTTATAGTATATAACGCAATACGTTATAACGTTATACCATATAACGTATTACGTTATAACGTCATACCATATAACGTTATACTACGTAACGTAATAGGTTATAACGTTATACCATATAACGTAATACGTTATAACGTTATACCATATAACGTATTACGTTAGAACGTTATACCACATAATGATATACTATATAACTTAATACGTTGTAACATTATACCATATAATGTATAACGTTACTACGTTGTTCCATATAACGTGATACCATCTAATGTAATACTACATAACGTAATAAGGTATAACGTTATAACACATGACGTATTACGATATAACGTAATACGTTTTAACTTTGTACCATATAATGTATTACGTTATAACGTTATACCACATAACGTTATACTATAAAAAGTAATACGTAACAACATTATAAAAATACAACTCACTACGTTATAACGTTATACCATATAACGGAATATTATATAACGTAATACGTTATAACGTTATACCATATATCGTTATACTATATAACGTAATACGTTATAACGTTTTGCCATATAACGTTATAGCATTTAACGAATTACGTTATAACGTTATAACATATAACGTAATACTATATAATGTAATACGTTATAACGTTATACCATATAACGTATTACGTTATAACGTCATGCCATATAAGGCTACACCATATAACGTATTACGTTATATCGTTATACCATACAACGTAATACGTTATAACGTTACACCATATAGCGTTATACTATATAACGTAATAAGTTATGAAGTTATACCATACAACGTATTACGTTATAACGTTATACCACATAACGTTATACTATAAAAAGTAATACGTAACAACGCTATAAAAATACAACTTGCTACGTTATAACGTTATACTATATAACGTTATACTATATAACGTAATACATTATTACGTTATACCATATAACGGTATATTACATAACGTATTACGTTATGACGTTATACCATATAACGGTATATTAAACAACGTAATACGTTACGTTATACTACATATAACGTTATACTACATAACGTAATATTATACGTTATAACGTCATACCATATAACGTTATACTATATAACGTAATACGTTATAACGGTATACCATATAACGTAATACTATATAACGTAATACGCTATAACGTTATACCATATGACGTATTACGTTATAAGGTTATACCATATAACGTTATACAATATAAAGTAATACGAAATAACGTTATACCATATGACGTAATACGTTATAACGTTATACCATATAACGTTATACTATATAACGTAATACGTTATAACGGTATACCATATAACGTTATACTACATAACGTAATACGTTATAACGTTATACCATATAACGTTATACTACATAATGAAATACGTTATAACGTTATACCATATAACGTAATACTATATAACGTAATACGCTATAACGTTATACCATATGACGTAATACGTTATAACGTTATACCATATAACGTTATACTATATAACGTAATACGTTATAACGGTATACCATATAACGGTATATTATATAACGTAATACGTTATAACGTTATACCATATAACTTTATACCATATAACGTATTACGTTATAACGTTATACCATATAACGTATTACGTTATAACGTTATACTATATAACGTTATACTATATATCGTAATACGTTATAACGTTATACCATATAACGTAATACTATATAACGTAATACGCTATAACGTTATACCATATGACGTATTACGTTATAACGTTATACTATATAACGTTATACTATATAACGTAATACGATATAACGTTATACCATTCAACGGTATAATATATAACGTAATAGGTTATAACGTTATACCATATAACGTAATACGTTATAACGTTATACCTTATACCCTTGTACTACATAACGTAATACGTTATAACGTTTTACCATATAACGTAATACGTTATAACGTTATACCTTATATCCTTGTACTACATAACCTAATACGTTATAACGTTATACCATATAACGAAATACGTAATAACGTTATACCATATAACGTAATACGTTATAACGATATACAATATAACGTAATACGTTATAATGTTATACCATATAACGTAATACGTTATAACGTTATACCATATAACGTTATACTATATAATGTAATACGTTACAACGGTATGCCATATAACGTTGTACTACATAACGAAATACGTTATAACGTTATACCATATAACGTAATACTATATAACGTAATGCGCTATAACGTTATACCATATGACGTAATACGTTATAACGTTATACCATATAACGTTATACTATATAACGTAATACGTTATAACGTTATACCATATAACGTTATATCATATAACGTTATACTATATAACGTAATACGTTATTACGTTATACCATATAACGTAATACTATATAACGTAATAAGTTATAACGTTATACCATATAACGTTATACTATATAACGTAATAAGTTATAAAGTTATACCATACAGCGTATTACGTCATAACGTTATACCATATAACGTTATACCATATAACGTTATACTATATAATGTAATACGTTAGAACGCTATACCATATAACGTATTACGTTATAACGTCATGCCATATAAGGTTATACCATATAACGTATTACGTTATAACGTCATACCATATATCGTTATACTATATAACGTAATACGATATAACGTTATACCATACAACGGTATACTATATAACGTAATACGTTATAACGTTATACCATATAACGTTATACTACATAACGTAATACGTTACAACGTTATACCATATAACGTTATACTATATAACGTAATACGTTATATCGTTATACCATATAACGGTATATTATATAACGTAATACGTTACAACGTTATACCATATAACGTTATACTACATAACGTAATGCGTTATAACGTTATTCCATATAACGTTATACTATATAACGTAATACGTTATAACGTTATACCATATAACGTTATACTATATATCGTAATACGTTATAACGTTAAACCATATAACGTTATGCTATATAACGTAATACGTTATAACGTTATACCATACAACGTAATACGTTATAACGTTACACCATATAGCGTTATACTATATAACGTTATAAGTTATAAAGTTATACCATACAACGTATTACGTTATAACGTTATACCATATAACGTTATACTATATAACGCAATACGTTATAACGTTATACCATATAACGTTATACCATATATGGAATTACGTTATAACGTCATACCATATTACGTTATACTATATAACGTAATACGTTACAACGGTATACCATATAACGTTATAATACATAACGAAATACGTTGTAACGTTATACCATATAACGTAATACTATATAACGTAATTCGCTATAACGTTATACCATATAACGTTATACTACATAACGTAATACGTTATAACGTTATACCTTATAACCTTGTACTACATAACGTAATGCGTTATAACGTTATACCATATAACGAAATACGTAATAACGTTATACCATATAGCGTTATACTATATAACGTAGTACGTTATAACGTTGTACCATATAACGCATTACGTTATAACGTTATACCATATAACGTATTACGTTATAACGTTATACCATATAACGTAATACGTTATAACGTTATACCATATAACGTTATACCATATAACGTTATACTATATAACGTAATACGTTATAACGTTATACCATATAACGTTATACCATATAACGTAATACGTTATAACGTTATACCTTATAACCTTGTACTACATAACGTAATACGTTATAACGTTTTACCATATAACGTAATACGTTATAGCGTTACACCATATAGCGTTATACTATATAACGTAATACGTTATAACGTTGTACCATATAACGCATTACGTTATAACGTTATACCATATAACGTATTACGTTATAACGTTATACCATATAACGTAATACGTTACAACGTTATACCATATAACGTTATACTATATAACGTAATACGTTATATCGTTATACCATATAACGGTATATTATATAACGTAATACGTTACAACGTTATACCATATAACGTTATACTACATAACGTAATGCGTTATAACGTTATTCCATATAACGTTATACTATATAACGTAATACGTTATAACGTTATACCATATAACGTTATACTATATATCGTAATACGTTATAACGTTAAACCATATAACGTTATGCTATATAACGTAATACGTTATAACGTTATACCATACAACGTAATACGTTATAACGTTACACCATATAGCGTTATACTATATAACGTTATAAGTTATAAAGTTATACCATACAACGTATTACGTTATAACGTTATACCATATAACGTTATACTATATAACGCAATACGTTATAACGTTATACCATATAACGTTATACCATATATGGAATTACGTTATAACGTCATACCATATTACGTTATACTATATAACGTAATACGTTACAACGGTATACCATATAACGTTATAATACATAACGAAATACGTTGTAACGTTATACCATATAACGTTATACTATATAACGTAATACGTTATAACGTTGTACCATATAACGTATTACGTTATAACGTTATACCATATAACGTATTACGTTATAACGTTATACCATATAACGTTATACCATATAACGTTATACTATATAACGTAATACGTTATAACGTTATACCATATAACGTTATACCATATAACGTAATACGTTATAACGTTATACCTTATAACCTTGTACTACATAACGTATTACGTTATAACGTTATACCATATAACGTTATACCATATAACGTTATACTATATAACGTAATACGTTATAACGTTATACCATATAACGTTATACCATATAACGTAATACGTTATAACGTTATACCTTATAACCTTGTACTACATAACGTAATACGTTATAACGTTTTACCATATAACGTATTACGTTATAACGTTATATTATATAACGTAATACGTTATAACGTTATACCATATAACGTTATACCATATAACGTAATACGTTATAACGTTATATCTTATAACCTTGTACTACATAACGTAATACGTTATAACGTTTTACAATATAACGTAATACGTTATAACGTTACACCATATAGCGTTATACTATATAACGTAATACGTTATAACGTTGTACCATATAACGCATTACGTTACAACGTTGTACCATATAACGCATTAAGTTATAACGTTATACCATATAACGTATTACGTTACAACGTTATACCATATAACGTATTACGTTATAACGTTATACCATATAACGTTATACCATATAACGTTATACTATATAACGTAATACGTTATAACGGTATACCATATAACGTTATACTACATAATGAGATACGTTATAACGTTATACCATATAACGTAATACTATATAACGTAATACGCTATAACGTTATACCATATGACGTAATACGTTATAACGTTATACCACATAACGTTATACTATAAAAAGTAATACGTAACAACGTTATAAAAATACAACTTGCTACGTTATGACGTTATACTATATTACGTTATACTATATATCGTAATACGTTATAACGTTATTCCATATAACGTTATACTATATAACGTAATACGTTATAACGTTATGCCATATAACGTTATACTATATATCGTAATACGTTATAACGTTAAACCATATAACGTTATGCTATATAACGTAATACGTTATAACGTTATACCATACAACGTAATACGTTATAACGTTACACCATATAGCGTTATACTATATAACGTTGTAAGTAATAAAGTTATACCATACAACGTATTACGTTATAACCTCATACCATATTACGTTATACTATATAACGTAATACGTTACAACGGTATACCATATAACGTTATAATACATAACGAAATACGTTGTAACGTTATACCATATAACGTAATACTATATAACGTAATTCGCTATAACGTTATACCATATAACGTTATACTATATAACGTAATACGTTATAACGTTATACCTTATAACCTTGTACTACATAACGTAATGCGTTATAACGTTATACCATATAACGAAATACGTAATAACGTTATACCATATAGCGTTATACTATATAACGTAATACGGTATAACGTTGTACCATATAACGCATTACGTTATAACGTTATACCATATAACGTATTACGTTATAACGTTATACCATATAACGTATTACGTTATAACGTTATACCATATAACGTTATACCATATAACGTTATACTATATAACGTAATACGTTATAACGTTATACCATATAACGTTATACCATATAACGTAATACGTTATAACGTTATACCTTATAACCTTGTACTACATAACGTAATACGTTATAACGTTTTACCATATAACGTAATACGTTATAACGTTACACCATATAGCGTTATACTATATAACGTAATAAGTTAGAACGTTGTACCATATAACGCATTACGTTATAACGTTGTACCATATAACGCATTACGTTATAACGTTATACCATATAACGTATTACGTTATAACGTTATACCATATAACGTATTACGTTATAACGTTATACCATATAACGTTATACCATATAACGTTATACTATATAACGTAATACGTTATAACGTTATACCATATAACGCTATACCATATAACGTAATACTTTATAACGTTATACCTTATAACCTTGTACTACATAACGTATTACGTTATAACGTTATACCATATAGCGTTATACCATATAACGTTATACTATATAACGTAATACGTTATAACGTTATACCATATAACGATATACCATATAACGTAATACGTTATAACGTTATACCTTATAACCTTGTACTACATAACGTAATACGTTATAACGTTTTACAATATAACGTATTACGTTATAACGTTATATTATATAACGTAATACGTTATAACGTTATACCATATAACGTTATACCATATAACGTTATACTATATAACGTAATACGTTATAACGTTATACCTTATAACCTTGTACTACATAACGTATTACGTTATAACGTTATACCATATAGCGTTATACCATATAACGTTATACTATATAACGTAATACGTTATAACGTTATACCATATAACGTTATACCATATAACGTAATACGTTATAACGTTATACCTTATAACCTTGTACTACATAACGTAATACGTTATAACGTTATGCCATATAACGTTATACTGTATAAAGTAATACGAAATAACGTTATACTATATAACGTAATACGATAGAACGTTATACCATATAACGTTATACTATATAACGTAATACTTTATAACGTTATACCATATAACGTTATACTATATTACGTAATACGTTATAACGGTATACCATATAACGTTATACTACATAACGTAATACGTTATAACGTTATAACATATATCGAAATACGTTATAACGTTATACCATACAACGTAATAACGTAATAAGTTATAAAGTTATACCATATGACGTAATACGTTATAACGTTATACCACATAACGTTATACTATAAAAAGTAATACGTAACAACGTTATAAGAATACAACTTGCTACGTTATGACGTTATACTATATTACGTTATACTATATAACGTAATACGTTATAACGTTATACCATATATCGTTATACTATATAACGTAATACGTTATAACGTTATACCACATAACGTTATACCATATAACGTTATGCTCTATAACGTAATACGATATAACGTTATACCATATATCGGTATACTATATAACGTCATACTTTATAACGTTATACCATATAACGTTATACAACATAAAGGAATACGTTATAACTTTATACCATATAACGTTATACTATATAACGTAATACGTTATAAAGTTATACCGTATAACGGTATATTATATAACGTAACACGTTATAACGTTATACCATATAACGTTATACAACATAACGGAATACGTTATAACTTTATACCATATAACGTTATACTATATAACGTAATACGTTATAAAGTTATACCGTATAACGGTATATTATATAACGTAATACGTTATAACGTTATACCATATAACGTTATGCTCTATAACGTAATACGTTATAACGTTATACCATACAAAGTATTACGTTATAACATTATAGCATATAACGTAATAGTATATAACGCAATACGTTATAACGTTATACCATATAACGTATTACGTTATAACGTCATACCATATAACGTTATACTACGTAACGTAATAGGTTATAACGTTATACCATATAACGTAATACGTTATAACGTTATACCATATAACGTATTACGTTAGAACGTTATACCACATAATGATATACTATATAACTTAATACGTTGTAACATTATACCATATAATGTATAACGTTACTACGTTGTTCCATATAACGTGATACCATCTAATGTTATACTACATAACGTAATAAGGTATAACGTTATAACACATGACGTATTACGATATAACGTAATACGTTTTAACTTTGTACCATATAATGTATTACGTTATAACGTTATACCACATAACGTTATACTATAAAAAGTAATACGTAACAACATTATAAAAATACAACTCACTACGTTATAACGTTATACCATATAACGGAATATTATATAACGTAATACGTTATAACGTTATACCATATATCGTTATACTATATAACGTAATACGCTATAACGTTTTGCCATATAACGTTATAGCATTTAACGAATTACGTTATAACGTTATAACATATAACGTAATACTATATAATATAATACGTTATAACGTTATACCATATAACGTATTACGTTATAACGACATGCCATATAAGGCTACACCATATATCGTATTACGTTATATCGTTATACCATACAACGTAATACGTTATAACGTTACACCATATAGCGTTATACTATATAACGTAATAAGTTATGAAGTTATACCATACAACGTATTACGTTATAACGTTATACCACATAACGTTATACTATAAAAAGTAATACGTAACAACGTTATAAAAATACAACTTGCTACGTTATAACGTTATACTATATAACGTTATACTATATAACGTAATACATTATTACGTTATACCATATAACGGTATATTACATAACGTATTACGTTATGACGTTATACCATATAACGGTATATTAAACAACGTAATACGTTACGTTATACTACATATAACGTTATACTACATAACGTAATACGTTATAACGTTATACCATATAACGTTATACTATATAACTTAATACATTATTACGTTATACCATATAACGGTATATTACATAACGTAATACGTTATGACGTTATAACATATAACGGTATATTATATAACGTAATACGTTACAACGTTATACCATATAACGTTATACTACATAACGTAATACGTTATATCGTTATACCATATATCGTTATACTATATAACGTAATACGTTATAACGTTATGCCATATAACGTTATACAGTATAATGTAATACGAAATAACGTTATACCATACAACGTAATACGTTATAACGTTATACCATATAACGTAATACTATATACTGTAATACGTTATAACGTTATACCATATAACGTATTACGTTATAACGTTATACCATATAACGTTGTACTATATAACGTCATACGTTATAACGGTATACCATATAACGTTATACTATATAACGTATTACGTTATTACGTTATACCATATAACGTAATACTATATAACGTAATACTTTATAACGTTATACCATATAACGTTATACTATATAACGTAATACGTTATAACGGTATACCATATAACGTTATACTACATAATGAAATACGTTATAACGTTATACCATATAACGTAATACTATATGACGTAATACGCTATAAAGTTATACCATATGACGTAATACGTTATAACGTTATACCATATAACGTTATACTATATAACGTAATACGTTATAACGTTATACCATATAACGTTATACTATATAATGTAATACGTTATTACGTTATACCATATAACGTAATACTATATAACGTAATACTTTATAACGTTATACCATATAACGTTATACTATATAACGTAATACGTTATAACGGTATACCATATAACGTTATACTACATAACGTAATACGTTATAACGTTATACCATATAACGAAATACGTTATAACGTTATACCATACAACGTAATACGTTATAACGTTACACCAGATAGCGTTATACTATATAACGTAATGAGTTATAAAGTTATACCATACAACGTATTACGTTATAACGTTATACAATATAACGGTATATTATATAACGTAATACATTACAACGTTTTAACACATAACGTTATACTATAAAAAGTAATACGTAACAACGTTATAAAAATACAACTTACTACGTTCTAACGTTATACTATATAACGCAATAAGTTATAACGTTATACCATGTAACGTTATTCCATATATGGAATTACGTTGTAACATCATACCATATAACATTATTCTATATATCGTAATACGTTATAACGTTAAACCATATATCGTTATGCTATATGACGTAATACGTTATAACGTTATACCATACAACGTAATACGTTATAACGTTATACCATACAACGTAATACGTTATAACGTTACACCATATAGCGTTATACTATATAACGTAATACGTTATAACGTTATACCATATAACGTTATACTATATAACGTATTACGTTATAACGTTATACCATATAACGTTATACTATATAACGCAATACGTTATAACGTTATACCATATAACGTTATACCATACATGGAATTACGTTATAACGTCATACCCTATGACGTTATACTATATAACGTAATACGTTATAACGGTATACCATATAACGTTATACTATATAACGTAATAAGTTATAAAGTTATACCATACAACGTATTACGTTATAACGTTATACCATATAACGTTATGCTACATAACGTAATACGTTATAACGTTATACCATACAACGTAATACGTTATAACGTTACACCATATAGCGTTATACTATATAACGTAACACGTTATAACGTTGTACCATATAACGCATTACGTTATAACGTTATACCATATAACGTATTACGTTATAACGTTATACCATATAACGTTATACCATATAACGTAATACGTTATAACGTTATACCTTATAACCTTGTACTACATAACGTAATACGTTATAACGTTTTACCATATAACGTATTACGTTATAACGTTATATTATATAACGTAATACGTTATAACGTTATACCATATAACGTTATACCATATAACGTAATACGTTATGACGTTATACCTTATAACCTTGTGCTACATAACGTAATGCGTTATAACGTTATACCATATAACGAAATACGTAATAACGGTATACCATATAACGTTATACCATATAACGTTATACCATATAACGTTATACTGTATAAAGCAATACGTTATAACGTTATACCATATAACGTTATACCATATATGGAATTACGTTATAACGTCATACCATATAACGTTATACTATATAACGTAATACGTTACAACGGTATACCATATAACGTTATACTACATAATGAAATACGTTATAACGTTATACCATATAACGTAATACTATATAACGTAATACGCTATAACGCTATACCATATGACGTAATACGTTATAACGTTATACCACATAACGTTATACTATAAAAAGTAATACGTAACAACGTTATAAGAATACAACTTGCTACGTTATAACTTTATACCATATAACGTTATACTATATAACGTAATACGTTATAAAGTTATACCGTATAACGGCATATTATATAACGTAATACGTTATAACGTTATACCACATAACGTTATACCATATAACGTAATACGTTATAACGTTATACCTAATAACCTTGTACTACATAACGTAATGCGTTATAACGTTATACCATATAACGAAATACGTAATAACGGTATACCATATAACGTTATACCATATAACGTAATACTATATAACGTAATACGCTATAACGCTATACCATATGACGTAATACGTTATAACGTTATACCACATAACGTTATACTATAAAAAGTAATACGTAACAACGTTATAAGAATACAACTTGCTACGTTATAACTTTATACCATATAACGTTATACTATATAACGTAATACGTTATAAAGTTATACCGTATAACGGCATATTATATAACGTAATACGTTATAACGTTATACCACATAACGTTATACCATATAACGTCTTACGTTATAACGTTATACCATATAACGTTATACTATATAACGTAATACGTTATAACGTTATACCATATAACGTTATGCTCTATAACGTAATACGTTATAACGTTATACCATACAAAGTATTACGTTATAACATTATAGCATATAACGTTATAGTATATAACGCAATACGTTATAACGTTATACCATATAACGTATTACGTTATAACGTCATACCATATAACGTTATACTACGTAACGTAATAGGTTATAACGTTATACCATATAACGTAATACGTTATAACGTTATACCATATAACGTATTACGTTAGAACGTTATACCACATAATGATATACTATATAACTTAATACGTTGTAACATTATACCATATAATGTATAACGTTACTACGTTGTTCCATATAACGTGATACCATCTAATGTAATACTACATAACGTAATAAGGTATAACGTTATAACACATGACGTATTACGATATAACGTAATACGTTTTAACTTTGTACCATATAATGTATTACGTTATAACGTTATACCACATAACGTTATACTATAAAAAGTAATACGTAACAACATTATAAAAATACAACTCACTACGTTATAACGTTATACCATATAACGGAATATTATATAACGTAATACGTTATAACGTTATACCATATATCGTTATACTATATAACGTAATACGTTATAACGTTTTGCCATATAACGTTATAGCATTTAACGAATTACGTTATAACGTTATAACATATAACGTAATACTATATAATGTAATACGTTATAACGTTATACCATATAACGTATTACGTTATAACGTCATGCCATATAAGGCTACACCATATAACGTATTACGTTATATCGTTATACCATACAACGTAATACGTTATAACGTTACACCATATAGCGTTATACTATATAACGTAATAAGTTATGAAGTTATACCATACAACGTATTACGTTATAACGTTATACCACATAACGTTATACTATAAAAAGTAATACGTAACAACGTTATAAAAATACAACTTGCTACGTTATAACGTTATACTATATAACGTTATACTATATAACGTAATACATTATTACGTTATACCATATAACGGTATATTACATAACGTATTACGTTATGACGTTATACCATATAACGGTATATTAAACAACGTAATACGTTACGTTATACTACATATAACGTTATACTACATAACGTAATATTATACGTTATAACGTCATACCATATAACGTTATACTATATAACGTAATACGTTATAACGGTATACCATATAACGTAATACTATATAACGTAATACGCTATAACGTTATACCATATGACGTATTACGTTATAAGGTTATACCATATAACGTTATACAATATAAAGTAATACGAAATAACGTTATACCATACAAATTAATACGTTATAACGTTATACCATATAACGTAATACAATATAATGTAATACGTTATAACGTCATACTATATAACGTAATACGTTATAACGTTATACCATATATCGTTACACTATATAACGTAATACGTTATAACGTTTTGCCATATAACGTTATAGCATTTAACGAATTACGTTATAACGTTATACCATATAACCTTATACTATATGTCGGGTTTGCATTGGAATTAGGATTAGGGGCGTGAAACGAATCGTCGTTTGGTTTACGCATTGTCGATAAGCTATACAGAAGACATTGACTAGTGCAGATACGATTATTATGGAATTGGACATGTAACTGTTGCAATTAGACACTCGAGAAACTAATGATAATGATCCTAGGTTCAATAACGAATCCGCGGTCGACGGGGTGATGGATGAACGTGCCCACAAAATCTAAGTCGGACTCTTTGTTAAAACGGGGAATATCCACCGAGCGTACAGACGCTAAGTGAGTCGCTAATACGATCTCGCGAGAGAATGACTTTTCGTCGCGATGATGCTGCAGAGGAGAACTATGATGGGGTGTGTCTAAGGACACGACATCATCGGATTCGTCGAGGATAGTCTTCGTTCAGAAAGTAAGGGAAATTAACGTTGCTGCTAATTGGTCAATCTCCATATCGGTGGTTAGAAAAGATGCTAGCCGCCCTCGAGGGAAAGTTGCTAGTGGGAGACGCCGTTCGTTGAAAAAAATAGATCTCCCCTATCTTCCCGTAGTTGGGACAAAGACTATTTATCTGTTTGAAGGACTTTAGGTAACTAGATCTTAGTGTTTATAACGGCCCTCGGGCTAGCTGATCACGTACTGAAGGGACACATCGACATCTGGCAATCATCTTACTCGAAGAATAGGGATTGCGTGTGGCCACGGGACAGAGACCGTTGGAATGTTTACTGTCGTGTGTCGCCAGAGATATTTCTTTTAAGGAGAGCTATAGAATTACTTCATACCTTTGTTAGGCAAAGCGTTCATCCCGTGACCGCGGCTACGTTCGGCGACTGGCTATCGCCTCGAGCCCAAGCTCATTATCACAAATCTTGAACAAATACAATCGGATCGAAAGACGACAATTGTTTAGTTACGCCTATGATAGAATCTAGATTACGGTGTTAAGGGATTTTCGCGGGGTTCCAAAGGGAAGACTCCGATGTCCCTTTCATCTCCGACATATATAACGTAATACGCTATAATGTTATACTATATAACGTAATACGTTATAACGTTATACCATATAACGTATTACTATATAACGTAATACGCTATAACGTTATACTATATGACGTATTACGTTATAAGGTTATACCATATAACGTTATACAATATAAAGTAATACGAAATAACGTTATACCATACAAATTAATACGTTATAACGTTATACCATATAACGTAATACAATATAATGTAATACGTTATAACGTTATACCATATAACGTAATACAATATAATGTAATACGTTATAACGTTATACCATATAACGGATTACGTTATAGCGTTATTCCATATAACGTAATACTATATAACGTAATACTTTATAACGTTATACCATACAACGTATTACGTTATAACGTTATACCATATAACCTTGTACTATATAACGCAATACGTTATAACGTTATACCATATAACGTTATACCATATATGGAATTACGTTATAACGTCATACCATATAACGTTATACTATATAACGTAATACGTTATAACGGTATACCATATAACGTTATGCTACATAACAAAATACGTTATAACGTTATACCATATAACGTAATACTATATAACGTAATACGCTATAACGTTATACCATATAGCGTTATACTATATAACGTGATACTGTATAATGTTATACTATATAACATAAAACCATAAAACGTAATTGTTGTAAAGTAATTCTATATGTCGGGGTGGCTTTATTGATAGGGTTGTGGGTGTTTGGTGAATCATCATTGGAATTTGCCATCGTTGTTGTATAACAAAGATACGGTTTATTAACACGAGTATGGATACCACAGACTTGACAATCAACCACGGCGATTAGGCGCTCGCAACACTTGTGCCAATGGCCTTAGGTTCGATAACGCATGCGCGATCAACGGGATCATAGCGTACGTACTCACAAAATCTAAGTCGGACTCTTTGTTAAAAAAACGCGTAATATTCACTGATCGTTAGGTGTTACTCTTTTCGTCGATGAGGTCGCAAGAGAGAATGACTTTCCGTCCCGATGATGCCACAGAGTCAAACTATGGTGGGGTGTTTCTAATGACACGAGATCATCGGATTCGTCTAGGATAGCCTTCGTTCGGATAGTGTTGGAAATTAACGTTGCTGTTAATTGTTCAATTTCCATGTCGGTGGCTAGAAAAGTATGCTAGCGGTCCTTCAGGGAATGTTGCTAGCGGGAAGCTTCGTTTGTTGAAAAATACATCTCCCCTATTTTCCCGTAGTTGGGACAAAGACTGTTTGTCTGTTTGAAGGACTTTAGGTAATAGATCTTAATGTTTATAACGGCCCTCAGACTAGCTGAATATGTACTGTGGAGATGCGTCTGCATCTGGTAACCATCATACCAGAAGAATAGTGTCTGCGTTTGGCGTGCTACGTTACAGAAACCGTTGGGATGTTTACTGTCGCGTGCCGCTACAAATATTTCTTTTAAGGAGAGCTATAGAATTACTCCATACCTTTGTTAGACAAAGCGTTCATCTTCGTGGCGTCAATTACTCAAATCGTAACGGGAATTTACCACTCCCGTTGGCGCGTTTCTTCGAGATCGCGTCTTCCCGCAAACGTGCGAAAGTTCAAGTATAATAGTGTATATATGAACATTATGAATATGGAACATATAAGTAAATATATTACAACAAAAATTACAACAAAAATATAAATATTTATTAGGCTTATATACAACTTACATTTAATAGGTTTATATATAACATATTTATACACAATTTATTAGTTTCATATTTTATTAGATCGTAACATTGCAGTCTTTTACTTTTGAATTGTAGGTGCAGACTGACTGGATGATTTGGAATCTCGCATAGATGCGCTACGTCTTCGCTTTAGTTCTTCTTGACGTCTATTCTTAGCTTCCTTTTGCCGTTGTGCTAACAGCTTCGCATACTCTGCTGCTTGTTGCTTGCGAGCCAAGCAACGCCTCCTCTTTAGAGCCAGTCTATGCCTCTTTCTCTATATAAACATATTTTTATTTTATTATAAACTCCATACTTTTGGAAAATTTTAACTGAAACAAAACAACAATACAATATAGATACATATATGTACAAACCTGGAGTGTAAGTGGGGTAATAAGACGTTGAATTTTAGGGGCTTTCGACCGCTGTGGTTTGCCCTCTTTTTGAATTGGTCGTTTCACAACGAATCGACGGACATCATCTTCCTTGGATAAATTAAATAGTTTGCGAATTTTGCTTGCTCTCTTGGGTCCTAAACGGCGTGGGACTTCCTTGTCAGTTAAATCCGGGATATCCTGTAAGAATTTAATCAACTTATACATTAAATGCTTCTTAGCATTAAAAATGTTCTTTAACACGTTCACGTGGGCGCTGCTTTTTGTATTTCCCGCCGTGGGGCAGCGCTCATATGGATTATTATTTGAAGGCCACATGCAATTTATAGATAGCTATTATACGAGAGTCCCTTTGGTTGAAGAACATTTGCAGAAAAAAAACATTTATTTGTGGTACTATAGAATAAACAAAAATTTTCTACCGCCACGGGCGTTACAAAAACAAAAACGGGGTCACATTGTGAGTTTTGAAAATCGTAGCAGAGTTAAATTTTTTAAATGGACTGACAAAAGACCAGTTTATATGTTTACTACTTCCAAGAATCACATTTGTGCAATTATTCAAGGAAAAAATGGAGAACTAAAGCCTGATGACTTTTTTTATAGTAATGCAAAAAAGAGTGATGACTTATCCTATCAAATGATATCGTACTATAGTTGTTTACGGAAAACCGTTAAATGGTACAAAAAAATTATTATACAATTAATATGGGGGACTTGCCTTATAATTCTGTGGTACATATATCAAAGACGATGTAATAAAGATATTAATATTTTGCAATTTAGAGAAAAAAAATTATTGTTCATCTTTGACCAATAATCACTACATTGCAGAAATGGCTATTGAAAAGCAAATACCTTCACAAAATGTTCACATTTTCTCCATTCACATAAAGGATCTGTAAGAAAGTCAAGAAAAAAATGTAAGGGATGTTACAAATGCTTATATAAAAAAAAAATTAGAGATTATGCCACGGAAAAAACTAAAAAAGTAACGATATATTGCAATCGTTGTGAGAGCCAGCCAGCACTTTGTTTAAAATGCTTTTAAAAATTGCATAGAAATAAATAAACAATTAAGTTAAGTTTATAATATTGAGATGAAATAAAATAAATCCTACTTCTTTTTTATTTAATAGACGTTAAATTTCCACTTAAATTTTCAAATATTCCAAATGGCGACTTTTTCTAGTTACTAAACGAACTACATTTTCGATGGTACACACCATCTGATGGAACATTCAAGTGTGAGTCAGGTGCACGCCGCCTGATGTGAAACTCGAGCGCGAGCCACCGGTGGTACGCGCCGGCGTGAACGTCTTAATGACTTAACTCACTGATCATTACATCCATAGATATGTTGACTTTTAGTGTATCGCTTGTACACTGAGAAAAAGTGTAAATTACATGACACTGTCTCCCAAATCAACACGATAGTTAATCTTCCATGTTTACGATAGTATCGTAAGATAATAAGTCAATTCTAAGATACACCCTGAAACATGGATAATAGATAGAAAGTACAGTCAAATTAATACCTTTTCTCCTTTTTTGACAATGACGAGAGCGAGTACTGAAAGGTTGGAATCGACAATGCATCCACGGACAGATTTACGTTTACGCTCACCATCACGTCTAGGTCTGTAGCATGAATGTCCTTTTGAGAGCAGTAAACGTACGCGCCCCAGTTACAGGAATTTTTAAAAAATTAAAATCAATGCACTATACCAAATCTATAAAATGCATAAACACATAAAGCTGTTACAAACGAAATTAGAATAGAAAATGCTTGTTACCATTAGTCAGAACGCCCTGTTTCATAGGAAATCCTTGTTTATCATTGCCGCCGGAGATACGAACGACATATCCCTTCCATTCGTTACCGAGAGCATCAGCCTCTACTTCTGCACCCATACGCTTTTCATAAAAAATTCTCAACTTATGCTCATCGGAGATTTCAAACAGTTTCTGACATCCTGTTGCAGGATATGATACGTTCAACTAGAAAACACATAAATATCATACAGAATGTGCAAAGATTTAACAGCCTTTGTCAGTTTATTCAATGTACATAATCAAATAAAAAATGTTATATATACATAGCCACATAAAGCTTTATTAAAAAGTTAGAACAAAAATTCAAATTACAAGGGGAATTGTAAGAAACTCGTGATTACTATGTTATAAAATAAGAGTAGATATATCACCTTGTAATAAGACTTCAATTGACTTATATTTATAAAGCATATTTTCCTTGATAATAGCCATAAAATATATTCACAAAGGTTGGCCGTTTGTACTTGTACAGTGACATATAAGTTAAACGTCTAAGACATTTTAATGAGGTTATGCTTACTTTCATAGTATAATAATGAAAATTGTAAATTTTAATGCTCTGAAGAAAATTTAAGTATTCCTCGTTAGAATATGACTTGCTTAATGTTGTTTATAATGTCAAAGTTAAATAAAATGTGTCATATTTCAAAATTGGTTAAGTATACAGATAAACGAATGTTTCATAAATTATATATATCTAAAATTATTTATAGCATTTCAATATATAAATTTGTATAGTAATTGTTTGTAATATTTGTTAGATTCTGAAATTATTACTGGATGCGTACCTTCGTTTCGACAAGTATAAAACAGCACTGCGAGCTATAAACAGAAAGATAGGATGTCGCATTAACGGACACTGCGTGCGTACTGTGAGTGCGTTAACCGGATATCCGGTTTAAGTCCAATGAAATATTAAAGTGAAAATAACAATAAACAAACTCTGTACAAATCTGTAAACAAACCATATTAATATTTATGTTTATATAGTAATTACATAAAACTTAAATTTTTAATGTTAAATTAGTTCATCAACGAATTATATTTCTCTGACAGACAGATGTGATGAAAATTAATAACATTTCTTTCAAATATTTAAAATCACTAATGTGTATGTAGATATTTTATTATATAGAAAATATATAAATGCAAGAAGAAACATTATTGTTTCTTTATTTTTAAAGGATAAGTAAATATCCAAATATTTTATCAAAAGTATTATTTATATTGTTGTCTATTAGAAAGAACTAGTTTTTAGTTCTGGGATAGTTCTTTGGAAAAATTGGAATTTTTGCTTGAGTACATGAATAAATAACATTATTATAATAGATTGATCGTATATGACGATATATGAATAATGGATAAATAAATCGAGAGTAGAATCGCGTTTTGCGCGTGATAAGCTAGTTTACACTATGGCAATAACTGACATTTTGTAGAAAGAGAAAGAATAGCAATAAGTTGTTTAATTAATGTATTTTCAGTCCTATTCATACATATGATTTTAATATGATTAAATCATTTTGTACTTCATTAAAATTTTAAATTATATCGTCAACAATAATTACGAGTAAATAGGGAAACTAAAAATTAAATTAATAATAGACTTTTCATTGATCAATCAATTATAACATAAACAAAATTGTTACTTAGTGTACAAATAATGAGGTTATGTAGATTATGCTTATATATAATGTCTATTTAACGAGACGAGGTAGTAAACGTAAACATTATTTGACTGCCACAGCTGCAATATACAGATTATACATACTTTATCTAAAATCTACATATGTATCTCTGTATATATTATTCGAAATTGAAGAGTTAGGTTCATTACAGAATATCAAATAGGATATGGAATATATTGTGACGTCTTTATATAAAAAATGTATGTGAAATTAAAACAAAAAGTATCAGACAAAAGATTATTTTGCTGTAAACATTTTTTCGGTAAAAAAATTTTACCGAATTTAATAAATTTAGAATCTGCTAGAACTAAACTTTAGTACAATGTTAAGAAATTAAATTCGATATTCGTCTTAAAATAAGAATACTATTAAAATTACCGTTGATGTTGCTAAACACTATAACTCGGCCTAAATCCTTTCAGAATCTTTAAAAATTACTAATTAATTAAAATGATAAGCCTCTACCTTACGTATATGCTGTATAAATTTAAATGAGTATAGTAGTGAGTAAATGAATATTACGAATATGGAACATATAAGTGAGGCCAACAAAGTATTACAACATATTTATACACAATTTATTAGTTTCATATTTTATTAGATCGTAACATTGCAGTCTTTTACTTTTGAATTGTAGGTGCAGACTGACTGGATGATTTGGAATCTCGCATAGATGCGCTACGTCTTCGCTTTAGTTCTTCTTGACGTCTATTCTTAGCTTCCTTTTGCCGTTGTGCTAACAGCTTCGCATACTCTGCTGCTTGTTGCTTGCGAGCCAAGCAACGCCTCCTCTTTAGAGCCAGTCTATGCCTCTTTCTCTATATAAACATATTTTTATTTTATTATAAACTCCATACTTTTGGAAAATTTTAACTGAAACAAAACAACAATACAATATAGATACATATATGTACAAACCTGGAGTGTAAGTGGGGTAATAAGACGTTGAATTTTAGGGGCTTTCGACCGCTGTGGTTTGCCCTCTTTTTGAATTGGTCGTTTCACAACGAATCGACGGACATCATCTTCCTTGGATAAATTAAATAGTTTGCGAATTTTGCTTGCTCTCTTGGGTCCTAAACGGCGTGGGACTTCCTTGTCAGTTAAATCCGGGATATCCTGTAAGAATTTAATCAACTTATACATTAAATGCTTCTTAGCATTAAAAATGTTCTTTAACACGTTCACGTGGGCGCTGCTTTTTGTATTTCCCGCCGTGGGGCAGCGCTCATATGGATTATTATTTGAAGGCCACATGCAATTTATAGATAGCTATTATACGAGAGTCCCTTTGGTTGAAGAACATTTGCAGAAAAAAAACATTTATTTGTGGTACTATAGAATAAACAAAAATTTTCTACCGCCACGGGCGTTACAAAAACAAAAACGGGGTCACATTGTGAGTTTTGAAAATCGTAGCAGAGTTAAATTTTTTAAATGGACTGACAAAAGACCAGTTTATATGTTTACTACTTCCAAGAATCACATTTGTGCAATTATTCAAGGAAAAAATGGAGAACTAAAGCCTGATGACTTTTTTTATAGTAATGCAAAAAAGAGTGATGACTTATCCTATCAAATGATATCGTACTATAGTTGTTTACGGAAAACCGTTAAATGGTACAAAAAAATTATTATACAATTAATATGGGGGACTTGCCTTATAATTCTGTGGTACATATATCAAAGACGATGTAATAAAGATATTAATATTTTGCAATTTAGAGAAAAAAAATTATTGTTCATCTTTGACCAATAATCACTACATTGCAGAAATGGCTATTGAAAAGCAAATACCTTCACAAAATGTTCACATTTTCTCCATTCACATAAAGGATCTGTAAGAAAGTCAAGAAAAAAATGTAAGGGATGTTACAAATGCTTATATAAAAAAAAAATTAGAGATTATGCCACGGAAAAAACTAAAAAAGTAACGATATATTGCAATCGTTGTGAGAGCCAGCCAGCACTTTGTTTAAAATGCTTTTAAAAATTGCATAGAAATAAATAAACAATTAAGTTAAGTTTATAATATTGAGATGAAATAAAATAAATCCTACTTCTTTTTTATTTAATAGACGTTAAATTTCCACTTAAATTTTCAAATATTCCAAATGGCGACTTTTTCTAGTTACTAAACGAACTACATTTTCGATGGTACACACCATCTGATGGAACATTCAAGTGTGAGTCAGGTGCACGCCGCCTGATGTGAAACTCGAGCGCGAGCCACCGGTGGTACGCGCCGGCGTGAACGTCTTAATGACTTAACTCACTGATCATTACATCCATAGATATGTTGACTTTTAGTGTATCGCTTGTACACTGAGAAAAAGTGTAAATTACATGACACTGTCTCCCAAATCAACACGATAGTTAATCTTCCATGTTTACGATAGTATCGTAAGATAATAAGTCAATTCTAAGATACACCCTGAAACATGGATAATAGATAGAAAGTACAGTCAAATTAATACCTTTTCTCCTTTTTTGACAATGACGAGAGCGAGTACTGAAAGGTTGGAATCGACAATGCATCCACGGACAGATTTACGTTTACGCTCACCATCACGTCTAGGTCTGTAGCATGAATGTCCTTTTGAGAGCAGTAAACGTACGCGCCCTAGTTACAGGAATTTTTAAAAAATTAAAATCAATGCACTATACCAAATCTATAAAATGCATAAACACATAAAGCTGTTACAAACGAAATTAGAATAGAAAATGCTTGTTACCATTAGTCAGAACGCCCTGTTTCATAGGAAATCCTTGTTTATCATTGCCACCGGAGATACGAACGACATATCCCTTCCATTCGTTACCGAGAGCATCAGCCTCTACTTCTGCACCCATACGCTTTTCATAAAAAATTCTCAACTTATGCTCATCGGAGATTTCAAACAGTTTCTGACATCCTGTTGCAGGATATGATACGTTCAACTAGAAAACACATAAATATCATACAGAATGTGCAAAGATTTAACAGCCTTTGTCAGTTTATTCAATGTACATAATCAAATAAAAAATGTTATATATACATAGCCACATAAAGCTTTATTAAAAAGTTAGAACAAAAATTCAAATTACAAGGGGAATTGTAAGAAACTCGTGATTACTATGTTATAAAATAAGAGTAGATATATCACCTTGTAATAAGACTTCAATTGACTTATATTTATAAAGCATATTTTCCTTGATAATAGCCATAAAATATATTCACAAAGGTTGGCCGTTTGTACTTGTACAGTGACATATAAGTTAAACGTCTAAGACATTTTAATGAGGTTATGCTTACTTTCATAGTATAATAATGAAAATTGTAAATTTTAATGTTCCATATGAAGAAAATTTAGCCTCTTGCCTTATGATTTAAGTTCCAATAGTGCGTGCCATAAGCAACAACAAGGCTGGTCAAATGTCGAACCATTTCACGATTTGGCTGAGTGTTCAAAATTATGCAAATGGTTCATGCCTTTTTGTAAATGCATGTGTAAGGCACAATTAATTTTATTTTGCAAGATGTTTGATAAATAAATACTACCAACTGATCATTGGACAAGCAAGATTTATTATCTTGAAGTCAATAATATATCAATAACATTTTTATTACAATTTCTAAAGAGACATATATTTTAAATTATGAACGTCTTAATAAAATTTACAAAAATTTAATAATCTTCAATCGTGTGGTATCTTTCAAAGCATATTGGTACATGTAATGCAACTTTACATCTTTTGCACTCCCACGTTGTTTCACTACGTTTTTTATGTTTTGTGCAAACTTTACAGGCTCTTGATGGCTTTGATTTCGATGGTGTTGGATCTATATGCTTGGGAAAATGACCCCAATGTTTCCCGTGTAGTCTCTCTGGTAAATCTCCATTCGATAATCGTCCTTTTCGTTTATACTCTGGTAATGGTACATTTTTTAGTAATGATTGGGCTATTTCAATTCTATATTCAGCATAAGTCTGTTTTTTGTTAGTATCTATTTTGTTGAATAAAATGTACGAGTTAAACAGAGCAATATCAAAGAGGTAAAAGAAAACTTTTCTGTATTCTTCCATACATTTCCTCATCACAGGGAAGCACGCTAGCATTCGATCTTGCCGGTCAATTCCAATCATTCCTTTATTGTACTCAATGACACATTTTGGTTTTGAAGTACAATTGAATTGATTTTTTTCTGTTTCAGTCATTTCTGCTGTTTCGTGTTTTGAAGAAAGAATATAAATGTCTCGTATATCCTTCCATTTTAATGCCAGTATTCCATTGCAGCTTCTCATTATACTTCTTTAAATCTTTGATTCAAAAAACTTATCACAGGTTTTATTTTACATAATTTATCTGTATTGTTAGCTGAATTGTTATCTGCAAAATGCAAACATCTAGTTATTTGCAGAAATCTTTTGAACGGCATTGTTTTTCTGAAAATTGGAGTTTCTATAACTGCTTTCTTAGACCAATTCATTTGAATTGTTGGTTTTTTAACTTCAGCCATTATTATACATAGTGCAAAATATATTTTGATTTCACCACAGTCTACAGGAAACCAAGTTTTATCTATTTTTAGTCTTTCATTGTTCATTATTTGGTTTGCATATCGATTTGTCTCCATGACAATATTTTCCCAAAATATATTATCAAATATTATATTAAAAAAGTCTAATTCTTTTTTGTTTTCACCTAACTGACTCAAAATTGCCACTTTTATGCCAGGAATCTCTGTATAGTTCCAGATTTTTGGATCATTAGTTTCTTCTTTCCAAATCCATAGCTCTGATTGTTGATGATTACTGTGGTCTTCATCGTCGGTATCATCTTCAATAATCAATCGCTTACAACGTTTTCGTACAGGAAGTGAAATATCACTACTATCACTATCACTATTTAAAATATCTATCAAATCACTTTTTGCAATGTTAGCTGAATTTTCAATGTCCTCAACAACGCTTAATATTCTTTTTGAAGACATTTTTGAGGGTACCTTTCTAATATTTTTCAAGAAAATATATCTGCATGTCCGAATGCGGCCAAGAAAATTAGTATTTGTCGCGTGTAGCCCGAAGAACGTACCACGTCTCTCACACGTATTATTTACTTTTGGTCCGAATGACTTACCATGTTTCTCACACGTATTATTTATATTTGGCCCGATCGACGTACCATGTCTCTCACACGATATCGTAGGATAAGGATATCTACATTTGGATATGATTTGCTTGATACTATGATTTGTCGAAGATAAATAAAATAAGTCATATTTCAAAATTGGTTAAGTATACAGATAAACGAATGTTTCATAAATTATATATATCTAAAATTATTTATAGCATTTCAATATATAAATTTGTATAGTAACTATTTGTAATATTTGTTAGATTTTGAAATTATTATTGGATACGTACTTTCATTGTGACAAGTATCAAGTAATGCAGCGAGCTATAAACAGAAAGACCGTATATCGCACAAGCGGACACTGACTGCGTAGTAGAGTGCGTGCACCGGATATCCGGTTTAAGTCCAATGAAATTTTAAAGTGAAAATAGCAATAAACAAACTCCTTATAAATCTGTAAACAAATCATATTAATATTTATGTTTTCATAGAAATTATAACTTAAATTTTTAGTAGTAAATTAATTCACCAACGAATTACATTTCTCTGACAAACAGATGTGAAGAGAATTAATAACATTTCTTTCAAATATTTAAAATCACTAATGTGTATGTAGATATTTTATTATATAGAAAATATATAAATGCAAGAAGAAACATTATTGTTTCTTTATTTTTAAAGGATAAGTAAATATCCAAATATTTTATCAAAAGTATTATTTATATTGTTGTCTATTAGAAAGAACTAGTTTTTAGTTCTGGGATAGTTCTTTGGAAAAATTGGAATTTTTGCTTAAGTACATGAGTAAATAACATTATCATAATAGGTTGATCATATCTTATGACAATATATGAATAATGGATAAGTAAATCTAGACTAGAATCGAGTTTTACGTGTAATAAGGTGGTTTACACTATAACAATAACTGTCATTTTGTAGAAAGAGACGAGAGCAGGAGGGGGGCAGCGTTCTGAAATGCCGACTTGCGGGCGTGTGTGACATTTTGATGTAGAGTGTCTTTGATGATTTTCGTCATGTATTGATTTAATACATAGATATTTCCGAAAAAAGTTAAGTTTAGTTGATCTTTTTAGAGGAAAACAAATAATAATGAGCTATTTGAATTTAATGTAAAACATTGAATATATTAATTTTTTGTAGGAAGATGGATGTCGCAGTGATAGAAGTCCTTCAACAAGCGGGTAGTCAGGATCCCACTATTTTGAAACCAGCTGAACAAACTTTAAAACAATGGGAAACTGAAAGGGGATTCTACACTGCGTTATATGTAAGTTGCATAAATAAATGTAAAATAAATTTGATTAGATTGTAAGGGGGCAAAAATTTATCTTGATCATTTTTATTTTAACTAGCATATATAAGCATATACTATTTGCTTATGTATGTAAGATTATTTTAGGTTATTTATTTTCATTACTAACGAAAGTCTAATTATTATATTGTGAGTAAAATATTAATAATTATTTCAGAATGTGTTTTCTAATCATTCCTTGAGTATCAATATTAGATGGATGGCTATTTTATGTTTCAAAAATGGTGTTGATAAATATTGGAGAAAGAATGCTCCGAAGTAAGTATTCTTTAACGCAATCAAATTTGACTAATAGTATTAACATCTTAATGTAAATTAATAATTAAATAACATGCATTATTACTACAGTGGAATTGCAGATGACGAAAAGGAATTTCTTAGACAACGTTTAATAGTAAACTTTGAAGAACCTGTAAATCAGTTAGCTATCCAATTGGCAGCTCTCATTGCTAAAATTGCAAGGTAATTGATATTGATTAAATAATTTGTGTTTATTTTTCTCTGTGATTCATAAAATAAGTTAAACGAAATAATGTTGTGCAGATATGATTGGCCTAGAGAATGGCGCTCATTAATTCCAACCTTATTGGATGTTATAAGAGGACAAAATCCTTTGGCCCAGCATCGGGCACTGTTAATATTACATCATGTTGTTAAGTGTTTAGCCTCTAAACGTTTAGTTCCTGACAGACGACTCTTCCAAGAATTAACCAGTAGTGTGTTCAGTTTTATTCTGAATGTGTGGAATACTTACACAGAATCTTTTCTTATAATGGCATCAAATGGAGCAGACACAAATCAGATACAGGAAGCTTTGGAAAAAGCATTACTTCTATTGAGAATTCTTAGAACACTCATTGTAAATGGGTTTAATAAGCCTTCAGAATCCCATGATGCTATGTCATTCTTAGAAATTGTTTTTGAACGTGCAAGAACTTGTCTTGAATGTCGTTAGTATATTTCTCCTCTGATACTATCCTTAATATCAGTTATATATTTGTCTCTTTTAATAATGATTTTTATATAATTCTAGGAAAAACATTAATTTCAAGAGGTATACAGATGGAAGTATGCGATAAATTTATAATTCATTTAACTAAAGTATTAATAGGAGTATTAGAAATGCATCCATTTTGTTATGTAGAACTAATACCAACATCATTAGAATTTTCTGTTTTTTATTGTTTTACTGAAGCTGGTCAAGCTCTAGCTTTTGAAAGATTTGTTATACAGTGTTTAAATTTAATGAAAGGCATTTTATTATCTACATACTATAAACCAGCTAAAGTTCTCAAAGGTATACATGATGGATAATGGTATTTTGTAAATTTATGGGTGTGATTTATTAAGCTTGAAAATTTGTTAATACAGATACGAAAAATCCGTTAACGTTGAGAGCGAATCAATTGAGACAAGAATTTTTTACACCTGAAACATTAGCAGAAATTTGTTCAAGGCTTGTGACACATTATTTTCTTCTAACACCTGCTGAATTGGAATTATGGGATACAGATCCAGAAAGTTTTGGTAAATATTTGTATACATACATACATATATGAATATATATATATATGTACATACAATGTTTTATATTTTTTATTTATACTGTTTTCAGTTGTCGATGATGGCGGTGAATCATGGAAATATAGTTTGAGGGTAAATATTGTATAGCCGACTATTTACAAATATTTATAAATGAATTATAATTGTAAAATTATACATTTTTATTTACTTTATAATTAATATTTTATTTTCTTTAGCCTTGTACGGAGTGTCTGTTTGTAGTAATTTTCCATCATTTTGGAGAAGTTCTTGTACCAGTTTTAGTTGAATTAATGCAAAGACATCATCAACCAGTTGACCCGAATAATTTGCATGCTATTCTAGTAAAAGATGCAGTATATAATGCAGTTGGTTTGGCTGCATTTGATTTATACGATGAGGTGAGAACAAAATATCACAAAAAAATCAGTGTAAATAGTCAGTCATCCAGTTTATCACGCTTCTATTTATTAGGTAAATTTTGATCAATGGTTTTCAACTACCTTAAAAGAAGAGTTGAAAATTCGAAGTAATAATTATAGAATTATTAGAAGACGAGTATGTTGGCTTATTGGGCGCTGGACAAGTAAGTAAAGTGCAGCTTTTTAAACAAGTAGGATTTATTATGTAATAATTTTGTATTGTAACAAAATTGCAGCTGTAAAGTTAAGTACAGAGTTAAGACCAGAATTATACAAACTTATGGTTGAAGTTTTGAGTCCTGAAGAAGATCTGGGTGTTCGTTTAGCAGCAAGCGATGCTTTAAAACTTGCGATAGATGATTTTCAATTTAATCCGGAAGAATTCTCGCCATATTTAGAACCAGCATTCTCTTTGTTATTTTCGCTCCTAAAAGAAGTAAAAGAATGTGATACCAAGGTATATATATATATATGTATATATATATACTGTTATATGTTACTTTCAAAATATTGTTGTAGTTCACAAAAACATATTTTAAATAATTTTCAGATGTATGTGTTATACGTATTATCATTTATGATTGAACGTGCTGGTAGTGAAATAAACCCACTTGTTGGAGCCCTCAGTTCATATTTGCCAGCACTTTGGCAAGAATGTGAAGAACATAATATGTTAAGATGTGCTATAATTTCAACACTTGTACATCTGGAAAAGGTACATTTTTTTTTATATTGTTTAATGAATTGAACTATATTAATATAAATCAAATTATTGATCTTGATATTGATAAATCAAATATATAACTCAATGATTTTATTGAAAATTTTAAATAATAGATAATATTTGAATTATTTTTTAGGCTTTAGGTTCTGAAAGCGTCCTTATAGAACCACTAGTAGTAGGTGTTATTGCATTAAGTTGTGACGTCAATCAAAATTGTCACGTTTATTTGTTAGAAGATGGCTTGCAATTATGGTTAGCTTTACTGCAAAATGCAGCTGCGCCAACATTAGCTATAATGGAACTGGCTAAAAATTTGCCTGCTGTATTAGGTTAGTAAATAATTCTATTTGATAATGATTCTTATAAGCATCCAGAAAACTTGATGATCTTTATATTTTTCAGAAAAATCATTTGAACATTTAAAATTATGTTTGTATATAGTTCAAGCATATGTAATATTAAGTCCCCAAGAATTTTTAAGTCAAAGAGGAGCGATTATAATCGAAACACTTAGGTCACTTTTAGGAGATTTGAACTCTGAAGGAGTTGTAATGATAATGACAGTGTTTGAACTATGTTTATGTGCTTCACCTCGGCAAGGTGCAGAACTTATTAAACCTGTTTTAATAACTATATTTGAGTGAGTATAGTTGCTTCAGTATGTTATAACAAGTTACACACATTAATATTTATTTGAATTTTAATAGAAATATGTATAAGGAAGAAGAAGTTACGATGACGATGACTATGTATTTATCTATCGTGGCAAGAGTTTTATGGTTTTACAAAGATATTTTTATACAGGTATTAACATTTCATATATTGTATTTATGTATTTGTCAATTTGTTAATATAATTTGTGTAAGCATTAAAATAATCGTTTAGGTAATAAGCGAATTAACCAGAAAAATGGGTGGAAACGAAGTTAGAGAAGAAGTTGTATTGGGAGAAATAATACGTATATGGGTTAATCGAATGCCATATATTCCTCTACTAGAAAGACGTAAATTATTAGCTCTTGCACTTTGTTCACTTCTTGGACCTGATAGTCCTCCCTGCGTTCTTCATTATTTTCCACTCATAATATCTAATATCGTCGGAACTCTCAATGACATCACCAAACTTGACGACATAAGATGCGAAAATATTGGATATGCCATTGAGTACGTAGAAATTATTCGTACAATACATATAATTGCAATAAAAAATCATACTGCTATAAAAGTTAGCATTTTTACTTATTTTAGATCTTTGTCAATTAGTGGGCAGTCTAGTCCATCTCAGCATGATGATGAAGAATATGGAAATAAACACGAACAGCGAAAAAGAAGACTTGATTTTAGTGATCCTTTGCCTAGTATATCTTTGAAAGATACATTACAAAATCAGGTAAAAAGATAGTTCACTTTTAGTTACAATTATGTACCTATTATATGCTAGAAACCTCCTAATTCAATTATGTATTTGTTATATATTAAAAATCTTTGTTTTTATTTCAGTTACTTACTTTACGCAGATTAATTGGAGATAACCAGTTCAATCAATTGATGTTAACCCTTCACCCAGAAATTGATAAAGAACTTAAACTTTACGTATCTTTATGAAAAAGGAGAAAGTCTAATTGAAAGAGAAGAAAAACAAAATATTATGTTAAACGCCACACTACGTGTAAAAAAAAAAGCTTTACGGCGCTCTATTATAAAACGGCACTATTTTATTGTATTATATTAGCTGTTTCACTGTACTAATAATGTTGATAATAAAAGACTTGACATTTCAAAATTCTATCTTATTCATTTGTTTAAAGTATATATATATAAGTTCTAATAATTGAAGTGTTCCCGCAATAAGGTAATGCCATACTTAAATTGTATTTATTACGAGGGAAAGGAAGGCTTTCATATACAAATAGTTGTTTGATTTTGAGCTGATTTACTCAAATTATTACAAATACTGTAATTTAAGTAGTATAATTATAGCAATTGATTATGAAGAATTATATTCTAATTAGATAATAATTAGATAATTATTATTAGATAATAATCTGCAGTTAAGAATGTAATAGTACTATAATCATATTTGTTCTATTCCAAAAATTATTAAATTTCGTAATATGTATAAGAATTATATATTTAAGTAGAAAAAGGCATTTTTAATTCATAATTTTTCCCGCTTCTTGGTGATTATGATTAAGAGCAATCTAGCGTTGCTGCTGCAAACTACAAACAGCTGTCGTCTATGTCAAATCGTAGCAGGGGGTTTGCCCATTTCCAGTTTCAAATAGTTCTCTGTTCTCACTAAATTGAGGCAAGGTGAGTACTCTAAAACAAATTACATTCATTATTATCCTTAAAATAACTAATTTTCATGTTTTGTGCAAAAGAATGTTTGAATCAGTATCTTTATTCAATACACGGATGTACTGTATATAATATTCGATTGGTCGGTGCACTTGTTTGACATATTCATTGATTTTATACGTTTTTTTGTACATTCAATAAACAATTCAATAAACATGTGTATAGTGATATTGCGATTTCATAAATTACAAAATAGGTTTAAAGTGAAAACAAATGTTAAGTAGACGCCATGTTCATTTTTTGGTTACTTACAGTAACATCTGTGATTGATGGCGTGGTATCATTGTTATTATCGTTTTAAATTTTGGTGAAATATTTAAATTGCAGACAATATACAAAACACGCAAGATTAAATTGTAAAAAAATCATATACAAGTCAATGTATTTTTTTAATTACAACAAAAACATTGACAATGTTATTGGTTCTATAAAATAGTTTTCACGCTGAATATCTAATAACAAGATATGTACATGTGTAAGTAAGTACATTATACATATAGAAATATACTTTCTAGTCGCTAATAACTGATTAATTATGAATGACTTAATATTTGTTCATGATCGTAGTATACGATGCGCATTCAAAGTATATACAGGGTGTTCCAGAAATAATGTACAATCGTCATGAAGGCGATTCCACATGAAAAATGAATTAAAAATATAGATTAAAATTTGTTCATATAGTGTTTCCTTTTCGATAAAATAAAATTTGGAGATTTGGTTCGTATATGTGATTTGGCTAATTCATGACTGAGTACAAATAGACAATCAGCAGGACATTATCCTGTATGCATAGATAAGTAAAAAATGTAGAATAAAATGTCGTCGTAAAGGTTTCGTTTTTAAGAAAATAGAGTTTGTATGTGCTTAGTTAAGAATTTATCTGGCACTTGATAAATTTTCAAATTCCATTTTCTCGGAAACGAAACGTTACGTGAACAAAACTTGTTCCTCGAATGTCTTCGAATCTTTTTTTCACGTAGAATCTTTCCCTTGCCGATTGTACTATGATTACTAGGACACCCTGTAGCTCTCACTCTTGGAATCTTCATTGGGCAAAAGCAGATGTCATTCATTTCATTCTTTTTATGTAAACTCTTTATATTTTTTAACATTAACTTTTTTAACATTAGCATCCTACTTCTAAAATCAGTATAAGGAGGCTATTTACCAAAATAGCCATCACGATGTTTCTTATATTAAAGGGTCATTAATAAAAAAAAAAAAGAAAACTATGATACGTTGGCATGAATATTCGTATATATGAATTGAAAATTTGCTATCTATTACTTTTGTACAATTCTAGATCTTCCGATGGAATTAATTATAGATAAGTACAGGTTTATCTTTGTTAGCATAGATTTTGATAAATGATAAATTGTTATAAGTGACATAACATAGGTTTGTTTTTTAATCTATATACATATTTATTGTTTACATAGTAAAGTGACAATCACAAAAGATAAAATAAATACAAATATTGTAGATAGGTTAGTTTTTTCTTTATAATTAATTTCTTTATAGTCTTTGCAAAGAAATTAATTATAAAATGAATATCGTGTCCTAACAACATCTATAATGATATCATATTCATGATAGAATGATAAAGCTATATGGTTGATACAATTGTAAACAAATCAATTGCATAATAAGAAAATGATATTGAATTTTTTAAAATAAAATTCATGATCGTGGAGCTATACTTGTAACAAAATAGAAAAATGTTATTTGAACACAAAGAATTAACAGAAAATTGCAGAGATATTTCACGCTTCGTTGCGATATCATTGTTTCCTTTTCCGTGTTTATTTTATGAACGTTAAAGAGAGTTCATAATGGAAAGCTGCTGTAGAAAAATGAAAGTAAGAGTTATTTCAATTTTGGCAGATTAATATTGTCTCCTGCTGAACCGGCATATATTTTTAGAACTATTTTCAAGAGGCCCGCGTGGGGGTGGTTTGTATAGCGGATGCATACTCAGTATAGGGGGCGTACAAAGCGACAGAATGTTATCGAATGATAGCAGTACCATGACCTAATCGTATTTCTCTTATGATTCTTCGCTGACCAAATGTCTGAGATTTACGAAATTTTAACATTTAATTTCCTCACTTATAGATGATACTTTTATTTTATTTTTTTACCGAAATTATAATTATTGTTGTTATATTAAGGTAATAGTAATTCGAAGAATAAGTTCATGATAAATATCATGATAAATATTCATTTAGGACTGCGATAAAAATATTTCGTATCGCTTCTTTGCCCTTTCTTTGTCAATGGGAGTCATGAGTTTTCAAACAAATATACTTTCTTGCGCCCCTTTCGTTGCATGTAACACCGTGACCTTTTCATGTAAAATCCTTTGAATCCCTGAAGTGCTAGTGTCGGTCATAACGAAGAACGCCAATAATGCGTATTGCGTTATAGACATACCAGAAAAATTAATTGAAATTAGATAGGTATTAGATAGTGTTTTTTTTCATGGCTTTGTATATAATTATTCCGTTTTCGTCTATTTCATATTAAAATATATTCTTTTAGCTACCAAATATTATCAAACTAAAAAACTGACAAAAATGGATTTATCACATTTTTTCCTGTGGTTTTTATTTGGTATGTATTTTTAGCAATAGAAATGCTCAAGCTTGTTCATTGAGTATCAAAAATCTTGTTAGTATTTGTTTACTTCTCATTGATTATATATAGTTACATCAATCGCTATAATAGATTAGCGATAATTGAAATTATAGGTTCAGTTTTATAATTTTTGGAAACGATTGGTTTGCTTAATAAATTTTAGCAAAATATTTTAAATTATCTCTTACAAAAGAAGCATAGTATTTGATAACGAAAAATAGAAGCGAGTTGTAAAATAGAAATTTCGCTATACTATAAAAACGGAAGAGAACGGCAATGTTTCAAGAACTAAAGATCGATTTTTCCGCATTTTCGTAATTTTTTGTTACTTAATAATTTGAATCGAACATTTTGTAGAGCATTTCTTTTTTTCGCGACATTCTGAGTAGGGGGAAGTCAAAACTAGTGTTGTAGGTATATAATAATGTGATGGCGCGAAGTTTCGAGTCAATAGCCTGTTCATAAAAAGATTTCAAAAATTGTAAACCATAAGAATTGTAATAAGATATTATTGTTTTTTGGAAAGCAAAAACGTCAAATTTTCGTATCGAAGTAAACGTTGAATTGTATCTTACAATATGCCATTTCTCTATAATAAATTTTTTCTGTCTAACCAAATAATAAAAGCTCTTAACAACAACTTCTTACACGTTTTTCAAAATCTTATTCTGAGGTATCCCATACACAGCAGGAGATTCACGTTGATTTACATCACTTACATAGTTGGGGCAAAAACAGAAAGGAAGAAAATATAGTAAATATGGGCAAATATATGCTGGCAAGGTATTATACCTCGACGAATGTTCAAACTGGATCAATAAGAAACAGCGCAAAATCTAACAAAAACTTGTAAGCTACGTGTATTTTCTGCTCGATAAAATCGTTCTAAGTAGAGGTTCGTATTCAATTAGTTGACTTGTTGTTTCTGTTGCATACTTTCGACATATGTAATGCCGTATAACCTTCAGTAATAATCTTCAAAGTTAACCAAAGTTGAAATTCCCATCAGATAAATGTGGGAAATTCGTACAAAATTATATACTTATGATTCTAGGTCTATAACTTTTTAGTTTATGTAACAAATTCTGTAAATAAAATTATATTTATTAAATGTTTTCACAATGAACATAAAGTAACAAAAGTAAAATTCAAAAGTTTAAATATAGCGCTCAAATTAACAGCAAATTAAATCTCTTCTCTTCTCGATTTTAGCCCTTTGGTTGGATAAACCGTATATATTATACAATATTAACCCCGGATCTAAACTAAAAACGATAATATTGAAAATCATCCAGTATTTCGGATTCACAGGCAGTGTAATTGTCATATGCCCAATATGTTTATTAAACACATCTTACACACTATATACTATCTTCATCTAAGTGGCTTAGTCTATATTTCTCGTGATAATATATGTAAAAGTTATTTCCATTATCATCATGTTTGTTTTAGTTTTTTTATTCATCAATTTTCGTCTTTCAACTATTATTGCCAAAAGATTAAACGATTTTTAATGAATAATGGTTCGGAATACAATACTTCACATAGTGTTTTCATTCTGTATAGTCATAGCCAGGACTTACGAACAGAATTTTCTGCTTGAACCTAAATATTAATACGGGACTGATTGGCAATGATTTTAAAAATACAATGTAAATAGATACTGTTAATATGTTTTTTCGTGTAATTTACCTACAAACCTATGCGATCTCCAATGTTACTTTCCTATTCTGCTTATTTCACAAAGGGTCAAACCTAACCTAACCTAATTTTTATCCAGTATTACTCTATTAATTCCACAGAAACATCGTTTTTTGTTTTCTGCCTATTATTTCCAATCTCTTTCTACTCTGTCTGTTTTACAAGCGATCAAACATAACCTGATCTAATTTATACCTAACATTACTGTGCATGGAATTAATGAATCGAGTCAAAAGGAACACCATTCTTCGCTTCATTTCCACGATCCTCAGCGCCACTTTCCTTTGCTGCCTTCGTAAGCGACAAAAATGCGTGGCTGATCCCGTAAGGGGTTGCGATTAGACGGTGCGTGGGCGTAAATCTAGCGACACGCAGCGGCTTGCAGAAAAAGCTGTAGAAAGAAAAAAAGCGTGCGCACTTGGAACCTATTGGAAGTCTAGGAAAACCCACGGAGATGAGAAAACAGGTTGAAGGAAGGAACGAAAAGGGAATAAGGGAAAGTGTAGTAAATACAAAAGCTTGAGACAATTACGACAAAGTGGAAGTAGGAATCGCAAACGAGACAAGTAGTGGGGATACGATGTAGCGAATGTTGAACAGAGATATTCATGTAATTTTTGTGCATGCGACAAGAATAGACAATACGCGTGGAAAGGGAAGGCATGAGAGTGAGGGTAGAGGGAGTTGGCAAGCGTGCGCGTGAAAGAGTGGGGGAAGTAGAAAGAGATGGAGAATGCGATATACTCTACCATGTTGGTTTGAGAAAGACAGATTGATTTTGGTCGCCGGGTATCGATCGTCGCGTTGAAAACTACCCCTCGAGTCGGAGGCGCAGTGTGCAAAACCGACTACGTACGAGTCGGTGGTGCTCGTGGTGATCGCGGTCCACGCGGATCTCTACGCTTTAGACTCCTAGAGTTTTCACTTGCGTGTTCATCGCGATTTTCTCAGTTGTGGACTATCCACGGCACAGATCATCAACGGTTTTAAAAGTGCCGCAAGGACGTGTATAAGGTGAGATGTCTGCTCTATCGTTACATCTGCATCTGTTAAGAATCCCTCAGCAGTTCGATCTATCTGTTAGTCCGTGTATTATACTCGATATACGTTGCTTCTTTGGTCCGAGTGTCTTTTATTTGTGGAAAGGAAACAAATTATTCTGGAATATTTAGAGTTTAGAGCAATCGCCAGTCGTTTGGTGTCTTTGATGCTCTTTGCACGAATTTTGGCTCATTGGTCATTTTCTAACCATTTTTGCTTGCAGATAGTTGAGAATATATTTTATTGCCTTCTTCGTGTTTTCAACGTTATCACGATGGTTAACTTTTAGATTGCGAATGTCCTCTGTAGCTAAAATCTCAGAAAACCGAAGTTCCCTTCATTCGATTTCAAATATATAGTATTAACTTTTCGTATTTTAATTTTAATGTTACTTTTGTTGTATTTTAATCTTAGTATTAATTGCTCATATTTTAATTTTAATATTAATTATTATTTCGGAACACATTGTGTGACATAACTTTACTTATAAGATAGAGGATACTAAAAGAGAGATATTTTTGACATATTTCTACATATTTTGAAAGATGAGAAAAATGCTAGATTTTAGCTAAATAGATAGAATTTTGGGTGTTTTTAACATTGTCACAAATAAAGGTGAACATAGAGCGGAGACCAGCGCTGTCAGCACCGGGTCAATTGGAAGGGAATTTAGTTCTATGTAACACCAGTGTACACTTGTATTATTCTTGATGTTAACCGATAGCAGTCATTATTAGCCCGTTATTAAATGCATAGGTGAATCCTTTTCCCTCCAATGCAACCTTTGCCCTTATTCGTCTGACACTTGTTCTGTTCTCCTCGAAGAAGCGCGCGGCTTATTAAGAGGGACGCCACTCGTTAATTCCTCTTTATGAACGTGACTCTATTTTTGGAGTTTTTGCTCCATGACGGAAAGGCCTTATAAGAATCTCGCTAGGACTAAAACGTATGATGTAATTTTCTATGAAAATTTGCGTCAAGATTAGCGATGAGCCCGAACACACTGCGAGTAGCACATTCATCGATTAGATTCGAACTCTGTATAAGTGTATTAGGTTGTACAAAAAGTTGATAGCGTTTCTATTATATGAATTTCTATGGAATAGTGGAACGTTCGTAAAATTTGTTAATGAAACAGCTTTCTTTTTTGAAGTGAGACAACGTTGAGATTTGTATATCCAAGAAGTGTTGAATCGTAGCTAGCATGTTCACCTCTATCTGTCTCATTCAACAAATATGGCAGAGTCTCGTTATTGTTTATCATGGTCTTTATAAATCTTATTCAGAAGAAATAGATGAGAAATGAAATATACCAGAAGGCTATAAAAGCTATGTGATGGGATTTATTAGTCAAGACGAACAATTTTTCATGCCGACACTCATTTCGTAAAGCTACAGATGGTAAAAGGATTAATTCTAGATAAATTTTTCTTAACATTCAGTATGAACTTTTGGTACAGACTGGTATTAATTGTCTAATTAAACAGATAATAGGCCTTACAGATTTACTTACGTTTTCGAAAGTGTCCTAGTACCTATGAATTTATATTTAGTACCAATTTTATATCTTGTAAGTTTATTTCTCTGATCATTATATTTCTAAATTGTTCCTTTGTTCCATTTCCTATGTATCAGTTTCTTCAAAATAGTAATTATTTTGTAAAATGATGAATATATTATGATACAGTTATTATTATATTTTCATATCCATGCAAATATATGTAATATTGGAAAGTATACATTACAAGTATGTTCAAACATTGATCAATGAGGTTCGAACACTCTACATATAAGTATTTCGAAAGAAACTACTTTTAACTAGACTCGAACCTAAACACATCAGATTCGCATCTTCTACGAGTACTTTAGCAAATAAAAATAATAGAATAGTCCCAAGTAGAATCGATCGAACTGATCAAATAAATTCGAAACTATACGAGCGCCTTTCCGGAAATTCTCCAATCGCTCAAAGTCATTTTTTAAATACTTACAAGTGCAAAACGTTCAAATAAAATTTATACGAATTCCATATATCATCTACAGTTCTATAGATTTTTCCTTTTTTTAGAAAAATTCAACAAGATGATAATGTTTTCCTGATTCTCGTAATTCGATTGCTGATACTGAACTATTCTGAACTTCGAGTACTCGTTCCAGGGTTCGAAGCCAGCTTGTGAGGATCGAATATTTGGCAAATAGAATTAATGAAACGTTGTATGTTACAAGTACTATTCGAATTTTATGAAATTATTTATAGGATTTATGAGTTACATATGTATATATAATAATGAATTTGATGCTATCACTAGTATACAGTCAGTTTCATCCATGAATTTTTATTTTATTATTTCAAACTTGCTTTCATCTCAGCAAAAAGAAAAGATTTCTTTATTCTTTTAGAAGATGTTTATCTTAAGATAATAATATTCTTTTTGTATTTTGTTCAAACGAGATATTTTTTAGCATCAGAAGAATACAATTAAGTTGAAAATGATTGAAATGCAATAGGATTGTTTAGAATTTTCACTTGAAAAAATTCGTGAATATTTCTCAAACGTTACTAAACATATATGCAAAAAGCCAATGCAGAAAGTGTTCCAATTTCTTGAAAAAAAATCTCAAAAAATATTTGAAACGAGGTAGGTATTTTAAAACAGAATACCCTCGTTTAAATATATTCGTAATTTCTTAATCATTTCTGATGATATTTTTTCGTCACACTGATTCTGTATACGCGTGTGTGAAATATTGGAAAGGATTAGCATGTACATGTGTGTCGGCGTTTATTACATCAGAAGTAAGTCAGGATGCTGGAAAACGTGGTCGATCGATAACATTGAAAATCATCCGTCCGTGGATGGCTGGATCTGGCGAGCAACCAACCGACCAGTCATAAATTCAAACCCTTCCTCTCTTCGTTTTTCGAAAATTTGCTGCGATCGTTTCGCGACACACACACACATCGATTATTCTTTTTTCTCTTTTTTCTGTTTGCAGGCTTCCTGCTTATTTCCGTCTAGAGAGAGAATAGAAGTATCATCAACACCACCATGGCGTTCGCAGGGTTAAAAAAACAGATTAACAAAGCAAATCAGGTGAGTGTATAACTTTATTTAATATTTGTTTATATCGCATTTCTCATGGTACAATCAACAAGGGGGGTGATTCTATGGGAAAAAATAAATCAGGAATAGACAATACAATTTTTTCATATTCCACCTCATTTTTGATAAAATTATATTTGAAAGTTTGCTTAATAACGTGAATTTGTTTATTTATCGTCTGGGTACGAGTAAACATAACCAGCAAGAGGTTATTCCACGTGGAAAAATAAGTGAAAAATATAGAATACATATAATTTTTTCGAATCTAAGGCCTTGTTTTCAAGAAAATAGAGTTTTAACATGTTTAATTAACTTGAATATGAATTTTATTTTTGTTAACCACTTTATTATAACATTCTATATCTCATTGTACTATAATCAGCAGTCATGATCGGTTTGAATGTTGAAATTTTTATTACGTTTCGCGATTCCTCATCGGTGATCTTTTATCAACACGAATTTTATTACTACCGTAATTTTCATGAAACGAACAGGAATACTTTATAATTTAATAACGTAGTAAAATACTGTGGAATGAAAAATTGAACGTAAAATTTAATATATTCAAATATTAAATAGAACTCTACGTTACAATGTTACAAATTAGATAATTTTTCAATCCAAAAAGAATTTCAAGTCTTTAGCACAGGTTCCCAATTTAGTACAGCGCTGAATACGCAATGGAGTCAGTTGAACATATTATCATAATTAGCAGTTCTGTTTTAATTTTAACTAGTATGTTTAACCAGTGACTGATTCAGAATCAGAGTTGGTCACTTTTTACTTGGAAAAGAAATAATAGACGAAAAAATCAAGTATTTACACTAAATAAAATAATAAGAAAGTTTATTTGAAAATAAAACCATTTGCAAACAAATTCCAAAATCGTACTTGAAATGTAAATTATTTCTAAATAATTTATTTACCAAATATTTCATTGTTTCAAATAATAATGGGAGATAAAGGATAACGAATAATTGTTTTTCGTGTAGAAGGGATGTTAATTACTCTATATGCTGATATTTAACACTATCTTTTGAAAATCATTTCGCGATCCACACTTTTACAATCTATGGAATAGCATGTTACTTATGTGTCGGTGTTCAATGTTTCTTGTAATGTAATTACGGTATGCTATGAATGTGAGAGGCGAAGTCGCGTTATCCTCGCCTACGCACGGTTAACTGACCGAGATTCGTGGAGTTTTTTTGAGGCCAGATTTTCAAGCTTACTTCGCCACCGGGGAATCACCGTTGTCCCTTTGTAGTCGCACGTATATCGCTGACTTTTACTAGGTCACGCTGTAATTTCAATTGCATTTCACCGTTTGATAAATCATTATTATGCACGTATTATGATTTCGAAGACATTGCATATTTCGGTATTACAATGACAAAGAGACGAGTAGAATATTTCTTTTTGTTAAACTGGGGTTTGCAGGTTTGGAAATATATATATATATATATATATATATATATATATATATATATATTCTTATCTATATCTATCTAACATATATTTTTTTATTGCAATTTAATTATAGTTATAGCAAAATAGTTAATACATATAAACATACATACGTAAATGAATGGAATATATATTCCTTTCTTTCTCTTTGCTAAATTGAGATTTTAAAATTAAATTTCTTTTAAATCCAGAAATTTTGATATACTTCTTTATTGTATTTTTTATGTTTAGTTCTTGAAGTATAATTTTTGGTCATAAAGTATACATTAACCATATTTTCGAATTATTGGATCATCACTTTTTCCTTTCCTTTACTGCTTTATAGTTTCATAATAAGTCAGAGTGATATTCGTGAAAATATATGGATTGTCCGTGGGCGATAATGATTATTCCTATACGATGCAACAAAGTTTCATCTTATATAATTATCGAACGAAATGTAAATTGATCGTAATGCGGTAACTAACGGCACGGATAGATTTTAAAATGCACTATTGAGGTTTCAAATGCAGGTTCAAATGCTATTTTCACTTTAATTTTCGATAATATTTTATAAAGTACTTTTAACAATTTGTTCCACTGGAACATATCGTTATTTATGAAATCTGTCCATAGAAGCATTAGTTATAATATGTAAATATTTGAAAAAGGGAAAGTTTACGCAATTTTTAGTTAATAAATAAGATCATACAACTACGTTAACAATATTTAACATACAATTGATATAATTAATATAATTAATAAAAACAATTTTAAACTGTTTTCTTCTTGAAAAATTTCAAAACATAATAATCTTTTAAATTTAATTTTTATTTATATTCGTTGTAACTTCAAATATTCAATTTTTGCTTAAATAATATTATGTTAGTTATTTATATAATAATACTATATTTTATATGTTTACCATAATATAATAAATTATTATTATAAAGTTTCCACTTGAAATAGTGCCACGGAATATATCTTATTAAACTTATTCATTAGGATAAAAGAAAATACTCTTTTATAGAATTAAAAGATTATCTACAACCAATTATACAATTTATTTCATGCATTCATAATATGTAATTTATTGATTCTTAATCGCTTTTAACAGAAAACTGAAACAAGCAAATTGTCCTCGGAACAATACGAAGAACATAACAAACAGTACATTAAATCAGTCTTGCAGTGCAATTTGTATCGTTATATCGTTCTTTAATGATCAATTTACCGGTATCCTAAACTGCTTATCGGATAGTCCTTGTCGATAATTAGTTTTACCGTTATATTAGGTCATCCCATAAGTTCGTGCCGTTTTTCGAGCGGTTATATATGTTAAGATTGTTTACATACCTTTCATGTAAAAAATATAATCCTCCTCTCGTTGTACAACTTCTTCCCATCTTTCTGGTACGGCCATTATTCCGTCTCGATAAAAGTTCTCTTGTTTTTCTTTAAAATAATTTTCTAAGCTATTTTTGAGAATGTCGATATTTTCAAATTTTTTACCTACTAAAAAGTGTTGTATTGCTCTGAACAGGTGGTAATCAGATGGGACAGTGTCTGGGGAATATGGGGGATGTGGTAAAATTTCCCAATTAAATTCAGACAATTTTTTTGTAACGCTTTTCGCGACATGCGGTCTAGCGTTGTCGTGATGGAAGATAACGTTGTTCCTATTCACTAAACCTGGTCGTTTTTCAGCTAGTGCTTCCCTTAATTTTTTTAACTGAGTGCAATATTTGTCTGAATTAATGGTATCGCCGCTAGATAAAAGTTCAAAATAGAGTATTCCTTTTTATAAAAAGAGTATTCCCACCATACACACAAAAGAACTTTACGTGGATGTAACCCTGGTTTTGCACAGCGTTGAGATGGCTGATTTCGTTGGGACCAGCTACGTTTCCGTTCAGGGTTTTCGTAAAGTATCCACTTTTCATCACCAGTTACTAGGCGTTTAAGGAATGGCTCATGTTTAATACGCGCAAGTAATGACATGCAGTAATGACGCTGTCTTTCGTTCAAGACGGTTCCGTTCCGTAAGTTCATGGGGCACCCAAACGTTCAACTTTGACACCATCCTCATTTTTTTTAAACACCTATGAATCGTTGTCTTAGGTATTTTTAGAACATTTGACATCTCTTGAACTGTCAAACTTCGTGATTTTTCAACAAGATCCCGAATTTTATCTTCGTCTGTCTGAGGAGGACGCCCGGAGCGTTCCCCATCTTCTAAACAGAAATTCCCAGCTCTAAAACGTTGGAACCACTTCCTACAGGTGCGAGATAAAAGCGCATTTTCTCCGTAAACAGCACATATGTTTTTCGTGGCAATTGTTATAGAACTTCCTTTCCGAAATTCATATAACATGAGATGTCGAAAATGGATACGCATTCCACTCATGATTTTTTACTGTTAGAAGTCACTGTGTTCACTATATTACGATCTTATACCCACGAAAATCTGCTCTAGCCTGTTCTCGATCAGCTAAGCTCAAGTGCATTGGTCCCTTATCGTCGTATGTTTATAAATCGACACATGAAATGTATACACAAAAGTCGGCACGAACTTATGGGATGACCTAATACATGGTTTTATCGTAAAATAATTCTGTATACGTTCACGTTCGACGAAATATTTTATACAAGTACTTTAATTAAATATTATTAGTATATTTTATGAATAATAATAATATTAAAAATACATTCACAAAGATCAAAAGCATACATTAGTTTAACTTCATTGAACTTCTACATCAGAAATATTTAAATTTTCACAAAATTCGATTCAAACATTTTTAATGTGCAAATTTGATGAAGTTAAACTGATATTGCTGACTGAATTCAATTCAGCCAACAGATAAAAAATGTGGAATTTTTAACGCAGATCGAAATACAATATTTATTTCTTTCCTGAAACTCAATTTGCCTGGTTTACTATCGACAATAATTTATACTTGTCCGTTTCCAATAAACTTCTCCCTTTTCTATTTCTTCACGTAATCACGATATTATTTTACTTATACTTGCTAAGTTTCTCTTCATTGACGATTAAAAATGAATAAATATTCGAGGTGATTTACTTTTGAATATCGATTTCTCTCTGTTATATCATTAGGCTCCACTTGAGTTTGATTCTCTCTTCTCGAAGCTTATTATTGTCATTTTTCATTTTTCAAATGTACAACATTAATATGAATTAATTCGTTAAACCTCTAGTTCGTAATCGTAAAAGATCAATATTAAATAAAGGTAAAGTATGGCCATAGAGAAAGTAACTAAGAATAATTACGATTTCATATCGATCGACGTTCCAACCATTAGTACAGTGTTTTGACCCGTGAACAGGGGTCTCGTTCGTCACAATGCGCCTTGAGTGGAACAATTAATTCTTATTTAGGCTGACACTTATTAAATTCGAGATGGGAGACGTGTTCATAGTTTTACATGGTTAAAGATAAACTTTCTCAAACCAGGAAAAGTATTGCAAAGACCAATAATTGGATAAATATAATCTTATATAATTTTTGAAAAATTATAAAATTTTAATAATTACAAATTATATTATATAAAAGGATTTGCTTTGCAATGAGTGATATTCATAGGTATATTTAGATAAATGAAGTACTACTGTACTTACACATGTACATTATGGTATTTTCAGTTGCAGTTACTATTATAGAACAATTTGTATACAGTTCTTTTCTCAGTGTTTCTGTGTCAAACAATTTATTCCTGTGTAATTACAAAGAAAATATTCATTGAAAAATTAATTGAAATCGTTATATCGTGAAACAGATGAATGTAATTATTTTGTTATACATATGTATGGTGTAGAAAGAAAGAGAGAATTTATGGCAAGATTGTTCTATGAAGTAATGCAAATAGCAGACGGTTTCAATGAAGTTCTCCGTGTATTTTATACGGGCATTAATTCAAATTTACCGGCTTTTTAAACGAGTCTGGGAAATGATACTCGAGGTTGCAAGAACGACTTTTATTTCAATCATAGAAAGACAATATTCGATTCATGAAAATTTATATTCGCCAACCAAGGGCGTAAATGTATTTTTATCCTTTTGAAGTCGCAGTTATGAAAGTTCATTATGGCACGGTTTTTGTCAATGTATTAATTAACTTTTAGAGTTACTGTTTATTACTCACTTATTGTTCTTAATGACCAACAAAAAAAAGAATAATTTTAAATATACTACAGAAAATTGCAAAATAAAATTATCCTGTAATCTTAAATAATTTAGGTTTGTCAGTTTATTTTTTTATATACTAATTACAAATATCAAAGTATTATTTTTATAATTAAAAAATCAGGTTTATTTGTTGTTTTTGTTTTGTTTTGTTTTGTTTTGTTTTGTTTTGTTTTGTTTTGTTTTGTTTTGTTTTGTTTTGTTTTGTTTTGTTTTGTTTTGTTTTGTTTTGTTTTGTTTTGTTTTGTTTTGTTTTGTTTTGTTTTGTTTTGTTTTGTTTTGTTTTGTTTTGTTTTGTTTTGTTTTGTTTTGTTTTGTTTTGTTTTGTTTTGTTTTGTTTTGTTTTGTTTTGTTTTGTTTTGTTTTGTTTTGTTTTGTTTTGTTTTGTTTTGTTTTGTTTTGTTTTGTTTTGTTTTGTTTTGTTTTGTTTTGTTTTGTTTTGTTTTGTTTTGTTTTGTTTTGTTTTGTTTTGTTTTGTTTTGTTTTGTTTTGTTTTGTTTTGTTTTGTTTTGTTTTGTTTTGTTTTGTTTTGTTTTGTTTTGTTTTGTTTTGTTTTGTTTTGTTTTGTTTTGTTTTGTTTTGTTTTGTTTTGTTTTGTTTTGTTTTGTTTTGTTTTGTTTTGTTTTGTTTTGTTTTGTTTTGTTTTGTTTTGTTTTGTTTTGTTTTGTTTTGTTTTGTTTTGTTTTGTTTTGTTTTGTTTTGTTTTGTTTTGTTTTGTTTTGTTTTGTTTTGTTTTGTTTTGTTTTGTTTTGTTTTGTTTTGTTTTGTTTTGTTTTGTTTTGTTTTGTTTTGTTTTGTTTTGTTTTGTTTTGTTTTGTTTTGTTTTGTTTTGTTTTGTTTTGTTTTGTTTTGTTTTGTTTTGTTTTGTTTTGTTTTGTTTTGTTTTGTTTTGTTTTGTTTTGTTTTGTTTTGTTTTGTTTTGTTTTGTTTTGTTTTGTTTTGTTTTGTTTTGTTTTGTTTTGTTTTGTTTTGTTTTGTTTTGTTTTGTTTTGTTTTGTTTTGTTTTGTTTTGTTTTGTTTTGTTTTGTTTTGTTTTGTTTTGTTTTGTTTTGTTTTGTTTTGTTTTGTTTTGTTGCGTTAAGGAATCAAATGCTTGTAATAAAAGAAATATGAAAAAAATTCTAATGACCTTCTTTTAGAAATAAAAAATTTTAAATATTAGGTATGGTATAAATTATGTAAAATTTACAAAATGTTTACTTTTATTATAGATATAACATAGCTTTACATATTAATTTTGACATGCGTGTAACAATTATATAGTTTTGGATTTTACGTAATTGATTTCGTAGCAGCTACATTTAAAATTTTAGCTACGAATATTTTAACTACGAATATTATAGAAACAGTATAACGTAAATGTTGCATGAATTACAGATTTATTCAAAGTATCGCAATTATTGCATATAGGTAATAATAATTACGTTAGCAAGTGTTATTGGTAATAGATGCTCATTTGCCCTTTATAAACATGAAATATGTAAAACTAAGCTATAATTATATTCTAATTCTTAATCGTGTTGTGTTATATATTAACCAGCATAGAGAGATATAAAATTTTATTATATTAGAAATTAGGAAATCATCTTTATAATAAATTTCCGGAAATATCATTTTAATGTAATGTATGTTTGTATGTATGTGCAACGCATTAAGTAAATTAACTAAGCATTTGGTAATATGTTTGATAGAATGTATGTGTTAATTAGAGATTAAAATAGTCTTATCATGGTATCTCATCATTATCATCAGTTGCAAAATAATAATTTAAGGGGCAGTGAAAAATTTGAAAATAATTTGACAAAAATTCAGAAGTTTGAGAATAATTTGAAAGAAGTTGAAAAATTTGAGAGTAAAGAACTAGTAACGCCGATTATAGTCGGTGCTCAAATAATAATATGCTCGGTTCTAATTACATCTGAAATTATTGTTTTGATTTTGTGTTTGATTACGTATTAATAATGTAGTTCCTTCGAGGAAAGAGATTGGAACAAACCAGCTATCTGTACATCTGTTAATTTCTTCAGTTGTCGAGGTTACATTTTTATCTTATCCTAACCCTTTTTTTATCCAAAGTGAATATTCGTGGCGAGTAGAGGAAATATACTCACAGCCATGTGCGCCTTAAAGAGAAGGTTAATGCAGGATATGAGGAAGATTTTTTCGTACTTAACGTCAACGTTTTTCGTCCTTCATAAACGAAGAAGATTTACAAGAAATGAACTCGTTTGCGCACGATTGAAATATTATTAATACTATTTTAAAATGGCAAGTTATAAGCTGCCAGTATCAATAAGAACTTATCCGAGTTGAAAAATTACAAATTATCTGTTTTTATTTTTTGTTATTCTTTACTACTTGAAATTTGTACGTTAGCTTAAGGTTATTTATATTGTATCCTAATTCTAAAAAAAAAAAAAAAACTGTTTAACAATAAACGTACAAAAGCCACATTCACAGCCATGTGCGCTGTAAGGAAAGGTTTAACGCGAGTAACTGTATTTACCGAATAATTCGTTGAAACCGGATTTTCATGGTAACCATTCTCAGAATATTTCATCGGCAGTTGTAACGTCGCGAGCATTACGATATAATCGGTGCATAAATTCGAATCAAACAGCATGTGATATTGCAACTACCGGATGTGGGTCAGATTTACTCTAGGACAACGTGTAATCGGCAACGGTGCGCTACCTATGTTTCTGCGTGTGATGCCGCTTCACAAGTGGGTCACTGTTAAATATAGGTCATGGTCGTATGGGACCTTCGTCAAATAATCGTGTTGCTTGGCTTTTACACTTTTCAAGGATCCTGACATAGTGTCGCTCTCGTCTGTAACTTGCGACTCAACTACAAACGACTCGATATTCGCGATTATCTTAGATTTGCTATATTAAGTTACGCGATCACTTAATAGAAATAAATGATTTTCAACTTAGCTTTAAACCGGAAGCTTCTATAATTATAAGATTAAAAGTTAATAACGATAAAGTAGTTTTAGCTTTTTAGACTTTCTGCAAACATAGATACGATATTATTTATTTCCTAAGTTATCTCGGCATAACTTCATAAAAATGAGATACTTTTAACTTATTCATTATGCTAATGAATTTCATATATACAAATACACGAATAGAAATGCTACCTATAAATCATGAATTGTTCAATAGGAAAAGAATTAAAGTACACATGTGATTAACAACACTCTCGCGATATTGTTTGAAATTCTATTATATTCATTATATGGAATAGTGAATGAAGATAATTTCGAATTAAACAGAGCTGAACAAAAACGAGAAGAGAAAGAGAGATTGTGGGTGGGTTCGCGATGCGATATTCGTTGTTATTATGTAAAATGAATTGCTTTCATTTCGCGTTTCAAATATTGTAGACGATTCATCTTTCTCGAGAAAAGATGTGTAGAATATTTTGCTTGTTATTGCGAAAGGGCGCGTAGTAATGTTTGCAATCCTCATTCATACGTTCCCGTTTCATTGAAATTACTTGCGTGTTTCTCAAATGAAAAGAATTAAGCCACCGTGATAATCTTTATTCATATATGCAAAGTAAGAGAGAAGACCAAGGAATGGCACGAAATGTATTTATTAAGAAAATCTTCTCGAACTTTTAGATGGATTAAAATAAATGAAATAAATAACGAATGAAATAGAAATTATATTTGTATAATCATTTGAATAAATAATAAAAATAGTTCACTTCCGTAATGTCCAACTTTGAAACGATACATTTAAGGGATAAAAAGATATAACCGCTCTAGAAAGCTCGTTTGTAGGCCGGATATGATGGACAACCGGAAACTGGCCCATCTGTCGCCATAAAAGAAAGCATCGTAGAAATCTCGAGCACATATATTGTGATAGTCGATTGGTCAATGTTGGTTAATTGCTCGTAAACCGAGATGATCTTGAAAGATGAAACGAGATTTCCTATGGACGAGAGATATCCGTAGGTCAGAGGCGAGGGCAAAGGATATATGTAGTATGGTAAGATGTTTGAAAAGGGAAGAAAATACCACTGCCAGAAACGATAGGCTCTCCGGATCAATAATACCCGTCGTCAATTGATCTAAAGTGATGTATACCTCTGAAATCTTGGCAACTAGTACGAAGGAACTCTCGACCGATATTCAACCATTTTTATCATGCAATCATCACCGCCATAATAATCAATAATCAATATTAAACAAAGATATTTGAAACTATTAATTCATTACATAATTGAAGTCTATACTATATGAGTTATTGATATAACTGTTTCCATTTTAGATTTATCTAGTCGTCATATTATACAAATACATTTTGTATCGTATCTGTATAATATAAATATCTCCATTGTTTTTATTATCGAACGAAAGTTCTTGAATAACATTAACATAAACTTGCATATTCAAATGTATAACGTTGTGAGCAACAGAACACAATAATAAAAAGCAAGAGATTGAAATCTATTGAAATCGCGCGATTAAATTGACGTACTTCCTTTTCCTCAAATAGCAAAGGTGAATTTAACGAGCAAAAATCGAATAAGATGAAAAGCATGTCTATATAATACGAGATATGAAAATACAAGAAAAACAAAACAATGAGTATTTATTTTTTAGTGAACGGTTACAAACAGAAAATGTTCATGTTAGATAATATTAAATATTTGATGTGCTAGTTAAAAATAGGAATTGTGGATCATTCACCTGGTTGAAACGAAAAATGACCTCACTCTTCCTACTTTCACTATTTCTGATTAGTAGAGATAAATTTGCGTTACGTCAAGAATAAGAAAACTTTCAACAAAAATAATATAAAGTTGATTAATTTTAATAAATTAATAAGTATAAAAAATATGCTAAATGTAATTTCTATAAATCCAACTGCTTTTTTTACCCAGTTACAATTTTAGGCAGAAAATTGATACGAAAGTTACAGTTTGAAAATTAAACAGACTAAACTAAACTAAATTAAATCAACTAAGTTTAACAAATTGTAAAGTACATCACTGAGGTTTCAGATATGATTGGAGACACATTATGAAGATTTTAAATGCAGTTTTAAGTGTATCATGAAGAAGATAATTATTGTTCTTCATAACCTTGTTATTGCTGTAGAAATTCATTTAACCAGCTTATCCGGTTCGTTTATGTACAATCAATTTCCTGAAACATAATTAATAGAGAAAATATGAAAGAGAGCGTGATAATTAAAGTAGAAATTATACTACTTATTAACGCAGCGTTAAAAAGATAGGAAATAATACAAAAATTTGTTTTTTTTTAATATTTTCTTTTTATAGATTATGAAAATAAAAATAAATGTTTGAAAATAATAAGGAATTGATCGACATTGCGTTCAACTTACAAGAGTAAAAAATTTGTGATTTTTACGAAAAATAGGTAATATAAATTTTCTTGTATTATTTAGTAATCAACATGAATTAACGAGTATTATTCAAGAAATTAAAAATATGCGCAAATAATATTCAGTTCCTGCATAATTATAATCACTGTAGTGATTATAATTATGTGTTTTTTTTTTTTTTTGTTTTTAATCAAATTTTCGTTTATACATTTAACAAAAATGTGCAATAATGAGTATACATAAATGACATGCATTAACGTTGCCGGTTATTATATAATTTATTATATAATACATTAAATAATTTATTATATAATAAAAGTGTAAATAAAAGTGTAGTAAACATTCATAAAATGAAGTTAATAAAAGAAAAATTTTATTAAATGTGTCAGAGAATATTTACGTAATATACGTAATTATAAGGAAACAAGACCGAGAGGAAACGAAGATCGCGAAAATTTATTAAGTTAATGAAAAACTCGTTATTAATTTATCTATTAAAAAATTACTAAATTATAAAATTTCAAGTATTCAATCTCTGACACATAGAGTTAAAAACAATAAAAATGTCTCTAATAAAGACATTAAAGAAATGTGTTTCATAACTTCTTTAAATTCTATTTATTAGTAATTAGTAGTCGACATTATTTATTGTGAAATTAATAATTTGCAGTGATGGTCGCATGTAAGTCAAATGTACTTTGCATTTATTTCAGTAACAATAAATGCAAATGTACTTTGCATTTATTTAAGTAACTCTGCATTACACCGTTATTTATAGGTTCCAAGCACACCTCTTGATTACTGCAGGCGTATTCCAAGAGTCTTTCCCTTTAATTATTTACGGTAAAACCAAGGATTACTTTCGGAAAAATAGTTACGCCCATCCATTCATGCTCTTGCATTACGATCTCTTTTGTGAATTATTATAAAAAACACTAAAGATTTATTAAGAAAGAGACATTTTTCATTCATATAAATTTTATAATGGATAAATCCGTAATCTTGACATTTTCGAGTTATAAAGGCTCGTCTGTATCCATAAAAACATATATTTAATCACAGAAATAAATAAAAAGGTAGAGTTAGAAACATAGAATTTAAAAATTATTCCTGCGGTCTTCAGTTCGAAAAGCAACAATGGAAGGAATCATTTGCTATTTTCGCGTGTACCTGCAGATTTTAAGGTTTTTATGATTCATGAATTTGAAGGCTTCCCGAATAAACAAAATGTAATCTTGTCACGATTTTCGAATTACCACGGATCGACTGTACTTAACTCTTAACTGGTATTATTGGATCACAGGCAACCATAACAATTTGGAATTAGATTACTTAATTTGAAGAATGGAAAATATAAAATAAAATTAGACATGCTAAGTTTCAGTAATCTAACATAAGTTATAATAGTTATACATACATAATCTAACAGTACTATTTGAAGGGTAAAATTATAACGTTTAATCTTATTATTTAATTCTAATGAAATTTGTATTTCCAGTATATGACAGAGAAGATGGGCGGAGCGGAAGGAACCAAGCTCGACGTTGACTTCATGGATATGGAGAGGGTGAGTATACGTTTCTACATTTTTAAGGTTTCCGGAAGGTGTTCTTATTGCATCGCCTTTAACCTTCAATCAATCTTCTCGCCAATGAAACCTTCTTGATGAAATTTGTTCGCATCTCTTTTACTTCAAAGAAATGAACTCCTTATGTATTTTGAAATATTATTTAGAAATAGAATTTAGGAAAAAGAAAATAAGAAAACGAAATAAAAGTAGAAATTTGATAATGTAATATCATTTAAGCTAACGTACAGTATGATATAATTTTGATCGTAGAAAACGGATGTCACGTATGAGCTGGTGGAGGAGTTACAAATGAAAACGAAAGAGTTCCTTCAGCCAAATCCAACTGCAAGAGCGAAGATGGCCGCGGTCAAGGGCATCAGTAAGCTCAGCGGTCAGGCAAAAGCCTCGACTTACCCTCAACCAGAAGGTGTTCTCGGCGATTGCATGCTTATTTATGGAAAGAAATTGGGAGAGGATAGTATTTTCGGTACGTTTGTTCAGTTCATATAGTTAGACTTAATTAATAATTAATTGTTATTTTAAAACATTCATATTCACTTCCTATCACCAAAAAGCTGTGCCGCTACTTTAACTTTCGGAGGACATTCGCATCTCAACTCATAACTTTCGTAATTGCATACCTAACGAAGAAACTAGTAGAGCAGACGCATAAATTATGCATCTAAGTACAAGCAAACATTCGGCTCATTAATCTTTCCTAATTTCTGTTTACAGCTCAGGCTCTGGTTGAAATGGGTGAGGCGATGAAACAGATGGCGGACGTGAAATATTCTCTGGACGACAACATTAAACAAAACTTCCTGGAGCCTCTGCACCATTTGCAGACCAAAGACTTGAAAGAAGTGATGGTAGGTTGGTTATTAAAAAAAGTTGGCTTTTCTTCTTGACTCGTTGAGTAGCGTTGTCCCAGTTTAACGCGACAAGAATACGCGACGAGACAGAAAGAAAGAAAGAGGGGAAAAGTGCATGTATTCGAGAACGGGAATTGATATCCCTTTTTGTTTTCAGCATCACCGGAAAAAGCTTCAGGGACGAAGGCTGGACTTCGATTGCAAGCGGAGACGTCAAGCGAAAGGTATACTTGGACGCGAGTTGACTTTATCTTTCTCTGCGATATTTATTGATTTATTTAAGCACAACACATTGGGGCCGCGCACATTGTGTCCTTGCACACCTTGTACATACATCATGTCCTTGTACAAAAACTCGATGCGTATCGTTTGCAATTATACGCACGTAGAGTGGCTCACAAAAGCGTTCGAACACTTCTGAAAACCTCTTATGGATATACTATACCTGTTACATATTTTGATATTTCATTGGTATTGTAGTAAGATAGAAGTATCATAATTTACGTTGGTAAAATATAAAACAGATGTACAGTGGCTACACAAAGTATTTACATGTCATTGTATTTATTATTGCATTTACTTACTAATTATTTAGATTCGATTTCGTCATGTTATATTTTATATGGTAATAACAATTTATGACTAAGAAGAAATATTTTAATATATGACAGGTAAAAGTTCTGTGTCATGATAGCCATATCTCACTACAGTATTAATGCAGTTTCAAACAGTTCTGTATAACACACATAACACATTCATAGAAGATTTCTATAAATATTCAAATAGTTTCATGGGCCACTCTACTAAAAATAAAGATAACATGTAAAGATAAAATCTAAAATCGGACAAGAAATGCAGCTTTATCAAATGATTTATGTGTGTTCTTCCTTCATTTTCAGTTCATTGTCTTAGTTTACAGGCATTCCATTCGCACGTTCTGCTGCATGTGCACTTTGTCATAGATAAATTATAGTTGGCTGATGTTACCATGATAATTTTTTATTTGTTTATATGGGGTGTTTCATCAAGTTAAAATGCGGATTATTTATTGCAGATGATCTTAATGCGTATGAAGGTCCATATTTATTTGCAAATTATCAATCATTAAGTTTTTCAGTTTAGTATGAGAGAAAAATATTTGTTTTCCGTTTGTTTGTCTGCATTCTTAATAATTAGCAACTGGAAAAAGATCAGCCAGTCCTCATTTTGGAAGTCCAGTGAAGTCTTCTTCACCATACACTGGTACGTGTTTTCCCTACGTGCAATAGTTATTAAATTCCTCACTTTATTTCCAATTTTTTAGATTTAGTTGCTTTTTTTAGAAACATATAGAATAATCAACACTTTAATTATTTCCCTTTAAATCCATAATCATTACGTTACATTATGTTCATATAAATAACAATCCAAGTTATGATCTTTCTTTTTTCATCTTTGATGTATCTTTGTATATTTTTTCTAAAATAAATGTATGTAGATTTATATCATAGGAATTCACAATCCTTTCAGATGATTATATCAAAAATACTAAGCATAACAAATATAAATATATTCAGAAGTGCACTAAAGGTACTGCGAATGTTGAATGTATTGTACTTATTCTGTATATATTTTCTAGTGAAACTTCAATATCTGTATTATAAATGCTTGTGTTTCGAGAAAGAAGGAATGTACACGATCAAAGCACTTAGGCGTTCCGTATGGTTTAATTTCGCTAACTTTTACTCCTTGTTGTGTGTATATCTTATAATGTATCAAACGTAGGCATTTAAGCAACCCTGTAGTACAATTTTTAATACCTTCACCGGCGCAAACTTTGCGAGCAGGTTCTCACGTTTCAGACGACGAGATTCGTCAAGCAGAAGAGAAATTTGCAGAGAGTCTCCATCTGGCACAATTGGGCATGTTCAACCTTTTGGAGAATGATGTAAGTAAAAAACTAATTGAATGTGTATTAATTTTCACTTGAACAAGTTCTTATATAGAGATGTATCAAATTATTCATGGAAGAATTGAGCAATTAACATGATAAAAACTTAAGGATGTTTGCTTATCATTGTTATATTGCTATATTGTTGCTTTTCATTGCTTTTTCCTTAGGTTGAACAAGTGGCACAGTTGGCAACATTCAGTGAAGGTCTCCTGGAGTACCATCAGCAGTGTACTGAGATTCTAAGAACACTAACAGAAACACTTTTGGAGAAGTATGTACTGATACAGTATACATATCTCACCAGACTTAGAACATCTTTTATTTTTTATAATTCTTTACAAGAAAATATATAGAATATAAATGTTAATTAGTAAATTGAAAAATTATGGCAATTTATATAACATAATTTTCACTTTATGTATTGCTCTAAAAAAGAATTTTTATTCTTTGTGTAATTTAATGTGACTATATTATGTACAGGGTATATGAATACTATTGTATATTGAATATATTGTTAAAGATCATCACAGTGCGACATTATACCTCTGGATCAGTGGAAGTTTGAAATTCGAAGTTAAAGACAATTTTTTGTAGCAACTTCTTTAACGAATCTCTATCGATCAAAAGATGTAGAATCGCACTATAGTGGCCTTTATTAACAATATCTATACATCTTTTACTTTATTATATGAATTTTTTTTAATTTTTATAGTTTTAAGGTTCCTAATAACATTATTTTATGCTATGAAATAATCTTCCACTTATTATCCATAATAATTTTGTAATGATTATATTATTGTATTTTTATCTTTAATCACAGGAAAGACGAGGCAGCGAACAAACCAAAAATGGAATTTATACCGAAGACATTGGCCGATTTACACGTCGATGCATTACCTACATCGGATGCTATGAACGGTGGGAACTTCTCCTTCCACGGTAAAACACATTCACACATATGTTCACATCCAAGATAATGACTTTTGCGGGTGGATTGGCTGTCTGTTTCTTGTTTCCTCTGTCATGCAACATTTCTACGTGTCCTGCAACTATACACTATAGTCGTATACATTGTACTCTTTCCTGATTGAGTTTCCCTCGCCATTACTCTGACTGTCAAACGGACATTAAATTTTTGTTATCTTTTCCACTCAAAGGAATATATTACATACGCACTAAAATATGACATAATAGTAAGATATAAAAGTCGATGAAATCATATCTGAACTTCAATGTGGAGATTGATCTCCTTTTTTATTATGGTTTCGTCGAGATTGTAATAGAACTAACAAATTGAATAACAAATTTTCCTGCAGTTTTATGTTAATTCTGATAAATAATATTATATAATATTTCTGGGTTTAGCATTTCGTTTTTTCAAATGCTAGAAAGTTATTCTATATAAATTTATTTATTTATCTATTTAAAGGTGATAAAAGGTGAAATTGCTTCACTTATTATTATTGCTTCATTTAATTGAACATTTAACACGATTACTTACCTATCACCTTAAATGCTTTTATTTTACTGTTTCCAAGCTAAGCAATAATTTTTTTGTATTTTTGATACTTCGAGAAATAATTGTACGCAAATATGAACTATGTATATATTGATTCACCAACGTAATTTCGCGAAACTCATCTCTAACACACTTATTACACGTTATCCGATTGTTTTGTGTGTATACTCTCGTATACCTGAATGTCTGTCCTTTTGACACAATGTAGGGGCAAGTCGAGCCGGGTCTCCGATTCATGGGGATGGGAAGCGCTCGCAGCTTGAGCTATTTCCAGCCGGAAACCCGCCACAATCTGCCAATGGTAAATTTTGCATGGGGTTGGTTTCTCCTATCGTAGGTTTCGATCGATCGATTAATTATTCAATTTCAATTCTATCGCTTTTCGTGCACCGCAAACAGGGCAAGAAAGTAATTACTATTTTGCTTCTTGTGTATCTTCTATCGATGTATCCTAATTTAGCCATTTACCGATCATTAAGTATATACATGCATGTTTATGTAATGGTTATACATTTCTTTTTGTGTGTACTGTTATGAAATACTTTGTTTTTCTTAATTTTATAAGATATAGTGATTCACAATAAAACTTGAATGTCAAGATCATTATGTTGTTTACTATCATTTTTTAATAATATAATATTTATTGGATTGTTGTAGATTTCTCTATAAAAATTATATAAAAAGTCTGCTTAGAACCGATAGAAATCTAATTTTCTAATTTAATTTTCACTGCATATATAAATCTCAGACATTATTGTATTTAAATATTAATGTGATTCACTGTACTTCATAATTTTATCTAGATTTTAGCGAGAATAGCTGTTTAAGTTGATCATCAGATATTATCATACATTTAGTTTTGCATTATGTTTTATTTTATTGAAGATAAAATTCAAATTATTTAGATACTGTAGTGCTCTAATTTAAGACTGTTGCAGCAAGCCTAATATTTTGTTGCATTATCTATTTGTATCTAATATAATTCTAAAATTTTTTATGGTTTTTAGCTTCGCCCTTGCCATCACCGAGCAAATCGCCAGCCAGGACTCCGATGACAAGACAACCTTGCTGCACAGCTTTGTACGATTTCGAGGCAGAAAATCCTGGAGAACTCGGCTTTAAAGTAAATATAATACAATTATATATACAATTTTCCATTTTTGATTGTTTTTTTGTGTGAGTAATCTGAATTGGTAAATGTATTTAATTAAATATTTTGTAACTTAATTTTTTGTTATCGTAATCGAGGCATTGAAAATAAAAGTGAACTAACAACATAGAAACATTCTCAAGTGTAAATCACAGATTTTAATAAAATTTATGTTGTATGATGTAGTTCTTGAAAAAGTATTTGACACATATCTTTTTTATGTACTGATATTCATGTTGAAAGAGTGAAAACAGCTCCCGAAGTTGAATGTTGGAAACATATTTGACGGAATATCTCCGAAGCTATTAGGTTTAGAAAAATTGTCCAAATGTAAAAAGAAATGTTTTTAAATAAGTAATGTATCTAACAATGGTGTATTATATTTCAGGAAAACGATACGATCACTTTGACCAAAAAGATTGACGAGAACTGGTTCGAGGGTAGCCTGAACGGTCGTACGGGTTATTTCCCAGTAACTTACGTGCAAGTCGTAGTGCCATTACCTTAAGGAGACGCGGTGCGTCTCGAAACCAAAGACCCTGCATTCGTTCATCAGCGTTTACCACGAGAATTACCTTAAATTAACAAACAATTAGCCTAAAAATCTCTCTTTCAAGATTACTCTCTTCCCTATTGAAATCACTTATTGCGTTATGGTTCGCTTATTCGAAATGGATGAATCCTCAAGTTCTACTCTATTCACTTATTTTATTTCTTTCCTTTTGTCCCCAGGAATAGCTCTATACGCATGTTAATGTACATATATAATGTTATAGTGTCTTTTATCGACGTAAGGACCTTCGCGCGCGCAGATACATATATATATAACACATGACTTACAGTACTACAATTAAGTATGAATACACGTATACACGTACACGAGATATACATGTAAACACAATATTATACATCATGAAGTACCTACGATGGCAGTCCACTGTCAAGGGCGGCTCTTTTCTCACTTTTTAATGTCGCTTCATGTGTCATCGATTTAATATCATTAATTTCTCACCAAAGTTTTATTGCACAAAGACATCAGAGCGCCAAGACTGCATTGAAATTTTTCAAAATACTTTTTACCTCAAGTATTTTCCCGTTCATTCAGTCAACAATCATATACTCGTTTAGTAGACATAGAACAAAATAATATTGCCTATTAAGTGATGGTTGATCTGCTCGGAATCGATTTTTCAGCCATAAGTATTTGAATCACTCAATACATCATGTTCATATTTCATGATTTCATTCAACGTTCATGTTTTCATGTTGTATATTTCTTTCCATACATTTGTTATTTGTTCATCATGTTCTCAAGTGCATTGTTCCTAATATAAGGGGAGAGAGAGAGAGAGAGAGAGAGAGAGAGAGAGAGAGAGAGAGAGAAAGAGAAAGAGAGAGAGAGAGAGAGATAATTGAAATCATGTCATCCATTTTGCGTTGGTCCGCACGGCGCAGCAAAAAAGAAGCCACATAATTCGTATTATTAATATGGATTCGTATGTTGTATAGTAATTCCTTTTCATTCCTCTATCATTTTTTCAACGTTTATCTCGTATCATTTGTCATTTTTTTTTAATCATTTAGGTGACACCGACTAGAGAGTTAGAATTTAGTTAAGCGATCTTCAAAATGGCGGCGAACCTCTTCCACGAAGTCGTCGATTAATATTTAATGAATAATTAGAAATATTCCATGTTTTCCATTCTGACTGTTTCGAGTCGTGACGCAGAATATGATTAACTATGTATTTCTGTCAGTCAGCATTTCTTTAATTCATTCAATTCATTTAAAACTCGTTAATTCTGAGCTCCTTCTGTGTTATAGTCTTAAATTATCTTCTTTTTTTTAAGATTTTAGTTCTTGTTAAGTGTAACTTCTTAGAAAATTAATTCGAATGACTAGTAAAACGCGATACTTTCGGAAGAAAATAGATTTTACTTTACTAAGTATTTTTGAGATTAGATATTTTAATTTCTATCCTTCTTGGACTTTGTACGAGAGTTCAACCGCCAGAACAATGAAAGTAATTAAGGAACTTGGTTATTTGTTGCCACGTGGATTTTAGGTAAAAAATCTTCAAACAAAATATTTGCTAAGCATAATATAATAATGTTAGAGTATATAACTTACATATTATATACATATACAATATATATATACATATATGTTGTCGATGACGGCGACAACAGTGATGACTACGACGATGGCATTATTATTACTGGTACTCGTATATTTTTCCATTTACTGTTACAATGAAAACATTTTCCATGATGAAAAACGTTCTTGGCCTTATCTTATATTTTTAACTGTTCCAATAACAGTTTCATATAGTTGGTATTTTATGAATTATAACAACTCGCTAAGAACAACGTTCCAATGTGAGTGCGTTTCATGATTAAAAATTTTATGACTGGGATCTTTCCTAATGTAGAGATTATAACAGATTATAAAATTTCAAATCCGCATATAATTTACGATAGCTTATGTAAATTCATATTTTTATGTGTATATGAATATGAGGACTTCTTTCATCCTCTAAATATTGTCGTCGCAATCTAATTATTAATCATTTAATGTACATATCCGTGATACACATTACATTTAATTTAACCAATATTAAAATTTAACCTATATAAATTTTTATAATATAACCAATTTTACTGTTTATTTTATGAGCGAAATGAAAAGATTAATAATTATTACCTGTTGATCTTTTCCTGAACTCTTTTTAGTTGTCATGATGATAAAAAGGAAAAAGGGAATCCTAATTTCAAAAAAGATATAAATTATAATACATTTTATTTCTTGAAGATACAAGATATAAGAATCGAGGAGAAATGAATTGGAACGTTGTTCTTACGACGTTTAAAATTCTTAAGAACGAAACCTATAGTTTGATTTGCCACGAGAATGAAAATCGTTCCGAGTTATCAGCTGATGTATTTGAATACCACACTACTATCGTCATCAGCATTCAGTCATTGCGAAGACGAAACAGAAATAGAAAAAAAGAAAACGAAGAAGAAGAGACATTCATATAATTTTATCTATTGTAATTCATCATAAGTCGCATAAAACTTTTTCCGACAAAAAAAAGTCGAAGTGTTATCGATGTTGTGCAATATTAAAATTTTAACGTCATGCTGTTTAAGTCACAATCGCTGGATCAGTGTTTCTCAAAGGCACGATTGAAGAAAAGGGAAAAGATAAATCTGATAGTAGATAAACAAATGCCTTCGATGTTAGATATCAATGATCTTTCGAATGAAAGCGTAATCTTATTACGTATTTCTTCTTTCGAGCAATAGAGGAACAAAACTCTCGTTCTTTGTGATTTTTGTCTTCGGCAGAGCAAAACGACGCGAAAGAACGTAACAATTGTAGCGACTAGGTGCCATACAGAGAATGTATTCGTAATTATAATTGTCGAAAATGTAACAGCTTATAGCTACAAAACCACAGGTTGTAATGACCTTATGTTCTTTCGAGCGTTAGCCGCTGCTAAAGAATTTCGTCAATTAATAAAAATACGCGAATTAGTGAGGCGCGAGTTTCATCTTCCAAGCGTTGTCGAGAATCGTTGAGTGATATATAGTTAGATAAAATCATGATTGAGAAGGTTGGGAATCCTGTAACTTGCGTCCACATGCAAACGATAGCAATATAAGTATCTTTCTGGAACGAGAGACATATCATCGAGATTATCTTTTTGCGGTTTGAGAAACACTGCACTGGTACATACATACATATGTACGTTTAAAAAAAGAGTATCATGAGGGATTTATTCTCGTTGAGTGATAATTATTGTTGCCCTCGCGGACCTATAACAACAATCTCTGTCAACTGGGAATTATAATACGATCGACGATTGTCGAGAAAAATAAAAGGAGAACGAGATGAAACGATCTATGAATAACTAAAAAAAAAAAACAGATCGGTATCTTACTCTATAAATGTTGGCTATTGTTAAATGTTGAATATTGTTCTGCGGAGGGCTTGCCTCCTTTTCGAACGATAGAGCACGCTCGAAGCTTCGAATTGACTGTTCATTTTAAAGAATTATTTTAGTAGTTTTATAGTGATTATTAGACTGCGAATATTTATGTGTTGAATATATATTATATATTTATGGAAATCTCAAAGTGCAAAATTACATAAAATATTCGAAGTGTAGTAAAACAGATCTTTGCTTAGATTTCATTTTCTTAATTATATTAAAAAGAATGTAAATGCTTGCAGTCTAGTAATCGTTATTCTTGTTTTTCTTTTTTTTACCTTTCTTAATGGCGACGAAGAAGTATTTTATATATATATATATAAGTACATATGGTACGTTTACTAGGTTATATTTCTTATAGAAATGCGTTATTTGTAATATGTATATGTAGGTAGATTTACTATTTTAGGGTGTTCTGAAAATTCTTAGCGAAAGTTAAGAAAGATTTAATTGAAATTGGAATTTTCGCAATCTATAATTTCACGAATTTATTTTTAAAAAATTGTTTGTTCAGTAATGGGTTTCCTCAAATAGGTTTTACCGCCTTCTAGAGTATTTCACTTTTTTATCTTTCGAATAAGCTTTACAAAGAGTTTTACGCAATAAATAACAATGAGACTATACTATATTCAGTGAATGAGACAAAGGTAAATCTGTCAGTTACGACTCAAAATTTCTTGAATGTTTGAGATTCAACATCGTTTCAATGAAAAAAGGAAACTTATTTTATTAACGAATTTTCGGTGTTCCTCCTTAATTCTCTCTAGTATTCAACTAAGAGCAGCGAACGTTTCGTTATTCAATAGAAATTTATAATAAAAATACTACGAACTTTTTGAAAAAAACATTATTTCAAGTAGTGTATTTTATGTAGAGGTTAACTTATTTTCGAACGCATAAATTTCGTTCGAAACGACAAGCTCTCCGCATTTTAATTGTAATCTAACTATTTCGGGGTCGGGCCGACATTGAATCTATCGCCCCCCGCAGTCACTGAGCATCCTTGGTCTGGAAAACTCGAATTACAGACACTATTCTTTTTTCCTCCTATCTTGTATTGTTTAGCTTTTCATCGTTCTTCTATAACCCACGGTTCTTTATTCGAAACTCTTCCTTTCGAATTTCTCGTGATTCTGGTCCACTTATATTTTGTAAGCGTGAAAATGTTTGGAATTCATGGAGAAACACGAAAGGATGCGGGATATTTTTCTTCCTTTGTTCTTTTTGTAGGTTATGTTTTTTAAGTTTCTTGTTTCGGATCTCGTTTTCTTGTTAATTTGTTTGGTTGTCCTTGACGAAGTGCGAAGAGACGACCAGTGGATGCAACGCAGTGATACTTTCAGACAATACATTACAATTAATTACACTTATATTAATAAATTAATCTATTATGATTATTGAACTTCGATCGAAGAGGAATATACGATATGTACTCGATTTCGATCAATGCTAAATAATTATTATCACTAATTAAGAAATAAAGTGTGCTCTATGTCATGCTACTTTCGGTCTTCAATGATTTCTTAGATCTTTCATTTTTTGCATTTTAAAGTAGTTTGTTAAACATCTAATAACACTTAACATACTATACAATTCATTTCAATAAATTTTCTATATATTTTCTAACTATTTATTCTATTTATTTCAATCAGCACAATTAAATGCTTTTTTTTTTTAATTACTTCATAATTGAACTTCATTTACATAAAACCTAAAGAGTACTGTTAACTAATTTATTATCAAGTAAAATATAGTAAATATATTGCATAATGGAAATAAATATATTACGTTAAAAACATAATGATGTATACTAAAAAGTAATGTACAATAAAAGTTTAATTAATTTTAACACTAGATTTACCGACATTTCGATTGCGTTAAATTGACATGTATCCGAAGAGATAGATATACCACATAGAAAACTTCAAAACGAGAAAGCTTTGAAGAAAATGAATTTCGATATATATTTATCTCGTTAAATGGATAAGTGAGTACAAATGGTAGAAGAAAAGTGTAAACGGTTCGTGTAATTTTCCTCATGGAATTCAAAATGCAACAAAATGACGGGTCCCCTAAAATCTAGTGTTAAATATTTTACTAAATTAAATTTTAGTTATTTTAACTAATTTAATATTTTTCATTATTTATTAAAATTTGTTACAATTTTTTATTCGCAATGCATACATAATAAAATATACAAAAATATACCTCCATTTTATAATACATTTACTATTTTTTACTTTCTAATAGATACAACCAACAAATATAAAAATAATAGTTCTTTATCGCAGCAGCTACATTAATTACTTCATTTATATCAAATATTATTCTTAACTTCATTTCATACACATTTGAAATCTAAAGAAAGTAGTATCAATCGTAAAAAGAAAGAAGGCTTGCTTATCTTTGGGAAGGTGGTTAGGCGTGATTCTGCAGATCATTTGCAGAGTTAACCAAGCCTGCGACATGATTTACTGAGCATAAAAGCTGCATCCATAATGCATATCTGCCCTTTGGTGGACATAATTGTATATGATATTACCCGAGGGAGCACGGTTCTTCCCGGTAACAAGGCATACCATCAACTCAAAAAGAACCCTCATAAAGCATCCTCTCCACGTGGCGTCGCTTCCACATACTAGTTCGCGCCGCAAGATCGAGCCTCTATTCGCGTTTTCTTGAGCTGCGTTATTATCTGGCTACCGCAAACTCAGCTTTTCCCGAAGTTAACCGCGGAAAATACAGCCTTTTCATGCCCAATTACAGAGCTAGTTTCTCTTTATGTGCTCCTGGTCGTGGAATTTTTTTCACCAGTGTTTAGCAAGCTGAAAAGTCTCAAGATGAATCTCAAGATATTTTAAAGGATTTAAGTTATATGTGAAATAATAGGTAGGTTAATTTTATATTTATTTCAAGTTTTATTAGATTAAAATTGTTTATACAAGATGTTTCAAAAGTAGGCTTTTTTTATTTCTTTTGGTTATGGTATTCATCGAAAGGGATAAAGAAATGTTTAATTAATATACACAGAACATAAAATCGATCAACGAAATAGTAGTTTTTACATTTGTAGAAGTTAATAAGTTGATATTTATTGTTATATATTAATTAGTTGATATACTTTAAGTAAACTACCGTCTAAAAGCATGTAATTTAATTATAAAATTTTTACAGATGGAGATAATTATTCTAAATTTTATACGAGTCTTTCTCAAAAATTTTTTATTAGCTTAGGTTCCTTTTGTAATTCTTTTAAATAGGTTTCACAAATGTTTATATTTTTATTTTAAATGAACGTAAGAACTGACAAAAAATAAAAAAGAAAGAGGGAAAGGAAGAGTTCCAGAAATTTGCAAAAAATAAATATCTTTAATCTCATCGAGAATGCCAATTTAATTTGATACTTCAATTGACAACGATTTGACAAAGCAACATCCTTCAGAATATTATTCATTGTTCCTCTTCTAGAGTTTAAGAAATATTCGTTCAGGAACGCTTTTCTTCGAGGGAAAAGTCGAATTACTTTCTGGCAGATACAATACCCGCTGCTTGTTCGCATCCCGTAACAGGAGGGTCGTTTTTATTAATGCATGCGAGAGGGGGCACGTAAGCGGCTTACCTCGTGCAATTAAAATGTTTCTTTAAATACTCAGCTTGTCGACTTTATTGTAGATGACTGAAAGTTGTGTTTAAATCCTTGCTTGTTATACTGGCTTCCGATACATTCTTCGCCTCTGCACGAGGGCTATAGGTAAAAACATCATGTTTTTCCTCTCTTCTCTTTTCCAATATAGTTTGTGATGCAAAATTCGTAACATTCGCTTGCATAATGTTTTTTATAATATTAAATGAAATGATTATATTTAAACATGTTTTGCATTTATTATGACACATTTTGTCATATGGTAGAATTATTTATGAGAATTAATGCAACGCGACGATTTAAATTATAATGAGTTAAGTTAACATATGGCGTAACATTGCTATTACTATTGTCATTATTTTAATTGTTTCATTATGCAGACATTTAAGATTGGAAGACTGACGTTAAATCATTTCGGCAGTGTATTGGACAAAATTACTTCAAAATTCCTGTATCACGCAAGAATCGAAGACACCTTTATCGATCACATTGTGGGTGGATTCTATTTTGTGTATTATTCATACGATATCAACAATTGACAATTTAACGATACCAGTTAACAGTTAAGAAAAATGTAGTATTCATCAAATAGATGATTAATCTGTATTTTTTTTTTTTATTGTTGGAAAAGAAGCAAGTGGAATTTCGTGAAATATCTCTATCGATTATAGTCGATCGCAAACGGGCAATATCAATAATAGGTATCGTTGAAGAAACACCGTCTGCGGCTAATGTTCCGGCAAATTGGCTTCGCGAACGAAGACACCGTTGCCTCTCGGGAGGAATCTACAAGTACGACTGGCTTTTCTCGCGCTGACTTCTCCCGTAACTACCTCACGTTCCGACAATACATGCTCATGTGCCAATATAAAGGGTCATCTAGACTCTGAAACCGGAAGTATTTGTAAAGGTTTGTTTCGTTCAGGAACATGGGGTGTCCTGCAGAACGTGTAACAAACTGTTATATGTATAAAAAGGAAACGTGAAATTAGTCTTCTGGAATTGACGGTTAATTAGGATTTAATTAGCATTAGGTATGTGTATTATGCAAATTTTATATAATTACTATTGAAATTTTTTTTTTGTTTTTAATGGCTATCATTGTTATAGTTGAATGTAAAATTCTGAGTATTAAATGCTATATTTTATACTTAATTTATTTTAGTATTATAAAATGTATGTGATATTTTTGAAAGCCAGAAACATTAATTCTTCTGAAACCGTATTTAATTAAAATGGAATTAAAATGATTTATATGTGTTGGATTAATGTCAAAATTCAAGTGCATTATACAAACTATGAATAATAGTTAAATTTACAAGCATAGAGTCAATTAAACTCAAGAACTTAATTTCGAACAAAGCGATTAATCTTATCTTTTTATTATTTTTTATTATCTTAATTACTTACGGAAGAAGTCTTAAAAAAACATATTTTATACTCTCCTATAAATAAACATTTTAGAAGAAAACTACAATTTTCAAATTTCGTATTTGAAAAAATATATAATATGACTGTTGCACAAACTTCTTTTCTGAACGTTAAAGATAACTCTCCTCTGTATGTAAGTAGTACATACGATCGCGTATATTTTATGAAAAGACGATTGAGTTCTTCATATTTCTTTTGCCGATACGCTTACGAAAATAGTATCGTGAGTACCATATGTGGTCGAAATCTGAAATTTTGCTGACGATCGTCCAGGGACTACAAACTGTATCTGTTAAGGGTTTCTGCTCATTGGAGCGTCCTCGTGTAAGCGGGAGTGCTCCCCGAGGATTTCACAGCCAGGATACATCCAACGACCAAAATTACACCGTGCATTCTACTATACACCAGTTTCTCCAGTAATCGAAAGAGATTTGCTTTTTTCTGGTCAGCCTAATGTATCTTTGTATTTGTTATATTTACGTGACTGCTTCGTACTTTTGGTTTTCTGTTTTATAATTTAATTTAACTTTACTGTGTATTATATAAAATCTTATCACTAATTATATATCTATATTGATATTTTTATATAAAGAAGATTTCCGAAATTAAAAGTAGCAAAGATATAATAGAGTTAAAAATAAACTTTTCTTTCATTGCTCAATACTATGCAAATGTTCTATTTTGTTTCTTTTACGTTTTTTCATTATATGCAAAACAGTTAAAAATTATTGTGCACGTCAAAATTTTGGAGTTTTAATGTTAACTCACCTCCTCATTTCTCACAATTTATAGGTTAGGAACAAAAAAACAAATCAATGAAATAAAACACGATTTATGAATAAATAGAGCATAATCAACATACACCAGTGATCAGAACTTTTATTGTTATTCGGATTACACATAGTGTTTCCATATGCTGCCGCTTATACTTGTTATGTACTTTATCAACAATACGTTTCGTACCATCTACACGGCATCCTTTACAGCTGTGTTGCGTATACACCGGTATTCTACGAGATAAAAAGCAGAGGAAATTACTTTCATCGAATACCGTACCTCACGATACGACATAATAACACAGATTCTCTCCATTGACTGTAATATTTCATGTATAGGTAATTCATTTCCTTTATATGTAGATTCGTAGCTGAAGACCACATGGGATAAACAATAAAAGACGAAAACAACCAGTTGAATCTGAAGATAAAAACAGATGATAAATAGTCGAATTTTGATAATTTGAGTCTCAAGGGGAGGAGGGAAGAACTAAAATCTTCTCAGAAGCAATAAAAAGGGTGAATTAAAAACGGGGTGATTAGAATTTTAATTCTTAAATAGTATCGTTTTATAAAGTTTAGGTTATTTCACTTTATTTTGTATTTCATATTCTTTACGAATAAGTAAAGTAACTAGTAAATAAACTAGTAGTGAAACTACTAATAAAGTGAAATTAAATAAAAAATTCCAAAGTTAAGTAACCTAATCCTAAATTGTTATGGTCCCAAATGGTTTAAGTATACCAGTTATGAGTTAAAATTGACATGAAACGCAAATAATGTAACTTATCATGTTTTATCCCTATGGTCTTCAATTCCAAAAGTGTCGATGAAGAGAATCTGTTGATATCTTCACGTCAATTTTCAGGAACATCCGCTCCATATATATTTTCGCTATCTTTTTTATCGGACAAGCGATCGCAACGACTAACCATTCGCTCGAGAGGCTAATAACCGTAAGGAGTACCTATATTGCACAGCATATCGACTCGCGCAGAGAAGCCAATTTCAAGCTGCATTAGCTCCTCGGTGCACTAAGTAGAGTAATTATTACAATGTAAAGGAATCCTTGAATGCATGTTTGTGCATGCACGTCTTAGTGAATCGTACTTAACCCTGGAATTCATACCAATGATCGTGAAATCGAAATATGTTTCGTTGCAGAAATGCTTCTGTTCCGTAATATGAATAGGTTAAGTAGGCATTAATTAATTTCATATTGCCACATGAATAAAATAATGTGCGTGAAATATACAATGGCAAATATAGAAATGTTACTCGTAAATTCAACTATATATTATTATATAATTCAATTATAAATTGTATTACGAAGGAATTTATTTCTACGATACAAAATTTCTTATACTTTCAAACGCTGTACCTAAATAAAGAACAATGTTTCAATTTTTATTTCGAGTAATTAATTATAAAATAAATTAAGGTAAACTTAATATAAGATTCTAACCTGTTTATATATATATATATATATATATATATATATATATATATATATATATATATATATAGAATATATATACAGGGTGGTTGGTAACTGGCGGTACAAGCGGAAAGGGGGTGATTCTACGTGAGAAAAGAAGTCGAAAATATAGAATAAAAATTGTTCATTTGAGGCTTTGTTTTCGAGAAAATCGACTTTGAATTTTCACTCGGTACGCGTGCACTTTATCACGTCTCGTTATAACGGATCTCACTGTAGATTTAAAAAAAAATGAAAAAAAAATAAAAAAATTTTTGTTCTGTATTTTCGACTTCTTTTTTCGCGTAGAATCACCCCCTTTCCGTTTGTACCACCAGTTACCAACCACCCTGTATATAAACAGGTTAGATTCTTATATTAAATTTACCTTAATTTATTTTATAATTAATTACTCGAAATAAAAATTGAAACCTTGTTCTTTATTTAGATACAGCGTTTGAAAGTATAAGAAATTTTGTATCGTAGGAATAAATTCTTTCGTAATACAATTTATAATTGAATTATATAATAATATATAGTTGAATTTACGAGTAACATTTCTATATTTATACACTTGTCATTGTATATATGTATAATCATTATTGAATTAATACTGGACAGATTGATTAGACAAAAGCTAAAAATGCTGGAATATCTTTATAACAGACAATGATAAAAGTTGTCAAAGATAGTTTTTGATATGAGCTCCGTTTTTTTCTCTGTAATTTCTCTGTAATTAGTTAACGTCAAAGAATAATTTATTTTAATTCCAGGGAGAAGTATAATCGACTATTGATCGTCCTTTCCACAATCAATTTTCTGTCATCGTATTTGAAGTTCGTGACTAACTGCATTTTTCCTGCCATTTACACACGTACGTACAGTTCAATTGTTCGTAAAATTACAAAGTTTTGTGATACAAACAATTCTCTATGTGCACGAAACTTGATGATTATACGCATTCATATAGTTCATCATAAGAATCGAAAATAAATATCTCTAGATACGTACAAGTTTTGAGCGAAGTTCTTTATGTATATGTATCTATATCGTGGAAATTAGTTACATGAATATTTATAATAGTGTTTTTTGTGCGAGCGTAATTGATCTACAAAATTAATTATGAGCGTAAAGAACGAGGACGACGATCAAATTTTTTTGTTTTTTTCGTGTCTTCGTGCATTTCGTGAGTTTGCTCAATAATAAAAAATACGTAACATTTTTATCCACACTACTCGATTAAGACTAGTTTTGCTACGTCTCTGCGATGAAAATTGAATGAGATTCGCCTGGTGAAAGATTGCGTTAATGGAAAAATCGAGAGGTTAGAAAGTGAAATGATTATTTAAAATAAGGATCTCCATCGTCTAACTTTCTGGGCCTTCTTGCGCAATAATTTATCAATTAATAAATATAATGAATTTTATTGATCAATTCGTACTTTTATTAATTTTAACTTTACCATCGAAAAATTTTGAAATTAATTATAATTATTACTGGATATAGTTTCATTTGTAAGTTAGAAATTTCATTTAACGCTTATAAAAGCCAACGTACTTTAAATGAAAAATTTTCAAGTATATTGTTAAAGAAAAATCTTGGATATTTGACATTTATTTTTCCAACTTAAAATTTATAAATTCCCAATTTTCTCATTGTACACTTACAAAAAGACAAAAAGGCAAAAGAGAGCCATCAGATCAACGCGCTTTAAACTAATTGGAATTCACCGGATCCGAAGCTGAATGCCGACGGAGACCCCTAATTTACAGTGTCTTTTTGAATTACTCTCTACCTCATTCCCTCTCTTTCCCTCTTCTACTCGTCCGTTCTCTCTTTTCCTCTTCTTTTTCTTTCCATCCTTTCTCTCTCTCTCTCTCTCTCTCCCTCTCTTTAACCTCCATCCCTCACACTACTTCTCTTCATCCTCTTTCAGCTGCTACTGCATCTCGTGTCGATTAATTAGTGGGTGCAGACGGGCTATGAATCTGGCCGTAAAATATTCCTCGTGGATGGCAAGCGGAACAATCCGCACTCGTTCTCTCGTTCGGCTCACTTCCTGCAATCATCATTGTTGAAAATTAACAAAATTCCGCTCCGCGTGCAAAGCCAAATCAAAGGAAACAAACAAAATCGAAAAACCGTTTCATTTATTCATTTAGATTGAATGGGTAATGAACCGGGCGAATGGTCTCCGGCGAAATTGAAAAGTTAGTCGAGCAAGTTGGGCGCGATTAAAGGTGAGCTCTTTCGATCGGTTCCGTCATATCGATTGGTATCTTTCTCTTTCTCCTATTTTTTTCTATGAAAAATTTAATATAAGAGCAATGTAGTTCTAGAAATAAGGAATAATTATGTTTTGTGGCAGATTAGAATCATAGTACATATTGTGAATCAGAGATAGTATTAGATTGTGGTAAGTCGATTGTTGTTTCTTAGAACTTGATCATCGCTAAGAAATTGAGTATTTTTAATGGAAAAAGTATCACGATGGATGTGCATATACAGGTTGAATCTAGTAACTGGCTCGAACTATAACTGTGTTCCTATAGCAGATGGAATAAAATTGTAGAGGCAAGTTTTGCATCGTTTGTCAAGTTCTATCATCATGCAGTGCGATTTTTTTCAGAAGTGTCTCGGTGTAGTTACAAGGTACAATTGTACTTTTTTTAAAGGGAACTCTACGATTTTATTTGCATTAATTGATTCCTCGTGAATCATTGCGAACAAAAAGATATTAGGATAAATTTATAAAAAATTGTTTTGTCTGCAACAAATGCTCAGACGTTCCACCATTGCATTCTGAACATTTCCTCGCTCGTTTCTCTATCTTTTCCATTACATTGTATGGAATTTTTTATTACATTTCATGGAACATTATTGAATAATTGTAAATACGGTAAATTATATCCTGTAGGGATTCGATATAATGGACAAAAGCTTTCTCTTCAAGAAGTCTACGTTAGTCAAAGCATTTTCGTTTGTTATCGATGATCTCATGTTGGCATTCATATATACGGTACATCGATTATCTCGTTATTTTCAGCTTACGGTTGTTTTCAATGCCGTGATTCCTGCTCCAGCCGAAGTATTACATGCTTTCATATAAGTAAACGTATGCAACACACATATACATAATATTCTAAACATATTTTTCATTGATTATTTGTGTATCTTTATCTCCGTGTTTTCTCTATGTTTACACGTTAGTATTAATGTTTGAAGAGAACAACTGCAAGAGAAAGGAAAAAAATATAATGTATACACAAAAATATTGTTGTTATCTCTATACTCAATGGTAAGATCAGAATAGTTATTATTTTATTGAATGGATAAATCTATCACACCGTTCTGAGCCAAAAAACCTTTATTGCACGCGCTTACAAAAACTGGGGATAAAAACAAAAAGGCATCTTAAGCTTATCGATTAAATCTATCGATTGTAACTAGGATCATCTTCTAGTTACTATTTCTTATAACTAACGCATCTGCATATGGATGGCGAGCACGAAGTCACGTTGTCATTTTCAACAAATATATACAATTATGTTATGTGCATGCTAAATTATATAATATTAAATTATATAAATTATATACATAATAGTAAAAATATATAAGGAATCGAACCCAATAATTCCATAATCTTTTATATTATATTAAAGAAAATTAATTGTAACGAACTCTATAATTTAAACAGAGTTATAGACTGTATTTAGACTTTTTTTTAGAAACAAGGAAGGAATTCGTTTTTAACGGAAGGAAAGTTAAACTTGATTGCATCGTGCCATACTTGAACTCGAGAAGCGAAAGTGCGCAAGCGTCGTCGGAAATCACGCCTCCTCGTCGAGAGAGGAGTTCACCCTCAACCCCTTTTCCTGTTATTACCAACTCCAAGATCCACCCCCGCGTCTGATATCGAGGCAACCCTCCGTTCTCAGTTAACACTCTGGTCGCAACTAATTACTCTAATTAATTGAAACTCCCGAGCTTCCTTTGCACCACTCGTGCCACGCTAATTACTAATTGCTAATAACAGAGGAGAAGCTAGTCCAAAATACCGAGCAGATTAAACGTTTACCAAAGCGATGTTTATCATTTATATTATTTAGCTGTCGAATGGTAATTATTTTACAGAATTGTGTCTAAACGACGATATTTGGATATAATTTCTATTGCTTAGTTGTCGAATGGTAATTATTTTGGAAGATTTTCTCTAAGTGGCAAGTGATCACGTTAGAGATGTTAGACAGCAATTTCGTTACTGTTTGGTTTCTGGAGTTGATTGGGAATAATCATAATGATGCATTGGAATTCTTGAAAATACGGCGAGGATATTTTCATGGATTTTAGTAGGAATTATTTTCGGGTTAAATAGTTGATAATTGATGCTACATGTAATTTGTATTTGTATATTATATATTTTACTATCGACTGCTGAAATTAAATAAATGAATTTATATATACCTTTCCTACATAAATTCTGTTAACACGATTCCTACATACATTTTTACTTACAACATTATTGCTTATAAATTATAAAGATTATACTACAAACAGAACATTTTCTAACTAAAAAAAAACAATATCTATTTGGTATTATGTGACTATACATATATTACACACCTTTTATTACATTGAGATGCCGGTAAAAGCTATTCCCTTGCCAGGTGTCGGGACTTCTTGCAGGTTGAAGTTCTGGTTTAACGTCACGCATAGCTGCTGTCTCCTCTGCTATCTTTTCAGCTTCTCGTTCCTAAGACAGAATCAATCGGAATATCGATTTTAGTTTTTCGAAATCGTTTCACATTAATAAGTAGCAAAGTATTCATTTTAATAAATGTTTTTTACAAATATGAAAAACGTATTACATTTAGGGCGCTCAGTAAACCTATTACAAAGCACTATTTCCGTTATTTTTAATATGGTGAAATGCTTAAGGAATGAATTGTTTTGTTCGAAGAAACATCCTATGATGCAAAACATTTTGTTCGTGGTCAAATTTTTCGAGATTTAGAATAATCTCAATATTTCCGTAATTTGTAAAGATGAAATCTTCTATTTTTTTTATATATCCTTATCTTATCATTCCTTGTCTTTTGTACACAAAGTTATACAAAATTCTATGTAATTAAAGTATTTCTCAAATTATTACTATATTACTATATTATTACGAACACATACGACAAAAGGACGTTTATTTTTCAATCGTTCAGAAGGGTTAACCACTAGAACCATAGTAATCGGATTTAAAAATCGAAGAATGATGTTAAACTTCAGCCATAAACACGTGTCCAGAGGTGACGTTCACTTTTTCCCGTTAATGACAAATGACTGAATGGAATAAGGACAGCTAACGTGAACATGACCATCCAATCATCATGAACGACCACTCAGTTATGCAACGATGGCCACAATCCTGTTGATGTGTTGTGACCAACGTTGGTTTACTCGACGATCTATAATCTAAAACGCAGCTACCTGTACAAGCGGGACGTGGTACTTTATTTAATGTTTCCGCCGATAGCAATCGTCAAATTACTTAAATTAATTTAATCCCTCGACACGGCGCCGATCAATTCGCGTGAATTATTCCTGGTTCCGGAAGTTGTCGTCCCTTTTTACTATATGCCACCATTTTCGCGTTTTGGAAATATTTGGATATAAAGTAGAAGTTAGTGTCAGTGTTCTATTTTTTGTATTTTTCATTATTATCATTTGCAATTCAATTATCCTAATGTAAGTTATAGTCTATGCATAGTTTTTTGCGTAATTTAAGTCCATTTAAAAATTATTTCAGGGAACATTTCAGTAGCTGCTATAGTACATTTATTTTATGTTTGTCATACGACTAATGAAATAATAATTCGATTTTATTTACTCATATTTTCAAACAATAATAATTAATTGTAACTAATGATTCGTTTGACATTATTTATTTATATTTCGAAACAATAAATGAAATAGTAATTTATGTTAGTAAAAGGCACAAGGCTGAGACTTTTTAAAAATACAACCTCGCGTGTCGAATGCCTAGTATTCATAGTTTTCGCGTGCTTCGTGTCACGAAATGAACGGAGATCAGGGTATACGCTGATTTTTAAATAATGTCTGTCACGCGGCTGTTTCATAGAACTGATTTAATCACTGAATCATATCAGAAAAATCGATGACACATAATGTGTTGCAAGCAAACCTGCTGTATAATTTCAGAGCATCGACTTCTCTGACTAACATCAGATACTAATCGTACATTTTACTTAAATAAGACACTCGATTGGGAAATGAGTTTTTATGCCCAGTTCTAATTTAGTAAATTGAAAACATAACATAGTGGCCGTTCTATTGTTCTAATGTTAATTATTGCTTGGTAATATCAAATATTGATGTATTAAATGTAGATAATTATACATGTATATGAAAAATTATTATTAATTAATATATTTTATATCCTATTATAAAATTGATTATACAAAGAAACTTTAAAAGAGATACAATCTGAAAAATATTTATCAAGTAATAAAATAAAGATAGAAGTTGATTATTAGATGCACGCACGTATAGTAGAAATGAACAATCATAATTTTAATTGCACTTAAAATTTATTATATTCTTGCACGCTCGAATCTTTATTGTAGCTATCATAAAAACAGTGAAATATTGATTTATCTTTACAATACAATATTGTACTAAATGAAGATCGTAAAATTGCAGGAGAAATAACAAAATTTATGACGGTTGATATTAAAAGCCTTAAATGAACGAACTCGTATATCGAGGAAAATGTATAATCAATTAATTTTAATCAGTTAATATTTCACATTTGTTAGCACCATTTCTCTTTTATGAAACAAAAGGTTAATAATAACGCTTCGCTATAATGTAGGAAGATTGGAAACATTATCGGAGAATATAATAAAATGTTTAATTTCAACTACTTAATATTTATTAATGTTGTATTTTTAAATTCCTATTTTTATCTTATAAAAACATGTGCCTATTTCAATTATATTTTACGTATTATCTTACATGCCGTTTATCACACAGAAAATAAATGAAGAATAACATTTTTACTGGAAAATAAATTATTTTTTATTTCCTATATTCATTTTCTCTTGCATTATTTCTTTGAAAACTTTAAAGAAAGCTAATATAAATAATAGTACTATGCAAATAAGGGTAAGATCATTTTTTTACCATAGATTCTTATAATATGGTTTTTACAAAGATGACTCATTGAACGTTAAAAGAGGCTTCTTAATTAAAATTTTTAATTCCACTTTGTCGTTCATTGGTCGTTATTCGATACTATAATAGATCAGGACGAGTAAGGCGCCGATAAAATTTTCATGGTGTTTGGGATTTCAAGTAATTACGTTTTGTGTACACAGGAGCTTGACGAGACGCGCTAGGGGCATAAGAGGGTCGATTTATCTATTGTGAAATAATTCAAGGAGTCGAAACATTAGAAAGGGTAGATTTTAATCGATAGACTTTGCTCCAAAACATACTTTGTGTGACTTCTTTTCATTTATTATTGTATTTATACATTATTTGTTATTTAATTTCTTTTCCCAATTTTTATAATGTTTAGCCTGTATCTCATGAAAATTGAGGTAATCCTTAAATAAACCGACAAAATACCTACATTCAAGATTTAGCCGAAAATCTGAAGTTACAGTTGTAAGATATTTATTGCAAGTTAGCTGTTTATGCTAGTTTGCTGGATGAGATACACCTTAACCAAAATTCCTGTAGCACCATAGAGGAATCAATAAATCTATCATCATCGTCGTTTATTACTGCGATGAGGTCGCTGCTCGATTATTTTCAATATTACTTCGAGAAATTTCTATTTGCTAGAAAATTCCTCGCAATACTATAAAGGTTCCGTGGAGCGTGCATTAACGGCAACATGAAGGTTGTTAACAGACAGCGGTGACCAATCTCTCGCGGATCACAAAGTAAATGTAATCGGCGTGGCTTCCGTGGCGGCGTTACGTGACAACATAATCGTTCTACGGCCGGGTTGAATATTTCATTAGAGGCTGATAGAGGCATCACGCTTTGCAATCGCTTTTGCCTGTTCGATATCTAGAATCGTGCATCTCTGCGATTGCTGTGACGCGCTCCACGTTACATTTTGAGCCACGATTCTCACGATGCCATGCGGATTGCGAAATTCACATGTTCCGCGCGATTCTACTTCTAATCTCCACTGGTAATTTGTACTGTTTAACTGTCTGGGGCGCAAAATTTTAAGACAAAAAGGAAAAAACACCATAGTCACACAGAAAATTTATTTATAACTACGATCGTTCTGGACGTGTTGTGGACACGTATTGACCAAATCAGTAAGTAAGTAAATACATGCGTTTATCTGTGCGTCCATCAAACATGCATTAGTTATATCTATGGCAAGATGAAGTCGATGGTGTTACTGTGTTTCGATCTTATATTTTGAGGGGGTATGAGAAATATTCCACTTTGAATGTATAAGTACCTATCAAAGCAGCAGGGCCCTTTATTCTATGCATCAAAGAGTCAATTAGATCGCCGATTTTTATGTATTTATAGAGAATTTGAAAATTGCACAAAGTGTACATATGTAGGCAATATGAAAAGTTATCTAAACTACCGAAAGTATAATGCTTACAATATTTGGTAGATAATCTTTAACGGTATTTTACAAGGAAAGCTAGTTTGCGCCAATACTTTTGTTTACCATCGTATCTATGTACAAATTTCATAATTTCGGTATTCTAGTGTTAAGGATATTTGTTTCTTTGCAAATATTCATCGCACAAAACACATTGTATCCAACAAATTAAACTATGGGTGTTTATACAAATTCATATTTTTATCAATTCATGTATAAAGATTGGATTTAAAGAGAAATTTCTTTCACTCTGTAAACGTTATATGTAATTAGTACTGTGAATATTTTTTCTATTTTCGAATAATATGGGTATTTTATAAATTTTCGTGTATTTAAGTTTCCTATAACTGCACAAACATCGGCAGTCTAACAATAGTAGTACACGCGTAAATTCGCATAATTGTAACGGAACAGAACTTGCTAGCGTGATCGGCGAGAAGTATGGTTTGGGAATGCGTATGGCAACGAACAGGTGTTCGATGGAGTAAGGTACCCCATGTATCCTTACAATTGGCACATATGTTGTTTATAACATCCGTGCAACCTCGTTGCATGCGCGAGCAAATCTGAGCGATGAACTGGCTTTTCGTAACCGATCGATTCGTTACGATAATTTGCGGATTTCAACACCGTATGCTCCATAATCAATAGAAATGATCAACCTCACTATCATCCTTTTCATTAACTTTAAAACTAATTAAAAGAAATATTAGGAAATGTAGAAAATTATTAGATGTAGAAATATAAAAGATATAGGAAATTATTTATGGTATTTACTATAAAATAGTAGACGTAATAGCGTGATACTTTGTTATATTCTTTTGGAATGCTTTTCACGTACAAGCAAAAGATAAATAACTGCGTTTTATCATCGTAGGAGTTGCGCATTGAAGACGCAACGAATGACATAGTGTTTCGTTTTTTTTCTCCAACTTCCCTGCACGTTCTCACATAACCCCTTGGGTAAATTGTCCGAATGATAGATCTCGGACAAGAAACAAAGGGTGAGGTTAGAAAAAGTAGAGACGATTGCGAAAATTCAAGGTGTACGAGCCAAGCTACGTATCTTAGCAGATTACCTTGTTATTATATCGCTTGTACGTGATAAGCATAGATGCTATCGGTACTTTTACAGGCATTGGAGAGTTTCGAAAAATTTGAGCACGATTCGTGGGAGAGAAATAGGATAAAACCGAAAAGTAAATAATACGGTATCCATAGATGAAGATAAAGAAGTATGATAAAAATGTATTGATTTTTGGAGAAAATTATGTGAACATCTATAGCGTAATATTGGCAAACTGATCAATTATTTCTTAATAATAGGTGTATTAAAGTATTATAAATATCTGCCATTAATGATATATACCATGTAAAATATTTAACATGAAAGAATTAAGTATTTAAAAATTAAACAACCCAATTAAAACGTAAATCAGATTATTGTAACCATCTATGATCCAAAAATACTAGCTAACAGTTAAAGCAAACACTTAAAATAAAGATTTCTTCAATGAAAAAAAACATAGAGGTGGGCCAGTTACATGTTAGCAGCGAATACGAGATACGTTCCTTTTTCAAATAATTCAAATTTGCTCGAGTAGATATGAGAAACGATCTCATAGTTTCTTTTATTAAATTTACATCCCTTGAATCTTAAAAAATAACGAAACATATTTGAAACCTATTATGTTTGAGTAAAATTCGTCATTTATATTATACAGTTTCATATGAATTCCATTATTCACGAGCAGATATTTATTAAATAATCATCATAAGAAAATTATCATATATAATAACCAATCTACAACACACTTGAAACCTTCTCGGGAAATATCTTTATCCCAAGAAAGGCGAAGAACCGAGCAATTCAAATCCTTATTATATGTCCTAAAAGAGGAAAATAGGCAAGTAACAGAGAGCGATTTTAGGCGAATTCTATGCAATTATTCAGTAATTTAGTACGAGAGCCTCACCGTATTTAGTACTATTACCAAGGAGGAAATTAGTATTTTTATTTATGCGAGTACCTAGAAGGCGTTGTGTACTTTACAAGAACTTTAAGCACGATACTATAAGGAAGACTATTTCCATCGTGATGAAAGCTTATTATTAAAATTTACCGATAGAATTGTCTTCCCTCAGCCCACCCAGTTTCCGAAAAAATACTCCCCAAAAACCTTTTACAAAAATGAACACCCCCATCACAACGTAACTCACCTCTATCTTTCCATCTCTTTCCGTATCAATTAAACTCACCGTAGCTAGATGAAAATTTAATCGTTCAGGCAATCCTTTTCGTACAACCAATCGCAAAAACTGCTTTGTAGTACTACACACTGACACGCAATTTGATTGTGCGACAATCGGTTCGTCTCTCTAAAAAACGTCTCTATTCTCCCCTTTGCGTATCCATATCGGTCGAAACTTTTGCTTTTACGTTTACTGGCTAACAAAAATCCATCGCTGTACAGAAACGAACAACCAATGTAGAGAGTAGAGAGAGTAGGAGGAGGAAACAGGGTGAAAGAGGTGGAGGAAGGTGGAACGAGGGGGATGTTGGCGCACGCTACGATTGTTTCTCCGTAATCCTTTATTGGATCAACGGGGCTGAAACAATTGAGCGAGCCATAACGCGAGGATGGGCTGCTGGTACAGGGGCAGACGAGCGTGTTGAGTTTTCGGTCTGGCGATGCCGATGGGCCTCACTTCGTGTAAAGCGTTGCAAGCAAGGGTGGAGACGAGATAGAGGGGGTGTATAAGCGAGGCTGGGCTCCGATGATGGGGGCGGGAAAGGATTTCTACCTACTTTGCTCCGGTTGAACGGAGTTACAAATGGGAGAACGCGGAACTCATCCGCGAGAGGGGATTCTCAACTGGTGCTTTTCTATGTTTTTGGTTTGCCGTTAGATGGATCGGTTGGCTAATTCTAAGATTCGTCTTCGTCTGGTGATTTATAAGTCTGCTACTGCTTCTTGGCTACGTAATTGGTTAGGTTGTGTTGTTATATAGTAAAATGTTTATAAATTTTAGTGCTATGTTATTATTAATATTAATTAATATTAATATTAATTCTGTTCAATAACAATCTAACAAATATCCAAGTAATAGACATTGGTTACTTCTAACGAACCGTTAACTATTTCCTATGTAGGTTTTCAATATAATGAAACTTTAAACTGCCTAAAATTATTCGTTACGTTCCATGTCCTTTAAAAGAAAGAAGAAGAAGAAGAACAGCGAGGAGAACGGTAAAATACGTAGATATATTTAGGCGATTGGTAAAATGAAGGGAGAATCTTTCTGTCGAGGGGGTTAAAATAATGGGACATAAGTGCGATTTGTACAAGTTTGGATCGGGAATGTGAGCCGCTCGTCGCGTGCAAAGTTAGTACGCAATCGTGTTAGTCGAATCACTTCCAGTCGGTCGATCTTGACCAAATTCATAGCGTGTTGCGGAATTATGCCGGGGAATTGATTATGCTGCCTATAATGTCGGCTTTATTCGAGAGCGTTGTCCGACCGATCTCGCGCCATCGAATTCCCTTCGTCCGCGTTACTTCTGTTTCACTGAGGAATTTTTTAATTTCATCCACTCGTTGATTCATACCATTTTACTACGTCCGCATTTAATTATAATTCTTGTGTGCTTTATTTAAATTTATTATAATAATTATATTTATTTCGGGTATTTTTTAATTATTTTTGTTACAATTTCGAACTTTGTAATGTAATTCTGCGAATAATATAATTCTCTTTAATCCTACATATACATATATTTCGCTGATGCTTAAGAATGATTTATTTCGGGTATTTTTAAATTATTTCTTTTACAATTTCGGACTTTGTGGAATAATTCTGGTAAATATAATTTGAACGCCATATTAGATTGGCATAAATTGATATTTTCTTGACAAAAGAATTCCATTAAAACTTTTTTTTTGGAATGATATTTTAAATTAAAAACAGTGATTATGTCGCTCAGAGATATAGAAATAAATTTTACAATTATTAAGCCTATGGTATTAAGAAAATTTACTGATGTCGGGAAACATATAAGTATTGTAATTTTAATAAATATCGGAAATTTAATTTTGTTCAAATTTTGCCAATGTAAGATATACCTAACTACTTTGATTTTAGACAGATTTTATTTTTATTTAAAAGCCAAAGATGAATTGTTAAAGAAATGAAAGTGTTTTTTTTTTTTCAAATTTTCTTTAACAACTCGTTATTTAATATCATTATATAAATTCCAAATCTTTTATTTATTAACTTAACCTGCAATACATATATAAAAAATTTTATATGAAATACTACGGATACTTCCGGGAATGATAAAAATCATATTATTATAGAAAACGTCTTTATAAATTGCTATGGAAGTAGAGACATTAGACTGACATATTAAACAGATGTCATGGTTGCTTTTTATGCAAATACAAGTTGATCATGATGGAGCCTTCATTACATGTCGGCACAAAACACAGCCGCCATTAAAGTAACAGTAATAAATTAGATGATTAATAGTCTGCATAAATGTTCATTTTATCCACAGAAAAATATCGTTGATTATCGTGATCCAGTAATATTTCTGCGTTAGTTGTATATCTAGTGAAAGTAATTTTAGAGCATAACAAGTAGCTAATAAAATAGCTTAGTATGAATAAAAATTAATATTATAAATAAAACATGTGTTATTTGGTAATTATAATTATTTATTATTCGCAACTATTCTTATAGAGTAAAAAAATAAAGAAATATATGAAACTAAAATTATAGAAGCAACTTTACAAATTCTTCAAATTTCAATATCATTATTGAAAAGAGGAAAACATAATTAACGAGAAAGCGTAAAAATTCCCATATACGAATAATCTTTCCTTTTAAAATATATCCAAAAGTTATGAAAATGAATCGTTTGCGTTGGAAAGAAGAGAATAATGACATTTTAATTCGAGGGACGAGTAGTAGCATATGGAAATGTAAATTACGCGAGCGTAGTGGCTGCCGCTTATCGTGGTGGAACATTATTTGTAGATTCTCAATTTCGCATGGGAGTTATGAAATAATTTTTCCCTGAAACCCTCTTATTCAGACAGCTGTACTGTGAACACAGCACCAGGGGTTAACGAGTTTCATCCTCGATGCACCAAAATTTCGTCGCCTTTTCATCGATGGTCCGCCCAAATACATTTTATTTTTCGACAGTGTTCAATGCGGCCGGATCATGTTTTTTACATACCGATCGGCAATTTCCAATCGATTCGAACCTAGTGGAATGGAAAATTAGAAAGAATAGCGCTAGTGTTTACGGATAAGACAATATTTTTATCCATTAAATTGCTAATCTTTCTACATTTTTTCTAAGTTTAATATATTTATAATTTTAGTTTTCTTTCAAAGCTTAAGTTCGAAATTTTTAATTAAGCGTTCGACATTAGCCAGCAATTAGCCAAGTTTAAGTAAACTCGACAAATTTTCAAACCCAATTTTGTCGAAAATGAATCGTCGTGTGAACAAATCTTATATCTTTGACTTATATTTTTCACGTAGAATCGCTTCCTTGCTGATTGTATTATGATTACTGGAACACCCTGTATATCTTATATTTATTACATTTACCTTTCAAACGGAAAAAGAGCAAACGAAACAAGCTGAACAGTGGAACTCCTTTGAAAAAACCCTATTCGTGGTGAAAATTATTCAGCGTTAGGACACGTGGCATGCAATTACACGCGTCGCTTGCATGAAACGAAGCTACATACATATTCTCGTGTATATTCTCGTTGGTCTAATGCGATTTGCGCGAGATGCCCGTGGAGAAATGTCATCGTGGGACGAAACGAAGGTCCGCTATGGAAGTTGTGGGCGGTGACTGTTGATTTAATTATAATCGTCAGCTCCGCCCAGCACCCTTCAATTCAATCCAACTTCCACCCTTTATTTTCCCCTCTGCTCTGGTTCACTCAGTGTTTCTACCTTTTCCCTTACCATTTAAAAATGTTTTCACCGAAAGTCTTCATCTTTTGAACGCTACACTTTGTTTAAAAGGAAGGGAACTGTCTCGATTAACTTTTCATTGCGATGGTTAATTTGCATTAAAAGTAGCTATGTAGTAATTTAAAAGACCGTTTGATGTGGGTTTTGTGAGATGATTTTTAGTGAAAGGTTTATTTAATTCAAGTACTTTTTCAAAGGAAAATCTTTCTTAACTGATCCTATATGTAATACAGTTAATTCAAATTTCTAAGGGTGAAGATATGTGTAATTAATAATTTTCTCAAACATCTTATTTCAAGTTTACTTTGTTATAATAGATATCTGCTGTTATTTCATGATTTGCTGTCTAAGAGTGTTCTTCGTTGTTTCATTTGAATAAATAGAATTATATTACTTTACCACTAAATAAAGTAAACTAAACTAACTAAATAAAGTGTTAGTCTTCCAATAAATGTAAGAAATATATACGCCAATATTTATGGTCGCTATTGTTATATACATACAGTAAATTATTTTTTTCAATTGTATTACTTACGACTCTCTTGGATTAATATGTTTCATAAATGTTTGAGATGAAGCGATTTTGAACGATGTAAAGCGATAGGTACTTGAACGTAGCAGGTTCGTATCAAGTGAAATGTTACCGGGTTAACTTATTTTAGAAGATGCTCGTGAGTAGATATAACGTACGTACATTCGTGCGATATAGTCAATTTAATCACAGAGTCCCGAAGGGTTTCATAGTATATAAGGTCAAACGTTGGCATTTCATTCTAAGCAGGGAGAAACTTTGATGGTGCTCAACGATTGTTAAAAATGCCAGCTGGACCTTCTTAATTAACGTTTGCTAAAGATAAGATATAACACGTGATATCCTAAGTATTTAGTATGTTTAAACAATCAAGAAAATATATATAATTATTCTTTTACGTTAATTTTCCTTCTTTTACTTGGTGTTTGGTGCTTCCTATACTTGAAAAGCATTAGACTAGTATTGCTTGATATGAAAACATATTTTTTTGCATAAAACCATTTATTTTAACATTTTCCATCGCAATCTATATGTTTAAACTATAATTGCTTATTTATATGTTGTCAATGTGTGGTATATTTTAAAACATTTCAGACACAAAGAAATAGGTTTCTGTTACACGTTTCTCAACAGTACATAGTTGCTTTTTCCCCTCCTAGAAAAGTTTTCTTGCAAATAAAGTTACAAGACATGCATATTTTCCTTTAATCCATCCTCTTCTCAGGTTGATATCTTTTCACGTTTGATATCCCTGACGTTTCGCCTTCGCGAAAGTTGACAACTGACTAAAAAAAATCGTTCTTTGTAGTAACATTTTATTAATGTTTTATAAATATACATTTTTACAAAATGTTCATAGTTAGATTTCCAACTAACTCTCGCATTATCGTTAACCCAATTTGGTTATTTACGACGACAAGTCAATTTCTTTTACTCGAAGAGTGAGACGGCATCACGTAATAAGAATTCCAAAGAAGTCTGTATAACAGTTGGCGCTCCTTCGAAAATCTAATGGCTCTCCAGACGGTCGAAGCGCAATTAAAAGTTGCGGTCGAAACTAACTAAACCAGCCGAAGTTTGATTTAAACGTTTCCTGGCTGCTGTTCCTCTTCCTGCTTCTACGTGACACCGTTTAATTGCATTTAAATGGATGTTGGAGAAGATCTGCGAATGTCTTCGTGTGTTTCCTCTTTAACGAAAACCCGATGCAAGGAGAATTGACGCGAACTAGGGATGTTCGTTAATCACGATCGACCAAAAGGATCTTAATTGACCAGAGGAACTTCGCGAAGCGATAATCGCCTCGTCCTTATTTCGTGGCGTTCGAATACATTAAACGTTTCTCGTTTCACTTTTATCCTCATTACTATTTGAATGAATCCATTGCGACGGCTTTTGGAAAGAAATTGCGTACTTTTCCTCGGGGTAGTCACATTTCGCTTGGAAATTTACATTCCTATACTTCCTTTCCCTTTAACCCTGCTATGATCGTTTTAATTTTGATATTTCGATCTTGTTGTTAGTTCAACGGACAGACAACAATTCTTTCATACGATACGATCGCAAGTAAAGCAAGAGTAAAGTTTGAAACAAATCTGAAAACGATAAAAGTTTCCAAGATATTTACTGTAAGCATAGTGAGCTGTTGTACACAACTAATCGCCACCTTAACCATACCACAGATGTGTGGCGAAAATGAAAATACCAAATCTCCGTGTAGATTACTTTCCTCGACCGATCTGTCCAAGCGAGAAATAACTGCAAATAACGTTCGGGGATTACTTAGTTACCGTGATACACTTGTGGCCCTGACTCTGTGTGTCGCGCGATGCAGTAACTGGGTTTTCCACTTCTCCTCTTGTCCGTGTGGGTACCTTTGTGACTGATATATCTATGGCTACGTGAACCAACGTATACACACTTGATGTCGTCGAGATGAGAAGAGAGAAAGGGAGAGAGAGACAGAGAGAGATTTTGGTGAGTCTCTTCACAAAGTACGGATCTGTCCCACTCGACACCAACAAGGGGGAATTGAAAAGCTGCCTGGCAATCCGGATAGCTTATCCCGGTCGAACCCTAACCTTCCTGTATCTGCCTTTTTTTTCATGTCTTCCTCTCTGTTACTCATTTCTCCACCCTTCATTTAACTCTCATGGATAATTATTGCTAATTGTTAATACTTCTTTTAGATGAGAGAAAGAGGGAATGACGAGTTGAGATTATAGAGTTGTCTCATTAATATGGGATACGGCTTCGAGAGGAATGTTTTCGTATGATTATGATGTCGCTCGAGGTTTCCGGGTTAAATCCGTATACTAGAGGAATTGCATGAATATTATGCAGAATATATATAATTATACAATTTGCAATAAATTATAATTAGAATAAAAAGTAGCATGTACGCCTTTCGTGTATATGATATTTAGAATGAGATCTAAATGTAGAGTAATATTATCTAGAAGCCGACAGGCTCGATTACAGTAGATTGCTGGCTACAACTCGGTTTAATTCGATTAACTTGGTGCAAACTTGTTTGCTAGGTATCACGTAACTCCGAGTTATCTCGTTTTTCGTTTACAGAAGGGGACGGCGTTCACGGGTGGAGCTACTCTTTTTTTTTACTAACACAAATATACTCCGTTATTAAACGATCAGAATATATAGCTTTATTCACTACTCAATGATTAAAGATCCTCACTGACGCTCTAATGTATTACTTTCTGAAACAATGTTTTCTGAGAAAACATAGTACATACACTCTTTTTAAATACGTTGGTGGAGGTATTAATAGAATGATCGGATACTCGGATGATTTTCATTTAGAAGAGTACCCAGTATATTTTTGGTTTCGATATGGTAAATGGATATTACGTCTATGTTCACTAAGTAGTCGTAATCTTAATTTTAGTTTTGTCAAGTTTAGTCTAGTTACATACTTTTGCGAGCCTGTGTATAACCAGCGCTCGCAAGAAAAATCCACAAGATTAATAACAAATTATAGAGGATAAACAGGAAACTTGTTTTCTCAAAGTGGGCTCGTGCTATTTTGCAATTCCTGCTTTCGATTACTTCCGTGATTTCCTTAATATGATAATTAATTTCCGATGTGCTCGACTCGCAAAACGACAGTAGTCAAGTTGCATGACACTCCATGCATAACGCCAACATAACATCGCGGTCGTTCATTTAATTATATCGCCGGCATAAGTGTATCTACACGCTGTGAGCATATTATGTCCAGTCGATCGCGCGAGCCCGTTAGTTCGTATGGTTACGGAGTATTTACTGACACAATAATTATCGCAATTGACGGGGGCAGCCGCACGAGCAGTCAGACCGCAGAGCAAATTCTAGGGACGTCGAGTAGTATTACGTGGCAGGAAACTCTCACCCTCTTTGCTCTATTCTCTCTCTCTCTCTTTCTCTCTCAGATTTACTTGATTCGACGGCTTGTATCGACGGTAACGAGAGGGCACAGGACTCCTGTATACCGATCATTAATATTGGACCGAGTTCTGGCTATGTCAAAGGGGACGAATCCTTCGAATCCGATACTCAAGGTGTTGATGGTGTTTGAACTGAAGGAATGGTGAAGGGAGAACTTATAAATCGGGCAGCTTGTTACTCGTGAAAGATTGCTGAAATTTGTTTGATTCGACGGAAGTGTTCATTGAGGTTTGTAATATATTATGGAAAAAGTATCTCTGATTAATATAGAAGAAAGATATGATAAGTATTTATACACTTCGTCGATTTTAATGAAATTTTAGTGAATTTTTAAAATTAAACTAGGAAATTTTAATATGACACAGTTGAAAATAAATCTGTTGCGTCCAAAGATGTAAGTCATTGAAGAATATCCGATAGATGAAACCTGACTTCCAAGACAACGGTTTCTATTAAATAAAAATTCTAGAAACATAGTGATGTTAGTAGCATTAACGATAAGGGTAGTTCGCTTTGTGTTCGCACGTAACTAAAGAAACATATGTAAGAAACAAGGTGGTAGATAAACTAATTTCACTCGCATTGCTTTTTAACCCTATATTTCGTGTGGATGGGCCACGTGCAGAAGTACCTACTCGAATTAGGGCGTGATTGTTGCGAATTACCGATCGCGAGTTTGTGTACACCATAAGGTTTAGTCGACATATTTTCAGGAAAGACTCGTAGAGTGCCAAGTGTTTGCTGACCTATCGGTGCTGATAATGGGTGACGATGGAACCTTTCGTAATTTCGTTATGCTCAAAGGGTATAACAATAGCCACGTGCCTGTCGTTCGAAAACATTGTACTGCTACGCTTTTGATTCTAATACTGGGTTAATGGAGTCTCCATTAATTAATACAATGCTTGAACCTGCGCCTATGAATGTCCTTAGTATATTGGTTTCTATTCTATTCTTTATTTTTGTTTAAGATCGATGATAGATAATGTATAATCGAGTCATTAATATAAAGAGTATCGATGAGATTAGGTCTTCTTTAATTTGTCGATTTTGTTTCTTAGGAATGATACTGGAAAACTGATTCGTTCTCTAGTCTGTAAATAATCCTAGCACATAAATAATTTCGAAATAAATTGTAATCTAATTAATTTATGCGCTGAATAATCGTATAATGAATAATAAAATTCAGCAATGTCGAATTGTTCAAATTCGAAATTTACTTTTTGCATCCATAAATAATTCTAATGCTTTCTTGTTGATTTTAAGTTCTCTAAAGAATTTGAAAACGGCAGAACGTATCATTTATTTTCATTGTAGACGATTTTTTATTTGATCAATTGTCTTTGAAAATCTATATTAACTATTCATTATAAATAATCACTCACCGTTTCTCGAGGAGGACTCCAACACTGTGGCGAATTACGACCACTATGACTACTGGTAGCTGAATTTGAAACGGAATGAAGATTCTGTGCAGTAATGTTTAAAGGTGTCACTGGATCGTCTTCTGTTGTCTCTATATCCACTTCGTCGTCAGAATTATCTTCTTTTTGAGATACCGAGGTATCCGATGGTTGTTCTTGAGTCACCGATTCAACTATCGGTGGTCCACGAATCACAGGACGAAAGGCAGACTGATGCAATGATGGATTCACCGTTGGTATAAGCGATTCGGTTGGATTGGAACCGCTTATTGGCGGTGGTAGAGGACCTTGAAGAAAAGAAAAATGTTATGTTACGCTATGTGTTATGTTAACTTTATGAAGAATATTAATTATTACGTTAATAGAAAATACAACGATTAGAAAGATTTCTGACAAATCTATATGAATAAGTCTCTGAGAAAAAGCTATATGTGGTTGGAAGGCTTTTGATTTGTCATTGATGGAATAATTCTAGAATAATGTGACTTAATGTAGTAGAATAATGTAGAGAAAAAGATGAAGAAAAACATTTGACGATAAATCCATAAAGATTTATAAAAAATCAAAATGTAATATTATTAAAAAATAATGGCAAAAGTAAATATTCAAAAATAAAAAGTCCGAAAATCAAATAATACAATTTTACTAACATGCCATCTGAATACATAATTGAATTTTCCAATTCTTATATGAAAAGTTCTTCTACGTAAAGATTAAAAACTCAATAACTTTTCTCCCTTCCACGTTCTTCAAATGTGTATAAAGCGTCTCAAGAAAGCAGCGCTTCTTTTATATGACATTTCATAGAAATAGATACACACAAAATATACTACGCAAATAGATAGATACAGTTGCACATATATTGTGAGTAATCCTGGCAATGAATTCAAAACATTAACTAACGATATTTGTTCGCAGCAACGGTTAAGCTAATCCTCTAAATAGCTTGTGCATTTACGGCTAAAATTCGTTAGTATCACTGGTAACTTTTGCACGCCACTCGAATTAATGGTCGGTTCTCTTTGCACGAGAAATTTTGTCTGCTATTAGTTAAAACAATTTTAAGTGATTAATACTAACTCTGACAAGAAAATGGAAATAGCCATGTTAAATCGATCGCGCGAATACACATATGTATGACTGCATAGTGGGACGTGCATTAATAATTATTATCAAAGACCATTACCTTACACGCGTGGGAACATGATCGTTGCACCGATTAATAATTTTCGTAGCACTCTTCACATTCACATATTCCCTGTAATTATACTAATGAACTCTGCCTCCGCAATGTAATTTCTGCTCGCGACGCGTGTAATCTGCCATATTACGCATTACAATCTGCCTAAACTGCGTTATTAACTATAGAAACGCAAATTTCTAGAATTTAATAGAATAGAAGAATTTTGGCTAATTTAAATATAATAAAATATACACGTTCTAGTAAAATATGTCAAATTAAAATATTCCACAGAAATACACCAGTCAAATATACCAAGTTTAATGAAATATATCGTTAAAACGCGCAATTAAATGCACCGAAGATAATAGATCAAATGCAATATCAATGCCAAAAAGCAAATCTCCAAGATATCACGAACTCACCAGGAAATAGCACTGGTCCTCTCTTAGCGAGCCACGGGAGAGCGTAGGGTGAAAATGGAAAACCGGGTGTCTTGGCGGCAGCAACAGCGGCAGCCTGTTGATGTTGATGCCACACATAGTCCATCACCAAGCTTCTAGACAACGGTAGAGGTAATTCTGGAAATGGAGGGACACGTGGATGCGTGGGCGACGGCACGAGGGTCGGAATTTGCGCCGTAGGCGATGATCTCGGCTGCTTTGCAGGACTTGGCGACTCCCTTGACGTTGGATTATTAAGCAATCGCTTTCTAGTGCCGCCGTTGAACATTGCTTTCACATCCTCCCACGCGTGCACCACCTCGTCCGGCGGATTTCCGGAAAGTTTCATGTGACGACGCCAGGAATTGAAATTCGCCGCGTCCGGTTGCACGTATTTGTCCGATGGGCCGATTCGGTGTGAATGGAAGATGAACTTGTTGGGGGAAAAGAAGAGGCCACAGTAGGCGCACTTGATGCATTTTGCACGCGAACTGTTATAGCGAGCTGGTAGAAACGCGCCTCGACAGCCCCAGGCGCATTCGTGGTGTACCGAGAAAGCGAAGTCTTCTGGTAATCTTGAAGAAAACAGAGTGTCTTTGAATAGCGATGCGGCGATTCTAAATGTGAGAAATTTAGATTCTATGTGTTAGAAGAAAATTTATAGTTCGATATGTACCAAAATGATTAGGTTTAAGTAGGTTTAAAATTGTGCATATTTTCAATAGTCGTAAAAAAAGAAACTCTGAAATTCGTTGCTTTGTCGAATTTGATAGTTCTAGCGTTAAAAATCTTTATACGTCAAGTTGAGGGATTTATTATATTATATGTTTTTATGTCAAAGGAGACACCTTTACATGTTAAAACACATTCTATGGAGTGAAACAATATGATTCCTAACAATTTTGTGAGATAGCTTGATAAAAGTAAACCAACCTAGGCGGCGCATTGTCGCCGAGGAACGATTTGCAGAGACGCTCGGCTTCCCTTCGCGTAATCATGCCGCATCTTCTGGAGGAAACGGGCATAGCGCCGGCTCGACGGAGGATTTCTAACTGGACGGGAGTACATTGCACGCAGGTGATGCCCAAAGCTACCCTGCGATTGTGGATCTCGTTGTAACTGAACTGCTTCAGCAACGTGTTGCTTATCTGAGCCAAACATAGCCTTTCTTGACCCTCGATCACCAGGGACACGATGTGAATGCCATAGAGAGATACAGTGCCCACCTGCAACTCCTGATGGTTTAGGTTCACAACGTGGTTCTTCGATGTTAAGAACGATACTATACGAGATACGAACTACAAAGAAAGAAGTAAACAAGATGAAAATTATAAATCAAAGTAAATGTATCTTCAGATTTTATTTTAATCTTTATAATTCTATATACGATCCTTGTATAATAATAATTTACAATTAATTAGCCAACATTGAGCGACACAAACACGACAATAAAGAAATATGCAATGTTATTTCGTTTGTAAAGTGTTTCATTTTCCCTATCCCAATAAATAATACCATATAATAATATGTAATAATAATTCCCTTGATTTCGCAGAAATTTCACTATATTTTAATTTCTACAATTTCATATATAATCGAAATCTCATATAATGACAACTTACAATTAATTGGCTAACGCTGAGACAAAGAAATAACGTTACTTTGTTTCGGAATATCGCGTTTTATCTGCCCTATCCAAATAAATAATATACAATAATAATTCCCTTGGCTTCGGAAAAATTGTTCAAAAATAATACTAAAACCTTCCCACCGCCAAAGAAATAATGCGTTTTATCTTCAAATAAACGCGGATAATTCGTGATTGCGGAGCGTTCACAGGAAACAATTAAAAAATAAAATCCCATAATATAAAAACACATGCGATACCTGATTGGATTTCGAATGCGACTGTGGCTGCGGCGATTGTGCTGATTTTTGGGGCGCGGTTATCGGCGGCATCGATAATACCGCCGGCCCATCCATTCTACTGCAACAAAAATAAAAACAGAAGAATATTCCTGAAATAACAATCGAGTTCAGTTTTTACAGGCACTCATCTCGCAAAGCCCACTTGATAAATTATTTTCTCTTTGTCTCTCATACATGTATATACGTACACGCTAATGAATGCTTTTCGAATTACACCGATCGGTTTAAATTCTGTAATATTTTTCAATATGAATGTAATAATACTATTATTCAATGGAAAAATGTAATATGAAACGGCGTTATTAAACGGCGTGTTATTATTGTTCTGTATTGTTGGCATTATTGTATGATATTATTGCGCTTTAGTTGTTTCCGTTTTGTGTTTCCATTGTAATTATACTTATTACGCTCTATTGATCATCTGACATCGAAACGACTGACCAATGAACATCATTAAATGCAATTTAGTTTGATGAAATTATTTTTGTCATGTTGTGACTATTTTGTGGCTGTTTAACCTGTTAATAACACTACATTGCGTCTTATAATTATAAATTCACCTAACAATTTTTTATGTTGTGGTCATTATCACAAAAAATGAAATACGCCATGTTTGAAATCGTATTGAGACACGATCGTAATTGAGTCTCGCAGAAGCCAAATCGATCAACTCCACTTTTTATTAATTAAATACATAAAAAAGTACATCATCGCACTCTTTCAGTTATTTCCTACAATTTCCCCATTGCCAATACTTATACGTGACAAACTTTTCCGTTGCGATGTACGAAATTCAGAATTCCTCAAACACTGCTTTATCTCCAAGCAAAGGTGGCCTCGTCGAAAAGAAATCAGTGACAAAATATAAAAAGTACAGAAGAGGAAGAAGAAAATGCGATGGGAGAACGGGTCGCATCGGGTTCCTTATCCTCTTACACTCTTTTCTCTCACTCAGAAGATGGAGATCTGAAATAAGTGCTCGAGTGCTACCAGCAGAGCCTCTTTCCATTAGTTTAACGCGCGGCGAAGATTTCATTGAGCCCGTGAATTTTTCATGAGAGGCCGTCCGCCTACCAAATAAACCGGTGCAAAAAGGATTCCAAAAATAAAAACAGAGACGGAGAGAGAGAAGTGGAGGGAGAGAGAGAGAAGCAACCAGAGAGACGCGATGTAGATATATAACAAAGAAAAAAGAGAAATAGAGGGAACGATCTGATTTTGCGCAGTCAGGATAGAAAGAGAAAGAATGATCGATTCAACCAACAGACAGAAACGAGAGAGTAAACCAACGACAACCAGAATGCTATAGAAACTAGAGAGAGATGGAGGGAACCCTCGATGTTGATTTTAATTGAAAACGCCTCCATGAAGGTATAGTGTGTATACGGCTACACGTACAACGGTGCACGCAGATAAAACCCATTTACAAGCGGGCATAGCCCTGACGTAGAAGTACAGAGAGCGCCAGTGCTCCAGCAAACGTCCCCGGGGACCGTAGAACGAGGGGGTAATTCAATTTGACACCCCCACCCACGCTTAAACAAGCCAGCACCCATCCAGCCCTCAACTCTCTTCCTCTGTCTTTCTTCCTGTCCTCTATATACGAGATATATACTGCTCTTTGTCTATGTTTCTTTCTTTTCCCTCTTTCTTTTCTTCTGTTCTCTATATTTGTCCTTTTCTTTCATTTTGGTCTGTGGATATGTATGTTGTGTCTGTATTTCGCTCTATTTTTACCATCTCCCTCGTTCTTTCCTTCTGTTCTTCATGTACATATACATATATATATATATATATATATATATATATATATATACATACATACACACACACACACACACACAGTATTACTTGTACCTTTTCTAGCATGATGGCAGAGGTTGTCTCTCTCCGTCGCGCAAATTAAATTCTCATCCACCGTGAAACAATGCCAGTATCCGAGCCGGAACAACCCCCTACTTCCAGTTCAGCTACCTCCCTCTCTTCAGTTCACCTGCACGGTTGGAAACGTTGCAACCCTCCACGATTGCAATCCCCTCTTCTCTATAGAGAAGACTCGGATGCCGTTGGTCAGCGGTTCGACAGATCGGACTCGAATCGACCGCATTAATTACTCGCTACTTACAATTAGTACAAACTAGAAACGGCCGCGTACGTTCTACTAATGGTCGTGGCGTTTGTTCTCCCTACTTAGTGGCACGTTCATTAGCTAATTGAATCGCGATCAAGAGAAGCGAGTCTTGCTGTAGGTTTTTTGTTGGCGGCAAAAATTATATCCGAATGAGATTGAACAAGCGGAAGTTCTTGGATAAGAAGAGTCGTTGTCCACCTTTTCAAATTGATCGATATAAGTTACGCTCGATAGGTTAGTTCGAAGATTTCCAAGATGTTGGAAATATTTCTCATGTAAGCAATTTCGAACTTCTGAATAGAAGCACAAGATAAAAATATGGTAGAAATAAAATAAGGACCTGAAATAATTAAGACCTGTGTTTGACGATATCACTAAAAGTGCCCACAATTGATTTATACAGTCGTCATTATATGTATTCCAAATTTCAATTGAGATTTTGATCAAACATTTCCCAGTTTTCTCATTTATCGAGTTTCTCTTGCGACTCTTAGCTTTTATAAATTTGTACGTCGCTACCTTGCACGAATGCAACAAATCGCGATTGGTTAACCATTTTGTTTATAATGAATTATCGCACTTTATATGAAACCAAAAACTCTTCTAATATTTATGAACTACAGTGTATGCGTATTCAAATACACTTCGTTACCTAACCAATAAGATTCCTAAAAAAATAATAATAATTTCTGCACAATGAAACCGTGATCGAGACTGTGATTGCATCCTAACAAAAAAATCAGGATAGAGATAGAAATAAGACAAGAGTCCAAGGACAGGAGTCGAAAGGTATAGCAAGAGGTTGCAGAGGCAAAAGTGAAAGAGAAAGAGAGAGAGAGAAGGTGGATAGACGAAATGAGAGCACGATGTAGTCATAATGGAAGCGCAGAGATTTAACAACGTTACAATGAACGAACAAGCTTACCCCGAGCCCGTCTCTGGACCCTCGGAAGCCTGCCGCCGCGCCGCCTCCAGAAGCCCGAGGATCGCAGATTGAATTGTAAAATAACCGAGAGGGGAACAATGCGCCTCGGTACAACATTGTGTTTGCATTTAAATAATCCGCGAGCCCGCGGGTACGCTTATCCTCGCGACTTCGTTCGCCGACTACTACCCTCCACTGCATACAACCATCCCTTATCTTGTATCGTGTCCATTTCTCTCACATACACTCTGCTTTTGCGTGCTTATTTCTCCGTGGAAACGGGAAACATTATTCCATACAGTTACAAACAAGCGTATATATGATGGAAAGAGGTAAACAGAGGAGAAAGAGATTTTTCACTGGCTATGACGTGGTACAAGAAAATAGTGAGATTGTATCCTCGTTGCTGTGTGGGAAACCCGTACGGAAGCGTATACTTAAGGCTCTAGGTCTATAACTTTTTAATTTGTGGCACGTAGGCTCCTTAGGCCAGTAGGGAATTAGAAAGGGAGCAATTAATATAGAAGAGATAATAAACGAAGTAGGAAAGGGCAGAGCTGTGGGTGAGGAAATTGGGAAAAAAGTAAAATGAAAGTGCAAATAAAGAGAGAGGATATGCAGTTAAGTAGGTAAATTAGGCAATTAGATAAACATTTATAACAGATAATAGGTATATATGGTTAATAGTCAGATAGATGATAGATAGTAAATACGTAATAGCAACATAAGGACAAAATAAGGTTTTGTATGTAGATGATTAGAGGATAATGAATCAAAATTGTATTTATTGTATTTATAGAATACATTTACGATGAACATAAAATAACTGAAATAGAATTCAAAAGCTCAAACATAGTGCTCAAATTAATGATAAAACAAAATCTCTTTTTCAGATATTCGCTGATTGCCTGTATATATAGTTTATGTAACAATCTATCTATTTTATTAGCCGATAATAATAGTATGTTACTGGTAAGTAGCATAAGTATACGATTTTAGCGAATAAAGACGAAAAATCATATTGATCATTGCAATGAATAAACCTGATTATTTCTTACTTAAAAAATGAGAAAATTGTGGTAAAGTAATAAGCTTGTAGACAAACGGCAGTTTCAAATTAAAAATTTGTAAAACGTAATCAGCAAACAAATATAAAATGTCTAAATCAATCGACATAAGCACTAGATTATTAATTATATATTTCAATTCAATATTAAATGCTTTTATTTTAACACGAGCACGAGACTGTTTTTGTCTTACATCAGGTTTCCTTTGCAAGCCATTCGTTGGTATAAAAACATCTATATTAAGATTCAAAGAACAGCTCGCTACAGTTGAAGGATTGACCCGTCGCAGCAGCGTAACAAATTGCGTCTCTTTTGTAGTCAGAAATATTTACGTTATCCTAAACGGGATGCATTTTAATTCCTCTTTACAGACGTCAAACGATGACTCGTTGCTTCGACAATCTCCCAAGAGGATTACGTAATTTAAACAAGTGCCGCCTGTTATATTCCGCGTACCTAATGAAAAATACGAGAATAATAGGAGAGAAAAGAACGAAGTTCAGATAACTGGACATTCACAAATTTTAGATATTTAATAGTTGCCCCCTACAGTTTTTAAAGAGAATGAAACAACCAGCCCGTAATCTTTGCAACTATCTAACAACGGTTAAATATCTGTTAGAGGAAATTTGCCTCGACTTTTAGTGCATTATCTTTTATCCATAAAAATGCTATAAAGACGTTATCATATTAAATATATCCCTGATATCTGAAAATTATATAACTATATCTTGGTACGTAAAATTTGATAGATTTATCGTTTATTTTTAGAAGATTTATGACCCTAACAAGTAATTATCTTAGTTAAAGTTCAAAAGAATCATAAAAGGTGAACTTGTTATGTTTTTTCCTGTATTTGCTGTTCGTATATAAATCGAACGAAAAGCATGATTGGTATGCACACGAGAAGATGGCGGACATATTTCTCGACAATGCAGATGGTTCGATGTCTCGACGAAAAAAGAAGCAATCGTTTACGAGTAGCCAAGCGAAAAATTACTGGAACACGGCGGAACTTTAGTAACTCGTGAAATTGCTCCCAGATGCTTGTAATATCGGCGAAACTTTTTCCCTGGGTCACCTGAGCCCCGAAGGCGTTCGACTAATATTAATTCGGACCCTCTAAAACAGGTTGTTGTTTTCGAGATCTTTCGCGAGTTAAATCCAAAGCGATGCACGGCTAATCTCTGAGCAAACAGTTTATGGTGTTTGCTTGACTATGCAACGTACTACGGAGAAACCAAGCCCCCTTTCTGCTGGATGTAAGCCCTCGATGTCCCGCGGGACCAGTTTACCCCCGACTCGTGAATCGGCTATCAATTTACTTAGAAACAGCCGTGAAGTGTCAGGCTATAGATTTTTATAACGCTTTGCGTATTCTTTAAGTTGGTCAGAACTGTTGTTAAAGGAAAATAGAAAGATCGAAATTTTACAATAACGCATAGTTGGTATCAATTTATTTAAAAACGGCCTTGAAAATGTTCGACTGCAGATTTTTATAGCGCTTTGAGTATCCTTTGAGTTGAGTCTTATTTAACGATTACCAGTATTATATTTGATAAATAGTGTTTATACCGTGAATGAGATTTTGATTTTTCATATTTTGTGTTAATGATGTTTTTGATTCAGTTTGAAAGTATTGAATGTCAGAAGGTACAATCTTTTTACTTCCAATTTATAAAAAGTATCTAAAATATAATGAAAATAAAATAGTTTGAAATACAAATCATATTTAATCGCCATAGGTGTTGATATTAGTTTTGCCAACAGCATTTACATATTTTGAATAATTGCGAAAAAGGAGAAACTAAAACCCGACAGCTTTGGTTTGGTTAATCATTTCCACATTTCCAAACGTATGTATCTCACTTGTTTTTTATGACAATTTTAGTAAATCAATTTAGTTAGACTTCTCTAAAAGTCATAGAAAAGGCACACGTTTTACCAAACTTTGGAAGAATTTGACTTAATTAGTTCTAAAGGAAATAGTCAAATATTCTTCACATTTGTGAAAAATATTTCTTCTTATGGGTTTTGTAGGAATTTAACTAAATTGGTTTGCAAAAATCGTTATAGGAAGCATGCGAGGTTTGCGAATATAAAAATTGTTAAATAAACCAAAGCTAACTGGTTTTAGTTTTTAGTTTTTAGTTTCCCGTTTTATAATTTGAGAAAAATTTGATAATTTTCGTTAACTAATCGACTCACTCTGTCAAAACCGACAAATATCCACAAATCGTAAGAAACCCGAGCCAAATACAAATCAACCCAACGAAACTCCATTCAAAGCACGTGCATCTCACACTTGAGTTCTGCACAATCAACTCCTTCCATATCTAAAATACGGATATTCATGCAAATTCAAATTTTTATGAATTTAAAGTAGATTTATTTCACTTGTTAAATATCGTAACGAATATTCCAGTTTGGATTTATACATTTTTGCATTCTATGTGCATTCTGTGCACTATTGAACTTTTAATTTTACAGTGGTCCGCGAATTTTCCTATTCCAATCGCACTCTTGTGTCAGTAACTAAAAGAATTTCTCATACTACAAGGAAAACCTTGACATAAGATCGAAACGAAGAATCGCGCACATCAATAATGATTCTATTATATTTTTTTGAAACCGGAGACCTTCTTTTAATAATAAAAAGATCACGCAAGGAAAATAATAGAATTATATTTCTCATAAATGTATGAAAATCTACAGTCTATTAACATGTACTTCTGTCCACTAAGAACTCAATCAATTAAAGAAATACCTGTTTAATCAAGCCTTCCAAATCTCTTCCTTCGCCGATCACTGATCCTGGGTCACGTATAATCCGGCCACGAAAATCCCGCAATCGAAAATCAACCCTCTTTTCCTATTTCTCTCTCTTCCAATTTGTCAAATCGTTGTATTTGGAAATATCGCGTTCACACGAATCTACATAACAATTTCTAACTTACTGATATGCGTTTCTTCATAGTAACTAAATCTACTAATATGTTTCTGACCAGCTCGTCAAACCATAAGAGAATATAAGTTCCACGATAAAACGCAACGTCGCGGAAGATCGAAGAAGGCTTTAGGGATCACCACGAAAATTTCCTAGGTTCGTTCCTGCAATAATTCGATCTGTAGAAAATATTTCTCTTTTCACCTCGCTGAATTACGAAGAAACGGAGATCCCACGAAAAAGTGGAACGGACGCGGAAGATGAAGGAGCGCGTTAGGGATGACTACGAGCGACTGGCCGCGTCCAGCGTTTCGCTACACTTTCCGAAACGTTCTCGTCGTCTCTTTCCTTCGCTGTGACTCGTTCCTTCGTCGCACGTAGAGAAAAGGGGAGAAAGATACAAGGGTTGGTTGAACGTGAAAGACAGAGATAGAAGAGGGTAGCGAAGAACCGCCCCCGAATGAGCTCGTCGCGTAACAACCAACCCCATAGCGACGATAACGGGGATGAAGGCGGAGCTTGGGGTAACTTGGCCGACGGGGGTGGCTGGCTCGCCTCAGGGGTAACTACAAACACGTACTTACCGAACATTATGATCATACTCGAACTCGAGCCACGCACACAGAAAGGACTCCTGAATGAGTGAGGGAGACACGATAAACGTGCACTCAAGGAGACGGTGTTTTCCAAAATGATAAATTCTTTTTAAAAATGATCAAACGAGATTTGTGTTGGAATGGTTTTTCTGATTTTTTGCGAGAGTTATAATTTTGAAAAAATTTGGTTTTGTGATTATTAAACTGCAAACGTTTATACATTTATGAGTAGCATTGAAAAGACAAAAATACTCAGTATATACATGTAGTATACGAAAGTGTGTATGTAAAATACCTAAAATACAGTGCTGGTTATAATATTTAATATGTAAAGTAATTTTATATTTGGGTTACGTTTTTTTAACTAACTTCATAGAAGTATAAACTCGCATTAAACCGACTCACATTACTGACCGCGGTAAGAAATTTAAAAGCTCAAAAATATACAAAAATATGTGAAATATCTAAAATAAAATACTCGTTATAATATTCAATGCGTGTCCATTAAAATACGAAATTACATAAATATCCATGGTTTAATTGCGTAAAAGTCTCTATCTTCAAAAAATAAATACGAAAATCGTATTTCTCTCGGTGCTCTCAGATGCCCGTATGCAGAGTACGAGCAACCTTTCACGCTTAGTCAGAGCAATCATAACGGAATATCATTTTTTAACCATCGACTATACCCAGTGTGTTCACCGTAACGTCACTGGTGACATTAATAAAATAATGCAGTCACGGATTTCAGGACACTCGAATGCACGGGGCTGGTTGAGAGAAACCAAGGGGGATGTGAAACTGAGACGCGACCTTATGTTCGTACATCGTCGCTCTCGTCTCTCTTTCTAGGCGTGTCGAGCGTGAAAGGACGCGTGTCAGAGCGAGAAGGAATAATATAATTGGCAGGGGTCCGCAACAATATTTATTACACGTAGGGGTAGGAAAAATTCTAATGACCAACTGGGGTATAAACTGCACCAGCCTCTTTGCGGTTCGTTAAACGATATTTCGTTAGAGGGATCACGCCGGTTACTCGCAAAGATGCGCACTGACCTTTTTGCTATTCTTTTCCGTGATTCTTGTTTTTCTTTTTATTCAGTTTTTAATACCTACTTATACAGTGGTTCGATAAAGTATTTGTAAACTTATCACGGAAAAGTGTCATGTGTGCACTGTGCGTATTACGTGGAACGTTTTGAAATTTCATTAGCATTATAACGAGACGCGACTGTCATGATTGCATTAGTAAAATTTGAAGCCAGTCTGAACATGTATATAGAAGTTATATTAGGTGAAAAATTGATATGCGGTATAAATAGCATATAATAAATGTTAAAGATGGACTGAATACTGAGAGTTATTAATATTGCGGCTAATTGATCGTTTAAATGCTTTTATCATGTGTGCGAAAAATGTGTATACTTGCATTAAATAAGGTAAATGTTGGATAAGTGCAGGAAAATCGGGACCCAAGCCGGGCATCTATACAAACATTTTCTCATACTTTAGATATTTTATATATTTTTGCACAACACATTCGTTCTATGGATTTTCGCATTTTCATAAAAATTCGCAATCTACCGCTCTACAATAATAAATTTTTATTCTCTTAGGTCGCTAATAACCCGTGAAAACGATTCTTACGGTTTTAAATAATGGAAAAAGGAAAGTACAGTGGCAAATCAAACGTGTAGCTATAATTACGTACCAACAGTGTAGTCCATAAACCACCATTAACGCTTTGTATCCTTAAAAACGTATCCGAGCAATAGCGAATTACTCACAACGACTACCACTTATCTTCGGTATCGCGATTGGTTTTTAACAGCATCCAGCCGGATTTGATCGGTATCGTGAAACCCTCTGAAAGCCTCGTGTCTCGTACAAATCAGCCGCACGTTTAGCTGGTACAAGGAGCTGGCTTTAATACCCGACACACAGCCTCATCAAAGCGATCCTTTCAGTACCGATAGGCCACCAAGGGCTACAGTTAACCGTTCCATCTTCTTTTGTCCGGGACCTAGTTTGTGGTAGACTAGCCTCTACACGTTTACCAGTAAGTATCTATGTTTCACAAAACAGAAGATTAATTCAGTATAGTTTCATCGTCTGTGAAAGATATTTGTACCTATAATTGAGCGATTAATCCTCCTTTGATATTTTATGTTAAAATCTTGCTTTAGTTTCCAGATGAATATTGACAAAAATTTGAATATTTCACGATCCAAGGGTCGACGAAAGAAAAGTTTCGAAATTATAAAGTTTCTGTATTTGAGCGTTCCAGAAGTCAAATTAATTGATCATTAATCGATACTAAAAATACTACAAATAAGCAAAAGGAAACAGAAAGAGAAACGAATAAATATCAAGATTACGAAATCACCGTCTCTGCGTTAAAAAACAAAAGTCTGCATTTTTCTCCGATAAACTCTTCGAAAGTCTAAGATCTTTAAGAAGATGACTCTAAAAATATAGTAAAGCTACGTCATCCACAATTTTGTTCTCGTCTATTTGTACGTTGTACTTGCGATACGGCATTAGCATAACGAGTTTCGATTTCGAGATCGTTTGTTCGGAGGCGACGATGCGTAGCTAATTTCTGCACGAGGGTTGTACGATGACACGAGACGCGCAGGTTTCATAGTCAAAACGCCTTGTTACATATGGGAAACGTCGACGACTAGAGACACCATATCAATCGTGTAACCGTACAAGTATCGCTGCGGGCACGCTGGCATACTGCACAGTCAATTAGTTTAATAGGCCAACAGTTGTTACACGACTAGAGGAGGCAAGGGTGTCTCCCACGTCCACTGTCACGCCCCTGAAGAATCCTATTACCGCCAATTGATCGATTTGCCCGCGAAATCCCTTGCATTCTCTTTGATTTTTTTACTTTCGCTTGTAATCAGAAACTAAGAACAATAGGTATTTTTAAAATTTTTACACAAAAAGTTATTGAACAAAAATTAATTTCTATTTAATTCCATTATCGATAATCATTACCAGGAAACGAAGAATTTTCCGACTGCCGATAGCCGTTGCCCGTGGTTAAAGTAATTTCTGTCATCCGTAACGGCTACCAGTAACCGACAAAATTTTAGTGATTTTTAAGTCATTCCTGACCGAAATCATTTGAATCAAGATGCCAATTCTGCAACTCTTGAAATTTGCCATATAACCGTTATAAATTATATATATATAATATATAAATAAAAATATATATTATATATAATATAAATATAATATAAAAATATAAATTATATATAATATAAATATCCCTGATTAAGGTACATCTCCGCAAGATAAAAAATGCCTCTCGCATATTCATATATTTCCATCTTACAAAACGAAAAAGCCAAATCCAAGAAATTCATGAGGTCGAGAAAATAGAGAGGAATCTCTGCAACGTAGAACTAACGCGAAAGGTCTACGGCATACGATAGAATACGTCTTAACAGGAAGCGAGATTTTAATTAAAGGGGAGACAGCAGAGGTTCGTTGCGCGCAAAGCGTTATGCATAATGTTATTCGGCGTATCTACTGTAATAAGTGTAATCCGCGCACCCCCGATCCTCTCGACACTAATAGTCCACGGATAATACAGATTATAACCCCCTTCCGTTCCTTCCCAATGAAACTACCCTTCGAGCTTGAAAGCCAAACCTGCTTGTCTGAACTGAACGTGTTTGCTGCTCGAATAGCAATCTGAAACAATTCCGAAGCAATCGTATAAGGTATCGTCGTGGTCAGCACTCTTCCACCTCTGAAATCGATTCGCGATTATTCGTCTGTTTCCACGATCGTGAATTTCTCTCTCTTCCGTGGCCAGATTGCATATAGTGATTAGGGTTTACAAGATGATACTTTCTTTGTCTTACCTTTCTTTTTTCATTTTTTGATAGATAGAAGTTCTTTATAAGTTTTGTTCTTTTTTTTTATATTAATATTGATAGCGGTAAAAATTTGTTATATCGTACAGAGTAGGGTACGGTTATTGGAGTCAAAAAGATGTCCGAGTTAAACTAATCCAAGAAACTGATAATTCTAGCGACTAATTAACTCGCCTTCCTGGATTTCACTTCTTTAGTTGTGTTCATGAAAATATGAATGTGTACAAAGGTCGTTGCACATAATAGATATTTTAAATAATATCTATGTAAATCTAACTTAAATGATAATTAATATTAATAGGAGGTAATATTTTGACTAATTTAAACTATTAGCAGTTTACTAATTATGGTTATGTTGCTTATAATTGCGTAATTTGAAAATATCCAATTCGGAAAGGTGTGTAATAGGAGAACACAGGGAGGCAACCCTCGGTTAAGTGTTAACTGTACCAACAAACCCTGTTCCTTTCGCAACCCCTTACAACGTGGCAAAATACACGATGACCCTTTCCACCCTATGAACACTCGAACCTCAAGAGAGCTCGCCACTCAAACGATCGTAAACAAACTTCTGATCTCGTTTTAAACGTTTTCCACGCGTGCGAATCAACCGTCGACTAGCGAATCACTGCAAACATTTCCTTCTTCTTAAAATATGAACTTTATATCCGTACAGCAGGTTTCTTCCTTTTCGGGCTTGTTAAAAAAAGCATTTATATGGAAAACCTGTTTCATTTCGATTAAAGAATATTAAAGAAAAAAGTATAGGATATGTATTAGGTTGTTCGAAAAGTAATGTAATAAAATTTAAGGAAAAGTACACCAAGAAAAATATAAAATGGAGGTAATAATATTCTATAAAAGAGAAAAGAGAAGACTTTGCATTTAACATTAATATTTATTTTTTAGTAATTTAAATTTTACTTATATCTCAATCTAAATTTTTTAAAACGTAGTATTCTATGAAACACGAAGAAAGCACAATAGAAAAACTGAAAATATCTTTTAAACTAATCACATATTTTCACATACAAGTATTTTAGTGTCTCTTTCTAGAGAAAAAAGATTCATCGATAATTTGGTATATAAAAAAAAATCTCTGAGAAATTAGAGCTATTAGAAATGAACTTCTTTTATTTGTATCTATTATGATAATAATAGCTTTTTAAATTATTTATTAATAGAAGGTTTGTGAATTTGCGAGTAGAAACGAGCAATATCTTTGCAGTATGATAACAAAAAATTAAGTTACGTAGTTTAAACTGCGTAATACTGTGCTATTGATCTGATCTAATGCATACCAAATTTTGTAAAAAGTAATTTCATGTGAAGGCCATACTGTGGTCATCACTGATATAACATCTCTGCACGACAATTGACGTAAGTTCATTCATGTTCTCATTTAATCATTCATAACAATCATTAAGCTAAATATAATAATAGAGTACGATAAATTTCATAATAATTTAATAAATACTGTAATTGCATTTGCTACGTGTACGTTTTATCATACTTGAAAATAATATAGGATAGAAGGAGAGTTTGGGAAAATAGTTAGCCGCAACTAGGCTAGGTATTTACTATTTCAAGGTTTTGTTCGTGGTTGCTCGTAAAGGCTATAATAGGTATCGTGTACAATAGAATATAACCATCGGTGGTAAATTATGTGGGGCACGTGTCCTGGCATAAGTATAAAGAGATTGAGCCAAGCTTTTGTTCGATCCGTTTTCGACGACGTTTCGAAAACGTGTCGAGTCGAGGCATGGACATAAACGTCTCAATAATGGCTTTATTATGCGCTCATTTATACACGTTTTCGGCGAAATATCAAATAAATATGCCTGTCAGGGGAATTTGTTATTTTCTTCTACAATACATATGTATTATAGGTTTATTTGAATATTTTGTTAATGCTCTTTGGATTCTTTGAATTTGCTTAATATCTTTTTATTTTATTTTTTTTTAGTATGTGACATATATAAATTGACGTGTATTATTTGTCATTAGAATAATATTAATTTGTGGAATTAAAAAACTTTTATTTTTTTTTTATCATAAATACAAAAATTTATTTATAGAGTATTATGTTAGATACGAAAATTGATAGAAATATTTAATATGAAAAAAATGTTTTTCCCTACATTGTATTGAAACGGATTTTAAAATATAAATTATACTTTATAAACGCTTTTCATAAACATTCGTTTTTTTAAAAATAAGATATGGTGTAATTTTCGATACACATAATATTTAGAAATTAAATATATGAAGCTCTTCGTTAACTTCTAATCAATATGACGCTGCAGAGTTTTTCTTTCATTGTTTCAAATTGATTGATATTGATGCGATGGTCTCTTGTCCTTTTTTTTCAAAATTCTTTGTCACGAGATGATATATTTTCATGTTATGGAGTTACCTGCCGTTTAAAACGAAAGCAACTAGTAATGACGTTGATAATTTGAATATGATACATATTTAATTTATTGCTGATACAAGATAATTTACCAATAGTTGTTTATAATACTTCTGAATTTATCGACCGAAGGAAAAAATGCGTCTTATTGATAGAGTGTAGATAATTCAGACTTCGTTTGTGATCAGTCAATTTAAAAAAAAAATGGTACGTAAATTGGTGCCACTGATTAAAAACAGAATAGGAGTGACATGTAATGCTCTTTCGTGTCCAACATTTTAGGGGTTACCTGACTCTCTTACTGTTTTTATGTCAAATGCGACATTACCGATTTAGTGGTTTGAATTAAAACTAAAGTCTTGTATGGTACGCATCCCACGATATTCTTACAATATTACACGGCGTCCCACGACGAATTTTTAAACTTTATAAATTAATGGCTTAAGTGTTATAAATTATTAGCGTGAATATTATAAATTAATAATTAAATAGTTAAGTTGTGCTGTACAGTCAATACATTGACTAATTTTGTTAATGGTGATACCTGTTTGGTCGGTAAGTACCATAGAAGCTAGTTTATCGCATATTGGTAAATATCTATTGTATCTAACGGTAACATAATGGTGACATTTGCATAATACATTTGTACTCAAAAATTAAACACGTCAATTACATTTATTTTATATTTTACAATTTAACAATATTTTAAATAAATTGAATTAAAAAAAATTATTTTACATTCGTAGACTTTTATGCTTTATCGAGCTCAGTCGATAAGTACCATAAGACGCAAGTGATTTGTTCTTAGTACTTGGTCAAGAGATGTATCTACAATGATACATACTTAGTATCCTAATTATGAAGTTTGTTAAGAATGAACGCATTAGGGGTTAATAAAAGTACAAAATAAATGTTTTTAAAAATATTGTACATATTTTTTCTGTGTCCTTTTTACGCTGATTACATATTTGACACAAAATTTGACAGTGTTTCTCGAACAGTATCATAACCACCCTTTACCGGCCGAATTAACAAGGTAACGGAATAACAATTCCACCATTGCTAGAGGAATGTTTCTACACATTCTCATAACGATAACCTGAGAAATATGTTTTTCGAATTTTGAAACAAGTGTATTATATCCATTTGTAGAAAGAAAGACCAATCAGAACTGTGCGTTCCTTGTAATTGTCTACATTACTACGTTATCTTCGACATCTCTTCTTTGCCATCAATGAACACAGATCTGGTAAGATAAATCCAAAGAGGTCTAGATCGTTTATTGCAAGGTGGTAATGACTGTTTTGACAGCGGCTCGCGCTTCGACCATCATAAACCGTTCTGAACGATGCCTCTTCCAGCCCCATTGTCGTCGACACCGATTGGAATCAATATTTACACTCAAGCCCGTGTAAGCCATGGATTACCAGAGGCTCAACCGATCCTTCCAACCCTTTTTCGATTGAGTCAGCACAGTCAGCGACCGTTCACTGAGAAATTTTGCTTGAAAAGGGTCCCGTACACGCTCTCGTTGTTAAACAGTCTTTTTCGAAGCAACTCAAAACTGTGTGCCTCGATCGAGGCCAGTTTGAGCGATATATCAAGTAGTCTTTTTCAAAAGTACTCAAAACGATCAAAGGCCACTCCTATGCTTTTGAACGATTTTTCACACCTCTGAAAAAGGGTCCTTAATCCAGGAGTTAGGTTAGGTCCTCTCATGGTTGGGTATTTATACGGAGCGAGCATCGAACAATATGAAATTTCGTCGATCGTTATTGTAGCGTGTTCAACTGGATGACGATCGCGATGCATCGGTGCACGCGCGTGAAAGCTGCCCTATTCGAGCCGTGGATAATTGGGAATTGGATTATCGCGGCCGATCTGGGAATCCACGGTCGTTCTTTAATCAAATAGGTGTAAGGTAGAGAGAATGACGCTGGTTTGTTTCTTTCGAGTGGGAAGATGGGAACAGAGATTTTTGGAATTTGTATTTGAAGATGTCTCGTGTTGAAGTTTTAGCTGATATTTTTAATTGGCCACTAATACTTTATAATAGAAAATACTTTATAGTTGCTTCGATAGTTTATTACATAACAATAGATAAAAATCTAGATACAGTTACAAACAAATATCACATACTTTTAGCAGCCACGCGTGGATCAGTAATTTCTTCTAAAAACTATATAAATCGTTTCTCACAAAACTTACTTCCTAACAAAATTTCCCGCGTTAAAACTTAAACGAAATATTCCTCGCCGCTGTAAACGCTTCGAAAATCACAAAGAATTTCTTTCGCAACATGCAAATACAATTTGTACAAATACATAACCACTATACCTCACGGCCAAACCTCTAAAAACACTCTTAAAAAATAGAATAGAAAATAAAGAAGCTTAAGAAAAGTTCTCATCTACCTTTGATCATATCAACTTCCACGCTATTACCATTCATCTGCATCGGCACATCCACGTTAATCGGCGCGCCAGTGAAACTTATCCTCGCTTTCGGCGCAAGTCCGGTGAACTCCGGAAGATTCTCCATTTCGTACATCTGCATGTGTTGAGCGAAAGAATCTGCGTGAAGTCGCGTTGCCATTATTCCGAATCCTTTCGAAATCAGAGATAAAACGTAACGATTATTTTTACAATTTTTACGAGAACATCATCGAGTAAATGTTAATTTTCGTTTAAATGGAAGATAGCGGTTTAAGTGACAGAATATCGGCTAAGCTACCGTAAAGATGATAGATAGATAGAAATGAAAATGAAATACTTTGTATTTCTTTCGAGTGAAGTGTTTCTTTCTCTACGGTATAAGTGTGATGTTCGCACTACGATAATTTTCGACTGTTAATGGCTAATTTGGATTATAATAATTGCGATCCTTGCCTTCAACGAGAGCTAAGAAGATGCCACCAACGGTAGCGCTGCCTATCATCGATACAAATCCGGTTCTCGCGGCCAGAACGCCTCCAGTCAGTGCTCCGCTCAATATGGAATTCCACGGGTCTTCTTTACGACGACAGCGGATCAAGGTGCACTCGATAGCAGAGAAAAGGCCGCCCCAAACAGCAAAGTTGCCGGAGATTTGAGGAACACGGTTTTTTACTGTCGTTAGGCCGCCGTGGAGGCGTCGTTGGAATCCCGATGGTGCGTTTCGGAAACCGATGGCGCTCTGCTTGAAGAGAAGAATGATTAGCTCTCAGTTGGTATACTGCATGTTCCACGTAACTAGGACAAAACTATAGTTCTAGAAGACGGGACATCATTGGACAAAATTAAATGAACAAAAGTAACATATATATCCATTCTAGAAGCGACCGCGCTTTAAAGATTTTAAGGTTGCAGTTATTCTTTTAAATAGATTTATACAAGGTTTTGTATAGATTAATCGATGCGTGCTTTGATTCTTTAAACGAAAATGATAGGATACTTGTATCTAGAAATGTGTAGTTTATATTTTTAGAATTTCATCAAATTGAACGAAAGACAAGGAAAATATAAACACGAAAGCATTGCGTTATCCCTCCTCCTCTTTCGTGTTTGCAATATTTTATAATTCCTCTTTTACCTTTTCTTTCTTTTCTTTTCTACTGTCCTTATATATATTTTCATTCATTTTTACATTACATTTTCAAACTGGTTTTAAATTCTGCTAATAATCACGCCAGTTACGACTCATAATACTGTTAATGAAATTTCAGGATATATTATATACCACACGCATAATATACACATATAAGAATCCTGTGGTAAGCGTTCAAATAGTCAGTGACCAACTGTATATGTATAAATGACTTACTTGAAAAAGTGTGCCACAAATGGCGCCCATGGTGAAGGCACCTCCGCAATCGTCCACTATTCTCCAGGGACACGGTTCACGATTATATTCCATGTTGTCAATTACTTACAAGTTGTCTTTGAGACAATAATGGTAAGCATAACCGATCAGTACTATTCTCAACAATATTTCTTCATAAATTTATCGCTCATGGTTTTACCTTGATTACGTATGTAACGCTACGTATTATAAACCAAAGTCTATTCACAAGTCTTCTTATAATGGTTGTAAAAAGAGTATTAATATAATTGTAAAATATTTTTACAAGATTATCGTGAAGTTAGCCTACCGCACCCTACTATCGTAAATCACCTGAAACTATTAATGAATGTTATCGATTTCTACCGGCTATTAATTTGCATATATATAATATAATATAATAATAATAATATTATTATTATATTATATATTAATATTATATATATGTTGATGTTAGAGTTGAAGATACATAGATAGCATCAGGTCCTATATTTCATTTTCATAAAATCTTTTTTTGTTATACGAAAGTTCTACCAAACAATATGGAATTTAATATACTTTGACCTAATTAATTAGTACGTAAATGTTACAATAAATACCACGACGTGACGCGACATCTTTTGTAGTCATAGTAAACCTTCCGATGATAAGCAGATGAAATTTGTTTTATCCATTAAACGTTATAACAAGCGTTACCTATACTTTGAATGTTTTATATAGTTTTGCATATTCTATGTATTTCTGCAACATTAAGTATAAATGTGTAAAAATCCGCTATCTGATAACAAGTGCCCGAATACTTTTGTGAGCCATAATATTTTCACGTAACACTTGTTCGGTAGAACTTGGCTTACTCAACGAAGGGGTTAAGTTTGGTAAAAGCTCAGCAGGGAACAAATAATACGTGAGCATCCTAAGTGAATAATAAACATCTCAGTGGGGTTAGACACTCGGGGTTGCGCGTTTAAGGTGGCCATATTGGTCTCTTAGCCTCCGGCCTCGGTTCTTATTTATCCGACTAGCGTTCATCGTGGCGACCCTTCTCGTACAAATGATTGTTCGGCTATTATACGATGATTACCCAATGGTACGTGGGTGTAACACGAGAAATAAGTGTGCAGTTTCATGTCGCCACAGGGTCCAATGACAGACTGAATAAATCCATCGAGTGTTACCGCGTATTTAACGCCGCGAAACACATGTTCGTACATCTGTACGTATAAGTATTCTTTTCGGTGTCGCTTCCCTCCAGTTGCTTTCGTAAATAATTATTCTTGATTCGTAATATTGTCCTTAACTTATTAACGTAATTTGACTCGACTTTCTCTTTCAACGATAAAACGAGATATGTATGAGCTATAGTTAATATTGACCAACAATTAATTCGTTTTAATTTCGGTAAAGACCGAAGAAGATCATTTAAAGTTACCTGAAGATACGTGAAAAAAGCATAGTACATATACATATAGTACATATGCAAAACTTATCTATTTGAAACACCCAATTAATTTAATCATTTCACAATTCAAAATTTCGCTACAATTTCAAGTAGATATATAGAATAAGGATTGTCCGAAGAAGGAAAGCGCAGTACATGTGCGCGTGCATGGCCAGGCTTTCCGCTACTCTTTTTCAAATTGAATCTCACGAGCCGACGTGGTTTATGGCATGCAAATTGGGTTCGACCTCCTCCTCTGCTACCCTTTCTGCCAAATCCTAATCCAATCCGCTTCTACGTAAAGTCTACCTACCCTACACTTTTGTACGAAACACCAACCTGAAGAGCATAAGCACCTTACCACCAACCTTCACATGCCAACTGTTTCCACGAATTTTTCGTATTTTCACGTCATTTGTACCGCTGCTCTTCAATCATGACTTTGCATCGGAATGCTCGCATAGAAATGCATTTTCGAATTATTTCTATGTAATAAGATAAATTTATACAAATATTTCAATTCACTTACTTTCGTTTATTTTTCTTTTTCTTATCTTTTGCGAGAAAAACGTAAATATTACACGCATCCTGTTATCCGATCGCTATACATACTAGTACTATCTACTGTTCTTTTTATAAAAATTCCTAATTCAGTTTCAATACTTTTCGTACAAAAGTATACAAATTCTTATGTGCAAACGAATATAAGAATATTCCAATTCACAACAGAAATGAAAAATCGCGAAACAACCAACGAATTCCGAAAAAGGATGAAGCTAACAATAAGAATCTATAGGGATAACGAACAAAGGAATCTATATGACAATAAGGAATAATAATTTACAGTAGACATCGGGATATCAAGATCGAGAGACATCGATATTATCGGACAGCTGTCGCGTGGCGTGGTGGTTGTCTCCGTGGCCGGAGTCGGCAACAAAGGGGATCCCCTGTTTTGTTAATCGTTCTCCATAATGGAAACTGAAAGGGGTCCTTGTGACGAGTCGCGACGTAACGTTAAATATGTACGTGTAAACGGTCGTATCGCGGGGTGCGGCCAAACCACGCATAGTATTCTTTGTAATAGAATATGAGATTGAAGTATTAGGTATAACATGAAGTATTAGCGATTAAATGACTGGTGGATTTGTGTGGACGAGCACGAGGTTATCGATGAAGATATTGAGAATAATAGAAAACGCAAACTTTTTTTACTGCGACCTATATCAATTCTATAAATAGTATCGTTACATTATCGATGACTGTAATAATTTACGTTTGATTACTAAAATATAATTCTGTTCTGTACTCTAGACTCTCCGTGATAAAGATTTTAACATAAGATTTAAAGGTTTTACCGTAAATATTAATATTGTGATATTAATTATAACACAACAGAGAGACGTTTAATTAAGGAATCGATGGGAAATCATGTGAAACAATAATTCGCTTCGTGATTTACGTGTGTGGAGACATGGCACCCCATTTCTAACTTAACCAACCGCTTAAGCACCTCGCACGAACGACAAAGGGGTTTCATCCCCGAAACTCCTGGACGTACTGATAGATTACACAAATGCTCTTTGCGGGAACAACATCGGGAGGGTTGCAACATCAACGGGATCCCATCGACAGCGGTTACCCTAAAATATTCATTCGAAACTTCGCTGACGTTGGCGACATTTGGACGTTAACCATGACGGTAGAGTGGCTTTGATCTTGTATTCCTGATTGTCGATCGGAAAGAACCGTGATTTTTTCAAATCCCTTGCATCGATCTTTTTGATAGCTAATCGTACATCCTAGTATTTATGTCGACTGTAATAATATGTTGAGTTCTGTTATCAAACGCTGTTAGTAGAAATAATTCGTGTCTTGAGATTAATATTATTTCGAACAGGCTTTATTTCGAGAGTGACTGTCAATTGATATCGTTTATTTTTAACAACCTACATTTTTGAAAAACGATTGTTAATTAGCATTATTTTTAACAATGTTACGTGAAACTCGAGGCGATCCATGAAATTGTTATTCTCCACAGACTTTGGCTATGTACGTTGACACGGTTCACTAACTGAAGCCTCTGCTATGGTCCGTATTTAGAGAACCTAGGAAAACACTCGACTTGTTGCAACAGCCGTCCACAACCCTGTCTATGTTTCAGATCGTTCTGAATGCCATTGTGTTCCTGGGCCTGGTCCACTAATAATAACGTGTATCTACGCCGACGGTGTCATGATTCTTTCGAATAAGCAGCTCTTCGTTTCACAGAATCAGGGCTACGCACATTTTATTTGAAATGAAGATAACATGGAAGCCGTACAAAACTGTGTTGCTTAAGGTTCTAAGTCTATAAAGTAACTTTTTCTTTTTTATGAAACAAATTGCGTAATCAATATTATATCCATTAAATTTCTTCGAAATGAGCGTAAACTAAAAACGAATTCAAAAGAGAAACTTAATAATTCGCTGTAGCCTTTTTGTACGTATTTTGCAATAAATTATTATTGACAAACATTTCGACAGAGTGAAAAGTAGTCGCTAAATAGTCGCTGGCTTTTTTTAAAATTAGTTGTGGATGGTTATGGGTTTCCTCTGCGGAGCAACAACCTCGTGTAAAGATGAATGTGTCATGCTTGGAAATGAAAGCAAATTATCGTCGTCTTCAAATTGAAAATGATTGCTACTCTACAGATGAGTATTAGTTTCTTGCAGATAACCTTGGAAATAATTTCGGGATAATTAGAAATTGCTAGGATTGCACGCTACTAGGAGAATTTTTTGAATTTAATAAGAGATTTTGTTGCGTGGTTATTTAGAATTAGTATGTGGAAGATATCGTACGATGGTTTTAACCATTTCTTAGATAACGCACGTTTTTATACAAACTTAAGCCTTCGAATATTATTCTTGTCGCTGTACTTCCAATATTCTATATAATTTCGCATCTTTTAGTTTTCCAGAAATGTATAAACATCCGCGAGCTAATCATATTAAATTTGCAAATAAGAAGCAACAAATTTTATTTATGTTATTAACGGTCGATGAATTTTTTTGGAACCCTTTTTACGCTTTGTTTCGATCTGAGAAACTTAAAATTTGAATCAGTTAAAATCCAAAAAGGGGGACGAACCAACACCTCCGACCACGTTCAAATCAAAATTTTCGCGCGGAGGCGCGCCAGAGCCCAAGCGGAAGTCCTCGAGATCTCTCGAACCACCTTCTTGATTTCGTTGTCGACGATGTCCGCTGAAACGTGACCGCTTGGCCGTGTAACAGGATTAGAGGAAGGGGGACAGATTAAATTTCGAGATATTTAGCCGGACCGCTGCACCCGTCTACTCTTTCTGCTAGTATGGCGATGTCCATCGAAGGGAATAGTAGGATTTTCGGCAATATTTTGGGTGTTTAGCCTTTGTCGCGGGACACTGACCATTGTCGCGTGAAACGATGGGCGTGGAGTTGCCGCGTGAAAAGAGGAACCGGCCACCTTCTTCTGTCCTTCCCCTCCATTCTCTTCGCCCGTGTCCCTTACGCGCCTCTTTTTCGAGCCACAAAGGGCCTGTGGCCCGATACTTAATTTGCGCTGCACGCGTTCCGATGACTCTCGAATTTGCCATACTTTTGTGGCCTCTTCGAACGTTTGAGTTCTATGGCGTTGGGCTGATTGTCGAGGAAGCGGTCTTTGAATTGTAATGTTGGTATAGTACTATGGGCAGCCTGGTGAACTGTGGAAGCCATCAACACTTGTATCGTGCATTTTCACCTCTTACAGTACTGCATTTGACAAATAGTTTTCATATATAGAATACTTTCGAAACTTTATACATATTCATGTTTATCCGACGTTCGATTCAGAAAGTGGGATAATTCGAAAAACGCGTTGTTCGAATTGTCACTGTAAGGATGTTACAGAGGCAACAATGCGACTGATTAAGAAAATTTTACTCTTTTATCTTCGTAATTTGGTCGGTGAAGGATGGTTATGACACTCTTCTTGTGTGTGATTCGACTGAGAGCGTGCAATTTTATATAGGATACCTCTATCGATTGACTTGATAGCGAAAACCTTCACGTATTATCGTAATTTAAAATAAGAATTTTCGAATTTCGCAAAGTTTAAGAAGGCTTTCTCTATATCATTAAATAATCATTTTCCAAATATTTTGAGTGTAACGTTTAAATTTGACCAGGAACTTTATTCTTTCCTTGAAGCATTCACCCTCGAAAACTCTATCACGTCTATCACGTCTCGTTAAATCTCGAAAGGCCACAGATGTAAACAGAAATGGCATCCCGTGGAGCGATTCCCTTCTTCCTTCGCTTCCGCTTTCAAGTGGCGATTCGTTATTTCATCGTTGCGCGCGTCATCGCCTTCTCGAGGGTACTCCGTGTTCTCGAGTGCTTCACTCTCGACAGTTTCACGCCTTGAAAACGAACTACTAATCGATGTTAATAGCGTTTCTTTCAGGATTTTTCGAGTACACGTGCTGGCAGTTTCGCTTTCTTCAAGATGTTTGGTAAATATCTGTATTGATCGTTGAAGGGTTAAAGGATTTTAACAGATGAAATTTCTTTCGGAGATTGGGTTGGGCTGCAGAGATTAAAAATGATATTATAGAAGGACTCGTTACAAAGCGGCAGATACGTTCCGATGTGTGTAATTAGACTACAGATTTATGTAAATTCATATTTTTAAGTTGTGTAAAGCATTATTTCACGTGCTAAATCCTATAAACGGTACTGTACTTCAAATATTTGATGTATCTTTGCACAACATGTGCATTTTTCTACCTTCAAATTTTCTCTAAACGCATAAAAATCCGCGGTTGATATATGTATAATATAACATGTAACACATACACCCATATATATACTACGTATACATTAGATATAACATGTTACGAGTAAAACTCTTCAAAATCCATTAAACTGCCATACAACTTGTCACAATTTGCCACATAACCATTTATCTACATTATCCCCGAAAGAAGATCCAAGAATCTCGTGAAATCTCATGCTGGGAAACAGGGAAGCCCCCGACGGGACTGGCACGATAGAGTTTATAAATTATGAATATTTAAGCAGAGAGCGAGACAGCGAGCGCAGCGTTCCCTGAAACGATATTTTCCTATCTCGGTGCAATAACGTCGCGCAATGTAAAAGGGATGCTTAGGAAACAGGATGGTACACGTCACTAAAACGGTAGCATCCCTTTGAGAGCCAGCGTCAAAGCTAATGGACCTTCTCTCTTCTCCACAAGGTTCTATCGTGTTTCTCTTCGCCTCTTGTACCGTTTTCTCTCTTCCTTTTCTCTTCGGTACACAGGGTGTTCCAGTAATCGTCGTAGAATCGACAAGGGGCCAACTCAACATGAAGAAATACACCGAAGACATAGAATACAATTTCTTCATACGGCGCTTCGTTGTCGAGAAAATCGAATTTGAAAATTTATTTAGCGCAAGGGAATTTGGATATAGGTAATAGTGCATAATCGACGAGAGATTGTTAGGTGTGGAAAGATAAGAGAGACGAACGGATCGTTGTATGGGTATGTGTGCAATGTAAATGTATATGTAAATGTAAAGTTCACCTGCCCTGTGCCGCGAGGCTGAAAATTGAGTAAACTTAACTAATTGGCAGGAGGTTGTTCTAAATGCTAAAATAGGCGAAAAACGTGGAGTAACATTCTCCCGTTTGGGGCTTCATTTTCAAGATAATAAAGTTTGGACGTGTTTAGCTAAGAATTGACACAGAATTATACCTGATTAATTTTCAAATTTCATTCTCTTCGTAAACAAAGCGTCCTATGAAACGTTTGATTCTACCTTTTTAGACTTACTTTCACCGGAAGAGTAACTTCTTCTCAATTATTCGTTTCTATCCAGTCCGAAACTAGCCAAGTCTAAGTACGCTTTCAAACTTGATTTTCTCGAAAACGACACGTCAAATGAAAAAAAATTATTCTACATCTTCGACTTACCTTTTATATAGAACTACCCCTGTCTTATCTGTATCATCAATACTGAAACATCCTGTATTCTCTATATGGTTCTTCATTTTCCAGGATGGCTCTCTCTCTCTCTCTCTCCCCCCCTCTCTCTCTCTCTCTCTCTCTCTCTCTCTCTCTCTCTCTCGTTATAAAGGGCGTCACGGGGGCCGAGGCCAGAAGCCCTGCTAATGTTTAGTACCAGTTGATTGCAAGCTCGTTAGAATATGCATAAAGCACCGTTGTTAAATGCTCTTTCTCTTTGCGTGGTGTGCTGGAGTGAATTTAATGGATGCGTGGTGCTACTCTTGAGCCGTGTCTGAGCACGCGTGCAGCCGCAGAAATGTTGCTGGTGTCGCTTGATTTGGTTCAGAGTAGGATTTTCAACGGAATGGAGGATGTGGGAGGGGGTGAAGTTAATTATGCGAAGGGAGGATGGTGGTTGTATGGGAAATAATATCTGTAGTTATAAGACGTTAAAGGGAATTGGAATATTGTTCGGGAGAATTGAATGGGTTGCGAGGAGGATGAGATGGAAAATGGGAGTTTAAGGAGGAAGTTGTACCTAGTATAGCTTTGTGAAATATCTGCTTGCCTCGAGACATTCAAAAGTGCTAGAACATCTCCTGTTTTTAGTGAAACTTTGAACAAACACTTTTTAATAAAATTGCTGGTATACTTGCTTTACCGTAGAAAATATCAAGTTGAACGAATCATGAAAACATAATTCATCTATGATATTTTCTAGTTTTCCAACAAATACATATAATTGTTTCGCGAGTTTGATGCGTTCTGTTAGCCAATTTGACTGGTATCGCAATGGTATGTAAACTATTCAAAGTTTAGTATTATTTACATCCCATTTCTTTTATTCGCAGAAACACGAATTCGTAGTAAAAATTCGTAGTTTAATTAGAATGATACACTAACTATACTTTTAATTCTAAGTAGAATACTATGTATTGAATTTAATTCACGCGTTGTTATTTGGATTCTCAACGATTTCAAAAGCTCGTTTCCGTTGCCTGGAAATCTTCAAGTTTGGTTTATCGGATCCTACGTTTTCGCGAGCGTTTAGAGGGAGTTTGAAAACCGATTAGGAGTGTATTTTGAAGCAGCAAAACTAACAGATACCTTGTGCAGTCCGGCTACACGAAACTCGACCGTCCATGCCTCGAAGTTGCTTGGTCGCCTCTCTACCACGACATTTATTAACCTTGCCATCGAAGTTACTCAGTATCTATCTGTTCTGCCCCTGGATTACATACCTGGAGTATTGGCAAAGCAGAGATTAAGGACTTACGTGGTTTAACGAAGTTACAAATAGCTCACTATCGAACGATAAAATTCATTGTCCCAAATCGTGTTCCACTATATTCCAGATTTTAAATGATATAATTGCGTGATTTATTTGAAAATTGTCCAAGATGAAGAGAAAAATAGGTGTTTATGATACTTGTATTATAGCACTATAAAGGAGAACAACATTCTTATGCAGTCAATTAAATACATCCTTGAAATATAAAATATTGCAACAAAGACATTAGATTATGAAATTTTCTGACGCATCAAGGTACATATTATTAAAATGTTACACAATTTATTCGCTTTTAGTTTTATTAAGGAAAAGAAAGCTTCGTAATGTCTAATGTAATTTTATGCCGAAATTTTCGTGAGCTCAATGTTTGAACTTTTTTAATATTTGTATTCTGTATTATGTTATTCGTATCTGATTTGCAATAGATCCAACATACGCTTATTTCGAAATAAGTAGAAATACTTATCGAAAGAATGCTTACTGAAATATCGCCCTAATATGCTCTGTCTAGAAAAGTTCCAACATACTCTATGCGGAAAAAATAAATTAAAGGAAGAACACGAATCGGCATCAACCGCGAGGAAAGAAATGGGAGAAGCTGTCAATCGAGCGCCATACATCTGCCACTTACCCGGCCTCGATCGTTACAGTACCTTTTTTCCCACAATGACGCTCCATTTCGTCACAATTATCGCCATTATTCGCCGCGAGAAGAGCATTTTAGCCACGCTACACAATGGACCGGTATCTATATACATTCAGCCGATGCTTGCTATATCTACACTTAGCTAACGCACACACACACGCGCGCGCATAAGAATTATTCACATACGTATCGCGCGAGTTGGAGCCGAAGCAAGGGCAAAAATCGAGCGGCGATCTTCTTTCGTGGATCGTCTCTCGTTTTATTGTGTTTTGACAGCAGGTTTCGTGTGGCCACCGTTGCTTTCTTTACGACAAATGATACTGTTTCCTTGGCTACTGCCTTGAGATTTTATCCGAACGAGTTTTTTGCCGCGAAAATAGCAATACGGACACTTGATGATTCCTATTTCACAATCGTATCTGATCGGTCCTAATATAGAGTTACTGGAACATCGGGATGAGATAAATGGGATGTTGGATTTGTTAACAAATTCTTCCTTTCGTGAAGTAGGTTTTGTCACGAAGGTAAACGGTGACAGTTCACTGTTTGAACGAATGACCATTCTTCGTTAAATTCCGATTTCATTCAATGCATATGCTGCTTCCAATTGATACGAGTCGGTATTTCCGTGGACGATACATCGAAACGGAAGAACGCGGGAACGCGACAGTAGTAGGGGCGATATCAACGAATCATGAAGAGGTGGGGGGCAGTGAAGGGGGCAGAAGGGTGAAACGAGGGTCGCGGAGGGGCGCGAAACTGTTATTTGCAATGAAACGCAACAATTGCAATCGGAGTCGATGCACGCCGTGTCAGCGTGTTCTGTAAACGCGCCATATTGCAGCTGGGCCGCTCGTGAAAAATAGTGTTTTTGTGCAAGCCGAAACGGCAGATATGAAACCAGCATGGCGGATGCTTACAAATAGTTGCAGGGCGGCGCCTCCATATAAATGCGCGTACCGGTTCATTTTTCTCTCTCTTTCTGCGCCTCGCTCTTTTTCTCTTTCTCTCTCTCTCTCTCTTTCTCTTTCTCTTTCTCTTTCTCTAGTTTTGTGTCTTTTGTTGTAGCGTTCGTATGTAAAGACGAAAAGCACCCTATGAATGAGGGACCGTGTTCGTTGCTACGGGTAAGTGGAGGGAATTCTGAAAAGTGGTCCTCCCCTTTTTGAATTAGGTACCTAACACAGTGACTAAATAGGTGATTTGGAAGTTGGAAGTTTGGTCGAAGTTATGAAGCAATAATTTCTCTGCTGGGAATACGGGAATCGATTAAAATTTGTTGGTCACAAAGAGTACGTACGGTATACAAGTAGGTACCCTCTCGGATATTCAGCAATCATAAATATACAAATACATTTCATATAATATGGAATCGTTGTTATCTCTACGTACAGTGGTGTGAAAAGTTATTATCCAAATAGATTCTTCGCTTTATATTCCAAAAGTGATACCTAAAAAAATTTTAACTAACATTATGTATAGGAAACACATACGTAATCGTATTCATCAAATTTTAGATCTATCAGTTTTTCACTTAGATACGAAACAAATTATGTAATCATAATTGTATTTATCAAATGTCTTCGTAATGAACATGAAATAACAGAAATAGAAGTCTACAGTGCAGTCGTCATATACTCATTCGCAACAGCTTATTTACTATAATTATTACTGTTTATTATTTAATATTTTCGCAATTCATTTGTTAACTTACATTAATATTACATGGTGCAAATATATTATTACAATATTACGCAGCAAAATCAACTTCGAGTGATTACTTACAGACTCGACTTTTTGTTACAGTTACGGAGGAAAGAAAAAAGTACCTTTGCCATTAGTAAGAATTATATAATGAAACACTCCCTAGTTGAGTATGAAGATTAATACATAAGTAAAGAATGTTACGTGTTCAGATCCGTTTTAAAGGAACGGAAGTAACAACGTGTGAAAGGAAGAAAGTGTTTCTGAACAGATAGGTACTTCCGTACCTATAAGAAATGTTCTTGGTTTAGAAACTATCTTAGTTTCTACTACAGTTTTAAGAACCATATAAAAACATTTATTACAATTTCATGTAGCTGATTATAATTACGATAATATTCGGTAGTTTTTCATAGCAAATGTAGAAAGTTGAAAAATTTCGACAAGTCGAAAATTATAATTAGACTGTGGAAATTTATACAAATTCACATTTTTATGAACTTAGTTGAAGCAATTATATTTGTTTTACACCTGAAGTTTTCTTTAATTCGCAATAACGATAGAATCACATCGTACATTAGTTCCATGCTATAACCTAAATTCCTTGTATAGTAAAAATCTATCACAATACCAGTCACTCACATAATTTCATCCAAACAGAAACCTTTTCCTACGACATAATCGTACAACAAAACTTCGCTGCTCATCCGCACAATATGTCGTAACTAGATCGCGGATTTTTACGAATTTATGAAAAATTTAAAATCGCAAAATTGCAGGGAACGCGTACAGTACGCTAAAATGTGTAAAATATTCATGGTACAGTACTGGCTACAATATCTATTACATGAATTAATCATGTCGCTATGAAGCTAATTATAGTTGCTTTCTTTCTTCTTTTATCATTAACAAGACATTATTCCAACTTACGACTTTATCAATGAAATAATATGCGTGGTTCTTGTTGAAATTCTTTCTTTTTTTTGGATCATAATAATATCAAATAAATCTTGACGGCTGTCTTGAGTGAATTTCGTGTCAAGAGTGCCAGCAGTCAGAACGGCGATATGTAATAAGGAACAAAGGAAGACAGTGTAATAACCGGAAGTATACTTACCCCACACTTGGGTCCTTTGCTACTCAAAACACATCGTCTCGTCTCTCCAGCTGGACTTCGATCGCCGGCAATGATATCGAGCTTCGTATCGAAAGATAAGAGAACCGGGCAGCATCGGCGAGTCGCGCCGCCGCTCCCGCAACAGATACGAAGCTCAGGATCAATATCCATGGTGGTAGGTGTGGCGGGATGGCAGAGGGTTCCATCTTCGACCGTCCTCTCTGTGCTTATTGGTCGGAGGATCGTTTCACGGGTTCAGGTCTCGGCATACAAAGCCCGCACTCTATTCCGGGTAAACGGGCGGAGCTTGTCGTCTCTCCCCCAGCACCTAGTGGGGAGAAGCCATCGGTGCTCTCCTGGCAGACGGCCGAATCGTAAATCATGACCAGTCGGTCGCTCGGAGCGCATCGTGACAAACAGCCTGAAAACCTATGGAAAACATCGGCCGCGATCGATCCACACTCCGTACCGATCTCTAATTTCGTTTTTCACTTGCTCCAATACCACTGTGCTTCGTCGAACTCAAGCTCAAAATTCATTCGTGCTTGCGACATTACGAACTATCGTACCAGTGATACCTATTAAATGTAAAGATATTTCATAAGAATTCCCGTTATCGACATATGAATTGTTATTAAGACACTGAATGAAGACTGTGAAGTTTCATGATTGTGGTAGTGATCTAGAATCCTAGATAATTGGTTTCTCAAGAAACGACCATGTGCAGCAACGAGAGCCCACCGCCGGCCAAGGAGCCTCTAGCCGTCGGTCTGGGCAACCCCATGACAGGCTTCTTACCTGGACTGGAACACTATAGACTTCAATTGTACCATTACGCAATGGCTGAGAGACTGAGGCTGGCTCAGCAGCTGCATCCCCAACATCCAGGCGTGGGGCATCCTCCATCCAGTGCTCCAACACATCTAGGGATGGGTCCAGGGTTTCCTGCGCCGCTACCATTATATCCGGCTGCAGCGGCTGCTGCCGGATATCCCAGTCGGTTAGCTCTGTCCATGGCTCTTCTTCATCCTCATCATCAGCGTATACCGGAAGAGCCCAAACCTCAACATAGTTACATTGGCCTTATCGCCATGGCGATCTTGTCTTCGCCAGAGAAGAAACTCGTACTATCGGACATCTACCAACATATATTAGAACACTATCCTTACTTTAGAACACGAGGACCAGGCTGGAGGAACTCAATAAGACACAATTTGTCACTGAACGACTGTTTCGTTAAATCAGGAAGAAGTGCTAATGGAAAAGGTCATTATTGGGCCATACATCCAGCGAATCTAGAAGACTTTCGACGGGGAGATTTCAGGAGACGCAAGGCTCAGAGGAAGGTGAGAAGGCACATGGGTCTAGCCGTCGACGAGGAGCCAGATAGTCCAAGCCCACCTCCGTTACCAGCCACACCACCTCCTCCAGCTACTTTAGGACCCCCAGTGGCTTCTCAGCCCATGCCGGGAATCTGGACGCCGCATCACCATCATCCACACCATCAACAGCAACAACAACAGCAACAAACGTTCCAGAGTCAAACTCTGAGGCAGTCATCGACTTTTCAACCTTCGAGGAAGAGACAGTTCGACGTCGCGAGTCTCCTTGCGCCTGATGACCAGCATCAGATAGAGTCCGATCTCAGGCCACAGAAGGCAAGGAGGTTTAGTTGCAGTGAGGATGAGTTACATGATCTTCAGGAGCCTGATCAGGATGAGGAGGATGTTGATGTGGATGTTGTGGCTGAGACAAATACTCTGCCGTCGCCCAACACGCCGTCGGCCAGTCCTGAGGCTAAGGTCATCTCGACGGCTGGTCACTGGTCCAATCAGGGCATTCAGAGTGGGCAGATTTCGGGACTTCATATTCAGAGCCATCTGCAAGCGAGGAATTATTACGTGCCGGCGACCTCCAGCAATGGGTCCAACGTTTAATGGAAGATTTCGCGTTTATTACTCGAGTACTTTCTGGTTCGAGACTAATCGCAGACTGTTCGAGGTGGTTGGAGGATTGTGAAGGTGAACGATGCTGGGAGTAAGCGACGTGTAGAGGTGGATAAAGAGGTGATGGATAAGAGGTCGGGAATTCTTTTGATGGACGGCTTTTGGCCTTTTTTTATATCGTTTGGAGGGTTGGTATTTGGGAAGGTTTGAGGCACAGTGGTCCACGAACGAAATTTAGAATAAAATTTAACTAGATGATACAAGAAAGGGAACGGTTGTGGACTGTGAATTGTGGATTTTTATTCAAGTTCGTTATTTTCACGAGTACAGCAGCGCCTTGATTACTTTAACGCACTGTTAATTTATACTGTTCGCATAATCGAATAACTTTATTTTCATATCAGGGAGAATTATTTATTTGATTACGATTATGTTTTTACTTTAGTAATTATTTTATGAATGTTGATATTTTTGCAATTTTTGTTGTCAGGGACCATTCCTAAATTTTTCATTAGTCGTGATGTTCGAATAATCAAAGTTCTGCTGTACAAGAAGTATAGAACTGAAATAGATATCTGTTTTATACATAAAAAATTAGAAAATATTAGAAAATTTAAAATATGAACTAAAATTATATTTTTATTTTCGATACATTGTATATTTTTGTGTATTAATGTATTATTTATATTTTTGCACTTTAAAATTTTGCATAAATGAATAAAAATCCATAATTTAGTAATAATCTTTAGTTTACAGATTCTTTAGGGCGATTTTCCAATAAATTTAACGATCTTTGTATTAATAAATTTTGATAAGTTAAAAATAAACCAAAGGATAGAAAATTAATCATTTTAGTATGTAGGATAAATTTTAGTTATCTATAAAGAAGCAATAATTAAAGATATTTAATCCCGAGAACAAAAATTTACAGGATTAATCAAATTTTGAATTGTCTGATTTTAAAGTTATATCGTTATTCAACTCTCGAGTGTCGAGTGTGATAATAAACTTCATTAAAAAATCCCTACTCCAATATCTTTTCAACGTACAAGAGTCAATAGTAGAAAAATTTGGAATTATTTCACCCAAGTATGTTATATATTTTAAGATTCTGGACTCGAGTAAATCCAATTTATTTTTAGAGCATGAAATTAGTTAGTATAAAGATCTAAAATTATTTTAATTCTATGCTCCAAGAATCTAAGCCATGAAATTTCGATTTTGGTCCAATGTGCATCGCTAAACTAAGCTGGTGCTAACTAGTCGTGCCAAATTGCGTAATTGTTTTTGTTCCTTCGACTATGCCAATTCGATCCTTCACCTTGTAATTAGATTAATATTTATCTAATTGTCTTTGTAAATATACGTATGGCCGTTTTTGTTTACTTGGAAGTATGCGGCGCAATATGTTATTTTCGCGTATTTTTGGATAAAACGAACGAATTTCCCACTTCTCCATTAATTGGCTGTTCGAACTGATGTCCCGTCGCTTCCGGTACGAATCACGATGTATCTTTCAGTTCGAGTCCGGTACTTGAATCCACGTATCGTGCAACACGTGTTAGGGGAGAGTCTATGTGTACTATATAAATATAAATGTATAAGAATACGTGTAGTCGGAGATTTTGAGCTTAGAATTCCATTATTCGCGAATGAACATCAAGATGGACGATTAAAAGATATCGTATTTACTTCCTTATAGATATGCGTTAAAGTCACTCAAAAGTTTCAGCACTTCTCATCTTTTCTGTAAAATTGTGAGACCTGAATTCTTTTTATTAAATTAATGAGTATGTTGGTCATATATTTTTATCAGTCGATATAAAACTACGTGGTATTTATGGTAAACGCCGCGATTAATTATAAAAGTATTTTTAAATCAAATATTTAATTTAAACGTTGCATAAATTTCACTTCCACTCTTAAAATCTTCTCGTTAAGCTAGAGTTCATTGTCATAGAGGGTAAAATTATCAAAAAACTTCTCAAAATGCAAGGATAATAACGAACGTCCATTAATTATGAATATTTGCGTTGATAGTGGAATTCTAGCTTGGGAACTAAGGAATTTGTGTAAATAGAAGGAGGATGCCGCAAAATAGAAGATAATGTGTCTCTATACGTAATTTCATATGTTTTTGCGTAACTATGAAATTCCAATGTGGGGCATTACATCAGACTGAAAAGCAGACCCGCCTGTTCAAAGTGTAATATACGAACGTTCGAAGGTTTACCGATAGTCTCGTCTTTATTATAATCCATATATCGTCTCGAACGATATACACGATATATGAAGAATATTATTCTGTGCAACTTCTCGCCCCTTCTGTATGTATGTATATGTACCTATATATACGTGCCTACGTATAATTGAGATGTATCACAATTAACATACAAACAAACACAAACACATGCAGACGCGAATAAATATAAATTGAACATACACGAACACGAACCATGATAGACAGATAGATCGCGGTTCTTACGATTCGTTCGTAAATGAAAAATGGCAAATGACTAAATGGAAAGAAATATAGACGGTTTTTTAAAGATTATCTTAAGTAACACAGATACGTGGTCGATCTGTCTCTCTTGATTCTCAGCGCGGAACTGCCGCATCTCGATGCAATTGAAGCTGAATAAAGTTTTTGTTCCCATGAATTCTCGATTCATTTTATTCTTCACCTGCCGCATTTTCAACGCGATTGGACAATTTTTAGTTCTAAACAAGAAAGGAAATTTGTACAGGACTGTATGGTTAAGGTCCTAGGTTGATAACTTTTTTAGGAGGAAACAAGTGTCCGTTAAAACAAATTTCAAATTTGAATTTCGCTAACGCAAGAGAACATTTGAGAAATTTGAATCAAGTAGTGTGAAGAATTTTCTTTCCTTTGTAAGAAAGTTAAATTGATTCCAGTTTAATTCGGCGGGAAAGAGATATACTTGTTATGAACGAGTGCTGTGACCAAAAATGTTGCAAAGTTTTGTTGTTCTATTTTGTGTTTAAGACAAAATAAAAGATTTGAAAACAAAGCACAAGCAGTAAGCATAATAATATATAAGAAGCGTACAAATATCTTGACATAGATAATATGTATAGTGCATTAGAAGATTGAAGATATCACGCATAATGATTTGAACTATGAATTCAGTGAACTTTGGCTAATGAGTATAATCTAACTATGCATTTACCTATTTCAAACAAATGCAGGAATATAATTATCTTTACACAAATGATAAATCTCTCTCTCTTTCTTTCTCTCTCTCTCTCTCTTTCTCTCTCAATATAAAGTTATCGGTTTTTACAATGCAATAGATCGGTTACTGAAATCACGTGTTAAATCGTTGTCAACTAAACAAATGTTTATTTACTAAAACAAATCTTTTATCGGTTAATGTAAACTCTTTAAAAGCAATACAATCGAAATGAGGATAAGAATAAAAATACTAATAACTACGTGAATTATACGATATGATATCATTGAACGTTATTCACTATCCAATAAACAAAAAAATGATATTAAGTGAATACGAGTGATGACCATAATTACCAGGAGCAAAGTTGCTTTCAGTCATAATTCTTGATAATAATTATACCTGAGTATAAAATAATTAATAATAGACGTGTATACGCGGCTTTGGGTTTGATAGGATTAAAATCATGTTACGATAAATTAATCCAGAAATATCGAATATAATTATTCACTAATAGAATAAAAACACTGTTATTTCAAAAGAATTATTCCTAATTACCAGACACTTCATGTTTTTAATCTTGTTCCAGCATCTCGGAAGCATTTACATATTTCGAACACGCGTTGGAAAACTAACAGCGTTGCAAATCCTTCAACACACGAGAATATCCGTGAATCCTTATCGTGTTCTTACGTGCATCGACTAAATGGCCACGATAGAAGCGTTTGTTGTTACGACAAGTAAAGTGCATAGCCACATTGGCCACTCAAGATTTTCCATCGGAGCACAAATGTACACGGAATGTTTGTGTCAACTTTTCGCATTTTTCTGCGTGTCACGGAACCCGTTTGAGAAAAAGGCGGGAAAAATAACGAAGGTATTCGTGTTAAGAGCGGGATTGCACGCGGTTTGTTTTTCGAGGCATTTCTATCGGTGGCGGCTTAAAATCATCGATGATTCGTTCCCGTCAGAAAACAACATCCAGCACACGATTCAATACACTTTGAAGCTATTTAACGATTTAACGATTAATTATGCAGAACGTTTCGTATATGCGTTTTGATGTTGACTCGACTGAAACGTGTTTAGTACTTCTTTTACCATTAGCTTCATTTGAGGATCGAAAACTCCAAGGAATAACGTGTCTTTTAAATAATTTCGAATAAAGTATACCTGAAATAACAAATTTTCACGATAACACAGTATTACCGACTACTTGGACATTTTGAAAAATAAAAAATTCCAGATATTATTATTAAAAATAATTTATTATATTTATCTTTCGACTAATGTCTTCTCTACTACTACTTTTTTCTTTCACTTGTATCGTAGAATAATTCAAGCTGTGACATACTTCATGAACTCTTGTTTTATCAATCAGTTTTTTCTTCGAATCATCGCTTCAATTTTTTAGGTTGCAGAACGACACAAATGGAATAGATAAATATTATTTACATTCACTTAAACCATAAAGTGCGTCGATGTGCTTAGTATATCTATGTATACTTGTGCACGGTGATTACTAGTCGATCGTTCATTTGCTTATTGCACATTATACTTTCAATTATTGCAACGTAACTTTTTTAGATAATCGTATATGTGCTTTAAGTTCGATAAGGGGACGCGAAAATCATATGACAAAATGTTTTAACATACAAATAAGACAGAAGCGATGTTCGAAACGATTTGCTAAAAACCTGTCTTATCTAATAATATACTCGAATGTAAAATATCATAAGTGGAACACTTAACAAAGACCTGGTTTACGATTTTCATGGTATAATACGAGTAAGATGACGAATTATTAGTATTATATTTTGTAAAAAATATTACATATATCAAAGTTTTTATTATGTACATATTATATTTCGAATTTTTAATTGAAAATAGAATGTAAGCAAATTGCAAATATACCTTGCAAAAATTCAAATCAAAAATATAAATGTGTATGTTGTAAATTCACTGAAATGTTCATTAAAAATTTTGAATTATTAAACTAAATAATATGATATGAAATTTTTATTCCAAGTTTATTAAAATAATATAATATAAAATTTCTATTAAAAATCATGAAATATTTACGAAAATTGCATTTGAGATTCGAACGTGAATCTATATCGGTATACCTACGAGACAAAAATAAAGGAGATATTTTTTAATTTTCTTTATATTTTTATATGAAATTTTATAAAAAGGATTTATTATTATAATGCACGTTAAGTAGTTATAATCGGGTTTAAAATCGATAAAAATCGATGCTATTTTGCAGGTGTTTGGTAATGATAATGCGACGATAATATTAGGCCGTGCTTAAAGCGTGCTTTCAAGAATATAATCATTTTGTTCGGTGCAGCTTTTAGCCGAGTTTTTGATTTTAACGGTTCGCTATTAAAAGTTTTGCGAACAATTTAGCCGACGGAATCGTGTTCAAGATACAGCGTTAAAATTCGTAATTAACCGAGCTGCGGCGTTCTCGACGTGCTAAATATGAATCTCAGCTGCCATTTGAATTTTCACGGGAAATCGAATTCAAACGCTTCGACGATTCTACAAAATTTGTAAAACTTTAACAATATCCTATTTACCATATTTTATGATAATATTCAAATGTACTTGGAATATTCGAAATTTATATGCAAAGCTAGAAGAAGTTTGTCTAAAATTCGAATCGAAATTTAGAATGAAATAACAACAAATACGATAGAGAAATTAATAATACGAATGCCGGTATCGATTAAAATAATAATCGAGAGATACGCTAAATATAAATGAGAAGAAATTGAACGTTACATCAGTGTAGCCTTAAATATTATTTAAATCTTCTTATTAAATCATTGAGAAAAGAATTTCAGCAACCTGTCCAAGGATACGATATCTTCAAAATCGAGGATTATAATATTCGTGCAGGGGGATCTGATTGAAAAAATTGAGAGGCTGAGGGGATGAATGGTCAAATCAGGGAAAAAGGAAAATATTTTTTCGCTTATAGTAATAATAGGAGAAGATTTTAATGCCAGGAGTATTATAATATATAATAAATATATTACATATTATTTTTTAAAAATATAATACAAATAACAATAGTGAAGAAAAATATTTCTAAAATATCTCTAACAATGTATAAGGCTATACGACACGATTTCGATCTATCGCGCTGAACAAAGAAGCATTCAGAAAACCGCATTTCTTTTCCATCTGTCTCCCGGTTCGTGATTTCGTTTTATGGTCAGCGTTACGCTACGTCATTATTTGTTAAATATTCGAAAACTCGAAACGATAGTTCGCTTAGTGGGTTTGGAACAACAAACCAGAGCAACGTTTGCATAGTTACAATGGGCTTTTCAGCAAGCAAACGCGTCTGACTGTTTTTCTAACACCCTGTTCGTGGTATAGAATCTTCTGGGAACGTAAAGAACTAGTTCGAAATGGATACAAGGAAGAATTTTCACATGACCAACGTCAAATTTTAGTTTAGTGGAAACTTAAGAACAAAGTAAAAATTTTGAAGGAAAGGTATTACCTGATGTATAACTGCTACGTAAAGTTATAATTCTCCCAAATTTAACGATAGAAGGTAAAATATGTCTAAAGTCTAGAAACTTTCAATTAATTTTTCTATCTGAAATGTTGTCTTGCCTATATTATTGTATCATAACTTACAAAGCACGTTCCGAAGATTTGTATTTGACGTCTTATCGTTAACCGCTGTTTTAATTTCTCTTCTATAAAAGATTTTTTAACAAGTTTTAAACAGATCAATCTTTTTCAAAAATTATAAAGTTCAACCTATTATATAATAGTATTTGACCAAATGGTGAAAAGCTTGAAATTCACAAACCTATATATAAAACCACATGAAACCACATAAATATTTGCCATTAATCGAATTTTTCCAATTTTTCGTACCGAATTGTTAATACAGAATTGTTAATTATTTTTCAGAAAAACATTCCTCCGAAGAAAGATTATTTCTTTAAAAAATTGCTAATATCGTTTGAATCACTATTATTAACGATATTTTAAGGGATGTGTAACTACTATATAGTCGAAATTCCGAGTTACTGAGATTCATCCACGTTGAAATATTTTCAGAATCTTGGAGAAACGAACAACATCCTGTCCCGTGTCCGTATCGTTTGTCATCGTCGGAAGCAATATTTAACAAATTGCTTTCGTTTCCATCGCGGGGCTTCCCGCCTCTGTGCCAGTGTACTATTGAGGATTAGGTTGTCGCTCGCAATACGATCGTTTAAGGTTTCATTTGATGAATCGAGAGACAATGGAACACTTTGTCACAGGAACTGGTAAATCTTGTATTGTTGCTGGCAAAGAACTCGCAGAAAAATTAGAATACTGAAGTACTGCCTGATATTGTCACGTAAACATTTCAATGTTATAATGAAAATTTAACGAATCCCTCATAAACGAATATTTAACGAATTATTTACCAGAATTACACGTTATTTAACGTTGAAAAGGAAATCGGCTTGTAAAATGTTATACATCTACTACTCCATCGAACGTGCACGATGCACCTCGCATAACGATCAGATCCATTGTGAGTGAAACAGTTAAGAACCATTCAAGGAAAACAGATTATCTTATAGATTTTCAAACAACAGCTTAGAACTAATGTCTTCCTCATTAGGGAAGATTTATTCAGCATTATTTGCGATAAGATTAGACAACGTTAGTGAAACACGAACCAAGTGTTTAAAATATTGTCTAATCCTGAGATGTCATTTTTATACGAAACAAATTATTTATTAAAATGCTGTATATAGAAATTTGTGTATTTACCTTATCAAAAGAAACTGCAGACATATTTTGTCATAAAATATAATATAAAATGTCAGCATTGAATGACTCATTGTCGCTATGCAAACGATAGCATTCGTTATAATATTTGATAGATAAAAACAATTCTTTATTTAGGTGCAATTTTCATAATTATATTCGTGTAGATATGAATCTCATAATATTATATACAATATCGACTATATAAATTCCGTACAGTGTAAGGTCACACATAAAGCAATAATTGTTAGAAGTTCTAATAATTTCTCATGTGATTCGCCATTTCATTTCTCATAAATATCCCAATATGTATTTATGAATTCAAATTCTCGCTTTATACAATCCCACCATCGATAATACCTAACCGCAAAAATTCAGAAACTTCCACAAATTCTTCTCATGCCGCGCTTCCCCGATTCCTCGACAAACAGGAAGACAACTGTCAAACCTGCTCCATTTTCACGTCTTTCAGCCAACAGCTCAACCTTTTAAAAATCGATAGAAAGATCGCGAGTATGAGATAAAAAGTAGGAAAATCGGATGGAAATCAGCGTAGGTTCGCGATGCGTATCGTCGCCGGACGTATTTAGATCAGATTGCCGGATCGACCGCGTCCGTTCGCGTTGTTTGCTACACGCTTGCAACGCGTCATGCATATACATGCACATAACCGATGATGCAGCCGGAGCTAGAGCGTATGCATGTGGTGAAACTGGCTACGATGCGACCCGTGTCATACACACCGGATGCACCGTGGTACACGTATGCACACGGAGTAGAATACACGCACACCTGTATACATATGCATATACGCGCGCGCACAAATACGTATTGAGTGATTCCAAAATCAGGCTGCAACTGGGATTGATGCGTGAATCTTAACGTAAGAAACAGTGGGAAATTTAGAATAAGATTCCTTTAGAGGACGCTCCGTTCTGGAGAAAATGGAATTTGAAAATTTGTTTGGAAGGCTAAGATAGGGTTAGGTATTTGAATCGGAGAAGAATATTCGGGTCACGTTAAGCAATTTTTCTCGGAATTTTAGAATCATTGAACTTTAAGAATTTGTTGCTTTGAAAAAGGTGGCACGAAGAAACGTTACACTTTTCGATTTATTTCTACACAAGGAGTCATCGTTTTCGCGACTATGATTTTGATAGTACGTTGTATACATATAGACCTATGTACACAGATACCTACACATATACGCAGGTATGTATGCAGACAGAGTTCGATCATAGATGATGAAGGTACAGTAGAGCAGAATCGGCCGGTGATCTTGTTACCTCGATAGTTGTTACTCTGCAAATGGATTTGCGGCTGCGTGGATTAGGATCGCCTATGCATCGGACCACTGACGCCAAGGATGCTTTCCGCTTCCCTCGTCGGAAGAGGCGGTATTGTGTTATCATTATGGAGTAGCCTTTGAATTAATCGAAGTACGTAGTTGGTTTGATCGTGTTGCTTGTCGATTATGAGGCTTTTTGATTACGTTAATTGGGGGTGGGAAAATTGGTTACCCATTAATTAACTGTCATAGATGGAGGTTCCCTTAAGAGAAATTTGTAGCAAAGGTTATATGAGCCTTTCAGTAACTAAACTGACCGGCCTCACTTTTCGTTTTCTAAACTTTTTGGCTTGGATACGTGATTACGGTTCAATTTCTATGTAAAAAGAGAAAACCAATTGATTAATTGTTGCACCTTAATAGACTGCGAATATTTATGCGAATTCATATCCTTATTAATATAATTAAGAAAATTGTCATCTCCTAAATATTATAGAAAGTACTATATCTTGCACATTTTCTATATTTTATCCTATTATTTATATATATTCTGTGCACCTTTATGCTTTCCAATTTTCCATAAACGTATAAAAATCCGCAGTCTGCTCATTACGAAATATCGCGAGCCACTTTCCCATGAGACACGACCGAATGAATGCGAAGGGCCTCGGTCAACACTTTTGTCCCGCGGCACGCAGGTAAAATATTAGTCGATCCTTCGAGCGGCGAACAGGACGCGTAAAATGGGAACTCCCTGGCGGTTGGCTGCACGAACCAAAAGCCTTTGGAATGCTATGGCGTGAACTCGGTCTGGCCTTCCCTTCGTGTCAGGTGTTGCGCGATTCCAACGCCTAATAATCCATTTATAGCCGCCATTGTCAAAATTGGCTGTCCTGCAATGTATTTTTAGGATCGACCCACTGGGCAATTGACAAATAGATCGTGATTCAGGAATCGAGAGCGAAGATGTTTATCTGGCTATTTGCGCGTTTCCGGTGTACGAGAGGCGACACGCCGAACGTTTTACAAAAGAATCGTATTTTTAATGATGAATGATGAAACGAAAATTGAGCGGTGAGAAGGTAAATGGCTAGGGCGAGATGGAAGAATACAGCGGAAAGAGGGTGGCGGTTAAACATTTGGTATTTTCTGGTCGGATGTGGGTTCTTGAAAGTGAGGTGTGAGTTTTTGGAGAGATGAAAAGTTACTTCCGGTTAGACGACGGTGGATGTTGAAGGTTTTGGAAAGATTATTTTATTAATTATTCTGTTATTGGGTGTTTCATAATTAGTTTATTATTGAAGGATTTTGGATTACGTTCGAAATACTAATCGGCACTGTGAACAAAGATATTGCGAAAAGTAAAATTCTTAATATCTTGTGTTTCGTTCTTTCTACAATAGCAAACATAAGCTTTGGAAGCGATATTACTTCATTTTTTAATATATTTCGAATGAGATTTTACTCTTTCTTTCTCAACACAGTATATTGCAATAAGAATTTTAAATTGATGCAATATACAAGACGCGAGTTTGAAGTAGCATATGAAAGGAAGTCACAGGGAGTATTCAGCGACTGTTACTGTTACATAATCTATCACGTTTGCACTGAACGTTGCCATCAAATCACAATATTGTTAATTGGACGCGTTGAGCTGTGGTGTTCACGCGTGCCGTGACTGCTTTTGTCGCTTACGGGCATTAACGTTCCCATCTCGCGCAATTATTTTTCCTCCAGAATGATTTTCGTTGCCTCGATACCTCCGAACAATTGAATCGTTCCGGACTTCCGATAGAATTGCCAGCGAAAGTCGGGAACCCCGCGGCGACAACAGCTGCATCCGCAGAATATTTCTTCGTCGCGAGATACAAATACACCAAACGTCGCGACAATGGCTTGAAAAACATTTCAAGGAACCTACCCAGCACTGTTGCAAACTACTTTATTATCGCTCGTTCGTCTCGAAATAATTTCACCCCGTGGATTTCATCGCGATTTTTGTTCATTTCAGATTGCCGGACTAAGCGAAAATTTGTTTTGTTAGATTTGCGTCGAAAGAGGAGGAACAATATACGATTTGTATTATAGTTGATCGTGAAAGTTAGCTCTAGTAACGAATCAAATTTTGTACTTTTCAGGCTAGACTTGTGTTTAAAGAAACATACATTTCATGCTTTATTTTCGTATAAGTTTCGCACCTTATCATGTGGTATTTTAATGCGACATTCCTACAAAAGTAAAACGATTCGAAAATCGTTATTTTCTTTCTATAAAAATTCCATTTAAATACCACGTTCAGCTTCGCATCTTACTATATACCGAAAACACGGGAAAAAGTAAAATAAAATAAAATATGAAACAAATAAAACAACAGAATCATTTGGGGCATTCAAAATCGATGAAACTATAACGAAATTAACTGGTTTGATCTGGCCGAATGGAATCGTGGAAATTCTGGGAAATCTGAACGCGGGCAGACACTGCTATACACCAAGCCGCTGTTAGCAAATATTTTCCAGCGACATTCGCATTATGAAACGGCGTCGTGTTTTGCGAGAATTCGGCTATTTTCTGTGCTGGGAGTACGAAGCGAGCCGCGGTATCGACGCCGTTTATTTATCTGCAGCCGGCGTTGGATCGCGCGAATCAATCAATAGCTGCGTTCAATTCGAAACGCGCATTTGTCGACACGACGATGCGTTGCCGTGTATCCTGTGTAGAACTTTTAACACAGGATGCACGGGGGCAGTCCGCACGCAGCCCGGTTTTCAAATTCGGGAAACCTTTGCACCGCCTATTATCGTCGCGTTAATGCACCCTCTAAAGCGGGCGCAACTTTCCATTTTTCCATTCGATCAAGTGTTACACGTACGTGTATATGTAAGCTATGGTGTTTTTTGTACCGGAAAAATTTGGTGTATTTTTTCTTTCTACGTTACAACGTCGCGTGAACTGTACATATGCGGTTATTAGCGACCGATAATGAGGCTTGAAAATGTTATTAGATTTTGTTGTATAACATCGTGCCGCTCGAAAAGGAGACTCATGTTTTATGATATGTAGCGTATGAAGCGATTGCACGTGGAATATTTGGAATTGATAAGTGATAATTATGTTAGTTGCGGGATGTCTGTGACCTTGAAATGTGTTTTAATGAAATATTTTATCTGCAACTTTTATCAGGCTAGAGTTAACTGGAAATTATTGAAATTATTTGAAAGCCGGAATGTTCGTTCTTATTTGACGACGTACTTCGAAATAAAATGCAATTTAAAACAGAAATGCAAAGCATTTGTTACTTCCTTGCGACGAGTGTAGCGCAATAACGTTTCACAGGCGAATTATGCGGCTGATGAAATTGGTGACTGTAAGATAATGCACGCAGTTTCGCGCAGCGACATTGCTGAACGCGATTTTCCCCATGTGGAGGAAATTTAGCATGGAACTATTGTTATGAAATTATGGCTAGCCTCGGTATAGCAACGGCTTATGAAAATAGAGTTTATTACGCGTGTATGTTCGCGTAACCGTGTAACAAAGCAGCCAAAACTTGTAAATATATCCTAAAACACACCGAAACTTTTCTATCATCTTGTTTCACACTCTCCGAATGAACCTTTTCATCTTTTTCTGTTACATAATGATTAAATATCTAATACAATAGCAATAGAATTACATTTTCATCATATTTCATCAGACTTTAAATTTACCGTGGGTTAATTTTCACTAATAGTATCAATTAAGAGTTAACGCTTATTGTTAGTGGTTTATGGAGTTACCATAGGCATTGTACTTTGTCTTTCATATAAACGAAATGCGTTATAAATATAAACGACGTTCTACTGTATACAATTTTATGTTATTTATGTTATCGCCTAGTATGAAATTCTATAATATGTAATCAAATATTATCATAAGATCGTTATACAGAACCACTTAAAATCATTACTTAGTATCATTAAAACCTAGTTTAGAACACTAAAGAGTCCTATATACAGAAGGAATGATTCGAATTTTCCTGAACGATGGCAGGGAACGGGAAGTGGGCACTCGTGAGGTATTAAAGGACACTCGATTGGCCACCGTACTTAAGGGTGTAACCGAGCGCATGATCAGGACCACGGGTGCTCTTCCTCGAGAACTCTCTTCCCGTCGGCCGGCCGAATAAATCGGAAACAAATTCGACATGGAAAGGCCTCCACGCTTCGAGGGCCACCGGCAGGGATTGTCTCCTGCGACATAATGACATTCGGCCGTGCGTGAAGCTGCCTGGTTAGATTCAAAGTGGCCCATGGAAAGCGTCTCGAGAGGGCAACACGCCGCAGCCCGATTGTCCCGGACGACGCCTCTATGCAGCCTGAATTTCGAATTCGCGTAAACACCCCAGTGTATTAAGACGCTTACGTGCCCTGCCGTTGCGCTCTATTGGACATTCGAGAAAGAGGATGATGTACGACGATCATATGTCGTAGCTAGACTGCGGGCCTTTATGCAATTCCATATTTTTACGAATGCAACTAAAAAAATGGAAACTGCGTAGTGATATTTTTCTAACTCTTGGCATGAATATATATTGTAACGGATTGCACAATATTTTGTGTATTTATATATTCTTGCATATCATGTACAATTCTGTTCATTTCTATATCTTCGAGATTCGTAAATACATAATGCATGATCACCGCAAATGCATAAACATCTGCAGTTTAATCGTGGCGAGTCTTCACGTATCCATTTATCCATCCATCGATGCACTCGATGCAATGGAACTACAAAACAATTAACCTCACGGACGAACTCAAACCTGAGAAATCGATCTTGCAATCGATGAAAGGGTTCAAAAGCTTCATCTCGTCATACTCATATATAAGCTAGAACCAGCATACTGGTTACTCGAGACGTTTCAAAAAGCGAGCAAAAGATGAGAACGCCACTTGTACGAGATATTATATGCACACACAGGCAGCAGTTGCTTTTGCCGTATGTTTGCCATGCGGCTCCCGGTAGCCATGCAATCGAGGTGTCTTCCACGGTATTTCTTTACACACGCACGGCTTTCTTTGCTCCTCGAGCGTGTACTTTTCCACGCGCTCACCGGGATCGAGAGGTCGAACGTAACCGCGTGGCCGGCTAATGGACGCCACTCGAGACCACTTTGACCGCGGCAAACATCGACCACGTTTCTTGAAAACCCATCCGCGACTCTTGCCTCTCTTCTCTTCTCGCTTCCCTTACCCGCGACTTCTTCTTGCTTCCTGCCTTGTGTACCGAAAACGCTCCACAATTACGCGAAGCTATATAGTGAATATAAAAAATATTGTCGCACATCCTTACTTTTGAGCGAAGCATTTTTGTTTTCATTAGACTCTATACGTTTCATTTTCATAGTCTCAGATTTGTTTTAAAAGAGAGAAATTTCTGAAAGAGTTCATTTCATGCAAAGACGAAATCGTACAGGTTCAAAGAATGGTCGAGGACATAAAGTAGCAATGCTGCTGTAATACGCGTATTAGCTAGCTAAATGCTCGTTGTTCGACTTGTCCCGAGAGAGCAGAGGGTAAAATTTTGCCCGAAGGCCTGGCAACCATCTTCCCAAGGGACATGATCGGCACCTCGACTCTGAATCGGACTATCGAGTTTCGTTTAGGGTAACCTGACAAAACTAGCCGCCCTTAGGTTATTAAACTTATGTTCGTCGAAGATCAAAAACTTCACGTTGCGAAAAATTCCAAATCGAAGAAGGTTGAACTTTGAGAGTCAGCTCTTTCAAAGTCATACGCGGACTCGTGAAAGTACGTGTAGAAACCCCTTCTATGAATATATCATGCGTGTTATAAATGAAACACAGTGAGCGTTACAAAACAAATAAGGACAGTATTCATTTTTTTGTATTCACAGTTTGTCGAAGAGATCAAGTTTTCCAGAGAATGTCCAATGGACGCACGAATCAAATAACATTTCCAACGCAAACGTTTTAACGTTTTCCGCGAAGACTTTCAATACTTGTACAGCGACCGTTATGAAAATAAATCATAGTTACATATTTAGCACGCTTCTGTAAAGAGAAGATATATAAATGTTATCAAATATGACACAATTCGCTTAGATCGGATTTCCCGTGTGGCATTTCTTGATCGATGCTGATTGCGTGGCTGTTACACGAGGAATAATTGATCAATCCAGATGTCATTGCACTGCCGCTGGAGAGCAGTGTGTTCCACGATACTAGGAATCTTCTGAATGATTACCATTAATCTGACACGATGTAATTATGCATCTGATAATCTCTGTAGTTTTTTGATTTATAGGTATCTGTGTCTTAATTACGTGGCTTGTGTATTTAGAAAAATTACAGGGAGAATCTTAGACAGGTGAATGTAACGTTAGACTATAGTCGATGAGGCATACCTATTTCAATAGCAATTACAGCACATAATTATAGAATTTCCAAGATTTAAATAATACATTTTTATTTGACTAAAATTATAAAAATCCGATTAAATTTTCGTCAATTTTGTTACTTGTTGTCTCGATGCAAATCTTGGTTATCTTAAATGTGTTACAAATATGTATGTTGCTTTTTAACGAGAGTTTCCTTTATGGAATAAATTTCGTCATCAAGTTTAGATAAAGAGCTTTCTAAACAATAAAACAAACCTCACAAACTTTGATAATTACCAAGCTTTTTACATTTACTTTTTAAAGAACCAATTTTATTGTGTCAGTTATTTCTTATTACAATTTCAAAGATGGTTTGTTTCTTTTCTTACCACTAGACTACGGTTGTTTCTATAAATTCGTATTTTCATAAACTCGATTAAAGAAGTGGAATCCAAGCAAAAATTCAGTTTGCTTACTAAATATTACGACAAGTACTATACTTTGGATACTTTGTATATTTTTGCATATTATGCGCATTCTATGCATTTTGGCGCCCTTGAGTTTCTTACAAATTCATGAACATCCGCTGTCTTCTGACCACATAATCGGTGTTTCGTACATGAAAATATATAAGAAAATTTATAAAAATTGAAAGTTTTTCGTTAATGTCATAGTTACGAAACGCAGTGTATACCGTGAGTTCTAGTCTGGTAATCGTGGCTGATTCTACGGGGGTAAGAAATTAGTATTCAGGGGCGTATCCGCGAGCGTTTATTTTCCAAAGACCGGCAAATAGGTCTGTCTGATGGTGGTGGTGGGAAGCACCAAGGGTATTCCATCGTGCTACGTACTTTCTGCCTGAGCCGTTTTGCGAAAAGCACGACCCGGTGTAATGGGCATGTCGTCACAAACTGTTGGGACGCTTAACCGACACAGGCGTCGCGACAAAACGCGTCGTCTCGTCATTCCAAAGGGCAAGGCCGTCGAAGGGAAGAAGAAGGACGATAGAATATAGGAAAGGGATGGTGAAAGAAGGAGAGGATGAGGGATGAAACGGGAGACAGAGTCAGGGGCGGTGCATGTCGGGAGCAAACTACAGCCGCCATCTTGCACGTGAACGGAATTTCTAAGGGTATACAGCGATCACAGCGTGCCATCATCGACGACGTTGCTCCGACTTGTAACCTGCGACGGTACAGTGACTTACGAATGTATTTCAACTCTTTTGGAAACCTTTCGCGAATATATTATGCGCCTGTTGTATAAGTAGACTGCGGATTCTTATGTATTTATGTAAAATTTAAAGACGCAAAAATTGCAGAAAATGCATAAAAATGTAATAAGATGTCCAAAGTATAGCGTTCACTTGTTATACTTTTTAATAGGTAAAACGAATTTTCATTTACCTTCCTTCTTCCGAGTTATACGTCCTTCATTGTATCCACGAGAATATGAATTTCTGTAAAAATCTGCTATCTAGTTATCGCTATTTCTTCCTTCGTACCATTCTCTTAATCTAAGTTAAAATACTGTAATAATAATTCGTTTTCAACGATATCAAATATTCTGCCATCACGCCATTCTAAACATCAGATCGGTCAAATTATCTCAATCCAAAGCCAAAACTGAACCCTATACAGATCGTAACTGGCAAGCACGGCTCGTATTCAACGTATCCTTTATTTCACTCTATGCTTGAACGTGTTTCCCCGAAACAATAGCGAAACCGGCGACAGGCCACCCTTCGAAAACGTCCTCGTGTGCTCGTATGTCCTTACACAGTGGTAGCGATTAGCATTGGGTCCACGTAGACTCCCTAAACACTATACCCTATTTAGGCTAACTTGGTAATGACCGAGGGGCTGCTAATCGCTAGACAGGGTTACTATTTCGCCGTACATGCCAGCCTGCGGGTAATTACAGGACTGGTGACGTTGAATAAGCTCATTAGATTTTTTCTTTCTTTCCTTTGTCTCTTTTTCTTTCCTTGTTTAATCGAGAGGCACGCGCCACGGGTATTTTAAGATGTTCTGACGTTAATATTGTTATTAAGACGTTAATATTAATTACCTACATGTAGCGTTGGTTGGGACAGCGGTAAATGTCAACTTGAGAAATAGAAAGGATTATCTGTGCATCTGCAGCAGGTGCGAATCGTTGCTTCGTTAGGATGTGACAAGTGACATTTGACGGTAACAGGAGGATTGATCGGCGGAGAGGAAAAGAATGGTAAATCGTGAACTTTAAGGGATGTCGAAGCGTTTGTCGATATATTGAAGATTGTACAGAGTGTACATGTCTATATAAGTACATTGACTGTAGAAGATATTGGCATACTATTGTATTTATTATAGAATTTACTTACTAATTAATTAGGAGTGAGTATATTAAATTTCACGCACTTAATTTAGCAATACTTTTCTGTGATTATGAAAATTTGATATCTACTATGAAAATGAAATACACGGAATGAAGAAAACGCTCCATTGAAAAATAAGCATATGTACCAATACCTTTCGTAGTCAACGTAGGTAAGTAAGGGAAACCTGTACGAAATCGTCTACTCCAGATTTATAGGTTATTAATTGTGTAATTCAAATTATTCATTAATAAAGTAAATTTAATAGATTTCAATACCTAAGTGTATAAAGTTTTATGATATTAAATATGAAATCTATCATGCTTAATAATACAATTCTACCTTAATTTAATCGAATAAGTATTTCTTTATTTATACGTTCACCATCGTAAGTAAATTTCAGTTAATAATTTACACAACCTTGAACAATAACCCGCGAAGGTATGTTAATTAGTTGACACAAATTCGGTAGTCAGCCTCGAAGATTTCCTTTAAACTCCCCTCAGATCCCTGGAGAATCTCCGAAACTCGTCAAGTGGACGAACGTCCAAGTTTTTGTAAACGATCCAGCAGCTCACCGTGTATACCAAGTACACGCACACAAACTTGTGTAATGCTTTTGGCTTCTTCTGTTGAACTTTCTCGGAATGGGTTAACACATTCGCTGCTACTAAAATATGGCTACTCCACTCTACTTTTCAACTCTTACACGTCTTTTTCATTAAACTAAAAGACTATCTTTTCACGTAGAATCACGTCTTTGTCGATTACTCCATGATTACCGAGACACGCTGTATTTTATTGTATTTAATAATAATTTTCAATTAATGATCTCCTTGTATTCAATAATAATGAAATAATTAATCTTATATCCTTCGATTTATTTTTAATATATCGAGATTTATTGATAGAAAACTTCTTAATTATCGCAACTATATAAAAGGCTATGCCACTAGATTTCGTCTCTGACCCAGTATATCTGAAGATGAGGCAGTGTGTAAGCGCGTTAGCACACAAGCTGGGTCGAAATGGCCCGTTTGTCGTTTTCGTCGCTGCTACCACCGCGTAATGGAGTGTCCACACTTCAGACTTTGTGAGTTGCTCCACGGCTATATGTATAAAGAAACATTATCAGCGGTCTTTGCTTGTCCACTGGGCAAAGATAGCCGGTTTTGTTGTGAACTGGAGTGGTTAAAACGCGTTTTTTATTTTATCTGTATTGGTTTGTGTTACGTGGTGGATTTATGGTATAGTTTCTTTGGTTGTTTTATGTTTGATTTGTAATTTCGATGTTTGGCGAGATTAAAATTGTATATCCTTTTTATTTCCTTAATTATAATTATACATCTTCCTTATATTAATATATTTGATATGAAATATACACTTGCGAAGAAACATAATCCTGCGCGTAATATATTTATGTTGCAAGTTGTATTTGTTTCACCTCTTCGATGATAAAATTAAGGATCGAGAAAAATAATGAATTCCCATCTTTCTTAAAGAAATAAGGCACATACATATACAAAAAATAGTCATTAAAACTCATTAAAAGATTCACCTATTTGTTTAATCATAGGAGGATTTTATTCGTGAAAGTACACTCGAATAATAAACTCGTAGAATGTGAGTGAGCAACTCCGTTATAAAATGTACCATAATGTACCGTAGCGGTACAGTTTTGCGTGGCCGGTCGTGAAATCTTGAAAAGCGGAAGCAAAAAGATTAAATTCGGCTTTTTGTCGCGGCGTTAAGAAGGATCGACGTTGGCGGAACTAACCAACTGTAAGGACCTCTAGGGAGATCCTGCACGATCTTTAAAACTAATTCTATAGCTTGGCTGCGTCAAAAGAATTATTGAAAAACGATGACAATGAATACCTTGCAGAAATCATGAAATCTGCAGCTGGAATAAGAAAAAAAGAAAAACACAAGATAAACGTTTGTTGAGTTGATAAGATTTTACTGCGTTTTAAGATACGTAGCAATAATATGTAACTAATGTCGATCAATAATTTTAGACAAGGCGAAACTATTTTAAGAGCTGCATGCTCTTCAACGATTGCTTCATTTCTCGATCATGCGCGTAGATAAAATTCATTCCTCTCTATATAAAGAAGAACTCGATGTCTCCGTCTCTATGAACAGCATGCAGCATTGTTAACATTTCGATTCACGCATGTACATACAGACAGACACAAAGTCTATACACAAGACTTTTGTGACTATAAATGCATGCGATATCATCGACAAAGAATGACGTCGGTAGCTCGTAAGGTTGATACGTGCATCGTGGTTTGTTAGTTAAATAAACATCGTGAAAGTTGCTCCATGTCTGACAATATCGGCGCCATTGTTGCGAATCACGACAACTGGCCATCGTGGAACATCTTAGCACCTATTGATATCGTTTCCCTTCGCGTAAGAACTTTTAAAATACTACCGACTATACCGATGAGTTTGATCTATGTAAAGACCGGAAGATTAAAGTGTTGATGTAAGCCGAAAGTCAATTCAGGAATGCGGTCGAGAGTAAATATCTGTCGAGATAGCCTACCTCTTTGTAAAAAGAGGTATTGACAAGTTTTCGTTAAGAGTAAAAAGGATAAACTGAAAAACACGCGTTAAAACGATTTTAAAGGAAAAATCAAAGGTTTCAATTATGGAAAAACGTAAAGTACGTTATAATAAATATAATCAATACTTAAACATTATTTATGGTTTAAAACGTGTATATTTCTCTACCTATAGAAAAATTCATTCCCGATATACCGATAGAATCCTATGATGAAAATTATTTCGAATAACGTGTAGAGCTTCGATCAATCTTAAATCTTAGAATCCACTCGAACGTACGTTTGCATAACAAACTTCCTATAAAATAAAAGCAGAGCGATTTGTCGCGCCTCGAAGTACCATCAAATATCGTCAAACCACAAACACCGTTCTCTCAGAGATGGAAGGATAATTCAGCTTCTATAATTCCGAAGCTAATAACAGACGAGTAGATTGGTGGCATTCGGCTTAAGATCGAAATTAAAAGAGCCGGATAATATCATAATTATATGTCGTAAATGATAGCAACGCTCGATCGAGGGACTCACGTTGAAAACCGATCCAGACATCGAACGTTCAATAAACGTCGAATCACCGACAATATTGTTCCGCTGTTATTTTTATTCGAAACGAAACACAAGCACAAGACAAGAGATTTACAGAGAGACGGCCGGGTTGGTATTTCTAGCCTCGTATCTCCATTGTGAACGTTTGAAAAGCGGGCTTATATCAGTGTCAGATCGGGGACCAGGTACAATGGAACGAAAAGAAAATTTCAACTAATTCCAAGAGATGGAACCCACTCGACTGGGTAATTTCGCGCGATGAGTCGGATGGTTCTGTGCTCGGTTTCGAAACGGTACTTCATCCTCGGCCATCCGCTTCTTCCTTCTGGACCCGTCCCGATTCGAACCTCACAGAGAAATCTCTGTGTAAACGTCGTAAACACTCGACTCACGATTTTCGTTGTTTCGAAGGTGATTTAGAAACCGAGTCGGGTTTCAATCGTTTTCTCAAGAGACGACTGATGCACTAAGCGACAAAAAGACAGCACACCCGAAAAATTTAATGTTTCCACGATTTCTACGCGATAAATATGTCTATTTTTCAATTCCAACTTTCCATACTCCAAAAGAACGCTTTCTTCCAAACGATGCGCAAGCCCTAACAAAATCAAATCACGCAAAAATTAACAAATTCTCGTGAGCAACGTCCATCTTCCTGTAATTGGTCTTTACCCTTTCACATCTTGCGATTGCAAGTTTTTCCCGATAATTCCTCTGAAGAGCCGAGGATGGGGGAGGTGATGGTTCTTTTAAAATGGCAACAGCGGTCCCTTCCTTCCTGTCTTCCGATTAATATTCCGCTGTTTCGACCAGGCCGCTCGCCGAGAAAAACCAAGAAAAATAATTTCCCATCTCTCCGGCTGGCCTGTAACCTTCCAGCTCGCAACCCCTTCGCGCCACCCCCCTGCGCCGGGGCTGGCTGCAGCCAGAAAAGCAAGCGGAAAACGTAGGCAGAAAGCTGAAACCCGATGGGCGCAGCCAGGACGCGCTAAAACATGCAAAATCATGCAAATTGCGTTCGTTCGAACACCCTCCACCTCGTGTGCCTCCACCTCCATCCTACATCGGCTTTCTCCACGTTTTACCGATCCCATCGTGTGTCTTTCTCTCTTTATCCTCGTCTTTTTTCACCGTCATTTGCCTCGTCTTTAGCGATGGGCTCAAGTTCAATACCGTACTTACGAATCTGAGTCAAATCAAATAACAAAAGTTCACCTCATAAAGTTAGAATGTTACTTTTTAAAATTGTACTTCATTAGGATTATTGTACATTATATCATAATTATATTAAGAAAGAAGAAACTTACTGCAATGGTAGTTTATTCGTTTCAGCTTATTAGCTCAGAAGTTTAATTTGGTTACATAGGTTGCTATTATATGTTTCTTTGAGAATTATCTTAATTATCTCTAACTATCTGTCTCTGGTTTTGTTATAAAGCACGTTTGTTCCTTAAAACTACCTTAAACTATCTCATGAACTACTATTTACATTTCATACTTTGCGCAGTCTCCTTTGCTCATCTCCCCTGCGCCTTTTTCTGCTTTAGAAGAAATGTACTGTGAGTTACTTATATTCAGTACGAAGAAAATTTATAATACTTTTCGCAACTTTTAAAATATCGCTCGTCGAAATATTAGAATACCCCGAGTACCGAAATACTTGATATCAACAAATTTGTTATATCATGTTTTCAGATATCAACAAATTTGTCGTTACGGTTTACGCCCTTAGCTTCTGCTAAACTTCTTAACGGGCTCTTTTCGCTATTTTACGATAAAATATTCGCCCTTTGACGTAAAGCGACATTGGAGTCGAAACATCAGTGAAAATACGCTAACGTCAATGTTCAAACCTACATGCAACGTACTTGAGGCCATCACTACTCGTCTCTTTTTCTCCACGTTTTTCCTCACCCTTTGCCGTCCTTCTTCTGTTCTCGTTGCCTGTTTGATTCTTCGAACGTTTCGCGTGTCTCTGTTCATCTTGGTCGCATCCCCTCGCGAGTGCCAGCGTCAAAAATGTTTCGACGATTGCGTGCCGTGGCGTTTGTTCCTTTATTTTTGCCGAGGGGTGGAATAGCAGGCTGGGCGGGGCTGCTGCCCCCGGGACACAAAGGGGGATGAAACTTCGCCCGCCATATTTACGTCTCTACGCCGAGTGGGAAACGAAAAAAGCTCCGGAAAATCGTTGTTGAGCCATTCAATCCTTTTTTCGTTCTTCGCTGACAACGGGGACCAAGAGTTCCACCAAGCGAGACATGTACTATAGATAGTTGTGGAAAAATTCAAAATTGTATTTTTGTATAATTGTTCCAGCGGAGTAGAGTGGAAGGTTGGTTAGAGGAATGATTCTTATATAATTTGGTATGTGCATCTTTCCTTTTTATGCTTTAATCTTTTTATGTACATCAATTCATGAACACGTGTTGTTTCTTTGCCGTTTCTTTCGTATTATTGTTTCAAAATTATATTACTGATATCGTGTCTTGTGTTTCACAATTTTATTACTCCTCTCGTTCCAACGAAACGAATAACACGAAATGTTAGGTGCGTGTAGGATAATAAAAATCAGTGTATAAAAAAGATCTCCGTGATCGTGCTACGAACGTCGATAAAGGGCGGTTTAATTAGTAATTCTAATTGATCCTATAATGAAGATATGTAGGTCCGTAGGAGATGACGCTTCCCGACATTAAATATCCTTTATGCATGAAGAATAATGCGTGTTCAATTATAATGGCTCTACTCTCAGGAATTTGGCATTCCGTTTCTTTTGTGATCAACGAGGAACGAGCGACTGGAAAATAAAAATAGATGGAAAAGAATGAAAAAGGAGGAAATAACAGGAAAGGGAGGAGAGAAAAAAAAGAGATTGCACGGCACGAATGAACGTCCACGCGCGTATTATCGGCTATACTTGCAGCAACCTACCACAAATTCGCCAGTTCGTCAAATGCAGCCATACGTCGTCGCGGTTTTAATCAACGCCGCTGCAAATCCCCTCGGCGTCGACTCTTTCATTTTTTTTCCTCTACGTTTTTTTCGTCGGTCCATCGGCCGCCTCTTCTTTTTTCCACCAGCTCGCTTTTCTTCCTCCTTTTTTTAATTTCATTAGCCGAACAGCAGTCGGATTACGCCGGACCGGATCCCGAAGAGGGATTATTAAAGCTCGGAAAAACTGCCGGCAAATGCGGAAAATATGCGGAGAAACGACACATGTGTTGGTAATGGAGTATCGCAGGATTCTATCGCGGACAAGGTAAATCAGACGCAGTGATCGTGGAATGATCAAATGATATCGTTCATTTGTTACAAGAATGATACGAGGGATCAATCTCGTTTCTCCAAATATCGTGTTAACGCCGAAGAGGCTCTCGTTGAAATCGTCTTGAGCGACAATGACGCTATCTTAACTAAATCTTTATCGCGAATTTCGCATCAAGAGGGCACTTTAAAGCTTAAGACAGCTTTAAGGGCAAATATGAATTTCTTGAATTAGATGAAGATATGTGTATCTTGAATTCGACTTGTATGAAATCAAATAAGTATACTGATTATAAGAATCGACTAATCAAGAAGGAGTTTTCTATAAAAATTTTGCCTCAATATGTAGCGCCGCATCACGATATATGTATTTCGAATGACGTAGACAATACGTAATGACGTTCATAATAAAAGAATTATGTAACAATCTTTACGTAATAACAAAAATAATAAAAAATTCAACAGTAGAATAGCACTATACACCTATATATATATTTAGAATCTCATATTTAGAATAAACTCATCATTTGTAATAAGAAAAAGAGTTCTACATAATAGTAAATATTCATCTTCTATGTATCATAAAATAGATGTTCGTATCAATTCAATTATAATAAGTTAAACAAACGTATCATCGTCTGATTACAAGTTGAAGGGATGCAACGATGTAATAAAAAGTGCCAAGTGAAAATAGCGCTATGATACGTACAGCGGCAAGACACGAGTTGAATAAAATTGGACAAAAGAGATACTCTGGAAAGAAAAGACGCGAAACTGGTTACAGAAGGCCAGCCGATTTTCTGGATCGTGGCACATAGGGCGGTTCGCGCGTGATTTGCGCGATTACCTGTAATGACGCTCGATCTCTCATAGGGGTCGTGAGCGATCCCAGTGTGTGGGTACAGCTTCGTGACAATGGTCGCTCATTATCGGCTCGCTATTGGCCTATTGTTGCCGGTGAGAGAGCCGGAACGGCCTTACCGACTGCGGCGAGGAGTGATACCGGCTCCACCGCATCGGTGACTCGTCCTTTTTCGACTTGTCGCCAACCGAATCGTATTCCAAATGCCGCATGCCGCGAATCCATGGTGAATGATAAAAGGCGAATTTCAAACGATCTATGATTTTAATGCGACCTACGCAACCCCCTTCCACCTACTCTGCCCGTTACCAGAGTACGAGTCGAGGCATAATGCGATGACACCAGGTGAACGTGACACTCGCTGCTACATGGTAGATAGGCTCCTTTTATGGCGATTTTTCTTGAACAACCAGTGGAAGTTGGATGAAAATTAATAGATGGAGGTTCCCTTTACATCCTTCGATATTTCTAAGAATTAATGAAAGTTAGATGGAAATTAGGAAGGTTCAGGTGGAAGTTAAATTTTCGATTGCGATGAGAAATGAAAGTTCGTTCATTAGGTATTAACGCACAGACACAAGCTAATAACTTATTACATATACAGATTACTCTTTTGGAAAATTCTTCGATGACTGGTGATTATTTAGTAGTAAGGATCCTTATAATTATATAGGGTCAGCGATTCATTTATGGAAAATAGATTTGTTGGTAGAAAAATAATGCGATGATATTAAGTGAACGTGACACTCGTCTAATAGCAGACAGGTTTTCTCGCCGATTCAAGTGATATATTTTTCATATTTTTCTTGATGAATCTAAAACATGTACAGGATATTTCCTTGTTCTTCCGTTACTATATTAGACTAGTATTGTCTCATAATTAGAAAACGGATACCTATGGGAAATTTAAAGGTGTAAAAAAATCATAGAATGCACGTAGTATGCAAAAATGTAGAGAATATCCAAAGACAAATGCTTGTTATAATATTTGACAAGTGAAACGAATTCGCGCTAAGTCCTTTTAATTGTGTTCAGAAAAATATGAATTTGCATAAACATGCATAATTTACTCGCAATATATGAGTTTGATTATTTTGTGCGAATTTCATGGTTGAGTTTTAAGACGTAGAAGCTTAGCTGACAGAAATACCGCTACCTTATCCTCTACTCTATTTTTAAGGGTTAAGAACGTTAAACGTAAATCTGGAGTAACAACGGCGGAGCACCTGTCGATTCGCCGTAGGCGGTGGCTAAGATGTTTGTAATGCGAACAAGTATCGGAAGGTCACGAGGCCAGTAGTACCTGCCGGAAATTTGGCAGCCTGAACCTAGCCTTTTCGTAATGAAGAATGTCCTGCGCCCTTTAAGATTAAAGCCGCCCCATAATCGGCTTTGCCGGAACAATAAAATCGTTCTGAAAAATCTAAAAGAGGTAACCCAACAAACAAACCTCATTTTACTAGCACAGTGACAGGGAAAGAAGCGTCTCATCCGGATTTACTAATTTCCTAACTTTTCTGCATAACCCTCTAAAATACTCTAAATGCTTGAGATTTGAGATAAGTTATATCTACGTTTGCCTTTGCGATTAGAAATCTTATTTGGAGGAAGAGACTTGTAAGGTGGAGTGATAGAAATCTGGTAAATAAATACATAGAATATATCTATAGTGGTTATGGTTGAAGTAGATACAATGAAGTAAGTACATTGATAAATTTGCGGCATATTAGGATTTGAAAAGAAACAATGAGGTCCTTAAGTAAGTAAATATTATTCCTTTATCACACTGTTTCGTCCAAAACACAAAAAGTGTTCCAAACTTTTGTTTCATTTAGTTCTACCTATTTAGTAAGAATTATTATACAAGGTGGTTGGTAACTGGTGGTACAAGCGGAAAGGGAGTGATTCTACGCGAAAAAAGAAGTCGAAAATATAGAATAAAAATTCTTTTTTATTTTTTTTTAATTGTTTTTTTTTCTAATTTTTCCACCGAGACAACGATCTACAGTAAGATCCGTTACAACGTACCGCACGCGTCCCGAGCGAAAATTCAAAGTCGATTTTCTCGAAAACAAAGCCTCAAACGAAAAATTTTTATTCTATATTTTCGACTTCTTTTTTCGCGTAGAATCACCCCCTTTCCGCTTGTACCACCAGTTACCAACCACCCTGTATAGTATTATTTAGTAATATCTATAATATACATGTGCATGTACATGTGCATATACAATGTACAGAAGAAAATTATAATAGAATATGATATAATAGTTGTTAGTACCTAATATATAATAGAATTTTTATTTATTAATATAACATAGCATGTAGTGAAACAATAGCGTAATAATCCGAAACTGCGTAAAATTGAACTTTCCTTGAAATAAAAACATTTCCTACTTATAACAGCGATACAGCTAGCTCAAAAATCCTAAAAACTTTGATTTCCCTGAAACAATAAACAAACAAAAATCAATAAATAATTTCCCTAAAATAGTCCAACAATAGTCGAACTCATTGCTTCCTCGGCTCACAGAAGACAAAGTTTACACTCGAAAGCAAAAACGAAAGGCAACAATGGAACACAATACTAGTCGCGGTTCGCCTTTTCAAAGAGAGTTCCGTGTGGACGAAAGAAAGAAAGAAAGGAGACGAAAGAAGAACGAAACGAGCAAAAAAACGATCCTGTGAAGTGCAGTCGAAGATGAAGACGCCGAACAGACAGAAGAGAAAGAGAAATTGACCAAGGACCAGTAGGAGGAACTCTCGAAGGATAAACCTCAGGTTAGCAGGGAAGGGACGAGGAAGAAAAGAACAAGAAAAGAGGGTGGAAAAGGAAGGAGGATTCGAATCTCGAAGCAGGCAGGATAAATAAACGCAGCGCGCCGCCCTCTCATCTTGAACACCTCTATTTCGCTGTTCGAGACGCAAGTCATCGTTCGTTTCTGACCGTAGGTATCCGTTGGAGGAAAAAGAAGCAGTTGAGAATGTAGAGGGGCCAGGAGAGAGCCATCTTCACCTTTCGTTGCTCGCTATGGCTGCTCGTCATTAACCTTTTCCCCGATGATAGCATTCGCTGTAGCGTACATGATACAATGGTCGCGCATGAAGAAGTTATGTGGATTGAGTTTTCAGAATGAGCTCGATTACCGTTGGATTATTTTTTTTTTAATTAGACCCTTTGGAATTTCTGACACATACTTTTATCTTTCATGTAAACGCATTTACGAAAGATACAAAATATTTCTAGACTACCAATATGTTATATAATATTACAAATAATATTTGTAGACTAGACACTAAGTGGTATGAAATTTAACATACTTGCAGCTGATTAATTGGTATGCGAATGCCACAATAAATACGATGGTGTGTAAATATGTTTTATAGTAGCTATAAATATTGCAATAAATATAGTCGAATTTTTCGTTAACTTCGCGCACATTTAATAAATGTATATGTCGCAGTATAAGTGTAATTTATTTCAACAAATTGCAATCCATTATAACATTTTTACATGATTAATTATATCCTACCACATCGTTCGGATACTTTCGTTACTCACATATGTCTGTTGTCGTAAGGCACGATGTCTCAGGTTCTATGATGATGGCGGCATCGCGAGGTGATTACAGGGCTCGTCTCATCGGTTGAGTTGCAAGGTCGAAAGCTCGTCGAATCCAAAGGAGGAAAGAAAAGTTCATAAGCAACTCGCCGAAGGTGTCTGTGGATAACGCAAGCGGATGGTGATCAAAACCGGCATGAAGACTGCACGAAGGGGTTAAAAATTTCGCTTATATGTACAACGGGTAAGGGTGAGAAAGATCATTGAGAAGGATAGAAGAAATAATTTACAGCGGATAGAAGTAAAATGGAGGGTAATTTATTCGTGAAGTGGCATGATTTTATATTTTCTAGAGTTTTACTTTGAATCAAGGGTTTTGTTTTCATTTGAAATTTCTTCCGATAGAAACCGTTCCTATATTTTGTTTGTAATTACATGATGTAATAATTTTATAACTGGATGAGTTACATTATTGCATATTATAGGCGCATAATGAACATTCTGTAAAATTACGTTACAACATGGCTGCGATTAAAGTGCTGATGACATGCTTTTTAATTGTTAATGCGAGAATTGTTGGCCTTTTTATGAAATAAGATTACATAGGAATTTACAGAGATTCAGAAATTTTCTATAAAAATAACTTTACAAAATTGTTAGTATTATTTGCAGTGTCATTCTGTTTCTCGTAGCTTTGTATTTATTAATATTAAAGAAATAACGTTTCATGCTTACGAACTCACGTGTTAGAGGAGTAGCAGCGTGTTATTACCAAGTGCAAATCAATACTATAGAGAGAAAATGCAGCGTGTAATACGAAATTCGATTAAAAAAATTAATGTATTAGATAGAAAATTTTGTTTTACTTTCATAAACGACTAAAAATTATATATTTTGTTATCTCGAATGCATTAATAACAGATATAGTCGAACATATGTCTGTTCGACCAACCGTATAAACGCCGCGACGAATGATAGTCGCTTTCCTTGCTTAAGGGGTTACGGAATTGATTCTAAATCTTGATAGTTACGCTTTAATGAAGCGAACATTCTAAATTGAATCTAAGTGAATTACTTTAAACTCCTGCGTCAATCGACCGTTTCTACGTGCAAACGTTCGCGAATTAAATAAAAAAATAAATAATAATAATTAATGTTGAACAATTATCTTAGATCGTTTAATTTTTTTAGCTACACGAATCAACGCTTTGCGATGACAGAATTATAACTAAATTCATTATTGTTTTAGATGCAAAAATATTGAAAATTTCATACTTAGTTTCAGTTTAACTATTATTATTAAATTTCTGCGTATACTGCGTATACTCAAAATATTTCAAAAGAACATTACTGTACACGTAGTAGAGCTCCCCTAAACCTCATTATTGCAAAATATCAGATTCAGATTTAAGAACTTATATACTTGCACAAAAAGGCGCAAAGAAGGAAATTGATATTTTCCAAGCTTTACAGTATAATATTCTTAATAAAAACTTCTTTTAACAGCATCTAACCTTAAAATACCTGAAAGCAAGCATCGCTACATACTTAATCATTAATCATATTCCCTTGGACTTACTTATTTCAAAATACGAAACAAATCTGTTTCATTTCATCGTTAAAAAGAAGAATCCTGTTCGCGACAAGATAATCGGACGCGCGGTCGGTTCTAATCGCATTAATCGCGCGAAACCACAACGGTTTCTTAATATTATAGGTACAGCGTATTCAGGAAGGATAATAGATGGTAGTATAGGAGTGGATTTCGATCGGTGGCGCGTGTGTATAATAACGAGAGGAAACCCGGAGGAGCTTTATTTCCCTCGGGAGCTTAAAAGGCCGGTCCCGGAGCCCATTCGGCGAGAGGCGAGCAAGAGCAAAGACGCGGAAGATCATATCGAAGCAGATAATTGGTCGGTGATCCTCTCTCGAAACCCTAAGCGTCTCGTTCTCTTCTTCGTTCGACGTTCGACTCGTTCCATCGACGTCAAGGGGAAGGGGGAACACCGTGGAATCCATGGATTGCTTTAATTAAAAGCAATCCTGGCTACCATCGTTCTTTTTTACTTATTCTTTTACTTGTTCTTATTCCTCTTCTTCGTTTTTCTCCCTTTTTTTCTTCTTCTTTCACGTTGGAAGAATAAAATTGCTTCGTCGATATCTGATTATCCGGTATTGGTCTACTTGAAGATAGTTGCATACCTATGAACGAAAATTGTTGCTGCGAGAATATGTACACCATCGTTAGCGACTGTCTGGATATATTAGGTAAAATCGAGCAATCTTTACGGAATCGGTAAAACTTATATTCTTTATCGCAATTTAGAAATGTTGTATTATATTTTAGGATGTTTAAGTTAAGTTTAGTACGTGTAATTAATATTATAATACACAACTTTATGGAGACACAAATAATCTACAAGTGAAGTGAAGATAACAAATATCGTGTCAGATGTAGAAATGAAATTCAGACCTTGGACAGTCCTTCCAGACGTAGATCTTTATCACACGTTTTCAGTGAAGAATTACGTGGCTCCAATTATCTAATAATGTACGTCTTGTACAACATATACTCAAACGTAGATATATTACGCAATAACAAAGCCAACTCCATCAAAATTTCACTTTCGTAGTCTCTTCTCTTTTCTACGGTGAAAAATTGCCAAAATAGAAGATGAAATCCCTAAAATCCGTTTAGAGTACCATTCACTAAAAAGAAAAAAAAAAAAAAAATAAGAAAAAAGAAAATGACAGAAGGGACGAAGAGTAGGAACAACGAGCGATCTTGAAATTGACGATTTTGTTCTGCCACGAGATTCATTCGATGCCATCGGCGTGGCACGCGTTATACACGTTGGACGACAAAATGTCGCGCTTGTGCGTGGTTACATGGAGAAACGCGCGACCATCGAGAGGGAAGCGTAAAGACTCGTGAAAGCTTCCGGAGAGACAAATTGGCGTGAAAACGCATTTGCAGGGGCAGGGACGTTTCCAGTTAGAGGGCGAAAACGCCAACCTACCTAGCCATCCCCCTCGTCGTTCGCTAATGTCAAACATTTAGGTCGAAGCGTTCGACTAAATACACTCACTCGTTGCTCGTCTATCATTCCGCGCGATCGCTCGCGAAGAATAGCGCGATAATGAGCGGAACGTAATATATTTTACCAAGCGGTACCAAGAGTCCCGATGTTGGTTTTAAGAATTTCGTACGAAGAGCCGAAGAAGGGTGCATTTGGTGTTCTAAAGTACGAGAAACTTGCCCGTACAAAACCGTATATTTCAGGTTTCACGTGCATATAGTTATTGGATTTATATTTTCTATAATCACTTTTACAGTAAAGATACATTGGCTCACGAAGCTATAATTGTACATTTACCATAGAAAGCTTTCTACGTCTATCACTTATTTTAAGAAACGCCTTTTAAGTAATACGTGGATCATCAAGATACAATGGTGTTTAACTTAACAATTAATCGAATAATTTTAAATTGAACAAACATGAACTCTTGCCTCAAGCTAAGATATTGTACACGATTTTCGTTTAACTGTCTCACATTCTACACCATATTTCTCGCGACAATATTTGCAAAAGCCATTTTCATTATTATTTCTTCTAGGTTCGTTTGCTTTCGCGGTTTTCGGAGGATTAGACGATAGTTTATGAACAGTAGTGTTTGGAATATGGCCTTTTAATAGGGCGGTTTTGTCTTGTACGATTGTGCCTGAGAATGTACGAACATAAATTTCTGCTTACAACTAGATACGAAAAAAGAAACGATCAGCAACAATTTTCGAGATACAATGTAAATAGATACTGTTAATATATTTGTTAGCGCAACTCATTTGAGTCGTTCACAATAAGATCGAAGGTAAAACATTGAAACAAATCAATCTTCTATCAATCATTTTTGCACCTTTCAACCTTCCTCTTTTCTTCGTATTCTTTAATTAACTGCACCATCCCCGAAGTGACTCAACCATGGTGTCAGTCACGCGAAAAATTATAGAGATTTCAGCATTCACAGAGGTTCGTTGGTTCAACCGTTCACAGAAAGCATTTTCTTTTGGTCTTCGATGCCGGAAGCGAGCAAAAACGATCGTCTCTGGTGCGAGGCGCTGAACGCGAGCTCTCGCGTTAGTTCCGCAAAGAGAAAGGAAGCAAACGAAAGAGAGATGGTACACGTTGGCACACGAGAATGTAGCACGAAGACACAGGCGGAAAACGGATGAACACGTGTGTACACCGCTTTCATAAGCATTAGAACACTTATGAAGATTTAAGTAAATTTAAGAATTAGTAGGAAGCTGTTCTTAAGAATAATTAATACGAAATTCTTAAGAAGCATATACCATGGTAATAGTTGTTTTAAATTAAAGTACTTTGCAAATAAATTACATAACATACTTTCGCCAAATTTTTACCATACACGTAAATAGGGTATATTACCTGTTACATAAAAAACTTATACGACTAACGAGTTTATAAAATTCTGATAGATCAATCAATTTCTTGACGATTTGGGTTAATTGTCACGTTTCGTACGAAACCACCAGGTGTCCTAATACTTCTGAATAGAGGTGTACCTACGTATATATGTATGTGTAAGCGCGTGTGTTCAGCGAGGATGCCTGCATGGCAGGTTAATACAGTAGCCGCGTAGAGTGGAGGGTGGCTGCTGATGTAATTTTTGCCCGTTTGATGTCTTTAATGGAATCAGGCGCGTATCTAGCAGGCGCCACTCAATTTGCAGGGTGCGACTAATGGCTGCCGAGAGGTAGACACGGATGGTCCGACGAATGCCAGGCCAACCCCTCGCTGCTTCGTTTGGTCACTCGCGTTCGCTTGGCCCATACCTGTCATCCCACGGACTGCTGCTACCTATTTCCACCTAGCACCGCTTTAAATACCCCCGAAGTACCATGCGCGCTCTTCGTCTTCTTCCTATGTTCACAATACCGCGTACGATCGTTTCTAGTTCAGGCGAATTTTAGACTTTTTGATTCAATTGAGAGACGTAGTACGATCTCAGTTTGACGAGTCGTTATTTAAGTCGAAAGTATATTAAAATAATATTACTTGAAAATTGCTTAAAACGTCCATATTCTGATATGTGTAAATAGATAGTTATCGGATAAAAATATAAGTAAATGAGACTTCTATTCGAATCAACTAATCAATTGTCCAAACATCCACTCTACACAAATAAACAATTGAACCACCTTCATTAAAGCCCGTCGTTCCCATTACAATGAAAGACATCGTTGAACAATTATCACCAAGTAACAAGACGCTATATAACACGATGCAATTAACCGAGGACATTTTTGCTTCTATATAATATCTCGAATGACAGAGAAAGACAGAAGGCAAGAGAGACAGCTGCTCTAATTCGATCGAGTAGCGCTTGTTCAGCCGTTTTTCGATCGCGATCCTAGGCAAGGAGCAGGCTCGCAGAAAGGGCAAATAACGTCGTTAGGAGCGACTAATGGAAGAGCCGCGAAAATTATTGCTCAAACGTAGCGTATTTATCGCGTCTGCTATCTCTGCGCTCCGCGCTTCTCCCTCGTCGGCCTGCCAACGTGTAATGTATTTTAAAAGCGTGCCTTCCGAGGGCGGCGTCAAAAGCCGATATAAAATATGATCAAATAAAGCGAGCGGGAATTAAATTTGCCGGGCTCTTTCTCTCCGCATCACAAGGTACAGAGACTTCAGCCTCCGTCGAGAAAATTGCATGAAAACCTTCGTTTCGCATACTCGCGAATATCTACCCTAATTCCACGTCATACCGCAAATCTACACTTGAGTGCGTGTGTTCACGATTACGTCTTTTTTAAGATATTCTTTATGACTGACCTTCCCCGAGAGACTTTATATATCCGTATTTATTTCTTTTATGTATCGAGTCGTTTAATATAATTAATATGAGTTTACAATTTATCGTAACATAATATAGTGTTGTAGGATTCTGCATATTTGGCAGGATAAATCCAATTATACCGCATTTTCCAATTCTAGGATTGATTAACATACTTTTTACCTTTTGTATTTTTTTTGTATTTTGTATTTTTTTTACCTTTATGCACTTACTTTTACTTTTACTTTTCGTTTATGTGCTTTTTAAATTACTACATATATATTATTAATAATTAAACTTCTCGTTTAACAACTTTAAAATCGATTTTGAATGTTTCATTTATTAACGATGTATTTCTCAATTTTGCGATCGATCACTGTAGTTTCTGTAGTTGTCAGATTATATTTATTAATAACAGATCAGATGTATTATAGTATCTATCACTAACGTACTATTGATGATGTTTATCGTATAAGATATAGAATATTTTATAGAAGATTAAATATTTTTCAAAATGAAGTAACCTAATTCAAACTTTGCTGGAATTACGTATGACATAGAGATGCTATTTAAAGTTCAATAATTTTCGCCTTTCTTTCGATGCGGATATTCGTGTGAAACTTTCGACGTTTCGTTTCATACTCCGTCCTTTAAGGATTAAAATACAAAAAAATCTAAAAATTCGATTTCAACCTTAAAAGTCTTCTCCCCCTGCAAACGAGCCCCGTATCTCATAATTCCCCCATATCACACGCTGGCAAAGCTAATTAGTCACTGTTTTACCGCGTAAAGTCGGCTTTAATCGCAGACAGGAGGGCGTCCCCCGGTAAACGACATCCGGCGGGCGTGTACGCGCGAAAATAATATTTTATTCATACGCCGTAGAACACTACTTTTCGTTGGCTCGTCGCCTCGGGCTATGCAACGCCTGGGGAACGGTCGATGGGCTGGTCGACGACGACGTGCTGGCCCTCTGCCTGTTTCTCTGGAGAACGGTGTATGTTTCTGTTTGCGTATGTGCATGCGCGACGCACGCAAGAGAGAGAGAGAGCAACTGCAAAATGTCCCCGCTGCTTTGTACACATTTGCATACCGCGTTTCGCGTGTGCCTCTCGACGCGTGAAATCCGGCCATAGCTGCTTCTCCTTTTACTGTTCAGGTTTGAGACAATTGAGTGATGTTGGAAGAGGTTTGAGCGTGTTTTATAATACGTTATGGCTTATAGGTTGGAATTTTTGAACGAAAGGATAGAATTTAGGTGAAAATTAATGGATTAGCATACTTTTACAGAACACCATTATGCTTGATAAGAGCGACGAATTGTGATTGCTACAGAAAAATATGAATTTTATAGAAGTACAAATTTCTATAAAAATTCGCAGTCTGTTCGCGAGAAGCTAATTTTAAAATCGTGAAATTTATCAGGAAACGTAAATCTATTAGAAGGATAGGGAAATTTTGTATTGGTTTCGCGAAACGCAATACAAGTAGAACGAAACGTTGATGGAAGTTGGATCTGGCAGCTCGCGGTCGGGTTTTCATAAGCCAGGGAATAACGGCTGGCAAAATGTTCCAGACACTTTGTACACATTTGCATACTGCGGCCCGTTTATGCGCGGCATACATAATTTAACCCTTGCTCTCCATTGACGGTTTTGCATTCGCCAAATACGTATAATGTTAGCGGCGGGGCGGCTAGATTGTCGGACGGCCGTTTGCATCATACTGCTACTCACTCAGATCGTTCCTCGTGCTTTATTTTTCGTTTCTTCTTTTCTTTTGTTTTCGTTTATTTAGACTATTTTCCTATTAAAAGATATTAGCTCTTTAATAGACCCTTTTTGATTTCTTTTTTTCTAGAAGCTTCGGAGAATACGTATAATACATTTGTTTAAAAAATAATTGTTAAAAGTTATTCAACGTTGTAATAGGAATCGATGGATGTACGAATACTTTGTACACCTTCACTGTAGTTTATCCGAGGTAGCTCGCAGACGTGAAATTATATTTCTAGCCTTAAATGTGCACGCAAAATGGACATACAGAGATGCAAAGGTGGATCCAACGATGGTGATTCGATCGAAAACGTCGTCTAGGAATCCAGCGAATCGCGAGAGGCCGCGAGAGAACGCGGAACAATGCGACCACTCGAGCGCGAGCATTTAATTGTTTCCGCTCCTGTCCGCCGTCGTTTTCATTTCTGCGGAGCGTCTCTAAGCGTCTCCCCGCTCGTTAGGTAGTTCCTCTCGGAACCGGAAGATGCCGATGCTAAGTTACCCTCTCGCCCTCGTGCCCTGTTGAGGCTACCATGGTCTCTCGTCTATCGAAAGACCGGTTGGTATGACTTAATTCATTTGTTTCGAGGGACCAACTTTTGCGGTGATGAGCTCGCGATAACGATGCTGCTTAAAAAGTAAGACCGTGATCTTAAAGGAATTTTTCAAAAAATTAAGCAATTGAAAGATATGCAAAGTATTTGGGGTAATATGCGAATTATTAATAATTTTCTTGAAACCTTGTGCCTTGCGTTGTGTTAAACAACAGAAACACAAAATTAGGTTTACACAACAAAATATATATTTCGTGTATCCATATAATTATCTAAACACTATGTTATGAAGTCAGAATTTCTATAATTAAGTTTTTCATCGCTTAATTTGACATTCATCTAATAAAATTTTATTGCACAGGTTTGATAATACTTTAACCATATAATTAAACCTTCTTATTCTGACTCTAACTAGTAGTTGTATATCTTCGTTAAAAACGTTCGTATATTATACGTCAAGGATATAGATATCCATGATACATTATTGCTATCGAAACATATGTCATGAAACATGGTCAGCGATGGTTGCACAGCCACGTGACAGGCTAGCTTAATACAACGAGATCACTATCACGATTTTATAGGGTGCTTGTGTACCTTGACGAACAGCTCAATCGTTTCGAGGATCAAGATTTCTATATTGTTGCCGCCACGTGCAGCTTTACGCTTAAACGTGCAACACACGTCTGTATTTAATGTCTTGTATTTAGTCATAGGTAATTTGTGATCGAGTTTTCATAGATCAGTAACGCAAATTACGTCACGGTTTCACTTCGTTGAGAATGATCAATGAGGCTGGATTGGAACTACATGAAACTGCTTCTGGTTAGTGTCGTAATTAATCGAAGCGAAATGTGTAACAAATTCTTGAATCGTTATATATAATTAAAAATTTCAACACATTGTAGATAGTGAGTTAACTGACAAATCTTTGTATTTACTGATAGATTTATAAACTTTATCCGAAGTTCATTAAACATAGATGAATCACGTGAAGTTATCAACGATTTACCTTCGATGTACTTTGAACTGAAAACAAACGGCACGTTTAAGATCGAAATTACTAGAAATATTAATCTTGATAACGAAGAGATGTTTATATAAAAGAAATTAGTTATAAATAGAAACCAATCGAATCATTTAAAAAATTTGGGTGATATGCACTTCCGAAACTCAAGATCAAACAAAATAGTTGCGAATCAAATCGAGGAATTCCATCTAAATTACTTACAAATCAGAATCATGTAAGACATCGAAAACTTCACAAAACCACCCGCTTCGAAAGCGATTATATAAATCATCAAAACTATTAACTCTAAGTGGAGACGAAGAAATATCTTTTGATGCGAAGATGAAAAGTATAGATCCTCCCGATTTCGGTTCTAAAACTTTTGATTTCCGATTTTTCGATGATACGTCTGGGAACAGAGGAAGAGAGAGAGAGAGAGAGAGAGAGAGAAGGCAGGACTGCCGAATCAGTCTCCCCCGGGATTTTCGAGATGGCTTCTTCCCAGCTTCCGTAATCGAGTCGCGAGCCAGAGAGCATAGCACACGCGTATACTAAGCGCGTGCGCGGGCACGCACACTGGCGCTACGCGCAGATCCATGATTCTATACATCCCTCAAATCCCGCAGACTGTGTATAACCCGTAATCCACTGGTCTATTCTGCGCGATACGCCGCGGCTTGGTGTATTCTGACCCGGTAATATACGTGCGCGGTCCATAATGTAGATACATGTTCGACGTGTACGTGAACTTGCACGAACACCCGTAACAAACCTGCTGATTCTTATGCAACATATTTCATACTTTTATTATAACGTAACTAACGCAATGAAGTGTACATAAAGATTTCTTTCACCTATTCGAAATTTGTTTACATTTTCGTATGATACGTACATTGTGCATATTTTTTAGACTTTTAAAGTTTCCATAAATACGTAACGACTGATTTTCTGCAAATATGTGCCAACGCTGCATACATCTTTGAATATTTCAATTTATATAGTAATTTATATAAAAATCTTCCTATAATTCCTTTCTTTTCCACAGACTATGCCTCCTGCAGACTTACCTAGATGCGTTACGATACGAACGGGGAAAGGTAAAAAGGAAGACCCTGGCTGAACCACGTCTCTGGTTAGGTTTACTTTACCGATCGGTGTGGATCGAATAGAAGACTATGATTCGATGTCCTTCGAGAGTCTGCTCCGTCTTTATCCCCGTTGATCTTGTAGGAGGAAATTGGAATATCCGTGAAGCATCAAAAGTCTGGGATTCGTTCTAGCGACGCTAGTTGCTCGATAGGAATGGTTGTTGGTGTTGGTTGAGAACCAGGCGATTGGAATGGATTCCTGGATTAGCGACCGCGTATAGGGCTTTTTAAAGGCTCTTTTTCACGTAGTTTTAGTTATACTTGAAAATTGTTCAAATGGTTTTGGCTGACGTAGTAGATATTGCGAATGGAATTGTTAACGTGCTGATAATTATTGAAGTAGAAGACGAATCTGAAATATAATATACACCTATGTATCTCGTAAGTGTTTTGACATTTTGGTCGATTTATAACATCATCAAAATCGACACTTATAACAACATGAATTAATAGTTAGAAATTACATTTACCACTTCTTAAGACTAAATTATACACGTGTATTTAAAAATATAGCAATGATATAATTGGTACGAGAAGGACGATGTATGGGAGTTGCTGAGAGTCGTTGTTCGATCACAGGGCGTGCAGGATATGGCTGCAGTTGCTTGGCCGATGCTCCTAATTCCGTCGGTCGCGCGGACGTCAAACAAACAACCGGCAATTAAATGCAAATACGGCTAATGCGTTCTGGGTCGAATGTGCAAGTCACCGGGCTCGTTATGGAGATCCACCCGCGGCCATGTTGTTTCCATTCTCGGCTTGTACGCGTTTACACGGCCCTCCCTGTCTCTTTCTATCGTTCCCTCTTTGTGTTACCGGTCGATATCCAACGCGTTTTAAACCGCACGCACCGGAGATCGAGCAAGTCGAAAAGCAACCAAAGAAAGATGCCGACGTGGATAAAGTGGCACGAACAAATACACGAAAATATCGATCGACGATCCGACGAATTTCAGCCTTCTGACACTCCTTCTCATTCTTCGGACGCATTTTGGACGGAATGTGACTGTGACTGATTCTGATGGAGAACCGAAAGCGAACCTGCCGTCAGGTTAGGTATACATACGTATAGCGACTGCGAAAAGTATTGCCACGTAATCCTTATTTTCTAACGACCACGTTTCCCTACATTTTTGTGGTCATATGAGAGTGCTATTAAACGATATGGAATTTAATATTGAGTTTGATGATGTCTTTAAATTTTCATTAATATCATAAGCAATTGGTATCTTTCAATAAACGACATACCGATCAAACATATAAATAATACATATTACAAATTACATGTTTAAAAGGTTAATATGGTTATCGTTGCTGCGGTCTCTTTTTTCTGATTTTTATCTCTGCGTCTCAAATCAACTTCCTTTCGTTCGAATATCAAATACAACACAAAACTTTCTTTCGTTTTTGTTCCCTCTTGGAATGAACAAAAGTACATGTGAAATCTTTATTGGCAAAGCTGCGACGATGATATAACTCAAAAATCACGATTTTGAGGAAAAGCTAGGTTAAATGTTTTAAATCATTGTAATTTTGTCTGAATTCTAAGAATTTCTTTTTCGTGGAATATTCAAAGTTCAAGGATTGAAATTCAGTTCTTTCGAAAACATTTTCATCGTGGCTAAATAATCACCCATGCCAAGAAAAATACCTGAAACAAGACACACCAATTCTTTTTTCCTCTACTAGTTTCCTGGTCTCCCAGAGGCATCCTGAAGATATCGCTTATCATTACGAAGTTGCACGTATTTCGTCGGACGTCTAACGGTGGATCGGTTATATAGAATCCTAACTGAATCTCTTCTCTCGGAGGAGATCTCTTCTCGTTGGCTCCCTTCTCCATTGCTTTCCACGCCACACACCACACATTTGTTCTCTATCTCTCCTTTCCTTTCACCTTATCCCCACTGCTTCGTGTTCTGTTTCTCTTCCTTCCACAAGTTCGTCGTCCTTCTCTCTTCGACGAGTTGTTATATAGGGTGTCCCAGTAAGCATACGATACAATCGACAAGTAGCGATTGTACGAAAAAAAATAAGTCGAATATATCCAATAAAGTTTGTTCGCGTAGTGCTCTGTTTTTGATAAAATCGAATTCGAAAATATGTTTAATATATGTACATTTAGTTAATAACGGATTGGATAACGAGTGAAAAATGCGGAATAAAATTTGTTGGTTAGAGACTTCATTTTCAAGAAAATAAAGTTTAGACGTATTTAAGATTAATTTTAAAATCTCATTTTCTCTGAATGCGTTCTACAAAAAATTTTTATTTTATATCTTCAACTTATTTTTTCACGCAGAATCATCCCCTTGCCTAACGTAGCGTAATTATTGGAATATTTTGTATATTGTTTAGATTAATTTAGTTGCTTTATAAAGTACAATTTATTTCTTAAAATTATATAATTATCGTCTTAAATCAATAATCTATTATATTTCTTCAAATTTAAATTCAAAAAGTCCAGATAAACACACAATTAAAAATTCTAGATAAATCTTTCATGATCTAGTTGTATGCGACACCCTGTATATAGTGATGTTTCTATATAGGAGGTTTTGGGTCTTTCTCTGTCTGTCGCGTTTTGCCAGCCCCACCCGTCCCTTCGGGCCACCAATCCTGAGTAAAGTTTGTTACACAACTCGGCGAACTTTCGAAAATGGTCTGCCTCCGCCAAGTAAGCTGTTCTTGGCTCCCTCGTTAGCCAGACTTTCCTCTTTGCCACGAGACTTGCCAGCTATCGCGTCGGACAACGTATAGAACAGTGTTTCCCAACCTTTTTCAGGTCGACACCCTCTTTTCTAATAGCCAAATAACCTACAATCCCTCCCCTATATAGAAGAAAAACATTTTTAATCTTTAGTGTGGAAAGGTGAGTGTTTCGTATCTGATAATTTGATCAGAACTCGTAACACTAGATCTTCATGTGTTTTATTTTCTACTATTTACTATATAGTATATTTGTTAAAAATTTTATGTGGAGAAGAATGTACGAAGACATTATATGAATTTCTTCAGATTTTTTTAAAGACTATCACCCACTGAAAGGCGCACAAGACATGGAAAACACATTTACGTTGATACTATAAATATGTTTATATGGTAAGGATTGATGAGATAAAGGAAAAACGCTAAAAGTAGGTATTTTAGAATATAGTTTCTTGTTTACAAAATTTTTACAAAAATTCATACAAACACCAACTCAATAGTTACATTAAAACATTAAAACAAAAAGAAACTAAATTAACATCAACCCCAAATACAAAGAAGCGCCGTAACAACCGAGCAAAAAGCTTCATGCGCTGTGCCAGTCTGTGTTAATTGCAGATTTCGTGGCGTGGGATGCCCAACGACTTCTGTATATGACAATCTTCCATGCTGCGAAAACGATTTTGCCTTATAACAAAGAGCAAAAGCCAGCCCCGTTGTATACAAAGAAATCCCAGTTTAGTCAGAATTCATCAAGATAATTCACCATCGCTTATCATTAACTGGTTCCACGACCGATGTCCATTAACATAAATATCAGATATGTAGATACGTTAAAACACGTTCGTAGTTGGTTTCGTGCTCGACACATTATGGAAATTGCGTTTCACTGCACTACGTGAATTTTATCGATCTTTTTACGTGATACTTTCTGATTTTTGACTTTACTTATTAAGGCGTCCTTTTATTTTAAATGAAGCAAAGTGATATAATTACATGTATAACTGAAAGATTGGTATCTCGGGGGTGATTAAAACGATCCCTTTTAAAAATGATTGCGATAAAGACGATTGTTTTTATGGGAGAATGCACTTGCTATAATGCACTCTTGAGAATGGTGTCGCACCTTGCGGATGTATGTTCCGCCATCTGTTGGTCAGGTATGATTGTAGTTAATGAAGATTAATAATAAAATCATTTATCAGCAATTAAATACATAGCATACTAATGCATAACATAAAATTTGTATCAAATACATTAATGTAGAAAGAAAAACAAAATTCTTATCTATATATTTTATAAGATCAAATCAAAGAAATCCACGTGAATAAATATATGATTCGAGGAAAAAAATAATTTTTATCCATATATTTCATAAAAAAATTAAATATATTCTCAAAACTGCACTAATATGAATCTACAGAATTTTTATGAAAGATTGCGAATATCTAATAAGTTGTGCAAAATGAAAAGATAAAATAAGTATCTGTATTATCGAATGACGATAAGATAGTTTCCCGCAAGAAATTCTCCTAATCATCTGTGCTCCCACCACAGATCTATCATTTAGGGTAGCAAAATATCAAAATCTATGAAAACAGTAGAAGTGAAGTGATTCTCTTTACTTACATATGATTACATGTAAACCATAGTTGTGTTTATATTTGTTATAAATAAGGTAAAATTTACCCTTGCACGACACGTCTCATTGTAAGGGCTATTCAATATATTTATGTACCTATGTTTCATTCTTTAATATTTAATGCTTCATTAATTATGTAGTAATTATCTATATTATCGACAGTATATTTGCTTTTTTAAATCTTTATACTGTTTGCTGAGTAGATACATACATTTGTTTACTTTGTTTGGCTATACATTACTTTGTTCTACTGTCAGAGGTCTATTCAATCGTTTACTACACGTAATATAAATCAGTATTTAGTCAATCCTGCGACATAATTACACTGCGATATAATTACAGATACACTCACAAAAATAAAGTAACACATTGAATATTTTGTTTAAAAGAATTTAAATACATCCGACAAAAAATAAAAAACAGAATTTTTTTGTTTTCGTGGAAAAAGACAAATCTGGACTAGGATCTTTTTTGTTATGATTATAAACCCTTCAATTGCATGCAGTCTGTCGCTTCCTCGTTTATTTATCAACTCATGTACTGCGCGAAATAATAAATTTTTGCCCCGTCTTCTTTCTCACCACTGACCAGATGTCAACTGTCGTTAATTTACAGCTGTATAATACTGTCAAATTCGTAGATTTATCGCCATCCAGCTCGTAAATTTCGTGTGGACTTATCTTTCTGTCGTAGTATAAAATTATAGAGAATTCACAGCTGTTGAATCACTATAACGATTCGTTAGATCTTCTTAGGATTAAATACAAAATAAAGGCACTGAATGTTTCCTTTATATAGCAAACACTTACAAAACCGTGTAATCAAAATTGTATCTATTAAGTGTCTTACAAATGAATATAAAGCAACAAAAAATAGAATTAACGATGAAACAAAATCTTTATTTGTTGATATCTTTATTAAATCCTTAATTTTTTATCCAATTTTGAAGCTAATATAATAACTGATCTAAGACTTTTAAAAGAAAATTGTCATTTTGCTGATTAAAATTTGCATACGTGATCACCCTGTATTTATTTTAAATCATACCATACTAAATTTATCACACAAGGTCGATATATAAATGGAACGAATGGTATGGTATTATATATGTATAAATAGAATATTTTATCATATGAGTGGAATTAGTTTTTGTAACAAATATTTAGCTCGTACAATACTTGTATCTTCCTAATTTATACAACACAATGAACTATCAACAAGTAACGAAGCTTATGTTGTAAAAGAACGTCCCGTGTAAGGCTCATAAAGTTCGAAATAACCAGGAAGGAATTCATTAGGAGAAGATTGAAAAGAATAACGGAAGTTGGAATGTATTGGACCATAAGAAGTGATTTCGGAGATAGCAAACAACGATACGCGTCGTGGAAGATAGTAATATACGGTCTGTCGATACGTCGATCGAGATAACCGGATACCCGATAAATTTGGCGACGATAATTCGCGTATCTCTACTTTTATCAGTTTCGATGTCGTACCGTAAGCGGATATCGTAAATTCGTGAAGGTAAATCCCGTTTGCTTGTATGCCACCATTTTATCACGCTATCACTTTAATTATACCAACCACTGTATACACTGTAGTTTCCCGTTCGTCTTCCTCCATTTTCGCATAATCGATCAAACAAAGAAGAAATCGGAAGAATTTATACAAAATTATTTATCAGTTGCACAGCATTAAGACAAGTTATTTATTAACAGTTAATACAGAAGATTAAGAATGCAAATGGAAATGCATACGTGTGTTCCATAACCTCAACCACTCTGAATACATAATTAGATGGCACCATGCCCGATCGATCATTGGGAATTTTTATTTGTTCACACGAAATATTTCGTTCGATATTCGTTAGCGTCCGACGGTTGAAAAATACGCTACCGTATGAGCAAAAATCCATTCCGTTGACTGTGTCACAATTAATATAGCACCGATGGTGTACGTACGCGATATACAATTTTAAATAGTGTATTCGACACTGTGTCACAGCAAGCATTTCGATGATTAATACGCTCGGAAATTTCGAATCAATGACGAAACACCGGCGACATCCAGCAAACGGTGAATCATGACGGTGTGCACGATTCGATAAATCACAGCTCTGCTCTCGCGCTATAATCCACGATTTTTTTCAACAGCTTCTTCGTATACTGAAAAACGTAAAGAAACACGATGTCCTAATCTTATCGCCTGCTTCGATTGCGATGATATGCTTGGAATATTTTAGCGTTTTACGAGCAACGATGAAAATTAATTCTATAATCGAAAGTCGAAACGAATATCCATGATAACCCTGTTGTGTGCTTCAGATCACCTTCGATCGAATAGTATTCTCTTATATTTTTAGAAAACTTGTTTAAACGTTTAGAAGGTTTTCCAGGAAAAATACAACTTCACTTTGAACAAAATTCATGAGTGAAACTTTGTTTAAGACGTAAGTGGTGAGATGGACCAGTTGAATCAGCAATATCTGCTAGTTTGGAAAATTCGTAGTGAAAGTTAAGAAAGATTTAGCAAGAATTAAACTTTTTGCCGTCTATAATTTCATGCATCTCTTTTTTGAAAAACCGTTCATGCTTTTTGGTAATGAATTCGTTCGAATACCTTCTAGAGTATTTTATTTTTTCATCTATGTGTTTGGAATAAATTTCGTAAAGACCACGATAGATAATAATAAGAGCCACACTATATTTGGTGAATGAGACAAGCAGAGACGAACACTAGTCAGGATTCAAAATTTCTTGGATATACGAGATTCAACATTCTATCACAAAAAAAAGAATAAATCTGTTTCATTAACGAATTTTTGACATCTATCTACCTAATTATAAGAGTATTTGTCCAGACGGTGGATTATTTGATTGAGATTTATAATAAAAAGTCACGAACTTTTCGAGCAATTTAATATCTGAATAATTAAAAACGTATGCGTCAACAACCAAAGGAGATTAAAAGTAAAAAAATAGGAGAGAATTAAAAGCACGAGTAGTAATAAAAGATAAAGATATCAATCATTAAAAGGAAACATTCAAAGTCTATAAAATACAATGAGATAGATTCTCGAAGCATCATAAAAGGTTACCGTTAGACTGTGTCGGTAACGTGTATATTCCATTTCACTGTTTATTCTTTAACGTTTCATTAAGTGTAATGGCTTGCTTTCCATTACCAGCAAATGTACTTTCAGTCTCGTGGTCGGTTTGCCTGTTATCCGTGCACTTGGTAGTAATTGCTGGTGAGCCTAGCGAATGCACTTACCTTAAATGACGATCAGAAGATACAAAACGGCACTGTTTGCCTGACTTTAACGTGTTCCGTATTTAGGAGAAAAAAACGAGCATTTTAACAAAACTCTAGATCCACGAGAAAAGAAATTAGGAAAATTAGAATATTTAATCAGTTATTATACAACACATTAATAAAAAATTCCCTTCCAATCTTGCTAAATATACAATAAAACTTGACGTCATCAAGGAACGTTACGAATTTTCTGAAGTATTCCGATAAATTATTTCCGAAGCAAGAAGGTAAAAATATTCAATAATCATTACTCAATAATGATATCTTAGTGGGAACACGAACTCAAAATATATTTAAACGCCTGAGTATGTGTATGTATATAGATATATGTATATGTATATATGTATATATTTATAATCGCGTTCATCATAAAAGTACAATAATAGCTTTATATCAAATCACGAGGAGAAATTCAATATTCACACGGTAGGCGCGGACAATTAGCTCTTAAAGGTACCGATTTACCGAGGACTCTTTTCGTATGTTCTTTTTGCATATTTTCTCTCTTCCTCACTCTCTTTCACACTCTCGTGCTCTCTTTTTCTTTTTATTAAAAAAAAAAGCTTTTTGTGTGTGATACATCAACGAGTATGGTCTCTTTTCCTTATCATTCTTCCTTCCTCACTCTTCCACTCTCTTTTTTTATTGCAATAACGAATAAAACAAACGACGCTAGAGCAACGCGGAAAATGTATAGTAGAATACTATATAAACAAAGAAAAAATACATAGACAATGCAGCAATAACAATAGTTACAAAAGAAACGCAATTGGCTGTTTCGTTCACGACGGAATGACTGATACACATGCTGGATCACAAAGAAATCTGAGTTCACATGCTTCTGACACAGGATGTCAAGTCTGTTCATTGCACGAGAACAAAGTCAGGTAAACCCTTCTTTTTTCTTATACAGAGAAACAAATTCCCTTATTCTTCTGTTTCATTCATAATTTTTCCTATTTACTTCTTTCGCCTCCCCCTTTTGGTCAACCTGCTATCCTTCAACTTTCATACTCACATTATCCAATGAAACATTTTCTCGTAACCTATTTTAATCTGTTAACCGGGTCATATCCATAATCTTAAAGTTAGAAGTTAATAAAAATTTTCAAATAGCTTGATTTTAATCTTCAGTGGCTATCGTAAGTGAAACTTCAAACCGTGTAAATACTATTACAATGTTATTATTTGTAATCACTGTGAACAATCATTTTTCTACTCTTCGCCTAATATTTAATTCTGTTAAATTCAACTTTATTCACTTTTTAATCCAGGAGAAATATGCTGCAAATAACTTTCTGCGAATATCTATGATAGCCTTCAAAGATTGATTATCTCAAATATAGATATACAATCTATTTTCAATGGAAATGAAATACGGTATTAAAATATATTCATCCAAATAAGGAGATCGTTGTCTTCGAGGTTAGGAATCTAAGTGATCTCGGTTAACAGGTTAAGATGCTTCGGATTACATTTATCTCCTAATTGAAATCAATACGCAGTGCCCTTCACCATGTAACATGAAAAATCATCAGAAATATTACAAGAACAGAATAAAAACAAAAAAGTTATACCAGTGAGACTCGTAAAAATATTCGTAATTAAATACAAGAACGAGTCAGTTGCACAGTATACGCACCATATTCATCTTCGATAGCTCGTTTAAGTACGATACTTGTTCGATTTCGATTCACAAGCTTATTTCCACCTAGGTGCGACATGACGGTCAGGATAGTAGGCACTAAAAAAGGGCAGACGAAACGGTGCTGTGTCAAGGGCGTTGTAAATCAGGCACTTCATAATGTCCGTCGCCCTTTTCGTGTCTTTCGTCTACGAACCATTGAGTACTTCCGGCTTTTTAAAAAGTTAATTCGCCGTTTATACACTCGTGGCGCTGTTGTGCACTCAAAATCAGCGATGCGCCTGACCGTTCAAAAAAATATACCTAAACACCTTGTTCACCGCCATTCACACAACCGCACTGTCAATTTTATTATATAGCGAACAACAGTCACACTTTCTTCGTACAGTGTGCCAAAAAAAAAAAAAGTGAAATGTGTCTTTACTATCACGTTTCGAACGAATTTCTCTTGTCCCTTTCGTCATTCTTCTGCCATTTTGTCCATTCGAATTTTTATACTCTTCCATTTTTTTCTCTTTATCACTCGTTTCTTCTCCTCTTCCTTCGATACATATTACATTATTTTGTTCTTGTTACTTTGTTGCATGTTTCTTTTGTCTCGGATCACTTCGAACGATTTTAACACGCAGTTCTTTTGAATCTTGATCGTCACAGATTTCTAATAACCAACACGTAAGTAAGTTATTGGTTTATTTGTGATCTTGAGACTGAATGACCTTCCAATAGGTCGTGATGGCTGGTTTGTTTGGATCGGTGAGGTTAGCTGGATTTAGGTCATTAGCTCTGTCGTGTCGTCCGCGTATACATCGTCCGGAGGTTCCACCCTCACAGCTAGCTGCGTGTAACCCTTGTTTGTTTCTCTCCTTCCTGACATTGCCTGAAAATTGAAGAGCATATCTAAAATTTCGGTTCTCTGATGGCAAAACGGATAATAATATTTTAAATGTAAGATTGAAATTGTTTGTTAATCGTTTGTTTTCGATTTTTGTCTGTTCTCCAATACAGCAAGAGTTGGTTTTATAACGTATTTTTAAAAACTATAAAATAGCATATGATTAATACTTTGGATGCTTTTCGAAAATTGATTGGTTTGAAAGATCGACTTAATGAAAAGGTATTTAGTCAAGAATTAAGAATGAAAATAATATAATAGATAGATTGATTGTATAAAGAGATAAATTTGAACTTTCACATAACATAAATCAGATACATACCTGAAGAGCGATGAATATGGTAGCGAACAGAGCAACAGATATGAGACAAATGGCGACAGCTATAGTCGTAGTCGCTGTTATCGCCAGCGAAGCCGAATCGTTTTTATCGGTCGTTCCTTCGTAGTTTGCATACACTTCAGAAATAGCTGTGTCAGCCGAGGCAAATTCTGTTCCTGGCACTCTTCTTTTACCAGCTGGTGAGCTGTTCCTGCAGCCACCTGTATTAACGTTTAGAAAAACATTGGTTAACTGATTAACGCTGATTAATTCCATATTGAGCGAAATAAAATTCTATAAGACAATTCAAAATTGAATTTGATTTTTTAATTCCTTACCACAATTGTACCAGGCTATTATTAATATTTAAATGCGTGCATTCATGGAATTTTTTTCTGATTTCGAAATTATATTCGTGAATTTAAATCTTAGACAATTTATGTTCTCAAGTTATTTAATATTCCTCAGTCCAATAATGACTAATTTCCCTTACCAGTTTCCGGATCACAAAGACAGCACTCTTCAGCCAGCGCCCCTTTCTCGTTACCCGTGCAGCAAGGAACGCACTGATTGTTCAACTTATCCAGATGCAATGGTGGCGAACAGGCTGCGCAACTAAATTTTCCTGGACCAGTACATCTTCGACAATCGGAATGGCAATTTTTACAGAGTTGCGTCAGGGGATCGTAGTATTGCGCTCCAAGACATTCCATGCAGAGGCCACCCTCTAGCATCGAATGGGGTGGGCAAGAAGTACATTCCATCGGCCCTTCTCCTGCAATGCATTCACGCGTTAATCTTTCTTTCACACAGGCATACTTATATGAGATATACTACTACTCATAAATATGCAGACATTTTAACTGATTTATAATAATACATAGTACACGTACATTGGTAAAATATATAAATTAGTGAGAAATGAATGGCTAAAGATAATATCCAACTATAGAATACGGTATTTATATAACAATTAACAATTTTTAACTTATAAAAACTTCTTAAAAAATTCACTTTTATAAAATTGATATACTTTTCTTAATTTTTGCTTTTTATCAATTTTCATGAAAATTTACATATATAAATTTCAATTGTTTAATGCACAAAATTAACCGTGATACTATATCTCATGAGAATCTTTTTTGTCATGTTTGAAAAAACCGAAACACGCTGGTATTTCTCTTATATACCTTTGCAGGTACGACAGTAATGGTGACACTTCTGGCAGCCGAAGTTAGATTTGAAGAATCCTTCGGGACACTCCGGATGACACTCGCCCGCTGCTAGTTGCCAACCACGAGGGCAGGTCACGCATTGATCTCTTCTGGGTCCGGAACACGTTTTGCACGACAGGTAACATTTCGCGCACTGACCTCGATCGCTGTAATATCTGCGTTGAAACAAGATTTTTCGTTTCATACATTTATCGACGTTCGTACTATATAAGATCGTAGAAGTTTTTAGAATTTTAGATTTCTCTGTAAGGAAGGGGTTGAAATATTTCAAGTTCTATAATTATTTAGTAAAAACGTTTTAGGTTTGATAGAAGATCATCTCTCAGTTGCTAATTCCTTATCCAAAAACTAATAGAGAACAAAATAAAAACTCAACGAATAGACAAGAAACGAAAGGTAAAAGAAAAAAAGGAAAATATTTGATTTTTCTAAAGCAAACTTACCCCTGAGCACAAGAGGACCTGCACTCTCCACTCTGGAGTTGCAATCCGTCTTGACAGGCAGTGCAGTTCAGTCGAGACACGCACGTTTTGCAAGTATGCAAACAAGGTACGCAGACGGGTCTAGAGGGCTGCGCCATTGAATAATAACCATCGTCGCACTGATACACACAGCGTTTCCCTTGAAGGAGCAGAGATGTTTGACAGGAGACGCAATGATCTTCACCAGGTCCAGCGCAAGTTTTACACGAAGTATGGCACTGCTTGCAGTGGCCATTTTCGTAATATTCCGATGTATCGCAACGATCACGATGTTCAGGAGCGCAGAGGCTTTCTTCGTTCAAGCTCCAGCCTTCATCGCAGCTTGTGCAGGTTGACATGGAGCAGGTAGCACATCCGGGTGGACACGGAACGCATTCGCGACGCTTTTTGTCCGCTCCATAACCCGCTGGACAAGACGCTCGACATGATCCTGGGATTTGTAAAATTCATTTTAAATTAAAGCTTAAATTGTACCGTTGAGTTATGGCTGACTATAATATTAGGTAGAATAATAAATTCATTCGAATTCTTTTAAAAGAGCACGTGAAGTGTTTATTGCTTTCATATAAAATCTATTCATTTTATTTTATGGTTCAATAATACCAGTTAAAAGTTAAGGGTTGGTTTAATACTTAATTGTGGTTTGATTAATTTATCGAGATGAAAGATACAATTTTTTACATCCAATTTTGTTGTCAATTTTTATTTGGACCAATTAGTTATTAGAAAACATAACAACAAATTCCATCACGACTACTCTTTATTTTTATTCCATTCAAACAGAATAGCTAATGAAGAATGAATCGATGAAACTTAAAAGCATGATTTATTCGAAACACTGAGCCTCTTACGGATACCTAGCTACCAAGAGAAATAGGTTTCTAGGTTATCGGTTGCACCCGAGTGTCGTTTTTAAGGATTAACGTCCGGACGACTACGTACCGTTCAGAGAAAACAATCCGGGTCGACAGGAAATGCATTGGTTCTCCGCGGTGCCATTGCAAGTTTCACACGTGGAATGACACGGTGCACAGTTGTAATCTTGTGTTTCGTAGGTGTACAGGGGACAGGCTGCATAACACTTGTTTTCGTACATAACAAGGTGATGCTCGCAACTGGTGCATTTGTCCGGTCTGTCCTGGCAACTGGCGCAATTCGCCTCGCAGGGTACGCATGTACTGTTCTCTGTATCTGGAAATATCCGATCACTATTCATTTAGATTGTTTTTGTTATAACTTTTTGTCATTTAATATATTTGTTGCAAGTAACGCACATGGTGCTTCCATTCAATCTTTTGTATTTCCTGTCAATGCATAAACAGTGTCTACAGTCTATTGATTAGATCTTCTAAGTAGCATAATTTTACTTTAATAGATTATATGCATCAAATCTTTTGTAGTCCATCCGAATCAATTTTAATTAACAAAGAAAAAAAAAGAGGAGGAAGAAATAGATCAAGTTAATTTTAATTCAAATTCAACGGAAATTATTCTTCGTGCTTTAGTATTTATGAGTTCTTTCACTTTATCTTCTATTTCTGTTACTAATTTTAATTCGAGAAAATTTAGAAACAATTCAAAAAGTTAGTTTCAATTGAATAAACTGAAACTATTTTACTAAATATTCTACTTTAGTTATTATTTTACTTTACCAAATCGGTTTTATTTCACTGAAAGTACACTTACTCTCGTAATATCCTTCCGGACATTGCTGGAGACACACTGCTAGATCAGTAACTCGTAGGTGAGCAGGTGCGCAGGAGAGACAAGAATCCTGGCCAGCCCCAGCACAGATTTCGCAGGATTCATGGCAAGGCCAACAGACGCCACCTTGATTTGGAAAACTTCTCGGCGGACATCGACTCACGCACGTACTGTAATAACGATTTTTGAAAACAAAAATTCTCTCTAATTACCACCTTACCGTCCTAAATGTTTTCATCTCTTCTTCTAAGTCGTATTCGAAGGCTAAGTAAGCATACCTGTTAATTACACACTTTATTCGATTTGCCAAAGGTATAGGTAAATCTTCCTTGTAAAAAAGCAAACAAACGGTGTTTGAAAATTAGATATGCAATGCAAATATAAAGAAGTTAATACTGTTTCTACAAAACACAGATGTACGAAGAGGTAATATAGGTAAAAAAATTTTAACAACGTTGTATGTGCGCATTGTTTCGTTCCTAGCGTGCAGTTTTAAAAGTTCCTCTTTAACATCTTATTTTTAGAACGGTGTAATTTAGAAAAATTGCAGATTTTTACCGCTGCCTTTTTACGAAAGATACTTTTGCTTCTAATTGGAACGGCGAAACCCTTTGTCCGAAGTTTTTCAGCAGGACAAACGCGGGAAGATGTATGTAAAGTATAGAAAGAGGAAAATATCGAGCGTTATAATTGTAGCACATGTAAAAATTCCTCTCGGCCAGCGACAGAACATTTTGCACAGAATACGTCGGAAATTAAACCTGTTTTGTATGACGTATTATTTTCAGTTATATATTTTTAAAAAATTTATGTGATATTTGAAATGTTTTTAATCATTAAATAAATAAGTCTGAATATATTATTTTCAATTATTTATTTGAAAACATGTATATGAAACTTAAAATATATCTACTGAAAAATAAAAATAAATTTGAATTTAACCTTTCCACGCTCGTTATTTTATTTGTTATTAACTAATTTAAAACGTTGCTTTAAAATGTCATCAGATAAAATTATTTTAATAACCCTGCGGTCATTTCTTCGGTGTAGATCTGATGCTACTTCAAAAAATGTCGGCACAAAGTGCAATGCTCAATTACAATGCGATCCACCCGAAAAACCATAAATATGTACCTATGTTACCTAATAATCATCGTGGAAGCTTAAAATCTCAAATAATAATCCTTAAATTCTCTAATAATTTCCTACAACATTTAAAGTTTATATTATCTTCTATCTTTATCTGCTAATACTTATAAACAAAAGACGTATTTGTATTAAAATGAGTCCATTACAATAAATAGCATGCAAAAGAAAGCAAGTAACAAAAACACAAAGAATTCGCTTACTTGTCCAACCGGTAATTCTTGCAAGCAATGCACTGCGTGGGTCCTTTTCCATAACATCCCTGAGAATCACATTGAGGATCACAGTCATGAAGAATCTTTCTAGTAGTGTCCAGCGAGTCATCTCCAACTTGAGACGAAGACGATGGCGAATCGAAAGAAGATGACGTATCTCCAGGAAGCCGATTGGTCAGGATTGGCGCTGAAGAACCATCCAAAGTTGCCACTGATGCCTGGACATTGGATGCAGCTCCGACATAGGGGTAGCCCTGGTAGCCCTGAAAGGTAGACGAAGGAAAGAAGTCGACGTCGCCGCGATGGCCCAGCGCTAGCGGATCATCGTCTACAGGAAATGGATAATGCGCGGAGGTGTACGAAGAATGCGCTTGTACCGGGTTAAATTGTCGTGTCCGTATCCTGATTGGGTTGGTCGCGGTTCCGTAGAAGATCAACTGCCACTTCTTCAGGATCCCTGTAACAGTAAAGATTATAATTATAATATTCAATAATAAAGTCGATTTTTGTCATGATTGCAGATTAGAAAAATTTAATTTTGTTATGTATGGTATTGCAAATCTGAATAATCAAGTATGGTTATTAATAGTATTTTTCATTTCCATATCCTTCTCTCGTTAAAAAAATATTTCCGTTAAAAAATTTTTCCACTAGTTGGATATATCTATCTTTAGATCTAATTGTCCGATGATAGCATGAGTGACGCGATTCCTGAAAGAATAAACATTAAATTAAATAAAAGAATATCTTCTGCTTATCGTAACTCTTAGATAAAAACAGTTGCCATCTGTTAAATATTTTATAATAAAATATAATATGATAAAGAATGTTTAGTAAAAAAAGTTACACTAATATTCATAGTGTTTAAATTTTAAACTTCCTTTTATAATTATTAATTGTATTTTTTTATAAAACTATATGTTTAACGTTTATTGTTATAAAAAGTTTAATATATTCTTCATTATATTTTAATTTCAATATATTTTCGAAATTATGAATATATGGTAAAATATAATTAGATAATATGGCAAAAGATGAAATTATAATTTATAGAAATTGAAATGCATGATTAGACAAGAATTCTCATTTTAATTTATATCGACATTTTAACCCTCCAAATGAGAATCTTGTTCAAACATATGGATCAAGTGATGAAATCATCAGACCTATAAACACCAATTTATGATATAAATTCGCATAGCACTTTAATCTTGAAGCGATACGGTTACTTGCCTGGAGAATTCACGTGCCGATTTCCTGCATTAATGATCTGTAGGGTCCATCGGCCGTCCGCCTTCTCACTCCAGAAATGCACGCTGAGGAAAGGCCAGTCATCGAAGCTGGAACTAAGAACATCTCGTGGTCTCTCAAACAATAATGTCGACGTAGTACCCATTGGAGAGGTCAGCAGTAATCTCAAATTTCCACGTGGGAAGAACCTTAAAGACACCTGATCGAAAATTATTAGATATCGTTATTTTTCCAAAGTACTAAAGTATAAAATATAGTATAAATACCGTTAATTCTATGTAAATCCTTTGTATTACATTTATGCTTTACATTTAGAAATAAATCATACATATATATATATCCAATTATATGTACATGTATATAAGAATGTTCATCTGAAATAACTCATTACGTGTTGAATTTAACAAAATAATGTTTGAAATAAAATTTGTTGTATTCGAGGCGCCTGATCAAGTGAATACGTATAGTTGAATAATTTAATTTTGATCTTTTTATCCCTTGTATTTTCTGCGATAAAATCGTAAACTTAGCAGATATTTTGACTTTTAATGTACAAAAGACAAGGATAGTCACGAAGTGGTATTTATGTATTTACGTTATTTTTGTCCCAGGTTAGTCGAATACAATAAATTTTATTTCCAATATTTTTTGATAAAGTCAATAGGTAATGAGTTATTTCAGGTGGCTATTTTCACTAATTCACCCAATTAGATATTCGCGGAATGCGGAATTATCGAACCAAATTGAATAGAACAGATTTCGCACGGGGAAAAAATAATTTTTTAAAATAATGTTTGCGCGTATGATTTATTCGGAAATGAGAATATTCTCGTCATACATTATTGTTTGCGTAAGAATACCTTTCAACTCGGTTGAATACATTTTTAATGGTACAATCATTTAAATTTGCGTGTTACGAATAGTACGAACATTTGCAAGTTTCCGGCCATAGACGCGACGAATTCACGGTATCATTAAAATGTAAATTTTTTTTAAAGCCGTTTTATGAATCATAAGCCAGAACAAAATATACATTTACATATACATAAAGTGAAAATAAATGTTATTATAAACGTTCTTGCATTTTCTCTTCCTTCCGTCAGATTTTTGCATACAATCACTTTATGCTCTTTTTTTGTCTAATCGTTTGTTTCCTTACCCTGAAATATATCGCCCCATAAAAGAAGAATTTTTATTCATGTATACATGGAGAATTACAAGCATAGGTATAACATTATCTTGTTAATAAAAATGTAAGACAAAATTCTCATTCTCCTTTTCCATGCATAGCTTGTTAATGAAAATATAAGACAATAGTCTCTCTCTTTTTTTTAATGCATTGATTTAATACGTTTGTTTCCTGAATCTTTGGTGTACTCATTGAAAATATTCAATTCCTTTGTGATATATATGTAAGTGTCTGTGATGCAAAATTCTAACGGCTGTGTATGGACATCGGTAATTATGCAAGATACAGTGAGCGTGCGATAATGGGTGATTATAGCTACCGTTAATATTGAACAAGCGTGTGGATAACTATAATTACCATTAATAAACGATAAGCTTCAAAATATCTTATTGTATCGTTCCTATCAAGTTTCTTACCTTGCACTGTACGTGTTCTAGGAACCGAACCTCGTTCAAAGAGCCAGCGCACCCAGTTACATCCATATACACACTGAGCGTATACCCATAGGTTGGATCGATACGCCTTTCCTCGTTGATCTCATCGGACTTGCAGATATGTTGAGGCGGCACGTTGGTCCACTGCTCGGCCAGGTTCACCATAGCCCCGGCGTCCATGAGCCCGTAACCGAATTTGTGGGAGACCTTTCTCTTCACTCCATTCAAGATCCAACCTGGTTCCTTTTCGAGTGGTCCTGATCTCGAGGTGAGTACCACCAGGTATTGCATATCCCTCCACGTGAGGCTTGGGTTCGCCTCGAGTGCTAGAGCAGCGATGCCAGCAGCCAATGGGGCCGAGGCGGATGTTCCTGTATGCTCCACCGTGCAGATATGATCTGGTCTCAGTTTCGCGTCCATGTCTACCGTAGCAACGCTTTTGTCGTTGCCTGGTGTACCAGAGGAGTAAGTTGAAGCGAGCGTTGAGCTGCATTCTTCCAGGTACCATGGTTTGTAGCCACCCTGAGTCGCGCTAGAGATGGAGAGGGTGAAGATGCTGTTCGTGTAACCGTCGCAGTTGCAGGAATCCGTGTGCCGACCACCGTTACCTGACGCCCAGACGAAGATGGAACCTTTGCCTTTACGACCCTGTTCACATTGTTTTTAATGATTTTTGAGGCTTTGAGGTTTGGGTTATGTGGTGACACATTTACTCTTAAATACATGGCGTCGCTGTTTGGGAATATAATGCACTCTTTGTATATACAAAGTACATATCATTATAAATCGTTATTGTAACATTTGTTATATTATGACATACTTTGTATGCTATATCGTAAATGCATGGTGTTGATACTTGGAACCATATTATACAAAGTATACAAAGTGTATTATACTTCCAAATGGGAACACCATGGATTAACACACCATCACAGAATCCAGATCTAAGAAATATACAGAGAGGGGCATAGCTGAGGCAATAATTAGAAGTACCATATAAATAATTTTTTCTTGTCGATTTACTCAATTATTTTCTCATTTGTAGAGTGTTCTCTTTTTCCACATCATTCCGGAAGAAACTGTACTAGCATTAACCGGTTGTTCTACGTATACATTTAATTCGTATGTGGTAGATGAAGTATTAAAGAATTACAGTGAAGGCAACTTACGCTGGTGACACCATAGATGAACGCCCTCCTGGCAAGAGGGCCTGGGCCATCGACAGTTTTGCCATCGTCTTCAGGGCCCCAAGAAGCGCTGTATATATCGATATGATCAGGATTCAATCCCAGCGCTCTGGCTTCGACGGCATCGTTTACCGGGCCATCGAGCATTCGCACGCCTGAGAACATAGATGGTATGTGCGTTAAGCTGCATCTACACGATATAGCGAGACATTGCTATATATCATGTCACTATAGCTCGTTAAACTGCATTTACGCTATATAACAATGTTACATAATATTCCTTTTTTTTGTTTCCATAATATGTTATATAATGTTGCCATGTAACGTGTTTTGTTATAGGTATATACAGTGTGAACGTAGTTTTAGATAGCTCTCCTTCTCGTTACCCCTCAAGTTCGCCGATTTCCATGGAATTCGCGCTTTCGACCCTCCATCCAAGAAACAAAACAGGCTAATCGGTAAGAAAGTAGAGACCCTATGGAATTCTAATTACGCTGTTCTCCCCCTCTTTTCTCTCTCTTCCTTTCTTCCTCTTCTAGTTTAATCATTAAATTCCATCGGAAGGAAAACTGGTCTCTCCGATGCCGTTGCGCTGTTATACGTTATTCTGAACGCGTTAAATCGAACACGGAGCTGTTGACATGCATTTTAATGGAAACGGGCCGATAATGTTATCGGAACTCGATATTCTCTCGAGATGAAACGACTTATAACTAGCAACGGACTTAAATCGCGAGAAGATTTGAATGTTGACATTACAGTAATGAGTTCGATAGGATTGTAGCGTTTTTATTATGAACTTCCATGAAATAATGAAACGTATTCGTTTACAAAACTTACTCGAAAGACATAGATGGGAAATGAAGCATTCTAGAAATCTGTGAAAGCTATCCGAAGAAAATCATTTACTACAGAAAAAAACGGACAATTCTTCTACGAAAGACTTGTGACATTTTAGAGGGCGAAAAGTTTAATCTCCAAATTGTTGCACTGGAAAAATGGAAAATGTGAACCATGGTGTTATTCTCCTGTAGTCTTCGAATAGAAAAATCCTAGTCGATTTTATTTTTTATTAGCATTATCATGTAATACTATGATACGGTAAAATTTACTTTGAAAAGTTAGTATTCTTATTTATAAAGTATAGTATATGTATTTATAAAGTGAACTGTATGATGAAACTGTATTTGATTTGTATTTATAAGTATACATATTGAACTTGATTTATCTATTTTAAGCCCATTACTATTTATAACGATAATAGCGTATCGATATCGATGTATGGGTAACGTTTAAGTAATCGTCGCGGGATGTGGAAGAAGGAAGTAAATTGAATGTAAAATGCTCGAATTGGTGATAAGAATGTTCGCAACAAGCCAATGGAGATGTGATTGTTCGAACGCGATTAAGCGGCGTAAACGAGATCGTTGAGGATGAAATTTTCTCGCTCTCTTGGGAGTTAAAGAATATTAAAGTGAGACTTTGTAGATTAATCGAATAAAATATGTATCTGTGGCGCCCTTTATTGATTGGGGAATTATATAATAGAAAGGTCTTTTGAGATTAATTATTTTTTTATCATTTGTTAAATTGTTTTGTTGATTTTAACCCTTTGTGTATTCATAAATGCATTCTATGTTTAAAAAAACATTTTATAGGAATTGCATCATTAAGTCTAACAACAAAGGAGCAACTTTTCAAAATCATTCTCTTCGCGAGGACAAGCTATATTATATCAGATTAATCACTAAATGATGTAAAAGAGAAATGAAAAATGATAACAAATTAATAAAAAAGAAAAGAAAAGAAAATACACGTGAAACACACACTCAAGTTCAAGTTCAAAGAAAAAATCTATTTTGTTTGATTAATTTATTGGTTATTTAATCAATGGATTAAAAACGACGACAAAAATCACGGGGAACTGAATAGCTGGAGATTTTTGTTAGAATTGTTCTAGTTACAGAGAATTTAGAAAAATAGGTCAAGAAGAATTTTAATGAAATTAATCAGACGTATTGTCTGGAAATTGGAGATTCTATTAGATGGAAATGTTACAGTTTATGTGTATTGGTGGACGCTATGGAGGCACAAAATTTATGTGCAGGAAATGTCTGCAAGGATGCGTGATGTTAATTTTGAAATGGACCCATTGTTCAGAGTTTCTAACAGATGATAGTTTCAAGTGTCAACACCCGGCAGACAGAATACCCGGAAATTGTTTTACGAGGAAAATGCGCCATATTCGGGCTACTGTTTTAGATTACATTGTATAAATAACTTGCAAAAAATTCTTCAGAGAATTAATACATTATAAATATTTATGGATGACAGTAAAATTAAAACTAAAAATAGAAATTAGAAGAATTATAATTAAACTGACATTTTCATGCTTTTATGAACACAACTAAAGCAAATATAAAATTCCAGGAAAACATTATTATGCTGCCTCCAATAGTTATGCAAATTGAAAACTGCACGCGATGATTCATAATCTGATTATAATTAACATCCGTGGAATAACGCATAATTATAATATTAATACCGTGCGTGAATTTGATTACACAAAATTGTTAAAGCATCTATGTACTATGATATTTGCTTCATTAAACAAGTAACTTTTGTGCAGATCAGTATTCTCCAATACTATTATTTCATTATTTCATTACTATTATGTAACTCTTATAGTATAATCTACAATAATACTACTTCTACACCAATAAATATTTTTCTATGTTCCATAAAAAAATATCAGGTTATTTTATGAATGTTTCTCTCTTTTTTAGAACTAATACTCGTTTATTGAGTATCCACTGCAATACGAGTATTCTTCTCTTTACAAACGGTTGAAATAAACCAATCCCTTCTTCACAATAGCTTTTCATTTGTTTACTAGTTTTCGAAATTCTATTTTTAATAAATATTTCTGTTTTCTTGTTGATTTTTTAAAATACCTGTATAGTAAAAGCTCGGTTATTAAAGGAATCTCATCCCGAAAAAATCGAATCTCGATCATGTTTTCTGAAAAAAAGACGCATCAATTTCCTCACAGAATTTTCGTTTCCAAGCATGCAATCGCGTGCTCCGCGTACCATGGTAGGGGTAGCATTAGTTACGCCACGTCGGAGTCTCCATTCAGTGCACATTTCTATTCGAATTTGTAGTGTCTTTTCATAATCTGCGTTGTTCTATGTTTTATTGCTTTTTTAAATAAATTATTATTAAATAAATTAGTACTGGGCCGAAAAAGTTGTTAAATCCAGTTAAATAGAGACAGTTTTTAAATAGAGATGAAAGGAGAAATTATATCTAAATATGAGGATGGCGTTTGCATCTCAGATTTAAGCTAATTAACATACAATACCCCATGGTTTTATGAAAAGGAATTCCCCTTACTAAAGTATGTATTTATTGGATTTACACGTTCTTTTTATGTAAAATTTTATGCATTTTTATTGTCTTTGTATCTGACTTTATGAATTAAATACCGTTATAAAAATATAAAGAAGTAATCATTTGTCGTTTGGCAAAGGATTAATCCATTTTATATTAAGTACTCTTCAATTTTCGAATATGTCGATATACGAACAATCTTTCCGGAACCAATTATGTTCGACAACCGAGATTTCGCTGTATTATTTTTTATATAACTTAATAGTATATCTATTGCTCGTGTTTGTTCTTCGTCTTGACAAATGATAATTGTTTGTATAAACGAATTTTAGAAACCAATGCAATAATGTCCTTCGGTCGCGTGCTAAATCATATCCACGAAACCTAACCTAACTTAATCTCGTAATTCTCGATTCTGCAAACCGAAGTAAATACGATCATTTCCCAGAAATTTGTCAAACTTCATTTTTGCTATCTTTTCGAATTGGAACTCGAGAAAAACATCTCAGAAAAGAGAAAGAGATCGCAATTCGTATAGAATAACAGCGAAGTCGCATCTAATAAAGAGGATCGTGTATCCGAATGAAATTTAATTCGCTGCAGTTGCGCTTTCATTCTGGAACGGAGTTCGCAGGAAGCTAGACGGTTATTTATAGCGCGAAACTTTTACATCCTTTTTATCTCCTTTTTGAAGGTTTTCTGCGTCTTAAGAACGTCGTCGCGAATTTTTGCACAAGTAGCTCGATTCTTCTCGCAATTTTAATCGATTCTATGATTTTCTAAGTATGAAATTTATAACTAATATATCTAATATAATTCTTTGTACTGGCATATCGTGTATAATGTACTGAGAAAGATAGTTGTAAAATACGTTTTTCCCCATTTTTTTTTTTATCATGTATGAAAGTGTAGTTTAGAGCACAAAAATCTATACATCTTTTTGACCTAAATTTTTAATTTTGTTACTAGTTGTCAGACTGTTTTATTAGACTATTAAGTTATTAACAACAAGGAGAAATTGATAAATTTTTACCTCCTATGCTTGCATTGTAGGCAACACCGACACCGCAGTATTGGTTGAAGGCGACCGCAGCAACCTCACCAGCACAGCGTGTTCCGTGCTTGTTGTCACCGTTGTCTCTTGGCATTGGGTCATTGTCATTGTCATTGATGTCTGTGCTAGCTTGGTGATCGTAATTCAAAGCCAGATCTGGATGATTCGTCTGTATACCGTCGTCGAGGATCGACACGACCACACCTTTGCCAGTGTAACCCTTTTGCCATGCTGGACCAAGATTCATATCGTAACCGTCCTTAGCTCCGCCGTTCTGGAATTAGTTCAGTGTTATTTCTTAATTAACATGGAATAGAGTGTAAACGATCAACGACACCATTATAAATGACATTATTCAGAAAATATATGTATACATGTTTGTTCCAATAAACCTTACGTGCACGAGTAATAACTATTGAAGCTACTAGAAATTTAATCGACTACTGTTGGGAAACTAATAAAAATTTTTAAGGTTAGTTGAAGCTATCAGAAAGAGTATATCTTCCTCTGCAAAATACTACTTGTTCCATTTCGATCCAACTTTCCGTTGCTGAGATATCATCGTTTGAAGAGAATCGAATTTTTCTGTCGCACATTCGGATCTTCTATTCGCGTCCCTGACCAATCACAACCTCATTAATTGTGCGCTGGCCAGTGACAGGCAGCGTATGCGTTCTTTTTTACTATGACTACTAGTTTAAGCGTACGCATATCCTGGAAGAAATGTAGGTCAGATCGCTACAGGATGGCACTCATAGCTCTATACACTTATTGTAGATAGGTATGTCTGTTATGCCTCGAAACCAATTTAGCTATCTGATGAAAACGCATTATTAAGGGTTTAACTTTGACTGTTATCCGAGTAGATAATTACTTAAAAGTTTCGTGATTGTTTTACGTGTCAGGAACGTGAAGGAGTCAGTTAATATCGTTTTACCGAAGTTTCGTGAATTTTTGAAATTTGTACATAAAATACGTAACATTTTACATAAAGTAAAAGTACATCCTTCGTTGATCTTCCACGCGTCTTCGCCCATAAAACAACACACATACCATGTAATCGATGCCTTGAAGCCGTGCAATAGTTTTATCAATAGTAATTTTTCGTATAACACATAATTCAGAAGAGTCTAGAGGTATTTTATCGACGAGACGCGTCGTTCCTATCCTTCCACATTCGACAGCCATTCGTCATATCGACAGAAATTTGATTAGAATTATATCGAAGAGTTCCGACGTTGTATGAACAATAAATTCATTCACCCTGACACGTACGGAACGTGATTTACCGTTATTACAGCGTTTCGTACACGAAAGAACCAGCTGATATTTATGCACGACCATTATAGGAGTTAATTAATTTCAAGTATTGAAAACGTGATATTTCATTTCCGACAAAATACGTTATTACCCAATTGCATCCATTTATTTCACCACAATCTACAACACGTATATTTCTTGTCGGCAAATCTGTATATTTCAAACCGCAATTCATCGTTTGCGTTTAATACGACTAATTTGGTTGAGATATCCTTCATTAGAATTCATTTTTCGATGGTTTGTGAAACAAACATTAGCTCACTAGCTCTGTAATGAGACAGAATTGTTATGGTTAGTTAGTTTGTCAAATTTGAAATCAATCTAAAAATGTCTCTAGAAGCTACGAGATATAGATTGCAAATACATATTTAGTAAAAATTTGATGTACGTTATATACGTACTACTAAGAATTTTTAAATGTGATCCTATTAAACATTGAGATTTATTAATATAATGAATAATTGGCTTTCGCGATCTGTGTGAAATATGTATTTTGTAATTTCTATATATGTATATGTATTTTCAGATTTGTTTATTCACCAATGTAACCAAGTATGACCAATGTAACCATGATAGTCGAGTTTCATATATATTAAAGCGAGATTGGATAAATATTTAGTTATAAAATTGTTATAATAGTCGCGTGATTATTAACGCGATAATACAATAAATAGTCATAATTGATCATAAAATATGAATTTTATTCGGAAGTTTATTCGTTCGGAATATGTATTACGCATTTCATATAATCTCTCTCTCCTAATGTTGTTTTTTCTCCTTTCTATGATTTCAACGAATCAATTACATCACAAAAGTATACAGGGTGGTTGGTAACTGGTGGTACAAGCGGAAAGGGGGTGATTCTACGCGAAAAAAGAAGTCGAAAATATAGAATAAAATTTTTTTTTATTTTTTTTTTTAATTTTTCCATCGAGACAACGATCCGTTATAATGACACGTGACACGTGACGCGTACGGAGCGAAGGTTCAAAGTCGATTTTCTCGAAAACAAAGCCTCAAACGAAAAATTTTTATTCTATATTTTCGACTTCTTTTTTCGCGTAGAATCACCCCCTTTTCGCTTGTACGACCAACTGGTCATGGTGGTAACTACCAACCACCCTGTATATGGCTAAAGCAAGCATCGTTCGATGTTTCGGCAATTGCCTTAGTGCAGGCCGTTGTTTGTATGTTTCGCGTATCTTTAACGCTAATCTGTTTATCTCAATCGTAGCCTTTATCGAGCGTGGAAGGTTCGTGGAAAATTCACTGAATTACAATTGAGGGGAAATTTTCGCACAGCTCGGTTGCTTGGCAACCATATCTCTGTTAGTTTGTCACGGTTAAGTGGCTGAAATTTTTGACATCTACGGTATATCGGCTTCGAAATAATTTGATTTTTACATTGTGCCTCTTTGTGCGTCATTTATTTCCAATTATTTTTATTTTCGTCGCATTCTGGCTGTGCCAATAAATAGAAACAACACTTATTCTCAATTTCTTCTAAAATTTTTCTTAACGATACATATAATTCTATTTTCTCTTAAATAATGAAAATTCTTGTGTGCGAAAATTTATGCAGCTAATAAGTTTCTATGAAATATATTAACACGTATCTTTTGTGCTTCGTTAAAATACCATGTAAGTTATTTATTTCATCTAATAATATTGTATTACTTCACTATATATCGTTTAATGGGTTAATTTATCAAACTCGAATTCATGAATCTGCAGTTTTATTTACAAAAGCCTTGTAAAATTCAATTAACAATTTGCACATTTTCTGTCGACAAAATTTTTTCACGTTTGCTATAAACAGTGAACATTTCACGCAAATATCTCGAAAACAGAACGCAAAAGTTGAATAACGTTTAACAGAAAATTAAACGAAGGCAATTTTTTCCGAATAACAGAGTGCAAATGTTTTAACTGCGAATCGATTCGGTCGCGGGACTGAAAACGAGAAAATGGAAATTTCGATACGGATTGTTCGCGGAAAAAGGAGGTGAAAAAGGATTGCCTGTTAACCGGTTAAACAGAGGATAATTGAATGAGGCGAGCCATGCAAGAAAAGTGGGAGCGTTCCCCGAACGAAGTACAGAGAATATTTAACAAGACTACGACGAAACTATGAACCGCGAATTAACTCGCCAAAAATAAAAGAAAACCTATAATAATTGTAAGAAACGTAATAAAGGAAGGAGAAAAGGAAACAGGCATGAAACATTTATATCAATTTATCTCCTTTTCACGATAAAACTCACACGTAGTTTGCTTACGTCTTGTTTAATTGTCTTTAACTGGAGAAAGAAAATCAGAATCTTTTTATACTCACAGAAAATGAAATGGTTCCGAAACGAGTCAGTTTCAGAAATTTATATATATATATATATATATATGCCCTTACATTTGGAATATTATAATAAAAACGTTGCTTCAACAATTCTTTTTAAACGATTTATTAACTCATTCGCATTTGAAGAAAATAGAGAATATTCTTTATCAAATAGTAAATATATGTGCAGAAATCCGAGACCAAAAACCTTATGATTTCCTCAGAAAAAAATCCTCGAAATATCCGAAATCCTAAAGCAGAATACTTCCATAATCTATTATCAACGATAAAATTTCTAGGAAATATCAATCTCAGTCCCAAAAAGTAGACAAAAATATAGATTCGACAAATTGGAAGGACGAAGTGAATCCGGAATACGTTATAACTGGTACGTCGTTAAGTCCGCCATGTTCTCGAAACGTAGTCTCGTCACGTAGTTCGTTTTGGTTGAGGTTTCAGGGAAGTAAAATCGAAGGGCCCACTTACCAGGTACCACTGTTCCTTAAAGAGCGGATCCGTGAACAGGTTTTGAAGAGGCACACCTCTGTTTCTTTGTCGATGGAACGTGGCCTGCCTAGAACGCGGTCCAAACTCATCGAAAAACGCCGGATAATCGGCGAACGAGAACGTCGTGGGCACGAAGTCCCTCTTCTTGCGTTTCTTCTCATGTTGCTGTTGGAACCACCGTACCTACAAAAGAAAAAACAAAAAAACAAAAACAAACAGATCTTTCTTTAGATTTTGGACTTTACATCGTGTAGGTACGAATTGGAGAACATTCAAAGGAACAAGAATCGTATATGTGATTTGGTTACATGTCCTGGTTCTAGGTATGCGTTAGAACAAAGCTCGTCAAACTTCTATGAGCCGAAACTCACTTTCGGAAACGTTTTCGAAAACGACACATTCGAAGACTACACGAAGTGCAATTACTGTTGATTGATAGGCAATTTAAAATTCATTTGGTATAATTGTTCGAGCTGGAAGAAGTTAGACAAAAATGGTAATTCGGAATTTTTTAACTGAGTTGTTGTGAATTGTTCATACGACGATTCCGATATAATTAAACAGCACACAATTTTGTTTACAATTGGAGTTTATTAGCAAACAACTTTACTTTTAAATAAATTTATTCGTTTGATATATTCTATTTTTGCAGTAATTACATATTTGACCGTTTTAGTTCTTATTTTCAATTCAAATAGAAAGTGTTCGATGTTGGAATAGATTTGGTTTGAAAGACGAGTTGTAAGACTAAAGAGTTTCAAGGGAATAAGAAATACGTTTATGCGGGTATCCTTGGGGTGACGTTAACGTTAAACAAGATTGATTTATCGTGGCAATGGAATTGAAATTTATTTCGCTTGATGTGATCGGTATTCTCATATCGCATGAAATTTAGCGGTTTTAGCGATTAATAGAGTTGTGCGTTTAGCGACGCGTGTGCTTTTGATGAGATTTCATATGGAATTTTGATACCATTTAAATGCAATGAAATATCGATAACGATTGATTGCTCTCGGTGGCGTGTTTGAGAAATTTGTTGGTTTAAGGTAATATTATAGTAGTCAGAATACATGTGGCCGTTGGGACAATAATTATACGAATTATTTGATTCATATATTGAAAAATTAAATAGCTTTTTTGACTACGTTTTCCAAAAATCGTGAATTATCGACAATATTGAAGAAAGAGAAATTTGCTATAAATCATGTGTACTCATTGAGTGAGAAGATTTAGAATAAAAATATGAAACATCAAAATATTAGTGTGATTTTCGTATGTGAATTTAAATTTGGAAAAAGTGTCACGAAAGTTTTTGGAGACATAAATTTGGTATTTGAGGAGATTCAAGATATTTCCTATTCCACCAAAGCAATGTTTTAACGCATAAATTGTTTCACAGAGATTTATGAACGGAGAAATTACACAACAGTTCCATTCCAAAACTTTTTAAATTCAGAAACTAATAGTCCTTACAAATCTGGGATAACGAAACAAAACATATTCATGGAAAAAGAATATTGGATGCTTATGTATGTAAATTACTTTGATCAAATATACGATATTCCAAAGAAACTACGTGCCCTTAAAGTTTTATCGTATAAAATGACATATTTTATAAGCACTGATCTAGAACTTCTATTATATTCCTTTGAGATTTAACAATCTGCAGCATAATGTCACGTTTCAGTAGTACCAGTTTGTTGGTATGCTGCTATTAAGAATTTTGCGTATTCACAGTTCACACGTGGCACATTTAAGCAAGCCCACGCCAATTTAACAGGAAAAACACACAGGCGGTGGAAAATTTCACGAAATATAAACGAATTCGGCCGTATGGCGCCTTGCAAATGGCACCATCGACGAGTACCGTTTTCGCGGTTGAGCTTCGACCTAGCGGAGCGTGAAACGCGCGACGCCCCGGTCATCGTTTCATTCATATCGACGCTAAAGCCTCGCCACGAAAATTCATGGCCTCTGAATTTTGGCCAGCAGCCAAAAGTTCCTAGGATTCGTCTACGTTCCGCGTCCGTAAGTGTCACGGTCGTAGCATTCCGATGTTTGAAAAAACGCGACGCTGAATATGTAGCGATTTCAAACGTTCTGTGTTTCGTGCGTTCAATCGCCGAAAAGTTTCGCTGTTAACTGATGTTTAACTTTGTTTCCAGCTTGAATCAATTCCTTATTTAGAGCTGTAAAAACGTGACTCCGTGGATTCATACAGAGATTATTAGATAAATTTACTTATATCACAGATATTTCATTTGTAAAGTTTCATTTGGAAGATTCTTTTTCTAAAGATTTAGAAAATCACGGATATAAAAATCTATGATATAAGGGAGAGAAGGAATGATAATAATGAATAATAGTTGTAAAAAACAAAAAGAATATAGATATATGAGAAAATAGAAAATATAAGTCTATTATAGAAAAAGATGGATAAAGAAAGTTAAATCATTATAGCACGTTAGAAGTTAAATAATTGCAAAGTTGATCACCTTAATTTGTAATAAGATACAGAGAAGAGGTTGACTCGTTCGGAGATGCTATTTAATAACGTTTCATAAAATTAAAAAGGTACATTGATCGTTTTTCAAAGCAGTTTAATTCAAATTTTTGTGATCATAACTAATGAAATATAAACTAAATAGAAGTTTGTTTCATCTACTAAATTCATAACGAATATTTTGAACATTTTATATATTTTTACACATTATGTGTATTTTGTGTAATTAGCACTTTCGAATATCCCATAGGTACACAAGAATCCGCATTCTAATGATTATCAACGAGTGCATCGAACTTTACTAAGTAAAAATATATTGGCTTTAATGGTTCCTATATAGTTAAATACGTAGTTAATAGAATTCAACCGGGTGATTAGAACGTTGAAATTAACAAGCGAGAATGATGGTAATCGTAACGCACAATATAGTCATTCGATTTATAGGCTATTAGTAAAGTACCGTTGGTTTGAATAAATTGGGGGATAAAACAGTTTGGATAATTGGTTGGTTTATGCAACGATACGCCGCAGCAATTTTCGGTACGGTACAAGTCAAATTAATGAACACGGCTGATTTTTATTTGAAATCCGACCAATACACGATTATACTGAAACAATCGTGTATTAATCAGGTTAATGAATGACTGTGAGATTGATTTTACATAGTTGATAAGGTAGATAACTGAGCTGTGTTTTAGAGAAAAAGTGCATAAAATAAAGTAACGAATTGAATGAATTGTATTGGAAACAGTAGTTTATTTAATACGAACTATTTGAGATTTCTAATCTAACCTTGCTATGGCGTTATAATTCCTATAAATTTCTAGTTTTCAGTAAATCATTGGCGTACCACGTAAGTACTGTTGATAGGTAATACTAATCTAGACATAACACGCCATCTTAATCTTACATGACGGCTGAGTAAATGCTACGTATGTATGTATGTATATACAGGAAGATCCTAGGTAAGGACGTTACAGTGTTTAGATAGTGCAATTGCTATGTGTAACTGTTTGTTGTAAAAGCTGCTTTCCTACATTGCATCGTTGCTTGAACAATACAATCCATTTTTTATACACTTTATTGGGAAACACATTCTGGTTTTACAAACTTTGATGAATTAAAATATATAATATTACTTTTATAAATTTAGATACTCTAGGTATATAAATTTTTTAATAGCTGATTAGATACTTCTGATAATATGACAAAAAAGACAAAATGTCCTGAATAAGAGTTGGTATTAAATCAACCAATTACAATGGTCGTCTTTAATTCATGCATATCTGAACATCATCACATTTGAATTTTGGAAGATTTTAAAAATTCGTCGAATTATATGGTTATTTAAAGAAAAAATCAATAAGAGAATATAAAAATGTAAGGAAATATAGGACAGAGTGTTTCGAAAAATTTAAGATATTCAAAATGTCTGCAAGTACATTTTTAAACAAAGATATTCTACCAAATATATTTTTCACGTTATTAATTATTTTTATCTTTCACTAAAAATACAGAATGATCCCCACACAGATAACTCCTTTTTCAAAGTCAAACATCCTTTTTCACTCTATAAACCAACTTAAGACTGATTATCTTTGAGAAATCTATTTCTCTTTCGTCTGTTCACAAAAAAAAATAAAAAAAAAATACTTTCCATTAACAACACAATCGGTTTGGATATCAATCGAATGAACGAGAAATCCCGATTAATCGCTCCTCGGGATATCCTTCAGTTATTTCATCCATTCGATGATTGTTTCTACAGCTTCGTCATAAATACACATTACTGTGTGCTGTAATGGTTCCGTATTTGTGGAATAAACCTTTTCAGCGGCGTTTCATCTCGCATCGAAGTGCTTCATCGGCGAGAAAAAGACAATGGCTGCAGCTGAAAAGATGGTGCAAGCACAATATTATCTCTAGAAACAGCGCGATATTCCACCGTGTTTTTGCTAGCTGAAAAGAGAACGGGAACACTGTCGACGATCTGAGACGGTCATCCGATGGCCACTTCTCTGTTTTAATGCTACGTTCCATGCTTAAGACTTCTCCCTGCCTTTTTATAACTTTTTACCGTGATAAGTATTATGGGTTAGTTACGATGTAGCGAGTTACTGTTAGAAGAGTTCGGTATGAAACCGACTGGATAATCAAGAGATTTCAATTAAAAAATCGCAAAATTACTCATACCTGAAATATTACCATTTAAGAACGACATTTTCTGTTTCCGATGTACGATTATTAGTTTGGAGGTTTTTATGCGTGTATGATAAATTTAAAGGTGCAAAAATTCGCAGAATGCGTATAACGTACAAAAATATATAATATCTGAAGAATATAATATTAGGTCGTCCGAAAAGTTTCTTTCGTTTTATAAGGAAATAATGGATGCATAACATTTTCCGTTTTATATTATTTTATCGAATTACGTATGATCTATTTTGTTTTATCAAAATAAAGATCACAACGTTCGACAGATTAAGTTTCATGTTTGTATAAAAATGCGTTGGTATAAAAGACGTGTCTGTAAAAGAAAGACACTTTTCAGACAACCTAATATAAGATATCATATATTGCAACGTAACAAGTGTCAACAAAGTTTTCACGATATTTTCATAAATTGTTTAAGTCGCTTCTTTCATTCGCAAGATAAACCAGGTAAACACCATCACCAAGACATGAAACAACTTTCAACTTCGGAAAAAAACAGCAGGGTATTATTTAACGTCGAAGAATATTACCATTTGAATTACGCTGGCAGAAAATTAGAATGCCAAGATAAACAATGCGCCAGGCACGATGACAGACGCCGTGAAATTACGCTGCTTCTATATATTTCGCACCTGTACCCGTGTTAGTTGTTCAAGTTTGATGAGTACCCGCCTTTACCATTTCTGACACGCCAAAGATGGAATCACTTACCCTCGGTTCATCCCTTAGAGTTTTGTGATGCGATTCGCTGCTGGAGAGGGATCTCTTGTGAAGTCGTTTGTCAGCGAACAGGAAGTATTCCTTCAGTGCTCCAATCTAAGAACAAACAGAACCAGCCTGTGTTAGTTTCGTGGTTGTTTCAAGCATTAACAAGTTTTGCATAATTATTCTAATTTCTAATGGTAACGTACAGTGACTGCAAAAAATATTGTCGCATATCCTTCCTTTTTAATGAAGTCTCGCAATCATGTATAGTAATTTGTATTTACTCGTTTCTATCAACAAACATAAAGCTTTTGTTTCGTTCTTGAATTACTAGGATAACAGACAATTCTCCTGAATTCAAATAAAAATCACATCCTTTTCATCTCTATACCCATTCATGGCTACCAGCTTGAAAATTGAAACGACAATTTCTCGGAAAATGTACTTTCCAAAGTGCTCATCGCGTTTCTTAATGGATCCTAATGGTACATTTAAAGGATCTTGAGGTTTATTTGCAATTTCCGGGTAGTATGGACCGAAGAGTATCATTGAGAGTGAGGGGAAAGAGCACTTTAAAAGGTATAGCCGTTCACTTTTCACCGGTTGCTTGATAACTCGATATTATTGACCGCTACTACGGGGCCAAAGACAATAATGAAAATGTCTTCTTTCAACATTCGTGTATTTCAGCGGTTGTCAAACTATGCCATAATAACAGATATACATACATATATAATTTATCAGAAATTCTGATAAAATATTTGAATAACGAGAATGTTCATCAGGAGAGTTTTATTCATGGTAAATCATCGGATAAATAATTCAAAGTCAATTCTTTTCTTAATTTGCATGTTCGTCCAGTAAAGAGTAATTTTTTGACTTATAATTTTTTCGAGTTTAATATAAGCAAACTATATATTCCTTTTTTCCGCAACTAGATAATACTTTGCGTGTTATGGATTTATGTGAAAAACGTCAGCAGTTAAGTTCAGACGCTGACGAAGTTTTTCTGAAAATGATATTGCGTGTTGCTGCACATCCGCACACTATTGTAAGTTATCCATCAATATTCTGTCAAGGTTCACTACACTCCATCGACTTCGTTTCGAGATTTGTTATCTTCAAATAACAAAACTATACTTCTACCATAAATTTAAAAACAATCACTCGGTAGAGATACAAAATTCTAATAATGAGTTGAATTATTAAACATATTTTTTAACCATTATATTATTAATCCTAATTTAAATGTTATCACTTCCATTCTTTGTTCCATATTTTAAAACGAAATAAATAAAATATTAGTTTCTAATGTTCCGAAAATAAATTCAATATTAAAAGATTTTACTTCAAACAGAAGATTTCCTTTATCTTACTATTTTTCCCGAAATAACAGTCTCTTTCCTATTTCCTGCACGCCTAACTTAAAAACTTCGAATATTATATAAATTCCTATGTTTACTACTAAAACTAAAACTATACTATTTTCTTACTGTCAAATGTTAACTTAAAAATGTTAACTTACAAAAGAAACAACAAAACTTTTTACGCCAAGTATACCACAGTTTCTCTCAGTGTTCACACAAAACACATGAAAGACACTGTTTCCGAGGGTAACCAGCGATCGCCAGCGGAAGATCAGAACTGTCGGACTGTCAAAGATCGCCAGAAAAATATAATAGTATTGGCATCTATCAAAGAATCTTCGGACAGTTCGCGATCTGTTCGTTGCTTATCCGACAAAATCTGACGTGCCCTTCTTTTCGATGGTTTCGCGAACTTGTCGTATATTGAGCACAGTAGTGATGGGATCAAATTCAATATTTACTTGCAAATCCAAATCAAATCCAATATACATATATCATATATAATTCATTAATAATCTCATGATTCATTTCATAACTCATTGTACTTAGTAAACGTAATGGAATCTTAATAGTATTATCGTATTTTCAAATTTCTGAATTCTTGTACGTTAAAACCATTAACATTTTCGAATTTTTATTTTTAGCTATTTTTTTATTAAAAAATTTCTTGTTAGATATCATGAATTTTTAAATTGAAATCAAGAAACCCAGTTAATTATAACAATACCTACAATATGTTTCATATTGATCGAGTATAATGTGGAATAATGTTCGAAGATACTTTCAATGTATCTACTTGAAGCCATCACTAGAGATTTCGACAGTGTTTGAAGAATTCTTGGCCAGTTTCAGGGCGAAGTCATTAAGGTTTTTCTAGCAAGTCTCAATCGATCCGCGGCTGGACGAGAATAAAAATGTCGAGAAGCATTGGCGTAGCGTGCACAGGACCAAGTTGTTGGCTTGATTTCCCAACGTGCACGGAAATCCATTTCACGAGAGAGCAGAGAAACGGCTTTGAGAAACGCCGATATTGTTTTCTAGTCGGTCTGCGCGCTGATTTAAGACGCTTCGGTGCCAGGCTTTCGTCGGATCTGCGGATCCTAGAGGGATTCTTAACGGCGACTCGCGTTGCTCCTGTGACCGACTACGCTTCCACGATCGAGTAATTTCGAAAGGATATTCCACTGAACCAATGGAGCATTCATGAAAGGGTGGAAAGAACGAGGAAGGGAGGATGGAAGTTTTTCTATAGATAGTGAATGTTATAATCGATTTGATTGAATATTTCGAGATAATTGATCCAATTATAAGTTGATTTACAAATTATTTTTTGAACATTTCAATAAAAATACATCCGACAGTGAAAATGAACAACCACGCATTAGCAATTAATTACGAAACAACCAAACTTATTTAACAAGGAGGTGGCAAGAACTATGAAATCTCGCATGAGTTGCTTATGCATTCGATGCTTTAAGTTGATAGTAAAACAGTTCCGAAAGGATTTGGACGAACGGTCCTTTCTTTTCGAGAAATTAATCAAGAAATTATGTTCTTGGTGCAGTAATTTCTTATGTTTTAAATATTCTTACTACAATTTTCATTTGCAAAATTGTAAGAATACGCAGGAATACTATGATAAACAAAAATAATCAAAAATGTACCAAAATAAATTGCAAGATTTTAATATTAAGAAAAACGCAATATTAATATTGAAAGAATTAATATTAATATAAAATACGATATAAGAAAGTCGTTAATTTCTCGAAAATAAAGACACTCAAATCCTTTTGGGACTGCTTTATTATCAATTTAAAGTATCACACGCACATACAGTCAACTTGTTCGAGATTTCATAATTCTCACCATCTCCTGTAAGATGAAGCACACTGTTAAAGATTCAGATTTCTAGCAGATTTAAAACAAATTCCTTAGAAATCCGAAGAAATTTATATAACGTCTTCAAATAATTCTAAACTCAAATTATCATAAAATTTATGGTAAATAATTTGTTTAAAGACAGCTCTACAGTAAGTGATAGATATTAAAATCACACAAACTCTAGCGTCGTATTCGAGAAACCCAAATCTGTTACCTTTAAAGAAATATATAAATCGATAAATAAATATGTATGTACATTGTACACTTTGCCCTGGTAGTTAAGGTCCACGTGGCGCTAGTGTCGCGTCAGCCGATCCTCATAGCATTTCTGTTATCAACTTGTCCAAGTAGATTATCATTAATAATTGTCATTCGTTTAGTCATCTTCGTTTCAGGATTCTCAGTTCACCTACGAACTTCTCGGAAGTCACGTAACCGCGATCTTCTGACGGCCAGACTTACGTGTACGGTACTTAACGGAAATTCCGTTACCGAACCTAACCCGCAAGCCTTAAACTCGGGGGCTTCTGTGGTGCTCATGTTACCTTAATTCGCCGTTGTCCAAGGACGATAGTGGAAGCAAAGCCTCGACGAAGGACGTCCGTTAACCAGCAGACCGATGACCCACGGTATGCGGAGGTTATCGTAAGGCATTCTTGCTTGGTTTGATTTAGTGGCTTCCCTTTAGTTGCTGTGGTAACTTAATCGTTATCTGCTACACTGCCTATATTCGGCCCATGCTGCGCTTGTACTCGTTCACCACGTACTGTGACCTTCTCTCTGTATGTACACGACCATGCAATCCCTGTTTCAGCGTCCAGTGATAAATCACCTGCGCACTTGCTACGTCTATCCACTTTTCATGCCATCCGGTCGCTATTTTTGAATTTTGATTTGGTAGATTTTTATGGGATCTTTCGATGTCTAATTCTACGTCTCACGCAATATCTCCTAAACGTGTTCGAATGGAGTGGTCGAAAATGAATTAACCTAATCTAAACTGTTAGAAGTTTATGATCTAATTAGTGTTAATAATTAAAAATTCCCAACTCGTGTGGCGGCACTCAACAGCAAATACCCCACCACTCGACACTAACTAGTGTCGGACGACGCCAGCGCAGTGGTTAGCGCCTTAGGTTACGAACGTTCGGAACCCGGGTTTAAATCCCGACGATTGGAGTCCGATTTTTTTTCTACGCAAAAACGGAATGTCAAAAACGGAAGAAAATCAGCAGTACCCCATCAGCGACATCTACGGCCAGCATCTACAATCATCACGGACAACGCTTACACCTCACTCGCAACAAGAAATTACAATTAATGACATTAGTGATTGACAAGCGACGAGTTCCACAATTTTGTATCAAATATGATAATCAGATAACTCGTAGTTTATAAAATTTCATTCGTTTTATTGTCAAACTTGTTTCAACATACGTAGACAAATTTTGGCTGTTTAGGCATTTGTGGCTTGTGACTTTTAAAATATCGCTAATAATATTAGTTCAATCGAGCAAGATGACTTCATGTGGTAGAATATAGGTTTGATCTTGTACATGGGTAAAACAGGAACTTCGTCATCGGCTAACATCGAACGCAAAACCGCAAAAGCTCTACGATCACCGATTCCTCTGTCCGCGATGCTGAACACGTAGCAGCGATATCGTGGCCTCACCCTCTCCGCCAAACCGGATATAGGCAACGGATACCATGGCAGCCGCGCTTCTGCTACCTTGCAGTGTGGTTCGATACATCCAGAAACGAGAATCGAGAGCTTGACCAACGAGAAGCGAACCACGCCGCTTCATCGGTGAACCATCTAGCCGACTTTCTCTTTTGTTTAAGAATTGTCTAACAATCTAATTCTGATAACACCATTCCCTCGAATGTACCCTTTTTTCTATTCTTTCCAAGAAGGTTTCGTTAGTAACTCTGTAAAGTAATTCTACTGATAAATAAATAGATGATATTTTTTTGTTGAAATTTTTGTAGCCTGTAATTTTTGTAGAAATTTAGTAAATTTAGTTGTTTCACTTAATTGATGCTTTCGTTCCGTTATTATCATAGAGAAATTATCATTAGTTTTACATATATTAGCGTGCATATATTTTATTGCATATGTAGAAGCATATATTTTGTTAATTTTTATCGGCACTCGAAACTAATTTAGAGGAATTCACCATCCGTTGAAACCTTGAACGACAATAATTCTATCGTCTGTAGGTATCTCTATCCCCCCCCCCCCCCAAAAAAAGAAAGGCAGTGATAGTGAAGAATAGTTAGGAAATGAAAGCAGGGCCGTTTGTGTATTTTTTTTCTTTTTTTTTTTTTTGTTCACAGTTGTCGATCCATAAAAGCGATGGCAGTAACAATGGGCGCAATGAGCGACGGACCTTAACTGGCTGCGGCATTGTTGTTTCGCGGAGGCACTCGTGATAGGTCACTTCTGTCGATACGAAATCCACGGGCGAAGCGCATTCAGTAAAAGTAAAAATATCAACGCGACATATTGTATACCCACATACGGTGTCCCACTAACCGTGGTGCAATCGATAAGGAGGCGACTCTATGTGAAAAAGTAAATCGAAAACGTAGAATAACATTTGTTCATAGCGCGCTTTGCTTCCTTATTCTACGTTCCTAACTTATCTTCACACGCAGACTAAACTCATGTCGATTATAGCTGTTTAGTTTGCGATTAACCAAGTTCAAGTATACTTGACAAATTTACAAACTCGGTTTTTTCGAAGCGTCGCACAATACGACATACAGTGGACAAAAATCGAAATAATCATTGTTCGATTTTGTCTTATCAACAGTGATATCATCAGTTCGTACATAATGTGGATGTAAATAATAATTCCCCCAAGATAGACAGAGGATTGGTAAAAATCGTTTGTACATCAGAACCTAATTACTAGAAAATTATCTCACTTATTCATTGTACATTTTGCTCGTCAGTTCTTGTCAGATGGTGCTTGTTACACCTTAGGTATGGAGAATTTGAGCAAAAATATGTAGAATTTTGATTTCCAATTAAAAAATTTCTTTCATTGTTTAAAGAGCAATTAAAAAAAAAAGCTGTTCAAATCATTCTGTAATTTTCATCGTTCTCTATCAGGAAGATTATTGTATTACAATGCTATTTAGATTACTTTTTGTTATAAACTGCTACACTGGATATTTCTTATTTTTTTAGTGAAATCCATTCGTAATCGTGACTTGATTGAAGAGTGGATGTCTAACCGCACTTATTTCAGAAAATTTTTGAAGTTACACAAAAACTCTGTTCTTTACTGAATGTCAGCGCGATATCTGACAAAACGGCAGGGAGGATAAACGATTTCTGCATGACATTTACGAAACGATGGAAAGATTGTTGCTGGCACCGGCATTATTTATTTAAACGTCACCGTGTGTGGCTAGAAAAAGAAAGAAATATTCAAGATAATTCAACTGAGCCAGCGAGTAAAGGAAATCCTAACAAAAATCTCATAAACAGACTTTTACACGCATCGGATCTCCTGATATCAAGTTTCAGGAAAACTGCACGTTATATGCATTTTTTTATCTTTGTTTCAAATCCTCGTTCAGATGCTGCATTGCGCGTAATATGGAAAAATTTTACTCTAAATTTTCGATTTGTTTTTTCCCATGGAAACACCCCTTTGCCAGTTCTATCATGATTACTTGGACACCCTGTATATCGACGGTCATCGTTTTAAATGGAAGGGGCGAACGATATTCAACGCACTTTTCAAACGTTTCCCAGGAATATGAGTTCGCTTTTTTCCGCCCTCTTTTTTTTTTTTGAGGAAAGGGTGGTTTTCCCTTTTGATATCTTTGTTTTTTTTTCATGCATCGTGTCTCGTTGTGATATTGATCCTGATCGACGCACGTTGCTCTGGCTTTGAAAACGCGGGTGTATTTAATTGTTCGAAAGCGGATCTTGCGTGGTTTTATACTGACCACTTTGCGTTATTCTTTTACTGCGTCGCTGCCACAGTTTTTAGTCGTCAATTGGTATAGTTTACTGCGGTGATCGTGTCCGTGGAAGTAGTTCCCAGAATTCAGAATTTTTTACGATATTGGTAGTACTTTCTTTTTTGTAGTTAAAATTCCCGGAGGAATTGTTTTTTCATTGTGAAATTTATTATACTTTGATCTAATTAACTGGTATATAGATACAGTAACGTACAAATATCTTTTGTAGCAACAGTATTCGTTAATAATTATTTTCTATCGTTAATAATTATCAATATTGTTTTCTTCGAGCTTTTTTGTATAGTGCTTGACGAAACATGCAACAACATTCGCGAACGGTATTTAGCTTGAGTTACCCCTTTACACATACTAAGATGCGCTCGTAGCGTATATTAATTTGCTTATGGCCGTGGCATGCCATAACGTCATCGACGTTAATAAGCGGCACGAAAAATGCATTAACTCGTTACAAAGTAATCCGACGTCTTTGCACCGTGTTAACGCTATAAGTATCGTTACTTTTATCGTTGCCTCAGCTCTACTCTGCCATCTTCTAACGAACATGAATGAACGAGATCATCTTACCCTGTCAATTACATTGATAATCTGGTTATTATTAACGGAGGAAACTGGTGGCCGTATATGTGCGATAATCCACGGTTCAGAGAAGGGATTGAATCACGATGTGCCACTGAAGAACCGAATTCGATCTTCTTCATTTTCCAACGTTTTTAAAGGAAGTTTACTTTTTCAATTTACGAAGCTTTCGCCTTCTAACATGTAAGAAACCAAACCGATCAATTCAACTTCCTATTCGTTTCTTAATTTCATTATTTAAGTATATGACTGATATTTAATTCTCAAGAAACAAATACTCACTTCCATAAGTTCATTGAACTTTCAGTTATGTCATTGTTGCAATAAATGATTTAAAGTGGGATTTCAGACAGTTATTGTTTATGGCAAAGTAGATCTATTAGACATCTGTAACTTGTATTTTTACGATAAGTTAAGCACATTGACGCCTATTTATTACACTGATAGCTTTATATTGTGTAGAGTATGATCGTGTCAGAGTTCTTGAAAGTTGCACGTCTTGAATCGATGCTGAACACAGGTTTACACTCGGGATTACGTCAAAGTAGAATTTGATATACGAAGGACAGCTCTTATCTGGGTTATTCTGGTACTTTAGTTCTCTCATTGTAACGTAAGAAGCAATAAGAAATTAACGATTAATCTCATTCCACGAAGTTCCACAATATAGTGTAACTGTGTCACGACATTTTTGTTTCGTCATGATAAAACGCAAGGAAAATCCATCGTCTTATCTATTCACTGCTTTTTCTTCTTTTTCTTCTTCTTCCTCTTCTTTTTCTTCTTTTTCTTATACGATATTAATTTTTAAGTAAGAATGAACGTGAAGCGATCCAATAAATAGAATAAGTAGCCAATTCAACGAAATAAAGAAAAAAAGAGTAAATAGGAGGAAAAAGAAGAAACATTCAAAGGAATCAATCGTCCGCGCCATAAAAGAACATCCGTTTAGATCCAGACTCGAAACGAAAGCCCCCATTTTATTCGATAATCCGTTTGCACTGCTTAAGTATCAGTATATTGAACCCCTGTATCGAGAACAGTCATTTCATACGATTCGTAAGAGAAAAATTAGGTATACAATATATACAGCAATTAAGAAATTTACTTTATTTTATAGTTCCTTAGTAAAAAGTAAAATTGCGAGACGTCAGTTACAATAGCAGAAAGTTCATTAATTACTAAAAATGTTACACACGTACGTGTTAATACATAAAACATGTATGTAGCTTGAAATATGTGATACTATTTTATTTAATTTAATATGTAATTTAACTTGAACATTTTCAGACATATAAAACGAAATGTAACTCTAAAGGTAAAAATAAAAATCAATGTCTTCCTAAAATTTACATCAGAACGATTCAATAACATTCTTCCAATTAGCAAAGCAACCAATTCATCTATTACGATTTTAAGATGAATTCCCTCTATCGTTCACCAGCCGAACGATCTAATTTCTAATAAAGGGTAGGGACGCGATCGAGCACACAGCAAAAACCATCGAACCATGATCATTTCTTTTCCCTGTCTCTTCTTTTCCGTACGACCAACGAACAAGTAGAAAATATCGACCCTGAAACGAGACTGGACCAAATAAGCTGACGATGAGCCCTGTTTCGAATCAGCGAAGTCCAAACCACACGAAGAGACCAGATAAGCAGCCGGGAAGGGAAACGGTTGGAAACGGCAGGAAGGAGCGCTAAAATTCCAGAGAAAAGTAGAAACGGAGGAAATTGCGGTTTGGAATTCTGACTGTTAGACGAGATTTTGTGCTACTTTCGCCGCGATGCTTTGCTATTTAACGCTGTATAACATGGAAAAATCGAGAAATCGACGAAATCAGAGAACCACGAATATCCTTTAACCTTTCAGATAAGAAGATACTTTGCACCGTGCAGAAGACAATTTTTTCTTTTTTAAAGTAGATATTCGAACACTTGTAGACGTCTTTTATGAATACCTATATTATGTACGTTATAGGAAACATTTGGAAACACATAGTAGCGTTACGAGATTCGACTATCATGACTATGTATATTAATAAATAAAATTTGAAATCAAACTAAAATGTAGAAATTACAAGATATTTAGTGGAAACAATATATTTCGCAGAGATCAGAAAAGTATTGAAGCGGTCGATTAACCATTATATTATTAAACTTAAATATTCAGTGGGACCATGCTTAACATTTATTACATGCTTGAGATGACTATTTAATGTTTATACTAATTTTTTGCTAGATATATGTTTGCAATAAACGTCTTGTAATTTCAACATACATTTTCAGGTTGGTTTCAAATTAAACTAATATAATCATCACATTCGTCCCTCATCACACTGTTAATTATGTTATGTAATGTAATGTATGTAAGACTACAATGTTTTATGGTTTCTATGGAAAAACTTTCGTGATCCAATATAAGCACTAAAAAGTGAAATGAGAAACTTACTGTATAAATATTCATATTTAATGGCCAACGTGTTCTATACACATTTATTATAACTTTCCTGGTTTTTCCTTCTTTTCTTGCCGCGTGTCCATTCTCCTATTCGCGAAGCGCGATGATTCAGCCACGAGTAAAACACCGTTGTCGAACAAAGCCGGAGCGGAATAAGAATGAGACGCGCGTCTCGCCACCGGTGAAAAGCATGTTTTTCCGGTCATTAGATCCCGTTCCGGCGATAAAAGGGTGGAACAGAGAAAGCCAGAGATCGTTAGCGAACCGTTTGCCGGGAGACCGATAAAAGATCGCGTGAAGAACGCTATGACACTTTCCACCATTTTGTTATCCACCTTTAGCTCGATGCTCGCTCGATGCTCGCTCGATCCCTTGAATACTCTTTCTTTCTCGCGCCAACGTTGATGGATGAACGATTGTAACGATTTTGTGGAATTTATATTACGAATGTTACGTAAATTTATGAAACTGAACCTTGCAAGCGTGGAAGAATTTTAATTTTTCTTATATAATTATATCTGCGATGTGTTTCAATTATTTCTCTATCGATCTTGGAGTATAATAATAGTAAAGTAATTCCGCTTCTACGAGAATGTTAATAGAACACTATGATCCTTAAAATGTCTAAAACAGACTTTCCAAAAATGATGTTCAACCTAGAATTTCAATTAATTAGGCCACTAATTAACTTACTGCAGCGATCAATTAAACGAATAAAAAAAGAAGAAAGGTTATATAATAAAAATATCAAGCTTAAAATACACACATATTCGTAAAACAGCGGAACTGAAACAAAGAAAGCTCTTCCATCAAGTCAACACACACCTTTGTTTTGTAAAAGCAGAATTTCCTTCCAAACCAGCGGCTCGTGTTATCAACAAAGTCCCCTTAAATCGTGGACAATTCAACGAGCTTCCATCATTTTCTAGCAACGACTGTTCCGAGAGTCTACTCCGGGTCTATTGTGTAAAATCGTCCACGTACGAGTCGCGTCGAAAAATAAAGAGACAATTACTTGCAGTGAATGCTACGTTTCCCCATACGATTCGCGGTTTTGCTCTCGGTTTTTCGAGCGTTTCTTTGTTACGAAATGAAATATCCAAAGGGAAAATTATCTGCGCCTGCTCTGGAATTTCTCGCCAGTCTACTTTACCATCCTTCTGCGTATTCTAAATGCATCAAACGCAACGTGTTCCTTCTATAAATAAAACGAAAATTGTTCCTACATATCGCATAGGTCGAAGTAGAGATATCTAGACAGAAGTAAACGTGCATTCTAAAAAATTGCAAACTATTCAATAAATACTGAGTAAGAATAAGAAATGAAGAAAAATTAAGAGGAAAAGAGTGCTTAATAAATACAAATAGGAATCAGGTAATTTTGTCGTTACTAGATAGTGCATTTATATGCATTTCTAGGAAATTAAAGAATTCAGAGATACATAAAATGCACATAATATCCAAAAATAAAATAATATGCATAATATATAGTACTCGTTGTAATATTTACGGTATGAGATAAATCTCCATTTAATTTACATTTATATTTTTATTTTAGGAAATTCCATTTCTTTAGTTGCGATTATAGAGGTATAAATTCACGTAAAAGGCCGCAGGCGAACAAATTTTATCAAACATTCTTCATTTTACAGAATTTCATCTCCAACATCAAAAAATGAAAAATCGACATCGTGGAACGTTAACAAACGTATTACTCAATGCCTGACGATATATTTTTCACTTGGGATCAAAAGTTGATTTTTAAAGTCGTCTGATTGATAGGTTTCGCAAGTTTGCCCCGCAGGTAGTAGGATCATATCGTCTTTGAAACAGTTGAACGTTTAGATTGATGACCGTGTGTATCCCTAGAAGTGTTTGGATAGGTGTTTGACCCTATCCTGACGGCTTATTTGTCAGCGAAGGAACGACTCCAAGCATTATATCGTATTTAACTACGAAAGTTTACAAGTATCGTTTCGTTGCAGCACAGTGTACTTCGTAACAAGTTGACGTTGCTCTATCTTTTAACGAATACTTGAGTTCTGCAAGTCAACAGAGTTCTTCGGATATATCGTTCTGTCCATAATCCGTCTATTTCATAAATTATTCCTCAAAAGGAAAAAAAAAAGAAGAAAAAAGCATAGAAGTAACTTAAACCCAAGGTATCCAAGAATCTTCTTTCTGTAGGAGAAAGAAGGTACGAAGTCTCAGCGGGGCATGCAAGATAGAACGATATAGCCTGCAGCGTGATAGCAGACAATTTCCTTGAAGGGACGTCCTTGAGACGATGTTCACGATGCATGTCACCTGCAGAATGCCAGATCGAAAATCAATTTCCGGTAAACGAAACGGAAAACAAGGATTTGACACGCGGCTATTACATACAAAAGAGGAAGGAAAAGGACGTGTCTATATATCGTCATGTCCAACAGATGTCTAGGAACGGACGTTTGGACGCGAGTATTACGGTAATTTTCTCGTCCGTTACAATAACAGTGCAGAAAAAAAGGGAGAGCAGAGAAAAAACGGACAAATCGATGTTATAGGTTACTTCTTTGGTAGGTAGGTTCGTCTTTCGCACAGTGACTTCTCGCTTGGAAAACGTCTTCACTGCTTTCCTTCATCGATCGAACTATGATATTTCAGTTTTTGTACGAGTTGATACGTAAAGCGTATCTTTGAGCGTACTTACGTTTGGATTATACTGTCGTTTGCTAAAGTGTTCGAATATAAACATTTTATTATATTACGTGTGTTATACGAAACATTTTGAAATTTCGTTGACGTTGTAATGAAAGTCGACTGTTGTAATTATGTTCGTCAAGTTTGGAACAAATCTGCAAATATAATATAAAAATTGCAGGATATTTGGCGCAAGTATATATTTCACAGAGATTACGATACAATCTAAGCAGTAAAATCCATTGTACTAACGAGCCTCGATACTCAGTCTTCGTCAAAATTAGGGAAAAATCTTCGATTTCGGCACGACTTGTTCAAACGAAAAGAAATTTCTTAACTTTCATCTGTACGAAGAAAAACTCTATAAAAAATACAAATTTTTTCATAAAAATACCGAAATCAATTGCAATTACAATATAACGGTCAAAAGGACCGTTCATTATAAAGAAATAACAGGATAAAGCGCATTTTTTGCCACCTCGATACACGAAACGCTCACCGAGATACGAGCCTTTAAAGCTCGCGCGGCTCTCTGAATGACAGTCGAAATTCCGGGAAACGGTGTGACCTACTTTACCACCCTCCCCCCTCCCCCATGCGGAAATACGCACAACGTGGCTAGTAATAGTGAAAAAAAAAACACTGAGTCAGCTCCGTCACTGACCATCCCCACAGGTGCTGCGGTTGAAGCGCGTTACTGAATGGGTGCAAGTGAGAGAATGCAACTGTGCGTGCGAGTGAGAGATGTTAGTGTGCGCGCGCAAAAGAAAAGGCCGAGTGGCGCGCGCAAAATGCAGTTGTGAGTGTGCGTGCGTATGAGAGAGTGTGGCTGTACGAGAAAGAAGTCCGAGTGCGCAAGTAACGACCATAAGTACGTTAACAATTGTTTGTAGAGATATCAAAACGAATCGTTCGGTTCGTTAAACGTTATGCGATTCCATTTAAAGAAATATGTGTATAGGTGATTATGAAAGTGGTGTGTCGAGAACCCGAAAAGCGTCGTGATTTTCCTGCTTTTTTTCTTACATTTCTGTGTCTTGGAAGATGTGAAATGAGATGCAAACAACACGAAGATGTCATTTACATATTTATCCGTGGTCGTCATATGTTGTTTTGTACGTGAGTCGTGAAACTTGCGAGAAGAAGAATAATTATTACATATTTTTGCATTACGTCGTTAAATAAAGGCTCAGGTATGGGGTATGGTAATGTCTCGTACAAAATATTTTATAAAAGATGAATGGATTCTAAAGCGGAATTTCATGTTGTAGATGTTTCGTTGAAAGGGGGAAGGCCAAAATTATATTATAATTTACAGTTTATCTCCATTATATGCAAGTGACAAAAGAAAAATATATAATGGCGTAATGGATCTACTATCGTACATTCCGCATTCATCATGAATATTTTAGATCTCTTTAAATATCAGAGACAGAAAATGTTGTTATCGGAGCAGAGGACAATTAATAAATAATTGTGCAAAATTACAATTATATATATATATATATATATATATATATATAACATAAGTAAATAAACCTGTTTATTTTTAATTTGTTTTCTTAATAAAATTCATTATTTCCTATTATCATGTATTACTAGGATGTACTATTAATTTTAAAAATGATGTAAGTCATTGAATTATTTAAGAGACGTATTCTCGAAAAAGTTAATTATGAAATTGTACAATGATATACAAATTCCATGTTGGAAAATCCTATATTCCGCGAAACATGTTATACCACAGTGAAAACATACTTTTTAATACGATCGAACGCAAAAGTCTAAATACCTAGAAACGAAATACACGTAATACGACTTACATCAGTTTCGTAATTACCAGCAAATATACGCCATATTTATATTATGATCTCTATACGTTCATCTACAGGAAAATTAATTATATCATTGACATCTTTTCATACAGCGGGTATTTTGCCAGTGCTTCGTACCTATAGATTAAGATGAAACACCCTGTATATTTGACTTATTTTTTCATCTAAACTGATCTCGTGGATTGAGCAATTATTATCAGAACGCCTTGAATATATCTTGTATTATCAGATAAGTTTTATTTGATTTGACTATCGTGGGAAACAACAAAACCTATGATCGCACGTGGATCATTCGAAAAATGTGAAAAATCGACGTGGTCTTGACAGCGGTGAGCGAAAGGTCTCGAAATAAGGATAGACATATGGACACATGGTATGTACGCGCTGGCAAGGCTACCGAGCATGTAAATCCATGCAAATGGAAATGCTGGCGGCACGCTTGCACTCGGGGGATTGCAAAAGGACCGGAAGTATAGATAGCGAGGGCTTCGAAATTCTCCTTACCAAAGGTGCTTCGGGGATTCCGAATCCGCTCCACTTGCAGCGATTATTTTAGCAGTTACTCGAAAATATCGTGCGCGAATGCGAGTCGCATTTTAAACGCAGATACGCAGACTAAAAGTATTTATGCAAACTTATAGTCTAATATAGTCTAATACCTTATAGTCTAATTATAAACGATAATCAAAATTTTAGCCGTATCTTATACACAATCCCCCCTTTTTGATACTTGCATTTATTATATTTATTTATTTTGTGTGTTCCATGAACAGTTGGTTCGTTACATAGATATTTCATTTTTCATGCGAATATACAACATACGATGTATCTGAACGTAATAGTTTGAACATGGACGTGAAACGAGATTTCACTGTCATCCGTGTTGTTTTAACAACAGTCCATGATCGGAAAACGTGAAACAGTTGGCAGCAATATTTCATCGTTAATATTTCACCGAACCTCTTTCAACCGATAAATATTAAACGAGTCCCCTATCGCTTTGTATTCCATCGAAAATTCAAAACAATTGGTCGCATGCTGGTACTGTGTGGAGAAATACGAAGTGGAAAATCATGACCTTGCAGCACTTTTTGGGAATTCATACCTTCCAAAGTTTAAAACGAACAAACTTTGAAATTAGCTGACAAAAATAATTTAAAATTAATTCGTTATACAGTCACTTTCATTTTATAAATTTTGTATACTCCTTCGAGTTATAATACGGTATGTCAAAACCCTATGTTTTCATAATACATGTTTCATAATACATACACAAATTTCGCAAATTTCGAGATTGAATTTTAAAATGTTGACGTTTATTTTACTCCATTTATAACAACGAGGGATGAAGAACAATGAGATTCGATTTAATATTTCGTATCTTAATTTTTCATTTCCATATAATAGAAGAACACGAGAGCTCGAATTCCACAACAATAATACAAACAGACACTCAACCACCGCTTACAAAAGATTCCATGAACGAAACCAATCTTCGCGTAAGACCACCAGCATTCCATCAAACCCTCGTCCGTCGAAAACATCTCAGTTCCACCTCTAACTCTTCCTCGCCTCTCTCCGATAACTCGTCGATTTCGAACAGGGTATACACCGCTCAGGGCGCTGAGAAGCATCGATTCCCTTGTACAGCGAGCAGATCCACGTGGAAGAGGGCAGAAATCAATTTTACTCTTTACGATTCATTCGATTGAAATCGGTTTGCTAGGTGGAGAAATGCAGCTGACGTAAGCGAACCGCTGTCAGTCGTAAAAAAAATACCTTCGAATATAGAAGAAAGAAATATAGTTCATTTGCTGCGAAAATGACAATAAGTAAAAAAAAGATCGCAATTTTAGAGGAAACGGTGTAAACTATATCGGAATAATGATGGATCCGAGTATCCTTTCGTGATGAGTGTTGAAAGTTCACTTATGTAAACCGCAAATTCTGAGCCACATTATTATTGCAGGACATGAGCGATATAAATAAAAAAAAAAGAATATGTACAAAATACAATCGCATGCAGGGGAAAGAGAGAGGTAGACAGAAAGGTGGTTCGTTTAATGTCGGGAACCGTGTTACCATTTACGGGAATTGCCAGGTTATCAACGATTTGTCGTAAATTTTTATTGGCTGGCCGGTTTGAGATTCGTGTTGCGTTCTTCCGTGTCGAAAAGATTCGACGAACTCGTATTTTTCAGGATTTTCCGCGCGAGTTTGCGAGTAGAAAGAAGAGAAACGATATGACTAGTGTAGAATCCTATCTAAGCGATTTCGCAACACTTTCCGATTGTTTTCGCGGCCGTAGGCTGGATTTAATAGAACGTGATTTCTAGTAGATGTCTTGGAATTGAAACAGAAAGAGAAATTCTTGCCGATGATTTATTTCTTTTTTATCAAACTTGATAATTTTTTGATGATTTATGGATTTGTTCGATTTAACAATAATATGCTTTTATTTAAATTTCATTCTATTATAATGTCTACATAAATTATAAGATTTTTAATATACTGCATATTATATTTATTGTTATCATTATGTTTAAAATTAAATTAATTAATTGGCTTTGTAAACTAACTATTTTACACACTAAAGCTGTTCACAGATACCCATTAAAAGAATTTACATATAGAAATATACGAGTATTAAATGGATAAGTAATACATTCCAGTTTTTCACGTTAAATGGTTAAAATATTTTGATGTAAGATTCTGTAGAAGTTTTATAACTATTCTATGATATATTATAATATTTCATTGTGCTTGACATAAGCACGTTTGCGTACTGTTGCACTAATTGCAAGAAAATCTGGCCTTCTAGTAAACCGGAGGAAATTCTATGAAAACACTTTGAAAGACAAGAACAACAATTTGTAGAGCTACTACGTCATCGAAAACATAGACTAATTATCTTACTATAACATTATTTTGGAAGTTTGCAACGAGGATAAATTAAATCCAGTGTTATCGTAATCTAGTCTTATAATAATTCGTTAAATCTAATATTATTACAATTTTTCATCTTCATCTAAATAATAAAAATGATTTATGGTGAAGCTAGCTTTTAGGTAACTAATGAAAAAGTGTTTTGAAATTCAAAAATTAATTTTATCTTTAATTAAAAGTAACTTAAAAATCAATTTGATTTTGGTATCATTTGACTTGGACGACCATCAAAAGGACATATATTTAAGAAACAGGACAGAGTGTTCTGTAAGATTATATCGTGAATAAATGCATGTTAACAGTTGCATATTCTGTATAATAAAACGTTTATCGTCCTATTCATAACAGTTATATTATTCCGGGTTATTAACTGCGTCCTCCTTTTAAGACACATAAACGCCATTCTTAAGGTGTGCAATGAAACTTTTAATACTATTGTCCTGAAATAACTTTCAATATCAAAAACAGTAATCCAGCTTTACTGTTCGTATGAAACCTATTTACTTCACCTAAATCTTAATTATACTGTCCTATTTATTACAGAAGATGAATTATTGTCACAGATCTATTACAAGAATTCTTCTATTCTACAATTGATCATTCTTATGAATTTAGACTCGTTAATAACAGTGAAACCAATTAATTGTTGGAAAAATGTATTTAAAACTATGTGAAGATTATTTTGAAAAACTAGGCACGCACATGCTCTTTCGTAGAAATTTTCCGTTACTAAAGTTTTATTCGACAAAACGACATTCCGTATGTATTAACAAAAATTGTGAAATAAAATTAAGAAGTAGTGCTTTTAAAATATTTCAACATATCCAAAAAGTGAAGCAATCGAATATAGCGACAAATATGAAAACATTCGATCGAAACATCCAAACTTAAATTATTTCTCTGCAAATGGTGCTTCCTCGTTCATATCCAACTCCAACTAATAAAACGTAGGAGAGGAAGCGTCGTGCGGATGATCATCCAACGTACCTACCCTCGCCAATCTTAAATCGACATGTCGGAGACAGGATGGTTCGCGGCTGAGAACATCGATTCGACTTAATTAAAATCGATATGAGCAGTCGATAAGGGGAAATATTAAAAGAGTCAGGAAGATGAAAAAAGGTATACCTTAGGAAAGCTAGATGGAGATAGGTGAACGAACAGGATGGCTACTATAGGGCGTAATAAAATTTCAGAACTTTTAGGGTAGATAGTACTCGTAGTACTAGCGCTAGTACAATGAATGACAAAGATGGATCTATTAAGCATGAATCGAAACGTTAAATGGTATTTTCTAAAGTTTTAAGCAAATTTTCTTTCGTTTTGGAGCTGTTGTGCACGAAATACTACTGTATTTTTAATACAAATGTAACAATCTCATTGGAATCATTAGCTTATCCCATAAGTAATTTTTTTACATGTACGTATTATTTTCACTTCTCTACGTGAAAAAGTTTCAAAGATTTCAAAGTTCTCTCTATTTTTCTAATTATAAAGTATCTCCCTATTTGTATTCGAAGTTAGTACAATTTATGATCTTATCGTATACAATTTCATTTCTTCATATGTTGTTGCTTGTTTCTCGTAGCATTAGAACTACACAAAGATAATATGTTAATTTTTGTATGTTTTCAACTCCTGAGCACAATTCATTCCCATAAACAAATCATTTCCTCAAAAATGTTGGCAATTAATTTGATGAGTCAACTCGCCTTTGCTTAACGATATTCAAATGACGAAACATTTTCGTTCCTATCATTCGACTCATTTTTGTCGAAGTTGTTTCCCATGAGAATTCGAGAATTTGGAACGAAACTGCTTAACTTTCCTGCATTGCGTTACAACGTGCCCAGTTCCAGAGTCGTGAATGCTTCTTCTGCGAGTGGAGACGAAATGCTTAAAATTTTGTTCGTTTGATTTACGACACTTCTCGCTGACTCGTCGGAATCGGACGGAAACGGATCAAAAGTAGAACATGTTCGTTGGAAGGCGGCCGTTTTTGCATGACGATGGATCTACTCTGCTCCAGAGAGTTGTTTGAGAGAAGTTGACTAAGAGAAACATAGTCCAAGTGATTTTCCACCAGAATTTCTACAGGAAATAATCCATTTTACAAATATTATATAGGGTGAATCATGCAACTAGGACAAACTACAGTGTTAAAACGGCAGAAGATGGACAAAAATTTCATGAGAAAAAGTTAAATGGGTTGGAGTGACGCATCGCGTGGTGCATCGAAAATCGAGGCATTTTAAAGATTTCAAGGTTACCTCTATTTTCTCAGACAGGACTATACATTTTTTTCTACATCATCCGATGCATTTCTTAATTCTTCATAAGAGAATATTAGATACTTGGGTCGACAAATGTTTAGTTTAAAAGATATTTTAATTTTAATGTTGTACTTTAACATTTTCCTCGCCCTTCGAAGGAACGATTAATCGATCAGCATTATATATTCGTGGAAAATCCTTAACGAGCGAATGTACAAGTAGACTAGTCTTATATTTTAATATTTAATACAATCAGTCGAAAACTTGTAATTTTTCAAAACATTTTAAGAATTTATGCTCTAAGTGCTTGGCGCTACCGCGAGGATGATTCGCAACATTTATCACATAACTGTGGCGGACGAAAACGAACCAACAACAGAGGCGCGTTTGCGGCAGATGACGATTAGCGAGTGGAAGAGAACTTTTGTTCAAAAAATACCAATTAAATTGCACGGGTTGGAGAGCTGATGCAATAGCAGGCAGCTAGGTTGATTCGAGGCTGCCACACTTTCACAAAAGCAGCGATTGTGTCGCGGCTGCAATAGAAATATACGCTGGAAGTATCATGAAACAGCCCGACGTGCATTATTGTCGTGCTGAAGGTATTGTTACTTGCTACAATAACGTTTCCCTCCACATAAGCAATTACCAGCACGCGTCGTTGATTAATTGCCTAGAATTGATAGAGACGCGTCTTTTTGTCTCGTAAAACCTACGAGTTTTTTTTCTTTTTGTTATAGATATACTAGATATAGATATTGACATAGAAGGAATTATTTAATTTATTTTCAGACTCACGATTCTGTAAATAGAAAATAACGTGGCTAAGTGACTCACAAGATTTTAGTTTGAATATTACATATATAGAGTATTTTGAGCATCTTTGACTTGAATTTTGTATTCTGTTTTACGTGATGAAGGGTAGCATAAATTTTTATGATTTCTACATATATTTCCAATTTTAGCAATATAATGACGATAGATATGTTTAATTACTAAAATAATTTCTATATATATTTTCAGATTCGCTTCAAGTTCTACAATATCATCATCACAGACATGTTTAATTGCAGCGTTATTGAAATTTCAAAATGTTTTGTCCAAAATATATATTATTATTAAACATATATATTCATAGGAAATTCCTATAAGCTCGAAATAACAAATAAAAATATCAAATAATTACTCTCGCTAAAATAAATAATGGACAAAATTACTTAATGTTTATTAAATTATAATGAAATAATAAACAGATTTATTTGAAAACCAGGTTGTTTATATTTTTCCATGTAAATATTTACAAAAAGGAATTTCTCCTCGCTTCTGTTTCTTATTTCCTTAACTATTATTACCAGTTCCAAATAAAGACATGAGAAGCGGGACAAACCGATAGCCGAGCCAAAATCACTGGCACGGAAGATTGCAGAATTAAATTCATCCACAGCAGTTTACCGGACCGTTCGATCCTAATTAGAGAGTCGTTCAGGACGAAGGCGGAAGAATCCACCTTTTCGTCTGAGTCTCTTCGCCAACGCGTAAGAAGTTTCTTACTTCAAGGATTCTAAGAAAATGCCAGGCAACTTTCTTACGAATTCCTCTTGCTTTGTGGTCGAACAGACCGCGGCAGGCCGCATGAAATACTTCGAGGAGAATGAAATCGTCGTTACGCTTCCTTCGCTTCGCTTGTCCTTTCTTCTTTTCAATCGCTTCCGCGACGGCCGAACCGCGCGTCTCTGATAAAATTGATCGCAAGTTTTAATTGCACGAGTTTCCACGGAGCTTTATAAATAGTCAATCGTTGAATACTCTGGAAATAACCATATATTTGCGGTTGTGCGTCTTTCGATCGTATTTTTTTATAGTATGTTGCATCTTCGTCCAAAGCATACGCAGAGAGACATGGCCGCGTGGAGTCACACGGGACAATGTTATGAGAATGAATTTAATTATTAGAATAACCGAACCGTTAGTCCGGGGTACTTGGGACACGCAGTGCCTATTAAATTTCGCGTTCAAAATCCAACTCGGCGGCCATCTCTCTCTATTCACCCTGCCTCTTGGGTGCCCCTGAATATTAGGGGGCTCGCGGGAAATCTTGGTCGTCTCGATGGTTGGATATGTACCAGCGCCTGCGTCCTGGCTCTCTAACTCTCTCTCTCTCTCTCTCTCCCTCTCTCTCTCTCTCCCTCTCCTCCCTCCCTCCCCCCTTCCCTCTCTTTCTCTTATGCTGTCTGGCGGTTCACGGATACAACGAGATAACAAGGATGAGGCGGAGATTGCTTCATTAGCTGAAACGCGTAATTGCACAGTCTATTTGCCCTCACGCTTATCGGGAAGAAAATGTTTGCGCAAAGGACGTCCATAATTCGTTCGTCATACGACACTCGAATGTCGACGTGGTGCTTTTGAATAGAGACACGCGGAGCAAGGAAGATGGGTGGAGGATACCGAATTTCCCGGCGCTTTCATCCGGGGACGGAAAGCAAACTTTCGCGTCGACGGTCGCGATTGATTTCGCGAAGTGGAAAATGAATATTTTTGCACGTGTATGTGTGCGATGATGAAGGTGTATAGTCCTGCTCATAAGTACAGCGAAAGCTCGACTGTTCGAACTAAACCATAAAACTATGGCTATTCGGATGATCGAATTTTCTCGAATAACCGGATGATTCTGTTTGAGAGAACATTTATTGTGAAATATTTTGCAGATACGCGCAAATACATTAGTATTACACAAGTACAAATCCTTTAAATCAAAATTTAACAATTTTCTTCGGTGTCTATTTTTCTCCCCAATCCTCATTTTTTATTTTTTTTATTTTATTTCAGGTCGTGTCAACCATTCTTATGGTCATTAGCGGTTAACAAAATACGTAATAAGGTTATTAAAAAAAGGAAGGAAGTGTAAAATACAATAAAGCAAGTTATAAATTTAAATAATAGTATCCATACATTTCGAAGGTATATCGTATATAGTGCAATTGGAGTACAATACAGTACAATTAATATAAACTTGAATTAATACGATACAATGTATGTTAGTTTGTGAACTAAGTCGGTAGCTTGCAATATCATAATTGGTGATAGAAATTAATATCTTGGAGAAGATAAAGAAAGTTTTCGCTATGTATTTTATGACTTAAATATGTTCGAATCTCATTTGGAAGACCAAATTTATTTTTGTATTGCGAAACGTTACTACAATTAAAAAGATGATTCACAGACAAAATACAATTACTCATTTAGCTTACTTTTAGTTATAAGATGAAAGTGTGTCAGCTTAGTGTGCTCTATTAAGAAAAATTGTTGAACTTTTATAAAATATACTTGTACGTATTTTACGTATGTTGGAGCGAGGTAAATTTTTCCAAAAATCGTTTACGACGTTTCTTATCTTTCAATTTTTCTTACTTGCCAATGTTTGGCGCTTCGAAGCATCTTAAACTCGTTTCTGAAGCAACGAATGCTTTTGAGTGTAAGCGATACGAACGTTACCGATAGAATTTAATCTATAAATGCTAATAATAAGATGGTTAGAGAAAAAGAGAAAGTGTAATCGGTAAGAAAATGCAACACACATTGAATACAAATATATATTTCTCTTCCTTACTTCTTAGAGAGCACCGATCGGATAATCGAACGTTTCGTTAATCGAAATTCTCATAATCGAATTTTTTCTTAATCTACGTTGTGATAATAGATATCGTTCCATTAATCGGGCTTCTGATAATCGACGCTTTACTGTGTTATATATGTCTACTAGACAAGGATTACGAGAGCATTATTCGAATTGTTTTGATAAACACGTTCAATGCAGGCGTCGATAGACGTATGGAGGAAGAGGAAAGCCTTTAGTGACGATGTCGATACATGGTATCGACATCATTTATTAAAACATTTGTCAATAATCTAACATGTGTTCTAGACATTTTTAAAGTAAAACCAAATAAAGAAGATACCTTTTTTTCAGCGCTCGTCATGGAAGCAGCTTTGAAAGGAATTTATTACACAACTCAATATACGGAATAAAATAGAATTGATTGGTTATTAAATTATTGTGCAACAAGATTGCAATCATTTCAGAGTTATTTTTAAACTTAATATTACTTTCTGTAAATATGGTGATGTAACTTATAGACGAGCGTCTACGTGTCTCGAGACGACTACAAAACGTAAAGGGATGAAAAATAAACGGACGGATGGCGAAACAGTTTTTCAGTCGAGCAAAAGTCGATCTGCGAACAGTTTCGGTATTTTTCGCGGATTACAACGAATTGGAACATAGATTCGTGATTCGATTCGCGCGATGCTTGAATCCAGCCGTACGATGTGTTAACCATTGAATGGGAAACGAGGCATGGGCACCGATACATCGGCTTTTGATTTTAAGAACGACGTCCAGAAGGAGACGCCAATTCGTTGCCAGTTCGGGATTTTATTTCAACCGCTTTGAGCAATAAATTTCGCGATATGAAAGATTGGAAGTCTACAAGAAATATGAAATGGAACTTTTTGAAAATTCAATTGAATTGAAAAGATAAGAGTACTAGATAAAAGACTTGATTGTAATATTAAACTTATGTATCGTATGGTAAGTACGATAGTAAATAATGCATTGGATATTTTGTAGAACTTTGTAATTGGTTCTAGCGAACCAATACGAGGAGACCAATAACGAGAGAAGAAAATAAAAGTAGTTCGGTACAGTAAATAGATATTGTAGCTGAGATTTCGTGTATCTATTCGATGCAATCTGCTAGAAGTTTGTCAATCTTTTTCGAAAATGTTGACAAACTCTCCATTAGGGGCTAACAGAGTTGCAAAAGTTCAAATTACTCTGCGAACTCTTGCAGAATCGTAAATCAAAGCAGGCAGATAAAATTAAAGAACAAATTTTCTTTTTTACACAGGTTCGAATTTCAGACCTGAAACTTTGCACATTAATTAAATTATAGGCTTAAATGATAGGCGAGAAAATATTTTTTGTAAATTAACGTGTTCTGTACGTAGATTGATTGGAAATTGGTCAAAATTGTAATGGTGCAAAAAAAAGAATTCAAAATTCGCTGAGGAAGTTTCGTATTTAAACTATTCAATCTTACTACCCAACGCAAAAATACAAATTTGCACAAAAATTCGCAGTCTAGTATTAAGGAATAATTTAGAAAGAGTTGTCCTTAATTTGAACTTTGGCCTTAATGGGCTCAAAACTGTATTTGCGCGACACGAAATACGTTACTGATTAGTGATCATTGCCTGGCAATTTCGTATGGATTGAATGATTATCAAGCACATCGATTCACGGTTATCCTTGCCAAAATGGACTATTGGAAATTACTTACGACCTCGTATATGGAGCCCAATCGATCGAGTCGGGCCCTTACATAGCGATAACCGTATATAACGTACGATATGGTGATTTTCCACTAAAAGTTGCATATTATCCAAGAAGAAAGATCAATATCTACAGCAAATTCTAGACCGCAGTTGTGCGTGCTGTAAATAATTTGAAACTGTTATCAAGTATCGGGTTCTTGTATTGTATTATACTTGAATACTCGAATGTTGCAGTACTTCAATAATAGAATATTATAATAACGAAGCATAATTATTTAGAAATAATTGAACACTGTTGAAATTGTGCGTGTAGGTTGTATAGACAGTAATGAAGTATCTACTGTATCTACTGTAGTGCAGACAATGAAATATAATTTAATGTTACGTGACTATACATCTCTCTATTAGCTACAATTCACATAACACCCAACAGGATAAATAATGCAATTAAGATACTTACGAAAAACTAATTATTCAATGCGTACTAATTTTTCGAGTGTCGTTCAAGTGCGTGAATTGCAAAGTTACGCGACTGACTGAATTATGCTGTGGCTAAAGAGGTCATCGTTTCCTTACCTAAAACACAAAATATTATATACACATATAAATACAAAATAATATATACATATAGATCTTGAGATTTTAATTTGTGAGAAGATTATTATACAGAGTGAAAACAGAGATAAATATCGTGTGTTCGAACGTGAGTTTGTAACAGTACCACTACCATCGTCGATAAACCCGAGAAATGAAACGAGATCTATAATAATGTTACAGCAGATAAAAGTACCGTAGAATAAGAAAGGAATAATTTCTCGTACAAATGTAGGACTAATGAGGAAAGAATTTGTGTAACGATCGATAGGTTCGAGTGGCTCCAATATTTTTTGCCTGTATCAGAGTTACTGGCGAGAAAGTCACTTAATGAAAAACGCTCCTTTCACCGATATCGAATTGGTTCACATTTCAGGATCACGCGTTAGCCTCGTTATACCAGACGATTGGTTCGTGCAGGACGTAACGCAATATTCCATCGAGCGAGACAACGTGAAAGACGTTTCCTTTTGCGACAGTTATATTAAAGGATTGAGTTTGATATCACGTCTTGATGAAAGAATTTCAATATGAGTTTGTGCTATTTAAAGATTTGTAGAGATCGTGATACCGTCTGCAGAAGCTGATTTTATCGCAGATGACATGTATAGTAGATAAGACGTTTATAATATCCGTCATGCTAATTCTTCGAATCCACGTAATGAGTTTCATTATTACGAATTTTCTGAATCAAAACGATCATATTTTTTGTCTACCACATTTTTAACAGCTATCTATCCTAATATATATATTAAAATACTCGTCATTTTTGTCAAATGAAGTTTTGTAAAATTACAGCATTTTTTCCATATTATTAATCTTCTGCACCACTGTGTAATATTACCCTTTTTCTTTTTTTATCTCTAACCATTTAAAAACTACAGCTTGCTCGAGTTACATGTATGTACATCCTCTAAATCCAAAAAATTCAAAATTCCACGATCATCCATCAAATCCCTATAGACCGATGTACACGTAGATCCTTTCAATCTCTCACAATAAAACCGTATAACCAATTTCCCAAATAAAAAACAAATTCCCCAAGTTTTCACAAGCCATCAAACTTTAATCAACGTTTTCGAACGATCAGCTTTTTCACGAATCGTCGAATCACGCAACCTTCGTCAAAGCAAATATCTATGATGCGACACTTGCGCGCTCGATCGACGAGCAAAGGTTCCTCGGCTGGAAATTCACTCGCGTCTAAGTATTAAATATTTCTCAAGTAGGGGCGTTTAATCCTGACCACACGTAATTCCACTTACTTTGATATCGTCGCGCGGATCAAATCGACGCGCGCGTGCGTCTCAGCGACGACCTAACAGCCGTCTATCGTAGCTTCCAAACCGGAATTTCATTTCGCTTTAATTGAACCCAGGGTTGCGTTCCACGCTGCCACTAACAATCCGCATCAGGTTACGACTTTCTCTATTTTATGCATTTCCATTTCCATGCGTCTTGGTGTCCATTGGCCTTCGTTTATTTATGAAAATACGTATAAAATTGCATACTTAATCGTTTAAATGGCGATACACTTTCACAAATTGTTCTCTCCAAACGCAAAAAAGATTGATCACACTAACTATAGATACGTCCAATATGATGTTCGCAAACAGTTCGCGATCAATTCGTCGTCTGTTTTTCATTCGTTTGTATATCGTTCGCAAACGCGTTTGTGAAACATAGTGACGCCACGAGTGGACATAAAATGTTTGCAGACATCTTACGAACACTATTTACGAACAGTGTTCGTGAACTGTTCACCTACGAATAAGCGCTTTACAACAACATTATCTTTACGATACGCGTAATATAATATGTGAAATTTTTCGTACAGTTTGATTTCCCAATATTCTCGATTAATGTTTCCAAGTTGATTCAGCAATTTCAAACGGCGCGTCCTTATTAATCTATTAATTATATTCTATAAGTTCTCTATGGGTATTCGATTCAGACATTGAGCCGATTACTTGATTATTGGAAGTAGTAATTTGTTGCTTATATCAATCGAACGTAATATCTGCGTAATGTTAATATACGTGTGAGGCTAAAACGATTTAATAAATCTTTTACACGTTGAAAGTACTCAAGTAATTGACACAGCATAGTACGATGTTATGTTGATAATCCCGTTACTTGTTAAATGGCAACGAAAATAAATCGTCATATGAATGATCAAACGCGTGAAATTATTTTATAATAGATGAAACTAATATACGATCGAAATCTTGGCATGTTTATTAGTATTTTATTAACAATTATGTTTATTAATAATCTGTAGAGACAATGCAGTGTCATTTATCGACGGAATTCGAACGATTGAACGTTCCTGATGGATTCGCTAAATACCTGTAGTGATAATAAAACGACGTTAATTTTTGTACACGTTCGATAAAAATCAATTGCTATTTAATATTTCGTAATCAACGCATATCAAGAACAATTTTCAATCTATTCGACAGTGAAATTAAAAGGGAAAAGTCAGTATTCAAGGAGGATTCAATTTTCCATTCTGAAACGAAATTTATTATATACGGTAATAAAATTAAAAAATTAAAATTCGATTGATGTTCAATTGCAAACAATTGAATTTTTTCCTTTATTCAATGTTGACATAAGTTTCAGAAACTTCCGTAAAAATGTAATGAGAATATCGGTCCACAAACAATGTCACGTATACTACAATCCACCCACGTCAACCACATTTTTCGTACCTTCCTTCTCTTTTTGTGAAACATAAACCGAACGTGAGACAATTGTCTTATCAAAATGGCGTATAAATATGCGTGGGACGTTCACAGCGATCGAAATTCGATCCTGATCTGGGCATTCACGCTGTCCTCAGTTTACAGAGTTGTTCGCCTAGGTGACGGAAGAAACGAAATTCAGGATGCGCCAATGGGATTTATGCAAAATCGGGATTTCACCGCAACCACGATTATCCTGGCTACTATGGTGACTAGATGGGAACAGCCAGCGACAAAATGTACGCATACACGATTAATTAGAGCCGATAGATCGTTCCGGTAACTGGCTTCCGCATAGCTACAAGGGATAACGTTTCAATACACTGATTATACAAAAACTGTTAATTAAAAAATTCTATAAAATATTGATCAGCCTTATTGACGTTTTGAGAGTCATTTATTGGGCTATAGAATTGTTTTAAAAATGACTGTGATAGATGGGACTAATGATGAACTATTCTGGTTTTTAACGAATGTCTTTCGCTTAAAAATTTTTCCAGCCGAATTTTTACTTTACTAATGAATGATGGTATTAGCATAGTATACATTGTGCAACAGATTACAGTTGGTATAAGTTATAAAACGCTTGAGTTTGAAGAAATGTAGGATAATGTTAGTTCCCTGAAATGTTTGTCAAATTATGAAACAAGTCAAAGTCTTATTAAGTATCGCGTAATTTGCCGAGGATATTAACGGTGGACATTGACAATATCAAACGTAGGTACTGATATTTCACTATTTTTAAAGTTCTTTGTAAGAAACATTAGATTATACATATTATGGTCTGGAAACATTCGAAAAACGCAAGAGTTTGCAATTTCGCTGTTACAACATTGTAGGATTCGGAAAAACCGAAATTCAATAAACTCGTATATTTTTTCAGCATATTGTTTCGATCGAATCAAACTCGAATCAAGTTAGCTACGATTCAATTTCCGACATCAATGGTCACGTGTGGTAGGCTGAAACATATCAAGTGTAACTTCGAAACAAACCAGTTATTCTCAGCAACGCTTTTCGCATTTCCCATTTTAAGTATCGAAGATTCAGTAATTGTACATTATTATTTGGAAAACTGTGAAGAATAAGATTTTCTTAAGTGAGTTAAGAATTAATTTTTGTATACAGTTATAATTGTTATATATGTTAAATATGCAAAAAACATACGACATTTCCGCGAATAAAATATACAAATATGTATAAGAAATATGCAGAATATGTCAGCAGTATGTTTCACGTAAGTTTAATATGTCGATTATGTATTATCTACGGTATGATATTTAATAATAGATATATAGTAGTCGTTCAAAAAGCATATTCAACGATATAGAAATTATTTTGATTAAATAGAAAATGTTTTGAGGAAATTAGTTGCAATTAAAATTTCATATTTTCTTTTTTTTATTATTTAATTTGTACTTTACAATTTGTCCAGCTGGACATAAATTTCATATTGACTCTATAATATTATATGCAGATCGTTTACGCGGTGAAAATGTTCCCCTAGATAATTTACGCTATTTGAAAAAGCCGTTCGATTCATTGGCATCGCATTTGGAAGCACTTAAGGAGAAAACCAATCAACTTGCCGGAAAATTGCAACGTGTTCCTCGTTCCAACAACTTGCAAGGAATTTTTCAAGTGAGGGGTTTGGATCCTATCCAGAACTCTTCACATTGGACACACTTGTAAACTCTGTTCGTACACTCGAGCTATTCACATTTTCATGAATTTCAAAATGGTTGCCGCTTTATTAATTTAGAGCGAAACTTCCATTCAGATCTCTGACGAAGTTTTCATTATACGCTTGATTAAATCGCCAATGTAACACGTTACATGTTAGTTTTGCTACTAGTCTCTTACAACAAGTATCTGTAGAGCCACTGTTAGAGCAGATTCTTTTAAACTATTTACAAACTCAATAAAAAAATAATGTTATTGAATTATTTAGAATGTTTCTGCAATTTTCATTGTATATGGCATTCAACACCAGGAAATTCTATCTCAGGATAATATTTTGGTAATGTATGGATAAAAATACGTATCGAAAATTATAATGGATGTTTGAGCGATAAATGTGTGAAATACAATCGTAGTTTCGTTCCTACGACGAACAGAATATTGTCAATCTAACGCAGACGTGATATCTTACCGAGGTGGCGTGTGATGAAACGTAAAAAATACAAAAGAGAATCGTTACAAAAAAGAATGTTAGCACCAGATCATTAAATTTTCAGTGCTACTAGTTCCGTGAAATACCTGTATGTATCATACGTGCATGATGCACAGTTCGTTGAATTAACAATGAGGTTCGTTGCTTTCGTCTCTTAATTAGTGCTCAGTATGAATTAGTAAGCCTCATAGAATCACGTATGAAAAATGACAGAATTATTATGATGAAATTCTATTTCAGAGAATTACGTTTCTTTTTGTGTATACTTCTTTACACTAACAAGTTCCGCTTGTTTAATTAATAATGCTTGTTGCGCGAGTATGTATATTTTAATCATGTAAACTTTCTTCACGTGTTATTACGATGAAATATAGATGAAACGAAATGAAATTGTCATTGTTAAATTCAGTTAATTTAGTTATAAAAACGTTTCTTTCCTTTTGCAGTAGAAAAACAAGTATCTTTTTCTTACATTTTCTTATTTTTTTCTATATTTAGATTGAAATTTTCGACTGAAAACTTGTGCATACACGTGTGTAGATGTATTCTCCATTTAATTAAGTAATTTACGTAACTAACGATATCGTTCGTACAAATTATGATACAGATTATAAAAACTTAATCATAAAGATCTTCTTTTTTCTCTTTCAATAGAAAGAGATGTCTTTCTCTTTATATTATCTCTTTTTATATTTATATTGAAATCTTCGATTGAAATATAAATACACGCGTATAGATGAATCCTTCATTTAATAAAATTGAGGTGGATAGGTCGTGATAGGTACTGAAGGTACATTCGAATATGTTTAACCAATAACGTTTATTAGACTCTACCAATTAACAACAAATAACGTTTAACCACGATTAACGATTAACAACGATTAACGATTAACAACGACGCTTAACGACGATTAATAACAGTAACGATTAACTGAACTCTCAAGAGTAGACGACTCGTTTCTCTTAACCTTTCGCATTTCGCGGCTTGGAGCAGAATGAATCTTTTTGGTTCAAACCCGAACAGATTCTTTCCTTTGTTGCCCCTCGATATCCCCACTACGCGCGCGTTTATTAGAAGACCGCGACGGTTGCCGCGTATGCATTCTACCGAATATTCGGCGAAAAAATCGTAGGAATATCAATGGTACATTAGGCCTGTCGGCCTTACGCTTTGAAGGTAATAGCGTTTTGTGCCGCGAAGCCGTTGGAAATTTCCGTGGTCGAGTATCGCCACAAAATAATTAAAGTAATTAACGATATTGTTTGTACAGATTACACTTCTCGGTTATTTATAGCATTCCCAACTTTTTAACTTGTAAGTGTGATTTTCAATGATTTCCAAGAAATGTAGCTTGAAAATTTCTTTCACATGTTCTTGATAAAAATAACGCAATATCAGTGATATCGTATTCGTACATGTAGATAAATACACATAACTTTTTGCAATTGGATATATAGGATTTGGCGAATATATATTGAACTTAAGGGACAGGAAACAGAGAAGGATAAAGATTTACGTGTTACACATATTATATCATCCTATTATCCTCTGTCCTTGACTTCCTGTAAAATTCTCTGAAAATATATCTGTAAACACACGTCAGCCTTCTGAACAAATTTTTTACGGTGAATTAAGATTCTGCACTTCCTGTCTGTCGCCAGTTGGCCTTCGAACAGTTCGCATTATCGTAATACAGCAGTAACGACCGTTAAAAATGGGAACTTACCGCATCGTTTTCATTGTTCGGTGGGATCGGTGGATCCCTGGCAGGAAACCGAGCGTGGATTCCAACGACAGTGTGTCTGCACTAGTCTCGTTTCTTCTCCTACTCTTTCATTTTTATCCCATCTTCACTCTTCTACTTCCTTCTTCCCTTTTTCCTTTCGATTTTATTCCCTTCCATATCTCAGCGACGCTCGACGAACCCATTCTACGCGCGAATTCGCGAAAGTTAATGCTTTCTTCCTTCCGTTCCCCTCGCGAGAGCCTCAATTTATAATCCCTCCATGGCTCCCATGCTGGTTCAGGTTCCGACTACGGAAGCGATATTATACAAGAACAGCCGACGAGGCTGCGTTATTCCAAGTTGGCCGAAAGTTAAACGGAACCAGTCGCTGGGTTCCGATCTCTCCGCCAAACATTCGATCCACGGAGTTATAGCTTCGTTACCTCGATCAGGAGCAAACGACGAACTATGTGAAAGGGTTAATCCTTGGCCACGCTTACGCTTGTCCTTCTGACGAATATTTTTTACGAGGATTTTTATGTATTTATGGGAAATTCGAAGATGCAAGAAAGCATAGAACTCATATAATAATATGCAAAAATATTGGTCATCCCATAATTCGTACCGTTTTTCGAGCGGTTATATATGTTAAGATTGTTTACATACCTTTCAGTTTTATGAAAAAATGTAATCCCCCTCTCGTTGTACAACTTCTTCCCATTTTTCTGGTAGGGCCATTATTCCGTCTCGATAAAAGTTCTCTTGTTTTTCTTTAAAATAATTTTCTAAGCTATTTTTGAGGATGTCTATATTTTCAAATTTTTTACCTACTAAAAAGTGTTGGAATGCTCTGAACAGGTGGTAATCAGATGGGGCAATGTCTGGGGAATATGGGGGATGTGGTAAAATTTCCCAATTAAATTCAGACAATTTTTTTGTAACGCTTTTCGCGACATGCGGTCTAGCGTTGTCGTGATGGAAGATAACGTTGTTCCTATTCACTAAACGTGGTCGTTTTTTAGCTAGTGCTTCCCTTAATTTTTCTAACTGAGTGCATTTGACATCTCTTGAACTGTCAAACTTCGTGATTTTTCAACAAGATCCCGAATTTTATCTTCGTCTGTCTGAGGAGGACGCCCGGAGCGTTCCTCGTCTTCTAAACAGCAATTCCCAGCTCTAAAACGTTGGAACCACTTCCTACAGGTGCAAGATGAAAGCGCATTTTCTCCGTAAACAGCACATATGTTTTTCGTGGCAATTGTTACAGAACTTCCTTTCCGAAATTCATATAACATGAGATGTCGAAAATGGATACGCATTTCACTCATGATTTTTTACTGTTAGAAGTCACTGTGTTCACTATAATACGATCTTATACCCACGAAAATCTGCTCTAGCCTGTTCTCGATCAGCTAAGCTCAAGTGCATTAGTCCCTTATCGCCGTATGTTTATAAATCGACACATGAAATGTATACACAAAAGTCGGCACGAACTTATGGGATGACCTAATATATAAAATATCCGAAGCAGAGTAAGTATTTATTATAACGGGATAAAGTATAATATCCGGACCGCAACATTTTTTATCTCAATGTGTTTTATCACGACTAATTTAGGTCGCTAAAGGCGAGAATGAGGGCCATTATTCGCGGAAATGGACGGTTTTGAAAATTCGACCTTATGAACATTTAACTACGAAACACATAACTGTAGAATTCCGCGTAAGACCGTGATCATACAGAGCGGCAAGCGGTAAAACAAGTGATGGCAAGTGTCAATGCTGCAGATGTTAATGTCAGCGCCTATCGTACCCCGCGTAATCGCGGCCTAATGAAAGATAAAAAATAACTCAAACCTGGTACAATACTCACAATTCAAATGCATATGAAGTATGTCATAAATAAGTAGGTTAAAAGCGCCAAATTTTGAAAAAGGTGTTGTCAAAATCCGTGAGAGCGTTACACATCAACAGGTTGATCGAGACTTTTTATGCCTTATTCCCGCGAAAAACGACTCTCATTTTCCGCTTCAGGTACCTCAAAAACGCCTAAAAAATGTCATTATAGCCGAATACTATACTGGAATCTTATAATGCTTGGTGGATAAAAACAATTTTCTACCTAGTTTCCCACATTTTTAAGTGTATTCACACGAGTCTGAATGTGAACAAATATTCACAGTTTAGTTACAAAGATGTTTGGTAAAATCTACATATGCGTCGGTCAAACGAGCAAACGGTAAAAGGACATTAATCCTCTGGTTAATGTAAGAGTAGTAAAAAATCCCCGGTTGGCAGTTGGACCGAATTAAAAGTCGCCAAGTCTGGTCTTAAACTGGATCTAATTTCCAACGAGTAAGCCGGGACAGATCAACCCTTATTACGCTCGAATTCTCCGGAATATCTGGATTCTTCTACGCTTCCCTCTCTTTATCTTATTGATGTTCTATCAGATATCTCCTTCTAGTTTTCTTCCTTTTCTCCTGTTCTTTTGGGATACTGATCCTTTACAAATTCTTTTAATGGGTGATCCTGTTCTATCCTTACAGGATAATGAATAATATCGGTAATAACGATCCAATGTAATTATAGGAATTATGGTTCTGTGTGTTCAAATTAGTAGATCTGAGGCTTTCAACAAAAATTTTCTTATTTAATATTAGGGTCTTGGCAAAAATTTCTTTAATATTAGACTTTCAGTAGAAAATTTAAAGCATTCTACGATTACCTCTTCTTGAAATATGAAAATATTATTGATATTTAACTTTAAAGGCATTTTCATCCCCTAAATATGAATGATTGCGGACAAAAGATACAAGTCGATTATATTTCGCTATAAATCGCTTAAATTATTAAAAAGTCTTATCGTACTATATTTAGGTGAGATATCTTATTAATGAAATCTACATTGCTAATTATAGTATACAAAGTAATTATGCAAAATATCAACGAATAAGTTTCTCGTGAAATACTGATATGAGAACTAGAAAATTATTTCACGTAGTTACATTAATACAGTAGAATATCGTTACTAATATATGTCATTAAGTACATAACACAGATAAGACTTTTCTGTTACCAAAATATGTTCATACCCAGAAATAAATTATTTGTTACCCCTTAAAGATTACTATCGATCAGATTTTACGAAAACTCTACATCCGCAACAACCCCTAAGAAAGTAACACAAAAGTAATTGATAACATGAAGACTCTAATAGCACATAATAAATCACCTTAAACTTTCGAAACTCGATGAACTTATCAGTGAATCCATTGTAGCACAGTGGCCAGCCAAAAACAGAAGTTCACGGTAGGTCTACGCGAAATGTACAAAAGAGCCGCGTGTATGATATTCTGGGCTATCGCGAGCTACTATTCGCTGACGATGTCTCCGGCTTCTATCCATTCTGATTATTATTTTACCAGTTAGCAGCGACGAACCCGGGCTACGTGCAGCTATTAGTTTCCATCCGTTAACTGGCTTAATTGTGTAACTGCGTAACAAGGCCCCGCGGGCAACCGCAAAAGTGTTAACAGTTACAAACGATTTACGCGTGTGCTAATTCAGCACACAAAGGAGCGGTCTACTAACGGGAAACACCTCTTGAATTCGAATTCTCGAAATCAGAAGCAGCACGAGGCGAATTCAGTGATTGGTACTGACGAGAAAATGATCTCAATTGGTTAACTTCGATTTTAATGAAGCTTTGCAAGTTTTTAGTATACATATAAGTCTCTAACGATACGTGTAAAATATTGGACCTAGCTATTTGATAACTTCAAAAAATAATTGAAGTTATTATATGTACGTAGATTTGTATATGTGACGTAACCACAAACAGCGTATGTATCAATATCGTTAGGGAAATGTAATGGCTAAATCGATAAATACAAAAATATCCGAGTCATTCATAGCCCTAACGTTACTGCAAATTACTTCACCATTATACCACTCTTTACCATACCACTATGTAGCGATGTAGGATATATCGTAACACATATAGATCGTAGCATTTATTTCACTATAGTTACTCATTGTATCATACCACATCGTTTTAAACTTTATATTATATTCTACCATTATGTAATATACCTCACTTTATCATAAGTTAGTACGTAAAATACCTACCATAAACATGTGTTACTTGCCCATACTCTCAATACCAAAGCAAACCAACTAAAGACAACCTATGTACAGCATTGTGCTAAGTGTAAAGAGTTAGGGACCAATATTGAGACTGTTTGCGCTCTGGTCTAGTATTAAAGATTATTATTTTTGTTAACCTTCGTTCGTTTTAGTTGTCGCACCACTCTGTTATTATTGCATTACCTTTCTGCTTTGTCATAGTAAAACGATCATTACGAAAAAAAAAAAAAAAAAGAAACAGAAAGGAAGTGCGATGAGCATGTGGCTGGCAATGCAAAGGGCTTCGAATCAGCTACTCGTTTGCTTACGCCTTTCTTTTTTGTTTCAAATTTCATCCCAGTAACAGCGTACATGATTCCCGATGTTAATTATCGTGCATACAATTAAAGCATAAATAAGTCCGTCACCACGAACACACAATAAATGATCGTTTATCACATGTGCATTTTCTCTTTTTTACATGAAGTAGGAAAGCCACTTGATTGACGTTAAAAAATGTTTCGCGAGAGGAAACTAATTTGTTAGCATACCGTGCATACTTTAATACCCTTGCGTACATATTGTGGAATATATATTCACTATCGTGAGTTTCCAATTAAAATATAGATACTCGGTTTCGCCTGAAAGATAAAAGCGTAACGTGTAAGCTTGATTTGACGAAAGCTAAAGAACGAAATTTCAATAAGGGTCCACTTAGACGCAATCGAGTGTCGTTTATCTCAATATCATGAACTTTCCATGAAAATTAGGTACTTTATTTCGTTCATGTCACGACGCGCAAAATAGCGCGTCCTAATTGGGAAACTTCCCGCGCAATCCTATAACTCAGCATCCTGAGAAAATCGACTAACGAACGTAACGTTTCGACCTCCAGAGATTTCGAGCTCGAAGAGAAACAGACTGTATGCGCGTACACATACTATATAGCGAGTTATGCACATCTTGAGGTAGACACAATCAGCATGAAATGGCGGATGGAGTTTGCGAAATTGCTCTGTCTCGATTCAGCGTTAAATTATAAGTTCGACGAGCAAATTTACGAACCGTTATTTGTAAAAGAAGTGTGTAAGAAGTTGGTGTCTGGTACGATTATGTTCTTCGAATACTCACAGACTTGGAAATACGGTAGAGTAGTGTTCGTGCAACACCGTCAGAAAATTGTAAGAGCAAGAGAATTGCTAATCGGCGTCATCTGACGGTACTGCATAATTTCTCTCGGGCTCCAACCCCTTACTCCCAAACCTAAACGTCTTCGAGACTTTGTGAATGAACGGGAGCGCATACACGCACTTACTGTTCAATTACGAAGCTCCCTTAGAAAACAATCGTTGAAATCACACGAATCTGTACAGATTGTGTGAATCATATGCGTTGCTATGAAATACGTAGTCGTAATCAAGGTTACGTAGAATGCTTTCATCTTGTGCGAAGGGAAAATGTTAGATGCTAAAAGCTGATACTAAACTTTAAAATTACACAGTGTTGCGTTTAGACCTCAAAACTAGTATATAAAGTATTATATAAACTATAGAATCTAAAATGTATAATAAAATAAATTATTAGAAATAGTAAAATTCTAGCTATATGTTAGTTATTTGAATGTTATATTTCTTAGAACTACTGTTGATCATACGTAAAATATTAGTTACATGGTAAGAAATATTAGTTAATGCTTGTTATGAGGCAAATAAGGCAACAGCAAATTGTCCTAGTGGGAAGATTATCTAACTGCGATTTGTCCTACGATATTATTCTATTGGGGCATACACGATAGTATTAGAAGTAGATTTTGCCCGTTATTGGTTTGTATCTTAGGAGCTTTAGTGTATCGGCTAAATAGAATATAAATCGAAGTTTCAAAGAGTTTGACTAAGCATTATTAGTCTCGAGATCCCACTTCTCTAATCTCGCGACATCTAATACACCTTCTATAGGTCCTATCTTCGGAACTAGCTCACTAATAACTTTAAATTAGTTACTTGTAAGTTCGTATCGATATCGATGTCAAAGGTATTGTCTTCTCTGAAAGAAATATCCGACAATTTCTACAAGATTCCGAGAAAAGTAGAGATCAGACAGTGCTCAATGTTCGAGCAGATTAGACACCTTTCGATCCTCGTACGTTAAACGCGTACCTTAAATATTTACATATTCAAAGTAATCGTCGATCAGATATTCACTTTTACATGTTCAATGAACCATCTACGTACGTCCTGTGTTAATTCTTCGTGTTCCTATTAAAGTTCTAATTGTTATCGATTGTCACTATGCGAATTTTGATGCATCATACTCAAAATATCATGCTTTTTATAATACTTGGTAAGTAAAATAATTTTCTATAGTCTGTACGTGTCTTAATTATATTCTCAAAAATAGGAACCTGCATAAAAATCTACCTAAACAAAGCATTAGCGAAAACAGACACGTCCGTACACTGATAAAAGACAGGGTGGAAAGAAAAAATTGATAGAAACCGACAGGCCGAGGCGAAGATAGAAAATAGTTCGGAAAGCAAGAGAAATTAGCGTAAATTAGCGGCAATTATTGTCCAATGGAATTTGTTTGGGTTGTAGAGCTGCGAACCGATAGGTTTGAGCTGCAACCTGACAGTCGAATAGTTTCGGTTCGTCGGTTGCTCATCAGGCAGTTTTTACGCGTGCATTTGCAATTTCATCGATCGAACTCAGTCACAAGAGGGAAACTAGAGGAACAGAGAAAAACGGATGAAAGAGAGAAAAAAATTGGAAACCGCGTATGCGGTTCGTTTAACGCGCAAACGAGGGAGTCATATCAGTGGAAAACAAGCTCTTCCCGGTCAACGACTCGGCATGTGATAACTATCGATGCCGGTTCCAGTCTATTGTAACCTCAAACGCGAAGGGTGAGAGCCGGGAATCCACAAATTCATACATAACTTGCCCCGGTGCAGGATGTATTCGTCGTGGTTGTATTTGAAACGTTTCCTGCACGGCTTTGCGGCCGATGAAAATATCGAGTTAGCAGGTAAGCAACGGTTGCAATTGATACGAATATCTTTTTGGATTGTTATATTACTTATCTTTGTATTATGTTGTACAGAGTGTCCCACATAATTGGGGCAAGCTACAGTTTTAAAACGGTGGAAGATCGGAAAGAATTAAAAATATTCTGCAAGAAGAATCTGTCTGCATATTAAATTACAAATTTATATAGTTACATTATAAAGTAGCATTGGATCATAAAAGATAAATATATCAAATATTGAGTATATTACATAACATAGCAAAATGAATCAAATATTCTAAGAATCTGTCCTCCTAAGGACAAAATTTTATTAAATTATAATTCTATGTAATTTTACTGGGAAATATCGTCAGGTTATGAAAGTTCAACCGCCTGAGTTTCTAAATTTCCTCTGTCAGGCACTCGATATGTCACTTGCCCTCTCGGCGCATCGGTAATTAAAGATTTTAATTATAGGAGCTCGACATGGAGACCGACCGAGCCCTATTTTATTCATCGTCGTGCCGCGTTTCGCTCATTCGCCGTTTGCGTTCCATCCATTCGTGAAACGTATCAGCGCGTTAGCTTGGACAGCTACGTAACGCCGGGGATCGTCGCGACGCGACACGACGCGACGCTCTGAACGAGCTGAATGGCAGACGCGAAGTTGGCGCTGCTCGATCAACCCGATAATTAGCCGGTGACGTCTGAAAGGGGCGCCTCGAATCGACGTTCCAGCTTGCTGCAACGAAAGATCGAGAGAGAACGAGAGACTGAATGAAACGACGAAAAAGAGGAAGACGAAGATAATGGAAAATGGAAAAAGGGTGTGGATAGGAAACGCTCGGGCGTTACAGCAATTTCTCCACGTGATAATTATTTCGTTGTTCGCTAGTACCGTCGATAATCATGATGATTATGAAGAAAACCAACGCGTTCGTACCAATAATTTTAATTAATAGGAACTAGATCCTCTGTACGTATTTTTATACATTTTTTGCACAGTTCGAAAACGCAGAATTGGTTTCAAATTTGACCAATATGTGCTAATGAAATTTCAAAGTGTCTTATATGACACATACGATGTAGACATGAAAGTTTTCTTTAAAATATTTTCATAAGCCAGCATATATATGAATATCGCTGAAACGTGGTTGTGTTCAGTTACTTTACAAAAGGGGTTTTTCTAGAAAGCGATTGCTGCTATGTATGTATATACGTACTTAAAGATAAGATTCATCACGGGCGACGCCTTTCATCCGCGTTTCGTTAACTCTGATCAGATTAAGGCAGTCTTTGAAGATTGTGGCTTTGATTTTCATCGGTCTTTTCGAGTCTTTTATCGAGACACTACATACGTAGCGAGTTTCAAAAGCTAATGAAAATATGGTGGCTGAAATGAGTTGCTTTTATAATCTTGAGTCTCTACTATGTCGATAGAGCCTTGAGAATTTTTTAAATTATTCTTTAAATGAAAATTTTCAATGTGCTGGATATAGGTAACAGAATATAAAAGATTGTAAATTGTGTGTCATTTAGAATTGGTTAATTTATTCAGGGTCGAACAGTGAAATAATGCAAGTATTGAAACAAATCGTTAGCATTATTGAAAGATTGTTCCATCAAGGTATAAAAAATTGTATTCACTTTACAAACCGGAAACACAAAAGAGATTTCCAAGATTTGTAAAAGAATAGTTTAACAAGATGTTATAAATGCATGAATTCCTCCAAATTCCATAAAACTGTAAAAAATCTGCATGGAAAAGTGGCGAGAAAACTTGAACTTTCTTTTCATAATAATAATGGTGTTAAAAAGCAGAGTGCATATATGCAACACTGAATATGAAAGAATTAATTCATTTCTTACTTGTTGTAGTGCTGTACAGATTGTTAACGTGCTCTCTTAAATGATCCATAATAATAGGATGTAAAATATTTTCATTTGCGACTGTTTATCATTAGATTTTATTTCTCTTTTTTAAATGATAAATTAAATTCGTCTCGTCGAAACAACCCTTTATATCAGCTGTAATGCAGTGTACACATCCCTCGTTAACAACGGTAGATTTATCTATCATATCCATCTTCATTTTTCTTCTTTACAAAAGCCACATTCTTCATGTTTAATCAGAACAAATTCAATATATCATTTTACTAAAAACACCGTTAAAACTATCTTTTGCAAAATGTATATTATTTATTTTCCTTACATTAATAGATTACGGATTTGGATAGCGTTTCATATCTTTACGAACAGAACCAAAGAAATGAAATCGACGAATTGTAATGTGTACCCAACTTTGAATCTTTTATAATATATTTTTATACATTATACGCATTTTGAGCATTTTCCAATTTATCTAAAATGTATAAAAATTCATAGTCTAGTTATTAATAAGCGAAGCAATAGTTTCCACTAAACTGAAATCCAGTTATATCAATAGCTTACACGGTGTCTCGTAAGGTCGACTTGTACTGTTCCAGATTTTATGCACCCAACTCATTCTTTTTCCTGCAAGACTGGATGAAACATTTTATAAGCAGTCTGTACATTTCTAGTAGATTCTCCGTGGTTAATCTCTGACGATGCATGGTTTTCGCGAAGAATTTACGTGGACCCGTGTCCGGGTTTCAAGAGCAACGAGATGTATGCTTGTGAAATAAGTTGTGCCGCGAGGTTCTCGGTCCTCCGTCGAGATTCCTCGCCCCGAGCTTTACCCCCTTCGAGCTTCTCTTACCCTAGGTCTGTCCCTACGCTGAACCGGTTAAGCTGTGTCGATCCCCGCGGTCGGATATTAAACGCCAAGGTAAATAAAATTGAATTCAACCGAAGAAAGTTACGCCGAGACATTCTTTCGTTCGCCAACCAGAATTCTTCGAATTATTCTCGAATGTATGCACAGTTGAATCGCTTCCACCTCTCTTTTCCTTTTGTTCTCTGAATGCAGACTGAATTTTTATCGAAATATTTAATCGAGAAAGATATTTTGCTGTTAAAGCAAAAGTTTTAATAAAATCGGTATGGTTTTAAGGAAAAAATTATGGTTAAATATTATTACGTAAAGTGAAAAGAGATGTAGAGTTAACGCAATATTTTGATACATCAGTTGTAACAGTTAAAAAGTAGAAACAATATTCACTAGAGATTGTAACAGTTTCAAAATTTGTGAGATTGTAAAGTTATCATCTGAATAAAACATTCGACATACATACGTGAAAATTATATCCGTATCGTTGTTTTCGACAACACCATGACATGATTTTATCATTTAACTGAGTCGATGTACGAAGGATCCACAGGAGACAGGGGGAATACCAAGTTTTTGGCATTTCTCAGTAAACAAACATTTATCTTTCAATATATATGTCGCAGCTTTATGTTTTCTCATACATATCACATGAAAATAAAACGTTTTGTTCTTCAATTTTTGTTTATAACTTTAAGTAATATTGTTGAGGCTATTTGATGTATAAACAGAAAAACGCGTGGACAAATTGTAAGGTAGAAAATATATTTTAACACAGAAGTGTAATTATAAGTAAGAATATAATTTGAGCTGGTCCAGACGCTAGCAGTGTTACCCTATAACTGAAAAACCTCGAAGCCAACGTCGCCTGTCTACTGTTATTGGTCTGCCCTCGTCCCAGTCTTTTGTCTATACGCTGTCGATGGCTTCAGTGCTTGAGAAAACTAAAAAGACCAGATATAGAGTTTTCTTAGAAGTGATGACCTCTTCAACAAATATATAACACGTTAAACTGTAGGAAAAGAGAAGTACGTTGTACACCTTAATTTCTTGTAACTATTGTGAAACTCAGGAAATTTTTATTCAAATTAATACGACATAGCCAGTGATAAAGAGGATAAACAGGAACATACGAAAAAAATGTTAAACTCAAAATTCGTTAAAATTGACGTTGCCCATTTTCTCTTCATATATTTGCAATATATAATTATTTTCTATATTGTAATATATATGTATATATATATATATATATATATATATATATATATATATATATATGTCGGAGATGAAAGGACATCGGAGTCCTCCCTTTGGAACCCCGGGAAAATCCCTTAACACCGTAGTCTAGATTCTATCATAGGCGTAATTAAACAATTGTCGTCTTTCGATCCGATTGTATTTGTTCAAGATTTGTGATAATGAGCTTGGGCTCGAGGCGATAGCCAGTCGCCGAACGTAGCCGCGGTCAAGGGATGAACGTTTTGCCTAACAAAGGTATGAAGTAATTCTATAGCTCTCCTTAAAAGAAATATCTCTGGCGACACATGACAGTAAACATTCCAACGGTCTCTGTCCCGTGGCCACACGCAGTTCCTATTCTTCGAGAAAGATGATTGCCAGATGTCGATGTCTCTCCACAGTACGTGATCAGCTAGCCCGAGGGCCGTTATAAACACTAATATCTAGTTACCTAAAGTCCTTCGAACAGATAAACAGTCTTTGTCCCAACTACGGGAAGATAGGGGAGATCTATTTCTTTCAACGAACGGCGTCTCCCACTAGCAACTTTCCCTCGAGGGCGGCTAGCATCTTTTTCTAACCACCGATATGGAGATTGACCAATTAGCAGCAACGCCAATTTCCCTCACCTTCTAAACGAAGGCTATCCTCGACGAATCCAAGAATCTCGTGTCCTTAGACACACCCCATCATAGTTTTCCTCTGCAGCATAATCGCGAAGGAAAGTCATTCTCTCTGGTGAAGTCGTATTAGCGAGTTACGTAACGTCTGCACGCTCGGTGGATATTCCACGTTTTAACAAAGAGTCCGACTTAGATTTTGTGAGCATGTTCATCCACCATCCCGTCGACCGCGGATTCGTTATTGAGCCTAGGATCATTGTCATTAGTTTCTCGAGTATCTAATTACCACGGTTCCTTGTCCAATCCTATAATAATCGTATCTGCACTAGTCAATGTCTTCTCTATTGCTTATCGACAATGCGTAAACCAAACGACGATTCGTTTCACGCCCCTAATCCTAATTGCAATGTAAACCCGACATATATATATATATATATATATAAAGAAAATGTTTACGTATCGTGGATGCTTCCTTGAATCGAATTTATATTTTACGCTGGTTTTTCCGCAATATTCGCTTCTCTCTGGTCTTACTTCATCCATCGTAACATTAATTACGAGCCCCGTCCGTCTGATTCACGACAGCACGTGAATTACAGGAACAGCAACGACAAACGTTTCCCACGAACGTAAAAGAAATATGGTTGAATCGAGAAACGGAAACACGAAAGCACCAAGCTCTTAACAATGGAACAGATAGCATCCTATTCTAATAGAATTGTACCGTCTCATTCTTTGAATATGTTGCTTGCAAAAGAGAATTATCTATTCTAATAGCTTCGTTGGTCCACAAACTACGCATTTATTAATATAATAATAGCTCCTCGTATTTAAACGCCATTAAATCGAGATATGTTGAATAGATAAAAATTGCTTGTTTTTAAACAAAGAACGTAGAATGTACACAATATTTCTAAAAATTTATTTGTTTAAAAAATATAATAAAAGACATCATATCTTGTTAACATTCGTTACAATATGTTGGTCCATTTTCATGAAATGTTTACATCTACAAATTTCAAACAATTATACAAAATATGGATAGATTGGAAGTTTTATATTCGATATTATCCTTTGGTCGTAAAAATTGCCCAATTCCTAACAGTTTTCGATCTACATAATTATGATACACAACGTTTCATTAGTTTTTCGTCGAGTAAGCAAAATTAAGAACCATCTATATCAAATGATTGAAGTCTCTTTTCTTTTTTCGTAATTTTCACGTTAAATAGAACAATTACAGAGGTAGACAGGGTAAAACAGAAGAAGGCTCGTTTCATGAAGATCTTACATCAGCAGGTTGCGTGAAAACGCTTCTAATACCTGAACAATAGGATCCAGAAACCTTTCGTGTCTTCTCTGGAATCGCCATGCGAGGGCCTTGAATGCGCGTAGCGGTGTGTCACTAATATACGAAGAATGAAGGTTAACACGCTTCCAATTCTGGAGGAATGGACACGTATGTAAGTCCTGACACGGAGAAGAAAAGAGCTTGCGAATGGTGCTCGTTCCACGAGCCAGGAATAGACGATTCTCGTGGCAGCGAGACTGAGAGATTTTCGCGTACTGCGTTTTCGACTTTTCTCATTGTTGTCAGCCGAGATACATACCTCGAACTCACCGGGATAACAAAGCTACCCCTTTTGAACGAGGCATAGCATGCTCGAAAAAATTCAAGCAAACAAATCGCCGCCATTGTTCCACAATTGAAATTCGTAAACAATCCACGGTGAAATAGCAAGTCTGAAGGATTCAAACTTTGATGGACTTTTGTCCTATTTTTCCATTCTCTTCAACATAAATTGGGTCGTTTTTAATTCTGGATTAATCGTTAGATCGATTGATTTTGGCGTTAAAATGCCCGAAATTCACTCCGATGTGCGATCAAGATTTATTTAATATCATGTGGTTTTTGTCCGACAAAATTTCAAGAGTCTTGCATTATTATTATCTCATCGATAATTTGTAAATATTCAAGATATCTATTGTTTGTTATATTTTCTGCCTAGTTTATCGTGGTTTGATGATGAATAATTAGAGATCCGATGCCGTTATTGTCAAGTAAATTTGTAATCTCCTTACAAGTTTTAACTTTTAAACAATCCTAGCTATTTATTTATATGCTAATTCAGTCACTGGTTTCTCACTTTTGTATTCCATGTTTCAATTATTCTTGATTTCCTTCCTTTCTCTTCGGTTATTAATAATTCATTCTCTTCCACAATTCCTCCTCCTCGTCTTTCACGGAATCGATTTTCATCTCAATTCAAATCGTAACGTTGCAATATTAATACCAAGTACTTCATTATAGTATATAGAATATAATTATGGTAATTACATTATAGTTATTAGTAAATTAATAACATAAGACAAGAGTAAAGTCTTGTCTGCCACTCATTTTAATGAAACTGAACAATTTATCTAAAGTGTTCTGCCTTTAGAAACGATTCATCGTTCCTTCATTTTGCGCTATAGTACTTAACAGATTGCAAAACAGAAATGTAAAATCAGTCATAAGGTCGGATTTTAAGCAAGCTTCCCTTTTTCTTTTTCAAAACTCCAAAACGAAAGTTTCGATTACTCAAATGAAAAACGTTTCGTTGTAGCGCGACAATAATTACATCGACGAAACATAATTATTCGACCTTTGAATGTATGATTTTTCACGAATAAAAAATAATATTTTTAAACCTATCTATAACATTTAAACATTTTCGATATCGCTTTCCCAATTTTTCTCCGCAATTACGAAAGTACAAAGAAAAGAATTAACTAGGAAGAATCGTTGAATTATTTTTTTCATTACGAGCAAGCCAGTACTTCCATTCGTCGTTGTCGTATCTCGTATCTCCTACCTCATCTTCGTGACTGGCGCACAGTATACTCGGTTCATTTATCGTGTCCCGTCTTTGTATTCCATGTTATTAATATTTTCTGCTAGAATCGCGGAATAACCGCGATTCAGAAACTCCTAAAAGCACATTTGTCCTACTTCAACATTTGTAACGGGAATACGACGTCGCTGCCAACCACACGACTCGATTTAAATCTCCTTTCTACCTAGACGAACGGAATTCGCATAGCACGTATGATCGTTTCACATATTCCATTATTTCGAATTACCATATCGAACCCATTATCATATATTTATTATGCTAATATTCTGCATAATAATATTAATTTAGCAATAAAAGAGCACATATTTTACGCGAGTTATGAAAACAAACAACTTTGCTATTTGTATAATGTATTAATTACCTGATAAGAATAATTATAAATATCTTTATCAGGCGATTTAAATAAAACTTTGCATTCTTCGTATCTATCGAACAAAGAGATTGCACCGTTTTAAACGCAATATTATTTTTTTACTATACTAAGACCCGCTTTTAAAAAAGTCAATTAGGATCGATCGGTTTCGTATTTGAAAAGCACAATAAAGACGATACCGAAGATAATTCCGGTCTTCGAACCACGAATATACAGTAGATTACCATTATTGGGTCCTTTCGGAGGACGTGAGGCTCAGCATAATAATATCGCACAGTAAAAGGTAATTAGTCGAGAAATTAAAAGAGGAAGGAGGAAAATAAAAGGCAAATTACGTGATCTCGTATCGTGAAAGAGTTTCGCTTCATTTTGAGTTTTAATTGATTATAGTTTTCATTCAACGTTCCTTTAGAAACTGAAATTAAATGTACGTTCAAATATTTGAGATGTAAAATTACATTATACAGGGAATTTATAAATATAAACTGTAGGACTTTTAGCGAATAAATAGTACGTAGTTAAATATTCATTAGAGCGTTTAAATATTATAATAGTTGCTAATAAGCTGTAACTAAACTTCATTATATTAAACTTTCCTATATTTTTTACTTAGTAATATCGTTTATTATACTTACTGATAATCCAAAGATAAATATTCATTAAGATGTTTGTACCTATCTTGAAATATTTCATTTCAATATTGTACTTGGATGTATTATTAAACTTTACAATTTTACTGAAGACAGGAATCACGAAATTGTAAGTATTGTAACATATTTTTTTACAACAGTATAAAGTTTCGTAAAGACATAAATCATACGTTACATAAATTACAAATTATTTGATTGTCCACCCTATTCGACGGAAAATTCTAAAATTATAAAAAAGAAGTCTTTAACCGTGAAATCCCGTTCTACACGAGAGATTTAATTGAATTTTTAACTTTGATAATTAACACGGCTTACAAACGAGGTAGTGTTAGTGATGAAATGTTACATACTGCAGCCTTACGTCCTTGGAACAAACGAGATTATAGTTTGTAACACCACGTCGTACTTATTCTGTGTTCTTTAATATGAAACTTCAGAAACCATCAAACTATAGATAAATCTCATTCTTTCAACTGCACGCGAAAAAATTATATCAAACTCTGCTGCATGTATAATATATATGCTAAGTTGTAACATTTGAAATTTTCAATTTTGATGCATCTATATCCCAAACTTTATTTTCTTTTTATTAAAAAAAAACATCTTCCTTTTTGTAGATATACTTTCTGTAGATATCTATTGGATTGATAATAAAATTAGGTGATAATGACAAAATCCGCAATCACTTAATTGCCAACGCAATATAATCTGCCACTTCAACAATAAAAAATTCTAACTAAAACTACTCATAATACAGTTCAATACGGCATGACCAAGGTAAACAGCCTCTCTCCCTGCTCTCGGAGAGCACATAGGAGGTGAAGGATCGTGGAAGCGGAAGCGGAGGCGGTTTAGTAGCAACCAGAAGGAGGAGACAGGTCGCAGAGGCTTCGGGCTACCGAGATAATAGGCCAGCGATTAGCGGTAGACAGGACGCGTGTAACCGGCGCTGCTCGCCGATCGAATATTAACGAGCGCTATTATTAACGTCCGACTTCCTATCATGGAATTGAGCTGTGTCTCTAAGCGCGTGGACGCTGTCATGGCTGCTAACCTCGTTGATGCATTGGGTCCACTGTCCTTGTCGCGACCTAATCGATTGTATTTTACGAAAATTGAACGTTCGACGCCATTGAGGTTACGAGCGGAGAACGCGCCACGTCGAACCGAGCCGCCGTTCTAATTTCGTCGCGCCAAACAATCGATGTTAACGCAATTAACGCCCTTGGATACCTTTCATACACGTCCGAATACGTGTGTGTTAATTTAAGGCTGAATGCCTGCAGAGACGTGTACAGATTGTTTCCTACGGATTTTATACTTCGCGCACACATTGTTGGGCATTAAAAAATAACATTCCTACGAACATTTTATTACATTATATTTAATAATTTCAAGATCTTTTTACATTAGTATTACGTCAAGTACTTTTTCATGGTAACGGGTATTTTCTATGGAGATAATTTTCATGTCATTTGATGGCTAAGCGGATGTACTTTAACCGTTTGAGGCCCAGGGGTCTTTGAAAAAACAGGGTCGAAAAATCCCGAACAACACGGTAGTGCTTGTCTTAATCGATTGCGAAGAGAAACAAGCGGCGCAATAACGCTCGTCATATTTGTTGTTTTTATGAAATACATCTATATTCTCTATATTATCTATATTATCATATATCTGTATTATTTAGTTTATAAATATTGCAAGTTTTATTCAATACAACAATGTTTTTGTTTAATACAACAATACAACAATTTTGTTCAATTCAACAGTGAAATACAAAATACCGTCAGTCGTCCGTAGCATTCAAATGTACTGGGACTTTTCGACACAAAATATAAACGGTTAATATGATGCAATTAGAATATACAATTTGTTAGTCGCAAAAAATATGTGTGTAAAAGTTCGTTAGAATAGAATATCGACTAGAAGTATATGTTAAACGATTACTACATTCATTAATAAAACGGACGAAACGTAAATCGAACACGAAGTATTCTAGTGTTCGATGAGTTTGCAGAGTGAAATCAAATTAGGTAATTAAGATGGAGAAGTGCGCCAGTGAAGTACTTCTTGCGAAGGATGCTTGATCAGAATTCCTCGGAAAATTTAGGCAATTAATGAAATCGCCAACCTGACGGTGTCGAGTGCTATAAACTTTAAAATACCAACATTCGGTGATCATACATTTATATGCTTCATAAATCAAAGTAACCTGCCTTTTGTACAGTTTTGAAAGCTTTGCGATATTGCTTTTATATATTATACAAAAACTTCTGGTTGCTAAAATTATTCTCTAATCTCTTAGGTATTTTGTATCGATTGTTCAAAATCATTGTGATTGTATATTTTTTTATTTGTTTAATTTTAACGTTGTGTCTTTTATATATAAAAAAGTAACATTATTTAGATTACTAAAAAATTAAAAAAATGGAGTACTTATCCATGTCTTTATTTTTATCTTTATCGATCGTTTATCGAGATAAACTAGACTTTAGGAAAGATAAAGAATAAAAAATCAAAGGAAAGAAGTGCAAAAACAAAGTTTTGTTATTTCGTCGATGGATCAGTTTTTCTACGGAGTAGAAAAATGTATAATTTTTTTCAATAAAGCGATCGATTCCGAAGCGTCAAACGCTTCTCGAACAATAAAATCATTTACATATATCGATATTTCGCAGAATACTATCGTCTACATAGAATTCTTACATTGACAAGAGATTCACAGTGAACTGCAAATAATTTCCTTCATAGCACAGAGGCAGTTTCCTTCATATTTACTCTACTTTGTAAATATAATACGTTGATATATCTTCGCAAATATACTATTTCTTTATGAAATTCTGAACTAGTATTATTGAACAGAGGCTGAAATAACTTTAAACAAAAGTACATGTGAGATGTATTTAATATTATTTCAATAATGTTAATATTATAGAATAATATTTTATTAATTTCGAAGAGGAATATATTTCTATAAATTCCATTGGAAAATCGGTGAATAAATTTTTACATATGTAGATCATTCACTTTATTCCATAATTAACACTTTGTGGACCGTACGATTTGACAAGCGTATAGCCTGAATTCTCGCGTATTTTTAAAGTGATTTAAAGGATTCAAAAAGTCGCTCGGAAAGTTCGTTCCTATTCATATTTCGGTTCGATATATATTTATTGAATTATATAGGTACAATTTTGTTCCGCAACCTTTCTCCATCTTTCACGCAAATATTTCACTTGAATATTCCATTCTTCCAGAACTTCTTCGATTTTTTGGCGAAAAACTTTTCAATATGATTTTTTATGTCAACCAAATTCCTTAGAAATCGGAACGAACTTTCCGAGCAGCATTTAAGAAGCATAATATTTTATTAAAAGTCAATGAGCATATTTAAAGATACTTCTAGTGACGTTTCTTAGTGTGATATGCTTGAAAACAATTTCCCCGATAGAGAGGTACTAAGGAAAATTGATTATTTTATTAAATTCCTTGAAAATCAGAACGAACTTTCCGAGCAACCAATATTATATCTCATATATTGATTATTATTATTAATTTCATTAATAATGTATTATTAATATTAATAATTTTTATTAATGTATTTACATGAAATATGTAATACGCGAATTTGCGTCTTCAGCCCGCAAAATGTTACGGCATTGATAGTAAAAGTGGCCTAAGTTATATTTGAGTTTATAGGATTAATTTATTCCGATAAGCTACATTAATCTTACGAAGATTGAAGCACTAATTTTTTTTAAATTAAATCCAGATAACAGACCGGAATTGGTTCTGGCATTGAATATTTTCTGTTTACGTTTATGTTAGACACCGAATTATTTAGCTTGTAGTAAATACAAGGGAAATTGTAGCCCGATGAAACAGGAACATACCTATCTTGTGATTTTAAACATGTCAACATGTCAACTGCGTCAACGACTGACCACAAAACCATATCCACTGGTAATCTATATTCAGTCATCATCATATTATACACAATGAAATAATTTTCCTAAGAGTAGTTTACTTGCATTGATTACGTTACTAAAACATCGGTGAAACATATCAATCATAAATCAGCCCTGGCCATTTTGCAATCTATGATACAATACACCTGGATCTTTATCATTCAAAGGTACGTGTACAGGAAGAAAGAATTGCCTTTAATAAGCAGAGCCTAGAATCAGTACTGAGAGCGAAACAAATGGAATTTAACTGCAATCTCGACGGGATTACTTCGACGTGGCGTGGCTTGGAACGAAGTTGATGCTCGTCTTATTTGGAACCTTCGTTGCTTCGAGAACGCGAACAAGTAGGTGGAGAGGGAAAAGAGAGGCCGAGAGAAAGAGAGATCCAAGAAATTTCTGCCAGTGAAATGGCAAATGATCCGTAACACCGGCGTTAGAAATTCAAATAAGAAGGCTCGCCGGGGAGACGAACTTTTATGCCTCTGTTCAACACCGTTTAAGTACAACTCGTACCTGTGCAACGAAAGCACGAAACATTTTCCGCGAGCCGTTCAACAGTCTTTCCAGGGACGAGTTCACTTCCTGTCGTTCGATAGAAATATCGTAATTGGTATTATAGCAATTAAGCTAATGGTTGGAGTGACTTGTTAAGAGGTTCGTTAAGAAAATAAAGGAGACTGTACGGTAAAACAAGTGTACGGTAAAGTTAAAAACATGTACCGTGCGTGTCTTCGTAATTCATGAAAAATGTGTCAATGTGACCACTTGGCAGTTACTTGTCGTTATATCGAAATGCTCGCCAACAGAAATTTATTCAAAAATCGCGTGCACTGCAGTGAATTAATATCTATCAAATATTGTATATCGAATGAAATCAATATATCTTCAACGAAATATCACATTCTCTGAATTCTGTAGTTGTTTGAATCATTATCACGCAACAACGCATAATTATAAGTAGTAAGATAAGCATTTAAACAACAATTTCGTATGTACATAAATTTCCTTCGTTTCACTTTCTTTTAGCACACTATTATATGCACTAACTCCGGAACTCTATTTTTCATCTCATTCCGGCGCAAGAAGATGCTAGAGAAGAAAGTGACAAGACACGGAATTTTCTTGGACTTTCAAATAATAGAAAAACAAAGAGGTTCATGGCTTCGAAGGGTGATAGGGGTCGAAGTGAAAAAAGGGTTGAAAGAAAGGGGTGATTTTAGTCGCTGACCTCGTAATGAATAACCCGGAAGAGCCTTCGGGCTTCGACCGAGAATCGGACTCTTCTCAAATGCCGACTGTCCATTCTTTTTGAGCAATCATGCGACAGGCAAGCATAAACCTGAAAAAGAGTGAGTGGAAGAGAGAGAAAGAGAAAGAGAGAGAAAGAGAGAGGAAAGAATTGGGGGATGGTAGGGGTAATGGTCCACAAATCACAATGCGGAAGGACAAAAAGTTTGCCTCGAAAGAACGGAATAATAAATCTTTGAATATCTTTAAATACAGACGGAAATAGAGGAACCGATAGTTCACGATTTATCTTTACATCTCATTAATTGCGCCGTCTGTCTCACTCCGTGGTGTCAAGCTGGAAATCTTATTGTTCTAGGCAAATGATTACTTTAATTGCACTATTATTTTTAGAAGTAAGCTTATTTTTGTATTGAGGAACAAACACTTTTTTTCACAACTTTTGTGATCTTCATGTTGTTCGACGGCTAAGATGATCGGAAGGTAAACAATTCCTAAAAAAAGATGACAAATCTATCTAATTCTGTCAATAAGCGTTATTTACATTTAATTTTATACTCAATACGGGAACAGTTTGTTTTTATTAAAATTCATTTGAAATTCTAGTGAATTATATCTTGGTTGTACCAAGAACATTAGAAAATAAATGTTTCTACTATTATTATTATTTTATGTTATATAATTTCATTTGAATTTATAATCTTGTTGTTTTTATGCTTTTTAAAAATATCTTTCATACCGATAACCTGTACATTTTCTATTTAATATTGTATATCAATGTTCCATTTAATTTGTCCAGGTTAGAATGAAAATTGTCAGTGACGCGTACAAAGGAAATTAAAGTGAAAAACAGAAAAACAAAGTTACTAATAACAGTCAGCATTATTACTGCAGTACCATAAAAATATCCTTCCAATTTAATATCAAAATGATCAGTATCAATCAAATGCATTTCAATCAAATAGGTACGTTCCACATTCGACAAGCCAAGTCTGGCTATTGATGAAATGATTTCACGCTGGCTACGAAATAAAATATGTCACCAAAAATTATTATATAATAGGATAATTCAATTATATATGTATTTCTTATTACAAAGATGATATAATATTATTATTAATATAATCTTATTATTGTCAATACCAGCTAATGACAAAATCCGCAATCACTTAGTTGCCAACCCAATATATAAACGAGTATTTATAATGTTATACAATATAATTCATACTAATTGGATAACGACGCGTTATTAAAAATCTAATACACGCACACAATGTTATTTGTATTGCAATTTCTATGGTAAAATTTCATTATAATCGCACATTCTTGATTACGTTCACATTCTTGGTTACATTCTTCATTCACTTCACGTTATGTATTATTTTTTCCTGATATTTTAAATATATCATTATATATCTTGGATTCTTATATTATATACAGTGACTTACACTGTGTCAAGTCAATTAAATATTCTTGATATTAAGAGATCCTCGGATTTCTTATATCTTTATTAAATCTTTCGAGGAATAATTTAGAATTATTTAAAACTATTTCTTACTCTTAGAATTATTTATTATTATTTTATGACTAGGATCTTCTTTAAGCAATATTTATTGGCTAAACTTGTGAGTGAAATTATAGTTACTCTGTATAGAAAACTAGTTCGTTGACGCAGTAAGTAGAATAGCCCTATATGTGTTCCGACAAACTATGATGTGCGATCACGCATTTATTATATTATGATAGGTGTGTTATTTCTAGTATTAAGAATATATTCTTTGGTTTGATAATATATTTTAATCGATAATATATTTTTTTAATGAAAAACATTACGAATTTATTTTTACTACCATAAAGAATAATACTTTCAACGATAAATTGTCAGATAAAAAAATGGACATATTTTAGATTTTTAATATTATAATACGAGATCACTTTGCCACTTAATAATGAGAAGACGACTATTATCATGAGCGAACATAATAGCGAAAGAATAAATCTGCAAATAACAAAACACAGGTTTCTCAACCTGTAAACTCATCATACGAAAAGCGGAGCAATTTCACTTAGGAAGATTAAGAAGACCATAATGCTCCTTCTTCACGATATTGCACAACTCCTTCGCAACCTATTATCGTGCGTCATTAAAAATGCAAAAGACACTTTAGATAAACAAAATTACCGTCCCATCTTATAAAATCGTCAAGCATCTTAACATGCTAATAGTTTAGCTTCATTCCCCCGAGTGATTGTCCAACAAAAATATAAAGAAATAGGAAATTCTATAAGAAAAACCAAATATCTTCATTTACGTGATATCGGAGTAGGCAAATTAACGGAGACAGGAACGACAATGGATATTCATAAAGCAAAGTGGTTGGTGCATATCATCCCTTAACTATCACCTACTTAATTGTTCCTCGCTTCCACTTGTGTAATCCTAAAGCGCATTTTCCAAATTTATTTCCAACAAAACGCACTCGATTGGCATCGAGATGATCGTTTTGAATGCGTCGATCGTTTCTACCTTTTTTAAGCAGCTTTACAACCAGAAATTTATGAAACTCTTCCATGTGTTTACACGTATGTGGATCTGGTGCACGCTCGATTTTGTATAGCCGTTAATTAAAATCGCCGTGTGCACTCGCGGACGCCTGGGCGATTAAAATTTCCGGGAAAAACGACGCAGGTGTCGCGATACCTCAACCAGAACTTCTAAAATGCTCCCACGTACAGTTGAATCGATCTCTGTCAATTGATCAAAATGTCCGCGGAGAAATACGATTGGCTGTGCTTTAGCTCGCGGCGTCTAATTTAGAAATTGACCTCGTTAAATCTCTTTCGACAATAATTGAGTGAACGTCTTTCGCATCTACGTTGAAAAGATCGCCTGTTCTTCTAGCTTTTTCGTTCTTTCCCCTTTTTCTTCCTTCTAGTCATTCGATTGAATGACGTATAGTGGTTGAATTATCACGAGTAATCTGGATAGAGAAATTTATGGAATCACATTTTCATAGCTTCTTATTTACTTTAAAACTTTAATAATGATGATTTAATTATATTTTACGTATTTCGTAATTTTAATATAATTTTAGAATCTTACTAAGTGGCACAAATACAACAACGAAAAGATGAAATGTCCTAATATTTGATCAATATCTAACAATCGAGCAATCACGAACAATATTTTGTTAGTAACGTACATCCGTTATAATACATCCGTTTGTAAATATTAACAAACTTGCTGATCGCCTAGAAAACCAAGAAATTAATTAAAATTATCAAGAAAATGGAGATCAGTCAAGACCACATATTCGTGCAATATAATGATCCGGAGTATATAGAACATAGAACATAGAACATACAATTTCATAGAAATTATTTGCAAGACAATAAATAATTTACGATAATAATCGTAATCATAATTATTAATTATTTTATTAATATTATTAATCACGAAGTGTATCTACAATCTTTTTTTATAATAAAGCCTTCTATATTTATTTTAGCAATTCGAAATCTTCTAATAGTCGTATTATATACTGACAATTTATATGCGTTATAACAAGTTTCCTAAAATCCTTCATATTAACAAAAATCTAACACATCTGGAATTGAATAGCCTGAAATGGCTCTGAAGGCTGATGAATCGGTTTCCTATACCATGTATCGATTCTACGTTATTCTCGTATTCTACGTCCGAATGCCGTGCACAATAAGAGAGAAGAAATATTTGAAACGCTCAAGAAACATTTTTAACATTGATTGACGTCGTTACTATCCTCGTTCGTTGTTTCTGTCTTCCCATTCGTATCTTGTTAAGAAACTGTACCTAATATTTTTGTTTTTGGTAAAATGCAACGTCCGTAAAATTTCCTTACATATACATTGATTATAATATATAATAATATAAAGTATATAAAATTGATTTCATATCAACCATTACGGCCAATATAATTGGGATATGGTTCATTTCAATATAATTCAGTATAATTATGACCAAGGAACGATTGCTTCAACGGATGAAAAATTACGATTTCGTATTACGTTACCATTGTTTGCAAATGGCGTTTCTTAGTTTTGACAAGTTTAATAATAGCTCAACGCTTGACAAGCTGGGACATCTTCTATTCAAAGTCGTATTTCATAATCGAGACATGTTTGACTAGCTAGATTTATGAACTGTAATCCTGTCGAGGTTCAGGCTTCATGTTAACGAGCCTGTTATCCTCTTTCACGGATTGACGGACTGTAGAAACTGTAGAAACTGACCGAAGCATGGTCCTATGTATCACTGCATTAAACATGACCATGGAAATCTCGAATTTTCAAGATCTACATATAAGAAACAGGGATAAGAATATTACCATTTATCGATTAACGTCCAAACTTCATTTAAATGACTTAAGTTTCTCGAACGTTTCGAATCGTTGTAAACAGTAAGAACGTCACATAAAAGGCGAAATTGATGTAACAAGATACCGTACTTGTTGGAGCCAATTCTCATAATCAAGCAACCAAAGGCTAAAACAGATGAAGAGGGGTAACATTAAAATCCATCAAGACCTTGTATGTTCCACGTATCGTTCTGAATTCCAGGAGCCGATAGAACGCGAAATGCATTTTCCTATAGCCAGGAATTATTGGCTTTTCATGCTTCAAAGGCCGTACGAAGCAATGAATCCTTTTCATCGGGGTGCAACGTGGTGAAATTAATTTTAATCTCGTTGACGGCGTTTCGGCCAGCTCTTCGACCTTCCCCAATCTCTCCCCTCGCCCCTCCCCCTTTCTCTTTTACACCTCTGTTCTTTCTCTATTTCTTTCCTTTTCTCGCATTCCTAACAGCGAACTGTTGACACTCGTGTTTCATTCTAAAATCGAAGGGCGTCGACCTACGTACTTTCTCTTAATCAGCCCTTTGGCCCCTTTTACCCGTACAATCCGTAACGTAACAAAGCGAAATCTATTATTTCCCTCTGTCTTTCAATTCCCGCCTCAGTGTTTGTCCGTTCATTGGTCGTCTATCTGTCCTCCAATTCTCTACTTTCCATTCCGTGTCTTTTTCTCCTTCTCTTTCGCTCGCCGCGCGTCTTTGTCGCTCTATGTCCCCGTGCAATCTCTGCAGACGAGACACAATTTCGTCGCCGATCGGAGTGAATTACTCCAGATAATTTAGTTTTCCTCCTTTGATGGTGGACCCGACGTGACTCTCTGCCCCGCCACTCCACATTCATTGTTCGCCAATGAAAATAACAGGTGAAATCTGGGCGAACGTTAATCTCTTGATCATTCGGAAAAGGAAGTTGCTGTTACAGATTTGTAACTGCACGTTATGCAGCCTAGTCGCGAAATTTTACTTTTCAAAAAGATTTATTTCAGAATTTTAGAATTTTTAGCTAATTCGCTATCGATTATTGCATTTGTTCAAAAACATATCATTAGAGACGGTAATTACCAAAGTACCTTGGACACGTTAATTCGCTTATCTGCAAATTAACGACGCGAAGGTTCAAGTTATCGTCATTGAAGATTACGCTCGAGAGACGGGAGGCGTTTAAATTCCTGCCGTTTAGAACGTTTCGTTGAATTTCAATGCAAATTCTTTTTCATCGCACACATTTCACGCTGCATGCGTTTTAAAAGACAATTACGTCGGGTATTGCTGCGAGGACGACGCAATCGACCATAGAGTGATTCCTCGTATACAAACAAATCGAGATTTCAGGACGAAGTTTTTTTATGTTCCAGCTTTTGATTTCGCAGAAATCGTTGATTTCGCTATGTTACTGTGTGATCTAAAATTTATCGAAATATTTCATAAAAAATACGTATCGTAAAGTTAAACAAATTTCTATTAAACGAATACAACATTTCAATACGTTCGAGTTTTAAAAATATTGCTTTAATGGAAATTTACAGAATTTGTTATTTGGTCAGCATAATATTATATTCAACAAAAGAAAACAAATTGTAAACAATAAACAATAATCCCCTATACGTATGGATTATTTTCTTCTAAAAAATTCTTGGAATTTCTTCCAAGAGTTTTTTAATAAATCGATGAAAGAAGTTAAAAATTTATTTTGTACGGTTTGATATTTATAACGTATTACTATTAACTTAATGTGTGTATTAACTTAAATTTCAGGCCTTCGAAGAGATTTGTATTTTCGACCTTAAATGAAATCTAATGAACCCTTTAAACCTATGGTATACGTTTGACTAACTTATGACGGTCGGTGTAATTTCTACAAAACTGTCGAATTTATATTCTTTGCTACTTGTATATATATCATTAAAGGGTAACATATCCCTATCTGTATAAAGTAGCTACCATTAGCTTGCCAAAGTAAACAGTAAGTACACTAAAATACCGATGAAAACCATTACATGCTATCGAAAATAATAATGTTTTTCAATGAACGTGATACGAAAGGGGGAATACGATAAGCTGGTAATTCGTTAAACAAAGTCGAAATACTGGTATATCTTCTCAAAACACGAACCGAAGGGAGGTGCTTGATCGGAAATGGATTGCTCCGTGTAAAAATGGAAAGTTGCGAAAATGTATGGATTGGTACGATTCGAAAAATGCTGACCACTCGACATCAATGGATTTCCTTTTGCCGCGTGCTTCCGGTTTTATCGACGACGCGAACGCGACACCGCGATCAAATATCCATTTGCTTTTCGCAACGTGCTCCTGCGAACACGTTCTCGTATGTCTATTGCCGGAAATCGAGAGTACGTTTCTCGGCGACGATCGAATGGAAAACTGTGAACCAAAAAAAAGAAAAAGACGAAGAAAGGATAAAAGCGACGGGGTAAGCTCTGGCGTAGCGAAATATTTCATTTCTAGATTCAAGATGAGTATCTCCGTAAGGGAAAGTTATCAATCTTGACTTCAGGTCCGAGTCTCGGGTTTACCAACAGCGATAAAGAAGAGCGAGCTTCTTTCCAGATGAAAACTTTTGGAAACTAGTGGCAGTTCATCTTTTTCCGATTAATGATCTTACGAAAGTAAGTTATTTATATCTCGAACATTTGGTATTAATCGCGTACTTACGCTATGAGATTAAGAAACTAATAAGAGGTGGAAATTTTCGGCGATATTCGGAAACTCCAAAATTCCCAAATAAATTGGAAAACTAAATTTCGAGAATTCTCGTTCCGAGGTTCGAAGCCAGCTTAAAGATCGAATACTTGGCAAGTGTGCCTACCTAGCCAAGTGTACCATCGTCGCCTACCTAGTGGTATCCGAACCATGGAAATGAACCTTGTAAAATGAACATTGAATATTAAATTTGATTCGAATTTACAAGTCCCATCACTAGCTATTACGATTTACAATCTCTATCCTTGTTCATAATTCAGGCTGATACGGTTCCGTTTTCTTGCCTAAATCACGCTGCAAGTTAAACAAGCCTGCAATTATAACGAACCATTAATTTCTGACTGGCCTCGTTTGAACGAGCCCACTGAAATATTTGATATCCACTCGACGTTCCAACAGACACGATCTGATCGAGACGTTCTGAGAACCAGCGTGTTCCGCGAGCACTCGTTGAAATTAAAGGTAACAGTGGGAAGGAAAAACGAGGATTGGTGTAACGAACTATCGACACCATTGACAAGTGCAAGGTGCGTGGATGAATAAGAAAGTTGAAAAAGGAGCAAATCAGCATTGGAGACGAACCATGCGATGCAGAACAAGCTACACCCCTTCTTCGTTAACAGTTCGATCTCGGCACTGATCGTTTCTGCTTGTAATTCGTCATTTTCACTTGCCTTTCGTAGTGTAAAATCCAAAATCACCTCTGTTTTTCCGAAATACTCAACGTCTACCTCATCCAAAACTCATTCCGCAATCTGTTCCGTGACTCTCCCGCCAAAAAAAAAAAAAAAAAAAAAAAAGAAAAGAAATGATCGTGAACAGTCACGGCGCGATGGAAACGGCTCGCTTAAGCGTTAACAAATTTATCCGGCGTCCATCAGGGATTCTAGGATTCTTTCAAGCCGGGAGAAAAAGCTGCGCGCGTTACACGAACATACTCATACCGTTCTCTCGCGGAACGAGATTAAAAAACACAGAGCTCGCACACTTGTATGCGCACACACACGCTTCGTCTGGGATACAATCCCCGATAATGGACCGAGCGAAACGGAACGTGTTTCTGGTGTCCCGTAATGGGTCCATTGTGCCGCGTATCGTAACGGAAGCGAATACAGTTTCGTTTAAAGCGTAGGAGAGAGAAATCCGTAGAGGGTCGTTGCGTATCGCTACGCATCTCTCCGATCTGGAACATGGCTTCGGGCGAGTGTCGCACATACTTTCGGTTTCGTGGCTCTACTATGTAGCAGCGTGCATAGATACACACATACACACGTGTTTTACGACTGACTTCTCAGTGTAACAAGATGGATCCCGAGGATCGTTACGTATCCATGCTGCTTCGCGTTCTTCGGTTATCTGGCGTTGTTACGTGGACGAGAAGAAAGTTACGATGTATTCTTTGCACCAAAATCTATTTTTATAGCATTTTTACATCATACACTATTGGCGATGATACGTCACAAATTCGCTCCAACAATCACACAACTGAAGAGTCACGATTTTAAACGAGTCTGACCGTTTCGAATCGTGATAACCTTGCAAGAACATGATTAATTTTTGACTACGAAGAAACAATCAGCAGAAGGTTATTCCACACGTAAAGATAAGTCGAGAACGAAAAAAACAACAAGCGGGTTTTGTTTCCAAGAAAATGAAATTTGAGATTTTGCTCAGTCTATATAATTTTGGCCAATTATCGATTGGATACGAGTAAACAGTTAGCAGGAGGTTATTCTGCATGCGAAAATAAGTGAAAAACGTAGAATAACATTTTTTCCACTGAAAACCTCGTTTTAAGGCAAATAGAATTTGGACTTGTACATTGTTCAAATTTCGTTCACTCGGAAACGAGGCGCCCTATGAAAATATTTCGCTCCATATTTTTCAAGTTTTTTTCTTTTTTTATTTTTAATTTCCGCTGATACCCCGTGTACGGAGAAGAGAGAAAATGCAAGACGCTATTGCCACGACGTCTTCCCTGTCATCCGTAAGTTCCGCCTTTCTAGGAATGAAGCTCGTTTCACGGAAGTAACGGTTTTGCTAATTGAGCCAGGCCCCTTCGGGATCACGACTGCTCGAAAGTACTATTTTCCTATCTCTGTTGGCGTTTCTCGTCGTCGTCTTCCCTTTCGTTCGCCATCTCGTGGCTGCTCTATCATCCATCCGTCTTTTCTCCTTTGATAATAATCATCGAATCTGAATGCTCTCTTCTATCCTGCTGCGCCTCTTAGTTGTCTGGATTTTCTTTTTCAACGTTTGTATCCTTTCCGTTGGTAGCCAACAGAAGCTACAGCGAAGCTCAAAGGCTTCGATGAATTATTGATTTCCCCTAGGTAAGTGGATGGACTAAGGAAATGCTAAGGAACGTCGTTATCCGCTGAATCGGAGATACATACTAGGATTTAGTGTCTTTCGGATCACTTGGAAAATATTGTCAAGATGAAACGCCGATGCAAACAATTCGATCCTGATAACCCGTCAGATTTTTCGCCTCTGTTTACTTTATACACGATGCATTTAATGCGTATGAAAGTGAGATCTATATACAACGCGTACAATATTATAGGATTTTATTTATTCAGAAATATTAAAAGTTAGTTCTAACGATTTCTATCGCATATGATAAGTTTATTAATAGATAGATCTATTTAGAATGGATTAAACAGAAAACGATGGTTATCTAACGCGAAGTAAATGCAGTAATGTGCTATAACTAAAACTCATAACAACTCGGAAACTCTTTTTTGACTCAACTCTCGACATCTCACAACTCGACTCTTAGTTAACGACTCCCCGTTAATTCGTCTTTCTCCCTTAAGTATCCCTTTGTCTTTTCTCGTAACCCTACCACGTACGTGTTCCGCAACCGTTCACGGTCATGGTCATGTAGGCCTTTTTTCTGCGTAACTATTCGACTGAAGGACCGACGACACATTGATGAGTTAGGAAGGAACGGCTACACATCCAAACCAGCTGGCTGCTGAAACGAGCAAAACTCTCATAGAAAGAAAACTAAAAAGAAAACACCCCACTGACCTCACTAAAGAAATAAAGTAGTCAAACTCAAAGATGGATATTCGAATACCTTCGTGAGCCAATGTATTCGTAAAGAGTACCAACAAGTATTCGAATACTTACGTGAACCTGCTTACTTGATATTCGTCAAAACTGAACACTTTTTAAATGTTAAGCAATGTCCTTCTTTGTACATGGCCCTTCCAAAATTTCTCACGAGAGAACGATGGATCGAGATGATCGACCGCAGCATTTAAAGTATTCGCAATAGCTGTGCGCGCTTCTTATGGCGATTACTTTTCCGATTTATGGCCAAATAAACTCTCTATAGAACATTTTCAAGAAGCACGACTTTGCGTTCGGATGATAGATCATAACCGCGAGCCACGTAATGCATCCTACATAGAATAGCGAAATGGTTGATAGAGTTTTCAAAGTAAATAACGATTTTCAGCCGTAAAATCGTAAGTCATCGAGGCCTTCACGATCGCATAATACATAGAATACTGTTTCGTTTACCATACACGAAGCGAAACTTTTACGTATCGTTGAGTTAGAAACAAAAGGATCATGGCACGTGGAACAGATTCCTCGACCATTTTGCACAATTCCGCAAACATTAGACATGTTCTGTAAGAAAATTAATTAATGATCGAAAAGTTGATCGACGATTAATATTCAAAAATATATTCAAAAATTTTCGAACAATTATCATATTATTTATCTTCATACTTTATAGGTACATATACAAAGTATGTTATTATTAGCAGACTAATCATATTAACGTGTTAAACATTCATATTCGAAATTAATTCGTATTTCTATCCAGTTTCGTTGCATAATACGGCATTTAATTAATCAGTTATTCTTACTGCTGGCAGCAAAGGGAAAAGGATTTTAAGATCCACTGGATTAAGTTCTTCTGGCGTCTTTAGGGGGCTGGAATTTAATCTGAATTTTCCCTAATGAAAGTCGTAAGAGATTATTAACGATAGCTCATCTAAAAGGAGCGTGATAATTCACGCGTTGAATGACAAAGGTTTATAAATAAACACAATTTACAGAAACAAAGGAACTAAGTTTATAAACAGTTTCAGGAGATTATAAAAACATTTGTGTCTTCTTACATTTATATACGTATGATTTCAAAGAGTATGAAAATATTACAATATTTTTGCACTCTCACACTCGTACATAAACACATGAAGCGAAAGAATTTTCGTTGTAAATATCGCAAAAGATTTAATATTAAACGATATTGTTTTATTGTTCGGTTCATTATTCGTATTTCGATGAAGTTTCTTTGAAACGAAAGCAATTTATGCTATGAACTTTTTTCAACCAGTGCCGGACACGAAATATGAAATATAATAGTGGACACACGACTGTCAATAACATTAAATGCGGACTTGACAAGACCATTGTTAACTTTCAAACAAGAGCAGTATATGTATAGGGGAGATGAATTCCTCTATTGATACCTCGTAACAAATTTGATTTCGTGCGAACAAGTGAAATTGCGTAATATTACTCGTAACCAATCTCGGGAAAAGGGGACCGACGAACAAAAGCTTGCACTTCGTTTACCACTTCGATTGTTCCGTTTCGGGATATCGAATGTTCGATGAATTACTTAGATATTATTAAAAAAATTTGCATTTAATATAAAACAATAAGACATTCTATTATATCGTGTTCTTTCTTAGAACCTTCGCAACAGGTATTTTCTATGAAATTCTTGTTATAAAAGCTTCTATTCTCTATATAATTTATTTTTATTGATTCTCGCTACATATGTTTGCTTGACGAGTCAGCGTTTGAAATTCAAGTAGTTTTCCTGAAGTTCGTTAATTTAAAAACTTTAATACGCCACAATATCACCTCTCTATTGTTTCATATCGCTACGGTAAATACGCATGTTATTTTAGAGTCGGTGAAACATTCTAAACAATGCCCCTGTGCTATTTCAAAATCGAGCATACAGGAAAATTCCTCCTGAACGTCGTTCGGCTTGTAAACCATTCCCAATCTGTCTTCCCTTTTTTCTCCCCTTCCCGCTGCGATGCACCGCGAATTAAGCGGCAGCAAGGAGTAATTTGCCGGTCTGTTTCCTCCATGGTGAACAAACCGTGCCCCTTTTCTTCTTTTTCTTTTTTTTTTTGTGAAATAAACTCCCCGCTGCGGCAGAGAGGGCGGTCCCAGCAAAAGCTAGTTCATGGACGACCGGTACGCGTCGTGGACGTAATTGGGTCATAAATATGTATCAACGCATGATCTCTTCCTCCTCGTCAGCGGCTGAGTTATGTATTTTAATTAGGGAACGGTTACTAAATATATGCTTTTTAATTTCGGCTCGGGTAAACAAATTAACGAGCACGAGCCAGCACCTCCAGCTCGCGTCATCATATTCCACAGTGTTAATTGCCACGTGACGAATGTCCGGGCACGATAACAGCGGGAGAATGTAATAGAGAAAATTCTCAGACGACCAAGTCCTTTTTACATGACTGTGTATGAATAAAATTCGCTATATATTTTTTTTCACATTCTTTGGACCTTTGTCTTCGAGCCTCTTTTAAAAGGAACCAACTGTTTTATATTAATCGGATTAAACACGCCGTGAGTACAGTGACTACGGTAAGTGTTGCCACTCTATTGTATTTATCATAGCATTCGTATACTGATTAATTAGTAATGTTAGTATTAGTACGTCGATTAGTAATTAATTTTTTCTTAGCTTTCGTTATGAATTTTCTCAACAACCTAATACGATACGTAAACATCACACGTTTCAGCGCTCATTAATTGACATATAGATACATAGATTTTTGAATTTCGTGTCACGTAGAAGCATTCTTAATTCTTCGCAAACCTAATCATACGCATAAGAGCCTAATAATACGAGTTAAATCCTTCCGAATTTTCGTCTAAAAGCGTGAAGAGAAAGCTCTGTGTGAAAATGGCGAGCATAAATTCATTTGTTTGATCCGAGAAGCCGTGATCCATCGGGGATAAAAATTTCGTTGGAAATGCCAGCGGTGTAGCGACTATAAAATTCGATGAAAGACTTGCCAGGACAAAATATCCGAGCCTCCGCAAAATATTCCTTCTTAATTTTCCTCGTTGGAAGTGCTTCCAACGCGCGAGCAAAGAGCGGCAAAAGAGGTCGTCGAGTCTCTCCCTTCCTCGTCCGCATTAAATTTTCCTTTTGAGCCTTCGAGTCACACAATAAAACTCGCGGATTTATTTATCGCTTTGGGCCTGAAAACTGAGAGCGTTCCTTTGGAATCGGAGAACGCAGCGGCCTCTTAGGGATGCTCCCTTGACAGCTGGGAAGATAGACACGTAAATCTCATCCCATTAGAACAGAGGGAACCGAGGCGTTGCTTCTAGCGATAGGATCAAGCTCGGTGTGTAGTATGTAATTGAAGTGTTCAGAAGCCGATCATTGTAGTGCCATTAGCATTAAAACTGAGATAAATAAGGTTCTTAGGGATTAGTTTGTAAAGAAAATGACGATGCTAGTAAAGATACAAAAGGACGGGTTTTATTACAAAATAAAATATAGATGAACTGAACTGCTAGAGAAATGAAAGAAAACCGCCATGGTTGTTTAAAAAAAATCAGGTTGAATCAAAGAATTGTGATTTATGTCAAATGTCAACTAAAAAATTTGAATGAATCAAACTATGTATTTGTCTGAATTATAACTTTACCTGCCATTCCCTGCGTCAAGGTTCATCTTATTTCATATTTAATTGTATTGTAGACAAACTTTGACAAAATGAGTGGTAATGCGAAATATAACGTAGTAGATGAAACATGTATTTCTTTTTCATTTCTTCCACGGGTGTACGCTCTAGGTAGAGAACAACATCGTAGAGTTTTGAACAACATCGAGCAAATATTTTTAAAGTTTTCATTTCGCTTACCGTCATCGCGATCAGATAAATTTGCTTTGTTATCAGATAAATAATCGGATCCATTACCGGAAAAAAGGTAATTTTCTGATAACAAAGAACGCATTTTTATACCGATTATCCTCTTGCCTAGTAGTAGTCGTGGTTAACACAAGTACCAAAATCTATCGCATAGTTATGGAAGTAATGATTTAATCGATTAATCAAGTAAAAATTTCAACGCTGAAGAAAATTTTCGAATTACGTAATAATTATACCTTGTAAATCCGAATCAAACCCAATGCCAAGATACTCTTCATACAAATATTTATCTGTAAGATGTAAACGTTCGTCCATTGTATTATAGACCTGAACTCTTTCATTTACATTTTTTACAATTACTTCTATAGGATATGTATAAGCAATAAAAGCAATATGAAAATTCTTAATAGCGACACATCTGATATTTTTCAACATTCATTTTCAAAGAAAATTGATCTTACTATTCACTTATATCGCCTAATTAAATTACACTAAAACTACTAAAATAGTTACATTTCATCAGACGTCTATCGAAATTATGAATATCTGCAATAAAAAGTTGATAGGTGTTCTTTATTTCTGATATCAAAGATATCATACATATAGAGAAGATTAAATTTTTTGAAAGGTAAAAATTGCTTTTCAGTCCTTGGATTGGAAAAACATGAAAGAAATTAGTCTCTGGGGATTCGAGATGGTTCAAAGCAGATAGAATACGATTCTGTGGTACCTAACACAGTCTATGGTTCACTTATATCAGGATTACGATCCTTCCGCGGTTTGCCACGCGATAAGATCTTATGTAGTATCAAAAGTTCTTCTCCCATTATTCTAGGAGAAATCTACGGTTCTTTGGAACGAGAAAAACCGCTTGTTCCTAATGTCTTTCTTCTCTAATTCTTCTAATTTTAACCCTTAGATGGTGAAGACTGGGTCAATCCCGACGCACGCACACATATTTCACGTTTATTACTTTCTACATTCGAGTATTAACCAGCTTACCAATGTAATTAGTATTTTATGGAACTGATATAAATGTAACGAGCGATTTAAACGTAAAATGAACTAGGAAACGGTACAAATACAATCAATATCCGAGTTTAAATGAATTTTTATAATATCTTTAATCTTCGTTACGAAACGAAAAAAAAAAAGAAAAATTAGAAGAGATGATTAAATACAAATATTTTTCACATTTTAACGTTTGTTTTCTGTCAATACCTGTTACAATACATGGTTGAACCAATTAACACCATTTTAATTTAGTGTAATTGAAATTAATTAGGTACATGCATATTTACAATAAAAAAAATGTTCACCGTTAATTAACTTATTTTAATTATCGTACATATTCGATATTTCATTCAGGGAATTTTTTTTTTTTTGTTGACAATATTAATAAACGACATTATTTTTGATCACTTTATAAGCAACAGTTTTGACATTTACTTTCTCTAAAACTTCATCTACAAGAATTCAGAATTAACGTCAAGTTGGTTACGGAAAGATTTATATAAATGTTTCTTCCCACATGACGTTCTTCATTTTCCACCATTAAATTCAAGACACGACTGTAATAAAGTAATAACTTACTTTCATACAAAATTTAGCTCGTATCACGTTGGTAAGGAATATATTGCGCGCAATTAGTTCAGAGTCCTTTTGCACAATTGCATCATTAATGAAATTTTACGACTAGCAGAAATTATATATTATTGCTACTATAAAAATATTTACATTGGGCATAAGGTATTTTCAATGCAATAAACAATTTTTTCAAAAAAATCTCAATGTAAATAGATTTCAACGGAACAAAATGTTGCAGAATAAATTCTTGAAAAATTGTTGTAGTCTCCTTTTTTCACATAGAGTGAGAGTTACGCAGATTCTATGATATAAATGCATATCTGGTATTTATTATATATTATTGTATATCTTATTTTCTTATTTTTACTTATTTTACAGTTTCGAACAAGCCTTCTCTGTGTTAAGTACACTTACGTATCATATTTAGCAAGTGATTAGCGACTGGTTGTTCGAATGTTAAAAGCACATTACGATTATTCAAACATTGCTCCGAAATCCACTCAGTGTCTTAGCCTGCTTCAACGTCGAACATTGTTCAGCTCTGCTGTCTATCGAATAATTTATCCTGTCCGTTATAAAGCATGAAAATCAACGGGATGGCGTGTGTGAAGGCGGCTGGATAATTCGGGAAGCCAATGTGACGGTCGAATCGCGCGGTCGATGATTTGTTTGCCGTGAATACGGCCATGACAATCCTTTCGCATTTAGATCATAAAACACGGAGGATATGACCGGTCGCGTCGGCCGTGTCATCATAATCGCTTTGGCGAACAACATCGGGAAAAACGAGTCCATAATTCACGGCGGTGCGTGACGACTCGGCTATAGCTGACGGACATTGTTGGTTTTCGTTCAATTTATGTACCACACCACTTCGTCACGTCGATTGATGCGTGCACATTCACTGGCACAACCGGAATCCTCGAGGAAACGACTGTCTAATATATCTGTCGAGGATAATCGATCGCTATATAGGGGTCACGAAAAACGCGTGAGTACTTATACGTATTTTACTGCGATCACGTGACACGATTTTAAAGGAGAAAAAAAGACGGCGGAAAAAACATTTTTGAGCGAAAGAGGAGCAATTTTTCTTCGACGACCCAATGATCGAATTTATTTAGATTGGAACGAGAGATGGGTATTTTTTTGAAAAGAAGTTTGTGTCGAAAATCTCTAAAACTGTAAAACGATAGAAACTTTCAAAAGTAATTACATAAATGAACAGAAGTCAGAGATCATAACAAACGTTTCTTGAATAATTAGAGGATACGTTTAGCAAAGACAGAAGTTTATATCAGGACAAAGTTTCATATCGTAACTAGTCGATTCGAAATTAGCCACGACGTAACAATCAAGGATTATTTATGACTTCGGAAACAATGATATAAGTTTAAAAGTTCCAATTCACCGAGGGCTTTTCTCTTTTGCAACGCAATGTATTATTAATATATTCAGATTATTATTTTAGTACTGTTATGTATTATTATATGTTTTATTTGATTTCAAGTTACGGTTCCTGTAACATGAAAATAAACTTTATTTCAAATATCAAATATTTTTCGAGTGAATTCCTTTTGTTAGGCGAGAGATACGATAAACAATCTCTGGACACGTCACGATGCTCATTGTTTTTTGTGTATTATCGATTTTTGTTATTCCTAATGAACGAATAATATACATGGAACGAACGACAAATGAGATGTTGCAAATAAATGCAAGGCTATATAAAATGTAAACATTAAACATTTGGAGCATTCACATGCATAAAGAGATAAAAGATACTTGATATTTTTGAAAAATTATGATTAATGAAAAATTATATATTTTAAAACAAAATGTTGCTCGTTTGCTGTAACAATAATATAATTTAAAATTTGCAATATTTTAGTCAATACAACGAAAGAGAAGTAGAATAAAAAAAAGATGATAGTTGAAATAACACGAATCTCGAGAATTTCTGGGTAATCCGCGAGAGTCAGAAATTAATCTAAATCCGGCAAACATCGATCGAGAGTAATTCGTTAATGTAATACGTGGATTCGGTTGATACGTGAATTCACATGGTTTCAGCTAGTTTATAACGCCATGGGTGTTTCGTTTGGTGCTAAGAGTCGTTTAGTCGTAACAGCGATAAAGCAATCGCGTGCATGTTGAACCGGGAGGTGAATTTTAAGCGTACCGGACGCGATACGACGTAGGTTATTGTTAATAATATCGTGCCGTAAACGGTAACTCCGTGTCATTAATGAAGTTTGCTGTGCGTTTTACCATTTAGCGTTATCGACGCGTGGCTGCGGTTCCTCGTAGCTTGCCGTATCATTTCACGAAAACATACGTCAGGCGCGTTAAGAAATAAGCGCCGACACTCGTTAGGATTAGTCATTTCTATCAATGTAATAATTTTTTATTGCATCATGGAATAATTTGAAGTTTCGCGTTTCCGTTAATGGTTATGTTGTCTGCGGAGTTCTATTTATTTTTTACTTATTTGTCAATTTATTCGGAGCACGTTTAGATTCTTACATGATGTAGTGGAAAATAAAGTAAATGATAATGAGCAAAGTAATAATTATTCACGTACCATTATATTCGAAAGAAATAAAGAACTTTGAAGCGAAATGAAATGATTTATGATATCGCCAGCTTGGATTATGATCCTTCTATTCCTTCAGATTCCTTTCTATTTCAGTTTATCTAGCGTTTGTCTCCTGCCACCAAGAATTACACTAATTTAGTCGCGGTAAGCACCGACTGACTGGTTTCTGTTGCGAACTGAAGTACCCTTTTGGGAGAACAACTCTCAACTTGGCCTGCAGTGATTTTAAGATGCTCCTCGTAAAAATACTTCTTCTAACGGCCACGATGAACTGGGAAATGTTTATCGGTGTCTGAATTTTCAATACTATCACCTCATACTTTCATAGAACAAGTGTTGTTGGATTTATTTTATGAATACAAAAATTTTGTACTATGAAAAATAAAATATACATATACAAGCTGAAAAAAAAAGAAAAACAAAAGAACCCTTAATTGGAAAATATGAGTACGCGCAAATATTTCTCGTTGCCGTTGTAGCTTATTTTACTATTGTTAATAAATCAATGTACAACTTTATCATGACATGGCGTGAAATCATGGGAAATGCATATGTCGGGAACGAAATCGTTTCTTGGAAAGGACGCGAGACATTCGAGGGAACATGTACCAGAAAACAAGCTCAATTTGTTCCCTGAATATACGAGCGTTTCAGCAAATGACGACATAATGTACCGTAAGCCTTCGTGATACTATCGTAATATGCCGATAACGATCGCGAGAACGTGTAATGGAAAGTGGTTCTTACGCACCGCGAGACGGCGTATGCAAATAATCGCGATGCATCAGAGTGTTTATGCGAATTTCCTACTGTAGCGCAAAATGTCTGAAAAAAGCCTGGCCAAATTTTGGTATGTATATGGAGGGTGTCCTGAGAATCTTGATACAAGCGGCAAGGAGGCAATCCTACGTAAAAAAGCAAGTGGTGAGAAAAACCTATAAAATGCAAATCGTACGCGTTTTACGATCGAATATAAATTTTAAAAGTTTTCGGTATATTTCATATTGTATGTTTGAACGTTCGACGTTGATACTACTCTAATCTTATAAAAAATAATTTTGTCCATTTAAGCATAAAAATTCGATATTATAAAGCTGGCTATCAGTCGAATAAATTATTCACTATGATTGCTTTATGTATGCCATTAGGACGAGCACGAGATAGCCGAATGTGGAAATGCATCCCATTCTGTGCGTTATCTTATCGAATAGCAAAGATCATGCTTTCTATCAGACTCTACAAACTCTAAATTGAGTACGTACTATCGTCCAACAGAAATTAGCTATCACGTAGTATAATATCATACTAATATTACACACTAAAATATCAAATCGGTATAATGAGACGTCGAACTTGTACAAAACTATTATGATATTGTCATTTAGTTTGATAAATTCACATTTTACTTTTGAAACTATCCTCATTCTAAGTTATTGCACTCTCCGTGCGAAATTCACTCCGCAATCTAGATTTATTTGATATTTCCTGGTTATCGTTTGAAAAAGTTTCAACAGGAGCCACGCGTATTATTTTACCGATAAAGTGGTAAGTTGAAATAATACTTTATTAAAGTGATTAAAAAAAGAAGCAAGTTATAATTATCTTTATAGCAATAGCGCAGGATACGACACACTTTTAGTAACTTTAATGAACTTCACGGCTATTGTAATATCATAACGATACAACTGAATACGTCATCGTTGAAGTGCACTGATAGCAGCAAACATAAAAACGTAGTAGAGCTGCTCGTGTGATAAGTTTCGGAAGCTCATTTATAGGACGTAACTCGTAAAAAGTACTAAAAGCTATCAGTTTTTCTCTTAACTGAAAAACTGCACATTTTGCATTACGTGATTATTACAGCGAACGAGCGATATTGCAAGAGTCCATCATATTTTTTCAAAAATATGAAATATCATCGTCTCTTTATACCTATACCCGAACGCTCAGCATGTTTAATGTCTTCCATTCATTTTGATTAAATTGAAAAACAGTTTGAAATCCATCAAACGTTAATCCAAACAGTTTGCTCTCATTCTCCCTGTTTTATGTCATTCGCATAAGTCTCGATGCTGCATTCCATTCCGCAGAACGACATTCCTCCACGAACAGATGATTATACTGCTAAGTCAAGAGACGCAGGAACCGCGGCATCCTCGGTGAGTGCGTAAATCAACACTAGCATAACTTGAGAACGCGTTACCAGAAGACTCCGTCAAGCTTTCATACATACAGAATTCTCGCGCTTTCCTCGTAATTTCCTTTACCCTCTACAGCTACTGTCTCGCCATCTACAGGGTGTTCTATTAATTTTGATCACTAGAACCATCGATAATCTAAATATCAATTAATAGGCATAATTTTGGGATGGCTTTTTGTAAGCAAAATTCGAAAAGAAGAATAGAAATTGGAAGAAGTTGGTACGTTTCTACTCAAAAGTTCTACTCATGTTGTTCCTTCTTTAATGTTAACGTTTGTATCTCGGATAGCGCATCATGTCGTAAATGTGTTCATTTCACGTGTATCCTAAATCAATATCTGAATTCTCAAAAAAGAAAAATCGTCCGTCGAGGTACATACCTGAATTCTCAATAGATTGAAACAATAGATTTAAACAAATCGAAGCACACGTTGTAAGGTAAAAAGTTTGACATAAAGCCAAATTTTGTATTATGTATGTAGGAATTTTCACGAGTAACGAAAGAACGATCGGTCAGTTAGGAACCTCAGTGTCGAAAGATTAAGACAGTACACCCTGTATATAAAGAAACACACAGCCACACCCATACACACCCTCCCTCCTACAAGATGTCGCGTGTCTGTGCACGTCAGCGGAAACGAAAGTTCCGCGTCTCGCGGCAGCTTGCACGGATCTTCGTCGACGTGCAAACGCGTACAAGGCAACGTGTTCGCAAGCAGACCAGCATGGCAACTTTATGGCTTCTCTTCAGGGACAGAGGACTTACAATTGAATCTCGCGTCGGAGAGCCTCCCATCGGATCCGATTTTCACTTTTCCTAGGTATCTGATTCCGGCTGTAAGAGATTCCTCGGACTAAATTTCGCTGATAGCTTGCGGGTGCCCCGTAAAAACCCTATTTATGGACTTTTCTTCGGTGTGCCAGCCTTGGGGCGAAGACGTCTTCCCGTAGGTACTTTAATATTTTACCGATATTACCAGACTATCAGTGCAACCCTCCAGCTTCTTCTCCCTCCTTTTATTTCGCGCTTACGTGTCTTCAACGAGATTTATGAGGAAAGAAGCTGGAATAATTGTTGCGAGATTTTTATGGTGCGAGTTGGATGAGCGAGTGATTGTGAAAATAAGGGTAATAGTTGGTTTTAATGGTAATTTTCGCGTTAATAGGAATCTCGTGTGATACCAGAGCGTAAAATATTAGAATTAAATAAAAAATTTCTCTTTCAGTATAACAGAAAATTTGTCGTGTTTCCTAGGATGATATAAAATTTTAAGCTGGTTTTTTAAATTCGCTGGTGCCGTTTATTACATTTCAATATAAGTCGATCGACCTCAGAATAATCCTAAATCTCTTCCATCGAACATCGTTTAAAAAAACAAGTTTCTCTGAGTAAACAAAAATTAGGCACAGAATGTCGAAGAATAATCGTAGGGTGGTCTTTTATAAGGTCCCCATTTCAGTTTCTTCGGCTTGGAAAAGCGTAGATATTTTTGATACTTCAATCCAAGGGAACACAAATGAAAAGCTACAGCCATATTGACAATAACAAATAGAAAAGTCATACGAGTTCCGTTTGAAAGTATACACAGTCCCGTGTTCCTGTAACGTTATATTATTCTTCCAACCATTTTCTCTCTCTATACTCACTTTCTGAGCAAAGCATATGTAAAGGTGCGCACGAAGCCAAGTATTCTCGAGAGTCGTGTAACGTTAGGGAAGAAAAATTAAGCGTCTAGAAAATTTAGATTCTAAAAAATATCAATTGCAGAAAGATATCGATGTAATATACTTTGCGAGTTTGATCGTTTACTTGGTTATCAAACGATAATATTTTTATGCCATTGCTGATTTGTAGAAACTCCCAATGTTTGACTTAACTATTTGGTAACCATCTAGAAAATTGTTGAATTCAGAGAAATTATCATGAATCATTTCAGTCACAAAATTCATGAATTAGATTTAATCGATTATTCGTCGATATCCTTATGTTATTAGGTCGTTCGAAAAGTTTCTTCCGTTTTATAAGGAAATAATGAATGCACAACATTTGTCGTGTTATATTATTTTATCGAATTACGTATGATCCATTTTGTTCTATCAAGATAAAGATCACAACGTTTGACAGATTAGGTTTCATGTTTCTATAAAGATGCATCGTTGTAAAAGATGTGTCTGTAAAAGAAAAACACTTTTCAGATAACCTAATATTTATATTCTAATCAATAAGCTCAAGTACCCAGAAGTAGCAATGCTACAAGCCAAACTTTAGCTTCAAGGGCAGGTTACTTACTTAGAAACGTGGACGATGACTGTCTAAGTTAGGAGCTCCTTTAAACGGTAGGAGAAAGAGAGAACAGAGATCGCTGTAATTAGTTTTGGCTTCTCGCCAATGTTTGGTCTCACGTGTTGCCTCGTGGATTGTCCGGTACACTGATTCCTTAACAACAATTTTGAATGTGTGGATTACGAATTTTATGCTCAATAATGTCGCTACTGGACTTTATTCTTTCGTCTATGATCCCTTTACCTCGTTTCTTGTTCTTAATCTCGTCATTTGTTTATACTTGTTATCATTCTCTTTACGAGACTGTATTCACGTTTCCTTCGTACTATTTAGTGGAATTGTTTGAGTAACTTCGTTTCGGATACTTAGTTCACATCGGTGGATTCAGATCGACATTCATAGTTTGAAAATTTCATACAGAAAAGTATCGAGTACATTGAAAAGCCAATAAACCACTATTTGTCAATGAAAGTGAAATTTGGGTTTATGATTAAGTTTAACAAACATTGTTTAATAAATCGACTACAAATATATATTTTAATAAAATACTAATTTCTAAAACAATGCGAGTTTACCGTTTTACCAATCTTTTTAGATGAAAGATGGTACGTTTTAATAACGTTAAAATTTCAGACTTAATGAAGATGTATCTATAAACAATTCTTTAGGGAAAATAAATATAACATAATCAAACATTATTAATTACGAATTAAAGAAAATGAAAACTAGTGGTTTCTCGAAATATTGATTGGTGAGCTTGTGCCGTTTTGCAATTCATGGCTTCAATTAAATATCCCTGTTAGAAACTTAATTTACTACTGCTTTATTTAAACATTTTAATAATATGTCCATTTAATTATTAATTTAAATATTTTAATAATATGTCTGTATTACAGAACAAATAAAATGGTATAGCGAAACTATAATTGTTTCGATTTAAAAAAAAAACAAAATTTTAGCCTGAGTGGTTATCGTACTACGTAAACTGTGTTTGTTGTACGGTAGTCGTGTCAAGCTTCATGTTAACGATTGGAGCGAAGTTTGGGAAATTCAGACATTGAAAGCTGCTTAACTAAGCTCCGAATCAAGATGAAACCATGGAAATCTGAATACTTCGATGGATGTTACGCAATTGATTTCTGACTGAGCTCTGATTACCAAAGCTCAGGCACTTCGGTATCTAAGATGAATTGATTGGTGTCGATACATACTATGCCAACACTTAGTTTCGAATCTAATTTTCCGAATATATCGTCTTCCTTTCCGCTTTAATCGCAATTGTCCTCGTTTTATGCAATTTTCTTGAAGAAAAAGAGAGAAGCAAAGGTATTTAGACATAGTGTTTAAATGTTAATTCGAATGGAATAGAAATTTAGAAACACTTTAATACAATGGGGCCAGTAAGACGAGTCTGTTTTATCGTCTTTGAATATTCACTATCGGTGGTTGAGTGGAGTTTACGATCGTTATCCTAATAGGTATGCTTCACGATGTGCATTGTAGTAACAATTAATACGACAGTCACTGCATCAACGGGCTTCATAGATATTATCATTATCATGATCTTAATTGATACAGTAAGTGTGTTATGGTATTACGTGGTATTACAACAGCGATATACGATGCATCGATAACTCGGACTCAGCAACCTATTTATGAGTCTAACAGTACGTGAGAAATCGAACTGATATATTTTATCGCTTAGTATTATTTTGCTATGGAATAATTAGGCTGAATTTATGCTCTCAGTTCTCGAGCACGTATAACGTATTTTTTATGTAAACTTCTTTCGTAAACGAGTTAAAAATGTTCAGGAGTAATGTTTGTAAATATTTTATGACCTCCGAAATACTTTAAATGTACTACGAAACGCTCCTTATATCGATCTGCTTTGAATTCTCCTTACATCCCCTCCTGGTCACACAAAAGGACTGTCCCGAAGCATGTCACATGTGTCACTCACCACTCACCCTATCTCACCTAGATTTATTCCTTGTAGAAATTCCTCTGGACGATATCTCAATAAGAAATTCCCGTACAACGTGCTGCCAACGGGTTTGGTCACCTGTAGTTCTATCATGAAAAGACGACTCGACAGCATCTACGTCACGCCACGTACAATGTCGTACTTCTTCCACGTGTCCTCCTGATGTACAAACTGTCTCATGCAACTAAGACAAGTTAAATCCTTAAAACGCTTGGAGATATAGAAAGATATCGTGAAACAAAATTGTATTAGCTGCTGTATAATAGTATGTGTCGTTTCTAGACAGTAAAATTACAGGCCTTCCCTTTTTCAAACAGATTTATATTTTCTCCGATGTTTCAGACTTTCGATCGATGAATTTTTACACGTTCTATGAGAATGTTTTATATTCTATAATTAGCGATTTTAGTAAGATCAGTTGATTGCTAGTTAATTCAATTTTATGATTACTAACAAGTTTGTCAGATTATTAATTTATCTAGTTATTAGAAATTTCAGTAGCGATGATTCCGATGGGGTAACATACAAGGTGTTTCAGAAGAAGTGGTACGATCGACGTGGGTTTATGTGGGTGTATTTCTTGCGAAAAAATAAGTCGAAGATATAGAATTAACAATTTTATGTTTGCAGCTTCCTTGTTGAGAAAATTATGTTTGAAAATTCATCCCCATTTCCACGCTTTCGATTTGACCGATTGCACTGTACGTTGCTATTTTGACAACATTTGGCCAACATGGTAAACTTAGGCAAAGCTTGTCTTCGTTATTCGCGTAACAGCTCGAAGTTCCATCTTCCCAAAGTTAAACTGGTGAACCAAGAACGATTAAATTCGATGACTTAGGCGCAAGCGTGCAAACGTGAAAATTCGCTAATTGAAGGCAGACCTACGGCGTATTTAACGAAGTTGGAGGCGCGAACGTGCAAAGCGTGTTTCGCAAATTCGCTGCGCTCGAGATAATAAATCAGTCGCTTAATACTCGGCTCGTTACCACGGTGGCCGCGCAGGTTGACCTTGCTTTGGACAAGCTAGCGGCCGAGCTGGTTCTCATTGTCGGTCACGCACGTGCGTACGATGCTCGTGCGCGCAACTTCGAAGAGTAAACGCGTGTACACGGACCAGCACGTATACGACCGAGAGAATTATGCGCTTTGTCCTCGTGTCCACCGTCACCCCGTAAATTTACATCACCTGTACCGACTCCATCCTCGTGCGACTTACTTCGGAACTGTGTTTGTAAGTTTACGTGGGTTTATGTGAGCGTATAGGTTTAAAAGTGATTGATGGAAGATTAGCAGGATGATGGAATTCATCAAAGAAAATACCAACTTCTTAGACACAGATTCTTTAACACAGATCTGTTAGAAATTTCAATATGAATTTACAACTTTTTTCCGCGATAAACCTTTGCTTTCCTTCTTTTTCTTTCGCTGTAGCGGCACACGAGTACACAATTTGCATTTTATATACAATTTCCCTGATATAACGTCGTCGATCGATTTTTCTTCGAAGATAAAAATTCTAACGCGAACTCTAAGATGTTTATATGATTCTAATCACAAATGTTATTTGTCGAATCCTCCTTCACACACAATTTTTTTCGTAACTGTTTAAGCCAGTTTTAGATACTCGCTACTGTAACAGTGTCAGATAAAAAGTTTAGAAACATTATGTTGTTCGTTCTCTGTAACAATGACAACTAAAAAATTCACTCAAATTGCATTATTACTTATTTTTAACTTGTCATTTCTCTTGTTCAAAGAAAAGAATAACGTTGTGCGTCCGGATATAAAGTTTAGCTTTTAAATATTTCTATGTAGGAGGATAATGCTGTTGTATAGAAAGATAACTCATGATATCCCGATTATTCGTTTCTTTTCCAAAATTTATTACATGATCAAGATCAAGATTAGTTATCCAATTTAATACGCGTACGTCGATAATTTGGAATACAATACCTGTGAAAGCGGGATGAATTATTTACACGTTAATGTGATACCGTGCTCGAAATCTTGAAGCGGAAACTGGATATGTAGAGACGTTTCAACAACGGTCCAACAACAAGTACAGCGTGCACCGTTGAACACTCGATATTACACTGGTATGGTGAACTCGGAATCCCGTTAATTCTCTACGGTGGTCACGTCGATAACAATAGTCATCCGTGACAATAGGAACTCTGTTAGCAAAATTCAAACGTGGCCGATGCAATACCATATACATGAAAGTTGTAATTGAAGTTGACTACGGTAACCACGAATATTGGTGACATTTTGCTTAAAATGCGCGTCTAGTTAAATTATTTTACGCATACTACGTATCTGTCCTTCTTGGCTGTATCAAACTGAACAAATTTAATCCCGTTGAAAAGGAGAGACAAAGTGTTTCCACACTTCGAAAAGGAAAGATTATTCGATCGAATTTTACCTCGAATAATTTTAATGGAAATTTAAAATACACATAAGGAAATTCGGATTTGTATCAATTTAAACATCAAGATCATTACGCATCAATTTATAATTATTACAGTATCTAATTATTACAGTATTTAATTATTTATTAAGTGTTTATTAATTATTGGAGAAAAAATGATCAAAGTATGTAATTATATTTATGAAGTTGTCATTGCGGCATTTTTTTCTAGATTGAATAATGATAAATAGCGTTAAATAAATAATAATAGAAGCGTTAGATTATTTAATAATTGTAATAGTTATATGAAAATTTATAATATATTTTCTTACACCAAATCATCTGAATTCGCCAGCAACTGTGATACTACTACATACTGACTGGCTGTAATAATATCTTAAGTCTTAGAGAAACACGTCTAGAATTTCGAATGGAACGAGATACATCTTTTCCCTGAAACATTAGCAGTGAGCTTTCATAAAAAAATTTCGAGATTTACGTGTGAATTCATAAAGCCAGGTATTTTCACACGAGATGCTACGACATATACGAAACGACGATTAATTTGTCAATAATAAAGATACGACGGAAAAACCTTCCATACAAGGTTTTATATCTGATATAAGGATCGTTTAATAAGGCAGCATCCTTAAAAGTACAGGAGAGCGGAACAGAACTAAAAGTGACGTGACATAATGCGACGCAGCACATAATGTGATACCAGATAGCACACGATAGGACAGTACATGACATGACACGACAGAATACGACACGATGCATGACACGACATTACACAACATGTGACACGATACGACAAAACGCGATACTATAGTGCAGGACAAGACGAAACAAAACTAAAAGTAAACCTGACCTGTAGCGTCACTGCTTCAATCACGTGAATTGCTCTCTTCTCTATGAAGGGTGGAGATCCGACATAAATACTTGCAATACGGATAAGATACTTGCAATGGTTATACAAAGTACTTGCATTATCCTTATTTTCCAACGAAGCTTCTTTTTGTCAGATTCCATATTTCGTTTTCACAGACAGTATCAGAGTATCAAGTTTCCTTAGCCGTACGAAAATACTACTGAATGATACGAACTTTAAACGAGAACATAGTTGAGTATTGGTTAACAAGATTTCGAAACTGCATTCTAAAAAATTATTTCCTACGTGTATTTATTATTAAACTAACTCACAAAAGGGGGAAATGCTCGCCCCTAGATGCGTATAAAAATCTGGCATAGCATCTTCACGTTCGCTCTCTGATGTTCTGTTATCAGGACTGGGGGATCCCGGGCAGCCTGTTTCCGATACGCTGATCGAATTGATTGCTCGAATATGTACCGTTTCAGCGAAACAATATGACAGGCATTTACGCATCAAGTCGTTCGCATCGGAATCTTTGCAACAATAGTAATACACTTGCATATCGATTTGCGGCGGTATTCAAACTGGAGGTATACAGACGGTGCGGGTTTAGTCTCATCGATTTCAACAACTCTCTCTCTCTCTCTCTCTTTCTCTCTCTCTCTCTCTCTCTACAAGGTGTCTCAACATACCTTCTCATTAAAACCAATGCATTCTATACGCAAAAATAAGATCAAAATATCAGATATTTTTCCTCTAACTTCTTAATGAAGTTCTTTTTTCTAGGCTTTTCGTTACACGACATCTTAGCCTTATTTTTACTTATAGAACACACTGAGAAGGTATAGAACACCGTGTATATAGGTGTCGTAGTTATCAGGCTGATTACCAACGACCAAGCTAACGACCGTATTGCGCAGAATGTCGGACGAGGAAGTTTTATTCCAATATAGAAATTCACATGCAAACGACGCGAATTGCGAGACTATTCAGGTATAAAGAGAACTAAAGCGAGCCTTGGCCCGATTGTCTTCTCGTTAAGCCTGGGATTAACGTCGCACGGGCAACCGTATAATTAAACGCATGGTACAATGCATAATAAGTCCCTGGCCCCTATTGTAGCAAAGCATTCATCTTGCACAACGTGCATTGTAACTTTCGATCGAGATTACCGACGGTTAATCAACCGATTTTCGATAAAAAAGGCAGCTCTTTGTCTTTCTAATTGACGGGAATAATCATCGGTATTAAGGAAAGTAGCGTTTTTCGGTGAAGTGTGGCTTGTTGTGGGTTTGATGCGCTTAAAGCGTGAAAATTAATGTTTGTGGACATTTTTCACCAATAGATTACGTCTACACATTATCGTTTGTCTAGTTGTTAAATGAAATTTTCATTCGCGCTCACTGTTCCTCTGTACATTCTATTTTTCTCGATTTTCTTCGATGGTCGAAACGAAGGTGGTTGGAAAGCTTGGAGCGTACGAGTATAAGAAAATGGAAACTCGGCTACGACGAGTCTGTAAACCGACTCGTTACGCGTCGCGTTTAACTAAATAGCGCGGAATCGTTAAATTTCTTTTACAGATCGCAGGACAAGGCAGAAACTGATCCGTTCTTTGGTCTCTTACGATTCCTCGCCCTTGCGCTCTCACGAGGATCATTCCGTGGTTCACACATCAAACGTTAACATCTGACGGAGTCAAGTGCTGTTTTATCGCTAGTTAGGGGAAATAGGCGGTGGATGCTACAAACACTTGAATCGCAGACACAAGTACAGGTAGAGCGTATTCGCGAAAGAGAAGATATTTACTACGTAAAGAAACGTTTATATCTGTTATAACGTTCAATTTATTTGTTCACGAGTTGGGGTAACGTTCAACTGTCAATTTTCCGCGGAATAATCGAATAGCTGAAATTATTGTGTACCGAGAAAATTAAAATTTCTATTCGCCGATGAGCGTAGACTAATAAGATAGAATATTAAGTATTATGTGGCGATAAGTTGATTGAAATTGTTCAAATTTCTTGAATCTCTGAATAGCCAAATTGTGGAACTCCTAATTCTCTCAAATCTTACATTTCAAGATTGAAAAATTTTAAACTTTCGAAATTCTAGGATTCTAAAGTTGTAAGATTCTAAAATTCTAAAGATCTAAGATTTTAAAATTGATAGATTTCTAAATTCTTAATCAAATTTTGCGAGTTCCAAGATAAATTGCTTAGGTTGATTCAAATATTCTGCCGACTGGAATATATTAAAAAGAAATAGTTTATCATATCTTTGCCTCGTCAAGTAGGGATAGCGATGGTAAAAAGCCGTATGCCGACGCGTTTAAACGACGTCAATTAATTTTGAATGAGTTTTGGGACACGAGGAAGCTTTACGACGCGATACGTTGGTTTAAGACTTGGAAAATATTCATTGCTGGTACAGTAAGAGTAATGTATATATTGAATGTGGGAATGTAGGTGGTTATTAACTCTTTTATACGGTGATAAAACGACGAATATCCAAGAAGTGTGTTTAAATTTATTTAGCTTCTTCGTCGTAAAAGTTTTTTTACTTTTCCGATGCTAAATATAAAATGTATGTAAAATGTTCGAGCACAATATTACATGGTGCAAATATAAATTTTTACAGTCAAACAATGTATAAGAAGATATCTAACATTTAATAGCGCCAATGGTGTAACACGGTACAGAAATATTCAATCTACTTGCGCTCAATCATCAACTGCTCTCCTAACTTTTAAACGGCACTGTATACGAAACGGAGTTTAGCTCTTCAAACTATGAGCTTCGAGGTACAGGTGAATTCTACAAGAAATTTCCCAGGCTGCGTTTGTTTTATACGAAAACTCGTTTTTGGTTGTTGTTGAAGTGGTCACCACTTATAAGAAAACTCTACATCTGGTCTTTTTAGTTTCTCAAGCACTGAAGCCATCGACAGCGCGTAGACAAAAGACTGCGACGAAGTCAGACCACAAACAGTAGACAAGCGACGTTGGCTTCGGCGTTTTTTTTTTCAGTTATTGGGTAACACAGCTAGCGTGCGGATCTGGACCAGCTCAAATTGTATTCTTACTTATAATTACATTTATATTTAAATATATTTTCTGCCTTACAATTTATCCACTAGTTTTTCTCTACATCTAAGGTTATACATCGAATAACCTCAACAGTTGTCATGGAAACAGATCTTAATACCATTCAAGAGGAGCAATAATAAGATTCGTAATATTACTGAAATTCATGTACATGACAAAATGTAACAGAACCAATTCGTATTACCAATACCGCGTATACACCACGCATTATCCAATACCACTTATTCAGTTTATGACAAAAATAGTGTCTCTTAATTCTCAAACAACAAAAATCATAATGATAGTATCTATGTATAAAATAATAATAAAATATAAAATAGTAACATATTATAAAAATATAGAAATCATGTTTTTCACAATTTTTTATGCAACGTACATAACAAAGAATACTTTTTCCTATCTTATCTTCCTTTCTTTTCACCTACTCTTAGATTCTCTAGAAGGTCGTATGAAATGTTGTAGTAAATAAAAGCTGTGGTCTTCATTTTGCGTAACACGCAACGAAACACAAGAATAACTTCGAGTCCTATGGAAATTTGTTTGTTATACACGAGAAGAAAAGTTTGATACTAATCCACTTTTAAAGAAATATCATGACACGCTTCATTTGTTCCAATAATGGAGCTACGCGTTCAATTCTTTCTTACTAGCTTCCAGGTGTGTTTCGTTTCGAAAAACTTTCGACCGATACAATCTTCTTGGTCCAAGTTTTTTTCCCTCCATTCTCGATTATTTGCTCTTGTTTCTGCAGATAACGTTCTTCCCACGACTATCTGCATGCGACCTGTTTCTGGAACAACTTGGCCGAGATGAAGAAAGTCTTGCATAGATACGTTTCTATTCCAAAACGTGCCTACTTTCGGTTATGATCATTTATGAACTCCTAACAAATCCACGAATAAATAGGAAAAGAAGCGTTTCGTTTTCGTATCTGTACATCGCACGAAAAACTTTCTTATCTGATAAAGTATTTTGATATTTATCGTGAATCGTATAATATACGTATACATCAACAATTAATATTTCGTTGAGCTGCTTCCAGATTGAATAATGTTATTTTGACTAATCTGGCATATTGTCAATTATTACTTGTGTAAATATTGCAATTAGTTTCCTTCTACAGAGTATCGAATTTCTTTCTATAAATAGTTGAAGTATAATTCGAATTCTATACGACACAATTTATAGCGGTAATATTGTATCTACGAGGGAGTAAAATTGAGTTGCAAAGAACGTAGAATGATAGTTCGAAACTCGAGGTAATATAACATTGTAATTATCCATTAAATGAAAGAGAAAAGCACTTCATGGTAATGTACAGCACGTGTCTGAAGAGTTTCAGCCCATCAGCATACATGCAACATCTCATAACATGCAAATTCTTAGGGACGGTGCAAGCAAATTTCAAATAACAAGTACACAGGAATAATTTATAGCAAGGTAATTAAAAAAGAAAGGAAATCGCTGAAATTATTAAATAAATTTCATTTGTCTCGAAGCTACAGATTTAAAGTAGTCGTAAGATTGTTAATAAGAATTTATTATACCAATTACTCCATAATCGCTCGATCACTACAGTATCCACTGTAATGTAAACACGTTTTAACAGACACGCGACACTCCATGAGCAACAAGCAATCACATAGAACAGAAGCTAACAATAAATACCCCCTTGACAATGGGGGACGCATCTCTCTGAACAGAGTGGACCACTTAAATGACTCGCCATGGGACCAGTTATAAGTGGCTTACGGTGCTGCTAACGTAAGCTCTATTATTCGACTTGCAGCGATCCGGGGACTTCTCTCGATCGTGCTCGTTCGGCTAATACCGTTAATTACTCTCTCGTTGAGATCGCACTTGGTGGCTGGGACCGCCTAACGAACGCTAATTGGACGTTGCCGTGACATCGTAATGCCAAGAATACCCAGCAATCTGTCTGGCTATCTCTCTTTCTAGTCCAGTCTTTCCCGTAAATTATAGTGACACTGTGCTGTCCCTATTAACGCACACTTCGATCGATGACCGTTCTTCTCCTCCTTTCTGAAGATTTTATTCATTGCATTGTGATTACAAAAATATTGGCACGTATCTTTATTTTTCACTAGAATGTTTTTTTCTTTTTAGCAAGTTCTATATTTTATTTTCATACTATACAATTTTTGTGGTCGTACGAAAGCGCTATCGAATAACACGAAATTTAATATATTTGGACTTAATCAGGTAGTATGCAAATGCAACAGTAAATACAATGCTGTACATACAGCGCTTTTTCTAGCTGCTTTATATTAATTACATATTTGAAATGTTTGGTTAATTTGCAAGAATAAAAGCGATGAAACACTTTGGGTCACTTGAGAACTATGATTTCCAAGTATGATTGCTGACACTTCTAGTTGTAACGAGAGGACAACAAAATTGGCAACTTCGGATTGTAAGGTATTTTAAAATAAAGACTGTTTGGGGAAATTTGTAAATTTTGCGAACCTATAGGTTTGGGAATCCTGAAAACCAATCGTGTTGTCTTCACCGCTTACCGTATCGCTTCATTTGCAATTTTCTCCGCTGGCATAGTTCAGTCCCAATTTTCCAACCCCAAATCTTTTTTTCTCTAACAAACGATACCGGAACATTTTAGTTTCTTTTCAATTCCCTATCTTTCACTGACGCTACGCGTCACTTTGGATTCGATATGTTTGCACGATCCATCGGTGTCCGCGCGAGCTATTCTACACAATGGTTGCTTAATCCCGATGTTCCATCAAACTCCGGCGTGCAAAGCTCGCGATCCGGTCGGCGAAGGTTAAAGCCTGCGGGGCTTACAGGTTACGGGTCGGGTTACGTAATCAATCCAACCTGGTGGCCGAAGCTCTTAAGAGACAATGCTTCCTCGAACAATCTCCTTCGATCGATTGGGGATTGTCGCGTGAAGCCAGCTTTATATCCGAATCTCGTCTAGTTATTTGCTTATACGGGGCACGTGCTTAGCTTTGGTCCCGGGTTATGGATGAGTTACACGTAGCCAGAGCTGGATCGAACCGCCAGGGCTATCTTCGATCAAGTTATCGTTCGCCACCGAGATCTTGCTTCTCTTGGTTCATCGGCCGCCATATCGTTCGATCTATCGAATCGGTAACAAATGCGAGATCTTGGGGGAAATTTGTCGAAAACGTGTACTTGGTCCGTGGTGGTGAAAAATGATCTATACGAAGAGATATAGAGAGATGGTATATGGAAGATGGTTACGAAAGATTAGAGATTCGTGGGTTCGTGTTCCTCTTTTCAGTTGAGATCGTTAAAATGCTCGTAGTCAAGTATGGAATAATACGTGTCCAATAGGGTTTAAAACAAGAGTTCATAAATCTGGTACTCAAGCGACGCAATAATGTTGAGTTGGGCTGCCATGCACAGATAACTCTATTCTGCGCATCACGCTAATGAACACCGGAGCAAATTAGCCTGAAACATTATTAACAAGTAGCAGTAGATTGTCTATAGAATGTTATTAGGAACAGATTAATCTAACCTCTTACGTTATCAAATCATATTCCTAGCGCACATTATATCTCAAACGTAACAAACACGATTTGCTGTCATCATCAAATTGAATTTTAACTCGAATCTTGCCTCACAGAACGGAGGATTATTAGAACTAGTACATCGCGCTAATGCAATAAATTTCTCTCTAGGAACTTGGATTTATTTAAAATTTAGGAAAAGATTATCGGTTAATCACTCGACAGAAGTATCGATTGATTCATCGAGAAGTCAATTCTATTTTCTACTTCATTTTGGAAAAAATTGATAGTACGTAATTAGCTGAACCGAACAGCAATCGAAATCATCAAACAGCAATTCGAAATTCCGAAACAGCGGAAGTTTCTCGAGTTAACTAGAAAAATAGAATTAAGTTGTCGTGTAATTCGGTGAAATTGCTCGATTAAAGAGGAACGTAATGAGATTTGCTTAATTAAGAGAACACGAGACGACGTATGTGTCGTTTCCTATGATCTACCGTTAGAATGTTAGCTGATCGCGTTGCTGCCTAGCCAAAGTACGGAAGTAAACTTGCTACTTCGTTTCTAGCTAACTAATCTTAACGTTAACAAGAACACGTGTTCTTGCACCTCTTCTACGAGGAACGCACACACACACGTAATTAACGAGCCTGTGTAATAGTTAAACTTCCGTGGACTTTGTCGCGTAACTGAGAGCATTGATCATGCAGTTCGTTGGTAACTACTAATCGCTCTTTGTTGACACGTTACTAGCTTCGAATGTTGTTAATGTTGTTACTAATTAAACTCAGCGCAGTTTCGGCTTCCAGTGACTATTTCCTCCTTTCATCTTTGTCACGTTTCTTTTTCTTTTATTTCTTAATTAATCGTCCAGAATTACTTTATCGTCGGATCCTTAGAATTTAGCAGAATATAGGTGAATGTTGGTAATTTGCGACTTATATTCCCCGTTCTAAGACTTTCCGAATTCTAAAATTGATAATACCTAGAAATTTGAAATAATTATACAAAATAGCCGTTGAGAAAGCATATTGAATGATATGAAAGTTACTTTGATTAACATGTTCAAGCCGCCGTGCTTTTTCATACGCGTCTTCTCCAATAATACTTGCACTTTATTCCAATTTTCGTTAAATTGCATTTTTATAAATTGAAATCGGAAACATAAATGGCGTGAATCGCCAGTGAGTCAGACCACTTGATGGCAAAAACAAGGTGTGATCCACCGATGACCCACGCCCTCAGATAGAAACGCAGATTATGGCTCACCGGCGGATCACGCCGGTTTGAACGTGTTAAATATACGATATTTTGAAGAGAATACGTGCAATTAAAGTTTTGTTGCGTGAAACAACATTTACTATTTGTTTTTTTTCTCACAACTTTTTATTTCATAGCATATACAGCCATTATGTGTCTGAATAAGCAATCTTCCTGTGTCCATACGAATGGGTTGTTGTAAGTAACCTGGTGCGCATCCGCAACCAAATATTTTCTCGAGTATCTCGTGGTGAAACAGACAGATTACTAGAAATAGCAACTCACTCGACCACTGCTCAACGAATTTACGAGCTTTAGAAAGCTCGAGCGATTCCAATAATTCAACGCCCTGCCTTTGTATCGGATAAGGATATCAGGGCATCCATTTGTTAAAAGACAATACTTTGCTTCGAGACGTAGCAGTTTTTTGTTTTTTCCTTTTTTGCACGGATCTTCTGCTTCGACCACATATCCACCTGCCTTTGACTTGTATTCTTATATATACGTCCTTAGAGATCTTCGTTTTCCGTTAAAAAGTTCATCGAACCGTAAGGAGACGTTCGCAACGTTATTTCACGGTACAGAAGTAAATATACAGGGTGTTTCTCTAATTGTAATGTAATTGATAAGGGGGAGATGCTACACAAAAGAATAAGTCAAGAATAGAGAGAAAAATTTTGTCGTATGGGGCTTCAGTTTTGAGAAAGTGAAATTCAAAAATTAATCAAGTATACATATAGTGTGGCAATCCTTACTTGAACATAATTCAACAGTCTGCTCTCTCAACACACGTTCTCAACACTCTACTTTCTGAAAACGAGGCTTTGCACGCAAAGATTTGTATTTTATATTTTCGATTCGTTTTTTCACGTAAAATTGCCCCTTGTTGGCAGTACCATGCTTACTGGAACACCTTGTATAAATACGTATATATGTATACACAGGTGCACAAAGTATCTGCTTCTGTTTAGCCACTTAAGAATCAGCTCGCGCTACGAGCGACGTGGTGGACCTTCGAAATGCCACGCAGAGACGTTTCTTCTGATCCATGCAAAGTGGACCGTACTCAGAAGCTTCGCTTTCCTCTCCCAATTTTTTTTTTTTTTTTTTACTTGCACTGAGCCGATATCAACGTTGCAAAGCAGAAACCAGCTATTCATATTGTTCCGTACATACAGTAGAGTCTTCGTTGTTCAAACTAATAGGGAGACGAAACTTGGTTTGGATAACAAAATTTTCTGATATGAAATATCATTTATTCGAGTGCAGATTAAGATTAATTGATAGAAATATTTGATTGAGAAATACTGATGATTGAAATATTTATGGATCAATTCAACATACGCTGGGAGTAGAAAGTATTCGTATTAATTTCAAAGAAGACTTCGTGATATTGTTGTTTATTAAATAATTTCTTATAGACAATGAGTGTGTTCATATTTTGGGAAATCTTTGGAATAGATACAATCGAAAAGAAGAATTAATCACTTGTATAACTTGTGAAATTAACAAGAAAAAACAAAAGATCGACAGAAATATAGAAGCGATAGATGTTTGTACAGTTCTTATTCCGAACAGCTTGCAGGACAGATTATAATGTAAACGCATCATATCATTGTTTCATAATCATGATTGATATCGCCAGTATGTTTGGAAACGTTATCGGCACCAGTAGCAGTCATAATTTCGAACTATTCAGAATCATCGTGGAAAAATGGGACGTAAACGTGCGGAAACTACGATAGAGGAAAGAAAAATGATTACTAATTTGCATAATCAGTGTAAAAGTTTAGCAGAAATTTCACGAATTGTAAGCAGACCTCGTTCTACTATACAAGGTATAATTGATAGGTATGGAGTACGAAAAAGGCTGCAAAATAACTCAAGAAGTGGACGTCCACGGAAAATTAATCAGTATACTGGCCGAGTTATTATTAAGATGATAAAACAAAATCCAGAAATAAGTACAATAAAGATAACTGAATACCTTAAAAATAGTTTAAATATTGGTGTATCTATTAGTACTGTGCGTAATTTTGTACGAAATCAAGAGTTTCACGGTCGAGTAACCTGTAGAAAATATTTTGTAAGTGAAACGAATAGAAAGAAAAAATCGTAATTCGCAAATAATGATAATAATATCAATAAGGCAATGGAATAAAGTGATCTTCGCAGGCGAAAGGATATTTAATATTTTCGGGTCTGATGGACATTGTACGACACTTGAAGAAAAAGAAAAAAAAATAAAGAACTGAAATCACTCATTACAATTACAATTCATCGGTGGAATAATGAACCACAAGGTCTATATTGACATTTCAAAATACATTTTGTTCCAGTGCAGCGAAGATGGGCAAAGATAATTTCGTTTTCACGCATCATACGATAATTCAAAGTATACTGTGTACAATACGAGAAAGTATACTAATGTAATGCGATAATACTGCGTGATATAATAACAGATTTTGAAACTCCTGCAATCTTTGGATATCAAACCCATAGAACACTTGTGGGATTACTTGGAACGTTAAATTAGAAAACGTGAAATTTCTTGAAAAGAAGACTTTAAAAAATGTGAAAGAGAGAAGCAAGATCTCGCTACGCACAACAACGAATTCAGTCAATTCAATGCCTAAAAGAGCTGCAGCAATTATAAAGTCAGAAGGATATCCTGCAAAATATTAATCAACTGTATGCCTGAATTTTAGATTGTTAAATTCATTGAACTTGCGTTCTTTTTATGAATTTTTGGAAATTTACGAACTATGTGAATACTTAATGCGTGCATACTTCTGTTGATCTTTTGTTCTTTTCATGTAAATTTTGCAAATTATACAAGTAACTAATTATATTTGCATCGTATCTATTCTAGAAATTTTCTGGAATATGTACATATCCATTGTTTATAAAAAAATTAGTTAATAAACAACAATTTCACAAAAACCTGTTCGAAATTGATTGGTATACGAATACTTTCTACACCCAGTGTATGTAACTGCATAGAGTTACATTCTTTTTGTACTTCGAATCATCAAAGCCTTTCTTTGAATGTCACGAATGCTTCGACATGGGAAAAAGACCACCATCACTACTTTCCTTTGCTGTTTTTATTTGTATAAAATCTTCATTATTATCGTCCTTATCGCAATGAAACCGTTTCATTGCGTCAGTATATCTAAGATTTCTCTATTGTTGTCAGCATCAGAGTAATTACTACGTGCTTTAGATAATTTTCCATATTACGTTTTTATTTTTTAACGTCTATAATCGTGGTTTTCTCAATACTGTGTATTTTTGTTCATTCTGTTGCATTTACATCACTTTCCAGCCTTTTTTTTTAACTTTGTTGTCTTTTGTTCCCATAGTTAGCACATCATTACTTTCATAGTAAATTCTTATAATCAGAATTCACTCCATCGAATAAGTGATAAAATGTGTAGATATTTGAAACGGAAAGAGCAGCTGTTACTGGTAAATGTTATATTCGGATAATAGAACGTTTGGATGTTAGGGTATTCGGATAATTGGTGTTTGCATAAGACGAGTTCTACTATACTTCTAAATATATTAGCAATTACAAAACTTCATATAAAAATTCGCAAACAATTCGTCACATTCACGAGATAAAATCGATAAAGACGAAATTTTAGAAACTTTACATAGGAAAATAAAAGAGCTGCGAATGATCGTTCAAATTATACACGACACAAATTTTTCTCCTTATTGACGAAAGAAATCTTTTTAGCCTCTTTGCTTCCATTAATTTAGCCCATCCTTTGGAAATCAAAAGAACTCGAGAATTCCAAATGAAACTTGAGAGAACTCGAAGTTGTTGCGCCTCTCAATAACATATTACAGCAACAAAGATGTCGAATTTTGAAAATGGGTAAACAAGGAGATTACGAAGGCAGTTTCATGAAATTAAGGGCGCGGCATTCCTGCGTTGCACATCTAAGCTCCGTACACGGAGGATTCGTAGAATGAGTATGCAAAATTCAGCAAACCGGGCAGAAAATCTTCATCGGCGTTCTCACGTTCCTATTTTCGCCGACAATCCGCCAGCATCGTCTTAAAACGAACTAGAATCTGCGTTTCCTGTTAGATTACGTTTCGAGATTAAAATTCTTTCATTCTTCGAACTTTCTTATATTTTTACATCGATGCTTTGATCGCTCGTATTTTTGAAATATTTATTCATAAATTACCGTCGAACAATGTTCTAAAATTATTTGAAAAGATATTTTCATTTAAAGGCGTCATATTTTCATTTTCAGATTGTCATATAACTTTAATTAACAAATTTTTTATACACATTTCGTTATGTTTCATAAGAATACAGCATAATTCTCCTGTAATTATCTTTATATTTGGGTTATTACTGGACTGCGGATATTTATGTGAATTTATATTTTCGTGAATACAATTCGAAAGAAGATAATTGTTTTACATACTAATTACTAAATTTACTTGTACTTATTAAACTGTAATATGTACTTTGGATATAGTATACATTTTCCAGTATTATGAGTATCTTTGTATTTTAAAATTTCCTATACATCTTTTAACGCATTTAAAAAAAAAGTTAGTTATCCATCGATGTTGAAAATATAATGATGATGAATGTATAAATAATATTCACAGGAAAAATTGACAAAGTTAAGTAAATGAAAAAAATTTGTATGAAAGATTGACTGACGAATGTGCAGCAGCAACAAATAAACAGAAACAAAAACCCGACAGTTAGGACAGCAATATTGGTCAACAATGGGTGAAACATTCGTAAGCGTTGTTTCGCAACGTGTGCGTCAATAACGGAAGTGTTGAGGTTAATGGTCTATCGATTTGTACTGTATCATAAATAGCATCCTAAACGACTTTTCTGTACCTTTTTCTTTCGCAAAGTAAAATGTACAGAATTTCTTCCCAAGAATTTTGCCAAGGTCTTTCTTTAATTTTATTTTCTCTTTCGTTTTCTTGTTTTACCGTGCTCTACAATTGATGGCTTTCCTTTTCGTTTTAACCGCTTCAGATCTTTTGTTCGTTTTCTCTTTCTGTTATCTTCTAGATTTATACGTTAGCCATATATTTCTTTCAATCTCGTCAGATGTTTTCTACCTCCTATTTTTTCGATATTTTTAACAATATCTTTCCACCTTTGAATCTGATAACACGAAAGTCGATTGAGAAAATTTTCAGAGGAAACGTCTATAAATCAAAATGTTTGAGCAATCTTCTAATATTGAGCGTTATTAATGTTATTGAACTGATAATCATAATGTCTCTTAACTTAATTGTTTTTCTTATATTTACGAAATGAGAAAATAATTTAATTATTTGAACAAAAGAAACGCTGGTTCCCTATAAAATTCTATTCCAAATCTTATTTTTTGTATAAATATATGTCGGGGACGAAAAGGACACCAGAACCCTCGCCGGAACCTCGGAAAAAGCTATGAACATGTAACGAAAGTAATTAAATAAAGTACTGTTACTCGATCTAGTCGTATTTGGTTTGCGATAGTAAAGCCTAGACCCAAGGCGACCATCCGTCGCCGGACGTAGCCGCGGCCAACGGGACGGGCGTGCGATTTAGAAAAAAGGCATGGAGCGATAGTATGACCCTCATTAAAAGGACACCCATAGAGGTACCCGGCAGTAAAACACGCTAACGGTTCCTTCGGACAAGGAATATTAGATATTGAGGCACGTACACAGCACAAGTCCAGTTAGCCTAGGACCGGCTATAAAACCTGGGTTTTTTTGGTGATTAAGATGCTTCTAACGGACAAGTAGTCTTTGTCTCAAGTTGACCAATAGACAGCGACGTCAACTTCCCTCACTTCGAGAACGAGGGCTATCCTGGGAGAGTCCGATGATTTCTTGTCCTGGGAGACACCCGCATCAGAGTTGCCCTCGGTGGCATGATTGAGACGAGATTCATTCTTTCTGGAGAGCTCGCCTACGAAGGTAGTCGCGCCTTCTGATCCGAGTAAGTGTATCCCGTTGGTCGCGGATTCGTTAGGGACATAGGGATACCAATTCGATTATCGCGAGTGTAGTCACCGTCTTTGATTGTCGCGTCTGGAGTGCTTGCTCACGGAATACGAGTTCAAGTACGCGGGATAAGGTTATGATGGCCGACTCCGAAGGAGGCTCACCAAACGCCCCCGGCCCTAGCCTGGGTCCTTCTCCGACATATATATATTTGCAAAAAAGTTCCTCGATTCTACCGCAATTTTTAACAATACAATGCTATTTTCAATTTTATCGTTAGACAAAACTGAAGTACTACAGTCGTCAGTCTGACGCGAGTCTTTAAGTTTCGTGTTCGATTGACAATGGCGACGTGTATCAGAATAGTCGAATATGTCACTCGAATGGAATAACAGGCTTAGAGAGAAGGAATCTATCAATAGTAGTTCAGTCAGTTAGTAGTTAGAGCTGTTATTACATAGCATCCGCATCGATCAATCCTCTATCGATCCACGCAGTACAGCGTTCAACACTAACGTTAAAATATTGTTACCGCAACGCATTAAAGTAATGCTGTTAATTTTACTAATGACCAATTAACTTGCAATTATCAATATGGAGAACGGCGATAATTAACTGGAGTAATTTAAAATTGAAGATTTCCATCCGCTTTTACGTTCAGCTTTCGTATGGAGTTTGCGAATTTCTTCCGCTGTATTCATAGAAATATAAATTTAATATGGATTGGTATAAGCACTCTGTTATGATAAATTGAACAAGATACTGTATTTGAATTATAAAAGAAAAATAATGAAAGTGTGATGGATGCATCTGTGTAATGTATAAGATAACGAGTAAAGGTAGCCAGGGAAAAAGAGGAAGACGACTGACAACGCAATTATGTCAACCCCCGACTGTGATAAATCATCATATTAAATAATTGTCTTTACCTTTGGATAAACTCAAAGTATATCAGTTATACGAACTTTAATCTTTCCTTTCTGGAAAATCTGATGTGATTGATTAAACAGATGTACATTTCAATTTCAATTCTAATCTGGATTCACGCTTCAATTCAGATTTGAATCCAGATTTATTAATTCAGCTAAAATATATATATATATATATAGAATATATACAGAATTCAAACTACACACCAGCCGACATTTTTGTTTTTGCTTTGCTCTACCGGCAATCATTCGCTGAATAGAATAAATCACGCGAGAAGAAACGATTCTCGATTTTCCAGGTAAAATTTGTAGTAGATTTGTTATTAACTGTTATTGTATTTAATTTAATTATTCCCAAAATAAACTCGATTTTCTAGAATCGATCGTCTGATTTACTCTAAGGATTTACGTTGTTACATATATATAAACAATTTCTGAAAATATCTTATAAAAATAGCGCACTATAAAGTCCCTGACAGATTCAAATAAATATGCTATTTCCATATTTGATACTATGCAGAAAACAATCACTTTCAGAGTTGACAGAGAACTTGTGAATTTCTTTGATTGAACATATTGTAAATAAGCGACATACGAAATTTAACTTTTATAAAACTAAGAGAGAGAATTAGAAAGGTAGAGAGAGAAAGAGAGAGTGTGTTTGTGTGTGTGTGTGTATGAAACACCTTCAACAAAACTATTCTAGACTTTTTTATGCCGCTGGATTACAACTGTAAATGAAGGTTAAAGTGTTTTGCAAGTATTTCTGCAAAAACAGGGTCACAGCTTTTGTCAAATAAATGGCTTTCTAAAATGCGGCTTTCCCGAATGCACTCATAAAGAGTCCATTAGGGGCAGAAAAGTGGTTGTTTATATCTTGTATTTTTACATGCGCATAAAATGGAACACTTTTCGGCTGATGTGTTGCAAAATGTACAGTTTTGGCACATTTATTGAAATATCTGCAAAAGGGTATAAATGTTCTCTCTTTATGTATGTATAATCACGTGTTTACAGTTTATTTTGCATTTAAATGACATATTCAGATACTTGCTACCGATATTCTACGTCGAAATAAAAAATGAAGAATAATGGGCATTCATAGTTCAGATTAAAGCTGAATATTATTTCTCGAAATATTGACTATGCTGCTGATTATTTGAAAAATTAATTATTTTGCATTTAATTTTAATTCCTTTCATCGAAAGAGGTTCTATCATTTCAAATTCCAATAGAACAGAGTGCGTTAATTCAAATTAAATCTTATCTCGGTGCTTAATTTTATAAAATTCAGAAAATCAGCAATCAGAAAAAATAAAACATTAACGCATCGAAAGAGGGCTAAAAAGAGTTTTACAATTAATAAAGTTGGATAGTCTGGAACGAAGATTACCGCCTGAAGCGCAATAATTTCTGGAAAGTTGTCGCTGATAGGGTATACGGTAATCAAGTGTTTTTCATCAGTGTTATTAATGATATGCAATAAAGCAGAGATACAATAAGAACCGAGATCCCCACGTCGAAATAGATTAATGACAGGATAATTTCGCGTATTTTATGCGCGAATAGATGCTCCAGAAACCCAGATATAATGGAAAAGACAATATCGAATCAACAAAAGAACACGAATCGCTTTATCTATTTAAATAATATCGAGTTTTATACTTCCAGAGTTTTAGAAATATCCGAGTTTTTGTTTTTAATAAGTTCACAAGCCACTACGACCAAACTATGATTATTAGAAGAAGGAGATTAAACTTTTGGTTGATGCGAGCAAGAGCATAACGTCGTTGTATAACTAATTACTGAAGCGACAGTTTCGTCGTTAGTGCGAACATGGCCTCAAGAATGTTGGTTGAAAATTCTATTGTCTAATTCAATATTTTTTTGCATCTCCGAATCTTTTAAAATATCAACCTCTATATTTTTAAATTTTCTGAACATTGGCATTGGGAGCGAAGTATTTTGACGAAATTAACAAAGTGAAGAAAGATTGTAGTAATTTAGGGGATGCAGTGTTTTCAAATAGCCATTGCTAATGTCGACGATAGAAAGATACATTAGGAAATTGGTCGGTGAATTTTACTCGGAAAATCGAAAACTTACATGACATTTCTTGAAGAAGGACCAGAATCTATTTCTACATCCGAAACTTGATCGAAGGTAAACTTCTACTAGGTGGGGCGAAACTTGCAAATTTCGTTGTTCTCGATCGAACTTTTCGTTCAATTTCCAGGGACGGTGCACCGCGGTGATGAGTTGGCCCTAGCAACGGAATAACATTCTCTCGCCTATTCGTTCAGCTAACAGATCGCTAAATTTAAGTAGTCAAGTGCTCGAGAAGCGAGTCGTAACTACTATCGAATTAAACAGTTTGTTACGAGATGTTCCACTTTCGACCATTCATTTGCAAATCATCTTTAGAAATGTCTCTCTCAAAAAATCAATAGAACCATTGTAATTTTATAATAAAACATTATAGTTGAATATAATATCATGGATATAATAGAATATTGTATATAATAATTAATTATACTCTACAAGTAAAAGTTAATAAGTAGCGTTGTAATTTTCTACATATTGTTGCACATATTATAGAATTAGTAATATCGTGAATCCTGTTGTTCTGTTATTTCAAATTTTTGAGTACACTTTATTCACGAAAAATATGGAAAACACAAAAAGGAGCTGAACTTTTTTAATCTTGCCACTTGTGAAAAATTATACGATACGTAACTGAACGTAATAAAAACTTTATTATAATAATCTAATAATTTTACTAAAATAGAATCTGGTTTATTGAAAGAGTCATATTAGAGAATTTCAAAAGCTTCCAAAGATTATGTTTTTTGGTAGTTTAGAAAATGTTATGCAAAGAGGAGTTATCTCACATTGTTCTAGATTCTATTATTGACATAGTATAACATCTTCTTGGCTCTTCATTTTGATATAGTTTATATCGAAGAGTTACATGCTTTATGGTTCACGAAAAATGAAACAGCAAATAAATCCGATTCAGTGGAAAACAAAAATTGCGAGGCTCTCTTTGAAAATTTAACAACTTTTCCGCCGAATGAATTCGCATCGGTTGTTATTTATAATTTACAATATTACATGTTACAATATTAGGAACATAATTGCAGAAAATAACAGGCAACATTATTCGTAAATAAATGCAATGAAATTTCTAGGTAGTAAATTCACGCATATAAATACAAAATTACTGATGAAAAAACCTAACGCTTTCAAAGCTTTCTTCTGGAATATTATCTGAAAAAATACTTATACATTTAAATGTCGCCCTTATGACGAGCAATTTTTCGTCTTTTCGTTACAGTAGAAATTCAGTAGAATAACCACGAACGCACGTGACTAACACGGAAGTTGACTCATATAACAAAGGATACGTGTGATGTGACTCGAGTAAACTCGACACTGTGTCAAAGTTCGGCTTACTTACGAACTCTGCTTAACACGTACACCATAAAGCACGATTAGTGTCATGACAGTTAAGTATAAGTTAAGTATAAAATATATGTAAATATATGTACAAAGTATAAACACACACACACACACACACGCGCGCGCGCGCGCACGCACGCACGCACGCACACGCACACGCACACGCACACGCACACGCACACACATAAATATTTTTTGTGTTATCTATTCGATTACATTTATGTAATCAAATTTCCAAATATACCGACATGATGATAATTTGATGATAATACCATTGCCATTCGTTCTTAATTCGCGAATAGATCTCGAATGCTATCTTATTCTGTGGTTTGACGTGAAAGAGCAGGTCACGAGGAAAACGAGGGTCATTAAGGGGGAGATTGATGTACGCGATGACGTTTCCAGGAACATAAAACCATCGTTTCATGAGGAAAGTGGGATCGAGACGATGGTTAATGATTCCCACTTGGAATCGATGAAGGGAAAAAAATCTGACTTAGCAATCATTGTTTTACCCCGATTGGTTTCTCTGGTTGACCGTGCCGGGAATTGGAAAGAAAGGGGCGATCCAATTTCTATCCAACGAACGAGAAAAAGACGAATTAGGGTGCATGGAAAAAGCATCGTTTTCTCCTGGTAATAATTTCACGTAGCGGAACGATGACATCTGTAATCGATTCCGGTGACTAATGATTCGCGTGACCAAGAAAAATCCTCTTTGGCTGAAAAATATATAAGTGATAAATAACTTGGGATAGGTTTTTCTTTGTCGAATATTAAATTCATTTCTTTTATTTCTTAGAATAATATTGTTTTTTATACTGCTTCTCTGAAAGCTTCTCTAATATACGTACATATGTTTACTTATGTTTGTCCCATTATTCTTCTTACTCTTTTAAAAACAGAATTTTGTATAATTTTCTACCAAATTTCAGTATTCATCGTATTTATTCAAACTATTATCTTTATTACTTTCTCGTTCGCTTTATTTATTATTACGTGTCTTCGTGACACTTTCATATAGTAAGTGTGTTTATTATTAAGATGAATATTCATACAAAGTAAGTAATATAATACAATATCTATTGTTTTCGATATTCCAAAGTGTAAAAAGAAAGAAGAATATAGAAATACGTAGCTGGTTTTGCAATATTTTTCTTGTCATATTGCGTAATTAGTCCTTGAGATTCCGGAAGAATCGAGCCGGTTGCCGATTAACTAATTATACCGAACAAAAGACTTCATCAAGTCAACAACGAGAGGATTAAGCGAGAAACCTGGAAAGTTTCAGGAATCTTTTGGTTCTACGTTCGTGGCAAGCCTCGACACGCTGCAGTACGATTTGTTCAGATCAAAAAGAACTCATTTTCCGCTAACGGTTCATGACTGTCGTATTAAGAGAAATCGGATTTAACGAATCTATTTGACGTTGCTAATTAAATCGTTCGTCCAATGGCTGAAAATCAATTGCCCTAAATAAAATATATTAATTAGCACATTATACAAGTATAGTAAGCTGTTAGAACAGATTAATTTTGTGTCTCAAATTACGAATACTAGTAATTAGTTAAATAAGAACTCGGAAATTTCATGTCTTTGATCGATATTTGTTCATGTTCATGTATTATATTATCGTTTCTCAAGAATTTCAAACAAACTATAATAACAAAATTTTTATACTCTACATACATTTTTATACTCTAAACATATGTTTTCGAAACTGACAGCTAAATTGATAAATTCTTAATTATTAATAACAATTTTCTCTTCCAAATACTTGTCTCGTAATGCGATATAAAAAAGGACTTTAAATGCAATTAATTGAACGTGAGATTGATATCTGACGACAAATTGACAATAAAGACAGCATACAGGTAAGTCGCGAAGAAAATCTATTTTTCCTGGAAACGGGGAGCTAAGAACCAAGTCACAATTCCAATTTATTACGTAGCTGATACATCCCAAGAGAGTATGACAAAGTGAAGATTCGTTTTTTTGAAGTGGACAATCTTGAGGACTGTGTAGTCTTAATTTACAAATATATCTATAAATATATCCGTAAACAAATATATCTATAAATAGTAGTTCAGTTTACAAAATTTATATTAAATAATATATAGTGTTAAATATAATATAGTGTTATCGATCGCGTAAAACATTTTATGGATTTTACTTTGGAGAAATTTCGATATTTTCACCAACTTCGACTCTCATTTTATCAGATAATGATCATTAGGTATACTTTACATGTTAGATTGTTATATTAAAATAGATCTAGAAATAGTAAATAAATATAAGCATTTTTTAATCTAACTTATAATTTAATAAATATCTCACGACGAATTTGACAAAGTTATAGTCAAATTCTGCGCCATAATTTACGAAACTAATATGACATGCGTGTGGTTTAACGGCGGCTTACAATTAGGAGATGCTGTAAATGTTTCCTCTAAAGTTTCTTGTGGCAAATTGCAAAAACAAAAAACACATTATGCTATGCATAAGGTATGTAACGATGTTCTAAGCTCAGAATTCATGTTCGAATTTGCGGCGGCCGCGTATTAAATCATACAACTGTTAGAATATTACCCTGCAACACGGCTATAATTGAAGTTTCAAATTTGATAAATAGTTGCATTCACGTTCCAGTTTAATGAATGTCTGCGATGATAATGAATTTGGCAAATTGCCTATGCGTTTGCAACATATTTATAGTTATCACGTACTATCGTACAAAAATTTGATAATACACAGAAGTTTTAGAAATTACTAATATTATGACATTTCTTTCTCTCTTTCTAAAAATTTCATTTATTGTCGATATTCTTAATTTCAGGTGAAAGTGCAATTACAGAGACATGTAGAATTTTTGGAAATATTTAATTCCAAGTTCTGCCGTACAACTAACTGAAATGATTCAATCAAACGGTACGCGGTAATACTTTGCTCAACGGGTCAGTGCCAATTCATTGATCGGGATGTCATTGGATTTACAAATTTATCTGCTGCAGGATTTCGTTTCATTTGTAATTCCAAGTTGTCCAACGAATACAAATCAGAGTTGATTAAGGATTATGTATTTAAAAAAATTTCATTCACCAACAAAATTACTTTCGATCATTCTATACGATTTCAATTGAAATCGAATTGAAAAGGAAATCCAGACAAATTTCGATTAATTTCGTTCGACTAAAATGTGTTACACAGCTTGATTTATTTACTCTTTTCAACCTAGACTAAATGAATTACCATTTTATAATAGATATTTCTTAATTTTTTTTTAATTACAAGGAGATAGACATATAAATATAACTTTTTAACCTTTCACTTGTTCGATTGAAAAATACGATGAATCTATTTTATTTACATACATACATATTTATTGATATACAGAGTTTGCTACTTGGATCGATCCCTACGAATATCTCCGAAACTATAGATGATATCGTAAGGTATTTTTAAGGTGTGATATTTATACGAAATTTGGCTTAAACTATGGGACAACGAGTATATGGTTATTACGATTAACCAGTGAAAATATAGAAAAATATTCGAGAAACCTGCATTAAAATATTTATTAAATCAGAAAGCTAAACTGTTTTACACGCTCGGTATACCTAACCACTATCGATTCCACTATGTTTAATCTAACAACACGTAACTTTGCGAGCATTCTATTTGGCTATTCAGGAACATTGACAAAAAAACACGGATCGATCGGATGCAATTTTCAGAGCGTAACCGAACCAGTTACTGCGTGGAATAGTCGAGGAAAACGAGAGGACGGAGTGGAAGAGTGTCCTTGGAAGAATTTGCAGTTTCTCGTTTGCGTAACATCGCGCTAAATGCATCGTAGCAGACGATCCTTACTTTCGCGATAATGTCTTACGTATTTAATTAGACTTACTCAAGGATGCCTTCGCTTATTACAGTTATTTTTCTCTGCATAATTTTGTAGTGCGTATTAGAGTTGTATAACCATGTTATTATCTTCATTTTTACACGATCTCTTACATGGATAATTTAAATTTACATCGTTGATCTCTCATCGTTATTTACGATGTAAGAGAGTATTCGTTAGGCAATTAAAATAATGATATTTTCTTACATGATGAACCATTCGGAGGCCAAACTGTTCGTGTCTACATTTTGTAAATTTCTCGGTTTCTTCGTTTGAACATGCGACGTATCGACAAACAAACAGCGTTCCACATCCATAAATTCACTTCCTATTAAAAAATGGCGTAATTATGCATAGCTTCTATTCCGATCATAGCAGTAACCATTGACATACGTTGCAAGCCATTGTGATCAAGTTTAGTTGGTTTTCTACGATTGAAGCTGGACAATTAGTTCTTTTTAAATAATCGAGTTGTATTGTTATTGGTATCTTTTGTGTCTGTTGTTTAATGTTAAACATGGCTGACAGTTGTCATTATGACGGAATCTAATGGTTTAATATTTAATATCCCGCAATATGTGTTCAGAAGTTTTAATTCGAGAAAACTAAGATAAATCATACCCACTTGCTTACTACGAAACCATTCGAACACTTTATCACTAACAGAAAGAAAATAGTTACAGGAATGCCGGTTAACTGGCTTTAGATGCAATGGATTAAACTAGGAAGATTAGAACTGTACTATATAAAATTCAACAAAGACACAGAATTCAATGCAAGACATAAAAAAATTTCAAACATATTATTATATCCCTGTAATAGGTCAATAACGGAAGAAGATATATTCCACCCGTCAAACACTATTAGTATACACATTATAAAGACAAATCGAGGCGATTATTTATGAAGACATTAATAGCGCTAACAATTAATACATATAAAAATAACTAGAATCATTTGTTGAAAATTTCTTAACAAATAAAATTATAATACATTTTCCATGTTTAGTTACCTTACCTACAGTATCATTTCTTTTTCAGTTGCGAGATTGATTAACTTCACAAGTTGGTAGAAAATTCAGAAAGACGTAAACAGTTTTTTTACAATAAAAGCTACATCTTAAATATATCGCGGTGTAAAATCCGTTTGTTCGCAAATTGCTAGGAAAATTTTAGAAACTGAGGTTGTAAGATCATCTCTTTTCTCTACTTTTTATTTTATGGAGTTAATCAGTTTGGCTTCTGAGTGACTCAGTAATCGCAATGATTGTCTTTAAATGGTACAATTTAATTATTTATTTACGATACAATTATAATATAATATTCAGAAGGAAATTATGTAATGGAATTAGTGATTTAACTAGTAACTATAAATAATAATGGATTTTTCAATATGAAATAGGTGATAATTTTTAGATTATGAAAAAGTTGCGCTACTGTTAACTGAAGTAAAACGAACACTGTCGCAATTGCATTCGACAGTAGGAAACGTGAATGTAATCTCTCATATCTTGTAAATTTCTATTCATTGAAGACAGGCAAATTACGAACAATTCTATCTGTGTTCCTTCTTTGTTATTTCAAATGTCTATTTATATTTTTTCAGAACTTGGTCGTTTATTATGCTAGGGATGATATTAAAGTCTTTGAAGCGTTGAGTTGAGGCATAATTAAAAAAAAGTCGGAAAACACCGCTGCAAAATCAAAAAATCCATGCAAGCTAACGTGGGAAACGGTCGAGATCCTTTGAAAAAATTTGTCGACGGGTCTCCTATGTAATCCGTCCCAAACAGAAATAACGTTTAAAACTAGCGGATATGACACGTGTTTGTACATACGGAGCTGCTCCAAAACGTCGACATAAAGAGAATCAATACGCCAATTTTCTAGTTTTTTCCACCTCGCTTAAACGTTCGCTTTGCCACGCGTAAATTCACTTTCATATGTTCGTAAATGGACTCGCGCAATAATCGATTATAATTTACCGAAAGAAAAATCATCGAGGAAGAAAGAACAAAGAAGAAAACAACTGAACGAAACCAGTCAATTTCCAATTTGACGTGGACAATTTTATCGTTGTTTGAAGTACGAACTTCTTTCGGTAAATAAAAATGAAGAAAAAGCTTTCTTTTATCTTCGTAATTAAAAAATGGCACACTGACTTCTATATTAAAGGAGAAAATACATTCCCTCTTTAAAGAAAGAGAAGTATGTAAATACTGGGTATCAAAGGCCTCATATATTTTACATTGGAGGCGAAAAATTATTCAGAATTTGCTATACAATCCGGAGAAATGCGTTGGGTTGGCAATTAAGTTATTGCGGATTTTATCATTAGATAATATTGACAAAATCCGCATTACTTAGTTGCGAACCCAATATAATACCAAACAAGAAAATATACAGATTAATCGAAAGCAAGTATATTTCAATTATTATATTTAAAAATATTCAAACAATAAATCTCTTTCTTTTTATTTTCTATATTAATAGATTGTGTTACATAAAAAAAATATATATACAGATGTACAAATTGTGAAAGTATTAAATTTTTTAGATGTGCTATCTTTTTGTCGCGTGGTGTAACAATATCACTACATAGGGAATTCTAATTAATCTCGCGCGCAACTTCATCACATATCTCAGTCAATTCTCTGTATCCTATCTTCCCCCTTGTCTCGTGGATCCAAGAGGAAAATTTCAAACGCCTCTTTCTTCGCCGTACCTCGATTTCTATCCTACAGCGAGCAGAGCGTGTTATTACCAGCGAAGTCGTCGCTCGATTAATGATTCACGCGACGAAATACATCCGCGTATTTAACAACGTCTGCTGCAACTCTTTCGTGGTCGCAGATATCCAGACGAAACTAAAACGCGAGTCGAGTCACAGCCAGAAACTCTTTCGGTGTTTCCGCTTTCCCGTTCTCTCCCTTTGCTGTCTTTTCTCTGCCATTTTTTTAACCTGTTTCTCTGTCTCGCCGTAAAAGAACCTTTTCGTTGCCGTATCTTTTTTCAGTCGTGTGATTTCTCTACTATCGCGTTTCCTGTATGTGTTTACAATATACAGGGTGTTCTGTAAATTATGGCACAAGCAAAGAAACGGTAGTTTTACGTGTAAATACATAAAATGTATGTTTGAGAAAACTGACTGAATACATATGTGTTAACTCTTAATTATAAATGTGGATATTTCTACCATCATCAGAATTGAAGAGTGTTTTTCATCAATTTCTTGGTAATTTGATAAATTACCGTTATTATACTGCTTGGTATCCAGGAAGAATCTGATTTTCACAGATATAAGGAGGAATTTTTAATTTTTAACGGTTGAGAATGTTAACGATAATGGTAGACGATTTAATAGTTAATATACCTCTAAGAAAATAGTTGGATTATTGTTAAAAATACTTTGAAGGTTCGGCCATCGGTAGTGAAGCTTTGTATGAAAAATTTCATACTGTCGACTTATCTTTCCACGTCGAATCTTGTCATAGGACACTCTGTACATGTCTACAAAGACAAAATGTTTAGTTCGTTACCGCTCAAAGCTGATTTTTGATGTCACTTGCGGACGTGCACGTGATATAAAGCAGAAAGAGGAACATTTTTTTTTCTTCCCGCAGCACGTGGAATTAATATCGTATAACTGATTTGATGGTGGATGTCAAACGAGTCCACAGAAATAGTATAGCAATTATTCGAGAGCGATGAGACCTAACTTAAACAGGGGACATGTGCGGCGAGTTTTTTGGGGGGAAATTTGAGCAAAGCGTGACTCGGTTGATTTCGAGATTAAAACGTAATTTAGCTGAGGAAGACTGTGGATGTTCATGCATTTATGAAATATTTAAAGGTGCAAAAGTGCACAAAATACATGTAATGTTACAAAATATCTATAAAAAAAAGAATTTTTATGCATATTCAGAACCGAGTAATATTCAGAAATACAATGTATATACATATGTAAAATATAATTATAATAGTAAATGAAACAAATCTCTGTTTGACTCTTAAATCACAATAATATCTACTAATAGTTGTATGATTAATCTTTCTCTATTTTACTATATTTTACCATGATTTTTCACAAAAAGATTAAATGACATAGTAAATGTTTCTTAAAAATACAGATATTTGTTTTCAAGGAAATTTATCATAAATATATAAAATATTGAAACACTTATCATAATATATACTACACAATTTTAGTATATTATATATTAATTTATTGTATAATATATAAAGATACTTTCGTATTACACACACTCAATGACAGTGAATTAGTCGAGACAGACTAACCAATTGCAATCGTCATCCAGCATACAGTGTGCACTGTGCACTCAATTGTACGAAGCGCAACCGTACTCTTCGTTACTGCATTCTACCGTATATTTACAATTTGAGATATTCCTTCGTCCAATGTTTAACTCGGCAGCGATTGTAATTCATAATTCAACGCAGCGCGCGGATAAAATTCATGACAAAGCAAAGCAAGGGAAAGGAGAAAACGAAAAAAAAAAAAAAAAAAAAAATGGAGATCCGTCTCAAAAACGAAAACAACGAGGCAGGAAAAAATGCACGAGTAAAATTGCAGAGAATTTTCCAAGCTGACTACAAATAGCATTTCACCGAAACACACCACCGCAGCACGCGGATAAAACAAATTCCCTCAAACATTTTGCATTCAGTCTTTAAACCGCTATGTCATCCAACTCCGCTCGGTCAACATCAACGTCACCAACAGGAAAAAAATGTATACCTACGTATCTCCGCGGAAATTTAGATAAAAAAGGGAAACTTAAAAACAAAGGAACGAAAAAGTCAATCGACGAGAAAAAGCAACGAAGTGGATCACCTACCTTAAACATTAACCGAAGATCCCAAGTTTCCGAAGTTCCAAAACCCCAATTATTTCAAGATTTCAACTATCGAAAATTGTAAATTAGCTTAAGTAGCAGGAACAACACATTTCATGGGATTAGGGAAACGGTGCGATGTGCAATATGCGATAATTATGAACTTGAAATCAAAGAGCATACATTCTAGAAATGTTCGCACTGTAGTACATAGTTTTCATATTGCAAGGGAATACCCGAAAATGCTGCTAGTAACCAAAGTAAGATGAAAGAAGAAGAGCAACTGAAAGCAACATATTATACAAAAAATCTCTGTACCGAGATAAGATCGCAATAGGCGACAACCACTAGCTGATTACTAGTATTAATGTTACTATAGATAATACCAGCAGTCGGAATTTTAGAATTCGAAAACACCGTAATTAAAAAAGTCCAAAACCCCAAGAAATTACGAACCTAATTAATACTTGGCAAATATATTGAATGAACTGTTATATGTATATTTGAGTAAGTAGCATACGAATTCTGTGAAATGAATCTTGGATATTGTATAAGCACACATCGAAACTGATCCTACCACTACTTCTATTCCAGATATCCGAGGCAAAGGGGAAACGCAGGAACGAAGAAGAACCGTGTCACGGAAATGTATTAGTGAAACGTACGTGCACGGAGATCGGCGTACAATTATGCAAAGCGAGGCTCATTTTAAATGTAGAAACGCGAAATACCATTTATGGTCGGCACCACTACTGTCATACCAGTACCTACGTACCAATACTACTTCGAGGTTTCTACAGAGCATTTCACACATATACCAATTCCTTTTGTTCCTGTTATCTTTGTCAAGTAAGAAACCTTTGTACATCGTCGCTCTATATTCGTAGGATTAATAGGATAAATATTTTTATGAATACTTTTATCATTTCTGCAAGGTTTACTAAGAAAAGATACGAGAGAAAGGGGTTAGGTTGGGGTTAGCTTTCTACAGAGCGTTTCACACATATACCAATTCCTTTTGTTCCTGTTATCTTTGTCAAGTAAGAAACCTTTGTACATCGTCGCTCTATATTCGTAGGATTAATAGGATAAATATTTTTACGAATACTTTTATCATTTCTGCAAGGTTTACTAAGAAAAGATACGTGAGAAAGGGGATAGGTTGGGATTGGGTTGAGGTTAAGTAAGAAAGAAAAAGAAATTACAGTAAAGTTCTATATACGTTTATTTCTAACGTGACGTAGTAATTTTCAAGTAGGATTTCATAAGTAGGATACTTATGCATTTGTGACAAATTCTAATTTGGCGAAATGCACAGAATATCAGTTGAAGTTTAATTTACATAACTCTACTTCACCTTATATTTTTGAAACGCACTGTATACGGGGTGCTAGACCTTATACAAGTAGTATACGCCAGAAGCAATGCGCGCTGTGCTTTTTCGTGAAAATTCGTCGTCGCCACCGTGATCGTGAAATTATTCACTGATCTTGGCTAGTTTCGGTCTCTAGTCAGCGACCCAAGCGTTTGCAAGCCTAAGCCTCGTTCAAAGAAGCTTGTTAAGTTAAGGCTGAGGACGTAATTACCGGATTTAGGTTCTCTTTGCTACCATTGTCTTCGATATCGGGGAATTTGATTCGAGATTTTTTAATAGCAAAGAGAAGGGTAGTTTTTGGGAATGGAAAAAACATTGTGAATATTCAGAACAAAACTACAGGAACTTTCATGGACCGAGGCCCATTTTCAAGATAGGTTAGATTAAATTATCCTTTGTAAGGCAGATTAGGATAATTCGTAAACTATTAATCTCTAAATCCTGTATTTATACAATGTTTAAAATTAGTTGTAATAAAGGTAAACGAGAGAATTGCGGAAAACATTGAAGTTGATACCTAAACACTCGAGACTTCTGAATGAAAATTGCTGTTGTAACAGTGAGCTAAGATGTTGGCTCGAAACATACAAAGCTACTTTTCTTATCGTGCCGTATGATTATTCCAGGATGCTACTGTACATTCTTTCGCGGGGCATTATAAAAAGTCAAGAAGGAAAAAAAGAAAGTAACATTGTAAGAAAACGAAAACTGTGAGTGCAAGTTGATTATGTTGCTTCTCTTTGTATTACGTGGTTATTTCTATACTATCTCCTATCTTCGTTGGTCTTAGCTTTCAGAGAGATTAAGGGAGAGAAACAGAACAAGCTTCTATATAAAACAAAGAAGGTTGCTAATGAAAAATGAAGAATTAAACATGCGAAAGTTACTTACATGAATAGGTTCACTTCACATAATATTAAAGGAAGTTTCAAACCGTAGAATAATACTTCAAACTCACCTGAAACAAACGAAAAAATGAAGATTACTTTCTATTTTCCGCGTACATACAAATTATATCTGCAACTGTAATTTTCGAAATTTCAAAATCGCAGGCAAATTACAAGATTGTTCTGTGGAAGAATGAAATCAGAAAGCTTCACCAGCAAATCGTAATACCTAATGCACTGTCTCAAGAACTATGCAATCTGTCAATATCGTGATAAAAGGTTACTGTGCTTTCGCATCTTCGATATTAACCGAGTCCTACGTGTTTCACGTGCTAAAAGAAGAACCTCATCTACGTCACACAATCTAACAACTTGCCACGTCGTCGATCACGCGAGTTTCACAACCACATTCCATCCCTCGCACCAGCGCTATACACGGTGCAAATGGTTGACGCTTTCAAGGAAGCGCGAGGCAACATGAATGACGGAGGGCAAAGCTGATCGACGACCAGAAGAGTTCAGCCTCTCAGTCTCGAACATGGAATTTCATTACTGGCGAAACTTTCGACATAACCGGCAAGTTTTTCAGCAACTTTTATGCACTTTGCAAGTCCATGGACCGCGCTTTTCCACGCGGAAAACGGACATCAGGCCGACGGAAGAAACTTCGTTCTCCCCCGGGAGATGCAGAATTCGATGTGTATAAACTGTGGAGATACCCACGCGAATGTTGAGTTGAATGAGAATTTCGCAGAAATTCGGTAAATAGGTCCATTTTGTTTTCACGCGGATAAAATCTATCTATTAGATCTTATTTGACTAATATAAAATTACAAGAACAAGTATCTTATAACAGGCTTTTTTTTTTAAATCTGACAATCATTATTTTATTCACATATTGAAGCTTAATAACTTGCATCTGCACAATTTAGCATTGATATATTATAATTCATATGACGAATTATTAAAGTTAGTATTAATAGTTACGGAATGGTCATGAATCATTGCTCTATTAATCTAAATCATTAATATTAACAATTATTAAATAGCTATTGAAATTATTGCGAATCACTAACATCACCTGATGAATCTATAAATATTAATATCAACAATTTAAAACGCATATGTAACTATCATCTTTAATCTCAAAGTCGACGAAGCATAACCTTCAAAGGAAATAGAATCTATGAACTTTGGAACGTAGTTTAACTAATCCACGCGAAATATACATACATACGGGTGTAATAAAAGAAAAAAAAATCAACATAAAAAGTCAGGTTTTCATTCACACTCTTTATGAAAAAAATGGGTCACGATCGTGAAAGATCTTGCCATTAAAAGAGCTTCGGGTCAAAGCCTTTAATTCAACATACATATTTAGCATACTGATGCACGAAACAAGCCGTAACAAGTGGCGTTCCCACTTTCACGAGGAATAACGAGCAGGAAAATCAGCCACGACAAATGAACGAAATGGGTCGTCGATGTCTATGATATTACGGTGCCATTTGTTCGCGATTTCGTTTCAAAAGGCCATGTTTCAACGAGACTGGGAAAAAGAGAGACCAAGTATACTATATATATCGGAGAAGGCGAAAAGCACGAAATCTTGAGCCGAAAGTTTCTCCTATTGCCTGAGCACTAAGGAAGCTCGTTACATCAGCTCTGTTTTTGACGATAATATACAGGGTGGTCTAAAATTCAGAGTAGAGTTTAACGAGTCAATAATTCCTTTGTTAGGGAGCCAATTTCTTAACGTATGGAGACTTACTTCATTAAATATGCAAGATGATACCTTTTAAATGAGCGTGATGAAAAAGGAATATCTTTATATCTATTATACATTATTGCTTAGAAAATTTAAATAAAATTCTCATATTTTCATACATATTATGAATTTTAAATTACACACATGTTCTAATAGAATCGTTAATACTGCTTTATATAGCAGCTTATACCCTTTTTATTGTAAAAAATACAATTCTTCAACGTTTTTATTAGATACCTAATTTTTGTCAATTTTGAAGCTAATGTAACTAAGACTATCTCGAGCAGAGATATATCTCCGTCTATTCAAGACCATTGAAAAAGTAAGGATTTATGACACTGCTGAATAGGTCCTAAGAATGGTCTTGACCCGAAAACTCTTGAAGGGCCAACAGTGTCATAAACTATTCGCGAAAAGAAGGAAACTTTTATCCTTAGCACCGTCATTTTAAGCGATCAACAGCTGGGCAGATGTGAGAAATCAGTCGTCAGTAACTGTTGTTTTCCATCTTACGAGAACCAATCTTACGAGACCGTCACACACGAAGGGCGGAGACATCAAGGAGCAGTCATCAAGATTAGGGCTGTGCCCCCGCCTTACGACACCCCCAAGTGGTGGTATGACTGCCGGACACGACGGGCAAATTTAACCAGTCAGTAGTAGAGCACGGTTCATCTGCGTCTTACGAAGTTCAAGGGTCGAAGTCTGATCGTTGGACACGACATAACAGTAGGTATTTTGTATCATATCTAGAAGGGACAGTCTCTTAATAGTCAAGCATCCAATAAATTCATATAGTCCACTTGGTAATCAATTTGTCTTGCCTGCAACTCATTTCCTTTGTCAACCCTCTCACAACCGCGGGTGTTTGAGCGCGTACACCGCCTATTATACGTTATGATTTCATAGTATTATATGTTCTGTCATTATTTATAAGGTGCGTTGCTAAAGCTCCCTTTGTATTACATTCGCGGGAATCTTCTTTCATTTCCACCACATTGTTGACACGTTTTTAATTAAATTTTCCGAATCAAAGGAAACCATATTTGCGAGACTAGTAGATATGTAGAAAAATAGGGGAAGTTATTAAATTTGTACATATGAAATTCGAATTAATGTTCTTCATTTGCCTAATGGGGTCTCACCAAATTATACTGTATAAATTTGTAAGCACAGGAAATATTATTAAATTTAACAAATTACTAATTAAATTCTTAATAATTCTTAATAAAATTCCTTTATAAAAATTCTTAATTTAAAAATAAAGAATTCTTTACAAAAACATAAACAATGCAATTCTCTATTAAAATTATCAAATATGCAAAGCAGTAGTGCACTAAAAAACTGATGAAGGTCCCAAGCCATCAGAAATAGTAAAGAATTTTTCAAAAGGACGGAATACGACAAGTTCATAATTCGCTAAAAGAAAAAAAAAAAAAAAGAAAAAGGCAAAAAAAAAAAAAAAAATAGGGGAAGACAGCGGCAAATGATCATTTTTGTTCACAACTATTCATTGTTCGCGTTTAGTGTTGAAATTGAGTGTTCGTGCAATCATCTCCCAACATCCTCGTAATGTATCGCAACGATGCGAGACCTGCTACGAATTTGTGGCTCGTACGTGTTCGTTCGGGTATTCTACTCTCGAGGTGCAGCAGTTTTTGACGGAAGAAGCAGCCGGACTCACAAACTAACCACTTTATCCGGTAAATTCCGCACGGCGAGACTTTTGACCGTGCCCGACGTCGACAATGAAACTCGGACGTAAGTACGGTAACGAAATTCAAAGCACGTTAAACTAAATTAAATTGTTTTGGCAGTGGAGAAAAGTCCCCATGACTGGGGGACGTATGTTCTACAGAATCTCCTGGCGAGTTTGAAAAACGAAGGAGGCGAACTTATGAGCGTTATTTTTATGGTGTACAAGGAACATTATTCTTCTGCACGAATATACACAAGGAATATACATGTATATAGAAGGTGTTAACACCGTGATTAATGGCAAAGAGTTAAGAATTATCAAAAACTGGTTTTTATTATGTTTGAAATAAATTTAGTAACTTGGAATATGAATCTTATTTGAATTTCATTGTTCGTCATATAACGTGATGAACGAAAGAAGCTCGTATTAGAATGAGAAGAAAGCAATTTTGTAGAACAATACGCCTGGTACGTTATTTGATTTTATTTCTATTTTCAAATCTGCGTCGGGGAATTTTTAATCACGTTACAAATACGTGATTTTTCTAAATATAATAAAACGCTTTGAAATTGCTAATTAATATGTTACAGAATCGAATAATATCGCGAATAGTAGATGAAAGTGTAATAGAATACGTACGAAAATTAAATATTGTGAAAATAAAATAACTGCTTGCTACTGAAAAAAAAAAAATGATCGAAAAAACACATCTCCTTCTTACTTTTAAGAAAATTATTTTCTTTTCTTTCTTCCTGGTTAAACTTATTCCTGATACGTGCAACGATAATTTTCGAATGTTCTGTTGTTGCAAAGTGACATTTATAATGTAACAACTTAATGACACGTCTGCTGAATTACAGAAATTCACAATGAGATTATTTCCATGAAATACACATATTAAATTCTAATAGAAATATTTGCCTGTGCTATTAATTTAGATGAAACAAGAATAATTAATGAGTATTACACAATAAATATTATATATGTTCTAAATATATCCTCAACGAAATTAACGATATAACATAATGTTCTATAAGTTTACTATTATATTCAAATTTTATCATTATAATAATTTTATCAAAGATATATCATCGACGTTCGGTATCAAAGAAATTGAAATATGGCAAGCTTTGTAAAAGAAAATGTAATATCATAAAGACAAAATTATTGCACCGAATAAATTATATTAGAACAATAAGTGCTTACATAAACATAATTATGGAACGAAACATTAATACAATTCAGATTCTGCGTTCATTGTTCCCAAGGAAATACGATTTATTGTTCTGTAGTACATTGCAGTAAAACATTCGTAATATCGTTCCTGTTTCCTATAGCACATGAAAATTCGCGATTTTCAATCGAAAATAAAGCCAAGCTGACAATGAGATCATAAATTAGAATCGAGTGTAAAACCAAAAAAATGCAATTTTATATAAATCTACAATTATAAAAACTTGTTTCGTATAAAAATGTGTTTCAGTTTCTGTTGCGACAGAATATTTCACGTGTTGTTTACTTTTGACGCTTTATGCATTGTTTCATTTATCCTTGTACAATAAAATTGTTATAAATGCACCAACATTCATGGATTAATAATCTAATAATAGAAATAAATAATGAAAAGTGATAATAGAAATAAAAATCTGATAATCTAATAATAAAATAAACTTAATAATAATAATATAGTATATTACATATTTGGTAGCAAAAGGAAATATTAAAATTCGATTCAAAATACTAGATTTTCAAAAGGAAAATCAATTCCACATTCTAAATAGACGAAACATAGAACAATAATTTTATAGAAAATCTGTTTTCAACAAATTCCTAATTACATTTTAGTGCAGTAGAACAGTAACCGGGAACAAACGACCGGAACAAATGTGTGCAAACACTATAGAAAGGATCTGTGTTCCTTGACCAACCCTTTGAAATATCAATTTTACCGACAACTCCATTCACAGAGAGTTTACCGTGTAAATTAAAGGATGCTCCCTGATTACACTGTTGCTCGTTACCCACTAGTGAAATAAGAAATAGCCAAATGTTCCTGTTTCACAGAAGCCAATTGATAATAATTTATCGAGTTCGCCTAATTAAGCGCAGCTTTGTTTGCAACTTGTTACCGTTAATGGCGGACGAGAAGTCATTAAACGAGGAAAAGCGCGCGGAACTTTGATTTATTTTGCTACGTGTTCGAATAACGAGCTATTTGTTAGCAAACTGTCACCAGACTGCGAATAATTTTCATTTTCACGTTGACCACAGGAAAGTTTGCCAAAAACAGCCGTGAACAGTTTATGTAGTAGATCGTTCGTTGAAGATAGATAGACCGAACTCACCACCTAATTATGGCGACAATTGTTGATAACTTTGATGATTTTGGTTTAATTTGATTTTGCAGGACAGCGCAGCGCAATTAGTTTCGCGTGTTTTTTAATCTATACTGAGTAATTTTCAAATTGTAGTAGATATAATTGAGAAGAACATGATTCATATAGGGTAGAATTTTTTGTGAGGGAAGTGAACATGAAAAATAGTGTTCTGTTCAAAGGAATTGTATTTAAAGAGAATGTTCGTTTTAAACGAATTAAATTCATGAACCTAATGTCTGTCTTTAAGAAATTAGATAAAAATTTGTCTTCTCCTTACAAACGTAATGTTGATTATAATGAATTTATAATGTGGTAGTACAAACTGTCTGTTAACACTCCCGGAATATTTCCTTAAGCGAAGAAATGCCATAAAATGCCAGAGAAATTATATAGTTATATTATGTCAATAAATTTACCGCTTCACGCTAGTAAATAAGCTTCTTTTAGTCAAATACTTTCGTGTTTGAATTTGCCATCTTTTTCAACTACTCTTTAGTTACATGAACGGTGAAAAATTTCAAGTTCTACGAAAAGATCCGTCCCGGTTTACTTCCGCGTATTAATTGAAAGTATTTTGCGAATATCATTAATATTTACGTTGAATGTATTCTCCAATATGTTGTATACAAATAATTATAATTAAAATAGTATAATGAAAACAAATAAACATACGTACATGATCATAATCCTGTCGCGGCAGAAATAAACGTTAATTATATTACGAACATCCATAATTTAGTAAAACAAGAGAACTGGAATGTTGACGAAAGGTCAGGACCGAAAAATACAGAATCACATCATCTAATCATCGTAAAAGTTCGAAATGTAAAAAGCAAAAAGTCTTACGATTAGCAATTCTAATACAAATAGACAGTAGTCGGAAATTCCACGCAGAAATAAATAATATATGACATTTGCTAGATATCAACTTTATCACTAAACTTTCTGCCACAACATTCAACATTGTCACAAAATAACTTTCAGTCAATCTCTGCAAGCCATGGAGATTTAAACGGAAATAATGTAACAAGGTCCAGTCGTCCATTTTGCAACACGCGTTCCAGGCAAAGAGGGCGAGTTCAACCGTTACAGAATCGTGAAAATAAACCGAGAAATTCGTGTTTCGATCCAACAAACAGGCTGTATACGCGCTCACAGCGTTCAACGTTCTGCCTTTGCTATGGAGAGGAAAGGAACGAACTGATTGCTTTAGATTAAAACAGAAATTTACTTCTCCCTTACATTTGCATACGAGCCACGCTGCCGCTGTTATTAGATGCCACTCTCGCCACCGTTTTCAAATTTACCAATACCAAGGACTGAGTGTGCCGTTTATTGGCAAGGATTTACCAAAAGCAATTTCTTTATGCGATAGCATTTAAAATTTCGCAGGAAACGGGATTTCCTCTTTCGCCGGCGATCGAAGTGGTTTCAAGAGGATTGCGGTCCAAAAAGATGGAAACGAAACGTTTAATGGGCAACTATATGTGCGGCGAAATTGAGCGTAGCTTTCATATCAAATTTTCGATGAAAGCAGCATACACATCTTTTACAGATACGGAATCGATCGTAAAATTCTACAGTGGAAGATAAAAAAAAGTTTAAAGAATAAGCAGTAGAAAGACACTACGATTAAAAAAGAGAACAGTTATAATTGATAAAAACGTAATAAATGTAATAAACTGTTATTTTTTAAAATACGTATCTAATTTGATTAATTAATAAATAAAATATTTGTTGTCAGAAATATTGTTTCCGAATTTAGGCGATGTGATTATATATGTACAGACTTTTCTGACTGTTTGTATATGTAATATTCATGTATAATATTCATAGTCAGTGTTTTTGTTTAACTGCGAGTGTTCGAAGATACGATATAGAACAGACAATCGAATTTATGGCAACAAGTGCAATAGGGAAGGAGGACTCCTGAGGGCGTTTCCAGCTTACGTAGCACGTCATCAATTATTGGAAATAAAAATGGGAGTACTGGCAGGAAGTTGATCAACTTGAGCGAGGGTTCATTCTATCTGTAACTTGTCAAGGAAATAAGAAATGTGTCTGCAGATAATATACGAGCAACCTAACTCTTTGCATGTAGAGAATTTTTTTAATACAATCAATCAGTAGATACCTGATTCTAAGATAAGATTTAAAAAAAAACCAAAAGTTATTTCTCGATTTTAAATTTATTCACAGGCGCACCAGGTATGTAAATATGAAACCGGAATTTGCCTATAGATGGCTCTAGCTGATAATGTAGTTATCACTAAACTGCGTCATTGATGCCAAAAGTTTTTGTTGACATCTCACAAACATTTTCGACTCAGAACAATACAAGTTTCATACAGCAGCATAGTTTGTAATAGCGTTGAACATGTCAAATTTTGTGCCTGGAAACTACGATTTGCGGACAGCATTGATTTTCTGTTACCATTCGAAGAAAACTGCTGCAGAATCGCATCGAATGCTTGTCGAAGCTTACGGTGAGCATGCTCTTGGTAAATCACAGTGCTTTGAGTGGTTTAAAAAATTCAGAAGTGGCAATTTTGACGTGAGGAACGAAGAACGTGGAAGACCACCGAAAAAGACCACCGAGCTGTTAAAACCTGGCGAAACCGTTAATACTGAGCCCTACCGACAACAAATGATCGATTTGAATCAAGCTTTGCGTGAAAAACGACCAGAATATCAAAAAAGGCAACACAAAGTAATTTTGCTTCATGATAATGCACCATCACATACAGCAAAACCGGTCAAGGAAACGATTGAAGCGTTCAGTTGGGAAATACTTTCGCACGCGGCTTACTCACCAGACTTGGCTCCGTCCGATTACTATTTATTTGCATCGATGGGACACGCACTTTCTGACCAGCACTTCACTTCTTACGAAAATGTACGAAAATGGCTCGATGACAGATTTGCCTCAAAAGAGCGACAGCTTTTTTGGCGTGGCATCCACCAATTGCCAGACAGGTGAGAAAAATGTATAGCTAGCGATGGACAATACTTCGAATAAAATATTTTTAATCATTTTCATACAATAAACGTGTATTTTCTATATAAAAATTCCGGTTTCATATTTACATGCCTGGTATACATATAACTTGTATCTTACGAAATTCCACCAATAATTGGGACAAGTTATGCTGAAAGCTACCAACCCTCAATCATCTGAAATTGAGTAAATCTAATTTGAAGATTTTCATGAAAAAAGAAGTGGCCTCGTTTTTATTGGCTATATCCTATTTCTTGTTGTTGTTTCATGATATTTCTTCATTGCTTATTTAATAGCAAGTAGTATAACTAATATGCGCTTTGGAAATTTTCTACGAAATAATTATATAAGTTTTAAATGGAATTACGGCGTGATAGTTTTAATAATTGCATGATGTAAGATTGTTCTATTTTTAGCAAAACAAAGATCACAAAATTATGGGATCCGTACTGTGTTTAATTAATTCCTCGTCATTTTAAGGGTTGCTGGATCCCTGTGCAACTTATTGTGCAAGAGTTCTCACACAAGACGTAAAAGAAACAAATGTATCTGCACAAACAAACCAATCCATCCAAACAGTGCACTAACCTTTCCACTCGTAACAGACCAATCACGAACAGAAACGAAGCTTTCTTGCGCAATTTCTTGTTCTGCAAGAGTTTGCGCGCATTTCTGGATCCCGGGATGACTTTCTGTGAAACGAGAAACTGGGCGTGGAAAGTAGCGAGAAAATACAACGAACATACACGAGCAATAAGACCGACTCGTTCACGGTAAGTTATAACGGCTGCATCGTATTTCATGGATACAAATTGCTAGAAGCGTACGCAGCACGGCGCGTGGACAGGTAAGCGATGAGAGGACGCGAAACGCAGATTGGAATCCCGTTGAAAAAGGGGCAAGAGAAGCGCGAGTGTCGATCCACAACGAATTACGCTATTGTTTATGTGACCCGATCTGCGATTGTAACCTTGCGAAAGTGCAGCTCGAGACTCGTGTATCTGCGACTGTTTTTTCTCTTTCAAATGTCGGACTGAGAAAACGAGGATGGTTTATAGTTTTATAGGATAAGTTACAAACTGATGTTCGATATATAGCATGAAATATATAATTGTTACAGACGTGTGACAGCCCATCTAGATATACAGAACAAAAATCGCGAAATAAACAAAGGTCAGACATTCTTTCTTTAAGAGATTGAAATATTATATCCTGGAGAAATGAAAAATATCAGATAATAGTAAGATACTACATGCTTTATATTTTCATGCTACGACAAAGATACAAAATAATGATTTATTTGTGGTTATTTTATAATTTATTTATTTGCTTTTATTAAACCATCTTTTGGAAAACTTCAATTGATATTCTCCATTAAATTAGTAAATTTGTACGTTTCTACAGTGTAGGTACAATTTTTAATTCTTCAGTCAATGCAAGTTTGTTGGATTCACTGCGTTTCAAATTTGCAGCAACAACTCTCACGGCGTTCAAATGCGAGTTGATGCACGCGAAAGGAATTCGGTAACAACAGAGTTTGCACAACATTCCCGAATAGATGCAGGCTTGAAATTCATTTTATACAAGCGAATTACGCGACGATAATGTTCTTTGAAGGATTTCATTCAAAAAAACAACATGGCACGAACAAATACTACACAGGAGTGCTACATACTGCTCATTGCGTGAAATCCGTACAAAGTACAATATAAAGTTTCATGGTGAACACAAAAATTCTTTATAAATCAACGCAGTAAGAGATAGAATGTTCCTACAAATCAATGTACCTTAACAATTTATCAACAGAATTTTATTCGATCGTCCCCTGTCAGCTGCACGCAGAGATTGAAATTTTTCGTCGTAGTCGAACCAGAGAAGAGAGAAAAAAGATAAGAAACAAAAAGGAAAAAAGAAAAAGAAAGTTAAAGAAAGACACAGTGGCCATCGATATATCGAACTCGCTGCGTCCTTTTTCTTCGTGGACGACTTTACGTAAAGTAACGTCTTTTCTCGGGTTCCACGTAACCAATTCAAGAAAGCCCGAGTTCTCGTCTTCCTTCGGACACGGAGTAGCTCGAGGGCAACAGTTTCTTTTGTCGCGTAAACGGACTGGAAAACCGTGCGACGATTTTACTTTTACTCTCCTTGCTCTACCCATCGTCGGAGCTTTCGTGCCCGGAAGAATGACTACACACTGTCTCGGATTCCTTTCGAGAGCCTCTCGTCAGATTAACCTGCTTCAGTCGAGATCAGAAGGTATATTTCTTTTCGAGGCATGTCGTGTGAAACTGTACAACGAACGAGTGACTCTATATATGGCAAAGCACATAACTGAGACTTTTACAACAACACTTTGAATAAGGGATCACTTTGGTGAGTTACATTTCAAGACAGTTCTCCCTCGTTTCGAATATTTCATCTTCGAGGAATGTTGGTTTAGACAAGTTTCTTATTAAAAAGTAGAATCTGATTTTAGGTTTTTCACATGGGCACTTACTTAACATGTATAAGAGGTCGTAAGTACCGGGCTAGTGAAAATGACGACAAAGAAGTGACAAGGAAGTCTCGAACGACAAGTTTACGTTTCTAGAATAACTTAGAGACGTTATACTTCCTCGCCAACGAATTTCCCACAAGCGTCGTTGCACTGTAGTCTTCCGAGAGACGCGTAAGTAGGAGAATGATGTACATTGACGGGTGGAAGTTGCCGGGCGGAAAATCGCGAAGAAGGGAAAGAGCACGGAAAAGCGAAAAGTGGAAGTGTTTCCGTTATATTGTCTTCCTGTCAATGCACACTGAACTTTCTTCTCTCAAGCGCAATCCACTGACTTTTCCTCTACGAAATTTAAAGGGGCGAACTACCCTGAGACGTCTAGAAATACGTAAAGTTTGGTAACGTTTACGAGCTCCTAAACAACAGAAGTCAATCGATATTTCGAAAAATCCGCTTCTTCCGTTTATTTCTTTTAATTCGGTGCATTCTCACGCAACTGTGATATTATATATATTGTTATCATTAGAAAATATCTGAAGGATGAGAATTTTTTATCGTAATTTCAAATGTTATTACACAGATCTAAGTAAACTGAAAACAATTATAACTCGCGGCAGTGTGGAAGTGAATATTCGCGCTGTTTTCGAATTCGTAGCTTTAATTTTTTTTTAATTTCTTGGTTCTTTGAAATGTTTTAAACGTTGATGGTAATGCTATAGAACAAATACAGAGCTACGGATGGAAGGATGCCACGTCGTCCTGAAATTACGAAATTTAGTAATCTTCGTACTTGTCACCGTGATATTCACGATCTGAAAATTTTCAACAACTTTAAATTACGTTTCTGTCACGAAGTTCTGGTTCGCTAGATTCGTCGTGTTTGGACGAATCTGTGGAGATATAAATAATTATTAGAAATAATTGTGTTAAACATTATTAAAACAGAAAATGTCATAAGTATCGGGACACTTGGGGGAAAATCAAGTAAATTATTAGAAGATTAATAAAATATTTGCGAATTATCATTTTGTTCAGAATCTGCAATTATAAAACCTGATACGGCCAACATTGTAACAAAATTCCTGGGTGTAATAAAATTCGATACTTCTTTAATTTATATTAGCTGTCTATATAAATATTAGATATAACATTAATATTATAAATTAGATATCAACACTAGAATTATCCCACCAGTCAAATTGACTGGTTTTACAATTTTATTTTAACATTTTTACTTCATGTTATATTTTTTCCCGCAATGATGTAATGACCTTTGCAACGATAACTAAAAGAATAATATAATGAATTTTATTTTGTTTTTTATGTATTCGAACTCAAAATAATTTTGTATCAAGGCTACTTATACCAATACCAGTCAAAATAATTGGTACTTGTCGAAGTGTAAAAGGGTCTTGAAATCTGTTTATCGAACCCCAATTAACCAGTTTCCTGGTTTTCTACAACTTCCCACAAATTTTTAAAATTTTTACCACGTATCATCCAATATGATGATATCAGTTATCAGAAAAATTCCGGATCGATCGCTAGATCGCTAGATGCTAACACTAAAAATACCACATCAGTCAAAATGACTGGTTCTACAATTTTATAAATGTGTCAACCCTCGTTTAGGGATCATGGTCCCAGAAGGATTAATAATACCAAAAATGTACTACATAACATGGAATTCCTTCTGTAAGAAAGTAATAAATCAATAAATGTAAAAATATTCTATTATTACGTATTTTTTAAAGACCAGTTATTTTGACTGGTTTTGATAGAAATAGCTTCGTGTTAATTATCGGTAGTTCTAGTGTTAAAAATTAATAATACTTTTTGAAATAACAAATTAAATACCACTATTAATATTCGCAAATGTATTTATTTCCAAGTATTTAAATTTATTCATACAAAAATTGATGTAAAACACGAACAATCTTTCCACATAATAAACGATTTGTTTTATTACCTTTCCTGATAATTAGAAAATATTGCATCTTTAGAACTCGCCTAGCAATATAAAGCAACTTGCATTTCCTTCAGAAATTACTTTCGAACCATTTCTCAACTCTTGGCCATACTTTCATTAACTTTCGTTAACGCGTGGAGAACCTCGCTTTGCATAACAACATTTAACGATGAGAAGGAGAGAGAGAGAGAGAGAGAGGCAGAAGGAGGAAGAGGGAGTAGAGCTTAATAACGGCACGCTTCCCAGTGAGACCAATGACTCAGAAAGTAGCATAATTCATACATCGTTGTCTAACACTAATTAATCGAGCGACGACGCTACGTGGCTTAACACCGGCAACGTAATAATACACGAATTTATACGGGAGCATCGCGATAACTTTCTAAATAATACTGTTTTCTCTCTTAGTTAATCGGAACGTCCATTTATCCTGCTAACCTTCTGCAATTTGATTCACTCAATGGAATTTTCGCTTTTGTATTTTCCAACGACATTACGAACAACGAAGAAACTTCGATTGGCGATCAATTCTTTAATAAGGATACAAATTTTCATATTTCAATCTTGTTTTCATTTCAGCAGACAGGAAATTTTTAATGTTTTAGAAAAATGTTAAAGATATAATTGAAATGCTTGGCAAACAACGACGCCAATAACATTAATAATCTAATAACGACGTTAATAACGTAGGTATTAACTTCGGGACAACGCAATATAACGTAATACTTGAATTTTGCAATTTTTATATAATAACTGAGAGTTTTGAGCTCTAAAGAGTTAATAGCTAATTTCGTTTGATGGAAGGTACTCGATTTTTTATAGAAAATCCAATATCCAGCGAGTGCTCTTTTTAGAATTGCGATTGGTCTCATTGGTTTTATTCTTAAGCACGTTCTAAATAGGACTAAAAAAGGCCAACTTTTCCGGTGACTAATGGAACCCGGAAAATTAAGCGTTTTTGCTGGACGTAACAGCTCCGAGTAAAAGGTTTATGTTTGTATACCTTCGCCCTGACTCTGAATGGTATATAGATACATCATCGTTGTGAATTTTAAGAAGTAATAGAATGAGATGTAAATCAATTAGTAGAAATGTTGAGAGTTACTGGAATATTATATAAACCACACATAAACAAAAAACATTGAAAATAATGCAATAAATTTGGTCTTGCTTAAAACATGATATTGTTATTATTATTACCATTACTATTATTATAGTTATTTATAAGCACATGAACTGCGAAGTCAATGATATGGCCGTTGCGACAAACGGGCGATTTAATCTCTCTTAACCATCTTTTGGCACCTCACCAAACAGTATCTTGAAAAACTTTATCCAAACCGTGACAATCGTATCAACGAGCAGACACAGCAGGCTCGTGATAAACGCAATAATGACAGACGTCGGTTGTCAGAGCGTGTTGCCTAAGTTTCCGTGTGATGGCACATGGTCCGTGAATTTTCCCTGTGGCCAGTTCGATGAAGAGCCCGTGGACGATTAATACGTGTTGCAGTGGGTGCTCACGCGGTCGCTGCGTTTAAATTCCAGCCGGATTTCATAATTTTCCTCCGTCAGCGTTACGTGTACGTATGCTGACCGACGCCCAGCAATTTGTCGGACGTGGGACACGAGATCTATGGAAATGCGATGAGAAATTGCGATTTTCCCCGATTTATGAAACACGAACACCTGGAGATCCGTGAACATTTTCGGACTACGTGGACGCGCGAATGTTTGCACGAGGATCCGGTGTCATTTGTTCTGACAGACCCTCGGCTGTCACCGTGTATTTCGAGTGAATCTGCATATGAGATCCGGATAACGATATTTTTCCGTCATTTTCAATCTGTGTGAATCGATAATCTTGCCATTGTGCACAGTGTTGCGCAAAAGGCTACAATCATGAATCTTGATCATCTTGATGGATGATATTAGAAGGATAGACTATAAACCGTGCCGCACCGATTTTTGGTTACCTTCCGTTCAAGCCGCGTGGGCCGTATACGTTCCACGTTATTACGATTAATAGTTTTGCTTATGCCTTGCAATTCTTTTAATACTGCAAACAACAAAGTATCAAGAAAAGGGTGTATTGTTTAAGATGTATTAGACATCAAAGCGATAAATGTAATTCTTAAGGAATTTTTTTTAACAAACACATGGTTGACATTTACTTTATCGAAATTCCAAATGGTTTGAACGGAAAGTTTAGCGTGGAGCGTAGCAACGAAGCTACGAATTCCAAAACAGCGCAAGTACATTTTTCGATACTGTAAGAGTAACTTCAACTTACTTAGACCTTTTCCTAGAAATGTTCAATCATACTTCATGCATTCCTAACAATCGTGTTTCCTAATAATATTCAATCACCGACAATATTCAAAATATAAACGCAATGAAGATGTATGTGATACACACACACAGGAAAGATCAATAAGATTAATAATCAGCTAAAGAGGACCAACAAAGAAACTTATTCTCTAGAAATATTAATCGATAGACTTGTGCTGTTCTGAAATTCATTTAGTTTGAAAATTGGGAAGAACCTGTACAACGGTTAATTCGCATCTAACGTATTGTAATCTGTTTCTATTGTAATTTCAGTGAAACTATACGTAAAGCACGCGCGGACAAAGGGAAGATGTTTCGTTAAAATTCTTCTGGTATCGATAATACAGAAACGGAGGACATTTGCAATGAACACGTCCTCACAAAGAGCTGTTGTTTCATAACGTTAATGCAACCACAGACACTCGAGTAGAGCATTACGTAAACAGAACACGGAAATTGTCAAACCAGTCTAATGTTGTATCACGTTCGCTGATACACGTGTCCTGAAATCCCGATAACGAACGTTATTTGTTCGCACGCTTAATGACCATTACGATAATTACCGGTTTAAGCGGTACGCTGCACTGAAAACGGCCATCGTTGATGCATCGATGCATACTGCTAAGTGGAGAGTATCGATTCGCCTCCAATATACGATCTTCAATTTAAACGAATAATTCGCGTGGCCGATAAAAACCACTCCTTAAATTCAAACCTTTTAAACTCAATCTTCATAACTCGACGATACATTTTTTCAGCGTGCTGAGGATGATTTCTTTCACGTTGGTATACAGTATATACAAAGCACGAAATATAATAGTCACAGCAATATATATATACTCGTCCAACTTTGTGTATCCGATTATCGAAAGAAACCAAAAACGCAATTTCTATTGACATCTACACTAATCCCTCCAGTCGATGAAATGCATATAAAAATCACAGGGAAAGAACATAATAAACAATTGTAAAATTCAATAATCAGTTGCTTGATGGGTAACTCTTTTTTCGTTTAACATGTATTTAACATTTTTCTACCTTATCGAACGTTTGAAAAATTTAATTGGTTTATTATCTATTTTTACAAAACATAGAGATATATCTTTGAACCTATCAGGTTGTTCCAGTTTCAGATATTATATACCTGCCTTAGCCACCGAGTGACATTACAATAAAAAAAAATGAGATTATCGATTGTTATCTTATTTTTAGATATTCAAAAATCTCTTTACAATCTAGCATTTCTAGAAATCGACCAAATAGTCTAGTTATTTATAAGCAGCAGGGTATCGTTTTTGCGCGAAGTATAGAGGTAAAGTATGACGTGGCCCAAAGAACACGAAGAACTCGTCGTGCTTTCTGTCGTCTGTCTGTGAGTTTACTTAATCGAGTTATGGACGCTCTGCTATACGACCCGTAATCTCGTTATGCGACCGAATGATTTCACTCGTAAAAACGCCAACCCGTGTACGCAGTCTGACGCGTTTTTATTATTAATCTAGCGGAGCTATCACGATCCCATAACTCATTGCGCGAATTATCGCGTCTCCTCTGCCATCCTACCTCTTCATCCCTATTTCTTCCGCAACTCGTATTTTGTCGTTGTTTTGCTCTTAGATGGAATAAACGAAAATTTGTTCGAGAGAGAAATTTGCCATGCAAAAATGTCTATCTGTCAGATGGACTATTTTCTCTAAATTTAATTGAGATCTTTTGCTTACGACTTTGTCTTGAAATCGTAAATAAGCTGTGAAATGAGAAATAACTAATAATTAATTAACGGAGAAACTAGAAATACAAATAGGTATGTATAAACACTTATTTAGTATTAATTTAAAGCTGGTAGAAAATAAATCGTTATTCGATCGTGAGTAAAATGTAATACTAGTACAATGCAAATCTCGATTTAAACGCACAATACGGCAAAGCATCTGATAGTCAAGTTATACACGTATTATCAACAATTAAAACGCTGTGACGTAACCAACTGAAATGTTCTTAATGAAATTCCAGAAACATTTGTCGACACGTGACATTGCACGATTCACGTGTTGTAGGAAGTAATTCGCGCGAATTGAATCGCGCCATTCTGATCAGCTTAACGGGTAGCGGAACATTTTGTTGCCAATCGCACATACACGCGATTCAACCCTATATAACGAGTTGCCAGTTCTGCATCGGCATTTTGTTTCCGCGTATCGTAACTAGCCATTATGATCTTTAGCATTATAAGCGCAAAATACGAGTTAAATTGAAATTTGCTCGTTAGAGTACAGCGAATATTCAGCGATAATAGATGCGACATTGAACGGAAGTAGGAAGCAAATTACTATGTAATAGTAGATTCATGATTTTGAATTTTGGATGTATTACATGGGAGTTAATCGACTTTGTAATGTAAATGGATATTCAGTTAAAGGTATAAATAGACTAGTAAAATGAAGATCATAGGAGAAGACAATGGCAAGTATATTTTCATTGATTTTCTGATCCTGGCCTTATTTTATGACCAAAACATAGTATATTAATTAACTGGAAAGAAAAATCCATGCAGTTCAATTCGCTACATATTCGAGTACATGTAATTCATTATTTCCTGTACGTACATTGTTCATCATGTGTAAACGCGGCCTTAAAATACAGTGAACCGTAAAACACCGCACGAAGGGCTAATCATTGTCGCTTATTAGCTGCCCACCATTGGAATTAAACTGAATTATATAACAAGCCGATGTTCCGTGGAAACAATGATTGGATTATTAACGTTGAAACGTGGCATACCTACAACGTGCATCGTTTTCACAACCAAAAAAACTTGCAGCATTGTTCGATTTCCGAACTGTTGAGCAGTCGCAGAACGGCGAATATTTTACTACATTTTTCTAAAGGAACGTTCAGACGATCAGTATTACATTGTTAATATTTGAGGTTCTCAACATTGTATTCGCAATATATACATGTTATGTATATACCGATCGTCTAAACGCTAACTTATGTACGATAATGTTAAGAACCCTAAATATTAGTAATAATATCGATTGTCTGAACGTTCCTCGAACTTACTTCTAAAGGATGCGCCGCCACGGAAGTATAAGGTCTTGTCTTCTTTTTTTTAATCGCGCATATCAATATGTATAAACATCTTCTTAGAATAAATTTTAGTATTTGCTACAACGTGCGTCAAAATATCTGTACATTTCGTACAGTGCGACAAAATGGGGCAAAAATAAAAAAATCAACTTTTATCACAAATCACAAATTTCAGTGTAAGTCCACCTTCCAATTGAATTAACGTACCTATTTATACAAGCGAAATGTCTTTTATTATTCCAAATGGAGTTTGTTATCGAAGATAAACACTTTTTATATCGATCGTTTTTTCTATTTTCTTCCCACTTTTTTGAAGCGAAATTAGTAACGTAGATTTTGGTAGCTTTAATTGGGATTTTACAAAAATAATCCTGAAAACTCCCTCATGATTTTTAGCGAAAATATGCGTACATGTATGCTGCAAAAGATAGCGAAAGAATTAGCTACCTCCACCTGCCCTACAATTTTTAATAATTTTTTCTGTGGATCAGCGACGATCTGTTACGAATAGATGTATCTTCGATATGTGTCACATTATAGAGGCACATATTTACATTATATTAATTATATTTATGTTTATATATTTATATATGAAAGACAATTTAATAACATAATTTATATACAATAATTACAGTAAATCTATTAGCTATTTGCATTTTCATAGACTATTTATAAAAAGAACCATAACATTACTGTAATATATTAAAATATGCATGGATAAATCGTAAAAAATCGAAATTTGAATTTGGACCTAAATTGCCTTCTATTCGATGCACGGCGAGCCGGGATTCAAACAGAATTTAATACCAACCACCGTCTAAACGCATTCTGAATAATTTCACTAATGGGAAACCCATGCAGGATCTTGCTACATTTAATGTTCCAGATATGTTGATCTTGATCGGAATATTCACCTTGACAACAGACCTATGTTAAAGTCAATTAAAATGATTAGATGTGTTCTTTCTCGTTTTTTATCTAAAATTGAGTTATCAAATGAAAATCGTAGAATTGTTCTTCCAATTTGGCCGCAATCCCTGCTCCAGAGGATCGTTTTTTACGTAGAAAGCTTGTTTCTCGTGACCATAAGTCCCTTCCACGACTTTCCTAGGAAGGAGACGGTGCAACAGGCGGTTAGATATCGACTTTTATGAGAGTGGCGAGGAGAGAGAGTCACGGTTTAGGGGAACAGGACTATCGTGGTCGGATGTAACAATGTGAAGACACGAAGAAGACGATTTTTATTAGACCAATGGTATGGATTAAAGGAAGGAATAGCAACTGATGCTCTCGAAAGAATCCTTATATATTATAAATGATCTTCGACATTCCTATCGTGATAAGATAATTTTTAAAAAGAGAAATTAATGAATTTCTAGAAATAACAACCGTGGAGTTACACATCGAGACTATCGAACGAATTAAAATAGTTATAGTTGACCATTGAAATGGTTTTGAGCGAAATGCGCATGTTTTGGAGGGGAATCTGGGATATTTAATTCAAGACCTTTGCTTACAGAGAAAACGTCTTTTTGAGTGATAGCTGTTCCTTGAGGGATGTGCTTTCTTATAGGCAGAAACCAGCAAACCTGTTGCTTTTCTGTGTGAGAGACTCAGGCTTCCTTTTCTCAGGCATGTCGATCACACACAACCAACGAGATTTCGCTGATAAAAAGGCAGCCTAGGGTAAAATGTTATCGCGATACAACGTAAAAAAGGAAAATAGCGTGTATGGTAACTCGATCGTGTTCTATGTGAAAAACAACGGCGCGAATTAATGAAATTGATAAATTCATACAACTAGAACGAAACATGTACGAATTTCAACTTATTTGATTTCGAATTAGTAAGAAAATTAGTAGAATATATATTATTGGTATGATTGGAAAAATTTTCTGTCTCTGAAAATTTTCTGTATCTCAAGATTGTCTGTTTATGAGCGCTGAGTAAAACACTGTTATTAATTATCAATAATAGAAACACATATCGATTATAAATAGAATAAATAATAAAAACATATTAGTTCTTGTGTTTTTATAACGGAGATACAATGAAACGTTTAAAACTGAAAGTCATTTTTCTTTTCGTCAATATATTAATTAAATTACTCTCATGTATACAGAGAGCTGGCAAAGATTCTTCGTCAAATATATTTTCATTAGCTAAAAAAAGAGTGTTCAGGAAGCACGTTAAATTAAATTATCTACCGAACAGAGCGTGAAAATAACCGGGCAACAACTTCATCGAACCGCAACGTGGTCGACTCGAAATGTAATTAACCTCGTCAAAGCTGACCGCAGAAAACATCGCGAACTTCCATTACGAAATTGTTCGACGCTGCGATAATTCACGGGGTGTCCTCGACGACACAGTCGCGCAATTCCATCACGCTAATCCAATTAGATGGATTAAATTGATCAAGTACGAAACACAATCGCTACTGAGTAAATGCTCCGGAATTGATGCCATTGATGCTCCTAGTTTGCTTGACACTTTGACAACCATTGTTATACATGGCATTCGAAAATTTGTAATTATTAGATATTAGTTGTGTTTATCAAATAAGTGAAAATTACTTCTTCAATAAGTAGACAGTAAGTGAAAGAAAACGTAAGTGACTTTGTTAGTGTTATTTCAAATAACTTCATTGAAAGATTAAAGGAAAATTTAATGATTTACATTGCGTAAGGTTTTTAAATTGAATATTTGCATAACATTATTATATATTTATATCTCTGCTCGAAAGTTCTGGGACAGTCCTTACATATGTTTCAAAATCAAAAAATGAATTAGCCGCCAAAAGAATAGCCACGCGAAAGAATACTTTTCGCAGCTTAATATTTTCAAGAAATAAAAGCTGAACAAATTATTATATACGATGCTAATAGGTGTATTTTAGTAATTTTATACAAAAATGTATGAAATTGTAAATTTACAATTTATGTCAGATAAGAAAGCTTCGTCAAAAATAGGATGCTAAGAGCTTTCTGATAATAAACAGCAAACAAGTTTGTACCAAATTCTACCAAATAGAAACAACTCATTAATAATCAATTTAAAAAAAAATTATGCCAGATAGAAACAACTCGCGAATAAACAATATTTTGTTTAGCAAATACATCATCAAAAATAATTATCGGTAAGCTTTCTATATATCTGAATACGATCCAATGCTACCAAAAATTATGTCAATACGATGAAACAACAATCCAGTCGAATATTCCTGAGCATCGTATGTCAATGGTCCGATAATCGAAAGTAAAGCGGACTGGAAATCTCTTGACTCGTACGAATAACGTTGAATCAGCAAAACTTCTCGATTAATCCGAATACGCGTTTAAACGTAGCTTTCTGCCGTCTGTAACGTACCTGTTGCTCTTATAGGTAAAACGGGACACGCGAGTCACCCGGTTATTCGCTACGTGCTCGTTCACCTGTTTCGATTGCTCGAATATAGTTGCACACCTAGCGATCGACTATTTGCCTCTTCGATCGAGACTCGACAAAGGATTCCGTGACAGTTTATTGCACTGCAATGCACAACACGCGTTAAGTGCGCCGCACCAAGTGTCACGAGCACTCCTCTTTCTCTGTGTCGGTTCAAAAGCTTCTCGCCAACGGAGGCGTCGTCCATTCTACGACGATCCATCGTGATCTATACGTTTTACCTTAATTGACTGTTCGATGTAGCAACTTGCGAGAATTGTGCGCACGGTCATCGACGAAAAAGCATTATGCACGTAGAACTTAATTAGAATTAAAATACGTAGCGTGGTCGTTGTGTACTTGGAGAATTCAATGGTACGCGGTGTTATTTTAATTTCCACTGTTTATCGTTGGCTGCATGAAAAATACGTGTGGATTTAAATTACAGATTTATTAATTTTCGACGAAAGTACTGGGTTAACTACTAAGTGATCGCGGATTTTGTCATTAGGTGGTATCGAATAAGATGGCTTTTAGGCTTTTCTTGGAACATGTGTTTTTCACCACGATTTGTAATTTTCGTTTTTCTATTACTGTAGATTTTCAACATGTTCACTACACTGTATTACATACATAGGTACATACGTAATCATAGCAGACTGGATTCGTTTGTTTGTACTTTTGTTAATTAACTGAATTAAAGCTACAAATTGTTAAGATTTATAATTGTCACGAAGATACGTGGTTCGTTATGTATGTATTTCCTATTTTAAAATTTACTGTATGGGGAGTATCCATTAACCAATAGGTAAATAATTATACAAAAATCCACAAAAAATTACTTTTTTCTTAATTTTATGACACAATCATTGCAGCACACCACCATTTTAATCCAAAGTGAAAGAGATAACGTCGTTATTTTCTCATCCAGTATATTATATATCTCTCGTTTCTTATCAAAATCTAGATAGTTAAAGATACGGTTACCGACAAGAAGGGGAAGCACGATTCGAGTCTATGCACGAGACTAATTTAATTGATGATCCGCTGGAGGATACGTATCATGTTTCAGGGTCACGTAACAAAGGAGCCTGTACAGTGCACAGTTATTGCACGGAACGAAACATGCTACGGCATCAAAAGAGACGCGATCCTACAGCCCTTCTTTGCTCTCTACACGCGGTTTCTATAGAAGGCGATGACACTTCAACTCGGAAGATCGTTGCGGCTATTGAATTTCTCGCTATTGCGTATTTCCTAGACGAGACGACGCGACGCGTCGCCACGCTCACATATACATACAAGTGTTAGCGATTTTGATAGAAACACGACGCTCTATATAGAATCTTCTTTACACGGCACTATATACGGTAACGCAAAAGCATTTGACTACTTAGAAAACTTGATGTATTAAATATTCTCTTAAAACGTTTCGAAATTTCATCAACAATTTCATGTTAAGAAAAATTTAAAGCCAATCAAAAAATATATATTTTTATTCGCGTAGAGTAAAGTAAAAATGAAAACGTGTGTCAAACGATAAATATGACTTAATTTTCACGATTTTACCAAAATTCGCTACCAAAAAAGATGTCACTTGCATCCCTTTGATTTTCCATGTCTCAATCGAAATAAAACATGATTGTCATGATCGTGGTAGTGAAATTTGAAATATATTCGAAAATGCATGTATCCGCACATTCAGCCTCTATCTTCTCTTCAACACCATTCTTTTCTTCTATACCCGAGGATTGTCAAGTTTGTGTGTTATGTGTCGTGTAAAATCGTTTACTTTAGAGATATGCGGATCCATACTACAAGGTAGGTTTCACTTTACAACCTAATTGAGGCGTGAAGTACGGTCTACTGTAGCGAGAATTATTCTGTCTGAGTTTATTCTCTGAAAAGAATTGCGGCGAATGAATGTCTCAAATTACTTTGTCCAAGAATTCTTGGCAAAGCGAATGTATTCTTTCTGTTAAAACGATATCGCGTGGCAAGAAACTAGAGAATTAAGTGGTAAAAGTTGCGAGTGCAATCGAAATTTGAACTCAACGTAAATAGAATAAAAGATTTTGTAGATTTAGAAAAAGATCATTTGACTTTAAATTTAAATATCAAACATTACGTTCTTGTCTTTAACAATATGATACTTCATCGGATTTTATATTAGATTACATTTTAATCGACACATTGAAAATACTGCAATAAATAAAAATCACATTTTAGAATACCAAAAATGAATTTATTTTAAAATACGCTTACTATAAGGCCATATTTATTTTCGGCGATGAACATTTTAATCACTTTTTAAACGTATTTCTAATGAAACTTGATTGGGTTCCAGATCACATTTCATTTTAATTGAAAAATCGAAAATTCCCTACAAACTAAAGTCAGTTTATTTTAATATGCTAACAAGTTATTCCATTTTCTGTTATAAAAATATACCGTTTCAATCAAGATTTCTTTGCGTTCACTTAATTCCTGTGAACGTGTAAAAGCGAAATCGTTTGAAATAACTAAACATGTACGTATATCTAAACAAGTATGTATCGTAACTAGAACAATTGTATGTATCGTAGAACAATTATGTCTCTCTACACATTTAATTTTTTTTTTATTATCAGAAATTAAATTTCTAATTTAACATACAAAAAAATACATAAAAAAATTTATCTTTCAATAGCGAAAGACTGAATAAAGTAATGGTGTACCGAATTTTGTATATATTAACTTTAAGATTTAGCATTTCTGACAATAATAATGCGAATTAAACCTAACAATCCGTGTCAGTATAATTTAATAGAACATCTCTACCTTAACATTATGAATATTGAACTATCGTCTGCATACAAAACCGAACTCCATAAATATAGACAAATATTCTCTATACATGTAATAAAATCTCTATGATATAATAAAACCTATAGGTCTACAGTATATTTTTCAAACTTTATTTCTGTATATAAACAATAGTCACAAATATTTTTTATGTGACAGAATTTTATATCGTTTGAAACAATGGAGCTGGTTCAATAAATTCAACCAACTCAATATTATTCGAAATCATATTTCACTTTGATTAATGGTTTGACAATAGAATGAACACTAGAGAGGAGTACTTGTTAACGACAAAAATTAATTATCATAAAGGAACAAAGAAGCGAAATTAAAAAGCAGTAAAATACTAGATTGTGCAATAAGTTCGTTCATGTTGAGTAATATTATATAAACGCTACTAATGTTAGTATGATATAATATATCTAGCACAATACAAAGGCACTGAAGATGTACAATTAATAATAATGAATTGAAGATGATGAACAAAAAACTGATCCATTCGAAATATTGATTGGACTCATGTTGTTCTGAAATTTATGACATCAATTTTTAGGTACGCACATATTCATCAACTAAGTGAAACAGACCGAAATAAAGGTGTTTGAAAATATAAAGCACTAACCATAAGCGGCAAACTATAGTGGTGCTCTCTGGTTTAATAATGCTTTCGCACGTTGTTGCGAAACCGCGATCCGCTTCAATTGCCATGTTTTGTATGTATAGCGGAGAACAGACAGAATGTTAATTAGGAAAAGCTTTTTCATGGGCGATCCACTCGTACGTTTCAATTACTCTGCGCGGAGCTCAATTTCAGTAAAAGTCATGGCCCCAGGAAAACATCGGTAACCAACTTTTTCTTGCGGTTACAATAGCAAATTTGATGGCGTTGTGAATTTGAAAAAATTTCAACTCCGCGTATTTCATGCGAACGAGATTGCCAAAACGTCAGGGTTGTGGGAGAAGGGGAAAGAATTAAATTTGTTACGATCGTCAATCGTTGCGATCTATGTACTCTTTATTCGTTTTCTTGTCTTTCTTTCTCTTTCAGTTTTCTGCAGAATTTTGAAAGAATTTTCGCCAATGATATAGAAGCAGAGATAATTACAGACTTGTTCTAAAATTTATAAAGATTTCTAATATACTAAACTAATATTATAATGATTAAAGAATAGTGGAACAGTACGTTTTAAAGGATTAAAAATTCAATGTAACAATAAAGTTCCCAATTTTTCTTTCAATTTATAATATTACGATGTAATACCTTAATGGTTTGTATTTTATATTGCAAATTTATAATGCCCTACTTGAGGTTCTATAAAAGAAATTAATCTCCAATGTTTTCGAGTGAAGTAACGTATTAGAATCGTCGTTGACCGTGGATATCGCTGGATGATGTATACACTCCTTTCATTGCTTGCAACTGTGTAAAATGACGAATACAGATGATCGTTGACTATTGTGGTTTATTAATGCGTGTGTGTTCTGGTCCTGGGAAGCTTACATGCGTTGTATGTACCATACTGTTTAATTCTTCATTCTGTTATACGTACTTTGTGTCCTCTATGCGGTGTCTCTTGACACTGTGACTATAATTAACTCTATCTAAACGTTTTGATTCTGCTACTACTACGAATAACGTTTAAAAAGTCTACGTACTATGAAATTCTATTTAGAAAATTCTGTCGAATTTTTTACGCGATTTCAGGTTTACGCGTTTTCTAAGTCCTCGTGTTTATTACATTTCCAGCATGCTGTGTCTATATTGGTAACTTGAACAATGTTACAGAAAGGTCGATAAAATTTCATTCATTACAAGAATCACTAGACAGTCAGTTATTGCTGTATGATTGCTGTAAGAAACTAGAAGATTTATGCGAAAATTAATCGAACGAATTTTTTAGTAATCATCGAAAAGTAATTGTTATTACGAAATTTCATAGTATTTCAGATAAACGATCTTAGCTTCTGTTTTGTATTTGTAGCTTGTATTTTGTATTTTGATGGAGCGGGAATGATTTGTTATAAACTTCTGCCAATTAGTGAGTTTCTAAATTAAAACAAATAATTGCATGTTAAACGCAGTAATTAAAAAGAAACGTTCATAAATCGTCAATAAAAAACAAGATACAAATGTATCTATAATTTATTTGAAGCTTTGAGGAACTTTTTTAATTACATATTTTAAATACAAACAATAAAAACTTAAGATAATTCGTTGCTAAAAGTGACAAAAACTTTGTTGAAAAAGCAATCACGAAAATTATGGATGGAAGATAAGAAAATATTTTCAGAAATCCTGAAATAGCTTCAGAAAGATTAAAACAATTTTCGAAATTGTTCACTTCGAAATTATTAAAATAGTTAAGTATACACGTTGCATTAATAGCGCACCACGGTAAATCTTTCCAAACGTTATCGAACAGCGATTCTTAACTTTTAAAACCAAAAACCGAAAAAAGCCGCGCAATGCAACGAAGTTAAAAAGCTTCACCCTCGGAAACCAATTTAACGAAGTACTTTAATCCCTCCCCCCCCTATCCCTTTGACTTATTTCATTGCAACAGAATTAAAGAGCAAAAGGAGAAAAAGAAAAAAAGGAAAACGAGAATAATTCATCCTAAATAGTTTCGATCGTTTCGTGGATCAGCATTATCGAATTCACTCGAGAGACACATCTACTTCCTCACAATTGCTCTTCCTTCCTCCTGTTCGACCGAGAACCATTAACATTTAATCGTCTCAAAACGTTTCAATACGCGCTACCAGGGAAAACTATTAAGATGCTCATTCGAGTTAAAATTCTGTGAGAACCTGATCTGATGCTCACAGGAGTATAGCTCTGTGTTTGCGGTGTTGAAGAAAACATGTACTGTAAAGGAGCATTCAGACAATCGACAATATTGTAAATATTATCGCCAATGTACAAGGTTTTCAATGTTGTATTGATAATATACCGAGTGTTCGAAAAAGTCAGGACAAAACTTGTACTAGTACTCGTGTTAATGAGGTGAAGTAGGTAAAAGGAGTTTGTCTAAAGATGTTGGAAAGTGCTTTATTGAAGAGTTTTAAGGGTTTAAAGATTTCCAAGAAAGTTGTTCTTAAGACTCGTTATATAGAATCGCAGACGGACGGAAACGCATTTACTGCTATTTCTACAACATCAGGAATATTCGAAATAGTTGGACGATCGGTGGATCGACGAATAGAAGCCTGCATTCTTGCAGTATACAAGAATTTCGAAAATTTGTTATAACTGTCAAGACAATTAATACAAATTTTTGTACGCTTCTAACACTTCGATAAAGCATCCGCGGATGTAATGTTTATACGATCTTTTTTTACTTACTTGACGTCATCAAAACAGAGTATAAGTTTGGTATATTGATCGTCTATAACTCTAGTCTAGAATTCAGAGCAGTGCCGTTCAGCAGGCCTTTAGCCACATGCTTTAAAGCGAAGAGGAAGGGGTATAGGCCACGTAAACCATAAAAAGCCATACAAAACCATACGTATCATTTAGTGAATATTTTATTATTTAGTTAAATGTTCGGTTGCGAAACATAATTCTCATGTGTTAAGACGAGCGATTGTTACTACGTACATATTGATCGTGTGAACGCTCCTTATGATTATTAAAAGCGTGTGATTACAACAATCGATGAGTAAGTATGTATACAACACGAAACCATGCGATATTATCACAAAGATGGTCTCTTGACGTTCTATACAAGGGAGACATGTACTGTGCGAAGATAAAAAGAATTCGTGCAGAAGAAATGCGGGTCTGATTCGTTGTTTCTTTGCACATTCAACGCAATCGTAAAGTTAACGCGCGCGCATTGGTCGTAAAATGTCACATATACAAGAAAAAAAAAGAAAGAATAATGTAACATCGCGTGACGGTGATCGATAGAGAGCATTACCTTCCTTGCTCCTATATCGTCTCACGAGACTTCTTTCCATCTACGTGTTATACAAAATCATCCGACAGGGTAAAACCGTGTATCTATCTCCATATCTTCATAACTAATACAAAAAAGAAAAAAAAGAAAAAAAAAGAAAAAAAGAAGAAGAAACGAATTCAAACGAAGAGTGAAAAATGTCGTATCCGCATCCTCATTTCTCCTCTATAGGGTGAAGTGTACGAAAATTCGATCGTTGGTGATTGAACGCTGACCGGTGAAGAGTTAGTTGAATTCTCAAACAAACTTGACAGGGAACGTGTTAAGATGTAATAACAAACTTTCTACTCTCGGTTGATTCTCGAGTTCTCCTAACTACGAACGAAACTGAAACGAAGTATGAGAAAAATAGCTATAGAAAATCTGAAACACAAAAATAAAAAGGAACTCACGACTTAAACCGGAGCTCAAATAAAGCTGGCTTAAAACTGAGTATTGCTAACGTCTTGACTGTTAGAACGGCTATTCGAACTGAAATTGTACAAGGATCTGGCCTGGAAATCACGACACCGGGGGTAAGTTGAATTTTTATTACGTGTCGAGTGGACCGACGTAAGTAGTGCGAGACCTCAGGATGTAGGACGTGGGACTTTTCTACTTTCTCGCTGACCTCTTTCGTCGTCTTTGTAGAGAACGATTCGCTGGAAATTTCCGCCTTGAAATAACTTCTTAGTCATTTCGTTTGAAAATGTGTGTTTCTGCTTTTTATTTTCTCTTTTCTATTTTTTGATTTTAATAAAACCAATGTTCCGGAATTATCGTATCTGTTTATTTTTTTTTGACGTCATCGTAATGTACTTGAGCAAATTTGAATCACGTGAATATTAGTGTGAGACGTTTTATGGACGAATAATTATTCTTATTGAAACATAATAAAAAAATAAAATTGAAATATGACAAATAAATAAGTAGACTAAAGATAGAATACACAAGACAAAACAAAGTAGAATAACTTCTACTACATATCTAGCCTAATATTGTAGCTTATCGTTAATTTCGTTTCTTTCACTAGAAGTATAACAACTACGTGCGAGAATACTAATTATGCATGTATGTTATGACTATCTTTCGTGTATCGTACTCCTTTAACACAAAATGTCCACCACCATAAATAAATAAGTCTCAGATAAGGTAATCGTGGCATAAATTTGTGATAGTACGAACTAGTATATAGCTCGAATAAAACATTTGTTCTTTTTTTATACATTCTAATTTTCTAAATTTCCCTAACTTGCTCAACGTGTTTTATTTTAAACGTTCAGATATGCAGATTTCCTGGAAGCAAAACATTGTGACATTGTTAGTTATGCAATTCAGATATTTAAATATATAGCGTGGGAACGAAATACACAAAGTTTTATCACTGTACGATTTTCAAAGAAATAATAAATTTCTCGTTGAAACATTTTTTGAAGATTTCAAAGGCATAGAAAAAATGTTAACAACGATTGTTCAAGCAGAACTATTGAATCTTTCAGTAATTCTTGCGAAATTTTAATTCTACGAAATTCACCGCTTTCGATAAATGTATGACATACATATCGGCAATTTCTATCCAAAAGCAAAAAAAAATTGCGAGTCGCTCGCAAATTTTAATTAAAGATCGATCTTACTTTGGTCGTGAATACGTCATATGTTCAATGCAATTCAAATTGGATTTTAATAAATTGAAGATTTTAGAAACGATAAAGGGTTTTCTCGTACGTATCGTAAATTAATTTCACGATAGTGCGAAAGCCATCGTGCGCGTTTTAGATTTAGGCTGTATATTTCGAGATAGCTGTACGATATTTCGTGGACATCGGTGGAAAAAGTCCGGTCAAATTTATCCCATTTCCGTTCCGCAATTGCGACAGAGTCGCAAATTTTCTGCTGTGCGACGGGGGAAATTTTCAACGTGCCAGCGGGGCTCCCCTTTTTCCCGGCTGGTACAGCTCTTATGGCGAGTTATAGAATTTCCTGCAGCCCTGCAGCTTTCCTTAACGCTCGATTTTTCAGCAGGGAAAATCGCGGATACTTAATGCGTCGTAAACTAAGCAATTTACGGGGAGGTTCCACGTTCGAATAAAGCGCGAAATATCTTGCCACACGCAGAGACTGTACACCATCCGCCGAAACTATCCTTCTAAGTATAAAATTGCTCCCAAACATTTTTTCTATCGCATATTTGTCAAATAAAATTGAAAAAGACGATTACGAAATATTTTTATTCTACCTGGTTTTAGAAACAAATTTATATTTCAGGATAATTTTTTCAATGAATTTCAGGTTTGAAGATTGTGTTGGATAATTGTTGCAAGCGATATCTGTCAACCTTTATTGTAACTATGTTTTGTACGATTTTGATCGAAAGCAATCGTACTTCTGATAATCTAAATCGTTCTCTGCGTTTTGTGTGTATTTATTGATTTTACGAATGTGAAAAAGCTACTTGAAAATACTGAACATTATTTCTGTAGTTTATTATATATATTTGATAAACGTTGAGAAAAAAGGGATCTATTAAGAATGAACAATCTGCAGCCTGCGATTGTAATACTCCATATTCTGGATAATATTAATAATCCTTAATTCAGAACGTATTATTCGTGAATTTCATTTTAAACACGTTTTAAACGTTAAGCATCTAACACTTTTAACCGTGTTAACTTTTAACAATAACGAACTTCTAAAAAGGAAAGAACATCTAGTAATAAACCACCCTGTAATAATAATGGTTCAAAAGGAGCGAGATGAAATATTAAATAAAGTGAAGTGAAATAAAAATTGAGATAGCAATTTGGAAATAGGTTAATCCATGGACCTCAAGTTACCAAGTTTTAAATAATGCAAAATTCTCCGCCAGGAATATACGTAACATATTATGCACCTTTTAACGAGTGGCGAGAAATTCGATAAAAAAGGGGCAACGCGTCCGTTCTTTTCTCCCATGCATTGCGAAACTTCGTAATTTCCATCGTAATACCAGCAGCGGATTTCGTTCCACCGAATAATTTTCGAAGTAACCGAGAAAGAGAAGGACATTTGAACCGGTGGAAGAAGAAGATACGAGTTTTCCATTATTTTCTCGCATTATCGTGACAAATCGTAACCGTATCACGAGTCTGACATTCGAATTAGCTCTGTCCACATGTACTATAGTAATAAGATTCTGACCAGCTATCGGAAAGTTCATAACATTCAGTATTAATCTTTTCACTGGAATCAAAATGTTATTTCGAAGTGGAACGAACATTTCCGCATTCTGATTAAGCGATGTACTGGCTTCATGATTTCCAATTTTCTTGTCATCGTAGAGTAATCGATATTTTATAGGACAAGGTTATTTAAATCAAGCCAAGTACCTACAACTTACCTTGTATTTAATTCTGTTATGAATAATTTTTGAGCCACCTAAATTTGAAAACAAATTACTTCGTTGTTACTGACATGATGAACGGTAGAATATATCGCATTGACAGCTCGACAATCAGAGTTTTCTACGAGGATATAATAACTTCTATTTGTGAAAAGGAAAGTTTGCTCGATTAATGTTAATATTTCCGAGAATATTACATCTGAATGTAATTATTTTAATTCGATAATGTACGTATATTACTTTATTTTAGTTTATTTCATCAGTTCCTATATAATATTACCATAGGGTTATATTATTTCTTTTTACCGGATTCAATGTACTACAAATTCAACGCACTAGTATTAAAAATTCACGGTATAATAAAAATTGTATAATATCATTACACTCATAGTATTTGCATAATTACTGTGATAGATATTTTGCTAAAAAAGATTGAAATGCATCGAACAAAAATTAAAATTCTACAGTATATTCTTGTGTTGTTGCAAAAAAAGAGAAACATGCGCGAGTATCAATTTATCAACCACGATGATAAAATATGACACTCGTGCGTGATATTTAATTCTCAAGCGATTAACGTGACACTCGTTGCTATATCCATCATTAAGCGAGTACAAACGCAGTGCATAAAATTAGGATTAATCCTGAGATATCCTGATTCTGGTTGGACGTAGTCAGAGATGGACAATTCCCTAACGTGATAAATCATTTTAATAGAAGCTTCATAAATCATCACCGAGGCTAGGATAACTGTAATATTTGACAACGTCTTGAAAAATTAATTTTTTCCCCCGAACAAATTAAGGTATACTTTGTTTTCGCGTATCTTGGCATCGATATGGAAAGAAAGAAGAAAGAATGAGTAGAAGTGGGATAGAGATGGAGGAGAGAAAAAGAAGAGGTTTCGTGCATTACGACATCAAACTATTAATCAACCGCAGCTTCACCGTTTATCAGAAAAACTGGACCCTTGTTTTTTAGCCACACTGTATCTTCCTCGCAACTCCCAGTGTTTTATACGAAATTCTCAACGAGTTCTCTCCTTTCTTCTGAATTTTTTCCTAACGAACGCTTTCAGCTATCTCTGTAAATCGTACGAAATTATTTGAGAATTGTATTACTATGGTTGACAATGATTTTTAAAAAATTGTAACCTAACGATTTATGAAAATAATTTGAAACTAAGAATGTACTATGTACTGGAACATGATCTTTTCAATATTCAAATTGCCCTAATGAAAAGAAGGAGCGTATATCTTTCTCATAATTTTCATTATTTTCATGAAAATATATTTTACAGTGAAATTGTTATCTCGTATACTCTAATTTTTGTTAACACGTTGAAGAAAGATAACAGAGATCAAAAGGCCGAAAGAGCTTTCACAACGTAGCTACTCTTAAAAACAAACACGTTTTCATGTCTGCGGCTAATTTAACGAACGTAACGTTTCTCTTTATTTGCTTTCCTGATTCTTTCAATAGGATTATCTGTTTCCTGGTTTACCATCACCCTTTGTTATTTCTCTCTTTCGCTCCATCTATTTTTCTTTCGTCCCTTATTCCCTCACGCATTCATATTTTTGCAAGTTACAGAATCGATGAAAATTGAATTGTCGAAATTAAATTACAACCCGTCGATTTACCATGTCGGAAATTTCATGTGAAAATTCCGTTGAAAAATTACTATTTGATAACGGGGAAAATTATCGTTCGACTTTTCGTTCGTATTCGATCAATATGTGTTTATCATATTTGAGGATTAAATTAATCATTGGGCGGCGAAACCCAGGAATATTTGAATTTTAATTAAACTTCAAATTTCTAGCGATAATTAAAACAGATTAAAGTAACATCGTGCTTTTATTGTAAATAATAATACGTTTCTAATTGAATTGTTTCAACTGCATTTTCTATAAATTTGTAAATTAGATTTTAATACAAGGGTATCTTTTAAATTCGTATACCCGATGAGTACATAAGTTTTACGTCGCTTTTTTTCAAATAGTACGAAATGTGAGCTTCAGGCGTGCTTGACATTTTCCAACTACTGAAGTATTTTTTACTTTTCTGTGTTGAGCTGTAAATAGGCGGGGAAAACATTCGACGTCACTTAATTTCCATATTATGCAAATTTCTGCGAATTCTATTAGTGGATTGGCGAAGAACGTTTATGCCACTCATGGTTATAGGATTTTTTGATTTTTATTCATTGGCAAAGTTTTTCTGACGGAATTATAATTTATAAAGCGAATAAAATATGTAAAATTGCTGATCACCTCCCCGAATATTCTGTACGAACTACGTTTCTACATTCCAACTCGTCTCCTTAGAAATTCTACTCTCCTTAAATCTGAATCCTATCGAACTAATTATGCCAAATTGCTTCTATTGTCTTAATATTTATCCACTTATACATAACTGCTAACCTATAATTGCTACTGCAATACCATCGACTTCTTTTCTACGTCTTTAGCTTCTTTCAAACTATCAGTTCGCAGCACCGCCATTAGTATATTCCATCTTATTATTTTTGTTTTGTTCTTCTTCATCTATGTATCTCGCTTGTTATCTGTATTGAGTATTGTTATTTGTATCTCAGTATCGTTATCTCATTTTTTTCTTTTGCAACTTCGTCTTCTGAAATACTCTGTAATTATTAATTACAAGTTCGTTAATTAAAAATAAACGTTAATTATTAGAATTGGAGAAGGAGGATAAAATGAATGAAAATAAGAAATCCAAAAATGCAGAAGCTCGAAATTATTAACTAACAAATTAGTAAGTGTATGTCATGCAAACTTAAATAAAAGTTTACAACGCAATTTTTCGATTGTGCAGTTTAGATCAAGAAGTTCCTTGGAAATTATGCGAGAAGTCAATGACTCGAGCGGTTTAATGCTGATTTTCTTAAAACTGTTCTATCGGGACGGTGTTAAATGAAGCGGGAAATTAACGTTGCGAATAACTTTGGCGAGGTTACGCCAAGCATCTAATTAAATGCAAATTTTTTTCGCGCGGCTGCGAAACTTTAATATAGTAAAGATTACATTCACGAAGGACTTCTGTTAATTCTTTAAACAATATGGAGAAACCACGACAGATAATAGTTTATTCATATCAAAATTTTTACGAACGCTAAATCGTCTTTCTCCTCCCCTGTACGTACAACATTAATCATGTTCTTACATTCCTAATATTTGTAGAAGTATATTTAAGAAACAAATCAACATGAAAGGAAAATATGTAAATTTGATTGAAATTAATAATATTTATTCTAGCTTTTATAATCCATGAAATCAGTAAATATTATCTAAAATGCTACGATATATCGTTGTATCGTAACAAATTGTAATCAATTTCCGCGACAATATTTTGTAATTACTAGCATTATTTGAAATATTTCATGGACATCCTTTCATTTATCAATAGATTAATGTCAAAAAATCATATTGAAATAACTATGAAATAAAAACATAAATAATTTCGCCATCCAGTAGAATATTTATAAAATGTCAGGCAGATAATGATTTGATACCCGTGACGAAATATTCATACAGAATTAAAACGACTAAATAATTAATCAAACCTGTTCCACAGATTGTACACGTGACAATCAGTTTGTTGCGTGTTTGATATCGATGAGGAGGATCAGCCATCCTAGTATTTCAATGCAGCGAGTGAATTACATTAGACGTAGATAGAGACACAACTACGATATTACAGGCTTCGGTGCTTCATTTAATTAGGCAGCATTGTGATATTTGAAATATCACGGGAAATATCGTATTTCTCGACTCGAGCCATTAGGTAGGAACTAATATAAACGTGATACGTGGATATTACTCACGTACTAGCCGGGTTTTACGTTACACTCGTGCAGAAACTCACCTGAAACGAGAAAACAGAGCTTCGTTAATATCTTCCGCCTTACGTGACTTGCAAAGAATGAATTAAAATCGTAACTAAATTGGCAACTGCAAATAACTATGGAACACTCATACAAAAAAAAACCGTATACTTAAGGTTCTAAGTCTGTAACTTTCTAATTTATGCAACAAATTGTGCAATCGATAGGTTGCGAATCTTTATGGATTTTTCTATCTTTAAGTTTTATATAAATACATAAAAATCCGGAGTGTAATAGCCAGAATTGCATTTACCAGATGCATTGCGAATCGATAAAACACGTCGCTTCTTTTTTCCATTTTTTCTTATTATGTCCGCAACAATGTGATTTAGAATCGATAAGACCTGGAAGATGGAAAGGGATGAAAGAGAACAGGGGAACAACGAGTTAGGAATTTAACGAGCAACATGCTGTAGAAACTAGCGAATGTCTCTGGTTTTTGGAGGCATCGGTCGTGAACGAATGCGGAAAGGGAAGGAGAACAGGCAGAACGAGTCGTGTCACAGAACTCTGATTATCATCGAAGTAACACAACGTGGATGGGATGGAGACGAAGAAATTTACCAAGAATAAATCACAGACTTCATCGTGAAGCGTAAAAAGAGATTCTTATAGACTCAAGAGACGCAAGTTTCGAGTATTAAATGTTAATTTCGAAGTCTCTTCGCTGTTCCCGCTTCCTTAATCCAATAAATTTGTCTAAAAAAAATGGCAAAGAACGGAAAGCTTCGAGTTTTCCTGATTCGATGTCCGTGAGCTACGTTTTCTCTGAATGGTCGCCACGTTATTGAAACTTCTCCAAACATCTTGTATTCTCAACTCTCCTCGCTCCTTGACCTGGCAAAACGAGAAGAGACGAACCCATCGGTAAAAATACAAAAAAAGGAAGGAGAAGGAGGACCCGTGTAAAAAGGGGAAGAATTAAAAAGGAAAGAGACCGAGAAAGAGAAGAAAAAAGATGGAATAATGAAAAAAAAGAAGGAAAAGGAGCATCGTATTATCCTCGTAACCCCGGGGTCATAAAATTCCGACAGACGCGGAAAATTGCATGCCGCGGCAGGAACAAGAAAATACAGAGTAAGAGAGGGAAAGAGACGACAAAGGGAAAACGATGTTACGTCTGGAACATGTAATGGCGACCCCGCGTCCTCGTCCCTCGGGAAACTTCCGCGGAAGTGTACCTTTCGCGTGGTGCGTTCTTGCTAGCCTCGCACACGAATAAGAGGCGAACACCATCTTTGTACCTGCGGTTCTCTCGGCCATTAGTATCGGTCTCGACGATGCGACAGACATGCGCCACGCTACGATTTCGATGTAAATTGCGCGCTGTGAGAATTCTCGCCCCGAATATTGGGCTGCGAAATTCCCTCTGCGGCAGGGAATCTGAGAGATGTCGCCGTGAAAAGGTAAAAAGATGAATAAACTGGATCTTGTTACGTAGGCAAGTTTGTAGGATACGCCTAGTTCGCTTAGTTCAGGCCCGGAGAAGTGACCGCTAATTCTATCGTATGCGGGCGGAAGATAATTTCCATGGGACAAACGAAAATTTTTTATGTGTCCGGGTATTTTGCGATTACCGGCAACGACGAGCTCTGTACGTTGTCTGTACTACAGTTTCCTGTACTGCGTCGACTGTATCTGTGAGACGGTGTGCGTTACGTCACAAGGATGTTTGGATGTTTACCAATGGTGACAAAAAAAGAAAAGAAAAAATAATTCGTCTGCAAGAGGGCACCGAATTTAACCAGAAGTTAAAAGCTCTTACTATCATATAATTTGTCCTGATCTAAATAATGTTTTCAAAGGTAAGATTAGAGATATATTAAAAGTTCATTGATGCGCGAAGACAAGCGACTCGACTGACTCTGCAGAGAAATATCAGCTTGTTTTCTTTTTTCTTTTTTTTTTGTAGACAATTTGTAGACTACTATGACGTACTATGATTCTTTGTCGTTTCAAGCAAAATAAGTTTCAAAAGGAAAATATCGTACTTTCCCTTTTTGTTGCTATGGCTACAGAATATAAAGTATTACATATCGAATCTTTGTCGCGGAAATAAAATATCGAAATCTGTGATACATCTTATATTCAAATTCCATTGTCCCGAATTTGAATAAGAGCTTTGAGAAATTAACCTAATTAGGAAATAATCGTACACTGGTCACCGACTATTACCCAGAAATATTTCATTCTTTATTTAAATTAAACAAAAGAGTAAAAACCTGTTCTCTTGAGAGTGAGTCTAAAGTTAAACGAAATCTTGTAAATCAGGGATTCCTTTGTTTCGCATTGCGCTATTTTATTTTAAAGGTATATTCCTTCTCTTTCAATGAGAAGTGAAATTGTATTAAAAAAATAAAATTCCATAAAAATCCTTCACTTTCGAGAACTCTACTCCCTCGAACAATAGCTAACGTACCGTGAAAAATAAAAACACGAAAATGGGACACACGCTTTGTAATTCACTTTTCCCAATTCCCCTTCATCGATCGGGAAGCTTCGCAACTCTCTAATCTCCAACCGCGGCTTGCTTAAAAATAACGCTTTTAGTTACCTTTGAAACATTTTTCAAATCCACTCTGGCTCCAGTTTCACGTAAAAACTCGGAAACGGCTCGTTGTACGGGATAAGCACCATTTATTCTGTTAACTGGGTATAAAACTTCTGTTCTACGTATTAAACATATAACAAGTGCTTCCAACGATTCGAGATTATTAAACAGAAGGTCAAGATGCAAGTGGTTGCGTTTTATTAATAAAAATTCAAGATAGGATAAGTGTTTTCATTTTGCTATTAAAAAGGCACGGTATAGAGGAGAGTCGTATAGTAGATACCGGCGTACAATATCGCGCAAAATTAATTCTGCCTTTTATCACCAGATATTAGCACTTTTATTTGAATAAAAAATGAATATAACAATTCTGTGTAACATATTTCAGAATTATCGTTTATTCCATTATTTTCGTTGCTCTGACGCGTTACACATTGATATTCCGAGCGTTGAAAGTTGTTTTCTTCTGATATTTTGTTTCTCAGGTAAGTAAATGGGTTTTTTTTAGTATTTTAGTATAATTTATCAGATCAGTTTTGCAATCTTTTTTGCATATTATATACATTATAACGTAGAATGATTCCACGTGTTTGTTATCAAATACCGATTAATCAGTCGTCAACTAGTACAGACCAAATTCTTTTTATCTGTTCAGTTCAATCTGCCAGCAACTGAAATTAAATTAGAAGATGTTCATTTAATATTTCTTCTACTTTCTCGCGCAGAAAAATGTTTGAAATCCCAAAAGAAAGAAAAGGAAACTGGACACAAAAGAACATGAACGTTAGCTTGAACTTCTGGAAAATAAAATGACCCAGAGACAGGCCGATAAGGCTTTTGATATTCCAAAAATGACGAATGTGGAAGCTGGGCACACGTCGAATGCGCAGGTCAAGAAAATATTAATTATTTTACTTGTGATATATTTGAAAATAAAATTTAAATAAAAATGTGTATTCTCACACCTAAAATGTTTCTCTTTTAACATTATTAATCATTTAGACCGAAAAATTCAATAATTAAATAATTGGTCGGTACTACTGGACGACAATTTTTCGTTTCCTACAAATTACAACATTTATACTCTTGTCGATTATCAATTTTTATAATCGAATTTCACAAAATTAATTTGTCCTCTTTTATTAAGTTTCATTTATACTACAAATTTGTTTTTTAAATTCTGATTTAATCAGGTTAATTCGGTATTGCACGACTCTCCCTTAAACAAGTGTTTCCATTGTGTTATGTAGGATATAGAAGAAGGAACAAAAGAATAACAAAAAGTTGAAGAAGTTTAGAAAACTTAGGAAAATAATGTTAAACAATTTCAGGGAGCAAAGCCAAAGTATGGAAATTAAATTAAATATGTATGTACGTTTTATATTTCGAGAGAACTGCGCGGTTAACATTTTATTTTAAAAAGTGGCGTTCAATATACTGTGACTACGAAAGATATGAAGCGAAACGTTCCTCCAATGGAAAGACTTTTTATCGAGTTTTACATTTAATTTTCACAGTCACGTGAAACTGTTACTAAATGATTCAGAATTTAATACACTTCAAGTTAATCAATTAGTATGTAAATGCTATAATAAATATAAAGATATCCAAATACCCTTTGATAACCATTCTATATTAATATATAAATTCATAAAATATATATTTAATGTGATCTAACATATTGTGTTTATCATTGTCGTCTACGATCGTTCCGAAACTAATTTCTGACAAAAATTTTCATCTCAAATCGGAAACGTGACAAATGAAGTCAATTGCCGTACTGTACCGAAAAGACGAGTTAACGGAGGTTCGCACGAAGCTGGAAACACGAGCTACAATCCGTCGAGGATTTTCCTCCGGCGTTTTCCAGGGATCCTTGCTCCGCGCCACGAATTTATCGTCCCTCCACACAACGGACGTCAACGTAAATCGTGGCTGAATGACCCAAAATAAACTTGGCGGGGGAACGGAGCGCGCTTGGTGTCTACCGCATTGGGGCCATAATTTAGCGCTAACCAATATCGCCTAACCAAGAAGCGGCTGAATATTGCGTTCCAAAGATAACACTGAAATTTGTAAGCTTTATCGGCATTCTTTCGCAATCTACCTACCTCGCACTCGTTGTTCTAATCTCTCGTTGTCGCCCGTTACCGGTTGTTTTCACATTTCGTGCCAAATTCACCGTCAAACCGCGCGAAAATATTTTATGACGGTGGAAATAAAAAGTATTAGAAAAGTATTAGATTTCTAATCCTTCGAAGATGAACTCTCTCTCTCTCTCTCTCTCTCTCTCTCTCTATATATATATATATATATATATATATATATTATATTATATTATATATTATATATATATATTATATATATTATATTTATATATATATTATATATATATTATTATATATATATTATATTATATATTATATATATATTATATATATATTATATATATATATATATATATATATATATATATATATCTTTTAATTCTAACAGTGCGAACTTGGAATCGCGAGTTCACCTTCGAAGGATTAAAAATCTTCTAATACTTTATATCTTCACCACCATAAAATATATTTTAAATATTATTTAGCTTATTACTAAATATTATTATTATTACTAAATATTATTATTACTAAATATTATTTAGATTAGAGGAAAAATACTGCACTGTTTCATTATATACATATAATATTGCATACGTATATTGTGCATTGCAAGATATAAGTACGTATGTAACATACACATTAGAAAGTATTTATATAGAAAATAAAAATTGAAATTAAAATTTTAATCTTCGGATATATATATCGAATGGGTCAGGAGAAATTATCGTGATCTAATAAAAAAACATTTCGTTGGAAAATACGGCTACGCTCAAATGCTTCTATAGTCACAATCGAGACTCATCGATCCATTCTCGCTGACAATTCCCATTCGAGTGCACGGCCCCGATTACCCTGTTCCTCGGACTTGTTCGTTTCTCTCTTGGTTTCTTCCACAGTGACTTGGAGCAGAACGATACGCACTCCTCCTCGCTGCAATTCAATTATCCATTTGACGATATGTTCGCGTCTTTCTGCTCGGCGAACAGTTTTAACGATACCACTCGGTTCGAAACGAGCTAGCGGACGAAACTTATTTCCGGTCAGATCTCTCGTCTCTTGAGCACCGTATGCAATCGAGTGGTCGCGTGTGCACCAAATGAGACGAGAGAAGAGGCGAATGGAACAAACTGACAGAGAAAAAGGAATAAAAATGGATCTATTACGCGAGGGATCTTTCTTTCTGGAGAGAGGAAGGAGGAACGAAGCAACTCCAAGAAAGCCAATTAACACCGAGATGAACGCTTTCACTCGTCTCGTATTTGTGTTTTGCATGCGACACGCATCCCGTATACTTACACATTGCTGCACTCTTATTTCTCGTCCTATTGGATCTGTTATTCTATAGAATTTTTAGTCACGAGACACTCACATACTCGTTCGAAATTAATAAATTAGGGATATTTATAGAAATTAATAATTTTACGAAAACGACTGAAAGAGAACTTATTTTATCTAGGAATTTGTTTTACCTAATAAATGTTATAACGAATACCGCACTTTATGTATTTTTATATTGCGTTCAATTTGCTATAAGTCTATAAAATTCCGCAGGCTAATAATAATCAATTTTCATAAATAAATTACGAGTACGATAGAATATTGTTTTTATATTTCTGGTTTGCATAATTTCAATTTGCATAATGTCCAGAATTGATACAAAATGTGATACAAAATTCAATAGATATACGTATGTAGATTTTTTTTGACGGACCGTATAATATCTATCTTACATTTCAAACACACGTACCGCTCGTATTCAATACAAATAAAGAAGAAAGTATCGCTTCGTTTCCCAATCGACAGCATCCGACAGCGAAGCAAAACAACGATCGAATAACTTATTCCACTGTTCGAATCCTTCGATATCGTTTACCCGAGTTAGAAGAACGAGGCAATCTGGTGATGTTGCCCTTAAACGGTTTAAAATTTCCGTCTCGAAGCAGCAGGCGGAGGAGCAAAGAATAAAACCAACATCAATTACGAAGCTATAGAGACATCCTTACGCGATGCTCAGCTAACTTCAACGGAACGATTCGTTTTCACGAGGCGAATCTGAAATCTTAATGTGACTTACGGGTCATCGTCACCATTTTCGCCATTTTCCTATTTACACGGTCGCTGGAAAGTATTTACGAAAAGTGAGAAAAGTCGCTGGTGTTCGGCTACAAGTAGCAGAGAAGAGTTGAAAGTTGAAAGAATGAAAAAATAATGAGGTAGATTCTTGTCCACAAGTTACAGATCAATTAGACAGTTACTAATAATAGACATGGTAAATAAAATGATAAAATTTTGTATGGATATTGAATTTTATTAAATTTGGTATAGATATATAGTAAGATGAATAAAAGGTAAAGTACAATTTTATTATAAAGTTTGATAAGAACTATATTTAATATCAGCCTATCAGATCACCAGCTCGTTTACTGAATGACTAAAAAGTTTGAATAACCTAGATGCTATATATACATAAATGGTTTGATTAATTACCTAAGCGGCAGTATAATATTAGCGAATGCTAAAATAAAGTTTCTTTAAAATTCAACGATGAAAGGAAGTTTCATACGAAACTCCTCTCCGTTCATGCAAATGTCTCCTTCATCCGGTTGCAATCTCCTTTTTGTTTTGAAAGTATCGCACGACATTAAAGCTGATTCAGAATATCTTCTACAGACACACAACGAGTGCTGGTTTATTTAAACCGTCTATTCTCGGCATTCATCGTTTGCAGTAGGTGTTATAGCATCTGAAAGCTTTGAAACTGTACCGTACAGTGTTTGCGAGCTGTGCATTCATAAGCGTTACGGTGGCTTTAAAGTTTCTACCAATTTAATTCCGCGACTAACTAGACATGCCTAACATATTTAACAATTAATAAATCAATGATGACGTTTGTTTAGGGTTCTATTTTTAATACTATTTATACTTTCTGATTTCACTAAAATTACCCTTGCTGCGACCTACCAACTAGGTGGCAACTGTTCGGTCGAGATCGCGAAGCTTGAACGATATTAGCGCTCAAGGTGAAGATCAAGATATCGAGTAAGATTGTGTTTGATAGGTTTATTTGAACTTATTTATTTAGTATATTTTGCATAAACGAAAGAGTATGAACTGTAAGTAACAGAGTTTACACTTGGGTGAGTGCGTGATGAGATTGCCTTCTCATGTAGCGCCTCCTGGTGCTCATATTCTAATTGCCAGTCTAGGGAGTGTGTTTTAGTCAACGTTTTCTGTAAAGTGGGAATCTGTTTCTGTCCAATCCTGTAACTATCGAACTGTCATGGGCGTCCCGCACGTGGTGCGTTTTGTGCGTACATGGTCGAGAGTGCGTAACGCAACGTCCAGTTGACGCCATCGCCTTCGTCTATTGTCCAGTCTCATCGGGTGTCTAGGTTTATGCCACGTGGTTTACTGTTGAGAGAACCAGTCGAGTGCTTAGGATGTCAACCTCTCGACGAGGTCCAAGTTATAAACCTTACAATATACAGTGCGGTAAATTGCAACTGTGCAAAAAATAGCAAATGTGTCGCCCGTACTAGAAACTGTGGACCATCCAAAATTTCGAACAGCTGTCTTAATTTAATCTTTAAACAGCTGATATTATTTACATATATTATACATACTAAAATACCACACTTTTAATCACCAAACTATAAATATTTATGCGTTTATGATGTAATACAAAAATATATAAAATGTCGGAAATAAAATAGATATTTTTATCTTTAGAAAATAATATATTCTTTCATTCGAGTTTTTCTTCTTTATCTGTATAAAAAATATGAATTTCATAAATATCAGGAAGAGGGTCTGCCTTGTTTTCTCTGAATCACATCTTTTTCAAACCATATTCTACCATTTGCTTTCAATGGAACGCCTAGAATAACCATCAATTCCAATTACCTTCATCGATCTCGATCGTCTTGGTCTACTTTACACATCAATCAACAGATCCAATTCTAATCAATCCGAACAAAATCCGGCAACGATCAAACCACTACTTCGCCTCGTGAAAACCAAGTAGCGATTGAAACTCTGCAGCCACGAAACTTCAAAGAAAGTCAGATATACACCCCACGGGAGTATCAACTCGCGTTAACGAAACTTCTACCTCGAAATACGTAAGCGTTCCCCACTCGAATCAGCCCTTGCGTCGACCAATCAGAGAGCAGATTGCTCTGAAACGAGGAAATCTTCGAACATCTATCGCCTGCAGTGAAAAAACTGAGAAAATCGTGGCTCTTGGCATTAGCGATAGCTACAAGTTCGATACGACTTATAATCAAGTTCAATATACTTACAAATTCGAATTGAAGTTGCTAGCAAGTATCTGGACATTTTAGTTGATTTATAGTAAAATCTTAATACACAAAGATCGCAAGATAAGAACGTATTGTACAGGACCAATTTAAAGATCCAATATGTCGTCAATCTATTTTATACTACCAATTTCTCTAGTCTCACTCGATTTTGGTATTAAGCACGTCTCTGTTGGTTTCTCGAACGTTTCAGGAATATTAATTGTTATAACGTTAATCCCTGGGTTTGTTACGAAACTTCGTAGATTTCTCAGTTACTTCTAGAAGACTTGTTTCTTTATGAGAAGAAACGCGTTTTAAGTGCACTCGCGATGATATATATCCAACTTACCATCGAATTAATCACGTTCGCTTTTATAACGTTACCTAGCTGTAGTTTCGTTAATTATAGATATATATAATATATAATAAATCTTTCACCAGATATTCTTCATGCTGTATGAACTCAAGTAATTCTGTATGCCGCATGCAAATATAAATTTTAACAAATATACCATATAAAATTAAATACGATTATATATAATAATATTCTTCATGCTGTATAAAATTATTTTTGATTTATTATTTTTCATTAATTGCCGCAGCGAAATGTTGTTGATCCTTGATAGGTTAAACTATCGCTGAGAAAAATCTGACCAGATTGGCCAAAGAACGCAAGCTGACGGTTTCAGGTTGCATGCAAAGTGGCAGCGAGGACCCAGGGGTTGGAAGTGTATACATGGTCGAATAAAATATGTATAGACGTCGCTGGTGTAGCGAGGGAGACTTTAAGGGCAAGTTTCGAGCCGTCTTAGGCGGCCTCGTGGAGTAGCAGCGGGTTTCCTTGGCGAAAGGATCGTAAATGGCGAGGTTTGGGGCGCGTCTGGCTGCGAGTTTCAAACTCTTAGCTGGAAGAGGCCTGCGATCGACCAGCCGCGAAAAGGGGTTTCGCAACGCGAAACTCGCTAGACCGGAAGGATCGACCGCGTCCTCCGCCGCGCGATAAAAAAGCGCACGCTGCGCTTCCACTCGAGTCTCGAGCGCGAGAAACTTCCAACGAGATGCCGTGCATACCGGCACACACTACCGGCACCGATCTCCGGATTAAACGGCAGTTACGCTAAACGTCTTTCCGGATTTCTTCGCACTTTCGAGGAAAAGGTACACACACATACACACAAATATATAGAGAAGAGAAGAGAGACTGAAGTTGGGGAGATCCTGTGCACAGAATTACGAAAGTACTCGAACACTTGTAGACACATTTTATGAATGTTTCATGCGTGATATACAAAACATGTCGAAATTTCATTAGTACTATTATGGGACTCAACTATCGTACATTAATAAAGTTTAAAACAAATTTAAAAATGTATGTAGACATGCATGTAAATATTTTAAAATACATTATCGAGATATTACATATTTTATTAATTAGCAAAGATATTTCAAATAAATGAAGAGATATTTAGTGCAAGTAAATATTTCGCAAAGATCACACAAGTATTTAAACATTCAACTATCCATTATAATAAGTAGGTAACATTTCAATTCAATTATTCATTATGCTAATGGGGCTCGATATTCAGTGGGTCAATAATTAACACTTAGTTTGTAATAATTATTAATAACACCATCTTTATCAAGATATTTATCCAGGGATTGAAAGAATCATAGAACTTTTTAATAGGCTCTATTTAAAACGTGGACCGTAGAACTTCTGTAGAAAATGTTCTCACATTATAAGTTTTGATGAGAACAGATAAAGAAAAGTTCTTGAAAATAAAAGTTTTAATTTGAATAAAACTCATAAAATATAAAAATAACAATTTTTCTGCAACACCAACAGATATTATGTTCATCAATACTAAAAAAGTTCTCAGTTATTGGAACAAATACCGAATACTATTCAATGAATAATACTAAATAACTACCGCTGTTGATTTGATATTACCGATATGGAATTTATTTGTAATATTTACAAAGTCAAACTTGTTTGCGTTTCTTTTTGGAATGGATAGTTGGAAAGCTACGGTAAAAAAGATTAAATAGTATAATGTTACGTAGATATATACCCATATATTCTATTATAAAAATATACATAATATATATATATATGTCGGAGAAGGATTGGAATTATGGGCGTTCGATGATTCTTTACTTAATTTACCATCGCGGATGTAGCTAATGTTGATTGTTACGAATGTGGACACTACAAGAGGCTATGAGTAATCGCAGCGATAGAATGGTAAAGATGATGGTGACAACGAGTTCAGGTTCGATAGCGAATCCACGGTCCACGGGATGACGATTACCAACATACTACATGATGCGGATAACAGTCTCAATAACTCAATAAGCAATGCGCCCACCGACTCACTAACTAAATATCTGCGTAACTCTCCCCGATCCAAAATGAAACTGCCCTTATATACTCCTGTCCCCACTTCTCGGGTCAATCTTTGTTCTTAATGAGGGCCATATAATCACTCCATACCTTTGTCAGGTACACGTCCCTCCCGTGACCGTGGCTACGTCTAGTGACCCGCTATGTCACTTCGAGCTCGAACCCATCGTCATAAGCCAGATTGAAACATTAGAACTATTGCTTATTTTTATTACTTAATTGTAACTATAGTAAAAGTCTGGACTAGGGTATTGGAGTTTTTCCTAACATTCCAGCCGGGAAATCCCGATGTTCTTTCATTTCCGACATATATATATAAGAGTTTTTATATATTTCAGTTAATTTAAATTACAAAGAAATGTCAAGTTCTTTTCTCTGCTCGATACTTATTATAAAATTGTTAATTACTTACCTTGTGATTTCTACATCTTCTATTAGATAAACATATAAATAATTCGATATTATATCGTTAAATAAAACTAGTACCTAATACTTTGCTACTTTTATTTATCTTATGTAACCTTTTTTAATACACATTCTAAAATAACTTGTTTCCATGAAACTTTTGATACAGATTATAAAATATCTGTTTCATGAGAGCACTTTTTAAAGAAGTTCCTAAGATTTAACGTTTCTTTTCATAAGAATTTCACAGAAACAGGTGTTATCTTAAACGAAACAGAAGTTCCAACAGAATTTTGTTAAAAACTAAAAGTAAATATTTCTTTCAATGCTTGCATTTATCCCAATAAATCTCAAGTATACCTATTGAAACTGTAAAGAGTTCCAATAATTATTGCTACAAAATTAATGAAGACCTTTAAGCCCAGCTAGAGTCGCTAGAAAGAGTAAATCTTTCCCTGCAAAGTGCTTTCCGTTTCATTTCGATCCTACCTTCCATTGCTGACGTATCATCGTTTGAAGAGAACCGAATTTTTCGATGATTCTCTATCGTTGTATCTCTTGCATGCTCGGACATCTCACTCGCAATCCGTCAGGCATAAATCACAACCTCGTTAATAGCACGCCAGCCAGTAACAGACAATGTCTACGTTTTTTTATTTTTTCGTTGCTATTACTACTATCCACTAAGCATACGTATCTCCTAGAAAAATGTAGGTCAGACCACTGCAGGATGCCACATTCATAGTTCTATACTTTTTCAGAAGTCCATTATAATTTACAACGCTGTATCTTCAGAACCAATTGAGATATCGATCTAAATCAAAATGCATTACTAAGGGTACACTCGTGACTATCCTTTGACTGAGTAAGTAACACTTAAAAATTTCGTGATTGTTTATAAAATATTCATACATAATTTGAAGAGACTCATCGTTGACTTCTTTTTTTATTAAGTCCGAAAGAAAACGAAGTTTTCATAGAGAGTTATATATGGTTTTTCATTAGTTTTCGCATAAAGTTCAATGCAAAAAGATTTGAAAGAATTGGGTTGTGCTCTAATCCAGCATTTTCCCAGTTATGAAACGTAATGTCGTTAGTATGTCTGTTCTTGAACGTAATGCACGCCGAAAGAATTCCTCAGGCGCCGGCTGTTATTAAAAAGTATTTGTCAAGCTCCGGTGTAGTTCTAATTTCATTTGAAAAAATGTCCCGCATTTTTGTAGGCTATATGGAACGCGTTTATTTCGATGAGGAATTCTTGTTCTTCATATGAAGAAATTAACATACGAAGAAATTATTTTATCAAGATGTTATTTTAAAATACATTATCGAGATATTACGTATTTTATTAATTAGCAAAGAGATTTCAAATAGATGAAGATTTTCATTATTGAAGGTAAAATATTTTAAAATTAGTTGAGCTCATTCAAATATGTACAATCCGCAGTAACCTTCTCACATAACATAGTAATCGAATATTTTTGAAATGCAATTATCATATGCATGAGCTTGGTAGGAAAGCAAGATAATGGGGCTGTAAAACCTTCATCTCTGGCTATTATATTAAACCTATCTTACATTTCACAGAAACTCTAAAAAGTTCGCGAACGAATGCGATAATTGTTGACAATGTTAGAACGCAAATTAGACTTATCAGATTGACAACGTTCAAAGGGATGTTTTCAATTTAAATTTCATTTAGATTCAAATTGAATATTTCGAATCGAGAAAATTAAAATTCTCCTTGTACAAAAAATGCTTGTAGGTGTGCAATTCACAATCTCTTCACGTGTCACATACTCGCACACACGAATCTGTGCACCGCCATTACGTTATCCGGCCACGAAACCATTTTCGAAACGGGGATTTCGATCGTCGCGACGATAGTAAATCCCAGCGATACGTCGCTGACCGTTTAACCGCGTCACCCCGTTAAGGCTGATTTATATTATCCGTTCTGATACAGAGACACTGGTGAAATTGTTCTGTTTCAACCAAACATTGTTCTAAGTTAATAAACCTCCAAGTTATGTTGCAGATGTATGCTGATCGGTGTTCTCCAGGGAATATTTTATTAAAACGAAAATGATCGCCATCGTTCCGTGTCTAAATTGCTAAACCACTCCCTAAACAAAACATGAGACATTGACGAAATCGTTTCAGTCTCTGTTTTGTTTCAGTCCGTCTCGTCATCCAGCCGTCGTCCTGAAGACGATACCCTTTGAAAAATGCAACGGTCATTCTTCCTGGGTGTAGTGGAAAATCTACGTGAGTACGTACGTATACTACGTATGTACACACTATGAGAAACAATGGAGTCACTTGTATTCGGACCAGACGTCTCGAGCTGCTTTCCATACGAACATCGCGCAAGGACAGGTATCGCTTATTTGTTGCAACAATAACATAACACGAAAATTTTATGTTACATTTATATTATTAGTACGTTCCCATAACTTCGTACTACATATCTATATATGTAAAATCAAATAAGAAACAACTCTAAATTGTGAGTCACGTCGTTGTTGCAGCACAATAATTAAACAATTAAACTCCTATAATTAAACAATTTTTCTAGTTGCCATTCTCAGTCATGAGAAAGTGTAATTGATTTTCATGCTAAAAGCCTCGCAACGATGGCTCAACAGCTTCTGAATATTCGGAATCGCAATTGGAACCGCTTGGCCGTGATCTCTACAGGCTGGCGCGTCCGCTGACACCTTATGCGGCTGATTTCCGGGACGCGGAGGGTAAGCTTGATACTATATGAATGGTAAGTGAGGGGTACAACGGTATTATCGTCGGCACGGATACACGAAGGGAGTCGAGCAACGCGTGCATTTGAATAACGGGATAACGCTTCCGCAACAGAGTTGTCCAAACGAAGCGTTTTGCTGGGCAAACTATGGAGAAGATAGGTGATACGGTATACATAGTAGGTAGACTATATGCATTGAAGAAGAATGTGTGCTGGTGTCGCTACACTTGCTACTAGGAGATTCTTACCAAGAGAATTCTGGAAAATTCTAACCTAACTGTTTCTTTCTTATATGCATTCTCTGTGATATCTACTATCGTGGTACTATTTGGGGTTAGGTTGGGTTAGGTTGTATTTCCATATTTACGATACAGATATGAGAAAATACGTTACTGCTAGCAAATAGCTAAGGATATTTGATTAAGACTGCAGAATATTTATGCACCTATGCCTAGAATAAAAGTAACAAAGTAGGAGAAATAAAGTATTAGGTCATCCGAAAAGTTTCTTTCGTTTTATAAGGAAATAATGGATGCACAACATTTTGCATTTTATATTATTTTATCGAATTACGTATGATCCATTTTGTTCTATCAAAATAAAGATCACAACGTTCGACAGATTAGGTTTCATGTTTGTATAAAGATGCGTTGTTGTAAAAGACGTGCCTGTAAAAGAAAGACACTTTTCGGATAACTTAATACACATGTTTGTCAACGTATGACGAGGAGGATGTTGAAAAGGAGTAAAGAAAAAATGTGTAAGTTTAAAAGAATTTCCCCATTCAAATATAATACCTCGTCTGGCGTTTGGAACTAGAATTGATTAAAAATTCCTGTGAGATATGTTTCCCTGCTATGAGTGAAAGGGTATACTCTGCTTATGAAATAGTTCACATTCTTACATAAGAAATAAAGATTACTACATAGGAGAATTGCTTGAGAAATTTCCAAGTCTGGTATTTCTCCATTAAATAATACTGTCACTTTGACGTATATTCGCTATATTAATTTTCAACTAAACTTTAATAACGATATTTCGGATATTTCTACAATTAGCAACACGTTCTTCTATGTTTCAATGTGTAACAGACAATTTTTAAGGAAAATTGTATTAAATCAAAAATCTCCATCAAAGACAATATTCCCGTAGTATGGAAAATAATTAGAAAGTTAGTACATTCGCTGTTCTCTCTCGTCATTCTCACAAAAGTATCAATTTAGCAGTAGTAGCACAATTCTACTAATCCATGTGACGAGTCACGAAACAAGGTCGGCGACAAATCCACGTTCTTTCTCTTTCTCGTTAACCACGATACACCTGACATAACTGGGACAGCCCCGTCATACTTAGCTCGCCGGGATAATAATAATAATTATCGGGAAATGAATCTACAAGCCGTACACGACGCGGTAAGAAAACAATTGTTTCGTAACCGTTTCCCAAGCAGCGTGCGGCGGATTTCAAACGAAGCGGGAACAACAATGTCGGTCGAATGTGGATCATGCTGCTGCATGTACTCGCATAGCGTTTCATGAAAGTATTTAAACACTTACCGTGCAAAGCTTTTATGTCTAGATACATCCCGTATGTCTCAATTTTTTTTAGAAGATTTTGTTGATTCCTCAAATTACTCTACATAGAATGAGCAATAAAGAAATTGTTTACGTATGCAATTTGATTATTACTGGACGTAGCTTAGTATTTTACTTGATACTACACGTAACTCTATTGGTTATAAAGAATAAATAAAACGATTTTCATTTGAATCTTTCATAATGTTGTAATTAAAATGCATCCTGTCAAAGATAAGCAAGTGCTCTGATACTTTTCAGTGACGGTGTGTATGTACACACACGCGTTTCTCACGTTTCTCTGTTATTCCAAACGTGTGCACCAGAGCCGGTCAATTTCGAAGATCGGCGTCACACAATAACGAGGACACCTTCTGGAATGATCGATACGCGTACCTAGGGAATGCATCGACATACCGTTCACCCCTGTACACCCCTACATCGTCACGAATCAATGCACGTTGCGCCACTTCGCGATTTGCTCTCGAGCTCCGGTCACGTGATTGATGCGGACTTTCCGAATTCGATAACTATCTACAATAGATCATTCTAAAATCTACGGTATACACGAAAATATTATATCTGCTACTTTTATAGCAACGATCAAATTTCACGCGAAATTGCTAGCGGTGAATTCTGAGGCACGATCTTCGAAAATGTTAAAATCAGTAACTTGATGATCAGTAACTTTTGATAGAATATCACAAGACTTTAACGACCTATGTATTTATTTTTATTATTTCGTACTGCATAATATATGTACTCTTGCCATCTCCTCACTCAGTCGTAGTTGAAATAAGATATTGCAAATAGAAAAAAAATATTCTTTAATTTCTGTTGAAGTATTTTCAATTTAGTATATAATATCCAAACGTTGTGTGAAAATCGATTGCTACCAAAATTTGAATAGGACCACCAATATAGTTGGATTTTAGATACAATATATATCTGAGAAATCGAATTTTTTAATAATTGATAACGATTATTACCATATTTCCACAAGCTTTCAATTCGAAATTCCCAAGTGGTTATTATACAATTCCTATTTATTTTATGCCTTCAAATCGTTGTTTAAACTAACTCATCTTAATTTTAAGAATTAAAGCTGAAGTTACATATTTAAAATATACATATTTTAAATATATATATAAAATAGAATATAATACCTATTATGCAACGATCGAAAAATTGTAGAAAAAATTTCATAGAGAGATTATAGAAAAATTACAAAACGTTCCTATTTAATAATATAACAAACCTTCCTTACATTCAACAGTAAAGAGAAATTTAAATAAATAAAATAACCGACAAACTTTCCTGATTAATATATGTATATACATATATATATATATATATACATTAAGAAACTTTCATCTAAATAACGTACAAATACACAGTTTGCCCGATTTTCAGAGCGTAACTGTTTAATTATAAGTTTAAAGTACAAGTAATTATCATAGGCTTAACATTTTCGCTGTTTCAAGCAAACATACTCGCTTGCAACTATTAAAGCGATACAATTGTTCTATGCCAGTGTATAACTTTCATTAACGAGAGCTACGTGTTAACTGTAAAATATTTTTTAGCAGGTAAAATAGGACTGATACCAAAGCCAGCAACGATTATGAAGTTAATGCTGCTACTTTTCAATAGTATCACTTTGTAGAGGAAACTTCGTTCATTAAAAAATAAAACTTATATACTAACATTGTAATTAGTATTAACGTTATGGTAATTGTTTCCAACTTTAGTAAAATAACTATGGAAAATATATTTCAGCTTTGGTACTTATTATCAGAATTTGGGTCGATGACATTTTAACAGAAAACATTTTGATTTTAAATGCGTCAAATTCCCTGTATAGCCGGATATTAAACTAATATTATAAATTCATAACTGGCTCGCCGCCTATGCAATATTGCGATCAGTAAATTGCTCTCAGCGAATATCTCGTGCAAGGCCTGATGAGGAGGCACGTGAGGACCGCGTACGAAATATTTCGAATCGCGCGGTTAAAAGGTGAGCTTTGAACGTGCAACAATTTTGCCTAACCTGAAACGCAGCTAATATATTTAAAGACTTTCGATATTGAAACCTATAATCAAAAGGTTTCTCGTGAAGCAGTCGAGGATCATAAACTGTTATACATTATCAATATGTAATCCTCGATCTATCTAATAAAATAATACTAATAATAATAATAATAATAATATATACTTTTAATGCTACGATATTTTTTGTGGCCGCTATATACACGTACTTTGGTAGGAGGAAAATATTAATCGTTGATATTTCGCCGGTGACAGCGTCGCCGATATAACGGGGCGTTAAATTGATACGCGGCGTCCCTAACGGAAGTCAGCGTTTATGCAAAACGTATGCAGCGCATCGAAATTCTAGCTGATCGCTTTGGCATCATCACCGGTGCACAAACTTGGACAAGATACGATGCACCAGCGAGAGGCTGACAACGTTGACGTTGACGTTCACGTTAACTGCAACGATACCAACGAACATAGCAACTACACCGACAATACGGATCGATCTCTTATACCCGGAAGAATGAAATATATAACGCGCGTACGCCGCTCGGGAATTGATAACTCTACGTCTATAGAACCGCGGTTCCGTGTTTGCCTGCTTTCTCTCTCTGTTCGCTGGAAATTGCAGTACCCAGTCGAACCAACGAGAAAGGCGCTACACGTGGCGTTACGTTAGATAGATACATACATACAGTGGCTAGAGAAATTATTGGCATAATACCGTGGCTCGTTATAACATTTATATATTAATTAATTAAGTTTAGGTGTATTAAATATTGTATCATTTAATGGTACATACTTTCGTATGACTACAAAAAATGGAATATTATGGAAAAAAATACAGAACCTGATAAACAGACGCTACGTTACAAGATGTTACATGCCAATATACTTTTTGTAGCTACTGTATGTCGTTACATACAGTACGCTACATATGCAGCTGTGCGTTTAAAAATTAGAAGCGAGGATTTTGTTCGAGACGTATATAATTTGTACGTATATAGTTGGACACGACTTCCGCCATGTAATGTTTTTAGAATTTTTCTAGAGCATCGTGTGAATTTTTGAAACACGTACGTTGTAGGTATTGCTTTAACATGTTGACTGTTAGGTCAAAGTTGCATGACCTTTCGCTTTGATTGAAATTTTGTTTCTCCTAGAACTCGTCGACGTTTTCAATGCCATTTGAAAACAGTGTGTGATTTGAAAACTAGCGTGACCTCTCTGGCCTCCGGAAGCAACCAGGCCATCATGCCCACGTGTTATGATTGAGCGTGGAAGAAATTGAAATTCATTAATCTCCTAATATTGTATGATTATAACTCGATAATAGCCTTACTCTGCGATCGTGCTACGAGCCACCACTGCGCGAATTCTTTTGTTCTAGATGAAACAATGTTCATGCAAGTCATACGTTTTTATCGATCGCCTACGTTCCTTAAATACACGGCTTAAGGCTATAGAAGAGAAACGTGATACAGCCTGCAACGATCCGTCATAATACGCCACGTGTATTACGTACATCGTGTTTCGCGGCATTACCTGGCATGATTAAGGTTTCTCGCGAGAGCAACGTAAGAGAAAACACGAAGTTGCGCGAGATAGGAAGAAAATGGGAAGACCTCGTCCCGAGTCTCTTCATTCGGCAGAGTGGAAAAAAAGGAGGAGTAAGGGAAAGAAGAGGCTGTAAATCGTTGCAGTCGAGGCGGCAGACTCTTAATAAAAGAAGATCACGAAAGTCTTCTGTCTTTTGAAGCCGTCCGAGTAGTGTAGCACGTTGAATACTATGGTAGACTATGACGTGGTGGAGGTTACGAGAAAAACGAGTTTACGAAGCTGCTGGCCATGCTAAGAGATAGCGATGGAATCAAGTTCAAAACGTGTGATAGTAAGTAGATTGGAGATTTTAATGGATTTACAGGAAATTTTAAAGAACAAAGTCCGCGTAATAAGAAAAAATGTATGAAGTATTCGAAGTATAGTATTTTCTGTAACACTTGGTAGCTAGAACAATTTTCTATCGAGCTGCTATTTTGTTAATTATATTTTCAGAGATGCGAATTTCCATAAAAATCGGCATTTTGCTGATAAATATATGGATACTTTACTATTCATGAAAATGGCAGAAAACTTGTTTTTCAACTTATTCTTATTTTCGTGAAAAGTTTATAGATGGCAGAAAGTGGGAACCTAGTCAAATCTTCGTCAACCTCCGCTACGAATTTTCCAATTAATGTAATGTTAATATTCGAACCTACTTGCGACATACTTGAGTCCATCGCTACCGTGAAAACTGAGCCTCGAGTGTCGCCTGTTCCTTTTGCCCCAGCTTTCTTCTCCGGGCTGTTTGCTCTGTTTTGCGCTACGCCAGAATTTTTCCTCTTTTCTTACTGTACGTATTCGTTGATTTTTCCTCTGGTTTCTCTTGGTCCGCGTGGTCGTCTCGTTCGTCCCTTCATTGTCATTTCGTTTCTCTGAAACTTTTCACCGCGCCCGACCCTCTTCCTGTTAACTCTACTAGTCTTTCTTTTCTCCTACCCCCCTATTTTCATTTTCTCTCGTTGAGCTAAGTCACCGAGACTTTCTTCCCCGTTGCGCTGGTTACAGGAAAATTCCTCTGGTAAGTAGCACACTTCGCGGAACCTCTCCGGGAATTGGAAAGGAGATTATTATTTTCCTTTCTTCGTCTTTCGGTTTCGATTCGATTCGCGATTCCAATAAGAATAAAACGAAAGCTCGAAACCGCGCCGCTGAATCCCGGTATTACGGAAAATTGGATAAGATTATTTGAAATCTTCCGGTCAGATGCAAATCCCTTCACGTGATTATGATAGCCAAGTATCAAAATATAAGAATATATCGCGGATAATGAAAATTGATTGGTGAACTGCTCCTCCGCCATTTCTATACGATATACATATGTATGTATACGTATATACACGTATGTACACTCCAAATATTATACAATTTATATAGCGATCTGTATAAACTTCGGAATTCTTTCTTGAGAAAATGAACTATTTTGTAACCCATCGTTGTTGGCCGTGGCATTTTTGCAGGAGCTAATTTTCGTGCAATGCTTTTTTCCAACCACTCTTGCAAATGGAAGAAAAAGCAATGTAGCGGCACATGAGTCATCGGAAAATTCGAATCGGAGGAGACTCATATTATTGTGTCGTGGAATACAAACGTTGTTTTGGTTTGCTAGCTTCAAAGGTAAACGAAATCCGGATAAAACATTATCGCCGTTATTTGTAATCGTCAACCGAAGTTACATATGAACTCTAACTAACTTTTTATAATAACACCGTCCGATACAAACAGACGAACGTGCTCTCTAGGAGGTGCAGTATAGCAAATTATTATAGCGAGTCATTATAGCGAGTCATCGATACACGAGTTTTGTGCGTATATTAATTTTAATAGAACAGACAATTATGAATTCATCACTCGTCTCTTTATTGAACAAATAAACACGTATAATAAACCAGCTCAGCAACATTCTCCAACATCGTGTGTGTGATTCTCATCTTCAGCATCAGAATCATTAAAGATTTCTGTCTTATTTTTTGCCTTTTCTTTTAACATTCACATCATCCGAATCAGAATTACGTCGTTCAGACGACTGGACAGAGTATCTGCATAAAATTCACTGTCTCTTTCCCCGTCACATAAGACGAAAACGTTCTAATATATAACCTTGGTTGCGAGGACGTATTCCATAGTGACGTACATATATGATACACGCAACCTCTGTCTGTACACTCGTGTGATTTCAGCGATTGTTTTCGAAGGAAGGTTCGCAATTAATTGAGCAGCAGGTGTGTGTATGCAGCCGCATTAATTCACAAAGTCCCGAAGACGTTTAGCTTGGGCGGGTAGAGAGTTGGAGCACGAGAGAAATTATGTAGCACCGTCAGATGACGCCGATTAGCAATTCTCTTGCTCCCGTTTTACCATTGATGCGCTCCGTGTAATCTTGCGCCAAGTAAATGTAACGCGTTCGCTCAGAGAATCCATATTCACTTGCGGACGCAACAGGATTGACAACGTGATGTCTGTCAAGTCGACTTCGCCTATGCAAACAAAAATCATAGGAGTAACTGAAGCGTGCTCGAGGCTTCCGGATTAGAATTGTTCTCGTTAATCGAATATAAATTTCTTTCCAGCATGTTTAACTTCAACTTTATTCTATAATACCGAGTGAAAACTATGATCTTGGGCTGTTGATATCGGCCAAGCATATTGACAATGCTGCGATTTCTTTGAATTTCGAACTATAATTTTTATTGGAAACGTGAAATTAGTGATATTGAAATTGGCCATGTTAAGCTTGTTATGGTAATGTATGTGATAAATTATGATACTTTTGATCTAGTCATGCGATACTAACGCCATTTGCATGTTAATCGTTACTACGATATACATATATATGTCGGAGAAGGATTGGAATTTAGGGTTAGGGGCGTGAAACGAATCTTCGTTTGGATTACACAGTGTCGTTATGCAATGGAGAAGACATTGACTAGTGCAAATACGATTATTATAGAATTGGACAAGTAACCGTGGTAATTTGATACTCGAGAAACTAATGACAATGATCCTAGGTTCAATAACGAAACCGCGGTCGACGGGATGATAGATGAACGTGCTCACAAAATCTAAGTCGGACGCGTAATATTCACTGATCGTAAGGGGTTACCCTTTTCGTCGATGAGATCACAAGAAAGAATGACTTTCCGTCCCGATGATGCCATAGAGGAAAACTATGATGGGGTGTGTCTAAGGACACGAGATCATCGGATTCGTCGAGGATAGCCTTTGTTCAGAAGGTGAGGGTCATTGGCGTTGCTGCTAATTGGTCAATCTCCATATCGGTGGTTAGAAAAAGATGCTAGCCGCCCTCGAGGGGAAGTTGCTAGTGGGAGACGTCGTTCGTTGAAAATAGGTCTCCTCTATCTTCTCGTAGTTGGGACAAAGACTGTATGTTTGAAGGACTTTAGGTAACTAGATCTTAGTGTTTATAACGGTTCTCGGGCTAGCTGATCACGTACTGTGGAGACGGCATCGACATCTGGCAATCATCTTACTCGAAGAATAGGGTCTGCGTGTGGCGAGCCACGGGACAGAAACCGTTGGAACGTTTACTGTCGCGTACCGCCACAAATATTTCTTTTAAGGAGAACTATAGAATTACTCTATACCTTTGTTAGACAAAGCGTCCATCCCGTGACCGCGGCTACGTTCGGCGACTGGCCGTCGCCTCGAGCCCAAGCTCATTATCACAAATCTCGAACAAATACAATCGGATCGAAAGACGACAAAATTGTTTAATTACGCCTATGATAGAATCTAGATTACGGTGTTAAGGGATTTTCCCGAAGTTCCAAAGGGGAGGCTCCGATGTCCTTTCATCTCCAACATATATATATATTTTAAATTATTTATCATGTCCAGTTTTAGATTTTTCATATGATTCAAGTTATTAAATTTATCTACAAACATAACAAAAATCATATTCTGTTAATTCTTAGCGTGCAATTTACGTCAAAATTAGCAGCACCTAATAAATTATTTCTTTATACCTCATAATAATACCGTTAAATACGTATACCGGTCGTGTATTATTAATTTAACCATACTCTGACTTCAATATTACATCTTACTATAACAAGTGTGAATACTGTTTTACCTTATAACATTGCATGGTAATATACAGAAACATAGGCACATTCTAGTTTCCGACTACTAAACAGATTCATAAATATTCAACAAAATTACGCAAATTCACGCCGCTCGAAAAAGTGATGCATTTTACATCAGCAAACTTCGTTCTTCCTAATGTAAAAAAAAAAATATTTCTCTATATCTTCTGGTAATTTCGAAATTAAAAAGAATTATATTAGCTGAATTTTTGCACTAGAACACGGAAACTTCAATCTGCCATGATTATTCGAATTGTATATTTAATTGTAATCTATTCTTGGTAAGGTTCTGTTAAAAAATTTCAATTTCACGCGACAGGAAAATGTGAACATGCGAGAGGTTAACAGCTGAAAAATTCGAGAATTTGAAATGTTGCTAATTCGAGAATTTGAAATGTTGCTAATTCGAAAATTTGACGATTCGACAGTTGGAGAAATTGAATACGCGAAAACTCTAATATTTGAAAATGTAAAATTTCGAAGAATCGGAGAATTTAGAATTGGGACAGATACTCGAATGAATCAACTGTATGAATAAGTATGTATAGGAGCTGAAGTTTTCGATTAGCATTATTACAATCCGGAAGAAACGGAAATTCACTTCTGCAGGAAATTGAAAAAGGGAGCAGGGACGACAAGAGTCTTGGTAATTAATTGCGAAGCCGCGAATGCGCCGAGAAATAAAGTATCATCGTTTTCTATGACGAAGAAAGGAAGAAAACGGAAATGACGAACAAAGAAGGAGGCAGAATGGATTTATGAGTGGAGAAATACTTCACGCTGGGCAATCGAAAACGACGTTAAAAGAAGAAAGAAAAAGAAGCAAAGGGACTCGGTGTGTTTCCAAGAACGCTGCTCTCACGAATTTTTGAAACACCAACGCTGCAGGCGTCATTGTCATGTCTTCTGCGAAACTTTCCTCTGTAACTTTCATTACGACAGCTTTTCTGAAACTGGAGATTGTATTCGATAACGATGAATATTTATGAACGCGTCGAATAAAGAAACACAGCAATAAAGTTTTCCTTAGGCAAAAGAAACGGTAAATATATGAAGATCAATGATGAAACAAGTTCGACGAAAACATCTTTCGCGATATTAATGCAAAGTTCTTATTAACAGAACTAAAAAAATGAAACCTGAGCAGAGATTTGTCATCCATTATATATCATAACGAGCATCCCTGTACTTTTAGAATTTTGTATACTTCTTCATCTTCTAATTACTTATGTAATACAGCAGTGATTACCAGCCAGAATGGAAGTTTATGCAATTTCACATTTTTATTCTACCAGGAAAAACAATTTTCATAAAAGAAAGATAAAACGTTCTTTCATAAAAGTTGGAATTTTCTATCTGCGTTTGTAAAAATATGAATTTGCATAAAGATCCGCAGTCTAATTATGATACTACGTATAATATCATACTAAACGGGGTTTATGCAATCGTCGGAGCGAAACTACCAATCACTCTGACATCTCCGATTTGTTGCAAAATTTTCAACATTATATAACTAATAATCGACTATTAAGAAGAGCAGGAAATGAAGCAACTATTTCACTATAACGGTATATCTTCGAAACTTCCTCTACATAATATATTATACTACTGTTAAGTCAAATTGCAACATGTATGTCTTTATTGTTGCACAATAAGTAAAAAAGAACCCTTTCTCTAATAGAAGCTTCTAGTTATATAACAAATCCAAATTATATTATAGTTGTACGGAACGTTGTAATATTTCAGTAGATTTTAGTATAAAATTATATCTTTCCCTGACCTATAATATTACATGGAAAATCTATAAACGAACATGGCCAGAATAGATGTATTTTCGTTCGATCCGTTTTAGCATCAATTCGAGATTACCAGAATTATATATACACAAATATTTATTTTTCATCGTATCGAACAAGCTATTCGAGGGTCGAGCGCATCTCGCTGTGCAAATGAAGTGACTGGTTAAATCTATTTTTCCACTGAATGCAAAATGAGTAGATAAGTTTCACACTGTAAACAAATTGTAAAGGGAAAATTTCAAAGAAGTTTCGTTGTTTCTATTCTTATGGGTAAAATGAGACGACAACCTTGATTTTTGTTCATTTTGCAATATCTTTCGTTGTTCTAGATATTCTGAGTGATTTATCTTCTCCTTTCCATTAGTCTCACAGTGCATTATTTCTCTCGAAAGGAAACAGAGTCACTCTGTTTCCCTTATGGAAGATAAAGGTTAGTTTGGTCAAGTTTCTAGAAAGTTGTATAGAACCTAGCACTTCTTTGAAACTACGATGTTTATGATACAGTGATTCACAATTAAGCCATGTACAACGCGAGGATTGCTATAAATGTTAAATTTGTTAAATGGTGCAGAAAAAAGCATTGAATTCTAACAGCGCCTGCCAGCAAATCTTAAGGCAGCGAAAAATTCTCCGTTACAATTGTCAAAATTGTTCGTGTATACGCGAACCATACGTTTCAGTTATAGACATACTGAAGAATATAATCTTCTCTGAACTGTTTGCCCTGCGCAGAGTTCTATGTGGTTCTACCGTATTTACATTGAACATGACGCGATTGGTAAATTTTTCGACTTGTCGACCGAGCGAAACCAACAGAGTCACAACTGAATGGCTGAGTTGGAACAGAGAACAACATCGAGACACCCCGAAGATATAAAGCAATGCTCTGGTAGCTGGTTCTTTAGCTAAGGAAATTTTACAGGCCGGCGATGATTAAAATACGGAAGCTCTTCGAGCTGACAGGGGAGAAGGCCGTTAAACTGCTTCTTCTTCTGCTGGCCGCGCTTATTGTAAGGGATGAAAATTAAAGGTCGTGGAAACGACACCGCTCACGGCCGAACAATGGTCGCACACCATCGCAATGGAAAATGAATGGCCGTTTTGCATTCGTAACGAAAGGAAAATTGCGAACGCGTATCCACTAACCTGCGAGTGTAGAAGAAACTTGGAAGAAATGTCATATCGTTCATTTTCTGGAACAATGACTGGAAAATTTGTAATATTTTGAGTTACTGGTACAGAAAAGGCAGAGTTGTATCTTGTACCTTTTCACTGGTAGAGTCCTACAAGCGAGTCTTTCAAAAACTCATGACGCGAGGCCAGTTGTGTCGCTACTGTATCACCCGGAAACTGTAATAGTTCGAAACATTCAAATTCTTTTTCCCTTAAGTCATGATTTTTGAGTTATATTATTGTTCGAGAAAATAAGCGATGTGTACTGAATTAATTTTGTTGATTAAAATCCACTAGTTTGTTGTTGCTGGATTTTGACTTGGTTAGAAGAAGGAACTGCGTCATCGTGGCTGCTCTTCCTGCTCTCTTGGTTATCACGATTTCCGAACTTATGTTTCCTCGACGAAAGCAACTCCCTGGAGTATTTGCTCAAGGCCTGAATTTAATTGGAGACCCTCCACGTAATAGACGTTCTGTCATGCGGAGAATAATAATCGAGATCGCGCGTTGTCGACAACACCATCTATTTTAGATCTAATTTTCCGATGGCATTGCGACAAAGCGAATAGAAACTTGAAGACGGTGAGTATGATTTTCAAGCGACGTTACAAAGAATCGTGGCGAAGCTAAACCTTTTTGTCGTATAATAGTATTAGAAATAGATCGCGGTTGCTTAAATATGCAAAATATAAGTTTAATATATCGAATATTATTTAATTGGAATTCAAAATGTTGGTGAAAATGTTATCGATCGTGTTAAGTCATTTAATTATTATTTAATTTATATTTATTGATAGATATTTAGCGATACTTTTTCAATTATACTTTATTGTGTTATTCGTTAATAATAAAGCGTTATCTCATTATTAGGTTTTACAATTTTTTTAAATTATAATTACACTTTGAACAAAGTTAGTTACATATTGAAATATTTAAATATCGGGAAACAAAATTAGTCGATATGCGGAAGCCACGTAAAATGCTTCACATGCATACCTATATAAAATATGCTTAATGGAAAAAGATTAACACGTAAAATTACAAACTTCAATTACATCCTCTTCGTATATGACATAGAAAATTTTCAGGATATTTCCACGTGTCTGTCAATCAATATTGATCGACCACTGATATTCCTTTCACGATAAGCTAATAATATTATAATATATATAATCTGGATTCACGAGAAGCTGAATATTCTTTAAAAAATAGATAAAATGTGAAATTTCATTCTCTCAGAAAATTCTAAATTAATCGATTAATTTCTTACATTCAACTCAAGAAAAGATGAAAATCTTATAAAGAAATCGGAGATTAATAATGGTAGCTTGTTTTAATATTCGTCTATTTTTCTCAGGCAAATATTATCCGAAATATAATTTAGCAGATAGTTAACATCGCAATATCGTCTTTAAAACTGAATATAGGATAATGTATCGTTTCTCTTGCCTTGGCTGAGAAAAAGTTCCGAGTTCGTTGCCTGATCAAACTTTCAGTATTTTACTTCCAACTTCGCAATGCTCCCTTTTTACGACTTGGAATATGAAGCGTACAATCGCAATAGCGAAATGGCTCCGTTGTGAATATGCCGTACAATACGAAAATAACATTCTAATAGATTATTGACCTTTCGCATTATCTCCTAATCTCCAGTTGTTCAATATGTTTTGAAAATCCGTATATGAGGATGATTCTCTGTATTTGTTTATGAAAAGAACTGTATACGTATTATAGATATTACATACACACTATCAAAACTTTTTCATAATTTGGATGGATATATCTGTAATAAAAGTTCACATTTTTAAACTGTGAGTGGCTACAATTTCAAACAACATTTAAAATAAATATTTAATAGTAACATCGAACCTGCTCAAAGTGTAAATAAGTAAAAGTTTAAGCAAGAACGCGAAAAGTTGTACAAAAATAATGCAAAACCCATAAAGAAAGCAGCTTAAAAGGAAATTCATATTTCTAAAGTGGAAATAATTAAAATAAATTATACCAATAATAAACGAAACACGTATTCGCGGAGCAGACGAAAAGGGAAGAAAAACGAAAGCCACTTTTCACGACAAAAGGACAGCTTATTCTACTTAGGAGTCCTTTACAACCCACGAACTTTAAGTCTCCCCGTACTACTTCATTGAAATCTCGTTCTCGAGCAAGCGAGGTATGGAGAGATTTCGAGCGCATGGTGACGCGTACGAAAGCTCCAGCACAAGTTTGCAAATCCAATAGACTTCGGCGTTGGTATGTCGTTAACCTCCAGCTATTCGCTGTTGTTTTTTTCTTCCATTTTCGTTGTTCCTTCCTGGCTTTCTACTTTAACCAATCTTGTACGTCGCTACCGCGTACCTACGTTCTACATATTATTATACGTACATTTATAGTTGTTACTAAAAGTATTTATCGTGACATCTACGTATCAATTAATTAGATTCAAGCGTATTAAATTTCGTATCATCCAGTAGAACTTTCATACGACTATAAAAATTTGACACTATGAAAATGAAATATAGAGACTGATAGAAAAAACGTTTCATTGGAAAATAAAGGTATCTGCTAATACTGACCATTGCTCGTTACATTGAATTGCTGGGAAAATCCGCAGCGAAAATTAAGAAAGACTTAAATAGAATTAGTTTTTGCGATATGTATAATTGCACGAGTATCTTATTTCTTTTCTATGTCGAACAGTTAACAGTTATCGACATTTCTACAATAATCCGTTTCCTTCTCTACGAGTTAAAAATATACGAACGTTGAAATATTTTACAACTTTAATTCGCGATTCAAACTTCTTCACAGTCTGACGATTTACCGAATTGTTTCGACTTCTGAATCTCACGACTCCGAGAATCATAGAATCATCACGGGCTCCATATATAATTCAACGTCCGTATTTTCAATCTCATTGGAATTTCAAACGTCTACAAAGCAGCAAGGACCACCGGAAAATCCTCTTTAAACATTCTCGAGCAATTACCTACTACACAACTAAACCGCACGTCGAGTCGCTAAATCAAAACAACTGTCCCGATTCCAATTGCGTATTCAACAGCCTCTCCCATTCGAAACACTATTCCAGTCTGCTGAAAATATACCATTCGAAAATTAAAGTTACAATACCCGATGAGAATATCCTCTTTTTCGCAATTTAAACGCAGTACAATCGGCAAGTAAGTGATTTTCGTTTAAGGAGTTCCTTTTCACGGAAACTGAGTTTCAAAATTTGTCAAATCTGCTTGAACTTGGATAATCGCCGACTGGGTACAAAGGGACAAATAATTGGCAGGCAGTAATCTTACTTGACAAGATAAATTAAGAATATATTGTAAGATCGTAAATATATTATATATATATATATATATATATATATATATATATATATAATATATTTACGATATATTTATATATATATATATATATATAATTATATATATATATATATATATATATATATATATATAATTATTCTCGATTATTATTGATGATAATGATTTATTTATAATAAATGGATTGTACAGGTGTTGATTGAACAGAAGAACGATGGTTGTTTAATGCGAACTAATCACAATAACGTGCTATAATCTAGACAACTCAATAGTTAACTCGCAACTATCGTCACAACGTATCCAACGCTCTCTCTCACGCGGTCCACACTCTCACGGCAACGCTAGTAACACTCTCTTGACAACGCAACTCGCACTCTCCGACTTCTCGATTCACACCCTCTGGCTTTTGCACCGACACTGTTCTAGCATTCCTTTGTCTTTTCTTAGGCCCACCATGCACGTGTTCCGCAGACACTCGTGGACAGGGTTACGTAGGCCTTTTCTACGAAACCATTCAATTGAAGGACCGACGACACATTGACGGACCGACGACGCCTCGGCTCTCGCGACATTGTTTATAGTTTACCCGATATCTTTTAGGCCTATCGTCCACGATACTATAATATTAGATTGGCAACTATGTAATCGCGGATTTTGTCAATACCACCTAATGGTAAAATCCGCAATCACTTAGTTACCAACCCAATAGAATAAAATACTTCCACGCGGCGCTTTGTTTCTGAGAAAATAAAATTTGAAAATTAGTCATTCTCTTAAATAGATAGGTTGCAAATCATCGTTTTGAGAACGAGGTCTTACACGAAAATATTTTTATTTTACATTTTTTACTTATTTTTTATTTCTGGTCGTTGAATGAATAAATTCACGTATAAGAAACAAATTTGCAGATTCCATTCGCCCGGAAATGAAGCGCCACATGGAAATATTTTATCCTATATTTTTAATTTACCTTGTCACGTAAGATCGCTGTCATGTCAATTGTATCGCGATTACTGAAACACACCGTGCAACGGCTAAAAAAATTAAGCTTGAAAGAAGGGGAGAGATATTTTCTACATGACGATTGCGCGTATTCATTATTTATACATGGCCGGCAGTTGTCACGCAGTGCACACAAATTAACTAATAAAACAACGGGGAAACTAGAACTGGAGCAACGCTGAGCATACAGCATGTATATAAGTACCCTGAACAAGCTCGCGCTAGTTTACTTTTTTCTCACCGTGACTCAGCGCAACAGCGTAACAAAGTAAGTCTCTACAGCCCCTCGCGCGAAATCTCATCAACGATTCCCGCCATCAACCAACCCGCAACGACGAACGCTTTAAAACCAGCGGTTTCACGAACGATCCGCGACTTGTGTCACGAACACCGAAATGGTTTAGCCGTAATAAAGATAACAACGATAACGATTCCCTGGACGAACGTCGTAGGATAAAAATCTGGAAGATTCAGAGACCATCGTATCTCAGCAACTTTAAAGTTTTTATAAAGCTGGTGTTGTGGAGAAGTAAAAAGTCTTTGGAAAAGACACTTTTCCTTGCCATGTAGATAATCGAATTATCAACAGTTTTTTCAATTCGAACTATTAATTTTATGAGAAATTTACTTCTCTAGTTAGTATCGCTCATCTAGGGACAATTATGTTATATAGTTTTACGATGAAACGAATATTGACCAAACATTACTCGCGTATTGAAATTCACGGATATATACTCAAAGATATTAATATCTGTAAGTACCAAATTTCGTGAAAAATTATTGAAAATTATCAGAATTGTTGCGTAAATGATCTACGGAAAACATATTTCAAAAAAAACATTTAAAGTCTTAAGTTAATAATTTTCTAAAATTGAAAGTTACAAAAATATGTCTTTCCTTGGAGATTCTTAGACTCTATCTTTGCCACTGTATAACAATGATAACACACACGCAGCCTTCATCGAAGAGGTAACCTTCTTTAGTTAGCTTCGAACGTATACGAAGCTTGCGTCTCGCGAATTCGCGATGGTGGCATAGAGAGAAAAGGAGGGCAGAGGTTGAAGTCGCGTCTACTGTAGCAAAATACCTATGCATTATGCATGGGGGCAACTCCGTGCTCGTGCCAAGTGTGCCCTCGTGACTGCGTGGCGACTGCATGTAATTTAATTTAACAGCATCGTAAGAAAACCCAGCACCAGCTTCGGGCTCGTTTGTTTCCGGTAGCACGCGTCCTCGCCATCGGTCTGTCGCGATATTTCGATCCTCGAACGCTTCTCCGTGTCCCTTCATATACCTATTTCTCTTCTTCGAATTCTCCATCGATCTTGCCTTTCGTTTCGTTTACGATCACCATCGTTCTCGTTCACCATCGTTTCGGCAAACAGCAACGAGAACTTTTACGATAGAAGCAAGAAACTCTACACGTAGGACTTTCGATGTCCGATGAGTTTCGATTACGCGAGGCTACGACGAGGCGAAGTAACACGCTAAAATGTGGCTAGAGAGGTGGGAGGGGGGAGCGCAGGAACATAACCGTATCGTTATGCGTTACGGGATATTGCAGTTGCATTATGGGCGATGTAATTGCGAATTCCGCTCGATTACGAGGGGAGAGCGCGAGGGCGGAGAGGTACGTGCCTGAATTTGCGATCGGATCAGAGGGATTTGCTTTTATTCGGGCTGCTGTCAACGGCTCCACGTTGTGTATCTTTCGGATACGCCTCGCACGCGGCCCCTCGATGCGCGGATAATCGCGTCACCTTTCGACGAAGCTAAAGCTCGTAGAGAAACGTGCGTTGGAAACCAATGGTTAGCGCGGAGAACCCATGCGATTCATCATTTGACTCTGCTTCGCTATGGTGTCGTGCTTTGTGTTTTACTCGAATAAATTGTACGGTGTTCCGTACGCTTGCCGAGACGTTTTTTGATTGCGCGGTTGGAAGATTGGTTAGTAGTAAAAGATTGAATACGACGAGTGAAAAGATTGTTTCTAATGAACGTTTATGCGAAAACATTATGGCATAACGTTCAAATTAAAAGTTCACGAAGTTCTATATGATTTATCATATCGGTATATTTTTCAAATTAATTATCACGAATTTTGATTTTTGCAAAGCCTTTTAAACGATTACAAGTTTCCCGATGCAGAGACAGTACGCAATTCAATATTTTCCAATTTTTTAGCTTTCCCACTTTTTCGATATGAAAGAAAAATTTGTGAAACTGGTAGCCAAAAACATCGTATTTCGATAACAAAAATACTTGCGCCAATTCCAGCGAGATGTACTCTGATTAATTAACTTATTTTAGTAAAAAATTCAGGTATAGCTGTATTAAAAAGATATGCAAATTTCGAGTTTCATCGTTGTCACAGGAAATGGGCGATGCACAAAGCGAACTTACAATTCAGTCCTTACATCGAATGCGTCTTAGAAAATCAGAAGCGATCGCTCTAACCTCTTTCCGGTACTTCGACGAACCATCGTTCAAAGTCAAAGACCTCCATTCCCCCTATAACCCGATCTGAAGCCGTTAAACTCGTTCCGCCTCGAGGGAGACATTCCCGGACGATAAGCAAGATCACGCTGATCGACTGCGAATGATCGCGTTTCGGCAAGTTTGCTGGCGTAATGGAATTACCAGTTGGCCGGTGGACCTGATCGAGCCTGTTTTCGCTGGCGGGAACGTGAAACAGCTTGGACAAGAATCGAAATCGGATAAAAGGGCGGCGTTCGCTCGTCCAGAGAAAAATAAAGCAGTCTACGCTCGCGCCCGCGTAAACTTTCTCTCTTTCTCGCTCTCTTTTTGAATTCTCTGCCTCTTTCACAGCGAATGTAGCTGTAACCTGCGTTCCCTCTATCCCCCCAGGCTCGAAGAAGCCCAGAAATCCCTCGAAACTCGAAGTAAGTTTCGCTTAAACTCAATTTTCACGGCGAGAGACCGGTTGAACGATGTACTGGCTGTCGGAGTATCCAAGAACCGCGAACGCACACTGTTCGTGACCGGAATCGTTCCGCTCGCTCGGTTTAGCATAATTCCGGACAGCCACGACACTTTATCTTCCTTAAATCGCATCACTCGACGACCCACCAAGTCGCGCTTTCAATCGGCGTACTCGCTACGCCACTTTCGTTCCTCTTCTCTTCTTCTTGGATCATGCACGAGGAAGCCGTATATTGTTGTATGCTTATCGTTGTAAATAATTTGCTAGTAGGTTAATAAGTCTCAGGGTATCTCGTAATTTTTTCATTAGCTATGTAAAAAGAAATACATGAAATTACATTGTCATTAATTTATACGATGAGTGTGTACAATATTCTTCGAAATGTTTTGACAGATATTATTCGAATACCATTAGTAACGCATCAAAATTTCACATATAATAATACTGGATCAAGTAAATATCTTATCCTATTTTATTTCTGAATGTGAACTTCATTCACATGTCGATACGCGTATCTATTAGTTGATGGTTGTAAATATTAGGTTTATAAGAAATATTTATTTAAAAAGAAATTTGATTATTTTATTATACGTAAGAAATATTTATTTAAAAAGAAATTTGATTATTTTCTATCTTCTGAGTTGCAATCTTTGTATAATCGCACAGTAGGGCGTTTTTCGAAGCAAGGTTCGTTCTTCTTTCGGAGTGTCCGCACGAACGACAGTATCTACTGTAAGTAGTAAAAGCGTTCTTGGATCCGACAGCGATATCCGACCGTGCTATAAAGCGGTTTTCGGTGTACCGCTGCTGCGGAAGTAAATTCTAGCGGGTCGAACGCGTTTAAGAGCGTGTTTTTGGTTTGGTTTGCGATCGTTTTCGATGATCAGAGAAGTTGTTTAAGACAGATTGTATTGATAAGATAAGATGATAAATATCGTTTGATTTGTAAGGTTGCTGGGTTTAGTACATACGTTCACCGGTGATATCGAAAATTTTTGAATTTTAATTTCGATAGTACGTGTTTATGAAAAATATTAGTCTATATTTTATATTTCTGTAAAGCATAGTTTATTAATGAACTTAATCAGAAGCCAGACGAAAATCTTAATACGCAAGAAGCAACTTGTTCATTTTATCGAGTTGAAAGATAAATCGACGAACATTTTCTTGTTCTCTTATATAATTCACTTTTTTGAATTATTATATGCAACTACTCAAACAAAAATTCGCTTTCCTGCAACAAAATTTGCAGGTCACAGCTGGTTCCTCCTCGCTAATTACTTATCTTTTAATTCATTCTGTAAAATATCGTGCTTGCCTGGATTCTCGAGCCCCGTTTTTAACACCATTTACACCGTATAATATTTCCGAGTATAAAGCAGAAATATATGTAAACGCGTTATACATTTGAGAGAACATCTCAAGTCGTAGATTACACAAGAAGAGTAACGTTTCGCCAGACAGAGTGCAGCTGTGCACAACAAATGCATATTCTGCTTTTAAGAGATATAACAAAAGAAAGTCGAAAGTTAAAAATTAACTTACTACTAAATACTATTAAAAATTAAGTATTCTAATACACTTACTACAGTTACTGATAAACTTATTCGCAAGTAAATAATTTTTAGAAATTTACAAATTGAATAAGTTCCAAAGTTTGTTTAACTAATTTTCTTTTTTTTGTTTAAAATATTCCTTGCTATATTCCTCATAGAATTATTGAAAATATGCAAAAAAATTTGCAACTAGTAAAGAGTAGGTTCTTAGAAATTTTCCGATTTAGGCACTTTCAGAAAGTGTAAAATCTATTAGTCAATTCTTTCTTTTTTTTTAGTCTTCAGAACTAAGAAAGAAAACGCAAAAGTACGATATTTTGCAAAACTAATTAAATTTATGTGAAATATTTAAAATACTCGTTAATTAACATTTTCAGCTAAATTCTGGTATAATATCAAATAATTGAGTTCTTCGTTGTTAATTAGCTCCAATTAGTTCCAATAATTAGCTCCAAGAAATTCACGAATATATCTTAAAAATATTAAATTTACAGTTCCAGTAGAAAATTCGTCCACTTGTTGAGATATATATACAGGTATCTCAACAAGTGGACGAATTTTCTACTGGAACTGTAAATTTAATATTTTTAAGATAAATTCGTGAATTTCTTGGTGTAGCTACTTAACAAATGTAAATAAATAAATAAATAAATATATAAATATATATACACATATACACATATTAGAGCACACATAAATACATATTGCTTGAAGGTATATAAACGTAGTCGAAAGAGAAGATTAAATTCATGACTATATAGCAAGCTTTCCATGGCGCCCTACATAAAGCTAGCTTATACGACATAAAGTGCAAGGATTTGTCAAGTTGGCTTGAAAGCGAATCTAGTTTCTCAGAAATGGAACAAAAAAAGCGGCGTCCAGGTTCATTTACTACTGAATTATTTAAAGTGTTTCGTCATAAATTGCGAAAAGTCCAATACTCTGTACACGGTATATGAAAAAACATATTTTGTGTGTGTGTTGAAAATTTGTATAATACCAAAAATACGTATTTCTATAATTATATTATTTTGTATAATATATATTTTATAATATCAGAAATGCGAGACAGCATTTATCATCGACTCACTATAATTGCTGTTACGTCGCGTGAAATGGTCCGTGCGACGTCTTTCAGTGTCTGACCGTCAAGGCCCAAGCCCCATTCGACAGACTCTCAATAAACCACCATAAACCGAATCTTATTAGTTTGCAGGAACATTCAATCCTGCAAATATTTTCGGTTTATAACTGGTATTTAAAACAGTCCTTACGTTTATTGCACGTTCTTACAAATTACGGAGGAAGCGGATGGGTGTCTAACGGAAAAAACCGGTTTTTCCCATGCACAAAGTCACCCCCGAGCCACGTCGGTAGGAGGCTTCCTCCTCCAATCTTCACTTATTAATATTGGCTATAACCAATGGGCATCGCGGATCGTTACCCTCACGGTCCTAACGAAAAGTATGAACAACGAATCCACGTCCTTAGTTCAAAAGACACACCCACTCCGAGCTTTCCTCCATAATCACATAAGAACGAACTTCACTTATTCTTCATCGTTAAAATAGTCAACATGTCATTACCGGGTTACTCTCCTTAAATCAATCACTTACTTAACTCATACATACTCAACAGTGTACCTCATAAGTATTGGAAATATAAAGTTTATAACCCTGTTAATCGCAGCGTTATACTAACTCAACCACCAATATTATCTCAACGGAAATCAGGGGATCGATCTATTCGCGGCGTCGATTATTATAATCGTAACGGGAATTTACGACTCCCGTTGACGTGTTTCTTCGCGATTGCGTCTCCCCGCGATTGGTCGAAAATACAATTACGTTTTATACTTTCAAAACTGAATTTCATATTTATATATGCATATAAATATCATCTATCAGGGAAAAATTATGTACTTCCTTCAAAGATCAAAAATCGTGACTCTTCCTACATAAGACTTTATCCAATAGCACCAGCCATTCGTGCGTATTTACATATTGCTCGAAGGCGTGCAAGCAGGATTGAACACGAAAATTAAAATCCTGACCAAACGACTCTCTCTCTCTCTCTCTTTCTCTCTTTCACACTGTAATCGACTACACATAGTGCCAACTACACTTACGTACAAAAGTAAGTTCGCTACACAAGGTGTTTCATGGTGAAATCCGCAACAGAGCTATTTTACGTGAAAAAGAAACCGAAAATATAGAAACAAATTTTGTCACACAATGGTATGAAAGTATTACCTAAAAATATAACGGGTTACTTATTATAACGTTACTATTTTACAATTAAACGACCTAATACTGCTGTATTTCGTTGGTAATTTGGGTTTAAAGAACAACGAGATGATACTCGCGAATAATAGCAATAAAAATCCCGCGTTTCGTGTTTACGACTACCCAACAGATTAACTTTCTTTTCTTTTTTCATTCTCCAACCCTGTCTACGTTTTATTTTTCCGGTTCCGTAACTTCACTGTTTTCCTCTAATTTCCACTTCTTCCTTGCCGCGACTCTTCACCATTTTGGAGCCATGCGAAAATCTCCTTGAATTTGTTTTCCTATTTTGTCACTTTCCTTAAGAATTTGTCGATACATTTTCTTGTTTCTTCTCGTCTTTTCGGGAAGAGGATTTCTTTTTATTTTAATAGCTTCTTTAGTTTCTTTTCATCTTTTTATTCCGCTTACTTTCGCGCTTCCTCCTCGTTATTGCCTTCATTTTAAACTACCTTCCACCCCCGTCGTTTCATTTTCATTCTCGTTTGTCCTCGATTCATCCTTCGTTTTTTGCTCGAGTTACTAATTAACCGCTTCGTTTAATTTTCTCTTAGCATTCGCGCTTAATTTCCTGTTTCTTCTTACGCGCTAGTAACTCTATTCTTCTTCATTCCCATCGACTTTATTAGAGCTGTTCTTTTTCTTTATTCATACCATCCCACACTCCCTTTTTCATTAGGGCGAAGATTTACTCGTAAATTCGTAGATATTTCGCGCGAAAGTATTAGGCAGCAGGTTTGTTAAGGTTTATAATATAAAATTAAAAAAGGAATAAACTTTTTTGAAACAAAATCTTTCGAACAACCTTCTACATAAGCTTAGGTATATTCAATCTCTTAATATACATATACAGATTTTGAGATTTACTTTAATCCTTGTTGCGATATCAGCATCCATTTAAAAAATTGCTTCTTCATTTTATGACGACTTTTAAAATTGTAAGAATTTGTTTATACATTGATACTTGCACGTTACAAGTAAAAAAGAAAAGTAATTCGATTTGTCAAATAAATTTTCAATTAAAATTTTTAAGCCATTTCTGATATAAAAATTCTTACACGCAGCTTGTTTTCACGAAAATCGCAAAAATTGCAAAATTCAGACCTTCGTATTTCTTTAACGAATTCGAAATCAACAAAAATGATGACTTAATCCTTTTTATACTGTCCATCAGAATCTTGTCCCTCCATTTTATTATTGCTGTATTTCAGTTGTATTATTTAACATAAAAGTAACGTATTATCACACACGTATTTAGGTATCTACATAATTTGACATGAATATAGGATTGTCTACCGCAGTACAGTACTATCTATGTGTACAATTTAATATGAATCTAGGACTGTATAATATAGTATAATACTACGTATGTCCATAATTTAATACGGTCCCAGGATCCTCATTGTTTACACAGTATTGTAACATCTAGATTAATGTTTATAATACGTGATGAAATGTAATACACTTATCATAATTCAAGAATTAGATACGCAATTCCATATTCTAAAATTTTTCTCTCTCGCTAAAGATAAACTACGATAGGTTGCTCCTTAAAAAATTAAAAATGATAAAACCTATTCGGAATAAAACCAACCAACAAAGTCACGAGGATTCAACGAAAACGCTATCATTAAAAAGCCTATTTAAAGCGATAAAATTCATTCGAAATAAGGAAAATAGACAAAGAAACCCGCAAAGAAACCTTTTTCATCGGCATCGACAAACGCATCTGTCCAACAAAAAGCGGCCAAGACAAAAACCTCGTAACGCTATCATGTAACTCCGTGTAGAAGCCAGTGTCTATTCCAGAGTCAGTGAAACAACAGCTACAATCCGTAAAATGGATACCTCCAGCAAACTTTATCCCGCGTTTACGCGGAAAGTGTTCCATCAAGCGTAGAACAATTAAATTCTTTCGTAACTGTTCCCGCTTTTCCCTGCTTCGACTTCGTCTGCCGCGCCTGGCGTCCTCGTTACGCGTACAACACACTCATTTTGTTTCCTCCATGAGCAACGTTTTCATGCTTGGCTACCAAGATGTCGTTGATCTTCTCGTGGACGAGGCACACGGAACGTTTCTCGCGATAACGAGCCGCACCACTTTTCGGCCTCGACTACCCTCTTCAAGCCAACGACGTAACCGTTTCCGCCCGCTTCTTCGCGCCAACACTTCGTTAAACGCGTCAACTATTCGCAACCCTGTGTTTCAGGCTAGCAGTTTTCGTAACGGCAGACCACCAGCTTTATGAGACGACTTTTCGAGAATGTCGACGCGCCGCTGCATTAATTAAAACGTCGAAAGGTGGAGAAAAAAAAGGTCGGCTCGCCTTGGAACAGCTGGTTATTTCTTCGAATGGATCGCCGCTACGTGCGTAACAATCGCCAGGAATATTTTCTCGAATGGGAGGATACATCTTTCGTACGATGAATCAAGGAGTGAGGATTGAAGGGCGAGGCTAAAGAAATTTTAATGGTCGATGAGATGAGGGTTGCTTGGTAGTAACCAAGCGATATTTAATAACGACGTCCTTACGTAAAGTTAAAGCCGCCTTTTCAAAAATAATGCATGGTACTTGAACATGGAAATGGAAAACTTAACTATCCCGCGTATTTAGTTTGTTTAGAATCTCGAGATTTTCTCAGCATTTTATGACGATACTATCTTTTATGCGGTATATCAAATAGAATGGATATTTTGCTTCAAAATGAAATTACACGTGAAAAAATGTTCACATTTTCGCGTACGTAATTGCTCATTCTGCGGTTCGTGGAAAAACATTCAAAATATTTGACATAATAGTAATACATGAAGATTAATAATTTCAATATTAATGATAATATTTGTAAGATAGAATTAAAAAAAAAGTTCTTTTAAATCAACAGTCAATATCGAGTCTATATGAAACAACGATGTTTAAATTATTAACATTTTCCTGACAAATGCAGACAACAAATATTATTTTATTTGACCAACACTCGCCGCCTGCAGTGTCCAAAAGTGACTCTGTACACTCTCATCGGTAAACAGTTAGCAATTTCAAATGTTTACATTCGCAGCTTTTTGTTACCCGCCAGTCGGACGACTTGCAATTGTTTTTGCAAATATTACCTTCCGACGTGTGGTCGTTTGAAAAAAACTTTTCGTCCAATCGTTTTCATGTCATGATGTCGAATTTTTAAGAAAGATGAACCACCATTTATCACTCATTTTGATAAATTATTTCAGATCGTTCACTGAACTATCGGATGAACAGATACTAAATCTCATTTATTAGCGAGACAAATATTTATTTATTTATTTATTTAATTCTAGAAATTTTAAGAACACATAGGGATAATTTATAGAATAAGAAGATCGAATGAAACATTTTTGAGAAAAGTCTACTTTAACGATGTACATAATACATTTTCTACGAGGAAAATATATACATATTTGGAACTATAGAAGTAGCGCTGAAAATTACAGCGATCTAAGTCAAGAAATATGAAACATGTATGGCAATAAATTTCTATTCACAAACACTTCGATATGGTGGAAAGTAAAAACGGCCGTCTTCTTTTTTAATCAATTATTTTCAGTAACGAAGAAATACAAAATGAAATTCCACGGATGGAGAACGTTTACATGGAATAGTTAAGCAAGCGGAAATCTGCAGTTTACCCTCGAAAACTGCAGGTTATCCGGATCGTCTGGTTTAATTACCTCCATCGAGGGACACGTAATTGCTGGAGAAAGCCAGACACAAGGGACTAAATAGTGAAAAGGGGTGGCAAATGGCACGATTGTTGGGAAATCTTAAGTCGTAACGAAGATCACGATCCATTCGTTCGAATAGAGCAATTCCTCGATTCTGACCATGTCAGAAGGAGTCGAAGATACCCGAACGATCGTCGCATAGTTGCGAAAGAATCTCGTAACTGTCCTCGCGGGAGCAGAACTGTTTTCGTTCTCGTTCTATCGGTTACGTTCGCTCGCGTCTCATCGAGACTTGGCAATTTTCAATGGAATTCGGCGAAGCTTAGCTGGTCGGATCAACCATACGGAGGCAAAGTTTCCTGGAAACACGTTTGTTGATTCATTTGTCAGCGCGTATCGTTTAAAGAGGAATGCCAGCTCGATTGAAACTGAGTCTGAGCGGAACGTTGGAAGACACGACGCTGGGTGTAAATGTATGCAATTGCTGACATTTTTCTCATATTTATATTAAATACAGGATATATCATCAAAGTTCGTAATAGAATTTCTGCAGAATTTTAGATTTTACGTTGGCAAGATTATTAGTTGACCACAAACTTTAATCCCTTGACGTGGCGATTTAATTGAAATTGGCTCGCCATTCTATGCTTTTTATACAACGTTATTACCATTATCCATATACATTGTATTGGTATAACGAGTCAGATTCGTCATTTGCGGTTAAATTATCACGACGAGTCACGAGTTATTTGACTAATGGGCTGAGCCATCTATCATGTTATGTTCATTTGAAGCACACAAAATCACAGGCCAAAACATTTGTATTCGTTTCAACGAATTCCTTTCGCGGTTAGTTTTCAACGGATGCTCATCAAACGAGCAGAGCTGCAAGAAATGATCAGACGCGCGATAGTGGCGATCGTAATTAGCGCGGCGAATACAATTCCGACTGCGTGTACGTACGTATCTCTAGGGGGAGTGAAAAACTGAATTAGCCGGCTTGTCCCAACATTGTTTGCTCTACCCTGGCCGCTTTGAGGGGATTCTGGTCCGCGATTAATCTTTCCTCTTTATCCATCTCGTATATTCCCTCTCTTTTGTTCGGGGAAAAATATATTCCACGCGATGCCACTCACCTTTCGTCCAGCTTATTTATTTATATAGACCGGCTAATATCGTGTTCGTGTATTCGGCGAAGAATAGGCTACGAACTCACGATAAATCTCCACCGTGACTATAGAAAGAAACGCTCCTAATGATCGAACGCTATGGTTCTTCGATTTAATGTGACGATAAATAGCGCGGAGAAAAATTGAGGAAATATCGGTTGAATTGTTGAACTAAGACACTTTTTGACACTGTACGAGTTATTAACGTAATTGTTTATATAGTAGAATTTTTATGTATTTGTGAAAAATTGTAATATGCAAAATATCTTACATTTGAATTGAAGGAATTGTTACCTGTTTCAATTTGTCGACTCATGTCGCGTGAAAGTTTGTATAAGATACCTGTTTAATAAACAGACGAAGAAAAGATATAAGTAGGGATATAAATAAAGAAAGGACAATTTTTCGAACTAAAGTTCAGCCGAGATGCACTTGATGTTTAGACAACAAGATGATCTAAATTCAGTATAGAGATAGATAACAGAGATCATAGTAAATCCGTACTACCATTGCCAGAACTTGGGGAAAGACTGAGTAGGGTTAGAGACGATTGGTGGCAATTAACAGCTTTGTGTTTTGAATCTTGTCTTCGGTTATGACCTCTTAGACCTCGGTAATGTTGCAGATTTAACTCACTACGTTAGTCTCTCCGATTCTAATGGATGATACTTGAGCATTCTGAATCTCGTTCAGAATATTAATATGCAGAAATGAGGAAGTACGATAGTATATCCCGTGTTAATAAGACGAGTAAATTTACAACTCGAAAAGTTGAAAATATTTCAGTCGAATTTGTTGAAGATTTTTTATGTGTTATTTTCAAGTCTTTGAATAAAGTATCTTTACTTTGCTTGTAAATGAACAAAATTATCAACAATCAATTAAATTGTTTGAAATGTTAAATAATCAAATGGTGATGTCTATGATATTTAAAAAATTCAGAATTATTCATATATTTGTTCATCGACAATAAAATTGTCATAAATAAAACTGAAAATTTCATAATTTTCTGTTTTACACCGTATTCGTCATTTCGAAGGAAATTTCAAATAAATGTCGATTCATTGATATTTAATTTTCAAACATTATGGCATAGGAATATTATTTTCACAAAAGTACCACTGTCCACGAAAGTTGTCTCATCAAAAATGTCATTTTAAAATCAAATTCTCGAAATATTCATTACATTATGTAACATAAAACAATTATATTATACATAATTTATATAAATTATACATAACTATATTATCTATCATAATACATCGTACTAAAGTATCGTACTAAAAGAAATCGACTGTGACTAAAATGAAAAGGAAGGAAAAAATGAAAAGCACAAAATGGCAAAAAGAGAACAGAGATTTTCCTATAATCAAACAAACATTTTCCAACCCATTTCGAATACTCTCCATTTATACGCATATTATATCTCGTCTAAAATTAAATTGAAAACTTTGGCTTTTAGTTTTTACAACTTTACCCTTGTCTGCGGAAGAAACTCTCCTTACGGAAACGCGACACGTTGACAAAAAGCGAATTTTTTTTTACTCCCTTTTCCGCGAAACGAAATTATCTATTATCGGATATTATACGGTCGAACAGCAGAGGCTTTCGAAGCGTAATTTAAAAGTTCGACGGTAATTTCATGGTTCGCGTTTTAAAACGAGCTTGGAGCAGACTCATTTTCCTCGTTTTTCATTACAGAGCTGCTCCACCGTATTTTGGAAGTGATATGAATACGCCGGGAGAATCCAGTTAGCGAGTTACCTAATTAGGTTGAAACGGATTAAAAGATAATATGAGAATCTTTCTTTATGCTCTCTCTACCGATGAATAATGGCGGTGTCATTCGCCAGGAGATACCCAGCACATGAGAAGGATAGACATTTCTTTTTGTTTCTGTAGAAAACGCAATTTCCTCTCTTTCGAATGGAAGACGGGAAATCACAGACTGAAGATATTTCGTACGGACTCGTGAAATTCATGGATTAATTATTAATAGGTATTCCTACGTTCGAATAGAAAGTATCGATGTTCTTTAAAGTTTGCTATATTTTACCGTAGTTATTTAATTTTCTTCCTACTCAATTTTCCTTCTTTTTCCTTTAAGAAATCGACAACGAAAATCTATTGCACATGGGTGTATAAAATAAATTTAAAACTAGCGTACCAATTTATAAAATTGCGACCCAATAGTTTCTTTTTCTAGTAAGATACGTGATAAGATTCTAAGATTAAAAAATTCCCAGACTCCGAAAGCTTAAAAATCCAAAAGTACGAAATGACGAAGTTCCAGAAATTTGAAAATTCTAAAGATATGTAGAAGAATTCTCATAGCTTCGCGATCTTGCATTCTCGCATTGTTTCTCTTTAAATCGAAATTCCAAATTTTAACATATCCAAACGTCACCGCGCAAATGAACATTCAATTTACGCCTGTCAAACGATCAGTTTAACTGCGCCACTTTTTCCTCCAGCCGTTCGTTAAAAAGCAAAGTATCGCAAGTGGCTTCATCGCTCAAACTGGACGCGTATTTGAAAAAGGAAAATTCGCAGATACCAAAGTTACGTTAATTATTTGTTTTCAACCAGTTTTCTTCGAGCTTACTGCCGGATAAAGAGAACTCGGTTGAATTAGTTTCGCTAGGATTAATCGTATTCGCTGTTAGAGTAACCGCAGGATTCCGGCGAGCACTCGCTGAAACGGAGCCATCTCTCGATCCTCGCCGCTGGATTTTAAACATTCTAGTTGTTATACAGATGAGAAACGCTCCTCGTTTTTTCCAGACACTATCCAGACATTTTTTATAATACTATAGAGAATCGAATCGTTCAGGTTCGATTTATCTGTAATTAAATAGTTTCATAATTAAAATAAATTCTCTCGAATATAAGCACGTGTATAAATCGATAATACAAATATTTGTAACTTTCGTTTTTCTTATGTCCCTTACTTTCTCAATAGATTTCAAATTATTTATATTTTCTGCAATTTTTTTCACCTCCTTATTACATGTGTCATTTTAATAGGTTCGGTAATTAGCCATTCCGAAAGACACCTAATTTAAGCAGCAAATTGATATTGCAACGGTGGAAAAGATGGAAGTGAAATGATTAATTAAGGATCGTTACGCTGGTGAAAACGAATATCTATAATTAGTGTTATCGAGGCGAATTTATTACGTAATCCGTTTGTAATTGCGTCGATAATTTTGTGAAAGCTATGAATACTAAAATAACCATTGCGTTTGTTAGATACCTATACATAGTATATTTCTGGTAAAATATTTTAATATATTTGTTTTAAACAATTACACTCGAGAAACTTAATTAAGCAGATCAATTATCTATCTATGGTGTATGTAATAATGTAAAGGCATTTATAATATCTACACCTTCTCTTAAAACCATGTATCCAATGTAATTAGCAATTTATATTCCATAATATAATATTCTGTTAATAATTATACTCAGTTCTCACAGATGTACATACAAAGAGCATAAAATAAATGTTTTTTAATTACATTTGCGAGATATACGTAAATTCAAAATAATCCGTCATAACTGTTTCTTTCACTTGACTATGGTATTCGTCCGTAATCAGTAAAATTAAATAATTGTTTTTATCAAAAATTCAATTTCCAAGTTATATCATGCGACCATTACTTTCCAGGGAACTAATTTCTATTGTATCTACACTCCTACAAATGATAATGCTGATTATTTAAAAGGATAGTATGAACTGACAGTTTGAATCTTTATTGGTTCAGATGATAACACTACATCAAATAATGCTAACCGATATTTCACTGAATACGCGCCGATAATCAAGGTTGATGTCTTCCACGATTGAAAGTGAAAAGCTCAATACGCTTGTGACAGCGAATGGTGACTGATTGACAGTCAATTGATCAGTGACTAATTGATAGCTGTACTACGTGTAAGGTTAAACATAGGTTTAACTTATTGACCTATTCTTATTCGATGCTTGGCTATTTTCGAGATCACAGCTTTCTAGAGCAAATGAAACTTTTATCAGTGAAATTTTATAAGATCCACAGTCATTGGCGATATCAAATTTTCTTGCATAACTGCATGAGAAACACCAGACAAATCGAGATCGTTACAACCAAGCGTAGCCTCTCAATTCGCAATTTTTCTAATACAACGAAATACCATAACTCAGTTACGATCCCGTTTCTTCCTAATCTAACCCTACTGACGATTCGAAACTTCCCCACTTTCGTTTAGTCATCCATCGATCCGTCACGACGTTCGTTTATTCTTTCTAACAGCTCGAACGCAGAATTCCGCTGAGTAACAAGCTGATAATTACTCGCCGCAAGCTAGTTTGGTGGTGAGCTAACCAACGAAATCTCATTTCCATGCGACCTGCGTTGCCGACGTTGGAACAAGTCTTCGACAACCAGTTTCTTTACGGCAGTTTCCACGAGATGTAACACGTTTGAGAAAATTGAGTCGACGACCTTCAAGGTGTGTGCTAGCAGTGAGATCCAGTTCGATATGTAAGTATACATAGGTACATACTTATAAATTTCGAGATCAACTTCGATATTCGAGGTACACTTTATAAATTTCAAATATTTCTCACAGGTGAAATACGGTGAAGTACTTGTATGTTGATTCTTTGAATCTGTAAAATCTCAAATTTTCAATTTTTAGAATTTCAATCGACTAATTGTAAGAGTTTTATTCTCATCGATATGTAAATTCTAATACGTCTGTGTTGTTATTTCTGTATTTAGAGGTAGGATCACAATAGCTGTTATTTTACTCTTTGGATAAATCTATCACACCGTTCTGAGCCGAAAAACCTTTATTGCACTTTCTTACATGGACTAGAGATTAAAAATAAAAGAATATCTTTAACCTATCGATTAAATCTATCGCTTGTATCTAGAACTATCTTCTAGTTACTATTTACTGTAAATAGCGCATCTGCACATGGATTCCTTATATTTATTTTCTGTTAACTGTAGTTGCTCACCCAATATTTCAGTTAGTGTCTAATCGATGGCAATGTTCTATCGTCTAGCAGAATTTCATAGTAAACGATTATCTTTGCAACCGTTACGAACCCTCCTAATACTGTAATGCCAATATTATAAGCTACTTGCCTAATTAACCTAATCTCGCGAAAAAGATACAAAACCGCAAAATAGGGTAACGCGGGCCGGAAACGCGCGACAAAACACGCTGGTTGGGGAATTGTAGAAAAAAAACAGAAATGGCTGGTGCAAATTAAAGGAACTTCGTTAGGCCGTTACAATAATTGATATGCGGCCTCGAAAGCTGGTTGGCGGTATTATATTCTTAGGAAGAGGAAGAGGTAGGGGTAGGAAAGTTTTGTTACGGAGGAAAAAAGACTGCTGTCGAATAACGTCTGCGTTAACAGTAGCGAGAGCAGCGTGTTGGAAGGTTTTTATTGTGCACGGAGTTGCAGGAAGTTCCCTGGCGATGAAACGCGAGTTATATTTCCATTCGGAAGCGCGGCTACGGTGTTTCGAAGGGATGGGGTGAAGAAGGATCGGATGAAACACGAATGGCAACCAGCTATGGTACTTCGATGTGCTTCGAGTGGAGACTGTAAGTTGTATGAAGAGGTTAATGTTTCAGTGTTTGAAGATTCGTGCTGGATTTGTTAAATTATAGTGGGAATTTGGTACTGGTAGTGTATCGAGGGATAAGGCTGTTTTATATTTTATGATTTAATTTACAGTTCTGATATTACAATATACCATTCAACGATTAGAGGTTAAATGATACTGTTTTTAAAACTTGTTGAAAATTTGGTTAACGATTTGTTTTATTCCTTAAACATAATAAGATTTTTCAAAACGTAATAAGGCACTTGGGAATTGTTAATTTATGCACATTTAAGTACTATATCTTTCCGGATACTTAAAAAGCTCGAAACATCCAAGAGACAATTTTTACTTTCCTACTTTCGTCAAATTAAACCCAATTTCGTAATTTATAGAAATAAAACAAGGAAAATACAGGAAACAGAATACAATTCCTCTAACTATGTTTTAAGAGGTACTTAAAACCGTTTGAGTCCCAAGCAGCACGATCGCGCTGCTTAGATTTTGTGTCAAAAAGTCCCAGAACATTTGAACGGTACGGACGACTGACGGTATTTTGTATGTCATTGTTATCTTCTCAATAATTTTTATTGAACAAAACTTGAAATATTTACAAACTAAATAGTACGGATATATAATAATATAGATGTATTTCATTAAAATAATAAATATGAGGAGCGCTATTGCACCGCTTGTTTCTCTTCACAATCGATTAAGACAAGCGCTATCGCGTTGTTCAGGATTTTTCGACCCTGTTTTTTCAAAGATCCTTGGGACTCGGTTAAGGCATCGATTTAATAAAAAAAAAAAAAAAAAGAAATGCGATGATGAGAAATGATCATTCATCATGATGATGGCGAAAGTCAAGAAAGTACTAGTACATAGTAATAGTTAAAAAGCGTGTAGAGGAGAGACTATTATTAGAAACGAACTGTATGGTTGTCCGAAACAAAATAGGCGTTCGACTTGCGGTCAAAGGAAATTAGTGGTGTTCGCGTTTACAGAAAATTGGTGTTGCCCGTGTTTGCTGAAAAATTAGTACTCCTTGCGGTTGAGCAATTAGTTGTACTTATGGTTGCGGAAAAATTAGCGCTACTTGCGGTTCCACGAAGTAGCAGACAACAATGAAATTTACAACATCATTTACGTTTGCAATTTTTTCTTAAATTCCATTTATATGACTGAATTTTTGACATAGGTGTATTTAAATTACCTAATAATTACCTAAATTAAATTAATTTTTTAATGAAAAGGATTTAGATACATGTATGGTACAGAGTTGCACAACAAGTTTTCTTAAATTTTCTGTTGAATTTTAGAAATGTATTACCTACAGTTTAAAACACAAATATATTTGTTCGCGATCTTGCTACGATGTTACAGCTAAAAGCTGAATTATAAAGCGTGTATATACATATTGCTCGATTATATGTCCCTAGGAAATCAATTCTCATCTTCATCGCGTTTAATTGTATAATTTTCATAAATATTTAAACAATTAATATCACGATAGTACACATGCATCATCCTGACACGTTTAAGCCTTGATGATACATAATCTTCCACGTCAATCTGTTCGTTATCGTGTCATTATGTAATCTATCATTACGTAATTCAGTCATCGTTGCTTCTTCAAAATGATCGATTCAATTAGATCGGTGAATATCAAATAAAATTAAAAAATTGCAATTGCACGCAGTTTCTACAGAATATCGTATCTCCAATTCCGATGTAATTCAGTACACGTTCTCGATTATTTTGTTTCATTATTCCAAATTTATAAGAATTACCGATTTTAACAATTCATCAAGGGAACAGTTTTTTAACGATTTATCAAAGGATTTAATCCCGTTCTTAACTTTCGCGACAAATTTATTTGAACAATCTAACGAGACGACAAAATGATGAACGAACGTGGTATTAGAAACGACTTGACATGTAGAAGCTACGCGACGATTGAAATATTCATACGAACTGCACGTCGAATCTCGTTGGGAAAATAATTTGTCGACGGACAGCAAACCGAGCAAACCGAGTTCGCGAGCTCCTCGATTTCAGCAAGCTTTCGACCGCGTCCGAGTAAATACGTTTCCAGGGATTAATAATTAAGGCCGGGGTCAGAGGAACCGGAAAATCCGCCGATAAATCAACGGACGATGATCTTTCAACGCGATGCTGCCGAATGGACTTTCCATGCTATCTAACCTCCTCTCTACCATTGCAACATTGATAATACGCTTCATGACCGTTATCGCCGCGTACCTATAAATATTTTCCTTGACTGAATGCAAGTGCAACAATATATGTTCCTACTTAACCCATTGCATTCATGTGTGAAATACCGGGTCTTTCAGAGAATGTTCTACCAACTTGTGTTCCAGATATGTATACATAAACTATATTTATTATAGCTTGCAAGATGACTAGCTTATTTATCTCGCCGATCTTTTTCTTTTACTTTGATTTGTATTAGGAGAGGATGTTAAGCTCTCGAACGATTTATTGGCTTGGAAATCAAGTGGATGTTATCATTAGGTGATAATGACAAAATCCGCAATCACTTAGTTTCCAACTCAATAGAAGGGATTTCATGCAGATAATTTGTGTTTATCGATCAGTTAATGAACATTTTTTGGAAAATATCGGTCAGTTATGTTCGTAAGGATTAGAAGCAGAGATATACGAATCATATATTTTATCATAGTTATTGCAACAGCACAAACATCGAAACGTCTCTAGATAAGAAATTTCTAGAAAATGTTTCTCTGTGTACATGAATGCATCGTACAAAGGAGAGGAGGGAGAGAAACATACCAGAAAAGAAAAGTGGACGCGAAAAATATGCGTAAAACTAAGCAAATGGCGGATGCGTCATTCAGAATAGAAGAAGAGTAAGCAACACAGCGAAATGTTCACGAATGCGTGGAGACAAGGCGGCTTATCGTCTTATTTGCACACGTAACGCGCTATTTTGCTATCGTTCTCATCCAAAGGCTCAAGATATGCAAATTTCCGTCGCATGCTTCCGAAAATCCGCGCTTAAGTTCCGCGAATGCGGTGCCGTTTAACTGTCTCGAAGTTCTCTCGCGTCTTCATAAATTGTCGCCACGATCCTCCTGAAATTTTCATCGCGATTATCTTGAAGTTTTCACGCATCTTTCACATTTTTCTTCTTTTATTTTTGTACACTCTAAATGATATCTCTATAGAACTTTGATTTATTTTTAATTATTTGCAACACTATTTTCAATCATTTGACCAACTATTTCAGCCCTCGACTCCAAAGTTTCAAGAACGTTTGATTCTATGTGTCTTGACTAGAAAACAGATGAAAAAGAGTCTTGCAAGCTGATACTGTAAATTTCTGCAAAGTTCAGAATTTGATATTAAAATGTCGAAGCCCTACACATTGAATCATACGATATATCAGTGTGAATTTCGATGAGTAAAAGCGAATGAAATTAAAACAAACCGACAAGCAACGCTATAGTGTTCCGTTTAGCTTTGACTCGATGAAATTGAATGCAAACGTTGAATTCGTTGGTTCAATTCTTCCGCGAACACCAGCCGCTCGATTTCATTTCGGTCCGAAGTGTTTGCCTACCCTCTCACGAAGTTATTCTTCTTATCTGGCTGAGCCAGTTGTCTGTTTCTCCACGTCGCATCGCGTCGAAACTGTAGTCGAAACTTTTCGCTTTTCTCTCCGGTTTCTTCTTTATTTTCGTTTTTAGATTTATAAGATTGCGCAATAAGAAGTTAATTAGTAAATATCAGGGGAAGGTACTAATCATTTCAAAGAGTATTGTAAGCTTTTGGACAAAATCATTGAGATCTTTGAAGTGTGCCCTATCTCACATATAATTACCACAACATGGTGAAATCAGCAAAAAAAAAAAGAAAATAAAGACTGATTTATATTCTATTAATTCAAAATTCGATATATACTTGAAGCACATCATGATAACGAAAGCATCTATCAATTTCCCGATATTACAAATTTGAATCGGAGTAAATTCCATCGATTTAGATATCGTTCTTGGTGCTAGACATATTCATCGTTGATTAATTTTAATAATTCAAAAGATTCTGAATATGAATTTTAGTTATTTCTTTATTGATATCACCAAACATGCCAAGCAATCGGTAAGTGCGTTAAAAGATTGGTGAAACCCAAGTGAAACGATAAAGTATTTCTGAAAGAGTAATATGAAAGTGGCAGGAAACAAGGGGCGGACAATAAGCTCATAATTCGCTTAATAATTGCACGAGATCCGAAGACGCTCTCGAGAAACACGTTCTGGCAGCCATCTTTGCTCTAACGGCTCCTTAGGAAACACTCTGCTCCCTTATTTCCGAATATCGTCGCACCGTGACACCTGACCCGTGATTACCCTCGAAACCTCGCCACACCGTTGCACCTACACCGTCTTCTCTTTTTCCTGCTCGTCATCAACGAACGTCCTACACGGAAGTGCACTTCGTGCCTGGACTTCCGTACCTGTTCTCAAGAGGCCACGTCTCTCCTCCCTTCTTCTTCCTTTCCTACAGCTACGAAATGCGAAGACGCTGTTACCTGACGATTTGTGTGTTCCACCGAGCGAGGAACGTTATTGCCTCGCGTTTTATTGCCAAGTCTACAATATCTGAGCGAATATTTGATAGCTTGTCGTCGATCTTGTCACGAGGAGGCTTCGTTCGTCGATCGATGAATGTACAATCGTGCCAATCTCAGTTAGGTGTTCCTCTGACTTCCACGTGAAACCAAGTATCTAAATCTATATTATTCAGTAGCGTTATTTCATTCGTAAGGAAGAAATGAATCGCTAGTTAACGAAAATAAAAAAATCAACATTAATTAAAACTTAAACTCGATGGAACGAATACGCTATGTAATGGTGTGTATAAGAATAAAGAACATGTCGCTTTTTAAGTTCTACTATCCCTTAAATTAAGTATTTTACAAATACGAAGATGAATTGATTGCTATAACGCTGTAAAACACTTTTGAGAATCGTCGGAAGCAAACTCGCAATACTTGAAAACACAAGAGACTTAATAATTCAACACGATATACGTGTTTTGGAATACATTTCTATTGATGAGCAGGTAAATATAACGGGCGAGATCTCAGGCGATCTTTTGTTTATTTTGTTCGTGGATAGATCGTTGGACAAGGCCCTGCGAGAAAGTTTCGCGCAATATCTGGAGCATTCGTCGCGATGCTACAGTATCCTTTTTTTTCCGTTGCGTTTCCTTCTTTTTGTTGCTTTTTTTACGACCATAGAACCTCGGAGATTGCTCTCGAGGGTGGAATAAAGCAGCGCGATATCTTTTACATTTTAGATTTCTATCTTTGGAGCTTAAAGCGACGATTCGAGGGGATTCACGGGTTCTGCCTGGCGTGAGTTATTGATTTTAGTGTTCATTGCGTGTTGCTACGATCGTGAAATATGCGTGACGATGATTTCAGATGTTCTTTTATGCGACACAAACACAAAACAATGCCTTATAAGATATATTAAAAGTAGCTCAGACTACTATTATTATTATTAAAATTCTTTTTAATACCTAATTAGTAATACGAATAGAAAACGTTCCATTTGAAAGTACGATTTAAACGACGAATTTATTTATTGCCATTTATTCTGTATCACTCTGTGTTTCCGAATAATGACCGAAATTTGTTAGCAGTTTCCCATTTCGCTGGCTAAATAGAACAGCAAACCCGTGTTCTTTCAATGATAAAAATAACCTCTTGAAAGGACAGCTCTTTTCATTCCCCCGCGTGAAACGAAACACGAAATTACTTCTTTCAATTGAAACCAGTTCAAACAAGAAGCTACCGCCGAAGTAGCTATATAAAAATCAGCTTGTAACACGGATACTCGAAAATATCCTATCAAAGACAACGCAAACCAATAATCACGAACATGTATAGCAAAGTGTCATATGCTTGGTTGAGTTTGTTCACTTTTCACTGACATACAATGCATTTGAAAGAATGTTATAAAAATCGTTTATAGAATGCATCGACTGCATTTGTGATGATACATTATGAATGATCTGTCCTTTGGAAGATATTTCGTTCGAAGATGAATAAATTATGTTAGATTTTAACAATATATACGTACCTTAAAGTGGAAAAACAAAATTGTACAATGTATGTCGACTTTCGTGACTGATCGTACACATTTAGGATGTACGAAGTACACCATTAACAGAACCAGTGGATAATAATATCGGAAGCTCCGTGGTGACAGAAAATTATTAGAAGTTATTGCAGAACAATGGTGCCTCAGGGGAGCGCGACCATCTCTTCATTCGTTGCAGAATTAATTTCCTGCATTCCGTCGAGAATTTAACACTCGGAGTTTTATAATTTAATCGGTCCTACCAGCTTGCTGCTGTATAGGAAATCAATGCGTTATATCTACATGCTTATTTTCTTCGTAATCACGACAAAACGTGGAGCAAGGGATTCGCGAAGAAACGGCGATATTGTTTGGAATTTTCAACAAATTCCATGAAACCTTCATTACCTAGATTGTGCATCTTCCAATAATAATCATTGTTTAGAATGGGAAATATCACGAAGTGAATTTTTCTCAACTTGAAGAAAGCTTCACAAGTAATGGCTAAAGGTAACATAATTTCTACTTTTAGTTTACGTTTCAATGTGACGTCCGTTGCTACTTAACCTTCGCGATTATTCGTTAATTGAGTTACTTTCAATTATCCGCCAGTGGTTTAACTTGAAAAGCCCTGAAATAGGCCAGAGCAACTAAAGTTAATTAAAAACTTTCTACGAATGTAAATGTACGCCTCTCTTCGCCGGTATAACTGAGACGGGCGCTGTATATAACGGGCGAAATGCTTAAGATTACAAATAAAAATGTGTACACGCCGTTTTACTTAAGAAATTAACAGATGGAATTAGGTGAAACATTTCATGCAATGAATAGCAAGTATTCCAAAGGAAACGTTTCTTACTGAGATCCAATGAAATTGGTTTTTGCTGTAAATGAACAATTTACTGGCGGAAGAAAAATTACACAATCAATACAGTAAATCATTCTGAAACGAATAGCACGTTACAACTAAAAGAATAAATTTATGTAAATTGCTAAAAGAATGAAATTGCTTCAGGAAACAAGTTTCAGACAATTATCGATAACTCGACTATTTGGTTCTTAGTAACTTTTCCAATGTAATTTTTTTATAATTACGACACGTCTGACGATAATTATGATCGAATACGACATATGAAAGGCTTAAACAGCAATTCACGATAAAGACAATGTATCAAAATAAAATCTCAAAATTTAAACTATCAAAAGTAACAAATATTCTCATCGTATATTTTAAAATGTTCATGTTCTTGAAAAAAGAAACTTTTAGACAATACTAACGATAAAGATACCCTCGACGAAATGATTTTGATAATTCTTTGTTTGACATATCTTTACGTGCAAATAACGTTAAATACTTTTGGATTTCCGCTTACCCTAAGGTTAAATCCAGAACAGAGGCTGGTGAAAGACGAAGAATTTAGTCGTTTTCCATTACTTAATTACAGACGTCCGATTAAAAATGCGATGCTCACGCGGTATCGCGATAATATCAACCCTGTGGCACACCGGCACACCGTGAATGTACTATCGTCCACGTAATTGACTTCTTATTAAGCAATTTGACCATTAAGCTACTGTATGATAGGATTTCCTACGATTCTCGAACGAATAAGCTGCATACGCCCGAAATTTAGCAAAAAAAGAAAGAATAAAGGAGAGAGAGAGAGAGAGAGAGAGAGGGGGAGAGACGAACAGAAAAATTCAAACGCGAGATCGTAGTATTAAATAAATTTGCATAGAAATAGGGCGCAACCCGAGGGAAATGCAGAAAATCGAAAAAATCGTAAATATGGTTATTATGATAGTGGTAACACATTTTGGAGCTCAGTTCTACATCGTGGTGGTGTTTACAGTGCTGTAACTTATGTTAGAGTTGACCTTATTTAAATTTTTCGAATAAGTTGTATCTTTGAAAAACCTTTGAAATAAACATAACTTGTACGCTGAATTAATAGCGTGTTTCTTTGTTCATTGTTTGAAATTGCAGTTATTTTTAATCGCAGGTTCTTTATATCGATATAATCGGAAAATGTATTAATAAGCTAGTTATTATCGAAAACTTAAGAAATTTATCAATTTGCAGTATGAAATTTAATCATCCTGTAGACATAGTTCTTCGTATGTGTAAATATTTACGAAATGCACAGATACGTTTCGGAAAAGTATGAATTGGAAAATCAGTATTAAAAACACAACAACACGAAAACTATCAAAGCACAATAGAGAAGTTTAAGTTAGCTGACATTGATATAGCGAACGTTGATTATGGTTAATACGCGATATGCTACAATACGTCAGTTACGTAACTGTCAATTTAATAAATGTCAATCGTAATAAACGCAACCTATAATAATAAAAATCATTTGAGAGGTAAATTATACGTAACGTGAAAATATCGCAAACTGAGCTTCATCTACATTTTCACTATCAACACAGTTACTGACATATTTACACGCATATTTATAAATGAACGTACTTACGTATCTACAAATCAAGGAAATTACAGAAAAAACACGTAAAAAACGCTGTTAAAACTAAAATTAATTAAAAATACTATTGAGGACACACATTTATAAAGCAATTGTATGTGGTCACTTGGTCGATGTATTTCACACATAACTGGAATGATTCAATAAACTATTGATAAAAAATACATATACACATATACGTGTAAAAGATGGAAATCGAGGACTGACAAAGATTCACAGAAGTATTAAAAAATGCAGTGCGACGAATCATGCGTCGTATCATAAAAATATATCTTCATATATATGTCGGAGAATGACCCATGCTAGGGCCGGGAGCGTTTGGTGAGCCTCCTTCCCCGTTTGTGTTTGCAGACGACACTCCGTCCTCCTATGTCCGTGAGCACCACAGCGGTAGCACTTAATCCGAGGAACTGATAGCCTGCTTCGTTTAGCTTTAGGTTCCGTTAGTGAATTTCTTGGCGAAAATGTGGGCTGATCGTTGTAAGGGAGAATCCTCATTTCATCATGAAATTGGTCCTCCGTCTTGATATTATTCGCGAGCGTTAGTCGCCGAAAGCGTCGATCTTGTGAACTCAGTATATAAAGGGCGAGGGCATTGATCACTTCGGGCATCGTTAGGTCTTGCAACTTCATCTGCAGCATGGAGCGGAGGCGACTACCGTACGCTCCCGGGGATTCAGTCTCCGACGGTCGTTCTCTGGATATCCTTATTAACGCCGAAGCGGCTGTCTCTCTGCCACCAAAACGCGAGAGAAATTGTTCCTTAAACGTTGGCCAGGTAAGCTTTCCACCGCGCACCATTTGCGAAAGCCAATGCGCAGCAGAACCCTTTAGGGCGCGATTTAGAGCGAAAAGTAACGCACTATCTTGCATCGGGTGGTCTTTCAAAATCAGATCAGCATGAGAGCACCACGCGGATGGATCGGCGCCCGCGCCTTCGGGGTCAAAACGTGGTAACGTTGCATCCTTAGATTCCGTACTCGGTCTTTGCTCCCCCGGTTTGTGCGCTAGCGTCTGAATTAACTCGCGCATAAGGACCATTTGCTCTTGTAGCGCTTTAAACGGTTCTGATCCCACTTCTGATGTCGGAGAATGACCCATGCTAGGGCCGGGGGCGTTTGGTGAGCCTCCTTCGGAGTCGGCCATCATGACCTTATCCCGCGTACTTCTACTAACTCGTATTCCGTGAGCAAGCACTCCAGACGCGACAATCAAAGACGGTGACTACACTCGCGATAATCGAATTGGTATCCCTATGTCCCTAACGAATCCGCGACCAACGGGATGCACTTACTCGGATCAGAAGGCGCGACTACCTTCGTAGGCGAGCTCTCCAGAATGAATGAATCTCGTCTCAATCATGCCACCGAGGGCAACTCTGATGCGGGTGTCTCCCAGGACACGAAATCATCGGACTCGTCCAGGATAGCCCTCGTTCTCGAAGTGAGGGAAGTTGACGTCGCTGTCTATTGGTCAACTTGAGACAAAGACTACTTGTCCGTTAGAAGCATCTTAATTACCAAAAAAACCCAGGTTTTATAGCCGGTCCTAGGCTAACTGGACTTGTGCTGTGTACGTGCCTCAATATCTAATATTCCTTGTCCGAAAGAACCGTTAGCGTGTTTTACTGCCGGGTACCTCTATGGATATCCTTTTAATGAGGGTCATACTATCGCTCCATGCCTTTTTTCTAAATCGCACGCCCGTCCCGTTGGCCGCGGCTACGTTCGGCGACGGATGGTCGCCTTGGGTCTAGGTTTTATTATCGCAAATTAAATACGACTAGATCGAGTAACAGTACTTTATTTAATTACTTTCGTTACATGTTCATAGCTTTTTCCGAGGTTCCGGCGAGGGTTCTGGTGTCCTTTTCGTCTCCGACATATACATATTAAATATTCATATGTATAACACAGACACGGAAAGAAGTCTCGCGGGTGATGTTACGTTCTTTTCTTTGTATATGTTGCACTATGTTGCACTCGATCAATATCAATCACTCCGGCATTCCTTTCAGGATCCATTCATTTCCACCTCTGCACAGTACATATATCTTATTTCGTTTAGCAATTATTTCAAAACAAAATGGTAAAACTTCTTTTATCACACGATGGATTTAGCGAACTGTATTTTCGAATGATTTCGTGTATTTTTTATCGTTTTGAATGATTCTCGACTACCATTTACGGAATGAGATTCACAAAATGACTCGATAGAGAGAATAAGGAAAATAGTAGAAGGAATCTAACCGAATGAAGGAGAAAGAGAGAGTGAGAGAGAGAGAGAGAGACAGAGAGAGAGTGCTTTTGGGTTACGAACAGCTTTAAAGTGGATCAGGACAGAACTATGTAGTTTCGATCGTCACGCGAAGCTCTATAGAGGGTTCGTCGGCGGAATGATAAGCCCGAAACGACGTGCCCTGGCTCTCCTCTCGTAAATTAACTGCCAGTCAGTGGAGCGTTCGTTCGCGGACATATAATTTTAACGACACACCCCCTTACATACGTCGGGGCCAAAGTTCGAGGCTTATCTACACGAGGATGACTCGAAAGCTTAATAAGCGGACGAGACGGCCGACTAACGAATGGCAGTACCAGTTTGTACGATCGTGGACAGAGGTTAACTGGGTAGAATGTATATAGATACTTAAGTTTGCTTGGTGATCGATAGATAACGGTTTGCAACTTATTTTCCTATACCGTATGTAATAATGAACCGTTCGGAAGAAACACTGATTAACTGCGTAAATTAAAAAGCAGAAGAAAGTGATGATCAGATAGCGAATTTTTATAGAAAATGACAAATTTAGAGATACAGAAATGCATAGAATGCAAATAATTTCCAATTTATTTTTATTTTAATCTATTTCTAATTAATTCAAGTACTTATAAACAACGTATGTTGTAGATTCAAAATGTTTTGAATTTTATTTCCGTCTATTTTCTTAATTATCATATTAGTGGAAAATATGACTGACGAGAAATCAGCAAACAGCTGACTGTGCGAGGATAAAAAGGTTGACTGCGTAAGAACGAAGGGGTTGATTATGCAAAGGTAAGATGGTTGACAACGTAAAAGAGAAGACGTTGACTGCGCAGAGGTAAAGAGGTTCACTCTGCAAAAGCGAAGAAACGAACTTTACTTCTTAATGAATCCTTTGGCTACTTAAGGCTTGTGAAGAGTAAATTTTACGGTAACATTTAAATAACTTGCCATGTATTCTTTCTCATCTTTCACCCTAATTGCATACTTTCTAATCCATTTTAATTCTTTCACTCTTCATATAGCATATAAGTAACGTTGTATTGTAAATTTTTATTAATTGATTATATCATAAATATGTATGTTCTTAATAAAATTGCAAATTTCACTTAAAATGAAATAGCATCAAAATAATTTTAATTATGTGTGTCTTCCTTACAGCAGCAAATTTACGAAATTTAATAATTTACTCGTTTAATTTTCATTTGTCACTCATTTACGATATTTCGATATTTACAACACTATCAGTAATCGGTAAAGGATAATTTTTCTCATAATTAGAGAAATATTCGTAGTCCAGTAAGAATAAAATAAACCCTACAAGACAGAAAATCTATAAATCTATAAACTATCTGATATCAATTTCTTGTTAAAATTATGAAAATTATTTTATTTTAGAAGTAGATGTTCGTGACGAGGGAACATTTAATAAAAGTTCCCAATACACGAAAGAATTTTTTATATCTACATAGGAGCGGTTAGTTACTGATAGAAACTGAACAGAACGTACTCACTTGCAGTTCACATTAAAAGACTTAATTTTCCATGGACTTTAAAAGCAGCTGCTTTAACGAGTCGATAATGAAAGGGCAATACCCTCTTTTACATCGTGTTTTACTGATAACGAATGTAGAATTCAAAAGACTGTAATCGGAGCGACACAATGAAAAGAAGCGAGTGGAAAGTATAGGGTGAATTTGTTTATTAGTAAAACAACCAACCAGAAGAAAATCTTGAAAATTAAGTTACTAGAATTTTATTTTTCAATGTTTCTTTTTGTAAAGCAAGACATTCATTGTTTGATGAATATAAAACTTAAATAAATAGAACACACAGAATGAAACAGACATACATAAAGTAAAGAACAGAAAGACTTCCAAATACTATTTAATGCAATATTAATAATTGAAATAGTTAATAAATACAACAAAATATTTTGCGTATACGGAACTCTAGTATAAATACAATAAAAAAATCGAATATTAATATGAGATACAGCCATGATATAAAACTGTCAGAGTAATTAAAAATTCTAGTTCCACTCGTAGAGATTTAAAGAACGCTGGTTCTGAACAACAGAACGTAAAATGTGTTGCATTTTAATGGCGTTACACATAAACAGTTAAGAAAGATTACGAAAGGTATGACGAAATAGCGTCATGAGAAAGTCTCACGTCTTCTGTTCCGTTTATGAATGAATTGGACCATTGTTGCCGTTGTTCTTTTACGAAAAATGTATTCTCTGACATATTCGCACACTTTTAAACGAAGTATGTTCCAAAATAGATCTGACAAGAACGAAATACAAGGTGGAATAGCCTTAAAATAGCTCTTAAAATAGTTGAAGAGGAGTATAAGGAAAGCTAAAGCTTTTTAAGCTGTGCAACAAATTTCTGTTATGTGGTCATTAAAATCGAAATTACCGCAAAATGAGAGTACGACGTCGCGATGCTTAACTTGAAACTGCGCCATTTGCAATAACTTATAGGGTACGATGATTTTTATGACTTGTGTCTCATTTGTTATGTATTTCAGTGTCATTTTTCAATTTTAATGTAGCTTGTAACTACGGAATTTTTAAATCTATTTAAAACCCAAAATTTATATTTATATCCATTAATATTCTTTGAAACTTAAAAGAGAATAAAATTCCTAATGAACCGTATTGTAATTAATAAATCTTAATTGTTTGAATAAAAGTCATTTTGAAGGATAATCGAAATTTCGAAACGTAGCTCTTATAATTATATGGCTAATACAGTTACACAGGTCACGAAGAATTTCGATGGATTTCTAAAAATGTAGCAACAAAGACGGTTTTTCAGAGCGAGCAAAGGTAATTGTAACTAACATATCGTTTGTTGAAGTTTTCACGATGCAAAGGTTTACTCTTTTCCTGTTCCCAGCAGCAAAGGGAGAAACAATTTTCCCAAGGATTCTTCTCGAGAACGTAATGCCAATTAAACACTTAGCTTTTAATGTAGCAATTACGACAGTGAAAAGAACAGTTTACTTTGGCTCCAAAACGACTCTTCAAGGAATTGTATATAAATTTCCAGTATTTTTTCAAACTTGTTGAAATTAAAGAATTACGCTCTCGAACGATGTCATTGCTCGTACTATGACGTTATAGGCCTCTAAAACAATACGTAGGAGCAGAACATTTCTTTGTTAGAAAGAAAAATTATTCGCTTTTATTATGAAACTTTCATGTTTTAAATAACTGTTAGATATAAATATAAAATGAGAATATCTTGCAATTGAAAGCAAACGATGTTCTTGATCTGCTATTAACTCATGGATTTTTATACAATATTTCAATGAATCGATTAAAGGGATTATATTAGATAGCGAATAAAACACAGATATTTACATACATTTGATAGTTCGCCTTTGATCAATTCAGAAGCTGTCTATATGTAGATCTGATTCTACAATCTCCCTATAGCCTCTCTTCTTGTATACATTTACCTGGCTGTACGTCACGCTCAAACGAGGGATCATAACGAGCGGACATTGATATACTCCAATGCACTATCGATTGATCGACATTAATCTTATCTTCAAGACTGGCGTATACAAGGACGACCGTAATTGATTCCGGGATTAACAGACTGGTTTCCTTTAATTAGGTTCCTTTGCCACGGTATTGCATTCTGTATCTTGACCCTTAGAGGAAATATCTGGATCATCGTGAAACATATATGAGATGAACAGCTGAAGGGTTTTAAATTCCTCTACATAGGTCTATTTTTTATATTAAGTCTAAGTTTTTTTTTTATATTAAGTTTAAGTCTAAGTATCTAAGTTTTATATTAAGCAAATGAGATTTCGTGGCTTTCAACGTTGAATTTACCGCGTTAATATATGAATTATCATTAGTGAATTATTAAGATATTTACACAAGAATTATTTTACAATAAAAAGAACTCGTATAATTGATATTGCAATAAACTTGTATATAATTAAATTGAATTTCTTATTTACTTAACTTTGGCTAAATTAGTTAAACCTGACTACATATTCGTCAATAAATTATTGAAATTTTTTCATAAAGATAATAATTATCTACCAAAATTGTAATTATCTCCTGGAAGTGCGATAAATCGAACAGATAATCACTCGTATTATAAGTTTCGTTTAATTCAAAACGCAGAGCAGATTTATCCTATCAAATGCTTTATTCAATTTTTCAAAATCCAATTAGTATCGTCACTTAACGAATCGAACATAAAATGGTCCGTGAATCTTGCATTACAAGCGCCATTTAATTCTTAATGCATCTACTATGGTGTATTTCGACCTGTTAATAGCGGCAATTAACAGATTGCAGCATTCCCTAAAGCAAGTCTGATCAATCGCAGTTCATTTCACTGGCTCCAGTCAAATGCTTTTAATAATACCATATTATACTAATGGAAGATCTTCAGAATCTTTCTTTATAAATAATTTCCAGCGATATCGGAACACCAATCGCGTAAAAGACTTTGAACAACAAATAAGTAATAATATACAAAAATAGTTTTCTTCCGAAAAGAGATATTTGCCCAATAACATAATCTCACAAACTAAGTTGACAAGTGCAAAATTTTAAGAAGTGTCAATTAAACAGTTCAACATGAAGGCTAGAAAAGAAACATGATGCTATTGTTATACAGTATCGGTATGTCAATAGCTAATCTTTGATCGAACAAGAATTGAGAAATATGAATGCGAAACGTTAATTTGTCTTTTAACGAAAGGACATTTATTTGGCATGCGGCACGGGAAGCATTATCGGTCGGTCGCTTCATTGTTTAAAATTAATTTCCTTCTCGTATCGAATAAATTAAACTGCTCATTGCTCATCCGACAAACAGTATCGACGCGTTCACAAAGAATTATGAGCCCGCGGAATATATTTTGTGTGGACCATAAAAGAGAATATCGAATACTAAATACATACGATTAATTTCAAGCATGTCAGAAGACTCGATTGGCGATAAGATCGATTATGCTGGGATTTTTATTTATGACTTTGAATCTAGTACAATTCGCTCTGCATTTGGATTTTGCTTTTGTTGATTTCGTGAAACTGTCGACTGTAAAACTGACATCAGCTTTACCAAAGCTTAATTCATTTTAGTGGATTACCAGGGATATCTTTGATTCTTTCAGAGTTTCACAATACTAAACAAAAATATAAGACAACTTGTACATTTGTATATGTCCCATATCTAAAAAAAAGAAGGAATTTTATTGATTTTAATTTCATTCTATTATTCATTTTTGAAAATCCTAACCTATTTAAGAAAGCAATATAAGTACCCTAAAGCTGTAAGTTGTCAGCAAAATGCTTTAAAATGTCAGAAAAGAATGTTTTGAATATCTGGTAAAAATGTAAAATACGAGCATGTTTTAGGGATATTCAAATTCGTCAATAAAAAAAAAGGACATAACCTCGCTGAGAAACGAAAACAAAAAGTCTCTAAAGGAATAAGATACGAATTCCAAGCAAACAACAAACACGTTCAAGTAAAAACATTCGGGGCAAATTTCTTTCGACGTTTGCAAGTGCCTTCGAGCTGTTTTCCCTTCGGCAACCATTTCACACGACACCCTGTGTGCGGCAATGTCACGATATCCGAAAGTACACAAGGAATAGGATCAGCGAAAATACCGCTTCTTGGCTTCCATCTCGAAGGCAATGATTCCTTGCTTGTTATACGTCAACCCGCTCGAGTTAGATACAGATGCATCGATTTCGGTGGAATACATTTCGTTCGAGAGATCGAGACCTACAGAATGACTCGAATTTTTGAATTCCTGCATCTTCAAATTTTCCAGCTTTCGAATGCTCGAACTTCCGAATTTTCGCATCTTTGGTCTTCCAAATTTTCGAATTTCCGAATTTTCCACGTTTCGGAATTCTAGGTTCTTGGAATCGTCGAACTTTGGATTTCTAGGTTTTTGAAACTCTGAGATTCTCGAAGTTTCAGATCTTTAAATTGCTAGATTTTCGAAATTTTCATATGGATTGCGACATATTTCTGTGAATATTATTTATTACGTTTACGTATTGAAGTAATCTTTGAAGTAAATCATGTTATATGTCATCCTATATAACACGATTAGAGAGAGCAAATTTTCCACGTAACAAGATACCTAATGATTATGTTGCATCGTTTGTACTTTGGTTGCTAAAAGCTAATTTGATATTCCTTCTAGCGAGATTATCATGCAACATTCACTTGCAGTAGCCGCAAGATCTAAGACAGCCGACGGTGTAATTTACTTTCTATCTGGATGCATTACAATCGATATATGTATCTAACGTTTCAGAGATTATTCGATAGTTCTGATACAAACGCGTGTTTGTGAAATTTTCATGACTATTAATAGCCTGACGTTTTCATAAGAATTATCTCACAGAAGACTAGATAACTCGCCTGACAAATTTTTTCTTTCTTTCGTTTTCTTTCGTCGAATCGACTAACAAAGATTAGCTGTAATAAAACGTGGAAACCGGTTGCAACAAGTCATTATTGTCTGCATTTTTCAAGAACAATGAATGATTGGTCGCGATCCCTAACAGAAATCGCTGAATTCGTAGAAAACCGCAGATAATGAATGGGTTTTTGTGTCCGGCAAATAATGGAGATTGAGATAATCCCTCATGAGTAAGGCGATTGGCGACGCTGTATTTATTGAGTAGAAGTCGTATGTGGAACGAATGTAACAAGCGAAGAAAATGAGGCTATCTCGATAATCCATATCCGGAAATAATATAACTGGAATTCCTCGAGCTACCGATAGAAATACCTTCCGAGGGAATGCGAAACCTTTTAGCCTGGAAGGAAACGTTATTCGTTTATAATATCTGGATATCTGGAAGAAAGTTTCTGTCATTGCGCGAAACGCGAAACAGAATATTCGTATCGAGATCCAAATACAGTTATTTATATCGAGTATATTTATGATCGAAAAGTTTGTAGCATCTTTTATCACGAAATGAAACTAAAATTCTCAAATTTCTAGAAACCCAAAAATTTCTCTCAGATAATGAAACATTCAAATAAATGTTACTTTTAGTTGAATACTAAATAAAATTAATTAATTAATAATTGAAATATTAGATTCGACACAGAATCCTTTTAAACGTATTTAATGTAAATCGATATTATTATCTAAATCGATTTTCTACTTATTATTAGAGTACTGAACTAAAGAATTTCTTCGATTTTTCTGGAAATAGGTGACGGAAAAGGGGATTGCTAGATTTTCAAAATCTCCAGAAATTGAAAAGTATAGAAAGGTACGTAATTCCTGTTCCTACAGCTTCGAAGCGGCGACATATAACTGTACCAGAGAACGTGCACACCGTGCACAACGACGAAGTATGAAACACAATACTGTTGACTATATCTCCAATAAACTTCAGTCAGATTTCAAATAGATTTGAAACGTTATCGAAATCTATAGGATCACCGAAGTCCAGTTGAAACCTGCGCTCGATACAACACTCCTGCCAATTGATTTAGATGAAAGTATTCAGATTGAACCGCTAATATCGAACCATTAATTTTTAAATCAAATTTCTTGCTGCTTCACAAGAAATATAAAAAGTGAACGAAATCAATGTGTAATGTATTATACAGTACTTTTATATGTAGGAAATGTATTTGTAAAAATAAGAGAAGATAAATGTGAAAAAGAAACAACTTTTTACAAATTTATCCTATCTCAAATTAATAAAACACAATTCATCCTTTTATCTATCAAGGGTTTATGCAGTTTAAACAACAATAACAAATTTCTCCTATCTATCTTCTCTTAACAAATCTTCCCACCATCAAATAAAAAGATTGTAACACGATCTACCTCTATCTCAACCCCACACATTTAGTGAATTTCAAGCTACCATAACCTGGCCACCAGCGCACTTCAAATTCCACCAACCTACGTACAAGCACCTCACCACAGAAAGGCAACGATTCACCCACCCCCTTCGATAAATTCAAATCCATAGCATCGGTGTTGCATCCGCTTCATCAGGAAGCTTCTTTTTGAAGAGTATCCGCTCGAAAAGACACTAGTGGTTATTTAAATTATCGACAGGCATCCTTATCACAGCAACCTGACAAAGACTATATAGCAAATTTAATCGAGAAATCGTACGAGGACCGACAAGTTTTCCCACAGGAGGCAAACTAGCAAAGATCGTCGTGGCGGTTAATGAAGTTGCAAATTGAAGGAAAAGCGAGACATAGGAAGCCTCGGGCAGTTTACTCAAGGATCGGCTAAAAAGTTTTTGCTTTCCACCTCGCTCACCCACTAAAAGTTTCTACTTTGCATAGCCATTGACTGCAACGTCTTTCTCGTGTCTTCATAATTTGCCCATGTTAGAAAGAAATCGAACTCAGCCCGTTCCGTTTTCTCAGTAATAAGCTCAAGCACATCGCAAGTTCGAACGTTGATCAGCTATATAGATATGAATTCAGACATATTTGGTTCTCATTAACAGTATGCGAATTGTACTGAAGTATACAAACTGACAAAGTAATGATTAGAAGCAGCACTTACTATGTTTCATATGGAATCATAAAACTAGGAATCTAAATTACGTATTGAAAAACATGACAGTAATATATTTTACTTTTTATGATATTTTCTTATTACCTGGTGGTTGATAGTGATGAACCTAACCTCGCACCAACCGGAGGAGTCATCGACGAGTGTCATACAATATCGCCTCTTCCCGAACAAGGGAACACGCCTTGGCAGAATGCACGGGGTTCGCACTCAACGTTTTGTCCCCAAACATAATAAAGACCATTCTCTCATGTCGCGATAAGCACAACACTTCTGCCTTCGCACTCGTTGGCAATTTCTCGCACAATGTCCGAGAGTACCGCACTTGAGATACTTCACAGTAGAACCAATTTTCGGGTTATCGGCTTTATTTGCACTTGATCCGCCTCTTTTACGATGATCCTTGCGATGACGCGCATTTCTGCGTCTCGACTTTCCCGCTACCGTCGCATTTCGTCCCGCGTTTCGGCTCGTTTCACTTCGCGCGTCGGATTCCTGCGCAATTTTAATTCACAGTGTCTCCAGAGATGGCAGCTCATCGTATGCAGCAGAAGGTTTCGAAACTGTCCGGTAGTATGCGCAACTGTATGACTACCAACAGATCTTGATTGATTTTGATCGTCAACGATCCAATTCCGTTAACTTATCCACCGCGTTAAAGAAACGTTAAGACTATTCGCTCACGTCATCGCCATCTTGCATATTTAGTGACACCAAATGAACCAGGAGCGCAACCTTTCGCGTTCGTCCCTTTGATTTATATGTTCTTTAATTTTAACGTGATACCTCTTACAGTCTCGTAACCCTTTATTTGCTTGATTTCCGACCGACTAATAGTCAGCACAATGTCCAGCCGTGTCCACGACTCGTCCTCGGTCCATCTTGCCGCTGCTTCGATCAATGCCGCGTCGCTCTAGACAGCTTCTTGCATGGGAATAATAGTGCCGCTCACACTACATTATGTGTCATTTTTTATTAGAATAACACGCATTTAAATCTTCCAGGTATCATCATAGTTCTCTTTGTAAAGCGTTTCGAACTTCAATCCCGGCGTATTCATTTTTCCAATGTAGCGTACAACTTCCTGATTCGCGAATTGTTATTATTCTAAACAATTGCAACTTGTACTTAGTGACAGATATCCTGAAGATTTTCCGTTTCTCGAGATCGCCGTGTGCCTAGAATACTGGGACTATAATTTATGATCTATTCGGTACATGACGTTGAGCGCGTGGCCGCAAGAGACAGCTGATTAGGCGAATATGGGAAAGCAACGCTCATTAACACCGCAGGGTCGCATACATACGTGTACGTACATATAAAAAATTGCGACATATTTGTCGTATGTCACCTACGATCATCGTAAGCAAGTGAGTCGCTACATTGACCGGTGGTCGCTAACCCCAGTCGGTATTTCCAGCATATCATACACTACCATATACTTGCATTGAGGTTAGAAATTTTTCTGTCAATTTAGAAGACCCTTCTTAACCTACCGTACAATATGGAAATCAAAGAATCAAAAGATAAAGAGTTTATCATGCAACGAAGTGGCGGGTGATGAAGTTGTAACTGAATATTCGTACATTCCAGAATTCTATAGTTCAAAAGTTCAAGGATTTAAAAATTTCCCAAATAGATTTGATTCGAATGTATAAATACGTATTGAACTTGATCTCATTGCTATATATATATACACACACACACACACATATATATATATATATGTATATGTATATGTAGCTTCTGTCGCCGTGTTTTTCTGCAGAAAAGAACCTGTCGAAAGAGGGAAGCACATTCTTCCAGCTCAGCGTTCGCTTGATGAATGGCGTCTCTTTCGCGAACTTTAACAGAATTACTTTTTCGTAAGAGTGCACCCTGGACGAATATTATGGGAAATGTGCGTGCGGGGATTGGAAGAGTCGGGAACGGAATTCCGGACTCTGGAACCGCGAGTGCTGGCAAGTTGGGGTTATCGCTAGGGGAGATAGGAAGAAGTGGTGCTTTTTTTATGAGAGTCTCATGGTACGTCAGAGTGGATTGTTTGAATATGGTATGTTGGAGAGTAGAATGACGAACGTTTCAATGCTTCGTTTTTTTGAACGGCTGGCTGAATATTTTAATACTTGGGAATATGTGGATATTCGTTGTTTGCATGTTATTTTACTTTCTCTTGTATTAAAATTAAAAGTAGATGATACCATATATGGCGACTGGCAAAAGTTATATTTACCATATAAAATATAGAACTTTACCAATATGAAAATGTTTTACGTAACACACGTAATATATTCATAAATGTTTAGTTACGTCTACAAGCCAGTGTATATAGTTATTATTTATCTTTTCATATTTTTACCAAATGTTTAACAAATTTTATTGTAAAAAGGTAAGTGGAAATAAAGTTACAAAATTTGATTAAATCTTTCACGGCTTCTACAAAAGTAGTTCTTAATCCACTTTTCTCATTCAATTCTCATTACTGACAGTTCTATTTTATTCAATTAGCTTCTCTAGAAGCAACGGTCGTCTTCAAATATTGTCATCTATTCAATTTCACTTATTAAATCATAATTTATTTATTCAGAAATTCAGTTTCTCTTAAAATAGACACAACGCTCCAGAAACAGTTTATTCTCCTCCAATAATTAGAGACAAAAGTATCAAAATGTAGAAATAGGAAGAGAAGTAAAATTTTCTATTGTGCTCTCTTCCTTTTTTTCCCCTATAAATACATTAATTAAATTACATATATGTGACTGTATATTATATACAAACCGTTACAGTAATAAACATATATGAGTCGAATATATCAATAGCACAGAAAATATTTCTCTGTTTATATTTTTTCGAAAACCACCTGTATAAATACTTTTATCTACCACTGTAATTCTTTTACACGAAATTAACAATCAACACGCGTGCTAACAAGTTCCCATCGACCGTTCGATTTTACGCAATTCCAGGCTAATTCACAAACACAAGCGTTCATGTTGTTATCTTGAACGATCAAACTTAATGCGAGTAGAGATTCGTGTTTGCTCAGTTGGCAATTAGCTAGAAAAGGTGTTAACGGGTTAAATGGACCGATTAAGACTCTCAGGGTGACCTGGACCAAGAAAAACAAGCACCGCGAACGTATGCCATTTAGAAAGTGACGCTAACAAACGTGGTGTATGACCAAAGGAGTTGATATTCACAGTCGAAACAATCAACCACCATAATAGATCGCAGACGGTTCTAGCTGGAGGAGCTGACGGCTCGATTAACCGAAACTTAAATAGTGTCACGTCATCCCGAGGTAATCAGTAGCTGCCCTTAAATTAGCTGGAGGATACGTATCTGCGCCGCTGTCACGTAGTTGAGCAAGTTTTTGCTACGTTGAATTAGAACGTACGAACGGTGATAGAGGGACGTGATAATGAAAGGAGAATTGTTTCTGTTGCAAATACATGGGTTCCATACAGAAACAGATTGAATGGAGTGATTAGAAGCTTTCCTCTCCGTCGACTTAAGAAATGAATTAAATATGATTAAACGAATTACTATGGAAATTACATAGGTCGTTTTTAAATTAGGATTGTATTGTATTTGAACGAGTGAGTTGAATAACACCACAAGTCCAAAAGCTACATTTTGGGATATTTAAACAGTTCAACGGTTTAGTCCTTTGAAAAGCTCAGTAACTTCGTTTCTTTATAATCTCGCGAAGCCTTGCTCGCTCTAATATATATGCCGTATATGCTATAGCTCTAAGTAATCTGAAAACAGTTAAACCAATAATTCATCCACTAGCAAAAACTGGACTCATGTGTGTTTAGAATTTGTGCATCAACAATCGAACTAAACAGGTGAAGTCAAACTTTAACTAAAAGATACTTTTTTCATGCGTTCGGAAGGAAAATGTGTGATTTGTAAGGCATACAACGTGCGATAAAACGGAAAAAGAAGAAGACACGAGCAATCACCGGGTCGTTTCCGCTTCACGGTTCCGTAATATGTAGCGACGTATCGGAGTTCCAATTAAACGGCGCCAACCATCCAAAGCATTGCGTTTCCGTAACCGTGGCAAATAGCGTGAACTACCGGCTGTCGATCGTTTCCTTGCGTCTTGTCGACAAGACGTGAGAAATTGTCGCGAGAGGTAATTCGGAGTTCGGCAACACCTCCCTCGTGCACATAGGCGAACGGAACTTCGCGCTGATTGATAAAGCAACGCTGCAAGATGACGTTCGATCGCGTTGTGGTTCCCCTTTTGATACATTCTCGATCATCCAGTTCCTTCCAAATCGATCCTCTGAATTTTGTATGTTAGAGATAGTAATTACTTAAAAAAGACTCGTGAAAATGAAAATGAAAGAGAGAGATCGTGAAAATGAAAATCTTGAATATTATCAGATAGTGCAGTTATTGTCATGTATACTTAAGAATTGTTTCAACAAATTTGATCAAAGCTACTATTTTAGACTTAAGATACGCAAAAACGTCTTTCTGAAATAACTCGATAATTAATTGCACGGTACCTCTATGCAAATTAATAGAATATTTTATCGTGAACGAGAATATAATATTCAATCATGAATGAGCGCAAATAAAAAAGAAAACACAACAGAATCACACATGTATAATAACGAACTTTTTCTCGATACGATGGGGAAAATTAACGAAGAAGAATAGCCGTTGGTGGTTCGTTTGTCAGACAGTGTTGGTGTAACAGTGCCAGATGGCATGGAATCTGCGAATCGGCCAGACCGCAAAACACCCCTATATACCGAGTGGCACGTTGATAAATGTGATTTTCGAATATGATTTAACGCCGAAAGGAAAGTAGTGGTTAAAAGAGCAGGAAGAGAACATTGGGAACTCCATTAACTTTCGATATATGGCGAAGCAAGCCAGTTTCCGTTTTTTGGATTAATAACGTTCTTCCGCTCGGAAGTCAACGATCTGCTGATAGCGATATATGAGAGAAGCGACGTATGGTATGCATATGACCACTTGTAGACAGTATAATGGATGTAACAACTCGTTGCTAAAAGTTGCAAAAAGATTATTCTCAATTTTTTTGTCCCTTTTAAGTTTTCAATTTTTTATCCTTTTTAGTTTTGTCGGTCTTTACGACCTTTCAGTATTCGTCGATAAAAACTGAACGTTAGTTGCCTACAAATGTTTTATCAGTGGTTCGAATCCATCAATGGATTCGTACTGGTATAAATCCATCAGAGACATATATCACCAACGCGCAATAACTTTGCAACCTTGAATCAAGGAGAAATCTCTATCGATGTGACCAACCATAATCCTTTGGTTTCCTGCCGATTACGGCTTAGCTATCCCTTTTAGACACATTGAAACACGACAATATTCATACACGTAATCACTATTCGAGCTTTTTATAGGAGAAGAAAACTATTACGACAATACTCTAATAACTAATACAATAGTAATAATATAATTATATAAAATAATATGTATATAAAATATAAGATATATATAATATATAATGATATAATAAATGACTACTAAAACAATCATACAAAATTCTTGTTCTCAAAATATTTGTTGCCACACAAAATTGAAATATTTATGGAATTTGCAATTGTTCTCGCTTTTCCACAGTATTTTGCAATAATTATTATAAACATACATTCAATATACAAAATATACAACGCACAAAAGTAATGTAGGCGAACGTTGATCATCTTTATTCAGATACACGCATAATTGTACACACATATTTATCTTCACTATATCAATTTAATTAATCATTTATGCATAAAGCAGAATGTTCCGAAACATATCTATAGAAGATATCTATAGCGTCGATTCTAAAAAAATGTATATACAAAAACGTCGATCAAGACTTATTTTCTAAATTATAATAATTTGTGTATTAAAATACTAACCTTATTTCTTCGTAACTCTCTTCAAAATACACATACACACACCCCGCCCCTTTTGTTCATGCTCGTCAGCTAATTACCTCATTACTTTCGCTCTCGTAAACGAGATCAAGTAGAACCAATAACACGAAATACACGTCGTACCACTTTCCTCTTCGCATTTTCCCTTTTCTTGTTTCTCAGTCTCGTCAACTGCAGTTGATATCTTTCGAAGCCGGTTTTTATCTACTAGCAGCAGTCTTCCTCGATTTCACGCCTGCCCATTTTATTAGCCTTGTATCTAATTAATAAAATTTCCCGATTTACCCTAGGTAATAGTTTATATTTCATCTACCTGGGTGCACGTTTTAAACGACTACCTGTCAAAAATTGATCATAAAAAACTTTTATGTCCATATTGTATGCGTTGTGTAAAGCATTCTAGAAGGAGAATTATTGACAACAATCGTATTTCTATACAAGCAGATTTCGCAGACGAAGAATGCACTCGTTAATTGCATTAATTCGAGAAATTCAAATATTTCATACGCTATCAAAAAATATGAACAATGGTTTAACTTCTTCAGCGAATACCACTCTCTAATTTCTGTTTCAGTAATTCAATTATTCCAATAGCAGTAACTATATAATGTAGCATACAAAAGGTGTACAAAGTTTCGTGGAACGTTTTGTTGGAAAGTATATAGCAATTTTTAATTCATTATAAGGTGTAACACTCGAAATTTCAATGGAAAATTTGCATATAGCTAAGTACTTTGCGTTTCAGACCTTATTGTTTAAAAATATAAAATGCATATCTTGCCGCATCAACTAAAACAATTATTTGCTTAATGCGTTTACTGTAACATATTTATTATATTCAACGAAACAGAACCGTAATAATTAATTGCAACGTTATCATATTTAATTATATTTGTTTATGGTAAAATTTGTTGATATATTATTTAATGTTATAATGTTATTTGTTTGTTTATTTTATTGGTCATTGCATTCGATGGAATACAGCAAATATCTACATTTCTAATATTATTCGTATTATTTGTATAAATCTCGTACCTCTAATTCAGTTCAAGTAATTTAATAATCGTCTTCATGTAAAACTGCATGGACTGATTTTTATTGTTTAGGTTCAAGTAAAGTAACTTCGATCAAATACCTAATAACAGAAAAAAGAGTTTGAGAAACCAATACAACAAACAAGAAACTATAAGTAACATATGTTACATTGTCTATATAGTGACTATTATTCCTTTCAAATTAAGGAATAGTTTAAAGAACCACAACTTTATTTGAAAATTGAAAAGACGTTTTGTACCAAATAAAATAACAGGTTCATATTGATTTGAGGTAATTTATTAATTCAAGGGTTAAAAGCAATATCGCATCGATTATTTCAGCTAAAGGTATAATATTCTACGTAAAGGAAGGTACAACTATATATTTTATAATTACAAGCTAAAATTATGTGCTCTTCCAAGAGTGATCGGAAGCAATATATTTCTACTATAAATATACCTACCGATTTACAACCACGTGATTCAACTTTATTCAAATCATTCCGTACGGCATAGTTTCAAAAAAAAAAAAAAAGAAACGAGAAAAAGAAGAAAGGAAAAAGAAAAAAGACGGAAGAAAAAATTTTCTTCTGTATTTTTGCCTATCCTCCAGATAACGAAGTTAAGTCGACGAGAACCGAGGGTAACTGTGATTCCTATCTAGCGAGGCTCTTATGCCTACGGTTTGGCTGGCGCGTTCCTTCGTCGAATAATCCGGCTCACAATGGCAAACTTTCTTTCTTCTTCCTTCCGTGGAAGCTTGCACCGGAACAGCGGCTCTCCGAACTTGCGTTTTGGCAAAGCCTGTTGGACCATTGGACCTTAGAGTAGCTCGTTCGCGGGGCACGATGGACCGATTCTGGCCAGGATCCACGCGATTCTCGAACCAGGAAGAAGCTTCTTCCTTGTTATGTAGGTTCTCGTGCCACGTTCGAGAGGATCGAACCAACCAACGAAAGCGTTCGTAAGAGTTTTAAAACGAGCGACTCCAAGTTGCATCTGGATCAGTTGCTCGAAGATATTGTACGTGTATACCATGTGTTCCGTTATTTGAACTATAGTTCTTTCAAAATTGACCAATATAATCATAATAATCGTGTCTCGTTATAATAAATCGAAAGTTCAAACATATAAGATTTATACGCCATTTAGGTTAAAAAAATGTCGAAATCCAAACTTAAGTTACTTAACAATGTACGGTGTCCAGATTGTTCGCTGATCGAAAATGAAATTTACAGTCTCTTCGTCCACCGAATCCTCGCTGATAAATTGTCCGTACGTTTCCAATTTTTCCGACGTTCGTTGTCGATGGAATTCGCTGAATTACCATTGCTTTAATTAAAACTCTCTCTCCTTTTTACCTTCTGCTCTTCTTCTTGTTTCTCTAATTCGTCATCTCGTTTTTATACTTTCGTCAATTCTTTTTTACCATGATCGATCGATTTCTTCGTTCTGTATCTATGAGTGGCTCGAGTGTTGTTCGTGATGGTCGAATAATGAGTTGTCATCTTTCGTTTCCGCGTAATTGACGTGAATTCGCGATAAAATTTCCGGGCTGAGTCGCGACACGTGCTCGGCAGGATCGATTCCACGCTCCGCCAGCTCAGGCAATTAGAGGCGTATAATAAATCCGCGAGTTCGGCTCGGGTCACCATTATTCCTCGACAAATCAACCGCTGATCATTTTTGGTAGCATGCTAATTGGATATCGACTTGTTTCTCGTTTCGTGACGAATTTATACACAAGCGTGCCCGTAATTTTGATTGAAAGTAAATAAAATATTTCTACAAGTGTCGTAGTATCTTCGTCAGCCTGTTTCAAGCACAAATTCAATTATCGAAGTTGGAATTTACAAAAACGATTATGACAATAGGAGATAGAAATGGTAACAAGATCGAAGTTAATTAGACACAAAGTCATACCACCGCATTAAATTTCACCAAATGACATAAATTTCATTGGATTGTTCGCTCATTATGCCGTCGATGTCTCCGCCGGGACGAACATTTGCCATTTACAATTCACGACACAAAGCGTAAATGATCGATTTCATCAATTTTCACTGAGTATCTTTATCGCCGTGGAAAAGTACATTCTGAAAGAGCGCATGAATAAAACATAATTGCTGTGCTATTTTAATGTGCGCGAATGCACGCTTAATTTCCAAGCCGACAATCCGATTACCTCGATCGCGTATCTCACAATTTTAAACACATTTCATCTTTCAACGTTCGCCAATTGTTCCGACTCGCTTTTAATTCAAAATATAAAAAGCACCTGAAATGAAATTATTATGGAGTTTTTGTGCGTAATGCTGTCGATGATAATTAAGTACTTTTATGCTATTGAATATATTGTATTTCAAGTTATGTATTATAACAAATTTGTTTGCATTTCTTTCACAAAGTATGCACAGTTATCGTTTCTATAAAAGACCAATTTAGAAAACGATGGCATGTTGTTTTATCCATTTGTCGTTTGCAAATGGATTAAGTAATTTTTTACCCTATTGCTTCGAGGTTATCATCCTCAAAAAAAAAAAAAAAAGAAAAATAAAATTATTGTACCAATTTGACATTCTAACGTAATGTTCTTAAAAAATTATAACGATTCTAGATATCCAAACTCGTGTTCCCTAAAATCACGATTTCTCACTTATTGTTATTAAGTTTGATCAGAAACTTTCCACTGGTTGTACGAGTAATACATTTGTGTTCAGAGTTAAAGGCAGCGCACGTTCGCTTCCTCCATGGTTTAGACTCACCTGAAACAGAAAGATAACGCCGGAATTAATTATGCAGTCTGGCGCACAGACACGAGGTCGGTTTGGTTGTTATCGTCAGATTACCAAATTATTCGCTATCAATTAGAGAGCAGCGCAGATCTATCGTAGCCGCGATCAAATATTAATCCATCAAGAGGCCCACGATTTAACCTTCGTTCTTCGTCGTTTTATGCCGGGCCATGCAAATAATTTAGCATTAAAATTGAACGGCCGGATTAGTGCAGCGCGAAGCATTAACGAGGAACGTGTTATCGAATTTTAATACCCACTGATATTTCCACGATTCTTGAACAGGATAATGTAACGAGCTCTGTATTCGGAAAAATCAATGAGCTGGTTAATTTGTTATTAATCGTTTGATCACTGACCATAATCTCAGATACCATTTAATAATAAAACATTGTGCGAGATATATATATATATACAGGGTGGTTGATAACTGGTGGTACAAGCGGAAAGGGTGTGATTCTACGCGAAAAAAGAAGTCGAAAATATAGAATAAAAATTTTTCGTTTGAGGCTTCGTTTTCGAGAAAATCGACTTTGAATTTTCGCTCGGTACGCGTGCACTTTATCACGTCTCGTCATAACGGATCTCACTGTAGATCGTTGTCTCGGTGGAAAAATTTAAGAAAAAAAAAAATTTTTTTTTAAATTTTTATTCTATATTTTCGATTTCTTTTTTCGCGTAGAATCACCCCCTTTCCGCTTGTACCACCAGTTACCAACCACCCTGTATATATGTCGGAGATGAAAGGACATCGGGACTTCCCTTTTGGAATGTTGGGAAAAAACCCAATACCCTGGTCCAGACTTTTACTATGGACTTTGGACTGGACTTTGTACGTGGAGTTATACGTGTATCACATCGCATTCGTCATCCCGTGGACCGTGGATTCGTTATCGAACCTGAATTCGTTGTCATCAACATCTCGACCATCCGATCGCCGCTATTACTTATAGCCTCTTGTAGTACCTCCATTTGTACCCATAAATATGAGCTATATCCGCGATGGTAAGTTTGAGTGAAGGTTCATCGAACGCCCAAAATTCCAACCTTAATCCGACATCAGAAGTGGGATCAGCGTCGGTTATAACAGTCAAGGAGCATATGAGTATCATGCGCGAGTTAATTCAGACACTAGTGCAAAGGCCGAGTACGGAATCTACAAATGTAGCGTTACCACGTTTTAACCCCGAAGTCGCGGGCGCCGATTCAACCTCGTGATGCGCAGCTACTACCGATCTGATTATACGGGACCACCCGTTACGAGACAGTGCGTTATTTTCTGCTCTAAATCTTGCCCTAGGGGGTCCTGCTGCGCATTGGCTTTCACAAATAGTGTGCGGTGGAAAGTTTACTTGGCCAACGTTTAAGGAACGATTCCTTTCACGTTTTGGTGGAGAAGAGATAGCAGCCTCGGCGTTAATAAGGATATCCAGAGAACAACCGTCAGAGACCGAATCCCCAGGAACTTATGGTAGTCGCATCCGTTCCATGCTGCAGATGAAGTTGAAAGATCTAACGACGCCCGAATTAATCAATGCCTTCGCCCTTTATATGTTGAGCTCCCGAGATCAACGTTTTCGACGATTAACACTCGCGAATAATATCAAGACGGAGGACCAATTTTATGATGAAATGAAACTTCTTCCTGACGACGGTCAGCCAACACCTTCGCCAGGAAATCCACCGACGGGCCCCGAAGCTAAAAGAAGAAAGTCATTGGACCACCGGCGTAAGTGTTACCGCTGTGGCAACTTCGGGCATAAAGCACCTGAGTGCAGCAAGAGGATAAGATTGGAGTCGGGGAAGCATACACGAAAATCAGGGGATAACCGAGGGGCCACATCATCGACAGTGTCCTGCTACAAGTGCAACGAGGAGGGGCATATCGCCCCTAACTGCCCGTTGTTGCGAAAAGAAGGCCGTTCAATGGGTTCAAATGTACCATTGAGTGATAATGCTATGAAGCTCGTCGGGTCGTATGTTAGATTCACATGCTCTCGGGGCGACAATGTAATAAAACTCTGTGCGGTCGTACGATCCAGAAAAACGAGATTCACTTGGGAGCGAAATCGAGAATGGTCCATCATGCCAATGCGATCAAATTAATAACCCGCAGGATGCAACTGGCATTTTGAATACTAATCATGATGATTTGTTTCTCTTATTCCTTTTGTTACCAAATCTTTGAACAAAATTTGCTGTTAAACCGGACCCTTGATTTATTTAGACATTTAGCTCAATTGTAAACAACGTTAATTGTATCGAGTCTAATGTGGGAAAACTCAATATTTTAGTTACACCCGAGGACGTGTGATTATCAGGATGGCCGTGTCGAAGATGAAAGGACATCGGGACTTCCGTTTTGGAATGTTAGGAAAAACCCCAATATCCTGGTCCAGACATTTACTATAGCTACACTTAAGTAATAAAAATAAGAAATAGTTTTAATGTTCCAATCCGGCTTTATGATGATGGGCTTGAATGTGATTATCATTCGTGTAGAATTCGTTGTCATCAACATCTCGACCATCCGATTGCCGCTATTACTTATAGCCTTTTGTAGTGCCCTCATTTGTACCCATAAATATGAGCTATATCCGCGATGGTAAATTTGAGTGAAGATTCATCGAACGCCCAAAATTCCAACATTCATCCGACATATATATATGTCGGAGATAGAACGGGAATACAGTTGCGTGCGTCAGGTGACTCTTCACGGGATGCAGCCATTGATATGGTATAACACAAGTATCTTTTATTACAAAAATGAAATTGATTACAGTTCGGACAATTAATATTGACACTCAGACGCTCACGATACTAATGACAATGGACACCGGTTCGATAACGAATCCACGGTACACGGGGTGACGAAAATCAACTTAATGTACGATAACTCTCGCAATAATTCTCTCAGTCAGCAACTCGATAAGCAACTCGCTATACGGCTCTGTCCTCAACTCCAAATGAAACTGCCCTTATATACTCCTGTCCCCACCTCTCGGGTCAATCTTTGTTTTTAGGGAAAGCCATATAATCATTCCATACCTCTGTCAGGTACACGTCCCTTCCGTGGCCGTGGCTACGTCTAGTGACCCGCTATGTCACCTCGAACCCGAACCCATCGTCATAAAGCCGGGTTGAAACATTAAAACTATTTCTTATTATTATTTTTTTTCTTTATTACTTAGACGTGGATATAACAAAAGTCTGAACTAGGGTATTGGGATTTTTCCCAACATTCCAGACGGGAAATCCCGCTGTCCTTCCTTCTCCGATATATATATATATATATATAATCCAATGTTATAAATCACTCATTCAGGGTACCCAATTTCCATATTTATAGTTCACAATTATTCGATATGATAGGATCTTCCATACTCATTATTGACTCAGGTCAGTTGATCAAGTCCTGTAACGTATGTATGGACAGACAGCATATCATAGTATATGTATAGTTTGCATACAATATTCATAGATATTGTCACTATGCAATCTGTCTGCATATATGTTGCATATCCATATGTTCCAGAACTTGAACAACAGGCCACAGATTGTCTGCAGAAATCTTCCACGCAGACAGCTACCTGTGGACAGTGTCTTTATGTCTATATTTACGGAGATGAGAAGATGGCTAAGTAGAGGACTGCGGATCTGATTGGTGTTTGTTGCTATACTTTAATATTTTATTATCGTAACAGTAGGGGAAAGTGAACTAAAACCGGGATCCTAAGAATAAAATAGCATAATTGTGAAATTAATGTCTTAAACAAAAATTGTAAGTGTAGTTTATTAAAGCAATATTTTTATTAAAACGACAAGACCTACATTAGATTTTTACAAAAACGAAAGAATATCCAGAAAATAGTTTTATATATAGATTACTCAATATTATTCCTACTATCTGTAATATAGGAATTCATTCAATTTTTAAAATTCCCATTCAGTACAAACTTCATGGACACACCCAAAACAAGCTATACATTGGAACTAATCTTTCATTTCATCTGGATGCAGCATAAGATTTCCGATAATAAATACAAATATTTTCGTTCCTATTATTAGAAAAAATCGGGTGTCCGATTTTATCCCGTCAAGCTTTGCCCCAATATGCAATTTTATAAATATTATAGATTATTGATGCTACCATGGCGAATTTGAAAAGAACCCATTTACATATTCATACCTTAATGCGTGACAAATAGCATAATTCGTATCAAAAATTCACATACTTAAACAATATCAATAATAATAAATTTCATAATTCTTTGAAAGTTGTATCACAGCACCAGAAACACGGAAATCGTATCAAAATCTAAGAAAACCATGCGTATCGCGATCGTATTTTGTTTCTGCACTAACCAGAAAACGATAACTGATGGCTGCATTGACCCGAGAAAATTGGAGAACTTTTAAAGTAATAACAGATCTCCCTTTTGGTCAGGTCTCCTATGGAAACACAATGGCTGTTTTACAGCAATTAGTAGCTCCCAGACTTCATATTAAGGTAAAACATTCAAGTTAATTAAAAAATGTTTATTTTTTCATTTCGTAAAAATAGCTATTAAAATAAAGGATACGTGTCATTTAATTTAACCTTAAAAATCACTGCCTCTATTCACCCCTTAAAATTCACATAATTATGTTTCGTACATGCAATACTGTTAATAGAAAGTAATTACCAGTTTATAAACAAAATAAGTGATTCGCGGTGGACGAGAAACAACTGAACGTAAATTAATTTAACCGCGAACGAAGCGAGAAGAGAAATAAAGTAAAACTGATATTAATTTTGGAATTGAACGTCACCTGAATCACGCATAATAGAACGAGGAAACAGAAAATGCGGAAAATAAAAGAGTATTTTGTTAAAAGGTTCGTTCCAACAGATTTCGCGTACAAAGTTGTTGATAATTTTTTTATGCCGACAGCTAATGAGAATAAACGATCAAAAAGTTATGATGAAGATGGCAAATTACACCAATTACGATTCTTCTTAATTGAATAAGTGTTAGGCGTTAGAGTAATATTAGAATGGAATATGACAAGCTTTTTTATTAGAACTTTCTTCAAAACATTTAATTATTGAATATTATTTATTGAATAATATAAATCAGATTAATAAATTCAGATTAATAAACTTCAAATAGCAAAATTTGCTCCTGCGAAGAAAAGTAAAATAGAAAACAATGTCCGATAGAAGCACGTCAAAAATTTTAACGAATCATTGTGTTTGCAAAGAATGTTACTTTAGTTAATTTCTTTCGATTATAAAGTGCTTTAAGTTGGATTTTATAGAGAAATAATAATGCTTTGAAATGAAAGACTATTTTAATATTTTTTGATACGATATTCTACATTTATCTACGTTTCATAGTAAGTTAATAGAATAGAAAAGAAATTATTTGGAAAATTCCGTTCAATAAAATTCTATTCCTAGGACTCGCAAATCACCTTACAATTTTTATACCTCATCCAAAAGACCAAAATTCACGATGTAGTCGAAAATGTTAAACGAAAATTTGTGATGAGTATTTCTAAGTATTCGTCAAGTGATAACTACCTGTATACCAATCCTAGTAGATTTACCGTATCTTATGTAATTTCCCATTCGCCGTAATCACCATAGCCTCGATCCCCTTCAAAAGCGCATCGTTTCTCATCTATCAACATGTATTTAATCAATCACGTAAAGATCTCACACAGACGGAATTAATAAAGAGGCACAGACATACAGGTAATACACAGGTACTTTATGCACGAGGGAGTTTTGAAATTAGAGGTACCTATTGATCCCAGACACGCTATCTCTCGCTGATAATTTCGATACTGCAGCCATCTGGGCATAGAGCCGAGTCTCTGTGTGTGTTTGCAATTCATGACAAGTTCGAGGAATTACTGTTTCTCCATTCGCATTCAACGTCAAACGATTATTATGCATGACTCTTCTGAGTTAACAGGAAAGAACCGCGAGATACGTGTTGCACGATATCGAATCCTACCCAGAACGCAGAGAAAACCAGACCTATGATTCATTTGCTGTAACAATGACGTAACACAACATTTATTTTAATTGTGTTTATGCAGCCTGTACTTCTTTTAATTCTCTGTGAAGAATTATTTAAATCTATACAGTATGAATGAATTTTTATTTTCTGAAAACTGTTTAATCTTAATATTAGAATATATATCATTGGTACGTAATTTCACGAGGATTAACCTGTATGTATTCCTACCGTGTCCCGTCAAAATGACCGGTGATTAAAAAAGTAATAGTTTTTATGATTTAACATAGATAATGGTCAATTTATAACTGAATGTATATAAAATGATGAACTTTCAGGAAATTTCGTCCAAATTTACTTCTGTTTAGTTTCAATTATAGACTTAAATAAAATTACACGTTTACTTATATAGAGATATTTCTTATTCACCTTCGCTGCACTTTTTACAAATTATCTTGTCATCAAATATGTTCTTTCTCGCATCTTGAACAGATTTTTGTAGTTTTGTAACCTTTACAATATTTAATTTGACAAGTTTTTCGTGGTAATGAATCTGAACTTGATAGTTTTGTTGCATGGTTTTTCCCCGCAATCCTTTATACTCAGCGGCGAGTTCTATAGCTAATTGGGATAAAAATTCCTGTCTTGAAATATTTTCACCTGTTGTTTCTTTATACAAAATCCAGGCATTTATTCCAGCTAGGTCCAAAATGTTGAAAAATACCTGGAGGGGTCAACTACAAGATATTGACTTCACGCTGTATTTCTTTGACATCTGGTCCACTATGTCTACATCAAATTTTGTATCATTATAAAATCTAATCGTTTCCGGTATACGTTTGTTGTTTGTTTCAATTTCTATTGCTTTATGCATGGAACTTAGCACAAACACATTCTTCGTTGGTTTGCATTTGTATACTATAAAGGAAATTTGATTTGAAATAAAAAGTTTGCTTGAAAACAGTCATTTGGTCTTTTCGATTTTTTGCTATCTTTGGCAATTCCCATTTATTTTCACGGATTGTTTCAACGATTGTAATTTTTTTTGCAAGTAGCTTTGTGGCCAGTGATACACTCGTAAAAAAATTATCTGTCGCTACATTCTTTCCACATTCTGTGAATGGTTCCATCAGCTTCAGAACAACGAATTCTCCAAGTGGAATTGAATTTTCTCTTCTCTCATCCTTTCCCAAATAGGGAAATCCATTTATTATGTACTTACTATTGACGTCACACGCCAACCAGAATTTTATGCCCAATTTATCTGGTTTGTTCGGCATGTACTGGGTAAATCTACACCTAGTCTTCGACAGAAACAACTACTCAACAACAGTAATGTTTGCACCAGGTTTATAACAAGTTTGTGAATTTTCTATAAATCGGCCCCATACTGTAGATACCATTACAAATTTATTGGTGCGTAAACATTGGCTTCTTTCGCTCTTCTTATCAAAATGTATAAACCTTATAATTTCAGCAAAGTCACATCTGCTCATTGTTCTTGAAAAAAATGCAGGTCCGTAAATTTTATTCCACAAATATGAGACATCTAAATTCTTTGCTTGATATGCACCACGGGCATATAGCAGAGCAATAAATGCATCTAGTTTTGTTGTATCTAGCTTCCATTTAGTCCCCAATTCTAAATGTTTCTTCCGTACATTTTATTATATGATCCCTTATACTGTGATCAATGATAAGATAAAATGCCGTCTTTACTTGACCTTTCATTATATACCGTTTAGCATATCCTGTCGGACCTGACATATTCTGAAAAGTATTCTGAACTGATGTCCTAGCAGGTTTAGGACTTGCATCTATTTCTTTCCAAACTGTTCCATCGGTCCCAATTTCGGTACGTTGGTTCTCTACATCAAATTCACTCTCTGCTGATAATCTCTTTCTTTTTTGCCCTGGACGTAAACGCTTATTTATAATATTCTCCTCTTCACTATAGTTGTCTAACTCTGATTCGGTTGTAAATAGGTTTTCATACGTTTCCATGCTGTTTTCAGTTCCTGAAGTTTCTTGTTCATCGCACTCTGAACAGTCTTCTTCTATGTCCGTCAATTTTTTTAATAATTGTTTTTTTGGAAAGTCTTGACACTTTTAGGGTAAATATTTATCACAGAATAACACTATGTACGGAATAAAAAATTATTGTCAAATTTGATATGCTTCATTTTTTCCTTTATAACAACTTTACACAAAACCCTCTGAGATGCTTCCTGTCTGAGTTTTAGAGATAACAAGTTTAGATGTCGACTTATTGACTAACAAACTGAGATGTATTCTGGTCGAAAGAACGATAGCAAGTAAGAATATGGTCTGTGACAGCGATATTTATACGAAAATATTGCTGAGTATTGACCCTTCTTCATCAACGGTTACTCGAGGGTGGAGTTGGGAAAACCCTGTTTTCCCGTGTTTTATCGTAATGAACAATAACCCTAAGAAACTTCTCGACTTTTAAAATGTTTGTAACAATGGACCGTAAAAAATGCTAAATTTTATGGCGGTTCCTTGGGATTATTATGGGCCTGAGTTGATATGTCTTGACAGCTGGTGGCCATCTTGATCGAGACATGGATTATGGTTTATGACAAGGTTACGGGCGTACCAATTGTTATTATTTGTTATTACTGTTTTTGTTTGTCATCTGACCTTGAGATAAGCTTTTTCAAGGCAGAATACAATTTTTTCTTAGAAAAGAAAAAAGCAAACTAAAAATAAATACGGAAAAATATATCGTATACATGTTTTAGTAAAAGTCAGAAATTATGAAGCGATATGATAACGTTTAAATATGGTTACATTTGCGTAGAAGTTTGAAAACGGTCAATTAGACCAGCACTGGTAGGTTTAGTGTTAAACGATTTATTTTGATGATTAACTGCTGGTATTTTTCATGAAACAACGTATACATTACATATCGCATTTTGAGTTATGTCGTTGTCGCAACAAATGAACAATATGTTCATCCGCATAATTACAGTTTCACATATTTATTTATGGTTGTTTTCATGCAATGTATATTCGTAACTTTCTGGCAAGCTTCAGTAACTCGTTGAAAAATAACATAAAAATTACGTAAAATATACTGTCAGAGGAAGAAAGATAGACAAAAAAGATTATGTACTGTCAAGAAAATATAAATTACACAAAATTAATGATTCTTGACGCTCTCTCAAAGAGATTCAAATTTATTACACGACCAAATAGAGAACAATATGAGATTGCTTTTAAATATTATAAATATTCATTGCTTGCAATAGTTAAAAAAAAATGGCAGATATTCTTTTAATTTGTAAAGCAATTCGCTGTTCACGTCCAATTTAATTTTGTACAAAGTATCTTTTAATGCGTAAGGAGCATAGTGTAACGTGGAATAATCGTCGATTCGAAGCTTTTGGTTGCCTGTCACGCGCAATAATCGTAATTCGTAAAATTTCCGTGTGAGGGAAATGCCAATAGTTAGCTGAACGGCCAGCGAATGACAATTTATTCGATGTCATTAAATACCGCGGATATTTGCCAGGAACGATTATTCGACCGATGTTTATATCAGAAAAATGTTCAATGTTTGTAACAATAGAAAATTATTGTTTCCACAAAATACACTGGGCTCGATGCAAATTGTCTGACCTACTCTGTTGCGTTGTATTATGAACGACAAGTTAGTGTTGTTAAAATCGTTGACGCTCTATTGGCATTTCAATCTAGCGATCTTTATTTTTAAAAACGAAATTTTATATTTTGTTTAGAGAAAAAATGATCTTCTAAAGCATTTTCACACATTTTACTTAGCGTTTAGGATATATACAATTTATTCAACAGCTTTTTTCAGGTCAGACTTTTTTTAAAAGTCGGCCAAGTCACTTTAAGCCCACGCGACCATGTGCCATCATTACGGGATTCTCAGGATGAGCAAGGAGTTAAGTAGATCTTGATAGACGTTAGGAGAACATTTTATTTGGTTACGTGAAACTTTCAGAAGACAAGATGATTAATTTCGGCTTTTCTAAATTTCACAATTTTATTTTCTAGATGTGCAATTTCTTTTGCTGTAAAACAAGATACGAATTAAGGATGCGTTAGTTTCTTAAATTATTAGGTTAAAATTTATTAAACGTGAATAATCAAAGGCTTAAATATATTAATCAAAGTGAATTAAACGCATAGTTCTCGAAGAAAAACAGAAAGTGACGTATACATTCGATCGCACGTTTCATCTCGCTTGTCAAATAAAAAACATTCAATTCGTAGAATTTTCCCGCTCCGCAGCGATGCAACATCTTGTCCCTTTTAATATCTCAAGGTGGCCTGTCCTTCGTGTTGTCGAACCGATTTATCTGTCCAAAAACTCGTTTGCAGAAACGATCGGACGAAAGGTCCGCTTTGATCACGTACACGTTCACGATGCACGCCAGATAGCATGGTGCATGTGCATTGCGTGGACAGGGTCGAATGTAATCAACTCGAATCGGGTCGCGACACGGACAGCCAGGATCCTCTCGTGACTCGACGACGTCCGTCGTCGATTTCCACTGGATTTCGTTTCGTGCGATGGAAATTACATTGTGCTATTCGACGATCGGCCTGCCGCGTTTTCTCTGATTGCGGCCTCGAAAGGACGTCCGATTTCTTAAATCGCGAAATAAATTGATGCTGCTCGAATATATCCTCTGATCTACAAAGATATATCTGCAACGTGGAAATAAATTTCGTTTCTGAAGCAAGTGAAAAATTGTCCACGAGATATTCCGCGCGTAACTTGTAAATTTCACACGTAAAACGCGCTATGTATAAGACGAAGTGGTTAGCTCATTATCTATGTTAAGGAAAGAATTTAAATTTCAAATAGACGAAAGCAATTGCCCTATTACACAATGACTTTTAACTGAGCTCTATTCGAAGCTCGCTCGTTTAAATAATTGATAACACTCGGTCGGTTAATGGTGCTACTTATCACAATCATTTACACACTGCGTTAATGTTACCGCAGAATTAAATTAGTCGAACCATTAATGGAATATTTAGTCGCACAGATTGTAAGCTCAACGATCATTAAGAATAATAAACGGTAATTGAGTTAAGTTTTGAACGAGATACACCGGTAAGAAGTGCCTGAGTTCGAAAATTCAGTAAGCTTGAAATTAATCTTACGTTAGCAACACCATACATCTATTTTTTTCGTTCGTACATCTTTTTCGAACTAGATTTTTATTTTCCTCTTCAACATTTCAAGAACGTAGATAATATATTAATTGCGTCGTTCCTTGGTTTTGTATGATACTTCATGCATTATATATTGATCATTTTTGCAAGGTTTGTATCTCTCGTAACAAATTTCTCTTTAACCACCGAGTAGTATAAAAATGAAAAAAAAAAGGAAATCGCCAAAAATAGACTCGTCGTGTATTTCTCGTATAATCTTTAAATAACTTCTAAATAAAAGATCTGCTCACAGTATCCCAGTTTTTCTTTAAAAGACGAACGATATCCTCTCCTAAGAAGATGTTCGACCGACTACCTAAACGAGGGCACGCGTTTTTCGTAAATAATCGAACCGCAAGGAGCCTGGAAAACGGGGCTTCCGGTGGAAAAAACCGGCAAAAGGGAAGGTTGAAGAAAAACGATGACGTAAAGACTCGGTGCATTAAGGTTAACGAATCGGAAGTACGCACTGGGGAATAGCAGAAACCGGTGAGATAAGAAGCGGAGAATGCGCATGGTTTATGACACTTCCGTTTGAAGCCAGACAATTCCCTGTCTAATGTCCTACGCCATTGCACGCGATATCGCTTTTTATATCCATATTCGTATTTGTGTCTTTCGCGCAAACGGAGCTCGGGGTGCTAGCGACTCCCAACTGTAGTGAGCATGTACCTACAATTACGGATATTCAACTGCGGTGAATTTACGATCAGGACCTGGTTGCTCCGTTATTTATGAGAATGCAAGGTTTATACGGCTTTTGGAAAATGTTTATTCCGAGTCTTACGCCGCAGTCTGATATCGCATCTCCGTTTGTGTTCGAAGTTCTATGGTTATACATCTATTTTACAAGAGTAAAAAACTGGGGTATTTTTTTTCTTACGGTATTATTATCTTGGACAAATTTATTTGTCAATAACTTGATTGTCCAACGTTCAAATACTTTTGTGCCATCCATCGATCCAATCTATTTCCGTTATATAAATAAAATTCGTGGACAGAAGGTTCTATATATATTGAGCCGCTTAAATACCTATAACCACGCCGAAACATATAAATATTTGAATATCTACAGATAGCAATAACGTTGAACCTTCCATTTCTATGATTTTCTCTCATCATTTTCATCGATGATAAACGGTTTTTGCAGAGCCGTGTCACGGAAGAAAATTATTTTGACAGAGATCACCAGCCCCGACGGGATTCGCCAATACCAAATTCAATGCTTTGATATCAAACGTAACATTCGTCCATGTTTCCGGCCCCAATGAGTTCTCCATATTAATTATAAACATTAAATTTCATTACGACGCTGGGCAGAATTCCGTCTGATCGTAAATGGCAGTTGAAATTTAATGACACTCGATCTCAATCGATGAACGTGCCACGAATTTCTGATGAATAATATTTTATAGTAAATTCAGAATGATGGAAAGATTAGAGCTTGCGGAATGTGATAAAACGAGTGCTTTGTTCTTTTTCTTAATGTTGTTATATAAATGTAAGTGACGTTTATTAAATATATTTGAATACGAATTACAAAGCAGCATAAGTCTATTTTCATTCAATAGATACATATTTTATTATGTTTGCATGGTACAACTGTTACCAGTTTAGTCGGGACTCCTAAAGTCTGATAAAACAGTGTAATAAAACATTTTTTAATTATCTACATGTTTAAATATACATAATTTGCATAAAATGCATTTGGAAATACCATGAATTCGAAATTCAGTACCTTCAATGATTAAAATAATAATACCTACTTTTATGACAAGCTAAAACCATAATTTTTGACAGAGTTTATATTTAATGCGTTGCATATTAAATTTTTTTATATTCGTTATAAAATTTTATCGTGTAATAAAAAATTAAGTTTTATTAAATTCACCAAATGAAAAAAAAGACAAAAGGATAATTCGATTAAAACACGATAACTTCTATTTGTTTATCCAACGGAGCGAGTTTGTAATTTGAAATTCCACTCCGTGCTGCGTTTCGAAAAGTCAGAAAGAAAAAAAAGGAAGGGAAAGATGTAAGTACTCCTGCTCGTTTCCAGGACGAGAGAAATAACTAGAAGAATTCAGGGTGGACTGCAGTCGTTTCCAAGTTCTTTGGTTTCAAAGGTATTCGAAAGGACGAAAATAGTTTTACCGGATGAACGAGCAGATAACTGGAGGAAGCCAAATACAAAAGATTCATCCGGCAAAAGGCGCGAGTTTCGCCAGTATTTTGGAATTAACGCGCTTTTCTCTCATTTCTCTATGAGCATGGTATTCAAAGTCTTTCCAGAAGCAAAGGTTCAAACTTTTGGATTGAAAGTTTTATACCTAGTATTATAATTAATAAATTCATCCATGTTTCTTTAGAAAAGTACATTAAGTGTTATTATTTTCACATAGAATGTCCTATTTCGCTATAAATATATGTCTTTCATAAAAAGAATATATTTATCTAAATCATCGTATTCATTGAATTATCGAAGTTTGTACTATTTCATTATTAAATATTTCAAGATAATATTGTGAATGGAATAAAATACGAATTTTGAAAATATAGAAATATTGCGAGAGGAACCGGAAATAATCGAAAGGGCGGGATATTCGGCGAAGAGTTTTTCTCTGGTTCGAGGATATGTAGAGATCCACTTGGAAACTTTGAAACTTCTTCGAGTTCCGACTGCGTTAAAAGCTTCTTCTGCTTTAAAAATTATTGCGTTCTGTTTGCTCTTTATGCGTATGAACAAAACTCTCCTACTTATTCAACTACGATTTTCTAGAACTTTTCTCTTCCATAACTTTCACTCTGTTTTCCAAAGGTTATAAAGAAGATATCGATTAATACAACTTTACAGTAGTTATTAATCTCGAGAAATTAAGAAAAGGAATCGAATAGATGAAGAAGTAAAATTATGAAACGAGAAAAACTAGAAAAGAGGAGAATGAAAATAAGAGAATCAGATATTGCGATAAATGTGGAATATAAAAAGAGGCGAAAGAAGCTAAAAACAAGCCTCATATTTCGTTTGATATTTTATAGATTTGCATATCCAGTGAGGCGACTTAATTTTCAGATTCGAATTCAAGGGATACGATTATATCATTCAGGATATTGTATCAGCTTCCAATTTAATTATTTACATTTCTGCATCGCGTACAATCGTAATAGAACACCAGTTACGTAAAACCCCTGCAGACAAATTAATTGCCATACGATACGAGTACAGAAATATCCAATGAGCACTAACGTAACAATAACGCCGCGTAGATAAGATGGACACAAGAGTGAGCAATTATCAAGGCAAGTAATTAAAAATTTTAAATCGTAAACTGCTACAATACTTTTATATCTTCTCTTCGTGTTCCTTTAAAATATCTAACTCTTATGTAATTTGAATGCAATTTACATAATATTTAAATAATAATGAATTATTTCTGCTATTATTTTCAAATTTCCCAGCTCTATTAGAGACGAATGTATCTATTAATTATAATTAATTAATTGTATTGTAGCAATTACATTTCTTCTTCCTGTGTGTGTGTGTATATGCGTTTAAGAAGAAGATAATCATTGTGTAAAATGCTATGGAAATGATCTGCAATTTAATCAAAATTTCAGGTCAAATATCTTTATCATTTCTTAAAGTTCTTATAATGAAATCCTATTACAGGTCAATACATATTGATTGTAATTAATGAATTGTATTTCGAATTTGTTATTCATTATCGAAACGTACTGAAATTTCAGAACTTCTTGGAAGCCTGTTTCATTACTACGAATAATGAAATCCATATATCGCTAATTGGATCAATTTAACATTTAAAATCATACTCCCTAATTACTGCTTAATTTACACCAGACTTTACAATTAATTTCCCTAAATAAATCTTTCGCTATATTACCAACCTTGTACCAACCAACATATCATTAGCATAGCTTAAAATATTCATACATAACCAGCTACCGAATCCGACAAGCTGAACCTACTACCATTTTCCGGAGATAGCGTCGATATTTTCGCGGCCTCGCCCATTGTTCGTTGCAAATAGTCCGAAATCGCATCGAAAAGGCTGACCGATTAATAAGGTACAAGCCATTCGCGGGCCGACATCAGCGCTGGAATCCGTGTAACTTTCGCGATGAATAGCTGCCCCTCCTTCTCTATGCCGTGTAATCGTGCATTAATGATGCCTGTTTGCGGGGTTAATAACGTGAATTTTAAACCGAGCAGATCGCGACGCGTGCGCTCCAATGCGCCGACCTAATTAAGTGAGCGAGCACATCGTGTCGATTCGAAAACGCTATCGAAACAGGATTCGCTTTTAATAAACCCCGATACTGAATAGAATTGTCGCCCTAAGTAGCGATGGAATTAACACGATATAATATTGACGCATTATTGATAATTCCACTGCTAATGCTTATGCATTCATAGAAAATTCGAAGGTGTAAAAATGTACGTAACGAACGTATTCGAAGCAAAGTGGGTGATCTAATATTGTAGGAAAATGGTATAGTGCTAGTAGGTTTGGTAACGGTATGATTGTTACAATATCGCTTGATGCTCCGTCAATCTATGTTTACGCAATCACTATTCGTCCCTAACTACTCTCGTTACAATGATTCTCTTTTTAATACGCTGATAACACACACCCAATATCTCCCAGGCAATCCCTTCACGATACTACATTATACTACATTCCTACAATATTAATCAAAATATATGAATATGTATAAAAATGTACGGTTTATCGGCAATACTCGAACAATTGAATAGCTAAGGATTTATGGAAAATACGTAGAAAATTATAAATAAACTATGTATATAAACTACACTTCGTATAAGTTATCCTTCAAGTGATTGTCAACATATTATAATACAGCCTTGAGAATCGACGGAAATAAGATCGGAACTTCGATACAACACGATATTAAATTTTATCGCTAGCATCGATAGGCATCGATGCGGCGTCAGTCCCAACACTAGCTCGCTCTTTCTGTCTCCAAGACGCGTCTGACTATGAATTAACGCGGTATCGTGATTCCGTATTTGCGTTGAATTTACGTCCACACGGTCCGCGCGTGTTCTGGCAATTTTGGTTTGTTAATTTGCGATATGGTCCGAGTTTGCGATAGCGCGGTTGGATTTATTAAATAAATATCTAATAAAATTTCGTGTATGCTCAGGCTGGTCGATATTGAGTTACGAGAGACGGTGATTTTTCCTGTCACGATTAACTGAATTTCGGGATCGTTACTGATAAATAGAGAAATAAAAATATATATTTACATAGACGATTTTGAATAACATCGTACATAAAAATAAAATTGCCGAACTTTCGTAATGAAAAATTTCTTACAATTTATAGATACTAGATTCATGCAACAAATTTTCATACATAATAAATGTCTTCTAATTCCACAAATTTCCATAGAAAATGTACAGAATAAACATGAAAGGAATAACGTTGAATGAAAAATCGATGGAAAACTGTCGTGAGTAGAAGATAAAAAGGGGCAGGATGTTTCCCCGGAATAAACAATAGCTGCTCGAAACTATTACATTGATTCCGCGATATCGATTTCCCCTGTTTAAACTGGCAATTCGGGAGATAGTTCGACGAGGAAACTCGAACGGCAACTTTCTTCCCCGTCTGGAGTCGTCGCATCCTGACTACCGTACGATGAACACACGAATACCTCATCGTTCTATCCTTCGCCATTTGTTCTGATCGGTTAGTTACGAGCCATACGGATCTTTGGAAACTAGCAGCCAACGTCCATCAACCTCTCGATTCTCTCTGATCGAGAAACGGAGACGCTGCTGACGCAAACGGTAACGCGCTACTGTCGTATAAACCCGTGCAATTTCCAAACTTCCTTCACTCTATCATTTTGAAAACCCAAGAGGGAATGTTCTCAGTCGATTCTACTATGAATTTATTTCATGGAGTAATATCATTCTGTTTTTGGAAGACTATATTTAATACACGTGTACGCTCAAAATTCATAGAACATCCTTTATTTTCTAGTATTTACGATTTTATAATTTAACGTTTCTATATTTTTGAATAAAATTAGCGATATAATATTCTTTTGTATTCTTTATTTTTTTACCTAATTTTTTCTAATTTTAACCCTCCGCTGGCAATATGATTTTTCACTAACCCATCCGGCATTGAGTCTTTCAATTCCTGGACTGATTTCTTATCGTTTTGGACTTCAAAAAGAAAACTGAACAAATTTGAAATACTTGTTATAGTCCCTGATATACTATATAACTAGTACTTTAATCAAATGTTGGAACGTTTTTTGCAATAAAAGTAAAGATTCGATGGAAAGTTATGAAAAAAGTGAGAAATTGTTTAAAGGTTTTGTATTAAAGACAAATATTAAAGAAGTTATTGTACGGTTTTATCTATAAGATTATGATTTGTCGAGAAAACATAAAGAACTTTGCCAGCCCTTAGAAAAATATAATTACTCTGAGATTTCAATCTACGGGATTTTTAAGCGGATTATTTATTACTGGAAAATGATATGAGACGCACATCGAAAAAAAAGATGCGTATCTCATGCTTATTAACGTATAAGAAATATAGGAGCTGTACGTACGATAAAAAAGGTATGCATACATAAAAATTCACTTAATTAGTAAAATATTGACGTGGATGGCGATATGGATCGCTGAAGAGACAGTGCTCATTTTACTCTTGTCATATTGAGAATCGAATTAAACGCAGCATTTGAGTAGTCAAGGCCTTGTAGGTGTGAGATATTTTTAGTTGAGGGACCTTTGTTTCGAAAAAATTAAACAATGAAAATTTCATCTGAACCTCAACAACCTACATTGCCGGCGGAGGGTTAAAATTAACTTCAAACTTTCGAGGGTATTCAATGTATTTTTCATATATATACCACCTTTATTTTAATACAGATGATAATGATGATTCCATAGAACGCAAGCACATCTATACAACGCATTCGCATACTTGACAAAATTTTTTGAACCGAATCTGTGAAGCTGGAGGTGTTAGTATCAAAAAAATCTAAACAAGCGCAATATGAATTCACAGTGTAACGAATGCGATTCACAGGGGCGGAATTAACCAGGGCGAGAATAAATAGCGACGTAGAAGAAAAGTTCGTGTGAACTTAAACGATTTCGTAGGGACATAGAGATTTAACAAATAATGTTATTAATAGTCTTAAAAAGAAATAATAAATTCGCCACAATTCTCTTATTTTGTTCCAGATTTATAAACACACACACGAAACACACGAGAAGTAAAAAGAATCGAATGAAAAGGATAAATGCATAAATGTTCACTGACCAATCTGTTCGAGTGTACTCGTCGAATTTATCGGATTCGGCTGATTTTCACAGTTTCGCGCTCTTTCGATGGCACATTTCTCCGTCAGATATTTTGTTAAAATATCGGTTGGTTGTTTATAACCGATATTTTGCCTCGGCTGGTGGGAAATTTCGCTATGCTTACGTAGTCTCTTTATTTGCACGTACCTGATTGCGCCAAATGTTTGACAGCGAAATATCTCTGTTGTCCGACATAGTTTCCCTTTCTTTCTATCTTTTTCCTCTCCTTTTTGTGCCAAGCGACACAGTACCTCGAGCAAAAGCGGATAGGGAGCACTACATTTTACCCGAGCATGAAGTTTCAATTTTATGGCTGATAAAAATTAATAAATTATCGGTGGGTGCAACGAGGCGCGTTATAAATTATCAGTTCATAAAATTGGTTCACGTCATCGGCGAAGCGCGCTTGCATCGCGATTACGCGACCATTTTGTCGAAAGGGGGAACAATCGGCGATTTCGTCGCATTCGTGCTGCTTCTTTTTACCCATCGTTTAAAGAAGTTCGACAGAAGAAACTGTGCGAAAGAAATTCAGACTCCAAGAGGAACGATCGAATGAATTTAGATTAAACTTTCAATCTCGTGCTCCAGTTCTCTTTTTTTTCCTTCTTTCATTTTGTTTCTCTGTTGCTCGTTCGATTTACGAGTAACTGGATCTATTGAAACGGTATAAGTGATCGATTTATTAGCTCGTTTTAGAAGGTTCGAAGTTTCTTAACAAACGTGAACTCGCTAAATCTAACTCTGTATGACACACATGGAAACTGTTTTATAATTGATTTTCATCGACTGTTTTATGTATAAAGCAATTTTGATGGACTAAAGATGACGAATAATAGGAAATTATTCCTACAGTGTTCGCAATAGAATATCGCTATTAAAGTTTCAACAGAACGTTATTATTAAATTGTTTATTTGAACATTTTCATTTCATTCCATATAATATTAAGTTGTCCGAAAAGTTTCTTTCGTTTCATAAGGAAATAATAGACGCACAATGTTTTTTGTTTTATATTAATTTATTGAATTATGCACGAACATAATATTAAAAATAGAACGAAATTGATCATACCTAATTTAATAAAATAATATAAAACAGAAATTGTTGTTCATCTATTATCACCTTATGAAATGAAAGAAACGTTTCGGACAACCTAATACAAAGTTTCACTTGGTATAATTTGTCTTTTCATAAATTGCAGTTTGTACGTCTCTGTGTTTTACAACGTTCCATCCGATACTTTAATTCCTTTTATTATAATACAAATTCAACACACTGCTGTCATCAGATTATAAATGGTAGTAACAAATAATCATTAAACTGAATGTAGTCTGTCGAAATAAAAAGAAGTGCTCTTTGCTCTGAAGCTTACCCCCATTTGCTTTACGGGAATACATTTTACTGATTTTACCGCGTTTCTGTTCATTTTAATTTCAACACATTATCCATGAATCAACTAGGTAATTACACGTCGAAACTACCTTGTTAATTCAAAAGAGCAATATCTTTTTATCCTGAAATATCGCCATTGTACTTCTTCATTAACAGTGGAATTATTATAGACTGATTCAAATCACTAAAATCATGTAATTGGTTAAATGGAAATATGAAATAAGGAATTAAACAAATAATTTTTCAAACTCTAAAACGTTGTAAAACGTGTAACAACTGTTCAAACATACAAAATGTAGATGTCAGTATATTACTTAGCATATAATTATAATGTATGTTTGCTAAGTTTATTTATTTCATTTATATGATTAATATAAATGAAGAAATCAAGCAACTTAGGTTACTGGCACAAACGTTCACAATACTTCGTTGAAAGTTGCATACGCGAACTGACTTATATGGAATAGTTCCGAGTTTCGCAAGTCGCAACGGATGTTAAACCTAAATATGTCAATAGTAGTAAGTACACAATCGTGACATGTGCGATACGTACGCAGTCACGAGAGAAGAACATTCTTCGTTTTCAACGCTCCTTGCCATGTCACGGTGATCGTATAAATTGCAAAACGAGACAATCTATATGTGTCGTGTGACTCGTGTATAACAATGCACGTATTCACTGCTTATAAGGGAATGCTATTTCACAGATACCGTTACTACAGTAGCCGTAAATTTAGTTAACAAGTGATAAATAATATTTTTATCGATGAAAGAGTCTGATAAGAATGTTATCGGTGCTTTCAGTTTCCTGTGTGACTCTTCATTCGTTTATTGCCATAATAGTAGTACCCTATTCTTATATTAACATGAAAGATCAATATATGGTTAAGCATAATGCAATCAGTAAAATGCTAAAAATAAATATAGTACAGAATATAATGATTTCAACTTTTTCTTCAACTCTACATTTATTATGTGCACATATTATATTTATAAACATACGAATTTCATTTCCAGATTTAACACGACTGATTATCAAAGTTGCTACTGTGTTAATATTTCAGCAGTAATAGGATTTTCAATATTTCAAGACAGTTCTAAATTCTACATTCAAATTTACCACGCCAAAGTAACAAAATTAATCAATGTCTTTCTCTACACCCGACAATTTGAAAATTTTCCAATAATATTGATACAACTGTTCAAAATAGTCACAGATTCCGTTTCCAAATTTATCGCGACTAATTACCAAAATTACCCAATAACTTTTTCAACGTTGTTCGGTCGTTCAACATTTTATCCAAGTCGTTAGCTACTCTCGCGAATGTAATATTCTCTCTAATCCTACGTCGACGACATATCCCATGAGTCAAGCAAAACACCGAGTGGATTTCAACATTCACGTAACCAAACTGGTAACAATACGAGAGATCGATTACCGGTAGGATAGGAGAGATATCGCGCCTGGGGAATCCCAGTGTCCGAACAGGGACGCAAAATTTGTGGTCAGAGGAAACGACGAACAAGCGTAAAACAGCCTTACGCAAAATGCGTTCGTTAGCGTGCAAATGGATCGGCTGGAAATGGCCAGACCGTAAAATAATCTCGTTGCAGCGGGTGTAGCTGGCTCAGTGCGTTCGTTAACCGTTCGTGAACCACAGGAATGGACGCAATTACCAAGGACAAAATCGAACCATTTCTCCGGCTGACAAGCATCGTAGGATCTCGAATCGTTTTCCATTCGTACCTCCGCTCTAACGACTATGCAATTCTTATTTCTAATGGAAATAGCAAATAAAAAATATTAGATAATCGAAGCTACGAGTTTGAAAACAACACGAGTGCAGTTTTTGACTTATTGACGAGTGCAATACTTGAACCTACAACGACAGTGAAGGAAAGTAATACGGTGCCGGAGTAAGATAGCATTTTACAAATATAAGAGTTTCCATTCTACGACTTCGTACACCTAAACCTGGCGTTTTTTGAATTCTGTTAGTCAAATATTACCGAAAAATATTATCGATGAAAAATTCAAGCTGCTGACATCTTTACGAATAGAATTAAAGAAACGTAGCCTAAACAGTTTGTTTCGTCCTTTGAACGTTACTGTGCCTAGAAGCTTCGGAGATTTGTAATTCCTTTGTATCTTACAATTTTCCATAAGGACATAGAAATTTTAGAAGCTGAAGATTGCACCGAACGACATTAAGTAACTAAATCTGAAAAATTCGATCGGCAAAAACATTGCGCAAAACTGAATCAATGAATATTTCTCATCGCAGACAAAACAAAAAAAAAAAAATACCATCGCTGCTGCGCGTGACGCTTTTCATTGTACCCGTTTTAATTTTTTGGTTTCCAGTTTTTGTCTGATTGCGTGTGCGTGTGCGTGCGTGTGTGTGTGTGTCTGTGTGTGTGTGTTTTTATGAATTTAAGTCAAAAGGTTTTAGAGATGGAAAGAACTACAATGAGAATTGGGCCGATGCAATTTCATTATTCTTTTTTCTTTCTTTCTTTTTTCGCAGTGAAAATAAGCATGGCGCTGGGCTGAGAAATTGTTTTTGACCCACTTCACCGTGCACACGGTATATCTCAGCCATGAGAAAGTTGTGGAAACTCTTGGCGAGAGGACCCCGCACGTTTCGAGATTCGTTAACCTGGCTGCCGGATGTAAAAATGCGGTTCCTTTGAGCTGGCAAATGGATTTTTAATAGATTAGCCATGTTGATGATCAAAATTTCGAAGAAGATCGTGTTTATCGGGAGAAATGAAATACATTTGATAAAAACAATGGAGTTTAAAGAATTTAAGAAGATAATATATTCCATTCGCTAAACGTTACAACAAGTACTACACTTTGAATATTTTATATATTTTTTTATATTATATGAATTCTCTGCGCTTTTGCATCTTTATGTTTTTGCACGAATGCATAAAAATCCGCAGTCAACTGATCACTTATGAAAAATTCGCGAGCAAAAAAGATTAATGGAGCGTGGAATGATACAAAGAGATTTGCTTGGTGAATGGTCTCGAATCACCAAAATTCGTGGCCTCTACTTCGATAACGGAATGGCTCGAATCGACCTCGTCCCGCCTCGTTCTCATCGTCTTTTACGTGACACTTTAACGGAACAGACTAACAACGTTAACAAAGCGAAGAGCAAAGGGCGACTAATTCGATTCGCTAGACAAACCCAACTTTGTCTTGTTTTGCACCTTCAGGTCACGAAGATCGGACTCATTTTGTACGCAGCTGGCACTCAGCAAATCTAAACAATTCCGAACGTTGTTACCAGCTACGACGATCCTGAAAGACATAAACCATGTTTATATACAATCGCCATAAACAGGCGATTGTTTTGGAAAATTTTAAGAGATGTGCGCTTTTAGAGAAGAAGATTTCCAAAATGTAACCGCAATGAGGAAGAATCACAATGGCGGTTTATGGTGGAAAAGCAATTTAAAAGTATGGTATTCTGTCGATCTTGGAAAAATAGATTTTCAAACATCACAAGGTGTATTATTGTACTTAAATTTCGTTTTAACGGGCCATTTTACGAGCTTCTTTCGTTTCTACATATAAAGTTGCAAAACTAATAATTCGTGCTAACTATATACAATTTTATAAAAAATATTATTTCCACATCTACGATATATTTGTTATCCAAATTTCTTATAATTTATAGAGTAAACATGATCATAACTTCTTCCTCTTTTTTATTTATTTTTCAATATTAAAATGTTAATTGAGTTCCTTAGAATTTAACCTATAATTTATACAATTAATTTATAGAATTTATAGAATAATTTATAGAATTTATACGTAAAATAAATTATAGGATAAATTATAAGAAATTCAATTAGCATTTTATTATTAATAAATAATAAGGGAAAAGAGGAAGTTATAATCACCAATAATTTAGCCAGTTTAATCAAATTTTTATAAGACAATATTTTGGGCGATATCAAAAAACAAAAGAATATAAAGAGCTTGTGAAAAATCTTCGGGACGAAAGCAGTACGCGTTGCAATATCAAATCGTAGCTCGTCCCTGTGACAACTACCCTTTCCTCTCTTCCACCCTTCGTTATACCTCGTTTTTCCCAACGATTCGTAAAAATCGCTCGACACGCCGAGAGAATGGCTGTCGAAAATCAAAGGGCGCTGTGGAGCATTGTAGCATGCACGGATGTTTGAATTTCTCACGGTGTCGTAGGCGCGAGCAAATTCTCGACGATTTTTACGCGGTGTTACTGTGTACTGCATCGAATCAGAGAACGATTTGCAAAGCTCTGTGCGTGCCCTCTTTCTCTTTCTCTCTGTCACTCTTCTAAGCTGATCGCGTCAACCAGGTTTGTCTAACGCAAATTGTTCCGTGTACCACCTGGGGACACTTTCAATTTTCCGAACTGTGCATCCGCTAAACCTATGTTTAGAAGATAAAAAATCTGCAATATATCAGTTTAAATTGATGATACGATTCTATCGTTAATTTACAGTTAAAAATTTAAGAAAAATTGTAAATCTGTTATCCAGATGCTGTATAATATCAATGCTCTGTCTTTTTCAATATTACCTACAAATAACAATTTGCATCTGTCTGACAATAAATTGATCAATTGAATCACAGCAATCTGGCTTACACCGTAATTTGATCAATATTATCGATGAAATTATATCGCAATTCTCTTGAATCTCCGCCACGTTTAAACGTCACCATCATTCTGTCTTTTTCTATCTCTCCTTCGTTCCACTATTCCCCTCTTGCCTCTATCGTTTTAATCGACAAACTGGTCGTCGATTAGGAGACGAAACGAGTGGGGAATACGGCCTCGGAACTGACTAGAAACTCAACGATTCACAAATGGACTCGAACGGATTCGAAGAGAGTAGTCATCTACCCCCTTTGCTGGCTGCCTCATTATCCTTTTCCATGGGTCGGCGACGCTAAGCAAATACTCGAATCTGGACACGATTGTGAATTACACGCCTCTAAATTTGTATGCACACAGGTGCACAGGCTATTCCATTTAACACCAGCATTGAAATAACATTGTTGTTTTTAATGTTGGAAGGAAATGATCAAAGACGGAGCTTTGCAACGAGAGAAAATTTTATAACTGTGATTTTAATAAATTTTTATTAGATTTTGTGGATAAAGGTATCGTTGAAAATGAAACCGTGTATTTCGCTAAGTTTGTTGAACTTCAATTTATTTTTATTTCATTTCCTACGCGGCAAATACCTAAAAATTGTGCAAAGGTACGAGCGATCACGTGCAAAAAACAGTGAAGCAAGAAACGAGAGAAAAGCATCGAATGAACAGTAAATAAACGATAAATAACAGGAAATAAAGTATGCAGTAACTGCAAATAATTGGCAAATTAAATAACCTGCGAGTTTTACTGAAAAAGTCATAGTATCTGTTGCTTTGAACACCGATCGAAAAAGATGATCAAGGAAAAAAGCATTGAAACATAAAAACAGTTTATGAAACACGAAGAAACCTCGTTTGGAATCCTCGCTTGATTTCATTCCACTTATCTTGTCCCGTACATACATAGTTCACTCGGTGTAAAAGGAAAATTAACGTTTCTCGTGGTGAATTCATCGCGTCCAGGCAAATTGACCCTTATTTAAACCGCTTAAAGCGGTCGAACCGACTGAATTATCAGCCGTTAGTCTAACAGACCTGTGAAAACGTGTCTGTTAATTCACTTGTCGGCTGGGGGAGACCGGAACCTCAGAAATTTGTGGACGTGAAGGGTGACGAAAGGATAGATCGAAGCGAAAGGACGATAAGCAGAGAGGAGACGAGATAAGAGAAGGAAGGGACTCGATTGTCGAAACGCAATAAGGATGAACGAAAGGATTTAAGTTTGATTTGCTTAGTTGTATTTTTCTTTTTTCAGACAGGTACGTGACTACTAGTTTTGAAATTATGTTCAAACTGAAAAAAACAGCGATGAGATTTTTATGTTGTTTGAAACGTTATTAGATAGGTATAAGTAAGCTGAAAACAGTTATGCCTGGAACTTATACTATTTTATTGCCTACCAGATGAACTCGATCCTTCTGAATGTTCCTTGAACTGGAATATTATAACTTTTTCTAGAAATTCAGCAGTGATAAGGAAGGAAGAAAGGACACTGTACAAGTCCGGAGAACGTTGAACAGTATGATACGGACACGTTATTTATATTGCAACGGTATATACCTTATTTGTGATAAGTTTCTTTCGCAGTAATTTTATCCAAGATTGCAGCGAATCTTATCTGGGAATCCACTTTGTTCGCTTTTATGAAGAACTCATTTTTATGAGGAATTATTTCCATGGGCTAGCATTCTTGAAAAAGAGATGCCGAAGATGCAATATTAAGCAGGAAAGAAATTTAGCTAGGTATTAAACGTTTCGAATTACACATTTCCATTTAATTGTAACACTCGTTCTTTATCTCCTGACATCTCTTTGAAACATCTATTATCTAACGCTCTTAGCATTACCGTGATAATATATGCAATCGTTCATTTAAATACTTCCTTATATTTTTTCAAGTATGTAAATAACAAATATATAATTTATACAGTTATGTTTAATCGCGCTTCCTTTGTATCTCTTAAAACCTACAAAGAAGAATTGTTTTTCATTTTTCTTTCTTATGTCTTTCTATTTCTTGAGAAAATAATCCATATTGTTGCCATTTTATCTTTAAATCTCGTGGAATCATGTTCTAACTAAAGAGAGATTAACTTTTAATTGCATTTGATAACGATACGTTCCAGTATTTTTCTTTTTTGAATATTATGTAAAGAAAATTATGTAACTTTCATCGTATTCTTGATTGTGTATTTTATCTACGAAAGCGAACCAAGAAAAGTATAAAAGTATTAATTAAATTGTACAAAATTGTATATTGAGGTAATTTATGAAGATACTTCTGCGAATAACGGAATTGTTTGAAAATAGTTTTATGAGATTTTATAACACCTGAGATTTTCGTTAAAAATAAAAGGTGCAAGGGTTTGTGAAAATTTCAAGTTGAGAGAATTGCGAGTTTAAGATCTCTCAGGTTCTGCCTTAGGATGTTTGAATAGTTCCGAAGTTCAAGAGTACGATAATTCAGAAAGTTTCGTCGCCGGAATTTAAAACGCATCGAGGCTTAAAAGCTGATCTATTACCTATTCCTAAGTTTAGATTTTTCCGCGGAAGCTTCAACTTTCCCATGCGGAGCTCAGAATGCACAAGAATCTTTAGAAAATTTTTAATGAATCGCAACTTTCTTGGTAATCTATTTCTTGCTGCATAGAGAATACAAGAATACGAGATTTACATATTCTAAATTAATTTTCTCATACTGACGTTCCTATTTATTAAAACCAAGTGACTCTTTATACAGATAATTTAAACAAATATGTAATTACTTTTGTAATGGGCTATTCAAAGGAAATAACGTAACATAATTTGATATTTTACATTTACTTTATTGAAACACATTATTTATCCTATAATAATTGACATTGTGTTGTTTGAGATATTCTTTTAAAAATTATTTTTTCAAATAAATTTTCCCCGACTCTGAAACTTAATTAATTAAATATAATAATAACAATTTCAAGTAATATTTGCTCAAGCCTGTTTCTAAACTATATAGTCTATTAATTTATGGGACACTAAAAAAACACAATTAACCCATTAAACAAACTCTTTAAAACGGTAAAACACCTGTCTGTGGAAATTACAGGATGAAAGAAGTGGTTTGAAATTTTACTTGGCAGCGGCACGATTCGTGTAACGACAAGGGGTCGAAAAGTGGCGAGAAAGAATGGAAAAAGGATAAAGGGAGGGTGGCGACAAGACGATCGTGTCGCGTATTCGCTCACGTCGCCGTGTACACGTTGCACTCGGCCAACGAACAATGCATTAGTCTCCCTCATTACCGAATGCAACATGCCAATTAGGGGAAACGTGCAACTCGCGCTTCCTCTTCCGTCGCTTGTCCCATGTTTCTCGTTTATCTTCAACGCCGGGACAAAAAACATACTGCCACTTTCGAGAACATTCGGCGTTGATGCAGAGGAATTAGAAATTTAGTAATGAAGAAATTAGAAATTCGAAAGTTGGCAAGAATAATTAGAAAATTGCTAAAAATATAAGAAAATATAGGAAATTCTTCGACGATAATGATTGTAACAACATGTTAGAATAGAGACGATGTTAATTATGAAATTTCTTTTTAGAATAATACGAATGTTAGTGTGTGATTATGAATACACCACAAGTGGCTATTTATAAAAATTATTTTTCTGAACATAATTTAGAACGCGGAAGTTTGATAAAGTAGAACGTTCGAGAATAATTGATAACTGGACCGTGGAATTTTACGCATTTTTATATTTTCATGAACGTCACGAAAAAATAATTGGAATTTAAATAGAGATTTGTTTCACCAGTCGAGTATTATAGTAAACACTTTATTTTGCATATTTTATGTATCTTTGCATTCTATATGTATTATGTATATTTCTGCGCACAAATTTCAAATTTCCTTTAAATAAATAAACATCCACAGTCTATTGATATCTATCGATTCTGCGTGTCGCCGAAAACTGAAATACAATAAAATCGAATAAACCTGAACATACTATCTTGTTTATACACGAAAATGCTGATTGATAAAACATATCGACGCTATTGGCGTTTAATTTCCAATTCAAAACAGCTGGTTCGAAACATTTAATAACTTATCAACGTCGCCTTACAAATTCATGAAGCGTTTAAAAAATGTACAATTTATTTCGCTAGAAGGCTGAAAAGAAAAGAGAATTAATCCAGTGGATTTTGCGGAAGGTGTGTTTCTTCTAAAATATAAAAAGCGCGCCCTCTATTATCGTTCGTTCATCCAGATGCTAGAATTAAAATTCCTAAAACGAAGATGACCTGGATCCGATTTCGAAGCGGGCGCGCTCATCTGCATTTCAAGCGTGAACTAATTCAGCTTTTTTTACATGCTTCCCTGGACGAACGAATTCCTTAAGCATTAGAATGTTATCGTGTCCCTGTAATTCTACGTGTAATTGTGTTCACCTCGTTTTACGTGATAAAAAAAAAAAAAAAAAGGAAAAAAACAACGAGCAATAAAGCTTCGCCTGTATTTGTCGTACTTTGTCTATGACGTGCGGAAAAATCGACTCTTTTGTAACAACTGACATAACCTTCGACAGTTTGATCTTTTTTTTATGCTAATAGTGTTTTAATATGCAGGAACTAATGCATACATCATGATTTACAAAAATTAACATGTAAATTATACTTTACGAGAACAAAAATTATTCAAAACGATCAAGTATTAAGAGAAGCTAAGAAAAAGTGTATAATTGAAAAGCTTGAAAGAGCACATTGTTTCCTCGCTAAATTAAAATTTAGACGATCTCGCGTAATAATTTACCAAAGTTCCGTTGCGTGCACGTACAAACACCGTTCTACATAACGTAAGCATTTTCGAGTAGTTATAGGCGTAGCGAAGTGGTAAATAGTAATATCGCGTGCACAATAAAACTGCAACAAATAGCACACAACAAGCTCTTTAACTAGTTCAATCACAGTTTCGCTCTGATAATTCACTTGGTTCTGTATTTTCATTTTCATCCAAAAAGTCATTCACATGGCAAACTCAATTGTAAATTTCTAAAATTACACGCTGCTTCCGTATAATCATTTCAACGCGCTCGTAAATCTCTCGCGATACAACATTGCCAGAGATTCACGAAAACTCAATTGTTCTACATAAGTAGGAAAACTCGTAACTACGTGGTATTGAATTGAATATGTGGTACATTTGAATCGAATCTAATACTCAAGGTGTGCTTCATAGGACTTGAATGCTAATTGTAAGACGTAGTAGTTCGCGAGTGGCTGCTTGTTTCGAAAATCCACTTCATTATTTCGCCATTTGCGGGAATTGTCAAGTTTCCAAATTTGCGAATCCCCGAACTTTCGTATTTTCACGTTGTCAAATTTCCGGAGTATCGAGCTTCGGGACTTAACAATTCCGCGATGTTCGAGTTAACAGGTTTTTAGATTTGCTAATCTTCAAATAGCTCGTATATTATTCTATATATGTGTAACTGCTTCGATATTCACACGAATTGAAACTCTGCTCGATTTATGGAACCATTGGGCAACTCCATTGTATGACAATTCCTCTTGTAAACTGTTTAAGCGTTGCGCTAATTATTGAGCTATGCATATATCGTATAAAGTACTTTGGCAATGCAAGAATTGACGCATAGAGTCCCACACAGAGAATTGACACACACCGAAAAAATATTGCTATTGTGGCAGCGATTATAAACTCTTGCTGATAATATTTTTAGCCCTTGCTCAGTTCCTCATTATTTTATAATGCATTTTAAAACCTTCTCAAAGTCACAAACCTAAACCTCATTCGCATTCATACTGCGTTGGAGTTTTTTAAACAGATAAACCTACTCGATTTCACGAAACCAATTATTATTCGATCTTGCAAACATGCAATCGCTAATTATATATTTTCGATGACCGCTAACGACTTTGTCGTTAATGGGATCTATCTTAGAATAAGCTCACAAATAAATAAATTAAATGTTAGTCGAGAAACGCTCTTTAAAATGGCGAAGATTTATTTTATATTATCTATGTATAGATTATATGTTGTTTATCGAATGTCGAAACCTACTTGCGACGTACTCAGGCCATCGCTAGTTAATCTAGAAAGGCCGATCGAATGACTTTCGTTTGGTTGATCGAGCGTACGATACAGCTCGGCGAGGGTGGGAAATTGGCGTGGTCGGATATCGAAAACTCTACTGATCGTTCATCGATTCGAAGCATCGCGTCGTCTAGCTAGTCGTGTAATTCTTAGAACGGACCGGCACTGCTTGAAACGATTCGAAAGGACGCGAAATCAAAGGGGATTTCAGTTTGTACGTCCTTCGTGCGGAACATTTTTCATCGGTTCGTTGACCAATGTTTTCGACAGCCTGTTTGCTATCTAATACGCCTGGAATCTGCGATTTGAGGCTGCACTCTGCACTCTGCACTTTGACCAGTTTACCATCCCCTGTTGCCTTCGTTTTTCTCTTTTCAGAGAAGCAATCGAATAGAACAGAAATTATTTCGTCTTTTTAGTTGGTTGAAAAGTCAAATTCCCATTGTTTTCTTTCTTTTCCGAGAATTATTTGCTACCATATTCTATTACATTCTACGTGAGAATTTCTGCTATTGTGTTCTACTATGATTTGCTATCGTGATTTGCTCTCGTCAAATAATTTAAGTTAAAGAATTTTGTCACCCTCTTCCTAAGTAGATCATTTGCTTTGAATATAACGACAATGGAATGAAATCTGTATAAAAGGTGTAGCATATATTGTACTATGTTTAATAAAAAACGTGGAGAAATTCTTCTATATTGGATTACATTTTCATATATATGCTTGAGCTTAGTAAAAATGATTACAAAATTCATTTATAACCAAAGTAATATTTTAAATAAAAAGATTAAGCCAGCAGATTTAAATTAAAGATTAAAAACTTGTCTTAATTAAGAGATCAAAAACGGACTTCGTACTTAGAAGTTTCACGAAGGGAAGCAAATTGAATCATTTCAAATTGCTTTATTCAACCATTTTGTATTTTTTATACAAAATGTTCGTTCAATTCTAACTTCTACTTATCTTTAATTACATATTCTGTGACGAAATCAAATGGTCGCGGTATAAAATTTAGAATGATCCGTCATTTTATGTCGAATGTGTGAAAAAGTTCTGTCGTTTTTATTAGTGTTACGTTTGACCTGGCTGTAATAAATGGGAAAACTTTTAATCGCCATGCAGCTTTGCCGGCTTATTGCGCGTAGCTTTAACTATAAAATATTTTAATTCCTCGAAAAGGGATTTCTTCACGAAATTTCATAAAGTACATTTGCAGTTTCATTATACGCGACCATCAAGCTCAACGATACGATGATAATGATTGTCCTTTCTGTAAAAATGTTCAAAAACTAAGTTTAATCTAAAAGTTCCTATTATTTTCTTCTCGTAAACGTAACCCAATGCGTCAATGAGTTTTCTCGAATATCTCGCATTTTGTTTTAAACCTTTTCTCAATGAAATATATTGTATACTAGTGGTGAGAGGCAGAATTTTCCAACATTTTTTAGGAGATAGTTTGTTGCTTTAATTTCGTGATACGTGAACAAGTATTTTTTTTATACAGTTAACAAACAAGAATTTTATTTTAATTAATATAAAGGAAACGTATTTGAAATTATTGTCATTAATGATAAACGAAATCAAAATAATCCAATTAAAATTATTCTCGTTAATAACAGCGATAGCGGAATACTATAACAGAAATCAAATTGAAATAAAGTTGGTTATTTAATCAAATATTACCGATAAATATCACGAAACGTGTGCTTTGCATGGTAGATACCAAATCTACGCTAATCGTTATTGGATTGCATAATTACCAATCGCCAGAGCAGCTTGTAAATGGCGAAATCGTCGACGTACTTAAATTGCAAAACGTGATAGCGCATGGGAACAAAGGAAACAGTATCCATCACTGTCAACCTCGTTTCTGGGACCTCTTGGAAAACTGTGAACGAAATTTCACACAATCAACTGACAGAACCATCGCTGAAAGAATTGCGTTTGTTACTGTGTTTTCATGAAACTCAATTTCTTTTTTCTTTCATTCGATCTATTCACAATTTTTTCTCTTCTTCTGGTTTAGTTTATAGCGTTATCAGGCTTACAGTTTGAAAAAAACTAACTGGGGCTATGAATATTTTTAGGATTAATAACAATACAATGGCTGAGTTGTAAATATATGTATTTTTATCGTAAATCGGTCTGTATTATATTTTTTCATGAATCTATAAATTACATTATAATAAGTTAATTATTTTTGATAACGTAATATGTAATAAGTTGCGATAGCCTAAGTTTAGAAAGTGCACTAACAATTATTCTTTCTAGTTTAATTTTTTATTTGATTGAATTAAATTTGTTCGAATTAAATATATTAATATCTGTTTAAAAGACATTTTAATTTAAAGATATCGACTGTATAGTTTCTTTTACTACTGTTTTTCCCTTTTTATACTCGATTACTATGAATAATTTTTATTTTCATAAATTATAGTTTACGTACCACGAGTGTTTGATTAAATAATTCGAAACTAGAAATTGAAACAAAATTAATCGTTGAAATAAATCGTAATGTAAAATTGTAAATTTCATGATACAGCGAGAAGTACGCAGCTTTGAATATCCCTTAAGCTTTTCAAACCTATTGTACTTATTTTCTCGATTTATATGCGTTTCAATGCATAATATGTGTCATTGTTCCCTTCAGACGTCGAGTGTTCTCACTAATTGCTTCTTGTAATTCCCGACTACTTTCTGTAAAATAAAACGCGTCTGAAAAATAATTCAACTCTCTCTTCTCTTTACTTCTCTTAAGGATGCAAGAAATTAAAGAAGAACAATTATTTACAACAATCATACACATATGATCAGTGAATAATTCATGAAATTTAGCGAAACAATCATTTTATCGAAATTTATAGATTGAAAAATCTTCCAGGATACTATTAGTAACATTCACTAACAAAATAAAAAAATGTAGAAAGAAGAGAACTTTCTTGAAAATCCAAAATTATCGTGAAAACGTGAAATCGGTTTCAAGCGTAGAATTCGTTGATTTTAGCGAGTGCAAGGATTCAGAGGGTGAAAAGATCCTAAGTCACTTGAAATGTCTACGACAAACGCGCGAACGCCCACACGTATGTTTCCGTGTAAGCTTACAAGATAGGGCAATTAAAGTGATCCAAGTTAGAACAAGTGCAACTGCTTCGACATCGGCACGCTCTTCAATTTGTGCCTAACGATCCAGGAATAATGGTCAGCGCATCTGTCGTAATTAATGGTCACAGTTGCGAGCAGGTGAATTGATCAAAGAAATCATCGAGGGATTAAAGTGCTTCACGCAATCTTACGTCGTCACGCACCACTCAAAGCAAAACGAAACTGTTTGATTTTGACTTGTTCCTTTTTTATTAAAAAATTATTCTTTTTGCTTTTATTTATTTATTTATTTGTGATTCATGGATTTACGATATCTCATCTCGTATTATACTATTCTCACCATAAATTATCTCACTGTCCTTATAATCTCACTAGATTAGAATTAAAACCAAAAGTAAGCTTAACATAGATCTCGACTTGAACTTAAACATATTAAACAATTAAATATAAACACATCTCAGACCTATTATTTTTGGTACAAATTAATATATCCTCATTGTACGTGTCTTTGACACTGTTCACAACGAATCCCATAGTTCTCAATTAATTAATACGTATCCAGAACTGTTCCAATCGAATAATTAAATAATTAAAATAAATAAAAAAAATAATAATAATTCACGTTCTGGTCCATTCCCGTCTCCGTTCTCAGCTTTTCCTCCTGCCCTCCCTTTTCCCTCTTTCTCTTCTTTATGGTTTTCTTCGTTGCCTCTCTTCCTGATCCTGTCTCATCCAGAAATTCTTTTTTGTAAAATTCCTCCACGCTCATCTCCGCTTTATTCAAAAGTTAATGTCTTCTTTAATTCGTACAATATCAATTTTACATATCAATACTAAATATCGAATAACTTAACTGACGAGGAACTAATATTAGCATACACAGTTGTCAAAGCAAAAGTTGAGATGCCTAAGTGTGTGTTACGGTGTACAACGAGGAAAGGGAGATATTGCTGGTCGGGTAGCTTTACCAAAATTCTAGCGATAAAGTTGAGAGAGTAACTTTGTCCCGTCGTAAATTCAATCTTTACGAGCTCACTAAAACTTTTAATGCGCGGGTGAACATTACGATCAGACCGTTCCTTTCCACGTCGATTCGATGCAAAGGTATTTGTCGCTTCTCGTTGGCCAAAGGGTAACTTGTAAATTTCTTTTTCCCTCTGTTTTTCCAGCAATACGGTCCTACAGGTGTAAGAAGAAGCAGAAACGTAATTTTGCCAGAGAAAATTATTTTTCCGAACGACTTTTGCACGAACTCGAGAATTTTGCACTGCCCGGTTATTTTAACGTATAAAACTCCCGATAAATGCCAGTTTATACCAGTTAGGAGAATCGACCTTTTGCAAAATCCTTAAAACCTGCTTAAAAATGAATGAATTTATTATTAACTTAGCAATCCGTCATATAAAACGGTGTACTTCACACTGCTGTTCTCCTCACTTCTTCTTCTTCATTCTGTATCTCTTCACATCTCTTCAGATATCCTTCTTTTTTTCAACTATTTACTCGTAGCAAGCGTGAAATACAGAAAAGGTACAAAAATTACATTGAATAATAAAACCAAATATCTCATAACTATGCATATTCCAATATTATCTATTGAAATATAACATCCATTTCTGGTCAGACAAGAGGTAGTGTTAAGCAAGTATTTTTTTTTACTTTAATACTTTATTTAATACTTTATTTGAAAAATTCAACTTAATGAGAAAAAATGTTAACAATTAAATTTTATTTAAAAATATTCTGTTACATTCTGTATTATTCAATGATTGTGAAATATTTTATCCTATGAAATATTGTTTAAATGAAGTTAAATAATTAGTTGCTTACAGTTTTGGATTAAAGGCTTGAGAATATTGGACTTGAAAATCGAATACACATTGCCACATGCATTCTTACACGTCAGATTCAATTAATTACACATGAAAATATACAAAAATCAATAACAGCCGAAGCTTGGGACGAAGGATAAAAGCAAAGGCATCCTCATCTTTTTTTCTAAGGAAAAAAGAAAAAAGTTGGCTACTGTAATATAAAAGTTCGCCGTTTTCTAAGGTATTACAAAGGAAGTTAGCGAATTTCATAAAAGTAATTTAGAAACTTCCCTTTAATGAAATCTTTATTAGACGGGACTTCATTAAGCGCACTTTTGATCAAATAATTCGCTGTAATAATACAGGCTATACTTTTTATAATATTACACCCCGATGATGAATATTTTATGCTTAATTTTGAATAATACGTTCCCCACAATAAAAATAAAAATTCTTATCCTTCCAGTATTTTTATTTTTATTTTTATTTTCATAACCGTTATCACGATTACGATATTGAAATAAAGTAAATTTTTTAAACATCTTCTTAAAATTAAAAATATTAAGTCTTTTTGTCTATTGAAGTGCAAATAAGACTAATGCGGTGCAGTATTAATTATAATCCATGGATCGCAGGCAGCATGACTAAAGCTTCGAACAAATAACGTGGCGGTCTCAGCACACAATGTGCAAATCTTTTTCATAGTGACATATCCGCCATACTTTAGCCGTTCTAGCTTACCAACCATAAACTTCAACCGAATGAAATTAGTTTCTCGGGCAACTACGAATGAGATCTAGAAACCATAACGAGTTATAGGGAACTAAATTCGCCCGGTTTCGTTCGGTGTCGGGAATGGCGTCGGAATATACGTTTTATCGCGGTTTCGCTTTACACCGGATTCTCGTGATGTCACCTACAGATTTCGTGAATCGCTAGAGTTCCTAAGCTAATAGGACAGATATGGTCCATATCGGGGATCGATGTACTTCTGTTTCCACACGACGTTCCGCAGAAATTTCTTCCACTTCCATCAGAAGCTAACAATAAGAGAGTTCTAGTCAATTGGATATCGCTTTTAACGGATGGAACGTTTCCTTCGGGCCATTTAATGGCCGCGTAGATGGCGCTAGCTTCGACGCGACCTCTGAAGTTCGACTATAGATTCTAGACCGTTCCGTTGAGGTTATGTTCAATGTATCACTGATAGGTTATGGACGAAACCAGTGAATGTTTCGCGGTAATCTTTGTCGTTCGATCAAGTTTAAAAATGGCCATTTGATTTGGAAAAGTTTGTTGATGATCGGCGGAGTGGAAATGGTATTGAAGTTTCAGAAACAGCATTTTATTGTTGAAATCTTGAATCTTGCGAATACGTAGCGTCGTAGAATATCGGCGATCGAATATCAAGAATAAGATTCGCATCGTTGGTCATTTCTGAGGCTCTATGGACTTTGGAAATAGGTCCACGGTTTCGCAGAAATTTATTGGTGATTTGTAAGACCGAAGCGGTAACAAAGTTTCCAAAGGATCTCTGTACTTTTAACACTCCAATTCTTTCAGAGTAGTGGTTCTTAACCGGGTACACTGCAACCATCTCGTTGTTCGATTATTGAAACTTTTATAATTTGATAAAATTTGTTAAGCGTTTGTACCATTTTCTCTGTTTATTGATACATGTAATTCAAGTTATAGAACATTTAATTCTATACAATTCTATAGAATTCAAACTACCCGCCAACCGACATTTTTACTTTTGTTTTGTTTTACCGGCACTCATTTGCCAAATAGAATAGATAACGAAGAATCGATTCTCGATTTTCCAGGTAAAATTAATAGTAGATCTGTTATTAACTGTTATTGTATTTAATTTAATTATTCCCAAAATAAACTCGATTTTCCAGAATCGATCTATAATATCGATATATGTAATAATGTGCATCCTTAGGATAAATCAGACGGTCGATTCTGGAGAATCGAGATTATTTTGGGAATAATTAAATTAAATGTACGTATATGTCGGAGATGAAAGGGACACCGAGGCCTTCCCTTTGGAATTCTTCGGAAAATCCTCAATATTTTAGTCTCTATAATTTAACTCGATTATAATTGTCCGAGATTTGTGATAATGAGCTTGGGCTCGAGGCGACAACTAGTCGTTGAACGTAGCCGCGGTCACGGGATGAACGTTTTTACTTAACAGAAATATGGAGTAATTCTATAGCCTTCTTTAAAAGAAATAGTTGTAGCGGCACGCGACAGTAAACATTCAAACAGTTTCTGTCCCGTGGCTCGCCACACACAGACCCTATTCTTCGGGCAAGATGATTACCAGATGTCGATGCATCTCCATAGTACATGTTCAGCTAGCCTGAGGATCCGCTATAAATCTTAGGATTTAAATCCTTCAAACGGACAAACAGTCTTTATCCTAACAGTCCCTAAATCTACCACCTACGCCGGGAAAATATGGGAAATATGCTTTTCTCACGAACGACGCTTCCCGCTAGCAACTTTCTCTCAAGTGCGGTTAGCATCTTTCTTCAACCACCAACATAGAAATTAACCAATTAACAGGAACGTCCATTTCCCTCACCTTCCGAACGAAGGCTTTTCTCGACGAATGCGATGATCTCGTGCCCTTAGACACATCCCATCATAGTTTTCCTCTGCAGCATCATCGTAACGGAAAGTCATTCTCTCGTGAGGTCTCATTAGCGAGCTACATAGCGTCTTTACGCTCGGTGAATATTCTATGTTTTAACAAATAGTTAGTTCAATAATACTTGTACCGTAGACAAGCAAGTTGAGTACAACTTGGACTTTGGAAGAAAGCGCATTTTGTTATCCCGTTGACCGCGGATTCGTTATTGAATCCAGGATCATTGTCATTAACATCTCGAGTATCTAATTACCACGGTTACTTGTAAAATTCTGTAATAATCATATTTGTGTTAGTAAATATCTTCTCTATTGCATAACAACAATGTCTAACCCAAATGAAGATTCGTTTCACGCCCCTAACCCTAATCATAATGTGAACCCGACATATATATGCTTCACTTTTGTATTTCCACTGTTACACGTGTATCATTACCTTCCAAACGTAGTTTGCCCTTTGAAGAGTACCACGTACGCACACTTCTCAAAATTCGTGATATTCCTATTATTTTAAAAACTGTCTGCAGAAGCGCGCCTAAATACATCGCCAAACACCTGGTTCCCGCAAAACAGGAATGTAGAACGTCGTTAGACTGGCAAATAGCCACGGTTCGAAATCAACCATGACAAATTCACGCCATTAAGATCGTAAACGGCGTTCGTGGGAAATTAGCACGTCACGGGGACGATTCGTTGGTGGCTTCGTTATTTGTAACTGGTCAACACCGGAGGAAAAACGTGCGGTGAAAACGGGTCTCGAAAAAAGATGCACGGCGCGATGATACGTTAAGTGGGCTGCGGTCTCTTTTAATTGCCAAGAGGCCAACGCCGTTGACTTTTGTTCCGCCTTTTTGCAGCTCAAGGAAATTAATGATCGCGCCTGTGTTTCGGATGCTATTAATCTCGTCCAGCTGTCACGAACTGAAGTAAAAATACGCCTAGACAGTCGCCGCCTACGTTCACTATCGAGCAATTATTTTATCTTCCTCCAACCTGGAATAACGTTAATTGCCGGACACGTAAATTCTCCGCGTTACGTGAATACGTTTTACGTTTCACGGCATGGAAAAGGTTGTTAAGATTCACACTCGGAAACGGTGTGTACGTATGGACAATAATTCGGAATTTTTGAATACAAGATGATATTCATTCGTTTGCAACGATGTTGAGAACTATTTATTTCGACGATCGTTGGTCGACGGTTGATATTCTTCATAAATGTTATAAGAACATGGTAGAAAATTAAGCGAACCAGTGTTGCGTGTTTGATTAAATAATTGAATTTAAACAATAGACATATCGTTATACTTCACGCGTATGTAGGTATGTTAGCACAATAAACTTCATGTTATACATGTTATACAATCTGCTTGTTCATTCGTGAAGTGTGGCTTCTGACTTTTAGCAGAAACCGACATGTCATAAATTTGCACATAATCAAAGGCTTTAACAGGACTTTCTAAACCAACAGGCATTAGCTTTCCTGAATTGCTCGTGAATTATACTCCATTTCTAGTTTGTGCACTCGCGTATACTTGTGCTCAGAAAACTATCTCGAAGGGAACATTTTGGCCACTGATTTACGTGCCATGTTTCCACGGATTAGATTTTCAACTTCCAGAAACGTTGAAAATCAGACAGTTAAAGAATATTGTAACTCTTCAATCCAGTCAGTAAAATCTTTAATCGCGCGTAGATTGTGGATTTTTATACGTTTAAGGTAAATTTTAAGATACAATACATTTTTCTTTTATCATTTAAATCGTCTTTAGTCCAAGTTAAATTATTTGGAAAAATTCTTTAGGATTTCAACGATATCTATTTTAGATTATAAAATATTTAGAATAGTTATTATACTAGTAAATACTAATGAACATATGATAAACATTTACGCTACGAAGTAATAAATTCCAAATTGTAGTAATAATTGTTCTTAAAGAGCTGCATTTTAATTCACTTGAGCCGATCAGAAAACGTAATCTTACTCCATGGTAGCACATCGCGTGCTAATTTCCATTATCCGGGAATAATTCTTGGCAAAGAAAATTAAAACATTACCATAATTTTTGCACAATGAAATGCGGTGTGTCTTGTTAAGACTTTGTAGATGGCGGATCGCTAAAGCGTTCGCATAGTTCGTTATCAACGTTGAAAAGGCATCGGAACTTACATGAAAATAACTTAAACGCTCGCTAAATGAGTACATGTCACGAAAGACTAATAAATTTACTTGTGAAAATGGCAGAGGAGTTTGTAATCGCCGAAGTTCGATCAAAAATGTTGCTACTAATAGTTTCCTACGTATTATCGTAATTATTATAATTAGTATTACTATTAAAAGAATTGAAACTTCATAATACTTCCGCTTGTAAGCCTTAGGATGTAACTTTTAATCAAACTTTCACGTTTAATAAATTACGAATTTTAAATTACTCGCTTGATAAATTGCAAAAATTCGGAGCGACACGACTGCTGCTAATAGTTGCTTTACAGATGTTACACCACTTTCTCTTAGTGCATGATGCGGCCTGCATACGTGGCTAGAAAAGTCTACGTAGAAAGTGAAACAAGCATTCACGCAGCTCACCTATGAAGCACTAGTATTTAGTTTAACCCTCCTATTGTATTCACGAAGACTTTCGCTAATTACATAACGGCTGAAATTGTAGGCATTTTTGACAAATCTAGTAAGATGAAACAGTTCCGTGTTTTATGCAAATAGTATACATACATCACAAAGAAATATCTATAATAGAGAAAATCAGGAAACTTGATTTTAATAAAATACAAAATACAAAAATCATTATTTGAAAATTCAACTCGTAATGGAACTCATTGCTTTACATTTTTTTATAATTTATAACCTTCCTCATTGTTCCTCGTATTAACTTTGATCATAATACATTAGTAAATGAATCGCGCGTTATCAAACTGCTAGAAAACGTTACTTGGAAACTTGATCTTTGGTAATTTGATCGTGTTGAAGTAACTACTTCAAGAAAAACTCTTCATCTTTATTTATGTATATCCTGGAAACTGCTATTACGTAGAAATATTCTAAATAAGGAAAGGTGCGTATTATTGTGTTGAATAATACACATTATGTTTTGAGTCGCAAGGTCTAGGAACAAAGGAACTAATTAACAGATTTCTATTTATGTTCCCTGTAGCCTCTAGTTAAAACTATAAGGTTAACTTTTTTGGTAATGTTCTTTTGCTATAAATATATGAACGTGATCCCTATCATTCCATTGTCTAGTAACACTAAGAGAGTAAGGATCTGAATCAGCATAAACTTATACATTACACTTATACTTATACTTTTAATTATTTCAATATACTTTTCTATTACAAATTCATCAGTCAACCTCAATCTCAACAAATCGAAAGTCATCGACATCATATGAGACTCAAAACTATCAATTATATCGAATCGATTTCTCCTAACAAACCAGACATTCTTGGTTACGGTTACTAAGAGCTTACGGCTGTATTGACTGCAAATTTTATCAACTGACAATCGTAGGAACGACAAGAAGACAGAACGTTCGGTCGAACGAACGAAACATACCCAACGAAAACGATTTCTAGCGACGTTCGACAGCTCTTCCTTCTGAAGGATAATTTATACGAGTCGCTTGAAAATCGAAAGGATTCCAAAGGAAGCGATATCCTGTTTGAAATGTCTAAGGTCGTAGTTGTGAAATAAATGAATATTATAATTTACGACACTTGCAGTAAAAAAATCTAAAAGCAATAATTTTCAAGAAGTTCGAACGTATGTTTAACATCTTTCCATTCTTTCGTTTACTAAAACTGGTCCATTTAGGTAACAGCAGATAAAGTTTCTTAAGAAAGAGCTTCCTACGGCTCTCGGAATTGCTTTGTACTTTAAAGTTTTTACAATGATTCTATTCTGAGCTTCGTCAAATCTCTATCTTTCGATAATATCGTAATTCCACGAAGATTCTTTCATAAAGATGATTTTTAACTTTGTTAGAAATTTGTATATAATATAATAATATCGTAAATAATGTCGTAAGCTCAAACGAGCAACTTAAATTCAATGGAAACCTGTTAATTTTTTTCTGTTATTTTATTATTATGGCAGTAAAAGCGGATATTATTGGATCATTCGAAAAGCTCGTAGCATTTTTATTATGTAGTTCTTAAGAAACAATTCGCGAAAGTACAGATGGTAAAAACTCTAATTCTTATTAAATATTCCACAAGTTTCGCTACGAGTTTTTTGGACTGTTTAATAAAAGACTTGGTATAGTATCGAGAAAGTATCGATCCGATTAATTATAAACGATAACACCGAGTGTCAAAGCAGGAACATCAATCTAATGAATTATTTTTATCGTATCGTACTAATGGAAATCAAATATCTCGATCGTGGTTCGTTATTCAACGATGCATAATCGTCATCATTTATTCTTCGTGCGTCATTAATGTGGCTGCATATAATGGCAAACAGTGTTACCAATGGCCGTAATCGATTGCACACGATTTATACCATTACTGGTATGCGGAACATTGACATTACAATTACTAAATATCGTTTCGAACAAACAGTAAACTTCATTATATCGCCGCAGTCCACCCGCCGATTCCTCAGAACGCTCGAAATAATTTGGAAACTGTCCAGATCAAAAATTTCTTTCGAAAAATATCATTATCAAAGAATTACAATTACTTTATTCAATTGTAATTCAATGTTATTGTAAGAGATATTATTATATCTCCCTCTTTATAAACAAGTTTATGCGAACGCTTTGTTTAATAGCAGAGATATCGATTTCTATGTAAACTATAAATATGAGAAAATAGATTGAATCGAATAGAAATATCAAAAATAACAATAAATGTTACAACATTCAGAATAGAAGACAACCAACATTCTTTCCATCTCAGCTTCGTTAACGCTCCAAGTGTGCCTCTCAAGCATCACCGATGTGCGGCGTTATAAATATTGTAATCAAAATTATATTACTTCTGAGATGAATAAAGATTGTTTTGAATGACTTTAATATTAATATTTACACGTCATTGTAGCATTTAAAATCTGACACTTAAAAACTTGCAAGTCAAAGTATGATGAGAATAAGTTGAATTTGCCGGTCGATATTCACAATTAAAAGCGTTAAGGGTTAAATTACTGCGTTAGGACGACGAATTTAACCTACAAAAGGAAGTCTAGTTGACAGGTCGGCTTAGGTCGACAGAAAACGCTGCGAAAAATAACGTACGCGCCGCGACACGCGGCCACTGAGTCATCGCATTTTTACAATTCGTTCATTCGATTCACCGAATATCTGATGTCACGGGAATCGAACGAAAGCATCCGTTATACCAGCTCGCAGCCACGGAGATCTCGTTTGCAAAAAGAATCGCCACTTTTTCAATACCTTCCGAGGATTTGCGGAATACGATCTGCGGATTCGGCTAGTTTCGCGCACAGCCGCATTAAGAAACTCGACTGAGAAACTCGCAGCATCGTCGAATTGGCTTGCTATCGGACAGTGTACAGAATTTCTAAAATAAAGACAATAAAATCATTAGTTACAATTTCTTGTTACATAAAACTGCAACTTTTTATGGCTATGTAAAAAAGAAAATTTGTCGAAATCTGGACTGGAATAGTTTCAGGAAAACACAGTGATTCAAGTTGATCGATTTATCCTCGAATTTCGCATTCCAACAAGCTATGGAAAATCCCTTTCGTCGCGTCCTCCTCGATTTTCCATACGATGAGTCCTCTACTGCTTAACCCCTTCGCATTCTACGTTGCGCGCCACTCTGATATCCTTATTCTTGTCGTAAAAGCCCTCGTTGGCTCACGTTGTAAGTGACTGATATTTACCTATTGAGAATCTGAATTTGAGAACTATTTGAAAGTTTGGAAACTTCTTGGAGAAATGTTACCACTTTCGTAAATGAAGATAATCAAATTACGATACTTCTTTATTCTGTTAATATATAATGAATTTATGTGATAGAATTAATTAATTTATATGATAGAAGATGTTTTCTCCATGACGAATTTCAGAAATTAATATGTTTCTCTAACACTTTCGTGTTACATATTATTTTACTATTTGCAACATTCAATCTTATCGAGGTGTTCATTAATTAAATAATAGTAATAACGGGGTTATTGATTTCCCTATGGGATTCTAAGTTATAAGACACTCTCTTGAAGTCTATCTCGTCTTACAAAGTAGCTTAATTTTTCTCTTATTCTTCTACGATTTCTAACATTCCTCCGTATCGTTCAAATCATTTAAATTCAATCAAATCATTTACCAAAGAACTCAGTGAACTTGTCCACTCCTTGTTTATTGAGAATATGCGTATATAATATATATTTTTTTTGGACAATAAACGTTATATATATATAAAAAATCAGTGAGCTATCCCGTGGAGAGGAACCATACTCGCAACCGCATGGGTGGTAAAGAAAGGGTTAATCTCGTGTTTATAAAAATGTATAGTGAACTCGACAATGAAAACAATTCGTTTCGTATTGTAACCTTTAAATCACACAGTTCGTTCACTTTGTTCTATTAATCTTTCACGCGGCAATTAAAATATTTTCTAAACCCCCTCGGCGAAAACTAAATTTTCGGTCAGTGGTACACCACGTGAGTAAACACACAGCCTGATAATTGGCGACTTGCAACCTCGAATAGAAGGGATATATGATATAGAGGAACACAGAGGACGAAGGTTTCTGAATCGCGTTAGCGCTCGTTCAACTTCAATTATACACGGATTCCACGAGAACGGCCGTTACAGGAGGATTAATTAAAATTGAATATCTCGTTGAAATTTAATTGCATGATCAAAGCGAGACAGTAGAACGAGGGGCAAAACGTGGCCGACCAATAGCCGACTCCGCAGGGATAATCGACGTGATTGTCGGCGTCAAGCCGGATATGCGTGGTCTCTCGGTCGATTTGTTAGCTTTTAAGCGCTATTGCATCCGTTCGATAATACGCGGAATAATTTGATAACACCGAGGCAACGTTACACCGGCCACGCGTGCACGTTGCACGTGTGACCGGTTCCAGATCGATCGTGGAGAAAAAGTGGCCTCTCAACCCTCTTCAACCTTTCGTTTCTGCGTCTACTTTATATGAAAGCTCCTACAAAATCGTATATTCATGATCCGAGGTCTACAACGTTTTAATTGCACAAACTATTCGGATAAAAGAGCAATCACTTTTCTCATATGAAATTTCACTTTCACGAATACAGATTAACTGACGGTTTCCTTTTTGGCTGTCGAGTCACATAATTCATTGAACGTACGAACCATCGACTTCCTTTTTCGAACGAATGCTTTGGCATGAGAATAGCCAAGTATTTGTTTCGATTCGTGTAAATTCGTCGTTATCATCGTCTTTATCTCAGTGAAGCCATTTCATTACATCGGTATATTTTAGGATTTTCTACTGCTGCCACACGAATCTACGTGCTTTGAACAATTTGTAATATCATGTTTTTGTTTCTTAATTTCTGTAATTGTGGTTTTTTCAACGCTGTGTATTTTTACTTTATTCTTCTTGTTTCAATTTTTTCTTTTATACTTCCCAATTTTTTAATTGTGTCATATTTTATTTTGATACTTAGAATACTGTTAGTTTCATACTAAATCCTAATCTTCAGAATTCATTCGATCGAATACAAGAAAGAATACGTAGTATATTATACTAATAAATTGTGTGTATATTTGAAATGGAGAAAGGCAGCAGTTACTGGGAAATATTATGTTCGGAGAATGGGTGTTTGGATTAGGGTAGCGCTACTGTGAGTGCTTAAATAGTTTCGTAATTTAGAAAATGCAGTAGGACCTTGATTGTCCGAACTGAATAGAAAATACAGTACAACATTCGAGGATTTAGATCTTCGAGTTACGCAGTTCTCGAATAAGAAACGTTTAACAAACGAAAATTTATTTTGCACAGATTTTACACATGTGTTAGGTTTTTCGATTCATAAATATTCAAAGATGCAGAGACGTATAAGAAACCTAACGGTAGACATTACATACACGCTTCTGACTGGACTAACAAAAAACAATCAGTTTGCATGTGAGTAGCAAAGACGCGACAAAGGACAATAGTTTCGGTGGAAGAAAGAGGGACACGATGCTTCGAGTTTCAGAGACAGCGGTGATAAAACTTCAACTTATAACTTCGATTTGTAGAGGTCGAGCTTCTCCGAATTCGAGTTGCAGAGATAAAATAATGCATCTAAACGTGGAGAAAATAAATCGAGATGAAGGAAGTTTATATTTAGATTTATAGAAGTTTTTACAACGGAGCAGAAGAGAAAAAAACGAAATTGTTGTTGTATAGAGGATTCCAAATTATAGATATTCGAGTTACCGACATTCTACTGTACACACGTAGAAATATCTAAGCATTCGATTCTATATAACACCACACCTTTAAAAAGTTAGTAGAAAGCACTTTCTACTAACAAAAATTAGTTTTTTTGAAAAAAAAAAAGTAGCTTACGGTAGACGAGAAATCCAAGAAACTTCTTTAACGGGACCAACGTGAAGACGTATCCTACGAGATACAAGAGGAATCATCTGGATTGGTCGAGACATTTCGAAGAAATCAGCAAACATACATACAAAACGGAAAAAGAAAAAAAGTATACTCGTCGAATTGAAATATCTTCTTTCTTTTTCAAAGTCGATATAAAAAGCATTGCCCATTAATATCGTTAATAGGTGTTTCTATCCTGAAATCATTATTGGAAATGGTGCAAGTCTTTCGAATAATACTGTGTATCAAAGGGTGCCATGTGATCACGCTGAAACCTAGTTTCCATTCTTATTCCGGTCCAGTTTCGAATTATAAACCGCAATACTTTTTCACCTCCTTCTCCTCGCAACTGTCTCCCCTTTTATCGTTGCACACTGTCGCGTACCTGGTTCTCAATCCCTTTGCTTCAGTACACCACCATCTCTCTGTCTGTCTATCTTTCCTTCTTTCACAGACTTTTCCGCTTATTTCACGCGGGACATGTACGTACACATGTTCCAGCGATATCAAGAACGTGCTATCCGACGACCGCTCGTCGGATATCGACTTTTCTTCCGTATTCCGCCGAGAGACGAACGACTCTCGTCGACGAGTAACGTCGCGATTATATTTTCTCGCCTGGAATAACGGCTCGTACGATTGTCTACCACACTTTTCCATTGGCCAACGTGGCCAATAACCAATCGTTGACGGCAACTTTGTTTCTATATTGCGTTCTATATATTTCCATACTTATTTATTTATTTGTTCAGTAGTCGATGGTTTACATTTACACTTTTAAAAGTAAAATAGATTATGCAAAAAAAAAAATCAAGCGAATCGTGTCGCAATTGAGAGAACTGTCTCACGCGAACCATTGTACCAGCTAGATAAAATCAGCGAGGGAAATAGAGCAGGAAATTCTTGCGGTTCTTTGAAATATTTATCAGGACAGCCTGGTTGTAAGCAAAGATCACGAGAGAAGGGCTGGGCTGTGCCGTGTTGGACGAGAAAGTCCAGAGATTTCAGTATTGCCAAGAAAATCCAGCGAGGATCTCGTTTGTTCAGAGAAAAATTCCTAACGACTTTGAATCTCTTCCGCGGAAGAACTTCTAACAGGTGGAACAAAATGGGGGATCTTTAACCCTCAATGGTGTAGCCGTGACACGGCTGGCGAATACCGGATCCTTTCCACCAGAATCTCAACTTTCTTTCTAACGTTCTATACTAAGAGTTCAAACTTAACTTTTATCGTATTATTTTTCAGAATTTCCTTCTTTTCATTCCTTTCTTTAAATAACGTAATTCGTATTGCTTCTATAGAATAGTTTTCTTTACCAAACGGAATTTGAAAATGGTTCTATAATAGTTCTGAAAAGATATAATTCACCAATTACATTTCTTTCTTTCGAGCTTCTCTTCTTATTCAACGTATCTGCGCCAAAGGAAATAAAAACGAGAATCAAATGTTTCTTCGAGAACATCGCTAATATCCCATGGATTGAAATTGCATAAAATTGCATAAAAAAAACGCATCAAAAATGCAACGGAAAAGTTTCCTCGTAAAAATATTTGTTTCCATTGAAGTTACACGCGCGACAAGTAATTCTCCGAGGAATATCACAACGAATATAATTACAACGTAACAATCAGGCGAAGGTAAAATAATTTTGATATCGTCACGTTAAATTTATTTCAGTGATTAAAACGCGACTGATGAAAGAATTTAAGGCGCATCTAGCAGACATTAAGCTCAATACCGTGCTGATTTCGCTGTAGATTCGAGGAAATGCATTTGACGAATGGGGAACGCTTTATGGTATTATTGCCTTGCGACATGAGCGTTCTCTGACTTCCAAGAAATCAACAGCTACATAATTGCATGCAACTTTATATCAAGCAGAAAATAATTTCACGTACGATTCTATCTTACTATTAGGTTACTCAAGAGTTCCGTAGCGAAAATGAAGAAAGATTCGACTACAATTAGGCTTTTTGCATTCTATAACCTTACGAGTCTTTCTCAAAAATGATATTAGCGCACGATATTATTTTTCTATTTCTTCTTTAAACATTTATTACTTCTATCTCCTCGAAAATGAATTTTACGAAATGTACATTACTATTCTGAAATCTTGTATAGGCATATTCAATATATCAAGGTACAATCTCGTCAAATTATATTCGACATCGATCATTTTCAATTCGCCTATCTCGATCCAATTCGATCATTCTGATTTGCGATCGTTTAAACGATTTCCAAAAAACTTGAAAAATCATTCGATTTATATTCCAAAACGCTTCAGTAGCTATCATTCCGCGAGTCACGAAACATAGTTTACGTCGTGTTGGAATTCCGCTGGCATCAGTTTATGCATTGTATCTTCGATAAACTGGTTCTGCCTGTTCGAAATAACAAATTAAATCCTTTCATGTTGATTGTTCGCGCGATCTAAGAAACGAGCAGCCGATGCGATGGAGTACTTTCACAGGCGATGTTTCGAATAATTTCAGGTTTATTAGGCTGCCGCCTCTATCCTCTCGAGAACCAATCTCTGGCAGTTTGTTTGATCGAGGTCGAACGATATGCACGAACCGACGATGGATCACGAAAGTCACGCTTGTGATACTTGTGTTTCGTGAGGCGAACACGAATTTTCAAAATCAGCAGGACGAGCAATTTGCTGAGATGAGCTACTACATTTTTTACATCGAATGTCAAATGCCATTTGCTTCAGTTGCTATTGTTCAATATTTTGAATCGTTCTTTCATCTATTTCTATTAATTTGCTAATTGGATCATCCCTTAATCTTAATATGCGTGTACGAGGATCGTCCAAAAGGTATTACGTGTTTACGTACAGAAGCAACGTGTAAAATGATGGAATGTACTTATAAAAGGTAACCGAGCTTCTTTCGTATATTGACATAAATTATGCCAAATTTTATGTTTAAATATTTAATATTGTCGTAGTATGACGCGTCTAAAATGGCGATACGATTTGAAAATCCCGCCGACACTTTTACGATTTTCGAGCACTGAAAACATTCTTGCAAAAGGAATTCACCACCGAATTACAGCAGTTTACGGTACGAAAATCATAGATGAATCATCATAGATCATTGGAATGACGATAGGTGCGGGAGTTCGATAGGTTTAGAGAAACTGTGTGTGATCGTAAGTGTTCGGGCCCAAGAACGTGTCTGCAACTTTGTTGCAAACGCTAAACGCACCGAACGAACCAGATTACCATTTTCTATTTTCTTTTTCTTTTTTTTCGAAACTTAAAGAGTTGTTTGGTCGATAACGCTTCGCAAGAAACGACGATTTAAAGGACTGCGTAAGACGATAGTTATGTGAACTGGCGGCGGAATTGTATGACGAAGGTATACAAAAACTAGTACAACGTTATGATAAGTGTTCAAATATAGGTGGTGACTGCAATGAAAAATAACTTAGTATATATATTAAAGTAACAAATGAAGAAAACCTTTTAAGATGCATTTGTATCATTGTTATTTCAAAACAAGTATTACTTCCTGGACGATCCTCGTATAAACTTTCATAGCAAGAAAAAATATTAGTTGTTATTCCTTGATTCTCATATACGCTCATCATCATTTTCAATCCAAGTATATTTTTCTGCTATTGATAAGTTACTTTGGTTTGAGAGAGATACGACGAAATCGTTGTTGATATAGTTGATTTTTAATTTCAATTTTATGTTAAAGATTTTCTTCAGATATTAAGAGTGCTTTTATACGTTGAAATGGAAGTATACTAAGAAATGAAAATTCGATGATCCCAGTTGTACGACGTATTAGAGACGTTAATATGTACGTGGGAATTATTTAAATAAATACTGTCTTATATTGCGAATATAAATATCTCGCAGAAAGTTTGCGCATTTATAAATCTAATTCTGTCGCCATTGGACACTAAAAATTATAAACTCGAGTGGAAAAGAAGATACATAAAAGCGGCGAACATTGTGTAATTATGTTTCTTTTACGTCGCGCGGCTTCCATCGCGGTTTTCGTATTTTATCTCGCGACCCGAAAGTCGACAAGACTTTCTTATACGCGTTTGCTGGAACAGATAGCACAGCGAAATAAATTGCGATTGTTCGATCGTACGTAAGCACAAAGTACGCTCTCCCGATATATCCCTTTTCTCGCCTGTACAAAGACATTGATAAAGTCTCTTCACCGATCGCGCGAAAGTATTTGACTTTTCGCCCGAACGATCGGTATTTTGTCGGAGCAGCGACATACGAGTTACGGCTACGATATATTTTCTCAATAGAAAAATTTCATTCCATCTAGAAAATCGATCCGTCGAATAGAAGTGTTGGAGCACGCGAGAAGTTTTGAATATTTCATCATTAATCCGTTAACTTATACGATAGTTGCAACAATTCAAAAACTGTTTTAATATTAAATTATGGATTATAGTTATTTAGCCAATATCGTTCACGTGGCAGCTTCTGGAAATTCATTCGAAGAAATTAACCCCTGGAAAGCGCGAAATATAATCGTTTCTCGAATACTAATAACGGAAAAGCTACAAATTTTGAGTTGTATCGTGGTTATAGCAAATAAACGACATATTATACTGTACGTTCGCGAGACATTCACGGTAACAATAAAACAACAAGCTCGAGAAATTTCCTGGAATATAGGTAATATGTTTCACTCGAAACGAGTGACGTCGAACAATCCTTTTAAATCTTTTTACATCAGTTTGATATACATTGTACGGGTTTACGAGACGTTAAATAAGTTAGTAAGCCCCGAGGCAACGTCGATGTGCGAGGATAAAAAAGTTTATTCGCGAAAGCCGCAGACGAATCGCTAGTACGCACGCGACAACGAACACTGACGAGGGCTTTTTTCCAAACGTAATGTATAAATCAGAAGGAAAAGAGGTTTTGTCATTGGTACCAAGAACTGTGTGTTTCACTTGATGGACGCAAATATGTGTCAGCGAATATGGTTAATTTTTGTTCGTGATGGAACGTTGAAAACGCTTAAAAATATTTGTCCAACAATGGAGGACTATGCTTTTATTTTGTGCCAGGTCTTGGAATCTATGTTTCGTCAGAATTTCGAATAAAATTATTAACTACTATATTAATATATAATATAATTACTATAAATTTAATTAATATTCTTCGAGTTTTTAGGATTTCTGATAAAATATTGTTCACGTGTAACATAGATTGGAGTTTTGTAAGTAACATTCAAATGAATGTAATTCAAAAATATAGTGGAATTTTTATATTCTCGTTAAAATAAAATACGAGAAAGTTCAGATTTCTGCGTATATACATAATCGTTTAACAGGGAAATTAAAAATAGGTAGAAGCGCGAAATAGCCTCATAATCAGAGAATGGCGAAATTTCGTGACGCTTGCGGAAAGAGAAGGGAGAAAAGAGAAAGACCACGATATTTTAATTTATTTTTAAACGAGGCCAGCAGCTGTTAAATACAACGAACAGTGTCGAGTTTATGACACGGACGTGATTTCTTCGTTATTTTTTACAATATCCATAACAATCTCCATGCTCCATATCTAACAATATACATGTTCTTTTTACTTTACCATTCGGGGTATTCAAATTCAATAACTGAAACTTCTTTCTCTGAAACATATGAGAAAATATAAATGGCTATTAAAAGGAACATTAATCCATTGAAATAACCTCGTCCGTCTACTTTTAAAACTCGTATAAAAGGATGTATGAGATGAATATGCATCGCTTCAAAAAGAAGGAACAGAACATTTTCATACTTAATTTTTTCAGACAATCTCCTCAAATAAAGATAATCATTTGAATTGATGCGTATGTACTCGTACGAAGAATATGTACAATAGTCGCTCAGAATCAATCATAAATCGATCGGTCATGTTCAAGGCTATTCAGCCATGTGTCATACAAATTCATATGTTCTCCATATTCAAATCAGTTGCTCAATATTCATCTTTCAGCCTCAAGCTGCATGAAAGTCGCGTAGCTATCACTGACATATTAAATTTCGTCTAGTTTCGCGACCTCACGATCATCACATCGCATCTAACTTTCAGATTATGCGAGCATCAGAAACCAGAAGTCCCACATTGAATCAAGTTGCCTTCATAATGATATTAAAACATCAGAATACATTATATTTTAATTAACATTAAAACGGTATGTCAGCATCTCATCAGACGAAGCTATCAATTTCTTTTTACAAATTTCTCACTTTCATTGTAATTAACTAATTGTTTAATAATTATTTAGTTATTTAATCAACTTCCAATCTTGAAACAAAAAAAGAAAAAGAATCCGCTCATTCCTATCCCACCGCAACCCAACTCCACTGTATCACGCAAAGGATCGAATTTTATCATTTACGGAGCGTAACAAAAAGATTCTGTAAGTTCACAGATAGCGTTTCGTCGGGAAATTTCCACGGCGAGGGAAGAAACATCGACGAAACTTTTCGAGACACGCGCGCCACGGATCAAGACGCGTCGCCATTATCCAGAAGCTACTTCTATTAAGCAAAACAACTTCGTCTTTGTCTTGAACGCGTTCTTGCGAGGCCCCTCCGTCTCCACCTGGTCTGGAAAAATGACGAGGCCAGGCGGAAACGAAGCACGCGGCGAAAAACACGCTGGAGACGCCGCGTTAGTCGCGTCGCGACGCCGAACAGAGAACAAGGGGACGATTCAACGTGTCGAAAACTTTGTTCGCCGCTTTCCCGGCGCCCACGCCGCCAGAAATTCCTGGCGTCCCATCGAAAATTAGGAAAACGACAGTAAAATGTTGGCGGTGCTCCGCTGGCTATTTGTCTCGCGGCACGCGTCAACATCCGTGTAATTCGGTTAATTTCGATGTAATTACGCGAGCAACGGAGTCAGAGAGAAAGGAAAAAGTCTGAAAAACAGGGAGTTGAATAAGAAGAACCTGGACGTTGGAAACTTGTAACCGAAGACTGGTAGATGCAGTTACTTTGTAAACTTTTTAAGATAGGACAGAGTTTTTGATTCATTTTAGTGTATTTTTTGGTTTAGCAAAATTGCTTTTTGAAATAGACGTCTTGTATGATTAATTTCTAATTGTAAATACTTTTCCACCTCTCAAAGCACGAATTTTCCCTTGATTTATTAATGAATATATATAATATATAATATAATACTTTTATTCTTATGTCATATTACTAATTGATTTCATTAGTTATTTTTCAGAAATTTTAATTTTGAAAGAAAAGAATTCGTTAGTATTCAATTTCTCTTTCGCATGTCTTTTATGAATAATATATTTTTCGTTATTCTCACAATAACGTTCGTGTAACGTCAGGTAACTTTGCTGAAATCGTTTTCCTTACTCACTTTTCGTAATGTTCATACAGCTTTAAATCACTTCCAGGCTTACTGTGATCATATTCCGTGAAAAATACGTGCAACGTACCTGAAATAGACAATGTAATTGTTAATACACATTTATATTTAATATGTGCTTGACTTTAAACTAATTCAAATACATATGTAACATTACACGCACATAGTACGGTACACATTTTACCAAGGAATAATTCTAATATTTCAAACTGTACTTTATGTTAAAAATTGTTTGATCGAGCCACCTTAATTCTAATTAAATGTCAATGTTTGTATCGAATTCATTTCATTCGCCAATTTCTATAAATCACATAAATGAATATAGCAATGTAAAAGTTAGCTCAACTTTTCAATGCACTTATTGCCTTAAATATCATCTTTCGAACGAAGTTTAGTTTACCAAAATGAGCATGAGTTATTAACTTTAAATTTATCGTGTCTCGCAACTGTAGCCTTTGAAACGTTACTTACAATATATCATTACTTTCCCTTTAAAAGATTCCTTTCTTTCCTCTAAGATCGTAATAAACCTCTTATCTGTTTCTTTATTCTCGGTAAAATCACATTGTTTGAGAATTAGTCGGCACACCACGTTAAATTACCAAAGTTCGAAAGAATTCGAATTCAAACACGGCTCTTTCCTGAAGCAACTCGCGTCAGCCTCCTCTTAACATGCAAAAATATCCCTAAGTTCTTCAGCTCTTAATTCGAATTTAGACTTTTCACGGTCTGGTAAATGAATAAATTAAGAGTATCACGGTAAGCTTGGTTACTTCTTAAGCCCTATTTCGATAGGAGAATTGTAAAAACGTGTCGCGAATTTAATTTCCACCATTATTTCTAATAAAATACTTTAGATACACTTCTGAAGACAGTTAACACGCTACCTACAGTTATTATATTTTTTATGTATTCGTCCGATCGAAGTAAAAAAAATTATTAAATAATCTTTGAAGATTGTAAAACACGGGGCAAAGGTCTTCCAACAAAAGCTACAATCTTAACGTATCTAAGAAAAAGATCACGAAAATGAAAAAGGTTGTGACTTTTGAAGTTATCTTTATATATATATATAAACGTTCGAAAAAGGTATTCATTTTGATATTTGAAGAGGCTCATTTTTGTGAAAAAAGGCAATTCTGAAAAACAAGCGTATGTATTTCATATATGAACATTATAGAGGTAAAACTTCAAACTTTTATTGGGGTCGTCTATACACCGCGTGACCAAGAAGAGTTAAATACATTTCAGTCAATACCAATGTATCCAGAAAATTTCCTTCAAGCCATCTAACTATCATTGCAGTTCCACTTTTCATAATGATCAAAAGACCGAAATAGGAACATCGCGCCGACGTATCGAGCGACCAGCACTTTATTAAAAATGTCGCGCAATGGCTGTGAAAAGGTGTAATCGGTGTGATCTCATCCACTATCATTCAACCTCATCCAACCTCCGTCATCCTCTGCTCCATCAAATAACTCAGAATTGCCGATGAACTGTACCGCGATCGTAATAGATCAAAGAGTTACGCGACACGTTTCGATTCGTCTCTCTCGTATTTGCTCGCGTTTGTACATTCGCGAACATAATACACGTAGGGTATAGAATATCGACTAGGGTGTGCTGCGTTTGGCCGTATCTAAACAGAGAATGATTATCGTCAACTACATACGTTTATTCGTTCGCGTTTATTCGCGTTTATTCGCGTTTATTCACTCACAGAGATTCGAAACATCAGCAAATTGCACCATTTCTGCGTTCCTTTCTCTGCCCTTGAGCTTTGTCGATTCTTATCGTTCCATCGCTCCATCCATCTGTCTTTATTTAGCAGAAAAGTTTTCTTACTCTGATTAGTTAACAAATATTGACAATGTTAATCATAGCAAATATATATATATTTTTTTACGGTTACAGATATTGAGATACTGAAATTTCTAGACTCCCTATAGATACGTGCAGGGTCTAGTTAAGAAATAAAATCTGATCTTTAATCAGAAATCACTTGGTCAACAGTTATACATATCTTCAAACATCCATCATCGGAATAGTGCTGTTCATACACTGATACCACTGTCCATACGATATTACGTCAACATATGAAAGGGTAGATAATCATGACCCAGCCAACGTAGTCTATCGATCAACATCGTTACGTCTAATACTCAGCTTTACTAACCAAGCATACCTGGCGCGCAACTCTGTTCTAACCACGATCGACGAAAAATGACGCGCATAAATACGTGTTTTAAAAATTTTGACATCATGCGTCGCACCTGTTGCGCCTCCTGTCGTCCATAATTATTAAGCGAACTGAAATCCATCGATTTCTTTTTAATCTGTTTTTTAATCTTCTTAAAACGGGTAATATAAATCTTGTCAGATGTCGTCGTGTTTATTAACGCTTTCCACCAATCGACTTTTTATATTCAAAACATTGATGCTTATTGCGTTTCATAAATATTAACATAAAATAGAAATATTAGGATTTGGACCTTAAGATACCAAAATGGCAGAGAAATGATTAAATTCAATCATCAATGGCTAGTCTCAGGTGAAATTTAATAATTAATTAATATAAAAATTAATTCCACGCCTAATACTGTCATTTAAGGAAAAAGGAATTTCAACAAAAAACAAATCTTACTCTAATTTCTTAATTATTACGTAACTCAGCTCTCGGCTTATTTCATTGCAATCAATGAACACTGAGCCGGTTAGGCACTTCCGATCCAACGATCTAAAAGATGTCGTCTATAATTAAGCGGATTAGAATCTATTGATGCGACACGTTCGACATGTCCATATCCAGAGTCCGTTTTGGCCACCGTTTGATTAAACGTCATTCTATGGCTCTTCGTCTATTTGCACGTATTCCAGGGCAAGATCCAAGCGTATGCGCGCTTTTGCCGCGCCGCGCGTCGCCATTTACGCTCACGAGGTTTATATCGCATGTACATAATTGCTATGGTGATTGACTAAACCTGTTAATAGTCACGAATCTGACGAGCCGTATTACCGCAAATTTCCACGTGGAAACGTGATCGTCGACAAATGCTGAACGAAGCCCCAATGCCTTTGACGATACGCCTCTCGATAAAGTGCCAGTTCGACAGTTATCGAATCGAAAACACGCTAATTAAATAGAATCACTCACGAAATAAGAATTTTCAGTATGTACGCCAGCTGTTGATTTTTACTACTTGCGATTCACAGTGGTCTTATTGCGGTAGTTTTCGTTGGCAAAGAGGAGAAGGTCTTTTTTTTAGAATGTGGATGTTTTACGGAATTTGGAAGCAAATACGGAATTGAAAGTGGATGTGGTTATTAAAGAGGTTAAATGAATATTTTATTGAAAAAAGAAAGGTATGGATATTTGTGAAAAATTAAGTAAAAATTATTATTATTATTAGGTAAATTAGAGATTCGTTGTAGATGCAAAGCTCAATGGTAGAAGCAATTTGTAAAAAGAAACGTAAAATGTTAAGAAACTCTAAGGAAAGAAAGTAGAAAAGCTAAGAGGAACTAAGAAAAGAACTAAAGATGTTATTAAACTAACAACGCAACTCGTGTACAATGGATAATATTTTCTTAAATAAATTCGATTTGTTCATATTTCCAAACACATTTTAGCAAATCATTGAAAACTAATTTTGAAGTATGATTAAATGTATTATTTTATAAAAATTAGTTTATGGAAAGTAGAGAAGATCCACAGCGGAACTTCAATAAATCAGGATGAAACTTTATTACGTGGTAAATCTTGCGACAGCGATTGAATTTACGATACATCAATCGCCTCCCTGAGACTTGAAGTTCTCAGAAATTGTAGACTTTTCCAAGCCTTAAACCACATAATTAACTCAATATAGAAAAGTTATATATGAATTTTTTAACTACAAGAATAATGGAACAGTCACGTCTTTATCAAATTTTAATAGCTGCAACCTAAGTTTAAAATCAGATAATAATTGTTAAGGTGTTTAACGCGTTTCTAAGTATTTCTGAGAAGCTCATTTTCCGAAGGTATATCCCGATACTTCCCAGCAATCACGCACATGCGTAATAGTTTGCCGATTAATTAAAAAATTTTAATTATAGTTTCAAACGGATATTAAAATTTGACTGAAAAGAAATTTAATGAATAGTATACACCGGAATATAAAAGATTGTTCCGCGTTATGAATTCTGAAATGAAATATAAATGGAAAATATGTCGCACGTGTTGAGAATAATTTCAGCCGTAGTAATTTAAATACTAATATTTTTCAAACTTAAATTAATCAAACAGTTATAAATAATTATTTTACAGAAAAAAGTTTTAACTAATCCAATCGTTATAAACAATTATTTCCTATCTATAGAAAATTCCAGGGTTGGAAAATTAAAAAATATAAATTCTCCAGAAATCGTTATCATGACCAAATATACAAAGATGTTTTATCTGTGATAACTGACGACTGTCAGTTACTATCCTATTCTATCGTCACATGTACAAGGAAGTCTACCCAAAGATGATGTCGTCTTTAGCCTAAGGTAACGTGCACAAATGTGTGTATTCGATCAAACTCAGTGTAGGTATCCGGCAGTGGAGATGCAAAACCGGAGAAACACGCATCCGATCGTGCACAGCATAAAGACGAGGCCACGTCGTAATCACAGCTATAGCCGAGGATTAGCGATGAATGAGTCTTTGACCAGCATGCGGCCATCAGAACGTTTAGAACAATGCCATGATCCGGGCATAGATGCATTCTCGTCGATCGTTGTTGACAAGGCGTGTCGAACTTCGCGCGCTATCTGCTACGATGAAAATTAGATGATTCTCGAAATTATAATAGATAATGGATGCTTCTGTAAAATAATTTAGTTGTAGCTAGAAGAATTTGTAATTTTAGTTTGGTGATGATTTTAGCAGACTACGTGTATTTATGTGCAAATTCCTATATTTATGAAGATAAATAAAAACAGATGGGATTTAGATAGAAAATTCTTTTACTATAATTAATATGTAATTTACTATAAGAGAATAATTCTCGATATTATAACTTCGTCTACGTTAGATTGTAATATTCACTAGAGAAAGAACAGAAATTCTAAATCTTAAATTAAGGTATGTAAGCATTAGGCTAATAATAATCACCAGATATCAGTAACTTTCAAGAGATCAATAGAGATTCGAGCAAACGGTATTCGCTCGAAATGCGAAATCGTTTGATGTCGACTAAGTGGAAAACGAAATGCAAACCATGCGGGATAAGGAACGTTGTGCTTAAATGGTCCTGCAAATTTCCGATCTTCCTTTTTATTTTTATTTGCGTTTTAAAGTTTTAATCAAAGGAAAGGAATTAACACGTCGCAATTTAGACGAGTGTCCTTTCCTTTGGAAAGCGTTTTTCTGTTAATTGCGGTGTATTTCTCTAACTGTGTGGTCGTCGACAAATCGATATAGTATACTTGATGAAACAAAAACAAAGGCTAAATAATCTCGACCGAACGGCAAACGCAATTTTGCAAATGTGCAAGTTACCTTAACGAGCATCGTAAAACTTTATTCCTCAAAGTATAATATGTATCGACTTTACTATTCTTTATTTGTAAAATTTAAATGCTGTTGCAAGTTTGCATCTGTTTCTCTATTTTCACGGTTGTATTTCCAAAGTTTGCTTTTTTACAATAAAAAATGTTTTCTATGTTTTCTGCAGTATATATTATTTACCAATGAAAATGGAATCGATATGTACTGAAAAGGAAATGTATTGAACAGCTTTTCGAAACAAGCAACCAACATACCTTGTAAAAATATCTTTAGATTATTTTATAAAAAAAACACTGTACCATATAGCAAGATAATAAAAATAGACGAATGAAAATTAGAGAAAATATTTCCTTTAAAAAATGAAAATCATAAATAGCACTAAAGCTAGAAGTTCAACCTAACTAATCAATTCTTGTTAGTATTTATTAACTGTTTGAGAATACAACATACATATACGAAAGATCTCAACTTAATATTCCTCATATCGCTATTTGAAACAACGCAACCTCGCACTATCCTTACACTATCCTACACACATCCATGTAAACAGCCAAGCCGACACTCACAATCAGTCCCATTCACCATCCTCAATCGCTTCATGACACAAACTTCCTCCGCCTCGATCTCGAATCATCACTATCGACCTACAATCCTCCCATCTAAACCAACAAAGGCGTCAGATTCATCGAGGACGATGATCATCCTATCCTATCCTACTGTCGTGGATGAGCGATAATCATCAACCGATGCGTGACGATCGACAACCAGGTTTTGTGTCACCGTCGCGATCGTCTGACTTCCTCTTAAGTTTGTTTCCATCCACATCACGTGTGCATGCGGTCATTATTCGTTTTGGGTTATGATCACAAAGAGAATGTGTTTTCTGACAAACTAATGTTCTGATCAAACGTAACTAAACTTTATCGTAAGTCGTTAATAAATGACTGCTCTCCGAATTAGTTATGGAAATAAGCATTACGATTTTCTACACGTTTCTTCTATATTTCCCATTTTATCGCCCAAGACATTAACGCTATGACGACCGATGTGCGACAGCTATTCCAATGACGACTATGACGCGAGTGCACAATAAATTTACGCATTTCTTTCAAATCATTTATTATTGCTACCTCTACCTTCTTGCAGAAGGAATCCTATCGCATAAAGCTACTATCCTAAAACTTCTGCACGAGTTTGATCGTTGTAATGTATTCGTGAAAATGTTGCTTGGTGAAAACGCAATTACTGTAACCGTAGCCTTATACTGTTTCTATGTCTAGAAACAAGGATACAGAGAAGAGCCACGGGCCAGATAGGTGGTCGTCGCGCATATCCAGCCTCGTTATGCGGATGGGTACATCGGCTGGTACATGGCCGCTATTATTTGCAAGATCGATAACGGTTACCTGCGGGCGCCACCTGAGGGAAAAAGAGGACATCAGAAGCGTGCGATGCATATCGCCCAATACCAACGGACGACGTAACCTTACAGCTCAGGGCTGTTCTTCCATCACGTTCTTTCCCTCTGTATCTGCGATTTTCCTTCGATTTTTCTTCCTCTCGTCACACTGTTGCTTCTTTTTCTCCTTTCTTTCTTCGTTTTACGTTCAGTGTCTTTCTGTCAGCGTGCTTTCCTTCGTTCGGGTCCTTCTTTTAACACCTGAAACTGTGCACTGGCACGCCAGGACTTTACTCCTGCTGTGACTCAGAACACATTTGTGAACTGACTTCGTGTCGCACGTTCGTACGCCGTATTTATCTCTCTTTCTTTTTTCCTCTTGGATCGTGGAACTTGATTAAAGAATGGCATCAGAATTTGTGAAATTTGGGCGTGTCGTTCTTATTTTGGCACTTTTACAAGTGATTACGAGGCCGAGAGAATAGCACGGCTTTCAATGGTTCTAGCGATGAGTGTTTTCCTATCCGATTCACTGGTTACGAAAACTAAAAAGTACGTTCATATTCCAAATAGCCTGTTGTCTATGTAGTTTCGCAAAGCAGCAAAGTATTAAAGAAATTAATTTTCTTTATAATCGTTTATATATTTTTATTTACGAGGTTGCTAAATCTTGCTCAAAAGTTATCAAAGAGCGATATCATATCGGCTGTTTAAAAGCAAATTTCGCCACAAGCTTACAATGTCCAACTTCTCAATGTATCGACAAGTCCTCCAATCATCCATTCCTTTCAAATAAAACGTACACAAGGCGCGCCCATGTATATATTAACAAGACGACTGGTTTTATACTTGGCGATACAAGCCGGTCTAACGAGCCTAGATGCATACATGAAGTCTCAGCTAACTACAAACGACCATAAAACGCCCATCAAATCGGCATGTCCTGAAAGTACAGCAATATCGCATCTACATGACACACGACCGTCCCGCGGAAGTCATTATACGAACAGCCATCGTAAAAGTTCTCGAATCATTTGTTCCGCGAGAGTCTAGTATCCTCATGGTCAACGTTAAATCGCGACAAAGTACTATAGTAAAAGAAGTAAGAGACACGATTCTCTTACATTCCAATGCTCGAAACTCGGTTACACGTATATGCAACTACAATGCAGTGTAGAAAATGTCGTTAATTGTTAAGTTGTTAGACATAATTAGCTTTGAACCGGTTTTACGATGCGGACGTAACTACCCTGCTATTTTCGACTTTTAAATTTTATAGGCATTTTTATCGCATTTGGATAATTTATGGTCAATTTATATTCGATTTATATTCAATATTCTCGACTCTTATGGAACACTATTTTAGCGTGATAATCCTAAAATCTTAATACTTGACTTTTCATTCTAAAACAGCTCTATAAAATATGAAAAATCTGACGTATTATGTTTTTCATCAGTGATCTTCGTGTTGTTCGCCCCACGATAATTTCCATTCCTTCTATCCAAATGTCTGACGAAACTAACTGCAGTTTCAAATTAAGCCATCGTTCTCATATCCAACGCGATAAAGTGGTCGTCGCCATACGGCCGAGATAGGTCCGTGCTCCTTCTCCTCATACCGGTAATTTTATAAAGTTGAAGAAACGGATGGCGCGGTCTGAACTTCCCAGGGGCGGCAATTTAAAAGGCCGGCACTCGGCTGCGCAGGAAAATTGCATTTGTTCGAAGGAGGTAGCCATGTATATACATATAGCAGCGCATTATCGCGTTATGCCTCACTTTAAACGACTACATTGTACGTTTAGAACCGAAGATTTACGGTCTTGAGGGTGCAACGGCGTCAGCCTAAATGGAAAAAACTGCGTGGATTTAATCTACCTGCGATGACCTCGCTGTGCATTCGTTTCTTCGCCGGTAACAGCGATGTTATTAGAGGGAGCACCCTTAATGCCTTAAAAATGGTCGGAGTGCTGTTGACGCGGACAAATTAACGTTTCAACGTGTCAAATCGCTATGGAAAGCGTCGTTTCTCGAAAACCGATGAGATATCGATAGGTGAGATACGAGACGACGCGTTTGTATTTCAAATGGAAAAATTTGGTGGACATATCCTGATTTCATAGAAAAGAATGCTTCGTGCGTTCTTTAATTTCTATACTGAAACGAAATGAAATGAAATAAAAAAGTCATCAATCAGAGAAAAAGACAAGGAAGTAGGTTAATTAACTGTCACTTTGAATGTGACTTTCTCATCAGATAATTCACATACCTCCCATTGTTCCGCTCAAAGTTGTTAATCATGACGAATACATGATTTATAAAAGTCGTATTGAGGTGATCATTTCTAAAACTAACCACTTTCTACGTTTCTATGACTACAGTTTTAAGAAATTAATTATCACTACACTCTCAACGATGTAAAATACAATTAAACACAATTAAAATTGAAGATCTGCGGAGAGATTGCCTTTGCACACTGGATACTTTCAATGTTTTATATATTTCTGCGTGCGCATTATTTTCACTCTATGCGTTTTTACAAAATCAACACTCTATCAGACACGCTTGACCCATAATCCTTACCATCAATAACTCTCGATCACAAAACTAGGAACGAAAAATCAAGTTCTCTGGGTTTTATCGAGCTCTCAAACCCAAATTCACTCTCAATGACACAAATCAGCCGAGAAAGGCCCTACTTCCCACGCAATTCGTTCCACAAAGCACCACTTCAGCCGAAAATTTATTGACGACTGTAGTCCACGGAGCTTCTTATTCCGCGCATTAAACGACCATCCGCCTATCATTATCGTGGTCGCATTAAGCACGCGCTGGCTCCACCGAAGAGAAATAATTTGCCAAGTTGCATTAACTTTTACGAGCGTCCCGAATAAACGGTAATAAAGGGTGGAAGGGGTGTGAGAAGAGAAACCAGTCGGTTGGAGCACGTAAGTTGCGCGACGTAACAATAAGAAGATACGAGCCGGAAACGGACGTCTCGCAAAGCAAACTTTTCCACGGATAAGAATCTAAAAGTGGCGGAGGCACGGCCTGGTGGCGTACGAAGGAAAATTGCGTCTGGTCGTGGCGAAGATGCCGGTTATCGTGGCATATTATCGCATCGTGCTTCACCTTAAATGACTGCATTATGGCGGTATGCCGCCAAGTTCGCGGCCAACTAACGAAACCCCCGAGCTACGAAAAAAATGAGGGAAAACGAAGTAGAAGAAATATGCATAAGACAAGTCCGTGATAGAACAGATAGTTGCTGGTGCAACGGTTTGCAAACATAAGCTTCTAATAGTTACATGCATCTACTTGTTAGAGCGTCAGCAATAATAATCAGCATTAGGCCGGATTTATGACGCGGATCTGATATTTTTGCTATTTTTAAGTTCTACATTTTTCACTGGCATTTTTACGTATTTTGTTTTGGTTTCGTTCATAGCCAGAACTTCAAATTTCTAGGATTATCGAGAAATTTGGAGTTTTTTCCTGCATCTGAAAAGTAATTGACGCAACACGAAAGATGTTCACTTACATTATGAATGTACATGGAAGACAACTAAACTGCTATTTCGCAGGAAAAACCGAACGAACATTTTCATATGTGCATTATAATTTGAAATAAGCAGTTAACAATCGATTCGTAACGGGTTCATAATGCCATTAATTTTAGCTTCTTCGTTGGTGAAATCGTATCGTTGGCAATGACTGGGATTTTCATTTTGCTGTGTGACACGGGCAACCACGGTTTACGCTTAAATACCTTTCCGAATCGATTGGCGAAAGAATCCCGGTGCAACCACGTTGCTGAGCGGCTGCATTGTTTGTAATCGATTTCTTCGCGCCGTCTAGACTCATTATTCCATTGGCTCGCGCGCATTATTGGCTTCTGGCTTTTTAACTCGCTATTAATAATTCTTTTGGTAAGATGAAATAACTTATTAATCGTTTGTATTATACAAAGAAGCTACTGTAACTTCGATTCTTTCGTTTTATTCACGCATAAAGTAATAATATTGTTCTTTCTTCTTAACGTTTTCGAATAGAATTGAAACAAGGAAAATAGTCATCGTTAAACAATACCTGAGAGATAGGATTTTTATATTGTTTGAAGTATTATTAAGTACGTCTGAGTAAGCTGGAAACATTTATACCAGCAATTCACATAGTGAGAAAAAATCTGCTTGTTCCGTTTTCCAATTTATCTCGCTTTGATTTTTAAACCTTTATTAGTAATTGATATATTAGCTTCAAAACGATGCGTCACGTTTACTTGAGTTTCCCAGCGCGTTTTCGAATGTCCTAATATGTACTTATGAAATGAGTATACAACTCATAGTGCAAACATGTTGCATTTCGCTTTCGGGCAATAATCCAGATCTGATTCGCGTCGCGTATCAAGCAACGATCCTCTCGTATATTATCGTCATGTATCGCGACTATTGCATCCGCGGCGAAACGAGTCCGCGGCCAACCAGTTTATCGACTGTCCAAGCGGAACGTGTAGATTACTATTCCTCAAGACCGAGTCGAGCCGCGAAATTGCATCTAGACCAAACCGAATAACCGATATCCTGCCTCTCTCCAACCCTGAGAATACCACGGATTTTCTCCTGGTAATTGGATATGAGTCGTCGCTTTGAGACAAAGCTTCTCTCGGCTACGCCTCAGTTTCTGATTATTCTGTGTTCGAAGGTTGTAACCTAGGGAACTTTGATTGACGAACGATCAAGCTGTGGCACAGGACTCGTGCTCCTGGCTCCAACGATCAAGACCAGAGAGAGAGCAGGTTTCCAAAGAGAGTGGAGTAGGTTAGGTGCAGTCGATTGTGTGTGGTTAAGCGTGTCTTTCTTGGCCGATTGATTGCATTAAGCGAGGATGGATGGAAGATGGAAGGTTTCTTTGTCGTAGCACATTCAACGTATGCAAAGTGAACTTAGATGCACGACGTAATTATCAGACTGCAAATATTCATGCACATTCATATCGCTCATTCGTTGCAACAATGACGGGACAGAAAATTTGCAGTTTTCGGTTATTGATATAAAAAAAAACCATTTGTTGTTCATATTGTTCGTGAATTCAGTTGTGCGGCTGAGCTTCCGAAACTTATCACACGATCGATAACGAACGAACATTTGAAAATTCATGCGGCTCGACCGGCTGCATATCGATTCGGTGGAATAATGAAACATGCTAGGCATTGTCGCCTGCTGAGAGACGAATGCTCGCGTCGCGGCTGAAATTTTGATAAATGATGCCACGATTGCGACAGCAATTAGCAATCGAAAACACAAATGTAGTTTCAACAGATTGACTGCTCAGTTTCCAGCTACACTGGTCATGGGGAACGAACGACTCATAGATATTTTCGACACGCTTCAATTTCTGCTCCTATGATTATATATGACAAATTGTACGGTTTTGTCACTGGTGTATGATCCTTTCATCTACCAGTTTCATTTGTCATAATTTGTCCGATGTTTGTAGATTGAAGCTTTGTTACGGCAGAATTAGAACAGAGATTCAGAATGTTATATGTTACAGTAAGCAACACTTTATAATTTAGCACTTTTCAATTTAATACAATACGGTTATATAGAATAGAATTTTATAACTTATAAACTATAATTAAAGAGTTAGAATGTTTGAGTTTCAATTTTGCGAAAAATCTGATTGTATGACAATACCAATATTGATATGATTATTTTAATTATTTTTTATTTAGCTGTAATATTAATCTTCATAGAGAGATTATTTATTGCATATGATACAATATAGTTTATCGTTATGAAACGAAGTATACGTTACAGATATATTATTTTCCTAAATTACTCAATTACGATTATTCAGAAACGAATAAACTAAATGTCATTATGATTTTCCAATACATATTCTTCAGATAGATTGATTCAATAAAAAATAAATTAATAAAATTTGGACAGGATTATTTATTACATACGTATGTGAGGATAAGGAGGAATTATTTGAATAAGAAACAAATCTTGTTAAATGAACATTAGAAATTCTTAAGTGATTGTGAAGAAAAAAAATTGAAAAATCTAGTTAGAAAATTGATAAGGTGTTTCTTCTGCAATTAATAACAACGTTATGATTAGTCGCCGATCTTATCAGCATTGGTACAGAAGCTTTTGGCCTCGATATCGAATTTTGTTTGGAGAACGCGCGTGTTCTGATCGTGTTCCCGAATATCTTCGCCACGTTTGGATACAAATTGAATAGAAATTCGAATGGAAATGATTTACATGCGGCGTGTTCCATTTTACTCCAATATCCACGTCGATAACGTAGGAAGGAATATTTTGAGAAAGGATTATGATTCTCCAGGCACGCAATGTGTTTGTTATTGGATATTTCTTATTCAGCTTTTATTCTTGCTGTAGTTCTTTGCATTAAATTGTTGATTGATATTTAATTTTTAAATTAGATTTTTATTCGACGATTTCTATAGGTTCGTTAGAATAAATTTGCAATATGTATTTTTGTAAGAAAGAGTCTATTTTACACCATAGTTTGAGAAATAGAAATATTCTGTCTAGAATTCAAAATGAAATACGTAATGTACTTTTTCCCTGTCATTTAGAGGATATTTTATAATAATCTTCTATTCTTTCGAAATATCGGTATCTTTTTTGCCTGTAAACATTAACTATGATATAGGCACCTTCAACGATTTCTAAACGTAGCCATAACATCATTACCATCATCATTATATATTATTATTATTATTACCATCTTCCTCCTATCTTATCGACATTCATTGAACCAGCTACATATTTGAGATTAAGCTAACAGTAACATCTACTTACTTAATAATTATAAATATCTTAATAACGGTCTAGATGCTTTAGCTTTACTATGTTAATAATCTATGTTAATAATACTATGTTAATAATCGTTTACTTAATGTTTCCCGCTCTTTCAGTTTCTACAACAAACATATAATAAAGTACAGTTAATTAAAAAAAGGGTATCTACCGCAATGTATATGATGTTCGAAAACGTTTGGATACCAGTTTCTTTTCAATATAGTGCAATTTAATTACAGAATTACTGGCAAAAGGATCTATGATAATTTTACTTTACATTTGCAGGATATTACCGTTATTTAACCTGATCTTTACAAAATTTGTACGAAAGACACAGGCAAGAAGTGATGTACGCCAGAAGATTGTAAAAGCTATTCGAAAAAATTCATTAACGAAAAGGACTGGACAATTTTTCACGGAAACATTCGCGAAATTATACATGATGAAACATTATAGTTACATTTTTCTTAACCTTCGTCACGAATTTTTTTGAACAACGTAATAAAAAACGGAAGCAGGAGTAAAAAGGGGGTGGAATATTCTGCTAATTCTTCTTTCGTCCTACGCAATCAATTCGTTGAACGAGCCACAATTTGATGCTACGTGACCTCTGCAACCGTCCAGATTGATCGCCTCGGCCATTCGTTCGTAATAGATTCACCCGACTTTTCGACATCGACTTTCATGGCAATTGTATTATTCTTTTTTTTTTTCTTTCTTTCTTTCTTTACTTCTTCGTTTTATTGTCGCGGTCATCGAGACGCATTTCGTAGGTGATACGAGATCGTGGTCGGATTTTCGAACGAGCATCGTTTCCTTTACTGCACGTGATCCTGTATTATGTCGACGAGCGTGTGCACGTTCCAGAATCGGCAAGATCTCTTGATCTGCCGCTCGTTTTGTAGAAAACGGATTATCGACGAATACGTTTCGAGAAAAAAGCCCTCGAATTGATAAGAGTTCGCTGATAAACTCGAGAACTTTACCGTTTCTCGAAACCTTAGAATAGTCGTGAAATCTTAGGATTCTTTATTTTCATTCCTTTCACGAGTTCAATTGTCAAGATACTCGGCTATTACTGCAGAAGCTCGAAAAAATAAAACTACAGTGTGCCGATTTCTGATTTACCTTTTCGAGGAAGTTTCAAGTTCAAATGATAATTTCAAAGTTTATTTATTAATTTACTATATAATTTCGTAGTTTACTTCCAAGTAACTTCAACTTTTCAGGATTAAATAAATTTGTATTAGAGAACTCGTTATTTGATCTTGTATTTGAAGAAATAGGATACAATAGAATAAATAATAAGGAGGTAATAAATAATACAAGCGTACCTTGATCTGCAGTTTCTTTGGCAGTTCTTGAATATTTTAATGAAGTATTCACGTCATTTTTATTTTGGAGAGTATAATTGTATATGCATGTTTGTAACATTTGACATTTCGATATTATTCATAACTATTGTCTTCTCTTATATTTAAGAATATTTCTTATTACAAGACTAAAATATTTAAAATACCGTATAATACCAAATAAAATAAATAATCGCATTATCGTAATATTTAATCTGCTTGCTGGTTTTCCAAATTAAATGAAACGAGATAGAATTTCAAAATTATTTTTCTATAATTTAGCAATACAAAAGTTACCAATTCGAGATAGTTTTATTGTATTTGGATAAATCTCGCGTTCAAGGTTTAAAGCTAACATGATAAAGATTATTATATCGTTAATATGAATACCGTTCGATATTATCTTTTTCAAAAAGAGCCAACAGCGGTCCCATTGTTGAAGAAAATTATGCATCTGAAGCATATTGAATAAAACAACGTAACACGGAATCACGAGGATAGTAGCGGCAACTGTAGAATCTGCTTTGGATTCGTCGCGAAGATAATTGCGTTTTATCTGCTTAATTCCTCGAAGAGGATTGGCCGATGTATAAATTGAATAGCACCGTTATAAACGCTTCGAGTCCGGTTGAAGTTAGTTTCGCACGACGAATATATTACAGCTGGGGAATCGCATTGTCGACCATACCTTTCGTGTTTCACATTTCCAAATAGGTTTAATATCATATCCGGTGGAACACTCTTGTGACACATAATTCAGGGGCGCAAAGTTTCGAAGCTGACGTTGCACGCGTACTCTGCAGATGCATTCTTAGAACTGTAACGCGTCCGCGCTGTTCATTAGCCGCCCCGATCTGCATGCTGGTTAATTAAATTCGAGCGTGTATCGCGCCTTTCCAACGTGTAGGCTATGTTAAAATGTTAAGGGGCTCAACGAGCGTAATATTTAGAATCGAAATAAAACGAAAGTTAAATAACATGGAAATAACATGGATAAGTAGCATGGAAATGAAAAAGTTATTGGCCAAAGTATTCGAACATATGTAAGAACCTTTTATGAACAGGTGTATATTATGTGTCTTATATATAATATTCCATGAAACATTTTAAGAATTATCAGTGTAGTGAGGCTCAATTATCATAATTATACTACGGTCAAAATAAATCTGAATATGTACATACGTAAAAGATAAGAGGTATTTAGACTAAGTATACATTTCGCAGGGACGATAAAAATATTTAAACGGTCAATTAGCGCTCGTTACGTGTTTTAGAATAGCTATCCATGCTATGTACTAATACTAGGTTCTCATCGAATATCTTGTTATTTCTATCCTATGTACATATTAGGCTACCCAATTTGACCAATGTAACCTTGGCAGTCGTGTCCCATTATAACAGTAATGAAATATCAACAAATTTCATATAACACGTATGTGTATGAACAGAAAAGTCTTGATGAGTTCTGGTATATTAGATAAATTATGGTAGGTATTAAAATAATTAAAATTCTTACCGATGATAGCAGTAAAAAGTTAACAGAAAAAATGAACAAAAATAAAAAGCAAAATCCTGGAATATTCATCCATTAGGGCCAATATAGCCACATATAAAAAAGATCACGAATTCGAGATACCATTTGCGGGGAACAAAGCGTTCGCGTCGATTTTAATCCATGGCGTTAGGAAGCAACAAATCGTTATGCCGAGGGCTCCGGACAAAATTGTGCCCAGGTAGAGGAGGTACACGGGAATTATTAAATTCATTATTCCAACAGCTGTAGAGGGTCGGCGGCATCCATACGCTCGTCACGCGTTCGCACGCGTGTTGGCTTATTATCTCGCTGTAGGCAATCCGTTCTGAAATAAGCGTGTACGTGAGCCTGTACATGCGCGGGCAAACATTCATGTCCATGTCAACGGGGGACCAGAGCGGACCAGGATGCACGTGCGCTTAACGTCGCCGGTTTACATCGTCATTCTGATAAATCCCGCTTCGACGCACAGAATTTCGACCCTCGTGCGTTAGGATTTCACGCCCAGAGCAAGGAAGACAGTGATAGTTCGATTATAGTTCGATTGGGACATGTCGGGCTTCAAGTGGATGAGACGATTTTTGATCTGTCCTTTTTTTTTCTTTTTTTATTATTGGAACAACTGGTGTTGCAGTGAATAGGATAATTAACAGGAGCACTGTAGAATCAGTCAAAACGACTGATACCAGATTTCTTTCTTTTAAAACTTTTTCAAATATGCAGATGTTCCTTTTTATTCAAACAGAAACACGATTATTGGTCTGCGAATATCTATGTGTATACATATATATATATATATATATATATATATATATATATATAAATATAGGAATGTTATATTATTAAATTGTAGATAACAGCATGATTAATACAATATCGTTTGCACTCACACGTAATCGAATATAAAACCCCGTTTCACGTACTCGTTATTCACTACTTCAACGACACAACGATCTTCACACGACGACGATAAATTCAACTCTGCTCTCTCAACTCTCGTTACAATGTTTTCCACACTCACTTTTTCCAAACATACCTTGGCAACGCTCACAACGCTCTTTGACAACGTCAACATATCTTGACCACGCTAATAAACAATCACCCCTCACGCCACGTCCCTCCCTGATGTCACACTATCCCACATATATACATATATATGTATTTTTATGAATGTAATTAGCAGAACAGGGATCTTTGTTGTCTCCTGAATATTATAGACTGTTGGATGCTTTACATATTCCTGTACAGCATAAGATTTTTGTTTATTAATAACGTATAAGCTTGTGTGCGATTTACTATAGGAGTATTTGGCGCATAGGTCAACTTTTACACTGTACGCGTAAAGATTTATTTCTGCTTGTGTTATCGGGACGAGTAATTTTCCTATGAAGATTACTGTGCATAGTATAAACACTCTGTGTCTTCAAATTGTCCGTGAATGCATAAATTTGATTACTGACTTATTAATGATTACTCACTTATTAATTCTACAACAATGTATTATTACGTATTATTACAACGTATTACTCACTCATTAATTGTATAAAGTATACAGTCACACGACCATTCCACTCTAAACGTCAATCCACTTCATGCAAACAATGATTCTTTTATTTCAAACGCAGCCATTTCTACTAGCAACACGGTTAAGCTGCCCGTAACAACCATCAGAGTAAGCCATATTTTTTCACTCGAAATTGCAGACTACGCTACATCAATTCCGTACGCTCCATACACTTGTAACAATCGCATAAATGTTTAACGCTTTACAAGCCAACGATTCTGTTCAAAAAAAAAAAAAAAAAAACGGAGGAGAAGGGGAGAAAGAAGGAACGAAAGAAGAAAGAGAACAGGTGAAAAACCGTGGAAACACAGGAAGAACATAAACCCAGGAAGCGCTAGAAGCAGCTTTTACAAAATTCATTCGCCAGGACATTCCGATACTGTAGCACCGCACGTAGCGAATTAGATCCAGCCAGGTTGTATCGGCTGGTAAAAATTTGATACGAACAAGTGGAATCGACGAAAAACACTATAAAACCAAATAGTTCCCGATACAAACTCGATTTGCATATATCTGTAAGCGGATGTCCGTCGCTTCCTGTCGAATTTTTGTTGTTCCATACATACACAAGCCGAGAGATATTCAGAGAGGATTCGCGATAAACGTTTGCTTTCAGTCGAGAGATTTAAGAGGACCGGAAACTAACAAATAAGTCAGCAACTAATGCCCGCTAAAAACCCGAACACCAAGAAAAAAAAGACAGGTTTTGTTGACAAATTGGCTCCATCTATCGAACGCAACATCCAACCTGCCGTATCACCAGACCTTTCTTTCTGTTCTGAATTTTATACGATTCCCGTAAAAATCGTATAAATCTAAAGAGACAACGGTTATCGTGGCCTCGGGGCTGATATCGTTCAACTTTTAGGCAGACATTAGGGCGCGTCACGTGACCGAGATAGGATGATTCTTACGGTGAAAAAATCCCCGGTGATTGGAAGCACTCTGTTTCTAAGCTGTCGACCTGATCCTGGTGTTATCGTCGCACGTTCGTCTTCCTGAAGTCCGAAATCCCCTCCGGGGAGGACAACCGTGAAACGTTAAAAGGATCGGTTCCCGTTCATCGCCAGTCCCGAGTAATAAAATAGATTAGATCGAAAATAAATCCGCATACTTTTAGCGGACTCGAACCAGAGATAACCGAGCTACGATTGCCGGTCAATTTTTATTTTAACGACACGTTCAACCCTTTACCTTTACGAGCGCTATGCACGAATACATATCTATGTACGTTCAGGACAGTTTAACGCAATCGTTGGTGCTAAAATATTATTTCTTTTTCAAAACTGTATACATTTCTTACGCCATTAGTTTAGCTAATAACTAGCATTTTAATTTTGCTGACTGTTTTTGTCTTGTCTTCTTAAATTCTTCTTTGTCAAGACATATCAACTCAAAGATCTAAAAATTACGTCAGTAGACATTGTTTTGGAAACCGAATCTTACTGTGGACCTCTAATTGTTATATCTCAATCTTGCTCTTATTTCAACGAGTAAAAGAATTTTTGTACAACGTTATTCATTGTATTTATTGTATTTATCGTGTTTACTGTGTTTATTGTGTTTATTACATACATTGATCTACATAATATGTTGGATATTGTGTACATGAATATTTAAGTATTTTCGTATTTAAACAAGTTACTTACTTTATTCGTCACTCGGATGAAACAAGAGTGTGGAAGATTTATTTGATTTGATGGACGATGTTATTACGACCTTTGGATTTTTCTACGTATCGCAGAGCAATTTTTAATAGTCCGAAAGTAAAAAAAAAATCGGGAATTCAAAGGTGCATCATTCAAACGTATACACTCGATTGAAAGCGACAACATTTTTCATAAATCCAATTCTAACTTTGATACAGTGAAATTGAGAAACGAAAAAAAAAAACGAAAAAGGAGAGAGAAGGAGAAAGAATTCGAAAACTATCGCATTCATTCGGTGGAGAGGCCTTTCGAAAACCGAAGTGAATTAGCAATTGCAACCGGTTTCGATCGATCATCGCGACGGAATCAAACAGCGGCCCGTTGTTTGTCAACAAACACAAAAATATGATATCGAGTCGTTTGCTACCTTTATTGTCGTCGCACAAACAATAGGGAGATTTTATAAAATAGGAATGGCGAACCTACTGAAACGAGAGATATCGATTTCCGACTGTCGAAATGTTGCTTTGCTGCGGGCTTCCATTGATCCAATACAATCACCGCTTCAGCTATAAAGATGGATTCGCTTTAAGTCAGCCAGAGTTGCAAAATATACAATAGTAATTTTTCCGTTGATGAAAAATTAATATTGACCCTATTGCGCTTTTTGCCCGCGCATACACGCACACACGTTCTGTTGCTTTATTTTTTATAAAATCCTGAAGTTGCTTCTTTCGTTTATCTCTTTGTTATTTGTTATATCAATGTATGCTTGCATATATTAATATGTATGAATAATACGTGATATGTAACATGCAAAAATATTATAATATTGTCAGAATGTAAAACCATGCACCGTATTCGTAGATAAGGGGTAAAAAGTAGAATAAGTTAGAATATCAATCTATTCAGTGAAAATTGAGAAAGTTTTTATCTAAAAGCCAAACAAAGGAACCAAAACACTTTGAGACACAAAAACAAAATTAATTACTCGCCTTTCTTAACCAATAATAAAATTACGCATTCCTGGAAGACCCAAGTCACATAAAATGCCCCCCTAAATCAGCAATCGGAATTCATTCCAGTGTTTACACTGGCTGAACTATTGAATTCATAAATACGGCTTCATTGCGGTTAAGTGGTTCGCACTTTCATTTATTTCCCTGCAATCCACTCGAATCTAAATCGACCGACCACCGTCTGCTCGTTCCGCAAACACATCGAAAGCGAGAAGAAGAACAGAAGGGAGAAAGAGAAAGAGAGAGAGATCTTGGAAGACATCTCGAAAAGCGGGTAGGAAGGGGATGATTCTAAGTGGCGAAAGGTTTCGCGGCTGACGCGAGGGTGCTTTCGATTAAACGGATAATTAGGCTCGAGAGATAGATGGATATAATTCGAGGAAAGACGGGGCCAATTTATTTCACGCGAATCTTCACATTGCGGTGATTCACTCGGTTTATAGATGAGAATAATTCTATCATGATGTCAGATAGGGAAGGGAAATTCCAATGATGATGGTTTAAATCAGAATTGAAAAATATGTTCGATACAAATATTGAATAACTTAATCTACGTAAGTATCCTTATGGCATTTTAATCTGTTCAGAAAGTTGGATAATATAAATTAACGCGAAAATACAATTTTTCTAAATATATTCAATTATTTGTTTCTTTTCAAGCATGTGCCTTATAGTGGACATGTATATTATATCGCAGAACGAAGTTTTATAATATAATTTTGTATGTTCAAAACTAGCCTCTATAATTATTAATATAAAATAATATTCGCAAAAACAAATGTCATGTATACATTATAATAATTAAGTTAAATAACTTGTGTCGAAAAAAAATATTGTACGTTCAATATAACATTCAACGAAAATAATTGTTTAGGTTATTTTCGTTTCCTTTCATTTTCGTGTAATTATTTCGTGAGAAACCACTCATTTCTCCTTTCTTTCTCGGATAGGGGCTACGGCACGCTGCTCGTTCATCGCGGATGGACAATGATCGAAAAATTCTCTGGAAAATCCGACACCACGAAAATAACGTGGTACGTGATTCTTGGTTAATGGAATTTAACGGAACGTTGGTGTTCCTCCATTCCAGTTAATTTAATTGTCGAATTAAAGATGAATGGAGTTTCGTTAAATGAAAAGGTTGACCGTTGAGCTTTCGTTAATTTCGGTCCAGGAACATTCATTCATTCGTTTCCTTAACATCTGACACGCAACCTTGAACGAATAAATTAACGAGAATTTATTGATATTTTGTTTGATCTTTTGCTTGAAACAAGACTGATTATGAGAAAAATAAAATATTCAAACGTAACGTCGAAATACAATTTCTAAATTTATTAAATTTATTCAACTCGATCGAACGGAAGTCACTACTAAAATTGTACGTTACATTTAGACGAATAAATAAGTCACAACTAGATTACTAATGATCAAGAGATAGTACGTAAATAGAAATTCTTCTCGATTCTGTCGTATCATATCGTGTATCGTGTGCAAATTTATATTTTTACGGTTACGACTAAAGAAATAAAATGTAAACAGGCATTTGTTTTACTTATTAAAAACCACAACGAATACTTTGTTTTGGATGTTTTATACGTTTATGCATCCACGTGTATTCTGTACATTTTTGTATCTCCAAATTTTGCATAAAAATTCACAGTTAATTTATGATCGATATTATCTAACATTATCGAAATCAATGAAAAATTCTGCATTCTACCGTATAAAATCCGCCATAATAAGCAGCAAGACATCAGAAGCTGTTCCAAACCATCGTAAACTTTTTCACAAGTTTAATTAAGTTGGCCGTCATTTAGATGGCGCACGATTAAACAGCAAAACGGCGGGAAATACGAAGGCTTCGACCTTCCAGATTAGTAGATAATGCTTTACGAGCAATGAGCCGCCGCAACCCTTCGTGAGAACTGTAAATTTTACTGGAAGAGGAGCAGTTGGGTGGAAGGGAAGATTCTCCACTCGTTTCGTGACGAGAGAGAGAGAGAAAAAAAAAGAACATAGCGGTGCACGAAATAGGCCGTAATTTTTCTAGACGGTTACTCCGCCGTGACACGTGGTTCGTGGTACTCGTGAGCAAGGTAATTTGCGAACGAACAGACGTTTATTAATGGATCCTGGTTATCTGCTACTTCAACCATCCCTGTACCTTTAATTATCGCATTTAGTCTGATAGAACAAATGTTCTCTGCGTGTTTCTTTTAATTGTAGACTAAACTCAAGATAAAGAGATATACTCCACTGCTCATAAATATTAGGACATCTCGTGGTTTCGTATAAGATGTAATAATTTGTTTAGGTCATCAAACAAATCATTGAAACCTTGACGTGCAACTTTGTTCGATCTAACCGATAAAAAATGCACAATTTTGACGATTTTAATCACAAAACATTAATGTGCATACTATTGTGTAGCACACAATGATATCAAAATATCGAGACGAAATATAAATGCAACGAGTCACAAATATTTAGATTCGCATATTGAAATGTATTTGCAAATCAAAATAGCCATCGCGTTATTCTAGATGTTACAATTAAGAGAAGAATTCTAAAAGTCAGTAGCGGATCGTTATACGTTGGTCTTTGTAAGTTGGTACGTCGCGTCCGTTATTCCACCGTTACCTTTTATTCGATTTCAATCTGAGAAAATCATTTTCAGCGGACTGCTTTCAGAAATAACTTCCGGAAAGATTGAAAATATTTCAGAGAAACATGGTACGCCATGCCCTCGTAAAAGATCGAATGATAAGATATATAACGAGTGCATAATAAGAGCACGAACTATACTCAAAGAATTTCCTCAATTCGAGATACCATTATATTACCATACCTTGATATGTAATCTAGATTTTTATTTCGACACTGGAATCACGAAAGAGATTGGTAGCGAAACTTTTGTATCGTCTTTTATATCATTTTGAGAAATCTGTACCATCCATAGCTCGATGTGTCTTCTCTTGGAAAATTGATCCTGAATTCGTGATGGTTCGAATCATTTCTTGAAAAAACACCTCTCTCCCAATAATCTGCCAATGAATCTACAAATAAATCCACAAATACATTCAAAAGCAATTTTAACAAAACCACGATATCCTGGTAAAACGCATCTATCGAATCTGATAGTCGTTCGAACGTAACGCGATAATCCGGTCGTTTTGCTGCTTCCAGTACGGGTGATGTTTCATCCACCACTTTAGGTAGACGGAACGCAGCTTCTCGGGATCCGCACAAAGGGAATTAATACCGACGTCAGACGGCGAATCCGTCTCGCAGCGAGATTTGACGCCTATACACTGCTATACAGGCAAGCCTTTGCATTTCCCTTCGCGCGTTTGCTCGAAAATTATACGTATACACGCGCAGCCAACCGAGCCACGATGCCGTGTAAGAGGAGAAGCGGTGGTTGCGGAAGAGGAGGCTTGGTTACTGCAGCTGCCAGTAATTAGCACCGCAGAATAGCGTGGCTCGCACTTTGCATTCGTATGCATGCAACAGAAAATCGTCGGTAGTGTTACGTACCTTGTACAGAATCTACGATGCATTCGATTCTCCCCCACCCCCTCTCTCACTCACTCTCTCTCTCTCTCTCTCTCTCTCTCTCTCTCTCTCTCTTTCTCTTTCTCTCTGTGACTCCAGTTTTATACCTTCGATACAACCGATTGCTTTATTGCCGCTCTCTTGGTACGGTTGAATAAGCATAAACGAGATTGGAATAGGTTTGAATGAGGTTTTAGGTGATTTGAGCGATTGTGTTTGATGGAGTTTGCGACGTTGGAGATCGAAGTGAATTTGAAGTAGATTTCAGCTGTTTTAGAACCTTTGATTCTTTGAAATCTGGAGATACAATTATATAATAAGCAAAAATAAATAAATAAACATTTGAATAAAAATAGATTTAACGTAAGTTTTTTGTAATATACTTGTACAAGTAGTACATATATATATGATTATTAATGAGGATTAAGAATGTACATAGGTATAGTAGTGTCGTTGCCATGAAAATAAAGTAAATCCCACGTGATAGATATTCATTATCTATGCATCTCTTTAGTTTTGATTACGATTCGTAGGTGGAATACATTTGCGCAAGTGACCAATGTTATTCCTCTAAACATAAGATCTACATATGCAAAGTGTATCATTACGTAGACACATTAATATTAATGTCAATCTAAATATGCAGTATAATTCGTCTAGATAATAAAATAATGATGATTCTGTTAATAATAGTCATGTTGATATGTTTTCAATATATGTTTCAACATATTGATACGTTTTTATGCTATCGTAGTTATCTGCAAGTTTAGTTTTAATTTTGTTTTATATTTATAAACTATGCAAATTGAAGCCAAATTTCTAGGCCATCAGGCTGAAATAAATAAATAAATACAATACAATAATATTCATGTAATCATAATTGAAATGAATTAATATCGATTGAGAAAAGTAATGAGACGTCTAAAATTGTTTAAGTACGTAAAATAAGACATGTGCTGAAGAAATTGAGCCATATATGTATGTGTTTATATTCCCAGGGAAATTTAAGTAGACGATGCTGTAAAATTAGAATTCCACCATGTTGTAACTGATATTCTAGATTTATGAGAGCTCGTAATGAGCCATTTCTCTTGATATCCCCTTTAGGGCTGTTTCAAGTCTTATGTAACATAGTAATCATGAAGCAACTACATATTTACGTAGATTTTAGTTCACGAAGTTAAATTTAACATGGTTCCTCTCCTAGCAATAAACCTGAATTTATCGCTTACTTTCCTTAACTGTGACCCTACGTGATAACTAAATTAATGTAAAAAAATAGAATCGTTTATACAGTTTCAGAGAATAATAATGTAACATACGAAGTTAAATAAAAATTTAACCAACAATTAGAAGGTTAATGTATCATGAGGATCAAATATTCGTAATATATTTACGTTGCTCTAAAAATTACTAATAGATTATTTGATACAACCAATCTTTTACTTACATATTACACTTATTTTCCCAAGTTTTTATTATACATATATTTTCTATCTTATAAAAGTATATTGCATAAATCATAGCTATAAAAATTTCTCTATTTTTACATTATTCATCTGAAATTCTATTTTTCTTCATATTACGAATCATGTATTATACCTTTTGTTCGTATTTAAACATTCTTCGTTTAAAAAACAATAAGTTACTTATTAAATATAGGTAACTCTTGGTGTTCACTAGCTCCCGATTACAAGTGTGTCGTTTTTATTTACATGATTGACACGTTGCGTCGCATTTTGTCTATTTATTCCGATCGATACATCATTTTGTATTTTGTTTGCTCATTGAACCAACGCGTCGCTCTGTATTTTGTTTGTTCGTTTAGCGGATGCTACATGTCGCGTTTAGTCCGTTTATTTAATCGACGCTCATTTCCGTCAATAGGGCAATCGTGAATGCTCGTCAGACGCGGTATATTTTCAAAATCATCATCGCTCTGAGCGATGTGTGCTTGGTATTGTTTTTCTGTCAAAGTGGATTTTTCATTTCCCAACCATTTATCCTGTACACGGTGAAATAATATTTTCTTTCCCTTCTTACCGTGTGATCGATATACATACGCACTATTATATTAATTTTCATTTCTAATTTTTAAACTCCCAAAATTATTTATATCATTAGAGACGTTTCACGAACTGCAGTTGACAAAGTTTTGTAAATGCCGAAGGTAAGATTGTCAAGACAAGGAATATATCAAAAATTTTAAAAACGATAAAGATATACAAAAGACAATTTTGCTAACATTTTTATTACTGGCGTAAAACAAATTGAATTTTACGGCTGCTACTTTGTGAAAAATAGATTGTAACACAATTTATCATATCATAGATTGCGCATTTCTATGCAATATCATATTTCTATCAATACAATTAAAAAGCGGGATCTGAATTTTCTGCGCGATTCATTCCACTTATTAAATATTACAACAAGTACTTGGAATATTTTATATAGTTTTGCATATTGTGTGCACCCTATGCATCTTTTTACCTTTAGATTTCCCGCGATCGAATAAAAAGTCCGCAATCTATTCGTTAATATTTAATTAATCATCGATAAAGAACCGTTTCTGCTGATCGAAACCGCAAGTTGTGAAAGAGTAAATAGAGCGTACCTTGTGGTAAGTTTCGAATGGCGTCTTGTTCAACTTGGAAAGTGGCTGAACGCAGAGAATTTGGAACAAGGGATTCCGTTAGAGGATGAAATAGCCGTCCGTTGTCCGGGGTTAAACAGCTGAGTGGTAGATTCAGCGGAGGTAACCGGTAGAAACGTTTATGATAGTCCAGAGATCGCGAAAGCTCGTATCCAGGTTAGCCGTGAAAACTAACAAATATTCGAAGCACGTGAATTTGAATCTACGACATGGAATATGACATGACAAGACTGAAAACGACCCGGAGGAGTGTGAAGTTAAAACCTGAAACTGCTATCACGAAATATTTCAGAAGATCATTTGATAGTGTTGAAGGAATTCGCAAATATACAAAATTCTTAATATTCCGAGAGTTTTGCTTTTCCGCATTGTCGATTTTGAATATGAATTCGAATCGAGATTAACATCTGGCGTTTTGATCTGTTTTGTGGCTGCGCTTGTTAAACTTAACAAAAAATCTGCATATTTTTTAAGGAATATTTTAAAAGATCGTTATTCTCGATAGTTTTGCGGAAATTTAGAAATTTTAGGAATTCTCTGAATTATAGAAATTTCTCTCTTTGAAAATGTTAAAAATCGACGCATTGTTTTGAGAATTTGGAATTTGGATTGGACTCGAGATGAATTCACATTTATAGGAATTCAGAGAAATGTAAAAGCAAGATTCTAACGATTTCGAGAGAACCATCGTATTTTTAATATTTCGCTCAAAATATATTGGATATTTTCTAAAAGGAAAAAACATTCAACTCTATTGAAAATTAAATCTACAAATGGAAAAATAATAAAAATAAGAATTTGAAAAATCTAAAATCAAATCTATATGTAAATCCAAATAAAATAGTGGCTTTTGAAAATACTTAAAATTCTCGTATTTCTGAATTAAAAATTAAACATTATCAAGCATGTCGAAAAATAAAAAATCGTCAAATAACAAACAGTTAATAATACGAAAGTTTTTCAATTGTCTATGTTTTTAAAATATCTTCGAAAATTGCTTTCTCAAAAGATTTACGAGAAATCCTGCCAAAATGCTGCCACAAACTTGAGAAAACCACGATTATTCCAGCTTCATATTAAGAAAAGCTGTAAGTTCTGTATTACAATTGCAAAAGTTATACACCGCTTGCGAGCAAGCTCGGAAATTCCACGAACTCAGTCGTAAGGGAATGTAACTGACAGTGTTGCGCGAAATCGTTGAATTATTCTCGCTAACAGACTGGTTTACGACAACGTTTTTCGGCTATTTTGCCACCGCGATATCTTTCCGCTACTCAAATAAAATGAGGATGTTGAACACATTCAATTTTTTATGGTGAGCAGTAAACTCGTTGATACGACCGTAATGAAGTCTTGAGACAACAAAGGACAAATTACATACGTAAAATTGATTTCTTTGATATAAGTTTAAATAAGTTTGAATCATCAATACTTAGGATGTCAATTTTTCAACTACTTGATAGCTTCAAAAATCCCAAGCTCTTGGTACAATTCTGTTAGTCAAAGTAAGTTCCTTTTAGCTATAAAGTTCATTACATTCAAAATTTTATTCACTGTTTCGTTCGGCGGAAAGTCTAATTTGAATAATCGATAATTGGTAAATTAGCGTGGATATATTAAACCGATAATGAGTTGTTTCCAAGCGTTTCCGTACAATTGGCGTTTTATCGTATCAACTTCAATATCGTGAAGTGGCCGGAGAAATTGAAAAGATTAAATAATAATAAACAATATTTTTCTCTCCCGCCTGTTATCGCTATAAATGTTTTACGAATTAATAACAGAGATGAAAATTTTAATAATATGCTACTTCGTGAAGTAAACAAACAATAATCGGTTTTATGTCTGTTTATTCGTAAAAATTAAGCAGAAATTGCGCGTAATGTATTAAAAAATCATCGAAAGTTTGCTTCAATAATTTCAATAATAATTAAGTTCTGCACGTACGAGAGCAGTCAGCAAATTTCCACATATAATATTTTAAAACCAGTAACAGTATACATGGAGAATAATGTCTATAGTTTGTGTACTTTCACGTAAAAAATTATTTATTTCCTCGCATTTCCTTCCTATTCACTACAAAACTTTCTTTCGCAATGTTTTCTAAATTTTTATTCTGGGAGTATACCTCATAGCTATGTTAGATCATAAATATTTTCAAAATCGATAGTTGAATGTACGAACACTTGTTTAAGCCGCAAAAATGGTAGATGTAACGAAAGAAGAGTATCATTTATGTACTGTTAAAGAAAAGTAGCAGAGCAGAGTGTGGTTATACTTCGGATCTAACGAAGTTAAGGACGGGACGGACCTTCTCTGAAAGTTTTTTAATAAATAGAAGAGTATGCATCTCCTTCATGAATATGTAGATAGATCTCCTTGTTAAGATTTCTTGCAGAATGGTTTAATATTTCCTCAGCCCGTTTTCGACTTTTTCCCTTCGTTTTCAAAGTTCTTACAGAAATTCCAACGTCGCAAAAGAGAGTAACATTACTATTGTTGTGGAACGCAGATACTTCTTAATTACAATTCCAGCACGAAGAATACGATCTCGATGTATGTTTTATTCATTATGACTAATTTACGCGCGAAATTCAAACGAAGAATTGCACCGAATGCTACGAGATTAATATGTATTCAAATAATCTAACATTTGGTGCATGGAATTGTAGTGGGTGAAATTGCTTGGAAATTCAGATGATCGATGTCACCGTGATCAATATTTTATTGTCTTTAAACGTATTTAAACAAAGTAAACGACGTTACAGGATTACTGTTCGAATAAGCTAGAGATCATAAATTAGGTAAATCAGAAATCTACCAGACAATAGATACCTCAATAATCAGCGTTTCGTTCCAGTGGAAATAAATAAATTAGCAAATCCTCCGCCAAAGAATGCTGTTATTTGCCACCATGGAAACAGGATCTTCTTCAGATTTCTTCAATAACCGAACACGTTGGTTGGACGAACTTGGTCTAACATTTACACAGGAGGTCTGTTATCGACACGGAACATATGAGAAATGCTGGTGGTGGGATCGAAGCCGGTAGAAAAACCGTTTAAAAGAATCTTGCATCCCACCTTGTAAGCAACTTTCGTGCCGAAAAAGTTTGATTGGCACGATGTTCGCGTAGGCGAATAGAGAACAAAACTTATCGCGGGAACTCGTCCTATTAGGGGCATTCCTGGCATTCGAAGAAGCAGCCTATCGAGGAGCGCGATTTCGAGAGGGGTCGTACAGTTCGTGAAACTTTGAAATCTCGATCTAACTTTATGAAGTGTGGCGCCAGCCTCACGGTAGTTCGTGCCAGTAGCATGGCATTCGATCGTTCAAGAACTTGCCCTTAATTTCACTTCTTCATTCTCTTGTTCTAACACCCTTTTTCCTCAAAACTGTCCAAACGATTTCATTCTGTCAGCGAGACATCTGTCAACTCGTTACAAGGTAATTGTAAAACGAAGCATCTATTTCCATTATACGCTGTATACGCTACATTATACGCTATAATCATATCATTTTGAGCATTTGTAATACAAACGAAAGTAATTTCTCATGCCGCAAGATACAAGAAAATCAAAATTCTTCCATATTGTCATGTACATGTTATTTAGTACACATTTATACCTTAGTAATTTGATGATACAATTTCTTTCAATCAGTACATCAAGAAAGTCCTAGACCTAGAGTATCTCAACCCTTAAATATCTAGATATATCCCATGTATAATGCTCGTAATATCATTTGCATTTTGATCTATTCATCGAAGTTCATCGTTGCGACAATCGTGCAGATTCGTGCATTACACGCAACGATCCTCATTAGGTGATACGACGACACGAGTGTAGAGCGTTGGAATAGTTAACTGCGAATTATCCAATATGTAGGATGCCCTTGTCGTAATCTCTCTCATAAATGTCACCCTTGAACACGGGCCGGCTGTTTGCAGCGCTCGTCCCAAGATCGGTATTTCCTCCAGCTGGTTTTCTCTCCGTAACCCGTCTGATCCATAGATTCGTCAATAACAATCATTACAACTTAACACACGTCAGTTGTCGCTAATGTCGTTTGCCTACTCCCTCGCGATACTCTCTCGTTAAGCTCGTTAAAAGCCACCTCCACGTCGAATTAGCGTGGCCACGTAATGCAGGATGCGTGGAAATAGCATGATACGTTGATATCTTGATCCACCACTGTGCTGTTAAACCATGTTTCACAAAGTTCTTCTTCCCACCGGTTAAATTGCCACTTATGGAATCTATCATAGATATTTAATGTTTGCGAATATTGTACGTTGTAAATGCATAATTCAATTTATCTATCTATTTCGCAGACCATCCACAACTTTGAAATATTTCTGATAGAAAAATGATGGATTATAGCGATATGATGTGATCCGTTAGTAGCATAGCAGGTTACATTGGAAGTTCGTTTATTCGCATAGATAGGAGATAAAATAGTTGGGATGTCTGAATCGTTCCTATGGTAGAAATTCGCTGATTTTCCACATTATCTACAATTTGCCGATCAAATGGACGGAATTCACATGTAGATTGCTACATACGTTCGGCCATTCTGCTGGCTACTAATATAATTGAAATTGGAATGACGTTTGCCGGTAGTTTGTAATAGAAACATAATAATAACAGCTCGCCAGAAGTTTAGTAAATCGAGTAATCGACTAAAGTGCAGCGCATGACGTTGTAATGTATTAGAATATCACGCGATATTGTAACAATGCTGTAACCATTTAATGTAAATAAAACGACATTGTACGTCCATACTCTCGTTCTTTAATCTCTTCAGACAAATTTATTAAATTTGTTCGTATTAAAATTAAATTTGAAGCCAGAAACATGTAATTATGTTTCGTGCAATTATGTTTGCAAGAGAAATATTAGAATTATGTAACTATTTCTGCGAGAATTTCAACGCGCTGTATAATTCACAATAATGATTCGGCATATTACTACGTGTATCAAATTTCTCTACGCTGAGCTTTACCGTGAGCTTACCGGAACTATACAATCTAATATCCCATACGGTGTATACCGCGTAAAGAAAAGCTAGGAATTAGCAACAGAAGTTGCATCGCGTTTAACGACACTCTAAGCTTGTTTCAACGACGCCGTTCCACTTTACGGCCATTTCTATCGAGCTTCCGGAAAAATCGATGCACCGACCACGGTCGAACCAGAATAGATCGCGGCCGAGTGTCGCGACACTAGCTCATGCTATGGTTTCTCTTCGCCTTTGTTCGAACCAGCCACGACCGTACACGGTCATCGATAAGCGTTTAAAAGCTGCCCGCCACGCGACACTACCTCGTTGCGTGAAAGCGTACTACACTGTTTCTACAGGGTAATCCTCTCGATAGTTTGATAGTTATGTTAGATAGCTAAACATGGGATTTCCTATAAACGTCATCTACCAGCTGACAAAAGTATTCAAACATTATTTGATTTCTAATGATAAATTACATATACCAGCAGATTGTCAACGTTGTTGCGTTGTTGCAACGTTGTCTTCCAATTAATTATACAGCGAAAGAAACACCGCGTATACCGCGATTTCCCGTTTTCAACTGCCAGAATATCTCGTTTAATGTTCGTCCGAAAGAACGCCGATGTTCCGCGCACGTGCTCTAACCACCGATGGGAATTGGAATATTCCGTAACCGCGGTTTTGTTCCGAGATTTTAATGCGATGAAGATCTCACTACTTTTTTACCATTAGCTGAAGTGGCATTGGAATTCGTGGGAGAACGAGAAAAGAGGAAAAATATGAATTTAAAGGAGTTTACGTAAAATGGAATAAAATAGAATAATTTGGTTTTAATTCTTCGAAGTCGTAAATTGTTGTTTAAGAATCACGATATCGATATAATGTATATTTCGCATTCTTTTTGTTATTTTGAAGTCGAATGTTAGTGATATTATATTTACCCTGCGCTACTGAGCTGGTGTTCCAGAGACTGCGCCGATTCTATCTTACTTATTCTCTTCCATTCTGTTTATAACTGGATATTTGTGTTACGTCTACCTTTCGACAGTATTACGATATACGCATTCACGCAAATAGACCTACATAACTTGTTCAGTAAGAAGAATTGTCAGAAATGTTCTATATCTATACATAAATTATCTGTACGTTCAGGAGTTTCGTAAACTCAACCTCAGGCTTCACGTCCTAAACAACAGATGCTTCGACAGTTGTTATGTATAGTTAAGTTATTATTATTGAGTTATATCGAAGAAAAGATACTTCGAATAAGAAAGCTAAATGTGGAAAATTTTTACACTTAATTAATTAAATAAATGTCTAATTAATTTTATAATCTATAATGTATATCTCATTACTCAAAATCGTGACATTGAACGGGGCATAACTATATTAGTTTATTTTACTAATCGATTAATGTGAACAACACTATTTTGTTCGAACGAAATATTCGAAAAATGAACAAGTATATCCGCAATTAATTACAATTTCCATGACTTTTAATTTCCATGTCACATAAAAACGAGCCTTAAAAATACGAGAAGCTAGAAAGAAGAATTGCGCTACACGAAATTGCCTCGTTCGCGGGCAACTCTTTAAATTGTCGACTAATGTGACACACGCGAGTTCCTTCAACGTTTCTGTAAAAACACTAAAGAAAAAAGCAAACTAAAAAGAGAAGGAAAAAAAATAACACGAACGACAGGAAAATAAGTTGCCACAGCGAAAGACGGCGGACGAGAGAAGAGGCCGTAAAAACGTTTCGGCATTCGAAATCGCCGCGAAGCGAACCGAAAGCGAGCCACGAACAGGGGAACAATGGTTCAGCGCCGCTCGTTAAAACATTAAAAGCACTTTTGTCTTCCGTGGCCAGCTAAAAAGCGGCTCTGATGGCCTCGAAAAATTCGCCTGCATGCACCCGGCTGCCATGGGCTCGAAAACTCTGTTCTCCTACTGTTCCAGTTCCTCCTAAGTGTTTCTACCCTTTGCGACCTCCAACCTCTTTCCTTAACATCTAGCGATGGGATCAAGTTGCTGTGGCGAATAATAAATATTCGATAATTTAATAATTCGAGTTCAATGTTTAAAGTTTGCTGCAATAGAGTTCGAATGCTACTCATAAGATATAATGATTCATTCGAGTAATCCCAAATTTCGAAAATCGAGTGATAACAACTTTGTTGAATTTTCAAGAATTTTCAAGTTACGAAATTTTCCAATGTTCGAATCTCGGAAGTTTAGAATTTCAGAGTTTGAAAGTTTAAGGATTTTGAAATTTTGCACGTTTACTTGTGACGTGTTTGAACCCATCGCTATCTCTACTTTTTTCGTTCACTGACAAGCGTGATGGTACCGCGCAAAGACACGGCAGTGAGTTTCATTTTCTTTCTTCGTTGTTTTCTTTTTTTTCGAGAATGAAGATTGCGCTTCTATTGCAGAGAGATATTGTGCTTCTATTGTAGAATAAAAAAATTTTATTGCTATGGTCTAGTAAAAGATGCGTTGCAGTGGATGCTTTCTCGGGATTGAACAGTTTCAAGTAAAAATGCGGAGGTAGCTTTGTGAAGAATTGTTGAGAAATAAGATTTGAAGTTAAGATATAGGTAAATAGTTAGTGGGATTTTTAAGTTCCTTGCAGGGTTCTAATTATGTTTCAGCTCAAACTTTTAATTTGAACTTTCATATACTAATGTAATTTTAATACAATAATATAATCTTCCTTGCTAACGATTCTTTCGCTTCGTTAAATAATAAATATCGATATGATACTACTTACATAAATTACATAAGATTATTTGTTGATCCTCAGAACATACCTATAACAAAAAGAAAAAGAAGTTTTAACATATGCTCGTACATTTTCGTGAATATTTTTTAAAGATATATCTTATTTGTTCTTCGTGTAAATATAAAAAGATTCGATTGACATTCAATAACGGAATGCTGGAATTAAACAGTAGAACATGACTTTCTATAATAATTCTAATCTACAATCTGTAAAATACAGAATAAAATACACAAAGCTAATAATATTGACATATCTCTTCTCCTTTATGATGATTTGTATCATGTACTTTTATGCTGAATACAAATTCAATATTCATTAATCAATAATATCCATTCCATAATACAGATTATGGAGGATCAGTAAAATAAGAGGATCAAACGTATACCTAAAGGATCCTCATATTATCGGGGTTGAAACCAGTATGTACTATCCTAATCACGTAATTCATTGGTCAGCATCAAGCAATTGAGCAAATTAACCGAACAAATTTCATCAAAGGCGTTATTAAGTTTGTTTCCCTTAGTTGGCGAACAGGTTAAAGAGAAAACTAGGAAACTTTAATGCCACCGCCTAACGAACTGTATCTGTATCTAAATATCATCTTTTCCCTCTTAATCTTGCTCTTTTGCCACTTCTTTGCGTGATATCGCTTTAATAAAAGGCTGGCCAAGATTACGTCGTTCGAATATACCAATTACCATTAAACATCGCACGACTTGCTCAGCGAAAAACATCCATTCTGTGAATGTTCATTTTGTGGAAGTTTCGCGATTAAACGGATACATTGGCGTCGTGGATTTAAAAAAAATGTACGAATATACGAAAGAGTGATTAGGGTATATCTGTGAAAAAAAGTATTTTATCTTGTATGGTTTTCTTCTATTTGAATAAAAATGTTGTATTTTATCATAATATTATAAAGAATTACGAATTTTGTTAATAAACTGTCTGTGGATGATTTTCTTTAGAAATTATAAACTCGAATTAAAAATTAAACATTTACTTAGTTATTGCTTAGTTATTGCTATTATAAATTCGTATATTGTATTATATTCGCTCTCGATATAATCCCCTTTTAGCGATTCAAACTTATTTTTACCCATGTCGAATAATCTGAATAGATATACTAAATAATAAACTTCAGTGGACATGCAAAAGTTACGCAAAATTTATTTTTCTACTAGTAATAAGCAAAGATAGAACTTTCTGTAAAACAGATTCTGAATAGTTGCTTGCCAAGGGTATAGGACTGACACTTATAATTAGGATTATACATATAACTAGATTTATCTAGAATTATAAGTATAATTCTAGATAATTTTAATAATTTTCTAACCATTATTATTCAAGTTTGCCTAATTTTTTTGTAAATGCTTAATCGTTAAAAACAAGGAAATATATGCATAATATAGACAATACACTTAAGAATTATCGAAATTCCAATTGAATTGTATCGCTGCATAGCAATTGAAAGATATCAATCTACATTTAAATATTAAAACTCCGGTACAAAGACATAAATTTTATGCGTCCTATCAAGCAACACATTCAATCGAAATGCTGAAGTTCGTACTACAATGTTTCTACATCGAAGCACAAACACGTCGGCATCGATAAATTCGTAGGAACGCGTGAATGAAAACGCATAGCCCCAACAAAGGCCCCTCAACCTATCTACGTGTTTGCGCATCAATGCGCCTCCACGCCTTTATCATTTACCAAGCTTCATTAGCATACAGTTGTGACAATGCAGTGACGCGTCGCGTTATGCACAACAAAGACTTTCATTAAATTTATATGGTGATATGACTCGAATAATTAATTGCTGCTGGACTATTCGCTATACGTATGTGGATATACAGGATCTGATCGAATAACACGTAAAAGTGGACACGACGTGATTGCTCATGAAAAAATAGGAAAAAGATATAGAATGAAATTTGTATATTCTCGGTTTAGTTTTCGAGAAATCCGAATTTGAAAATTTATCAAGTATACTTGAACTTGACTAGCGAGCCCAGAAATAAATAATCAATCTGAGAGATCTATAATCTCTCGCAGGTTAGGACAATATTTGCTTGATATCTGTGCTGTTATTATGCTTTTAAAATTTCTGTTGTGATTTAAAATCTTTTTCGACAGATCATAGATAGTAAGTGAAGAAGCTATGTTTTAGTGAATAATTCGTTGTTATAGATTCGTCCACTCAAGTAAACAACAAAAAATATCATAACGTTGTATTAGTATCATAATGATCGTAACAATTAGAACTCCAACTTTTTCTGTGCACTTCTATGGATTAAAACTTTACAAATATGCAGTATGTTATAAAACTTTACAAAGAGCAGCCCCTTCTCGCCCGTCTGCTAGTAACATTAAAAATTGTAATTATTTAACAACATGACGAGTTCCAAGGATGAAAAATGCCTGACACAGTCAGAATTAAGCTAAAATTTCATTACTTATTTGAAAATACAACTTTTAAAATTTCATGAGAAAGATCTAAAATCCCACTAAAAAGAATGCTAGCAAAGGATTGAGAACTATAATAATAAACTGTTAAAAAAAAGTTAACATTCAATTCTAATTCGCCGTAAAAAGTTAAGAGATGTATTATCATTTGGGATATTTTAAAAGGACTCATTTTTGCAGCCGAAAACAGGTAAAGTTTATAACCTTTGCTGCCCTGCGTAGAAAATATTAATACATATATATCTTCTTTTGTGTATGTAGCATAAATATAAAATTATTCATTATATAATAATTATGCTAATTAGGCTTGCACGTCTTGCCTTCGACTTTTGATGATTTTATTAAACGACATCACGATGATCGTCAAATGCTTCTATTTTTCGTGTGTTAACCAGAGAACAGGTCTCACAGTTATCGAACTATCGATCGTTTCTTCCTGTCACTCGTAAAACGTCCATTCGAAATGAGAAGGAATATGAAGGATCACGACATCCTCTTCTCGGTGAATAACGATCGCTCGTACGTGGAGCGGAATTTATTTTGGGAGACGTCGAACAACTATCGCTTGCCAAAATGTCTTCCAATGCTTGATAAAAACTAAACTGTAGACGCTTATGCAATTTCGAAGAATCATTTTGAAGAGTCATTCTGAAGAATCATTTAGAAGAATTTCGGAAAGATTATTTTGCAATGAGTCGTATATTTTTCGTTGTAGGAAAAGTATCGATCATAGACATTATTTTCTGGAATCATTAGGTGACAGTTTTTCAAATGAAAGGGTAATATTAGGTGTAGTGAGTTAAATAATCACTCACTGTTTAGGTCAACAATATATTTATTAACAAGTGTCTTCTTTTAATCGCGTCGCGTATCGCTCTCGGTTTCGCTAGTCAATCTCGCTGCGCGGTTACAACTCGACTTTATCGCTTCCTGGTTCAAACTTAACTGTTGATCGGATTCGATTCTTTTCTTTTTGTCGCCCCTCAATATCCCCGCTATCCACGCGTTTATTAAGCGTCCGCGATCATTGCCACGCACGCCTTCTTCTCGAACATTCGACGAAAGGACGAGATATTGATGGCTCATTAGGCACTTCGCTTCGGCGAATATATATTGTTGCCGAGTGCCGCCACAACGACTAAACCAAATTACAAATCGCTACCATGAATTTTCAAAGTAAAACAATACATAATAATGAGAAAGAAACGGTGCTTGAAAATAAATTCATTCGTGTTTATTCAGTAACGAATAAATAGACACCAATGAATAAAAGAATTAATTTTTATAGTAGAAGGTCAATATAAATATCTTCACCATCTATTCTCACATATGTATGTTACTGCACAGTTAACTTTTAATTGAAATGCCCTCATTCTCAAGTACGCTTAATCTATACAATATAATACAATTAGTTAGCTTTACATTCCACTTTATAGACAAACAGTGTTATGAGAATAGTGTCTTTATCGCCTTTAGCTATCAACCTTACTGGGACGTTTAAACGTTCGATCTATAATTCCAATGCAATGGCATAATCATATGAAAGTATTACTAAATGATACAAAATCTAAGATACTTGGCCTTAATTACGTGTTGCGTATAATAAATACAGTGGCTCTTTTATCAGAGATCTCCCGAATCAATTTCTCCCCTCAAGAATTTTTCGCTCTATCAACCATTTCAATCCATTCATTCTAACCCGCAAACAAAAGACGAAACCGAAAAAAGGGGGAGAAAAGCTGGAACATTTAAACGTTCGATCCAAAGCCTAACATTCCATCAACAACACTCGGTGGTGGGATCAGTCAACGTCCCGGACATTCCATCGGGTCCTGCTTCTTCTTTCTCGGCGAGCAGTCTGGAGGCCGCGCATACGAAAGCTCCGGCAAGCAATCTGTTCGCATTCATCACCATCTGCCCCGTTCTACGAGGGAGAGAGAGAGTTCCAGAAATCGTTCGATTCGCAGCGCGCGAGTAGAGAAATTCCCCCATCCCGCAGGAACGGTCTTGTTTCGCTTATGAAACAAGCGTCTCGTTTCCAGAAGCAAATAGCTGCGGTGGACGAGGTTCGTGCGACCACGGAACTGCTACGACGCCCTCGTTACACATGCCTAAACTAACCAACCTCGAAACTAACCTAACCGCGCTAAGCCTTCCTCTCTTCTCTCTCTGTGTTTCTACCAATTTCTACGGGGTGTTTCAAACAGTTAAAGCTGTGAACCTTAAGTTATAAGTAGAAATACAGTTCTTTCTATTTTTATGGATATGAATTTTATGATATATAATTGTAGAGGCTAACCAGCGATTTGTTTCTCTTATTAAATATTATAAATAATATGTGTTGTAACATTATAAGAAAAGAGTTCTTTGAATATTTTATACACGCATTTTTGTACATTGTATACGTCTTTACGCTTTTCAATATGCCATAGACGCATAAGAATTCGCTATTTCAGCCAAACTGATTAATTTGCCTCGTAATTCGCCAATTTCGATTATAAATCATTTTTAAAGCCACCTACATTTGAAAATAGACCATTTGACACGTTATTAGAGGCATGTTAAGCAGTAAAATATATCGTACATTGCCTGTCTTAAGTGTTTCTCCCGTTTCATACATTTATTTCAAATGAAATGTAACGAAATCTATCGAAGAGCCGTAAAACTTTATAACAAATGACCCATTAAGCCATGACCGTTAAGCCTTTTCTGTGTGTTTTAATAAATACTTCTATTGTCCTATTTCTATCGCTGCAGCTCAATTTTGGAACACCGTGTGCAACAGTGAACAAAGACATGAAATAGCGCCGAAAACAGAGGAAGTGGACGAAACGGAGCAGCTAGGATAAATGAGTGTGCAAGTAGACACTGGATACGTCACAACACTGTTTCAATTTCACTAGCCTGTCTATTCTCAGTGTGTCTTCTTTTTGGACTTATTCTATAACTCTTCATTTCGAGATCGTCTCTGTCGTTTGAGAAGCTCAACGTAGAGAAACGTAGAGAAAGTGGTCAAAGACGAGTGTGGTTTATTCAGTGGACGGTTCTGTAGTTCACGTAGTAGTTCTATCGATGTTCTTCGATGTTGCGGTTACGCTCTTATTATGGAAAGAGAGAATAGTATTCTAATGGTGCAAAGGGATGATCATTGAGATTTTTATTTATTCTCCTTTGTTAGTGTGTTTGTGGAGTAGCTACTATAATTTCACTGAATTCAGAATTGTTATGTACCTATTTATGGGAATTTTAGTGCTACACAAAATGCATATCATATACGAAATTGTATAAAACATCCAAAATAGAGTAGTCGTTTTAATTAATTTTTATTTATTTTCTTTTTCTAAGTTGGCGTTACGTTTTATTTGGTTGGATTTAATTAGCATTTTTATGCTACGGTCCATGACCATTTCGATTTAAAAATTAGTTTGTAAATTACTTTATAGCTGCAGGAGGTTTGCATTTCTGAGGTCCGGATCAATTAGAACCACACGATCAATGGCGATACATGTATGTGTTTAAACCCACGACCTATGATACACACGAACAATTTGTGGACACAGGTTCTGCCCTCCTTAGACCTAGTCCCTCCGTTAACCTACAGCATCATCTTGCTAACCTCTCAATTATGAAGGAAGGCAGAATGCTTAAGATCCCCAGGATTTCAGACATCCATCGATTCGTTACTCCAGTCACTGCCTATTATGCACAATTTAACATCAGAACTAATGACTGTTGATGTGCAAAACTGGTATTAATCAAGTCAAAATAAAAACATTCAACAGGATGAGGTATCTGAGATATTACTACGTTTAGCGAAAAATGTTGTAGATCAAAGTAGAATCTTTTCAAACGGGACACATTTTGATTTTACATATTAGTTTTTATACGTAAACACATTAAAATTGCTTTAAACGAAACCATATACTCTTTGCTATATTTGTCGATGCAACTCAATTTTTATAAAAGAAAAACTGTAACTCAGTTAAAAAAAATCATTAATTTAGAAGAAATTACAATTTCAATCTTGTGTTATTGTTGATTTATCAAATTTATCAAAAGACTATGAACTAAACCAGTGTTACAATTTTAGGCTTGTATTAATTATCGTGAAGAGCGTAGAATAGAAAATAAAAAATACCGTAAAATTTAGTAACCTGATATAGATTATTATCATTTATAACCCAATGATACCGTTTTAGGATTGAAATGATTAAACAGTTGGACGAGTAGAGAGGAAAATTAATAACAAAATAAAAAGAATAGCAAGAGTTGCGACTATCAGCGCTCTGAATGGTGACGTCTTTCAACTGTTCCTATCGCGTTCCGTTTCCTTTCTACCTGTGCCTACACAAACGTAGAGACATCGACGCTGGAAACCTTCTCGTTCAAACAGTCCCAGAACTTAACCGCAAACAGAATCTCGACTACGGTTTTGCCTCTGTGAGGCAAACGACAGAGAGCCACGCCAAGCCACTATCGAAGGAAAGCAAGCGTGTACTGGACGGGATAGAGAATTGTAGTGTAACCGAGCAAAGGTTGATTGTACAAGAGTAGTAAGTTCCTCTACCAAAGTAAATTTTGTTCGATCAAAGCTAGTTTGTTTCCGACCAAGCCGAAAATAGAAGTTGGGCTTAATATCTTAGAAATTGGTCTTCTCACTGGAATTAAGTCAATCATAGGCAAATTATATTAATTACGTCCTATTGTGAATTCATTGATTCTAGGAATCTTCTAATAAAACTTTTACGAAACATCCTTTATATTACATAGATTGACATAATTTTGCATACTACATATTTTTCTTAGTCAGAATATCATATCATCCTAAAAATCGTTTATTGTCGTTCGTAAAGTATTGGAAGCTGGTAAATCGATGATAACCGAGGTACAGAAATCACTTCGACCTTTTGGGCAAAGTTTGGTCCGCTTTAAACGAAGCTTCCTCTGCTTTCACTACGTGTATGATGTTGGATAGAGCACCTGAGCTTTTAACCGGCAACGAGCATCGAAACTACGCCTTGCCTCTTTCTCAAGGGAATCGAGGAGTGCTAGCTGGCCCTTAGAAAGCGATACGTGGCCCGGTTAACCCCTTAGTGCCTCGGTTTTATGGTTGCGACGTTGTAAATGCATTAAGCCGGCGACCAACGATAGCAAACCCTTGCCTGGACTGACATCGCACCTTGGGAACCACACGACTTAGGAAACCAATGTGACCTTTCATTTTCCGAATACTCGATAACAGTAATAATGTTGGTATTTGAAAAAAGTGTTGGTGTCCGCACATACGAAACATATTTTTTGGACGTAAAATATTCATTAAAGTAAAAGATAAAATATTTTGCATATTTTTCAAAACACATAAGGTATCAATTTTAGCTTGATCGATAAAATGGAGATATTCAATCTATAGAAATTCTCTCGTAGCTTCTCCCATTAATCATGTTCGACGACGGATCGCCATCGTGTTTGAAGAAGCGAGCGGCTAACCGTAGTCGAAGCATCAGCTAATATAATTATGAACACCATTACCAGTGCGTATAATAGGATTCTAATGAGTTAGTAGTTAGCGGATATTGTATTCGATTTGACGAATCGATCGCGCGAAGCATAGCCGCGTAATTGGTTACGTTCTCTCAAGCGAATGAAAATCGATGAAACGAGAAAGTGCGATTTCTGTTGTCGATTATCGATCAATGATCACATTTTTGTCAGAATTACATACATATGCGCATATAAATACTTGATGGCTACAGATATTGGCATTGGTATTGGCACATATATATATATATATATATATATACATTGTCTTACAATGAAGCAGTTTTTTACCAGATATAACATTTCGTTTTCATAAAATCAAACTTTTGTAATCATACGAAAGTACTTATTATTAAGCGACACGAAAGGTTCCAGTTCGTAAGTGTAGATTTTAAAATTTACACGAAACTTGAAAGAACACCGGATAGAGATCAACGAACAAATGACTTAGTGTAATGAATGCCGAATTTACTTTGCATCTCGGCAATGGATAGAGTCGACGAATTTACCGAAAGGAAACAATTCGTGCAATTCAAGCGTTCTATTGGAATTTCGTTAGCGAATTCTATTGGATTTCATTGAAGTTTATTTATTTCAGCTGTTTCAGAATGGCTTATGAGAACGTTTATGTGAATTAAATATCGTTTGTGCCGGCATTTGAATTTTCGAGATAATTAGACTTGCGTTTCTCTCTGTTTATTATGATTTTAAATAGATTAAGGTTCAGGATAAGATAAAATTGATTTTATATAACAAATACTGTAACTCTTTATACATCTGTAATCTTTTATAGAGATCGGTTAATGAAAATTGTACATAAGAATTTCCCAGATTTCAAATGATGATCAATTTTCATTTTGTATATATTATTAGATAATATTCATAATATTTTACAAACACCGAGAATGTTTCGTATAATCGTTTCATAAACTGCACAAAAGTCCATTCTTATGGATGCTTTGCAACCACGTACACTACATGTATTTGAAATTAAACTTCAAACATGGTACAAATTCTAATTAATACAAATTTTCTTCGCATCTTTTAATAAAATTTTTCAAGATATTTTGCTGCGAACAATAGAAAATGCACAATAGAAAATGGACCATTACTCAATGCAACAAGTATCTGCTCATAATGGCATGAATGCGTTTCGTGCTTGGAAATCCGCGAAATTTATCATCTCACATATTTAGAATGCTTTTCGCTGACCTGTTATGAACAAAATTTCACTCTGCAACTGTTTCACTATTCTTTTCAATTTTGTTTTTTTCTTCTTAAAAATCGTCAACTCTTCAACGGTATTTGAAAACCATTCGGCGCGTGACAATTACGTGTTAAACGAATTATCAATCACATTTTATATGAAACCAAAAAGTGTCTCAATGCCTGTGAAAGGGAGTACATTTATTATCCGAATAAACGTGCGATTGGTGGTATGACGAGACGAAAGGGTGAGTCGTGACGCATTTTCGCGAACAATTCGGAAACATTGCCATGAAATACGTATTCTACAATTCCGTGGGTCGCATAATGCGATGCACAGAAACCGTGGCTAACCCCTCTCTCTCCCTCTTTCTCTCGTTCTTACGCACAGAAAAATTCTTTTCCGCCCTGACGACATTTCAACGACGTCGGAAATGCGTCGTTCGTGGAACGCTTTATCGAATTGGAAAACTGCTCGTCCAAGCACAAGCAGTAAAAAGTGTACGTGGCTGTCGCGGTCTTTTAAAAGAAACCTTCTACAGCACGAAATTCAATCCCGTTTACTTGTAAAGAAATCATCGGTCCTCAAGCTTCGTTTTACAATACTTTTGTGTTGTGTCGTTAAGTATGCCACGAATATTTGATCTACAGTTCTATGCATTTACTATTGTTCAAGTAACGTTGTCATATTATTTGAATTTTTCTGACTGAAATATTTCTCGTGAAAGGTATGACGACTACATTTTCGTTGACTTTTTAGCTTTAGAACCAGAGGAACCATAAAAATGTTGTCCAATAATTATCGTAGAGGCTTGACTTCGTCTAAACTGAAATAGTTTTTTCCTCTAGGACAGTTAATATTTCGCGTATTTCTTTCTTTCTTTGGATATCTTTTTACCCATACAAGAAAAAATCATATCATATCATATATATATTATTTATCTGCACGTTTGTTTTAGTTGTTTCGTACATATTTTTATAAATTGAGAATAAATATTTGATCATGCGTCGTAATAATTTCCACGTGTACCTATCTGCATATCGAGGTTAAAATTTTATTTATTTCAACGAAGGTGACTTTTCCAAAGGTAAGTAGATTAAAAATGTTAATCAAGAAACACGATAAAAATGCATTATCTCAAATGATCAAAGGATTATCCAGCGGAATAATTTCATAATTTATTCGATCCTGTATGTTTGAAAAAATTTCAATAAGATAACACACGCGATGTTGAATATCCGGCGAAAAAATCGACGTATTAAATACGCTGTATCTCTTTCGCGCCAAAAATATTCTACGGATATTCCAATATCTCTTTCCAAAGATTTCTTTTATCTTTTTGAACAAAGTATTGCACAGAGAATATTGAAAACTCCAATGAATTCATTCCGAGTGCAAACAAACCCTGATAGAACGGTATCGATAACCATATCGTACGGATATTATTTTGAAAAAATGCGGCCGATTATCCTGGAAAACGATATCGTTGCTAGCTGATGAAAATCTCGCTTCTCTTTCGTCAATTCGTATACGAGATATTTATTATAATCACCTGATTTAAATACATTTGTAACACTTCTGTATTAGCGACAGGCGTTGGAAATTAGCTTTGAGTTTTATATTTGTGATCCATCCATTTGGAGAAAAGTTTCTATCAATCTAAATCGTTATTATAAGAATATCAAGAATACAACTATCAATGTCTGTTTTCTGTAACGTAAGAGAGATCGAAATTGAATTTTAATCAAAGTTAAAGCTAGAATTATGAATTAGGTTTAGGATTAATAAACTAGCAATTATTCCACTCTTGCGACTGTTTGCTAGAACAAACGTTAGACTATCTCAATGTCACACTACGATAATGTTATACAAATTCTAATCAAATTTTTATGCAAATTTATATCTTTGTGAATATAGGGAAAAGCGTGGAATGCAAATAATAATTTATTTCATTTATGAAAAGATTATGACAAATATACCACTTCCTAAATTTAATGTATTTATCCGTTTTATAATCCATTTTTGCGCCTTTAAATTTTGCGTAAATCCACAATCTCCTAATTACGATTTATCATCTTGTTGCGACCTGAAACAATCTGCAACGAGTTAAACGCTGAATTATGTAAATTCCCATTAGACCGTTACAGGGGGGTGCAGGGAGGAAGTTTCCGTTGTAAAATCTTCGATCGTCGTAAAAGACCAAAGAAACCATTATCGAGTGGTAGGAAGTTTAGAAAGGAACTGCCACGGCTTATGGATCGTTGAAACAACGGAGGAACATAACGCTCTTTCACACCGTCCTTCGTGGTTCGTTGTTTCGCGGCCTTTTTCACGCGAAATGGATGAACAAGGTGAAACGAGGAGCTGAACCTAGGCAGGAAGTAGTGGCTAAGCGAAGTGACGATATTACCAACAGTTTGGCCGCGTTCAAGTTAGAAAGCAGTTTGCATCTTAATTAAGTAATGACATCATGCAGAGGACAGTTGATGAGAGCACAGTTCAACCCTCAACGTCCTCCTCCCACTCTGTTCACCGCGCTGCGCTGCTTTGCTTTAGATATACGTACATACAGGGTGTCTCAGAAACTATGTTACAAAACGATATCTCTGTTACTATTAATAATACGATAATTCGTTCCTGAAATATTTCATCGTATCGTAAAGAGTAACAGAAATATTGCTTTGTAACAGAGTTACTGATACGTGCTGTGTATACATACATTCTCGCCATGTTTATAACAACTTTTATCGCTTGAAATATTTTTGGGAACATGTTTATGCGTCACAGTTAAATTTTATTCGATGCCGTTTTATTATACGCAACATTAATTAATTGTAATTTAATTAAAAAAGTATTAAATAAAGAATATTTTAATATACGCAACATTAAAATGGTTGCGCGTAAGCAACGAAATTTTATTTCTTTTGAAGTTGCTGATACATATAATTATAATTCGGTTTCAATTCGGCTAGTTCTATCGAACGAACCCATTTAAACTATCTGGGAACCATATCGTACGAATAAACTGAGGAACAGTAATTAAGAAAATTGTTTGGTACTGCTTAATTCAATCGGATCAATTCGAGCGAATTAAACTGGTGACATTAATTGCAGGAAAGCAACCATTCACGGGGACGAAACAAGCCGCTCCTGGAAATCTGAGATTGAGTAACGAGCTTTATGTCAATGACAATGGCGGAAATGTAAGGAAAAAAGAGGCGGTCGTGGCATGGACATGCCGGCAAAAAGCCAACGGTCGACCACGCGACCACGTATATAACACATATAGTAAACAGGAAGAAGGAAACGAGACTGCACACGCAGCGTTTAGCGCGTGCCATTCACCGCCTGATTCCTGATGCCATCGCGATTTCTCGCATAAATATGCCATTTCGTAAGAAACGATGCGTTCGCTATTATTTTTTTTAAATATTAGACTTTCCGCATTATGAAAGATGGGACATCTTCGTAACCCGTCAGAAAGTCAATGAACTAATTTAACAACTATGACTAACCCATAAATACCTAATTAACAAAACATTCATAAAAATTATTTTTAAGATATATCCCTTTCTATTCTCTTTGATTAATTCATAATAAGAAATCACGGCGAAATATCTTTTAAACCTAAATATTCTCTAACCGATCCAACCTGTCGCTAACAAAATCATTTTATCTTCAAATTCTTTAATTCTATATTCTATAAATCTTTAAATTCTTTAATTAACTATAAGAGATACTTGCCCACTTCCTTTCCAGATACATATAAATATTTATATCCCCAAGGATAAATGGAATTCAAAATCTGTCCACGTCGAAAGACATTCGCATACCGTTTCACGAAGGTTTCGCGAAGCGGACATACCACGAAATCCCCCTCGTTGCTTGCTGTTCGAAAGAGTTCGCATCTACGGTGTCAATTCGAGGAAGGTCGCGCGGACACACCTGGTCTGTCTCGTCGATCCCGAATAGAAAAGAGTTGTTCAGGTCCCCGTATCGATATCCCGGAAAGCTCCGGTTGCAGCCGCGCGCCCGTTTCACCGGAAGAATTGAAATTCCGTTCCCGTCGCCTCGGTTTCTCCTCTGAAAGCACTCACGAAAGCCGGTTTCACGATTCTCGCCACTGTCAGAATGTTAGCTGTCGATGCACCGTATCAATTGACGAACTGCCTGTCAAAACTGAGCACCGAATTTTCCTCTTTTTTAACGATGGATATGAACTACGTGTAGGTGTTTATACACAGTGGCTCGTGAAAACACCTACTGCAGGAAATTTTTATATATACATCGTGTGTGTTAATAAAATACGCAAACAATATAAGACATTTTGAAATTTGATTATCACAGGAACGAGTAGAGCGCGGATATCTATGCAAATTTATATTGTTATAAATGTATCTTAAAATATGAAAACTGAAAAGAAATTTGTTTCGCCTGCAAAATATGTTACTAACTTCTAGCTAATATTTGGATATTTTCTGTGCGTTTCTATGTATTCTTGCATCGGAAAATTTACGCGGTCTATGATAATGAGACGCGATTGTAACGATTATATCGGTCAAATTTGAGATCAATCGAAAAATGTATATCAGTAAAGAATTAGTCAGCAGTCGTATAGCATGAGCATCTTAAGCATATAATAAGTTTTAAATATAGTCTCTCTGAAGTCTTTGCAAAAATATATATACTTGCATTAAATATCTTCTAATTTTTATATATATTTTCAGATTGCTTGCTAACTTTACCAACATAACCATGGTAGGTGAATGTCATTACAATGCTAATGAAATTTCAGTGTTTCGCATAACACGCATAATGAGTTTTACCACTCGATAGCCTTAAACGGGCAAAACTTCTAACTCCTACGAACTTCTTCGCACTTGATGTTTAACTGCATAACTTTTAACACAATTACTTTAACGTTCGAGATTTTGCACGGGGCCGTGTATTATGGTCAATTCTAATTTGTTAGCCAAGATTTATTTTAGGGTCTAGATCTCTCATCCCTAGTGCCGATCGACGTTTTCTAAAACTAGAATCGCTCGAATTTACTGCCCTGAATATTCCCTGCATTATATTTATCCAAGCAGTTCTACGATTAGATTGCTATATAACCGTCGTGCGAAAAAAAAAAAACAAAAGAAATTTGAAAGATAAGGAATTTTTCTATACCTTTCATATGTTTCATTATTCTAGATTGTATCTTTATCGTCTATCTAAAATATAGCATATACACCCAGAATATAATATATAGATATATTATACCTATAGTTTCCAGATTTGAAACGTTAGAAATTGTAAGTGCGGAATTTAATCTTAAAACTTTAGGTACACGTTGAGAATTTGAATATTTTTACATTTTATTTTACAAAAAATATATTGCCTCAATGTTTTAGATTTTTCAATACATACTTAAAATTTACATACATTATTATATTATACATATAAATTATTAATCTAAATATACAATATAAAATTTATTACGTATTATTATTATTATTACTGCTACATATTATGTCCCACTGACACTTCAAACATTTAAATAAATTATTTGCTACCTTCAACTTATTTGTGTTCCATGAATATACATATAATATAGATGAAGAAAGAGATAGTGCACTACTGTATGCGTGCGTGCCAATTCACGAGCGAACCTATTTAGGATACATAAGATACATACATTTCCTTTCACTCTCTTAGGAAGAATGTTACGACGTAAACTTGGCCGCAAGTGAGAGCTCCTAAACCTGTAACTCTCTATAATGCAATCTTTTCGATTTCTCATAAGACCTTTTAACATCTCACCGTAAATATAAATGAAGAATTCACATGTTATTAGAAATCAGTACTTACATACTTTTTATTTTTGAAGAAATAGTTTTCATGCAAAGTTAGAAACGTTTTCTCGTAGAAATTTTATTAACGTGACACAGTGGGCACAACTCTATGTAGTTTTTATTCTGTGTGAAATGATGATATATTTAAAACTTAATATAATCGCGGTATACAATCAATGACGAATTGTTACAACATTCTTGCACCGACACTTTTATGACTTTTTAAAGTGGCACTTTTATTACTTCGCCTTATCAAATTTACATCAAATCTTAAATTTCATAAAAATTGTTAATTCAGAAAACAGATAGTCTTTCATAAATAATATATATTCATACATATACTTGAAAATATATATTCAAGTCCTTGATCTTATTACAAGAAAGCGCGGAAATTTTAGGAATCCATAAATTTCAGAATTCTGTACACTGCTTTGATTCTCCCGTATCTGGAATACCGCTCTTCCATCTGAAATCCTTTGCACATCACGCATGTCTCCATTCAGAGGATTCGACATAGGTTTCTGCGTCCTTTTCCCACAAAATGACAAAGCCCGTTTCCATCTCTTGCCATAATTTCGACCCGCTGTTAATATCCCTGGGATTATTCACCTTAGAGCAACGGAGATTCACGGCTGATGCTATATTCGTATACAAAATTGTAAACCATTATACCGACTGCCCAGAGATTCTTCAATTTGTTAAGCTTACTGCTCCATCCCGATCTTTTAGGAGATTCCCAATATTCCACATTTCCTTGTGCAGAACTAATTATGCCTCTAATATTTGCATTAATCGTATTTGCGAACATGCTAATTTACTTGCCCATCGATTAGATTTTTTTCGCGAATCGTTTTCTGCATTTAAGAAAAATGCTAGAAATGCTATACGTAATACTTCCGCGCCATTTATTATTAGTAAACCTGTTATTATTAGTAATTTTAATCATTTGTTCATTTTATATTATTGTATTCTTCTTGTACGAAAGAGTACCACTCTCTTATATAAATAATAATAGTAATAATAATAATGTTCAACCCTCGCCTGCTTTTAGCCTTCTTTCGTTAAAAAGTCATTCTCATTTTCGTTAAATAATTCTCTTTCAAAAGCAGAAAGACAAAAAGTTCCGTAGAAAATCAAAGAGATTAAAAACCAAACCGAATTTTCCTCAGTGAAATCTCTTTCTTCTCTTTATCTGGCTTATCCTACGACATGATTCATCTTATTTTCTCAGGCATGTCGCTCAAAATAATTGCGCGACCCAATTTTCTCATTTGAATGTGCCTCGTACCGCGCGCATTCACGATATTTGTTAACGCGATTACGTGCGTTGCGTTGTCTTGCTACGAACAGCCGGCCCTGCTAGTTAAACGGCTGCCACCTGTTTCCGATTTTCTGGTCAGTCGTCGCGTTTTCGGACGCGCAAACTAGTTTCTGCGTTGCAGAAGATTTTTACGATCGCTGGCTCAACGAAATGTTCTCCCTTCATACAGACTGTTCCAGTAACTATGATACAATCAGCAAGGGAGCGACTCTACGTGAAAAAAAAAATCGAAGATATAGAACATTTTTTCGCGTGGTTCTTTAATTTCGAGAAAATCACAGTTGAAAATTTGTTGGGTATATGTAGACGAGGATGTCTGTTATTTTCGACTATTGCATTTTTTTCACGCCACCCTCTAGAAGAATTCCAATTAATACGGAAACTAATCTGCGCACGATTAGAGCTTGGTTGGATAAGGGAAAAACGTGCACCTAGGCCCTTAAACATTTTAATGATTATTTAAATATACATAAAGTCAGTTTTATTCGATTACCTTCCAAGTTATAGATTATGTCAAGAAACATGTCAGATAAAAGATGTAGATCTAGACAAGCAGTGTGTTTTATACTCTATCGCCTAACTTTTTTTTACGCAACAAACATTCCAGGAAAAAAGCTTCGACGAAATAGTAAAATTCTTCTTTAATTTTAGAAATTGAAACGTGCTTTGATCGTTTTTCGTCGATAAAAATTTAAAAGAAAATGTACCTTTTTTTATTTTCGATCCTGCACTACTTTCTAGAAAATGAAAAAAATTCCTGTAAAAAAAGTAGCCTGCCTACGAGAACACTCGTGTTTAGAATTATTTAATCAGCTGGTCTTGGATTCCGTTTCGCGACAAAGACCGTGACGGATAAAGTTTCGTTGCTGCAAACTTGCTACTGTATTCTATAATTGGTCCACGTGAACAGCGGCTTGTAGTCCAATTCCGTGCACGCGTTCCTACTACGCTCGTTTCGGCTTGCCCTCTTAGCACGAATCTCGAAACCAGGTTTGTTTGGTCAGCGGTTTTGTTGATCTTCATGGGAAGATAGGGTTGGGAGGACATTTTATATTTTTGAGATACTTCAATTCGTTTCACCGAATGTTTTGCAATGGTGAATGAACAAAAAAAATGACGTATCTCAGATTTGCTTGTAAAATCCTGTGCAAATTTGTAAGAGTCGTAAGAAAACTTTCGTAAGAGAACTTCCGAATCTAAAATTGAAATATATTAGAATCCATTGTTGTTAATTTAAAAAATGTGCGAGATTTGGATGTATACTAACGTGTTCTTACGTTATTAGTGAAAATATTCTGATGCAAATCTAGTTTCTGTAATATTTTGTTTTCTCTCGAGGATATATGATATATGATCATGACTTTATCATGTTGGTATTTTGCTGTATTGTATGAAGCACCTCGCGTGACCGTGGTAAGATTTAAAGCATAGTTTTTATGATCTGCTTGCTGATAATTTCGATTGCGTACTTAATATTTCATGATTAAGTTCTGGAATTAATGAGCCGGCGGAAAGTATACGTTACTGTCTCTCTTTTCCAGATTATTTAGTCAGCGTGTAGCTTTAACGCTAATTTTCGGTAGAACAGAAGCTCAACAGACTGACGATAATTAACTCTAGAAAATATAGAAAACTATCTCTACATAGTAATATGTATATTTTGTTAATCAAATTTACCAACAAGAGAATAATAAAAAATAAGGATCAGGTGTTTGTTTCATCTCATACCATCGCGCCAACTAATTTTCAATCTATAAATTTTTAACGAATACAATGAAAAATTCATTCAGCGTGTGAAAATACCATATATATAACGGAAACAAACTTACATACAAAGCTTCTACATTACATGCTCATAATTACATACTCATAATTATATACAAAGCTTCAACGTTTCTAAATCTTGAAGAATAAAAAATCTGTAATCTCTAAAACACAATTAGGTCATAGAGACCTAAATACGATACGATAGATGGGTTAACGGGTGCAGCCTACACGTCTAGACGCGATCGCCGTTACTCGGGCGAATGCGTTGCGAATTATAGAATGGCGTCACTTTCACTTGGCACAACGGTATCGTGTGCGTTTATGTATAGACGTTTCGCTGCGCGTGTCTATTTGCCGCTCAGCTATTTCGGGTTTCCCTGCATCTCTTGGTCGTTTTCGCGCGCTAACTCTATCGAGGCCAGAACTTACGCGCACAGTCGCTCCTATGTTCTAATTTAACGTTCTAATTTGACGTAACCGCGTTAAGAGTACACCCGTGTGTCTGCCACCGTACGAACGTTAAGATAACAAGCGGCCGACCGGAAGCCAGCATTTTTTCAGCAAATGCTATAAATGTTCGAGCGTGGCCACTGGTGTTGGGATCGATTCAAATAGGACAGTCTGCACGCAATTGTACAAAATGCTCATTACATAAAATAAATCACTCGTTCGTTGCAATAATGACGTAACTCGAAAAATCACGATTTTACGGGAAACGAACGTTCGAGCGTTTTGATCCGTTATAATTATAAACCACGCCCATTCTGAATGAAATCTGAATTATTTCTGTTTTGCACAGCAGCTTTCTGTATTTAAATTAATAATATAAATATAACTGTCTCAAGCTATTCGATGCTAAAGTCATAAAGTAATTTTCAAGAAGCGGTGTAAAATTCTTAAGTTCCAAGGTGTCTGTGATTATACGCTACTCGGTTTTTACCAAAACATGCAATCGTTTCTTGTTTGTCATTCATTCGTCCGAATGACACGATGGTGATGGACGTCCCAGTGACACGTAGATCGTTATGACAGAAGAGCCAATTAGGCTTGATGCAGGCATTGAGCGTCGTTACGATTTTCCATTGATAACGGTGTACGATTCGACAGCTTTATACTTCCAATAACAGGGTTGCACATTCACGTACATTGCATCCTGAGAAATATAAAACCGTCGACTTAATATTGCGAAATCGCAATGACAGTATTTACATTGGAAGATACCACTATCGTGAGTCAACCGACAATCGTCTGCAATTTGTCATGCAACTCTATACGGTCTTTAACCCTTTCCACGGAATTAGTACCTCTTTATTCTCAAGATTTCCTACATATTTGCTATACAAAAGATACATAAATAGATATATCACATCTCAATATCGAAAATTTCAAATTTCCCAGATCCCAAAACTCTTTCGCCACAAATTTACTAAAAAGTGCATGGTTAACACGTTACAAATTGTGAGTTGTACATCGTGCGATATAGGTTTGAAGTTAATTCAGCTTGACTCAGCTAAAGGAATGTGACGCTTGAGTGATGATCACGCTCGCGTAGAGAACTTCCCACAGGCCTCTCTACTTTTTAATCAAACTTTGTTAATTTGTAGAACTCGTTAACTTGAGTTCTCCCGTACCTATTTTGAGATTGGACACTAGTAACTTATGAAATATTATTAATTAACGTAAACCATGTCTTACGTTCGATATGGATCACTCGCACGATAATACGACTATCACGTAGTCACCAACCTTTCGCAGTTCGAAGTTTAACTAAATTTGAAATTTTATTTTATTCGATTTTTCGTGTTATGAATTAATTTAATAGAGCTATAACAATATAAATATATCGTTGGTTATGGAAATATGAAAATTTATTCAAATTATAAACAAGTTTTGAAAGTGGTATATGTATTTAGTTGAGATAAAACAACAAACGTTATCCAAGCTGCAAGGGGTTAAATATTGGTCACGATTGTTTGCATCGACAATTTAATTAAAGTATAAATAAATTGTTAAAAACACGCTGCAATTGTTAAACATTTATTTTATAAAGTACGTATTTATTTGTTCACTTTCGTTCATTATTTACGTACATTACACAATATTATATATTTAACGATACGTGTTAAAAAGTATTTTTGTAAACATTTTCTTACTGGTAAACGATGCTTATGACTTATCATTGTAATGAAAAGGGAAAGTAACCTTATTAAATAATAAATTTTAATAATTCCGAGTTAAAATGAAAAATATAGAGCGATATTTTACTTATAACCGATAACATGATACTTTAAAAACATATTCTTAGCAGTGCCTTAAGGTGTGTTGTACTAAATAACCTATGGTTTTAAGGATTTTACTATCCCTATTGTTCTCTTTCGCGGACTGGTTTGGAACAAGTGTGACCCAGTTACTCGTTGGAGTATATAGCAGACGAATCTAGGAACTTCACTCAACCGAAGTAGACATAAATTCAAAATTTGCAAGCACAAGCTCGGTCAACCTCTGTCAATTAACCTCTATGATTCAACCTCATGAGTGATTTTCTGTCTGAGTAATTCTACAATGGTATACATGTACTTTGGGAGAGCTTCGTAAGCAGGCTATGTATACTTCTGCTTTAAAATACTTGCATACGTAGGTAGGTTACAACGCCTACATTTTCAAACATAGCCATTTAGATTAGATTGCGAGGAATTGTCTTACATTTTCTAATATCGCTTTTCTTTCTTTAGATATTAAAATTATGCTACTGAGATACGACTCTCAGCATTATATTAGTAAAATCCAAAACCAATCTGGAAGTGTATGTAAAAGTTATACGTAATTTAACATTATTTTTTTATTTTTTAAAGTATTTTTAATATTTAATCTTAAATAACGAGGCTGATTCATCATGGTAATCTAATAATTCTTCGGAATTTTGACTACTTGACTGCAGTCTTCCTATTGGAAGCTTTGTCTTATTATCGTTACTTTTCTATTATTCTGTTTAATATTTCTAAAAAGGAAAAGATCGCTATTGGCAGAAAATATAAATCAGCGTATAAAACCGTGAAAACCCAACCATCGGTCCTAAATAACGCGATCGTTACGAGAAGGCTTCACGGTGCTTCCGGAATTAATACAAACGACGCCGATACGTTATCGTGCCGTGCACGTACAGTTCTGCCGTAAAACTGGCGATTGCACTTTAACCGCCAGTCATTCTCATTTACCTGGATCATTAAGGAAATCATAGCCGGAAGGCACGGAACGTCTCCCTTGCCTCGCCTCATGTAGTTCAATGGAATGCATCGGATGGCTCGTAATAATAAGTACGATTGCCACTAAATACCACCATGTTCTTCCGCTAGATGCGACTAAGCCACGGAATTTCAAGAGCAATAACCAAAATGGAGCATTGTGCATGACTTTCGCGAGTTTAAAAGCTAGCGAAATCGTATTTGTCTATTTATCGAGTAACATTTTGATCGTTATTTCGCCCAAAAAGAAAATAGTCCGTCTGATATTGTTTCAATGAGTAGAATTAACAACGTGGAATTATTTATAATCTTTTTATAAAACAGCTGATTTACGAAATCTTCTCTTGGGAGATTGTATGCAAATCCTTTACGAAAGGGAAATTCCGTAAATTAATCGTTTCACGAAAAAGTTGCATGCAATTCTCCATTCTTCTATTACTAAAGCAATATTATATCGATTCAAAGCAATTTGAATGTTCGAGTGTTATTTAGTTTCCATTTGATAAACATCGGATCGATCATACAATGATCAACGCAAAAGAGGTGCGTAACACTTGATCGCGAAAGCATTATTTTACATCAGCCGTAAAGTAATTTCTCCACAGTCCTAGCTTGTTTTTCGTGAAAACTTGGTTATTTATTACCGAAACGAGCCAAGATGAACGTAATTTTTTGCATCGAAGAAACTTTCATCGGCTTAGCTAGGCGAAATATCCAAGGCGACAGTATCATAAAACTCACGATGGTATCATTCACGATAAGTTCACGAAGAATAGTGCAGGCAGTAAGAACTTAACATCTAAATTAAAATTTATTTCTTACTCTATTTTACTGAAATAAAATCTCCTGCAAGATTAACCAAATCCATATCTTTCATTGCATATTTATTCTTTACCTGATATCATTGGACAATAGATTGAGTCCAATTTGACTCAGATTAATTCCAGGTTATTTAATTTCAATTTATATTCTACATCTTACGCGATAAATATCATTGTTCGTGGTTTCTATTGCGTGAAACATAGAATACAGGTTAAAATGAAATAACCTAAAATAACGAACGTAGTTTCTCGACGATATCAATCGAATACCTATGTAATTACTATAATTCACGACGATTCGTCAAAACACTCATACGGTTGCATTGAGATCATAACTTAACGAATCGGTGACGTCGAAAGTTTTCTTTTTCCTGGTCTGCTGCTAAGGTAACGCTTGATTGCGATGAGAAGTTAATAAAGTGCCGGGTAGAAGCGTCGTTACGGATACCCCAGTGCACTTTCCGCGCGGGAAGAACATTAACGAGAGGATGTAATGGAGGCAGGCACGTCTGAGAAAAATATGGTCGTTCGTTTATCGTGATAACGCCCCGGCATAGCTTTTCTCATCCTATTTTCCACGGTAGTCGCTGAGGCGCTTAAAAACATTGCCGGTGTCGTCGCGCGGCAACCTGGAAATGCAATTTCGAAAATGATACCTGCCTCTTCCCCCTCCACCATTCTACTTGCGCTTCGTTTATCATTCGTTACGCTCGTAAATATCGCTTAATCGAATGATACCTCTGCGAACAAAGTTCAGTCCGCTGCGCTGGCGAAAACGACACAAATATCCGCCAGGAAATCGAGTTTCTTTGAAATGTGAAGCTACACCTGCTGAGGAACGAGCATGTTTACGCAATGCGCACACAGCATTAACAGCACTCTTTAGAATACGACGTTCTAAAGTTTGTCGAACGTTAGGGCGAAACGATACATACGAGGAACATTTTTATTCCACTATTCGTGACTTTCAATAGCGGGAAAATGTTGCCTTGCGTGATTTTAAAAAGTTATGTACATGTGAAATTATGAATTTTCTGGTTCTAAAAATTCTAGTATTAAGAAAGAACAAAGAGACATTTGTTAGCTAAAGTTTCAAATTCCGTGTTTCTAGTTCTGCAAGCTAAACCGACCTAGTTCCTTTCTCAAGAATGAAAAATATTTCGGCCGAAAAATAAAGATATAACCATAAAAAAATTTTGAGTTACTCTAACCTCCATATGATTGTAATTTATTCAAATAATAAATTATTCTTATTATTCTAAGCTCTTAACCAGTATCTATATTGATTTCGCGACTCGAATTTGTTATAAATGTTATACTTAAGTTAAGCTAGTAGGTAAAGAAAGATAAATTGAGACAAAGTACACAATAGGAAATAAGAATTTATTAACAATGTTGACCCAATTCCTTTATTAAACCCGATGGCGTAAAGAGGCTTTTGGCACTCTATAAAAAGAAGGCTGAACCGCCTTCCTTTAAAAGGGTGAACGAAGGTACGCTTGAGGATCTTAAATGGAAGTGCTACACAGCTTTAAACTTTTTCTTAATCTCGATGGATTATACTCGAAACAATTTTTAAAACAACGCAAGTAGAAGAAGTTGAGGAACTACGGATAATGCAAAGCATAACGGACAATGGAGGTTTTCCTTTTCCCTTGTACAATCTTATTCTATTTGTTTCACTATTGTGTTCTAATCGTACAAGCTATTGCTTTTCTTATTGCTTTGCAAATTATTTTACACAATAATATTTTTAATTAGTAATAATGTGTAATAATGTGTAATAAATTTAATTTTATGTGAACGTATTTTATATTGAAATACTTTTAATCTCATCTTAACAGTTAAAAATAAGTAATCGCGTTGAAACATTTTATAAATTTCGTTTATTTTACTCTGATTGTATAATAAATATGTCATGTAATAATTGTTCTTAACGATACCAAAAATCAAAATATCAAAATATTTTCAATTCTATCTGGGTAAAGAGTTTCTGAAAATAAAAATCTATTACACAAACATGTACTACACCTTATGAAGTACAATGTCGTAAAAATGTTTGCAAGCATAATTTACCAAAAAGACTAAAGAAATTGATCTCTACGTTTTAAACGTACATATTATATATCTGAAATTCACCTTGGTATTCTCATTGCTTAAAATTGCTGCGGTTATAAAATTATTCAGCCATCCAATATAGAAAACGATTTACTTTCCATCGTGAAACGCCTTTTTCATCGCTCAGAGACCCAATTAAACTGTAAAAGAAACGCGCCGAAATGATAAGTTAGGCGTGACGAAGGAAGCAATCATCAGGAAAATGTAACAATGAATTATGTTAATCTAACAGGGGAGTTTCGCTAACAAGATAATTACAGACAGTATCGCATGAATTACACGAGGCCGTAATTTAAGTTTTCCTGATTTTACAAGCTCCTTAGGACGCGTTTGACATTTAATTAAGTCGCATAATTACCGGCACGGTAATTTTTCATACCAACCACACCGTTCGTAAGTAACATTTGCCTTCTACTAGAGGGGACGACGACACGAGTCACTTTTATTCGTAACTATAGAAAAGTAGAATTATTCGACTCACCTAAGTTTCTTGAATCTTGAAGTACAATGCTGAAACTTGAATTTAACTCTCAAAATCTACAGTAACGATATGTAACTTCGTTACATTTATTTGTAGGATAAACTCTAGCCTAAAAATGAAAAAAGAAATAATATATCTAGAAATAAAAAAACAAAAGTTATAAAATAATTTAGCTTGTTGCGTATTATGAAACGTCATTAATCTGTAATACAACAACGAAAGGAAACATTTTCATATTACTAAACAGACATTGCAAAATTATTATTGTGAATTGCTTAATCATTACGCTTATTAATTATTATCTTTCTTAAATCATTAAGCTATCAAATTTCCTTTACGGACCAGTGCCTCCATCTGTTCGTTAAATTAAGGCTAATTATTCGCTTAACAAAGTGTGTGTATATCGTTCGGGGCACTATGAAATTCCATAGCCAGCTCAGTCGAACCAGAACCATTTACCTCGGTGAATTTATCGATCGTTACAACCGTGATGGTTGCGTTCGCGACCAATACGTAAATGGCTTGAGAAAATGCGGCAGGTTTCGATCGTTTCGACTGCATGGATAAGTCGAAGCAAGATTTAGAAGAAACGTAAAAAGGTAACGTCCCTTGGTTCTATTTCCTCAAGGTATGGTCGTTAGTTTGCTGGTTGAGTTACGACTGCACTTGCCTATTGATAATTTCTAAACATTGATTTTTCACTTACTGATAAAGCTATCGAGATACGACAAGGATTTATGAATCGATGACAAATTTTTCTTTCTGTTTTTTCATCTTTCTTTTCTTTTCTTTTTTTATCTTGTAATAAGTGGAAAATAGGGAGTATTTTTTATCGAATGTGTTGGTACTGTGGCTACAAAAATATTGACACGCACATTTTTCCATTTTACATTCCTTTACTTTTTAATTATAAATTTTGGAACCAACATGGAAGCGTTACATCGAACACCAATGAAAATCAATCGAAGGTCCATGTTATTTTACCTTTAAATAACACAACATCGAAGAAGGAAGAAAACGTTCATGCGTCTGCAAACGCTTCCTCTCTTATTTATGATTCGCTGTCGAAGAAAATTAAAATAATTGAAAATGGGGAAAAAGCCACATTTCATGGTTCTCATAGTTTAGCGTTATCATACGAGTGAAATAACGTGTCCTGCACTTTTCCTTCAAGACATATATTCTCCGAGAATCGTGGATGCTAAGTAATATAAGGCTGTTTAATACTTCACCATATTGACTTTTATCGTGTACTTTAATTTATCCAGGGAGTAAAAAAGTGTTTATAGCTGGAACATTTGTGCACTATAATTCTAAAAAGTTACTAGGAAAATTATAAACGATGAGGCTGGAGAATATTTCAATATACAAAGTGCAGTTTAAAAGTTCGTCAAAAATAAAATTTTCCTACCGCTAACATTTATCTACTATAACAGGAGCTATACTTTAGATGTTTCATCCGCATATTATACTTTTGTTTGCATATTATGTACATTCTTTCCATCTTCAAATTTCCTATAAACTAAAAGTCCTAAGTCTAATTAGCGCAAACTGTGCATCTTCAAACTTACGCTCTTCATAAAATTGTCCACAAGTCTAAGTCTTTTATTCTCGCAACAGACCATCCTCGTCCTTTGAGTTCTTCAATAGCGTAGTCGTAACAAATCGGTCACGTTCCAGCGTGCGGTGATTACATTTGATCCTGGAGATGCTAGGAAAAGTTCTAATATGATCATCCAATTACCGGAATCGCGCACAAAAGAGCGTTTGCAGTGACAGAAGCGCTCTCTTCGACGAGACGCTGCTCTAACGAACGTTCCCGGTCGTTAATTACTATTCTCGTTCATAGTCTCAGCTAGATTCGCTCTGTCGTCGCTTCAGCCAGTTCCTTTATCCGTCTAACTCGTTCTTTTCACGGAATATCATTTCGCGTGACATATTTAGGCCGATGCGCCCTGTTCTCCGCTGAAAATTCAAATAATTGTGCGCGTCCGCGATATTACGGCGCTACAGCTGATTCAGAAACCATTTTGTCTGCCGGAGAACAACGACATCTCGACTTATCCTCGTCAGACGAGAAGAAGATTGGAATTATGGATTTTTACATGCCTCCTGATGTAACATTTTAAAGCGAACGCGACGCCATATCGTTGAAGGTAATTCAAGGTCGTTCGTGGTCGTTTAAGAAGGAAAATAAATTACTTCGAGACAGCGATCGAACACCTGGGCGATTTACATTACCAATACAAGTATAAATCATCCATCAAGCGATCCATTATAGAATGCTACTATGTTTTATAATGTAAATTGAAACGGTACCTTACCAGCACTTTGTTGGATTTTAAGAAACGTAACTTGGTACATAGACAAGATACATCTTTCGATTTAGGAAACCTAAGAGATGAGAAAGTGTGTCAATCTAGGAGGATCTGTTTTCGTGTTTGGATTGTACGCTTCGAAGCGTGAAGTAGTTCCATGATGTGAGCGAGTTCCTGGGATTTCGGTGAAGTTAAGATGAGAAACGATGGTACTTGGATTGACGACTATTTGTCCGGGAGTATTTAGAAACGTCGAGCTGCTGTTGGTATTGGTTATCTCGGATGTTAAGGTCTGCTGTTTTATTTAACTAAAATATGTGCATTTATGTTACTGCTTCAGACGACTTTTTAATTTATCTCTATTGTGTTTTCTTGACAATGAATTTACACAGTATGGGTATGCTTCAATAATTTAACAAAAATTCGAAAAAAACAAAATACGCTGCTACTCCTCTGAATCTTAGTAGGTTGTACAAATTAATGACAAATTAATAATTACAGACAGTACGTAATACTTTCTTGTGGAATTACTAGATCACGCATCCAAATTATTTATAAAAATACGCAGCGTTTTATTATGGAATTTAAAAAATTATCGAGAAATCTCAGACAACCTTGTTGTGGCTCCATGATGTTTTGAAATGCAGGGGATTAATATTTAAATGGGCGTTACGCGTCAAGTTTAGCAGCGAGCTCTTGAAAACGATAAACGTGTGAAATATTCATATTTTCTAAACGCTCTTAACATCTGTAACACGCATTTCCATTCTCCAAATCTGATTTTCACACTTGCAATTGCACGTTTAAAGTTCAACTTCGTTGACTCCGTTTAACTATTATCGAACTGTCTATTAATGCTAACCAGATGATATTTCTCTGTTAAATACGAATATGACACACACTTAGTACGTTAATGAAATTTACAAATTCTCTAGTCAGAAGATTTCCAATATGTGATTTTACAAATTTGTTAACACACAGATATTAAATCAATTCTGCTGTTTAAACTAATTGGAATAGATTCTAATGAAATATATAACATTTCAAAAATCATTTTTCAATTAATATTGAAACAATATTATCTATACAGGATAAATACGTGTAGCGCAAGTGATCTTTCTGCGCGATCATCATTTTAGTTTAAAGACTTATCTTCTTTAAGTTAACGATAGCGGCCAAATGTTTAAAATAAAAGATAATTGGAACAGAACGATCCTACATGGGAAAATTCTGACTCATCGTGCCATATGGTTACATCCGTTGCATAGAGAATGCTTTAAGACTAAATGCAAAGGTTTTTCCCCCGAGGAGGGGTTGAAACATAAATATTATCAAAAACTTTAAGAGTATAAGGACATCTCCACAGTTAGACTAATATTAGTAGTAAAAGCTATTTACAAAAATAAAAAGAAAAAACGAGTAAAAAAGTAATAGGAATAAACAAGAAAATATGTTCATACAGATTTTATTTTTGTTATAACGTTGAATACACGAATTTTTTCAATTACTTGTCTTAACATTCTATAGTGTCTACCTATTTTTACATGAGTCTCGAATCAAACACATAATAATTCTTTAAAGATATTAATATTTTCCTAATCGTCCGTTCTAATGTACGAATCCCAAACAATTCCTATTAAACGAATCTTATAACACTAATATCAACGATAATTGGATCACCCTATATATAAATGACTCGCTATGTACCACATCTATCACCCTACACGGATATATTTTAACACAAAGTTCGCGAATAATCCAGCAAGTATGCCAAAAGAAATTCATCGTATTCTTTCCAAGACACGTCGAGTTCCAACCTGAAGCAAAAATCCCGAGCCGCGGTGACCACCACTCGAAAAACTTCCCGTTCCGGTTGCACAGCGAGAAAGCATCGCGAAGCCGGAGGATATCACAGGCCACGCGAGAATAATCTTAACCCACGCGCTTGCTCGCCGACTTTCTTATTCGAAGCTGGAGAGTGAAACGCTCGGCCAGCGGAATTGCCTGCAGAAGCGGCCTACTTCCGCTTCAGAACGGAAGTAAAGTTGCAACGAGCGCAACGAACATAACCTTCTCTTGGTCGTTACCTTGAATGGAGCATTTGCAGAAACCGTAGCTGGCAGATATTGAACTGACCAGAAAGTCTCTTCGCTTTTCGCTAAGCAAAAAGACATCTTGCCGCTTTACGCGATCAAAATTGTACAGGCGGCGAATAGTTTTGGGAAATCGAGTATGACTCTACTCTTGTACAAAATATATTCGATATATTTAACTTTCTAGATCTATAATTTTTCAATTGGCCGATCGAACGCTTTTATGATCTGTTTTAAATGCATGAAATGTATCTGATAGTCATGTCTCGTCACTATGTTAATGAAATTTCGAAGCATCTTATGCAATTTACATAATACACGTTGAACATTTTAATTCTATTCATACAAATAATAACTATTTTTATTAGACGATCTGTTTCAGAATTTAGAAGATCGTAGACTTGGAACGTTACATAGATAATTTGGTTCTCAAGAGGCCACCAAACTGTGAAGAAATCAGACCTACCTCCACGATGCTAAGACTGTTATCAAAGAGGCCATTGGCAAATTTTGGAACTGTTTACGGCTCAACAATCCCCATAAAATGTTCCACACGGTAAAATGTGTAAGATCACTGTGCAAGAGGAATCTAACTTCCCTGCATTAACCAGGTGGAATTAAACCGTCCGCAGCCCCATTCTTGACCAACACATGGGCACTTGTTAACAAAACAACCAATTTCTGAATGCGAATCATGTGAATCACCAATAACCATACAGCAAATTTGACCGCACTGCCCTAGACTTTCATCTGACAAAATTTCGTCCGAAGGAAATGGTTGCAATATCAAAGCCATAGTGATTCTAAAAGCTTTCATAACGCGTTGGAGGGTGTACTTTTGGCGGTCGTTAATGACTTCACTGTTAAAATAACCATTTCACCATAAATCATTATAAGATAAATTCGTAAATGAACAAATAAATAGACAGTTTTGTAAGTAAATGATATATAATGGGGTGAAGTAAATAAAAAGGGGGTGAAGATTCGGACCAGCTGGCAAATAAATATTAACAGATGCGCGCCAAGTTTTCCTTCGCGCAAATAACATTCGGAACGAAAACCGCGGGCGCTTCCACCACCGGTGAACCGTGAAATTTCTACCCCCTTCTCTTCTCTGCACGCGTGAGTGAGATAGTTTCCGGCTTTCGTAACAGCCACAGAACCTTTGTGTCGCGATCTGTATCCGCGTCGGACAAGGATCTCCGCTTTGGCAATTGAAAAGTGGAAACTCTGATAAAATCTCGCCTTCGTTACTGTTCGCCGATCGAGAGGGAGGGCATATTTATGAATCGGTGAACGGGAACGAGAATTACGCACTGCACCGAAGGAGAGATATTGTGTGCCAGAAGTTAGTGGCGATTGCGTGTAATTTTATACGGTTATCGAATTCTTGTATGAGATGTGGTGTTCTACGATAAAGGACGATATTAAATATAGACGAATTTTCGTGTACCTGTATTGATAGAAAAATTGTTTTATAGCGTGATTGTACAGAGTTTTCACGCTATTGCTTCTCAGCGTGTTTCTCGCAAACGATAAGTACGAGGGAGAAGATGAATGGTTCGAAGCGAACTACATATTCACGATAATACTTCTTTCGCAAGTGATAAACTGTATGTGCATTTCGCAGTTGCATTACTTTTTTCTGAATAGGAACCCCCCTTTTTTCTGCATATATAGAATCCTTTCGTCATTCTACGAAAGAGAGTATTGAAAAAAGTACAGAAAACTGATTAGTTTGTGAGATACTTTAACTTTAATTTCGTAGAATTTATCATAGTAAGATAAAGAAAACATAAATACACGAGTACTGCGTTACGTCTTTCCTTGTTTCTACACGTGGCATTGGAGTGTTATGTGAGCACATCAACATATAATGTACACGTATATACATGTGGAAATTATAAAAAATGAATTATTTGCCAACTTTCTACTTTATACATTGCCTCACGTGCACTTTCCCTGTAACTCAGAAAGTAGCCTACGTTTACAATTTGAATGCGTAATTCGTCAATTCTCTTAACAATGAAAATATTGAATAAAAACGACGTGACACTACATAACGGGATTAATAAAATATTCTATAAGGACATATTTGTACGGGCAAATGTTACCATTAAAGATAGGAATTGATTGGAAGAATTACGCGGGGTATGGCTTACAACTTACAACCGAAGAAGTGTTCTTGACAGACCAATTGACTTTAGATATCGTCTCATTTGTATGTCGAGTAGATTATACAGGCAACTGTGCGCGTATTTCTTGGCAAATGCCAACACTTTCGCTTGCAGATTGCCAACAAATCAATCTTCTGAGTTTAATGAACGTGCTTAAAGAAGAAACTCGAGAGGCCTAGCATCTTATGAATCAGCAATCTAATTATAAACATATACATAGTCAACTTCTGCCGCAGCAAAATACAATTAGTTAGCAACTCTAAAAATGTCGCCTAAAATAACACTGATCACAACAAAATTTTATCAACAACAAAATGAAATTCTTCATCTATGCATACCGAGTTTATCTCCCAGACAAAAGGGTGACTCTGTGTGGAAAAATAAATCGAGATAAACCGAAAAGAATCAAAAAGAATAAATCGAATATACGGTGCTGTTTTTACGAAAAAATTGAATTTAGGAATTTGTTTGGCACATTGCTGGCCAGAAGAGAAATCATCAGATAAATAGTAAAAAAAAGGCACTCAGAATAATCCAGAAGTTTGTAAATGGGCAACAGTTATCGACAGAAATAGAGAAGAAAATGACCGGATTAAGGACAACGATGTGACGGATTAAAGGAACGGGGATTATCTTTATTGGAACATCGAAAGCAAAAGCAGTGCAAGTAGAGTCAAAGCAACAGACGAGCAGGAAACTTTTTCTACGATAATGGATTGTAAAAATATAAGCCTTTAAATCCTTGTTCCAGCTCCTTTTCCGTCTCTTTCCCAAATCTCGCGCGGTAAACAACAAAACGACATTCGGTTAGCAGAATGGTTGACCAAACGAGACTCGAACAAATCCTACTGTCGTACTCTTCTTCCTTTTGTACAAAGCATCCTTCCGAATTAAAAGAAATTAAATCAATCAACCGTAATACGATGGAATTATAGAAATTTAGCAATTTTTGTATTTTTATAAATATAGATTCTAGTTTGCTTTGGTTTTTATTATAAGTTGTATCAAGTAGTATTATATGAGATTTAATGTAATTTTATCAGAAATATTCATAAATATTCGTGGTCTTATAAAAAATAAAATGTTTCTTTTATTGTCCTCCGCAATTCTCACTTTACTTGATCCTCTAGTTTAGAACAGTCTATATATAATAAAAAATAAAAACTATCAATTCAACGCGACATGGGTAGCGACTATAAATTTTTAGCAAACAGCGTGATTCATTGGATCATACGCCGAATATCGTTCAACATGGTCGTCGAAATCTGCTCTCACGCTTTTCTATATATTTTAACCGAAAAAACGACAACCAGCGATATATCTATTATACTGATTGCATGGATATATATGTATGCATGTATATGTATACCATCATATTTACAAACTTATCGCCGCTTTTATAACATGCATAAGTGTAAATTAATGATAATGGCCGTAGCGTACATGCGAAAATTGAACTAACTTGAATTTGCAAACGTCGCTGCTGAAAATATGTCGCCATTAGCTGCAATGCGTCGTTAAAGTTCTACCGGCAGCTTTTTTCTCATATGTAAAGTTACAAAAACAAAATTAGATAGAACTTGACAAACATTATAAAATTACACATGAATTCCTTTATAATTATAGAATTATAATTTAAATTTTACTCTGTACATGTTACGCCACGAGGCTTACCACAGGCTGTATTCCTAACCGTCGCTCGTGGTACTTTAGTGTCGCAGACGGATCGTCTTATCTGACCAACAAAATATACAATGTAGCGACAAGCGCATAGTTCTAGAAATGTCGATTCGCCTTCGATCCGTTATTTCATACACACAAAGAAGGTGGCATACGTGATCATAGGCGCGAACGGTGGCGTGATCCGAGCGGTAGTGGGGGTCGTCTCCCAGAGAAGACAAAGAAAAGGATCGAAGGGCAATTAGTCCCGTTTGAAGAGTCAAACGTTATACATCGAGAGGTTCAGACGAAGAAAATCCAGATCACTTAGTCTAACGTATACATCGAGAGATATAATAAAGTCGGGTCGAATCCTGTATCAAACTAATTATAATTGTTAAACAATTTGTAGCGTGTTCATTATATTATTTTTAAATATTGTCAAATATACAAGTTTATGTTAACCCTGTTAATTCAGTGTTAAAATCATTTGAACCACCTCTGTTATCTTAATCGAAACAGGGGAACGACTATTTCGCGGCGTCGATTAGCAGAAACGTAGCGAGAATTTACGCCTCTCGCTGACGCGTTTTCTTCGCGACCGCGTCTCTCCGCGAACGGTCGTAACACTACATATTTGTACATTTAGATTTTTCATAAATGTATAAGCATTAGGTTAATACGATTAATTAAATTACCAACGTTAAATATGACCAGAAAAACTTTGCAGAACAACACAATAACGTCTTGAAAATTACAAAATTTGTCTAAAGATACTAAAATTAATTAAACAACGGTACAAAATTTTTCTCGATATAAAAATATTGTAAATGATCAACAAGCGACACAATTTTTCTATCGTTCTAAAATTCAAAGTCTACAAGCTAAAATACCGGAACTTATTTAAATTTATAACATTTACAAATCAACGTCAACGGATGTTCCAATTTCCTCGAATACAATGAAAACCACGTACCTACTACTTTCCTGACATTTTTGATACAGTCCATTCATTTTCCTTTCATTTGCACGACACAATACAAATATCCAAAAGTGTAATACTTTGACGCTCCAATATTTTAGGAACAGACTGAAACGAATGATTCTTTACCAGTCGGATATTCCAAGCTTCCGTTTCCGAACATTTTTCGTTTTTGTTCCATACGATGACGAACTGTCTCTCGATGAAACAGCGAGTTTCTGTTTGTTAGAAACATGTGTGGGAAATCTTTGAATTAATGAAACATGGCGTGTAATGCGAGACATGCAAAATTGCAGGAACCTCTTTCATTTATCCTAGGAATCTGATTCCACTAAATTAATAATTTTCGTTGATTCAATTTTTGGTAATTTCGAATTTTAGAACGCGAAGCTGAAACAAAAAAAAAAAAATCGTAAGAAATTTTACGATTTGACGGAAGAATTTGATGTTATGTTTGTATTTCGCTTGTAAATTTTAGTAATATGCCCAGACTGTAAACTCGCATGATTTGTCACAGCTGCGAAATATTGAATTTTTCCTATTTTAAAGAAGCGACACAAATTCCGATTTCAATAAATTTCCAGCTGATTTTATTGCTCTCTCCTCGTGTAAACGTTACACGCAGAGAACATGCAGAGAGAACGTTAAATAATAGAATTACTATCGATTTTAGAATTCGCCTTTTCAGTTGTTACATATGGTAGGCAAAAAATAATGCCTCGATTTTTACGAAATATTCTTTTTGCTAAACTGAGTGGATAAGTGCGATTAACGTACACGTAAAGCGCAAAAAAGCACTCGTAATTTATGCTCTTATTTATTATCAAAATGATATTATAAAAAATGATTCCTTCATTTTGAGTGCCACTTTGATTTCTTCAGTAAAGTCGTATAACTTAGTTCAAATGTTATGTGAGAAATAAATCCTACTACAGGAAACAGTCTCTCGTCAAAATTTTCAAATTATCGCTAATTAATTACAGCTAAAAGTTACAAAGACTAACTGATTTCAATACACACGAAATATTTCAAAGATAGTCAGTGAAACGTAATTATAAGGTATTTAACAGTGAAATGCCTACGTAAACAAAAGCCGCAGAGTTTCCAATAAATTTCAAACACAGAATTCCAGCATAAAGAGGGAAAAGTCACCGTTCCATTGCCATTTCCAACTAAAATTGAATAACAAGCACAACACACCGGTTGGCCCAACGCAAACCGTTCCATCAAATCGGAGGAACAAGGAATGGAAAGGTTCCTGGGAACATAATGAAGTGTTTGCACACGCGTAGCCCTGCTGCAAAGCGTTCAAAGTAACTGCTTTATCACAAGGGCTAACCCGATAAATGAATAAAACTGCAATCTTCAGTTTTCGCTGAGAAAATAGGCACGAGAAAAGGGATCAAGACTAAAAGAGGGGAACTGATCAAGGGAAACTCAAAGAAAAAGGTAAGGAACGGGTGAAAATGGAAAACAAAAGAACACTCAGATCGATACATTCGCCTTTATCGTGCGCCTGCTCTTCGACTCGGTGTGCGTACTAAGAAATACAGGAACAAAGTGCAAGCTGCGCTTTCAAGAGTCGATCCCACGATCGTCGATTCTAATCTCGGCCAACTTTTACCTCTTCTTTCGACTGCAACGTCTTCTTTTAACGTCCACTCTTAACACACGGACGCGTCACGTAGATGGGAAATCGGTTTACCGACAGAATTGCGACTTTTGCCGCTGATTGATATAAAAGGAATATATATTTATTATATTTTTTACGATATGATTGTTAGTATTGTTATTATTTTGCCGTAAATAGGTCGGATTCTTTTTATGCATAAACAAGGTACGCAATTAATATTATTATAGTAATTGTGTAAATATAAAATCTACTTGGGAAAACTCTTTGTAATTTAAAAGAAGATATAGAATATAGAATCACCAAGAAAGTTTGTGCTACTGGTGACTTGGTTTGCTATATTTGAAGATCTGGTCATAACATCGGTACGTTAGAAACAAGAAGTACACAAGTGGAGATGTAAACGTATAAGGATGCCTGTTCCTTCTAGCAGACGCATTGATAGGTATTGATTTTCTCAAGAATCTTTAAACAGTACACATTAGTACATGTTAAGTATTTCATAAAAATAAGTCGAATCAAGTGCAATCCTCCTATGTCCCAAGGTCGTAATATCAAACGTATAATAGCTGAATGGTCATGGTCAATAGCAATCATCGGTTACCCAAATTTATATGCAGAATATCTAAGAAATTTGTGTTAAACTTCTACTACATTTCCTATAATATAACTATATTTCCAATTGTCTCTTATGGTTTTTATAGTACGAAGACCAAACGATAGACGCAAATTCCTAAGAAGAAGAACGAAACTAAAATATAAAATTCTAAGAACAATAATACTGAAGAATGTAAACTATAAATATAATTTTCAATAAAAATATAATTTTATGATTTGTTTTATATCGCTATTCCTTTTCTGTTTAAGTAAAAAAAAAAAAAAAAAAAAAAAATGAGAACGAAAATTAAACAGTTCGTATTCGCTAAAAGCTGAAAGCAATCGAATTGATGTAGAGCATATCAGAATAAAGGAACACAAGAAAACTTTTTATATAGCGTCGCATTGTATGCCGTAAATGTAGGACGACGAAGATGGTACACCATTGTCAGGAAATTGACCAGTGGAGATCATAGGATTAGAACGCACACGTAGCTGAGAGGTCCGCGAATGCTGAACTCCCTTTTTAGTAATGAAATTTTCACTACATACAGTTTCACGGAACCACGTGTATAGTTCCATGGCGCGTTAAAACACAAACAAAATCGACGTCATTACGGTTGCCGTGGGTGAAAAAACCTTTACGCGAGAACCATACCGTTTTAGGTTGATTAAAAAAAATTAACGAAAGAGCTGGGGTATTAAAAATCGTATTTGATATCCTTACTTTATACAGTCAGTGTTATTACGAAACGCTTTTTAATAAAGATCGTGTTTCATACGCTAATGTTAACGATTATGGTAATTATCTTTATATTATAGTGCGTAAAGTCGTTAGATCTCGATTGCAGTTTTTGTGGAATATTAACAAATAAGTGTCGTTGCAAAAAAATTGAGGATAAAATACATAAATAAATTTTTTTCAGTTCGTTATATATTCATAATTGTTGAAATTTATATGTAAATAAATCAATAATAGACAATTGCTTAAATGATTAATTTATTTACACACTGGTATAAGAATTAAGATGTGTAATTATCTTTATATTGAACGAGAGACACAAATTCTATAATGAACGCTATCAAGTTTAAACTTTAAGAACTTCATACACTGACATTCACTGTATCCCTTGTTAAACATGTCTCTAACTACGTCCTTGGTCAACAACATTGGACCAACATAAGATACATACGTGAATTGATACACACGTCTCCGATCAACAATGTGTTAACACGCATTATGAAATCAAAATATTTGTTCATCGTACACACTCGAGCACATACTTCTCTACCCGCTACTTTACAAGTACCTACTTGGTATCACGAAGTTTTGGAGTTGCAATCGAGTTTTGCGCCAAAGGAGGATCACAGACGCGGTTTTAAGGACCGCACGGAGTCGCAGGATGTGGTGGAAAGTTGGCCGGAAGCGGGTGCTGTCATCTTGGAATTTTCCGATGCTCGTTTTGGCTCGAATAGCTTCAGCTGACGCGGAATCGACCGGGCAAAAGTTAATTTCACAGCAACCATCGACTTCACCGTTATAGTTTTGTCAAACAGTCCAAGTCTTCCTTTTCGGCTTCCGTATTGCTGGTGGAAACAGCGTGTTATGGATATTGATATTTTCTTATTATTCATTTAATTCATTAACAGAATTAGCTCCAACTTTTATGCAAATTTACACTTTTATAAACACGAACCAAGAAAATGGAACCGAGCCAGACATTTGTTTTGTCAGGAAGCGTTTTCCTGGTAAATTTTTATCACGCTCGTGTTCACTCTGTTTCGATATACTTCACATTTTTCCAGTAATTTCTTTCTGTGAGATTCTTAATAATTCTTAAAAATTAATTTTTTTAGATAAAGTAACGATTTTTACAATATATGACGGAAATATTTATCGAAGTTGATCGCGTTACTCGATCCTTTTTATTATTTTCAATAAAATCTTGGTATTTCGTATCAAATTCGCTTTAGAACGTGCTATAAAAAAAGTTACAGCAAAAGATCTTTAAATCTCGAAGACTTAAATTTTTCTGAAAAAGTATTAAGGAGATTCATCTAGACCAGTGAAGCTTCTAAATATATAAATTTTGAAGATCGAACTTTCGAGTGCAGTCCTTAATCCTTGAAATATCAACCTGAGGTCTCATTTTACTTTAAAAATTTGAAGCGTAAAAGGTAGCCATATTTCGCCCATATGACGTCGATCAAAAAGTGCTCCATGTACAAAAATCTGGGCGTCTTCGGTCAGAAATGATGGGACGAAGGATTCACTTTCATAAGCGTCAGAGATCGGACAGGTATGAAAAACTGAAGAGTCGTACGTCCTACTTAGGCTCAAATTCCTGTCGAATCAAGTAAGAAGGTCGGATATCGCCATCGAAACTTTAAAACTGTCCGATCGATTTATGGAATTCCGATATTATGACCGAGAACGCGGTCCTTGACGAAAAGATAAGAAGAAAAGGATAACGAGAGAAAGGAACAGAGAAAGAGAGAACTTCGACTGCTTTCATCGATAACGAGAAATTTCGGTTAAAATGTGCTCGTCAATGACTGAAAGCAGGAAAGTTAAAACGTATTATATTGGTATAATATAAAAGTTGAAATAAAAAAGTTCCAGCTGGATCTACATTATACGTATGAAGATTTCTGTTCGACTAAAAATTGTCAGACTGTAGAATGACCGATAGAAAAACAGTTCCAATAAAACGATTGTAAAAGCGAAACATTCGTCTGAATTAAAATAAATTTTTGAAGAGAAGATGGTAATTTTTAAATATTACGATAATAAAAAAATTGGATAATATCACGATGAAATAATTTTATTACGGAAGTTAATACGATATTATTAGATTAGAACGGATCCTGAATTGCAATTATTCCAATTTCTTAAAATTTTGACCAATTTGATAAATGAAATGTGAAAATCATCGATATATATATATTGACCGAATGAGTTCGAACGAAATGTTTTGCTGTTCTCTAGCACGTTTCACCGAATAAGAGATTTAATAACGATTCGTGCCGGGCTGCAATCGCTTGGCTGGTCGATTTTTACGAGATCAGCGTGAGGCAGCTTAATGAAATTCGGAAAATTTACACTTTTATCACGACATTGCGCTGAATTAGCTAGAAAGTTTCGAGGAAAATCGTGCGGGACCGCTATAAACCTGGAAATCATCGGTGTAACATCTTATATAATTCGTCGGGCTTGTTGGTTGCTGGAGAACACCGATGAGAGGGCTGGAATTACGCTGGAAGGGAAAGAGTTTCCCAAGTTCTACGGAAATTCACCTTTAACTTCTGCTTTTAATGAATACTTGATCGTGATGTATCACCCAATATTACAGATTTAACGGGACGAAGTTGTAAAGTTCATAAATGAGGACAAAATTCTGTAAAATCTTACTAACTCTCGCTTTATTTAAATTATTTAGTTTATTGATAAATTTCATTGTTACCTGATCTTTTGTTACGAAACATATTTTAAAAGAATACGTTGAATTGATTCAACGTGGTTATTCTATTGAACAAAATTAAAATTAAATTACGAGCGAAGATTCTAAGAAAAAAAAATATCACTTTAGCTTTCACTGATTTTACCTATTAAATCCTATACGCTGAAACATTATACTTATACGCAAACATGACCTCAACAAATTACCTACTCTCATTCTCAACGCTCTCATGCCTAAAACCGACGATTCCCTAAAGTAAAACAAAATGATCAACAGACCCAAACTAAACTCTCTCATTGCTGAAACCAGCTTCTCTGAATTACAACAATCTCGCAGCATAATATACATGTGCACGTATACTGGTCGAAATCCTGGCTAGTCGCGAGGACAAATGTCGAACGAGATTACGGACAGCATTATCGCGCAACCAACTTGGAATTCACACGGATACGACATTTAACTCCCCTCGAATATGTACCGCGTTAAATCTCCGTCTATTCCTCTAACTTGGAACCCAGGACACGGAACAATGTGTGCACTCTAGTGATGGGACCAAGTCCAATATGTACATACTTATAAATCTGAATCAAATTCAATACCTAAGATTCACTTCGAATATTAAGTTAAGATACAGAGGTTCGTTCGAGTATCTCTATACAGTTCTTCCATAGATCTACTTGCAAGTATGTACTTTGATATTTGCACACGTTTTTAAGTTAACGAATTCTCGAACTTTCGGATTTTTATATTTTTCAATTTTGAGCTCTTGGAATTTTGCAACTTTCAAATTGCTAATTTTTTAGCTTTCCGAATCTTCAAATTACTTGCCAACTATTCGATTTTCGCAGGCTGATTTCCAAACTCAGGAGGAGTATCTATTGATAACTTTCGAAAACCTACTTGTAACTACTTTGATACTCGAACGAATCAAACTCCTTACAAGTAGCAATCGAATCGCAAGAGTCCAAGGATCAGTACTGTTTCATTGAATACTTAGAATATGCTTATGAAAATTATAGACAATAAATGAGATATCTATACGGATAAATTGTTTGTTAAACGTTTGAACTCGATGAAATCTGATATTAATTTAATTAACCGATATTTGAAGCTGTTTGCGATGTACTTAAATCCATCGCTAGTGTACATAGTTGCTGCGATGATCACGAACGCGATGATTACCCAGAACTACGCTAGAGACAGTTATGCCAGTTACCTGTGATTTCGCACCTAAGTACGAGCGCATACACCGGCCAAGTTTCCTCTCTGATTACACGTGCAAACGCCCCAGCCATTGGAAGGAGACTTTGACGATCAACTCAACATCGCTTTCAAAGACGCGCAACATCGTCAACGTTTTCCTCGTTGCATCGGTGAGACGGTTCCATTTAACTGATGGAAATGCACCGTGTTCGTGACGATCGATGTTTCGTTACCTTCGTTGAACAAAGAATACAGATAAAAGAATATCTTTAAGAAAAGATAAATATATCATTAGGAAAATTCATAGCTAAGGTTACTTCTAAACTGCTCGAGAAAAAATTTCCAAATTTTATTCGTACTTAGATGATGCCTTATATTTCGTCCATTTTTCGTTATGACTATTCCTACTATTACAATGTGCATGTTTTTGTCGCGATTCATACTTTTGCTGTTCTTACATTTCATTCCTTTAGCCCTACTTCGCCAACGTTATCTGCTTACTTGCACCATCATTACTTCTCTTTGTTCTCGCCGTTTCTCTCGCTTTTTGCCCCTCTTTCTTTTGGCTGCTTACCTCTTTCTACGCGATGTACCTTGTGCATTTTGTTTGTCACTCTCATCAAAGGACGGTGGCTTTAAGTCACTCTGACTACGCTTGAAATTCTACGTCCTAGATTCCCGTAATGTCACAGACGTGGAAATGTACCGTCTTTGTTCTCCCGCCACACTTCGATCCCTGCTACGCCTCTTTTCCTCTCTTCAACCCCATATTCGCTTCTTCTTCCTACACTTTTTCATCTCCTCGTATTCGTTCATCACTGTAGCTACGTCGATTGATCGTGATAGATCCCGCTATGGACGCGCTTATACAGATACAAGCAACGCGTTATCACATTGCGTACCAGACATTTTGTTGCTGATCATGTCCAACGACCAGCTATTTTTCGTAGCAAATATTCTTCAATTACTTATAATAAAATATATTAAATTACTTATAAATTGGTTTGTTAGTAGTTAGAATTCATTGTCTTCTTAAATATTTATCTTCCAGAAATTAAAATCTCATCTTAACGTTATATGCGTCTTAAAAATACGTGTTAATTATAATTGTTTACGTACTAAAGTTTATGTACTAAACATGTTTAAAGCGTAGTAACAAGAGCTGCGTGTTACAACATTACAGATCATTATTATTGCAGCACTACAGGTAATATTATCATAGCACACAAATATAATAATATAACACCCAAAAAGCTTTTACATATTGAAATTAAAGAAGTGAATATGTAGATAATAACACGTATCGCTAGTGTAATATCAGCAAATATTAAAGATTATAACGTTGCTATAGCATAGTGTAGTACAGTATAGCATCGTGTAGCGTGGTGTTGCAAAGTACATACATAGGAAAATATGCGAGTTGGAAGAAACGAGAACGCAATTTAATCAAGGAGGAAAAGCTCTGGAAATTGCCTCTCCTCTTCGTCTTCTGTGAATTAAAACTATATCGCTTCTTATCAGAAACATGCCTAGTTCAGAAGCGTTCTCCGCTTCGAAATCTACTTCGGTTTACAGGATACGGGGTTTATGAAGTTTCACAGGAGCGCAAATCCTTTTGAAACTCAGTGATAGGACAGTTTTAGAGGATCTTACATGCGGATTAGCTAGAGGATATAACGAAAGCAATGTGAAATTTATGGATTCTTCAGAGAACTGTTTCTATGAGAAAACACGCTTTTAATTTTAACAGACACGTATGTCTAATCTTATGTTTCTTTCATTCACGAAAAAGAAAAATCATTAAACGTAATCTGCAAACTACGGATGTTTATGGAAATTTATAGTTTTATGAATAATACTGAAAAGGTTGACCCTCAGGAAATATTTGCTTTATCCAATAATTATTATAATACCACGAATATTGTACTTTGAACATTTTGTATATTTTTTTACATTGCGTATATTCTATACGTTTTACTGTGTATCTTTTTTCCTACAAGTGCATTAAAATCAACAGTCTATAGTAATCCGTAACAAATTAATGCTACAATCTTTTTGAGATACTATATTGTCACCAAAAAAAAAAAATGGCTTATGAATTTTAATGAGAATACCATTATCGACAATGAACACTGTACATTTTGCAAACACGGTGGTAAATGCGGTGCGAATTCGGTTAGACATGGAATGTAATTTTTGCACGAGCAAATGTTACATATTTCGACCGGTAATTGTTGCAAATTATTACCATGGGATTCTCCCGACCCGGAATCCCGGAGAATGCGATATACGCGACGCGAAAAGCGTCTCTAAATGCTCGTTTGGCTATTTAACTCGTTTGCCAAAATTGCAAATTTCACTGTGCAGATGGAAAATACTGAAAACGGTTCGCCGACAATGCTACATGAAATAATGTTTTCTACTGCGAGCGAAAAAAAAGACAATATCTGAAAAAATGTTTAACCGAGATAAATTCGTTTTAGAAAGCGTCCACGTGTCTTAGAAAACAAAATTAAAATATCAGGACAAAAAATGAAAGAAAAAGCTTGTAGTTACAGACTTGAACTCTTTTTGGGAAATGAATGAAGCGTTTCGCGTGCGAGTTCAATTTTGTTATCAGACATTCATTTAAATCTCGTTCTAAAATGAGTTAAATATTAAGCTGAGAAACACGTTTAGTAGTTGCGTTTGATGAATGAGATACGTGAGTTTACATTAATCGCTACTTTCTTGACATCGTTTTTCTCTGCTAATTAACTGATGTTGTTGTCCGCGGTTCTTTCTTCAATCATATTATAATTGTATATTGCTGTGATACATTGTATAAAATTACGATTTTAAAAAGTGAACTAGTGAATATTAGTGTGAGATCACTTACAGAAACACGATAGTGACATCGTTTCTCGATCCTTGAAACATACCTGTAACAAACAAAATTTTATATTTGTTATTATTATTATCATCATTTGATAACAAGGAACACACATAAAATTCAAAGAATATTAAGTAAGTTATAAAAGTAAAGAGTTTCTTCATTATTAGATACAGTAATTTGAGTAATTAACAATGTTCCATTTCTGTTACAAACGTGCAGATATTTTCGTGTGCAGATGAGCCATTGTAAATCATCGGAACTGCGAATTATATGAATTATACGATACAACACAATGTGAAATCCTATAATCGAAATAGGTACATCTCTGTTCGTGGAGGAACAATTGCGTGACACGGGATCGCGCGAAGCGATTCTTTTTCCCGTGGGGTAATGACCGCGACACGGATAACGAACGAAATCGATCCATCGGAATTACACAGGGCTACGGTCCCGTTCTCAATTTACCGTAATGGTTTCGATCCCCGATATTCGATCGCGATAGAAACTTATAACCGATCCGATATTCGTAATTGCGCGCGTAAACGTACCTCTGGGATGTCGCGAACCATGTCGCCACTAGATGTCGAATAAAACTCGACTCAAGCTTCTGATAATAATCGGCCTTTTTATTCCCTAGTCTCTCCAACAGCCAACGAGCAAAGCAATTTGCGATTTCTTCCTTCGATTAAACCTCTAAACGCTTCTTTTTTACGATCATCCGATCCATTTTCCATATACAGCGGCTCACGAAATTCTTTCAGCGGATTATAGCATAGAAACGAATGTCAATAAGTTCATCGTTCTAACAATTATGCAAAGCTGAAACCTTGACGTAAATCTAGCGTGGCTAAATGATGTTATAAATCGGCAAGGACTTCGTCCGAGGTTAAACACTTAAACGCTGAAAATAAGTTAATTGATATTTAAATGCAAACCATCTGTTTGAAGACTAAAACGTAATATGCATGTGTATGTGTTTTCAACTGAAGAATAATTAAAATCTATTCGAGAATGAAAGGTAGATCGATTCATTGGTAAAAATCGTTTAAGAATAACCTGCGTGGCCATATTTTATTCGTCATACTGATACAGAAGAGTGGTATAAGTAGGGGTCAGTAAGTATCTTATGAAGCTTCTATTTATGGAAGTGCTTAATATCGTGAAGATAAAAGACGATCATAAATAGAAGAACAATATTTGGTGGTATTTATTATATGAAAAGCAGATTATTAAGAAGCTTATTGAACAATTATTCATTTATGTTATATACAATTTACAGTCCACGAAAAACTACTTCGTAATATAAAGTTTTCTTTTATCAGAACTAATTTCTTGCGCTTCTATCTGTACCTTAAAGAAGAATTAAAGAAGAATTCTAAGAGATTCTAGAATAACCAATAGAAAGAACATACAAACACACAGCAAAGCAGATTAATCTTTTAAATAAATTATAGACAATTGGCAAATTAGATTTTGTAAAATTAGTTTTCCTTCTAAATTACAAAGCTACCTACTCTTGCATACTAACGAAGCAAATTCGAACTAATTAGTGAGCAATTCTAAAAATTACGCCATAGAGAGATAACAAAAAGAGAAAGTGAAGCAGATAGCCAACGAAAACTTCGAATGTAAAAGACAAATTGTACCCTGTAGTGGTATGAAACCGTAGCGGGTAGCGGAAGTTCTGCGACTTCTATAGCGGAAAGAACAAATGGAAGAAGGACGGACAGTGAGGCGAAGAGACAGCGAGAAAACGACTTCTACTAGACTCGCTCCATTCGAGAAATTTATGCGAGCCTTGGCACCGATTCTCAGCCGTGGGTTGAGATTATGCCATCGACGTATGGCAAACCCTGCTGCCTAAAGCCTCGTTTCCGGATCCGCGTTTCTTTATGCGTTCTCTTCATCATGCACGACTGTCTCGTCCCTGTGCAGGACACACTTGGCAACCAACTGAATGAAACGATACAGTTAGCAATACGATTTACGAGTAGCTTCGAATAAATCATATTTTTGGCTGCTATTGCTGTCGTTGGGTTGATTGTGTCACGGATAAAACGAAACGCTTTATGTTTACGTACGAAAAATCACATTGTACAAGGTAAACCAGAAAAAATAGCATCACAGGCACAAAATACAATACGCTCTATTATCATCGAAATTAGCCTATGCGCCGTACAAACATTCTCCGCGCTTTATGCTTTTACCCAGGTGAAAATACGGGAAAAGTATATCCAAGCATGGCCCCATGAATAACGTAGCACTTTTACATTTTATGAATTCAGCGAATTAATTCAGTGAAAAATCGAGCGCACAAAAAGCAACCCGTTTAATATCTCCTTTAAAACTCGCCGGTATAAATCTTCATTACGAGATACGAGATTCCAAATGTAAACACAAATAAACTTGCATAAAACGTGTCGTTCCATATACTAAATTACTTTTTACGCGGTTAATGCGAACCAGACCGTACTGTGGCTTCATTAACCGACATAATCAACCAGTGTAACTAGAGAAAGAAAAAAAAGAAACATGTCGAGGTTGCGTTATTATTCAGGCCTCGTCACCATGCATTAATAAAAATGTAATAAATTGATTAATTGACGAAGGTAAAAAGGACTAGCGGCGCCGTCGCAGTTTATGACTTTATGTAGAGCTAGATGGTGACAATTAATGCACATACACTGGTTAGGAAAGACAATGGGTAGATAGAGAGATAATAAAAAGGAAAAGTAGTAATATTATTGCATTTATATACCAAATAAGTAGAATCTGATTGCAGGAAATTTCATATCACTTTTTACTCTTATCACATCACGATCGAACTGATTATCTCGTAAGTTATAACGTATCCGTAATAAAAACTTTCTAACCAATTATCAATATTTTGAGAAGCAACGGCGTTATTCCATTCCATTCGATTTAATGTACAATGATAAATCATCAAAACGAACCGATTTATCAAACAAACTGCATTCCAAAATAAATCGACAGAACATGAGGCAGCAAACATTCGAAAAGAAAAATTACTTTTTTAATCAAATAACGCGAACTAATTGATCCGGAATAAAAGTTGCACCAATACCAATCGCAATTACTCGACATTTATCACCCGGCAACGAAGAGCAAGAATAATTTGTCTTGAACGCAGCGCAGACACGATGCTCCGATAACTGGTTTATCAGAAAATTGACTTCTACGCAATCGACGATCCGTCGAGTGCATTCTTGTTTTCTATTGCCTCCATTATTCAAAGTAGTCGGCTGTCAGTTTGCGTACGCGTGTTTTAAATTCCAGCTAAGCGAGCAAAAGAGCGCTAGTTGTCAGGAACAACTGTGTACATCCCTGTTCATATCGCACGTAGAAAAAATGAGCACGTCCGAGAAATGAATTTTTTATTAAATATATGTTTGCAAGAAATAGCTTGCCATTTCTATATACATTTTCATATTGGTTTCAAGCTTGACCGATATAATCATGACGGTTATGTCTCATAACAGGTTGCTAATGAAATTTCAAAATGTTTCATACAGCACATGCAATATATAGCAGAAGAGTTTCCTATGGCAAATGTTCAAATATTATATTTTCGTGCAATGCGTTTCAATTTTCAGTTACAAACCATCACCGTAAAATATTCTACCATTTTGTAACAATTACTATTTCCTACGTCCTCTATTGCGACAATAACGAACCATAACACAATTCTTTCCTCACGAGAAAATAAAAATTCAATCGCAGAGGATAAAAAAGGGAAAATAGTTATTCAGCAAATTGCGAACGGTGCGTGAACAATGCGGATGAAGAGACGTGGAGGGGTCAAACAAGAAGCAGAAGCATCGATGCGCAAAAACCGCGGTGCACGTTGCAGGAAACCGGTAATTGCGGGGCCATTTCATAGCGAAGAGTAGCGCGTTTACACATTTCGAACGGAGGGACGCGGCATGAAAGCAAAGCTTCGTACGCATATAAATGAGAAGCACGCGTTTCGAACAAAAGAGAAAACAGAACACATCGAGCTGTACAGGACGGGAGAAAGCCACGTGGAAAGGGACTGCGTTACAAATTATAATCAACGTTTTATCATAATCATCTGCAACCATAGAAACGATATTCGTTGCTGGGGAATAAGAGTCCAATTGAAGCGATGAATTCCAAAACAACGCGAGTCCATCAACTAATACCTCCAAAAGATCAGATATTTTAATTCGTCTTCTGTAAGGGAGTATGCAGCCTTTATCGATTTCAAACAATCGAAATTATTTTCTTCAATTTTTTGAAGCTTGATACGCGTAGAATATTGCGATAAGAAGATATTTTGAAATTCTAAAAACTGGCCACGTTATAAAACTGATTACATTCTTTTATTTTAGAGAAAGATTAAGTTGAAGCTTTAAACGTGTTGTTACCGAAACTTTTTTTACTGACCTTACACCCAGTAAATCTCCGAAACTTGTTTATCCGAATAATTTGAAATTTTTGTACGTTATTCACCTACAGCGTGACGTACGATTTCTTTGATATCTTAATCCGTTGAATTTTTATAGATGTTTAAAGTTGATTCCTTTTCAGCAACAACGACAATTTTGGAAAAATCGAACGCTACGTTGAAGATAATTTATTTCCACATAAGTTCGCGCAAAAATTTTTTATTTTTTACAATCCAGTCACATTTGTCGCTGGATACGTGCAGATAATGTTCTACCATTCAATTTGTAATTTTATGTAATGTAATGTGTAAAAAATACATGAGCACAGTGTTAGGATATTGTTTAAAAATTCCTATAATAATCTTGGTCCTTTACAGAATCCTTGTAGGCGAAAAAGGATGTTAGATCTACCCTATTTTTTTTTTTTTTTTTTTTTTTTTTTTTGGTCTCTAGGGTTACATACACTCTTATCATTAATTTTAACATTGTTGGACACCACTTTTTTTGTAAACAAATTCATAAAACCACAAACCTGTACTGTTTTGGAGTAATGTATTCTGATACTTTTAATCGGTTTATTTAACAAATGCTATTTAACAAAAAAAAAATGTTTATTACACTGAACATCGCTGTCCCAACTACAAAAATATTTCCAAAATAACATTCTAAAACTAAGATTTTCGAACATTTCCTCAACCAGAAATAAACAGCAGAACGAAAGAAATATTAAAAAATTATTCTGTAAAATATTTATCAACTATATATGTAAAATTTTTGCATATATTGCGTAGAATTATGTAAATATTATTGTGCTGATCGTTGTATAATGTATTTGTATTTCAATGAATGGCGTTGCCAGGGTGGGAGGCTGCAATTGTTGGAGGAGAAGGGCAATAGACACACTGCGATTTATGCCTTGTGTATGGAATTAAAAACTGCACTTTTCCATACGCGCACGTGTACACGCAAAATCGTGGACGTGAATAGAATTTCGAAGGAGCGAAGAACGAAAAGAGCACACTGATAAATCGATAACAGATCGTTAACAGATAGTAGGTATGCAATTCATTCTCTCGTCGTAGCCCGAAAAATCAATTGCGCTTTACAACGTGGATGTAAAATTTTGTAATTAAACCCTGTGTACGTGCTGAAAGTACCTCGGCTCGTTTTATTTGTTACGCGGGAAAAAGATGCTGAAACTGAATTTCACTTTATTGTCGTTGGCGATTTAATATTGTTACACTAATTTCTATTAAAATGGAAAATTGAAACGAAAGACGCGAAAGAACAGTTTAGCAATTTCCATATACGTGCATTTATCCAGCGCGAGAAGATCAGGGCCCGCTAAACTCGCTTACAAATTGTAATGCACCGTGGCTCGCGTGTCAGATGTATACCGCTCATTTAGCAGCAAGATTTTAAGCACCAAGTAAATTTGACGCACCTGTCGTAGTAACGACACTTGTCCCTACGATCGCCAAGATTTACGACAGTGTCGCAGGGGAACTGTAAAGTCAAGGACCTCTCCGTGTCGCTATGCTATGTATAACGAGATAAAATTAACGATCGTTTAAACGTTGACGAATTGACTCGAATAAACCAACGGGTGGCGCTAGCGTCGTGTAACTTTGTAATATTCCAAGATTACTGGCGAAAGCAACGATACTTTGCTGTTTTATGGCTGAATGTTGGTTATATAGAAATCGCTGACAATTTGTTAACATTTAGTAAGATTGGACATTGTGGAAATAAGCTTCTACTCGAATCAATTAATTGCTTCTACTCAAGCTATTACTCGTTTAAACTTCTACTCAAATGATTATTAGAATGAAATTTTGGTTTTATTTTATTTATTTTATTTATTACCTGATTCTTAGTGGTCGTTAGCGGACACTTACAATTATTAATAAATTTTACGGACTTATTTGATTTTAGATGCTTATATGCATGCTCGTTTATAGACTTCGCTAGTTTTAACCGTGTCAGCCGACCAAGATGTTCCTTTGAACTTTCACTGATAAACGCGATGAAACAGACGAATGCACTGCTAACGATAATTCGTTATATCGAAACTATCGGCTTTCGAAAGATTTAACCCACGCGGAAACTTCGAACGATGATAATATTTGAAAATGATGCGATACGGTGTTTCGTACGAAAATTTCGCCAAGAAGTATCGATTTTGAACACATGCGAGGTGTTGCGATATTTTATGTGTAAAATCTCTTCGAGATAAAGTAAGTATTCTGTGTAAAATAAGAATAAAATAGAAATTATGTAAATTCACATTTTAAAATAAATTATACAATATTTACGTTTTGCAAAATTGATGGAATAAAATCTAATATAATTGGAATTTCTCAATTTTTTCGTTTCACAAAGATTCCAAAACATGTATATCTACATTCTGAATAATATCTTTTTATACACAAAATTCTTCATTAATAAATTACAAATACTAAATATAATATTTACCGAAATGTGTCTAGACTACATTCTGTTACAATCGTGGATGCACACGTTTTAGAATCGACGGAATAACAAAATATTGATCTTTCTGTAGCATAGATATAACATTTGTTGGGTGTTGACGTTCCCAGGGGGCTTTATTACAAAATCAGTAGCAACAGCACAAAACGAGACGCAGAAATGCTTAACAAAATTAACCGATCATTCCCTATTACTGTTTCTATATCAACATCTGATAACAACGAAAAAATTATTACACTTTCTTAACACTTAAACACACGATTCTTGTAAATATAATAAAACACTTTAAAGTTATTTTAATGACTTTATGCAACAATATCATAGGAAAACAATTTAAAAAATCCATCTCATTTCTTTTGTACTTTTCATTTCAAGCAAACTATAACATATAATGATAACAAATATCTAAGCAATTATGTAAATAAAGTCTTATAAAGCCTTTAATAACTAATAAACGTATAAAGTTTTTCCATTGCATTTTTAAAAGTTCTATTAATTTTTACTTTATTGTGATAAATTATTGTGAATATAAAACATATTCGTTAATTAATTCATTCATTTCAGCTTTAAATGACCCTATTATTGGATCTTCAATATAAAATTTCAAATTTCATCCGCTAATATCCCAGTGATACTTATAAATATATCTAAATATTATTTCGCAGAAACTCGAAATACATACATACAGTATTGAATCTCGAAACGATATTCCAAATCGAGGACGATCTCCCCACCTAACGTAATTGCGCATCATACGACAGAGATCTGGGCAGCGAGACTACAAAATTGATAAAGCCATTTAAAACAATCTAATTAGTGCTTTCACATTCCTATCTCTAAAAAGTTTCTCTGAGAACATCCTAAACGGAGAAATTAGAAGAAACATCAAATTGATGTTATTTCCAAGATCAGATTTATCACAATTAAAATGCGGATGTTTATGCATTTATGGTAATTTTAGAAGCGCGAAAATGCATAGATTTTATGTAGTATATGAACATATAGAATATTATATTAATATTTATATCTATATTTAGATGTATTTATATTCATATTTATATTTACAATAGTTAAATATTGTTGAACATTACCGATATTCCCGGCAAAAATTATACGACTATAAAATATCCGTTAAATTTGTTGATTCGTAATATCACATTCATTTGTATTAAGATCGTTAATTATTATAGAAATTTATTCACGGAAATTAATATGTATTTCAGAATGATATTGCACAAAAGCATTATTAAAATTCATGAATGTTGTATAAATTATGAATAGTTGGATAAAAGACGGTTACAACCATGTACCTACACAACTTTCGTGTTATCAAATGCATTTCCGATATTACACGTTCACTACATTATTAGCAAATACACACCTATTTCGAAATATTTGTTGTAACTATAGGAAATTTCATTGTATTTAAAAATCTAATTATAGACAAATAACGTTACTACAAATTATTGGGCAATTTATTCCAATGTATTTAAGCAATGGCGTTAATCAAACAAAATTCTATTAACAAGGTGCATTGTCATTAACTACATAATCGACTTCAAGTGCAGCGTGCATATTGCTTAGCGTCAAGATTTAGCAAGGACGACAGGATTGTTAGGCTTCCCGGGAAATTAATCGAATGCGTTGACAATATGCATTCATGGGTGACAGAATTTCGGCGGAAATAGGAAATCGTGATGCTCTAGGTACAATCGCTATTTGACGCGCGTGAAAATTCTCCAAGAAACTTGGTTTGGATTATGTGCGTGGCGATGGAGCTACACACTGTATGTACACAGGAAAGAGCAACTGATTGTGAGCGGTAAAGCAAGAGAACTGACTCGGAACGGAAAATATTTTCAAAGTAACGGATTTCAGTTGAATTATTTTGTCCAAATATCATACTCATTGAAATTTGTAATAGTAAAAAGAGTTACGACGATATTTTAAAGCACTCGCGTTTTCTATTCGAAACGTTTTATATTATATAATATATATATTCGTATAAACGAATATTGATTTGTTATCTTTTCTTACCAACCGCCACATGGACCATCACATTAGAGTCACCGTCGTGATAAATAGACAAAGTTATCGGGGAGGAACGGTAGGGAAGAACAAGAATATCGGAAGATTATGTATGCGCTTCGTCGTGAATTTTCTAGAGAATCCGTCAACAAGATTGTTTGACAAAAAGGCTTCAGATTAATTATTTTAAAGCACTTCCTTGGTTTATTACTATTTTTTTTTTAACGTTGAAATTATATAGTTTTAATGGATGTATAAATTAAATTAAATTACTAGACTTTAAATTAGCAATCTAATAATTTAGAAAGAGTACAAAAGGTGAATGAAAATTTCTGCAGTTTCTCCAAACCAGGATTGAAGGTGTTTGCGAGATTTACGCCTTGAAGGTGGAAGTTGAGATGTTTAACGATGCCAGGCCATACCGTGAAATTTGCAAACATCCTTTTTTCGTGGCAGCAGCAGTCGTGTTATTCTTCGCTTGAAATTCATCATGCATACTAACCATGAATATGCATCTCAGCTTCTTCGCCGTTATATCGCGAACACTGAGAAAACGCTCGTTCTCGTTCAATTAGAAAGAGATCAGAAGACAAATCGCATTTGCATAAACAATGGATTACATCGATTCCTTGAAACGAATGTTACAGAGATAGAAAGATTTTTTAGGTTACCTGATTATAAAATTCTGCATATATCAGATGAATCAATGATTTTTGTATAAATAGTTAAAAGAAAAAGATAGAAATGTTGAAAATAAATCCATTTATAAAGTAACTATATAATTTTAATTGCATAAAATTTAACAACTATATAAATTCGTATAAATTTGGAGAGCCATTCATTATGTAATCACTAAGACAAAAATTCTTGGAAATAATCTTAAAAAAGATCTTTATAGGACGAAAAGTTTTTTGGGTCAAAAATATTAAGAGTACTAAGCGACATTAAACTGATAGACATCCGGCCTAGTAGATGCAGCTATCTGCAATCATAATTTCCTCGACGACTCAGAAATTAAACGATTAATATAAAATAACAGCAAGGATGCTATTCTATTTTCACAAACTTTATTTTTTATTTTCTAATTATTAGACGTAATCTCTACTTTAATTTAGTACAGGGAAGAAGACAACGATATTTTGTGCGAATTCTCGACTAAAGAGCAACCGGTCAGGTTAAACCGATCGGTCGATATCGCGTACCTCGAATGACTTAACGCTCAAGGTGGAGGAAGTTTAATAGATTGAGTGTTGGAGTAATTTAGCACTGTATTTGCACTTGTATAAAAGTAAAGTGTAATGTTATGAACACGGCGATGGTAAGATCCTGTTGGGAGTGAAGTATTTCACCCGCACGGTACGATATCTGATGATGAACTGTTCTCCTACGTTGCAGATTCTCCCTACCAGCCGTTGGGTTTCGTCTGTTCATCGTGCCTTTCCGGCTGAACATTTCCCAGAGTTTTTTACCTGACCTCCAAGTCATTAGGTTCACAGCTCGGGGAGGGCATGTAATTCGGAATTTAATAAAGAAGAGAATGGATCTGTCCGTGTCATAAACGGACGGCCTGTCAAAATTCCGAACAATATTTGTAATAATTTTCTTACCGAATCTTACTAATTTACCAACTGAAAACCGAATTACGATCTAATAAATTGAATAAGAATAAAGAAATTGGAAAAATAACAAATAAAAAATATTTTGTTTAAAAAGATTGGAAGGTAGAACAATTTTTCGCTTTCCTGGATAAGTATAGGTATAGCTACGAACATTTTTGTTCATTAACCGTTCAAAACATTTGGAATCTGAAATTATCAACAGCTCGATATTTATTCCTACACAAGCACACGATATCACGTTGGTATAAGTTAAAGGGAAACGAAAGGATCTTCGCTTCTGCACGCAGATACTCAAACGAAGCAACGATATTTGAAAGCAACCTTTCGACGATATTTATATCTATATTTCGAGAGTCGTCGAAGAACGTGATTCCACTGGCTACTGAATTTTCTGCTGTGGCAAAGCCGGCGCGGTATATTAATTTTCACCCAATTTCTCAATTTCCTAGAGCTGCTTCCGGACTTTGCCTGGCTTTTGTGTGGACAATCTTCCTCGCTACCGGAAGAAACGGAAGTAATCTAACTTTGTTTGATGAGAATTAATAAATTAACGATTCCTCCGCATTCTCTTCCCTCTCTCATGTATTTTGGATACGTCACTTAATATAAAACGCATCGAGGGCCTTCATTATTATATTCTCAATATTCAAAATAGTTCGTAGTTATTTTTAATTTTTAAATACTGCCAGATCTCTATCTTCGTTTAAGATAACGTCATCCGGGTTAAGCTCGAAGAGCTTAGAGAATTCCTCTTGTAGTATCTCCACTACAGCAATAGCAATAGGAACACCAGCTGATGCTACATTATGTGTGGAACATATGTATTACAATAAGCACGGTCCCCACGAAAATGTTAATGTCTTTTTTTGAATAATATGCTAAAATTACGCACACAGAGACACATTACATTACATAAATTTCTAGAAAAGTAATCAATGAATTTCATAGATAGCAAATTAGCGACAATAAAATTGTTTCAGTTATAACGTTTTATAAAATGGATAAAAAAATTAGTGCACGACAAAAGTTTGGCTGACTGCAAGAAAAGGCACACGGAAGTCTCAGACCTCCTTTATTCCGAGTATTCGCGACTTGAATTATTTACCTAGCAGGCTCCTCGAGAGTACGCGCAAACAACGAGAAGACGTGTTTCCACGATCGACTCACGATCCGACGTTTTGGTAAAAACAAAATAGGATAGTCCGTGAGAAACGGCCACGTTTAAGATGCATAGGATTTCCCTTTCCTTTCCACCATTCTTCTGCTTTGAACGAAATACTTTTCCTACACGAAAAATCACTAACATTTTCGATTATTTTTTTATTTTACCTCGCAGACTCGCGGTACGTTTTCCTCGTAAAGGTTTTATGACTCTAGACTCTTGGAACTAATCAAGATTATTTTACGAAGTATATAATTAAAATATACAATTAAATGTTAAGATATTGAACAGAGTATCTTGCGTTTCTATCTGTTACTGAAATAGTTATGTAGCACAAACGGAAATGATATGACGAAGCAGAGTAATATCAAGGAACGGAAGTAGCAAATATGTACTATTATATGCTGTTCAAAATGGCTAGAAAAAGGATATTCGTAAACAGTTAATATGTATCGAGTATCGACTGAAATTCCCAACATGTAATATGTATATTTTGTTATATGTATGTATGTATGTATGCATTAAAGATCAAATAAAAATTTAAAAAGTTTCCGAATACGAAATATGTAATAAATTTCGAATAAAACGTAAACTTATTATAACTTCATTCAGAATACAAATATTAATTAATATGATAATGAATTCTAGCAACAGAAAGATGCAAAAGATTAAAACTTGTATTTGTATAATAGTATAATTTAAGATGACAAAATGACTTTAATTCTATGGAAATATTTCATAGTCTGATAAAGGAAGTGTACTTTTTAGAAATTATATTCACTTCACTCTTAACTGATATTAGGTCATTCATTAATCGTCAAGAATCATAATAATTTCCGAGCTTTTAATTTCATTTAATTTTATTACTAATTTCTATTGCGCGGAATGTAAAATATAATATAACATTAAATATCCTAACTTTTAGTAACCTAACATGAATTATTACGATCATTTAGAAAGCTGCAGTACTATTTGAGAATTAATTAGCCCGACACGTTCGAGTGTTGTGTTAGTAAATGGGTACCAAATGTATACGGTAATAGAAACATTAGAAACTGAGATGTGAGACTATGAGAAAATGCAAGAACCATGTTGGACAATTATTCGGCTATACGCGAACAAAGTCGATAATGGTGACCAAACTGCAGTTCAAGCAATGCCTGAATTATTACAGGAAGGAAGTTTCCTCGAAAATTAATTTAAACAACGCTTTGAACCACGGATGCAAACTATAAACAGCATTTCGTGAAATTACGCGAAATAATTATAGTTCGCAGGACATAACTAAAACGTTTCGCCATATTTTGACCTGTAATATGTACTTTGCTGCATCTAATGGCAAAGTATAAATAAATTAGGCATAAATTACAGTTTCTACTTAGAAAGTGTTTGTCAATTACAAAACAAATAATACGATAATAATGATTTGTGAAACTGAGAAAAAGTGATAGGATGATTAAATTTGAATTCACATTCAAATTTCCAAACTTTCCTGTATACTTTTTATGTATCCTTTATTTAGTTCATCGTGTGCCAATAAAATTGAAACCTGTACAGCTTTCAGAGTTTTCCCAATTAAATTGGAAAGCTTCTAGAGTTTTGATTTAACGATAAGGGAAAAATATATGAAGAGAATATTTCAAAGATCGTATTATATTATATTGGTAACTGGTTGGATGACTATTAATTTTGAAGCCAAAATGATTCAACATGTAGAAAAATTACGTACTCACTCTACGATATTCAGATGGAAATGAGAATCTTTCGAATGAACTCACCTATAAAAGAAGAAACATTTTTAATTTCATTACTACACATATATGATTTTTATTTTTTAATATTTAACAGATACGTAATTTTGAATTTAATAATCAATAAAATAGTAACCAGCACATGTTTAATATGCATCTTTATCAGATATGTACGTATTACAGGTGACGTTTTAATTTTTCAATTTTCATGGATTCGTCGATGTCCCAATGTTACATTTTCACAATTCTCAAGTTCCCTATCTCGTGTTGGCTTCTATAACTAACACTACGCATTCCCACACAAGCGAGAATACAATGTTCTGACAAGATTACACTGTTACGTTCACACTGAATTCTACACGCGTGTACGCTATCACGCTGTGCGCTATAATTAAACTAAACTGCAATAAACCTATGTAAAACAATAGATTATGTAAAAAAAAATAATAACAATATATGTTCTACCTGAAGAGAATAAACTAATGAAAATTATTTGATCATAACCAAGCATGACGATATGCTTCAGAATAATTACACGAAGCCATAATTATGATAAATTAATCACGGCTTTAGATAATTCCATACACATCTTCAATTTCATTTATGCATAAAATATATGGTAAGCAGAGAATCAGTCTGGATGCACATATATCTTATAATTAATAAATTTTGTGAAATATACATTCCACTGAGCTTGATTCTTTATACTGACAATATTTTATGAATGATATAGTAGAAACCCTTTATACGGATTCCCCATATATAAGTATACAAAGAATATATAAGTATGAAGATAGAAAATATTTATTACGAACATATTAATTCGCAGAGATTATAAAAGCAGTAGGACAATCGAATAAAAATGTATACTTCTAAATCCTGAAATACACGGTTTCGTAGAAATCTGACATTATTTGAATTTTCAGAAACGTTTAGAGTTGATTATCTCGCAACGAAATCAAATTAAGATTAGAAACAAATTATCGTAACTCTTTCATTCATACGTACAAAAGGAAGCCGCGCTCCATCTGATAAACAAGTCATCAACATACGATATCGACGATATCGAGATTGGATCATGGAGAATGTGAGTGGATAGAAGGCGAATTATATCCACGACATCTCATATCACAATCGTGCCATTCCACGAGAAATTTCCCGGCCGTAACATCCATTTGAAAACTGGTCCATGCTTGGATTTTCCAGCGGCGAGATTTTATTGGCCATCGAAATACATGGCTGCCTCGAATCGTCGATGGTGCAAAGGCTTGACGTGCTCGTGCCGTCCTTGAATTTACGTTTACGGTAGTCACCGGAACGTATGTAGCATCAGAGAGCGGACGTGCCAATGCACAGATAGAGAACGGTCTATGGGAGAGGGGATCAGACCCAATCACCAACTTTACGATTCGTGTTCGTGATATTATACAGTTGCTTAGGAAACTATACGAATACTTATAGCATATATCTTTTATAAATATACTACGTTTATTATACGAAATACATATTTTGAAATTTTATTAGCTCTATTATGAGGCTTGGTGAAGCTTGGAATATATCTTTGTACTAAAAACTCTCTCGCTGTATACACAGTTGCATTGATCATGTAGTTTCTATATACACTTTTAGATTGGTTTCAAAGATCGATATAAGCATGTTAGTCGTGTCTCGTTACAGTGCTAATGAAATTTCAAAATGTTTTATTAAACGTTCGTTAAATATTCAAATACTTTCGTGGGCAACTATACGCACAGTTCTGCCAACGAGATCTCTTTTATAGTTTCAAGGATGACTGGTAGACTGATAGGATAGATCATAGATAATTGCTAACGTTGACGGATTGTAAACCTTGTACGATGGATACTTTTTGATTAGTCATTAGTGACATTACGGAGTATGACAATACCCTGTTTGATGGACTATTACTTTGTTACTAGAGCAAGTTTAACGGCATTGATTATTACGCTGACTTTTAGTTACTGTTTCCTTAGGAAGGGTTTTGTACGCGAATCAGATTTAATTCTTCGCGTGCTATATATTAGTGTAACTGTAGGTAATTGAAGTAAAATGTGTATCCATAATTGAATTTATTATATGTATGTACTCTCCGTAGTAGCATGGACTTTGTAGTTGAACGTTTTGCAATAGATTCAGTTTTGAACTATCGGAATTGACCTCCGCATTTTCTACAGTCACTGTATTTATTTATTCTATATCTTGTTTTCTCGGTATTAACTTTATAGTATTATCACCGCATTCTTGCGAAATATTTTATAGACCATTGTGCGTCTAATGCCTTTTGTGTCGAAATTCCAGGCATGGAATGCAATTTCTTTGCACCAGCGAATTAATAATGTCACTTCGATGGTTATTCGACACTTCATTTTTATTTTGATTGAGATTTCGTTCGCGTATGTGAACAATGGCAAATAATTCTTACAAATAATGCTAACGATGCAATTCATTCGAGTGTCAACATATTTTTCGCATGTACAGTCGATTATAAAACAATCTGGCCACATTAGGTACTTATAATAGTATGTACAATCGATCACAAAAGTCTACGTGAACTCATTAAATATAAGATATGTGGTAAAAACGTTAGCTGTACGAATTTTTTAACGAAATTACGGAAAATGATGAAAATGACGAGATTGAGGAAACCCCCACCCCAAAAAAAGAAGAGCAACAAAATTCCAACCTGACAACGCGTTTTAAAAATATTTTTCTCGAGAAAAGTTATAGAACGAAGAAAGAGCTTTGGGTTAATTTTATATAACTCGAAGACTTTTTGAACTCTAATGGCCCACTCGGTTCTTCAACTTCGAAGCTACTTGAACTTTGTAATTTCAAACCTGAAGAAATTCAGTTTTAGGTATAATTCGGCGACTTTTGAAAAGTTTCTGGTCAGACTTTCTTTTTGATTTGTCAAAACTTTGGTCGTATTGTTGGAATCGCTTAAAAAGGTTGCTTAACATGTGCTACCATTGTAACTCTCGTTTAATTGACGTTTATGAACGCAACATCAGCCAATTTGCTTGTAACAAGAAAAGCATGTAAGCCATGATTGCTACACTGCTTATAACGATATAACACGGAGATTTTTTACGTTCAAATGTACCATCGAATTATCGAGTAAAGTATAATATTTTCTAAGCAATTGGTGAAATACGGTCAGTGTTAAATTCATATGTCCATATAGTTCATGTAATCTATAAAATCATATGAATTGGAATAAAAACATGGAATAGGTAATATCTAATAACCCATCCATTTCTCGAAGATATTATCACAAATATCAATTCTAACTTAGAAAGCCACCAAATGTCATTTTAGGAGAATCTCAAGGTTTCATAAAAATAAACCTACTATTAACAAAATAAGAATAATAATCTAAAGAATCTAAAGTAGAGTAGAAATTGTATGTAAAAAAATAATACTTATTTATTATACTTACTAATAATACTTATTTATAATAATAAAATAATACACTGTAAAAAAATAATAATTAATAGTATGTCTTACAGAATCTGATATATAGGTAGCGTAGACCCAAAATTTTGACAATACATTAGTATCACGATTCTTAGAAATTAAATAAAAGTAATTCAAAGGTGAATTTTAAGTAGCTAAATGGGCAGAAAAGAAAGTAAAGAAAAGCTCCGAATATTTGGACGAAACTCACCGATTGTGAATCGTGAATCGTTCGGAACCGTAATTCTTGCAGAGGGCGGCAATTCCCTCGAATATAATCAACGTAACACTTCTTGAAATTACCATGGATTCGCGTACAAGTGAACTTCTTTCAACGACTATGCGCGAATATGTTCCCTATGGGACTGGATGTCTCGTTACGACACCGCTGGTCACATTGGGAAAGAAACCACGAAAGAAACCCATCAACGAGGGAAATAGAGATAGAATAAAATAGAGTCAGATAGATTCGACAAATTTTGATGTAAGGAAATTTCGTATGTTTATCGATGACCACACATCGAATAAAATAATATTCAAACAAAGATACCAATATTCACACACCGTACATCTACCTCAATGTGGCAAGCGAAAAGACAAAATTGCGTTAGTAGACGAAAGTAGGCCGCACGTGTGACGATGATCAATTTTAATCCTGATTTCAATTTCAAATCATAGCAGATGTTAGGAATTATTCAATACAAGTTGTACACGATACTTCAACGTTAAAACAGCAAATATTAAGCCCATCACATATTATAACTGAGAAGAAATCATGGCATAAAAGGCAAGCGATGTTAAATAAAGATAAAAAGGAAGAAAGACGCAATACGCAGCATACAATAAAGAAGAACAGAAGAGAACTAACTCAAGAATTCATCGAAAAAAACTCTCCGATACTCTTATACCGAATATAAAAAGTATGTAGTACTCTGGAACACGAACCAGGAAGCGTGAACTCACAGAGAAGGAACCAAAATAATATGATACAATCAAACCACATCCAAAAAAAGAGCTCACGCAGAGAACCAGAACCAACTGGACAGTAAATATATATATGTATATAACAGAAACGCAAATCAAAACATGCCAGTGGCAAAACCAAGTATGTATACAGAAAGAAGGGAACGAAGAAGAAATCGAGAGTAGCGTGGAAAAGGGTGAAAGAACGAGGAGAAAGTCAGGAAAGAAGAAGGAGAGGAGACTGTGCGGTGAGTCCTGCTGCGGTGGTTTTTGTGTTCTCTTTTGCTCGGCTCGAACATAGGCATGCTCTCGATCCAGAGAGCAGAGCCGCATCTGTGCAACGGTATATCGCTGGTAAACGGGTTCCGTCGGTTCTGAAGTTACCGGTTTCTTTCAGCAACCAATACCGAGGCCTGTTCACGCAACAGACGCACAGCCACGTGACGAGTTTCTGCTCGAGAGTCCACGCTGAAATTTCTGTTTGACGGTAAGATGACGTTCGAGCGGTAACGGGATTCGCGAATAGTAGTTCGTCAATGTTTGTTTATTTGTAGACGTGGGTGAAATGTGTAAATGATTGCGTCTGACGATTCATTTTCTAGAATGCCTTGTGTACTATGATATACAGTAGAATCCCGTGTAACGGGAGACTGCAAAATGTTTTGACTATAAAACTGTAATGAACTATTAATTATCGCCTCTTCAACTATTTCATATTGAACCATCAAGTATGTAACACGAAAACTGAGAAAAATTAAGAAACATAGAAAGCATATGTTTTTCAATGAATAAGGCGAATAAAAATAAACGAAGAAAAGTATGGAAACATTTAAAATTGGGCCATTGGTTTAAACTAATTACGAATTTTCGTTTCTACAAACCGCAAACTATAGCGATTATGTACTCGGTAACAGTGATATCGACGCAGTTCACAAGCTGGCCGAGAATTTTTTCCCGATAAAATCGTGGCATAACGCGATACCATGATTTTACACAGGAAAGCGTAACGATATTATTTTTAACTGCATCACGCTATTTCATGGTATTGCGGTTGTACACGTGCACACAAATACGCGCTAGCTTTTATACTGAAATTAAAATTCTGGGCGCTGCTGTACACATAATAGGATTTCCAATTTCTTTGCAATCTTTTAACTATGTCGCAATCAAGCTTAAAACAGCAAGATATTGTAATAAGTTCTTTACTAACGAGGAAATACTATAGAAATATTGCTCCCTTCTATTTTTTAATAAGCTCAACTTATTCAATTTTGCATACTTCTAATCAGACTTTGTTGCGTGATATCTTGTACCTATCTCGTACTGGTGCAGAAACTGAAAATTTCGAACTGACTTTTTAGTCATAAAATGCAGTTATTACAACAAGTATAATACACTGAGTATTTTATATATTCCATGGATATTTGCGCTTGAAATTTCCCATAAATGTATACAAATTTATTTAAAACCAGCTGTAGATTTTTTCCAAGACCAAAAATAACAATGATTCGCCATTAACTTCAATAGAATGCTCGTAATCGGATAAAATTACGACGTTAATTCGCGGGAAATAGAAAGGAGATTCGAAACAGAGAAAGGAAAGAGGAGTCGAGGCAAAACTCGAGGGAAAGTCAAGTATTTCCATGTCGGCTGTCCTGACATTTTCGTGTGGAAGAAAACTGATTTTCCTCGGTCTGTCGAGGTGAAACGATTCGCGGAAATTGTCGAGCAGGCATAAATCCGACATCCGGCACCTATATGGCGTATCCACCTCCAAGCCAAGGGTGAACACCTTCTCTTCGCGGTCTCCACTTTTCCCCAACGACGAAATAAAAACATTTTTCAACCGACCAAGCCCCGACTTCTCACGAACATCGACACCATCGGAGCAGTCGACCAGAAAATATAAATCACCGCTTCCCAATTCTTTCTTCTTGTCGAAAATCTTATGCGTCCTTAGTACTTTTATACTCTGAATTCTCTGTTCTATCGAGATCCAGCGGAAAGAATTGGACACCCAATTTAAAAAAAAATGACAAAATTGAACCCTAGATCTCCTCTGCGTCTCTACTTGCAAAGAAACTGTCCGTACCATATTGTGTATTTCTTTATACGTAACATATTTAAGTATATCGATTTCTTTTGGTGAAATACGCCAGAAATCCGTTTTATTTCGTTCTATGTTTCCAACTGAACTCTTTTATGCTATCTACGAGAGGTAGAAATTGGCGACGATAACCAGTCCGGGTTTGGCTTATTGTCAGCTAACGAAGATTAAGTAACTAACTAACAAGGGTAGCTAATTATAACAAACGCGGATATGTGTGTGTAGGTAACAGTGTATAAGCCTACGAACATGTACAAGTGTAATAGGATACAAAAATACAATTAAATACGGAAGTAGTTATTAATCAACTTAAATAATAAATATTTATATTAATCTATTAAAATATTTATAATAATAAATATTTGATTATTTAACTTACAAGTAGATTATTTGCGTTTTAGAACACAATAGTCACAAAGCCAGACATCGATTATTTTGAAAAATGATACTAATAATAATTCGGAAGTTGTTTGATATAATATCCGAAACTTTGGAAACGTGGAGCATTATTATAACCCTTGAGGATGTGTTATAGAAAATTGAGATTCGAGAGAATATAGAGATTCGCGATAGTATTTTGTTGTTTAAGAAATATGAGTCTTGAAGACGGAACAGTTTGTGAACGTTTATGGGTATTTCGTTTAGCTGGAAACGGTGGAATATCTCACGACGAATTAAAGTTATCAAAAAATGTTTTAACAAAAGTTGTTTATAATGGGGTAAATTATTTTTTTCAGATTCAGTAGCGGGGGAGATTTTGAAGCCAAGTTTACTCTTTTATACGGACCATATATTTTTTAATATTAGGTTGTCCGAAAAGTTTCTTTCGTTTTATGAGAAAATAATAGACACGTAACGTTTTTTGTTTTATATTATTTTGTCAAATTACGTACGTTCCATTTTGTTCTGTTGAGATAAACACCGCGACATTTCACAGACTTGGTTTCATGTTTGTATGAAGGTGCGCTGTTGTAAAAAACACGTTTGCGAAAGAAAGACACTTTTCGGACAACCTAATACATTAATCGATCCATCTTGACATTCCCTATTAGTCTATTTGTTGAGAAACTACTAGTTTAGCAGGTATTTTAACTTCAATTTGTAAAATTTAACGTGTGGAAGACAAAGACAACGTAAAGACAATAATACCGCTGCGCGTCGTTAAATCGTTCAATTTGGCAAATTAAAGATAAAATATTTGATAATCTAATAATTTTTCGGTATAAATAGATGAATATTTTTTATAGAAAATTCCAAGATGGATCGATCAATATATTAAGAGATATATGATTCCATTTAAAAAGATGACGTCGCTTTTATATCTTCCCCACTGCTCGACATGCAAAAAAAAAACCAATTTGCGTAATGCGATGTCCCTTTTCGAACCAAACAACTTTTGTTAAAACATTTCTTTGATAACTTTAATCTTTCCTGAAATATTCTACCATTTTCAATTAAAAGAAACGCCCTGTAGAAATCGGATTCTAACGAACTTGAATTTATCTACACGAGATGCTAGGATTAAAATTTCGAAATAACTCGTTATATTATCGATTATAAAATTGTATAAGTTAAAGACAGCGTATAGCGGGCTTTAATGAATTCAGAGGTATTTGTGTAAAGTTCTTCAATCCGAAACCTGTTTCGATGATGTCCTATGCACGATTATGCTGATACCAAACCAGTTTCGATAATGTTCGAATGCTATTACATAACATATACAACTTGTAAACAAATTTCTAATGTTAATGTCATGATCCAACGTCAGTTTATTCAAAAAAGAAGATTCCTACAGAAAGATATCATTATGTGTACACTTTCGATTTATTCTTTTTTACGTACATCGATTCATCAGCTTCCGAATTGCATTATCAGTTTGAGAACACCTTTTATATTGTTCTTCGTTATACTCGAATTTCTCTACTAAAATACTGTACGATCTTCGACGTAGCTATACATATATAGTTCTATAGCATTTGCGTTCTTTGTATCAGGTTCCGTAATCACAAAGTTGTGACTATCGAGTTCCATAATGTCGATGTTATCTATATCGAATTCCCTGACCCAGGGTCGTTATTAGATCCTGTGGCCTATGGTCTATGTCTATACCATAGACCATAAACTCTATGGTATAGGAATCATCCGTATCAAATTTCAAGACAGTCATTCATAGCTTAAATGTCAAATCCATTCAAAATCTAAAAAGAACATTTCCTATCACAAACGGTATGATCATGCTCCAGTTTCTTTAAAAATTAGCAAAATAATTAAATAATAATTAGAAATTTACGATCTTAGAATTATTAACGTAAAAGCGGTTGTTCTTTGTACCTTTTATGAATTGAATTCTGTAAACTTTCAAAACCTACCAAGTTGTCATCGCTGCAGTAAATACTCGTCGACGTGAAGCTTCTTCGGAAAATTATTACATTTTCCACGCTAGAAAATGTCACGTTACATTTTTCTATTATTTTCTGTTCGTCAGCCACGCGTACGAACAACTGTTTACCATTAGCCTCAAGGTGGTTATAAAACATCCGCGTGTAATTCGGACGAAATTATTTTAGCGTTTGAAATGGTCGCCGGAATCATACAGTCTGTATCGCCTTCCTGTTTCCTTCGTTTTCTTTTGCTTAAAACTCGACTCGGAGGAACAGTTTCGCAACGGTTGCGCAGTTCGACTCTCGCTCTCGACGCGAAGTACCTGCACTTTGGCTTATTGGGTTATCCCCTGGGTAATGCTATTCTAACTATTGAATTTCACTCGAAAAGTGCCAGTATTTAAGTTTATATTCGAGCACGTTTGAACACGTTCGTCATTGTTACTTGGAAAAATAACCGTCTCTCCCTTTACGTTGAATTTGCATTTATAGAAAGATAAAACGATAGACGATAAACGATCTTTGTTATAACACATAGAAACCTGTAATTTACAAATTCGATTCTGCTCGATTTAAGTTTAAATCCTCTAGCTAGAAAAATAGTAAATTCATAATATAAAGAACTTTGTAAGATTCATAAAATTTCCCTAATAATATCGATTAGATGGAGGAGAAGGGTCTTATAAAGCGTAGCATAAAAGAGAAATGTAGACAAATAGGTATGCCGAGATACCTGGGCGGCACCCACACGTGAGAAACACGAAATCCTTTCTCTGAGCGGCCTCGCCTTAATATTACATCCACGAGTGAACTTTTCTGGAGCAAACGAGACACATTGCCGTACCAACGTCCTATATAGCAACAACGACCATCAAAACACGTTTAAATCGATTCCCCACCATATTGGATACGGTGATTGTAGATATCCAATGCCTTCTAGATAGACCTCTCCCATCTAGAGAGCTGTCCACAGCTCCTTTTGCTACGATAGACAAAGAAGGATCGAGCCAGTAACGGGTAAAGTTACTAGGCAACGTTCGTGATCCATAGAACCTCGAATGTTTCTCATTATTTATTGCAACAGAGTTTAAGAAGAATAAAACTTACATAGAACAAAATGCAGATGGACCGTAGCTTTTATAGTACACATTTACTTATTACCATACCGTTAAATGGAAGAGAAATTTGCATGAATGAAACGCTGAATACAATCTTTATATTCGTCTAATTGCATTCTGTATATCCACAAACGTTCCGACTTCGAATTTCCATAAATCTGATGATATAAAGTTTAGAGATTCAAAGAAAACAATTCCATTGTAACGTGGAAACTCGTGAATCATCAGAAGTCTTTGACGATCAATGTAAATCGTTCATCTTTTGTCTTTTAGAAGAGACAATAAAATGAAAGCTTGAATACAAATCGACGATCGTGAATACCAATTTCATTTCGTTTCCGTTTTCTCCGCCGTGAGTATAGAATAACATAAATAAACGGAAATTTAATGCAAACGCGAAATAAAGAATGCAAACATGATTGTTATCGATTAAAACGATACATACCACGATATTTATCATTGTATTTTTGTAAGTTATTTGTTAGCTAGTTTCCTAGTTATTAATTGAATTAATTAGTTGAATTAACTTATAAAAGATAAAATAATATTTTTCTATTACTTTCAAGCTTTACTTCTTATTTCTGAAAGAAAAATGCTTCTTCCAGTCGTCTTACGATAATAAATCGATTGTTTATCGTAAAAATGTCGTTCTTACACTCACGATTTGTAACGAACACATCAATCGTAAAATCGCAACAATTTCTGAACGAAAGACAAACGACCTAAACGTTAAAAAGCAGCAAACTATCGATATCGTTACCCCAAAAGAGTCGTCAATCGTCGAAACGAGTCACATAACACAAAACTCGTTGACCTCAAAACTGCACAAAATAAATACCGCGGAATACAAAAAAAAAGAGCGAGTCAAATCACTGACGATAAAATGTGACGAAATTTCACCGAGAGCAAAACCACGCAGCGCGCGATCAAAGAAACCTACATTTAACACGCTTTCGCGTTAATTCCTGCATCCGTCCACCATTTTTCAAGCTGACCGACGATTACGCGGTAGCCATTCGAAACTGAATGTTTAAAATCCATGACGCGAGTGTCGGAAATTTCGCTTTGAAAATTTCCTAGTATGAATGACTCTTAAGAATAAATATTTCGTGTCGATTATTGTTTAACAATGTGTGTTCGTGAGTTTTACAAATGAATACTTGACAATTAAAAACGAATCGAAAAAGCGCAGTCATTGAAATTGTACATAAGTATCCTTTGAACTATCATCTATCTATCTATCTAGTTGTAGATTTTTTCAAGAGAGAAAGAAATTTCATTTGACAGTGGAATCCGGCGTAGTTTTAAACAATCAAACACACGAATCAAATTATTCGAAGCTAGGTGCGTCTTACAACAAGTGAAAAAGCTGCAAACTTTCTATCTGTACCAAAGCACACGAACGCAAAAAAAGGCCATCTAGGATACATTTGAAGATTTACGACGAAAAACTCGAGAACGGAGAACAAATGAAAAAAAAACATAGTTGAACCGCGAGCGCGAACATAGCTCGTTGCAATGATCGCGATGCGTCCGAAACAAACAGAAGCCGCATTTGCCAGAAACTGGTAATAAACTTCCATCTCATGACGCATTTACGTCCCAACAACACACCGTTCTTCTACCTCTTCGATACTCCTCCGCTCTTTTTTCGCCCTTTTGTTTCGTTCTTTTGTTCGCCAACCTATCGCGCAGTTCAACATGGAAAAGAATCGCGCCGATAAAACGCTCCGAAAAGAAGCGGGGCACCTAGAGAAATAGAGAGAAAGGATACTTTAACCGTACGTCATCCCTGGTGAGATAAAAACTTTGGCTGCTGGAGAAATGTAGCCTGTGTGCAGGTTCTACCAGTCAAGATGATGGAAATTCCACCAAACGCCGCGAGGAGTCGTGGAAAACGCGGAAATTATCGTGGTTCCACGAAGATTTAGACACATAATAGAGCGAAAATGCTTCGATATTTAGCATTGGTAACTTTCCATCCACATATTGTATGAAACATATGAAACATTTTGAAATTTCATTAGCATTGTAATGAAATACGATTAGAATGATTATACTGAACAAAGAAATCGATTTAAAAACGTATATAGAAGTTTCTTCGAAATTAAATAAACGAAGATACAGATGGCTACTCTAAATTTTAATTATTAACAGTATGGCAAAACATGGCGTTGTTTTGTTCGTATATTATTTGGTATATCGAACGCGAAATGTTTAATGCACCTATTTGGGAACATAGAAGATTAAGGTTTTCGGTTTATCGAGAGGATAATAGTAAGGATAGTAATAATAAATGATAGTAAACGTAATACTATTTGCGGATAGTACCGGTGGTTTGATTACCTGAGTGCGTGGAAATTGTAGATATTAATATTTACTACGCTGGAGGCATAATGAAAATTCAACGTCTACTGCTAGCAGAGATATGAATAATTCAGGCATTATTAATTCGTTGTCTTGTAACGTGGAGTTACATTTATATATCGACCACAGGTTAAGTAGTGGCAAAGATTAATCATGATAAAATTTAATTTTAATTTGAACTACGATATCAAAATACAAATTTTTCTGTATATGTATCTACGTCAATTTTACTTCGTCACGATATTTGATTCTGCATTTAATTCTCTTACTGATCATTTGAATCTTTGCTTTATGATTTTCCTCCAATCACAAACTACACAGTCTAAGATCATTAATTAAATTAAAACTTTTAACTCAAATTTTTAAGACAAAATCGACTTATAATTATCGAAATGCTATCACTAATATAGGTAACACCAGAGCTAATTATTAAGAATTCATATTATGTTATTATATATTATCGTAACATCAAATTATAGGAATTAACCTACCACAGATACGTTTTCTAGACATGTATATTTTTCTCCATTAAATACAGGTGCTGCACGCAGAAAGATACACAAAATACAGACTGATTGGCCCGGTATACAGCAGCGAAAAATTGAATAGCGGAACATCCAAAAACCTTGACAAATGGACGAAGATACGAGCGGTGGAAAATATCGGACGCAATTCACGCTAGCAGTAAACTTAATTCCAATGGTTTTTTATTCAGTTGTTGGCATAACAAGGGTCGCAAATTAGTTGCAGTCACGAAATATCTCCCCTGATAGTTGACACGATGAATTTTTTCCCAATCGAATAACGAAAAGGGATGCGGCGTCCAGTGGCTGCATAAAAGTGTAGCCGCAAACGAACGCAGTTTGACGGTCACAAAAGTCAGAATCACGAATGCAGATCGTGAAATTCGCACACTCTATACATAGCTACACGCTATACAGGTGGACGAAAGTATCTGAACACTTTTCGATACGTTTCATGAATTGTATTATATGTGTAGTACTTTTACGTCTTGAAATTTTATTATCACTGTTGCGATACTCGAGTATCAGAGTTAATGAGACGTTCTTACAAAATTGCAACGATTATAACGATTAAAGCGTTCAAACTCGATTTTCCTAAAGTCGTTATTTCTACGTTATATCGTTATTCCACCGAATAAGCTGTACTGTTGCGAAAGAGGATTTTTAATAGTCAAATCAAGTATCATAGAGAACATTCAGCAACAAATTGTATACAGTTTAACGATCGCAAAAGCTTGGATCGGGAATGCAAATAGTGAAATTTGTAGTAGCTATATGGGGGCTAAACGTGATATATAGTTTGAGGATCATGAGACTTTTAGGTGGCGATAACCATTCCGGTTCGAACAGCGGCCTGGTTTGAAGCAGCTGTAAAATTTTTTCGATGTGATCGTCATCGAGGGCCGCGAACGATACTTTGCGAAACGCTCGTGGAAAGGACACTGTGATCCAGTGATAGCACGCGTCCATTACACCTACGTGTAAAAATGCTATTACTTTTTGTGGTAAAAGTATGTAACGTATAGGGTGTCTCGAAAAAATAGGGAAACGAATTTTCCCAGTCCTCTCGGTATTAAATATTTTCGTATTGTATTCTGTTCTGTGCGAAAACGAAACGACCGAAATGTATTATATATTTTCTGAATGGCGAAATATATTATTCGTAAAATAGGAGAAGAAAAATGTTTGTTGTTTGGAAGTACATAATGGTTAATAATGAAAGTTCGCTATAACTGTATTTAACTAGCCGTATTTTAAACCTTGATCTAGCTAATGCAGGTAATTAGTGTCCTTCCCTTGGAATAATTATCGGCACAAGTTTTTATACCTTCGCCCTATCCGCTCCATTTAACAAACTGATGTCTGACCTTAACTAATCCGAAGTTTAAAGTTGCTGCTTGCGTTGCGTTGGTCGATGTACATTCACCAGCGCTATAGTTTAATTTCACGGCAATTTTATGGATAAAATTTAACTGACAATTTTGTTTCATTGTGTTTGAAAAAGTTTCGAAAGTTTCTTTATAAAGTTGGCGCAAGAGAATAACGAAGGTTGCAGAGTTAATAAATAGACGATTTCTTAATGCACAGATTATTTCAAGCGATAAAAATAACATTTGAGAAGCGATTAACTGATTCGTAGTAAGACTTGGAATAAGAATGAATAATATAAAGTAAAGAGAAGGTAAATCGTATGAAGGGATTCTCGACTATCATGGATTATTCAACAGCATTAAGATGAATAATTAGAGTTGGCAGAAAAGTGCAGGTGATTAAAGTAAGTTCGATGGTCAAGGTTAATAAACTATCGAATACCGATACACCAAGTCTCTGAGAACCGTGTAACGAGCCATCCCTCTTAATTCCTCCCACGGGACTACTTCCACACTATTACAATAACTACTTTGGAACAATAGCGGCGAACAGAACATATTCTCAAAATTGAGCAATGCTATACGCACTATTCCCTAACATCTCCTGATAACTACCGATAGAAAGAGTTTATCATTGGAAACACATAACATCAACTATAAATAGAATGAATGGAAATTATGAAATCACAAGCACGATAATAATGGAAGGGCTTCACGATGTTACATTGCGTTCATAATACGGATTATGTGTTATTACATATCTAATATTTAATGAAACTCGAATATTCGAGAATTCGAAAGTTGGGATTTTTTTAGTTTGAAAGGGAAATTTGAAGACGTAAGAATTTGTTCAAGCATCTGAATAGTTGTTTACAGATTTTTGAAATTTAACGAAAACTCGAACCGCACACATAGGTAAGAAATATCTTTGGAGTAGTATTGGTAGCCTTTGGTATTGAATTTCATTAAAATTTCTAAGTACATATTGAACTTGGTTTCGTCGCTATTCATTCTTCACACTGGTACACGCGAATCGTGAAACAAGCCACGATAAAACTTCTACAGCTCGAACGTTATCACGAGAAAGATTGTTTTTATCGCAATCTGCGTAACGCGTAACTACCAGAAAAACTTTTAATTGTGAAATGGCCAAAGTGTCCTGTAAGTTTTTTTAATAGACGAAACAACACGAGCATCGAGTTGGAAACACGCGAAAGTAAAACCTGAAACCTGTTATCAAAACTATGTCAATCCGTGGCGATAACCGCAAAACTTTTGTAATGAATTTTGATCGTGGCGTTTTTGAATCGTGCTGAGTTGAACACGCACGAATAATGGGCTTAAATTATGTAGTTAATCGAGACCGCTTAAACTGAAGTGACTGAAAGACGACGACCAAGATAAAGTCTCTCAAAGTGCTCCAGTGATCATCGCGTTTTTCGTTTATATCTTGATTTTAAATCTGTCTAGCAAATGCGTGATGTTTGAAATCGCCAAAATATTATTAAACAGCGCTATATATAAAATATTGAGAAAGAAATGCATTCTCAATTTGTTACATTTCGCGTTCAATGGAAATAAAATTTACAAAAGCCATTAAATCGACAAGCAAAAATTGATTTTAAATTGTATCGCATAAGAGTCCGTTACAGTAAAATTTGTCAAACAGATGTAAAAGTTAATTAGAATATTAAGCAGCAGATATTTCATTTCACTAAACAAATACTCGATTGATGTTCAATTTTCCAAAAATAGTGACAAATTTCGAGGTAAATGGCTACTTGAGAGATAGTGTTTGCAACATCGTCACTCTTTTCTGGTCTTCGATCTATGGAGCTGATCAATGTGGTTTGCGAACTACTCATCCCATAAGAATAGTCAATCATTCCATTTTAGCATGCTAACGGCGAGATATAAAAAGAAAGATCGAGACTCACCTGTCCATAATTGTCGAAACCATACTTGGCGGCAATTTCTGCGGCGACATCCGGTCCATCCGGGATGTAAACTGCGAACTGGTTGCTGAAAATCGGCGTAGGTCGCGATCGTGGTCCAGGTTCCGACTTTACCAACAGAGCACCGATCAACACCACTAACAACACGCACAACGAACCGCCCTGAACGATGATCATCTCGTCGTCGCCGAATGGACAAGATATGTTATACTACTATTTTTTAAACACCGCGTACTTCTTTACTTTTTCTACCCCGTTACTTCGCGTTACGAATTCCGATTCGCCTATCGAAACTATAATATTTTCAAACGTCGAGGATTCACGAGCAGAATACGCAATTCGAGAATATTAAATTTCCCGTGAAATCCAGCAGGAGTGGAGAATCTTCACTTAATTTCCGTATACCATTGCCACGAATGTTTCGCCGCATCCGAATGACACGAAGGAAGAGGATAAAGAGAAAAAAAAGACGTTGAATACGTCAAAATGGTGACACCCGACACGACACTAACGGAACGATTTCGACTCTGAATTCTTCGGTCGTTGCTGTTCTTATCTGTAACCAAGAAACAGAGAGGGAAAATTAATAGTACGATTGAAAAAAAATGGCCAGCATTCAAGTCACGACGCCAGAAGGATGTCGTCGGGATGTTTGCGGTTTAACGATGTTAATTATTATCAAAAGGATCCTCCCCGAGTTTTGTACACATGCTGGATTTTATATCGACATTTCTGAAGCTTAATTAATGAAAATATGAAAGAATTTTTATGCGCGACTTCTCGTTTCAATATCAGGTATATACAAAAATTTTGATATAGCATTAAAAGTCTTCCTGTATTGTTGAAACGTCTAAAAAAACTTCCCTGAAAGAAGCTCGTATAACAGGAATGTTGTAGTAGCCTGTAACAAAACACTGGACGGTCAGCGTTTGAATTACAATGCATTTAAAACGATCGCGCAAAGAACCACGAACGGAACAGCAATTTAAAAATTGAAAACCAATAAAATGTTTCCTTGTACTTCACTCGTGTCGTCGCAAAAGACATACAAGAAAAGGCTCGATAAAATCCAGCGCTTGCACGATGGTCTCGGCTCCTCCCGCCCACGTTCTCTTTTGCCACGTACAGAGCAGAGAGCGTCCTTCGAAAGATTTCGAAAACTATATTAAAGTCATCCATGAAACTCTCTGGATTCTGTGTATCTCCATAGAATCGGAATACAGAGACGCGACATGATAACGGGTGAATCATCACAAACAGGGTATCCCAATATTCGGATGTTAGAATTTGAAAGACAGCACGCGTGGAATACCAAAAGTGTGTGTAGTTTCATGAGAGAAATAATTGAAAAAATTATTGGTCGTAATAACCTATAATAGTAACACAAGTGGCTACAAAAATTATTGGCCATTGGTACGTGCCTTTACTTTCCAATATACGACAGGGTGTTATCATATACATTTCATTTTCATAGTATTAAATTCTAGTTATATGAAACCTAGTAATAAATGATACAAAATTTAATATACCAACCTAACTGATTGGATCTAATCGATTAATAAATAAGGAGATACTATAGCAAATAAAATGTGTACCAATAATTGATGAATGGCGTATATTCAATATCAGAATATGAATTTAATACGTTATTCCCTGTTCTAAAAAAAAAACGAGTTTTTTTTGGAAAATCACACCTTACAGAGGAAAATTGGTTTTGTATAACTGCTGGAAATATTGGAGTTTTGCTATAGATACTATCCACACGCATTTCATAAATGCTGCAATCTACATATGTCGCAGTCCACTGAAGCCGATGCTACACATCTGAAAACCATTTTTCATTTGCAGCGAAAAAAAACATTGCGCAAACATATCAAATCCTGGTGCGGAACCTCACTAAAATTTAAATTTCCCGCTTGTAAATATTCTTTTAATAATCTTGTCCGCATGAACCTGTTTTTGTAGGATAAATTTCAAAATATGAATATTCGATCGAATATATGCAAATGATTTATGTCTCTAATGGAAATTAGATCACTGTACATCAAAAATGAGAACGAAAGTTTCCACTAAAATAAAAAGCCATGAAAAACTAACACCTGGCTGTCGCTTTTAAGGATTATATAAGAAGAGAAATTGCAGTCGAGTCACTTTTACCCATCAGAACATTGACAAGAACTCTCACGATGCCACGTATGATGCCTTCGTACGTAACGTTAAGCATCAAGATACTTTTTATAGACACAACATACTAATGCCGACTAACGAATATGATCAGCTTTCCATGTTCCTTATTTACTACGGTTTCTACCGCTAAATATTATACCTGTCAGATACACACTCCTATTCGTACAAGCCAAACGAACAAGCAACGATTTAAACAAATACCATGTAACTTTCAGGAACAAACGTTGAACCGCACCAACGAACCAATAACCAGAGCGTTACTTAACCAGTACATAATCGGATCACTGACAGAACTTAGCGTTATGCTTGGCGTCGATGACGTCAAGATTCAGATATTTTTAACCCGCACAATGCCAATCTATAGGAGAAAATCCACAATATTTGCCATTTTGTTCTTTCGAAAATTTCTGAAAAACAACGTTACACGTGTAATGGCGTATAGTACAGATTACTTTAAACATGGCTATCGAACTCCAATACGTTCCAGGTAGCTCCGAATTTTCAAATATTAAACAAACTAGTTTTATCTATTTGTGAAAAATTTGAAGGTGCGAGAATCTGCAGAACGCACATGATACACAGGAATTTCGCGTAAAATGCAACGACTTGATAATGAGTTCAATCGGGAGGCAAGATTGCGGAACGATTAACCAGGATTGATAAGCGTCTCGTGATTCCGCGAATGCCACACACAGAAGGGAACGACGTCGCCAACCGTTCGAATAGAATCTACCAATTTTCTAGCAATTAACCACCAGCAATGTTCTTCCCATTCGCAGCAGCAAAATAGAATTCTACGAAAGGGTTGTTCGCGCAAAACCGAGCACCAGCAAACTTCTTTCGACGATCGAATTTAAATAGCGTGTAAAGAACACGGGTGAAGAATAAAGAAGAAGAAAGCTTAGCGAAGAAATCAAGAAAGAAAAAAGCAATGAAATATTCGTCCGATACTTTTTCTTGCGAAAATCTCTTCTTAGCGGAACATTTTTATTCAAGTTCAAATATGAACATTTATGAAATATTTCTCCGTGTATTTTTGCTTTTTGCTTCCTATTTCATATTGAAATCGCATATAGTGAAAAACGCGCCGACTTATGTTTGTTAAAATACGTTAGCACTCGTAATTCGTCTATTAACCACCGCAATTCTTCGTATCTTCTCATTTCTTCTTTAAACTGCTTGTAAGTGGTTTTTGTCTGAACTCTCGCTACATTTTTCGGGTATTTATCGTGCGACAGGTTCATTCTCGTGTATTCTATCTCACATATTTATCTTTTATAGCGCTATGTATATCATCCTGTCATACACTGTGCTTTATAGAGGAATTTCATCATCGTTGGAGAAACGAACGATGAAAAATCTTCTAACCCTCCGGCATTTAACGAGCCATAGTATTTTCATATTCATCCTAGGCTAGTTTATACAATCCTGTGTAAAAATCTTGGGCCACCTACCAAACACTTGCGTTTTGTTTTTATTTTTTCGCGAATGAATATAAAAATACTCGATGTTAATTCAAATCCTCTGATGATTAGATGTTCTTTTTAATGAATATCTAACATTTCCCCGGAAGTAGCTTATCTTCGAAACATCGAATATTACACTCGTATATAATTGCGAGCAGTTTTCAAATGAAACCGAAATCCACAGTGAACGTGTTAAACAACATATTGGTTGCCTCACAAGGACAAAAAAGTGGGAGAGAATGCTTACGATGGTTCAAGGACCGTAGAAAGCATGAGATTTGCAATTCCACGAGTGCTGTTACGTGTAAAATAAAAGCCACCCAAAGCGTCATAACACCACGACAAAATATGAATAGAGATAATATTATACAGGATGTTTAAAAATGAATGCTCTTCGAATGTCAAGTATGAATAAAAAATAAACGTCAATGTACTATTTTCCTTAAAATATATCGAGAATGTGTAATAAAATTTTCTAAGAGAAAAATCTCGTTCTTTTCTCTTTTTTTTTTTAGAAAACTGTACAAATTTAGTTTCTCGTTAAAATTAATCATATTTATGCGCAGCACGAAGGGAGATGTAACTGTTTGTAGTTCAAGAGCTCATTTTACTTTGTTACAAAGCATTGAAAACGCGGTTAAATTGGGGACACACGAACTCCGGCCGACGTGATTTGAATATTGAGTATTCAGACGCTTGAATAGTTCTTTCTTCAAGGCACACAGAACGAGGTATAATTTATGATGCGACTGGAAAGAGGAGATGATGTGATGTAAAACGGCATAGACAAAATGAAGTTTTTGGTACGGCGAAAAGTTTGGTTCTTTACAGGATCTATAACGACAGATCTATAACAAACAAAAGTCTTATATCATTAAAAGGGACTAATATTTCTTTGCTGTTAGACGTCGAAATAATTTGTCATTCTCCAATACAGTTGTTAAAATGTTGTCTAAATGTTACACTTACTGTTACAGATTGTTACCGGAAATATTATTAATAGAAATTAAATATAACGATCTAAACAGCAATGAACGTCGTAGAGCGTTTAGACGATCAATATTGTTGTGAATATTATTGGGAATATTATTGTCAATATTATCGTAAGAGATCATTTAGACGATCAATGTGTATCGTCTACACAATGCTAAAAACCCTGAAATATCGACAATAATATTTATCGCTTGAACGCTTCTTCAGTGTATGTGTTTTGGTAGAACCTGTACAACATGTTTGTGTACATCTGCGAACAACTGTCTTGCGTACTGAATTCAATTACCGATGACACGCGTACTCACCAAGAAGACGCTGATGACGACAACATCGGACAAACACAGGACGGACAGTTTAGCGACAACTACACTAATGAATACGCGAATGGCGATCCGTACACTTCATTAGCATATGCAAACTGCATCAAAAATTGCTAGGACGATTGCTTGCGAATTTTAACGTTTTATTGTTGAAGATTGATACCAATTTGGTTTCCATTTTTCTTAACGGATACAGGTTACGATTTTCACGGGAAATTATTTAGTAACATCTGTAAGTTGTCAAAAAGATTATTAAAAAAATAACAATTTAAAAACAATTAATTTAAAAACGTTAATGAAAAACACTGATAAAGGTAGACTTGCTGGAAACGCGATTTTTGCCGCATATGGAACAATATCGACATTGCAACATTTGCGTCTCTTCTTCTTTACCAAGTGAGGAATAACTTAGCGGTGTATTAAATTATATTTCTTTGATACGAGATATCTCGTTATATTACATTCTAAATATCTTACGTAACGATAATATACGATATTGTAACTTTATTCGAGCTGATTGATATTCACATTTAAATACGGCTTAGTAGCTTATCGTTCGAAGGAGGATAGTAAAATAAAGAAACGTGAATACACGAAATAAGGAGAAATCAAATGGATGAGTTAAACGAACGATCTAGACAAAGACTTAAGACGTTAAAGGATGTTTATTTCCTTGCTCGTGGATTTCTCTGAAATATTCCGTCATTATCGTTAAACTCTACTCGCAGCTATGTGGAAATAAATACGGAAATAACATATCCGATCGAAGATGCATGAAATTAAGATTTATACATAGATATCGCCTGAAGCTGATTTCATTACATAATCTACTTGTCTTTCTGTACCTAATAAATATCCATTTTCAATATTTTTACTATCGTCCTGCAACTCTAGCCCTTTTATTACTTCAAAGTTTAACTAGAAAATTTAATCACAATTAACCTACCAACATCATATTTGCTATTGATCTATCATACAATATATATTTAGCTATCGAAAGAGCAATTGTTAATAACGATGACTTCATAATCAAAAATTCGAAATACCAGTTAAATATATTAAATAATTTCATAAAAAATATTACAAATTATAATACATCACGTTCAAAATTTACATAGACAATCAACCTTCATGTAAAGTAAATCCTCTTCTTCCGTAAATTTACATATTACGAACCTTGCATAACATCTTTATCCTCAATGCTTACTTTAAAAAACAGGAATTATCTTGATAAATCAGAAATTATACAACTTCTTTGGTAATCATCACATCTATACGTTTACTATCATAATGAATAGTATGGAAAAGTAATTAACTAGCAATTAATTAGTAATAATAATGATAAATTCGACATATTCTATATGGCTTTATTATTATACATTATACATATATTCCACACGTTTAATTATTTCAAATCATCTAATACAACCAATAGAGCAAATCATTTTACAACTATTATCTCCAAACGACAGTAACCGTACGTCCCATTATGCAGCCGATAATAAAGTGCTCTTAATACCGACGCTTCACGCACAAGGTCGCAGCCAATCACGTCCGTAAACATACATACTCCAATTTGAAATCTAATGGAAAACGAGAAAATAGAACTGGTAGATATCGACGATCGTTGTATACGTGTGTACACGGTATACCATTACCATATATACCAGTGGCAAGTTGAAACTCGTTCGATCAGGAAAGAGCAGCCTGGAATTTTTTGTCACCAGTGTGGCAAGCTCTCGAGAAGACGAGGTTGCACGCAAACCGGGACGCGGGAGAGAGAAACAAAATTTGTATTCGAGCAAATCATCACAAAATCCGTAATACGTCCGTGGCTCACGAAAATATTAAAACAAAAGTCTGATGTGTGTGTGTGTGTGTGTGTGTGTTATATGAAACATTCTGAAATTTCATCAGCACTATAAAAGACACGACTGTCACGAGTCATGATTGTATCGGTATAATTTAGAAGTATAAAAGTAGATATGTACTGCAAACGTATCGTACATATATTTAAAATTTTTCGAGAGAAGCGAAAAATTATTTGGTATTTTACGAGAAAATTATTTACTAAACACATCATGTTGAGAAAAAGAAAAGACTGTAGGAAACATTGGTCAATATTACTTTTGTAATTTTCTCTTCTTAGTCCTTGAAATACTATTTTGACGGACTTTTTTAACATAAGACTGAATTATTTTGAATTCTGGCACTTTTAACATACATGTGCAATATATTTAGTAAAAAATAAGATGACTGTACAAAATAGAGTTAATAAATAACGCCTTGAGTAAAACTTGGTTCTTATAAGAATCGAAAAAACTAACCTAATCCAACGTTGTTCGTAAATTTTGAACTTTAGTGAGCAGTATACCGCACGAAGAGACATTAAATTTACAAAATTTGTCTTGTTTCTATATATTTTCATCACATTAATGAAATGTGAAAATATTTTGTCTAACACACGTATTCGTAAAGAAATGTTGGAATACTTGGTGAACCACTGTATTTCTGTGAAGGAAACGCGAAACCGTAATTAGTTTCGGGTCAGAAAAGATCAGAGAGAAGCATTAATCGGAACTAAAAGGTTTTTCGAGCCCGCATGATTAGAACGCGACACCGCGATATTTCTTTGGCGACGCATCGTGCATACGATACAAGCCTGCACACACGCATGGCCACAATCATTTTTCGCACGCCACTCGCACTGGCCTGAATTACACACGCGCGCGTGGCTCCGCGAAACGCCAACGCTGCTTTCACAGCCTTTTTTTTCCTCTTATGAGCGCAACGCGTGCACCATTCCGCATGCGAATCACGGTCAGCCTCTATTTTCGACGAAAGTGAAAGAATCGAGATCAACGACCCTACCGCTCACGGAGAAATTCGCGAAAGAATATCGACAGTTAAAATCCGCCTTCTACTCGCCAGAATTCAACCAACGAGGGAAAAAAGCACTAGCTTAATCGGGGAACAACATGAACGAGTTTGACGAAGAGAAAGTCTCTGGTACACGAGGACCTCGAGATGTCAGCTGATAGAAACAAAGACTCAGAAAGAGACCCGTAATTGGTCGTTGAGGATAGACCATAATATACAAAACTATATAATGGAGACACACGCCAATATAAAGAGGTTAGCTGTGAATCACGCGACGTCAATCATCAAACGCAATTCTTTTTTTCATTTTAATAAGAAATACATTTACCTCTGTTTAGGTATCACGCGGCGTTAGGTTCCCACGAAGTATGGTGAAATTTCAGCGGAGTTGCTTGAAAGGTACAAATGTCACCAACTTTGATATATGCACGAAAACGACTATGTTTTGGCAGTGGTTCGCGGCATGTTCTTCCGGCACGAGGTCTGCGACGAGGTTAAATGGACATTGACATGTGCGCGAAAGGAAAACACGACGGCACCCACGCACTACTCGGAGTAAATTGTCAGAAGAACGAGGCCGAACTTTCAAACCAATCCACCGATCATTCCGACCACTACAGGCCAAGTGTAGCACCGCACTGACTGCTCTCGCCGTTCACCAAGGCGATAAACAAACTCGTCGCCTCTCCCTCACGAGTCTACCCTCCTTCTCCTATCAAGTCTCTTACTCTCGCTAAACGTTTACTATCCCGCTTCCGCGGACAAACGCCGACTGTCGTGTGCTGCTGAGCGAAATTTCGGTCTTTCTCGCACTGCGGCGTTAGCAATATGGTATGATCTCACTCTCATCACTCTATTTCACTCACTCTAACATTATACATCTCTGTTACTTTCCCTCCCTCTTCGCTCCTGCTCCGTTTAAGGCACAGTGCTGCCACCATGCTTCGCCCCCACTATCGCATCGCATCACAACTTGTCACCTGGCATTCTTGATTTTTTGACATTTTATGAATGCTCGGTTAAAACTGGGTGATACTTGGTAATCGGGAGCGTTTGTAGTTTCGAAGAAACTGGATGTCACTCGCGAAAAGAGCAAATAAGACTCGTTTATGATGACTCCATGACGCGACAACGCAATGTACGACATGTTTTGAGCCACTGACAGTCTGTACTGGAGCAGGAACTGTATGAAGGGTGGTGGTGCCACCCTACTGCAATCAATTGCAACGTGATTTTGTTTATAGAAAAGAAAATCTTTCGTTTTGACAAGTAAAAATACTCGAACTTACTAATATAATCAATATTGTATTTACATACTGTAAAGCTATTTACAATTACAATTAAATATTTATATAAATATCTATTTAGTTAAATTACCTACATTATCTTCTGTAGAATATATAAAATATTACAAATATTATATCTCTTAAGTAAAAACTTATTAGAATATTATTTTTTAACCTTATTTAAATTTAATTTTAAAATTGGAGTACAAATTTCAAATTTTCTAATTTAATTTTTTTACTTATCTTCTGCAAATACGTAAATAAAATTTCTGAAGATAGACTCAACGTAAGTTCTAGATGTCCCTAGTGTAGCTATTGATCCACGGTCGTATATACAGGTCCCAAAACTCCCGTGATCAAGAATGTCACAATGATGCGGCGATCTGTGTTTCTCTAATCTGCCACCACTGGCGTTGCTGCAGAATAGTCAAAACAATAAACGACACGAAGCCATAATTCTGTGTCCCCTAAAGTGAACATCAATAAATTTATTTATGAATAAGTAATATGTACCTACTTGTAAAGTATTATACAAATTACAAAAAATAATAAAAAATTCACTTGATTATTTCCAACATGTTTTACTTTCTTAAAATAGTTTTGGCCAGTCGACATCAGCGCCCCATATGTGGTGGACAATGCACGACCGTAATGCTATGAGTGAACACGTTAATTCTCCATTTGGCCGTTAGTATTGATAGTTCTTCGTGGCGGTAGCATCTCTCTTCCATTTTCTCCATCTTTGCTGGAACGGTATCCATCATGGTACGTATATTTTGATAAAATCTAGAAAAAAATCTAGAAAGGCAGTAGCAATCCGTCACCAAGTACACAAACAAATTATCTAGCAACATCATATAAATTATTTTATACTGAAAAGTTGAAATATTTACAGTTAAAGTGTATTATAATAGATTGTTATCTTTTGTTACAAATTTTGAGGTTATACGAATGTGTTTAGAGTGTTTTCCAATATTTTGTTTTAAATAAGTGCAAGATAGATTAAATAGCATGAATTGGAATATAAATATGATTTTAGAGTCGCGTCAGGACAAAGACGGTCAAAAAGGCCGCGAAGCTGATCATCGAGAAATACTATACTCGATTGACCATGGATTTTCATACAAATAAAAGGATATGCGAAGAAATTGCTATTATCCCCAGTAAATCTTTGCGAAACAAAATCGCTGGGTATGTATTTACAAAAGTGTATGTTTTGTGTTAAAACATTTTTATGCCAAAAACTAAATCATAATTTGTAGGATTTATTATCCTGTATACTGTAGTGTATTTAATTTCTTATTTAAGTCTATTTCAATTTTTTATTGAATTTCTTTATCCTATTATTCCAAACAGATTTGTCACGCACTTGATGAAGCGTCTGAGGCACAGTCAAGTACGTGGTATTTCCATCAAACTCCAAGAAGAAGAGAGAGAACGCAGGGACAACTATGTTCCTGAGGTGTCTGCATTGGAGCACGATATTATCGAAGTAGATCCAGAAACCAAGGAAATGTTACAAATGCTTGGATTTAACAACATTCCAGGACTTCAACTCACACAATCCCAACTACCACCATATAGCAGACGTTCTTAAATTTATTTGTTTATATTAAATAAGATTGTTAGTATTGCACTTTTGAATAAAACTGCAAGCTGACATTCTAAAAATTTTATATTCTCAAACTGATTTTAACATGTAAACCTGTCATTCTTTCGAGTGTGTTCATATATTGATTTCCTTATGGTAAGTAACAGGCTACTGTAAAATAAAATACATATTGAGAAATATATTAAATTCTACAAGGTAAAATTAATGTAATTGATTATCTGTACTTTGATAGAAGCATATTTCATATCCATTTATAAAGAGAAGATACAAATCAATTTTAATGTTAGGTTTTGAAATATGTAAATGGTAGAATGTGAAAAGTCGGCCATTTTAATCGAACTTCGTTCTGTACTGTTATATACATTATAATTTATAATAGCTTATTATTAAAATTAACTTTATCGTTTACTTTTTCCAATATTTTAATTAACAACATTATTGAAAGATATTAATATTAAATTGCTTCTTACATTATTTTTACACATAAAACGAATATTTCGATCAAACAATTTGTCAAATTCATATTAAACAATTTATTATTTTGCATTAAATTATATATGGTAGAAATAATCGTAACGTTATATTCAGAGTAGCAGAAGTAGTAAAAAATGTTAGTATCGCGGAGGTTCAACGGTATCGATTTCCCGCTCCAATTATAATTATATATCAAAGTTATGTACAGTGCATTTAAAGCATATATACATACTCTCAACGACATCAACCATTTTTGCCTTCCCTTGCACGAAGCTCGTCATTTTAATCGCAAACATAGAAGCTGAGTAATCCTATCTCTCGTATCGTATTTATCAGCGATATCGTAGCTCAAATTGCGAAAAGCCAAGGTACCGCATCGAATAAAGTTTATTACTTCGAAGTTTATATAATATTTTGCAAGAGATAACGGGGCTTAATATGCACACGACTGCATCGACGCGACAATGAAATGCATCGTCGCCCTTCCAACGGCACCCACGCGGTTGAGCCGGACCTGGACAAGTTGTTCAGAGGCTGCGCGACCTAGCACGATCCAAGGCTAGGTAGCCTAGCACAACCTGGTGAACCAGACGAAGTTAAGAAGAAAGAGGAAGAGAAACGGAGAGAGTAGCTGTAATCGCACGCCTACGAATGTTGAAACTCTCGGGAGCAGGGAGGAGAGACCGTATAACCGGCGAGTCAGTCGACTATTAGTGGTCTGTGACTCTGGAGGTAGCCCGACCACCGCAGAACCGAGCCCGACGCAGCTCGGTTGCGTTCGGTCGGTAGTCGGGGCCAGTCGGGCGCTCCACTGCTCTTTTCGGTCTGGTCGTTTTCCTCAGTCCGTCGTCGTTGCGCATCGAGAACAGTTGCACCCTTTCTTTTTTTCGCTTAAAGACATACAACGAAATAGTCAAGCCAATCTTCTTCGCGCTATGTGACAGATATTACGGGGCACCAAGAGTGTACCCCGCCTTCTCTGAATATCATTCCCATCCTATCCTTCCTGCTCTACCTTGCCACTACACATTCTCCTTTGCCCAAAGAGAGAGAAAGAGCACACGTTGTAAACGCAGGCACGTACGTACGCAGGCACTCGCCGACGAAGGGGCCACGAGGGCCCCGTGGAATCGTGCCTAGGAAAACATGGAGTGTCCACATCTTGCTCAAAGCGTCCAATTCGGCGGTAACGACGTAGAAGCGAATTGTACGAAGGATCTACCGTTCGTCTGTGCAGGTAGGATCTTATAAAGAAACCGTACCGTTATCCTTCTTAGCAGATTGAAAGAAAAAGATGTATTTAGAAAATCGAAACCTAGCCCCCACGAGATCCTTTCTTCTCAAGTTGGATTCTATTTTGCACTCCTTTCTTGCTCGAGCCCGATCTTTCCTTCACCTCTATTGTCTCCCATCTCCTTTTCTCTCGTTTCTTTTGCGTTCTTTATCCCCTGTGTTCTCGGTCTTGCTCTTTTTCTCTCCCCCCGCCTCTTTCTTTCTCTTCCTCTTTCTCTCTTTACCTCTCGTGACCGCGGCCCCGGCCGTTCCTCTCGCGGCCTTGAGCCGTCGTAGCCGACAAGATGAAGCGAACCATTTCTCTATTTCCCTATAAAGATATTAATGCATGTTTTTTATGAGAGAGGACACGAAAGTACACGTTTACGTTCGCTTTCTGTATTTCACGGTCGATACACGCGAATATCGATGATACTTATGGACGCACGACTCCTAGTACTATTTGTATGTATTGTGAATTGAACTCCCAGCACGAATATGTATAGTACTTACATCTCTCCTCGATACACGCGAATGTGTATGTGCCAATACGTATGAATGCGAGACAAACCTATACGCGCGTGTACGGTTGTACGTGAAAGTCCACTCCTCTTCTTCATGTATACATGTATATATGTAATATAGTATCTATGTGTGTGTGTGTCCTCCGTTCATGGGTGTCTCTCCACGGACCGAACAAGAGCGTCGTGGACGTGCGCGTGTGCATCGTCCTGCTGGGAGTTCTCAGTATGCGGCGCGGTCGTCATTGGAAAATCAATACCAGACGGCACTAATCAGCTGGCCTGAGATCTGTCATTAGAACTCGCCTGATAAACGTGTTCATCGTTTCACCTTCTTCGTTTTTCCTAATTTCTTCCATTTCCGCTTGTCAACTTGCATACATTCACATTCTCAAGTATCATCATCTGAGAGATACATTTGAAAATCAATGAATAGAATAATCTAGTGAATACTTCTTCCTTGTTTGAGATTTGAAATTTGTTTTCTCGTCTGATATTTTTATACCTATTCTCTATAGTCATTGTCTTTGATACTATATTTAAAATAAACACAATACTTTTATTGCATACATTTAAATCTCTCTTGCCCTATGTGTTCTCCCTTTTAAGCTGATCTTCGCTGTAGACGGAAAATTTCATAATACAGACTCGATTCGTTCTGTTCGATAATCGATGCTGCGCTACGCCGTCTTTTTTCTTTTAGCGACCTCTTACAGTAGAACAGGCTGGAAGAAACGTTTCACCAAGATTCGAGTCATTTAATTGCAACGTATTCTTTCAAGAAAATCTGAAATTTCATTTTCTTGATTTTGGTATCCTTGATCTTTCAGGATCGAGAAGAATCTATTGAATTCGCGAAGCATATTTATCTCTTGTTTGAATATCCGAGCGAGAAAGAGGAGAAAGGAGGGAGGGAGAGGGAACAATAGTGGAACAAAACAAAACATGCATAGTCAAGGAGAGAGTATTTCAAAGGTGTATTAGCGCGACCGATGAGTCAGACTAGCGATGTTTTTTTTTTATTATTTGATTCGGGTTAGGTTGTATTTCGGAGTTTTCCGAATTTGTCAAGAGAGTCAACATATACAAATATCGTTGAAATGATACTCCCTGCGTCGCGTCGTCGTCTCTCCCGAGAGATCGTTCACGCTCAACGAATCGCAAACATATCCAGGTTGCAAGATCAATTTAAATATCTTGCAAGGAGAGTGACGCTGGTAAAAATTACCAAGCCCGACTCTGGCGCGAGTCACGCAGGAGAAAAATCGTCCCTCGTGGGCTATAAAAGAACCCCATGTTCCACACCTTCCCCTCCCATCCCTCTTCTGCCTCTTTTCCTGCGCTGCAAGCTGGTTCGGGTACGACGTTGCAAAATCGATAACGGCGTCGTTGCTAATCGGATGCCTCGATACGAGTCGTATTGCTCGGGAAACGAATTTTTCCCTCATCGTTCCTTTTTCTTCTCCCGGGATTGCACCGAACCGAAGACTCTGCTGGTGCATGCGTTTGTCGCCTTTCTTTATCTTTATCTGGTTCCGTCGCTTGGACAATGCGTCGACGAAATTCTTCAACGACGCAACACGCAGTAGGCGTGGCGAATCGTATCGTTCGTTACCAACCAGCGAAAAAGAGACGCAACGATATGACAAAAGAGACGGATGAGTAAAAGGATGGATACGTGGCTCGTTAGATGATTGTTGGTTACCCTGCCAGCTTTTTTTCGTGGTTCACGTGATACACCTCTCACACCAATGAAATGGTCAACGATTGGTTGTCTTTCGAGTTTAGGATTTCTCAGACTACCTGTATGCAACTCTACCGACGATTTTTATTTGATTTTGACCTTAACTGCACTGACGTGATCTTCCAAGAATACAGCGTGATGCGCAACGTATTTTTACATCAAATTGAGAATTATTACCCACTTTGAAATATTGAACATTCGATAGACTTGGCTCGATTGGATTATCTTTTTCCATCGATAATGAAACTTTGATTATAATCTAACAAAACTTACGTTGGTCTCTATGATATTTTAGTTTAATAATATACACATATATGCAAGATATAATACCTGATGTTCCAAATTATCATTTGCAGGTTATCAACTCATTTTAAATTTCGATGTAAAACTATATTTGTACATTTGAACTTTATGCGCAAAAATATTTTTTCTGTTATATAAATATAAGAAAAATTTTGTTCTATCTTAAGATGTATCATAGTATTGTTTGAAATTTATAAAAATACTGAATTCAATAGTTATGCAATCTCAAGCAATATTTCTGAACAATCTTGTTCCAATGTATATAACGTGTAATTAAAATTCCTAGTACATTTTACAAAGAAATAAAACAATATAATTTGCACAGGGCGTGGGGTTATAATAATTCTTACACGAGATTGCAAAACAAATGGGTGTGTACAGGGATACGTGCTTCTAGAAGATTGGATTTCAGTTGGCCTACCTATGCGATATCTCAATTTTCATGTACTCGTGCTTTTTTACCTTTAGCAATTTTACGTCTTTCTCTTTTATTCTACCGTTGCAAAGTTTATTTAAGTAGCTAAAAATAGTCAGGTATCGAACCAAGCAATCCAAAATAAAAATGATCGAAATCGATTCAATTGCATGGGCGTAGAATTTTCGAATTTTCTTTCGAATTTAGTAATTTCATTATCGTATTTAATTGCTGAAATGTATATTCTTGGTATGGGATCAATTAACTTGACAGACGTCTCCATAGATTTTACGCGCTTTTAAAATCATAGATACGTCATGGTGCTGAAAAAATATACGTATGAGGAAAGGGAAAAAAAGAAATGTGCATGCAAAATCTCAAACTTGATAGCACTGCGAGACATTTTGCGATCGATCGACTGCAAAGGGGGTGTGTCGAACAGCCTTCCTCCCATTCACCCTGGTTTTACGCGATCTCTTGAGAATTACGTAAGCCGGGACGAGCCAAGAAGATAGTACACCGACTTGGGACTTATATTATTTTGTAATGATCGCCTTTTATATTTCCTGAATGCACTAACTTTAAAAAATTCTAGGAATTTTCCAAAAATAGCTGTAGCTAGGGTAAAATCCAAAAATATCGAATTTTGGTAGAAACTCGTTCAAATTTACGAAAATCGGAATTACAATACATATAATGTATGATATTTACATTATTCTCGGGGTCACGTAACTATGAACAAAACTTAGATTCATAAAGACTAAGATAGTAAGCTGTAACGCGTTACAAATAACGCACCATTTTTATAGTATGAAAATCGCCATTATTCTAAATATCAGCTAAATAAGAACAAGTCAGAATCAATCGCAAAAAATTAAGTTCAGAATCAATAAAATAAGAAATTCTAATTTTTAAGAGTAGAATTTTCTACAATATTTATACCTCAATTCATACCTTCGGTTTGAAAAAATAAAAGGGTGAGATCCTAGAAATGAAATATGTATAGAATTCGACCATTTTGAGAAACATGGCTTTCAATCTCTGTTACTCGTTAATTTTATATCGTTTGCAGTTTTAACACAGAACGATAACATTTAAACTAGAATGCATAGCAAGGGCAATGTTTTTATCAAGTGCTTTGTTATTGTCGATAGTATGTGGCACTGAGAAAAGTACGTGGCTCTGTTTGTACTGTGGAGCCATTCACTGTGGACGATATGTGGCAGGCCATGCATTACAGCATCACGAAGAAAATAATCAGCACTGTGTTTGTATCGACTGTGAGAACCTGGCAGTATTCTGGTAAGTTAAACCCTTCGCTTTCGCCATTCTTCGCGACACAGATCGACGGTCCGAGTCTTCTTCGCGTCAGTTGATACGATTTTTAATCTCGCCAACATGCCTCTCCCTCTCTATCATTTTGTTTGTTAGCGGCAGCCATCTTTATTAATATTAGCAGCAATATGTTAGCTCGACCGGTACAACAGTCTCAGAAACCATAAATAAATTTTTTCCAAAAACAAATCTTGTCTTTCTCTTTTCCATATTCAATTGTTGGTTTATAACCCAAATCTCAAATTTTATAAGTATGTAATTAATATAGACCGTAATACCTCAAATTTGAGGTTTCGTGTACCATAAAGAATGGTTGTATTTAGCCATAACGCGTTAAGTCGTAAGTAGTCATTCATCAAATATTCGATATCAAGAAAATAAAGAATCCACCCACAAACCCTTCAATTAATTAATAGCACGCCGATCCTGACTTGTCAGCACTTACAAAGGCATTCATTTTCAGTTACATGTGTGACGAGTATGTAATTAACGACACGACGAGCGGCCAAATTGAGAAGATACGTCGCGTCACATTTCGCAAAGATGAGCACAAGGAGAATGAGGAGAATTGGAACACGTCGCCGTCTACGACGCCGTCCTCGAGGAGAGAGAACAGTGACGATAACGACGCGGATGCCCTGTGGAAAGCGGAAGTGGTCGTAAGGAACCTCCGACCGAGAACAGCGCGGAAGAGGCTACACTCGTTGGATGGCACAAGCGGGGACAATCGGCCGGTGACCAAGCGTAGGAGCTCCAAGATAACCAAAGAGAAGAAGGTCGTCGGCCTGAGAAATCTCGGCAACACCTGTTTTATGAATGTTGTGTTACAATCATTCAACAACATCAGCCATTTTTGCGAGTATCTCACGCAGATGCCATGCCTAGAGGGCATACCATTCGACGAGCCGCCCACACATAGAGGGCGAATCGTCACGCCTGGTCGAGCAAAAGAGTTTATGAGTGACGCCTTACTCGCGGAAGAGCTCAGGAAGGTACTCCTTGGTTTGAATCTTGGTGGCTCAAATGGTCAAGCCATTTCGCCCGAATGCCTTTTCCTTGTCATCTGGAAAGTCGTACCAAGATTTCGAGGCTACCAACAACAAGACGCTCATGAATTTCTTACCTACATGTTGGACAGACTGCACACCGAGCTCTTGCAATTGTTGCCCAGACTGGGACACGAACCTCTCGGTCTGCGCGGCAAGCAGAGCATCGTCACAGCCGTGTTTGGAGGCACCCTTCTTAGCGTGGTAAGTCGTAGGATTGTTCAAGGAGGAAGCTCTGTTTAACCCTCGGTCACCGATGATCAAACGCTTTGTGGCTGGATGATGCTGTATCATTCTGATGTATAACATACACTTTATGTATGGATTTCGAAGAAATGTTCTATAATAAATGATTCTAGAGCTATTGTTATTACACGAGGAATTTATTCCACTATATATAAAAGTTCTAAATTTGGTAATACATATTGTACTGTATCGTACTGTTTTAAAGTCTTTCAGAAAAACCAGAGATGATGTATTTAGAAGCTCACAAAAACACATAATGTTGGCAAAAAGAAGAGAAAGAAAAGACAGTGATTAAATATTATTTTTGTAATTTTGTGTTCTTAATTTATTGCTTAATTTATTTTGGTAGTCGAATCTTAGAATATTCTTGTTAAAAACATTTTAATTATGAAAAAAGTGTACACAAAAGAATTATTTTTAAGAAACTTATTTTATTATCAAATTTAAGAAGGTATAATTCCACTATCTCAAAGCTCTATCAGCATTGTTTATTGCATATAATACCAATGTCTACTTTGGTATTCTACTGGTGCCTACTTTCTATGCATGACACAACTTGTATCAAAATGATCCGGCACTCACCAGGCGAGGGTTAATGCGTTTCCGGTTACATTTTATTATTCCAATACGAAATGACGAGAGGGAGTGCCCTTTCCGAATCAATATTGTTTTGGAGAGTCATTTTATTATTCATTTTCTTCTTGGGAGAAGCGCGGACAAATTATGGATCGCGTTTCCTCGCGCAGGTCCACTGCATGAACTGCCGTACAGATTCCAAGACGCACGAGCCCTTTCAGGATCTTTCACTGGATATACCGGACAGATTGCAGAGACGAACGAAAGAACAGGAAGAAGTATGCAGTCTCACGTACAGCTTAACGAGATTCTTCAAAGTCGAAGAGCTGGCCGATAGCGAACTATACTTTTGTGACAATTGCATGGGGAAACAGAGATCCACCAAGAGGTTCTGGATACACAGGCTGCCTAATGTTAGCATACTCTTATTAACTATTTCATTTAGAAGATATTTAGAAATATTTTTATAGAATATATTTTCGTTTTGTTTCGAAAATATTATAATATATTGAATCTCTTTACGTTTCATTACTTAGTGTATAAATGTATATTTCTATTTTGTATTGATTACATTATTAATTTTTACAGTTCAATACACACTTTATTGTCTGTAATTTCAAAATATAATGATAATCTGTAATTCTCTAAATGAAATACTTTTAGAATATTTATTATAATATTCGTCTCCATATATTAACTTATAAATTTTCTTATAATATTTTCTTATAAATTTTGTAATATATAGTTTAACAATTCTATTTTATTTTAGGTGTTGTGCCTTCACATTAAAAGATTTAGGTGGTGCAATTCCTATCGCTCGAAGGTGGACACACAGGTGGATTTTCCGATGAAATCACTTGATATGTCTGCATTTACGGTGCGTGGCGTGAGTGGAACGAAATTGGGCGCTTCAAATAGTCACTTATATGACTTAGCTGCCGTTATTGTACACCACGGTTCAGGGTATGCTCAAACGTATTTTTTTATGTTAATTCTACATACAAACTCATATATTAGATCATCAAAATCAGACTCATTCATAATTTCTTTCAATGAGTCAATGTATACACAATTTTATATTCTGGTAAAAAGTTATCGAATTAAATAAAATCTGTAAATTATGGATTCAGAAACATATATCATTATATCCATTTTAAGATGGCAATACACCACAAGCTAAACGTATATTATATTTGTTTGTATAAAGCAAAATTCAGTATGTTTCATCAGTCTTATAAGTATTCCATAATTTTTACATTGTAAAATCAATGTTTTCATCTATTGTATAACAGAGCTATGGTATCTATTTTGAGAATAAATATTGGAATATCCATTTTAGTGCTGGAACTGGACATTATACTGCCTTCGCTGTTCACGACGGACAATGGTTTCACTTTAACGATAGCTCTGTACGACCAGCAACCACGGACGCAGTCGCCAAGTGTAAACCCTATATTCTGTTTTACGTGCGGAAAGAATTCTCCATTCCACCTCCCTTGTGACGTCGTTTCCCCAGTCAGTCCCGTCCTGATGGTGCGAGCTTCAACGACGATGACCATGAACGAATAAATAAGAAGTAAGAGAAATTCGAACAGACGAAGTTGAATGGTGCATATGCTAAAAGGGCCAAATGGGAGAAATCAGAAGACTTAGACAAGTTTCGCGAAGTTTCTAAAAGAGGAAGGAAGGAAACACCCGTTTTCGATTTTTTCGTTTAGTATGATTAAATATAGACTTTGGGTATGTTTTGTTAATGATAAGCGATAAACATGGATTTCATAGAATTTCAATCGACATATTTCTTATAAAAAAATCTCAACATCGTATAGTATCTAGATATTATGACGTTTAGCACGATGTACGAGTATGATATTCGACTCCTATCCTCATAGTCGTTCGAAGCGAAACCAAACTTTCATGTGTTCGCGAATGAGCGACAATTAATTAGTTTTTATTTAATACGTATCGTTTCTATTGATTTCAGTTCCTTTTCTTTTATATAGTTATTGATTAAACGGTAAATTGATTGATAGACAAAAAGAACGTTAGCAATGTATGCTGTGCATATCGATCAGTTGTTTTTGTGTACGTACACGAACATGTAAGGATATACATTGCGTGAACCGAGAGCTTCCATTCCTTTTTTAGAAACGGCAGAAGGAAGAGAAAACTAAGAACGAAAGAAAGAAACAGCGTACTCTCGAGGCAGATCGCGGAAACGCATTGCCTTTAAAGTTGGTTTCCTTTATGCTCCTTTTCGCCGGTCTCTCTCGGTGGTCGTTGACCACCTCTCTTCATCGAATCGATTAAAGCTCCTCCTGGCCACATAGCGGAATAACGCGTAATGCGTACCTCGTATTTATAGTTTTAAATTAAAACGAAAACGACTGGTCTTCTCGGTAGATAGATTTTTTTCTAGGCTTAGAGCGACATCATCGTTATTTCGAGGGAGCTGGTAAGCGAAAATACCATATAGAGCCAACCAACTCTATTACTTCGAAAAACATGTTACCTTCATCCTTGGATACTTAATACATACACATGTGCAGATACGTCATATACCCATGCGTACACACGACAGACCCATACGTACGATTATCATTCGAGCATACACATACGTGACTACCTATACGCGAATCGTTTACATGTCTGTTGACAAAATACACGTATGTATGCATGTATGTATATAAACACGTTCTCTCTTATTCCCTGCCACTCCTTTTTCCCCACGATTCTCGACGGCTCGACGGCTCTTATGTGATTATTTAAAGACTTATTTTTTCTATAATGGTAACGATAATAACGATAATAAGTTAAAGAAAGCGTAGCGAAAGAACGTTTTATTAAGGCGATAAACTCGATAAACGCGCATCTTCAGCAAAGATTCACTCGTATGCAAAGAAGGGAAAGCAAAAAGAATAAAAAAAGTAAAAAAAAAGATGTAAGTAAGTGTGCAACACTAATATTGAGAATAAATGAGATATGTATGAACGACGTATAAATAAAGAATATGAACGACGATATCATACTCCTATTTGTCATGACTCTTGTTATTGATTTTCGATATATATTTTGTCTGCAAATATTCACAATTAAAAAAATGTTCATATAAAGATGAGTCAGAAAAGACTCAAATTGTGTAAATGAGTTAGAACAATAATCGAATACATAATTCTGCAAGTATATACATATAGATAAAAAAGTATCTTGAAGTTTGGCTAACAACTAAAACAAAATTTCCAAGTTAATTTGCAATCATTTGTTAATCGTTTATGTATGTACATATATAATTATAAAAATTCAACAAACATTCGTTCTACCGACAGAGCATGGGATACAAGTGTCAACCTTTCTTTTTCTGTAATGACATACGAGATCTCTTCTTTACCGACGATGAATTGTCATTTATTCTTGACCGATATTTGGAAATCGAACCAAATGAGATCGGTATGATCATTCGATAAAATCGTAAACAAAAACATCCGCTTTGCGCATTTCTATTTCTTCTAGTACGTTCAAAATTTCTGTTCTTAATGGAATCATTGCAAACATTTTCGTCTAATTTCGATGTCATGGTTAGAGAATTTGCACGAAATTTTACCCGATTCTTTCGTTTTTCCATAGAAACATCTTGTTTCTGTTTCTCATTTTTCGGAACAAACGCTTTAGTAGAGGTCTCTGGCGTTCCTTGCGTGCTCTTTACAAAAAATACCGAGTAAGGATTTTTTAATTTATCCTCATCTACTTCATTCGCTATTTCTACATTTTTCTTCCCCTTTTTGTGATTAGAATTCTTGAACGCTTGAACCCACAAATCATCACGATCATAGCGTCTGCAAGGATTTTCAATACTCGACAGTCTATTTTTACTACTTTTCGTATTAGACAAATTTTTGTTATAAATTATTGACGACTTTTCGTCTGGAGAGTCAGGACTAGGTTCAGGATTACATAATTTTCCTTCCAAACTCTCGTATATTTTAAATTCCTGTAAAGCTGACGATTCTGAGCAATTCGAGCTCTCGCATTCTTCTTGATAATCTCGATTTTTGTAAATGACGTTAGTTACCTTCGTCGGTCCAATTCCGTTACTGCATCTTTTCGGCTTTTTCCATCTGGCAGAAATTTTTTTTACTAGTCCTTTCATCCCAGAAGATTTTAAGTAACGATTCTCCAGTTCTGTCTGCACCATATAACTGATAATATCCGCGGGTGAATCCTCCAATGCATAACCGGCCAATCTAGTTATACTCGGGTGCGTGTCTAACCTGTACCTTCTATCTTCCTCGTCTTCGTCCAGGTTGCCTAGTCGACCAGGTACCTTGAACTTCATCGAGGCGATGCTCGTTTTTTCCGAAATCGTGAAAGGAAATCTGTCTTGACTCTTTTTCTTAAACCGTGGTGAGTCTCTTGATTTGTCGTAGCGCAGCTTCGACATCGAGGAAGAACCTGCGAGAGTAAATTGTGGAATTTCATAGAATTTCTCTGTAAAAATTGCGGTAGTATCTGATTGAATAGTTCTTGTTTGTTCGGAGTTTAGATTTCTTCGAATCTGCTCGACTGCTAGTTTTTCTAGCGAAAATCGAAGCTTGTCAGTAACTTTTCTTGGTTTGATTAGTTCTTCGTCCTCTGCAGACGTGTTCAAGGATTTAAATTTTCCTGAGTCTTCGATCAGAAACTCTTGGCAACCACCGTCTCCTATTTGATTCTTGAATAAATTTGTTTTTCGTTCTTCGGTGATTTTTTCGAAACATTCTCCTTCGTAAGTATTATTTATATGTTTATCTCGGTAACTTTCTAAAGGAAAACTGGTAGATATATTTCTTGGAGAAAAAGCATTAAATTCTTTAGATCTCTTTGGCTCTTCGATCTCTTTTACCGATTCTCGCGTATCGTAAGGTGACGAAGTTTCTGATTCATTTTCTGAAGAAATATTTTGCTCGAGAATATTTTGTTCGTTTTTCTTTTCAGACTTTTTTGGATTATCAGAAAAATTCAAGGACCTAAAAGTGTCTATCGTGCAACGATTAATGGAAGATTCATCACAATTTTGATTCTCTTTTCTCGCAGTTTTTGATTGAGCGTCTTCCAAAATTACATCCGATTTTTCCACACTATCCGACTCATTTTTGATACTCTCCAAATTGAAATATTTTTCTTGTTCTTGTGACTCTATTTTCATAGAAGATTCCGATATAATCGCATAATTTTTCATAAAAGGTGAATTTTCATGTGATGTGGAAACAGATTGAAGATTTTCAAGTGACGAGGAATTGCTTCGAAAAGTTTGTCTACTGGAATTTCTTGGACTAATTATTCCTTTATCACTTTCATTAAATTTGCTTCGAATTGATAGCTTGCTTCTATTACTTGGTATTTTTATAGGTATCTTAGATTTTATACTAAGAGATGATCTGCAAGATATTGTAGATGTTAATTTACTTCGATTCTCATCGGACTTCGAGAAACGTACATCCATCGATAAATTATTTTCGGAGGATCCTAACCTAAAAACTGTCTTACTATCAGTACAGGATTCGCTGCAAGTATTTCCAAAAATATCTTTCGCTGCTTGTTGTTTCAAGGACGCGTTTGACAACGCTATGATCAAAGCATTTGGATCTAAATGTCTCTCTGAACAAACTTTACTGTTTGGTGATGTTGAGTATGATATTTCTCGTGAATTTAAAACTAGAGTTGGTACGTTTATGAATTCTTGGCTATTGACAATTTTGCTTTCATGTGAATTATGTGTTCCTTGGCTATTCATGATAGATTGTGGTGAACAGCAATTTTCTCCGTTTTGTGACAATTTTGTGAAGTCGCTGATGAAAAATTCTCTAAACGAAGAAGCTGTACTTTGATTTTCGCTTGCATTAGATTTAAATGGCGGAGAGGTGATATTTTTTAGCTGAGAAACATTAATTTCATTGTTATCGCAATTTAATATACATTTCGATATCGCTTCCTTGAATCCTTGTCCATTATCAGCATTTGAAGAAAATTCTGAATTGTTATTTGAGCCATTTCCAAATATTGAATTTTGTACAATAGTTTCTGGTGACGCTACACTTTTTGGAGTTGAAGTAAAGTTTTTATTTTGAGAAGGATTGAAATACTCATTTGTCACAATTTCTCGTTTGTTTTGATAATGAATCTTCTCACAATTAGTATTTTCATTAGAAATCTTTTCACAGGTAATGAAAGTTTGATTTTCACACAATTTAAAATTTGGAGAATTAATATATTTCTTTGCGATTATTTCTTGTTCATTTTGATCAAAAATCTTCTCACTACTTTGTTTAGCATTTTCATTATAAATATTTTCTTCAAAATTTACCATATTATTAGATAAAGTTTTAGAAATTTCATTTTCCAGAATGTTTGCGGGCATATTGGGATAAATCGGGGTTTCAAACACAGATCGTGGCGATTGTAAGCATTCTTTATTGTAGTCACGAATTTCTTGCCTAGCAGAAAAGAACATTGGCTCATCTACAGTTTCGTTCATATTTTGACCACAATCGCTTCTTGAACTGCCCAATTTTCTATAAAAAGACCTTTCACGCGGTGTTTTTCTCAAAGAACCTAAAGATACGAATGTTAAAGGTTCATTTAAACCCTGCTGTAATGTACTTCCACTGAAATCATTCCTCGATGAATTAACAAATGTTTGGTTAGACGACCTTTCCGAAGATAAAGATAAATTATCGTTTAGATTTTGTATGTCCAAATTATTAGTACATAAATTTGAAGAAATATCAGTTTCTCGTAGCGTAAGAGGCATTAAACGATCAATTTTATGACTAGAACCAATTCTGTCCGACATAACCTCAAAATTGGAATCTGCCTCACTGCCTGAGCTAAGATTCTGCAAAATTACTCCACGACAAGGTCTATATTTATTGAGTAAAGAACTTTTCAACGAAATTGGTGAAATTGGTTGTAACTCAATTCTATTTTTCGGTAAATTTTCGCAAGATGTATCAGGATAAATATGGTGGAACACGTTTTTTTGAGATCTAGAAGAATCGTTATTTGTCTCTTCCTGTTGATTACGATATAATCTTGCTGATAATGATGAATGTCGTTGAGTATTATTTGTTAACATTTCGATTTCTACCGATGGATGTTGCACCGAATATTTTTCTGACATTCCTTTAACTTTATTTTCGATCACTGAACTTTTATTTGATGTTTGGCTGTTACTGTTGACTGAATTGTCTTGTAAGTCGGAAGTGCTGATTTCACTGGGATTCGAGACAACCATATTTCGATTTGTTTTATTTTCGAGATGAATTTTCGCCCTTCTTCGCACTCGTGCGTCTTTTGATTTGAAATCGCCAAAAGACCTTTTGGGAAATATTGTTTCCTGTTCTTCTGTTTCTTCGTTTTCTTCAATTCGGTTGCTTGTTTCGTGGAAATAGAAATCTCGTTTTCGGGATAGACGACGGCTGATGTTAATTACGCGACTAGCCAGACGTGTCGCTTCATTTGGTGATGGATGATGCTGAAGACGCTTCTTAAGATCGGATGGCGAACTTCCTCCGGAACTGCTATCGCTTCCCGTGTTCTCTTCGTCTTCGTTAATCGAATGATCTAATCATTAGGATTACATAAATTTTATTTATTTTAGGTTCGAAGCATAGAAAAATTCTTCACAGTTAAAATCATTTTCATTTAACTTGTATCTTATTATACATTACGTATATTATATATTACGAAAAATTTTACTCTAAAGTTTGTGCATTCTAGAGCAAGATTCTACTAATTATATTATTGATTATATAAATATAAAATGAATATGTCATTATATATACGCTACGAAGACCTTTGGGATGACTCTACATTGTTAAATGACAATATTATGTATTTAAGGGTTAAAAACGATTTTAATAACTCTTCAAAAAGATTTATTAAATAATTTTTCAATCTGTATTCAATGTTTCAAAGTTTTAAAGTCTCATTTTAGCATTTTAGTGTAGTTTTGTCATGAAATTTAGTGATATATAGAAGTATGTATAATAATATTTAGAAAGGTTATGTAATGGATGTTTTAATAATTTTTAAAAGTTAAAGAATTTTGATCAAAAATATAATTTGTTTTTCAATTCAAAAACATTACCTGCTAATATGGATTTTTAAGGATTGACTACTTTGCATTTAAATTTTTTGTTCGCTGAGAACAATATCAGTTGCCGCTCTAAAAATATTACTATCACGTCATTAACTTAATTCGATGATAAAAATGTCGATATTCCTTGAACTTGCGACGTAAAAGAGGAATGCCAGAGGTTATGAGATAGAAAATGAATTAAAAGTATTTTCAATCATTCGATTATTGTACATATAAAATATTATGATTCGACTTAATTATATTTAATTATACAATTGTATAATTATATAATTATAATTATATAAAGTGTCATAATTGAACCTTCCAAAAATTGATAATGATTCAGAAAGAAATTAAAAATAAGATTCGCCTGAATAATAATAAAATTTTGTACTTAAAAATTATAACTACACACTGACGTTGTTATTAATTATAAATTAAAATGAGAAAATTAAATAAAAGATGAGAATGAAGCTTTAATAGTAACAGTACATGTAAAATTGGAGAAAATAAAATTCCTACCAGCAGAAGATAAAGGGCTTGGTGTCTTCACTTCTTTCACTTCTATGTTCTCCAGTATCCTGTCGTCATCTAACATATCGGATCCGTTGAAAACATTCTGCCGATTTTTCATACACGGAGTATTAAAACAGGTTAGCAGAATATTTAAATTACTCTGTGCATGACACAAAAAAACATAAGAAGTCATTCTGGTTAACGAAACAACTAAATCATGGATACCTCTATTTGAATCTAGTATTGTAATTGATATTATAAAATTCTATTTCTTTTAAATCTTTCTATTAGTCAGGTGTTTTTAATTATAATATTACGAAACAATAGTCTTTAATAAGTGTAAATATTTGAATTTCTTCAACCTTATTTTTATTCGATAACATTTTTTTATAATTACATAAATATAATTAGATAGTTCGTGTGTGATGATACGAAGTTCCATAAAATACGAAATCTATAATTTATTTTATACCTTGTTTAATTTTCTGATCGAATGTTGTTCTTCTTCGAAATATTTAATAATAATTAAATATCAATTGTACTAGTTGAATATATGTATTTTCTTAAGTGACGTCTGTGATAAAATCATATTTGATATCTGGAATGTGTTATAATAACGAATTTCCAAAAGGTAGCGCCACGTATGCAACAAATTTTATCAATTTTAACAGATATTTTATTTACCCACTGACAATAAAAGATCTGCAATAGATCATTTAAAAGAGTTATAGAATCGTTCTATGAAGTTTTCAAAATCAGGATAACAATTCATTTATGAACACACTCGAAAACACTTGACGATGGATATAATTAATCTGCTCGCAAAAATGTCAGCGAAAAAATGCAATTAAAATAAATAATAATTATTTCATTTAAAATTTGAAGTGACACACTTAAAATCAAGTAGACTCATGAAGACCAAAATTTTGTGCAATTTTAGCGCGAAATTTCAAATCGAGCAATGTGAATTCTTCAAACACAATATACATATCTAACAGTTTTTAGGCAATACAGTTGTCATTTATGTATTTTAAGCATGAATTCCTTCGCGGACAGCCCACTATTCTTTTTTATGGATAACATGTCACCTATAATTTCTGTTAAAGCTTCCAAAGATATACGAAGAGTTGTTGAATTATCGGATACAGGTTGTGATGCCAGATTACCAGTATCTAAAATTGCACGACACATTAATCGATCTCATTCTCCAAAATTGACTAAGATAAAACAGCACGGAAATTGGGAATCGTATTGCCCAGAAAAAATCGAAAATAAATCTTACGGAGAAAGATTTCGCGCACAAAATGAATCTGACGCAATGGATACTGAAGAATGTTTCTTTATTCTTAAAGAAGATGGAACTAATCAGGTACATTTTACTTAAATCAATTATGAGTATCTACAGTTATTCAAGGTTTAAACGTAAATCAGAAATTTTATTTAAATTAAAGAAAAAATTTTTTATAGACATATTTAACTTAATACTTTAATCTGAAATTTATATTTTACGTTTAATGTTTACAAATTTGTAGAAGACTTTGCTTTTCGAATCTTTATATTTTATTCAATACAATTGTCTAACCTATTTTGTATAGTCATTATAGGTGAAATTTATGTCAGAAAATTGAAAATTTTTAAAATCTTATTTAGCTCTAAAGATGTTCTAGGCATTTAATTGGTCTAATTACTATATCAAATAAAGGAAGGCTTGTTTTTTTACCATCCTTCTCTTTATTCTACTTAATTTTTTTTTTGCTAATAAACAATTGTTTATTTTTGTAATATTACACTAAAAATACACGTTAATCATTTTGAAAACATTTTTCAATAAAATTTTCCCGCTTTCTTCTTTTTTTAATTAATTCTACAGTACTACTTGCAAAATCACTCTCCACATGAAGATTTTACTGAAAAGGTAGAATTCAAGAGAAGTCCAGGGTCCAAAGACTTCAGAACCAAATTAAGAGCATCACCTGATAGATTAAGATCAAATTCCTGTGAACCAGATGACGACTCTTACGAAATCTCATACACCTTTCGCAATAATCCTAACATAACTCATGAAAATATTCTAAACGATATAAAAAAAAACAATCCTTTTCAATCCCATCCAACGAGACCAAAAAGTGCTGGAGCTAAATTAAAATTCGCTCGTCCCAATTATCCTAACAATAGATTAGATACTAACCTTACTGATCAACCTATTATCGATAGAGGAATGGTCTCTGTGAAACAAGATTATTCAGAAGACTTCATATCCAAAGAAATCCCACGAAATTCACCAAGATACCAGAAACTTCACTGGCAAAGACTGAACATGTCCTCTTGTAACGACATTGAAGACCATATCGACGAAATATCGCATAGAAATCACAGATTTTCTAGATACAGTTCAAGAAATGAAAAACCAGTCAGTTCAGCGAATTCAAATAAAATATCAAAAGACTGGATTGAATTGACTCCAGACAGAATTCGATCCAGAACATGGTCATCACCTATAGATCGACGAAAAAAAACACGATGTTTTTCAAAAAATGTCTGTGAAAACTTAGATCAAATTGAAAATAAACAGGATAATAAAATTTCAAATGACGAATATTCCAAATATTCTAGGTTAAGAAACACGAATTCTAATCGTTCCATAGGCAAACCAAGACTATTCGTGGATCGTGCAGTGGATAAAGACAGTTTATCTGACTTACGAAATGTTTGTACATCCACTGAACATCTTTCTAGCTCGACTATTTTTGACACGTTGTTGAATCAGGTTGAAAAGAGTAATATTAAAAGTAGCTTCTGGGACTTTATACCATTGGACGATAAAAATAATGGAAAATGCAAGGAAGTTTCTGAAAATAAGAAAATTGGTTATTCATATCAACAACACGTTCCTTTAGACAGTAATACTTATCCAATTCTGAAACATTCAGCGAAGAATAATGACGGTTCAAAATGGAAAAATAGATTTTCGCAAAACGATTCTGTGAATAATCAGTCGCCATTAATAAAACGTCAAAATGCATCAGAAACTACTAATGATAAAAGAAACTTCTTTGTTTCTTCTTCCCATAATGAACGATTTAACAAACCTTCAGCAAACAGCAAAAAAGTAAAAGAAGAATTAAATCCTAACCTTGAGAAAAGTCGAATTACGATTCCAAATATTCATAAAAATTCTAAAATTGTGGATTCTATAAAGAATCAAGAAGAATATAAATATGAATCTAAGAGTCAGAGTAAAATTGGAAATAAACATACTTTTGGATGGACAAACAAAGCAAATAAGTATTTAAAGAGACCAGGTAACGTTTTGAAGAATGAAAATGATAACAAGAAGAAAATAGTGAATGCTAGCGACATCTCCAACGTTACCAACGATCAGAAAGTTAGAACAAATATTATGGAGAGAACAGCAGCATGTTTGAAACGAAAATTAGATAAATCGAAGATTAAGGAATATTCGACAAGCAATCAGCTCTCACCAATAGTGGTAGAGAAGAAAATTCGTTCCGAAGTTTCAGCTTGCTCCAAATTACCGATAAGAATAGGAAATCGTCGAAGATCGAGAAATCCAATGACGAGGGATCAATTTGATTTCAAGTTTATTTCTAAAGAAGAAAACAAAGAGATAGAGATGAAAGAATTGAAAGACGATTCGTGTAGGTTAAGTTCTGTGAGATCTCGAACGAAACCGAAAATAAAACCAAGTGTGAGGTTAGATGAAGCGATTGACTTTATCGACACGGTGAAAAATTTCCAATCGATGGAAAGTGGAGAATCTAATTTAGAAAATAAAAATAAAGTTAAGGATTGTTTGGTACATAATTTAAAAGCGAAATCGATTTTAATTGAACATCACGTTGATAATAATTCAGCTGGTAACGTAGATGCGAAAGAAAATTCATCGACTTTGATAGATTCTTCCAAAAATGGGAATCTGGAAATTAATTACATCGTAGATGGAAATAATGAAGAAATGGAAATTTTGAACGTGAAAGAAGATCAACGAAAGAGAAATATCACGAACCGTGGACGAGAAATGAATCGTAAGAATTGTTTGACGAAGGAAATAGTTGATGATATTGCGAGAAGTGGTCTTAAAGAGAAATGTTGTTTTCGTTTGAATGATGAGGAGGATATTGCATGTAATAATTATTATAATATGGAACATAAAAATTTGGACTTTTTTCGATCGCGAAAGCCTACAGCAATCAAATCGCAATTCTGATATATTGAGATTTAATTATCGAATTTAAAACGTTAACTAGACGAAATCATGAAATAAAAAATAAAAAAATAGAATTGAGATAATACGAAAACGTGATAATTACACATCGCAGACTGTAATTGATTCGAAAACTATAATATGTATTTTTTAATTTTACATATAGAACACATTATAGCACAGAGAACACATATAGAAAAATCGTTATTAATATAAATAAGTTTTTGTTTCAGTTTTACTTTTGGACGTTTCTGAAGAAAGTCTTGAACATACTAGCAAATGTTAAAAATTTATTTAATAAAAATTATATAGGTTTCTGAGTTATTCTAATAAAATAATTCTGAATTTCTTATGTATCTACAACAGTATTTTTAATAAATTCTAGTTTCAACTGGTCTATTTGTTTCTGGTCAATCTTAGGCTTCTTGTTAAGTAAGAGGTAAGTATATGTATAACTTTATTAAATAAGTATAACAGTCTTATTCTAGTAAATAATTCGTTTATTAAATTTCCCGCAAATTATATCTGCATTCATATGATATCACTATATTCATATGAAATCTACCCCCGAAACACGCGCAGAGCCACAGATACCATAGAATTTTTTTTACCATATTTCGAATTTCTACAATTCCAATTATTTACATCAATCGAGAATATCGAGCCATAGAAAAAGGAGGTTGTCGTCGTGTAAGTTCGTACAGATGGACAAGGCGTGTGTGTCAACTTACTGTTGTACAGGGGGATGCACCATGGGTTACCTCAAAAGAAGATTCCGAATGATACCAATTATGTCATCAACGCACCATACATCCCACTGGCTCCGTTCGTTCGCTGTCATAGCATGGATTACGCCCGCATGTCAACCCCTGCCAGTCGCGCCACCCTCGTATTTTTGATCTCTCTCTCTCTCTCTCTCTCTCTCTCTCTCTCTCTCCCTGTGCATTCGTCTCTGCGGGGATCCACACAATCTCAGAATCAAAAGAAAAATATGTAATTGTCTTTATTTACCCTTCCGCCTTTTTCACCGTCGAATGAGAACCTGATACCGTGGCGGGAAAATGTGTGTAATTTTATGGCTAGAACGTAGTAGGATTGAATAAAAAATCGGAATTATGCGGCTACTGTTTCTTTTTTAGTGGCAAAACTTGCCCCTACTCTTGAAGATCAAACATGCGAAACTTTGTGTCCGTTTAATAAATTTTTAAGGTGTCGCAAGGCTTTCTTTTGAAAAAAAGAATTAATTAATTCCTTCGTTTCGTCATTATTTTTATTATATTGGTGATTATAACATCGTTTTCTTATCAAAGAAACTAGTTGATATATTAATATGTTCGTTAAAAAAGTTCACATAATTCAAACTTCATAATCCAGATCAAGAATCGAAGTTATACTAAAGATAAAAATTGTTCTGCATTCCCTTTTTTTCTTTTTCTTTTTTTGAAGTATTATACTTTTTGTATCTATTCACTGTAAATACGCTTCACGTAATTATTCCTTTTCAGGAATTTCAAATCCGTCACATGTAATTTTCCAATATGCATAGGAGGGAGAAGATACCCGGAGGTCGCCTTTAACGTCAGACACATCTAACCCTCTTTGCACGTGTCATCCCAGAGACTAAGGGCGTGAACTCACGTCCACGCACGCCCACGCACGAGGGGAAGATAACCGTTGCAGGGTCACTCGACACGACGCTTCTCTCGCACGATCTTCCTCTCCGCCCTGTTGGAACGACGACGTGTAACAACCCTTACCAACACGACTAACTTTCTCTCTCTGTCCAACTTTCCCTATCTCTTTCTCTCTGTTAGGGTTGCACAATCGCGGCCTGATTGATAATTTATACGGTGCGTGCAGGTTATTTGATTATCTGTCCCCCAACTGGCCCTCTTTTTCTGCCTTTCGTCTCCTTTTCTGCACCATTTTCTAGTCTCCTCGAACTTTATCTTTTTTCATTTACTGTTCTACATATTTTTTTGGATATTTCTGTGTAATAGTGCGCATCATATTCCTGGCAGAGCTACGTTTCACGATAAAAAAAGAAAAACCACCAAAATTATTTTGCAAAAAGTTATTATTAGATACTAAAATATTTCACCGTAAATTTCCAGATACCGGAAATGAGGAACAAACATTTTTGAGGAATCGAGAATCGAGTGATACCTAGCTTAAACGATACATTCTTTTAGTTTTAGAAAGAAAAATACGTGTTGGTTGAATTAGACAACGATCTAATAATTTGATTATGCGATTCGGACATTTCCGATCTGTTTTATTTAAGTGAGATGCTAAAAATTCAACGCCACTATAACCGTAAATTAATCTGATTTCAGCTTATTGTGTGGAATACACGTGTATGCAATATCGCCCCTTATCAACCTTGCACGTTCTGGATGTCGCTTAGAATATTTCGGGGTATATCTAAGCCATTGCACATGTCTGTCCAGAATGTAGGGCGTAAATTTACGTATATGTACACCCACGCTTACGAGGAAGAATATAATAGCATCAGTTCCTTAATTAGCATGTTGTGTACACTGTACATGTTCTATACATAATGAAAGAACGAATGACCTTTGCTTTCGTATTTTAATATTTATTAGGTTGTCCAAAAAGTGTCTTTCTTTTACAGATATGTCTTTTACAACGATGCATCTTTATAGAAACATGAAACCTAATCTGTCAAACGTAGTGATTTTTATCTTGATAGAACAAAATGGATCATACGTAATTCGATAAAATAATATAAAACGAAAAATGTGCATCCATTATTTCTTTATAAAACGAAAGAAACTTTTCGGATGACCTAATAATTTGTTGTTCTTAATCATCGTACGAACGCGTCGAACATTGAAAGAGATGGGATTTTTCTCTACCATTCTATGTAAATCTATGATAGATACGATTGTTCGATACAATTTTTCGTCAAATTTGACTTCCGAGTTTAAAGTTTAAATATATTATAATTTATCAAAATAAATAATATAATAAAGACAAATAATAAAATATATGTATTACGTATAATGGAGTGTTTTCAATAAAACATATACATACATTGGTACAATTAGGAATTAAACATTTTTGTCAAATTTTAATGTAAATATTTACAATGTTTGCAGATTGTTAACAATGAAAAATCGAATTATCTGTTTTATGACGTATTTGCTTACTCGAATCTTACTCGAATACCTTGAAGAAGACTTCGTATATATCTACGTACATATACATATATAATACGTATATGCTAACAGCGTTTCAATAAGCTTCGGGGAATTACGCGCGGATTAATTTCGATACACTGAAGGGCCTTAGGGCGTACCCTTTCGGAGTCTAATTGGGTTGCACGCGTACGTGGCTACGTGTGTACAGTTTCTCACTCCTTTCGTGCGTGATCTACGCGCTTCATCCTGTGCGTACATATTTGGTGGGTTCTCTATTCAGCGTTACTCCGACGTACAGAAACCACAGAATCCTTTGCCACCTCAAATTTGTGAATGCACGCGAGTATAATAATTTGGATATATTGGCATGTGACAAGATCGATTCTAATAAACCGAATTGTAATATCTCCACTGAACGAATAGAGAAAATGGTAATTTTCAGACACACTAACGTTACAACAAAATTGCGAATTTTGAAAATTCACAGATGTAAAAGCGCACAAGATGCAGCTAATATACAAAGATCATGTTCGAATTCGAATTTGTCACAGATCAAATACAAATTTTATTTGAAGTTTGTTTCGGATTTCATCACTGTATCTGAGATTCTTTACGTTCTTTTTTATCGATCTCGTAATTTTATCGATACATCATTTTATTGATATAGTAAAAGCAATCGGCCGAAAAGATCGCTCGCGCTATACAACGCAAAGGAAATGAATAAACGTGAAAATCTGGAGCGTGCGTTCCTCTGCTTCGCGAAGCGGAATGCACCCATTAAATGATGCAGCCACGCGCCAAAATAAAGGATCATAGGGGAGACTACCTAAATAAGTTTCCTATAGCCGCAGGCAGTGCACGATTGTGCATCGAACTGTCGTAGGACACGAGGACGTCGAACGTTCTCACGTTTTTGACGCGGTCGGTTCAAAACGTCACTTTTGACACGCGCACTATTCAACGAACCCTCGAAATCGTTGATCGACGCGGAAGACGACACGTCTGACCTCAGCGATTTCTTCGCGGATCACTGAAGAAAATTATACTTTGAAATTGTACGAGAACCTAGTAGTTCTGTATTCGAGAACCTTGTTAGATAAATTAGGAGATATATCAAAATTTAAGTAATTAATATTAAGAAGTTTTTCCTAAGTACGCTTACGGAAATAAATTATCCTTATCTTGAGAATCGTTTTTTTCGAATTGAGTGTAAATTGCGTTATCTGTATAATCGACAAACTGACAAAAAGCGGAGGCGTCGATGACGATGGAGTATGAGAGGTTTAATTTCGAATCGGATTTCGAGTTATCGGTCGGTTGTGTAAGGTTTCACATTGGAAAATGCAATCCTATTAAAACTGTATAATACACGACACTCGTCGGGTAATATCAAGCTTCAAAATAAAACAGGCACAAGAAATAAAATCGAACGAAGGGATCGAAAGAAGAAACAAGATCTGGCGATCTCGAAGCGGATAGTTTATTTATCGCGATCGATCGACGCCGCGAGTGGTTACACTGCGAGCGCGTAAATGGCCGCGAGCCTTTATTTAATAAGTTGTTATAAATTAAAGGGCTACCGCATATTAAACCACCCTCGGCATATTTATAGTGATTCTTAAGAGAGTACGCCGAGCGTACGGATATGTAAATCAGTGGGGCCGCCGCGCCGCGCCGCGCCGTTTCAACTTCGCCACATTTCGATACTCGTTCGTCTCGACACACAAACACGCGTTTTCTTCTCTCTATATGTACTCCTTTACTTTGTTGCCGTACGTCCATTCTGACTACTAGCAATGCTACGTGTGTGTACTTATACAGCGTGTTTCAGTGGTCCTTGTACAATCGGCAAAAAGGTTTTTCTACGTGAAAAAATAATTCGAAAATATGGAACAACGTTCATTGGAATTTTGTTTAATATATATGAACTTGGCTAATTATCGACTGGCTAAGACTGGGTAAAAAATCAGCAGCATGTCATGGTACCTGCGAAAATAAATGGAAAATGTAGAATCACATTTTTTCGTCTAATGCCTGGTTGTCAACAAAATAGGGTTTGGATGTGTTTAGCTAAGAATTGGACCGGTAGACGCGATGGATTTTCAAATTTCATTTTCTCGAAAACGAAGCATCGTACAAACAAGTTTTACTCCATATTTTTGAGTTGTTTCTTCACATAGAATCATCTACTTACTGATTCTACTATGATTACTGGGACACCCTGTATATATCTAGGTATATGTACGTTTGTGTATCTTGAGTGTATATAGGACTGAAACCGGAGGTCCAGAGCCATACACAAGCGTAGACACGCTTATGAATTTATCTTCAGCGATGAAACGACAAACGGTTTTAATTGCCGCCCCGGGCTACGCCAGAGATCGCCGCAAGTCCCGCGGGATCCTCCGTTTCTTCTTTGCCTCGTTATCTCGTACTGAAGAAGCTCCGATAAGCGTTTAGGCTTTAACCCTTGTACAGCCATTGCTTGACCAGTAACGCGGCTATTTTTTTGCTTTATAGCTCGAGCGAGCAAGGGTGTAGTTTTTTGAGTCCGAAAAGTGGAAACAGAGAAGAAATTAGAACTTCTCTGTCTATTTTAATTTCTTTATTTTTATTCCTTATGAATCTTTCTGTTCTGTAGACGATATTCGAAATACCTACGCCAGTCGTATTAATTAATGATTGTAATTTTATGTAATATCTTTATATTATTATTTTCTATTATTTTTCATTTATATTAATTAAATACTACTCTGTCATTATCAATTTTGATATTGCCATTATTAATTATTGATTAATTTCACAATTTTTCTATCACCGATCCAATGTCTCGGAATTAATTATATATTGAAAATCAATTGTTTGTAGTATGAATCAGTATATCATAATTTTTCAACAAGAATAAAAGTATTTTCTCGTGTAATTTTCTAATCAAAACTTTCAGAATAGATTCGTCAGAATCGAAGGACGAATAAAAAGAGAATCGACTGTCGAGATTCTGACTGTAGTCAGTCTCGAGGGTACTCGAAGCCGAAAATGGCAAAGAAGTCGCAAACGGCAATCACGGGCTAAGTGCTAACCCAATCAAGCGACCTTCTCTTCGCTCCTCTGTCTTCCTATCGCACAAGGAAGGGAAGATATTCGGTACCCTCGAATTATCCTTTCCGTTACAGTTCTTCCCATGAAACGCGGCTTAATAGCCTTAATACGAGGCGGTATAGATGAAAAAAGTTGGCAAACTTTTACAAATTCAAATCTGCAGTTTCCAGCATTTGTAGATACTAATTTCGCAGGATATATTGTTATCGTACTTACGAAAGTATTAAAATAACGATAAGAAGGAAACCACCAAAATAACAGCGAATTCAAATGAAAATTTTATGCAAATAATCCTCGCAATTGTCATTTCTTTTTTGTGTATCTGTGGTATCAGATACAAAACATACATTCTTAAAATTTATATACATTATACGAATACTATTTCTGCATAATATTTTTCGAATCTATATCAAATCAATTTTAATCTGCTTATCAATCAACTCTCCGCTACAATTCACGTTTCGTACACATCTTCAAATGGACCGTGAAAAATTACCGTTTGCGAAAGAGGATCCCAGTCCATAAAAGTTTGGCAAGGCCTGGCCCAATTCATTCTATCGTTTCTCGTTCGCACCTCATCGATACGTTAGAGAAGTCCGCCAGTCTTTTTGGGGTATCGTTAAACATCGAATCAGCGTTCATCCTATTTGCTCCTCGCACGATCGTCCATCTTTCAAATCCTTTTCGCGGTCTTCTCTTTTCGCCACTTTGCTCCTCCGTACGGTGCCTTATACATCGTCTCCTGCGTTCTCCAGACGTTTCTGTCTTTCTTTCGTTTCAACCCCTCTCGCGGTCACGAATATCGTCCCTTCATAGTTCATATATCAAACGCTTAGGCAAGGCGGCGACACATAAATACCCGTACACGGTATATAAAAGCCAGCACCTCCGGAGGATATCCCACCAGGTAGAATATATTAACCCAGCCGGGCCGCGTGGGTTTCACGTATTTTCGGGGACACATCGTCTCTTCCCGTTTTACTATCTCTCTTCGATAAATGGGTAGAATTCGAAACGCGAGTGTCTGACGAATGACTTATGGCCAGCGGCGTGCTTTTAGCTTCTACGAACCACTATCGCGAGGGATTATAGCGAGCCACGCAACAACTGTGATCATCCAAGTGGCGATCTTCCTTTCTTACAGTGAATGGCTGATTCTTCGATAGTATTGGAATAGTATTCCGATGATGATAATTTGGAATATTGAAATATTAGAATATTCGAATTTCTGAATACTGGGTTATCTTGTAATTACGAACAAACGCGTATGCTCAAGGTTCTGGGCCTATTACTTTTGAATTTACGAAACACATTGTATATAATCAATGTTATACTTATCGAATATCTTCGAAGCGAATACAAAATGACAAAGATAAGAGTCGAAAATTTAAATGTACCTATTATTCGGATTAACGATAAAACAAGATTTCTCCCCTTCCTTCGTTAAAGGGTAAGATCGAGTTGAAAACACAAGAAACATAATAATTCATTACGTGTTTTGCGATAGATTTTTATTGACAAAGACTCGAATACGGAGAAAAGTAATTGTCAAATGGCCGCTGGCTTTTTCATTTAATCTAAAAAGTCAAATTTCCGTGCTAAAACTACTTAATTCCTTTCTAAAAACTCAGCCAGCGTACTATTTCAAAGAAAAAAGAATAAACAATTTAGATTAATCATACATACACGAAAGTAGCAACAGAATGGAAGTGGAAGGTATTAGGTTTAGTAGCATGTTTCGCGAGTATCAGAGGAATGGCAGCGAAATGAACTTAACCAGAAGCGAGAGAGAATCGAGGGTGCAGTTTGTGCTAACAGCGTTTGATCTCGGTTTGTCCCCTGGGATGCTAACAATGCCTTATGTCAGTTCTGCTGCTTACACGCGTAGTCTGTTGCTTGGCACGTATAAGTTCACGGCTGTTCTCTACCCAAGAAGTTTCCAGGATAATCCGATCATTGGCCCACTCTCTGCCGAACCAGGGACCTCATTGTCGTGTTTATAATGGCACACGATGGCGTTTGTCGCTGTTACAGTTGCAAACGGTACAAACGATCCAATTTTCGTGCACGAGGGATCTAGCAATTTTCCGAATGCACGAAAATTTCCTCGTCGGGGCTGTCCCCGTGGACCGTGGAAATCGTTACTGTTCCAATTTGCATTAATTGAGACGCTGAATCTAGGGAAGACTAAATTTATTTGTACGTGTTTTGTAATACGAGCCGGAGTTAGTTAGTTCTATAATCGGAAGCCACACTGATCAACTCTATATTTCAAGGGAAATTTTCACGTCAAGGATTAACAAAATATGGTATCTACTATGTTCGGAGAGAAACTCAATAATTTCGAATGTTTAAAATATCTCTTCGTGTACATTCGCTGTCTTATAAAGCTTTATCGTTCTATCGTTAACGTTTCATCGTTTCATAAAACCTCGAAATTTTCGTTCAGAAGTTTATCCTTGTCGATGATTGATCTTCGAAACATCTCGCTGACTATCTCACGCGTGAGTTAGTTCACGATTTTGTAATCAACTATGCAAACGATCCCTAGCGCAATAAAAATGACGGTAGATATGTATCTATAATGGTGCCGCTGCGGGTTTTTGCTCGTAAACGTTTCTGATGAAATACGCACTAATAACACCGGGTTGAAAACGTTGATAAGCAAATACCTATACCTGAACCTGTACTCGCGTATAACGTGAGATCGACGAGCTGCACGAAGCAGATAATAGTAGCAAGCATATGTACTTCGTAAGCGGATTGCTCGATATTATGTGGACATTGCAATTTCTACATAATTTATAACGCTTTACGATTGCTAATGATAATCATAGTACTCGAGCGTAGTCTGAGATTTGTAATTTGCTTGAACGTGAACTTTTTCAGATTCGTTCTTATAGCGTCGAGATCGAGAAAGACTTTTATTTCGTACTGACAATGAGTGGAAATTTGTTACGCTTATTCCATAATTATTAGCATTTCGAATGGATGGTAGTCTAATTAAAATTGCACGGAATTATGAAATACGTCAATTAACGAATATTCTATTTTAATAATATAATATAATATACGTTTCATACGAAGTAAGTTAATAATCCGGTATTGCGCGAACAGTGATTACGCTAAAAGCAACGAAGCGGCTACTTGTAACGCAATGAATTTTCAGGAATCTGCTAAGAATTATTTGAAGAACTTCCTAGAATTTCTGGGTAATAGTATCCACAAAACAAAAAGCACGTTTGCTTCACGTTATATTTTAATATTTACGATTCCAGCCTTCCAGTCGGCAATGAAATCGTAAAGAGTTTTGGAGCGACAGATCTTGGCCAAGGGCGGAGACCGCCATTAAGAAGACCTTATTAATATTGTAATTCTCTTTTAATACGCGTAAATCTAGGATCTAGACAAGCCCACCTCGGAGACTGTTTTATGGTGATTCGCTTTCTATAGATTTCTTCCCTCGATGCAATGGTCCCCAGAGATAGCTCTTCCTACTGATCCCAACGACGAATACTCCTAGCAAATGCGAGAATTATGGTTGGATTATTTTACACAACTTAACAATTTCAATCATCCGTCGTAACGATTGAATTGTGTAAAATAATTCGTGAAAGTATTGGAATATTGGTAACAAATTTTCTTAAATATACGTCTATCTACTTCGTTATCTTGCGACTAAAAAAAAAAGCTTGAAATCACAATTCCTTCCAGTAGCACCAATATCATACCATCGAAAAGAAATTCCACTGTCGGTTCTGATTTTTAAAATGACGAACACGAAATATTCGAGAGATAAATAAAAAGATAATGATCCTCCATTCTAAGATCGGACTTTTATAGACAAACGATCTACGAAGGTTTATTAGGAGAGCCATTACAAGCGTGACATTTCAAATTTTAATACGGCAATTAAAATATGTTAAACAGCTACTTAATACTGTATCAACATCCATGTGCGTACACTATGATAAGGACGTGTGCGTGAGTATCTCCAGAACGTGGATAGCAGTATTTCATATTTAACGCGAAACCGTAACTCGCCGCGGCTGCTGCTTCTTGTTGCCGTTGTTCCTTCTTTTTTCGATTTATAATTTATTACCGGCCGCCATTGTCGGGCCACCGCGGCACGAATGCCTTTTTTCGAATACGACCGATACCAAAGCTCCGTGCACCAGATACACGCATATAAATATTGGACGTGCGCAAAAATTTTATACCTTCGCGAGACGTGTCACTTTTCCATTTCGACTAAATTTATCGTCGCGATTTTTTGGTTCCATCATTCGTCGACTGTGTATTTCGAGTATTTATTTTAATCTGTGTCCCATCTCGCGCGAGTACGTCCTTTGTATTACACATAGGCAAGCAATTTAGGAACTTAGAGGTCTACAGATATATTTTTTTTATAAAATTTCAGCCTTAGAGTTGTGGAATTATGTAATCGTAATATCGCGGAATTTGAAGATTCAGGGCATTAGGAATTTACAAATCTGGACTACTTAAAAGTGTAGACTGATGTAGACGAAAGTCCTAAAATAATGCTGAGAAAAATAAAAATAAAAATGTAAATTCTCTTGCCTGAAACAACCCTCTGCAAAAAGATTCAAAGTTTTCAACGCCACATTTAATCGATCCAATCCTAAGCACTTCTTCCTCATTTTCATCTATCGAAGAATCGAACCAAATATCAGCCAAGAATCGAACCATAAAAAGATAACAAGTACACAAAAGTGAAATGTCCAAACGTCCAGAAGAAAGAGAAAAATCTCAGCTGTGTTCACGACAAACGGTCTTCGAGCGTGCACCGCATTCACACGCGTCATTTACCAAACGTCCCTTGCATCGCTTTCCATAGCCACGGCACGAACGCAAAAGCCCGTGCGTCGATCCGGCACGTAGGTAGAGGCATATACACACATAGGCTCGGTTAACAAACGAACACAGATATCTCGTATCATCGGCGGATGAGTTAGGCGGTCGGTGCGAAGTCAGTCAACTGATGGTGCTGGTATGACGTGGTAAATTATTTATTCACCGGCGACTGCGGGTGAATAATGGATCTTCCTTCGCCGCGAATGGCACTGAGAAACGTTATTGATCACCGAAATATCAAAAGTAGGCGTATCCATCACCGATGGACCACCATACGCACATAAACGTGTGTGTCGAAACGAACCCGGTAGAAACGCGAGTTATATAGCAAATATACACCGTGAGCCTAAATTTGTGGCACGAGCGAAGTCAAGGAGAATTTATGGTACAAGATAAGGTGAAAATCAGAAGTAACAAAAATTGCGTTGGAGGCTTCATTTACGAGAAAATTGAATTTGAAAGTTCGTCGAGTACGCTGTATCGGGCTACATAACTCTTAATCGAGCGTGTTTAAACTCAATTTTCTCGGGAACCAGATTTCAAGGGAAACTACTTTATTCTGCGTTTTCGACTTATTTAGGATGACCTGCCGATTACCGACACCTACCCGATCGACGATTTGTCAAACATACATATGCTTATGCTTGACAAGTTCCGAGTTTCGAGTTTCTGCAACATGAAGATTCCAAGGCAATTTCGTTATCATTGATTTTCGTCTTATTTTACATCGTACAATCTCCCTGACTTGGTTTGTACCACGAATTTAGGCTCACGGTGTATATCCTGAACTATACATACGCACGAAGGAGAGAAGAGATGGAAGAAGAGCGGAGATGGACAGACAGACGGATGGAATGCTCGGCCTGCATCGGGCCCTGTTCCGACAATAAAATCGATTTTTCATACGAGGCATTTATCATACACCCGCGATAATGGGTGTGTATGGAGATACGGTATAAATATTTCGAGGTAAATAATCGTTAGCTTTCGAGTACCGGAGTGTGGAGAGAGCATTAATAATATCGGTGTCCTTTTCACGTGCTAGAAGGAATTGACAGCATGGTAGAATCCTTCGTTACCAATGAGCGAGCGCAACTGAGCGTTGTGTAGAAGTGCGCGCGGTCCGGTGATGGTAATAAGCGTCGAGATCCTTGTTCATCGCCGTTTCTCTTCCTCCTTCGATCGTGTGGAAAGTTGTGGCAATGGAGGGCATGAAAAATTCTTCCATTGGTTTCGTGTGGTAGGTGTGGTTTAGTTATTACTGTACAGACGGATTAATAAAAGAATTTTGGTTCGGGCAGAGAATATTTATAATTGTAGGTAATATTCATAGATTAATATTTGCGTAGACGTTTCTATTAAATTGATAACAATTATCACATTAGCAATTGTACATCGTTAGGTTAAATTATTTTTCTATTGGAGTTCTATCTATTTTGTTCGAAGAGAATTTATTTGTAACTATGTTAGAAATATTTGATTGTTAAGTATGCAACTATGTTTACTAACATACGAAACTAAAAATACATAGCTGATTATTTTTTCAAAGATCGGAAGAAGATAAAATGAGAATAAAAAGATCGATTTCTATTCAGCTCATAAAAAAATTGAATAAACCGATATGGAATAATCTCAGAGAAAATACCTAGAATGTATTAATCCGATACTCGAATGCAAAGATCGAATAGAAGAGAAGAAGATATAAAAACAAGAGCAAGGTTCGCTTGCATAGATTCTAGGGAAGATAATTGTTTACTACATGGCTAACCTAAATGGACCTTTTTACCGAGATAAGAACGTTCGTTTGCGAATAGACCGCTATTGTATCTGGTTGAACGACAATCGTTCAACCGTAGGACACTTGTCGTTGATAATTTGCCCCCTCGATCTCGACAATCCATCCGAAAAATTTCGTCGATTGATCGGACAAAGGGGCCACGAAGCGCCTGCAGTGTCCGCAAGTGCGTACTTCGGAAGTGAATAGCAACACCCTCCTTTGAAAATCAGCGGGATACTAATTGCGTTGACGGCCACGAGAAAACCAGAATTTGGGAGCATTTTGAACGTGGAAAATGAGGATCGTGGAACGGAAACGTTTAGCGTATGGATTCTTTAATTCTTCCGGGAGTATGAATTTATAGTAACGAGCTTCAAATTAAACATTCTCTGTGAACTGAAGGATTATTCGATCGTTACACATACCTATCCATTAAAATTAAAATATTACTAATATTAAGTAGGTACGATTAAAATAATATCAAGTAGGCAGGTAGAACAGACACGTTAGTTCCGATAATATTTTTTGGTATTACAATACATAGTCGAAAACAATGTTATTCAACCAGAGAAGTTAACTTGCCTAAAAATCTCTGCTTGTAACGTGAACGTTTCAACAAAACCAGACATCGATTTAATCATCGGACGCATTACGCTGGAACACTCTATCGCTCGTCAAGCGTTGTTCACGAGCAAGAAACTGCAATAAATCAGTCACGAACGAGCAATACGAAATGACGGAAACAATTCAACTTTGTCCATTAACATCGACCGTTCCTCATCGTCTGTCTATCTACATACAGCGCCGTGCAAAAGCCTCGGATCATCTAATAAACAGCAACGATTTATTTTCACTTATCTTTTGGATATTTCAAGAACGTTGACTGTTATAACAATAGAATGTTATCCTAGCTACTCTATCGAGTGTTTAATTATTTTTGCGATTAGAAGTTAACACGCATTCGCTTTTGATAATATTAACGTTTGTATCTAGATAGAAGCATGATCACCTACTTGTAGATACGTATTTATTACCTCAGTTCTAATTATTTCAAATTATATTCTAATCCTAATTCTAGATAGTGCGGCTCGTTTGCTGGAACAATAACGTAGCAGAAAAATCACGAGTAGTTGTAGCGTAAAAAGTCTGCGATTCTCGAATGGTCTAAAGTCCCAAGACTTTTGCACGGTACTGTATTACTCACTGATCTTACGAAACGCCGAGCCTCTGAGACCGTGGCTGAAATAGAAGCGAGGCGAGAAGGCTCGTAACAACGTCCGTGACAAATCCGCGTCGATTAATCTCTCTGCCGACACGAACGTGTCCGTTTCTGTTTATTAGCATCGGTAGACACCAGCCATTTACAAGGTGTAACTATGTGACCAGGTGGTCGATCGTGAAACTCGACCACTGAAAACCCTTGCACCGAGAATGACCCCCAGCTGAGAATTCTCCTGGCTTCTTACTTTTTATTTCTCGCCTCCTACGGCGTTACCTCTTCATCTTCGCGTTGTGCGCCACCGCCGATCTGCTCCAGGTCCTCGACCAACGAGCAGAGAGCCGAGTTCGCAGATAATTACACGATCGATATGCTAAACATCTCTCGCCTCAATCACGTGAATAAACGGAGGCACGTGGTAAATTGGATTAATCAACAGATTAGGGCACCTACCTATGAGATGAGTGGTCTGTGTTTGTAGCTGTCAGAGTGGGTTTTGTAGGGAATTCTGGTACGAGTGTGATTTTGCTATGATAACTACATGTACATGTGGATTTTTGTCTGTATTAGAGCTATATGCATAGGTTTACGAAAGTATTCGAACACTTGTAGAAATCTCTTATATCACGCGTATTATACCAAACATTTTCAAATCTTATCTTTCTATCAACAACTTCGAAATAAGTCGGGAAACATAACATTGAAATTACAAATAAGCAAGTATAATCTGTATTTCACGAAAGTATTTAAACTGTCGATTATTAAACCTCGAATTAATGAAAATTATTCGATGAGACCATATTTAACATTTATTGCGTAACTACATGCTTCATGGTTATCCATGCCGTATATAGTTACTAATGTTTCACTAAATACATGTATCTACCTATGTATGTTTGCAATCAATATCTTGTAACTTCTGTAAGTATGTATTTTCTAGTTGATTTCAGATCTGTATCAAGCTTCATCAATGTACCTAATCATAAGAGTCCTGTTTCATTACAGTGCTAATGAGATTTCGAATGTTTTACATAACACGTTACCTACGATATAGACATGAAAATGTTCTGGTAAGCGTGCAAATACTTTCATGAGCGTGCATGTGTACACAAGTACTACAGTGTAAATGTGTTGAAACCTATGCAGTGGACACGCGAGAAGCGTGAGTTTAATCTACTAACCCATAAGGTTAGACAGACGGTGCCGACCTAAAGGGGATCGAGGATAAGAGATACAGTGGACGAAGGGGTATATCCCATGCGAACCTTCATCCAGAGGTGGACTTAAAGGCTTGGGATTCTTATTTCCCCATAAATAATTTTAATGACGCGCCGCGGCAGTTCGGGTATAGGGCGAAGCTATGCGAGAGCCGTGTACCTGTAGCCAGGCCTCGTATTGTTATTTATTTTATTCGTCGCATCTGAATAACAGTCTACGCGTCAATACATATATGTAGGTACATATGTATACATATTAAGGTGTATGCGTGTGGAAATGCGAAAACGTAGCTTGTCGTCGCTATTCTGAATATTTCCTGCACGTCATTTTTATATAATCTTATTTGCTATTCATGGGGTTTTAATTATAAATGGGATAATTATGAAATAAAGAATTGACAGGTAGCAGAGACAAATTAAGCGAATCAAAGAGAGGCTATGTATACTAAGTAAAAATATAGGGAAGTTGCTTATTCGATAGATAGATAGAGATATTATTCGAATGTGTGACTCATCTTTGTTAATTATATCTAATAGGCATGATACAAGTACTATAGCCGCAGCGTAGGTACCAAGTACCAAGTATAAGTTTGTCCTGCATACAGGTACCTATACTAAAACAGTAATAATAATATCTAGTTTTTTTTACAATTCTACAGTTTTATATTATAGCAAAGCAATTTCGTGGCTTGTAATTTGTAAAATTTCCTCACAAATTTTATGTTTCTTCCTACCAGATTCCATATTCTTCCAGAAAATAATTTATTAGTATTTGCAATTTGTAACTCTTAGCCTGTAAAATTTCGCTAATATAATATTAAGTTCCAACAATAATATTCGTATTATGCAACAGGGTACCAGCGCAACTTCCCTTAGCCTAACCAGCGTATTTTATAGTTTGATTCATTCCAAAATTCTATTTGTCAAACACCGTAAAAATTCCCTTTCCCCCAAAATCCGAAAAAGTTACCAAGCTAAAAACAGATATCGTAACCTATCACAACATGCTGGACAATTACGCTACCCTCGTCGAGCCATCTCGAGAGAAAGATCTTTGAGAATGATTCTTCTTCCTACCACGCTCGCCACTCCACCAATCGAAAAAGCGTATCAACGTTAGCTTGGTGGGAGAAATGATGCGCTCGTGTGCGCCTCGTGGTAGTACACTTTCGTGTCGCTGGGCGGGTCGCGGCTCCACCAATGAGACACGGCGTAGGGACCGTGCCTGCGGGACGCCGAGGCCACGCCCACGTTTTTAGTGATACGATACTTCGCAGCGGGTCGTGCAGAGCCGCGACCGTGTAGCGTAGCTCGGCCGGGAATTACGTTATTATACGTCGAGCGCATCGAGTCTCGGGCCATGCTGCGCTCCTCGGGCGTAGCTGTCGCTTGCTTGCGCGTCGCGTGAACGCGTTTTACCTCTCGTGCCGTGCTGCGCGATGCCTTTGGGATCGCGGATTACGCCCCTGTGATCGATTATTATCTGAGGAGGGATCGGAGGTGTACAAGATCGTGGAAGTGCCTGGATCCGTTTGAAGAGGCAGTTATGAAGGTATGTGAATGCTAAGAGGTATTTTTGAGATAAAAGATGTTGTAAAGGTGGTTTTTGGGGATACAAGAAGGTTCGATTGGCAGGTTTTAATGCGAAGTATTTTTTAATAATGTTATCTGTTATATGAGTAGGTCAGTAAGTAGTTGGAAAATATTAGGAGTAGAGCTTTTAGTGTTTTGGTTCTTACTTATGTATCGATTTAGAGAGGCAGTTATAAGAATATGTGAATATAAAGCGGGTATTTTTGGGGCAAGAAATATTTGAAGGTGGGTTTCAGTATTTACGGATTATTTTTTAATAATCTTGTAATAGAAGTTACTATAGAATGTTTTTAGTTTATTGTAGACTTATTTTTTAATGATTCATTTATTAGAGGTCCCGCGCAGTAGCGCCGATTTTTCGTGTAACAGTTTCGCCGCTAAACAGCGAAACGATTTTGTTACTGTGCGTGTACGTAGCAGTAGAGCTGTTTGTTTTCGTCATTAGTTTTGCCATACATATATGCTACTAGAGAAACAGTTTTGTCGCTAATGCACGCGTGTTTATTAATTTTATAAGACTGACGACAACAAGAAAACAGATCAGTGGTTATCCAGTTGCTAGATGTTGCTAGATAAAAGAGTGGTTCTGCAGTCACGTCAACAAATGGCCTTTTCGTGAACGACAAAGTTGTCGCTAGTGTGCGGAGGCTGCTTACAGAAAGGAACTTGTAATTGGTTAAAAGTTATTTGCGTAAGATATGATAAAGAAGATAAAATAGGAAACAATAAAAAAAAATTCACAACGAGAGGTTACAATGAAAAGCTCCCACTTGTGCGTGATTTACCTCAGCCATAAAATTCTTAGATTCGTCGCGGTCTGATGAGGTTGATGAGCGTTGGTGGACAGTAACACCAGGTAGAGAAAAAGAAAAAGAAAGAAACGGTGTGAACGGATGGCGGGGAATCCTCGAGCCGGATCAAGCGACCAACCATAACTTTGCATCCGTCGTGTCGCAAGGCGCGGTCGTCTCAAGCTGAAGCAGCTACATGCTAAATATATGTACGTAGCTACATATATAGGAATAAACGAAATAGAGGTAGCGGATTACGGTCGATCGGTTGGCGCGATTGTCTTGTCGCGATGTCGATCGTGTGTCACTGCTGCTATCTCGCAGTGTATGTTAAGTATTGCTGAATCGAATACAAGCGGACTGTTCTAATGCATACATACTCGACGCGCTTTCCGCGTTATCACCGGCGCATTGATGCGTGTCGATGCTCGAATCACAAGTTTAGAATCGCGGAGACATTGAAAATTGAATGTCGTAAGCGGTTATAGACAAGTATATTTATGAGTGTTTGTAGTAAGATAGGGTTATTTGAATCATCTAATCTTCAACATCATAAAATTCAATCTTGAACTTTGTACAGAACAATCAAACTTGTACGTTATGAGATGCCATCGATCTTCGACTAATAACGAAAGAATGAGAAAACATCGTTTTAGGTTTAGCAAGAAGAAATATCAGAAACTGAAAAATGATTCGAGTAACCCTACGGTAAGATAAAGCCAACGAGGAAATTAATAAAATAAACAGAAGACTGAATAACTTGTAGAAACAAAGTAATATGCACGCGGGTAGCCGAGATCAGATTCATCACAAGACGTTTGTATCTTAACGTTAATCTTGACAAGGAAATGATTGACGTTTTTTCCCGATATTTATTAATATTTCTATTGTTGGCACTTATTTATTCTTTTGTAGTTATTTAACCATAATTACTATTCGTACATACAAGGAAAGCACCGGTAAAATCTATCGACGAATAGCAAAAAGATTATGTTTACCTACAGATCGAGATCTCTAAGTGGTCCACGTTTTGGTAATGATATACCTATTTAATAACCCTAATTGAGGGTTAAGGAACTGTTAAACCCTTTCAAGACCAACGCTTCTAGACTTGTGAGAAAACTTCCGTACCCTTAATTTTTCCGTATATAGTCAATCTAAATGGATAAATGCATAAATGTGGAAATAACTCCTTAAAAAGGTCGGTGTAAAAGAACGATCTGAACGTAAAAACACGTCTTGCACGATTGTCCAATGTCACGATTTGTAGGAACAGGTCGCGGTGTCACGGGCATTTAAGCAAATAACACGTGCGCGTCCTTTCTGTATCGTTTACTGTCGCGGCTCGTACGCTTCGTTGGTACCGTTCGTCCTCTAAAAACGAAGCCATATAACTTCGGATCAGGCTGATGCGCCATTTTGCGCCTTACGCCGACAATTTACTGGACCACACACGTACTCACAGTACCATCTTGAAAGGTCCTTTCGTATAACAGCTCGTGTACTGCCCTTCGCGTGGGATGTGCCTCGTCTCTCAGATCTGATCTTACAGGTATTTACGATTTCGCCCCGTGTCTGCGTAGGTATACTTTATAGATATTCACTAGCAAATGAGCCACGGCTGTTCTTTAACGAATCATACGTCGCATTCGTTCCGCCACGATATTTTTATGCGCTTTATAATTTCTCTTTTTTCCGATTTTCGGTAGTCGTATGTATCACTCACGGTAATTAGAAGAATTGTGGTTGGAGATTTGTAAGTACATATTATTTTACGACGCGGCTAATCTGTTCCGGGTAGAAGAAGCGCTTAACGAACATGTCCATTGTAGATAATTTTCAATAGCATGCTTCTGTTTTGTTGCGTCTACGATTGTTAATACGTTTATACTATATTTTATTGTTATATGTAGCTGTGATTTTGCTCGGTGCAACTTCCGGTTATGTCGCGCGTTTGCTTTCTGGCTTCTATGATTAGACGGCGTTTTCTCGTATACTTCTGACATTGTTATACTATACGTGTAGTTTACCAGATTTTTAAAACATATTGTGCAGTGTATAAATCGCTGTAGTGCATTATCAATGTTAATATGTGTGCTGCGAAACAAAATCTACTGAGAAGATAGAGATAAAAGTGGAAGAAACATTAACCTGTTACTTGTTGGATTATTAGTTAGGCAGTTTGCGAATAGACACAAATTGCCATATTACAGTTTTTATCCTTTTTCGCTAATTTTATCCTAAATAATTTACGGTTTGTTAAGTCGAATGTAAGCGTAAATTTTACACTTTTGAGATGGAGTGTTCTAAATAGATATTTGAAATCGTAAAATTTCGAACAAATATTGGTGGAAGACTTGGAAGTCAACATCATTGCGGCGTGTCTCCGATCCCATAGATCGTAACTCCGGATGATCCGTTTTATGAAGGACACCAGTTAGATCCACGTACTTCTTTTCGTCATTAATCTTGCTTGATCTTTTGAAGTCTTCACCGTTAATTCTAGTTTATCGATCCGATTCACTTAACGGGTATTTCGCCACTATCTAGAATGCCAAGTATGTTTTTACTAATCCATTAAACATTTAATATTTTCTTATTTAACTGATTCGAAAGACCATCATGTCGATATAACAGTATTTCGGTATTCTTTAATTATATCTTAGCATCTGTTTGACTGAAATCTGTCAAAGTAGCGGATCTTAGTTTCCTCTCTTTTTTGCAATCATGGTTTTGTCAAAATCGTTTTTTACTTTTATTGTGATTTAAATATGATACGTAAAAACGAACTATCTCATTATTTATTTATCCTCATAACACAATCTACTTTATTTAATCAATTATAATTATCTATATAGGCAATACCTACCTATATTTAAGTAGGTACATTTATCGAAATTGATTATTTTAGTATTAATTTTATTTTAATATCCTTTGGATATAAACATTTATAAACATTCGACGATGTCGATCATAACTGTTAATACATTCGTAAATTTACTAATTCGCAAATTTATTAAACATTTTTCTTGCCCATGTTGCCTATAGTTTTATTTACATAAATTTTGTGCTATTCATCAGTGACAAAATATGAAGAAAAATGAGCAGATGTTGCCAGAAAAGATAGGTACTTAGCCGTTAAGTATATATAATTAGGAACATAAAATAGCGTCATAAATCACGATGAAGATATCATAAATCAAAAGTGAAAATATTTTGGAGATTTTCACCGAGCTTATCTTATTTCACCGATAAGTATTATAAATTTATACGATAATAAGGTGTTATGTAGTTTCGTTTAGTACTTATGACATTCCTACGATCGTAACGTAAACGTATTAGAGATTACTTTAAGCTTCCGATATATAGGTACAAAAATGTATTAGAATAATATGATAGCGTGAACAATGAACTCGTGACTATTAGAATGTTAGGAGTGTATTATGCAGGAAGGTGCATTAATCTTAGGAGAATAAAATTGTTGATTATAAAGAAATGTACAGTTAGAATCCATTACCGTTTGATGAACTACCAACGGTACTGCGTAGTATGAAACTTTAGCAGGAAATGTTTATAATCAGATAGCGAATGTTTATGTAAATTTGTATTTTTCTGAAAAATAAATCTCTAACGAAAGAAGATAAAATTAAAACAATCTTATATAAATCGATTGTTGGAAACGTGTTCTATAAAAATAAGAAGTGACCAGCCATATTTCGCACGCTCAACGTACTCGTCGAAGTCAAAAGAAAGAGAGAAAAAAGAAAGGATGAAATAAAAGGAATCGGCATGGAGAACTGCGGATCGGGGTAATAAATTGATTCGACGTGGCCAAGGAAACGCGTCACATTAACATATGTTTGCATTTTATTAATAGAGTGCCAGAAGTGTGGCTCGATTCGTTTTGCTTCTACAACTATTGCGATATATTATCGCCCCTATTTCTCATATCGACTTTTTTCTCTTAATTCGCGGAATACACACTTTGTCATCGACGCGCCGACATTTCTTCGCGCGACCGTAGCGAAACAAAATTGTTCCCCCTATTAGCATAACCGCCACATTTCGCTTATACACATACCAATAACAAAGTATAGGAAACTCGTATAAAATCATAGATATGAACTTAAGATTCTAAAATTATAATTAGACTGCAGATTTATAGGAAATTTAAAAATACAATGTTGGACAGTATGCACATAATTCGAAAGAAATCCTGTAATCAAGATTGTACTTATAGGTATTAAATAGCGAACGTAAAATAATAAAAATACAGATAAAAATTTCAGATATGGTACTTACATTAACGATAAAACAAAATCTCTTCTTTCGCCAATTTCGACCTACGGTTAAAGCCGTATATACGTAACGATATTATCTTACACAATGTTCATTTAAGTAACTCGCAGCATATTTCTTACGCCATAACTTATGACCCATTTAAAAAGCAAAAAATTATCATCTTATTGGATTCACAAACGTAAAATAAATGATACCTCCGATATATATATATATATATATATATATATATATATATATATATATATATTACACTACCATTTACAAAACTGCTATCACTCCGTTAATTAAAATCTTCTCACTGTCTTACTATGGTGGGCTCCCGAATTACATATCAACACGACTCCCTTCTGCGGTCGGTTTCTTCGTCATTACGTAGTAAATGATTCGAGGTAATCGCGAAACGAATCTGCTGCCCGTGCTTCGATCCGCCACATCCACTCACAGCCGTGCTATACATCCACTAGAATAGGAATGAAAAACCGACAAAAATCATGAAAAGTCGACATATTATATTGTGTCGCGTGAAAACGAAAAATCGGATGGCGATTTAAATAGATTTCGAGTGGCTTCTCTAGAAGATCCATTGTACCTGCGGGGGATCGTTTCACCCCATAGACCACAATATCTTTATGGTGGGGAGGACTTTTCTACGAAGGCGTGTAGAGGCTCGTGCCCTTGGATACCACTCGAAAAGCCGCTGGAAACACACAAAAACCCGGCAAGAATTATTTTCAGTGGAACATCCTTTTTCTTGCCACCCCCTCCCCCTCACTCACGCACGCACACACACACACACACACACACACACACTCTCTCTCTCTCTCTCTCTCTCTCTTTCTTTCTTCTTTCTTTTCCTTTATTGTTGTGTTTGTCTCGTTTTATTTCGAGCGGTGGAGTATCGTCTGAAAGAGCCAGCCGAAAGAAGGATGCCCGTAGTGGGCCACTTTGTCAACTTGTCACCTGGGTTGCGAAGGATGCGAGAGAAAACGAACGAAAGGCCCCTCGGGATCAAGGGAACGGCGATCGTTCTTGTTCGCACCAGGAAGTCTTTGCTTCTTCCCTTCTTCATCGAGATATTTCTTCTTTTTATTCCTTTCTTCTTTGCGTTCGATTGAATGGAAAAGACGTGGCTCTTGGAGTTTGAAGGAGTTGTAATGTATTGAGAGTTTGATCTTAATTTGATGGTTGCTGTGATTGGGTTAACTGATCCTAAATTTTAGTAGGATTTTTAGAGAGGGAAAGGCAGGCAGGTATAGACGATTGTGTCTTTTTCTAAGATTCGAAAATTAACTTGAAGTTCAGATTGAATTTTAACGTGAGAATGTTGGCTATTTATTAGAAATTAACGTAACAACTGTTTCGTTGTAAATATAGTCGCGTATTTTAGATTTTCTATTGGTACTATACCTTGAATTATTCCGCATATTTTATTGTGCTAATTTTTGCAATTATTAATTTCCTATTAATTGCATACACACCTTCAATTTGCTTATAAGTTTCTCAAACGCATAAATTAAATAGAAAGACAAATTATCCCAGTCATTGGATAATTATTCAACTAGGAGAGATAAAAGTTTCACACGAAACGAATTAAACGATCTACGTAAGTAAGTAAAGGAAATGAATATAGAAAATAGGGTCGTAGGCATAGCTGGCACGTGTGACTATACACACGAGTATAGCGATATAAGTGTTACACGTACGTTTAAAGTTCATATACTTAATCACGAACTTGCACAGCCTTGCAGGTGAGAAATTCAAGTGGAAGGCGGTGTAGGTGCGAGGTTAATTAACGACTCGCAGATAATTTGTCGATATCGAACACGCGTAGTAGACGGTCTCTTAGTGAAAATCAATATATTTACTGCTTTGTAATAAAAGTTGATCTGAAAATACTATTATGGAGAAATCGTGTTTCGTTTCTTCCTCAAGTTATAGCGCAATATAGGCACATAATTAATGGAATCATGTACAGTTCGATTAAAACGTATTTGTTCGCTTTCTACCTTTCATTTATTTATTCGTTATAATATTAGTCATATTCGTTGCAATATGACTGAGATTTTATACCTTTTAAGATTTTATACCGAGATTATTTATGAAAGTCGTTTACATTCGCTATTCAAATTTCGCAAATTTCAACGATCTTTACAAAACAAGTTAAAAAATTGTTGCCTAAAATATGTAATACGTCTAAAAACAGAAATTTACCAAAAATTCTATCATCGATTATGCATCTACTCGACGAAAGGAAATTCTAGAGAAGTTCATTGTTGGCATCGGGGACGAGTATTATCGTTATTACCTCGTACCTACCTCGAGTGACATTGGCGGGAGACAAGCGGTCGAAGGGAAACGAAGAAGTATCGATTTCAATGGACACCGTGTCGCGGTACCGAAAGTGACACGAAGCCGCGAATACCGTAGGAAAGCGCATACTGGGACCCCCATAGGACCTCCCGTCGACAGGCTTTCAAGTTTGAAAGTCATACCCCGGTGGTGTGCCTCGTCGTCGACAAGGGGACCGAAAGCGAAACCACTCGAGAGGCAAGAATGGGGCCTCATGGCTATTCTGAATAGAGGCGTGTACAAACCCGGTGTACGATGCCACACTGCGAAACCGTTCACCGATCTACCTTTGTGTAAATAAGGCAATAAGGCGAGCCAAGCGGGATTACTCTTCGTTTAAGTCTGCAGATCGGATTATGCGAGATACCTTGACGTTTTTAGGTAGACAGGAAAGAATTGTATAAGGAAGATGTGGGGAAGCATGCAGTTTTAGATTATTTAGATCAGCAACGAGTTTGATCGTTGTTTGAAAGATATAGACATAAAAATATCCATAGTATTGTACTCTGTATAATATTTAACCCTTTGCACTCCGAATTTAAATTCAATTCCGTTACCAGCAGCTCCCAACGCTTTTAAGTGTTTCATTTGAAATTTACTTTAACTAAAAAATAAGACAATTTAAATAAATAAAGGAAGAACCAAATTCACTTAAATACCAGTTTTATTCGCACTATTGTTATATTTTGTAATTTTTAAGTGTATGATATATCTTGAAACAATTTCCACGATGCAATCTTGGTTTTCTTTAACATGTTTCACAAAAAAAGGTAGGAAAGAATGTCGAGTGGGACTCGACAAAGGAGCTCCTGAGATAAAAACTAATATCGAGTAACGCTCGACATAGGAGTGCAAAAGGTTAACAGATAAATCAATTTTCTGCCTAAATTCTATTTTTTTAACCGTATCCATGAAAATATGAACTTGCGTAAAAATCCGCAGTCTACTTACTTGCTTTCTATTCCATCGAGCAAATTCGTGTTTCTTCTGACATTATTTTCGCTTAAACGCTTAACCTGATTCAATATATTGTCGGTGTCCAAGAGACCATTACAATTACAACTGTGCGTTTCTAGAGAACATTCGTTCGTTTTCAAAATGTCTGCGGTTCTCCTGTTATATTGTTTCATACGCTTCCTAATAAAAGAAAAAGAAACAAAGGGAAAAAACGAACCTACGTAGAAACGACGGAAAGAGAAAAAAATTGAAATTTAAAGAACGACGATCAGTGAACTTCCGTCCCCTTGTAGGAAGACCGGGTTCTGAAGTATCATTCTCATAATAAACTCCGAAAATCACGCCCCTGACAGGCCGTGCGACCGCAGAAAGCAGGATTCGAAAGAGTCCGGGGTTAGGTACAAATAGGAGGGTATGCCGGTTCACCATAACTTATGGGGCTGGTCCTATGTGACGAGAACGCGTCTCCATGATGGGCACTGTATGCGGAACCTTACAACACGCGTGTTCTCTCAAGCGTTAGGTGTTATATAGGTATAGAAGCAGCACCTACGAGGCTTGCAGGTATTACATTACAATGGCATTATGTAACTCCCATACGCCACCATTGTGGAGCCAGTTGTGACGTATGGTTAACCACCAACCATAACCAACCAAATGTTCGCACGTTCTAACTGTGTAAGGATCTGGAATACGTGTGTATGTGTGTATACCGGCGTGGAAGTATTGATAGTATTTTGGAGACAGAAGACATACATAATATCACAAGATCTTTGAGAGAGCTGTAAGGGAACAGGGTTTATAAAATTAGTATTAATCTCTCTTCTATGAAAGATAATTCGACTTTTATTTGGCGCTATATGTAATCGTTCAAATTTATAAAACAGACTAATCTTTTTCAAAAATGATAGAACTCTAATAATTAATTTAAATAAATTTATTATTAAATAATTAATAATAATTAAGTAAAGTCTCGAGTCTCGTAAAATAATTGTATAATTTTTATCAAACCACATAACCATCTTATAATCGAATAATTCTAATCAATTATATCGAAATACACGATATTTTCTCATTATTTCATTATCAAAGACTATGTAACAGTGTTCTAGAATATACAACTAACTACAACGTAGGTACATAGTTTAGTTGTCCTCTACAAAACTCGAAGTTCATTTTAAGAATGTTGTATCTCTATGAATCTCGTCTTTCGCTTCTTTGAATCGCCGCGTTTGAGTTCAGCTAGGAGATTCGCATGCTTTTTGATATCGCGAGGCATATATTAGGCTAATAGCCCGAAAAGAGTCTAATCCTCCGTTTTACGATCCCGCCTCGCATGCAACCGCGGCTCGTTATTGTCACCTATAACTCTCCCTCTGCTGGGCCAACCGCTAACTTGTGGGTGTAGAAGTCGTGACACACGAATGAACCAGTCGAAACGATATAGCCGGCGATATTTTAACCACGGATTTATTACGACGGAAGAAAAGGCCTAAAGCTGGAAGATTAACGAGCGACTTGTGATCAAGTTTATGTTTAACGCAAATTTCTAATGTTGCTAAAATGCGTGGGCTAGATCGTGCGACCATTGTTTTAGATTATGCAAGTAAGTACAGATTGGACAAATTGCAATCCAACGAACCAACCGATCTTTCCCAAAACATGTACTTCCAAGTGATGTACAATATAAAAAACCAGAAAATAAACACACAAGCAACCCCTCCATCGTTCCTTACGAAAGTTTATTTACTCGGCACGCCCCGCTCGTTCAGAAATCATTTAGCTCCTAGCATTCTGTAGCTCGATCGAATCGCGAATCCGACACGAGTCGTCGTAACAAGATCGCCGACACAATGACGGAAGGCGGCTGGACGCCACGGTTGCCCATTTAAGCATCCCATTGGAGTATTCCAACCCCCATAGAACCATCATGGGGATGTTACGGGGTGGGCTGGCCACATATATTACACCGGTGCTCGCAGGACTTGCGTGTACGACACAATACGAGTCTGTACGCGAGGGCATGCGTGTTACTATATTGAAAGGGAACGTCGACTTTGAAGCAGAGGGTTCGTGCTACCTTCTGCAGATCCGTGGCTATGTTGGCAACGGTGTAACGCTTCCCTGCAGGGTGCCATTTTCGCTTGACCAGCTGCTGAACGAAGTTGTATGAGAGTTTGTAAACGGAGAATTAGCGGAGACTTCGGTGATACGTTGATGTACATCACGCATGCGGCTCTTCATGGCGGAATGCGAAAAAGTTTCTCGATGGATCTACGCTTTAGCTGTTCGCAGCGTTTCTATTACGAATTTATATCAGATAATAACATATCAAATAATAAACACTAGAAACTTTCACTAGGACACATGTGTCCCTCGTTACAACATGGATCGAAAGGGTTAATGGAAAATGTGAGAATGGTTCTTTGTAAGAGAGAATGGCAAAATATAAATTGCAAAATGTGTGATTCTAATTAAATTTTCTTTAACGCTACAAATTTTCCAAACAACCTAATATTTAAGCAGTTGTTTTATAACAATGTATTAGGTTGTCCGAAAAGTGTCTTTCTTTTACAGACACGTCTTTTACAACGACGCATCTTTATATAAACATGAAACCTAATCTGTCAAACGTTGTGATCTCTATCTTGATAGAATAAAATGGATCATACGTAATTTGATAAAATAATATAAAACGAAAAATGTTGTGCATCCATTATTTCCTTATAAAACGGAAGAAACTTTTCGGACGACCTAATACAAGTGCTTACGAAGCTGAGCCAGTCTTCGCACGATTGTTCGATACGCAGAAAAAAGACTGGCAATGCCATAACGAAGTCAACGTTCCCCTGTTAGTTTTCCTGTGAACGGTATTGTGCCACGCTATCCCATGCAGAATTCAACAAACAAACTATCGGATGTTCTTGTCACGAAACCTATGACACACTTGATGGATGCGTGTGTTTCGATCAATCTGTTTCGATGCAGTTTACTATGCCTGCTATTCGCAAATCCTTTCCTACCTTTTCAAACGTGCGTACACTTTCGCTCGAGAATTTTCTGATACATTCTTCGTTAAAAATATTTTATATTTGAATTGTCATATATTATTATGTTATATTTTGTATATTTTTAGTAGATACTTTGATTTTTTTAAATAGCGTACTTGTACACGTACAGCTCACTTTACATTACAGCTTTCGTTCGCGATGGTTAAGCATCAACGTTTCCGAGTTTTTCTCACGCTTGCTTCAATGACATTACAGACGGAGATAGAAGATATGACGAGCGATGGCGTGTGCGAAGGCACCGGTCCGAATCTTGCTACAGCCGAAAATGCCGGCGGGTTGATAGGGCCGGAAATGTCGCCAAGCGTGATGGAGTGCGGCGGATGCGGAGAACGCGTCCGTGAGCGCACTGTTCTTTGCGTCGGCGGTCGAACTTGGCACTCGAGGTGCTTGAGGTGCTGTGCTTGTGCCAGGCCGCTACATGATCAGCATTCCTGCTTCTTGAAGGGCATGAGACTCTACTGCAGGCATGACTACGCTCTGTAAGTTGATAAATAAATCTCCATTGTTAGTAGGTATTAAAGCCTCCTATATGCGAACTAATAGAGAGACAAAAATATTCGGATAATAACAATCATTTTTCTGATGTTAAATTTCGTTTGGTCACATACAGATCAAAGAAATTGTCATTGCTTGCTTCAATATCCGAGAACATTAATTTAATTTGTTTACATAAAAAAGCTATTAGTTAAATGAAACATATGTAATGATACGTAACAGCATATCTATTTATCATTTGATAAAGCAATAATAATTTCTATATAAAGCGATGATAAATAGCTTTCAATCGTCTTAGTATAGAATATTTACGTCATCTTCGCAACGAAATTTTATAGAATTTTACTTTTACTAAAAATGGCTTTTTTATGAAGAACACAAGAACTTTCGTGGACAGGTAAATTTATTTATAAGATTTCAGAAAAATGTAACGTTACGTAGAATTGACAGGTTACAAATAATATCAGTAGCCAGAAATATTCTCATACGTATATCTGCATACTATGATACTGAAACAAAAATTCTGTTACACGTTCAACGAGAAAGCCTAAATTAAAAACGCGCTCAATCAAAGATCGAATAATAAAGATAACGGAGTTTATCAGGGGAAACTGCAATGCTTTAGCGTATATAGCTACCGTAGAAGTAAAACGAGACATACCGCGAAGCATAAATCGAGATCAACAGAACTCGTAATTGCCATTGCGTCGTCAAAGATCTACGTTTCCTTGTAGTCGCAATTTAGTGGTCGAAAGAGATTCAATTATTGCGATAACAAGCAACGAGAAGGCAAACCTGGTTGTTATGTGTAATATTCAAATGTGTGTTGATCTATCGATAGAATAATAAACCGTGGTAAAAGTGTGGTGTGCCATGTTTTCATTATCAATGCAATAAATAACAATTCGTTGGAAACCTCTTAATCGACCCGCACGAACGAACTAGAGTATTGCCTTCGTGGCAATCCATAAGTGACTCTTCGATCGATCGATTGGTGATTGTAAATCAATGTTAACATTTCTATAAATTAACCGTGTTGTATGGTAAATATCTGTTTTATCGGCTACGAATTAAGTTGTTACATTACTGAATGCAACGGAATGAAACTCACAGGAATTTATTAATCTTCCACTGTTTATAAATCGTTGAATTTTTATTATAGGATACATGACTGGAAATTTTCGTTGGAATTGAAATATCGATCATACTTTCTGTTACATTCCCTAGAGAAATTTTAGAATCTTGCAGATTTATCGATTCTTTATAAATCATTGAATTTGTATTATTCGCCGTCAAAAATTCTTGTTGAAACTTTGCAGTTATAAGGTAATGACAACTTTATAGAATTTAAGAAAAAACATGGAGAATTATGAAAGGAAATTTTGTTTACATTTCTTGAAAACTGGGGCGTATAGTTTCATCTTACAAAAATTCAACTACCTCCTCTATTTACTTATACAACGTAAAGATACGTTGTTCGACACACATTGCCTTGTAGCGGAATCGGATAATGACTGATCGAAAGCTGTTTGTTTCGGATATTTTCGTAGGAAGGATGACCAAGGGACGAAAAGAAGCTTGCAGTGACTGGTCGATTGTACGCGAAGAATTCGAGTCGAACACTTTCCAACGTGTTTATCCAACTGTCAATCAACTTTAGTTCGGTCACCTGGCTGTTGCACCAGCCTGTCTAAAATCACGTATCGTGATATCCGATCGTGACGAGCGACCGGTATCGCTGTCTATATTATCGAACGCGGAAATCAATGTAATCCTCAGAAGAAAGGAAATGAAAAAGAATAAAGTGAATTCATTGTGTATTATGCTATGGTACTACTGTACTCTACTGTACAGTCATTTCTTTCGATTTCGAATTTGATGTGTTTCTATAATTACTTGGAATCGTCGAAACGAATTTTATTGTTCATCGATTTAATGTTTCAGACTTTTGAAAATTGCATTAAACTCGCAACTCGACTCTCGCGGGGTAATATGGATAATTATTATTCTTTAACACTTTGACTGCCACGGTTTCTCCTGTGACACCATGGTGGTAATTGGTGATCGGAGCGCTTGAACTTCTTACAATTGTAAAAATTGAATGAAAAATGGCAATTAGGGCATTTTGAGTATAACCGATAAATAGAAGATACTTTGAAATAAAAAGTGCCCCATTGAACAATTAAACATTTTTATTAGAACGTCAATAAAAAAAAAATGAGAACAAGTCTTGCATCTAACGGTGCACTGTATTTGCATCCATGTCTTTGACGGGTAATCTACGAATATTATTATAAACACACTTTAGAAAATAATCGTAAATGCTGCTTTATAATCATAAAATTGAAGTTAGAAATGTGCACATACCTTACTATTATATATAGAACGAGTAAATACCGTTTACTAATATCTTCTACACGTTTCAACAATATATTCTGGACGTTTTGCTTACGACGAAATAACGAATGCGAATGGTTTGTTGAAATAAACGAAGCTTTGTTATAATATGTCGCTATCAACTGTTACCAAGGCGCCGTGGTGGTCACCCGTGACCACCAATGAGATAAACGATCCATTAGGGAAGAATATTGTCTTATATCATCAATTTATTATTATTTTGCCATTATATAAAAATACTCCCGTGGCGTCCTAAGCGAAACATGTGATTTTGACGTGTCAGCCAAAGTATTAACAAGATACCTACGATGTATAGCCTTGTTTAGCCTGCAGATGTTAGAAATTCTAGTAATAAAATAAAAAATTATGAAAAGTTTAGCAACAGAGAGTCGGCATTCTCTGTGAAGACAGTTGCAGGATTTTTTCGCGGCGTAGCTGTCTTTTTGAGGGTCAAAGTCGTGTATATGCGGGAGGTCCTGAGGAATCTGCCGCGTAATTTTTTCGACTGACGTTTTTCGCCTCGTAATGCTGGCTTACGATGACCCGGTCGACAGGATCCACGACCCGTAGACACGTCGACAACCGACTCGGAAAGAAACGAAGCCACTATTTCGATTTACGCTCGGCTCGCCGTGATAAATGATCGAAAACTATACCGTGGATACCTCGAGAATCGAGGACACCGCTTCACCGAACCTTCGTTCAATTCGTGATTGAAGTGTTGATACAATGTGACCTAATTAATACTCCATTGACACGATCCTTGGTATTTTCGATTGGAATGGGTGTAGGTATAAGTGTGTGTACAGTCAGTCACGAAAGTCTACATACACTTATCGACTTTTGTATATCTGACTTGGGTATCAAAGAAACCAGAAGCGTACTTCATCACAAAATTATTTACATTTATTTATATCAATATGATTAGGCATTATTAGGGTGTTTCTAAGAGGAATTGAAAAAAAAGAACAATCAAAGTATTTGATTTAACTCGGAAGAATATTGACATACAAATTGCATTAGACATGACAAAACCTTTAATTTTTGTAATCGATGTAAGCACGTGTTTCGAGTAATCGTAAAAGGAAAGAAAACTGAAACACGTGTTAACAAATTCGATATGTAGTTCTAGTTTTAATAACATTTTTCAAACGACAAACCTTTTTGTTATACTTATATAATTTACAAGTTAATCGTCATCAATCATACAAAATACAGATCATTTCAAGATGATAGAGTTTAATCTTCGACGAACAGGAAACAATGAGATTGGTGATTTTATAAGAAGCTTCCCTGAAGGATTAATTTTCGTTATTTTCGGAATTCATCCTGCCGGCTCTCTGGGGATAGGATCTGCATCGGTTATGATAAAAGAAAACTGACAATCGCTTGCTCAAAATTCAAATCCCTTCCTAGAGATTGACGTGGGCGAAACGAGAAAGTTGTTCTTGCAAGCAGGATAAATTAGTGCTTCACTAAGAGACAATAGGATTAAAACGGATTCTTTTTTGTCGCTTGAGTATCTGTGTGAGATTCAGAATTTACGATTATGCATTACAAATGTACATTCTTCTTCTTCCCTATTAAATCGCTATGAATTGTTGCAGGTATTGTAGAGTCGACCAGACGATATATGTATTTACAGCCTTGTAGCTTTTAAAAAGTTCAAAAGAAAGGTTTTAGTTCAAGTACATACGATTACAATGATTTGTATCGAATGATTTGTATTCAATAGCTTATTATCGTGTAATATGCATCGAAAGCTATGCTGTTTTGAATGAAATGTGTGATTAGGAAAGATATTGGGTGTGTTAAAGGGATTATGTTCAATAGAGTGGTGGCATTGATCTATTAAAATGTCTCGATTTTTATACACTCTCTATACTTTTATACTTTTCCTTACATTCCATAAATTGTTATTTCTTAGTATAGAAGAAATCTTATCGAATATCTAACAGTAACAAACTTTAGGAATCGAATTAGCCGTACATCAAAATCCACGATCGAAGCTTGCTCAATTTCCCATCAAAACGCGTTTAAAACCCTCCACGACACTAATTAAACTTCAATACCTAAACCACCCTCTGATACTTGCAATTTCCACAACCAGTTACTTATATACTATCCTAAAGCCTCGCTTAAACGAAACTGCAGCAATGTCGACAACGAAATCCTCACACCCCGTGTTGCTCGTTTTCTCCGTTCGGTAACATCGCCTGGAAACTCCTCTCTCAAGCTCTCTAATACCATATACCCAAGCGAAGAGGTAGGAAACTTTTTCACTGGAAGCTAGGCCGGTGTAAACGGTAGCCGTGTAGCGGCAAGACACGAGCATGCAACACGACACACGCACGCACGTCCAGATGAATGGCTGCAGAGGTGGGTGTTATGGGTGCATCGGTGAGCCAACAACCCGGAGGAGCGTCCTCGGTTAACGACAAGCAGCAGCACGACGGTGGCTTCTTCACGGCCAGTGTGTCCGGTGTGGTCGCTAGTGTGCGCCACGGCCGGTAATTAAACAACGACTAGCGGCCATTAGCCCATTATCATATTCATGAACACGGAAAGTGCATCCCGATTCCTCGTCCGGTTCCTCCGGCAACCGATCCCAGCCTAGCTGTTTATACGATCTGTGTTCGCGAGTCCCTTCGTCCCCCTCGCGAAGATATCTTATGGGGCCACGCGACTACCCCGGTGGCCCCACCACCCCATTTCCAACAGAGAAAGTAACGAGTAGTATACCGGATGGGACTAGACTATATCGAGACTATAAGCGTGTTTCGACCGGGACATAGTTACTCGCGGGATTAAGAGGACGGTTCGGGCGAGAGCGAGCAGATATTTGCACGATACGCTTCCGAGTGCAGCGATGCTAATGGAGTTGATTGTTTTGTAGAGTATGAAGTACTGACGAGGTATAGTGAAACTGGGAGCGGGAATGGATGTATGGAGAAACGAATATATACCGAAGGTGTGGAGAAAGGGGAGTGTAGAATTGAATATTTATCGTGTACCTATGTAATGAAATCAGGAAATTAATAAAAAGCGGAGTCAATCAGTTTGACATTTGAGAAGCTCATATGTCGAGATACATCGATAAGTCGACGAAGAATAAAAGGTTACGAAACGGAGAGGATGTTTTTTTTCATATCGCTCCTTCTTCGATCAAAACTATTATAGAAAGAGATCGCCGGAGTAAAAGAGTACTTATACGTATATACTTATGTCATAGAACACACTGTACCATGAAAGATTGCTTTCCAAGATGAGAGCTGGGAAGAGAAACTTCTCTTCTCTCAACTTTCTTCTGTTCTTTCGAGTCTTTCTTCCGAAGACGCTTTCTAATGAAATTTTTCATTTCTCTTTCATTCTTTTCGTGTTTCTTCTTACATGCCTTTCACTAACATCCATTTGTTTTTAGTGTTTTGCATATGTAACAACCTTATTGTTTAATGTTTCATCGTATGTCAATAGTTCGTGTAAAATGTTCGTCGAATGAAACTAATTGTAAGATTTTCCAGTGTCGATTTCCCTTCTAACATTTCTGGCATTGCAGATAGTATTTTCTAAATATCTTTTTTCTCCTTGCCACTCTATTTCCTTCCTTTTGCTTCTACCATCTACACCTCTTCCCTCATTGCCTATCTATTCCCTCAACTTCCTCCTTATCTCACAACTCTCGTTTCTCTCTTTTTCGTCTCCCCTCATTTATTAATCCTTTTTCACTACGGTGTTCCCGCGCGGCAGCGCGAGTTTACATACACGCAAACATACTCTTGAAGGTTGCAACTCGCGCTTCGGGGTCCTGCAGTCATTTATTTGTCACAGGACGACCGGTACAGGCTGGCTTGTTCCAGGTAAACGCGCGTTCGTGCGCGACGCGTTATCTAAGACCGTTCTCCCGAGTGCTCTGCCGCTCTTCGAAGTACGAATTATTTCTCCCATCGGCCATTGCAATGCGCGCACATTGATAATCGACTCGCACCGTGTGAAATCGTACGCCGACATTTTTGGAGCTCCTCTCATCTTCTTTCAAGTATGATAATTTAGCGTTTTATTGGAATGTTCGATGCCCGGCTAATGGTAATTCCTGATTAAATTTAAATTATTTCGTTAACATAGAGATTTTAATGTAGTCTCAACTAAATGTACGCAGTTTTTAGTCTGTTTCGATGAAGTGGTGGAATTTTTGAACTATGGATTCGCGTGTTGCGTTGTAACGTAGAAATTAATATCTGAAAGCCATAAATGGAAAAGTACGTATACGTATTTCCCGTCTTTTATAAAAGAGTAATTTTCTAATTCGATATATTCTCAATCAAAATATTATTTTAGACTTTTGAAAACCATTAAAGCGTCAACTATGCAGACTAATATTAATTAAGTCAAACTAACATAATAATTAAACTAAAATTATTAGTTTCTTGCAACTTACCATCTCAATCGTAGAAACTATTTAGAAAGATACGAATTCGCATAAACGTTCGCCGTGTATTAACAATGATATCAATTAATGTCACAGTTTTATTCTCAAATTCTCTATATGGTCAGTCGTAGCAGGAAATTCACGATCGGACTAGGCGTTTTTCTGGTTGAGAGCGCGTCGATGGCCGGTTTATCGACTGCTGAATGTTCGAAGACGGGAAGAGCAGAGGTAGAATCGTTGACGCGAAACGTTTTCTTTACACTTCGCGGCGAACGCGTTCGTTAGAGCCGGACGAAGTTAAATCCTCGAGGAGCGAGCTACCATCGTTGAATTTATTGGCGCCATTGCCGCAGGTGGCCGCGTGCTGCGTGCCTGCGAATTCTTTACGACTGCTTCGGATTTCCCGGCATGCCATGGCATCGTTAGTCACCCGGCTCTTTTCATAGAAAAATTCCGCATTCTTCGCTTATCCTTTTCGGTCTCCGTTGATAAAATTAATGGAAAAGAATGGAAACGTTACCTGGAATTGTCGTGAGATTCAGATCGTTCGATCCTGAAGAAGAGACGTATGATTTTCTTGACTTGAAATATAGCAGTTACCTGCAGCTATCTTGTAGGTTCTAATGTAAAATTTACACTAAAAGTAATGCCAATATATTTGAACGTTTACTATAGAAAACTTGTGGAAAATTTTTAATTTATGAATAGGCCATGTGTTTTAAACGAAGGAGCTTGTTGCATATATTTGTTATACATTGTCTAAGTATTGTTGCACTTTTTATATATCGTTATATATTCGTTATGCTTATTTATTTTTAAAAATCTCCAAATTTCATTGATTACAACGAATAAAATTGTCTGAAATTAATTTTGTTTAGAACTTTTGGCGCCAAGTGTGCGAAATGTGGCCGAAGCGTGGGTGCCGGGGATTGGGTGAGAAGAGCCAGAGAAAGGGTTTACCACTTGGCGTGTTTTGCATGCGACGCCTGTTCTCGTCAACTTTCCACGGGCGAACAGTTCGCCCTCTTGGACGCCAGATTGCTTTGCAAAGCTCACTACCTGGATGTAGTCGAAGGCAACAACACTTCTTCCGATGGTGAGACTATGCCGATACTTTATTACGTTACCACAATATCTCTAATTAAGCCTTTCGTGTTCTATGTTGCATATAATTATAACATTGGCACGTTCATTGCTGGCCGGATGTCGCGTGTTCTTTCTCTCGTCGCTTGTTAAGTTTACCAAATAAGTAATTCGATCGTAAAACGATTTAACGATTGCGGAGATATAAAAAGTCGCTATTTATAATTCTAATATTCGACTGTCATTTTCGCTCAAAAATAGCGTTCTATTTGATAAGTATGTAGTTTGATATATTCTCGGTACATTGTAATCTTTGAGATTATCAAAATTTGTAGATTTAGTTTTTATATCGTTAAATCTGGAAAAAGCTTAGGGTTTAAGTTATTCGATGCTGGAATAAAAAAAATGACAAAATGAAATCTACAGACTCGGAGGGAAAGATTTAGTGGCGTAAGGAAAGGTGGAACACCTCTAATTGGTACTTTCGCAGAAGGCGGTGACTCGGAGAGCGGGCACAAGAGCGGTAACAAGGCGAAGAGAGTGAGAACCACATTCACGGAGGAACAGCTCTCTGTTCTCCAAGCGAATTTTCAACTGGACAGCAATCCGGACGGCCAAGACCTGGAGAGGATAGCGCATGTGACCGGACTCAGCAAAAGAGTTACGCAGGTTTGGTTCCAGAATTCTAGGGCAAGGCAGAAGAAGCATCTGCACACGGGCAAAATGAAAGGGCAACACGGTACTTCTTGCGTTTGTTTCTTTCACCGATATCTGTCCGATTTACAGCTGTCTAGTGAGACGACATTTCTATTTTATTTTCTTTATTATTCTGTCCCGCTTCTTTATTATATCCACGTTCTTATTTTACATTTATTTCTATACTATTTGATCAAGAGGTATTAAAGATTCTGGATATTTTGGGGGAATAAACGTTAGAAACTTTTAAGTAATAAATTTCGATAAAGGACGAAGTTATATGTCGAATGTCTCATTTCGATTGATTCACGTTAATATTTTTGAGATATTTTTTGTATAATTCCACGATAGTTTCACAAATTTCATTATACGAATATTATTTCAATGCAATATTTTTCCTTTTCAAAAGCAAATATGTGTACGTAAAGTAGAAAAGCAGATCTACAAGTTCTGTTTTTTCAAATGTCTAATGTTAAATACCTATAGGTGACCTTGAAATAGTGACGCATGTGGTTCAGCATATTAAAAGTAGCAAGAATTATCATAGCCTAGAATCAAGGAAACATCGTTTGCTGTTACAGTTCATCAGTCACCACCAAATTCTACCGCTTCCACAGGCGATTTCAGTCGGCACATCAATTTACATCTGACCTATTCGTTTCAACATCAACAGCAACACCATCATGGCCCCCAACCGCCGCAGTTGAGTCCAGCTACCTGCAAAAGCCCAACGCCATCCCTCTATCATAATCATGGTAAGAATATCAGAGATTTTCGCATGTGTGGGAAATCTGTTGCATGAATCTATCGCTTTTCTTTCAGTATAGCAGTCTTGACAGAGTATTCGATTAAATCGATAAATGCGATATTTTTCAAATGAGTAGTGTGACATATTCTTGAGAAAATAGTAAAAGATTTTTCATTAGATTTTTAACAAGAATAGAGACGTTAGGACTAAATTATCGTTTGAAGTATAGTAATAACATTAATTTCTCCCCTCAAACTATAAAATTAAGGGACAAAGTGCAAAGGGTTAAACGTGATGATGAAGATTATCTGCTTAAATTCAACAATTAGAATATAACGCGAGTTTATCAATATCCAAGGACGAAACAAAGTTTTGCTTTGAAAAGGTCTACTCTCTATCGCAACACCGTCAACTCTGTCTTCAGGCTCGGAACAATCGATGGACGAACTGTCGCAAGACTCGATGATGTTGTCGATGCCGAACGAGGTTTAATCGCCGCTGGATTAGCCGCATATTGTAAATATTCTTTGTTTAATCTTAAGGTTTCTTTCCCACGTTCATGAATTATTCTTGGTGAACACGTTACTCATTTCGATTTTATTCCTTCCACCGACCATATAGATAGAATATTATTATTAATTATTATTAATTATTATTAATTATTATTAATATAGAGTATTATTGTTATTCATTAAAATGTCGCGATCGAAGCTTTGACTTTGAAAGGCACAAGCTTTTTCTCGATATTCATTAAAAAAAAATTGGCCAAGTAACACAGACGATCCTTGTCCATATTTATCCTTTACCAAAGAAGCGAAAGAATATTCTATATCTTCTACTTTTGTCCAACATATTCCAATTTTTTTTTTTTTTAATAAAATATTCATCATATTAGAAAATTGCTGTGAGTGTATCCGTGATTAACACGATGGAACTGAAAAAATTCGGCAAGGATCGTTCTTGCTACAAGCTGCTCAATTCTATTGTATGTAAAAAGACGCAAGACGAATAGAAATTCTTTGAAAGTTTTTCTTTGAAATTTTATAGAACGTCGAGATAGAAAGACTTGCGGTGAAACATCGCGGTTTAAGTACCGAAGTATTTTTTATCGTAAAACGCGTTTTTAAAACACGTTGATTGATTACTTGTCGTACTTTAGTATCAACTCTACAATAACGTATTTATTCTGTTCATTGACCCTTTGAAGCGAGATAATGTAGGATAAATAAAACAAATCAAGTTTCTCACTTCATCTGTTTCAAAGAACGTGTTTCAAACGGTTCGACGGAACAATCTATATTTTAGTATTTTAGAATACATTTTATTAATATTCATCCAAATAGGAAATAAACACAGGTAAACAATTTTTCATAATTCTTGCTTTTTTTCATACTTAATATGTAATAAAAAATAAGTTTATTTGACCTTCTGGAACTACTCTAAATGACTACGTGTACGTAAAAAGTAGATTAATCATAATTACCCCAGTGAACATGTAAAACGTATACGCTTTTTAGTTATAAAGGACAAATAATTGATTAAGAAATAAATAAATTAATCAACGTTTCAGAGGGTTAATAAAGTTAACACTCTCGATACCTGTAAAACGACATTATTGAAGCATATATGTGTAGATCGAATGTTTTCTATGATTTAGAACGAAATCCGCCCAAATCGTTGTTAACCTATTAAGATTACCAGCAAAAGACGTATAGACGCGAATTTTTAAGACTGGACGGCAGCACAGCTCTCTCGCACTGGACCTTAAGCTTATTATAAATAAGTGACTACACTCAATGTTCCATGTTACGCGCTAACAGATTTGCGTGCACAAACATGGAAGTGAGTTGCGAATATTTCCGTAGCGATTGATGGGTGAAGATCAACTCGTAACGCGAGAATGAGATTAATCCTTTCCGTATCTTCTTTCAGCGTCAACATCACGTTCGTTGTATAGTAATTAATTTATGATAATTGCGATATTGCAAATGGAAAGGATTAATCGTGTGTCTTAACTTGGTAACCGAATCATCCGTTATCCAGGTATTTTCTATATTCGTAAAATTTCTCGTGAAATAAATTCCTCCAAATTCATCCAAATATAAATACAACATTTAACGATATTACTAAACATAATTTATAATTAAAATATCGAAGATTTATAAGTAAAAGAATGATTATTTCTAACAGATTGGAAATGCAAGTGACGATTTAACGCGTTTGCCCCGGTTGGCAAGTTAAAGTTGATTTATGAACTTCGATTACAAATAACGAATGCCCTTCACGGCCCTAAAGAAGCGATAAATGTAATTTTCCTTCTTTTTGAAAGAATAGAACGATAGTTGTCCTCACTTCGATTGATCCGCGGAATAACCTGATGTAATCAGGCTGTCGTTTTAATAAAACGTACCTATAAGATCGAGTATACGATTAGCGTAAACGAGAAATTCGAGTCGTCCGGTGTCCCCGCCAACTTACCGAAGCCTCGTTTCCTGTTTACTCGAGTCTCTGGTATCCCGGGGTACATCAGAAAGCAATGTTCCGAATGAAAGTATCTTTTACAGTGTTTAGATAATTAATTGTGTAACCGTAAAAGGATCATTATTTAATATACACACGACACACATGTACTGTGATGTAAATATTGTAAACTAAGTATATATACAATATAAAATGTTGCACATATTTCTTTGTTTCCGTGTTTATTCCCCATCCTATGAGTGTGTATCTTTGAACTTTATTAACTTTGTTTCGTTTCTTTATTTTTTGACTTTTTAACAAATTCAGCAATTTTGGGAGTCTTGGGTTTTTAAGCTTTTTTTATAAGCATTATTAATTTTTTTCTGTTGCAATTTTTTTTTTAATTTGATAAAATTGGAAGAGGATATAATAGAAAAGGCACAGTATTGATATAGATAAGACACCGTATGATAGAAACACAAGGGCTTCAGGCTTGAAAGCAATAACACGTGTTAACAGTAAAAGACATTTTTATTATTAACAGTACGGTTTACAGTATTGCGATAATGTGTGTACAACATTGGGAGCGATATCAAATATTCATGCATGATTTCCTTGAAATTTATATACAAAAGCTACAGAATACATCTATGTACAATCTTATATTAAAAATAAAATACTTCAAGGGACACGCGTATAGCGAGAATTTAAATAATACTAATGAGCCGTGTGTTATTAAAAATTACTCGTTTTGTAATCATTGGTTTGATACTGTTGCAAACTGTTGATGTTAAATTGAAAAAAGAACGAATAATAATATTAGTGAAATTTGAAAGAAATTAATGTTATAGAAATATTCCGACTTTTTTCAAATTGAAAATTTAAAAATCTATCTTGTGACAAATCAAATTTATAAAATAATTATTAATTATGAAAAACGAGACCTTTTTTACAAACACTATTAAAATTGTAATTCTACTTTTCGTTTCATTGCACTCTTGCCAAGTAAAATAGTTAAGTAGACTAATTGTAAAATGCAAATACAAGTTACGAACTATTGCAATCGAATCAGAATAAATAATGATAGCGTGTTTTCTCTATTCGTATACTAGAATCCTCACTATAGAATATTAACCTATTCGTAATATCACTTTTACTTCTTGTTTTGTTTGAAACAATTCGTCTTGGGTATGTACAAAAAAAAGACAGAGAATATCTCAATTATTTAAAACTTATCCTTAAGCGTTCTAGAATTCAAAGAGGGTTCGTTTTAAATAATATTTTTAAGTAAAACCTTGACCATATTTTTATTTTACAATTTTCCCTAGAGGAAACCATATGCAACTTTTTAACCGATCGATGTTCGAATAATCAAGTATTTCCTTAATGATAATCGAGGTTCTACTATATTCCAAATTCTCATAAATCTATGAAAAAATTTATGCTAAATTTATATTACACTTAAGTACCTAACTATAGAATTACATGTATCAAAACTTTCGAATGAATTAATGTACCCTCTTCGAAATCCTAGAATTTTATAATTTCTTCCTCTCTAATAGATCGATGTTCTTCTAAATTCGAACGCTAAATTTTCCATTACAAACAATATTAGACTTGGAAACGATCGACGAAGGTAAAATTCGAAAGCAATGATCACCGGTATTGGACATTGTTACTAAATAAAGTTAACCCGTTTGATGACAGAACTGGGCTTGAAGGTGATTGGGCGTTGTCGGGGTTAGAGGTGTTAGAGGAGTGAGTGGTGTCAATGGACTGCCAGGACTTTCGCTTCCTGCGCTGCCGCCTTGATATCCCCCTAAATAGGCACCTACCATGTTTACACTGGTTGGGTACAAATCACCTGGATGATGTTGCATTGGTGGTGAATGGTGCACTAGATAGGAAATGAATTATTCTTTAGGAATGAGAATATAGAATAGTTATAAGAAGAGAAAGAAAAAGTTTCAGATTTTTAGTAGAAGAGATCCTACGTGTATATTATATTTCGTCTTTTTCGATCCAAATAATGGTACTAACTGTTTAGATAGTTGGTACGTTAATGCACGACTCTAAAGTTCAAATTACGAAATGTCTGCAATATTGTTTCATATTAACTCATACATTAATTCTATAGACTTGATTAAGTTCAATAAACAAGGAAGCATAAATCATGCGATACTAATTGCCCCTTCGTATTTTCGTATTTTCTTCCTGTAATTCATTATCGATATGTAGAGGTATCCACGTACATTTTGTATTTTCTGTTTTAATTTATCGTTTATATTTTTCTATTTACTTTATTTTATATTTTACTAGGAATTGCAACATTTTCAAATAACAAATGTACTTACTTTGCGTTTTGATCTTTCCACTGTGTTTCTTCTGCCTGGCCCTCGAGTTCTGAAACCAGACTTGCGTCACTCGTTTGCTCAGTCCCGTAACGTGAGCTATTCTTTCGAGATCCTGGCCATCGGGATTGCTGTCTAACTGAAAGTTCGCTTGCAAAACAGAGAGTTGCTCCTCCGTGAAAGTGGTCCTGACCCTCTTCGTCTTGCTCCCTTTGCCACCGTGCTCGGAGTCGCAATCTTCCGAGGATGAGGTATTGTTTCCTTCGACGACGTCGAGATAGTGAGCCTTGCAGAGCAATCGGGCATCCAGCAGGGCGAATTGCTCCCCCGTCGACAGCTGACGAGAACAGGCGTCGCAGGCGAAACAAGCCAAGTGATACACCCTTTCTCTGGCTCTTCTCACCCAGTCACCCGCACCTACGCTTCGACCACACTTCGCACATTTTGCACCAAAGGTTCTGAAATGTCGAGAAAGAGGGATTTTTATCGTACATTCAAGATTCCTGTACCTTCTTCCACCTTCTTCCAAATGTTGAGAAAGAAAAAATTCTATTGTTAATCCAAGAGTTGAGGCTTATTATTAACTTAAGATTTCTTTGTTCTTCAAGATCTTTCCTGTTTCCGCACGAGCATGCACCGAAATTGTTACGATACGCTTGTTTCTGTATTAGATTAATGCTTGATCGACGATCAAGAAAGTTTATTTAAATTTCGTAGAAAGGAAGAATTGGACGAGGAGAAGACAAGAATGAAAGAGGAGGAGGATGAAGGTGCTATTTTGGTCGAAGCTGCAGGTTCATTCAGGACCTCCGTGTACGAGAATCCGATGGTCCTGTCCTCATTAACATACTACTCCGCCACTCGATGCCCTTTAGAGCGCGTCAGCAGCGTGGTTTAAGGGTCGCTCGACCTCTCGCGATTCGCCCGGTAGATTACGTCGAGATTATCTGGACGTCTCAGTCCCGCGGCTTCCCTCGCCCTACAAATGACTCTAACCCTTTGAATTTTAGCCGCCCGACACCAGGAAACGGGTCACGATCTTACGAGTGTTGCATTTAAAAGGAGAGATATAAGCGATTTGTGGATGGCTCTTACGAGGAAACGATACGCTCGTCTTTTAACGAGATCTGCCACGATGATAGGTACACCACGGATTTTTATTACTTAGGTGTATGATGTAGAAATGAATTTGATAGAATATATGGAATTTATTAATTTCCCTCTTAGATTTCTTGTCTTCGTCTAAGTTCACCGAGTCGAGCTTAATAATACTCAATAGCTATATAGAAAATAATTCTATAAGGAAACAGAACTTCTAAGCTCCACAGGTAACTTGTTGTTCGCAACGAAGAATAACTTTGTTGTAACAACAAAGAGAAAAAATATAAGTAGCATAAGTGAAAAAGAAGAATTGTGGATCGACCGAAAGGTTGGTTATTGTATGGAAAAATATGGTAAGCCACGGAAGGATTAGTCGGTTCACGAATCGCATCGTCACCGTCGCATCCATGGTATTTTCGGGTATTATTGGTTATGGTGATCGCGCACAAGGCACGCCTAGAAGCACGCAAGTATCTATTCATTCTTGACAAGACATCTATACCTGACCCTGAGTATCTTTTTAAACCTCTGAAAGCTTCGCCTAGAACTTCATAACGTGTACCTACTTATCATGATTATTTTATTATCGTTATTGGTCGATTCTTGCAAATAAAATATACATTTGTTTTTGTAATTACTTTAACATTACTGACAATTGCTGAATAAAATTCACGATAAAAAGAAGAAACGAAGGAAGATTCATATAGTTTAAAATAAATCATTTGACGCGATCTCTTTGAGCTTGAAGGTCCGGTGAAAGTTTGAGGTGTCATTAGCATAAATAGTGGCGCCACCCCTTTCCTTTTCCGGCGCATTTACGTCGGATCAGAGCGAAATAAGAGACGGTCAGAAGCAGCGTGTAACCAGACCAGAGGAACTGGTATTGGGTATCAATAAATCTTCAGGGCCGTACATCGGCTACCAAACGACCCCGCCCTAATTTATTCATTTGTTCTTCCACATAGGCGGGCCCTATAAGTCAACGGGGGATTAAGTCGGCCGCTATCCGACCTCTGCACAGTAGAGAATTCATAGTCCCCCCTTATACCTCCGATCCTCATTCGACTGCATTCGATTCTCGCGCTACGAAGCCAGATCTCGATCGCGATCTTCGATATCTTTTAAGATATAAATCGGCCGTGTGATAAATTATTACGTTGGCGATATTTTACGCTTGAATTATCGTTTTTGGTAATAGGAACAAGCCATATAGTAACGTTTATAGAGTATGAATGGAGAAATTTTAGCACGAAAAATTGGAATTCTTTAGATTTAAGATAATTTTGCCATTACTGAATTACGTATCTAGTATTTTAATTGTATTATATTGTGCCTTATAGGAGATCAGAGAGAATTGTTTGGAAGTTTCATCTTGTAAATTTTATTCGTCATATCAAAACTCGAAGAACCGCAAATTATGTTATCTAATGATCGTAGAAGTTCCAAATCTGAAATATGATTTTGATTGCACAAATTGCTTTATAAATTAAAAAAGTAATAGACCTAGAGCCGTAAGTATACAGTTCTGTACGGGTTGCCCATATTTTTCTCTGGAGAATACAAAAACAGGCACGCGTGTGCGTGGCTGCCGAGTCACCAGCAAGAACTGCCAGTGTTCCATCTAAAGTCTAAGGAATTTGCCTCGTAAGGCAGCTAGCTGTGATTCCCTCTCTTTGGTCCACCCTCGTGTGTCGGTGCTTTTCAAGCAGGGGACGGGTGTCTTTTAAATTAATAAATATTCGCCGACGTTATTCTCCTTCCACGATCCTTTTCCTCGTGTCGTTTCTCAGGCAAGAATAAACAAAATTAAAAGAAAAAAAAAAAAGAAAGAAAGAGAAAGAATGGAAGGAGCAGGATGAACCAGAAATCGCTCTATTAGCCATGCCAGCGTCGAAATTCCGGTTCTCTTAATTCAGTGTGGCCGATGCTGCGCGACAGGGAATCGGTCGCCGCTTTAATCACGACCTTATCGTTTCTGCCTTAATGGCACTTAAATGCGAATGCCTACGCCCTCCTGAGAACGATTCGAGACACGACGCTTGCAAGCCCGGGGGTAATCTACGTTTCTGCTACTGCGATTTCGACGATTTCCTAAACATGCCGAGGAGACGATAATTTCAAGCAATCTGCAACGATGAGGACGTTCTGCTCTCTTTTACGTAGCTATCTTTGAAATATCTTTTACTTTCAGTTATATAGAAATACATAATTATACCACATACTTGTTCTATATTTAAATACATCGTCGTTGCATATCTTATCGCTAGTTTACGGATTTTTATACAAAGTTACGTTTCTATAAACACGATTAAACAGATGGAAACGAAGCAGAGACTTGTTTTGCTTGCCATGTATCATAAAGAGTATCATACTTTGTACACCTTCGTACTTATAAATTTCCCGTAAATGCATAAAAATCCGCACTGATTTTCTATATTTTATACTTTTACATTTAGTTCTTACATACTTTCCATCTGTGAAGGTTTTATATTATTGTTATATGGAATCTAATACATATTAAATATAATGCGTTTATTAACCGTGTACTATAATATGCTCGCTAATAATTTATTTAAAAAATCTAGTCAATATACAATTGTTAAACAAAACCCATTGCAGGAATTTAAATCACACCAGATACACACGTACATTTTTTGATTCGCTTGAAGATCGTATAAAAAAATCCATCGATTGAAAAGATTCGCCATTGCGAATATTCGTATACGGCCCGGGTCAAAACCGGCGTCTTTTCTTTTCGTCTCCAGGGACTTGTAACCGCAAGAAAACGTCAGATGAGATGTCCTTTATTCGTAGCGGGCATCGAAGCCCGGCTTCAACGTCACATCGTGACTCGCAGCTCGCGCGTGAGCATGCGTGGTACACGTATATGACGTGAATAGCCGACTGTACGCGTGAGGTCCAAAGAAGAAGAAGAAGAAGACGAAGAAGAAGAAGAAGAAAGTAAAAGAAAAGAGAAGTAAGAAGAAGAGGAGAAGAACCAAGAAGAAGAAGGTTACATCGGAAGACATTAATCACCCAATGGTGAATCTCTCTCGACCCTATGTCGAATACTCGCGTAAGGATATCTGTTCATCTGCGGGAATATCTGCACCCACGTGACGGCCACGTGACTCCAAAGACAGACAGCTTTTAGCTAAATCATTATAATCGTGCTTTTTTCACTTTTCCGATTGATACGTTTAACTCTTAACTGGTATCATTGAGGACTATAAAGACTACGGCTTAAGTCACTTAATCGCAGAAAAATAGCGATAAGATATTTAATCAGTAGACTGCGGATTTTTTACGCATTTACGCAAAATGTAGAGGTAGAAAAACGCGTAAAATGCAAAAATATACAAAATGCACAAGGTACTTACAGTACCTACTCATTATAAGTTTTAATTATAAGTTTTAGTAAGTTTAATATTTCTCTAATAAAAGATAACTACGTTTAAGTTCTGTTTCTTTAATCGTGCTCATAAGAGTGTAAAATTTGCATAAAAAAGCAATTCATCAAACGAAAGCGTTCCATCATTCGGTCGCGATCTATAATCAACCAGAAGGGACAGTTAGCCCGCGATCCAGAAGCGACACGAAGGATTACCGATGAATCTAATAATATTCCAGCTGATCGAAGAACAGACACCCCACTGATACGTAACCGGTGAGCAAAGCCAAAGCTTAAGAGGACGTTTCTCGACTACCACTCGTGAACACCTGGAAAGAATGACCGTTTGTTCGACTTACGGAACGCTTCTCGCGGAATACGCTGACATTCGTATAACAGATATCTCGGACACCCTGTCGAGCAGCTACTTTCAAAGGATTTTATGAACAAGTCCCTTGAGATAGATTTCGAAGGGTCGTTCTGTATTACGAACGAGTGACTCGCTAAAATGGTCCCAGTGGCTTTCGATCCCTTTATGCTTGTTTAAGGGACAAATTGTTTACTTTGTCTTCGTATTGTAATTATGACTAACAGTGGCTAGCTACGTATCCTTATTTCTCAATGATTTCATCAGGTTTCAATAACACGAATTTTAATATGCTTAGACCTAGCTAATTAGTACGTAAGTGTTATAATGAATACAGCGATGTGAAAATACCTTTTGTAGTGGTGTACCTTCAGTCACATAAATCAGCTAATCTAACCAAACAAACTATGTTCCCCACTGATGCAAGAAATTACGATGGTTAAACTTGGACAACGAGCTCCACTGACCTTAGAAATAGAAACGAGCTGTACTTACAAGGCGTAGTCGTGCCTGCAGTAGAGCCTCATCCCTCGAAGAAAACAGGAGTGCTGATCGTGCAGAGGCCTCGCACAGGCGCAACATTTCAGACATCTGGAATGCCAGGTACGACCCCCTACACAGAGGACAGTCCGCTCGCGAACGCTTTCCCCACAACCGCCACAGTCCATTTCCATTCCATCGTGACTGTCGTTGTTGTTGATATTAGTAGCAGCTTTCTTTATGCTGGTTACGTTGTTGTTATTTGTGTTCACGTTGTTGTTGTTGTTCGAACAAAGGATGCTGTCCGTGCAATCTGGCTCCGTCTCGATTTCCGTCTGTAATTTTATTCATTTTACTTTATTAGTTATACTTATTTAATTATATAGTTATTTATAGTTGTTTAGATGATCGAAGATTTCATTATCGACGATAATTTTAAGAACAATTAGGAAGATTTCAGCCTGGAACGAGATTGTTGTGAAATTAATTCGAGAGAAATTATTAGTGTAATTTACATGATAGGTAATTCATTGACTTTTACAAATACTTTACAATCTGTCTTTACATTGTACTAGTTTACACCCTTTAAAGCTCTGTACAGCAACTCTAAAGCATCCTGTACAAAAAAAAAGCCATCGCATACAACCTTCCTTCGATAAACCTTTCAAGCAGATGCTACAAGTCTCTACCTAATGTCATCGTGAATTTAATGCCAAGGCATTAAAACGAACATTTTACATGGAATACCGGAGTCGATGGAAAAGAACACGAGCCACGGTATTAACGTTATTAGAAGAGAGTCTCGCGTTAGAATTTGTCAGCTAGCGAAACCAGTACGATCGATCGATTCATAAAGCGTCAACGTGTCGTACGAGAAAAAACATCATTAGCGATGGGATCAAGTGCCGAATCGAATCGAATACTGGATGTTCTCTTCATGTTTTGATAGATGAATATAATATTTCATTCGTCGTACTTGCCAAATATTTCATCTTCGTTTCAACCTATATTTTAATTACATTTGTAACTATATTCTCAAAGCCGATTTTCTCAAGAATAAAGCGTCGTATGAAGAAATTTTATTCGATATTTTCGATTTGTTCTTTTACGTAGAATCGCTCGCTTGCCAAATATACCATTCTTGTTGAGACATCCAACCTAGGAAACTGAATAATCGTTGAATATTCGAATCTACTTGCGACGTACTTGAGGCCATCGCTAAACACATAGTATAAGACGATCGTTTCCGGGTGTGGAGGTACGGAAAGGCTGGCTGCGGGCTCCAAATCTCAATTAATACTCGGCAAAGTGAAATAATAAACGAGCGGACGGCCGCCGGCTGATAAATGATGCCGCTCTTGGGCATGATCCCTTCGTTCCTCAACGACCGGCCTCAACGATTCGCATGACTACGCACACATCGTGTATCAAACGTGCGTACACGCGAAACGACCTTTAGGTAGGCGCAAATTTGTTCATTGTGGATGGTGAGATTTAAGCGATACGCACGCCCCTAAAGATCGTAGCTGCGCAGCTTCCTTTTAATTGAATGCGTAACGCAGGAGATTTTACTAATTTTCAAGTTGTCTCTTTTTTTCTTTTTCTTTTAACTTCCAGTTGATTCTTCAGGATGGGATGTGCCAACATAAAGTGCGTATAATTTTTATAATCTCTCGGAAGTTAATTATATTTTATAGTTGAAACGAAGAATCTAGGGAAATATGAAAAAGTTACATTAAATTATCGTTCTATTCGATCTTTAATAGCAAATGGTAGTCATCGATTAAAATGCATTCATTCTTTAACAAGTCGTCGTTCATTAGTCAAGAACCGCTTGAAACAAACCCGTGGTAGAGTTTCGAGCTCGATTAATTGACACTCGAACGACACGATGCAGCTGGTTAGTTTTTTTTCCTCTTTTTTTTTTTCTTTTCAGTCCCATCGTGTTGTTAGAGGTTTGGTTAACACAAAGAGGCAAATAAGTAGGTACAACGAAGAGGGAGAGAGGGAAAGGTTGTCATTGTGAGTGCGTAGAGAGATAAACGCAAAGATAACGCGTATCTGATCTGTATGCAATTTTTTTCTTATCGATGTCGCGGCACACGTGCTCATGAATGCACCTGTGTATTCACACGTGCGTGTATTATGTATAAGTGAGTACATTGGAACAGCGAGTCTTGACTTGATTATATTAATTGGTACACGAGTAATGCACAAAGGTTATTGTTCCCCACAGCGTGCAATCAATGAGTTAATTACATTATATTCTTCGATTTATTGCGTTTACCACGTACTTCTATTTACTGCTTTATTCGTACATTAATATGGAAAAACTGTTCTATCAACCTTCGGGAAATTAAAAATTTCAATTTATTAAACGTTTATTTCACCCTGCTGTGATCCTTAAATTTTTATCATTTTTATACTTCAATCTCATGCTTATTTATTTCGCGAATATGCTGGACAAAAGATTGGTACGAAAACTCATGTACATATATAACAAAAACAGTTCTTTCAGATTTTGCTTAAACTTGAAATACTTTTTAACGTCAGAAAAACACGATAACGACGGAAAGAACGCGGCAGAGTTAGAACGAGCGAAGATTTTCTGAGAACGTTAAAAGTGCGTTTCCTCGATCGAAAAATAAGCGATGTGAAAGAAAAATATTTCAAAAGAATTCACCCTCCGTTGTAAACAATTCTTATTCGTCGGCATCGCGAACTAAACACACAAACGAACGAAAATATAACGCGAATCGCCGTGAAAACGCGAATCGCCGTGAAAACGCGAAACATATAAAGAACAGGGATATTGCACAACGGATACCTCAAGAAAGACAACATCGACGACAGCCAATTTCGAAGACGCTACACGAACACGTCTTTTTCATTTCATCTTCCTCTCTCTGTCCTTTCCCTCCTTGTCGTAGCTTCTCCCGTCGGCCAGTAATCATTTCACGTTTAACTGGACGGTCATTGATTTATGATCTGCCGAAGGCAAAGTTGAACTTCCCACCTGTGATTTATACCTTCTGGCATTTCGATCTTCCTTCGGAAAGAGAGCTACGTTTCTCTTCGAACGTAACACCGTGTCGATTAATACGCCGTGTCGCGGATCACGGATTTACTGGCGCAATTATCTCGATGAAATAACCGGAAGATCGCGTGATTAGATAGAAAATATAATCTTCAATTCAAATCTAGCAGATTTTGGTCCCAAATTTAGTGATATTTTCGATTGTCCTTGCTTCATAGAGATTTTTTTTTAAATACCTTTGATTTTGTTAGAACATTCGAAGAAATACAGTTGTATGAAGATGTTCAGCCTAAGAAATGATAATAACGCGATTGTTTCGATGAAAGATCACGTGGCTAGATAACAATATTTCCAATCTTTTAATCGAACCCTTAATTTTACAGTTGAAGAGCTTTTTAAATTTATGGAAAGCATAAATGAATCGTTGCTGATTTATAAGAAATGCAAGAAGGAAGATATCAAGAAACACTGGCAAAAAGTTTTTGGATCGAACGTATTAATACGAAATTTGTTACAAACATCCGTGTGTCAGAACTACTAAATGCTGTCGTATTAGGTCGTCCGAAAAGTGTTTTTCTTTTACAGACACGTCTTTTACAACAATGCATCTTTATACAAACATGAAACCTAATATGTCGAATGTTGTGATCTTTATTTTGATAGAACAAAATGGACCATACGTAATTCGATAAAATAATATAAAACGGAAAATGTTATGCATCCACCATTTCCTTATAAAACGAAAGAAACTTTTCGGACGACCTAATACAAATATCCAAATAATGGGGAATTGAAAGGAAGTTTAACGTGAAATATTTAAATGATAATAAACTAACACAAATTTCCATTTATTACGAAAAAGAAGCGAGATGAAGAACAAAATATTACACAGGAAAAAGTTGCCGATCCGATTTGTTAATTTAAATATTCATAAGTATTATTATTTTGGTACGTTTCCATGTGAACGTATTATTACTTTGATGCATTGTGGCATTGAATTAACGAGATATTTACAATCTTTGCGGGGAATTTCTTCCCACGATAGTCGGATGGCCTGACGAGGTTCTTCTTTATTCTAAGGCCTTTTCTCGCGAATCAGTCTTTTCAATATTCGGATTTAGATCTGGACTATTCGCTGGCCATTTCATTGTTTCGATGCTGTTACCGCGTAAACAGTCTTTTACTACTTTGCTGCTACTTTATTACTTTCTTCCAATCCTCCACTGTCCAGTTTGGATGTTTCTTACATCATTGTACGCGTTCTCTTTTATGCTTTTTTGTTATAAGTCAAGTATATTTGAAATAAATAAATATGCGTACAGTGAATCGTTGATACAATATAAAACTCGGAATAAATACTCGTTATTGTTCGTCGCGTAGATACTTGGAGATGCTCGTTAATACTCGTTGATACTTGATATGAACTGTTCGATGCTATGTCGCACGCGATCACGTCTGTTTATTTATACTCATATATTATATTCGTCTTCATTCTACGGTTGCATGTAGCGGCGACATTGTTTTGCCCAGAGTTTATTTGTTCTTACATTACTTATAATCTAACGGTCTTGATACTCCGAGGCAAAACGACAACATAATTTAGAATGTCCTCTGACTCATGTGCCGCTACATGTCTTAGCTTTTTGAAATGAAAAACTCATCTCATTTAAACGATTTTTGACAATACGATCGGAAACGTTCTGTGCTGATTTATCTCTCTCAAAGTTGCTCGTCTAAAATTTTTCACAATTCGACTAGTTGCTGCACGAGGACCACTACATCTTTCGCTCTCAGATACATTTTCCGTTTCGTCACATTTCTTTTCTGAAATCGCTAATGATGCTTGGACTACATCCTATGATTTTTGTGACATTTCTCTGGCTATTTCCTTGCTGGAGAAACTCGATAATTCTTAACTTAACTCATGACTCACATTAAGTGCCCGTTAATTTCCCATTGCTTTTTATCACATATAATAACGTATAACAAATGTATTAAATATAATAACATATAATAAAAATTATAGTTCGAAGACATGAAAGTTTTTAAGAAATTTCTTCTGATCGGAAACTTTCTGCCAGAGATTGTATATCTAGGTGAATATACCTGCGTTTTCTATAAATTGTTTTTTAAGCCACCGAACTCAGCGAATTCAGTTTCGTGGAAGATCCCAAGATATTGGAGAAGAAACGACGAAGTTTGACCTGTTGTAAATTACCCCTTAAATTTCGACCGGTTGCTTTTCTGTGAATCCCTGTAAACTAGGGTTGTCATTGTAAATCGGCCATCGAAACATATAACCTGCCTATTCTTTGGTTTTCACATTGATTTTTCCAATGCGCAGATCGCATGCGATTAAACATGTTGTTAGCTAATGTTCATACTTTTTTTTACAATTTGAAGGATATTGTAAAAAAACGCGTTACTTATACATACATGTTTAGCATTTAATGACAGCAATAAATAAAAAATTAAAATTACCTGGTTTTTCCGTGAAAGAATCGTTTATTAAACCGTGACAATTTAATGAGAGTGGAATAACAAAGTACTTATATATATCGAAGCACAAACAAGAATGAAAGTTGCTATGACGATAGCGTGTACAGCGTTTTAAACAATGGCGTAGTGTGAGATGACAAGTGATAATTCACGAAAAATCAACGGGAAAGAAAATTGAATAGATATTTGTGTAATCTTTATTAGCATATCGAGTACTTTCGAGAATTGATATTTAATTTGATAGACGAAGCGTGAAAATGTTTCGTTTCTAAACAATAGAATTAATGAACTGCAATTTCATAATATGACGTTCGATAGCGTTATTATACAACGAAATCATCGAGCTGCATTTATTACATGATAATAGGAATTTATGATTAAGCGCGATCGAGGCTTGATAGGTGCAAATGAGAAACTTGAGATAGTAGATAATATTTCAACGTTGCAAATTATCGGTACGCGTACGTGTATTTCCTAATAATGTAGTTATGTATACATTCAAAAAGATATAGTACGTATAATAAGATATTCAAAGAAAAAATCCGTATCAATTTCGATCGAAGATCCTCATAACGAAATCGGTTAATTCCTATAAATCGTTCTTTAAATGTAAATATTTTACACGATCGTGATTCGAAAATTCGCAAGTAGCTTTCTAACTCAATTATCGCGAGAGAAGAATCGAATTTTCGTTGAAAGAAACGAAGAAAGAATTTCTCAATCGTTCGTAAGTGGACTCGATGCTCGAAGAATGCAATCAACGAGTAGTTAAGAAGAATAATAGTATTCATTTTTTATTCGTCAACACTTCGAAACGACGGAGATGAGCTGACAAAATGAGAAATGCCAGGGTGAAGAGGTCAAACGGGCCTCACTACCGACTACCGGACATCGACGATCCTCGTACACATCCGATTCGTCACTTTGCTACACGGGACGGACGTTTAATGGCACGAGCGAGTATACCATTCCCAGTGATTTATCGGCCTTATAAGTTTCGCCGGCGATCGTAAATAATTTTTCGCGATATTTCAAAATTATCATGGCCGTCGCGTCGTTTCGTTCCAGAAACAGTTTTTAAGAAAAACTTGCTGCCAGGACATTGTGTGCGCTCGGTGTGACGTTTATGAGTTTGACGTGCAGGATCGTAATTGTTGTGCAACAACAATGACGGAGTTTAAAGTATTTAAAGAACTGAGATAAAACGTTTCAATGAATCATTAATTTTGATGAATTGGTAGGATATGTTTTAATTATAACGAGGTGAACTTTACATTGGAATATTAAATTGGATTTTTTATATGAAAATTATATTCAAAGGATAGAAGTGCAATGTTTCGATGAATTAAAATAATGAATTTTATAACGAGACGTAAGATATTTCTTTTAATTGCAAAAAGCTATTCTTTTCAGATTTTACTGATTCGATATAACTTAAAGACAATTTGAAAATTTATTTCCAATGTTATAATGTAACAGAGTTATATATTTAATTTTACTACTCGGTATATAGATGTTTAACAAGAACTTTTTATTGATAAAGAGGTTTCTAATGTCTTTTGACAATGTAAACAAAAATATATTGAACAATGTTCACATTGTATTTCATTAAGGTACTATGATTGGTTATAACCTATAATTTTTAAAGAAAGCTTTTTGATAAAACATAACGATAAAACAACGATAAAACAACGAAAAACTTTCGAAACCCGCGCATCGCTTCGCTTAAACAAATGATTCACACCTGTTTATACATCTTATATATATTTCATATATTCGACTTACGTTTATCTTCTTTATCTACCTACTGTCAATGAATCGAACAAAATTTTTCACTATCTTATTTAATCTTTCATAATCGACAAACAAAAGAAAGCTAGGTATGTAAGCTTGTATACATATGTGTTACTTCAAATCGTGATACATACATTATTTAAATGCATGCGTGTATTCTTAACTAATTTTCGTTACCACAAAATTTAAAAAGGCTGAAATAAATAAATCTCAACAATGTTAGATAACAAAGTTGTCTAAACTATTGCTAGACACCTACTATCCGACGATACCATTTCAGAGTTAAATCTCAATCCACTCACCTTCATCTTTCCTGAAATTGGTCCAGAACTTCCTTTTAACTCACAAACTTCCTCTCTTCATTTTCATAATCATCGAGTAACCAAAAAAAGAGTCTGCTGATATACCAAATACACGTGCTAAACTGACAAAAACATGTCAGTAGTCAACCTATATATGTGTGTAGTCCACAAAGTCCCTTCACAACACTTTGAAAGTAAAACTCGCGCTACGATCCGATAACTCGTTCCAAACGAGTAAGTTTCAGTATCAAACCAAAGAAAGCCAAACCAGGGGACTCGCGAGGAATAAAAAATCGCGGATCTGTAGGATCGAAAAGGATCGCAGAAAATACGCCGTCCAGATCCGTGGCCCGGGGAAGACTGGCATCCTCGATCCTGCCCCTTCCACACTCTGCAATCGCCGCTTCGGTCTATCACTCACACATTCACGCTGTGTATCCACGCTTCTTTGCACTGTTTCCACTCCGTGCACGTCCGTGTACGTGCACGTGTACGCGTGTGTTAGAACGTCGGAGGCTGAGTGGTGGGGAACGGAGTTGCGTGACTCGACTCGGGGTTGTTCGCGGCACAGGAACGATGCTTTTCGGGACGAAGACCCCCTGGAACAACAACCAGGCTCCGCCCAATAGACCACGCCCATGTTCCATGCGCGAAAACCCACCACTGAGGCTTTTGGTATCGTAAATTCCTTGCAAGTAGTGGGGGAAGTCGCGAATCACAATCGAATGGAATTTCTGCGGGCAACGTGTTCCTCATAGTAGAGTTGATTCTCTTTTTTGGTTTTTGCTGATCGCGTCTCTCACTTTCTATTTCTTTCCACGTTCCCTTTGTCACCGGTTTCTTCCTTCGAGTTTCTGCGCTTTCTTGCAAGAAACTTTTATACATATATGATACACTTGTGAACCATAGGATTTCGATCGCGTTTTTAATAGTGCGTTACACTTTGTTCGACGTTTTATAAACATTGCAGTTTGCTAATTCTATTCATAAAACGATATTGTAATTTTAGTTCTTATACTACGAAATTAAGGTGTGTCGTTGCAAAATTAGCTTTCACCAAAAATTAAACACTGGCCAACACTTGTCAATTACTTTCATTCGTTTTTCTACTTTGCTTAACATTCTTCCATAAAATAATACAACAATTCATTCGAATCATTCCATTTGTCCCAAAACCATTTGTTCATTCTCCTTCGAATCAATCAACCTAAGGTAAACATCATCAATGTCTCGTTAACCAAAAATGTAACCCACCTCGTTTTTAAACCGTCTTCTTCTAATGCAAAGATACTGTCTCTCATTCTCTATCTTCCCTCTCCCTGTATCTACGCATAATTCAAGAAACATTGGATTTCACGGATGCGTGCACACGCGCGCCATGGCAATAAAAATAAAAAAAATGCAAGGGGTAGGACCAAAAAAACTCGTTTGACAGTTTTCCTGGGTCTCGAAATGAAAAATTCATATTCATCTTAGACGTGGGCGTAAACGGGTCGCTCGACTAGAGCCGAACACACTTATACACTTATTTACACACCTATACAGAGAAGAATATGGTTCGAATAGAGAAAGACAGGAGTTGGAGAGGGATAGCAGTGATAAAAGGCGTTAGTCCATTCCAGGATGATTTATGTGTCGGCGGGGCAGAAATACAAACAGGTGCTCGAACCTCCTCGAGAACCCAAACTCATCGAAAATAAAAAGGAAGAGAAGAAATATAAAATATATATCCACGCAAGTAGGCACGTATAAATAAATGTTGGAAAGGGATAGTGTACGTCTAAGGGTGAACCGTGACTAAACGGTCAACTCGGTCTTGCTTTTCGACCTTGCTTTTGGGGACAGAAATATAGAGAACAAATGTACCAAAGTAATGTCGCTACTATCGAACAATTTATTAAAAAAACATTTACATAGCAAGAACAAGCAGCTACTGTTAAACAGACTTGGAATTGGCCAGAATAGATTTACAGGTGCGCATTCAATTTCTAAATCCGATCACCAATTCTTGATATCTGTAATTATGAATATTTAAAATTATCGTCTAGAGAGATACGTGCTTTCGAATTATCTTAAATGTGTCTCGCTCTAAATTCTAAATCCGCAATCTACTTACAAGTTGACGACAAGTTTTGCGAAAATCAGAGATTACAGTTATTAAGACAAGTAACATTTTAACATTCTCAATATTTTAACATTGCAACGATAGTTTTAAAGTTATGAAAGGGAGTAATAAGCACCTACGTGTTCACCTTCAAAATCAAATAAAAATTACATTTACAAAATTTCATATAACTTGGCAATTCCACGAACAGGAAGTCATTGTTTTTCATTCCTTACGTGATTTACATGATATCAAGGTATCGATTTACAAGCTGCGTCCTTATTTCCGATACGTGACATTTGGTGTATATCGTCAATCTCAAATATTGATTCTTATCGAAATCGAACGAAAACTTGGCGAATGAATGATCGATAACTTTTTAAAGAATGCTGTTTTATTAACTGTGAGATCACGTGATCGTCACATGCAAGCATCGATGTTTAAGCTAAGCGGAGAGATATCGATTAGGTAGGTAAGTACGTATTACATATTTTGAGAAACAAACATTTTTAAAGTTCAATAAAGGAAAGTTTAACGTTCAATAAAAAAACGTTTAACGTTATCTACGTTACTTGAATCGATATCGGTTTACGAGTTTCTTTGCAAACGCGTTCAAATTGCAATGACTATGCAAGTGCGTGATAAATGGTAAATGGAGCTGTGACTTTTTACGTAAATTTAATATCAGAAATAAACATCTATCGTGTCTCTGAAAAAAGATTGTTATGTATGTAAAATCTTTAGACAAAACTTTTTATAACAAATTTTCTCCATGTCATCGTATCGAAAGTATTCAAGGATTATATATATATATAGTGGAAGACCCATTTGGTTTCGAGTTTCACCGTAATATGAGTTTTTACCTGAAAGGAAAAGCCTGCGCCGTTTCTGGACTTCACAGCAAACGACAAAACCCTTGCATTCCGAAATGATAGAAATTTCCTCGAGTGTGAAGTAGGTAGGATTCAGAGCAGAAAAAAAAGAAGGAACACCTGCTGCGAAACTGCATGCAGATGTATTCCGTGTTGCATATTCAAATTGGAATCCGTGGACCGATTTGACGACGATGTTAAACAATAGATATGCAAGAGAAACTGTCGTGGAAAAGTATCTCAAAAGCGACTCGAGGAATTGTTCAAAGCGGAAAAAAACAGTTCATAAACTTTACTTTAAAATTAGTCGTAATTTATAATTTATTCGATTTAGGATAAAATTTCAATTTGGTATAAAGGATTTTTCTAGCTTTATTCCAAATTAATTCTATTTAGGTTTCCATTTTGGTTTCTACAGGATGATGTCGTTTTAATATCTAACGTAGAAATTCGACATTGATAAATTTTGTTACGAGCAGGAAATATTCATAGCTATTGGATTCAGAACTATTGGAATAAAATATTATCTACCTATTTCCACCCCTTCCCTTCGTTTTTCACTCAACCAACTTCATTCAACCACCCTCGAACATCAGACGTACGCACCGGAAGGGTTGAGTTCCACTCACAAAGAATCCTTTACCTATAAAGGAACCAACAGAACCTGAATTCTCCCCATTTATCGCGGCGTTACTCGCGCCTCCACAGCCGACCTAACATTTTCGAGACAAATGCGCGTCATACGTTCCCGATGCAGCACGATATGCCCTATTTGTTAAGATCATCGTAGGCGCGTGTGCACAGGTTCGCAAAACGCGCTCGTGCACCAGCTGTAAGTAGGTACACTATCGTTCATAAGTATTTGGATTCTTTAAATTCTATCAAAATACATGTACAAATTAATTCTTCCTATAGTTAAATATACCGTGAATGTTTATACATTTATTAGAAATTTAAACGCGCAAAAATTATATGAAGAATATAAATTTCCATGAAAAACCGTGATCTGGTGACAGATTAATTACAAATAATAAAAAAAAACAGGGTTTGCGAAGTAACTACCTCTCTATCGGTAAAATCTTTCGCTTCTCGAATCAGATACGAAAAATGCGTGTGTATTTGACTAATTGAACTAGATACATCTTATGAAAGCAAACGGCTGGATACTTTTGAGGCGTAGTGTAAGAGTGCGTAAACGCGTTTACGCGTTCAAGAACGAGCAAAATAAGGTGCAGGGTCCTCGCGATCGGCACGGAACGGGCCATTAGTAACGCTTACCCGGCATAAAGCGAGAAAAATGGCAGTCGAATTATCTCGCTAGTGAGAGCGAGACTGGACAAAGGTTCTACCTCGCGAGGACACGCGGAGGATCTTCGAAAAAGGAGCCACGGGGTTCCACCGGTGCCGATCCTGGCAAAGGGAACGGACAAACCGTTGCCCGGCACTCTTCTGTCGCGTTAATCGATACCATCGAAAATCTCGTTCGCGACCGACGTCCTTTCCTCCTTGAAAATCGCGCGTACAGTTGCTCGCCAAAGTATTCGAACACTTGTAGACACCTTTTACGAATATACTATGTGTATTATACGAAACGTATTTTGAAATTTTATTAGCATTGTTCTGTCGTTTTATTTCAAAATAAACGTATTTGGTCAAACAATTTGAGAATAATAACTTTTAGTATTTGACAAGATCTTGATTTCACATATAAGCTGTTATATCTTCAGTTTCAATGCAGATACAGCTTTCTTACTTAATATACATATAGATAAACTATTTTTGTTCTACCTGGCAGCAATGGTTAGATTTAAGCGAAAGTTGCAGGTGCAATCTTTCGTCTTTAACACAGCAGTGTTACAAGATTGAGCTATTATGATCGCATATACAAAGACATAAGATTCTAATCGATATGTCGGACCTTAATAAATCAGTCAGTTTTAATAAATCAATAACAAATATCGCGTTAATAAAAGTTCGATCAGTCATACATTTATTTCTGATTCATCGAATATAAGTTAAGAAACGTTACGATTTTTTAGAGGACGCGAGTAGGTCGAGGTCAGGTTTATCAACGTTTTTCTTAACGTCAAGCGTTTCGTGTAAGATAACGGAAAAAGAAACTCAGTTGCTACGTAGTAGGATTTTAACAAGAGTTTGCATGTTTGCACAGCAGGCGGTAGGCTGCGAGTGACATGTTAGCCTGCTTTTTCGAATTTGTATTCTTTTATGGAACATCGAGGGTTGCGCGACAATGGCCCATGAACGTTGGTCGCTTTCAAATGCGAATAGGTTCCTGGACTACTTTTATCATGATAATGCCGTTTGGATGTCGGAAAATTTCTTGAAAAATGCTTGGAGAGAAACTGCGAGCATGGTAACGCCTTTGGCTGTGTTAAATATTCGGTGAAAGAAGAAAAGGAAGGGAAGAAACGTGTTTTTAGACACGATTTACATTCGTCCGTTTTTCACGATTTCCAAATTCTTTACTTTCTTACGAATGTCGTTTACATTGCTAACTGAATCATGCATACCAATAACAATTTTTTTTATATTTTCCTTGAAATATCTTTTAACGTTGAAAGAATGCAATTGCGTTGGAAATGACCGATAGAACGCAACAGGATCGAAAATCAAATATTATCATGCAAGAAAACATCTACCGTACCTTGTATACATTGTATCATCGTTGATCGAGTCGTTCAGAATCTACGTTGATCAATTCCACAAATTAAAGAGCAAAAGAAGGTGACGACGTTGCAAAAATTTTTGAAGTTTATCTTGAAATTTGCTATCATCTACATCGCTTTCTTCCAATAAGCGAGCTTATGAAAGTAAAATGAAAGCAAAATGATATGAAAATTCAACATTGATCAGTACTTCTAGAATGAAATGGAGGAATTGGAGGAAAAATGAAATTGATTATGTTTCTGAGAAATTCAATTACCAAGCTAAAGCACAAAATACCTTCAGCAGTCATCTGAAACATTCCACGTCCTTCCGTATCATGCAAAATAATAAGTCACCCCAAAAACATACCGGAGCCTGCAAACATCCCCTGTCTCGCAACAGCCTCAACTTTCACGCCACTTCCAGTCGAATCAACCGTCAGAAGCCGAAAGTTCGCTTCTCCATTATCGGTGATTGAATTACTCGATCCAAGAGTGTAGCTGAGGAAGAGAGGGAGGAAGACAGACTTTCGAACTCTCGGTCAAGAAGAAAAATTTCGCGAAAGCAGGGAATCTCTTTACTCTCTGAAAGTACTTACTTCGTCGCGTCAAAGGAACGACGGAGTGATACAGCGCGCAGAAGTGAAACGATCGAAGAGAAAGGAAGAGAAAAGAGAGAGAGAGGAGCTTGCGCGCGTCGAGGGGGTGGGTTTCGTTAGGTCGGGCGCAGTTTTGATGATAACGAGCGGATTTGCAATCACGACTACATTGTGCAGGATCCTGCTGTTAGCTAACTTGAAGAGGGATGAAACTCAGACGGGCTGAGATCACAGAGCAGGAAGCTGAGAGCGCGACGTAGACGGAGGATGAGAGGTACGCGTTGGGGAAACCGTCGCGCGTATTCCTTCCCTCTACATCAGTGTTTCCCAACCTTTTATAACCATCAAATAATCTATCATATTCGCCCTCTCTGTGTTACTCATTAGCAGTAACAACGAGATAACTTCACACTTGCAGTTTTTCACTCATTGATACAGGGAAGACGATTGTTGTTGTTGTTGTTTGCACAACTTATCGCTTGAGTTCTTTAAGTGATTTTCCAAAACTTACCACGCGAGAGAATAATCTATGAAAATATATTGGGACTTGTAGAATTATAGGGATATTTGAGTGGTTGAGCGTTAACATCTAAGAATTCAATCTTGTACTTTGCTCGGAATAGTGAAACTAGTTGAAACGATATTTTCTCATTTTTTCGTTATTATATTAGAGACTAATGGTATCTGATAATATGATACATGATACAAATCAAATACAATGATACAAAAGGGGTCTCGAACTGCAAGTTGGGAACCGTGGTACTATATCGTTCCTTCTCGGCCCTGTTACGGTTCTCGGCGAACGCTGGAAAGTGGAAATCCCGAAATTACAGGACTATACCGTAGACAGTTGCAGCCCCCTTCCAATACATAAATATCTCGTGAAATTTCCGGCTGTAAGGCAATTCCTCGAATCCGCGCAGACGTACAGTACCGCGATGGCTACGCTAACGAACGTTAACGATACGTTTGGCTAATGAACCCGACTGCCATTGAAAGGTATTCATTTTACCAAATCTGTATTTACGAGTAGTTTTTTTCATTGTTTCTGGTTATAAAGTACGGGATACGCTTCTTCTGTGAAAGTTTTTAACGGGGCATGTTGATATAAAGGCTACATCTGTTAAATCAAAATATTGACAACATCACAAGAAGATAAAAAACTATATCATTCGTCGGTTGGAAAACTTATTTCATAATACGATTGTTTAACAAAATTATTTCTACCCTACATCTATGGTATAACATCGAAAGAATCTAAAAAATTATATACAAATTTCCAACTATATTTATTTTCTATTACTATAAACATTTATATTATTACTATAATAAAATTTGTATTAATACTAAAAAATTATATAACAAATTCCAACTATATTTAATTTCTATTACCATAAAAATTTCCGAAGCCGATAAACATCATTCGAGTATAACAAAAATCTTTATCAGTAGCTTTGATCTTTTCATTCAGAGATTAAGTACTTTCGTCAGAACCTTCGTTTCATTGCCCAGCGAAAGATTCAAGGTAAACAAGACACAATGCATCAATTGTTCGGAACAAGGTCGTTGGAACGTCAAAATCGGAGGTCCAGCAAATGATTGATCTTCAAGAAAGAAAATCACGGTACAATAAAAGAACGGTTTTGATAGCGCATGCCGATGATTCTTACTCACCTGCAACAGCACAGGTCATTTCGTCATCGGATGGGAATGCCATGAGTTTTCTTAGCGTATCCTGTGGGACGTGTCATGCTCGAAGAAGACTGTAAGTCAGTAATGTTTTCGTAACTGTAGCAGCTTCTTTCGAAACATAATAGCGCGTCGGAAAATGGTGCCTCACCAATTGGAGAGAATTGAATAATCGAACATCCATTCCGAATTACTTTGATTCATTGATAAATCAGTTTCCATTAATATAAATGACTATTTTCAAATAAATATTATCAGTTGCAAATTGTTCAATTTTAAACATACAAAATCCTATTAATAAATTTTGGGAACGAATATCGTGATCACGATTGTGTAGATATTTCTTTTTATAAAATTCAAGTAATTATATTTACGATATTAGATATAGATTGTTAAATGGTGGAGTAAAACCGGTTGACATTAAAATAAACGATACATGATAACGAATATAAGACAATAAGAAAATTGAAGGAAAATAAAGAATTCTTAGTTATAATTACAATTTATATAAACAGATCGTATATCATTTTTTAAAGTACAACAATTAAAAAAATTCCGTTTGTAATAATATTTCTACAGTTGCTGTATGCTTTACGTTTCTTGATATATTTCAATATAATGAATAAATATAAAATATAACGAGCTAATAAAGAATCCATGTGAAACAATAGCTTTTATTAACTTACTATCGAATCTCTATTCACAAATATCGTTATAATTTCCTAAAACCAAAGAGTAAATCAAACTGAGATCACAGAAACCACATAAAAGCGATGAAAGTAATCTTTCGGTGGCTTGGAGTATCTCAACAAAATTCACCAAATTTAGATTTTGATGGTTTAAATACCGCTATGTATACAGAATTTCTGCTCGCTATTAGAAGTCACGAATGGCAGAACAAAATTTCGTCCTTATATATCATTTCACGCAGGAGTCACGTGTATTTCCAAAAACACTACGATCCCACACAAGTAATATTTCCCAATCATCCTCATAATCCTTAATTACACCCCTCCAATCACGTTATTATTCACTAACAAAGAGAGACATGAAAAAAGAAAAAGAGCGAAATAATCAACGACAATCGGCGTTTAATTTTTACGCGAAATTTTTACACGCTACATTCAAAGATGACTCGTTCGATCGTTGAAAAGTGTCAATCTGTCGACGACGAGAAAAAGATTCGATGTCGGCTGGCTAACGGTCCAACGTAGATGCTATCGGCCTCTCTCGTGACTAATTATCGCGAACATTATCAGCGCGTCGCTCGATTCAAGCTGAATCATCGGCGAGGGCGCACCTGAACTCTCCCCGTGAGGAAAACGACCTGTTCCCAGGCGAATCGTGCGAATAGGAAACGGCAGTGCATGTATATGCATGTCGTCTAAGCCTCAGGACGTATAAACGCACCGATCCCCACGAATTAGAAACGAGATACGCGTATAGTAACGCGCTTAGGTTTGTACTCGTATTCAGAGGCGATTCTGTTCCGGATTAGCGATGATCTCCTTTGTCAGGGTAACGATCGGTGTTATAGGACGGACTAAAGTTTGCGTATCACACAATCAGACGATCGACACATAAACGATAGATAAATGGAAAAACAGATTGTTACTCTGGTTAACACGTTATGTTATATACATACATCATGGTTCAAGAGTCTAAGAATTTTCTTTCATTTTCATATGCCCACCTATGACATTTGATGTAGATTATGAATTTTAGATTACATCCAAGTGTTTTTTAATATATATTAAAATATTATTTAATTATATAGCGTTAATATATGGTTTTATTTATTTAATATATACGTTTCATGAATAATAACTGTATTGTAATAATTCGTTTAATTTGTTATCATCTAATTTTTATTGTAGAAATTATTAGGTTTAATGAATTACTACACGATGTAGCTCATCCGTCATTATTTCTAATTTTGAGATCAGTTATCCTCGTCTTTTATCAAGAGATGATAAACATTACCTTGGACTAGTATTAGTTTCTTATTAATTTATATATTGTACGTGTATTGCCGTTACGAATCGACAGAAGTGTCCGGATACTTACGAACAACAGGGCATGTACATCTCCCCCTTTGAATTGAAAAAACGAAACCACTGATTCCCTCGAATCTACCACCGTGACCATCATCATCGATAGCATCACAGTCGAAATGATCGCGTGGGACCGCGATTCGAGTGAATCGCGAAGGAAAATCACAGTCGTAGGTTGCTGCACTCTCACCGACGTCCTAATAAGAGGGTGTGAGGGGGTGTAAGTCTAATATTATGTAATAGGGGCCACGTGGCAGGCATTCAGTGCCCCGGAATCGAATTCGGTCAGACCTCGAAGCTTGGCTCGGGCATCGATTGTCGTAGGAGAAAGGAACCGCCCGTATTCCACATAGCTACGTTCGGTTTCATCCCTCTCAAGTCAACGTTCACAATGAACTGCACCCCGTGGCAGCCAGTATTCAGCCTTTAATCCGATTATTCCTTTCGAATCAACGAACACCGCGTTTCATTTCGTTCCATCCACAGTTACGAACGATGTTCGACCTGCGCGTGTAATACGGGCGGAAAAATCCCGTGTAATCGGTTACATCTCGACAAGAGAACCTTCTTCTGTTTACATATCATCACGTACCGGGTTACACTGGATTTTGAGTAGTTAAAAAAATCAGGAGTTTTGTACCAAAGTACCAAAGTTTTGGAACGCTTGGCGGCTCCATTTATGACATATTATGTGTACATTATAATAAACATTTTGAAATTTCATCAGCACTATGTTGAGATTAGACCATCACGGTTGGATACATTAATAAAATCTAAAACAAATGTGAACATTATTTCGCAAATTTAAACAGTAAATTATATATATATATATGTCGGATTAAGGTTGGAATTTTGGGCGTTCGATGAACCTTCACTCAAATTTACCATCGCGGATATAGCTGATGTTTATTGGTACAAATGTGTGCACTACAAAAGGCTATAAGTAATAGCGGCGATAGGATGGTCGAGATGTTGATGACAACGAATTCAGGTTCGATAACGAATCCACGGTCTACGGGATGACGAATGCGATGTGATACACGTATAACTCCACGTACAAGTAAACTTATCTGCATGAACTCCAAAAAAAATCCAAGTGGAACTCCCCATCTCCCCACCTCTCGGGTCAATCTTTGTTTTTAAGGAGAGCCATATAATCATTCCATACCTCTGTCAGGTACACGTCCCTCCCGTGACCGTGGCTACGTCCAGTGACCCGCTATGTCACTTCGAGCCCAAGCCCATCGTCATAAAATCGGATTAGAACATTAAAACTATTTCCTATTTTTATTACTTTAGTGTAGCTATAGTAAAAATCTGGACTAGGTTATTGGGGCTTTTCCCAACATTCCAAAAGGGAAGTCCCGATGTCCTTTCATCTCCGACATATATATATATATATATACATATATATTAGATTGTCCGAAAAGTGTCTTTCTTTTACAGACACGTCTTTTACAACGATGCATCTTTATACAAACCTAATCTGTCAAACGTTGTGATCTTTATCTTGATAGAACAAAATGGATCATACGTAATTTGATAAAATAATATAAAACGAAAAATATTGTGTATCCATTATTTCCTTATAAAACGAAAGAAACTTTTCGGACGACCTAATATATAAAACAAATTATCAATTATTATATATGTAACAGTCCGTTATATTAATAAGCTCCAATATTCAGTGAAAACATTTATAACACACATTACACGCTTAAGATAGCTGCCCACGCTAGCGTTTCATGAATCCTCTTTCCTCCAATCTAACATTCACGCTTTATCTTCTCTTCCTTTCGAATCCAAGGTCACTAAGCTGATAGAAATACTCAATCCGAACAGTAATGCTTACTTTCAGTAAGATTTTCGAAGAATAATTTGGCGAATGACAATTAAATCAACACCACCGATGTGCTTCACCTGCGTTTTCGAATTGAGTCGTCAACATTTCGCGACATTTCTTCACTCCCCCGCGGATCTTTGCGAAATAAATAAGCGAAGTAGCACAGAGAGTGGCGTAATGGCGTTGAAGAAGAAAGAAATCGTGTCGACCGTGGAACCGTGTATGGTGAATTGGTATTTAAAAATATGCATGCCGACAGATGCGGTTTCCATGTCGCACGCTTCCACCGGCTCCCATAAATATGATAAGGCCCTATAGAGAGATATACGAGCCTATAAGCCGGTTTTGCGTACCTACCGACTCGATCCAACCGACCGACGATTCTCAAAGCAAAACGAGAAAAAGAAGATTAAAAAAGTGCAAGAAACGAATGGAGCGAAGATTACGCGTTAACTTTCATTAATTGGACGGTTAATCGCTGGTTCGTGAATCCGATGACGGTGAATGATGCCACTTTATTCTGAACAGAGTAGGTTTTGTACAAATCTTTCATAAAATAGAAAATTAAACGGTGAAGTCGGAATTTCAAAAAATGAAGATTCCAAGATTCCGAGGTTCGAAGATTCGAAGATCTGAAAAACGTGAGATTTCAAGATGCAAAAATTCGAAAACTCCTAAATCTTCAGGATGTGAAAATTTCTATATCTTGACGCAGAAACGAATGGATCGAATATTATAAATTTAAGGTTCATTGATTAAAGAGTTCATCGCTTGTTCATGAAACACGATACTTGTCATTTTACGGAGTCAATATGCCGTCTGAATGTCGCAATTATCAAAATCTATTTACTTAAACTTCCAAGCGAAGGGTCGTCTCGACAATTTCGCGTTTCAGGGCAAAATCCGCGAGAACAGCGTCGCGTCGTTGATGCGTTCGCATCACGGCCACTCCTCTCCCTCCGTTCATGTTTTCAATGGTAACAGAGGTCCCGGTGAATTTTCACGTATCCATTCGTGGAAAAGTAAAATGGCCGTTGGCGTGCGTACGGCCGTTGATCGATAAAAGCGTCGCGACGCTGGGCGTGTCCGCCGTTGCAAGCCGCCTTCGCAACGCCCCGCGAATCGCCGCGAAACTCTCTGAAAGTTTACCCGTGTCGTCGACAAACGGCGCACCTACAAAAAAGCGAAGACCTCCTGCTAACAAACTCCGTGTCGCTCTCTTCCTCTTCGACCTGTTTGCGTGTAGATTAGAGAACTATATTTCGAAGATCGAATAAATCAAAAATGCCTGGTTTTTCTCCTTCTAAATTCGCAATTTTCTTTTCATTTCCTTTTTTTTTTTTTAATCTAAGAAGTAGAATACATTAGAATAGTCCAATATCGACAAATTAATATTCGCTCAATATTTAATAAAATTTATATTTAATCAATATTTAATCAAAATCGAATAAGTCAAAATGTTTGAAAACTTTTGCATCTGAATAAATAATTGCAAATGCAACGCACAGACAATTCATCACGATGGTTTCTAATATACGCTCAAACTACTTTTCTCATACCACATCGATCGTCTTTCATTTGGAACGAGAAGTTAAATGGAAACTAGCAAACCGTCTCGTTTCTCCTTGCGACGATTCGTTTTTCCCTTTGTTCTGGACGGCTTTCTTTATTTCAATGGGTACGTAGGAGACGATGGAGCAGCCAGGACGAAGGAACATAAATGGATTAGGAGGGTCCTGCCGGATGACTAAGTTTTAGTCGGGCCAGCGCCGGCGCCAAATCCAATTTGATCTTAACGTTAACTCGATCTCGCGTACGGTTACACGGTGAATTAAACGTCGTTGACAACAGCAAGGTAAGCGAGGTCTCAAAAATACCCCCCGTGGACGTCGATACGAACCAACAAGTGGCGATCATATTTTTCATCCCTTAAAGGGACGACCTTTGGTCAAGCTACACTTATCTGTCGTGTATTGATTTTTAATCGAGTTTTACTTTGATAGAGAATAAGCAGCTCAGTTAGTCGATAATTAGACTGTGGACTTTTATGTATTTACGAGAAGTTTAAAGATGCAAAAGTATATAAAATACTTAGTAAAATACAAACTTAAGAGTTTAGGAGTTTAGAAAGTTACAAATTCTAACGTTCTGAAATCTCAGAATTCTAAGATTGGACAATTCCGCAATCTCAACATTCGAAAATTACAATATTCTTATAACGATTTTTAAATTGCCAAATTCCTAAGTACCAAAATTTTCCTATTCACGCATTCTCGAATTTCCAAATTCCTAAATTCCCAATTTGCCAAATTTTAAAATCTCATAATTGCCAGATTGCTAAACTCCAAAGTGCGCGGATTCCTAAATTCTTAACATCTTAAAATCGTTTCGCAAGATCATCACCACGCGTTATAACGAGATACAAATATTTATTACAATCTACATAAAGCAAGTTCCGTTAAGACGTTAAGTCACCTACGTCACCATCTTCCGTAGAACATCAAAGCGTTCCATATAACTCGGTATCGTGCTCCTTCATCATCCTCAAAGGATCGTGAAACGCTATGGCGTATACAGAAGCCGACGTAATCGTGGCGAATCCGATTATACGTTAAAGGTCCTGGTGCTGACTTCGCGATTTCGCGACGTTCACGTGGCGTAAAAGCGACAAGGACTTCTAGGTTGGACGATGGATAACTGAAAAAGTGTGGAATCTCCCTGCTGGTTTCATTGGAGAGGGTCGAACGTCGCCACGGAAGATGATTACACTGCGGAGGGCGGACTGATAAAATTGGGGAGAACAAGGTGAATTCGGATGGCTTGGGTCCGGTTTATCGAGCTGGAACAACAAGCGGCAATCAGGCATAACTCGATCATTTCATTCTTCTACGTCCGTGCTCCGCCCTCGATCTTCCTGGCCCTTCCTGTGTCGCTAAACCCCGGACTACTTGCGATACACACGCGTAGAGGTCGATTCAAAAACACAATTTTCAACTATGTTTCATTATAATTCTTTATTTTTTATTACGAATTGGTAGCAAGAATTTCTGTTTCGCGTGGTAAAAAGTGTTACGATAGATTTTATATTTTAATTTTTCATTAAGAAACTACTGTACCATATCAAGCGAGATATTAAAAGTGTTTTTTTAACAATACAAGATGATTTTAGAGTTCCTTTGGAATAAACAATGAGGATGAACTTTTATTCTCCGACTCTTTACGGCGAACATGACTGTGAGTAGGTATGCCTCCCGTATACAGAGGAGCTCGCCGCGGATATTCAATTTGTGTAGAAAAAGAATTAAACAAAAATGTAAGCGCAAACATCGAAGAAATTAACAGATGTACCAGAAGCTGATTTTTTCCAAGTTTTCTTCGAAACAAATGTATTTTTAATACGTAATTAAACACAGAATCAAAACAATAATTACAGGTGTCAAGTAATTAGTATTAAATAAATTACTTGAACGCCGACTATAATCGATGCTATTGTAAGGATATGGACTATAGTTATAAAATTTTAACTTTTCTTTCGTAATAACATAAGTATAACTACTTTAATTATTTAACTTTTCTCGTTGTCTTTCTATGATACATCTTTGAAACTATCTGTAGCCTCATACTATACGTATACCTACAAAAGGAGAAACAACGTCAACGATTGTACGAGTTATATATCTTCGCAGAATCTCTCCCCCTGTTTTATCTCGACGAAATCGCGAATCCTAAAATCCCAAGTTTCTCGGCAGCGCGAATCTACAGGGTTGGCACGTGTTTCGAATATAGCTAACTTGTATCAGAACAGAAGAATATATCGACAAACAACGAGTATCTTACTTTCTCGCGATACAATCACAGTTCTTGAAAATATTTCTCTTGCCTGATTTTAGTTCCTTACAAGTTATTAATGAATATAAGTTTATTAATAACGTAAAATCGCATTAAAGTACAATGCTAGTGAGAAAATATCGAGATCTTTTCCTTAGGATTTAAAGCTACACCTCTTCTACTTGGACGAACTTCAAATTCTAATTTCGAGTAATTGACATGTACAGGGATGAAACGTAGAATCTTATAATAAGACGCTTGTAGCGGCACATGAGCTAGAGGACAATTCGAATCATGTTGTTCTTTTTTTTGCCTCGGAGTATCCACATGGTTAGGATACACATAATGTAATAATAAAAAACTCCGGGCAAAACAATATCGCCGTTACGTGCAACCGTCAAACGAAGACGAATTTGGATTTTCCGGTATTTCCTCGGCCAGTATGAATAGACGACCATGTTCTTCAGAAGTCAGTCAGTCGTGCGAATCAATAGCAGTTTTATCAGTTAGTCTCGAACGATCTTATTAACGATTTGTACATTGTCTTTAGCAAATCCGTTAGTACGAGCGTCTTAGCGAATATTGTCTGTATTTATTTATTTACTATTTTAAAATATACTTGACAGTTTTAACTTCAAATTATCTCGTCATTTAAACCACAACACAACCAACCATCCTCCACACGCTTCATTAGGAAATAAGCATGTGTGATAATACTGTTTGCCGCCACTGTAACGCTCGCCATTGTATATTAATAATTCCAACAAACATATCAATAATACGTTATCCACATACAAAATTCCAATGTAAACGAAATCCAAGAAAGTATAAACGAAAAAGAAGTTGTACGGAATTCGACTGGAAAATCTGCATGCAGATATTACGAGCGTACAGAGAGTACACTAGCTAAATATTATGCACCCCCGTGGTTGGCTCCTCATTGGTCGATTCGGTGGCTACATACCGCGCAGGCGGGTTATCAAGAGAGGAGGGGAAGAACAGGCTGCAAACCCCTAATTTCTGGAACAATAATTTCAGTGATCGGCACGGTGGTCGATTTGCGAATCGCATTACGCCACGCTCAAAGGGCCAACGAGACTCGATTCTGTTAGTAAATTCTGTCGGCCGATTATTACGACTCGGAACGAGCTGACATATGTAATGTATGTATGCGAAGGGACCGAGTAGGCGGTCTGTTTTCATTGAAAAAGCTTACCTTTCTTTCCGCGCCTCGTTTCTGCCCGTTTAATATACATAATCGATGATTCGAAAACGATTCGAAGAGAATGGCGTTGTGAAGGTTGAAGTATTGTCAGCTTAGGTATTTCCTAATAATCTATTTGATGCAATACTCTATTTGTTTTCTTTATGAAGAATAATTCATGTGTAGCAGACTGTAGTAAAGTTTTTTTTTTAATCATCTAAGCTTCAACATTTTAAAATTCAATCTTCATCTTTGCACAGAATAGTCAAACTTGTTGTATATTATGAGACACATTATGAGAACGACAGAATAAGAAAACGTCGTTTAAAAAATATCAAAAACGAGAAAATGATTCGATTACAGGTATTACTTACAGGTATATGTTAAGGAAATTAACATGAAAAATTATATAATGCGAGACAAAATAAAAACCATTGTAAAACTGTATAAAGTTTCTATAAATTGTTCGTTTTGATTATTTTGATAGTTTGAAGTTATTGACCAAGTTATCTAATACTAATTAATCTACAAGTATCAAATAGGAAAGAACCAAATTGAATTTATTGAAATGCAACTCTTTTTAAATAGAACAGTAGATGTAAACCGTAGATAATAGAATTAGAGAAAATATTCCAAATATTCAACGTCCTCCGATTTGGAATGCGTCCCAGCTTTGCACCTTCCTGTACCGCGCAACATTATTCGGTCCACTTGTCGGCACCCCTCTGCGTAGCAGTCCCTACACAGCCACCCTTTCGTAATCCTGTTAGCGAGCACGACGCTTCCACGCACCTACGCAATGGCCTGCCTACCCCATTTGTTCCTGCAGTCTAGCAAAAAACAATGCGCGACACGGATCGGGATTTCGGCGATTGTCCAGTCAAAGAAACATACAAATTCGGTGTTTTCCTATCTCTAGGGTTTTTTTGAAAATCGAAAGTTTTGTTGACTGTTTAGGAAATTCCAGAAGTTGTAACAACGATTCTAAGTTTGCAAGATAACTGCTATTAAAATAGGATAAAATATAAAGATGTTTCGAACACGAGACGAGACAAGTAGGGAAGAAAAAGCGATTATGATGTAAATTGATGGAAATGATCGTGGGGGATGATAATTATCGCGGTGGAAAAATGCCAGTTGATACGGTCGGTCGATCACGAGTTTCCAGAGCTATAGCGAAGGCAGATAGAAGAAGAGAGGATTACCGATCGCAAGACGTGGCATGGGGCTACGAATGGAAATGGCTGGTGGTGGGTACAACCCTCTTTTAGCTTTCTTTTGGACGTTGCGGCTAATTTGCGGCTACATGGTTTGACAGGAAGGAAGGAAGCGATCGGAAATGAAGGGAGCCCGCCAAGATAAAGGAAGAAATAAACTCCTTCTTTCTTTATGATTTGCATGCAATTTTCAATTCCACCGACACTGTTCCTTTGATGTTTCCTACCGATCGTTCCTTGATTAACGTCCTATTACGCGCCCACAGGATTCTTTTTTTTCCTTCTCTTGCTTCGTCTCACTAATGTATCGTTGTAAGTATTAGGTGTAAAGTAAGTTCGTTTTTGTTTCTTTGTGTTGAAGTTGACTGATTAAAAAACGAGTGGATGAATTTGTAATAGAAAAATATATGGAAATAAATAAAGGTATAAGTGTAATGTATAAGTTTATACTGATCCAGATCCTTACTCTCTCAGTGTTACAATACAATAGAATCGATAGGGAACACATTATAGCAAAAGGACATTACCGAAAAAATTAACCTTACAGCTTTGGCTAAAGGCTATAACATAAATAGAAATCTATTTATTAATTCCTTTGTTCCTAGACCTTATAACCCAAAACATAATGTATATTCAAGGGTACAATAATATGAACCTCTCCATATTTAGAATATTTTTGTTGCACTAAATTCTATCTTCTGCGTAATAGTGGTCTCTAGATCACGGATATACATAAATAAAGATATAGAGTTTTTCTTGAAGTAGTTACTTCAACACTTTGAAAGAACAGGAATGATCTTATAGTTTTATATAAAATTTATTTAATAAACGATGTACATGGGTAATGTATTATTTGTTTGATTATTTGTCTGTACTGTACGAAAAGAAATAAGAAATTAAAGGAATAAATGAATATTTCGAAGCGAATTTTTCATAGGTATCTTCTACTGTTTGTACAATTGAAATACCAATTTTTCTGCCATTTACTACGTGATCTGATCCAAAAATGACGAGACTACTTTCATTGTAACTCAGATTGCTAGTCCTAACAAAACTGCCATAAATAAAACACGACATTTGATCATATTTTAATATACTTCTCATTTTAATAAAAGTAATCAGATAATTTGTTCATTAGGAAGTAAAAATACACTATTTCACTTCGTGTTTACTAATTTATGAAGTAAAAAGATTAAAAATTTCATCACTACGCATTGAAAAACATGCTTTTCCAAGGTGTCTTTTTTTTGGAATTGATATATATTAGGTCGTCAATTTATCTTAATGAAATTGATAGCGTAAGATTCGTTTTAACTTTTACTAGATATTGATTGTTCTTATCCTTCTCTGGTTGAACTAAAATATACCGAGGATTTCAAATTGCACCCCTCCGAACGTTTCGAACGTATCAATTGTTGCGCATGGGGTGTTAGGCACGCGATAGAACGCGACATGTGCTACCAGCCGCCACGATTCACCCTGTGTCTTATAAAACGGGAGAATAGGGTGGCATATACAAAAAGAGAGTGACTCTTGATCATTCGACATCCCTTTGGTTAATTCTTTTCACTCGAATGCATTACTCGAGGATTAACCCCGCAATCCACTGCAACCACCAAAAGGGGTAGAAGAATTTACAGCATAATACAGAGAAGATAAAATTCAAATAACAATTTCGAATCTTGCTACGAGAAATTGACTCAACGCTACAATATATCGAATAATACATTGATGGTTCATTAATTAATATAACTATATTGAATGGTTAAATAACTAAAAATCAATACCCAGCCTAACGGTTGAAAATTACTACACAAATTGACGATGATCGATTCTCTGATCTTTATTCACAGAAAGTCTCTTTGTCCATTTTCACATATATCGCGGGAAAAACTCGAAAGAATCTCCAGACTGATTTTTATTAGCATCGGGATACGGGCTGGCATAAAACTACGCACAGGGCAACGATAACGAAATCCTCACCCTTTTCGGTGCACCCTAAAGTTTAGCGATCTCTAATGAACTGGTAGTCCGTTAGTTAGTCTAACTCGCCTCTCTTTCTCTTTCTCTCGCCTATATACCGGCTGTGCTTACATACGCGCATGCATACATATGTACTTTGCTCCATTGGCACACACGAAGAGAAGAAGAGTCGGAACAGAGAGAAAGGGACGTTGGGACGCTACGCACACGCGAATACAGATAAATCCTGTTAGCCGTAGCCGGCGCGAGAGCAAAGCCGAATTTTCCCGGCTCGCATCTGTGAATATTTGCCCGTGGGTAGCGCATTACATGCGCGTTGTAATGCGCTCTAACTACGCTCTGTGTCTACGATTCGACGCATTGGACGCCACGCACACGATCAAACGCTGCAAACAGCGGCGCGATGCGTGCTTCGGGGCAGCGCTAAATTTACATTTTTACGGGATTACATTGGTACCGTTGTGCCGATCGCATGACCACTCCCATGGGAGGATTAAGCGATATAGTTACAGCTGTAATACAATCGGACGTCTGTAAGACTAGAGTTTTGTTCATTCCCTTCCGTCCCACCACGTGGAAACCTCTATAAATCTGTAGATGCACACAAAAATACCAAAAAATCAGCTCCAAATTTTCTATTAGTCGACGCTTCGAGAATCAATCATTTCACTAACTAATTTTCTGATAATAAAAAAGCTACTACTATATAAATGTTCGGTAACCAAGATTTACATAATCCAAACGCTAATAAATTTTCTAGATAAATTTAGAAAAGTTTCGGTTCCGCTATCCGATTGAAAGCTGAAGAGCTCGTAAGCAGAATTTTTAGCGGCTTTCCAATTACAGTTTTCCTAAGACCAAAATTATTAATCGCTTCCCTCTACCTTACACATGTACATCCTTTACGTTCAAATCGATGCACGTATGGATATACCTACTTGACACGTTCATCACTCAAAGGAAGTTTTCGTTTCTGGGAAGGCAGGCAATCGTTACGTCGCGTCGGTCGGTTCGTTTCACGCGGAGGATATAAGACGCATGATTATTACTGACATGGGTTTAAGATTAATGCTACCACAACAGAGGTGGAGGAAATGAAAGAATGGAACCAGCACGCTCGTTCTTTGCGCACCGTGTTTATCGTGATATGTTAATGCAAACTACAGAAACGAAGGTAAAGTTCCAAGTTTCCAGATCGGTTCAAATCTCGGTAACATGATAATGACGGTCGTAGCTCGTTACTAAGCTACAGATATTGACATACATTTATATTTTTCTTAATATACATCCTAATTAAAAACATCGAATCTAGATAAAGAATCGTTTTGTCAAAATATTAGGTTGTCCCAAAAATTTCTTTCGTTTTATAAAGAAATAATAGATGCACGACATTTTTTGTTTTATATTATTTTATTGAATTATGTATGATCCACCTATTATTTTCTTATAAAACGAAAGAAACTTTCGGGACAACCTAATGTTAACAACCACTGCTACACTTTTAATATTTTATATATTTTTGCGTGTTAGAGCGCGTTTTATGCAGTTTTTATATCTTTAAATTTCCCATGAATGTATAAATATTCCGTGGTCTTCTCGTTACAATACTAATGAAATTTCAAAATGTTTTACATAACATGTATAATATAACATACAAAAGTTTCCTGTATATTGTATGTATTGTGTATAACGTGACGCGATATTTCTATTGACGCCTAACCTGAACTCGCTATCGCAAGGCAAGCACCAGCGAACGGAAATGAACGTTACATTCCGCAGAAAGGATCAATGGCGGAGAAGCCAAACGATACTTTTCGCGATTCGATCACTCCTAGAACAAGAAGAAAAAGAAGAAGGGAGAGAGGAGAAGAAGATGAGAGAACGGTTGTCGGTGTAGATGTCTATCGATTGCTGATAATCTATGATCGAGACGTCCGATGGCATCGAGTTATTATGTAATGGGACGACAAGCAGGAAATAAAATCGACTTGTAACATCGTGACGCATCTCGCGGCAAAGCCAAAGTCACGCACAATGCATGAAACGACAGGTAGATACGAGCGAGTACATTCACCGACGTAAATAAACGATTAAGATCTTCGATGCAACGATATCGAACGACGGACAATATTGGACCACCAATGAGCCGATCGTCGATCGACGATGTATTCCTTCCGGTCGAATCTTTCGATGACAGCACTTGTATCATCCACCTTCCAATTCCTTCTTCCGAACATAGTTTGAATTCTTACAATTTGATCTGCACATAGACGACAAAGATATTCAACCGAGTTAGAATATTAAAAGCAACTAGCTACGTATTTTACGTAAAGTACAACAAAAGAAAGAAACTAAGTCAAAATTTCCTTTTAATGTATTATTTTACTATACGTAATTTGTCGAATTACGAAGCAAATAATATACTTAAGGTTGACTCATGTATAATTCCAACTCAAATGATCCTACCGTACTTAAACTTAAATTGAAAATTGAGATTAAGGTGAATCAAATTTTTAGCGTTTATCGCAACGATACTTAAAGAAATGATAAAGTCAAAGTCAAAGGGGTTAAAACTGACGGCGCGTGTGAACGTGTGCGATACCCTCATCCCAGATCGAGTCTGGTCTCTCGACCAGCAACAGGGTTATGAAGTTGACGAATGTGCTAAGATCACCCAAAGGTGACTGGCAGATTGTTCGCCAGCGTTCTCAGCGGTGGTCCATGCTCGCCACAGCTCCGATCGATAGATTCTGACCTTAAACGAACGCTTCGCCACGCCTCTCGAAAAATGATAGATTTCTAGCTAACCCGATTCAGACTTCGACACAGGCCGTTTTGCGATTAAGCGATTTATTGCGGCTCGCGCGTCCCTGCTTAGCGGGTCAACGTGTGTGGCGTGTCAAACGGGCACGAACACGGTGCTAATGCAACCAGATGGAAAGTATTCGAACGTTTAGGTGAGATTACTGCGCGATTATAAAGTTGTTTGACGTTACAGTATTATGTATAGGTACTACTGTTCAAAAGTATCTGGATATTTGCTTATCTTAAACAGGGTGTACGTAGTTCGCAAATCCTGTCGATCAGATCGAAATACATCCGTCATTCCTCAGATCAAATTAATTTAAATATATATATATATATCATCAGAAACCAAAATTTAGAAACAAAATCTTCATCTTCACAAACGGAGGTTTACATCATTATTATATTCACCAGCTTACATTATTCTCTTGTTAGCGAGCCGATAGAAAATTTTGCGATTTGGTATAACGTGGTTCGAAAGGAGCTTCAAGATAGTTAAAATAAATTTTTTGTTGATTCTCTTTTTCTCGGAGTTTTCAGTCTCCTTCAGTTTTTTATAGATAAACCTGTAACATTTTTACAACTATCTTTTAGCGGATATCGAGACGAATCCAGCAAGTATCGTAACAAATATTTCCTTTTCTCGTTTCTTTTTCAAAGTTTTGACGTTACAAATGGCAGCTTCCGTGACATAGTTGATGAGAACGAAGCACGTGTTATAAAAGCGGCCATTCCAGCGCTCTTTTAACGATCCCATCATCGACCGTAAAATTCGCGATCTCTGATTAGCCGAAAGTTCAGGTTATAAGGGTAGGAAGATGATCTGAGAATGGCGAAGTAAATTTCAAGGTTCTGCCTTAACGACGGGGGCGTGTTTACGGTAGGCAATGTCCCCTAGTTTTTGTCCGTAATTAGGCATCTGATATGGCGGCGCTCTTAATCAAAGTTTGATCGCCGCGAGAATCCCTCCCATCCCTCCACGCCCAAACTACGCAAAAATCCACGGATATTAGCACAAACGTCTTGCAATCCCTTTATGATTGCGGTCTACCTCCGAGGAGCCGGCCTGAGATTATAAATCAAGCAATCAACCGCTATAAAAGTCCGCCCACGCGCGATCGCGAGCCTCACTTTTTTCCGCGATCAAATGACGAAATTTTGTTGGTGTTTCTTTTTCTCAAGGGGATATTAAAGCTTGGAGCCACGGGACGAATTGGAGGAAGAATTTTTCGAGATTTTGTTAATTTGTAAAATTTGTAATTGGTAATATTATATAAATTATAGATATATATTTGTAAATGTAATTAATATTGAAATAAATAATTATTGTAATAATTGTAATAATTAATGCAATAAATCTAATTTATAATTTATATCTATTCTCCAGAAAAATGTGTCGAAACGTGTTAAGGTATATGTATCTAGATATGATTAGTTCGAAAGATATTTAATTTTATTGAACTTCTATATGAAAGACAAGAAAAACATGGATATGGAAATAATATTTTGCCTCTTTTCTTGTCTTTCGTACGATAAATTATCAAATGCATTCCTTGAAATCATTTACCAAATACTCGTTGGTCATTTCCTCTTACCTTTAATAACGGAAGCAATTTAGATGTCCGATTTAAAATTAACACCCTGTATACAAACAAGCAGATACATAGATATCTTTTCAGGTTATGGCAGCAACCCTCGAAATCTGGCGTCGCGATTGCGATTCTCCACGGTGTGGCAGGATTTCTGCGCGCGGCGCGGACGGGCCGAGCAAAGACGATTGTTGCGCCAACAAAATACGCGAGTGGCCGATCCAAGTGAAAAGAAATCAGGACCAGTCCGGGCCCGGTGCATTGTCGCGGCTAGAAGCGACGCGTTTATATATAACTGAGGAGTTTAAGAGCACAATACGGCATAAATCAGCGATCATCGCGTAGCCTCGCGCCTGACCAATTCAGAAGGAACACGCGTGGGCGCGTTGCCGCACGCGCGACCCGAATCCACTCCGAATCGCGTACCTTATCGCTGATTTTCCGTTCTTTACGAGCGTCGATAAGAGAGCTTAGCCAGATTGTAAGAGGCAAGCGACGATTGTGATTTAAAAGACTATGTACATACCTATTTACAAACATACATTGGAATTGTGAGTTTGATAGGTATAAATAGCAGATGAAAATTAGAATGTTGATTGGTATATATGTCTGTTCATAATATCTATATTTAATAAAAATATAAATATAACAAGTATATTAGATTAAATATATATTTAACTTATTATATATCTAACAAGGAAGTCTGAATTTTCAAATAAATGTAGTAAATAGATATACATATACCGCGAAAATATATTCGTATTCTATAAGCAACCGTATCGTATTATGCATGTAAACAGATAGACGTGCATCTAGTTCGCAAATGATCGAAACGTATTCTGATTTGTATTCGCTGGCCGTGCAAGCCCAATCATTCTATTTGCCAGTGGATGAGACGAAATGAAATGAAATCCAGAAATTCGGCTTATTCTACTCGCGAACGCGTCGGCTTTATTACTTTCATAATAATCATTCGGATCCTCTATGGATAGAGCGACGAATGAATATCTGATTAATTTGTACTTGCTATGAATTTCTACATTGTATTTCTCACAGAAATTGTTTGTATTAATGAATAAAATACGGTATAACACATTAAAAAACAAATTATGCAAGATAATTAAAGAATCGTTTATTTAGTTACATTCTGGATAGAAATAATATTTAATTGTTAATATTTAATCAAGTTTTTCTACAGAAATTCTACTGAAAATAGAAACTTTTATAGATTCCAAGAAAAATTTTATATACATACATACATAGAAATTCTATAGGAAAATCTTTCTAGATTTAAGGTTAACTAACAATCTGGATTTAAATATTTGTTATTTTAATACTTATTTTAATATCCGTGTAAAATGCAATAGAAAAATACAGATGCTTCTTGGCATAAAAATACTGATCAAGATATTCTCTAATAGAAGTAAAGAACGTTTTCTTTTCAAGTAGTTATTTCTCTTTCGAAACTATCCAAACAGTACTTTAAATATTTCACATACCCATAAAAACATCGATAGTATTTAAATTTTCCTTTTGTTTTGAAACATCTTGTATTTTAATACAGTTTTCTAACTACTATATCACCTTCCCGTTTTATTTTTGAAACAAATAACTTCCATCCATATATAATTTTAATTGCACCCTTCTTCTTTTGTATTTCGTATTCAATGAGTAAAGAAAATGATATAAACAATGAACATAATAATTCAGTACAAAAGCCTCATTAGGTGGTAGATCTATTTTATACTTTATCTATGGTATAATTCTTAAAATCTCAAAGATCAACATCTACATAAGTTTCTTCTTATCTATGACATTATAGCAGTAGATGGTGTTCAGAGATAAATAGTATTAAGTTGTTTTTATATGATGATAGGCGTATGAATAGGAAACATTCAATTTAACGAAAAATATTACAGTTAAAAAGAGTCTTTATTAATTTTATATTTCTTCATGGTGTATATATGTGGTTATGTTCCTAACAATAAATAACTACTTTTGCTTAATTTTAAATGGTAAACAAGAGTATGTTTCCTCATGATAAAGATAAGGAAGATATCATATACTATTAAAAATGCAGAGAGAATTAAACGAAATAGTTGAGAAGTCATTACAAAAAGCTTACGATCATAATAGAACTGGGAATGTAGGAAAAGCATATGCATATTATACGGTTGTTGCAGAGCTATGTCCTCCAAAAAGATTAGAAATTGAAGAAGCATTTGTTAATGTTCTCTGTATGTTGTTATTTTATCAACAGTACTTTTTAAAGCCTAAAAACTTAAAAATGTTTTTATTTAAGGTCAATGGGGAATACAGTTAGCAGGTGAGAATAGATTTGCAGATGTAGTTTTATGTTACAAGCGTTCATTAGATATTTATCCAAACAATCCTCGTATGTTAAATAATTTCGCAGCGCATCTCTTAAGGTAATTTAACTCATTGCTTGAATTAATGTATTATCAGTCAATTTAAAATTAATTTTTTGACGTGACAGATATCATGACCGCTAAAATTCCTTATAATGAGGAAAAAAACTATATTGTTAAAGGAATAATGATCCAATAGAGGCAATAAAATACTTAAAGAGAGCCCTGCAAGCGAATCCTAATTTTTTACCAGCAGAACGGAACTTGGAAAATGCATATAGCATGGCTGTAGATAGATGGCATTTTCCAATGTTAAATGACAAGCAGAGAAACATGGCATTTGAGTGCGTAATTCGCAAGAGAATTTCTCAAGGATATGATACTGTATTAGATGTAGGAACTGGTACAGGGTTGTTAAGTTTATATGCACAGAATGCAGGTGCTAAAAAAATTTATGCCTGTGAATGTTCACCAGCGATGTTAAAAATTGCGGAGAAAGTATTTGAAACTAATAATGCCAGAGACATAATATTATTACCAAAACTTTCTTCAGACCTTGTAATCCCTACAGATATTGCAGAAAGGTTAGTTCTACGATAATAGTAATAATTATATAATTAAACCAACAAAAAAGCTGTAATTTCATTCTTAATCTTTTAGAGTAAAATTAGTAGTTACAGAAACCTTTGATGCTGGTTTATTTGGAGAACATGTGATACCATCCATGATGAGCGTACATTCAAATGTTTTGGATAAGAATGGCATAGTAATACCAATGGGAGCTACACTTTACATAGCTGCTGTTGAATGTGAATATATAAGAAACAAATCAGCTGTGATGTTTGATAAAGTAAAACATTTTTGTCCTCTAAATTTTGATAATGTGTCTGTATTATTGGATGAGGAATACTACGACACAGACAATTTAAAAAATGTGGAAGTTAATTACATAGTAGAACCCACAGCGTTTTTCACTATCAATTTCAACGACTTGTCAGACTTACAACAATTTAATACAGATGGAATAAAAAATATTATAGATATAACGTGTAAACGTAGTGGTACTATAGATGGTTTAATAACATGGTTTAAGTTACATCTTGATGAGGAAATAACAATAGACACTTCAGAAAAAAAATCATGTTGGCAAGTTGCCATTTTTCCTACAATACCAAAATCATTACAGAAAGGTGATGCAGTTGCAATTAAGGGAGAAATGTTGAAAGGAAAACTTAAATGCTCATATTCATCAAATAATTCTCAATGTGATAACTATGATCATAAATTTTTGTACCGTTTACCAAAAGAAGTCATAACGTTTTTAAATGATGTAGAATACATAAAATTACTTACCGAGGTTAGCAAATCATTCACTAACAAAGAAATACACAGTATTTTAGATACTTCCCCATTTCCTATTTATGGATTAATATTACTAAAGGAAAACAAGCATAGCAATATTTTATACTACAAAAATGAAAATATAGCATTTCAACAATTTATCAAACAAATAGCAGAACAAAATGGTTTCAAGGATAAATTATGTATCATATCAAAATACAATCATATTTCCGATTCCTTAGATACTATATTTATTCATGATTTTGACATTAAAGGAGAATTGAAAGATTATAGTGAGGAATATAATCATGAATTTTTTCGGTAAGAATATATTCAAAAGCTGTGTAATTACATTTTGTTTATAGCAGAATGAAAATTTTAATACTTTTACAGATGTTTACTTAAACCAAATGGCATTTTGTTGCCTGAACAGATATTTTTTGTAGGTCAACTTGTATTTTCAGATGACTTGCCAAATATGGTTTATGTAGAAGATAAAAATTTACAAGATATATCAACGTTTGCATTTAATACACCAAATTGTGAAAAGGTATATTTAAGAGATCTGTTTAATATGTTGGCTGTCAACATGTTAAGATAATTTCTGTATTCATATGTAAAAATTAATACCAAATTATCTTATAATACTCCTTTACAGGAAACACATAATACTTTTAATAGTACAACTTCTTATGGTATTGCACAATACATTAACGAATTTAAGGTAAAATATAAAACGTTATAGTAAGACAATATAATTACAAATTTTTCGCCATGATATTATATACAATATTACAGATAAATCAAATTTTTGATTTGAATTCGAGTTTGTATTTATATGAAGCTTTATCCGATATAAATGTATTGATAGAAATGAGAGAAAATGAAGTTGCTGAACGTGTGATAAATTTTGGAAAAATAAGTGCAACTAATAATAAATTATTGCCAAATGCTTTAGTATGTTGGTACAAAGTCAAATTGACGTTAAATCATAATTATGATACAAAAAGAAATGGATCGTTTATGAATCATATGGCAATATTACTAGAAGATGAATTAAAGAATTCCATTTTACAAGGTAACGAAGTATGTATAAAAGTTCTGCAAGGTGAAGGTATAATTCGGGTAAAAGTAAAATGATTTTAAACACAATTTTTTATAACCATTACCAATTTTAAAATATACATTCTTTTTATATTTTTCAATAATGTAAGTACATATAGTTCAATACAGATTAAAGTGTATATACTTATAATAAACTCTGTGCATATAAATACTGTAAAAAATGACCTACATTAAGTACTACAAAAATAAATTTAATATGAATTATATTCTCATACATCCCCTTCATGTAGTGTTATATAATAAAAATAATTTTATAAAAATAATATATATATATTTTATAGAAATAATAAATAATTTATAATTTACTTTGTAAATTATCGTCTAGAAATTTACATATATGTGGTGCTACCCACTCAGGATAATTGTTATGTACATCATGATTTCCTCTGATTTGAATTACAGTAAAAAGATCAGTTTTGTTAGTAATTGATGGTAATGTTTCTACTATTTGCAACAAAATATTTACTCGTATGGAACTGTCCGCTATAATTATTAATGTTTTAGTTGCATATTTTTTAAAAATTTCCTTGTGTTGTTCCAGTGTAAAAAATGGTCTAACAACATGTCTTAATCTTGTATCACGATTAAATTTGTACAAATCACCAACCTTAGTGACTGCACGTTTAAATAAAGCTTCTGCAGCCTCCATTCTTAATGTCTCAAATCTTTTAAATTGCAAAGCATACATAATTTCATCTTTAGTATAAAGCATATTAGAATCTTTAGAATAAGCGTTTAAATTATATACATCTCGAATATAAGGAACAATATCCTTAACCAGAAAAGGTAGAAATCCATCGAGTGCTACAATTTTTTCAAGTCTTCCAGGGTACAAAATACTGAAATATGTTGCAATATGAGCTCCAAAACTGTGTCCAATATATATACAGGTTTGCCATTTTAGTGCATCCAAAACAAACAATATTGAATGGACATAATCAAAAAAATGCAATGGCATTCCAGATGGCATTGAAGATGAGAGCCCGTGCCCTGGCAAATCTATATTCACATATTGGTATTTCTGTGGAAGGTGTTCAATTAACCTGTCAAATGCACCAGCATTGTCTAAAATACCATGCACCATTAGAACTCTTTTTTCTTTCAGAGATCCATAGATCTTGCCTGCAATATGACCCCATGGTACTGGGAATTTCACTTCTATTGATGTCCTTTTTTGATTCATATTAATTTTGTTAAAATATTTACTTTATACAAAATAATCCCTTTGTTATTTTATCTTCTTTTATGTTTTGTAAGACTAAAAATTCTTATTTACGATTAATCTTAACTGTAACTGTATAATGATACTAATACAAAAATAATTACCATTGTAAATTATGTAGATGAAGGACTTGAATGAAATGTTAGAGTTCAAAGCTCAAAACGAATAATAGTTTTACAAGTCACAAATACTTAACATAGTAATATAATGTACTAATCATATTCATAAAATATTGAGTGTATTATTTGATAAATAAATCCTATATTAGGAATATATATTATATATCTATCTCATATTTACACTATTACAGAATACTGTAAAGAACATGATTTAACATTCTTTTTTTTTCATTTGATCATTTGGTAATTACAGTTAGATAGCTAATGAAACATGTTTAGGAAAAAAGTTACTATTTATTTCATAAAAACAGTGCAGTTTATTAGAAAAACAAAGACAATTGAAAATAATTATCGATGTTTTAAATGTTTCAATTGTTCTAAAACATAATGTCATAGCTTCTGTAAGTATATGTATATGTATACATATATGTCGAATTATAATTGCATATTCGTTATTTTCTTAGTAGTATTGATTATCCTAGTTAGAAAATTAATAAACATAATTTGTACTAAAAGTATTTATTTCTTTACGAAAATTTAAACAAGAATGTTACCCTTGAGGTCTTAAAAATAATAATTATTATTATATATGTATAAAAATTAATTATATATAATATATGACAATGTATTTAGTAAACAGTATATGAAAGTATCTCTGTTTGAGATATTCATAGTATGTCAGGCATGCACAAAATGAGAACCTCTTATCTTCCATGTTGATTTCTCACGACTCAATTTTCGAACAGTTTTCCCTATGCTTCAACCTATTTCGGTAATGAATGTCGAGATTTGTTTATATAATCTTGAATGAAACTTTTAGAATTTAAAAATATAATATGCTAAACGAAGATGCACTAAACTTTATTTACAGTCATATAACTTTGTATTTGTACAAAATTAAATAAAAATGAATAATATTTTACACAATAACTTACTAATTTAAAAGATAGGAAAAAGGTTATATTTTTAACAATTATGTTTTTTGAGAATAAACGATCTCATTACAAATGGTTAGAATGATCAGAAAGAATCATTATTAAGAATAATAAAGTACCAAAATTGGTTATTTAAAATTTTATCATAAATAAACAAACTTATTGATAAATATGATAGAAAATAATTATAATTATAAAATAACCAATCTTCTCCGTACTTCCTCATTTTTCATCGTACCAGATTCTCGTTATTCAAAATAATAATAAATGGGAAATTAAAGTTTTGTATATACCGCCAAATTTGTATGATATCAATGATTGATATCAGGTGGCGTAACAATTTGCACACCACTTGAATATACAGGAGTTTTCTGGCTCTGCTTTGTCATGGACATGCAAGCTTCTAATGGTTCGTACTTGTTTTCCTACGCTATGTGATATGCTCGCGCGTTAAATTACATCGTAATTTATGATTCTGGGACTGAATACTTTACACAGGATATGGTGTATCTCCAAAGAGAAACTTCTTCTTTTGAAACATGTTTCCCAGTGGAAAAGGTTGAATAAATGTTGATTTTCAAAGCTTCGGCGTCGCTTTGAGAAATAAATCATATTGAGTTTTTTTTGCACATTTTATACGACATAGAATAGAATTCAGATGCGATAGTATCAATTCAAAAAACTGTTTTTGTGTAATAAATTACGTTTTGTATAGTAATTTGTTAAATGAATTCTCTTGCATGTACTAAAAATCCTTCGACCTATTAAGCATCATAATTTAATCGAAATTGCAGTATTTGTAGAATATACTTTGTCCTACATCAAATATTGTTCGTTCGATTGTAATATCCTGTTATTCGATACTAAAAGATATTAATATATATAATCTGTCTAAGAGTAATATTTCAATCATTATGTGAATATAGGAATGGATATTTGTATGAATTCAGTGTATGCTTCCATCCCTGGATTACCGGAACTAGGGATGGTATGGATGGGAGATATGATGGTACATGGAGAACCCACACATGAACTTATGTTGGATCCACGTCAAGCTGAAAGTCCTTTTTTTCCTCATGGTTCAAATCCGTATGAAAATATTAGAAATCACCAAATCGCACCTACAACTATGGTACGATATCTACCACCTCAGTTCCCTAATGAATGTTCAGAGCCTGATGAAGCTGTGGAAGCTGTCGATTCCCAGGAAATACAACAGGTAAACTCTAATCCTTTAAACACACATATTTTAATTTTACATTGTACCTATAAGTAATATGTACACCTATAAGTAATATTTACCATCATTATTTTTTCAGGAATATGATTCACAGTCTGAAAGACAAGAAATGACTGAATATTTGACATTAGAAGATTACATTGGTGACGAAGAACGAGAGCAAGTTGTAAACAATGCAGCAACACAAACTACTCAGGATAATCGCAATAGGAAAATAAAACCTATAAAGCATCCTGGATTGGTTTTAAAGACACCAATTGCATATCAACCACATACAGATTTAAATTTTATTCCCATTCGTAAGGATGGTATAGGTTAGATATAGAATTCAAGATCATAATTATAAATTCTAAATTTATTGATGTATAATTGTAAACTTCTATTATCTTGTTATAGCTGTTTGTGAAAAATGTGGTGCTATTGGTGTGAAACATGCATTTTATACTAAAGAACGACGATTTTGTAGTAGAGCATGTGCAAGATCTTCAGAACATACAGCTCCTACTGCTGATTCTACATATAGTCCATCACATTCTGTAGAGGCACATGCATCTGTAAATTCAACTTCTCCAAATGAGTCTAAATTAACAAAGAATGTGAGTTACATGTAAAAATAAGTTTTTAAAAAGATGAAGAAGAAATCATACAATATTTTTTAAATATCTTAGGTCATAGTACAAGAAGAAACAGACATAAAAGAATCTTTTGAACTAGAGAAAGAGAAAGTTATATCAGAACCAGTAATGCCAGAGGATTTACCTGTAAGAAGAAAAAGAACTGCTGAAATGGCAGGTTCTTATGATTGGACCCCACAATTGACAGAACCTGGATTTTGTGCTGCTCCAGTATCTTGTTTTAAACATGTCAGTCTTCCATACAATGTTAATATAGTACTACATAACTTTTAATTTAGATTCTGATATTTTTGCTATTATACTTTGAATTTTGCATAGATTTTATTTCAATTTTTATGTTTCAGGCACCTATATCAGAAATATGGGATAATATCACAGTTGGTATGAAAGTGGAGGTGGAAAATACTGATTGCGACGAAGTATGTGAAGCTTTCCCAGATTCCTTTTGGGTTGCTACTGTGTTACGTATATCTGGATATAGAGCTTTGTTAAGGTATGAAGGTTTTGGACTCAATGATGATAAAGATTTTTGGGTATCTTTGTGCTCGAATGACATACACCCTGTAGGTTGGTGTGCAACCATTGGAAAACCTCTTATTCCACCTAATAGTAAGCAAACATTTATGATGCTTACATTGTTATGGTTCCCCCTTTGTTTTTGTACAAAATTTGTAATAATGAATCATAATAATCCTTTACAGCAATTGCTGATAAGTACAAAGACTGGAAGGATTTTCTAATGAAACGATTGACAGGTGCAAGAACACTGCCAACTAATTTTTATAATAAAGTTAACGATAGTATGAAGTCGCGTTTTAGATGTGGATTTCACTTGGAAGTCGTAGATAAAAATAGAATCTCGCAAGTAAAAGTAGCAACGATACAAAAAATTGTGGGTAAACGATTACATGTACGATACTATGATTCACCACCCGAAGACAATGGTTTTTGGTGCCACGAAGATTCTCCTCTTATACATCCTGTTGGGTGGGCAAAACGGGTAGGACAAACGTTGGATGCATATCCTGAATATTTAGAACGTGTGTCAAAATCAAAATTATGTGAAGACGACGCAACTGAAGACCTTTTCTATGTGCCAAAGAACCATCATGTACATCTTGGATACACATTTCGAGAAGGAATGAAAATAGAAGCCATTGATCCTCTTAATCTCTCTGCCATATGCGCAGCAACAATTATGCAAGTTTTAAAAGAAGATTATATAATGATCCGTATAGATAGTTATGATGAAGATGCAAGTGGTGCTGATTGGTTCTGCTATCATTCATGTTCACCTTGTATTTTTCCAATTGGATTTTGTTCTCAACATGGATTACCACTTACACCACCAAAGGGCTATGATCCTACTACATTTACATGGGATACATATTTAACAGAGACGAATACTATACCCGCTCCTGTGCAGTTATTTAATAGGGTAACTACAGAAATAATTTTAATAATAAACGTTAATTAATAGACGTTAGAAATAGTATTTTTCATAGAGGTAATAAATTTAAGAAATATTATAAAACCTTTATAGAAATACAAATTTTATAGGTTTTGTACTATTTATTATATTTTGTATTCATGTATAACTATATTCATTGCTTTTCAACATATAGAAATTTTCATTATAGGAAATACCTCAACATGGATTTATTGAAGGAATGAGGCTCGAAGCAGCTGATTTAATGGATCCTAGATTAGTTTGTGTTGCTACTATTACTAGGGTGATTGGAAGGTTATTAAGAGTACACTTCGATGGTTGGGAGGACGAATATGATCAATGGCTAGATTGTCAGAGTCCTGACATTTATCCAGTTGGATGGTGTGATTTGGTTGATCATAAATTAGAAGGGCCCCGTGTACTCAATAAAAACACTAGTCCTACTGGTAAATACTTGTTTCATATTCTAAAAAAATGTAATTTCATATTTTAACCCATTCATTGCCAGACAAATTTAGAGCATCTTGCCCTAGGCGCCAAGATTTTATATAAAAAAAAAAACATGGAATTTCACAAAATCTAATATTTAGTTGCAGATATAGTACTAAAATGGTATTTACAGTAATTTGAAAATGAAAAAAGCATTATGAGATAACTTGTAGTCGGCAGTCTTGGTACATACGCTTAGTACGAGATATCTTGTTGGGAGTGAATGGATTAAAAATATTTTCCAGAATGAGTTTTGTTTCAATGTTATTAATATATTTTTTACTATTCTTGTGTGCCAACTTCTGTTTTCTTTTTCTAATGTCATAAATGAACATGTTCATTTCATTTCTTAGTAAAATCACCAAGAGGCCTTAAACGTAAAGCTAAGAGAAAAGTGAAAAAAAGCAACAAAGTATCTTGCGCGAAAAACATTCTACCTCGGCACAGTGAACGTATTAGTACGGCTCGTGAACGCGAACGAGAAGTAGAGCCAGCCCAAGGAATAAAAATCGAAAGAGAACGTGACTTGGAAAGCCTACCAGAACAAAGAAACAGGGAACCAGAACCAGCAGAAGAACCAGCTGGACCTGATCAAACTTTACCTAGTCCTACTACTGGACAAGGTCAAGCATTAAATGATACTCAAAGTGAGATACAAAGCCCTCCACCACCAAAAGAACGAATTGCTACGTCGTACATTAATGTAAATATATTTTGATATTTTTATATTAGAGATGAATATTAATTAATGAATATTACTGATTGCTTAGATGTAATATTAAACTTTTGAATTTTCAATCCTACATAAAATATTTTATATTTATATAGTAAATTAGTGAGAATAACGTCTCGACATTTATACATTTAATATTAAACCTTGTTAAATTTTTGCTGAATTTCACATATAAAAAAAAGTTTTAAATATGAATATTTAAAGTAAATGGTATTTTCCAGGTAACGTCTGCTTCTAGCAAATACATCCCAAGGCTAGCAGATGGTGTTCAAAAGAGTTCTGAATCTGGTGATTTAGTGCCATCTGAGTGGAATGTGTTTGATGTTGCACAATTTCTTCGTGTTAATGATTGTGCAACATATTGCGATAATTTTAGTAAACGTAAGATAGATGGAAAAACTCTATTAACACTCACTAAGGACCAAATAATAGACCTAACCGGTTTTAAAGTTGGGCCTTCTTTAAAGATATATGATCTTATTCAACAATTGAAAATCAAAGTGAATCCAGCTCAGGAAAGGTTGAAATTAGGATTGAAAAAATTATTATAACAAAGATAGTACATAGATAATACCATGAATAAGTTCCATCATTGCATACAAATAAACATGGATTTACAGGTAAGGCATATAGATGCAAATAATTAAAAATTCATATTTCATCATGGTTATATACAGTATTTGTTACATACTTTATTAATAAAATGTGTATGTGTATGTATATAAATATACATATACATATATGCATACACATATGAAATTAGGGAAAGGTAAAGATAGAGATCCTGCTCTATCACTTAGGATGTAAATTTGGAAAGAATACCATTTATTTAAAAGAGAAAAAGAAAAAAGCGACAAAAAGACAAAGGTATGAGATATTTTGTTTTGGAAAATAGTTAAATATTATAAATTAAAAATATAATTTGAAACTTATTTATTTATGCATTTATACACGTTCATTGGGGGTTAGGTTAAAATTGGTGTTTGATAAAATATTAGTTTTAATTTGAATGTTTTACAAAAAATCAATTCTTACAAAATCTGACTATCTGTAAATTACTTTTTGAAGTAACAGAAATTGGAATACCAAACTACTTCTTTGTAAATTAAAATACAATACAGTAGTTATTTTAATGCTTGCAAATAGATAAATGAATTCCAGAACTGAACAAAACATATTTAATACATATTTATAATTTCATGGAGCTTGGACTAAAACTAATGTGGTATTTGGTAAAGAATACAAGATTTATTTTATATTAATATTTACATGTATATATAAATTTCTACATAAAATATCAAGAGAAATTCATGCATACATATTGCATTTAAACATTCTTATGTATATCAGAAGTTATTTTATTATTCTGACAACATTTCTTTTACAACGCCGTTATTTGTAAATCCATGCTTTCACATTGCACTAAATTGATTACAGATGCATGAACCACATTAAGAAAAAAGATACTAATGTATATTTAAAGATTTTTTTAAACAAACAGAAAGTTAAAGGGTGTAATTTAAAAGGGGAAAAATTTAGAAGTAAATCAACAAAGATATATAATATTTAATACGAAAAAGTAAAAAAGAAGGTAGTAAAAATAAATCATAAAGTACAAATTAGTTTCCGAGTATCAATTCATTACAGCTTCAATCATATTTGCCTTGACGATATCATTCGCAATACTAAATTAGTTTTATATATTTTAATAGATTTGTTGATTTACTCTCTACTGTAATCAAGAGCTACGCGTCTGTACATAATTAAATAAAAAACGGAACGGTCAACTTCTAATCTTGTAAATATAGCATTTAGCACAGTATTAGGTTTAGCTCGTTTTTTGGGGGAAAAAAAGAGAATGAAGAGAATGTAACCACAGTGTAAAAGAAGTATAACTATTAGAAAGTGGTTGATGCATTTGTATAACACATATTGTATCTATATATAGCTTTATAATCATTACAGTAAAGTAAATCAAACCAGTCGAGTAAAGTCTAAGACTGATTTGTCTTAGGCTCTTTAAATACTATTTTTAGTACGATAGGGTAACATTGTTACTCTCTTTATTTATTCAATATCTTGGAATCTCATGGGGTACCAATTCAATTTGGTTCCTAAACGTTTTCTTAGCAGTTAATTGATATAAGGTTGGATATTTGACTAATAATCACTTAGATTTTATTGTGGCGATACTTGTTTCTGTTTATTATGTTGATTAGCTATTTCACATTAGCAATGTAAAGAAAATTTATTAATTTGGAGAAATATTATATGTCTATACCTGCTGATCGAAAGAAAAGTAGTAAAAGTTTTCTTGAAATCATCATTGTGTACAAATTGGGAGGCATTATAAATAGTGTTATAATTATAAACTGACAAAATTTGGGTTCTGCTTTAAATACACTAATCACATTACTGTGAGTACAAAAGAAGAAAAAACAATATTACTTACAAATTAAAAATACAAATAATAACAGATTTCTACGTGTTATATTAATCAATTTTAGTTTGAGAACAAAATAACGTCCGTTGTAAAATTTAACACTTAGCCAACCGAATAGCGCAGATGTCCCCTCTGTGAAGAACATCGCTGCGTGACCGAACGGGGAGATCTCTCTTTTTGACTTTAGCAACGCGTTTTCTTCATTTTTTTTTTTTTTTTTTGTTATTATCAGTTATTGTTTAGCTGGATATGTTTCCAATTAATTGCGCCATTTTTTTTCTGCTTTTATAAAGTACAGTATATAATAAAATACACCAATTTAGTAGTGTTAAAATTAATTAAAAAGCTACACTATCAGTTATGACTAAATAAAGTTATAATCGAACGATACCACACACTAAAAAAATATTAAAATGCATTATGAATTTTTAATTTCACGTTCAAGTCGTGTTATTTATCTTTAGTCATCTTTAATGTCTTTAATTCTACCTATATTTTTTATGCTTTTAATATATATTTTTAATTTGATGTTTTGTATAAACAATATGTGAAATCGTTAAATAAAATCATTACCGCAAGATATAATTAATCACTTAAATAATTTTTAGACTTCTTTGTTTTTTAAGTAGTGAATATTAGTCCTTGATACTTGGAAAAATGCGCGGTGGCTAAGTGTTAACATAATATAAAAATCCAATATAAAAATATTAATTTTCTCGGAAGAAATTTTTAAGATTTTTTGTTCGATTTTGAAATGCGAATATTACAAACAAATTTTGTTCTGGTTAACACGTTGAATGCCACGGGGGTCACCGGTGACCGTTGCGCCAATATTTGTAGAAATACATAATTTGAACAAATGTCAATAGTTATAAATTTTTTATTATTACCATCGTTACTACAATGGTATGACAAAATTAATGCAGTATAAAACATATAAAAATAGTTTTATTTATACATGAAATGTAGATCTATTATGTGCGTCCCCCGTCAGTGGCTGTCGAACAATGGAAAAACCCGCTTTTTCCGTGTTTTACTTTGATGAACAATAACCCTAAGGAATGTTTCGACTTGAAAGATGTTTGATTAATATCATAAATATTATATATTTATTATGTATTATATATTTGAATAAGTATGACCAAGGGATGGATTATGGTTTATGGTAGGTCCCGGGGCGTAACAACATAGAACAATTACTTAGCAACACGAAGAAACAATATGAGATAATTGATAATCGTGAAAAATAAGTGAATCGCGCGAAATCGCACTTCAGCGCCACGGTGGTCACCGATGACCTCAGTGAGATAAATTCATTAATGATGATTATACGCCGTAACATATCTCTTGTAGGTAATATTTCAACATCATACGTATCGCATAATAAAAAATTCATCGTGGCGCCACGGGCAATCCCTGTAAAACTAGCGTGGCATTCAACGTGTTAAACAAATTATCTGTTTTATAATGATCAGATAATTTCAAATATATAAACGCACTAAGGATGAAAAATCTAAATGATACATGTATTTATGCCAATTTTTTTTATACGAATCATCGAGCATTTGAATAATACTACATATTAATTCAAATAGAATCGAGCAAAGTCTAAATGTGCACCTTTTCTGAAAAAGATATTACATATAATCAGCCAAATAGCGCTGATTACGTAGCTGTTTTATAAGGTATTAGTAAAAATGCTTCGTGATTTCATATTTACATACGTATCATATGCAATTTGCATATTGCATATATGCGTTCTGCGTAAGCCATCAATTTGGCCGAGGAACTCATATATGCGTTTGGCGAAAACTGATAGAGCCGAAAGACTCATATATGTGTCCCACGTAAATGCGTCGCTATGAGCGACAAACTTATATACGCGTTCGGAGAAAACAACTGATAGAACCAAAAGACTCATATGTGTGTCATTTTATTTATCCTGTGAAGAATCTGTGCATGTACATATGTCTAGAATTTGACATCTTGGAGTGTTATGAACGAAAATCGCGTCTAAACAGAAATGTGCGCTGGCAATTTTAAATGACTATCGTAGCAGCAGCTCGGCCCCATGGTACGGTTGACTTCGAACTGTCTCGTCCGCAAGGGGTTAAAGACATATTTTAAACATGAGATCAAGACGAAATTTACTTATATTTCCAAAGTTGCAAATCAAGAAATTCAAGATAGAATCAACCATTTTCCGGATTAATGAATGAAATAGAGTAAGAGAATGAGGATCGAAAAAACTTAATATTATTTTCATTTACTAAACTGGATTTAAGGCGTATTCATAGTTATCTCTTTCTAAATCATAACAATATAAAACCCTCATTTTTTACGATGTAATGTATAATTAATATAAACAATAACTATGAATACAGTCTCTAAATATTATTTTAGCCTGTCATTATATCAGAGTATGAAAAAGAAATTCCGCAGATAATCAACAGTATTTATCGATAATGGTAAAATAGGTTCAGAAGTGAGAACATCTTTTATTTCCTCTTTTTATTTGTAAGTTCATCACTACTATATTTCATTTTATAGAATTAAAGAAAGAATGATTACGAAAATAAATGTTTTTCACATATATTGTATAAAAAAAAAACTATTTGCAAATAATGATGGAAGTACATTGTTTATATTAAATCATCTGAGTGTTTGTATTTCGGTTGCCGTTCCGTTATTTTTGCATGTGCAATCGTCGACCGCCAGATGGCATTGGCTGCACGACTTTTCACAATTTATCGATTTAAACAAGCTTATCGCAATTTCTAAAGCAAAATTATTTGAAGAATAATTTATTGAAATCTTATTTATGGAAAATCAAATTATTTAGAGAGTCTTAGGAAAGTTATTAATTTCTAGTAATCGACGAAACTAATTTACGTAAGATCTTGTTGAAATGTATTATCTTTTATACTTATATTTTTATCTTTCACACATTGATAGAGAAACATTTGAAAAATGTAGCAATTTGTGAACGAAGACAGTGCATTAAGATCGTTTACAACTTTACAATAAAAATTATACATACATACATAGTTACAAATACAAATAGTCAGTTTAAATTATAAAATTACATTATTTCAATATTCAGAATACGGATAAATTGTTAATGAATATAGTAGAACATTTTTTATTTATTATATTGGTTTACACTTAGTTTTGATTTTTGATTATTCATCTCTGCATCGACATAGAGAAATGCAGAACGAGGGACTTGGGATGTATGATACGTGCGAGGAAGCAGCGAATTTTTATTGTCAACTTTCGTATCGTGTAACATTGCGCAGAGAGCTCGTTGAAGGACCAGGATAGAAGGTTGTTGGATGTGTACGCGCGCGGTCACGGCTATACAAATGGTTGGGGGTTAGTGTGCGTGGGTTTAGTTTCGCGCAGGTGGGGGAAGTGGGGGAGACTGGCGTATTCTATGGGCGGGGCCTCTGCCAGCTGGCAGATGTTTCCCGCGCGGCCGCACCATTCCTCTAGCGTAAACCTACGCAGCGTGAAAGTAGTCCCTTCTAAAGCGATAAATATTTCTAACAATAGCTCACCAAGCAGACAGCTAACCACGCCAGTGATTCGACGTATGGCAGTAGATAATCTGCACGCAACTACCTGCGGAAAACCGTAAAAACTTGGTGCGAAACTGAAGATGAGCTGATGTGCGATTGGTCCAAAGAGAGTCATTGTTCAGGGCAGAGTATCCTGTAGCGTTCACCCTAACCGCGTACACTAAACTTGTCATGAGTGCCTTGAAAACGCTTCTCCAACGTTCGACACTGTGAATCACGTCTATGTTGTTGTGCTTCGTGGAAACATGAACTAGATTGAGACAATAAACTTTACCGTGTGATTATATTTTCGTTCCTGCATATCGTTTCTACAGTGCGCGAGTGTTATTTGCCTCAAGTTTCATGACAAAGTTTAGCATGTGCCACGTGATGATTCGGTGTACACGGACGGAATGATTTGCTTCGTGACACGATTCGTGAGATGATTTATTTGAAATGTAGTATCAGTTTATGCAACATCGGACATTACTTATCGTAATTTTCGATACATTAAACGAACATATATAATTAATCAAGAGTGTTATCGTGTAAGCGCGATTAAAATAATTGGTGTTAAAAAATAAAGGATTTCTAGGGTATATAAGATTTGAGAAAAAATTTGTAGTAGAAAGTGGCAGATGTCCAAAGGGGAGTCGGATGAACCATAGGTTTTGACGGCACTGAAGCCGGCGGCGGAGTGATTCGCGGTACTCTGTGGGGGCCCTCAGCTGTTTCCCGCCAAAGATCGCCATTACAAAACGCGTTCGGGCGTTGTGTGTGCGCCGCGCGGAGTGGCTGTCCCGTGGACGAATCTCGGTGCGTGCCACCGCGGTCTAAAAAGTTAATTAACGAGTTCCGTGGAGGATTTGCGTCACGTTTGCGTGAAGTGTGCGCGTCGATTTTTTTCGAGTGGAGTGCTGCGAAAGAGAGAGAAGCCCGTCGTCTTTTCGCTGCCGTGACGACGGCTGCTGGGACGGTGCGGGATCGCGCGGCGGGATTCTCAGTGCTGCGGACCAACGAGATATGTCAGTGTTTGGTGGCGAGGATCGTATTCTGCTCGAGGAAATTGTCGAAACCACCGAGGAACAGGAAACCAATTTGTGTGGGTGAGTCTTTCTCTCATTGATCACAGAAAAAAACGACGACGTGGAAAACGTGAAATTGCTAGGAATGTGCACGGCCATGTGTCGACTGGGAAAACTCGTACCGAGTTACATATGCGTTCGCGTGTACGTCAGCGTTATGTAGTATATAGAGCGGTGTGGTTTGACACGCCACGTCATTTATGACTTCAATTCTGGGAGTGCGAACCGCGAAATATGATGGCTGAGTCAAGAATCACCCATGTCATTTTTATCATTAAATCCAAATTTATCTAATTTTATTTCGTAAATACTGCGTCTAAAATGAGTGACTAAGACGTCTAAGATGTCGCATGCGTCGGATCGCGAGGATTAAATGCACGTAACGTATTTTTCGTGAATTTTGACCGAGATGACACGAATTTGTCAGCAAAGGAAGGCGTGCTCGTCTTCCTTATCAAGTCATGCCGATTCTAACAACGTTCAGCGGCAACTCTTTCTGTTCGCCATCTCAGTCGTTGTTAGCATCGACGTCGACGTCGCGGTGGCATTGGCGAGACTTGTAATCGTGACACGGACGCAAAACGTGTGTACAATACAAACAAAATCCTAGTAGACTCTCGATAGCCAGCTGTCGCGAAGCCGGCCGGCCGGCCAGCCGGCCGGCACAATAGTCTTCGCATTATACGATGCTACTACGTGATATTTCTTTGAGTTATAAAGTGGAGACTTCTTTCTTTCTTTGAAGTTAGTGTTTATTTTTGTTGTTGGAATGATCGATAGAGGCAAGTTGGGAAATATTTTGCGAAGTTGTGTCAAACCGGACCTTCCATGCGTTCACGCCCAAACAAGCATGGCGCGGGAGTCACTGCCGATATATCAATTGTTTTCTAACAATATAAATGTAGAATTATTGCGAAGAATTGTAGATTTTGAAATTTTACATAGAGTACTTTTTGGTCTTATTTAATTATTTGTGATATTAGTAAATGACAAATAGATGTTAAATTTTGTTATAGCTTGTGTAAATTAATTTTCGATATTTTCAAATATTTGTATATCACACAATATTCTAGGAAAATTATAAGAATGTTTTTCATTGTCGTATATTACGTAAATTAATTTTAGTTATTGATGTTTTTGAATATTCATATAGCAAAGTAGTCTATCGTATAGTATATTATATTCTAGGAAAATTGTAGTAATTTGCTATGACGAGCGTAATATAAACAGTAACTGGATGGCTACGACGCGGTGTCGCTATTAATCGCTTTCTTAGAACGTTATCTCTGAACAGGTTTAAAATGCATATACGGTACTCGCGTTTGCATTAGCTCTCTATATGTTCGTTCCCCTCGCGACGGTGTTGCCATCATGAAATCTGTCATCAATTTAACATCATAAAATCATCAATCAACAGAAGTATCATTAAAAAATTGTGAAAAACACATTCTATTTAAGACGTAATGAGTACGACGCAAATTTAGATTGACACGTATTTCTAGATTATGTTCATGGATATGAATTGAATATCATAGAAATTACAGAATTGGGGCAAAATGTAGAACAGATATGTAAAGTTTTTTATAATATAGAGAAACGAAGGAACAATTTCTCCCTATACACAATTCTAAAAATTTCACGAATTCTGGAAAACCATTTCGTAATATTACGTATATGTATATGTAAAGTTTTACAATATAGAGATAAATTTTTATTATCATGGCGTTAATATTGCATGAAATAGACACAATTTATTCCACTATATAGAATTTTGTAAATTTTTCAAACTCTGAAAAAGCTTTTCGCAACATTACACATGTGCAAAATTTCACAGTATACAGATAAACATTGTATGAATCAAAGCAAACTTTTCTTTCAATACACAATGCTGAGATTTCTTTAGATTATTGTTTACACCAGGGTTGAAACTAAGTGGCGTGGTTTTTAGTATCTCTTTGCAGCAGTTATAGAGAAAAAGGATGTAAAAAGAAGGGAAAAAAACAAAAGGACGAGGAAAGCAAGTTCCTTTGTATACGGCCGAGTGACCGACAGACCAGCCAGGTTATACTATGTGCGTTACGTAAAGCCACGTTTGTTGCACAATAATGGGTCTCTATAAATAACTCGAAGCATGCCGCATCGGCGCGACTTCTTGTTTACATACGCTCATCACCGCGCTGCATTACGTTCACTTACACTTTACACGGATAGGCTTCGATCTATCGTGTCTAGGCTAAACGTGTGTAAATCGTGTTCAAGGTACACAGTCTGCTCGCGTGTAGTTGTGAAATTCGCGAACGTTGACTACTTGTCGATATTACACCGGGCACAGCGCCTCGTATGCTTTCTTTGTCCGTTTGGTTGCGCGACGTGCCGCGATAACGCGCGTAGGTAATGCGAGAAACTACACAGACGATATGCGTGTAACAATATATATATGTATGCGCGCGCGCGCGCGCGCGCACACACACACACACACACACACACACACATGGTGTAAAGGAAAGCTGTACAGTGTACGCCATAATTGATATAGAGCTTGAATGAAGAAACGAGGGAAGACGAACGATTTTACATGTGTATGAAAGGCTCGTTGGAGGTATCAAGCGTAAATCATTGCATTAATGCACGCGGCATACCTTACGTTCACGCTCGCGGTATGTTTATGTCTATTTTTTTTTTCTTGTTTTTGGTGGTTAGATCGGTAAGAGTGAATAATGATGAATGTAGGTATGATGGCGAGCATGTAAATAGGGAATATGTTTATTTGAAAATTTAAGTATAATTGTGTTAAGTAATGTCACCATACAAATATATGTATAAATACATTTGAGTAAAAGTTCTACATCGACGATCTAACCTTACTTTTACTTTCTTAATTTTGCTTTGCGCCTATGCGTGGATTTCCGCCATATTTTTACTAACAAAGAATGACAGCAGTTTGCATTTTAATTACATATGTAGAAATTTAAATCTAATGTATTTTACTACGAAATTAAAATTATACTATATGGTCAGATAACATTATATCATATCAAGAAAAACTTGAAATCAAAAACAGATTAAAAGCGTACCCGTTTATACTTAAAATAAAATACAATATTTAGTATATAACAAACGAAGAAAGTAATTTTGTATCATCTCATTTCTACCAATCGGTTGATGATGGGTGTTTAGGTACTTGATCAATTTTTGACTTACTCTTTTACATAGAAACGTTTCCTTGCTGCATGTGATTGCTGAAATACCCCATGATATAAAATATTGACTACTATCAGTAGACGCACCGTGTGTGTCAATATCAGTAAATGCGTAAATGTTATATCGTCATTCGCAGTATTTTTTGGTCTTACTTCTTTTCCATTTGAAAAGTGAAAAGGATAGTCGGATTATTACGAGAACATCTGATATGTGTTTATCCTTTCATCACACGATCCAGTATATCAGCTGATTAAACGTTTTGCTATTACATAATCGAGCACGATTGATACATACTTCACCGATCATGATAAATTTTCTCTCTCTCGCGGTTTATCGCTGCTTTGTACGCTAATCAAACGTTTCACATATATATGCAATGTGTCATTTAGTCGTTGAAACGATGCGTCATGAATTTATAATTATATAGTCGGATAATTATTGTCAAATATTAGTCACTTAAGGCGTTTCGATGTTTTTACACTGCTCGAAGCGTAGATGGAAATGACATTGTAGATTTAAACGATTGAATGATTAAACACTGTGTTATACGTTTCACGGTGTAGAGTTAATATTTTTATTATGCATATGTAATATCTTATCAATTTGTTAAAACGTATAAAACAGTACAATAACTACTTTATAGAAAGATGAGTTATTCTATAAAAATATTTAAACATGTATTTTAATATAGCAATAGAAATATCGTATTTACGTAGTCTTATGTTTTCTTATGTTTATATTTTCTGTCGACCTTGTTTTACTTTTAAAACAGTATGTGATTAATCTTCTCACTATATAATATATTAACTTTGCATCGAAGTGTTGGAATTTAAAAGTCTAGAGATTTAGGAATCGAAGAGTAGAATTTGATAATAATAAAAATAACTTTGTGTGCTATAGGTGTACGAAAACTTTCATAACTTTTCTTCGCTCTCTCATTGCCTACCAGTTATCGATTTTATTTCTCTTTTGATCGCTCCAACCATCAAGAAAACATCAATCACGGTCGATTCTAACAAAGTTAGGTTACATATTATTGGATTATTAATTTATAAAAAAAATATTGAGTTACCGTCCACCCACCACTTAGTTTTTTCTCTATGACATGTTTTACACACACGTACACACAAAGCACAGATATAATTAATGTCGCTCGATGCCCTATCGATTTTCTTTCAGTATTTACGTCAGCTAAACCTTTGTCGGTGTGCGTGTCATGCTGTACTTATTAGTTATTATCACCACATCGTTTATCAAGCGTTGGAAAATAAAACTCGCTCGACTGATGGTACTTTTTCGTTCGCTCGTTTGCACGACTTAATAAATCGGTCGAGCCAATCCTGACCACGGTCAACGTGATTGCACCATATCGTACGTAGTTGCCTTTTTACGTATACATGTGCTTATAACACATCTAGGTATATACACGTATTATGTACATAGTATTACGAGTAGCGATGGGATCAAGTTCAATGCGTACAAATCAAATCCACTATCCAAGGTAGTTAGCTTCATACGGTTCGAAGAGTACTTGTAAGATATAGTTAAGTATTCGATCTTTACAAACTATTCTCGAACTTCGGATACTGAACTTTTAAATTCGCAAATTTCGAAATACTCGAACTTCTACATTTTCAAATTTCCAAACTGAAAAGTTACTGTGATAGTTCAATATACGTTTGAATTTGCGACTTACATACTTCATCCTGTGGTTAGTTACGAGTAGCCAATTAGAGCAACAAAGACAGCTGAATGAACTGCACAGGAAATAAGAAAGAGAGATAAAGAGTTTGAATTGCGCATTGCGCTTGCACCAGGTCAATCTCCGTGTATGAGTGCACTTGTACTTAATGCAGAGTTACATACGTAGTATGTACGTACATACCAAAGTGTCGTGTCTCTTCTTTCTTTCTTTATTTATTTTCCTACCTTTGATTTTATGGATTATTTCAACCATATCTATACTATGTATGCGTCGTTTGACGCGGTTAATGATATTAAGTGACATTGAAATTATTGTACAGGGTCATTCACTGAAAACAGGCTGCTTTAATGTCGTGAAAAATAGTGACGATGAAAACTAGATGATTCGATTGGTGTAACGTGAAACGTGCCTTACGTTTCCGAGGTCGTTCATTCTTCTTTTTTTTTACTTTTTTTTACTTTTTTACTTTTTTTCTGTATATATAACGAAAAGTGAACGCGTGACCTTAAACTTCTTTCTGGCGATCTTTGAAGTTAAATGTTTCTAATTTTAACGTAAATTGAATTTGATCTAAATTGAAATTGGATTTGAGCCTCGTATTTTTGAGTTTCAATAGTTGTTTTCCATATGAAATTTGTTTTATATTTCACTATGATTCAGGAGCATCTTGTAAAAATCGATTGAGTAAATCGTATTGAAAATTTTGGAGGTTTTAATGTTACTTTAGCTTTGTTTTACAAATATTACAAAATAAGTAAAAGAAATAATATTTACAAAATAAGTAAAAGATTCATAATTACTTGACTATGTGATTAGAAAGTGATTTTTAAATGAAGTTTTAGTAGCGTGTAATTATACACATAGAGAAATGGAATGGAAGGCTGGGGGATTTGTTGGATTTATGCAGAATATAAACAATGCGGTTTAGCTTGTAGGTATCGTGAAAAATTTTCTTATCATATCTGTTAGATATGGTCTATATTTCCTAGTGTAATAAGGAACATTATACGAGTGACAAAAAATACTAATGGACTTATAATTGTTTTGAACGTCATTGAAAGAGTATGTATACTATCGTTCCAAAGTAAAATTGGTTTCTGGCATGTTAGTATCCGAATATTTTTTAATTTACTTTATATATATTATTATAAATATATACGATCATTTATCACAGATAAAGAAAAAAAGATATTAAAAGAAGAATTGTTTACGTTCTGAAACTACTTACTTATTTATCGTTGACCTTTAAAGTATGTATCTTAAACAGAACAAAGTACAATAAAACGAAGAAAAGCGTGCAAAGTTCATATTGAAATCTTAAATTCCAATAATCTTTTATTTAGTGCAAAGATATTAACGTGTCTAAGGTCAGGTTGTTAGATTCTTGCCTACCTATAGATTCGTCTATTCTTTATTCATATACGATTTCGACACCTAGTATTTAATTATTCGTCCCTGCAGAGCAGTAACTTCACTGGTTGAAATAAATAGCACATTTATATATATTTTCATAAAAATCACGATCTTATAAATTTGTTTTATCCATTAAGAGTTATGACGAATACTTTTATGCATTATGTGGATTTTACGCATTCCTGCCTCCTTAAATTTCACATAAATGCATAAAAATCCGCAATCTAATCATGATAGTCGAGTCTCATAACAGTGCTAATGAAATTTTAAAACACGTACGAATACTTTCACGAGTAACCGTACGTGGACTGCTTTGTTAAATTATATTTGACTCTACTAGAATTTTGTGAGACGGCATATATCAGCCAGCCGAATTGAAATTCCTTATCTCACTTTACCCGATTCTATAATTAACTGTGATCGCGAAAAGTTCTCGTACAAATTCGTAATTTCTTATCAAGCATTCGCTTCATTCGTTCAAAATCGGTCCGCTTAAGAGAGTCGTGAAATTTTCTGGCCAATGCTGGTGACGTTTCAGAAGAATCGAATCTGAGTTTTCGAAAAGTCAAATTGATTAGCCAATTTTTCTAAATTTCTCATTTCATTCCTCGATTGTATCGACTCGAATGGTGTAGCTAATGCATTTTCTGAAGAAAAGTAGTTTGTTATGCATATTGATTAGCTATTGTATCGAGTGAAAAGGTTTACCATGAAAAGCATAATACCGTTTCTTTGGATTTGTACGCAAAAGAGGTGTACGATGTCGCGTCGCGGCGTCACGTCATTGCACCGCAAAATCTCAGCACTTGCCTGGCCTCGTCTAGGAATGGACTTAACACTTGCTGGAACTGTATATATTTTCAAATCTCGTTATTCCTTCGTACCTACGGCCAAAGGTTAAGTCTTATAAGTATTACAACTTAACTTAATCTTAAGTATTATACTTGCAATTAAAAGGTAAATTTATCTGCTTCCAATCTTACAGTAACGTGATCGACAGCTTGATGGATGTATCAGTGTTTTCTGATAGGGCACATAAGATAGTAGGATAAAAAAGAAGTTTATTGTCGAGATTACAATTTTGCAATTCGTTATGCCATTCTCATATAATACGGCGATGAACATTTCTTTTTCTTTAATTTTGTTGATTTTGTTTATCGTACTATAGTAGACAGCTAAACTACGAAAATAATTTGTACAATCTTGAAACGCCTTTCAGTTGTGGAGGCTGGCAGCAGACAACAATGGTTCCTCTGTTGACCTCTTACGCTCCACATACCCACTGCGCACCGCAAACTCATGTTACATACACACATGTATGCGAGTATTACTCATGAATAAAGTCAAAGGGACCAACCTCAGACGGCAATAATGCCTCTGTCTGACGCCCTTCCTTTTTCTCTTCTTTTCTTTTCTTCTCTTTTCGAGTAAGCTCGCACGTTACTACTGATGTAGCTTCATAACTTCATCTTCGAGTTTGCGTTCAATTTTTGAAAAAATGTCTCACTTTCGTGTTACTTCTTTCTACGCTATTCTTCATAAGTATTCGAATATTTTGGTAGTAACATTTGAATTTATAGTAATAATGAATTTGAATTTGAATCACCAAACTATAAATTTAAATTATTTTATTAAAAAGAAAACAGTTTTTTTAACAAACTCTTGCAGAGTGGTAAATTTTGCTCTAAACCACACTACCTTAACCATTTAGGAATCGTTCTATAAGACCATTTCCGTGTATAATATACGTAGTTGATGGGATCATTTGGTCCTACTGGGATCATCTACCTGAGTTTTTAGTCGTGGACGTAAGATAGAATAACGGGTAGCCTGTTGTTCCTTTATTCGTTGACCTTGGACCATTCTGCACCAGGATTTTGAAAGCAAGATAAGATATACGGGTGCTCAAATATTTATGGGAAGAAAGAAAGCTTTTTAGAGATATTCTTAGCTTTTGGACATTATTGTTTGGTTTTTTTCGGACTTTAGAATTATTGTGAAAGATTTCTACCAATTTCTTTCTTCGTTTCTTCCTAGATTTTGATATGAAATAGTGAAAGTAGCTTTGAAAATTTAAAATAATTTTAAGTTACTAAATAATTATCCCATCGATCCTTTCCCGAGTGTAATATTACATATACACAGCTTCAAGCAAGGCTCAATTTCAATTAGATGAAATAATCTTTATTTGCATTGTTAAAAACATTAATATTTTTATTCTCGGCTTAAAAATATAAAGAACGTGTGATGCCTGTGTCAGGAAACGAAAACGTGTGAATGGAAAAGAAAGGAAGAGAGTATGGAAACATTCTTGGAATCTGACGCTGTTACAAGTACAAAATTACCGGCTGTCGTTGGTGGTTGCGTCAAAATCAGACAGCTGGTCGGCCGCGTCGTTTCACGCATCAGGGCACTCGCATTCCGATCGTCATCAATATAAATTGTCATTGTTTTCGTCGCAGGTGTTGCACCGACTGATTAACGGCCTGGTCTATCTACATTTAAAGAAGAGTGGTGTTTGAATCGGTATTAGCTGGTTTGGAATGTCTGTCCCGTTTTAAAATACAGTTTGAATATATGTTAGATGCTTTACTGAACTTTACTTTTTCTTTTGAACTAAAAGAAACAAGTAACAAGGTTTTAATTCGAGTGAACTCTTAATACGTTGTTTGCTGCATCGAATCTCGTAACCTTCCATTGTGACTGAAATTTGTTTTCTTTGATTTCATTTAAAAACAATTTGCGCAACGTGGCGTCACCCGCTTCCGGAAACAACTAGGCCACGACGCCAACGTGATGTCATAAGCAGTTAACGCGTTAATAAAAGTTTTTTTATTTATAGAATAGTTAAAAAAGAAATGAATTCTAAATAGATTTCAATTTTTATAAAACATAAATATAATTTATTTTCAATGGAAATAAAATAACTTATTAATTTAGAAATGAAGTTAAAGAAAGGATATTTTTGGTGAAAAATGTTGCACCTCTAATCACGATTCGTCATATTTTAATTAAGAGCTGTGTTAAGCAATAAAAATGAAAATACGAGCATATGTTCGAACAGAAATCCATCGAGCTTTCGTCGTGTTTGCGATTACCGGCGGCTACAGATAATGTTGCGCCATATTACGAAATGGTACAATTAAAATTAAATAATCTTCGCGTGTATTAGTCGCAGATACGAGAATGTATATACAAAGTGCAATTTATCATACATTTATTACACGCTGTCTCACATTCGAGTGATGTTCTCCTAAACGAATATCACATTCGCTTATTTAACAATTTATTTTTAACGACTTCGCTCAACGGTATATATGTGTAGGTATATATACCTTCTACTTATACGATTAATAGGATTTTCAACTCGAAGCCCCATCCGGAAGGTTCACCTCAACGCGTATATTGTTCATAAACGATTCGATTGCATCATCTGAGAAACCACAAATTCCCCCACAAATCTTATTAGAAAAAAAGAAAGAGAAAATAAGAGAGACTGCTTCGTGCCAAAGAGTACGATATCGAAATTTTTTTATATCGCACACAGTTATTCACGTGTGTCAATCAAAGGTCAGCAATAAACAAGACATTTTATCTTGTTCGAATTTCAATATAAATACGTTTCCTATCGTATTTCTTGATATACATTATACATATTGATATGCGTACATGATTTAATTTTAATATAGTGTTATTATTTTTTTACGAAACTCTTGATTTGTACATGCATACCGTGTTCTTCGTCTGAAATTTTTATTAAAAACACGTATTATATATAGTCTACATTATAATGTACACGTATGTATATTATATATATACATATATATATATATATATATATATATATATATATATATATATATATATATATATATATATATATATATATATCTTCCTAGGAAATACTTGAAGAATTAAATAGCAAAAAGTAAGAAAATGAATGTGAACCGATACGATTTCGCGATACAAGGTAGAGACGGGACTACGGCTAAACGAAGTAAACGGGTAAACGAAGAAGAGCCAGGAAGGCGAGGAGAACCAGAGACAGCGGAGGCACGTACACCCGACGCGACGTGGCGCCCGCTGGCCTGTGCCTTACGTCACATAGCTAAATATATGCCTGGCCGTTCCCAATCTCATTCCCATTCTCGTTCTTCATTCCATCCCGTGAGCTAATACGACAGCAGACATCCTTACTCAGGCAAAGATATCCGCGAAATTGTCCTCCACCTTTCCCTCTTACTTTGTTTCTCTACATTCTGTAATCCGATCTATTTATTATCCTATTATTTGTGTCTATTGAATGACATTTTTAAATTTTAGCTTTTTTCCTTAGACCATTAACGAAAAACTTATCGAACGAACCACTACATAATTATGATTTTGTGTTGATCGTTGAATGACATATTAAGTTCCGGGAAACGTTTGTCGGCTTTGAAAAGCGGTAATAAAGAGCGGTAATAATATTGGTGATAAGGGGTGATAAGGATGCCACAACGCGCGCGCACACACACACACACACACACACACGACATTGAAGTAAAAATGGTTCTTTGAAAATATGAAATTTCATATAATCTCATCTTCATCTTTTAATTTCTCTTCATAATTTTCATAACATAAGAAAGATATTCTATGTGAAATGAAGACACTGATAAAATAAAAATTTAATTGTTATTAAATTAAAATTGTCAGTGCACTATTGGAATTAAAAAAGACAAATATAATTAATAACAAAATGTAATGAACAAATGTAATGAAATAAAATGTAATTAAATGTAAATTTTAACAATATAGTAGTCAATTTCAACTAATTTTAATAATATGTGTGTGTGTATATATATATATATATATATATATATATATATATATATATATTAATTGAAATGTAATTTTACTGAAATGGGAACGTAATTTATGAAGTGCTCTTTATTCGAGATACACTTAAAAGGAGAATTTAGAATAAGGAGAGGTCGTGGCTTAGGTATACACTCCTCCATTTCGGGATTTGTTCTTGATCCTGTTAACATTTGTCGTCGACAGCTTCGTTTCTAGAAAAATTTCTGCACGGCAGCTGCCACTGGCAGCAATCTTTACGCTTATTCGCTCCTATTTTTTCCTCTGAAACCACGTTGCTCAAATATCTTCCTAACGAACTGTAATTGAGGCTGCCGGAGACAAAATGACCAATATTCGAATTGAACTCACGACATGTTACAAAATTTCACAGAACAGCGATTTGAACGTGTTTTCGGGTATCAATTTTCTTAATATTCTACATCTTTAAACATACCTCTATATATATATATATATTATATATATATATATATATATATATATATATATATATGTTATTTATTTAAAATTACATTCAATCATATTTTAAATATATCTCCACAAGTTATCTATTTATTACAATTTTATTTATTTTTCAAATTTTTATTTTATATACCATATCTACGAATCTACTTTTCGTATGCTATGGAATTTGTAGGATATTATTAATTCATGAGACGGGAAAGAATTTTAACAGGGTCCAATCGTTGCGTTCTGAGAAACAAAATGAAAGGAAGGAAAGAGAAGATAGGCCTCCGCAGTGCGTCTGATAGGCTTCGTTCATAGGGAGAGTTTTTCCGAGGCTGGGTAACTTGGCTAGGGTGTTCAAACCCCAACATAAACCAACAGAAGCACACAAACGTAGTAGTAGTACGTATACATACCTATACAAGCACATTTGAAGAGCGTCGTGCAGTTCCCCTATTCTACCCAAACTTAGCCTTGGGTCTGTATACCGAGTGACTCAACAAAATTTCATTCAATTTATTCAATATTATTCAATGTTCCTCTTCCTTAAGCATTGCGATTTAGCATCCATTGCATGTTTCTTAATTTATGAAATATATCTTTAATTCAGTTTTTAAGATAAATGTTTTTTCAATAAATAAATTTATCCTTTTGTTATTTTTTTATGTTAGTATGTTTCTTAACACTAGAAAATTAATTTCGTATAAAATAAAAAATCGTTCAACCTGTAAAACATAAACTCCGGTATTCTTCCGTTATATCCAAAACATCGAAGTTATTTGACTAAAACCATTATACGCGCGTCTTGATAAACAAATATGGTAACATCAGATCACTGCATCCCGCCATGTTGAAACAAACAGATTCGAAAATAACCAAAGCATACTCTGAGTTCTGAGTAGCGTATTGGAAGTGATGAATGAACCGAGCAGGCTTTTCAAACGCCACGAATTTACTCAACTTTTCAATGAACCTTGACCTTTCGACAGACTGTACTTCGAGCTGTTTGTTTCCATTGGAGTGGCTGGAATTGGTCACAGAATCGGTTAAAACAGAAGTGTAAACCTTACAACTTTTTCCGTACGCAACAGTTGCACATACAAACATGGGTGATCAAAATATTTTGGGTGCGGTTTACATTAGGTTATTTAATCTTTATCCGATAGAATACAGAATACAAAGTAGAATTAAGGAACCTAATCTAAGCTTAATTTCTTTCGTAAACTCGAATCTGAAATGTCATACTATGGGCCTTTTCTGACTTCAACAGGATGATTTCATTTACTAAATAATTGCAAATAAAAAGAAGCTTTGAGCAGCATCTTTTAAACATTTGTTTAATTTTAATTTTAGTGATCTTTTGTTGAATTTGAATGGATTCTTTTAAAACTTTTTAATGTTCAAAATGTACGGAAACCGCGCCAAACCTGAAAGAGCCTAATGTGGAATATAATAATATCAATGAATAGTGTACCATTTTAAGGTTAAGTAAAATAACTTATCCCAGATCTAAAACAATTAGGCGCGTTGTTATCTATAAGAGCGTTCATATGGCGATTCTCGTGACATACAGTATCGCAATACCGATTTTTCGTGTTTTACATTCACAGATTTTTCTAATCGTTAAATTCTAGTCGAAAATTAAAAATCTTTTCTGATCGTTCAATCGTACTAATGAAACTTCATAATGTTTCATATAACACACGTAATATATGTATCCATAAAAAGTGTTTATAGATGCTAGAACACTTTTATGAGCCAGTTCGTATAAAAGTAACTTTATAGTCAGCGTTTCGACTACGCGTTTCATTGATCCTCAGTCCGAAAAGTCGAAAGGAAGTTCCTCGAGTTGGTCGGCTAGTGACAGCGTTATCGTAACCGTCGCGTAGCCGCGTCGCTTTTTCTCTCCGGTTTTTTTTTTATAGAGCTCGACAAGACATCCTTTCCGGTCGTTTCCTAGTCGCTAGCAGCTGATAGGCAGCCAGAGATAGCGAGGCTCGTGCGAAGGCACCGGTAACAACCAGCTGAGTGGCGCCAGCCATCAGCTGTTGGTGACTCACGCGAGAGCACCGCGCCGATATAACACAACCGCACAATCCGCGTATTCTCTCTCGCGGCTCGCTCACTGACACACGTCTGCGCATGCGCGAGACGCTACCATTGCTACACACATGCGAAACGCAGACGTGGCAACGCAACGTTCGGATACGAGCGATGGATGTGTAGATACATATACACGTACAGCTCATGATGGTATTTGAACATCTAGTGTTTGAGAGGGATGCTTGAAACTGCTATATACGGGGTCGTTCGTAACTGGTGGTACAGGGTGATTCTATGTGAAAAAATAAGTCGAAAATATGGAATACAATTTGTTTCATATGACGCTTTGTTTCGAAGAAGATCGAATTTGAAAATTCGCCAATTTTATTTAAATTTGGCCAATTATCTAGTAATTAAGTATGTGTAAACAATCAGCAGGAGGTTATTATGCATGCGAAAATAAATCGAAAATATAAAATGAAATTTTTCCCCTTAATACCTCATTTTCAAGCAAATAAAGTTTGAATATGTTTATGTAGGAACTGATTTCATACACGCGCACCATATTTTCAATTTCATTTTTCTCGAAAACAAAGCATCTCATGAAAAGATTTTATTCTACGTTTTTAACACATCTTCGTACGTAGTTTAGCTCCGATCGATTATTTACTCTTGTTCAGTCTGGAATTAGCTAAGTTTAAGTATACTTGTCAAATATTCAAACTCGATTTTCTCGGAAACGAGACGTCATATGAAAGAATTTTATTCTCTACCTTCGCCTTACTTCTTTCTCGTAGGATCACCCGGTACCCAATTGTACCACCAGTCATGGACCACCCTGTATATTTTCAGTTTATATAATTGCCAGCATCTGCATATTTTTACGTGTGCATTTATAAGAAGAATCAGTAACCATTGGAGTCAATTCGATAAATAAGTTTAAAGGAAGTACTGATACGTAATTGATAATACGAGGAAAACTGGATGAGAAAATGATTATATTTGTAGCAAAAAGATAATCCAAGGACTATGTATGTTTCGTTCAGAGAATATTTATAGTATGAATGTACCACAAGTTGCCCATTATTTGTGTTTATGAATTCTACTGATGATTATTCATTATTAGTAACTATGACTTATAAGATACCTAGTATAAAAATACATCTCTTAAAAAAAATCTTAAGATATTACTGCAATATAGACGTATACAACAATATTTAAATTCTGTATCAAAGTAATAAAGTATTTCCTAGTTACAATATCATTCAAGCATTTAAAATTTTAACTCGCGTGTTACATATTTTGAATAAGTTGAATGTACATTTTCAAAGTGCTTTTTCTTAATTAGGCATTCAAATTTTTTAATTTAGTTTCGAGATCGCTCGTCTTACATTAATACGAATTCGAATTTTGTAATTCTTATTAGATGAATCTACAGATCCAGTATTCAATTTGAAAGTCAAGTATGCACATAAATGCAGAAGCTTCTAATGTTCTACCTCTCAGGTTCAACCTCGTTAGTGCTATCTGATACGATAACGCCTATTCGACGAACACGTGGGACACGATAAACTCCAGCTCCATGGAGAATGTTTATCGTGAACTCGAAAGAGTAGGCCTGTGTTACTCAACGATTTCGAAAGCATCGTAAACTCTGAAGTAGATGGTATGATTTTTCCATTTGAACTGACATTCTTTCCAAACGAAAATGGCGTTTGTGACTAACAACGGATCATCGGATACATTTATTAAAATTTAGCCTGATAATAGTCTTACATACGTATACAACGATTGTAATTTTAATTTTAACCCGTAATTTTTCACGATCCACTTGAAGATTACATAAAGTGTATCTAATTGCTGTCAAGAGTTGATTGATAAGCAATTCAAAATTGATCTGATATAGATCTGCGAGCTGGGAAAAACTAGACAAAGATAGTAATTTTTACGTGATCTTCAACTGAATCGACTTTGAATTATTCATCTGACGTTTCTCAATGAGTGTAATCCTCTTAAAAGCATGTACTATGTAAGATATTCTCATATTGTACCTAATATTTGACTCTACCCACCCAAAATCAGCTCACGACCTACACTTTAGAAATGTGTCTGTATATAGATATATAGACCTCTATATGTGTATATATATACATATAGAGGTCTGTGATGAAAAGGAAGGTAGCCACCTACTTAGTCGACCTACTTCTACGGGACTGATCCGAGTGAACTCAGCGGGTATCCGACGAACGAGCTGACGTCACAGCAGCCAACCATCCAGCCAGTAAGCCGTCGGCGTACCAGCTGATCTAATGTAACCACTCGATGGGAGAATGCCATGTGGAATTCTGCTGCGTGGACCACGTGTTATTATTGCATATCCTGCAGGAAGTACGATGACTTCACCAGCCGTTCATTCATACAGTTCCTTCTTCAAATTCCTAGAATCTGCAAGTTTCGCCGTATAGCGTGTTTGTCTTTAAAATTTGTTGGTTTTCATGTTTTCACATTTCCCAGAGAAATTAGATTGCTATTAATGATTCGTATAGTTCTTGTTAAAATTCTTCGAAATTTTAGCTTCAATTTCAGTGTACACTTTGGTTAAGTTTAAAATTTCCTCATCTATAATGTCTCTTGCATATACTATTATGTTTCTCTTTAAATTTCATTCCGATTATTTGATGGTAATTTTAGCAATTTCATTCATAATAATGTAAATCAACTAAAATAGTTCCCATCTGTAAAATCCATCAAATATTGGTAAATTAATCTTTTATTACTTCGATTAATGAACAACGAAATAGGAATTTAGACGGATTGTTAAAAAATCAGCGTTAAAATATCGAATACAAATGCAAATACGCATAGCCGTTTCTCATTTAGCAAATCGATTCTTCAATTTCCACAAAATCAAATAAATCATTCGTATAATATGAAACACGTATGTCCTACATGTAGGTATATTATATACATATGGATATATTGTGGTGCTATTATCGGCACGCGTTGAACGAATGTTTCAGAGAGCAGGGCACAAGGTCACGGTCTTTCCCTGCTGACTCATCTCACATCCGCTATCCCGATCTTTTCCCTCTTTTCTCTTTCTCCCTATCGTCTCCGCCGCGCCTCCGTGTAATTTTACCAGATGTTTCCTAGCGGCAGACGCGCCACCCATTTCCCATCTCTCTTCTTCTTCTTCTTTTCTCTTCACCACCAACATTACCGACCAGAGAAACATTCCCATCTCCTCTTCATTTCTAAACTATTCATTACATCCGTTCCTGTAATGACATACCGTTTAGTTCAACTGTTAATCTTCCACAAATGCGTACTTCTTCTTCCTTCTCTGAGGTTTCGTGAATCTCGTATTTGGAATCAGATGCAGCTATTGTTTGTTTTTGTTTGATCTTTTTTTTCTTGCCATTATATTTTATTTTTTTTATTGGATTTTCGAAAGCTTATAGGAAGTTTGTTTCAGTTATACAAGTATTTACAATATTTTCAACAGAGTTTCGCGTTTTTAGATTGCAATATTCTTGGAATTAAAGCGGACCCTCAAATAGTATCACTGGAATACTGGATGGTTCTAATACTAATTTATGTTAGATTATTAAAATTTGGAGTACGTAGTTTTATTTCGTATTTCACGTTTCCCGTGATAGAGATTCGCAATAAAGTTAAATTAAATGAACGATTTCGAGATTAAGCAATCTAATCCTAAATTCCTATGATCCCCAATGGCTCAATACCAGAGTATTAAAATATGAAACAAAGATAATTTTTATTGTGAATAAATTGTGCGGGAACTCCAAACGCAATAAAGTTTCAATAAATTGTCACGAAACTAAAGAGAAGAATCACTGAACACATTCGTTTCAAGTGTAGATTGCAGACTCACCAAAAGCATTTCGTCGTAGCCAGCAAAGAGATAACCGAAAATCAAAGAGACGAAATGAAAGAGAGGACACTGACACGGACTTGGGTATATCACTTTCTATGTGCACCCCATATGAAGTCCACGTTTCGTCGAGTTTTGTGGCGGCTCTAAATATTTGATTTACAAGCAGATAAGAGATAGAGAGAGAGAGAGAGAGAGAGAAAGAAAGAGAGAGAGAAAGAGAGAAGAAAAGCAGAGAAATGAATGTGCAGACAGAAATATAAAAACGGCTGTTTGTCTGGATATAAGGGCTTTTAAGGAAATTGAAAGCGTCGTGCTGTTTGTTTCACAGAAACTACATAGCAGCCACGACTTATCGACAGTTAAATTCGCGGTCAATGAAGCGAGACAGCATTGTCGTTCTGTGGTTACAGTTTTCAAAGGCTCTAGACTGCACGCAATGTCGTCAGCGCTACATGAAATTATTCTTCGCGTATTCGTTTTTTCCCTTGTGCAACCAGGCTTTTCAAATACTTTTTATCATCCAACGATATAGATTTCTATGTTCGCCACGTATTTCAATGTCAATCTTTCGTATTATTCTATTCGAATGTTTAGTTGGAAGAAAATCACTTCTCGATCTTTTTTCAGCAATAAATATGAAATCCAGTATTTAATATAAGAGGAGTTTGCAGATTTTTTCTTATGACTTTCCATTCATACAATAGGATTTTACTACTATAATCTCATCTTATCTTATAGTATAAGTTTAATTTATAGTAATGTATTTAAAATAAGATTAAGGAAGACGATATAAATACTTAATTCTTGTATCGATGAAGCTAAAAATTAGCAAAAGTTTCCCATAAGAAAAGAGTTAAAGAAGCCAGAATGAGTTTAGTGTTAACACTCACAAAAGCAAATAAATAGTCAATAAATATTGAGAACGTATGATTTTTGTTTGGCAGAAGCATTGGAACAATAGAGGAGGGCTCGGTGACCACGAGCGTGACGGTCGCCGAGGTCGCTGATTCGCAGGAGCAACAGCAACAGCAATCGAAAAGCAACGGCGCAGTATCTCGCCGTGTTGCTGGTCAGAACGTTGCGTTGAGCAACGGAAATAGTACCAGCAACGTCGGCCGCGTTACACCGCGAAGCCATATGGAGCAGGAGAAGCGTATGCGGCGAGAAATCGCCAACAGCAATGAACGACGTCGGATGCAAAGTATTAACGCCGGTTTCCAATCTCTAAGGACGTTGTTGCCACATCATGAGGGCGAGAAACTTTCTAAGGTAAGTCTTATATTCTTATCTTCTTTCCCCCTTACTTTTTTAACTTACAAAGAATTAGTGTGCGGAACCATCCTTGTACAAAGAACCATTGTTTTCACGCTTGAAATTCAACATATCAATTTTACGAGGAAGAAATTTGGCATGAGAAATAAAAACTCGAAACCTTCATCGAAATCAAGCTAGCTGTGATGTGCGAACAAAAAAAAAAAAAAAAGAAAAAAAAGAAAAAAAAAGTGAATATAGAAAAGTGATACTCTTGTAGGTTTTTCGAAAAATCGGTCGATGAAAGTTTTTTTGAGACAAGCGTATCATACTACATCATTAGTTTTAGACGCTTTGTCTTATCGAAAGCGACATTATTTACTTCCTCCAATAAGTTACCTGTGCTGGAGGAAGAATTTAATCCCCATAATTCATCTAGTCATCACACAGATTGACTCTTTGAATTCGTAGTGCTAGTTGAATGCGTGCGTTTGATATCTAAGGTTAGTTTCTTTTTAGGCCTAGTCATTTTTAAATAGATGATAGCGCTATATTGTTGAATGAATTCAAAGGGTTGATTTCTTCAATCAATCGTAGTCAGTACACTGTTAGTCATCACTTGCACGTATCAAAAGGAAAATGTTGTATTAGATTAGTGAAGATCATCAAGAAAAATTATGGTAAATTGCCTTAACGTTTTTTGACACAAAAATTTTATTCTAAAATTTTACTACACTACCGATTAACACCAAAGTATAGTTTTATTTAGTTTTAGAATAAAATATGTATCTTTACTGGGTTTTTTAATATGTGGAAAATGTTGGATATTTCGTGCGAGATTAAGTTTACAATATTTATAAAATTATTCGTTTCTTTCGTAAATTTAGACCTAATTATTTTCTACTGTTTAATATTAATATACATATAAAAAATAGATTTATCATATTTTTTCTTGTGGTCCTCATCTACATATTCATCATTTTCTTTCATTTCTTTATAATTAATTTTAAAGTAACATTTGATTACATCGAATTAAATAATCCGATTGAAATAGTGCAAAATGTGCAATGCGTACAAAAAATTATTCTTATGCCGCACCTTTTGCACGTGCTCGAGACTGGCGGTAGCCACAATGTCGCATGAGTGGTGTACGGTTGTTCAATAGTACCACTCTGCAACACTTCATTCATCCGACCTACTCTTTCATTCATTGCTCTGTGAATATTGCGTTCTTGAGATGTAAAATTTTGTCAATCTTTCCGACACTTTCAATATCATTATTTACTGCACTCAATCAGATTAAATATATCACACTATGAACTAAAACCTACCCTCTAAACCGAGCAGCAAATTTATAGTGCAATTTAATTAAACATAGTTGAATTCACATGAAACGTATACTATCAATTAAAAGCTGACTTCGAAAATTAGTAACAAATTGAGAATAAATGTCGTTTTCATAGTGTTCTATATTTATTGTTATGAAAAATTCATATATTTTTTTAGATCACGAAAATGAAGAAGATGCAAAAGAGAATATATGTGGTTATAATCTAACTGAATAATAACTCTTATTTAAGAAATTCTCAAAATCTTCATTTTTAGTCTGCTATATAATAATTTTCCAGCTATAAAATACGAAAAGAAAAATACATAATAAAATATAATTTGTAACATATTTTCAAATAATTACGATCTCGTTAAAAGCCGTTAATTCTCCGAATAAAATATATTACAATGATATTTCGCCGCCGTGCTGATGCTACGTGGTTCTTAATAGGATGTTGTTTCTACTAAGGTTAACACGTGGAACGAAAACGGTAACCTGTTTCGCTTTGGTAAAGTGAATTCACCAATGAAGCTGAATCGTTCTCTCGCGCGAACATAGAGGAAGGAATATTACGCAACGAATGGTGTGTGGCTTCGGGGCAAGCGGCAAGCTTTTACGAATTGTCGCCTCGGCGTTGTTCGACTAATTTTAGCATGTGAAAGTCGTCGTCCGATCCCACGCCGTTAAACTAGATTCTGTCCGGCTTTCGTGTGTATGTATGCCTAGTCATGTCGGTGGCTTTAATCGTTCGTCTCGTCAATAGTCCAACACAGTGTGACACTGACCGCTTTAGTTTGCCCTTATACGGTTGCTTCTCTATGACGTTGCGAATATCAGCTGACGCCTGTTATCATTTAATTGGAGATACGCGTTGACCAATGCTCCTAGCTATCCCTTCATTGTATGTGTAGTTGGTATTTGATTAGGGATATTGAAAACTTGGGATATGGTAGAGATAAATATTAACTTTTTATAGTACTGTTATGGATTTTGTTGAAAAGTTGGAATATGTTTGAGGGGAATGTTAAATTGTGTATTAAATCTTCTATTGACACACTTTTTACTACGAATTATAAATTTTAAAGTTAGTTAGCTAAAATACTTTTTACTTTAATCTTTAATGTTTACACTTTACGCTTTATCTTGAATGTTAAAGTCTCTTTGATATCTAATATCTTAACGAGCTTAACGAAACGATTCTCATGAACAGTCGTGAATAATCTGTCCACGAAATCTGCAATTGCGTAAATTTTACGTTTATCTGTAAGCAATTTACCTACTCGTTGGTAGGTTACGTGATACATGGACGATATCTGAATGCGACGTGTGTAATACGTATACACGGATATCCACGTATTTACGTGCAAAATCAGCTGTTAATTCACAGCAGTGGCTACGAGTCACGCGGATATCACGAGGTTCTAATTGACAGTACTGACGTTCGTAAAGAATTCTTTTGTTTCAAAAGTTACAATTACAAATTAAAAATGAGTATTATAAAAAGTCATGTCTCAAAAGAAGAGACATAATGTCTTTCATAACGAGACGTAAATAATCTTCAAATAAAATACTCTTCAAATGTTCTTTACAACAATAAAACGCAAACAAAATAAGAATATCTAAATTTATGATCAAATTAATTTTACTACTCTACTAAATAGAAGCCAAGATTGCCATATAGATAGAAAAACAGCAGTTTCCCGCTACTTTTCACGTAGGCTATGTATCTACATACAACTTCTTGATGTCTGTGTGTAAGCGCGTACTTTCGCAATACGATATTTCGCGAACCAGTCCTCGGGCCACATGGTTCAATTCCCACGCATTTCTCTTAAGGAGATCGCTCTGTTCCTTTTGTTCTTTTACTCTTTCCTTTCTTTTTCGCCGCTTGCTCTTCCCCTCCCCCTCTCCATGCTTCACCCTTTTTATCTTTTTCCTTGTATTTGGCCTCGCTTGCCTCCATCTTTTCTTCATTCTTCTTTCTCTCACTCTATACGACGAAGGCCAAGCTTGGTCGACGAAATTTGCTGGAACCCTGGCCCACTAAAAACTACATTATACACTGCTGTTCATAAATATATGAGACACTTTGATCAATTTTTATTAATAGTACATGCATTGATAATACAAATTTTACTAAACTATATAAATTAATGATGAACTAATGCTCAAAACCAATAATTATTAATGATATTTAAGTTATTTATGTAGAACGCTTATCAGCGTTGTATGAAAATTAAATGTACGATTCGTTCACCGGCTTTAAATATTAAAACATACTATGACGAGTCATGATAATGTTTGTCTATCAATTTGGAAGAATCTTCTCTATCTTAGTTACGGTTTGCCAATTTTAAATGAGATGAGGATAACGAACCTCTTTAACAAAAAAAATCTCTGTAACGTTTTATTCTATAATGTATTAATTTTTAAAAATAAATTTTATTGTGTCAAAATATTTTGCAAAAGCTTTAACGAAGAATAATATTTTGGTGGATTTATTTAGAATTTTATAAATAATTAATTGGAATATATTATAGAAATAAATGGAGTTATTGGTAGTGTATATATACTTGGTGATTTAACTCCCTTTCGCTACATAGCGAATATTGACGAGACCAATGTCCAAATACGAACCCATCTCTTTTTTGCCGATGCGGAACTTTTTGCTCGTTACACGCGACAGCGACCATAGGATACAATACTCTGGAGAACTTACTTCTTGTTAACCATTAAATCCATGATTTTTTAAAATTAAGATTACAGCAAATCACATTTCCGCTTTTTATGGGAAAATCACGTTAAAATTCTGTTATACTACCAAGCAATCACCAGTTCTTTGGAAATAAAAGAAAGGAACAGGCGATGACATAGGCGTAATCGCGTAGTCTCGAGAAGTGTCGCGTCTTTTGTAACGGCAGCAGCACAGCGGCACTTTGGAAAAGAAGAAGTAAAAATGAAGGAGCGCAAATGAGCACAGACGCCTCGACCCATTTTCATTTAGCACTCGCCAGACAAAAATAAAAATAAACCGCTCTCCTCTCTCTGTTCGTGAGCCTTTTAACGAAACTTGCATCGTGCCTCCCGCGGTTATGTGTGTTGTGCGTGCGTGGGTCGGGGTTGTTTCGTACGCATAATCGTGCTTTTATACCGCACGAGATCGATCTTGCATGTAATACAGCCCTCGAACGTATTTGCATTGAAACTGCCTGATTAATACTGGTAACCATCGGCTCTCGGTCGTTACGCTTCATTTTTTACGCCTGTTGATAAATTTTCCCTCGCGAGAAAATACAAGAACTTTCTGATCTTTTGACAGTAGAATCAAAATGGTAAAAATAATCTTATTTATAGAGAACCTTTACATAGAGAATAATTATTTATTTTATTATAATATATTTATTACTATTATGATAAGTGAAAAGCATGGAAACAGAAATGAGAAGCAAAATTTTACATCAACGAAGTTCCTTCTCCAATGTTTTCCCTTGTACGTTGTTTCCGTGGTTCTTTCTCTGCATCTGGATCGTACGTGAGCGCGTTCCAGCTTGGTAGGAAAGAACGGCGGGAACCCAGACGTCACGTGCTTCTCCTTCTCCTTCTTGTTTCGTGGCAATGGTAGTACTACTGCTGCACACAGAGTCCAATAAGTTGCTTTGCGTCGTTGCCTGCGTCGCGTATCCTAACCTTTTTTCGCCACTCATTTTTCGCGCCGCACTTTTCCTTATCCATTCTATATACACCGCAGATGTTAACACTTTTCAGCACCTAAAGGCGCGTACCCACTGACGAACAGTTTTTTATATTCTTTCAATTTCTTAATTCTTATTCATTATACATATCGTATTCGATAAAATATATCGTTTATCAGTTGATAAATTAACAAGATTTAGTAAGAAAATTGTAGATATTGTAGATATTAGAAATATTATAAATAAGTATTATGACTAGTACTATATGTACTTTGGATATTCAGGTATTTGGATACATAGTGTTTAATTTTATAAATTATTTAATTTTAAATGTATTAAAAATAATATTAAGACGGCCTTCGTCAGGTAAAACACGAAAAGCACGACGAATACAAATTAGAATGAAAGATATTCTAAAATTATATGCAATATTTAATCAAAATTCTTGTGAGTTACCTGTAACTCAACGATACCAATTGAGGAATATTATTTGCAAATATATTCGTGAAACATAGTGGTACTTTGAGTGAATATAAAATGCTTGCGAATTTCTTGGAAACATCGTTCACGAACTGTTCGCTGGTGAGTACACGCCTTAAGGAAGATTGTATACACATGAGCGTACGCTACATATTTTTCGACTTCGTTGGCCGGTTTTGCAACAGCGATTCATTCGGTTCGCGAGTCATCCTTTCGTTGAAAATCTATCCTCCGTGTCGAATGATACGCTTCGTTTCATACTACATAGGGTGTTTCGGAAATATAAGAAGAAAAAAGAGAAATGAAAATGTATTATTAAAGGCGGATTCACATTATAGAAATGGGCTTTGGTATATGAAGACTTCTTTTTAAATTTTTAGAGATTTTTCTTTTTTCTTTCTTTTTAGACTTGTTTTCAGTAATTTGTTTTTGGTATTGAATTTATTGTTATTTAAGCAATTTAATATTTTCGCGAATATAATTTGCAACATAATTGAAATCGATCTGATTCATTAAATATTATAATTTGATATTTTATATCACGATGTTTCATCGTACAACGTAGTAAAATTTTTAATTTATTTAATACAAAATTTATTCATGTTATTTAAATTCATACATTTTATATAACATATATAACAAAATATTTCATGTATAGAAACATCCAACTTATTTCTTTGATTAAAAAAAAAAAAAAAAAAAAAAAATAAAAATAAAAAATGAAAATTTACACATTCATGATTTTGACATAAAAAAAAATATGATATAATATCTCATAGCTTGAAATCCAATAAAATTTTATATTAGTTCAAGTATCGAAGAAAAAAAGATGGAAGCAATTATTTTTATTGTCGGAACAAACTTGCTGCATCAACTGAATGATGGTGTAGCTGGTTCAGTCGAACGCCAGCTAAAACGTATGGGCCCAGGAGCATCTGGGTCATTTTACTCTTCTCTCCGCAATTCCCCTTTCCATCGGTTCGGACCCTGTTCGTCCCTTTGTCTCGAGCTTCCCTACGGTCCCTCTTTCTGGTTAAGCCGACCGACAAAGGTCTTGCCATCAGTATATACTATATACCTGTGGCAGCCGATACAGCCGTTGCTTTCTACAAGGTGTCCCAAGCGAACAGAAGAGAAAGTTCCACAGGATTTTCGACTCACAATCAGACCACGATACCGCAGCATGAATTATTTTGTTTCGTCTTAGGTTGAATTTCGTGTCCCAGTTTCTAATATATATATTTTATTGACTTCTCGGTTTCATAGACCAGGAAAGGGACTTGGCTTACATATTTCTAACTCTTTCGTTAACGTACTTTATTTAGAACACCTATCATACCCAAAGATCCACACCCATTCACACTCCCATCCCAAACACACATATCTCATCTTATCTGTAATACTAAGCTTAAACATACACATATTCTCAATTCTTAATATTACGCAAAATATGGAACTTGTAGCAAAGAAATCAAAATGGAAAAAATAAGCATTTGTATACAAGTTATTAACGATTTTACTATAAATTTTATTTAAAAAATTAGACTTGCATATAAACAATTCAGTTAGCTTAATATCAATCTTTTTATAACAATCTATCGAGATTCTGTAGTTCCGTAAGTTGAAAAGCTTATACATAAATCGCTTTTATAGTTGTTATTTCCTTGAAGCTGAAATCTTTCCGTAAGATAACATCGTAATGAATAAAGCAACTTTGTAAAGGTTGATATAACGTGTGAATCGCAGGAACAGCTGAGCGGTTGAAATTCGAATCGTTTCGCCGTAGTAAGTAGGTTATTCAATCACTCGACTATTTTACTACGTCGAAACAATTTCCAGAAATATTATATGTATTCTTCTATTTGTTGGAACAACGAAGAAAAATCAAATTTCTTGTTCAATTCGTATCTTAACTCTTGACCTCGAATCTCCTCCTCTGTATAACCACTTAACACTCACCAGTTGACAAGTTTAATTTCAACATTATTAGCGCTTCTATTAAAATTTCGTTTTTCCTCTTCACGTTTCAAAGTCCAAAAGAGAAGAGGAAAAACAAAACAACGAAAAAGATATTCCGCGTATTTCTAAGAAGAAAATTAAAAAATATTGTCGTGACTTAAATATTAATTAATCATTATATAGTAATGTTCATTGTACATAGATATGTACATGCTTTTGCGAGCCACTGTATAGATATAACAGATAACATGTGGTTGCAGCGATTGATATGGGGAAGTGACGTGTCGAACAGAGAGCAGTAACGGTATAATTAAGTCATCCGTAGAAATAAATTAGCACTGTGATTGCATTATAATCGCGTCTCTCAAGTATCCCCCCGGCCTTGTAGTTTAGAAGCGTGTCGTTGGTACAAATATGCATGCGCTTCGTCACCTAGGAATGCAGAAGGAAACTCGAAGCCGCAGTCTCGTATAACGGCTTGTGGTATAACTTCACCAACCGGCACTAAAATACGCAGTATGCTTCCTTTGCGATATATTTATTCGTGGATACAACAAAACGTAAAAATATAATAATCTATCGAGGAAAAGTCGTCTGGTTATGAGATGTTGTCGTTACGTTATCTGTGTTGTGAATACTCTAGAATCCCATATAATGCGACAAAATTATTTATAGAAATTTTATATAGATTATTGCTTTAAACATGTAAGATAAACAGACAAGAATATAACTCGTAATTGATTTACTACGCTTGTCTTCTATGCTTCGTTGTAAACTTGATACAAACGTATACGTCTTTGAATTGATCCTGAATCGAAAATCATATTAAAGTATTTAGTATATCGACAAAAGCGTGAAATGCAACTTAAGTTCTATTTTTTTTTTTTTTTGTAGCTAATTCATATGCATTTATATTTATATTTATATTTAAACATACGTTTATATTTGTATAAACATCCAATGCAATCTATTCGCGAAACACATAATAATTTGAGAAATTTCATAGAATTTACTAACAATGTTACATCATTTGACCTCGAAATTAAGTCGCAGTTCATTTAGTATTAGATTTGTATTGTCCTACCTGTTTGCACGATTGACGTCGATTGAATTATTCGTACGATTCATGACCAGCGCAAGAAACTACGGTCATGATTAATTCTCTCGCAGACCTCGTGTAAATCACGTTTACGCGCGTTGCGCGCACAGAAATCGGTCTCTTTGCTTTGTCACGTAATAGCGTGAAAAATAGATCGTTCTAGTTATTAAAAGCGTGCGTGGAGTTGCATTGTGCGGTGAACATACGATAAAAACTTGAGAAACTTATGTAGAGGGTGCTCAGTAGAAGTGTCTGATGTTAATTACGGGTCAGGTGTAACAAAGGATCATTTTGTATAGAAAATGCAGGTATATCCATTGGGTTCTAAAATGGAATTACGATATATTATAAAATTTGTGGTAATCGTTATTAGCTAATAATAATATTTTAAATTAGTTAACAATATTTTACAAATTATTAACATTAATAAATTGTCTTATACAGCAATAATAAGCTTGGTAATAAAGTATATGAAATTTTGAAATTTTAGATATGTCATTAACGTAACAATAGAACAATATAGGGCAGGTTTTTGACTCGGTTTTCTCCAACTTCGTTAGCTCCTCGTATCGAAAGAAAGTGGATGCAGGTCTTTGTCTCGATGACCTGTCCCCAGACACACCTTAGAGTTAGGAGTCACCGTGCGTATTTATAGAACGTGACTAGCGATTGTAGTGCTATTTGTCGGTAACAAGTTACCCTAATGACGCTATTGTGCGTAACGACTGTTGCACCTGTATTTTCGCAGCTTCGTACACGGGAGAATTTTCATCGACTTTCTCCTCTACGCGATTTACGCGAAACGAGTACCTCAATGGATTTCTTGAAAAATTCCAACTTTGCATAAATAATCTTGAGAATCGCATAAATCTTATGATGACGTTTTCTGTTAAATTTCACTGCTGGGAAAATATCCTTCGATGTTTTGGAAATGATATCTAAATTTTCAAAATTAAGTTTTTCCTTTTCACACTCACATTTTAATAGCGCGACTGTTTAAGGTTTAAAATTCTCGCATGCTTTGTTTCCCGCTAACATTCCTCTATATATTTCTTTGGGAATGAAATGTTACGATCGTTTGCGGAGAAGAATCCTGCGACAAAACGGACAATGATTCTCGTCGGACTTCATTAATTACTTTTAATATGTCCCGTGATTTAATCGTGCCGCCGCGCTCTGTCGTTCCTGTGCAGCTCGCTCGTAAAAGTCACGGATGTCAGAGATACGGTGGTTGCAATTAATGGATAATGCCATTTCATTCTACTTCGTCGTTTTTTTATTCATTCTCTTCTTCCTACTACCCCCTCCACGTTTCTCATCTTTTCCTTGTTCCTTTGTTAACTCGAATACCATTTTCATAACATATAAGTAGACTGCAAATTTGTATGCGCTTATAGGGAATTTCAAGGTGAAAAATTGTATAGAATGCACATAATATACGACAACTTATAGTATTTCTCATGATATTTAGTAGGCAAGATAATTTTCTACCTAGGTTCTAGTTTTTTATTTATATTCATAAATAATAATACAAATCTGCATACGTATCTGTAGTCTACTTACAATATTGTATCTTAACAAATAATTTTCATTACCATATCTCCTATATTCTATATCTTTTATGTTGCTATATTCTAAAAATTCTACGAACTTATTTGCATCTTTGCTTACGTTACAAAGAAGCTGTCTTCCAGTAACTATTTACAAATTCGTCTCTCGATTTTCCCTATAAGTGAAACCATGATTAGGCGAAAATCATTTTGAGTTGGACATAGCGAAACAACCACGATAAGGATAGTAGTAACAACACAGGATAACGAAGGCCACAAATCATTACACGATGTCGGAACGTTCAACTGCAAGTCGTCTCGCATTTTCTTCCTGTCTCGAGCCCGCAAAGTTATACTCGTAATTTACATCAATAGCGGACAGACATCTGCGACAGACGTTTCCTCCGGGACACACATTCTTTTTTATGTCTTGCTTTTGCTTCGTTGTCCTCCATCTCGACATCTTATTCTATTCTCACGATGATAAACACAACCGATAACACGTGTATTTTGATTGGTAATCTTGCAACAAGTATTGTCGAGTATTGTGTAACGAGTGTTCTGTCATTCTTAAACTGTGAATTTTTATGCAATTTTAACTTTCACATTATTTTTAAGATTGCATATCTTTTCTCTAATGGTGTCTCCTTATCGAAAACCGTCTAGTCCTGGTTCTAATTTTATAACGTTTGAATTTACGAAATAAATTGTGGAACCAAAATTACAATCATTAGATGCTTTCATGATAAATAAATAAATAATAAAAACAGAGCTCCAACTGTATTATTTAATTGGTGAAATTTTTATCGTAACATGAAATGTCTTTATATATATATATATCGATATATGTACATATATGATGATCACTTCATTATGGTGAAAAATAATTACCAATGATGGTTGTTTTTTTCTTTTTCTTAAATTAATTAAAGAGATAAGTATAATATACGGTTTTGTATAGGTTTTCTCCGCTTTGTTGCTAATGAATGCGTCTCCCGACCGAAAGCATTGTCGGGCGGTTCGAAGGCACGCGAAGACTCTCGTTTGAAGCGTCGCTGAAAGGAATTGCACAAGCGTGTATACTTTCTCGCAACAGGATTTTAAGGGGTTACACGCGTACGCGTTTTACGACTGCCCCGTTGGAGGTGGTCGAAGGCACGCTCGTATAACCGAGCTTCGACGCTCGTCACGCGTATGAATATTTAAAATTGCAGTCGTTCTTCGACATTCATCGGGTTACGACGTACGCCGTAGGTATCGTGTCCTCTCAACCACTCTAGACTGGGTATCTCGAAACGTAGAGAAAAGGTGACTAGAGAGTCGAAGGAGATATAAAATACGGAATAATATGATCCTCCGTTTATTTATTCCTTTTTTGTTCTCGGAAGAGGCTTGGGATATTTTCTGTTGGATCTTTAGTGTTGAAAGTAAATCTTGTCAAGGCTTAAATTCAGATACGATAGAATCTTGATTATCCGAATCAATTGTGACAGACGTTGTTCGCATATACGAAATTTTCGGATAATCGATTAAGTCTGTTTCCACGAAAGAGAAGATTCTTTGTTCTAGGTATTTTATCTCCATCGTGATTAATATTACGTAGGAAGGAAATCTTTTTAACAAAATTTCTTCATTCTGATAATCTGCTTCAGTTTCTATGCCTGTCTTCCTTACTATTCTCCTTTTCCTTATTAGCAACTATTCCCCAATTTTCCATTAACTCTGTCGATCCTATATCTATATTTCAGTGAAAGATTCCTGATATGGCTATGTGTTATCACATTTTGGATCACGACCATCATAATGCGTTTCATTATTTCATAGAAATAACTCATAATAAAAACGCTGCGAGCTTTTCCGACGATTCAATATACCACGTACAGTACTTATATAGAAATTTAGGGACCGCACGAGTCACGTGTTAGTGAAATGGAAGTTTGTCCAATTGTGTCACGAAAAGGGTCGCTCTGGGGTCGTGGTATACGCGTACTAGCACAATGTACGCGAATAAACTATAGTAACGTTGGAACACGTGGAATGGAGAAGAGTGGGGAAAAAAAAGGACGTCGTTTTACATGCCTCCATTTGGAATAAACGAGTGTACGTAATACGGTGTCATTATCGTCGCACGCGACGAGACTTGGCGCCATGTCGAAGTCCTGTTCCTTCGTGTTACCACACGTATATACGACTATATCGTGCGGTATAGTTATCATGCGGGCATTCTCATGTATTTATGCATGTCACCGTGGCTGAACAAGCGTTCTATAAGAAACATTTCTACATATGCATTCGTATGTTGTATCGCGTTCTTTCTAATCCAGTCTAATTGCTATCAATGATCAATCGAGAGCGACACCGAGGCGAAACGAGATGCATACGGGGGCAAAATTTTGTTGTATCTACTATTCGCGACTTTTAATAGTGGACGACAGTTGGTCTCTATAGTGGTATTTGAGTTAAAATCCAAGTCTAACGAATAAATTTGTTAAGATATTGCAAGCGTATAATGACAATTGTAAATAAGGATTTGGAATTGAATTAATAAAAATTATTACTTCACATGGATCCTTTATTTCCTCGCTAAGTTACGAAATCAGTTTACATTTTGATGCTAAAATATCAGTAAATTTACAATGTAGAATCAAGGAAAAATATATTATAATTAACAGTATAATAGAAATAAGAATGGCAGAATTAATTAAAATCGAAATGTCACGAGTAATTAATGTATTAAATACGACAAATTTTAGTGAAATTTATTTCACTTAAATCGAAACGTCGCCAAATCACAGACAATAAAATCGATTGTATTGTATAGCGTTTAGTACTGTTGTAATTTCGTATTCTTTTTTTTCTTCCTCCTTCTTGTCATTTGACTGGCGCAGCGTTACATAAAAATTCTTACGTAAAAGTTGCGGGGAACTTAGGATAGACGTTGTTTCACTGAACGGTATGTAGATGATGTATAGAAAAGTTAAAGAATTTTTACGAGTAGTTTTGCAATAAAATACTACTTAAATGTCTAAATTGGCGAAGAATTTCGAATAATCTGTTTTTCTTTCTTTTTACAAAATTATGTTTTAGTTTACATACATTGCATTTTTTTATAAATCACTCAATAACATACACAACGATCAAAGATTAATATGGTCATCCATTATTCATGAAAATCTAAATCTGCTGTATGTATCACGTTGTATCAGTTTTATTTCAATTCTATTCGCTTTTGTCTATTACACCGTTTACATATTTAATCTTTCCATTGCGCTAACAAATTCAGCCGAAGGATTCTACATATTTGTCGCAAGTCGATTACTAGCCACAATTGGCTGGCTTACGCAATAACATTGATTTTATCGCATATTCATTTGCGATATCGTAGCGATAATTAATTTATTGAATTACTCGTTCCTAATCGTTGTAGTCGACCATAATTTATTATTATTCGTTATTTAATAATGTATGCTTACGTAAAGATGGTGTTTTCATGTTCGCTTATCCATTCAGCTATTTCGTATAATTGTTTCTCCGTAATACACTAAGTTATTCTTATTCGTAACCGTGAATACTTGGACAAATGTGAAAGGCAAATTGTAAACCTGTTAATTACAGTGCGAATAATTGTGTTGACTACGTAGGGTACAATGATAAATTGTAATGACGCTCATGCTTTAACGAAAGAAATACATATATCGTATAACTTCGTGTTATGTATTATGCACCTGTTCTTTGATCATTTATTATTTATAAGGTCAATATTTTTTTATGTATTTATTTCGATTCAAGGTTCTTGAATACTTTCTAAGAATTGAGTTCACGGTCATACTTATATATATACATAGTTATATTTATTACATTTTATAACATTGACAAAATTTTCATTTGTGCATGTTATAGATTTTTAATGTGCTTTTTACTGTAATATTTACTGTAATATTTTATTGCGGAAGAAGAGTTGTGTTGTCAAGAGTGACACATTTAAGGAAAGTAGATTTTCTAGAAAAATTAGGAAATTTTGATTAGATTATTACACTTATTATATTAAAATTATTATAATTAGGAATATAAAGTTAGAGTTTGGGAGAGGTAGATTTTAGGAAATAATTAGAAAAAGAAAAGTTTGTTTGGCGGAATGAAAATTTCGAGGGTATTCAAGAAGAAGAAAAAAAAGGAGAAAGAAAGAATCAGACAGAAGAGAAAGAAAAGCCACAGAAAAGAAAGGAACCGAACACAGACGCAAGTTATTGACCTGTTTACCTCTTTGCCTGCGAAATTATCCACTCGTTCGACTGGGCAATAGTCTGCGGTAATGTGGCCAAACGAAGGCCATATTGTTCGTTTAAACGCCGGAAGAAATCATCAAACTTGCCGAGACGTGTTCACTAGCAAATATTAAACGTGAATTTTCTCCTCGTTCAACTATCGATTCAAGAAACAATATATTATTATGAAACTTGTATTCTTGAACCACAAAAAACAGAAGAATTAAAAATATCCGCACTACCTTTCAAAACTACGATTGTGTTATTATAGAATTCACTAAGCAGAATTGAAGTACAATTACAGAATCACAAGTCAAAAGTCTTGATAAATGATTAAATTGTTTTTGAATATCTGCAATTTTCTTAATTCAAATTTTTTTTTTTTTTACAAAAATTCGTCTCTTTTAAGACGTAAGGAAAGTATATTTGTTGTTTTTATGAAAACATTCTTCTACAAATAATATTGATGTTTTCATGTCTATAAATTTTCTGAAGCAATTTCCTGGCTAAGTTTCATCATTTTCGCGAGAAATGTGAAAGTTTGTAAACAATCGTAGCACCAGATTAGAAGAAGTCTTACCAGTGGGCACTACGCAAATGATTGGAAATCCTTTTTCGGGAAAATGTGATGACATATAATACAGCATATGAAACAGTAGGTGGGTGAATCTTTTTCACATCTTTGCAATTGAAGTATCACAATTGCTGTTACACTGTTGTTACCAGAAAGTGAAGTAAATGAGCGTATTTGTAATTACGCAATAATTAATGTTTCACTATTAACGCCATACTAAAAGGAAACTGTGTATTGTTGTAAAATAAAGATAGCCTCTCCTTCTTTTTCATAATCATAACTATTCGTTCGTTATTTAAACAATATATCGAATAATTCTTTAATTTTGAAATTTTCTAACGAGAGATCATTAGCTCTAATTTTTGCCACTTATCTGTCATTTATTTTATACGAAAGAAATTCGTAGTCGTAATTTGTATCATTAAAGTTCTAATTATCATAACAATATAATAGTGTTCGTTCCGTTTATTAAAAGAAAAAGAAAAAAGATATTTTGGAAATTCGCGTGACTTCGAAATATTGCTAAAACATCGTAATATTCCCTAAATGTTTACAAAAAAATATTTTCTATCGACAAATAAAAAAATCAATAGTAAAAGATTAATATTTGAGACATCCTCGAATCGTACAACAAAATTAAAAAAAAAAACATATTGCTTAAAATATTGTACACCATCTAGTGAACAAACCTAAGTTTCTCACGGTAACTCACCGTTAATTACACCTAACCTAACGCTAGACGACATAGAAAAATACTAGACAGCTGTTCGCTCTACGGAAATATAACGGGGTGGGAAAAGAATGTAAGAATTCTGGTTAGTCTAACGAGTGACACAGAAGACACATCGCGTAGGGTAAAAGAAGGAGGACAGTAAAAAGAAAACAGGCACACAAGGTAGAGGCGATACTCTCGATCCATTTGACCGAGTTTTTTCTCATGTCGGTTGCCTTTTTGCCCGATCTCCCACTCATGCCGCGAACCCGCCTTACGAGATCGTTGACCGAATGACACGGTGAACACAGAGTACGGAGTCACTCGTTCACTCGCGACGTCGTTAAAGTCGGGGGAAACAACTGACTTGGTTTTATCGGCGCACGTGGGACAACCTTATCGGATGCACATCCGCTTTATGCGTCTGCATTTATCACTAGCGCTATATCAGTGTTTCCTAACTTTTTTCTTCTATCATGCCTTAATGCTCAATGATTTTTATATCACCCTGAATGAATCTAATACGATCGTGGACAAGCGTTCGTTTTATTTCAATTTCAATAATGGCGCAACTTTTGGCTAATGAAAAATCTAACAAATAACTGTTAGATTAATCGGGAAGCAGCATGTAAAAACTGTGCTATATGCTTAATAAAAACTGCGTGGACGTGTCTTCTATAATATTCTTTAAACATTAACTGAAAATAAAGAATACAAAGAACTGTAGAGATGTTTACCGGGGATTTTTATCGATTGCTTTTGGAAAAAACTCTTATTAGAATACATTTATGAGACACGTATAATACCACCATAAAAATCTTCCAATATAAATGTAAAGGTCTTGAGATTTCAAGAACTTTAATTTCATAAACAAGAAGGCAAAGTACATATTACAACTTGGCATTGATTGTTGTGACGCAACCCAAAAAATGTAAATTTCAGAGGAGTGGCTCTTTAAAATTTACATTTTTAAAAATACTAGATACGGGCCTGATTAATATAATTACTTGTTGAAGCGAAATTGATGGCATCATAAATACTAAATAAATCAAATTGGAGATTTTTTCAGTTGTGCCACTATCAATGCCAAACAGCGATATATCGCTAGAGAAGAATTTCAAGTAGTCGGTTCGAAACTTCATAACCCTTGGCATCGGGACCGGATTCTGAGTAATTATTTTCGTCATCGAGCTGCAAACAAGCGCAAGAACTCATGTGCTCTTGCTATTTGTAAACAGAGTGTTTGTCAACAACGACCGGGCCAGTTCATTACGCCCTCCGCTACGTTTGCCAAACGAATAAGTCCGCGATCATTCAACCCGACCTCCTTTTTTCTTTTTTCTTCTTCTTTTTTTTTTGAAGATCTACCATTGTACAAGGTCCTTTAAGAAGCCGAGGCAAGAAAAATATGCGCGCGGATCAACGATGACTCGTAACATCAGCGTCGATTACGGTAATTAATCTTCCATGGTTCGTGCCATTTGTTAACATTCACGACATGAATGGCGCCGTTATTAGCCGCTCACAATCTTTCAGTCTCTTCTTTCAGTCGATGCTTTTGTAAGATCACATGTTTGCACGGCAAACAACGAATTATTCTAATTAACTGTAGTTTATTGAATAAAGCTTTTCGAAATGCTTATTGAATTTTTTCATAATTCATGTGTTCATCCTTAAATTTATTAATTGGATTGAACACGTTATCGAAGTTACGAGTTTGTGTCGTTTATATCGACGTCTAATCTTCTTACTGCCCTATGCTTTTGAAAAATCGTAAGAAATTTTAAAACGTTTATCGAGGTATTTGCATTAATTACGTTAATTGTACGCATTATCTAGATCGACTATATTTCTAAAAGGAAAGCAAATTATCGACAAATGAAATACTGGGAACTGTAAAAGCTGGAAACAATAGCCATTTTGGAAAATCACATGATAAAGGATAAACAAAGGGATAAACGAGTAAATATTGGGATTGGTCGTTTTATTGGAATGCAATTCGTTTGGGGTCTGTTCGCGGGCATTGCTCGCATTGTTTCGCCTGTCCTTGTGTGTAACGTTGTAGTTGAACCGCAAGGAATTCGCGGTTCAACAGTTCGATCTATGGATCGATCATCCATTCCACGCACTCGAAGCCTGCATTTACGTGCACCGAATTTCGCGGTACAGACATGGTATGTCGCGAAACTTTATGTATGCCGGACTGGCCGCAGGTGAACGAACCTGATTGATTCGTTCTCATAGCGTTTTATCACACAAATACAAGCAATTTTAGGTCGACGAATTCTTTAGCTTTTATTTTTTACCACTCTCGTAGCAAACGTATAAACACGATCGAAAACAAAAACTTCAAACCAAAAACAAATGTAGAAAGAAAAGAGGGGAAATCTACTGGAAGCAACAGATTGCAAATAATTTAACGAACGTGTATGTTCGTAGCTCGTATAGATGGCGTTCATGCAGCATACCACGATATGTGCGAATATGCATACCACCCTTTGTAGTAAAAGGGTTAACCTTATTGCGGGTTCCTCTCGACGAGGGAGAATTACGAGTAGAGGGGAGTAGGACGACAACTAACGTAGAGAAATTGCATAACATTATTAATTGCAATTAACGTTGCGTTACATGCTCACGCAATGCTAAGCTGATTACAGGCCAGAGATCGTACGAGTGAAATCTACACGCAACATAAATGCTCTCGGTAGTCTGTCAGGCTGCCATTTGCTGATTTTAGCGAAGTCCTCGACCGTAGCTTTAGCGTTATAAATTTCAGGATTAAAGCGTGATACGAGCTGAATAAATTCATGGATGCACGTCTGGAGCAAAAAGATACCGCCATGTGTTTGACCAAGTTAGGGAAAATTAGATGTACTGTTTCGTCGTAAATACTAGACGACGGGATAATAAATAACGTAACGTTTCGTATCGATTCGCTGGTGTTACTTGGAGTTTCATGCGATACGAAGATTCGCAAATTTCGAAGAGTCTATTCTACAGATATTTGAAATAGAGGAATCTTGGTTTTTATCTAGACGATTCGAAAATAAGTCAATTTGCAAGTTACAGAGAGAAAAAGTTTCAAAGAAATTTCACCGTAAGAATATATCGCGAGATTGCTGTACAATTTTTTGAGAATCGGAACTTTCAATTCCAGAATATTAACAGTAACGAAAACAATATGCAGCATATATAAAAATTTAAAGATACGAAAATATTTGCAACATAAATAAGATATCCCCATTATAACAATTATAACAGAATTACAATTGGAATCGATTAACTTCCAAACCGATACGTATGATCATCACCGTTATAGCACTTCGTACGATCGATTCTATCGCTGTGTGGCTTATATCTGGCATAGGTCGGTTCATAGCCATCGCTGTCCGCGATTGCATAAATTCAGTGCATAGGCATGAAGCGTAGTAAGTAATAGATATAGTATAGTACACGCTCCGCGTACTATGAGTGGCCACTAAATGGAAACGTGAATGAAGCTCGGGTGTGCAACTGTGTTTCTGCGATTCAAAGCACGGATAAGGAAATGCGCTGATTACGTGGACGGAAAGAGCCGGAGGAAGAAGGTAGTATTATTATGTGACGTTACGTGCGTAGTACGTCTTATCCTAATCTGCCGAACCAGTGAGCAATAGGCTCTGATAACATCTCTTTAGCTTCTCGTGTGTGCTGTGTATTCGTAATGTGTACCGAGGCACGTACTAGCGCGACCAGTCGCTCGTTCCGATGAATGAAACGCTTTGAACATGGTCGTGGCCGTTTCAAGAATAAACTCCACCTTTCTTTTTATCTAAATAAGACTTTGATAACGCTACTAGTGTGTAATTTGGTCTCTTTGCGAGGTAAATATAGAAGCTGTGATTTATTATGCATTCCATATATTTCTACGATTCATTAACTCGAGGCTAGGAATTTGTATATTTATAGAATATTTATTTATGTTGCCAAATACAAATTATTCCGAATTAATTAACGAAGACTTATTATAGATAACTGGGAATACAAATTCATGAATTATTATAAAAGTTTACCGGGTAGAAACGAGAAATTTCAAATACGTAGACGATGATCGTTCGTATGAAATTTCTGCGAGGCAGCTCGAGTCGTGGAATAACCGATTTATGGAGAATAGCTCGATAGACCAGTTTCACCATGGAGAACAACTTCTAATTGGAAAAGAAAGTTTGAAGCTTCGGTACCGCCGTTATCCGTTAAAGAAATACGTGTGTTAGACGATATTTAACGAGAATGCGAAATTAATCATTAATTTTGCACGTGACATGTGTTCTTACTACAGCCAGAGAAAAACTTACGAAACCTACTATTCAATAACCTGTTATTCTCTTTATTAGTTTTATTCATGTTTTGTTCACGTTTGTATCGTTACTAGTTTTCTTTTATATAACGGCGATTCTTAGTTTCTTTTTTTATGCGATTGTTAGTTCGAAATTCAACGAAATGTTTTTTTATGCATCGAATTAAGAAATTCATGAATGATGTGGCAGATTGCCAAATTTAAGTTACGTAATTTCTAACGTTCGCTCGACCTTTACAAGTGTTTCAACATAGAATATTAATAACTAATTATCGCTAAATAGTTCTGTGTGCTTTAATTAATTGTTGTAAACACTTTGTAAAGAATATAGATAATTCTGTCTTGGCATGCTAATCTAATCTCCTTACAAGTCTGATAAAAGTGATAAAAAATCTGACATATTTATCTAAATATATCATCAAACGTAACATAAAATAATAAAAGTTTGGATTAATGAATTCAATGAACAGTAGTATTGGATTTTGTCTTGTGTCATTTTTAATGGAGCGTGGCGACAGGAATAACGATGGTATTCGTCAATTTCTCGTGCATCTCGTGGACATTTTCGCACGATCGAGGGAAAGCTAAGACGGCGGCTATTCGGTTCTTAACGAAGAAACTAAAAAGTCAGTGTAACCGCGTACGTCATCGTGAGAACGTTCCTTCCATTCTCGGGTTCAAACCTGATCCGAGAGAAAGCTGGTTTGAAAATGCGATACCAGACAGAGCAGCCATAAACAGACGGAATCGGCTGTCGATATTATACCGATCCATATCGTTTTTTGACGTGTATTGAATACGTAAAAGACGAAATCCCGGTCGACAAGTACCTATTATTTACTTGGTCTATTTACTCCGACATTTATTTTTTTTACATAACATACACACGTAATACGAAGAACTTTGTGATAAAATCACGTTTAATGATTCAGTGTTTGAATGGCAAATTCGTACAAAAGATTTCTTACGAAGTTCTAATACCACAAAATAGAAAGAGTACAATAGATGCGTATTTGTGACAGCGTATCGGTACCCTGGTTCTTTCATGTTTTGTAGATCGACGAGAAAACGAACTTGTGAAAAGAGTACTGCGAGCATTGAATACGTTACATTCATATAGACTGCCGATGCTATCGATCGTTTGATCGAGGACGACATAAAGGGGACACGTGAACGTAGGAATTACATTTTCACCTATTGTTAAGGTGTTCCTCTAGCTAGAAACATCCATTAGCAGAATGCATTGACATTAGCGATACGACTGCGGATTTTTATGCATTTGTGAAATATTTAAAATTGTAAAAATGTGCCAAGTGTATGTAGTATGCAAAGTACATAAGAAATATTCAGAGTGAAGTACTCGCTACAATATTTAATGGGCGAAGGAAATCTTTACGTTGCGTTTCCTCGGTCACGTTAATAGAAATATGAAATTGAATAAAAATCCGCAATCTATACGTTACGGGGATAATGACATTTGACAATCTGACATTAATATAATGACAATAATGACATTTTGTGTAAGATACGTAATATAAAACATACATAAAAGAATTGTAAAAGTCTTGAAATACTTTCGCGAACAGCTGTATGCAAAATAAGATTACAAATAGGTATCGGTGGATGGAACGTTTATAAAATACTGTTTCATCGGGACTGTTGTCCTGGTTGGTTGTGCGTACGACATTCCAGTGGACGTGGGCGGGTCGACGGACGTGTATTTCGCGAATATTATACGATTACGTTCTCCCAAGCCATTAGGCTCGCGGTGAAAGAATGCAGAAGGGAACTCGTTAGCCGAGGAATGTTGGTTTATTGATTTTACAACGATCATTATCAGAATCAGATGCAGTTGTTGCACCTTCGCGTTCCACGCGCGTTTGCTTATTATAGATTACACTTCGAAATGTTTTCTTCACACATTTCATGGATACAAAGGCGTTGAAATGTTTGTAATATCGAATTCTATATTAAGATCAAAGATGTAGAATTTTCTTAATTTTCATACGATCGATCAATCCGACGAAGAGTCCTGTATTAAAATCGTGAGCGTAAAATCTGTGAACGCACGCGAGTATTTTCTATTGACCCGTCGATGCACTTTTGCGCGTGTTTATCGAAAAAAAAAAAAAATTCCAAATTACTAAATTGCTAAATTTCCAAATTGACGAACGCTCGAGTTTCTAAATTTCTAAATTCTTGAACGCCTAAATTCGAAGATTTCTCCATCTGTAAGTTGCATATTTTTTTTATTAAACAAGTTTCTATGAACTGTGTGACGTACTTGAGTGCATCTCTAATCATTAATTCACTCGAAGAGATTATTTAACGGAGTCGAGAGAGCGTGCGCATTCGATGCAAAACAATCCCAAGTCTTGCCTGCAGACTAACTCATAAAACTTGTACTTGACCCTATTTTCACCACGATAACTACTGTTGTTGATGTTATTGCCGTGGACTCTGTACGACTGGCCGTCGATACAGACCGCAATAAACGAGGGTGAGTGACTATACAATCAGCGTCGAGCATTTATCGCACCACAAATGCACATTCCGTTCTTCTCCGCAGATTATAATCCAATTTTATCGTCTTTTAACTACTACGATAAAATAGACCTGCGTAATCGGAAATTATCTCGTCGCATAAAAGAGAATTAACCGACCAAAGAAATTATATTTTATATGCGGAAAGATAGCATGATTATTGTGTTATGCGTATCAACTGGAATTCTTCGCGTGTAATTATAGCTGCTTTGTAATTGCTATTAGTATAGTTTGTTTTATTCGAAAATAATTTACTCGCGAAGGTACGTGAACGCCAACCATAGGAAATTTCTACGTAGATGTATCTTGTGTATATCATATGGAACATTTTGTTATATAAAAGAGAGAAATTTAAAAATTTAAAAATTTGAGAGCTTGAAAATTCCTGCGAATATTGAAATATATACGTAGTTACAATTAAACTTTCAAAATATGTTACGAGTAACGCTCGATCACTATGAAGTAAACCTTGAGTATTACATTCGATTTGAATCTGTACGTACGTAAATTGAACTTGATTCCGTCGCTGTTAATGACTATCCAATCAAAGACGTGAAAAACCAATTTACGTGTTCTTTCTATTTTTCGTGTTTCATCTACTTTCTTTTATCTCGAAGACAAGTTATAGCTTTTGATTGTGTTTTGGTCTGGAACCATTTAATGGAGCACCGTTCGACAGTCGATTCTGTTAATTAAAAGATCAGTTATCGGAATTGGTAGACGAGCAATCCAAGAGCAATTTCAACCAAAAAATGCAATTTGTTTTGCTTGATTGTTTCGATTCTCCCTTCTGCCACTCGATGGATTTACTGAATAAAAAGATACTAGATGGCGGACGAAATATTTGTTATATGTGTGCATATATATTGAAACTTCGTCTGGTCGAAGAAATAATAACTCTTTTTCCACTTGAATGGTTATAAATAAAGAACATTCATTTATTAAACCCATTAAGAACTAAGTAATAAATGTTCTAAGTGATGGAGGTGATGAAGAGATATTCAATAAATCCTCGGAATTCTTTTTTTTTCACAACTACGGTGTTCAGAAACGGAATTCGATGATGTAAATTGACAGGGAAAAATTGCAAATGAATCGTTGTTTCTTAATGGGTTAAAAAGATTGTAGTGAGTTTTTGATTATTTAATTAATTTAATCGTTTATGGATTAGCGTTCATTCAGTTCTCACGGTGTGACTGGTGAAATATGTGATCGGATGTTGTCATGAACGAGAATAGAATTATCTTCTATTAACGTTCTACTAGCCGATTTTTACTCTTTCTTTATCAGACAAAAAAAGAGAAAGAGGTAAATGTTGACCTTTAGTACGATTGATATCTTCGTTCATTCACGCGTTGCGTTATGTCAAAACGACTTCGAAATGAATGAGTTTCCATATACCAGTTACGCTATTAGCATACGAAAATAAAAATTAGAAATCTAATTAGCAAAATAATTCTACTGATAAGTAACGCATATGAAGATATTGAATAGCAAAGCGAACTAAGTTGCACAGTACGATTCACACGCACACGACACGATTTGTTGCGTTTCCACGCGACTATTTCACAAGCGTGGCCAGCTTTTTCGCGGATACGGACAGTTGACCACAAATGTGTCGTCTAGCTTCTCGGATATCTCTAACGGGACGGCGTTGCGTTTCACAAAATGTGGTTCCAGAGTGTGCAAATAATTTCGTAGCCGTTTCTCGATCACACGTTGCCCCTTTCATTATAGGTGAGAAAAATATTTGCACTTACTCACAGACAGAATGTTTATTATACATCTGACAGCTATAGTTGTTTCTATTTGACAATTTAAAATAAAAACGTCAATAACACTGACTAAATGACCAAGTATTACACGAATAACTATTTTAAACACATATATAATAATAATAAAATAAATGTTTAAAGATGTTTAAGATGGATACTTGGATACTTGTGTGATTTCTGCCAAATATATATATTACAAGCTTTTTATTCGATTAAAACGAAGACGAGATTAAAATATTAAAGAAATTCGGGGATCGTAACAGACTTAAATAAGAAGTGTGATACTGTAGTAGGCGGTGAATCCGTGGAGACGAGAAAAGACGAGGAACACGATGACGATGACAACGACCAGAATAACACGAGAGCAGCCAGTGTTTGTAGTTGTGTGGCGCGTATACGGTTTCAGATCGACGGATAGACGAATGAGAAAGGACGGACTGACAAACGGATAAACGGACAAACGGACGAACCGACTGGCGGGAGTTGGAGTACAGACGCCACATAGCCAGACAGTGAGTACCGTGCTATTTTCAGGCTGCAGTCGTCTACCACGCTGCCAACCTAACCTTACTTAATCCCAACCTCAACCTTACCCAGCCGGTCGAACTCGGTTTTCTCTCTTTATCTTCCACCACGTTCCACGGTCTCTCTCTCTCTCTCTCTCTCTCTTGTCAGTGTTGTCTCGTTTTCAAGCGTTCCTCGTTTCTCCTGTACGCCACTTCTTTCTTCAGATCGTTTAATGTTGCATAGCCTCTCTTTTCTGTGCTCTCCCTGTTATTCTTATCTGTCGATGGAGTTTTTTCTTGTGGATTCTGGAAATATTTGGGACGACCCATGTCTATGACGGTGAGTTGTGTTTCCGGAGATACCGTCACGTGTGTTGCCTTATTTTGATATTAGAATGACGATTGGAACGCGGAAAATTCTTTTCTATTCCGTCTTTCCTGTGGTTCTGTGTAGAAGAACGAGGAAAATGATAATAGCACGAGATACTATTTCCACGTTTTCATAGATTTCATATAATCTTCTATTTTCAAATTTTCCATAAATGTATAATTTTCTATGTGTCGTTAAAATGAACGATGATAACGTAAATCTTAAATTTTACGAAGATACGTGATGACAATAATTTTGAAGTAAACATTTTCGCCCGAAAATGAAAACAGCGTTGGACAATATTCTACATAGTCGATTCGCGTCTCATTTGACATTTCGCATAGTATCATGTCGTAAATAAAGTTATCGCGAGCAAACGATTCCCTGACAGCTTTGGTCGAGCAAGATTTATCGAATTGCCACGCATAGCTGCTCCGAATTATCAGCTGTCGACCATAATCGAGTTACGAGTCTTTGTTCGCAGAACGTGCCGCCTGTCGAAAAAAAGATTTTGCCATGCCTTATGCAAATTACATAGTACGTGGTTGACTATTTCCAGTAATATGTTATCATAATTGCTTACTTTTTTTTGTTGGAAAATGAACAAGGCAGAAGCGATAAAACTTTTAGAACATTTAATACCCAAAACCCGTGTCTTCCGATTACAACAGTCGCTCTATGTGCTTTGCGAATTCATACGTTTTTCATCTTTACACGTCAACTTACATCGATAGTCGATAAATTAGAGTACCGACAAATGAATAAGAAAAGAGCGCGCATCGCGTTGAAACACAAATGTCGAACACTTTTTAACCTTCTTTTCATATAGGTTGCATGGACTCCTTTTTCTTTTTTCTTTTTCTTTTCTTTTTTTCTTTGAGGTCTCTGGCAAGAGATTCGCCCTGTATTTTCTTAGTTGGTCCGTTGCTTCGTGAAAATTACCATGATGATCACCGGCCAAACCACGATGTTCTCCCCATTCCTTGGTTGACCGTCGTAAAAGTAAATTGGAGTGCAGGGAATATAAAAATAAATGGGAACGATGTTAACCTCTGCAAGATTTTGCATAATTGCATCGGTCCCGGAAGTCGCGGGACCGTTTGGTCGGCTGCTTTGTGACGTCGAACCGGGCTAATTGGAAATGATAGCTAACTGTTCGAATATTTTCTTATATTTGAGATAAATTTATTTTTATAAACAATTTCGAAATTTTTTGAATTTCCAAATAGTTGTCATTTTATCGTAGGCTGACTTCTTTTCATTCTACGTTGATGAGTATAGTTAGTGAAATAATATCGCGTGGAATCGTCGCAGGTTATTACGTTTAAACTTCTTTTTACACCTTGTATTATATTATTTAACTTAATTATATATACATCTGGATTATCATATGTACATTTTAATTTATATATTTTCAATAATACAATCTGTCTTTGAATATGTAGTAGTTTGTTTTGTTATACGTTATGTGTAAAAATGAAATGTTTTCTATATTAGAATCATGAAAATGCATAGAAAGAATGGCTTTCAAACGTTTTGTCTGCGCGATCGTTAAAAATAAAATAAAGACAAAAGCGGAGTTCTTCAATATTGCGAACACTTGCACGAGGCAAGGAAAATGTGGTCATTCTTATTCCCGTAATAGTTAACGTTCATGAATGAGTCGTTTGTTTTACAAATTCAATACGAGACCACCGGGATAGCGACTGCTGGAAAGCTCTACATTAAGGCTATCGATTATAAAGTCGATGATCGTGCTCGAGTAAATTGAGAGCGTACGAGAGAAACTATCGTTCCATTCTCAACGATAGAAAGTTCCCCGTAAAAAATTGATCACGTTCAGTTACTAAAGATGGTCCAACGAGATACTTTAATATTCGATCGCACGGGTACCGTGGTTTATTGGCTCAGAGTTTTCTCATCGAAGTTCCATTCTGTGTTTTAAAATCATATTTGCACGACTAAGACTCTCCTCAGACCTCTTCTCCTCTGTATACTTTTAGAAACTAAAAAGTTTACGCAGTTTTACGTTAAGAAACAGTTCGTATTAGGTTTTCGAACGTCTGCAATTTTTACGATTAGCTATTTTTCGCTGTTTTTGCGTAATCACGATATACCTATTAACAGCATAAACAAATCACAATTTATCGTTAAACTTTTTAAAATTCACCATTTTTTTTCTGTCCTGCCAAATAAATCAATCAGCGATCAGCGAAATACGCAAGTACAAATCAACTCCAAAAATCCCATTGAACAAACTGCACGTGTATCAGTCTGCTAATTTCAACGAGAGCGCACGCGTCTTGTTAAACAGTTTCAATATATCAGCCCTTAGTCCACTGGAATTTAATAGTCGCATTATGCCGGTCCTCCGGGAAAACGTTGCAAGCTCGTCGAATAAAAGAGACTGAAAAGAAGGTATAGGAAGGATGAAAGAAGAGGACGACGTTAAAATACCAAGGAGGCGTACATGAACGAAACCGGTCTCTCTCCTCGAGGTGGTTACACAGGGACGAAACCGTGCTCGAGTTCAGATAACGAGGTTGCCAATGCAGTTTTGCAAAACTGGTTCTTCGTGCAAGATTTCTGGCCAATGGGCCAGCGGTTCTCTCATAACCTCTCTCTTCCCTATATTATTCTTTTCATTCGTATTATCTCTCCTCTTTCTGTATTTTCCACCGAACAGACCAGTACAGTAGATGGAAGAGATACAGCGAGGTCGTAAAATTGGTTAGCGATTGAAATTTACAAGATTCAATGGAAATTATTTATCAGAGCCAATGACGCAACTTTTTCGCTTAATTATAATCTATATCGTTTCTATACGATAAATAGACTTACAAAAGTAAATGGTTAATTTTTTTGCCAGTCGAATGACAATTGCGTATTTGGATAACGAGATTGAAAAATTGATAAAAATACTCGAATAGAATTTCGCTTCCGGAGGATTCGTATGTATATGAATATCGCAAATTTTTTAAGTTAAGAATACGAGTATTTCAATGAATATTAATGTTATACGGATTGATGACGCAACGCTAGCGCCATGCGAGCCTCAATTACCACTTCACGATATACTGCATTCGAAAAGTTCGTAGCGTTTCTACTTTTACGAGTTTCTATCGAATAACGAAACATTCGAACAAATACCGCTCTTGGTTGGATTCTGCGAAATATCAAGGATCGGAAATTCGTTGATAAAATAGGTTTCCTGTTTCAGCGAGATAAAGTTGGATCTCATGTAGCCAAAAGAATTTTGTATCGTTGTTATATAATATTGGTGTCGTAGCACGTGAAATTGCTAATTTTAGAATAAACGACGATAAACTGCGATTTATAAACTCTACTCAACCTATATTTTGCTTAGCATATTTTCACGTTGTCCTTGTATATTTCCTTTGTGTAGTAAGTTCTTTTTTGTATTGTTTTAACTATTTGTTGAGAAATGAACAATATGATGTTACCGAACGAATTTAGAATATTATTCCTGTATGAGTTTAAGCTGGCTCACTGTGCAGCTGAAACAGTGCAGCTGCGATGAGAAATAGATACTATACGATAATCGTACACGATCTGGAAAATGCTTGGATGCTAATAAAAATTCTAAACAGACTTCGAATTCATCGAATTATGATCGAAAGAAAGTTACGATGATTGTATAGTGGTGTAAAAGGAATAATTCATTATTCTTTTCTGGAACAAGGAGATAGCAGCATCCTACTGCCAAGAAATTGATTAAGAAACAGCTCGCATTATTCAACCGACATGGACCTATTTTTCTGCGTGACAACGCTCGACCGCGTACATCACAAACCACTCTACAAAAATTAGCTAAATTGAAATATGAAATGAAATATATACACCATACTCTCTTGTTTCGCCATTTACAGTTGTTTTTAAAAAATAAGATATTCGATATTCGAGAAGTTGCAATCGCACCATTCGAAGAATTTCTTCGCGCCTAAACCACGAAATTTTAGAAAAGTGGAACGTGCCAGTCGGAATCTCGTTGGGAAAAGATCGTTAAAACTAATGGTTCATATTTTGATCGAATAAAGATTATACTTTGAAAAATATATTGTTATATCTATTACTATATATCGTTATCTCTTTCGACAAACAAAAACGGCAATTTCATGTGGTACGACCTGTTATCGTACCTCGTTGCGTCGCTTCTACGTACTATACAGCGCGAGTTAGAGTCTCGTCTTAATTCCTGATCGACCAGCCGACACAACTGACCGACCAGACGATGTAACGACGAGAAGAAGGAGAGAAGCGAACGGTGCAGTCGGCGGTTTCTACTTATCGTGTTATATCTGCCGGTGGGTGCCGTTGCGGTTGCATTTGTGGCGTGCTTCGACTTTTTATACGGCCTTGAACGCGGCCGTCCGATCAGAACCAGGACGAGAATACTCGGCTCTGTCCCGAGATAGCCAGCTGTCTCAATCGCGCCTAGTCTTATTCCTCCGCTGTTCTCATAACTCGATACATACTCGCGTCTCAACGCGATTTTTCTTCACCAACGCTCTGATTAGACAGAGTAACGCGAGTTATCATGTTGCGCGAAAAATTATATATGTGCTATGTTTCTCGTAGGAAACGAGCTTCTGCGTCTAACATGTATCATTGCATTGATATCGGAATTCTTGGGAAAATTTATGAATAAGTAGAGGATTATCGTAAACAGATGAATAATTGGTTCGGTTTAGGCGAGATTAGGTGGAATATCGATAACATGGCTGGTAGGAAGCAATTAATATGTTCATTGATTGCTACGCATTTTTTGTTTGTTTGTTTTTTTTTTATAATAGAAATTTCATACATCTTCGCGGGAAATTTCTTCTTTTAATCTGCCTTCGCTATCGTTGGAAGTTTCGTTTCTTTTTTTTTTCCGTGAACGGTAAATTATGGCTCTTATCGTTTCCCTGATATGGAATATATAGTTCAAACGAAAACCCTTGCTGATTATTCTGTCTGTAGTTGCCGCATATTGCTACAAAAATATTAACGCGCATCGTATAAAAAAAAAGATAGAGAATATAGTTTTTATAACTGTTAAGCAAATACTCACGATGAACACATGTAGCGATGTATCATTTTGTGGTGAAAAAATTAAAAGTATTAAAAAGAAAAAAAATTCCCGCTACGTAACGTACCCGTGTAAAATGAAAACTATAGAATGTTTCTTTTCGCATCGTAACGAAACTTTACACGTACTTTAGTAGTAGCTTTTCTTATGTAGAAAGTAATTTGAACAATTTGAATAGAGCGTCACGAAATTTAAAAAGCTGAATTAAAAAAGAAGCAATTTTCTGAATCAATTACGCCTATCATCACCATGATAGTAGAATTGCACCGACTTAAATTAAACATACAAGTATAGAGATAAATGAACTCCTCAATTACGTTAGTTGCAAATGGTACGTGTTTGAAATACTAGAGGAGTGGTTGCTTCTCGAGTCTAAATGGAGTCTAGATATCAATGTGCAAGTCTGCCACCTAAGTGTTCAAATATGTATCTTCTTGAGCCAGTGTATACTAATATAGCCGTATCTATATATAGTCGTATATCTTCTATATGTATTTCCGATTTTCTTTATCTAACGTAATCTAGTAATATCTCGATTTAATTCTGTATATACACACGTGACACGTTGATAAAAGGTTTCTACGTGCGGAGTTTGTCAGGACGTCGGTCTACGGAGATCTGGTGTTCCGTGCGTGAGGTTAGATCGCGCGAGAATACGCGAGTTCTGCTCGTAAAAGGCCAGCCGGCGGCTAGCAGGGCGCGGCACAAGGCTCTGTGCTCGCTACTTTTATGAATGAATGCAGTTCGAGTGGGTGTGCGTAGTTGTGACTGCGCCTCCGCGCTTCTCCTTCACGTGGTTTGTGTGTGCGTGTTCCCTGCGTGTTCCTTCATGTGTACAACGTGCGTACACGAAGCCGGGGACACGGAACCCGCGATGATGATGCCCGTTCCGTGGACAGCATTCTGTCGTTGGCCGCGTGGTCGTAGCGCGTCGACACACCTGGAGTGTCGCCACCGTTGTTCCGTGTTTCAGACGAGCGAATCTGTTAGATCAGTGTTTCCCAACCATTTTTCGGATCGTGTCTCAGCTGAACGCCTTCAAGATTTTGACGCTCCACGAGCACCAAGTTCTCGAGAGCTGTTATATAAATAGGTACGTGCTTCGAGTAAAATCAAGCATGAGAAGCTCGATTATCGTGATTTACGAGCACGAACAAAAAATTGTGGGAAAGTATTTAGATTATTTAAAAGCAACCTTAACGCGATCGACACTTTTTACTTGCAAAATTATTTCCAAGAAGCAAAATGACGTGTTCACGCTACGTAACAAGTTATCGTCCGACAAATTTCGAGATTCTCCCGTTACCAGTGGAAAAACACGGAGATGTACCATCTATCAACGTTCTTTCGTAAACAATGAAATGAAAAAACAGAGGAACGAGGCATCTCGATCGCCGACTTTTTGCATCACACTCCTTCAAACTTTACTCAAACTTCCAACTATCACAACAGGTTATACAGCGCTCGAGATTCGCGGGTCTTTCCCTAAAATAGAATTCCCTAGCACCGGCAGCTACGGGAACAACACACAGAAAATAACGACGTAAAGCGAAATACGACAAAAGAGCGTGATAAAGGGCGAAAATTGGCGCGTTCCAGTCAATATTTTTGGTGCCTATCGAATACTACGTATAATTTGAAAGATTCTGGTTCACGTTCATCCTAATAGATTAACACGTTATTTCGTAGGAATTCGTAATACAATCGTCACGAACTTTTCGAATAATCCGATATCATTCGTTGCTTCTCCGCTCGAACGAGAACGTCTCCTGAGAATCACGTTCTGGCGTATGCACTTATGCAGTGGTACACGATCGCCGCCCTCGCGGCGCATGCAACGAGCACGATGGCATCCTGCTCGTCGTAGGCTTGAAACGAGCGCCGTAAATCACAGTGGGACAAGCTTAAAAGTCTTTTAACTCGCTGGCTCGTCTGGCGGACGTGTGGGCCCCATCGCGGGATCGAGATCGGTTGACTTTTCGTGCCTCGTTGCTTTCCACCCACCAGAGCGTACACGCGCACGTGCTCATGCGGGTATATAACTGTACCGTGTGCGGATACACGTTCGTGGAAACCAGCGTTCGAGCCTGTCTTTCACTACAAATATAGTGCTGTGAACGGTCGTGTTCCACCAATGGGGGAAAAAAGGAGAAAAAATCGGTGTAGGCAAGAAAAAGAGGGAGGACAGATAGGAAAACATGTTTGATAGGCGTTCGTGCTAAATTTCGCGAATTCTTGAGATTCCGATATCGGTTCGCTGAGTTTCCTTATGGACGAAGCCGGTATGTGCGACGTGTTGTGATTCATTGCGAAATCGATGTACGCAGGCTTTTGTTTTCTGGCGAGAGAGAAGATATGTAGAATGCGTTTCCACCGTTCTTTCTTCCTCTATTCTTTTTTTTTTTTTTGTCATTTTCAGGAAGTAATTATTAACCCTTTGCACTCCGAATTTTATTTCAATTTCGTTACCAGTAGCTCCCAACGCTTTTAACTGTTTTATTTGAAATTTACTTTAACTAGAAAATAAGACAATTTAAATAAATAGAGGAAGAAAGAAATTCACTTAAATACCAATTCTATTCACACTATTGTTGTATTTTGTAATTTTTAAGTGTATGATATATGTTGAAACAATTTTCAGAATGTAATCCTAGTTTTATTTTTCACAAAAGAAGGTGGGACTGAATAAATGTCGAGTGGGACTCGACAAAGGAGCTCCTGAGATAAAAACTGATGTCGAGTCACACTCGATATAGGAGTGCAGGGTTAAATATCGCGTAATCGAATGTTAGAATTTTATCAGAAAGATTGCAATCAGCACACATTTCTTTTGGTTAATGCAGTTTTGGTTCTTAATATGTCGCGCATGAATCGAGCGTATCCTATGCCTTAAATCTTATAACGAAAATATACGGTAAATTAATTTACTTCAAATTATTTATTGCATATTTAATTTACTCAAAACTGGAATTTATATCTACACTAGAGATATTTCTTATGGAAGTATACAAATATTTATTGAATTACAGCGGAAAGATTCTTCTATAAACGGAGAATTACCACGTGCTTCCTCGTTTTAAACGAAAATTACAGTTCACCACGAATTAAGGAAAATCATTTTGTAAACGGAGAAGCACTACTTTAAAAGTTTCTTGCTTTTTAATCGGAAATCATAGTTGGCCACGAGTTAACTGAGCGAATGAGTAATTTACGTGGAAGATATTTTATTTCGTGAAACGTTCGATATTAACGGGGTTCAGCCTCGAATCTGATCTCGGTTAATTTCCATTTCTCTTTTACCTCGAAACGGCTGAAGGAAATCTAATCCTGGCATAACTGAAAGTTAAGCTAACGCAAAGCAAAGCAGAGCGATTCATAATTTGATAATACCTAATAGCAGCCAGTGGAACGGCGCTAAGATTCATAAGCTGCGTTCCATGGATACTATGTTTCTTTTTAACATTGAAACTCCTTATCGAAGAAATTATAGAGTAATGGTACATCTTTCCTTGCCAGAGCCTTTAATTTGACGATCTACTAAATCACATAACTGTATTGAATAGAAATTTCATTGGACAAGTATCTTTTTGTTCGTTTATTTTAGATATCCTTTTATAAGGCTTTATCTTAAACGTTTCGCTTATTTTGAACTACAAAATAATCGTCAAATTAGAAAAATATATCGATGATAATTGGAAATCTTTATAGAGAAAATTATTCTTTTTTTTATAAGTAATATCGTAGATGATTTCACATGAACGTAAAGATAACCTGATAACAATAATTAATACATAAATAATTCGATATTATATTTATTACAGTTAAAATCTTAATTTACTAAATTTCAGAATTAATTGACTATGAAGCTAGCAATAGCAATCTAAAATTAACGATACAGCGAATGATAATTGCTTTATTTTAAGACAAAAAAAGAAGTTGCAAAGACTAAAAGACGTTAAATTAATCTCGAAATGGAGTGTTCAATAACGTTGTGAAACATAGCACGTAGAAAAAAGACCAGGCATTGAAATTGCTGCGTTTAAAAAGGAATTGAAAAGGCATAGCTGTGCAATAGTAAGCAAGACAAGCATCCTAGAGGCTGATCAATTAGTTGTCGAGGGATAAATAATGTATCGACGCTCGATTAGATCACGCGTCGCGTTAATTGGACCGCTAATTAATCGAGGTCGATTACTTACCGCAAGGGTGAAACGATATCCAAGTTGAATCTGTGCCAACTTACTTTTCAGAGAGTCCTTTAAAACGAATCGTACTTACTTCTGGACAGCGTCTCGACTTTTTAGTCACCCTTTACATAAATCTTTATATATTTTTATAAATATCTCTAGTTTCAATTCTAATTGTAGTTTATACAGTTAATATATTCATGATGTCTTCGTGCTTTAATTTTTCTTATTAATTTTTAATTTCTACAATTTAATAATTCTATAACCTTCGAAAACAATACCGTTCTTTCCTCCTCCCCGTTTTAACACAAAGACCGACGATATGTAAAATTAAATTTCGAAAAAGACAACGACGTATTAAATTGATAATCCGATAGAAAAATAATCGAACTGCTGTTGAGATTGAGATTTACAATAAAATTAGTACGAGATCGAACAAAGTAAAGGTAAAAAAAACTGAAAGAGAGAAAATGAAAGAGGAGAAGAAGAAGAAGAAGAAGGAGTATTAGAAGACGTGCAGTGTACTTCCTTGCATCATGCCAACAGCAAAATTACTATTTCTCTTTGTTCAACGAGACGGTTAATACCGCCTTCTTACGGCACCCACTTTCTTTCCTCTGCTTTCTATAGCAAAATTGGCTTTGCCTCGTCTTCTTTTCGCTTTTCTATCCTTGCCTATCATCGTTGTCTTATTCGCCTGTCTCTACTCTACAGACTCACGGCTGTCTGCCGCGTATCTTCTGGTAATTTGCGGAACTCTGGAATCCAGGAATTCCGTTTCAGAAGGTACACTTGTGTGAATATCACCGCGGCTTCAAGGAAATCATCTTGTTTTAGCTGGGATTTTCTTCGTCTGGTAAACCAACCATTGTTTATGTAAAGTTCTTTACAAGACGAGAACAGTTGGCCAGATCTTTATTCCTTAGGAATTTTTTAACGGTATTCTAAGAATTATGTGCTTGGAATTTTTTATTTCACATTAGCAATAACTTATGAATATCGTTAGCATTAATTTTTAAGTTGCAAGGGAAGTTTAGTTCTAATTTTAATTAATTTTTGAATATTTGTATGAATTACTTGTACGTTTTGGAAAATACGCCTTCAGCACACTGGATATGTAATCGCTCTTAACTGGTACTTGTTTGAAACTTGCTACGTTTAGTCTGTCATTGAACTTTGAATGTTTTACTAGAACAAGCTACGACATTACATAAAGTTCGGAGTTGCACGAAGTTATAAGTGAAAGGCGTTATTCGAACTGTTCGCGGTAGTTGGCTATTTATAGCGTATTATTAAATATCATTTTTCTAGAGTAAATTTTCTAAAAACAAATTATTGTAGAAACGTAAGTTAATGTAGACTTTAATGCACCGAAATATTTCTATGTTTCTAAATATTTCCAATTATATAATATTTACATTATATAATGTAGAATTCTATCTCTTCCAATAACAATATTCTACTTCATAATCCCATTTCACAATCCCGAATATAATCCGTAACCGTGAGAACAAGATCCTTCAAATTCGCTTGCATAGAATTTGAATAAGAAATAATCGTTGTCACGAAACATCGTATTTCTACATGGTATTATTTATTGTAGCATAGGCAGCTTGTCCTTATTTCTGTCGGCTGGCTCGTTCGAACGTTCCTTTCTGAACCATGGTGCAAATGTAAACGTCCCTCGACTAGAGCGATGATCTAAGGAGCATCGATATTACGAGCCAACTTCCGGGATACTGATGGAGATACAATTCACGAGGCGTAGAGGCGTGGGCGATACGCATAACTCGTGAGAGCCTTTTGTCGGATAATTCGTGTACGTAGTACGTGTAATCGTTAGGAATGGACTTAAGTACGTCGTAAACAGTTTCGTCTATTAAGTATTATAGTAACACTGCATGAGAATCTGTACCTAAGTGTATAAATCGATGGTAAATTGATAATCAAAAGCAACATTTACTATGTTTCGCATGGAATCGCTCGATTATGAATCTAAATCATTTATTACAAAAAAAAAAAAAAAAAACATTTAAATCTTATAGAATCACTAGACTATAAATTTAAATAATTATAGCAAACGTTTAAATAAATCCTATTTATCGTTTATATCGATCGTACTGGGTTTGATTCGAAATTGTAAGTACATATTGAACTTGATCCCATCACTAGTATCCTGCAAACGTAGAGAGTTGAATCGTCGATCTTATCGTCCTCGTGTTACACGCTACGTTGCGATTAACCATGGGGCACAATCTGGCCGACAGTTCCAGGAATTTCGGTATTTCTAATAACAAATTGCGTTGTCTTATCAAATCTCGGAGTTGTCCGTCGTTACTGATCGGTCAATTAATTTTCGCCGCAGGAATCGCATGCGTGATACCATTCGAGAAATTATATAAACGTGCGGTTTAGAAGGAACACGTTTTTTTAACTAATATTCTATAATCAGAATTTTGTATATTTATATGGAGGAAAAATCGGTGGGAAAAATATGCTTGGTGCAAGGGAAGAAATAAAAACGACGATCAAAGCGCAAAATAAATGAAAAGATTGATCAAAAAATAATCAACTCTCACCGAGATCTAGAATATGTAAAAATGAATCATCGTTATTGAAAGTCGTATTTTTTCAAATTCTCCTCGAGTTTCTCACAAATTTACGATTCTCTCTAAAGAAGAGTTTCTTTGTTATTTTTCTTGAAGATATATGTACCTACTGTAAATACTGGAAGTAAAATTTCCTTTCTCCAAACGTAGAAAGAAATCGCAGCATATCTCGACTATTTAAATGCTCCCAAACACTTTCGCGGGGAAGAAAACGCGAGGAATGATAATTTGGTTTCTCTTGAGAGCTTAAAAATCCATCGTCATCCACGACAACTCATCTCATCAAGATATCAAGTCAAAGGGGATCTTCGTGTCTGAGTTTCAGACGATCTAACCTAACCTTGCACTCTGTCGAGTATCTCAGTGTAGGTCCAGTTCAATATTCAAAGTATATACTTTCCAACGACTGTTCGAAGCCGGTTTTACTCGAAGGCTTGCAACGTTAAAAGCAGTCTCTTTTCTTCCCTGTCTCCTTTATATTCCTGTTTCCTCCTCTGCTGGTCATCGGTACGCCGCGATCTCTCCTCACCCTTCGATGAAATAATAGGCGGAAGTGGTCCGCTTTGCCAGCGGTCTCTCCATTTTCTTACGCTCGCGTTCAAAGGCAATCGAACTTTCTTCTTATTCCATTGCTTCGTTTGTGTCACGTCTATAGTAATCTGCCAAATGTCTCCTCAGACAAATTGCAGAAAGAAGCACGTATACAGAAAATAACAAAAAGAGAGAAAAAGGAAATAAATATATTGGGTCGCTCGAAAAGATCATACCGTTTTTATTAAAAATGTCTGTTCAATAAAGAAACGTTCGAACAAATATTGCTACTTGGAATGAAGTATCTCCATGAATATGAGTACTAACGCCACGCGAGTGTTAGCTAGCAGTGCACAATATATTGTACATGTATGCCTTCCCGTAATTCCTAATTTGTTTCTTGTTTGGCAGATTTTATCAATCAAATGCCTGTGGCAAAGTGCGATAAGACTGAACTGAACGATAAAGTCGATCATCATAGGTGGGCATATGTAGAGGGGTTGCTGGAAAACGCGATATCAGATGTACGAGCAACCGCTGCCAGCATACCGCAAGTCACACGTTCTAACGTTGTTCATATCAGGCTAAACCACTTGCTACAATGTTCGTTCATGTGGGATTATCATTAGTTTCCGTGTGTTAACCGCGGAAAATTCTAACGATTGCTATAAAATCATTTCGAGGAAAAAATGCATCTTAGCGCTCGCTAACTTATTAGCTACAACATTAATCGTTCCAATTACTTTTAATTGGAACTTTTTCTCGTCGAAGTTACAAAATCTTTCCAGTTTATGTTACGTTTTAAAATGTTTTATAACGTTAGCTTATGTTTCGTCAAAGTAACTCAAAGGACGCAGTAGAACGTATTATTACAACTGAATTATTTATGCAAAACCGTTATTATCGATGACATTAAGTAGAGATATCGAAATGACACAATTTCGTTGTAAATGCCATGATAAATATTTGTGACTAACGCTTGTAAAGGACTATGAGTAATTTGTGCATTTACGAAGCGTATCCCTGTATCCAAGGCTTCTCGATGAGCACTGAAGATGTTGTTGAAAGACAGGCAAGGAGAAGTTGAATATCTTGTTACGAGGCATATCTAAAATATATACATTTCGGCAACAGGTACTTTACTTACGAATAACTCGAGGTATAATAAGCTTTGAAACGTAAATCGACTTGATGAATTTCTGACATTAATTAGCTGCTACTGCTACTGATGGGGGCTGAGCAAAGAATTTATAGTTCTGGGAAGTCCATTCGTGATTACCGTATTTTCGTTTCAATGCATGCTGCGCAATATTTTCATAAAATGTTTATTTTGACAGTTCTATAAATCCCTATTTGCAGGCTCTGCACATAAAATACCACAATTCTAATAAAGCATCGTACAATAACACGTGTCTTCATCAACATTAATTCTCTACCTTTCGGAATTGTCTGTCTATAGAATTCTCTATGAAACATATTTTTTATTTTTTACAAAACGTCATAATATTTTCCTTTCCCAGCTGCTTTTTATTAATGTTCCATTCCTCAGTACGCATAACAGTGTTGAATAGATATAAAACCAGCTAGCGGAAGAATATTTTTCTTCGTTTTTACTATCCATTGTCATTCTTGTTCGAAAACATCTACCGATCTCACACTGGTTTCTAACCAAACGTGTGTTATATTCAAATATACAAATATTTTGCTTGTCGGAATTAATTGCACCGAATGTTGCAACAAGTATACAAAATTATTCAAGTAGTATGTTTTCCATACCAAACTCACCACGTGAAACAATCTTCATTCGTTATAAAATGATAAAATCCCATCATCATACAATTTATCTACTTACGTTTGTTGTATAAAGTAAATGCAGAATTTTACTTTACTATTTAAGTTTAGCGGAATTCAATACCTTCGTCAAATTTTATTTTGTTAAATCCAAATTCTATCAAACTCTGTAATACAGTTATCTATATTTTATTACAAAATTTTAATTTAATAAATCTTACGTACTTTGATAATCGATCGTATGAAATGTTGATTCTACCAAACTTCATAATAGAATTTCTGACAATTTTCTCAAAATACTTCCATATCTCCATACTTCTTGTAAAAAAAATCCACATAACATACGCTCAAACATGACCTCTAACTTGTCAAGAGTTACCATATCATATCTTAACTTGAACCCAAACATACGAAGCGATTCTGCAAGCTGTCATCCCTCGATCCTTATTACACCTGCACAAACTTCGTGGAAATCTCGTACTCCGAACCAACTGTGTCTATTATTATCCATTTCGTTATTACCAGTCGAACAGTCGAATCTAAATTCGGTTGTACGACCTTTCGATCGGCGACAAATAGGTACGAGCCGAAAAGGTCGCGATAGGTTGGGTTCGGTTCATGGTTGTGTCGCTTCCGGAGCTTCATCTTGGTCGAGCATTCGGTCACATCCCAGAATGGATCTCGGCCACTCGGCCGGGTCAGGTCCTTTGAACCGACCTGGTCGCGAGCGCACACACCTGCACCACTCTCTAATCGAAAAAAGTAGAAAAAGAAGAAGACGTACGACTGTTCATGTTTCGCATACAGAGACTCACAAAAATAGTAGAACATTTATAGAAGCGTTTCGAATTTTAAACTTTCGCGATGATTAGATGACATACATTTCTGGTTCTTCGGATTTCGATGGTGTTTTTACCAACAGCTACGTAACGAACAAGTGTGTTACTTTACATTTAGAAATTGTATTTTATTCACTGGCGCTAATGAGACAATTATCATGATTATATAATTCAAGTGAATATCATGATTATATTGGTAAAATTAAAAATAAACCTAAGAACACGTTCATATAGAAATTACAATGTATTCACTGTACACAGCATGAATAATAGTGTTAAACGTAAAATAAACGTCAAAATTGGTCCCTCTAAATATCGAGGCTTATTATAGCGAGTAAAAGAAACAGTACTGTAGTGTTCTGGCCGCTTGTTATCCAATTTGACATTTTAATGCGTCGTTCTTACAAAATTATCCAAAACATTCAAAAACGTTTTCGTGATTTTTGAGTTATGTCATTATTGCGGCAAATGAGCGATATAGGATGTATATAAAGAAAATGTATTTAAAGTCATCGAATCATACATGCATATATATGTAGATAATACATAGGATGGTGTAAATTTGCAACAAGGTCACTTGAAACTGCGTCGAAGATTTTCCATGTTTTTATTTTTATTTTTTTTTTTCACGGCTGGCGCACCGCTGTTATTCAACGAGAGCGTTAACGAGATTTGATTTTTGAGCGCGTACTGCGTCTTTGATGTTCGGCTTATCGAGCCGGCTTAACTATCGATTCGTTTCAGTGTTTGTGTTTTGGATAGCCGCAAGTGATAGCGAACAGTATTTTCGTAGGTGGATCTGGGCCCTCGACTAATATAATATTAGTACGTGAAACTTTAGACACAAGTCACAAATTACCAATACAACAAGTTTGATAATAGAACGAATATTGATGTTTTATAAATAAATGTTATAAATTACAAGTCATTTCATCATCATAAATTATAAGTTATTATGCATAACAAGCACCTACATAGTTGCAACCATAAAAATCATATTCTACGACATCAACGGAACACAGCTTTCACTCGACATTATCTTCCTATCGAAAATAAAAAATTTTCACTCATCTTTAAATTCCTTCTATTAGACAAGGGGATAGAAAAATATTTATCGCGATAAATATAACCGTAAGAATCAGTATTCTGTGGAGAACACCGACGAGAAATACAACGTAGTGTTGATGTATCGATGTATCGGTGCACAGCGAGGGAACTGCAAAGTTCTCGTCTGAAACCACAGCATCGAGAGTTCGTAAACCTCGATGTGCCGTAAACTCGGCCCTGAATACGGAGCTTCTAACGAGCCACGATACGGATCCCCTTCCGCGATTCCCAATACAAACCAATTTTTCTCAATGAACCGTCGTCGATAATAGTTCGTAATTTCTTTCACCGATTTTTCTCCCTTCTTATTCGAGAGTCCAATAATCATTGAACGATTTCAGAGTCTTTTGCCAGTGATCATAATTAGGCGCTTTCCATGTACATAATATTATCGTACTGTTTTTAGTGAAAACGTTTCATCTGATACTGTTTCATCTTTTCAGAAAATTATTGTCAACATTTTTCATGTTCTAAGACAGATTATATTGTACAGGTTGTTACGCAATAATGACTAAATAATGAAATGATTAAACTTTTGTTCAAAATTAATTTTTATCGTTAGATCTCGATGACACCTAATATGAACTAAATAATGAAAAAGCTAATATGACTAAATAATGAAAAAGACTGAATAATGAAATGATTAAACTTTTGTTCAAAATTAATTTTTATCGTTAGCTCTCGATGACACCTAATATGTTAATACCAATACTGCTGCTAAATTATAGTACAATTTATTCAATCACCTAACTCAAATCCGTCTTTCAAAACTCAAAATCAAAGGTCATCATTCTCTATACAGAAGTGCAGTAAAATGTAAACCATGTAAAAATAGATATCTGTCAATCCTAATTACGCGCAGCCTACGCTACATGTATACAGATCCAAATAATCGATCAAATATCAAAGTTTGCAAATTCCGAAACCTCGAGACCAAATCAAAGTTCACCGTTCCTTCTCCCAATCTCGAAATGTAAATATCTCTTAATGCCATCCTAACCGCGCCAAATCTGTTACCGACCTATGCTATCTTATACACCAAGTGAAACACCAACCGACGTAACTGCGTAGAATTGTACGATACATCATACAATAGTACGAAGACTAGCGTAGATCGAAAGAAGAGACATCCCTCAAGCTGCATAAACTTACAACGAAGGTTGTCATTCACTAAAAAATTATCTCAAAATCCAAATATGTATCGCTCAATCCCATATTAACTACGCCAACCCTATAAATACTAAGCAACCTATCCTACACTTGTAACAAGAGTCGCGAAGAACGCCAGCTAGCCAGTATATCTGCGTAACATCGTACCATACACGTTACACAGAATCATATAGCGTGGATTGAAGGATCTCTCGGAAGGCATCGTCGGCCCCGAAAGCTCGTTGGCTGTCGTAGGAAGCGCAGACCGAGCATACCATCCAGTCTGGCCGCCTGGCTGGCTGGCCAGCCGGTCGATCAATATTGCCATGGCTACGACGTGCAACGTGGAGGAGAAAGAAGAGAGGAGGCGGAGTAGGTGGCGGCTGGCTGGCTGGCTAGAGAGAAACACGGGGCGGAGGGGTAGTTGCTCATATTCCGGTTACACACGAGAGGGTTGAGAACCAGGTCTGATTCCGGAACGCTGGCGTGGAGTGGGGAATGGTGGAGGGGCTGGATGTACGGAGGTTACAACGTAGTAGTAGAAATACGTACTGCTACGTCACGAGACCTACACCTTGCCCCACCATGCCAGCCACCGCCGCGTTCTACTCGAGCGATTCATGACGACGTAGAAACTGCTGCTGCGCTTCTCTCGCTCGCCTGCCGCGGCGACGCTGCCTCGAAAGAAACGCTGACACCACCCGGCCCCTTTCTTCCCAGATATACACTTGAAACACGATCGCGAAGACACGAGTAAGAGTAATTCCGACGTTGTTTGAACAGTGGTCGATTTATGTTGGTATATAGACGAATGATTTAGAGAAGATAATGATTAGACTGCGGATATTTATAAAGATTATGCAGATTTATTTTTGGGAATATAATTTAAGAAATGTAATAATGATTTATATATTGGGTCGTGTGTTCCTTGCGGCTATTTTCATTCTTTTTTTTCACGCTGGCTATGTAATTTTTATTTTTTATCGTATCATGAGGATATGGAAATTATAATAAATGTAGTAATTGTATTATGAACGCTCTTACTTCTATAAGTAATTTCTTGTTGGATTTAGCAATACATTTCTGGTATTTTAAAATATTACGATTATAGAACTGTTTGGAAATATTTAATTTTAGTAATAATTGCAAACCAAATTAACATAAAGCTGCCGTCTATAAGAACTTTCCCCATTTACATACTCGTCATAATTGCACTGCCAACGACAAAACCATATAATCAAAAATATCCTTGCTTTCCACTACAAACCATTAATAATCTCTCGAATCTCTTACTTCGTTATTTATCTAATGACGCATAATTTCCAATTATGCATAACCACACATTTCTAGAAGAAATTTCCCTAACTTCTTGCCAATAAACGTAAAAACGTAACAGATGTAACTTCTAAACGGAAGAAAACAAGTGCCGGAAAGAAATTACATTCGAATTAGATTAAAATTGGCATAGCAATTTGTAGGGTTGTATAATGGTTTCCGCGCGTTTCGAGAGTCGCTGGCCAGCTTCGTTAAATATTATTTATCGTTTCAATTTGGTTGTAAATGGATCACGGTTGGGTTTATAGCTTTCTCGAGGTAAGGAAAGCCAGAGTGGCCACGGTGTATCGAGTTGCGCACGCGCACCACGCGATTCTCCGCCACGATAATATTTCGCTACTTTGTGGCGAATAAAATCGCGACAGGCTCTCCGTTACACTGTTGAAAGTTGTCTCCGCTTGTGACACATGCACAACTCGGCCGATTTTTCTTCTTTCGCTTCCGCATAGAAGAGAAACGAACGACCTACGCGTAATCCATAGCATACAATGATCCAACAAACTCGTACGATGCATTGTTGCTAGAAGCTATATTTGCTAGGTTAGAAACCAATTCCTACTAACAATAATTTACAGAATCTTTTAAACAGACATCATTTGTCTTGTTTGAAGAAATGAAAAATAATTCGTTTCTGGACTATTCTTGTTTGTTCATGGCAAAATATACTACGATAGTATTTTAAAATATAAATTAAAATAAAATTAAAATTACAGAACAAAATTAATACTAAAACACACCACTGACCATAAATTCTCAAGTTTCTACCTTCGATATCTAAAATTAGCGCTTTGATAATCGTGTTAATTTTACAATTTCGTTGTACATTTTCCAGCAACTATGTTATACCGAAGTCAGCAGTGGAATCGATTCTTCGGTTGAACAATGTTGATTGCCGTATTGTCTTCCAGTGAATGTTCGTTCGGAAGCGGAGAACGAACAGGGGAGGTTTCGAAGGTAGATGCACGCTCGTGACTGATATCCATATTGCAACAATATAAAGGGGGAGAAACCTAAGTTGCACGCGCGTTGGCGTGCAAGAAATTCCCCTTTTCCGTTCCTCGTACTTCGCAGCGTAGATATACGTAGATATACTCGATTACTGCTACATTGTCTGTCGGCTACCAAACGAAAAAGAATAAGAAAAAGAATTTGATATAATCGTTTTTTAAGGCACAAAATAATAGGTTGAATGAAGTGAACTGCGCTTAGTAGCTGATTTATCTAGAACAGGGTGACTCGGGTAATTAGAAGAATATTGCGTTGTAATATTTGGCCAATTTTAATAGTAAAATTGGCAAACATTGAAATTAATATTACGTTTGAAAATTGACTTACAATTTACGAGACAAGGATTTGAATAATTAAGGTTAGAACTGTCGAATGTATTCAATGTTATATTCTGAATATATTCTAAACGAAAACGTTTGTCTTAAATGTATGAAAAGATTGGTATCCATCAATTTATCTTTTAAGAAAATAATATTACACAATAAATAGATAACGTAAAGTATATAACTGAGTAATAATCTCAAGACGGACACATCCGATGTTCTATATGCATACACTCAGCTGGAACATACGCTGTGTCTATAGGAAGACTTCGACTTCCTTTGTTTCACGGTTGGCCGGCCTGCGAAAGCAGAACATGCACTATTGTACTACAAGCTGCAAGAAAACTATATACAACATACATTCTACGTAGACTGTAAGTCGATGAGGGAGAAATCGATTGATTATGTAGCGAAACGCGTGGCGTGCCAACTCATGAACCTCGAACCTTTTGTGATCGATCGATTCTCCTTCGCTGTTGCAACCCACGCGAAAACTTGCCGATTTGTTCGAACTCTGTCCTGTTCTACCTTCGACCCGTTAGTTTCTCTGATTTAACTGCAATCTGGTGTTTTCTTTCTTTCATTTCTAGAGCGATCATGATCATGAGACAAGCGTATCTCGCTCACTCACAAATTTCACAATTTTTATTTTTATATAATATCTCAGAAAAGATTAAATTTTTGTTATTCCGTCAAACGAATGGCACACAAAATGTATTTACCATTGATCGTAATGGTTCCTCAATCTTTTACCAATGAACACACAAAATTCAGAACGTAGTACACATGGTAACTGCGTATAAACTTTGAAACGACTCTCGAGCGCAAATGACGAGTGTTTGGAGTAGAACAGACGAGATCGAGTGGCTGCTTGTATTTGAATAGATTCCAGAAATGCACTGTAAAGTTTCGAGCACAAGAAGATACATAGCATGAGATAGTTTCAAGAGCGTGGTGCAATCGAGCAAACGAATTTAGTCAGTTTCGAGAGTCATAGGGTTTAATCAGTCCTTCATCCTTCATTTCTGTGCCATCAGAACATTGTTAATCGTCTTCTTCTGTGCTGTGTTTCGTCATGTAACATAATCAAAACGCGTCTGTTATTAATATATTGTAACGATAATACGACTTTGAGATATTTTCATGCTAACAACAAAAATATCATAAACAAGAATCTGAAAATGTCGCCATAAGAAAGAATTCCAGAAGATTTATGTTTGAAAAGCGTTCATATGTTAGATAAAGAAAGATTTCTTTTGGGGTCTTTGATTACACCATCTTTTCCATCCTTAGTGTGAGCAGAATACGCTTCTAAATTTTGGTCAGCTGTTTTTCTCGTGTATCTTATATGTACAGTATTTCTGGCTGCGAATATATTTAGAACAAGAATATTTGTTACAAACATTATTTTCTAGTTTCTAGCCAAATGCGTTAGTAGTAAAGTAACTGGGACTATACTGGAAGGCCACGCGACTTCGACCCAGAAGTTAACGTGTTAATTGTTCTTTAAATAAAGCTTATGTTCTTCCTAAGTTGCAACTTTTGCTCTAACTTCTAAGTGGAGTAGACTACGTGTATCGTATTTCGCGGAGTTTGCATCTTATTTCTTTTTAATCAGACGAGAAGAAGGGAGGGGATACGGCATTCCATAGTAGGCGGATAGTCGATGTTTTTGTTTTCGTTGGCATTTATTATTATGGCGCAGGGTAATCTACTGTCTTCTCCATCGCTTCTACTATCCAAGAAGCCGCGTTTGTCGTGTCATAATTCGCGTACACATTGAACGTAGTACGAGCATTCGTACGTGAGTGCAACGTGCGCGATCCTGGAATTGGTCTCGAGGTGAAAAGTCAAAAACTTGAATCAACAAAAAGCTTGACATTAAATTCTTGAATTGAATAAAATCATAATTTTTTAACTACATTTATACCGGATGTCGTGGCATTTCCTCGTGAAACTATGCTCTGGTATATTGTATGAGTATAAATAAGAACTAGATATATGAGAATATTAGCAAACTGGATTTCCTAGTTAACAAATTAATTTTATAAAATCAAATAGAAAGGTCATTTTGAAAGTGCGGCTTATCGCATCTTTCCCTTGTAGTCTTCAAATGGTATGTTTATAATATTACTTAATGTATTTTTAATCTCCGTTGCTCGAGATACTTCTGATTTATGAGAAAATTACATAAACATTCGTCAAGAGGGATTTCAATTACCCTGGAATGTTACGCAGATGCGTACGAAGCTCGAGTGCAACGATTGCTTGAAACAACAGACGTAATTGCGACGTTACGTTCCTTCCTTTCACATTTCCTTCCCGAGATTACTATTATTAAGGATAAAAAGCACACGATTTTCCTGCGAACATTTTATATCGCACGACACGGAAGTTTCGAAAAACGAGAAAAATTCATGTATAAATGTACGATATAGAGAAAAACATGTAGTTCTTTAGAGCCAATACTTGCAAACCATTTCCGTTCGATAATCCAGGTAAACGGAGAAAGTAGTAGATACGTAATTTTCTCATTGAATTTATATTACTCGGCAGAATTCCTGTAATTTTGAAAAAAAAAACATGGCTATTTTATTTAAAAAATTAGATCATTATATTACATGTATGAAATTAGACTACATCAAATTAGCTGTAATTGTTATTATAATACTAAATATTGATTCCTCATAATACAATAATTCTAAATATAATTAGACGATTTAATGATTTCCTAATGATATTTCAAATATACTTGAGTCTTAATTGTTTGACAACGAGGTACGAGACAATTGTTGAAGCTACAAAACTCGAAATAAGATGGCAATTAACAATAACAAAATTTCGTTGTTAGTTTCTTCTTCCAGAAGAACTGAATTTAAAAATTCGATAAATACGATTATATTATTAATTCATGACTAAGTATGTTCAAACTACCTAATACTTATGAACGAACGGCTGTGTACACTGTACGTGTTACGTATGCAACGAGGATGCAGTGCTTGCCGACGTTCATATTTCTTGTCGACGACACACGAGGACAGAGAACGCGAGTTCTTACCGTGCACGCAATTCAACTCGAGTCGGCTTGACTCGATACGCGCGGCGAGCACTTTCTCATTAATGAAAACTCTGCTTTGCTTCTCTCTTGTGGTACAGTACACGTTGCTTTACGCATTCTACGCGGCGGTACAACGTGCGTGAAACGAACGAGCCTCGTGCGCATGCGCACACACGGGGTGAGTACGCGGCCATTCTGCTTGACGTTTTAATTGGATCAGGCGTCTTTTTAATTGGGGCCTGAAATTAACGCCGATTCGCAGTCGAATTGTTGCTTACCGCGTCGATGTTAGAATCGGTTAAATGTTTAAAATGACCGTCCGATAACGTTACCGCGTAATTGTTTGCGAGTTAATTAGCGATTGATAAAGATGGTCCTGCAGTTTTTAACGAGAATCGACAAAAATTCGATCGAAAAGTTCAAATTGAAAATTATTCATTTTGTAATAAAATCTTACCAGTAAATGGATGAATTGCAACGTGGCAAACATATAATAATTTATAAGCTTAAAAAATCAGTCTTTCGATGCCAAACAGCCATGAAAGAAAAGAAAATGTTGTGTGGATGTTGTCAACCTTGACGCACTTAAAAAGATCGATCGATAATCATAATATCGTGTCAGCTTGAAGGTTAGGATCGTAATTTGCCGTAGGTCATGTCCATACGAAGAATTCTTATAAACGGCATGAAAGTATTTAACGACGCAGTTTACACAAATGTATTACGCGCGACAATTAGAAAATTGTTTACTTAATTGAGAATATTAAAAAATCCCGAAGAATTGATACGTAATTACGCGTTCAATTTTTTCCTAATCTGAAACTTTTATTTCAATGAAATTTCAAATCTCATTGATGTATATACGCAATTAGCTAAAAGTTGGTTGAAATAAGTCACGGCACGTGACAACGCGGTGTCCAGTAGCCAGGAAGGAAAAAGAGGTTGACGAAGAAGAAACGCTACGAGAAATACGGTGTAAAGAAAGAGACGGAACATGGAAAGAGTGAGCGAACGATCAAGGGGAGCGTAGACTACCGGATGTGACGTTTCGCCCTTCTAAACATAGATACACGCCATGCAACTCTACCTCCTCTTCATCGTCGTAATGTTGTAACGTTGTAACGCCTGCTTGCTCTGCTCGACTCAGCGTCGGTTCCTCCACTCTCTCTCGAGTCTCTACTCAAGGCTACTACTGTCATCAGGAAGTCAGGGCCGTGAAAAAAGACGTCAGCCTTCGTCGCGTTCCGGCCCGTAGCGAAATATTTTCAAAAGAAAAAGTTAGACGCTTGAAGTTGTTCCTTCACTTACTCTATATATGAAGATATACTCGAATAACGAACATCATAATTTATAAGCAAGCTGCAAATTTTTATGAAAATTTATATGTACGTATAGACATATAAAAATAATAAAATAAAATAAAAGAGGCAGAACTTAAATAGAAATTCGTTTTATTTATTAAAAATCATAACGAGTACCGTACCTTGGATATTTTATGCATTCTATCATACGCAATTCTTGCGGTTTTAGATTGTACAAATGCATGAAAATCTACAATCTATTTATAGCACATACCTATATATATATATATATATATATATTTATTTATTTATTTATAACATAACAGAATGTGATAAGTCGTATTTTTATAGAGGAGTAATTTAAAGATCTATCGTAACGCTGTTGGCCGCTATTTTCGAAAAGCTCAAACGCCACATACGTACTTCAAGAATCAACAATCTATATTAAGCTTACGTTGCGTCGTGGCGATACCTCGCAATGGTCGTCACTCATTTCCACTTCTCTCGAACATTGGCAGAGAGGTAGGTTAGGGTCCAGAGGTTCGTCATTGCATTGCGCCTATGACAGCGCTGCTCGTTGAAAAATGCACGCAACGTGAAGTAACGTAGCAAAAGAAGCGCACGTCCTACAATTAGATAAAGCCGCGGCACCAACGTAACTTCTGATTCATTCACAGAACCGCATTACGTAATTCCGACGCCTGGTACAATGAGTAACGCCTGCGAGTACGTTATCGCTGCAAATGTTGTCGATTGTAAATCAACGTTTTATCGTGCCGTTCGGATTCTTCTAATTCGACTCTTCCGATAGAAAAGAAGCATTTGCGGGTTTCGTAATGAACAAAGACAAGTAAGCGTCGGTGATGAAGTTCATTTTATAGTTTATGGGCTAGAATTTAATTTTTTATTCGTTTACAAAAGGAACTTCGCTTTATGTATTGCTTTTTTTTGATAGTAATTTTAAATATTTTCCGGGAGGGATTAACTAACAGAAATAAATTTTGTGCAAAATTTATTAAACAAAGTAGCGGAGGGTTGGCAACCCCTGTTCCCAATCTCTTCGAATTCTCCCCTCTCTTCAAATGATTTAACGACGTGTCAGCGACACTGGGGTACACGATAAACGCAGAAGGGCTGTCACCATTAATTATTTTCTTTATAATTGATATTAATAAACACGGTACACGTTATTGCATCATACATTCGTTACACAGTCTCGAGGAAACGCGCGTTTCTTAGAAAGGGTGTAACGCTAATGGCGCTAATTTATGACGCCACACTTCCCAAGCAACATTCCATGTATAGTTTCGTGTGTTACATCCTCTTCCTGCGGAAATAAATTCAGTGTTATTCGAAACTTCCGCGAAACTTGTTACTTAAATTGAAATCTCTGAATACTATATAATGACTTAGTCATTTTAATTTTTGGGGATTTTATTAACTTTTTTATTCAAATTAAGTATAAATTATATATATATAAATTATAAATTATTGATATATAATATATATGTAAATTAAATATAGTATAAAACATACTATAGTGTTCGGCTATTTTATTGTATTTTTGAATTGTATAGAATTATCGTTAGTTCTATTTCTATTATTACACAAGTATTTTGTTTTTCCTTTATTATTTTAGTAGACTAGGGCATCTATCTTCTTTTTTCCAATTTTTCCAACTTTCTCGTATAATCCAAGTTAACAAGGATGATTCCGTGAACGCTATTACCGCGAGTGTTCGCCTTGATCGTAATTGTAAGCGCAAACATAGCGTGAAACGATAAGCATTTTATTTTTATGTTTATTACAGGTAAGTCTGCACACTTCATTTGCGGTTCAGGAATTCCTGCCCTGGTACGTGCTGCGTTCCCTGTGGTTAACAACCGTGAGTCGATGTTTGAAACCAATTCTTCTTAAATTGATTTCCTACCAAATACATAGCTACTTAATAGACTCCTTTTATATTTAATAAACATTTCCTCCGTTTACGTTTTCATACAGAAAACATATATAAACTTATACATTTGCTTACCATAGAAATTTTATTATATCAATTCGTAGATTACATTTGCTTACGTATATTTTAATATATAAAATTTGTACTAAAGAAATTGAAATGAAAAGTAACTATACATGAGAAAAAAGACGAGCATCTATTCACATATGTACTTTATAAAAATCACTAAAATCAACAAAATGTAGAGATGCACCGTTATAAGTCCATAAAGTTTCTACTAAAAATTATACATTGGTCATTTTGACCGTTCTCGTAATTTTAATATTAAATTCTACGGCACAGTATCAATAAGATATACAGTGTGTCTAGTTTGAAATTTTAAATCTAGTGATTTTAAATTTAAGATTAGCCATACGTAAAAATAATTCGAAACTGGATTTGGATGATAGAAAATAGGCTGAAAATTGAAGAAAAATATGATTAATTTGGGCCACGAAATCGCGTTACGGGTGTTGTGTGAGCGTAATTTCGGTGCAGACCTTGAAAGGTCACTGAGTCAGCTCATCACTGATACTGACAAATCGAATTATTCGCACCCATGGGTAAACGAATGGAAAGAAAGAGAAAAAGAACATGCCTGATTAAGTTTTCGTAATATCGAATTATAGTCGCGTCGCGATCAGCCTGCACTTGTCATTGAAGCCGATCCAATTCGGATAGGACTTTGAATAAATATTCATCTACAGAACTTCAGTTGTGAAAGATGTTTGCCAACGAAACTTCGATATATAACGATTCGCGAAATAATTTGAGTACCTATTTAATGTAGAAAATTTTTATGAATATGTGTATTATACGTATTATACGAAACATTTTCAAAGGTAAAAATACTTTAAGAAAACTATATTATATCTTGCTTGAAGCGTATAATTTACACTCTTAATTTATAATTCGTGAAAGGTGACGAAATTTTGTGCAAAATATAATTTTTTATAAAGTTTTGTAAACAATTACTGATAGATATGTTTCATACAGTACAAAAATACATATTTAATCCCGCAAACAAATTAAATTTTTTATTCAGTTTTGATAACATTAAATTGATCGATATGGAGTTTATTGAATTTTAAAATTCCATCAAATGCTAGAAATTACTTACGCGTATGCGTATATGTCGCTCAAAATCAAATTTTCCTACGTTTTGAATTTTCATTTTGTTAATTCTACACTGCCTAGAAAATGATGGAGCGGGTGCGTGTCTCTATTACGTATAGTCAAAGGTTATTGACATTCTCTATGGTTCGTAATGGCACGTGATCGAGTTCGTCGTAAACGACGGAGCAGAAGAATGCTTTTCGCGAAGTGCGTATACGTGCCTCGCCGCGATTGTCATACTTGGTATACTGGTGTGAGAAAACGAATAAAGGCATTTGTCACATGTGCCCTTAAGACTGGCTGGACTTCACCCTGAAGGGCTGTAATACCGCACAATGGAGGGCCTTCCACGCGTGAATGCCTCGATGAATCGTCCGGCATATGTAGAACCCTTCGGTGACTTTCTTTTCTTATTTCTATTCCTATTTCGTAGCCACTAGATTTTCTTAGAAATTACGAAATTTATGCTTTTCCAAGGAATTTTAATCTGCTGGAGCCACAGCACTTAGGAGTCTGCTAGGAAAATTTCAATAGTTACGTATATACAGATAAATCTTGTTTCTTAGAGGTTTGTTTGTTCGGATTTGAAATGATTTCAGGCGAATGGTAATGACTATGACACTGCAGAAATTATATTTAAAAAAATTTATTCATAATTTATGATCGTGCAAATGTTTGTAAAGTCTTTGCATAGTGTTCTATAAACATAGACTCTGTGGCATATAGATTATCGCTTCAAAATATTTCATCATAGACACTTGGAAAAACCATATTTTTAAGGGTCAACGTTTGGAAATGACCTCGATCATGAATTCAGAAGAAGTGAACTTGATCCTCACGGGGGGAAACGAAACATTTTAAGGAAAAGAGGACATTGTTTCTTTGGTTCGAGGGCTGTGGAGGTCGAGATTCTCTGCTAAGCAAAATAACAGGAGAAGTGCACGGAGATCCTTACGGTCGGGAATTCTGCACAGCCTCCGCCTACAGGAACCTCAGACGGGAGCATCGATCTGGGCGTCGGCCTCAAGACAACCCCTCCATCCCTTTTCCACCCCTCTACGCTTCCTTCATACTCTTCTCTCTATTCCTCTTAACCTTCTCTCTCGTTTTATCGTGTGGAATAGATAGAGAAGCTTTGTCATGCCTTTTTACTTTTTATTCAACCACGGAAACTTGGCCCAAAGTGGACCAATTGTCCCGTTATTGTTTTATTCCGCTTTTCCCTTTCCAGTATTTACAGCGTGCCGAGCATCGGGTTATTACTATGTTTTTCTTTCCACCCTTCCTCGAAAGTTTCGTTTCTTTTGTGCCAAGCCGTGCTACCCTTTGACAACTACGCGTCACTCGTTTCACGATACTTGTTTTTATCTTTGAGGAAATGGTTGAGAAGGCTCTTGGGTTTTTAGTTGTATTTTTGGAGTTGAGTTTCGTGTCTAGAAAATTATCGTTAATTAACCACGGTGATAGGTCTTACGATCGAATATGATCGATATGGATGTATGGAATATATATATTAATATATTAATAACGTGGAAAACGAGGAGTAAAAAGGAAATATTAAGTCGTGAACAGAATAGAATAGAACAGAATGGAGCAGAGTCAGAACTGAGTCGTGTTTCCGGCAAGTTCCAAGCTGATGACAAGCTCCAAGTGACGAGAGCACAATGCCGAGGAGACTGTCCTTCCTGCAGGAGATGAGTTCTTGATTGCACTGACGTTACTGCGGACGCAATGTCAAGGCGTCAGAGAGACACCAGAAGTGCCACCGAATTGCGATTCGAAACCGTTTCCTTTGACCGTTTGCGCATTCCGTGCCATCTTTCCCTCTTTTTCCTATCGTTCTGCATCGAATATCTGCGAACGTTTATTTAACCTGGAAACCAAAAATACTGTAGTATTTTTGTTGTTTTTAAAGTCGAGTGAGATGCAGCTTTACATTAAAACTATATTGTAGTAAATTTTCAAACCTTATTTTTCTCTACTAATAACTTAAGAACTGGAAATTTTGAGTTATGTTATTGTGACGGTAAATGCGCGGCAACGCATTGGTAACATAAGAAATGCAAAAAAGTTAAAGTTGAAGAACTTAAAATTACATAATTTTTTAAATATTATTGAAATAAACAAGCTACATTTATTTAGAAAATTGTCTTTTAATCGTTCGAATGATAACGAAAAAGGATCAGTCATCGTAAGAAACAGCTGTTAAGCTTCATCCATAGTTCAAAATGAAAACTGCATCGGATTTCCATCGTTCTCACGGGGGCTAAGAGGGTTGAACGTTTCACGATACGGTTGGTTGTCTAGTTTTTCACTAAGAATAGGCGTAAAAACGATATTCTTGGCTTTGGTTCGTGCCTACTATGTTTCATTTTACCAATGTACTCGTGTTCGTCCCTTTCTAACATTGTTTCCTCTCGTTTCGCGGCTGTTTCATCTCGTCCCTCCGGCACTTTGTACACTTTGGAGAAAATCACAGCAATGGAATGTGTTTATGAACGTCTCCGTACTTTTGTGCCAAGTGTTTTCCTGGAGAAAGCGCGATATTTGTTCGAGACGTTACGAAACAGTAAAAGAAGCTGAATTAATTGCGAGTATGTTAATTATTCTCGAGCGATGTTTGCTTAAACGATTTTCGTTGCTTTCAGTTTAGAAAGAAGGAGAAACATTAATAAAGTCCCAATAAGATTTCGAAAAGCTCTAAACAATCAAACGTACGGGTTTATAAAAATTGCAATCAAATATTGGAGAAGCAGAAATCTATCGAAAAAGCAGAAGACAAAATAGTACGTAATTGAGGATTGGAGAAATCAGTGCGTACCATCGAGATCCGCCATTGTCGTATTTTCTCGCAGGTACGGAACTGATAAAACCAACGAAGAAGTGCTGAACATAGTCACGTCTCGGAGCATCATCAACCGTAGCTTCTCACCAAGCATGTCGAGAAACGTGCCCTTCGGCGCCTTCTTAAAGAAGGGTAAAAGGGACATACAGGAAAGAGAAGTTTCACTGGATATGCCGTCGGCGAAAGCCAGCCCAGTAGTAATTTCGAGTAATTCTAAAATTTGTGAAAAATTGATTGAATTTTAACGCAAAATGTTCGGTTAATGTTTCGAGATGAGGTGTCTCGTTTATTCTTTGTAGTATTTTGTAGATATCCAATATCCGAACTTTCAACTTTTATTTGTTCGTATTTCTTATTTTTGTCACCCAGATTCTTGAAAGAGTATGTATCATGCGTCATCTCTGATACTTCGTCATTCCTGCATGACATGCATTTTAAGTTGAATAGATGCTTTATTAATCAACGACTCAGTGAGTAAGTGTGAAAAAAATAAGTATGACTCATTTATATAGTAGTTAAATTTTTAGTCTTTTCTATAATATAAATATTGAAAATTCTTCAAAAATTATCCTAACGTCTTAATACAATACGGACAAGTATCCCTTAAATAACCAGACATAAAATTTCCTCTTACTTTTCTTTCTTCGATACAAAACAAAACTTAATGAAATAAACCGCTCGAAATGAAATCCTTCGCATACCACGTAAAACAATGCAGACATCATCATTACGCATGCAAGATTTATTCTCTTCACTATATCCGACGTCTTTTTTGCCAGTCATATTTCCCTTCTCAGCTATTCAAACCGTAGTCCCTCTCACGGTCAACCGACCACGCGATTTGTCCGCGTCCCAGGATCGGTTATCTTCTGGCGTAGATCCATCTCGTTCGTTCGATATCCTGTCTCGATCACGACTAGCGTGGAAAAAAGCTCGCAAAGACGATGGCGTAACTATTCCGCGTGATTAGGAAAGACAGATAAACAGAATGTGACGAGAATATCGCTCTTCTTAGTTAAAACGTTCTATCTAGTAAATTTTTATTTTGCAAGATGCAGTAATTCACGTTGTATAACGCATAGGATATGTACAGTAGCAACGAAAAGTATTCGCACATCATTGTATCTATCATAACACTTGTATGCTAATTAATTATGTCTGAGCGTATTAAATTTCATATCATTTAATACAGTCCTTGTGATTAAAAAGTCCTTGCGATACTGTGAAAATGAAATGTAAAATTTCATAGAAGAACGCATCATTGAAAAATAAGGATGCGTGTCAATATTTTTTGCAGCCACTGTACATACAAGTTTTCTATGATAAGTGTTCAAATACTTTCGTGGGCATATATTTGATTGTAAAGCGTGTGTTTCTCGAGCAACACCTTAGTAACAGCATTGCAAAATCCAGGGAACATAACGCAAGCGACCGGCATAGATCACGCAAAGTGAAGCAAAGCAATGTACTACGTCGCACGCGCGTTGTAACGAGATCACTTTGCAACGATTGCGCACCGTGTCGCCGCAATGGCATCTATGCCTAAGGTAATTGACCCGTGGCTTGCGTTACGCAATTCTTAACTGGGTTCCAGGAGACTCTGATTCCACGTACGCGTTAACTGCCTTTGATCTACAGTCACCTGCACTCACCGACGACAACAATAACGACGATGCTGTGTGATCGACGAGCACGACGAGGCGAACGAACGTTCTCTCCAGGGTCGTTCGACCGCGTCGATATATAAGGTGTCCCAGTAATCATGCTACAATCAGCAAAGGGATGATTCAGTATGAAAAAATACGTTGAAAATACAGAATAATATCTTTTCATACGATGCTTCGTTTTCGATAAAATATAATTCGAAAATCTATTTAATATGTGAACTTGTCTAATTATCGACTGAGTGCGAGTAAACTATCAGCTAGAAGTTAATTTACATGTGAAAATAAGCGAAGAATATAAAATAAAATTTGTCCGTTTGAACACCTCGTTTTCGGAGAAATAGAGTTTGGATTTGTTTAATTAAGAATTGGCCAGGTGCATTTCAATCAATCAATTTTCAAATTTCATTTTTTCGGAAACGAAACTATTTACACGTAGAATAAGCTTCTGTCGATTATTCACTCCTGTACAGTCGGAGTTGTTGTTGTTTTGAAATTAAGGAATTTGTAAGAACAGTATAAAATAAAATAAAGATCGTATCGAGCTAGTCGAATGAGATCGATTTGGAATCGATTGTCTGACCATGTGAAAATAGTTGCGACCCATGCGCCACCTTGCAGACCCCGCCAAAAAAGTTGTAAACGTGATCAGTAGATCGCCATTATGGACGTCTCGTGTTCGTTGCATAATGTTGTCCGCGTGTATCAGTTACATTACTGTTAAAAACTCAAATGTCTAATGTGTTGTCTATATATATTTAATTAAAGTATCTAGTGTGAAGTGTTAATATGATTAAATGTGTTATGTATAATCTTAATGTAATTGAAGTGTGTTCGCGCAGAAGATATTAGTAGTAGCGTTTCGTTGGACCAACAAATCTGGCAAGATTGAACGTAGAAACTTCAACGAATACTATTTCAAATTAATAACAGGTTAGTAATTAAAGTGGTTTCAAGTTGTTTAAGTTTTAAATAACTGAACTAATAGAAGTGAGGTTTTATGCGTGTAAAGGTATATTGTATTCTGTGTAAGCGGCAGATATACATAGCGTGCTTCTGAACGCTTCCATTTGGATATAAAGGTACACAGAAGTTTTCTACCAGTGTGAGATGCTTATATTACAATACCTTGAAGAAGCATATATCTGAACGAACAGTAACGTTGGAAAATAGAAGTAGGAACTAAAAGAGATTATTATATTTCTTCACAAAAGCTTTTCTACTTACCCAATATTACTTTTAACAATAGTGATGTAATATTGCAATCAAATTAAATATTGTAATATTTAATAATATTGATGTAGGTATTGCGTTCACACAATTTTTATGCATTATTTCACTACTTGATCCTCAATGTCAGCCATGATTTCGTAAAGAGTGCTAGGTCGGTGTTCTGACACTTTCGTCAAATGCGTGAGTTTCGTTGCTTCATGAAAACGCTACAACGAAGCTTCGTCACACTGGCCTACCATCACATATCCTTGCTCTGGTAAATTACACGCTGATAAGCCTCTGGTGGGAACGTAGTAGACCTTGCGAACAGGCAGTTCACGCGGTGATTCGAAATACTGCGACGTAGGGAATGTTATTTGGAATTTCAAGCGATCCTACCTGTTCCGGGTAATTTTGGCGATTGTACGTTAAAGGCGATTAGTCGGCGAACGACACGATCGTAATTGTTCCACGGTAAGTGGCAAGAATGCTGCCCACAACATGGAGATACCAGTACCGATTATATCCACAGCAGGCTATCGACGATGTATCGGCTGAGATGCGTGGATAAGTCGATGACGAATCGATAACGCGAAATATTTCGTCTAATAGAATTTTTAGGTTAGAATTCGCCACTTCTCTCTCTTATTTAATAGATGTCACAGTGTAATTGACCTTCTATTTCTTTCTCTCTTTTAAGAGAAGAATTTCGCGTTTTCTAACCTTCAAAAAATATCTCGAGTCTATAGCAAAATACAACAAACTATATATTTAACACGTTAAAAATCTTTTTAATCTAATTTTCTAATAATTTAATCCTTTTTAATTTTGACGAAATACGAGCAATATTAAAATGTAAGGATTCGAAGATCGTACTATTACGATCCTATGGTTAGCCAACAATCTGGTTTAATGGGGACTTCCGTGACAAGGCAAAGATTTGTTGCTCGTTGTATAAATGAGAAGCAAGGATTGCGAGATCCAGACGATAGAAACGGTGTCGGCCTGTAGCTCTAGCTACCTCTAAAACCAAGATCATTGGACATAGCATGTCTTTGGGCCGAACGTGTCCTGAATCCGTGGACATTCCAGAGCTATCGGTAGAACGGAACTCGTGACGATCGGATGATATTCCAGCACTAGAATTTCTATTTCATTAACCAATCGGCCACTCTGTTTCCAACAGAATGCAGGAATCTGTGTCCCCTTCGCTATGCTCAATCGATCGATTGCTTTGACTGTTTTACTGATTTCAGGTATTTGTAAATATTTTTAATTTATCCTTCCTTGTTTCCAAACAAAGAACCGCAGCTAAAATTAATCTTAAAACAAAGTAAATTTTGCATTTTGTAAATCCCAATTAGTAATTTCCGTTTAGTATTAATATCGATGTGAATTTAGATACGAGAGTAAGTTGATGAGTCCATGGCCAGACGTTATATGATATTTATCTACAAGTCAGGTCGTGAAATTTTCAAATCAACCTGGTAAATTGCTAGAATATCGGATTTATTTTGATGGTCGTCGTGCATAAATCTACTCGCTCCTATCTGACTAGAAATTACTTTCATGTCGTGTCCGTCATCGTTATCTCTATAGCGTTTCAAGTATAATAGTTCAAAATTAGTGCACACACGCGTTTATCATGTTTACACGACACGGCATAATGTAAAAATGAAATACATATCTTCTCATTCAATCTGCAGATTCATCTCAAGATACTCAGTAATGTCAATACGTATACACCACATGTATACGATCGGCAATGTTTGTCAATAGAAATATATGTAATAATTAAGATAGGCTTTGATTGATTATATCGTTTGTTGAAAAATAGTAATTCGTTATATCGTAACTGGAAATCCAAACAAGTCGTCGAATACGGTACATTTGCCGCTTTGGTCAATATAAATAAACATTTGCTTTATTGACGAAACCATTATATATTAGTCGCGAATAATCTCAGAAATTTTCCTGAAGCTAAGCACGCTAATAGACAATTTTTCTACAGACACACTTTCTCCACATAGCCAGCATACCGTGCCAAACAAATCATTTCAAGCCCCCAACGAATTTCCTATGTTTAACATAAATTCACTACATTTCTTCGTTAATAATAATCGATACCTAATGTAATCGAATGGAAATTGTTGAATCAGAGATTCACATATTTACCTTAAGTTTAGATTAAGTCACTTAAGTTCGCTATCACATCGTTAGTTACATCAATCTTATATATTTTTGAAAATAGCTCTCGTCTCATCAATCAAGTTTTGGAAACCTTGCTATAATAAATACAAGGATGTGCCAATATTTTTCGCAGCCATCGTAGATATAAAGACGTTATGCACGCTCCTTGGAATTCGTCTCCGAAAAAATACCCAAGGCGCGGAAGCGTGGCAACGGTCGCTGCGTCAGCTTTACAACGCTGCGATTCGTTAGCATGTCGCGTCGGTTTTACGGATAGCAAAGCAAAGATCTGTGTAGGTCGAGCGCTCGTGGGAAATCGCCTTTTGTCCCCCATGGTTCACCGTTTCGACCCCCGTTGCTGTTTCTTCGTCGTTAACGAGCGGCCTGATAAAACCATGGCAAGTTGGTATGTGTAGTTGTAGCGGCAATAAATCAAGTACCATCGTTCCTCGGCACAGGACATTCCGTTAATGAGCTCAACACTCGTGGATAGGTCGAGAAAGGCGTTGCCGCGTGCCGCTTTCACGAAGTGTCGCCATGATCGAGTTCAACAAAAATTTCCTACCGATTCTGTAGCATTTTCGATTCTCTACGCTTGTTCTTCCATTCGAGCGCCGATAAGAGGAAGTTTTACTAACTATCGTGCAAGGAAAGTTCGGCTTTTTGTTGATTCCCTTTGTTATATTTTATAAGCAGGGTGCCGAGTTCTATACAAAGTCAGTTCTTTTTGTGAAAATAATTAAAGCGATGTATCCTGAGAGATTCGAACAATTCGCTGTATATTCTAACGATTAATTCTACCTTTGATAGTTTTTATTTTATTTTATATTTTATTTTATATATATTTGTTATGTTTTATATTTTAGCACGCCGCGTGCATTCTATGCATTTTTGTATTTCTAAATTTATGACAAATGCATAGAAATCCGTATCCTGTTTAGAAAGGAATTGGTAAGCTGAGTTGTTAAGTTTGATTTATGTTAAATTTATACGAATCTTTTTACAGTGTATTATGAGAGGATTCAAGGAAAGTCGTCAAGTATAGCGATATTTAAATTATATGCTTCATGAGTGAAACAAATTTCTATTTAGATTCAATTTCTTCAATTACGTTTATAAAAATATGAAATTGGATAAACATCCGCGGCCTGGTTATTACTATGCAATTATTTCAATCACCGACTTTCGAAATGCTATTAAAAAGATAGAAATATATATATATATACACATATTCGACTATTTTCAAGTGCTCTAAACATATGATACGACGTCGAGATAATTTGCTTTCCACGCGTACAATGTAATATGTAATACATCAATTCATACTTCAAAGTATGATTCATGGAGTGTAGCAAGTAATAGAGAAATGGATGTCAGGTATCCAGAACTATGATTAATTAATTATAGTGTTACAGCTCAATCGCTAATGTATCGCAATGTACAGTGAATGTGCTACAACAGCTACAACATAAGCCAACCATTTCACGTTGTATAATATAACCAAAACAATTTATTCAATATAATTTATTTGATACACGTTTCTTTCCCAGCATACATAATACTAAATTTATCAAGCAATAATTTTAATAATTTTTACAAACTATGAATGTTTAGAAGAATTCGACGACGATGTTTTCCATTATAATTCATTTCATTATCGAATGCTTCGAAAATCACTATAGAACGTAATATTATCTGAAGTATTTATTGGTAATATAACTTATGAATAACGTTAAATTTTCCCTGGTATTGATTGATACTTATATATATAAAATCCCTTTTCAGCGAGAATTATTGCCAGAGTTCGTTGTACAATACGTTATTTTGTTTCCATCGTTGGAATTATTGAATTCGTATAATAAATATCTCTATACATACATAATAAATGTAATTATAAATATTTTGATGCACGGCAATAATTTATACCGAAACGCAAACTGTTTTTATGATTTTCTAGGTTAATCAAGATATTCATATTTTAACCTCCTATCGACGTTAGTATAGCGTCACTGAATAGTTACACGTAGTAGTTAATCTCGGTTACTTTATCAACACATTGTATTCTATAATATATTGGATTGCTCGAATATTTTGTATTATTTTTATTATAAATTTCCATGAAACGTATTGCCATGATCGTGATTAGGAATATTTAAAATAACACGCTATTTATCGCGGTCTTTACAAAGCTTGTGCAAAAACATAGGCAAGAAGCGAAATACTGCAGAAACGTGAAAAAACTATTCATAAGAATTCGTTAGCGAAAAAGACGAATAATTTTTTGAGGAAAATCTCGTAAAGTTATAGTTGACGGAAAATCTACTTCCAATTAAATCTTTCCTAGAAAGGTCAAAACTTTCGCTACGAGTTTTCCGTGTAACCTAATAAGTCCGATAAAATCCAATAATGTGAATTAACTAAAAAGAAATTTACTTTTGTCTTGAATGGATTAAAAGAAGCAGAAAAAGTAGAATTGCGCAGTGCGGTATATTTTGTACGCGATGAAAGTTTCTACGTGACGTGCATTGCCGATTCGATCTTTACCTCGTGATATTATTTCAAATATTGCGCGTGACGAATCGTTTTGTCCGAATACGTAAAAGGTGGCTGTTTTTGAGCCAAACATGGTTCGGTTCGCATGAATTTCCTACGAACAAGACGCGATACCAACGAAAAAAACGCGAGAGCAGCGCGATATCAGAGTTTACAAGGCTGCATTAGCTTTATTGTTTTCCCATAACGATTCTATACTATCGATATTACCGACTGGTTGCTCTTCCACCCACCAAACAATCTTGCAACAAGCTGGAATCTGTTACGTAATGCTTTTATCTGTTAACTTTGCTCTACAGGATAACAAATTTAACGCTTAAGATCGAGCTATTCTGAGAAAAAATAAAATGGACAGTTTGTTGATACACTGTGAGTCATGGCTTATGAGCATAAAATCATTAAAAACTTTTCAATTCTTATACAGATATATGGTTTTCTCTTTTAATATATCTAATTGATTATGTAATTTTTTAATTGATTATTTAATAATTCATGATATTAGAACTGTAAAGTAACTCTTTAATTACATTTGTATTAGATTTCGTTATTAATTATTCAAGAGGATACAATACAATTTTAAGAAATTCTTTTCATCAGGAAACTATTGCTTCCAGCAAACGAAAGGCTGCTATTCCGATAATTAATATTTTAAGTTGAAATTAATTGTTACAAAGGAATGTGTTTCTTTAAGTTTCTGGAAACAGCGGTTATTGACAGATATGTTTCTTTTTCTGTTTCAGGTACGTATTACAAATCTTCTTGGAAGCATTAGCATAAATGAGTCAGCACTTAAGATGAAACCTACATTATTTGTTACAAGGTGAGATTTCCTTTTCATCATTTGTATTTTCGAACAACGTTCACGTAGTATTTGCAAAATGTTCACGATGAAGCTCGAGAAAAGGTAATTTCATGGGAATTAAGTAACACTGATGCATTGTGAAACCTTTGCGTTACTCATGTGCATAGAATCTCCGAATGTTTTATTAATGGAATATTAAGATATTTACAAGCTTAATCTCATACCGTTGAATTATTAATAAATATCGATTAGATGGTTAAAAATAAAAATACAACGTGTTCCAAGACTTTTGAACGAGATTGCATATACAATATACAAGTGGATCGATTGGTAATCGACAACGTTCGAGAACATACTATACACGGCGCAGCGTACAACTCGTGTTACAAATTCGCGGGTTGAATTACGATTCGATCGAACCTTTAATTGGCGATAAAACCCGTAAGACTTCGTTTTTTTCTTCGCATTAATGGAAAGGTGACACGGCCCATGTAACTGTGCAATGAGACCCGACGATCAACTCCGAGCTCGTTATATCCGCTCTGTCATACCGTATACATACTTTCTTTTGCTTTCTTAAGCGACCGCCAGAGGTCGTCCAACACTTCCGGTCTTCGTTCTTTCCGTTTCAAGCTTTATATTATTATGGAAAATAGACCCATGCAAATTCCGTTTCAAATAAATATTTATTCCCATTTTTTCTTCGTACGTATAAATTGACTTTTGCATAATATTTCATATTTAAATCGCGTGTATGAGGAGAAACTGGCAAATGTAAAGAGACTGTGTGATTTTTCGATCGATCAAGTGAAGGTAAACGATTGTGTTGCAATCAATCACAATCTTCGACAGCTGTTTGTATGTTCAGAGTAATAATCCTTTATTCGGCTGTCTTTCGCGGGATCATTAATCAGTTTAAAATTAACGGTTCTTTGTTTCACTGGCCCGAGGAAGAAATTCCTGTTGTCATACGTTGTCTGCGTACAAAATGAAACGAAAATTCTGAATCGAACAAATTGTGAAAAGTTGCAACTTTAGAATTCTATGACGTTTCATGGAGACGAAAAGGGATAAATGATACGATATCTTTTTTTTTAATTTTGAAATGTATTAACAGGTATCAACAGGTGAATTCGAGTATCTACGTATACGTAGAAAAATTACAATAAATCATTCACAGTTTATTCAAATCTACATAGTAATCAATGTATTCTTTATCAAAAGATGGAAAAATTCCTTTATTTTTTTACCTGGTGTATTAATTCGTTGAATGAAAATTCAACGATACAATAAATACAGATAAATATAGTAAAATTTGGCTATGGAATGGCGATTATTTAAATTCGATTAAGAAACGATCGACGTGGATTGCCATGGCAAATCGAATCTATCTCTTTAGTATACGACCAAGCTGTCAAGCTGTCACTCAAGTATTCTATTTGTGGAAAGTTACTGCACATTCGTGAAAGCGGACGGTCTGGCCTGTCGATAAAAGGAAACCGAGACCGTGTAAACAAATGCGGGACACGCGCGTCGCTCGTGTACGCGAAAAATGAACACTGTTATTACCTTCGTTCACCATATTTTAAGCAATTAGGGAATTGTCGATTCTCATTTGTATAATTATCCGTAATTTTGATACTAATCTAAAAATAATTTTATTTCAATGAAGTATTCACAGAGATAAGTAAATTATCAATTAATAAGGATCTTAACGCGATAATTAGGATAACTATTATGTCCATAAATCCATATTATTCTCTTAATTATGATCGATGGCGAGCGTAAATGCATCTGAGGCTCGCGGAGCCTATCTCGCCTAAGAAAAGCTCTGACGAATGGAAAATTCATCCGGACGACCTGACGATGACAAATGAACGATTCTGCCAGCTTTTTCACCTGACTGAAACGATACAAAAAAGTACCACCGGCGCTGCATACTCGAGATAAACTGTTTTTTCTTCGAACTATACATTCGCTTGTAAATAAAATTATGCTTATGTCGAGGACATTTAGCGAATAAATTATATCTTTATCTTGATCAGGATCTTTGTTAACGCATTCACGATTTCGACGATTACTTTAATTATCATGATCTTACTCTTACTTTATTTATCGTGAAACAAAACTCATTTGAAAGGCATAAACGATAAATAAAATACTTTAGAAGCCTGTAAAAGCTACCCGAAGGAATCCACTATCTCGTATAGTGGATATCTTCGTATCCACAAACTCGTATAGTTGTATAGATAGCTAAAAGTCTAATTTCGGTTAAAATTCGGAAGACACGGTGGAATTAACTTTGTAAATCTGAAAAGTAAGATTAAGTAGTGAAGTAATATATAAAAAGTGCATGAATGCAGTATTATCGACTTCTCGGAACAAGCTAATATATTGGGTTGGCAACTAAGTGATTTTGTCATGAGATGATATTGACAAAATCCGTAATCACTTAGTTGTCAACCCAATAATAAACAAATTTTCTCAACGAATCAACTTTATTTGTCACGGCGGAATTCTGGTCGATCAAGAGCAGAATTTACCGAGGTTGCGTCTGGTCCGTATGCATCAGTCTCCGTACTGATATTTACCGAGTATGTCGATCGCATAACCAGTATGAATCATTCAAGTACCAGCCACGTAAATATCGATGGAACGAGCAGGCGGCTCGCAAGAAAGGGTTTCTAGTCAATAATGTTCTTGATAAAAGTGAATTACGATTGGTTCGACGACCTATATCCGTATGGCGAAACGCGAATTACAGACAGTAGGAATTTTCCAGATTACAGGGCCACGTTTCGTGACTGTGATCTTTTATAGACATCGTTCGGATTCGAGCAAGTCATTAACCTAATTAGTCAATATGTACTGGGGTCGCTTTGCTAATTCAGGGAATTGCGTGTTGTCTATCGTTTTCTCGTTCTAGTAAAGTCTCGCATTTTCTCCTTTTCTCTTTTTTATTTATTTATTTATTTATTTATTTCTTTTTCGAGAATGTCCACATGTTACATATGACATCCACGCAGTTTATAGGGAATTTTATTTTTGGTAATGACGTGTTTTGTTCAAGGACACGTTTTTCGCGAAGGTTGTTGACTTATGGTATCGTATCAGAATCAGAAATCAGTTACAGTGGAGATGAATATATGAATGTTATTTTTTTTCAAATTTTGAAATTTTAAGTTCTAGAACCGATAAAAGAAATCATAGAAAAGGTAATTAAAAGTTAAATGTGTACTCATGATCGGTGTTAAGAAATGGAACAGGACATCTCAGCTTTTAAAGTACTCAAATGTCAGAAATTACAAAATTCTTTCAGTTTAACGAAATTCATTATTTGTCATTCAAAACTAATTCTCAATCTGCTAATGTAATTAAAGATGAAGAAAGAAGGGAACAGCTACTATTTCTTTCCTCCTTTCAGTTTAAATCACTGTATTCGTTGGAGAAATTGAAACAAGTCATTCAAGTTGAGTTTTATTTCCGCTACATCCAGCACTTTGCCATGATTAAGCCAGCAGTAATTCAATGTAGAGTTAATTGCCGCTTTTAACGCTAATACCGGGTGTAGCCTGTAAAGTTATAAATTATTGCTGCACCTTTCTACACAGTGTGGTGTACAGCTATGTCTTGAAACGATGCATTAGCATTATGAAGTTAACCGTAAGCGGTTTCATCGAAAATACACGCGATATTTTAATTCGAGAACTCCGAGATTAATACAAGAAGTACTAGAGATAGATACGCTTGTCTCATAACTTTCAATTTGTTTTATTATCTGATAATCAATTTAATAATTCTATCTCGTAAATCATAAAACGTACGGACGAAATATACAAATGTACAATTTTCTTTAAGTCATTAAGCATGTACGGTATAGCTGTAACAATTTGATTATATATTTGAATATTGAAGTAATTCGTGAAACAGAAAAAAATAATTACAAATATGTATATATGAATATTAAGTTGTTCGAAAAATTTGTAGCCGAAGTTAAAAGAGACTTAAATAGTGTTACATTTTTCGCTACCTATTATAATTGAATAACTTTGTCTCCATAAGAGAGGATATTACTTCGCAGTATTTTATACAAATGAATATTAAATAGATATTATTCTCAAATTTGTCATGAACTTTTTCGGCTCTACTAAGGTATATACGACCCGATGAATGTTTCCGGTGCACGTTGAACACTGTGTGTTATCTGAAATAGTCTGCATCACGACCATCACGACGATTTCGTTATTTCATACAAATTCATAAAAACGCTACGAACTTTTCGAATAGTCCAATAACTTCGTTCACAACGATTACAAACATGGAAAAAGAGATAAACTATATTTACCTAAGTACAGACGGGTATTGGAGTCTCGATTCGTCAAAGGGAAAAAAAAAGAAAAAAGAGGAGAGCCAAATAATGAGAGAGATAATGAAACCAAAGGGAGGGACCGTCCAAGAGAGTAAACGCAAATAGCAGTAGGCTAGCCGACATTAAATTTGCATTTATATTGTATTCCGTAATTTATGACACCGACTTATCTCGTGGCATGGATGTACGTGCTCGTAATTGTTTTCTCTACGTGTACGTACATACGCACCGAAAGCCCTCGTGGCTTGTACGATCGTTCAAACTACCCGACAAAAAGAGAAAAACTGGTGAACCTACTAAACACAGACAGACAACGGGGGGAAAAAGTGAAAGAGCTAAATGCAGAGGGGAGGAGAAGAGAGGGATGACGGCGATGTATAGAAGGGGTTGAAAAGTGAAAAGGGTGGGGAAACGAGGAAGAAAAGGAAACAGAGACGATAAAACTGGAGGAGGAACGACGTGGAGAGTTCAGAGTTGCGAGTTGTCGCGAATTATAGAAGGTAATCCAACAAGATTCACGACTCTGGTTTGAGGAGAGGAAAAGAGTAAACTCGTGTATTGTTCGTTATTCATACGCATACTTTTTTACTTTAATTTTCAAAATATCTTTATTTACCGTAACGAAACTTAGATCATAACAGATTACGTTACGATTAATTATAAAAGGAATAGTCAAAAGTAAAAAGAAGAATAGCGAAAAGTAAAAAGAATTGGAAACATTCTTTGTTTTTTTTTTTTTTTACATTGTCGGTGTAATAAAAGAACAATACTTACCATAGAAAATTTTTATGGATATACAACGTCAACAAAAAGCATTGACATATACCGTGTATACTTTAATATTATTTCATTTTATTTCGTTTTCGAGAACTTTTATCAGTGGCTTTCACTTTCAGCAATTTTTTATCATTCCTAATATTTATTTTCTACGATATAAATTTAATGACTGCGTGGTAGGTACATACTCGTAAAACGGGATCGAGACGATGGAAACGAACGAAGAACGAAACCACAGAGCGAACGGAAAGAACTCGGTCACAGGCGCTGAAAGGCTGTAATGGGTTTACACGGTGGTCACTTCAGAAAGGACTCTTCAGTTTATTGGCGTTTCTGAAGCGAACCGTTCTTTGTGTCTCCTTCAAAGATTGCATTCGTCTCCTTTACTACTTTTTAAATCTAGCTAATATTTTCATGATAAGTAAACTACGGATTTTTATGGAAATTTATACTTCTATAGACGCAACTAAAGAAACATAATTTAAACAGAGATTCGCTTTACATATTGGAAACTATAATGAATACTACACTTTAAATATTTTATAGATTTTTCTAATATATATGTATTTTCTGGATCTCTGCATCTTTACGTTTCATGCATAGAAATCCGCAGTCTAGTAATAATCCATTAATATTATCGAAATTCCTCTGAAACAGCATCAAATTTATTAGAAAAGCTTATCTAATTCGACTTATTAGAATCGAAGATTTATTTCGACGAATATCACTGATTTTTCGTGACCTTTACATCAGGTGGTAATAACGAAGTACGATAAATTAAGTACTTGCTTCTCACGCACTGTGTTAACATGTATATTGCATACTCGTGCCTGTAATTAATTCCTTTAGAAGTGTACAATTTAAGCAACTGCGACGTTCGAAGATGTAATAATAAAATTTAATAACTTCGACTTTTAGAAATTACCTGATGTACCGATGTCTCGTGTCATAAAGGTGGCACATTTAGAGATTAATAATTAAATTAAACGAAACATTTCAAAATTAAATGATTTAATCGTAAATATTTTTATTTTTAAATATGCTTAAGTAATAGGTCTATTTCTTCCTATTTTTTATAATAATAAATCGTACTATCCAAGAAAAATCTTTCTGCGCCAAAAAATACATACATTTATTATCTACAAATTGTGAAACCATTTTTTGGGACGTGTTGTTTATCTTCTTATGGCGAAGCGTAACTTACGTATCTACATTCTCAATTGTTCAATTATTTTCAACACAATTTTTTTCCAGGAATTTGTCAGAAATCTTTCGATGTCAACAAAGTTAGGAAATATCGTGGGTCATCCGGGTGCTCCGTTGGTTAACGTTTTAAATGCACTTAAGTATGCGGAGGCACGCGCGTGCCAGACGAATGGCGTAAACCCAGACAGGCAACACCGGTTTACGATATAACTAGTGAACAAACGTACACTGTTGTATATAAGTATCCAGACAGTTTCGTAAAGTGTATAACAGTATATGAATTTTACCGAAATTGATAGATAGTAGCAATATTTTCTATCTTCGAATTGATAAAAATTAATATTCCATTATATGTAACAGCGATGATCAGGAAGATTAGAATCCTCGAAATTCGATTTATTCGTAATCTTATAATTAAATTACATTCTATCACCGTTCTTTCCTTTGCTTATACTTTTGTTCTGCAATGTATAATACATCGCGTAAGTATTGGTCAACCAGATATTCAGTATAGTCGTTCACGCGTGTCAAAAGTTAACGCTGCACCTTGCAACCTTCTCTCTTTTTTCTTCTTGTTTCACACTTTTCTTCGCCACGTTATCGTAATTTCCTTTGTTCCGCATAATAAGCCGATGCTGATTGGTTACGTGACCTGGCAGCTTCACGCTGTGTCCACCGTGTCGGAGACTTTGAGACTTTCCTCTTTCTTTTCTGCTCACGACTGCTCGTTTGTCAATAGACGGGAACCGTTAACGCGCAGAATAATAGTCATGCAAGAAAAGTATAATTAAAAATGCATTAATATTTCGTTTTTCAATTTCTCTTCTACTTTTATTTTTCTTTTCTCCTTTGCATAAGGTTACTTAGTAGTTTACATACTTTATTAATTTTTGCCTATCTGCAAAATGAAATTAGCTTAAAAAATTTAACTCACATTCGTCATACATACATACTGATAGGATTAGTTAGTAATTTAGTTTGTAATGGTCACGCGAAGAATATATGTAGTTGTGAAATATGAAAGTTTGTAGCGTAAATGTAAAATGAGTTGAAAGTTGACTTTAGCGATGATACATGTTAGAGATGGTTTCAAAGAACTATAAACATAATGTATATGTATGTTAGAAATTAACAGATTTTAGAATAGGTTGCCAAGTTTCTTTATTTATTTTTCAAACTGATTGTGTAATACAATTTCTACTTACTTTGCCTACTTTAAAGTAAGAAATTATTCCGTGAAATATAGAATTTCACGCGGTGAAACATTTACTTTTCTCGTATACAACGATGACAAGCGAATCTTTTAATAATTTCTTTAATGTATCTAGTTACAAGTATCAATCGATCCATAATAGAAACTTTAACAATTCTTTTAAAATAATAATCTTAATCTAATTATCATATCGATAAATTTAAACGGTAATTAGGTGAAACTATGGATCTTTCACATATTATCGCAATCAAGTATAGAATGTAAAATATTTTCTCTACCATAAACATAACTTACTTTAATTCTAAAAATAACGTTGAACCGGTTCAAATTGATAACACGGTATATACGCGTATAACCTGATTGAAAGGTTCGCAAAGGTTCCCCTTAAACGGAATAACAATCCATAGTTCGATCAAATCGTCTATCAAATCGAATGAGTCTCTCGTTCTGCACACCGGCGAGGCAATTACACGTGGCCATTCGAGGAGATTAATAACCGTGACGGAAAATAGACTAATATTACCACGATATCGCCAAGAACAGGTAATAAAAGATACAATAAACCGGCCGTAACGGTCGATGAGATTACGTAGACACATAAAATCGTGGAAAGAAAGGTTAGGATGAGAAAATCGCGTAACCGGTTAAGTGCATCGTCAGTCAAGTCAAATCAAAGATTATCGTAAATACCCTAAACACAATTGAAACGAACGTGAACGATGTGATTATAGTTTATGTCGTTTTCTCTTTTTAACAAACATTTTAATTTCGAGGGGAGTAGATACTTTGCAGAAAATCCTCGGATTCTATCGTCTCTCCCATATAAATATTTAGAGAAATAAATAGCGAAATGAATATTCTACGAATAAATCGATGGAACATGCAAATTTAATAACTATGGTAGGAACCGCAACTCGATAAAGCTCGTATGCAAAAATAATTCGTATCTATTTCACTCGTTACGAGTTAATGCGTCGGCATAAAACTGGATTTAATCGTGTCAATCGACGCGTGCACGTGCAATCATTTGCACCGTTGAAAAGCTAAAATTTATAATTCTCCTGAGTTATCGTATTGTATTATTAGAATGAAATTCGGAATTTCGTTACAATTACGTTGCACTCCATAGGTAGGACTGATTTTTTAATATCATTCAGCGAAACAGTGAAATATCAGAAGTGCTTTCAGATGTGAAATCAAATGGCTTCCATCTTCATTAACGATCTAATAATCCAATAGCATACTGACACACTATTTAAATCTAGTTGCAATGTTATTCTCGCAAAAAGACGTTATTGACAATTAAAAATCTTAGACATCACGTCAACTACAATATTACGTAAAAACTTGTCAGAAAAATTCGAGAAAACTTCGTATTTCCTCTAACATGTAGCCAATAGAGTGAAGAACTAGGGGAAAGCTGCGTACTTCTATACTATATAGAAGCACGAAGATCGCAATATGCAGTTACCCTAGAATCCTCTTTTAAATGTTAGAACTTGATATGATACTTCTTTTTGCTTTTATACCATTTTCCATCGCTTGTAAGATGGACGTTTAATGGGACACTCGATTATCCATGATGACATCCTCGTTCAACCAGTCTGACTAAATCGAATCGAGTTGTTTTCGCGATTATTTTACAGTTTTCCTTTGCATTTTTGGAGAAGAGCCGAGAACGATAGAATTCTTCTGATTTCAGCGGTATGCTAATATCTTTTGTAGCGACTGCAAATTATGTTCCTCAAATAAGTGCGTGTACGAAAAATTTAAGATAGTAGGGGAGGTTGGTGGTGGATTAATTGGTTGCGTGCACGTTGACCGATCGGTACATCGAAGACGGCGGATAAAATGAAAAATAGAAAACGAACACTTTGTTAGAATCACGACATTAAACGATTGGATAGGCACGTGGCGTCACCTTTCTTCCTATTCCTTTGACCCGATTAATTTTCGATATTTCTCGCCTAATGCCGCTTTTATTTTTCTGGCTACACCTGGTAAGGGCTTCGTTTGCCGAGAAATAAATCGTCAAGAATATTAGTGAGTTTTTGATCCTCGAGATTTTACCCTTAATTACTCTGTTTTAGTAGCGTCGTGCCTGTTAACATTAGACATTCGTTTAAATACATATTTATATACTTGTATATTTATGTACATTCTTGCCGATAAACATTGTACACGAGTTAAATATTTTTTGTAATTGATAGTTCTCAATTGACAAATCACACATTGAGATTGAAAGTAAAACTACTAAACCATATCTGACTCTGTTTCTCCATAGTTTGAATCTTTATGAGCTACAAATTAATATTAAAATAAAAATTCGTAGGTTACACGTCTTTAATTTCGTCATTTCATAGTTTAAATTGTTATGAACCAAGAATTATTAAAATGAAAATTCTGAAAATTTCACGATGACTTATTAAGAAGGTTGGAGAAGACTGTAGGGAAAGGTTGTGACAGCATAAATAGTACTTATGTATGCATTTTGAAAATAAACAAATAAATAGAATAAATGAAAGCTTGTACATATTTGTATGTATTTCTACAAATATATGTTCGCTTGTATATATTTTGCAAATTACCGGGGCAAAAAACGAAATCGTGCGAGTAATCTCACAATGAGTCACTCGTTCTCAGTCCACGTGGCTCTACGTAAGAAAGTCAATGAGTTTGTTGACTCGTCGCGCCGGCAATCATTGCCAAGAAATACCCAAGCTCTCGTTGCTTTACGATTCTGAAGTCTGAAGCAGTGTTTGCGTTCCATGCAGGATATCGCGCAATCTGCACGGTGTGCACTGTAAACGATAAAACAAGTGCAGAGACTTATTGCGTTTCAAGATACATTACATGAAATACAGTGTCAATTTTTTTTTAATATTATGATCATTATTACCGTTCTATTTTATTACTATTCCATACTAAAGACAATTGAGGGAAATAAAACGAGTTTCTTTGCTTTGGCGAAACAATGTCGTTCAACCTCGTATATTCTCTAATATGTAACGAGAGTTGTTCAACCTTCGCAACGTTCCTTCAAACTGTTGATAGGGTTAGCACAAACTACGTAAACAACGAACTGGAAGACGCGTCATGCATTTTGCTAGTTACGGAGACGTAGAGTAAATCGGGAATCGCGCGATGCAAGCACAAAATCGCGCGTGACTCAACATGTAAATGTTGGATAGCACGGCTATTAATTTGTTACGTGTTTAACCCAAATAACCATTCCAGGATCGGTAGATGATCCGGCCACGTATTATAGGTGCAGCTAATGCATGCGACGACTATGGGTACGCCGAGTGGCGCCACTCCCCATAAGGCAAGGTCTGCTATCCCGTGACACAGTCGTAAGGCTGTGTGTCGAACATCAGTGTATGGTGACGCCGAGGAAAAAGCGAGGAGAAATTTGTTATATCGAACAGCTGATACGTTTGTGTGCACGTTGCATGGTGAGAAAGTCGGTGAATGGTGCGACTCGTAACAGCGAAAAGCTGCATTTTAAAGTCGACCCCGATATCGTTGTTGCGATAGTTCCCTATTTATACAATGACGAAGGAATATAATTGTTTGGCTTTTTAATTAGAAAATATGTATTGACACTTTCGGAGATTTATTTGGTTTGAATTAGGAAGTTGGTTTTACAGTTTGCTGGTTTATTGAAAAAATAAAAGCATTAATATAATATAATATTAATTAAAAAGTCAAACTCGGGTGACAAGTAACGCTATTTTGCCTCGCGCCATTGTAACGAAGTAGGGTGGAACGAAAGAATGGTATTGAAATTGTTCAGAGGAAGAATTCGATACGAGTCACGTAAAACAGTATTAAACGCGTGGTACGCATTCTGCGTATTCGCGTATCGATAAGATATCAGCGTCTAGGGCGATGAAACTCAAGAACATGCATATGCCACGGTCTGATATGCGTACGATAAAGATTTCTCCTATCTTACTACCTGGAATTCGTAGTAGACAGAAGGGAGAAACATGAAGAGAAAATAAGAGATGAATTAAGATCCTCTTGTAAATAGCGTATGTCTGCGACGTTGTGCGTTGCAGACACATTGTTCAAGCATATTTCAATAATAATTTGGAAAAATCAAAATTCCGGCTTATCCGTATTTTGAGTAAATTCGTAGTCTGTATAAAGAAATTTACGCGAAAATTGATAAATAATTGCAAGTACTTTGCACACGATTTCGTAATGATGCTCGATGCAGCTGTTTTCTCAAGATTACTGTAAGTATTGCTGCTTGATATTACACGGTAAAAAAATTTCTTGTGTCTTTTTAGGCAACAAACTTTATTGTCCCTTTCGCTACTATGAGAGGCTATAATGAGTCGAGGCGATTTTTATACATTACAAGCAGCTGTAATCGCTGACCACGAATCTTTTTACTTACATTGTAGATGATTATGGTCGTACAATATCTATAACGCTTACATTTCTCTTTTCTTAGGTAATCTATATGAAGAATGATAAAAGAAACGAATTATGATATCATTGTCACATTTGTGACGTAGAATTGTGTTCTTATGTTAGTTTAATATACTTGTACAGAGTACAATTTTTTTACGTATATCCAAGAAACTTTATAATTTGTGCAGTAGAGGAAAGATAGTGTTACAAAACGAAGGGAGAGGTTTTTTTGTGTATAAATAAATAAAAAATTGTAGAATAATTTTTGATACGAAGTTTCGTTCTCGAGAACATCGAGCTTGAAGCTTTTATAAATTATTTTTATAGATGTAAGTGGTGGAATCTGGATTAAACACAAATAAATAATTAGCTGGAGGTTATTCTACATGTAAAAATAAGTAAAAGATGTAGAATAAGATTTTTTCATTTGATGCCTTGTTTTCAAAAAAATCGAATTTAAAACTTGACGAATATGCATAGAAACTGGAGTTTCTCATATGTAAATGAAATTTTGTATCAAAAATTATCAATCTACATCTTCCACTCGCTTTTGCTTTAAGCTACAATCTTTTTTATGCTCTGTATAAATATGACATACTAATTATGTCCATTCTACTGGATATAATCTGTATTAAGATTTTATACAGAGAAGATGCGTAGCAAATGTCTATGATCATATTACTAAAATAAACGGAGATAAGATTACAGTTAGATTAGAACTTTTAGTTCTGGGAAAGATAATATGGCCGTGCATAGAACATCGTAATAACAAATAGCGAACAGGCAGTAGTCAAATAATAATTGTAATTTATCGTTTAATTTATTATAGTCGCAATGAATCTTAGCAATAATAAACGATAACAAAATTTCCAATAATCATAGATATAATATTATTAATAAGAATCGGATGAAATGGCACCTAATCTGAATCTATGTAAACCATAAACAAAAGATAAGAATTAGATTTGTGTTAGGCATTATTTTATTCGGCTGCCATGAGGAGGCGGCCTGCAACCAATACTAACGCATACGACGTCACGGATGCACAATTACAGGTAGAATTCACTGTAGTGGTGCCTATAGTTTTTTTCAAATATCTCGAAAATTAAGACTGGGCAGCGCTTAGATATATAGGAAAAAGTTCAGTATTATGCCCCTGATAACATATTAAAAAATCATTGAAATTCAAGATGACGTCAGTTTTCTAGATATAATTTTAACGATAATCGTCGATTATGAATTTTTGAATCTTTATAAATGCAACGCAATAAATACGTATTTTACGGGAATTGAACATTAGTAATAACTTGTATTTTTTTTCTTTTCTAATTTTATTTACTTTTGCATAGTATGCATTTCTATGAATTTTGACCGGCAAATTTTCCGCCAATGGATAAAATTTCGCAATCTATTAACGAAAATCAACGCTAATGAAGAGAAATTAGAAGGACAAAAGAGATATCGTTGAACGCGGGAATAAGTGAGGTTAGGAACGCAGACTCGTAACAATGCGTGGCAGCTGCGCATAGACGCGTCGCATTGTTACGTCACCGCGATATCTCAATTGTGTCTAGAATGGCTATATTATTTATATACACGGGTTTATGTACCTGCTCATTTGGCATTGTTCTCTTACGCGACTACTTTACCTCCTTCTAGTGGCGGCAAATTTTTAAGTAGTATCTATATTTGTAGTATGTACATATTTGAAAACTAATTGGAAACAAATTCCCTGAAAAAGAGAAGTCCTCCAATTACGTATCTACCCCTTCCGATTATCACATCCAAAAGAACGAAGAAAGAAAAGGAAGAAACAAAAGCTTAACCCAATTTTCTTGTTCATTTTTCATCGTCGGCCATTCCATCGCTCTTATCGATCATCCGCTTCCTCCTCTCTACACAATTCCTTCCCTGGACCACCTCTGGACTCCGTTCCCCGTAATCGTTTTGTTCCTCTTATTACTTTTCCTCCTCTTCTTCTCTTCGTTCTTCTACTCGGTTCTTCTTTTTCTTCGGGCCACGTAGGCCTTCTCGTTGCATTCCACAGGCAGAGCGAGTGGAAGGACCTCGCCAAGGTAAGCGGGTCCGTCGTTCTTGAATGCTGCTGTTTCAGACGTTGCAACCGCGACACTAACACTATTCTACACGTGTATATGTTAGTTATACGCGTGATCTTTCCTTTTTTTTCTCTTTTTCTTTATTAGTTTTTTCCTTTCTTTGGGAGCGTAGTACATGGCACGCATGTTTCTCCCATTGACGTTCACCGCTGCGATATGGTGCACCTGCCGTGTACTCTGGCCACCTTTCGATTTTCACAGCCATCGTTATACGCGTCGCTGGTGGTCCCCGTAAATTTTGGTTCTCGAGAAGATGGAAATTTAAGGGCCTGATTCGAATCTTTTCTACATTGTGGTTTCTTCATTATGGTTTTCCAGAAATGTCGTATTAGGCGGAGGATAGATTGTTGAGGATTCAATAAAGTTAGTAAAAAGTAGTAAAATTTAAATATATCGAATAAACTTTTCTTTTCACATCTTCAATTATTCTTTGCGGTTTGTCGATGCGGGCATTAGGTATATTTCATAAAAGCGAATTTAAGAGCTGTTTATATTTTAATATTATTCGCAGAAATTTCGTCAGAAATAAACAATATAATGTCTAAATACTTTTGAGAGATAGTGTACACGGACATCTTGTGAATTTTAGCACCTTTTTACGGTTCCCTCGGCAAACACTTTTCCCTGAGTCTTCGAATATCGAGGACAGTTCCGTTTACCGTCTCTTGTTCGTTTCACTTAACGCCATGAGTACTTCTCGCGCGTTTAGCACAAGATAGAAGAGCGAACGGCTAAGCGTTAATGAGACACCTGCGGACCAATAACGGAGAAAGAGGAGGATCGCGAAAGCCGTGTCGTGCCTTCATTCTCCACGGAATAGCTCATGAATCCGTGGAACTTCCGCGACTATATGCATTGCAAATTCCTCCGGTTTCCTCGGTCAACGCCGATCGACGTTCCAGGAAAAAAGGAAGGAGCCAACGACCGTCCCTCAACGAAGATTTCTACTTTTAAACACAACGTTGACTATACTGTGAATATTTTATTGTGGATAAATTAAACAACAGCAATTAAATATTAGGTTTAGGTTCGAAAAATTCATAGCGAAAATTAAGAAAGATTTAACTACGATTAGACTATTTATCTCTAACTTCAGCTATCTATTCGTAAAAAGTTATCCGTTTTTTCAATTGTGATTCTTTGGAGTAACTTTTACACCTTTTTAGCGTATTTCATATCGTGTCTATCTCTTTCGAATAGGTTTTGAAAAGCTACGAACAATAACGTCAAGGATTTTATCCAGATAATACAGGTAACTATATCATATCATCGACAATTCGATTTGCCAATCACAAATCTCGCCAACCAATAAAAGCATTGAAACAAGATTGAAGTGCGAAAACATCGATCTCTAACCCGCTGCTGTTCGAATAATACGTTTAACGTGCGGGTGGAAGCCAATGAAACGGAAGTCAACAAATGGAAACAACGTGGGCGTGAAAGTTGGAAAGGTCGACTAGGTTCGATCATCCATCAATTTGGTCGTGGAAACTAATGCAGGTTTATCGGCAATTCCGGTTACGTCGTTTCCCGAAACGTCGCGTCCTTTGCGGTGAAGGGCCGTAAGTCGAGCATAAATCAACCCTCGTTGGCAAACCCAAACACACCTCGTCTCCTTCGTCTCGAGATCGAGAGCTGCCCGTAACGCGACGTTCGAACGTTTCTCACGACACGCTGGCATATAAAATTTCCACGATTTATCGTCCAATTAATCCTCCAATAACAATGTACCCAGGTAGGAAGAATCGTTCAGTTTTTAAAAAGTAAGAGAGAGCCTCTTCTTTACAAATAGATACAGAATATTTTTTGCTATTTGTTAGAACGCAGCAACAACGAAAATGGAATTTTTTCCTAGGACGAATATATTTAATTTTCTTTTTTAAATTTCAATATTCAAATTCTTTATACAGAAGATTTTAAATCATTCTTAACCGTCGCAGCAAATTTTTCGAACAACTTAATATTTACGAGCCGGTAATAATGCTCTTGCAACATTGTAGAACAATGTTGGGCGTGGTTGATTTGATATCGTCCAAGTGCATCATCCTGCCTCAAGAGGGAAACGAAAGATAGTTTTATTGCTGACTGAAAGAAAAATAGTTTTAACGACCGGTACACGGTACATATCTGAGTATCACCAGTTTGTTTACGCGAACCTAACGTTCCTTAAGACGGTCGAGGAGAAACCGATTAACTGTCGACATATTTCACGTGAAACGGGAACTGTCGCGACGCGAGTGCCGCTAGAAAGCGCACAGGAAGTTGTTAAGCTCTAGCTTGGGGCGGCTGTTAATTAAAATAAGTGCGATACAATGTTTTCTGTCCACCTACGGTACTACAACTACTGCTTGACGTCAGATCATCAAACCTGTAGATTCCGAAGAGTATAAGAATCGTTATCGTTGTTGTAAAAAATTTCGTGGTTAACTTAAAAATTCTGTGGTTCAGTTTTAATATTTTATATAAATACAAAATTTTAGTTAAATATATAAAAGTTTAGATAAATCAGTTTATATAAGTTTAATAGGACTCTCGTACGCATACAAATTTACAAGTCGATAATATCAGTGAATTTACAAGTTACAAATTACAAGTTGTAGTAGAGTAATTAACACGTATTTGCTAAAATTTATTTCATTTTATATCATTTGTTATCAACTTTTTTTTATTGTTGTGTAAAAGAAGTTATTAATACTAATAACTTGTACGATATCATTAATTTCTACGTATCTTCTAGCTAAGATCTATGCAGATAAACTAACTCCTCATTAGAATATTTTTTTCTGTGGGCTTTAAGAAGTTGCATGTAAATTAACACAATGCAAAAGAGATACATGCATTAATTGGCTCGAACGAATGTAGTTTATCAAGCAGTGATGTGCAATTATGAAAAACGATGGTTCTTTTCTCGTTTCTTTTCCTAATCTGTTATAATTCTACGATCTAAAAATCTAATCTATCGTCCAGAAATGATCGACGACGATCGTTTTTGTTACGAACATCTCAATCCTGTACGTAATTTTGCACTGAACGTCGAAATCCCCTTGCTAGGTCATTCACGAGCTCTGAATCGAATGGGAGTAGGTCAACGTGTCTGGATCTGGACAAGCTCGTCGGATAATCACGGCGGGAGTATCAACGTCGCGAAACTTTCTTGTCTGTATTAAGGGGGAGGGGGAGGGAGAGGGGGAGGGAACAATGTTCGTCACCGCCAATTAGCAGCTAAATATAGGTGACAGTAAGAAGAAAGAGCAAGAACTCGAGCAGCAAAGCGACACGTTATGCGATATACGAAGGAGTCTCTTCGTTAATTGGCAATGCTGTGCAAGAGAATGTCGTAAATGAGTTATCTGCTAATTATGAAATCCCGACACAGCGTGAAATAGTTGGAGAAGTTTGAGAAAATTTATCGAATGACCAAAAACTATTGAAAGGTAAATAAATATGAGGTATAATTAGGAGTTGTACAGGGGTGAAATACCATTACCATACCGATACATAGTACAAAAAAGTATTAACCTACTTGTACCGGAGAATCACTAGTTTAGCAAATATTTTAACTCCAATTTATCAAATTTAATTAATATAGGAAAGACAAGGAAAGACGCGAAGCGGTATTCTGTGTAATGCGTTTACGTCGTGTTTGTCTTTCATGCGTTAAATTTGACAAGTTAAAGTTAAGATATCTGCTGCGCTAATGGTTTCTTTTTTGTAGAGAACGACCAGCTGGACCGACCAATGTTGTAAGAGATTACAAAAGATACGAGGTATTAAAAGATCAAAATGTACTCATCCGATCAGGCTCCTTAGATACAATAAATTTCAGTTGAAACATTTTTTGATAAAGTCAATAGATAGCATATTATTTCATGTGGTAGCTTTTATTGACTTACCCTGTATAGTCCTTCAAACGTAATCACATTATGTCAAAATAATTCACATTTTAATCTCTTCATCGTTGAATATTCTAGACTTAAACGTTTCCTACAAATCACACATAATTTTCGATAATTATAGTCGTAATATTCCTTATAGATAATTGCATATACATTTCATGCAAAATTATTTAACTCGTTCCTTCGATAGTTAGTTGACCGCAGATGACTTAACCTGTTCCCGTTGCATTGCCAGTGACGCAATACCAACATGTCTGCCTCACGTGGACGCAAAAGCATAGCCGCGCGTTTGTCGTGCGCGTTGCAAATACTTTTTTTTCTCCATGTAGTCGAAGCATTTACCAGGGATGTGCCTACGGTAAGAACGTGGAATTCCAGCGGAGTGTTGCACGGGTCATGCTCGCGCGAGCGCTAAGAATCGAGTTGGTTCGTTCACTCGTTATATAGTTATACGGTTGCCTTCGCGTAACTTTTGCACAACGCAGCCGCGTTTTATTTACGCCCGATCTGGCATCACGCTGAAAATACTCGTCGCATTTTCCATCGAATCGTTCGGAACCATCGAGTGATTCCATAAATTGAAATGAAAATTGAATTGAAAGAATCTATTAAAATAATAAATAAATCAATAAACTTGAAGAGCTCTGACATCTATAATATAATAATTCATGTTCACTGGTATATCGAGGGGAAAAGAGAGGCGTGCAACTAATAAATAACAGCAAAACGATGCATGGAACGAAACGACGTTGCGTAAGAGGACGTTCTCGAAGAGAAATTTGTTAATGCTATTTATTACGATTGCAATTGTATAGGTAATCGTGAATGAATGCAACAACGGGGATAGGAGCTGCGCAAAAACTGATCACGCGAGAACAGATTGCAAAGCCAGTTGCGTTACTTATGGCGCCTGTAAATTACGGGTCTGAGTGGAGAGAGAAAGAGAGAGGAGCAAGTATTGCCTCTCGCCATACCTCTCCTCTGTCGTGTTATTGCTCTTTTTCTCTTTACATAAATATTGTGATGCCTGCTCATGATGGAGCAAACGTTGAATTAACAAAGGGAATTCCGTCACGTTGATTGTAAAAAAGAAAAAAAAGGAAGAAGCGAAAGAATCGTGTGCACATCGTATGTACGTTGAAAATAAAACTGAACGTTATGCAACGCGAGTACAGAAACGTTGTTGATGAAGAGAGTGATGTCACGACGATGGAATTCCATTCAATACGCGTGAAATACTTCTTTTTGTAATAGGAGCATATTTGCGACCTCATAAAATGTTCTCTTTATTGAATTTTTCTACGTTGTTATCTGTATCTATATTTTCGTTATATTGTAGATTTACATGTAGATTTATTAAATTTGTATTTATATCATCTATAAGAGAATTTACTCAAGTACAGTCTAAATTTATATTATTTTGACAAAAAGGGAATAATATTGAATCAAAATGGTAATTTTTCAAAAATTTCGTTACGTATCATTTTTATCTCTTCGAGGGCTTAGGAAAACAGCTGGAAATATTGTACTAATTTTACACATATTCAACAAGAGAGGACAAAATGTTAGCTTCATAGAATTTCTTGGATACTGACGTTAGATGTCGCAATGCCATCGATAATCCTGGGTGTTTCATAACAATCTTATTGTAATTGTGGACAATCATGAAGATGTTTCAGCGACTTTCTTCTGAACGGAGGCTGTGGTAGCTGTTCTCGTCAGTCGTAATTGAAACAATTAGACCGACACTTTGTTTCACCGGCCATGTAATTTTCGTTCTGCCGACGCTGTCTACAAAGTTGTTCCCGCGCTCAGGTCCAATGGTGCGTGTCTTGCTGATAGATAGGTCGACCTTAGAAGCGAAATAAAAAGAAGATCTTAAAAAAGATACAATTCAACCATGTTATTTCCATGGTAAAATACAGTAGAACCTCGATTGCCCGAGACGATATGGACCGGGTTTAACGCGGATAATACGGAAACGTCTATTAGCGTGCATAAATCGTACAATAAAATCGTAGAAAAATTTTGACAATGCAATATTGCACGTATGCTGTGTAATTAATTAACATCTAGGTGTAATTAATTATTTAATCGGTTGAAGGCTTGATTAACTGCTTTCACAATATCTGACTATGTTTACACTTTCCTACTTTTCATGTAAAAATTTCAGCGAAAATGTAGTTGTGGCACGGTTGAAAGCACCTTGGATAATGCGGAACTTCGATTAAACGGTACTCGGATAACCGAGACTGTACTGTATTCAAAATATAGAAAGTACAGAGAACATATATCATTCTATACTCTTCGTTCATCTTACGATTCAAAGGAACAGCAATCCATCAAAGAAAAAGGAACTTTTTCCAAATGAAATATTCGATTGCAAAGTAAATATTCGTTTCGCTTGAAATATACTCGCATACTCTGGAAGCATGTCCATTTCGTGCGCATAATACTCCCTCGAAAGCTTACTTCGCTCGTTCGGCTCTATCGGCTTTTCAGATCCGCATACCTCTCCCGTGAACCTTGAGTATTCTGTTTGCAACACCTCACACCGTTCCTACCTGTCTTTCTTTCTTTCTTTCTTTCTTTCATTCTTTTCTTGCCTCCTGTTCCCTGTCTACGATTGCCCGGCACCAGGCACCCATCTAGCCTATGCTTTGTCTATTTATCTCCCCTATTCATAGCCACGATCTCTCTCGATGAATCTGCGCCGTTGTGCGGCATACCGCGTCGCTCCCGTTTCTTTGCAGGCTCGTTGCCGGTTTCCAGGCCACGGCTTTCCACAGTATTTTCTATTCTTCAGATACGATAAAGGCAAAGCTTCGTATAGTTGTACAATTTTTAGGGAATCGATTTAACACGTTGACCGTCGATGACGACACGTCGGTGTCACGCGCAAATGGGTTACGCATGACATCGGAAATGTTGACGATTTTTATTAACGATACGTACGTTCAGCGACAATGAGAGGTGACTTTGGCTCAGAACTGCTATGCTCCGAATTTTCGTATCTCAATCTTATACTCTTTTTAACAGGTTTAGATGATGTTGAAAAGGGCAGTTGGATAGTTTCGCTTCTGAAAATCTCAATCATCGTTAATATTCAAACGGACGAATTATCGTTGCAAGTGGAGATCTACTCGTAGCTATTTCCTGGAAAAGCTTGCCGGTTCACCTTGTGTGGAATAATGATCGGTTACGATTGCCGCAAACGTACTTGACAAGAATGCAGTTTCACTCGCGACGGCCGCTGTTTTTCCGCTGCCATCGACCGCGACCAATGGCGGTTTAAGATGTCGGCGAAAGGATTTCTATTTCCATGGAATTACGTTGTCCGCAAGATTTATTGCGCCGTTTGCTCTTCTACGACGATTTCGCCCGTCAGGAATATCGTTCCCCGTCGTTCTCTTTGCAATATTACATTCTTCTATATCCTTGCTCACATAAACCAATGATAAATCGTTACTCGAGATCTATTTTCTGATCTAGCACATCTGATTGAGTTATTAATAATAGAAGAAGATTCTTTCTATTAATATGTATTTGAAAATTAATAAGTTCGCATGTAAGTTAGTGAGAGTGTAGACAAATATAATTAGCCCTTTAACGAAAACCTTATTTCACTTATAATCTTATTAGGCGTCATTTATTATTTATGTTCTTCTATTATTTGTTATGCATTCATGTCAATCATCGTAATAATTTCTTAGCAACTAATAGATCATTAACTAGGAAACTATATTTACTATCTATGGGAAAGGTTGGTTTGTTTGAAAAATTATAGCAATCGTGATATTTAATTAAAATTCTTTAAATTAATCTTCTCAATAACGAAGGAGAAGAATTTTCATATATTCATATTCATTAATATTCATATATGTTTATTGGACGATGTAAAGACTGAATGTGACGATCAAAATTATCGCAATTATCGTAACCTTGTAATCTGTAATATTCTGAAAGGACGAAACTTTCACAAGGACGATTATGAAAAACAAAAGACGAACTAGTTCTCCTTCTCGTATATACGCAAAGGCGCAAGAAACACCAAGGACGATGTCTTTGATCTTTTCGTTTAATGTACATAAATCTACAAGCTGATCATTTGAAAGCGTACTTATTCACCTGCATGCACGGCAGTATTAATCAATTATTATTAAGCAACACGTTTCAGGAAACTCGAACATAATTTTCTTTCCTTGTGTTAGCGAAGGATACTATTAAATGTGTTTTATGCACTGGTGAGGATTGAAACGTTTTTATTACATCCACTCGATAAGTATTCAAAGACGTCTTTTAATCATTTCTATGGTTGACGAACCTATTCACGGATGATTGTCAAAACACAGGCTGTTTAACCTAAGAGAAACCTTCCGTATTCCTATCGAGTCAAGTTCGTGATTAGATTCGTTGGATATCGTGACCTCGATGCATTTGTAGATTCCAACGTACACGCTGGATGACATTGATTAACGGCTATCGCCGTTTCCGACCTTTTCCTCCTTCGGGATCCTACCGAGAGTGTAATGCACTCGGTATTTTTCTCTACTTGAAAACTGGTATGGCCTCGACTTTGTCAAGGTCGATTTATTTATACTCGAAACACGCGTGTGTCCCAAGTCTAGGAACGTCGGCTAGAAATTGTACGAATCACGATTTTTAATTGCAACGTTGCAAAAATCCAATTTACTTTGACATGTCTTCTTCCATTTTCAGCCGATGCAAAGATAATCTTTAAAACGAACCTCTCATCGTTTGATCAGATAATGAAGTTTAAGCAAATTCTGTTGCCACGCAAAACAGGCAATATGTATTTTGTTAGATAAAATGTGAATTCGACGAAAATGCGTTTTATTGAAATTTTACTGAAATTTCCCTATGAAATTTTTAAACATGCTAATATTCGCATATATGCTTATCGCTATAGGTGTTAATAGAAGACTTTTAATAAAACTAGTATTTATCGTGGATTATAAACTGTAAACTTCGTTTGTTTATTGGTAAAATCCATGTTCCATATTTAGATCAAACGTTATCTTGAAAATGATCAACCTGTGTTAACCTCTGCTATCTTCAACGAATTCAAACTGCGTCTACTCTCACAAGCAGAGTTGATTCATGGACTTCCATGGCTCTTGGCGTTCTTTCACGTTCTTTCACGTTCTTTCACGATCTATTCATAGATCGTCGCTTCTTCCTCGTTCGCCATTCGCGAACCAGCACACCAACACCGTACCTCTTCTCGGTTGTTGCTCGTTTCCTACTGTTTTCTCGTTTCCGCGATACCAACCGATAATCTTTGCCTGGTATCGACAAGAAAGCGATAGCACGCGCTACGAGGGGGACGTGTAGCGTCTCTCGTCGATCGATTCAGCGAATTGCTCGACGAAGCGTAAACCCTAAGCGGCCATTACGGCAGAGCAGGATGAAAAGCCTCGCCAGAGTCGACTACTTTACTATCGTCGAACAACAACAGAGAGAAATTCAGAGAGAGAGTGTCCATTAGTGATAGCCTCAAGTGCATAACAACATTGACCAAATAGACAAGTGTCTGGATACTTTCGTCGACTATTGGGAATCTAAGGTTCTAGGAATTTGAAAATCTAGAAATTTAACGATTTAAAAACACAGAAAGTAGACAATTTGGAAATTTGAAATTTTGCGAAATCTGCAAGTAGCGGTCATTTCGAGATTGGGAACCATTACCACAGAGTTTGTGAATATCGAACACTTGGCAAATACCTACAGTATCTTCTAGACAATATTCTATCCCTGTGTGGCGAATCTTGGACGTAGGATTTGATTCAGATTTGCAAGTAAATATATATCTATGTATTAAATGTGACCCCATCACCTGGCATTCCTTAGGGCTTTGCATGTACACTGCACTCGCTACTACTATCGTCGCTGCTTTGGTCACTGGAGTAAGCCGAAAGGTCATTGACTTTTGACACGCTGAGCTTTCGCGTCCAAACGTTTTGCAATTTATCGTTCGACTAATGCGGACCACCGTTCATGATGATTGCGTTTTGCGCGAATTTCACGCTGATAATTGTAAGTGTCCCTTTGTACATGTACACGTGTGGTGAGTTTATGTGGTGAGCGAAGGAGGAAGTGGTTGCTTCGACAGGTTTGATTTTAATTGTTGAGAGTCGTTTAAGGAGGCGAGGTCCTACGAGTGGAAAGTTCATTCTGGTAATGGAGTTTCCTATTATTTGTAGCTAGAAGAATATTTATGTGTGTAACGTTCCAACGCGTAGTTTATATTTATATCAATTATTTATACCTGTTAGCAAGATTTGTATAATTCGTAAATGCGAAAATTTATATTCTAAAAATTATTTATATAACGTTATTATTTTCATCTAACAATGATTTCATACCGATTAAACTTGCAGTAAAATAAAACTTCTTCGCTTTTTGATTCTACTGAAAATGAAACGTTGAGTCGTGCGAAAGATTGTAGTAAATTTAGGAACAGATAGATATTTAATTTTGGAAAATAGAACTTCCAGGATGATTATACACGGTGTATGTCGCGGGAAAGTCAGTTCGTAAATAGACGTAGCCGCTTTATTGCGATCGAGAGAATAGGAAGTAGATTACTACGGCTATTAGTTCGCTGTCACGAACTTCCTACGTCTTGCATACTTGGTCTCGCCGATTATGGAACCGCGTAGGATTTTATGGAATATAACGCTTAAACATAAAGATTTCGATCATTTCTCTGGGTGAAGTTAATATATTATTGAGATAGATACGTTCCTAATCGTTTGATTCGTATCGCGTTTTAAACGTGATTTAGTAATTCCGTGTATAACAGTTGGTAACATATTGCTCGACATAATTGGGGAATTACGTTTCTGGATAGTTCGGACTGCTAAATTCAATGTTGCAATTCGATAAGATACGCATGTAATACAGTAATAGTTTCATTGGACGCCATCTATTTGTTTGAACTATCAAGAAATTAATGAAGATATGATTAACACGAGTAAATGAAATAATATGATATGTCTACTTTTTTTGATTTTCTAACATAGCTGCAGCTACTCTATTTTTATCTTTCGAAAATCAAATTTAACCTTCCAAAGCACCTAACATAGGCATCTAAAGTCTTCACCTCCTAAGATTCAAATCCAGCTTAAATCACCTAACCTTAATATAGCTGTCTAAAATGTCTATCTTCCATAAATCAAAGCTAACCCTAATCTCGAACACAATTTCCTGGATAATTAAAAATCCCTTTCTCTGCCCAATAATAAAAACAGCCGTCCTAAATTCTAAGTTGAAAATCCCACGCTAGATAATCAATCGCCAGCGTGAAGCATCTCGAAACCGTGGATCGACACATGTTAGATTCTCCAAGTCCCTGGCGTCCCGTTAGCACGGCGTTTAGTACGATGCAGAGATGGTAGAAGACAGAGAAGCGTACACGGGAGAGATCGACGTTCACTCCGCCTCCTCCTCGTATCTCTGGTTCACCGGTGGTCGCAAACAGGATTGTGTGTACCTACTACAGGATTTCTAGCACGGTCGTTCTAATTACAGGTAAAATCAGGAAGCGGAAGGTTAGTGGTACTGGGGCCCGATGAATCATTCGATCGATCGCCGATAATGAGTTTCGTCATGGGCGTACTTTATTCGTGCCACCCACGTGGCACGGACGCGAAACACGTGAAAGAGTGGCGTCAGTTGGTGTCTGGTGGTACCAGGCAACGTTGTTGCTCTCTTGCATACTGCGTCTCATTCCTCTTTGCTCGTTCAATCGGATGCGTCACAGGAAGCCGAACGCCTGACTGACTGGCCGACCGGCTGATGCTCCTAACCTATCGTACGGTCAATTCGTTTTATTCTACTCATTTATCGCGTTAGCCAATTGGCGTACTTTGCCGACCCGTCTGATGCTTCGTGCTTCGTTGCTATGTATTTGAAGAGTACCGGAGAAAGGAAAAACATTTGATGAGGCACTCTTTCAGCCTTTTTATACAACAGCAATTTCACAATTTTGGTTTCGCGTTGGCTGCACCAATGATGGTCAGAACACTCGCCTTGGTTGATAAAAAGCCGTTTTCCATCGATTCTTCGCCATGCGGAGCTTGAAATACGTGGAATTTAGTACGGTGTTTTAGGTCGAGTTGAAAAATTGAAATGATAGGTTATGAGAGTTTGATAATGGTGTGCGCTTATGAATAGCTATATTTCTTGGCTAAGATAATGTATTAGAATCAAATAAGGAAGTAAATGTGCTTGCCTTTTGAAAAGATATGTATGAACTTGACTGGTAGATTAACCATTAGCTGGTATCGTTGATCGTCATTGATTCTCCTATGTAGGTGTATACACTTTCAAACGTAGCATTCAAATCGAAAAATGTGTAAGTACATAGTATGAAAAGTTATAAATAATCGTTTGATATATTTAAAACGATCCTTTATCCGGTTGCATTCAAGGTTACCGATTATCTGTTCTCGAGTGTATGCGTCATCACGGCGATACCCACGAAGTGGAGGACAGCGTTCACGAATGTCCCGTAAAGTAAAGAAGAGAAGCGTTTCGAATCGTTCGAGAACACGGTGTCACTGCTAGAGGTGACACGTAGGCGGACACGTTTTATCGAGCAGAGATTGGAATTTCGAGTCGTTGCACGCGTCGTCTTTAGTGATGGCCTCAACCGGGTCGCGAAAGTTCGAACACTGACCGATAAAATAAATATCCGGTCATTTTTGTTGTTTTGTAATAACCAAAGTGTACAAATCAATGATGCATTAATCACTCCAAGCAATATTTACTACTTTTTATCGCATTATCAGACTACTAATAATATAAATTATTTGTTGAAAGACATTTTTATTGCGTATATTACTACATATATTTACTATTAGATATTACTACTGTATTATTATCATCGGAAGTCTTTTTACCAACATACAAGATGTTTTTTAACCTGTCTTATAAAGATTGTCTTAGGAAAGATTGAAATTTCGGCAATTTAAAATTCTGAAGATTCTCGGAAGCTCAAAAAATCCTAAAGTTTGAAAATTCATGGAAATATTAAAGTATGTACCGATAAGACTTTCTACACTTATAAAATTTCGAACGAACCGTTATATCGTACGATTAATATTCGAACCCTGTACAGCGAACCTTGGTTACTGAATATGATTAAAATTCGTAAATACATATTGAACTTGATCCCATCGCTAGTCGTGGTACGTGAAAGTAGCCGCGTACCGGATAGACGCACGCGACTGCTCGTAGGCAGTCAGTCCGGTCGCGGAGATACGCCCAGGCGGAAGGCCGCCAGGAATTCATAGACAATGACTTTTCTCTCTTTCTCTTTCTCTTCCCCTGTTTCTCCCACTCTGTAGTACGCGTCTGCTCGTCGTCATTCTCTCTAGCGTTCGCGGCACTCCACTTCCGGGTCGAGCCAGACGCTGCTACGCCGACCGATCGTTTCCTGTCTCTGCGACTAAAATGGCGGGAAAACGCGCCGACTGCGTCGAAGGTAGGTATATGTAAATCGAGATATGTATGATATACCACGTGTGGATATATCGGGATGTATCGGAGGTCAACCGTGTGACTTGAAATCCGGATGAACAAACGATCCTGTTGTATGCAAATTGGACGATGATTGGTCGTGAGATTGGTGGATTTAGATAGAAATAGGGTTTGAATGAAGAGAGTAAATATTTTGCTGGTCTTTGTTAACCCTTGACCTTACTTTCCCCAGCTTCATTCGACAGAGTTAAATGAAGAAGTATTTTTAAATGAAAAAGTGCGATCATCTTGATGGCCTTTAGTAATCTTTAACTTCCATTTTTTTGATAAGCTATAAAAGAAATTTTAATATAAAATTTTGATAGTACGTTAATCTTTTGTACAAATACTTTTAGTAAAAATTCCAAAATACATTATCATATTTTTCTCCTTGTTGGAAATTCAGAACGTTTTTTCTGAATTCAATGCTTTCTCTGATTAAAATAGCTCTCACGTCAACATGTAAAACAGAGACGTGCTCTTATTGTTAGTTACTAAATGTATACACCAACTCTAGTAATAAATACATGTAATTTTTGAAAACTAAACGACAGGGCGGAGTTATCTGAATAAGCTGAATGATTCATGATGAAAAAACGTTGGTCATCCAACGTGACTTTACTTTTTCTTTTTGTTCGCAATAAAATATTGGTGATGCATCAAAATTTCCATGAAAGTAACGAATAAATCATTTGTGTTTAATGTAAACCGGATTCAGACTGAATAATTAAGCGTCGGATATAACAGACTTTTCTTATTGTGCATAAAATCATATTAAAACTTCCACATCTTTTCTCCTCAAGCTTAAAGTATTACAATATTACGTAATATGAAATATTAAGGAGAGATTATGTGAAGTTATAACGTTAAAAATATATTATTTAATATTTGTTTCTAGAATATTCCCAAGTTTTTCGTTTCTAAACGCCAATTTCCAAAATTCTAATACTTAAAACAGTTGAAATCTATATGTTCTTTTCCAATGATTATCTTAAAACTAATCTGTCTCTAAAACCTTCGAGTAAGTTGCAACAAAGCTCAAAAGAAAAAAACAGACTCTTGATTAAATGTACGCAGTTCCGAAAAAAGAAACCTGGATCTGTCCATGTTTCACTGCAGCATGAACGACGAATAAATAGAGAAACAGAGAAAGAGAAATTAAAACTAAAAATAAAAACACGCGTAGAAGCGTGTAGCGTGGTGTACATAAACCGGGCACATGTGGCGAGCACGTTTTCGTCCGTGCAAACAGAATGAGGAAGACCCGGCGTAGATCCGGGAAGACGAGAAGCCGGTGGGGTCCACAGAGCTTAGTGCACGGCTTGCTGCGCGGAAGCAGCAGCTGACGCGTCGCGTGACGTCACGGCTTGCGTGGGTCGGCGTCCCGACGTCGCTCGATATCCCACTCGCCCGGGCGACGCTCCTTTCTACTACGTATTCCCCCTCTTTCGTCTCTCCATTCCCCTCTTTTTCCAGAGGTTTCTCTTCTTCCTTGCCCCTCTTCTGATTCGTACGCTACTCTCATTCTCTTTTCGTTTCCGTTCCGTTTGTTCCACTATTTTCCTCTCAACAGCTTTTTTTCTTTTTGTCTTCTTCACGCCCTTGCTGTTTCTTTTCTTCTTTTCAATTAGGTTTTTAGTTTGTAATTTTGAGAGTTATCGTTTGGTTATCATTAGTGAACTTTTAGTAAGCAAATTTTTTAGAACTAACTCCTGCAGTTTTCATGTGCAAAGATACACAAAATATTCAAAATATGCTGTTCTCTGTAATTCCTACTAAATAAACCAACTTTGCTTTTAAATTTTGTTTCTTTATTTGCATCCATGAAAATAAAAGTTTGTATAAAAACGCGCAATCTAATTATAACTAACATTATGATAGCCTCCTTATATCCACAATTATAGGCGTGCCTAGCCCAACCTAATATATATATATTATATATATTGTTTATCGTAGCTGCTTCCTCATTTCCATCGTGATACACCCCATCGAGTTTCTGTCAGTCCACCCTCGTCTTCTTTTTTACCGTTTCATTTTCACATTGCATACTCATCATTCATTCTTCATGCTTTACAGTTTTTCCGGGATCTTTTCATTTCACCACGTCCACATCTCGCTGCGCGCTCTCTCAGTCTTTCTCTCTGTCTTTTTGCCCTTCTTCTCGTTATACTGGGTTGTCTTCGTAATTGTGATACAATTAGTAAGATTATTCTACGTGAAAAAATAAATCGTGCATATAGGATAGAAGTTTTATACGGCGCTCCGTCTTCCATAAAAATGAAATTGTTTCAAGGAAATAGAGCGTGGACGTGTTTAATTAAGAATTAGCACACGCATATTCGTGCGAACCAATTCTCAAATTTCATTTTCTCAGAAACGAAACGTTCTATGAAAAAATTTCAATCTATATCTTCCACCTGTTTTTTCATATAGAATCTCCCCTTGCCTATTGTACAATGATTACCGAAACACCCTGTATACCTGGAAGCAGCAGCGAGAGGGAGTCGCTGGTCATCTTTCTTCTAATCGCTCCCTCTCCTCTCGTGCTGCTGCTGCAGAGCAGGGCGTGACATCACGCCCGTTGCCCTCGCCCATCCCGTGTCGGGTGCAGAGCAGCGCTGCTGGAACCCACCCTGGCAAGCACCAAAACCAAATAACCCCCTTCTTGCGGAGGATGCACGTATTACAAGGCTTGCATCAACTAGCCTCTGGCGAGTTCGTTGCCTCGCCGAGGAGTTTATTCCGTATTCCTCTATGACAACGTGCCTCTCCTGCGTATTCCAATATCTCGTTGTCTAAACGGGATTTTTACCTAGTTACAGCTCTTTTCTGGGTTATCGTCCCTGATCCGTTTTATGTTTTATACACAGTTATTTCCGTCTTCTGTCTATTAGCTGCCTAAAGCAATACAGATCTTCCCCCGTTTTGTTGAATATAATCTAAACCATATGTTAATTGTTAACGTGAAAATTGCGAAAGATTCCAGAATTGGATATCGTAATAAATTATATTTTGAAATTAATGTTTCTGTTTAAGGGCATTAATTGAACTGTAAAGAAGGAAGGTTTTAATACAGCATAAATTGTATAGAGTCGGTGATTTAATCACGAGGGAGAATGGAATTACAAGGCATCAACAGGGCTGAAAATAGGAATGAATTAAAATGGAAATTAGAGTAAATGGAATAATCAAGTTATAAGCTTAATTCAATAACAAAGTTAATAAAGACAAGTCAATTTAAGGTAGATTCTAATTTTCCCAAATGTAAATGTAAAATTTATTCAAGTATCGTCAATCCGGAAGAAGGATTATTTTTTTACATTTCGCAATATTATTTTACTATATAATATAATTTTCTTTTACTGCATATATATAAGGAATAATACGTTTTATACCTCCCTATACCACAACACAATATTTCACAATACAATACACATATCTAACACGTATAATTCCTTTTTCTGTTTCAGGTACGTATAAATAATCATCTTCACTGGAACAGTAACGAAATCCCATATCAAACTTCACGAAGTTGTCTTCTCTACACTCTAATACCAAGGTGCGATCACGATGATAAGGTAGAGTTCTGCCACTTCTAGTGGCGTTTGTATATGAACAAAACGGAGCAAGTTCGCACGTAATGTATTCCGCCTTTGTAAGATCACACAAGGTTTGTTCTCCGAACCTTTTGCGAATGGCCCATTTACGGATCGGCACAGTTTCGAGAATCGGCGAATTGAAGGCACAGTCATAGCCTTATCGAGAAAAGGGACAGCATGTATGTGTGAACCTGAACGCCGATCCATACATATATATGTATATGTAGTTGTGTGCAGACGTCAAACCGGGTCGGGTTGTCGGGCAAACAGTTTATTGGGGATGACTGCGATTACAGAGAGTACTTGCTGTCTCCTTTCTTCGCAACTCGTCCTGTCGACATGCTAACGCGATCTGTCCGGATACACGTTCTCTCTTTTTTCGTTCATTTTCGTTTTGGTCTCGTCTTTCGTATTTCTCTGTTCGAAACGTAAGGACGGGATGCGAGAAAGGCTTTGATAGATCTCGGAGAAAAGCAGCTTTGGCTCGTTTAGTTCGAACTTCAGTTACTTTTTCAGAATGGTATTTTATGCTGCTGTTGGACGATAAAGATTTGAAATTTTATTTTGTGAAGTTATAATTGAAATATGATATAGATATATCGATTCACTTGAAGGTTAGACAAAGTTATATTACAGTACACGTTATATTTTAGTAATATGTCAATTATATTTCTAGATAGCGAAATTGAGAGATTTACAAAAGATGTAGGTCAGTTTTTTTTTGAAGGCTCAATTATCTTCACTAGACAACAGATGTTTGTTCATATTCATACTCTTATATATTTAATTAGAACTAAACTTTGGATATTTTCGCATATTATATGCATTCTGTGCATTCTTGTAAGATTGAATTTCCCATAAATGCATAAGCATCCACAGCCTAATTATCATCAGTCAATGTAACAACAAGTAAAATTTCTGATTTATATTAAAATATTTGGGAGTGGTGTCAAGATAAGCGCGCGTTTGAGAAGTCGTTCGGCGATATTCGGGAAGATTCGGTTCGATTCGGTTGATTTCAGTCAGCTGGCTGACAGGGCGTTGCCCCGCGCGCGATGCACCATTCATTACGAAGTGCTGCAACTGCAACGAGCGAACCTAGCGCAACCAGACTCTCTCTCTCTCTCTCTCCCCTCCCCTCCACTACCACATTCACCATCCCCTACTCAGTCTCTCGTTCTCGAAACCCTCCCTCCAGAGAGGCTCGATTCTGCTTCCACTGCGACTGCGACTGCGACCGACCACCTACTACTACTCCTACTACTACTATTCGTACTCTACTACCGCGCGTACGAGACTACTACTACTATCACTACTACTACGTACGATACTTTTATTATCGCCTTCATCCACCGTCACGGCTACAATCGAGGTCGTACCTAATATTTGCCGGAGAATTCTGTCGCAGCTTTTAATGGTTCCGTTACAATTACTACCTCAACTTTACCAGCAACGCCCAGAGAAAGAAAAATGAGAACGTTTTGGCTCGTTCTGCCCCGCTTCTCTGCGCTCCCGTCGTACTTCCGCCATCTTCTCCCTCATTATCGACAGAGCTGTGTCTACGGTCGCGATGAATGACGCCGCGGTTTTTTAGATTCGCCCGCGAGTATTGATGGATCCTTTGCAGAAGAGTGGGGGAAGTAGCGTACATCTGGTCGCGAGAATGCTTTGCGAGAAGCTTTTCAATGAATAGTGAGTATTGTATGCGCAGGCTATATGTGTATAGAGCTTCTGTACGCGGTTTGTGATTCTTCCTTCGACATTTTTACGGCTAATGAGAGAGCGTGCTCCAATTGCACAGGTTTTTAAAATAAAATTCAATCGATCGCAGTTTATGAGAATGGAAACAAAGGGTTGGCTTTATTTGGTGGATTGAGAATTATGGCGATGTATATAACTTTTCATACTTTTCATACTTCATACTTTCATACTTTTCATATTTTCTTACTTTTTTATGATTTAATAAAGTATCGTTAAATCTGTATAGTAGTAAATAATGAACACTGTTTTATTTTGAAAGATATCATCTCTTTAATTTCATAACTAAATTTTCTTCGTAATAAACTTATTCATGCGACAATCGCAGATTATTACACATAATAGGTCACAAGGTTGCAAGTGCCTTCGTTAATAAACTATCGTTCATGATCTAATCAAATCTTAGGAAACATGATTACTACTATTGTCAGAAAATATAGACACGACTGTCGTTTCGTTTCCGATGTAATGACAGACGATTTTCTCTGAACCCAAGTCGCATAAGTGAGAACAATGTAAATATTACATCGATGTTTATCAAACCAACAGTGATTGCAATGAATTAGCAAATGATGTATGAGAACGCCGGATAACTCGTCGTTCGTGTTTCTTGTTTATTCATCTATACTTTTTCCTTTTTTTTCAGTCAATTGTCATTAATTTTGTTCTTTATTTTATTTGAATTTTTTCGTAATTCTTGCTTTATAGTTATTTTTTGCATTAATTTTTACGCTGTGATATAATTGAAGGTAATTATCTAATAATTGATGCAATAATATTACTATTATCAGAAATCCTGGTTGGCGCCAGACATTCATTACGATTATTAAGTAATTTTCTATCGAATATTTCTACAATTATCATGGGCAATTTTGTAATTTCTTATAATGGATAATCTTTGATTCGCCTATAAGGTATACAAATTGATTCCTATATAAGTAAATTCGGTGATTATTTCATTATTACTTATTTTCAAGCTTTATTAGTGTAGAAATTGAATCTGTGATTAAAGCAGCAATAGAAATGATTGACGTTTACATATCGATGCAAATCGCAAAAAATGTATTCTTAAATTTTATATTATAAAACAAAGATAAAAATAAATGTTTAATTACTAAAAATTACAAGTAAATGTTATATCGATTAAAAACTAACTTCGATCGATGATGTGAATCAAATATTTTAACGTTTCTTGAAGATTCTTGAGAATCGATAAATCCTATTAGAGAAAGAGCCTCTATCGCGAAAACAAAGCAACAACACGCGCCACGCTTGATACGCCCTATTAATTGCTGTTCTTTTTTCCCCGGATAACAAAGAACGCGTTTATATAACTATCCACTCTCGTGCGTAATTACGTGGACGGTCGATCGCAGAAAATGAACAAAACCATTGGTTGCCGACTATCTTCTCTTCTCTTTTATTATAATTCGCCCGGTAATTATGACTGAATGATAGATAGGCGATGAAGTCGAGTCTCTCACGCTTGTCTGACGTAAACGCGATTGCTGGCACTAGGTCAACACACAGGCCAAATCAAACTTAATATACTGATGTTTTAATCATTGCCAATCGTCGTGATTATTGTCGTGATTATCGTTTTGCGGTGTTAGAAATGCTTTAGCGATGATTCCATGATACAGTCATATTTTATCGACGTTTTTACTATCATACTTTTATTCAATCGTTATATTTGTTGAAATTTTCCTTGATCTAAATGCACATACAAAAATCTTACGTATCGTGTCAGTTATATAAACTAAAAACATATAACAGTTTCAAAGTACATATTTCAAAGTATTACGAGCGTAAATATATAATGTAGAATCTATTTTTAAATTCTCCAAGTAAAGAAATTAATACGTGCAATAAATTATCGATCCAAATAACCAGTTAGCTCGGTTTCGTCGTTTAACAAGTTAATTAACGGACATGTATCAACGGATCAAAACGATCAGCAATGAGGGCCGATTTAACGAAAACGTTGAAATAAACGCGACACCAGGGAAATCGATGTTTCGTGCGCGTGGACATGCACGACGAAGTGGATACGAGCCACTCTGGACGCGTCTGTCCGCGGAATCGCATGTTCTATTGTCGGCCGGTGAAAAGTTATTTTTAACGTCGATTTTCTCAGAGAGAGACGCCATCAGGCTCTCCGCAAAGCGCCACTGACCTCGCCAACCGCCGACTGTGGTTCACCGCGAAATTCATATCTGAAATGTCACCTCTTCTCGGTTCGTTCAGCTTCTGTTCTCTACCCGTTTTTCTGATCGCTTTTATTTCGTCCCCTCTGAGGCCGCCTGGGACCTCTCGCGTTTCATCCGATACACCCTCACCAGTGTCCACCAGTGAGAATAGTGCACGTTCAATTTTCAGAATCATGATCGTGAAATAGACTTCGATAAAGACCTGTCCGAGATATTCACACCTTTTTCACGAGTAAATCGATTTCCCATTGGAAAATTTTAAGATAACAAAGATACTACACGAAGGCACTAGTAACCTAAACGTTGCTTCAAATAATTCTCACGATAATTATCATGTCGGATTATTATCGGTTATGATTGGTTAAAATTGCTGATCAATAGAGGAAGATTGCACAGAGAATTGTCCTTATTTATGTAAAAACGATTCTTCTACTGTCGCTGCTTCTTTTTCTCCGCAAACGGTGTCGGTGTTCGTTGCGATAGGTTGAACCAGTGCTTCGAAGTTAGTAGAGTAAATATTAAATTCAATCGTAATAAATTCTGAAATCGATATATGGAATTGGTAAAAAAATGATGAAGGTTTTAACATTTTACCGACCGATAGCCGATTAATCGGTTTTTGTCGCCGACGCTTACCGACCGATAGCCTATTAATCGAATTTTTGTCGCTGACAATCTTTTTCATTATTTGAGTAGTAATTTGTACTAAGGTATCTTGCTCAATTGCGTCAGTTGCGTTGCTTTGTAAACTCCCACAGTTTTATATCAATTTGAAAAACTTACCGTTCGCGATGAACGAAAAGGATGGTATTGGAGAGTCTAAACCGAAACAGAGCCGGCGCCAGGGAGAACTTGCGCCTAAGTTGCCGGTCGGACGTGCATATGCTTTTGAACTTCTAGCGGTCGGTAAAGTGTTAAAACAGCGTGTCCTTAAATATTTGGTCAAGTATTTATTAGATATTTAGTTATTATTTACTTTATAGTTAGTTTGTTTCATACTGAATATGTAGAATGTGTAATAGTAAAGAAATTTTTAAACAGCAGTACACGTGAACGTAGACTAAGTACCTGCTGGTTTCAGCAATGAAGTGACGCCGAGGCACGTTGGCCTCTACGTGAAATTGCACCGTCATGCACTTAACCGTGCACCATATTTGCATACGAAGATTGACTACCGATCACTGCGAGATTTACGCCTTTATGGCCTCTTCAATCTCGATCGTACCTTTCGTATCACTTACACCTTATTGAAATTATAGATCCGAACAAGTGACTCGAGCAGGGTGGTCTTCTGATAAATACAGTTTTAATCCTTTGTGTTGTTAGTCTCTCAAAGGCTAATGGCGATAACGTTATCCTAGAAAAAGAATTCTTTTTGAACGATAATTTAAAACAATGACACGTATAATAACAAATAACGCAATATAACTTACGTTTACAATTTATATTTGCTACGTATTCCAACATATCAAATTACATATTCTATGGAATTCTTATTAGCATAATCAACGGTTTATATGCACGTATAATAGCGTATACTATATCAATATAATTTATCGCAGTTATGGTTAATCCATGATGTCATTCCACCCTCGATACCAAAAAGAATTTGCTACATGTTTCTCTGTGCTAGTTTATCCTCATTTTTTTTATTCCACTAGTGTGCCCATTTCCCAGCACGAGAAATGTCCTGTGAAGTCCTTTTTGTCGCATTGTTGCACACCGGCTCAACCAGCAACAGATCCTGTTGTGACTCTCAGAACTGGATGCATCATGTTGCCACTAAAACACGTTGTTGCTACGGCCACTTTTTATATGTGACACTTTTTCAACATTGGAGAATGAAAAATAGTGCTAAATGTCTTCACGGTTCGTTTCACCGAGATATTCGTAAGTTGTTGTATGATCATTTTTTCTCCAAACGATTGGAATTCCTAAAGAGAATTTGTTTTTGCGAGTTTGATTTCTTTGAAGGGATACGTCATTCGAATTAGGTGCTAATGAAGATTAATAGATGGTTTCAGTGAGTTATTGTATAAACAAGTAAATGTAGTACGTACACAAAGTAAAATTCAGTGTATCTAGTTCTGAATTATAGTCGTCAAGAATACACGAAAAGTACGTAAATTCAACAGAAAACTAAGTTCAAAGCCGTTTCTCATGCATCTAACCCAACGAATCCATCGACAACAAACGACCTTGACATCATACACTTCTTGCCCACGAGTTCTTCAAATTTCGCGGTACAATCACGTTAAAAGTAACCAAAAGGAACGCGAGCGCTTTGTGTTTCCACAAACGATTTACCATCGAAACCCCCTACGTAGGCGCGAAGAGGCGTTGAAAAAGCGAGAGGGATTGAAGATGAAAGAGGGAACGTGAAATGCTTCGGCTAGACGACGATGGGAGTCCGCGTGAAACGTGGCGATGGAATGACAAGTAGCGGTTGAATCTTTAATCTTTCGCGACGTGGGATATTAAAGTTTCTCGAGAGTTCAGCAACTACTTGAAATACCACGGTGAAATGGAGTTTAAGTTTCGGCTGTGGTCGAGACACGGTCTGCGCCACTCGAGAATGGCAATATCGATGGATATCGATTGGCATCTTTAATGCATAAATAAGAAGGAAGTTTCCATCTTCTTTCTGTTCTTTCAATTCGGTCGAATTCTTTCTTTCTTCGCACCTTCTCTTTCTGATCTTGAAGAGAAGTTGTCGCGTGTCCTCTTCTTTTCTTTTTCATCTACCTTGTCTGGGTTGTCACTCGGACTGCGCGATGATATCCGGTTCTCCATGAGAACACGCGCGCCATCTGACACACCGTAGATTTTAATCTCGCTGCGTGCAGATCTGTCTGATACGACGCGTACGGAGAAAAAGTAGCTGGAATTCAAAGGAAATGTCGGCGCTCCGGATGAAACAGAAATTGATTCTTTCTTTGTGGAAAGAAAAAAAATTGTAGAAATATTAACTCTTTCAGTAGTAAGCTTTTTAGATTTCCAGAGAAATTCGCTTTTAACCATTGTTATTATTATATTAGTATTATCAATAGTAGAAAATAATTGAAGTTAGTATATTAATGATAACCATTCGTTACATTAATGATTATAATACTTTTTCACAGTTAGTTAACGTACATATATTATTATTTGTTCGCTATTAAAAATAGAGAAAATAATAGAATTTCAATTTTGTCAGGAATAATTCATGATTTTATTTCTTCCTTGGTATTTCCAATTCGGTAATACCATTAATTCTGTCATAACAATTTTCTGATATTTTTTTAATTTTAGACACAGCGCAGCCGAATTTCAAGGTAGTGTGACGGAAAACAAATATACATTTCGGAATTGTTTTTTTAACGTAAAGACCGCTCCCCTAGAGATTGTGCCATGATTATTGGGATACCCTGTATAGCGGAGTAATTTCTATTTGCAGAGGTTCACTGAAAGCGGGGCTTTCAATTCAAGTTTCAGTCGATTCTGGACGCGGCACGTGATGCTAATATATACCTCTCCACCCCTTTGTTGTCAACTAAAAGGATGCTACGCTACGCTAGAACTTAAAGTTCATTATTCGCCGGGGCGATTCAATGAAAACGCCCACACACGAGCGTACGCGATCGCATGCGAATGAGAAAATATGCAGAGCAGGCTTCGATCGCATAGTTAATGCGACACGCGTGCATACATACATAGGAGGACGTGTCTCTTTGAGGCTCCCTCTGGCTGAACCGTGCCAGCGACCGTTAAACCTGTCATTTCGTAGTCTTATCGTTAACGCGCCGCGCTAAACGAGTTGTCGAAACCGTGAATTATTCAAAGCTTTTTTGCAACTCCACGCCGAGCTGGATAAAAACTCCTCTTTGCTACGAGCTTCCAGTGTTTAGATTATTTTTCGAACAAATGGAATAAGTACAGATTCAAAAACGAGCTCCCTAAACCTTCGTAGCTTGGATGATTCTACTATAAAAATAATCTATCGTTCGATGATGATATGTGAGAATCTTTCAAATTGCATTTTAGAATACGAAATATGTTGGAATATTTGAAAAAAGTAACTCTGCTTCAAAAGGGAAAAATAATGTCGCATAAATTTTCTCGAATCAAGTTAACCTGAAATCACCGTGAATGTAACGTGTAAAATTTGCGTTAATGGAAGATTATAAACATCAGGAAGCTCTACACACAATCCCATTATTCTCCATTTTTTTTTCTAAGAATTTTTAATACGTCTGTTTAAGGCTACTTACCAAACGTATTAACGAAAAATAGAAAAACAAAGTAATCGTGAACGTTGAAAAAGGACGATACAAAAGGAAGAGGTAAGCGATGCGACGTATCGACGACAGCGTAGCCATTGTTCGACGCGATCGTCCTCTACAATTCCTTGATTGTCGCGACTTCTCAAGGCGTGTAGAGAAACTTCGTACGAAACTCGTGCACACATATGTATGTACAGACGAGTAAAGAAAAAAAAAGTTAAGCGGAAAAGAGAGATAAGTTGGTAGACGAAGGGCATTGGGCCCCATGCGCGACGATAATTTTCATGGAAGACTGACGACCGCTTCATGGTCGCGGAATGCAAACAAACCATGTCCAACGAGTACGACGAGGACTAGCGTCCTCCTCTTTCGCGCATTCTCGCGCGCAGCGTGCAACGTGGCGCGTGTGTTGCCTCAAGCTCGATTCACACGCACTTAACCCAGCAGCGCATCTTTTTGTTCGCGACAACGTGTCCCTTGGATCAAGTTCACCGCTTTGTTCTACTTTGTTACCTCCCACAGATTTCATCGCGATGCTTTCGATACATTTTTCAAAAACATTTTGCAATGGTTGCAGAGATGCTACCGGTATGTGAAAAAATTGATTATCCTCGCGTTTTCTTGCTCATCACTTCGGTGAAATTACTAAGAAATGTAGGACGCTTCAACGTGTTTAAGCTGCGACATAAATAAATGATGTTTAAAGAAAATAAATGAATGACGTTTAAAGAAAAGAAACAAAAATCTAATCGTCTACGATCCTAACTTAGATCTAATCACCTATAAATTAAACCTAACTTAAGCCTAACCATCGATAAATTCGTTCGAAATAAAAATCTCGTGTCGCTAAGAATCTATGCACGTTAATGGTCCTAACGAGGAGATCAGTCGGATCCGTAGCTCGATCTAGGTCAGGCGCGCGTGTCGGTCATCTAAAATCGCGACGATCCAAAGTCGATGCCGTGGTACCGTTGTGAACGCAGCTGCACGGTGTTGCGTCTCCCTCTCCTTGTCCAACAGTCAAGGTCAGGGTCGTCCACACGTCCAGTGACTCGACTCCGGCTTGCCATCCAATGGGCATCGTGTCTCCCATAAACGGCCACGTGCTGCTACACCAGGCCGCGATTCAACCGTACATGCCGACCAGCAGAAAGACGATCACGACCAAACGTCGGCTATTTGATTATTTTCTCTGTTCTTCGACACACGTTCGGATATAACCTTCTTAAAGTATCGAGGTCCTAAACCTTAAACTGTATAAAATATCGTAGTTCTTTAACTTTTTTATGTTGATCACCGTGGGACAGAAACTTTATGTAAAGACTTATTGTACCCTTATCCCAATATATAGGAATGTAGTATAAATGGTATATATAGTACTGGTATAGCAAACAATTTATTTATAGTAATTATTGCTGAGTTTTAGATTATATTTATATGCTGTTTGATAAAATTGGGATTAAATTTCTGTAATTAATTAAGTTGGTTTTATGAAAATGCATGGGTGTAAAATTTTGTTAAAATTTAGTCTGTGAACGTTCTAAACAACCTAATACATGAATGCATGGTCTATTTACACACGAGCCTGCTTAAAAGTCAAAATGGCATCCCGACGAGACTCAGGGACGTTTCCACGCCGGTGACGCTCCCCCACGGATGTTCCCAGGCTCCTTCGGTGCATAATATCGCGAACATCACCTTCATTCTTCCTACAGAAACACTATATTTCTTGCAAATGATTCCAACACCAGGATGCGTAGATTGCGTTTAATTAAAGCTTTCGTTTCGTGGTATTATGTATAGCGTTTGGAGTTATTCGGTCGCGATGGCTAGAATCTTATTTCTCGGATGACTGTGAACGGATTTACTGGTGCAGTGGTATAGAAAATGAACAAAAGACAAACAATGTTGGAAGAAAGGTAAACTCGTCAGCTTATTTGTTCGTAACGTCGACTTCTCCACTTTCTTGGATTTCCAAGTGGCAACGAATTTTTCGCGACGCGACTAAGAAATCTCGAGATCGCCGACTCTGCAAAGACTTACGGCGCTGCGTTGTCAGAGATCCTGTGACGTTCCTACCACAGATAAGGCACGATTCGTCAAACGGAGCGAGCACTGAAGAGTTTTAGTCTGGCGTACACACCGTGTATTTCACGCTGCCGTGTTTTAAAAATGTTTCGATGTCAGCCACAAGAATATGAAATAAAAGAATATAGTTTCAGTTCAAAAATATAAACACGACTTTCATTATGATCAGATAGATAATTTATAACAGTAAAATTCTACGTTATACGTACATAATACACATATGTTATCAAGTAATAACACTCTGGATTTAAGAATCAATAACGTTCAGGAAACGTGTGAACTGGCATAACCGCGCGAAATGTCGCAGCTGGCCTGTAGAATTTACGATAGATGAGTAAATTCGTTAGATGACCTTGACCGTGACCATGAATCAAGCCACATGAATCGCATGCAGCCGCGGTCAGGCTGTCAGCTTATCTACTCAAACATCGAATCTGGAGCACGTTAACTAATTACCGGCTTTTCCATGGCTCGGGCTGAAGCCGGTAATTGCATGGCCGTTGCTATCAGTGTTGACTCTCCTGGGAATACAGCTGTCCCACCGCATTCACTCCCGGATTAGAGTGTCAGATGTATTCTCGTTCCGCTGTTTTCTCTTTTAATTTCCTCTCCCTATATCGTTCGTTCGACATCCAACACATTTTTTTCTGTTCTCAATTTTTTCCGATGAACGCTCGTACAACACGTGCGAGATACTTTGAGATGTTTCTGATAAAATTGTGCGAGATCAAAAATTAAAGAATTTAAAATATTTTAAGAGGTTTTTTTTAATTCGCTTTTGTAATGTTATGGTAAAACGAAGATAGTGATTTGTTGATTTCTGTATAGTGATTTTTGTATAGAAAATGTACGATTTCAAATAGAATCTTTGAAGTGAAATAGAAATAGTAGTAGAAGATAAGCTCGTACCAAAATATATGCAACACGTACGCTGTCATACCTTCGATTTACGGATTTCGGAGAATACGACGATATCGTATTCACGGCAGACTGAATCGATTCAAGTTACCTCTATCGTTGTTATTTTCTGTTGCTCCGTTTCGCCATGCTCCTTTTACCCGTTCTACGCTACAATTTATTTCTCATTAATGAAATTTCATATTTCAATCCGCAGTCACACGTAATATCACAGAATTTCATCGTAACTTCGATACTTGATTATTTTTTACATAGTTCTGATATTTTGTTTCATTAGAGATATTAATGTTTCCTTCGGTACACGAACCACGTCTCGCGTTTCTTTATGAGCTCGTAGAAACTTCGCGTTATCTTTCCTAGTTGAGAGATTATCTTACCAAATTTCCTTGTAATTGGAATACTTCATAGACCACTTGCGATCCAACGCCTTCGAGTTGGTTGTAACTTCGATACGTTATAGAAGGGTGCATCTTCATCAGGTAAATCCCTAAATCCAGCAGAGAATAATATTAGTCGAGATCCGCCCGTTGCACCGTTCATCCGATTAATGTTTCTAAGGTTCTCGATCGATACCGTTAGATCCACCACGGTGTCTTATTTCTTGTGAATTTTAATTATCGGTGTTCCTCGTCGTTCTTCGTGCGCATTACGTTCCTACGAAAATAGAAGCTTTGAACAAATTAATGGAAGCATCGTGGTTAATATTCCTAGACTACAGAAATTGTAGAGAAATTGAGTAATAGAGAACGATTGGAAAATTCGGAAATTATTTTTGTGATGGACGGTGTGACGTGTTGTTGGTTAAATCAATAATGAGACGAGTTGATTTAATTAACTATATTTACAAATATTTTAAAATGTAGAATGCAAAGTTAATCGCAAGCGTTGCTCGCTTGATGTTATTCGTTATAAGATTACACGATACTGCGGTACTGATATTGACTGCTGACTGCAGACTCGATACTGATATTAATTCGTGCGACTGACTGTGTCTGGAGGACATTGTCGTCTATTTATACTGGTCGAGGAGGGTACCGAAAGGTTTGAACTTGTCGCAGGTTGTAGGTTGCACGTAGTAGCGAAATTGCTTTGTCCTGAGTTTGTTTATTACATTATATGCGTCGTACAGTGTTAATCCTCTGTGCCAAACAACTAAGTGAGGCATCTTCGTATCGCAACGTCCTAAGACGCATATGCCGCTACATTTCAATGGAAGGATAGTATAACTATATTTTCTACATATTTTAGATAGTTTCATTATATACAGTCAAAATAGTTAGAAATAACTTTCATAACAATCTTTTGTTGCGTTTATAAAAATATACAGGGTGGTTGGTAACTGGTGGTACAAGCGGAAAGGGGGTGATTCTACACGAGAAAGGAAGTCGAAAATATAGAATAAAAATTTTTCGTTTGAGGCTTTGTTTTCGAGAAAATCGACTTTGAATTTTCGCTCGGTACGCGTGCGATACGTTATAACGGATCTCACTGTAGATCGTTGTCTCGATGGAAAAATTTTAAAAAAAAAAAAAAAAAAAAATGAAAAAGAAAAATTTTTATTCTATATTTTCGACTTCTTTTTTCGCGTAGAATCACCCCCTTTCCGCTTGTACCACCAGTTACCAACCACCCTGTAGATTTGGATATAAGTCGGCAATGTAAACATAAAGAATAGTTATTATAGATCCTTTTATTAGCTGCATCTGTGTATACTTTTAAACCTAATACATATCTGTGTAAAAGTATACTTTCGATTCACTTATCCCATTTCTCAAACTAAAACAGAAAGTCCTCGTGATATAACCTACTCGACCAAAGGATAAAGATAAGAAGAACGAAGTAAAAGAAAGAGAGAAATAAAAAGAACGAGCAAAAGTAAGCGAGCAACGTGTAATGGATAGAAAAGAAGAATCTGAACGTGGAACAACGAAGCACGCGAAGAAACACACATTCCCGAGGGGACACGGAAAACTAATAGTTTCTCGAGTCTTTAAATAATGGAAACGATCAGTTGCAATCGATTCATCGACCACCCGACATACCTCTCTCCTTTCGCTGTCTCTTTCCACTGCACGGACATTCCCACGCGCATTCCAGCCGCGCGTCTGCGCTTGCATTTTGTAAGCAATTAACATATGTACGTACGTAAAAATCAGAAAAATATGTAACCTACAAAAGCGAATGATCGATAATATACGTAATTTATAAAAATTAGTAATAAAAAGAAAACTGATGGTTCACAAAAATTTTGCCATTACGCGAATAATTAGAAAAATTCACAACTTTAAGAAATTAATGCTCAAAAATAGAATATTCGTATTTTTTAACAACACGAAAATGTATCGACCGATAACCTACGTAAAAGGAGACAGTTGATCAGGGACGGTTAATCGAGTTCGACGTTGGCACAAAAGTGCATCGGATCAGTCCCGCCCCTCGAAAGAAGGTCATGCCGATTTCGGGACGACATGGCAATGCGCGCCGGTTGACGAGATATTTTGGCCATCGTCGCAGTTTCTCGGTGTTTTTGGATCGGCCCGTGGCCGCTACTCCAAAACGGCCTGCCGACTCGCCGGGTGTAATGTCCTCGAGTGCACGTACGAGAGTACACCACGTTCAGAATGCGGTTGCATAACGTTGCCTCCACTTGTGCTGTTGGTTATCTGCCCGCCACCGACTCTCCTTCCTTTCTTCTTCTTTTTCTATTCAGCTCGTCGTCCCTTCTCTTTTCAATGCGGTTGATTTTCGTTGACTTTGCGTTTTTGTTCAATCGATTTTTCCTCTTTTCCTCGACCCTTTCTTTGTGGCGCACATGGCTGCAAGTACGGTTCTCCTTTTTTTCAATTTCGATTCACAATTTTTCTTTTCTTCTTTTACTTGTTTCCTATTTGAATGCTCGGGGAACTAATTTTGAAAGTGTTTGATGTTTCATACGCTTTCGTAGGAGCGATCTAGCAAGTTCAAAGGAATGTAGAGTGAAATTTGAGTAAACGTTGAACAGTGGAAAAATGGTAGTGTATTTCGACTGGATAAAACAGATGATAATTTAAACTTTTTTTTTTAATTTAAACAGTTTTTTGAGGGGAATTGAACGCATGTTAAGATACTATTTTTTCTTTTCGTTGTACCATAGTAAGGTACGGGTTCGTGCCTTGGCAAGATGTCCAGTTTTTCCCAAGACCGCAGAACTCGAATCCACTTAAGTTATTTTTCTTCTCTTACGTTCTCATGCCAAGTCCTCCAAATTCACTAGCGAAGATAGTCAATTCGTTTCTATGTGGGATACGTGTTTTTAATGCGATAGCCATAAAAGACCTCTTATTCCCTTCTCTTCCGTTTAACTCGCTCAACTAATACCATCTTTGTAAATTACGTCTTTCGTTTGTTCCTTCTCATTAAATTAACTCTGGTACTTCACGTATGTAGGTTTGTTTGGTGTAGAATAGGTAATCTGATTTATGGGAACTAGGATCGTGTGATAAGTTTTATTCAACGTTTCCTTGGAAATCATCTGTCTGTTTGATGTATTTTGAAAAGGTATTTTCAAAATCATATCCCTCTTTACCTTCCTGAAAGATATTTCCTTTAATTCAAACAATTAACATTATTACAAACGATACTCTCTTTTACAAATGACCAACACTATCTTCAGCACCTACTCGCTATCTATTTTCTTGGGAAAATAAAAAATAATTATATATGTATGTCGGAGATGAAAGGACATCGGAGTCTTCCCTTTGGAACCCCGGGAAAATCCCTTAACACCGTAATCGAGATTCTATCATAGGCGTAATTAAACAATTGTCGTCTTTCGATCCGATTGTATTTGTTCAAGATTTGTGATAATGAGCTTGGGCTCGAGGCGATAGCCAGTCGCCGAACGTAGCCGCGGTCACGGGATGAACGCTTTGCCTAACAAAGGTATGAAGTAATTCTATAGCTCTCCTTAAAAGAAATATCTCTGGCGACACGCGACAGTAAACATTCCAACGGTCTCTGTCCAGTGGCCACACGCAGTCCCTATTCTTCGAGTAAGATGATTGCCAGATGTCGATGTGTTTCCACAGTACGTGATCAGCTAGCCCGAGGGCCGTTATAAACACTAAGATCTAGTTACCTAAAGTCCTTCAAACAGATAAACAGTCTTTGTCCCAACTACGGGAAGATAGGAGAGATCTATTTCTTTCAACGAACGGCGTCTCCCACTAGCAACTTTCCCTCGAGGGCGGCTACCATCTTTTCTAACCACCGATATGGAGATTGACCAATTAGCAGCAACGTTAATTTCCCTTACTTTCTGAACGAGGACTATCCTCGACGAATCCGATGATCTCGTGTCCTTAGACACACCCCATCATAGTTTTCCTCTGCAGCATCGTCGCGACGGAAAGTCATTCTCTCGCGAGATCGTATTAGCGACTCACTTAGCGTCTGTACGCTCGGTGGGTATTCACCGTTTTAACAAAGAGTCCGACTTACATTTTGTGGGCACGTTCATCCATCACCCCGTCGACCGCGGATTCGTTATTGAACCTAGGATCATTATCATTAGTTTCTCGAGTGTCTAATTGCCACGGTTGCTTGTCCAATTCCATAATAATCGTATCTGCACTAGTCAATGTCTTCTGTATTGCTTATCGACAATGCGTAAACCAAACGACGATTCGTTTCACGCCCCTAATCCTAATTCCAATGTAAACCCGACATGTATATGTCGGAGATGTAAGGACATCGGAGTCTCCCCTCTGGAACTTCGGGAAAATCCATAAAATTGTAATTAAAGTCTACAGCTGTAATTAAACAATTTGCTATCATTCTACCCAATTGTATTTATTTGAGATTTGTGACGATGAGCTTGGGCTCAAGACGACAATCAGTCGCCGAACGTAGCCGCGGTCAACGGGACGAACGCTCCGTCTAACAAAGGTGTGGAGTAATAATATGGTCCTCATTAAAAGAAATGCCCGTAGAGGTATTCGACAGTAAACATTCCAATGGTTCCTTCGGATAAAATGATTACCAGGTGTCGATGCACCTACACAGCACAAGTTCAGCTAGCCTGAGGACCCGCTATAAACCTTAGGATTTTGTTAATTAAGGTTCTACAAACGGACAAGCAGTCTTTGTCCCAAATTGACCAATTAACAGCAGCGTCAATTTCCCTCACTTCCCGAATGAAGACATCTCTCCACGAATCCGAGGATTTCGTGGTCTTAGACACACCCCATCATAGTTTTCCTCGACAGTGTCACCGTGACGGAAAGGCACTCTCTCGCTGGTGTACGAGCTCTTGGACTAGTTAACTAACGTCTTGATATCAATTACAACTTAGACTTCGACTGAGAAATAAGCCTACTAACCCGTTGACCGCGGATTCGTTGTTGGACCTAGGATCATTGTCATTAGCTTCTCGAGTGTCTGATTACCGCGGTTACTTGTCAAATTCTGTAGTAGTCGTATTTGCACTAGTCAATGTCTTCTCCATTGCATAGCGACAATGTGTAGTTCAAATGAGGATTCGTTTCACGCCCCTAACCCTAATCATAATGAGAACTCGACATATATATAAATAATACAGTAAAAATAACATAATTCCATATATGAATCTAAATTATTACGCTCTACAATGACAGCGATCGAGTGTTAACGTCAGCTGAAAACGCGTCAAAAGCAAAGGAAATCTCAAAAAAATCTCACCTGAAGTTTCGCGTACAAAAATATTTTACCACGGTAATAGATAAAATTCTCTTCTGGGAAATAATTCCATTTTAAATATTTGCAGCTATCTGTCAAAATGAATAAAACAGGGCGCAAGACAAAGGGAAGAAAAGAATAATGGTTGACAGAAAGAAAAATAGAAATCCCTCCCATGATTGAAACGCAGCCTTGTTGCCTAGCTAACGTAAACGTTTTACTCGCCCACTGCATGGTCTATTAAAGCGAACGAGAATTGCAAATTACCTGCATTCGTTCGTCTGTCATGGCACATTGCGGTCAAGCGTCCCGGCGCCAGACGACGCCACAAATGCGGCACACCTCGTGTCTCCAGCGTCCACCGGAAACGTACGAATATATTCCTCGAGGAAAACCCTTTGTGTCTACCCCTTTTTCAACGAATCAACCTTCTTTTTCTATTTTTCGACTTTTTAAACCTTCGTTGTTGCCGTTGGTCGATTGTAGGAACGCACATTGCAAGAGAAATATTCTTATCTTTTGTGCATTTTTATCGCGTGGTTATAAATTTCTTTTTGGGTTGATGGTATTTTATATTAGAGCCATCGAAACGCGAAGAATGCAGAAGCGATTTATATCATTTCGTTTATCTTTGACTCTAGGTTCTCAAATTTAACGATGATACTTTATTACAAGAAAAACGAAAACAGAAGTTTCAAACTAAATCGAAGATCCAAAGGTTTTCCGGCCTCGGTATAAATCGCAGAATAGCGTAAACGCCGAAGAGTCGCGTCGATTTCAGTCATGTTGGTTCGAGTTAGGTTAGTTTCGTCTTTCAAAGACAGATTGTCGAGTAGGAAGTGGCTGCTGGCCAAAATCGACTGAATTTACTGCTGGACCACCCCTATAGTGCCGAGATTCTTACTATTACGTCGTAATTGCCTTGACAGACAGCTTACAAACGCGTTTTCAACTTTCGAGAGGATGGAGAGTGCCGAATTCCCATAAAATTAACATTTTATTCGGACCATTCATAACCACAGTTTGAATGTGATTGCAGTTTCAAACTTTTTAGGGGATTCCGCAGGCTTGCTGGGTCTTTTTTTCATTTCACTGAGTTTTTTTACTGTACCTCGGCGAATCTCTAATTTGCCTGAAATAAGTCGAATCCAAATTCATAATTTACTGTAAATCGGGATACTTCATAAATTTTTCGATCTAATTTTTTCGGGAAAGAAGTATCCTGTGAAGAAATTTTATTACATATTTTCCATGTGTCTGTCGTATGTAGGGTTAGACCTTTGGCAATTGTACCACGATTATTGGGATACCGTGTACAGTCGGTACGCACGAGAAATATCTACAGTCTACATGATAAAATTTATTCGTTTGTAACGAGGTTTAAGCTTGTAAATTCCAAACGTCCGGATCTTTGGAGGTATGTAGTTACGTGGATACATGGCTACATTTACGATATTAGATCGGTAGATGTTGACGGATAAATAAGCGGAGAACGGTGACTAGTACTTACTCGACCGATTCGAGTAGACTTAAATGAATCGATCGTTTAGCGCGAAAGGAACAAGCAATACGTCCGGGATTATGTAATGCGAACAGTCGCAAGAAAGGAGGCATTCCTTGCTCGTGTACTCAAGATTAGCAATGTTATTTATACGTATCTACTGTCTATTGAACAGTCTAATGCTTTCGAAAACGTTATTTATATCTAATATTGCATTACAATATTACGAACTTGTATTTGAATTTATCGAATATCGTATGTAATTTAAGGAATTGCGAAGGAAAATTAATTCTGTACTTTTAATTGTTTGCAGAAATGTTGAAATTTATATTTATAAAGTATGGTAAGTTGCATAATATTCACCTTGGAAAAAATGTAGATAGAAATAGAAATGATGCTACATTCGTATAAAAAATTAAATTACATTAATTGTCCAGAGGTTCTTCAGTTTGTTAAGCTTACTCCTCCGTTTAGATCTTTCAGAAAATTCCTAATTTTCCACACAGACCTAATTATATTTTTAGTAGTTGGATTAATCGCATTTGCAGACGTTCTAATTTACTTGGCCATCGATTAAACTTATTCTGCGAGTCGCTTCCTGTATTCAAAAAGAAATGGTAAAAATGCAGTACGTAATTGACTAATACCAATGGCGCAACATTTGTGGTAACCTGTTGTTGTTACCAATTGCAGGTATTTGTTCATTTTATATTGTTGTATTTATTTTTCATATCAAAGGGTGTCATCCTTACATAAATAAATGATAATAATAATTATCGTAATTATATATACAGTATCATTATAATAATTGTTATTATTATTATCAGATAAAGTCTTTCCGTAATTCTGCTCTTTCCTGTGAAACCTTTATGAGAAAATGTATTCCTATCGATAGTAATTAATAAAAAAAGTACAATTTTGAAGGGGCGTGTATAGGTAGAAAAACTAATGTTTACAGTTCTAGAAGAAGAACGATCAGGAAAATCGCTTTTCTTGAATTCGTTCCAGGTCTATATTGGATCTACGCGAATCTACATAATGGATCTGCATGTAATGGATCTCGTTTGAATTCTGTCCAGATCTAGAATTAATGTACGTACATGTTCGATTTAGAATCGCTTGCATCGGTTTCTAGTTTTATCCAATGGCACAGGATTCGTTTATCATTATTAGGTAATCAACTTTCTTATTAGTGGTAATTTATTGCAAATACTTCCTATAAAAATGTGCATAATAATTTGCATTACACATACAACTTGTTTCTTTTTATATTAGCTGGCAATCTATGTACGTATATAATGTTTTATTAGAAATACAAGTATCTTATTTAAGTCTTCATTACAAGTCCCAGACCTGGAAAAAATGTCTTTCGTAGCTAAATGGTCGAGTTAATTAATTAACAAATCCTATTTCAAATATATTTTTTAGAAAATTTACTTCTCCGAGTTCTATTACTCTTCTATCGTGCATACACAATACACAACGAGGACAGCTCGAAGCCATCGCTTGGCGAGAGAATTCTCTCCCACCGAAAGTCCTGACTCGGCCCTGGGGAGAATCGAATCGTTTTCTTCTTGTTGTGTCGGCGTCGGCGGTGTCGGCATTCCAAAGACCGAACACGATGCAAGAGAACGGCCACAGCCGGCCACCTATCGTACTCGCTCTCACTTCGTGCTGCAGTTTCGCGTTCCTTTATGATCCTGCGTTCCATCAATAAAATCCACCCTCTAGCTCTTCTCTTTTCTTCACCTCTTCCTGCCTCGCCTTATTGTTTTCTCACCATCCGGACCACTCGATTAGCCTTCTTACATCCAGTTCTGCTAAAAAAGAAAATTTTAAGGCAATTTTCTGTCGTAAATCGACTATTTTCCCGAGCTGCTGAGAAAATCAAGATACGACAGCTGTGACCGTGACTGAATGGGCTGACGACACGGACCGATCGATAGGAGCGAAAGACTAGAGGGCATAATGCTCTAGCGCGCAGCTGGCGATCGAAAGAAAGGAAAGTTCACAGCCGTAAAGCGTGATTTTAGCTCGTGACCCTACCTGCTGAACTCATTTCCACGCGCAGCTACCTCATATTCTTTGCAGTTTCGTGCAACCGGTAGTTCTATTGATATCAGGGATCAAATTTATCGAAATAGATGTGTCAAGTGATCTTCGAAATATTAAGTTGGCAGTTCAAACTAAATATTTCTAGTAGTATATTATTAGGGTGAAACGAAAAAAAAAAAAAACTAAAATTATGTGACCATTTTCTTGTAGTAAAAGAACTCCGCTCTTTCAGATTAAGCATAGAAAGCAAGAGTTCATTTTCGTTCGAATGAATTTTTAGGTTCCTACGCAAACAAAACAATTTTAGGTAAATAGATTCCGTTGAAGATTTTTGTATTCACAATATTTTAATTACTTACGATATTTCAGTTCTCATAAATTTTGTTTTTGAAATAGTATAATTCTATATAATGTTCATGGTATTTCCGTCATCCGCTGTATAATACGATTAATCCTTTGATTATTTACAGTATTAACATTAATTAATTAGCATTGTTTGTTTGATTGTTTACAATAATAACATTAATTAATAATCCTGTTATCTTGTTTTAATTTAGAAAAAATGACTGTGCATTTTGTCATGACACGTTGTTTATCAATGAATACACGTTTGTTCTATCAACGACACGCTTCTTGAAGAGTTCCAGCAAAAGCCATTTAAAAATGCATAAGATTTCATACACATAAATAAGACTCAAGGTCGCGTAAGTAGTTGGCGAATTTTTTTGGCGTCACGTGTGCTTGTTTTAAATAGGAAAAAAGTTAATAAATTTCTTTTTGCTGAATATACTAGACGAAACCAGTGAGTGACGTTTTATTGTAATATATCTTGAAAATATCCCTTTTAATGACTGTTAAATTTAAAACGTTCACGTGTCCAACGCATGATATAATACGTTTACATAACACTCAGAGAAGTTTTTTTAAATTCCTATATCCAAGAATTGTTTTAATTCAAAATTTACGATTTTCCTTGTGTTTGATATTTATTACATACTATATCACTACCAGGTAGTGACACGCATAAACGCTACATTACTCGTAGAATATTATCGTTGTCCATTTATTATAAAACGAATTTATATATAGGGACAATTATTAAAGTTTTTCGTACGCAACGTCTAACATGGTTTTTTAGCATTTTTACACAAATAAAATTTCATCAAATCGAGCCATTGAAGATGATCAGAAGAACCAATTGTTCGTACGAAACTTTCTGAGCGGAGTTATTTAAAAAAATTGCCTGGCCAGTCGATTCGACTGGCCGCTTCCTCTCCGTAAATCGCTATCTGCGAACGTTCAGGAAACGTTCGAGGATCGACCTTGGCCCGCCACGACTCTGCAGAATGGTATTAACAAGATTTCGGCACGTGCGTCGGAACTCTGACCGAGCAGGCCGTACGCGTGGCCTTTCGGCTCCCCTAATCATCATAGTCGAAAAACGGCCTAAGAGTTGGCATCTCCTAAGCGAAATTCAATCTTTCGATCTTAACGTTGAAAAAATATTTTTCTTTATGAAATGAAAATCCTCCGATATGTAGAAATCTAATTATATATACATATAACTATAACTGCTCCGAAATGTATGCGAATATATGAAAATTTCTAAAGTACAGAAGATTATCGATCTATGAAACGTAGAATTCTTTTTTATATAGTTCTGTAATTGGAGGATATACAGAAATAAGATTATGACATTTTAGAGCAATAAATATCGATACTAGCGTAATGTAAAAAATTCTTGATCTATAATACCTCTATTGACAGTAATAATACATTTATATGAATATTCATAACAAACTATATATAATGTTTTGGGAGAGGAACTTTATAAACCGCTCTAAAATATGAAAGATTTTTATAGCATTCAGAGAAAATGCGTATGAACACGCGAACACATGATTTGGTCACAGACATTGCGAGTTCGAAATTGAAACCTGGATGATTTAGCTAGATCACGCTGATCCCGAAATCATGGCAAACAACGACAACCATTTTTATAGCTGTTTCTTCGTATTGCCGGCGTCGATTGTCTAGAGGTAAAAAATGGATTGCCTCGAATTTAAGCGATCGAGTCACGCGATACATAATCAACTCCCAGTTCGATGTTTTATGAGCTTTTAATTTTTCTATCTTCTCTTTTTAAAGGGCAAAAGAAGAAATAGAAATGAGAATACTCGTGATATATATCCAACCATAACTTTTCGAAAATTAATAATTAAATTCTAAAGTATTTTTTTAATTTAATATTTCATATTTATTAATACCCGAAATAAATTCTTAAATATTTTACATCTTCAGTCGGAACATTAAAGAACATGAGAAAATTCCAATTAAATATTTAACATTTCTTTAATTGTAAAGAATATCTAAATATGTATTTATTTTTGTGAATTATCAAAATTCTTCTAGCTTTATTAATTAAACAAATTTCGTAATTCCGAAATGAATTAAAACATACGAAAAGGAATAAAATCCGCGGATTCTCCAAGGAACGCGGATTCGGTTCCATCTGGATCGCTTCCGGTTCTCAATGTTAACTGTGAGTTTTTAATTGCACAAATAAAGAAAAACATGCGCGCAAAGGGCAGCTCTTTTCGTTCCAACTCCTTGTGCCCTTGACAGATGCCGAGTGTGTTCGCGATTATGCTCTAAGATCGGGCTTACATACACGCAAACGCAATAATAAGAGTCCGTGTAGGGACTCGTACCCGGTTCCTCTGATATTATTCTTCAGACATCCTTTCTCTTTTTCGTCTTTCTCTGGTTAAGACTTCTCCTCTACTCTAGTTTCTTCGTCATTTTCTTCTTTTGGTCTTGTTACAGCGCACCTTTGCATTCTTTCTCCACCTTTCTCTCCTCTCACGAGTGATCTTTTTCGTTTTGTTACTTCCTTTCTGTCTCAACCTTGCGGTGTTTCTCGTCTTCAATATTTCCATGTGTTTTACGTGTTTATGCGAGTAGGAATATTTTAGGAAAAGATTTTTTGTTGATCGTAAGATCGTTTTATGTTTTTGTCGGAAGAATGACAACTTTTTGGCGAATTGGCTAATACTTTTCTTTGCTAGTTTCCTTTTTTTTCATTTTTCGTTCCTTTCGACGCGAATTATATTTAGATCGTTACTCGCCCAAACCGAAGATTCAATCATATGATGTCATAGATGTATGTAAATATGCATGATACGCAATATAACGCATCGTTAACATTTTCTTGACCTCTCTCACACACTTAATCCGCTTACACGAGTTTGAGTTAGCTGCTCAGTTTATGTAGATTCATATTTTTTTATTGGGCGCAACTTTTCTATAGAAATGAAACTTAAGTAGGGCAATTTATTTCAATTGTTATATATGCAAATATTGTATTATACTTGAAGTATAATCTGTGCGATGGACAGATTTCAATATTAAAATATCTAAATGGATTTTTCAAGTGATCTAAATGTCACTTTAAATGAAAATATCTTTTTATTCCTTTATTTTGTGATCTTTTATTATATGTTTTTATATGTTTTATGACACCCTATGTTTTCTTCAAACCATGTCAAACACGTCTTCATCATATATTCAATACCAAATTTATATCTCCAAATTGATTTTTCCCTTACGTCTCGTCGCGCTGTCATTGGAATCGAATGACCTTTTTGACGAGTAATTTTTTATTAGATTCATCGCCATGCCTTTTCATTTGTCTCTGAATGACGCTAGGTGATGCAACCGTGAGATTGTAAACCAAACCAAGCCACACGAGGAGATACGGTACTCTGGTGAACAAATTAAATTTTTCTGCCATTCGATAGTCCCATGGAAGAATGTAATGAAAATTTTGTCGATCTTCATCGAATGTTACGATTGTTGCTATAATAAATTCCAAAGGTCAGATCCTCCTGAAATGTGTACATAAATATAAGTATTCTATTTCATTAGTTGTGTCCATAAAAATATGGATTTGAAAAGAATCGCATGCTTTGCAAATTCTATATTTCGTACCTTTTATAATAAATAAACTTTATAAGATAATTAAAACCATATGGTTGCTTGTATTTTTAATAATAGTTTTTGTATTAGTAGAAATAATCCCTCAAGAAATTTAAAACGTATAAACTTTAGCTCCACTGATTTTAGTTTAAATTTAATTCTCTTTTATATACGGTGTATCGCTTAATTCGTGTATGACTTCATATTGCGAAATATCATGTTCAGCAGTCTATGTATTTAAATTCTAGAAATTCTTTGTCCGTGCTTACACGCGAGCATAGACGAATTACATGGAGTTTTAACGAGTTGTGAAATACTTTCTCGTTATCATGATATTTTGAATTTAATAATCCAGCCTTTCGAAAGAGGAACAATGTGTGCAACAGAATTTAATACAATTACGTTAAATTAAATTTTAATATATTCATACTTTAATGTAATAAAGTATATTAAAATCATAGAATAATTTCCATGAAAGCAATTGTTTTTTTTATGCTCTTATGAATCTACTTGGAAATTAGTAAATTAGAAAAAGAAAAACAAGATTTTTCTCAATATAAAAGAGAAAATAGATAGATAAATCAATTGAACAATTATATTTAAAATAATAAAGAACAAAAATAAAAATAATTGAAATCCTATATTACGATTAAAATAAAAATTAGAGAACAGGAATTACAGATTCATAGTAAAATAACCATAAAGCAAGATCAGTGAAAAAAGCTCAATTTATAATTCTACAAAACATTTTTTAACGTGAATCCTGATCTTGCTTTTATCGCATCGAGAAATGCATCTGAACCTACAAATTAATCCGATCCAAAATGAACAAATCTAGAGCAAAAATGAAAAGAAAAAATAATTCAACGGTTGCAGGAAAAAATTATTCATGAAACCAGTTCTTCGATTAACCAGTTAAATGTCCTTTGCATCATATGCATAATCACAGTGGAGACGTTTTTTTAAATGTATATTACTTGGAGTTTCGAGTGGAACGAGTTTCAAGAGAGAAACAGCTGAAGATGGCTTCACGACACACGCGGGCATCTGTTCGTTGGCCACCTGTCGGCAGGTGCAAAACGTACAGCCCGTTACCTTTTACTCCTGTATCAATTGACCCTTTTGTTTTCGCTGCTACCACCACCATTCCCGTTTTACTACGTACTACGTGCGTACGACACGCGTACGTCGCTGTTCCGGATGTTATCGACTCGACCACAGACCCATGGTGGTCCTTTCTCCCCCTTGATAAAACCCTTTAAGCTTCAGCCATATAAACAGGAAGTATCTTACACCCCCTCCTCTTGCCTATTTATTTTGTATTCAGACACAGATTGCGAATAATTCTTTGGGAACACCTGCGTGTTGAATGAACCTTTATTCTTTTTAAACTCGGCCTAGTTCCGCTGTTTCTTGTCCTTTGGTATTTTATGGATTTTAGTTTGGTTCGTTTCGAAGGTTTTTATTGATTGAAAGTATAGCGAGATATGCCAGGATGGTTTTAGTAGAAGTTCGTTCGTTCTAGCGTCAGTTTGTTCTAAAAATATATAGAACAATTTTTATATCGACAATGTTCGAACACCACGATATCTGACAAATACGATGTAAAAATTATTTAACGAGTATTGACTTAGAATGGGTGGAATAGATATTGATTTAGGTAAAACGTGTATAAAGATAAAAATAGAGTAGCAACGCGCGCTTTGAAGATCACTTTTTAAATCTTGGATACATCGTTGGGCCGCACCTGCAACACTTCATTTTAATTTTTACTTTGTATCTTGTATCTTACACGTTGATGATCATCGATGATATTTATCGCATAGATTGTAGAATACAAATTATTAACGTACTAAATACGGAAATAAGTATTTATTTCAATAACATGGCATTCTTATTTCAGGCTGCGATACTTCAGCAGACTGCCGAATACATATACCAGCTGGAGCAAGAGAAAACCCAACTGCTGTCACAGAACTGTCAATTAAAGCGACTGGTGAATCAACACGAGGGTGGTGATGTTCCGATCAAGAAACGCAAACCGGACAATCAAGGTGAGTGTGTTCACTTTGATCTAAAGGAAATTGACAATTTTACTTATAACGATTATAATGTGTCATTAACTAAATAGTATGTATCTTAAGTTGAAACTATACATCTTAAACGTATACAAAATTGCGAATCAAATATTTGTATGATTTTACTACGACCATAGAACTAATCTATCACTCTTGGAGGAAGAACGCAATCTGCGAACGCACGATCACTAATTTACCCGCGTCATCAGAATAACTTGCTTTATGATACTGACTCATCGGGAAGATTCGTCGAGGAATTTTTTAATTTGTCGGTCGAAAGTGGTGTGGAGATTAATATAGGAGTCGTTCGTCATTTTCGTGCGAGTAATTACATTCCTGCAGGCTCTGCCGGATATTCTATTCTGTTCACAAGAGGGAAGAAGTCGCAATTCGATCGATAGGATCGAAACTTCGTTTACTTTCCTTTGATTCTCACGGCGCGGCGCGATTAAATTTTCAATCTTACGCATCGGATAAAAAGAGGGATGCTTCCTCTTTGTCTACTAAATCATTGATTTCCACGGACTAATAAATTATTTGAATATAATCGTTGATTTTGTGATCGTCATTCTTATATTTATGATAAGTTTATAAACTCACAACCTTTATACAAACTTCCATTTCATGACTATTGAAAAGAGATATGACGAAGGAAATTTTATTAAAACTGAAAAGAAAAAAGAACACACACACACACGCACACGATTTAAAAATTCTCAGCGCGTTATTAATTAATTCCTCATTTTTTAGTTTTATTTTATAATTCCAGTGCAAGTAATATCCTTATTAAGAATGAATTTATTTATTATATATTATATATTTGTTTTATTATATTTATTATTATTAATTTAGAAGTCTCGAATATATCATATATAAAATATTAACACATTCTATCCTAGATAATAGTTTACTTTCAGAAGTTAGTTTTGTGAATTCTATTCTCTTCGATCAAATCGACGATATAAAATACATTTAGAAACGTTAAAGAGTGTAGAACTTATTCTGCTTTTGCTATATGTGATTAAGTAATGAATTATCGATGGAATTTGCTTGTTTCAGGAGGTGTCGTGGTTAGTCTACCAATGCACGTTAGCGAAAGCGGTGACGAAGGATTGGGCAGCATGTCCCCAGAACCATTGTCGGTAATAACGGTGACCACAGAGGGACATTCTGTGGTCAACAGTGAGGTGGTAGAACTCAGACGACAGTTGGAAAGGGAACGTCACGCGAGGTTGCATCTAGAGAAGCAGATGAGAGCTATACAGAGTCAACTATACCCGGAAAGATTCAGGGATAATCAACTGATCACTTATCAGCCTCACGAGGTAAATTATTAAATAATGTTCTCCTTTTTATTGCATTGACAATAAATAATATAGTACATAAAAATTTCTCTTTATTTGTGACAACAATGTGTAAAATATGAAGAGGGTGAAATTCTTAATTCCTATTCTTCAGGTGATTGAACATACGGACAACGTGATCGCTCAAGAGACAGAGGAAGCGGTAGCGGCACTGCAGGTAGTTTCCGTGGTGTCCTTGGCACCGGTTGGCACGACGCAGACCGTGGACACGTCTAGTCCGGATCCAAGTTCACCACCTCTGTCTCCACAACCCGCCGATATGGTACCAGAAGAGATCAAGGAGGAAGAGACTGGACCAGGTTCGCCGAAGATTGTAACGTTTGGTCAGAACCAGGTGTTCTCTGCAATTGACGAACAGACAACCGGTGACTCTTTTTCCTCGTCGAGTCGTGTCACGTACGCCACGACTACGGGGGAGTTTAAAAACGCGTCACCTCAATATATCACCACCAGCCCCAGCAGGCCTTTCTCACCGACCGCGGAGCCGCAACGACTACCAAGCGTCCTCGAGGCCGCTATGAAAGCGGAACCGAAAGTAGAAGTTGAGAGGTGAGTGTTCTGGTTTCCTGTTTTTTATTTTCTGTTAATATTATTATACGTATTAATATATTAATATTGCTGGTTACATTATGAGTGGATGCAAATTTGTATTTTTAGGAGAATAATTAAAGAAACAGAACTGTATATTTTTATATATTATATGGGTTCTGTGTATTTTTATATCTTTGTATATCTATAATAATATAAAAAATATAAACATAAAAGTCTGTAACATATTTATAGTGCAACTCGTTCCCAGCTTCTGTTTATATGCAACCTCCTTTATAGGTATTAGAAAATTTATAAATAATTAATAATATTGTATTGTAATGTATGAATAAATATTAATTATAAAATAATAATTTGAAATAAATAAAAATATAACATTCTATATATGCATTGAATATTATATGTATTAAATTTACTGTATATAGATTATAGATATAATGGTTAGATATAACGGATATATAGATAGAACGGTTTAATAAATTGATTATTCTATAGGTGGAGTCAATTTTTAATATTAATTTCGTATAATATATCACGTCTTATATAATATTAAGAACATTTCTGGAAAAGGCAATGTGTCTTAACAAATTTAAAATATGCTATCGTTTTACTTACAAGATATAAGTGTTTCAATTTTACGATGAACTTTACGTGATACATTTATATAGCCTGCATTTAGTATGTAGGGTAAATGTCAAGGTAAATAGTAACACATGTCTCCATCTTATTAATATTTTATGATTCTTGTTATGAACGTCGTGCATTTGACTGATAACAAGACTTCAAAAATGTAAACAGCTTTTATAATTTATCAAATAATTTTCATGCAGAATTATCAAATTTTCAATATTATTTTCGAATTTTCTGATACATTTTACTAACACAAATTTGTTATGCTCGATGAAATTCATTATTATCATGCTATTATCATGTATTTATACATTTATGAGAAATTTAATTGTCAAAATGTACAGAATGTACACAATATTTAGTGACTGGAACAAAGTTCAGTTTGTTTATGTACATTCATTAACATAGGAAATTGCATAAATATGCGGTTTGTAAAACTACATGATAGCACGTATAAAAGAAAAATCATTCTAATTCCAGGTTGCCGTCGCCTTCAAACTCCCTAGACGACAGTTCCCCTCAGGCGAGGCTTTATTTAGCGAACACCTCCAGACAGAATCTGGAAACGATCGTGGAGGCGATACGTCACCTAGAGGGGGACCATCTCTTCAGCGACGAACCAGCGCAGGACATGCCGCTGGCGTTGACCAACAAACAAACGGCGAACACGTCGAGCAAATCATCTACTACGCCAGGCGCGTCGCCGACGGCGAAGCAGCGGCTACTACAGGCCGAGTTCCTTCAGTTCCACAGACAGCAACAGGCCCAGCAGCGACCGGGCGTGATCGTAGTGAAGCATTCGTGATCAAAAGGCGCGTCGCGATCAGCAAACTGAACGCGCGCGTTCGCCACGGCGAACTCGCCTCCGCTCGAGATTAATGGACGGTCGAAAACCCGCGACGCATCGAGACATCAAGAGACGCATCCTTCGAAAAGTGTGTACACAGAAACACGTACGTTAAGTAACCAACCGAGAGAATAAAGAAGAAGAAGAAGAAAGAAGGATGTTTCTGCTACACAGTCTACGCTCGAGTCGGAGGCTCTGTTTCCTCGAAGACGCTCGGGACGCCTCCTTGCGTTCGCTGTTGTAACCGCCGACCGACCATTGTATCGGTGTTGCTCTGTCGGCGTTTTCGTATGTTCCTACTGCCTGTCGTCCGCCGTCGTTTCGAGCACAGATCTGTCCCCAGTGTCCATCGAGATTCAAACCTGTTGCTGTTTACGTTCGAGGGATTAGATAATCGTTTATTGGTTAATAAGTATCGACAGATCCAACGAGAAAGCTATCTAACCACATACTTTCTATTGATGGAGTTTGAGGTTATGAAAATCTCGAAACGAGGGTGGGGCCAAAAAGTCGAAGCTCGACGAAAGGATCCTCGCCACCGAGTCGTCGAAATGTTTCCCTCGTCCTAACCTCACTTTTCATCGCCCACTCCAATCATCATTATCCTCTCGCTAGTTCTTGTAAATACCACCGATATATTTTCCTCTTAGTTAGGTTCTCCATCGTGTCCCATTTCCGTTTTATTTTTTTTATTTTCTTTCTTTGTAATAAGAACACGATGGTGAACCCAAGCGTTTCCCTCATTCCCAAGAAAGATTCTTCCCTGTCCTGCTGTCATCCTCAATAACACCCGTAATAGGGTTGAATCGTTAGTCTTTTCCCAACATTTATCCCCTTCATCACTTCGCGAATCGAGACAGCGAAGCGGGCGTTTCTCTCCTCGTGTGTTAACGAGACAGGATTTTTCATTTTCTTTTTCTTGTTTTTTTTCCATAGACTTAAGGCGACATGCTACCACAATAATAATTATTCCTAGGTCGTAAGGCTGCGTATGCTGTATGTCGTACCGATATATACATATGTACACACGATATATACGTATATACATGAGACAATGTAACGAGTACGATCCCCTTCCGCGAAATGTGTATATACATATATGTATATGTATGTGTGTATACGTATATATGTATATAGATATATATATAATGGATATATATATACACACACACACAAACATACACACATTTGCGTTTTCTTTTTTACATTGTTACGAGAATTCAAAGAAAAAAGGAAAAAAAAGGAGCATTCTATATATATATACATATAAAAGATACTTATAGGAAGCGGATACACTCTCGACGACACCGTACATTCTTTTGTCTTTTCTTTTTCTCTGTTTCTTGTTTTTCTCTTTATGTTTCTGTTTTTTTTACGATGTTCATATGGACTTAGTACCATATTGTTCGAGTGATAGTTCGATCAACAGGATCGATCACACACATTGTACGCATACTACACGTATATATGTGTATATATATACGTATATGTATATTACACATACACGCCGCATGCTTAATATTTGACACACATTAAGATGCACCTAAGCGAAAGAGCCATAAAAAGAAAAATACCGATTGTTTCCATGAACCAATTTAGGAAGAGAAAACAAAAAAAAAACGGCAGAGCGAAAAACATAGTTATCCAGTCGAAGAGTGATCTCGTCGCACGAGAGAGCACACGCGAGCAAGAAATTCCGTTTAATCTGTGCCAAATATCGAGTAACCAGACTTTTTGTTCCTTCGTAGATAGTAGTAGTGCCAGCGACGAAAAACAGAAAATTGGTAGACCTGGCGTTCGAACCAAAATGGCGGCGATCAGCCGCTGAAACGATGATCGTTCACTCCCTTCTCGCAAATCGTGTCTGGCATGCATATTACGACACTCGAGCTCGCGAGGCAGACTTTTTCTACCGTGTGTACACTTTTTTAATATTCACTTGTTCCCCTAACCTCAATCGCGAGACGAAAATTCGAAAAACCAAAAAAACATATAATAAAAAAATAACAAAAAAATATATACATGTATTGAAACGCAGAAGGCTGAAACACTGGGAGCAATCACCATCAACACTGCTTCGGTGATCCTCGCAACAACACTTTCCCCCCAACCATTTTTGTACGTCGAACGAAGCACGATGTTTTTAGGTTAAGAAACTTGAGAGAAGCGAGCCATGATTTCTTCGTGCCTTTTGAAGGGAAGAACGATCTATTCGATTGGATCGAACGCGACTTAAATACCGATCAATCAAATATTGTAGAACTTTGTTTATCTGAAAGCTGAAGTTATTCATGAAGGAAATAATGTGCATATATAACAAGAGTCTATATTATACATGACCCTATGACAAAGCCATATTGATCATCTGTATAAATTGAAAAGCAGAGAAGAGTGACGATGTTGCAGACACTATTTTTTAATCTTACTTTAGGATTTATTATTATTTTTGTTATCTCTTTGCAATAAATGATCTTGTGAAAGTAAGTCATTTGTTTATTAAGAATTGAATATTAATCATGTAGTCACGCAATGAAACTGAGAAATTGACAAAAGTGGTGCTGATCAATTTGGCTTATGAGGCGCTTAATAAAAGTTCATATTCAGGATTCTCTTGCACAATAATTTAGTATAAATATTAATAAAATTAATAAATTGACAAATTATGAATTTTATGTGTTAGACTTCTCTTTTATAGACACATGTTAAATAGGATAAGCAAATGACTTGTGATTTGTAAAAGTTCATTTATTTTATTATCAAAAGAACTTATTAATACTGATAATTTGTAACTTATGATTAGTAAAATGTCACTAATAATACTAATTTCATTGTGCAAGAGGAACCAAATAATCAGTTAACAAAATTTCGTTTCAATAAATGAAGTTCTACTATATAAACAGACAGACATACATTCGTTTGAGTTAAACGCGTCTTTCTCTCTCTCTCTCTCTCTCTCTCTCTCTCTCTCTCTCTTTTTCTCTCTCGTTTTACGTTGCATCTTTTTTTCTTAATCCTAGAAAAATAAACACGGACTGAATTACCGACATAACGCGTGCGTCTAGTTACTTTTTTCTATTTCTCTTTTCTTTCCAGATCGAAACAGTGGATCCTTTCGATCGCCATTCGATATACCGACACACGGTTTAGTTTTCCATGCGATGAAGATACGAGAGAGTGTGTATGTATTGAGTTTTGAGCGAATATGTAGTATGCCTATCATCGAGAGGGATTTCATTGTTAGATATACATACACTTGTGTTTGTAAGTACATAAGCAAAAGGCAGACGCAGAAAGAATTATGAAATAAACGAAGATGAAACACTGGCGTAAAGATTAAGAACTTTAGTTAACGTTTAGCAGCTAGAGAGTACGTAGGAATTGTTAGCAGCGAGTACACAATGAAGATACAACCATGTTATTAATATTGTCTATCGGTATGATAAATGTGAACGCTAATCCGTAATTGTACTGTGTGTATATACTATTATAGCGATGTTACGTAGGTTATACACGTGATTATCTAAGGCCGACGTTAAAAAGCTTGCAATGGAGAAGAAGCATAACGAAAGAGAGAAGAAGAAAGAAAATGGAAGAGAGTTTCAGTTTCTCGTACCTGACGCGACAACTTTTTCTATCACGCGTTCATCGTTTTTCTACGATTTTCAACGCCGCTATTTCCACGTTTTTCACACTTCGTTCGCCACGAAAACATTTCGTGTCGCGACAGGTACGAAGAGACCATTTATATAAAGATAGGGTTAACCTTTAAAATTCCACGATGAAAGTGTAACTAATGGAACTTTGATATATCGTACCTTCGAGGAATTAAGATAAACCTTGTTCAAGGGTAATGTACAAAAATCTCGCGGTCGATGTTCGCGCGAGGACGCACGAGGGCCTAAGAAGTCGAGATACGAGTTTTCTTCGATCATTTTCATCTTTTCTTTCCTTTCCTAATTTTTCTTTTTTCTCTGACGTGGAAAAAGATAATTCGACGATTTCTCCGGTAAATTTCATCAATCGTTTTTTCAAGAGTGATTTTATACGATTGTAATGGCGTGTATGCGCGCGATCGATCTCCCCTCTTTCGGCTCTGAATGCGTGATCACGCGTACGCGACACTTTCCGTTTTCTCGTGTTTCTTGCTACTCGATAACGTGCGTTTTGATAATTTAATCAAATCACGATTAAAATATAAACATGAATATTACAGATCTGCAAGGAAATTAAATTGTCAGCGTTTATCTTGTCAATAATATTTTTTTAAGTTTTAATAAATTAGTGTTATTTAAACGATACTTCACACTTTCTTTTATTAGAATATTTTCTTCTCTATGAACACTCACTTAATGATGTCTCCTCGAAATAATAGTTTGCAAGCGAATTATTTGGAAAAGACAGCCACTAATTTTTGTGAAATTAAGGTTTGCGAAAACTCCTTCGAAATGATAATTATTGAAAGGATATTGTATCTTGTAGCAAGGAACACTTGTAATTTAAATATTCGAGCGCTTCCATAGATTATGGAAAAGCTTGTACAATGTATACGAGAATGTTGCGCGCATACATTGCGTCTAAATGTAAGAAAGAAGCAGTGACGAATCTAGAGTACACGCGAGAAAACTACATACGCTATGCATACGCATTTACACAGCTTACTTTGCGAGCATTTAGGGGAAAAAGCCTTAACCTTCCTAAGGCTTCGTGCGACTCGATCAAATCTTGTTTTCTCTCGAGCCATACTTGTTTGAATGTTATTAAAAATCTAAGAATTTGAGAGAGAATGTACTTGTTATATTTTTGGCGAACAAATGCCTGATTTAATTTTATTTCGTTTATGACGAAACGAAGTTCTTAGGAATGATAAGAGCCACGGTGAAGAGTACGGTGATAAGTAGACTGCGGACTTTTATGGGAATCTATGGTTTTATAAACACAACTAAAGAAATAGAATTCACTTGATCAATGAACTTCATTGATAGAGATTTGTTTTATGTATTGAATTATTGATATGTATTTTATATATTTTTGCATATATTATATGCATTCTGTGCATTTTTATCTTTTGCATAAATGCATAGAAATCCGCGGTCGCATGATAAACAAAAGTATTGGCATAGATCAGGTTATTTTGTAAACTTTTATGTTGGTTTGTAAAAGACATGGTTCTTTGTTTATTTTTTGTAAAATATAAGGAGCAAAAGTTGCAAAGTTATGATATTTAATTTTGCCATATTAATTGTACCCATTAAGGACAAAGCAACGAAATAAAGTTGCAAGAATGCAATATTATTGGAAGACAAATACAGTAATTTATTGTTTCATGAAGATAAAAGATACGTATTACAATAATAAATACTATATGTGTGTATAGTATGTATATATGTGTGTGTATATATATATATATATATATATATATATATATATATATATATATATATATATATACACATATATATCTTATATATATATATAAGAAAAATTGGAGTAAAAACAGATCGTTATATATTTTTCATTATTTGCGAAGTAATTTCGATACAGTTTCTTAACAACAGCGATGAAAATATATTACAAACAAAATTGAATAAGCAATCGTACGTTTTGCAGGTTTGCACAGGATTATTAAAATCTGGTCTGTGCCAATATTTTTATTAATTACTGTATATACAGACTATAAATTGATGAGTTGGTGTATGGGTGGGTCTACCATGCGTTTCTTCCCTGTAATATATTTCTCGTAAAGTCGGTTCGCGGCAGAAAAACGCGTTGACGTGTATTTTGCCCAGTGTTTGACAAAAAACGCTTTGAGGAAAATCAGATTTCGATTATTATATCCATTCTATGCTATTAAATAATTATAAAATAAAACATTAACGATTCCAATATTTAGTTATACTTCTTTGTTTGAAAGGAATTACTTATAATTATGAAGCCTATGTATTATGAAAATAGTACTCTTATCCATTTAAATTTCGATATACAATGTACACGTAGCAATGGGAATTTCTGATCCAATTAAACTTTGCAAATCCGCAAAAATGTTAGAGAAAAAATTTTTAACTTTGTTACTATCAACAGTGATTAATTTATTTTTTATTTTTCCTTTTTGGAATACACGTCAACGTCCTCGGATAGTTACGTTTAAATGTGTTATCGATTTACAGCTTTTAATAATTGATGAAACAAATACTCGGAAACAAAGGAAATTCCTCCAATTTTTACCATAAATGTTTTTTAATCTACCATTTACACCGCATACAAATTGAAGATCTAACAAAGAAGATAAACTATATAACAACGCAAGAACAAATAAAGAATGCAGAAAAATATAGAAGAAATGACGGACTTTTGAATGGCGTTTCATTGAACCTGTTTTTATACATTGCTGCATTTCCTCACTCAAACGAAGAAACGATTTAAAACGATATACACACATAGACAGAAAGATAGAAAAGAGAATATAGAAACATTTAAAACGCCACTTTAGAATTCGATAATTCTCCCGGTAAAAAAGAAGAAAATAAATAATATAAATTATACATATAAATTTACGAAACAATGATTGCTATATCTTCATTATACTTTAACATTACTTAGTTAAAAGAATCTTAATAAGAAAAAATTAGAGGTAAAATACGAAGAGTCATCATAATAGTTTAATTACTATTATAAAGAAAAGAAAAAAACAGGAAGAAAGAGCAAGAGAAACGAAGATGAAGAATAAAATAAGAAAAAAAGAAAGAAGAAATAGTGGAGAAAAGCAAAAGAAGCGACAAAGAAGAAAAAGAATCCTTTTAACATTTAGGCGAGCGTGGCTGTGCGAGCGATTATGAATTAATTAGAGGAAGTTTAACGTTAAGGCTAATTTCGATTTGTACTTTTTTTGCGGCAAATGGCGACTGAAAGTTGTTCCTTGATCGTCCACTGCGAATACAAAATGGACGATTAACTGTCTCCTGGGAATAAAGAAAGCAAACGTTTCTTTTTATATTCTTCGTCGTAACTAATATATATTAGAATTTTAATTGATAAAAAATACACTACTCAATTGATATGCATGATTAATCTATTTGATCTTAACGTAACTTTTGTCTGTCACTTTGATTTCAAATGTCTCATTTAAAGAAATTCGAGTGTTTATTGAAGTTTTAAACGAGGACGAGGGATATTAAATCGATTCGTGTGCTCTTGAGTGTTCTCATCTCTCGAATAAGTAAATGACGTTGATAATGAGACTGAAAATAGCTCGAGAGAACGGAGTGCCTCTGATAAATCGATCGAGCATCGTAATTATTTTTCTATCACACTTTCGGTCGCCACGGGCCCAAAATCGAGGAGAAGAAAGAAGCACTGTGCATATTATAAATCCTAGAATGTTAAAATGGCGGCCACAACGTATTGCGTATGTAAGGTTAATAAAAAGATGTATGTGAATAGCGTTAAAGATTGCGAATTTGTTGAGAAAGGAGCGTTAGGAATATAGGAGAGAATAGTGTGCATGAGAGTTGAAGTACACTTAGTGGAACAGTGAATAAACAAGATGAATAAGAGTTAGGTTCAAAGAAATTCTCGTTTTTTGAGAATAGACCTGAATAACAGAATTTAGAGATAAATTCTTCGAGATGACATTCGTTTAAGGTGAGAGAGAAAACGGCGGTTTGATTGTTTTCTTTTTCTTTTCTTTTCTTTTCTTTTCCGCGTGTTTAACGTGCTTTTATTTGTAGGAAAGTCAAAATGTTTCTTTCTTGAATTTTACGAAGACAAACGAAAAAAACGAAATAACAAGGGAAAATACAGTTCTTTTTCCTCTTCTTATAGAGTTAAGATTCAAATTAAAGACTGTATAAGACTTTATACAGATGCGGTTTTTCGAACAGCGTTCGGCAATATTCGTGCATTTGATCGGCCGATAAATCAAAATTAATTTTGATCCTCTGTTAAATTAGACCTAAACACATAATACTATAGTAGGTTGGACATATCTAGAGTTTCTAAAAAATAATTTTTTTTTCTTAATAAATTAGTTTAAATAAAAATCAATAAATTTTTTCGTATCAGTGGCAAAGAAACACGTTTTTATCAATGTTTAATGGAAATGTTTGGAACTTAAAACAGAACAATTGATAAAGACAGGAACATGAAAAGAAAAAACAGAGGGAAGATTGATGGAACAATTTTATTGACTTTGAGATCGATGAAAACCATGTACCTAATTAGTTCGAAGCGCCGTCCAATTAATCGTTCAAATAGAAACGAGAAGAATGGGTGGAATATTACAAGCTTTCGCGAAGGGAACATTGTAACAGTATTAGTATTTTTTTCTCTGTTCTTTACGATTATTTCACGATTGTAAATTGAAAAAGGACATGGAATAAAAGAATTCGATTTAAATAGCGGTGATACCTCGATTAAGTAGCGATCTGACAAATTGGCGGCTATTTTTTTTCGTAAGTTTCGAACGTTGAAGAATGTCTAGTCGTTAGGAGCTGATATGCGTATATGATAATCTGTTTTATTCGCTTAGAAGAAAATCGAGAAGAAATCCATTGTGATCGAGGTTTCATCGTTTAATTTTCGGCAGGCCCTCGAACATCGACTTATTGTTGAAACGAAACGAAAGAAAGATTATATAATCTTAAATATAATGGACAACAAAACAGAAAACAATGAAAGGAAAGAAGAAAATGTTCCTCAAGTTTAAGCTACGTTCGCTTCGTGCGTCTGCATTCCCTCGTAGAAAGAACAAATTGAAGAAACGAAAATAGAGATGAAACAAGTTAGACGAAAACAGATATGAATCACGGAAGAAACAAGAGAAAGCCGAAAAAGAAAATGAGGAACGTCGCAACGCGCCGTAAATTCCGTCTATATAAATACATGAAATGAAACATTGAGAACAAAAATGAACTGGCTCGATAAACCAAGCAATTCTAAATAACCTAACAATAATCGTTATTAAAATAGTGGTAGGCATAAAATATGCGTTGCATCGACGATTTCATTATTTGGCTTTCATTTGGAACAAATGAATTCCTAAATGAACTAATGTCATAAGCGACACATTATGGAATATTAAAAAGTTCGCAATGAAAAGTTCGTTCATCAAAAATTGAATGATCTACGATATTCAGAAGAATGCGAAATCCACTTTTGTTCCCAATGTTTCGAACAAGAACAGACTGCCATTGATTCGAATGTACTTGTTTTGTAATCAATTCGTATAAAGAGAAGAAACAAACTGTGTACGACGGAAAGAGAGAGAACAATGAATGAGTGTCCGAGAACGCGTGAAACCGTTCCAATAATTAATATTCACATTTACTCTCACTTGCAAATTCACTTAAATAACATTTTCAAAATATTCCCACATTTAACTCCAACTTTACTTTCTCTTCCTTCTTTTTTATACAATATTTTCATTTCAACTCATCGACACGATAGAGATTGTAATTTTCTTGCATTTCTTTTTTCTTTGATATCGTGGTGCGTAACTTATTAATCGTCGAAATTTAAGGGGAGCTTGTAAAAATAAATCATTGTTCCGAGCGACGAACTCTAATTTATCATAGATTTATATAGAACTATACTTTTAAAAGCTGCGATTTATAAATTATAAATATATTAGAGAGAAAACGATGTTTCTAACGGACGATTTGTTTTGTTTTGTTTTGTTTTGTTTGCAATCGGCTCTTGTTTTGGACAAGATTCTGCGATTCCTTGTAGCTATAAGAAGATTTTTATCGATGTAATTTTGTTGATTAAACTATCGAAACATTGGATGGACGAACCTTTAAACGAGAGATCGCACAGCGGAGAGAATACTGTTCGTTCTGCCTTTTTTTTTTTTCTTTCCTTTTTGTAATCTAGACCGTAATTCTTAATTTTATTCTAGAATTCGTAAGGTTTATTTTGTAATTGATCAAAGAATTGAGAAAGAATGTTCTTGATTTTTATTTATTTCTTTCGATACTTCTGTTAAATGTGTTTCTTCTTTTATCAAATGTTCACGTAAGAGGAAAAAATGAGAAAAAATAAATTCGCAATGGTACAGCGCTATTTTCTTCTAAACTTTCTTCCTTCTTAATTTTTGAATGAGAACATTCAATAAGATATTGGATTTCACGTACTAACAGTCAAACAATGCGATATTGAGTTAACCAAATCCGAGATAAAAAGTAGAATTGTGAAATAATGAAGTAACATTATCAACATTTAAATATTTCTTCAATCTTAATACATCTTTAAGTTTATTATCCATATTCAAATATTCATTATTTACACAGTGACTTTCATTTAAAATTTGTCAGACAGCAATTGTTAAAATGCATCAAGAAGACGACTTTGTTTCGTGTAAAAGATCGAAAACTTCAAATCTACAGTATTCTTATCCATGTGTGGGTTAAGAAAGTGTCGATTTCTGTGGAATAATAAATAAATTCTTTCGTAAATTCTACTAAACTAAAAACAAAAAAAAAAAAAAGGAAAAACAAGAAAAACGAAAAAAATGTGGAAAGAGGTGAAGAGTGTGCGTGCGTGTATACTCGGAGATTTAATTACCACGTTCGATGATCGATAAAACGCTATCTAATTTACACAGGGCATTTAGTGCCAACGACCGTTACGAATAAGCAGTTACGAATAATAAACCGTAATTTGATAATAATTAATCGTGTCGTTTTAAGAATAGAGAGAATGGATCTAGTGAATTTTTACAAGAAACGCCGGACTCTGCGCATATCTAGAAAGACTGTCGTTTTGATCATCCTGAAAGAGAATAAAAATCATGAAGATCAACCGAAAAAGATAATTAAAATGGAATCTCAACTTGTTATCTGTAATTTGCCGAGGACAACTTTTTGTACATTTTACAGAGTTTTTGATAGCTTGTAAGACGGATAAACGTGAATGTTCTACCTTACGCATGCAAACACGACGAATTTTTATTCGATATGAAAATATTCTAAAATTTGTCCAATGGTTTTTATTCTTAACAAACAGGAGTGAAAAATATATATATGATGATGACTAACTTGGCCCTGCGTTAGCCCGGTGTAGTGAAAAATATTTTTTACAAATGTCAACAAATTTATTTTTTTAAATAATTACTAATACAAATTTAATATCTAATACAAAATTAATTAATTATTTTATAAAATCATTTTAAATGAAATTATACACGCGTCTTTTTTTATTCTCTATTATAGGAAAATTATCTTATTAATAAAAATATCAAATTTTTTACTTTAATGAAAATATGAAAATAGTACGAAAATATATTAATTAAACATTTAATTAAAATATTGTAAAAACACGGGTTAACGCGGGTCTAAAATAATCTTTTCTACGAGTTTCTTAAAGTCATACACAATACACCGCCCTAGTTTTAAATTGCACATAACAAATGTATCTCTGGTGACAATGTTAAGTGCCTAATATCGCAGCTCGCACTCGATGCGACAAGAACGTCACGTTCACGTGTATTTCTGGCAATGTATTAAGTTGTCCCGAAAGATTTTTTCGTTTTATAAGGAAATAATAGACGCACAACATTTTTTTCTTTTATATTACTTTATTGAATTATGTATGATCCATTTTGTCCTATTATTTCCGTATAAAACGAAAGAAACTTTTAAGACAACCTAATATTACATCAAATCCACCAATTGCGATGTACATATATTTTAACAAGTTCCAAACAAGTCTCTTTGAGGGAAGATACAAGATATACTAAGCAACATCGTTTCTTTTTTCATTTAAAAATTCTAATTGCCAAAAATCACGTCCACGCAAGCTTGTCAACGTTTTAAAAGCCTGTTCGTTTCATTCTCGATAGAACTGAAAAAATGATGCTACGTTCTTATCGATCGGTAATAATCAATCAAAGAGATTCTTTTTCTCAAGCACTTTTTAACGACAAGCTCAGTGAAGTGCAATCAATCGATAGACACGAGAGATCGCAAAGATTGTCGAGTTGCGTTTTCCAGACAACTCGTGCGGCAACGAAACAGTTGAAAATTAAAACAGATCCGAGTCAATTCAAACATGTAATTACGCATAAATTAAAATTCATGAATAGATAAAAATTAAAAAAAAGAGGAAGAGAAATGAAGGGATGGAGGGAAATCGGGAAAGAACAATGTAATTCTCTATAAAGTAAAGTAACTCGATTACTCTACCAAGGTTGAATTTCCAATAAGCATCAGACGTACATGTCCACTGCTTTCGACTAGACACAGTTACTGCATCCCTCTGTACATGGGAAATTTTCTGCAAGCATGAGACGCCGCGTGCTTCGGTTCCACTAAACGCAGATCGCTTAACCCAATATGAACGTGAAGCATTTGTTTCTTTATGCATTCGTTATGTAGTGTATCGTTGTCTAGCAAAAAAAAAAAAAATGATTCTTTACGTATAAAGAAAGTGGAATACAGTTTTAAAACGAGCCGAACGTACTACTTTATTGTATCGGTATAAATGCGTCTGTCGCGTATGTCAGACGTACGCGTCTGACGCTTATAGGAGATCGCGCCTTTAGATAGCCGATCGTTAATTTATCTTTTATTTATATAGGTATAGACTAACGTGAGATTGTTGTAAATGTTCGATTTCGTTCCCTCGCGTACTTCTGTCCATCGAATCTTATTGTTTGATGAATAGCGCGTATAAATTCACTGTGCTCGCTGAGAAAATATGGGAAGAAAGCGAAAACGACGCGAAACGTAAATGCACGCGTGAAACAGCGAAGATTCAACGGGGATCGTTAATTAGATCGGCGAAATAAGTTGTTTTATCCCGAGAAATCGGTTGATCTTATAAGAAAACGAAGAATCAATTTTTTTCTCACGAATTTTCTATTTCGATATCTATTGCAAAAATCGACTCGTGGTAATCGAGGACGATTAATGCGATTTGTTCGTACGTTTTTCGAATGAATTCGTTTGAACGAAAGAGAAATCGGGGATGAGAAGGCAGACAGGAAATGTGAAGAATAAAGAAACTTCTTGGGTGAAACGACTTAACGACATAGAGCGTAAACGTTGAGAGCGCGGATATTCTAAGCTGCTCGTAGTTAGAGAAAAAGAAAAAAAGAGAATTTAAAGTTTTAATAGAAAACTCACAGAACGAGTCGATGCTCGAACGAGCAAGTAGGGGATGATAGATTTAACACTAGAACTATCAAACTCGTCAGGATCGTGGATTTTAGTACTTTTGTCTTTACAATCTTGTGTTTACAAAATTTGTTCACTTCCAACAACTTGTATATTAGTTTTCTCACTTTTAAAGGCTTAATTGTGAATTTTTCCATTTCTAAAGAATTGAAACGCTCATTTTTATTGAGATAGAAACATAATCTCGTAGATATATCTATTTACTTTTATTGTGAAATTGAAATGTATGTATATTAGATTGTAATGTATTTAAACACACATAGATCGGTAGTCCTATTGTTAAAAACGGATATTTTCTTTGCTTTTCAAAGAATCTTGTTTAAACTAAGTCAAGCGATCCTTTTTGTTGAAATATAATTTAACTAATTAATGTAAACACGTCTACTAGATTTTTAATCGATGCATTTCTTCTAATTAAGCGAAAGAGAAGGAAGCTGACCGAAATTGACGAATCGTAAGAAATTCTAATTTATTTCGTATAGTCGTTATTTATTTATTTCTACGGACTCTCGTCTATAGACTGCGAATGTTTATGCAAATTAACATTTTTATAAATGTGATCGGAGGAAGCGAGAAACCTAAATGAAAGTTAGTTTCAGTGACAAAATACTACAGATAGTTATAAGAGAAAAACATAAAAGTATATTTCCCTTGACTTTTTTTATTTCTTTTGTCACTTACAATTAGCTAAGATAGCCAAGTTAAATTAGATTCAGAGACGCAAGTTTTCTGACAATAGGCGTTGAACTTATGAAATTTCTAAAGAATTTTTTAGATTCAAACGCATAAATATCCACAGTCTGCTCATCTATCGTCACGTGATTGTTAGTCGTTTTAGTAGACACTTTAGGGGATAAGATAACACGCGTTACTTGGCATAATTTGTTTTATTGAAACGAGCTCTAATGACTTCCAACGTGAAGATCTATTCCGGTCATCAAAGTATTAAGAAATAAAGGTCGTCGAATCTTGTAATTCGACGTAAATGAATAAAATAAAAAAGGAAAAGAAAAGAAAATCGAAGGTTTTCTAGAAAACCAGAGACAGGTTATTAAAAAACGGCGTTCCTTCTTTGAACTTTGATTAAAGAAAAGGAAGAAAGAACGTGAACTTAGATAGAACTAGGCGTACGTACGGACAAAAATGAAAAATGTGCGAGAAATGGGGCGAAAGAAAGTCGTGTATATTTGTGTCTGCGTGCAAGAATTGTGAAAAAGAAAGGAAAAGAGATAGAATGGTGTATTCTAAGCGTTGTAATAATTAAGGATGAAAAAAAAAAAAACGTAAAAAATAAAAAAGGTATGAAACATACGACTGCACTGGAGCGACTTGAGCGAAACGCGAAAAATTGGCCGACTTTATATCTCGTTTTTCCACTTTATTTAACTCTTCCGGGCTTCAGGTGTTGACACGCAATATTTTATAAATATTTGACAGATTAGAATTAAATTGGATAAAGTAACAAATGAGAATAAAAAAAGAGTGCAAATCATGATGGCAACCGATTAAAGGTTATCGGCTGATTCATATATCGTGTAGCGAAACGAAGTTTTGCAAGCTGGAGAGCGAGATGACGGCGTCACAATGATCCTCGAAGAGTTAACTTATATTTGGTGATTTCGAATTCGCTCAGGTCGACCGATAGGGTTAAGATGTACTTGGTTACTAAATCGACGACTAGAAAAAATAAAAACGTCGGATAAAGCTCGGAGCGGATGTTTCGTGCAGACGCAACGGGTTCGAAGACCGGTCGTTTCCAAAGAGCCGCCAGGCGGTGTTTGAAACGTTTAAAACACACCTAGACTTAAAAAAAGAAGAAAAAGAATTAATTAGAAAGGTAGAAATAGTTGATAAAAGCAAGAAGACGACTTCACTTAAGGCATGTGTAAAAGACACGCGAACCCTTGCAAGCTCGCGTAAGAAAATAACTATTCGAGAATAATATATTATCTTATCGGATAATATATTATACCCTTATATGAAAGATAATTTATTATATTAAATAACGTATTATTATATAAACGGCGATGAAACGTTGCACCATGTTGATCAGCAATAAAGAAAATTAGACGAGAACAAGAGAAAAAGAAGAATCGAGCGTTGCCTGTATTGCCCGTGGTAAATACGAAATGAAAAATGTGAATTGTGAGACGTAGACGAGTTAAAAATAGAAAAAAAAAGAAGAAAGGGGGCATCGAAATAAAAATAATGAGATAACGAATGAAACAGATGAAAGTGCAATGTTTTATTGTTAAACTCGACTCGCGCGATGCACGGAACGCGCCACACGAGCGGAAAACACTTTGAGAAAAAATGTCTTCATACTATTTGCATATTGCTTTATTGTTATACGAACATTGTAACGATACATTATGATTAAAAGTAAAGGAATATTAACCCGGCGGTATCCATCGATTCTACCGGCGGTTTTAAGCCGTGTCCAAGAAATTACTGTGTGTATTTTGCCGAAATATTTTTCACGCGAAGATACGAGACTTGATTTTTGTCTCTCAACATTTTCACACTGTCGACTGTTCACACTTTCTTCTCCATTCTGGTATTCAAATAATCTTTAAAATCTGTTTACTGATCGTCTTTTTTTAATGAAGTTGCAAGATTTAAAATTTTATGTATGAAAACGTAATTTCACTTTGAATTTTTAAACTTATATTTGAATAAAAAAGTTTTAAAAATACGTAGGGAGTCGAGACTGTAAGAACGACTTCTGAAAAATTAATTTTATTTGAATGAAGAAATAAAAGTCGGAAGAAGGATATATGCAGAGTGTGAGAAGTACGAACCTCGTGAACCTTCGTCAGGAATTCCCTCAAATGACTGCACTGGTTATGCCCACGCATAGAAATTTGCCGCTTCCCCGAGAGGACTCGCTTTAAAACCGCCAGTACGTAATTCTAGCTATTACGCGAGATACGTTCACATATTTACAAAGGTGGAGCATTTTAATTCATAGGTAAAAACGGAAACGTTTTACTTTCCCTTCTTTTTCTACGTACTTTGTATATTCCCAGAATAACCATCCATTTAGAACGACGGTATGTAATTATGGACTAAAAAAAAAAAAAAAAATAAGAATTATTACGACTAAAACACGTTCATTTTACTGTTAATCAACCAGATTTTATTGAATCGAACGCGTTGATATAAACGACGACTAATTTGTCGTCGTTAAACGTAATGATCTTCGTAACGATGTGACTCAATTTAGTTTTCCGGACTTAACCACCCCCTGTTCTTGTTCAGATGCGTATGCACGCGTGCATACAAATGGAACCATACTATGAACGAGACAAGAAAAAAATGATCTCAACAGGAAAGTAGTCGCCTCAAACTTTCGAATGCTTTTTCACTCCGATTTCTTCCGTTAATTTTCTACTACATTCTAAAGGAGTTTCTCTTTAGACTCTAAAAGAGAAATTTCCTTTCTCAATCAACGAAATAGAATTTGTATCTTTTATTCGTAAGTAATCATTGTCGATGATCTTTTACTATATTTTTCGTTTTATTTAATATTTCCTATTTCTTTTTTTCTTCCTTTTTCTTTTTATATTTTTCGTGCGATAGAATACGCGTTTTGAGAGATGCCGAAGACTGGTAATAAATACAAAATCGAGTCGCATCGTTTCATCGACATTATTATCGTCGTAAAGATAACGTATAGTAAAACCTCGCAAATCTGTCGACGTTGGTGAAGCAATCAACCGGTTTCTTAGAGACTATAGAGAGGCAAGGGATTGCGCCAATAGAGAAGTACAAATTATTAAATGGAGAGAGAGAGAGAGAGAGAGAGAGAGAGAGAGAGAGAGAGCGTGAGACAAGAACCGTAAAAATGCGAAATAAAATCAATCATTCGAGAATGAGATAATTGTGACCAATAACGAGTGAGGTGTAACGTCTGATTGTTTAGTTTCATCGCTTTTTATTCATTACCTTTGATTATATTATTGCTTGTAATAATTCATTCGAGATACCTTGAATACAAAAAGTAATAAACAATGTTAGCCTGTCTCTTGTCTTTCTTATCCTACTCCCAATGATTTATTCTATATTAGCAGAATATGAAGAAGCACGCGAAAATCCTGCGAAAAGCTGTTGGCTGAATACGACAAATCTCCAGAAAAATTTTTAACAATCTTTTCTTAAATACATATATATGTATATACATACGTGTATATGTATATATGCGTATGCATCGTATATCAAATTACAAGTCAACTATATGTATGTTTACATCCTTCATGCAATAATTTTATAACTCCTTACGATAATCTTCTTCCCCTAAAATCCATATTTCAATGATATTTACAAATATACATCCCTGCAAGTAGTTGTATATAAATCATCAAATATATGAGAACAAAATTTTCTGGAGAGAATAAGTAAGGAGCCACAGCACGGAAAATTGGGGAGGAAGAGCAACCAAACGCAAGAAGCATGGCTATACGGTTATCCGAATATTACCTATGTAGTATATTGTTCTGTTTTTTGTATTGCATTATATTTTATGTACTTGTTGCAATATAGGATTGTAGGACTATACTAAGTACATTACATATCCGAAAGACATTGAATAATGTACGGATGTGTGGTGCGATAAATATACTAACAATATGAATTAATAAAAGGTAAAAATATTTATTACTTATCTTTGTTGTACAAATTCTACTTTATTCAAATGCTTCCTTAGATCATCTGCGAGACCATTGAAACAAACGGATTTATTGCGATAACAAACCTTCAAATGTATGCTTTAACGTAATGTATTTCACACTTTGATTAAAGTTCAGATACTAGCACGTATTCGATAAGTTCTTGAAATAAAATTTTGATGAATATCCTGTTGGAATTTATTGGATTAATTTCACACGAGATAATACTTACCACGATATAGAATCAGTAAATAGTAAGTGAGCAAAGAAACTTTGCTACATTACGGAATTTATTTGTATCTAAACGGCATATTGTATGATACGAATTTTGAGAAATTTTCTCAAATGATGTGACATACATTTTATTGATCGCACAAAACCGACCAGACAAAAATCTAAAGAATTTTTATGTTCTCATTTCTACACGGCAATCTAAAAGCGCCTGACAGAGTTCACTTTATCGTCCAGGTTATAGTTTTTCATTAGTTTGTTTGCACATTATTCAAAATCAAAATTCAAAATCATGAATGTACTGTTAAATATATTGTTCTCCTATGCGCAGTTAAGTTTGTCTCTGTATTATCTACTATCGTGTTTTCTTTCCCTTTTGCCCCTAACATCTGAATTTAATATTTCTTCACCTAATTCCTCATCTCTACCTTCATTATTAACATATTCTGCATTAAACTTAATACATTTAATATGTCTTGAGGATCCGTTGCTTCGTCTAACGTTACCGACTGAGTAAATTAATCTACGATATCAAGCTCTTCGGAAACTGCTTCATGATGTTAGCGATTCGAAACTGTTCTCTCTGACTACTGAGAGACTAATTTACTCTACGACTGCTTGGAGCTCTAAAAAGCTCGCACGAGACTGACATTGCTAGATTCGATGTCTAGCAAGTCTCAAAACGAAAGTGTCTGATCAGAATGCTCGTGCGTTACACATTGTTTACTACCCTGATCTTTGGCGAGAAAAGTGCGAGTGATGCTACCAAGGATATACAGTACAAGTTCTGTACAAGTTCTAGTGATACTCGAACGAACTTCGATTAGGATTGACAAGTCAATATAACTATTGGGACTATTATGACTCAGCTATTGAGAACACGATAAACATGGAAAATTGAAAGCGTTAACTCAAAAATAGCCTTTTAACTACGGAAATGTGCGCCATAAAATTATCTCCGTCATCAAATTCTCGCAGCTGTTTGCTTCTTCGAATGAAAAGATAGCTATGTTAATGACCCTTCATTCAACACTTGGCCTCTTACTTCATGCCCTATGAACTTACTACATTAGCAGTTTCATCTCCATTGTACTTTCGTATCCACCGAATGTATGTACGCGTATATGTATACATGTATGTGTGTGGATGTATGTATGTATATGCACGTTACAGATCAGCCACATTCACTTGCGAAAAATGTGAAACGGTTGAGTCAGTATGTTGAGTATCTATGAGTTCTCTCGTCCTGTTGGTGTACCAGTATGTAGGTTGGCTATTTCGTTGGGAAAATCACTTGATTAAATACTTACAAGAGGGAGTCACAGTTGTGGAAATCGCATTTGAAATGGCACTATGTGGAAGCTGTAGTTAACATTAACAAACCACTACACAGTATCATTCAACAACTGTTTAAATCTGAAATACTTTCCTAGAACATGGGAAACTGCAAATCTCTCCCCATGAATCCTCTGCAAGAAGATGATCTTGTCGGATGATCGTGCTGTTTGTTTGTTACCTGAAAATAAGCAGAGTATTCTAAGCCATAATTCCACCGAACTAAATTGAAACCAATAAGCTCATTATGTAACTAATCTACCATAAGCACAACATAATCCTCGAAACTCGGCACAGTTTCAAGCACAACGCAGTTTACATTTGACATTTGTTGGGCAAACAATATAAATCAATGCTTCGGGCAGTACTAATTGACCTGGACAAAGCATCAGATATTACGTGAGATGGTGGCCTTGTCTACAGATGGCAAAAAACAAATACAATAAAACAAATATAATAAATATCCATCAACCTCACAAAGTCCCACGTAAATGAAGTCACGGGCAAAGGTTGATACAAAATATGTTAACAAAGGCGATCTACACGACAAAGTTAATATCATAAGAATTGACCTCCTCATATTGAAAATAATTAGAAACCACTGGACCAAAGTAAGAGACATCGAAGATAACAGCTTAATGTTTAGTTCCACCTACCCTTAATACTTCGAAATTACAAAATAAATTGGATACACCTGGACCGAAAAATTCGTACATTTAGAGGCGCAAGGTCTGATTCAAGATTCAGAAAATATGCTTATAACTTACAATCGAAAACTACAAGACAAAAGAATACTTCACGAACTGAACAACTATTCTGTTCGACTTCAGACGTTGGTTATTGCGACAATTATAGGAAGAATACCAACCTTTATTGATGATTGACCTAAACCACAGGCGACAAGCAATGTACTCAATAGAATTATGTATGCTCTGCGCATAAATACATATTATACAACTGTATATGGCAATTACTATATATGTAGACTAACATAATAAGTATATGTGTGTATTACTATAGTTTGTATAAGTCTTTGATAGTATTTAGCCTTAGTTATTGATATATTTATATTAGTATTGATTTATATATAGTTAATTATATTCTTCGATTAGATTTGATTATAATCTTTAATTATTGATAATATTTAGTCCTAATTCGTCTTTGTCTTAGCTTCAAGTCTCGATAGAATACTACATATTGTAAACTATTTGATTGCCCAGAAAGTTCGTTTCGATTTTTAAGGAATTTCGTCGACATGAAAGATCATATTGAAAAGTTTTTCGCCGAAAAACCTAAGAGGTTCTGGAAGGATGGAATATTCGAGTTACGTGAAAGATGGAGAAAGGTTGTGGAACAAAATGCCATCTATATAATTCAATAAATGTATATTGAATCGAAATGTAAATCGGAACGAACTTTCCGGACAACCTAATAGTAATAGTATAACGTTATGGTAGTTGTTTAGAAAGCTGCTAGTTTGGATTCGAATCCAGCAGAAGTTTGCATTTTATCTATTTTTTTATCATTTAATAATATATTTACACTTGTGAATGAGGCGATTAGGATAATATGTTAGGTTATAAATGCATTTTCAAGTTTGAAATTTGTGTAAAATAATGTATAATATGTGGTATATAATATGCAATATGTAATACAATATATAATATTTATAAATATATATAATACGTAATATATAATATTTCCATGATAAGATTCGTAAAAAAGAGAAACGAAAGAAAACAAAAAAAGTAGAAAAATAAATGAGAATTAGTAAACCTTCTGCTGGATTTGAACCCGAACCAGCCGCGTAGTAAATACGTACTGTAGCATTATAGCTACAGTACATTTTGAGGCATATGTGTCATACATCTGAGTTACTCGGTCCATATAAAGTTTAAGCCAAGATATTTAAAAAACGAAAATCCATTTTAAGAAAACCTATAAGGCTTTTGTAACACTATACGCGTACTACAACTTTCACGTAGTCCCGTTTGGAGAGCGATTTCCACACCTGTATTTTCCCCTTGTTACCCGTTGCTATCCCGCCACCACGACTGCGAGTAGATTGTGCAGAAACTGTAGTTCACGTGCTTGTAGTTACGAAGTCACGAGTATAAAGTGCCATATTGCTATGATAAGAAAGATTATTCCACACCCTAATACGAGACCCTTGAATCATTGTTTGATGTAAGCGGTCGATCAGTGCGTAACAGGAAAAATGGCGGTTAGTTTGCCTGTCAATCTGGCCGGCCACTGACAATAATGTAAGAAGTGGGTATTGCTCTACGCCCACATGCCTATTGAATGCCGATAAGAACATAGTGGATTTCTTGTTAAGCACCGCATGTGCCGCGCACAGTCACCATGAGTATTTTAAGAAAAAGGTAATTATATTACGAAATCTTAGCTGATTTGAAAAATTTTCAGTTATATATACTTGTTTCTTCTTTAGATTATATGAATTCGATGATGCACTAAACGCTGAAGAAATAGATCTCATTAATCTCAAACGATTATGCTTCCATGGTATGTGTTTTATGTATGTGTATATATATATATCTTTTAATTTTCTTTGTGTGCCACTGTGGATGTTGTAATAAATGGATAGATTAGAAAAGCTTACTAATTGATGGTTGATTATTTATAGGAATACCGGATGAAGGAGGTTTGAGACCTCTATGCTGGAAACTTTTATTAAATTATCTACCTTCAACAAGAGCCAGTTGGTCAGAAACGCTTATTCGTAAAAGAACGCTTTATAAAACGTTTATTGGTACAGTTTGTTTCTCTTATTTGATTTACAGTTGAAGATCACATGGAAAATATGATAAATTAATACCAAACTCAGATGGAAAGATAGTTTTGATGTGAATTTAATTAACAGCATATTGAATTTTATTGTTCTTCTATAAAAGATAAATATATATATACAATATATAAATAAAATAACTCATGATGTTTTTCACCTGTGATTTTCGATCATAAAGGTATAAATAATGAAATAGTCAGTAATGAAATTGCATTGCAGAGGATCTCATTGTCACGCCAGGTGAAGCAAATAGTGATGGAGAAAGAGTAGATGTTACACTTCACGATCATCCATTAAATTTAAATCCTGATAGTAAGTGGCAAACCTACTTTAAGGATAATGAAGTTCTTCTACAAATAGACAAAGATGTTAGGTATGTTTTTGACCATATGATGTAACAGTTTCTTATGTATTAGAAATATAATGAATTATATTTGTAGGAGATTATGTCCAGATATATCGTTCTTCCAACAAGGCACCGATTATCCACGTAAAGAGATTGTAAATGCTAATGGACAGAGACGTTTACATCATAGAGTGCAACATACAGTTTTAAGAAGTGCAAATGTAGAGAGAAAGGGACTGGGTATCACTAAGGTATTTCATATTTAATGATACTATAAATAAAAAATGGTATTAATGTCGATTCTTATGCTTTATTGCGGATGGAAAGCAGCAGGTAACACCGTTTAATTACTTGAATTTCATATCTTAAATTAGTGTTGTGAAAAAACTTCATTTGTTTACCTATAGATAGCAGTATCTATTAGAAAAGCTACAGAAGATTATGCACCACTAGCGGAAGGTGGTGAAGCTCATTGGGAAGTTTTAGAAAGGATACTCTTTCTGTATGCCAAATTAAATCCAGGACAAGGATATGTACAGGGTATGAATGAAATTGTTGGACCTATATATCACGCATTTGCTTGTGACCCTGACCAAAACTGGAGAGGTAATCATTGAAAAATACACTTTTAAATTCTTTATATTTCACATTTACATATTTCTTATAGAACATGCAGAAGCAGATACATTTTTTTGCTTCACCAATCTGATGAGTGAGATCCGTGACTTCTTTATAAAATCACTGGATGAAGCTGAGTTTGGAATAAATTCGATGATGGGTAAGCTCACAACTCAAGTCAAAGTTAATGATCCTGAAGTTTGGATGCGTTTGCATCAACAAGAATTATGTCCACAATACTATAGCTTCAGGTAAGTTAATAGAAATAATTTTCTTTTTTTAAAAATTATTATTTTTATAAATAAAAATTATCCTCTCTCTAGATGGCTAACGCTTCTTCTCTCACAAGAATTTCCATTACCCGATGTCATGAGAATTTGGGATTCTCTTTTTGCTGATGAGAATAGATTCAGTTTTTTGATACATATTTGCTGTGCCATGATTTTGTAAGTATCTTTTGTCGCAATAAATTTTAGTCCCAAATATAAATATAATTTAAGCATGTGAAAATTTTCAGACTCTTGAGGGACCAATTACTTGCTGGAGACTTTGCTACAAATGTTAAACTCTTACAAGTAAGTTATATTTCCTTTATACCACGTAGAAAATTGAAACTGAATGTACGTATACCTTTTGTACTTAAACGAAAAAATTATATTCAGTAAGATATCCTTCGAAATATTATTGAATTTAATGCCATAATGTTTATTCTGATTTTGTTTTAGAACTTTCCTTCGGTTGACATCCAAATAGTACTTTCTAAGGCAGCTGCATTGGCAGGCAAAAGTCTGAACTTATCGTAACGTGTAATTGTGCTGTTTCGTAAAGAATTGAAAGTATAAATGAATCGTTTGGAATGGAGTGCTTAAACATCCTTCAAAGGTATATATTCCTAACGCTGTTATACCCTTTGTTTCTTCTTATTTCTCTCATTTTCTCATTTCTACAATGCAAATTATGATCTTACACATAGGCCTGAGCATCCTTACGCGAACAACTTATCAGAACTAAAAGAGTCGTACTAAATGGTTCGCATAGATATATACATATATAGATATAACGTAAATATCGTATTACGTGTAAGAATCGTTGAAAAGTAAAATGATTTTAAACAACGTTTTATACTCCCAAAATATAAAAATTTCTCCATTTGTATGTATCTGGGAGGGCGGGATTGGTAGAATCTGAATTTGGCTCTCTGTTTCTTTATTAATCGAGATAAAGAGACTCATTTAACCCTTAACAAGAAATGAAGTAAGTTGTAAACTCAATGATTCTTATCGCATTTCTGCAGATATATTTAGTTATTTGTTATTGATAAGATTTATACTTAAGTATTTTTTCTTTATTTTTCTTCCTAGAAAATTGATTGCACTTTAGCATGTTTAAATTTATATAAATAAGTGAGTTTAAATATTTTATATAAATTAAATATTAAAAAGATGTTACATTAAAAAATTTTAAGTTACAGTATCGCCATTAATCTTATTATTTTTTTTTTTTTTTTTTGACTGAATGATTCGATTAAGATATATACATGTAAATAGCAATAAAAGAAAGGAGCAAGTTTACTTTTAAAAAGTAGACATTTTGAATAAAAAGTACTTTTGTTAAGGGTTAAGAAAAACATAATAACTGTGCTGTGAATGAAAAATTCAGCCATCTAACCTTTGTTATGTCCAAAAAAAAAAAAAAAAAAAAAAACGAAAAGAACAAATGTTTGGATATTCAAAAAAGCATTTATTAGTAAGTTGAGATTTCATAAAAATTTCTTAACGAAAAAGGTGTGAAAGGTAATCTAGTAGTTATTAAATAATTACAAGAGCGCAGAAAGAAAATAAAAGATGTGCGAATGCGTCTGTAATACTGGCTGATTCGACATACATTTTGTAATCATTAAACACTAATATTATTATCGTTTGTACGCGCAATAATTACGTACTGTGTTTAAGTGAAATATTATATTTTGTAATCTTATTTTTGTAATGACCTGCGTCGTTTGTTCTGCGTTTATAAAATAAAAAAATGTTATATTTGCATAAATTGTTTTCTTTACAATTCTATATATATTCTATAACCCACCTTTTCTGTCTGTTTATCTCAAACTTTGAAGTTTTGCGATTTCTTTTATTTATTAACTTGCGAATGTTTTACCATTTAAGTATCACTTTCGACGTTATCGACCAAGTATAGAATAAGATTGCACCGCCAGCAGTGGTTGAAGTAGGAACTAATGATAAGCAATAAATAAAATGAATTGAAACTAATGAAAAAATTAGTTAAGAACATATGGAATTTTAAACAAAATTGTATAAAAAAATATTCGCGAAATAACTGTCGAAAATTCTGAAAATTGACATCAAATTCCAAGAATTATCGACACATTGTTACCACCTTCAAGATTGTATACTCTCCGTCTCTTTACAAATTTTTTCATTCGTGCGGCAAATTTTCCGCTCTTAAATTTTCTTGGTAAATGATACCATTTCCAGGATTTTCAGAAGGTTTCGAATACTTTTTATGCTGTTTTATTCTCTTAATATTCACCAATTTTATCAAAAATTTTCGTCACTTTAATAACTTATTCCTTAGACTAATAGAAGATAAAAAGGATTTGAAGATTGTGGATGTTGGTGGGATTTTAAACAATTAAATGCTTCGTCAATTTGCAGTAACAGTACAATTGTACAATAAATTCATCATTTTCTGTACAATAATTTGTGTAATTATGTAATTCTGCAATGATTTGATTTTGCTGTTTGATCGATAGAGCCAAATCAACTCTTGTCATGCGAAAATGATCAAAAACTTGTATGCTCGTACGGCGCAGGGTTTTGCCGCTCATTTTCTTATCACTGCTACGAACCTGGTTTCGGTCAATATTCGGCGGTGTTCGAATGATGCTGATTGGTTCGCTATGTACAAATATTCCACGAATTTGAAAAGATTCATTCAAACACATATTAATATTAATTTATTGTTACAGATAGATGCTAATATTTGTTACTATATGAGAAACTATTAGGATGGCTGTGGTTTCACTTTATTAAAATAAATGCATACTTTGTATAGGAAATGAAGGATTTAACGAAAAAAGATTGCAAATACTATATACAAGATTATAAGTAAGAATATAATAAGAAATTAAGACTAAAAATATTTTAATAAGTTTAATGTTATGAAGTAGAAAAAGATGAAGATGAAAGTAAAGCTAGATATGTAACAATCAAACTTCACGAATCTACAATGCAAAATTCGATTTCTATATTATTTAATACAATTTATATATAAATCAACAATTTTGAAATTTCTAATTTCTTTATCACGAGTAAAAATGTTATTTTAATATCATGGTTCCTATACATATCTAAAATTTATAAATATCCACATGAATCGCAAAAATATTCCATCATATTTAAAAATAGATCAAACTTCATAGATGAAGGTTCAACAAAATTGAACTAACGATTCAAGATTTGTCTACCATCTTGAAATCCTCGTCTTCGATCTTTCACCACGTCCATAAGATTCTATTCGAAAGAACGGGTCCTGGTTTCGTTGGAGAGTGGTCGAACCGGTTGTTCCAAGGCATGCCTTTAACTTAGGACAACCTATCCTGGAAATTCCCGTGCTGTTGCATTCATACGAACGTTAAACAAGATAAAGAGGTGCCCCAATATCTGTGCCCTCATAGGCGGAGTCAAATGATCGAATTCCCAATGACCTCTAGCTGGCGGTTCATGGATATATTATCAAACTCGAAACATAAAACGCGGATATAAATTAACGTGGACAGTCTTATTACAAGCTCCGGATCAAATCTAACTTTATATTATACATACCTATATAATAGAAATCGTACTATATATTATGTACATATTTATATGTATATATATAGGATATCTTAACCTAAATAATAATTTCGTACACGTTTTCTTAAGAGAGCATATGAACATATTAGTTTCATACATAATCCATCTCATTTATCTAATAAATAGCTCATTTATCTCATTTCTTTTATAAAAATATATCCTATCTTTCATCAAGCAACTCAGATACGTGTATTTTTACAGTTTTCAAATAATTTCTGTAACGTGTTTCGCAAGAAACGAATTTATTGCTCAAGTTAATTTATACGATGGAATAAATATTCAAGGTAGCACGACACTTACTGTCTATTCATTATTGTACCTTGCGCTCAGCAAGGTAATTCCTGTACCTATACTTTAGCAGGTCCTCATCGTCTGCTGTCAACCAGAAGGTACTATTTGTACATCTGAAATTCATCTGACATTGTTGCCAAATCTATTCCTGCTCATCTATATACCTTATACCTTGTGCAGTAAACCTCATATCGAATTTTTCGCTTTATATCACGATACGTGTAATTCATGAGTGATTGCAGTAAATTAAAGCTATCGAGAAACTTCGATAATTAATGCAGTTTGATGCTGAACGAATTCATACAAGAAATTATCCGGCAGTCGTCCACTCTTTGTTCCCGAAATGTGTACTTAGCTGCCTTGGTTTCAGCTTAATACCTTTTCAATGGTCAACTGACGCTGTCTGAGTTTTTTCGGAGTACGAATTTTTTGTTAGGGTGAAGTTAGGATAATTTGCTCAGGCAAATTCGGTCGTAAAATTTTCCGGACTTACTACACGTGCAATGACAAAGGTCCCTCGAAGGTACGGCAGTTGAGACGTAATTACCATGCAATAAAATTATTGCCGTTTAAATGCGGTTTGAAAACGTCGTGTACCTTTTGGTACACGAAGGAAAAGTGATGAACTAAACCTGCATTAAAAATAAACGTACCTTATCTTTTACCGTAGTTAGGCAGCTTTCACAAATTTCTTCTTGTTTTGGAAGGGTCTTACCATTTTTTTGTCTCAATATTTTTTATTACCATCTTTTGTACCCTGCCGTCTGGTATTTTTAGTTTATTATTATTTTCGACGCTACAGCGATGCATAAAGTGCGTCCGCACGAATATGTTCATTACACTACTAGATTGCGTATTTTTATGTAAATTTATGTTGTTGCGAATGCAATTAAAAAAATACATTTGAAATAAAAAATTATAATTATATTCCACTTTGGATAATTTATACGTATATTGGCGCGTGTCGTATGCATTTTTTAAGATAATTTAGATTTATTTGATTCATTCGATCGATGATTGGAACGATATGATTGATCAGTCTACTAGATAACGATTACCTGAGCTATAAATTATATACGCGAAAAAGGAATTTATATTGTGCAATGTATTGTTTGCATACTTGACTTGGTAATCACGTCCATAAATTTCGTTAAGATTCTGTTAATTTCTTTGTTTGCCTATTAACCGATCGTAATCATTTTATGATTATACCAAATACATAATAAGCGTTTAGGGAATGTGAATTCGAACTTCGTGCTACTTATTATTTGACTATTTCACTTTCACACCTTCATCTGTATTAAACCTTTCTTATATGGTATTGTTTACAATAAAATTTTACGATATCTATTTGAAAGAGGTATACATGCCGCATTGTATCGGGGGAGAACGATATTATTAATAATTTACACAGGAATGACAAGTTAAATAACACAAATGAGAATGATATTTATTTCTTCGCTTTCCAAATGACGGTTTCAATTCGTTCCACAACTCGTATCAGGACGACTTTTGTTTTATCCTTTTAGATTTATCGCATTTTCTATAATAATTATTTATTTCGATTAAATGTGACGATTGTGCAGGTATAATATTATCAGGAGTACAAATATTTCATGAGCTCCATGAAGACAAAGGGCTTGTAGGTACACATTTTACACAGGAGCAATACTTTGTACAAGAACCACGCAAGTTAAATATCATAAATGAGAATGATATTTATGACACTTACTCCTTTGCTTCCTAAATGACAGTTTCAATTCATTCCACAAGCTGTATCATTACGACTTTTTCTTTATCCTTCTAGATTTATCGAATTTTCTATAGTATTAATCTATTTCGAATAAACGTAACAAATGTCCAAGTATAATATTCACAGGAGTATAATCATTTCATGGGCTCCATGAAGGCAAAGGGCTTTTAGGTACAAATTTTACACAGGAGCAATACTTTACACAAGAACCACGCAAGTCAAATATCATAAATGAGAACGATATTTATGACATTTACTCCTTCGCTTTCCAAATGACGGTATCAATTCTTTCCACAAGCTGTATCAGTGCGACTTTTTCTTTATCCTTCTAGATTTACCGAATTTTCTATAATATTAATCTATTTCGATTAAACGTAACGATTGCCCAGGTATAATATTCGCAGGAGTACAGTTATTTCATGGGCTCCATGAAGACAAAGGGCTTTTAGGTACTAATTTTATGTAAAGTTACGAGACGTTGCGATGCCCTGATGTGCCATCATGTTTCCCATAGGTGCAATAATCAAGAGGTTGCGACTCACAGCAACTGCGCTGCAGTATAACTAAATGTTCTGCATGGAATTTGGGATAACTAACGCATTCGAACGTATTAACACCTTTTCTAATTCGGTCATCAAGGAAATCTCCTTTTATGTTTGTAATTAATTCAATCTTTTGCCTTTTAATATTCATCAAAACATATAAATAATGTATCTATGTATCTATGTAATGCTATCTATGAATTCTGTCGATTTTGGATAATATATCTTTTAACTAACGAATTTATTTGTCCTAAACAGGATAATAATAATAATTGAAATGATAATAATCCATCTATTGTCTTGTTTACCATTTATAAGCTAGATAATGACGTTCATTCGAAGTTTATGTGCCAATTTATAATCTCGCAAATTAGTATAATAATGTATAGTTTTATGTTTCGTTTGATTTATTATTTGATTATTATGATAAAAAGGTAAGTGGAGGCACAATGCGGCATGTCAGAAGCAATTAACGTTTAAATAGAAGTAATATAATCGTGAAGAAACAATTATACACATATATCGTTGTAAATCTTCACAATTTTAGAGTTAAATTTATTGTTAAATTGTGAATAATGTACTTTATAATTTGATTCGATGTTAAAATCTATCGAAGTATTTACTGGCGAGAAACTTGAAATAAATAAAGTGCATCATGCGGAGGGCAGTTGTAAGCGCTTGTGTACGCTTTCATCAAAGAAGTGTTTATAGCGCTATAAAAGAAAGAAGCATGTTTACGGTACCGATCATTAAAGTCAACTTGGCGAAGAAAGGAAGATGTATTCGTAAATTAGTGTTTTTTCAAGTTCACGCAATTGTGATCTTTATACATACGCGTGCAAAAATATGGAAGAGGAATAAATGAAAGAGAAATTATTTCGTCTTCGTTTCATACGTATATGCCAATACTTTTTGTAGCATTTTTATATACTCTTGCTTTCCAATGAAGCGCATTTTTAACAAATCCTACGTTTCAGTCTTATAAATCTACATAATGGGCAGTAAGCACTGCTTCTCTTAACTTTCAAGATTAATGTTTTGTTCCCAATAAAACTGTCGAGTCATCGCGACTTATATACATTGTTATGCAAATATCGCTGTCTAATTGTGTTCTCAATGATTACGCGTAATCTGCGTAAAGAAACGATTGACGCAAATGTCAGCGGTTTGAAAACTCTTTTAAGCACGCGTAATACCGCACGGAGATACGTGCCGTCACTTTTTAAATCGTTTATCTCTTATCTCGTCTTACGTGTATGCGTTTCAGTTCTTCTTCGCGCGAGATTTCTTTTGTACATCCTGTACTTGATTGCTAATATGATTTGATCGTTAATATGATATGATTGTAAAATATAATAACTGCAAAATTGCGTATAGTTAGTAACTAGATGCAAGAAGAAATATGGACAAAAAATATTAAGGATATTGTTGAAATTCTTTTTCAAAATAGCAACTGTTAAACGGAAAAATTTAGTAAAATAAATTAAAGGAAGAAGAAAATTCTAAATAAATTCTTGGCCTTTACTTGTAAATTTCTTTTGTTTTTGGAAGGTGGAGAATTTAAAGTTCCTAAATGGAAAGTTCATTGCCACAACCGAATAGTAAATCAAACGTTTATTTTTCACGAGTCTCGAAGTGCCATTTTTATAGGCGACAATAAATTTTCCATTTCTCCCGGCTTCTACCTCTCTCAATCTTTCGGACGAAACGTCAGTCCTTTTACAAAGTATTGTATGTACAGCTTGGTAAAAGGCCGGAAAATATTAATGTTATGTTCTAAGTTAGGTTCTAAGTTCGTTTTAAGTTAGTAAACAAACAAATTAAAAGAATTTGTAAAACGCAGATGTCGTAGAAAGTAAAAGTTGTTAAATTACACTGGGATGGAACACTTATGATAAAGGAGATTCTAAAAATTTGCAGAATATATTTAAATGTACACAGTGTACGACAATACATTCCAAACAATAAATAAAATAAATTTCTCTCTAGACTTTTGTAGTTGTATCTCTAAAGCTACGGATAGACACTAACATTCGAATAAAGGTAGTAAAACGTGAAATAAATGAGACGTGACAAGCATTTACGCATTAGTAATGTCGATGCTGACACAATTTTATGATTTATTGAAACGGGACAATTTCATTACAGTTAGTTTCGAAATTTTTAAAGAGGTGAATATAATGTGGAGCATTATCAGGCCAACGCCAGATGACGAAGAATGCAAAGCAGAAGGCAAAGGACATGTTTAGTCTGTCCGTGCAATTTTGTGTACAATATTGCGTCCCATTTTTGATGGGAACGGTAATGTTCTAGGGGCATCCTTCTTGAACCCGCATCTGTGTATCCCTATTGAATTATCTTAAGTTCTGACTAAGCTATTTCTTGGACCAAACACTTCCCTAACTTCTGACAGCGAAAATTATACAATAAGGTACAGTCAACAAGCGGTCCTTAAATGCTTATTACCGTCAGGGAAAATAGTTTATGAGCCTAGAAATTCTTAATATTTCCTACCTTTTCTTAGTAACTTAAATGAGAAGAATATTTAACTTCCGTATTAAACATTTACGACTGGTGTAGTCTTGTTAGTCTCAGTTGCAACTCAAATAAATATTACGAAATTTCTTGAAAATTAAAGAAAATATATAAGCTGTATGTATCGTATTATATAGGTATAAAGAATCCTTTGCTATGTTTTGCTTATACTTGCCACATTTTAATTGTTTTTCATAAGTAAATATCTTTTAGGAGACATATGTATATTTACTTCTCATTCTGCGATTAAGCGGAATCCTGGTACTTCGTATTTTGTAGCAATTATTTTTATAACAATTGAAATTTGTGTTCGCGCGTGTTGTTACAGATTTTTTTTAGCATCGATATACATTTTTACTTCTAACTACGTATACTACTCGCAAGTAGAGAGAATATAAAATGTTTGTGATGTTTTAACACATTTATTTGCCTGTAATTTGCCATTATCGCGATATCATAATATTTTCGCATCTCAAAAGTCGTAAACTAACCGTGTAATTATAGTGTTTACCACAGCACGTGGCAAATAGCAAGCTTTAAGAAGGCTGAAATGTTCTTTACAAGATTTTGCGATGGCATCTTGACAAAGTTTGACCATTGGCAACTCCGACAAACATCTTTTGACGCGTTAATACACTATAGATCATGTGACAAAGAGAAAATCACGACGTCATGTTGCGTGAGCTAACAGAAATATAAACTAGTCGATCATTAGAAATTTTCCGGTTTTCCCGGTTATTATTCGCTACAATGAATGATGGATATATTCATTACCAACTAGATTTTTAATTGTTCTTACTTTGTGCGTAATGTCAATTTTTCAGATAGCTAGATATTAGGTAATAAAAAAGGAAATAAGTAAACAAATGCAATATGTAATAGTTCTAGATAAAAAACAACAAAGTGTGAAGTAATGTACGAAGTAATGTATGAAGCGTGAATGTAACAAAGTATTTTGAATATTTGATACTATTTACCTACTATCCTACTTATCTATTTATCCATTAACTCTAACGAGTAATTCACCATAAATTTCTTCGCGAACATGTTTAATATCCCATAAACCCCATTTGGAACATAATAATCTAAGAAACAAAAACTTATACAGTTCTTTCGAAGTAAGAAATTTAAAATAAACGAAGAACAAACAAAGCTTATCCTCAGCAATCATTTTAATTAGATATTTTTGCGTATCTACAATGTGTTGAAACAAGGGTGAAGATTAAGGGATGATGGTCAAAAATACGGATTCACAAACAAGAAACACCAGAAACGCTCAGAAGGGAGCATGATGGACGGGTACCGATAGTCAAGGCGGATCTAATTGAAGAATAAGAAGGGATTTTAACGGACTGTCAAGCGTTGACTACATTGCATTGTTGCTAGTCAATATTATGACACTCATCACTGTCGGTGCATTTGTGCCAGTTGCTATTATTATACTATGAAGATATTTTTAGTTTCTATGTATTTCTAAGTAGGTTAACATTTCTTCTTTGAAATCTGTATTATTTAATATTTCATCAACGTTGATATTCTTATTGTCATTTAATGCTATGTTAGATATGTACGATATTTCTCATACTCATCGATGATTTAGAAAATACTTGTAATAATTTAGATCTTCAATGAACTCTCGCTGTCAGTACGTTCTATATACAATACTTAATAAAAGTATATAATAGTGCTATAATTTGGTTTAAATCAATTTCCAAAGAAGATACGATCTGCGCTCATAAATTTCAATAGTAGCTAACAGTTGAATCGTATATAGCTTAGATTAATTCAATGGGGAGTGTGTATATACACGCGTGTAACGTAAAGAACACTATTTCCGAGTCACTTGAAAGAAATATAGAGTGCTGATAAGCAAGGGATATCTCGATTATTATTGCTTGGAAATAGTACCTATATAATTTAGTTGGATTGTCCGTGAATAACATGCAATCGTTTCATTCTCATTTTAAATACTCATATTATACCTTATGTAAACGTAATAAACGATAATCATTGATCTTAATCACAGTTATGAAACCACACAAGTTCAAGTTTTTGGCTTTAAATCATTTCTGTGGCCGGGTGATTTATGAAGTCGGCGCAGTGCAGTTTATAATTGTTATACATTCCTAATTATGTATGATTTTGTTACGACCACGCAATAAAGTATCAGAATTTGCTGGCCTGGTGCAACGAACGCGATGAGCTATGTAATTTCTCATTGCGTTTCTCTCTCTTCATTTTAGATTCTTTTCTACGAAAAATATCTAAAGATACATATATAAACACTTATATTCAATGAATATGATTATACGTATGTAAATGTTAAACGATAGCTGTACATATCTATGTAATTTAATTTCAATTCTACTAAATTATATTTATGCAGATATCAAATATTTAATCGAATTGCAAACGATTATTTATATATATATCACCTGTTACTCTTTTAATGAAAATTAATATACAATGCTATACAACGATGGGCACAGACCTTCTTTAAACAACACATTGTTCTCGCAGACCCCCAAGACATGACAGGAAGTTTATATCCTAAATGTGCCAAATATGTGCCAAATAACAATCTTTCTGAATGGAAGAGATTCATTATAAATAAATTAAATAAATAAATACACATAATAAATATTTTTATCCGAATAATACGATCACAATCTGCATGTGTGAGGACTTCGTGGTCGCCGCTGATCTACAATATCTCTTTTTAAAATAATATTATTATACTACGGAACGGAAAGTTCACAAAACTATATAGCGTTTCGGACTGAAGTAGAACTAAAATGTATATGCTATATTATATATATATAATATAAATATATATATATATATAAACAACTATGTATCTATAGTTGCCCACAATCTTTTACACATATTCTACATAACTATTAGTTAAAGCAAAGTTTCTCTTAAGTATTCATTCAATAGCAACTCTTCGTTTAGAAATCATATCTTTGAAACCCTGGAAACTATTAAATCCTCCATTTTTAACAAACGTGTCGACGGATTTTGATTCCAAAGACCGGTTACATAACACGAACTCGTTCTATATTCGAAAACCTAAAATAATCCATCTTCTCCGACGATAAAATCTCGATCAAGCCCAGAAACTGAACTTTCTCGCGTGTGCACCGATCTTCATTAAACGTCCCCTACCATCATCTCGTGTAAACACGCAGAGATCCTTCAGATAAATTTCCATAACCTCGTCCAAGTGCTATTAAATGGCGACAAGTGCGAAAAATGTTGTCTATTTCGCGTGTTTCACGTTTGGTTTACATTCGCGGGGGTGTGAGAGCTGCCTTCCAGCAATTTTTATCTGCCAGCGATATCTCTGGCCGTCGAAACTTTCGTGCGACGCCATTACAGCTAACGGTAACCACGCAACGCGTTGATTGGTTGCTTGGTACCAGTTGTGGGGAGAAGTTCCCACCCCGGGCGTCTCTATGCCTTGACAGAGTCACAGGCTTGATGATCACAGTCTACCCAACCGTCGTTATCTCAACATCGCGCACGCGTTTGCTGTTAGAGGGAAGTGTGTCTAGTCGTGAATTTATACTCAATAGTACAGGACTTAAATCTTATTCGTGTGTCTACTTTGCTTCGAAAACTGAAGAGAAAACTTCGAATGTTTCTGGATGTGAAAGGTGCGTGGTTTAAGTGATCAACTAAACAGTTAAAAAGTTCAAGCTAGGTCAAACTAACAAAACTTTCGCAATGGGGAAGCTGTCAAATTTTTAGAATTGGTTTCTGTTCACTGTGGAACTCGTCACAGTGACAGAAATAATTCTTTCGACATATAAATCTGGTAATTCCAGATTGACCACTTACATCAACGTTATTGACACTATGAGGCGGCTCGTTTGATAACCACACTTATTCGTTTAATAAGATGTAACCGTGACAAGCGCACAGTGACGAAGGTTTCTAACCTACGACACAAATTTTAAAAACAAGAAATTGTTCCTATAAAGCTTAATTTATGTTTATTGACAAAAACTAGCGATATAAAGCAACAAAAGAGATAAATTTAACTTAATCTTTTAATAAATTAATGTTGCATAAGATCTAACGAATCTTAATAATTGCTTTATATGACTAAATTTTATATTGACTAAAAATAACTCGTAATTGTGATAAAAGAAATCTAGTCTATACAAACCTCGAAATTCGTTGCTCAACTGATTAACAAGAATTGACTAAAAAAAGTGCTCTTGTCGAGGGTGTACAAAAATAATCGAATTAAATGGGAGACATATGTAATATCGGAATGGTATCTTACTATAATTCCCTTGCGATGCTTTGCCAACAACAGCAAGTATCTGGCCAGCAGCCACTACCACAGCAAATACCACAAAATAATTCTGTACAACATAATTCGGCACCAAATAATTCTGCATTAAGTAATTCTACACAACATAATTCTGCACAACATAATTCTGCGCAACATAATTCTGCACATCATTCTGCACAACATGGTCCGCAACAAACAAACACCACAGCCGACGGAGGTCAGCAATATTGGTATAGTTATCCACATGAGCATCCACATGGATCTTCACATGGATCTTCACATGGATCTTCACATGGATCTCCACATGGTTCTTCACATGGACATCCACATACATATGCACATCTACATACATATACACAAAGACATGCACAAACACCAGCACAAACACAAGCACAAACACAAGCACAAGCACAAGCACAAGCACAAGCTCAAGCACAAGCTCAGGCACAAGCACAAGCACAAGCACATACACAAGCACAAGCACAAGCACATACACAAGCACATACACAAGCACATACACAAGCACATACACAAGCACATACACAAGCACATACACAAACACATGCACAAGCACATGCACAAACACATGCACAAACACATGCACAAACACAAGCACATACACAAACACAAATACAAGCACAAGCACATTCACATCCAAATACACATGCACATACATTTCCACATACACTTCCACAAACACTTTCACAAACACTTTCACAAACACTTCCACAAACACTTTCACATGCACTTCCACAAACACTTTCACATACACTTCCACAAACACTTCCACAAACACTTCCACAAACACTTTCACAAACACTTTCACATGCACTTCCACAAACACTTTCACATGCACTTCCACAAACACTTTCACATGCACTTCCACAAACACTTTCACATGCACTTCCACAAACACTTTCACATGCACTTCCACAAACACTTTCACATGCACTTCCACAAACACTTTCATATGCACTTCCACAAACACTTGCACATGCACATACACAAACACTTGCACATGCACATACACAAACACTTTCACAAGGACTTTCACATGCACATACACCACATCCACATGGATATCCACATGTCCATTATCAATCACCTGGACCACAACAATATTTGGATCCGGCAGAGATGATTCCTAATTGGCCGCATCCTCACGCTTACCCGTACTCACATATTCATCAATATCAGTATCACCAGTATCAACAAGCTCAGCTGGCAGGATTAAATGATTGGGGTAATGAAGCAAGTGGTCCTCTTATAACTGAAGAAACAAGTCCTCCCGTTACTGCCAGCGGGAGCGAAGTTAGTAATCCAGAGACTTCGTCTACTCCACCGAGGAATAACAGCAGCAGTAACGTTACGAATAGTAAAAATATTACGCCGCCTAGCACTAGCAATAGTGGGAACAGTATTAATAGCGCGTCATCGATGAGACCCGCGCAGATCAGAAGTCCCTACGAGTGGATGAAGAAGACTTCCTACCAGTCTCACCCCAATCCTGGTTAGTCTTATTTTATTTTATTGCTTTACTTATCTACTTTATTTTATTACTTATATGCTCTACTTTCTTGCTTTACGTATTTTCTTTAGTTACTTTATTTTATTTACAAGTTCATTTTATTTTCATTTATGGATACGATTTATTTCTCGTATTTGGGGGAAATCCGCACAAAACTGTATATTAAAGGTTCTGGATAATTTTTCGTTTTATGAAACAAATTGTGTAAATCAAAATTCTATTTTTTATTTATTTAATTATTTTATTTATCCTTTTTATTCTTAATTTACATCGGATTTTTTAATTAACTACGGAGACGAGTATGGATATATGGTTTTGTCTTGCTATACGGTTTTGTACATGTTTCCCCTATTGGATATACATTGGTATATTTTGTTAGTCATATATTATTGGTAGGCATATACTTGTTAGTTTTTGGTGTCAGCTGATTATAAAATTGGTAGGATTTGTAAAAAGAAGATTTGGTTCGTTAATTGCAGTAACAGAGAATTTCTATTTAATATTCAACGTTTATTGCGTCTATTTGGTCGTATAAAATAACGTTCAAAATATAATACGTATTTCTATTCCTCCTCGGAATTTTCAAATTCTTTCTCTGAATTGTAGAGTGTTTTGATTTCCTACGTTATAATTCGTATAAAATTACTGATCACGAATGTATCAATAATTGATTTGTTCAATTTCGTGCATACACGAAAATTTTTTGGACACGATACTGTTTACTCAACACTCTGATCAAAATCCGAGAATGGTAGTCATTTCTGACTTAAGAATAATTAAATGGAAAGTTTAGACTGAAGAATTTGATCTTCACTTTCTTTGTCTTTATATCGTTTATTAACCCTTCGCAGTGCAAACGATTCCTATACAAATCTTCCATCTACAATCAAGTACTCGTATTAATATTCAGACATCGTTCTATCTCAAAATTTATTATTTTTGAAAGAAAAGACGTTGTTTAAAAGTCGAATCAAATTAACCACTATGCTAACATTCGACATTGAGACTGTTCAAAGTTAGATATACAGACATAAAATATCGTATCATGTCGCGAAAAGTCAAACATTGGTCAACAAATTACGACGAAGTAATTAAACAAAAGACAATGAGCAGAGACACGCGAGTCACTTTGTTCGCTAATAATAAACACCAAAAACGATAATTATTAAACTTGCAAGACTAATCGATATAGGTACCATTATACAAGAAAAAAGTAGATAACGCGATATTTATGCGACATCGTATTATTGTTACTGATAATATTTTACGAACGTGAGAATCGTACCTCGAATGAAATTTAACGAATAATAGGAAGAAAATGATGAACAAATTTCGATCACGGCTCTCTTGCACAATTTACTTTGTATTAACCTAGGTATTAGCGGAATCTTACAAGTTACAAGTAATTAGTAAATTGTTTTTTGTAGAATTATGATAAATGTAGTTTATAGTTTCTTATTATACTATAATAAATCTTAATAAATATGTGTATATATATATATATATGTAGCGTTAATAAATTTTTTCATAATAAAGTAGTAAACTCAGTAATAAAATTTCTATACAGTAAAGTAGTAAAAATACTTGTTGCTAATGAGTTTGCTAATGAAGGAAAGATTTATAAGCGTAATTTTACAAATTAAACAAATCGCAAATTAATTGCCCTATTTTACATAAAATCGTAAATTGCAATTTACGTTAATACAAATACACAAACGACGTTACAAAGATGTTTCTAAGCAACGTTAAAACAGTGCAATTTTGCGATCTGTAGTTAAGAAAATTTAAAACATTCTTCACAAATTACAAAATATTGTTTGCGGAATTGAAGTTTATGGACTATAAAGAACAATTTTATAGTTGTAAAATGTTTCGCTGATACAATCTGTTTGGAAAATTATTGTGCAAGGGTATCTGGAAATGCATTGATAAATTCATGCAATGAATTTCAGTTTTTTAAAACGATCTTGTCAGTTTACGTCTCACGATTTAAAGTCAAATTGCTTCAAACAGTATTCTAATTACTGGTATTAAAAAAAACGATAACTGACACGATGGATGAGACGAATTAAAACGTTTCTCGTTAATACAGATAAGGTTCCCGCGTTAATGGAGCTTCGATTATACCTTTAAAATATCATTTCGTTTCTACATGATTATATTCGTTTATCCCTCAACAATGATATAATATCGAATATAGATTATATAATTTGCTACCTCCTACTATAATTTATTGTATTTTATTTTATGGTAATAAATACTGTGTTCAAAATATAATAATAGTTTCATAAAATATTCTATTATTTATATATCTGGCAAATAATACTTTACCTACATATCACTTAAAATAAATTAAAATCAGTTGACATATTCAAAATCGAGCTATTAGGAAATGCAAGAAATTTGTCAAATTTATTGGTGAATTATTAATTAAATAAAAATCGTAATTATAACAATTGTTCTTTAAAATTGAAACCATTCAAAAGTAGCGTTAATTAATAGCTAATTGAAGAACGTAAAGCGTAAGATTTTATTGATGTACGAATCGATAGAAAAATCATTTATATTTTCTTGATAGATGCCTATTTAAATAATTACCTACATAGCCTGTAACAAAAAATCGAGTTACAAATACAATAATACGACAAACTGTGGCAACCTAGGACATTGGGTCTCTATGTCAACAGATATGATATTTATATACTAGGTGAAATATAATACATTATATCTTTCTACAGTAATACATACAGTGTTTTATGAAAGTATTTGAACGTTTAACATAAAAAATTTGTATGTTCATATTGTATGTATTTCATAACACATTTTGCAATTTCATTACACAGTATTATAATGAGTCACAACTGCCATTATTATATGTATTGACCTTTGAAACCAATCTGAAAATGTAATATATACAAGAAACTAGGAGAGATTTACTGCAAGCATATTTTCAATACAAAAATTGATACACAACACAACCGTTTTAGACATACGAGATGGTCCCATTGAATATTCAAACTTATTAATATAATGGATTGTTTAAATACTTTTGCGATCATTGTCAAATATATCCTAAATATCTTGCAGTTTCCATGTGCATTATCAGATTTGTTCCAAAGTTGACGAATTACGATAAAGTATCCCGTTATTGATATATATATATATATGACTTATATTATTGGTTCGTTAGATGAGTAACAATTCTCAGAATGATTGATAAATTCACGTTTAGAGCTTATTTTCGTAGATATCTCGAAACTGAAAATTCATATAATGTCGCTCCTCTATCAAACGATATCGAACGATAGCAAATTCACTTTATTTCACGATACGCGAAAGATCATTTCTGTCGATATACATAATCTTAATATAGTTTACTTGAATTAGTGTTAAATGAGAAAGACTTTTAAGAAAGAATCGTGTAGAACTCGGCGCACATCGCACTCGACTATACATAAACACGTCTCTGCGGTCTAGATACGGTGAACAATGTAAACACGGTAACAGACGAGCAAACATCTAATTGCTCTCAAATATTTGTGAGATAATCTCCGTCCTCTTACTGTCGCCTCGATTTTTAACCGGACCAACGAAACTCAGAACGCTACTCTTTCCAGTCATCTTCAAGTACAAAGGATTCGTTTCTTTCAAAATTCATCCACAGTTAGTCACGAAACATGTCAAGTAATTTTCTTCCGAGTTCCGCGAGTTTGAAAGTTGTCGCAACGAAGTTGAACGCAATTTTAAAATTACGCGGATTTTTCCATTTTGTAGCAATGCTAAAGATAAATCACATACATGATAAGATAAATTACCATAGAAAACTTTTATATTCTCAGATCTTTTGTTTCAAACTTTATCGATAGAGTCACGATAGTCTGATTTCATCGCAATACTTACTAATAAAACTTCAAAGTAAAGATTAATCAAATTTTTTGGCACTATACGTTTACATATTTCACGTTGAATTTTGTTGCAATTGACATTATAGATTCATAGATATTTACATGTTCATATACATGCTTCCTGATTTACGTGGATTTTAATTGTTTCGGTAAACCTTTCGAATGTCTGTTAATTCTTCGTGTACAGTTTATGGATTGAGTTTCGTATTACGTGATGTATGTATATATGATGGAGAAGATTTATAGCTCTTAGAAAATTTCTCTGCATAAAACTTTTCCACTGAAAAATTAAAAGGAAACGAGACGAGAGTAGAACATTGTCTCTAAATATTATTTATAACTTTGAAATGCCACTTGAAAATTTCTAACACTTAGAAAGTTGTATATCTTTATTAAAATTATTGTTATTTTCATAGGTAATTATAATTAAAAACAGGGATTTGTTAAAATTCATAATGAAGAAGACTACAATTTTTATACTCCATAATAAAGAAGATTGAGGTTTTCTTAAACTTCATAATAAAACTCACGCTACGGGAAAGAACTTGCTTCATATATCTCTAGTGGAATAATCTTAGAATGAAGATATCTATACGCTCAAACAGTCAAATATTTTCTACTATTGCAGCATGCAACATAACTGCAAGTTGCAACGCAAATGCAAGTTCTTCGATTCACGACCTCTGCATCATTGACGGTACGATATCAATAGTTGATATTCGGATGTGCACTGTGTTATTTTCTAGCTATTCGTGAATATGTCGTTGATTAGTAATGAACAAAAGTGTTTATTCATATAAACTAGCTTCCCTTGTAAAATCCTATGCAAGTACTTGTAAATGTATATGATTTTTTATTTGATTCTTTTATGAAATATCACTTTTCAAGGTCGCAGGAGATTATGATATCGGTTTCGCTTCTTAAAATGTTTATATCTGATAACCGTTAACTGAAATTTATTTATATACATATTTTTTACTTCTATTCCAAAATAGTTCTAAAATTAATTTCTTAAATTAATTTTAAAGCAATGGAAATCTTGTGTTTTCTCAAAAATTGTATTTCTAATTTCATTGTAGCCTTCAATATTTATTTTTATTTATTGCCTTTTCTTTTAAACTCGAAAGTTTCTTTACGAAGAATTGAAAAAAGAACCTAACTTATATAGAATATTTAGAAGAAAAGTGAGATTATTCGATAGTTTGCATGTCTCAATTACGTACATCTAAACTTATAGTCGTTAAGTTTGCCTTGCTGAATGTAAATTTTATATTGTGGATATATTCGATTATGTATTAATCATTTCATATTTATGATACGAATATCGATGATGGAATTATTGCATGATATAATCATTTGCATGAATTGTATGCTGTGATAATTTATAAGCGATCTAAATGTTTCTTCTACTATATATTTATAACTTTTAACGCAGTTGCTTTTCATATAGTTGCACAATGCCAGTAATAAAAATCGACAATTATGTACATAATTATTAATTAAATTCTTCAACTAAATTTATCAATTAAATTAAAGATGGAAATCGTTGAAAAGTTTACCACTACTAGACGTAACATTCTCAAATAATTCTAATTATCTGACATCCGATTTTCGAAGTTCCAGTATTTTCAACTTTCTAAGCTGTAAACTCTCGCATTTAAATCGCCCATAGTGAGGCTTCCAAACTTTTACGGATCGACATCTACTTTGGAAAACAATAATTTTTCACGATCCATTCGAAGGTCGCACGAAGCGTAATTACTATCGAGACTTGACTTTCACAATTGACGTGATAGAGATCTGCAAACTTGGAGAAACTAGGCAAAAACAGTAATCCTCGCGTGATCTCTAACCGAAACAACTTTGAATTGTGCAACCGGCGATTTTCGATGAATAAGACGCTTCTAATGAACGTTTAAAGAACTTTCATATTTTGATATTTAACTGGGCCAAAATCAGCTAGCGATCCATACACTTTGTGAATCCATGAATCATAGTATACAGAAGCAAACTTTCAAGTATTTGCTTCACTTCGAAGTATAACTACAGCCAAATCATCAGTGATAGCACCTTACAATCGTGAGGACATCACGACTTTCCTTTCCTCGCCCTGTTTCCTTCCTGCTGCTAAATTTCACCTTTTTCTCATTTTTCGACCGTTTCACAGCCCAGCGTCCCTTCAATACCTTCTACCGGCTATTACCCGGATTTTATGGTTATATTGCAGGCAGCCGCTGTCTCGTATAAAGACGACACTCAGATGATTCAGAATACGTATATTCGCACGCTTCTGGCTGTATGCGATTTTTCCTCGTGATTATTAGTTATAGTTGGCGTGCTCCTTCGGAACGACCGCATTCTGTTCGAGTCATCGCGATAGAGAACGCGTTTTCTTCGGATTTTATTACTGACGCCATTTTGGTCACCTCGTGAGAAGCTGAAGATAGAATAAAGATGTTTATGCAAATTTGTATTTTTATAGAAATGAAATCTAAATTTTCCCTAATTGTCAATTTCGCACGAATGCATGACGATCACGTCACAATTATAAATTCACGCTAAATATACTCGAATATAAATCGATTGACTCGTAAAACTTTTGGAAACAATTTTGTGGCGTAAGTCCATCTAAACGTTCGACTATTATGTCGTAAAACTTCTCCAAACGGTTTGTTTTACCAATTTTCGTTAAACTTTCATTAAATATTACTTACTTACGGTTACTTGTTAGAATCGACCAGGATAATTTTTACTTTCTACTTTGCTTTCCTAATCCTCTTATACCGACCCTTTTGTGTTATATTTCACCCATTTGTACCTGCAGCTTAAGAACCGGCTAATGAATTTTGCCGTGTCGGCAATATAATAATCAGTTGAGGGTCGAGGCAAGAAATTTTACCAGGTACTATTTCTAAATACAGGGTTGGCGAAATTTCGATTCGAGAAGTACACTGTAGGTACAATTACCCCGAACCTCTAAATACCCTGTACATTGTTACTAACTGTTACTTTAGCCTTGCACACATAAATATCTGAATTTTGACCTGACTCGATAAGCCGTTGAGAGAGGATAAACTTATAATTCTAAAATAGACGTTTGATTGACGATTTTGTATTATCTTTCTATTCCCTTACAAATAGGTGATTTTTCACAGAAATAAAAATGCGTATCGGAAAACATCGAATCCGTAAATAAAGAAACTCTTACGCTTAAAAAACGTTTGAGCGACTTGGTGACGAAGTAACTCGTCTTTTTCGCTTAACGGGTTAAAACACATCGTCGTGCATATTACGAAGCACGTGCGAGGCACTCGAGATTATGATTCAATTAAATTCGTCGGATCAGTTAGATGAGATTTTTGCAAATCATGGTTTCTATAAATATCGCGCACTCGTATGAGCGCCGTTATCGGAGATAAAATTGCACAGCGATAACGATTTCTACGATTCAGAAAATTACAAATATTACGTTGTATATTCTTTGATCTGGACCTTTGCGGCTGAAAAAGGTGCATATGTGTCAAGGAATTTTGAGCGTCGCGCGCCGTGCTGTGATTGATTGTTGTTTTCGACCACCAAGAATTTCTCGTCCTATCAATGTTAGTTACAAGGTTAGGATTTATGTAAACTTGCTTCTCTGAGCAATTCAAGCGAATACGTGTAGTATTTATCCAAGGATTCTTGTAAAATGATATCTCAATATAAACTTAGACAGGTTGCCTAGATTTCTAAAGATACAAAAAGCTATAAAAGTATAAATTCGTATAAACATCAGCAGTCCACTTATTAGAAACCCAAACAGTATCTCACAAAGAGTAAAGCATATTCCACATATTTAAATAAATCGTACTCTCCTGTATATTTTAAGCAATATTTTCAGTAATATTAAAAAAATCTTGTATGCGCGTAACGAGATTAATCAACGAAGCGACTACTGTATAGCTAACTACAGAGAAGACACTTGATATGTAATATACAAATGTTGCATGGCACAATAGAGGTAATTGTGATGTCACTGACGAATAGTACCCGTGCGAGTAGAGAAGCGCCGGTTCAAGTAGAGTGGCGGCATGGGGGTCGCGGTTAAGGGGGTGGCAAAGAGAACTCGAGGACATCGACAGGAAAAGCGGGACACGCGCTTTCACCATTTCGCATAGCGAAATGGAAGAGCAAACGCTATAATGGGGTAGCAACGAGCCCCAGGAGTCCTCTTTCTTTGCTCCCTTGCTCGAGCTCTCTTCTCGTCTCACTTTTCCGCCGGATAGTACGCAAAATATTCTTCCCTCTTGCTCAATCAAAATGCACATATAGCGAAGTGAAGGCACAAAATCATGACGTGGATTTGTTTTTGATTGAACTATATGTGTACGTCCTAAACGTCATGCTTGTACGGAACAGATTAATTACAACATAAAGGGTTGATTTTGTAGCGAATATCTAAAGTCGACTTTCAGGAGATTCGTAAAATTATTCAGAAAAGTAGATGTTTGACACGTGGTTAAAGGTAGGCGCGTATTCTTTCGAAAGAAATTCTTTTGTAATCTCTCTACAAATATTGCACGACACGTTCCTCTGTGATGCTCAAATTCTTCCATTTGTACTACATCGTGCTGACGATTTACATTCTTCCGCTCACGTTGTCTTTTCTTATCGAATAGTAGAGAAGTTCTTACAACAGGAATATCTATGTGAGATACGTGTTATACAAATCTTGTGAATTAATTATTTGGATAAAGAATAACTGGCTAACGCTGAAACGTTAAGCAATATGTTTCCTTACAGTAAATCTAAGAAACTTCTAAGGAGAAATCTAAGAAACTTCTCGCACAGTAGCTCTCGATTTCGTACTTTTCTTGAAATTACAAGAGTTTCTTGCTACACTTGAAGTATCAACATTGTATCAAAGAAACTAGAATGTAAAATACATGAACAAATACATAGGGAGAAAAACAAGTTTTGACTCGTATATTTTATCCATATGATTGAGAATCATTGAAATCTCTGAAAATTCACGGTTCTGTAATATTCTTCTTTCGAATAATATTTCAATGAACATCTTTGTGACGATTATAATATTCTGTTTGAAACAACAATCTCTATGGAAAATAACGAATTGCCCGTTTTGATCATTTTAGTAACAAACGCGAGTGGGTCAAAAATGTGTCAAGATTTGTATCAGAACTGATTTTTATGAAGTTCTTTTCTGAAAGGGGAAGATGAATGATGCACACGGTGTTACAAGAAATATATATGTCAATGCGTAATAGAGTAGGTACTTACAATGGGTGAAATGAAATTATCGTGACTGACCTGGTGTAACAATTACGCTATTCAAAGTATAAGTAGATCGAGTGTTGACAAGAAACCGGTCGGATAATCGTAGGTGCGAGTTCCGATATCAGAGAGATGAAAAAAGCCGACGGTAATCCTTGCCGACTCACACAACTACGCGGTTCTTACATCGAAAAACCGACCGTTCTCCCCTTCAAACAACGTTTTCTCCTCTGGGATTTCCGATAGACTTTTTTTCGGATGTAAAAGTTCAAGTGTATACAACTTTGGACGGTTAAAAATCAAACAGTTACAAGGAAATTGGCTTTTCACCTATTACATCGAGCGGACTAATTTCGTGTTGGATGGCAAACTTTTCCGTTTTATTATTCTGGTGTCTTTGTATTTTCTATTTTATTTTTCAGTTTTAAATCTTTTGAAATGAAATTGTCTTTTAACAATACATTAGAAAAAAAAATGTATCAAAAGAGTACGTGGAAAGATCTGTCGAAATTGAAGCACGCATAATGCCGTAGCGTTTGGAATTTTTTCTTCTTTCTGTTTCGATGACAATCTTCAACGATGAAATGTCTGTCGATAAGATTTAATAATGTTTTATGCTTGTTTATCGTGCATTAAGTTTCATCGACAATTATGCTTAACATGGCAAATATTTGCGATTCTGACGAACGATACGTGTACGCGCATTGTCGAAAAAGGAATGATATTCGAATATTTATACACGATTGACTTTTTTCTTGTTATTTACAAATGTTATTCACTGATTTGCATATATTAATTATTGTTTTAAAACAATAGTAGTGTACCTACAAGGTATTGTATAAGTATACATGCCCTCATTTTCTTTGAATTTGTGCAAAATTGTTGATGACTTCGATTAAATTGTGTTTTCTATGGTCTCTACCATAACCAATAAGAATGCTAATAAGGATTAAATGTTTATACAAATTCGTACTTTTATGAAACTAATTTAAAAAATGCAACTTAAATAGGGACTTGGTTTATCCATTGAATATTATAAGAAATGGCATACCTTGAATATTTTATACTTAAACTTTTGCACATTATATGTATTTTGTTACATATTAGATCGTCCGAAAAGTTTCTTTCGTTTTATAAGGAAATAATGGATACACAACATTTTCCGTTTTATATTATTTTATCAAATTACGTATGATCCATTTTGTTCTATCAAGATAAAGATCACAACGTTTAATAGATTAGGTTTCATGTTTGTATGCATCGTTGTAAAAGACGTGTCTATAGAAGAAAGACACTTTCCGGGCAACCTAATACTATATTAAGTATCTACATATAATCATTGTAAATAATACGAAGTATAGGAAAATAGGATCTACGAACTGATACGAAAAATTCGCCAAAGTTGTATCATAGTTTTCAAATTAATATTTGTAAGGAACTTCTTCTTATTCTTCTTCTTATTCTTCTTCTTCTCCTTCTTCTTCTTCTTCTTCTTATTTAGAAAGGCAGTATAAATCATTCATAGAATCTTCTTACTTTGTGAAACTCTTCCATAAAACGTTCTTTTTATCAAATTTCCAAAAATATTCTATGCGTAAAACGCATTTTATATTTGCGACGGGGATCGTTTCATTATTTCACTATCATTACCGCGAAAAATTTTATATGCTCATAGGTACACGATAACGATCGAGCGCAATCTGAGCAAGAAATTCGACGTGTCATAATATATTGTTCTAATATTTGAACAGCTATGATACCTATGTATATAACATATCTTTCAACCCCATTCAAATATACAATACTCAAGTCTCCATTTTCCTCCACACATAGTTAATACTCTTCAAAAATCGTAATAATATAATCTTAACAAAAAAAAAGAGGAAATTTGAAATTAGTGGCTTTTATAAATGGCTTTTACGCAATCAAACTTTGTCAGTGTATTCTACGGGTATCTGTAATCGAGTAAAAGATGTTATATCTAGACGTCATTTAAAACTTTATTGAAAAGTTACAACAAAAGTACGAAATATAAAGAGAGAACAATACCTTGGTCTCAAATAGCATCGCTAATTTGATAACATCACTGATTTGGCTCTAAAATGAAATAAATAAAATCCTGGGACATTTCTCATAAAAGTGAAGTTGTTGTTTTTATAAAGAATGCTTTTTAAATATAGTGTCTTTAAATATTCATTTTTTGAGGATTTAAACTATTGCGATTTCTAAAAGTCTGCGGTACTTGTGGAAGAAAACGCAGTATCAAATTTGAGTATTACATGTATGGCAGTAGAAATTAATTTCTCTTTGGCACAAACGAAGAGTTACTTATACAGTAATCTCGGTGATTTGGTGCCAGCCATGCTGTATCCATGTATATACCATCGAAAAGTCTAAGGTCGAAGCTTATTCGTGATGTCTCGAAGGCCTCGAGCACTGTTATCGAGGAGTGGTGGATTAACGTGCACGCCTTTGATCTCGCCGGCCACCGGCCTTATCTAATCGTTTTCCTTTCTCCCGTTGCGTCTCTTCCCGCCCTCTCCGTCAGTTTCGCTGCGTTTCAGTTTCCTTCTCATTTTGTATATTTCGTACTCTGGTGTATAGCAATCGTTTTCGAATGCCACGTTGAATTCGCACCATCAACGACGCAGACTTATCGGTATCTTCTTTCTCGCCCATTTTCTTCAAATTCTTTGTCGCTATATAGTAATGAACCACAGAACGTTCTGTCATTCATATACAATGGCTCGCTAAAGTATTTGAACGCTTACTGTAGGAAACGTCTAAGTATTATGCTTGATTAAGCTTCCAAAAAGATTAATTACAAGCTAAATTGATATGCCTGCCACTGCATGAAGTAGACAATGTAACCGTTTGATATTAGGTAAAATTTTTTCTCCTTTAGTGTTCTAACTGCATTAAAATTAAACTTACATATTTTTCCTAATTTTGTGAAAATTCTTTATTAACATTTTATGCAAATATGGACTTTTTATATGTATTACTTTTTAATGTAATCTTTAATCTTCCTATAATTGAATACAATTGAATATAATTGAATATAATTTCCATCGAAATTTCGGACGAGTATTATCCATTTTGAAGTTACGTCGTGATTTATCGTTCTTTCGAGGTTTCCTTCACACGTGTCATGTGTAGCGAATAGTTTTTTCTAAAATTATTATAAATCATGTTTTACTTACATTACTAATGGGCTTCAGTACGAGATGTGTCTACTTGTATGATCGTCAAAAGCGTTATCTTCGTTATACTCGTTATTGACAAGAGAATTAGGGAAGCAGATATTAAACGTGTAATAATGTCGATCTTATCTTCGCCTTCTTGCTTTTTACAGGAAAAACCCGAACTAAAGACAAATACAGAGTGGTCTACACAGATCATCAAAGGTTGGAGCTTGAAAAGGAGTTTCACTATAGCCGTTACATCACAATTCGTCGCAAAGCTGAACTCGCCGCTAATCTTGCGCTCTCGGAACGTCAAGTGAGTAATTTACAAAAATAATAGATACAAATATTTGCGACTTTAAAATAAAACGCGACTTGCGTGAGGCGGAGAGTTTGTAGGAATAAAGAGGCAGGTTCGACACCTAAATTGTATTTTTTAAGGAAATAGTACTTTCTATCAGACTATTAGATAGTATTGGACTTATTAGTATAGGCTGTATACGTATACTTAGCATATGATGGTATCTGATACCACCATAGATAAATACAATTTTCTTTTTTAAATTATATGTTCAACGTATCTAAAGAAACTTATGGATTTTATAGTCGGTTTTATAAACACACGAAAAACTATTACTGTAAATATCACATACATATATAGTGGACTGTATATGAATTTATAGTACGTTTAGGAAAGTTGCATAATTTTGATTGATTTTGATTTTGCTGGTTCCTTGAAATTATTGTAATATGAAGCCGCCTTAATCATTTCTCAATATATAATAATTGGTGAAGTCGTTAAAATTTATCTAACATCTAAACACAAGCTTATTTGGATCAGTAGGCACTAGTGAAATAAAACTGCATTTGTATTGTCACAATATTCTTGTAAAATATTTATTACTTGTATTTTGAAAGGCCTAGAAAAATAGTTTCAAATCTTCTATCCTTAAATATTACTTAAATACATGTTCTATCTCCCGACTATATTCCTAGACACACAATTTAAAGGTACCACCATTCTTCTGTTACAGGTCAAAATCTGGTTCCAAAACCGCCGCGCGAAAGAGCGGAAACAAGTTAAAAAGCGCGAAGAACTCGAACAGAAAGAGTTAAAAGCGGCAGATGCAATACCAAACAGCCCGATGGCCAACCTAACGATCGGAGGGTTGGCAGAAATGGGTGGGATGCTTGGTTACGAACCTGATCCGCCGTCTCCTCGTCCCGGACCTTCGTCGCATCCACTTATTTGAGGCGCGACAGCTGCTGTCCACCCAAGCAGCCATTCCCATTGGCGGTGGGGTTGTGACCTGGCGCCGGCGACCACATCACAAAAGCTTGGTCCGGCGACGACTAATTCCGGAAGCTCCACCTAACGCATGCTGGTAAGAGGACGCATGAATTGAGGTGACCGACATCAAATCATCAAAATTAATTACATTGACTAATAGATTAATGTAACAGACTTTTCTTTTATCAGTTTTTAAATATATTAGAGGATACTTAAATAATTCGAAACAAAATGTGATATTTTTGAGAAAAAGACTTATAATAACTAGAATATCGTGGTTACAAAAAATAAATAGATATTATATTAAATAAATAGATATTATATATTATATAAAATGTTTATGGAATATAGAATTGAAAAATGAAATAAAATGGTATAAAAAATAGTGTTTATATGTAGAATGCGGATATTTATGTAATTTCATGGAAATTCTGTAAATACTTTTATGACAATAATTTATGATAAAATTTTAATGAGAAATGCGTACAATATGTAGCGATAAATATATTTATAACGTTAAATATGATATTCATTAAGTTGAATAAAATGAAACTTTAATTTACTTCAAAATTTTAATTTAATCAAAATTATAATGAATATCAAAGTTGACAATTAAAGTTAAATTTTTGTTTGTACGCATAAATATGAATTTCCATATAAATCCGCATTCTACTTTTTATAAACAAAATTATTTCAATTTTCAACAGACGGGACGGAATACAAAATTTTTATAAAATAAAAATATATTACTTTTCCGAAATACATCGTGCACAATTTCTTCCAAACGCTTTGCAAAGTATGATAGTTTGTTCGCATTTACGGCATACCCTCGGTTATAATTAGTTCTTAGATTATCGAATGACAATCAAATTTCTGATATTTTACAAAACACGAATGATGTCAGAAACGTCCAGCGTTTGCCTTAAATTACGAACCACTGAGTATATCGGCGTATTCGTGCACGTCGATTAATGTGTTGAATTACAGAATTCGGAAATTACAATTAAGAGATCAGAAAAAAGAAAAGAAAATGATAAAAAATATATGTATATATATATGTATATATATATTATATTATATATATATGTCGGATTTACATGTCTTTCCATCTCCGACATATATATATGTGTGTATATATATGTATATGTATATTATAATATATTATATATATATATGTGTGTGTATTATATTATATATATATATATATATATATATATATACATATTTTTTTTTGTTATTTGTACATCAGACTAATACTACGTTCTAAGGGGCCTCATAGAAGATCGTTTTTGTATATATATCTTTAAAATTTTTAAAGTATCGCTTGTACAAATTAGACAAGCTAAGATGTTTAGCGTCGATTCTTTTAGTTCTTTTTTTAATTTATTTTTCCTATAAAAAACTTGGATACTCTTTTCTATTTTCGTTTCTTCTTCGCCAATCGTAAGACGATATTAGACGAATGAACGAAAAATTCTTCGATCTTTTTTTCAAATTACTCGCGCTATATAGCGAGAACTTCTTTGTTGTAAATATGATTGTTAGGTTCTCCAAATACTTTCTAACGAGATGATCATTATGTCATGATCATAACGATAGATAGTTTTGGACGACCTTATGTATATCTTATGCTTAAAGCATATTTTAAAACACCTTTTTCAAATCTTAAGATGAGAAGTTACACAAATCGAAGATCTCATATTCGTTTTATCTCATCCATTTGTTCAGTTATACCAAATACATCAATAACATTGTATTATGTAACGTACAACATGTACTTGTAACGTATCGTCTCGTTATGAATTGTAAATAGAAAAGAGTTTAAGACGCTAACAACCCCTTTGGTACGCATTAGTCTGTTGATATACTCCTCAAACGAGAAGAAAAGAAAAACGAAATTAAAAACATTTCTCGTATGGAAAGTAACAAAATTCATGTGTAAATTGATCTTCTTTTTCAATCACTTATCTCGTACAATTTTCTTTATACAATTTTACAATAAAAAAATATCGAATATATTAAATTTATGATATGATTCAACGCAACGACTTTAGAGAATTTTTAATTTTTGATAATAAGAAGTGACTTTCCGTCCCGTTTTATTATATAATGTTTGATAAATAAACTTTTTCGTTATAATAAGGAGCGTAATTTCTTTCTAAACAAGTACCATGGATTTTGATTAAATTCAGAATTGTTTATGAACTCATTTTGAAATTAGTACATATTTGTGTTTTTACATTGTGTTAACATGTTGACATGCAGAAAACGACAGAATATGATTTACAGTGCAGATGTTCTTCTGTTCTCACCCTGATTAATAGCAACGGTAAAATTAACACTTTCGTGAATTATAACGCAAGATATCTACCATGTAGTATCGATTTTTCAATTAAAAACAATAAGATTAACCTTAAGCATGTTTTTATACAAAACAAAGTTTTTCTTTATAATTTAATTATTCTTATTGATTATGTAGGATCATGATATAGAAGTATCTTAATTAATTATCGACTGATTATTAATAATTTTATGAGTTAATTAGATATTTATTGAATTATTAATAATATCACTATTAATATTATTGTCAATATTATTATTACTATTATTAATACTATAATAATAATAATAATGTTGTTGTTACTACTGTTATTTCTACTGTTATTATTTGAATTAATTATTTTCAAGGAATATTTCTTTTTACAAGCTTGTCTTTATATACTTAACTTTTGAGATATAATTCACAAAGTGTATTGTTATTAGTACTCATCGTTCCTAATTTTTACGTACCCCAATCCGAGAGAAAATTGTGTAGTTACATACGTGCCATATTATCGTAAATTCGTTAAGAAATCGCTCGAAATCGTGTTCACCACAAGTCGGGATAATAGAGGATCGAAAAGTAAACGCGATAAAACACGAAATTTTTCATTTATCATTCATCGGTTCATGCTATATACAGTGGTGAGCGTACGAATACTTAAAAGAATATGTTCACCCATAAATTCAATTAATTACGTCATAGAAAAACATAAAATAACTAAGTGTTCGATCATATCAAATTCGCATTTAGCAACCAATTCTGAAAATATCATTCAGAGGATAGAGGCTTAATTTGTCTTTCGAACGGCTCAATTATATTAGCTATGACTAAATTGCATTCGATTTAGTATATATAAGAATTTTTTCTCCTATTTACATACTAACACCACTGTATGTGTGTGTATATGTATAAATTATCGCATTTATAAATCAGTTAAAATATCCTATATAGCATTTTCTTCACTTTCCAAAATGAGAGTATTAGTCCCGTATTTCTTACTTTCGAAATTGAGAATTTTCATTATACAGACTATCACGACATGATGATGAAATATTTTTAATCAAATTCTAGGATTCTTGAAATTCTTCAGATTCTTCAGATTCTTAAGATGTTCATATAATAAAGATAGATAAGATATTTGATCATATAAGGAGAACAATATAATAATAGTATAATAGTATAATAATAGTATAATTCTATAAAATGTACCTACCTACGTAGGTGAAACATGCCTTAGAACATGAGAAAAGTTAGCATGCATTGTTGTTTCTGATCATGGCAAATTTCAATCCTTCATTTTTATTACCATCTCGAGAATCCGCGTCTGGACTTGTTTTTCTTCTCGTCCCTTTTTCCACTCTTTTCGTGTTAACGCGTTTTATGCTGGCTTTACTGCTACACGTTTTGAGTTCGTCGGTCCTGAATATTTCGAATTTTTAACGACAATAAAAGAAACGAACGATATTTGCGAAGAACAGAAAATGAGAATTTCCGCGGTTTTACGTACCATGTGTTATAAGACTGTTTGCAAGCTTGTAATCTGTAATTACGACGTTAGTATAAATATAGAATGTGTATGTGAAAAAATAGCAAGAATAGTCGTAACGTATTCTACGGAAAATCTCATATGGTTTATGTGAAAATACATTTACGTGAGCATTTCTTAAATTATTCTATATAATAATTAATTATCATAATATATACTGTGAATATTATATGATCGTTAAGCCTAATATTATTCTGATATGTGATCATTATATATTCGTAATTTCAAAGTACACGGTATTACGTTTACAAAGTTTAGTAGGAGACATTTTATTCTTTAGCCAGTTCTAAATTAATTTCTTTCATTTCTCTAATTTCTTCAATTTTTGTAAAATCGTTAATTTTATTTCATAACCAAATTATTGCAACAAGGGGTCAGATAACGAATAGGATTGGAATATTTAAATTGTTTGTAATATATATGGCAATTAATACTGTTACATATTATTGCACGGTATTAACAATATCTAATCGTATAAATATCAATTGCGTAATCCAAATATTTGTTTCTTTTCAGACCAATTTATATAGGATCATTCATTTTTAACGATTGTCGTATAGATTAATAGTCTCTTCTCTAAAACTATTAAATTCCGTTATATTAAAACTCGAAGATCAGGGTCATAAAATGTAGAACGTAATACATGTTCACATTTAAATTGATATAAGAACGATCGTACATTACCAGAAACATGTTTGTACACTCTTGGCACACGACTGACGCGATATTTGAGCTTGTACTCATTTATATATTGCTCGTTAACGGGAATTTACAAACACGTTATAAATACGTTAGAAATACAAATCGTTAACGACCGGCAATTACTGGAATTCTACTAAAATTCAACGAGGTCAATTTTCAATCGTGAAATGCTCTTGGAGATCGTCAAATCTGTAGAATGGTAACGTATCATTTACGACCTGGCGATTTGTTTGCGATACGGAAAAGTTCCTTGGTTTGTCTCGACGACGGCTCTCGAATGGCTCTCGTTAGATCGTACATAAATACAAGCATAAAAACGTGTAATGCGGTTTATGCGAATGGCCAGGCAACGCGGTAACCGATTCCAAAGTGTGTATTCAGTGAATACTGAGAAAGGGGGCAAATAAAGCAAGACGAGACGAAGCTGCGAAGGTGGCAACGAGTCCCATGGGAGCCCTCAACTTAACTACTAGATCGATGTCCAACCCCGACCACGCTTCATCCCCTGAAACCAACCCCTGCTGGCTTACATGCTACCGAGTACTCGTTCCCTCTCTTCTCTGTCCTCCATCTTCTACTCGTCATATTTGTTTTTTTTCGTTCTTCATTTCTTTTTGTATATACATATACGTATTATTTCTTGCGTATTCCTTTTTTCATGTGTATTATGGTTTTATATCCTTGTTCTTTTGAACAGTCTTCTTCTAAATATTGTTTATGTTTTCGTGTACTTTTCCTCTTGATATGTTTGTTCGTCTTCATTAGTTTACTTGACTTCGCTTTAGTTTATTTTATTCGTTTTTCGTCCTATTCGTTGTGTTTCTTTTCTATCTCTTACGGTTACGATATTTTCCTGCTATTTTCCTCACAAACCTATCAACTGTAGGAAAAAAATTACTTATGAGAAAATCGTATATGTGTTTAAACACTACGTATAAATATATGTACGATAAGTATTAAATACTCTTTAATATATTTAAATTAGCATATGTTTATCTCGATATATTGCAAGCGTAGTTTCATTATTAATCTCCAAACGACCATTCTCTACAAACCCTTTTAACTCAATACAACTTCAAACTATATACATGTTGCTTGCTTCCAACAACTTCTTCTCTATATACCACAATATCTATGATTTACAATCTCTACTACACAAAACGAGGAAAAAGGAACAGTCTAACATAAAGATCTAAGCGTAGAAATCCACGATTCCGTAAACTTCACTAAGCACACAAAGAAGTCAAAAAGTGCTTCCTCTTTCTTCAAAACTCACACATACAATTCTAATCATATAACCACAAGCTTTTAACATTCCCATACATACGTATATACGTATATACTAGGTTTCACAGTATCGCGCCATGAAATAGTAAAAATCAGGATCTATAGAGGAAGATAAAAAAGGAAATGAAAGGGATGCGCAACGTCTTTGAAATTGTAAAGGTACGTCGGCGATCCTAACGTAATTGGACCCCGAGACGTAACAACGTTTCACGTATACCGAGAAATTCCGGGGGATAGCTTTTTGTTCGAGTTGCGTTTCGGTCCAGTCGGTCCAGTCGAAAACACCAAATAGATACTTTTATGGGGGGCTATAAAGGTGCTGAATCGAGTATCGATGGTTCCAAAGGGGCTAATCTGCGGATGAAAACTGTAATAAAACGTCCGACCTGCGTATGTATCTGAAATCCTTTTGCAGTAATACGCGCCCTTACTTTGAGTGCTCAGGTAGCACCCTGACCTGAATATTTTCCTAAAGGAAAACATATACTGTTCCCCTGTTTTAGGTTAGTTTAAAATTTTACGAGATCATACACCTTGCGTTTCTATACGCTTATATATGTATAAATAAGGTATCGGAACTGACGTTTCCTTGATATAGAGCAAATCATAACCTCGGAATGACACTTTTGTATAACTTTAGATTATTTTAATTGTTTATAGCGTTATTCTTTATGATTTCGCTACATAATCACTTCTATTCTTGAACTGAAAATTTTAAAAACATTACTTTGGTTCTAAATGTTTCAAATGAGAAGAAATTCTATAATTTTTTAGGATTGCATACAATATATATACATAATTGATAAACTCACCGCTCTGAATTGCAAGCGGTGGAAAAATCTTATGGATCCACTGACTGTTTTACCCGGAAGGTATTTCAATTTCTCCGGTAAAATATCTCATATGAGATTTCAGTTTTTCATATCTTACTTATGATCAAATTTATAACAATACCTTTTTCCTATATATTGTTCCACATACTATTTCTGAGAAATAAATAAATTTTCATGTTTTAATCCCAATTTTCTCCGCTGTGAATGTTGTAATCTTATTCTGCGCTATAATCGGTAATGTGGAAAATGATAAAAAAATCGATAATATCACCAACGAGGTACAGAATAGATCTGATATTCAATACTTTTTGGTGTCATCTTTTTGACGGTCATCTGATGTTTCATACTGTTTCCTTATGAAATTACAAATAATGCAGAGAACAGAACATTTTGCGTATTGAGTATAGAGTTCTATACTTCTGCAATACGTACTTAATTGTACTCTAATCTTATTATGATACAACAGATTGAAGTGGTAATTTTTTTGATTATCCGAATATTACAAATCAATTTTTATTTTATTGTTTGAAATTAATTTCATGATTCATCAAGTTTTCGCACACAATTTACTTAAAACTTAATATTAGAATAAACTTATTCATTCAAACTCATCTAATCAACAATACTAGAATAAATCTTACGCTATGTGTTAATACATTTCGCAATTTGTTAATAAACTTTATTCTTTTGTATGTTACAGGATCGGCTTGCTGTGACACCAAGGAGCTGCAATAGGGGAATCTCCAGTAAATCAAAAAACTGAACTGTAGTTAGCTTTAAATATCAAATTTGTAGATATCGAATTTATAGTTTCAAATTGTTTTGGCTTAATGCCAAAAAAGGAATAAAGTTAAGTAATTTATAAAGTGTTTAATTATTGATGAGAACTTGTATTTAAGACTTTATATATAGTAATAAAGGACAAGGTTATTAAGACTAATTCAAATATTACAAATTCTATATGCTATGTAATGCACTAATATAATACATTGACAACACAATGTAAATAAATAACATGATGTAAATAAATAACACAATGTAAATAAATAACAATGTAAATAAATAAAACAATGTAAATAAATAACACAATGTAAATAATAGAGATTTTGTAATAAAAAAGTAAAGTTTCAAAAATCAGTGAGACAGATCATTTTATACTTTGACCTTCATCGTAGGGGAGAGGCTGGCTTATGTAAAGGTTCAACTTTGCTTTTCATGGCTGCAGATATCAAAGGTGACAACAGGGCCCGCGCTCGCACACCTCGGGTGTCGCAGAGCAGCGACAGATACAAAAATTCTTAGCAATTATACCGATAGGCCAGCAAGACGTTGATAAATCGACATTATAAATGTAACATCTATCCTGTACTTCATCGGTGATATTGGCACTGACGAATCTTTTATAATGATTGCTATGTTCGCCGTGGGGAATTACGGAGGGCGTAAAAAAGATTCTAATTTTTTGGCTGATCATGAAAATATTAAGGAAATGATTGAAATCCAATATTGAATTATTTTTGTTTATATTTATGTCACATGATTAAAGAAACAAAAGTAAATTCAAAATATAAATAAATTATCCAAATTTACATGATTTTATGTCACAATGTAAAGATTATAGAAAGCACATGCAAAAGCATTTTATAATGCAGAAGCACAAAGTTTGAGCATTTTATTAGCGCAATTCCTTTCTCACAATTATAATATTAAAAATTTTATTAATTGCGAAGAAACGGTGCAACTTGTACTATTAAATTATCTCATTGTATTTTAAACATATTTATAACGAAAGATTAGATCGAAATTAATTACATTAATACACTAACGACAGAAGGCTAGAAGAAATGTAATAATAGAAGAATTATATTAATTGTATTTTGCGCTTTGTAATATTATTAGTTTCATAATAAATTATGATAGTCAAACTGTCCATAGTAAAGTTCCGTAATAAAATTCTTCTATAAAATAAAAGTGATAGAAAAATATTAATGTATTACATGTATAATCAAATTAATATTTAATAATCTCCCGTCGATAATGTATTAACACAAACTTTCATTTTCGTTATAGTATATACTATTTATCTAAAGAACCAACATAAAATATATTCACAATACGTAGACTGATTACAAAACATTTATAAATTTTAAAGCATATTTACATAATTTCATTCTCCTTTTTCAGGATAAAATATCCCTTAAATACACACCAACATATGCAATTTTCCCTTTATATAGATTTTGCTATTTTATATAGACATATTTTGATTTTTATATATAATTTAAAATTTTTATACGAAAGTAAAAAATGTCTCCCCTCTTCACTGTAGGCAAATAACTTATAATCGAGCAATATTACGCACTTATAAAGATCTATATTGTTACATCTCGCTATTTAGGAAATCTTGTATTTGATTTTGTTACAATGGAGTAGCATAATAAAGTTTTAATTTACAATTATTAATATATATCATACTTAGAAAGTATCTCTCGGTAGAAACAGCATAAAATATCTTTCATAAGAACCTGTTTATCAAATCCTTATTAAGATCCCAATAAAATTTCCTACTGTAAACTTACTGGTCTATGCTTTTTAATAATTTCCATCAAATACTTGTAAAGCAAAATTCAAATTCATTACTTGTCATATTTTAGCAATTTCTTGCAAAGGCAGAATAATTTTATGAAATATGCCTCTTCTGTTCATGTGCTGTTACAATGTCACAATTGAATATGATTTTATATGTATAATGGATTGTACGACGTTAGCTAACTTTTTAAGAAACGTCTTCCCTAAACATGAAAGCATGTATCAATGTCATTCATAGTGATACATAAACACTATTTTTTTATTGCACTATTGCGTGCATAGTATAGAAATATTATAATTAGTATTGTGCGATAGAATTACATTTTGTTTACTCTTATCGAGAACAAATCGTGAGCATTAATAAATCTCCTTTTCAATTTGTTAATTCGTTCATTGAACAATTCATTCATCGAATACTTCCAAGCGAAAACCACTCAATTGTTTCGGTTGTTAAATCGATACGTCCAAGAGGTAAGCGTATTCCACCAAGAAATTCATTTTCTTGTAATGTGTCATGATTCCATATTGTAGCTTCCAGAGTTCTCTCTTTAATCACGTCTAGAGCCATTCTATATTCCAACTGTGATGAACATATACATATTATACATCCAAGAATTTTAACTTAACCAAAAAGAAACAGCAGCTACTGATTTATTTATTTAAATTCATTACCATTTCCATAAACGAAGGATGACAATTTTTCTTTACAACTTTTGTTTTCCGCTTTGTCTTTTTTGTAGGATCAGGTTTAAGGTAAACTTTAACATATGTATTTGGTTCCTGACAATTTGCTACTTTGGGTAACCCTCTTGCATGATAGACCATCACATAAAATGCTCCACGTGTATAGTGAAGAGACATCTTAATTTGTCCGTTCTGTACATTATCTCTTACACGTTTTTCAGCCCACCAATTGCCAACTAATAAAAGAAGATGATAATAACATTTATGATATCTTCAAATATTAGATAGCCACATTGTGAAAAAAAGTGTATACCTTTTACTTTACGTAAATGAATATCTGCATTTTGTTGATCTCTCAACAAAGGATGAAAGAAAGTGTATACTAAATCACTTTGAGAAATTTCTGGTGCCATCTTGAATAAACTTACAAGGAATTTCTCAATATCCGCTCGTCGTTTATCAGCAACTTGCTTTATGTTAGATCTTCCAACACTTATACCACTTGGTAAGCTATGTAAAATAAATATCTATTTACATTAATCATATAATGCTATTTTTATATTTTACAAATAAACTGTATCAATTTTTCATGAATTATGACTAATTACAATTACTCACGAAGATAAAGTAACATCTAAATTATTCTTGTAAATTTGGCTTCAAAGGAACTTTTTTTATATCAAAGATACTAATCTGATTAGATAATACGAAATATAAGATAACACAAAATTCTGATAACATATTATAAAAATCTATCAAACAATTCAAGTAGCAATAATAAAACGCATTATCATTTTATGTTTACACTTATTGAAGTTTGTACTATTGATTGTACATTTGTTTGAAGTATTTGAATATACATTTTATACTAAAAAGTAGGTATGTATTATTATCAAATTAAAAAATATATATACACATAAGATTTAATTCTGCATTGTTTTAGAAAAGAATATCAAATTAAAAATGGGTATTATTAAACGTTTCCGTGCTCAAGTATTGATACAAAAAGCTTCGTCTAGAAAATCGATTGCGCCCGAATTTTATCGAAGAATATCACAAACTGAATCACAATCGCAGAAAGACATAAATAACAATATAAATAACAAGAAAACTGTTAGCAATGATATTAAACAATTCAAGTCTTCATCCTAACAATAAAGAAATAAGATAAACTAATAAATGATTTGCATTGGATTCAATATGTCGAATAATCTAGACTATGAGATATAAAATGATGTAGATAAATTAAATTACTATATATGTATAATCTCTACAGACATGAATCACATATGATATTATATGAATTATTATTAATATATTGTTGTTGATTAACAACTGTAATATGTATTTTAATTTATACTATAAAAATCGTGTCATAACATAAAAGTGCAATAAAATATATTTTACTTACCTAGCAAGTTTTGCAAGAGGAAAGTGAATGCACAATTTTTGATAGAATTCACAAAATTCCTTATATGATCGGAATAAATAAGTAGGATCTGCATGACCTTTCCGTTGTATACGCAAGATATACATATAATATTTTTCAGGATCATATCGTTTTTGGTAGCCGTGCACTTGAACACTTGTTAACTGACCTTCCTGCTGCATTCTACAGTGAACATATAGACATCTTTTAAACATTCAATGTACTTTAAGAAATATAATTTTAAATTTTAAATTTACATTTAAGAGCAAATATTAAAAAGTATATTAACAAACTTACGTATATGTACGTGGTATAAAAGATAATAATGCTCCATCATTATGGTCGCCCGAAAATCTAAGTTGTGCTAAATTATGTAGAAAAAAGTTGAACTGTGTAAACCAACTTTTAAGTGAACTTTCTATCATTCGGGCAAATGTTGCAGCTGCTTCAGGATTTGTTTGCTCTGGAAGAAGAGCTTTTTGTACATAACTAACTGCATCCACAGTCACACCAGGAATGCCAGACGAAGTCATCTGTGAATTTGTATAATTATTCATTTTAGATTTGTTCACCAATTCTTTGATTTCAATGTCACTAAGCTTTTGTTGTATAACATGTGATTTATATAAATCAGTCATGTTATTTTTTTGAAGCAATAAATCATCCATTTTTAACACCTATGCTCTTGTCTGTTAAAATGATTTATGATACAATAACTTCTACGATATTTTTAAAGTTAATATTATAACCGTTTGTTATTAATATATTGTTCGTCGCTTGTTTGCTTTACGCATAAATGATTAAAACTGCTGCATTGTTCGATATTACGGAACCTCAGACGATAAACGCTAATTAACTACGCACTGTATATAGTTTAGCGTGATAGGCGGACCACTTTCTGATAAAACGCGTGGATAGGTCCTTCCGTTGCGGTTTTATTGTTGTCATAACACAGTAATGGTTTAAATTATAATACCAGAAAAAAGTTCAAACTATTTTTTTTGCCTTTTTAATTCAATTTTGTAAACAAGTTAGGTCTTTTATAGTAAACGAATAGACTACTGTTTAATAATATTTCGATATAAATTTTTAAATTGTAATGACACAAAATCCTTAACATATACAATATAACAGGAATAGACGTACCAATCCAAAAAGATGAAGAATTAGATTTCCATGCTTCCGCACTACATTAAATGCTTGACAACACAAATCCACGAAATGATGGAACTTAGCTGATGGCTTATCTCCACCATTTATAACATAAGCCATATCAGATGTCAATACAAATGGTGTCCTATCCCTAATTAAAAACATGAAAGATTATAATTTACTTTTATAAGTAGTGAATATATATAAATAAGGATACATTTACCTTTTAAAATTTCCAAACATTTGAGCATCACCTAAGAATTTCCCAAAATCAATATGAAACAGGTGACCTGATGTTTTTAACATAATATTGTCGTTATGTCTATCACAAATTCCTAAGATATAGGTAGCAACACTATAACCCGCACAAGATGCAGTAAAGTTTTCTACTGCTCGTTCATACTCCAACTCTGAAGGATTATGTTTTGCCAACCATTCGGCAATAGGTCGATCTTTAAATGATCCAGTTAGGCCAAACTCAACCTGTATTTTTCTCAACGTCTCTGCATTTGTAACCATTTCTATCATCCCACGTTTGTATCCAGTAGGTACGCAAGCAAATGTTACCATTTTAAGATCAAGACCTTCTTTTAACCAAAGTTTATCCATTATGCGCATCATTTGAAGAGTTAACATATCTTGTTGTAAATCATCTCCAACCTTCAAGATTATTTTAGTATAGAATAAATCATAATAAATTATAGCAGTAGGTATTTGTTAATTAAACATACTTTAAAAATCGCTGGACAAATTACATCATCACAGCTAATAAAGTTGATTTTCAATGGAAGTGTAAATGATGGAAAGTATGAGCAGCTTTGTACATTTATACCAAATACTTGTTTACTAGGAGACAACGGTAAACAGGTGCCATCATCTTCCATTAATTGACAATGTATATTTTGTAAACCAATTTTGAGCGCATCTAGTCGTAATGATTCTTTCGTTTGCTTAATATTTTCCGCTACTTCATATAAATTCTACAATATTATGAGTTACACCGTTAACATTTAGTAATTTATACAAAAATATACGTTAAAGAAAGAAGGAGAGGAAATATTTTACTTTAACGAGTAATTGTTGCGTAAGAAAACTATTTCTTAGTGCATCCCCAATGACGGCTAATAACGCTCGTAACATCAATTGTAACCTTCTATGATAACGTGCTGAACTAATATTTTTATCATCCTCTGGTGTAGTTTCAGCAGAATTCTGAAAATAGAGTACACTAAATATACTTGTTTAACTTTCTAAAGTAAAAGAAAATTATTCCAATCTGAATTACTTGAGGACTTTGCCCTGGTAACGCTTGCGTTAGTAACCAATAGATGTGATGAGCTACCCGCGGAGAAAGTAAAGCTCGTTCTAATAAAAACTTTGTAAGAGGGGACGTTTCATATGTTTCGTGCTTTAACGCTTGTAATAATTGAGGTAAGTAATCTACAAGTTCATCATTACTCAGTTCTCGAATCCATCCAACTGCCATTTCTCTAACTTTCATATCTGGAAAACTATAAAGTATCTTTGATTAGTTGTACAATTATCAACAATCTCACATACATATACATATATATATTTAGAACATTGGAACATATATATTTAAAACATTAAAATATATATATATATACCAAGGTAACAATAATTGCAGAGCTTGGACAGGAGGTAAAGGATTCCAAATTCTAAGAGATGCATGAAGATCAGGCAAACATGCCCAATCCCAACTATGTGCAGCTAAAAGTACTTTAGGTAAAGCTTCAGGTCTATTGTGCAAATAATGTCGTTTTTCCCATAAAATTTCTCTTTCTTCAACAAGTGGTCTATTAAAAAATTAATTAATTAATAGATATCAATAGTTTATTATTAATATTTGTAATTCAAAAATATATTTATACCTTGAAAATGTAGTTTGCTGTGTGATATCTATTAACAATTCTTGTGTGTTCTGATCCAATGAATTAAAATCAAGCGATTCTACATCATAATCACGTAATTCTGTAGGAAATAATACTCTGCCACCATAATCAGGTAATTCTACACCAATAATAGCATGCGTATCTCCATGAGGATGAATCCCAGCTGCTGGGGCAGGGCCTAATCTTTTATCAGCAATTGCTGGCCAAAGTGACAAGAAAAAGCTTCCTTGACTCATAACTCTGTAAGTAAAAATATAAAAAAAACATATAGTAAAATACTTTCTCACTTTAATAGATGTAATCAATTACCCTTCATAATCGAAAAATTGTATAGCTCCCCATCCCAATTCTTCTTTTTGCATGGTATTTTCTGCTGATGAATTAGATTCATGATCAGTAGGTTGCAATGTACGGCCATATAAAACTAACACTAATCTTGCTTCTCTTGGTACTTGACATACGCTTATCCCACGAAATTCTAGCCTTAGTATAGTAATAGTTAATTTTATTATTAATAGTAATAGAAGTAATAAAATAATAGTAATATTTCTCATCAATTAAAAGTAACAGTAATGTTATTTAATAGTAGCTTTCAATATTATTACCATGAATTAAATAAAATTCTTGGATGAAAATTAGAACTGACTGCCATAGGTTCAGATAAAACTGGATTTCCAACAGGTCTTGTTCCATGAAATATTTGAGTTGCGATGATATAATCATCATGTTTCCATGATCCTGGCAGTCTATGTAATGCTCCAACACGAACTAGGATGGTATCTAATACCTCAGACGATATTAATGTATCTATTATACAAAAATATAATAAAATTAATCATTTCTATAATTCATTATCTGTCAAAATGAAATTTTATAATTCTAATGTTCTTACTTGTTGGAACTTCTCCCCTGCTATTTAATTCAAAATCGACCCTAAATGCATGACAGTAAGTTTCTACAAGATCTTGAATTGCATCACGAATTTTTCGACAATGAGATGCAATAACATCTGGAAATTTTGTTCTTAATGTCACTACGGAATAATCACCATCTTCATGCAGAATTTCTGGTTTCTTGCACTCTATATTTGTTGTATGAACTTGAGGTAAAAATTGACAACATGCATTTACGAAATTATCAACAGCTTCGGTAATTTCAAATGTCTCTATGTTTCCCATTAACGCACATACTGCTTTTACCGCTTGCACAACACTACGGGGTTGCAATTGTGGTAAAAGACTGGAACCATGATTAGTAGTTGCTAAATGTATGGCAGCAGTTTCCACACGTTCCATTTCTTTTTCTACAGTTTCTACAATTTTTTATATGAAAATGCGTAACTATTATTTAAATATTTCACATTTTTTTGTATAATAATAATTTCATAAAAATTATTTTTTGTTTTCATACCTAATAAAATAAGAAGTGTATCGTACGAAATAGGTTGTACTGGTTCATTTGGAAGAATATCTTCTAACTTGAGACATTGATCACGATTATCATCTTGAAGCTTTAAACAAAATTGTATACGTATAACATTAATTATTAATTAAAATATCCTTACATTCAAAAAAATACTTACTGTTCGTGTTATAGACCGTTTTATTTGCGCTTTAGTTAGGATAGCTAATTCAATATCTTTTTCTAATTTGATACATTGATGTATATATTCGTACTGAGCTAAAGTTGTATTAGATGCAAAATATTCTGCTAAACCCCATACTCTCAGACAATATTTCTCTATATTTACTATATCTTCATCTTCTAAGGAACAAGCGACATTAAGAATAACATGCTCAACACTACAATTTACTGAAAAAAGATGTGTTTTATATGTTAAATTGTTGAAATTTATTTCATAAATTTTTTATTATAAATTCTATGTGTGTAAATTTACCATCGCATGTAAAAGAAATGGACGGAGTATTTTCGTCAGAATCCATTAACTGTGGATGTACAACTAATTTTATACTTGTGCCTTCAGGATATAAACTTTCCATCATTGGACTGATTACATGTCCAATGTTTGTACTGGGATCATTGAACGGAAATTCACCTGAACATATTTTGTCAATTAATATACATGTATTGTAAATTCTATGAAAATACTAAATTGTTTACTTATACTTTACTAACTTCGAACAGATTTGATCATGTCATAGAAAGCTCTAAGATCGCAATCATGAAGTGATGGTCTAGTTTTTCTCACTGTTACATTTTCATACAAGCGTGTTTGTCGTTTCTGTGATATAAACGATGAAGATAATTAAAACTTTAGTTATTAATTATTTATTTAAGTAATTAAACATTTAGAATATTTACTCTTCTATCTAAGGAAGTCCTTCTTCTTTCAATAGTATTCCAAGCTGATGAATTTCTAGGAGGTAGTGGTGGTGGTGCAGCTGGAGATACTGCTGGAGATTTAGCAGACTTTTCCACAGCAACATATACTGGATCTGAATTAACACTTTCATTTGTGCTATACATGTAATCAAAAGGATCGAATGGATCATACACTGATCCACTCACTTGCGATTGTATTTCTGCTTAAACACATCATACTATTATTATTAAATATTTATACAATTATTTTATTTTTTTTATAAATTTTAACAAAATATTACCATCTTTATGTCCCTGTGTGCTATCATTCTGATCTTCAATCTTAACAAGTAATGGATCAAATGCTTCTAGTACACTAACCCGAACATTTGTTTTATCATCTACTTGATCAAAAGAACTCAAATCTATAAGATTATTATTTGGCTTCTTCTCTATCACTTTTAATACATTCAGCTGTTCGTCATCCATACAAAATGTAGGTTTTTGGACACCACATATAGAAGGAGTAATACTTGGTCTATAATTCATAGGTAGTGGAGGTATCTGTAAAAAATTATCAATATTTATTCTTAAAAAAATGATGAATATTATTGAATGTTTGTCTTTTAAAAAATTACTTTAAAAAAGAGTTACAGATAAACTTAAAACTAATATTTTTATACCCGACATTATTAAATTGATAGTTGAAGATATTAAACTGAATGTAAGATTTATACATAATATATACCTGAGAATGAGTAAGAAAAAAATTTTTTAAATCATTAAGATTCCATGCAGGCTGCAAGAATCATTAACAAAATTATCGTTACAACAAAAAAAAAAAACATATTCCACATTAACCACTGAATACTGATGAAGATATGATATTTACCTGTGGCGTTATATCAGGTACATTACTGTTAATACTACTAGATCTTGACATAACAGGACTAATTTTTGGGGTTCCTGGTGTACAAGGCGCAGTGGAAGATCTAGGCCCTGGAGAAAGTGATTGATATCGGAAGTCTCGAGAATGATAACCTGCAGAACTAGTGCTACGTGACACTCTCCCTTGTTTTTTCAATAATGAGGGATGAGTTTCCCATCTTGGCTCTACAGTCGCTTTTCTGCTATGGAAAAGTAATTATTAATTAATAACTATTAACTAATAATTCTCCAATGTTTTTATAAAATTTATAATTTGTCAGAGTGATTAATTGTATTCTTACGAAGGTGGAGGTGGAGGTGAACAATAATCATTTAAATTATCTTGCTTCACTGGACTTGTAAATGTAATCAAATCAACAGTATGTTCTTGACTTGTGGTGGCTGTTGTTGAATTTCTTCTAGATGGAACTGGTGGCGGTGCTAATATCACAGCATTTCTAGATTGATTAGTATTACAGGAACCAGGCCTTGGTCTACTTCTACACTGAAATCTATATAATTTTTGTTATTATAAATTCATTCTAATTTGTGCAATAAATATATGATAAAATAAAAATGATACAAATTTCATTTACTTTTCGGTTTGTTGTGTGTTATCTCTTTCTGATGAACTACTATGTACAGTGCTGTTTCCATCACTCTGTGGAACACATTGTTGCTGAATATTATTAAAATCTGATCGTTGCTTTTGTAACTTAAATTTTTCTAGTGCCAGACTCTCCAAACTCATTGCCTGAGCAAGTTCTAAATCCTCTTGGAATTGACGTTCATAATCAATCATCGCAGATCTTTGAGTACTTGTATTTCTACTGTAGTGTGACATCTAAAATTAAATTAAAAGCTTGTTACCACATTAAAGAAAGACGGAAGTGTAAAGAAAATTAATATATATATATGTACGAATATTCAAGATGTAAATATGACAAACTAGTATGAATAAGCTACTAATAATATAAACACAATACGTATATTTTAAATACACTTTAACCTATACCTGAAGTGCATTCACGTAAGTATTTTCATACATTGTTAACGAAATTAAATTAAATAATAACATTAATTTATTAATACAATAACATAGTTTTATGTTATTATTATATATCTTACTAATTTACACATATATATCTTAATAACGTAGTTCTATGTATTAAAATTATGTGATGAAGAAGATAAAAAAAGTATATCAAAAAGAAATTTCTCAACATTGGGTGTAATCATGTATCACATGAATTAATAAAAGTGAAAGAAACATATTGTTGGTATAGACCTTATCATTTAAAGGGCTGCATTATCAATTTAAAGTTCCAGGAATATTATGCGTCTAGGTAAACAGATTTACGGCTCACCCTAGCATTATTTTCAGCGAAGTGTCTCGCTGTTGAAAAATCTTCAAGCAAAAGACCAATACAGTCTGAGAAAAAGCACTGTCACCTAATCAAGGAAATGACATTTTCAATCGTATAATTAGCTGTCGTGTACAAACAACCTACTGTACTAACTGTACACACGTAGATACTATGTGTACACAAATCGAAAAGTGCACTGACTTGAAGCTGCTGCCACGGATAGACAACGTACTGGTAGAGTAGAAGTAGAAGACACAATAAGTGTATCGTATGTACATACAATAAATGTATCGTATATACGTGCACGATACGTCTTACAATCAATACAACGATACGATGTAACGAAAGACTGGTTATGGTGCGGATGTAATTGAAAGTGGTGACGGTATACAGTTAGGTTACATTAACTCTTTCCGGTGTATCGACTATTTGGATGGTTAATCTATTTAACCTGAACAGCGAACCTTATTTGATTAAAGCTGATTTATACATGGAACGCGTAGGATTGTTTACAGTTAGGAGTATCTATCTATCTATCTATCTATCTATCTATCTATCTATCTATCTATCTATCTATCTATATATATATATATATATATATATATATAAGTTGTGTTAATAATATGTATAGCTCTATATGTGAACCTTCTTATGCGAAAGATTATGTCCGTTAATTTTATTCTTTTTTTATACAAGATGTCTAGTTGTGGTATAATAGAGAACAGGATAATTTTGTGGGGAAAAATAAACCGAAAATATGGAATAACATTTTTTCATATGGTGCTCTATTTTCAAGAAAATAAAAATTGAAAATTTGTCAAATTGTGTCAAGTAGTGTCGATACATCGGATCATGCATCCCGATTTTATGCATATATATTGTCAAGATCGGTCTTCATTTGTAATCGATCTGCTAAACGAAACATTTGATCTCTTTCGCATATCGGTTATTTATTATCTATAACAATAACACATACACAGATTCAGATATTTGTCGTGTATTAATACACGTATGATATTTATTATATTAATACATTATAATGTCTAATGGATAAAATGTTTACAAAAATATAAATGTTTCATTTGTGTAACAATATCATTTTCAAAAATAGTGCAATAACACTAACTATAAATACGACCCATTAAGAATGTACAAAGTGAATTATCCTGTTCATAATTACTAATAATTATAAATATATTACTGATGGTAACCTAAAACATCACTGAAAATTAACTATTGTAGAAAGTAACACTAATAATTTTTAATAAATATTCATGAAATATAAGAATAAAAAAAAAATAAAATATAAAAAGCGAGATTAAAATTGTTCTACTGGCCGCATTAATACTAAGGTAGTTAATAATATTGATAATTTCTTTGAGGTATTTTAAGTACACAACAGACATTGGTGGTGTTCTTTTTTAAATTTTGCAAGTTTAAGAGTATTGTATGATTTTAAGCCAGAATCCTTTTTCGCTAGTTGTCACGAGACTTCGTCTACTAAATTTTATCGGCGTTATTGTTCTCTCGCATGTTTCCACTCTGTGCTTTCTGAGAAACGAAATTATCCCCACTTTAATTTGTAGCAATGCGAACCGCATACCTGAAACAAATGAAGTGCCGTTAATATAACGATGTAATCTTTCTGACGTCATTTGATATAGTGTACTTTAGGTTATTCATCACTAATGATTTGTTACAAGTTGTGATCTATACTAGATCGCAATAAATCATGTTAGTACCTCACTGTAATATGCTACCATATTGCGTGATAAATGCAAAATTAATGTATAATTTATATAATTGATAATAATGACTTAAACGAGTTGACAAACAGCAAAAAATGCATTTAAATTTTAAATTTCTTGTTGATAAGTAAAGATACCTTTTTAAATGGAATTTTGTGATAGTTCTTTTTTATTGCTTTTCATATTTAAATTTACACAGTGGACAATTTTTCATCTTAAAATATTTGTAGTCTATGATGTTCACTATCTCAAAAATAATTTTTTAAAAATATTATTTATACATTTTTGAACATTTCAGCTTATTTTTAAACAGTAAAGTTAAATGAAATATAATATTTAATATACCTATGCAATTTCGAGGTCCCTCGCCAAATGGAAGATACGTATAAGGGTGTCTGGTTCGTTTATTTTCTTCTGTGAATCTTTCGGGATCAAATGTTGCTGGATCCGGGTAATAATCTGGATCATGGTGAAATCCATAAATCGGTATGATCACCCGCATGCCTACTGGTAATTCAACCTTACTTCCTGGTATTTGGTATTGGTGCTCGCATCTTCGGGATAGCATTGAAGCTGGAGGATATTTCCGTAGCGTTTCTGAGAAGAATTTAGTAGATTACACTATGTTTTCAGTAATATTACATTAAAAGTTTAGATGAATTTTGGACATAAATAATCATTTAATAATGAAATTCTATTATAATAATAATTCTATAATAAAATAGTTTGTTGTCCAGCATTTGTTTCCTAGTTTATTATAATAAATTGCAGTATTACACCTATAACTTTGATATTCCGTAATTAACAAAAATCCTTGAAGGAAAAGTAATTTTTTCTTTAATATTTCTTATTTCAATTGGTTCTTTTAGCTCCTAATTTTAAAAACTTTTTTCATTTGTTCAGTTAAATCAAGATCCTGCTCAATTTAAGCACGAAACTCTTACTATTGAAATAACGTGTATGACGAAAACAATTGCTTTTCGCGTGGAGGTGTTAAGTAAACAAGGCCAACTTCGTCTCTTTTTAAATCGTTCTATTTATATCTCACTGTGGGTGGAATAAGAACTTAATCAATGACACAGTGCAATTGAAGGTCATAGTAAAACACAAAAAGATTACGATCATGAGGATGAAGACATGCATACATAAACACTTATATGGAATATCAAATCTGAATAAAATCTGAAATCTGTTATAAAGATCTATTGCCTATTTTATCACCTAAATTTTCTGATCTTAACAAATTTTGTACGCTAAGTCATTGGTAGTTATAACAAGGATAATTGTAATAAAACTTATAACATACTTATAATTGTTATGCTTTGTACTAGTAATATTTTATAAAGTAACTTTGATAAAATAATTAATTAATTTTGTTAAAAGATCGAGAAATTGTTGAAATTCTAGTAATATCTCGAGATAGATATTTTCGAACTTTCCAAAGAGATACGTAACTTGAAGAAATCGTGAAACTAACGATGACAAGCAACATACTATATCAACACAGCAAATAATAGGAATAATCATTACAAGAATATCTTATGACACATTTCAAGGTATGCAATTTACGTGCAATCAGGTCAAAGAAAATGCATTTATACCTGCAATAACCATATCAAGATACTTCATGTCTTGGATAGCATCGTAAGACAGTTTGCCATTTCTGCTGTCAATGGCGTCTTGTATGTCGCGTCTCGTTTTTTCCTGAATTTCTGTATTTAACGCCAACTCGTGAAGACAGAAAGCTATGGTGTTCGAGGACGTTTCATAACCGGCAGCGAAAAACACAAACGCTTGCGCTGCAATGCTGTTCTCGTCCAATTCTATAAATAACGATACTATACATGATAAAGCATGTGGACAAAAAATTTCTTTATCGGTCACCAGTTTGATAAACTTTCAATATGAACACTCCTAATCGTAAGAAGAAAGCTATTCTGTAATTTTTGATCGCTAATTGTGAATCGTGAATCGGCATAATTATGAATTAGATTATTATGAAACGACGTATTTTGGAATATTTATGGAAAGGTATGTATAGGGAAAATATAATTTTAGACATTTTTAAAGTAAATAAAAAATAAATAAGAAATTAACAAAGTAATTTTGGATTGCTTTCCAAATATAAAATCTTCTAATTATTTTAGACAATACTAATTTTGTTAGAAAATTAATAAATAAGCTATTGATATACGTAACATTGTGATGTAACCAACGTTAACTGTGAATTCTAATTACGACTTGATAAAGCTTCTCTTATACGTAGTTAATAAAACGTTTCATTAAAGGAGCTGCTACATTTCACTGACATTACGTGAATCTTGCAGCGGCTATATGAATAAAGCATTTACTGTCAATCTTATCCTGATTAATTTGTTACAAAATGGTATCGTTTGTGGTTAGTCATTACAAGTACTGGAAGTGTACAGCAAATAGTTCACTTATTGACTGAAGGAGACTTATCAATTATATAACTCTCTTCCTTCATTGATACAATTAAGTTATTCAGAACCGATAGAAGGCAATATAGAGCAAACGCTAACAGCAGCGAATACATTACATTTATCGATATTTCTTTATATAGTGTCAAGTTCATTTACACAAAAAATATTAACTGATATAACAACTTTCTAATAACAAGTATAGTTGTACAAAAAACGTGCAAGTAACTTGGCATTGGTCTGCCAAAAAAATGTGTGTCGCAGTGAAACGGTGCAGCAGTATCAAGCACATACCAGACCACATGTTAAGGCGAACGACAACATTTCTCTCGTAAAGCGTACGATTTATCTTCGTATAAAGTAATCTATATAAACGATAGGAGCAAGCCGATACACCCATACGACAGTTTATTCTGTTGCTACTTGCTACGATTTCGCAAGAGTTTTTGTGTTTTTCGTTTTCGAATTCTACCTATTGGGCTGTGAATGTTTATGCAAATGTGCATTTTTATGAACGTAATTGAGGAAATGCGTATTCCGTGAATTTTATCAGCTTTCTACGTTATTTCATTTTCTATATTTATGTTGTACTTCTAAACATTGTGTTTATCTAATTTTCTATACTATTCATTTATTTCCCATAAATACATAAACATCCACAACTTAAACACCACTAATCTCCATATTTATCAACATACCTATCTCTTCAGTAATTTTCTCATCTTCGTCATTGCAAACTTGTCCACTTCCACACTCATCCAATGTTCCTTTGTTTTTCAATTCAATTAACAGGTCCATAAAGTCGTGTCTCTTAATACCATGTTCCTCTCGTTCGTTAATCATCTGCGACACTACATTCTTGAAAAATTTGCTTACCTCAGGATCTATCACTTGAACATCCAAAAATTTGTACAATTTTGGCATGGCTGTCCTGAGCATTCTCCAGAGGGTAGCTGTGTAACTTGGTTTCGAGAGTTTCTTAGCAGCCCTGTGAAACTCGGATTCCTCATCGGTGAGAGCATTTATTTGTATGCCAAAAGCACAGCTGCCAATGACGTCTATCGTAAATTTCGCCGCTAGCTCGCGAATCTCAAATGGACGATGGGTCTCGGAGGACGCGTCGATTAATTTTTGAAACTCCTCGCCGCACTCGGCCAGCAGGTAGAACATTCTTTTCAATTTGCCGGATGAAAAGGCTGGGGTCAGTTTGGATCTCAGGCTCTTCCATCTTTTCCCTTCTAGGTTGAATAAGTGGGCGGATAACGAATCCTATGAGAAGATTATTCATTTAAATTAATTATAATTTATGTTTTTCTATTATGTATTTTTATGTATTATGTATTTTATGGTTATTTCAGATCTATTCTAATATTCTGCGTATATCTTGTTACAACGTACGTCGATCTTTAATTTTGCATTTTTTACAAATAATTTATATCAATAATAAGATCCTAATTTATTTTGTATTGTTATCGTTAAATATAACTAAATTTTCAATTTTGAATTCATTCAAGTTTTCTATTAACCTTAGCAGAACGAAATTTGTTCTCATATTTAAAATACTTATCATGGTTAGAACCCGTTATGGGCACGACCAATTTACATAACAAAACATTTTCCTTTTACCTGTGAGTTTACCGGTATTCCACGGTTCGTGAAGCAAGCGAAGCTTTTCACGCAAATATCTTTCACGAGGTCTGGGTCCCGTAGGATCAGCACAGGCGACGTAACACGAAACGCTCCGAAATACCTCTCGTCTTTGAACCACTCGTACATATCTTTTATACCTTCTGGTAACGATTTTTGGAACAATAGCAACGACGCAAAATTTCCAAATAATACTATAGGTTTTCGGAAAGGGACGCCACGGTTCTTCCAAAAATCGAATGACGACGTAAAAAAACAATATACAATACCTAGCAGTAATCCTAGTAATAGAAATTGCTCCAAAATATTCCACATTTTGAATTCGCTACAGAGTTTTTTTCGAAATACAAATATAAAATTATTTTTCCAAATCAATAACTATGACGCTCTTCTGTTCCTTCTTTATTTATAAAATTGAGCAATATATTTGCTACATGTCATCTCATAATTTTCGTTGTTTTTCTGCTTTTTAAATAAATTTTCGTACACCATATGTATATTCGAGATCAAACATTTAAATAGGTATAGCAATCTTTTACGAATGTATTATGTGTGTTATATTTTCATATTTTACGATCTTATTAGCATTGTAACGAAGTAGCTATGAGAAAGATGTTTCATATAACGCGTACAATATAATACATAGCAATTGTGTATGGCAAGTGTTCTGATACTTTTATGAACCGCGTTAAAAGATTCTTTCCTTTTTTGATTCAACAGTCGTATACATAATGCATTACGTCTGGAGCGGCGGATATCGGTTCAACGTTATCGTCGCGAGGTCAATAGTATAAAACAAAGGATTACTCGACGTTTGTCGCGGCAGTTCTCGAATTACGCAGTTCGATACTCCGATCGAATCCTTGGAGTTGTTTATAGAAGTACACTTGTCGACTGACTCACGAACGCAGTATTTGCACTCTCTTGTTTCTCCCAGTGAAATGTCAGTGATGAACGCTCGTTCAACTGTTCACTGTTCGCACGCGCAACTGACGTTTCGTGCGAGCACGTGATTATCAGGCTGCCGAATTCAACGTTCAAATGCTAAGCGAGCGTTAATTCGTTCCGTTTAACACCATTTCGAATATTAATATTGTTCCACTAATCGATTCTTGTAATTTTACTGCGTGTGCATTTTATCGACTTACACGTCGATTTTGAACGTCGAATCGAGATGTTATGCTTCTTATGATCACTGAAACAACGTACGTAATTTTAAAACTTCCTACAAGCTGCAATTGGTTATCACTTTGAATTAATTTCACACTTTTGTCTATTTCACGTATACAAAACAACGTTAGTTTTTAGGCGGGAAGAATGTAATCAACAACATAAATTCACAACAATTCACTATCGAAGTTTCGCAACTATAGACGATTGTAAGATGTATCGGATTTAATGAGGTTAAGGTATACTGCACAAGTTTGGGGACAACAAGAAGAATAGGAAAAGGAAGAAGAGTGAAAGAAAGGAAAGAAGAAGAGGGAAGGGGACGCCTATCGTTCTCACCGAAAGCTAACCTCCCACCGACTGGAAATCATGAACGTACGCATGCACGCATTTATAGAGACCTTGTGCTCCTGCTCCGGCTCGGGTTCGTATCCAAACTCATGTTCCGGTCGAGAGCCGCTCGTTTATCTTCAACAGCTTTTCGTTCCCTCTCTCTGCCACCCGGATAATTAGCCCCAAGATATATGCTCGTTTTTACGCACGAATTTCCGTTTAAAAATGATCGATATCATCTTAAGTTTGTATAGCTTCTGTTTGCGTGAGACTTTTTATTCATCACTATCGTTAACAAACCGAGGCTATTAATTACGATCTTTTAAAAACGCTGTATTATATTGCTGTCATAACGGTTAAAATTTTGATGTTATTATATGAGAAATTCTTATGGTTACATTACACGGTTATGATTCGTTAGTATCGTTGTTCTTTTAGAATTTGATTTTCTTGTAATTTTAACATCTTTATCTCAGAATTGGTGTTTAAGAGTGTTTTTAGTTGTTAAAAGTTTAGCGTTAGGTGATTTAGTATCAATTACCATAATAATATATACCAAATACCATAATATTGTATTATTTTGTTATTATTATTATTATTATTATTATTGTTGTTGTTGTTGTTATTATTATTATTATATGAAATGTAGTAATTTTGCATATTATACGTATTTTGTGCATTCTTGTATCTTCAACTCAATGAGTACTAATCAAGTCCTAGATAAACGTAAAAAATATAACAAGTTAATCAAATTATTTATTTTGTATTTTATATTTCATATTTTATACAGGGGAGATTATTAACTGTAACTCTTATTTTATCATTCGGATGTAAAATATGAAATAAAATGAAATAACTCAACGTTTTACTTTAATCTGTGACTCACATAATGATATCATATAAGGACGAACACGTAAAAATATGATACGAAGTGGCAAGAAATGCAACTAAAAGAGAAAGACTAATCCGCGAAAGCGTGAAGTCATGCGGAAATTTCAGAATGCGTTATATGCAGAGATAACGTAGTCTACTTCGTTTTGAACGCGTGTCTGTCGACAATCTGTAACAAATGAAAATAGATCTTACTTTTACTACGAGATTGTGATCTCTCCTTCCACTGCTTTTAGAATGAAAACAGATGGTTGAGCATGGGGGACCTGGTTCGACTCCTTCCTGCGTGCCTTTCTCTACCTTCTATCTCCTTATGATGTATGCGACTGGGTTACCAAGAAAAAAAAAAAGAAAAAATTAGAAGCAACGCGAATGAAAACTCGTTGCCACAATATGCAACCGATTCTTTCTTTCATTCGCAACTTGTTTCCTCGTGTTATTATTATTTATTAGATGAAATGATAGGTTTTGTTTAATACTGTAAATTAAGATTAGATTAGGTTTCTACATTATGCATAGATGTAATGCTCATGCGTGTATGTTTTATGAATAAGTTGTCGCTGGATGATATTTATAGAAAGAATGTTCCGATTTATGGAATGAATGTAAAGTAATTTGAAACTGAGTAAGTGTATTTCTGGTTTCTTATAAGTTAAAATTGGTTCTCTTTGGTATGTTTCATAAATCTGAAATTGAAATTTGCTCAATAATAAATTTAAAAGTATGACAAATTTTGCTCTACATGTAAACAGATAGAATCTATACCATTTCATGATTGATTACATCATAAAAATTATGGACTATGTACATAAGCTTAGCAAAGCTATCCTATCGTAGATATGTTTAATTTTTGCGCTCAATTTCATATATGATTCGTGTCATGTAAATAATACAGAACTCGTATTACGCAAGCATTATATAATTTTTTATTTTTTTCTAACTTCATATAAAGGTATTAATGAGTTTTGATTTTTATTTAACTTGTTGATTATACATGGTAAATGTTTATCAATAACTGTTAATATATTATACCCTTTTTTTACATTTTATACACTTCAAACAAGGTTATATAAGATTTACATAGGTTTGTCATCTTCTCTACAATCTCAATGCAAATGAGTTATAAAATAAATCTAGTGACGGCATATAATTCACAAGTTTTGCTGCAAATAATGAATACGATTTCGAAATTTGCAAGTCAATTTCATTGACTATACCTCGTTTGTATTTGTAAAAATGTGGGAAATGTCGGTAAGATATCGATAAAAGATATATATTACAGTCTAGTTTTCTACTATATCATATATAAGTAAGAAGATTCAAATTTTAATAGTGTTTTATCTATTTTCCGTGATGTGGCTATTCGTTTCAGTTCAAATTCTCAGAATTTTGTTACTAAAAAGTTTCAAAATAGTAGAATTTTCTATGTATTTTATTTCATACATGTATTTATTATGCTACTTTTTTTTGTCTGAAAAAATTTCTTGTTCTCTTTTACTCTGTATTTCAATCCTTTCAACAGTTACGTATAATTCCAGTATGAAGTTTCGCTCTTGTTATTTATAAAAATTAAATTTTAATTACAGTAGAAAAGTTACTAAAAATGTAAGAAACTTAGAAAATTTCAAATATGTCATTTGTATAATTTTAATTTAATAGTAAACATTATAATATTGTGTTTTATTATAGTAACCTATTACCATTATAGAGGAGAACAAGCGTAAAGTAATTTTATAGAAGTTACGATATGCAACAATAGAATAATTTTTACATTAGTTTCGTTACAATATTATAATTTTATATATAATACTTATTTTTATAGTTTATTGCTCTTATACGTAGCGATAAATTATATTTCCCGATTTCATTTGGAAAATTGTACTCAACAGTGCATTATATAACATAATACGTAACAGTTGGCTTGAATTACAAGTATATCGTGAAGATATTGTACGCTAAATGCAAGTTGTCTAATATGGAGTAAATATCGTTAGAATTAATGTCAGAGTTTAAGAATTATTAAGAACTTGTCTCTCTTTCTCTCTCTCTCTCTCTCTCTCTCATCTAATTTTTTGAACAAATTAAATCTTACGTATTTAAAGGATGTGTGTCTATATTATTATTGAGTGACAAATTTAGCAATTAGCAATATTTAGAAAATTTTTGGTAGACACCAAGCATGAATCATAATTTACATATAGGTTTCTTAAGTTCTTTCGAAAATTTTGTGTATTGTTCGAAATAAATCGAAGATAATTTCGAACAAAAATACGTAGAAAAAATTTTCTACGAAAAGAAAAACGTATTTCGTTTATTTATTTTTTCCCATCTTAGCTTGAACAACGAAATATTTTGAACACGTAATTCTCTAGCAATACGTCAAGCATATTTTCAAATACTCGAGCAAAATTTTTCAAGACCCTTAAAACGTTTTCATTTATTTTATCATACCAGTTCCATTTTCGAAACAAAAACATACGAATGACTTCAATAAAGTCGACAAATTTCTTAATTAAAAAAATATAATCTACATATACGAGTACGTCAATAAATTGAACCCATCATCAAGCCATCATTAAAAAATGAAGAAGAGCGATTTAATTTCTTTTAAAATTTTTCCAAAACCTCTTATCCTTTCTTCCACCAAAAAAAGCTAATACATTAAGTGTCAGATCTAAATTTCGATCAATTCATGATCCTCGATTTTCAACATCTGGATGGCTCCCAATGGCTGCATACCAGACGGCGCATCGTCGCGCTACTTTATCGCAAAATTCGTAACCAGATGCTCGAAGGCGATCTCGAGTAACCTTCGTCTGATCGTGGGCGTCGCTTCGACTCGCCACGAAACATTATTTTCGAACTGTACGGTGGGAAACCTCGGTGAAACCTAACTTTTCAAGCTGAGGGGACCATTGCGCAATCGAACACACACAAACCACACTAATCAACTTTACAACGAAAAAAATAGTTACAATATTTTACCAACATTTCTGTGCAAAATTCATCCTGGAAATTTTACTATTTATATCATTATTAATAATACTATTTATTGAAAAAAATAATACAATTGTGGTATGCATGTGCACCATTGCACTTATAAGAAAAATTCTACAAAAGTATCCTTTCAGCTATTCATCTTCTTCCTTTGAGAATTTTGTCTAACTGCACTGATAACTAAGTTACGACCTGGAACAGTTAACTGTAGATTATTCTGAAGAGTGGAAAATGCGAGGGAACGCACGGAGGCGACCATTATTCGCGCACGTGCAGAAGAGTTTCGCTGGCCGGCGCGTCGTGGCTCAGCAGACTCCGAAATGTTGATGCTAAATAAAACTCCTAGCTGGTTGGGACGATGCCATGCGTTCTAATTTTCACGAAGGCAGATCGCTAGCCCGGGACGTGGTCCGCCGCGTCGTTTCGAGCCGGATGATTCGATAGTCTTTCGAAGCTCTCTCCGGGTTACCTGTTCTTCGTGGCAAGGAGAGGGAAGTTTACACATAGATAAACGGGAAAACGTGTCTTTCGAGACCAAACAAGGAAAAATCGGTGTTAATTATAGAGAATCGTTTCGATAAACGAAGAAACTCGTACGCTTATGACGAGACACGGAAAGGTCGGTGACTATTAGAATCATTCACGGCGAAAAACAAAAAGATCTCTTTGAAAGTCCTCCAACATGAGCAATTGAAAAATTGGTGATAATTCGGGGAAATTCTTTCGATCAACAGAAAAATTGGTCGTCTGATACGAGATACAAGAAAGCTCGTTTGCGAGTACTTTTATACGAAAGACTGGCAAACTGATGACGATTAGAAACGATAGTTGCTGCGTCTATCGAAAAAAGTTGAATCGTTGCGGAACTCTAGTAATTTATTTACTTGCCTACTAATCCTTCTCCTCAAAACGAGAAAGTTGAGCAACTTGTGACGATTAAAAGAATTGTGTCAAAATTGGTGTGCGATTTACTCATCTAATTAAAACTTAAAAAATCTTCAAATTAAAAGGTTGAAAAACTTGCGAAGATTAAGGAGAACTGTTACGAAATAGGTGTTTGTATCTGTAATTATAAGTGAAGAAAAGAAGCAAATTTTGAAGCTTCCAGTGGTGAATCGTGGGTTCTTCCATGCGAAGGTTGCGGTGACATGGCTGCCGCCCTTTTGGGCAAGTGCGTTGGATTACTGGCTCTGGTGTTGCTTCTCTATAGTTGTTGCTATGGCTTCCGTATTCGAGATCATCCATCGTCGACGGAGCAACCACATCGCGCCACCTGCACTTCCATCTTTGGCAGATGCCAGGAGAAGACGATCACGGCCACGTCGAACAAAAAGTGGCACGACACTTCGCGGCTTGCCAGTGCTGCTAGGAAACCACCTGTCGAGCTGACGTCGACGGATGACGATAGAGTAATAGAAGAAGAAAAGTATATAAAACATGAAGGAGGTGAACGTGTCTCTGATTGGATAGAGAAGAGTCTTGAAGAGGACGAGGATGCGGATGACGAAGTGATTGTGGAGATAGAAGAAGATACTGACGAAGTAATTGTGAGTTACGATGAGGATCAGGATGAAGAAGAGGAAGAGGAGGAAATAAGTGAAAATGATGATGACGGTGATAGTGATGAAGAAGAAGATAGAAAAGTAATTATGGAGAAACTTGTAAAGGATACTGAGGAAGATGAAGAGAAGGGCGAGAAAGTGGATTCGAAGAAGAAAGTAAGTTTGGAGAAAGGTTTGAAATCTAAGAAACAAGAAAAGGATGAAAAGGACAAAGATGAGGATGAAGAAGAAAAACATGGAAAGAAATATAGGAGAGATGTTCATGGAAAACTGGCTGCAAAGAAACTTGTAGAAGATACAGAGGAAGATGAGAAGACAAGTGAAAAAGTGGATTTGAAGAGAAAAATAAGTTTAGAAAAAGGATTGAAAGAGACAATGAAATTTAAGAAGCAAGAGAAGATTGAAGAAGACGAAGACGAGGACGAAGACGAAGACGAAGACGAAGACGAGAACGAAGACAAAGACGAAGACGAAGACGAAGACGAAGACGAAGACGAAGACGAAGACGAAGACGAAGACGAAGACGAAGACGAAGACGAAGACGAAGACGAAGACGAAGACGAAGACGAAGACGAAGACGAAGACGAAGACGAAGACGAAGACGAAGACGAAGACGAAGACGAAGACGAAAATGAAGACGAAGACGAAGAAGAAAAAATTGTTCTACCTCCACCACGAAAACTAGAAAAGGTTAGACACGCGGACAAAGATAAGATTAGGTCAGCAGAAATAGCAATTATTACAGAAAAGCCAAAGGAAATACCAAAAGTAGAGAAGGAACCAGAGGAAAGCGTGAAGAAGATTAAAAAATTATATGAAAAGAAGTCGACGGAAGAACCATCGAAGCTAGTTGAAGCCACGAAGAAAGTGGAACCCGTGAAAATAACGAAAGCTGAAATCGAATCTCCTGAATCGAAAATTGTCGTGAAGCCGGAAAAAAAAGCGCAGATTTCGGTGAAGACAGAGGAAACGGCGAAGGTTCCGGTGAAGACAGAGGAAAAAGCGAAAGTTCCGGTGAAGACGGAAGAGAAAACGAAGGTTCCGGTGAAGACGGAAGAAAGGACAAAGATTCCGGTGAAGACGGAAGAAAGGACGAAGGTAAAACCGGAAGTGTCGAAAACACGGGAACCAGCAAAAGTGAAAACAACGAATGCTCAAGCTCCGGTTAAAGTTACAGAAGTTAAGCGATCCGATAGTGAGTATCGTGAAAGATTGAATGTCGTGATTTGTTGATTTGTTCTTCGGAATTTGCGGAAAACACAGTACTTGTAAATACAAGATCAAATGTAGTTATTGGAATTACGTCGATATAAATCGTTTCATCCAGTATAATGTAAATCGTGTTTTATCCAGTTGTCCACGGAGAAAATCATCGCAGAAAGAAATCTTTGTTGAATTTTTGGAGTAAAATGAGTATGATACTGTGTTGCAGAAGATGAGTCGAAAGTAAAAACGAAAACGCACGTGGAAGCTTCTTTCACTTTGGCTCGATTGAACGAAGCGATACTACGCGTACCGACATTCGTGCCAAATTTCACGGCCGTTGAGAACTTCGAATGTCAGCAGCATGGCAAGATCTTCTTACGACAATTACGGGGTTATAAATTATGGGCGTTGCAAAGTAAGTCACCTCTTTTTTCCATATGTTCGTGTTGAGAATTGTGGATCTTTAGCCGAAATAATGTTACAGGAACACTAAATTTACACTTGGGATTAATATTAGAATAGTTATATATTTATTTTATGGATGATTTTTTATATATTCATCGATACACACTTGCACGCGTCTCAGCACTTTCTTCTATACCCGACTGTTAACCGACTGAATAGTTTACATTCATCTGTTTTCGAGACGCCGCGCACACACATACCTCCACACACTGATACCCACATACAAGTATCTCTACTACGCATTTAACCCAGTCCAGCACAGAAAATTATACATATCTCAACAGTTCGCTTTAACAAATTTTATCTATTCTATCATGTTGAGTATTGATGACATTACGTTGGCGTCACGCATGAATAATTCTCAAATGGCATCGGAATGGTCGACGAGTTGGAAAAGAAATATTTCAGTTAGAATAAAAAGCCACGTGATTTCGGCCCAATAGTCAACGTATTATATTTTCGAAAATAAAGTAATTAATCTAAAGTTGAACATGGTGTTTGATTCTATTCTTCCTCTGATTTTTCGTTTGGAAATTTTCCGAATCATATTGTCAATATTTTATCCAATTGTGTTTCATTGTCTCTATGGAATCAGTGTTAGATTCGAGCGCAAAAATTCCATCGGGTCTATTGCGAGGGAACGTGAACCAACTTGGAGATTTTGACGAGTGTTTGGGTGTGATGGCGCACGTGAAATTGAATGAAAAAACGATAAGGGTGCAGGGCAAATATTGTTTGGCCAATATAGATTTGTATCCGTCTCATCCGGACATGAAGCTTCCGGTTAATATGATGCAGGCACGTTCTTTCATAAGAGGAAGTATGTACGACGTAAGTGAATGATTGTATTTTTTTTGTTTGCATTTTATCAACGATATTGATCTTTTCGCTGCAACCAAAAGCACATTGTTTTCAATATCAGTGAATACTTTTTCGTATTACTTTTTCACACCGTGAAGATTAATGAATGATCAAACTTTCGAGAAATTTTATTATGATGAACGTTCACTTTTTCAGCCTGGTCACTTCATTCCAAAATTCACGACAGTGAACTGGGCAGTGTGTCTTCCAGCGGCGTGTTCCGCTGAAGATGCACGAACCGTTGTCGAGGAAGCATTGAACGACTATAACTCTACCGTAGGAATTACATTCATGGTAGATGTCAATCCTAACATGTGCTACGTCAAACAAAAATCACGAAGCTATTCAAAAGAGACGATCGGTGTTCTGTATGTATTTATATTTACAATTAAATGGCGGATTTTATGCATTTATGTGAAATTTAAAAGGTATACAAATGTACAGAATGTATCTAATATTAAAAAATCACCAAAGTATACTCGTTATACTTACTGTGGGTGAAATAAATATCCGCTTAACTTCCATTTCTCCAATTGAGTTCACAAAAATGTAAATTTGCATAAAAATCCGCAGTATATTTATAATTATCGAATTAAATCAATTTAAGGAATTCACAATGGAGCTCTATTCTTATGAGAGACCATTAAAACAATTTTATTAAAACGTTAGAACTATCAGATTATTTCATAATTATGTTTCCTATAGAAGTTCTTATAAAATTATTAAAACTACAGAAATCCGTTTTTACATTACGTTCTCAAAGTAGGCAAAAATGAAGATAATTTTCTTTTTATTGACAATTGTGGGTTCCTTCACAAAATTCAAATATTACAAAATTCTCCAATTCTCATATTATCTGATTAAAAATTATAACAATAATAAAATGGAATATTTAATTTCTTTTTTTTTCTTTCCAATCTTCTTTACAGATATTTCTACGCAATGATCGTCTGTCTCGTCGCTGTAGCAACCACGAGAGATTATTTAGTGGTGTCGGAAGGAAAAGGTAGATTCTCATAACATTCTATATTTTCTGCAAGTTAATGCGCTTAAAAAATCTTCTAAATTTATTTAAGTAGTTTCAAATATTTTATTTTATGTACGATATCACAAATTTTTATTACACGATCGTTGTCCTTTACAGGAAACTATTCGGAGAGAATAATAATGTCCTTTTCCTTACGGAGAACCCTCAGATCTTTATTCAGTAAAGGATCCAGCTATGTCGATATTACATGCATTCATGGAATAAGGACACTCGTCACGATTATGCTTTACATTAGTCATCAAATCATACCGATTTCGATGTTGCCATTTTCCAATCGAATCGAACTCACAGAGGTAAGGATAAAGATTTACATATTCGCTCAAACATATTAAGACAAATAATTCTTTATTATAATACCGCGAATTTCTATGAAAATTCATGTTTTTGTGAACTCAACTAGAGAAATAGAATTAACATTTCTTTTCATTGGTTTTCTGTGTCGTTGAAGTTTGCGTTTAATGTCTGGTGTTAAAATAGGTAGCGAACTCTCCTATCAGCTCGATAATGAGGGTGTCAATGGTTTACACAGACGCGTTTTTATTGCTTAGCGGTGTCCTAGCTGCTTTCAACATGGCGCACGAATTTATAACACGGGGCGAGATTCGATGGTTTTGCCGTTTTATTGCCAGATATATCAGGTAAGTTATGGTTGACTCATTTGATTATTAAAGCAATGTCAGATATTTTATTTCATGTTCTCACTAATAAATTCATTTATTAATTTATTAACAGTGAAATTTTTTTTTATATCAGCATATAAATATTCTTCTATATAATTTCGCTATTTCAGAAAATTTTGAAAAGTTATATTTGACTTCAAAGTTATATTCTTATTCAACCAAAATCGTTGAAAATATTTCACTGTATAGGAAAAGGATAATAAAATTAAATATCTCAATTTGAATTTTAACGCCGAGTTCTTGAATTTCCATTTTGTTAATTACTTTTATTAAAGTATATTGATTCTTTCGATGCTACTTTTTAGACTCACCCCAGCGTTACTCGCAGTGGTATTTTGGTACGCATTCATAATGGAGCACATTGGATCGGGACCACAATGGAATAGCGTCATAGTACCAAATGCAGAGCTTTGCAAAAGCAACGCGTGGACGAATTTGTTATACATACAAAATTTCTTCCCCTTCGAAGAGATGGTATATAAGCCGTTCTGAAACTGTGCGAGGACTTCGCAACATAATCACAATTATAATCCTATTTATCGATTATCATAAGCACAAACATTCCAAATTATTCTAGAAGATTAACTTCGTTTTCATCTACAATTAGATCTTGTGTTCTCTCAATGTTACTAGTGCACCAATCGTCGTTAATTTGAATTCTATTATAAAATTAGTCTTTGCGTTTCATCAACTTGATTAACTTCAGTCAACTTCATTCGATTTAACAAATTTTTCTTGATCGATAGTGTGCAACTCATACCCACCAGTTGGCTTTAGACATGCAATTGTCACTATTAGCCCCAATGTTGGTATTCTTCTTAGAATGCAGGCCTATCATTGGGATTCTTGTAATATTTTTCTTCGTCTTATTGTCAGCTACACTCCGTTACGTAGCAACGATGAGCAATTATCTTTCCGTTGTTGTTTTCCATGGAATGTCGTAAGTATATCTTGCCAATTTTCAATATAAGCTTCTTCATTTTATATTCAATCATTTTAAGCGCAAGTCCTTGGTTTTAGATTGAAGCATCTTTACAGGACTGCCAATTTAGTTTACGCACTACCATTACATAGAGCAACGCCGTATATATTTGGTGTAGGACTTGGTGTGTTATTACGGCACACAGGAAAAGATGTCAGAATCCACAAGGTATAGTAGACTGCAGATAAGATTTATTCTACAATTCAAAATACCGTGACCCACCAAATAAACGAGATGTATCGTATTAATTTCAGGTGTTAGTGATCTTGGGATGGTTGATCGCGATGGCTTTGGGATCCTGGTCGTTATTTTCACCATGGCACTTAGCCAGAAGGGACTATGTGTACGATGCTGAAGAAGCAACCAATTATGTTGTGATCAGTCCAGTCTTTTGGACCTTGGCTTTATGTTGGCTCATTTTTGCGTGCTACACCAATCACGGAGGTCTTTCTTAAATTGTTGAATATTAGGCGTTAACACACAATTTCGATTATTTATTAACAATGCTAATTTTTATTTATAGGTATATTAAATAGATTCCTTTCGAACTACTGGCTATTATTCTTCAGCAGAATATCGTATGCTGTATATTTAACACAATTCGCAGTATTTTTCTACAATGTTGGGACCACCAGACACTCTAGTGAATTTCATCTTCATAGAGGCGTATGTATAATATGAATCTCGAAAAACAGCATCCACATCTCTTGTTAACCGAGTAAAATGAATTAACTTGTCACTCAGGTTCCTAATCTCTTAGATATAATAATTTCTATATTTCCTTTTAAAATTAAAAAAAGATAGAGACTTCTTTCTTAATGCGTCTTTATGCCTTTTTCTTTAAGGAGAAAAAACATTAAATTTTCTGTTGCAAACAATTATAATTAATTTGTTGCAATTAACATTCAATTTCATGAATTTTCCGAACTATTGTATTTAAAAGATGAATTAGTTAATAGGTTAAAATAACTAGGATACTAAAATAAAGTGTACTTTTCCAGCTAGATCTTCTGGAAGCAGCAACAGTCATAATCATCTCCATCATCCTAACCTTATTCTTCGATATCCCTATGCAAGAGATCAAGAACGTGCTTATGGAGAGTACAGACTCCCTGAACGCAGAAGTATCAATATCAGAGAAATCAGCAATAGTCGAGTCTTCAACCGCAGAAATCTCGAAAACCTCAAAAGCTCCAAAATCAGAACTCCATGAAAAGAAAATGTTCGAAGAAGACGAAGTAGCTTCAACAGGCTGGGACTGGCAAAGAGACATAGTAGATGGTGGTACAAAATACTCTAATGAGAGTATAGAAGACGAAGAACGAGTAGACATGCCTATCTTAAAAAAGTCAAGTGGCAGAAGACGATCATTTATTAGTCGTGAACCATCTGAAGCCGAATATCCGTCATATTGGCTAAAGAACGATAACAAAAGATTCTCAAATAATACTGAAGACTATAGAGATCGTGGAAGAAGAAGCAAAAGCAGTCAAAGGGATTATAAGGAGAATGAAGCTTTAAGGTGACTATTCATTTGTTGGAAAACATTTTTATATTGAACTTTTTTCAATATAAATTCAGTTATATACGATCAAAACCATAACTTGTACTCTAAATCTTTCTAGAGCGCAACAAGAGCGAGAAGAATCAATTAAACGAAGCAGACGCTCTCTGTCAAGAAGCCTCGACACTAAAAAATTATCCACACGGGACAGCGAGGACGAGGAAGACTATCCAAGAACCAAATATGAAGAAGAAGACGAAAATAATCCGAGATACAGGCGATCGCAGTCCAGAGGAAGATCCGTGATCAGGGAATCGGACGATTATCGTTCCTGGGACCTTCCTAAAGATTCCAAAAGACCTTCCAGAAAATCCGAAGAACGCGAGCCTATACAAAGACAACCAAGAGTCTCAAAAACCTTTTCCTCAGAAAGCGAAGAAGAACATTTTCCTCAACAGAGAAGAATTGAAAAGAGACACGTAGAACCAAGGATCAGCGACGAAGAGGATTGGGAGAGCGAGTTGAGAATACGTCGAAAGCAATTCATGGAAAAACTGGCGACACGAGATCCTGCATCTGAAGAAGAAAACTTGGTCTCTTTACGAAGATCTTCAGCGGAAGGAAAGCTAGCATTGCTAAAAGATCCAACAGGAGATGACAATATGGATTCCTGGACGGTTAGTGTAGGTTCGCGTGTTACTCAATTAGGCTCTTCTCAAGAACGAAGTGAACCTGAAGACGACTATATTCGACGAAGAAGAGAATATCGTGAACAGGCTCCGCCTCCAAGAGAAGACACTCAAAGCGAAGAAGAAGCGATTTGGGATTCCACAAGAAAATCTTATACCAGTAGTAGTCAGGTGACTTCTATCGAAGAAGACGACGATATTGATACTTATAACTTCGTTCTAACAAAAGATAGTAAAAGAAAATCTGTTCAGGACCTTTCTAGGTTACCTCAGGAAGATTTTGACTTTGTAGAGCTTGAATTGACTGTTGGAAAGAAAGAGGGTGAAGGTTTACTTAGGTCTTCTTCTGGTTTGTATAAAAGAGAATCGATTATTAAAAGCCAGGCTAGTGAAGAAGATCCTGAGTATCTTCTTCCCGAAAGGCCAAAATTGGTGCAGCAGGAGAGAGAGCATCCTTTTAAGAAAGCTTGGCAGATGCAGAAATCTAGGTCTGAGGAAGATAGCGCTGCATACGTTATTAAAGAATCCAAAGAACAATCTAAAACAGAAATGAAATCGAAAGATGACGAAATTAAGGAAACTAAAGAAATTAGAAAGGAATTTAGTGGAGAACAGTACGAAGACACTGGCATGTTTGCTGATGATGAGTCAGAATCGGTTATGCTGGCTCATAGTAGTAGTGATATTGATGATAACACGAGAATGAGTTCGAGGTCTGAAGAAACGGAGTCAGTTTCAACTGAGAGGAGTAAGAGTTCTAAGAAAAATAGTGTGAAGTCATCGGACGTTGAGGAGGATTCCCTGAGATCTAATTGGCCATCGGAGGAGGAGCAAGTTTATAGAAGCGGTCCTAGGAGTAAATCGGAGGAGACAGAGTGGAGCTGCGAAAGAGAAGAGACTTGATGAAGTGAGTGAATTATGGAGCAAGAAAAATGATTATAAATTAAATATAACGAGGTAAATTATTCTGCTTGGATTGGTTGAGAGGGAAGGGGAAAGCGAAGTGGACTGGATTTTGGGAAGGAAGGAGTGAGGATTTGAAAGGAAAAATGGATCATTGAGGAGTTAATGATTGATAGATATAATTATCGTTCCGTGAGAGAGAATAGAAAGAACGTATTTTTACAATAGTTTTATTCTTTTATTACAGTTTTAATCGTTTTATTACAGTCAATCAGAAGTCTACGTACACCGCTGTTTATAAATCACATAAAGCTTCTAATACATTAGCTATACAGAAACCGAGTATACGAGTTAAATAAAATCTTAACTTTTGGTATTGATAAAATTAAAATTAAAATTTCGTCCCAAGAGTTTGTGAGCTAAATGTTAATATTATTTTAATTTCTTCCAGAAATATATTAATATATTGATCAAATTCATTTTATGTCTTATTGAGAATTGAGTAAGATATGTAGAATTTTGTGACCGATTGTACATCTTCTCTGCAATTGTCTCTTGTTTCTGGTTTCAAGCCCAAGATCGTTTATCTGTATTTAAATCTATCGTCAAAACACATAAGTCGAATGTAATCGTGGAATTACAATACATGTTAAAAGCGTTGCGAATGACAAGACCAAATTATGAAACTATTTTCCGTAGAGTATAATAAATTATTCGTTAAATATACATATATTAGCATCGTGAATGAATGAGATAGTAATATTGGAAAATTCCGTATTTCTTCGGTATTTATGACGTTCCTTATCTTCTTACATTTGATGGAATTTGTTTATTGTAAAGGATGCGAAGGATACTGGTAATAAAATTATGCTAAAAAAGTGTCTTCCTTATGAAATTTTTGAACGACGAAATTTCATTTTTTACAGCCTTGTTTCAATATTTCTCCAATGCCTCAATATTTCATTTGGAATATTATAATTATTATTATAACAAATAGAAAAATGCTTATTTGAATCTGTATTAGACAAATCAGTCGTAAGATTTAAAATTCTATTTTAAGACTTATTTTTTTATTTTTTTTATTATATTTTTTATTATTTATTTTATATTTTATTCTATTCCAACATACGATGTAACCAATCCAAAGTCTGATTAGTTAATGAATTCTAGTTGTGCTTTCACGACTTTATACATATTTAACATATTACATATTACATATAACATATTGGCAATTATCTTCCATAGATTGAAAATTGGATACTCTAAAACACTACAACTTTAATTTACTTTCACTGTACTGTTACTAATAAATATGTATTTTTTTTTAATTTGATACGGGAAATATACCCACGTATTTCCCTTCAGAAAAATTAAATGAAGCTAAGGGAACATATACGCGAACCTACGCGAAGGAACCGATAAAATTGTGTAAACATGAAATACGACGAGGACGTGATCTTTCGATGAATTTACGGGGAGCGAACGGATATTTGACCGATTCGTGGGATGTCTACGGTATGAAGACTTCGCTGGTCCCGTGTGACAGGCGTAAACGGGACGAGCCACGGACGATCGCGCAGGCGATGTAATGAAAAGCACCGTAAGCGGCTGTCTTCTGCGGTTGGTGTCTATGCTGAACGGAAGTAATCCCCGTGGCACTATAAACGCACGCGTACATCACCTACTACCGGATAACGTCCAGCCGAGAATTAACTTACGAGCAAACGACGGCCATTATGCGCTTGTACGAACTCTTTACGAGGCTTTGTGTCGTAAAACAACGTACCGCAAAGCAATCTCTTCTTTTTGTCTTACTTTTGAAGCTACAACCTTCCCTGGAAATCGTAATTCTATAAAAATACAGTACAAATACGATGTAAAGTACGATCCATTAATAATGTAATAAATCAGTCGAAAAATTTATTTTAGTCTGTATCAATGCTTGCTCAGGCTATTTTGTATAATTGAGCTAATATTAGTTTCGTGTGTAATCTTGTATACTTCTTGTACGATTGAACTTTCGTATAATTTCAAAGTTCCAATTGAAACTTAAAAATTTAAGAAGCACTGGGATATTATAGTATAGATTCAATATTCGAATGTTTCGAAACTTTGTCATTCTCTCATCGATTCAAAGAATGAATCAAAATTCATCTGACGATTATTCAGGTTCAATTGACCAGGCACGATAACCTACAATGTAGTTGGGAATTTATATGCGTATTAAACGCATCTCTGCATCGACTAGACGTTCTACCAAATTATTATCTAACAGAATTCTAGTACGAAATATACGAATACTCGAGGACTTCGATAAGTGGTTCCGGTCCCTAGGCGTTTCTCAGGTATGAAACCACAAAATGGCATAGCCATCGCGAACCCGGACGTTCGAGGAATTCGAAACGGTCGAAACGCGAGTGGTACGACCTTCCACGGATCACTTCCTAGCAGTTTGGACTACCATGCTTCACGAGGCCGTGGCTGTGAGCGAAAGCTTGGAACGGAACCCTTGAAATTCTAGAACCCAGGGCCACGAACTGCATGACCCTTCATAACATAGGAATGCGAACGTGGTTCCGATTCACGTGCTCCGATTCTATGACAATTCATTAATAAGAATCTTATCTTTACACTCTTGTCTCGAATCATCGATGAAAACTGGCTAGTGAAAATTTTCGTCTTCATTGGGTTAGTTTAAGTCAATTGCTAGTTTTCATAATAACATATTATACTCCAATAGCGTATATTTTTTTTTATATTTTGGAAAAGAAAGTAGATTGTGTAAAAGCACATCTGACTGAGTGTTCTGATTTTAATCCTTGACCTACGCCTCAATACACGTCTGAATATGATTTGTATTTCTACAAATAAACAAAGGATGTTATTAAAAATACACTAAAATATTTGTGCGTAGCTTATTCCAAGTAGCTGTGTAACATCATAGCCTGTCAGTTTAGAGCTTACTTGGAACGAAACGTAGCTAGAGATACCATGCACACAGCTGTCGGTATTCGTGTACGTACGTGCACGTGTATCAACAGAAGCGCGTGTACACGTGGACGTGAAGTTGAAAATCAACGACGCTGGAGAAACACGATGTTCACGTAACTTCTCGAGTAGGAAAGCGGATAAACAGCCTACGAACGAGGCGACGGACAAGAGATCACGTATCCGGTGGGCAGCATTTTTTTTCAAAGATGAGGATGGCCTTGCAGAAAATTATCAAAATTAAATTTTCAAAATACAATGTAAATAGTGCAATTTATCTATCGATTATCAAAACGCTATGCATAATAGGTTTTCGAGAATCGTACAAAATAAGATCGAGTCGCACAAAAAATCTTAATATTTCAAAGAAAGAAAATGTAACAAAGACGGCAATGCGTATCCGCATCCAGACGAATAATGAAATCCGCCACTGGATAATGACATTTGTTCTTTAACACCAGCGAAATATAAAATATGAAGATATTTTATTGATTGACGTCACATTGTATGTTATACGCACAGTTCAAGTACTCCTCGCAGTAAGTTATAGGTAGCTGCAACGTATCTACAGCCACTTGAAGGTTATTGTTAGTTACTTTGCGAGAGCTGTTGCGTATTCGCACAACAATCCCGGATCGTGTAATGCGGCGACGAAAGCTTTCCTTGCATGAATACCCAAGTATGCAAATGCCACTATGGCATTAGACGTTTCTCTTCGTCTTTGAACATCACTCGAGGACCCTTTTCGTTAGACGTCTCTCCCTTTTTCTCTACCACCTAACGCCTCTTTATTATTACAGCTTCTGTTTCATACAAATTCCGTTTAACTGATAAAGCGTATAATTAGTTTGTAGGAACGAAAATGAAATATGAACGAAAATATGAAAAATTGAATCGGTCAGAAGCTAAAATCGTGGTCGGTTAACCGTTTACTCGATGATTTAAATGAATTATCACATCTTATATGAAAGCAAAAAATACTTAATACTTATGAACAGGAGAGTATGTACATACGTGTTCGGCCAAAGAAAACATCTTTAGTGGTCAAAGAAGTGCCTCTTTCGTTGCACAGAAGCTGAATGGGCGATGTGTCTGCTGTAGCAGGTAAGACAGAGGCGTGCCTCGAGTTTACTGTGGCACGGTATTTATTTTGGCAAGTACGTCGAGCAACGGTTCCAGGAGGAAGCCTGTTGTGTGCATGCTGGAAACGCTACAGACGCAACGGTAAAGGAATGCAATGTGGAAATCATCGATTTCCGCAGTCTGGCCACGTCGCGTGCGATGGAGAGAAAAGGACTGTCTTGTGCTTGCACGATCTAAATACATATATATATGTCTATACGGGATATCTCGAGACAACTCTCAGTTCCTATGATACTTAAACTAAAGGATATACGTTATACACAATAAAATACATACATATGTCTTTTAATATTATACTATAATATAAATATTATATTAATTATTAATTAATTATTAAAATTTCGGACTAATACTAAGACTGTGAATATAATCAGATAAAAATATAACATGAAACAACAGTTTCAACACTTTCGGTTTCGTTAATAATATAAGTTCAATTGTGCGAGATGACGTTGGTATTTAAAGACACCCATATTCTTAGTCGGAATACTTTCTCATTTAACGTACACGCTTCGATCATCTGAAGCGCAAAAACGGTTCAGGTTGCTTAGATATTAGAAATCATCTGGGGAGAAAAGAAATTAAGTGTCGCATCGAACCGCAAAATCTTCTCCTCCGGTGAATCCAGGCAGAACTCATTTAACGCGAGAAATACTTTGAATAGCAATATCCATTATCACGGAGTTACACCCGAACGAACACCTCGTTCCATCGTAATCGGATTAGGCCTTGAAAGACAGAATGAGAGGCTGCATCGAGTTCGAGATAGAGCAACGAAAACGATTGGAAGGGGCCAGAGGACGATAAAGATGAGGTAGAAGATGAAAGAAAGGAGGAAGAAGAGTATGCTTCAAAGTAGATGAAGTACCGTCGCGTAACTGCCAGTACTACTTTAATCTGTAGAGAGAAAATCTTGTAAATAATCGAAGCAATTATCCAACTCGTCTGGTAAAACGGTACAAAGTAACATTACGAGACTTTTCTGCATCACGGAAGATGAAAATAAGCGGACAGTTTTATTTCATTATCAGCGTCGACGAATCGATTGATAATATTGGCTCGAGCAGATGAGCCAAAAGCGACTCTTTCCTAAGGAGATGTCTCGTGTTTAGTCGTCTCTCCACGCTAAGGGAAATTGCTGCGTCGGAAATTGGGTGGCAGACCTCCCAGCGAGTGTTTGACGTCGCTCGACGAATTGAAACTTACTACGACCAGGGAAATGGTCGTTGGCAAATTGTATCTTATGAATAGATTTCGGATGTTTATGCAAATTTATGTTTTATTAAATACAATGTAAGAAACAGGACCTAAATAGAAATATGTTTTATTTACCAAATATTATAATATGTACTATGCTAACTTTTTTTATATATTTTTACATATCATACGAATTCAGTGTATTTTTGTACTTTTAAATTTCCCATAAATGCATAAACATCCGTAGCCTACTTATATGTTCAACGTGAATAGTATCCTTTTTTAGGCATAAAGTGGCATTAAATTAAAATCGAAAAAAAGGATTTATGTCTTTTTACCTATGATAGAAGATGCAGAAAAATTCTACAAATATCTATAAACGAACAATTAATAGCAACTGTACGTTTCACGATCTGTTGATATATGGATCAATTTTTTCATTCAATTCGATATGATCGTCGCTTCTACGAAGACTGGCATGGAGAAAGGAAATAAATCAAATTCGTTGAAGAGTTAAAGGGTCCAGGGGCTCGATAAGTGGCGCTTGACATTGAATTATGAATGCGTAGCGACGCGAGTAAGGGAAGGGTGTCTAAAGACGAAACGATAGCGTCAAGAGGGCGACAGTTAGGTGGTAGAAGCGTGCCGCAACCGATCCCACATCGTAGGTATTATAAGTTCTGTCGAATCCTTCGTGGGAATGAGCGGCTTGCTCTTGCGAGATTCACCTCTGCATTACTACTAGCTCGTCCCAAGTGTAATCTCTAAGCTCCTAAAAGGTGCTCTTCCATCCCAACTCAACCACTCCGCTATACTCTATCTGACGGTTCTCCCTTTCTGTAAATCTAGATTGGCAATGATGCCAATCATTTTAAATATGTGTTGATAACGATAGTAAGCTATGGAATTTTATAATTTTTAGCTTTGTTAGTATCCTCAGTACAGCTTTAAAAACTGTGTTAAATAAATGTTTACCATAAGAATCTTTAATTTTTGTAGAATATATGTTCCTACGTCGTATAATAAATTACCTTTGGATAGTTGACTAGAATTTGTTATTTCGCATACAATTTAGTCTACGCTCTCTTCATAGCAACGTCGCGAGATATTACAATTTTTCAAAAGATTAACCTCGAGAAAATTTGAGCTTAGAAATATTCAAATTTCATAACTTTGCTTTGCGATATCTATTGGTATCCATTAATTTCGAATATTAGGGAGGAACCACAAACTGAAAAACATATGTAGCACTAGTTGGAGATCTCGCCTAGCTACGGACCACCCGGGAGTCGCGATAGCCCAGCAACCATGACCTCAAGATCGCGGTAACTACTCGGATAACCTCGAGGTCGAGAGAGCGGCTTCGATCCACGCCGAGGTCGAGCCACTAGCCACGGACCACCCCGGAGCCAAGGGATTCGTCACAGGCTACTCGAGAACTGAGGACCGTGGGTGAGCTTCAAGGCGATTGTATGTAGTTGAATCGGTTGATTCTCTATTGGGATCTTTGACTTTGGTGTCATGGGTGTCATGGTAAAATCTATGTATTTCAAAGTTTTACAACGACATGATTTAAGATTTCTCTTTTTAGATCTCGATTTTTCTAATCTGATGTACATCCGCGTTCACAAGTATTAGATCAGTTTTTGAATATAATTTAAGAATCATACTATAACGTTGTTAGAAAAGTTTTGTACGAAGTAGAAGCGCAACCCAGAGACGTTTACCTAAAATCTCGTATGTAATTTCTCAATTAAATTTTTTACTTCTTATTATATATTATATATATTATTTATTACATATTATATTCTTCTTACATTATGTATATGTGATAAAACTTAATATTTAATTGTGCTACTTTCTTAGATTCCAAATATTTCTACGAATTTGCGGCTAATAAAAGAAAGCAACTTCATTTTAGTCGAGAGAAAATAAATTGTAATACCTTACCGTTACAGAGATGTAAACCATTCAACGGAAAAATTAGTGGAGCCCAAGAGGACATCGATTCATCGAGACGGCTGAAGGGGCCGATGCCTTTCAGTAGCAATGATCCGCGAAATTGCTTTACGCAATCGGCCATTATGCGTCTGAAAATTTCGCGAGGCATTCGAGATCAGCCCGGCGTTTGATGTGATACGAATATTATATATTGTTCATTGTCGGCCACGTTTGATTGCACCGATCGCGCAATTATCGATAGCCCTCCTGCCCTGTAATAAAATTCAACCGCACGGATCTGCACAGGGATCTATCTACTGGAACGCATGATGCGTAAACGTACCCAACAAACTGTTTTGAAACGTGTTGGAATGCCGAATGCCGGAAACCAGATGATCGAGGAAAAAGCAGCAGGGCGATAATGCACACTTAAATAGTTATTTCATAAATAATTTTCCAAATATTTTCATCAAATATATATATATATATAATATTTATTTGACAATGAAAAATTGTGACACGCATTTACAAATAGAATAGAAATGTTAGGATAGCAAAGCTAGAAACCTACTGGTAGAAAGTTTGTAAAGAACATGTTGGTTCTTAGGCTGATCTGGTGATCTATTATAAAAGTGGGAAGTCCTTTTGCGACGAATAAGGTGCTTTGTCTCCTATACAGAACGCTCCATCGTATGACATGACAGTTTGTGCAACAAGTCACGAAGCTTCCTGACGTTTTCTTTGTAACTAAATACAAGAAGACAGAAGACAAAGAGCTTAATTACTTCGCAACGCTATTATCCGGATTAAAAGAGGGAGAGTGTCTATTAAGGAAAGTACAAGACTCAATGAAAAAACGGCTTCAATAGGGAATCCCAGCATTCAATCGACGAATATCGATCTGAACGCGATAATTACCATCGATTTGTGATTATTTCGAGAACGTTGCACCTTCAACTTTCGGTCCAATCTCTCGAATTAGATAGCTTCCCTTTATTCTAACTTTTTCTAATTTATTTTCAAATGATTTGGATTATGAATACCGCGAGACAGATGATTTTTTATTTATACTTAAGACACATTTCTTAGTGTTAGGGACTAAAGTTTAAACGTCTTTAATTCTGAATGTAGAATGTATTTATTTAGTCTTATTTTATACACTTTTCATATTTATTTATGTTTCACTAGCCTCGTGTATTAAAAATTTGTTGAAGAATATATATGAAATTGTATTTTCATAAAAATTACTGTAATATCAAAGAACGCAGATGGAATTTCAATTGAAGAATATGAAAGTGCTGGATAAATTTAAAGCTGAAAATAATTATAATTGTAACTTCCAACGCAATTAAAAAAAAGTTATTCGAGTTAATATAACCTGTAGAAATCTGCTTTTAAGACTCTTAAAATCTGCCCCAATTCTCACTCTTCGAAAATGTTCCTTCTATGCAAACCTTCTATTTAAAACTGTTATTTTATAACATAAAATTTAAATAGAAATTGTGTCAATGTATGTAATAAAATTCTTTATGGTAAAATTCATAGAATGTATGTATCAATTAAAGTTTTTAACTTGCTGTTTCTTTGCTTAAAGACGATAAGAAGTATTATCAACTCTATTGAAACTATCGTCAATATTTTCTTCAAAGCTTACTTAGTTTTTAAAAGCAGAAAGAAATTTTGTCATCAGAAAGACACACATAATGTATGAATAAATATGTTATTTATTTCCAAAAATGATCTGAACTATTAAGTGATCACATTTAAGCCTCGTCATGAAAGATTTCACAAGCTAAAATCATAACTTCAACCCTGCTCTACCATCTTTTCCCTCGCAGCAACACTCTTTGGTGTCATGTTATAGGATACATGGTCTCGAAAACGCGTAGCGTTAGCATTATCATCGGTGTCAGAGACCGTCATTGGCTTAATTGGTGTTGGTCGGTCGAACGTTTCGCCGGTGGTCGGCATGTATTCGGTGCAACCGTGCAGTTGAGCGCAGCCACGCGTGATTTCCCTCTGCACGGCCATCTGCACGCATCACAAACCCCAAAAGGGTGCTCTTTCACCCAGCCACCATCGGATGGGTGGCCAGCCAGTGGGTGGCAAGCACACGAGATATTGCCGGTTGCCCGGGTGAAGAGTCGAGATGGCGGCTGCGGTGGACTGAAAAGCGACGATGCGCAACTTCCAAAACAAACATACGACTTTAACGGCACGAATCGTTTTCTCGTTGGAAAACTGCCCTGGAAAATCGACACGAACTTCGTTGAACGGAAGGCCAAGCCGAGTTATGGTCGTCAACTTCACTCTACTCGTATTCCGCAACTCGTCGATTCCAAATACTCGTTATTTTTTCAACGTGGCCAGACGAACCAGGATTTGCCGTTCGTTTGTAACGAATCGAACCGCGAACCATTTCGATCACGCGCCACCGTTTTTACGCTCGATATTTTTGCCACTAGACATTTTCTGGCAGTTTTTGTGGATGAGATTCGTGATTTTTGCCTTATTGTAGTTTAATTAGGACTATACTTTATTGGGTTGTAACAAAGATTGGTAATGTTTTTGTATTAAGTACAAAACACAAAGCTATGGAATTTTATTATATTATCACGCAATATCCAAGTGTCTTTGTTTCTGTCTTTTCGGAAATTTTCGGGTGGTTCAGTTGCTGGGAAGCTTCGTGATTTTTGGTTTATTATAATTCAGTTAATTCTATTTTATTACTGATTATACTAATCATGTAATAGCAAAGTATCGTTTGAATTATTCACGGGCTTTATATTTATTTATTTTATATGAAATATTTTTTTAATTTTCTACATATATTTATTCTTATTATTCAAGTTAGTAGTCCAAATCGAACTACAAACGAGGAATTCAAAACACGATAAAAAATACCATCTACTGATTTCTGGAATCCCCAATTCCAAAAACGAGCGATTCCTCTATTCTCAATTTTCATTGGTGTTTCATTTGCCTACTGTTCTCCATCATTTCCCAATCTCGGTCTCATCAGCATAAAATCTGAGATATATCAGAGGTCTTCTAAAGTCGAACTAACGAACGATCCGTGGAATCAAGTCGAACGAGTGTCTTCGAACGATTCGAGGGTGCAAAAAGCTCGTTCAGAAGAGGAGGCGTAGTATTGTAGAAACGGAATGGTAGGGCGGAGACTGGGCTGATCTTTTCACTGCACGGAGGAGATAACAGGTATTATCGGGGAACTAATTAAACTGGAACATAAGAAATAAAATAAAAGGAAGAAGGATTATCGTTCGCAGCATAGAGCGCCGCGTTCCGTTCCAACATCTAGCGTTAAAGACGCAGGAGCAATCCAAATACAGAGTAGGACCACGTATAACGCTAAAACATAAAAAATTGCTATTGCCTTCGTATAACGCGATTTGGAAAATAACAATGAAAGTGAAATACGCTTCGCAAAGAAATGATACTGAAAGAAATATTTCAACACGAAATTTGTATGATGACGTTATAAGAAAATTGAAGATACGCTAAAAAGAACAGATATATGTATATAGATACATGAAGAAGTTTTTCGTTTCGCGACTTCATGCAAACTGTTCGGAATTCACTATCTAACGAAATAACGCGGAGTGTTATGTCGAAGGTTATGACAGTAAGTCGATGGAGATGGTGTCTGTAACTGCAGCGGTTCTCCTTCTACGGGCATTACCGTTGGTACCGGTGCCGGAGGCCAGAAAATAATTAGGCTGCAGGCGAGAGATGTAGCGGATATTATAGCACGTTGCCTGTTACCTTGCTACGCCGCCGACTGAGCTATACAGTTGTTGTTATCTAACTTAAATGAACCTTGTAATAATATCGTTAGAGGTATTTCGGCACTACCAACAGCTAGCCTCTTTTCGTTACTTCACTGTAGACGATGTTGGATCAAGAGTGCTATATGTATAACTATGTATAATAGTACGTGTTGCATTGTGTTGTTAGCCATATACGTAGATGAACAATAATAATTGGAGAATGTGTAGAGAATTGGTGTTAGATAATTATTAGTAGAAGGATTAGAGAGAGTATGGGTTACAAAGAAATTTCATAGTTAATGGTTGTTTATATTGTGATGAAGAATTTCATATCTTAGAAGGTTACAGTAACAATTTATAAATTCGTTTAGTCATTTATGAAAAACTAATTTGCGATTAATCTAACGATTTAAGAAAATATTGCATCTGTAACTAGGCTCCTGCTTTAGCGGTGATAAAAAATGTACAAGTGAAGATTCAGATTGTTTCAATAAAAATGTAAGTTAACAAATAGCTAATAGATCTTAAAAAACTAGAACTAAAATTTCCAATGCAATTTACTCAATTTCCCATTTTGTCTTATGAATTCTATTTCCAAAAATCCCCTTAATTATTCCTAACAGATGGAAATATCCTGTGACATAGGTTGGCAGATTCGACAGTGTCCACGGGAAGCCTCGTCTAGCAAAATTGCTCGTCGTCAGTCACTTTGTCGTCAATGACAGATTGGCGGCGCGTGGGTCGCGGCATGACCGCTTCAACGCGTTGGAAACAAAACACCGACGCTTGTTTTTCAAACGATTTAGGCGTTGTTTGCCCGTTACGCGACGCATCAGAGCGCAAAAAAACGGGCCGTTTATTCCGTGGAAAATCTCGGAATTTTTGGCTCCGCCGGGAATGAGCGGGAGCCGAGCATTTGACACGCGACCAGACCGAAATTGATTGCGTTACACGTATCGTTACTTCCTTCGCCGACCGCGCAACCAGCCGGTCAGGTATCAACGTTACATTCGTGTACGTCTTTTGCATGAATAGTTTTAACAGTTATTTGAGCATACTATGGGGTAGACGATTTACAACATATACCTCCGTTCATAAATGTTAAGACACTTACAGAAAGTGGAATTAACTTCAAAAATAGTAGTTAAGAATATATTAAAGCCTTTTTGGACTAGTAATAGAAAGTTTAAATTCACCCCATAACATATTACCTTAACGCATGTCGTTTAATTAATAAAACGTATGATCAGGTAATAGTATACTGTGAATGAAAGTGTCGCGAATGGAATCGTTTGGAAGCCATTCAAAACGAATTAAGTCGTCGTCTAACCGTAATTCTTCTTATCTTCGCTTAAAAATGCTTCTTTTAGACTATTTGCCATGATCTTTAAAATCATGGTGTATAAGAGGTTGTTCAAGCGGAAAGGAAGTAGTCGATCGACTAAATAGCCTAGCCGATATAATTCTAAAAATCAACCGATCTTCAAAAAATGCTATTATCGCGAGCGGTCATTACATGTGCTTGGCCAAATTCCGTGAAAACATTTATCACGGGAGAAATAGTTGAATAAGCTATCTCAGGATTGCATCAACTCTCGGCCCATGATCTCCAATTTAACACAGACGGTGCTCCAATTACGAAGTTCCTGGCTTGACTCGCTCTTTAAGGAAAGTGTACAACGTTCCGAAGTTTTTAATGCTGGCTTCCTCTGGCGAACGGCGATTGCTAATCTCATTATAGCTACGACAGTGAGTTTATCGTTTATTATTTCGTGCGAAGTTAGTAGAATCACGTAGACGATGAAGCATCAACGGAAGCAAACAGTAGTTGTCGCACCTTTATTCGTTATAGTATTCCAATTTTAGTCGTAGGAAATGAAGAAATTTCACTCGTTGTAGAATCGTTCGTATTAATAAAAATTGTTTGTTATAGGATCGTTGAATCTGTTATAACCTATTATGAATATGGGAAAAGGGCGAAGCGTGCGCGCATGGTCTCGATAAGGGGTGAATGGACAATTAATAGTAAAGATGGAATAAGAAACGCGAGCGGGCCCGAGTTATAATGACGAGGCATTAAATAACAACGGGAACCGTTAAGGGATGACGAGATAAAAACCTTCGTGGATCGTTAGCAGGCGTCTCGGCCATTTCTTATTCTCTCTCCGACTACTCTTCTCTCCCTTCGCTAAATGGACTCTTTCGCTCCTTGTCCAATATCTTTCTCACTCGTGCCACAGAACAGGTCTCTCGCTCAGATTGAGATTTTCTCTCTTTATCCCAGTCTTCCCGCTCAATTCTCGCGCCCCTTAAAGAAACTTTTAATGTAATTGCCGCGGGACGTGAAAACCGCTGATACCGTTACCCCTGGCCCGAAGAAATCCGATCCGTGAAAATAAGTCGAGATAGCGTCCCACCTAAAATCCCACCCACTTACCCTCTTACGCTTCGCCGTTTCCTTCGATCTCCTCTTTCTTCCTCTTTAATTCTGCCTACCCTCTAGCCAGAGCCGAAGAGGCCTCCAGTTTCCTCCCTTTTTGCTACTACCCTTCTTGGTTCATCGAAAAATTGTTTCATCTGCTCGAACGCGAAGTCTCGTTTAATTTCCAACTTCCTGGTTAGCCTGATAACAGAGCATGGAGGCGACTACGATGGTGTTGAAGTCGTAATTTACAGGTTGGATTGTACAGCGACTAATTTCAGATTTTAAACAGAACAAAGTGTCTCGTAAACGATGAAATACCAAATAAAATATATTTTATACTATAGTACAGATCATGGTATGTTACGATAACTAATTCTACCGACGAATATTATAATTTTATAATGGATAGTTTTTACGAATAAAGCTAGAATGTTATAATAAGCAAAGATGCGACAACGAACGTGGAAAAATGCAATTAATTGTTCTGCGATTACTTCATTACCATCACACTTTCATTACTTAGAAACTCGATTAACAAATTTAAAAGATGAATGTATTATTAGCTGCGAACTAGATGACCTTGTCAATAGCCTTAGCACAAAATTAAATCAATATCCGTTTAATTTACAATCAGAATGTAGATTATTGACGAAACCACCATCAATCACGAACATAATGTAAATTGCGTTCGATAATAATGCAAATCCTCCCATTTACCTCCAAAAATGAGCGTCGACTTCTAAGACAAAGCAGTCTTAAACACGGCTGCATCGGTAAATAGGAATAGCCTGCTCAGCAGTGAGTTTCGATGATTCGATAATGAAATTTAAAGCAGGAAGAAGACAAGGGTAAAATGGCAGAGAATACTGGAAGAGTTTCCTAAGCAGGGATAAGATGTCTGGGGCAACCTCTGCGAATCCAACGAGTAATCCGAACCTCGGGATATTTTAATCAGGTCGATATCGCAAGACAAGGATACCACCTTGTATTTACATATCAAAATTATTGGAGCTCTCCGCGGAATTATCGGGTGACTATCGTTTCCTGAAATGAAGCCTCTTTCCTGGAGATCGTCTGCGATCTTCTAACGACCAATCGGGACGCTCTGTTCTTTGGTTATCGGTGGTCGTCGACCAACGGAACAAGGAAGCCGTTTTCAAAGACGAAGAAAAGATCTTTAAATTCCTTCGCTCTTTGGTGAGCAGCTTTAATTACTTGTCGATAGTACAGCCTCGTTTCTTTCTTTCGTCTGTACCGTTCGACTGCTACGTTAGAATGTCGTCGACCTCTATTTATGTATACAGCAGACTCCTAAATAATGCCAAGACATCGACTAACCACGTAGTTAAAAATTTACTATCGATTAGAAACCCTATTTATTATACCATTCAGGTATACTTCGGTTCATAGCTATCAGGTTATCTCCTGGTAGTTGAATTACCGAAACGGTAATTAATCGATCACGATAGTGAAGCAAAAATTTGTAAGAATATAAGAGAGAATTGTTGTATGAATTAGATGCAAAAACTTAGAAAAGTTTACCTACAGTGTAAATGGAAATTTGGAATCAAATAAGAGACAAATGACTATTGCTGGAGCAAATGAGCGACGTTTTAGGTATTCTCTAGTATTCAAGTGTTGAAGATTCGCGCCATAACGCGTCACTCATGGTCTCATTTGAAATTCCCCTTGCCTAATTCGCGATCCAGGCGAGCAATTCCCGTTTACATAATTCTTTCGGAATTCGCGTCGTAGGCGGCCGCGAAGTTTTCCCTTCGTTATTTCCCTTTCCAAACCGATTAATACAACCAACGGGAGCGATAATATCGCAAGGATATGAAAAATGCATTCCTCGCGGTATAGTTGATGGCGTGGACCGTTGGAAAGGGTCTAAACTTTCGAGACTTCGGTTTTCACAGGCCTGGGCGCAGTTTCTTCTCAATGGTGAGAAACGAAGCGGGGCGAAAAGGGGTAAAACGAGGGGTGCAGAGGGTGGTTAACGGTGGTTAAGGGAAAACGAAGGGAGGATCGACGAGGAACGAAGGCTGTACCGTGCCGCACGACACGTCTCGTTCTTCCTCATAATAATATTTAATCCGATCCATTGCATGGTACAGCGGTTCGCTCTTACCCCAACCTTCCGAATCTTTCAAGGTTTTCTTGCCTTGAAGAAAACCCGCCATCCTGGATTTGTCTCCCGCAACGATATAGATCCTTGCTTTATCTACCTGCTCAACTACGCATTTGATTAAAGGGAGATCTTATTGGTAATTGTTGGACTGATTGATCAATTAATTGAATGTTGGATGATATATGTCATTCGTATTATGTCTCTTTGAGAATTATGATAGATATCTATATAAATATATGACGAAGTACTTGGAATTCATATGGCGTGCGATAATAATGTTTCCAGACTGTGTGAGTAGAAAAGCATACGTATCATTGATCTATATTAATTGTTTGGCTAAGGAAGAGTAAACTGTCTAACGCGTCATGATACTAACTACTAACGGTAGGCCCAGACCAATAGAATGTTCTACTTGTATTGACCTAACTCATTATAAATATTATTTATAAATATTATTAACTCATTATAAATGTCTTATATATAATTCTTTTATTTAAACCTTATTTTTATACCTTAATTCCTCCTACAGACTTCATTTTTGGCCTTTAATCATTACAAAATTTCCACTTTAATGTCCGGTTTCTAATTAGGTTTTAATTATAACTTAAAATAAATGCAAAAGTTTGAGATAAAATCTCGATTATTGTTACTAAAAAACAGAAACATAACTACTATTACGTACTTCAGTACATTTTATTTAAAAAATTCACCTTCTAATGTTCTGCTTTCAATCACACTTCAATTATAGTTTAAGATAGACGAATATCCTTGAAATAAAACTGAAATTATCATTACATATTATTAAAAAATATAAGAAATGATACTTTTGAAGGGGAATATTAGAGAAAGAATAAATTTTTGGGGTATATGGAAACCGCTTTAATCTCGAACACACGAGCTAGAAACAGTGCGGTTTCACGGGCTGGTGCATTCGCTTTGTTTACCGGTTGCTAAATTCTCGGCCAATTATATGAGGTTTGTGATGCATCTCGCGTTTAGCTTTTGTATCTTTACCGTGACAGAGGTCTCGTTAAATTTCACCTTGACTCTGAGGGTGCCTCGGTCGTGAAGTATACTTCAAAGGAAAGCAGAGGTAAACGCTGTAACAACCCTGAACGTATGAAAGTATAACTGCAATTAGTGCTAGGAAACGGGCCGGTGCTTCTGGAAAATTGTAGTGCAGAATTAACAACGTACTCATTCCGTATTTAAGTTTTGATGACAGACTCGTTAAGAGTGTAAAACGTTCGACGCATTTCTCTATAACAATTCTCTTTCCTATTTCTGTTTGATAAAATTATAATTGCTCTTACAGGGAACTTCGTTTTTCTCGTATTTTCAAAATAAATAAAAATTTGATAATGAATAAACCATTTGACTAGAAATATATTTACCACAAACTAGTAGGTTCTTCTCTTATAATTTTCAAGGATAGGTATTTATAGTATATAGTAGATATTTATAATAGATTTATCACCAACTGTAATTGCAATGTTTTTAAATTAAATTCTACTTTGAAAGAGGTTTCGACATTAGCTGGGTTTAAATTTTGTGTGAAAAATATATTTTCCAAGCTGTTTAGTGAACAAGTAGAGTAAAAAATGTTCAAAGCCCCTCTTGTGAATGTTCCCAGCTTTTAACTGTTGGGGCTGTGCAACTTCGTAATATTAAACGTGTACTTAAAAATATCTATGTATGTATGTTAAGGTTGTACGTAATACAAAATTATATCACGTATAAATGTGAAATATTGTTAATAGACATATTTATGTATTATAGGAATCTATGTATTTATGAGAATAATGCATATAATACATAAAAAAATATCAAAAATAAAATACATGTTATAATGTCTAGAGCATGACACAAATTTTTATTTCTTTAGTTCTATTGATAAAAATATAAATTTTACGCCAAAATAGTAGTGGTAAAGAACTTTACAAATATTCTGGAATGAGATTCCTTAATTATAGGTGCGTATTTCATACTTGGTGTCGTTATGCCAACATCCCGTTTCAAAATTCCTGGTAATTTGGAGAATGTCCAATGTGGAAAGGAACTGAATGTGAAATTCTTTTCAAATCTTTTCCAAACATTTGTACGTTTTATAATAACTTCCTCATAAAAATATCTTTACAGTATCACTTAATATCTTATTAATCATTTATTTATAACTGAGATCAAATTAATTCTAACAAAATTTCTTAATCCATCGAAAAGGTAAAGCTCGTAGAATTTCTACAAACTTTTCAATTGTTTGTGCTCTTATAGACATTTATCGAAATTGTCAATAAACATTCAGCTCATAAAAAATGCTATTAAAAAGATAGAATTTTTAGAAAATTTCAAATTCTAAGAATAATCTTCCCATATTTATATGTTACTATTAACATTTATTTGAATGATTACTAGAGATCAAGTTCGTGAGAGACACTATTATCGTGCAATTATAAGATTCTCCCTTCCAAGAGTTAGTCATAAAGTATAGGATGTCTATCATCTGCAGATTCAGATGACAGTATCCATTTTCAAGGTCCAACTCTAGAAAAGTCTTTTCCAGTAGGGAGAGATGGCTGTTCGATAAAGCTTTATCGAACGAAAGAAGGGCAGGAGCTAGGTATGCCTGAGCCATTTTTCCATAGCTTGATCTATGGTATCAATTTGACCGCGGCGAATTCTTGGTTGACGTTCGAAATCGTTATTTATTACTCGCAAGTCGATGGAACACTGAGCCAACCGTGAAGCGAATCGGACCGAGAGATCGAAAGTGAACGAAAGCGTTTCGTTTCTATGCGTTCGCAAGTTTATTAGTTTCAAAAATGCAGCTTTGATCAATTTGGTTCAAATATTGACCCATAACCCTTACAAAAGTAAATTTAATATAAAACAGAAAATTTATTCGAAACGCAAAGGATTATGGAATGTTTTAAATTATAGAATATTATTCGTCCCTATATATTCGAAATTTATATAAGTTACTTTAACAAATAAATTATGTTTATCTAACTTTCCATTGAATATAGTACAATAATTATCGATCAATCAGAATTATCGTCTAAATGCTAAAGGATCTTTCTTTAATTATCTTCCCTCCATACAGACATGCACACTATTGCACACTTACTACAAATTCGTGAAAGAGTAACAATGAAATTTTGCGTAAACGCGTAAACGTGTCAATTTCATTGGCTGGGATATCGAAACGGGAACGATGTGCGTGAACGGGGTCGTAAATACGATTGGAGATGGCATTAGCGCGACATTTTAGCGAGGAATCGATGGAAGAATCGGTCCGGTGGTAAATCGATTATAGAGGTTGCCACCTGCATCACGCCGTGGGCGTATTTCAGATAGGTGGTGGTGGAACGAGAATGGAAGCTGACTTATTATCGCGACGACTGGGTAGATTGGCCCGCGGTATGAATGATAAATCTCCACTAGGCAAATACAGTAATTTAACATTCGCTAACGAGTCATCTATATGGTAAACAGAGGGGTCCGCTGGCAGCTCACGGCTGCCTATACCGCAACCACCTCTGCTGCCACAATATTAAATACCTCTCGCCCGCGCATGGATTTAACCGATGAGCTAACATTTGGGCGAGTTCCCAAATTCACTTTTACCACGATACATGCCACCGTGTACAGTGTACAGGGAGAGACGTTATTTCGGTTCGTGTCGCCGCCTCTTTCCTCGAATAATATTTATCGGACGCGGAACAAGCGAAACAGCTGGCCCTTTCATGTTTTTCATATTTTACTCTATACTTTTTATATAGTTCGTCTATAGGAAAAGTTGAAAGTTGTCTCCTTGTTTTGGAAAATGCTCGATATGGAATTAGAATTTGATGATTTGAAATTGAAGTGTTTTTTGATATATGTATAGAGTAATTGATTTATTTGTAGAAAAGTAAATAATTTTTTCCTGTTAGTTCCTAATAGGTTAGTATAAGCTTCAAAACGCTTAATACGCAATGTTATATATAACTCATTTTCAATTTTCTTCTTGACTCTATTTTATTTAAGAAATTATTTGGGAATAACTGATCATGAAAACTGATATACAGAAAGATATATGGATATGAAAAGTGAATAAATCAATTAACCATATCTATGTTCGGTCTGCTTAGATTTGTCTACCTTAATTTTCGTTCGACAATAATTGCTAATTATTAATAAAAATTCATATCTTTATAAAGTTAATTGAAGGAATAGAACCTAAAAATCACTTTGTTTTATTAATTAAATGTTATAAATCATAACCACTACTTTACTTTGAATATTTTATATATGTATTAAGTTTTTCATAAGTACAAACTTAACGTATCGAACATTCTATACTTTAACATAACACGCAGAATATGTTTATTCGTGCGTATAATTTTCACATTGACAAAGGGCCAAATCAATAGAGATTTCTAACAAGTAGGTGATCCCTTTCCTTCCATTCTATCTTCATGGTAACGTGACAGAGTCGTGAATGGGGCAAAGGTGCGTACAGCAAGTTGCTGAATACTGGCAGGGTTGGAATTTAATTTTCCGGTTTCATTGTGAAGAAGTTATATCGCCTAAAGGCATGCACGCTGATGCTCCTCTTACTCTGACGCTGTGCGTTATTATTATCAAGCAACGCATTGTGAATACTATCGCAAAACGTGCGCATACGATGATGCGTATTGAAAAAATATCATAAAAAGCATTTCGATGTTTGATCTGTTAAGTTTATTTTATTCGAGGGGAATATTTCATTTCTTGAGAAAAGATTGTTTATGTAGCGTATGATGTTTAAAGTAACCTATAAATAATATTATTCTTCATAAGAAATTGCTTTTATTGATAATTATAATTGGTAACAGTGTTAACCTTACTGCGTGGCTTTAGCCATCTTTGACCAAATCGTTAAATAGACGAATTTCTTCCAGAACTTATAAAACTTAACCTGTGATTTCCAATGAACGACTAATTCTATAATTAATAATTCTAATAATTTTGTCCACTTGCTGTTTAATATTGAGAAAAATACGATTGAATAACATAGAATGATCTAATTCTTGAATGTATCATTTTTTCGTATACATATAACAATACATATGAAATTACTGACATATACCATATGTTACAAAACCATAGAAAAATAATTTTCATAATACATCTTACCTTTTTACAGTATGCGTATAATACGTAAGAAACTTGTATACTAGTTATTATAACGTATGAATAATACATTAAACACACGAATACACAACTATCAAAAGAAACAAAAATGCAGGTCAAAAACTTTTAATTGCACCATGCGATGCGACACAATACGTTTCGACAGTTAAACAAACGATTGACTGTGATAAAAGAACTAAAAGATACAGGATGTATAACTGCCATCTATCGTCCTTTAATCTAAACAGATATTGTATATCGATACTTTCCTTCATTATATATCGATACTATCATCCATTATACACATATCGATATTTTCATCCAACATTCTAAATTCTAACGTAATTGTTGAAGTTCTCAGCCGTAATTTCTCAGATAACATAATAACCAGAATGAAATAATACTGAGACATAAATGAAGAAACAGTTTATTTGTGAATGGAGGACGTATCTATTCCCTTACGTGAGTACTTTATATTTTAATAACGCAATTAATTAATAATACAATTAAACACAAGTATATTTTATACGCTATGTAGTGCATTAAATATGTTCATAAATGACGTTGATATATACTTAAAAGTTAGATTTCATTATCTTGATTTACTTAAAGAATATTTTTGCGTCAATTTATTCTCAAATCATTACATTCTTAAATTTCTTTTAATGTATATATTGAATGTATTCATAATCTACACGTTGTCCTAAGACGAAGTTCAGCCCTCATTTTGATTTTACATTCAAAATTTTGTAACATTAAAAATCTTTTTCGATTATTGAAACGAAAGTAAGATTGAAATATAAATATTTGACGATTGTCAGTAAGTTTTAAAACATAAGAAATGAAGTTCGATGTCGAAGACGAGGAAGACAATGATTTATTATCCTCTTGAAGTGCTCTCTCCTTTTGTCGGCGATTGCGTTTGAATTCGTTTAATTTTAGAGGAGTAATTAGAAAAAAGAAAGAAGGGATGGTGCCAGCAAAACCAGAGAAGGAGGAATTCGAGCTGGCAACATGAATATCTTTTTATCTCTCGGCGGCTATACTCGAAGCTAGGCGTAAGTGCCCATTCATACCGGCATTCAAATTGCGAGCTGGAAGCCGGCTCCATTATTTTTTATGGTGAATACGAAGAAAGGGAGGTGCTCGTGTTTGTACTTCTCCAAGTAATTACATCTCGGGTTGATCGCCCGTGATTCTTTTTCATTTTGCGATGATTCGCCTCTTCTAGTCCCTCGCCGCTTTGTTTCTTCGCTTTTCATCTGGTCTTTCCGATTTCTTTCTCATCCTTCACCCATATCTTCTCTCGTTACATTTACAAGAGCCTGTTGATTCTTATTATCGAACAATTTTAAGGCGAATTTTCATTTATATGGATGTAAAGCAAATAAAATAATGTTCTCTTATTTTGATGACTATAAAATAATTTGAGACTAAGTTTGGCAGTGGAGAGACTATTGATATTTATTATTGAAGCATTTTAAGACATTTTAATTACATTTATTCATTCAGCGTTTTACAAATAAATAAAATAAATAAAATAAATTTTATTCGTTTTGATAATACTTTATTTCTGTTTGCTTTTAGTATTATTTATTGTCATATTTGATAGATCATATTCATATTTTTTATTTTTACGTTTTATTAAATTAGGAAAGAGAACGGAAATAACTTTAATTGGAATAAAATCTTTGTATTACAAATATTAATTACTCTCTTATTTGCTATAAATTATGGATTTACCCATGTATCTGAAAAGAGAAACGCAATTATATTGAATAAGCGTCAAATGATAATAGGTAATCGAACCATAGAAATTTGTAGGTCTTCCTTATAATTAACAATTGTACCGAGTGTATTGGTCTTTCAACGGATTAACCTTTATGCGAAGTTATTACATTTATTAACGTGATGCAATGCAATTTGAAACTAACCGTAAATGCAGGAAGGATAATTAATTTCGAAATATCGATATCGAAACGTTGTAACAATTACATTACCTTGTTTAAATTAATAACTTCCAAATCGAAAACTTGAATTGTATGTGGAGATTAGGTTAGGATCAGATAAAACCACAAAAATAGCTTCTCTTTCACATCTTTATTAGTATTTTGAATTATGTGCGGATCCTTTTACCAATGAACCACTCTATATGTATATGTATAGTACAAAGATCATTAATATATAATTAACACATTCACTATTGTTACGCAAATACTGTCTTTTTGATTTTCAATAAAAAGATTTAAAGAGAAAAAGAGAACGAACAAAAGTATTTTTTTAGTGACAAAGAACAATTAGTAAAACAAATATTAAATGAAAAAATGTACCATCTGAGTTAAATACGGTCAACAAAGCTGTAATGAAATTTCTAACAAGTGGAAACTTATTATTATTCACAGTAGAACGAACTAGCAAACGAACAAGATGAAATGGTACAGTATCGTTGTGAGAAACGTGGTTAGGATTAGGATCGTTCGGTTTGAGGAGTAGGTAAGTAAGTTTAGTTACTTCGCGTGCATAAACACACGGCATTACTTGAAACAACAGCGGACTCACTCAGTTGAACGTGAGTGCTTTTAGGTTAAGGTAGAACGTTCCAACCCAGTGCTTTTTCATTAGCAGGAACTACTGCTGAGCATTGATTATCAAAATTTATCGTGACACGCTGTTTGCTTCGGATAATCAAATCTTTTAGATAACCTTTGATTTAGAATTTTACTTTTATATGAAAGAATATTATTTACTTTAAACTGTTTTATAAATATTAATATACAAACAAAATAACATATACAGACAAAAATAAAGAATATTTGCGTAAAAAATAAAGAATCTTGGTTAGCTTAGTTAAGTAAAAGATATTCTCTTAATAAAAAATATGATTTTGTTTTAGTTGTCACTAAAATTGTATTTTAGAATTCAGATACATATATGAATTAATAATTTTAAATAAATGATCGAACCATTTACAGTATTTACAATATTCCGATTTTAACACGTAATTGATTTTGTTTCTTGACAAAATTTGATCTCCTCTGTTCAAAATTTAACTCGACATGCCGGAGACTTTAATTTGACGAGGATGAAGTGAGACGGAAATACTTTCTCAAACAGCGTAATTATGAAATACCGTTTGATATGAAGATTGCGCCGAGGAGAAGAACAATAGGTGCCAGAAAGTATGGAAGACATAGAATTGGAGACATGGAAAGAGAAAGTGAAAAAGGGGGACAAAGGGTAGTTGGCTTGGATCGAGACGAATTCGGATTATTCTCGATTAATTAAATACCAACCAACAGCTGAAGCTTTCCTACACAAAGAAAGGCAAGAAAAGAAAAGAAAAGAGAAGAGAAAATGTACAAAAGAGGGAGAAGGAGATTCCTTATCTGCTGAAAGGTTTCTAGTTAAAGACGAATTAATTAATTCCTGGCAATGTTGTAGAAAGGGACGCGAAAGAGAGGTTAGGGATTAAATTTGCCCAGCCGACTTTCCTTCACGCTTAATCCCGTCGCGTTACATATTGAACGTAGGAAGAATAAAAGGTGCAATGCAAACGAATTTAGAATTCAGCGAGGACCTTTTCTGAATGTATAATTCCGCGGTTAAAGCGGCGGCCCGTTTGTAACGCGGAATTTCCTGCACGCTTCGAAACGTGCCGCTATGTATATAACATTGAATTTCTAAATTGAAAATGACATAGACGTGTATGGAATTCGTACGAAGTAAGGTACGACGTTTAAAACATTGGACATTATGGACATTATGTGGTAGCTATTTATCCATACAGATGTATTTCCACGAATTGACAGAGATTTTTTTGATGAATCGAGTTTTATTTTGGTACTAAAACAAGAAGTCAATCGTGGGACCTCGAGAAACTAATGTACAAGCAGTTAGAACTGTTATTGTAACAATAAATTTACAGAAATTCGATAAATAAGAAAACAAAGCATTTTAGAACCATTTGACAGGTGAAATTAGAAGGCAGAGAAAGTGAACCCCTTTTTGGCAACAGTTCATAGGGAAAACAAGGATCGAGTGATGACGAGGGACGGAGGTGGAAGAGGGATTTCCCGAAATCGTGCGAGATTAATCCAGAGTGGCGTGCCGCAGGCGCAATTACAGGCACAAACAATGGCATCACGACAGCGTCATTGTCCTGCATACGATATAAAAAAGAAAGAGAGGAAAAGAGGGAAAAATGTAAGTCCCTAGTTTGTAATCACACGCTACAGTTGTCTGAGCGCTCGAGTTTCAGGAATAATTTCAAATGGCGAACAAAAGGACTGGTTCGTTATAGCGTAAAGAATCTAGCGAAATGTAAATTATGTAATATTTTAATATTGCCATTTGATATGTTACATGAATGAACAGCTAATAGCTATTTAAGTAGCTACTAAAGAAATTCCAAGGCAAGAGGTTAACTACCCTTGATTGGGGTAGTGTTGAACGAATTTATTCGCGTATATGGCCACGAGTTATTTCCATCACTTTCTGGAACTGCTGGCTCGAGGCAGATAACCTATAATCCATATCGACGACGATCTAACTGCTTTAACTCATTGCGGTTGGTGCAATATTTGACGTTTAATTTCGAGTAGTTCATAGTCAATAAGTTTTGAAACTTAATGATAAATACCGAAAGTAGTGAGATCTAAAATAGGGCAATGAAACTCTTTAGTTTTGTCGTTCACCTTTTTACCCTTTTCTGTCCTCCTTTCCTTAACATTTCTGCTTTTATATCGGTCGTTGCGACTGCAAGAGAATTACTATTGAAAAGTTACTTTACAAATTAAAGTAAATGAAATTAAAAAAAGTTTCTGCTTTGCAGCCTGAATTTCCAAGGAAGTTTGCCAATAGAATGGTACTCTTGCATTCGACCGTGTTCTCGACCATGATGAAAGGAGGAAACTATTTTCTTTCTTCTTTTTAACAACCTAAAGTCCCTCTTTTTTACTTCCGAGCATGATAACGCTAATGACATTATATGCATGAGTACCAATGAGATCTAATCCGATTAAACTTGTGATACATTGTAATACTCATTTGTTAGAATTTTATATACGATAACACGTGGAACAATTATTTCACTATTACAACACTATGAAATAACTGAATCAGTGGTAATATATTCTGATATTTACGATACTAAAAATATTTTCTGTAGAAGTTACTATCTGTAAGATTTGTAAAAGTATACAAAGAAATGAGGGATGAATTAGCGACGATAGTGTAGCTGATTTACTTCTTATAAAATATTGGTGATTGGCGTTATCCACTTATCGGTCTTATCGAGTTTACGCCAGATAGAATGTGCCTGAGAGGAACGATGCTGCCGCGGGCGCTTGACTTTTTAATTACGTGTCATAAATTGGTCGACACGCTCGGCCCGTTTCAGGACACTCCATTTTCTGGGTGGCCGCAAGTTCGATCTACCACCTTCGTGCTTTGAGATAAGCTTCTCGCTGCTTCCACCATAAATTGTCTCGCTTGATAAATCGACCGGGCACCAGACTATCCTCCATGTGTATGTAATGCCTGGCAAAATAAAGACAACCGTGAAAAAGTTTTTCTCGGTAAACTTCTCGTATTTGCGTCCATAATATATTCTGGGTCCGTACATTTGAATTTATGTATCGAGTGCCTTTCTAGTCAAATAGTCGAATTATTATGAAATGTTTTATTATCTTGTAAATGTAAAAGGGACATTTCTTAAAAACTATTTCTTTAGAAAGTAAAAATTTCCTTTGCAAGGCATGACACCAAAAAGTGCAAGTTGCGGATGGCTATATGGTACATCCGCTTCCGATATCTGCGGAAGAGCACTCGTAGCGGCGTGGCGGACACCGATGATTCATGGCGTTTGTTCCGGGAAATAAGTAGCGCTCGACCACCACGAGCAAGGCCGAACAGGGTAAAACGAGAGGGAAGGTGGCTGTGTGGTTACGAGAGGCACGTTGCACGATTGACAAATCCGAGAACTCATATGCAATAAATCGCGGCTGGAGCGGTTGTCCCTGTGAGTTTTTTGTATTTATGGCCGGTGAAGATGCAGCTAGTGGCATGAGGGACGTCACTAGGAGAGAGAAGGGGGATGAAGATAGGTAGCAGCGTCTGCGTCGGCGTCAAGAGGAGGCAAGAAGGTTGCCAACTTTTTCTCATGCATCGATATGAATATAAATAACCGAGAGCCGGCCACATGGAGACGTAGCCTGCTTTCTTGCACCCTTTCCAATCTGTTTACTTCCTTCCTCCTACCTTTGGACGTGGCTCCTGGTGGAGTCGATAGGCTGTTAGATGATTATAGAATTCTAGTTACATTATAAAATTCTTTTATAATAGATTTTCTATTTCTCTGTGTTATTTTCAATTTTAATAATTTAATATTTTAATGAGATATTCTGATAAAATATCTTTCTTTAATATATTCAACGAAAGAATACGATGTCTTGTCGAAACATCGATATTTATTTTCTGTCTAACAAATAAGAAATTACAATACTTATTTCAGAAACACTTCGAGCGAAATTCTTCAAGAACGGTGATCGAACTCCGCATATTCTTTGCATTGATAAATTTATTTCGTAAACTACCGAAGAATAATATAACGAGAGGAGAAGAATGCGTTAGCCGGCCGCTGCGCTGTAAATAATCACACCGAGGAAACAAACGTCTTGGTACTCGATGGAGGGTAACTCGACTAGGAGCCGTGAATCTTCGCTATTGCAACCAAGGATGAGGAAACCCTCTACCCTACGGCTTTCCTTAACGAATGCCACGCAGGTACGATTGTTTAACGCAGCGAGCGTGAGGAGTGAAGCTTTTAGTCAAGACGAATGAGACGACTAGCTCAGTCTCGGCACCAGCAGCAGGAAATTGCGTTTCATTGTAGCGAGACGGTGTTTGCTTCCAAGCTACGATACCTACAGCCACTGCTCGCTGTTCGTTCTCCTTCTAGTTTCTCTCTTCCTCTTGCCCTTCCACCTTTCATCCTCTTCGTCCTTCGTCGCTTGGAATAAGATACGAATGACAATTACACCAGAGCAGATATCAGGCCTTGCTTCGCCTAAAGCCTCGTTTGCAGGACCTTAAAATTCTCCCGGTTGCCCCGCAGAAAACTCATTTCCATTGTTTCTACACCAGGCCATCCTCTGTACTTCTCACCAACTTGTCTCTCGAAACGTGCAAACAAATCGATGCGCTAGAACAAGCTTCGTATCGGCGCGATTCGATGCTTCTTCTTCTTCTGTGATCTTGTCCTTTACGTAAGAGACACGGGATTTGTTACAAGGATCGAGGGTACTTCAGATCGCCTGGTTCCGTTTGCAATTGTACACTTTCACTCAAGTGATTTTTATTTATTTAAGATCGCACAATTAATTAATATAGTCGGAAGAATATTGTCTGAAAACAATTTCTGGTAATAAAGAGGAAGATTTAGTGGTTTTTTGGTAAATTTTTAGTAGGTAGATTTTTAAGTTACATGTTTCATTAGTCTTATGTAGAAAATGGTCTATGGAGGATTTTTATACAAAAGATCTATAGTGGCAAGGATATAAGTAAGGAAGTACTAATATAGTCTCATATTAAACTCAACGTAATTTAACTTATGATGTCGTGTAATTCTTGTAATTCTAAGACAAAGAGAAGGTTGGTATAAACGAAGTATAACGAGCGAAATGGTCGGAGACGTATTCATCGAAGAAAAAAGGGTAGAGTGGATAGTATAGCAGGAAGACAGACAGTATTATTGCTTTAATCGATCAGCTCGATAATTCTATTACCATTTGCGTTATTCAAATGGTATTTAATTTTCCGCAACGTTACCTTTATTTCCCGATTTACATTTCATTCGTTCGGAATTGTCTCGCTTCTCTCTCTCCCTCCACTTCCACCAACTATCCCATCCGTTCTTGGTGCCAGTACGAGTTCATTCTTTCTTTTTTCTTTCACTTTTTTTCGGGGTCATTTAAAAACTGCGGTCTTTCGCATCTGCATATCGTTAACCTTTTTACGGTACGCTCCTTGAAATTCGATTGCCCTCGCTTGAAATTGCATTATTGACATATTGAAATTCAGTTAACCGTGTTCTTAAAATTTGATTACAGGTGTACTGTAAAATGTTGCGGCCGCCGGTATTTCGAAAATTTTATGGATGACTATGATAATGCAACGTTTGAAAATGGAAACAAGGATGAGGAATGAACATGTTGAGTAAGTAAAAACAAACTCTATTATTTATCATAATATATGCACAGTTCCTCTCAAAAGTCTTAGGACATCTTCTATTTTCAATATAATCTTGAAATTTGGTACAAAGTGTGAATTTTAAATTGTTGATGTTTTGGTAGTGTATATTTTTTTATTATACATCAATCCAATCAAATTGAATGAACTATTGCAACGTAATTCATTTATAATTTCATCACATGAGTTATCTTTAATTTCTCAATGATGCGTGCAAAGTTTTTCGTCTGTAACGTATAATATCAAAACATTATGAGCTCAGGATATGCGATTCGTTGAAAATAATTAAAAATATTATGAGGTTTAGTGTGTAACAAAAAAAATTGTTCTATTTTAAGAACGAAATGATAGCACATGTACAATAAGAAAATAATAATCAACATAGATTTTAATTAACAATAATTACTTATGAAACATATATACTTATTTAATAATGGATACATCCCCCTTTAGTTTCTATTACTTCTATTATACGATTTGGTATCGATTTATATAGTTTCTGGATATAATTTTGACTTAACGTATCCCATTCGCGTACAATTGCATATTTTAATTCTTGTACGTGTTGATACTGCTTTCCATTTGCGTATACGCCGTGAACAAGTTCTGCCCAGCAATTTTCAATAATATTAAGGTCCGGGGAGCGTGCAGGCCACGGCAAAATAGATATATTATTTTCATTAAAATATGATTGGACCAATCTTGATGTGTGTACAGGTTTATTATCTTGTTGAAAGATGTAATCAGGTCCAGAAATGCGTTCTGCATGATTATTTATTTCTTTTTTGATCAAATTTATGTATCGGACACTATTCATTCTCCCATCGATGAACTTGATGACAAATGTCTTGCCGAAATGTCTCTTTTCTTGTGTCATGAAAGTAATATTGGAACCCATTAGGACCATTCAAGTTGAAACTTTTTTCGCCTAAAAAAAGTACCCTACTCCATTCCTTTTTCCAATGCACTCTTTCTTTTGCAAAGCGTAAACGTTCTACTTTGTGTTTCATTGTTAACAAAGGTTTCTTTTTCAATTTTAGCCTCTTGATATTTTTGCAGGATAATAGAATTCGACGAACACTTGAAACACTGGCACTAACACTACATTTCTCCATTATTTGCTTCGTTGTTAACTGCGAGTTGGAAGCTACACGCAAAATTGCTCGCTTATCACGATCGGACAACGATGTGTCGGCCGACCAGTACTTTTCTTTTTGTCATAATCTTCAGCATTTTTTAAGAAATTGTGTATTACTTTACGACTTCTTCTTATTACTTTCAATATTTTTCCCATACTTACAAATTTGTATAATATTGTACTGTAATCTTTACTCGTTGATAAATCATGAACTACTGAGCAATTTCTAAACATATTAATAGAGTGTGCTATCATTTCGACCTTAGTTCGAAATAGTTTCTCTTTGTTGTATACAAACATCTACGACATTGTGACTTATTTTCAGCAAGTCGCATATCCTGAGCTCCTAATGTTTTGATATTATACGTTACAGACGAGAAACTACACGCGCCATTGAGAAATTAAAGATAGCTCGCCTGGGCTATCCTCTTTGACGAGGAGTGTAGATATCAAAAGTTTCTGCATCTAATTTGTAATTGAGTAGTTTTTGACATTTTTATAAGTACATATGTAGTTCCAAAGATTCATTTTCATTTTCATGAACATAAGAGATAATTACTTAAGGAGAACTAAATAAAGATTATTCTATACATAACCTTTAATTCATTGCGTTTATCGGATTGCCTTGTTAAAAATATTTTATTGAAAAAGAATCCGAATTTCTTTATTTTCATTGGTTTCATACGGTGCTATTTTAAATTTACACAGCGCGACAGGATTTAATTTTCTAATGCAACAACTGGAAGAAGCGAAGGAATATTTCATTTCCTATTCGCAGACGTTGATCTTGTTATATGTACGTATATTTGAAGGGAAATCTAATAAAATTAAGTTGCGAACTACTATCTTCAAATGTATACATACTGATATTAAGTTGAGGACCTCTGTGCCAACAGTTCCGAAGTCAATTACGATATTGGTCTGTCGTTTGCACAGACGCAAACTTTATCTACGGTTTGTCTAAACTTTCTATACGTTTTACATTGATGCTGTGTAACATATGCCGACTTTACTTTACTCTTTTAAACTTCCTAGAAAATTTTCTCATAAATATATGGGTACAAGAATGTTGGCATAACACTTCTGAAGTTTCATATTCCTATTTATTTAAGAATTTCTTCCAATTTTGATGCACATACTTTCAAACGAATAATTTCTCTTCTTTTATTTTTATTTCGTTGACACAAATATTTAAAATACTTTTATTATACGTCATGGAAATTCTTTTATTTTGTAGAACATTTACAACATAAAAACCGTTTCGCTCAGTACTTAATTTCTGGCCCATGTTACGTTCGTGCAATTTCGCCAGCTCTTTAAACGATAATTGAATGGAAAATTAATAAGATCCACAAGAGCTACGAAATCCTATAAGCCATCGTACAAAGTGGAGTATACCGTTATAAATGTGTAGTAGGCTCTTATGGCAGGAGTTAAGCGAAGAACTGTCTACGATTTCATGAAATTGCCGCGCTAAACGCGCCCCATTTAAGGAATGAGATCTCAGAATCAGAAATTTTCGGTTGATCCGTTAATACATTAACCAAAACACGGGATTCGTATAATTCGATTGTTAAACCAGTTGCATGGGTCACATTTGTAGCGGTACATGAGTCATAGGACGAGGCGGATCGAGAGCGACTCATGTTGTGCCTCGGAACACGGACACAGCCTTGACGCACGAAACATAACGATAGATAAAATCCGGACAAAATAAAGTCACCGTTATGGGCAACCGTCGATCTAAGACAAATTCAAATTTTTCGACTCTCCCCTGACCAGTATAAATAAACGGACGCGATCGCGAGCGAGTCAATATATACCGAGTATCTACGAATTATCGATCAATATCTACGAGTTATTATCCGAGTTACAGTTATCGAGTTATCCGCGAGCGATCATACTCTATCTTTGCGAATACATTTGTACGAACTTCTCTCGATGGTATTTATATTTATTCCTATTTATTCTATTTATTCTAAATATATTTGACGGGTTGCAGTAGTAATTTCTAGTATTCTAAATTATTGATCCTCACACAATCCACTACACATTCTATAAGATGAATAATATAATTTTCAAACTAATCAGTTTAGGAAAAATTGTGTATGTAAGTTACATATGCATATGTAAACCTGGTATATGTAAATATATATATATATATAAACTGCGTTTGAAGCGAGAAAAAATAAACAAATCAAGGAAATAACATCGATTCGACGGTAATTACGTGAAATGAGCGAAGTTCTGGTCTCGGTGCTATTGGTTTCTCATTAGTGGGCTTGTTTTACCTAGACCGTTTCTGCAGTTCAGGTGAAAAGTGCAAGGGAGCAAGAGTAATAAAAAAAAAAGAAATAAAAAGTGTTCGCGCCGAAGATTAATTTAATTAAAGCACCGTCGAAACTACGAATTTCCACCAGGTGGAAACAAAGGATCGGCAAGAAGGGAAAACAGCCGAGTAGTCTCCTGGCGCGGTCGAAAAACTTTCAAGTACAGGCTAAGAGAGGGAAAGAGAGGTAGGAGGAAGAGAGGAGAAGGAAAGAGTCGCTGAAAATTCTGGTACCTTGCCTTAGCTTATCCAATCACCATGGGCGATGTCGGTTTTCTCGCGGAGTACCTATCGGAAAGTTTCTTTAATCAAGTGTTTGATCAGTGCCCGCTTTTCCTTGTATTCATTGTCTTCGTTCGTTGGCAATCAGGCTTCATTCGAGATACCCTTTCATGCCCACCATTGCCCTTTCCTCAAGCATCTATTTTTATATCGATCTTATCGCGTTACCACGTTATCATGTTTTTGTGCTATTGTAAGTTCTTTCTTTAGTTATGATTATCATTTTTGACAGTTTGTTAAAATAATTGTGTTTCTTAATATGCGTATTTTTAATATCACGTTTGTTGTGGATAGATTAGAATGAGATTCTTTATTTAACGGAAAAACATGTATTATACAGGTACATATATTTTTAGAACGCGATATGAGCATAAAATATTGTTCTTTGGTAATGTCATTTCTTTTCAATTTAAAAAGTGAACACAATTACGATTCCCAACTATTTTACAGTTAAATGAAAAATCGTTCTCTGTTTCTCATGGAAATGAAACAATGAAGCAAAGTTATTTGTAATTCAATGAATACAGAGAAACATTTATTGATATCCAAGATGAAAGCTTCGATTTCCGAGAGAATTAATCAAAAAGAAGCGAGTCGATAGAGAGAAGAGAGAAAAGAGCCATAACATCAAGGTAGTCGATAAATTCACTAGAAGTTTAATTTCATTTTATAGGCGTGATACTTTAGCGAAAGCACCCACACTTTACACTAACAGCGTAGTGCTACCACCAGCAAAGGTGTTCGCCTTCCACCGTTCAGACAAGAATTATACATTACGCCGCCTTAAATCATGGCTTAAACGTTACCCAGCGTAATTATATCGTCGTTTTTAAAGATACCCTTAATACACCGCTATGTGTCCCACGATTCTCCATTAAACTTTCGAGTCGACTATTTTCTTCCTATTTTTACTTCTATTTCTTTTACTTCCTATTTTAATTGTTATAAAGAATTCATTAGCCATCATAACGTTACACATACATCGACGAATACTTTTACACCATATAAGATTCTCTTACGTAAGCCACCATATGAAACATTATCAATAAACAAAAAGTTTCCAATTCTATTTTCAAAGAAGCATAATATAGCCACGTAAAGCGGTTAGTCGAATAATTCTAGTGTGTAATACATAATGATTCCTGGTGGAAAGTGAGCAAAACGGGGCATAAGGAGAAGCAATAAAACGAGCGATGGAGCTTGTGAAATTATATCAACGGCCGTTCAAGCTGTCGAAGCGGGCCTCTCGCCTTATCGATAATGCGTCTGCAGAAGCAGCTCGGTCTTTGTAATAAATTGAGCTTGGGGACGCAGTTAGAGGGGATCAAACTGACGTCTCGGATACTAACTCTTTTTCTCTTTCTTTCTCCCTGGCGTGCTTGATATCGCTGGCATAAATCGATATAAATTTTCGAGGATTCCGAACCGGCCGATTCGCTAGGATATACAGACTCGTTTTTCAGAGTTTGCATCCGATATAGAGGAGGTTGCGTGCATTCACGCGCATTCTAGAGCGAGCATATGCGTTTTATGGCGGCTTAAACGAATGGTCAATCTTGCAAAGTGAATATTTTTCTGAGTTTGAATCGGTTCTAGCTTGTGGTGATCGTAAGGGAGTAACTGTCCCGGACAGCTTTAAAACGTACAGCAATTTATTTTACCGAGGGTTAACGATACTCCATCGATCTATGTGCTTCTTCTTTCGGTTTATTGGTTCGACTATATAACTTGCCGATCGAGAATCGTCATAAAATCCATATGATTAATATGGCGTAATCGAAAGAAATATAAGTATGAGAACTGATATGACAATTCAAACAGTCAGAAATTTTGTTAATTTGTAGCAATCCTAACTCGATTCTCTTGTGCAATAATTTACTATGTAATTAATATTACAGACTTCTCTTTCATAATTACAATATTACGTTTATAAATTTCGATTTCTAAGGTAATCAGATAATTTCTAATGCGTAAAATTTGCTTTTAAAACTCCATTTGAATAATCCAAATATAAAATTGTTATCCCAAAATACAAAAATCGTCTGTTCTAGAATCATTTAAATCTCATCTATAATTAAACAAATTTCTACTTAAATCGAAGATTTGCTACTTTTCAAACAGAATAAGTTTGCGTTGTGAACAAAGCAGAATGCACGATCTCCGTTGCTCTTTGACTATTTTTCCGGTCGAAACGCGCGCTCTTACGATTCGTATCAGTTATGTACGGCACGATGCCGGGGCTTCTTCGTGCACGTGCACTACGTCATAATCGAATTTCGAAAACGCGTTGCCGCGCCGCTCTGCCCGTCCGTTGCGGCTAACTTCGCCGCTTTTCACGCCAGGCTAGCCCAGTAATTCGATTTCCACGAATTATCACTCATTTCGCAAAAAGGATAAATGTAAACGTGAGCCGAATCAGCTTGGCTCGCTAGTGCGCTTTCCCTTATCGCAGTCCCCACTCGTGACGTAACCTGTCGAAAATATTTGATTCTCCCCCGAGCTTTTCGCTTTACGAGTTTGTCGTGAAACGACGTTTATCGTCCTCTTTAAACCTTCGAGTTTCTTATCTCGTGTTATCTACGATTTATTATCGTGATTTTATTTTATCGCGTTATTTATTTTTGTTTTTACTCAAATGAGACATTTTTTTATTAGAAAGTAAAACAGCAGTTGGGAAATTTAATAGTCGGAAAATTTAGTGATTGGTAAGCTTAATAGTTGGAAAATTTAATAATTGAATAATGAAGAAATTTGGTATCTTTAATATTAATCTTTATTATTTTCAAGTTGTCTAAGGTTTGAAAAATACTTAAGATTTAGATATTAGATACAAATATATTAAAATCTGTGATTTATAGATACTTTCTTTATAAAGCTTGCAATAATTAGAGCTATTTAATTGTTTTAATATTGCAACGTAGTGAAAGCGATGGAAATATGTATATATCGGTACTATTTTCGTTTAAAGAATAAACGAACTTTTCTTTGTCATAATATATGAATTATAATACAGACTGTTGCGTTATATACAGCAACAGGTTAAATATCAAATTCGATATACATATAAAGTTTATTCTACTATATCGTTATTTGCTATATGTTTAAAATTACATTCACTGGAAACGTTCAAACACATGGATGTCATCTTTCCTGTGGTGATATTTCAACGTAATAAAAAATATCGTGTTTTTATAGCTTGAATTTTTCGATATCGTTTACAAGTATATAACAGTTGTTTATTCACTGTATTAGAAAAATGTATCCAACTTAACAAGGATTACTAGCCCAATATTTTTATTTTTACAATTAACATGAATTAAGATTTATGTACAAGGAGATTTTATTACATTACTGCGTTATACCATTAACTGGTATAATAACATTACTGCATGAATTTTTATCAGGTCTTCTATTAATTTGTTTCCAAAGAGTTTCAGTTTTTTCTTTCCAATGAAACGATACTTTCTCTTAAAATGTTCTATTAAGATATTATTCCTATCAACAAAACAGCCATAGACATTTCGCGCCCAGCTTCATCTCCTTTACAAAACCATCCGAACAAACCTATCGTCAGATTTTTACTAATTATTGACTAATTATTGATTGATTTTTATCCCAGTGTGAAACAAAGAAAAAATTCTGTCCTATAAGATTGAAACTCTTGCACAACCCAATTTCAAGCGGTACAGAGGGATCGAATGAACGTTCGCGAAGGGATGATCTCTGAAATTGGTCACGAGGATCGGCGTCAAGCGAAGTCGCGCAGCTCGCAATCAATCTCGGTACAACCGTTGTTCTCGACGCCTCGTACGTTACGAAACGGGACAGCCACCGGTAGATTCATATTAAACGATATAAAGAAACAGGCTGGTGATTTATGCGCACAAATTGTCCTGTCACCATACTGTTCTTTCAGGACTTGAGGAAGCTGGTTCACGTAACACGGGGGCGCGTCGGTTCTTCTCTTTTTGTCGACATCTTATTGTCCTTCCTCGCGTTCTACAATATCTGCTGCATTAAATCCCGCTTTTTCGCCATACTGCAACGCAATATGGTGCTTCCGCTCTTCTACCTTTCACGCCATTTCTGTGAATCCTGTTCTATTTTCGATGTGCAGTGCTTCCTTTAACCCGATATAATTTGGTTTAGTGCTGTTTGGCTTGGTCGATTTGAGAAGCGAGTTGATCGTAGCTGTGTGTAATGGAGAGTAGTGTACGTTGAAGAATGCGAAGGAGGTATTTTTTTTAGCTGGTTGATGTTTGCAGTGATTTGAGAATCTTAATTTGGATTGAGATGTGGCGTTTCGGAATATTTGTTGTATTGATTTGGAATTGATTAGAAATATTTGCTAAACTTATTATTTGTGAAGATTAGAAATGACAAAATGTAGTAATTGAAAAATTCATAAATTCGAAAATTTACCAGTGAAAAAGTTTGACCATTGAAAATTTTACCGGGCCGCGAGCATTAAAATCGTACGAACACGAAACTTGCTACTCCGTTGATCGCACATTATCATTGATGTCACGAGATTACTTTGTCCAAAGCAAACATGTAGGGAAAGAGAAGCGTAAAAAGGTGTCGTAACGGGGGTTGTCAAAAGCCAGCCACTTACCATAAAATTGTACTTTACGCGTTAATGGTACGCTTTAAAAACTCACCTGTAAAGCACAGCTGGTTCGTATGAATTTTTTAATGGAATCGAACCTGAATCTTTCTTCACTCTTTTTGCGTTCCCTTTTTTATTTGTGGTTAGCAAACGTCTGCAAGGTATTCTCTTTTGCTTTCGAAGAAGTCGGGCCGGCCGACTCGCTTCTGATTCATTTGAGGACTTCGTCTCAAGCGAGTTAAAGTTTCACAAAGGCCACGGAAACTTGAATCTCTTTCCCTGGAACAACTGTCCACTGTACTTGAGATTCCACGCGTAGTGAAAAGGAAGACGTATGCTGAATTCCTATTGCTCAAAGAAACCGATTTACTCGTGGCATGCCTTCTGTGGACAAAGACCACAGCCACCATCAACCCACTGCACCAATAATGACCGGATTCTTCGCGATTTTACTGCATTTTTAGCTCCTGATTTTCTTACGTATTTTCGTCTATTTTTAGGGGCTGATAATAATCGAAGAAATTTTGTACTCCCTTTGAAGGCTAATTTAGAGAATTTTCATAGAAGTTACTGCATTCTTAATTCCTATTTTTCTTGCATGCGTAAGAATTATGTTAGAACAAAGAATTTTGTTTTCTCTTTTATTTTTTTTCTTTAGCGGTTAAAAATTAAGAAACACATTTATTTTTCTGTAATATCATATCGATAATTTTTGTGGTAGTTACAGTCTGACATTTTAAGAATTTGCGTTCCTTTTTAATGAAGTAGACCAGCAGCGATAAAGTTACAGTTCGAGATTTTAAGTATTCGCACTTTTGCGTTTACGCAGTGCAGCGAGTTACAAAATATTATATAGCTTTTTTTATGGAACTCTGTATGACAGGGGTATAGGATAGAACATAAGAATTGCGCAAGGCTGAATATCAAAAATGGAGAACAATACTTCTTGGTAACATCTGCAGAGACACAGGGACTGATAGATGATACGGGTTATTTAATATGAAATCTTGTACCGCCGTTTTAAAAAAGGTTAGGGAATCCGGAAATTCAAAAAATTATGGAACCTTGTATGCAAATAGAATAAATTGATCATAAAATAAACTTATTTCTTGTCTATGCTTTGGTGCTATTTTAGGAGGTGAAATGATTCCGTGAAAAAAGATATAGAATTTTCTATTTTCTAGAAAAAGATTCAGACATAAGAAATTGCATTTCCTTTTTACTCGTAGTTTGCAGCCGATAATTCGATTTATATTTTGTCACTATCCATTTTACAACTTTGTTGCATTATTTGTAATTAATATTAAGATGAGCTTGTTTATTATTAAACGTGTTGGTTGGTTTATTAATAAAGAGACGAGTGATAAAATTGTAATGGTCAGTGTATATTAAAATCATTGTAAGTAAAAGTACAGAGATAGTGTATGCTGATCGTAATCGTCGCTCGCTCAATTCTACTGTTCAACTCTACGCTCGCTATTCGACTGTGTATGACTCGCTATAAAGCCTCGTTATAATCACTGTCCTAGAGAGCATGTTCGTCTATTTGTATCGACCTGTGTTATTATAAAATGTTCAAATGTAACTCCGGTTGACAATTACAAATAGCGGCGATAATATTTTGTCCGAAGTTCGTTTACCTTTGAATCTAATAACCCAAAATAACGTTGGTATTCCAAGGCACAATAATATGAATCTCTCCCGATTCAAGTCTCTTGTTGACTCATGTGCCGCTACAAAAGTACAATGAATAAACCAAAGCTATTTCTAATATAATAAAACAACACCGCGATCTTTCTATTAAAACAAATCAAAAAATTCTCACAATACTTTTATTTTTACTTTCCGTAAAACCTAAATTATGCTAACATGAAATCGTATAATCCTTTCAATAAAATCATTAATTACTACTACAAAAGCCTACCCAAAAAGAGTCATTAAAAAAAAAGTATCCAGTCATAAAGAAGCACATCGAATGTTCCATCGAATTGCAGCAACGATATGCTCAGCAGTGTAAACGCACTTCCGGACCCGCGCACACCTACGCAATCTACACACACATTCATACAAAACGAATGAGCAACGAACAAAAGGAACCCACACAGAGATGAAGAGAAAAAAGAACAGAGGGGAAAAATGGAAAGAAAGAAGAGAGGAAGCACACGGATAGGAGGCAGAAGGGTAGAAAGTACAGGGTGTCCTTGTAACCGTGATTGAATTTTACTTACAAACAAAACCAACTTTTTTACGTAGAAAGAAAATTACGTAGAACGTATAACCGCTTAACACGGAAACGCTTCACTGTATAGTTTAAAAAATAATGTTTGTAATTGTCATGTTTCTCGACATATCAATGGATTTAAGTAACTCGCATATTCCACCCAATTAGGCCAAGATGTAGGATTTCTTCCGAACGATAAAAAATGAAATGAATTTCGTCAGAAAAGTTCAAACATCGAACGATGCACGATCTAGTGTACGTTTGAAAACATTTAAATGTCACCAACTGCTTGAATCGGTATTGCAAAGACACCCTGTATAGGCGGTGCGTGTACGCGGGGCTCACATTTGTCCGGTGTGGATGCTACGCGATAGAAAATTGCTCGTTCAGTGAAATTCGGACCGCGGCCGAGCAAAAGCTTCGTCGATCTCGAGTAATTCCGACTCGCCCTGTCTCTTCCTCACTTCACGAGAATGGAGGTAATTACCGGATTTCGGCGAAATCCATGGAGCGTAGGGCATTTAGAGCTGTTATAGTTTCGACGACTCGGCACCGGGCGACCGGCTGCTGCTGCTGGTGCTGCTGCTGGCCCACGTCAAAATGAAACAGCGCACTGCCACGAGAGGAAGAGGACAGAAATGGTGAACGACCAACGACGAACAACGAACGAACGCCGTTATAACAAGGGCTAGTTAGCGCCACCGCCGCATTACCCTCGCGTAGTTCTGCCGTAGCACAATGGCGACAAATTTCACGCGCTATATCATCCGGTCCGCACACCATCGCCACGAAAGACGGAAGACAAAGTGAGCCACCGCGACGATGCTAGCCCTCCTCCCCTCGCTATCTTTTTTCTGGCCCTCAGGCTTCGGATAGAAAGGCCTAATAACTACTAATTCTTTGGGTTTGTTCCGGCCGTTTGTTCGCTACTCTCGGATTCTGATTTGCTGTTGGTTGATGGTTGTTGAGAATGAGGGGTTAGTATATAGGGTGGAATTGTCGGTGGTCTTTGATGGTATACATCAAAATTTTTGTGCGATCGGGAGTGGTTGAGTAGAGAACGAAGACATTGACTTGTATCTTTGTTTTCTTCTTTTAATATACGAAGTGGATATTTTAAAGATAGATGATAAGATCTTAAGCGTAATTTTGGAAATTGTGAGAAATAAGTTTGACAATGATATGGAGAAATATGAAAGTGTAAAAACGAACAGAGTATATACAATGTACAATAACATACAAAATATCCAAGGTGTAATACTCGTTCTAACATTTAGTATGTGAAAGGAGCTCCTTTACATCAGTTCGTAAAAACATAAATTTCCAGAAACTCCAGTCTATCTATGACAAAGTTACGCTCTAAAAAATATTAATAACGAGGCTCTCTGATCTCAAAAGAGCAAGCGACGATACGAGGGGCGGTTGGAAGGGGTGGCAGGTTGGTTCATTGAATACAAAGTGCATTAGTTGCCCGGTTGGCGAATGGCAGGCCGGAAACGGACTCTCGGAGGTCGTAACAAACTTATATCCCGTGCCTATTCCCGAAGGCCGTGTGGCTTTCGATTCGAGATTGTAAATAGTCCCGATGTCGATCGGTCGCCCACAGGGGAACTAAGTAATTTCCATCGAATCGAGCGACGACCGTTAACGCGAGAAACGCGCCCGACTCCCGACACGGAAATGAAGCTTGTCACTCAAGCGAAGCCGCGAGACCAGAAATCGCGAGAGCTCCAACAGCGTCGCACGAATTTCTCCTGTAATTTCTTACCACGGAGACGTTGGCGGACCTTGACTTCTTTAACGACGTGCGTGCACGCGAGCGATGACGTGTATTGTACGTTTCTATGTACGTCTGGTTCCGGCCTGTCAACAGAATATTAACATTTGAAGGCTGAGACGAGAGGTAACATGGAAATTGAAATAGTTTATGGGGTTGCTGATAAGATATATGGTGAATTGAATATAGATTAGGGTGTCTGTGTATGAAGCCATTCGGAATAGAATTCAGTATTAGAAACCCGTACGAAAGCGCGTGCTTAAGTCTAGGCCTATAATTTTTAACTTCATCAAACAAATCACGTAATCAAAATTGTGTTTATTTATCGTATGCCTTCAATGTGAGCATAGATTAGAACAAAATGATAGCTCTTATGTACAAGACAGACGTAGATCTTATGCATAATCTAATATATCTTAAACTAGATAATATCACAAATTATTAATTGAAAATTTCCTATTAAGTGGGAAGCTTCAGGCAACCTCGACTGTCCATTAAATATCAAAATTGTATCGCCAATAAGTCACTCTAGCCGGCATGCTGCTCCACCAAGCGATTAATCACCGGCATGTCGCGTCTCCCCCGTTCGCAATTAACGTTTGCTCGTGTGTTTCACGTGCGTCTCATAAACGCACCGTTCTATCGTCCTCCTAGTTTCAACGAAGACAAAGCACTTTCGCAAGATCCACGACCATATGCGTTTTCCATACACATTTTCCGAACCCCTGCGTGTTTCGAGTGCCTGTGCTCGAGTGGCTTGCGAAACACCAGCTACGAGAAATGAAATCCTACGTCGAACCACCGTGATGTTTTGTCGCGTGCTGTTGGGATGGAGACAAGTATTGGAAGCAGACAAAGAAAAGGAAAGAAAGGAATGCGAAGGAAAGGAAAAGCAGCCGCTTTTTGCTTGATGCATCACTCCATGATACGAATGGATCGAAGGAATTGCGTGCTTTTGCTGCGTTGCTGCACGCGCGTTCCGGATATGCCGTATGCGAGTACACGATCGAAGGAAGACGTTAGTCGTTGGAACTAAGCAGAAGGATCGCGAACACGCATTCCAAATGCCGACAGTATTTATGCTTCGGTAAACATTATCACCAAGTTGATGCTGCATGGTTGCAGGACGGAATAAATAGAATCTTTATGGCTATAGAGAATTCCAATATTATGTTCAATTATATTTGTAGAATCTTTTATTACATCTTAGAACTATGAAATCATCGAAGAAGATTTGATTTTTACATGACTCATTTGCTGCAACTAAAAGTCACGATTTTAGGAAGAAACGAGTTTGAATGAAACGTATAAATCATAGAATTTTATCAACTAATACTGAATTATAGTACTGGATTACGATACTTAATACGTAGATAGATTCTAGAATCTAGATATTTGATTAGATTTAAAAAGTATCAATATTTTGTAGTCGTATGAAGATGTTAGTAAATGATGTGAAATTTAATATACTTGGATCTGATTAATTAATTTGTAAATGTTATAATAAATACAATAATAGGCAAATACCTTTTTTAACTATCGTAGGTTAATACCCTTGCCGAATGAAATTACGCATTTGAGGATTAAAGAAATGTTCTATAAATTTTAATTAGGAGAATATTATCCATACATACATATGTCCTTTATCTCCCGCTATGATTATCATCGGAACGTCAAATAGGTGGCGCCTGTATACACACATGCAATGTTGCAAGACAGTTTCACCCTCGAGGACAGGCTGGCAAAGATTCTTGGAAGGTCACGCGAGCCCAAGGGTCATAGCGAGTAACGAAGAGGTCGAGGGGTGATAATCGCTGGGATACCATGAATTTACCCCTTGGCCCCACAAGGCTGTAGATTGCCGTCTTCCCTTTCTCCAGAAGAAACCCTTCTTTCCCTCCTTATTGTGCCTGCTACCTGGTTAAAATATACATTTGTACGGATGCCATTCTCCTCTTCCGTCCCTTCTTCTTCTATCGTTTGATTTATCACCTGACAACGCTGTTATTAAGTCCGCAGTTAGATAAAGCGAGATTATTTCGGCAGAAACGCTGTTCCAGTTTCTCTTTCGTCTCTTTCACTCCTGGGACATTGAAACGAATGTCATGGAATATGCGGTGTAAGATGGATTACCTTTAATGCGAGAGGTGAGAAGCTTCGATGGGGTTCAAAGTTGTCATGAAGTAGGCAATGAAAATTTATCTAAGTGCAGATTTCCGATATTAGAAATTGGATATTTGAGAATGTTGCATGTTGGATAATTGTACGACCCTGTTATTCGCTTTAAATTACGTTTGATGAGAAAAATACATTAATTTACGCCTGATTTTTATTGAATTCCAAAATTTCTTCAAATTAAAATTGATGAAAATTTGTCGATAAACGAATGAAAATATTACCGAATATTAAAAATATCATTTACTATGATTGAACGTAATGCGAGACAAAAAATGTTTGATATAGTTCGTTCAAAATTTCCATATATTTTTCATTTTTGCAATTTATCATTTTTAAGAAGATCGATTAGTTTTGTGAATTATATAGAATAAACAATCATTGCAAGCTTCCGACATACATATATGGATTCTGACAAGTATCATGAAATCATAATTCCCAAACAACCCTTGAGAAGGATACCCTAGACAGTAATTTGGTCATAGGGTATCGTCAGTTGAAAACTTGTTCAGTTTACGTACTGAATCCTCAGTATAGCGAAACTTTCTTTGCTTTCCCATTCCAGAATTGGTAACAGGCTTTTAAAAATGTCTGAACTAGATAAATCTGTTATTGTATTTAAAGACAATTAATTTTAATAGTTATTCTTGTTGTTTTATTGTGTGTTTATTTAGCATTTCCGTATACTAATTAATTGAATCCAAGTATTTACATCAAATTATTTAGTAGTCTTTTCATATGACTACAAAATTCTGACTATGACAATAAAAAATAGAACCTAATAAAAAATATCTTCACTGTAAAATGAAGCAACGTACCTATATACTGTAATATTGTATCTCTCATAAGTATTAAGTCGAATACTAATTTTTTTAAGGCTTCCAATAATTTCCTAGTCATTCCTCATATTGACTACACTTCATATAAGTATCTTAATGTTTATGAACAAGAGTTTACATATATTACTGTATCACTAAAACATTCTGCTCGTTATTGCCTTTTGTCGAGGTCGCGGATCACGTGAACGACGCGTTTCCTTTAATTAGCCGGCAAGTTTCATTGTTAATGGAGTGCATAAGACAGCTGTCCGACAGCATTCCGCCGTACCACCGGAATGTCAGGTGTGTTTAACCATCAACCGGTAACGGGTACTACCAACGTAAAGGAACGAACACCCCGTAGAAGGTCGAAACTTCGCTTCCTAGACAACACCAAGGATATCTCGCAGGTCCCACTAGTGCATTTAGAATAAGTTACGGCATCATGAGATTACAAGTCTGTAGCATAAACCCTCCTTACACTGGCTTGCTAGCTGGAAGACCTCCGTTGGCATGCCAGCACCATTAATTAAGAGCTTCTAAGGACTGGAAAGGGTGCAACCTTCCGTACGGAGACAACGTTTCGCGTATTCGGTACCGTCCATGAAAAAAGTATTATCCCGGTACAACAACGTGTTCTTGGAAACGTACCAATTACCCACTTGGCGCCTAGACAACCAACCAGATCCGATAGAACGCTCCTGCTTGTATTTCTATAGCTGAGTGCGAGAGTATTTGAAGGGAATTACGGCGAAGTAAAAGTGGGGATTGGATTACAGGTAAATTTAAGAATGAAGTGCACGTGTTTTTGGTGATGTTGGATGTGTAATGAAGTGGTTTGATTGAATTGTAATGGTCGATTTAAAATTATTATTGTAATTTCTGTGAAGAAGAAAGAACAAGAAATGTCGTATAACAATTTTATTGAGAAAATCAAGTTTTGATGGACTTTAGTCCATTAACGACGAAAGAAACAATTTTTTATAATATAGAGTTGGAGAATATGATTGAAAATAACTCGACCTTAATTACACGCGGTATTTCGAATCCAATGTCATTTTTATAGTAATGATAATTAAATTGCATTTCCGGACTTCGCAACTTTAACCATTCTAGTCTGAAATATCATGCACCATGACTACTGTCCACAACGTGGGATTTACTGACAGAGTTTATTACAGGGAATAAATCCTTTTGTCGACGCAGTCGTCACGTAGTTGAATTATTATACGGTGGAATTTAAAATGTACAGGACTTACTATGATTTTTCGACGAACAAATGATGGTGTATGAACAAACAAATCAACCTAATGAGTAATTTCGAGTCGATAAAACTTTTTTTTAACATTCTGTACAAATCGTAATAGATATATTATTGATAAAACGATGTAATATAACTTAAAAGCTATGATTTATAATTTATTGACAATCAAAAAGTTGATATTAAATATAATATTCAATTTTTGATTGACATTAATCCCAAATTATTATTAATTTTCAAGTAAGAATAAAATAAATTTCAGATACAAATCGTTTTTGTACAATGTCAACATTTTCATTACATCTGAATAAAATCTACAATTAGATTAAGTAGAAATGATTATTACTTTAGCGTATACTTTTTATAATTATCTCTATTAATTCTTACATTAAATTCGTATTCATGTATAAAATTCCACACGTGTATATAATATTATTATTTATTTATTTTAAAGTAATATTCATTTTAAATTAATCATTTATTTATATATTATATTCCAAATATGTAAAATTCGATCTTAAACACACATAATCGACCAAATACGATCGTACCATACAAAAATTCCATAAATCGCATAAAACCTAGGAAAAAAAAGAAAGTTCACGCAGGCGGATCAGATTTTAGCTCGTAACGTCTGCGAAGGGATAAGAAAGGAAAAGTATTGACATGCGAATACAAGAAGTCCAGATGATGACTATACATGTATAGAAGGTAGGGATAAGGCGAAGGCGTGTAAGGCGCCTAACACACGAACAGCCATGCAAGCAGACTCCAAAGGTCTGGGTAGTAGACGTTAGTAAGCGCGACTACGTGGGTCTGGCGAGACCGGGGGAAAACGGCTGCCTTATCTCCGCGCACCGAGATTGACTTCCTTTCTGCCCATTCAACCGCTCAAATGAGTTCCTTTGATAACTGTTGTGTGATCGAGTGTGCTGAATACTGAAGGTTTCGAGCTCCGGCCCGCGAACCTGCCAGGGATGCCTCGCCCTCTGACTTCACCATCGAAAGCCAACCTTCGCGAAAAACTTTTCGTCGTCAGTTGTCACGGCTCCGTGGCCTTGAAATTTTCACGATTAACGTGTACGTAAAGATGTTCACGCTATTCAGCTGATTTTTAAGATTCTAAAGATTCTCTACGTAAGAGTTTCATATAGATGTCGAAGTTTACTAATTTTGCGGTGTAATAAAACGTTTGACTGTAATATGGAATGTAAAGTGCCTTTAGTTTAAAGAGCAAGCTTTTTTCGTCATATCCACAGATTTTATCTTGCTATAAAAATAAAACTTTATGCACAGTAACCTAATAAATCTTCTCATGCAACAAATAATATTGTATATCTGATATATTACAAAATATAATTTTCATTACCAATTATCCATTTAATGTTTAATAAAAGATTTGGAAGTTCGAGAAGAAGTTCACATGAATTTCATATTTCCCTCATAAAATTCCATCAACCTCTAAAATCCACATTCATCATATTAATTTCTTAATGTATCCTTTTCCAGCAGTGTCACTCGAGACGTCGTCATAAATAAATTACGGGGAAAGTTTATTAGTTTATTAGTTTCCGAGCGAGTCGACAAGACGAGGGTGTAACGTAATTACATGTAAATAAATGTATGGGTCTGGATAGTTGGCTGGTCGGAGTTGGCCAGGTTGGTAACTAAAGCCACGATATAGGCGTAGAAGGTATATTCGCTGGATGTGGAAACCACTTTGGCTTCTTTTACTCTATCCCTTCTTAGTTTTCCCCTCTTTTTCATCCGCCTTCTTCTTTTGCTTCTTTCTTTTCCCACGTGTCTCTTGGCCGTCCTCGGTAGGGGCGTGTTGTACTCGAGACGGTATAATTTTCAGGAGCACGTCGTAACACTGCGCAAAGTTTTTCTTTAATATATTCTTACATGCGCCTCCAGATTAGATTAAAACGGCGAATGCATGAAACGAGACGCGGCATTGGCCACGGTCGCGTGAAAGAATGCGAACGTAGTCGTATTTGTATGATTTATTTAAGCGGCGCGCGTTCACGGAGTTGGACCAAATGGAAGTTGGAGAGGGTAGTCTAGATAAGATGGACGAGTCCAGACGAAATCGGATGAAAAGCGAATAAGAGATTAGACTAGGCGCGTTTGGCATTACGCTGATTTAACTAGAGGTTCTTGTTTCATATGTACACTTGATGAGGATTAGTTGAACTTTTGATGGTTTTGAGTTTAATGACGTCGCGAGAAAGGACTTCAAAAGTTCTTTGCATCTTATTAATAATATAACGGAATTTGTAAGTTGAGCTCCTCTGAAGGCAAATTGATCAACTTCACTTTTTATGAAGATATCAATTTCATATTACCTAGATACATAATTCAATATGTAATTCATCACCTCAAAACAGAAATCATATTATCATAAATTTATTTATCATCAGGAGGTAACTTAAATTTCAAGGAAAATAAAAAAAATATACTTGTAATTGTTATTCCTCTATGTATTTTATAAAATTATAAGAATTAGAAACAGTCGATGTTTTAAGAATGATATAATCGAGTGAAATGCTGAATTATGTTTCTGGTTGGATGTTAAAAGAAATTAAATGGTAAATTGAATCTTTTATTAAGACAAATTTCTTAGAAGCATTTTTTCTATTTTAGTTGAACTATTCGATATAGAATTTTAGTCGGAGGAAATAATTAACCATGCATTTATAACATAGAATTTTACCGTTTGATTTAATGATTATGAACAAATATTAATGAATAATAATAAACCGATAATATTGAAAACCTGTTTCAATCAATAATGTTTATTAATATTCAATATGTTTCTCATTTATTAGAATTACTGTTATAAGCCGTATTATTATTATTATCGTTAAAGATTAATTGGTATCAGAGTATATATTTGATACTGGTATTAATTTTCACATCAGCATTCATTAATGTTTGGATTAATGTATCTAACTTATGTTATTCATATTCTGCATTTACGTACCTATACGTACTCCTATTTAGTCAAAATTATGTTCACATATCTCTAGTTACTTTAACTCAGAATAAATTTATATAATTTTCAAAAAATTATGTCATTTCCTAAAATCCTGTACGAATAGTTTTCAAAGTTCTATAAATTTAAACAGTGGAATTTAAGTTTTGTTTCATATTTAATTTTTGTCCAATTTTATAATCTTACAATTCTAAAAATTACGGGAGAGATTCTTTTGTTGTTAGAATAACATATTAATACACAAGTGCAACGATAAGAAATGCAATCGATGTTTTATATTAGAAATATTTCTATTAATTCTTACAAAACTCTATAAGCCCCATAAAACCCCAAAATTTCTTTTTGACAAAGCATTCAATCAAAAATTATCAGCATCCGTTCGTTAATTTAAAAATCGTAATTAATTAATTCTTATAACTTTGTTCACATTATTCCTGAAATGACGTGAATAATATTCACCACGAAAGTATTAAAAACACAATGTATAGGGGGAAGATGTACATTTGTCTACTTCGTTACGAAACTTTAGATAAAAAGGGAGAAATAGTAGCTGTTGTCGTGGTTGCTCTGTATCGCGATTATGGGTAGTCTCCTTGTGCGTGGCAGAACGTATTATTTGGCAGCCCTTTGGCCGTGAGAAGCCGCGAACGCGTTCGCAGCTGAAATTATGTGCTCGTTTACTCCGAGGCCCCGTTATCATGCGAACAGTTATGACGCCGCGAGCCACCACCGTGTGGCAAAATTACATTTCCAATTCATGAAATGTCAGTTATACGGGACGTAGGATGACTGAACATGAACCTTCGCAACGCTATCTAACGAAAAGAGCACACAAAACCACTTCTTCTGCACACCTTTCCTTGGACCACGTGTTTCGAAACAATGAGGTCGTTTAATCGGATGCCTGTCCAATTTCGGTCGACTGATGTCGCTCTTGAAGTTTCCAAATTAGCTGTTTTGTGTTTGGAATAGTCGTCTGTTCTGATAGCATGTAGAATATAGAAGAGAATGATACCATGATTAGGTGAAACAACATCTCTTTTATTCTGCTTGTTAAATGATCGTTTCGATTAAAATTTTACAATTATCATGATTAATTTTTAAAGGCTTTTTATTTTATAATTTGTCTGATTGCTTGTATGTCGTATATGTATAGATGTCGTTCTAATAACACAAAATCACAATCAATCTTCTTCAAAACAGCAAATCTCCATAAAACTATAAATTATATAAAATAACAGGTATTTTAAATCTTCAAATATGTTAAGTTATTTACCAAAAAGGAGTATCTATTTACCAAATGAATATTTGTTATCTTTCTCAGAAAATGAAACAGTTTCGAATTTCTGGCTTCGCCGAAACGAGGGTTAACAAAATGCCAATAGGGTAAAATAAATTTTATCCTTCTTTATCTTTTACGCATGAATAAAGATAATGATCTCGAGTTATTGGAAAACGGTGCGCCCCGAAGTGAAGTTTTATACTTATAGCCGTCGATAACTATCTCGGGCAATATCGATAACTTTTACAGGAAGCAAATTACCGGATGGCATTTTCGAGATTCGATCATACGTCGGTATTAGTAATATTTTTTTTCTTACGGTCCAGGAAAAGATTCTGGCAAATCTCCTCGAAGGCTTTCATGGCATCGATAAGGTCCCAAATCTAAAAGACAAGAAAGATAAGGCCGCCTTAAGGTATGGATCTTCCAGAAGTCCATTTCAAAGGATTTCTTCTTTCCCTTCTTATCTGATTGAAAAATGATAAAAAGTGATTTTTATCTCTTCTATATCAGTGAATTAAAAAAGAAACTGTTATAAACGTCATGAAAATTTTCAATTTTTATAAAGAAATATTCTAATTTTAAATTCATTGCCATATTTAAATAAGTTTGACGAGCCATTCTGCTGCATATGGAATATCGTATAATTAATTATCAAGTATAAGAAATTTTCTATAAATGACGTGTATTGAATGTCATAAAAATGTATAATGAATCCTTAACATGCAATATATTTTGTTATTTTATTATTCGGTATAAAATTTTGGGTATTAAACTAACAGTAGTTATGTCTTTTTGACATTTCTACGTATAGGATTAATATCCTAATTCATAATACGTCGTGCCAAATTCTTTGACAACTTATAATAAGCATGTTTGTTAATAAACGCTAATTTATCGAAATGACAATTAAGCGGTGATATAGTCTATGAAGTAATCGAGTCATAATGGTTGTGTGCGTTTCTGAAGGATTTAAATGGAAGATAATTAGGCAAAGTTATAATCAAGCTGACCAGCGATTATGTCACGTAACGATCCATCAGATAAAGTGGAAACGAAGCGTCGGTTAAGCATATGAGCCGACGTTGCGTACACCATCGTATTTACTGGACGTTTATTGAACATTCTGAGGATTTGTTTACACTGCGGATTACGACGGTTCGCAAGCATACCGTCGTCATCCCTCTGTATACCAACAGTTGACACTACGCTCTCCTCCCAAGGCTTAATCTCATAAGATGCGGACAAATTGGCGCTGATTGGGTTGCAGGAACTCATCATTACGTTCGCTTCACCCGAATATTTTTATGTATGGATAAGGAATTAATCGAAAATATAAAAAGATAAATATATATGATATTTCGAAGAAACTATTATACAGTTATATAACACAACAGTTATACAACATTTGATATACATTAACGCAATAGAAAATTTGGAAAATGAATATATACTAGTTAAATGTGATTTCACATTGTACATTATTATAATGTAGAAATAGAATTCAATTCGAGTGACGCGCCCGTCTCTCTACTAGATATCGATCTATAATCGATTTATGTTACACTGCGCAGTTGATATGCGCAAGATTGCAAGATGGTAGCATTTTGTGCGCGTCTAGTTTTTGGTTTGTTGCAGTTATTAGTACCGTTAAGTGTATTTGTTTGTAAAGCTAGTACTTTTCCAAATAATTATTGTTAATAGAAATGTTCTTCAACAAGAATATCGGTCAATCAGTTTTCAACACAGGTTAGTTTTCTCTTTAGAAGTCTGATCTGTAAATATACTTAGGAAATTCTCAGAATGGTTAAATACAACTATTATTACAATTTTCCTTTACAGTGAAATCTCAAAGCTGAATGATATCAATACATTCTTCAATGAGAATATCAACGAAGCGACGAATATGAACGAATATGTAAAGTTTCCAGTACAGGTTAGTTTTCTCTTAAAAAATCTAATATGTACAATACATATATGCAATACATATGCACATACAAATATTTAGGAAATCCTCATGATGGTTAAATACAGGCATCATTAGAGAGAATTTTATTTTTATAACATAATTTTAACTACGAAAAACTAAAAGAAACAGGAATAAAGTTCAAAAATTCATATTAAAGATATTCTTTAGAGAAGGGGAAATCTTGTTGCATCTGTTAAGTTGCGTGAGAAGGTTCTTCAATTTCGAAATGGTAGACAGAACATTTTAAGGAGAATAGTATGGTGGAACAACCAAAACAGTAGAACGCTCACCAAAACGCGATCCATAATCGAAAGATAAATCTTACTGGCAGTACCGGCTAATCTTCGAAAGTTCTTTACTCTGCCGATAAATTTTTTCCCCGAGCGCACACAAACTTAAAGTGTACTCTGGCCGCGTCTCGCTAAAAGAAAATTAAGCTTAACGCCATCGCGTCCGAGATAAAAACATTCTTTTTGCCTGTAAAATTTAGTGTCTCGTTTTTAGAATGGTGATCGCGTATATACTCTTGTTCATAAGTATCGGAATGCTTTTTGATTTCGTATAAGATTCGATAATTCGTTTTAATCATCAAGCAATCGATTAACAGATCGTGATTTTGCATTCTGTAAAAATATTTCAAAACTATTTGTAAGAATCGCAAAAGGACGAGTAATGTTGAATGTAGGAACCCTTTATTTAGCTTAAGATTCTATGGTCTTTTCTATATTTGCATAAGTTTCAAATCTGATGATTAAAGGCTTTAATAAATTCTTGTAATTGTTCTAATACTTATAAACGAGTGTGTATCGCTGCAGTACTTGATACGACGTAACTTTTGCGCGATGCATCGTCTGTCTATTTACACGTTACTAACGTGATTTATCGAAGCTGTTAGTTAATTACCTGTCGCGAACTGACCGAAACCACAGACTCTTCGACTGGTGTGATTTCCCTTTATCTGTTCTTTTGGCTCATTCTAAAACGGGTAAGGTGTCTTCACTAATTTATGGTCGTACCAACTGCGAGTAGGAAGGCAGTTTAACGAGGAATCGCCGTGATTAAGCGGAAAAAAGATATTCATTTTGGCGAAAACTTTCATTGTTTGTCGCCTTTGATATATACGCGGGCAAAGGAAGTTACATAATGGCTGCGTTGGGTTTTGTTGCTTGATCGTGAGGCTTGTTTATAAGATGTTTGTAGGTAATTATTTGAGTAATTGTGAGTAATTTTATATTTCAGTTGCTCAAAAATATTTAATATTTCTAATCACCTACGTTACTAATGCATTTTTATTAAATCCAATGTATTTTTGAACTTCAGAAAAATGCAATTGCGTCGAGAATAACTGGAAAGAAGCAGGGTTAAGGTCACGATCGGCGACATTTCACGTTATAACATGGCATTCCGTGAAAACGAAAGGGAGAAGATGGGGGCAAAAACTAAAACTCCGCTGGCTTGGGTAGTGCATTATAGGTTTATGGTTTTGCGATGGCATTTGTAAGGTTTGCTCGGCTTGGTGAGTAAGTTCCACCAGCGAAACTCATCCCCAATGTTTGGGGTGGCGATGCTGCAAAGCGCGTCATTATCGTCATGATATATATACCCCGTGTGCCATTAATGCGTCTCGGACTTCCTTATTGAAAAATATTGGACTCATTCCGCATTAAATCAACGACTCGCCCTTCCCCTCGCTTCTATCTATCTTTTTCTTTTACTTTCACTTTCTGTCGCTTTCTGGGTCACCCATGGACTAGTTTCGTCACGCCACATATTTTCTGTCTAAACGCAGCAATTTCTAGGAAACTGTCTTTTTTGAAAGTTGGCAATGGCTAATTTTTTCCCATACTATAAATTGTATTCGTTGGTCAGTTGTTTGTGTAGTTTATGTCATGAGTTATTTATGAGATCGGTCGTATTTTGTTATAATTCAGTTGTACTCTGTTATTTATAAATAATTATGAATTAATTACGGAATTATTAAATCACTAAATAACATAAATAAAAATATCATCACTTATATTATAAAATTGACACACGAGTCAAATTTGGAATCAAAATGATATTGAAATAAAATGAAATATGTACTTGTTAGAAGCTTCTTGAATGCGAGGTATAGTATTTCTTATTTGAAAAGTGAATTCGAACCTTTCGAAGCTTCTTATATAAGCACGATTCAGTGCTGTATGAAAAGATATCGTGCGTTGAACGAGCAAAAGAAAGAAAGAAAGAAAGAAAAAGAAAAAAGTAGAGCAAAGAAGCGAATTTACTGGTAGTAGTTTTATTTGTAAGCCGTTCTGTTAGAACGGTGAATAATTAGGGAAGCCCGCTCATTATCAATGGTAACTTAACGAGAAATGGAGTTTTCGTTTCCTGTCTAGACAAACTGGCTTTCAAAGACGGAAGGCAAGAAAGTAAAACATTGGATAATCCGACATAAATCAGATCTTCGTCACGATTAGATCTCTCTCTATTCAATGGAAAATATTGTTTCATTCCTTCTAATAATGCTTCATCAGTAGGATATTTCGTACAATTTAATCGAATATTATGTGATATTATTAACACTTTTATCACGATATTAACACATACCTACATTATATTGTATGAATTGTGTTGTCAGTGATAATAAAAGTGTATTATGTTGTATTGTTGTATTGTTGTTTCGAGGTATTTGGAATTTTGTGTCCGGATATATTTAAAAATATTTCAATCGTGAGATCCTAATGCTTCTTGTAAACATCTTTTTGAATTATCTACGCTATTAGTATAAAAGAAATGTATTTCTTATTATGTAGTGCATTTTTCTTTTTTTTTTTTTTTTTTTAGTGTAATAATCAGATGTATGTTCTAAAAAGAATTGTAAGCAAAATTTAGTTTTTTCACGTGATCAAAGGGATCGATGACATTAACTTTTGTTTTTCTAACTGACGTTCACCATTAATAAGACAAGAGCAGCCGATAAATGAAAAGGTGATCGTTTAGGGTGTCTCGTCTGACGCATACGTACATACTCGTATATACAACGCACGTAAGTGTTAGTGCGATGGTAGCAGGCAAGCGGTTATCGCTTTGACAGTTCGCACAGTTCGAAATCCAATAAAAAGCTAATTGAATCTGTGACGCCACCTGACTTCACTAATGAAATTTCAAAGTACCAATTTCACGTTACACCGTTCTGGCCTACCTGATCGACGCTAGGGGTACCGACCGCTTTAGCAGTCGGTCGCACCGCTTAAATTCCCTAAATTGGAATAAAATGAGCTTCCAAACTTAAGTCGTTGCAATTCGTTTAGTTATAATTCTCGTGATTCCGCTATTGTTTATTTATGAAATCGATGAAATGTATTTTATTGGAATAATTGACATTTTTCGTTTAGGGATATTCTTAAGAATATATATTTATAGATTTTTAATAACAAACGGTTATTGAGGATTAGATAATCTGTATTTTGAAAGAAAACCAACAAGTTTGTCAGACTGTTATAGTTTATAGAAATTTTCATATTCTTTGATACTTTTACAAATCTTTTTCATATGTTTCGATAATAATGTATGATTTTAAATCGAAGAATTATTAGTGTTCAAGTTTATAGTCAGCTTATACATTTACAATTAAATTACACCAATATATTCTTTTATTAATTATGAGTCTTTTATTAAAACCAATAAAATTCACTTTCCTAAAATTTTCAATTGGTATTTTTAAATTATTGTAGAAAGTTGTTAGTAAGAGGGCGGGTAAGAGAAGCTCAAACACTTTGTATCCTCCCCTTTTATAAATAGTAAACGTGTCTAGTTCTTAGAAGGTTCCAGCAGCGTGTAGAAAATCGGTACAACACGGAGGAAAAATTTGTGGGTCGAACGTAGCAAAGGACTCCCTTGGGACCTTCCATCGCCTACAAGAAGATATGAATTTTTCTCTCGAAAAAAAAAACAGGAAAACGGGAACAGAGTAAAAACAAAAATACCTAAACAGAGAGAGAGAGAGAGAGAGGGAGAGAGAGAGAGAGAGAGAGGGAGAGAGAGAGAGAGGGAGAGAGAGAGAGGGAGAGAGAGGGAGGGAGAGAGAGAGAGAGAGAGAGAGAATAAGAAATAATAATTTGAGACGAAGTATCGTTTTAACTACTTTTGTATTCTTTTTATTTTAATTTGATTGTATCATATTGATAGCTTATTTTGATTTCAGGAATTTTATCTTCGTTACGATCAAGTAAATTATTTTCAAATAATTTTCTGTATTTTAGATAAATTTAGCTTTACAAATAAAATGACAAGTAACTTGAATTTTAAATATTCTACTTTGATTAATAACATAGTCGAAATGTATTACTTATGCGCGAAACATCGTAAAGAAATTGGCATTCTACGGTATGATTAATAATGACACAATAGAATTAGAAATTATTTGAGATATTTCAGGGAACATCTCTCCAAATGATTCTGTGAAAATAACAAATTATTTCATTTGATAATTAAATAATAAAACAATCTGCAGAGAAGTCATTTGTTTATTCAAATCACAACATTATTATTATATTACAAAATAACATGCAGTGAAACAAAATAATATGTTACTTAGATAATCGTTTCTCAAATATTCTATAAAAGTAACCCTAGGAAAGATAAAACTATAACGAGAAAAAACAGATGTAAGTTCGAGCGATATATATTTTAACAGCAAGCAGAAACTACGTCGTGTAGTCGCGATATTTTCAAGTAACCGTCTGAAATTATACGGGGTCCGAAAAGAAGGGGCCGCAATTACAGTTAAAAAAGTTTTTTGGGAAACAGGGGAGTTTAAGAAGTGACATTCGTCTCTGGAAATTAACCTCGGTCCGCACGTGTTCGCGATACGCAATGGTCGCCAGGTTTTTTAGCCGCACCATCCGGCGTGAAAAGGACGCGACATTAGGCACTGGCACAATGAAATAGAAGCTCCACCGCCCTAGCATCAAAAGATTTTCCCAAAAGTTTCCAGGAAATTATGTTCAGAGATACGTGTCCCTGCTACTGTCTCGCGACGGGATTTATAATCGCTGTGGAAGAAAGTTGCGGCACGCGACGAATTTCACTGATGTACTCTCCCTTACTGAGCATGTTTAGCGTGTTATTTAGCCGCACGCAATGATATTATGTTACGTGATGCGTATGAGAAATTAGAGAATGTTGAATATAACAGGTGCGATATGTGCAATTTAACTCATTAACCTTTCAACGCTTGAACTTTTCGAAATATATGAAGAGCGTATAAAGAGTAGTGACGATAAGTCTATTCAAATATTATAAAAGTATTTTACTTTATAAAAGTTCGTTGTACAAATCAGGAACTAAAGATATATTTTCTTTATTTAAAAAAGAAGATGGTCATAATGTTATGAATTTCCATGGACTTTCATAATTACAGTTTTAAAGGACGGGATTCAACAATTTTCAATTACTTGAAAAAAGTGGAAAACAAAATATTGCGATGGCGTAAAGTTGGTTCTTAATGGTCTAACTTCTTTCTTTCCTTTTACTTTTTTTACAGTGAGCAAAATCGCTGTTTATTACAGAATTTTCAAACAGAATAACGTTTCAGCATATTGGACATCTGCTCTAATTTTAATTAAAATATCATTAATACAGATCTTTCAATATTTTTATAGAATATCATCTCTATAAAACTTGGTATTTTAATCTATCGTTTCTATACGATAATACATGAATAAAAAGTTTTTATTTGGTCATACAAGTATTCTGTACTTTTTTAACATAATTATTATCCAATGTAACATATCACGTTTGGTTTTCTGTTTAAGCCTTAACGATGTACTACTTAGAATTAATTATATCTTGCTTTAGGCGCAATGGTTTTGTTTCTATCACGATGAAAACCCATCTTTGACACAAACACAGCAGTCCCGTGGGATATTAGGTTTTTCCGTAATTGCATTAAAACCAGAGTTGTGCAGCTGGAAAGTTGCGGATCACCACTAGCGAAACTGTTTCCTTCCGTACTCGATGATGTGCGGAAATGAACGGTGTTTCTAATTCAGCAATTTTAATTACCTCAAAGTACCAAATTTAAAGGCTCTCTAATACAATATGAAACATGAATATGATTTGGGAAATCTATGTTTTAAATAATTTTCATTTATAATTTCGTAATTAAATTACATTCTAGTAAAAATAGGCAAATATTCTGACATCTGTGAAAATTAACGCAGCTAATTTATACCTTGATACACTAAAAATATACTTCATTTGTATTAGAACGCTAGAAATAACAAAATAGCAGAATTGAACAAATATTACGTGTATAAAGAAAAAACCAGCTTCGTACGATTCAGTAATTTTCTTTTCTTCGGTAATTTTAATAGCATTAGGTTCTCTTCAGATCGAAACATGATTATATATATATATATATATATATACCTAGGTATATTTAGGTATATATATATACATGTCGGGGTGACGTTGTGGTTAGGATTGTGGGTGTTTAGTGAGTCTTCATTGAAATTAACCATCGTTGCGATATAATAAAGATACAGTTTATTAGCACAGGCACGGATGATACAAATTTGACAATCGACTACGGCGATTAGGTACTCGCGATACTAGTAACAATGGTCTCGGGTTCGATAACGAATCCACGGTCAACGGGATGATGAATGAACGTGCTCGCGAAGTCTAAGTCTGAACAATAATAATTCGTAAAGACGTTACTCCTTTAATCGATGAGATCGCGTGAAAGAATGCCTTTCCCGTCCCGATGATGCCACAGAGGAAAACTATATCGGGGTGTGTCTAAGGGCACGAGATCATCGGATTCGTCGAGGATAGTCTTCGTTCAGAGAGTAAGGGAAATTGGCGTTGCTGCTAATTGGTCAATTTCCATATCGGTGGTTAGAAAAGATGCTAGCCGCCCTCGAGGGAAAGTTGCTAGTGGGAGACGCCGTTCGTTGAAAGAAATAGATCTCCCCTATCTTCCCGTAGTTGAGACAAAGACTGTTTATCTGTTCGAAGGACTTTAGGTAACTAGATATTAGTGTTTATAACGGCCCTCGGGCTAGCTGATCACGTACTGTGGAGACACATCGACATCTGGCAATCATCTTACTCGAAGAATAGGAACTGCGTGTGGCCACGGGACAGAGACCGTTGGAATGTTTACTGTCGTGTGTCGCCAGAGATATTTCTTTTAAGGAGAGCTATAGAATTACTTCATACCTTTGTTAGGCAAAGCGTTCATCGCTTGACCGCGGGCACGTTGGCGACCGACTGTCGCCTCGAGCCCAAGCTCACTATCACAAATCTCGGACGATTACAATTAGGTTGAATAACTACAATTGTTTAATTACAGCTATAGTAGACTCTAGGTTACAATGTTGCGGGATTATCCAGCATTTCAGAGGCTCCGGTGTTCTTTCCTCTCCGACATATATATATATATATATATATATACCTAAATCAATTTTATCACACAATTTTAGACATTAGGAGTTGTTTGATCTAGTATTAATAAAAATCGTTCGAATGATGCACGTATGAAGACAAATTGTATCTAGATGCACTCGAGACGCAAAGGGGAAGCCACGTTCCTCTGAGTAGCGATGCTCGCCATGGGGGTGCGTGTAGAATGTCAAATGGGGATCCCCTGGTATTCGCAGATCGCCTAAATCACCGGTAAATGAAATTAATTTATCCGAGCCAATCTGTCGCGTCAGCGTTACGCTCGCTAGCCTCAGGGCTGTATGTACGCGTACGCGATGCATGCGACAGACAATATATTTGGCGCCCCTTGGCTACCGGTGCCGACCCATGTGACATTGTAATCCACCACCATTTCAGAGTTCATCCAGTCAGGTCTCTGGATAAAGGGCTCCCGTCATTTCCTGCGACTTGCGAATTCGATCACCGCGACTCGACCGTGAAAAACCTTGCGAACCCTTGTTCACCGTAACACCGACTATATTCTATCGTTCGATTCTATTCCTATGAGTAGGCTAGCCATGAGTATACCCATTTTATACCATTGAATGGTGTTTTTGTTGCAAATGTTTGAATTTCTGAAAATTTTAATTTATTTATTTTATATATTTTCGAATAGAGATTTACTTAACCATTGTTACAAGAAATATAGAAATGAGTTAAGATATTCAGAAATGCATAAATATACGATGTGTCTAACTAGTCGGTCAATTAATCAAACAATGAAACATTAGGTGAAGGTGAATTCATTATTATCTAAATTAACATAAATCTTTAAGTGACGAAATTATTTATTAATTATCTGATCTAATTAAAACATTAAATAGAAGGCACGTGCACACACAGAAATCTGCATATGTACATCCTTTAAATTTAAGATATTATAATAAAGTCCAATGAATTTTGTATTAACTGTATCAGGCTGTGAATCTTGTGAGTGTATATCGATCCTAGGAAGATTACTCGTTCACTTACACTTTCGGCTGTTCCATCCGTTCCTCGAGTCACGTGACGCGCAGCACGTGGAGAACGTCTCGCTTGTTTTGAAAGAGGGTGGCCAACGTGGACGCTTCCTTTGCATAAAAGCTCCGGAGTCAAAAGCATTCGGTGTTTTCCTTTCGAAACCGATTAATATTGCAGTAACAGCATGCGCATTATTCAGAGGATTATCCCTTTCGCTTTCGCTAGAGTGGTGCACTCATGCGTGTGTCTCTTCTCACCCTCGTCCACCTCCAACGTCCCCGTAATCCCCGTATGAAATTGTTATCAGGAGTGCTGTAAGACTGATATATGGTGGATACACGCATAATATGAGGGTTTCCAGACCCGTAGATATCCCGTAAAATTGTAACTTCGCGAATTATACGTTCCGTGCTGTTTCTGTGATTTTCTCTTTTTACTTTCCACCTTCTGGTAAACGATCGGGAATTTCGAACTTTTTGAACTGTTTAAAGAATTTACATGATTATTTATTATTCGATCTGTGTGATTGTTTTAAAATTGATTATCATTATTGAGACAAGGAACAAGCACGATAATAAAAATTGGTGATAAAGTAACAAGAAAGAATTGTTCGGTGATTTTGTAGAATTAAGAATATTTTAATTGGAAATAAACATGTACGAGTTAAAAGTTTCTTTTAAAAGTGAATCCCATTACAAAGGTTCAAACGAGGAACATTTAAGTGTAGATCATTAATATCATCCACTTTCATTTAATCAAGCTACTAAATCATTTAATAATAATAGCAACTGGATTTTAATGAAACAATCGGCCACGAGCCAGCAACTAACACAATCCTAAAATTCACAGAGCGTTCGAACCTCTTAGGTTCGCATTTATACGGATTACAGGTGAAACGGTTCGCGTGTGTTCGTAAGCGGGCAATTAAAATCGTGATAAATAGCATTCCCCGTCAGCGTATTCCAGCGTACTTGCCCATTAAGCAAATTAACGGAGAGAGAGGGCCACTCGATTTAAATCCAAACGGAGAATCGTTGCTCATATTGATTTCGCGAATAGAAAATCGTTTGGGGAGTATCGTTGCTGATAAAAATCGAGGCTCTCTTCCACTGCCTGGTGAACGCGAACTGTTCTTCTCCAACGTATTGCTCTCCACTTTCGTGGTTTCGAGGTAAACATCGAGCCCCGCGATTTAATGGCCATCATTTACATCGCCGGTCGAGAGCTGAGTAATTAAACCCATCCAAACTCGTTTTATACTGGTGCGCGCGGCTCCATTCGATGGACCACGATGGTTTCAGGCAAAGAGTGTTTGGGTTTATGGCCGGATTGTGAAGGGATTAGCAAACCGAATCCTTTTAAGGACTATAGACCATTATCTAGGAAAGGACTGTGATTCTTGATTTTGACGATTTTGGGCGACGCGACGACACGATCTCCATCTGTGAATATTTACAATCGTATGTTGCAACAATTTTTTAATAGGCAAAACGAATCTCTATTTAAGTTCTGTTTCATTATGCGCGTCCATAAAAGGATAAATTACGCATATAAATTGCAATCCATTATGCAATTTAATCACTACAACGTAGATTTTTCAATCTTCTCATAATACAATAATGTAATTTATACAGTGGTAAACTTTTCGAGTAATTTGTAACGTAAACATTTAGCTCATACAATAGAGTATACTTTTTAATGAATTAGCAGTTTGAATGTCGCGTGCAGACGCACGAGTAGGTAATGCTATTGGAGGAACAAAATAGGAAACGATGAACGTTCTGTGTTTAAGAGTGTTAATGGACAAATACGTAGTGCCTCTTTCTAAGGGGTTCTTAGGAAAAGGGCAGAAGGGATAGAAGAAAGTTAAAGTTTCTGACCCTGGGGGCTTTTCTGGTTAGCACGGTAGAGAGGAGAAGATAGGACTGTTGCCTATCTCTTGGGCCATGAATAAAAACACAATGGATTTGCTGCTCGTGCAAGTGTTTCCGAATGAAACTGCGCAACTAATTAAAAGTTCACACCATTACCGCGGCTAATGATACTAAGGCTGTATTATTAATCTGGCTTTTCGTTTTCTCGTTTTCGTGTTGTTGCTTGAAGGCTAGGTTACGTTAGGGACGTTGTTACGAGTACAGCTTAGGAATTTATTTCCTCAATGTTTATAGTATCGTGCGATAATTGTAGAAGATTTTAACCAACTAAATTGGAATTCTTTCTATTTTTCTCTCTGTCGTCGTTGATATTTCTTTTCGTTAGTTTTTATTTTTTACAGTGTGCGTATGTTTTATCGGAAGTCAAAACAAAAAGTCCAAAGTTTATTTGGAAAAAATAATAAGTAAAAGTTAGTACGTGTAGTTTAAATAACTCATTAATCTTGTGTTTCAATATTATATACTTTTTACCAATGTTATAGTAATATTATTTCAAGGACAATTTGGAATTTGAAACGAGAAATAATTTTGGAAATCATTTTTACATGGTACATCATACACTATAATAAGAGTTTGTAGAATATAATGCAGGATTTAGTTTATGGCTTCAATTTCGTAAAGTTACGGCCTACTTTCTGAATCAGCGGGCGCAAGGTTATGGAGAGTTCGTAATGCGGAAACTTTATTACTGGAATTAAAAATTTCCGGTCTTATAATGCTTGAGGTGCCACATTCTTCTATTTGTCTCCAAAATATCAGCAAATATAAAGTATCTTACGTAGGTTTGGTGGAAATGACTCTCAAAGTATATGAAGATACATATCCAACATGAAAAATTATATTTCTATTTAGGTTCTATTTATACATCTAACGTCTACACCTAATATACTAAAATTTTATTTACACAGAACTTAAAATTGTATTCTTTTAAAAATGAAAAATGTTTTATTTACCTCATATTCGATTTCCATCAACTATCCTTATTTCGTCTTGATTCATATTCATGTTTCTTTATCTAACTCGAATAGTTGTTTAAGAAAGTCCATCCATTTCTCTCGGTAACGTGGCCCTTTCCTTAAGCTGCCATTGCAGTTCAATTGTCCGGGAGAGGCGGGAGAAGGATTCTATTAAAAGTTGACGACGAGGACGACGACGGATCCGGACTTGCGAGTTTTAATGCACTTGTTATAATCGGCCCTCTTACCACGAAATACCGAGGGAACATACCGTCGTTCAACGGCTTTCTCTCCCTTCGTAAGTTTTTCCCTTCGAGCCTTTCCTCACTCTCTTCTCCTTCGTCTTCTCATAGGCATTCTCGCAAATTAGGAAAATAATTTACTGCCTTAACGAACGAAGGCTCGCAAATCGACTATACAATTCCCTCTCTTCCTTTCCTTCTCCCACTACTATTCTTCTTAAGAAAATGTTTTGGAACGATTCTTCTTCGTAAGAGAGAAATTGATATTTTTGAACAGATGACTTTCTTTTTAATATCAATTCTTACGGTGATTACTTTGACCAATATTAACACTTCAGTTATTATGTGTAGAAAATTAGAATATAGTAAGTTATATATGTACTGTAAAAATATTTATTTATTTCTATTCTACCGGATTGCAATCTTTCAACTAAAACATCGATTCTTTTAATCTCTCCAAGTGGAAATAACCTGTAACGATCACAGTGGTGCAACATTAGCACCATGTGTACGTTAGCTAATATTCCTAATAAAAGGTTCGAATCGCACTCTGTAACAATATTAACAAATAACGATCGAGAACGAATTGTTGTTGAGAGAAAAAGTGATGGGTGTTTGTCACAGTTTCGAGAGCTTGTTATTTCATGACATATGTATGATTAACTCGAATATTACGATCAGACACACAAAAGTAAACATATTTCACTATCGAGTAACTCTCAAAGTTATAAAATCTGGTTGCAAGCTCTCGTAACATTTGTTAATTAATTCCATTGACTGTTTTTTCTCCAACGAATAAATTGTACGAAAATGATACGAAAAGATTTAGTTACTGGAACTTTTACAAGGTGGAATGAGGATCAATCCATGGTGAATGTCGACAACAAAATTTCTTCTGATCGATGCACGAATTACAAATGAAAGTCACCTTTTATTGGCCATTGAAAGTTTGCCTTCTTCGATTCGGCATACGTTCAAGGCAAACGAGATCGACCATTGAACGCCCGGAAACTTATTTGCCAACTAACGAAAGGAGATTTCTTTTCAGAGGAACTCTTCTCGAGTCCAAGCAATTACGCCAGAATAGCTGTTACAACAGTCAAGATTCTCGCATCGTTATTCGATTTTGTATTACCAGTATCCTATCCAGCTTCCCGTAATTCAGGACCATAATGAAAGAAACGTGAAACCTTTTCAAATCAGTAACTCTTTGCGTCCGTCTTTTCCAATCTCTGCCACGACCGTTGCTTTTTACTTTTGTGCTTCGTTTTTGTGTCTTTTCATATATAACAGATTAAATTATAGAAAAATACTTCTATAATTTAATATTCGTTTCAAGGAGCAAATGTTATGATAAGGAAACGTTTGAAATAGGTACGAGTACCGAAGCTATGACAGAGATATTATCGGATGAAAATTCATTGTCACGAAATGATATTAAATCAAAGGGAAAAAATTTAGTTTACATTAGCCAATTCAACTTTAACACGTATTAGTTGAAATTCAAAAGTTCCCATAAAACGTATTGATTGCTATCTGATACGGTGAAATTCAGTGTTAAACTTACAAATTAAGGATTGCCTGGTTAAGCAAAGTGACTGACGAAATCGCCCGACTAAGCAGCCCTTTAATTATCTCATTCGTCTAAATTCGAAAACGGAGAGACGGATAGTGTCCACTTTGCTCGTATAATTAGTAGGACGCTCTTTTGATAGAGAGTAACTCGCTCTTTAACGAGACACCCGGTATTCTTGGCGGCTGATCCAGACGAATTAAGGAAGTAAGCGATTCGAAGAAACCAATAACGACGAATCGAGAGAGAGAACGAGAGAGCAAGAGGATATAGCTTGGCTTCTAAGAAGAATCGAACTACCTCATTACGTTAATTTCCCCGGAGATGCCTGCATTTTTCTGATTCCATCCGTTCATCGTCGCACGCCGTTGCTCCACTTTTTCTCTTTCTTTCTCCGACAAGAGTTAGAAGGGAGAGAGAGATTTTATATCGAGAGACGCAAGGCTGAGAATGAAACCATTTATTGCAACGTGAAGATCCGTAAGAGGTAAGGGTCCAGAATGCCTTTACCCGGGGGAATGATGGGACGAGCCGTCGCAGACTTCGACCTGCCCCCGGAAAAAATCAAGGAAGAAACGCAGACGGTGAAAATGAGAGACACGGGGAACGTCAGGACAACGAGTTACAGACCCGAGGAAAACCAAACTAATCGTCGTTCCAAGATAGTAGTCAGTATAAGGAGACGTAGATATAGATCTTTGCTTTGTGGTGTACGTATATATGTTTACTATTGTTCATAACTATTAGGACACTTTTCGGTTCCATATATGATGAAATAATTTGTTTAAATCATCCAGCAAATCATTGGCTGATCATGATTTTCCATTCGTGCAAGGTGACCACGCAAAAGTTTATAAAAGCTAATTGCAAAAATCACAAGAGGATTCGATTGAAACTTGCAAGGTACTTTGCTTCGATTTCTTATGCTATACACCGGAAAGTTGCGTGGACTTGTTTGCAAAAGTTTCAAAGTAAGATCAGATGTAGGAAGTAGGGCGTGTTATTGGTTCCGTTTGCGTATTTTCTCGATCCGTGTAGAACTTCAAATTAAAAGTTACGATTCAATAATACAGACATTTCTATAAGGCTTCTGCTATGTGGATCACGTCGATGGAAACTTTCGTATACGTGCAAACATACAACATACTTGTATATACATATACTGTGTGCTTTGATTTTTGTTAAAAAATATGTTTCTAATTAAGTAACCTTACTACGATTTTTTTACGTTTATTTCCAGTAACTTGGTGAAACATGCAATTTAAAACCATATTTCTCTATACTCCAATCACGCAGTCTCTTAGCGTGCTTTCTCCATCGCACGAGGAATTATTCTCGCGCTTTAGGCCTCTAATTTATGTTTTCAGCGTTACGCTTTGGAAATTCACCGGGTATCCTCTGGATCGCCCAAGGTCCTCTTAAGAAACGACCGAAGAAATATTCCCGGCAAGTCTCGCTTCGGCGGTTAATTAATGCAGCTACATTAAGAAGGAAAGATACCGTCGAAATCCTGTGATTATGCAACTCTTCTCCTCCCTTCAACCCCTTCGAATCTCTTTATTCTTTTCTTAAGCTGCAAGTACACTGTACATATAGCAACATACGTTACATAGTAAAGTTATATAACATGTTTCGATAATGAAAAGAAAAATGTTATACAACATTATACGTTATAATAGGCATATAACGTGTTTCTTACGATATACTCAAAATGGTATCAAGTAGGAAGCAAATTGTGTGATGTTATCGTGAGAGCAAAGTATTGTAGGCCTAATCAGAGCCCTGTGAGATCAATGCAAGAAATCTACAGGCTATGTTGTTCTATTCCATGTGGAGCTTCATTGAAAGCTTGTATACTACCGTACAGAAATACCATTTTGATCTATTTGTGGTAATAATAAGATGTGAATTTAACCAAAGTGTACAAATTAATGATAAATTAACAATATAATAAATAATTATTACCTTCTTAGTTAAATTGATATATAAATTATTAGTACCAACTATTAGTTAAATTATTATACAAATTTGACATTTTAGTGCAATTTTTCATACAAAATTGTAACGAAGCATACAAACTCTAAAATCTTCTTTTCCCTAAAATCGTGATTTTTTAATTCGTTGTTGCAGCAAATGAGCGATACGTACTCTTGAAAGTTAGTGTAAGTGCATCAAGGCTGTTGAATGCCTATGTCGTTTCTGGTTCCCTTGAGCGTTGTTGTTAGCCCATAGCCGTAACATAGAACACCGATCCAACTTTGTCTCCTTGGAGAGTGGAGTTGTTGTTGTCTGAGAATATAGGCGCCTTAATACCGCGCGAAATGTGCTACCGGATATATGTTCCGGCATGCCGGAAACAATAATCGCGCCGGTAAGTGCGCGTGCACAGGAGAAATCGAGCGAGTTTAAACAGGATGCCTGGAAGTTTTGTGAACGAACGAAGAAACCGGGGGTCGTGTTCAACCCCTTTCCTCTGTTTTCCGATTCCAGTTTCTCGGTTGAGATTTCGACCCTTGTTAATTGCTTCGTATTTTAGAGCAAGAGTACGTTCGTGTAATCAAATACAAGAAGCGGTATATCTTGAGTAGGATTGCTTTTTTCCTTTCAGCTTTTCCAGGTAATTTAATTCGCGCAGAAAATCAGTTTAGTGTTGTATATGATCTTTTTAATGTGTATGTTTCCTTTTGTTGAGGTTATTCGATGTATAATCAGAGAAAACTAGTGGATAAATTGTAAGGCAGAAAATATATTTAAATATAAGTGTAATTATAAGTAAGAATACAATTTGAGCTGGTCCAGATCCGCACGCTAGCTGTGTTAACCAATAACTGAAAACCCCGAAATCAACATCGCTTGTCTTCTGTTTATGGTCTGATTTCGTCGCAGTCTTTTGTCTACGCGCTGTCGATGGCTTTGTCACGTAAAATGGATACTTGGGTTGCGAGAGAAAAGAAAGCTGAGTCGTAGCCCAACTATTAATTCTCTTTTATCGAACTTTATTATGACTTTGGCACTTACAATAACGTTGAACAGAGAAAGGGATGTTGTACAAGAACAGCAACTAGAACGAGAACTGCCCGGGCTGGGTGAAGTCTCGGCTTATATACACCCTGGCTTGGGGATGTTGGGGGGTTTGGTGTGGATTCTAAGGAGTCCGAAAGTCGGGGTTGGGGCCTTATCTCTGATGGGGACTAAGATGCGTCGCGGCGTTGGCGTCCGACAATCGGGAGTCGATGTCTTTTCTCTGAGAGGTAGTTGGTGTCACATACCCCCCTCTTTAGATGGATTTTGGTCCTCCAAAATCTTAGTGTTTCTTCAGCATCGACGGATGAAATTTGGCCCTGGGCGGTGTCAATAGTTCGAAACTAACTCTTGGTTCGCTTCCAGGTTGTACAGGTAGCATCGGCGTGTAAACGTTTATAGGGGCGGAAGGTGTTGCGGTACCAACGTTGGGTGCATTATTAACGGTGTTTTTCTTAATTTTACAGCAAAATATGTGAATACACAGTTTTGACAGTCCTGTCTTATTAAGCAGATACAAGCATATGAGTCCAATGGATATATATCCTATAATTTGCAACGTGCTGAGACCCCAAGTTTTAATTTGTGTCATTCTGTGCGAAAAAGTTAATTGATTGGCTCTATCTTCTATTTGACTCAAGGTATCAGTATAGCCGTTTAGGTTGCTCATTACTTTGGGAGTTTTTTCTAGGATATCAAGCATTGAGGATAGATCTACGTTATTAGTTATATTTATGGTTTTAATCTTAATATCGTAAGAAACGTTCTTGGGATTACCACTGATTCTCATATGGTTGTCTCCGTACAATATATCTACGGTTATTTTAGTTCTCAACAGGGAGGGTTGCTCCAGTTTGACAATTTGATGACCTTCTTCCGAGAATATATTGAGTTCTATTGGTTTTTCTGGTATAGCTATGTAGTGATTTTCGTTTTTGAGCGGTATAAAAGTTACTTCTACGATTTTATAGACTGTGAATTTACAAAATCTCATGGTATTGTCTACACTAATTATTTCGGATGCGCAATCGTGTTTCGAATGTCTATAATGTATGGGTTGAATTTGTTTACAAATATATAATTCGCGTCTGATTCGACATTGCTTGTCCAAATACATCTGGTCTACATTCACATAAGTTAATCCTGAGGTAAAAAATATCGGACGTTCGACTAATGGAGCGAGAAATGCTCCGTTCTTTTGAGTCGGTATGGGGTATACCTGTTCTATATCCCAGTCTGAGTCAGTTATTGTTGGGATTGAAATTTTAAAGAAGATCTTTTCGCTTTGGACAAACAGTGTGAGTGTAGAGATGTCTAAGATGTTTTGGAAGTTACCTTCCTCTGGTAAAAATTCTTTATTCATGTTGTGCTTTCCTAAAGCCTTAGCGTATTGTTCTAAGAAAGTGTGATGATTTATGATCTGGGGGCTAATAATTCCTTGTTTTCCTAGTAGAATTAGATTGAACATTTCATTGAGTTGAAAGTGTAAATCTGACAAAGCGCTTTCTATAGAAATAATCTTGACTACTAGAAGTTCTTGCTTGTTTACCTGATTTATTTCATTTCGTATGTCCGCGTTTACCTTTTCTAATTGCTTTAGGCTGTCGGTGTTTAGGATTTTCCTAATTATAGCGGTTTGGTTAGTTACAATGGTTTTTAATTCGTTTCCTTCGCTAAATAGTTTGTCGATATTCTGGTCTATCAACTGTAAGTCGTCAGAATCTAGAGTTCCGAAGAGTGTTTTGCTGATTGAGCCTATAGCGTTTATCAATCCTCTCTTAACTTTAGAGTGAGTCAGTAATCTTAAATGTGTTCCTAGCGTTTTGACGTTGTTAAACTTGTTGGTTAAGGAAAGTATTTCTGATTTTACTCGACACGAGGTGGTACAATGTTTCTGGGTCTCTTTTATGTGTTCTCCTAATGTATCGATGTGGTTAGTTATATCACCTACATATCTATTCCTATATATACATTAACTTCCTCATTGTACAAATAAGCTTTAGATATTTTTTCGTGGAAAATTGCATTGTTTTCGATTGGTATTAATTCCAGCCCGAACACGAGGGTTGTGCATGAGATAAGCATCCTGAAAAATAAGTTTTTAACCTATTACCGTGAATTTTCTTAATGACCTTATCGATTATTATTTCGTAATACGGTGTTTTGACTTGATGGATTTGATATGGCCCTAACCATTCAGTATCCAATTTGTCTTTTTTGTGATCGTTGTGAACTAGTACGAAATCTCCTTCTTTGAAAATTGTTTGGGTTCGCACGATCTTTCTTTTTTGATCTCGAGCGTATCGTTTCTTACTATTTATTAGTGTTTGTCTAGCTAACTCCAAATATTTGTTTAACTGTTTTTGCCATAGAGAGAACATATCATTATACGTTAAGTTGGTGATTTTTGCAATTGCGGACGGTAAATTAGCTTTTCTTCCGAACGTTAATTCAAAAGGGGTAAATCCTGTTCCCTCGTGAACTGCTGTATTATACCCTAAACATATAAAATTGAGTATCTCGTCCCATTCTTTACCGTCGTTATCCCGTAAGCTGGCACGAATTAGATCTTTAACTACTGCGTGAGTACGTTCTAACGATCCGTTGGATTGCGGATGAAAGCTAGTCGTCTTGATATGTTTAATCTTAAAAGCTTCGTCAAATTTCGTTACGAGTTCGCTAATAAAATTCTGTCCTTGGTCAGTAAGAATTGTCTTGGGTGCAGAGAATATATAAATATAGTGATTCAGTAGCGCGTTAATAATGGATTCGCTTTGTTGTGTCTTTAACGGGACTAGTATTAAGTATTTCGTTAACTCGTCATGGATCGAGAGAATGAATTGGTTTCCTCGCTTGGTTTTTGTCATAGGTCCTATAATGTCCATGGCTATTTTGTCGTTGGGGTTTAAAGGGGTGTCTGAAATTACCGGTTCTTCTTTAGGTCGTATCCTAACCAGTTTTTCCTTTTGGCAAACGTCGCAATTTTTCGCTCTCCTTTCCGTGAGTGGATTCATTGGTTTCGGCCGTGTGGTGTTCTCAAGCGTGATATTTCTTCTCGCGTTAGGTGTACCTTGGAATTGGGCGTCGGCTCTCGCAATTGGTCGATTCATTATTCTTCCTCTTGCTATGGTTTTGTTGCGTTCGATTTCCCCTATAAGTAACTCTGCCTCGAAGGCTGCATCCTGTGCTTGTTGGAGATTCTTTGGTCCTTTAGATGACGTGCGTATTTCTATTTCGGGTTTCAAGTTTACGGTGAAAATCTTGGTGGCTCGTTCGTTTTCAAGATCTATAGCGACTGCACGACGTATCGGATCGCGAATTTCGTGTTGGAGTGCGTATAGTAGTTCGTTGAGGTTGTGTCGGAACCTCTTCACATAACTGTGTACCGATTCGTTGAAGTTTTGTCGTGTACGTTGCAGTTTGTCGCGGGCTCCGTTGGATGTGATACTCACGGATACAAATTTTCTGAGGCTATCGAACAGGTCTTCATAGCTTTCGATTACAGAGTGGCGGATACTACGTTCTGCTTCTCCGATGATTCTTTGTGTTAAAATGAGGCGTAATAGCGCGCGTTTTTCTCGACATTCGGCTTGAGCTTCTTTTACCCGCTTAATAAACCCTTCTACTCCTATATCGTCTTGCCCATTGAGCATAGGGATGAAGTCTAAGCAGGTTTTTGCACTGTACGTAGGATTGTCGTAATCTATAGTTTCTTCTTCACTGTCTATATGGTCTGTTTCGTTTTTCGTCTCGGTCCTTTTAGGAACATGTGGTTGATTTTTTCGAATAGTGCTGGCACTAGCGTCTTCGGTTATAATACAGTTGAATTCAGATGTAGCGATTGACTGAACTCCTAATCGTAGTTCAGCGTAATTCCTACCTAAGAGTTCGATTTCTTTAACGCGTTGTTGACTTTCGTCTTGTATTAATTTACGCAAATTATTAAAAGCTAGTTCGTTTCTTTCGTTCTGCTTCTGCATAGCGTCTAGTATGGCCCGAATATTTGGATCCATACCAGTAGCCATAGAGCTAACAGAAGATGTGTCTTCTGATTTTTTGCTCATAGTGGTTATTGTACTGTTGTTGGAGTCTGTACTAGCGAAGCTGTTGCGACGAGTACGATAATATTTAAAAGAATCCAGTTCTTTACCTGAATATTCTTCTTTTCGTGACCAGTTTCAGTTTTGGTGATGACCGTAGTCCGCTTTCCGTAGAAGTCGTTTTCACGCAAAGTGAGCTGATCTGCAGAGGTCCGCTGATCCCTCAATCTTCAATGATACACGTATGCCGAAATGCGTAATTTCGTTTTCTCGAAGTTGATGGATCCTGGCAGGATCGCCAAAATGTCACGTAAAACGGATATTTGGGTTGCGAGAGAAAAGAAACCTGAGTCGTAGCCCAACTATTAATTCTCTTTTATCGAACTTTATTATGACTTTGGCACTTACAATAACGTTGAACAGAGAAAGGGATGTTGTACAAGAACAGCAACTAGAACGAGAACTGCCCGGGCTAGGTGAAGTCTCGGCTTATATACACCCTGGCTTGGGGATGTTGGGGGGTTTGGTGTGGATTCTAAGGAGTCCGAAAGTCGGGGTTGGGGCCTTGTCTCTGGTGGGGACTAAGATGCGTCGCGGCGTTGGCGTCCGACAGTCGGGAGTCGATGTCTTTTCTCTGAGAGGTAGTTGGCGTCACAGGGGTTTCGGTGTGGATTCCAAGGAGTCCGAAAGTCGGGGTTGGGGCCTTATCTCTGATGGGGACTAAGATGCGTTGCGGCGTTGGCGCCCGACAGTCGGGGGTCGATGTCTTGTACCTGAGAGGTAATTGGTGTCACAGCTTCAGTGCTTGAGAAACTAAAAAGACCAGATGTAGAATTTTCTTATAAGTGGTGACCACTTCAACACCTTTTTATATTGTTGAGGGCAGAACTAAATGTAAAATTATTTCTAGCGCACGTATTAGCAATTTTTATCCTCGATCTCTATCGAATTTTTTTTCAATTTTTAACAGCCATCTGTCCTGGCGTATAGGTATATTATATCAATTCATCGTATATATTCGATATTCTATTTTTTGTAAAATTATGATATTTTTCAATATCGACTATCTTCTAAACATTTTTTTCATTCGCTATCATATATACAAAAAAAAAATTGCCCCTTAGATTTTTAATAGAGAAAATTCAATATGTTGTACGATATTTATTTGCAATGTGAATATTTTGAAAAGCAGGAGTTAATTTTAATCTTGTAGCGTTTATTTCGTCCGATTGCATGCATGATCCATTATGCCAAATTTCGCGGCTACATTTGTCGGTGTTCCAAGAAATACAAAGCATTATTACATACTGACAAGTATTTTGTCGAATGCAACTGAATTCAAATTCGATGTGCTGTTTGAAATTTAGAATCAAAATCGATTTTCTCTTTTCCATGTTATTTTATATATAAAAGTATGCTGCTTAATGAAACCGTTATACATCAATGAAACCACGAATATGTTAGTATATGTGTACCCGTTTTAGGAACTGCATGGGTCAAAACACAGATGTATTAATTGTACATATACTATCTTCGATACATTTTTAAAACAATGATCTGAAATTAATACCGACTGTCAAACACGCTATGAATTATTTTGAATAATCAAGTAAGTTGCGCGCAAGTCATCAACTTCCCATACTTCGGTATTTTCCGGCAATAATCGTCAGTGATTCGGACGTGTTCGCTATCCTTCGGCGCGATTTTCAAGTCGCGCGACATACCAGCGCCATATAATACAAAGCTCTCGCCAAGTTCTCCGGTCGTTTCTACATTTTCCTCCTTCGGATTTCCTCGTTCCTTCGTCCCAATTCGGTAAGATGGCAAAAGGTGGCGCCGTTATATGTTCGGCTAGAGAGAATCGCGAGGAGGCTAATAGAAAGAGAAACAGAGATGCAGAAGCCACAGTAAGGCTTTAACTATATCTTCGCAGCGGTGAAACAGCCGAGCCACGATATTACAACCGCAATGCGTACCGTTTCCTGCGACGCATGCGCTTCCTGCCTATGGGCGCGCATCCGGCCTAATCCTCGAATTTCTAACAGTGGTTCACAAAATATTTAGTTAGTTATCAGAAAACATTGACGAATTTTATGTGTATATGAGACGTTTTGAAATTTCACGAAAGTAACTTATATATTATCTCTTAGTGGATACTAATATTTCATACATTTCAAGCTTCTTAAAGCTAAGAGTTCGAGAGTCCTACGAAAATAATTCCTGAATTTCCTGATTATTAAGAATCCAGAAGAATGCTAATTCTAAAATTCCGTGATTCTAAAGGGGCTAATTAAAAATACAAAAGTTGTACTGCTTCATGCTTGTAGAAAATCTTATCTACATATGGCCGTCGTATCTAGTCGAAAGCGGTGAAAGCATACGTCAAACGTACGAGTCTAATACTTGTAGGAAATCCTACTAACAGGAAGGAAGAAGAGAAGATGGGAATAGAAGACGTGCTGGTTGGAACGAAGGGAACTGAGTGCAATTGCCGATATATCGTTAGTACGAGAACCGGATGTTAAATGGGGAATTATACCAGGTGTAGAGAGAAGGTAGTGGAAGAAGGCGGAGGGCAACCAGCAGGGAGCGTGCAAACGAGCAAACGTGCGAAGATTCCGTCGATCGGTATCTCGACGCAGTGAGCTCTCTTCGGGAAAGCAAATGGTTTTCTGATGAAGGAATGTTACTCTTAGAGGTGTAATTATTGGTGGTAATTTGTACTCTGTGAAAGATTTAGGTGTGTAGTTGATGCGTACCGATTAATAAGATATCCATGCATTTCTGAAAAATTTAACTGTACGATTATGTATAGAATGCAAAGAATATTCGAAAATGTACGAAATAATATTTAATACGTGTTCCTGTACATATAAGTACTCGTTTTAGATACTCAGAGGGTGAAACATATTTGTTTTGTTCATAGTAGGTGTATTTGGTCCGATCTTTATCGCCAATTATTACAATTCAAGAACCTAATAAGAAACATTCTTTGTCATTTTTATCATACCTTGCAATATAGTTAGAATTAAAAAATCCTTCATTATTCCCTTCAATTTATAACATTACAGAAATCGATAAAAAAGTTGCGCCACTTGTGCAAGAAAGATTTGAAGCATCGACGTGCTCCTAGTCGTCGATTGCTTCTAGCGCCTGTATCCTCGGCGTATTCGTGTCTGTGTAGAGTGTCGACCTTCGAAATTCACGCGCATAATCCGTAGACTGCCACTGGGCCGAGATGTTTACGCGTTCAAGAGCACGCACACGTGCTTGTAAGTGCGACGACGAGGAATCCCACACGGAATTCGGGTCTGGCCCTGGTAATTTACAACCGGGACAATTGGTCAGGGGATGTAGCCGGCGTGCAACAGGGGATAATGTAGTTCCCGGTACGTTCTCGCGAGGACATTACATTACGAGTACGAGGAGAACGACACTACCGCTCCACGCGTAGAAATGTCCCTTGTCGCGCTCAACGTGTTGTTACAACGAGATCATTGAATTCGGCGATTATACTGATTACGTTGCGTGTTTTCTGTATTAGTAAAATTTTTTTCTACATCTGTACTTAGACTACAGATATTTATGTATCTATAGAAAAATTAGACTTGCAAAAATCTATAGGACGAATATAATATGTAGAAAAATATAAAATATCCAAAGTATAATGTTTTTTATAATATTTAGTAGATGAAACAAATCTTTTCCTATGTTTATCTATAACTTATCGGTTTGTGAAGCAAATTGCGTAATTAAAATTTTATTTATGAAAAAAAAGGTACGTTCCTAAAATTAGCTCAATCTATGTTATAATCGAGCATTATACGTATAACAATGTCCTCCTTATGCGTCTAACAACTTATAAGTACCATTACGATAGAAAAGAAGTTCGCAAGTGCGTTCACGGCAGAATTTCGAGATTCTCTCAGGATTGTCCTGCTAGCTGAAGCTGAAATAAATTCCAAGACCGCGGTGGATAGCTTGCAAATTTATGGTAATGCTGGATCACGAATCTCTCAAATGAATTTTATTTAAAGTTTCTTACGGGCTCGGTCACGGCGCTGTGGTTTGTAGGAAAAACTTTCGAATTCATAAATACAATTTGAATGATTTTCATTATCCGGTATGAGATTTTCATCACGACCGAATAGACAGGCATAATGATCGTTAGACGTTCAGGAAATCGTTGGATATGAAAATGGAAAGCTTGAAAGCTTTCGCTAAGAGATTCCTTTTTTTTCTTCTCTCTTTTTTAAGGTTGCTCAGGAATGGGATACCTTAATTGGTAAAAGGACGTTGAATCTTTTGATTTATACGGTCTACAGAGAACAAGATTTCAAATGGCTTTTCATGAAAAGGAAACAGTGTAGACAAACAGAAATGGTTTTAGTATATTTTTTTAAATATTTCGTTAGTTTAAGAATATCCAAGTTCTTGGACAATTTTATTATATCAATACCTGATTTAACGTACTTATAGTCCGTCACAATAGTCTGCTTAAAAACGCACTTTGTTACAATATCATTTATATTTACATATCAATATATGACGTTGAATTTATTCAGCATTTTTAATATTAATATTAACGACAATCATAATTGCATAAATATGAACATCAATATTAACAAGAATATTAATTGAATAAATATAAACATTAACATTACATATGTGATATTACAAGTAAATGGGCGATAAATCTATGAAATTTTATGCATAACCAATTAAGGAATCGTTTTCTAAATGTTCACTAGTGTGCAAAAATACATATTTAATACAGCCAAATAAAAGGATAGTTTTCATAGGCTATATATAAAATTAGCTATTGAATATGGAAATTGCTTATCATATATTTTACCAGTGATCTAAATAAAACAATGATGAATAAATGAAACATAGATATCGTAATAATGTAATAGGGACTGGCGACGCAGTTTAGAGGTAAAGTTGTGCTTAAAGAGCAAGAATGTGTAACGATCTAGCCTGTTTTCAATGGTTCTGCGACGATCCCATTTTCGGGACAAAGAAGTTCCACGGTAAGCGGCAGCAAGTGTGATAGGGTATAGAGTGGTAAGGCGGGTTAGAGTAATGAAAGGGATGAGGGGGAACAATGTGGGTTGATGGATACCAAGCTCTTTACACAGTCATCAGGGACTGTGACTGAGCCAACCGGAATACCATTTTCCTCCGTAACGTAAAACATTGTGAGCGTGTATCCCATCCTGGTGAAAGACGATGAATCTTAATCCTCCCATTGACACGTCGAGTTTCAGTGATTGTTTATGACGTAATCTTTCCACTGGAATTACTTCGTTTTCTCTTTTCACCATCTATTAGACGTCGAATCACCGATTACGTCTCAAATCTTTAAACAAAGTTCTATATTTTGTAAAATATAACTAGCGAAATATGATTATGTATATTACGGACTATTTATGTGAACGTTTTCACGTGGATAATTTTCAAGTCACGCTTAAGCAATCGCATCGCTAAAACTTTTTATTAAATTTAGTTGCGAGATTTCTCTTGAGAAATATTTACAAAAAAAAACATTGATTTCAAAGGTATCCATTGTCATATTTTAGATATTAGGTGTACCTAATCTTCTCCTATAATTTTTATATCGGAAAAATATGGCAACGATATTTGTAAAACATTCGAAATATATTTCGTATTTCCAATTTCATATCTTTGAATTAAAGAATCGTGTAGACGAAACAGGGTCAAAACCGAAGAGTCGTCCGCGTAGTTGGTAGTTTTATGGGAACTGGTCCGATCTTGAGAGAGTATCTTGCCCCGGGGCGAAATACGCGCGGTAAAGAAGCATATGTTTCAGTACCTACATTCCGCAAGTTTTAAGTTTCGAGTGATGCTCTCGCGGATTTTCAAGAGGTCGCATACTTTTGCGCCTGCACTTTTCGTAGCGGGGCGTGTCGGCGGTGAAACAACCCCGCAAGGATGAATAACGCGTGCAAACCCGATCCCGCTGGCTTGTATTCATGCCAGTCGTTCATATTTCGTCGACAACCTCCTCGAATGCTTTTTGGGTCGAGTGGTTCCCTACGTACCCAGGTATTTTCCAGCGGCCAACTTCTCCGCGTGGCGAAAGTCTTTCACCGAACCCAGAACGGGGAAAAGACCAGCGCCGCTTGAAAATCTTTTTCATGCCTCGGCTCTTGGTCGCTGTGCGCACAGTTTCACCCGAAAAGCAACGATTCTGCTACCTGCTGAACTTTTCTAACGATTCAAAAATGTTTTGTCGCGGCTCCCTCGCTGATGAATGCTTGTTATCAAGAAACTCGTGATTCTTGAGCTGCGTAAATAATGACAGAGTGGCTTTTTATTTTACATTGGTTTGCTTTGCTTTTTAGTTTTGGTCTTTTTGATATAAATTGTGATTTTTTTGCGAGTAGTCTAAAGAAACTTAAGAATTTGAGGGTTTCAGTTACACCACTCCAAACGTTCGAAACTGAATGTTTATTGGCGAAGTTATTGCATAAAAGCTTCGTAAAAGTCCCAAGTTAATAAAATTCGATTAAGAATAACCATTTTGTATTCTCGATATTTTGCATTCTTTAGTATTCTCCATCTCAAACATAATCAAACCTCTTCAAGCATGATTAGTTCATTTGTATACATACATTCCTTATCTAAAAACATTTTTCCAAGTATTTACGATAATATCTCTTCTTCCCCCCAAAAGAAGCCAAACACACGAAATATGTATTGAAACTGAAACTGAAACTCGTATCGATGTCGAAAACACACAAATCAGTCGGCAGTTGACATAATCAAGATAGAGTAGTTCCTTTTGTCTCGTTGCGTTTCCTGCGGATAATAACATAAACGGTGGTAAATCAAAATGATCGATGTCACATGGCGCACGCGAGGATTCCAAGGATGTGGCACGAGGGGGGAATCCTCTAAAGAACATGGAAAAGGGACTCGAAGGTAGAGAGACAGTGGAGGATAACTATTACTATCAATTTGCATGCCTCCGGTCACTCGACCTGCCTTTATCGTCCTTTCATCTTGACGATGCCAGGGGCTTATTTCCGCCCATATATTTCTTGGATCCCAATAAGAGACTCGCTTTTCCCCCCTCCTTTCTGTTCTGCTCTCCGTCATGCCACCCCTTAAGAATAACACGAAGAATTCGTCGCTCGTCCGACCGTCGTGGTGATTAGACCGAAAAACGTTTGTGCGTTTATAGGTAAACCGAAATGTGGAAAATAGCTTTTTACAATATTACGTATATCTAAAAGTTTTATTTTCCTAGTTTTAATTTTTTAACAATTTGTACAATTTTATAATCAGCATTTTTCACAGTTCTTCGTTGAACGGGATAGTCAGGTGGTTTAACCTTAACCTAACCTTTCCATAGAAATAATCTATCCTTCCCTTTCTTTCCAAGACACCATCGCTCCAAAATCTCGTGGCTCCATTCTCTCGGCAATGAAACTAAACAATTACTCGGGGGCCACATTAAACGACCTCACTTTTATTCGAATAGCGCGCGCTTTGTTCACGGCCCTTCTCTTTTTCACGGTGGACAGCGGGTGTAAATAACAAAGAATGGTAGTTAAATCTCATTGGCCCGTCCACGTCGAAAAAGAGCATGTTGGGATGAGTCGTATAGTCGAATGTATGTATGTGTATCGAAGCATCCACGTGGGAGCAATGCATCGGAGAGCCAAGAAGGGGTTGGCAGAGAGGGCGGTTTGCCTCTCTGATTTACACCGGGCCAGACTTCTTCTGAATATTTAACGGTGCAAGCCTGAACATCGCCCGGTGTTCCGTCGTCCCGCTGATCCGGATTAAGGGAAAGTGATAAGTTACCCGAAGCTTCGTATGCGACTTCCACTCAGCGGCTGCTGTTTCGCTTTTCATCCCTCTTTTATTCTTCTTCTCTTATGTCCCCGACTGTAGTAGTATATATATACTAACTTCGTATCTCGATCTACTTCCTTCTTTAAAAGAGAATTTTGTATATTGATCTGTTATGAAATTTCAACGTGTTTCTAGTAGTAATAGTATTTATTACGGATAATTTTGTTTTCTACTATTTTCGGGTATTGAATTTTTACGGTTGCAATTTAGTCAATTATAGATATTAACACTTTGACTGCCACGCCGAAATCACATGTTTCGCTCAGGACGCCACGAGAGTATTTTTATTATGCAAAGCATATAATGGCAAAATAATAATAAATTGATGATATAAGACAACATTCTTCCCCAATGGACCGTTTATCTTATTGGTGGTCACGGGTCACCACCGTGGCGCCTTGCTAACAGTTGATAGCGACATATTATAGCAAGTCTTCGTTTATTTCAACAAACCATTCGCATTCGTTATTTCGTCGTAAGCAAAACGTCAACAATATATTGTTGAAACGTGTAAAAAATATTAGTAAACAGTATTTGCTCATTCTATATGTAATACTAAGATTTGTGCACACTTCTAACTTCAATTATATGACTATAAAGCAGCATTTACAATTATTTTCTAAGGTGTGTTTATAATAATATCCATAGATTATCCCTCAAAAATATGGATGCAAACACAGTGCACCGTTATATGCAAGATCTGTTCTCATTTTTTTTTCTTATTGATGTTCTAATAACAATGCTTAATTCTTCAGTGGTTATGGTCTTCCATTTATCGGTTATATTCAAAATGCCCTGACCTAATGTCTGTCAATTTTCATATAATTTTCACAATTGTAAGGAGTTCAAACGCTCCGGTCACTAACGACCACTGTGGCGTGACAGGAGAAACCGTGGCCGTTCATATATAACCAATGTGGCAGTCAAAGTGTTAATGATGATTATACAGTATATCGCAGTATAGCGCGTCAACAACAGTCGTTATTTTTCGTCTCGATTCACGCCACGAATCAGCCGATCGCCTATTTCGGTTAAAATAATAGGAGTGGTTTGAATGATATTCACACTGAGTTAACAATTACAATATCGCTTAATACTGAGTTAACAATTACAATATTGCTTAATACTGAGTTATCAATTAAAATATGACTATTCCTTTTCAACAATCTTTGAAGAATATAAATGTCTACGAATGTTATGTGTGATAGATGTAGAATGTGTTTTTAGCGAAGAGTTATTCTTTGACGATGATGTCGGGAAGGAAAACTAGTGATGTGTGGTCGCTGCCACCCACCAAAGGTCACTCGCCGGTGGAAGCGGTCATCGAGTACCTCTTATACCATGTTTCACCGTAATGAGCAATAACTCTAAGAAGTGACCCAATTTTCAGTATGTATTGTATAAATTAAGGGTCTCGACAGTAAGAAAAATCTCCAAATCTTACGTAATTAACACTAAACCTACCGACATTTCGTGTCTACCTATTCCTACCGTGTGCGGTCAAAATGACCGGTGATTAAAGAAGTAATAGTTTTTATGATTTAACTTAGATAACGGTTAATTTATAACTAAAAGTATATAAAATGATGAACTTCCATAAAATTTCTTATTCAACTTCGCTGCATTTTTTACAAATTATCTTATTATCAATTGTACATTTGCCGCATAAATATTTCCCGCATCGTAAACAAATTTTCGCAATTTTTTAACCTTTACAATTTTTTACTTGACAAGTTTTTTGTAGTAATGAATCTGAACTTGTTGATAGTTTTATTGCATGGTTTTTTTCCTGCGATTCTTTATATAACAGTAATGTATGCACCAGATTTATAACAATTTTGTGAATTCTCAATAAATTGGCCCCATACTGTAGATACCATTGCAAATTTATTGGTTTATGAACATTGGCTTCTTTCGCTCTTCTTATTAAATCGTATAAACCTCATAACTTCAACAAAGTCATTGCTGCTCATTGTTTTTGAAAAAAATGCAGGTGTCCAAATTTTATTCCACAAATATGAAATATCTAAATTTTTTGCCTGATATGCACCGCGGGCATATAGCAGAGCAATAAATGCACCTAGTTTTGTTGCATCTAGCTCCCTCTTAGTCCCCAATATTCTAAATGCTTCTTCTTCCTTACATTTTATTATATGATCCCTTATACGGTGATCAACGATAAGATAAAATATCGTCTTTACTTATCCTTTCATTATATACGTTTAGCATATTTCTAAAAATATTATGAACTGATGTCCTGCCAGGTTTGGGACTTGTATCTATTTCTTTCCAAATTGGTCCATCGGGCCCAGTCTCATTCTCTGCTGTCAACGATAATTTCTTTCCTTTTTGCCCTTACGTAAAGGCTTATTTATAATGTTCTACTCTGATTCGGTTGTAAATAGCTCTTCATGTGTTTCCTTGCCGTTTTCAGTTGTTGAAGTTTCTTGTTCATCGCACACTGAACTGTCTTCTTCTATGTCCGTTATTCTTTTTTTATAATTTTTTTTTTAAAGTCTTGACATTTCTAGGGTAAATATTTATTACAGAATAATACCATGTATGGAATACAAAATTATTGTCAACTTTGATATGCTTTACTTTTCCTTTTATAACAATATTACACAAAACGCTCTGAGTGAGATGCTTTCTGCTTGAGTTTTAGATATAACAAGTTTAGATATCGACTAATTGACTAACAAACTGAGATGTATTCTAATCGAAAGGACGATAGCAAGTAAGAATATGGCCTGTGATGGTGATATTTATGCGAAAATATTGATGAGTATGGACCGTTCTCCACCAATGGTTACTCGAGGGTGGAGTTGGAAAAGCTTTTCCCATGTTTTATCGCAATGAGTAATAACCTTAAGAAACTTCTCCACTTTTAAAATGTTTGTAACAATGGACTGTAAAAACGCTAAATTTTGTGGCGGTTCCTTAGGATTATTATGGGCCTGAGTTGACATGTCTTGGCAGCTAGTGGCTATCTTGATCGAGGAATGGATTATGTTTTATGACAAGATTACGGGTATAACAGTTGTTATTATTTGTTATTACTGATTTTGTTTTGTTTTGATTTTGTTTGTCATTTGAGCTTGAGATAGTCTTTTCTTTGCACTCATTGCATTTATTTTAAGAATAACTAAAATATTTTGTCGGGCGATCAAGATGACCGCTCACGGTAGGCAAGGCAGAGTACAACTTTTTCTCAGAAAATAAAAGAGCAAACTAAAAGTAAATACCAAAAAATATATTGTATGCATTATGTTAATTAGCTAGCAAATTGCTGGGATATATGACGGGTCCTTAAGACTATTGAGGGTACGCCGTAAGGATGAGCGGACGGTCGCCCGACGTAACAAAGATTAATTGAAAAAAGAGATACTTATTTTACACGATTATACACTATGTACATACATATGCTTATGTTTTGTTCCCACTTTATGCCTCAACGAATTCTCGTCATTTATCACAGAATTTTCGCCATTTAACGACAGATTCTCGTCATTTAACGAAGATTCCTCAACATTTGACCAAGAATTGTCGTAATTTATCTAAAACATCTCGCCATTTATACAGGAATTCTGGAGATTTGTCCACGAATTCTCGAAATTTGTGCACAAATTGTCCCCATTTGACCACGAATTGTCCCCATTCGACCAGACATACTTGCCATTCATCCACGGATACTCGTCGATGATGAACGGATACTCGTCGTTGATGAACGGATACTCGTCGTTGATGAACGGATACTCGTCGTTGATGAACGGATACTCGTCGTTGATAAACAGATACTCGTCGTTGATCGACGGATATTCGCCAACTGAACGCAGATTCTCGACATCTGACCATGGATTCTCGCAATTTAACCACAGATTCTCGTCATTTATCAAAGATTTGTCGTCATTTATCAAAGGTTCCTCAACATTTGACCAAGAATTGTCGTAATTTATCTAAAACATTTCGCCATTTATACAGGAATTCTGGAGATTTGTCCACGAATTCTCGAAATTTGTGCACAAATTGTCCCCATTTGACCACGAATTGTCCCCATTCGGCCAGACATACTTGCTATTCATCCACGGATACTCGTCGTTGATCGACGGATTCTCGTCGTTGATGAACGAATACTCGTCGATGATGAACGGATACCTGTCGTTGATGAACTGATACTTGTCGTTGATGAACTGATACTTGTGGTTGACGAACTGATATTTGTCGCCGACGAACGAATACTTGTCGCTGATGAACGGATACCTCTCGTTGATGAACGGATACCTCTCGTTGATGAACGGATACCTCTCGTTGATGAACGGATACCTCTCGTTGATGAAGGAATACCTCTCGTTGATGAAGGAATACTCTTCGTTGATCCACGAATTCCCCGTCGTTCATACACGAATTCTTGTTGTTCATACTCGAATTCTTGTTGTTCATACTCGAATTCTCGTCGTTCATACTCGAATTCTCGTCGTTTATACCGGTATTCTCCTCGTTCATACACGAATTCTCGTCGTTTCTAAACGAACTCTCGTTGTTCATACACGAATTCTTGTAGTTCATACACGAATTCTTGTTGTTCATACACGAATTCTTGTTGTTCATACTCGAATTCTTGTCGTTCATCCGCGATTTCTCGTCATTCATCCACGATTTCTCGTCGCTCATCCACGAATTCACTCCACTCGTTCAGACATTCACGCCAGTTGCCCACGCACTCATGTCAGTTGTCCAGGAATTTAGGTCCCTTGTCCAGGAATTCTCGAAGTATGATGAAATCCAATGAGCGACTTCCTCGCTGATTTCGTAGCGTTTTACTGCGCTTATCTTTTTTTTTCTATTTATTTATTTGAATTTTACAATTTGTCCAGTAGGACATTTGGTAAAATGTTATATCTTGGTGTTGTAATAATATAGCATGTGGGTGGTTACCTCCAGCGGGGTACCATCTTCGAGTTTGTTAGGTTGTGTCCTTTGTAAGATCTGTTGGGTGCTTCCTTTTTAGTCTTCTTTCTATGTTTGATGTGTTGATCGTTTCCGTTGCTAGCCGATTCGGGTGCGTTGCTACTCTTTCTCTGTACCTTCTTGCGTATCTGCTAATCTCCTCCTTGACCGTTGGTATTCCAAGGTCTTTCCGTATATCTTCGTTTCTGACGTACCATGGTGCGTTTACTATTGTTCTGAGGATTTTAGCTTGGATTATCTCTATTTTGTTTATATAGCTCATTGCTGCTGTTCCCCATAGTGGTATTCCGTACGTCCAGACTGGTTTTATAATTGTTTTGTATATTTTTAGTTTGTTTTCTATGCTTAGTTTGGATTTTCGACTTGTTAACCATTGCATTTGTCTCCTTGCTGTTTGTATTTTGTATATTATTGATTTAATATGTTGTTTCCATGTAAATCGTGTATCTAGGTGGAGTCCTAGGTATTTGACTTGCCTTGTTTGTGTTATTTGCGTGCCGTTTAGTGTAATGTTTGGTGGTATCTGCTTTCGCAGTGTGAATGTAATGTGGTTGCATTTATCGGGGTTTGCTTTAATTTGTTTATCTTGAAGCCACTTTTCTATTTTTGTGATATGTTCTTGTAGTAATGTGACTGCTGTTACAGGGTTCGTGTGCCTAACTAGTACAGCTGTGTCATCCGCAAATGTCAATATTTTGCTATTGGTGGTTGTTGGTATGTTGGCCGTGTATAATGTGCATAGCATTGGTCCTAGGACGCTTCCTTGCGAAACCCCTGCCTTGATATATTTAACTTCAGAGCATGAATCTTTAATTTTTACTATAAAGGTTCTGCTGCTTAAGTACGATTTTAATAAATGGTATATTTGTTTCGGAAATTGTTTCCTGATTGTTTGTAGAAGGCTTTCGTGGTTTATTTTATCGAACGCCTTCTCTATGTCCATAAAGAGTGCTGTACAGTATTCCTACAAAGATGTGTCGATAACTTTTTTTTGTAGAGGGTAATGGTCCAAGGTGGTCGACGTGGTAGGTGTCGAGCGGCAATTCTCCCTTGTCGATGGTATTTAGTAACCCCTCCTGTTTCCCCTGTTTTCTCTCCGCAAGGATACAGTCGATGCAACTCTGCACTACCTTTTCCACTTTTTCGCGCATTCCTCTGAACCAATAATCCCTCCTTAACAACGCTTCTGTTTTGGTGGTGCCAAAGTGACCGCGTTCGTGAGCTCGTCGAACCACCTGAGTTTGCATCGACTTTGGCACGACCAACAACGGTGTATCCCTTATTTCTCGGTATAAAATACCGTTCTTTAGGACGTACCCGTCGGCTTCATGTTGTTTAATGTTGTCTCGGATCTGCCGCAGGTTGTCTTCTTGCAGCTGCGCGCTCCTTATCCGTGCAACGATTCCTCGTTCGTCCTCGTCTATCAGCGTGACCTCGGGTAGCGGATTCCGATTCAATGCATCAACATGCATCATACTGCTCCCGGGTCTATGCTCCACCTTGTAGTCGAATTCCTCTAAAAGGATCGCCCACCTCGCAACACGTACGCACAAGTCCCTTTTTCTGCATTGTTAATGCAAGTGCCTGACAATCTGTAACGATTTTGAATGGAATACCGAGCAGGTAAACGCGGAATTTCTTTAACGCTTTCACGATGGCCAGAACTTCAAGCTCATAGCTGGTGTATTTCTCCTCAGCCGGCCAAGTCTTTCTGCTTGAATAATACACAGGGTGAAAAGCGTTGTCCTCACTGTCGCGTTGCAATAAAATTGCACCGTATCCCACACTACACGCATCTGTATGCAGCTGAGTCTCCGCCCCACGCAGTACAGCTTCAACACCGGTTTCTCGCTCAGCGCAGCTTTCAGCCTTACACACGTTTCTCACTCGTGCGACTCGAACCTGAACGGAACATCTTTTCTTAGCAGATCTGACAATGGTCTCGCAATGATAGAATATCGGGGTACAAACTTTCTAAAATATCCCGTTAAACCAAGGAAACTCTGAACATCTCTAGCGGACTGAGGCTCCGGAAAATTAGCGACAGCCCTGGTTTTGCATTCCGATGGCTGAACGTTACCGCCTTCGACAATGTGGCCCAAATATTCTATCTTTGTCTGTAGAAATCAACACTTATTCCAGTTTATGAGTAGTCCGTGTTCGCTAGCGACATGCAACATCGATCTTAGCTTTTTAACTCCACTCGAAAAGTCAGTCGACGGCACGATCAGATCGTCCATGTACGTTAGAACAACCTCCGTCGCGATCAACTCTTTAAAAATCGCATTTATAAATTTTTGAAAGACGGCTGGTGAATTACATAATCCAAATGGCATCTTAAGGAACTCATACTGGCCCGTGGGGACTACGAATGCCGTATACTTTTTAATACTTTCCCCAACAGGAACATGAAAGAATCCGTTCTTGAGATCCAGAGTGCTGAATACCCTCGAGCCCTGTAACGAATCTAATTGGTCTTCGATCAAGGGCAGCGGGTATCTGTCCTTCACTACTCTTCGATTTAGCTGTCTGTAATCGACACAGATTCTAGTCAAGCCATCTTTCTTTTTGACTAAAACGATCGGACTGGCATAATCGGAATGTGACTGGCGTATTATGCCGTCTTCCAGCCACATTTTGATTTGTTTATCGACTTCGACCTTGTCTTGTGCAGATAGTCTTCGCGGTCTTTCGTAAACTGGAAGATCATCCTGTAATATCACGTTCATTTCGATTCCTACTTCGCGTGTTTTCAGTGTCCTATAATCTCGGATCAGATTTTCTACTGCCTGCCTATGTTGCATGTCTTTAACGTGGGACAAATCTATCTCACTCGCCTGTGTCTCTACATCTATTTTGAGGACTTCCGGACACTCATCGGGATTTTCGTCCTTTATTCGTAGAATAAAGGATTCTCCCCTTTTTATACTTATTTCAACAGTGTCCAAAAAGTCTGCGCCAATAATAAACGAATGTTGCATCACTGTGTCTGGAACTACGTGTATTGTTATACAGTACGACTCATTGTCTATAACAATATTCGTCGAAAATTTCCCGAGCGTAAAATTTCTTCCGGAACCGACACCGCGAAATCTAACGATTTCCCGACTTAATCCGGGCGCTCCGATTTTTGCATGCTGATCTGCTCGCATTAGAGTCAGCTCACTACCAGTGTCTATCAGCGCGCTCAGTTCGAAATTTCCGATCTTAACATCCTTACCACGCCTTGTTTGTAACAATCGAAATACGCTACAAATTTTTTTTGAAGACTCACCTAGATTGTCGCACTTTGATGCGATGTGTCCGTACTCCCTACATTTGAAGCATTTAGGTCCTCTCGACTTGCTCGGACACTCTGCACACACGTGCTCCGCATCACCGCAATTGTAGTATCGCGCCTTCCTCGTATCTCCAGATCGACTGGGCTCCTTGTTCCTTTCGGTTTTGGCCAGCTTTGCCATCGATTTTACTCTATTTTTCGGCTCCTCGAATTTCGTCCTCACCTCCATATCTCTTTTTATCGCTTCGTAGCGCTTAAAACGCTCTTTTAGTTGTTCAATGTTTCTGGCTCTGTATAACACAGTCTTATTCGCGACCTCGTCGGGAATGCCTTGAATAATGTAGTCTATCAAGGATTGTGTATCAACCCTTCCTTGTTTTGCAATCCCGCACATATGATACATATATTGTTGCAGACTCTCATCTCTTTTTTCTTTCTACGCGATAGCTCGCGATGTATCTGTTGGTCACTTATTACATTTGCAAATTCATCCTTCAACGCTTTCTTTAGCTTTGCCCAGGACTTCGTGCATCGTTCTTGTCGCACGAAGGCTTGAGCGGAGCCTGCGAGCAATTTCTTGGCATAGGCCACCATGTGGGCGTCTGACCAACCCCACACTTCCGCCATTTCTTCGAAGTCTTTTACCCACTGATTTACACTCAGCAGATCATCGCCGCTGAATTTCTCTAATGAATTCTCTACGTCTTTGAGACTCAATATCGAACCAACGCATACCTTTTGATGATACTCAGCGCGGTTCTGATACACCACTCGCATGCCTCTCCTGTATTCTCGCACGCCTTTTTTATCGTCCTCGTCTTCACTTTCGTCGTCGCTCTCCTCTTCCGGCGATACATCGTTTCTTTCTAGGGTCGCCTGTAGCCGTGCGCGTAGTTCGGATTTTCTTCCCGCTACCTTTAACCCCAAGCTAACGAGGCGCGCTCTCAACTCTTTCGTCCTCAGCTTCTCAAGGTCTTCCTCTCCCTCTTGACTGCATTCGGCTCTCTGCCTGCTCCTTAGGTCTCGCTGGTTTATTGGTTCTTCGCCACACTTCGATTCCTTAGGAGTAGATCGGCCAGCCCTACACGCTCTGTTCAGCCTGGCAACCAACACTGACCTCGCACCAGATATAGGCAAATTCATCTGTGCGAGCTTGCTCCTCAGCTCCTCCAACGTTAAATCCTTTTCACCCGACAATCGTTCGTCTTCAACGTTTGCCATTTTTATTCGTTTTCTACCCTAGCACAAATAGCTCCGTTAAAACGTGTCGTTCTCTGTCTTATTCAATCCCGGACGAGCCCCCACTTGTAGTATCGTGGAAATTAAATATACATTTTTTCCCCCGATTACTTACAATTTATTAATAGCGAATTAAATATACAAGTATTAATAGGATAGAAAACGATGTTTGTTTAACTGAAACTAAATGCGATACTCGTATCTATCTCAAATAACTTTACAGTCATTTGACAACTCTCGTCACAACGAATCTAACACACACACACACTCTCTCTCTCTCTCTCTCTCTCTCACTAGCAACTCTAACAACTCTACAACACTGACAACTCGATCAACTCTCTCAACTCTACTCTTCGATGTCTCGATCAACTCTGATTCTCGCAACACACTCCTTGAAAACCGAAACCGTCCTTCTGCTCTAACGTTGTTTGTCGTTTTTCTCATACCTCTGCAAGAATTAGGTGACTTTAGTCACATAGGCACTCTTAAATGTAAACGAACCACAGAAGGACGATGTACACGGTTTTTTCTATTTTCGACCGATCTAAAATTAAACTCCTTTACGATGTTACAATATGTACAAATATAAACCAACTTTCTTGTTATTCTATGTTGGAATACAACGATATTAATCGCGTACAGATGAGGTGATCGATCGAACGGATTCTTCCCTTCGTTGCCCAGCGCTATCCCCACTAGCGTGTGTTCGTTAGATGTACCGCGGCTGCTAGCGCGTGCATGCTCTTCCGAGAATTCGGCGGAAGAAGCATAAGGATATGGATGGAACATTCGGCACGTCGGTGTCGCGCTTTAACGGCATAGCGCTTTGTATCGCGAAGCTGCTGGAAGGTTCCGTGACACGTGCCGCCACAAAGCATCTACACAGGTCACACTCATTACTGCATAGAGAGTGGGGGTTCAAAATCATTTCAAGGACCATGGATCACTTAGTCAGTCTGAGAATAACTAGCCAACTGTCAACATTCATAACGTTTACTTGTATTTACTATAACTTTGTTTAATAAAAATCATATAGTATTGTTTCAACACAAACATTGTGTCTCCCACAGTTTATTAATCTTAATTCCAAGATCAAAATTCTAACATTCTATGTACTTTTGTTCGACCGTATTCGCGGGGAAAAGCATTCGCGGTATAACGTGTCAACGAAGGTCGTAAGTCGTCTTGTCTCCATAAGATAATCGACGCCATTTATCGCCAGATATCGCTATTTCCAACAACTTTTGATTACTATAAGTGTCTACGAGTGTTTGAATGACAAGTGTAAAAGTGTTCTTACAGAAGAGCAGATACCTGGTATGCCTTGACCGAAGAATGTTATTAACTGACGATCAGGTAAATGATGTCGAACTACTAAGTGTCATCCCCCACCATCGGTCGCTCTCAGGGATGTCCTGCTATACTGTACAGGGAAAAATCCACTTATCCCATGCTTTACCGAAATGTAAACTTTAGGTATGTATCGTATAAATTAAGGACCTCTGCAATAAGAAAAAACTCTAATTCTTATGATTTATGAGCAATAAGCCAGTTCCTTGGAATTAATCCGGGTCCGAGCAAATACGATTAAATAGTTGTTGACTACCTCGGCGGAAGTATGGATTAGATTATATGGTACGGTCATGGGAAGTAATATTTTCATTGTAGTTTGCATTTCTAAGTATAATCTAAGACTTGTTTTAAATATGTATATTATAAATATATACACAACATTCTTTATATTGTTAAAAACGAAACGGTACCTTTCGTAATAAAAATCGTATTACTTCAAGTTGATTCTTGTTGAAGTTTCAAAAAAGTAATAGTTTCAAAACGATTGAAATTAAATCAAATAATTCGATCATTCACAGTAAATAGACTTCTAAATAACAACAAATAACTCTAAGTATTCAACAATTTAGTACTATTTTATATTAAATAATGTCCGATATATATTTGTAAAAGGATTGATTGCAAAAGAGAGATATGTATTTTACACGACTGTCCTGCATGTAAATACATATGCTTATGTTTGGTTCCCACTGTATCTCCGCATAAAATCATAACTATAAATGCTTAGTGGATCTTTCCCTCGATACTACCAGTAGCTTAAATCTATAATTGTATTCTCACCAATTGACCACGGATACTTGCCATTTGAAAGCGGATTCTCGACATCTGAAATTGAATTCTCGCCATTTAACCACAGATTCTTGCCATTTATCAAAGATTTCTTGTCATTTGTCCAAGAATTGTCCTAATTCATCTGTCATAAATCTGCGATTTATACATTATTCTGAAGATTCGTCTAGAAATTGTGGAGATTTCACGAAATTTATGCACAAATTCTCGAAATCTGCGCACATACTCTCGAGACTTGTGTACAAATTCTTGATTTCTGTGCACAAATTCTCGCTAATTGTGCACAAATTCTCGTTATTTGTGCACAAATTCTGCTCATTTGACGATAAATTGTCATCATTCAACCACACATACTCGCCATTCACCAACACATACTTGCCATTCAACCACACATACTTGCCATTCGACCATACATACTTGCCATTCAACCACACATACTTGCCATTCGACCACACATACCTGCCTCTCGTCCGCGGATACTCAGCAGTCGGCAACGGATACTCATCAGTCGTCCCCGGATTCTTACGTTTCGTCCACGGATACTGACCAGTCCGCCGCATATTCGCACTAGCCGGCCGCGGAACCAGATCAATCGTCTGCGTATTACGGTTCGTCCACGGATACCCAGCAGACGACCGCGGATACTCAGCAGACGGCCGCGGATACTCAGCAGACGGCCGCGGATACTCAGCAGACGGCCGCGGATACTCAGCAGACGGCCGCGGAACCTTATCAGTCGTCCGCAGAAACTCATCAGCCGTCCGCAGAACCTCATCACTCGTCCGCAGAACCTCATCAGTCGTCCGCAGAACCTCATCAGTCGTCAGCGGATACTCACGGTTCGTCCACTGATACTCACGATTTGTCCACGAATACTCACCAGACGACCGCGGATATTCAGCAGACGGCCGCGGATATTCAGCAGGCGGCCGCGGATACTCAGCAGACGGCAGCGGATATTCAGCAGACGGCAGCGGATACTCAGCAGACGGCCGCGGATATTCAGCAGGCGGCCGCGGATACTCAGCAGACGGCAGCGGATATTCAGCAGACGGCAGCGGATACTCAGCAGACGGCCGCGGAACCTTATCAGTCGTCCGCAGAAACTCATCAGCCGTCCGCAGAACCTCTTCACTCATCCGCAGAACCTCATCAGTCGTCCGCAGAACCTCATCAGTCGTCTGCGGATACTCACGGATCGTCCACTGATACTCACAATTTGTCCACGGATACTCACCAGACGACCGCGGATATTCAGCAGACGGCAGCGGATATTCAGCAGACGGCCGCGGATACTCAGCAGACGGCCGCGGATACTCAGCAGACGGCCGCGGAACCTTATCAGTCGTCCGCAGAAACTCATCAGTCGTCAGCAGAACCTCATCAGTCGTCCGCGGAACCTCATCAGTCGTCCGCGGATACTCACGGTTCGTCCACGGATACTCACAATTTGTCCGCGGATACTCACGATTCATCCACGGATACTCACCAGACGACCGCGGATATTCAGCAGACGGCCGCGGATATTCAGCAGACGGCAGCGGATATTCAGCAGACGGCCGCGGAACCTCATCAGTCGTCAGCGGATACTCACGGTTCGTCCACAGATACTCACGATTCATCCACGGATACTCACCAGACGGCCGCGGATATTCAGCAGACGGCCGCGGTACCTCATCAGTCGTCCGCGGATACTCACGATTCGTCCACGAATTCGCGTCACTTGACCACGGATTTAAGCCACTCATCCACGAATTTAATCCCCTCGTCCAGACATTCACGCCAGTTGTCCATGCATTCTCGTCAGTTGTCCACGAATTTACGTGCTTTACCCACGAATCCTCGAAGTATGCTGGAATCCAATGAGCGACTTCCTTCCTGGTTTTGTCGCGTTTTGATTTCTGCTGCTTTGTTTCCTCTTTTTCCTGTGGAGCTAAATGTGAACAAAGATTTCAGTGATTTTATTGTACATTATTTACGAACAGACATTTAATCGACGACGGCTTATTGATGAACAGAGACTTCAATGAAATTATTACAGGTTAGCATATTAATGACGTGCATCATCGAATTGAAACAAAACAAAAATGCGCGATATGAATTTTATGAATGGTTTATTAAAAGCCATTACTTTCTTGTTAGAGAATGATAAACTCGTAGTTTGAACGACTTAATGATTGACTCAGACTACTGATGGTTTGTGCCAACATCTTGATAGTAACAAATTTACATCTAAATACACATAATCGTGAATAAACTGTGAATGTTTATGCATTTATTCTGCATACATGCTTTTTTTATTGCACTTATAAAAATAAGAATTCCTAAACATTCGTAGTCTAGTCGTAATACTAACATACCTGCCACGGGGTATTCTTCAGGACAAAAAAGTGCAAGAACACGGTCTCTTAGCTTCATTGGATCTGTAGGGGCCACCACGCTGTTCTCTACGGGTCTCGAGGTGCCTTCAGGATCCGAATCAGGTGGTTGGTTTGTGCCAACATCTTGATAGTAACAAATTTACATCTAAATACACATAATCGTGAATAAACTGTGAATGTTTATGCATTTATTCTGCATACATGCTTTTTTTATTGCACGTATAAAAATAAGAATTCCTAAACATTCGCAGTCTAGTCGTAATACTAACATACCTGTCACGGGGTTTTCTTTGGGAAAAAAAAGTGCAAGAACACGGTCTCTTAGCTTCATTGGATCTGTAGGGGCCACCACGCTGTTCTCTACGGGTCTCGAGGTGCCTTCAGGATCCGAATCAGGTGGTGGAGCGCCGGGCATCATTTGCGAAAGGTTTGGTATAATTGGTGTTTGTTTATTAGAAGCTGGATCGTACTCCGCCATCAAGCCAGCCAAGCAGCTAAGCACGTTATGTTAAATAAACTCTACACGTCAGTTTCGAAAACGCGTCTATACAGGTCAGCAGAATGTGGCTTCTTGTTCTCGAAATCGTAGATATTTTCGTAGACAACAATCCTGGCGGAATTAATTAGCGCATTTAGCCCTCCCCCCCCGATTTTCGCCTTCGCAGATTCAGTGCTGTCTAATACGTCCTTGTTGAACCTTGCCTAAAAAGTTAAAAAGTATCATACGATTATTCATTGTGAAAATATTACGTACTATTGTTAATTCAGAGTTTCGTTAAAATATGAAAATTTTACAATGTGAAATTTCTATCGGATTTCTTGTATTTTGATCGTTTTGTCTTCTTGTTAATTATTATCTTATAGAGACATTAATATTATATTAGGTTGATTACATCAAATAAAATTTGAAATCCACCTAGGTTCTTCGTTATATAAGTATAAATATAAACTAATTTTCTTGTTATTCTATGTACTTTTGTTCAAACGTATTCGCGGGCAGACGCGTTCGCGGTATAACGTGTCAACGTCTCGTCTCGATAAGATAATCGACGCCACGAATCAACCAATCGCCTATTTCAGTTAAGATAATAGGGGTGGTTTGAATGATATTCACACTGAATTAACAACTAAAATATCGCTCAACACTGAGTTAACAGTTAAAATGTCATTATTTTCAACAACTTTTGATTACTTTAAGTGTCTACGAGTGTACGAATGATATGTGTAAAAGTATTCTTACAGAAGAGCGAAAACCAGGTGAGTCATGACCGAAGAACTATTATTAACTGACGATCAGGTAAATGATATCGAACTATTAATAAGCGTCATCCCCACCATCGGTCGCTCTCAAGAGACCCTGCAATACCATACAGGGAAAAGAACACTTATCCCATGCTTTGCCGTAATGTAAACTTTAGGTATGTATTGTATAAATTGGGGATCTCTGCAATACGAAAAATCTCTAATTCTTATGGTTTATGAGCAATAAATCAGTTCCTTGGAAATAATGCGGGTTCGAGCAAATACGATTGAGTAGTTGTTGACTACCTCGGCCGAAGGATGGATTAGGTTATATGCTACGGTCAAGGAACGCAATATTTTCATTGTAGTATGTGTCACGTCCCGCGACCCGCACGATCTGTAGCGCAAAAGTAAAATTGGTAATTTCTTTCAAATCAAGGCAATTTAAAACGTTTATTTAAAACCATGTTTACAATATTTGAAGTGAAAGGCAGTTGAAGCCACTAAAAGTCATATCTTGCGAATACTTATCTAACCATGTTTTTATATTTACCCAATTATGTTTCTATAACGATATTAAGACAATTTAAATTGTAAACAAAGTCGGCAGTTGAACAGACGTTGAGGATCTTCCCAAACATTTTCAAAAGAATGACCCCGACGTTTTTTCATTTCCGACGGATATAAATGTAGCGACTCAGAGAAGTCAGAATGAGAATATTTACCGTTCGTTTATCGAGTAAGAACAATAATTACCGTTCGTTTATCGAATAGTATACAATAATTGTTCGTTTATCGAGTAATAATAATTATCGTTCGTCTATCGAGTATATTAATTAATTACCGTTCGTCAACCGAATAATTACCATTGTCTATCAAAAAGTTAGTTATCATTTTGTCAACTGAAGAATCATCATCTTGTTAACCGAAGAATCATCATTTTGTCAACCGAAGAATTTTATGTCCGTCAATCTGTTAATCAATTGTTAATATCGAAATCAAGTAAGATTTGAATAAATCATTACATATTGCAAATTTACTTTCGAACAACTTTCATCCTCTCCCGTGCCAGTATTCCCGCACATAGCAGGTTAGCTTAAAAAGTGAAGCTAATTGCCAGTTGCATTAAACGTCAGTTAACGCTACCTTCTCATCGACAACTAAATGGAACATAACAGTATGCATTTCCAAGTATACTTTACGATTTGTTTTAAATATGTATATTATATATATATACACAAAATTCTTTATATTGTTAAAAACGAAACGGTACCTTTCGTAATAAAAATCGTATTACTTCAAGTTGATTCTTGTTGAAGTTTCAAAAAAGTAATAGTTTCAAAACGATTGAAATTAAATCAAATAATTCGATCATTCACAGTAAATAGACTTCTAAATAACAACAAATAACTCTAAGTATTCAACAATTTAGTACTATTTTATATTAAATAATGTCCGATATATATTTGTAAAAGGATTTATTGCAAAAGAAAGATATTTATTATACACGACTGTCTTGCATGTAAATACATATGCTTATGTTTGGTTCCTTCTGAATGTTTTCATAGGTCCAACACTTTGAATGTCCTTGTGAATCTTCTCCTTGATTGTACCTGTAGCCCATATCTATACGTATATTCTCATCATTGATCAATGGTTTTCGATGCACGCTTGAATCAAATAAGCGACTTTCTCGTAGGGTCCGCAGCGTTTTAATGCGCTTATCATGGTGCTCCACCGTTTTGTTTCCTTTTTTTCTTCTGGAGCTAAATGTGAACAAAGATTTCAGTGATTTTATTGTACATTGTTTACGAAAAGACATTTAAACGATGACGGTTTATTAATGAACAAAGACTTCAATCGAATTATTATAGGATAACATATTAATGACGTGCATCCTCGAATTGAAATAAATCAAAAATCGCGATATGAATTTTATGAATGGTTTATTAAAAGCCATTACTTTCTTGTTAGAGAATGATAAACTCGTAGTTTGAACGACTCAATGATTGACCCAAATTAGTGATAGTTTGTGTCAACATATTCACAAATTTACATCTAAATACACATAATCGTGAATAAACTGTGAATATTTATGCATTTATTCTGCATACATGCTTTTTTATTGCACGTCTAAAAATAAAAATTTCTAAACATTTCACACTAGTCGTAATATTAACATACCTGTCATGGGGCTGTCTATGGAACCAGGACAAATTCTGATAACACGTATTCTTTGTGACGCGAATCCTCTAGCTAAAGGGATCGTCATGCCGGAAACCGCGGATCTGTTGGTGTCATAAGCAACTAAACCAGGTGGTGGTTCATAAGCCATCATGCTCGGAAGATTTATAACGACTCCTTTTTATTGATTTGAATCTTGTTTGTTCTTCGCCATCAAGCCAACCATTAAGCGCGTTACGTTAAATAAACTCCACACGTTAGTTTCGCAAACGGGTCTATACAGGTCAGCAGAATGTGGCTTCTTGTTCTTGAAATCGTAGATATTTTCGTAGCCATCAACACCAGCAGAATTAATTAGTACGTTTACGTCGTCGAATTTCTCCTTCACACATTAGATGCTCTCTAATACGTCCTTTTTGAGTCTCGCCTAAAAAGTATCATACAATTATTCATTATGAAAACATTACCTATTATTATTTCAGCGTTTCGATAAAATATGAAAATTTTGCAATGTGAAATTTCTATCTGGTTACTTTTATTTTGATCGTTTTTTCCCGTCTTGTTAATTATTATCTTATAGAGACTTTGACATGGTTAATGCCATGGAAGTCACCGATGACCGGCGCACCAAAATTAGTAGTAATATATAATTTGAACAAATGTCAATAGTTAGAAATTTTTTATTATTTCCATCGTTACTACAATAGTGTGACGAAATTAATACAGTATAAAACATATAAAAATAGTTTTATTGATACATGAAATATAGATCTATTATGTGCGCCCCCCCCCCACAAATGGCTGTCGAACATGGGAAAATCCGCTTTTACCTTAATGAATAATAACCCTAAGGAACGTTTCGACTTGAAAGATACATGATGGCAATTAAGGGCCTTGACAGCAAAGTAGACAATGCTAAATCTCGTGGCAAGTCTTTAGAATTATTGCGGGTCCGAATAAGTATGACCAAGGTATGGATTATTGTTTATAGTAGGACCTGGGAAGTAGAAACATAGAACATTTATTTACCAACGCGAAGAAACAATACGAGATAATTCATAATCGTAAAAAATCGGGCGAATCGAGCGAAATTGCACTATAGCGCAATGGGAGCTGCCGGTGCCTTCAGTAAGATAAATTCATTAACACTTGACTGCTATGCCGAAATCACATGTTTCGCTTAGGACGCCACGGGAGTATTTTTATTTTCCAAAGTATATAATGGCAAAATAATAATAAATTGATGATGTAAGACAACATTCTTCCCCAATAGACCGTTTATCTTATTGGTGGTCACGGGTCACCATCGCGGCGCCTTGCTAACAGTTGATAGCGACATATTATAGCAAGTCTTCGTTTATTTCAACAAACCATTCGCATTCGTTATTTCGTCGTAAGCAAAACGTCAACAATATATTGTTGAGACGTGTAGAAGATATTAGTAAACAGTATTTGCACATTCTACATATAATAGTAAGGTATGTGCGCACTTCTAACTTCAATTATATGATTATAAAGCAGCGTTTACGATTATTTTCTAAGGTGTGTTTATAATAATATTCGTAGATTATGTTTGAGGTGGATATGCCATGATAGCGTGCTGCTGATGTATAGGTCGGTGTGAGGTGCTGCTGTTTTTTCTCATTTATGAATCGTGGAGAAAAAATCGGACTACGAGTGTCGGGATTTGAACTTGGTGTGGAAACGTTCGTAACCAACGGCGCTAACCACTGCTTTTTTTTCTTTTTTTATTAACGTTTATTTAAACCAAGATACAATTTTTAATACATATTGGGTATTCACAATAAACTATGAATTTCGATAAGATGTGTTAGGCAAAAGTACCGATACGCGACGGTACGACGTAGCCATACTATATTATGTGTCAGCGTTTTACATTTTTTTTGTTTTAAATCTATTCTTCGGATTTAAGCCGCTGGGGAGCGGAGCTTTTATGTAATTTTGTTTTTGGTTGATTTTTCTGTCCTGAAAACTTGGTCGCAAAACAGGACGCTTCGGTAGTCTACTTTTTGGGTGCTGTATAACTTTGGGGAGAGGCGGGATGATGGGGAGGGGGCGGGAGAGGGAGATGTCAAATAGGTTTATTTACAATATTTACAAATATTTACAGTTTACACTTGTGTTATATGGTGTCAGAGTTGAGTTCTGTCGGTTTAATGATTTGCTCTCTTGTTTTATTATGGATTTGGAATCCACCAATATTTCTTTGTGTTTTTCTGTGTTTGTCTTTAGTGTCTTTCAGAGGGAGGGCCATGTTGTATCTCCACCTAGTGTCTGCGGTTTGTCCGTTTAAGTTTTCTTCGTAGAGTAAAGTTTTGGTCCCTATTTTTCTTTTTATGTGATAAATTATTGGAATGTTATTTTGGTCTTGGAGGTAGTTTTTTTCGTCTAGGTATAGGAACGCTTCTGGGGGGATGTAGCCTGTTGCCAGAGTGTGCGCTAACCACTGCTCTGCAGTCGTCCGGTCGAGGATAGGGTCTTTGTGTAGCAAACCACGGGACAGAAACCGTTGGAAGGTTTTGCTGTCGAGTGCCGCTACATATTTAATTGTTCAATGGGGCACTTTTTGTTTCAAATTATCTTCTATTTATCGGTTATATTCAAAATGCCCTAACTGTCAATTTTCATATAATTTTTACAATTATAAGAAGTTCAAGCGCTCCGGACAACAGTGACCATCGTGGCGTCACAGGAGAAACCGTGGCTGGCCATACATGACCAACGTGGTAGTCAAAGTATTCACTGTTGATCTTCATGAATTCAAGCTACGGTATCTTGTGAAATATTTATGTATTGTACAACTATTTTCATTGTTGAGAACTTAGTACGCATGTGTAAATATTTTAAAAGAATAAATATATAATTTAGATTACTATCACGATCAATCAGACGATGATAACTTTTGCTAGAAACATTTGTTAAATAAACGGAATGGCGTTTACACGAAATAGCATTTCGATGCGTAGACCAGAATTTCCAATGAATCAGGAGAAAAGTTAAATTTATAAATACAGAAGCTTGTGCGGCGTTTGGCAAAGTATGGAAACGGTAGAGTATTGCCGTTGCGGTTGATAATATTGGTAACCGCATTTAAATGACAGACATAGTGCGGTTCTCCAAATAGGATACTTTTGAATTGTAACGCCAACATTGGTGGTACGTACTGACAGAAAGCGCAGTTTCTAATGGACACTTAACTTCAATTAAACTAAAATTCAAACTATCCAACGTCGATGTTAGTGACGCTGTTCCGCTAGTTATTATACTGGATCTAAATCGTGTGAACTAGCGCGAAAGGATACCACGAGCCAGGAATCGGACCGTGTCCGAAACGATTCATTACAAGCCAATTAAAAGTACCAGACTTCTGATACTCAGTAATGTTATATGTTCTACCTCATTAACATGTTTGTTATGTAGCATTAAAGAGAAAATGCCTGTCTGTTTAATGCATTCACGTGATGTTGATCAAATCAAATTATGTAATCGACTTTATTTCAGTATTTTTTATTTATATTTTATTTGCAATGCGTATGTGTAATTCCTTGATATTTAGAAATTAGTTCGTATTAGAAAATTCGGTATTTTTGACGTTACATTAGATATTCTTATTCATTATAGTCGAATATTAGAAAATTAATTAAAATGCAGGCGATTTGTGACTTTTATCGAAGAAAACTATATCATAGGCAGTATCACAGTGTAGATATAGGTATAACAAAAGAAATTTTCCTTATTAAAAATTTTCACTAACTTTTAACTCGCCCTTTTGTCTAGGAATAGTATGTGCAAAATTTTCGAAACTTGAAACTAACTCAAATTAAATTAACTAAAGAGAGCGTACTTTAATATACATACATATACTGCAGGTACAACTCGTCTGCGTGTAATCGATTGAATCCCACCGACGCGACATGACGATATAACGCGGAATAATTGAAAATATTTCGCAATGTCGCGAAAATCAACGCGCAAATCGATCAAATATTAGTAATCAAATGTACTGACGGCGAAAACACGAGCATAATGAACCGACTTGTTTGCTAACGTCGACGTAGCGCGTGTATTATTTACTCGTTAGTGTCATTCACAAATTCGATACGCACACGAAACGCACTGTGCCGTCCCCTTGCACGTTTCTCCAATTCATCGACATTAACGAGGCGTTTCGGTGTCAGCAGTGAAATTTCGCCGTGTTAGGGAGTTGTACGTCGAAAAATCCAAAATCCAAGCCGATTATCATCGACGATGGCGCCAACACTAGGTTTGGTGGACGGTGGTCAACCAGAAGCCAGTTCTCGTGGGTCGCAGTTAATTCGCGAAAATTCGCTGATACAGATTATTGTTTAATCCGGATGTTGAAATGTATCATGTTTGAGAGAATCCGGGAAATCGAAACTAGCTGTGTGAAATCAATAGCATTCGATTCAAAAACAAGGAAGAGATGATTGGGTTGAGAAATATCAGACTGCACATATTATCAACCAATCAGAACGTTAATCGTTCCGTCATCTTACGAAAACTATCTAACAAATCAATATTTGCAAGCGTGTAGAACATTTTACTGAATAGAGTTGTCTGACTAATATTTCTAGTTAGCGCAATCTTAGCAGGACAGCGCAGGAGCAAGGGAGATACTGTAACCTATCGCTCATCACCGCACGTTGCTATATCATTTTATTCGTATATGTGATAATATACAGGGCGTCCCAATATTGATGGTACAACCTAGAGGAGGTGATTGTACAAAATAGGACGAAAATATGGAATAAATTTTGTTCATTTGAAGTTTTGTTTTCGAGAAAATGGACTTTAAATTTCCTCCGAGAATTCGAGAGTCGAACATATCTATATGTGCAGTATGATGGCCAGCATTTTCATTAATTTTTGCATTAATAAAGTAAATCTTAAGAATTATATATTTTATTATTACTCATAAACCTATTGCATGTGGTTTGTATCGTGATTTGTTTAACCAAATTCAAAGTCTACTCTCTCGAAAACAAAGCTTCAAAAGAACAAAATTTATTGCATATTTTCGATTTATTTTATCATGTACAATCACTCCCTCCATATTGTACCATCATTATCGGGACACTCTGTATAATGACAACTGTATTTCGGTCAATACGTGTGTTTATCTTTATGATTGCGTTGAGTCTGCCAGAAACAACCAATCGGATCCGCATTCCTTTCGCAGGACTTCTCTATAGCAGTGCATAGTACATGTCATGTCAATCGAATCTGGAAACGATTATACTATTTCTTACTCTGAATAACACTATTAAATATTTCTCTTTCGATAAATTGTTTCTTCAACCGAAACCGAAGAATTGGAGGCTCAAAACGAATCAATGCGATGGGAATTATCAACGAAACCGAGGTTATTAACGCGTTTCACGAGCCAGTAAGCAACGCAGCAGCCAGAGAGTGGCATCGACGAAAAGCAAACGTCATAATTGCCACGTAATTATGCGCATTTTAATTTGTAACTCGCTCCACCCCCTTCACCATAAACTCACCCCTTTTACATCTCCCTCCTCGTTACTTTGTTCGCGGTGCGGTATCACGCGGACACCGGCGCGAAACGCGAGCAATCGCAGCAAATTACAATCATGGCTGTTTGACGTGCGTGAGAGTTTGATTTATTAATCATCAGCCCGCAACGGGACAGTTTCCCGAATATTTTCGCGCCGTCGCGCCCCGCCGTAATTTTCTCGCAGCCCGCGACCGTTGTAATTTATTCCCGCATGTTATTTGTCTCTGCATCACTCTCATCCTTCTTTCTCTCTTCTTGTTTCTTTCTTCCAGCACTTGTCTGTTTTATTTCCATGGTTCTAATAGCGTTAGCTATTATATACTTTGAATATATATATATATATATATATATATATATTTTTTTTTTAAGAAACTACGCATATGTTTTAATGTATAAAACGTTTGATATGCACCAACCTAATATGTATCTTTTTATGTTAGTTGCACTGCCAAAATTTTAGAAGTGGCAAACATTCTTGTCTTGAAATTTTTATTGTAAACTTTAGAATTTTCTGCTCTAAATAAATAATTTTATAGAAACAATACGTTTGTTCATTTGATATATCTATACATGTCACAGATCGATGTCTGTTGGAGCAGATATGGTGGTTAACATTTTCCGTTGGATAAAAATGATTGGAATGAAATCAACGCATTTCCACTTTTCAAACTGACCGATGGCGTTGGGTGATTTCGATATAGAAATCGAGAAAATTATCGCGAACGTTGGCGGATTCGAGTAGGTCTGGGTTAGGTAAGCGGAATCGTACCAACAGGCTTTCACGCGCACGAGCTGGACGCTGGTCCGATTTGAATACATAACTGGCCGGATATAAACGAGCCTATGAATAAAATTTAAATTCCAATCAGCGGCTGAACAATGCCACAATACCTGCGGTCGTCCGGTAGAAATCAAGTCGTATAATGCATTTGGTGAATCTGCCTGTCTAGACATTGCGTTGTGGCGTTTATAATCGACGAAACTCCCACTATGTTCATATCTCAACTTCTAAAGAATATTTCATTTTTTCCCTTTTTTTCTTCTTCCGAGTGATATTCTTGAGCGATAAACAATTCGTGACGTATTTATTGAAATTAAAAACAATCAGTGAGAAATTTACGATAAAATAAAATCCCGGTTTTTCATTTCAAAGCATTCAAATAAGAACGAATACAAATATTAGCCATTTGTTTCTGATTAATTCGTTGTTATTCTGTATTTATGTTATAATTTTTTAATATTGTACGACATCTTTTCTCATTTTTATTCTTAGAATATGTTAGACGGACTTTTTGTGTTTAAAAGAATTGAGACAGTCTGTATAAGATAAAGTTTTTCCAATTGAAAAGCATCCAATCAAGCGGCTCATCTGTTACTTATAAATTCCATGTGTGTCCAGGGGACGAAATTCTAGTAATTTCCTTGGTTGTTTAACGATAACCGTGTTTCATACTAGGGACAGCTGCAATACAATACGTCGTCAAGAAGATTCTGGACATCTGTATTACAAGACCTTCTTTTTTCTTCTTCGACGTTTGCTTCAAATCCTCTATTGCGGCGTCGCTCGTGACTTATTCCAGACGAGTAAGGGTACGTATTTGGCATGACGTCAAACGTGGATATTAGGATTCCCAGGGGTGGATAGCCAAAGGGGCCAAAAGGAAACGGGAAAGAAAGAAAAAAAGAAAGAAGAACTATGTGGTACCCATTCGTGCGTCACATCCGTGACCAGCCTACCGGCTGCACGGGTCTTCGCAATCGTCTACCAGTTTCTTACGTGAAAGGTACCTTTAGTTTTCCAACACGTTACAGTTTTTTCATTCTGCAACTTCCTTGTCGACGTTTTTCTATCGTAAACAGTATTGGATCCATTTATATAATGTTGCAAGATTGTTTGAAGTATCATTGTATTCTATGGTACCAAGAAAGGAATTTTTTGTAATACTGCAGCTTATGAGGGTATTTGAATACTTACCACTACAGTGTTAGTAAACTGAATAATGAATACTTATAATTACAGTGTTAATAAAGTTTCAGAAAGTTTCATATAAAATACGTAATATATTCATAAAAATTTTCTACGGTAAGTATTAGAATATTTTCACAAGCAACTGTGTATACATAATTTTCAAGGCTTACAAAAATATTTGAGTATCTACTATAGAAAATTTTTATGAATACGTTATCTATGTATTACGCGAATCTATCTGAAGCTTCTACTGTGATTACAATCTTATCACTTGCCTCAGCAAGACGATTCTTCAGACTCTTCAGTGTCGCGTATATCGATCTCGAAATGATGGAAACTGCGAAACACCTTTAAACCTCCTATATTTCCTTCTTGTTACCGTTGAACATTCCTGATTCCTCTGTTCCAGAGGCGGAAGCGAACTCGTTTCTTCCTCCTCCTTTCCTTTCGATGTCGACAAGAAGGGAGGCCCTGCTGCCTCTTTACGAATTGCAAATTTTCGGCAAGTTTTCGTTAGGGAAATTCAGCCGACGGTGTTCATTGTATACAAAGTGGCACTAGAGGATAGAGTAGATAGCTGAGAGGAGCGAGGAGAGGAGTCTCGGATACGCGCTCCACGGTAAAAGCACAAATATTTGACGGGTAAATAGAGTGATACTTGATGCGGCGCTGGTTGGTTCAGGGCACAGCCGCTGCTGCTGCTACGTCTGACCCCAAAGCTCCCGTTGCTGATGTCGTCCCGTGTTGCTAACGTTGCTACTCGCAGCATCGTTGACGATAGTCGCGATACCAATTGTTTGGTTCGTTCAGGTTCGCTGTTTTAGGAAACGTTTTACAATCGGATATCTGGTTTGTATGATGGGATTTGTCGTGTTTCGGTAAATTGCAAACGTTAAGTTGCAAAGTTTGATTGTTCATCGCCGTATGGTCGTTGTGAAATCGTCTTAGTCAAATAACTATAACTTCCACATTTGGAATTGTGTTATACTGGAAGTCTGGTATACTTCCACATTTTGGAATTTCATTATCACTGTCACAATGCTCCAATATCGTGATTACATTGATACAGCTTAAAACAGATCCGAAAATATGTGAAAAGAGTATAAGATATCTGTTACAAGTATACATTTCACAGATACAAAAGTGTTTAAATAATCAATTATTTATCAAATTACCTAAATATTCAACGCCACGATATTTAACACTTCTTCTATACTAAAGATTATCATATTCATACTGCAGGCTAATTCTTCAACGACAAACATGATGTAAAGCAGATTCGAAAATGGAATAGTACTTCGTCAGAGATAGAACGGTAACATAAAATTACAAATCTGTTGAACTCGATTCGCGATGTTCGCAAATCAGGAGACTGAATCGACAAGACCGGTTCGACGTGGCTATTCGTCAACTGGGAGAACCCTAACGTCTACCGTGCCACGATAAACCTGGAGCTTCGATTCCCTTCGTAGACTACCCTAGCCATTAAACACAATGCCGCTGCTATTATTCTTCACGGTGTTATTGAACGGGCCCCATTATCATCGTATAATATCGCGATATCTTTTCACCCCCGATGGGTGTGTCTACAGAATGGAAGAACTGCCAAATCGTAGCGGGCTCGTTTCGAGGCTCATATGCTTGGAACTTCGCCTAGAAATCCTTGGCAAACCTGGATTTCACTCGAAATTAATAGTTTTTAAGAATATACCCGGAAACCAACGTACATCTATTCGACGTTCTATTCGAACGAAAAATTCTTATTAGTCTCATTTTTTTAGTAGAATTTTTATTAGATCTCGATGTTATAAATTTAGATGTAACAGATAATTCGATTTAATGTGTCATAGTTTACTGAGTAATATCGTTACATTTATTGAATTTGGTCACTTGGATACGGTATGTTCCACTTTTTATTATTTGGGTCCTCTTCCGTAATAATCTACCAATCAATTTAAGTTCACAATTATGCGATTTTACGTTACATAAAATACATTTTTGGGAAATTTAAAATGCAATAATATGCGAAAATATATACAATACGAAGAATAGAGTAACTCGTAACTCGTAAGTATTTGTAATTTTTAATAGAGTAATATAACCAAAAATTCTGCTCAGATTCTACTATAATTTTGATTATGAAAATATAAATTTTCTCAAATCCTGCAGTATAAATATGGGTACTTTTGCTTAAAGAAAAACTAAATTTCAATTTACAATCACTGATTTTCGGCGTCACGCTGAAGTCTACAATTATTCCAACCCACTTTAACCAAAAACTAATTAATAATTTTAACCTCAAATGAATATTCAATCTAAAACTGTCAAAATCGTGTGCACCTATCGACTATAGTTATTCTTTCAAACATATGGTCGATGTTGCCTTTGTTAAGAGCAGCGATTTCCGCTTGCGGAATTCTTGCTAAGGTTTTCGTGTTTAATACGTCCCCATTTCTCTGGTGAACTCGGGCAAAGAGCTAACGAAGGTGGATGAACGTCCCTGGCCAGTGGGTAAAATGACAGAGCAGCTCTCTCTCTTTGTCTGGCATAAGATAAACAGTAGCCAATTATAAATTCCTCGTATGCAAATCCTCGGCAGTGAAGCGCCTACCGTTGCTTCCTTCCTTCCGTGTGCGCGCTCAAGAACCGGAAGAGACAGCGCTGTGTCGCGAACAGTACGACGAAACGAACGACGAAGGACAGAGACGATGACGACGACGATCAAACATCGAGACGAAAGACTCTGTACGCAGATGGTGAGATAGAGGGAAATTCGTAACAGAGGAAACGAGAAGGAAAGGCAAACCCCGAGAAGAAGGAACACACAGAGGGGATGATAGGATGAAAAGAGGTGGAGGTGGAGGTGGGCCTGATTGGCGGCGGCGTTAACTGGGAAAGCTAAGCCAGGAGTCAGCTCGTCGCTGCTGCGTCGTCATCCGTGTGACAACTTATAATTTGATAGAAACCCGCTTCGTACTGCGCTTGTACCAGTTGGATACCCATCCTCATTCCGCTTGCTACCTCTTCAACCCCCTTTTGCTTCGGTCATCCAGTTATCCCGTACCTAATACCTAATACATGTGTACGCAAACATATGACACGTATGTATTTTTAACACTTTATGTACCGAATTACACGATTTTTATTGTAGATGTTTTAAGACAATTTTAATAATACACACACTCCTTACAATGTGCATTCTTTGTATGCCATGTTTTCTAAAGTCACATTGTTAAAGATTGTTATCAGTTTGTAATACATGTTTATATTAGGTTGTTCAAAAGGTGTCTTTCTTTTACAGACCCGTCCTTTACAAGGATGCATCTTTATACAAACGTGAGACCTAATCTGTCGAACGTTGTGATCTTTATTTTGATAGAACAAAATGATCATATGTAATTTCATAAAATAATATAAAACGGAAAATGTTGTGCATCCATTATTTCTTTATAAAACGAAAGAAACTTTTTGGGCGACCTAATATTTAGAATGTTTGAAAAGTATATATTTTAAATAAAATAAAAATTGCATTGGATAGAAAACGATGATGTAACTTAAGATTTAAAAGGTTAATTGGATTGATTGTATCGCGATGTTTGCACTGGGATGACGCTAGTTTCGAGGAGTTAGTCGACTGACTGCGTCCTCGTGCGATTCAACGCGATTCGCGTAGATATTCAGACGACGATTTATTATGCATGTAAGTCGATCGTCGGCGAAGGAACTTTTCCAAGACTTCGCGTACACGATTTGCAAAAGATGAGGCTGGACGAAGGATATCGCGAAGAACACGCGGTTAGATCGCGGAATCTTGATGAGAATCCTGAGGTTTGTGTGCTCTGGACTTTTTGGTAGTTTAATGAAACATTCCTTTCTTTATAGTGTTATCTCATTACTAAACTACGACTATCCATGCAAATTTTTGTGAACGCAGCTAAAGTAACAGAACATTTCGGTATTTCCATTTCGCCAAAGTTAGAATCGAGGCAACAAGCTTCGTTAGCTAAATCATCTGAGAATTGCAAATTTGAGTGTGATTTTACACTTACGAGACGCATTGTAGTTCCATTTCACGCAAGTTAGGACCGCGGCAGCTACCTTCACTAACAAAATCATCCAGTCAATATCTCATCGTTCTCTAGGAAGCCGGATTTCATCGTCTCGGAGGGTGTCTGAAAGATAACCGAATTCCGGAGACCATCAAGCCGGACCGTTTGTAGGCGAACGTGTAAATTCACGGGCGATATAGTGGCTGTGATACTACGTTCTACGAGATATGTTCTCAAACGAATGCCGTTGTAGAAAGAGACAGTCTCTACATCGTTGGTGGAAACGCGAGGAGAGGAGAGAAGGAAGGGAAAACGTTGTGCACGCTACCGTAACTTCGCGTCACGGCCGGTGAGCTTCATCGATCACCGGCCAACTCAATTTGTCTCCATTGATACCAATCTGCTGAGCAAGCTCGTCCCCTTTCCACCTTCCATCCCCCAGTACCTCTTCCAACCTTCTCTCTCTCTCTCTTTCTCTCTCTATTTCACGATGCTTGTTGGTCCTTCTCTCGTCTTGCCCTTTCTCTTTCGTCGACGAAATTCCTTCTTACAGAGCGTAACACACGCCTAGACGACGTAGATCTTTGTAGCCTAGCTTCCACTTAACAGCGCCTCGTCTCATCGCGTGCACATCCACCTGTTTATCCGCAGCAATTTATACCACGATGGAAGCAGCATGACAAGCGATGCAGTTTTACGAGATCGATTACCAATGGTGATAACGTTCTAACGTTGGATTTGAACCTTTTTGAGGCAGATCTTTGTTTTAATTCTGTAACAGTGTTATAAAGTAACGAAGAATTTTAAACGAACCTTTCAGAGAGTAATTATCTCTTTGCGAATAAGATTTTTTGTGCTTTTGGTATCAGATTTTCTATTCTATAGATTTTCTACACGTGCAAAACATAATATATATTATAATACTATATATATATTGTAGTTTATTAGTTGTTTTATAAATTTCGGTAACAAGTTCTGTTGTCAAACTTTATCATTATCGTATGTATTTAAAAAAAAGAGGAAACGTAGAATTTCTGAAGCGTAAAGCGAAAGCGTTGGATAGAATTTCCGAGAAACAGTAGTATAGCCCCGTATCGAGTTAGACTCGTCCGGGGAACCGGAATTCATCGTCTTATCCGTTCTTTTCTTCATCCGGACCGACTCGCTCCTTCCCGGAGCAAGTCGAAAGTCAATAATCTGGAGTAATCTGTCTTTCCGGCAGAAGCTATTTTCATTGTACTCGAGATCCACAGTGAGTCACGGTCGGCGTGCGTTAATCAACTAAAAGCTGGTAGTCTGAGTTTACACACCGCGTCTCAATAGCTACTATCGTCTATCTCTCATACCGATAGCGAAGCTTCTCTCGAACGTCGGCTAGAAGATGCAGATATGTATGGGCATACAATCAAATTGCCTTGGTAATCACATGACATTAGTTGATTACGTTGACAAAACTCAAACTCCTTAGATCTTTATGTAGGATTGTATTTTTATATTTTTTTTCGTACGATGTTCATGCTCGTTGTTTAATTTTAGTGCGTGTAATTCCTTATAAAAATTTACTTCTAATGCGTCGTTACCGATACTTGAGACGGAAAACTTAAGACTTACAGAAGTAGCCAAGTTTCCTGCGAAAGATCCTACTTAGTTGCATAAAGTATTATCGTCGTAAGGACGAAACGGTGAAGAGCTCTCGGAATCTCGAAGGGATGTTCTGCCATTTTAGAATCTATAAAAACTTCTTGCTTAAGAACCGACCGTAGTTCGTAATGGAACTCGTAAAATGCTTATTTCCTTCGCAAACCTCTTTTGCATCAACTCTCTCTTTCTCTACGTATCAACGACAAATAATAATATCGATTACATTTAATAAAAATATCAAATGACTTGGAAATAGTTTACGGTTATTAATAAAAAGAAATCGCATTTATATGAAACGACCACGAAGGGGTGATCGCAATCCATTATCATAAACGATACTGAAATTGTTGTCCATTCGTTGTAGTACGAAAGAATATCATTACACTAAGGTAATTTAAAATTTATTAATTCATATATATCCTAATATATAATCCTAATTGCAATATGTATATAGTGTAGTATCGTGGAAATTAAGATATACATTTTTTCCCGATTACTTACAATTTATTAATAGTGAATTAAATATACAAATATTAATAGGACAGAAAATGATGTTTGTTTAACTGAAAGTAAATGCGATACTCGTGTCTATCTCAAATAACTTTACAGTTATTTGGCAACTCTCGTCACAACGAATCTAACACACTCTCTCTCTCTCTCTCTCTCTCTCTCTCTCTCTCTCTCTCTCTCTCTCTCTCTCTCTCTCTCTCTCTCTCTCTCTCTCTCTCTCTCTCTCTCTCTCTCTCTCTCTCTCTCTCTCTCTCTCTCTCACTAGCAACTCTAACAACTCTACAACACTGACAACTCGATCAACTCTCTCAACTCTACTCTTCGATGTCTCGATCAACTCTGATTCTCGCAACACACTCACTCTTCAACTCGCATACTCTGACCTCTCGGTCACCCCTCCTTGAAAACCGAAACCGTCCTTCTGCTCTAACGTTGTTTATCGTTTTTCTCATACCTCTGCAAGAACTAGGTGACTTTAGTCACATAGGCGCTCTTAAATGTAAACGAACCACAGAAGGGCGATGTACACGGTTTTTTCTATTTTCGACCGATCTATAATTAAACTCCTTTACGATATTACAATAGGTCAATAAAAAAAAAAAAATAAAATACAATATATGTTTTAAATTACTTTTCTATAATTTTATGACACATAAATTGTCAATTTCAAAGCGTGCTTTATTATACTTGAAAGAATCATACATTTAAAGGTTAAGTATACTCGTTCAATCATTTGTATTCAATCAAATGCAATTGAATTCAGCATTTATTTATTCAATCGTGGCGAAGAATTATTCGCTTCATCAAATTTATCGAAAGTTTTACTTAAACGGTGTGCGAAGAGCAAATAAATCGATTTCAACGTTTGTAAATGGAAAAGAAAGGACTCGGCTATCGAGATCGAACCGTCAATAGCGATTTCGTATTTACGAGGCATGAATTTTACAACTCGTTCAGTGTAACGTGATTATCAGAATTCCGAGCCCCGACTGCAACCCCGGACACGTTAGCGTGTCGAAAACGTGGACGCGTATGGAACCGCTCTACACGCTCTATTTCCCGGCATGCATAATACACGGTACAGGCGAGTTTACATTCCCGACGCCGAATCGAAAAAGTTTCGATTTTCACGTCTATTGTTTGTCGCGACTTTTCGAAAAGCCGCCATCGTATTATACGTGTAGGATTTTATCAGAGAAAGGATAATTTTTTGAACTATTATTCAATAATAATAAGATATCGCGTATATAGAAAACTAATACATATAGAAAAATTGTAATGAGATGGTGTTGAAGATTAGGATTTCATCGATTTCATCATATTCTGTTTTTCAAGCAACGTTTAAAAATGTTTATTGATTTATCAGACTTACCTTGTTGCTTTATAAGTGTTTTAGCACAGCCTTGTAGACGAGGATTCTCATGAATTCATAAATAAGATTCTATTAAATAAAACAATACTCTCTAATAATATTTTCAACAATATGTTCAAGCGTTTCTTTAGAGTTAAATAAACGAGGAGTTTCGTAATTTTCTAAATTGTTCAATTTTACAAATACGCTATTTATACGTAGATTTCAAAAAATCTGAAACCCTTCATTTTCACTGGTTTTTTAATTCTAGCGTTAATGAATTGATGTAACGACATAAATTATTTACTCGTGAAACTTTCTGAAACATCACGATTTCGACCGCAATACACGTCACCGACGAGACGCCTTAAACTTCCTGCTCCTCTTCAGCACAATAATTCCCGCGACTTTCAGTTTCGAAACGAGGGACCAAGAGCGGAAGCCCCGGGTCGATAGGCGCGATTCGAACGATTTCGTCTAGACGTTCGGCTCGATCGGTCGGAAACGATTTGTCCCCGAGGCCGTGTGCGGGAATTCGGATATTCCGCGTCGGAATCTTGGTTCGTTGATGGAAAAACGTGGCCGCGGAAGTCGGTAACGACCAGCCAGCCACTGCTGAAAAAAAACTTTTAAAGTAAATATCGTAAAAATTCATTTCCTACCAGCAATACGTTTCCATTCGTTCTCTTTCCGCCTCTCTGTTTCCTGTGCTCGTTTTTGTCACTTTTTCCCCCTCTCGTTTTGCCTCTGCGAATACAATAATCCCGGCTACTCGTATTCGTAAGCGTTAGAGGGGTTAAAACGCTGCGTAGAGAAAGAAGGGGTGGCTAGTCGGTGTTAGGGGCTGCTGCAGGTGTTAGCATATATCGTTTAAACGAGTCGGTTCTTTATGATGAAATTAAAACAAGCGAGTACAGGCGTAGACACTGGTTAACTGGTATTTGTCGACACAGAATCGGTGGCTTCTCGCGAAGCTAAACGAGAACCAGACGTTCAATTCGTTTAACAGCCAGCGATTCAGTGTATGATACACCGATCGTGTAATTTATATGCGGCTTATTGAAATATAAGTGAATCAAACTCGATTCAATAAGCGTTTTCTGCACTCCTTTTAGATAATAGTATTTTATGTTGTATGATAATTATTTAATATAAATAAATGTTATTTTTTCATAGGGGTTATCTATTTTTATTCTTATTCTAATTTTTTTTAACATTTCAGATGTACAATGCAGATGTTCAGATCGCAATTATTTATTTGTAATCATTGAAAACAATAATTTCTTTAATTTTTATTTAATATTGTATATTGGATATTAATATAATATTGAATTTATAATTCTATAACTACTAATTTCTTACTAAAATAAATTTTTTCTCAGACTCCAAATAAAAATCCGATTGCGAAACGTTTGTCCAACATAAATAACAATTATACATTCAATCGCTATAGAATCAAACATAGGAACATCAAAATCTTTTCAAACAATCAATGAATCCTATAACATAGTTACTCACGATTGATAGAAACATACCTTCATAATTTTTCATTTAACTTTCACATCTCTCTATTCTATACATTGACACGCTTCGAAAGAGATATTTTTCAAGGCATCGTTCAAATTGATCAGAAAACAGCCTTCGAACGGTCCATTTTTCTCCATCATTCATACAACGGTAATAACGGGCGGCCGCCATTATAAATAACGACGAGGTCGCGAATAAAGGTTGCGTTTCCCATTGGAAGCTGTGCGTCCGCGCGAATGGAACGCGCCAGCGAGTTCATCTCCTTTTCACAGGGATATTTTCGTGATAGAGAGAGGAGCTCGTTTTAGAGGGTCGATCCCGATTATTGACACAGAGAAAATGCGATATCGATTAGTTACGAGCGTTATCAGGAGCGTTGTACGCCGAGATTCGAAACACACCTCGGAGGGTCTCGTGACGAACACGATCCCGTATAGACCAGCACGGTAATTATCTGCTCGTAATTGCTAATCGATTGCCGCCAATCTCTGATCACCCGTGAAACAGTATCAATAGAGGGAGGGAATGGAACATCGAAGCGGTGAGATCGTAAGCACTATTGATAAATTTTCATCAACGGCCTCACCCACCGATTCAATGAAAGACTGGTCAGGTATTTTGCGCGTGTAATCGCCAACAAGCGAGAATAAGACCGATTACAAGCTTTGTGAAGCTTAGAGATTCTCGATTGCTTCTGTTATCGATGATTATTGCTCGCTGAATATCGAGTGTATTGATGTGGTTAAGCTATTGGTTTATGATAGTACACATCAAACGTCGTTTTATACAAAATTTAATTGCACGTGGCTTCTTTAAACTGTCGTATGTTTAATTAAGTTTCCATATCAAACAATATACTTTCTCAACGGGTATTTTGTTTCATTATCCTAGATTTCTAAGAATTATTAATTTTTAAATTCAATAATTCTTAGAATGGAGGTGTTGTAATTTCTTTATTTACAATTCTGTTCAAAATAATTTATGCACTCAGAAATATCTTAAGGAAATGTCTTTAACCTCTACCAAATGCTAAATTTACGTTTTCACTATCTATTACCTTCGTCTCGTCTTTTTTAAATTTACATAATTCATACATATTGACATAAAAAAAGTCACGCGAATATTCTGACTACAAATGAATGTCGCCATAATAAATGAAAATCGAAGCAGAACTTATGTGCGATCCTTACATTGCCAATGAAGTTTCTATAATTTGTGACGGAGAAGGGAAACTTGGTGTTTTGTAGGCTGCTGATTAGCAGAAGTCAAGCTGCAGATTAATAGCATTTACCGATCAGCGTTAGTTACGGTTAGTGCGTTTCAACGCGGTACCTTGAAATTAGGCACGTACGATAATTAGACGGGGTGTACTACAATATTACCCTATTGGCTATTCCAGAGATCTCATCGTGATGTGAGGGATAATTCGTACCGTCAATAATACTTGTACGCCGCTGTGACACTCGTGATCGATATGGAGTTGATAGTTGATTGGTCCATGAATAACTTGCCTTAGATCCTACAAGATAAGTAAAATTCTATTCCCAAATTAAAAATTCAACAATGTTCTTGTCAGCATAAAAATTCAATCAACCTAATACATGATAAAATTTGTAATTTATTTGTAATTTATATTACATTATATATAATATGACATTTACTATGTGTTGATGATTTTGTTATCAATGTAAGTAATAAAATTTGTATTAGATTGATACATATGAAATGAATTTAGGACATTTCCTATTTCTGAACAATTTTCGAATGTATAAATTATTTGAAGGAAATTTCTAAATGAAGAAATCGTAACAATTCCGTTCCAAGACTTTCCCAATTCCAAAATTGATAATTCTTCTAAATCCGGAATAATAAAACAAAATAATCATTGAAAAAGCATATAGAATGATATACTTACTTTGATGGAATATATTATGACATTTCGAAAAAACTACGTGAAATTAAAGTTTTATTACCTGAAACGACAGTTGATAGTATGGTATGTAGTCCAATAGTTAAATGAAAGGTGATATTAGTTTTGATAGCACTTGATTTTGTTGATTTTTTCATGGTTAGATAGCCATTTTGAAACACCACCAATATTTGCAATATTGAACGTGAAAGGGTTAACGAGAATTTATATATATCTATATTTTATTTCACGTAAAACGTCAAAAATCCATCAGTGCAGGAAACGATTTTATAAATACGAATATTTTTTCATACAAGTTAACTTTGGCTTATCGTTGAAAAATTTCGATCGCTATTTTAAAAACGTTTTATACTGCAAAAATGCTCTGTGTTTTTATCTTTATCATTTTATCACTGAGGTAATATCCGACATAACGTTTCATGATAAATGTTTCAAAGAGTGTTTATGCGTCCTCTGATCATTTGAAATGTAATCGATACGTAAATAAAGCAAAACATTCAGCAAACAATTTGTTCCGATAAAAAATAATATTTGCAAATTATTTGTAGTACGATAATACATATTTTGAAACTGTAATTTCTCTAGAATTCAAGTAGAAGAACGAATGAAATTAAAAACACCTTAAGCAAATCTTTTCAACTTCTTCTGATCAGCACAATATTAAAGCATAAAACTCAATCAATGAATTTATATATGAAAAAAAAATTCTAAATTAGATATTGCTTTAATGCAACATTACGCCTTAATTTACAATTTACAAGACCTAACGTTACAAAGGCCTGAATCCACATCTGGTATTTTATTTTCATATTCTTTTTGCCATTTCATCTTCACTCTGTTGACTAATTACATATAACTATCCTCGCTTGAATTAGACTTGCCACAATTATTCAAAAGAATTACAACCGTCATAATAACTGATATTATCACCATTATTAACCGATAATAACTGATATTATCACGAAAATGTGGATACGGTATTTAACACCTTAGGTGAGTTATACGTAACCAATGGGTGGCAGGAAGTAATGGTAATGTTGGACAGAGGTCTGCGTCGGTATATAGACGACTGGGGAGTATTTCCAACCGGCCGAGTCCTGGTGGCTGTCGACACCCTAGCGTGGCCGTCGGCGATGCATCGCTCGTGGAAACCCCCTAACGAACCGCATTTACATCTGAAAGGTGCGCCAATTACCCTGGCTGCGTTTTACTTCATCGACGTTGCGCGCGAGCCGCGTGGTTGCACACCCCCATAGCCCGCTATTTCATTCGAGCCGCGATACCCCTCCATTTTCATCAGCTCTCGTTGATACCGTTTTGCTTTCGTTTTCCACTTCTTCTTTCTTTTTTTTCTTTTTTAGAGAGAATTACCCTTGTTGCTCCTTTTTGCATCAAAATTTTTAGCGAAGAAGACCTTTTGATATGGTTCTTTTCTTAGGGCTTGAGTTAGATATTCTTGACTATTTGGCAATATTTAGGTATTTTTGGTTACACACATGTACGCACATAAATCAACTTGTAAGCTCACTAATTTAATTCACGAATAGAATCAAGATCATCTACTTGATGGTATACAAAATTGCGTTTCGCTGTACACGCAGATCCTCTTCTTCTTTTTCTCTTCTCTTACTAGATTCCTGATTGCTGTTGCAAGAAGGTTGTTACGCAATAGCGATGCATCTATATACATACAATATTCGACGGCTTGGTGCTCAGGTTAATTTTGGTTGCCCTAGCCGTGCTTTCTCCGCCATCCTTTGCTTTCAACTGCCTTCTCCAACCCGCAATCCCGTATGTATGGAGGCACACAGCAGCCCACTTTCGCCTTCGTGGCCTTTTTCGTCCTGCCGTGTAATTAAATTCTCTCGCGTCGCCAGATCGTTCGACCATGTTGCCTAAACGCCGTAATTAAAGCTGCGTGTATAATGATCGCAGCCTGACGGCAGACCTTTGCGCTGTTTCAACGTGCTCACGTCGTGGAATCGTCTCTGATCAACGACGAAATATTTGAACTTCGTTCGTCTCTATGAAACTCAATTGGGCACTCAACGAGAAAAAGTGAATTTTTGAACAAATTTGAATTTTTTAAATCTGTACATCCATTTGATTTCATAATTAGTGCGTTTAATTTCATAAGTAATATGTTTGTCAAAGGTTATTCGTGCAAGAAGCGCCAGAAATTAATTGTTACAGTGAAATTAAATCAATTCAACAATCTGGATACATAAATTGTTTACCAGAAAAATTGTTATCTTTATCAGAAATGAACTGCAAGAGAACCGGAACGATCGAACGAATCCTTCCTTATGACTATCTGAAAATATAAATTTTCTATTAATTACTTGCTTAATCAGAAATTGTATCTGTAATGGAAGTAAAAGAATTGAGGCGTGCAAAAGCTTCGACTTTAAAAAAATAAAGAAACAGTTTCTTTCGCCTGATAAACCAGATACCACTTCTTAACTGCGAGAAATGTGCGACGTAAAAACAGGCTTGACCTACTGACACCCGCATCACAACGAAGAAACGATAGACGAGATGTGTGAGGAAAAACGAGTCCGCCTTTCAGCGGTACTTAATGAAGGCGTGAAACGCGAGCGATAAAAATTCAAATAGCAAAGCCTAATGAGTTTCGTGAGCTTCTTTTCGCGCGCAAGAACAGCCGGGTTTCAAACAATCACGCGTCTCCCTGACAGGAAGCTATACTCGCGACTTTTAAAAAGATTCTATTCAAAAACCGAGGCGAAGCTGGCAAATGTCAATGAATCGTTCCCAAATGACGTCATGTCTTAATGCATCTGACGTGTGACTAATACCAAAAGAATTCTTCCCGAAACCTTATTCCGCGAAATAACGAACAGTTTATACGTATATACGTTTTACTCCATTATTCTCTTTCAAACTTCTTCTATATTCTTTAGTTTTTAGTTTATGCATTTTGGTTTATTCGATGATTAGATGGTTATTCAAACGATTCGAAAGTTGTTGCATAAAATTAATACGTTTTACAATATACGATACATATACATACATACATCTGCAAGAAATTCCGAAAAGTCCATTGGCAAGGAAACAATTACATTCGTCATAAGAGGAAACAAATATTTCGTGTTTACTATTTAGAGACAACGATATCGCGCCACGTTTCTTTGTCAACAATTTAGCTATTTTGGCGGAACAACAGTCGGGGCCCGGAGGGAGCACTTTGAACTTTGGCACGTCCATAATTTTCGCGGTCGCGCGCCATTCGACCGAAAATGTGTTAGAACTATACATACGACCCTCACGTGCTTTATATTAGGATCGCAGAAAACGAAGCTGCCTTCTTCATCTGTTGCATCAATCGAACTTAGGAAATATTTTTCAGCGAAAATTTTTTATATTTTATGGTATATAGTAAGATGGACTTGTTTAAGTCAGGAGGATATGCTGGCTGTCTCAAATAACCCTACCACATGATTATTCTAATTGTTTTATTGGTTTGATATCGTCATGATTTTATTGTCTTTGATATTGTTTTCGTGCTGGGCATGATAAGTACATGATATTTCTCATTCTTTCGTATTAAAGACTAATGGTGTCTTGTAATATAGGTACAGCCAGTTTGATTATTTAGTGGAAAGTTGGAGATTCCATTCTAAGATTTCGAAGCTTAGACGACTGAAATAACCCTATTTTGCTATAGTGTGCGCTCGTTCGGATCGAAAATCAAGTTACCGGAAGAACGGTCGGAACTTTCGCCAGAAACGAGTCACGAATCTACACTTTTAGGTGCGTTACACACGCTTTTTGTAGGAAGTGGTGCGCGTGCTTGCGTAACAAGCGTCGGCGGCGAAGAGGGTGATATTAATTTTTGTCGGAACTCTGCCTTTGCGCCGCGTTTCAACGGCTGCTCTTTTGTCGTTCGTTCATTAAACGCTGGAGGAAGGGCCAGAGCATTTTTAATTTACGTTTGCGCGCTAAGAGAGGAGGGGAAATCGACAAACGATGCGCTTTGTGACGCATAGAAACGGTGACCCTGTCTCTCTTCTGTGTTTGTGCTAGGTTACTAATGTCTCGACACGGTCACGCTTCGAATTTCACAGGATAGAAGAATAAAAGCACACTGTGTGTTTCTTTTGACTTGACCCTTCTTTTGACGTTAACCGCACGTAAGGTTCGTGCGAAAATTGAAATTATTCTAACAGAATTAGAATACCAAGGAAAGGGAACAAGGAAAAATGCACTTGTAATCCACGAAATACATACATGTATGTAAGAATTCATTGTTGTGTAGAATGTGAATTCTTATTTATTTATTCTTAATTTAACATTTCCTTTTTATCTTGATTTGTACATCATGAAAACACCAAATATAAAGATACGTCTCGTTTCAATTGCATAGGATATCCTACGCTTGTGCATCGAATATAGAATCGATTTGAATCGTTTGTACGATAAAATGAAAAATCAGTAGCGGGAGGATTTGAGGAATCGGTCGTAAATAAACGGCGAAAGGTTTTCGAGCATCATAGTCAACGAGGTATGTACAATAACGAATCCTATAAAGTAAGAGGATTACGCGACGAGATAGGAGAACGGTAGTCCAGGTCTGTCGAGTTCGTGATGCTTTAACCGTTAATTCGACGTGGATTAATTAAAACAGTTCACAGGGGAGAAGAACCCTTCGTACCGGTTGTTGCTGCCGCTCTGAGACAGACAATAACGAAAGTAATATTTCGTCAGCGACGACTAAAACCGCTGTCCCGTACGTATACGTGCACACTTAAACGAGTGTTAAGCTGGCTGGCAGACGTTACAAGGGCTACTTTACCCTCGTCCTGATGAAATTCTCCGCCTGGAAATTATTTCCAAGCTTGAAGGCGAATTAACGAAGCACCTCGACATCGAAAGTACCGGCAAGAGGGTTCCTACAACAGCGAGACCAGTTCCCGACGAGATTTTTCTTATCGACGACGTAAACGTTAAATGCGTTCTCCTTACTGTCCCCGGGGAGAAACTTCTGCGTCGTATCAAAAATATAATTCCGTGCCTTCTCTCTGTATAGAACTCTCTCGCCTCTTGTTACATTCTTCTTTCTTCTATTTTTTCTTCTCTTTTAGACTTCTTTTGCTTCCTTCTTAAGGAAACTCCTGTAACAAAGATTTGCTATACACTCGATTTCTATTTGGTGTTACTCTAACGACATTTTTAAAAAATTTATGAAATTTTGGATTGGATTTACTTAGTTGCTATACATGTCGGTCATTTGCTTTTCAACGTAAGCCTCCGATAGCAAGCAATTCATGACGCGTCATGATATCATTAGTAGTCAACGTGTTAAACCAGTTACAACTACCTTCTCTACGATGATCATTTTGAATAACTCCGTTATGGTTCTGAAGGTATCACGAAACAATTCTTACTAAAATGCCTGATATTGGAAAAATGTTATCTCAAACATCAGAAAATAATTTCACGAGTCAAAAATACTTTACCAATACACGAATTTATCAAATTTCCATCGAAGGAAAATTAATCTTCTGTATACAAATACTTTTTATAAATTTCATCTATGCGAATAAAGTCGTTATCGATTCGCGCGTAGGTAGGTATGGTCGATTAATTTACGATCATTACCGTCACTTGGTAGCTGAGTGGAAACTATTTAACAGCGACATCGGGTTTAATTTCTGTCCCCGGTAATCCTGCATTCACGTTAATCCAAGCTTCAGGATGCTGTCCGAACTACGTCGTAATGGGGACACAAGACTAATGTGCCGTTAATTCGGAAATAATTAGCGACCAGTCTTCGTGGGGCAGCTTCACCTGTCTGACACCAGATTGTGACTCCCCTTTAACGTGGCCTAATTTGAACGTGAAACACGAGATAGTTTTCCCGACCAGGCGATTAAAAGTTCGTCTTTCGGACCACGCCTGCCTCTGAACTTTATTGCTTGGTAATTTTATATTTGCCTCGTTGAAACTTCTGTTTAATTAATTGATCACAGAGACCTGGTCGGATTTTAAACCGTTAATTATTATTTCCACGATTTTGAAACGTTCGAAGTAGAGTTCATTGACAACAGTGTTTGATTATCTTATCGATTGTCTTCGTCTTGGGGAGAAAGATTTATACTTTCTAAGCCTTAATCGAAGTAATCAGTGTCGAATTTCAAACTTGGCAACTTCCAAATTTATTTTCGATCTGTCTTTATTAACAAATTCCCAGTTTTAACATTAAATTACAGAATGCACGTGATCCAGGAGTGGAAGTTAAGATTGAAGAAAACTCAAAGAGCCATCGAAGTTAAATAGGAAAGGAGGTAGTTCAGTAAGATACAATAATAAAGAGGGAAGGGGAGAGCGTGGGGGATGCTCGTGGAAAATGCACAGAAGAAAACAGTGCTGTACTTAAGTTAATAATGTGGCTTGAAATAGGCCGGAAGCGTAACAGCTTTCCTGAAAATTAGCTTCACTTAAATTCTTTGTACGACTGTACGTTGCTAGCTCTTCCTCGTGAAACGAGGGGCTCAAAGTAAAGCGTAAGTAACTTTTATATGTGCTCACTTCCTTATAAACCGCTAATGAGTTGGCGTCAAGGCTGCTAATTGCTGGAAACGAGAGAAAATGTTGTCCAAAGAGTCTTCCACTCCTTTTAAATAATCTGCAAAGACTCTACCAGTTTTTTCTTGTAAAACGCGTCGTTTCCCCTTGATGAATGACTTCTGTTGACGCACGCACACATTTATCAACCTCAAGTACCTACAAAGTGGCTGAAATAAAGTAACATATTTAGAAAATAAAACGGATATGTTCGAAAATTAATTGGTTTAACTCCGGGTACAGTTTTCTTCATGCAAAAGCATAACAATATCCGCCACTTCCCTTGAAAATAAAACAAAAGAAACGAAGAAAATATTCTGCAAAGAACAAATACTCACAGATCAATTACCACAATTACCTGCAACAATCTCCTCCACTCTCCTAGAAAATCTTCTTCTTATCTTCCTCCATATTCCGCACTGATTGAATCAGAATCAGGTTATCGCAGTATGTCAAGCAGGACTCTTCCAATTCAGTGGTCGGTCGTAACAGAAACCGAGGCGCATTATCGTCGCGCGAAGGACCTATTACCGGCCTCATTACTTTTCCATTCTCGTGTTCCTTTTTATACCCGGTTATCCCCCTTTCAACCGCGGTCCAGCAATACTAATATCCAAGCCAAGTGTTTTCGGAAGCATAGCTGGATCAGCAGTATCATTTCGCTCGAGGGTTATTGGCAAGAGCCAATACTAGTCTCGTTCTTCGTTGGACAATTTTGCAATGAGAAGACAGCTGCTCATAGGCCACGACTTTACAAGCTTTTGTAAAAGTGGGATTTTCCATAAGCGTGGGAGTATGCTTTCGACTAGATATATAGAATACAGTGTCCGTATTTCTGTAAGCGTGAAATGTGTACGTACGTAGAAAATTATGTTTTTAGATATTCGTTCGTTGCTTTATCGGCTATTTATTTTATATGAAATCGTTATAATTTTTCAGTTTCATTTCATCGCGTGCTTCTGTCCATCGCATCTCACTGTTCGATGAATAGCGTATGAATTCAATGTATTCGCTGAGAAAGACGAAAGAAGAACAAAAATGGCGCCATTAAATACACACGTAGGACAGCGAAAATTAAACACGAATCTTTCATAAAATTTGAAAAACATTGGTTTATCCTAAGAAATCAGCCGATTTTGTAGGAAATCTAATCTCAAGTTGCTCGTAGCTTATGGGAAGCCGCCATTATCGAACAATGCGACTCGATACCAATCGTTTTACCCTCTGTTAGAGGTCCAGATGCTTCAATAGGAACTAGTATTGTACGATTGGACAATCCTGCTATGGGACGATCAATTTTGATAATAGACCCGCAGTCGGAATATTCCGCAGGAGACCGATTTTCCGAAAAATTGACGCGGGTCAGATAATGTGACCCGTCGACTGCTTTCAGTGGCCCGATCGAAACGACACGCGGCAAAAATCTGAAAATTTCTAGATAAAAGTAATGGTCGAGCGAATGGAGCGATTTTTATTTCGCTGCAATTTATGGGCACGTGGTATAGCTATTTTCAATGGTGATACGTTGTTTGTGTTGATAGCAGTGGATATAGTGACTCAGTATTAAATATAAGTACGTATATTAAATATAAGTACGTATATTAAATAAAAGTACGTATATTAAATATAAGTAAGTATTAAATATAAGAGTTTTAAATATAATATTATTTCTTGTTCTTCTATTATTGAGGTAATTTCAATCTCATTGACTGAAGAGATTATTTTGCAGTACATTATTATTTTGTTTCAGAACTTATCATCATTTTGATTTATAACCATGGTGTTAATTTGTCCTCTTCTTTTTTAAATTAACGTTCCTCATTTTCTCAATTCAGAATGAAGGTAAAACGTAAGGTAACAAAATTAAAAAATCATCGACCGCAAGATCAATTCCAAGTTGCCACTGCCACGAACAGAGATGGACGTTCTTCAGCAAACTTAGGCCAGTGTAATTATCGTTAATTGATCAATCCGCTGAAAATGTGGGGTCCGCGAATTTTTTAGGCTAGTCTGTTCACCCTCTGGGGAAGATTCCCTTCGGAAATTCCGAACGAAGGGAATCGGATATGCGGTTGGTAGTTTTGATCGAAGGGTTAGCTTCTTCCCTCTTGTTCCCCTTATATTTCCCAATCCTTGAGAAGCAACTGTTAATCTCCTGCAGTGCTTTGCCCTCCAGATTGATGCCTTTTAATTTGTCCTGCTGTTAAATTAAAATCGACGTAGCCTTTTCCGTCTACCAGCGATGGCCTCAAACACGTTGCAAACAGATGAAAACATTGACAAATTACAAGCGTTACAACTCGTAATACATTTAAATGTTTTAATATATTTAGATATTATCACTAATCCCTTGAGAATGAAAATAGATGTACAATATATACTTTGTAAGATATGGTACTAGTAGTTCATGAAGGTAGAGAATGAAGATAATTAATTATACTAAAGAGAATCTATTCCCGTCTGTGCTTATTAAGTGGTTAAGAAATATTTTTTAATTATGAATCAAAATATTCGTGTTTTTAATATAAATATTTTCTATGATGTATCAATGGAATTCTAGTATCCATTTATGAGAAAATGTGTTCCTTTTTTTAAACCTTAAGTAACATGAAACATTTTTAAAATCAATGGTACATCTTGGAGGTGGATATTGTGTCATGGTCGGTAATGAAGATTCTACCGTACATATTGAACTTGATCCCATCACTATCAACCACTCTCCCTTCGTTGTGTCTCCTCTCGTTTCTTCCATCAGTTTCTGACTCATAGTCCCCTTTTCTCGGGCATGGCTACATAATTTGCGTTCTGATTCGCCAACAGAAAAACACTCTCTTTATGTGGTAGGATGCACGCAATCCGTGTTCAATGCGCTTTGATCCAGCCTGATTTTGATTCTCCTGACAGGTGGTGTGTCTCCTCCATTCGCGTGATGAGTCTCGTTTCACTTTATCACCCTTCATCGTGGAACGCAGACGAGCCATAGAGTAGTTACTATTATTCGTACAACGCTTTTATGTCGGCTGCTTTAGCGGTTACGGTGTTTTTAACGAGGAACAATAACCATGAGCAAAATAAGAGGATCGAGGAGCAATGGTTCCCGTTTAAAAGCGCCGCTTTTACAAAGGATTCCATTAAATCGAACGCTTAAAACGCTTAAGCAATTTTCCGTATTCCCTTTTGTCTTGAGTCGCGCATATAAATTAAGCATGAAATAAAACTTGCTATGTATATACAGCTGTTTATGAATATACAGATACTTTCGTCGATTCGTAGTAATAGTATGTGTATTTTATCAAAGTGTGAAAATTCACGATGAACTAGTGCCTACTTGGGAGGAATACTTGTTACCTTTTTATAGACTCACCAGTTTATAAATCGAAGTTCATTATTTAAAGATGTAGCAACAGTATATTTCATTATTTACTATATATAGTATGACAGATATAAGTTTACTATGAATATAATTATCATAGTACGAGAAATGTATTTTTAAATCCCATAATATAGAAAAAAAAGAAAAATAGAAACCAAAGAATAAAAATTTCCTTATTTGTACTCTCACCATAATGTTTCTCGAAATTTTCAAATTTCCTAATATCCATATTATATAAGGAAAAGTGACCATCAAATTTCCTATACAGAAACAAAAGATTGATGTCGGAACTGCTGATTATGGGAGCAAATTAGAAGTCGAAGATACACGTGTATGAATAAGCTTAGGTTCGTAGCGACTCGTTTGAATGCGTCTGTCCAGCGTCCACCAAAAGGGCAATAGTTCTGTCGGTCTGGCAACGACAATAGCATGCATTAACCTTTGTGCAGTTGTAACTGCAGTTGCGAGATAGTGCCTCGCCCTTGTCGAGGGTGAGGAAAGGGTCGCCCCAACAGACTGGAGTTCTCTTGGCATTTACAACCATTTCGCGTAATCTCAACGAATACATTCACTGGACAGTGGGCCGGTGTTAAGTGGACGAACCAATTATTGCGCTGTCTGGCCTTCATCCGTCGTACGTCGAATGGCACGTCGATATTTTGCAATCAAATCGAATCTAACTTCGAAGATACGTTTCATTTAGATCGATTTTTACCAATATGCCAATTTACTTGTTATTGTAAGGATAACGATTTAAAGATTTTTAATATATTTATCGATATTAAAATATGGCAACTTGTCAATATAAACATCTTTGCTTATAATTTGGTTTAACTTCATCTCTTACTGTTTTGTTTGTCTTCTTAAATCTCTGTTAATAGAGTTGCAGCATACGAACAAAGTACCGTTTGCGTGCGTCTCGTTAAGCATAAAACGATCATTGTCGCTTTAAGCTGTCGGTATATCACAACAGAGCGATATGTTAGGGTGGTAGGTTTGTTTCCTAGAATTATCACATCATTTTCACCGCCTGTACATCAAAAGCTTCCGCGTTACAAGCTGTAGGTCTCCCTGTTCCTTGGCTCGGCTCTCAGTCGGGTTGTCGACGTGATCTAAGGACGGAACGCAATTACCGACATAATCGCCGAGGTTTCTCCTTGAACACGCTGGTACCGAGGTTCCTGATTCTGATTTTTAGCGATCGCGAAACGATGTCAAAGCATACCCTTATTTACCCTCTTTGGTCCGTGATATTCCGGTTCATCGGATCCGCCAGTTAATAGATAAGACGCATTTCTCTTACAGACACCCGCACCTCTCCAGAACTCAAATTCAAATTATTTGTCCCGTTTCTACATTTATTAACGTTTGACTCACAACGATAATTATCTAAATAGAAAATTCTATTTTTCGTGAATGTTTAACACAGTTGGCCAATTTCTTGTATTTTATGTAGCTATTAATATAGATGTAGAATTTTACTATATATCATAAAATTGTACAGTGTACTGAAGAAATTCGGAATCATTTTATATCGACATATAGGTATCAATGCATTTGCGTAAAAGTGTGTTTTTAGTTTTTTTTTAAATAATTTTTTTATTATATCGAAAAATTGCACTAAGTATAGTAAGTTTCTTGATTTGAAATATTTTTAATTCGTAATTTCCCTTCATGAATATTTGTTCTAGGATATTTAATGGATTTGAAACGGTTATGATTACACGGTTGATTTTTCTTTCCCGAAAATTTCAACCTTATTATAATTAACGGTTAAACTCGCGATTATAGTAAACGAGAATTTAATCTGTTTCTGGGAACAAGCGAAGAGAGAAGATTTTTGGAGAACCTCCTCTACCAAACCGCTGATGATTCGCAATTAACTTACATGGGAGCTGTTCAACGCTAATTAATAAGTACGTCAAGAGCTTATGGTTCTCCCTACAATTAGGTTATTTTCAAGTTTCCGAGTTTCTGAAATTAACGATCACAAAATTCAATTTCTGACATATCGGTGAATGCCTATCGAGCTTCAACCAACTATATTCAATCCTTGATGAATTTACATCTTGCTAAGGTAACTTATATCGTTCTTTACACTCTCCTAACCCAATTCTGTAACATTCCTTATTTTGCGTGTATTGTAACATAATGATTTAACACACCTGTTGAATTATATTGTGGAAATTCGAATGTTTATGAGAAATTTATGAAGATATTTCTATAAGGGAGGTATAATATAAAATTAAATATAAATTATTCAGAATATCGATATATTCCAAAAACAAACTGAAAAGATATGAATTTTTAACTCCAGCAAAAGTGCTAGAATGAAATTATCAATATATTCATTTTATTGATACAAGATATTAACGTAATATTAGATCTGTTTTAATGATTGTAGAAATAACAGGTATATTTATACATCTTCATCTAACACTTGTACCTTTTTTCTCCTTAATAAAAGTATAGTAAACTGTGTCATCTTCTAAAAATTCGCAGTCTAGGTATCATTTATAGGGAATAATGTAAATGTCGGAAGCGGTAGTATTTAGAATCGTCGAATTTAGTATTTTGAAATTTAAAAGAATCGATGGTGTGCAGAATGTGTGAGAAAAATATCGAGCCCTTAACGGGAGAATTCGCTCCCCATATGGAAACATTAAGTGCTGGCTCTTGTACAGGACTTGTTCGTTAGGTGACCGTGGTGCGATCCTGGGGTTGCTAAGCACATTATGCTAACCCTGTGACAGCAGACGATGCATTAGCCCCGGGATTCGGAGTTAAAGCGAAACGAAAAGTAATGTATGTAAGGCCGTTTGTCAAGATTCCGAAATAAATTGTTTTGCTTTGTTTAAACTTACTTGATAAAGGTTCCGGCTTAAACGCTGTCAGTGATTAATCCCCGTGTATACCCCGAAATTTCCGAATTTTTCACGTTACGAAATCCATTTTTTAATATTTATTAAACTCTGTTTAACCTGCTTTTATAACAGTAAAAGGAAAAAAGATTGAAATTTATTTGTTTAATAAATTAGGAATTTTTTAAATTTATTCAGGTAGTTGGCAAAGAGTGATTAAAAAATTTAGAAATTTATTTAATATGTTTCTTTAACTTATATAAACTGACTTTATATATGTTTAAATAAATAGGTAAAGTACAATCAACAAATAAAGTATGTCATTTGTTTGTATAATTTTAATTAATAGAAAAGATTTGTTATCATATAAAAGAAACCCGATGAAATGGAACGAAGAAGAAGTGTAAGTGGAATAAAAAGATTGAAAGGACGTACGTCGATAGGATTACATCATGAAATAAATATAAGGAATGCAGATGTAACGTAGCAGAAAGTCTATTTGAGCTCGAGTCTATGATTATAGACAGGCTTCCTGATAAATTCATGAGATGCTCATTAAATCCCTTTATATTCTCTTTGCTAGTCCCTTTCTGTCATCGACTTATGGAACAATGCTTCGAGCGCTGATTCTATTCAATGGAATCAAATTGTCAGATAGAAACTTTACTTAATTACGTTTCAACTTCTATCACGATTTGCTTTTCATTATTATGATAATTACACGTTAAATGCAAGTGTAATTACAACATAATCTCTCGTAAATATGCACTTTTTATGTTAATACGTAAATAAAGACACGATAAATTAAGGAATTAGAATTAACTCCTGTTCAATGGTAAACAATTCTTGAAAATGAAAACAACCAAATTTGTCGAAAGTGTGATTCAAAATTTAAAAATTTACTTTTATGTAACATTTTTCGAATTTTCATTTCATTAAAGATTAATATATAGATACAAAAATGCGTAACAGATAATTGTTGAAACGGTTAGGAACAAAAAAGAAAAATACGTAGAAGTTCGAGTATATCGAATCTGATCGACTATTCAGTCATATTCCAGCAGTATTGAATTACTAGTAAGAGAAAGTAAGCAATCAGGCTTTAAATTAACGCAACCCGCGACTGAAAGCATCGAATTTAACGCTCTAGATTTCGATAGTCAAACGTACCTTTGACATCAAGATCCCGTTAAATTGATCTGATCCACCATACATTAATTACATGCTGGGTCCTGACAATTAAACGGTCCCAGAGTTCATTAACTAAATGGATCAACTCCAAGGCCCCATTCCGCGAACTGAATGATCCACAAACTCTATGGTTAAAATCATTTTATATTAGGCCTTTTATGTGAGACATTAAGTGCACGATCTTTCTCTTTATATAGTAATAACATTCTTTGAAATTACCAATTTATGTGTTAGAGATTCGCAAAGTAAATAGTACTTTAAGAAATCTTAAAGTACTATTTAAAATTTCTTTCGTATTCTTTTATTTCTGAAAAGACGCAAGGACGTTTTTCTATATAGGGAGCATCGTAATTAACATGGTGATAGCATAATAACACGACAACATATTTTGAATCGTTCAAGCTATTTTTCTATGAGTTTGACGTATATGAATCGACAATTTCAAAAGTTCTCGTTTTATATCTTGGAAAGATCGTACGTTTAGGTCTTAAGTTTCTTTTCTTATCAAAGTTAAATTATTCTAAACAAAAGTTTATCATTCTAAACCAAAAATGATAATACAGATTGAATAAATAGAATAAATTTTTTCAATTATTTTCTATCACTATATAATGATGTGATGTAATGAACATTAATAAAGATCGTGTATTTAACGGTAAGCTAATATCTCTGTAACAAACAGGATCTAGAATCGACGATTCAATGCCAGAGATACGAGCTGATGACAATCACCTCTGAATAAATCGCGCGGTCGAAGGCAGTAGAAGAGAGTTTTCAGAGTCACGCGTCGCGGAAGGCTGGTGAGGATTCCGGAATGGTTTACGGGAGGATCGATTGGGAGGAGGGACGATAGAGAGAAGGTAAGACAAACTTTCGCCCGGCTTGGGGTGCACGTTTCTTCCTTCCCCCATGCTTCGCCCGCTTTGTTCGCTCAGAACCGATCCACCTTCAGCGCCGTAGTCGTCGTCTGGGCGCGTTTCGCAGTTGAGCGGCGCGCCGCTCTAAGGAAACTGATATTGCCGGCAATATCCAGTTGTTTGCATTGATTCGGGCTGTCTGAGAATCCCGAAGAGCTATTTCTATCTCTGGCTCGGTCTATGCCTGCTTTCGAGGCTTCGCCAGCGAAAATTCAGCCTTTTCTCTACGCGCCTATTCCAACTTTTTCTTCTTCTTTCCTTTTCGAGCACGTAGATTATTGGAAGAGCTACCGACAAAAATTTTCGCAATTCCAAACTCGTTTTCGTTCAACGTGTCTTTGTCTTGGCTTGTTTCTTCTTGTAGTTGTTGACGTTCTTACGTGGCGCACGGTGGCCTAGAAATTGAAATTTCATGGCTGATTTTGAAGTTCAAAAACAATTTGTTTCTTCTATTGATTTTATTTTCAAACTTATTTTATCGTAAATTTGTTACTTCATTTGCATCTTGTCACTGTACCAATCACATAAAGCAGTTAAATAAGTTATACGTTTTTTGTAGTCATTGTATGTAATGTTAGTTTGGTTTTCGATTAAAAGCAGAGGATAATAGATGATATCATATCGTAAAGATCGTAACCGTGACGTTGGAGAGCGAGGGATCTTAACTTTCCACCGAACGGCACTCGATAATTCATGGTAAGAAGGCTTAAGTCGTGCATCCACGCGAGAGTACGAGAGTGGCGCCGGGACGCGTTCAGACGCTGTCGTCTAACAGGTGCCGATGGATATATCATCCGAATGGTGGGGTAGTTTGCATTGGGATACCCCTTGTCGTTCCTATAGGATGGTGACGTCAGCCGGTGATAGATCGTCTGAATTTTAGGCACCCTACTACGTTCCTACCACGTTCCTAGATGCGCAACCAGCTTCCATGAATATTTTTTCCTACCATCAAACTAGTTACACCTTTCCTATAATATAAAATTAATACCCTGCGTCACTCTTTCTCTTTATAATCGGTTGTAACGTAATTTAAAATACTCTATTTCTCTCTATACGTAATAAAAAAAAACTATTTGTTGGAAATAATTATAGGAAATTCGAAGGTAGAAGACTGCACAGAATGCGCATCAAATACAAAAATATATAAAATATACAAAATAGAATAGTCATGGTAATATTTAATAAATAAATTACTATTTAGGTTTATTTAAAAATGTTTATGAAATATTGAATTGCATAAATATCACAGTTTAGAAATAATTAATTCCAATATTCAATATTTCAATATTGAAGTAGCGAAATAATTGGTAAAAGTTGCTTAAACATGATGTTCGAAGATATAAATGAAATAACTTATTGCTATTCTATTGACATTATATTTATTTACACGCGTCGTTTTGGTCGCACTTCGGTATATTCGAAGCTTGGCTTTGCTAGAGTCACAGCTGATGTCTATTTAAATCAAATTGCGTGTCGCTCGATGCGTTTGTTTACACGTGTTCAGTTTCCTTTGGATCTTTATGTAAACTAGTCTCGAATGACGGTTGAGTCCGCTAGGAATAATTTCTCGTTCAACTGGGAAACGATAAATTTCGACTAGGTTAGGGCAAAGGGGCCTACGCTGCTGATGTCCTGCAAGTCAGGAAACACGGTTATTTACAGAGCTCTGTTGCAACAGTAACAGACAGTGTATCGTGGCCATTTCCCCTCAATTGGGTTAAGCCTAAACCCCGGTTCGCATGATGGTCAGGTTCAGACTTCTCGTGTTCTGAGCGCATCACGGGCTTACGTTTCCTTTGACTATGTATCAGTTTTGCCTGCATTTCCGTTCGGACGATACACAGCTCCTGGACGTTGTTTCCGTAAGAAGTCTGCCAGATCGATTGTGAGAAACTAGCTGTTTTTTTAACCGTAATTGAATAACAGCGAAATTAATGCGTACGTATCTGGATAACGAACATTGCTCATTTGTTGCAACAACGAGATAAATAAAAATTTACAGTTTTTAAACGATCTTATGGGTTATAACATTGTTGAAGGAAATGAGCTAGAGTTGGAATTCGATTGGTTGTTTGGAGAAATTACATTAGAGTAGATATTAAACAGGAAAAGGCATACCATCGTTTTATATATGAACAAAAGCCCGAACTTTGGCGTTAGATTTTAACGTTCTTTCGTACACTTGGTGCAAAATAAATTGGTTCGTTAAAATTCTGTTATATAAATATAATGGTGTCGAGGCGTATGTTTCCATTGAACGTGTAAAATACAATAAATTACGCCTATAAATAACAGGTCCACGCGAGAAACTATACCGCACAGTGTTGCGTAGAAACATAAATTCACTTGGTCCGATCCGCAAAGTGCTGAAATTTACGGTGAAAGATTTATTAAATCGTTGCCGGAAAGATGAAATATCGTTTATTAATTTATTACTGTATAAAATAATTAAAAAAGAAAATAGAAATATTGCGCAGATAAATCATCTTCCGTCAATGTTATTCGTATTTCTCGCTTGTCTTTTTAATACATCTCTCCATATAGTACCACTCTGTAGAGTAAAATACGATGATATCTATAATAATTTTTATCTGATTCAATGTTAATCGTGGTTGTTACGTTCTTTCGAATGTTCTATTGATTTGACAAAGTTGACTAACATTGTGAGAATTGTGTCAGATTTATGAAAGAAATTCAAATGTTACTATTAAAGGACGATTGTATGTCATCACGGTGAATAAAAAATAAGAAAAGTTTGATTGATTACAAGATGAAAAGTATTCAAGGGTTGGTTTCATCACGTTTGAGAATGGTTACACGTCATTAACCACCCTTTTAGTGGATTTCATAGTATATAAGCTGAGGGTCATAATAAATGGCGCCAACTGGATGTCTGGCGTGTCAAATTTGTGATTGATCTGGTCTGCTTCAATCCACTATGTTTCTTTTAAAAATTGTACTAGAATTATTACATATTGCTGTGTCACTATATTCAAGAAAATGAAATTTTCGAAATTCTATTTTGTTTTTAATACGTTTCGTAACACATTCTTATCTATGAAACTTAAGACAGAATAGAATTTTGTATGAAAAGTAGCAGTTTAAACTTTAATAAGAATTGATTTTACTATACCAATGTTATTTTTAAACGTTTAAATGCTAAGCATGACGTTAAAAATTAAATACTTGACTATTAAAAATTATTCGTTTCATCAAATGGAAATGAAATTAATAAAACATTAAATGGTATAAAATAATTGAATTAATTCCGTAAAATCCATGATCAACTTAATTTCTTACGATATTCATCCATAAATCATTAATTACGTACAAATCTCGATACTTCTCAAACAATACAAATGATTCTAATTATAATTCCAATATTATAAATATAATTTCAATTCAAAGTTTTAAACGAAAATATAAGATAAACATCCAATTTGTAATTTATATTCGTCATTGTCGTTTTCCGATGAAAATTTACAACGTTCGAATCGTACTGAATAAATTACGGAAGAAAAAGGGTATTTCTACTGGAAAAACCGTATCTGCAACGAATTTCAGCAGGAACTAACGTATGGTCGTCACACAATCGACGGTTGGTTAACGCACGTGATCCATCTTGAATAATTAAGCAGCGTGGCCGCGTTGATAAAAGTATTCCATTATGCGAGTTGTCCGCCATTCCACGTTGAATCTCTTCCATGGTAATGGCAGTTCCTCGTTACGAGGTTTATTCCAAATGCACTGATCGATCTGCGGTGCTTCAGATACTATAGTAAAGTCTTATAGTGCTATTGGATGAACCGTATGTAATTTAACACGTAATTAAGAATATACTGTAGCAAAATAAATAACCTGAAACTTTTATGCTCTCCATAATTTTACTTTCGTTTAATGCTTTTGTGCTTAATCATTGAAGTTTGGTATTCTTACTTGATATAATATATAATATATAAAAGCGAAAACGACCAATTTTACTTTTTGCTAATTTCTCAATTACATTGCTAAGATGATGTAATATACATAATATAATATAATATCCAATTTTCATGTTTGACTTCCATAAGTTTATTTACAACAAGGAAATGAGACGAATGTCAAAGCGAATTAAAAAATAATGATAATTTAATTTTAAAAGCAAACGAATAAAATAATTTCAAAACTAGTAGTCCGCTTATAGCTATCACAGCTCCATTGCCGATTATCTGAAAATCTTTTAAGGATGCTTCGCATTGGATGTGCTCACGAGCATAAAATTCGTGGAAGATGTACGACATTGGCAGATGTATGGCGGAAAAGCAGGAAGGAAGGAAGCAAAGGGGGCGAACGAACGATGGAACAGCCCTCGACGAGAGCAAACTAATGATATCCATCGATATTAAAGTCGAATGACGCGATGCCACTTACGCAAGATCATCTGCATTTAAATGAAATCCCATAGGTTACGCCTAGACTTCGCTCTTCCGACCATTTCCCACGTTTACCAAAATGCGTGAAATCAATCTCTGGAACGTCGCGATCCGTCCCTTCTACCGGAAATCTTTCTATCACGCGATCCTGCTATTTCGTAAAATAGTTTCTAATAGGTTAAACGCTGCGTTAAGATCCCTTCGCGTGTCGCGTGACGAATCAGAATAGAGACTGAGTGTCAGTTGTTTGGAAGATGGAATATTTGGAAATTACAGTCATTTAAGAATATTTGAAGATTAAAAAACATAATACAGCGTTACTATATCTTGAAATTTGACGACCGATCAATAAAAAATCACATTACTCCACAGAAAACGGATTGTCTCTTTAACTTTCAATAACTGAAATTGATATCCATATCTAGAAAAGCGAACATCAGTGCATTTTTACTACCTGAACCGAAGCTTAACCTACAAAAGCGAGAATTTTAATACCGGAAGTTATTACCAACGTCCGTCCAAGTATTTAGTCGAACATTATGAACGGTTTTATTACGATAGGATTACCTTTTTTTTTCCTTCTCCCGCCCAGTGAAATGACACTCGAGGAGAAAAGAGTCCGTGATTTAGAACTAAGTGAAGTCTTTATGAGAATTTTTAGCATCGAGTGGCCTAGCTTAATGATCACTGGCAGATTAAATGCTAGTTGGCTAACGGTTTTGGTCGATAAAATTGGTCTGCAAAGGGTCAAGAAGGGAGAGGTACCTTTTCTCTATCGATTCTCGTTGCTGCTGCCAGTTCAGCTTGCCTTCTAGAGAACTTTATCAATGGCCAATTCCTAACTCTCCTTCCTTCTTTTCTTCTCTACCGTATTTTAATACGAGTCGGGAACAACCAGCCAGGAAAACAATGGTACTTCAACCAACGTACTTTGGAACTTTGTTTTTAAACATATACTCTCTCCCTCTTTTCTCTGCCTCTCCCTTTGTCTCTTAAAGTATTTGAATGTAAGTAAGTGAATGTTGGAGACTTTTGGAGTTTCGTTTTTGACGAATGTTAAGGGCCACTTCATATATATATATGTCGGATCACGATTCGAATTTTGGGTGCGCGACGACTCTTCATGTGGACTAGCCATCGTTTCACAAAGCCAAGATTTTATTTACACGTATATACAGGTCTATCACTAAGCTTAACAAATAATAAGTACAACTAATAATAAGTCTAACAAACACTAAGCCTAATGAATAATACGATCTACGAATAATTAAATTAAATAATACTATTAGCAATGTTTGAGTTCAAACGAATCCACGGTCACCGGGATAACTCCTTACTAAGCGAAACTAACTTAGACGCAAATGCGATCATCGAAAATGCTCGATGTGTCACTCTCCAAGGCAACCGCAAGAATGCCGGCCTCGTGGAGATTTTTCTCCCTGTACGGTTGCATTTTGTTTTCTATACCCGTTTGGAAGCATCGAGAAGGTTCCAAACGCCGTTGCTAGGCACACTCGTTAGAAGCATCGAGAAAGTTCCAAACGCCGTTGCTAGGCAGTTTCTGCCTGGAGTTTTTTTTACTAATACAATGTATGTCCCATTGCATCGGCACCTCCGAGGCAACATCACACGTGGCCCACTCTCGAGGCCGCATGCCGCCACAACCACATTTCTCGGAAAACACATACAACCACTCCGTTAGATAAAACATCCGTCCCGTGACCGTGGCTACGTTCAGCGACCGATTGTCACCTCGAACCCAATCTCGCTTATTACAAATCTTAAGCAATTACAACTATAATAAAATCTAGGCTAAGGTACTAGAGGATGTTCCCAAAATTTCCAAGGAAATGCTTCGGCTTTCCTTTCATCTCCGACACGGCCATCCTGACTATCACACGTCCTCGGGTGTACCTACGTCAACAAAACAAACGGAAACAAGATTAGTATCATTGTGATTAGCATTCAAAGTGCCAGTTGCATTCTGCGTGCTTTCAGTCGGGTCGTAATGACATGACGGACCATTCTCGATTTCACACCCAAATGGGTCTCATCCTTCGAATCGCACATACTCTCAAAGTTCGTTACATAACCAGCTTCGTAACACGATCGCTGTCAACACTAGACCTGCTCCAGCCTCGTGACATTGTCACTGTCGGTACTAGACCAGCTCCAGCTTCGTGACATCGTCGTCGCTGTCGGTACTAGACCAGCTCCAAATCCGTGACATTGTCGCTGTCGGTACTAGACCAGCTCCAACCTCGTGACATTGTCGCTGTCGGTACTAAACCGGCTCCCAGCTTCGTGACATCGTCACTTCCAGTGCCTGACCGCACTGAACTCCATCCCATGGCCGCACCTGGGCTCATATAATTCTACGATCCTCTGAGATCGGGGTACTCACATCGCCATGGTCACTGTTCTCGTCATCACAACAGACATCCAACTCCGCAGGAATGCAACTATCCGGCATTTTCCTTAACCTGTCATGACTGTACTTGTATGACCTTTTCCCAACCAGTGTTTTCAAGGTATATCGGTCTCCTTCCAGGACCTCCGATATCACGAACGGACCCCTGAATTTTGGGTCCAATTTTGTCTGGTTCCTTTCTTCATTTTGGCGTAGTACCAAATCACCGAGATTAAACCTAACTACTTTAGCTTTGGTTTTATCGAATCTCTCTTTGTCATACCTAGCACTAGTTTCCATCTCTTTTATTGCCTGTTGTCTTACACTGGAGATATCTATTTCTTTTTCCTTGATGTTATCAGGTAGTAATAAGTCATACGGTCTTGCTGCTCTACCAATCAATAACTCTAAAGGACTCGATTTGGTTATGCGGTTGATGGTGCAATTCAAAGCCAATTGCATCTCCCCGATCGCGTCTTGCCATGAACGCCCGGTCGTTTCTACCGTTGTGAACATATTTTTTAACGTGCTCATAACACGTTCTACTTGCCCATTGGCCCTACTTGCACCGGTCGCGATCAAATGAACTTTGATTTGTTTGCTTGCACAGAATTCTTGAAATTCCCGGCCCGTGAAACATCTACCCTGATCTGCTATTATCCGACAGGGACTACCGAACAAAAATACGGCGGACTTAAATGCCTTGATAACGCTAAGCGAATCCAATTTGCGTGTGTGATGTAAGTGCACGAATTTCGTAAAGGCATCGATCAAGACGACGACATACTCTTTCGAGTCATTCTTGCCACTCAGCTTGCCCGTTATGTCCATGTGCACCGTATGCCACGGTATGCCGGTCTTAGGTATAGGATGCAGTTCAGCCTGTATTTTACCTGAACTAGCCTTCGAAACTCTACAAGCATGGCAGTTCTCGACAAATTTGCGAACATACTTCGCCATTCCCTCGAACCAATAATACTCAGAGCTTCTCGAGCGTTTTATCCCATCCTAAGTGCATAATTGACTGATGCACATGGTTGATAACGGACCATCTAAAACCTCTCGGAACAATGGGTAAGCAAAGGGTTCTGCCCTTTCGTTGTATTTTACGGCAAAGTGTACCGGATCGCAGTTCGTAGGTATTCGCGATATCTTCCGCGAGCTCTTCGTTCTGTAATTTATTAACGATTTCGGAGATTTGCGGATCGCGACGTTGTTCCGCTAATAGCCAATCTTCGGAGATCTCGGCCAGATTAATCTCTTTCTCTGCGACCTTGTCTATCATACGGCGATTCAAGTCTACGGGGTTTCGCGAAAAGAAATCTACGTGGGCCATTCGTTTACCCTCTCGATACATGATGTCAAAATCGAATGTTTGCAAATAAGCCCACCACCTATAAACCCGGTCGTTTAAGTTTACTTTGTTGCTGGAGGCTTCCAAAGAATTACAGTCGGTAACTACTAAGAATTTCCGTCCATGTAAGTAGTGTCGGAAATGCTTGACGGCGCTTACTACTGCTAGTGTCTCCAGTTCGTACGAATGATACCTAGATTCCGCGGGACTGGTCCTTTTACTATAATATTCGATGACTCTGTTTTCCTTTTCGACTTTATGCATTAAAATAGCTCCATACCCCTCCGAACTAGCGTCGGTATGTAGCTCTATGGGACGATTGGGATCAAATATCATTAACACCGGCGCGTCGGTCAGAACGGAAATTATCTGTTGTCTTATCTTTTCGTGCCTGTCCGTCCAAGTTATGTGCTTGTTACTAGAAGTGAGTGCGTACAAGGGTTTCATCACTTGTGAAAATTTAGGGATAAATTTTCGGAAGTAAGAGGCCAAACCTATGAACTGCCTAAGCTGTGTGACGGTCGACGGTGCAGGTAAAGAATTCAAAGCTTGTATTTTTCCCGGGTTTGGACGAACTTCTCCGTTACGAATTACATATCCCAAATAAAGTACCGACGTCTTCAGAAAAGAACATTTAGCGAAATTGAAAGAAAATCCGGCGTTTACGAGAGTGTTTAGTACAGTGTGCAACCTTTCTAGAGCTTGATCTATTGAGTCGGCGATTATTAGAACGTCGTCCAAATAAACAACGACATACGAATAAGCGAGGTCGCCTAAGGCCTTGAAAATGGCTCTCTGGAAAACGGCTGGTGCATTTTTCAACCCAAACGGCATCGTCACGTATTCGTATTGACCGTCGGGGGTAACGAACGCAGTATATTCCGTCGAGTTAGGATGAATGGGAATCTGGTGAAATCCGCTAGCCATGTCCAGGCTAATGAAGTATCTCGCACTCTGCAATCTCGCGATTTGATCAGCAATAAGGGGTAAGGGATACCGATCCGCGACCGTATTTTTATTCAGCGCTCGAAAGTCTACACACAATCTGTCTGAGCCGTCCTTCTTCTTCACGAGTATCATAGGGCTCGCGAACGGCGAATTACTAGGTTTTACAATTTGTGCTTTAATTAATTCGTCTATTCTCTCGCGTACTATTCTTCGCTCTTCCTCGCTAAGCCTGTAAGGGCTTCTCTGCACGGTGACGTTGGGATCAATCAGCCGTATTTCCAACTGGCCCGTACTGACGCGAGTACGCGGGAAACCCGTAATGAATGATTCTTTAAATTTTTCGAGAACAGAGATTAATCGATCTTTATCGTTACCGATCACATCAGTGTCAACCTCGTTAATGTTGACCGCATCTTCCGCGACTTTACCACAAGCGTTAACGACCTTTGTTTTACAAATAACGAGGCTATTTTGCGTGATATTTACGTCGAATCCCTGGCTCAAAATCTCGCGACCAATCATGATGTCGTATTTTAGGTAATCGTCAGCAAGGACATGAAAAACTATCTCCAATGTAAGACCGTTAATACAAACAGTGGACAAAATCTGAAGTGTACTCTTAATACAAGTATTCCCGATTCCCCGCATCACTACCACATCGGTTATTCTTTTACCCGAAAATTTCGAGGCTAGGGACTCTGATTAACGAACACTCGGCCCCAGAATCAAAGTAAAATGGATACGACTCACCCAGATGGCTTAATCTACCAGCCGGAGCTTCCACTACACAGGAGTCGATCCGGCGTTCGTCAATGGAATCGTAGTTTCTTTACCGCGATGATGGGCAATTGGGCGCGATATGTCCCTCCTCGTGGCATTTGAAGCAGGTCACCTTCGACGATGCGGCTGGTCGTTTTTCTTTCGGGTTTCGTATATCCTGCTCCTTCCCCGTTTGTGTTTGCAGGCGACACTCCGTTCTCCTATGTCCGTGAGCACCACAGCGGTAGCACTTAATCCGAGGAACTGATTGCCTGCTTCGTTTAGCTTCAGGTTCCGTTAGTGAATTTCTTGGCGAAAATGTCGGCTGATCGTTGTAAGAGAGAATCCTCATTTCATCATGAAATTGGTCCTCCGTCCTGATATTATTCGCGAGCGTTAGTCGCCGAAAGCGTCGATCTTGTGAACTCAGTATATAAAGGGCTAGGGCATTGATCACTTCGGGCATCGTTAGGTCTTGCAACTTCATCTGCAGCATGGAGCGGAGGCGACTACCGTACGCTCCCGGGGATTCAGTCTCCGATGGTCGTTCTCTAGATATCCTTATTAACGCCGAAGCGGCTGTCTCTCTGCCACCAAAACGCGAAAGAAATTGTTCCTTAAACGTTGGCCAGGTAAGCTTTCCACCGAGCACCATTTGCGAAAGCCAATGCGCAGCAGAACCCCTTAGGGCGCCATTTAGAGCGGAAAGTAACGCACTATCTTGCATCGGGTGGTCTTTCAAAATCAGATCAGCATGAGAGCACCGCGCGGATGGATCGGCGCCCGCGCCTTCGGGGTCAAAACGTGGTAACGTTGCATCCTTAGATTCCGTACTCGGTCTTTGCTCCCCCGGTTTGTGCGCTAGCGTCTGAATTAACTCGCGCATAAGGACCATTTGCTCTTGTAGCGCTTTAAACGGTTCTAATCCCACTTCTGATGTCGGATCACGATTCGAATTTTGGGCGCGCGACGACTCTTCATGTGGACTAGCCATCGTTTCACAAAGCCGAGATTTTATTTACACGTATATACAGGTCTATCACTAAGCTTAACAAATAATAAGTACAACTAATAATAAGTCTAACAAACACTAAGCCTAATGAATAATACGATCTACGAATAATTAAATTAAATAATACTATTAGCAATGTTTAAGTTCAAACGAATCCACGGTCACCGGAATAACTCCTTACTAAGCGAAACTAACTTAGACGCAAATGCGATCGTCGAAAATGCTCGATGTGTCACTCTCCAAGGCAACCGCAAGAATGCCGGCCTCGTGGAGATTTTTCTCCCTGCACGGTTGCATTTTGTTTTCTATACCCGTTTGGAAGCATCGAGAAGGTTCCAAACGCCGTTGCTAGGCACACTCGTTAGAAGCATCGAGAAAGTTCCAAACGCCGTTGCTAGGCAGTTTCTGCCTGGAGTTTTTTTTACTAATACAATGTATGTCCCATTGCATCGGCACCTCCGAGGCAACATCACACGTGGCCCACTCTCGAGGCCGCATGCCGCCACAACCACATTTCTCGGAAAACACATACAACCACTCCGTTAGATAAAACATCCGTCCCGTGACCGTGGCTACGTTCAGCGATCGATTGTCACCTCGAACCCAATCTCGCTTATTACAAATCTTAAGCAATTACAACTATAATAAAATCTAGGCTAAGGTACTAGAGGATGTTCCCAAAATTTCCAAGGAAAGGCTTCGGCTTTCCTTTCATCTCCGACATATAATATAATTTTTGTTGGACATTTTGCAACAGATATTTGATTATGCGAGTTGCTGGTAACAGGTTCGTTAAATCGGTTGTTAAATTCAATTATTATTACAAACGCTTTATAGGAAAACAAGAGTATTTGCAAACCTTGTTTGTAGCCATTCTATACAGGTATATCCAATCGCGTTTTCTCAACAAATTTCTCAGATTCGAGAGAAACACGAAAGAATCGGCATTGATGCAATATTACATTAAATTGTTGCCTTTCAGTCAAACAAAAGAGATCGTCATAGAAAAGTTTGATAATTGCAACAAAGAATACATATAATCCCAATACCTTTTCTTTTTCCTTTAAATTCCTCTCACTATAAATCTTTCATTTCTAATCTACAAAAATTTCATTTCCGATCTACAAAAAGACACCACCGTTTTATTTTGAACAGTCGTTTGATTGGAAAGAATTACGTGACGATCGTTCGATCGGATGGATTGGTAGAACGAGATAAACGCGTCGGCGTGTAGAACAATTACGTAAACGAGATGACAGGAGGGTACAAACATCCAGGACCAGAAACATCCTGCGTTCTTACGTTCGTTGGTTTCAGTGTCATTCATACGATCTTAACGTCATTTAACTCGACAAGGTCCTTACGGTGAAACCGCGCGTTTTCTTTACACTCGGCCTTCTTCGTGTTCCTCCTCGACGCGACGACTTGGTCGCTTTCCTCTATGAATGAGGCGCGCACCGAGCATTCATCCTTATTTGCGTTTAGGAGCCACTCCGCAGTGAACGCGAGCAGCAAATTAGACTCTCGCAGAATATTTTTCGTTTGGAACGACTAAGATATCTAAAGAGGATTAGATCTGTAAGATTCTGATTATATATTTTTACGATAAAATTTCTACAAAAATTTTAATTCTCAAATGCATGATTCGTTCAAATGTAAATTAACTTTGAAATTGCCAATTTATGTACCATAAAACAACATAGAAAAATTATTTTCTGAAGATATTTCATCTCTTTGTGTTTTTTTAGAAATTTGTTGCTATACATGATGGATTATAATTGTCGTAACTGCAATTAAGTTCTACTGTTTTAATTGTGATGATATGAATAAAATGAACATATGAATAAAAATATGCAGTCTAGCAATCACTATACATAATTGGACTGAAATTGCCACCATAAGCATGAGAGTAATATTTTCTATGAATATGGATCGTAGAGAGAGAGAGAGAGAGAGAGAGAGAGAGAGAGAGAGAGAGAGAGAGAGAGAGAGAGAGAGAGAGAGAGAGAGAGAGAGAGTGTTCTTCACAAATGCGTATGAGTGGTAGCCGTCAGGCTATTGAAAAATGAAAGAAAAAATACAGACGAGTATGCATTTCAGCCTAGTGCTATCTTCGATATGAAACCCATGGCAGAGCGAATATACCCTTTCTACGAGAGCGTAATGACAGAAACTTGTTACGGGATGTGCATGTAATGAGACTTCTATTGACTTGTTACTATGCATGTAATGGATCAAAGCGGTATTCATCTAAAAATTTAATGCCAAAATGTTGTATGATTTGCTTTGTCCAAGCGTGCATAGATCATTTCTGTTTATTTAACTGTTAACACGAGCATATTAATTATAATCTATTATCTATATAATCTACTAGCTTCGTGGCCATATTTGGGTAAATTTTACTTAAAATAAAAGCATTTTAAAATAACAAGACTTTTAAATTATTTTATTTATTTATTTTTTAGAAACTACGTCTGACGAAATTTATTAGCAAAAACATTTAAACCAATACAGAATGAAATAAAATATTCTTTCATCTGATAGGTAAATAATGAAAAGAATCTAGGAAAAATCGTTTGTTTATTGAGAATCAGAATTCATTCCTCGGTCAAGACGGCCACTCGGTGTGCAAATATAATTAATCGGACCGTAATAATCATAAGAAACTGTCAGAAATCTAAGCCTTTCGATATTACTGGTAAGACCGTTAATTGGTATAAAACACCTCCAAGTTAGGAGGTTCCTTATGGTTATTGCTCCATCAGGTGGAAAATGAGAAAGTCGGATTTTTCCCATGTTCAACGGTCATTTCCACCCGCAAGCGACCGGTGCTGGGGCGACCAACACCCAGCAATAACTTTCCCCTGCGACAGCATCGTCACCGAACTTCATTGGTTTGTCATCCTTATTCTCTATGTCTACAAAGTTGTTGAAATAAAGTGTAAATTGTAACCTGTTAACTCCGTGTTATAATCAATTCAACCACCTCTATTATCCTAAACGAAATAGGAGATCGATCATTTCGTGGCGTCGATTGTATAATCGTAACGAGAATTTATGCACCCGTCGACGCGCTTCCTCGCGATCACGTCTCTCAGCGAACGGTCAAACAGTGTTATATTTTCGATTCAAACAAAATTAAATTGTCGAATAACAATATTTGTTAGTCTCTAATTTAAGATAAGAGATGAATAAATTGTAAGTAACTTTCGATGAGAAGGCTTGTAAATCGACTGTGCAATAACGATAGGAACCGTGAACATGCCAGACGGGAAACACGTTGGGAGCTGCATTAGAATCTCTTCCCCGTCTTTGCGTTCGTCTAGGACAACCGTAGCTTCCAATTATCTCGCGACACTACCCCTTTATTGCGCGCTCCCTCGTCGTTCATCCATGCGGTTCTCGTCGTTCCTAAACGAGCCGTCGTACTTGATAAAAGGATGTCAACCGCCGCTTTTAAGCGCCGTCATTGTACTTCTTAGCGAGTTAAGAAGGTAATTTATCATTTTGATCGTCGCAAAAATATCGATAATTTTCGCAAGCATGGTACTTGTTATAATATTTAATGGATAAAATACATTCCTTTAATTAAAATTTACGACAATATAAATTTGCATAAACATCTGTGGACCACTTGTCGCTCTAACAATCGACATCGGTATTATCTAACATTAGAAGGTGATTTAAATATTATTTCCATACATTAACAATTAAAAGTTTGCCTAATTTATCATTTCAACCCTTCGTCTCTAAATTCTTCTATTTCCACCGTTCCATGAAATATTGTCACCTACGGAGCCAGTAATGATCTTAAAAATTCGCGGGTCATCCTAACGAAGTACGACGTAAGTGCAATTCGCTTTAGGTGACCGATCGTGCTCAGAATCGAAACATCGTGTTCGTCTAGCTGCCTTCGGATTTTCAGCCGCCTCCAGGTTCGATGACATCGAACAGAGCCGCCGATTCACCTTTTTCGATCCCACTCTACCATGACTAATCTAGGTTTCCGTAACGCCTGGCAAAAGACGGTCCGGTAACTGTCGCAGCTTCTTTTGGCTGCCGATCACGTCTTGACCGCACCTTGTCCCATCGAATCCCACCCTCAGAGGTTGCTGGTCAACGTACCGTGAAGCAGCTTGATTGTCCATATTGTCCAGTCACGCTAAGTTATGGAGATTCTTAATGCTAACCGGGTCGTTCTTAACGCGTCGCCGCTCTATCAAAGGATTCAGCTTTATTCGAGTATACAGTTAAATATGAAGATTACGAAAGAGGAATGTTATATACAGTACAAATGTGCAGGCTATACAAAATATTAGCATATGCCCTTATTTTTTAATGAAGTGTTTTTTTTTTTTTTTTTTTTTTTTTTTTTTAGCAAACAGACATTTCATTTGTAAAGTATCAGATTTTGAGAAGAAATAGAAAACCTGAGCATAGACGTATATAGAAATAAGCGGACAGGCGAAATTCGCGGGAAGAAGTACTAATCTAGCTGACTGTACATAAACGATGTACAGAGGAGGCCCTACGTGGCGGTACGTAATATTCAAGCCAAGTGCTCGTGACTACGTTCCGCTTTTATGTACGAGCTAGACGGGGTGCTAAGCTTGTCCACCGCCACCCTCTACAGTCGCCGCAACCACTTGAATTAATCGTGGCGCGTTGCGAAAATAATTATTGCTCGTCGCTTGCCTCGCGTGCGAGCCACGATAATTAACGTTTACACGTCGCGCTCTTAAGCGTTTAAGCTGCGTTTCTTTTCTCGTGTTGCGAGTTACCAACCTCGTCGAAGCGTGATTTCGTTCTTTCTTTCCTTCGCCACGTTTCGAAACGTTTATTACTTTTTTCTCCATTTCTTTTGTGTTTTACTTCGTTATTTTCTCCATTCTCGACGGAATTTCCTATGTGAATGTAGAGAAGATTGTATATGTATTGTATGCAATGATTGTTGCAGATATTGATTCATGGATACATACACTGGCCGGAAAACTTACATCGGTTGGAAAAAGTCTCGTTTCGTTGCGAAATTAATTAAATGCCTTTCAGGAGGTTCCAAGTCATTGTAAGTATCGTTAGACAGTGCTGCAGTAGTTTGTATATTGTTTATTACGTTTTTTGTTGTTCTTCAGATATGTTTTATTGTCTTATAAAGCAGCAAGGCATCGTTGCTTTTGGTTTAACAGGATTAAGTTAAGGATGATTATTTGGAATTTTGAGTGGCCGTCCGTTCATGGCTCGGACGGGTCCTATCCCTTCTTTAGAAAATTCCGAATTATATGTTCTCCCCGAGCTTAATAACTCCGAGGTCAGAGAAAGACCCCAGTCGGGAAGGTACGATGGACAGACGAAACCCAACGGCTGGTAGGGAGAATCAGCAATGTAGGAGGACAGTTCATCAGACATCGTACCGTGCGGGTGAAATACTTCACTCTCAAGAAGATCTTACCACCGCCGTGTTCATAACATCACACTTTACTTTTATACAAGTGCAAATACAGTGCTAGATTACTCTAACACTCGATCTATTACCTCCTTCACCTTCACCTTGAGCGTTAAGCCATTCGCAACAATGATTGAATTGAAAATTAAAGATGAATTAGAGATTCTGTATGGATGTCACCCAGTAAGAAAATGGTACATTCTGCTCATTCCTAACGTCTAAATATTTTCTTCTTTACGATTATTAATTTTATATTTCCTTGTTAAATTAACCTTTTAGTTGTTTCTATAATATTATTATTTCAACTGAAAACGGAAATCCTGTATGCCCTTAACACAATTCCAACCTTATGCAAAGCGAAAGAAAAAAGGGCAAAGGAAAGATGAGAGAAACCATACTTCTTACGTTTATTTGAACCTTTTTACTTCTAATAATTCCTCTGACCACTAACTTTTTCTTCTTAATTTAAACTTATTACTTCTCCTATCACACTATTATACTAATTAAAAATTCCAACCTTTTTCAGAATAAAAAGCAAAAGCCCTTTCAACAATGAAGGAGAAACTATGTTTCTTACGTTCATTTATCCTTTTTACTTCTACTTTTTATTATCACTAATTTTTCATCTCCTCTTTAATTTATACCCTGTTAAATTAACTCTTATTATATTATTATTATTCCAATTAAAAATTAAAATTTTGTCTGTTCTTAATACAATCCCATCTGTCTGAAAGTAAGAAAGAAGAAACCACGGAGAAAGAAAAAAAATTCAAGAAAATGAAGATAAACCGTGTTTCTTACGTTTATCTAACGCGTAAAAATTCGAAATCCGTGCGCGAACCAGCACGTTGCCACGTTGAACAGAGTTTCCTTTATCGTGGCTGAATATTCATACAGTTAAATGGGATTTTTCTTCGCACGGAAGAAGCGAGAAAGAAGTTTCCCGTGCGGGCGTTCTCTCGCGTGTACGTAAAACAGCTATCAGTTTAATTTCTTAGCAAGAACAAGCCGGATAATCGCGCGGCAGTCTGCAAGTAGAATTAACCCGTCAAGCGTCAGTCGTTGGTAAGGTAACGCGGTCAGATAAGGGGATAGAAAAATGTTTTGCTATTTCTGCCTTGGCACCTTGAAACCGATTTCGCATCTGCTTCATGGTAAACGTGCGCTTAGTGGAAAATGCAACACGTAACTTGATAATTCCCATCTTGGAGCTCGATTTGAGGTTGATACTTGCACTTGTGCAAACGATCACTTATTATTTACGTGCACACGAGAAGCTGCTATCAAGAAGAGAAACGATCCTCGTTTAGATACGCAGCCAAAGTCATGGTAAAATTATTGCAACGATTGAACGTCTGCGAGTGTCGGAATCGAGTTACGTTTGATGTTATACGTTGAAGATTGAGAATCTAATTATGAAATTGTAATACTGTTCGTTCAAAAGAATTTTCCTTTTTTAATATTTCTTCGTGCCCCTAATTAAGTAAGATTAATTGATGTAGCATGGTTGCGTATTAAAATTTCGATAAAGAACGTGGTTTGGAGAGGGCTCGTTTTGTTCACACGTCGCAATCACATACCAGATATTAGTTTCTACGAAGCACGACACGACAGAACTATTCTCATTGCAAACCAACGCTAGTAATGTTCTCAGTCACGTATTTGTATACTTTGGTTACGTACGTGAGTACAGGCTCGTTCACAAATTGTTACAACTTTCATCGTTTACGTACTAAAACATTGTAACCATCACGATACGTTATAATTAAATCGTGGATATATTTACGCAACTCTATATTTTTTTTCAAATATAATTAAGAAAACGGAATCTAGAGAATGCTTTTATCAAGCAAATATTATAACGAGTATTATACTTTGGATATTCTATATGTTTTAAGGTACTATGTGCGTTCTGTACATTTTTGCAACTTTAAACGTTTCGTGCATGTGTAAAAATCTGCAGTCTAATTATAACAGACGCAGCATTATTTCTGCTTGCATGTAAAAGCTTGCTCGAACTAAATTTCTGACTAATTGTAAGTCAGAGGAAAAGCTGCGTTTTATGAAACATTCGTATATCACTCATGAAAAAGACTGTAGCACCTTACGGAAGCGCAAGATGGTCGGGGGTTGGTTTAAGGCGCGGTAAGGCGGGTCGAGTTAAGGTTAGGCAGGGGATGTTTCCTCGCAATTACGCGAAGCTACATCCTCCCGTTGCTTTATAGACCGTCGGTTACTGGAACCGCCGCCCATCCTCCTGGATTCCTCGGTTGCTTACGATCCGACAAATATCCTTAAAGACTATCCGAATCGTATGTTCTCACCTCTACGTACGATTAAAGCGGATACTAATGATACATGGAATGAAAATTTTTCTTGCTTCGTAATTGCTCTGTAACGAACTTTATAATCATTAAGTGATAAAATATATTAATTATGTTTTTAAGATGAATTTCTATTAATCAATGAAAGATTAATTAAGAAAAAGCGTTGAAAATTCATTGATAATACGAACGTGTCTTATTCTTTCATTGAGATAATGTCGAACTTCATATATCTGCTGCGCTTATTCATCAGAGTTAGTTTCGTTGTTTCATTGTTGCTTATTCTGATCTTTAAAAAACTTGTTCGAAAGACATAAGAAAATAATCGTTATAATTATTATTCATTATTCTAAAATAGTATAAAAAGTATCCTAGGAACTTTGTAATGACTTCAATAAAAAAATACTCCGTATTGCTATCAAGAAACGTTTGAACGGGCCGACGACGAAACAGAGATTCCTAGTTGTGTAGCATATTACCAGTCACCAACGAATTCGTGTCACGTAATCTGATATTCGCGGCGCAGAATGCGCGATTAATTGATAATTCTAACCGGTTTACGAAGCTCACGGTGACGTCGCTCGTTCGCGAATTACATTACAACCGCGTCACGCGTACCGGAGTTTTCACGCTCGTGTCGCGTTCCCCTTTCGACCCATCCGGCGAAAGAGAGACGATTTAATACGAATACACAATGCCGTTGTTACGGATCCCTGCCAACTTACAAACCGACCAATCTTTTTGAACACGCGACGACTTGCTCCCGCGACTGATTGTATTTCACGCGTCGTTTCCCTTTCTCATTTCTTCTTCCTCTTCCCTCCAGCTACACTCACCCCTCGCATTTTTCTAACTGCACCCCTTAACAAAGGGATCTCGTAACTGTTGAGCAAATTAACCCCTTGACACTCGCGTAAAAATTGATGAGTTTTTCTGTTTTCAGAGTGCAATTGTTTCTTTCTATAGCAATAACATAACTCAAAAATCACGATCTTTTCTTCCAATTCATACATACAACCGAATAATTGGAAGGAGAATTTCTTAATTATTGATGAAGAATTCGCTGCAGTGCTATACACATACTTTTCATACATTACCATCTTTCATTGTCGTATACTGATTTTTATGCGTTTATGGGAAGATGCAAAAATGCACGACTTGTATATAACATACAGAAATACGAAAATAAACCTAGTAAATATGGTACTCATTGTGTCAGTTGATAAGTAAAACGATTGTCTATCTAGATTCCATTTTTTAATTGCATCCATAAAAATATGAATTTGCGGAAATACACAAGTTTAATCGTTGGAATTGCTTATTGTAAGAGTAGAACGAATAAATCACTGTAAAGACGCAACAATTACACTACGTGAGGCCTAGAGTGCGTAAAGGGGTTGGCATACACCCCTCTCTATCGGTGATCGACTTCTGTTCCCCGCGGATGGACGCTGGCAGCTTCTGTCGCGCCATTCTGTTCTCATATCTCTCGGCTATCATTCCGTGCGATTAAACAGAGACCCCAGGAGAGTTGAAAGTTTCGGAGGGGAGGGGAATGGCTGAGAAACAGGTTCGTCCCGTGACGCTCAAATTGACAGGGTGGTACGGACAATAGTTCAAGACTCATGGTTCGTCGAACGCTAATATAAATGCAAATCGACTGTTACACACTTCTGAATGTCTCGTAAAACAAACTGGACTGGCGTGGAGGTCACTTCGGGCCAAAGAGAGGAAGAGAGAGAAAGAGAGAGAGAGAGAGAGAGAGAGAGAGAGAGAGGGTGAAATGGAAGGGATTGCAATGAAGGGACGGGTTAATGATCGGTTTCGTCAACGCGATCCTGACAATCTGTCGAAGGTAGTGTTTGCTGAGCACTGATGGCGTCGTGTAACGATAAAATGGTCATTGAGAATTAGCATTACTGGACGCGGCTACAGTTTGAAAGCATTGGTGTTTTTTTGCAACATCAAATGCGGAATCAATGCCGAATGTTGTAGCTTTATGCGTTGCACGGTTGTTTGGATGAACGAGATTGCTGTTTGCGATTCTTTCGTTGACCTTGGGTTTTATTAACGCGTTTGTTGCCTTTCAGTGGCTGGAATAACTATCTATGGCATGTTAATGGATTACTGACAAATCAACTTTTTTAACTGTTGAGACGAATTTTAGATGTGGTTATGATTACAGATTATTTGAATAGGTGGTATGTAAATTCTGAGGTTTATGGTTGAAATGGTTGAAAAAAGCTTATATATAAACGGAAGAAAGACAAATCAGTAATTTCAGAGTAACTTGTATACAGTTACTTTAATGAAATTCGAATTTCAATAGAGGTTATAATCTGTCCATTGGATTTTCAATAAAGATTATTATTCCATCTCATTCAGAATGCTTCCATTGCATATCATATCACACAAACAAGTCTCCATTCACCAGAAATTCTAAACTACAATCCTGCACGCTTCACTGTCGCTTCAAACCACCAAAAATGATCCCCAAAGACAGTTCTTGCAACACTTTCATCGATTCCTAAGAACATTGAAAAATTCCAAGTTTCCAAGGGACGATGTAACAGGTTTCGAGAGAGCACTAAAAAAGAAAAAAGAAAAAGGATGACACTACGAATCTGGCCGTAGTACGAAGAAGATGAGTCGGCGTCTGCCGAAAACGAAACGAGATGGAGAAGTCTGAAACGGCTGCTCGCGAGTCACACGCAAAAGGGATGGTCGTGGGAACGAGGATGAAGGCGGAGGAAACTCAGAGGGCTAGAAAAGAGCACCAGTTCTTAGAATTGTCTCTCACAATAAGAGGCTTGTCGGACTAAAAAGAAAAGTTTACCGGTTAGGGGTGAAATTGTACGGACCATGCGTCCGTGCAAGAATTTCTCTCGTCTCCTTCGGCATCCTCCCTTCCCCTCCGCCCCTCTTCAACCCTCGTCCACGTTCGCCATACCTTAGTTTGTATAAACAAGCGGATTTCAAGCTTAAGCGAGATACGTCGAAAAGGGGAATGGCTCGTTTTTCGAGGAATACGAAGGAACTACGTTCGTGAGTGGCGCGCGGATTCTCGAAAGTTAACAAAAAAAAAGTGGAAGCCGGAGCGGAGCATCTTATTGTCGTTTCCGGGTCCGAGACTCGCCAAACAATCCCTGAGGAAACTCTATTTCCATAGATTGGACGGTAGACCTGTTCATGCCAACATCGAATTTCTCTCTTTCTCTCTTTACGGATATCCAGTTTCTTCTATTTCCCGTTCGAAATGAGAGATTATTCGTTTGTATATATTAGATGTCTCAATAAATTTTAATTTCCCTAATATCTTAAAGAATTCTATATATACGTACTGTCGTTCGAATACACCTGAACACTTGTTTATGTAGGTGACAGGATGTATTAGGTTGCCCAAACCTAGCAACCATCAACTCCGTTGACATCTAAAGGCATTGACGACAATTAACAAGAATTGACAAAGATGGTTGCTCAGCCAGTATCAGCTCCTTCAATCGAGCTCCCAGGGACATGTAGGAGTCTAACGTCTTTTCTTCCAACGCGGGGTCTCCTTCGCCGTGGTCATCTAGATCCTCTTGGGCGAGTCGGAACCGTCTCCACTCTTCCTCGAGTTGGGCTTGATAAGTTTCCAAGTGGCAAATGTTATTCTTGCCAGCCTGTTGATACTGATCGACTTTGCTCTTTATGGACTTGATGGTTCCGATGTACTTATTGCGTTTCTGTCGCATGATGCTGACCTTTGGCGTGGTCGGCATGATTTGTGATGTGGGCCGACTTAAGTGGTTGGAACCTTCTCAAGGTTGATTGCTCAGCTACGTCGGGACGCTACCTGGGTGCGTGTCTCGACCAATGGGTTATACCTCTTCGAAGGTGACACTCCTGACGTCACTGACTTCGATGGAGTGATACACTTCCGCTGTTGGGTTCGATGTGAACACGTGACACTGCGTGGTCACTGGTGAGTGCACTTTTAAGTTGCCACTGGATCCGGCTCGAAGGACCATGAACTTTCGGACGTTCATGGGGAAACGCGATCTCGTAGAAGCGCGCCAACGGGAGTCGTAAATTCCCGTTACGATTTGACTAATCGACGTCACGAATCGTTCGATCCCTTATTTCTTGTGGGATAATAAGGGTGGTTGAGTTGAATATAACGCTGCTATTATCAGGTTACCATATATTTGAATGATCCAACAACTTCAGTGTGATACAAGAGTGAGTATTTGAAATGACAACTACGAACGAGTACAACCTGAGACTCCTTTCATGTTGACGATGATGATGACTGAATAGCCGCCTCTGATATACATCCGACGATAAACCCTCCAAAGGGACTAAAACCTCCATATAAAAACCCTCCTAAATTAGCGCTCAACACATTATTCTGTTGTAACACTTTGAACCGTCACTCTGTTGGATTTATACAATAAAATTTCCATCATCTTATACGAAGTTCAATTTCTTCACCTTATTCGTGAAACGATCGAACTACGACGCGAGAAGATCACCGGCGATCTATCGGTTTCGTGATTTCTTGTGTCTTCGACGTGACAAGGGTAACGATCCGCGATGCCCATTGGTTATAGCAATGTTAGTAAATGAAGATTGGAGGAGGAAGCCTCCAACCGACGTGGCTCGGGGATGACCTTGTTCATGGGAAAAACCGGCTTTTCCGTTAGACAAATACCGACCTTTTCCGTTAGGCAACTACCCGCTTTCTACGTAATTTGTAAGAACGTGCAATAGACCTAAGGATTGTTTTAAGTGCCAGCTATAAACCGAAAGTACTTGCAGGATTAAAGGTTCCTGCAAGCTAATAAGATTCGGTTTATGGTGGGGCCTTAGGTTTATTGACGGTCTGTCTAATGGTGCTTGGGCCTTGACGGTCAGACAATGAACAAACATTGCACGAACATTGTTACGCCACGAGGCTTACTATAGGCCGTATTTCTAACTGTCGCTCGCGGTCCTACAGTGTCGCAGACAGATCGTCTTATCTGCCCGACGGAAAATATACAATGTATCGACGAGCGCATAGTTGTCACCAAGCAGCGAGTTCTAGAAACGTCGATTTCGGTCCGTTATTTCATATACATAAAGAAGGTGGTATACGTGATCATAGGCGCGAACGGTGGCGTGATTCGAGCGTAGTGGGGGTCGTCTCCCAGAGAAGACAACGAAAAGGATCGAAGAACAATTAGTCCCTTCTGAAGAGTCAAACGTTATACATCGAGAGGTCTGACGATTAAAATTAAAGTCGCTTAGTCTAACGAATTCATTAACAGATATCGTAAAGTCGGGTCGAATTTCTGTAACATATTAATTGTATTCATCGCTAAATAATTTGTGACGTTTTTATTATTACATTCATTATTGTTAAATATACAAGCTATATTAACCTGTTAATTCAGTGTTAAATTCATTTGAACCACCTCTGTTATCTTAATCGAAACAGGGGAACGACTATTTCGCGGCTTCGATTAGCAGAATCGTAGCGAGAATTTACGCCTCTCGCTGACATGTTTTCCTCGCGACCGCGTCCCTCCGCGAACGTTCGTAACAAACATAATAATAGAAATACGACGAAATGGATCATACCTAAAGCAATAAAATAATATAAAACAGAAATTGTTGTTTATCTATTATCACCTTATGAAACGAAAGAAACTTTTCGGACAACCTAATAATTCAATCACAAAATTGCAGATAAAGAGAATCTAATGATTTTATTCTTTCTGATTATTACAACTATATATTATACAAGAATAATGTAAATAACAGTACATCTGATTTTAAAAATTTCTCTTCTATAAAATTGAGGAATGTGAGTTATTACATTTGTCACTTGAGACTATCAATTTAATTCTTCACATAATACTTTGAAATTTGTTTGTACTCAACCTTTCTTTCAAATACAGTTATCTACTCTTTTAGTTGAAGTAACTATCTCTGTTCTTCATTCATTATTTTCATTGCAAATAAAACATAGCCAAATCTGACCCAGTTACTGAAATAACTCTACTTTACCTAATTCTCAGCAAATACTCTTATAAGTAAAGGTTCATGGTCGTTTCTATAATTGGCGAGAGATAAAGACCGTTCGCTGGAAGATAGTCATATAACTTTATGCTACGATCTTAATGAAACAGACTGCAAGTGGAAGAAAAAGCGGCACTATATTCGACTGTTTGCAGAACGAGAAGATTCAGAACTCCACGGAAGAAATCGTTAGCAGGAAACTTAGAAGGGAAACTTAGAAGACATGTTGGTCAAATAAAGCGGAACTTTCGCGGACCGTTAAGTCTGTTACGTGGTGCCTGCTTCCTAACGATGTTCCTGGGATTCTTTAGGAAGCAATAACGAGATATAGTTACCCCGCTCAATCTTATCTGTATCAAACGTCTCGAACGTTTCCTTGTTACACGCTTCTTTCCTAACTTTTACCCTTCGTGCTTTTCTGAACAATAGACACTTACGGAACATATCATTTTTCGATATTGTCTTTATCTCGACTTCTGTCTATCCTACGAGGAACAATCAGAAAATCATTTGTAAAGAATTTTATAAAGCCAATTATAAAATCTTTTTATGAATACATTACGTGTGTTGCACGGAAAATTTTGAAATTTCATTAGCTCTATAATAACACACGATTTTTATAAAATTTTTAACGATCAATTATCCATTATTCTAATCAACTTCGACTTTATTTATAAACAATATCGTTTACTAAATGATATTGATGAATAGTGTCGAAGGAAAGCGATATACCTGTGACCAACGTGAGATCGCGCTAAGGAGATACTTGTTAATATAGACTCGTTAAGATAAGACATGTTCGTCAGTCGTCGAAATAAAATGAATAATATAAATGAATGATTAATAATGTTAGATCGTCCGAAAATTTTCTTTCGTTTTATAAGGAAATAATGGATGCACAATATTTTTCGTTTTATATTATTTTATCGAATTACGTATACTCCATTTTGTTCTATCAAACTAAAGATCACAACGTTCGACAGACTAGGTTTCATGTTTGTATAAAGATGCATCGTTGTAAAAGACGTGTCTGTAAAAGAAAGACACTTTTCGGACAACCTAATAAAATAAGTACAGATGTTTGACACGCTTGTAAATGCGTGATGTTTTAAAGAAAATATGTACAATTAATGTTTCATTGTATATGTATGTATATGTATTTTTGTAGCGGCACATGAACTAGAGGACAATTTGAATCATGTTATTGTTTTGCCTCGGAGTATCAACATCGTTAAGGCATACATAATGTAATAATAAATAAACATCGAGCAAAACAATGTCGCCGCTACGTGCAACCGTCAAACAAAGAGAAATTTAAATTTTCAGATACTTCCCCGATAAATACAGTATAAATTGACGAACACGATCGTAAGGAGACCAATTTTTTAGTCTCAATCTCGAGCGATTTTATTAGCGATCAATACACAGGCTTTAGCGAATCACTTAGTACCGAGCGTCTTAGCGAACATTCTCTGTATTTTTTAATTATTTTAAAATATATTTGACGGTTTCAATATCGAGTTAACTCGTCATTTAAACTACATGACCAACCATCCTCTACATTTTCATAAGTCAATGTATATAATATAAAAGTTAAACGACTCACTGTATATGTAACATTAAAGATATAATTTATCGACGTGGCTGTATACCTTGGTGCCTTCATTAGCGGTTACAACGGTAGTTGATGTTCCTATTATCTTAAACAAGTGAACGTTAACTTCCCCTGCGAGAAGCAGTCACTATTCAACTCATTGTTTCAGCGGGAGATGATGGGACCAGGGAATGCAACCGCGGGCCAACAATATACGCAAACGTATGCTCGGGAGGTCGGTTAGAATGGTTCGTGGCGAAATAGTAAACAGTAACGCCTTCTCGGTTCACACTTGGCAACAGACCGACTTGCGAGCTTGGAGTCCTCAAGGGCGCAGTGCCTTCAGCTGCCCTTGCGGTTGACCGAACCCCCGTAAACCCCATAAATAATGACGCGGTGGTCTCCGTTGCTGTGCCAGCTGCGTCGCATCGTTGCTTTTCAGTTTCGCTCTTCCACCTTCCTTTTCTCCGGCTTTCCTCGCCACGTTTGCTCGTTTATATCGCGCAATCGTTATTCTTACGTGATACACCACCATCGTAAAGTTTCCTTTTTCTTCTTCTTTTCCTTTTTCATGAACACAGAACGCACAATGTTCGTGCAAGAATTTTTCTACAAAATTTTGTTTGATAAATTCGAAGAGTTGAAATATTTGAAATTTATTCTACGACCAGATTTTATTAACGATATAAGAATTACATTTTACATATTTTAAAATCTTACTACATCTTGACCTATTTCTAACTTATTTATTTGTTCTAAATTAACTGAATTATAAACAACCAAAAGAAAAAAAGAAAAGCGAGAAAACACGTATTGTAGTTTAGAATCCTGATTGCTTGTAATATTTCAAGCCTGTTACGCTTTTTGAGACACTTTTTATCCAATTTTCTAACTTAAAAGGGATCCTTAAATTTGAAGACAAAACCTAACAATCCTTATTGATACATGCACTTTCACCCTTAAATTTTATACGCAAAGATTTGTTCAAAACGCTAAAAATCGTTTTATATGATAATCTTACCCGTACTGGAATTAACGCACAAATCTGGCCCAAAACTGAATATTCATTTTTATAGTATAAATACGAGATACGATATATCTGTGAGAAACAAAGCCCAGAGTTTCTAAACTGTACGCATGAAAACGAGGAAAAATACAGTTGGCCTGGCCGGGCCTGGCGATAGACGATTAGTTTCTCGTTCATTTTCGAAAAGGCATTCAGTCACCGGCACACGGGAACATTTTTCGCCGCATATGGCGGCGCGGTTTTGCGCAACACCTGCGCGGGCAATACGTTAATGTGTCAAATTGATGGACCCCTTCGTAATTAATAGAGGAAACTCAGAACCGGTGAATGCGAGCGTAGCACGAAACCCTACGAGAGGAAAGGAGACGGAAGCGTGCGGAGAGATTTGCAACGTGGCGTGGACCGATTTAAAACTGGCAACCGGCACATAGTAGGCGCCCGCTAATTGATACGTGACCATTAATTACTGTGTCATTTCCGTCGAGCTGTGTTGCGGCGTGCGCACGTGTTTCTGACAAGAGTCTACGATACGTTTTCATGCGAGAACGAGTGGCACGCACTGATACGCGCAGAAGAAAGGGAAGAACGTAGATCTGAATAATTCATTCAATAAAGGATAAAAAGTTGAGTAGTACGCCATTGTTCGTAAGAATATGAATGCTTCGAACGATTTATAGTAACTTCGATTAATAGGAAAATTTGTAGTATATATCGAATGGAGAATGTATAAAAAATTGTCTTAATCTAACTTGCAAAGTAGAGATCAAAGAATTTAAGGATTAAGAATTAGTTAAATAATAAGATAGTTCGGTATTGCTCGAGCAAAAAGAACATTAAAAACAGTTGTAAGAAAAGGGGCTAGAAAGGATATAAAAAGGGTGGTTTCCTTTTTGTACATAGTTGCATTGAATTTTTAAGAGTCTTTTATAATAAATGCTCGTTTTTAATATTCATAACTTATTTGTTTTTCTTGTTTGAGAGCTGTAACTTTTTACTTACTGTTTTGTTCGTTGTTGGCTTAGGAGATATTCACGAGGGACAGAAAAAGGAGTTCGTTAAATATGTCTTCTTGAAGATTCTTCCGACAGGTGGCAAATTTCTTTAGAAAACCAATCTCGCCAACGCTTAATAGCTAATTTTTCTCGTAGAATTGCTATTTACGCCTTGATGCTGAGAAAACAGATTGTGTTCCTCGGCGCATTTACTTTGCCGTATTTGTTTCTTTAAAACGTTGGATAGACTCGTATATGAAAATATTAAGCTGTGCAAATTGAGAAAAATGAGCTTCGAAGAATATTTCGAAATAAGTAACTGTCATATAATTTAAAATAAACATCAGTACTTTTAACTAACTGAATTAACATATTCGTACCTCCGAAGTTGTATCTCCTTTCATAACAATTCCTGTTACGTTACGTGAGACAAACGCGTAATGACATGAGAGCGGACAGTTAGTAAAAGTCAGTCGTCACAGTCGCCAAGTCGAAGACAGTCAATCGACAGAAGTCAAATCATCACAGTCGCCAAGTCGAAGACAGTCAATCGACAGAAGTCAAATCATCACAGTCGCCAAGTAAGAGTCAAATCTCGACAACAGTCAAAGTCAAAACGCAGTCGCCAACACGAAAAGAGTCTCAGGCCGTACTCACTCGTAGTTTGGCAGTTAACATACACACAATTGTATCAAATATTAAAGTTATTGAATTGTTGGAAATATATATGTTATAACCTGTTAAAGTCAGCATTATACTCGCTCAACCACCCCTATTATCCTCATCAAAATAGGGGATCGATCTATTCGTGGCGTCGATTATTCGAATCGTAACGGGAATTTACGACTCCCGTTGATGCGCTTCTTCGAGATCACGTCTCTCCGCGAACGGTCGAAACAAATCCCTTTACTTTAAATGATAATCTTCCTTTCAATACATTCACTCTTTTGTTTGTCTTCAATTACAGCTTATTCTACTTATTGCATATTGCTTTTGTCGAAAACATGAATATAGTAACTGAATCAATGAATTATATGTGTGAACAGCATCGAACGTGCTAATAAATACAAGTACCGTTTGTACAAAAATGTGATATGATGCAAATAAGATATATTTAATAGTATTACACAATACAATTTGTGAATTTCACCGAACGAAGTGGAAATTATAGCAAATTTTAGTTTTATCGATGTATGTAGAATACTGTAATGGATTTTCTAGGGAACACTCGTTCTTGTATAAACCGTTATTATTGTCAGCAGTTTATCATTGGTCTCTGGAGCTCAGAAGTCGTTGCTTAAAACTGTATTATACGGTACTTCGTGGCGGTCGTAAAGCGTTCCTGTCGCCTCATGGAAGCATAGAATATTAAGCGCGAAGTAAACACACTCTGCAGTTAAGCGGGTAATGAAACACCGATTCTATGAAAGTAACTACAAAATTTACTAACTGTTGTACCCTTTCTAACGATATTTAATATTTTATTCATCATCTGAATTATTCATTCTCGTTAATTAATCATTTTAACTCTTCTTCATTTGAATCCGTATTAATAAATCAATAGTTTCGTATATCAATTTATAACAATTTACATTAATAGATAATAATAATTGAAATCATACGTGATAATTGTAATCAAATTAAATCAATTCCTGAAGAGAGTAATCTTGTACACTTCAATTACAGTTATTTTAATATTTATAAAAGATCATAGACGATGATAGCAAATGGAATCAAGTCGAGATGACTGGAACTTTAATCGAAATTCAGTTTGAACTCAAGCGGATAAATAGAAGTTTCTAGATCAAACATCTCCGAGGCATTTCCGATCAAGATGCTGTTTCTCAAATCGAAGGCAATCACAGCATAGATGCTGTATCAACGCCATTATTGCCACGGAATATGATAAGCACAGTGGGTATATCAGCTTGTGGGTAATGGTAATTACATAGAGAGCCTCAAGGCAGCAAGGGAAGTGGCAACAATACACCGTGCTTCGGGTGACGTAGAACTATTAGCTCTGAATCTGATACCCATAATTATATCCTTCTCTTGGATCTTACTCTACTCTCGACTTGACAGACATAATTGAAATCGCGACGAGAAGAAGGACACGAATACCAAATCACAAACATCTTTTCATATTGTAGACAGTTTAATGGTATTTAAACATACATAAAATAGATTTAAAGCTCCTTAAATACGATGTCTCGTATCCTCGTATCAAATAAACATAAAACTAGCAACCGAGAAACGATTATAACAATCATTAGAATTACTTTTAAATTCTTAATTGATCGAAGGAAGTCTTATGTATTTTTGCAAAAGGAAACAGATACTGTACACTAGACTAGAAGGGTTTCATTGAACTTTCGCGAAGTTTGGCCACGATAGATAACCGATTAGATGGGTACACGGTAAGTTTTCCGTATCGGAGCAACTACTAGGGGGAGAATTGCGGTAGAAGCCGAATCTGCCAGCTAAGAACATTTCCCCGTAACGCGATCCATATATCTTAATCCAGATTATTAATTAAATTTGCCGCATAAAGCTGTTTCGGCTGGCAAACTCTGGAATATATTACCCGGAATCAGTGAATTAATGTAGCCACCAGAGCAGGTTGAGTGCACGCAAATATTTTGTCCATGCGGATCAACCTTCTGCGTTTGCTGAAAATAAAACGCGGAACGAGATTTATTGAGAATACTCCGCTTGAATATATATATATAAGTATATATATATATATTTATATATATTTCACTGAATTGATATTATCTCTACAATCTCATTTACGTTTTAGCGGACCAGCATTCTATAAATCAAAGTTAATTCAGGTTGACGAGTAACGATATCGATGCTTGATAAAAGACAGGATTTATCGATTGGATGGATACATTGATTAATTGTGCTTTAATAGAACTTTCTTCTTTTTCGATACAATAACAAATTAGTTGAAGCAAGTCATTATTTCGCGCTGTTATTTTTATGTTTTTAATTGAAATAAAATTTGTTCGTTGTGCCTATATTTAGAATGGAAAGATTATTGTTGCTCGATTTACTATTTCATGAAGTAAGATAACTCTTTAGTAACAAATGAGTAATTACAAATAGTGTAGAATACAGAATGGCTGCACGAAGAATAATTTAAATTTAGTAAATTTAATAATTCCTACTATAGAAATGCATTGTTATTGTATATTGCTATATATATTTGTATAGTTATATTTGCATTATTATTGCACATACATTGTTACAAACTTACTTAACAGCTGCTTAATAACAATTGGACTATGACCATATCGTGACAATTATTTTTCAATTCCTTACTTACATACAATAATACGTTAAAATAACAGAAAAATACAAGTTAGTATTAATATTTTAGTAACTTCTTTTAATTTACCCATGCGACACTTAATATAAAATGTAATCTACTATAAAAATTAAAAAGAAAAGAACGAGTTAAACATTACGATGCACCAGTTCTCTGATCTAAATTTACATCTCTGTTCGAATTCTATTCGAGTTTCCGCAAACTGACGTTCGTTTAATCGTCGACGAGCGATGGCAGCTGCGAGTCAATAGGAACACGTCAGGTATGACGCGCTCGGCATCGTGATTCGCGTTACAATTATCCGCAAAGAATCCACGCAGAGATGCGAATAACGAGGTTGCATTGATACGTCGCGTCGCGGCGATTTGCCGTGTAATAAAATTCAGTCGAGCTGCGCGTATTTGTACGAGTTTTTTGAAAAAGGCATAGCTCGACCTTTATTCGAGGCATAGATCACGGTGCGATCTTTTCAGTGGTGATTCAAAACGCGGAAATATTTATCCAACATGGTTGAAGGCACAGACGTTGCCTGATAGGCTAGCTTCGACGTCTCGTACTTCATCATCAACGGCACTCGTGCCGAGTATATTTATTTTATCGTATGAATAGAATCGTTTGCTCGCGAATATAAATTGAATACTTATGTTAAAGAAAATAAAACGACCTAAGTCTGCTATTCAGCCGGCCATCGAATCTACATTTTTTGCGATCGGGTTCGGGCTATTGATTTCCTACGTGTTAAATGTGCGCGTGTCTGGAATAGGTATGAATCGAATTGGCTCCCAGATTCGAATGCTTATGTTCAAAAGGAGTATTAATATGTACTTGATTCCGCGTTTAGAGTTGGTTCAGGTTAAGTAGTTCGAGTGGTTATTGTTTTATCCATGTTGTACAAGAATATCTCTGAAGCCATGGAAATTGTGGTATTAAAGTGTAAAATATACGCAAAATTTGATTTTTTATGTTAACTAAAATTATGTTTTAAAGCTTTCTAAAATTAACTTAGGTCTTCAGGTATCATAAAATCTACGTTTTATTAAAATTTGATTGACTGTAGGGTCATTTTAAGTATAACAAATTATCTGGATTCTCTTAGATAATAATTCATTGACTAATAATGTTGACGAATTATTTAGAGTTTAAGATAGATCAAGATAGTTTAATTGTTTTTACTCTTTCTTTTTCAGGATTAATTTTCTTTTACGATTAATTTAAAAGAACATTTTCCACGTTGAAAAGTTTCGTTTACTTAAATTTCTATTTCTTGGAACGCTAAGGTAAATTGCATTTGATCGAAAGAGTTTCTCATTAATTTGTAAGATCGATAATGGCGACCGTTTCACGAGGACGAGTCGAAAATAACTACAACGAGCAATTAAACGAAATTCCGAGCCGACTGATGAACGGTGGGAACCGTACTCGTTGCTGGCCATCCCTTTGAATCCAGAGAATTTGATAAAATGATCAAAAGCACGGGTCACCTGTAATTTTTGTCCTAGCAGAGTCATCACACTTCCAACGTTCCTCGTCAACGCTGTCCCCTGAATCGACGACTTGAAATCAAATGAAAAACCTAAACGCACCTCTCCCGATCCCTCTCTTCTTTTCGTTTCATTCTGTTAACCCGATCGTCTGCCAATTCCAACTAGATCCTCCTTTTTTAGCAGTGACACGTTTCTTCTTTTAGAATTGCGAACCTAACCTTCTCCTTCATTCTCGAGTAATTATACAGGTTGTCCGATTTTAATTTATAATCGTTAGGCATAGAGATCAGTTCGCTATCTTTCCCACTTAAATTTAGCATTTACTTATCGGTCTTCTATAATATCGATTCATGTTTCTTAACATTTAACTTCGTATTGTCTGATTAAAGGAAAACCCGCTTATCAGCGTGGAATTAATAACAGCAATGTATTTGGACGCCTAGACATTTAAACAAATTGCCAGCCAAATTTCCAAAACTATCCCGAAAGACTGCATGAAAAAAACTAACCCGGCCAGCCCATCTACTCGTCTCCATTTTTTCCCGCGGAGCCACGAAACTTCAAAATCCGCGTCATCCATCAACCAGTCACTGTCCCATGCGCAGTCATCAATATTTTCTCGTCGGGAACGAAGCGATGAAAAACAGCGGCCTGGCGTGGCGGTTGACGAACAAAAATTCGTCGTTCGAACGTGAACCGATGCGACGCGTGTCTGAACTATCGGCGTTAGCAGCCGGGCCTGTAATCGTGCAAATTTGGAAAAGGGTTGAGCGTTGGAACGATGGCTACCCCAGCCCTACCCTGTGAACGGGGGTGGACGAGTGGCAATCCGTAGCGAAAATGCGACTCGCGCGGGGCTCGTTTCGGACAGACCAGGACAGCGCCAGCGGCTTTTAGTGTGAAATGAATGCTTGTAATTACGACGGGGGCAAAGGGGGTGAGTTGGCGGTGCAGGGGAGATCGCCAGCCAGAAGCGGGCTGTAAAAGAGTGGTGGGGTTTGGAATTGGCGAAACTGCTCGGTGGGGATAGTATTTCGGTTGCGAAACGGGTTAGAGGGGGCGAGAGAACAGTTCGCTGGAACCACACACTCTGTTCCGCAATGATAGACTGTACCGATCCCGTCGGTCAGTTCATTCGTGTTGGTACAGCGCGCGCTGGCTACCCATCCCACCATAATGTCCACTAATTGTAATAGCCACCCTTTGTGTGTCGCCGCTGTACTTTGTCCAAGGTGAAAGAACGGAGCAACCGATGAACCCGAATCAACCGAGCTCACGGACAGGTGTGTGAGAAACCTGTATAAAACCGTCTTAAGGTTCTAGGTCTATGACATTTGAACTTATCAAGCAAATTGTGTAATCGGAACCATATTTATCAAATGGATACGATGAATATAAAATAACAGAAATAGAATCGAAAAGTTCATATGGTATTCGTGTTAATGGCAGAACAAAGTCTCTCTCTCTCTTTTCCGATTTTAACTTATGAGCTGAATAAAACCGTATACACGTAACGATCTCTGTAAGTGCTCTAATATTAAATTTATTTGTGAGATTTCGTGGCGAGGATAAGAAAGATGGTGAAAAAGATAGAAAGAGATGAAAAAACCACGAAGAAAGGGTGGAGAGCGTGGAACTTGGAAGTTTTTTATTCTCTAAATATTGGACCCAATCAGACACCCTCGGCGCTGTGTGCGCGCGAATATAAATGCACTCCGTCTCGTCTATATAATCATGGGAGTGTGAAATTAACCAGCCAATCCTGCAGCTAACCGCAAAACCCCCACACATCGTACGGTCTCAGCCCGGACAGCCGACCCGATTGCCTCTTTCAGAATTTTCTGCGGTGTCTGAATTTAAATGCAGAGGTAAAGAATGGACCGGTTGGTGGCCTTCCGCCTGAGGAATCTTTCACCCTTTGATACGATAAACGCCACGTGCCAACGATGGCGTGAGATTCAGTATTTTTAGACACAGGTGGGATGTTTAAAAATTTTTGCAAGGAAAGATGTAGATGTATTTTATACAGAGACCTTTTTCAGTAAATTTGATAACGAATTAGTTCGGTAAAGTTATTAGTCAAGTCTTTGTCAATCTGATAAAATGACGAATTTAGAATAAAGGATTTAGAAAATAATTGTTTCACTATCACCGAGATTTCTTGCGCTTTTGATATCGGTTACAAAAATGTTTATATATCCTTAATTCTTTATTGGAAATAATAATTATGTTACGTGCGACGAAGATGTGAAATTTATAATACAAGCAATCATTTTTTTCTAATATACGATACGTCTATTATAACACACTGTATATATGTGTAAATACGCCAAGCTGGTCTCGTCGTTACAAATTATCAGAAAAAGTATTTTTCCCGGTGATTCTATTTAAGCAATCCAACTTTCCGGGCGCCCATAAAATACGAAATCATTCAGGTTTTATTTTAAATTACCTGATATTCGTCTGGGGGAACTTAATATTAACACATTTGGAAATATTAAAAAAATGGGAAAACTCGCGTGCTTTATCGACGTGACATTAACAATTTTTGCATACACGCGCTTTTCCTACAACTCCCTCGATCATCCCCCTCTCAGATTTACCGACGACAGTACAAAATCCGCAGCCATCACTATTTTTAATTACATTTGCATGGGATTTGCATATTTCCGTCGCGCGTTTGCACCTTCTACGCAACTTTCGCGTGGCAACGCAATTTTTCCAAAAAATCCGCCGTACAAAAAGAAGTAAATCAAACAGACAAGATCACTGGAACCATCCAGACAGTTCAATTTTCGATATTATCATATATTTATATATCTACGAGTTTACTCGTTATTTGCTAATCGTGAGCTCATTCCTTTTTATTAACGCCATTGATTCAAACGTTTTGCACGCACGAATACTTTTATGTTATAATGCAGGATTTAAGCGCATTAATTACGAAATATACCATTATACGTACCTATGTAAATATCGTCCAGAGTGTATGTAAAATATATTGACTTAAAATGTTGGATATAAAGGAAAATTAGTTTAATGAAATATGATGGAGAGTGAAGTAAATGTATTTAAGCAGACATTTTGTACAATCACAAATTGTAAACAATTTCCATTAAGCATAACTTGTAAAATACTCTAACCACCGCCATTTCTTGCATCAAAATAATTTCAAACCTTCATAACAGCCAAAAACGTAAGAAAATTGAAACTTCTTCTAGCAACTCAATTTTCTCTAAACAATCGGAAGAACTAGTTGCCAAAAACAAAAACTGCATAAAAAGGCGTAAGAAAGTAAAGAAATCAGCGGAAATCAGTTCCTCCCGCGGGCTTCCTCCACACCTTTCCAACTCTCAGAATGCCGGAGATTAAACGAAACTGCCCCCGCACGGCAGTTTCTGTTTATCGCATCATATAAATACAGAATTAATTAAAACTGCTGAGTTAATTGAATTTTTATAACCTTCTGTAGGGAGAACGTCGCCGGCGTGGCCGCGTACTGCGTTAACTGGGTAGTTACCGAGCCTCGACACCACCCCTATTCCGGTAAGTGTAATAGCGTCACGGAAATATTACCCTTTTGTGGAGAGAGAAACGCGGCGACTCCCTCCTCTCTTCTGCCCATTTGCAACGATGCTCCTCTCTCCCTCTGATAAAATCGCCCGGAGGTATTTACGACGACGATGCACAATCTGCTCGCGAATAAACGGCCGTTGTGTACTTTTAACGATGTAACCGAGCCGCGTTCCACGGGTACATACGTGACTGCTGTCGCTGCTGGCGCCGCGGTTGGCGTTGCTGGTGCGAGCGTCGCACATGCTGCGGCTATGATTATCGCTGGAAAACCGGAACCGCGATTTTTTAACTTATCGTTAGCCGTTTTATGTGCTATCGGTCCGATTTTTTGAAAGTTACGCGCCGCGAATTATTGACAGCACACGATTCTGTGAAAAGTTTGACAGCATTGGAAAGCGTTGAGTGACGTTTCAAAGTATTGAAAAACATTCGTAGAGTGAGTTGGTTTGTAGACTGGACAATTAATTGTAAAATTTGCCAGTAGAAATTTGTAAAACTCCACTTTTCCTGAAGATCCTAAATGTCTACAGAACCGCACTCATCGAATCATTTATCTAATAAAATAGCAAATAGCTGTCGAAACTTTAAACTCTACGTTCAAAATTCACACTCGAATATTGTAAGCGTTTTTCAGTTATCCATACCGAAGCCAAGTCTGCATTTCTGACGATGGAAGTCGAAGAACAAGAAATAGAGAGTGTACCTGTTGCCTCGGGCTGGTGGGTGGTAGGTTTGCCCTCGCGATTTTGACAAAATGACTTCACCCTGGCAAAGAACGACCGACAAACGCGGACCCATCCATCGAAAGGCACACACAGCAGGAAGAAAGAGACGGAAAACGAAACGTGGCGGCACGTAAGTAAACCTCATAAGTAATCTCGCCGGCAGCGCTTCTTCGATTTGAATTACCCTTCTGTTATTTCTTCGGCCGTCGTCGGGCGTTATCAGAAATCCGCTCGCTCGTCGGATTAGCATGTCTGAGGTAGCGACCATCAATTTCAATATCCACTCGATAAATATTCCTTTGGAAGCCGACTTCTTTCCTCTGCACCGATCACCCATCCCCCGCTCGACCAGCTCTTTCCCCCTCTTTTGGAGCCAAGAGATCCGTAGGATTCGATGGAGCAACGAGCTCGATAGACGGGTCGCAGACTGGCTTTAGATAATATCCTTCCCAATCTCTGCACGAGACTTTGCAACGATATTTTGCTTGGAAAGTTCAACCGGTGTAGCCATATAATGTCAGGAGAAAGGTAGAGGTCAGACAAGAGCCAACTGATCTGGAACAGGATTGACTAAGGGGATTTATGCGCGCGAATATATATGTTATTGTATCGTTCATTTGTCGTAACAATGACACAATCCAAAAATCACGATTTTTCTTTTAATTCGTGTAACCTAATTGGTCAGAAGCATTCATAGGCTTAGTGTAACTCAATTCTACCCATCTTAATACGTATACACTATACACATAGTCTTCTTATATTTTACCAATACACAATACATTGAATATTTCTAATATATAGCTGTTATAATGGTATATTATATGTGTATTGTACACAATATTACTCGGTTTGACCACCACTGTTATAGGGTATAGAATTAAAAGAAACCTATTTTGCACCTAACGAATGGTTAACTTTGAAACTAACAAACCCGTTAAAATGGCAGATTACAAATTACTTTTTTTAGCCGTAGTTCATTCCAAGAAAACGTCTCGAGATTTGAGAAGCAAGCCCAGTCTAAAATTGTTATTTTGTTACAAATTAATACTCAATTTCTCCTATATACTTCGCCCTTCTAATTTCTATTTGGTCAAGCACCGTGCTGTTTCACATTTCCCCGCGATGGTTATGCAAGCATAGGCATAAGTAACGAAGAAATCTTCGAGACTTTTCCTTTGGTAGATTCTCTGAAACTGTACTTTGACGTAACGAAAAAGAGAAGCCTAAGACAGAGAGGAGAGGCTTTGGCGAAGAGAACTGCGAAGAGAAAAGAAAAGAGAAAGGAGAGGAAAAAAGGAACGGAAGATCAAGGTAATATTAATAAGTAGAAGGAAAAGTTGGTTTGATCAGCTAATCCGAACTCGTCCGGCACTAGACCACATCAGAGAAGGGCTCGAAGCGCCGAAGCTATTAGCATAATTACAATACTTCTGTGTCTGGCCCGATCCAACTTTCTGCTTATTTTAAGCTACAGAGCCCTGATATCTCTACCGTGATGGGATTGCGGACGAATCCATTACGCTGATGTAATGTTAAAAGGCCAAATCATTGGGATGAATGTTTTGATAAGCCGTCATTGATTCCAGAATTCTTGCGCCGGGTTTAATTGAACAACGTATTTCCAGTTTTTACAACCATCTATTCACGTAACGTGCAATTGCAACAAGTCATTTCCACACAATGGCCAAGCCTGTCTATTGTACCGTGCTTCAAGTAATTGGATAATTGCTGCGTTTCAAATGTTTTATCGTTTGATCATTAATTATGATTAGACAATGAGTTATGGAATAATTGTGCATTTGTGACGATGACAATGACAAATACATTTTTGTTAATTTTCTTATTTGAATGTCGTACAAGGAAACTGATCAAATTGAAACATCAAACAGAATAGCTTCTAAATGATTGATAAATTATCTCTTATCTTCTATACATCGTAGAACAGAAATCTAACTTACCCACGTATAGAATTAATAATGAAAACGAAATTCGAAAACCAGAAAAAACTAAACAACTAGGTGAGTATTTCATTTCAAAAGTCACGCGGGTTTTAAAAGTGTTAAAAAGTAATTTTTGAGTTTTATTGTTCGTATTGCGTGTATTTTTAATGACGAAAGATTCGTGTATATCTTTGCACCCTATGATCTATTACGCATGATAAAGTGCTGTTTGGGATCACAAGGGTGTAAAGCTGAATCAGCTATGATCAACAGACCGAGACGCCCTTCTAACTCGCTTATGTTCTTGCCAGAAATAAATCTCATTCGCGACGGTGTACGTAGATTGTCACTCTTTCGATTCAATCTAGGGAAAAAGATTCCATATTATATGTAGCTACGAAAATCAATATTTCTACGATTATACGTATCTGTCAGTGGTTTAATCTATTTAAAGTTCTGTATAATATGAATTTCTTTCTATTAAAATACCATTTTTTGTTTTCTTTATTATAGTGACTATTATAATTTTCTAAATATAATAATTCTTATTGTATATATCGTCTAATATTTACCAGAGTTAGATAAAATCTAATAAACATTACCAATCAAGTGATTTTACATTCTCATTTCAATCTCACTCGATTCGAGTTACTAAACACAGTTTACAGAAGTAAGAAAAGGGGAAGTAGAGTATAAAAGAACGTGGTTTCGATAGGATACGTTGGTAGACGATCGTCGCGAAGAACCGGTGGCTGGGAAATGAGTTAAACGAAGTTGGTCGCTGAGCGTAGAGAAGCGAAAAGCGGAGCGAGTTGCGGTACCAGTGACAGAGTTACGTTGTCGTGTGTAACGAAGTAGATTAGTCAGTGTGACAGAAGACCGTAATTTCCTAGGCAAATGACATCGATCGTGAACCTGACGCGTCGCGCTTCCACGAAACCTGCTGCGTGTTGTCTGTGGCTTTCGTGAAACATTCGATACACCATGTCATATTGGTCTAAAAAAAAAAAAAGAAAAAGAAAACAAGAAAGATTAAGAAAACAACCTGTTACCCGATGAAATTAATCATATTATATATAATTTAATAACAAGTAATGAAATATGTCGTTGGAAGGTTATATTGATCCACCACATAAGTTGGAAAGTACAGATGTTACAAGCATTTTTCTTTTTTAATTAACCTTGAAATTTACTCAAAATTTATTTAGAATTTACCTAGACATTATCTTAAATAGTTAAGTCAGAATTTTTCAAAAGTAAACAAACAAAGGCACAAATTGTTAGCGCAGTAGCGCAGATTCTGAGAGTAGAAAATTATATGATGATAGGAGAAATTTGAATTAATATTAAATTAATAAAAAGTTATTCATTATTAACACTTTACCGACCAATAGCCGATTAATCGGTTTTTCGTCTCCGATTCTTACCGACCGATAGCCTATTAATCGGCTTTTTGTCGCCAACAATCTTTCTCATTATTTGAGCAGTAATTTGCTATTTAGTACTAAGGTACCTTGCTCAATTGCATCAGTTGCGTTGCTTTGTTAGCTCCCACAGTTTTATACCAATTTGAAAAACTTACCGTTCGCGATAAACGAAAAAAATGGTATTAGAGTGTCTAAATCGAAACAGAGCCGGCGCCAGAGAGAATCTGCGCCTGAGATGCCGGTCGGACGTGCGTATGCTGTTGAACCGCTAGCGGTCGGTAAAGTGTTAATTACTAATTATTATATTAAGTAAAATTACAATTTATCTTACAATCACGACGTTATTATATAAAATTAGGATTAAAGAAAAAGATCAGAAAGCTTTCATTCGGATCAGAAATTCGTTAGATCGAAAGTAAATTAATCGAAAATACAACTTACTGGGAACGAGAACAAGGTGTGAACGATTTCAGGGAAACGATAAAAGAAAGGGACCAAAAAGGTTGGACGAGGTTACTTACACGTTGGTCTAAACTGGTGCTGTCTGATCCTACGGGTCTGGACAGCGAGTGGTCGGAAACGATTACATGTGATTTAAGGAGCTCTCCAGGTCTTGGACCTCCAGGTTGGTCGAACCACTGCATCTAGCTTGCTCCAGACCCTACTCTGTTTTATCTACGAAGTGCAGCAGTCGTCTCCACTTACACACCCTTTGCTCCCTGTTCTTTCGTATATAAACCTTCGATTACTTTCTTGCATCTCAATGTAAGATATACGGCACAATCGTCTATCAATGTAACAAGCTTTCCTTCACTTTCAAGAATTCTGTTTAAATATAATTCTATTTTATTGCAAACATAGAAATTAATAAATTTTAATAGAAAACCCTATAGTCTATAATTCTCAACCTATACATCATTGCTGATTATTATTACTTAATAAATCATTCTACGAAAGATTCCAAATATACGAAACAAATCTGAATCAGATATGTTAAAGGAACACACATGATCTGTTGTTCAAAGTCAATTATTAGCGGCCACCACAGCCATGTCAAAGTCACTCGAGCGATTGATGAAGCAGGCACGAACGCTACGGTGTCCTTCGTGCAGGGTTGAAGCAGGTTGCAGCCTCTCGAGACAAGTGGCACCATCGACATGGTAACGGCCTGGTAACTGCCTCGTAAGCTATCTAACAGAGCACTAGCGACTCGAGCGGTCGATTTTCTCGTGGTGATTCGAGTCTCAGCCTCAATGACCTCTTCATCAAGGATCACACGTCTGAATCCTCCGAGGTGGACCATAGATCGTTCACTTGATCGAGCTTCGTGGAAATTCACGAGGACTATACAATGTGTACAAGCGCGCGTAAACGCTGCTCTTCGGCTGGTTTCAATCTGTATTTCTCAGATAAGATCGATGATATACCGAGAGAATAATTTGATCGATATACCAAGAGAATAATCTGATCGATTCAGCAAGAGGATTTTTCTTTCGGTTGTGCTTCAGGACATAAAAGATTCAGTTATTCAGAACACTGAAAATTTAACCTGGGTATAAACGTTGTGTCTAGTTGCAGTTGAAAGCAGTGAATGCGTATGTTCAGACGCGAGTGTCCGCCGCTTATAGGAAATCCTACCTTTAGATAGAGAGTATAGTTTGAATCGAGAGGTTTGGGATTTTTTCGGAGCGTTGGATTACAAACCGATAAGCTCCTTCGCCTAATTGGACTTTAGGCTTTCGTCTATAGTCCGTAGGCGGGTAATCGACACGATCGTGGTTACGGTTGTTGCCGCTTTTGACGATGATAGCGATACAACGTTCGGTAACGATTGATTGGTCGAGATCGCTTGTACGTTTCCCCGGTAATGCTATTCTCTTGTTTCTCTTCCGCTCGGATGAAGGGTGTATTGTGGCTCAAGCTATCTCATTACGAGGCCACTGTTTGGTCTCGGTTAGAGGATGGCCCCCTTCGCTAAATGGATCACTCCGTTCCCATTAATTTGCATTTCTAACTCCAGCGATCTTATCGAGAATTTCTTCCTTTTTTCTTTTTTTTCTTTTTTTGACTTATTGGTATTGCTTCTTCTGGAGAATTAATAATTTATGAGAATTGAATCTGCGGTATATCGTGAATTTTATTAGGATTTTTTTATCCTTCTAATGATAACTGTTTTTAGAATGGTGGAATTAAAAAGACTAATTCTTGGGTTATTTGAAGTTTGGATTGGTGGGAGAGTAATTTCGCTTTTATCGATGAGCAAGTGAATTAATTTGCACGTTATAGTGTTATTATCTTACTTAATTATTGAAAGATTCCAGCAAATAGCGTTCGTTCGAAAACGTTTGCCCGTTATTGTACGTGTAACAGTGAGAGTGTTTCGAAATCTCTGAGAATTTAAATTATTCACGTGCCTGGCCGTTGGCTCCTAATGTAAAATGGACAGAAAATTATTTTCTGCGAATTTCCTGTATTTTATACATTTTATACGTTCTCTAATCCTCTAGGATTAAACGAACCTATCCAAACGGTCTCAGATGCTTCTGACACCAATTCAGAGATATGTCAACCTAATGGTCAGATGGCGCCGACCAGCCAATTTCCTTTTGGTAGAAGATACGAAAGTATCCACCAAGAAGGTTCTTACGATTTCGTATATACGAAAAAATTGATCGCCACTCGTTCTTCCATTGTCATGTATGTAACTGGAGAGCCTTCGGAACAAGCATGGCCTACGATATCGTCTATACGTTCTAACAAGTTCTTACGCAGCCCCATTGTGCTTCTAGCGAAACTCTCCTGGAGAATTGAATATCCTACGCTGCAAACGCAGGAGATCGGTGGTAATTGCGTCTGACCGCATCGTGAAACCCAATTGCTCCGTATTACAGCAGTTCTATAGATTGTAATTGATTGCGTAATAATGTCTTGCCATTCACTGTTCGACACCTGACAATCTTTTAATAGACAACCTATACTAAACTGCGAAGAAAAGAATTTTGCTTATGTAATACGAAAAACACTTGTTCAATTTGATTTGAAACAGTTTCGAGCACAGAAACTATTCAATAAAGTTTAACTACAGAGAAACAAGATCGAAATCAAGTCCATTTTAATTAACATATATGTGTATATATATCTTTATATATATGTCGGAGATGAGAGGACACCGGGGCCTCCCCCCTGAAACTTCGGAAAACCCATAAAAGATTGTAATTAAGGTTTGCAATTGTAATTAAACAATTTACCGTCATTCTGCCCAATTGCAGTTGTGCGAGATTTGTGACAATGAGCTTGGGCTCAAGGCGACGATCAGTCGCCGAACGTAGCCGCGGTCACGGGATGAACGCTTTGTCTAACAAAGGCATGGAGTAACTCTATAGCTCTCCTTAAAAAGGAAATAGTTGCAACACTCGACAGTAAACTTTCCAACGGTCTCTGTCCCGTAGCTCGCCATATGCAGACCCTATTTTTCGAGTAAGATGATTGCCAGATGTCGATGCATCTCCGCAGTACATGTTCAGCTGGCCTGAGGGCCCGTTATAAATCTTAAGATTTAGCTAACTAAAGTCCTTCAAACAGACAAACAGTCTTTGTCCCAACTACGAGAAGATAGAGGAGAGCTATTGTCCAACGGACGGCGTCTTCCACCAGTAACTTTCCCTCGAGGGCGGCTAGCATCCTTTCTAACCACCGATATGAAGATTAACCAATTAGCAGCAACGCCAATTTCCCTCACCTTCTAAACGAAGGCTATCCTCGACGAATCCGATGACCTCGTGTCCTTAGACACACCCCAATACTTTTCCTCTGTGGCATCATCGGGACGGAAACTCATTCTTCCTTGCGATCTCATCGACGGAAAGAGTAACCCCTTACGACCAGTGATTATTACGCGCCCGACTTAGATTTCGTGAGCACGTACATCTATCATCCCGTTGACCGCGGATTCGTTATTGAACCTAGGATCATTGTCATTAGTTTCTCGAGTGTCTAATTACCACGGTTACTTGTCCAATCCTGTAATAATCGTATTTGCACTAGTCAATGTCTTCCCTATCGCATAACGATAAATCATAATGTAAACCCGACATATATATATATATATATATCTTTATTTTTATATACACATATATGTTAATTAAAAAGGACTTGATTTCGATCTTATTATTATTTTATAATTTTATATATTATTATATTTATATAGATTATATATATATATAATTATATAATATTTAGGACTCTCCCATTCGTGTTAAGGTTAAAGAACAGAATCTGTGACATGAAGTAATATTAGAGTTAATGTAGAACTGAAAAATCTGGGGTATTTCTAGCATTCAAAGAATCGTTTCCCTCAATGAATGGAAAATATACCAGCCGGCCTTTGTCGAGCACAATGTCAGGCCTTACGATCGTTCAATATTTTCCGTCAACAAACTGCACGCGTTCATCTCGTTATAAAGTCTGTTTGATCGGCAAACATTGCAGCGCCGATGCATGCGGCCTGCATCGCGTGGCTAGTGCGACATCAGCCAGGGGAACAGAAACCGTTTCAACCCTCCTGTACCACTTGATTACGGAATCAGTTCTGTCAAAACGAATAATCTTACAATTTCACGTCAGCCAGACATCAGACTCGCTATTTCGCCTAAAACTTTGGAAGCTAATTCGATTTTTACCGCAAAACGATGCGTTTTTAATCGAGTGAATCTTTTTAAACGGTGGTCTTTTTCTAAAACTCTAAGAAAGTTTTATGAAAGTAACATTATTGTTCAATAAATTCTTCTTGCAATAAGTTCCATTATCTGAATCTCAAATTCAAGAAAAGCTTGGCAGATAACCATTTGTTTGTCTGAATATAAAACTGTAAATGAAACTTGTCTTCACGAATAAAAAATAATTTTGTAATATATGCGACACACATTTATAATTTTGTAACATAGATTCAACCTAACAACAAATTACACCAAAGATATTGAAAAATCTGTACCTTAAGGTAAGGTGTTAACACTTTACCGACCAATAGCCTGTTAATCGGCTTTTTGTCGCCGACAATCTTTTTCATTAGTTGAGCAGTAATTTGTTATTTAGTACTAAGGTACCTTGCACAGTTGCGTCAGTTGCGTCACTTTGTAAGCTCCCACAGTTTTATACCAATTTGAAAAACTTACCATTCGCGATGAACGAAAAGAATGGTATTGGAGAGTCTAAACCGAAACGGAGCCGGCGCCAGGGAGAATCTGCGCCTGAGATATCAGACGTACGTATACTGTTGAATCTCTAGCGGTCGGTAAAGTGTTAACTGTTTTAATGCCAGGGGTTTTTAAAAATTCGTGTATGATTGTACCATGCAGCATGATAGCGCTTCTTTCATTTATTTGCGAGAAATGCCGATCGAGGTGATTGCGCTGCTCTTTTTTTTCGTTTATGCAGGCGGTTTAAGATTATTTGAAAAAAGAAAAGTAATTACGAGAGGACACTCTGATATGACTCGTGACGAGCTACATTCGGAACCGAGCGCGTTGCGAATTGACAATCGTGACCAAACATCGCGACACAGTTCACCACAGTACACGAACAGCACGATCGCGCTGCGTGGCGCTAAATCGGTTAAAACAAAATCTCTCTGTGTGAAAACACACGTTAATTCTGATAACCTTTACAACGTCCCAAAGACGTAGAACATTATGCGAAGAAGCGGTGAGCTTTATGGACGCGTTTGGAGAAGATAATGGGTCCCTCCCGTGTACGTTAGATCATCTTGTACGGTAGTAGAACCGCCAGCAATCTCGACACTTTGCATCTGTGCCCAATATTCCACATGGTGGAAGGGTAGTGGCAGCCATTGCTGTCTTATGTCTCGAAGACAGCTCACCTACGCCGGGCCAGGATGACAAACGCTGCCATCTAAACAAAGGGTCTCGGGATATACGCAGCGCAGACACGCAATTTCCGTGGCATGTAAATCGCGCGAAATGAATTTCTGCCAATCACGCACGTGCGTCAACGCCACAATCATTGCTAACCTTATTGTGTGTCTGGGCATCTATCGTTTGATCGAAAAAAACACAAGCTCTGTGGACGCTACGTTTATTCTGAATTATGACTAAACCACGAATTTTCATGCAAATTTAAACTCTTACGGTCCCAAGAATTCAAATTTAGATGGAGGTTCCTTTTATGTGTCAAAAATTATAACGAATACTGTACTTTGGATATTTGATATAATTTTGTATATTATACGCATTCTGCGTATTTTTGCCACTTTAAATTTCGCATAAATGTATAAATGCTTAAAAATTCACAGTCGAATTATCACACTCTCGATACAAAATTCACTTCGCCATCAACATTTATATAAGAAGCGTCTTTTCCCGTAGTAATAACTCAAAAACTGCAAATTTTTCGTTACGTCGTTTTTGCAGCAAATGAACGGTATCATCGAGCTTCCATCTTGTGAAATCTGTATAGGAGATACAGATAGAAACAGCCGAGGGGTAACATCGGGTTATCAAGACAGTATTCTCTTTTTTTTTTTCGCGCATTCATCCGAGCTGTCGATTTGGTACGCGTGAATCGCACATGCCTGCTCGATGGCCCGATGCTTCCACGTTTGGGTGATTGATGTTTGCCGTCGTTTCACCGACACGACTACATAAATCAAAGGGCGCCCTTACTAGCGCGAACCCTTTTCTTGCCGCTCATCTCTCTTTTTCGTTCTCTTTTTATACTCCGATCCACTCGGTAAGGCGGCGGGGTTGCGTTATCAAATCCGTCGATGACAGACGAGAACGTATTAAATACCGAACAGGACGAGCACATCGATTGTCGTCAGAGGGATGAAAACGGTGAGAAGTAAACGAACGAGCGCGTGCATCATCCCCGAGGCTCCTCACGATTCAGATATGTTTTCTCCCTTTCTTCGCTGTTCCCCAGCCTCCTCGCCGATTATGCGTCCCTGGGCGCTTGTTCTTCGTGTATTATTCGCTTCTACGAGGGTACTAGCGTGCCTGCTTCTGACAGTTTCGTCGCGGATACTGTAATTTTGGAAGGCAACACGTGGGGCAAGAATGTTTCATCTTAGGTTTGGGGATAAGTTCTTTTATCACGAAAGATGATAAAATTTGTGAGTGGAAATGTTGAAGTTTATTGGAAAATTTAAGATTAATTGGAATGTTTAAGAGTAAAATTTATATTTGAGATAATTTTTAAGATACTTTTAATATCTGTGTTATAAAAATTGGAAGTCTCTCTTGATCTCTGTTTGATAATATTCGTCGTAATAAATAGTTACGGGAGATCAATAAAATATGTAAATAAATTAGGACTTCAAATGTTGTAGTTGTGTAGTACCGATCGCTCTGAGATTTTTTGTTATATCTTGGACTAGAGTCGGCAAAAATCGACATTTAGAAAATGAGTTCGTAGTATAAATGAAACTTAATGAAAGCAGGGAAATTAATTTTATGATATTCAATAATAAGAATTGATAATTTGCAAGAGCAGAAATGTTCTAATTTATAGGGAACGAAAAATTGTCGACTAGTACCGATCAGTTATGTAATTAGTAGATTTTTCGGTTTAAATGATAAATAATGTTAGAAAAGAGACATTTAAAAATTAAAATATACATTATTATTCAAATTTTATTCTAATATACATCACAAGTACAATAATTAATGTTTTCTTAGTCTTAGTGTATTCGACGTGTGCCCAGCTTTTACATTCGTCGTTTTTGGAACATTGAAAGCCTCAGCAGCCTGTCTTTGGCTCATTTTATTTTCGGGGAGTAGCTTCAAAGCCACATTCAACATTGTTCTCGTCTGTCAATTTTCTTTCCCTCTGTTTTAGACAAAAGGTAAAAAAAAAAAGAGTAAATAAACATCTTCTAATTTAATTTCAATTGCCAACAAATTAAATTAACAGATAAAAAAGTGTAATCTGTACTGGTCGATGGCTGAATGATCGGTAGGAGACAACAAACACATGGAAACGTTTAGATTATAATGTATATAATATACAAAAAAAATCGCAACACTGGGGCTGACAATTAGTGATCTAGTTATAGTAGACATAACAGAAAAAGATCATTTACTTAACTGAGAAAGAAAATATCAACTCTAGAAGATAACTTTTTACACTCGAAATATCAACGTTAAATAACCTGTCAGAAGAGCGAAAACAATGGCATAAACAATATGACTCCGAAATATGTTACACAGAATTATTATTTTCATTTGTTTATAACAAATAAAAGTGTACTAGCATCTGGTGAAAAGAGACAGAACTAATTTTGGTTGGAACTGTGTGCCGGTCATTGCCGCACGACTCTCCGCTATACAAAATATTATATTTATGATTTCTAGTTTTTTAAAAAGTCCGCACAAGAATACAAAACACACGATGAAAGAACAAAATAGCAATTAATCACGCGCGATAGTAATAAATGTGTACGCTACAAGTGACGCAGCTGTTAAAACTGCTGCTCATTGTATTTCATGCAAGGGATGCACGTACAAAAGGGTGGATTCATTCGTTTCTTGCAACTCGTGCAGCTTTAGTCCCTCTTTTTACGTCTACATCGTATTTCTTGTCAAAAATGATGTATCGATAGAAATGGCAGTCAGGAATACGCATTCGAAAATAAATGTACACAATTCGAATAGTTTGCGAGCAATTGAAATTTTCATTATAACAAGCTACGTAGATAATACGAAAAATGATCATAAAAAATTATTCGATTTCCAAATAACATCTTAAATTTGATCTATTAGTGGTTAAATTTTATGATTTCTTAAATTGAACATTGCAAATGTGAAATATTCTAAATATTGCTTCCCCGTAAAAATTGAAAATAGATTCCAAACTTAACGCTCATCAGACTATTTTTACGATTGGGACATTCTAATAGAATTAAAAAAATAAACTGTCTTCGAATGATCGATCCTAAAGACAGAACAGCAGAGTCTGTACTCTCTCAGATAAATAGTTCGCTGACGGGAAAAGCGGACAGAGCTCTTATACGAATTGGCTGAATTCCAAGGACTAAGTCGGCAGAAGCAGGACCTTCTTTCTTTGTCCTTGCTAGGTTCCTTTCATCTCTGACCGGGATCTCTTTTAGCTTTAGTTGAAGATCTGAGGAATAGTTGAGAGTTCGGCCGATAGTTGAACGAAGCGGCATTTCATTCCGCTGGAAATTCCGCGAAACATATAGGCGACCGCAATAGAATCGCTGGAGACTTCAATCTTTATCGGTGAATCGGACGCGAAATATTGCGAACATTCGCGAAATTCTTCTAGGCACGACGACCCACGCACTGCACAGACTTTGTTTACGAACGATGCGAACGCGAAACGTTGAAGTCGAAGTCTTCGTTTACGAATCGGTGGAGATCTGAAAGGAAAACTTTCGAGACGGGATGCCGCGTGCTCGTTTCCTTGCGAAAATTCACGGAAATTCCCCTCAAAGATCCCGCCATTGCGTCAATCTTCGTACTTGAACATCTCTTTGCAAGTGTTGAAAAAGAATTTATATTTGATGTCGCATTTTGTTCGTGATATTTCGTATATTATATTGGAATAAACGGTGCGTTTTTGGCAGTAAGGATGCGCCCGAAACTTAATACGAGCAGATAGTTCGAGCTTGAAGCAAAAAGCTCTTTCGGAAAATTGTATTTCTGTTTCTTAAATAAATTCTCTAATTTTAGTGTGTTACAAGTTCTATTTGATGAAATTGGACGTAAAATTGGACGAATTTTTTTATATGCGTAAATGATTGCAAATGGTTGAAAGAGTTATAGCGTTAGAGTAATAAATTAAGAGATATTATTAGGTCGCCCAAAAAGTTTCTTTCGTTTTATAAGGAAATAATGGATGCACAACATTTTCCGTTTTATATTTTTTTATCGAATTACGTATGATCCATTTTGTCTTATCAAAATAAAGACAACGTTCGACAGATTAGGTTTCATATTTGTATAAAGATGCGTCGTTGTAAAAGACATATCTATAAAAGAAAGACACTTTTCGGACAATCTAATACATCAAATAATTATTTATCTTACGTGTTTTATTTCTAACCTTCTTACTTTCGTGTAAAAAAATTGCTAGCACTAGTAACTTGTAATTTGCAACTAGTAAAAATACCGTTCATAATATTATCTCAAGTGTATTAATATGAAACGTATACCTGTATGTAAATATCTAAAACAAACATTCTATCGATTGGAAGTTACGATGCAGATAATTGTCTTAATAGAACGCAATTATGCACGCCACATGTATGACGAAGTTCTGGCATTTGTTTGACGGTTGACGTATCTCGTGAGAGACGCTATTATTTTTTAAAAAGATATGATGCATTACAAGTGCATCGATAGTTAGGCATTCTTGACATAATAATACATTACGATATTCGAGGGATAAAAAATACAGGAAATTACTTCTATACAAATGCCATCGTTACGTCGTATTTCTAAAACACAGGTGTACCTCATTAGCATTTGTTAATTAGTAGACCGCTATTCATTAGTTTCGTATAAATATGTGGCAGTTTTTTTAGTGGATCAGTTGATTGCACGCAATTAATAACACGAAGCAAACATGGTTCCGAAAGTTTTGTACCTCCTGCTCATCGCCTGTATTTTTGGCACCGTCATCCAGATGAGTTTTGCCGACTCATCCGAGTCAACCAGCTTATCCGAGTCATCCGACTCATCTGAATCATCTGACTCCTCCGATTCATCCGTCTCATCCGCTTCATCCGAGGTATGAAAATGCGTACAAAATCGTATACCTAAGCTTCTACATCTATAACTTTTGTATTTATTAAACAAATTGTGTTTGTGGACAAAATAATTGTATTTATTAAATGTCTTCGTAATAAACATAAAATACCAATAATAGTATCCAACATTTTGTCATAAAATAAATGTTGCATTCTGTTCTTTTTACGTCAAAAAAGGACTAATATGTTTGTTTTTTATTTGTGCAGTCGAAGGAAGAACCGGTGGAAAAACCTGTGGAAAAACCGGTGGAAAAACCGGTGGAAAAACCGGTGGAAAAACCAGTGGTAAAACCTGTACAGGATAAGGACGACCGAAAACCACAAAAACCGCCCACCAAAGCGGAAGGTAACCTCGCAAAGACTATTATTCTCCAAGATATCGTAGGTCTTCAAAAAATCGAATTCTTTTTTTCTTTTTTTTTAATTTTCTTGCAATTTCTGGCGCAAACGGTTATTAATGTAAATGTTACGTACTTTCTGAACAACCCAGTAGAAGAATCACACGTGACACTAATGTCGTGTTGGTGGTCGGCTTACGTCAAATATACCGATAAAACATCTTCTCTACAGAAACTGAAAACAAGACGGTGGTGAAGAAACTCGAGATCGTGTTACCAACGATTCCAATTATCTCCCCGGTCCCAGGACTTCGACCGAACGTCGACAAAGCTAAAGAGTTGGTTGCACGCCGTTTGAACAACGGAGGCAGTTTTGTCGACGCCGTTGCGAACAGTATAAGGCTGGCGGTCCATGCTACTAAGCCTGTCGTAGCCATAGCCGAATTGATCGGTAAAATTGTACACATATTCGCCGAGATAGCATCATTAAACCCAATCCGGCTCGGAGTTTTTGTTCTTCAGGAAGGTGTGAAAATTGGCATGAGTATCTTGAGCGCATCCCTTCCTCTTCTGATAACTGGAGCTATAATAGCTACGAGTTAAATAATCGATTATAATGTATTATAGTAGAACATTTACTTTATATGCAACTATGTATTAGTTTTGGTTGCAATTATATTTACGCATAATAAAAATGTTTGTTGTTCTATTTCTTTCATACACCTTGTGGGACCTTTTGGCGAAGCTCATAAATGAATATGAAGATACCTGATATCGTTAGCTTTTAAAAGTGTTTAATTTAAGGATTATTGGTACTTTGACTGGAAAAATATTGGATCCTTTAAAATAATTAATATTTTGTGCGATCTTGTTCTTCTTCCGACAACAATAGTTTTTTCGGGGATTTTGTAAAATAATTTTTCCAAAAATTTTATTTTTTTACTATTTATCTGCTACTTTGCTTTTAATGTTTAAATAAATTAAATCAACAAATTACTTACATTCTTTTAAATTGTTATAATTTTTATGATTTCTAAATAATCATTAGAACTCTATTTAATAAAATATATGTAAAAAGTCTAAGTTTGAAGAATAATTGTTATCGATATAAATGATATCGAGTGATACATTCATATCAACTATTTGCTATATCTTGTCAAAGCATTAAACACGTTCGTATTTTTTAAAATGAAAGTATGCGATTTAGACATAAAAGTTCGGGTACAGTTAACATTCAGGATCAACGTCTCCTTCAGCGTGCAACAAAAACGGAAGGTAAATATGAGTTTTCACGGTCGCTGACCGATTCATCTCTCGGTTCTCCTAACAATCTGTTCCCACCTTATAAAATTGTCATCGTGCGTGCATAAAACATGAGGAGACGTTCAAGCACGCAGTAGTACAGAGTGAATCTACACCTGAAAATATAAGGAAGGATGGTATATACATAGTACACTATTGCTCAAAAGTACCAACATATCTGAGTTTTACATCTAATTCGTAAAGAACTTTTCCAACGAGGTTCGTGCATATGACACGTATGATTCTTAATTCATATTTATCATGTTTCTCTTGTGACACTTATAAATACTTTTTACGAACTTTCACATGGTTATTCTGCACGAGTGCAAAATCCTGATCGCTTAATTATATAAACGATTACTTAAACGAATTACCGCGTTTTATACGAAAACAAAAAATGTCGTAATACTTATGAACGGGAGTGTATGTGGTAGCTCGCGGCATTGAATGCCTACAGGGTTGTCGATGAAGACTCCAGAGGTTTACGTTCGACGACAGAAGGCAACCTGAGGGAAACGAATGGCGCGGGAGAAGGAAAGGGTCGTTCGAGCGCGTATTTCCACCTTGCCGCCTCCATCCTGAACGCTAAAATACATTTTCCTACGAAGTGTCGTCACGGGAGGGCCTCCAGCTGCTGGTCGTGATATTCTACATGCGTAATGCTCGCGACGATATTTCCATACATAAATTTCATCCGGAAGAAAGTGGGCGGCTCAGTGGTTGCACGTCGACGCTGATGACGCGTCTTCGCGACGTGCTCGAGAATCCGTCCGTTGATCGCGGTTTGCCGCCAGTTATCACAATCATTATTCTTTGTTTCGTGACGTCTTTCAGAAGGGTTTTGTTATCGTGGATCAGAACCTGTACGGGCAAATATTCTACAGCGATACAGCGTAAGTGTTCGTTCTTTATCCTTTAAGGGAACGTGATACGGTATAGGTATCTTAATACCTTATTTTTAAATAAGTATACCGGACAAAAATAGTGAATAAACAGAATATACATATATTCCAATAAATATTAGATTGATTGATCTTCGTTTTCCTGTCCGATCTTATTCGCGGAGAGACGCGTTCACGATATATCGCGTCAATGACAGTCGTAATTTCTCGTTTTAACACGATAATCGACGCCACGAATCGGCTGATCGCCTATTTCGGATAAAATGATAGGGGTGGTTTGAATGATATTCACACTGAGTTAACAATTCAAATATCGCTTAATACTGGGTTATCAATTAAAATATTACTATTTCTTTCCAACAATCTTTGAAGAATATAAATGTCAACGAATGTTATGTGTGATAAATGTAGAAAGTGTTCTTAGCGAAGCGTTATTCGGTGACGATGATGTCGGGAAGGAAGGATTGGTGGTCGCCGCCCCCCACCAAAGGTTACTCGTCGGTGGAAGTGGCCTTCGAGTAGCGTACAGGAAGGAACCCCTAAATTTTACGACTCCAATTAACGGTTCCTTGGGATTATATTTGAGAATACATTTCAATAGCATTTGACTATCTTGTCCGAAAGACGGATTAGAGCATATGGTAGAATTACAAGACATAACAACTTTTTTGGAAACTGCCTCTTCTCATTATGTAAATATCATTTATTGTATGTATAACGGTAAATAGTAACAGAAAATTTTATTCAATACATAAACGAAACGATATATAAAATAACGGAGTTGTGAAACGTTTTCGAAGGAGTTAAGAATATTTCAATACGTCAATTCTCGTCATGTATTAAAGAATTTATTAAAGAATTTAACGACAGATTCTCGTCATTTGGCCAAGAATCGTCGTAATTTATCAGGAAGACCTCCCCATTTAAACACGAATTTTGAAGATTTGTCCACGAGTTCGCGATATTTGTGCACAAATCCCCACCATTTGACCATGTATTGTATTGATTCCCCCACGTATACTCGTAATTCGTACACGGATTCACTCCGTGCATCCACGGATTCACTCCGTGCATGCACGGATTCACTCCGTGCATGCACGGATTGTCATCGTTGATACGCGAATTCTCATCGTTCTTACGCGAACTGTCGTTGTTCATATGCGAATTCTCGTTGTTGATGCACGAACACTGGTTGTTCATCCACGATTTCTCCTCGTTCATCCACGAATTCAGTCCTCTCGTCCAGACATTCACGCCAGTTGTCCACGCATTCGCGTCAGTTGTCCACGAATTTACGTCCGTTATCGAGGGATCCTGGTAGTACGACGGAATCCAATCAGCCACTTCGTCGCTGGTTTCGCAGCACAGCTTTGTTTCCTGTATTTCCCCTGGAGCTAAATGTGAGCAAGGATTTCAGTGATTTTACATTATTTACGGACAGACATTTAAACGATGACAGTTTATTTATGAACAAAGACTCCAATAGAATTATTATAGGATAACATATTAATGACGTGCATCATCGAATTGAAATAAAACAAAAACGCGCGATATGAATTTTATGAATGGTTTATTAAAAGCCATTACTTTCTTGTTAGAGACTGATAAACTCGTAGTTTGAGCGAATCAATGATTGTCCCAAACTACTGATGGTTTGTGTCAATATATTGATAGCAACAAATTTACATCTAAATACACATAATCTTGAATAAACTGTGAATGTTTATGCATTTATTCTGCATACATGCTTTTTTTATTGCACGTATAAAAATAAGAATTCCTAAACATTCGCAGTCTAGTCGTAATACTAACATACCTGTCACGGGGTTTTCTTCAGGAAAAAAAAGTGCAAGAACATGGTCTCTTAGCTGCATTGGATCTGTAGGGAACACCACGCTGTTCTCCACGGGTCTCGAGGTGCCATCAGGATCTGAATTAGGTAGTGAAGCGCTAGGCATTGTTTGTATATTAAAACCTGGATTGTACTCCGCCATTAAGCCGGCTACTAAGCGCGTTATGTTAAATAAACTCCACACGTTAGTTTCGAAAACGTGTCTATACAGGTCAGCAGAATGTGGCTTCTTGTTCTTGAAATCGTAGATATTTTCGTTGTCAACAACCCTAGCGGAATTAATTGGCTCGCTCGTCCCCGAATTTCGTTTTCGCAGATTCAATGCTCTCCAATACGTCCTTGTCGAACTTCACCTAAAAAGTTAAAAAGTATCATACAATTATTCATTGTGAAAACATTACGTACTATTGTTAATTCAGAGTTTCCTTAAAATATGAAAATTCTACAATGTAAAATTTCTATCGGATTACTTGTATTTTGATCGTTTTGTCGTCTTGTTAATTATTATCTTATAGAGACATTAATATTATATTAGGTTGATTTACATCAAATAAAATTTGAAATGCACCTAGTTTCTTCTGATATATAAGAATAAATATAAACTAATTTCCTTCTTATTCAAGGTACTTTTGTTCGACCGTATTCGCGGGGGGCAGCATCCGCGGTTTAACGCGTCAACGAAGGTCCTAAGTCGTCTAGTCTCGATAAGATAATCGACGCCACGAATCAACCAATCGCCTATTTGAGTTAAGATAACAGGGGTGGTTTGAATGATATTCACACTGAATTAACAATTAAAATATCACTTAACACTGAATCAACAATTGAAATATCAACACTGAATTAAGAACCAAAATATCGCTTAACACTGAGTTAACAATTAAAATATCAACACTGAGTTACCAATTAGAATATCGCTACTTCCAACAACTTTTGATATAAGTGTCTACGAGTGTTTGAATGTCAAGTGTAAAAGTGTTCTTACAGAAGAGCGGATACCTGGTATGTCTTGACCGAAGAATGTTAAAACTGACGATCAGGTAAATGATGTCGAACTTTTAATAACTGTCATCCCCCACCATAGGTCCCTCTCAGGGTGGAAGAGGCCCTGCAATACCGTACAGGGAAAAGACCACTTATCCCATGCTTTACTGTAATGTAAACTTTAGGTATGTATTCTATAAATTCAGGATCTCTGCAATAAGAAAAATCTCTAATTCTTATGGTTCATGAGCAATAAATCAATCTTTTGGAAATAATGTGGGTGCGAGTAAATACGATTAAGTAGTTGTTGACTACCTTGGACTGACCGAAGGATGGATTAGATTATATGGTGCGGTCAAGGACGTTTCCATTGTAGTATGCATTTCCAAGTATATTCTAAGACTTGTTTTAAATATGTATATTATATATGTATATATACACAAAATTCTTTATATTGTTAAAAACGAAGCGGTACTTTCCGTAATAAAAATCGCATTACTTTAAGGTGATTCTTGTTGAACCTACAAAAATGTAATAATTTCAAAACGATTGAAATCAAATTAAATAATTCGATCATTCACAGTAAATAGACTCCTAACTAACAACAAATAACTCTAGGTATTCAACAATTAAGTACTATTTTATAGCAGATTATGTCGGATATATATTTGTAAAAGGATTTATTGCAAAAGAGAGATATTTATTTCACACAACTGTCCTGCATGTAAATACATATGCTTATATTTGGTTCCCACTGAATATTTTCATAGATTCAACATTTTGAATGTCCTTGTGAATCTCCTTCTTGATTGTACCTATAGCCCATATCTATACGTATATTCTCGCCATTAATCAATGGATTTTCGATGCATGCTTGAATCAAATGAGCGACTTCCTCGCAGGTTCCGTAGCGCTTTGGTGTTAGTTTCATTGCGATCCACCGCTTCCTTTCCTCTTCCTTTTGTGGAGCTAAATGTGATCAAGGATTTCAGTGATTCTACATTATTTACGGGCAGACATTTAAACGAAAACAGTTTATTAATGAACAAAGACTTCAATAAAATTATTATAGAATAATTTATTTACGACGTGCATCCTCGAATTGAAATAAATAAAAAAATGGCGATATGAATTTTATGAATGGTTTATTAAAAGCCATTACTTTCTTGTTAGAGAATGATAAACTCGTAGTTTGAGCGAATCAATGATTGACCCAAACTACTGATGGTTTGTGTTAACATATTGATAGTAACAAATTTACATCTAAATACACATAATTGTGAATAAACTGTGAATGTTTATGCATTTATTCTGCATACATGCATTTTTTACTGCACATATAAAAATAAGAATTCCTAAACATTCGCAGTCTAGTCGTAATACTAACACACCTGTCATGGGGCTGTCTATGTAACCAGGACAAATTGTGATAACACGTATTCCTTGCGACGCGAGTCCTCTAGCTAAAGGGATCGTCATGCCGGAAACAGCGGATTTCGTGGCGCCATAAGCAACTAAACCAGGTGGTGGTTCATAAGCCATCGTGCTCGAAAGATTTATAATAACTCCTCTTTGTTGATTTGAATCTGGTTTGTTCTTTGCCATCAAGCCGACCATTAAGCGCGTTACGTTAAATAAACCCCACACATTAGTTTCGAAAACGCATCTGTACAGATCAGCAGAATGTGGCTTCTTGTTCTTGAAATCGTAGATATTTTCGTAGCCAACAACACCAGCAGAATTAATTAGTACGTTCACGCCGCCGAATTTCGCCTTCGCACATTCGATGCTCTCTAATACGTCCTTTTCGAGCCTCACCTAAATAGTATCGTACAATTATTCATTATGAAAACATTACGTATCACTATTAATTCAGAGTTTCGATAAAATATGAAAACTTTACAATGTGAAATTCCTATCGGATTACTGTTACTTTGTTCGTTTTTCCGTCTTGTTAACTATTATCTTATAGATATTTTGACACGATTAATGGCATAAAGATCACCGATGACTGGCGCACCAAAATTAGTAGAAATACATAATTTGAACAAATGTCAATAGTTACAAATTTTTTATTATTTCCATCGTTACTACAATAGTGCGACGAAATTAATGCAGTATAAAATGTATAAAACTAGTTTTATTGATACATGAAGTGTAAATCCATTATGTGCGCTCCCCACCACTGGCAGTCGAACATGAGAAAATACGCTTTTACCTTAATGAATAATAACCCTAGGAACGTAATAACCTAAGGAACGTAAGGCCCTTGACAGTAAAGTAGGCAATGCTAAATCTTACGGCCTGTCTATAGAATTATTGCGGGTCCAAATAAGTATGTCCGAGGTATGAATTCTTGTTTATAGTAGGACCCGGGGCGTAAGAACATAGAACAATTATTTAGCAACGCGAAGAGACAATATGAGATAATACATAATCGTAAAAAATAAGTGAAGCGAGCGAAATTACTCCTATAGCGGAATGGGGGTCGCCGGTGCCCTCAGTGAGATAAATTCATTAACACTTTGACTGCCACGCCGAAATCACAAGTTTCGCTCAGGACGCCACGAGAGTATTTTTATTTTTCAAAGCATATAATGGCAAAATAATAAATTGATGATGTAAAACAACATTCTCCTCCAATTGACCGTTTATCTTATTGATGGTTACGGATGACCACTGTGGCGCCTTGCTGACAGCTGGTAGCGACATATTATAACAAGTCTTCGTTTATTTCAACAAACCATTCGCATTTGTTATTTCGTCGTAAGCAAAACGTCGAGAATATATTGTTGAAACGTGTAGAAGATATTAGTAAACAGTACTCGCTCATTCTATATACAGGGTGGTTGGTAACTGCGTTGGTAAAAGCGGAAAGGGGGTGATTCTATGCGAAAAAAGATGTCGAAAATATAGAATAAAAATTTTTCGTTTGAGGCTTTGTTTTCGAGAAAATCGACTTTGAATTGTCGCTCGGTACGCATGCACTTTATCACGTCTCGTTATAACGGATCTCACTGTAGATTTAAAAAAAAATTAAAAAAGAAATATAAAAAAAGTATTTTTATTCTATATTTTCGACTTCCTTTTTCGCGTAGAATCACCCCTCTCCGCTTGTACCGCCAGTTACCAACCAGCCTGTATATCTCTTGTAGGTAATATTTCAACATTATATGTATCGCATAATAAAGAGTTCATCGTGGCACCACCGCTAAATCTTGTGAAACTTTCGTGGCATTCAACGTGTTAATGTTATATTAGGTTGGTCTGCATTAAATAAAATTTGAATTCCACCTAGTTTCTTCGATATATACATATAAATATAAAGCAATTTCTTTGTTATTTAATGTATTTTTTTCGACCGTATTCGCGGAGAGACGCGTTCACGATATAACGCGTCAGTGACAATCGCAATTTCTCGGCTCGATACGGTAATCGACACCACGAATCAGCCGATCGCCTATTTCGGTTAAAATGATAGGGGTGGTTTGAATGATATTCACACTGAGTTAACAATTCAAATATCGCTTAATACTGGGTTATCAATTAAAATATCACTATTTCTTTCCAACAATCTTTGAAGAATATAAATGTCTACGAATGTTATGTGTGATAAATGTAGAAAGTGTTCTTAGCGAAGCGTTATTCGGTGACGATGATGTCGGGAAGGAAGGATTGGTGGTCGCCGCCCCCTACCAAAGGTTACTCGTCAGTGGGAGCGGCACTCGAGTACCTCTTATACCATGTTTCACCGTAATGAGCAATAACTCTAAGGAGTGTCCCAATTTTCGGTATCACATCACAGCAACAAAAATCTCTAAATCTTAACCGATTAACGATTCCTTGGGGGTTCGTACAAATACGTCTAAACAGATGTTGGACATCTTGGCCGTAGAATGGATTAGAATATATGATAGGATCACGAGACATAATATTTTCATTGTATATGCATTTCCAAGTATATTCTAAAACTTGTTTTAAATATGTATATTATATATACATATATACACAAAACTTTATATATACTTTACGTCGATTCCTGTTAGTTTCGAAAAAGTAATAATTTCAGAACGATTGAAATAAATTATATAATTCGATCATTCACAGTAAATAGACTGCAGGTAACAACAAATAACATTAAATATTACACACTTTAGCACTATTTATTATTAGATAATATCAAATATGTATTTATACAAAGATTAATTGAAAAAAGTACATACATAATGTACATACATATGCTTGTTTTGTTCCCATTGTGTGCCTCAAAGAATTCTCGTTATTTATCAAAGAATTTTCGCCATTTACGAACTCCACGAATTCTCGCCATTCATCCACGTATACTCGTAATTCGTTCACTGATTCACGCGGCGCATCCACGGCTTGTCATCGTTGATACGCGAACTCTCATCGTTCTTACGCGAACTGTCGTTGTTCATATGCGAATTCTCGTCGTTGATGCACGAACTCTGGTTGTTCATCCACGATTTCTGCTCGTTCATCCACGAATTCAGTCCTCTCGTCCAGACATTCACGCCAGTTGTCCACGAATTCGCCTCAGTTGTCCACGAATTTACGTCCGTTATCGAGGAATCCCGGTAGTGCGACGGAATCCAATGAGGCACTTCGTCCCTGGTTTCGTAGCGATTTAATATGCGTCTCGTGGTGCTGTACAGCTTCCTTGTTTCCTTTCTTTCCCCTGGAGCTAAATGTGAGCAAGGATTTCAGTGATTCTACATTATTTACGGACAGACATTTAAACGATGACAGTTTATTTATGAACAAAGCCTCCAACGGAATTAATATAGGATAACATATTAATGACGTGCATCATCGAATTGAAATAAAACAAAAACGCGCGATATGAATTTTATGAATGGTTTATTAAAAGCCATTACTTTCTTGTTAGAGACTGATAAACTCGTAGTTTGAGCGAATCAATGATTGTCCCAAACTACTGATGGTTTGTGTCAATATATTGATAGCAACAAATTTACATCTAAATACACATAATCTTGAATAAACTGTGAATGTTTATGCATTTATTCTGCATACATGCTTTTTTTATTGCACGTATAAAAATAAGAATTCCTAAACATTCGCAGTCTAGTCGTAATACTAACATACCTGTCACGGGGTTTTCTTTGGGAAAAAAAAGTCCAAGAACACGGTCTCTTAGCTTCATTGCATCTGTAGGGACCACCACGCTTTTCTCCACGGGTCTCGAGGTGCCATCAGGATCTGAATTAGGTAGTGGAGCGCTAGGCATTGTTTGTTTATTAAAATCTGGATTGTACTCCGCCATTAAGCCGGCTACTAAGCGCGTTATGTTAAATAAACTCCACACGTTAGTTTCGAAAACGTGTCTATACAGGTCAGCAGAATGTGGCTTCTTGTTCTTCAAATCGTAGATATTTTCGTTGTCAACAACCCTAGCGGAATTAATTGGCTCGCTCACGCCCCCGAATTTCGTCTTCGCAGATTCAATGCTCTCCAATACGTCCTTGTCGAACTTCACCTAAAAAGTTAAAAAGTATCATACAATTATTCATTGTGAAAACATTACGTACTATTGTTAATTCAGAGTTTCGTTAAAATATGAAAATTTTACAATGTAAAATTTCTATCGGATTACTTGTATTTTGATCGTTTTGTCGTTTTGTTAATTATTATCTTATAGAGACATTAATATTATATTAGGTTGATTTACATCAAATAAAATTTGAAATTCACCTAGTTTCTTCTGATATATAAGTATAAATATAAACTAATTTCCTTCTTATTCAATGTACTTTTGTTCGACCGTATTCGCGGGGAACAGCATCCGCGGTTTAACGCGTCAACGAAGGTCCTAAGTCGTCTCGTCTCGATAAGATAATCGACGCCACGAATCAACCAATCGCTTATTTGAGTTAAGATAATAGGGGTGGTTTGAATGATATTCACACTGAATTAACAATTAAAATATCACTTAACACTGAATCAACAATTGAAATATCAACACTGAATTAAGAACCAAAATATCGCTTAACACTGAGTTAACAATTAAAATATCAACACTGAGTTACCAATTAGAATATCGCTATTTCCAACAACTTTTGATATAAGTGTCTACGAGTGTTTGAATGACAAGTGTAAAAGTGTTCTTACAGAATACCTGGTATGTCTTGACCGAAGAATGTTAAAACTGACGATCAGGTAAATGATGTCGAACTTTTAATAACTGTCATCCCCCACCATAGGTCCCTCTCAGGGTGGAAGAGGCCCTGCAAAACCGTACAGGGAAAAGACCACTTATCCCATGCTTTACTGTAATGTAAACTTTAGGTATGTATTGTATAAATTCAGGATCTCTGCAATAAGAAAAATCTCTAATTCTTATGGTTTATGAGCAATAAATCAATCTTTTGGAAATAATGTGGGTCCGAGTAAATACGATTAAATAGTTGTTGACTACTTTGGACTGACCGAAGGATGGATTAGATTATATGGTGCGGTCAAGGACGTTTCCATTGTAGTATGCATTTCCAAGTATATTCTAAGACTTGTTTTAAATATGTATATTATATATGTATATATACACAAAATTCTTTATATTGTTAAAAACGAAGCGGTACCTTCCGTAATAAAAATCGCATTACTTTAAGGTGATTCTTGTTGAACCTACAAAAATGTAATAATTTCAAAACGATTGAAATCAAATTAAATAATTCGATCATTCACAGTAAATAGACTCCTAACTAACAACAAATAACTCTAGGTATTCAACAATTAAGTACTATTTTATAGAAGATTATGTCGGATATATATATTTGTAAAAGGATTTATTGCAAAAGAGAGATATTTATTTCACACAACTGTCCTGCATGTAAATACATATGCTTATATTTGGTTCCCACTGAATATTTTCATAGATTCAACATTTTGAATGTCCTTGTGAATCTCCTTCTTGATTGTACCTATAGCCCATATCTATACGTATATTCTCGCCATTAATCAATGGATTTTCGATGCATGCTTGAATCAAATGAGCGACTTCCTCGCAGGTTCCGTAGCGCTTTGGTGTTAGTTTCATTGCGATCCACCGCTTCCTTTCCTCTTCCTTTTGTGGAGCTAAATGTGATCAAGGATTTCAGTGATTCTACATTATTTACGGGCAGACATTTAAACGAAAACAGTTTATTAATGAACAAAGACTTCAATAAAATTATTATAGAATAATTTATTTACGACGTGCATCCTCGAATTGAAATAAATCAAAAAATGGCGATATGAATTTTATGAATGGTTTATTAAAAGCCATTACTTTCTTGTTAGAGAATGATAAACTCGTAGTTTGAGCGAATCAATGATTGACCCAAACTACTGATGGTTTGTGTTAACATATTGATAGTAACAAATTTACATCTAAATACACATAATCGTGAATAAACTGTGAATGTTTATGCATTTATTCTGCATACATGCATTTTTTATTGCACATATAAAAATAAGAATTCCTAAACATTCGCAGTCTAGTCGTAATACTAACACACCTGTCATGGGGCTGTCTATGTAACCAGGACAAATTGTGATAACACGTATTCCTTGCGACGCGAGTCCTCTAGCTAAAGGGATCGTCATGCCGGAAACAGCGGATTTCGTGGCGCCATAAGCAACTAAACCAGGTGGTGGTTCATAAGCCATCGTGCTCGAAAGATTTATAATAACTCCTCTTTGTTGATTTGAATCTGGTTTGTTCTTTGCCATCAAGCCGACCATTAAGCGCGTTACGTTAAATAAACCCCACACGTTAGTTTCGAAAACGCATCTGTACAGGTCAGCAGAATGTGGCTTCTTGTTCTTGAAATCGTAGATATTTTCGTAGCCAACAACACCAGCAGAATTAATTAGTACGTTCACGCCGCCGAATTTCGCCTTCGCACATTCGATGCTCTCTAATACGTCCTTTTCGAGCCTCACCTAAATAGTATCGTACAATTATTCATTATGAAAACATTACGTATCACTATTAATTCAGAGTTTCGATAAAATATGAAAACTTTACAATGTGAAATTCCTATCGGATTACTGTTACTTTGTTCGTTTTTCCGTCTTGTTAACTATTATCTTATAGATATTTTGACACGATTAATGGCATAAAGATCACCGATGACTGGCGCAACAAAATTAGTAGAAATACATAATTTGAACAAATGTCAATAGTTACAAATTTTTTATTATTTCCATCGTTACTACAATAGTGCGACGAAATTAATGCAGTATAAAATGTATAAAACTAGTTTTATTGATACATGAAGTGTAAATCCATTATGTGCGCTCCCCACCACTGGCAGTCGAACATGAGAAAATACGCTTTTACCTTAATGAATAATAACCCTAGGAACGTAATAACCTAAGGAACGTAAGGCCCTTGACAGTAAAGTAGGCAATGCTAAATCTTACGGCCTGTCTATAGAATTATTGCGGGTCCAAATAAGTATGTCCGAGGTATGAATTCTTGTTTATAGTGGGATCCGGGGCGTAAGAACATAGAACAATTATTTAGCAACGCGAAGAGACAATATGAGATAATACATAATCGTAAAAAATAAGTGAAGCGAGCGAAATTACTCCTATAGCGGAATGGGGGTCGCCGGTGCCCTCAGTGAGATAAATTCATTAACACTTTGACTGCCACGCCGAAATCACAAGTTTCGCTCAGGACGCCACGAGAGTATTTTTATTTTTCAAAGCATATAATGGCAAAATAATAAATTGATGATGTAAAACAACATTCTCCTCCAATTGACCGTTTATCTTATTGATGGTTACGGATGACCACTGTGGCGCCTTGCTGACAGCTGGTAGCGACATATTATAACAAGTCTTCGTTTATTTCAACAAACCATTCGCATTTGTTATTTCGTCGTAAGCAAAACGTCGAGAATATATTGTTGAAACGTGTAGAAGATATTAGTAAACAGTACTCGCTCATTCTATATACAGGGTGGTTGGTAACTGCGTTGGTAAAAGCGGAAAGGGGGTGATTCTATGCGAAAAAAGATGTCGAAAATATAGAATAAAAATTTTTCGTTTGAGGCTTTGTTTTCGAGAAAATCGACTTTGAATTGTCGCTCGGTACGCATGCACTTTATCATGTCTCGTTATAACGGATCTCACTGTAGATTTAAAAAAAAATTAAAAAAGGAATATAAAAAAAGTATTTTTATTCTATATTTTCGACTTCCTTTTTCGCGTAGAATCACCCCCTTTCCGCTTGTACCGCCAGTTACCAACCAGCCTGTATATCTCTTGTAGGTAATATTTCAACATTATATGTATCGCATAATAAAGAGTTCATCGTGGCACCACCGCTAAATCTTGTGAATCTTTCGTGGCATTCAACGTGTTAATGTTATATTAGGTTGGTCTACATTAAATAAAATTTGAATTCCACCTAGTTTCTTCGATATATACATATAAATATAAAGCAATTTCTTTGTTATTTAATGTATTTTTTTCGACCGTATTCGCGGAGAGACGCGTTCACGATATAACGCGTCAATGACAATCGCAATTTCTCGGCTCGATACGGTAATCGACGCCACGAATCAGCCGATCGCCTATTTCGGTTAAAATGATAGGGGTGGTTTGAATGATATTCACACTGAGTTAACAATTCAAATATCGCTTAATACTGGGTTATCAATTAAAATATCACTATTTCTTTCCAACAATCTTTGAAGAATATAAATGTCAACGAATGTTATGTGTGATAAATGTAGAAAGTGTTCTTAGCGAAGCGTTATTCGGTGACGATGATGTCGGGAAGGAATGATTGGTGGCCGCCGCCCCCCACCAAAGGTTACTCGTCGGTGGAAGTGGCCTTCGAGTAGCGTACAGGAAGGAACCCCTAAATTTTACGACTCCAATTAACGGTTCCTTGGGATTATATTTGAGAATACATTTCAATAGCATTTGACTATCTTGTCCGAAAGACGGATTAGAGCATATGGTAGAATTACGAGACATAACAACTTTTTTGGAAACTGCCTCTTCTCATTATGTAAATATTATTTATTGTATGTATAACGGTAAATAGTAACAGAAAATTTTATTCAATACATAAACGAAACGATATATAAAATAATGGAGTTGTGAAACGTTTTCGAAGGAGTTAAGAATATTTACTATTTCCTGATATCATTTTATTCGATAAAAATGATAGGTTTATTGGGAGGAGCGGTGGTAAGAAATTTTACGAGCAATTGAACTTACGTCGGTACACGTAAATAAAGCTTTTTCGCCCAATCTCTCGGCAACTTTAGCTCCGTTGCAAGATATATCGGCCAGAACCACCTTGGCACCTTGACAATAAATTTTCTCCGCGACAGCCTTCCCGATTCCGTTGGCACCTCCAGTGATGTAAGCAACTATATGCTAAAATTCGTTATTAATAATCCATAAATCCATGATTTTTAATTTTCTTACTTCTTCCTTAATCTTTCTTAATTTTTTATTATTATATTTATCAGAAGAAATTTCATAAATCAATGTATCTACGATTTAATGATTGCATGAAGTTCTATTTTCCGTATGATGAATTTCGTTTTAAAGCGTGGAAATAATGTTGAAAAAATTCAGCAACAATATAGTCTGCAGCGTATTACCTAAAATATAGAGAAGAAAATTATTCCAACATTACCTGCAATTTCCCCATTTTGACATTCCTGACATTACACACCAGGGGGCTGAAATTGGATGTCTCTTGTTCCTTACTTCCCTTCGTTTGCTCTAAGAAGATTTCAAGTTAGTCAAGTACTTTGAACATTCTGGAAAAAAGGGAAAAAATCTTTAAAAAATCTGAATTTTCCTCTGCTTCCACTATTTAAGTGGCAAGTATTACACGATGCTATTATTTTCACGAAATTTCTTCAAGCATATACCAACTTCAAGCATATATTAACAAAATTTCATAAAGATTATGTAGGAGAAAAACGTGATAAGCAATTTAAAAGTCCTTTTTATCAAAAATGTTGGCTTTCGTGGTATTAGACGTTCAATGTCATAGGAGTGAAGTCGCATAAACCGATTTTTACATGCAATAAATTTAGATTCTTGTTGCTTTGATTGTTAAAAAAATGTCACAGATTTATCTATTTCCGGAAGGCTTACATCTTTGATCCTAAGAAATAAATTATTACCTTTCCAACTACCTTAATCGAATCAAATATAAAATATAAAAATCAAAAAACCGATAAAAATGCACTTGTCTCGTCATTTTCTTATGTAATCTTAAAAAAATTCAAGAAATTTAAGGAAATTACATTACTTGCCAATTTGTACAGGGTTACGTCTATTCTTCCGTTAAATTATTTAGTGGATCTATCTATCTTTTCTAATAATTTCTGATTAGTTGCGACGATGCATGGTTAAAATATCGTAAAATGGCAATTGAAGATGAACGACTGTCATTCCGATTTACCTTCGGTATTCAATGCTCTTCACGAGTATAATCGATGAAAATGAGATCTAGTTAACACTGAAATTTTAATTTTTTATATAATCACAATCATTAAATTATTTTTTTATCAAAGGAAAATTGATTTTAATCTTCAAATTATTTCTTTACCAAATCTATCATAATATTCGAGTCGTTTCTCTTTTCCAAATCAATGTAGTCTAATTACAAATCCTCCAATTTGTCAAATCAATAATAATTTTCCAACTATCATTATTTCTGAACTTATGCAATCTGTTCTAATTTATTTCGTTTATGAATTTATTTTTTTTTAATTTGCATTTGAATTTTATCGGAATGGTAACCAATGAGCTCTAATTCGCCAAATTAGTAATTAAATCTTTATGAGATTAATGGTAAAATAGATTTTTATCACATGTAAATTCATCTTTGACGCGCCGATCCGATAAGGCGGCAATGTCAGTCGGACGATATAACCTAATTCTCGACGATTAAATGCAACGGTTACGATAAGGCTTGTAAATTGAGCGAATTATGCTGTTGGTACCGGTACACGACGTGGCCTCAACCGATTAACATGCGCATTACGTGAGGTTGCAACGCTCAACCTGACATTTGCATTGGAACGTGTCGAACAACCTGAGACCTCTATAACACCTGGTGCCGCCGATTACTTGTTTCATTGATCGTAAAGTGCATTCTTAAAACATCTTTTGAATTCATTGAAGAAAAGGCACTGACATTTACTTACAATTTTTACATAAATCTTTTAGAACAAAACATGAAACAATTCAAGCTTCTCTATATTAAGATTTGTAGGTATAGAATTTTAATGGAAAAAAATATATCAAATGAAATGTATAATCCGTTGATCATTTCTTTCATATTTTATAGATCTACAACGATGTATTCTGAGATTTTATTGAAAAAATTAACATTTCATTATTCTTCTCGATATATTTCAATGTGAAATATTCTTTAAACATAAAACGAAATGAAAGATTCAGTTATTTGTTACACAGAAGATACAACTGATTGACATCTTTTGTTATCGTCTGCATTCAGGCTTGTTGAGGACGCACTTCCCTCTTGAAGGAAATGAAGACCAGTTCGTGGCAAAGAAAGCCCAAACGAAATCGGTCACGTTAACAGAACGACCGATGGAAACATTTCGTTCTGATCTCCGACAAATTGTTAGTTCGTATGCTCGACCAATTTCAATCCTCCTCTAGTTCCAATTTCCTGCGCGTCATTACCGGTGTTCGTAGAGCCACGGTGTCGAGGACCACGAGAAATCTTACAGCGTTCCTCTCGTTGGAAGAAACCAGTTCCATCCTAACAGTTCGCTTCTGTTCGCGACAGTCATCGGCTTTCGTTCTGCCGCCATATCCGCACCTTTCTCACCCTCCACGACTAATCGTCCCGCAGCCGCCAATATTCAGCCACGTTTTCCAACACACTGTTGAGTATCGAGCGTCGACAGAACTCTGAACACAACCTTATACTCGGATCCGTCGTTCTGCACACGACTGCGAATCCTGGAGAAAGCCAGACCAGAGCACGTTTGAAATTACATTATTTGAAATATTATTTCAAATAACCTGTTACTTTATTACGTAATTATTGCCAGACCTGTGAACGCTTTCGAAATGATATTTCAAATGACTGTTATTTTACTTCATAATTGTTTAATCAGTTAAGATAATTAGGAAATAAAACAACTTGTCCTTTGAAATTAATGAATTAAGATTTCAAGGAAATTCTTAAATTCACGGAATGAAAAGTTCCCGAACTTCTTACATTCGCGGAATTTCTATTATCTGAAAATTCCAAAACTCCTGAAACTTCTCTAACCTGAAAATTAATCAATTCCAGAACTTCCTATATTCCTAACTTTTCTAAATTCCTAAACCCCCGTCCCCCTCTCGAAATTCTTCAATTCCAGAATTTCCAAATTCTAAAATTCTCAGGTTTCAGACATATACCGCAAATACGAAAATTCTCGAAGTTTCCTAGCTTTCAAAATTTTCAAGTTTCCGAATTCCGTGCGATCGTTTCTCCTTTTAATTCGAAATAAAATTTCTCCTACTCCCGGTTGAAACCTGGCTGAAAGAAATGAGGCGGTAGAAGGGAGGAGGATGTGAAGCTCGAGGGTGCGAGGATGCTGGGACGTGAGTAGGAGAATAAAGGGGATGGGGTAGAGGTCGCAGAGGTCGGACACCACGTAAATTGCATACCCGATTGCGGTCTACTGAAGAGTGGCGCCCTCCACTGGGCAACCCCCTCTTCAGACCGTACCAACCCCAAACTGGATCTAACAAGCCAGCAACCACAGACTAGGTTCAGCTTGCAACGGGACTGCCACCTCTAGGGATTGCCGCCGGGTAAAGCCGGTGAACTGTCCCTCATGTCCTGACTGGAATCCCCTGCTTCCTTTTCTGTCTCTCCTTCCTCCGTTCCTCTTCCCTTCAGACCCGTGAAAACCTTCGTACCCATCCAGCCGTCCTAACAAGCCCGTTTACGTTCAGCCCGTAAACCTACTGACGTTACCTCCAGCCTCTACACTGGCATGGCGAGACGCTGTTTCTCTGATCGCGACACCCGTGGCTTTTAGGAATGGATTTATTTCCAGACTGGATGATGGAGATCGGGAGATCGATGGGAAGTTAGATGATTCGGGAGTTTTCGGTGTTGGTAATTACCAGATGGATTTCTAAACGAATTTACATTTTTATGAACAGAGTTGGAGAGATTTAGATTCATCTTACTACAATAAATACAGTGACATGCAGTCGGCATTTTAAAGAATTAGTAATGTAACGAATAACCCTTCTATTGTGAATAATCGACGACATCAAATATCGTTTCGCATTTATTAAATCAAAGATTGCTAGATTTTTACAGGCAAAGGTAGACTATAAATGTTTGTAGGTATCCTAACCTAAAGCAATGGAGAAGCAGAGATTTATTTAATTCGTTGGCACATTGTAACAAGCACCATATTTTGAAAGTTTTATGTATTTTTCGAATTCGAAACTTTTCAAATTCGAAACTTCTAATCTGATTTACCATTAATTTATGAAATATCCATTAACCAAATCGATTAAAGTTCCTGTAGTAAATATTGAAGTCCACCAAAATCTTGCAGTATCGATAACGTTTAATTTCTCATAAAAATGTTGATAGAAGAATTCATACAAGAAACAAGAAAGTAGTAACATTCAGACAACAAAAGGATGTAAAAAAGTTGAGACGTAAAAAAAGCTAAACACTTTCGATAACGAGAGGGATATTTAGGAGAGTCCTTAACATGCCTCGGAGCACCAATTATTCGTCTCACCAAACGATTACTGCACTTTATTTAGCTCCAGCGTTCGAAAGTTCTACTTGTATCTGTTGGTGACACTTATTATGAAATGGTTTCTTTTGAAATGCGCGATCCAAAAGCGGTAATTAGAGTGTCCGATAACTACAGCGCTCCTTGCTACTCAGCGAGAAAATGGCAGCCAGGGATTTTCTGTCTTTAGCAGGAACGAGGTGATGTCTGACTTTATACTGTGTTGCGACTCGTTAAACTCCTCTCGCTATTGTCGTAATTGTGGCCCCGCGAAATCCAGCGATTACAATAGCAGCTGGTCTTGCAAATGTACGGGGATTAGAATAACGTTCGAGAGTTTTTTCTCCTAAAGAAACACGAAAATTCCGAACAAGTCCTTAAAAATAGTAGATAACTTAATTTTATCGATATATATATATATATATAATTTATTTCATTCTATTTAATTTGTTATTTACATTTATAAATTCATGAAATTCCTATACTCCCGCAGTTACTAAATATCTAAATTTCTAGATTTAAAGAAAAATCTGCAGAACGACACAGTTGCAAAGTTATACTGAAAGTTTTAACAAAATCAATACGTTAATGTATGCTAAAAGCGGCGAGAGCTTCATGAAGAAAGAATACGCAAGTGGCATTGCCAACTTTCCAAATCCTATTAATGTAAAATACCGGAATTCTCTGAATGATCCTGTGGATAGGCTCAGATAGGTTTCACATCCATATGTGTGCTTTCGACGCTTTAAAACTCGCCAAGAATTTGAATACAACGAATGGCGTCGCGTTTCCAAGTGGCTTGCGAACTTTCGTTAAGACCAAAACTACCATCAACGAGATGACCTGGATTCCGAACTGGTGATTCTATTCGATCCAATCAATCGTACAGATATTCCTTTACATTCAGAAAAGAGTACTGAGAAATACCTGATAAATTTTAGTTTTATACGATGCGGTCAATTTGACTCAGATAAGATTTAATATTAATATTTCAATTATTGTAGTTTTATTCATTGTACAATGGGAAGAAATTTATTCTCAAAACTCCTAGATTATCTGATTTTTCGAAACTCTTAAATTCCCAAATCGTCGAATATCCAAATCCCTAAATTCTCAATATTTCCAGATTGTCAAATTCTCAAATATCCTATTCGACTGAAACGAAGTCTCTTAACCCTATTAACCCGTAAACCCGATTTTCAGGCAAAATCGTCAAGGTTCATCTGCTCTTTGCATATCTTCTTATCCTCTTCGCTTCGTTTCAATTTGATCGGTGGTGTTCGGCGAGCAGTATGCATGCAGACGATAGAGAGAAGCGGTGAGGTACGTTCACTCGACGATAGTCGTCCTAGGCTTTATATATAATACCTGTAGGTACTTTGCGAAAGAAGGTTGTGTTTCAGGTGTCGACGGAGAAAAAGATGCCGGAGATGGAAACAGAGGCCGGGTCGTGGCAACCGAAAGAGAAGGAAAGAAACGATGAACCGAAGGAGAGAAACACAGAGAGAGGGTGCTAAGGTAAGATGCTGAAGAGCCCATCTGGCTTCCAATCAGAGTGTTGCCACCAGCACATGTGTTCACGGCACGTTGAAGGTGGCGGCTCAATCAACGGGGTGCATCTCTCTTTGGCCCTCCTCTTCCTTATCCACCCCTCGCTTCAGCCAACTTTATATCACATAATCGAGCTTCGAAGCCACGTCGTTTCTCTCCTCTCGTCGTACGTGTGTGTGTCTGCCTTCCTCCATCTTTTCTCTGACACTTCTCCTTGTCTGTTATACGTAGCAATAGAGAGTTTCATCCTTCTCTTTGAATTTGGTACTCTATCCCTGTTGGGTTAGAGGGAAGGAGAGATTTTCTTTCGCGAGCTGTTTCGATAGGCGTTCGTTCGCTTTCTTCGACATCCACGAAACCCTTCAAGACCCTTTTCAATTCCGGAGAACAACTTTAAGACGCATCAACGGCTTTATCTAACGCTGTTACCCCACGGCTGATTACAGAAGTAGTGAGATAGAAAATATCTATTGAGAATTGTTATGAAAGAATAGATGTGTAGATTTTGATGGGTTTTTTTTGGGAGGGGACGAAAGTGTTGTACAGACTTGGACATTTTTATATGTGAATTTAGTAAAAAAATTGATTTATAAAGAAGATAACATACATTAATATAGGTTTAATTCTGTATTATTTACTACTAACTTTGTAAATTTGTGCTTTACCAAATTTATTATTTAAATTTATATTTTAATAGAAATAAGAATCTTGGAAGAATTGTTTCACTAACAATAATAAACTCTTTTCAATTTTAATGAATTAATACCAACTAATGACGTTTATTATGTTGTTTAAAGGAATAATAAACTTCCTTTTTGTCGCTATAGGATAATATATTTTAATTCAATTTCTTTACTTACGAGCGTAATCCGGTATCACATACATCAAATGAAACTCTTTGGTTCGCGTGTTTGAAAGGGTTGCGAGGCCGTGATTGATCCTGTCGCTCTACCATGCGTAGCACAAATACGTTATACAACGTACAAAAAACTCGTTACAAACGTTCAAATACAATTGGATCGACTATTCGATTAAAGAGCCCTAATGCTTCCTCGTTGAGTACACAAAGCAGGAAAGCTGTAAAGCGATCTATGATGCGAAATATTCACGGTCGTTATTGAAACAGGAATTATCAATTTTATCTTATTTTTTTTTTTTTTTGGAGAATGAAGTAAATATTCGTTACATTTTGATATTTTAATATTTTTCTGACTTTGTGTTTTAACGCCTAAAATTTCTGTTATTTTATGGTGAAAATCAAATAGAAGTTATTAGTAGGGACTAGAATTAAAAATGTTATTTTATGAAGTAAAAAGTAAAATACACTTTTTATTTTTAGTTATCATATGATATTATTTATTTTATTATTTGTTATTATTATTATTACTATTATTTATTATTTATTAATCTTGTTTCTCATTTTATTTGTTTGTGTTCTTTTAATGTAAAAATGAATGTTTGTTAACGTTTTAACCAAATTCCACAAATAAAGATTCAAATTTTCCAATAAAGCGACTTCAGCGCAAAAGATATGAACCAGTTGCGTCCATTGTCGTCCTAGGATTAAGCATTCCAAAGTTCCATGGCAAAAGGGGCATTGGCGAATTAGCATACGACGAGTGGAGTTGTTAAAACGTGAACCAAACAGCGCCAGTTCCGCATCTGCATGATAAAGAGAGAAAAGGCGAATTTGTTTCAAAGACACTCGAAAAAGCTTTCGTGCGAGTCGATCTAGTTGAAAGATATTATGCGCGAAATTCGCCCGTTGAATTTCCTTAATGCTGCAGATGTTTTCTTTGTATAAACTGTTTAATAGTCAAGATCGACTACTCAAACGTTCTCCGATCTATATCTGATACACACACTGATTTGCATAGGATGTGTTCATATGCAATATTATTCAAGTCAATGAATGTAACAACCCCTTTTTAATTCCTGGATCCTCTTGCACAGTTCAATTCTATTTTATACATTTTTGCATACCACATGCCTTCTGTGCCTCCTTTATATTTCTCATAAAAATATAAAAACCGCAGTCTGTTTATTATATTTTAAAATGTCCTCTCTATATTTTACTATATTAATATTAAATATGAGGTGGATAGGTCGTGATAGGTGCGGAAGAAACATTTGAGTATATTTAACAATATATATTTATTAACATATACTCTATATGTACACTTTGCATAGAACTCGCGATTGCTATTGGCAGTTCGCGATTCGCGATTAGAAGTTCGACTTCTGATCAATGCGTTCCGATGCGCGATACAAGTTTGGATGATGATTGCTTAATATGTCGAGAAACTAGCATCAATTATTGCTGCGAACTACTAACTATTGACTCGGACAGATGTCTAACGATTCACTTTCCGTCACGATGATGCTGCAGAGGAAAACTATGATAGGGTGTGTTTAAGGATACGAAATCATCAGATTCGTCAAGGAAAGCCTTCATTCGGAAAGTGAGGGAAATGGATTCTGCTGTTAATTGGTTAATTTCTATGTTGGTGGTTGAAAAAGAATGTTAACAGCCCTTGAGAGAAAGTTGCTAGCGGGAAGCATCGTACGTGAGAAAAGCAGATTTCTCGTATCTTCCCGTAATAGGTGATAGACCTAGGGACTGTTAAGAGAAAGTATTTGTTTGTTTGAAGAACCTTAGCTAAATAAGTCCCAAGATTTATAGCGGGTCCTTAGGCTAGCTGAAAATATACTGTGAAGATGTATCGACATCTAGCAATCATCTTATCCGAAGAATAGGGTCTTTGTGTAGCGAGCCACGGGACAGAAACCGTTGGAAAGTTTACTGTCGAGTGCCGCTACAAATATATTTTATTATATTAACTATATCATCGATGCGCTGACATTATTAGTTGGTAAAAATTATCGTGCAACTAGGCCCAGCAGCTATTAATTAATTTCCTTATAATCGTTCGATTATCAATGAACATTAACATCATGGAACACCATAGAACTTTCACGGAACTCGCGCGGCTTCGGTGTTGGCTTTAAATCCTAGCTACCCTTCTCTTTCTCTCTCTTCTCCCTTACTACCCCTGGTAGTTGAGCTCCGGCAGCGCGTCGACGCCATTGAGGAACAATAAATGATTATTGTCGAGACTATTACCGACGGAGTGGCGAGCAGGCCCCATTGGAACTGTTCGGTGGTCAGTTTCTCTCGGTGCATGCGGTCTTGTGTGTACAAGCAGCGCGCGTATACGTGCCACCATTATTTCTCGTATCTCGCGAGTCCATGCACAACCCACCCACCATCCAGTCTACCACTGCCTTTGGCCTTTCGTCTTCTCTCTCTCTCTCTCTCTTGTACCCCTTTCGCTTTCTCTATTTATCCCTGTTCCGAGCGCTCGACTCTTTTTTGTCTCTAAAATACTGTCGATACGAGCAAATAAACAGCACTCGCTTAATTCGCGGCTACGATCTGCCGTAAGAAAGATAAAGCGATTTTCGAGGAGATTGCTAGAGAAAGAATGGACCCAGAAGTAATTACCGACAGTCTTACTTTCGTGGTTACTTTGTTACTGACCACCTGTGATTGCTACTTACTCGTATAACGAGGATTGAAAGAAACAGATGTTCTCTGAAGCTTTTTTTGCTGTAGCTAGTATGACGTATTGGTGTGGCGAGGTAATGAGCAAAATAAGCAATGTCGAAGTATCGTTATAACTGGACTGCAGTGCATAACTTCGCCTGCATTGAAAATATGCATTTATGCGAAATTTGAAGATATGAAAATACACAGATAGCATATATATATAGTAATGTTGTATAAGTTGGGGACGAGTGTTACATTATAGATAGTTTAAGGGGATAGAATTATCACAGTTATCATAGTGATAACAACCGATCGCCGATAGTTTTCTATTTAGTTCTAAGGTCAGCAGGCGATATCGCTGGTAGCCACTTGCAGTCCTTGTTAGACCAAACAGGATATGCATAAGTGTGTGTGTGTGTTTGCAACAAGTGCCTACGTGAAGACAAAAGTCTTAGCCAGCTAGTGCTGTTAGCTCTTTTTACCTATCGACAAAATAATAGTTCAACCACCCGTAACAGTCATCCGCTCTATCGTCCCTACATATATTATATGATATACAAGAACACCTAAAATATTCAAAATAAAGTACTTGGTATAATAGTTAATAAAAGAAACAGATCTATTTAGATTCAATTTTTTTATTCAGGTCCATCAAAATTTACAATAAATTCGGATAAAAATCCGTAGTGTTTTTATAATAAACAACGTTGCTTTGAAAACAGTCTCCAAATTATTATCAACAACAAATGTACAAAATTTCAAAAGTTATGGTTACCTAAGTTATGTAAGAACTTGACCGGAAACACGGAACAAGATCTTCGATAGGATTAAGAATTTAACAGGATTCTGAGGTAGAAGACCAGTAGCGGGAGCTGCTTGGAATCCTATCTGTCTACGAAAGGAGGAATTACTAATGCGACCGCGGCAGTGTATGTATATACTGATGTACAGAAGCCGTAGCATTTACATGGCGCGCCGGTAATAAACACTTGCTGAGCAAACGGTGTGTGCTCGACGTTTGATTGGGCCGGGCGCGTAATGACAGGGCATTGTCATGCAAATCTTGTCGAAACCCCGCCGCTTATGGCCCCGGGGCCCATTAAGCCCGCAGGCATTCGCTTATCGTCCTGTTTGGTGACCGTAAATCGTCAATTTGCGAATCCTCCGAACTTGACAGGCTTGCCATCCCTCCTTGAAACGCTCCTTAATTCGCTAGAAATAGATAGAACGTTTGATTCACGCGCCAAACACGTTTGCTGCACTGTAAGCGGTAGTTTCCTTCGTTAAAATTCAAGACGCTTTGCAAACTATGCTCGAGCAATTAACTAATAATGCAACTTTCAACGAAGAAATCAGAATAATTTACTGTGTAAACGAATTAATATACTGTTCTAAGCTTTATTTTCTTTAAGTCGAGTGATAGGTTTTTGAAATTTTAATTAACAGATAAGAATTTCTGACCTTCTCTCTTTTCAATTGATTGATGGATTTTTGAAATTTTAATTCATCGAAGATTCATAAAAATAATGGAAAGTAACAATACTTTGTAGACTTCTTGTGGTGTTTGTTTCAAAGTATTGTGAGTTGACAAATTAGAAAAATTATATTGAATAATGTGTTCTGTTTAGTAATGGTATTATGAGTGAATTTTTATCCACATTCTAATTATAATCAATTCTTAAGTTGTACGATTAGATATAAAGTGAAAGCTGTATTTTCTTCGCAAGATACATTTACTAATAGAAAAGCATTAAACACAGGGAAATTTACTCTGAAATATTTAATTTAAATTTCTTTCCGCTGAATTTTCACCGTTGGTATTACCAATTATGAATTCATCTCTCCAAATATTTAGAAACAAAATTATTTATTTTGGTAATGAAGGAATATCTGATAGCCTATTTAATATGAAATCAAGTTAATCTTCTATATAAAACACATTAACTATATTTTACACAAATTTTGTTTCTCTCTTTATTGAATCACGTTAATGCGTTGAGATGAATCTACGTATAAACGACGTAAGTAACAAACCAAATAAACGAGATAGATTCATCTGAATCGTGATATGTTACGCTGTGGAAATAGAAACGAAGATAAGCCTGAACACGATCGCTGTGATTTGTCCTGGGATTATTTCGACAAATCGAGATAACTATCCAGAAACGTTTACTCCATATAGATGCAGGTGTAGTAGCTCGTTGATTAGCATGCCACCGTACGGAGATAAGCGGCCTAACCGTGACGATATAGTTGGTTCTGACAGGTCTATAGGCTATTTCACGTGCGAAGATTTACGCTATTGTTACGACCGTGAAACTTACGCAATATTTCAAACTAAAATTTGGAGAGATTAGCTTCACAAGATTAATAAATAAACGCGTGTTATCGTCTTCATTAACGTGATCGAACAACTTTCTGGAATAAGGTCTCATAAGACGAAATGATGGATCGAGTAAATTGTTAATTGCGAGTTTTCGTTTTAATGTTTTAAATATTAATTACATTTGAATTAATAATTATAACGGCTTTTAAAGAACTTGTTCTTTTTACATTTACAAAGTGAATAAAATTTTCATAATAATTCAATTATTTGATTGACGAAACGAAACTTTAAAATATAGTCTTTACTCTAAATTTCCCTCGGCTGAATTTTCCATTTCCAACGTTTATGGTAAAAACTGTTTCGCTTAATAATAAAAAGAGTCCTTTATAATCCATTAATGTCAAATCAATTTAATTGCTACTATCTGTAACCAAGTTATATGTACGAAATACTTTCACATAGACAATAGGATAATGAAATTTTTGGAAATTGAAGTCCACTTTATCTTCCATTTAAGTGTGCCAGTTAACCATCCTCGAAGACGATTGTAAAGTAGCAAAACCCGGGCAGATTTCTCATTAGCAATTTCGAGGAAACGATTTTACATTTACAATAGAAATATAGCGACTTATCCCGGACAACAGGTCTCGATAACCGTTATCTCTAGCGGTTCGTGATATTAGCTCGAAAATGCTGGAACGTAAACATCATAACGTGACAGTTTCTAGAGTACAGGATAGCTTACTTCCTAATAACAGCAGGAAGTGCAGGCAACGAGCGCCACTCAGCTTCGCTTCGTTGTTGCCCGACGCTCCAGGCCGGCGTGACGTAGATAGGAAGCGAACAATAATTGATCGAACCCTCTAAGCTCCGGCTATAAGCTCGTGATCCTGTTATTGCAGATACGCATGGCCACGAGCCGCCATCCTCCAGCTCACATATCTAAACGCATCCGTATTACTAGAGATTCGTATCATGGCTGTGTATCGGGAAACTGGCAAAGATTCATTTAGACGATACTCATCAAAACAGTTCCACATATTTATTTAATTGGAAATAATTAATAAAAACACTATGTAGGTCATTCAGAAGCCACATCGATACGAATAATTCCATAAGTTGAAAATAAAGAAAACTGATGTTACAAATACTATTTCGTTACATCTTCTTATCTTAAGCTACAATTAAGAATTCTCTGATTAATATTCTATTAAAATCTTAGAACACGCATACATTCCAATACTATTGTTTTCTAGAAAGAAACTTTTCAACGATACTTTCGCAGCCAACGCATCGACGGAACAATTTTGCATGACTCGATCTATAAAATCACGTTCCAGAACTCTTCGAGTCTTCAAAGTTCGAATCTTGTAAATCAGCGTCGGACACAACTAAGAAACACTGGCACAAAGTTGAAACCTATGGGAGGGGACACTTTTTCCACCTCTCTGCCTGCTTCACGAATATAAATTGCAGTTTAGGTAGGGAAATAAAGAAATAAAGAGACGTCGTCAGCAAACAAACAGCACGAGCAAGCGTTACAACTGATGGATTCGTTTGCGGCGGTGTCAGCCGAATTTCAGGCGCAATCTCCAGGCTGCTACATTGATCACCCGGCTGTCATTTAAAGGCGAACGAGAAAGAACTAAATCTAAAAACACTGAACGTAAGAACGAGATAGAAGATTAAACAGAATATCGAGAAAGTCCTTTGCAGAAGATCCGCGAGGTTGGAACGGGGAAAAGACGGAATAATATCGTCCCGTGACGAAATCTTTCCGGTAAACTCCCTCGTGGCGTATCCCTACCTAACGTTCTCCTCGAAACGAAGAGAAAATTGGAAGAGGCTACCGGTTGCGCGATGGATAAGAGAAAGAGCCGCCGGAGAAAAAGGAGAAAAGCACCACCGTGTGCCCCCTTGAAACGCGCGGTTCCTCGGGGACTCGCGAATGAAATTTCATTTCGGGAGCGCCGTAATCTCGGAATTGTTACTTGACTTCGTTCGTGAAAGGAGAGCATGAAAGGGATCCTCTTGGATTCGTTCTGTAATCGGCGAAATCACCTACACTTCGCTCCCTCCCTCTCTCTTCCTCTCTGTCCGTCTCTCTTTCTCTGCCTCTATGCCTCTCTGCTCCTCATCCTCTTCTTCTTCGGAGCTAGCACGTTGACTGTTCTAAACATCTACACCCACTCGAGCTTGTAGGCTGTTTAAGGAAAGCTTATTGTTTCGTACACCTGTGTTTTCAATTGCTTCGAGTTCCCCCGCTGAAGGTGCAAACGAAGCTTGATAAGATTTTCAAGGAGTTTTAAGTGGTACAGAATCGATGCAATCTGCGAATCTGCTGGAGAAATCGGGTTATAACAAGCCTGGCACGATAGGGATGTATATTGGGAAAAGGGCGGGGGTGTCTGTTTTGTAAGCATGTATTTGCGTGTTTCGGTGGAGAGTGTTTTGTGAAAAATGTATCAGAATTTATATAAAAATTATATCAAATTATGTAATATAATTCTATAAATTATTACAATTATCTTATAATTATTCTGATTGTAATAACTAAATTTTATTTATCAAAATATAATCTTATTTGAAGACTGCATTTTAAATGGAACTTTATATCCAATTCTAATCACGAGTTGTATACCAACCTGTTCCAAAAAGGAAAATTATAAATATGGTTCGACGATTAAAATGATTGCTTCGTGGACGTTCAAGGCTTTAGCAGGACATTGGTCTTCCTTTAGCCTAGAGCGATACCTCGTTTATCGCTGCGGAAATAAAGCAGGCTTTCAGATTATTGCACTGGCGGACAGGGGACGGCTTCGAAATTTATTTCGGAATGTACGTGCTCCTATAGAGAAAACTTTTCGGGGAACATCCAACGATTGACCAGTCACGGAGTTTAACAGTACAAAGTTACAATTCACCGTTACAATAAGGCGCATCGCTGCGGATGTAGTGGTGAATTTCACGTACTACTTCATATCTCTGCTGCCGGCTATTTCCAGCAATGGAATCGGAGCACAATTCGAACGTATTCGTCCACTCCAATCTGATTTCTCCAATTTTTATTTTTTCTTTTTCTTCTTTTATAATACCATCGCGACCTCATCGTTACGCTCGATACATGAGGAACCTGTGTCAAATCGTTTCATCACAGCTATAATGCGGGGAATCTTTCGGTCGAGGATGGAGAAATTGTACTCCAAAGAAAGGGATTTCTACCGTCGAACGTTTATTTTTCCATGTTACTTAGTTATTGCTTCGTTTCTTTTCTTAACAGAAGAACTTTTGATTATTTGAAAGTACTATTGAAGATTAGGCAACATGAAAGTAGAATTAAGGAATTTCTCTTAGACACATTTATCGTCAATCTTTTTATCAAACGTGCAAAAACTAAAAATGCAACGTATTTGATATATTGTATTAGGTTCATACATATTGAATATGGCGTTGTACAATAAAAATTCTAAAGAACCGAACCAAGTTGTCTGACTAACAAAATTTGTATCTTCGTAACGCGATGTCGTGAAATTCTCGTTCGTGCTTCGTCCCTTCATTCATTATTCAGTAATAAATGTTTAAGTAATATTATTCAGAGAACGACATTATATATAAACTGTGTATATTTATGCATATTCAGATTTTTGTGAACATAATTGAAAGAATGGAAGCAAGATAAAAAATTATTTTACTTACTAAATTCTATAATAAGCACTCTACGTTGAATAATTTATATATCTTTGCATATCAATGCATTTTTTACATCCTTAAATTTCCCATAAATGCATAAAAATTCGCAATCTATTTATAAACGAACAACGAATTTTCATGCGTTCATTGACGAAAATTTAAGATTACAGTAATTTACAAGAATGCATCTACGTATGGTCCTATTGCATATGGTGTAATTCGATGGCCAACGACTATTTTCTTGTAGATCAGACTTTTTGTGTATCTCCCGTCGTTCGTTCGAATTTACGTTCAGACGTTGACCTGTATTTTCGAGGCCGGATGAAGGAGAATGGCCGCGTGCAACGAGTTCGACTCGAACGAAATTCGAGAGAAAAATTCCAACCGAATGAAATATTTCCCAGGGTCGATTGTGAGTTTGGACGTTTTCCGGCTGATCGGACGTTGCAGCGTGACTGCCGACGTGGAAACCTCCATCCTGTTTCCGGCAGACCGCGCCACAGCCGTCACTTCGTAATCTCTGACACCTACTTTCGCCTGTACGCGTTCAAGAACGAAGAATTGATCGGTACACGGCTTCCAGAATTCCGTGGTTCGCTTTCATCCTGATCCGTACCGAGTATCTAGCTGTTTGGAAAACGGCGCAAGAAGATTCCAATGGCCTGTGTGATCGATTGATGTCGCTAAAAATATTGTAAATTATTTTTGCAATTAAAGTATATCTTGATAAAAGTAAACAATACATCCAGATACGTAGATTTAAGCCATGGTACGCGCACGACGAGAATCGAAAGAGAAAGGGCGACGAGGTTGACGCGAGCAGAGGGGAAACATTAACCTGGTTGACCCTTGCATCGGTGCGGTCAACTGGAAAATTCGAAAACTCGTTTGTCCGGCCCTTTGCCTCCCTCTGGTCGTTAGTCGATAACATGCAGCGCGTTCTTTTTGCAACGATAAGCATACAAATCGCAAGCTTGTCACGCTAGCGCGTAAGCAAATTCGTACTGCGCGGAATAGAAGAAAATAGCTCGTTTTAAGGACGCCATGTTTCTTTCCCGGCGACAACGAATTATCTGCTTCGGCAAGCTGTTCCTTAACAATTTGACATTCTCGAATTCAATAAAATTTGCAGTTACAGTAAAGGGTTTTTACCTGGAAAAGAATATCCATAAAGTAAAGTAAATTAAACGTTAAAATATGCGTATGATATATGCGGTACTTCGTTTATTATTATTATTATTATTATTTATATCAACCGATCCAATTCTAACAATAAAATCCCCAACTTTTGAGATGAAAATTCGTTCAAACTAAAATAACAATAAAAGAATTCACAGCACGCCGTTCCTCGTCGTATTATCCGATATTCATTGGTAAAAAGGGAATCCCACATCTAAGGATTAATTCGGCATAGCTGTGGCAGGGGTTGGAGAAGATTACGGGAAGGGGGACAAATAAATGAACGGTGCCAAGATAATAATTCCGGCCTTTTATTCCGTATTCACGCGGTATAAATAAGACGGCTGGCTCGTATTCGTCATTGCATCGAAGCCACCCCTAACGCGGAAGTCAATCGACGTGGAAAGTCGTGAGACTTGGATACCTCTGAACCGTAAAATCCGAAAGAATCACAGCTCAGGCACGAATCATTTTTACTCCAGGCTTTTCCTTATTTTATCGTTATATTAGGCGAAAGGAAAGAGAAGGGGGATGAAAGTAAAAGGGATCTTCGTGCCGAGCTTATCCGTGGTACTGGCCAAAACCTTTTTCGATCCCGCGTATGTAAACTTCATAAACATCGCCTTGGTAACTCGAGGGGACTCCCGAAGACCGGACAAACGAGTCTGGTTGTTTGGACGAAATTTCTTTGGAAGAGCAACGTCCCTTCCATCGAATTAAACCTGTTTGTATAACTCACTATTTTTTTCTCACTGACCATGTGATCGGCTTCCTCGTTTGCTCGTCTTGTTTAAATAAGTGTCCGGCTGGCATATGTGCTCCAGTAGACAATTAGAGAGATACGTGGAGACTGCTCCGCGCGTGTGGTGATTTCGAGTGATGTTTGTGTAACCTGTGACACGCTGTGTTTGGTAAAGCCCATCAGAAGAGGACGACAATTATATGTACACGTGGACCAAATTTAATTCAAACATTGATTTTTATGGCGCAAGATTTTAAATGAGATAATAATCGAAGAGCACGGAAGAAGAACGCGATGTTTTGTAATTGACTGTTCGAATCGCAAAACATTCTGTAACTGTTTGAAATGTTACCAGTACTAAGAAACTCGAAACTCAAGTTAATTCTACTTTATCCGTTTTACAACCAAATTAGAATTAAAATTACTTTTCTCACTCGTGCTATAAAATCGTGTTCCACTAATATTCGCGATAATAAAACTTTACATTTTTGAATATGAAACCTACGACCGCCTTTTCATTTCCTAAATGCAATTTACATATCGGAGCTGCCAACATATTCCTGCAAACCCTTCAATCGTGACATCTACAATTTTAAATTAATGGACTTGGAAACGCAACATTCGATCTGCCAATCAAATTCTTAATCCGAACCTGGCACGCACATTAATTTTGTACCCGGGTCGAATGATATTTTCTTTGACAAAACTAGGATAGGCGCGGATACTTTGATCATTTCCTTCAATTCATTCCAGCCGAGTCCCATCTTTGGAATGCAAAAGAAAGGCGGAACGAACGAGTGATACACGTGAAAGAGACATGCACTAGACAGAAAGAAAGAGAAATGGAGGGAATGCAAAAAGAAAGTAGAGACGGTGTCCCAACGTGCGATTAGATGACTTGTCAACCTACGAGAAAATTGCGTTTTACAAACTTGTTTCGAGGAAAGAATTGGAGGGAATTGCGGATGAGGGCGGTCGGGAAGAAACCAGGTAGAGAAAAAAAAAGTGCACGGAGGAGGGTTGTAGGTCCGTTGCAGAGGGAAGACGAGGGAGAGAGGGAGGAAAGAGAGGAGACAAGATGAGAACGAACGAGAGAAAGGAAGAAGAGGAGCCCCTCTTTATATTAGGGCGAAACAGTCTAAACCGAGCTTCGAGCGATGCAAAGTCGCCGCCTCTGTAGCACCCTATCCTCTCCCTTTCCCTTCTTCTTCGTCTCCACCTACTCCTTACAAAGAGGGACACAAATTGCCTCGGAACTTAGTTTCGCCGGATATAAAGGACTTTCCGATTACGTTAGCCGTACTCCGTGATTGATCCGAGATGACGATTGCGAGTGCAATGTGTGTATGTGTAAGCGTGACCTTCTTTCCTTTCCTTTTCTTAGTCTTACTTCGACGTTTACCGGCGAGGATGGCCTCAGGACCACCATTTATCTCAGATTCTTTGACTGCGACAAACGAGACACGATTCTACGATATTCGGCTCTGTTTTCAATATTTTCAAAGAAGCACGTGGATTCGATTCGACGTCCTACTTTAAAGCTTTGTTGGTAATGTTTGTAAAACAAAAATTTTAGGATAGACGAGGACCATATCTCGAACGCTCGATTAAATATTTTCTCGGCTTAGAATACCCAATTACGCTCCAATTCTTCGTAATACTTTGTCCAAATCAATATTATTATACAGTGGAATAGATCGAAATGATAAAATATTGAAACAAAAAGTAAGAAAAGAATATAACGGAAAGAAACGTAATATTTAATCCCTGATATTATTATATTATATCATAAAAAGTGTCAATCTAGAGAAATTTTGTGGATTATCTATCGATTGGAGGAAAAATTGGTGGAAAATGGAAAGATGGCCATTAGAATCGACTCCACGTTCCGTGCAAGCAAACGTTCTTGATCTAATTTTCTCTTCTGTCTGATTTACGCTCTCATTCATGAAAACGATGAAATCGAGCCGACTTTCCTGAATCCGACTATAATGCCATTGGCTCGCATATACGTTATCGGCTGCGTCTCCACTTCGACCGAACTTGAATTATACGATTAATCTCCTAGCCGAAAATTAGGTTACTGGGATACGATGGTAATGGATGGGAATTTCGGGAAGAATAGGAGCGCCGAGTACGAACTTCCGGAATATTCGAACAATAAGTTTGAATGGAGGGTCGCTTGATTTATAGTCTTATTGTACATTTTCAAGGAATTATATCTCCACGAGGAATATTGCTTAAGTGAAATTATTAATTAACTCATCGAACGTACACAGTGATAAAACGAAGTACCGTAGGAGCAACATATTTCTGTGCTGTTGTGTATGTTATTTGAGCTACCAAAACCTGAATTCGATGAATAAATTTATTGCGGTGCCGCTGCTCAAAAATTAGTTTCATCTCTTTTATGAATTTTTCGTAATTTCAGTAATTTATTCTTTGTCTTCGCATTAAATTCGCCGTTTTTTAAGCCTTCATTCACTGATTTCGTATATTTAGTATAATTTCTGTATTATATGATATCAATAATATTATAGTATCGAGCATGGTTTGATATAGGATATTATCTGAATTCGAAATACAGTTTTCATATATAAATATAAACGTTCTCTAAGTACACCAGTATTTATCTATCTTCTGTGTATAATTGCCTATCGTTATATTATATAAGTCTTTAATTACTTCCTATTATCCCTTCTTTCTTACTCGACCACTCCTCAGGCAATATCATTTTGCTTCCTCTTTACTAAAACGCCACTTTGTTATCTCATTATCCTGAAGTAATCGTTTACAATACTTTGTCCACTATCGCTCATTCGTACGATCTTGAGTTACCCCTTTCGCGCGATCAATTTATATCACAAGCGTACTCATTAGTTACGTCAGCTGGTCCAACAATAAAGAAACAAAGAAAGTTCCATCGTTTCAAATAATCTCCATTTATTTGCAGTAGTTTATCGATTCCAGACGTCTCTCGTTATCGTTTCTTGTTAGCGCAGGAAAAAGTGGACCTTCTTTCTTTTTGACATCTGGATTCTCCGCGCGGATACGTTCACCGATCGAAGGGTGGCGTTAGCGTTCGCAGAGGGTTCGAGGAACAATCGAAACGAGTATCGAGGCCAGAAGAGACAATCGTCGTCCGACCGGATGGACTTTGTCGCTTCCACCTACCGATTATCCTTTGACCGACCTACGGATGAGACAATAATATGAGAGGGCCACTCGTAGAAAAGATAAGAGGAGACTCAGCCAGTGGATGGTAAGCGGGACGATCTCGGAACCGTTATTTCTCGTTATCGGTTGTTACGTGTGCGAAACAAACGAATCCGACGACGATGGGTAAACCCTTTGTGCTCCTGACGAGCACCGAATCCACGCGACAATACTCTTTTCGTTTCTGTCGCCACTCTTCCACCGAGCAAACTTTCAAAAAGATCGCATCGATCCGAGAGAACTGGTTTATGGCCCCCGCACAATGGCTACCACATAAATTCCATGCTTGCGCTGCTTTCGCATAAGCCTCCAATGAATTGTGATTCAGGTGGAGAATGTTTAATCTTGTGTAATATATGGTATCGTTTAATTCGAATTGCATTTAATATTTGGAAATTTAAGAAACCTTAATTATTTAGTATTTAATATATAAAGTGTTTCTTTTTTTAAGTTTTCGATATTATGTAGGATATTAATCATGTTCTTCATGAACTTTGTCAAATCCACTAATCGCACGATATCGAATATAGTAATGTAGAACGAATTTATTAGAAAGTCGAGAGAACTTTTCGTCGATATTCACTGCTCGTTCGAAAGATTAAACAGAAAATTTCTATATTCGAAAAATAGCTTCCTATCACGCTCGCCATTCTCGTACTGATCTCCACAATTTCTCAAGTTTGCGACGTCATCGAGCATCCAGCAAATAAGCTCCGAAACTCTACGTAACCCAACATAACCAGGAACACACGTTTCCATGTATTCGGTGTCTTTCGTCGGAAAGTTCACGCTTGCCGCGGACACGTACAAAGTACAGTAACCGAACAGAGAATATAATCGGATAGCGGGAGAGTGTAATCAAACGGAGCGGCATCGACTTTGCCCCTCTGTCAACGCTTTTCTTCACTGGAGAGATTCGTAATGCCAGGAAATAAGGCTGCGCTAGACAGAGGAGCCTTCGTTTCCTGAGAGAGACAGAAGCAAACGCAAAGCAACCCGTCACGACAGCAACAATTTCATGGAAGCAGTTCGACTAATCCTCTTCCGTGTCCTTCGGCATGGACACGCTTACTTTTACCTCTGAACACGTCTACTGTCCATGTAGTTCCTGTCTCTCGTTGTCGCTAAGTCCGTAACAGAATGTCCTTCCATTTTAGTACGAAGCTGAAGCATGATAATACACACATAGATATTTCGTATGTAGTCACGCATGCAGTATTGCGTGCACGCAGATTGGCGCACGAGTTTCCAGTTCTGTTCGGACTAGGAGCCCGTACGAATGCTCACCAGAAGCCTTTTGGTCCTTTCACACAGCCACTGTTCGAATTAACTGATTTTGAAATGATGAATTTTGTGCTGGGTTTATGCGATATCATCTATTACGATAAAATCTATGAATCCTATTATGAATTTCCAGAATTACGAGTAATCTAGGAACTTGACTATGCATAAGTGTCCATCTATGAATACATAAAGCTGCGCTTAAAAAATTACGATATATCGGCGCGCGAGATTCGGACATCAAAGAAATTACATTTCATATGTACCGATCTTAAGCGTAATGTAGTCCAGCTCACAACCGGTTCGATCTATTAGGTTGTCCGAAAAGTTTCATTTTATAAGGAAATAATAATTTTTTGTTTTATATTAGTTTATTGAATTATGCACGACCATACTAATAGAAATATAACGAAATGGATCATACCTAATTTAATAAAATAATATAAAACAGAAATTGTTATTCATTTATTATCACCTTATGAAAAGAAAGAAACTTTATGGATAACCTAATATAATATTACATTATTGCCATTATCATTACATTTATTACATTATTAGAAGAAAAATCTGAAGAAACTTAAACCGCATCCAAAGATTTATCAATAACCAAGCGACGATATTGATTGCCATCATATTCATGACACTATTTCGATCGTTCTATCGCGGTCTAAGGGCGTATACGAAGCTTATGAATACGTCTGAAAAGTGTATCGGCAATTGCCATCTCTTTCACGTAACGATATCTGCTCACGGTATAATCGGGTCCTGCCAGTAACAGCGGTAGTAGCGGCAATTGAACCAATAGGAATGGCTACCATTAGAGTATCTTGGACACGGACCAGAACTCGGTTCTGCAGTAAATGGATTTTCTTTGAAATACATCGTGTAGCCCAGTAGCCGACAACGTTTTCATAACTTTACTCGATTCATTCGTGAAAATCAGCGTTCGTTTCCCAATTCGATACGCGCCTGTCGCCCAACGTTTTCTAAGTTGGAAGGAGTATCGGTAGTTTTTTCGTTCGAATAAAAACCTAATAATAACGTAATCTATAACCAAACATTTTTCTTTATATAACGTTTTATAAGGTGTACAATATATCGTTGATTTTCGTGTCTCGCGTCACTGCCTGCGAGAAAATTTCACGAGGTTACCTATTTCGCGCGATATCATTTTTTTTTTTATAGCTTAGAGGAGATTTTCACGTTGTCGCGCAACCATTTTTTGGGAAGTTTTAAAAGCTCCTGAGGTTATTTTTTGGTTATTTTGATTATTTGAAATTTTCAGGTTATTTGATTTTTATTTCTAGATTCTATTTTTACGTAATTCCTTGATGTTTTGTTGAAAAGATAGTTTTACTAGTTGTCCATTGCGAGGTGGTTTCAAAGCTCTCAAGTGTGTATGAAACCTGTACGTGTAACAAAGTTTTCTCGTGCAAGAAATTTAGAACGTTTAATCGACCATAAACATTCGTTAGTGTCATCGAATCAAGTATTGTTATAATCCATCAACAAATTCCAACGAAAAATGTTGAGCGTGTTTGCGAGTGATGAGTGATAGCTTGGAACGACACGTAACGAATTGTAGCGAAGCACACGTGCATTGTAAAATTACAAGCTCGCAGGAAATGTCGATACAAGCAATTAGAAGGAAACCGACAAATCGCCTGCATCCTGCATCTAACGTGCCATTGGTTCGCCGTAAACCGGTAATTAGTCGCGCATGTTCGGTGAAAGCACAAATACGCCCTGTCACTGATTTAATTAGTCTATAACTCTTGCGCTGCGGATTAGATCTCATTCCTCTAAATGTTTCTATAATAACATAAATTATTACCACAACGAGCGCTATTTTGGTTCATTCAACACAGTTTAAACAACACAATACGTTTCATGCACCACAAAATGACTCGTGTCGATACTATGGTCTTGTTCAATGTACCATTACCTCGTTACTATTACAATTCGATACCTTTATAATTAGATAAAGCCCAGAGTCGCTTTAAAATATGTTCGTTGGGGGGTTAGTTTTTACGAGCATTGTACTATTGTTTCATTTACTATGGAGCTAGAAAATTATATGGTCTATGTAAACCATTGAAAATTATTATTGGATATGTACATTTTATTTGTAAAAATATTACTGTTGCGAATTCTCGACTAAAGAGCAACCGGTCAGGTCAAACCGATCGGCCGATATCGCGTACCTCGAATGAATTAATGCTCAAGGTGCAGGAGGTTTAATATATCGAGTGTTAGAGTAATCCAGCACTGTGTTGAACTTGTTGTATAAACGTAACGTGTGATGTAATGCACAGCAGTGGTAAGATCTTGTTGGGAGTGAAGTCTTTCACCTGTACGGTACGATATCTGTTGATGAACTGTCCTCCTACGTTGCTGATTCATCCTATCAGCTGTTGGATTTCGTCTGTCCATCGTGCCCTTCCGGTTGGTCCTTTTCAGGGGTTTCTTTATCTGACCTCGAAGTCGTTAGGTTTACAGTTCGGAGAGGACATGCAATTCGGAATTTCCTAATGAAGGGATAATGTCACTCAAAATTTCGAACAATTACTATTGTAGCTGCACATGCGTCTTAGGACGTTTCGATTCGAAGATACCTCACGTAATACTTTTTGTCACAGAGGATTAACACTGTACGACGCACATAAAGTAATAAAACAAATACAAATATATACTAATACAAATATGATTATTACACAATTTGAAAAGTAACCGTGGTAATTAGATACTCGAGATGCTAATGACAATGATCTTAGGTTCAATAACAAATCCACGGTCAACGAGGTAGCAAATGTGCTTTCTTCCAAAGACTAAGTCATACTCGACTTATCCACAGTACAAGTATTACTCAACTAACTCTTTGTTAAAACGTAGAGTATTCACTGATCGTAAATACGCTGTGTAACTTGCTGATGAGATCGTACGTTTTTTTTTATTTGGTAGACTATTTACAATGAATTCTCATTGAGCATTATAAGCAAATTATTTTGGCGTGGTACTGTAACTTGGATTATAAGAGTTTATAGTATGTTCGATTCTAGTTGAATCTAATGCTTCAATCTAAAGGGTATTTTCTTTTTAGTTTGCGGATCTGATCGGTTAGACGGTCTGTTAGACGATGAATTTGCTCTATCGTATAATGTTGCTTCCGAAAACCGAATTGATGATCTGGCATTGTTTTCAAATCCTCTAAGAGTGGAAGGAATCGTTTCGTTAGCATCTTCTCAAATAGTTTTGACAAAGCGGGCAGATGACTAATTGGGCGATAAGAGCTAGTTTCGTGTATTGGTTTTTCAGGTCTGGGGATAAGAGTAATTAATGATATTTTCCAAGACTTAGGATAGTATTCAAGGCGAAGAATTGCATTAAAAATAGAAGTAATGAGAGCAATCCCTTTTATGGGAAGCTCCTTAATAGCTTTGTTACTTATCTGATCATGTCCCGATGCTTTCCTGGGATTTAGACGACGGATTAATTCTATAACTTCCAGAAATGAAAAAGGTTCAATAGTGGAGGAATACGGTTTGAAGACATTAGTTAAGTGACTTGCAAACAAGTTGGCTTTTTGTATAGGGCTATGCGTCCATTCACCTTGCGGACAGCGAATTGGAGAGATTATTTGCAGAGGACAAGTGAGTTTCCTGGATGCCTTCCATAGTGAGTAGTTGGAGTCAGTTGTGGGAGACAGATTAGCAAGATATTTTTGAAAACAGTTATGTTTGTAATTTTTAAGGATTTTGGTTAGTTTTCTTGTTGCGTTATTTAGCTTACGCTTGTCTTCAGATGTTCTCTTCTAAGTCTGCATTTTTCTGCGATTTTTATTATTATGTAATGGGGGCATTCATGATTACTGACAAAACACTTAGTAGAGGTGAAAGAACGGATCGCGTTTATTATGCTGGTGTTTAAATATTCCGTTTCTATATCTTCGTATGTTTTTAGGGATATTGAGGCTGATGTTGAATGATTGAATACTTCCCTAAAGAGCTGCCAGTTTATGAGTTGGTTATGAATAAAGCCATTAAATTGACTTTCGATAATTGTTGAGTTAATTGTTGCTATGACGGGTGAATGATCTGAAGAGAGTTCCATAGAAGAGTTGATTTGGATATATCTTGGCGAGATGTTTTTAGTTATAAAGAAGTCTAATAAGACAGGTAGTTTGTTAGTGTCAGTAGGCCAGTAAGTGGGTTCGTTTGCACTAAGGTAGTTAAGTCTGTTGGCGTTTATGCATTTCAAAAGATTTTTGCCTCTTACTGTGATAAGTCTGTTGTCCCATTGCGTATGTTTAGCGTTAAAGTCTCCTCCAGCTATGAATCTGTTGTCCAGGTCTTCAAGGAATTTATCGAAGTCTTCTTTGGAAATAGAATGTCTAGGAGGACAATATACTGCTGATGTGGTGATTGGACCATGCCAATCTTCTATCGCTACGTTTGCAGCTTGGAGGTAGTCCTTCTGGAATGATGGAAGCTCATAGAGTTTTATGCTGGTCTTGATGATAATTCCGGGACCTTTTCACTGGGATGTTGTGTATGGTAAAAGTTATAACCATTTATTTTCAGGTAATTTTTATCGGTGAAATGAGTTTCAGATATAAGCATTACGTCAATTTCTTGTTGTTTTTGGAAGAGTTCTAGTTCGTATTTATGCTGAGCTAGACCGATAGCATTCCAAAGAACTATGCGTATTGGTTTTATTTTACGTCGGAGCGTGTTAATTTGTCCACGATGATTGTAAGCAGTGATAGCAAGTTATTAAATTGCTCTGTTTGTTTCGCGATTAATTTTTCAAGTCTATGAAAGTCATCCGTGTTTTGTGAACTGGGAACACTATATTGTGATTGACCACTATAGATTTTCGGTCTGCTTTGATTTCCTTGAACTACTTGTGCATAAGAGGTTGAAGGAGTAGTGAATTTTTGTGGATCAAGTGCTTGGTTGGTTAGGTACTTATTTTTATACAAGGTCTTGTAGGCTGTGCAACCTTTGTAGTTCGCAGGATGCTCTCCTTGACAAAGGATGCACTTCGCAGGAGTTTCTGAAGATTTAGTGCACTGATCTGTAGGGTGAATACCTGCATATTTAACGCAGCGGTGATTGTGGTTGCAATATTTCTGCGTGTGGCCGTACCTTTGGCACCTTTTACATTGAACTATCTCATTTTTTTATAAAAGGTGGTTCAATTTATGCTACCGAATTCATTAAACGATTAATATTATAGGCTTTTTTGTTATTTGGCTTTTGCTTTAAGTCAATAAAGAATAAGAATAGCGGGTTTTTTGTGATTCTATGCTTTATATTGCTAACGTTGGTTACTTCATGGCTATGATTTAAGAATTCAAGTTTCAGTTCATCTAAGTTAGCTGAGTGGTGGATGTTGCGTAGTACCACACGAAAAGGTCTTTCGTGTTTCAGCTGATATGTGTGGAAGTTTGCTTTCAGGATTTTTAGTAACTTTGTTAGTTTTCTATAGGAGTCTGGATTGGCCGGCAGGATTTTAACCTGATTATTTTTAATTTTTAGTATGTAATCCTCTTTATTAATATCTTTCTCGATAAACTTTATCATTGTTTAAATGTCGATAACATCATCAATGAAGATTGGTGGAGGAGGAGGATTTTTTTGTGTGTGTTGATTTGTTGATGTTTCAACTACGTCCATAGAATCGTCTGTAGATTCTAATATTGCGAATCTGTTGTAAGTGGTAACATGGCTTGTTAACAGTTCCTTCTGATTAGTGTTTACATTTTTTTTTTTTGACTGAATCAAGCTTACGTTTTTTGATGTTGTTTGAGTGGTTTGAAAGATGGGATATATTATCCTTTTGCCACGAAGGAGGTAAAACGGTGCGGTTGTAGTTCTGTTCATGAGAGCCTGATCCAGTTTTCATCGTCGTTTTTCATCATCGAGCTAGTTAATTCGAATTGAAATAACTATTAATATATTGAAATAACTAATAATTCGAATTGAGTGGCTATGATTTCGATTAGAGATTAGAAGTGTTGGATTTTCCACGAGGAAGTTTAGAAAACACTTGGTTTATTTCTGTTTCAACTCACTTTCGACGGAGGGTTGTCACTTGAATTGTGAATTTCAAAATGTTTACGTTTTATGATGGGTCCTTAGATTTATGGGGGGTCTGAATAACGGTACGTGGACCGTTGGCGGCCAGACAAGGAGGGATGGCGTACGGATTATCTCACGCGACATAACAATAGTTGACCACTTAACCTACGATTTACGTTCGAGAATTTTGGGCCGAAAACGTAAACAAGCTATTATATATTATATTATATATTATATTTGGTCCGATCATCTACTACGAGCCATGCCCGTAATATTTACGTTTGGCCCGATCATCGTACTACGGGCTATACCCGTAGTTGTAGGTTAAGGGGTTAACGAAATCAACTTGTCTCGTTATTAATTTAACCAACAACACGTTTCATCGTCCACCACTCTATCTTATCATTAGAAATTATTATAGATATTTATGCAAAACTAATGTAAAATAACTAATGTACCATAGCCAAAAACTCTGTATGATGTGCTTTTTTCTTTTGGGCTTGAAAACAATCATATTAACAGGTTTCACCAAATAACGGATCAATATTTTATAAACAGTACATATAAAAGGAATGACAAAATTTTTAAGTATCAGATACTCGGAAAATAATTGAAAGCGTACCCTTAATAATGCATTTTGATTTAGGATCATATCTCAATTGGTTTCGAAGATATAGCGCTGTAAAGAATAATAGACGTATCTAAGCCTACAGAACTATGAATGGTAGCCCGTAGCGATTTGACCTACATCTTTTCCAGGACACGCGTATACTTAGTACAATAGTAGTAATAGTAAAAGAACGCAAACGCTATCCGTCACTGACCAGCGTACTGTTAACGAACTTGTGATCGGTCAGTGACGTGGTGCAAGTGAGAAGTTCGAGCGTGCAAGAGAGTCAGCGATAGAGAATTATCAAAAAATTCGGTTCTCCTGCAACGATGATATCTCAACAACGGAAATTCGGATCGAGATAAAACAAAAAGTATTTTGCGGAGGAAGATTTACTTTTATTGTTTAAACTTTCAGTAGTTTTAATCGATGTCACTCGTGTATGTAAGGTTATTGGAATAAATATGTATATTTTTTTAACAATATCCTTTATAATTGTTTGGTTTCGTATAATTGTTGGTATTTTTAATAGCTTTTATAGCAATTATCACACAAAACTATGTGAATTTTGTGACATTTTGAATCACAGAATTGGATAGAAGACAATGCTCGATTTCTTTATTCTCGCCATAATAATCGGTTCAGAGCAGCCACATCGATTCTTCTATATTTCCCGTCTACATCGAGATTGCTTCTCGTTGATCCAACGTGGCGCGAAACTTACGAACGTGAGGCTCAAATAAAGCATCGATTTTTCGAAAGAACAGAATTAGGAGGTCCTTGGCTGGCCAGCAGCCAGCCAGCCAAGTTTCCGATATGCAATTCCGCTTTATTTCCGGATCGTTTGACGCGACCGCGTGCTCGTGCGAAAGGCTAATGTAATGGAAACGCTGTAAGCCTTCCAATGCATATTATTGTGCCACTTGCATGCCGCGTCGCAATGCTAATAATTGTTATGGCCCGATTGAGTGCAATTCCACGCCACTCGAGCGCCGTGCCGCATCGCGCGGCCATTACACTTTGGCATTGAATAAATTGCAACACTTTTCCCCCGTTACTTCCCTGATTCGTTTCGACTAGAGGATCATCGTTTCGTCCCGCCATCCATGTACAACCCTCTCCAACGCTTGTTTGCCATTGTTGCTTCTACAGGCCATATGTTTAGGCTAGTTTCATACTGCGATATTAGGTTGATGTACGTAAGAATTTCTCTGAAAACCGAATTTTATGCGCCAATACGCTAATGCCAATGCGCCAATGCGCAAAAACTACGAATGCATTTAGAATAAAATTGTGAAACTTTATTATTGCGACATTAATGTACCTATAATCGGAATATTTGATATTCATTTTGTGAACTTAACAAAGATTGTAACATTGACTGTATAAGTTCCTTGTAGTCGAAAATTTTATACTAGACAATGGTTCTCAATAATTTTACTAATTTCTTAATAATTGTTACAAGCTTTAGGTTAGCTTTCCGAAAGTATCATAAATAAAACTGATTGAAGTCTTGATGTCGATAAAGTTCGATGAAATTCGAATCGTTTAAATTCATTCAACCTTCGTCCAAAGCGTGATTCAGCAAGAATCGTTTCGAACGATTCGAACGAATATCGTAACGGGATTTTAGAGCCGGGACCACAGTTGATTTTTCATCTATCGCTGGAGACACGACTGGTGGCGTTAGTGGTTGGAGAATTTTGGTGTATTCGATGAACCGTGAGCTCGAACCGCGATATTTTTTTATGCCCCGAGTCACGCGATTTTACGCGGGCCTTGCTGGATTTTGAACGAGTTTCGCCTGGAAAACGAAGCTTCGCCGTTGTTTGATCTGCTCGAAATTAGATGGAATATGGAATCCAGCAAAAATGACGCGTTTCGATTGCGATCATCGTCAAGAGATCAAAGGAATAAAAATCGCTGCATCTCTACGCTTTTTCCGCTATATTTTTTGACCAACGAAGTCGATTTGTAAAATTGAAATTCTTTTGCTCGTCGTGTTTACGAATAGGTTTAGTATGAATTTCGAATTTTTAAAATTGTTAGTTTTTCGAAATATTCGTAATAGAGCTCACTGTCTTTCTTCTCCACAGAACTGGCAAATGAATTAATTTGTATATTTGTTTTTATTCAATACTGACTACAAACAAATTTTTATTTCATCGGAAAGAATATTTCTTCGATGGTATCGAATTAAATATTTAACAAATTACTCGATAATATTGACGATATCATTATGGATACGTATCATCGTCTCAAACAAAATGTATAGCAACTAAAAACGGTGCGACTAACGGCAATAAATAAAATACGAGGGTGCGTGGCATTTAAAATCGCGCAGAGGAAGCGCTTTTCAATGGCACTTACTGTTTTAACTTTTACGCTGTCGTTAAACCAATGGCCAAGGCTCTGGACGATCTTAGTACACGTTTAGTTACCGCTTGTTACAGCTCGGAATCTCCTCGTTTACATGGCGGTAGTGGCCAATAATAGAAATGACCTAACTTAAAGCAGCCTTCGCGTCGAGGAAAATAAAATCGTAACATCTGTTTGGGAGTATATAGAAGCGCGAAACTACAGTAACGCGAAAGTGATTTTTGCCGGGATTTGAACGTTATCGAGTCGCACGACGAGTCTCTCATTTACATTTCAAATTTTAACGATTCCACCGGCCTAACTTGCAAAGCCGTTTTGCATGAACGTCTCGGGGTTCAATAATGGAAGACAAGCTACTTGGTTCGATAGTGGCCGGCGCGAAAATCCTTTCAACGCGTTCCAGACTCTTCTTTCTATTGCTATTGCCACGCTCTCGATACCGACGATCAGCCTCGCGTTCACGGGAATTGCTATTTTCCGCCGTTTCGTTTTATTTAGCTGTCCTTTTCAAATCTCTGTGTGCACTTCCGAGGGCGCACTTATCGTTAGCGATAAGCTGTCGTTGGGACAATGGATGGCAGCAAGGATTTTTGAGAAATATGGCCGTTAGAAATACTCGTTTCTGGAAAGTCGCTTCGATTACGTAAATAATAAGTGGAATGTGGATTTTTATGCAATATAATATTTTGATGGATATAAATTAAAAGATAGAAATAATTCTGAATGGGCAATTGAGATATTTCTACAAGGAATTTTTAGTTTAATCAAAAAATATTTATTTTTGAACGTAGGAGGAGGAATATCTAAATAAGGTTCATGTGATTCATGTACGTATCTTCTGCCAAATCTGACAAAGAGAATATTACAGAAATCATTGAATACATTTTATCGCGTAAGATACAATAAATTTCATGTATCGAACTTTCAGAATATATTTATAATTGTTATTTTGAAGGATCAGCAGATTCTAATATCTGCAATCACACGACAAGTGTAATTGTCTTTTAATCGGTTTAAGTTTAAACACATGGTACATTAGCTGATTAATGGAAACTCGATGGCTTTTAAACTTGATTCATTGATTCTAACGTGGTACCAAATGTCTGTCCCGGAGATATTTATTCTTTCATTGGTAAATGAATATTCGTGATTAATTAACGAACCTCACTATTAGTTCTTATTCTTCTTAAAATTCACTTACTAAATAATTTCTATTTCGATGAATACACGACGCTTTTTCAAAAGATTCTGAAATACAGTAGGACATAAGCTACTCCAATTCATCACGGCTCGCATTTTTCGGATAAACGAATAACTTTGTTTTCACACGAGGAAAGATCATTGTTACGCCACGAGGCTTACTATAGGCCGTATTTCTAACCGTCGCTCGCGGTCCTACAGTGTCGCAGACAGATCGTCTTATCTGCCCGACGGAAAATATACAATGTATCGACGAGCGCATAGTTGTCACCAAGCAGCGAGTTCTAGAAACGTCGATTTCGGTCCGTTATTTCATACACATAAAGAAGGTGGTATACGTGATCATAGGCGCGAACGGTGGCGTGATTCGAGCGTAGTGGGGATCGTCTCCCAGAGAAGACAACGAAAAGGATCGAAGAACAATTAGTCCCTTTTGAAGAGTCAAACGTTATACATCGAGAGGTCTGACGATTAAAATTAAAGTCGCTTAGTCTAATGAATTCATTGAGAGATATCGTAAAGTCGGGTCGAATTTCCGTAACATATTAACTGTATTCATCGCTAAATAATTTGTGACGTTTTTATTATTATATTCATTAATGTTAAATATACAAGCTATATTAACCTGTCAATTCAGTGTTAAATTCATTTGTACCACCTCTGTTATTTTAATCGAAACAGGGGAACGACTATTTCGCGGCGTCGATTAGCAGAATTGTAGCGAGAATTTATCTCGCTGACGTGTTTTCCTCGCGACCGCGTCTCTCCGCGAACGGTCGTAACAATCATATATTTCGTATCGTTTTATCAAGCTTATAAGAATTTTAGAAAGTTTATAAGACTTAAAAGTTAATTATAAGGATATCATACCGAAATTTTCCACTAATCGATGTTCCAACAATCGGTATTGATAGTTGAGGTTCTACTATATAAACTGCGGAATTTTTCGCGTAATTATTCGGAGCCGTGTATAATCTGGTTGCGAGCCATCAGACATTCTTCTTGGCCAGGGTAGCCACGTCTGGCGAGTTCTTTTATCGCCTCCTAAAATATCGTCATCATTGAGCTTAATCGCGTAATAAAACGTTTTTGTTCCCCTGTTTGTCTAGCCGGTAGTCCCCGGAGGGTGAAGTTTGCACAGAGAAAAATAAATAAATCGCTATGGCGCATCGCCAAACCTTACTTTCCGCCATTGCCGTTACATTTCTTCGCCCCTCTGGCTTTCCACGACCTTTAGTTTCGACTGTTCTTTCGAAAATTTACCGGCGAAAGGCCAAAGATGACAGCGAAAACTTTTCCTTTCCTCTTATGCCAACGACTAACGCGTCTTTTATCGAGGAGCAAAGTTCGAAACAAAACACACGCAACAGAAGATTCCAGAGGATCGTTCGATGAAATTTTATGTACCGAGAATTCAGCAGCATAGAAAGTCAGCTGCTCTGTAACTGGTCGTTATTTCGATTTCTTGTGCGATGGAACTAATACGATTGCTATGGTCACTTAGTATCGGCTTTGTTGTGTGTACGTATATGTCTGCAGAGAGGAGGTACGGATTTTGTAATGGTTCCGTGACTTCTTGTATCGGATAGTTTCCGAAGTACGTAGTCTTTTAACAATTGATACGTTTTACGATAGATTTTAGCGGACTTGAAATAGGTTAATCTATTAGATACAAATTTAAAAATGTTCAATAAATTTTCTAAGACCTTCGAGTGAAAATGTACTTATCTATATAGGTGTGGCTATTTCAAATGTGTTGCAATATTATTTCATAATATAATGGTTTATGTTTACTTGTTTGATATTTATTTAATTTTTTGTATTCACCGCATGGCAAGAACTAGTATAAATGAGTCTCCATTTGCAGTGAAAACTGGACAAAAGTTAAAAAATCAGAGAACAGGCAGCTATGGGAGTTGGAAGAGAGGATCATCGATTAGCCCCTCGATATCGAATCCGATGGGAGGAACATTTCAGGGCGAAAACCGTGAAATTTCGATTGGCGAAACAATAACATATCGGCGGCTCGAAGGATCGCTGACCGATAAATAATGCTTTTGTAATAAATAATCGTATTACGTAGCCACGTGGGGCGGTGGACTGCGTCCACGCAACCAGATCACCGACCTCGTGTACGTACGGTTACGATGGTATCGTGATAATCGACGTTCGATAATATCCTCCAATAAATTTGCCCCGATAACGGCTAGGATTTATATTATTGGAGCACCGTGGACTATAAACGCCGGTTACGACGTGCTACGGGGCCAATTTATTCTCCTCTGACGGGTATCATCTACCTCGTAACACGATAACGAATTTTCTTCGTTTTATCTTAAAGCCTGTACATCAATTTTACAAAACAGAAAATGATTTATTTTTCCATACCTTCGTTTGTATCGTATAAGTGGATATTTATTTTATAATGAAAGAAAGTTAACATTTTGACTGCCACGTTGGTCATATATGACCGGCCACGGCTTCTCCTGTGACACCACGCTGGTCATTGGTGACCGGTGCGCTTGAACTTCTTACAATTGTAAAAATTGTATGAAAATTGATAGCTCGGGCATTTTGAATATAACCGATAAATAGAAGACACTTTGAAACAAAAAGTGCCCCATTGAACAATTAAACATTTTTATTAGAACATCAATAAAAAGAAAAAAAGAGAACAAATCGTGCATCTAACGGTGCACTATGTTTACATTCATATCATTGAGGGGTAATCTACGAATATTATTATAAACACACCTTGGAAAATTATCGTAAATGCTGGTTTATAATCATATAATTGAAGTTAGAAGTGAGCACATACCTTACTTTTATATATAGAATGAGCGAGTACTGTTTACTAATATCTTCTACACGTTTCAAAAATATATTCTCGACGTTTTGCTTACGACGAAATAACAAATGCGAATGGTTTGTTGAAATAAACGAAGACTTGTTATAATACGTCGCTACCAGCTGTCAGCAAGGCGCCACAGTGGTCATCCGTAACCACCAATAAGATAAACGGTCAATTGGAGGAGAATGTTGTTTTACATCATCAATTTATTATTTTGCCATTATATGCTTTGAAAAATAAAAATACTCTCGTGGCGTCCTGAGCGAAACTTGTGATTTCGGCGTGGCAGTCAAAGTGTTAATGAATTTATCTCACTGAGGGCACCGGCGACCCCCATTCCGCTATAGAGTAATTTCGCTCGCTTCACTTATTTTTTACGATTATGTATTATTTCATATTGTCTCTTCGCGTTGCTAAATAATTGTTCTATGTTCTTACGCCCCGGGTCCTACTATAAACAAGAATTCATACCTCGGACATACTTATTCGGACCCGCAATAATTCTATAGACAGGCCGTAAGATTTAGCATTGCCTACTTTACTGTCAAGGGCCTTACGTTCCTTAGGTTATTACGTTCCTAGGGTTATTATTCATTAAGGTAAAAGCGTATTTTCTCATGTTCGACTGCCAGTGGTGGGGAGCGCACATAATGGATTTACACTTCATGTATCAATAAAACTAGTTTTATACATTTTATACTGCATTAATTTCGTCGCACTATTGTAGTAACGATGGAAATAATAAAAAATTTGTAACTATTGACATTTGTACAAATTATGTATTTCTACTAATTTTGGTGCGCCAGTCATCGGTGATCTTTATGCCATTAATCGTGTCAAAATATCTATAAGATAATAGTTAACAAGACGGAAAAACGAACAAAGTAACAGTAATCCGATAGGAATTTCACATTGTAAAGTTTTCATATTTTATCGAAACTCTGAATTAATAGTGATACGTAATGTTTTCATAATGAATAATTGTACGATACTATTTAGGTGAGGCTCGAAAAGGACGTATTAGAGAGCATCGAATGTGCGAAGGCGAAATTCGGCGGCGTGAACGTACTAATTAATTCTGCTGGTGTTGTTGGCTACGAAAATATCTACGATTTCAAGAACAAGAAGCCACATTCTGCTGACCTGTACAGATGCGTTTTCGAAACTAACGTGTGGGATTTATTTAACGTAACGCGCTTAATGGTCGGCTTGATGGCAAAGAACAAACCAGATTCAAATCAACAAAGAGGAGTTATTATAAATCTTTCGAGCACGATGGCTTATGAACCACCACCTGGTTTAGTTGCTTATGGCGCCACGAAATCCGCTGTTTCCGGCATGACGATCCCTTTAGCTAGAGGACTCGCGTCGCAAGGAATACGTGTTATCACAATTTGTCCTGGTTACATAGACAGCCCCATGACAGGTGTGTTAGTATTACGACTAGACTGCGAATGTTTAGGAATTCTTATTTTTATATGTGCAATAAAAAATGCATGTATGCAGAATAAATGCATAAACATTCACAGTTTATTCACGATTATGTGTATTTAGATGTAAATTTGTTACTATCAATATGTTAACACAAACCATCAGTAGTTTGGGTCAATCATTGATTCGCTCAAACTACGAGTTTATCATTCTCTAACAAGAAAGTAATGGCTTTTAATAAACCATTCATAAAATTCATATCGCCATTTTTTGATTTATTTCAATTCGAGGATGCACGTCGTAAATAAATTATTCTATAATAATTTTATTGAAGTCTTTGTTCATTAATAAACTGTTTTCGTTTAAATGTCTGCCCGTAAATAATGTAGAATCACTGAAATCCTTGATCACATTTAGCTCCACAAAAGGAAGAGGAAAGGAAGCGGTGGATCGCAATGAAACTAACACCAAAGCGCTACGGAACCTGCGAGGAAGTCGCTTATTTGATTCAAGCATGCATCGAAAATCCATTGATTAATGGCGAGAATATACGTATAGATATGGGCTATAGGTACAATCAAGAAGGAGATTCACAAGGACATTCAAAATGTTGAATCTATGAAAATATTCAGTGGGAACCAAATATAAGCATATGTATTTACATGCAGGACAGTTGTGTGAAATAAATATCTCTCTTTTGCAATAAATCCTTTTACAAATATATATCCGACATAATCTGCTATAAAATAGTACTTAATTGTTGAATACCTAGAGTTATTTGTTGTTAGTTAGGAGTCTATTTACTGTGAATGATCGAATTATTTAATTTGATTTCAATCGTTTTGAAATTATTACATTTTTGTAGGTTCAACAAGAATCACATTAAAGTAATGCGATTTTTATTACGGAAGGTACCGCTTCGTTTTTAACAATATAAAGAATTTTGTTTATATATACATATATAATATACATATTTAAAACAAGTCTTAGAATATACTTGGAAATGCATACTACAATGGAAACGTCCTTGACCGCACCATATAATCTAATCCATCCTTCGGTCAGTCCAAGGTAGTCAACAACTATTTAATCGTATTTACTCGGACCCACATTATTTCCAAAAGATTGATTTATTGCTCATAAACCATAAGAATTAGAGATTTTTCTTATTGCAGAGATCCTGAATTTATAGAATACATACCTAAAGTTTACATTACAGTAAAGCATGGGATAAGTGGTCTTTTCCCATACGGTATTGCAGGGCCTCTTCCACCCTGAGAGGGACCTATGGTGGGGGATGACAGTTATTAAAAGTTCGACATCATTTACCTGATCGTCAGTTTTAACATTCTTCGGTCAAGACATACCAGGTATCCGCTCTTCTGTAAGAACACTTTTACACTTGTCATTCAAACTCGTAGACACTTATATCAAAAGTTGTTGGAAATAGCGATATTCTAATTGGTAACTCAGTGTTGATATTTTAATTGTTAACTCAGTGTTAAGCGATATTTTGGTTCTTAATTCAGTGTTGATATTTCAATTGTTGATTCAGTGTTAAGTGATATTTTAATTGTTAATTCAGTGTGAATATCATTCAAACCACCCCTATTATCTTAACTCAAATAAGCGATTGGTTGATTCGTGGCGTCGATTATCTTATCGAGACGAGACGACTTACGACCTTCGTTGACGCGTTAAACCGCGGATGCTGTTCCCCGCGAATACGGTCGAACAAAAGTACATTGAATAAGAAGGAAATTAGTTTATATTTATACTTATATATCAGAAGAAACTAGGTGAATTTCAAATTTTATTTGATGTAAATCAACCTAATCTAATATTAATGTCTCTATAAGATAATAATTAACAAAACGACAAAACGATCAAAATACAAGTAATCCGATAGAAATTTTACATTGTAAAATTTTCATATTTTAACGAAACTCTGAATTAACAATAGTACGTAATGTTTTCACAATGAATAATTGTATGATACTTTTTAACTTTTTAGGTGAAGTTCGACAAGGACGTATTGGAGAGCATTGAATCTGCGAAGACGAAATTCGGGGGCGTGAGCGAGCCAATTAATTCCGCTAGGGTTGTTGACAACGAAAATATCTACGATTTGAAGAACAAGAAGCCACATTCTGCTGACCTGTATAGACACGTTTTCGAAACTAACGTGTGGAGTTTATTTAACATAACGCGCTTAGTAGCCGGCTTAATGGCGGAGTACAATCCAGATTTTAATAAACAAACAATGCCTAGCGCTCCACTACCTAATTCAGATCCTGATGGCACCTCGAGACCCGTGGAGAAAAGCGTGGTGGTCCCTACAGATGCAATGAAGCTAAGAGACCGTGTTCTTGGACTTTTTTTTCCCAAAGAAAACCCCGTGACAGGTATGTTAGTATTACGACTAGACTGCGAATGTTTAGGAATTCTTATTTTTATACGTGCAATAAAAAAAGCATGTATGCAGAATAAATGCATAAACATTCACAGTTTATTCAAGATTATGTGTATTTAGATGTAAATTTGTTGCTATCAATATATTGACACAAACCATCAGTAGTTTGGGACAATCATTGATTCGCTCAAACTACGAGTTTATCAGTCTCTAACAAGAAAGTAATGGCTTTTAATAAACCATTCATAAAATTCATATCGCGCGTTTTTGTTTTATTTCAATTCGATGATGCACGTCATTAATATGTTATCCTATATTAATTCCGTTGGAGGCTTTGTTCATAAATAAACTGTCATCGTTTAAATGTCTGTCCGTAAATAATGTAGAATCACTGAAATCCTTGCTCACATTTAGCTCCAGGGGAAAGAAAGGAAACAAGGAAGCTGTACAGCACCACGAGACGCATATCAAATCGCTACGAAACCAGGGACGAAGTGCCTCATTGGATTCCGTCGCACTACCGGGATTCCTCGATAACGGACGTAAATTCGTGGACAACTGAGGCGAATTCGTGGACAACTGGCGTGAATGTCTGGACGAGAGGACTGAATTCGTGGATGAACGAGCAGAAATCGTGGATGAACAACCAGAGTTCGTGCATCAACGACGAGAATTCGCATATGAACAACGACAGTTCGCGTAAGAACGATGAGAGTTCGCGTATCAACGATGACAAGCCGTGGATGCGCCGCGTGAATCAGTGAACGAATTACGAGTATACGTGGATGAATGGCGAGAATTCGTGGAGTTCGTAAATGGCGAAAATTCTTTGATAAATAACGAGAATTCGTTGAGGCACACAATGGGAACAAAACAAGCATATGTATGTACATTATGTATGTACTTTTTTCAATTAATCTTTGTATAAATACATATTTGATATTATCTAATAATAAATAGTGCTAAAGTGTGTAATATTTAATGTTATTTGTTGTTACCTGCAGTCTATTTACTGTGAATGATCGAATTATATAATTTATTTCAATCGTTTTAAAATTATTACTTTTTCGAAACTAACAGGAATCGACGTAAAGTATATGTAAAGTTTTGTGTATATATGTATATATAATATACATATTTAAAACAAGTTTTAGAATATACTTGGAAATGCATATACAATGAAAATATTACGTCTGGTGATCCTATCATATATTCTAATCCATTCGACGGCCAAGATGTCCAACATCTGTTTAGACGTATTTGTACGAACCCCCAAGGAATCGTTAATCGGTTAAGATTTAGAGATTTTTGTTGCTGTGATGTGATACCGAAAATTGGGACACTCCTTAGAGTTATTGCTCATTACGGTGAAACATGGTATAAGAGGTACTCGAGTGCCGCTCCCACTGACGAGTAACCTTTGGTAGGGGGCGGCGACCACCAATCCTTCCTTCCCGACATCATCGTCACCGAATAACGCTTCGCTAAGAACACTTTCTACATTTATCACACATAACATTCGTAGACATTTATATTCTTCAAAGATTGTTGGAAAGAAATAGTGATATTTTAATTGATAACCCAGTATTAAGCGATATTTGAATTGTTAACTCAGTGTGAATATCATTCAAACCACCCCTATCATTTTAACCGAAATAGGCGATCGGCTGATTCGTGGCGTCGATTACCGTATCGAGCCGAGAAATTGCGATTGTCATTGACGCGTTATATCGTGAACGCGTCTCTCCGCGAATACGGTCGAAAAAAATACATTAAATAACAAAGAAATTGCTTTATATTTATATGTATATATCGAAGAAACTAGGTGGAATTCAAATTTTATTTAATGTAGACCAACCTAATATAACATTAACACGTTGAATGCCACGAAAGATTCACAAGATTTAGCGGTGGTGCCACGATGAACTCTTTATTATGCGATACATATAATGTTGAAATATTACCTACAAGAGATATACAGGCTGGTTGGTAACTGGCGGTACAAGCGGAAAGGGGGTGATTCTACGCGAAAAAGGAAGTCGAAAATATAGAATAAAAATACTTTTTTTATATTCCTTTTTTAATTTTTTTTTAAATCTACAGTGAGATCCGTTATAACGAGACATGATAAAGTGCATGCGTACCGAGCGACAATTCAAAGTCGATTTTCTCGAAAACAAAGCCTCAAACGAAAAATTTTTATTCTATATTTTCGACATCTTTTTTCGCATAGAATCACCCCCTTTCCGCTTTTACCAACGCAGTTACCAACCACCCTGTATATAGAATGGGCGAGTACTGTTTACTAATATCTTCTACACGTTTCAACAATATATTCTCGACGTTTTGCTTACGACGAAATAACAAATGCGAATGGTTTGTTGAAATAAACGAAGACTTGTTATAATATGTCGCTACCAGCTGTCAGCAAGGCGCCACAGCGATCACCCGTGACCACCAATAAGATAAACGGTCTATTGAGGAAGAATGTTGTCATCATCAATTTATTATTATTTTGCCGTTATTTGCTTTGAATAATATAAATATTCCCATGAAGTCCCGAGCGAAACATGTGATTTCGACATTCAAAGTGTTCACAGTCAACGTGGGATGGGCTGGAAATTTCAGAAATGAAGATGTGATCACAAGAAAAGAAAGATTCTGGGCAATTTCATTAGAAAAATTTCCTGAAGACTTCAAATTCTATAATGTTGTTACGCGTTACTATACGTGTAGTTTAAAGATTTCAGAAATCGAACTGGTCGATACAATCGTACGTTTCATTCATCGTAAGTCGGAAAGATCATATCACGTGTCCCACAATTCCTATTAGAATGGACTGCACGCATGAGGTGGAATGAAAGTGATCCGGTTGTAACGAGGCAGGGATCGAAGACGAAGGTGAAAACGAAGGAACTGGGCCACTCTTCCCGCGTTGTAATTGGAAACCTTCTCGAAGATCATCCTATGTATCAACAGTCCATTGGATAACGGGGCGTTCTCTTCCGCTTATCGGATAATTACGGGGATGAATCGTCTCGTTGCCACGAATCGAACAGAAAAACCCTGGCTCATCCAGGAACAGCCAGCGTTTAGCGATGGGATTAAGTTCAATATATACGTAGAAATCCGAATCAGATCCAATAATCAAACTCCGCTTCATAGGGCTGGAGTAAGTAGACTGCGGAGTTTTATGTACTTCGTGCGAATCAGATATTTCTATGCGAAATTTCAAAATGCAAAAACGCACGGAACGTGAGCGAATTACAAACGAATAATATTTGTTTGATCGCTGCATAAGTTTAATATAATTAATAATAGACTATATAATTAACGTCATTAACGTTACTTAAGCGTGAACGAGCGCGACGCGAGATGCACAGACAGTTTCAACAATTTTAGAAATTGCTTTACAACGCGTCTATTGAATTTTGAAATCGCTTTTCGATAAAAGACGAAAAATATGATTCATCGTATTTCTCATCCGTGGTCTTCGTACAGAGTATAAGAGCTTCGCATCTAATCTCACTGTTCGAATCTACTTGCGAAATACTTGATGCCATCGCTACCGGTGTTCCTAGAGGAAAACGAAGGCACGAAAGAAGAAAGGGGAGTGGGACTGTACTGAGGGGATGAGAAAGAGAAGTCGTTACAAAAAGTCAGGTCGGATCAAGTCGAGGGGCTGCACACTTGTGAAAGGGGATGTAGGCGTTAGATTAGCGTGATCTCCAGTGATAACGTTCTTTTCTCCCTCTCTTTTCTTCTTTCTATCCATCGAACCGTTTTCCACGTTGCAAGGAGCCGTCACGACTCTCTCGTAGAGTCTGCCTATCCTCGCAGGCGAGCAGCATCTTAGCACGTTTCTAGCGTGCAATTACTGACCCCTTAACGAGGAGGGTTGCGGATGCAACTTTTGAAAATCTCCTATTAGAAATAACGGCCCCTCCGGCGTACGTGTCCCGAGCCGCTCGGCAAATTGGAATCTGCGCGATGAGAAGGGTGCACTTACGTTTTTCTGCCCCTCCATTGCAACCCCCTGTCGAGCGGCAGGCCTCCTCGAAGGGAATCGATTTGTGTACTGGCAGTTTCGTTAAGACGCGATTAAGCCAGCCGCTGTGTTTTCGCAACGAATTGTTTCCCCGGAGAGTTTCCCCGTGGGATTTCGCGTTTTTCCATGCTAATTTACCGACGACTGAGCGTAGATGTACTGACTAACGCGTGAAAATCATTGCAGTTCGTTCTGGGATTAAGAGATCTCTTTTGTGTTTGCTTTTGATCTGAAAAATGAAATGAAACGTCAAGATTTTAAGGCATTTTTTCTCAGGCTTTAGAAGTGTTTTAAAGATAATAATAGGCGACAAGTGAAATTTTATCGCGGTAGTTTTACGGTGTTTGAAAGTCGTGGCGTTGGTGTCCTGTTCCAGTACGAAATTACCCTGGAAACTCGAAGTCTTTCTATTCTGTATTTTTTAAATATGCAACAAATATCGGAAAATTCCCTCTCATTCTGTATATAACATATGTATAACATATTACGTCATTTACTTGAAGCTCATTTTCTAACGATTAAAAGCAACAAAACGCGAGTAACGCCATTAAATCGGCCATTGTGAAAGGTTAATGCTAGTCGTAATCACTTTCGGATTGTTACGCATCTCACTTTACCACTGTTTAGATGGCTGTCAATAAAGTTCATTTGTATTTGTCTAATTAACCGCAGCTGCATCGTCTATGACAATGCCGACTGTAATTACGACCGTGTGACTTTGCAACTGCGTCCACCTATGGCGATAGATCGATTTAGGAAATCGCGTATTGTCGCGACGAATATCCAATCGATTGTGTTTCGTCATGAAATCAGCATTACTCTCGCTTCTTTCATCAAAGTTTCATTGAAATACTCGAAGCAACACCTTTTAACCCTTAGAAGATGTCACCATCTTACTCTAACATTAACTACTCTAATATTAATTATTATACTCTAAATAATATTAGGTTGATGTATTATTAAATAATGTTTCATACAATAAAACATTCATTGCACATAGTTTCTTCAAAATATCTTACATTTCATCAAAATAATTTTCACGTCATTCAATATATTTTTTCAATGACTATTTTTCTTTGATCATTTCAAATTTGTAAGAATTATCAATTTTAGAAACTAAGAAGCTTCAGAACGGTCCTGTCGTAATTTCTTTGTTCATAAATTTCTTTAATTTATTTATGCATTAAAAATTACTTAGGTAGAACATGAAATATGCTTAACTTTTTCTAAATGCCACTTCTTTTTCAGAAACGAAAGAATTTGCTGGAAAATAGCGTTGCCCGTTATGAATTCCAACGTTTGTTACGAATGTATAAACGCTGTGATATGTTTATATTAAAAAGGAAAATAAAGAGCTCGAATAAAATAACGAACAGCGGATCTGTTTGTCAGAAGAAAGATATTTGTAATTAGTAAGCAAATCTCGTTACGCGGAAATAATTAAAGGGGATCGATGTAAATATTAAGGAAAGAGAAATTCTTTCAACTCGTTATTTACGTTATTCTCGGATTATATCTCGTTTTATAAAGATATTGAAATTCCTAACGAGTTAAAAAATTACAATTAAATTATTAAAATTAAAGATTTTACTAAAGTTCTTGACACTGTTCATATGATAACTAATCCATCGTCAGTCCCTTAGAAGAGTAACACAATTATTACAGGGGTCCGATACACCTGGCACAATATTCGAGCAAGTTCATATAATTTAAAAGTTTCCCCATTGATTTGACATCGTTGAGTTGTGTTCCTTCACAATCATTACAGAAAAAATACATGATTTTTCTAAAAAGTTCGTTTGATATAGAAAATTATGCTTAATTGCGAAGAAATATTATTTCTTTTACATTTAAACTAATAATTTTTAGTTGTCCAGAGTTTTTAATAAAATCTTGTTTATGTATATCGCGTGTTATTAGAAAAAAGATTAAAACAGGTTGTGAATTGTGAAAAACTTAAACTTAACTTAGACGATGCTATTGTACCTTCCCTCAACTCAAATCTCGACCATAAGATCACCAAAAACCGCATTAGATCCCCTCATAAAGCCTTTCATTTGATCGCATCCCATTCGCAGCCCATTTATAGAAAGAAAAATCGCTTTATCACGGCGTTTCGACGATAGTGGCTGACAATTTTCGAAAGTGAGTCTTTGACAATTGTGACGAGACGTGAAAACGGCGTTCGAGGTAAATGAAGAACATAGAAAATGCTGGAAGAAAAGAAGAGAATGGAAGATCTTAGTAATGGTCGTGGACCGAGGGTCAATTTAGACTTCAAAGGGTTCCCCGGTATAAAGGATATATAAAAAGGAGTCTCCGGTCTCGTATATCCAGAAGAGAATTCCATCTCGACGAGTTATTGGTGCCTATGATCTACGAACAAACTCGCTCCATTATTTCTCAATAAATTCTCAACACTTAAAAGACAGAGTTCTCTTGTTCCCAGAGGTCCCTTTCCTCGATCGTTTTGTCCAAGTCCGGCACGAAAGTTTCAAGTGGTTTTAAAGTGTCATCGCACACTCTCGCGCCATCGACTCGACTCGTTTCGTTCACCGTATCGATAAACTATAACGAGACAAATGGATGTGGGAGCAGTGCAAGCCTCTTCCTACACTTTCTCTCGGAGAAGATAGACTATACTCGTTTCTTCACCCACTTTCTCCCTTATACGTTCGGCTAAATTCTTTTTTCTTCTTCCGACACGGTCGCTTTTGTCTCTGCTTCTCCTATCGCGTGTCTTCTCATCGGTCTTTCCCAGAAAGAGAATCAAAGTTGCAACTGTATGTGGCCTCCATTTTCTCTTCATCCCTTATCCCCTGCCATTTCATCCTTCGGCAACGCGTACTCTACGCGAGAAGTCACCTTGACTCTTCGATAGATATAAATGAATTCCTTATTTTCGAAGATAGCGCCTTTTCCCTCCGAGAATACGTTTCTTCTAGTTTGCGTTATTGAATATCCAACTCGCTTTATCGTTAACGTGGTTTATGAGAATTACGTATCTCGCTATCACGAGGTCTATGGCCCGATTATTGGTTTCATTCTCGCTATGATTCTTCATTCTTTATATTTCGATCTTCCTGGGATTTTAACAAAACGAATATAATTTTTAGTATTCGAAGAAAATTTTTAGAAAATTGTTATAAAATCTATCATTCGGATTATATATAAATATATTATTGTTTCTTAGAATTGATGGTTTCTAATGTTTCGGAATCGTATTTTCTGATATATTGCACCAACGAAAAGAATATTAAACTACTAAGTGAAAGATAAAAATAGAATTACGTATACAATCACAAAACTACTAAGTGAAAGATAAAAAATAGAATTACGTATACAATTTTGAAACTAATGTAGAGTTTACGGATTGGTTGGCGGAACGAGGAGATCGATTATGCGATATATGCAGGTGATCAAAAGGAGTACGGATCAAGATCAAGTCCACCATCAGTCTCGGTGTATTTGATGTCCGAGAGATGGCGGCGCCAGTACCTCGACGAAGAAAGCAATCCAATTTTGTACTTTAGTAAAAGTAGAGAGATCTTCGTATAAAAGCTCCTTTTATGTGAAATCTGATACGTTTCAAGCAACAAGCATCTACTCATAAGATATTTTATGTTTCAATCCAAATCAAATTATGCGTTATATTAGGCATCTTTCTCTTTAAGTTGATTTCGCAATTGAATTAAAATTACTGGATATTGCAATTGTTTATTCCATGATATAATAAAATTACACTTACCTTTATTGAAAATAAACTACATAATTAGCTTTAATTCAACGGAAGTTAATGATATGCATCTAAATTTCTACATGAAAGAAGAGACTTATCGCAGGTCGTGTAACATCTGTCGAAGTGGGACTCGAATTTGACTAAAACTCCAACGACTTCGCAAGTTCACAAGTGCACATAGATCTGCTCATATCGGACTACCGGACAGCATGTTCTTTTTCCTGATCCAAACGCATCTCGTGTCCAATCTCATCCCGTACGATCCCTTGAGATGCGAACTGTATCTCCGGACATCTACGCGCGGCCGACTTTATCTGAATTCGGGCATGCAGGCTTCGATATAACGCAACGTTACGTTTCACGCTCTATCGACTGTCATTGCAGGTTCGACTTTTCGTGTTTCTATCTCATTAAATAACCAATAAACGCAAGGCATACATTTTTGAATTCGAAATACTAATTAAATACGTCCATTACAAACTTTACATTTAACTATTTTAGATTATTAGATTATTTAAACTACTTTTAATTTAATTGTGAGTTAAATACAATTCTATGTTTAAAGTGTTTCGTTACCGTGTTGCTACTCACTTGCTAAATCCTTACTTCATAAATCTATCAGAAACAAATTATCTTCGATGTTTTCTAAGAAAGAAAAACTAAATTATTTTTGTATATAATAGAATTCGTACGAATTAAACACCTAAATATAATATTTTATTTCGATACTGAGATAGTTACATCTTAGGATACTAAATCATCCACTGGGTGCAAACAAATTATAATTTTCCCTTGAATTTTGTATCCTATTATTGTAAACTTCGTAATTTAACGTTACAACATACTATAGAATGTATGAAATTTCATATTCCACTTTATATAAACAATTAAAATTCAAATTAGAAGTTCCATTGGTGCCCCAGGTTTCCCGGCAATGTTCACGGCCCTGAAACAATGGGCCTATATATCGTGCGGCACATGCGTGCGAAATCGTATTAATTTATCGCGGGGCAATTACAAGGAGCCATATATTAGGCAGCCAGCCTAGGAGCGTAGCCCTGGCAGACCTATGAGAGCCACGGAACCAGAGGAGAGGAACGTAACTATCCGACAGGGAGCGGTGGAAATTGGGGGGAGAAAGAGAAGGCAACGTGGGAGAGATGAGACGTAGACGCCAGGCGGAAGAAAGGGAAGGCGAGACCTGGGGACCAGAAAGAGACTCCGAGTTCATTTCGATTCGCGGGGTGCCTGCAGCGATAACGCATCTGTCGCCTTCTACCCCAACCTCTATTCCTACCATTGCCCCTAGAATACTGGATCCCTGATTTCTGTAACTGAAATGTACTGGTACCGTCTTTACTGTTCCACTTTGACTGAAAATTTTAAATTGGAGATTTGGTCTTCTCTTTGGCGTTCTTGTTTTTTCTCTTTTTTTCAATTTATTAAGTATACAACTTGTTCACGGATTAACATGTTCGAGATCGACGTAGTACAAGACTGCTTCTAATGTCTAAGTTATTTTTGCGATTATAATTTCTAGTTCGATAAATCGGGACGATCGGTTACATACAAGACATATGTACGAGTCAATGCAAAATATTCAGCTTAAAAACAACTGGACACCGAAACATTTAGTCGGATCGAAGTAGTTACAGAAATATGAAAAAGAATGTACTTAAACTTAGGTATGAGAATATTTGAATAAAAATGTCACATGCTACAAGTCAAACAAGTATCTATATATCAAATAAGATAACATTATTCATTCGGATTTTAAGCATTTTACGCGTTCATTCGCGTAATAATGCATAATGGTATTATTTGAGATAAGGTAAAGAGTCAAGTCATGAATTCTGGTCTGCAGGACAGAAAAATATTTCTATCCTTAAAATGAACTTGAACTTTATATCTGCGTATTACAACAACCAAGATTCTTCTTCATCGCTCTTCTTCTCCATTTTCTTCTTTTTCTCTTCTACTCACATCGATATCGAAAAGGAAGAGGAGAGAAACACCTGGCGGGCAGCCGCGAGCGGAATCCAGCGGCAGGCTGTTCGTTACGAGAACAATGAGAAAAGGCGTAATTTATGGTCGACCCGACGAGATTCGGTGACCGGGGGATGGGCTCGAGCAAACGTGAATTTAAATAGACTTTCTCGATTCGCGTGCAATTAACGGACTGAGAGTTCGACGGCGGGAATCGCGGATGCGAGGAAAGTGTCTGTAGAGTTTTATGGATTGGACCGTCGTGTAGTTTCGGGAGCCAAATGGTCTGCCCAGAGTGCATAATGGATCTAACGGATTATTTGTAAAGGTTACTAAATTTTCAGGTTAAAGGGTTCCAATGTGGAATCTTGAAAGCGGAGGATATATGCTCTCGTTCGTAAGCATTAGGGAACCTTTTTGTTTCATACAAGACGTGATAACATATATGTCGGAGACGAAAAGGACACCAGAACCCTCGCCGGAACCTCGGAAAAAGCTATGAACATGTAACGAAAGTACTGTTACTCGATCTAGTCGTATTTAATTTGCGATAAAACCTAGACCATCCGTCGTTCCTTCCCGGGAGCATGGCCTTCCTTTCGTGACACTGGGCAGTGAGGGGCGATATGTCCCTCCTCATGGCACTTGAAGCAAGTCACCTTCGACGGTGCGGCGGGTCGTTTTTCCCTTGGATTCCGTCTATCCTGCTCCTTCCTGGTTTGGATTTTCGCGTAACACTCCTTTTTCCTATGTCCGTAATCACCACAGCGGTAGCACCGAGCCCGAGGGGCTGACGGTCTGCTCCGTTTGGCTTCTGGTTCCGCCGGTGGATTATTAGACGCAGACACCGGTCTCTTCCTCGCGTAAGAGAGAGCCTTCATTTCCGTAAAAAATTGATCCTGGGTCAGGATATCACTCGTAAGTGCTATTCGTTCGACACGCTGGTCAAGCGAAACTAGTCGTTGGAGGACGATGGCATTGATTATTTCAGCGTTGCCTGGATCTCCCCATTTCGCCGACAGAAGAGAGCGAAGACGAATGCCGAAAGTCCCAGTGGTTTCGTCCTTCAGTGGTTGTTCGTTGGATATCTTAATTAGCAATGAGGTTGCCGTCTCCGTGGTGCCATAACGTACACGAAAATGGTCCACGAACCCTTTCCAAGTAAGACCGTTGACTGGAATATGCGTAAACCACTGTACTGCTGTGCCCTCTAAAGCGCGACTTATAACAAGGTACAGATCGTCGTCCCGTAGAGACCTTTTTTCCATGATCACGCTAGCGATCGCGCACCACGCAGCCGGGTCGGCCCCCACGGCTTCGGGGTTAAAACGTGGTAACACCAAACTCACAGGTTCCGCACTTGGCACTTGCTCCTTCGGCTTTTGCGTTAGCGTTTTAATCATCTCTTGCATGATGGCCACCTGCTCTTGTAGCGCTTTAAGCGGTTCTGATCCCAATTCTGATTTCGGAGAATGACCCATGCTAGGGCCGGGGGCGTTTGGTGAGCCTCCTTTGGAGTCGGCCATCATGACCTTATCCCGCGTACTTGAACTCATATTCCGTGAGCAAGCACTCCAGACGCGACAATCAAAGACGGTGACTACACTCGCGATAATCGAATTGGTATCCCTATGTCCCTAACGAATCCGCGACCAACGGGATGCACTTACTCGGATCAGAAGGCGCGACTACCTTCGTAGGCGAGCTCTCCAGAATGAATGAATCTCGTCTCAATCATGCCACCGAGGGCAACTCTGATGCGGGTGTCTCCCAGGACACGAAATCATCGGACTCGTCCAGGATAGCCCTCGTTCTCGAAGTGAGGGAAGTTGACGTCGCTGTCTATTGGTCAACTTGAGACAAAGACTACTTGTCCGTTAGAAGCATCTTAATTACCAAAAAAACCCAGGTTTTATAGCCGGTCCTAGGCTAACTGGACTTGTGCTGTGTACGTGCCTCAATATCTAATATTCCTTGTCCGAAGGAACCGTTAGCGTGTTTTACTGCCGGGTACCTCTATGGGTATCCTTTTAATGAGGGTCATACTATCGCTCCATGCCTTTTTTTCTAAATCGCACGCCCGTCCCGTTGGCCGCGGCTACGTTCGGCGACGGATGGTCGCCTTGGGTCTAGGTTTTATTATCGCAAATTAAATACGACTAGATCGAGTAACAGTACTTTATTTAATTACTTTCGTTACATGTTCATAGCTTTTTCCGAGGTTCCGGCGAGGGTTCTGGTGTCCTTTTCGTCTCCGACATATATATATTTTGCCTATATATATAGACAAAATGACTAATCCATCGCGATTTTACCTGTAAACCTAACGACTTCGAGGTCAGGTAAAAAACGTCTGGAAGGGACTAGCCGGAAGGGCACGATGGACAGACGAAACCCAACGGCTGGTAGGGAGAATCAGCAACGTAGAAGGACAGTTCATCATCAGACATTGTACCATACAGTCGAAAGACTTCACTCCCAACAAGATCTTACCACCGTCGTGCATCACATCGCACGTTACGTTTATGCAAGTTCAACACAGTGCTGGATAACTCTAACACTCGATACATCAAACCTCCTCCACCTTGAACGTTAATTCATTTGAGGTACGCGATATCGACAGATCGGTTTGACTTGACCGGTTGCTGTTTACTCGATAATTCGCAACACAAGGTAACCGGGGAAAAATTTGTCAAAATTATTTGTAAGAGTGATGAAAGTTTCAATTGCAAAGGATGATAGAACAGAATCACACATAAATTTTACACGAACAAATTTATATTGTACAAGCCAATATTTGGAAAAATTAGCTTCAATAATATAAAAAATTAAAATTCTGTACTTCTGTTAAATGAACTGATTAGATTATGGAGGTTTTATTTCAGCTTAACGAGGTATAAAATCATAAAACTTGATTGACAATGGTACGTTCTGGCCGCATGAACGCCTATGCTTTTTACCAATTTCATCATACGAGGGAGAATTCATTATTTAACGAAGAGATCGATGTTAATGTTTATGTAGGATGTAAATTTGCGTATGAATCCGATAATAGATACCGCATCCATAAGTTACATTCACATAGGCGTGTGTCACATATGGTAGCTACAACTAAACTATTATTTTTAATTTATGTTCTCAATTTACCGACTAACGAAGCTCAACGCCGGGGCACCGGAATAATTAATGCTAAACCGGCTGCTCTCGTAAAATTATCTGGCCGATAATTTTTGTTGAAACTCGCCATTAAAGCGTGTGTACGCAGATAATCACCCCTGTTTACGCACACGTGTCCCTCTCATTTTCTTTATCAAGCTTAATGATGTTAATTTCCGCGCAGCTTGGCCCAACATTTTTCTTTTCGCTAACCTGCCATGCGTTGCTCGCTACCTTCCCGTATCGAATATGCCTTTTTCCTTTTCTATCACCGTTAAATGAAATATGGGATATATATGTGTAGTTTTATGTACTCAATCTCAACAATCTCTTGTTCCCTTTCGTCAACAATACGATTCACTCGATAGGATCCTGGTGGCGTACAATTTTATTCTCTATCTGTTTATCTCCGTTTCCGTGGAGATTCCGTAGGATGTTCCTGGAGCCGGTGGTATTCCAATTTCCAGGGACGATGTATCTTCCCAGTTGGCTGGTTGCACTCACGGGCAAGAACGTCGGCTTGCCAACTGGAAGTTCATTAACGAACTAAATTACCGTATCCGTTACTTTTATCGTGCCACCGCGAACGTATAGTACAGCCTCCAACCCGGGAAATCGTTTCTGACGATATTTGGCTCTGTACACGGTTTGCCGGGTTAACTGCTGCAAACAGAATTTCCGAATATCCCCCTCCCCCCATTCTACTGAAGCACAGAGGAGCACGACTCTGCAACAATAATTTTCTACTCTGCATAAGATCTTGCTCGCTCTATGCACATCCTATCATTCTAATTCATCAGTTTTAGAATATATAATAAGCCAAATGAATCGTTAAAACGTTTCAGATTTTTTCAATAGTATAAAATATCACGTGTTACTTATTTTATTCCCAGGCAATTTACCAAAATTGAAAGCTCGGGAGCGAAGCGTCCGCGTCAACGAAACATCAGCAAAAGTTTCCAATCTTTACGATCTCCCAATAATCTCGACAAATATCCCAAAACGATGCCGTGATCGAGTATCCCGAAATTAACGACACGTGATCGTTCGAAAATATTCGCATAGCTGCCTGGCAATCGGAAATGGTATTAAGATTCATTTATGTGCTCGGCTAATGAGATTAACAGCGAGGGGCAGGGCGTTAAAAAGTCGCAGATTAATGTGTTAATGAACCGGGTATCGTGTGTTTGCGCGGCTATTCTATTATCTCGTTGGAATTTCGTCGCTTTTAACGTTTTATCAATGACGATGACGCCACGTGCGTGGTCGCGCGCGCGCGCTCGCGTTTACGTTGTCCGCGCATATGTTCGCCGTTGGTTGGCCAATAAATAGCGATAATGCCGCGGCATTATAGCAATAAACGGAAAATATAAATACAAATTTAGCGAGAGGCCGAAAGTGAGCCGATATTGCGAGCAAGTAGTGGTGGATGGCCAATGAAGAGGGGATGGGGGTTGAACAGGAAACCGGCTTATTATAAATTGATCTAATCTATATGCATTAAAAGCGTGTTTCGATACGCACACCTAGCCACGCGGCTGCAACCGATATCGCATTTTGATAATGCGCCGGGATATTCAAATTAGGCGAGTTTATCAGATTTAGCGGAGTGTCGCCACGGGATCGAACCGATATACCCGCAGAGATTCCACAGCGTTTGCTATCTTATCCTGCGAGACTTTTCCGCGATTCCCCGAACAATTCTAATTACCAACGTTTACATGTTCGCCTGAAAGGCTCGAAGCGGTCAGTTATCGGTTTTAGTGTTGGGGCTATTGGCAGTTTCTGGTGTTTTATCGGAGATTGTTTCATTGCAAAGAGCAGTAGTGGAAAATGATGGAAAATATTTATAAAACGTCATTCTATCGGATCCAAGGATATGCGAAAGCGCAGCTATTTATTGCAAATTATTGTAAGTTGTAAAAAGAAGTAGTTGAAATGGAGAGTGTAGGAAGCGAAAAATTGGAAATAGTTAACTTCGTAACAAATGTATAAAATGTAAAACTTCGAACGCTATTTTGTAAATCGCGGAGGAGAAAAAACTGATATTTGTGATTTCGATAGATTTGGTTTGCTGGATTCTACTGTTAACTTTCTCATTATATGCAAATATTGCCCATAGCAAAATACAATAAATAACAACAAATGTTACACCGTAAGTTTGAAAATATGGAAAATAAGTTTGTCTGTGATTTAAGGATTTTCGTCAGAATGTTACAAAATACATTTCACTACCTGGAATTCCAAACAATGGTGTAGTCAGACGCACATTAAGAGAAAGCCCGAAGGTAATTGACGAACTGCGTGTAATGTTCTACGGAAACGGGGGATGTCTGTGTAAATGACTCACAAATTGCTATCTGAAATGCAAATAAATTCATTCGTTTCTGCGTGTGGTTACAGGGGAACAATAAAGAGGCTGCAATAAAGTTGGAAGGGAAAGTGAACGAGAAAGGCGGAGGGGAAAGAAAGTAACGATATTTGTAATAAAAATGTAAATATACGATAAAAATAAAACCATTAACTAAATGTAACTCCTTACGACATTCAGATTATTTAAATTGCGTGTCATTTTGATAATTTGAAGTTTTATTCTTATCAAACTATAATAAATATTTCACGATGATAAGTGTAACAGACAAAATGTGTCCGTAAAATAAATTAATTTATTCTTCCAATTACGTAAACAATCATTTCTGCCAAGCATTGCAACAAAATATTTAAAACACTTTTGTATATTTATGCTACCGCTCGGAAGTTTTAAGACGATTATTATATTTGCTTCAAGATTAGAAAAGATTAAGTATCTAATTATTCAAATTTACGAAGGAATTTAGCTCGATATTTTATATTTCAAAAAGCCACCCAACGTTTAACGTGCTAACATATTAAAATTTATATTATGAGATATATATAATACATTCAACTTTTAAAGTGTAATCGCGGGCCTCTCGTGTCTGATATATTTTTCACTGGATAATGTGTATACATATGTCATATATACAAAAAGATCTAAATTTGCATAGATATCGGCAGTCAAAAGTAATCATTTAATTTAATTGAAACAGTAATCATCGATGTATTTAAAGGTATGTTAACTTTTTCGGAGACTGTAGCTACAAGAAGGCGCGATTTTATGGGGACTTGCGGCGTGGTGCGCGCGTGCGCCACCCCTATATAGCGTTGGCGAGTAGAAGACAAGGGATAGCGCCGACAACCGACCGGCACAGAGGATTATCCGACAAGTCGTGGCCGGATAGGGCCATAAATTATGACGGGAATTTGTTCGTTCGCTCTATAATTCCCTAAGAGTGGAGTGCATGAAAAGAAAAAAAAAAAGAGAGGGAGAACGACCAGCCTCCAAGTAATCGGACGATCAGTCTCCTCACGAAAATTGTAGTTGTTTCTCCTCTAATACCGACTCGCATTACGGTCATTGAATCCTGTTGTAACAACATAAAGACGTTATTAAAATGTTTAAAGTGAGAGAAGCAGTTAAACCTATAATTTACAATATAATTTTGTGCTAAAACAATTAGTTCTAATTTGTACATATTGTAGTGTATATATCGTGGATGCATTTAACAGATTGTCATTCAATTTTTCATCGTAGGCAAATAATAACGAAGATTGAAAGGATAGACGATACCGATTTGTTGGAATTTACAGAGGATTAAAATCTTCACTTGGACAGTGATACGGTTTCTCTTTGAGACTTTAAATCGATCGGTCTACCCCAAAGCCAACCTCGCAGATTGGAGGCTCACCGCGTAGACATTGTGCGGAGACGAATGAATCACCGGGGATTATCGCATTCAAAATTCGTTTACGCCACCTTTTCTCGGACGCGAGACGCCTCGTAGGTAATTTTATAAAGGGATTCAATTGGCTTTACATCCGACCGGTGAAATATGAGTCTGTGCCGCGTGAAATAAGACCCGATTGGATTGAAAGAGTATCTTACCACCACTAGCTGTCTACTTATATGTATGTATACACCACCGTCTCCTCTTCCAACTTCCTGCCCTTGCTGTTAATATTGTATCGAAATCTCCGCTGTGTAATCTATGGGATGTCTCTTTGCAGTTATTACTGCGTTACGAACAAATTTCACTACATATCTCTTATTCGCTGCAACAATTGCAGGCCTGGAATTTAGTTCATCCAATATTCAACAAACTGAATAAATTTTCGGTAGAATTTGCTTAGATTGGTGACGGATTTAGTTGATTAAATTTGATAAACACAGTCCTTATTAATGTCCTATAGCGTTACAAACAAGTCTCGGTATATGTGCCGTTCAGAAGCACAACCCCATCAATTCAAATCAATCAACCCCATCGATTCAAAAGTACAGAAGAGCGATGTTACTACAAACATTCTTTCTTATCTTATTTGTGATCCTTTTACGATAAATGAACTTATGGAGGTAAGAAAATTGCCCTTTAAGAATTCGATTGAATGTGTATTTATATTATAGAATTACGGAATTTTTGCAAAAAGTGATGTTGGTCGGTTTGACTTTCGTAATATACTGATCTTTATCGAGATGCGGTAAATGAATCGAAAAATCATAGCTGGTCCATACAGAAAGCATATTGAAATAGTCATTCCTATTTAATTACAGATGAATTCCCGATGGGTTGGTCGGATAGGGTTCGAAAAGAAAGGTACATCAAGAGGAACCATGTCGAAAACGAATCGATACCTCGACGGGATTTTAATAGCTACAAAGGATGTACGAAGGCTCCCTTGGGAACCGGGACTCGCGTTCGACACAGAACGATATGTTTACCTCGGTAAAAAAAGGTGCTTGTCATTCGTATTTCATTGAACGTTACAAAGTCGACGCCGGTTCTTTCATCGCGGACAGTCGTCGATGATTTACCTTTGTTATTAATTTTTAATTAACGAGTCTGACACCGGCGATAGAAAGGGTACACGCACGATACGACGAGAAACACGTGGAACAAAACGACGCAGCGTACTTCTCAATGGAGTCGAGAAGAAAGGGGTTAGATTAGGTTGGGGCTCGACACAATGATTTCATGCACTGTCGTATTTGAGCAACGTGTTAATTATCGGACTGCTTTCGTGGAAGCATTTCAAGTCGAATTTTTACCTCGCGGTAAAATTCTATGTTACTTTTGGAGATGTTATATTTTATAAAAGCCAAAGATATATCATAGAGACATTAAAGTGTTCATATGTAAATATAAAATATAATATATGAATACACATTTCGATAAACGATTATTGAATTTGATTAATTAATTTATTATCACTGACTGTGACGATATTAAATGAAATATAAGATCAAATAAAATGTAAAAGGTATGAAATACATATGGTTAAACATATTCAACGATTGAACTATCGTTCTCTTGTTATACGACTCATAATGTGAAATTTATAAATGAAATCGACAAACGTAATAACGTAGAATTACGAAATAAAAAATGAATAGAATAACGAAACACGTTCCATTTTACATAAAATTATGTTAGTATAGGATTCGTCGTGTAACGATGTAAAACAAGGTAAACGGAATCAAGTGAATTCCATATCACCGATGGTGGTATTAATAATCAACCGTGATCGGCATCGAAATTTGCATAGAATTTAACGGCAACCATGTACGAAAAGAAAATGGCGACTATCCGTGTATAGAAGGAAACGAGGTAGTAACGAATAATCTCGATGCACACGGTCTCATACATATTTATTCGCGACTTGTGTACACGATGAAAGCACCAACGATCCATATGCATGTGACGACCGAACCGCATATTCGAGGTGCAGGATAGCCTTGTAAAGGGCCTCGTTCACGGTCTAAAAGCGCAATCAGTTCCTTCTTCATCGATTAATTCCTGCATTATACGTAAGACGCAATTTGACCACTTCGAAATCAGTTCCAAATTATCAACGAAGATAATTCTCCGCGAATGTTTAATTCTTACATTATTTTATAACAGATTTTATTATGTATTCCTCTTTCTGTAAGTACTGTAATGTTTATGAATGGGAATGTATGCAATATTCGGTATACTTTAACGACTTATTAACTAGATAACGTACTTATGATTCTTTGTAATTTTATCGCATTTCAACTTTGCGCTGAAGAAATGTTTGAATGTCAATAAAACGCACCGCACTGTTAAAAACACGATCGAAACTCGAAGCACTGCATATCATCTAACAACCATTGCGAGAATGTAAAACTTAAAATTATTGCACTGTATATTCTTCATAGAAACATCAGGAAATATGCGTGTGTAATAATTACAGTTTACTGATAATTAAAAATGTATTTGTTTTTCTGTTCTGAAAGTGTTAAATTGGAGTTTCTAAACGGATGAAGAATATACATCATTACACAGCCGTGACAGTGGGAAAAAGTTTGGAAAATCAGATTCAACGGTTTCAAAGCATTGACAGATTAGCAGCGATCGAGGTGCATAATGTGTTCGTTAAAGCTTTCATTTACTATCGACGAAACGTTTCGTTTCCGTAACTATTCGCCACACGTTCCGGACTGGCGGCAGTTTAAAACTCGAAACGGCACTTTAATCGAGCGTTCTTTTCGCGCAGACAGTTTCCTGCCGGTGCGCCATTCACCAGGCCAGAAAATCGTCGGATCGTTCTACGAACTTCACTCTTTTTCGTTCCCAGCGCCTTACGAATTCGTGGATAAGTCGCTGATATATCGACGATCGAACCGCAGATGGAAAACGTCTTACGAGTAATTTATTCCCGGCTAAGGAAACAGCCGGAAGGGAGAAAGCTCGCCAAATCCCGCCATTGTTTCGCTTTCCAGTGATTTTTTAACCAACGGCTGTGTTATTTGAGCGTGAAATGATGATGGAAGTTCTGCAGGAACAGATGTTTAAACTCGTAAATGAAGAAATTTTATGTGAATTGTGAATGTGTGACAAGTGTGACGATTAAAAAGATTTCACTCATGAAATTGAATACAAAACAAGACTTGTCATACTGTTCGAAATACATAGAAAATATTGTTTTCTTTTTATTCCTATTACACATAACAAATACATTTTTTTGTAAGAAATGAATAAAAACATTTGAAAAATGAATAAAATCAAAATGTCTGCCACCAATATTATGAATTATCTCTGCAATGGACTAGAATTCGTAAAGTATTATATTCCTTGTATTATAAAATAAATGATAAATAAATAATGTGCTATAAGATGAAGATTCTATAAAGATTAAAGAATTAATGCCTCGTAACGATTGCAAAATGAAATTTTATGTAACGATAGAATGACCTGATATTCCCTCTGGTTGGAATTAATTAAATTTTGTGAATGGTGTTAAGGAAACGCATACGCGGAGGAAATTATGTAATCTTAGGTGTCGAGGTAATTTCGTTCCTTCCATTGGTATTGGAAATCCAGTGATTTCAAAGGAAACAGGTACGTTCTGGCGTTGTCGGATCGAGCTTTCATCGGTGTTGATGTTTCTCGCTTTTACTTCGCGATTCGGACGATATGTAAATACCTTTTACGCAAATGAAAACTGCATACAGGCACACGTGGTGGTGTAAGTCGCAGCGAGCAGCGCGCATATATCAAAAATACGAGGGTCATGAAGGACGAAAGGCTAATATGGAAAATTAAAAAGGAGCTTTCCCCGACTGGTTCGCCAAATTACTAGATTTCCCATTTCAGGATATCCATCGCAGAAATTGCCACCATGCAAATGTATAAGTTGGCACGATGCATCGTCTATAATAATTTTATCTACTTTTTAGAATGTTTTGTACGATTTTACGGGATAAATATAATTTTGTGCCGTATTATTTAAAAAGAAGTTGTATTTATTAAAACAAAATTCCATTCGCGTTTCTTCAAATATTACAGAGACTATTTCATTAAAATTCATATGTTAGAAATATTTTTGTCACTAAAAACGAAAGAGAGTTCGATTTGCTTTTATTCAGATGTTTCCGGAATTGTTTCATGAAAAAGCTATTGATTCCAATCAAATTTCAGGATTCACGTATTAGATAAATTTTTGTTATTTCCTAAAGAAAGAAACAAGAAGACAGAAAGAATTCGATCTCTTTCATTGTAAATGGCTAAGTTTGTACAATATTCTCTAACGAGACACTTTCGTAAGTCAGTGAATCGAAAATAATCATTGCATTACACGTAACGACCTGCGTGCGACGGGTTTCACTCTCACCGTCTGCTCCCCGCTTTCTGGGCCACGAATCCTGGCGTCGTTACAATGTTATATGGAGGTAATGACCTCCAGGTCCGCTATTAACATGAAAATGCTTGTCATACACGGTGATAAATAATGCATCGGCGTCAAAGACCCTGCTACTTTTCTCCCCCTTCATATTTCGTCCCCATCTTTCCATTGCAGGGAACAACCGATAGCTCGTTGCTGCAACGCCTGCATACAATGCCCGAAACCCTCCAAACCAGTCACATTTTTGATTCGTTCTTTTAGAAAAGAGGCAAGACAATACCTTTCGTTTTACAAAAGAATATACATAGCCTGGCGGAAGTATTCGAACACTTACAGATACCTTTTATCGATATATTATGTGTGTTATACTCCATTTTAAAATTTCATTTGCATCGTTACGAGACTCGACTCGTCGAGAAACAAATCTCAAAATATATCTAAAAATTAAAATATCCACATACTAGAAGCGTATATCTCGCAGAATTGACAAAAATATTTAAACAATCAATTATCTGTTGAATTAATAAACCCCATGTTCAGCATCACATTTGGCATATATTATACAGTTAAGATACCTATTCATGCTATATACTAATGCTTTACTAAATAGGCTGAATACATCGTGTCACAAAACTGTTCTTTTATCAAAACATGAAAAGGAGTTGAAGATAGCATTTAGCGAATGTTGTATTTTAACGTGTGATGAAACGATGGATATTCGTAGAACCTACGAAAGAAGGCTGAAAACCGATCTCGTGAGACGATCCTGTGCCATTTTCCAAGGGAACAATGCCAAAAGAGTTGATTGATCCTGCGGCAATACCAACCGGTTTCACGGTGAATTCCTGTTCACGTGACGACGACCATGCACTCTTTGCTGCGTCCCATATGTCAGCCTGGAAGTCCGGGCCTTTGGTCATCAACGAGTACAAAATTCGAAGACCAGCATTTTTCCAAATAGTCCGTTTATTGGCCACTTTTTCCGGATGACGCGTCAAACGCGATCATCCGGCAATTGATCGATTCTCTGCCAGCATAACTGATCCTTTTGGTTCCTGTATGTGTATATACGATTCCTGTTCGTAATTGGTTCCATTTCGAATATAATACACTTTGTATACTTTTACTTCATATTTAATACATTTCTTACTTTGTTCTGCGTATTTGATATATCCTTGACGCTTTTTCTTTATAACGTTCCCTAAAATCATGAGCTGTGATATTATATACAAAGTACACATAAATAGAAGCATGACTGATGATATAGTTAAATGGTTTTGATAAAAAATAATCGAAGGTAACGAATATTGCAATTTAAGAGGAAGATCATTAAATACAGAAATATTAAAATAGCCCACACTGGTACTAATTCTTGAAATATCTGTGTGGACGTTGTCAACGTTCAATGGGCCATATGATCATTGGTAGAATTTGTATAGAGAGAGTATTTTGCGTCCAGTCGGTAGGAATTATTCGTTCGGGTTGGCCATTCGTCTTCGTTGGTTGAAACGAAGTTGCGGAAACTGCAGCACGCAGCTACTATTTTTCAGCGGATAAACAGGTAGAAATTTTGCGTGGACTCGCGAGTACGGTCTGGCCGGAGTTTAAAAATTCATAAGGGAGTTCGCGCGAAGATACGAAACAATGGGGCATCGTATGAATTTTAGAAGAGTGGCGAATTTGAGACACGGTGCTGGAACATTTTATCCAGTAGAAAAGCACAATCCGGTAACCGTGCTTTATCTCCTGGCGCTCGGTAAATTTTAAGGATTATCTTCTGAAATAAATAGTTCGTGGAAGCGAAGATGCACACGCTGTTGACGTAACCGGTCGACATATCGGTCGTGTATAGGGTGACAGAAAAAATCGTTATCCATTATCATTATAATTCCTCTATATATACCTTAAAAATGTTTATTAAGTAGTAATTATTAGAATTATAAATATATACAGTATAGTGTATATATATAATTTATATTTATAACTATGTATATTGTAATAAATATGAAAATCCTATAATTTGATATTTGAGTCACTCAGAGACCATACTGATCAACTCCGTAAATTGAAAAGCAGGGAATAACGATTACAAATAATGCTTTTTAAACTTTATCTTAGAATTTGCGATTATTTATACTAATAAACTGCTGAAAATTACGTATCTTTATGAATTCTATCATGTAAAAGTGGAGTTAATCTGTTTGGCTTCTAAGGGAGCATTTAATTACCACATCTATTCAAATAAGTAGTTTCAGATTTTCTGTTTTATAATTATTAGAAGTATGCAAGTGCTTATATAGTTGTATACATGGATAAAATTACACGCGACTTATTTCGCGTTTTTCATTCGTTGGAGAAAAGAGATCAACATCGCCACGTTCCGGGTGAATCATTTTTCTCTCACCCCATATATATCTCGAAGGGACAAGCGTTCTCCGTGGCTGTGTATTTGCAGGTCCACCGCGTGTGCACGCGCGACAACGCCAGTAAAAATAACACGATAACCTCGCAGATGTCACCTGCCAGAACACTCGCGCGCTCCGACAACTGCATCTGGGCAATGAAAAAAAACACATATAAAAAAAAAATAAAAAATAAAAAATGGCCCACTTATGAAAAAATCCTCGACACGGTTGTCTCTCTGTCTTCCTCCTTCGAGCTTCATTGCGATTTTTAATTAGCGATTATCGAACTCCAGGTGTCACTGACATACCTCGTGACTTCGATCGAAATTCGATTGCATCTCGCTATCGAATATACCGCGCGATGACCTGTACGCATGAGTTATAACTTTAATTATATAATAAATCCTTCAATTTCGAGTGATAACGCGCATTGCACGGGCTTCGTTACGCAACAGTCCGCGAAACTGATTGCCTCGATGGCAATTTCCACTTAATTCATGGAAACTGGACATTGTGGTTTCGCGAGAAACTTGCGAATCTCATTGATTCTTTTAGAGAAGTAAAATGTAGTAATTTGGAGCGTTACTATATTATATACGGTTGAACATTGTATTCTTAAGATTGATTAATTAATAACGCAATAAATGTACTATCTCTAATATCAATTATCGACTAGAAATCGAAATTATCAATAATTGCCAAAAAAAAAATTCCTTTATGCAGTCTAAGAAGTATTTATGCGCGTGGTCCTGAAAGACTCAATTCTTATTAGAATTTTTAATTATACTGTTAAATATCATAGTAGGTAAATTCTTATTAAAACTTTTAATTAACTTTGCACGTATAATTATAAATTATATTTACTATGAACAAATCAACGAACCTAAACACTATAATAATAATAACAATAATCCTATGGTGACCTTTGTAAAAAGAATTTATCATTAGAAAAGTAGCAATCGACGAAACATTAAATAAGAAGAAATCGAAATCTCAGACAATCCAGCGTCCAACATTCCATTCCACATGAACACTTTTCGAATCTCAGCGCACGAATCTGAAAATTGCCACCGCCCTAGAAAAAAAAACAAACAAAAGAAACGAGTCAATAACGAGAGAAAGGATTAAAGAAACAGAAAAAGAAGGATGATGAAAAAAGAGACTTTGTCGCGATTTCCCAAGCGGTGTACGCGCACCTGCTCTGCCAGTCGCTCCATTTCTCGCGAACACACGATGTAGATCGTTCTCAAAGATTTTGCCGCCTTCAAACATGCTACTTACCTTCTCTACCTGCTGGAGAGCTTCGTACGAACACCTGATTGTTTCATGCATATGTCGCGAGCAGTATTCGTGTGGTTGTATTCGCGCGTATCGTCGCATGATCGTGACCTGATCGTACCGTGTCTCGGATGACCAGGTGGTCTCCAGATGTCGGCAATTTTGATAAAGAGGATGATGAACGTGAATTATGATCGTCAAAGATGATGAAAGACGAGATTGTAAGAAGTTGCGTGAGGCACGTACCTTGTGACATTCCTCTGACGTATTGTTCTGTTTTACGTATAACGTACAGGTCGGAAAATAGTGGCGTCCGGATTTATATGTATCACTGAGATTAAACGATGAAGAATTGTTCGGTTGCTGGAATTATAAATGATGGTAAAAAGTTATAAGATAGAGGAGTATGATAGACCAGATAGACATTTTTTAAAGTAAAGTCACTTGGTAATTAACGATAAAATGACCTTTCATATAATAATCGAGCCACGACTTTGCTTCCGAGCAATTATTAATTAGAAAAAGGAAGAAGTATGAACGATATAACAATATCATTGTAAACTCGCTCACGACGAGAATGTCGTAACTGCGGATTGACAGATGCAAATCCCTTCGCGCACTCGCGACAGCTATTACGTGATTTCACGATGTACGATCGCATTACTATGCAAGATCGAAGATGCGTCTAATCGATAATCACCGGTCACGTTCACCTGATGAAAGCACTGGAGCGCGATCGGTTGAAACGCACGTGACCAATTCACGCAGAGACGTGTGCCGATATAACACTCTAGCGCCGTAAATCAAGACAGTTCCACCGGATCTATTCACGTTGTTTTCTTTAATCTATCTTCCACCTAACACCATGGGTGTTTAATACATTTATGTACATTTGAGACATTTACCGATCGGGCAATTACAGTACGTGCGTTCTTTCTTTGCAGACATATGAAAAACTCGTACATAACTGTATGCTTAAGACTCTAGGACGTTCTAAAAATTCTAGACATTTTAATTTATGGGACAAATTCTGCAACCAAAATTGTATTTATTAAATACCTCCATTATGAACATAAAAATACAAGGTTCCATTTTAAAGAATTAACTTAACTTTGACATACCTCTCGTTACTACATTTACGGAAAGATTATTACTATCGTTTAATGTCCTACATATCAACCAACTTTTCTAAGAATATTTTTTCCGATAACTTCAATTCACTTTTATTAAAAATGAATTAACGACAAATGAAATAACTGAAAAATAATGTAACTGCAATGATAAAAGGAATTAAATGAATATAGTACAGACCCAAAAACCTAGTTTCTCTCCTCCAAATATGTATCACTGCGCAAAAGCAGAAACACGACAAAAACAGGAACACGATTGATTCTTCTATTTGAGTATTCTTCTACATCTTTTTTCGATCGTTCCTGTGAATCGTTATTGTTGGTTACACCTGTAAATCAGGCCCTCGAGGCAGTTACCACCCACGGGATTCGTGGGCAGAACACGCGCGGTCAGATCTACAGATTATACGGACGACTGGTATCTTGTTGCTTTCCTTCCCTCTCCTCTCACGTGTTTCACCTACGCCGTACCCTTTGCCTCTGATTCCTCTTGCATACTGTGTTTATGTACACTTTCATTCAGAAGTTTTGGCAGACTTGCAGAAAATAGACCTAAAAATTATTATAAAACTATTAAAACCTATAAGAATGATTAAATCTTGTTTCAAATCATATTATATTATGATAAATATCGAATACATTAAAAATATAATAGAATAGAAAAATATAATAGTGGTAACACATATTAATAAAATCTTTAAAGCATATTAATAACGATTATGTATCGTTCCTTACAGGATTATTCTTTTAGTGTTAATAATAATTGATAAATTCGTCGATGATCTAGGTCAATCATCACGTTTTGTAATCAAATGTTCCTATACTTGTGAAAGGAACTGTACATACATGTACAGGACAGACGGTAACATTGGTTATTGTGATCAATCTGAAACAACCTTCCTGCATAGCTTGCAATAAGCCAGCGTATAGAAGTTTTGGTTTTCGTAGTAGCATTGCTTGACGAACTTCTATGTTTCGATAAAAACAAGGTTAAAGAAAACATAAGAACATTTATAGTACTTTGTCATTTGTAATCATAAAATTCATACAAATTTATCCACCAAATCAATGAATTGAAAAATTATAAAACTCGAATTTTACTAACATATCAAATCTCTGAGTTGCTTTAATATACGCAAAGATCTACGAACGAATAAAAATTTCCATCGGTAGATGGGGGCATTAATTTTATTAGAAAGATTCGCAGAGTTGCATTAAGTAAGTGGTTAAATACATCGTTCCGCTGGTTATTGCACCGTCTTCCCTTATATCCGGCCTCGGTTCTGGTTATTATCGTGCTATTTTCGCGGCGAGCAATTACAGAGACCACACGAAATCTCTACTTTCTTTCCTGCCTCGCCGCGTTTAGGACAGGCATGCATAAAATTGCAGATTACGCAATAGCCGACGGCGCCATCGCTTACCCACTGCAACAGGGTTTAATGCAGTGACGTTCGTTATACGCGATAAAGCGAGCTTCGGATTCGCTACCTAGAACCCTCTCGGGGATTCGTACACTACACCGTCGTGTCCTTTTGCTCCTGCTGCGAATTTAACCCAGCGGAAAAGAAACTATTATTTATATCATGCGAATTCTACTACCAATTCGCGCTATTTGAACGAAGTACTCGATAACATGAAACGGAATACTCGATAAAACGACAAAATCTACTCTTCATTTCTTCTTTAGTTCTTCTATTGAATATTATATAATTAGGCTGCAAATGTTTATGCAATTTTAGATTCTTGCGAACGTAACTAAAAAGGAGGAATTTAGAGTTTTATCTACCGAATGTTGTAATAAGTTATGTTATATCTACTTTGGATATTTTTATACTTCATTTGAGTACTCGGAAATATGCACAAGGTAGAGAAAACATACTGAGAAAATCGAACTTCTGAAGTTTAAGTAATTTAGTAAAGTATAGAATGAAATTGTTTATAATAATTTGTAATAAATATATAGTTACCATAACTAATAATCTTTCATATGTAATACTTTCAAAATTGAAGTTATAAGAAAAGATCTTGATTCGGGAAGCTCGTTTCATACTTTTTATTGCCTCTCTCCCGGAATACCTTTCTCTACCATTTATACGTTATCGAGTCTCGTTAGGTCTCTTAACCAATGCCGATACTACGAAGTTTATACGCGAAATGAATGGCGAATCGAACGAAAATACAAGGGACGATAAAGAGTAGTCAGAATCGAAATTCAGTTTGATTCTTCTAGCACAGCGCAGGTTAATTTCAATGATTAATAGCAAGAGAAGTTAAGTCATTACGGGCCTCGCGTGGTCATAAGGCAGAGCAACGAGACGGGGGAGTGAGAGAGTATGGAGAAGGGAGAACACAATACGAAGAAGGAAGAGGCAAAGCAGGATAAGGGCCATGGAGGTACTCTCGATGAGGGATCCTACCGTGGGGCACAAAGAGAAAGAGGAAGACGGGGTAGAGGGCCGTGGCATTGAATGCTGCACTGGCCTTCCTCTACTGGTCCCGCAGTCGAGCAGTTCCCTTTAGTTTATTTTTCCATGCGTAATGAACTCCTCCTCTCCCGACCATTCGTCGTTGCATCGATAGGGCCGACCACCCTGCTACTCGCCACAGACTAAACCCTGTTTCGGAATTCTATGCTATTTCACGTCCGACCGTTTCCCTCCATTTCCCTCCGTTCCTTTTGATACCGCACGACCAGCAAGCTCGCGGATATTTTTGTCTAAGTTCAGCTCAACTTTGTTCCTCGCGTATCGTAACCGGAAATCGGCCATCCGAAATGTTGAAGCGTTCCAATGCTAAACGGTCGACCATCGTTCAGGATACTGGTTTGAAAGTTTGATTTGATATAGTTGATCGTTCGTAATTATAGATATACTCCTGCTTGTAGGTATTTAGAGAAAATAAAGTGAACCTCAAGAGATAGTTAGGAACTTGTCAAAGCTTCTTTTTGTAAATAATAGAAAGTTTAAATTGTAATATAAAATATAATATAAACTACAAGATAGTGTAGAAACTGAATCGAGCTTCAATCGAAGATTATCAATCTATACAAAAATGTCTTATACCTGTGCCTCGATGGACTTACAAAATATAATTGTATTTTTTGTTTGTATTATACAGGATTTGTTTACATAAAAATAGCTTTCTTATAAGATATACGAAGAATTTTGTTGTAGACTATAAGCGTCTAAATGGATTTTCAGAATTCACTCGCATTTATTTCTCGTCGATTTGCTATCAATTAGTTTTTCAAGATACTGTCTTCCTCCATGGTTGGTATTCTCACAGCCGAAATGAGAAAGGTAACTTACAGATAACACTAGAAATACGAATCTCGTGAGGGGAGCTTGATTTTTGGTAGTCCCATAATCAGAGATCCAAGTCCAGTTTGTTCTCAATCGGCTAATGTCATCGATTATTGACGCCGGACGTTATCAACGATTGATCAGGAGCAATTAACACGACATTACAGAGATAGTCTCGAATGGAAAATCCGTTGCATCGCAGCGGTGGTGCCGGTGTAAAACATGATAAACACGCTTCGTATCGACGTTATCGATCGAACATGTCAATTCGACATCGTAGGTATGGCCAGAAACGTAAGTGCGTCCCCTAGGGGCTAGAAATCGGTTATCGCGACAGTTCGAACTTTCCGATCAATCGTATGTAGACCGCTTTTCCCGGTGTCGAGCATGAATGTGGTTGATACGTGCACAATCGATACTCCAGGTACATTGGACCTTTGGTCGGAGATCGTGTTTTCGGGTTCGTCAGAGTGGACAGAGAGAACAGAGTGTGGTAAAGAAGGGACATAGAGAAAGGAAGGGAGAGGAATCGGACAATAATGATGCGTTTCATTGGATCCATTGTGTCCCGAATTCAAGTTCACAGGCACAATTGATGTGTATCTATTGCTGCTACTGTCCAGCGTCGCCATTCAATCGACTTTCAATCTCTGGATGGTGTCGGCTCGCGAGACTGGACCAAAGGAGACCCTCCTGTTTCCAGCATTAGGCGCATTGTAGCTATCGATTGTACTTGGAACCGTCGTATCATTTTCTTCCCCTTTTCCCCTTTTTCTTTTTTCTGCGTTTACAGCACTGAGCATGAAGTCTCGTACAGATTTAGGGTTAATAATATCATTTTTTGATGTAAATATAATCGACAGTGCAATAATCACCTACTTTGCGACTTGATCCCCCACTTAACCGATAAAATTAAAAATAACGAACACACCTTGAACAGAATTACCCAATCGTTCATTAACTTTCAGATTCGTTCCAACGAAAGGGATACTGTTTTTCTTGTGCTTCTCTCGTCATAATCCGTTTCAGAATCAATTACACGATACTTTCACGAGCATGTAACCAGTTCAATCTCGGATTTAATGGAGATGCAGTGGAAAGTGTGTGAAAGCAACTGTACGCCAATTTCTTACATCGATGGGTATTTTATGGGCCAGGTGCACGTAAAATGTCGTTTGCACGAAATAATAACAGTACTGTTTCACAACCGATTATTCACCGTTATTATTGTAATCGGCGATACGTCGAGATTGAAGGTGGCCATTCAACCGCACGATTATGTTTTACATAATAACCTGTCATCATATAATCAGACGAACTTTCGCACGGAATTATTCCCAACAGCATTCTATGGAGATGTGACGTTTTTAGCCGGTGTAAAAGGGATATCATCCCACTGTGTAGGAGGGAATACTGCTTATTGTGCACGACGTCTCCACCTTTTTCCTGTAGTCATTACAGGAACGCAGAATATTGCTAAAAAAAAGGAGGCAAGAAATGGGGAAGATTTAAACGTAATAGTGCCCTTCAGTCTTAACAATATTGTGTAGTGCGTGTAATGTAATAAAAGCGTTAGAAAGAGATTAGAACGCGACGAATACTTGAAGTTACAAAGACAGACCAATCTTTTCTAAAAATTATGAGAATCGACCTAAATTCTCATCATGTTTAATCGTTATGCTCTCTCGTACAGTAACAAGGTACATAACTATGCATTGTACACCGTATACAACAGCACACTGGGTACTGATAACAATACAGAGCATAAAAATAATCGTATGTATTTTAATTTACGAAGTCAACCAGCATGTACATAGTTCATATTGTAACAAGAGATATGCTAAACTATGGAAGAAATTGACAAATATAGGACCCGATGACATATCTGCAGATAGTACAATGCACAAAAATAAGAATATGACAATAATACATATGACAATTAATAAAATCAAATATTAATTTCCAAGGAACAATCGACCCGTTTGTCCAATTAAATTAAAGAACAGAGAATACGACTGGAATTTAATCGTTCGTATTTGTCTTTCGCGTGGAACCACATCAGCCGGTGGTATGAATAACTTAAAGCGTTAATAACAGTCGCGGTGCAGAAAGCACCGTGGCACAATAGAAGGCTAGGTGGAACTTAAACGGAACGAGCGCTGGATTTCTCGATTGCGATTCCATTTGCATACGGTTCTATTCGGCGCGGCGCGGCGCGCGCGACAGAAAAGCGAAGTATTTGCGATTTACGTTTGCTCTCGTTGCAATGGTGGACAAGTGCATATATCCACGGGCACGTGTAACAAGAGGTTGCCTTATCAACCACCGGGTACATGTCCAATCAATTTTCAACGTGACGGCACACGCCGCTTTTGTGGTAATATCTATTATTCGATGTCCCGAGGTCGGCTGAGTCCCACTCTCGCGCATCACACACGTGATCTCCTCGTGACAATAGCTTCGTGAATGCCACGAGATCCCTGGCGTCGCCGACCCCTCCGTTTTTTAGATCAAAAACCACGGATCGCGAGTAATTTCGACGAATACGCAGCCACCGACGAATTTTCGCACGGGTTACAACTCAGACTCCCATGCATTTTCTTAAAAGCCTCCACCGTACAGAGGTGACCCCTAGGATGTTAAAGAGAAACTAAACTTGGAAATTGAAAATGTTGAAGTTGTGAGAGCTTGAGGTGAAGTGAGTAACTGTCATAATTTGTAACCAAAGTGTGTTGACACACAAAATTGAATTAATATTATCAAAAAGATTTGACAAAATTTTTTATCCGTATAACTCGACAATTTCTGAGTTAGTTCTAAGGGGCCGAACTTTGGAGGTTGGTTTTATCCCTTGAACTTGAATTATCGCAGTTAAAAAAGATAAGTAGCTACTATCTTTTTCTGGACTGTTCTACAAAGTTTCATCAAAATCGGACCAGGGCCGATCGCGGCCCTTCTTTACGAGCAACGGTACGATTTTTCCTCCGGCGAATTATCAAACATATGGCCGCTCGTTACAGAATGGCGTCGTTCTTGCGGTATGGATGCTTCGTTTTCCTGTCCCCATGTCTATGTGAATTCCCCCCGCCCGTCCAGAGAGTACGGATAATCTAATTATCCTGGACGACAAATCTCGTTAGCCGTGCTATGCCCATAGTCGACGACGCGGCACGACAACGAGGACAATGTCGTCCTTGACGATGTAAACGCAACGGCGTAACGCAGTGGCTCGTTGCAGTCCGAATAGAAGAAAAAGGAGAGCGACGCCAGAGAGAGAAAGAGAGAGATCGATTCAGATGAGAAGAAGACGACGAATATTCGGAAGTAACAGAGAGGAGGATATCGTTAACGTAATCACGAATTTCTTCGTGAAAATTATTCGTCCGCTTCGCTCCTCTCTCGTTCCTCGGCCCAAGAGGAGCCACGGTAGAAAAGAAAAACGTTTACGGGGGCTTATGCAAATGCAGGTAATTAATTTCGTGAATCCTATTAGCTCTGCCCAACGGTCGTAGGTGCACGAAGGCGGAAATTCTACTGGTAACCCCCCACTTTCTACCCCTAACACCACCCGCTACCACCCTTATCGCGATACTCGACTTTTCGAGATCCTCGACTTTCGAACGTATCCCCGTGTCCTCCACCAAGGGTTCATTTCGAAGCGAACAACGATTATACATTTCGGAAGTATTCGCTTAATTGGATCGTTCTCTAAACTCGTACCAGTAACATGGGCCTATCGAACGCGCGATTTCGATGCGTTAGGTCGACTGTTCTACCTGAGGATCGTTTGGTTAAGGGCTTTATTTCCATGTGATGCGATAGCAGTTAGAAAGAGAAAGTATTATCTATGTGTCTAGATTGGATGGTTGGTGATCGAAGTACTTCTTGCTGGGTAAATTAAGAATAAATAGTTGTGTTCCGCTATCAGATTTCCTGACAAGAGTGTAATTTTAATCTGCATATTGTTGAGATAAAGAATTTTCAAAAGTACAAGATTATAAGTTCGGCGCAGTTCAGTTATACGTTTCCAAACAAAATCCAACCATTTCAAACATCCACCAAAGACAGATTTTCCTGTAAATCACGATTCACGATTCACATTTTACAATTTCCCTATTCGTAAAAAAAAATATATATATATATATACACACACACATATATATATACCCACGAAGCTATTCGATTGTATTTCTGTCATTCCGCGGGATCGTTCGCATCATTGTCATAAACGGTTCGACGCTTCTGCTGACCCAATCGGTAGCAGTTAATGTGCCTATCGTGAAAAATTCGTTAATTTCACAGTGACTGCGTTCGTCCCGTTGCTCCTCGTTGTGTACAACCCGGTCCCTTCGTTTGTACGTGTTCTCGTGTGTGTACGTTCGCGTACAACTGAATCCGTATCGAGCAAACCAGGACGACACACGACTCTCGCAGCAGCTTTTCGGGTTCCCACCGGTGAGGGTTTCTACCGCCCTTCCGACGTCACGTATTATTGACGGCTTAAATTCATTAGATTCTCTCGCGGAACAATGAGAGAGGGTGAACACCATCAGAATGTAAGTTGGAAAAAGATGGATAGAATGAAGAAGAGACACGTGAAACGCGCGTGGTATTTACGCATCGAGATTGAGATCAATTATGGACAAAAAAAAAGAGTTCAAGGAAAATTTAGTGTGTTGTAGCTTCAATAAGTGTTACTTCAGTTCACAAATTTTAGTTTGGGGTATTGACGTAAATTTTTTACTAAACAAACAATTTATTGTAACTTCTTACATTTTCTAGAATATCAATAAATTGTAACATTGGCTACAAAGAAGGGGAGTATCGCTGCCTCTTGAGAAGTCACATTTAATGTCTAAAGTCTCTCTTTCTTGAAACCTCATACTACTTGCCGAAACTCTGCAATAACGATAATATGTCGAAAGAAATGCATACCGATATCGATCGAAATAAAACACCCATAGCATAAACTTCCAATACTCTATATAATGCCGGAGAACATTACGAAGTTTCGATAAATTCCGATGCAGGGAGTATACGTATCCAGGCGAAATTGCTGAGACGTGTTTTGGAAAGAGACCGAAAGTTGTAACGACCACACGAGAACTCGACTGTCGTTTCCAATCGTGAAACGTAATCCCGGACGTTATGCTTCGATAATACACAGGAAAAGTACGGAGTTACAGGAAATTCGTTGGTCCTCCTTTCATCAATCGATTCATTTACCAATCCCGATTGAAAGACCACGCGGCGAATCGATGACCTATCCTACTTTTAAATCAATTGCTCGCTACGTGGGAACGCGCATCCGATGAAAAGCCAGGCCCTAGCCAATAGACCGGCTCGATGAAATCAAACCTTGAGCTCTGCCAAATTCGTTTCAGAGAGCACCGGCGTGCAGTTTGTTCATCGCGCGAATAGGACGGAGAAGGATGCAATCTGAAGGGATTGAACGATCGCACCGGGAATCAATTAATTCTTTCGATCAACGATTCCGCTGAGTAAAAATATTTTACACCACCAGAGCAATGCATCAATCCAGTGCACAGCCTAAAAAATTCCCTAATACTGGTTAGTTTATTCTACTTTATAGAATATAATTAAGTGTCTATAATGTATAATATTGTATGCAGAATATAGCATAGAATATTGCGAATATAACGAATTTTGCAGTTTGTATAGTATCTTTTATAGTTTCACGAAGACGTTAATGGCAATTTTATTCTTTTTATTTTTTTCTCTACACCAAATATATAGCTTACTCATAAATATTAAGATACATACTTATACATATAAAGTATATAAATTGAGCGCATAGCTGCCTCAAAATATTCCTTTGAAATACTTATTAGCAATATGACAATCGATAATGTACATAAGCACAAATAATAAAAATATAAAGATAATAAGAATGGTTTTCTTAAAATGTTATATAACTTGTCAAAATCTTCAAAAATCAATATTTACCCAGAATTTATACGTAAAAGTATATTAGAAATTCGTTCATGTGATACAAATCAAGTTACATACAGATGTAATCGAATTAGCATTGCCAACATAAGGAAGAACGAAAGAAGTAAATTCGAGAGTCGAAAATGCGTATCAAAGATTCGATCAAAGTAGAAGGATGGAAATCAAAGCGGTTCTGGTAAAAAGATGCGGGCTGGAGATCGCGTCTTTCATGCGATCCTATGCAAAGAGAAAGCCGACGATAAGGTTTAATCCTGAACGGTGCACGGCGAATGCGGATAAAGGTGTGAAAACAGGCGAGCGTGGAAAAGAGAGGTTATACAGAGAGAGGACAAGACGGCGCTCTATCTATCTTTATTCCCAGTGTCTTGGTATTAATTTCACGATTATTAATTGTGAGGACATTATTAACTCGAGCCTCGACAGACTTTCATAGAAAGGGTAAGGTGAGATATAACCGGAGGATGAGACGGTTTAAAATGCGAGAGGAATGCACGAGAAACGCTTCATGGGACGAGGAAGAGACCGCCAACGCTGGATACGACGAAGGTCACGAATACTGCGTTAATGAAAGGGAAGTTAATCACTCCGACCAGACGATAAAGACTATGTCGCCGCACCCCCACACGTACACGTAGAGTATTGGTGAGGGCAACGCGCGCTTTTCGCTCCACAGTTTAAAGCTCTTTAAAACACTATATAGCTATGTATTTGGAATTTTTGAATTATATCTTTTAGTGGGGTAACATTCATCTTTAATTTTTCGCGTTTGTACGTGCTTCGAATTTAATGGAAGTCGATGAAAGTAGTTTTAGCTGTTTTCGTTCAACTGAGACATATGAATCTATATATATTAGGTTGTCCGAAAAGTTTCCTTCGTTTTATAAGGAAATAATAGACGCACAATGTTTTTTGTTTTATATTAATTTATTAAATTATGCATGAACATAATAATAGAAATAAAACGAAATGGATCATACCTAATTGAATAAAATAATATAAAACAGAAATTGTTGTTCATCAATTATCACTTCACGAAACGAAAGAAACTTTTCAGACAACATTGATTCAAGAAAATATTCCAACATTTATAGAAATCTTTATGAATATATCATGTGTGCTACACGAAACATTTAAAGTTTCATTAGCATTGTAATGAGACACTGCTATCAAAATTATATTGGTAGAATTTGAGACCGATTTGAAAATGTATGTTTAGTATAACACATACTATATTCATGGAAAATTTTTATAAATGTTCAAATACTTCTGTGAATCAATGCAGATTCAGCGGGTTAATTCCACAGAAGTGCCCGATTGAACGAAATTTCTCGTAAATATAACAAATCGGGAGATGAAATGGTATCGTCGACGATGTTACCCCTCGAAGACTTTCACAGCATCGAACTAAAGAAATAACTTACGCCGCTTCCCGTTCTTAGTATCGGAAGAAAAATGCGTTTGCACCAGACCCGCGATTGGAGGGTACAAAATGGATGATAGAGATATAATTCTAAGAATGCAGACGGAATCTTAAATCACTCTTTTTATGGTGAATTGAAGAAGGCTCGTCTGTGCGAATTTCATACAATTCCTCGAAAAAGGAAGAAAAGGAGAATAAAGAGTAATTCCTGTGGGAGGTGAAACTTGTTTGCGAAATGAATTAAAGATCCCCGACGAACTTGAATTTATTCTTCCATCGAAATTTACGATTATATATCCTGTCCGTATTCTCTATCGTAATTCGCAGAAAATTGAAAAAAGATTGAAATCTAACTTTCTACATTGTGAAAGAAATTAACATTCGACACAAGTTTTGTCGTAAAATTTATAATCAAATTTTCATTAGACAATTTAACTTGCATGTTACATGAATTCTCTGCATTTTTGTAAAGTAAAGTTTTCCATAAATGCATAAATATCTTGAATCTAGTAGTAATTAACCTCCTGATATTCTCATGAAAGCTAAACCTCGGCTGCTTCTCTAGAATCTCTTAAAAAGTCCCAGTTTCTATTGAACGGAAAGTCTGTAATACATTTTCTTGTGTAATTTCGCGATATAGATGAACGAGGACGAGAGTGTCGTACGATACCACGCATTCTGAGAACGAGAACTCGCTCGTGGCATGAATAATCATACACACGCGGATTGTAGAGCGACAAGCCGCTCGCAATTATACAAAATGTAACCAGCACCGGTACGAGAACTAATTCGGAGATGCGCGAACACATCGTCAAAGGGGAAAATACGTTTCTTTATCGCTACGCGAATCGCGAGCGGATAAAAAAATCTGCTGGATATTCAGCTTGAAGCTTCGAGCTTCAACGTTTTAACCCAGAATTTTCTTTGATAATGCAGCGGAACCTCTATATCCGCGAGAAATGCATCCCCTGAAATTACCGCCAACGCGAAATTCGTATGCTGATACGAGGTTAAGCGGAGGAGTGGGGGAAACACGCGCGAAAATCGAGTTACGTATTGTCACATATGTATTTAAATACATGCAAACATTAAATCGTAGACCGTGATAAAATTTCGAATGAAAATCCCTCCGAATGAATCATACGTGTAACAGAAAAGAATATGCCTTCTTTTTTCACTTTTAATAATTATTTCTTGTTGTAATGATCGATAGATTATAGATGTTTTGGTAAATACATATTTTTATGAATATGATTGGAAGATGAAACCTGAATATTGGTCTGAAATATTGCCCTCGTAGAATAAGATAATTATACAACTTGTAATTTTTAAAATTTGCTTGCTAAGTTTTATTTATATTATTAAAAAACTTCATTAACAGACATTGTATTGTTATGAAAATATAGGACTTATTTCATATACTAAAAATTATGACGATTATTTTATTCTGGACACTTAATGTATGTTCCCACATTGTATGCATTTTCGCACCTTCAAATTTCATACTTGATTTTAAATTCTGTTCTCTTTATGCAAAATCTAATGATTGATTACGGAAACGATTAATAGGATCAAATTTTGTATTAATGTAAGATAACAATTCAAACTACATATACAGGAGTATTTGCAAAAGTTAGAAAAAACTAAATATATTAATATATCAACTAACTGACCACCATGTATTAATTACAATATTTTTATATAAATGATGATAAAAGATGCAATTAGAAATTTGAATACATGGATATTTTTAAACTTCAAATATATTGATAATATATTGAAATATATTGATAGATATTTATAAACTTCAAAATGAAATAATTTTCTAGTAACTTTTCAGGTTAATTTCATTTCACCATTAGTATTATTTATAATATCTTTATACAATCGAATGTATTAATTTACACTATTCAGTTCGAAAATCCATTCAAAAGATTTAAATACATGGTTCATTACAGGTCAAGCTTCCCAGTAACTTTTTATGTTAACCTCGCTTCACCAGTGTCATAATAATTTACCAATATCCATGCACATAATTGTTCCACAACACTGAATGTTCCTGCGCACATACATAAAATTCCAATATCTAATCTAAAAAATTTTAATTGTCCACTAAAAACATACATACGTATCCGTCCTACGTCTAATTATGTACTATAAGTACATAAAATTTGCGCAATTTGAGGTTAAGCGTACTCGAAACAGTTTTCAACTGTCATTTCTTACCTTCTTGTTGCAATGGCTGGTGCATCAGGCATAATCAAAAGTCGCGGCGAACGAAATTAGGAAGGCGGTAAAGTTTGAGGGAACAGTCTGCGGTGCGTAGAAAGTGGCGTTGCGGTGGTCAACTCTCTCTTCCGTCCCTTATTTCGCCTTTTCCGCTAACGGAAAGTGCTCGTTGGTCGCGAGTGCAATTAACTGCGGCACAGGCAAGGGCGCGGAGAGAACTCTTGCTTGTAATTCGTAAGGTATTTCGCGCGGTTAGACGAAACTTGATAACTTTAGCGCGTGACACCTGCCGCGCGTAATCAACCTGCCCGAGTTAACTGGGTTTCTCGTACTAACCGTGCCCCCACAGCCCCAAGAGCATTCCTTTTGCTACTGCTAGCAGCCGACGCGTATTGTCTCAATCTGGCGTTGTTGTCGAGGCTGCTGAGCGAATTCATGCTTGATCAGCCAATGAGAAAACGTGAACGCTATGTTATGTTGTACCTAAATTTCCTACAGGGGGCAGCAAGTTAATATGCGCCGTGGTTCTCGCGAATAGTTGGTCGTTTCTTGTGTACTTGAAATTTTGCGAGTGAATGGCCGTACGAATGTTTTATAATAATGTGCAACGTAGTCATATTGTGGTGTATATAGAATTGTTATTGGATATAATAAGTAGGATAAACCGTGGATGAGCGTAGGAATGATATAATTTGAGAGACACGAATGTTGATTTGACATTGAAATTTGAAAAATCTTACAAGAATGTTGAACGTTGTTGAACGTTGTCGTGTAAAACGATGAAAATTGAATATTAGAGACAGATTTTCAGTAGTATATATATTTGTAGAGTAGTGAAGTGGCATGGTATTGGAATTCGTATAAATTTTGTCGTAAGATTCGTTTAATTTTGATTGTCTTGGTGAATGAAAGTAATATCTTTGTTTCATCGCAGAAGATGCAATTGGCGGGAAGTACGCATCGTGCATTGTACATAGATAAAAATGGTGAATATCGATCGACGATATCAAGTTTTGAATTAATCGAAATTGAGAGGTTTGATACGAATGGCTTAAATGTGACAGGTTATAGGCTAGAACGTTAAACATAAAATGTTAGATGTTCATTAGTGAATATGATATTTAAAATTTGGAAAAATGAATTGTTTTTCAACAGTTTTATATGGATTTTCAATTCTTTATGAATGAAAGCAGTTCAATAAACGACATGTTTGTTTTATCCAGAAAGATATAATTGGCGGGAAACGATTTATTACGCGTGTATTATACACCACAATAGTGAGTGTATGGAAATAAACAGTAAAGTTGTCTATGCAATAACGGTAAAATGTAAGAATACAATGTATTATGAAATTAGTTTATCCAGGTCACAATTCGTTCAAACTTATAAAGGAAATTAAGTATTAAAAAGAAGAATATTACATTCAATCGTATACGAATGAAAAAAATTCATTCTTTAAATGTGTGAAATTATTACAGCATAACATCCAATCGTCATTTTAGATTATTTATAAACATTAAAGGAACTATTCCTAAATATACTTTTTAATTGTGATGGTTGCAAATTATGACTAACTATGCAATATACTCGACGTCATAGAAGGAATTAGAATAATTTTTAGAAAATTTCATTACATATAAATTTTACTATATGTATATAAATTTCATTATATGTAATTTTCCCTACATCTGCAAATAATTATAATCTGATACTTAGCAAATATACTATATACTATATACGATGACACAATAATGAAATTAGACATGCTTCTGAGATTCGAAATTTACGCGGCTGAATCGTTCGATGAATGAAGTCTGGTGTAAGTGAATGCGCTCTCTGATTGGAGCGACCGACGACGAATTTTATTTTATTTTATTTTGCTCGAATGTCTTGATTGGATTGCCCACTGCATCCTTCTTTTTTATCGATACTGTGCAAAAGTGAAATGACGTAGACTTCTATATATTAAAGGTATTTCTAACGAAATTTTAAAGTGGATGCAAATAGCCAAACTTGTAGAAAATTCCAGATAATTTACAAATGAAAATTTTTGCTAACATCAATTCGCTAATTATTATAATATTTAATAAAAGTAGTATATTGAAAGGTTTTAAGAATAACGATTTTTAATATACATACATATGTGTAAGGCCCATACAACGCTTTAAAAAAGTTTGTCAATTACTCAAGAAAAATATTGCACTAGAAAAATTTAAGAATAGAAATCTTTGATGACGATCTTGATTCGCGCTAAACTTAATAATTATTTTTAAAAAATACCGGATATATATACAATAAAGTTTATATTTTAAAAAATACTATACAAGAAAATGTTCGCATTATATAAAGATAAGGCACACATAATATCACCTACAAGACACTCGTCGAAATTAAATGAAATCTTCGACGCGGTAGCAATTACAGCGAGGCCGCCCTTTAACCATGTAACGCATCCGCAGAGAATACAAGCAGAAATGTAACAAGAGCAAGAGCAACAAGTGCTCAAGACGTAATTACCCCTCAACTTCGCTTCAGAGACCGTTAGCCGGCTAACAAATCCGCGTTCTGCAGAAACAGCAAAATAAATCGTCAAACTTCCACCAGGATTCATGTCGAAGGAACTCATTAAATTCCTCTTCCTAATCCTCGTTGGGAGAGGGAGAACGTTCAAAGACACGTCCTCATCCGGAAGTAAATTCAATTTCGACCTTTAAACGAATCGAAACGGTGAATCTTATCTTCTTGCTCCACCAAACCAAAGAATCCACTCCACCCGCTCCCGCGGAAAAAAGAAATTTTTCACAAAAATATACTAATGAGCTACGTATCATGATTATATTGACAAAATTTGAAACTACAATCTGAAAACGTATATAGAAATTATAAGATAGTCACTGCAAAAAAGTTAGTATAGTTTATGAATATTCCTTTTAACACGTACACATAATAAGTGTGGTCTCACTAAATATTTAGGCTTATTAATAAAGTAGAAAATTGGCTGTTGAAATAGTTCTGTGATGTCTATAAAATATATGCATAAATATCTTGTAGTTTCTATTTATATTTTCAGATTAATAGATGTGCTTTCGATGGATTTTTACACCTTCAAATTTCCCACAAGTACATACGATTACGACTACGTGTATTCCAAAATTTATTGTTATTAATGGATCACCAATGACTTATATTACCGATCTGCTTATATTCACCTGCTTGTCCCTCCACAGGTTAATATAAACGGAGTTCCACCGTATAACGAGGGTTAGGAGGAAAGAAGATGGGACGAGACAAAAGTTGGGAAAGACGAGAAAAAGGAAAAACCGCCTGGCAACCACCCTCCCGTGGTGGATGCACCTCCGCGAGTAGCAGCCTCCCTCCAAAGCATGGAACGTGGCGCATGCTCATCCGGGAATCGAACCCGCGAAGGCACAACGTCACCGGCGAACCAGCCGCAGGGATCGTCAGTGCGTTTGGCGAACAGTTCGCGAACGGACGTGTTCCTCGTGGTCTCTTGGAGAACGATCTAAACCCAAACTATAAACACAGGAGAATCTGACAGAAACACGCGGCGGTTGCGTCCACTGGTGGTACCAACCAGCAGAGGACGCGTCATGCTGAAAACCTTCATGTCGTTTCTTCGTGCTTAATTCGTTTCTTCATGATCGATGATAACGCTGAAGTTTGCGTGTCCTCGTCGTAAAACGCTTCCTCCATAGGTCTTCAAAGGATTAAACCATTCAATTCGTGTCTTTGATCTTGGTAATAGGTGAATGACGTGCTGGTGACCTTCTCGGGGGAGCGTGCACCGAGACACCAAGGTCGTTCACGATCAATGTTCGCCGCCACGTGACGAGATTCGCCGTGCACTCTGCGTTCTGTTAAAATACTTCCGCGAAGAGGAATTCGACTGAAAATTTCGATATTTACATTTTATAATTTATCATTCTCGAGACCTTCGTTCGCCTTATTTCTTATTCGAAACGTTATATGAGAAAAAAGGACACCAGAAGAATTCTACTCACAAGATATCGATAGCTCTCTTTTCTATATTTCGGGGTATTTCTCTTCTATGAGGAAACAAGCCGTGAATTTGATGTAAATCCTCTATTTCGTCGCGTGATGATGTGGTGTGGTGAACTTTGTATTGTATAGAAATATATTGTACACTGTACATCGTTGAACTTTTGTTGAGTGGTTGGAGATAGAAACACGTGAGAATAAAGAAAAGGAAGAGAAAAGAAAGAGACATAGAAAGAGGGACACAGTGACGTGCAGTGCGATCTGTGGTAAGAAGACTCTAGGGACTACGAAAGCCCAGCTACGACGTGACATGGCGGGGAAATCATAAACGGAGAGGGTAAACGAGAGCGAAGGGTGAAGAAATTGGAAAGAACGCGTGGTTTCGGTGAACGTGGCTCCTGAAGACTGGATTTTCGTCAACGTGGCTGGTGAGTCTTGTTTTATTTATTATTAAACGCTTGTCTTATCGTTCTACGAGGAATGCAGGGTGCCAAAATGATTTTCCAGCGATACATGAATGAATATAAGTCTCGTTGAATGAGAAATGGAAACATCAATCTTTTGTAAGAAGGAAAGAGCAACAAGTGTTGCTGTTGATATCGCACCGCGGAGACAATCTTTGATATAAATTTGTAAACACTGGCGCGCACGCGGTTTGCACACCGATATCGATAAATTCGCGCATTTTGAACCAATTTTTGATTCTTGTGAAACTTGAAGCAAGGATTGTAGACAACATTATATTAATTTTATCAGTGATGCTTTGACTGATTAAAAATTGACACAATGTTTGCGGTGGATTAAGATTTCAAAATATTTGGTAATCAATTTTAAATAGCGTCGCTATAAAGAAATCCTTGTTCTATTAAGAATGAAATGATTGTAGGTTTCAGACATGCATAATTTTAATTCATGCACTCTTTATTCATCCTTGGACGATGAAAACTGAATCAATTTTGTCTTACGTAGATATTTCACGTTTATTGCTTACAAATAGTTACATAAAAATGATATTTGAACATCATTTCCTATAGTCTCTTTTCGTTATGACAGTTCACATGCACAAAATTGAAAATTTTTCCGTATTATGATAATATTTTTATGTTTTCGAACGCTTGTTTTCTAGTCAGTAATAAAGGAAGAAGTAAATATTGGTAACTGTTAACATAAAGTTACAGCAAGGAAATCGGAAATTAAGAGCTAAATAGCTTCGTGGTACTTTATCGAAGGCAATTTCGTTCAATTATTAAGTTATCTCCTAAAGGTTCTTTTCCTGAACTAAGCAGCATAGAAGAGAGAGCGAGAAAGATTATTCGACTGAAAAAGTTTTAATAGCTTTTGAAATATTTTCTAAATGCTTTTGCTTTCACATCTGTTTTATAAGTTTCCTTTTATCGACACATTCCCTTCGTGCTGTTCGACTCGAACTTCTTTTGATTGTGAGATCGAGAATACTCGGTATCGATAGCCGATAGAAAAAATTAATATCTACACTTTTTAAACTCACTGTTGAAAAAATTCTAGAGAAAGATTTTGAAAGAAAATGAAAGTATCTCTCTTCTTAAAGAACAGAAGTATTACGTACATGTTACGTATATTCTATACATATAAGGATATTATTAGAGTAGTTATAGAGTACATATTAGGGTATTTACATCTCGTTTCTTTGATTCATCATATTTGTAAAAGATTGAAAGAAAAAAATTGTTTAAACGATATAGTCATCTTTTTCGTATCATTAAATGTAGCGATATAAGACTAGATTATACTCTCAATCATCATATTGTTGCGTTCGTTGTTGAATGAAAAACTTCCTTTACCATACCATACCAATTACCATAAAGTTTCATATTTGACTTCAAAAGTACACTAATTATTTTCTAATTATAGTCAATCCAAATTCAAGGATATCATATTTTCAGCAACTCGTAACAATCAACCAAACGCGTGAACGACACACGATAACTATAACCTTCTAACCTTATCTTTTCACGTAACTTCATTAATTTAAAATATAATCAAAATTAAACGATCGGTCAAGTCCAGGGGTTAAGTTAGGTCGTCGAGGGGTGGATCAATGTGGCTGTATCACGCGAGTACCGTTCCGTATATCGTGGCTTATCGTCGGCTGGAATGAAGTCGAAAGAATTCAGAGTCTCCTCTGAAATGGCCCAGAAAATATTTGCGTGGGATTCCAGTCGCAACATCTTTCGTTTCCCTTCCGTTGGCGACGCGTGGCGTCGTTTTTGCGACACGACACTTGCCACAATGGCATGTCGTCCCGTTAGACATTACAAGTCCTATTACGCGGGAATTTTCGACGATAACGAAGTCCTGCTCCTTTCTTTTTCCCTCGACATAGTTAATCGACCGAAGGATTGTTAGCTTTAGGTTATTGTGTTCAAATCGTATACTTAACGTTCTACAATATAACGTCTGTAGCCTTTTAATTTACGAAACAAATTCTGTAATCAAAATTGTATTTATCGAGTAAGTATCTCGTGTTCCCAAGTTTGGCCCATAAGTTTGGTAAAATACTACACGATATCCCTTTTTATCCAAATTGACAAGTTTAATATTGAAAATCGTCTAGTACATTATAGCACCTTAATATTTAAAAACGAGAGTATGTGTATGTTTGGAAGTAACAAGTATCGATATGTTCGAAAGATATCGAAAGAAGGGTTTGTCAGGAACATGATATTACTAGTCGGAAATTATTTTTTGCTCGTGGTGACTGTTACATTAGCGAGGAAGAATAAAAACGAGTAATATAGTCCGAAACGTTGGATGACAGCCGGTAAACCCCCATTCCGCCACGGCTTATACTCCATTGGACAAATTGCCGCCAATCATAAATAATTGACAGACAATCACGAGGGATTTAGATTTTCCAGCTCGGCTTGTCCATAAATTTGATACCGGTTTTCGTGACAATTCCGCCATTCTAATTTACAATGCGTTCCTCACATTTACGTCATATTTTTCATACTATCATCTGTCAGACCGAAAAGCAACTAATAACGTTCGTTTCATAATTTAATGAAGCATATCTGCTATGTTCATCTTATTATTGAAAATTCGAAGGATTGGAAGCTTGTAATTTGACAGATTATTAGTTGGTAATGTTAATAATTCATGAAATCTATGAATTATATATTTGATGAGAATTTTAATGCGATGGTTAATAGACTGTGAATGCTTACACACTTATAGAAAATCGAAAAATGCAAAAATGTTAGAATTTTTTTGGTTAAAAATTGATAAATTGTTGTTTCATAACTCTGTAAATTGTTCAAAATCCTTACGACGAACGTTGTATTATATAATTGTAAAAAATTATTCCTTTTGATTTTTTTTGGGATCACGGAGATATGGGATATAAGATCCTATTCTAAATGAGACTTTAAAATTGTTCATAACATATATTTTTTTTTAATTTTTCGTGCATCATTGCGTTTATTACAAATAGCAAAATTCTGTTGCCTTGAAAAATTTAAGTACACCTATCTTAAGCTTAATTACAAATTCCTGCTCTGCAACGAAAATATAAATACTGTAAAATTTGTCAAATTCTTATCTCTAATTCTTCGAAGATTGGAAAAGAGTATTTTCACCTTTCTATGTGCGAAGACCTGAAAACCAGAGTAAATCAATTATTCCTTTGCTCATGCAAATACGAATACTATCGTGTAGAAAACAAATGACAAATTTATTCGTAAAATTCAAAGGCTTCCCTTTTTTGAGAAAAAATCACTGAGGGATTGGCTCGCGTGTGTCTCGAGAATTTGTAGGGATCGCGCGTGATTCGAGGAACAGCCGTCACGGACACACGTATACATCAAGATCGCGAATGCCTCGGAGTAGCATGCCTTCTGTAATCAGATAACGAGCCTCGCAAACGAAATCCCGCGATGATATTTTTGCCTTCATACGTTTAACAAAATGCCATTCACGTACATTCAAACGGCACGTATCTTCGTGTAAAGTAAGCGCTCAGATTGCGATCAATGAAATACCATTGTTTCTAATCTAAATTTATTTCTCTACCGTTGATTGTCTTCTCGTGTTTTGTCAATTACTATATACCATAGTTAACGTATACGATACTATTGGCACACATAGCGTCCACTCAGTAATTTAACTAATTCTGTTGTGTTTTAGCTTTTATGTGTTTCGATGGAATTACTTTACCACCACAATATACAGCATAAAAAGTCACAAAACATTGGATTGACCTTTTTTTTCGTATTTAACATGGTTTCGTAAATATTCACAGTAACATGAAAACTCGCAATTGTTTTAAGAGGTGATTTCACTTCTATAAATCGTTTGTTAGCTAAAATAAAAAATGTCGAATTGCCGGATTTCCGTCAGGGTTTTTCGCAAAGAACTGTTCAAAGGCTGTTTATTCGAATATCATTAAAAAATGAAACTACAAAAAATTAAACAACTCTGTACCGCCAATAGTGTCTTTTGAGTTATATCATTTCTTAAATGAGTGTGTGAAATGCATAATTTCTGCATCTTTGAATCTTTAAATACCCCATACATGCATAAAAATCCGTAGTCTACTTGTTGAAACACATAGAACGTAACTAACACAACTAACGTCACAAATGATATTCCTAATGACATATACCTAATTTGTCACAAAACCCAGTAACTTGTCTGAAACCTCCCTTAAACTTTAACACACACACATGGATCGAGCTCGAATCGTGCAAAGAACGACGGAAATGGCAATTCCCTTGGTACACAGAGCACATAGGAACTTCCGCCGAGCAGACAAGATACATTTCCGCGTATAATTGCGCGAGATAAGATATAAGGATTTCTGTTTCGAGATCGAGCGCTCGTTCAGGTTGGATGGAAAGTCGGATCCAGGGATCGTAGAGGCAGGAGAACCACGACATTCAGAAAGGGGTACGACGACCAAGTTTCCGGGGGGTTTTCGGTTGGAACTCGTTCGTAACCGGAGTCCGATCCGGGCCGTAATTACAATTCGAACAAAGTTATGCTGGCCTGGATCAGGCGGGGATGTGTCAAGTATTTAATCAGGGCCGAGTCGAGTCTACGAGAGACAATAGATGGCGACCAACCAACCCTCCTTCTCCTCAGCCTACCTAACCCCTTCTATGGCTCTATCTTTCTCTTACCATCGTTTGTCTCCTTCATCTACCCCCTCCTGCTCTGCCAACGCTATGACTAGGGGTGCAATTATGTCGACCTCATTTCAGGACAGCTTCACTCCTCCCTTTGAATTGTACCGTAACTCCTCGTATCTCCCTCTGCCCCTTTCCATCCACATTTCTTTCCCAGGAGATCAACCTTTGAGTTATTCCTCGATTACTGGTAGCTGTACGTTAGTGTAAATTATATTTGTTTAAATAACTTAGTTTCCTAATCCTTCGTTTCTTATAGCGTTGAAAATTTGGTTTATTTCTAGATTGCGGATTTTGGCGCACTTATTTATGAGGAATTTAAAGGTATAAAGATGAACAAAATGCGTGAATTTCTAAGAATCGACATTTTACATACTACTATCTGTTTCACAGTTTTCTTTCTTTGCTTTTGGATTCCGCAAGATTTTCTTTGCCTTAGATTATGCTTGTTTTATTTCTCTTTATGTAGCTCCTTTTGGTGTTATGTTTACCTCGTTGATTTCTTCATGAGTCTTGTTTAGCGCAAAGCATCTTGGTTGAGATTCTTCTTATATGCTCGAATGAATTATGCTGTTTTTCTTTCGCTTCTTGTTACATCGCAGCAGCATTGTAATCGTGTTAGCACGGAGGGTAATCGCACAGAAAGAAGGTTGTTGCTGTTTTGACAAGATATCATAAAGTTGCTTTTTCTTCAGTAGCATTTTTCATATTCAAAGTTGGGTTGACAGTTTCACGGAAATGTAATTGGCCGTGCGTCATAAAATATTAATTGAGTCAACGCGTTCACTTCTAAATTATGCAATAAAATTATAAATCGCGAAATTGTGGAATTGTGAAAAAATATTTTTCAAGTAATCTGTGTCAAACGTATATGTAAAGTTTTACGATATACGAGGAAAATGTATTGTACGAAAATACAATTATATTCACTATAAAAATTATTTTTTATCACGTAGCATTGCAGATATGGAAAATTGTATTCATAGTGAATAAATATAATTGATATTTTACGAAATTTTAAACGAACTAAGTTCTAAATAATTATGAGGATGCATCGTATGCGTTAATAATCAAGGGAATGTATTTTTATAATATAATTAGTAAATATACTAATATACTAGTTTACTAATCTACTAATGTACTAATGTAATATTCTCATGTTGCTTGGTCTTTTGAGCCTATAATGTAAACTCAGTAGGATTAAGGAGGATTTGCTTAATTGTGTAAAAATACGCATTTTGAGCGTGCTATTGTGAGAAAAAGATAAGAGGCTGGTGATAAGGCTAATTAAAAGAAAGAAAATAAAAAGAAAAGAAATTTAAGTTACGTTGTTCTATCACTGTATTCTATGTAGCTTTTTTGTAATTTGGTAATTATTTGAGGTCTACAATATCAAATATAAAAAATGAAAATTTCTGTGATTATATAAAAATTACAAAGGCGGTCTTGAAACATAACACTACAAATTATTTTCAAGTAAAGGATCTGCAAACTTGCTTCATTGAAAAATAATTTCAGCCAGGCAACAAATTTTGTTTAGCGTAGCAACAAAGTTTTTGATAATAGTTAGTCAAGCAACTCGTGTCATGATTAATTCAGACATTTATGTTCTTTCTCGCCATTTTGAATTAAATAGCTGGAAACGGAATGTGTTTTTGTTTGTTGCCCGGAGGATTGCTAGTACCACATAAAGATAACAAACGCTGCTACGTCTTTTTCCTTCATGAATTGCAAATTCTCGTCCTCATGCTTCTTCCGCTTTCTTCATCAGCTTTACCATGTGTGTATCTTTGAAACTTTAAATCCGCTTTGCCCGGTTGTGCCACGAGGTACATAAATTCAAACGCTTTTTGATACAGCATCTACCAATGTTCACACGTTTATACACGATGGTATTTCGTTGGTAATTTCATGAGAAGAAAAAGGAGATTATTAGAAGGCATTAATATTGGAACAGCTATTTAATAAACAACGGTTTATCGGTAATCGATTATTCCCAACAGCAAATCGGTTGTAATCAGCAGATACTGTATAAAAAAACGAATAGATTTTATTTTTAAATATAAATATTTAAATAAAACTTTATTTATTAATATTTTCACGTGAATATCGCCTAAAAATGTAATAATTACACTGCTGATGCTTCACAGCAATTAATTTGTGGAATTTTGCAAAACTTATTCTTAATACATTTCATATATTAAAACCTAAACTTCTATTTTATTAATAAATAAATAATGGTAATTTTTTCGTTATGAAAGTATCTAATATATCTATTCCAGGGCGTAACAATCAAAACAGGGCGAATATTTGCGGAAACTAAAAAAGACTACCTAAACTATATAAGGCACACTAAACTTTTATATTACTACTAAAAAGAAAATCGTGCATATTATTTATCACAAAGTTACCTAGCTAACCTATTCCACTATATTATATGATTTTTTTTCCATAAATCGAGGTCTCTAACAATATCCAAGTAAATACACGATCAGTTCTTGGAATTTCGTGGAAACAACGGTGGGCCAGTTAAGCCATTGGGTTTATTACCGAATGAATTTTCCGGCCACGGCCGCGTCGCCGGATTATGCAATTTAAAACGAGTTAATTGAAGTGCAATAAGTCGTTAAAACTCTTGAGCAAATTAATTAATATAAAAGCCGGTTAGAATAGCGCAGAGCTAAAGCGCACAGCTCTCCCAGTCCTGTTGCCTCCAACCCCTTGGTCCCTTTGCCCTAACCAACCCCCTCTACAACCCTTTCTCTCTCTCTCTCCTCTCTTGCTCTCCTCGTTGGAGAGAGCAACGGCAGCGGTAGCAACGATGGCGCAAGCAACGGCGGGGTCAGAGAGGTAGAGATCAGGGAGGAAAAGTACGGTTAATGAAATAATGTACGCCCGAGGTAGTCCTCGAGCACGCAGCGCGCAGCGCGGGATTTAACTTTTCCACGAAAATACTTGCGCAAGCTAAAGAGGCGACACCCCATCCCTTGGTTAGCAGCTACCGGCTACCCTCTTGCCGCTTTGAGTTGCAATCGCGGCGAGGGTGGTACTCGGTGACTCGATCGTTGAGAAATCAAAGGAAACACGAGACGTAACCTGTTTAATTAAGAACTTCGTACGATAGAGTTGGTATGTAGCCACGTTAATGATTTAGCCCCGGCGCTACCGCTTTTCGCCGATGCCATTTGGCAATCGTTTCCTTTCGTTTGTTGGGATGTTGTACTGTACTGTTTGCTAGTAGATGATTTTATTTTGGTAACAGAAAAATTATTAGTGCCGGCATTGGATTATTTACATAGGACACCAAATTATCCAAAATCGCACTAAAATTATATGAATTTATTAAATAAATTTGCATGGAATAAAGAAACCGGAGAGAAGATGAAAGCAATATGAATCCCGGCGGATGTTGCTTAATTTGTTATTTAATATTGTATTGTACATTTCTGATGGTGAATAGAAGGAACATACGAGATCGGGAATCCCGACCTTGGATTTCGCGCGACGGAGCCAACATCGTGAAGCACGGGGGAATATTAAATCCAATCTGACACGAAATTCAATATCGTATTATTCGAAAGAAATCGAAAATATAGCTCTTGATGCAGCGTATTACGTTCCGTGCACCGTATTACGTCCCTTTACATCTCTACCTATGGGCGCACAGTGGCCTTTACAATCGCACGAAAATATTCATAACTCGATTTTCAATTTGCGCGTTGGAATACCAGACGCGATATATCCCCGGTTTATCATGCTGTTTCTCCCCTGGGAAACTTTTATTTCATCGCACTACCAGATAATTAAATATATAAAAAAACGGTGCTGTTGACAAGCGAAATAATAAATCGCGTTAAATACACCGAAATTGAGAATACAGCGTCCAGTTGGAAAACATCGTTTATTAAATCAATCCTGGCCCCGATGTAATCAGAAAAAGTATGAAAGCTCTATCTGAAAATTTGACAAAAGCAGTTCTAAAAAGGGGACAAATTGCGACTGGGCTCGGGCCAAACGAAATAATTAGGACGCGAAAGACAACTGGAACGACGACGAATAATTTGCAAATTACTTTTTTCGTCTTCACAGCCTCTGTTTAAGATAATTAGCATTCATAAAGCGATGAGACAGCGTTACACCTGTCGTAAACTGGTTCCGGCAGCGAGATACAGCCGTGTCTTGCCACAGTCTCAATTAGCTCGGCTTCACAGTTCGTTAGGCCTTTTAAAACCGGTTTCCAGAACTGAATGTTCTCAGTGAGGACACGCGCATAACTGAACACGATTGATGAAAGGGTGAAACGATAAAGCATTCGAAGAAGGGTCGCTTCTTTAGCCAATATCGATTTAGATTGCGTAACATCCACGTAGTTGAATAATGTTTGACATGGTTTGACATGTTTGGTTCTTTAAATTAGCAAGATCATTTTTCTTAGACGGTTTATCACTCTAAACATAATATTCTTACATTTGGAACTTCTTGTTCAAAAGTTTCCGAAACTTTTTTCTTTGACAAACAGGTTCAAGTATCGAAACTAAAGAATTTGTTATTGTACTTTTCAATTTTGGAGTAAATTTCACAAAATATTTACACTTGAAATGCCAAATATACAAGCGTCCAAAACATTTTTCCCCCACAAACACACCAAAATATCGAATTCAAAAAATTTTCTATCTAACAAAACATTTCTGTTCATAAATTATTTTATTGTATTCGCTATATACCTCAATAAACAAAACAATGAACGTTTCAGCGCAATCGACAGTGGTTGTAAATCGGGTTCTCGCTGGAGCAAAGATCCGGCCCGGGTAATCTTCCCTTATCAGAATGGATCGTATAATGCCTCGTAACGAGGATGCAATGTCAGCTGAAATCCCTGCCACGTAGGGCGGCTCTGCGGAGGATTGTTGGATTCGCAGGAATGACGAAACGCATCCTCCGTATGTAACCGTGTACAGGTGCACACGTACACTCCCGTTCATAACTATTACGACACTTTTTGGTTTGGGATAAGTTTATAAAACACGATAATTCGTTTAAATTATCAAGCAAACGATTAACCGATCGCGATTTTGCACCTGTACAATATAAAAACTTGTAGAATCTATTTGTAAGAGTAGCAAGAGGAATGAGCGATGGTTATGAATTCAGAATCATATGTATCGTACACAAAATTCTCTAACTTCGTTGGAAAAGTTTTGTAACTTACAACAGCTCGTTTAAAATCTCGATGGAAATTGAAAATTACGATAAAAAATTGGATGATACGAGTGCCAGGATTGGTTTAAGTAACATTCGCGAGATACAGTTAAAATAAGTAAAGATACAGTAAAAATAAGAAGAAATTATACGCAAAGATAGGATTTTTATTCTAACTTTGAACATACGAATTCATCTTAAGATTTTATGATTTTTGTCTGCCTCTGTAATAGTTTGCGTAAGTTTCAAATCAAATGATAATTGTTAAAGGCTTTAGCAAGTTCCTAATTCTCAGATTAACTTTCTCTAAGTGTTCCAACACTTATGAACCTGAGTGTACATACTCGATTCTGGCTACTAGCAAGAAGCACATGATCCAGAGGCTAGTAGAGCAACAAAGAGGGTGAGTTTGGAGAGGGTAGGAGCGTAAACGGACGAGCATGCGAGGCAAAGGCAACCAAGCGGGGAATCGGCGGGAGCTAGAGCTGAATTAGCATGGCTATCTGGGTAATATATTGGACTGTATCGTTGGACACGACCAGCCAGAGCCACGTGATATACTGACACCCCGGCTTTTATTGGCAGTACGTAGTCCACCCTCTCCCTTTTCGGGATAGCCTCACCTCTTCCCGGCCCTTGACGCCCGGCTTATCCACTTTCCCTGTTAATCCGGCAACCGTAGTCCGGACCACCGACGCTAAAAAATGTATTCCCTTTCCATTACTTTTGCCGTGCTTCCGGAGAGTCCTCCGCAACGACAGCGCCTAGCATTGGATCCCATGTCTAGCTATTTTCGAGGTTCGGCTGCAAGTGGAAAATAAATTTTGTTGTCAAACTGGAGAACTAGAGCTGGTTGTTCCTTGCGGTTTATTAGCGTGTTGAAGCTGATTGATTGGCCGTGCTGTGGATCTTCGTCGAGGGAATAAATAAATGTGGTTTAAATTGGGTCCCCTAAAGTGGTGTGTTGATGGTGATTGCGTGAATCTTTATGATTGCTTCGCGAGGAAATATGTGAATGAAGTACTTTCACTCATACTCAGTACTTTCGTCCATAACTCACAAGACACTTGTAAATTTTAAATACATATAGACGAACGATTATACGAAACGATTAAATGATCCTGGTTATTTTATGTAAAATCGTCGAATGAAGAGATTCTTAAATAGAGCCATTCAAATATTCGTAATACATTTCTATGTCATGATTGTCAATAAATATTTTAATCTGCTTTAAATCTTTATCAATCTATAGTATGTAAAGAAAAGCAAATAATTGAATAATCGACTGGAGAATTCATGGGAAGGTGTATTAAATAAACTGTTCACCTTTCTCACTGTGTGATTGATAGATACCAATAAAGCATACTCTGGTTTTGTCAAACTTGACATAGTGCGACTGCAGTACTTTGTCTGTTCTGAAAAATGTTGTATGTTACAGATTTCGGACTCGTGAATCTGGTAAATTCAATGGAATTTCGAAAAAATGAAATTCTCTGGAGTATTCGAATAAATTGGAATAGTTTTTTTTCAAAATTGAACGTATAATTCTATTTTCTATTTCATTTGGTACTTACACCACGTTTATGGTTGTGAAAATAATTTGGTATAATATAAGAATATAAGCGTGGAAATAAGTCAGTGAAATGGCGTGAAAAGTTAACCAAGCACACGCATTGGCGTGATCGCGAAGCTCGTGACTTGGCTATCGATCGTCGACGGTAATTAACGCGCGGTACACCCGAGAAAAATCGAAAACGATCAAGCGTCGGTACACGCAGCTAACTAATTACCCGCCGTGGATCGTGATTGCACCGCTTTGTCAGTCTCTCTGACTAGCCCTCGTCTAACCTGCATGGATTTGCATTCTGATATTTGTTTCGCGAAAACGTCGCTCTATTTTTAACCGATATCTCCCACGATCACGCGCATCAACGGTCTAATAGTTTACCGTGACACATTTGCTATCTGTCTATCTGATGCTTGTCGCGCGTTTATTTGTCATCGGTGAAATTAGCACTTGTCCCTTGTTTCATCATTAATTGGGCAAGTCGTATTCTCTGTGACCACAAGGTATTGCTTTCTATATTGAATTTCGTTATCTTCTTTTTTATTGATTATTTATAATTGCATAAATTACTATAATAGTAATAAATAATAAGTGAATAGTATAATCAGAATTTAAACGAGTTTTATAATTTTTACAAAAATATGTTCGATTAGAATTCCTTAAGTTATCTTTTACGATTTTATTGATTTTGAAATTTTCATTCTTCGGTATTTCAGTGACGGATAAAAATTTCTTAATGTTGAATGCGATATAACGAAAGGGGCAAATATGAATAATTCTTGTAGTTTTCCAGTGAGAGTTGTTATTAAAAATTACTATAGAAAGACATTTAAAATGTGAGATTTCTTCTGTTTGATAATAACTGTTATTTATTTCATTTTACATCGAATAATAACCCGTAATTCATGACATGATTCATACTATTCGAAAAGGACATGAACCAATTCCGAATAATTATATTATAATTTCGATAACGAATGATCTATGGCGCATGAAACGTGAAAAGACTAGGTAATCGACAGGTTAATTGAATAAATCGTTCCTCTTCATTCTCTTTCTTTCAGTTTTATGAATTCAATATTTTCTATTTTTACTGACGCGACGCTTCGAATATTATGTTACTAACAAAGAGCTTCGTGCGTTACTTTCCAACAAAAGGTTATTTATTTCGCACAATGGATGACGCGTTTTTAACAATTTGACACTTTTTGTATCACCGGTTTACTTTGCAATATTTTAGTTATTGATGATATAGAGGAAATATTGCATGCAAAATTTTACGCCATAGAAGTGAAAAATTATTTTTTGAAGTAATTACCGCTGCATTCTTTTTTTTAATGGAGTTTAATAACGCTAATGGACATTTAGTTTGACTACTTTAGGTGCCAATATCACCGATTGCTACTGTCCATCCTAACTCATTTTAAGGTTCAGTTTTTGATTAATCAATTCAGTCCTATGAATAGCAATTATTTTTATGTCAATTTCAATTTTTCGATCGAAACTTGTTCGGAGGAAAATTCTTTTTGAAACGTAAGAAAGGATCAAGTGAAACGGAGGATGATGACACAATCTGGAACTTCAAGGTCGCCGATCGAAGACCGAAACGAAAAACGTCGCATCCCCCGGTTCTGAAAGAAATCCGGAAAGCTTGGAGTGGCTCGTAAAGTTTTAACGTTTGTGGGCCGTACGAGCGTTCGAGTAAAATAATACGATCGGTGCGTTTCTGAAAAGTGGTTTTCCAAGGTTGGATCGCTCGCTTCGCGTGAATTCGTTCGGATTTTAACGAACAACGAAGGAACTTTGAATCGTAAAACTCGATCGAGAAAGCGAGAAAGAACGGGTCCGCGGCGTTGGCGGCGAGGCCGAGACGTTTCGGGGTCGTTTTAAAGCGAAGTAAATCTCGGGGATAAATCGGTCGCGTCGAAGACCAGATCGCAATAACGTAAAAGTTGTGTGACACTGAAGGCGGAGGCAAGAGACGCGCACCTGTGCCAAATAGCCCACCGGTATATATGTAACGCCTTACTTTGTTCGACTGGAATGTGTCGCACGAGACTCCATTCTCTTCATCGATTTATTTTAGTCGAGGCCTACCCGTGCTTGTAGACGAAATTTGGATGTTAACTTTCATGTAACGGTTCTACGAACGAGTTACACTTTGAAACTTTATCAATATGATTATGGTAGCCGTGTCTTGTTCTAGTACTAATGAAATTTCACTACTGTGTACATGTAGCACTATGGTGTGAATAATCGTCACCGATTTTTATATTTGAAATTTGTTATTTCTTTAAGAAACAAAAATAATTCGTAATGTTTTAAGATTTATAAGAAGAAATATGGTGTTATATTTATAGGAAAATTCAGTGATAAAAAAGTAGAATAATAATAATAAACAATCAAAGAAATATATACTTCTCATTTAGCAATATACGATTGGATCCCACGGTGCTTTACAATAATTTTTACAACCATCACAATAATTTAAAAGCAATAAAATTGTAATGCATTCTGTGAAAAATCTGTTTTACTATACTTCCCTATCATAATACAATAAATTGGAAATAAAACGTCCTATATTGATTTCCATTGAAATTTAAATGACTTTAACCAGTACATTGAAATTTCCATTGCTTGTAGGTATTTTGCTATTGAAAATTTTACAAAAGGTAGCATGCATTCAAAGCTACTAAATGAGTTTTATTTGAATTTAGTAAATAAAAGCAGCCGTCCAAACACTGAATATTCTAGAGAAGAATATGATTGAATATCGATTTTATTGAAATACGTCAACGCATTATCAATACACTATCTTCTTCTTAATTAGCAATTAAAGAATCGTTGAGACGACTATCCATTATACTTCTTCAATCCATAATTACTGTTTTTATTTAAATTTTGAATATTATTTTTCGAAGAAATCAAGTAATCGCTCACTTACACACGCCGTTTAAGTTTAAGAATCAAATCTAATTTCCATTATCAATAGTCGTATTATAAAATTCCTTACATACCTAAGACCATTAGAAAGATTTCTAGAAAGGAATAATATTTATGCATGCACGCTTTTTTCATTATGGATGCTTTCTTTTAAGTAATAATTTCTAATCTACCACTGCTTCGTTCGATTATTTAACAAATTTCGTTGAAACTCCCAAAAAGTCCTACGTAGTAACGCTACATACATTCTTGAATAATTGCATTGCATAGCGAATGTATTAACTGAAAGAATTAAATCACACGGACGCGAACCTAAACTTTACAAAGAAGAAGCTATATTTCTCGATAAGAGTATGATCGCAAAGAATCTTCGTATAATCCTTATTCTTCGGACGATATATCGCCCATCTTCCTATATCGCTCACAAACCTCTCAATAGAATTATGACAAAATTGAAGAAGGAAGAAAGGAAACAGAAATCGGTTATCCAGCCACGTGTATCAAGTAAAACGTTGAATGAAGAGATTGTGCGTGCACATGGTAAAAAGAAAAATATTAAAAAAAGAAAACAAAAAGGAACGAAAGAAGGGAGAGCCGATAGAGTCAGGTGGAAAGATTCAGTCTGTTCAGTGACTAGCAGCGGGTTTTACACGCGACCTGTTTACACGACAATACCTTTGACACACTCGACTCTTGTGGTATCACGACTTCAAGCGACATTTCTATCTAGCGTGCGTTCTCCTTCAAATTGTACGTCTTCTGCACCGTGCGCTATTGTATTCTTTAGCAGCGTACCTTGTAAGAGGGTGTTTTCAAACAGAGAGTCCACCGGTGAGGTAACGTTGAATCGTTCGTCGAGAACGTCTCTCGATTTTCAAGCTCCACGGAAGCACGGGGAATTGTTCTCGGGATGTGTACGAATCGACGCTCTGACGACTTGTTACTACTCTTTCGACCAAGTTTATTGTCGTCCCGACAATGCCACGCCTTTATGTTTGCATGAATCTCTCGTGGTCACGTGAGCCATAATCTGAAAATACGTTTTTCTGTAGGAAATTGGATTTTTAAATTATTTAGACCTTTGATGGCGTAATGAAGCACGATGAAGAATTTAAAATGAGGAATTTAAAAGGTATTAGGTTGGTGCGTATGAAACTTCTTTTTTTCCAATTATATCTAATAATTTATATACTTTGAGATTCCTTACAATATTTTAAAATACTTAATGATTTCTTATAAATCGTCTTATAATATCTTAACATTTTTATGTGATATTTCTTACGAATTGTACAAGTTTTTAAGCAATATACGATTTTATTTTGTTTTATGAAAGATGGAATAAAAATGAATATTTTTAGCTGTATAGTTTCACAGGTTTACGTTTGTACAGGGAATAAAGTTCTTATGCGCATCTTGTTTACATGTAGAATATGTTTGATTCCGTACCAACAGGAGGTTAATAAACATTCGTACCCGTTTCCCGTTGCATTGTACGCTTTCTACATGCTACACCATTGTATTCTTTAGCATCGTGCTTGAAAACGGCATCGAATGTAAGTATTCGTGCTATCACGTTGGTGTTAACCAGTTACATCAACGTTTCTGTATGAAGATAACATGGTTGCTCTGCAAGTGAATAGCAATTTTATTCTTCGTTTATTGGTTTGTGGTATTATTGAGTTTTTTTTTTACTGTAAGAAAGTACAATACTATTAATACCTCTTTTTCATTGATATTTTATTAGAAAATATATTGATCATAAACTTAATGAACGATATATAGAGGTAGAAAAATTACATATCATCACGAGATCTCAGGAAACAGAGAGATAAGAAAATAAGCATTACACCAAACATCTTATCTGAGCCGTGGGACCTGTTATGAACTAACAATACAACATGGATCATTCCACAGTCATTTCCACGGTCTTCGAAATGGTCGCGAATCACTACAGGTAAATAGGAATACGTTGTGAAGAATTCTGCATCGTGGGACATTCATATAACTATAACAATGGCTAAAAGCCAGTTTCAAGAACCATAGCCATAATGTCATAGTCGTATTAGTCGAAATCCCAGGATTCAGGGTGACTTGATCTGGTTTGATCATCTAAATGAAAAATTTACGTTTTATTCCATTAAGCATAAATTGACCGCACCTTAGCTTCGATCTTTGGATATTATCGATTTGAATGTAACTGAAGACGAAATCTAATCGAATCATCGTACTATAAATTCAACTCGTTATCAAATAAACTACCATACCGTTACTTAAATATTTATATCGTAGATTTTTTACTCACTCTGTAAGCATGACAGATCAGTAATATATCCACGGTTAAACGAAATCTGTGAGCGTTCATCTGGGAGATCGATATCGAACAGTTTCGCTCGACTAAAACGATACACAAGCAAACGAGAAAGAGGAAGTGAGAGAGAAAGAGAGAGATAGAGAGAAAGAGAGAGTGAGAGGGAGAGGGAGAAAGAGGAAGGGGGAAAGGGTTGGTCTGTGACATCGGAGCCAGCTTGTCGAGTTTGTTCCCGATGTTTGCCGAATGCAGTCAAAGTGCATGTGAATTACCGCACTAACCTGGTCTCAACCTCTACGCTGTCAGCGTGCTACGTAATTAAAACATTCTTGTCACTGAGCGAAACGTCACTGCAAACAGAGATACCGATCATTTCGATTTGAATTCATTTGGTGGCCAAATAAATTAGCATCAGGGGGCGTCGCATCAACGACCCAACAGGAGACGAAAGTATACGCAAAACGAACAACTGTTGAACGTTATATTCCCTATAAACACGCCATTCAAAGATCACAGTTGGAGGGATAGAAGGCATGAAAGAGGTGGTAATAAAATTCCACGTTTCTATTTGAAGATATCGAAGGTACAAAAATCTTAGTAATAAGATATTGCACAGTAGAATAAAGATAAAATGCTATTAGTATTTTCCAATAAAATATAGTAGAATTATAATAATACGAAAATATCTTTCGCACAAAAGAATAAGAATTCCAAAATTATTTCAATGAAATTCAGTATTATAATGAAGCAAATTAACATTTTTCACCGAAATAATGTATGAATATATAACGCATCTGGCAAAGAAATAAACTTTTAAAATAATTTCATTAAAATTCAGAACTGTAACAAAATATTTCACGGTAGAGTAAATTAATATTATTCAATAAATAATTGGAAATACAGAATCTCTCAGAAGGTAAGAATATCCATTGAAATGCAGCGTTGTAATAAAATCCCATGGTTCTACTTGAAAATATCGAAGGTATAAAAATCTTACGCGAATACAGTACGTAGGAGAGGATAAAAACAACCCTCGTTAATCCTTGGAACAGCCACAGCCGGACTATTCGCAACACATAAAACGCCCTCGAGACAGACTTGTCGCGCCAGGCTTTAAATGCGGTTCAACATTCCATAAAACATGGCACTCGTCATGGCTAGAGCACGCTCCTGAACCACCATGCACAGTCTGAGTACTCGACTGTCAGAGTCATGGGATTATTTATGCGGAACCTCTTTGCCCGATGGTCGTTTTCTCACTATTTATTGGCCCTGCGAAATGCGGCCTCTACGTTCGCGGACCAAATCCAGAATCGATTTCGACTGGGTCGAGCAGCTCCTTAACTTACAGTATCGTTACGAACAGGGAAACGACCCCAGAATACCAAACACATATTTCCTAAAGACAAATGACCTTCCTCTTATCGATCAAGAAGATTTCAATCTCTAGGAATGCTTTAAACCTTCCATTTCGAGAACCCTATGAATGATAATGGCGTTCTTCCGCTATTACGCATAGTATGTAGGTTAAACGAAATTGCTATCGGGACGAGCATTAACGACTACTAAAATAAAATATGTCACAGATAAGTATTCCAATGAAATGATATTAGTTGAGGGTTACTATGGAATCGAGTTTCGATTCTAACTGTTCAATATCATGGCTTTCTATATAGCCAATTATTATAATAAAAATTTAATTAATACTAATATCTGAATCGCTATATATTTTTACCATCTGTTGATCAGGTTTAATCCAATTTTTCATAAGTTACAAGCAGGTGTTCATTTTACACTAACAAATTAATTTAAAATTTGTAATCCTCCATTGAGTAAATTAGGAATAGCAATATCGTACTGGTCAAAGCATTTTGAAACAGTGTAATAGGAGAAAAAGTTAGCCCATTTGGAAGATACAATTCATTATAGTGGCCATTCTATCGTGTTATCCGGCATTGTTTCACTTGGTCAATATTGGGCATCCACCAATAGGATACAAGTATTCCATTGGTAATTTAATTAATGTCTGTGGCAGAAGATTCGTGCCGAATGAAAGACAGATCCACGAAACTCTTTTGCCCTGGGAGTTCGGTCTTTTCTATTTCCTCCTCAAAGGTCAAGCCGTTTCTATTCTTCGCGAGGTTTTCTCATCCACTATCGGCTCGTCCTTCTTATCTACGAAAGTCCGAAAGGCTTTTCGCTTCTTTGATTCGGGAAACAAAAGACCGTAGATTGAAATTCGCTTGTTGTATCTTGGCTACCCTTCTATCGGATTCAACGTTATACTCCGATAAACCCGGCGTACTCGATTCGTGATTTGGATGTTACCTTTTACTCTTCGATTTTTCTGTAGTGGTTTCGGGTCCCTTTCAAGGATGTGATCGAAAATGCCGCACGTGATCCTACAGGAGCCACTATGAATTCTAATCTCGTATTTAAGATGGAAACCAATACGAAAGGTTTCATAGATAATGATTCGATTTTTTTTATTATAGCGAAATCTAAAATTGTGAAATTTTTCTTTATATCGAAGCTCATTGACTAACGAATTTTTAAATCAATTTAATACATGATCAAGAAGTCATATTTAATGTGAAATGAATACAGAAGCCTGTGTATAGGATTCGTAAATGATGATACGATCTCTTTCATCGTATCATAATTTTGTTTAATATTAAATTTCTCTATTTATCGGATTTTTTAATTAATTTAATGATAAATCAAAAATTAATGTTTAGCGTGAAATCCACTATTGAAGATCGCGTATTGAATTCGGAATAAATAGAAACAGAAATTAAATTCTTATTTACCAAAGTTTTATTCTACAGTACTTTGTCCTATGTTTAAAATAATAGTATCAAATAACTGACGATGTGTCAATTTTATTAGAAATCTATTGTCAATTAAAAAGAGATTACATGATGGGAAAGAAGGTTATTGTGTAATTTTGTTGAAAAATTTCTCTTCTTCTAAAGTATGGAGAAAATATTACAATAAACGTTACAATAGCGTTGATTGATGTGTCGGTCAAGACTTCAATTAACAGAAAAGTTTGGTTAGTCGAGAAACCACAAATTCGAATTGTAGTTAATTATATTCCGCTAATAAATTTCGACATTTGCGGGGCTTTGCAAAGTTAACTTCCAAGCGACTTTCCAAATTCTACCAACTAATATCGTACAATAGCAACGTATTAAATTTATGATATAGATTCTAACGCAATCTATATATGTATATGTAACATCTATTATTGTCAAATATTTAATCAATCATTTGAATATTCCATCTTTTTATTGCTTTCAAAAACACAGTTTCGCGCTTTTGTAATTTTGTAACGTGATGTAAATCTTTACATTTTTATTTAAAAATACGGCAATGTTAAACCAGAAGATATCAATGTTTCAATTGACATCGAAATCGTTACGATAGCCACAAAACTCAAGACACGGTGGTTTCGAAATATCAAAAACGTTTATGACGGCGCTCGAAAATTTCATCGATGCAAAGATTGAGAGACAAGCGACGCGAAAGAAAGAGAACAATGGCCATATTGGAGAGTTGAATAAATAACGCCAATTCCGGATACTCGAGAAAATTCGGAACGGATAGCAAGGTTTGTCTATGCTAATTTATCGTACCATCACTCTCCTCTTGATCTCTGTATACGAATGTTCTTTATTCCTCTTTACCTTCTTCGTCACTGACTCTCTACCTTATTAGAATATTTTATGTTCGAAATGATGAAGGGTAGGTTCGATTTAACCCTTCTGGATTAGCTTAAGGAAAAAAACTTTCGTCGGTTCTTGAATTTTTATCATTATAGAATGCCTTTGCAGTCAAGCAATCAGTCGGATAAACTTTCCAAAATTTTTCTAAAAGTCTCTTCCCTCACGCGAACTTTCGTCTCGAATCTTAGAATGTTATTATTACGACTTTTTCTTCGATGAGTTATGGGACTGGAAATCTTGAGTCGAATTAGAGAAAATTACGTTTTAGGAAAGTTGAACTGTTTCTTCTCCACGACGATGAACAAATTTATATAATTATAAAACATATATAACAGCAACTTAATTACTCGATAAATTTCTATATATAATACGCCATCATACAAAAATAGAGCATGTATTCAATAACTTCAAAAACTTATAATAGGTATACGAATTTGGAACAGCTCACTATCGAATATTTTTTCAAAATAATTTTTACTAAGGTCAAAGATATTTATAGACTACAACAATAGCTGTATAGATCGATTCGAACTATCGTAAAACATCGATTTATCGGCAAGCCAATCGGTCGGTAAAATTCTACGCCAAAGTTTCTACAATCAATCAGATCATCAGCGCTTCGCAGTAACAATCTCGAGCAATTTGTTGGCATTTCATTCGCATTTTGTCAACATGGTGTCTTATAAAAGATGTTCGCACGGACCGTTTACAGAAGACAGTGGACAAGGGGCGATTCGAACGAATGGCTGCCATAAAGAATGTCATCGCGTATTCGAAGACATCGGGATTTTTCTTGTGTCCACAGGCTCGGACTTGGAAAATCGAGCTACCAGGATAAAACGTTGTTGCAAGCTATGCAGAGCTGCGCAGCTTTGCTCTCCAACCTTGGCTTCGATGTAAAGAGATCCCGTACGTACGGAGACGTATTTCACTGTTGAGAAGATTTCACGTGTTGCCCGAAGCTTCTGATATGCGTTTACTTTTTGCATTAGCTGAGTTGAAGGAAATCCGGTATTTGCAAAAATATTAGATTTATGTCTGGAAAGAACGACGCATCCTATTATTCGATGAACATGGTTTGATGGCTCGTTAGCCAAACAGGAGAAAGAAAATTTCCGTGCATACGCGTATGAACGTGTATAGTGGTTCACGATAATATTTGTACAGTTACCATGCGAAAATTTTGTAAATATATTATGTATGTTAAAGGGAACTTTTTGAAATTTCATTAGCAGTGTAAATTTACATGGAAGTTATAAAATATGTATTGCAAACATGCACTTAGTAAAACTGTTAAATGAACATGAACTGTGAATTTGAACAAACAATTAGTCCTAAAGATGTTCTTACTAAATATCGTAGCTTATTAACATAATCAATAATTGTCTGCTCGAATGGTGGTCTTTGTAAAATGTATGCTTACGATAAATATCTTGTAGCTTATTAATATTTTTAGTTGAAAACTTCTGAATTTGAAATACACGCTTCTTCATGAGAATCTCATGAGAGATAGAAAAATTAGACATAAAGTTTTCTTTGCAACAAGGACCAAGTATTAGAAGCTGACACGCTCCGTGGAAAGGGATTACATCAAATTTGAATAAACTAGCTGTTGCTCAGAGAGCGTGAAACTGGCGTGCATAGCCACAGCTCGAGTATGTTTGTTGCTCGTTTGCGGTGGCCTACGTTTTATGAAATACAGCTCGGCGAAAGTTCGCTGTTGGACCACCGAGTCACTGACACCTGCAATCTGCGTTCTCAGCTGCATTCGAGATGCACGTCGGGTTGTCTTACGCTGCTAGGTGTATTTCACGATTACACCCGCCTGTTTGCTACGCTACGCGACCCACGCAAACCGAAAAACATTCTCTTTTGTTCTTCTTTCCGTTTGGGGTTTAGAGTATGTTATACGATGTTCCTTTGTGGTTTAGCATTTTAGCGATGAAGTTTGTCCAGTATCGTTCTGGCAATATTAATACGTACTATGATTCTTTAGGATATTGAAATTTCTTTAAACAAGCTTAGTTTTATATCATTTAATATATGGAGTACAATGTGAATAAATGTCTAATTAAATGTTTCTGTAAATTGCGACGATCAGATATGAAATTGTCTATCCTAATAGAATCTACTATTCGAGAAACGGATTAACTTCTTCATCCGTAGTGTTTCTCCTTTGTATGTATATCTTGTTCGATCTATTTTTAAGAACAAATTGAATTGCACGAGTATTTTTATATCAGATTTCCTGTACTGAAATAATATTTCTAATTTAATCGTAGTATCTCTGTATCAGGCCAATGAACTGTAGGAATTCGATACATCACTATTTTAAAATTACTAAGCAAATTTAAATAAAGATTCGAGTTACCTCGTCATTCAAATTTCTGAAAACATAATTTCTTTATTTTGGAATTCTCAATGAAATCGTGTCTTATTAACTAATTGTCGTGAAAGTTAATTATCGTTATAATGTTAATACTCGTTTCCTTTTAATATACTATAACTTAAGAAGTATAATATTGCTAATGCAAAGTTACATTCTATGATATAATACTATTACTTTATAGGTGCGTAATATCGTTCAATTCCATCTGATCGATGAAACGAATCAAATGCTACGATATCAGCTTACTCATATCCGAAACATTAGAATTGCAGATAAATCACGGCGCGACCGAGCAGAAAATTATTTATGCTCCTGGTCTGTCTAGGGATTTGGAACTTTTAATAGTTCAGTGACGTTTGTTTTCCAACGGGGGCCGTGTATGACGCAACGCATATTGGGATTCTCGGTCGGAGCATCTTGCCACCTTATTTCCAGGAAAGTTTCACAATCGAACTTTCTTGAGTTGTTTATGACGTCGGTAGGTCGCCTATGTGACTGTCCAACGTTGAGTTACGGTGCCTAACTTCAATATTTAAGAATGTCAGTTTCTTCAAGTGTACGCAACTATCTAGAATCTTTCAAAGTCTCTCAAATGTCTCGCTAAGTTTTGCATAAGTCGAAAATCATGGTCAAAGGAAAATCAAATCGATTACTTAGACAGATGAAAAATGTGATTTTTCAGTATACAAAGTCACTGTCTTGTTTTTTTATTTTTTTTTTTTTGGAGAAACTTTGTTTTTCGGTTATATAGAAAGTTAAACTATTTATTATGCGAATCAGTCACCACTGTGTATTTAAAAATAAAAACTTTAGAAAAGTAGTAATCGTCTATCTTACAAAATCAATTTGGTATCAATGAATTGCTTGAACATGTTAAATTTAACAAATATTTGGTTTTACGATTTATACTTTCGAGTGAAAAGTATGAAGAGAATTGTCCTTTTTACTTTCTTAATTATTCACTCACGACGATTCCGGGTGGCAACTACGGAAGTGTAATGAGCATCGCTCGAGTATCCTCGGTCTCGTCCGCCATTTTCACAACATATTTCTCTCTTTCTCATAGCCTCTTCTTCATCCATTCTTGTCCCAGGCGGCTTTTACTCGCAAGTCACAGCAGATTATTAATAGCTTGCTCTCGTGTGAATTATCGTGCACTCTGCGAGATATGATCGAGAGCACGCGCGACATTCACCAACTTCGCGCGTTCAAACGCCATCTAACATTCGAAAATTTTCCTCCGCGATACTCCTTACATTCTGCAACGTATATTTCCCATGATTTTCACGTCCACTGTGAAGAATTTATATTTTTTATTTCGATAAAAAAGGAAATTTCGCTCGTATCTTATAATTTACAAATTTCTGTTTACAAGAATACTCACGCTAAGCGGTTGTGTTCTTAATGCGCGTTGTTATTTTTTAGCATAGTACGTTAATTTATATTCGTATTTTGTAAAAAAAAAGACAAACAAATATGCAAAATAATTTATATTAGCTATCGAAAATCATAACGAATACTCTACTTTATAATATACCATACGCATTCTGTTTATTTTTGCACCTTTAAGTGCCGTATAAATGCATAAGAATACGCTGTCCAACGATTAGCATATTCGTCTGTTGACCTGTGAAATGCTTCGAATCGTTACGCAAAGCACACGGTTTCTTCTTTCCCCGTCGAATCATCGATTCATCGAACAATAGCGATTGTTAAACGAAGGAAATCGCGAAGGAGTTGTCGCGGCGTCCCTTTGACTTCGAATCGAATTCTCGAAATTCCGACGCCGACCTACACAAAACGCCGGAAAAGAAAGGGACTGAATTATTTATCGGTGAATTTGACTCCGATATTTTCAGCGGCGCGGGACAGATTATTCCGTAAGCCAGGCGCACATGCGAGTAGAGACGCTGCATGATTTATAGCAGGTTCGTTGTTTCATGGATGGGTGAATGTGCTACCACTAGGATCATTCGCTGCCCCTTTGCTTCTCACGCACCATATTTACGAGAACTGACCAAGCGAAAGCAATATGTATACTGGAGGACAGTTATAACTTTCCGGTAACAATTACTCACTTATAGATTCAATCTCTTCTTTTGTTTTCTTTTCTTTTGTTTTCATTATTATTAGTGGCTGGACATTGTGATTTCTTTAACTGTTTCACTATGAACATCTTTTGATCTTTTCTTATCAGAATACAGTATAATAAACAACTGAGTGACATTTTAATTTAGATAAAGAATATGTTTCTGTATTTAGGAAACTTAATTAACATAATACGAGTGTATTTGGGACTAACAACAAGTTTGTATAGTGCAGTAATAAGTATAATATAATATTTCTTATAAATACAATGCTTCCGAAATATCGCGGAAATTAAAGTAAAGCATCGATGAAATATATCTAGAAATACGAGTTATTCACTAAACCTAGCACATATGAAACATCATCCAATACGAAACCCGCAGACTAACAATATTCTATTCATTCCGTTACGAAACAATTTATCGGTAAGCGAAAGAATTTATGAACCAACGAGAATCGTCTGTTAAGTTGCATTAACGTATATCTACATCCATTCTATACTATAGTAACTACGAGGAGACACGAATTTGCGTAATCACTGGCTCTCGTTCTCGAAAGCTCCGGACGAAATAGGAAGCCCCTGAAAATCCTGCGGAGGATGAAGTTTCTGGTCCATCGAGTGCGACATTCTGTGGCGGTGGTCATTTAAACGGCGCACAGTAGCGCTCCCATCCCGCGGATATTCGTTCATTGTCAAAGCCCCGCAATCTCTCGTCCACAGCCAGATATTTCGGCTGCTATGAATGGATTTTTCGAGGTCTTCGCCGGGCCCTTTTAACGAGCAGCAAAATGGAGAGTTCGGAACGCGCTGCGTGCAACTGATAAATCGTACGTAATACACGCGACAGGTTGCTACCAGCGACGAGTAATTTTCGCGAAAATGATACTACTCGTCCAAAACCTAGCAGAAATTTCTGGCTAATTTATACCAGCAACGTTATCTACTCGTCGCGTTTCAATCTGGAACGTGTACGATCGAGGGATCTGTTATGGAAAGTTTCTCAATCGATGAATTTCAAAGAATACGTGGCTTCCTCTGTGACTAAAAAATCTGAGCAAAATAACGTATGTCCGTAGGGATCTATGGCCGTTCCATGAATTCAATGTATCCGGAAAAAGTTGTTGATAAAATGTGTATTTATTAGAATAGAATTTTATAGAAATATTTAATTTCACTGAATTCACTGATACTAAAATCTGCAGAAATTTGTAGAAAATGAAGAAAAGATTCGATAGCTCTATACGTATAAAACTACATAAATGTCGTCAGAATCATAGACATTTCCTCCAAATTTACAATCTGTACATCTCGTTTCTGTTTGATTTTCAATGTACATAATCAACAGAATATCGAATAAAATAAACCGACACAGCTCGATATTTACAGAGTACTCGAAAATAATACTTCACGCTGGTAATCGTTTTAAATCGATAGAACGTTTCGTTTAATTACTAATTCGAAAAAAATGAACGCTTATCGCGTTAAATTTTGTGTAATTTTATGTCGAATAGCTTGTACACTGTACACCTTTCCGAATAAAGCTTGATTCATATTACGCAGCAAAGTGTCTCGTATTGTTTGTGCTTAATCAACCTTTAATCAACATCGGAAGTTAGTGAATTGTATCATTAGTTAACGTCTGAATATTCGATAACGAGCAATTTGACAGACAATTGCGATGCCCTTTTACGCTGTCAAATTAACGAGAACGCGTATTTGTGCACGATTTACAAGGAAATATCGTACCATGAATTTGTGAACATTGATTCCACACTATCATTATTATATTAATTCGGGTTGATGTTAATTTTCTACAAACAAAGTAAAATATCACTTTATTAATTCTTTATCTTTTTCGTTAATATTAAATGATAACAATCTATATCGCTAATTTATGTACTACGTTGAAATTCTGAATTCTATTTTCGTCGTCTATGTTCATTATGGAGGCATTTAATAAATATAATTTTAATTATAGACTGGGAATTTTAATAGAGTCTTAGATAGATTCTCTATACTTAGAGAGATACTAAAATTCTAACAATTTACTTAAATTCAGCTCACCTGTTGTTATATATTTCTGCTCTAAAGAATATTTCGTAATATTTGAAATATTCTGCAACCCACTATCTTCCACTTATTTCGGATAAATTTCATCGTAAGTATACATTATAGAATTCCATTTTAATTTTATGATGCGTTTATTTTGAAAATCGGGGATTGTTCGGTGCGGATGAAAATTGCTTTACTCATATTTTACGCTCGATTTTTATGACAGAGAAATATAGGTATATAATTCAATTTGAACGAAGAAAACCGAAGGAAGCAGTTGATTTTTGTATTTTGTAAACGACTATAAAACAAATTCATTTATAGAGAGAGCGTAAAATCCCATTCCCTGAATGTACGTACATTGTACATATGTATATGCAGTTATTTTTAGCAATCAATATATCCATTACGCGCGAAATAAAACGTTACGATCAAAATTACGACTTTATCTTGCTATTATGAGATATTATACCGAACGTTATAGAGTAATTAGATGATTTACTGAAATTTCACTTGTAATAGAAACGTAATTTTATAATAAACATCATTTTTTTATGTGATCATTTCTAGAGTTAACGAATCTATACTGCACAATCTAGCAGTATAATCTAAAAATTCCTATTTTCGCGATTTGAATAGAATTGGTCGGAGGCTTGGAACAAATATCACCGATCAAAGCTTGGATTTCTGGAACGATTCCATTAGTTAGACAGACGATGGGTATTAATTCAAGTCAATGATCTACAACGCGGACAGAAAGCAAAGTACGAAATCACGTTCGACGAACTTGAATTTGCATTCGATTTGGAAGGAGGCGAGCGATGAACGACGGATTACCATTGAAAAACGACATCCGTCGTAGTTATTAGACATTCCCGGATAGGAATACGCGCACGTTCCAACCTTTTTTCTTGTTTTATTTCACTTTTTCCTTTTGGTCTCGATCGACGTGGAGAGTCTGGACACGTCGATGCGAGCGTCGATCACCAGAGAAATTTTGGGTAAATTTAATTTTCTTTTTCGCTTCGGTCCCTAGTCTAAATCGAGTCACTCGTTTCTGTCGATGATTCGTCGATATTTCTACAATGGAATATTCCCCACGGAATAATTGACTTTATGGGATTATCCTGGCTACGTCCTCCGATACGTGTGCGCGTATATAGGAGGCACACGATGAACAAAATAAATGCTCGCAGCCGCCACGAATTATTTCGTCGGCTGAATCTCGCATCTCTCCGTCACAAAAAAAAAAAAAAAAAAAAAATCGTTTATATTCCTTCCCGTGAAAACCGAAATGCTCCCTATGGTACCCGAAGGAACGCCGATTAAATTGTCAATATTAACACTGAAAATTCCTGTCAGTTTGGATCCACGGATAGGATCGAAAAATGAAAAGCGCTTAGAAAGGATTTGTTTTTTGTGTCCGTGTTATTTCGAGAAACGTTAACCTCTACGCGTAGAGAATGTAATAACTAAACCGGGGATTTTTATGCGAATATAATTAGGATACCAAAATTTTTAACAGAATTGAAAATATGTTTTAGCTATCAAGAATTTTAACAAGTTACTATACGCCATGGTGTTATCATTTTATTCAATAAATTGTACAATGTGTGTTGTCAATCAACCGAATCTCGACTTGAAACGACAGATCTGGTAAAATACCATATCTCAATTGAATCGCGAGACACGTAGTGGATGTAATTATTCGCAGAACGTGGAAGAAACATAGTTACGGCTCATTTTTGTGCAGACGTAGACTCGTGTGCGTGGTGGCACGTTAATCGAGATAAATCTCGATATTTATAGTCGACAATCGGCCGGATACATCGGCCATTGTACTTCTATAAATGCACCGACGTATCTGCAGCTGCAGCCCAGGGATCGGAGGGATATAACATTTGAGCTTATTATACACGATCGCGGTATGGCGAACGATCGGTCGTACCTCCATTTTTGTTTCCGCGTTTACGTGCCGTGAGTCGATACGGAAGAACCGTGCACGCGATTCGTGATTTATGGTGTCGTACTGATACAAAAATTTCCACCACTGTCATATTCGAGCGGAACAAAAATTTGTCGAAATTATCCGAGAATACGCTCGCGATTCACTGTTGCTCCATGGGAATTTCAATCGTACACTTGGTATTAAACACGATTTTATCAACTGGTATAAATTGATACTTTACACTGAACCATTGCTAGCTCGTTCTGCTGAAACTCGAATGTTTCTGACCAGTTTATAATTTTGGAGAAAGTTATTTTCGTTATATTATTACCTTGCTGCGTATCAAATGTCGTTTCATACAATAAAACTTAAATTCCACGAAATATCGTATATTTAATCAAAGTAATGTCTGTATTTTTCCATATACTTTTACAGTAACTACTTTGTTTTGTTATCCAATCTGAAACGAAAGGTCGGAAAATTTTTCATCTGGATGTTTCGCTTTACTATCCGAAAAAAAACCGTGGAATAAAAACTGGGCGCGAGAAGCTAGAGAAACGGCTGAGGAAGAAGCACATACCTCGTAAGAAAAGTAATTGCCAGCAACAGATCATAGGGTCGGCTTCATGATGGCGTGCTGGCGGCATTTGACCAGAGCGAACGTAATAAAGTTTCGTTTCGCCACCACGGCCCAGAGAGATCTAATATAAAATGAAAATAAATCAAAGCTTCTCTCGTCAGGCTGGCCATTAACTTCTGTTTCTTTGTATCACTATCGTTTTCCTCCAGCAAAATTATTAGTCGCAGCAAAATAATTTACTTTATAGAAGTGTAACGATGCTACGAAGAGGAAGGAGCTCGCTGTTGCTCGTTATCGATTGCTCAGGAACAAGTAGAAAATTACGAGTTGGTGAAACTTGGTAACACGATTCATTTTAATTCGACCTGCATTCCTCTTCGACGAAGACAATTAAATTGTTCTGTAAATCGAGAGAATATTAAGTAGACGAATTAGAAAGAGTGAGTGCAAACGTTTCATCGGTTTTACCTTTTTATTATTTTACTTAGCTTCTCTCTATCTACGTATTGTGCATTTAATTCCTTTCTATTTACTTCATAATTGATTAATACTTGCTGCACAGAACTTAAAGTCATCCGTGACACGTTTGACTTGTTTCTCGATTGTAAATGCTGATAATTTAATTGTGTTTTGTATTCAAGCGATATACAAATCTCTAAAATATCGTTTCTTATTTGAAGGAAGAAGGATAAAGTTTGAATTCATTGAAAGAATCGTCGTGTACCATGCACTGGTGATAGCAATTAATTCCGGGCGCGTGTAAAATGTCGAGCGTTTCCGGCCACACTGCGCAGGGTCGACTAGGTGTCGCGATGAATTTTTAAGGTGTACGTATTTTCTGGCACGCTGGAAACGGACTCGTTGATGTCCATCGTGCCAGAAATTAAATTACCTTTCAGGTAGGCCACCGGCGTAACTTACCTTTTCTCTTGCACCTCTTTTTCCATGTTCACGGGTGCAATGTTAATATGCACTTTGACTGACGTCTCGCTTTCCCCTTGCTGACGAAGGAAAAGGAATGAATGTCGGAATAATTGTAAGAGACACGGAATGGATAGAGAAAAACACATTTAAAATGTATAAATAAGAATCAAAAACGTCGGAACGAGCGACTGCGACTGAATGTTGCGCGTCAGATGCTTACTTCTTTAATTCTTTAGTACACAACAAACTCAGCCGACTTTACCCTACTGTACTCTTGTTTTTCTCTAACTTAACCAACTGTGTTTTCTAAATCTACCATTAAAACACAGGAGAATGTGCGTAAGCTATGTCATTGAAACGAAACTCCACGCGTACAATAAACCTTTGTCTCCAGTGCTGTACACATTCAATAGTGACCAACGTTTATGTGCTGAATATTCATTACATTAACGATCCAATGCGTTTCTGCTTGAAATAAAATCGAAATAAGAGACAAAATTGATCGTAAATGTAACGGGTATATGGATATAAACGAATGAAAGAATTTTTACCAGCAAACATATCTAACAAATAATACATAGAATCTATAATAGTATCCAATCGATAGTATTTCATCGAAACAATATTTCTTTCGAATCACAGATAGCTTTCCTATCCCTGAATCGAACATAGATCTCGAAGAAAGTTACTTTAAAGAAAGCATGGGAGAAAGCAGATCATCTCGCTTTATCGGTTGTATATGTGTCCACCACCATAGGCTTGAAGTCGATATCACGCGATATATCGTATTGTTCTGGGTTATATATCACTCCGATACAATTCCATTGCTCTTCCCTTCTCCAGCTTAAGAAAAATCCACGACGTTTCTTTTGAAATTCCTTTGCCCTACAACGCTTCACATATAATCTTTGGTGTTGAGAATTCCATAAGAAATGTTTCTTCCGAAAAAAGGTGTTATACGTTCGATAAATTCAAAACTTCTTCTATTTTTTATTAGTTGGATATATATTTTATAAGTGCTGGTAATAATATTTAAAAGATCAAATAAATTTATATTTAGATTCGAAGTCCTAAAAAATCCTAAAAAATATGAATTTTCATAAACATTTGTGGTAATATTCGTGCGATATTTAAAATTATTTGTCACGGACAACTCAATTTCTTAATGTTTTACCCGCTTATGGTATTTCTATATTCCCGAGGAAATTTATGTTTAACATTTATTTCGTCTCTTAATTTATTTCCAGTATTCACCTGCGCAAGAGAATATTAACGCGAAGGAAAAGTACGCTGTTAGTGGAAATTAAGTAATAAATTTAACGAGCTAAGTTCATATAATATTTGCAAATAGAACGCCAGCTAAATTTCTTTCCTTTAAATGAAAATGCCAGAGATTATGCGTTTAGAGCTCAGATTTAAAATTTACTAGTTATTCGAGGAACACGCAGGGGCACTCTTAATTTACGCAAGTTTATTTTTTCGGAAATAATTTTTTTGTTCTTACAGTAGAAACGAGGATACACATATTTATATATGAAATTGTGATAGTGTTATATTTGTATGTACATATTTAAATTTGTATAATATAACATAGATATACATATTTTAATCAAGTTATCTTTATTTCTGTTGCAGGTATGTAAGATCAAAAAGTTATAGCGTGTCATTAATTATTGTTGAGTAGCGAATGGTAAGTCAAAATAAATTAATTAGTTATTGCAGCTTATTGCGGACACCAATTTAATGTTTACGCGTTTCTTTACAACTTTCCCATCGGATAATTCCCCTCCCGGACAGATAATAATAATTCTCATACTCCTCAAAAAGTATTAAAAAAATATTATAAGAAACAGTAGAAGAAAGAAAAGACAAGAAACAAATAGGATATTTAAGATTGAAAACGTGAATGATCTAGCTGTCGATGCACCATAACCATAACCCGTTCCATCTTTTTCTCCCTACGTTCCGGTAGTCGCAGGCGAGCGACGAGACTTGTAATCAAAAAGTCATTATCCACCGTTATCTTGGAGCCCTCCAACTTTCCGAGTCCTGGACGAAGACCACAATTCCTCGCCGGTTCCCGGCATTGGGGCGACGCGAAACCAGAGACAATGACACTACTTCATATTAATTTCCCTCCCTGATGCTCTGGCCCCTTATTCTTTTTGCCGACAGGCCTCCTCACTCGACTCGTTTCCTCTCATCCACCCCACTGTTGGCTCAGGAAACCGCATTGTTACCGCCTGCTTTCATCTTCCGTTTGCCTGACCAATTTTACAGCATCCTACCGTGTGTATCCACGTTTTATATGGGAAACTAGAAGAAAGACAACCACAATAGCTCTGGATTCGCTATTATTGTTTGTCGAATTTGCCGTGCTTTGCAAAATTTTTTCTTGGACAGGGCGTTTCGCGGGTATCGTTGAGAGTTGGTGATCTTAAAATTTGAGCGTCTTTGTCAGCTTTGAGTGGTGTAATACTCTTCAAGCAAGGTTCCCGGGAGTTTGGAGCCGTGTACTCCACTTGAATGACACAAAAGTGTGTGTGAGGTGGTTTATTGAACGCGTTGGTTGGTTTATTAAAGAGATAAAATTGTAATAGTCAGTGTATATTAAAATCACTGTAAATACAAGTACAGAGATAGTGTATGCCAGTTGTAATCATCAGTCGCTCAATGCTACTGTTCAACTATAAACTCGCTATTCGACTAACTGACTATAATGACTGTCCTAGAGACTACGTTCGTCTATTTGTATCGACAGGTGTTATCATAAAATGTTCCAATGTAACTGCAGTTGACGATTACAAATAACGGCGATAATATTTTATCGGGAGTTTGTTTACCTTTGATCCTAGCAAACCAAAACAACGTTGGTATTCCAAGGCACAATAATATGAGTCTCTCCCGATTCAAACCGTCCGCTGACTCGTGTGCCGCTACATGTGTAATACAAGTATATACACTCCTCGCCAAAATAGCCAGATGTGCTATCTTTAATTTCTCAATGACGCGTGTGGAGTTTTTTGTTTGTAACGTATATGCGGTTCGTTGAAAATAATTAAAAATATTATGAGGTTTAGTGTGTAACAAAAAAATTGTTTTATTTTAAGAACGAAATGATAGCACATGTACAATAAGAAAATAATAATCAACATAAATTGTAACTAACAATAATTACTTATCAAACGTATATATTTATTTTATAATGGGTACATTCCCCTTTATTTTCTATTACTTCTATTGTACGATTTGGTATCGATTTATAGTTTCTGGATATAATTTTGACTTAACGTATCCCATTCGCGTACAATATATATATATATATATATTGTACGCGTATTATATATGTATTGTATATATATATTGTATATATGTATATATATATGTACTAATGTCACATGGGAGATTTATAACGTGATGCTAATTTGTCTTGTTTATTAAAGTAACATTCTTTGATTGGTTCTAATTGATCCAAATATAACAAGTCGAATCTATCCATCTATATCTTTCATTTATTTAATTGCATTAACTTTTTCATTGAAAAAACTGCTGTTTTTGATGAATTTCATGAATGGTTAGTAACTGACCACGAAATAGTGAAGAATAATTACATGTTACTGGAAGCCCTTGGCCCGGTAGGTTCAGACAGGCTTGGATCGGTAATAAAAGAGAGGGACGACATCGCACCTCGCCAGAACACTGTTTGACGATACATTATTTAAATCAGCGCCACGCTTGTTTGCCGTCTCTGTGTGCAACATGTAAATACAGTAGCCGCCGCCGGTGTTCGACAGGGGAGACGAAAACACAAGCGGCGTGTGCACGCAGCCTCTATCACGACGACGATGATGGCGGACGCGGTTGGTGGCTGCTGTGCCATCCCGCAAACTCGATTCTGTCCGCTTTCTATCGGGCGCGTAACGTTCCGAAAATTCGTGAATGCCGACGTTGCTCGATGATCGAGTGCCCGACGCCATTGTGTGATTGGTGTTGCGATAAAAAATGTTGTCCGCGTTTGACGTGTTATTTATTCGTGGACCCTACATTTCACGCTCTCTAGTTCCACGTTTTACGCCTCTGTAGCGCGAATCCGAATTAGCCACCTCGCGTCGGAAGCATTTACATAATTACGAGAAATGTAACGCGCGATATTACAATCGAGATTTTGAAGCGATCTAGTGAAAGCAAATAATTTGGGGTGCAGTTCTAAATTTAGTTTTTGAATATCTCAATTAATTTTTTGTTACTTCAATGGTTAACGTGTTGTCTGTTGGTTTGAAGTCGCGTAGCCTTCGTTGCGATTGAAATTTCGTTTCTTGAAACTTGATAATCTTCCCGACGCTATTTGAGAACAATGTGTTAATATTATGCTAACATATATGACATACTATAAGATATAACATAACGTAAAACGATATATCAATATTCTGAAACAGGAATATCGTGTAAAGCAATAAAATTCACATAGAACTGGTCACGTAGAGCGATAGAAAGACGTGTTACCGATCTTCGATACGAGAGCTCGAATGTTTAACGACTTCTCCTAACTTGCCTGGATATCTCGCTAATGGAGCCGATGTCTCGGCAAGCAATATCGAACGAGCTTGCTCCGTCTTTGTCGTTCGCCACAGTGCATTTCGTGTTTCTTCCCGGAATCATCGGTATTCCTCGGTTTTTCCTACCGTTCTCCTCCCTTCGGCGGTTCGAGTGAGCCATTCCGCGAAACCGTTTTGCATAAACACGCGGCACCGCACAAGTGTCATGGATTTCCGATGCGGAAGATGACGCAAAGGTTTCAGGGGATTTCCTTTCTGCTAACATTAAGATAGAATCACGACAGGGACCAACATACACAATCACGTTCACGTACACGTAGTTTTATATTCCATGTACAATATTCCTACGTAGTTGTACTTTCGCGTAAATACGCGTTGCCACGCGTTAACTCCTGTATCGATGCATTTATTTTTATTACATTGAAATATCGTTTCTTTGAGTTTCGAATTTAATGCGCCGACATCTGAATTAACGTAAACAAATTGTTCAAATCTTCGATCTTCGATGTTTAGAATCACATCCTATGAATACGGTTCAAGTTTTCATTCTATATCAACTTATTGTATCTTATTTTATCATTTAGTTAAATCAAACCGATATAAACAACTGCAAATAATACCAATACGATACTTCACCATTACGAAGAAGCGCGTTGTAACGTTAATTTAAAGAAGTTAATATAAAGAATTTAATTTAAAAAGATTCTGTAAAGAGTAAGGAAATAAATATAACCGAGCTAATATACAGATGTCGCCATGGAGAAATCAATGTAGAAAAATTAATGTGAAGAGAAAGAGAGAGAAGTTTTCTAAAAATTTCTCAAAAATCAAGGTACAAAACAACGTAGATTCCATTGAGTGTGTTCCCATCGAATCGGTGTCACTCATTGCGAACGTTCGACCGTGGAGCCGGAAACTCGCTCGTTATTCGCGCGCCGATACTCTTAGTGAAAGGTAAACACACCACGAAGTTATTTTCGCGCTGGTGGATTCGCGAAATTTTAATCTTGAAAACGATGCCTTTCAAGGGCGACGAGCGAGGGTTAGCGAGAAGTCGACACGGATTTCAAAACGTCATTCATTTGCTAGCGGATATGATCATATTAATGACATAAAGAGAAAGATATTCGTTGGAGAGAAATTTGACCAAGTTTTGAATCTTATTCTCCCTTCTGTTTTTCTGTATACGCTTTATTCGAGAGATATTAATTGGCGATATAGAAACACTATAAAATCAAATATTTAAGAATAATGTAAGGACATGCAGGAATTCGTAGAAATAGACGATTGTACCGTAAAATGTCCACGAAAAATTATTCCCGAGAATAACAATTTTTTCACATTTTGTTTGAAAAATACAATTGGGGTAAGAAATGGCTGGAAGAACGCGAAAGAGTTAAATAATTAATTTAGATTTATAATTAATAATTTTATTAAAATTATATAAATTATATAAAAATGATGTATAATTAGGTGAAATGAAAAATATTAATAATTTTATTAATGAAGTTGTTCTATGAGAAAAGTGAATTTAACTTATATTTCGTTGCAGTAATCCTACGGATTGATATTTATTTAAATCTGTATTTAATTCAATTCAAAGAAATTCCCCTTTCTATCGAAGAATGTAGATTGCTCCAAAAATAACGTGAATCAGAATATGTATTTGGAAAAGAAAAAATTGCAATGGAGGTAGTCTAACGATGCATTGGAAAGAAGTCGAGCATTCATGCAAAAAGCAGACAGCTGTAAAGGTGAAAATACACTTTTACGTTGTAAACTTCTGGCTGGAGCCAGATACCAAATGGACTGAAAAATTTAAAATGCCAATCAGCGGTGCGTTTCAAATATATATACGTATATATTTTCGATCGATCGTTGTCGTAAAATGCAATGGTCTGGTAGTAACTGCGCCCAACCTAGCTAAAGGTAAAACTATTCGAAACCAGAACACATGTGTATCTATACAAGTTTCACTTTTACCCTTTCTTCTCTGCTTCACCTCCTGACTCATCACCGATTATATCCATTCGATTCATTAAACTTTATCGTTCGTAAAATGTCTTAAATTTAAATGTTGATAACGTTAATAACATTCTATTCAAAACAATTGTCGCGCTTCTCGACTGTTTCTTCATTAGTGGGTCCTTTGTTTTAAGTATTAGATCGATACGTATAAAATATTGTTTCATTGAAGTGTATAATCGTTGAGACAGTATATTATATAATATGGAAATTACTTCGATTAAATTTACGATATTTTGGAGAAATTATGCACGATTAAAGTCTCAATGCAAAATATGTAAGATAACGGGGTCGACGCAGCATGTGCGTCAGTAGAGATGGAAGTGTTAATCAGACATACCCAATAAGATTATTATTTAGTAGTTTCATTGTTTTGGCTGTTAATTTTTATGGACTTAACCTACTTAGCACTTATGAAAGTTTCCAAATAAATACAATTTCACAGTAATTATTCTTCATTGTTAATGATACGCAATACAGACAAAAACGTACGAAATTACAATCTAAACGGATAAGAAATCCACTTGCAGCGGAAGATCGATGAATTTACTCGCACCATCGTCACAAATCTTGCTTTCTTTATTTCGATTTCAGTCAGAGTCGTAGATAGTGGTGGACAATACCGCCATTCACGTCGTGAGAGAACTAAAGAAGTAACAGAAGAAAAGTGAATCGAAACCTTGGCATAGCTTGAGAGACAAGGAGGCGAGACAAGAAATCTGCATGAAGCTTGGCAATAAATTAGTAACAGGCTGCCGTTTCGTATCGGTATTTATATCGAATACGGCCATTTACTCGGTACACAGAACGATAACATTGTCGTTTGTTCGCCGTGGAATAACGTTAGCTCTTTGACAATGCCTACTTTAACATATCTGACCCGTGTATCTGTTGAATGTTCGGCTTCTTAACTGACCAAGTTTCCGCAAATTAATGAACGATAGCTTTGAACACGCCGCCTTATACTGGTTTCTTTCGAGTTCTGCCTTTATCCTATGCCGAAGTTTCTTCGATTAAATTATTCATGGAGACCTTCCACCTTGACCCTTTGACTTTCCATCGACACACACTTAACAAACGTCCGGTCAGCAGTTTCCTCTATAAGGACGAACAATGAATTTTATTAACCACGGTTCGTATCGTTGGTGTCTCCTTTGATTTTAATGCGTGAATCATCTTTAATGGTAATTTGTAGATTGCGGATGCTTATGCAAATTTATACTTTTATGGACACAATGAAAGAAGTGAAATCCAAGTAGATGCGTGTTTCACTCACTAATCATTATAACGAGTACTGTATACAGAATTTGGATATTTTATATATTGATTTATATATATATATATATATATATATATATAACATAATTATAATATATGTATAGTTATAATATATATAATTATAATATAAATATATATAAATACATAATATACAATATAACATAATATATATAAATACAGTATGTGGATGGAGAATAATGAATAAAAACTAAGATAAAAGATGCTTTATATATTTTTATGTATTATTTGAATTTTGTGAATGTTTACACCTCTAAATTTCTCATAAGTGCAGAAACATCTACAGTCTTACAGCAATTTCCTTATTGAAATTTTTGGGAAATTGATTACAGAGTTATTATTATATGTACGATTATATGTACCTTCAAACCGTTAGAGAAATGAATTACCATCTTCTTTAGACGATTCGGAAAATGGGTATGTGCTTTTTAGGTTTCAATCTTGATCCAGGGTAAATACACGTGTGATAGGTAGAGATGTAAGCAGCCGGTGGTGACTGTGTGAGAAGCAGCTCGTCACGTCGTTGACACTACGAGTATATCTGTCAGCGTCGACAAGCGATGTTTGTACGGAGCTTTCTTTTCGAAACGTGACTGGCTTATAATCGAAAGCCACGCCGCCTTAAAGTACTCTTCGCTACAACTGCGTGACCGGATGTTCCGACAAGGGTGAAAACGATCGAGTTTATTATTCCAACGACCGACCCCGCTATCGACTTCTCTTTCTCTCTCTTTCTTCGTACTCTCGACAGAGGCAGCAGAGCGCAAAAACACTTGAGAACATGTGTCCTTATCCCTGAAGGGGTTACCACTGCAGTTTCTACTTCGAAATCGTATCCTTCTCGTGTAACTCGCCCCGCGAATAATATCGTGTTTCACTGGATTTCGTGGAACAGCGTTTCGTTTTACGTTTTTCGAACCCGTCACCGTGTTCAATCGCGTACAACGTTCTACGTGGTTTTAAATCGTTTGCGATAAAACAGAATTTTTACTTCTCCTTTGCTATCTTCCCTATTTAAAATAGCATTGTGAACGAATAGGCAATTGTAGGTCAGCAAGTGTTACGTTACTATAGCTTCTTCTAAAAAATATTAGGACAGTCATTAAATCTGTTTCAAAATTTGAAGAAAATTATATATAACATATCTAAGTAAATATTGAAGGTTGGTAATTCCAGCAATAAAATTTACCCTAATTGGTCTACGCTAAGTATGCCAATTTTATTGAAAAAATATAAAACGTTGCAGAACATTTGAGCAAGAGTGTATAATCTAATAATTAAGAAGAAGAAATTATATTTAGGACTCGGAAGATCGTGATTAGAAATGAATTGCTCTAATACATCATGATAGGTATCACAAACAGCGATAAGTATTATAGATCTGGGTCTCGTACTTATTCGAACTTGCACGTTCGCCATAATCGTCTATATCATAATGAAAAATGTATCTTGCTAGCACATCGTACGTGAATCAAACTCGGTCACATTTAATCATTTTATAATTATTTACGATTATCCTGTTTCTCCCGGGATACGTTAATAAATGTTAATGAGGGCGGACATAAATTTCCCTAATTCCCAGTGGGAAGTTTAAATGAAAAAGAAAGTAGCGTGTAATTAAACACGGTGATCGACACTCGAACTTGTGTAAATGAAGATTCTTTTAATTAAGGCCACGCCTCTACAAATTTCCCAACCTTGTCAACCGTTGTCGGACTTGTTTCCATGATGTTTGGTAACTCTCGGTCCTGACGCTATTAGAAAACTCCGATCAGATTCTTAGGAACGGTTTGCTTACATTAAATTTCAACTACATCTTTTTTTTAAATTAAATTTCACTAAAAAATTGCGTCTTTTCTTTTGCTATAATGTTAACAGCAATCGTGAATCATGAGTATACGATAGACTCGAGTATAGGTCAGAGAACCTTAGGAAAAGGATGTAAAACTCCTTATAAAACTGAAATTTCCTTTTTGAGGCAATTAGACCTTGAAACCATGAAACTTTGAGACCTTGAAATCTTGAGAGCTTTAAAGGGACCTTGACAGAATTCGCTAAAAAGAAAAAATTTGCATCTTCTCAACAGAAAGTAGAAACACAGGACGAACGCGATTAATTTTTCTCGCGTCCTTAAACGATGTTTTCGGCGAAGTTAACAAGCCTCGTTAATTAAAGATAATAAATCGCGTTAGCGCGAACGTGCATTGCTCGCAAATCGATATATCAGTCACATAGATGTTGACGGATCATTCGATCGGCCATCGTGGAAGCAGCTGCGAAGAAAAGGGTGCCCCGTGCTGTGATACCATCGTAGGGTGGATCGAGAAGCGCAATGTTTTCGTGCGAGGGTAGCTGTTTTGTTATTTATGGTTGCATTACCGAAAGCGGTGTAAGGACAGTAAATGCGTGAGAGATGCCGCGTGCAGGACTAAAGTATGTATAAAGTGGAGAAGCACATTTTTACGATGCCACGCTGAGTTTAATCCGCTCCCACGATCGATTTCATCCCCCCGCCCCTTTCTTCCTCTACTTCCCACGGGTGCGTTTCTTCGCGTCTCTTTCACGCGTTATATAGCGCGTGTTACCTGCCACGAAACTTGCCTGCTGCTGTTTCAGACATTGTTCGACCGAGAATTTATCTTTACGACGAAAGAACTCGTTCGCGCAACAAGACTTTACGGTAAGCCTTTAAAATTTATACGAATGAGCTCCAAATAAAGCAACCGGTTCGCTACGTGAAGAAAACTTCAACGCAAGGATTGCTCGATTTGTTGTTAGCGTAGGAATAAAATATGCTACGGAGCATTGCGTTTGTATTACAGAATAACCGAGCTCTTGGGTATAATAATTCATTTTATTTAAAGATTCTATATTTCCTTTACACGTTATTCCATTTTTGTTACAAATAAATTACAATAGAACCTTGATTATGACGCATGCTGTCCGAATAGTGCAACTTTTGAGATAATCGAATAACCTTACCTTCGTATGAGAGAAAATCATGATATTTGATGAAAGTTATATATTAAAGAAGAAGAACTTTCCTTAAGTGACTTTAATAGTGGTACATATTATGGATGGACGTGGTTTATTTGTTTGATTTTTGGTTTATTTGTTGACTTTCTCGTAATTTGAGTTTGAAGATGTCGCGAATATTTCGGGTTGGTTCAAGTACTGCTTTATTCGTCTCGCTTCTTCCATCATTGAAGCCATTAGAACGCGCCAGTTGGGTGGCCGATTTCGAGCGTCCATCGTCATCTTCATCGTTTTCGTCGGCATTTCTGCGTCGCCCTGTTTCTTCGTCCGAAAATAGTCGACATTTCTGTACCGACGCGACGTGCGTTACTACAGTTGGAAATCCTCTGAGATGCTGGCATTTCCGTTTCAAGCGCGCAGGGTGGTCCGTCACGTCGAAATTATCGGTATTGACAAATCCATGCTCGTCGCCCTGATTCACGAGCAACGATACACCAACTCCAATCTGTATTCCGCTCTCGCGCGATTCGCCAAACGATATCTCAGAATTACACCGTGTAAAATTGTGTACGTTTCGCGGCGTGAAAAGATTTCTTATTGCGGAAAGATTCTTCCACGAATTCTTCGTGTCCGTTAAATCTTTTTTTAGATAATACATATGTTTGTAAGAGAGAATTCTACAAGAGTATTCTACGACCTGTGATTTAGCTATTGTCAATTGACAACGAAACTAATATTATTACTAATATTGGTAATGAAAGTAGCAATTGATCAAAAATTAATAAATAGAGTTTAGTCAGTATTTTTTATATAATTATTTAAAATTTTTTTTTAAATTTGCAATTATTTTGCATAATTTGTAAAATGTACTTGTGAAACTTTATTTGTTTTACTGATCGTATCGTGTAAGAAAATTTTTTATAAACTTATAATTTTTAATTTGAAAATTTTCATAAACATGATGCGTAACGCAACAGCATGTTGCCAACAAGTTGACAACAAATGTGACTTATCATTTGTAGTTTTCAAATGGGAGAATATTCCAATTAAAATAACCTTGAACAGATTATTTACACTACTTAAATGGCACTTTTATTTAAGTATAATTAATATTAATCCATTTCTGAATACCCTGTTGTGGTTTGTGTTGGCATTTAAACGTAATGTGATATTAAGGTGTAACCATGTTTCTCGCATGTTACTGTATTTGAATAACTAATTAGTTAATTTTATAACACACGGAGGAAATTCCATTCTACGAAATGTGGACTGTTTTAATGATAAAATGAACATAGTTTTCCTTAGTAGAATGAGAAAAATTAGTAAGAAATCTAACTTCCAGAAAAGTTATTCCTATGTATGTATGTATATATTCTGCAATTATTCATTAATCGAGAATGATATCGATATTACTTACACGTGTTTTTATTTCGATGCAAATTTTCTATCCCTACACTTATTCGATCTCGATCTGAGATCGGTTTTCATGTCTGAAAAATGCGTGCGTGTGCGTGCGCGTGTGTGTGTGTGTGTGTGTGTGTGTGAGAGAGAGAGAGAGAATTTGAGCCTCTAATTCAAAGCCAATAATTCGATTGATTTCGAAGCACACGAGGTAAATAAAGTGGACACTTTTAATCTTTCGTAGCAATTTCAATGCGGCTTTTTAAAATAAACCGAAATGCGATGTACACGCTCATCCGCTTTCCGTGGGATTTTTTTCGATATTTATGGTTCAATGGCCGCGGGTTCCATTTCAAATACTAACTTTTCGGGAACAATGTATACAGAACGGTTAATTCGTTTCCATTAATCCTCTTATATTCCCTGAACCGTGCCGCTGCGTGTACTTTATCAAAATTTCATTTGTTTTATCAAGGATAAATCTTATTGCAGTTTGCTTTATCGGGAATTGTTTTCTGACTCTTCCATATTTCCGTAATATTTGTCCTTTACGAGTGTGTTCATTGCTTCGCTCTCTAAAATAAATACGCGGAATCTAATTAATATGCAACTGTTTCAATTATCGAGCTACGTAATAAGTACAGTGGCTCGTGAAAGGATTTCGATACTTACACTGGTTATACAAAATATTGCCACATACTCTTATTTCCCGATGAAGCGTTCCTTTTTTTTTATTAGATTTCACACATTTCATTCTCATAATATCCAATTTTTACAATCGCACGAAAATACTACTAAATGATACGAAATTTAGTATATTTAGTTCTAATTAATTAATATGTAAATATTACGATAAATAGAATGGTCTGCCGGTATTTGGTGCTGCCAATGTATTCTGTGTTATATTGTGAACAGAAATTACAGACGGACAAAGTTTATTTTTGTTATAAGACCTTCGATAATCGCATCTTACATGGAAGTAGATGTCCTATTACATATAAATAGGTGTATTTATTATTCACTTGCGAATATTTCAGCTTGATTCGACAACTTCTTTGAAATAGTCTTTGCTGTCTTTTAAAGCTCGTGCATGACTGATCTTTCGAGCGGCTGAAATATTTCGCGGACACGAAAGTAACGAGGCGAAATTGGACTCAATAAATTTCCAACGGAGATACATCGGTGATGAATCACCGGTTATCGCTATGCGACTTCAAACGAAATTAAATGTCGTGACTCTTCTCGTGCATGTTAAAAAATTTGTCACGACAACAACGTGATGAGGAACGTGCCGAGAGGCGGCGACTTTGAAACGCATACGTGCGTTTCTCAATCGATCGATTGGTGAACCTTAAAGATCGAATCGTTGAGGGAAAGCACCACGAAGTTTCTGTGTTTTGTAAATTAAATTATGGAGCAATTGTTTCTTAATCTTCGTTCGGATTATATAGTCAAGTTGTCTGGATTCACGAAATTTAGATTCAGTTTAAAATCTCTTTGTCAGGATCTGGAAATGTGAAATTATTTAGTTAATATGAAATATTCTCTCGAGTTTTTACGCTTATCCTCATTAGCCGAGTCATTTAGCTTTAAAAGATTTGATATTTTACCAATGGGAATTTTGATTTAACGTATAGCTGTTTTCAGGTTTCAAACAAAGTTGTTCGCTCAACTATTTCTTGCTTTGAAAGGAAGCCAATTATCGAAAACATTTCTATGTACAAAATCTATTTTATGTTTCGAGTTTTTCACTTAACAATAATTTTAACTTCGATAATTATGAATTAATTCCAATGGAATTTATTTCGAAATACGATAAATTACTTAATTAAAAAAAATTTCTTTCGAAAAAAAGTATTATCTACATGCAGTGAACCATTTTAACTTAATTTTCTAATTATATTACATCTTGTTAACTCGATATAACAAAACTTCCAGATTCATCCTGTTTCACTTCTCGGAAGCTATCCTCTCTTCCGTTCGCTTGTTGAAATACCATATCTTTACATGTACAAGCAGGAGAATATTATTTCCACTATTCTTATATAGAACATTGAAAAAGAAGGTTAGCGAGGATACTGCAGAAGGCAGTATGCAATAAAACATCGGAAATACACGTTCAGTTGTATCTGTTACTACAAACACTTGGGATCATTTATTCATCATGTACGCGAGTGCATTCGAGTTGCGATACGGAGCATTTTGAACGTACTAAGGGAAATGGCGCGGTCTTAAACTTTCCTTCGCTTGAAACGCTCTACTTCTTCAATTTTGATGACAAAGAAGAAGCTTCTACTAAAATCTTGTTTATTAAGTTTGGTAAAACATCGGGAAGCATAGGAAAGTATACAAAATCGTGTACTCATGATTCTAGGTTTCATGATTTTTTAATTTACGACACAAATTGTACAATGAAAATACTTTTGAGAATCGTCTAGAAACAAGAAATCTAATGATTCACTGCAGTGTGCGTGTTTTTTGACACGTCTGTATTGACAAATATTTCGATATAGTGAAAATTAGTTGGTTGTCTAATGGCCTTCGATTTCTTTACTTAGTTTTGCAAATAAGCACGAGACGCACGGTTTCCTATGGGTTTAAATACCATTCTTTTCTAAATAAACAACGTAGAAAATTCTTATCTTCGAAATTTTAATTTGATACAGAGTTGTGATGATGTCACGAATCTGGTATTTCGCGAGGATACCGTGCGCAGTACGCATCTCTAATAATTGGGGTTTGCACAGCTTGCAAACGCTTAAATGCGCACTGAAGTGGTTTGGCGCGGAACATAGCGATACGCAGTCTACATTACAAATTGGATATTATACAATTACTTAGTCATTAAATTAGGCACCACTGAATCTGTAACAGCTACACCGATGCGAATGATAGCGAGCTGCTTTACCAGCCCCTTGGAGCAGTTGAGCTTTGTGGAAGGCTTTCAACAAGTCTCTATTGTAATCAATACGACCAAAAACGATTCATTATCGCGCTATCTAATTCTATAATATCGCTGATGTGAGCCGCCTAGAATCAAAGAGATGCAACACTTACTCTGCGTAGGTATTACCATTCCCATTAAAAATAAATCGAACGTTCTCTATTCGATTATCGAAAAATTAATTATTTTAGAAATATTTCGTACATAAAGCACGACCTACTTTTTCAAAATCAAAGTAATTACACGTATTGCTCATCAGGAATAAAAACACCAATAGCTTCGGACGGCGCTCCTAACTTTACAAACGCAATAGATACGCTTGGCTTGTATTGTTTTGTAACTTCTCCCAGATAATAATTTCGCAAGTAATCCACGTTCAGAGTCGATGTTTCTGTCAGTGAAGATAACCTTTATTTTTCCGTGATACGGTAGAATGGCGAGAATCCATCGCGAAGTAGTGCCACGTCCACTAATCACCCGTCATAAATCCCAAACACCACGAGTGCAGGACGAGGAAATCCATGAAAGCTCCGTAGAGCTAAAGCTTCGTGTAATGTGTGACAACGTGACCAACGGGATCAATGATAAAATTAATTACTGTTAATTAACCGAGCGAAATGCTCGAGCTCTTCGATGAGCACCTAGAACGGACCGAATGAAAATTAAAACGTCTCTCCGGATCTGTGTTGACAGTTTTGTGATTGGATCGAAAAATACGGTGAGAATTAAGCCCTTCATGGTTCTAGATTATATCGTTGAAAAGCAGAATATAGATATATTATAATATATAACGAAAAATAGTGGCGATTCAATTTTATCCATAATTAGTCGCCATATATTTATGACAATTCAACCTTACGCATTTGTTCAACCAAATATAAAAATAAAGAAACTCGTGGTATGGAATGATTTTCTATAAATATTCTCATAGATCTTTCCTTATAACGTTTACGACATTTACTCCGTTCATTTCCATCTTTCGTTAAAAACAAAGGAAAAAGAATTGGAAGAGGAGGGATAAGCGCGGGGGGTGGGAAAAACACGAAATGCGGGATTAAAGGAAGAAAAATGTACGACTCTCTGCGTGGATTTTATATTCCACGCGAACTACGTATCTTCTTAGAGCGGGATCGTAAAACTGCGTGCATATAGCGGCAAGTTATTTTTACATTTAAATGCATTATTTTCTGTTGGCAGTTTTTTGGAGGTAAGTAAGCGAGAACGAAGTTAAATGCACTCGCATTGATAAGTATGTCTGGATTCTGATGGACATGACTATCCAGTGAACTCAAACGTGAACGAATTCTCCTAAAAATGTTTGTTTAAAAATGTTGAGCAAAGCATTAGGACAGTTTTCGGTTTCATATAAAATGTGACAACTCGTGTAAATTATCAATAAAATTATTAATCAATCAAGACTTTTCATTTTTTTGCAAGATTATCACTCAAAAATTTGTAAGAACTATCTATAAAAGTCACAATTTTATTAAAACTTCTATATGGAATTACTTGCATGTTATTTTATGACAATTCTAGAATCTTATTAATTTTAAAAAGTAACAAGTGATCAAAACAACACGAAGTATCGTTACGTTCAGTACATAGTTTTAGTATCGTATTGTACACATCATGTTTGCTATAGAAGTTGCAAGCCTGAAGTTACTGTAGAGCATATATCGTCGGTTGCATGTAAAAATAGCCGCGCATGATCACGATGGCGAAACAAAATTTCGTTGTGGGATAATGATTCTTGTATACAGCGACTCGAGTTTCGCATCGGCACGAACGGTAACGTGTTAAATGAGATAAATTATGCAAAGATAAATAGACGGCAGACTTTCGCTCATTAGCGTAAGCTTTTCGTACTTGGAGGAAACAACGCAACAATATTTCCGCAGGCAAAAGTGCGTTGTACTGTGTGCAGTGAAAATCGTGTTGTAAAATAAGAAGAATACTAGGTACAAAACAGAACGGTTGTACAGGTGCAAGTCCGTCGGTTTTCAAGGGGATGAATGTGAAAATATAGCTTTAATGATCATACGTATAATAAATTATAATATAACGTATCATTCGATGTCCGACAGATTGTTCTCATTTCTCATTATGCCATATTAAGATTTTTCTGTTTCAACATAAAGACAAATTAGAATCAGAAGATCATCAATGTATTTAGTAGTCATGTCTTTCTCTTGTGATCTTCGTATTTAGTTCATCGTACTATCATTTAGATTTCGTTATAATATAATACGATTTAGAAATGTTATATGTTCTATATCATTTGGTATCTTCGTCTGATTTTTCTACTTTCTATTTCTGTCAGTGACTGCTGCTCGATATCCCTCAACGTGAGTGGAATAGATTGAAAGAGAACAGTCCGATTTGTGCATTCTCCGTGTTACCGATTCACGCTTGACAAATGTCCCTCTAACTGTGTTATCTGCGCGGGACACGCCGAACAACCTGTTCTTTGCATTTCGCATAAGAGTGATTTACGTAGTGCGAACGCTATCTCGGGAAAGTTATGACCAAGGAAAAGGAGTTGCTCTGGATTATTTTCTATCCGCTCTTCAAACGTAGTAACCTGCGTTATTTATTTTCTTATAGTAATTTATAATTATTATTTTAATATAATTACTATAATTATTTGATACTATAATTACTACAATATTAGTTTATTTCGACGACCCGTTTCAAATTATATAAACCGAGCGCTTTTCTCATAAGAAACATTATGGACAAATCTCTGTCAATTTTCTAATTTCCAATTTTACGTCCGAAAACGCTTCAACAGCGAAGCATAGTAACAATAACCACATTGAAACTAACCCTTCTTCCACGTCACTTTAGAGCATTTATATCAAGTCGCATCATTGGAACTTCTCCATGTCCTCTCCATATTATTTCAATAGAAGAAAAATAACTGCGAAAGATCAAACGATAAAGCGACTGATGTTTTTTCCAGCAGGAAGAAGGGTCGCAAAAACCTACTAAAAAAAAAAAGATCAGCAGAAGTTTTTTTGAATGTTTTCTCTATTCGGTCACGACGTTCATGAAACGCGGAGGTTCCCTGTGAAATAATGAAAATATTGACATTCGTGGCAGCCACGATGCATTATCTTGGCGTTTCCTAACTCGTAACGTCGCTCCCAATGTTTCGAGGAGTTGCGCGGCTTTTAGCGCCCAGTTTTTCGGCCGCATCCTAAGCAAACAGACTTTCCCAAGATGTCACCCTCCCTCCGACCAATTTCTTTTTTTTTTTTTTTTTGCCCGCTCCTTTCTTTGGGAAAAGGGCACGAACCTTTCTCAGGCCACGCAAACGTGTAACAACACGCGAAGGGCTGGCACGTTTTTCAGCGTGACGGCCCATCGACAAATATTCTTATAACTCTTCACGCTACTAGGACGTGTGCAAACAAGCCATGGGCAGTGAAAGAAGTCAAAATGATGGAAGGATTGGTGACTGAACGCGATAAGTGCGTGCCTTGGAGGAAAATTCTTTAATATTGGGCTAACAAATAATTAACTTGTTACGACCTTGTGAAATACTTATTTCTATTAATACTAAATTCTAAATTCTAATGAAGAACAGACACTTATTTCTCGGTTATTATATAAGATGGCGTATGATCGATGAATCATGCTTGATACGGTTGTTATCTTTAAGTGGCTGTACAATTCGTTTCGTAGAACCGTTAACTGAAGAAACAGACGACGAATGATCTCTTCGGTGGAGGTCTTTCGTCCTCTTGTCCCTCAGACATCCTCTTCCGGTCCCTTGTCATTTATTACTTGCCAGATGACTTTCTTAGTTATACACCGGCAAAATTTTATGGGCCACTTAAGTATTACGATCTTATAATTTTTCGAGATACGGAGAACTAGCAGGTTAAATGTTAAAGTTATCAATTGCTTTCGAAGGCGAGTCACCATTTGATAATTTAATCTATTGTTTTCGTAATCAGTAACTTGGCTACCTTGATATATTTCTATTAAATAAAGTCTTTATAGAAAAGAATTTATCTTATATGTTAAAAGTAAAAGTTTATTATTTCAAGCTTGCTTCGCCAGTTTCATTTTAAAAACATAATGGTGTCTCCGCAAACTCTGCCAGGCGTTGCCAAATCATTCACACAAATCGATCTCTACGAAAAAGCATGGACTAACTCGTAGCAAATCGAAAGGATCACGGAAGTGAATAATAATTTGCCTGGAAGCGTGTCTAAGCGTCAGCCAAACGAAAGAAACATATTTATTATATAAACGGGATAAAATAGCGGCAACGGTTCTCACTAATAGCCTGGTAAAAAAGATAAATTGCTGTGGTATAAATAACAGTGAGGGCTCCCTCGTCAGCTTGGCGCGGCTGAAAGACATTCGTCTGTTTCGACAGGTGCGTGCCGGACGTTTCCGCGGTTTCCAAACGAACAGACACGTTCCGCCATTTTAAACGTTTTCCGTGTAACATCCGTTATATACGCGGTGCCCAATCTTCTCACGCGTGCACAAGCAGAGATCCTTTCAATTCGGACGAAAAAATTGCTGCACGACTTTTTAATGAAAGACATCGATTACGGGAGAGAAATAAATACGAAGCGTTCGTCAAAAATCTGGCGATTCGGAAATTGTTAGGGAATATTCCGAATAACATATTCTCTGATACTAAGATATAGCTATCCCATATACAGATTTTTTTCATTGAATGACGAAAAATCTGAACTGTATTAAATTTAAAAAATAGGAAAATTTCATAAATGTATGGCGGTATGGTCGTTCCTTAATGAAAAATTATACTGTGCCGTATCATGATTGTAAATTATATCGCAGAGTGCAACTGATTTAAACAAAATGCTACGTATGTAAGTAAAAGAAAAAAGTTGTATGTCGGAATGTAAATTCGTAGAACGTACATCCTCTTGTTTAATTAAAAAAGGGAAGTTCGCTATTTTGCGCGATGAACCTGACGGAGCTTCTAATGCAAAATAGTTTAAATGTGTTTTTAAATGAACACGATTCTTCTTCAGTGTGGTAATATAATGTTGCATTCCCTACTCGGCATTTTTTAATCCAGAGTTCGTTATTCCCGCCAAATGAAATAAAATTTAGCATAACATCCCGGTTTTTAACAATTTTAATTCGCCTCGAAATTCAAAATTCGAAATTTCACATTCGATTCGGAGTTTCGATCATCAAAACAGAATTGGTAATTTCACAGAATATTGAAATATTTCACAGATTCAGTATCAAATATCCTTAAAATCCAACACGATTTTTAATACAATCAAATTCTTTATTTTATCTTTTGTATAATATAATTTTATGGCAAAAATCTTCTTAAAATATTATAGACGAAATTATTGCATAATCACACGCATATATGCATAATATAGCAGCAATAGTAGATTACACAGGTAGATTGCTCCTGTGCGATCGACTGCGCAACGCACACGTACTTTGTAGATAATGTACAAGGTGGATGGAACACGTATGATACAGCGTACATGGACTCGCGGCCAAACTAGGCTTTATATCAAATGCATAACAACGCTATTACTGCACTCAATTGGTATAAGCCGCAGATTGCGGATAATCTGTCCGCTGTCGTCACTCTCTATGGCTCTTACCAGAAACACTTACATTTTGACGTTATTATAACGTTAATGTATCAATAACCACGAATGTTAATTGATATTATCGATCGACCACTATCCAGAAACAGTGCAGGCCAATATTAACTTGTCAACAAGAGAGACATCTTCATTTTATAAAGTAATAGAATTAATTTGTTTGGAAAGAGCGTAAAGGGTTAAAGATTAATGTGATCAGGAATATTAATTAATTTTATCGGCTATCCAATTAGTCGCGGACAATGTTAAAGGATTTACCGATAAGAGGATATAATTTCATTTGCTTATTGCTCATGTATATGTATTTTCGAAATGATTGTGTAATTAATATTTATTAGCCGGAGGAAAAGTAATATAGAGAGGTAAATAACTTTTAGTCTATTCTACGAAGTTAATAATTATTTCATAATCGATAACCGATACAAATTTTGAACGTAGAAAATTTCTCGTTATATAGATATTGAAGTTACGATTCCGTATATGCAATAAGGAATTGCACGTAGTCAACAAAATAAGTGTTTCTCGTCTGGTTTACTAACGCCAGAGAAACGTAACTGTAAGTTTCGATATTTATTATACTCCGGTAACAAGATGGAGCTAGAGTTAGATACACAGGAAACCTGAGAAACACTATTAGGGTAACGAACCATCAAGGATTCTATCTGCTTCTGTCCGCGCTGCACGTAAACAGATCCATATGGCAACACAAATAGTCGCTTACGTGATAGGCGTCCTATCAACTCAGGTTAGTTTTATAGTTTACCTGTATGCTCGTTTGCTCACGCATGAAAAGCATCGTTGCTTCTTCCTGAAATTATTTCTTTACGAGTGTCTTGTTATAGAAAATTTACGGATAAATTGTCGTGGGTGGACAGAATATTTCTACAGAATTTATTCGGGATAATAGAATGCACTGTAGTATGCTTGCAGTCCTTTATGGATCATTCCCGAAGTATATTATATTGTTTGATCGTTATTCAAGATGTTACAGAAAATGGTACTTATGGTACTCGACGAAAGGATCAAATTTCATTAATTAAAGGAAAAATTCATATTAAAAAAATATATAATAATTCTGAATTTTACAGTAATCAAACGTTTCCACGTTCTAAAAGGATCTATTTACCATCTCATCGAGTTGTCGGAACTTTCACAGGAGAAGAAGCGATCAGAAAGTTTCACAGCTACTTGACAAGTATTGCTGATGATAGGTACGAACGCCGCAGACGTGGCTGAATAAAGGGAGGAAAAGAATGAAAGGAACAAAAAGGGAGGATAAAGCGTGAGCCGGGTGAGAGACCGTGATGTTAATTAATATCAGAGTGAGAGAGAGAGAGAGAGAGAGAGAGAGCAGAGGCTGAGTTTCTGACCAAAAACTTTTCACATTTTCCCGCCATCGTGAATCGCCCGACGAGCCTAAAGTTCACGAAACTCTTTCCTCGTTAAACTCTTAGCTGCATCCCGGGTATCGTCGAATTAACACGGTTTCGTGATTACATCAGAGTTCGTCGCATTATTATTAACTCTATAGAATACGAACAAACGAAGCCAACAACATGGCAAAAGATCGATTAACATATTGATGAATAGAGAATTCTACGATAGAACTAAGTTCAAACGATCTTCTGCAAGTATCTCTGATTGCTTAATTAAGTTAACAAAGCGTTAGTTATTTCGTCTTCGATGTTTAATAAGGTTTTTGTGATATAGAATTCTTTGTCTAATATGAATAATATTTTAAATAGAATTGTTATTTTCATTTCCCTATTCAGAACGAATTATTTTCTCTTGAGAGTTACACATAAGGCACACTTAAGAAATCACTTAAGTGTTTGTTAGTGAAAATTCCGAACATATTGGTAGAACAAAGGAATAGAAAAAAGTATCCAATACGTAAACAAATTCCCAATAGATCTCGTTCATCGAACTATTCTGTCATTCGAAAACTTCAAAAGAAAGGAATTACACGAGTTGAGACTTCCAAATCGAACCGAGCTCAGAGCTGCAAAAACTTCATCTCGCCAAATCTTCAAACTGGCTTTGTTCGATATTAATTAACATCGTAGGTACAGCAGCCCTTGTTGCAAAGGCAAAGTTCGACTTCCATCGTATTATCGATCCTCGTCGGAAAATTGGAGCAGAGGGCAGAGAGAATGTCTTTCGACGTCTTGGAGCAAACCTGGCGTAGCTAGAATCCGGGTCCATCCGTTTGTTCGATTACCGAAACTTCGGCTAGGATAGTCTGGGAAACGGCGGGATAATTAAAGCATCCTGCCGATAATTGTTATCGACGTGACGCGAAACTTTCAGGAATGCAGTTGTCAATTGGAAATCCAGCGACCCTATCGTTCGATGGGAGGAGACGATTCTCAACATGCAGAAAGTCCAGCAGCGTTCCTGATCTTCGTTGTTTACGTCCACGGGGACACAGGGCGTAAGCTTTGAAGAAAGTACCCGATGAGAACTTTTAATTGAACGTTTTGAATCTTTCAACGGTACAGAAGCCCAAGTTTCTTTGGTTCGATTCGAATCGCCCCTGAGACTAATCCGTCCCTTTCTGTCCACCAATACACCCGTAAGGTCTATTTATCCACTTTAATTGCTTCGATTGTCTCGACATATCCTTTGGTCCTTGGATCTTCGATGACAGAGACGATGGATAGTTCCAATGTCTCGCTGGATTTGGCTATTGTTCGCTGTTGTTATTATGGAGACGTGGGGAATGTCACGCCGAGGAAAAGTTTTCACGTGTACACACTATCTGAACTCTCATCGATCCGGTAACAATAATATTATGTTAATTTTACTAAAGTATACAGATCGATAGCAAATTAATAATAATAACGAAATTAACTCATTAATGAAATGATAATATTGGTTTGAAATTTTCGCGATCACATCAGAAAATATATCGTTTTGTCATTCGTCATTGATAAAAGAAATTTGTCTTAAAGTCTAAAGTCGAAATGGACCTTTTTATTATCGATAATTGGCAGAAGAAATTCTTTTTAACATCTAGAGGAAATTTATTCAGAAATCGTTTGTTCTTGCGTGCGTGACTCTAAAATTACTCTAACATTTGTAAATCTTATACAAAGAATGCATCAGCAAAGATAATTGATTTTTAGAACAAACTGATTCGAACTTTTTAGCGATCACTGAATTCTCGATAAATCCTTGCCAGTTTTAAATTTACACAACCTCGCAGTTTAAACGAACGACATCGGATGACACTAGCCAATTATCTCATTAAACAATAATCAGTGATGGTCGATATAAATCTCCATAGATAAATAACAAATATTTACGTCAGTTCAATATTCACAGCGCTTCGATGTTAAAACATGAGTGACGAGCGACTTTCTAAAATCCAACGCGACGTATTTTCAATCCCCGACACGTAGGAGGCGCGATTCTTAGCCGCGTGATTGATGAGCCGAGTTTTTGTTTGAGAAGCCTAAGATCCACGTACGAGCGTGGACATTTTTAGTTCCTCGTCGGTATTTTCAAACGGCATGACAAATAGTCGGTTGTCGGCGCGTCGAATAAATTTCTGCTCGAAACGTCGTAATGAAGAGGGAACCACGCGTTTCCAACGAACAGATAATTATATTTCACGCGATACAAATTCAGCTTCTGCTCTTGTTTCTGAAATTTTGAAATTTACAACTTCTTTTATAGAGAAGAAATTATTTATCCAGGAGAGAATTAGCAAAGCGCTGTTTGTAAATCACCTCCATTCATCTTCATGCATAAAGTTTTCATCAAAGGAGAGAAAGAAGAAAAGGTTCTACGTGTAAAATTACGATGGGGATTGGCCATAAATAAGAAACCGAACGTTTCATATAATTCACTGGATTTCCATACGATGATAAAACGGATGCTTGGGCCAGTGAACCGATGATTTATAAGATCTCCACTCTTCTCCAACGTTCAAGAGACGTTTTTGTCTATCTACGATTCTCTGTAAACCGCCGAGGATGTTTGTTTGTGAGAACCAAACATTACTCTGTTCTCCTTAAATTAATTACAATTCCCTACCTATCATTCAGATCAAACTGGAGTATAGGTATTAACAATAAAATTCTGAATATTTCTGTCAAATAATTCTTCTCATTTATGCATTCTGTATTTTTACAGAGAACTTGCGAGCGTAAAAATTTACAGAATTTACCTAATACAGAAAAATATTCAAATTAATGTACTTCTTACCACAATTAGACAGTAAAATAAATTTGTATTTGCAAATTGTTTTTTCGGTCCTTCTTACAAAAATATGAATTTGTATAGACACACGAGTCTAATGAAATCAATTAATGAGAAAATTTCTGCGAAATATTTCCCTGTCATGAAAATCTTTCGTAAGAGAGACTAGGCGACGTTCGAGGTCAGATAGCGCGCTGTAAAAATCTCAGAATTTATTTGTCGGATCAGAGAATTCACAATTAATCCTGGAGATTAAATAAGACGCGATGAACCGCGTCTTTCGTTGCGTTAAAGTGCGACCGGATTTGCCTTCGTCAAGTTTCTAGTACTTTCGATGTGCGAGGCAAACTTGGTAAGCCTTAGAAGTTATGCGTTCCCAGGGAAACTTGGAGCCTACGAGGCAATGGAAACAACCGCGTTAGCCGTACCATCTACATGGGACGACTTGAATAATAGACATTGTTGTACGAATTAGGAAGGGAAAGGGCGCTAGCCACGAAACGTTGCGGAGACCTCGCACTCGGACCATCGACTTTAATTAACGGTGTCTGAACAGTCAGTCAGCTCGAGGTATTATTAACTCGTCCCTTGTCGACGTCGACGTCCCTCCTCTAGAAAACGACCAGAGAATTCGACGATCTCGTCGATCGTGAGACCTCGTCCCTTTTCAAACTTCTTCGCGTCCTTTCGCAGACTGGCGGAGGAATCGAGAGAAAGAAAGAAACATGGATGGACGTTAATATCTTGTCAGTTCATGGATCGAGGATTTATTGATGATCGGATACATTATTAGATGGGAATCTCGGGTTTCAGTTTTTGCCCTATTCTGGCTGATTCCTTTTATTTCTTTTGGCTGGCGCGTCATGGTTTTTAAACCGTGGATACATTGACTTTGTTTATAGCGTTGTTTAGAGAGTTTGTAAAATATCTTTAATATAAATGAATATATCAAATCTTTTTGTTTATATTCGTTTTATCTTTCGATTACAATTCGGTCAATTGTGTTATTTGCATTATGAATTAAATTACGTTATTAAAACAATGAATACTGCTTCTATCGTATCATTAGGTGCAACTGTATTTACCTTAAATCTGATGTATTCAAGTAACACGAGTAATGAAAATAGGAAAAGACAATAGCAGACAATAGCATCGGATGAATTCGACTTTTTTCATCGACGAAATTAAGATTTTAATTGTACAGTACAGTAATTACGGGGTAAATTTCGTCTCGTGGAAATTTTCCTGCTCTTAAGGCCGCGTGTTTTCCACTTCTTCTTGTTCTTCTTCTTCTTCCTGTTCACTTCCGCTTCCACGGGACGTCGTCGGAGCAGAAGTTTCATGCGGTCAACTCGCGCGATTCGACTGAGTTTTCCTCCGTGCAACAACACCGAGAGAACCGAGCTTCCGCCGATGAAAACAGGTGGAGGAATATCGCTTTCCTTCTCCACGGACAAGGCTGGAATAATATTTGTAGATTGCAAGCCGCGGAAGTTGGTCGTTCGCCGAATGGAACAAAGAGGATGAATTTCAGCTGGAAAATGAACGTCGATGAATCTTAGTCGCTTCGGGTACTGCTACGCGGCAAAATGTGTTAATTAGTTCGGGAAAAGGAAATGGTAAACAAACGCCGCTATGGCTTCTGGCGTAACGCGGAAGTTGTATAGAAACGATAGCAAACGAGTTGTTCTAAATTGCGAAGGAAGAAATATTATCGTTGCGGAATATATAAGAAGTATTTTCGTGCACAGAACATTTTTGTTATCCGATTTTATGAAATAAATCGTGACTTTATTTTGGCGACTTTAAAAATGAAAAAACAATTATAGTGCAGTCGCTTGATTATTTATGAACCAGTTTCTGCTACTTTTCGTGAATTGAATAGGCTCACGCCTGTTCTTGCATGTATTTTCTTTAAGTAAAAATATCAGAGATTATACAAAGTATAAGGAAACTATCGTCACGTTTGTGATGCCGATGAAGACGCTTTAATTATCCGCGTAATGAGTACGAAACTTCACGAAGGACTTTAAGAATTCGCTGTAACAGTGCCCCTCTCTCGCAACAGGGATTATTCAGGAAAGTCGAGAAATATTCCACAAAGTTCCCTGAACTTGCTGTATAATCCACAAATAATCCGCCTTCGATTAATTCGGAATCTACCGTGCAATTCTAACATAGCCTATAAATTTACCAAGTAAACCAACACACGAGACTATACATAGAACGTCATATTGTAACAACAATCACGAGTCAGTTTTAACGGAACAGATAAAAAGAGAAGAGTCTTCCGATTGTCAAATATTTGACACTACTTCCAAACAGTTTAAGATACGTATAGTTATATTTCATATAGTTGTACAAATATAGTGTAGGGTTTTACTACAATTAGTTCCTTTACAATAAATGGATTAAACATATGTTGGTTAAACAGGAAACGATGGTTGTTTAACGTGAACTAATCACAATAACGTATTATAATTAAGACAACTAGATAGTTAATTTGCAACTCTCGTCACCACGGATCCAACGCGGATCTCTCTCAAGCGGACCACACTCTCTCGACAACGCTAGCAACACTATCTCCCTGACTTCTCCATTCACACTCTCTGACTTCTCAACTAACACTCTTTGACTTCTCAACTAACACTGACTGTTAATTCGTCTTTGTCCCTTAGCATCCCTTTGTCTTTTTTCTTAGCCCCACCACGCACGTGTTCCGCAACCGCTCGTGGCTAGGGTCACGCAGGCTTTTTCCGCGAAACTACTCGATTGAAAGACCGACGATACATTGTTGGGTCTGTCGGCACTTCGGCTTTCTCGCGACATTGTTTATAGTTCGCCCGATATCTCTTAGGCCTTTCGTCCACTATACTACAATAGTTATACAAATATAGTTATACAAATGCACGCTATAGTGTATTGTACTCGCTAGTATATTTACATACACTGCCTACTACCAATCTTATCTATAGTCACTCCTACTTATACAGCAGAATAAATAGAGCATCTCACCTATAAAATACAAGGGAATAAACCACTATGGTGTTTCTACTGCAGCCTGAAGAACACGGTGGTGCAGGATGAAACGGATAGGTAGTAAGAACGTTGCCAATTATCCCGAAGGATCGTAGTGAAAAATCGCATGAGTCTCGAAGATGCTGGGATGAGCGTGGGCCAGCGGCGTAATACGAGCTTAGTTGAAAAGCTGAATCGCACTCTTGGGGCAACGCCTAGCTCGTTGCCTCGCGGAACCCTTCTGACTTACGAGCAGATTAAGAAACTCCCAGCTTCTCGAAAACCAGCCTCCGAACTGCCTCGGGTCACTGCTCGTCCGTGAAACGATATCCCACTGGAATTCACCGTAGATATTATTTTCAGACCTCGCTCCCTCCGCCCGTGTTAATTACAGACAAGCTTTATGTTATTAAACCGCCGTGCGCCGCCCCGATTCAATGCCTCCATGAAATTTTACGATCGACCGAATTTGTCCGTTCTACAACGCGCTTCCGCTGCTTTGCCTCTTAAATACTACGCTTGATCGAGGGTAACGCCACTATCGATGCTTCTAACCTTTTTACTCCTGAATTATATCGTCGTAACGTTTTTACGTACAATTTTTCCTCTAAGTATTTGAAAGTTGATTAGACAACGTGTATTTTATGTGTATGTACCTTTCACATCCCTTAAAAGTTGAAAAGGTAATATATACTCTAACAATTATGAATCTTGTGATCTTTAACATTAGAGCTACTTACTGATCTTTAATACGGTGGATTGGAATTAAAGCAACATGGCAAAAATAAATAACTATATGAAAATCATATAGGGAAGATGACAAGTCACATTTCAAGTGTTTGATAGAAGTGTTTTTCAAGTGTATTCAAAATTATTGACGCAAATTGTTTCTAAATACGTGAGCACAACTTGTGGTGTACTTATGTTCGCTATAAGTAGAATAGGTCTTCTGGTCCAGATAACCTGATCTACTCTGCATCCCGTATGTCTGCGGTCCTCGTAATAAATTCTTATGTTACTGGCACTATAAAGTGCTATTGATGTTAAAATTTACGTAAACATTTGTAGATTAAAACGAATTTTCATGAAAATTAAACTCAAGATGAAAATTTTACTTAATTAAAGGACCTGGAATTATCAGGTATTTTATATTAGCTAAATATTGTTAATCGGTAGTAATAGTCGTGTAGACTACTGGAAAATTACACTGGAGAATGACATGTAAAATTCACAAATTACGTAGAATTACCGTGTAGATTGCGCCTTGGAAACACCGCGTATAATTGATTGTACCTGTTGATATTCTCATCTATTATTTAAGCTACCGTTTCTTAACATCCTATAGAGAATACAAGTCTTGTAGAATATCAATTTTTTCTTTCTTTCTGGAGACTAAATTCCTGCTACTATACTTGAACACATCTATTCGAACTCGATTTTCGTAACTTATAATGTTAACAAATAATTTTTGTCGTGTAATTTTCGTATTTCACATGGTTCCTGTCCTTATTAATAATTATAAAACTACAAATTATTTCCATAGAAATCTATGAAACCTATAAAAAAAATAAGATTTGACTCTATATATAATTGTTTCAATATAAAAGACCTAAGTTAGTACATTTATGTGTAATAGCTATGCCAGAAGCATAGAGGATATAATAATTAGTTCGTTCAATAATGATTTACGATCGATTTGTTTGGAGGAGTCTTATCAGGTAAATGAAGCGCTTCCAGTAGTGGAACAATTATGTGATAAGTAAACGAAAGGGTTGCACGAGTTTCTTAATTTAAAGTGTTATCTGTACACACGAGCGAGATCCTCCAAGTCCGAAGGAAATATAGCTACAGAAGCTAATTTTGGATGTTTCCCTTCGAGGAAGATATTACTTGCCGCTAGTCATACCCGTTTATCTCCTTTATCCGCTTCAATTTTAATCTACCACCAAGCTGCTTCAGTGTTTCTTACTTACAATCTTCCTTCATGTCATCTTAGAATGCAAATATAATTCAGTCCTATGTGCAAAGGGTTGCAACGTAAGAAAAACACTCCTTGATCTTCTGCAATTGATAGTCATCGAATCGTAATTATATATGCAATTTAAACGGAAACCCTGTTTCCATCGAATGATCGATGGTATTTACAATTACACGTGCACTTTTCGTCGGATATTAGGAGATGAACAAGGCGCGAAGTTTGAGAGGATGGCTTCGATGTAAATGGAACAGTATGCGTCGTCCGGCGAGCTCCTTTTAACCCTTTGTAAGCTAACGTTCAGGTAACTGCAGAACATTGAACGAGCGAGTCTGTTGTTCTGGCGGTGGTTGCTGGCTTGCTAACTGCTCGGTCGACCACCTCTCTCGCAAATTACCTGCAATTTACCACTAAAGTTGCATCAGAGTCTCGTTGTCCTCCTCTCTAGTCTTGGATATCCATTGCGTCGCCCCTTCTCCTCCATCGAATAGCGTCATCCTCTCCACCAACAAAATACTCGAACTTCATATAATTTATCTCTTTTTTTATATCGTGTTATTCTTCTTTAATTCAGCCCGACTATGTAGCCTTATTCTACTTACAGCAAACAGAGGTAAATTATTAATTTTACTTCTGTATTTAAAAACAATTTGGGCCAATGGTTCAGAATAATATTGCAGAAATGTCAAATGAATTTACCACGTTGATTTTCAAATTATTTCATAGGAATTTTAATATATCTACATATGTACGCTTTATGTTGGCAATTAAATTACTCCAGTCATTCAGTAAACGTATATGTAAATATGTAAATGCGACGTTCTCACTAGAAAATAGAAAAATTGTTAAAAATAGTAATAAATGTTAATTCATAGTCAAATATTACTATATCTACTTAAAGAATAAATAATTCGATATTCTCAAATCAACTGCTTCTCTATGAATCTCAAAAAATTAAATATGCAGCTAATTCGCAAATCAAACGTAACTATACTGTCGTAACTATATCCACTTAAAGGCAGCGTAATTTCATATTCTGAAATTAACCACTTTTCCTTTAATTCCAAATGAATAATTGTCCAGTTAATTCATAGTCAAATCGTGTTGCAACAATGGATCTCATCGATAAACGGTATCTTACGTCGCTATTCCTCCAGCAATTTTAATATCGGGCCGGTGGTTTCTTTTCATTCGTTCACGGTTCGAAGTTGGCCGGTGCGCCCCTGTTTTCCTCGGAACGTCCCGATTTCATTATCGAAAGATATGCCTCTTAAAAGTCACGAGACTCGTTCGATGACGCGATGGCGGTTCTTCGTCTTCGTTGGGGTTCTGTGCGCACACGAGAAGCGCCAAGGAGAAATAAGAGACGACGGTGGAGAAGTCGTCGTTGTGGAAGTGGCGGTATGCAAATGTCCAGTCTCGGCAATCTGCTTAACTTCTCGTCTCGAAATTTCCCGACTTTCCCCTGGAGCTTATGTAAAGTCAGCCGTCTATTAATAATGTATTAAGTAATTACGAATACGGAAAAAGAGATGTCGGCCCTGCAGTTTCAAATACGATTTGCACACTTATAGACGTTCAGGTATAAACGGTTGAACCAGATCGAAACCATTCGACTACTAATTTTTCTGAAACTTATGATCGATTAGCGTTTGAGAACTTTTGCGAAAGTTGTGTTTCCAGGAAGTATATTATATCACACTAATTTCGATTATAAGAATTAATTTGTATTGAGAATTGTGGATCTTAATTGCCGAAATAAAAGTAAAGGAACACTATGGTTACACTTAGAATTCATTAGAATTTTAGATTTATTTAATAAACGATTTCCAGGATCTTCGTCGATATACATTTGCACGCGTCTCAGCACTCTCTTTCTCTCACCATCTACCATACAACACTGCCAACGGAACAGTTACATTCATCTGTTTTTCGAGACGCCGCGCACAACATACTTCCACACACTCATATTCACATACGTGTGTCACTACTACGCGGCCAATCTAGTATAGCACACAAAGTTATATATATATCTTAATAATTTGTTAAATGTAGAACTGTCTACCAAATGGAAATATCTTAACGGTTTTAATATCTTGTTATATGCAATGACTTATAAGGTTAGGATATTTCGTCTTCAAATTAAAGTCAAAAGGAAAGAGCTATGTACATTTGTTGAAAATTGTAGTTATCTGTAATTCAATGTGACAAATTTTGGCATGGAAAAAGAACATACGATTATTCGAAGACACATTTTGCTACGCATAGAGTAGAACTGAGAGAACCTTTGGAGAAAAAGAAGCACTTTCCACGGACTACGCGAAACTTTCGCGACAAACCGTCTTCGAGGATATCCCAGAGCTACTGTTCTTTACACCTGTTCGCCTGTACCTGAACGGAAATTTTGTAAAACCGCAGGCTTCGCGATTGTGGGAATTGTTGCAAATTATGCAAACAACTTCAGAATCTTGCAAAAATTTCGAATCATCCGTTTACTTATCCGAATTTTAAAATATTTGATAATATAACATCTGCATACATAATATCTACTTGAAAATCTTTTAAACAGATATTATATACGCTGGAAAAGGAAACAGGAAATATTGTAAATGTGAAAAGGAAAGAAAGTTTATGCTGTAATATCATGGCATTCCCTCGAATAAAACAACACAGAGAATTCTTTTCTTTGATATTAAAGGGAAAACGAATCTTGTGCACAAAAAAGTTACCATAATAATTTACTATAATAATAACTGGCTGCAGGATTTTCAATCGATGTTATCTCGTATTTAAAAAGGAAACAAGTTTATGGCCTTATTTTTTTGTTATAAACAATTGTATAGCTTACAATTAAATCATTTCTTTAATAAAATTTGTCGAATAATATAATTTAATTCGAATATCGAAATCAATTTATTAATATCAAAAAATTACTTTACTAATTGAAAAATCTGAGTCATCGAGTTCGGAATATTGTTTCTTTAAGCAATTCCTCGACGAATTTCCAAACAATCAATCAAACATTTATCTCATCGTTATTAGAAAAGAGAAACCTACGAAATCCGTGAAAGCCATTACGTCTGTCAATGAAATTATTTGCACCTGGTCGATAATCGAACTAGACGTTTCAGTCGAGACGCGATTTCGCGGACGAATTGGCATCGGTGAAAGTGTCCGTGGAATCGTGATATTGAAACAGAGACTGGGGGAATAGTTGGCCATTAATTACTGCGAGGAAACGTTCTACTTAGATGACAGAGTGAGAGAAAGAGAGAGAGAGAGGAAGAGAGAGAGATCTGTCTCGCGACAAAGTTTCCTCCACTTCCGGCCGCGAGAGATCCATGAACGACCGTCCCATATGGGAGTTAGTAAGGCGCGAACTCGTAACGGCATTAATATCGAATCACTCGTTCGTTGAGAAAGTTGGCCGTGCACTTTCCGAACGGAAGAACAGAGAAAGCTCGGCTTCGCCGAGTAAATCCGAGTCGGTAATTCTGGAAGGAGTTTCAAGCTTTGCCGAGGATTTGTTTTGAAGATCGTTTCGTCCAACCTTTCCCTCTCTTCTCTCTTGGTTTCCACCTCTTTATCCAAGAGAAGTCTAACGTTGTATCGATAGCGTTAACGTGTAATACCGATCACCGTGATTTCATTAAATATAACCATTTAGTTATCAAAGATGCAGCACCAGAGAAATGTTTGCCGTATAAACGCGATGTTGTTTATCGGCAGTCTTCGAGAACAACAGTATTGTTATTAATTTTATTTTACGCTTGACTTATTCCAGTTTCGATCCGATCGTTCCGTGTTATATTATGTGTAGATAGCACAGGGTACGCTCTACCACAGGAAATCTGTATATTTAGTAAGATTTCTTTTTATTTGTGATTGGTGTACTGCGAATATTTATGTAAATTCCTATCGTTTGGAACACAACTAAAACAGAGAAAGAAAGAGAGAGGGAGGGAGAGAGAGAGAGAGAGAGAGAGAAATTAGCTTGGCAAACGGTTACAATCGAAGTAATTACGGTACATCCGTACAGTTAATTTTTCCGCACAGCCAAGCCTCCAATATATTTCAAAGCTTCGCTCGACAGGAAAGTTTAATATCGCCATTCGGAGATTTATCGTCCTACCTAACAAACGTACACACATATACATATCGAATGTAAAGACATGGAAATTAATTAACAAACCATATTTGTTCAATTACGTGGAATTACCCGAGCGATTCGATTAATTTCTTTTCCAGCAACACTATATGCGAACGAATCGTAGTCTGGAACAAATTATAATCAGGATTGCTGTTGCGGTTGCATTTAGAAAAATCATATTTAATTTAACTAAAAGGCACACATATTTCAATTCAAATATCAAATTATTCATTTCTGTAGGGATATTATTTAAAAAATGAAATCTAGCAAAACGATCGTTTTACTTCTCAAATATTATAACGAGTAGTATATTTTCTACATTTTAGACATGTTTGTGTATTATGTGTATTCCAAGCATTTCCCATAAACGCATAAGCGTGCAAATTGTATTTGAAGCCGCTACAAAAAAATCGACGGTATTAAAAGTCAAATTTAATTTAACACTTAACCGGATAAACGTATCGCGTAGCCAGTTACGCTCAACGTGTTTCCGCGAATACGTGCGACTGGATTTTAGCGTTCTAGAGGGTAGCACACTCGGAAGGCACGATCGAGTTATAGCCACACGTGACTGCGGTCCGGTACTTACGCAATTAGCGAAATGGCCTTTGCAAATTGAATCTCGACCACGGGCCATGGATATCGAGGAGAAAGAGAGAGAGAGAGAGAGAGAGGAGAAAAGAAGTTAACGTTCACGATATTACGACTGAAGTTGGTCTAAAAGAAACGACAGAAGAGAGATCGTTGTCGAAGACCGTATTCCCAGTAGTCTTCGGTTCCCAGATACCGGCCAAATTAATGCTTTCCGACTATCCTGTAGTCAAAGAATACGAGAAGTACTTTGGTATATGGACCATTGGATCGCTGACGAACCGCGAAACGTAGTTTCCTTACATAAAGTTAAGGTAATATCACGATGAGAGGGGAATTGTAATTAAGAAAGGAAGATCGTAATCAGGGGAGTTTTGTTGGGATATATTAACTCGGTTAAGCTCTTTGATAAATGAGAATACAGATAATGTCGAATTATCGAAAATCAAGACTACATCAGCTGCTTATTTATCAAATCGGTTAACTTCACGGAACAGAAGGTAGAGAAAATTAATGAAATTATGTAAGATACGAAACAATCAAGTACTTCCTTGTACTATCTAACAAATTGTAAAACGTTTACATAATACAAAAAAAGTAATTGATCATTTTGGTTTGTAGACAGTTCGTGTATTTTTAAAAAGTTTAAGAGGAACGAACAAGAACATGATCAAGTTATCCTTCTTTCGATACGGAAATGTAGCGAATAAGCGTTTATTCATGAAACATTCGCACGTACTCGCGAAGCCGCGCGCAAGTACCGAGACGATATATTCGACTCCCTCGTGACTACGTTCTTCGTATGCTCGGGGCTAGATTGCTCTAGTTAACGACAGGTATTTCAACGCTAACTACGCGGCTGCCTTGGCGTTGTGTTCGAAATGTTTCCTGGGAGAAATTGTCCGTATGCTGCGTTATATCAACGCGCGGGTCTGATTCCGTACGTACGCGTCGTATAACAGTCATAATGCGATGCATCTTTCGCGGTAATACGAAAATTTCACGAGCCGCGGAATAATTGCCAAGTATACGGAACAATTTCGTTCGAACAGGATTATCGGCACGTCGTGCTAATTGATACACGCGCGCGCGCTTTTCAAACGTTCGATATCTCGCAGTACAATACCGCGATCGGAAAATAAAATCGAGAGATCCAGCAGGAATATTTTATTAACTTCGCCGCAGAACTTTATTTCCGTTGGAAAATATTTCTCGCCTGGTGTTCGTTATTATTTTAGAAATTACGGCGATGCCTCGATTGTATATGGATTTTATTAGTGATGGTAATTGCGACGTTTACAATTACAATGATACCGTGAGTTTTGAGAGTATTAGATACGAATTATACGAACTATTTGATAGATTTACGTATTGCGCGTTTATCGATTTACATCGTGAATCTTTGAAGCTCGAAAGGTACTTGTTCAGGTTCAACTATCTATTTATTATTTATTATTATTAAGATCTAATTTGTTTTATTCGTGCAGTCGTTTTCATCTTTACATAGGGTCTTACTTTGTTTAATTCTATTTTAATTTCCATTACATTGATTTCTTCCAACACTAAGTACAAAAATTTGGGAGATACATTGAGCTTACAATTTGTATGTTTCATAAGGAATATATCTTACTATATACACACTTGTTTCATTTTGACTTTCTTCGTTTCATTTATTTTGGGCCAAGGAAAGGTCCAAATTCTGGAACAAAGAGAACTGCAAGACTCTTCGATACAAATGACGTATCGTAAACTTGGGAGAACGACAGATTTCAAATAGAGACCATAGAATTACAAGGCAGCTTCTTAAGTCAGAGGTATGAGCTGCGCTCTCCTGTATTACATTCCTGTATACCCTATGCAGCAGGTTTGTTCAGGTCACATGCAAAATTCAAGGAGCTACCCCAAGAATCTGCACCGACCTTCTCGCGTAACCCTCTCGCTTTGCTCGTAATCATTCAGGCATATCAAAGAAATCAGAGAAATTAGAATCTACGTAAGACTACAAATTAGTTGCTGCAATCATATAATTGTGACACTTTGGTTTAAAAAAATAAACATATAGATTCAAAATATAAATGCAGATGGGTATTTATATTCTATAATTCTAGTGTTAAATAATGCGCAGGTTCAATAACCTAGATGTATTTGGTTGTCCGAAAAGTTTCTTTCGTTTCATAAGGTGATAATAGATGAACAACAATTTCTGTTTTATATTATTTTATTGAATTAGGTATGATCCATTTCGTTATATTCCTATTATTATGTTCGTGCATAATTCAATAAACTAATATAAGACAAAAAGCATTGTGCGTCTATTATTTCCTTATAAAGCGAAAGAAACTTTTCGGACAACCTAATATTTATTCAACATTCCTATCAATATTATTTCGATATTTAATTCGCAATCGTGGTTAAGGATTCTAAAGCGTCATCAATAGAGGCGTGAGCACGGCGAGATGAATAGATCGCGAATTACAGACTAAATAGGATGTCACGGTATAACCCTCTCGTCATTTTCCACCCCTTCTATGTCATCGTTTCTCCCCCTGTCTCTGTAACCGTCTCTTCTTTTCACTTGCTGTTTGCTTCTCCGACCCTTTCTGTTTATAGTTCGTCCGGTACATTCTACTCTCGTCGATGTCTCTCCATCTCTCCATCTCTCTCTCTCTCTCTCTCTCTCTCACACACACACACACACACGCACATACACTCTTTTAGTATTTCTCTCTGTCGTTTGTCACCCCTGATTCTCGTCTCTGTTCAACGACAACGTAACAAACGCAAGCACGGCCGCATCCATCATGCGAGCCACTTTGTCACGGCGGGATCAACAGCGCTTAAATTGTATTCGCGATTCGAGAACAGCCCATAAATTCTCATCGCCACGATGCGACGGGCCATCCTCCTTAACACGTTTCTCCTCACGCGCAGTGATTCGACGGCTACTCATCCCTCCTGCTCTTCCTTATTTTTCGTCCAGAGAGATTTACGACCCGGTCTTCTAATTCTCCGAGAGTACAACGTGTACTCTCTTTATCGCGCCTAATGATTTCTTCCTTTCGTACAGGAGGATTTATCGTGTAGTTCAGGTTTAGGGAATTCGCAGACTGTTTATAAACGAAAGCGTTTAGGAGATCTACGGTGCTAGTGAGATATAACTATCTCAACTTTAACAAGTTGGATTTCAGGATTTGGGTAATTTTTAAATAACTTCGTAAATGTGTAGTCACACAAACCTACATACACAGATACCTTAGATATAAAATATTGTAATAAAAACGTTAGTCCCGAGAATTTTGTTAACACGTTAGAACGTATATTGTTAACATGTAACACAGTTTATCCACTTTTACATTTATTAAGAAAAAAAGAAGTAAACAAAATATAAAATACAATGCCCACCCCCAACGTAAGCGTCAGTAATATTCTGCTATCTTTTTGGCATTGAACAAATTTTAAGATTCTGTAATTTCCGATATAATTTTATAACAAATTAATAGAACAAATTAATTAATAGATTGCTTCTTATCTTTGACTTTCATCTAGCGAATAGGTAGATATCGCGTACGGCGATGTTTGTTAAGCGATATTTCAGTGTACAATGCAAGTTTATTGGAAATAAGAAGAATCGAAGCTGTATTAAGTGATTTAATGAACGGGTCGATTAAGCAGAGCGAACTGTAGCTTTATCGGAAATATCAATTTTCCCTGGAGCTTGGTTAATTTAAAAGACGATGCCTTTTTAAAGGATCGTATCTGTTCATTTGTTCCTTTCGAAGCTTTCCACGTATCCGTTTCGTTTAAATACAGCGACCTGCTGAATTATTGGCCCCTGCCAGCCACTTGACACGGAAGCGTTGAATAGGAAATTGAAAAACGTGTTTCCAGATTTTTTTCGTTTAAAGTTGCGCGCTTCGTATGTCGAGAATAAAAGATCGAACGTTCTAATTAGAATTGAGTCAATAACGTTCGATAAATAATTAATAATATCGAATTCTCTACAGAGAAAATAACGAGAAATCTATTTTTAATATTTCCTGTGCGAATTCTACGTTTATTCTCTTCGAATCAAAGTTCGTCTTTTTATTCATCATTTGTTTCTTTATTTATTAAAGCTTAGAACAAATTTTCCAATTAACGACATGAATTTTTATCATTCTTTATTTGAATGGAATCTGTTACGAGTAATAATTTCATAAAATAATTTTCCGAATAGTTTTTATATTACTTATTCGAATGATGTACTTCATTTCTTTATACGAATAAAATTTGTTATATCACGAGTGATATTTTCACAAAACAATTTTCCATGTTACGCGCCATCGTATTAATCTCGACTCTGATTTTCAAGTTTCGTTTACCGTATAAACCATCGTGCTTTAAGAGGAATGCTTTCGATGTTGGAACAGCGTGCATGTTATACAAGGTTCAGAATGATGTCGTGCTAATGCATCAACTTTGTTGTGATTTGTGTACCCTGTCTCTATTCTCAGAACGCAATTAGTTCGAGAGTGGAGTATAATCAGAAACAAAATTCATAATCATCTACCAACTAAAAATTCTACCAACTAATTTTATCTTTCTGACGTTAGAAAATAGATATTACAGGCTCGAGTAAAATATGAAAAGCTTATCATCGATATGAACGATTTTTCTTTTCGCTTTTACGTGAAACCTTTTCTTAGAAATTGCATAATTGGCATAAAAAAGAGAACTGTATTGTATTCACTGTATATCACAAAACAATAGACTCACAACAAGAACAACCTCAGACTCTCTGTACATATAATTATTTTTTAATAGCCCCTGACGAGCAAATGTTGTTTCTGTGGTTATATCGTAACCAATTATCGTAAATCGAATAAACACATTTGGATCCTTCATTATCATAACAAGCAAACGAGCAAATAAAAGGATAATATCATGGCGCGGAATTCATCTAAAATAACGTGGAATGAACAGTCGAGAGAAAAAATTCCAGATAAATATTTACACGAGCTGTGTTTATACCAAAGGTGCAAGCAACGGTACAACGATAGCAACATGGTTCCATTGTTTCCGTGCTTTCTCCAAGTAGCGTTCGTAGCGGCCCTTTATCTCGGTTTCGGCATAAACATGCCCTTACGATACTAGCTATGGCTACTTGCAACAGAATCATTACACACATATATATATATATATATATATATATATATATATATATATATATATATACAGCACATCCAGACTTGAACACAAAATCATGAAGAAGAATAGACCACTGATTATGAGTGCACGAGACAATCCGACAAGGGATAATTGATCATGATAAGTAATAACGTGACTATACATCTATACAGTATTCGATGGACGAGACAGATAAAACTCGCTTCTTGCCAAAAGAAACCCGCTTTATAAACGAATTTCGACGTTTTTCCTAAATTCTTTTTAAACTAAGCTTAGACAAAAGTTCACGGTAGAAACGAATTTTCCAAATGACCTACTAAAGCGACGTATTAAAAAATAAAGTAGTTATGCGATTTAGGGACTATGGACCATCAGGCAGCAAATATAATCCATGAAACTCTTCTGTGATAATGGTAAGTGTTCAAATACTTTGCCGAGCTACCGTACGTTTATCGTGCTACCGTATGTTTATCGTAAACGATTCACGCGAAATTTCATTGAAATTCGACGCATCGCTCGCGAGACAGAGATTGGTAAAAGACAGGAAGGTAGAAACTGCAGTGCATGAATATTCCATGGATAGGCGCTTGCGCAATGCAGGTATCACTTGGTCAGGTGATTACACCATATCGTACGTCACTGCCCTCTGTGCGAATGGTTTGGACGCCGGCAAAAGGGGGTGCAAAGTCGATGCAGGCGTCGGAGTCACGTTTCGAGTACTAAGGGAGATTCCGGAAGTCACCTGGACGTTTCCTATTTACGGCGCTTCCTAGCGAGCTAAATTAACCGAGAACGCCAGCGATTCTTATCCCCCCATGTCCTCGCATTTTGCCTCGTTCTGAAGAAGGATCGGAGGCCCGAGACGAAACGAGGAAAAGGAAGAAGGGGTGGGACACGAGACTGGTGACTGCACTAGCTAGAAAACGACGATCCTCTACTGCTCGAGGTCTACGTGACCAAGCAGATAAGAGGGCGAGGACGTCGTTAGTCTCTAGCCCAGGCGGAAGAACGTCCTCCTGCACGCGAAAACTATAGCTGCGTCGAGATTATCGGGCGTTACTTCGTTTACAAATTTCCTCCCACTGTTGCAGGCACACCGGTGCGCTTTTATCGTATTATTTACCAGCTTTCACGTATCTTTTTCCACGTTCGCCCATTCTCCACCGGTTTATTACCCCATCCACGCTGCGGATCCTGATGTACGAGCTCTTCGCCCTTTAGCGTTCACCGATCCTTTTACCTTGTTTTCTAAGGTCGTTCTTCGTCCTCGATTAATTACCATTGAACATCCTGTGAGAAGGATCTCAGGAGCAATAGTTGGTCTACAGTTGTTTCCAAAAGTTTGGGTAGCCTGTACAAAACTGCAGCGTGTCAAAGTAATTTGTAAAGCTACATTGAAATTCAAGGACGAATTCGTACGTCCTTTTTTTTTTTATAAATGTTTACCGATTCAAAGGTGTAGAATCTGGCTATGGCGGTTTCTATTGGAATTTTTATTGACGAACATTTGAATATGATGAAAAGTAATTGTCGAAGGACCGTCAATTTTTTGTTTAATTAGTTAAGGAGCGATATACAGATTTAAGTTTCCAACAGATTTTAAGAAGGTAACGTTTATTAAGTAAATAATGTGAGACCTATATTGGTTATGGTGGATGTTTTGGCCTCGAAGAAACTCTGCAAGACGTCGTTTTATAAATAACGCTTTCACGTAGTTGATATCCCCGGGGTCGTTTCAGGCTCGTCGATGAAACGTATATACGCTTGCTTTTTCACTTCTTTGTGTACACTTACGTCTAGTGCGAAATGAAACCAAGGAGATCGATCCAAACAAACTTTCAGAGAGCGGAATAACGGCGGCGCTGACAGAGAGACGCGCGGAAGAATTTAACCTTTTTTACCTACTTCAACTACCGCGATATTATTTCTTCCTACCCGTTTCGCCGCTGGAACTTTCCAAAATTGTTTGCATAATAATACGCAATCGACAAAGTTGGAGGAGTTTATGATGTTTGCCTCACTTTTCGCTGCGAACCATCGCTTTTCCCTGTGTCTCCTCTCCTTCATTTTCTTTTCTTTTTTTGCAAAAACCAATACAACTTCTAATACCTCTATATTAAAAAAAAGGAAGTTCATTGATATCTAAGACGGAGCAGAAAATAGCACTTTTCTCAATTCTTCCTTGTTCGAGAGAGATTTTTATCGACAGAATTAATCAATAGAATATCTACTATATTTTCGCCGATATTATTAACTTTTATCGACTTCCGTTGATTAAGAGAACTCGTACCTCTATTCTTCATTTGTATTTGAAATTTTTGCCATTTTCGAACGTTTCTCGAACACGCGCATTAACGTTTCTTTCGCAAAGTCAACGCAAACGTTAACACGACTGGCAAAAACGCGTTTGGTTAAACGTACTTTCTCTTCTCGGGATAATTGAAGCGATAAATCTCGACAATCAAAACTCGGTTAGCGCGGTATCGAAAAGTGCAAGTTGGAACTCAATTGTCTGCTAATTTCCATGACCTAATTTCCGGGGCAGCGGGGGGAAAAGGTTTTATTCGGTACTTAGAGGGAGCTGTTCGCGCGAACTCGATTATTACGACGTCGCAATTCGCATTTGCTTTGTAATATTTGATATGGTGGAACGAATTAAAGGAAATTCGAGATAAAAGATGACACTCTATCTTCACAGTTGCGGGTGCGCAATTTCGATTCAACGTACGTAATTCGAAATGTTGAAATTCGTTTTCCTAAAATCGTCGTTTCCGGCTTATGCCACTGTTGCGTTAAATGAACGTAGGAAGAACCGTATAAAGCTGTAGAAGGATGCAGTAGAGCTAAGGTTGAGAAACACTGCCCCTACTGATTTAGGTGTTCTCCGGTGCGCTATAGGTGCACGGTAAATTCTACTAATGGAATTTATCGTGACGTTACGAGCCTAGATATAGAAACTCTCGCCTCGGAGTTACCTTTTTATTGGACACCGAGCGCACGCCTACCTACCTGTGGATGCCAATCTTGTCTTAAGGAGAATATTGCACCGGTCTTACGCGTCGACAGAGATATACGAACTTTTGGAAATTAATTCATCTTACACCGATTTCAGATGAACGTCGTTTAAAGTTTTTCGCGTAGTTTTTCTGCTTTAATTCATATGAATGTATTATGCTAACAATGACAATTTCAAAGTGCAACACATGGCGTTTTACCAAAAGAGGGAATCAATACAATTCTTTCGCAATTAACGCGGATACGTCATCATACGTGTAATCGAATTTTATTACTCTTCAAATAGGAGAAATCTGTAGAAAACCGTATATCATGCTTGTCTCCATAACTAAACAGAAAGAACTGGCGGCCATTTATCAGTGAATTTTCACCATATTGAAGTGTTTGTCAATATAAATTTATTACACAACGCGTATTATTATTATTAGAATTGTTGTGTTTTCAAGATCTTATTTTCATCGGTTCTAAGTAGTTTATCATAGCGTTTTGGTAATCGAAACGTTTTAAAATCGTACTCTTCCCTGGTATCGTGAATTTGAAACGTAGAAACGTAATAAAAAAGATCATTTAATGGGAGGATGTGTTATTCGATGTTCAAACGAAAGCTGCATTGAAGTTTCAGATACTATAATCCTGGGGAATAACGGTTTTTGGAATTGCCAGTACCTTAAACCTTTTTTCTATAATGCAGATAGGCTTGGAAACTGTTCCGTTTGCGACATAGTCGGTGTTGCACTCTTTAAATAAGTAAATGCCTAGACGTAGCGAGTGTATCGCCACTCATGTTAAACCGAGTTTCGTCGGAACTCTCTTTTTCCCGTCTGTGATTTAAATATTCAGCCTAGTGAATAATGCACGCCAGAGAGGCTAAAACTCTATGAACGGATTCAGTCGGTTCGCTCGGAGTCGTAGGCGCGGAAGTGCGGAGGAATTATTCAGAATATCATTCCGGCTTGCACGGTTTTGTTCTGCATTGTTTCGTTCAAACAGTGTGTCGCGTACTATCGCTTCTCTCTATGTAATTAACGATATTCCAATGAATCACGCGTTATCGTCATTCGTCGAGTGTCGCTTTACGAATAAAAAACATATTGATCGAATGACGAATGGTTCATTAATACATATGAACTGTTGCTTGAAATTTGAATTTCAGTAGAAGTTTAGTAAAAGCTCAAAACTGATAATTTTTACAAGTCTGGAATAACGAAACAAAGCAGTGTTGAAAAAGTAGTATAACGAATGATGTGGAAATTGCTTTGATTAAATATACAAAATGAAAACCATAAGGAACGCTTTGAAGTTCAGTTTCGTGGAAATGATTGTATACTGCTCACATTTCGTTGTATGTGGGTATATTTTACATTGTATCTAAAGTTCTATTGAGAAGATTTTGCTTTGTGATAAAAGATAGCTTGTTGAGTAAATTGCAAGAATATTGAGAACTTTTGAAAGTTGAGCATCTACCACATTAAAACAGAACGATGGGCTACTATTTTAAGTAATAAAAAGTTCTCGAGCCGCGAGGATCTCGTAACAAACAACAAAAGATCACTTTATTGTGGTATTTTCCAAATGAAATCTTTTCATGCCCGCATGAAAAATCTCTCGTCAAATGAAACTTATCCAACAAACGATAACAACCTGGATAGATCTGAGTGTCATATTATATGACGCCAGTGAAAAAGTCTCGTGTCAGCAAAACTATAGTTTATAAAAAAACAGTTAATAGAAATACTTCATTCGGATAAATGAAAAACTTGAATATAATTATTACTAAAAGATTTATATTGCATTTTGTCGAAAGAAAAATCTCGTATCTATGAAAACGTTATGTACGTGTATAAATGAAGTAATTTCTTGAAAAGTTGAATTCAGACAGGCGGAAGAGAAATTGAAACTTCCAGTTTACTAAGAATTGTTTTATTTAAAAACAAACATACACTGTGAAACATATGTTAATGTCTAATTTTCCTAAAAAAATCAGTATAATTGAATATTTGATGTAACTTTACATAATATGAATCACAAATTTATTTGCATTCAGTTGAAATAATTTATACAATTTTTTAATGATTCATTTCTGCAGAAAAATAAATATAATTTAATAATTTATGTAATTTTGTATAAATGTCGTTCAGTAGTTTATTTATGGCGGGGGATCATTTAAATCAGACAAATGGAATCTTTGATAGCAAGTTATTATCTCTTTTTATGCAAACTTGCTAAAATATCATGCCGATGTTTGCACACTCCACAAACAGCGTAGTTATTTTTTGGCAGCGTTATTTTCAAGAGCAGCGTTCCACTCGATTCAGAAAGCTTAAAAGCTTTCAAAAGGCGATTTACTCTCTTGCAAAAGCGGATGTGCAGCATGCAAACGCGCTTGAATAAACATGACGATTGAGTTAACCTTAATTGTGTTTAAGATTGATTTCCCAATGTCAATATACCATGCCAATACACTACATAGCAAATATTGCAATGTACACTAATAATGAATAATAATTGACTTTTAATATTTTACCAAGAATAAACTTTCATTCAATATTTCATATTTTAAAAAATACTTATATATTTACAATTTTAAACACATACATTTTAGTGCTTTCAAATTAAAAATCTTTAACGCTTTTTTCTTTAAGGAATTACGAACGAATTTATTACACAACCTAACGTCAAAATAAAATTCGTATCAGTCGAAATGTCATCGATAATAGCCCCGCCCCACTCCAAGAGTTAAAAGTGAAACAAAAATCTCCACTTCTACGGAAAATTCGCTGACTTCGTTCGAAAGTTACAGATTTATCGCGCCATTGTCGATGTTCGTTGCACGGAATACACGTTCAAATTGAACCCATCCTTGCCCCTCTCTGTCTCGCAGCAGGTCGTCCGGTTGGAATCGTCACGAACGCGGAGAACGTCGCTATGGACCGAATTGAATCTCCACGAAATCTCGGTAGGCGTCCCGTGTTCACGTTGCAACGCTGCTCCAGTTGACGTTTCAGATTTTCAGCCGAGCATTAGCATGCACCGTGAATCGCGTTTCGTCGATGCGTGTCACGTCGACGCCATGGCGTTGCATTCTTGCGGAGGCGTCCTTAAAGGGCGACACGTTATGCCGTTTAGCCAGTCTCTCTGTTGGATATCCGTTAAAGAGAGACCTTTGGATCTCGATCTATTTTGCAAAGCTTGCCGTTTGACAAAGGCCAATCGACGTCGGATCGATAACCGTTTCCAAAAATGTTGCTAAAAATATTTACGTGTCTTGCAGTTTCGTGACAAATGTTGCAATAAACGTTGCATACGTGGACAGACGACTGGAAGTTGTTTGACGAGAGGAAAAGTGTATCAAATAAAACTTGAATTGCACGCAATTTCTTTAAAATATCGTACGAGTGCAGATTGAAAAGTTTTCGCAATGACAACGACAGTGACAAATAAAGCAATTTCTGGCGACGGTTTCGAAAATTTGTCAATCTGTCCCATCTAATCGAAGCATTTTCCATATCATTTAATATATTTTTTCAATGATCATTTTATCTTATTTCTTCAGATCTGTAAGAGTTAACAGTTTTAGAATTCAAAAGGAACTGGAACGAAATTGGTATAACTTCTTCATTTATGAATCCCTTTAAAATAATTTACGCATTTGAAAGATTGCTCGGATGGGATAGGAAATGTCTTTAACCTTCCGTAAATGCTGAATTTACATTTTATCAGGAATCATTGTGGAACTTAAAGTCGCAATAACGAAGTTTCATATTTTTATTCTACATCTACTTAACCTCGAATTGATTTATAATAAATTTCTCCCTCTTTAATCTGTATTAATACGCATTAATAATTCATCGATAACAGTAGAAACAAATTGAACGTGTGGTATTTGACACGCTAAATTCCAACTTCAAAGAAAAGCGTTTCATATACGCCAACGTAATATCATTTTAATTAACATAAGCGTATACTTTCCATTTCTCCACTCTCAAATTTTCCGTAAACGCATGAAAGTCCTCGTACCATCGCTGATCGACACGATGATGCCCATTCGAAAAGACAAATGGCTCATTTTTGCATCGCGACAACCACGAAAGAAGGAAAGTGTCGAGCAGCGAGTTCGAGAAAACATTTTGATTTGCTTCTGTGCGCTCGCGCAACCGTACAAGGAAACATAAATAAAAAGTTGCCGGGTGCGAGGATAGGGAGCGCGTGTGCTGATGCACGGAGCCTCGAATGCATCCAGCAGTCGTATTTCTCGGAAGCTCTCCTAGGTACCTAGGTACCTATCCTGCCTTGCCTTCGGTATCACCTAGGAAACCGGGCAGAGTGGCTTGTTCGTGACAGTTGGAAAATAAATATTTGCACGTATTTCAACGATTAGTCCGGTATAAGTGACGCGAGACGGCGACGACTACGGAGACGTTGCTCTGCACCATGGGGTTCTCCCATACCCTCGGTTTCTCAGCATCCTCTTTTCGCCCATTTTCAGGCAACCTTCGCTCCGTCATCCGTGCCTGACCAGTTATTCCAGCCAATATTGAAAGAGCCAAGGGCATAACTCGCGGCTACACATGTGCTCGTGCAACGTGGCTTTTCTTCTTTTTAAACCATTCCACCTCCTCGCGTAGCTATATCTCTCACACACCGTTGTTACACGACGAAAGCTTTGCTGTCGTTCCACGTTCAATTTGGAGATTTATTGCGCTGATTTAGGGATATGGAGTATTGGCTTTTCCGCCGCTCTCTGTCTCTCTTGGTCGCGCGTAATTTTCGTCGCTCTCCTCGAATGTTTCTTAGTAGACATCTAGTGCCATTGTTCGCTTATGCGTGGTCTCTATGTCGAGATTTTACATTATCTAGGTGGTAGGAATAACTTATGGGGTAATACATTTAACGCGTTTGTTATACGCGAGAATTGATTGCGAAATTAATTTTGATTTAATTCTAAGCTATAGAAGAAATGAATGTAATAAATGACTGACGCGGAGGCAATATCAAACATGATTCTTGATTCAGTTTGATTCGAATCAAATGTGATTAGTTGCCATTATTGGATTGTGATATTTCTGTGCGATGCCGTATATGTTTGATATATGTTTGATATGAATATTGTTAAAATTTTTTCCCGCAATTTCGTGGTAATATCCTCCACACGCGCATCAAACACTGTTTCGTTGTCAGCAATTTTCCAAATTTTCAATTTTGAGAATTCACTGCAACAGACTACTACGTCTCTTCAATCTACATTAATGCTAACCTAATCAACGCTGGCTACATACAAAAGTCGGCGCCGACTATAAAATATTCATCATTTCAAACTACACTCGTTAAGAGGATAAAACATTTACCAAAACGAAGTCACTTTACCAGAATTACGTGGCCGGGAAGGTTCGCAGAGGAAACAGAAAAACAGAAAACGCTGCAGACTAGGAAAAAACACGTAAGAATGTCATCACAGGGGGATAGGCCCGTGTCTGCACCTACACTTCGTTATCAGGTTGATGCACATCCCACCTAACTAAATTCAGACGAAATCGCGAAAATCCCTCTTTGCACCGGCGGCTGCGCCTCACTGAATCGAATTATGAGGGACCGAGGACCAACACCCTCCTCGACCGTGAATTTCACTTCCGTCCATGTAGGGCCACAATAAAACGGACATTTGATGGACTGTGGAATGGCGAGAGGACAGAGAATGAAAAAACGCCTACCTACGTGTACTGGGGGTTTCTCGGAGTTTCAAGTGAATTACCTAAGGGATGGTAAGAAATGAAAAAAGAAGAAGTTATTTGGAATTTCACTGCGTCTTTCGCTAGAATATCTTTAAAAGTGAAAGATTCCGATGATTATCAGTCGAAAAAATTCGACGCTAAGAATTTGAAAAAGCAAAGACAATTTTGAAGTTTTGAAAATGGCTCCATTTTCGAAGGAGACACGTGAATCATGTGATGCACCATTGGAAGCTATTTGAATTCCCCCTAATGAAGTTTTATCTCCTGTTATACGTTACGACCTGGCCAAATTGTGAGAAACATTCTGTATAAACGACTGATATCAGATTTTCTGCGCTAACAGTTAACTCATTGAAGCTGATCTTGTTTCTCTTTATTTGTTTCAGGTAAGTGGAAAATAAGTAGCAAATCCTTTATCCTCGCCCTGTTTTCATTGTCGATGTAAGTAGAAAAAAGGAAATTACCATTATAATTGTATAGCATAATTTCTGTGTAATTATCATCATCGCTTAAATTGTTGTATCCAATATCATCCGTTGCCAATTAACTTCCAATGTTAAAACACTTTATACGCCCACATAAACGTACATGCACTTAAACAAAATGAAGAAAAAGTAAAAAATAAACGAAAAAACATGTTAGTGGCCTCGTCACTAGAACCACGCAGACAAAACGCGCGCGAGCACAAAGGTAAAGGGGTGCGGAGGTGAGGAAGAGCGACTATGAAATTACGGGGTAGGTAAATGAAACTGTTGCAGAGTCTCATGCATGCAGCTGCCGCCGGTAGCAGTCCAACCTGACTGAACAGTGCAACACCAGCGCCAGTGAGAGGGCGATACTTTTATTTTTATTTGCCTTTCGCTTTATTTTCGCTTTAATTTCTCCCTTTTCGTCGCGGCACGGCGCTTGCTAATGGGGATGCCGGTGGGCGTGGGGCAGAACAAGGACGCTGCACAGAGCAGATAGGAACTGCAGAAGCAACCGGCCGTGCCTTCCTCTTTCTTCAAGCTAGCCGGCGACTCCTACTAAATCCTCAACGAAACTGCAATTCTTCTTCCAATGCCGATAAAATTAATTATCCTGTCCGCTCCGCTTCTATTCCACTTACCTCCCTTTCGTCGCGAGCAGAGGTGAATTCTCGGTTAGTTTTAGGGTAGAATCGTAAATTCTGAATGTTAGGATTCGAAAATTCTTGATTGGTAACTTGATTGTGTGTAAGGTGAGATGGAAGATGGAGAATCCTCTACGTGAATATTTCTTACATTTTAATTCATTGGAATGCTAATTCTTTCACTAAACGTTCATGCGTATTGTGTTTTTTCTCAACGCAAATTATTGTACCATTCTTCAACGGTATTTTTTCAAAGTTTGCAGTCCCCGTATCGTTCGTTTTGATTTCTTTGTTACAACTCTACACTTTACTTATTGATAGTCCCAAGTTCAGGTGTTAATAAAAGGTGACTACATTACCGCATTAATTTACAATAATTTCATAGTACTTTTTCTCGGGGCATATTCTTTTATAATAAGTACGATAATCTTCTTCTTTATTGAATATTAACTAACCGGTCTTACTTCTACACCAAAGTGAAAAGAATGAACTTATGGGATCGAAAGAAGTTAAGGATGTCATTAGAATTTCACAAAGGAAGATCAAAAAGCAGCTATGTCAAAGAAGATGTCAATTTTCCCTTTTTCTTTCTTCAACATAGAACATTGTACCACGTGTACCTTTTATGTCAGGTGTAATCTAAATAATTATTATATGTGGTCATTGAAAATGTTGTGGCGTCATATTAAACAGGATGCTTGATATATCTAAATTAAACTGTTGATTGTTAGTTCGATCGGTGAATTTGTACGGGTAAATCGCGTTCGCCTACATATCGATATCTCGACATGACCTATATCCAAAGCAAATATGCAGGAATATTACAGAAGTGGGTGCTGCTAGGAAGCTTTTATGTGCGCCAGCGTAATGCACCGTAATCTACGATCTGCTGTGTTAGCGTTCAAAATGTTCAATCGAAAATGAACCGACTGTGACGTATATTAATTACATTCACTGGTATATGAAGTCGATTATATGAATTATTACTTGGAAATCTGTCAAAGATAAAGTTGTTCTTCTTATTCCTAATTAAAAAATACCTCTGCTCTCTACATAAAATGTTACAGTGTACAATCTTATTAACGACTGAAGAGATTCGCGTATCTATAATCGTATTTCTTCAGTTTCATGGATGACGGTAATGACGTCAGTTTTTCTTCTCGCGTCTGTAATATTGCGCGGTTATGCAAATATACAAGGAGATTAATTATATAGTAAAACGTTGGAGATTAAGATTGATATAGTTAGCTTGGACTGTGTCTACGAATTAAAGAAATATTTATTTTAAGCGGAGGTAGACTGTGCCGTATATATTAGACAAATTTTGAATGAATTAGATTCGTGATTTTCGAGTTCTGTCATTGTCGCATCAAATAAACGATACTTACATACCCCGAGGCATACTATTGCAACGACGTTTCACGTTTCGAATCGAGATTTCGTGTCATGGATATACGATTTAACGCGTAGACCAAGAAGAAATTTCGGGTATCGGTTCGATGCAGCGATGTTTGTTGGCCGGGAACCTACAACGATTTCCACTTACTTCTTTCGGGAACTTCGGGATAGAGATAGGGATGTCTTGTTTTTTCTTGGACCAAGAGTCTACTCCTCGGTGGAGCCGCGTGCCGCTTTCCCTTTGCATTCCACCTTCGTCTTGGCTCGGCCGAGTATCCCCGAATTGCGAGACTAGAAGGTATCGCGGAAACAGCGTCAAGGCGGCGGCGCGTCCGGCCGCTTCCGTCTCGCTCGCGCGCGCTCGCGACCTCGTTTTCTCTCGCGCTTTCTCTATCTCGGGGTGGTATCGCGCCCCCACCGACACCCCCTTTTGCACTCTCCGTCTCGGTAGCCCCGCTCGTGCCGTCAGTTGAGTCCAGAGGACTTCGCGATTCGCACTTCCGACCTTCGTTAAGCTTTCTCTGCCGCCAACGCGATCCATGCTCCATCGTGTTTATTCGTAACTTCGTAGCTTTTCATAATTTTATCCAATTCGTGATTTTGTCGTTGATGGTACTTCGACGTGGTTTGTTGAATTATTAAATGAATAATAGAGCTACGAGAATTTTAATAAGGATCTTTTAGAAGTGGACTCTGTTGACATTGTTGTATCTGATCTATTCGTACAAATGAGTGATGCTTCGATATGGTTTGTTTAATTGTTGAATGAATAATAGCTAAATCGATGGAGAAAAACTTTGGTAAAGTTAAGCATTAAAAGTGGATATCGTTGACCTTGTCCTGCATGATTCATCTCGTATAAATGAGTGATGCTTACTGAATGAATATTTACAAGAAGAATTCAGTAAAACTAACTTATGAAAGTGAATCTTATTGACATTATTTCATTTGATGCTCTCGATATAAATGAGTGATTCACATTGAATAAATAGATGAGAGAAGAATTTTGATAAAAGTAACATTTAAGAGTGGATTTTATTTGTTTCTATTTTAATATTAATGATTGTTATAACGAGTATATAAGTATAAGATATATATACGTGTTGATTTTGGATGAAATTTCGTAGGAGTTGAGGAAAATCTTCAAGGTCGATAACACGATACCAAGTAAACACTACGCATCAAGTGTATCGTCTCGCCGCCATATTGACAGGCGAACACGTGAGTTCTCTCCTGCTTTTCCATCGTCCTTCACTTGGTTTTCCAAGCACTTTGCTCGATGTTATCGGAGCTCTCTATAGCTGGATCCTCAATATACACGATTTCGAAATATTTTTGGATCATCGAATAACGTCAAATCATCAGGAAGATATGCAGTAACATAATAGAATCGAAATTTGGAGATTAAATTAAAGAAAAATTCAGTAAAAATTGAACAAAGTTAAATTTAAAAGTTGGACAAATTCAATAGAAATTCAGTGAAATTTTAATTTAAAAGTTAAATGCCAAAATTAATGTTTCGTAATATATAAACAAAATTTCCAATTGAGATGAACGAAGAGAAAATAATATTTAAAATAAATATTCCAGAGCTATAAAAATATAAATCAATTCGAAAATAAAATCTACAAAGTTATGAAGAATCAACAAACAATTATTCTAAGATTTTGAACATCGTGTCACGTGATACGAACCTTGGCCTTGAAGGATTGCTCATTGGTTGACTGCAAGTTTCAAGGTACAAAAGTTTAGCGAAACTAAGAGAAAGAGAGAGAAAGAGAGAGAGAGAGAGAGTTCAAAAACCCTATACATAAACTAGCATCTGTATGATTGTACGAGCGTCGTGGATATATTTCGAACTGTGTGTTGATCGTTCGATGGAAAGTGGTTCGTGATAAATGTGTCCTCGCTATCGAACGTAGACGGTGACCTTCGAAAAATCCGCCAAGATTTATGATTCGTCGAGTAAGAAAGTGACGGTGGAAATTTTGTTCCTTGAAAGCTTCCCTGCTCCGACGGAAAAAGCTTCTTTGTTACATTCCACATCTTCTATTTTCTGCATTAATGTGACGAAGTGTCTGCTGACAGTAATTTCCAGGTAAGAAAATTACGCTCCTGGCCGCCATTCTAACTGTAATTCTAGAAGATGAAATTCTGCGTTTCTCAATAATATTTCATATAATGATTTAATTGAAAACAGAAGAATTAGTGCCTAACAGTATTTTAATTCCATTCTTGTCTCTTAAGAAACGTTTAATTCAAAGAATTATCTCGAAACATGTCGATTAGATTCAAATAATTAAAATTTTACACTATAGTTGTTTATAGATTGCTGCTAAATAATGTCGTAATTATTTCTGTCATTTTGTTTTCAATATTCATTTCCATTTTTGTCCTTCTCTTTTCGTCTAGTACATTTTAAATAATCCGATAATAGTGCTGTATCATATTTAGACCAGTTTGTTCTATATTTGTAATAAATTGCAAATTCGAAAAACTATAGATATGAAATATTACGAAGTTGATATGGAAATATTGTACCAACATATTTATAATTTTTATTATAGTAACGTAGGTGATTTAAGAGATTAAGGGATTAGTATAGGCAAAATTAAAATATTATTTTAAATGAATTTTTAACTCTCATGGAGTGTATCTTCATAGTTTATAATAATATGTAATATATCCGTTTTAATGTCTATTTTATAATACATGTAATTTGAGAAAGGAGAAAAATAGAAATGGTTTCCCCGTGTGGAAATGTAATATGTGTGAAGCAGATGGTTCCCGCGTGCGCAAGGTGTAACACGTGAGAATAACCCGTTTAATATATCTTTTTTCTTATTCTCTTCCATTTCAATATCTCATTGACTCGACGTGATTCGACATTAATTATTTTAACGTTATTAATATATATCAAAAGATAACAAAAATAGAATTTGAAAGTTTAAATATAGATATTAAAGTAATAGTACCCAAATTAGTAATAAAACAAAATCACTTCAACTAAAGATAGAAACGAAAATGCTCGGTAAAAATTTTCGATATCAATCGTGTCAACAGATACTGTTAATATATCTCTTCGTGATCACCAAAATGTTATGACACGCTTTTAAAAACTGTCGGAACGTTTGAACATACAAGAGACTTAATAATTCAGTGCAACCTACATATTTTATAATAAAATTCCATTCACGAACATTTCAATATGGTGATAAGTAACTATCATGTCATATTTTGTAAATAGTTATGGAGATAAGCCCGATATACGGTTCCGTATAGCTTCCCTCTAATTTTATTCGAGTATTAAGTATCATTTTTCGAAAGGGTTTATTTTTACTTTATTCCTTCGAGAGGAAATTTCTTTTCCCTAGAGGAAAATAACGCATAAGAAAGAGTCTTTATTGGCGTTATCATTGAAATATCGATAACAGAAGTCTTACGTGATTCATCGAATCCCGAGTCTGGCATTCTGCAACTGAAATTAATTGTCAAACTTCGTTTCTACGGTACGCTCCCCGGCATATTTTTTTTTTTTTTTTTTGGAAATATACCGCTTTAGTTCCGCATGATCATTTTTATTCAAAACAGAATGTTGAACGTATATGATAGTGAACTTTTAGCAGTAACGAATAGAACGAATCGCATTGATAGTTTCCTCTTGAAAATTGATCCGTTAACCATGCAATTCTCCAATATTTTTCGAATAGATAGTAATTTGAGCATAGTTATGGATTGAAACGTGTACGAAACGAATATATCTTTTTCGCAAATTTAATTTCGCACCATAGAGTGATTTACGGCGATACATTGGCGCACTAACCTAAATTGTACAAACATTGAGTACTCCTAAATTTGGTGTAATTTCAAACTGTAAGAGTTGTCAGGATTTTAATATGAATGCAAGATCCAATCACATATTAGCGATAAAGAAAACTTTAATATGTTTATGTTGATATCTTTAATCTTATTAATAGCAGGTTTGATGTAATATAATTTAATTTTTTTCTATGAGCAGTATCTATTATACTTGAACACAAGTGAAACAAAAATATCTTGATGGAGATTAACGAATTAAGAGAAAACGTAACTGAAATTTTCATGAAAACAATGTTTTGAAAACAGTCAGTTTTCCCAGATCGTCAATTAAAATGGTAAACGACATCAGCCACAAAAATGTTCTCCTCGATTCTCTTAAAATAAATCGCAATTCGTTGTCTCCTAAAAGCGTATAGAACAATCCGGGGAAAATCGAACCGCAACTATCTATCGGAAACTAACTCACGAAAAATTAGTTGAGCTATGAAACAGTAGTTTATTGAGACGGAGTTGGTATAAACTCGGATCGGGTGTTACCCGAATATGAACGAAAAATCGTGATAGAATCACTATACGAACGACGTTTGTTCCCTTTTTAATTTTCCCAACCGGTGATTCTCTCTCTCTCTCTCCCTCTCTCTCTTTTCCATGTTCTACGTCCCGTTCTAGCTTTCCTGAAAGCTGCTGCGATCGACCAGTGGCCAATATTGGTGGACTGGGATGTAATAAACCCTCAGGCGTCACACAGATCATCTCTCTTGGCTAGCGTTATTGAGGCAATATTATATGACATAGCATGTCTCTGCATACGCAACCTGTAAAATAGAAAGCAAACGTGTTATGAGAATCTTAACAGGCTACCTGTCGTTTGTTTCGATTACCAATTGGCAGCTTTAAGATCTGAGCAGTTTCTTGGGGAATGACCTATAAAACAAAATGGGCAGAGTAAATTGCGTCGGAGGTTTCAGTTCGAATCTTTCAATATATCATGAAATTTATAACATTCAATATCGTGGAAGGATAATTTTACGAAATACTAATTGTCGCTCGCGACTTCATCCGGAGTTAAGTTTCCTCCTTTCTATCATCGATAATCCAAAATGATCGACTTCATTGTCCTTGTAATTAAAATGTAACCAAAACATCAAACAGTCTGAAAAAGTTCTGACTAGGTTGATTTCTGGTGAGTTCACTGTTCAGTCATTCATCAGAGCGATCTCGTAAATTCGATAAGTCGTTGCACAAGCGGCGGCGGTACGTAATTCAGCGAGGAGGCCGGTACCAAAAATCAATCGAGACCGTCGTCTGAGGAGTTTCGAAGCGTACTGCTGCGTTCAGAGCTGCTGGAAGAGGGGGTTGATGGTGGAAGAGAGGAAGAGGGAAAGTCGAGTACTCTGTCGGTACGCCTCGTCCCTTTCCAACTCGCAGGATTCCCGATAAAGCCGTCGAGCATTTGCTTCGAAGCCTGCAGTGTACTCAGCTAGTCCGACTTCCGGAAGTTTCGTCCCTGAAGTTTACCCTTTCGCTCTGAGAACCGAGGAACGTCGGAGGAATCTCCGAGAGGTCAAAGCTGTGCACGCAAGAGTTTGAGAAGCTGAATAGGCCGAGTTGGGAAAAAAAACGTAAAAATACGGATAATTCGAACTGGACGTTGCCTTATAATCTCGATAATCTAAATTCTATGGTAACCCTAATTAAGGGTGACTGTCGAGAAAATAGTTGTGAGGAGCGTGAGTCGTTAGATGGCTATTTTTGGCATTGTTATATTTTACAATACGTAGATTAATTTAATATCAAGCTTCAATCAGAATCGTTGATATGTAATAATTTCGATTACATTTTTTAATTTTAATTTGATTATATACGATATACATATAATCGTTATCTGTTCCCGATAGCACAGATTTCCGTGGAGATCTTCGATCTTAATCAATATACTACGCCACGACAATATCATTTACGATAAATTGAAGATTATCCTTAACGGTTCAGTAGTTTGCAGGAAGTTTACGTCGTGCTAATAAACTTCTCAGTGTATCGAACAAACTCATGGCGTTTACTGGGACACTAATCCGACGAGATTTATAGCTCAAAAGGTTGTTAAAAGTTTCTTCGAAGTTATAATGTGCTGAACGAAAGGCCTGTAATTACGCGAGTATGCCATGATTAGGCCTCGATTTCTTCTACTTTTTCCAAATAAAAGGAACATTTCGTTCTATTGTCAATCGTGTACTTCATTCAAATACGCTTGTCTCACGCAATTCCTGCTAAAATTGACATATGGTATAATAAATAACAAGTCTTGTCATTATACAAATATATATGTAAAACAAATTGCTTTTAAACATACTAGTGTACTAAATTTTTAGTATACTAAATATATGTTTCTAATAAATATCTAATAATTTCCATACACATTTTTAGATTAACCTAAATCTCAATAAGAACAATATAATCATGACGATCGTGTCTCGTTACAATGCTAATGAAATTTTCAGATATTTTATATGAAATATGGACATAAAAATTGAGTCCAAATATTTACATGAGCCAACGTAGGTATATACATATATAGGGCCAACCTGAATCCACTGTAACGAATTTTCGACAATCGATCGTGAGCCGCGTAACTTGATAATCGGTCGTAAACATCGCCTTAACAACCGGTGGTAATGTCCAATACGTGTATCTGGTAGTTGACTTACGCGTTACAGGCCGTAACACGGTACGCGGCAATAATTCATCAGAATGAAATAGGCGTACGTGTTTAACGCGAGACGTTTATTACCCGGCATTTTTGCTTGACTCGCGTTCGTTTCACCCGGAAACGGATATTCGTCTCTTCAGCGGAAAGTAAATCATCGCAACAATGTTTTATCGAATCGTTCGTGCGTTCCAACGAATCGTTTCCAGCATATCTTTTTCACTTTCATCGCTTTCGTTAACTTCCTTCAGTTCCAGTAGTTTCAATGCAAGAATGTTTATTTATTCTTAATTCTTATTCTAATTAATTCTAATTCAAGTTTTATCAGTCTGAGTCAAGTTGCACTTCAAGTAGCTTGCTTTCAAGCGAATATCTAATGAAAAATGAAGCAAACTGGTTGTGCATGAATGCCAATGGAAAAGGTACTTCGATCTTTATATCACTTGGTGGCTATGAGAAGATATTTCAATGTGATTTAGTTGAAACGATCTGTTATACGCACATTGTAATTGTAAGAAGATTTGTTGTGGTGCAAGGAGAGAGCATAATATGAAAAAAGAAGAAGAAGAATGACAGATGTAGTTGGTACTGAGTGATTTCGTTCATCATCCTATTGGACGGAGACCTTTGACCTGCAGCGATCACGGAGAGAAATTACAAGCGGTGTAATTACTGGATGATGTATCGCCACGTTTAATAGGCATTCCCTTAGCTGTTTGATGATGTTCGTATCGCTGGACAGTTCTATCTGGCCTCTTCGAAACACGGGCCAATGTACTTGATTACGTCTAATCACATCGTTGTAATACCATCGTTGCCTTACCCTGTTTCGGGTAAGTTACGCATAGTCTACGCAATAACGCATGTGTGCAAGTAGGAGGATGTTTGCACAGCTAAATGAGTAACATAGATTACCTGGAATTTCTATGGAAAGCCGAATAGGCGCTGACAATGAGCGAATAACGGAGATTTACCTACATGTATGAGAAATTATTGTACATAATTTGCAGATTAATATTCGCGAATCTTGTTATTATCTTTTTTATATATATTGCAATTGTATCGTTTGACGTATAGTCTCGCTCTTAAGTATTATTATACAAATAGTTCGTAAAATTTTTTACGCGGTTACCTTGTATCAGCGAAAAATCCTCATCGTTTGCTTGATCTGTTAAATTGCGTTTAATGCAACAAATATGCAACAAACCATTATCTTGGTGTTTATGAATATTTCTATGGAAATAGAACGTTAGTGATTTAACTGATTCGTTCAGCGTCAGTCATATAGAGCATGTACAATTATTATGATCGTTCAATTTCCCACGAACTATTATCCTACTTGGAATGGCCACGGGCTATTGTTACGAATGATACGTCGTGATGGGAGAAATCCGTGGTATGATGCCTTGCTGACCATGTGTTATTTCGCGCAAATCAGTTTTGACGTAAACGCACTTTGTCACGTTTATCAACGCTTGATCGTATGAAGATTTATGTTAAATACTTTCTTGCTTAGTTTTACTCGGCTCTGCTGTCTTTTTTCTTAACACAGTTTTGCAAAGTATTTAACCATTTCGAAGTATATCGCAGATTCCCTAGTTAGAAAATTCTTATTGTTGTGATATAAGTTTCAAATGTTAATAGCATTCTAAAGAGAGTGCATTCACTCAATTTTAATAATATTCTAAAAATATCTGATAAAGCTAATGACATAAATAATAACGAACAAAAAGATATTGCATAAAAATATCCATTTCGAATTTTTCAATTGTTAAGATTCTATATTTCCAATAATTAGGTTACGTATAATACGAAAGCTGGAGTTCTAATTAGAAATCACATAACGAAAAGTAGCGATCATTTATTCTCGGATATTGATCAGAAATTATATCCTTTATCGGACTCACGTATTGTCCGAATGCAAACGAGCATCGAGACTCGTCATTTTCGAGCAGAAATTTCTGCGGGTCGCTCGATAAGGAACAAAGAGACTGTCAGAATCGTACGTGTCCAATCACCATCACTTCCTGCTGGAATTGATTATTAATTGCCGGCACGTGTGCTGCGTGCATCCATTCGAATCCCAGACGATGCGATGGTGCGAGGACATCGCGCGCGTTTCGGCGGCTGATAAAGTTATGCCTGTCCATCGGCTACTAATTAGCGATTGATTGACTTTCCTCCTCTTTCCTTCCGCTAGGTATCGTCACTAAGACAATTCGAAGAACGATTATTCCCAACCTCTCTCGTTGACAAACGTCTCTATGGGTGATACCAGGCGAATTTTAATAACTGCTTTATTTAAGCGTGAAGTAGTTCCAGAATACTTTTATGAAATGAAAACGGATATAGCAAAACATAAGTTTAACTCTTAAATAGACACATAAATAGGAAGATATATATACAGTATAGAAACTTAAGGAAATAGAAACTTAAACACATTTTGATAATGTGTCTGTTTATTTAAAGCTACGTAATATTTCTCTGGAAGATGAAATTTCTTTATATCTTGAAAAAATCACTTTCTTTATACTTAAAATAGATGAATCAACGAAATATAGTAATTACAAAATATGAAGCTCTTGCGAAGGATATTAATAATACGACAAATAATATTTAACTAAAACATTTGAATTCCTTTGTTAATATGTTCGATTGAAAATATGGAACATTGCGAATTTGAAGTACGCTTGTATATTTTATGTATGGGTATTTCTAGTGTTTCCGAAAGCGTATTAAATCAAATTGATGATATTGTAAATTCATTAAACTTCCGCGAATTTTTCGTTATGGCTTCTTTGGCATATCGTTTAAAATATTCTTTTATCATATTTGAAATAACTTTGATGTCGGGGCAAGTGGCACGTGTTACCGACAGCGAGCGATGTCTTTGACACATCATCAAAAATATAATTATTTCGTTAATAGCTTTTCGAGAACGTGAAAAATTTATGCGTCTCAATGGACGGGTAACTCATCAATTTGTGCTCGTTTAATGCACATGGAATATAATAATTATTTTTACCTTCATCGTCGAACTCGACTCACTCTTTGAATAGCGTTAAATCTTCCTAATTTTTCCCTTGATAGAACAGTAGCTGTGGAGTAATAAAAGAGTTAAAAAGCTAGAAAATTGTTCAATAAATTCACGAATAAAATCACTTTCTATTAATATATTTCATAAACTTTCTATTAATTTTGTTTCATCATGAAGTAGGAATATACGTATGGAACGTAAATATGTTAAAATGAAGATATTTTTGGAATATACACGAGTCGTAAATTTTTGTTCAGTTCTGCTAATTATCTAGAGAATTACATTAGTAAAGTGTACTTTGCGTAATCTACTCTATGTAATAAATTACAGAATATTTTCCTGTTAAAGTAGGTAGGTACGTAAAGTGTGTAATTAGTAATTCAAAGTTTATTATCAACCTGCTTTTTATAATGAACTCATTAAGTTAAAATTATTATTATATTAATGCTGTTACATTATGATATACATAAATCACGGTTGACCGATAATTAGACCATAATTAGATTGGCTGCATGTTGATAATCAAAAATGCAAATAATAGACCCTGAAGAAAATTCATCTTGTTTATTTTACATAATATAAAGCTATTTATTTAACAAGATACTGTGTTAAAGTATTTTATAATTGGAAGATATCACTAATTAAGAAAAATACAATCTTTTGTAGTTTCGTTTTGTTCTAGTAAGCTGCATTCAGTTTACTCTGCTTATATATATGTAATATATTTTATTTCCGATATTAATTTTCTACGTTCAAAATTTCTAATTTGTCATAATTGTCTTCGCTTCATTAATCAAAGGGTTCTAATACAATATTCTCGATACCCATTAATATCGTGTTGGAAGTTTGACGTAATTAATTATCGTCATAATTTCGGAAACAATCAACAAGTCGTAATAATTGGTTGGGTGAGCGAGCAATTACTTCGCTCGGAGATTAGAAATCTGCGGTAAGAGATATCGAGCAGCAGTTAATAATTTATGTAGTCATGAAGGGTTGTGCTTCGCATTGCAACATAGGTCACCAGTAAATTATTCGACGGTGCCATGACACGAATACTGTTTAGTAGCCTGGAAATTCAGGTTACAGAAATTTCCTAGCCAAACAATACACTTACTTAATTCATTCAGTCAAAATAAGATATTTTTAATATTAATATGAATGAATATTTATATGAATAAATCTATGTATGTAATTTTACATATTTTGTTCGAACTACATTAATTATATTAATTATAATTATTAGATTGTTTATATCTATACATTCAGATTTTTGTGGAAGAGATTGAAAAAATGGATCTAGGTAGAAAATTGTTTTATCTACTAAACACAATGAATACTCTGCTATGGATGCCTTATATAATTTTCCATATTATATGCATTCTATGTACTTTGCATCTTCAAATTTCCCATAATTTTTTATTACATTTAAATTAATTATTTACGATTATAGATTACACCATACAATACAGTGAAAAACGATAAAAATAAAATCGATTACATTAGTTGATATCTGTGAGATAAAAGATCGAACACTATAAAAAGAGAAAAAAAAAACAGATAATGATTAACTTCTACCAGTCTGGCAGTAGTAAACTGAAGCCAGTAGTATTGATCAACGTCATAATCGTCATTCGTTGCATAGACGTCCCTCCTTTATTATATTAAATCTTATTTTATAAGGAAGAAACGCGTCTTCGGGTAAGACGTATGGGAGATAAGACAAGCTGAGATCGTAGCATATTGGCTGGTTAATATAATAAACAATTGCCTTAACGAGGCAACAATGGAGTCGCAATATTGGTTCTGGTTCCTCGCTAACGATGACTGACAGCGGTTTTATGAACGCTCTTACACACATCCCGAAGCTTTGACTCACCTACAGGAAGTAGTAGATATATATAAATAACCATTGACACGTATAATATCGGTATTATCGCTTCCTGATAATTTAAAAAATTAATTTTTTCAATTATTAGGTCGTCCGGAAAGTTTCTTTCGTTTCATAAAGAAATTGTTCGTTCTATATTAATTTATCGAACTACGTATGATCCATTTTCTTTTATCAAGATAAAGATCACAAAGTTCGACAGATTAGATTTCATTTTTGTATAAAGATGCGTCGTTATAAAAGACGTATCTGTAAAAGAAAGACACTTTTCGGACAACCTAATATTACAGGTGCTGATACAGTTTCTTTGTCGATTTTTCTTTAACTCCAGAACTTGTATGTTCTTTATGTGCAAACGTTTCTTTCGGCATTATTTCCTTAAAAAGTATTTCACTTTCATTATTATTTTCCAAATGGCGTTGTACAGTGGCAGTAACAATTTTCTGTTAGCTACACGAGAATAGCTACTATATTTCATTTTCAGGCAGGACGGAATTGACTAGAAACATAATTCGATGGTTGATTTATGAATTACGTTTCATCCGGCCCTTCGAAAAGAGGACCAATTAATATGTCAGGATAGACATCGATTTCGTGGTGGTCAGGATGAAAGACGACGCGTGTGGGCGACGTGCGTGGCCATTAAACTAAACTGCAGTTGCTTGCTATGGGCCAGCGTGCTTCCGCGACGAAAACAGCGTCGTTTCAAAGTCGCTGTTCGTAGATGGAAGTAGCAACGTAGAATTAACTCTCTCGCGACCAAATGACGCGTTTTATTCACACGGCAAGTGCGATCAGGCCCTAGCGTGCACGTGGGCGTGTACAGAAACGTTTTCTCATTGAACGTTACGCACATAATAATGAAGGTGGGTGAGGCGTCTCGTTTCTGCCGCCGGATGTCACGTGGCTCCATGTGACCGCACGCGGTGCTCCTCTGGCCACCAAGAAATCACCATACCCTTTATCCATTCTGTTTTATTCTTAGAATTATTTTCTATTCGTTTCGTCGTGACATTTTAATAGAAGAAGAGATTGATATGGAAGTGATGAAGTTAGAAGTCATTAAAGTCTGGATATTTTATTTTCTTTTAACTGCTAGTGTTACGTCTAATAAATGAATGATTCATCGCGCATAATATGTACAATATGAAAGAAATAAACCAGTAGAAATTTCCTTATATTGCCCTCGAAATTAGAAAATTTATTGTAGGAAATGAAATCCTCGGATTATAAAACAATAAGTCAAATTATAAAAAGGATATACACGAGAAAAACTAAAGGTGTAGGAAAATTGACATGGTTTTAATTGCTATACGACTGTACCATCATATTCTAAAAACGCATTACGCAGAGGATGGAGACTTTCATCGAGAAACAAGTTTACACGAGCAAAAGGAAAATGTTAGCGTTAGCATAATGCAAAGCACTCTGCGCGCTATAGTTTAGTCCGGCCCGAATGAGTCGCGAGAGTGGTGCGGTTGCGAAAAATAAATCCGCACTTTTCGTGTCATACAATGTGCAATTTTAAACGCTGCGCGACTGACAGAATAGTTGGAACTTCATCTGTGGAAATGTGTACGTAAACCTGCCCGTCGACCTAGTTTGTAATCGCAATTTGTGAACACATAGCTTTTTTTATTTTTCTTTACAGAAACTTCGTTGTGGAATACGCTTATGTAAAATATATCGAAATTCTACGTTCTATCATCGTATTTATTAAAAATATAAAATTTTCACAAGTATTAGCTTGATGCATATGATATATTATTTCTTTGGAATTTGAATTTGGTACAATACCCGAATTATCAGTAGCAAAATATTAAAGAATTATTTTATATGAAAAAGATTATGCATTTCGTGAGGGTTTAACAGTTTAAAGAATAAAGCGAAAATGATAGGTACAAAAGATGTAATTATAAATCAAAGAATTAAATGCTAGTCTATTTTTCGTTGGTAAAGTAAAATGCGAAATTTCGTTGTTTTACACACGGTATGTGTTACGTTCAAAATAAGTAGAATAAATGTTCGCCGTAAAAAGAAGAATACGTTGGAATAAAAAAAGTCGCATGCAATGGCACACATTGTTTGTCGAGTAGGTATTTAATTTTCACGGTGCAAATGAGCACGTTCAATCTTCCTCGGGAGTACGATTATTTCTACCAATAAATTTCATTTATTAAGCACCGTCATATTTAAATGTCATATTACGAATTTTTTTAAATTATTGTGATTCAAATATTCTTAGTTAGATTTACACAAGCTAGAAAGGATTTGACACGAAATAGAAAAAATTCAATGAAATCTTCCATGGATCTTTATTTATTTATTTATTTATATGCGAATAAATTATCTTTTATCCATTTCTCAGGAATGAATAATATTTCAAATCTTTCTTTCATAAGGATACGTTTACGAAATTTTTACTTAAAGATATAAAATAATACATAATTCCGATTTTGTAATTTTCACGGAAGACGATCATTTCTAGGAAACTTAACGTAATTAATTTCTAATTGTAAAAATACAGAGATAGCTGTATGAATAAAAGTCGTCATAATTTTTAATGATATACATAATTGCATGCAATGTTTACTCTAAATTAATAGCTAGCGTGAAAGAACTGTCAAATTGTAGCTTCCGTTCAAAATACAACATTCTGATATCACGATATTTTATCAAAGATGAATCGTAATGATATATGTGTATAAAGTATTAAACAGAGTAGCGATACTCTTAAAAGAGATGCATAAACGTAGGTAACATAACTCATACTAATGATAAGCAAATGTTATCTCAGGATGATTTTCGAGAAGTATTTATTTAGAGCAAGATAAATAATCTTTTCATCGTGGTATTCGACATATCCCAATTTTAGTAGAATATTATAATTAATTCAAAATTCTAATAGAACATTACAATGAACACAAAATCAGCCAATGTTTCTTGCCTTCTTCTCTAATATGCGTAAGTAAAAAATTACGGTACTTACTCAAGAGATACTAATAAAGACACTAATATACAGTGTTCTTATAGTATCGTGAGTTTTTGAACGAGTTTTAGAGATATTGACGCCAATATTTGAAAATTGCTAAAATTCAACAAGGAGCGATGGTAACGAGAAAATTTCGGAGGCACAAAATGCAATGATAAAACATAATTTTATCGCGTCTTTTCCAACGAGGACAAGGTTCCAAACGACAAAATTGTATTCTATATCTCGCGAAAAGAATTTTCCAACAAGTGTAGACGTCAGAGCAAATTCCTCGTTTCATAGATTCTCAGGAACGACTATGTCAACTACTGCATCTGCGTGTATTCCCATTGCAGTTAATTCCGGGGAATTTTCTGTGCTGCATAAACAGATCTCCGTATAATGGAAATTTCGGATAAGCTGCGCCCCGATAATCGGCATTCTACCATGCCAGCACTTTGTTCCGGCATCTAGCAACACAATTTTTCTATTAAAATTATGGAAAACCAGGCGGTTGAATTAACCAACTGTAATAAATCCTCTTTCCATCTTTTGTCTTTCCGATTTTCCCTGTAGTATATTCAGGGAAGTTGAGCGAAACCGTGTTAATAAATCAAATTGGACAGCGAACAAATTGGACAATCAGATTTTTCGTGAAAATATATGAACCAAATACCAAACCATTCTTATTTTATAATTTTATATGAAAAGTGTCATGATCGAAGAAGAAATATTAGAAAATATAATTTAATTTAATTACTAATTACCTAAAAATCATTATCTCTCATAAAAATCCACAGATCAGATATTAATAATTTCTTTTTCCTTTTTTAATCGCTACTCAATAAGTATTAATCAATCGTGCATTTCCTTATCCTAAATTATTTTACATTATCCAAAATACGTTACAATTCATGAGAAATACAGATTAAACGTCCTCTTCGATAATCATATATTTAAATTATTTTAAATTATTAAATAAGTACGTCACAGTAGGATATAAGAAGAAATTTCCCGAGAGGAAAGCTTCAATCGTTTTCCGTGTCGAACATTCTTTCGCGACAAGTCATTAGAAAAGGGAATCTATACTTACGTTCGCGATCGTTTGTCCCTTAGACAGACAGACGAAAACGAGGCACATTCTCTCCATCTTTTTTTCCTCCTTTAATCCTCGGACTTTCTTAGTTTCGTCGTTCTCCCCTCCTACTTTACCCTCCTCGCTTTATTTTATTTGTTCTTGCCGCTCGAAAAGCTGTGTTCATTCTTCGGCTACGAAAGAAGAAGAATTGGAACAATGCTCCGGCGGTTATCGGAAGTTGTTTGTCGACCAATTAGGAAAATGGCTTGCCTTTGCTCCGTTCCATCTCCGAGTAGCACACCGATTAATACGACGGGAGAAAATAAAACGACTCTGTAATATCCTTTTGCACGATTCAGAAACAACGGTTGAAACGGATGAAAATAAATATATTTCACAAAGGCTTGCAGCCAGACGGGAGACTGAATTTTCAAGCATTTTAACGAGGTGCCAACGAATATTTAAATATTTCGATTCAATTGCAAGCGGTTCTCTCTTGTTTCGTCGCTTTCTTTCTCTTCTCTTTTTTTTTATTTGTCGTTTATAAATGTTTCGTCTTTGAGAAACATCTTTTAATCGTAATGTTTCTGTATTTGCTTGCATTAATGTTCATCATTGAGGGTTTTTCAAGCTTCATGCAGAATATCGTTTATTTGAAAAAAAAAAGTAGTAAAAAGAACTCAGTTTGCTGGTAATCACTGAATATGGTACTTCTTTTTTCTCTTGATATCATTAATATTGATCACTGCCAATGAAAGTTAAAAAAATTCACATAGAATAGACATAAAGAACGAGGTTATTTTATTTTACAACAATTGTAAAAGGAATTGAGCTGCATTATTTAGTTTTGTTTTGAAAGCGAAGGCTTTCATTTCCATTCATTTCACTCGCATCATTTTTATACGTATTCATTTCTTCTGTGTATCATATATTCGAAAACAAGATTACGAACGGCATCCAAACCTTATTGATAATTACAGAAATGAATTCGTTATCGCCGTTATTAATTCGTATGTATGAATATAATTCATAATACACGTGCACATTGTTGCCTCATAATTACTGTTTCAGCGAGGTTTTATCGTTCCCTTTGTTTCCGCGTGTCCCACGTTTTGTCTCAGCATATTGTGTGATTCTTTTATTGTACGAATGAAGACTGCTGCATGAATTTTATAATGAATGCAATTGCAGTTTAAATTTCCTAAATTTACATTCGTTAAGCGATCAAAGCCTATTATTACATGCTCGTGATATTTTACATCTAAAAAATGAATGCTTTCCTTATAAGTGTAACATAATGTAATTGATAACTTGTACGATAAAGCATTTGTATAATTCTTCTTTAGTCTTTCAAACCGTTCCAGATACACCTAATAAATACAAAATCAATAGCGATAAAAGATATAACTCGCGCCTTTTTACGTTTTATAATTTGACCTCACTACCGCGAATGAATAAAATTTCAATCTTTCGTTAATCAAGCGTCGCAGTGTTGAACGTCGAAGATTTCTCGATTAAATTCATTTACATAGTTCAATCATCGACGCTTCGATAACTTTCGTGGAACGTAATCGTGCACGCGACACGATTACCTTCGAAAGATTAATAATTACAAATGCAGCGATCTTTCAAGACGTATAGTGAATACGGTTACTCGGCTGCAAGTAGGTCGCTTTTAATTCGCTGCTAATTCGAGCTCGACCGACTAAATTTAGTCGGTCGTAAAGTTTTCAGATTATACACGCCGAGAGAAAAACATCAAAGAACGCATTACAGCTCCATTGATTAATTCCGCGCGGTTGAATACAGAGAAAAAGAACTGGCTGGCAGAGATCGTTTGATTTCTTTCTCCTCAAAGACATCGTCCCGCGTAACAGTGTCATTTCTACTCTTGACTAGCGATCGGGAAATGGGAATTCTTGAAACGAATGGCAAAAAATGCAGAAGCACCGATTGCACGTGAAAGAAACGGTATGAACAGAGGAAAAAGGTCAAGGATTACTTTAACCATGCATTTTCCGATGAAATAGAGTGTTCTCGATTACAGGGAAAAAAGTTTGGAAAAAGGAATGAGTTGTACTTACTGTACAGCTTGTTGAAAGTACGTGTCCATCGCAAAGTGAGATCCTATTTTAATAACGAAGAACACAGTCAGTCAGAAGATTTTACGTACAGCGAGTCACGAAAGAGAATTTGAACATTTATAAAAACTTTTTATGAAGATAATATTATGTGTGTTAATAGTATTATGTGTAGTAAGATACGATTATGATCTGAAAATGTACAATATATATTCAGACCTATTAACAAAAAATACTTCTATCACAGTATCGAAGTAGGTGTATAAAGAACGAAACGCAAACTGATAAATTTGACTACTAAATCTTCCTCTGTAAGATTACCAGACAGTAATAAAGGAAATCAATATTTGTTCGAAATGAATAAAGAATCGTACGTCCAACATTCGCTATTTTTCATTACGAAAGGTATTCGACTGTTTAGCTTTGCTTTTCGAATTAACAAACCGCTTGAAAACAAAGTCTGTGTCGCGATTAAACAGTCACGAACGCTAATTAAAAACCTTCCCATCTTGCCGAGAATAAGTTCATGAAATAAATAAAAAAAGTATCAAAGGTATCAAAATCTTTTCCCTCTAAAAATGAAATCCCTTTATGATTTCCTGTGTCAGTCGAATTCAAAGCTTCACCGGTTGAGAAACTTATACAAAAAAAAAAAAAAAGAGAAAAAAAAGTGGAAGGGAAAGAAAGAGAAAATGTTCGTTCAGAGTTACGGTACGAATATTTTAGAAAAGTGGGAAAGCATGGCCGGTTGGAAGTGGAAGTAGGTCATCAATGGCCGAGGAAAATTGCCGGCCGTGTTGTTGGAATTTAAGGTAGCTCATAGTCGTTCAAAGGATCGTAGCTTTCTGCGAGCTACCAACCGACTATCGTAAAACCTTGGCGAACAGCGCGAGCACGTTGGAAATTCATGACAAAGGTACAAGTGAATACGTACGAACGCTTCTTTGCTGGACACGAACGATAAAATACAAGTGGAATACAAAAGTAAGAATGGGTCAGGTTGAGGGCCGATATACACGAGGAGGAATTTGATGATGATAATCGCAGACGATTAATGTCACGCTTGGTTATCGTGTTCCGCTGTTTTAGTCTCTTACGTAGAACTTAATGGGCGTAGCACGTCAATGAGTAAATTACTCCCTCCTTCTAGAAAAGTATGAATAAATACAACAATTTTTTTTTATGTTATGCATAGTATAGTTTGCATTGGTGGAGTATCTTATTAACGCTCGACGACATGAGCGCCACGTGAGTGACTGTACCGTATAATATACAAAATATTCGAACACCTGTGGAAAATTTTATGAATATATTATGTGCGTTATATCTCCACGTTCTGTAATTTCGTTAATACTGGCCATAGATTCGGAGAACTTGATCATTCTTTATTTAATAGCATTACGAAATTATCCTAATTGTTAAGGATAATATTATTTAACGTATATAATTGTAACTAATCGATGAGTTGGAAGAAGAGAAGACTTTATTTTAATAGTACTCTGTTTAAACTATTGAGTTCTGTTTCTATTGTTTTATGTTAATTAGGAAAACATCTGATAAATACAGCTTTGGTTACCCACTTTATCTGATAAATTAAGAAGTAACAGAACTGGAATCTGAAGTATACGGTTTGCTTTGGATTTCCCATATGCTTCTTCTTCTTCCTGCGCGTTCTTTCTCACACTGTTATCTAGACGAACGTTCTTCATTAACACACCGTGGACAAATGTGATTCTATCCTAGTCTCTGTGAGTGCGTTACGATGTTCAGGATTTCGGGGTTGGGCATTTACTCCATTTACTGCTCGCGTCGATCTATTTCCTCCCTCTGAAAAATTCATCGAGGCGAGGTATCAGCACGCGGAAAAAGAGGGAACATTAGGTGGAAGATAAACACCGGGCCACGATCCTTTGAACTTGACAAATCGTGGGTAGAAAAGGTCACGGGGAAAAGGGTAAACGAACCCCCTCGCGCTGGTCCTTGAACCTTCCATCGTCGTATCCGTGCATTATTCGAGACGGCCAGCGCCACTGGTAATGGCTCCTTATGATTTAGCGAGAGTGTTTTCTTAGTTTCCGCGAAAGTGGCGCTCGCGTAATCGTTTGTCAAGCGGCCGACGAAATAATAGCCGGGCACCGCCTCCCTCTTGGCGAGGTCCCGTGGCCCAACCGTGAAATCCTGCCGCGATATTTTACCGTCATCGCTATTAAAGGCCATTCCCCAGATGAAGAGTAACGACGCGTCCTTCGCACGGTCGAACCGACGACGTCGCTCGCTCCTTTTTTCCAAGCCATTTTCCTATCTCGTGTCCTTTAACTGCTCACGAGCAGGAATGGCGATTAATCTGAAATCGAAGGTTTGTTTCGTAGAGTCCAAATATTATTTGTATGTAGTAACTGCTGATTTTTATGTAAATTCAAATGTTTTTGTAACCTAAGATTCTGTACTTTATTTTGAATGTTTTATAGTATTTCTATATTTATATGCATTCTGTGTATTTTTGCATATTATGTCTATTTTCATACGTTCAATACCTAAGATTTACTTCAAGTTGTAGAATATGAACATGAAGCTTGGATCGCTTCGATCAGGTCACCTCAGGCACCGGTCAAAATCGCTTACATGTAAATCCAATGGAAGTATTTACAGTAGGCGATTTGATCAAGTCGAATGAAAATCTATTGACTATATGGCGTCGGTTTGCTAGATCGCGGTCGATAGTGGAAAAGGGCCATGGAGGACGAGCGTTTAAGTGAGTTCGTACGAAATTACAGCGAACTATATCATTTCAGTATACTTGGAAAACGACATTTTCCCCGAGTGAACGAATAAAAATGAAAGAGACTGCAACGAGATTTGATTGCTTCTGACTGTTTAATATAAATGACTCGGTAAAATCCTAGATTTTGAGAGACTGTGATCTGAGCAAATCTTTGACCGTTAGGATGGATCCGGTATAATATGATTTTCATAGATATCTACCTTTGTAAGACTTTTCAACCTTCCAACTATCCTGGTCACAAATTATAAATAAGAAGCATCAAAATCAAAACATTAACCGAAACACCATCGTCGTTTATAATATCTAATTTTCATTGCAAATTTAAAATATCTAAATCTACAGGATTTTCAAGAAGACGTCTTAACGTCTCGCTCTTGACGCCAATTCAAAGAAAAAGGAGAAGATTTCACGTCCAGTTAGCACATTTCGAGGCTTTGCAGGGTAGTTTATGTCAGTTTAACACGATTCACCGATAATGACGGGGTCGTGGCCCCGTATCCACTTGGTCAGCTTGATGCTCGCGTCAAGTCACGCAATACAGCGTCACGCGACCGTCTCTCTCTCTCTCTCTTTCTCTCTCCCTCTCCCTTTCTCTTTCTATCAATTGTCACGGCATTCTAATGCTTAATTATTGTCTTCCATCGACTGTATACTGGCTCGGTCAGGATGTCGTGCGTAGCAATCGACAAAAATCTTAAACACAGTGGTTACGTGCGTGTTTCGACGGCGATCGTTTGAAGAGATATCCGGTGTCTACGTGTAGCTTGTCTATGGCTATCGTTTGGTTTAAACGGAATGGCATCTTGAAGCAACGCTTGACGAAGGAGCTACCACGGAAGCAGCCGTAATCTCGACGATAACCCCGGGAATACGATTGATGTGACGGCACCGTTTTGCCTAACACCGGAACTGTTAATCTGCGTGAATCTCCCGAGTCTTTCGTTGCACACATCTGTGCGCATGATTCGATGTCTACTTCAACGCTTTTCGATTGAATACAGCAGAGATATTCAATTTAAATCGAGGATTATGAAGAAGTAGGGCTAGATATGGTTGGATTGATAAAAGTCGGTGTATTCGATGTAGCTTTTAACAAAAGTATACTTCTTATTCATCGAATATCGTGTTAATCGAACTTAGACACATATTTTGAAAAATAATACAATTTATTACACTTGTTAAAAAATGTGACATCTTGTCTTTGATTTATACACTAAGATTGTATGTCTCCTATAGAGCACTTAAATCTAAAATTTAAACTTTATCGCGGGCCATTTAAAAAATCCACCTGGTTCGTTTCTAACAAATTTTTTATATTTTGGATTCGACACGTTATTCCCTTTTCCAGATACGTTATATTAAACCCTTTCTACACATCGAATAGCGTTAAAAGTAGTGAGATCTACAAATTATTAATATAATTCAATACACATGAAATTATCAACACAATAAAAAATAACATTACTAATACAACTTTAAGGCAAGATTTTCGGTAAGTGTTTGCTAATAGAAGCGAATTCACAGTTCCAGGAAAATGGGCGACAAGACTAAATTCGTGATATGTACAAAGAATGCAATTTCCCGGCAATTTATCTGGTTGGTTCTCATTTTCTTTTCAGCAACGAGCAAGCAGTAGGTGAAAGAATTGCAGGCAAACGTCAGTCGCGACCGCTAAAACAGCAGTTGTGGCCGTGCGAATGTAAAACAAAGATCACTTCGCGATAGCGGACACATGCCTTGCACGGAGTGAAGCATAAAAACCTCGTAAAATCGTCCGCCCAGTTACGCTCTTCTGCCAGCTCCTCTATTTGCAACCACGGGATACTCTTTTCCTCCACACTGTTCTCTATAGATTCTTCAACGAGTTCTTCTTTTCTGCCGCTTGTTTTGCAAATTATTTGCAAACGTATTCGCCTGTAGAAAAGAAGATGTGGAAATATATCTTGCGTAATAACTGTTTCTAGTACAATGGCTGTTTGTTTCTTCCGTCTTCTTAATCTTTATAAAGTATAGAAGAAAGTTATATTAAATTAAATATGGAAAATTATTTATTGCATAGAATATTTTTGCATTAAGATCTTCGTGGTTGGCACTTTGATTAATTCAATAATTCTGCTTTTGGAAAATTCGAATTTCTAAATTCTAAAATTCTAAAATTAGTAGAACTTGTAACTTACAACTTATCATTTTCTATCAGAAAATGGATAATAAATATTTCACAAGAGGCAGAAAAGAATATCACACGTGAATCGAAGATTATAGATAAACCGGGTGGATCTTCTTAAAACGGTTAAGTATGGATTTTACGCTTAGAGGATCCTTTAGCTGGTGGCAAGGCACATCGCCGTGAAAAGACGCGTTACCATCTTGCCCTTTTTTTTTCGATAGAATTTGCGGGGTTTCTTCTTTTGACAGGCCCGGTGATTTCAAAGGAAGCGGTAAGTGGCTCCTCGCATAAAGACCGTACGTGACCCAACCTGGTTTACTCTTCACCGTGCGATCACGGTCAGAATTTTCCTCATCACACGCATCACACGAACCAAACATTATTCTTCACGCCTAACAACGGTGCCCGTGTAAGGCGCGCCTATCTCCCTGGGCTCGTTTCTATGAAAAATTTATGTTACAGATTCCCCATCGAGATCCCTTTTATTCCTTACTTTATTTTACGTGTATCGTCAGATTTGTGAAAGCTTTCTAAATGTGACTTACATTTACGTAGATTAAATACACGTGATAAGGTTTATTTTATTCAAATAAAATTCAAATCACTACGGTTTAGGGTAATTATAACTAACTAATTGTTACAAATAAAACTAGCAGCTTTTTTGTTTACAATATATTTGCAATCATGTACATGGCTTCTAAAAAATTCTCTACGCTACTGATCCTATTTTCATTTGGAAAAGCATCGCAATGAAACAAAATCTAAAACTTACCTTACATAGCTCGAGTAATATTCATAATACGTGAACATAATCTCAGAAAGTTTTCATTGCAAACGACTCAAGCTCGAATTATCGAATTTGCTCGGTCATGTTCGACAATGTCCTCTTCGTTCGTAATTCACTATACTGGTATACTTACAGTTTCGAAACGAATGGAAAGCAACGAAAGGCAGGAAAAGTTTGAAGAAAAGGGAAAAAGAAGGAAGTAGCTCCGATCGAGGAAGAGGATCATTTGTTATGCGTGACTGGCGGCCAACTGAACTAAAATTGTGGTAGAAACAAGGGTTGTCTGGATAGTGAAAAGAAGGTGGAGAAAGTATAAACTTGCGAAGAAACTCGGTCCTGTGAGGAATAAAAAGGAAAAACTTCAACTTATCACGCCTCTGGCGAAATCGCAGAACTTGTATCTACGAACGAACGCGACAAAACGTTACTCCGCTCGAATAATATTTTATTCTCTCCCTTTCTCACACTCTACAACCAGTTACTGGAAAATGCAGCTTGAATACGTAACTTCGTTTTGATTAGAATATCGAATATGTTCGTACGTAGAGCGTCACACAGAGGAATGTACGATTTTATGTTTACAATGGAGAATATTAACGCTTAGGTTATTAACCTTCAACATGTTACACATATATACCTAATTACAATTAAGACAATATGATAAAAATAACTAAGTACGTGTAACTGTATTTCTATCTCAATGAATAAGAAACACTTTGCAGAATCGTTATATTTTGTCGATTTCCAAAACAATAAACGTTCTGACTCGTATCCGATCGTGCGATACCATTGAAAATGGCAGCCATTCGATGTAACGGTCAACATCATAACTCACGGTTCTTTCAATCCGGAGATTAAAAAAGAGCTTGGAAGGCGCAAGGTCGCCGAAGCGACGATGTTACGAGGATGATATCAACTTATCTGTAACCTAGAGGCAAGGTGGCCCGAGACCTTCTATGGTCTACAAGAAGAGGTGGAGGCTCACCTTCTCATCTCAGTTGAGCCGATACCCGACCTTGATTGAAAAGCAGATGACGTGGAATAAGGAGTTTCCCGGAGGGGGGAGTGGTCCAGAGAAAATGTCTTCTACCCTTGGGGCTCTCCAATTTCTCAGAAACGCGGAATTTATTTCATTCCCCTAGCTATACCGGTGGGTGAGGCAAAGACGAAAGAAGGAAGAAGGATATAGAGAAGGAAGAAGGCCGAAAGACAACCTTCGATGGTGAAACGTCTCTGGGCTAGAATGTCTGCGTTCGATTTTGCCGTTTCGTTATGATATGAAGCCCATCGATATTGTTAGTGGCTTCTCCCACGGATTTGGAAATAAGAATTTATTCCATTTACTTTGAATTTTTGTCTTGCAAATTGTCATTTGTAGTTTATATATGCAGTCATATGTAGTTAATATTTATTTCTCATTATTTTTGTTAATATCAACTAATATTTCACTTTTTCTTTCCGTAGACATATAATTCTGAACATAAGACATTAAATTGAAATAGAAAGCAACAATAAAATTCTCCGCTTTCCTAAATCACGAACAACTCTTCCATCATCACGAAATTCCTTCTATATAGAAATTCCCTAATACATCCAGAGAACGGCACCATCACTATTGGAAGTATTCTCTAAATAATCATATATCCTCGAAGCATCCAAAGAATCTAGAACGTGTTCACGATTACCATCATCCCATCGCTGCTTGAAAAAACATCCCTTAAAATCAAAAAACATCGACCACGAACAATCAAAATACTCGGAAGAAACGATACTAGTTGAAATAAAGTAGTAAGAATATATATACAGGGTGGTTGGTAACTGGTGGTACAAGCGGAAAGGGGATGATTCTAAGAGAAAAAAGAAGTCGAAAATATAGAAAAAAAATTTTTCGTTTGAGGTTCTGTTTTCGAGAAAATCGACTTTGAATTTTCGCTCGGTACGCGTGCACTTTATCACATCTCGTTATAACGGATCTCACTGTAGATCGTTGTCTCGATGGAAAAATTAAAAAAAAAAAAAAATTTTACTCTATATTTTCGACTTCTTTTTTCGCGTAGAATCGCTCCCTTTCCGCTTGTACCACCAGTTACCAACCACCCTGTATATTGTAACGTATCTACTATATAAAATTAAAGAATAACTTATGAAATCCAAAAGCAAGCACGCATAAACTACGTCGAACTTGCAAACTATAAAGAGGAATACCCGATCACAGTTATGGTTAGGAGATAAAGAATCAACAGTAGAAAAGTATTCTCCTATCATAATTTTGAAAATATATCAATAATCAAATACATTTCGAACGAATTGTACCAGTCATCCAAACAGTAGCATAAATCATTCATCGGTAGATAAAAAGAGGCATCAACGATCAAAGATCCAAAGCTTATCATAGGACCTCGCAGTAAAGTTTAGCTTACGAGTACATTCTCCTGTATTAAGGAAGAGGTTTGAAATATTGTTCCAACAGCATGGTGAAACACGAGGGACCGCTGGTCAATCGAGCAACCTTGGAGATTTTCGAGTTGTCCGCGAAGAAGGGGTGGGAGTGTGGCGAGAAACAATTGAAGCTTCATCGTGCTTCAGGGTCTGGACGTTGGATTTCTATAGAAAAGGACGTGGTCCGAGACTGGGAGAACAAAAGCCTCGGTGGACCAACGGACGAAAAGAAGATGCTGGAACCAATATGTAGCTCGCTCTTTCGTCTCTCAGGCTCTTCCTTCTTTAGCCAGGGGCAAAACCTTTGTTACTTGTTAGTGACTTTTATCTGGTCGCCCCCGGTGCTCGATTTATCTCGCTATTCTCTTCCTCTTTCTCTCTTCGAGCTTTTGCTTCCCCTTTTCACGTTCGGCGCGCTATCACCTACCAACAGCCCGCAGCCTCGAACAGCCCGGAACTTCTTATTCCGGATTTTAGACCCGTAGGGGAAACTCTTTCTTATTCCTTTTTTTCTTCTTCTTTTTCTTCTTCTTCTTCTGCTTCTCCTTTCCCCTTCTCCACCTCTACATTCTTTCTTTTTTTTTCAGTTTTGTTGAACGTTCCCAGGACCTAGCACCTGCTTCCCTTTATCAGTGACAGCTTAATCTCTCGTACGACTTTCGGTAACACAGACAACCGCGACAGTACGCGTTCGGAAACGACGCTTTCTTCCAGTAAACTGCCCTTCCTTATCTTCTCAAAGCCCAAACTTTCTCCAGCCAACATGGATCTTTGATTCCTCCCGCTAACCTCTAATCTAGTATCAATAATCCGCATCACACAAACCAATCATCATTCCCCGCTAGGGCGGAATGAAATATTCGTATTTTACAGGGAAACATTTTAGGTCACATGCATCGTCAAATTTGAGGAAACTCTTCAAACGTGATGACCATTTTTCAATGAATTAAATACGCGATCATGAAGTTTGGTAATAACATTAAGATTCGTTGGATTCGTGAGAAACTTTACAGTGGTGGATAAAAGAAAGTTAGAAATAACGGCATAATTTTATAAGTCGAAGAAACAAAATAAATTGTTCGTAATAGGGAGGCGAATGTATACCTTTAGCTATTTTTGTAAACTAATCAAAATAATTTTTACATTACGTTGCATACAAAGAAAATGAAGGTCATCTTACGAAGACAAATTTTATGCCAATGAAATTTCAAAACGTTTTGTATAGTATACGTAATATATTAAATTATATTAAAGTGTATAGTTTCAGTAGTATAAATAATAGTGTATAATGTCAGCGAGTATATCTATACTTTTAAGTCTATGGAAATGACGACAGAAAGCGATGACTTTCTTCCGGCAAACTGGCCTCCTTCATCTTTGCAAACTCAAGTACCCGACGCTTCTTCCTTCGGATGGCGTGAATTCTTGATTCCTCGCGTTAGACGCTGATCTATATGTATAATGCCAATAATCCGCGGGGTTTCTTCGTTAAATCTCGGAATTACTTTATCGAGGAATGTCGGCGCAGATAATTCCATAGCAATCGGACGTTTGGAGTTATTGCTGGGAAGAAGCTGAGGTTTCTTTTAATGGTGAGACTGGAAATGGATCGGTGTTCCCTGTGTTTGAATTTGTGGGGTCTCTGGGGTGATAAACATCTGTATTCAATCAAAAGGAGAAAGTTTTAAAGGCGTATGGTTGTCTAGATCGTTTATAATACATGAGAAATGTAAATAAGTTTAGATGTACAATAATTCTCTTTATTATGTATGAATCTTTATAAACGTTCATTGTATATTTTCGTTATATTCATCTTTATCTTTACGTATGAAACCTTATGAATATATTATATGTATCATAAGAAACTTTTTGCAAAGAATAAAGCTGTTAAAAGACGTTACTACGATTTCTACACGTAATATCGTAATCATAAAACAAAATCCAATACAAATCTAATTATGTGATTTAGTTTCATATTCGCAAGAAATTCGTATCTTTTATCAGAGGTAACTTTAAACCAGCTTTAAGTTGGGAATGGCGACAACGTGAATGTTATTTCTTACACCTGGAAGACACGTTCATTTCCCTATCGCGCTGATCGATCAGCAATCGACGCGTTTCCAATCTCGCGAAAACGCGACGGATTTCGCGATATAGCATAGCCAGGCTTGTCGAACTCGGGGAAAACGCTTTCGTATCGCCGGAAGGAACGTTTCGCTCGTCCTTTCCACGATGCCAGAGAGAAATGACAGATGTCTACGACGCACCTGTGTCGGCTGTCGCCTCTACCGCGTTTCCTGCTCGTCGCATCTGTGTCCTTAACGGGAACCGATTGTACCTCGTGCATTCCTACACTTTTCCATTCTTAATAAAAGAAAGATACGGAAAGGTACGAAAAATGTTTCATATGTTCTAACGTTTAACGTTAGAATGTTGGTATCTTGGAATTTTTTATTAACAAGGGGAGTCCTTATATTAAATTTCGCTCGATTTTATTTGTGATTATTGTTGTTTTATACAGTAAAATTTGAATAGCATATAGTTTCTTCAAAATATCGTATGTTTAACTAAAGCAATTTCGACATCAGTCAATAGTATTTTTTCAACGACTATTTTGTTTCATTATTCCAGGTTTAAAAGAATTATCAATTATGAACTATATGTTAGAATGAAGCATCATAGTTTGAATCCATTAAAATCAACAGGTACAATAATAGAACTGCCAAATGACAGACATATGAGTGTGTCTAATTAATACATCCATTTCTACTTGAGCATATGGTACGTCGATTCCATCATTTTATTGATTACCTGTATGACAGGATTTTAAAGGAACTTATTACAAAAGAAAACAGTTAAAAAAGTATTTAGACAAATGGAATGAGGAATATGGTTAACCTACCTTAAATACTTTATGGTTAGACATTATCATTGCCGCGACAATAAAGTTTCATATTTTTATTATAAACCTTTTTAACTTGAATGTATAATTATTTTCATTGGTATCATCGTTGGTATCGTGGTAAGTAAAAATGGAATTACAATATTTGCACAACAGAATTTACAAGCTATACATTTATGAAACTTATATATTTCGATATACATTTTTATTTAGAACAGAAATGAAAATTAAAATTTATTTTAATGAACCACACGAATATTTGATTAACTTTATAACATCACTACAGTTTGTTAAACATATATTTAATATGGAATGAAAATGTATATAAATTTTATTTCTATGGAAAAGCCAACAAATTTATTTATTTATTAAGCTTATTTCCTTTACGTTGACGAACAAGCATATTATTGCAAACAGCTATTTTATACTACATATTTTATAAAACATGAAGCGTATGACGTCAGATTGTTGCTCTTGCATTAACATACCTCGATAGTTATAGTTTTCCTAATATCTTGTTTAGTATCATTGTAAGCGTGAGGATTACACAGCTGTTTACATATTTTCGTGCTTCCATCTGCGTATTACGAGTCTGAGGTATAAAATTACGAAACTTCCGTGATTCAGTTGCGTTTCATTTCCACTTACACTTTCTGTACACTTAAATGTAACTTCTCATTATTTATGCAAGTTGTTCTACTAGATGGTGATGCTCGATCTTCGTTTTCGTAAAAACTTTTGGAACATCAATCTCTGGTTTGTACGTACTGAATTTTTGTTCTTTAACTCACAAAATTATACTATTTAAATTTATAATATTATACATGTAAATATATACAATATCGTATTTGGTTAGTAATTCCAATTATTTAAATCAATTACGAATTGTATGAATCGTACATATATTGTCAAAACTGTATAAAAATTTGCAGGAAGAGAATAATGTATATAATTACATACATGAAATATGAAGATAAATAAGATATTTTTATTAATTAAAAATTTGTAAAAAGGGTATAATGAACGTAATTACATAAAGTATAATGGTACCTGGAAACGTAATTATATATAAATTTGTAAAATGAAGATAACAGACTTTAAAAAGAAATATTATAAATTCAATGCCTAACAACTTCAAAAATATAATACTTAGACAATTGTATTATGTTTTTCTGTACGAGAGATTCAACACGCGAGACTTAAGATTACACACGTCCTTCGCTTCTGTATATTTTCATTATTAACATTACAATTAAGAAATTAAGGTTTACTATCCTATGCTAATGTTGATTAATATTTCTCTGTTGTTTCAACAGGATACAAATGACAATTTTTTTAATGGAACAGTAAGATTTATCCTTTCATTTTGTCTCAGAATACCATGTCTTTTAAAGGACATTGGAAATTTGTTTAATCAACGTCAATACAAAAATCGTTTTTGCTACGAAGGAAATTAATAAATGTGAAAACGAATTAAAAAATATTTTCATTGACCTGATAAATACGAAAACCTCGGCTTGGCAAAGATTTATTCACTGGAATATAATAGAAGACTAATCGGGCTGTCCCTGTTATCAGCACTCGCCATTGATCGATATTCATTCCATTTCTAGCATATCAACCATTTTGAAAGCTTATCATTACTTTGTGTGATGGTCCGCGACTCGATGATTGATAAAACTTAATTGAATGCGCGTTTTTCATTACGTAATTAGCGCGTGAAGTTTCGTCACTTGCGCTTTACAACAAAATTATTATAATTACTACAATTATTTTTATTTATATACAAGAATAATTACAATAAAAAAGATAGAGAAAAATGTGAATTATGAATCACGTTATATAATTCCCCCCAAAAAATGAACACGAAATATTCGAATCGTTTGTGATAGAGTTCACATCTCGACGATTTTCGAGCTTTTTGTTTTGAGCTCGGTTCAACGATATCCGAAGCTAACTTGGCAAAAACGAAATTAACCGACGCGACGTTCGTTATTGTACGTAGTGGTCATTCCTGTTTCGTATTCTCTGCAACACTGATTATAATTAGTACGACGAAGAGAGTTAGCCAAGTGGACTTTGCCGCAATGATGTTCCCGCTTCATTTGTTATCAGACTCATTATCATCGAGCCCGCTTTTCCACCCACGTGAAAGGTCATATCGCAGGTGAAAGTGCTCTTTACCATTTTGTACCGTTGATTGCACAGTATGCGTATCTTTTATTCCCGTCTCTATCTTCTCTCGTTCGTTCATTGTATCATAAGCGCGGTTAACTCTTGCTATGACGATTGTTGTTATGGAAAGCACGTGACATCAAAAGTAAATGCTCGACGCTGAAAAAGAGTGCAATGATAAATGGTACTTCGAAGAAAGCTGTTTATTAAGTTTTTTTGAGTAGTTTCAATCTTCTTTGGAACATTCACTTCAATCCTTAACGTTATGGATTTTTTCATGAAAACATGAAAGACTGTCGCGGTTCGATAAGTATAACATAATATAATATAGGTAACTAAATAAAGATACAGACATAAAAATGAAATCGAGAACATAGTGTAGCGGCACATAACTCAATGGAAGATTTCAATTGGCAGAGGCTCATATTATTGTACCTTGGAATACCAACGTTGTTTTGGTTTGCTAGGTTCAAAGGTAAACGAACTCCCGACAAAATGTTACCGTCGTTATTTGTAATCGTCAATCGGAGTTACATTTGAACTTTTTATAATAACACCGGTGTCGATATAAATAGACGAACGTGTTCTCTAGGACAGTCATTATAGCGAGTCATATATAGTCGAATAGTTAGTCGAATAGGATCGTATAGTTAAATAAAACGACATACACTATCTCTGTACTTGTACTTAAAATGATTTTAATATAACTGACAATTACGAATTCCTCTGTATTAAACAAATCAACACATTTCATAAACCAGCTGAATAGAAATTAGAATGTGGAATAAGATATCATTCATTCAGAAAATTCATTATTCATATGAAGTAACAACAAATTCAATGACATATTTTAATTCAATTAAATTGGAAAAGAACGTTTACAAATGTTATCGAGCCACAGAAATTCCTCTTTATCCCTTCTAATACGAGATTAAATCGACGAGTAGAGGTGTACGAAAATAAGACAAAGCGGAAGATTGTGGTAACAGGCGATGTGTGAATCCGACTAGAACAATAGTTTGGACTTTGTTGATTAAATGTCAACAGAAGGCAGACGCTTGAGCCGCTTTTCGACCGGTTCACAGGATGAATCCGCGCATTGGTGTGTCCTGCACCTGACGTCGTAAGGGTTGGATGAAACGAGCCGGTGGGAAGGTGTAGGAAAAAGATGAACAACGAAGGGGGAAGGTCAGACTAATTGGATGTCGGAGGCGCAATCTTGTGGTCTCCATTTGTCATTCGAGAACGCGAGAGACGACTCATCCTTTTGTATTTCTACTCTCTCCTCCCCATTTCCATTTTTCTCGTCTTACATTCCGTGCACACGCGCGAGTATCTTCTCGTGAATTTGGTAATCGTTGCGATATTGCAAGAATTCAGCAATTCGATTCACGTATCGCTGAAAATGGCACCAACATTTCCGTGATTTTGCATCGTTCGTGCGAGATTGTTATTCGACGTAGAACGGGCTTGCTAGACCAAGTGGAAGTTTGATGGCGAAGATGGAAAGAAATTGAAGTAGCAAATAAAGATTTTTTTATCTGTAAAGCTACTTTCAAATTCTACTTTTATTAGCAAGTATCTTTATGAATCAAATATGCGTAACGTTTTACGCTAGTTATCTTGTCATCTAAATACTTAGAATGGAATGGTATTAGAAAGGATTAAGCAAATTTAGTAGAAAAATGTCTGTCGCAATATCTAAGGAAAATATATCGATGTATTTAATACAAATATTTCCTCTGCTAAAATATATACGTTCGGTGTAAACGTAACGGAGAGCGGAACGGAAAAAGATTTAAGCTAAAATGTTAGAATGAAGTTGTAGAGAAGACTTTATGCGGGAATTGAATTTATCGTTCGATATTGAAATATCTTTGAATGTATTATTGAATCGCTGTTAAGAAGGCGTATACAAATATAACCTGACTGTAGATGCGACGAAGGCTTTTCCAGAGAAAAAGGAGACTATTACCGGCTGTCAGTTTATGAAAGGTTACCAGTTGCTTCGAGTGATATTGTTCCATGCGCTATTGAGCACGAAACATCCATCGCCTTCGGTTCTTCCGCCGATGCAGCGAAAAGAAAACCGGGTACACCCATCCGGAGTGTAGATAAAGCTTCGAGTAAAAGACATTTCTTGACTTCACGGCGTTCAGAGAACGGTTGTAGTTTTCGGTTACTAGAAGAAACATCGGTTGTCTTTTATGTAACGTACCTTCCAAATCGCTGAAAAATTCAATTTCTTTGTTCCTAGTTTTCTTTTAGCTCTCTATCAATGTACATGGTTTATTTCGAATACTCAAATTTATCGTCTGAAGTACTTATAATTATTATAGTTGAAATTTAATATTGAAATATACAATTTTAGCATTTATAATAAATTTTCATACGCTTTAGGATTCGTAAAAAGATCATTTGTATCATATTCCACATATATGTATCTGTTTACAATTCTCATTTATCTATTATCTATGTTATAGAAATAAAAAAATTGAGTGTCATATAAATCCTTAAAAAATCATGAATTTTGTGAATGACAAACGTAGAATCATTAATATATATGAGTTCCTACGATATCCAAATCATCTACTAATTTGAAATTAAAATTAAATTAGTTATTAGCTTTGAAAATAGAAAACTCGCTGTTATTCAAATTCTAAATCTATTAAATCATATCACTAGGTATAATTTAATGTTGTTTATAAAGCATAGTTTCGAAAACGTTATGTACACCAAGTTTAAAGAGTAACAAGCTCACAAACAAGGTAAAATTGTTACTTACTGGCCAAATCTACCGCTATCGAATGCATAAATCTACGTGCTCGTGTATTCGTACGTAATTAGTGAAAAATTACCTACCAGGAGAGAAAGTAGTACAACGTACAAAGCAATTGTGCAAGTTTTCGACTGGTGAAACGTTTCAGAAAGTATTCTAAGGACGAAGAAGCAGTTAAACGGATAGGCAATTGTCTATTTCGAAAAGAAGACATCACGCGAGCGGAACACTTGTGTTGTTTCAGAAAGAACACGTCGAATGCAAAGGCATGCTTCGCGGCAATAAATCCATATGTTAATCGCCGCGAGCGTCGTTATCCTAAATCACTGCATAAGTTAACTGGCGTTTAACCTAATAACGCGAAGGCGTTCGTGACACGTAAGGTGATCATAAAAAGCTTATTTAAGGTTGCTCCACTAACTCGCACGATTAACTTGATTACAAAGAAGCCGATTCAGTTGTCGAAAACGTGTTTAATTCTGCAAATAAATAGCTATTTAACAGATACGAGAATTTGAAAGAAAGAAAGTACATTGCTGGACATAATTGAAAATTTGCACTTTTTTACTCATTAAGAGGGATGTGTGTATTTAGTTTAAGTAATGTCTATGAATTAAAGAAATAATTCATTTGCATTGAATTACGTAACATGCGTGAATTAGAAGAAAAAATCGTAATGTTTGTGTTATATTATTAATATACAAGCTAGTTGGTAACTGGTGGTATAAGCGGAAAGGGTGTGATTCTACGCGAAAAAAGAAGTCGAAAATATAGAATAAAAATTAAAAAAAAATTTTTTTTTTAATTTTTCCATCGAGACAACGATCTACAGTGAGATCCGTTATAACGAGACGTGATAAAGTGCACGCGTACCGAGAAAATTTTCGCGTAGAATCACTCCCTTTCCGCTTGTACCACCAGTTACCAACCACCCTCTATAATAAATGATGTACAACAATAGGCTAAAAATTCTGACAACATTAGATGCTTGCTGTAAAGTTGATTCACCATAGATGGACGGAAACGTGCAAGCATTTGCCAACAGATAATTTGCAGGAAACTCAGGTGAAACGGTACGGTAAATCTCCGAAGGCAAGGAACCGGGACGCGTGATGCATGCGACGTCCATGTTTGTTACTGTTTCACGTACATGGCGAACAACTCCGTTACTAATTGCTCATTAGGTCGGATCAGAGACATTCCTAGTTGTGAGAACCGTCGTGCATTTCTGCTCGATTAAACGACAGTTCGAATTTCTGTTCTAATTCTGCCTGATTAATCGACCAATCGACGTTGAGTCTTTATAAATTCCTGCTCATTGGCGATTCTCAATCGAGATACGTTACATGTTAAAATAGAATTTCTATCATTAATTTTGTCATATCGGCATTTTCATGGAGTTTAGTTACATTTAAGAAGTGTAATTATTAAATTTCCAAATATAATTATTAAATCGCGAATGTTTAGGCATTTACAAGATAGATACACGCAATATTCAAAAATATAGAAAATATCCGTAGGTTATAATATTTAAAGAGGAAATGAAATTATTTAAGATTCTATCCTTTGATATGCACCCAAAAAAGTATGCATTTTTGCATAAAAGTTAACAATCTAGTAATTATATTATTAACATTTATTCACATTTATGTTCTGTTTAATTGCATAAACGTATGTGTTAAGAAATTTGTAAAAAAGAAATGGAAAGTTTGAAATATTCTACCACCGCATAAATTTGAAGAGACGAGTTGACAAACATGGAATAATTGATTTTTACGATTAATCAACGTGACTGACTTTATAATAAACGGATTTTTCTGCTTTAATTTTTACCATCGAAATTTTGTTTGCCATTGCTTTCCAATTAACACATCAGTTTATACTTATGAATATTTGAACATCAAACCAATATTTAAAACTTATACGAACATTTTTTACGAATAGAATAACATTAAATCAGTGCAAATATGTGAATATCTATATGATGGCGTAAAAAGTTAGATAAATAAGTTACTAAATGAAAATTAAATACATATTTACTGTTAAACAACGGAGAAAAACGACGAATTATTCGCAAAATATTACCTCGAAGTAATAAAATTATCTCGTATTTGTTTGAAATCGTATAATTTTCAAAATTCTTTGATCTTCACGTAACATAATGTCACATCAACATTTTCATATATCTTCTTATGTACGTACATTTCTCAGAGCTCCTGGAGACGAAAGAAAATACCAAACTTCCTTTCGACAGTGTCACTCGAGTGCCAGGGATATTTCTTCAACTATTTCTCAATCGTCGATGTTTTCTACAGGAGAATTCCTCGCGGCTTTGCGATTCAACAGCGTCGCCAGAAAGCCGCATCTTTCGTCACAATTACTAAATCGCTGGCAGAAAATAATCTCTCTCTTTGTCCACGTGGTGTCTCGAAACGGCCAGATATTAATTCACTGCGATTAATCACTGGAATCTAGAGGAACAGCTGAGAATGGCGAACCTTCCAAGCAAAGAAACAAACATTAAAATAGCATATATCAGCCTTTTCTGAATCGCGACTCCCTTTTACAATAGCCTTTCTTATGAAAAAGAAACTTTTAACAAGATAAAAGATACATTAGAGGTGAATCGGTTATTTTAGAACGTTCTGTTCAGATAAAATGTTGATTTACGTTATTTTATATTGTAAACGAAAGAAAAGTGTACGTAAGTTTCTAGAAATGGAAAATATGCATTGGGAAATAAATGTCTTAAGTTGTACACAGTTATCAAGTTTCAAATATTTATTTATATTTGTTAATAATTCTATGTTAAATTGTACTATTTACTCTCCATTAAGTTATTAAAAGTTTCTATCTTTTTCTAGTTTTTCTTCTTGCTTCGTTGTTGCGTTCGCTCGCAAATTTCATTTCTCCTATATCAGGAAACATTAGATCGAGACTTCTCCAAAATCTCCAATTTCAGCGAGATCCCTTTCAAGCATGTTAATTAATTCCAAGATACCTCTCAAATACTTCAAACTCTCGTTATAACCGATCTCTGCCGTTTTGGTCCGTGAAAAATTCTTAAAACATGATACGAAGACTCATCGAAAACAAAACTGCGCCTGGATAAAGATACGCTATGAATGAAATTTTAAAAAATGTCTTAATAAATAGAATAATTTTCGGTTCGGGACCCGGGTTCGAGTCCCGGCGCCCGTGTCCTATTTTTCTTCCACGCATCTAAATTAGGAGAAAAATAGCAGTACCCCAGCAGCGACATCTACAATCAGCAACTACAAGTATCACGGACAACACTTACACCTCAAATCCATCTGCGACTATGATGGACCTAAACGAGAATTGACACATTTATAAAATTGTAGGATCAGTCATTTTGACTGGTGTGGTATTTCTAGTGTTAGCATTTAGCGATCTAGCGATCGATCCGGAATTTTCCTGATAACTGATATCATATCGAATGGTACGCGGTAAAAATTTTAAAAACGTGTGGAAAGTTGTACAAAACGAGGAATCTGGTTAATTGGGGTTCGATAGACAGATTGCAGGATCCTTTTACACTTTGACTGGTGTTGGTATAAGTAGCCTCGATACAAAATTATTTTGAATTTGAATACATAAAAAAACAAAATAAAATTCATTATATTATTCTTTTAGTTATCGTTGCGAAAGTCATTACATCATTGTGGAAAAAAATATAACATGAAGAAGAAATTTTAAAATAAAATTGTAAAACCAGTCAATTTGTCTGGTGTGGTAGTTCTAGTGTTAATAAATAAGGATTACCACTAATGTGCAAAAGTAATATGTATGATACATTGATTATGAAATAATTCGTATTTCTTCGTTATTCATTATATTGCTTTAAAATATTTACATTCTTTAGACGATTTTTAATCGAGGTATTAATAACGAACAGAAGGTTTTGAATATAATATACAATGAGTTTATGGATGAAAATATTTAACAAGAGGAGAAAGGCTAATTATTCAAGCTCGCGTTTACAGGTGTACATTTTTTCTTCTGGCGAATTTTATCACATTTATCCCGGGCGTTGGTAAGGAACCACGTCTGGTTATACCGTAAAACCCAAAAATACTGGCTGACGCGTTCGTACGGGCTCTGCCTACGTTGCAGTTTGCATAATTACCCAATAAAAAAAGAACCTATGATGCTATAAAATAAATAGAGCGATTCTAGCACAACCTCGAAGAAACGCGATCTAACAAATGCAACCCCATAACAGTAATGAATTCTTTAATCCTCTGGTGTTTCAGCCTGTCAAATAAATTTTTAAAAAATCCGAGAATGTACTTGGAATTCTTTTAGATTTTCTTGATTTGAAATTCTTTTGAAAGATGGATTGAGTTATACTTAAATTTTTTAATAGGAACATTTCCATCAAAATATTCGCGAAATATTCAAGAATGAAGTAAAAGAAGGCAGTAGATCTGTAATAAATTTGGTGGGTTATGCTTCCGCATGTAGCGATGATTTTTCGGATTGGCCTGGACGCATAAGCGGCCCGGGTGTAAAACATACTACCCCCGAGGGTAAAGCGTACCCCTCATTATCCGCGTGTTCCGCACTTGAGTTACATCCCACGCGCATATACCCTTTATGTCAATTTGCATACTAAACTCGTTGAAACAACTAACAAGGATTCTGCTGGGGGTAGCATAAGCTACTAATATGCAAAATATTAAAAAGCCAATTTAGAATAAGTGAAAACGTACCCTACGATCCTGTGAGCAGAACAACTACGATGTCAAATAGAATGATAATTCGGGGAAATTTTATCATACGTTTTATCATACTGTGAAGAATGAAAAAATTAAAAAAAGAAAAAACAATAGATAGATAATTTGTATTTGGTGTTTCCATAGTAATTTTGTATTATGATTAACTCCATCTTCTTATATTTTTGTATTCGATTTTTCTTCTTTTTTTTTTTTTTTTTTTTGTAAGAAATTTTTATCTTTTGCAAGTAGTATACAACTATACAGATTTTTTTGATAGTGGAGTTTTTTATTATAATTGACATGTATATACATGTATCCATTTTTTATAGATATAAAGTACGACTTCTTTTTATAGAAATTAACTTTGATGAAGATTTTTAACTTGGACCGATACTTATAGAGAGAGAATAACATTTCTATTTGAAAATTGAATTTCTGACTTATAATAAGATTTCACCAGAACGAGTCTATAGATTTTCGAAGGGGTGTGCTCCGACAGCTGGCGCCACAGTTGGCAAACTTTCGTACTAAAAATCGTAGAAAAATGAATATATCTGGTATGAAAATTGTTTAAATCTTCGGTAATATCGTTAATTCGATCCCTTTATCCACCTTATTTTTCTTAAACGTATTTCATTGGTTTTTAGGTATAAAAGAACGTATACAAGAATTCTCCAGAAATATTGAATTCATCATAACACAAAATTACAGTAATAAATACAATATAATATGCAATATTTGTCGAACTTATATCAACTATGTTGCCAGCCATTTTCTTCCAGTCATTTTCTTCCAGCCATTTTCGACTAAAAATTTCTCAAGCTTGAAAGAAATATAAACGAATTATCATTAATATGTTTAGTTTCTTTTATCATTTTGTCATGAAATTCCTATCCAAAATGCCACAATAAACAAAGTTACGACTCCACTAATACTCTGTTACACTAATACAACTGTTACACTAATACAAAATAAACGAATTTCAAAAATTTGATTTTCTACTGTGAATTTAGAAATTTCAATAACAAATACACGTTAAGGTGTCATACAAGCAGAGGAGAGATAGTTTCCGCAGTAAGTCGTTAAATCCAGGCCATTAAAAGTAGCATAAAGCTGAAGTGTAATATTGAGTCGAAGGATCGATTGTCGCAGGGTACCGTGAACCTCGTCGATGCAATAACCAACGCGCCCCATGCTGTAGATAATCGTCTCATAATTCACATATCCAGCGTCATTATTATTCATACTTCGAGTGAGACCACGGTATGCGAAGGCAAATTGCCAGCCAGCGCTGGCAAATACCACGTTGTACTTCCATACGTAGCTACGTAGGAGTTTAGCTTTTCATTGAGCATTATGTAACGTTCCAGCTATGTGCAGAGTGTGCCACCCGTGAAAAGAGTTAGTTTACTTTAGAAGTTAATAACGTGTTAGACAACCGAACAGGCAAATGTAGTCTCTTGTTAAACCGACTGTACCCTCGAAATGCGTTTCAATATTTAAAACAGTTTTTACAAGTACCAGCTTAGGGTATGTCAACTGTCGTTTCGTGTAATACAATTTTTATCGCAACTGGAATTACATCTAATTCCAGCGATTATCTTCTTTCTTTATTCCAGATTTTAAAGAATTATCAGTTTCGGAATTTGAGAAGTCTTAGAACGGTGCTGTTACGATTTCTTCGTTCATGAATTTCTTTAAAATAATTTATGTATTAAAAAATTGTTCAGGTGGAATACGAAACGTTTTTAACTTTCCTCAAATACTAAATTTACGTTTTCAGAAACCTTCGTGATACTTTCTCTAAATTGAAGTTCATCTAAGAAAATGTCTTTATTATAAAACTTCTTACTATTAAATAAACGTGATTTATTACACATTTTTTCTTCTTTAATATGGTTATCTAACAATTAATGATAAAACAGAATTAAAGGGATAGCATTGACACGCCAGAAATACCAAATTTCAAAGAAATGACATTTCATATATGCATCGGCATGATATTAATTTTCGATCGAAGAGAAACAGTGAAAGAAAATCTGCTATTCGTTCCATAATTCCATCGCGATCCTGTAAATGTCGAGCGTCAACATGATCGATAATAATCGAGTGAAGAGGTATTTTATTGTTTCAATTAAATGTGAATTATGCAACGGAATGCGGTGGCGGGCTGGTCGATCATTTTTACCACGCACCCCATACGTTTTCCTAGAGCGGTTGATGGCCAGAAAAAGAACAGAAGGGACTTGAGCGATCACGCGAGCACCGTAAACGGTTATCGCATCACTCAACCGGAAGTTCACCGCTGCTGCCCGGAAAAAATAGCCGGATACGCACGTCCCTGTAATTATGCTTCGTAAAATTCAGGAGTTTTCTCGCGTGCTAGCCCAGCCAGATTGGATCGTTCGTGGGATGAGACCAGACGTAAAATTTAAATCCCTTTTGAGTGGCGGGGAGCCCTTTCACCAGGTTACGAGTAATTTCCTCTTAACTAACTCTGCAATTCCGAGCGTTAACTTATCGATCCAAGATTTACACGCGCACGGATTATACGCTCCTGTCAATTACGATTCGAGTTTTCGATAGTTCCAACAACGATATTTTGTCCTTTTTCCCCACGTGATTCTTTGTTATTTTTATCATTGACATGTGTTTTCATTTTAGTAGAATCATGTTCTAATATCAGTATTTTCTCTATTTCGTTAGAAAAGGTTTTATCCAAAGGTATTCCAATGCAATTAATCCATAAATTTTTTAAGACAAACGGGGCTCGTTGCTAATTAAATTATAAGGAAAATACTTCGACTCTCAATTCCCGCAAAGTAAGCTAACAGCGATCTGTTTCATTTGTAAAGAAAATATCTCTAAAATTCAAGAGGACCACGCGTTACACAAATCAGATTTAATCGTCGCAGAATAATTTACTTAAAAAATAAATTACTTTCAATAAGAAGATTACGAGAAAAATATTTCCAGTAGCCTTTACGTATAATTCGCATAAACTACCACTAATTTTTGCAAGGCAAACTTTGCTATACTTTACCATCAGTCGCAAGCGCATCGAACTACACACGAATATGATGTCTCTCTGGATATTCAGACTGTCGGGACGTCTTTTTCTTCATGCCTTTCGATCATATCTTCTATATAGTATTTCCTGCTACGTTTCGATCGTGAGTATTTCGATCGATCGTGAACGTTCGCGAGGAACTGAATCTCAAGAAACAGGAATGGCAGATCTGTCCCCGCGTGGCAAATGAAAATATATCAGTGGCAGTCGACGGTAGCCGAAATCAGGATGCGGTAGCGTTCTCATCAGCATGCGAAAACTTTGTTATTTGTTTGAACACGTTCAATTATGCATGCGCAATATGCTGACGGTTTTCAAGGGTGCAGAGGACGGGAAAAGGGGTGGTCAAGGGAGGCACGAGAGGGAGGTAACCGTGTGCCGTATTACGTCGCAAAAGAGGAAACGGCAATCCTATTGGAAGGGTGCGCTCTCGTTCGGACGTAATTGAAATGATAATAAAGCGCGAATGCGCAACAATGACTGCAACTTTTTGCATCTCGCGTTCCTTTTTTAAGGGTGGCGAATAATGTAGTGACAAAATGAAATTAGGGGAAATTTCTGGTGATTGAAAAAAAAAAAAAATTTTGGTTGTTGCTGAAACAGAGAGGATTTGGTCTCATTTATTCAATTAATTGTGATTTCTTTACGAGTACATCATATATTCTTTGTCACGAGAAAGAAAAAAACGCGAATTAGAGATACGATTTTTGAAAGCCTTAACCGATATGGATCACAGCGTTTATTGCGTTGAATCAACTATCCTTGTTGTGACATGATTTCTGAGGTAGGTAAAAGTGACCAAGATATTGAGAATATCGTTTTAAGTTCTTCTTGTTTAGTTTAATGGGGGTGTTAATAAAATTCGTTCAATTTGTATTTCTTATTAGCATGACAGAAGAGATAATATATTTTAATAAAAAATTAATATAAGTTTATAAGTAATATAAGAAGTTTCCGGAAATAAAGCTATCTTAAGAATTAAAAATTTGAGGTGATTTCTAGCGTAAAGACTTAATGATGAGAAAACAGATTTTTTAACGTTGAAAGTTTCATATAACAAAGCACGTTTAAGTCCAAAATTAATGCAAGAAATAAATTACGTACGTGCTTGTAAAGAGATAATATATTGCTTGCCGTATATCTGAGACCGCTATCTTCAGCACTACAACGTGGAACATAACAAATGAACAGCTGTACTATCGTTTACCTTACATTTTCTTCGCATCTTTCAACTAGAAATAATCGCTATGTACTTCTCCTATGTAAAACGATCAGTTCAAAACAGAATAAGATTATTAAATTATATTTCTATTTAATAAAAACCTATAGTAATAACATTTTAATCAAAAAGGTCGTAAAAATAAATTTTGAAATAACAAAATCTTTTAAGGATGTAAACAATTTGCTACAGACTATGATTGCCTGAACTAATTAAATTCAGTCAAATAAGAAATTTAATGTATAATTATACATAAATAACAAATTCATTGTAATATTAAATCTAGGACGAATTCCTTGTAGCGTAAATTAATTCTTCAAAGTTTGAACAATTTACCAATGATAATTCATGTAATAACGTGGCAAATTCAAACTTTTCGCATGCATCAATCAAATACATTGAAACATTGAAGCTTCTTCACAAAATAAAAACAACTCTCGAGAAACCAAGCGTAAATAGACTTTTAACCGCTGCTAACAAGATTCCCATTGCCTCGTATATCTCAATTTCAGTTCTGTTTGCAGCTGCCTTGTTTCCAACACTCTATCAAACGCCATCAAACAGTCTTTACCTCCTCAAGCCACGTCACGTCACGAGATTACTATGCACTGGGCCAGCTTCGCGCATCGTTAGCCGACTGTTCACCCGAAAGCGTGAACTGGGTCATCGCGAAGGAAACGAGGGGACGGTGGATTCGCGAATCGGCCAAGTATTCGGAATTATTTCCTTAGCGAGAGAAAAACGGGCAGAGGTCGGCGGAAGGGAATGAGAAAGGGAACACGGAAGGTCGACTCGGTTCCCGGCATTCCACGGAGTCCAGCAAAGAATTCAATATGCCTCAGTTGACGACGATGAAGCGAAGGTAGGAATCTCGAAACTCGGTCACCCCGTTTCCAATTGACCGGCTCTAACCGCTCGTCTCGATTCCCTGCGGACTGGGGTTGCATTATGCGAACTTCCTGCAGATTAGTTGTCGTCAAGTTTAATATTTTACCAGGTGATTCCACGTCGACCTGGCTGTTCCGCCAACTACCACTACCTGCGAGTTGTGTATAGAACAAAGCCATAGTTTCCTCCAAATATTGCATTCCTTAGAAGGAGCTCGCATAGATTCGATAGCGGTCAATATCGACTGAGATTTTACATTGATTAGGATTGTCTTTAAATGGATATTTTGAGTTCATTAAGCAGCAGATCGTTAAATTGCAATCACGTACACGGATATGATCAAATGATTACTATCGATTCGGCATTGGTAGAATCAAGACTATTGGTTCTGTGTAGATTGCAATGGAGAAATCCTTTCAGCTTTGATAGCAAAGGTAGAAAACGCGGATGCGCGGAATTAACGCGCGTACATTTACACCTGAATACCTGAGCTTGGAAATCGTATATAGGATACGCACGTGAATGGAGTGCTCAAGTGCAGACACGTGGCATGTCGAGACCTTAATAGCTCAGTCTCACGACTAAAAGGGATTCGTGGTTGAAAAGCACCGAGGGCGGTACTGGTCAGACTGTTAGCAGCTGCATTTTCAGTTGTTCCACACATTCAATTCACCCTTTGATAGCGCTGACCCAGATTCGGCTCCGAGCAGACACGTCGAAGAGCAATCGATAACCTCTTTCTACGCAATTAACTACTCCTAACACGCTGCCGGCGCTCTTGCCCAGAAAAATTACAAGCAGATGTGCTTCAGGAAATTAGCAGCTCTTATTGTGTTTAGTGGTTAGAGGAAGAATATATTTTTCTGTGTTTATATCGAGTTTATTGTCGTACGAATAGGGAGTATGATGGTATCTCTCATTCTCGTTACTTCATTTTGTATTATGTTTGATTGATGGTTGTGTACTGTGCTTTATCGATCACAAGAGATAAACGTGATAAGTCCATTTTTCTAGAGTTCTGATTTTAACGCCAGCGAGTAATTCGTTGAATCCAAAGAAAAGCAAAAGATATAAGAAATTAAAAAATAGTTGATAAGTTCTTCGAAATGTTGTAAATGACGATTTTGCTATTGATTCTTTTGAAATGTTCAGGAGTTAAAAAATCAAATTAAACGTGTCTCTTCCATCTTAACAACTATCGTTTTGAATTTAAAATGATCAATATTCTTATGAATAATTATAAAGATTAAAGGATATATTTGATTTCATTCATTATAAACTTAAAACTCTAGGGACATTTTAGAAGGCGTAAGGTGAAGGTTGTATTATGTATGCACAATTAGGAACGCAAGGTCGGCTGTGAATGAACCCATACTTTTCGACATCTTGAACCTCAAGCCAAGCGTTCGTGCCACAACCTTCCCCTAGGAACCTTCGAGAGACACATTCGCAGCCAGACCGCACCGTTATTACCAGCGATAAATCGCCACCTTTAATAAGAGTTCGCATGACGTTCCAGACGGAAGTCAGAGACGCCGGCGTCGCAGCTAACGTCAACCAACGGCCAAAGAGAGGTGCGATATCAACTTGACGCGAGAACAATGCGATATCAACCATCCACGATAGTTTGTTCCTACGATTGTAAGACCAGTTTTAGGATCATTTTCTGTTGATTTACTTTATCATAGATAAAGGAAAGTAGATAAAAAGGTGTTACTTCACTCTTAGAAGTTGACTTAGAAATTTGAATAGATAAATAGAATTAGTATTTCGTTCATAGAATTCATAGTAATACAATAAATTCCTATTATAAACGCTATCATTGAACATAGTTCTCTTTGAAGTACGATATGAAAGCTTTCTTCCAAAAATGATTTATACACACACATTACGATAACAGCTCGTACGGATTTGTATTCAGTGGAAAAAATAATAAACAGTAATTCTGAATTACAGGAAGGTTTCGTTTGTCTCGTATAGTAAACGCAGCTGCGAATCCTCAACACAGGAAGCGTTATGCTGTGTGGTGCTGCGCTAGATTAACAATTCTTGGCGTTTCAGTGTCGCTTTGGATGCGTTGACGCTACTTCAGGCTAGCTTCAAGGCTCGACTGTAACGAGCTTCAGGATTGATTAACCGTGGCGTCGAGCGACGCGCGAGCAACTCTACTTCTGCCAAGTCTGGGCAAACGAGTCGACGTCTCGATCCCCTGGCGAAGGATCAGCGGAGCCTTAATTACGCTTGATTAATAGCTTCTTCGACGGATTGTCGGCTGACGGAGACGGCTGTTTAACGGAGGTCTACCATAATTTTTCGGTGAGACTGTTCCCTCGGCTAATTTTCGGTACACCGCTTAAAATAAAACGTCACGAAGTGGTTAGTCTACTCGATTGATGGGACAGAATCACAACGATACGTTTTCGTCTTTTAAAGTGTCCCTTTTGATTGATTGCCTGGTTTTTCCCTTTGTTACAGGAAGATTGCCTTTTATCTAACTTTGATTAAATTTTCTATACAATGCGCTGGAATTTTTTGATCGACAGATAGAATCTCGTTGTTATGCTGTTGATATCCGTTAACCTCGAGGTATTCTTAATCGAATTCCATCATTTTGTAGTGCTCATTATTATTTTATAGGAACAATAGAATAATCCTGATACGTCGTGCAAAATAATGTAGTTTCGGTAATTGGATAAATCCAACTAATAGTTGCGAATTTTGTATGTTTCAATCTCGTCAACAATCCACTGTTTATCAATATCATATTGCATTGAAAAGATGTAAATATCTCAGGCAGGTATTCGGAAACAAACGATGTTGTGGCAAGTTTAATCGACTGTGAAAGGTGTTCTTTAACGTTTTTAGCGACTAAGAAACAGATTCATTCTGTGGATTCATTCTATGTCGTCTAGAAAATAAAACAGCTACTCGAATATCTAAGAAATCGAGCCATTATTATTCATAGACATTCTCTCTGTGTTTCTCTTCGTTAAGTGTTGTCAAAAGCGGATATAATATTATTCTCATCTTTTATATTAATTTTACGCTAAAAATATTTTCAAGACAATAATAGTCTTGTTATTTATAAAACCAAATAGTATAGCATTACCTGCGAAGCATTTTCCGCTTATGTCTCGATGAACGAAGCGGTAATTGGCAACAGGCCACAAAGCAACCTGAAACTCGCGAATACAGCGATTCGTTCAATTTCCGCGACTCAAAATCTTCATGAAATTTCCAGGGACGAGACGACCGCACTCTTTTCTCGAGCGGCGGTCTTTGATATCTTGCTGGTACAGGAAACGTTTCAAAGGAGAGGGGAAATGACTTAGCTGTAATCTTCCGTTTTTCAACTGCGAAGCTCGTCGAAACGGCCGGCTATAGCACCGAAATAGATTACAAACGTAATATTTCAGCCGCCATAAATATTCTCCGTTAAAGTTGCCAGAGCTTTTCACTCTCGGTGCTCTTTCGTTGGATCTCTTGGATGTTTCTTTCTAAGCAGAGGGCAAGAGAGCGGAAGGGAGTCTTTCGCGGAGTGCTGGTCGCCAACGCCGCGATCTAATTGGGATAAGACGGATTTTTGTACCAGGTGGTCCTTAATTGGTCGGCCATCATTACGGGTGGTCTCGCGGTTCTAATTACTGTAATCCACGTTACGCAGACCTTTATACGCTTCTGCACACCAACTCTCGAAAGATTTTCGCGAATATAGAATTATTTATAACGACCGTCACTACTTCGTTGATACTCTACTGCTTGTGTGCCATTGTTTCGAGTTACTTTATTCAAGCGTTTGGTATTTTAATTTTAGATTTTTTAACAATTCGGTGACTTTTGATTTATTATTGAGATTATTAGAAATATAATTTGAGTGTTTAGATGCAGCATCTATTTTCTGGAATTATCACACTATAAATTTACGTTACGTATTAAGAGACTCAGTAATAGTAGTTTACAATAAAGTTCACGATTCGCTGTTATGTGTATCATTTTCATGTAGATCATCTTTTTATTATTTGAATAAAGTGGTTTCTATCTGATCTATAAGTTGCAAAGGGAAGAATCCCAGAATGTTATGGTAAAAATATTTGGATACTTCTAAAATACATTATAGAAAGTTTCTTAAAATATCTTAAAACAATTTGCTTTTATTATATTTGAAGTACCTATTAACCACACACTTTTAATAGAATAAACATTTATTGTTATTATTTATATTTAAAAAACATGTATAAAAATTTGATAATAATCTACATAAAACATAAAAGTTCTAGTTTAATTCGTAATTTACAAATCTTGCAGATCTTTCTATTTACGAATAACAGGCCAAAGTTTAACAATAGTAATAACAGTGAAATATATTTCTGATTCGTCATCACCATTGTTATGGCGCTTGGTTCCATGGTTGAATCTCCGCAGATCCAAAGATCACAAATACAACAAACGCAGACGTTTGAGCAATAATATTAATCCAGAAGACATACCTCCACTTTACCATAGTGTGCTACATTATTAATATAATACGTGAGATCAGTAAGAATAAAAAGAGAGAGTTCAAAAAATTCACAATGATTACATAGTGAACTTGAAAGAGAAAATAGTACAAAATTAATTGTTTTATTCGAGAAGTAATGCTGCTAAATTAAATTTAACAAAGAAATTAGTCAGAGTGTTAGAAGATAATATTTATGTATAACGAACATTCGAATGATTCTCGATTGTATTTTAAGTACTCTTTCCTTTTTCCTTCACTAATTACTAGGCTGTGAATGTTTATGCTCCTATCGATGCATTTCTCATCATATTTAAACGTTTCTTAATTTTTTTACGATCAAATAACTTCTTCTATATAAAAAAGTAAGTTCTATGTTCATCTTACCCCAGTTTCCATAAGCGCGCCAACCAAAGCAGGTAGAATAAACGCAGAAATTGTCCCTGGAGTATTTGTAATGCCCATTAAGATTCCAGCATAGTTTGGTGCCAAATCATTGTGATTGGTGAGATGTCCAACAAAAATTACACCGCAGAATACTATGCTTAGTATTAATAATATTGTGGACCCTACGCGGTTGCAGCCGAGATAAGCGATTATAATAAGACATAAACTCGGTGGGATACAACCTGTAACGTTAACGAAAACTCATAGGTTGATATATAGTACATATAGTTTGACGTATTTATCATATTTAAAGTAAAAATGAAATCATTCGTGTTATTCTGAATACTTTTCACCTAAATTTGTAGATGAAAAGAATTTATAAGATTGAGATATATCATATCGAATATAAATTATATAGCGAAACTTACTTATAAATACTGCCATTTTTCGACCACCTGTCTGTCTCCAATAATTCTTTTGTCTGCCCCAGTCCAGTAATTTACCAAGCAATGGGTTTATTATTGCATTTATCAGATATGGAGAGCAGCTCAGGGAAGCATTCTACGCAAATAAATAAATACGTTGACGACTGAATGATTCAAAACTGTACACATAATTTACTTTATCATTTATGCTGCATCATTATATATTATTTCATAATTATTTATATCGCTTTTGTATTATGATTCGAAATTCGATGACGAATATAAAGTTATTCGTCGCTGTAAATTCTTTGTTCAAAAAATATGGAACCAAAAGTTCGAATGAATTTTATAAAACGAATTAGTAATTTATTATACGAATGTAATTTATTACATTGCGAATTTCACGTTAATTTCCTTTCATGTCGTTAAACGCATCATAAGTTCCTTGTGCTAATTCCTCGCATGTATCAACGACTTCAAGTATCAAACGTGGTTTGTGTAAACAGATCAGATAAATATTGCCAATCTGTTCTTATGCTATATCGAACGAAAATCAATATTTCGTTGTTACTTTGATTTTTTAGTATAATTTTCTAACAAAGCATTTTTGATCCTACGTTTTTTTTTTCTTTTCTTCTTACTTTTACTCGTAGAATCTGCTGGCAAAGTTATACGGAGAAAAGAGGGACACCCTGTATATTATTACCAACTTACCGATTTTATATCGAACCTGAGTATCTTGTTCATATACAGAGGCAGTTGTGTGAGTAAAAAATACCAACAGAAGTTCCCAAAAGTATTCGTATAAATCAGTGCCCAAAAGGGTACCGACGTGAAGATGGCTTTCCACGGAACGTCCATGTGTGCAGATTCAAGGCCTCTATGCCCATAAGAGGTCACAATGAGTTGCCTTTCCTTTTCAGAAATGTACTTTTGCGTTTCTGGATTGTCAGCGAAAAACCAATAGAACAGGACACACCAGATCAGTGGCAGTGTACCGTGAATGTAGAAAACTGCCTCCCATCCGAACCAGTCGAGTATCAGGCCAGAACTCAAGATGGAGATCACAGTACCAAGCGATGTTCCAGCGTAGATGATGGCGAACCATGTGCTTTTTTCTTCGTAAACAACCCATTTGCCAACGAGGACGTTCACCACAGGTAGATGCGCTGCGCTCACTAGGCCCGTCAAGAATCTCACAATATAAAGGATCAGTAGCACGTTGGCTGCTGCTGGCACCAATAACGTCAAAAAAGCGTTCCCTAACACGCATATCAGCAGCACGTTCTTCGTATTGAAGCTGAAATATATCGTCGTCGATTCGAACGATTAAAAATTTGAAAGTTTTGAGAATTCGAGAATTTATAAATTCGAAAGTTTGACAATGCATGAGTCTGAAGAACAGGTCATGAGGAATATAAATCTAAAGTGATCTAAATCACTGTACTGATTATGACAGTAGCGGTACATACATATATAATATGTATAGACGTAGAATATATTGAGGAGATACTTAGATATCGAATATCTTGATAGGAAGACATTTATCAGATAAAATTTAAAAACACTACTTTGGTGTTACACCATTTGATAAAAGATAATTCTAGTTTCATGAACGATCATTACTATTATTATTACTGCCAGCTACAATATCTCCCTTATCTCATTAAATAATCTCAGTCGACAGATTTTTGATAAGGGGACTTAAACTTATTTTCATACACAAAAGATATTGCATAAGAGACTTATATTTCTGAATTAAAAAATGTTTAATTTTAAGTTTCACTTACCGATCCGCGAAATATCCACAAGGAAACATACCCGTGAGGTAACCAGCGAAATAAATGCTAACGACCAAGCCCTGCTCCGTTGTCGTCCACTCAAAAGGACCATCTATATCGACTCCCGAAACGTCTTCGTCGCCAAAATCACATTCATAAGTTACATCGCCTGGACTATTTGAATGCTTTTTAGATTTCACCATGCCAACGATAGCTGTCGCGATGTTGACCTTCAATCCATAGATGATCATGTTCGCGATGCAAAGCATTATAGCGAACAAAAACCTCACGATGTCCGCTATCATAGTAAAACACAAAATTCATAAATATTTCTCGTCAAAATTCCTGAGAGATGTATGATAAAGATTCATGTCAAGTTAATTTTTGTGCGTTCATCATTTCCAAGGAAATATTTATTTTTTGCTATGATATTTAAATTAAAATATTCTCTGCTACGAAGCATGTGCTACACGCCACTTAAAATAAAATTACAATATTACAATAGAATATATATATTTTTAAGTAACAAAATATTTCTGTTTTAAGTAACATTCCAACGCACTGTTCATAACATTTTTCTTTCTTCCTTCAAAATCATTTGGTTAAAGCGCACAAGGATAAAGACGCGACAGTTGCGTTAGCAGCAACGAACGTGTTAAACAGAAAGTAAATGTACACTATTATTCAAAAGTATTTATTTGGACATTTTCTTATTCTTGATGCAATGATTCTTGACAAAATTTAAAATAACAAAATTGATACTTATAAACGTTATGAATGTTTTGTTGTTTCACAAATCTTTTTTCATTCTATAAGCGCTTAGTTTCTAAGCTACGGATAAGATAAGAAATATAAACCTAAAACCATTGAGACTAAAAAATTCTGACTAATGTAATGTGACTAGTTGTGATTAATAGAAAATTCGCATGTTAAAATAAGATCATGAAATAGTTAAAATAAAAATGATAGCTCACGCATGTTTGTGTCTCTGCTTCAAGCTTGGAGATTTCAAACTTTTTACTCTTTTTGCTTCGTTACGTTGACGATCATCACAGCTCGATTCTACGTACGTCTTCGTGCAGTGTCTCTTGTCAGTTCTTGTCTCTTTTCGCATCGATCCGATCGCGAAAGTCGTTCTTTCTCTGCATTCGACGGCTCGACGACGACTATCGAATTATCGTTAACGACGCAGTCGATCGAAGTATACTAGATTTCTCGTTCTCCGGATATCTTCTTCGACACGACGCGTCGAGACGAGATTACGCGTGACACCGTGTGGTTCTGAACCGCGTGTGTCGCTTGTTTCCGAAATCGATGTGGATTTCGAGTGTCGATTCCGTTATCGCACAATTACCACTCACTTTTCCTCTTAATTGCATTACATCATTCGTTGGTAATGCGGTTTTTCTCGGAGATGTATGTATAGCAATGGAACTTTAGAAGTCACAGTGGAAGTTTCATTGAAGAGAAGTAGAAAGTTTTATGGATAAATGATAATGTAGTCGTATACTTCTGACATTGTGAAGGGAAAGATTTTTTCATGTATGTATTCAAGGAAAACCATCTCGTTTATCAGAAAAGGAATACATCATAGATTATTTTTAAAAATTGCTGAAGTTTCATATTAGTAAGCAAATTAAATGCACGATTTTTCCAAACGCATATAATAAAATACTTTGAAATGCAATAAATGTGTGACGAGATGGTAGAAACATAATATTAAGAAATTGTTTCTTTTTTATTTCATTTTTTTGCTCGAGGAGGAAGTTATAACGCATCTAGAAAAAATTTAATTAGAACGACTTCGATCAGACTAATAAACGTATACCTTTTCTAAATTTGACGAATTGCGAATAAAGCTGTTCCCAAAATAGTATCCATTTCTCATCATATTTAATCATAAAATACAGAAAATAATTCTATGAATTACAGTTATTAACATGACTAATCTGACATCATAAATCTGATTGCTTTCAGGAAGTTAAACGTGTCTGCAATTGAAATTCCCACGACACGTGTATGTTTATTCGATACTTATGACGAATTATCCGCTGATAGGAATCGCTAATGTCACTAGATTCATAGAGAATGCGGTGGAAATGTAACGTATATAGTAGAAACATTCAACAGGTTGATGTCGCACAATAAAAACTTTTAAGCGGTCGATACTTCTTTAAACATCGCAACCGACGTTAAATAAGAACGATGTTGCCACCAGCTAAAACAAGGTCAAAGCAATGAAATCTTCCGAACACATAATTTACCCACTGAGCAAAGATTTCACTCTTAACAAATGATATATATTGTACAATTTATAGATTATTGGTGTCCTTGAGTTTTATTATGTCCGCTTTCAAGATCGTAAATTTCATTCTTTTCGACGAACAATGATTGTGTAATTTTTAGTCCTCTTTCGTGTAAACTAGGAAACATTGTGGATCCCTGAATAGAAAATATTATTTTATATTTTAATTGTTTCTCCTTGATACATAAAATATTGTTCTTTGCGAAAATCGGTGAAATTCTTTCAACGTTCTCTACTTCTTTCTCCTTCTAATTGTAAAGAAAATATTGATAACACATTGATAATGCATTGATAATAGAGAAACAAAGAAACTCCATGCTTTTTCTTATCAACTTACTAATATCATTAATTACTAAATTATTGCGCACATCTTTCCTAGTATGGTCTATGTGTTTCTAAATATATTAATATTTAACTTTTTCACTTCTTGTGTAAAAAAAATTAATTTATTTGTGGTAAAATACCAGTAGTTCGTATCATTAAAATACATCTTGATATCTGCGAAACTTTATCACCTACTTTATCTAAACGATGTTTGCTAACTTCGTTTTATATCAGCTGAGTTTCGGCTACCAGTCTATTATATAATGGCAGCGAGTAGTATTTACTATCTAACGAGCCTCCTATAATTGTCTTCCTGAACAAAAGGCCATTGACACAAAGTACTGATAAATTAGTGCATAGCCTAGTGATACATAACCAATCTACTGAGATAATGCGCGAACATGCATTTTTGTACAACGTCACGGTTGTCAGCGCTCTTACGTAACTTATTGACAAAGTCAAATTTGTATTACGTTTCATTTGTAATAAAAGAATCGGAAATTTTTACGCATAGTTTTAGACATTCCATTAAGGAAATAGAAATTAGGTGTTTATTTTATCTATTAATTCCTTAAACGAATCATTCTTTAATTATTTTTAGAATTATGAAATTGGATATTAATAAAATCGAATCAATTTCAGATATGTTAGTTTTTATTTTTCCAATTATAAATATAATATAATTTATTTTTAATAGAAATAAGAAGACAGAATTAAAAAGTAGAGACTCTATAAATAGAGAAGTTATTATTTCAAAGCATTTTAGAATTGTAACAAGTATGCGCACTCTATTTTGAATATTCTATATATTTTTCCATGCTATACAAGTATTGTATACGTCAACTCCGCGCGAATGCGCACAAATTTGTACTTTTGTAATAAATATTGGATTTTGCTTTTATTATTCCTTATATAAAATTCTTCATAATTTATATCTGAATGGTACTTAGTTAAATTCAAATCGTATTTGCTCGAATTATTGTAATGTGTCGTGAAAATGTGTTATCGATCTTAATTTGAAACTAAAAACTGTTTCCCGATAGATTTACATAAAACATAGAGCATAAAATATTAAATATTTTAAATCCAAATTAATGCTAACCTCGATTTACAAATATTACTAAATCAATTATCTAATCAGTGGCAAATTGTTAATGTCGCTGTTCTGATACGGAAAGTTCAAATGGAACTCATTGGATTTTACATTTATCATGTTGCATTTGCACGCTATTTAATTATTTTATTCGGGAGAATAGAATTAGATTTGGAACATTTCATGAAAGAAAAAGAATTGATGGAACCAATCTCATTGTTGTAACTAGAATGCGGTTCCTAACGTATTTATCGGAAATTTGAAGACGCAAAGGTTCACAAAATATGGACAGAATGTAAAAATATGTAAAATATCTAAAGTATAATACTCGTAATAATATTTATCAGGTACAACAAGTATCTACTTAGATGTGTAAGCATTTCTCTTACTTTTTTAATTACGTACATAAAAATACAAATTTGCAGAAATATCCTCAGCTTAATTACAATATCTCAAACGTATGATAGTCTATATATATCTTATCAATTACGTATCTCGTTCAAACATAGACGAAACTTCCTGCTGCGCCCTTCTACACACAAATCATTCTTCCCCGGCATCGATCCCAGGAAATTTTACCTGTTCCATTCATGCGTGCCGCTCGTCTACCGCTCGGCTTGACACATGTTTGACAAACGTGCACCTGTAACGACCAACAACAGGCCGATCGATACACCGGAGACTTCCTTTAAACGTCGGCTCCTTTCACGTCGCGATGCAAACGACAGCCGTAACGAAATGTTTCGTAGGAACGGGAACAGGAAGGATAGGGGTGATTACGACGACAGCTTACCGAGACGGATGGCGCACCCGAGGTCGCATAATATACATATGCTTCCGTTCATCAGTATTAGCAGACTTAGAGAAAGTGCGTTTAACCTCAGAAATGTTTAGAAATATATTAAACCTTTTAACAATTATTATCAGATTTGAAACTTACGCAACGCAGAATTAAGATCATAGAATCGAGAAGAATTGAATAAGATTCACGTATTCGACGTTATAATCGTATGTTATATATGAGTAAAAAGTGTGCTAACATATGAACGATAGCGTAGTCATAAACTTACGTAAGCCATTCCTAAGATTAAGAAAATTTAACAAACGTCTCTTGTACCTAGAAACAGTTTGACTTTGTATCGCCTTGCGTTACTTTCGCGGTAGGTGGTCCGAGAGTGTCGGCAAAGAACGTCAAGAGAGCATCACGCTTGTTAGCAGAACGAACTTCCAGCAGCTAATTGGTATTCCTCCGGCGGGAAGTGTCAGCCTTTGACTGATTCTATTTCGAGTAGGTTGCGGTCTTTTCAAGCTGCTCGGTGTGTTTACATTCTGGAGGGAATCGTAAGACAGCAAAGTGGCTGACCAACGTTGACCGAACACAATGCAGCATCTCGAGGGCCTTGAATCTTCTCAGACCGGTTCCATCCGAGGATTTTCAAGCGCTTCTCCTTCTAATCGGTCACCAGGCATCGTTGTCCTGACGCCTCTGAGAGTTCTTCGTGCCCGTGAGCTGTCGAGAAACGGGTTGCCTCTTCTTATAAAACGCACCATCTTCGTTCGTTCTTTCTTTCTTTCTTTCTTTATTTCTTTCTTTCGTCTGCTATACTGGCTAGTCTTCATTCTTCTCTCTGCCGCAGAAGCGTGATGGCACATTCATTTTTAACGTGTCGAGGCTTCGCATTTTCTCGAGTGGATTTCACGTTTCTCCGGCATATTCTGCGTACGGATATACGCGACCGTTCACCTCGTCTCCAATGCAACGCGTACGTGCCACTCGTGGGGACAAACACAAGGAGATACTATCTCTGGCTATCGAATTAAGAAAAGAAGAGAATCCACTTTTAACAATGGAAATATATGGTATATACAGGTAGTGCGTTGGATGCGTCTTTGTTTGTGCAAATTATTATCATTAGATAGGTGTATTGTGAAATGTCATTCCTTTGAAACTTAAATTTCCTTGATAACGGCTCCGATATTGAAATTATCACCAGCAAATTATTAAAATCTTTTACACTAAACATTACATTTACATTATTAAGATACTTTACACTAAAAGAAGGATTCATAAACTGTAATAAAACTATAAAAAGATTTCGTATACTCAACATTAAAATAAATCATCAATTAATGTCGCGTTTGAATATTGACTATCCGAATTCTAAAATGGACGACTCTTATAAATCTGAAATATATTGATCAATAACAAAGAGTACATTAGTCGATGTAAAAATTGCTTCGATTAAATGTATAATATTTTAAATAAACTACCAGAAGTTAAAGTTTCATAGTATAGAACGTATGATATATACACGAACCTAATACTCGGATACTATCAATTCCACTGACAATCTGATAGATACACTTGATCCAAGCAATAAACCAATCCATTGGAAGAAGTTCGAGAAAGACAGAAAAGACACCACACGTTCAGTCTATTACAGGAGCATCGGTGACTGTTTGTCATTCTAACACCGTTGATCCGCACCTTTCGTCGGTTCCTGAAGGAATTTCCTCGAGTGGCTCGCATGAGCATGTGGATGACGCCGGTGGAATAGTATATGCTCTCGATGACACGGAAGGTGAATTTGGACACCGAGATCACGGTGCAAGAATGAAAAATGAAGGTACGAAGCGGAATCGCAGGGTAGTTGACGCATTGCGGCGGGGAAATATGGGTCGTTCCCGATTATGTTGGATATGTATGGTGCTACAGTGGCTCACAAAAGTATTTCAAAACTTTTATCTATATATATTACGTACGCCGTATAAAATACTTTGTAATTTCGTTTGCACTGCAATGAGATGCGATTGTCATGATTATGTATTAGGTCGTCCGAAAAGTTTCTTTCGTTTTATAAAGAAATAATGGATGCACAAGATTTTCCGTTTTATATTATCTTATCGAATTACGTATGATCCATTTTGCTCTATCAAGGTAAAGATCACAACGTTCGACAGATTAAGTTGCATGTTTGTATAAAAATGCATCGTTGTAAAAGACGTGTCTGTAAAAGAAAAACACTTTTCGGACAACCTAATATATTGGACAAATTTGAAACAAAAGGCATATATTGCATGAAAATTATTTGTTAACATAAAGTACTATGAAAAGAGAAAATCGAATGAACTCGTTGGAGGTGTATAACAATATAAGATGACTGTGTTATTGACATTTTTCACAAACAATATTCAGAATGATCGACAGAATAATTTAACCTGTCGAATCAATTTCATCAATTTTACGTAGCAATCTTAAATAGACGTACACTTGTATGCATATATACGCGGGGCAGTGAAGACGATGGTGTTATTGGACGGGCATAAAACGGGTTTATTTGTTCACCTAGTTTACACAGCTCTCAAAGTCAGCGGCAACTTCCGCTCGACCGACTATCGTTGAACGAAATGCTAACGATGATGGATGGCCAGCTATCCTTTTCTTCCTCTGAGTAAACCGGAGCTAAAAGAAAATAATAGAAACCCACGTCTCAAACATGCTCATCATAAGATGGCCTGATATTTTAAAACCATTTCACAACCGTTTTTTTGGCTTGTAATTAACCTTAAAGGATGCTCGTTTGCATATTCAAATTAGCTATAGAGAAGAAAGTCAAACACCAAGTGGAAACATTCGTGGCCCTAATACGGTGATCCGGTTTCTTAGGGTGAGCTTAATTCATGCATGGGAATGTTCCTTTTTTTAAGGAATTCTTTTCTAACCCTTCGTTCGTTCGATTGAGTCTATGAATTTTTGAACAGTGTTTTGCATGAGGAACGCGACAAGCGATGGAAATTGAATGGAACGGTAATTAGATATATTATATACAGGTGATATAGTAAAATTGAATAACTATATAAAATTCTGGAGCCTGTATATATACATGAAATTGCATAGATTCCATTCTACCAATTATTATATCAATTAGTTACCCACCTAAAATAATTCTAAACAAGATAATGTTATAAATAATTCCAAATATGACTAATAACATTTCGTGCTAAAAAAAAAAAACATAGATTATGCCATTGTACCGATTACCATTATATCGATTAACTTAAATCTAACTTAAAAGAATTCTAAATAAGATAAAACTATGAGTAATTCCAACTAAACTAAAACTACAAATAATTCCAAGTAATCTAAAAGTAAAAAGAAACTCCAAATAAAGGAATAAATGAAGGCACGCGAAGGATTTTAATCGAGCAACTGTTAGCTAAAGATAGGCTGGAAATAGACGCGACACCTTTTATCGCATTACGAGCGACGAGCCGTCAGCTGGACAGCCGTATCGCCATTCTACTTACCTACACCCACTGTCAAGATTCTCCAGGTGAGACAAGCAACCTTCTCGCCTTTCGGATCAAACTGAAACGTCTTACGGGATCTTGGACACGAACGATATGATCCTCTTAATATGTCCCACGGCTTACGAGTATTATGATATTCCCTGCTCTGTTCCTAATTCTTATCGCTGGGAAGAAGAGGCTACCCTCTTGCTTTAAGCCGGACGACGAAGCCCCGACCAACGTCGGCTTACATGCATATTGATGCTCCCTGGACGTAGACACTCGCATATTTATACGATAACGAGAACTGTGCTGGTTTTTAGTCGATCTGTTCGATTCAAACGTGTATATATCTTAATAAGATTGGTTTACAAGCGTATTATTAAGTGTATTATTTCCTTTACCGCGTCTCTTTCTATCGAGAGAACGATCTTGTTAGAGGATTGAAAATTATAGTTTTAAAGATAGATTTTATATTTTAATTATTGAATATTTAAATGCGGAAGTTTGCGTCTACAAAACTGGGTGGGTGGACGTACACGAGAAAGGAATAGAATATTTTTTGCGGCTCAAAAATTCAATAACAGATTAATTCATATTATTTCGAACGTGAGAGCTATTAATAATTTTAATTGATTACTAATAATTTAATTATTAATCACTTTATTGAGCCAAAGTGACTGCATTTTATAGAAAAATTCCTTAAAGATCTGAAGGTGAGAAGTGGAAAGGTGAAGGGAGAAGTACGCGTAGGGTGTTCAAGGGATCGAATTACCAGCATCGTATTGTCCCGTCAAGCACAACTACTCTTCTTTCCTTCAATGATACTTCGAAACTGATTTAAGGTCAAGTTTACAGACACTTGACCCGATCAACCCTTCCTGTTTCAACACTTCATAAAAGCAAAATTTACACAACACGGTTATATTTTAGAAATAGAATAAAATTATAGAATAGATTAATTACATTATGATATATTTAAAGACTCTGAAATAGAAATGAAAATCTAATGAAAAGATTAAATTTTCTATCTCTTATGAGACAGAATTAATCTAAATTGATCAAATAAAACAACGAAATTGAATTTAATCTTAATTTTCAATTTAATTTTCATTTTCATTGAACTAAGCTGAGGAATATATTAAGGTTTACAAGGTAATCTAATAATTAGCCTCAAGATTTTTCAGACACTTTCGATAGACGGATAAAAGATGTTTCGAACAAAAGTTAATCAGCTTTCTATCTAAGGAAAACATAAAAGCAAAAAGTATTATGCATCTTTCTTCGTCTTTCATACCATAAGTTCTACAACATTAAAGCTAAAATATCTCTTAAACCAATCATCTTCCCACCCAAGTATCTTAATACCGCTCGTAGAAAATTAAAAAATATATTGCACAAAAAAATGTATTATTCCATTTAAAGAGACAAAGGTGACCTTGACTTTTCAGCGAAGTAAAGCTTTCTTTTTTTTTTAATTCATTGGATTGCAATTTGAACTCGATCGAAAGCTGATTAACTTTTGTTCGACTATCGGAACTACTTGAAAAACCGTGGGATCTGATTTTTAAACCACCCTATATAGAACAGAAAAATGGTATTTTTCCCTTGTGCTCGTCCAATTACGCCACCCATTTGTTTCAAACTTCACATATTCTACCTACGTTCTGTCGATCTAGCTTTCAGATTGAACATTTATCGACAACTTTCCATATCAACCAGAAATCTCCTTTTCTTTCTTAAATTGAATCTTTCTGGAGTGTAATACGGGAAATTCGAACAGCTGTCAAATACAATATCGTAAAGTACAGGTCTTACATTTTGTTGTTTATAACGTAATTACGCATGAAGATTGATTACATATCAGAGCATAGCTCTACCGTGTTGTTGGTGATTACTTCATTTTCACGCTTAGTTATTTATTATTAACTGTAATTAAGTTTTACTTGCAATAATTTACATTTATAATATTTTAATACTACGTATATTACTAGATATTACATATGTTTTTTTCTCAAATTTCCATTCTGTGCATAGCATTTGCTTTTGAACAACCCTCGGATACGAATATCCATAGTCACGTCGTTAGTTTCGCAATTAAGAAACCCGAGTAGGAACACGCGAATTCCGCGAATGAGTATCGCGCATTCAAGAATGTCCAGGTCCTCGGCAAAGGCAAGAAAGAGAAACCTCGCTCTAACGAATCCGCGTGATTCTTTTCGCGTCAGCTTTATGATCTCTTCTGCACCGGTTCTCTTTCTTATGTCTCATCAACGAAACGCTTCGGAATTCATGGCTGCATCGTCATCACCGTCAGTCGCGATAATGAGGACATCTTGCGCCGCTAATAAGACGAGTGTCACATCTCTGGTTCTTGTACATCGTCTTCCAGCCTAGAGTTCTCGCGAGCACAGGAATATCATAATGCGGTCGCTTTGCGAATTTGCTTAGTCAGAACAGCGTTGAACGAGAAGCTTCGTACGATTTTGGGAAAACGAAACGCGTTGGATTACAATACGTATAGTAATAAGTAAGGCAACGCGAAATCCGCGTTTCACCGCGATGACAACCATCAGACAGCTTCGGGTGCTTTCGCGGAAATCGGGATCGTGACACGTATTATACACTTTCATTCATAAGTATTAGGATATTTAGAGAAAGTGATGTTAACTTTCGAAACTTAAAGCTTTTTGTATAACTGACAGAAAATTTAAATTCACTATAACATCATTTTCACATATTTCCTTTATATACTTTACATTCAATTCTATTTCAAGAAATAGTATTTTATTTAATCATATTATTTTATTTAATCATTGCCCCTGACAAGTAGTTAATTAACTAAAAGACAAATATATCTGTTTGCCGTAAAAATTGCTCTGAAGAATTATCCAAATGAGAACCTGTTCTTATTATCAATAATTAATAGAAGATAATTCTTTATCACAAATTTATTTCATTTTTCAGTTAACGAAAAACGTTATATCTAAATAAAAATTCAATTCTGAAGATATAAATTTGCTAAACATGTAAAGAATGATAAAGAAGAAATAAACGCGGAAGAATTGCCAGTCTTACAAATGGCGAAGAACGATGATTGTATGACAAATGTAATTCCCGTCACGAACTTCAACGGGGCATGTTACATTAGATTGATGCTGACAACGAAATCATGCACGAAAGCACGACTGCCTGGAAATAATGCATCGCATTTGAAAGCCAGAACAATAGTGACAGTTACAATCATTGATCCTCTCCATTTGCTTTGCTTTAATGTCAGCCTGTTTCATTACCATACATCAATAAATTTCTTCTCATTGTTCAAACGAATTAATTACGAAATAATTAGTATCGATTGTAATAATATCTGATTTATCAATTTTCATACGTTCTTCGTTTTTCTCTATCTTTTTATTTTTATTTATATGTAGTTGGATCAAGATTTCAAAGACTTTTCAAAATTCAATAATATCAAAGAGATGCAAACTTACTCGGACACTTAAACATCACGAGCTGAATATTCAACCCACTTCGTTCTGAAGCTATTCGTGAAAGCAGAAATGAATACGCGTCCTTTGAACCTATCTCTCAAGATCAAAATACTGCAAAGAATCAATTTAAAAAGCGAGTCCCCGTCTATCCGAATATACAAGGAACAAATATAACTGCTCAACGAGCGGAAATTATTTGCAAAAAATGCAATATACGAAAAGCAAACAAAACTGTCGGGAAAAGAAAAATAATTCTTCCAGAAGATATAAACAATCAAATATTTATGTGTCGTTTCTTTAAGGTTTCAAGTTGGCGCGTCAATAACCATTCATTTAATTATGAACCATCGTTACCTAATAACCATATTAAAGAAGAAGAAATTCGCTGCAAGTCACGTATATTCAATGCTAAGAAGATTTACATTGAAAATATGAAACTTCATTATCGCGCAACGTTAATGTATAACCAGATTCTTTAGAAAAAGTATCAGGTCGTCCAAAAAGTTTCTTTCGTTTTAAAAGGAAATAATGGATGCACAAGATCTTTCGTTTTATATTATTTTATCGAATTACGTATGATCCATTTTGTTTTATCAAGGTAAAGATCACAACGCTCGACAGATTAGGTTGCATGTTTGTATAAAAATGCATCGTTGTAAAAGACGTGTCTGTAAAATAAAAACACTTTTCGGACAACCTAATATATTTCCCATTTCTCCAAGACGAATTTTTCATTCTCATGATTTTATGCGTTTGATTCCCACGTTGATATTAATTTAATCGTGACTGACTATTCAAACGGAAACATTTTCACAACGAGAAACTGAAGGTTGCCCGCGTGATGTTGAACCGCGTATCTGATGGCCGGCGTAACGAAATCAAAGACTCACGCGATACTCGCGCTTATATTCTTCAATCCAGGTCGTGAATCGCGGCGAGATAAGGAGCAGGAAGGGTATAGGTGGCGGCGAGGAGAGGGGAAAGGGCGATCGTTATCGGGCAAAGAGACAGAGAACCCTTTGACTTCGGAATGTTATCGCGGGAAACAAAGTTCCTCTGGAAAGCATAGTTCATTCGGTAAGGAAAGGGCAGAGCTGTGTTTCCCTGCGGGACGCCCAACAGTTCTGATTGAAGAGATACGAGGATATTAAAAGCGACATTTTCTTCGTCCTCGCGATAACTTCGATTTGCAGCCGGCTAGACGTGCACGTAGAAATCGTTGATCGGCTGATAAGACACGGGAATATTCGATATCGTATGACTTTTAAGTTAGATCGCAACAATTACACCATTTTACGAAACATACGTATTTACCTAATAGTCGCCCAATAAGCTCATCCACAATTATCGTTTACATTAAGTCGGTGTATATCAAAGCTTAATTGTAGGTAGATTCTTCAAAATATCGTACATCTAATTAAAGTAATATTCAACATCTTTTAATATACTTTTTCAACCACTCCTTTGTTCATTGTTCCAGATTTTAAAGAATTACAAAGTATATTTTAGTATAAGTTATGGTAGTTTAAATCCACAAACATCGATATCTAAAATAATAAGATTGCCAAATGCCAGGCATACTTCTACTGACGCACATGGTGCGTCGATTTAGTTTCATATACAATTTAATTTCATATTCTTATTCTTACTTCTCTTAACACTGAATACATATGATCTATAATAAATCTCTTCTTCTCTAATGTGGTTAATAATTAACGGTGCGGCAAAGTTAAATGGATGGTATCGATACACCAAATTTTTAAAAAATTTCAAAGAAATGTCACTTTAAAATGAACTTTGTAAATTTTTCGTGCACCGGTGAAAGGATTTCACAAGGTTGTTGTAAGTTTGTTGGGCATGAAAATTAATAATGGCATGGTGTATAATGATTTGAAAGCCGAAATATCCGTTAGGACGATGAAATTAGAGGAAGCGAAAGTCCGTTAATGGATTATCGCGATCGAGTCAGCCTATCATTGCTGAACTAGACAGGCGTACCGATGTGGTATCCTTCTAATGTTTCATATGCTGGTGAGTCCGAGGTTAAACACATGAGAAAGCTGTATTGAAGCACTGATTACCTGCAGCAATATCTAGAATTATTAGCAGAATCTCTTAATTCATAATAATTTATTCGATACAAAATAAATGAGCAATCAAAAATATCTTGTAATTGATGCATATAATTTACATATGCTTCATTTGTATAATTGTATATTTTATCAATAAAACATAAGATTCTTATTGACAAATTTTCTAAGATATTCTAATTTTTTTTAATTGACAATTTTTTTAAATTTTCTGTCATAGTAAAACTTTTCTAAGATATTCGTCATAATATTCTCTTTCTGTATCTTATGATACCTTATATAATATCTTAAATTACACGAATATTTTTTCAAGATTATGGCAATTTAAAACAACATATCTTCCGTAACATTTTCAAATTAATAATTACGTATTCTTCCGTTGCTAGAATCGAACTCGCTAAATTACACGACGAAAGAACCTGTATCACAGTTCAATTATTAAACCGCATTAGTGTTTACAGATCGATTTCTTGTATGACGTAAGAGCTGGAAGTTGATTCTTAAATCGGTTTTCCTGTTCTCGAGCAGTTCCTTCCCTAGCTATGCATAAATGAAAGGATAAGGCGGAGGCACGATCGGAACGAATTAAAAAATAATAAGAACAGTCCTCGATTTTATCGCTTGTTGCCGGCACACAAACGTCGTAGAAACGATTCATAAGGAGGAATAACTGTTCGTCAGCGAAATAAATATCTGGCTTTAACGAACCGGCTCTTGGATACTATCGATCCATGGCGGTATCTCCTTCCCGCGTCATTAATCCTAAATAAGGTTTATAAAATAAAGTGGAACGAGCCCGTGGAGATCGATAACCTAAGGGAATAGTAAAGGTTATTCCGGGCTCACCTGAGATTCACCGATATGGTCAGAAGCAATACTTTCCTGCCATTGCACGTTCCTCATTCTTCCTGACGTTAGATTGCTTCCTTTTTTTTTTTTTTTTTTTAACTGAATCTCGCTATAATTTATACCAACCGTTGATTATCCGGCTACCGTAATTCCTACGCTTCTCAAATTAAGCGTATAACTTTTATCGATGAGATTCCACCAAGTAATTCCTTTCCAAACGCCTCGGATCGTGATCGATGGCACCGTAATCGCAGAATCGCGCGAAACGATCGATGAATCGTTCCTTTTTCAATTATTAGTTCCAATGAATTCAATTCCGCGAATTTATTGAATACATTATTGAATTATAATTTTTATTTCCTGTTTAATTAATGTGATTTTATGGATTCTTTTGTCAAATTAATTAGACTGTTGCGTATGGATGAAATGTCGTTTGTTTGAAGTTGCAATTTGACGTGGCAATACCTGAATTATTATTAGCGAATAATTAAAATCTTCACAAGAATTATTTCACATTGAAGTAAATATTAAGATTAATACGTAGGATATCTTAATATTTAGAAATGAACGTTTTTATGAAATCTGCGAATGAAGTAGTTTTTAAACGGATAAAAAAACCAAACTCTTAAAATTAAGAGATTAACTAGGAAGTTTAAAAGGATAATTTGCGAATTGGTTATTTTCAGCTGCTTTTAAAAGAATTCATTTATTTAAAAAATATGGTAAAATATTATTTATGCTTTTGACAGTTCCATTCTCCAAATTTATTTATTGAATTCATTGTTTACAACAATAACATTTATCGTACGCGAGAGCAGCGCATTTTGAACGAAACAAGGAAATAGGTACATGAAAGTGGAAATCCTTACAAAAAGAAATATACGAATAAAGAAATATTGCCACGTACGAGAATCGTGAATAAAAATGTAAAAATAAATGAATTTCTTCGCAACGTGGCGCGAGAGAGATTCAAGCAAGTTAAATTATATTACACGTAATATAATTATTAAAATTTATTCCATATGAGCAGTTGAAATTACGCGTTTTTTGTACTTGACGTCGGTAACGTAAAAAATGTTCACAATTTCTCATTTTATTGGAACGACGAAAAATTAAGAGCTAGTTATACCTATGTGCTTAGTCCACTTTTACAGAGAATTTAAATTGCTGCTATTATTAGAATATCAATTATCTCAATATGTGAAAAATTTGTTAATGATTCAAAGAACGTAGAAATGCAATTTTTCAACAGAAGGTCAAAAGTTTTGTCGCGATGAAGTAAAAGATTAACTTAATCCACTTAGATTAAATCCACTGCTTAATCCGCTAGAATAAAATGCATAAAACATACTCTGACATCGTCAATTGAATATAATTTCTCAATAAATAAATAAGAATTTAATTACAATAATTTGCATAAATAAATTTGATTTTTTTTTCATGCTTCTCAAGAAATCCGAATGAACTCGTTACACAACCTAAAAGTTCAGTTTATTCCATGGTTATACATCATTTCTAATGATGGTAGAATGCAAAGACGCATGTAATCGAGGGAGTGCAAGAGAAATACTACAGCCGTTGTTCGTGAAAGCCGGTGCTGAGTATTTCACGGTTGTACATGCTCATATTTTATTCGATACATTTCACAATATCCTAGTGTTTTCAGCAATTTCCCGTTTCAGCAACTAGGGCGGAAGAAAAAACAATCCGTTCCAGGTAGCAACGTGAAATTACCAACCATTCGATTCATTTCACGCTAGGCTAAATCACTAACGTATACAACCTTTTATACAGTTATCGTTTTTATGGATCGCGTTCACCGGCAGAATATCAGTGATGGCATCAACATTAATATATTCGCTTATGTTCGCAAGTAAAATTGTGATCGGTTAATCAGTTTCTTGATGACTTAAACGAATTATCACATTTTGTATGGAATCGAAAAATGGACTAATATTTATGAACGAAAATGTATCTATCCAGATTGTTTCGAAATTTTCAAATACGATCATGACATTACAGCGGAAACGAAACAAAAATTTTCATATAATACACATAATACGTTCATAAGAATTTTCTATGGTATGTGCTCGAATAAATGTAGTTTAATCAGATAATGTTCAAATTAATATTGAACATTCAAAGGTGATTGGTTATTAAAATAAGGAATATTAAAAATTTTGATGAATTTTTATGAATTTACGGAATATGATATCAACAAGATCCAAAATGGTGAAAATTCAGTTCTTCTTGTACGACTTTTTCCGTGCGTGTCATTATTTTTTAGCAGCATCCGCGGTTCGTGAAATACAGCCGCATGACAGAAAATCTATGATTTGATTTGACGTGACAGCAAGATAATGGATTCGAATGTCGATCATCTTCCAATACTACGGTGAAGAGTGATCGCGAAGACAACAGGTGCTCTTAATTCTTTATCCGACACGTTGAAAAGATTATTAAATTATATCAGCGTGAAATCTGATTTAATTTTAAAATGTAATTTGGTTTTGATTGGAAATCAATGGTAATTCATTGAAAGTTTATGGGAATGATATCTCGAGGACTATTTTTATTCATTATTAAAATTAAAGTTCATGACGGTATAACTATAATATCCAGATTGTAAATTTGTATGGATTTATAAAATTTAAATGTGCAGAAATAAATAAAATTTACAAATTAATTGGTTAAATTTAAAGTTTATCGAAGGTAAATGTCTCGTTAGAATATTTATGGAGTGGAAGAGATCTCTATTTAGGTTTCATTACTTCAGGTCTATCCATAAAAATACGAATTTCCATAGAAATTCTCAATCCATTAATATCTGTGTATCAACAAGTTTACGATAGTCAACTTATTTAGAAATTCAACCATTTTTCATCGTTCGCTTCGAAGGTTTCATCACTTTATCACATCGTTAAAGGCTTAAAACGATCAAACCTTGACGACCAATCGTGACATCCCGATACAATACGTGTAACGTAGAAAAATGGAGCATCGTGTTCTATCCCATCTACATTCAGACAAAAGACTGAAACCCCCAAGTCCCATAACCATTACTTTAGCAATGGTACCATCAGCCTGATCAGTATTTTATTCGGTGCAAGCGTTCGAACACCGCCGAAGAACCACAAAACGCATCCTCGATTGGTGTATAGATCTGATTGGCGAGATCTAACGAGAAGAAACCCGCAGCTCGGATAAGATTCATAGAGGTGATCTAGCACGAGGGAGAAAAGACGTAGGAGATGGCAGACGTCCTCCTTTTTTTTTTTCTTCTTCCTCGTCTCCTTCCTCTGGACGTGAGTAATGAGCGGCGTGAGAGGCAGGCGTGGCTCCATCAGACGATCCTCAGACCACGAAAATCTTATCGGCCCGAATACGCCTGATTCTCGATTGAAGAGCACGGTTTCGTCGATGTGGGGGTGGGAATTACCGATCAAGGACCGATTTTGACACGACGCGGAATCACGTAATCAAAGATATTCGTCGAAAGTTCGAGGAAATTCGCTTTTTAAGGTTTATTGATTTGTTTTTGTCGTCGTTCGTCGTTGAAATCAGTGATCTCGCGTTGCATGAATATACGCAGATATCTGTTGCAATTGATGGAATTAAAGTTGTTAGCGTGATCGGAAAAACCAGTTATAATTTTTTATTCGATCTCTGCAAATGACACAGGATACACTCGGTAATAATCTCACCAAACTGAAAATTAAAAAGGTACGAGAAAATACAAATTTGCATAAATATCCGCAAACTACTGTGTGTATATCTCAAAACTGCAACGTTTAAAGCAACGCGTCAACTGTTCCAACGAAGCAAACCTCGCCTGACCTCAAACTCCAAAACGTTCCTTTCTATTCTCCATTCCCAAATCCCACTAATAACACAGACCGATCCATACACGGCCTATTTCCATGAAGGCTACTCGGTAGCGTGATTTAGTATACCAATCCTCCGTTTCTTGCCGAAGCTATAGCGCAAAGGATCGGCTGCGGTTGTCTAGATCCCTCGGGCTAGCTTCTCATTACCCCTTGCCGATGCTTCTCGTAGGATGGGTCCCGCGATGGCAATGGTTGGATGGTGGCGGTCGTAATCGTGGCTCGCGTCTCAACAAAGGAATCGTTATTAAATGGCGCGCTCGCTGGGAGACGGTTCGCGTGGACAGTTCCCGTGAGGAAAGATGGATACGTTCAATCCAATCCACAACGCCCGCCTCGCCACAGGCCTGAGGGTAATTTTTATAGAAGCCGCGATTCACTGTACCACCGTTACTCTGCCACCCCCTTTTCTCTCTTCTCTTCTGTCGTCTTTCGAGCGAGTAATTTCTTGTCTAGGATCCCCGTTTCTTCTGTATCCAGTACGGAAGAAGAGGAAGAAGAGAATAAGGAGATTCTCTTCTTCTTCTTCATCTCCTTCTTCCTCTTTCTGTTCCTTTGCTTCTTCTTTTTCGTTGTGTAGGTTGTACTTCACCTTCCATCTTAGTGGCGGTTACCGGCGCCAAGATTCCAGATAAGACCGGGAGAAAAATGCGACCGAGTATCTCTTCCCTTCTACGTACTTACCTAGACGTAAACGATTTCGTGGATTAAAGATGACGCGCCGGGGAATTCCGGCCACGCCAACGAAATTCGAGACGAGGCTTGTGTGTGGAATTGCTGCGTGTGCCCAGAAGAGCTTCTTGATCGCTAGCATTAATTACGTCCTGCCGGGTTTCGATATACACTGCCGTTCGTAAGTATTAGGACACTTTAAGAAAGAGAGATTAATCTCAGAAATTGCCAGAAACTTATTAAAGTTTCTTTTTTCGTATGACAGAAATTTTAGATTCGTATCATCATACATCGTCGTATACAAAGTGAACCAAACTTTAATTGTAAATTAAAACATATAAGTTTCTCGTACCTATCTTAGATTTCTTACACCTAACTTTTTCTAAAAGAATCTAAAAAAATCTTTGTTCCTATTTAACAAATTTTGATGTCGAATCCTGAGTCTGAAGTCTTTTCGTTTTAGCGTCGATCTTAACACAGAAACCTCCAATTAACAAACAAATGTATAATTAGTTGATGATGCATTATGAACGAAAGTGTCAAAGATTGAACCGCTCAGGAGCCACGATCAATTTTGTATCGTGTTTATATTCGAAGCATCTTGCGATTTCGAAACTAGTTAGTCGTTCCACTGTGTTAAGATTAAGAAATAGGCAAAGAAAAGTAAAAATATCGATCGGTGTTTTACAGAACCTTCTATTCTGTGTTAAAGAGTAAAGAAAGAGAAAAATATGCATGACTAAAGTTTGAAAAAAAGCTTAACCGATGGTATCATAGAGTTCTTATTTCGAGTCTCCAGGGCGGAAAGAAAGGAAGGAAGAAAAGGTTTCTCTGTTCACGATCCGCCATCAATTTCAGGCAGTTTGAACCGTGTTAAATTGCCGTTGGGCTTGATAAAAGGAAAGGCGAGGGCCTAGTTAGTTCCCATTACACGCTAATACCTGTGTAAATCGGTCCTTAAACAAGATCGGCTCCACAAAGGCAGCAGCTGTCGCGTCAGGTTCTTAGCTCAAGGGTTTGCGTTCCTTCCGTAGACGGTAGATGCAATTCTGTATTCGATTATAGTCCTCTCTGTGAATTCTTATTTTCTTGAACTCGATGCACTTCGATTATCCAATCTAATTGAAGAACGGAGAACTGCGTATAATCGATTCGTTTAGATTTAGATGATCGAACGACAGGTATTTAAATGGAAAATCGATTGCTTATTACCGGACGTTGAATATTTATGCGAATTCATATATCACAGGCTGACGAACGATTTTTTAATTATTTCTATATACAGGATTCAATTGCGAGTAATTAAAAATGGAAAATATTTATGTATATGTTACCAAAAATTTTTTAAAGTGCTATTTGTTACCAATGTTCTTTAGGACATTTTGTTAGAATATTAATACTAATGTCTTAAATAGAATTATATGTTGAATATTAGTACTAATTTTGACTTCTTTTTTTGTTTCAGGTACGTACGTTGTTAACACTCTTTCCTATCTAGAAAAACACGGTAAGTGTTTCAATCTTTCGTTGTATCTAATCAAAAGCGTTGTACACCATTAAGAATTTCAATTTTATCAAACTTTCATTGTCATTGAAATCAAATGTTTAATTTATCAAATTTCTAGAAGCTAAGGAAATTTATTTTCTAGCGAAAACTATGTTCTTAATGTAAAAAAATGAGAATCTTGGGAAATATTTCGTTCTAAAGACACTCGCTTCATCGCTATTCGCATCACCTTTTAACACAACAACGCAACTCGCTTGTAGCAACAGCACACAGGTAACTGTGTACGTGATACTTAGCACAATATTTGCTTCCATCATGTCATGAAATATAAAGCAAGCACAGCAAACAACTTTGCATAAAGTGTAGTGAAAGTTAAAGATTAAGGGGAGAAAGATAAAAGGAGATCGACAACAGCACAAATCTCTAAAAAAACAGAGATTGAAGATGTTCTTTAACGAAATAAATGAAGTATATATTAAATCTAAATATCATAACGAGCCATTGATTTCAATATCTTGTATATGTTCCAATATCATGCACCACCTACTTGTCAGGAACTTGGAAAACAATAAATTCCTCCACTTTCAAACGACTAGTAACAATAAGCTTACACTCAAACCTAGAAAAGATGTGTCTTAATCCACTTTTGCTATCTATGCTTTAACTAAAATAAAAAGAAAAAAGAAAGAACTATCTTCGACATAGAATCTTATTTCATTTGCGCGATTAAACGTTCTCGTGCGCACGAGTGAATTCACCGTTCGAACGAGTGAAGTTTGTCGAACCTTAGCTGTCTCTCGCCTGCACGAATCCTAACACTTACCGGTACTAATGAGTCTTCTCTCGAAGAGTGGTACGTAAGAGCGACTTCGTAATGATCGTTTATCTAAGTACTCGGACGTAAGTTTCTGCAAATTGACGTGGAGCAGAGAGAAAAGAAGGGAAGGGAAGAGAGAAGATAGAAGGAAAAAGAAGAAACGGGCGAACGAACGAACGAAAGAATGCAATAATAGAAAAGGCGTGTACGTCTTTCAAATGTCAAAGCAGCCCGAGCCAGCACGAGTTCGCAATTATACTCGGATTCTCGTTAAGACGAAGGATAGATGTTTTATGTTAAAGCTAGCCAGCAGCGCCCTCTCATTAAGAGTTCTTAAAAACACCTAACCTGGATTCTTGTTCCAGCCATGATTATCGGCTCCTTTGAATTCAAACCCAGAATTATCGGGAAGATTCGGAAGCTTGCGTTTCTCTTTTTCTTCGCCTCCTTCGGTTCCTTCCTCGTTTCCTTTCCCCTCATTTTTTCTTCTCCCTTTTTTTAATGGCCGGTTCTTAACCAGGCAAGAGCAACGCGCAGTTTAGATCGATTTTATTATAGGAAACGAAGTTTCAACTGCTTGTTTGGGTTCGACAGCGCAGAATTTTACGGTGATTACCGTGTGCTGGAAAAATACAGTGGGAAAGGAAACAAGCCCCGCAATTACATCTTAATGAGAGCGAACGGTCACAAATCTCCGGTTAACGAGTGTTCTGGCGAGAAATCTCGATTGCGGAGGACGAGATCGACAGGTGAATTCGTTACAAGGGTTACTTCCAAGATCATCCGATAACAAATTGTAGTTTTGCGAAAAGGAAACAGTAAGCCTTGAACAGTATAGCTCGTGACATTATGAAAAAATTTCAGGCTTGGGTTGACCCTTTCACGACATATTTCTTCGCCTCTTTAAACAAAATTTGTCTATTCAATTATTAATAGTAGAAATACATCCTTTTGAAGTTCCGTATAAGCGTAATTCACTGCAATTAGGATCAGTTTCACTGAAAAGTAGATACACGCTCAACGTTTAATTAGTTGCTAATTTAAACCAACTACTTTCTAAAATATTCATGAAAATACTCAAACTTGAAGTAAGTTAATTTACTAAAATATTTCTGAAAAATCGATTAATCATTGGATCATTCTATGACTACTTCGTGTTGCAAGATAGATATCGTTTATTTCTATCAATTAACATTCGAACACGTGGCACAGCTGCAATGCGATATCGCCATTAAAGAAACGTACCCCATCACCGGAAGTGCGTTGTTTCCCCTGAACGAGAGATGGCGAACGATATAAGTACACGATGATGCCGAAGGAAACCGGATTAAAACAGCATCAAACGTGGAATGGATATATAATTACGTTAGTCTCGTGCTATCGGTTGAAAATAATAGGTTAGACGCGCTCTCGCGCATGGCGAGCGATAATTAGGTTGTATCAGGTTCGTAAGCCGCGTTCTAAGCGGATGCGCAAACGTAGCTTCCTTCAAACACGTTACGCTCTAATGGCACCCTATTATCTTTCGTTATAGCTGCAAAGTGTTACAAACTTTTCAACCTTATTTTTGTCCCTTTACCACGTGTCCCGTTTGCTTTCTAACGGGAACGTGAGTTAGAAGCGTTGATTAAAAGTCGATTATATGACGAGAAGTAGTAAATGAGAATGTCCTAAAATGATAGGTATGAAACGTCGTGTCTCTGGAGTTTGAATTTGGCGCGTCGATACCGCTCGTTGAATTTTGTCATTTTTTTAATTATCAATCAACTAAAGTGGAAGAAATTTAATATAAATCGCGTATATTCGACGTCAGGGAAAGTTTTACTTATAACTGTCGAGAGGATAGGTAGATTTTTAAATAGAACTCGAAGGAATACACCACAAAAGTCATAAATATGTTACACTACCTTTTCCTGTGGCTCCATTCCACATGATGTTTATTCGAGGAAATTTCGAAGGACTGAACTTCGTCAACTGCAAAGGCTCTCTATATTTCCATTAGTAGAAAATATCGTGTATCTTTCATAATTAGGCTCTTGGCCAGAGCAGTTTGGCGTAGTTAGTAGAACGTCGGTGGGCTTCCAACCTTATTTCAAAGCGAAAGAGATCGCGGAGAATTTTAATGTTGGAACGGAACAGGGAATACGGCACACGTTGGTTGATGCGAAGGTAGAAGCGTTGCGGATAGCCCGGTTGTGTTCTCATTTACCTGAAATTTCACGTAGACACCGTGGCAAGCTTGTATACGAGGCTTTGAGGGTAGTTAAGAAATATCCACGTTTCGAGAGGGATAAGATTGTTCGCTTCGTCGGGAATTTTCGACAAACTTTCTTTTACGCAAGTTTTGCCACTTCCGCTATTTTATATTTCCGCCGATCCTGTAAGCTAACTTCTCGGAAACTGTACTTAAAACGTGATTTTGCAAGCCGTTGTATTTTTCCACCGGTGTAATCAAAAGTACGCAGTCTTGTAAACTAGGTTACGCTTTATCCTTTGGTACAACAAGTTTTCTGTCGTTATTGGTTCGTTGGAAATCAAGCTTAAGCGACTCCTGTACTCGCGAATTCATATTCGCACTTTTATTTCAGCGACTCGTCTACTCGTTTCTCTTTTTTCTAAATTGTAAATTTTTAGTTATGTCGTTGTTGTAATAAATGTATGAGATTGAGAAGAGTGAAGAACGAAGTTACGATCAATTTAATAAAACAAAGAAGGAGAGGATGGTAAAAGAAATAGCATATTTTTACATCGGCGCTTGGAGTAAAATGGCGCGTTGCACGAGACGAAATTATTTAAAGCAGACTGCCCTTTGAAACGATTCCCTGACGGGAAGCCGCGATGGGAAGCAAAAAGGGAGCATCTCCCTTAGTTCAGCGAAGTGAGAGTCGTAAGAAAAGAAACTCCTACCCCGTCGCTATAGGCAATTTGACTTTTCTGCCCTTTGAGTCGATGATCCTGGGTTGTAAAGAAAGAATCAGTTCCGAGTAAACCACTCCACTAGAAGGGCCGCCTCTGAATAAGGTAATGTTCCAAAAGAAATTTTTTCCCTCCTTTCCCCCTCGCGTAAAACCTTTAATCGGTTAAAAAATGCTTACCCATCCACGTCCCCTTCCATGAATATTTTCTTTTTTATTACAGCTATCGCAGTGGCCTCGAATCAATTCGATTGGAAATAGGGGAAAGTGTTTTACGATGGTTTTTTATAGATATTTTAAAAGTTTCGCTCGTGAAAAAATCATTCCCTTTTTTTCGTGAAAGATAGAGCATAAAGCAGTCAGGTGGATAGCTTTTTATTTAAATATTTAATATAAACCAGAATTTTCAAAGGAGAATGTTTTGTTCTTTGACGCTTCAAACTTAAAAGCGTTACTATTTCTTGAATTCTTGACATTTCTTTTGAATTCTGGTGGTTCCTTTTTTGCTTCATTTTTGTTATCGTGTCGTTCGATAGAGGCTTTACGTAATGGTACGTAATTCACGTAATTTCGTTTAAGAAAATTGTGAACGTTCTCTGAACATCGATAAACATGTGTGCAAAAATACTGATCCACAAAATTCAGAAAGAATTAATTTTTTTTAATAACTATTTCATATTCCGATAGATCAAGTAGATTTATAATAATTCGGAGCTTGTCGTATAAGTCGATGTAACACAAAGAGTGATACAATAATAGAGATAAGCGCGACAATCGTTCAAACATGAGGCGCGCATTATTTTTCCAATTAACGTGGTCGAAAAGTTTTAATTAAAATTTAGCTGGCAACAGTTAGAGGGAAAGACATGCGTAGTCTTGCATCCCTCGGGTGAACCGCGGACATTGCCAACGAAAACGTACGAATTAAGCAAATAAAATTCTCCGTTTCGTGGCAGTACAGTTTTCGAGCATTTATCGCCGTGCTACTCAAATTAAATATCAACTAAATCTACCTGCTACGAGTTTGATTATCAGATAATGGAGAATGCGAGCGAATGAGATTCATAATGCGTTTTGTTTTCCATTAAGATGAATGGATTTTCGTTAAAAGCGATATGGCAAGTGTTTGATAATAAGGACTATAACAGTTGATAAATATATTTTTTACACCATCACTACCTTCAAGTAAAATGAAGAAATAATGTACAAATGATGATTAAATTTATCGATATACAGAATATTAGATCTTAATATATATTAGGTTGTCCGAAAAGTGTCTTTCTTTTACAGATACGTCTTTTACAACGATGCATCTTTATACAAACGTGAAACCTAATCTGTCGAACGTTGTGATCTTTACTTTGATAGAACAAAATGGATCATACGTAATTCGATAAGATAATATAAAACGGAAAATATTGTGCATTCATTATTTTCTGATAAAACGAAAGAAACTTTTCGGACGTCCTAACAAAATGTTCTACATAAAGAAAAAGAAGGAATTGTTCGTTTTGACCTGGCTAGTAATTCTAGAACTCAGAAAAAAATAAAGAACGAAGCAATTTAAAAATATCTGATTAATGTAATTAAGCTTTTATCGCGTAAAACATTTTATACGTATCAACAGTTTTATCGTATTAATCGGTACAAGGTATGATACGATGTCTTCCATTTTAAATTAGTTATTTAAAAGGAAGAGTTTCTCCTTGGCGTCATATCCTATCTAGAAAGATAAACGAACTCATCCAGAACTAGTTTCCGAGGCAAGGTGAAATTGGCATTCTCACCGACATCTGAATGCCAAGATTCGACGTTAGATTTTGGACACAGGATATTAGCAGAGCGGTGGACGCTCTGGGAAACGTGCAGGAATTCAGCTTGGAAACATTCTCCTCTGGCTGTATTATCTGTTTCCCTCTCCCGCTCGAATTCCCCCCTTGCAATCTTGTTGGCTGGAGATAAGACTAATTACCATTGTATCCATGGAGAATGGTTCATATACCATCATCTTAGAAATCTAACCCTTAATAATATCGCTGTCAGTCAACAAGCTACCTACAACGAATCGGTTAATCGCGTTTAACCAATAACACTACGGAATCCCATGCTTACCAAGCGTAATTGTAAATGTTTTGATATCGTAGCATGCTCTGGAATCAGTCACTTCAAACATGCTGGAATATTATACCTTGAAATAGGATTTGTTGGTTGAATGATTTTAGTCGTGAAATATTTGGTTATTGAAAAAGTTAGTAGCGCAATTAAAATTTAATTAATATGTTCACAGTGATATATTATGATTTGTGTATAGATTGTTCTTTTCAGGTAGCTTTATGAATATTTTTTCGAAAATCTCGTTTCCGATAATGATTTTCTCTCTAATCTTTCTCTTTAAAATACATAAAACGTGCTAGGAACTTATGGAAGAAAATTTTCAGAATTTGATAATCTTTGATTAAAAGTTAGATAATTTTTATACTATATATAACGTAAGAAGAAAATAAATGAAAATTTTATTAAGATTGGCGCACATTTATACTAGTAATAAAATATTTTATGTGCTCGTGCCTATGACAGACAATTGAACAAGAAATTCATAGAATGAAGTTTGAAAGTTTACTAAAAACTATTAAAGCTAGTTTTACTACTAAAGTTGTGACGAATCGATTAACTAGAAAGATAATTAAAGTTTAACGACCAGCAATTTATTTTATAGAGTTTTAGTCCACTAGGTATATAATATTGTATTTATCTTCTGGTGTCATTTCTATTTATTTTCTTAACGATATCTTAAGCTTTAAATTATATTTTCTCTGTAATTTTTAATTACGCAAACACAATGCGATCGTTTCATCCGTAATACAACTACAAAACTTACTTGCTTAGTGTTGTATTTATTATAACATTAACATACTAATTAATTAGATGAAAATATATTAAATTTCATATCATTAAACCATGCTACCGTACAAGTATACAAATTTGATACTATGAGAATAAAACGCGAAACCTGATGAAAACCACTTCATTGAAAAATAAGGCTATGTGTAAATATTTTTTCTAACCACTGTATATCGAACACCGATACAAACAACCGATAAAACACATTCCTACGCGCATACAATTTTCTCCATATTACAAAGTCGTGAATTCAGTACCGAAGCAGGTGAAACTTACCGCGGACGTTATGAAAATTTACGGATATTAAATGCCCGTGGACGGGCATGGGCATTAGAAGTTTTTGCCTTGTGCGAAACTTTGCCCTTCTTATCTGGCTTTATGGTCGAGTGCCGTTCCAGAAAGTGGGCTAACGTGAGTATCTTGAAGCAGACGCATCGATCTCTCGGGACGCTCATAAAGACGCAAACACATCGGCCCGAGGAGAACGCGGAAAGAAACAAGAGCCAGGAACTAGAATACAATTCCGGAAATTGTAGTGGACAGTGTCTACATACATGGGAGAAGTAGTTCATCCCTCAGGGGGATAACTCGGTCCGACACTGTGCCAGTGACACATCGCTGATAACTTTCACACAGACGATCGGCAACGGAAGCTGACGGAAACGAACGATTCTACCTTTCAATGTAAAGCATTATGCGGAATTTTGAATCTTAGAATGGTCTAATTATATGCTGTGATCGAATCTTTGCTTTTCTTGTTTTGAGAAACGTAAGGAGAATTTAATAAATCGTAGATGTGGTTTGAAACATTTTACGGCTAGGTAGTTTTCTGAAATTTCTGCTCCAATTATTTTGGTATTGATAAACTCTTTGCTTATTGGTAAACGTTTTGCATCTCTTATTTGATGAAATAAAGAGAAAATTGGATAAATAGTGGAGTGCAACATGAGATCCCTTTGGATTAAATATTCAAAACTGAAGTTCCGTTTGTGTGGGCAAATAGATCAGGTTTGGTTTCGTTGTTTGTAGGTACATTTCGTCAGTTTCGATAGCAAGGGTCGTCGAGCTAATTTATTTATGCAGCAAGTCCGAGGTCGAGACTCTTGTCTTCCATGCAACCTGCTGGGCCAACCAGTGACAAAGAGAGCTGGTGTCGGTAAAGTTGCTAACTTTATGCTCCGCTTGTTTAGATTAGGCAGGAAAGCGGTTCCCCGGTTCTCAGCATTGTTGGTAATTTGGCACCGACTTTGTTACGAACCAGCCGGTGCCTTAGCTGTAATCACGAAGCTGGACGAGTTTCCCCGAGTCTGAATCACAAGAACCTTCGAGCTACTCGTATAGGTATTAGTCGAACCCTTGGTTCGAATCTGCAAGACTGAATATCAACGCCAACTGACTATGCTCGCTCAGCAGTTGACCTGGTTTCTACGTTTATCGCATGGAAACGCGCAAATGTTCCAGTGTTGGCGTAAGATTAATCGTTAATTATAGCTAGTGCTTGATATTTCATTGAGTGGCGATCAGAGAATGCTCGCCTTATGATAATCATTTTTACGTGTTTCTGAAATCTACAGTACGCGTGATTATCGTTGCGTCGAGCTTTCAGTTTAAGATATAAACTTGTAATACGTTTAATTCATTTAGTAGTGGCGTTCAAAAATGCGAAATTAACTCGTACTAGGAACAATCAATAGTTTATCGTAATGTTACGAATACTTCGATTTCAAATGTAAATTATCGTTTTCGATATAATGAATCTTGCAAGTAGTTTGATTTGGCCATATTCATCGTTATAAATAGTTAACTGACTTTTCCCATCTCATTACTGAATACTCTCTTGTTATAAAATAATACTGAATTACTCGCCACTCGCAAATACCATTAACCCATCCATTCTTTTTACAAGCTTCAGCAAATACTGCTTTCTTCTTTCTGCCGGTAAATTCCAGGCGCGATCGCAAGTATAAAGTACCGGTTTCAAATGAACCCTGCGGAGCGTGAAAAAGTTAATCGACCCCTTTTTTCTTTTCGTGTCCCGTTACCTCCACCATTCTCTTGATTTCTCCTTATTAAGGAAGTCAGCTATGAAGCGACCCTGCGGAATGCGAAGAAGAATTCCGAAATTGGCATTACATTGGAACATCCACGGCGGATTGGCAAGTGGAGAAAGTAAGTTCGCGAGGCGGGATGGAGCGTGGAAATCGACGGGTGCGACAGTTGGCAACTGTTCTGCGGTTATTGGAACCGTATAAACAGTCCACTCGTTCGCTGGAACTCGTGACGTCACGACGATCGGAAAGTTATCGGAGAGTACATAGCGAGGAAGTGAAGCGAATGGTTGGCTAAACGGCTGCTAGATACTTCGTGAGGGTACGACCCTGTATTTCCTCTTTTTATTTTTTCCCTTTATGCTTCGTAAGTTCTTACTCGTTACAACGTGCTTCCACGCACCTGGCGATCGTGGAATTAAGAACGCACGATTATTTATAACGACTCGACCCTCGCGACTGAATTTCTATTAAGTTCCACCGCTGCGCTTTCTCCGGACAGTTTCTTGGGAAAATTATAAAGGACGAGTGTATTTAAGTGCATTTTTAATCGGCGGTTTTCGCGTGCGGATTTTTATTAACATCTTGAACTGTGTTGTTGCCTGAGGGTTATCTTGATGCTAACTCCGGAAGAAAAAACTGGTCGACTTCGTCTCTTATTAATTCGATCCATTTTCGTGACTAGTGTTATTTTTTGTAAAGAATAAGATAATTTAAAAATGAAATTGTGAATTGCAATTGTAAAATAATATTTTGAACTCCGTCGTTTTCTTGCACTACTTTCGAATATGGATACTTTCCAAGTGACTCATATGATATGTAAATTTCGCTATATATTGAATATCACGACGTGCCAATAATTACGATGTTCTATTTTAGATGTATTATATTTCATACATGAACATTTTATAGAAATTTCATTTTATGTTGACTTTGGTGCGAATTAACGTTTTTCAAACATTTTTAGAATGATAGAGGAAAATTAAAATTAACTATCCTTCACACTATGACTAGGTGAAACGATCACGAAGCTTCGTGAGACACACGATGACGTTACACAAGAAAGTTAGCAGCTTAGCGTTAACACTTGACAAATTATGCTCTTCCTTCTCTTTCACCGGTGATGACGATCTCCATATTCAGAAGCAACAACAACCACGTTCCTCTTTCTCATACACTCATATTTAACACGCCCTAACAACTGACACAACCAAGTACACACACACATATATATATAAATATATATGTACATTCTACTTCATAAATATCTATATTAGGAAACTTTCTGCTTATATAACTACGAATAACTATGAATGATACAAACGAGTAATCAATTCTGTATTATTGCAAGGTAATCGTATTATAAAAACTATTTGCAAGAATTATAACAGGAACATGACGAGTACGAATTAAGTACCATACACACGATCGCCTAGGCTCGTTGGAAAAGTTTCGAACGAATTAAACACAAGGATCCAGAGATGTTTATTTAGAAGTCTGGAACGACGATAGAAAATAGAATTACACGAGTGCCAGGGTCGTTAAAGCTTTCAACGAGTTCCTAACAATTTCTGAGATCAAGTTCAGACACTGTAAATGTTCTAATATTTGTGAACGGGAGTGTACACCGTTGTTGTCGGACTCGGCGAGTCGTCTAGTTTGGCTGTAATTAATAAGAATAAAAGTAGACACAGCGTCGAGATGGATCGAATGAGTTTGATTAATCGTCTAGTATAGCATTGATGGATGGTCGTGCTTGAAATCTCGAAGCTTTATTTTGACCTCGATTAATGCACAATCTCCATAATCCTTTCGTTGTGTAAATTAGTCTAAATCCAAGGGAACATCGTTAGCAAGCCTCCGACGCGAGTTAATGTAGATAAATTGAAAAGCTGATAACACGAGCTTATACTAGATCGTGCCAGTTTTTAAGGCTAACGAAATGCTACTTTTTCTTTCTTTTTTTTCCCCGTTTCTTTCCAGGTTGATATGAATAGAAATTTATTATGCAATTCTTAAGGAAATAAGGAAGTTATCTTAAGATTCTTATAATCGGTTAATCGTGCCGTTCATTGTAATCGTTATTGATTATTCATGTTTTAGAAATTACAATTTTTGTTACGGTAATAGTGCCAACAATTATTCATTTAAAATTACTTCTTATAATAAAGTAAAAAATATTGAATCGGAGGGAAAATATTTGAAAAATTGAGCTCATTAAATATAGCAGCAATACTAGCGTATTCACAATTCTCTGTCGCAACAGAAATGATCTCGACAAGTTTGAATTACGACGTGGCGCGACTCTCACGATTTGTCGAAGGATAAGGGCGAATATAAAAAAAATCTTACAGGATACAGGATCATGATTTCAACGTTAATCGAGCATTTCACTGGTCGCGAACCACCCAAGTAGTATGACGGAATGGGCAACACATGTTTGCAGTCGCGAGCAGCAGACTGTTTCGCACGTCGCGATTAATCTTACATGCGTTCTGCGAATTTCGTCTCGGAATACACGCGCAACCAGAAGACCCAAGAGTTGTTGAAACGTGTGGAAACTGACAGCCATCGGAGGAACAGAATCGCCAAGAAAGATCATCATCGTGATAAAAGGCAGCCTCAGTTTCCCTAAGTACGATGCAAAAGGAATATTTTTCTCGTCTGAGATTTGCATCTTTGTGTCACGACTTTTGCATCATAATTCTCCATTTTGTACATAAAATGACGCTGGAGATGATTGACATACATATAGCTCGCTATATTTTTGTGAAATGATAGCTTTCATTAGTTTACTTTCAAATTCTTCCCCATAAATATTATTAAATAATGCAATTTGCGCTGGAAACGAAAAATAAATTACTGAAATCACGAAAAATTCTTGAAAGCGAGAAAAATAATTTTTCAATGACTTGCAGCGTCTCAAAGAATTTATCGATCAAATTCAAATTTTAATAACTTAAATACCACGTTTCTTTTCCGCTATTAAAATACACGAATATCATAACAAAATGTTTATATTTCGTTGTTCCTCGTATTTCGTTGTCCCTTATATTTCGTTTCGTCCTATGCGTTCAATGACTTTGCAGATTCGCTTCATTTACATGGCTTTCCTTAAGTTTTACACGTTCATGAATTCTTTATCGTTGCCGGTTTCCGAAGCAGAGAATTAACCACGCATAGAAGAATTTATGCTCTGCCTCTGTACAATCTGAAATACCACTAACACGTACATTAGCATGTTGTTAAGTGCATGGCACGTACGTGTAGATACCACAAAAGATGAGGTTAAAATATTGCGCGCGCTGATAGTGCCGCATGTTCGCTATGCAATTAACGTTAACGCTACGATTTAACGCGAATATAACAATCTATTTCGCTGTTCATGCGCGTCAAACTTTCCAACGCGACAACACTAAAGTTCTAACGAATTGCGTGTATTAGTGAGGCATGTATTTCGACGATATTTACGACGATGGAGATTTCTTTCTGCACTTTTAGAATTTTTAAGCTCGACTGCGTGTGGTTGTTGAGAAAATATGTAAATTAGGTTGTTCCACTATAGAGAAAAATGTATGAGTTAGGTTGTTCTCGAAGTAAGTGTATAAGACAAGACATTTATAACATATGAAACATAATATATAGAGTTGATACAGTTATTACTAAAAACATTATCAAGCCTAATCCATTTCTATTTTGTTCCTCGAACTTTCCATGCGCGTTGCACGTTTCATTATAATTCCTATTGAGAATAGTATTTCAAGGAAAATATAATATTTAATCAATTTGATAATATTTAATTTATTAAATATAATATTTAGTTGTCATAAAAATAAAACAGAATTAGTTGTACAATTCGGATACACTAATAAACTATTTGACAAAGTATAACATATGATAAAAATGGAGTAGTACATATACTAAACTCGGGGTTGAAAAATGGTATGGCAGTATCACTATTTCCGTGATCATAACAAACGCTCTGTTTGATAGCGGTAGTGCACAGTACAAGTACATATTGTCAAATCAGAAAATTTAGGATACTACCAAGCTTTCTCTAATATTTCTACCTACATTTTTATTAACCTTCGAATCATCATAACTGAAACTATTAATGCGATATAAAAATTTCTGTTAATTCTTGTGTATTTATTTTATCATAGAAATTGAAAGATTCAATAATAAATTAATAAAAGCAATTACATTTAATGTCTATTTATAATTTCAAATAACACGATAAACCAAAATAAAAAATTCAGATAAATCTTCAGATAAATCGACGGTACTCTTCGGGGCGAAAGAGGAGTAAACTCGAACGAATCGTAAAGGTATCATACGAATTTCATGGTGGAATTTATCGCGGCGGACGATTGCACATAACAGTGCTGAACGACGTTCCACCATGAAAATCCAGGATCGTCATGATTTCACGTCGGGTCATCGTAGGTAGCGCAAGGAGAAGGACAATTCTTGTGCATTTTTCACGGCCGGTTCGCAGAAGAAAGCTCGCGAAAACGTTCTGGCAGCGTGTGCGGTGTGAGATGCATTATTCGTGGATCGCAAGGGAAGAGAAACCGGGGCTTTTCGAGTACGTCCGTCGCTGTTTCAATAAACTCATGGGAATCGACAACGCGTACGATAGGTTGTGTGTCGCCAAAACCGGCTGGTGGTGCTGGCAGCGGCTCTGAAATATTAAACGATCCACCGCCGACTGCAGTACACGCGCGTTCTCGCTCACGCCCACGTGTGCACCTATCTCCCGTGCATAGTACACCCATCTCCCGTGCATAGTACACCCATGTTCATAAGTATTACGACACTTGCGAAGACTTAAGTTAGCTTGGTATGCCATTAGAAAATTATTAAAACGAGAATTACTTGGTTGTATGAAATGTATCATAATTTCTTTCAAGTTTGAAGTTGGCGTGTTAATACTTGGATCGTGGCGTTTGCAAAATATTAATATCTCCAACAATTATTTTATACTAAAATGTAATTTCGATATTCAATATTACAATAAATTCTCTAACCGTGTATAATGAAACTTGCGACTAAACTTGTTACTTAATAAAATTTAGGTAAATTTCATTTTGATAGTTACTAGAAAATTATTAATGTTTAGAATTATCTCAATGAAAAAAAATCTTATTTTTACACATTTATTTATCATAAGAAGATAGTACAAATAATGTAAGTTCCAAGGAGAATGTCTTTGTGCGAGAAAATTCTTGCAAATAGATTCAACAAATATTTTCTTAGATACATCTATCCAGTTACAACCTTACATAAGTGCAACATTCCGATAGATTAATCGTTTCATTGATAATTTACATTAATTATCACGTTCCGGATGAGATCAGTGAGTGCTTGAATACTTGTGAAGGGGAATGTACACGGATGCTGGGTGCACCGATCTACTGTTTTACCGGACCAGCATATACCAGCATATTAGCCAAGCTCTGATGTCCCTACGTGTATAATTAGGAAGATGTTCGTAGGTTCAACGTACATACGATAAATATTATAATTAGCCGGATCAGTGTAGACCCTAAACATTTGCATGGCGATTCTTGCTGTACTCTTTGACGAGACCGCTTTGGGGAACCAGTAGTCGTTCATTATGGAACATTATGGAACGAGATAACATATTACAATAATTTTTATGTTATCTCGTTTAATGAATCCTATTCCTCTTATATCGTTTCATACACTTATTCTACTTCCTTCAATTATTCAATATAAACATACCAAAAACCATATTTTGTTCATACTTGACACTCGAAATTAGCCAATAACCAATCGTCACAGTGTCAACCCTTATCGCTCCAATGCTGTCGCTTGAAATAGAACATTGGTTTGCGATCGGCAACATTGCTGATGATTTCAATGATAAGGTTTAAAAACATTATACTTCACCTAAAGAATCACGTTCACTTTCAGTACAAAGCCATTCACACATACATAGCATGTACAAACATCAACCGTCCAGCTATCTATTGGAATCTATCGGAAGACTAACGCGTCTCGAAACGCGTTTCAGATGAACAGTTTGCTCCCGGCGAAGCATCGAACGATTGGTCGATCGAGCATTGTTAATTCCTCAATTATCCCAGCAGCTAAATCGAATCCCCATTTATTAATTAACGCCGCGGTAGACGCATCAGGCGGCCTGGTCCCGCGTAACGACACGTATTTTCCGACGAAATTGGGCTGACGTGCCGTATGGAGTGCGTATTGGGAATCGGGAGTCACTCGATTCCGACCACTGGCTGGACGATTGCTCCGTAATGCCTGGACTATGTGTAATACGATGGCCCTGCCATTGTCATGGGACTGGATCCGCGTTGCATGGGATCCCAGTGTCGCGCCATGCTGTCTATTATGCCAGGCAGTGGCATCGAACTGGGGGAACCACCGCGTAAACGAGTTACATCGTTACCAAACGGGCTAATTGTAATATTTACTGAACTCTGCAGGTTACAGGGGACACTCCGCTGATATAGCGGCACCAAGTAATCCGATTGGCTGCCGGAGACTGCGAAACATTTCATAATTAGTCACAGCCTGGAAAAATTTGGACGCTGTGTGATGGATTTTCGGGGGAATTCACACGGGACGATTATGCAAGCTGTAATGGACTATTCGTGTTCTTTGAGAATGTCGTTAAATTGGTTTTCATGTAGGAAGAAAGTAATGCAGTGGCTCGCGAAAACTTTAGCGTACATCTATATAAAACGGTTTCAAACTTTCATTAACGGTGCAACGAGACACGACTAACACGATTATTATATTTTGTCAGGTTTGAAGTCAATCTGAGAATATATATAAAAGTTACTAAATACTTATTGTGAATATATACTCAGTGAAAAATTAGTATGCAGTATGTATAACGTCAATGTTTATTAATATAATGAATAATTGACTGTTTAAGTACTTCTGTGATCTCTGTCAGATATGATACATCTTATTATAATAATCTTGTAATTTCTCTATATAATTTTGAATGCTTCTTTATAGTGACAATAAAATTTCAAAATGTTTCGTATAAGACACGGTATATTCGTGAGAGGTTCCAACAAATGTTTGAATTGTTTCGTCGATTTATTTGTAGGATAATCTAATACATATACAATTTCATCTTTTATAGTCATTCATCTAACACTATAAAATATTTTGAGCAATTTAGAAGGCGATGCTGTACGAGGTTAGAAATCGCAATCACTGTAAACCTTCGGGAACAAGCTCTCGAGTAGAATCAATTTCCACGTAAATTATACTTGAAACGAGTTGCATTGTAACTCGGTGTAAAACGATCGTGAAGTTTCTGAATCGATATAACACCGTCGCGTCTTGATTTATGTCGCGTACAAAAGATAGCTGTGTACCGTGTGCCATGCTACACGGAATCGCATGTATTCAACTCCGGCAAACATAGATTTACCGTTTATCTTGACCGTCTAATGGTCGAAGAATAAGTCCATTCCCCTCGTTTCATGTCGATGCATTGACTACATATTAATAGGAGTGATGGGATCGAGTTCAATATGGTCTTCTACACATATTCAATCTTTGCTACATTTATTTTCGAATGAAATCTCGAAGCGTTCGGTATAACCCACATATTCCATTTGTAAACAATTCCATTGATAAATATTCAAATATTTTTAGAAATAACTGTAAGCTACGTAGAAAGATTCTACAGAGAATTCTAATCCAGTGGATCAATATTCGAGCCAACTTGCGACGAGCTTGAGGCCATCGCTAGTTAATGGCGTTCAGGTTTCTCTTTCGCGATACACGGCCGACACGGTATAATGGAGTGATCTCGAACAGAACAAGCGAAAACAAAGAGAATCGCGAGTGTGAGTAAGCTCGCAAGGACTGGCACGCGCTGCTGTGTTAAATACCGCAGAGCATACGGTCCAGGCTGCGCTCTACACGCACCGTAAATGGCTGCAAGAAAGACTCAAACGGTCGGCGATTCGTGTACTGATGGAAATTGGACCGTTGAAAGTCCGTGTCTTAAGTGTTAAGTAAAGCGCAGCGCATTTGAAATTGCTTTGCCAGCCGCGATATTGCGCGAGGTTCTACACGAACATCGTATTTGTGTCTGTGCGAACGTTGGTTAGAGTCGAGTAAGAAAAGAGCCTCGTCGAAAGCATAATCAACGATATATACTAAATGTGATACAAGATATTGTGCTCTGTTTAATGGAATTGTTCTCTGATACACGTGCAACATGGTTCGCTTGTCTGGATATTTATTTCGTAGAGTTGTGCACTTTTACTTTGAAAAACGTAGTATTTGAAACGTAGTATTTTCTATAAACGTAAAAACCATGTTTTTTAGATTATTTAATACGCACAGCTAAGCAGACTATTAAGAGAAACTTTATTTAAAAAAAATATGACCCTTGTACTATGTGTATAGAAAGATCTGACATACAAATTTACTATATTTCAAAACTCTAGAAAATAAATATATACGATATGTACCGAGTTAAATATATATGTAATACAATATAGAGAGCAAAAAGAACGTTCTCTTCAGCCAGTGTCGATCTACAAAGGAATTCAAGGGAATGGCAATTTCAGCGAGCCATATTTATTGCTACGTAGCAGGTACACGTTTCGAGAGCAATATGGCACACGTGGTTGGATGGTGTGTCACCGTCATTTATTACAGTTTTAACGACCGACGCGTTTCGCGTGGCCGGGTCATCACTTTTCCGTTTGAGAAGCTCGCAAAAGAGGTAAACGGCCGGTTGTCAGCGTGGTCGCGCGCGCGCACAATGACACACACACACACGCACACGCACACACACACACACACAAAATTAAATGTCTCGTTAACCTGCGGCAACCACCGCCACGAGACTTTGTCTCGCGTCGAATAATGTCATTCGAATCTGGTCTTGCGTGGCTCGTTGCATGAAACGCTTCAAAGATGCTCAAATAAAAAACCGTAACGCGAGCTTTTGCTCAGAGCTAGAGAGCCGCGCTCGTATACGCTCCGTTCTACGTGTTGCATGCAAATTATACGCGGACAGGATCCTACCGCGGTAACAAGATCTCATTTCGAGTCTCGAAACTGATTCGTTCATGCCGAGTTAAATTTCTTCACGCGGACGTGGCGTTTTTAGATATTGTAATTTGTTTTGTGCAACAGAGAATTGTTCTACTAGATCTTTGATCATCCTGATGCGTAATATTTTTGTTATGTATCAGTCAGATGGAATAAGGCAGTATCTTTAATTAGGATATTTGTGGTAGAAATACCATTTTGCTTTTTTATTGGGTTGATGCACATCAAATGTCACTTTATCGTATTTTATCATATCTTTAATTGCATTTATATCGTATATTTAATTAGAAGTAATCTCCACGCCATTCGATATGCTTTTTCAATGGCCATTTTCTTTCGGTGTTGCAGATTTGTTACGCGCATTTCAATAAAGTGGCGTAAAAAGACATTTGAAATAAAGACGTTTTATACGAAATGAAATGCAACTCCAGCAAATAATCATTTCCTTATATTTATACTGGCAACACATTTTACGGAAACCAAGAAATGTTGTATTTTTTAATATCTTTCTAGAAACACTATGTACGTCACTTTTGTGCTCTAGGTGCCATTTCTTGTTGTCGAAATACCGTTTACGTTGCGCATTCTACGAAGACTGCGGTATAAAATAAAACATAGGAGGAACGGTCTAATGCCTTATTTTCTTGCTGTTATATCGTATTGATATTTCACCTTTATACCTGTAACTTTATGCTCCTGTGTAGTGTACGTTTCACGAGCGCTGTTTTCTATCATCCGTTTTACGTTTCGACCCGATAGCCGTTGGCCATATATTAAGATCCTGTTAGTATAGCTTCTGCGTGCTCGTGTATACCTCTATCTAACAAAAATGGAGTTACTAGGTGGAGATATAGCAAAAAACTGACCTTAGATTATGCAAGATCCCCTAAGATTTTTGAAAATATTATTAGACGCGAGTTGAAAATTTCTACCATTTTTTAAAAATAATATTGTACATTTGTAATTTTAACAGAAAAAGAAAATGTAAACCTTGGTTTAGATCAAAACCAAGATTTCTCTAAACGTCGTAATTAAAAAACAGTCAAAGTTACTTATTAGCGACGTAAAATGCAAATTACAGAGGGGAATAGAACGCTATAAGAGACAAGCAATGTTACATTTCCCCCTTCCTTCCACTTACTTACGTTATCGAGCCGAGTCTCTTCCTTGTTACATTTCCTTACTATTCCTTCCTTTACCTTCAGATATTGCGGTTGCTAAATGGATTCATCAGCATTACCACGTCAGTCTGAATGTGGTTCAACCGTAGAGGTGGTTCACCCTTTTGCTCCTTCCGTCAGACTTCTCTCATCTTTGTCAATATACTTCACCCAGTTTGTGGCACGTGTAGTACACAGGATATGGGAATTCATTGGCCCGCTTTAAGTGATTACATCTGATTCTTAACATCGATCCAAAATACATCAATACAAAATTAGCAATGACAAAAATTTGATTAAATTAAAATGAAAAGGGAAATAGGTGTACTTCCGCTGCTATTTTTGAAGTTAGGATTTTCAATACGCTTTTTATATTATTTCGTCTACCTTTATAGTTTATAATATAACTATAACCCGCTTAGAATGTAAAAAGAAACAATATTATCAATTTTATATAGTACAAACTGAAATTAAGGTAAATTTGATTAATTATCAAGTAAAAGTATTTAATTCAAATTATATACAATATACATTAACTATTAAGTAAAGTACTTAAGCAGTAAAAATTTGTTAAGACATAAAGCCCATGCGAGTGTCATTAATTTCGGAGCTGCGAAGCTCGAAGAAGCAGCTGGATACATAATAGTCAGTAGAACTAGAAACACCGCAATCTGAGAGCTCGAAGAAACAAAGCTTCTGTAGTACGCAAATCGGAAATCTGCAATTCACACAAGTTCGGAATACATTGAAGAGATAGGGAACTATTGAAGAGTCAAACTGGTGACACAGAGTATATGCAGGGACTAAAGATTCAAAGGCTGACAATCACCAGGCACTGTAGACTCGGAACAATGCTTTAACAATCCAGAAATTCAGTATATCAGACGTAATACATTCCAGAAGGTCAGATACGCGACAATCAGCATATTTAGGTTACGTTCCATGGAACTCCGTTTGTACCAAACGTGTACGAGAGATTACAGGTATAATAGGAATGTTGCGTAAATACAGCATAATATTTGTTTATTTGCAGATACCAAACATATAATTTTTTAGAAAGCTGAGCACGATGTTTATATTCCCTTTGTGTTACAAATTAATTTAGTAGAAATGTGGTAAAATAGATGTATTGTTGCTTACAGAAATATGACGATTTATCGACATTATGTATGTACCAGAATGTAAACCAGTTTGATTCTTGATTAAACCATTTAAATCTTTTTTAGCTGCAAAATTTAAAAATCAATGAATGCATAAACTATATGTTAAACCTATAGACATGTAGAATTATCAAGAACATCAAGATATTGAAACAAGGCAAGGCATTGAAAATCATCCAGAAACATTCCAGTAAAACTGCACTAATCTTCATTTGCTTAATACGAGTATGGTGGGTATTGGAAGTTTATAGGAAAATAAGACATTTATTTACTTGAAATCTTCACAAAATCTCGAATTTGTAAATCGTCTGATTTAGAGTTTTTATGGTGTAAGCACTTAATCGTAGAGTGTATATCGAATGACGACAATAACATAGATTATCAGTTTTATTAGCACGGAAAACACATTAGCATTGAATTTATGGTACAATAATTTATGATCCAATATTATACTTATATAGCACGTGTCGGGTGTCCTAATCCCAAAATCCGATTCAGTTCAAGTCCCTTGGTTCCAGAGTAATCCACTTTGGATCTCTAGTGAGACTCGTGTCCATGGCCTGCGAACATCCTCGTGTTGATCTCATTCGAATTTTTTTAAATATCTTTCACCCGAAATTATAATTGTTCGTTTTCCGTGTTCTTAGTGTTCTTAGTATGGTACTATTCGAGTATATTTTGGAATCTGGAATGTTGCCAATATACATTTTGGTTTTCTCTTCCAATCTTTTCATGAGAAACACTATATGACAAGTTTGAAACGTGAGTAACGAGTATACATATTTAGTTACTGAAACTCTACGTATTTCTCCTGTTGAATCATCAAAAAATGTACTAGCTCGATTGGAAAGTTCGATCCTTGCATATTTGCCACTTTATTTCGGAATTCTCGTAAATTGCGTGTAAATGGAATTTAACTACTAAAATATAAGCTGTAAAATCTACACTAAAATAAATTTCATCGACCACTTAGCAATAAATTTCCTTTCTTTAAAAAAAAAGAAATAAACGAAGAGCAAAAAAAAAAAATAAAATTGATTTAACTTCGAAAATACTAACAGTAAGATTCCAGAAAAATAAAAACTCCTAATAAGGAATCGCTTTATCGGCACAAGCACAAGTTCTACGAATTCTACGTTGGATAAATTTTTGTCAGCGCTTTATATCATAGACGAACGACTTTGGTAGCGCGTGCTACTGCCAAGGTTGCGCGTCTCAACCCCCTTACACTGCAGTATCCAGGTTTCTCATGGTATTCCGGTATGGCAGGGGATTTAGTTGTATTTTATTCAACCACTTTATTCCGGGAGTTGTCACACCTTTACATTTCCATTGGCCGCAGTCAGCATCTGGCGCGTCGCTGTCTACTTTTGTACGTACACTCCCACTCATAAATAGCAGAACACCTTTTGATTTCACGTAAGATATAATAATTCGTTCAAATTATCAAGGAAATGATTATAAGCAATCATGATTTTATATTCGTGCAAGGTAACCACGCAAGAAATTGTAAAAGCTCAAGAGGAACATGATAAATATAAGTTAAAGAACACTACGCATGATTTCCTAATCTCATTGGAAAAGTTTTGTTCTAATTAAATGCAAACCTCAGAAACGTTTACTTAAAATCTCAGTTGAAACTTAGAGTTACGATAGAAAAATTGAATAACAGAGTATCGAGATTGGTTAAAACAATGATCATGAGACATAGTGAATATAAACGAGGACGAATTTAACGTTATTGTATGCACAAATAAAATTTTTATTGTTACGTAAATGTTTATTCATCTAAAGATCCTATGGTCGTCGTGTCTTTGCATAAGTTTCAAAGCAGATAATAATTGTTAAAGGCTTTAATAAATTGTTAACCACATCTGAGGTCAACCTTGTTTCCTGTAAGTGTCTTAATACTTACGAATAAGAGTGTATACTGTGTACACAACACTGAACGAGTATAGCTACCTCATCAGCAACTCTTCGCCACTTTTCCTGTTCGTTTCTTCTTCGCACATTCTGGTCGCCCACGGTGAACGACACACGGCTTTCCCTTCGATATATCGCCTTACCATTTTATTGTTTCGTCGTGTTCTCTTTTCACCACCACCGGTTCCGTATACTTTATCATCTCGTTATTGCCCTTCAGCCGTACCACTTCATTTCTGTAGCCGGTTTTTCAAACGGGAAACTAGTTTTCACGGATTTTATTGTGCGTTGCCGTTATCGTTGAAATACGCATACGAGAACACATTTATCGAAACACAAAGCTAAAGCGCAATATCGATCGTTCGCAAAAACTAATTTGCAAAGTGCAATCATATGTAACGAGTATCCCGTGTAATTCCCTTTTAAAAAATTCCCAAATATTCTCTTTCAATATATTTTTTAATCTCTTCGAAAATATAAAACGAACATTTACATTTCCGTCATTTCTACGAAAAATATTTTAAAAAGGATATATATTTATATATCGTTTTGTCATACATACACCTATAATTAACAAAAGTACACAAAAATAATATTAATATGCTGCAGTATTATGCAAACTCAAATTTTGATAAGCTCAATTGAAGAAATAGAACGAAACTGTTATAATTTTTTCATTCTAAGACATTTCGAATTCTAAAATTGTTCATTCTTTCAACTCTAGAGTAGCAAAAGAAAATAGCCGGGATAGTTAGGAAATTGTAGCGAATATCGTGCAAAGTACTTCGATTAAATACATATCTACGTATATTTTGTAAAGATTGTACTTGTAATTTAATTTTTTCTACATAAAATAATTAACTTAATAGTAGGCAAAACGATTTTCTACCCGTGTCTCATTTTTCAATTATTTTCATAACAATTCAAATTTGCATAAATATCCTCAGTGTGTTCACGAAATTTCAAGCTCTACCCTTGCAAACATGTTCCACAAATTCGTCAGACTACTCTGTCTACCCTTTCCTCAGGATCGTTCGTTTTAAGCCCCAAAAAAGTGGGCGTAACTTAGTCGGAACAACGGTAACATTCGTTCACATTCCAGGAAATGTTGCAGCGTTTCCATTCCTCTTCCGCGGGCATACATACCTACCGTAGGGTACCTTGGATGACCGGATGCATTATCTCCCTGTTCGGACAACGTGTAAGTGTAATTAACACGCCGCCGCTCATAACGAGGACGATGTACGCAGTCACACTAACGAGAGCAAATTAGCTCGTTTGTGCCAGTTTAGCTTCGTCTCCTTGCTTCACCGTGCCGCCATCTCTGTGCTCTCTGGTCCCCTCTGCCGCTATTTGCGGTCAAGAATGCAAATTTGGTCGTTTCGTGCTCTCCTGTCTACACTACGGTGAACATGAATTTCTGTCGGGGGCTCTGGCTGACGAATTCAGTGGACTAGCGGCGGTTTGTGCCACGTAGTTTCAAAATTCATGGTCAACATGTTACCGGTTTGCCCCCACTTTGATAACACTCCGTCCGGGACAACATTGACATTATCTGTTGATCTAAATGATGAGACCTCGAGAGCTACGTTTTCTTATCGGTAATCGTTCGATGCCATCGTGATTGAAATATCACTAGTGGATGTACAGGTTTGACGGTACGTCGGGACGATAACCAAGGTAGAAGAATACTGATAGCAGACTTTACGATCGAAAGCTCAAATTTCACGTAGTTTTACTCTGGCGAAGAGCATGTAATGGTTAATTGCAAGGGATTTATGTATGAGGACGTCTTAAAGCTTGATGAAGTCAGATAAGACACACTTGAGAAATCTGATGTATGTAATTATCCGAACAGATTGCTTGATTGCATAAATTTTTAATAACTATTATTATAATTTACTAAGTAATGATATAAGCGAATTGATAAATTACAAGATGCCAATTATCCTGAAGTACGGTACTCAAATGACTTGTAATTTGAAGTGTTATATGAAATTTATATTTTTCTCAACATAACTAGTTGTAAGGAAGTGAAATAAAAAAGATTATCTTCTTAATATCAATGAATATCTTTTAGATATTTTGTATGTTTTTTACAGATCTAAATTATATACAAATTATAAATTTTATATTCGAAGTCAGGAGAAAGTTGAGAGGAAAATTAGAATTTGTAATATAGGTTATACGTTTTTTGTCCACTTTCTCTCATGTATCGATAGAAACGCTAGAAGAAATATTGTTCGCGAGAAGGAAATCGTTTGACTTGGATAGAATATACTTATCACCGCCTCAAAGCAGCTGCAATAGTTCAATTCCATGCAAATCTCTGGGGGTATCCCCGGCGCGCCAGCCCCGATATCGTTGAAACGTCTGTTATCGGGACGGGTCTATTTTACGATCAACTCGAACCGCTTCCTTGACTAGCCAAGTGAAGAAAATCGTGATATATTTAACGCTCATGTGCCCCAACACGCATTTAGGTTCATACAAAATAAAAATTTTCTATAAGTATCAAAATATTAAATATGTAGTTTCATTTGATACCATTTGTAAAAAAATAATCGTTAATAGACTGCGGCTATTTGTACGTTTGTGATAGTTCTTCTGCTTTTTGTAATGATTTGGTTTCTGAAGAATCAAACACTGATTGTATTTTGCGTGCATTTTGCTGTTAAATATATTTCTGAAAGTAAAGAATATTTCTGCAGTTTATTCGTAAATGTAAACTTTGTTAGGTGTTTTTAGCAAAAGATTTCTAATAATTAATAATAATGAACAATAATGAATGAATTATAAACTATAATGTTGTTATGTATATAGTATTCGATATACCAGAAACGTAACTACTTCCATTCTTATATTTTTGTTGTTTAAAAACTTTGATAACAAACTTTTATTACATCGCGAATGCATTCAAAGTTTCGCAGGCCGAAACGGCGTTACAGAAACAATGTACTATCACACTTTCTTACTTCTCCTTCATTATTATCATTCTTTTTTCTCCTTTCTTGTTACCATTCTCACGCCACTCCATATAACAAAATTTTTAATACCGCATCGTAACTTCCCTACCAACTTATTTCGTTTCCTTTTCTTCTTCTACCCTTTTTTCTTTTTTTCAAAATCTCAGTGACAATGACATCGACGACGGTTTTCTTTAGAATGAGCACGAGTATAAGCGACTACTTGGAATATTCATGAAACGCATACAGTTCGCTTTAATTTAAGTTTTTCCTTAAAGAATCTAACTGTGTGGTGTTTTAACTTTTTCTTTTAAAACTTATACCGTGTAAGTCGAAAGAAGAATTAAATATACGATATTTCGAAGAAACTACAGAGTTAAAAAAGCTTTCTCTCTTTGAAAAAATGAATAATAATTCGAATAATTACAAGGCTTTTGTTATGATACGACGATAGAAGGTTCAAATTCCCGGTTACCTTACTCTGCAACGTTTCAAAACGCGCTGGTTATCTTATGATAATAAATTTGTTCCTCTCTCTCTCTTTCTCTTCCCTTCTCGCGAACAAAACAGACGTTGAATTTTAATAATTCGCATAAAAGTAAATGTTATACTTGAAATTAAAGTGTTACGAGGAATTCGTTTAATAATTCAGTTCGATGTGGTTAGCCTGCGTGTAAAATATGTTTGCCTGTGAAAGAAAGTGGAATAACAAATTTTCTATGCTGAATAATAGTTTAATAATTCTATTCTGGGGTGTTGAAAATTTCAATGCAAAAATCATGTTATAAAATAAATTCTTAACCGTTTGTATTTAAGTAGGTTAAACATTAATTCATTTTTAACTTTCAAAGAAGCATTTCTAATACGTTTGTTTGAATAAAATTCGCGTATCTTACTGCTGAATTAATCTGATATTTTATTTTTGGTTCTTCTGAATAACTTGAAATATTATAGAAAAGTGTGATCACTAACATACCTTAAATAGTTTTCATTCTTACGTCTTGCTTTCTGGAAACATTTTCCATAGGAAATATGTCAGAAAGGACATCATGCTCGAAGTGACGAAACAAGATACCTCTGTACTAGGACTAAAGGTTGCTGGTTAAGTTTCCACGCAGGTTAACCACAGCGTCACGTTATAATTCTTGGCGGACAGACAGGCGAGCAAAGTGGCATGTGCCAACATAGCCACCGAGAACCAGACGAAACGCATATACGCGAGATCATCCTACAAATCGATCAAGACATTAAAGCTCTTTATCCTTTCTCGCCTCATGTAGCTTCTACGACATCGTGATTTCACGTTTTTTGATTTACACTCCGGAAAACAAATTTATCTTCCAAATATTTGATGAGATTACTGATACGTTAGATGATACTTTAGATGAGAAGCTTTTAGTTTAAACATATTAGTAGTTTATAATGATGACATTTTGTCAAATATACATACATCTACGAAAACCACGAGCAACTTCATATTTAATTTTATCAGAAATCTCATAATATTAGATGCATATTTAGTGGAGACTCGCAGGTTACAAAATTCCATAGATCTATCTATTTGTAGAAAGTATATATCTTTGTCATTAATTTTAGATTTCTTGCTCGCTAATTTGCATAAGCTCTACATATTATTGTACAAATTTGCTATTTCCACTCACTCAACAATTCAAAACATTCAAACTCGTTTCTCTAAAATCCTGATTTTTGAGTAATGTTATTGGTGCAATAAATAAAAATTTGAAAATTCTTTGGTGGTTTTATAGATATGAGACGCAGTGTATCGCGCACTAACAGTTAATTAACCGCACACACATGTGGCAGTATTTTCACATCATCGGTCGTCATAGTATTAACACAATACTCTTCTAATGCAAAACTATACTATGCGCGGCACAAGAGCAAAAGCACGAAAAAGTTCGTTCGATTGAACGAATAGTCTACTCGTGCGTATAACTACTCGATCCCAACTTCTGTTCGGCATAAATAATTCCGTCTCCGTTGGCTGCAACGGCGTTAGCCCGTTATGTGCAGTATACATTAACCAGACAATTGCCGATGCGTCAACTTTGCCCGATAATCGATCGAGGACATTTCATTATTCACAAAGTTACGCAAACTCGTTCGGTCCTGACCCAGAAAGTGCTCGTTACATCGGGAGAAGGAGGATGGTTCGCGTCTATGACTTTCATTCAATGAAAACGTTTCTGCGAGGCATCGCGTCCACTCGCTTTCTCCGCGAATAAAATGAGAAAAAGAATTGGGAAACGAGACGGTTTGTAGCCGAAGGCACAGCGGCATCTAGAAAGCAGCTTCTTCCAAGTGCGATAACGAGATCAATTAGTGTGTCTATGAATGTATAATATGAATCTTCTGCTTTTAAAAACCGTTGCGAAATTGCTCTTGACGAACAGTTGCTTCGAAAAAAGATTTCCTATAAACGTGTACGTTTAAGCCATTAAAAACAAATTACGTTTTACTTGTCATCTTCTTAATCAATTTACGTCATCGAATTCGAAATATTTTGTCTGATTATTAATTCCTCCTCCATCTGGATTCTGCAATATTATTTTGGAAAAGTTGAGGAACTTTAAAATACACACTATGGTAAACCATTCTCTCAAATTATAGACATTTTTCTGTTTATAATAACATTTTATTCTTTTTATTTGTAACAAATTATGGAAATTCAATCATGTATCTGTTACTCTAATATATTTTTTCTAACTTGATGAAACTTAATAATTTACCTTATTTATGGTTTTCAATAATATCATCCTATGTAATAGCATCTCGTATATAAGTTTCTGAATTTTTTCAGTTTATTTTATTTGGATTGTTGCAACGATGCATGAATAAACCGTAGGTATTAATAAAGCAAGTAGCTAAGCTCTGTTTAGGTAGGAAGTTACGTGAATGGGATAATTGACTTTGCATTTGTTGAAGCATAACGTTGCTAGGTGTTAAAATTAAATGGTGTAGTGTAGAATACTGTTTGTAGAAATGAAGACAGAGTTACGGTGGGCGATAGTCTGTTATAATGTTAAGTGATATTTGATAAATGCAAGCGTGATAGCCACCGTCAATTGTTATAGGATTTCCAATTGCATTCGCTATTTGTTTAAGCAAGGCAAAATTATAAATTGTTTATTTATTCATTATTTAATTTTCAATTTTTCATTAATTCAACTTGTTTTTCGATCCAGTTATATGGGCATTGTATTCTTGTGTAGTTTTACATTGATTATTTCCATTAATACGATACCAATTACATTGATTATTTTCATTAATAACACTTTGTTTTATGAGTCCAAAATTTATTTTCAAATTCATATTTTCGCTGGACTTTGTATATGCACAATTTTTACTTTAATAAGTTATTAACTAACTGAACGACCTATTTTCTTCATAGGCCACAACGAATTCGCTTCTGAAAGGGTTAATTTACACTATCGTATAAAATATATAAAACACATATATATATACACATATATGCAATTTTCGCATAAAATAGCTAGAATTTATAATTCAAAGATTATAAAACGATTTTATCCTCTCTCAAATGCATAATAATTATAAATTATATACTGAATGAGACTCAATCTGAAAGTAAACAAAAAAAAAGAATAATAAATACCAATTTATATAAAACCGAAAGAAAAGATGAAATATTTATTACGAATAGATTCCAAAACTTTCGACCAGCATTTTCATCGATTATCCCAACCCCTTTGAACTTATATACCTTCTCAGACCCTAAACTTCTAGAAATCAGTAACAATTATCGTACTCGAATTTAGACACAGAAATCCATACACTTGTTTGTCACCAGTTTCACATTTATCCTGTTCGCTCCTTTTGTTTCAACTAAGCGAAACACGCGAAGCACCAAACAAAAACAAAATAACTACCCCATGCATCTCTCATCAGATAACATTGCGTTTCTCGTGACACACGACAATCGCAATTTTTCGGAAAGCTTCAGGACTGTTTCACGGACCACTGACCCAAGACAATTCTCCGCGTGGTCGAGAAATTTAATCGCGAGACGTTCTCCGTACGATTAAACGTCACGGACGCACGCGACAGACCAAAGGGACAGGAAGAGCGTAATAGAGCGAGACACAGAGGGTGCAAGAGTATATCGAAAGGCGAGGAGACAGAAGGACGAAGGGTAGATCAACGGGTCCCCAGATTTCCCCAGCGATTGTCTCACAAAGTCTCGCGGAGTCTCGTCAGGCCATTCATCGGCGACGTGCCGAGACTTAAAGTCTCGAAGGCTCGCCTCATCTCCGTTCAACCGTTTCTCGACCTCAAAGAAACCAACGGATAGAAACGACCAGGCTTATTCAGTTTTATACCGTGATCCTCTCTCTCTCTCTCTCTCTCTCTCTTTGTGTGTGCGTGTTACACATAGAGAATCGGTCTCTTCTTCGCCCTCCATGGACGTTGGTTCTCTCTACCTTGTTACTCGTTCCCCTGTTCGTCGACGATAGGGTTGCCAACTGGCCGATAACGCTGATTGAAAAAAGGCTCCCACGCAAAATCGAATTTCCAAGTTGGAGCTCCCCTGGTAACGGGACACGCCGCGGCTGTCACGAGTACCGATTGGTTCTGATCGCTACGCAATTCGGCCTTCAGCTATTGATCCTTGCCGGCCATGCCTCCAACGTTTGTCCACAGAGGTGGACGCGCGACTTACGTTGTTTGCCGATGCACTATGCCATAGGTCTAGCTTGATCATCGTTGTAGGGTGGTGCGTGACTGCGTTTGAGATTTGTTTGCACAGCTTCATAGATTCTGGAATTATTGTGCAGTGCTTTGAGTGATGATGATTCATGGGTTGTGTCATAGAAAAAATTTTATTATTTTCATTCATAAGCAAGGAATTTTGATTCCAAGCAAATGACTACTTGAGAGAAGTTCGTAGAAGAGGAGCTCATAAGAAAAGTTGTTTATAAAACACATCAAAGACATATAAAGAATCTTCATACTTTAAAAAGAATTCATGGTTTATGATAATGAGTATTCGAGTATTTGTGACTATTCAAATTTCTCCAATCTTCATAAAACTATAGAATGTAAATGAAATGAAATGTAAAAAAGAAAAGCTAGAAACTAAGAATTTCAAAATTTGCATCGATGTATCGTTAGCCTTTAGTAAGTTAGTTAATAGAGGAAATAAGGAAATAATTTCCTAATCCTGCAAATACAAAAACGTTCTCCAAGCCTAAACTGAAAACTAAATTTTACTGCAACGAATTTTCCGTGAAATTTCCATTTTATTCAGTTCCAAGCACCAACATCTAATATCGTTCGACAATGTCGTCGGAGACGAAAGGCAGCCGACTGCAGCTGGAATTCTTCATCCTTTGATTGTTGAACCTTTAGCCTGGGTGGCGCGCGTCGGCCCGCTTTGTATTAACGCAGCAAAATTTGCGGACCTGACCATTCGCCCGTCGCTCCCAACGTATTAATTAGAAGCTCGCCCTTAAAGCACCTGCACGGTCTAGCCTTAAAGTACCGCACCGCGGTCTGGCGAATTCACTGCTCGGATTTCACGTAGCCAGACTGGAGTTTAGTACACCGTGGGGGTAATTATTCAAGCGGCATCTCCCGTGGCAAGGGAGAGAGAGTCACGCGAAAGTGGGGGTGCCAGAAGTGGGAACCCATTACAGGGAAGAAGAGAACCAGAGAGAAGGAGAGAAAGACAGAAGGAAAGAGAGAGAGAGAGAGAGAGAGAGACAGACAGAGAGTTTCTCAGAGCGTCATCCATCACTCCGTAACGTACGCATGTACGAAGCGAGTGGCCTGAAATAATTGAGCAAGCGCGCAGAAATCGCCTCCGCCAAGCTCAGTAACAAGGATTTTCAGGATATTTGTGCAGCCGCCCTGTAAATAATAAATGACGTCGTTGAGATGCAACTTTTCGCCGATTCGTTTTCCAGCAACTTGTATGCTCGCGGGATCCAAGCCTAGATGCTTATGTTTGGCGGTTTCTGAGGGAAAATCGCACCGTGAAATTTGGTATTCTTGAATGAGAGAGATTGGAGAGAGGAACTGGATTTTGGGGTTGACAGTTTGAAACGTTTGAGAAACGCAACTTGGCGATGATTAATTTCCTACTTGGAAGTGAGGATTTTTTGAGATATATTCGTTGGGAGGTATCTCTCTTTCACATGATATTTAAACATAATAGGTTAGGTGTTAATGGTTGTTTGGCGAAACTATTTTTGGTAACGCGAGTCGAGGAATAATTTCTGAGTAGAAGGAAGTAATCTACCGAGCCCTTCCAATTTAACAAGGTAACTTGATATTACCCGATCTCGACCTAACCTATACTGCACGCCTGAACGAGATTGCGAAAGTTTTCATGGAAAGTAACGTCTATGCATAAATCGTTTGGCCGTGACTTTGCACGGTTTCCTATGTGCTCCTTTCTTTGTTACGGAACGAGTGAAATGAAAACATACGAGTAAGATATGCGAAGAATAAAATCCCTCTTTAATGATGTTTTACCTCTACAGAAAAATAATTTCAAAAATTCCCTCAAATACTTTTACAGTTCCAATAAATTATTTTATTTCATTTTCTATAAAAATTTATAAATTTGGGAAACGATATATATATATATATATATGTGTGTATATATATATATATATATATATATATATATATATACATACATACATACATATACATATATGAATTTATAACTGAGGAGCTTTCTGAAAAAAAAACAATTTTTTACATTTACAACAATAACAATTTTAAATTTCACTAAAAATTTATTTAACAAATATTTAATAGCTCTAGCTTCGTTTTTCAGAAATATCACCAATTAGTATAATTACACGGTAAACTATAAAATCGTTGGTGAAAATACTTGAAAATATTACTAGAAAACAGTTTCAGTTGACGAGAACGTACATAAAACGATTGTTCCTCTAAATCAACACATAATATCCGTGGACGGAAAACTCATTTAATCTGAGATGAGTTTATGTCCCATCAAGGTGATCTAAAACCTTTTCCACAGTACTCTACTTCCGCCAAGGGCTATAATATATTAAATATACCGCGACCTTTCAGCAACGAAGCACAGCACTCTGTCACCGCGCTCCGCAACGATCGCCGATATATTCCGCGCAGATTATTCTCGTTGCGGATACTTATTCCTCCTGCATTGAATCGTTGATCCTTCCAACTTCCAAAAATATTCCAGTTTAACTTTCGATGAAAAGGTAAAGTGAAATAGACTGAAAAAGGGAATTATATTTTACGTTTCTCAGCTAGATTTCACCCTCCCTTTTTCGCTAATTCACTCATTCCCTGCCATTGTCTCTTTTCTCCTTTCACATTGTGTCTCTTTTATGCACTCTCTAATTCTATCTCATTCTTTACCCCTTTCTCCACCAAGCAACCCTTTCTTCCGTCTCTCTGTTGCACCAAGTCATTCACTGCACCTCATTTACCTTTCCTTTCTTGCATTATATGGGGTGTTCCAGGATTTATTTCGAGACGAATCTTTCTTTTAATGAACGCCATATTAAAATACCAAATTTGTATAATAAAATATCGAACTTGTACAGAAATGTTATAATATTCTCATTAGAGATCGATAAATTCACATTTACCATTAAACCTACTCGCGATTAGCACAAAATACGACACTCTTCTGGAACTTTAGTAAAACCCACGCTCATGTTTGTAACGCAACTAACAACTGGAAAACTATAAATTTTAAATTGTGTCGTTACTGCAATAAACGAATAAAAAAGCAATGAGTAAAAAGCAAAGACGAAGTTACGATCGATTTAGATACATAAAAAGCGGATTAAGAAAGCGGATGACGTATTTTTAGATCTGCGCTTCGAATAATTATAATAATTTTAATATTTTTCCAGTAGAACATAAGAAGGACAAATTTTGTCTATTAAAACATGGGACACCCTGTATATTTCAGTCGACCGTTGGCAATACGAATACTTCCCTTTATCCAGGCGCCGGGTGCACACCTTGGTCCCGTCGAAACGCCGATTTCCAGGAGCACGGAGACGCGACTGCTCGTCAGGCGGAATACTAATTCGGGATCGCAGATTTACAGGTTCTTAATTTCGTAGGCAGCTTTATAAATTGGAACGGCGTGGCGCGTTGCCGTGCTGAACGTAATGCAACGACTTCCCCTCGTCGCTTCTTTGTTCAGCCAGGCCTGTTCCTTCCCTCGTTTCACATCTTGTCCCGCATAGTCAAGAATACTAATGACACGGCAGTAGACTAATAAAAATTGTAGCGACGATTCGTGAGCGAGGCACAGCCGGCCCACGTCAACTATTTGTCTTTTTCCTTCGCTTGCAATTTCATATCTCTAGTTCCTACCGATGTAATTGAAATCTTTCTGCCTTTTGTTTCTTTGCAATTTCTTGGTTCTTTAGGTTCTAATATGTTCTTATTTGAAATTCTTTCTCATTGGCTAAATGTTTTATTGCTTGATAAAAGGATTGTCTTAAGCTCTCTTCTCCCTCTACATTGGTTGTTTGCATAATTCGTTTTATCTTCTTTTCAATCGTCTACGTCTCTTGGTTTGCTTTTCATCCCTTTCGAATAAATAACGCGCAGTAAACGTGTTTCCTACTAAATCTCAATATTTTCAGGGCTTCGTTTTCTTTCTTAATATTTCATTTCCTGGTAATTCTTTTCACCTTTGTTTAAGATGCTCATTATTTTTTCCGTATCTTACTGACAATCTTCATTAAACTCTGGTATTTTCGGAATCCTCTTCTCATGACTTCTATAATTCTTCCCTTATGTCAATTCGTTCTTCGCTGTTCGCTATTGGACGGATGAGATTAGGGGGTCAGCGAAGCGATGAATGAACACGACGATGAAATTGATTAGATTTCATTCGTCGTTTAATCAAACGGCGCTTTTAAGTGCCATTAAATCCACGATGGAAATTACCACGCCGCGAGCTCATGGTTTAACCTTGTTACAAGTCCCTCGTTACGATCCGTGATGCGACCCTTCTTATGCATGATGGTATATTTGTCGATGGTTTGCGACCGTTTTCTCGTAGATTTCCGATTGAATGTCTTATACGAGGTTATTTGCTTTTTGCTGAAAATAAAAGGTCAAGCGAATTGTCAATATTGATTTCTTAATTATCGGGAAACTGAAAATTCCTTTATGCAAAGTATGCTTGTGGAAATATGAATCGAGCAGCTTCCTAAAAATAGAATTGTAGATCTATCATATATCAAATATGTAGCATGGCTTAAATTAATTTTTTTCTAGATACAGAAATAACAAATGACGAACGCAGTTCTTAGGATTTACTATAATTATCGATATATTTAATAATTAATATAATTATCAAATAATTATCAATTTAAAAGAATAATTATCAATATAATTATCAAACGTAATTGATATTAAAAAATTAAAAACTCGGAACCTTTTTGTGGATCCTTTCTCCAGAAAATTTCTCTATCAAATTCGATTGAAGTTTTCTATCACTGCGAATATAATTGCGTTGATAATTACCGTTTAACATTATTATTATTACACGTTGCAAACAATATTTCATTAAATATCCTAGAAGCTAATGAAAGTAATCTCGGCAATTAGGTTGGGAATCTCAATCAACAATAATCTGCGCCATCAGCGAAAAGCTCAACCATCAAGCTTTTAATTCTTCTGAAAAGAATGCTTTAAAGACAATTCTTATAAAAATATATAAACTACTTAAAATCCTGATTTCGTGGCATTAAATTTTAATTTGATGGACAGAGAGGGAGAGATGATAATTCGCACACATTATTCCCAGTATAGATAATATCAATTAGAAAGGACGATAATTGAACGTTAGCTTAACGAACTGCAAATATTACAGTGCGTCAAATAAGGATTTACCGTCCATTTTGCTTTTACTACAAACGCTATACATTGGCAACGTGCAACGCGATTCCCTAATTAATCGTAATTATTAATCGCACGCTGTTGGCATTACAAACTACGCCATTTATTGACTTCAATGTCGAATCGATTGATCCAATAATGTACCCCTGTCGGATACGTGTCCTGCCGATAGTTAATTGAACGATAATTCCAATTTGATCAAATGACTGGACATTAATTTCGCCGGTTTGCTACATTTCGTTTGTTAAGAACATGTACAGCGATTCATAGTTAACGTTGCTTGTCTGCAACGAATGTACATAAGTACATATTTGGTTGTTTGGAGAATTCATATCGAAATATAAGAAGCAATCAAAGGCTACATTTTATTGGATTATATAATATAATACAATTTTGTGATTTTTTCTTTGAAAAATTTCCCATCTTTTTACGATCTTGTCTAATTCAGGAGCTTATGTTGATTGCTAAAAACGCTACGAAATTTCTGAACACTCCGATATTAATCGGTTTCGACGAAGAGGACTGTTCCGCGACTTAAATTTAATTTTGATTTCTTTTTCTTAACTTTTAGAAGCTTTATCGATGAAGAAGGTTTCTAAAGCTTCTTGTCTTCGCTTTATTTCCCATCTTATATCGGGACTTTCTGCTTGTAAATAACATTGATAAGAGTGGATAGAAATAGAACAGAAAATATAACTCTAATTGAAGTTGTGTTTTATTAAAATAGTTTTATAATAGTTAAAATATTTTTAGAAAAAGTTTGCCTAGGTTTCGTTTTCTTCATTATGTTCCTAAAAATATGAATTGTCATAAATATTCGCAGTCTAATTATTGATTATGAAAATGTAAAACTTTATACAAAATTGTGATAGTAACTTATTAGTTATAATGAAATAATAAATATTCTAACCCTATCCAAAGTATACGTCTACTACAGTAGAAGAACATATGCAGTATGTAATATAAAACAAATTTATACTCCAACCTTGATATCTGACGCATTCAAGCAAATGCTATAAGCGATTCATAATCAGCCGTATCCTATTACCTCGTACCGGTGCGTATAGTTTGCCACTGTCAACTCCCATTAAACCCAACAATTCAATAATCTTGAAATCACCACGAAGACCTCTGTATTAACTTTAAATATACTTGTTTAACAACTTTATTCCATTATTCCAAATTTGGAAGAAATAATTGTCAATTTTGGAATTCGGGAAGTTGTAAAATGGTGCTGTCACAATTTCTTCTCTTATAAATCTGTTTAAAATAATTCAGAAAAATTGCATTAAAAATAACTGAGGATACATCTTTAACCAATCTCGTATGTGCCACAAAATTTCTTTTTTGGATTCTAGAAATTTCCAAAAAAAGATATATATATATATAGACCTCACATATATAAAATTTAACATCTTTTCTTACAATTTCTGTGGTGCTCAATAAAGGGAACCTTATGGTGCAAGTTAAAATCATATTATATTGTATAGAATTATATATTTTTATTTTATATTATATTTATATCTATATTACAATTGTATAATATATATATTATATATATAATTCCACATAATGCTATAATTCTAATCTGCACCACAATGTTCCCTTTGTCGAGTATCACAGAAATTGTAGGAAAGGGTGTTAAAGTTTATACTATCTGCCACACAATTGTACTATTCGTAGCAGCAGACGTGAGCGAGAATAAAGACGTTATACCTCGAAATGATTGAATATGCGTCGCAGTGAATTAGTGGCGGCGTTGAATTAAATATAAGACGCTTGAGGGGTTGGATCTTGGACGGTAGTCGCTATTAATGTCACCAACCCTAACCATGGGTCATGGATATCGCGTGGCTGGGGTGCATTCTTAATCAGTTGCGCCTTTCGGTACAGCTGTACGCCCCTAACGCGATGAGATAATAAAACTGCATCCGCGGCAAGCCCCAATAATTTCCGAAAATCTATCTCGACTGAGTTAAGTTCGACCCTAAGTCCATCACGACGGTACAAATGTAATCTGCCGGAATAATTCTTTCTTATTCAGAAGCAAATGCGAGTAAGTAGATACGTGTTCGAATTGAATTATTATAGTGCGGAAATTGTGAAGAATGAATGCACGTTATCGAAAGTCAGCTGATTTAAATAGTTTAATATGTATCAGGTCATGAATGCTTCCGTAAAAACTCATGCATACAATTCATGCTGGTAATGAGGATACGGTGCACTGATTATCGAATGCCTGAAATTGATAATTTATTCATATTCTCTGTAGAAGGTTATGTTGTAAATGGATTATGGATTTTTTTGAGTTTATGGATAATTTGAAAACGAAACATACATGGAATGCATATAATATACAAAAATATACATAGTGTCTAAAGTATAGTACCTATTTGCGATAATATTCGCTTGATAGTAGCATTTAATTGCATTCATTAAAACATGAACTTGTATTAAATTTTCACATACGAAGCAAAGAATCAAAGAAACTATAAGCATCGAATTCGAAAATTAAACGGAGGTCTTCGCGACAAGTGCGATTCGTTAATAGCCAAATAAACTCATTTGAAATTACAATCGGATGTATTGTTGGTATGTAATAGAAGTGATGCTGTTGAAACCTTGCTGCAATCCGAATTTCTGAAGATTGTATAAGTAGAATTATATTTAGTATGGAAATAGATTCAGACAAAGCCATTTTGCTATTGTAGTGCATAGAAGTGTAAACCATTGGGATAAGAGATTTGATTTTCAACAAGATATGTTTCTGGATAGTTTCTACAATTCATTTCGTGTTTCTAACGCAGAATTGCATAAATTTCTGTATATAATTATATTCCTATGTACACTTCACCTTGTATTCCATACGATCGAATTATTTATAAATAAAATATATCTTCGTTTCAAAATTAAAGCCTTATCGTGTTAAATATTTATTACACTCGAATGAATATATTATACATATATAATACATAACAAACCCACAAAAAATACTTCATATAATACAAAATAACACAAAACAGATATAAATTTATATAATAGCATAAAACATATATAAAATTACATTTAAACGGATAATTTTTACAATTAAACAATGTCGTATATATTTCGGGATTACGAGAATTGGATATCCGATTTCTTTTTTTTCCTCTTTCTCTTTCTCTATCCCACTGTTCGTAAGGCCATTTTAATTTACGATGGAATACTATTATTTCGCTGGTATTCCACGGATCCTCGGAGCCGCTTCTTGAGAATTTTTCATCCGTTCGACTCTCGAACGGCCGGGGCTCTCTCCGTTTCCTCAATATCTCTTTCCATTAGGATCGCTAATCGTTTTATCATCTCAAGATTAATGGGATCAACGGGGCGCTTTTAATTTCTGTCGTCAAGAACCCACCGCTTACGTCAGCTCCTTCGTCGGCCGAGGGAAATGAAATTCTCGTTTCATATTCCAGATTAGAGATCCTTTTTCTTCCGAATGCGCGGAAGAACGCTTATCTCGCTAAACGAAATATATATTGGAATATACGCGAGACGTACCTTTCTGAATGCTAGATAACTCCTATTTCTATGATTATAATGTAATGGAGATACCATTTCCAGAACATTGATTAATTGAACGTTTCCGTTTAGTGGAACATTAATCTGATGAATAGAAAGATGTATCGTGTCCTTCTTTTCAAATGTGATTAATTAAGTTGAAATTAGAGTTAACTAACTGAATTTTTTTAGTAATTTTAGGACAATTCGTTCCTTTCTTAATTATTAAGGCTACTGAGCTAAATACGATATGTAATTGCTTTTTTAAAAGAAAGTATTCGAATGAAAGATGAATAATTTGGAGAAATGGATGAAGTTTAGATATAAAAGAGACAGAATTCGACTAGTTTGAGACACATCGTGTATTATATAGAGACAGGCAAAGAGGTAAATCTCAATTCTCTCGTTATTCTGTTAAAATACACAAACCCTATCTATCACGCCTTTTTTCTTCACAATCAATCTCCTAATCAAGAAACAACTCTCAACAGATTAATTAATTCCTCATTCCAGCCGCGAGATCGGCTATGAATCTCCTTCAACGCCACTCTCTGACTCATCGCGACACGCTCGACATAAAATGTAACTATGGTACACCCTGACGAATCGCACGCAATGCGTATACATATTCGCGGTGCTCGCAAAGGGTTTCCAGAGTCGCACGCACACTATTGCGTATTTATGACGTTCACTCTTTGTACAATCTCGTGGTTACTCAGGTTAATTACACATTACGATATTGCTGCTACATTGATATAACTAAAAAAAATCACGATTTTAGAAAGAATGACTGAAAATTTGGATTCGTTACAATTTTACAAGAATATCATATTAAGATGAAAAATTGGTATGATAAGATAAAAATCTTGTACAAGAATGTTATAATATTCTCATCTAGTTCGATGAATTCGCCTTTGAAGCCTAAGTCTATTCTGAATTCTTTTGATGACAAATTTACTTCGCGATCGAGACTTGTTTAATATTACGTCGTCATTGTTAAAGAAATTTCAACAGGAGCAACGTTTATTCTTCCATCTACAAAATCATAATTTGAAACGATACATTATTAACGATAGGAAAAGGAAAAGGAGTTAGAATTACCACTATAGCAATATCACGATAGCATAAGATATGACATTATTTTTGAAACATTAATGAACTTCATGCTTCTATTCTAATTGAAACAATTAAGATACGTCGACGTTAAAGTAAATCAATAGGAGCAACCGTAAAAATGGAATGGGAACATAAGTGTTTGACAAACAACAAATTTTGCAACAAAGAATATAAATTGTTATATACGTTATTAAAAATTATTCGTTGAGCTCAGATAAATGAAATTTACTGTATCTTAGCGTGAAACTAGCTTTGTCTAATAACGTGAACGTGCCGACAATGACTCACAACTGCACATGGCTATGGGCGCCAATGGCTAATAAAACGAAACAAATAAGGAATTGCCAAAATGAAATTATAAATTACAAGCAGAGGACTGTCTAAAATACGATCGCGTCACGACATCAAATTTTACGAGGCATCCGTGGTTGGGGTTGAAGAGTTTCGGATAGGGAGGCTCGAACCTTTAAACCCTCTCCCCCGTTTCTTTCGCTCATGAGAAAGTCTCCGCCTGTGCTCTCGTCTTTTCGCGCGTTCTCCTCTTTTTGCCGTAGGATACGACGCGTTTTCGGACTTGGACGAAAAGTTCCTGCGAAACTTTCGACACTCTTTGCGTTTCTACGGAAGACACGCGGCCCGTGAAAGGAAACGTACGTCCCTTTGACGAACGATCGGCGATGGCCGTGTAATTTTCGAAAAAGTTTCGTGCCGGGAGTTCGACGAAAGTTTTCGGGGGCTTCCGATGAAATGGCGCGATGTAATTGGAAAGTTAATTAGTCCTTTCAGGATACGGGTTCGGCGCTAAGTGTTCGATCGTGGTGATTTTGAATCTGACACGTTGCGATTATATATAGATTTTTACACTTCTAGATTTTACTCTGAATTTCTATACTCTATATTCTATATATTTTGATTTCTATATCTCTAGATGTTCCTTGACAATTTTTTTATTTTTTATCAAATATTTCACAAAATTATTCTATTCCTTAAATATTTTTATGCCAAGATTTATGCAAAGATTCTTGCGAGTAAAGAAAAGATAGGACAAAATAATGCACATGCTGTTCTAAACAAATACGGTGGAACCCATTACGTAGCCTGAAGGTTCAGTAACATTATCCAGACGATAGTTTTATGTCGAAAAACTTCATAATAGGAACTTTGCTCTCGAGACACCCTTAAACTCACGGATATCGCTAGATTCTATAGAGAACGCGTTAGACCGCCTAATATTCGTCTGTAAATTTTCTGGGCAATTCAGCGACACCTATGCGCCATTCGGATGCGCATATCGATATATCGCTTAATTTTAACGACGCTGCGAGGGTATATAATGTAAACTCAATACCTTGGAGCATGCATGTTGGTAAGCGCCATACGATCCGATCCTGGATACTGGCATCAAATCCCCGACATGGCCATTATACGCTCATTTCAGGTTAATACTTGGCCGATGTCGGTGCATTGACCTAACGACCGACACCGTCGGACATTAAAGTTGAGCACCGCTGAGCTCCATCGCGCGGGCCGCATTGTCTGCCCTTATTTGCGGAGTTGCCGAGCAAATTATCCTGAGGATTTTGCCGGGGATATTGACAATGTCGAGCATCCGTGGAAAGCGAGAAGAAATGTTTGCGAACCGCGAGATAATGTTCCACGATTCCAACCATTTTACCAGCCAGTACTCGCGAAAATTGTTCGAATTTTCCTCGTGTTTCGTCGTCAATCGGCGACTAATATGGCATTGTCGCGAATATCGTTGGTTACAGGTTCCAAGCAAAAATAAAATGTCTGCAAAATGTATTTTCATACTGTTGTATTTATTATAGCGTATATTTAACGTAGAACATGATTAAAAAACGATTCATCAGAGAATAAAGGTACGTGCAAACATCATTTCTAACCACCATATATAAGGGATTATACTGATTATAAAAAGATGATGGGACGCTTAGAATGAATTAGGTTAAATCGTATGAAATCGATCTATACTATTTTGTTAGTAAGGTTACACCGTGCAAGGATTAAATTCACTTTTTCCTGTGCAAGGATTGCCTTTTGGCAAGAATATTAATTTCATTATAAAACTATAATACTATTAATACCTCGAACTGTTATACGCGTAAACTGCAAAGTATTATAAAATGTAAATTCGAGACTCGGAGGGTATTAGGAAAAGAGGATTAAAATTTTTATCATTATTTCACGGAAGAATACTTAACATCGTGAACCAGTTTTATTAAAGTATGTTTAAGATCATAAAATACATATATATGTATATATATATTTGACGAAGTCAAAAGTTGAAGTAAACGTAACTTAGCGCGATGAACCAATTCGAGGAAAGGCTATAATTATGAAATATGTATATTTCTGGGAAAAATTAAGATTATAACAATATTTAAAGATTAAAATCCAAGAGTTCCAACCAACTCGCATAGCAAACGCGATTACAGAAACCGTTGAATTACACGTGGCGAATGGACGAAGAGGGCTGACTACTCGCGGAGATAGGTGGTCAATCGGGACACGTGGGAAAAGGAAAACGATAATCTAACGAGGACACGCGACAATTGGATCACAGGTTGCCTTTTCAGCTTTCACCTTTTTTTCGCCCTTGTTGGCGTCCATAAAGGGGCGATTCAAGGAGCAACTCGCATCGTCGAAAGGGTTCAAAAAGCGAGATTCCCGGTCGATTCTTCTTTTCTCTTTTCAATTTTCTTTAGAACGCTTACGCACGTACGAACCTACACACACGCGCGTTGCCTCTGCCTGGATCTAAGATAGTCTTGATTCTTAAAATTCCCGATGCAAGTCTCTGCCGCGGGCGATATTGGAAAACCTATCGATGCCTTCTCATCTACTCGTTGGCATTCAATAGAAACCGGACGGAATATTCGGACGCAATTTCTTTATGATAATTCAATTTTTCCCTCGATCCCGTCGTGGCCATCCTGGCTTTCGCGATTCCAAGAGCTGGCCAACGCGCAGCCTACATACCTGACGTACCGACCTTCTCCAACCTTTTATCCTGCAAATGGCCGGACCTTATTCGTCCATATTGCCGCGAACAGCCTCCTGACTAAAGAATCCTACTGGCTCTTTCGTGAATTCATTTTGAATACCCTAGCCAGCTCAAGAACCGGCGGCCTTCTCCCCCATGCTGCATGAAAATTGATCGATTCGTGCCTCAGGGCGTAAGAAAATTTATTGTATAACGTAGCCCGCTCTTCGATGTCGAACTACCTAGCTTTAGGTAAAGGTTGGATCGGTCGTGGAACGGTTGAACGAGATCGTTGGTGACCTATGGAACTGCAAACGTCAGATTGGTGAAGTTTTCACGAGGATCTAAAATGTATTCGAGTATAAAGGTATTCGAGTTTCTAAAATGATAATCGAGGTTAGTTCAAGTAATTTCCTTTTGTTAATATATTCTTAGCCCATTGATGTTGGTAAATAGTCGATAGCCCGTGTGATTACATATATTGAATATATATACTTAAAAATTTTTAACAATAACGACATATGTTGATTGTTATCTATTTTTGATCTTGACGTTGAATTAATTGTACTTGTAAGTTACAATTGGCCATTGATTACTTACATACATTTCATTTTTTGTGAATGGTAAAATTGTCTTGTTATAAACTGATATACTTCCTAAATCTCGAAAATCGACTTTCTTAAAACATCTACTTATCTGAACAATTTTCTTGCTTGTATTTTGTCAGTGTCATGATTTCATCCAAGATATTCCGTGTATACTTAATCCATTTCGCATCAATTTATCTGGCATATATCGTATCACATCCGTAAGTGTTCTTCCCTATCTTCATTTTTCCGCTTGCCGAAGTTTCCCATTATACCCTGCTGCCTTGGAAGGGCAGACGTTATCCGATTATTTCGTTCAACATTTACCGCCGCGACACAAATGCATTCTTCGGTTACCGCCCGCTCCGATTGTATTCTCTTAAGTGGTATTTGCTAAGATAACTTCGTCCACTTTCTCCTAATTCTCCTCCAACAGTTACTTTCCTTTGGCGAACAATTCTGATGAAGATGGACGTCGTGCAAATGCTTATCAATCAAACATTCCATTAAATGAATGTAATTACTGATTACGTATACCATAAAATAAATAAATTAAATAAATTAATTAAATATATATATTTGACGCACTTAAAAAGTAATCAATATATTTTAACACTAGAACTACCACACCAGTCAAATTGACTGGGTTTACAATTTTATTTTAGAATTTTTACTTCATGTTATATCTTTTTTCCGCAATGATGTAATGACTTTTGCAACGATAACTAAAAAAGTAATATAATGAATTTTATTTTGTTTTATATGTATTCAAACTCAAAATAATTTCATATCAAGGCTACTTATACCAATACCAATCAAAATGACTGGTACTTGTCAAAGTGTAAAAGGGTCCTGCAATCTGTTTATCAAACCCCAATTGGCCAGTTTCCTCGTTTTGTACAAGTTCCCACACGTTTTTAAAATTTTTATTGCGTATCATTCAATATGATGATATCAGTTATCAGAAAAATTCCGGATCGATCGCTAGATCGCTAACATTAGAAATACTATACCAGTCAAACTGACTGGTTCTACAGTTTTATAAATGTGTCAAACCTCCTTTAGGGATTATGGTCTCAGATGGATTAATAATACTAAAAGTGAACTACACAACATGGAATTCCTTCTGTAAGAAAATAGTAAATCAATAAATATAACAATATTCTATTATTATATATTTTTTAAAGGCCAGTCATTTTGAGTGGTTTTGGTAGAAATAGCTTCGTGCTAATTATCGGTAGTTCTAGTATTAAAGAAACGCGCTATTGATGTTTCATTGTATTTACTCGTATTAGATGACATTTGATACGCATCAATCTGATAATAGGTAATGTAAATACTTTATTTAATTTTTGGCAATAATTCAACTTAACATCGTTTTATCGACGGATAACGATATATATCGATAACACAGTTTAGCTTTATTTAGCTTTAGCAGTATGTTTAATACCTTACAGCGTTATCGATCAGCTGTTACTCGAGTTACGTTCCCTACTCGTCTTCTCTTCGTCCATCTTGCTCTCCTTTGGCCGTCAATGCCGATTGGAAAATCGAAGTACCCACGAGGGTGGTTACGCAGACCCGTTAAACCCCCTTAGTGGTGGCAATATACGAGAAGGACTTATTGGCTAACTAAGCCAATATCACCGCAAACGATGTGTCCATCTGGCAAGCTAATTAGCAACTTATGAAACGAATCGCGACGTATTAGCCCACTTTATTTGTTTCACGCTCCTGCAAGTGTTCGTGTACTATGACGATAAAGTGCTTACCGGTTTTTATTGGTTACTGGTTTTTCAATGACTTTAGCTTGTTTGATTATTCGTGAGAATGTAGGGTCAAAATTATTACACCTACGGATGTGTATCAACGAGCCTAACTTTCAGTTAGAATACTCAAAGACGCCGTAAAATGTACAAGACGTAAAAAATCAAGATTCGCTGAATTAAAATAGTTAGAGACGACTAATGTTAAGAGAAAATACTTCAATAATTGAAAATATTTTAATTTTTAGAAATTGAAGTGAAATTCAGAAAGAACTTTTTTTTTATTTGCAAAAAATGCACACAGAATCTAAATTTAAAAGCACAGAATCTTTTCGTACAAACAAACAATTATGCCTAATCGAGATCGCCGAATAATGAATTTTAAAATATCACAGTAGCTATAATCATTTAATCCTCAAAAATTCACAATAATTAATACGAAAATGGAATTGTTACAGGTGTTAGCGTGTATCTGTGCGATCGCGACTCCGGCCAGGAGTAACCATCGAGGTACATGAAAGAAGGACATGAACTACTCTCAAGGTAAGCTGTGTCCGATCTCAATTCCAGAATCGCAATTCAACCAGTATACAATTTCCATTCAATCTTGCGGAACGCGACGTTGGTACATATGTATATAGACACGTACACAAATGTACGGAAACTATAGACGGTGTATATGTATGTGTGCGTGCGGAAAATTCGCCGAAGGTTTGTCGCCGTCCGATCTCGAGCTTCGCTCGAAGCCAACACGAGCGGTCTGAAACAGTTCGGAAATTCACTCAACTAATCAAATACCGCTAAAACCGCTAAACAAGTTAGGTTAGCAATCTACGTGCTCCGAATGGCAACTCCGAACTGCTCTGCGGCTGCGAAGCGCGAAAACGCTCGCGACTGCTTCCGCAATCCGCACGCCAGCTCCGACCTACCCTCCTCCACCTACGGAATCCCTTAACGAGGGGAAACGACTCGACGCAGACGTGTCCGATTCCTTCTGGCCGCAGATACAATTCACTATCAGCTCAAAGAAATTATTTCTTCTTCGACTTCCTCCAGTCCGACGTCTGCGTTTCTCTTAATCGACGTTTGTTGGAACGACCGAGGTTTTTGTTTTATTGGGTTTGTTGCCGGGTGTTTAATCCTTTTGATAGTAACCCTCATAACGTGGTATATATAAAAAATTCCACAGCTTTCTCCATGAATACGTACGTTATATATATTTATAGATATATAACGGCAAGTTACGTTAATAGAAATATCAAGTCGCATATTTATATTTATTTGAACTATACACGCTGCATTGTGTTTTGTTTCACTAAAAGTGAAGTTATTTGGTATATTCAGAGATTTGTAATTTATAGAAAACATAGTACAAGAAAGTTTCCATACACGAGTCTAAATAGGAAGACTTTCTTCTGCTTGAAAAAATTTGAAAAAATTCTACAAACAATGCTTTACATTACACGCGGAGCGTTTAATATTCACCGCTGTTACTAATATACAGTTGCAGAAGAATATTTCTAGCGTTATTCGCGCGATGATCATTCGAATGGTCTCTTTATGGTTGCTGAAGAATTTAATTTCGCTCGAAAAGCCATTATGTAAAAGACCCATCGCGTCCCTCGACCGCTATGTGCACGAGTAAAAAGTCACTCGAAAGCTTCTATGTAAACCGAACGAGTTTTTAATTGTAAAAGCATCACGTACTGCTCTGCCACGCTCGAACATCGGGGTCACTTCGTTCCGAGGGTTGAAAAGACACGTGCGGTTAGCCCGTCAAGATGTTTCCTCCTGACCCCCTTCTCTTCCCTTAATTGTTCTCATATTTGATGGTCGAGACGTTATCTTGCGTACGTGTCCTTTCTTAATTTGCATACATGCACTTCTGTTTATAAGTATTGGGACATGTACAGAAAATGAAATTAACGTACGATTCTTAATTCATTCCACTTCGTCGTTTTCACGACTATAGAAAACATGAAATGTTTCTGGCAATTCGTATTACGAGACTAATAATAATAAGATGCTATAAATAGACGATAAATATTACTTTTATTTAGATAGAAACGTGACTACGTATTACCTACTTATCTTCGTCACATTGTTTAACTCTAATTCAGTATGCACAACATATTTAGATACGCATTATCATTTTTCATAGTTAATTTCTAGTGTCAATTTTATCTGTTAATAACACAAAGTCTCTATAAAATCTCATTGTGACGGTATATAACAGTACGTGTTATTATAGTCTCTCAAAGAATTGGCATTTCATTCGATAGAAAAGAAGAGAGAGAAGATTCTAGTGTCGATATTGCATGATCAATAATACATCCCGATTTGGAATATTGAATTGAGCCACGTGCTATCACGACTCTTCGAGAGTAACCCCGCGATCGAAACTTCCTTTAGGAGGGTATAAAAAGGAAATTCAGAAAAACCGGCTGCACGCCAGCGTACCGAATAGAAGGCAAATAATGAATTTAGTCTCTTTTAAAGAGGTTATTGACGGAATCCATTGCTGTTCCTAAACGCATGGCCGACCGAGCGAGAGAGCCAGAATTTCCCTCGGTGCTTCACCCCCTCCCCTATAACGTAATTACGAAACTCGTCCTCGACCGTGCCAAAGGGGTTGTTTCTTTGTAAATTTTTTCCCCCCGGCCAGCCTCTGTGAAACCGATGTTTACTCGGATGACCACTTTCGCCACAAATCTCGATCGCAAAGTTCACGCCGACGATCGAAGCTAAAGGTTAACTCTCCTCTCCGCTTTTTCGTTATTTTCGGCAACGACGAAATTCAACCAATTTGTTTTGATGATATATTAAGTTATTGTGTTCTTTATTATAGTTTCTTTATTGGTTTCGGTTGCATTTGAAATGTACGCATTTATTGTCTCGTACAACTATTGTTGAAAACTACAAATCAATAACATAATATCGCATTAAAAATATCTGTACAACCATTATGTATGGAAAAAAGATGGTGATTTTAATTATTTTTTATATATTCTATGTCCTCAAAATGACATTGAGTGATTCATTATCAAAAAATATTTTGTAAATAGAGTTGATCAATTTGCCTTCTAAGTAACTTAATTGTGCCTTTACTTCCTCCTTTGTTCAATAATTTGTATGAAATTCTATTACAAACATTATATATAACACTATAAGTGTTGCAGAATATTATATCATCATAAACAGTAAGCACGTTACGATGTTTTATCACATTATAATATTTATGCGAGATAAGTTGTGCAACAGAATATATTCCATTATTCATTTAGAGAATAGTGTTTATAAGCTAGGGATAAATATTTGATATATATCAAGTAGCTTAAAGGTAATTTAATTTTATTCACATGCCAAAACACGGGCATGTATCTCAACTAAATTCAAGTATCTAAAAACTAATTTCTTCTTCAAAGGCCAAACTCCGTGGCATATTGAAACCTAATATCCTCTGTTGTTCGAATTTCCTACTTCGTGGTTTATGTACTGTCAATTACTTTAATCCTTCGAAATATCCCAAATTCCTATTTTATTTTATTCTAATTGTGTTTAAACGAATGAATGATCCTTTATGACTTTAAAGCAACTTTTAGCGGTGATAGAATAAAACCAAAGTAAGAGAGATAGGTCGATCCAAGCATCCTTGACAACCATCTGACTTATGTATTGTAAATACCATGTAATCCGATGACCTCTCGGCGACGGTCCCTTCATTACCGGCGCGGTTGCCATTGTTCCGTTGCTATAATTGAATTCCCAAGGCAGCCGCTGGCAACCAATCCTCATCCTCTCAGCATCAGCGATCCGAGAGCACCGCCGATTCCACGTCGAAACTCTACGAGATCCTGATTTACCCCATTCAGCCGGGAATAATGCGATATCCCGACCCCAAAAGCCACGTCGAACCTCACTTCGAAAGCGAAGTCATCTTAGCAAGGGTTAGTCTGATCTCGTGCAGAGTCGATTCTAAATGTCCGTTCGCTCGTGTCACCCGGTCGCTTTTCCGGCCGACAGCCGGACGTGATTTCCATCTTGAAAACGAACCGCGAGTCCACGCCTGTTTTATACATACGACTGTCTGTATCTGATAAGCTGAAATCGAGGCTTCGTTCTAGATTCTCTGTGATTAAAATGCAGAATCAGTGTGGCTGAGAGATATAGAGGATGGCTGGTAGGACAGCACTTCGTTTAGAACGCTGGTGAACGATGCGATCTTTCTTTGGTGTTGGAACGTCTTTGTTCTGCGAAAGGAGAAAGTTGGGGTTTAGGAATGAATGTGAAGTTAGGATTGGTTGGCTGGTTTTCGGATGTAGTTATTTGTGGTGGAAGATAGAAACGAATGATAGGTTTCAATATTAATTTTTTAATTCATTCTTTTTCGATATATAGCGTGTAAATATCCTAATTAATTGTAATTCATGTGGATGCTTCTTTTCGTCGATTTAACACCTTTGTAATATTAATCGTAAATAATAGAATAAAGCTTCGAATAGCAAGTAATAGCTTTTAATACCTTCGGTTACAGTCTTCGAATAGAAACGAAGGTGTTTAAATTATATTTTAGGAAGAAATAAAGTTTCCCTCTTGTTAAATGCATTCCTCTGCTCTAGATACTGTCTATTGCATACTACAAACCTACAATTTAAATACTCAGTGTATCGACGTACCATGTATGCAATGTAGTTCGAAGTGATCTAGTTTCTCTTGAATCTAGTATATCCTAACTCACATTTTATTCATCGCATCACTTACATACGATTTCATTCCTTCAAGATTTAACGATGTACACTAACCTGAATGTTTCTCCTACTGCAGCTCTCTTGAAATATAAATGCTTCTAAAGAATTTTCTACACCAACCTTACATGTACCAAATCAATGCAATAAGCTGTCAAATAGATTTCCAAAATTGGCTAATCGGAATTCAAACTATAATTTAATAACGATATCGTCAGTTAAAACCTCAAAGAATACAAACATAGCACCCTGCCAACTTAACCAACTACCAGATAAATTCTCAAATTGCATAATCACAGTTCAAATCGTTCCAATCCTGAAAAATCTCTTCATCCTTTCCACTTCACTTTCCACGAGAGATGGAAAAAGGCTTGCGTCGAAAAGGATAGAAACGAGACAGAAAAATACAACAACGTGCAATCATTGACGCGATCATAGATACAACGGGTGTATGGAAAGCGGGGATCGACAATCGTTCGAAACGATCGACGTGTCGTTGCGGCTACTAATCAACGCGCAGATACCGCATATTAGCGAGAACAACGTTACGGGGGTTTCGTCGAATTCGCGTCAGTCTGTCGGCGGCAGATTTTTGGTGCGGATGCGTTATGGGTCAGTCCGGTGCTGGACAGTTACGTCGACGTGAACAATCGATGTTAGCCATCAGTTGCAGTTTGCGCGAGGCAGCTATACCCGGGACAATTGTTATTGACAAATCGTAATGCCGGTCATCAGTCATGGTGGAGACAGGACGCCTGTAGCGGCGCGGCCCGCGCATTTATACGCCTCCTGCGTGCACCCACATGTGGGCGCATCCACGCACAAAGACCCTTCGTACTATCTCTATCCTCGATCACTCCATCACTCGTCACTAACCTAGATTTGCATTTGATTGCTCAAGATATTAGCCATTTCATCTAAGACGCGAGTAATTTTGAGACTAAGTATTGAATGGAAGTTAGTGAAAGTAGTTCGTTGCGGTTCTTCCAACAATAATTCTAGCTTCGAGTGTGGATATCTAAATTACAAAGGAAACTACTTCTCTATCACATAGAAAAAAAAGGAAGCAAGAATAATTGCTCTTCATTCACGTCACCGCCATATTTTCCCTTAAAAAGAAAAAAAAAGCAACTAAAACGATCTTTCACAGCTGGCACGCAAAATAAGAATACGAATATAAAAATCGTACAACGAGAGTTGAGCTCGAAAAAGATGGAAAAAGCAAATATTGATTGCAAATAAGAAAGCAATGCAGTCGTGTATTAGCTGGAACATTCTATCAGCGATAACGACATTCACGAAGCAAGTTAGCTCTGTTCCATAAAAATGCAGACACGCGGATTATAACACGGATGCCTTTCAACGACTAACTATTATACATTTCTTCAACAATACACGTAATATCGCAACATTCATTAGCGATCGTTATTCCCATTCATGCCCCTGAATCATCGAAGGGAAGGCAAAATCCCTCAACAACGAGCAGAAGAAGGAACACTATTTCCCATTTAAGATTAAACGCACGACGGTCGGTTATTCCTTCCAATTACACCTGATTTAGGCAGCGTTACGCTTAACTAAGCCCGCAAAAAGCGGGATTCGTGCGCGTCCTGAATGGACTTGCCTCACGAAGAAGCATCGGTATCTGTAGTAGGTTAACGTTCACCAGAAGCTGGCCCCGCCAAGAACCGGAGGCGTGCTCGAGGGCCTCTATTGAATTAACTCCATTCACCAAATTGCTCTCGCATTATGCTGGATCACGCCTGAGCTAAGTTCCACCCTCGGGCCGTGTGGTCTCTCTGTCACAAACGGAGGACAAAGTCTTCGTACGATTGAAATTCGTGGCCCGTTAGCGAGTCTACATGGATCGGGATATGCGAACGATCCCCTCTTCTCCTCTTGCTCCTCCTTTTTCACCCCCCCCCTCTTTGTAATTCATCAAAGACCTACAGCTAGTCCAGAATTTCTTCGCCTCCTCCAATTTCCCTTCGTCGACGAAAATTTTACTCGCAGATAAGAACGAGTTCTTTCGACTAACGCTGAAAGGATTACGCTGTTACCCGAACCTTGTTCAAATTTAAATTCAACTCTATCTTTTCTCTTTGGAAGCCTCACTTTCTTTTTCTTTAGACCGTAATACGGTATAACGATTGTTTGATGATTCTGTTAATTCATTAGCGGTGATTTTAGGTTGATTGCCTGGCCTTTTGGTTGGCTCGGTTTTCTGGGAATAATAATGTGTAAGAAAGGATCTTCCGTTCTCTTAATGAAAAAGGATTTTTGAGGCACGTTTGATTATAAGATAAATTTGTTTTAGTTCCGGGAGGTCGAGCGTAGATTTATCTGCTCGAAAAAATGGGTAACCTTCGAATAAAGATAAAAAGTGAGAATTAAGTGTTTTTCGTTATGATTCCTTGAATTAGGAGAAAATTAATATCGTATAAAATATCAAGGCAAACGTTATTTCCTTATAGAGTTAATTTCCTCTGATTTAAAAGCAAATATGAAACTGAATAAAATACGAAAAAAATAAATAATAAAATAAAATTTAATAAACTAAAGCTGAAATTTTTGAACGAGGATGTACCTAAATACGACGATGAAGAAAATCTGGGAATTTAGTCTTAAGCCGTCTTTTATATTTTCCTTTCATACCTCGTACGTTCTTATATTTGCCACACGTTGTTCCCCACATATAACATCCTGACCAGGAAAAGAGAAATACAGAACGGACAAGGATAGAAATCTTGAATTGTAGGAGAATAAAGGGGGAAGAAGAGAGAAGGAGAGAAGAAAAGCAAGAGGACATTCGCCAATTTCTCCCAAGGCTACCGCGTGCTACTGCAGCTGTGAGTAAACGAACGATAAATTTGCCCTGAAAAATAAAAATAAAAGGAAAGATCGAGCAGAACCGGAGAAACATCTCGCGCGATGCACAATACGAGTCTTCTCTCTTCCTTGCTTTTCCTCCGTTTCTTTTTCTATTTCCCCATTTCCTTCACGTGGAACTGTTCACCAATCGAGAATCGTGTCGGCGATCAAATTCAATTTCCGTTATCGATTCACTTTCGCGCTTCTTTATGGTATAAACAATCCAATAATGAAACGATAGAAAATCGTGTAATCGGTGTTCGAGAAACGGACATTAATTAATTTTATATTATAACGTTTTATTTCTGTTCAACATTTGACGAGTAAAATTTTCTAGGTGTTAACTTTTCTTTCCCAATTTTACTACTATAGAATCAGAGTTTAATTTGTTGAGAATTCATTATAAATTGTTCTTTATACGAGTAATACGAGAATTATGCAGTCAGTTTCATTTCCATGTAGCATACACGGAATATAGGTTATAAACACGCTCATTCAAGTTATGCCGTACATTCTACAACTTCGAGGTATTCTTCTCCTTCAAACTCTACTTCGAAAACCCTGCTGTGTATTTCCATATTGTTCCATAAAGTTAAATTTACGCCGCCGCACTTTCTCCATTAAAGTTAAAAAATATACAAACACATTGTTTCTAAAACGCGTGTACATCTTTGAAAGAACGGAAACTGGGTCTCTTCAATATTGAATTACCTTTTCCTAAGATATGTACATGTATCGTTTCTCATGCTATTAAAGATCATGCTAAAAATGTAGTATTTCATGTTAATTCCATACCACATGTAATATTCTTGCTTTTTTATACATTTAGCTATAATTTTACCAAAGTGTGTTATCCATGTAATAAAACATATTTATTACTATTATTATTATCTCTGATATAATAATCTAAACAATTTGTTCGCGTCACTCTTTCAAGAGGATACACGTACAATATTTCATATTAAAATTCGTCCGGAAAATGTCGTCATCGTCGACGTGATAATACAAAATTCGAAACAATCAGGTTTCGTGTCAATGCACAAGCGATCTACTGAAATTCGCGATTCGTATCTCGCTCGTCCGCGCTGACCCTCTTTCCGGAATACATTATATCGTAACGTCAGTCCTAATTATCGATTGCACACACATACACACCGTGTACGACTGCATCGTCCCACATTTCACAAGTGGTTTTCGCCCTGCAGAATTTCTTCTCCATTCCTGTTTCTTTCTTAGCCCCTTTAGCAAAGGCAGCGCGACAAGGTAAGCTTGATCTCGCGGGGTCTGCTATTTACTCATGGCACTTTGATTAAAAAAGAAGGCGTGAAATTTCTTGGTAACGAGCAACGAGGGCCCGAGGATTTTTTAATTAAAAACCGAGGCAACGGTTGCGAAAACATTCAACATCGACGTTCGCAATCGCGGGCGACGATCTTTCACAACGAAATCCAGGTCGAAAACACCGACAACGTTGTATTATTTCGAACGAAATTACAAGGCGAAACAGAAAGAACGTCGAGGAAACGACGGAAATCTCGTTAAGGCGCGCGACATTATCTTCTATTTGCTTGGCGCATATGAAATGTCAAATGTTTATTTGAAGTTTGAATTTGGCGCGCCAATACCACAATCGTCATTAGTAAATCAATAAAACGTGCAAGAATTATTAAATATTTTAGTATACAATTTTTATACTAAAGAGAAATCGTACAGGCGACGTTATAATACACTCGTTAATCGATATAATTAATTGATAAGTTATATGTATGGATATCAAATTAGAATCGTGGAATTCACAATCGCTCTTTTATATGTATAAAAACATTGAAAATTACAATTATCTTACAGATATACAAGTTTCAATGCTACCATTCTGTGTGGTACTTATCTCGTTCCAATTCAATCTACAATTAAAAGCATAACAAAGTTTCTTCACGGAATAGCACAAGGAAGCAGCTCTTAAAAGTAATCAATGTAAAGTGTGAATCTCCATGATGTTAATAGAAAGAAAGACGCTTCTTTTGTTTCCCTCACCGAGGTAATTCTCTCCATCGAAAACAGTTCTTCATAAAAGGAGCACGTTGAACAAGGAAATGTCGTTGTGAGGTTATTTCAAGGTAGTTTGACGAGAATTTAGTGTTATTACAGTCATTGGGGGCGTCCAGAAACGTATTTCAGGTACAGCCCTTAATTTAGCACGAGAAACCTAGCTAACAATCTTTTCAGAATTTAGATTTCTATCTTCAGATCGGTGTCCCGTGATATTCTATGTGACGTTTTTAAAACCATCTCTAGTCAGGGCACGTACTTCTAAATGAAGATTTATGGTGTGTGCTTCAGTAAACACGCTTTCAACAACGAATTTAACGCACTGAAATAGCGAACCTATTGGTAGAAATCACTAACGATGAAACTAATCACTGATTTCAAGTTTTTTATCCAAATTCCCTTCAAACTTTCATATTTGTAGATCTACTTATTAATTATTAAATAATTAGATCTACTTATTAATTTATTAAACTTTGGTATTTGTAGATCTACGCTTGTTATATTTATAAATCCATTTTTATCAATCTTCACCCTTTACAAATGAATGTTTTTCACATTTTGCTATTTATAAATCAATTTCTTTCAAACTTTCATATCTACAAATCCGTGTTGCCCATAATTCGTGTACCGATAAATCCATCCAATTAATTTCAGAAATTTCAAAATAAGTTCTTTCATCGTCTCACGATTATCACAATATACCATTCATAAAAACACGAGGAATTATCCAATTCGCAGAAGAACGAAATAACGAGTTCGGTGGATTTCTATTAAGTCATTGCAGCGGCTCGAAACGCGGCCGCCTTATCAGTTCGGTAATGCACCGCGGCGAGGGGTGTTTTTTTGTATAACCAGCCACCCTTCTTGCAAGTTATGCGCCGTTAAGGTGGTCGCAGTTTAGGTACGTAATGAAATTTAAATGGCAGCCAAGTCTAACGGCGACAGCAATTGCAGCAACGCTGGCTGACAGGTCACGTTACGAGACTTCTTATCGAACGAGTGTCGTGCACACTTGCTCCTAGCCCGTAGCTGACTATACAATCCATCCTTTCTACCTACTCATCGTCACGTGCGTTTTCAACGTTCCTTGAATTCATGCACACAGGTTTCGTTCAATTCACCGCGCGGGAGGGAAAAGCTTCACGCGTTTAATCACGCTTTACGGATGGTTCGATATAATCTTTGTTTTTTCATCAATTTGCTTTTTCGTGAGATATATATTTGCTAGCAATTATTTTATGTTATTTATAGTTGGTGATATATACATATATAATATTATAATATATATATTTATTTATTTACTTATTTATTTATTTGTACCTTTCACTACACTAATTTATATTTATTTGTATGATATTTAATTTGAATTTTTATAATGGAACGTCATAATCGTAAAAAATTGAAAATCACACGAGATAAATACGATTCTTTTGGCAATTTTCTGATTTTCATGTTACTCTTTATCTAATAGAGAATATCTTAATATAAGAGGGAAGTAATCTGTTTTAAATTCAAAGAGATGAAGATATTAAGTCAGGAGATGTTCCAGTTAACAAGTTAAATAAATTCCTTTAGTATTACGAGCCAGATAGATAAAAAAGATACAGAAAAAAAAAAAATCTAGGAAATAAAACATTTCGAACGAACTAAAAGAAAGATCCTATTTTATAACAAAAAATCACTCGATAATACGTTCAATCTGTAATGTTATTCTTTCGCTAACGATGGACCGGTTTTGCTGGAAATAGAAGTAATGGTGACTGGAAGACGGGCCATCCCGGATGGAAAAATCGATTTCTATAATTGAATTGCGAGCGACCGAAAAAAATGGGAGGTGAAACGAGCTTCATCGTCCCCGAGTATCCCGGCATAAAAATTTCAACTAGTTCTCTCTAGTCCCTCTGCAATTTTTTGCATGGAAAACAAGTCGTGCGCCCTTTCCTCGTTTCTGGGTGCTCTTTTTATTATTTTTCTATCTTTTTTCTTTTTATTTTATTCGCTCATTACCCTCCCGTTGGTTTACGCCTTAATTTCTCTTTGCCGTCCACCCCTCTTTCGCAGTGCCCGACCTTTCTGGCCGCTTGACCATTATTTACACCTACCCCTCGTCCATTCTCCTCCTCCTCCCACCGCCGCCCCTCCCCCTCCCGCCTTGTTCAAGCTCGATTGTATCCCAAGCGTAAATAAATGACCCCGTGATTTTTAATTGGACTCGGCCCGGGCTCTCGAGTTTTCAGAATAAACGAGCTGTCCGACGAATAAGATCGCGACAGAAGTTGAAGAGGGGGTTGCGCGTCGATTCCCCGCTCAACTTTTCCCTACGAACAGCTTTCATCCTTAAAAAACGTTGCTACAATCACATTATGTAAGTTAACGGGAATCCATATCTGAGTTGGATGGATATCACCATTTTATATTTGGATAGAGAAACTTGAAGTGTTTTATGATTAAAATACAATACGCTACAAGTATCTGCGTGCGTTTACAAATATTCTTATATAGCGACAGGTTTGGTAATGAAACGAATAAACTCTTTTAAGCATCAAGTTCGAGAATAAAACAAGTAAGTTTCACAAATGAAAAGATAGCTGATCGTCCAATTTGACATAGGATTAACAAATCGTAAGAGAGAAGTCAACATCTTTAACCTTCTACGATATAAATCGTCATTTGTATCACTTATTTCTGCAATAAACGATATACTTGGTAATTTGATCAATCGCAAAATGGCTTGAAAACACGTATGTTTTCCAAAAACTCTGAACATCGCCTCCATGAAAGAAATACGAAATAAGAAATAACGTAGCAAGCTAAAAACAGAATACACGTCCAAACGATCACGCGAAACCTAGCCACGAACTAATAAATTTTTCAAAATTCTCAATTCCGGCTGAATCGCCCCGTAAATCCGGCGCCACAAAAATTCGCCGTAACACCAAATCGCCTGTCGGTTTCAGAACGTGAGTTGCTTGCATCGTGGTGCGAAACGATGGGGTTTGCGCTCGGTTATTCGTGGGAGGCGAGCAGGATCGGGTCAGCGAAGAATGTTAAACGTAAATCTGGCGCGGTGGTAGCGTTAGAAGCGAAGAAGTCTGATCCAGTTCGAATTCTGACCCAGTTTTTAGGCGATACAACAAGAAATTGTTATTAGGTCGCGATATATACACTGGTTCTTTCGAATTGATACATACGTGTGATAAATTCGCTTATGAGTATTGGCGATGTAAGTTTGATAAATTATTGGGACGAGTATTGATGCGCCAGATTCGAGCTTCAAAGAAACGTATTTTTCGTATGTATTAACCTAATACTATCTGGAACCTTAAAAAATGTATTAAAATCTGTTTTTGTTACGAATCATAGATTTATTACGTTGGATACACAACAACAAGTATATTAATGATTACGAATGTAAGAGTATATCGCCACGAGACAAGAAGTTCTGGCATTTACGATGCAAACGAAATCGGGTTCTCGCCATATTCCCCTCTCTCCGCGTCTCTTTCTCAGTCCTCCGGTTTCTCCACTTTGGAATACGTTAATTACTCAAAGGAATTTGCCTGGCCGGCCCTCCTTAAGCGTTATCAAGTTTCATGGATTTAGTAGCTACGCGTCACGGAATCGTCGCTGTGAAACGCTGATGGAAAAAAGGAACGTTAGCGCCCACGCGAGAGTAATTAAAACTTTAAGAGATTTCCGACCGGGCCCGCCGGGCGGATCAGTCTTATTATAAATCAGGAAAAGTGAAGAGCGCCGTAATCCGGAAAGATCTCGTTGCTTCTGAAACATTAACGTTGCCTGCTCCACGAGTAACAATGTTGATTACAGGATTCCTTGTGTCCTTCTATCATGTAACGTTGGTGACGTGATTATATGCTTTCCAGGTATAGGGGAGACTTCAAAAGGGATCGCTTCATTGTCAATTTTTCTTTTCTTTTATTATAATTTCTCTCACTTAGTGGAAGGTTTTTGAGAATTGTAATTGTACTTCCTATACATCTCGAATTTTATTCCAATTCTTAAACGGTCTTCAACTTTTGATTTCGTGTAATAATTACCACCCAAATTAATTTGCATTTCCTATGATTTTCACTACTTATATACTGTATCTTTATGCCAGGCAACAAATCAAAATTTATAATTAAACTCTTCGATGCGAGATCAAATTCAACGTAATACCAAACGCATACACGTATCCAGCATCTGGTAAGCCGCTTGGTTTTCATTCGCATTCACCAACAATAAGGCGATTCAATTTCACGCCTACGTAACGCGCTCTGTTCTTACAGAACAGTCGACGTGGTATTGTTCGTCTTTTTGGTCGATCGATGGATCCGTGACAGAGAAGAAAAGAGAGATACGCTTCCTACTGACCCAAATCCGCACGGGCCGCTGACGGCACACGAATAGAGAAAGAGAGAGAGAGAGAGAGAGAAATAGAGAAAGGAACGTGTACGTAGGTACACTTTGTAATCTGCATATCGATTTCCCGAAGAAATGCGTTATTCATGGGGGACAGAGTCGTACGTCGCAGAAGCAGAAGCTGATACGCGTGATCGCGATACTCTAAACCCATTTCGAGACTCAACGACGACACACTCTGACGCAGGGGGAAGAAAATGCGAGCAGACAACTGCTTCAGACGGACAGGTAAGCGAAACTGAAGAATCTTTCCGTGGAGTGGACGAGAAAGCGTGGAGAGACGTACGAAAGGTTTATGACATCAGCGATGTCTCGCCATGGTACTGATTTTGAACGATATTGCAATTACAGTGATTAAATGTATGATATTTTGAAGGAGCTACGTGCAATTAACATTTCATTGTATAAAACGACCAACCTGATATAACACGTAATATGATCTAATTAAGAACCAATGATATGTATGTACCATAAACCATAAACGTACAATATATAATTCTACAAGAGGATGAAACTCGTTAATTTTACAAAAGATTAATTTGGTAAAATCGTTCGAGCACAGTGAATAGATCACTGATGATAACGATTCGTCGATTTCACACTTTTCAACGGTAGTGTGTCAATGATCTTTGGATATTGATCAAGAGATCCGAATGTCGATGAGACCGCGGGATTTTCAGCACGTTGCGATCGTAATTAAATGGCTACGATCGGCAACTAAACGCAACCCGGTTTGTAATAAAGCGAGAGAATGCGGAGGTGCACTCGTTCATGGTGACAATAGCCGAACGACCCGGGCACGAATCAATTAACTGAAGTTGACGCAGCGAAACCGAAGTGTCATTATCAGTGCAGGCTAATGCGTAATGCTTTTGGAGATTGATTTCGAACGGTTCGTTTCGAAAATCACGGAGCAAATAACAAACGAGAAACCGATCGACGAGTGCGATTTGTCTTTTCCAATCTGAAACAGAAAACCGTGTTTCTTCCACTCTTCTTTTGTTCCTGTTACAGTCACTTGATTGATTTGGTTTTTCTATGGCGTTCGACAAAGAAACGATACAAATGATAATAATAAAAACAATACTTAATAACGAAGGCTATATATAAATAATTGTGGTAAAAATAATGCGTCGTTGTGTCCTGTTAAAATTGTCAATTTACGTTATTAAGAGTAATAAAACATTCTTCTATATAATATAATAGAAGTTAGATACACTATGACACGTATTAATAAATTTAATAATAGTTTTATCTGAACTTGAATATTGCTCATTAAAGTCAGCTTTGTATGAATTATTATAAAAAGGTCATAATCATGTTTTCGTCTCAATGAAAGTAAACATTAATATCACGAAAAACGCTCGTATACTTTGATAATTTCTGTAACAAAATTTTAAAAAATTACTCTTAATAAAATCCGTCATTTTGACTGATTTGGTAGATTTAGTATTAACCCGCTATACAGTATCTGTTTTCAAATCAATTTCAGTTTATATCTACCTAATTCTCAGAAGTCTTCCTTTAATACGTCTTAAGCATCATACTTTGTATTCGCTTTATTAAATTCGAACGGCGAATCAAATGATGCTCCGGACCAATAAACAGAGTGTACAATGGTTGCAACCATTCATAAATTATCCGCATGAAAGGATAGCGCTGTACCTCGCGTACGAACGGGCGAAACATCAAAGATGGAGGATCCTCTTTATCCGTGCGAGCTTGGTGTTCTTTCGCGAAAATAAAAAAGTCTCGAAACGTCTTGAGTGATTGTTGCACGAACGGGTTATGCGTTCTGAATGCGCTTTATTATAAGCATCATTTGTTATCTCTTTAAAAACGACAATGCTATGGGTTTAGCACGCGGCACAAGCGGATGAAAGCAGGCACGAGGAGCGATTTATCAGCTCGCACGATGACAGGATCAGTCATCTCCTTCTCGTTCGTCTTCTTCTCCGTCTCTGCTGTTGCACCTCGAATCTTTCTCCAGATATTCATCTCGAAAATAACATATTCCACGCTGTTTAACCGCATTAATGGAATTCGTGTTGTCTCTGTCCTACCTGAACGATTCTCTTCTCTGCGTTATAAATTAATTTATTCTAAAATGTTTTAACCTCTTGCCAAAATGAATTATTTTGTAATCTATACATATGGACAAAAAATTATCTTCTTACAGGCCTGAAAATTTAGAGTCAGAGTTAGCTCATGATGAAAACCTTTCGTATACTTTACTTATTTTTGTATACTTAGGACACTTAAACTTTAAAAAGACCGACGTTTCATATGCACCAACCTAATATTCCTTTCTCTATATACAAACACGAACTTGGATAAAAATCCGCAATCCAATCACCACGAACCTAAAACTACGTGTAAATACAGTGCCAAACTACTTGGAAGATCGAAAACACGAAGAGAAGCAGCGGAATGAACCTCGTACGCCCCAAATCTCAGAGTACAGGTAGCTTTGTTTCCCATTCGAAGAAAATGGGACATGGTGACAAAGTCGCATCAGTGTTGGATGAGCTAAAGAGGAAAGTACCAGGCGAGTTCGCATCACGGACAGGCAGCTGCAAGGGTAATCTGTCAATTTATCCGTCAACGGAACTCTCACTAGGTTAGCGAGGGTTTCAGAGATCGCAGATATATTCTTCTTTTCCCAAAGCTCCCTGTGCATTGCGTCGTGAGGTCACGTATACCTTCTGATCCTGTTCCACGACTATCGTCAGGGATCTCTGTACGTTGGGACGACGACGACGACTACGACGACGATGACGACGACAACCCTCAGGAACAAGCGGGAATTTTGAGTTCTGACGTGAGAAGAGCTCGTTATCGGGTAGTTCGATGAGATTCGCTCGATCATCTCGCTTTTCTGTCGCTCAAAGAGCCTTGAAATTGAAAAGGATCCTTTTCTCCGTGTCACAGAAGCTGCCCCTTTAGTCCGACACGGAAAAATCAAGAGATCTCCAGCCGTTTCGAAAGCAGTTTACATTAGAAGTGAATATACACATACGCTACGAAAACTAAAGAAACAGAAAATTTCTAGAAATTTTGCTACTCTGTTTCAAAAATTCTATATTCTGATCGAAAATTGATAAATTCTTTTACCTGTAAATAATTTATATTCCAACCTAAAAGCTCCAAGTTCTTATGGGTAAACACTTATATCGCGGCTCGTGGAAACTATAGAATTATTAAAGATTAAAAAATATTCATACTAAGACAATGAAACTACATCTCGTAGAGAAAATTGTTGCGAAGCGCGGATGAATGTACGAATTTACCTATACGCGAAAGTGGAAACGCCACTTCGTCATTGCTTTACGGTAACGGTTATGCTTCTTGAAAGTTTAGTAGTTTGCTAGCATCCTCTGCTGTCTCTTTCGGTTCTGAACGTCCATGCATTCGTCGTATCTTTCTCCCTTTCGGCCTCTCTCTCTCTCTTTCTCTCTCTCTCTCTCTCTCTTTGCATCCCACACGTTACACCACTTTCGACCCCTTTCGAAGCGCTACATCTACTCCGCTAAGAGCTAAGTTGTACATATAACACCACGATGTTGTAAAAAGTAGAAAAAGTATAGAAAAAGGGAAAAGAAATGTATGAGTGTGCAGGCTGTCGCGTAACTTGTACAACCGACAAGGGGTTGATTCTGTTAAAAAAGAATTCAATGTATATTATGGGAAAATATTGTTTACCCTATATAAAAATCATTCTATATAAGAGAAACTAATACAAAATATATACAAACGCTTTATTCTACATAAAAATAATCCGTGCAAAATGTAGAGAAAAGTCTACTCGTTCCAGGATCCCAGAGAATATTTTGATTCCACTGAAAACGAAATTTTCTGAAGTTCTTGAAGACTTGAGAAGATACGTGTGAATCTGATAATTATAACCTATTTATAATAATTAAGAATAATTAAGATAATTAAGAATATAGAAAATGACAAGGTTTGCCTTATAATATCTAAGTTTTATTCACAATTAGAAACGGAAGTTCCATTTCGTAGTTACGTACAGAAATAATTTTCACTTCAATTCATAGTATTTACCATTTAAGAAAAAATGAACTGGTTTAACAGAGATTTGAATTTCGAACTAAACCAACGTATCGATTTATTTCTACAACAACAAGAACATTTCTATGCGATAATAAAAATCATTCGCAAAATTAACGAGCGTGACAACAAAGTTCAAACGGTATTTTACATATCGCACATTTATGTTGGCTTGATGATTGGCACGATTAGCGAATCGTTTTCTGGTTCTATCTCTTTCGTAAAACGGATAGCAGACGTCACATCGGGCCGAGTTCCTGGGCAAAATTTCCGAATTAACCGGACATTAAACGGGTGGGGGAGGGAGGAAGGGCGAGGTATTTCGTTTGACGAAATCCGTAAACGCGTTAGTAACTTTCGGCGAATTACACGGTCCAGGAGAAAGTTCCCGGTTAGCTCGCCTCCCTGTATCACCCCTTGGGAAAGTTAGTCGTACCACACGTAAGTCCCACCATGTCACGTAATCGTACAGTGATCATGTTAATCGGGCAACCGATAAACCAGCGTGAACTTGGCTTACCACGTTGAGGTTTAATCATCTGTCTTGGCTAACGATCAACTCCTAAACATCCTTTGCTGCTTTATCTTTTCCTTATCAAAAATACGAAGTAAATCAAACGTCTTGACAGTTGGTCTGTAAGTAACTGGATGATTCTATTTATGAGACACGAATATATCAGACACGAATTACGATTTCATATTTCGTTTGGTACAAATTCCACTGATTCATAAGTTGACTACATGGATTATTTAGAAAGTATTTCCCTTGCTACATAGTCTTTTCTCTAGAAATTATCAAATATTTAGACTCACTGCATATTAAAAAAAGGATTCTAACGTTTAATTTCCTTTGGTACCAATATCTTTCCACAAGTCGTTTCCAAGCCACGAAATAAGGAATATTCTTCCCCGATTGCGCAGAATATTTAAATAGGCTCTCCGACGTTCGTTCTGATTTCAAAGTGGCAGCTTCTCAGTCTGTCTTTTTCGTGAATGAAAAATTTTATTTCAAACAGGAGCAGGATTCCGTGGCTGGTTGGTGAGATGGGAAAGAAGGAAATCTCACGGGACGTCAGCCAGGATTTTCCGGCTGTCCCTTCGTTTCGAAAGACCCCTTCGACCCGTCACTTAATAATCTTTATCCTCTAATTCCGTAGGATACGTAAAGTCGAGCGGTTAAGTCCGCTGGATTAGACCATGACCGACGAACAGAAAGACGAGGGTTCAACGGTTCCCATCATCCGTGCCTCAATCGTTAAGAAGAAGGAAAGAGTAAAAGGAAAGTGTTAGATAAGCGGAAATTAGGTTGGTGCATCTGAAATGTCGTTTCTTTGAAGTTTGAATTTCGCGTGTCAGTACCTGAATTATCATTAGCAAATTATTAACTCTTGAAGAATTATTTTACGCTAAAAATAATATTATTCGGTATTATTATAAACTTGTGAACTATGTACGATTAAATTAAATTTCTTAATTATTTAAATTTAATTAAATCTACCAATGCATCATTTATTTTAAAGAGGTTTATCGATCTTATTACGTAATTATCTTAGAGATTTATAACGTATGGACTTTTATTTGCAATTGGCTTGCAATGTATTATGTATCAAGGAATTGTTGTTCTTGCATTATTTTTTCCTTTTGTTTAGTGTTAAATGATTATATATAGACTTCAGTAACATAAAAAGAAGAAAGGAATAAAAAGAAAATAAGAGAGAAAAACGTTACTTAAGCAGGTAGAAATATGAATATTCATAGAAACTTCCTGAGCGAAAATAGTTCAATTTCGAAGACTTCTTTTCGATATTGAGCTTCTAACGGCGATACATTCTCCAATATTGACACGAACGATTGCACCATATTACAATCGACGTGCTCCAATTTCTTTCTCTCTTTCTTCTTTCCTTTTGCTATTGCAATGATCCGCCACTGTATTATCCTCCGTGTTCTATATTCCACCGGATTTTTCTACGTATCTATTATATTGAACCTACACACACGAAATTACGATTCGAAGAACGTTTAATATGAATTTGAAGGTTTCGTTCGTTGTTATAGTTTTGCCTCTAAACCTAATATTACGGAAGTTTTCCTACTACAAATGCCTCTAAACAATTATATTTTTAATACTAGAACTATCAACCTCTTATGCGTGCATAATCTAAATATAAATTACAATTGTATAATTACAATGAAATAATAAATGTATAATCGTAAATATGTCGACTTCAATAAAAATTAATTCTTCCAAATATACCTACATCTTACGAAAACTAAATTATTAACTGATATTAAAAGGAAAACGAATTTCACAGATTTGCTGACGTTTCGAGTTTCATAAGAGCGTGTTGCAAGATCAACATGCCGAATAATTCGAGGTGCAAATCTGTTTAATACGCAGTTGTGGATCTCTTCCTTAGTCCTCTTCCTGTTGGCGCCACGTTTCCGTCGAATGTTCTTGCTTTTCAACGTGGTGCCCTTGTAAGATAGCTTTAGGCAAGGCACGCAATATCCGCGTAACGTGTCCTTTGCCCTATCGAAATCGGCACGGCTAATAATTACCACCCTCGAAAATTCTGTTGCTCGGGTGGCACCCTTCGCGCCATTTCACGCATCGCTAAGTTGACGCAACGATCTCGAAGGTGGGCCAGTGTACCAGGCTTGGTTGAGTGCCTTCACTCGCACCCGTTCAGATATCTTGCCTTCGGGGCTAAAATCTTGCGGGGGACGACTGCAATTCAATGAAATTGAGGGGATGAAATCAGCTTTCGCGTCGCTCAGTCGTTACATTTTTCCCGTCATCCATTCCTCGATGGATACACGCTCGATCGGCGGCAATATTATTCGGGAAAATTAAGTGGAAAATACAACCGGTAATCGTGTGCTTTTTTTCTTAGACGATACATTTTTGGACCTTTCTCGATGAATCTTGATATCTTCTGCACGTTGCGATGAATAGGGATGTTGCGTTACGAAAATGATAATTAAACTATGAATTTGTATATTTTATGCTGAGTATAAAATATGACATGGATTTTAAAATTTATATGTTGACAATGTGATCCAATTCTGGACGTTCTCCAATTCTGACGTTCGATCGATTTTCTTCAAATGATTCAGGAGTACCAATATCGCACAATATCCGCAGGACTTGCTTGCCAAAAAGTACTGTATAATTCGCCATTTTTCTTTGTAAAGCATATTTAATCGAGAATATCGAGGAATTTTGCGAGCGAGTTTCCTATTGTCGACGTTCAGAACCTGGAAAAATCGCGTGCTCGTATCAAATGTTGCGCAAATTTACATAACATACTTTCCAGCCGCGTAGCTGTAATGCTCATCAAGTTGTTTACAGACTGAAAAATTCATCACGGCCGACAACCGTTTGCACAGCACTGAACCCTGCATCGTCGTGCACGTAATCACGGAAATTATTTAAAACGCCTCGCTATCGTGTACTTCGATTTTCAACGGACTTCTTATAACGTACGAACCATAATCAAATACGAAAATGTAAATGATCGGCAACAATAGAAAGAAAACTACTTACGAAGATACGAATGATACACGCTTCTGTACAGATTTCCCTTACATATATGATTAGTAGTTAATTTTTCTGTCAGGTGTTCTAAAAATATCTTCAGTTTAAAATGACCCAACCATAGGATCGCGAAAGTTAATCTCAACAAAATGCCATGTTTGGCCATGGCGTGTGTGCTAAGGTAATTCGAGTGTGTATGAAGCAGCCCAGAGACGTTCGAACTGCCGAGTACCCTTGAATTAAACTACACAGGGAACCTAATACAGATACGAGCCGAGCCACGACGATGTGTTGAGCTATAAAAGATCGTTTCAGCGCCCCGCAGATTGGCTATTAAAACCTTCCATACGAAGTGCCTCAAGAGCGCGCGTTCACTCCTACGAAATCCCCTAACTTCACTGCCGACGAGAAGGGTTGTTTCCAATTTTCCTGAATTACGCCCGCCACGACGATGCGTATAGTTGATAAAATTCGTTTTCAATCCCTCTCCGTGCTCGAATGGATGGCTTAATATCGTTGTTACTCTCTCGCGCGCGTTAAATAGCGTCGTTTATGCTTGGAAAGTTCTCCGCTAAAATTTCGATACGAGGTACACTTTGCTTCGCGTGTGATCGAGCCGGTGTGATTCGGCTGTGTTTAACGCGTATAATTGTGTTCTTTAAGTCGCTTTCGAAAGTAGTCGAGCTTATTCGTTTGTACCAAGTTTTTTAAATTTGAGAAAAATATGACGTACCAATGTTGAAATTAGGACAGAAAAATTCGAGAGTTGTAACACGGTTGAAGTAACGAATTTAATCGCTTTATTTAGCGATGAAATGAAGTCAGTTAGGTGGATGAAAAGTGATTTACATTAGAGATATGACACGCTTTCGTAACATTAATTTTTAAAAAAGCCATTCGAAGGCAGAATAGATAACGTGCAGTTAAGAACTGACCTCGTGAGATATCGCTGCGTGAATAATAGCGATATATTGTCTATCGTTTCTGTTTGCATCGTGATTCTTATCTATTATTCCATGGAAGAATGTAGAAATGGAGGTGAAATAATGTTTGGCTATCACTTTCTTCGTTAAAAGCAGCGTGCCGAGGAAAATGAATTATTTTCAAGCGTACCCTAAATTTACTGAAACCAGTTGATCTTCACGTTGAAAGGGTAAAGTAGCTTTAAAATTTCTGCTATTGCTTGAACTAAAGGATCATTATTGGTCAAATTACTTTAATACATTTTTCAATTCTTTCAAGACAACATCACAAAACCTTCGCAATGTTCTTCTTTCTCGTAAGAATCTTTTTGTTAAATTCAAGATGAAAAGTAACTGTCACTTGAGAAATATCTTATCCCTAACATTAGCATTAAGAAAGTGTTCTAATAAAATTAGAAATAATCCTAATAAAAAGCAAGTATCGAATAAAATTGGATATTGATTCGAATGAAATATTTAGAATATTTATTCCCAACTGTAATTACGGAGACCTGGATATCTGAATCTTCTAGGTTAATTCAGTTCTCGTGGACGTTTCCTTCAGTAATTCAAAACAATCGGGCCAATTTCACGGTCGATTTCTTCGATGACCCTTGCATAGTTAATCGATAGCCATCTTCTTGGGACATCTAATTGCGTTTTTGTATAGGCCCGGAGGATACGAGACGGAAAGAATAGAGTCTAGGGTATCTTGATGTTGGACATCCGATGAGAGAGGCAGCATGATAAGGTGGAGGCTCCTCATGAATACAATAATAGCACCGTGCCCTTCGAGCAACGAACCCCAACGTCGTGGCTTTTAATGAGGAATATTGTCAATGTAGACTACGTTTACCAAGAATCTGTATTCACCGTGCTTCTTTATTAATTTCTCGAGGTAATGGAAAGCGAGCTGCCCGTTTCGATAGAACGGTTCATCATCGATTTATTGATCCACCAATGCCAATGTTTTATTAACAAGAAGAAATTATATTAGAAACAACTTCTTTATTAGAACGAAAAATGGCAAAATTTGTACGAATTTTTGAGATTGGGACAAAATGAAACACATCAAAAAAATGGATGCTTTTTGTGGAATATTATATTAAGTTAAGAACAACGTCAACAAAGGCTATTAACTTTTGTATCTGTACTTTTCTTTGATTTGATTGAGAGAAGACAAGAATCATGTGAAATTTTCAAAGTTAATGCAGAATAAAACAGGTGGAAATATTTGAAGAATCTTATACTAAATTCGTACTTTGTCTATTCAATTAAGAAATACAGTTGATTGATAAATATGTTATATATTATTATTCGTACACATTGTATTACAGCCTATGGAGCATAAAGGTCTACCATATCTATTTTTTCACGAATTCTAGCGAAAAAGCCAACGGAACGTGGCTGTGAATCGTTCCCAGCGGGTCGTGAATGAATGTTATATGAGGTATGAATTCTCCTGCCGTCTTTCCATTTCTCGAGGATCATTCGTCGCGTAGCGTTTCTTCGACGAGAGGAAAAATGGGACTAGGGATGACAATGGATAATCGAGCCTACCGTTTCTTCGCGTGTTTGTTTCGGTCACATCGAGGGGAACGCGAACGAAAAAATCTGCATACATCGCTCCCAGGACGCTCGTACATTTTCCCCCTCCTCCGCCATTCGCTAACACTCACTCGTCTACCAGAAAGTGATCGTTGGGTTCAACGTTTGGGCGACGAGGGCTCACTTCGATGTCAGAGAGAAGCGTTAAAGGTAGTCAACGAAGTTTCATCTTGGTAGTCAAGAGTCCCTTGCCTGCGTTCCTATACCACAGGCTACGGAGTCATAATGAACAATTAATATGCAAACAGCGATTACTTGATTCCAAGTTAGGCGGTTGCTTTTAATAGGCTGCTCTCAGAAAGCTAGGTCAAAATCGGAGCTTGCCTTCACGCGTGCCTATCTCCTCTCCATTGTGTTTATCCGAATCGAAATTTTCTGTCTAACATTCCTTGCTTCCCAGCCACTCTTTTGCGCGCTGTCTCGTGCCATAGCGGGTGAAATTTTATGGCGTGATAAAGCAACAACGCTAATTAAAAAATTTCCCCTCTCTATAAATTTCTTATCTTACACTCGATTTGCTTTCTGGTGACGTAAATTGGATTATTACAGCCACGGTAAGAAGGACGAGTCTAGTTTTCAGACGGCCTGGCGCTCGAATAATGCTTTCATTAATAATTTGAGACAACAAACGACGGCGGAAGGGAAAGAGAGAAATGGAATCCGTAAGCCGGAGATATTAAGCGCGTATAATGAAATAGAGGCGGCATCGTCACTACCAGATAGTTCTTGCAACTACTTTCCTGTAATTTTCATTTTACCATTTCTATTTTATAAAAGGAAGAAAGGCAGAAATTTTATTGCGTGTTTCTGAAATAAGATAGCCAGTGTGACAGTTTGTCATTCTTTCGTAGCTCGAAAATTTCTGCTATACATGGAATTATCTTGAAATTTTATATTGATATAAATAGGAATTTTTAGTTATTGTTAAGTTCAATAACATCAGATTATATATTTCTTTCTTTAATAGATCATTTAATTTTCACTGTGAATAATTTTCCATTAAAAATATTAAGATTATTCCGTGGATCAAAAAAATGAAGAGATCAAATGGATTACGCAGATCTAATCTAAATAATTTAAAATAGAAAATATCTTACTTGATCCTTATCCTGTTACTTTCTTTTTGTTTCAGGTATGAGCAAAGTAATCGTTATCGCCCCCAATAAATACTGTAAGCAGTAAGGCAAGTATGTATTATTATAACATGCATTACTGTTAGTTCAAAATGGACTTGATATAATAACTACACAAATCATCTATTATAATATACATTTAATATAGATATTCTCCATCTTATTCAATCTATCATCGATTTATTCCTCGAGTTCGATATTATAAATCACAATTGTATTTCATAAAACATACCCACAAAATTAATTAGCACAGATAACGAAATCCCTAAAAGTAGATTTCCCGATAAAACCTCAGCCTCTTTCTCTCATTTTTCTCATTATTCTACCGGTACACGCCCTCTCTTCCTTAAAATTTACAAACACCATTTTCGATATATCAACACATGCACATTTTCACCTAGGTAAATAAAAATCGCGCCGGTACGAATAACTCGAGCGTAGAATAAGAACGAGCTTGGAAACCTCGAGTTCAGGGATGGTGGTTACACAGCATACGCGGAAAACATTTTGACCCCGGAAGAAGATCGGGGACGCGTGAAGCCCGAGGCTCGATCCGCAAAAAGTTTCCGCTTTACGAGGCCGCGCGTCTTGATTCGCGCCTCGAGACGCGATACTGAAAATGTGCGACTGCATCGAATCGCCTGCAATTCTGCTTTTCCTCTGAATTTGGTAGCGGTGCATCGATGCACAGGTTCACGATGTGAAACTGAAAATATATGCGCGTCGGAGCACAGTAATATCAGATCTATTTTACGAGCGCGAGAACGCCAAGGCCTCGATGATTCACCGTAACTTTTAGCCCCCATAACGGATGCCATTGCGCGTTCCCGGCGAATTTTTATTCGCACCAATGCTCAAGGTACAAGGTTCCTCTTCTATCTTCTATCTGCCCATCTTGTTGTTTTTCTGTCTTTGTTTCGTTCATCGTTTGCTCCGTTGCTTGTCTTTGATCCCCACTGGTGCTGCAGTTTACGAGGTTCCCGTTGAAATAAATAAGCATTCGCGAGGAAGATTCGTTTTTCTGTCGTTGGTGTGGGTTTCGAGTCAAGAGAAGAATGTTCGAGATATGAATAATTTGCACTAAGTTGTATTTTCGTATCTCTTTTTGAACAAACTTAGCTTGAAATTGATCCCACTTAATTTTTATTTAATCCCAACAGCATAAAAATTTATTTCAGAATTCCAGCAAGTCCGCTAAATTTTCGAAAATGATAATAGATGTAAAGTCGAAACTAGAATGCCTTTGAGAAATTCGAATTATTCCGACAGGTATAAGTAATTCGAGAAATTAACGCGAGAACATTCTTTTATGTAAGTAGTAAACTCTGATTTCTCCTTGACACTGGTTTCGCTTAGGCACGCGGAAACTGGGTTGCGGATTATTAAGATGCGAACTGTCGCGACGGTTAGGAGGTTTTTTACCTCGATTTTTCACTTTTTCTCACTCCACAGATACGTACGCTCTGGTGTGATGAAAAAAATTTTGCGGGGATACTGGACGATGTAGCACCCCAGCAGCAGAATATAAATTACGCAATTTGTATAAAGAGCGGAAACTACTCCTGCTCCGCTCGGAACTGCCAGTCCTGTACAGGATGTCCCAAAACACATGGCGAACTGTTCAGACACACGATATTTTTTAAAATCGATAAAACGCGAGATTCGTTTCGCACGTTGGTTCGTAAATGATTCGTTTTGAAACAAAAAAGCAAGTTGTGTAATCAATCGGTATTCAATCACAAACACCTATACAATAACATTTAAAAAAATGATGACGAAAGTATAAGGTATAAACTATTAAATAAAGATCAAAATCTTTTTCAATATAAACTATATGGAAAATCTATAAAATTACATAATCGAACTCGACGTCTTATGCTCATTCACGCGTTTGCTTTCAACATCAACATTTCTGAAAACGAAGCTTCGAGAAAAAAAGAACCCTAAAATATTGTTTCTTCAAAAAAGTAAAAAAATGTCATTTAGTTTGTAGTTGAATATCACAAACCTGTACGGACACAAAGAGGCGTGCTGCGTAAATGCTTTTATGCTCAACAACGTCTGCATGATCAATTCGAAGTTCGGATCGCGAAAGGCATAAAAGGAATTGAAGAGAGGAACAAACAGAGAGAAAAAGGAAAGTGGCGATCGGTTTTACAGAGAAATACGTGTATATCCATAAAGCGTGAACGTTTCGAACGACAAGGAAAGATCCATTGAGAACGAATAGAATCGACGAGTTTCTTTAGTCATTTACAATTCAATTACTCTTGTAACATCGATCAGGGAGCAGATGCGAACGATTTTCACGACTTTGCGCGATTATGAAATATTTAACCTTAAGATATTATGCGGAATAACAAAGCGTCTGCTTTATTTACGTCCGTACAGTCTACAATATCGAGATAACGCGATTCGAATAAAACTGAGAATGAGAGTAAGTCTGAGAATGAGCGATGAGCGCTGGTAAAATTTGACATTCGTTCAAAATTCGCAATATATTGACCCATGACTTAAATAAATGTCGACTTCTGACGATTAATATATTTTGTCTGCCTCGTGATGTAATGTTTCTTTATTTATATGTTGTTAGTTGACGAAGCGTTAGGTTCAGAAATAGCTTTCTGAATCCAAATTTTTATTATAATTAAATTATTTCTTACTAGATAAATATTCTATTGTTGCGAAGATTGAAAGGTTCAATTTTCTTTTTTAGTTTTCTAATTTGGAACATTCTTTTAAATCGATCAATGAACAGTAATTTGTATTTTTCGTTTTTGCTGGAATTTATGGAAGAGCAATAACGACACTCGATTGCGTGCAGCATAAAAGAAAAAAAAAATAAAGAGAAACAAAATATATTAATAGAAAAAAGAGTAAATGAAAATATTGTCAGCGCTATAATGAAACGGATGAAAAATTGCCTGTCAATTTATCTGGCGGCACAATGGAAGTAATTAGTGGCGGAATACAATGGTATTAAATTAAATGGTAACAGCGGCCGTTCAATGGGACGCCTGTAATTTGTTCAACGCTGTAGCGTATTCAAATGACAGCCGGTGAATTTGTATTCGTTAAACAATTTCCTCGAATTCTCGGAACACGACTGTACACGAAAGAAACGTAAGGGTTAACGTTTTAATCAAACAGCGCTCTTCAATATTCTCGTTAGATAATCCACACTGCGCGTTATTAAAACAACTATCTACTAACTTCATTTTACCCCAAAACTGTCGACGTCGTAGTTCTAAAGTTACGTAACGTCAGTTCTTGCGGATAAACAGCCACTTACACTGAGTTACGACCCTAAAATCTCTGCTTGCTTAAAATTACATGAAACTCACGAAAGGATTTGAATATTTCCCGCTTTTATGTATACAGGGCTACAAAAAATATTTTCATAGTATTCTTAGTTCAATTGCTTACAATCAAAACTTCCAAACGAAGCTTGACTATTCCCTAATAGTTTGTTGGCTTTTTATCTCGTTTACTTCTATTTTAATACTTATAAAGAACAGGTGTAAAGTTTAATACGAACCAGTAGTGTGTAAGGTTTATCCCGGCATCGAGTTAAACGCAGTCATTTTACTAGCCGTCGTTCTAGTTTCGTTGTGTCAAGTATTAACCCCTGTACGTTAACCTGGTCGACTAATTTGCATACACCCCGTCTATTACGTCCTAGGCTTTCTCTCTTACTCAGTCTCTCTCCCTTTCTCTGAACGACTTCTATGCGGGATCCTGTGCGCAGGGTTTCCAGAGTTCCACTTGCATAATGGACTGAACCATTTGGTATCCTTTGTACGCCCATCGTTCGACTAATTGATTAATATGACATTCCACCGTGCTCGATGCACTTGAACACTGGCTGAAACCAGGCGGAAGGGTGGTGTTATATGAAAACAAATCGACTCGGAAATGTGAACGCCAATTTCAGCGATGCTGACGTGGAGAATAACGTTCATAAAGTATTTCGGTGCTTATCATAGAAAAAAATATAGGTACTTAACATTATAGATATTTGTTGTATAGTATACGCATTAAAAGGTTAAAATCTATTTTCTATACGCTAAAAATCGTCTTAAAGGTTGTTACCTATCTACCATTATTGGATTCTTAAATTTTCTTCTTATAAAAGAATAGCTGCTGCTTCAACCGTTTCCTCGCGTGTCAGAAGATTCTCGTTTCCCTTGGTAACTCAAAAACATCGTGCTACAATCTCGTAGTAGGTAATTAGCAGATGTTGGATTCTTTTTAATCGAACCATCGTTACGGTCGTATCCAACAGGGATTAGAAATTCGCGTTTGGCAATCACGCCGTCTGTAAAACGATACGTCGTTACCGATCAATCGATAAAAGAGGATCCGGATTTACGAAACAATGAAAAAACAACATCATCAATCACCTTTCTTCGTTTCACCACTGTTGCTGGTGAAAAATGATCTACCCGCAATTATGACGCCGTAGCCCAACCAGGCAAACAAAGAGATACAGATTCGATTAAACGAAACAACCGAGCCAGCGTTCGATTTGCGAAACTGCAAATCGAGACAGCAAGGGATTAAGCAAAAATTAATAGGACGTAGTTTTTTAAATTTAAATTTTTGCAATATGAGAAAATACTATTACCATAACATTTGTATCAATTGACAATGTAATACAAGAAATAGAACGGTAACGAAATTGCAGAAACATTTTATTATGACAACAGGGGATTCGTCTCGGTATTCGTAGCCGTAAACACGGTGCAATCAGTTCAAAGCGAAAACGGACAAAATGGAAGCATTCAATTTTCGCAAAGCACCCTCTGCAAAGCCCGTATCCTCTTACGGTAACAATGGAAGATCATTCGATGCCTCTGAGAGTGGAGTGACAATGATATTGTAATAGAATGACGCGAATCAATCCGAACTCGCGATTTACGTTTCGCCCCCTGCGTCCCGGTTACTCGATGAAATAGGATTTTCAGCGCGAACGAGACCCGGAAACAGGAGCAATAAAAATATTTGCCATTTCAATCGGCGAGCTATCGTTTTTCATCGATACGAATTGCAACTGCGATGCGATTCCCAACCAACTCCTGCGGTTCCAAAAGTCAGACGCGTTTCGTTGTTATTTATGAACATCTTTTTTTTGGTTTGCTTTTTTTAAACATCCCCGTGACGATTTATTTGTAAGACTTTGCCAGAAAATTCTTGCTACACGTATCGTTCGTCGTTTTGTTTGATTTATTATACGTGCATTTTCGATATATACAGTGGTTCACGAAAGTATTCCAACACTAATAGAAACTTTTCATGAATATACAGTGGAGTGTCGGTTGTCCAAAGTTCCGTATTATCCGAAGTGCTTTGAACTTTACCATAACTTCATTTTCCTTGAAATTTTAACACGAAGAATACGAAAGTATAAATAGCCGGGTACCATGAAAATAGAAACTTTCAACTGATTTGATAATTAATTAAACCTAAATATGTACACTATCACATTATCAAAATTTTTCTATGATTTTATTATACGATTTGTGAACACTGCTGGTCTTTTCCGTATTTTCCGAGTTTTCGGTTATCCGAGTTATGTTCGGTCCACATCACCTCGGATAATCGAGATTCTACTGTACTACGCACGTTGTACGAAACATTTTGAAATTTCATTAGTACTGTAATGACTATGGATAGAGTTTGAAACGAAGCTAAAAATGTTTCTTTGAAGTTTGAATTTGGCTCGCCAATACGCGTTCTAACAAAATGTTACACCATATTTTAAATTGTAACATATGAAGTGTCCATTTGAAACTACAGATTCTTTAATTAGATTCTATCACGTTAAAAGGGCATCGTAATTCGATCATCGTGTTTGTATTGGCAAAATCTGAAATAAATTTGGAAATTTGTGTACACTGTCGATTATAAATGCTGGGATACTTTTGCTTTCAATAGACAAACATGAAACGAGCGATTAACTGGTTGTGAGACATAAATTTGTGGATATAAATTTAACTTTATTATACTCACAGACAAGATTTTCATTGCAACGTTGAATATATGAATTCTTTATTCATCTTAAGACACTGTGGTCTCTCGTCTATCTTTACATAAGTTTCGAAGCGGATAGTAATTTGTTAAAAACGTTAATAAATTTTTAGTTATTTCCGAGGTTAACCTCGATTTCTGCAAGTATTAGGTTATCCGAAATGTTTCTTTCGTTTTATAAGGAAATAATAGAGGCACAATGTTTTTCGTTTTATATTAGTTTATTGAATTATGCACGAACATAATAGAATGTAAAAGAATAGAAATAGAATGAAATGGATCATACCTAATTCAATAAAATAATATAAAACAAAAACTGTTGTTCATCTATTATCACCTTATGAAACGAAAGAAACTTTTCGGATAACCTAATACCTTATTACTTATATGTTATATTATAATTTTCATTGATTTAATAATAGTATTCAATATGAACAAACCTGCATCTGAAGATCAATACACTTTCACAGTGGCGCAATTCGTCAACGCCTAATTCAATTTGATGACCCACGCTTCCTGGCCGAGCCACTTTGAATAAGGGAAGCTTGCTTCGAGTTGAATAGCAGTCTAGTCGGTCCATGGATTGATCAGAAACTCATCTGTGATATGACTTCGACGAACTTCTGGCATGAAGCTTTTTCACGTGCACATGGTGCATTGATATCGACATGAATTTGCGAAATGTAACGCAGATAACGATCTAACGTTTATACATTCTGATAGATCGATATCCTGAGTGACGAGTTTCCTATTGAAGGCCATTTGAATAAGGAGTACATATTCGTTTTTTCTTTTTCATTCGATTCTACTTGACCCATGGATGGTTGTCGCTTAATCATTCGATCGTCCAGGTCGATGCATAGGACGAACCTACCTTTCTTCCGTTTGCCCCTTTGAAAACACCCATTGAAAACTCACATTTGTGCATGTATATATGTGATTGTGTGTAGATGTGCGTGAGAGAAGTACGAGTGTGTAATAGCTGCGCAATCGATTCCCTCGTCAATAAACGAACTCGCCTCTATTTACTTGTTACTTCATCATTGGAATCCGTACTTCTCTCCCCGTGTTCGCAATCTACCGAGCCACTGATTTACACGGCTGCGCGAAAAATCCAGCAGGGAAATAAATCTCGTTCGGTAGTCGGCCGACTCTCAATGACATCCTTTTATGGCATTAACGCTGCCTACCATGATCGATAACGTGATGAGCGCGATGACGCGACGGCTATGCGATTCTACGATGTAACCTATGGCTAACGAGTGTCTTTTTCGTAAATTCGATTTTGTTGCAAGCATGTAAGTACTGGTTCATTTCATATGAACGCCAATTATATAAAATATAACTTCATATATATAAAAGACATTAAGAAATATACATATGTATATAAATACATACACATTCGTTTTTCAAAGGAATGTAAACGCACTTATTAAAAACGCTAATATTCTAAATTTCTCTGTAAAAAAAAATACACGTTTAACTTTCATACATTAATCTCTACAAAATATCCCAAAGCGCATACCGTAAACCCACTCCAGTAACTGGTAGAATTTTCCTTTCGACTACGAAGCGACGCTTTTCCTCTCCGAACCCATCCACTCGTGAAAACAAAGCTCCGCTAAACGATACTTTTACCACATCTCATTACTCCAATGAATAACGTTTCTAACAATCGAGCGAGTGCGTGGCGAATAATAACGTCTCTCATAATCTACGGTCGCAATTTGTCGGGCAACATCCACCATGACAACCTGTCGTTCGCGATCGTATTCGTCGAACGTACACGGAATTCACGGTGCGCGCGCGTAAATAAAATCGCAATAGCCTCGCACAGCTCGCGGAATATCGCAACTTTTTGCACCCTTCATCCCCCCCGTTCCCTGATATCACTGTATACGGGCAGCTGCGGTGGCGTCTCCGCTCGTTTCGCTGTGTTCGAATGAATGGTAAACGCCGGGCCTCGACACAACACACCGAGTACACCGACAAGAGTTACAACTAGCTCGAAACAATTCCAACGACTTTTGATGGTGTTGGATATTAAATTTCGTTTGCGTCTCCCAGTTTTATTGGATTACGGGTAACCAGCCGGGACACAGTACGGCACTCGAGCGTGCGCTACCCCCCTCTAAGTACCCTGTGCAGGCAGCACGTCTGCATCGGCACGTAACGCTCGAGTGCCGGCTGCCGCTGGTATGGGTGGTTGCTCTGGACCCAGTGGAAAGGGGCTGTTTGTACGAAAATTAAATTCATAACGATAAAATCCTTTGCGGGATCCGAGCACGCCCGCGACTGCCATCGACATTCAACCGGGGACGCAATCAACCAAACTCGCGAGAAGCCTCCCTGTTTGTGCCAAGCGACTGCCAAAGTCAAGCACTGACTGAGTAGCCATTAAATGCGCTATTGAATTCCTACCCCTTGCCTTCGAATGCGCATGTAAAACAACCGAGTGGATGGAAAAAGCGAATGAGACTGAAAAACCACAGCGTCTGAGTTTCGTGGTTCGAGCTGATACGAGTCTCTTTATCTTGTTCTGGGTAATTTTCGAAGAATTTTGGATGCATTACATTGCATTGATGGTGCTTTGAGAGATGATCGTATGTGAACTTTTGTTATTCTGGATTTCACGGGATAAAGTTTATTTGAATACTGTATTTGTGGTTTAAAAGTAAAAATTCTAATGTAATGTTTTTGGAAATGAATATCAGGATCATCGTGGTATAATTTTTATTTGCAGAAAGCGTTTCGAAATGTAAATATGGATGTAACGCTAAGAGATGAGTGCTGCGGAAATGAAGAGAATTGTATATTGCCCAGAGTAATTAGAATATCAACCTGAAGGCAATATTTTGGAAAAATTAAATTCTAACCTTAAATTGAAATAAATATTGTATATTTAGTATAGTAAAAAGTGCAACTACACTTCATACAGCATTATCATTCAAACAAATTATTTGTAGAAAACTTTATGGTAATAATTAATTTATGTTTCAGTGAATTACATACATGATTTTTCTTATTGACTTGAAAGGCAACCTAATTTTTAATTCTGTAATCATAGAAATTTCTAATTAATTCTAATAATATAGTATCTACATATCTACCTATAGTATCTACATATCTATAGTATTTACAGAATACGTGGAAATCTAGATGAAAATTAAAGTTTCGCGAAATGGATTTTGTGAAAGTGTAACACATATTTTCGCATAACGAACTAAATCCGACCTACGTACTTACCCTTTGGTAATCTGCTAGTCCACCAGTTTATCCTCTGCGGTGTAGACGCATTCGTACTTATCGTTATTAATTAGTTGAACGTGTCCTGTAAGTCGGGACAAGGGTCGTATTACTGTCTCAACAAATCCGATTTTCCCAGTTCAATTCTGAGTATGAACAGCAGCGACTGTTTATCCAGTTTCTATATCGTCGATAATAACAACCCTGTAGTAGATGCAAATACACAATTGGGGGATGGTGAAATTGTCGTTGCTATTTTCACCGTAAGTTACAAATGTTGCCATAATATCGTAGTAATGCTTTGCAACTAGCGTAATTCCTAATAATCGAATTGTCCTCCAATCAAACTTTATGTACATGTATACACATTTATAAATGTACATGCATAGTACGTAATATTTAAATAAATTTATTTTCAATTAATTTAAAATGCTTCGAATAATATTTTGAATTGTTATTATAGAAACAATTGTTTTCAAAATAATCTATTATGCTATAATATTTATGTCCTAATATAGGAATTATAAGTACGTCTCAATATCTTTTAATATAGTAATAAAATTGTAAATAAAATAAATTTTAGATAAGAGACGTCGTTATACATATACGTAACGTGTAAAATACTTATAGGTTTCGATCGGGGCAGCTGCCAACATAATTAAAGAGAAAAATACAGCGCTTCCGGAAGGAATACGTTTCACTAGAAAAACGATCGATTTGAGAATAGGGAAACGAAACATCTGGCTTCTTGACAACGCGGTGTTTCTATAGTCATCCTTGTCTGATCTTCGCGTTGTATGTTCAAGTGTTTAATCTCACTCTGTAGGAGAGCACGCGAAGCTCCTGCAGTCGCCTGAAAAGATATACAGTCCTCTACCTGGAAAAATAATAATAACACGTGTGTTTCCTTTATGACCGCAATATACGACTTCTTAATTTTCTTATATTTTCTAGCAAAGAAACTTATATAAGGGAAAATTGAAGACTCCTAACTTTACAGCATTTGTTGTTATTAATTATAAAATATGTTTAAAAAGTAGAAAGCATGATACTACGAAAATATTCCAAATATGGCGGACATTAAATAGTGTTTAGTCCTTACACGTAAATTTAATTAAATAAAAATAAAATCGTCCAATTGTATGATGAAACAATTAGGGAATGAACGGAAAACATTGGTCTTGCGTCATTGGTGCCAGTTAAAAGAAGTACAAAAATTTAATGAAACCCTAATTAAAGGGAAAATTACATTAATTTAAAGAACATCATAAAAATCTTGTTAAAAATTTTTTGTAGTTATTCCTACGATTCTTCCAAAGTGTAAATACTTCATTGCACCAAAAGACAATTCTCAAGGCAATATGGCTGTCGTCAGTGCGGCCGATTAACGTATTTGAACGCGTCCATGCAGAAAAGTTTCGGTTTGCCGGCAATAACAATAGATCTGTTTAATGAGCCTCTAAATAAGGGAAAGTAATTTCATGTATTTATGCTTGAATTACCGTAGCTACATCTAGGAGGGTACGTCCGGAGGCAATTAACGTTGACTTCGTAAAACCGGTACTTCCAAGCACCAAGGAACATCCCTACCTAGGAACGCATCCGCAATACACGTGCCGATGTACGTGTACGCATCACACCGACCTTTAGGAATGGCACAACCCTTCGCTGTCCTGCTGAAACGAACTAATTGCCACCAGCTCAAAATAAATACGACCACGCACGGGAAGCAGGATCACGGTTTCGGATGTAGCCAGGGTTAATTCGGTAACCGCAGCGTCGCTTCGACTACATAATTGCCTTGGCACCCAACTTTTGGGTCAATGGAAGGCGCTCCAGTTGATGAGCTCCCACGCCTTAATTGTTAAGAAACGTTTCCTGGACAGTTGAGAGATCGTATGGACAATTTTAGGGTTTTTAGAGGGTCGTGCCATACGTCCTTTCGGTTAGATTTGTGTCTTTGCAATGTGGGAGGTTGTATACACATATGTATAACTCTCGTTCAAAAATCACGCAACATTTGTTAATTTTAAATATATTAATTATAGATGTTGACAATAACATCCGTAATAAAATCTTCAAAGAGTGTAGTTCTAAGAATGTTTCTAACGAATGTTTCTAAAGAATGTTTCGTGATAAAAATATCTAAAGACTCGTTTCTATGTAATACCGTATAGCGTGGAAACATTTGTCAAAAATGTGATCAGTTGTTGTTAAGACACTTTGCACAGTATATAGACAACTTCACAGCTGACAGAACATTTTCATCAGCCATGTCTGAAGATAAACAAGACTCGCTTCTTCGCATTCGCTTCGTTAACTTCCAGCTCGCGTGTTTCCTTCGTAATACCGTGACACAGGGTCTCGATAATTCGGCAGAAATCCGTATCGTTGAAGTGACTCAGGAGGCGAGTGAAGCCCATAGGACCCATGAAATCCAGGATCTCGAAAGTCTGTCGGATTAAGCGCAGCCGGCTGTTCGCAGCACAGGCTTGCTTCGCCATTGCACGATGAAAGGATTAATCGTTGGAACGGGAGACGTGTTAGCCATTCAATGCATTCCTCGAGACACTCTGTGTAACCGTTGTACCGTTTAACAGGCGTTCTCGACTTGGAAAATCACCAGTCAATGTCGAAGTTTCCGCTGTGTAGTCCGTAGATCAGTAATCTTCGATATTAAAGGAGCGAATAGGTAGAATTAAAGACATTGAGATAGAGCAACTGATGACTAATGGATCTCTAGATAAATTCGCATTCCTACGGATACACCTAAAGAATTTCAACTTGAAAGTTTGTTGAAAAAATGTTTTATTTTCTGAATGTAATAATATGTACTTTACTTTTGATATTTTGTATGATTTTACATTTCTGGCAACTACCACTTTAAAGTCAGACTGGCTGGCGGTGGTGACCATCATTAACCAAGCGATCAGCCACATGTTTCATTTTTATTTATGAGACGCGTGTAGACCACGAAGGGATATGGCTCGTTCCCAGCCGCATGACCAGAAACAACAAGCGTAAAAAAAAAAAGGCATCGACGATGCTGCAGCCTATCCAGCTACGGCAGAATTTATAGCCGGCACAGCGATGATCGTAACAGACCCAGCCATTACGACACTACGAAACAGCTTTTAATTACTACCGGTTGATACATTACACAACACCGCGTATCGTTGCCCGCGGCCCGATAGTTATTAGCCACTCGTCGATCTCACACGTTATTACGTCGGCCAGCTATAGTTGGCGAAGAAAAATTTTTGGCTCAAAAGCAATTCACCTCACGTTATGTCACTTGTGCGGTCTACTTGTTTTTTTGATACATATTTTGTGTGAAGGGTTTTTAATATATTCTGTAGTTTAATATTATATTATTGAAAGTTGGAAATTTTCTTAAATTATATTGAAATATCTGGTTAGAATGTTCAGGTGACTTTAGAAATTTTGAAAATTTATTTTATTTTTTCACATATATATAAAGTTTCATTGAAAATAAATTTTACACGTGTCCCTTTGATCAAATATCTGTTGCTTCCTCATATTCGACAAACGATCTAAACATTCAATATTACAAATTTCGCATCCAGCACGCTTCACTACGCTTTATTAAATCCACCATACATCCATAAACGCAAACAAAGTTCACACAAGTACACAGAAAGCTTGAAAAAAATTAATCAGAATGATAATAACGACGTTCGCGTAAAATCGAAAGGATACAAAAGGTGGACGACCCATTTCCATAGTCGGTGGTCGGAGAGGGTATAATTTATTGCGTTAACCGGTATTGTACGCGAGGGAACGCATTGAGAGCCGTGGACGATTCGTTTGGAACGCGGTGGGGTACGCAAATAATTGGCGGGCTCGCGAGGGTGCTCCCTTACATTCAACATCGCATTACGTAATAACCAGCCTGGTTAAAGAGGGGAGGAGCAGGGTAATTTGCAGAGAGGCAACCTACGTGCAACTAGGTAGAAGCCTTTTCGGGAGTTGATAGGGGTCGTGCACGCCCCTTCTGCCAGCCGGCAGAAGATTTAAAACTGGCGCGACTCGCTAATGACCATTAACTGCTTGTCCTCCGCTCCACCTACCGGCTGGCACACGTTTGTCGTGTCGTTCTCGGTGCGTGCCGCGCTGTCACGCTCGCCTTTCCCTTCGTCCCACATACAGAAACGACCACTGCTAACCCCCGCGAGATTTATGCACCGGATGTGACTCGGCTCCCGTACTTTATGGCTTTCGAACTGCGCCTCGCGCATGACTGCTCTGGTAGTAACGCTTTGTTTTCTTAATTTTCGAGACGGTGTAGTATCCTGCCTTTCTTAGTTAATATCTTCCGTCATCTATCTACTCGCTTTTTGTAATAGATTGAAATATTTAAAGATTTATATGTTTTTGTACTTTTACAGTTATATTTAAGCCGCCGATGTTTATGTACATTCATATTTTCGTGGAGTAGAGATTTGTTTCATTCCGTATGTATTATAATGAATGCTTTACTACTTTCTATTTCCTTTTCATATAGCACGCGACTCGTCGCGCCCGATTCGGCACACTTCGGCAATCATCGCCGATGATCGTGAGGTAGTGCATTGCGCGTTTGAATTCGGGAAGATGTGACAAGTTGAAAATGGCTGACGTGATGGTGCTACCATGAATTTGATATCGTTAATCGAAATGAACGGATGTGGGAGAATTTGCGTGAATGATTCGTGTGAAAGGATAGTGAAGTGAGTGAATGTTTAGGCTACAGTATTGGTTGTGATTGTAGATCGATTAAGTCGAATAATGCGAGTGTAGATTGGAATGCATGATGTCGCATGTTTTTGTTATGTGTAGAAATGATGTGTGTTTTGCCTGTGAAATGTATAGCAGCTGTAATTGCCAACTGTGATTGAAATCTTGAGAAACATGATTAAGATACGAGAGAATGGATTTGAAACAAATTCCTGGAAATTATTCTGAATAAATGAAGAAATTATCCTGCACGAGGCACATTATACATGTTAACACTATGCTCTTCTGTTTATACGTCATTCTGTTTATAAAAAGATTAGACAACTATTCCCTAAATACATATTTACAAAAAATAGAATAAAATTAACGAAAATAGAAAAATATAATAGATTTGACCGAGCTTTTTTTCGCGCGCACATATGTGTTTGTAATTGAGGTTAGGAAAAATGCTCGTAAGACATTTCTACTACGTTAGTGATATGGATATTAATAATAGAGGCATTCTTAACACGTTTGGGTCTGAATAGAACTGGTTATTTAATATTTTATGGAAAATGCAAGCCTGAAATTTGCCGTGGATATTGCGCGGGATATTGTTTATTCGTCCTTGTTTGATTTTACAAGGAAAGGGTTAAAAAATGTTGAACTTCTGTTGCATATGATTTATGAAACACGAATGACGTTCTAGATTTCCTCCATATTGTGTTTCTGCTTGTAGATTCTATCTAACAGCATCTCGTGAACATGAGCGCATTTTGAAACAATTCATGGTAATGGATAAACATGATAAAATATTATATTACAAACTTTAGTCAGTTTTTCATAAAGTTACGGGGTACAATTTTATTTTGGTGATTTTAAATACTGGTCTCTGTTATAGTTCTTAATTATTTATCAGAGAATTTATTATCATTTCATAAATTTTTAGTTACGTTTTTGTAAGTTTGGTCATTTTATATATATATATATTAAATATTACCCTTCGGTAATTTTAGATATCGATGTTACGATATTTAATTGAAATTTCTACTATATTTATTAATTATCCATTCTCTGGAACAATCGAAAGATAAATTATTCTTAACAATTGTATCAGTACACAAAGGTTTGTGTATCTTGGGTATCTCGAAGCTTGTGAATTGCGACAAACATTCTAGAGGGACATACCCAGTAGCCACAGACGTTTTAGCTACTCATAATCATCGTTACTCATGAATACAACAGTTATTCGCAGGTACGGAATCAGTTAGAGTCACTTGGAGTTAGTTTGGGGCTTGTAACTTTCGAGTAACTTTGAGACTATGGTACTTTTGAGACTGTATAACGTCAACTTCGTACTTCGCGGACTTATAGTAAACTTTGTAGCAAGTTTGCGCGTTTGTAAACCTCGTAACTAAAAATACATAATAAATTCATGTAATACCTCGCACGGATACTCGTTCCATAATTTTGAATTATTTCAATACATTTCTCAGCTTTTCACGGAAAGTATGAAATTTTTTTCGCTTATAGAGGCACAGAGATGTCCCTCCTTACAGGATCTTAGGGCAATATGAAATATAGGAGTAAAATTTTCGCGTACTATTGTTGACTTCTAATAATGAATAATAATTGCTATCTACAGTGGCATTCAAGTTATTAAAATCTGAATATGACTAACAAATTTTTCGAGGCGCTACAAGTCACTAAAAATTATTTTTATCGTTGTCATAAATTTTTCATAGTTTCAATTTACTTTTCGTATTCAGCAAATCATGTTTTTCTTACGAGATAATAACATTTGTGAATAAGAAGTTGGAGATAAATTAATGAAAGCTCTTATTTCACAGGAATTCTTTGCGGCATTTGAAAAATTCATTCTACAAAAAGTAATTTTTGTATTCACGTGACAAAAATATATACGCAATAAGTACACGGTAATAATAGCCAGGAAGAAAGCACAATTTCAGTAAATCGCATATCTTCATAACCTTCTATAATTGTCGAAAGATATTTCTCGTCGATATACGAGTTTCTACGGTACCATGCAACGAAGCGGACAAAAATACGTCGACATTTAACTGCATTAACATCGTTCTCTCTCGAAAATATCATCTCGTGGAAGTCACTATTTTATTCGACCCTTGAGACCCAAATTTTGTTACATACATTCATGCTTTTTATTGCGAAATAGTCAGATATGTTGCAATTACACTAAGTATGTATTAAAGGAAAATTGTATTACGAGAAAATGTCAAAATGACAATCGTAAACTCTTTTCTGCAACATTAAATGATTATAGGATATAAGCATACATTGTAAGCTTAAATTTATAGTACAAAATGAAATTTAGGAGATTTTATGGCTCAAAATAAATAATAGAGAATAATAAAATTAAAATACTGTTCCCCTCCGAACTCCTCGAAATGGCTTTCACCATAATTTAATATAATAATTTTTTTCCATATCAGTTTCCTTATCGTGCATAAATATGAAGCCCTAGTCAATTAATCATTTCCAGGATAATTTGAATCAACCATCAATCTCATATAAACCCAAAACTGTCCTAATATTAAAAAAACGGGAACATAACTATTAGACCATAGCGTTCTCGTGAACGACTAGGCTCGACAGTAAGGTAACAGGAAAGAAAAGTGTTGAAAGACGACGATTACGTCTACTAGGACGATGATGACGACAGGGACAAGAGGTAACAGGACGTCGACAATAACGCAGTTCACGGATTGGCCGGAAGCTGAGGAGCTAACTCCAGCTTAAGGCTGCTACGGACTCTCTCGGGGACGGTAAGATCGTCTTCGAAGAACGAAGAAACTTGCTGGGAACGACGGAATAAAGAGAGAGAACTGATAGAACGGCGACAGGGCAAGGGGGATGAGACGAGTGGTGGCGAGACCTTCGTAATATCACAGGCAATTTCCTGAAGGAATTTGATCGGTTCCTATATCGTCGGGAATATTTTTCCCCGTCATTTATTTTTCGAAACGTCTCGCGAAGCTGCTACGATCTTATCGTACCTATCTACGCGAATATGTACGCCGCTATGCTGGGAGCGTGAGCGTGAGTAGATTTATAGAGCGACAAGGTTCCTTCTCTTCTTGGGACGAGTCTGCTCGCTCTTCACCTGATACCACGATTATCGACAGGATTTCTAAGCTATCGGGTAATAGTAGGATTCTTTAATATTTATGTGATTTTAGGATCCTTACTTTCACTATAATGAAACTTTATTGCACATGGCAAGAGTATATGTTGAGCGTGAGTCTTTAAGAATGTTATGTACGTGATTCCTCGAACTAAAGTTTCTTAATAGATTGGAATAATGTGACAAAAATTATATATTTTTTAATATCTTAAAATATTTTTGGTAGCTTTTCTCATTTTGCTCTTTTTTTTCGTCCCATGATGGATCTATCTGTATGAGATGTTTAAATTGCTTTCGCACCTGGAAGATTTTTCATCTTAATTTGAATGTCTCTAGATGTATTGTAATTTATCGCCTAATTCTCGATGTGAATCCAATTTGTCCCATGATGATGATTCACGTTGACAGAGCAATGTGTGATTATGCACCATGCTTCTAGTTGCTGGTGCTGCAGTCTGATTTATTAACGATTCCTAATTTGTAGTTTCTAACTCTCCAACTCTGAATCTATCGAGATACCAAGATTCTATGTGAATCGTGTACAATAAATTTCAATCTTGATGGATTCATACAATATACGATTTATTGATAAATGTTAAGAATTTCAATTCTCCAGTTGAAATTTTAATCATCGAGCTTAATTTTCATCTTTTAATATAATCATAATATCACTTTTAATATAATTAGAATCTTCAGATGTTATTAAGTGAGTTGTAACATGGTTGAGATTAGAATTCTATGCTTGATGTTTTCACTCGTCTACCCAAAAGCAATTCATAGTCGCGGATAAAGGATTTTACATACCACTGGTTGGAATGCACGTTTGATACGACATTCCTGATTTTACGGTTCTTTCCTTTCGCATGCGCCAGAACGTGTGTAACCTATGATTCGAAATATAAGAAACTCTTCCGGAGGTATGTCCCTGAGATATATTCCCTCGAGGATTGTAAAGGTAAACGGAGTAAACCGCATCCATCGGTAATTTCTCTCATCTGTACCAAATATACAGTCATATTATTTAGTAATTCGATTCCTAGCTAATACCAGAATCATCGAAGATTAACGTATGTCTAATAAATAATGTGATATAATAAATTTTTCTTTTTAATTATAATTGTTAACGATTCGATGAAGCAATTAGCTTAGCATCGTAATTATCTAAGTAAACGTGGTTCTTGGCTATTGGCGTATCTTCAATAATAAACGTTTAATTATTGTAGCTAGAGATCATTATAGCTGCACGCGTATGAAACATAAATACTGAACAACATTAGCTCAGTAATTATTATTGCCGTTACGTCGAGTTTAGAATAAACAGCAATCTCTAATTAAATAGTTTCTGCTACACTCGAGACGTAATGTACTGGCGAAAATTTGATATCCCTTGTTCCACGTAACGTTGGGAAGCGCCCAAGGAAATTAGATATACGAAATAATTTTGATATTTGAGTGTATTCCAATTACATTACTAGAATATTCTAATTTTATAGCCATTATATTTCAATCAAGTTATTATTTTATATGCGTATTTTATAATTTAACAATTTCTGCGTGAAATCATTCGTGGCTATGAAAGGCAATAAACACCTTCTCATATATTATTGGATATTACTGTACGTAAAAATTCTTTTTCTGTTATGAAGGCGTTCAGGTAGATTACATTCGTTAGTTTCTTCATATACCTGAAATAATAATTTTTCATCCATCTTTATGAGATTTGACCCTTCTTCATCTAAATTGTCTCTCTCAAATGATGTAAAATAGGATTTCTTATATAACTATTTTTTAAGTCTCGTACAATACTTGAAGATGAAAATAAATATATTTAAAAATAATTAAAATGAAAAATATAAAGAACTAAATAACTCCAATTGATGTTGTTGGACGTGTTATAATAACGTGTTGTAGTAAAACGTATTTAGTAGTTACAAGTTATATATTATATGTATCATAGTAGTTAGAAATTACTTATACTTGAAAATACTTCATCGTTTTGCTATTGAAAGAATATATATAGATGGTGCAATTTTTGTATTTCATGTAGAATACACAGTCGTTCGTTAAATCAGACGAGGCGGTAGCATCAGCGACAGTATTCTCAACAGCCACTAGGCAGCCTCGATGAATTCTCCTCTTGGCAACCAAACTCCTTATCCCCGTTGCTTCCCCAGCTAGGTCCACGTATCAATGTTTGTGGCGACACTAACTAGGAGAGCATATTTGCCGTGCAGATCCTGGTTATATGCAGTCCAAGTTGGCTAGACGGAGAGGCACTTGCTGCGGCCGCCACTCCATCTCTGCTTCAACGGAACTATGTCATGCTTGCCAAACTGTTTGAGTAGTCGTCGAGGGTATATCGAAGGAATCCCAATCCTTGTTATAACTACTTATACCAGCTGAATTTGCTTGTAACCTTAAGCCTTGATCCGCAGTTTAATTACAGCCCACGTTGCTGCAGTAGCTTTGAAAAAATCCCTGTGAATCGCTAGTTTCATTTGACTGATCTGATAGCCGTTCTACTTAAGATCTGACTTAAAATTCTTAGTTTTCCGTAAATTAGCAAAAATTAATAACATGTACGATGGAACAAATATTGTAAAATCATCCTGTATAATTCTTTATGCTAAGATTTGTTTATGAGAATATTCTAATTGCTCCATACAAATTCTATTTTGAATATCTTTAAAGTAAATTACGAAGACAACACTATCTAGAGCAAGCTCAACGTATCTCTCTAGACAGCAATCATATAAAACAGAACCTGCGTTCCTTTATCCTCCATTAACAGTTGCGTGTAGCGACGAAGGTGGTGAACGTAAAGTAACTTCCGACACCGTTGCTAAACGCGTGATTCGGATCGTTAGCCTATGAATTGCTGTGTACCGAAATACTCCACTACCTGCTACAAAATTAACGCTTATTACCTCACAGGAAAGTTCTTATGTCTTCTAAGATTTCCTCTGAAATTTGCCCACTTCATTTGTTCCAGATAAACAAGAAATTACCGAGGGGTTAAAAATATTACTTCCCCTCATATTTTCCATAAAATTAAATTTTGAATGGTCTTCAATTATTTTTCCCCTGTTGATTTTATATATACTTTTAAAGAACCACTACTTGTATTAAAGCTGGAACTATTTCATAACAATCTAGAAAAATCGTCTTAATATGGCTTATAATTAAAAAATTAATTGCCAGATTTTATTTTATTTTTATATAAGTGTCTTAATACTTATGAACGGTGGTTGTAAATGGAGTCGAGGAGGAAAAAATAAGGCGCTCGAGAAGCTTTTGGAAATATACATAATCTGGCTTTCCCCTCACTTTTCGTATTTCGCTACGTAAATAGTGGCACGTGCAAACCACCGTGCAACCCCTTTTGGCTCGTTGCTACCGAACCCTGAGGCCTTTCGGATCCGGTGCTGTTTACCGGCACAATATTTACCCGCGACTTATAACCATCGACTGTTAAGCCGGGTGTAAAGCGGTTACACGATGCGCCGAATATATATTCATATTTATTTACATACGACAATCTATACGTGGTCGCGTGTACACGCGTGCACGTGTATTTTGTTTTATTTGATTTCGCTTAATTGCAGCCATCTTGCTGGGTATAAGGATTCATACTGAATGCTGAACTTAAGCACAGTGTGCCATAGTGTATTGTTATAGCGGATCTCTCTAAAGACTTTTCGTTGTTTCAACTAATGTGTTCTTTGATCCTGTTTAGAGTAGAATTCCATTTATCTGAATAACAATGTAAATAATATACAATATGCATACAATGTGTAATACGTGTAAATTCATACAATGTATATAATATTTAGAATTCTATTTATCTGAACCAAAGCAATTTATGTAATTTAGAAAATGACTATATAGACAAACTTCTGTATATAAATTTACTGATTGAATATCGCCAATCAATTAAGCCACGGTTCAAATTTCAAAATGATATATTTTCACAATTAGTTCTGAAATATAATACATAGTTCACACTAAATGGAAATATCCGAAGTATGAATTGTTTCATATGTTAGAATTAATTACAAACCTCCAAGTAAATCACTTTTCAAGAATCATTTTCATTCCTCAAGGAACAAAGGAGAATCTCTGATAACAATTTGAGACTGCATTAAAACAATTATGGTCGTGTCTCGGCAAATGATCGTCTTCCTCTCCTTTCCGGCGGTCATTCACTTATCAACAACTTGTGATACATTCCCGCGTCGCTTGTTGAGACGAGAATATACGCTTTGAGACGCTGCGTCGCGCCGTACCAGAATTTACTAGGTCACAGTTTACCATACTCTATTTTCCTCCTTGTAATTATACATTTCGTCGGGACGGTCTGAAAAAAAGAAGAATTTGTTTTACGATTATACCACGTAAAACCCTGGCAGCAGCACAAAGAGAATGTAGTTTACAGATGGTGACGAGTTATATACTATTATTTATAAGAGTTCGGACAATTTCAATTTGAAGATAAAGAGATAGTCAAATTTAAATATAATTGTACAAGGTTTGTCCACTATGAACGATTGTTTATTACTGTATATTATTTTTTAGGGATCACTTTAATCCCATCGTAATAATTTTATCAAAATCATCAAAGTACACAATTTATTCGTAATTCTTCAATGAAAATAGTCTGTTGATATTTTTGAACGATATGCATGTAGTATTTATATTTGTTGGATTGGATATTGGTTGGATTACGATTGAATGAAAGACTAACCAAAGAAAGAGAGTATCCTTTTCCTTACTCTTCTTTCATCTTGCTTTCGCCCTTTTCTGTATCCTCGTTCGCAGCATGTCGCGTCATTGACATGCGAACCTCCGCCGTAGGCTGAATGGCGAATTAGATCTGGCTCGCGTTTCAAACACGGCTACATATGCAAATTTTTACTTTGCTCCGCGGAACCACCCCTCGTCAGTTCGGTTCGTCAGAGGAAATTTCCGGCTCCTGTCCTACCTTAATTCATCCGCTACCGACAGAAAGTGTGGGATCACTTCAAGTGCTGGCTTTTATACCGTGGGACATGGATTAATTCTGCGGTGATTCAATTTTATTTGCATTAGTTTACTACCAGTCGTATCTTCGTACTTGTATGGTTGTGATATCAAATTAAATTTCTCTTTGATAATCCAGCAAGAGACTGTAGTTTAGAAGTGTAGGTATGTTTTATATCATAACATTGTTATTACTAGCGTTGGAAGGAATTCATTCCTGCGCTGTGCTTACATAAACTTTTATATATTGTTTAATTCTTCCCAGACTAATGGAAGACCGAGCCATTATTTATAGAAGATTCTGAATTATCATAATTTTTCGTGGAAACGATGGAAATTCTAAAAGATAAAATAATACTATTACAAATCCATTTTCATATTTCGGTATTACCGTGAAATAACAATTCTTGAAACAACGAATAACTTCTTATACATTTTGCTGTTGTTATTCGTATATAATTGAAGTTGAACGGAATCGTCAAATATTGTATATGACTATGATATGCCAATCAATTCTGACTTCACGGACTCTATTTTCCCCGTTGTTTATCTTGCATTAATATCCTGCTCACCGAAATGTTTCACGCAAATATTTCCACTAACAAAAGTCACGTGAAATAATTACTGAGTATGTACGTGCGTGCGAATTAATGATTGTATAATGATCCACTCACCTTCATGGCCCCTACCTGATGTTTGCGGATGAGCAATTTATGGATATTATCCTCTTTCATTTAAACGATACGTACAATAATTAAATATCCCATCGGTATCATTGTATACTATCATGATGCGATATTTGTGTAATTATTGTCGTTATCACGTCCACGCATCAAACGAATCATCAATTTGTATAATGCGTTTCCTAGTGGCCCATACCGATCTCACCGAAATATATTAATAGGTACATATTTCCATGGTTCACCGAAACTTTTACACGAAAACTATTCGGTAAACTTGGTGAAATTATAATTTCAGTCTCTTCATGGACGAAATTGTATCGCACTGAATAAACAAGTACTCAGTTGTAATGAAAGCAAAGATATACAAATATTGATTATTTTATAAGTAATCCTGTTTTTCGTTTCATTCAGCCGCGAAATTTTCAAGTTTATTCAAAAATCAATACGCTCGAAGATAAAATTTCGCTAGCTATTGATATTTTTTAAATGATAATTTCTTTAATTTCGATTATTTCAAAATTAGAAATAAGGATCAGAACCACTGCAAAAATAAAAGAGCAGAGTTTGGAGTCTTTAAATTTTCATTTTCAATTTTCATTTATGAATAAAATTATTTCTTTCGGAATCTTAGCAAGCTTTAAGCTTTATTAGGAGCTAGTAGTTAATGTTCAGCGTCGTGCTGACCAGTGACCACGACTAACAAGATGCTCTTATATGTCTGTTACCTATCTATTCGGCTCGATAAATAACCTTAAGCTTCTGTGTAGAGGCCACCAACGTCGTGTGCCGAGATTAGGATTCTAATTACGATTAACGTGGACATCAGGACGCGTTGACAGGTCCGTCCAGGCGTGCATGCCCTTCCGTGACATCTGTCGATTTGGGGTGCACGCGACACGAGAAGAAAGAAGGGTGGAAACAAGGAAGGTGAACAGGAAGAGTAAGGGGTGAGAAAGGCTGGGTAAATGAAAAGCAGTAAGCTGAGCAGAACCGTATTTGGGGGTTGACTGTGTTTGAGTAAGGCACGTGACCAGGACCTCGCGTGGTCCATGCCAGCTGCGAAAAGGCTCCTCTTCCTTTCGACGTCCCGATTTCACCCTGTTTACCCCCGCAATCATATCGGCAAATACGGCGCACAATTAAAGGCAATATAACGCGACCGCTCTTGACATGTGCATCGGCACGAAAAATACAGTGACTGGGGGAGAGACGATATTGTTCCCGACGCATACACACACCCGTGCCACGTATTAATTGAATTGTAATATTCGGGGACAAGGCGTATTAACGCGCGGCCGCGAGATGAGCGCTCGTCGGTGACGTGACAGTAACAGTCAGCTCGAAAGTTCGGGCTTTTATTAAATTTTACGCCAAAGGGGAACGTGATTACTACCCACGTTAAGACACCATGCGATTAAAGGGATACAGGCGCATTGTAATTTTGAGGCATTACGTGGAGAATAGAATGATGATGTAAATTAAGACGCGCGTCTTTGTCGGCTATCTTTTAAGCGACGCATTTCTGTTGCGAAATAAGGTGGAAAATGTTGAAATTTTAGATAGCTAAGACGTGAAAAGTATTTATACGGTATCACTCTATAATGAGAATTGCAAATGAACAATTATTTACGTTATTAAAATAACCGGTCGATATTTATAATTTACGTAAAAAATAATTGACATCAGCTTTATCTAACAATCCTATTTGTTCAAGGAAATATGTTTGTAATTATACTGTGTGTTATTTGTAAAGTATTATGTATTAATTGAACTCCAAATTGAAGATACGGATGCATTATTTCGTAATATTATTTCGTAATAATTAGTTCTAAGGTGATCGATTTGCCGGCGAGGTACGAAATAATATTTGTATCTTCCAAGCAGGGAAATTTCGTGATAACGTGTCACGGATGAATTGCAGTTTGAGTGAAATTATAGTTACTGCGAAGGAGAGAAACGCTTTAAAAGGAAAAGCAAACAGCGCGCAACTAGGATCATTATCGTAACCACAACCGTTTCTGAAACAGCTTGAGAAAACAACAAACCCTACCGTCGGAAGAATAACCGTGTAGAATGTAGAAAAATGGCGGTTCGCCGTGGAACAGGCACAACGAGTAGAACAAAGTGGCCAGGATACGTTTCGCGCGAAATGGAACGAAAATTTCGCATTTCGTTGGAAAACCAGCAACATCGAATCGGAATTAAAGTCATTCGTCAAAATCACTGGCCTCGACTGTAAAATATTTACTAAAAACCGTCAACTTAGTTCGCGACAAGTTTGACGTCGAAAATGGAGCGAAAATTCGCATCAGTTTTCACTGATGGAAAAAGTTTGATTTAATTAATCGTGACCATTCGAACGTGAAATATTATGAAAAAATAGAATTATATATTAGTATTCACTTTTTATAATGTTTACAAGTTAGATGACTTAAAAAGCTCTTGGTATACGAGTATATGTGCAATTCGAGGCAGGAATGTCATACATTCATACGTCAATGTGTTCAAACAGTTTCACGCTTGTTTCTATACTCACTATCGTTGGAGTTGACTGAATCTCAGTTACTTTAACTCCAAAATAATGCAACTAATAGTAACTATATATAATAAACATGTAGCTACTGAAAAATTTGTTGACACAACAAATGGAACTCCGAGTAACCGAAGATTCTCGAACCAATTCTTCCGCGTCCGGTAGATTCTCATTTCCGGTGCTACTTCGCTCCTCCGTAGATCCTTGTACAGCAATATAAAACAAGATTAAAAAAAATAAAGGGCAACGCCTATGGAGTCTTCTGGCCGTGGAAAGGATGTCTAAAACCTTAGAGAGGGGGAGAAAGAATAGGGGTGGCTGAAGCAGTGAACCGAAGTTAAGAAGAGACCGGTAAAAGGGAGAGATGGTACGATGTGTAATCTGCAATCCAATCTTAAGTTAAATGAGAGAAAAAGAGGGAACAGCAGCCGAGAGACGAAGAAGAGTGGGGATCGCGCGAGATAGTCAAAGATAAAGGCGAAGACCGCGCGATTACGACGAAGAAAGAGACAGCACAGGGACATAGAGAGAGAGAGAGAGAGAGAGAGAGAGAGAGAGAGAGAGAGAGAGAGAGAGAGAGAGAGAGAGAGAGAGTGTTCTGGTAGAGAGTCCTTGGCATCCATACTCTCTACTGCCGGAATCCCTTCAGGATCTCTCCAAGATCTCTTCTCAGCACTGTCTGCAGAAGTGTGTCGGGTGGAAAGAGGATGAGGAAGGGGCAGAAGAGACGGCACAATGCGCACGAGGCTCGCGAGACATTGTCAGCCCCTTCTTGCTTCCCTTTTGTGCCCCCACCTCTTTATTCGAAGCCACCGAAATCCTGGAGACTCCTCTCTCTCTCTCTCTCTCTTTCTCTTTGTTTCTGGCTTCTCGAGCGTGTGAAAATTCCAGCACGCAAGCTGCATTTAGGCCACCCGCCGGATCGGAGAGGATGCTCAGGAAACGTCGTATACCGCGCGAATTATCCCAGACTAATGACACTTCCGATGGTGTTAATTGCACTGGTTACCAGATCCGCCGTCAATTTGGCAAGATTCGTTGGTTCTATTAAGAAATGTTGGAAGATTGATTGGTGATTTTGAAAACCTTAGATCTTCTTGTATTTTATCATTTTCTTACTTTTATCCTATCGCAAACGACGAAGTGATTTTTAACTGCGAATAATATTATATTTTCTTCGTAAATAAGACAGTTCTTTTTATTAAAATGTAGGTGCACTTATAAAAGGTCGTTTATTTAATAACTAATTGTAATGGAAATTGTGGAGGTATCTACAATTTAAACTAGAATATTTCAATGCAAATCTAATTCATAAAAATTACAATTTGGTATTTTCATATGGAATAATAAATTTCATTTCTTCTTTACTTGCCGAAAGCAATTAATAAACGTAATATACGTAAGGGACACGAACCCGGATGTGGAAACGCATCACTGTAACAGATTAACGGCCAACCAATTTGCAGCTCGCATTCATCCACTAACGCGAAGGTAACATCCTGATAGAATTAGTAAAGTTTCTAGGAGTGTCGAGCTAGGGTACATCGAGAACGCATCAAGGAGGATACATGACGAGGATACACACGTGCAGGGCTAATCCCTCGATAAGTCGTTCGACTGTGCGTCCTAGTTAGTCGCTTAATATGAAAGAGAAGGGTGACGCAAATTCTACAGAAACAGCGATTCGTCGGCTGTTTCCTATGCTTGCCGATGCTAACGTCTTCTAATTTTCCTATATAATCGTACTGATGAATCAATTCGACGATGCAAATCCGACATCCAGTTACAGACACGTGGATACACTAATCCTCAAAAGCATCTATAGATACTTACTCGTGTTCGATGAGATGTACTTCAATTTGACTATTTACTTCAACTTATATTACTTTAATTACAGAGTACAAAAATCAAAACTACAATGATTTTATTACTTGTAATCACTGTAGCTATAGTGCTCGAATACTTACGAACAATAGCGAAAAAGGAAAATAGGTGACGATGAAAAGATGGTTTATCGATGGGCAACGATTCGCTTGATACAACCAACCGTTCGAGTTCGTTAATGTAATACTTCGAATTACAAATGACAGAAAATTGGTTGTAATCGGGGCCATAGGAAATCTCACTAATGACACTATAAAATTACTTATGGCGCATTGGTCCCCGTGACGGGTACTAATTTCAACGGCGGGATAATGAGGCGCAATGGCCACGCGTAAATAATGCTTTAAACACGGGTAATCGGCACGTGCGCCGCGTCATTGTTCCTGTTGTAACCAGAGAAACTTTTATTCCGTTGTAATTGCCGACAACGTGAAATTTTATATGTTTGGTACTCGTTTGGGCACCACCGATTAAAATTTTATATACGCACCTCTAATTGGTCGAATTTATTGCTGATAAAAATACGCAAATTTATTCGAAACGGAAATTTCAATATTTTTAATACCGTTACAATTCTATCGTATCTATTAAATGTTAGGAAAATTTATCGCAAATATTATCTTTTATATTTGGAGAACACAAAGACATTTTAGATTCGGGTTTAGATAAAGACTTTCAGATGTTGTATTCAAAGTTCCAAATTAATTCGATAGATAACAACTTTAAAAACATGAAAATGAAAATTTGTATCTATTAGCCGTGGTACTTACTTTCGAACTTACAATTAGAGAACTGTGACCGACACAATTCTAGAACCCCATGACCCGTCCAAGTAGGAGAACCAACAAGATCCGTAGAACCTCTGGAACCACTAAAACCCTGACAGGGTTAGGGGGTTATAACCCTCTCTGTCGACCGCTAGAACCTCTTGGAACCAACAAGACTCCAATAACTCGGCAAATCACCGAAACCTTCGACATCCGTTGGGATCTCCATAGATTTTCGTCTACTCGACATCTAACATTCTCGAAATTCCAACTATCATTGCGGTTCTCAGATTGGTGGAATTTTAAAATTTCTAATCCCCGCGTACCAATGTCTTTTGGTCTATTAAATCTTAGAACTTGTCTTACTTCGAAACTGACGGAATTCTTGTGTTGTATGAAATCCGTGCAATCTAAATTTCAATAGCGTTGTGAATTTCAAGAATCTCGAGATGACGTACTGTCGTATTTTACAACTATGCGATTTCTGTTATCAGATTCTTTTAATTAGTAGAAATCCTCCAGTACGATTTATTCATATTTATTTATATTGTTCTCTAAGCATTGAAAAATACAAATCAAACCTTTTAAGTTTGTGGAACGTAGAAGAATCGTTATTAACAGACACGACTTCTATCTTTAGGTGTATGCTAAAGTTATCGCTTAAAACATCCAAAGTTCGTTTGCTCGTTAAAACGAATGATTGATGCGCAAAAATTTTGAAACCACAACAAAATCAATTTTCCTAAATCTGACTGCTGTACATCAAGCAAAAGGCATCCAACACTGAAACGTATCGGCATCTCACCGTTGCAGTTACGATTCACAAAGCCAGATTTCCTAGCAATCGCCTTTTCCACGGAGATGGAGAATAGATACTTCCGTGGCCGGAAGTATCGCAAGTGAGAAAACGAAGGGTAGGAGAAGGGAAAAAAAAAGGAGTCGGGTGAAAAAAGCAGGATAAACTCGCCTCTCGGAAGTTAGGAACGAGTTGGCGTTAGGGAAGAGGGCAATGAGCATCTGGGGAAATCTTGCGAAATAAGAGGAGGCAGGGTCAGAGAGAAAACGAGAACTAGACGGAAAGAGAGAAGGTAAGAACCTGGCTCGTGTAGCTTCCAGGTCCGGTTACACCGCAAACCCGATAGCCCACTGCTCCTGTTGAGTAGCTTGCTTCGCGCCATGTCTAAAGATATCCTAGAAAGTCCCAAAACTTTTCACTACACCCTTCAATCCAGCAACTCGCGTAAAATTTCCATCCTCGTCTCGGTTTCTTTCGAACGCCTTTCCAAGCGAGAAAAATTACACCGTCTTGATGAAACGTTGTTACCTGGAATCCATTGTCTAAAAAGGCAAAAGTAGCTTGTGTTTTTTAACGAAGTTTAGTCTGAATTCTATCTTTACTGTCAATTTCCAGGACTGAATGTTGGTAACTGTACTTTGATTAGTTTGATCAAATGTACGATATTTTGAAGAAACTATATGCAATTAATGACTTATTGTATAAAAAAACATTTGATACGTGTCTAATGCAATAACTAATTTAAGGAGCTATTAAAAAAGTTTCGAAGCGAGGGATTAAAAAATATGCAAATTCTCTACTCGCAATTATACTTCTATAAATCATTACAATATTTCTCAAAGAGCCTAGAACTTGAGAATATGGAGAAATTTAATCAACACGCACGCGTCGTTAAACCGGCCGAGTTACGAATCTCTTTGGAGTTTTATCCGAGCAATTATCCGTATCCTTGCTCGATGCCAGTAAACGCGACTAGGAAACGTGTACTACGAGGGTTTTACGTGAATCGAGTAGGTTTTTTCCCCTATCCTGTTGAAACTTGCTCCCTGGGGCTGATCGGCATAGAGAGAATCGAGTAGAGGGAGTGGCAACGAAATATCGACACTGTGAAATTCAATGGGTTGATTTATGACCGCCATAAGTCATCAGTGACGTCACGCACCACCCTGCACACAGGTTAGTCGACACGAGCAACCCCGTGGAACGCGCGAGCCACCCTTTACGATCGACGTTCCGCTCGCACGTTTCCCATCTCTGCGTGAACGTTGTTCGACGATCCAACCATCGGCTGATTTTCCTTCTCCTTTTTTCTACAATCGATGGCACGGTAGTAGTCGTTTGAATTTGTTCTGTCCTTTTTTATGGAATGGCGAGGATGAGGGGACAAGCGTAGATAATAAATGGAGGAAATTAATTGCTCGCGCGCGATACATCGCTGCTTCGTTTGATCAGTCACGCTTCATGACGCACTTTACAGGCTAGATTGAAGCTCGTTTCCCTGCGTGCTGCGGGAATTAACTAACGCGATGCATGGCATATTAAATAGATTCGAAGGATCTTCTTCACATTCTCTTTTTCCTCGCTTTATCTTTTTTAACACAAATAATTGAAACGGCACAACATACACGCCATAATCAACGAATGTATCGAGAAATAATAATTCCATTTATTTTTCTATGTGATTCTAATTATCTAATCTTTTAAGAAACTCACTTTATTTCAATATCGGTATATTCATAACCTTCTTTATCTCGCTGTATTTCCCCAATAAATCATCGTTAATTAATCCGAACTCCCGATGTTGCTGAAAGCTTCCCAAGAATCGAACAATACCATCACTCGTTAATACATCAGTCATCCCAGAAACTCTTTCCCCGTTACCTAATTTACTGTCCGTAGAATACGGATGAGCCTTTTGTTCCGCGGGGGAAAGATACAGTTCGGCGAGATCGACAGCGCGCCTCGTAAATTTCGTTGATAGGATCGTCGGCTTGTTTGAAACAGAGAGCCGAATTCCGAAATTTCATCCAAGCTCGCGTATCGAGCCGCGTCATGTAAAAACCACTAAAGATAATGAAAAAGAAAGGCGCGTATAAGGAAGACAATTACATAGTCTTTGTCTTCCTTATACTATTAGACCGGTGCATATCAACAAATGTCGTTTTGTACAATAAAACTTTAAGTTTGTACGAAATATCCTATCCGTAATGAAAGTAATTTCTATGTCATTCAATGTAGTTACAAATGAAAGAGAACTTGGTTCTAGAGAGTAGTTAGTACAAAAGACGAGAAAGGGGTCGATCTTACGAAATTCTTGAGCTATTCTTATTACTTATCGGACAACGAAGTGACGGCAATAATTTATACAATTAGCCAGGCACGTCGCAGTTCGCGACAACTCTGGTACGGCGTATATTTAAATTATCAAAGACCGGCATTCTCCCCACGCTATGTACGCTACATGGCCAGGCGAATACACTTTGTTGTCGTGAAGCAGGCACGAACCAGCATAAATATGCGGTCTATGTACGATAGATGCGTGTGTACCTATTCGTGCTTCCATGCCACGCGAAACCGCGCTAAAGTATTCAAATTTCCCTCTAGACACGAATCTCTGATACAAATATCATTATTATCCATGATAATTAATAAATAGAATATGAGTATAACAGAAAATTACGAACTTTGGAAAGAATTTATTGTACGGTTGGATCAGTTGGTATTATATATTGTATAGGAATTTCCATAATATAAAAATGTACGTGCAAACAAAAATTATAAATTTTGGGAATTTATTACTTAGAATTGCTCGCGGGATATGAAGATACAATAGAGCTATTCTTTTCCATTCCATTGAAATGTATTGAAAGATCGGACCTGTCAAGTGTAAGTAAACCGAAATCGCCTCGTACGAGATTAAACCAGCAGACACGCGGCGAGGCAAGTACGATGGTGTGCAGAGTACTTAAAAGCTCTCGATACCTAAGTGTGCTCGTACCATACCACTGGCCATATTTATGAGTACAATTATACGCGTCGATCTTCGTGCGCGCGTGCACGCACTCGGGTTTTATGTAGGAGAATGCTTGGCGGCACGGTGCGACGCGGTGATTTCACCGCACGGAAAGGTAGTTGCCGAAGCTAATTCCGGAGGCACGCGAGCAACCGGCGGGCTTCGAATCGATGCTCGGTTGATTGTCTTGATTTATACTTAACGTGCATGAAGAAGCTAATTATTGCCTCGAGTTCTGCACCGAGCTTACTTGTACTAGTCTGCATTCTTTCCTCTATAGAACTGGCCTCGTTTATTCTCGTCGTGAACCAGCAAATCCGTGTCATGGCTTGCCTGATATCACTAGTTGTTGATTTCCACTTGATTCATTTCAATGCATTTTATCAATAATTGACTAGTTCTACCATATGGTTGATAATTAATGGCAAGAAAAAATGTAATGGAAAACTTATTAACTTTATTTGGCATAAAGCTAGCAAATATTATAAATATCTATTGTATAATAAAACATTATACGTGTAGATTGCGAATTTCAAAGACAATAAACTGGCGTTAAATGATTAGTTAGAACGATTATTTAGCCGACCGGACATTGGCGTCTCCGGGATCAAATGAATTGCCGAGACGGACTAATAAAGACACATACCACGGAGCACGGTCCCTTAGATACAGAAACTCTCTTCCCCGCCATAAAGATTAGCAATGGCCCATATAATTCGGCGAGGTTCGTCCGAGCAGCGGGTCGTCTTCGAAGAAACCTTAATTGGAAGACGAGGAATTAAGATAGTTCGCGAGGCTGATAGCTTCATAGAATAAAGGGCCATTTGTTTCTTAATTCACGTCGTGTGACTCATCTTTCCGAATTCTGGGATCGATACACCAGTTTCCCATAAGCGAAATACTATCGAGAAGTTTTCTGGAATAATGGCCGTAAGACGAAATAGTATATGTATGGATAAAGTATCTTTTTTCTTTCTTAACTACGTTTGAATCGATAATTAAATGGCGCTTAACCCCACCACGTAGTATTGCAAGATATGTAAATCGCAGCATAGTATGATATCTCATCCAATTATCTTCTCGGAAGGTCGAAGAAATTTTATATTCAAATTAACTTTTCCTTGTGGAGAGAACTTTCTTTCGTTTTCAACAAACTGCGTCAACCAGTCGGTATCCGACAGAAATCTCCATTACTTTCTGTTCGTTGGGCTCTGTGTGGAATTGTTGCAGATACGTAGTTAATTACGTTGGTTCATTATTAAGAGAATTTGTATCGTAGACGTTAGGTTCGAATGATGTATCGAAGTTGAGTGCACTTCAATCGGGTTTGTAGCCTTTATAAAGTGCGCGGCTTTTATTCGCAGGATTAAGAACATGACGAATCAAACTATATTATCAGATATTTATCAGTAATTTGCTACGGCTGTAATTTGAATTAATTATTGGTAATTAGAAGCAAATTAGAATTAATAATGTAAAGCAATTTCGTTACGGTTGTTGGCGATCAAAGAGACGGTTCAAAAGCATACCTACAGGAAGGAGAGAAAATTGTTGCCAGTTCCGAGTTATTGCAATTATAAATTCTTGCGTTATCGATTCGACGTGGTTCTAATTGAAAATGTAAAATCACGTGGCTTGTGTTTGTTTTACGTGCTGCGGCGATTCCTGGCAGCAATAAAGGCGTCGATATTTCCCAAAGAATCATTCTTAATGCTTGGTAACTTGTTTTACCATTACAAACGTTTGCTGAAGTAATATGAAAGTTGAAAAACTTTCTGGGAAAGAAAATCATACTAATTTACGATAAATATCTTATGGTAGACAGATTTATAGAATTTATATCTAGAGAAATCTACGTTTTACAAATATAAATGTAAGAAATATAAATGTCTTTAAGAATTAAGATTATCAATACACAAACGTAACTAATATTAGGAAACTGTAAAACTAAAACATTCTTCGCAATTTATTTGATTCGCAATTTTATTTTCTGTGCATTTTTCTCAAGAATCTTCTCAATAATAAAGAGACGAAAATCCTACAATATTTTACTTTTGGTCAAAAATAAACGTTTAATAAAGTAACACTTAAATTCTTAATAAACTGTAATTAACGTTCTCATGTTACACCAAAGGAGTAATAACGCTATTAGACGAATGGCCACTCGTGTTCCGTAATAAATTACTGTATAGCTTTGAGTATTTTTTAGTCACGAGTATTAATAGAAACAACTCGCATCAGCTGGAATAAAGCGTAATATACACTTTAATATGTCATTCTAATGAACAATTGTTGCTATTAAACCAGGGAAATTTTCATGTATCCACCACGGTAACTACTAATTACATACATAATAGGTTTTGCCTGACCTACTTTTACTCTACGACGCATTGTACCGTCTATTGTGCAGGAAATTGCGGAAAGTTACATAGAACCACCGAAAAGGCAGTAGACGAGGCAACGTAGATTTCTGTTCAAGTGGACAGAAACTAATTTGAAACAAATCTTAACTAGCGGAAGCTCGTTTAAAACAAATCTTTATCAGATATCATCAGGCTCCTTTTGTGTGTGGAATAAACACTGATCGTGTTTGATCGCTATCTTGGCTCTATTAATTGTAATTTTTGCCTAATAGGAATTTTCTCTAATAGGATGGAACGAAACGAAATAAAAATTACGTGATTATCTTCTAATAGTGAGAGAAACTTGCTTCTACTCTGCCAGATTCAGCATTGGATTTTAGATGCATCGGTTGAGTATGTTGAATTTTGTCAAACGAATTTTCGAGGTGTCGTAAGGGTTTCTTTGGAAAAGAAAAAATAGTTTTTCAGTGGCTTGAAGCACTGCAACAAAATTGTTCAAATTCGGATCTTAACTGCTTAAATACCACCGTAGAAGGCGACTTTTGTTCACTATTAGAAGTCGCGAATATTTGAACTAGCTTACTTGGAACATGCAAACGATCATTGTCAAACAACCATACACCGTTTACACGCGTGCATGTACTTGTATGGGTACACAGATCAAGGTATAAGTGGCATAACCGAGCACTCTGCAACTCGCTGAATGTACTAACCACTCGAGTCGAATTCCCTTCTCTCCCTCTGACTTTTTCCTCCCGTACCATGTACTCGCTTTTATCTACCCCTCTATTTTGTGTACTACGCAAAGATTTACTCAACAATACATTCTACCAGGTTGTACCGCTTTTACCCTATTCGCGCACGTGACAGCTATCGAGGATCGTTTCGAGATGACTCACCTGATACCATATCCTTCCCTCTACCGTAATGATACACCTGTCACCAGAGTTCATTATTGAAGTTTATGTTTAAGAGATTTCGTGTATTTTATTATATTCTATTATATAAACTTTTAAATACGAATTTTATACTTTCTTTATGCTATAATTCTGAATTTAGATGTGATTAAGTTTTGAAGTCGTTTGAAGTCTTATGGCACTCGAATTTTTATTTCCAAGTAAAAATACTTTCGAAGCTCTAGGAGCACGTTTAGTATAAGATTGAGACGAGATATTTAAGCGTATTAATAGCGAATCTTACGTAAGAAAATTCTAAACTTGAAAAATTCAAATATTTGAGAATTCGAAAGTTTGAAAGTGTAGCCAAGGGATAAGCTGGAAATCGCGCGTCGAGCAAAAAATAAACGAGAGAGAGATTCGTCGCGACGTCTTCCTCAGTCGCCGCGGGAGAAATCCGTTTTCACTTTTCGTCCTGAATCCCAATGCCGACTGCTTGAGAAACGAACGAACAAAACGTTTGGGCCACCGCACTGGTGGCCATTGCACCGCAGTCAGCCTGCGACTCGGTATGCAAATGCGCCCTTCTCCCCTTCTATTCTCATCCCTCTCGAAACCGACGTTCTTTCTCTCTTTCTACAAGATTCTCTCACTACAGCAAGCTCCAAAGCCTCACGATACCAGTACGAGAATATCTGCATCGTCGACTGCTTCGATTCTTTATTCCTCTGTTTTCTTTCGGCTGCCGACAAAGAGACCGAAGCTCGCGCATGTAGTTGTATCGAATAATATACGATGTGTAACGTTTGGAATGGTTTGAAATGCTTAGGAAATTGGAAGATCAACGTTTTTTTGAGAATTGAATTAGCTAATGTTAATGTTCTAGCGCGAGAGCTTGAGAAATACAAAATAGAAGTTGCGGAACGTTGGTGAAATTTGCAAGCAATTGGAAGTTTGCAAGAGATTAAAGAGACTCGAGAATTTTTGAAGTAGATCAGTGCTTAGAACATTTTGGGAATTTTTGAGAACGTTCTAAGAAAATTGGGAAATTTAGGGATTTTAAGTAGCGGAAGGTTCAAGGGTTCGGAGGTTTATTCGAAAGTTTGTTCCTATTAAAATACGGTCCTATTAAAAATCAATATTTTTTGGTTGTTTCTGTTGAAAAGTATCCAACTAGACGCGGAACTTAGAATTTCGTTTGATTATATAATATATGTACATATTATATGTATCTGCCACCAAATATAAGGCATTAAGCATCAAATGTCAGATAGACTATGAATCTTCCGAGATTTGTTTATATTATTCATATAAATGAAATGTATATATAGCCCAATAGTATAATTAGATTAAATCGTTTATAGGAGATCTCACAATAGAGAATATCAAAGGAGAACCATGAAACATGGTAAATGAGATTTAGAGATCGCCACATGTAAAATTTGTAAAGCATATTATATCGCTATCACGCGCACCGTTAATGCGAAATTCGCTGCACTCTTGAACTCGCGTAAGTCGATTACACGAAATCTATTACTATCGCAGCGACAAATTAATTAAATTTCCAGTTTCGATAATCAAGATTAAATTCAAATAAATATACCTATCCGGGCTGAACATTCGATAAATTAAAAGGGTATTATAATCGATTTGTAATGACCTACGCGAGTATCGCAAGCATTAAGCCTGATTAACACTTTGCCTACCGCTAAACTTCCTACGCACTATCGACCGACGCGACGTCTCATTCGGTCGCCGATACATCGTTAGTACTGATTAAAAAAAAAACGAACGATTCAATAGGCTTCCAACCGATAAACGTTGACGTCGAAAAGCCTATTAACAAATTTCCGGTAGGTAAAGTGTTGAAAAGCATTTTCCAAAATTCATCTGTACTATGCATGATAATAACCCCTACAATTTTTCATATCAGGTACGAACATTCATAAATTTTCTGTAACTCGTCGTTGAAAAGGAAGTTCTTCCTTATCCGTTTTTGATTGTTCTTGTAGTTTGACATGAGCTTCAGAACTGAGTATTTTGTTGGTGTTATTTAATCACAGCATACATTAATTAGCGAAGGCTGAGGAGTTAGTGAATTTTAACTAAATAAATCACCGAAAAAAAGGACGATAAAGAATTTAAAAATTCAGCAAGCATTCGTATCTTATCGTTTCAGGATCTACTATCAATAGACTACTATATTATATAATGTCCAATGCATTCCTAACGATTCAACTATGCATTTTTCTGCATTTATGAAAGATTTGAAATATACATGAAGTAATATACAAAAATATATCAAGTACAGTATATACCTGTTATTGTTTTTAGACGAAACACACCTTTGCTTAGATTCTACTTCTTTAATCACGTTCATGAAAATACAAAAACTTCCATAAAAATCCGCCGTATAGTAAGGATTTTTTAATTAATAAACATAGAACACAATACGTATCATGGTAGCATGCGAGGCGGAGCAATTTTTACACTTGTATACCGTAAACTGGTGATGCAGTGTCGGAGAGAGGACCGCCGACTGGAACCTGTAAGATTTATGACCTCGTAATCATCTGCTGATCCACGAGCTGGCCTCATCCCAGCGTCCACCTCCGACCACCCATATTTTCTATCTGGAGTATCCAATGTTCATTGTTCGTTGCGGACCTGTAGCACGAGCAACGGCGACCAAGCGACGAAACACGGTAGAAAGATGAAGCGAGACCACCACAGGGTGAAAAGGGTTCTCCGTTGGAGAGGCATGAAGAAGGGGCTGCCACCGCCTGTGTTTAATTCGTTTCACACCTTCTGGCCTGGTAAATCGAGAGACGAATGGCTCCACCGCTGAAATTTGCTCGCGCCACTGCTGCATCGCGTTTAATACGTCGAATCTTCCTTTTTTCCACCCTCTTTTCACCTCTAGGTTATATTTGTTCTAGGTTAGACGCTTCGTTTTTTCGTGCTATGGCACGAAGATCGGAATGAAACTGTGAATTAATAAATAGTCTTTGGTCTGTTTCGAAATACAGGGTGTATCAAAACATGTGGTACCTACATCGGGAGCTGATTGTACACCACAAAATAATGAAAAACGTTCTTAAAATCATATGTTCCATCTGTTTTCGTTTGTGAGATGAATGTTGCGTTTTGACTTTGTGTTATCTAATTATCTTTACAGAAGACACACAAAATGACCACCTTACATCTCAAGTCGACCCGTAGATATCTTGTCATGGATTGTTCCTAGTGTAAACCGAATTTGTCGAAATCCTTGCTTTCCTCTAAACCTTAGTATTTCAACTATTTTCAATAGGCGTTGCTCTGTTTACAAAATTCGTTATATCTCATAAGCGAAGACGGATAGAGCACATGTTTATACGAACTTTTTTCATCGTTTTTAGGTGTGCAATCAACTCCCGAAGTAAATTTCACGTGTTTCGTTAAGCTCTACTATCTAAAAGAATGGGTTTCTGTTTGCAAAGCTTATATCTAAGGAAAAATATTTTTCGATAGAAGATTAGAATATCGGTAGCAACGAGCGTTAGTTTCTTTAGGATTAGTCTCAGTCGAAACGATGCTTCGAATCGCGATGTTCTTCCGGCGAAAGTCTCTACGCCGGCGAATAAAAAGATCCCCTGTCGTTTGAATTTCCGGGTATCCGAGGCGTGTCGTTTTAGGGAACTCCTCCCCTGTTATATATCGAGATTCGTAACGAGTAATATAATCGGTATCGCGGCGCGCGATCGCGCCACCGATGCGTGATACAGTCGAACCGTTTACGTCGGACGGGCAGGGATATTCGATTTGCCCGTTGCCCGTGAGTAAGGACATTAAAGGATTAGGGTGAAAATCCCCGAAATTATTAGGCGATATCCAAGTGGAAAATGGAGCGCGCTGCTCGGAAACGCTGACTGGCCAGCGGCCGGTCTGTGCGGTATACGGTTTGTCCATCTGTCCCGAGGGACAGCTCGGTGTACGATGTCTATGCTAAAAGGTTGACCGATGCGATTGCTCGACGGTAGCACGGGGGAAATGGCTCGAATTGGTCGGTAGGTGGGCGACGAAAGAGGATGAAGAGCGGTATTGTGCGTGTAATCACGCTAACCACCCGGAGAATGGATAACTCCCAACTAGACTCGACCGATGCACACATGCGTATACGCACGCTCGTCGTTCTTTCATGTCGTTTTTCAAAGAATTTAAAAATTCACACCGATCCGCTGTGCTTAAACGACGCACTCTGGCGTCGTTGCGCTACCTACCATACGTTCGTAAATATTCTTACGTTTCTAATTATCCAAATGCAGGTGCGTATGTTAGAACTTACATTTGCGATAGAATTGTCCATCAACCAACTTTAAGGAAGATCGATGTTGAACTCTCATGTTTTGCATATTTACTGTAAGCAGATTTCACAATAAATTTCAAGAACGTAGTATACGTAAAATTTCGCTACTCTTTCAATTTTGAAGTTATTCAGCGGTGTTTCGAGTGATTCATATATGAAAATATACGAATAATAACTGACGATTCTTTCCTTTTCAATGTCTCAATGATGTCCATAAAATACCATAAAAATCGAACAACTCGATAATGGAATCACATGTTCTTCTATTGATCTCATAGATTTTTTAATCCTTTGTCACGCCACTTTTCTGTTAATTTTAAAGCCTCTCAAATATACGTGTATATACAACTCTGTGTACTTTTGACGTCTGAAAAATTGGCAGGTTGAAAGATTGAAACCCTCTCGAAACGAGAAGCACTTTCTTGGTCATTCGATGAATCTTTCATCCGACTGTCGTAACATCGGCGATCGTGAATTCTCGATCGGTTACTCGAGTGCTGGTAACCTATCTCTCCTCGCGAGCACATCGAATCACGAGGTGAAGTCTCGAAGGGATTTACTACGGGGTATTACATAAGCCAGTCCATTTAACGTTATTACTTGCTGCAAAAAATGAGCCCGGAGAACCTCGTTACTTCGACTCGCGTTTGTCTTTCGTACACGACCAGAACTGATTTCAACGAATTGCCGCGGCTTCACGACGTGACGAAAAATACCTCCTGATTTTACACGGAACGAATGCTGAGACGAAAAACCCTTAAATGCGAATTGGTGAAATCTCAGCCCTAGCGAATATTCTTTTAATTAGATACAAAACATTAATATACAAACGTTATATGATAATTATTTTCTATTTTTCATCTAAGACTGCGTATTATAAGAATTTTATTTTTTCTTTTTTTTGATTTTACTGATTTTTTAAATATAAAACAGCCACTCATTTATGATAGCATTATGACGTGATTTCTGTTAGTGATATCTTTTAAAGATTAAATGAAACCTTTGTTGGATTCTTATTTGGAATTAGTGAGTTAACAAACCCTTGAGTGATCAAAATTTCAAGTTCCAATTATACATACATATATGAAAAGTTCCAAACTAAAAACTGTAGAATATTAAAAAAATTATATCGACCGTAAAATTAGATGTGGTATTAAAAAATCATTTTTGGCGTATTTTTTCTGCAGTAAAAACAGATTTGCGGGCCATGAGAGATAAAGTCAACGATTGAGTCAGTAATTTTATCGCGGCGTGGTTAATGCGGGGCCTCTTTTTTATCATTTTTTTTTTTATCTTTGAGCCTTTCGATTAACAAAACGATCCACGGCTGCACACTCCAACCCCTTCGTTCATTGCGAACCAAACGATAAACATAAAGTCTAATTGAACGCGGCTCGAAACGGGTCGTTCTCCTTTAAATCTCGAAATCGCACCCAACTGCGAGTTCAGCTTGCCTCTTTTTTTATAGACCAAGAGCCGATGGCTATCGGATTTTACGGTAAAACAAATGCATCGGCCCGGTAATCCCGAAACTGTCCTTCTGCCGGCTCAATTTATTTTATAGTTTTGTTTTTTTATCTTCGATTTCGCTGCCTCCCTCGATTTCCTCCCTTTCTTCCGTATAATCGTGCGTTTCAGTCCGCTAAAATTTAACCATTCGCCTGTGCACCACCGATATTTCTATATTTGTTTTGTTGTTATTATATTATTTCTCCCTTTGATTTATCTCATAATTTTGTTTTTTCCTCTTTAAATTATCACGATCACGTGTTATTCCTCATCTTCTTATCTAGCGTATCATTCCTTATCTCGATTTATATTGTAGTTTTCTTTCTTTGATATGATGATGTTTTATACTAATACATCTTGAGAAGTAACTCGAATTTTAATAATAGTAAAACCTTGATTATGTGAATTAACCATGATACACACGGTATTCGATTGTCGAATAATTTTGCTTTTATACAAAAAAAATTTATATTAAAAAAGATTATTTATTTTGAACTTTATAATAATTAGTATCAAATACAAATTTTTGGATAAAAATGTAGCAATCTTTTTCAGTTTTTATTTTCGTTGTACTTGACACAAATATAAAAATGTATTATTTGTAAACGTGTTATTATTTTTTTATGAAATAAGGGAGAACGGCGAATACTATTAAACAGGTCATACACACAGCAGTCAGTCAAATATTTGATATGTGGCTCTGTCTTATACCAATCTTTTTTATGCTGCTCTCTGGTTTTAATCCAATTAAGTTATCTGCAAGCGATTCGCAATTCTTTGCTGAAGCAGAGATATGCGAGTGAAAATTTTGCATGTTTCCCTTATTATTTTTTGAAATGAATAAGAAGCCGTAAATATTACTTTATCTTATTATTTTCCTTCCAATTTTTACACTATATCTAAAAGATAGCTTTACTCTATAGGCTCAAAGAAAGTTTTGCCATTTTAATGAAAAAATTTTATTATATTTAAAATTTTATATTTAGTTAGCTAATACCGATCAAAAGGAACTGAGGCTTCTCGATCAGCACAGCCGACCAGGAACGATTTTTCAGATTATCTGACAGTTTTTTTCCGTTTTTAGATGGCGAGAAGGTGGATTAGAAAATCAAATAGAGAAAATTGGGACGATTTGAATTTTTGTCTTTAATATCAAATTTATACAGGGTTCATTCGTTTCCTTATCTATGTACAATAAATATATCACGCTGTATATTATTTTGTTTTCTCGATTTACGTGATATGGAAGAAAAATTAATCGGTATTACCCCATAGGTGAGGGAATTCCAACCAAAGCTCACTTTTCGTTTTTTTCAATATTTTTTTTCCAAATGACTAACTTTATGTATCTCATATTTTACCATGACACAAACAGTACACTGATTTACGTATCTGGTACAGAATTTTTAGTAAATCTGGCAATCCAAGCTCTTTTTAGTCCAAACTTTCCTTAAGTGTTGTGATATTCATTCATTTTCCTTTAACAAGTATTAAAAAGAATCATAGTACATCATCTACGTTATAGCGGATGGTATTCAGAAGTGGTGACATTTAATATCAGCCATCTGCTTGAGGTTCAAGCATAGCATATCCTTTAATCGTCGAACAAATCCTCAATGACGAACGTACGGAAGCATTATAATGGGGTAACGTATACATATACAAAAGCATGAACGTCGCATGGAGCGCATCAGCCATGTTCTCTATGGTATTTTACGCTGAATCTATTCGAATGCGCCGCGTGCTTGAAAGTTTAAACGAGAAGGAAGTTAGGAAGACTTGTTATCACGGTCGTTTAATCATTGCGGATTATGTAATGGGTAGAATGTGCAGTTAATTAGCGTGGAAAGGTATGAACTTTCAGTCTTTCACTTCTCTCTTGGCATTTTCAACTTTTTCTCTCTCTTTCTCTTTCCCCTTTGTCCAATAATTTCTTGTCATTATATTTCATGCATGAACATCGAACCTAATTAATGTTAATTACATAAATTTGTTTAGATACGTGTTTGTTTACAGTTCACTTTTATCTGTATTTATAGAATGTCCATTGGATATATAATTTAACGAAATTTAAATAAAATCTTAATAAAGAATAAATATAGCTTATGGATAACAATATCGAATATGTATATATTCTTTCTAGTGTTAAATAATTCCTGGTGGTTTCAACAATTTGCTAATAATAATTCAGGTATTAGCGCCAAGTCAGACTTTAAAAAATCGAGGTTCAACGTGCACCTTACTTCATGCGAATAAACGATATGTAACTTTTAACATTATACGATTAAATAAAATAATGTAGAGTTTTCAAACGGTCATTTCATATGATACAAGTTAACATATTTAATACTATTTTATCAGACGGCAATAGAACCGGACAAAGTGTTTAACAAAGCTATGTACACCTTCTGTACTTCTCTCACGGTTTGCGAATTCTCCCCTGCGTTTCGCACCAGCCGCGTGTGGAATTCCCCTACGGATAGCTGTCCGATGCGAGCCGTTTTGCGCCGTTGGCGAAAACATAAATTCCCACCAAAAGTGAATTCACCAGGCGTTACCCATATCGAACCATGAGGCAAATGTGCGCTGAACCAACGCACCTATATGCCTAGTTTTGAGCTTATACCTGTATTGTCGTGGTACGTGTCGACGTTCGTGATTAGGTTCGTCGTCAATTTATAAAAAACTTCTTCCTTTGGGTGATTGCCAGAGATCGGATAGGTGAAAGCGTAAAAGTAGAATTATATTCGCCTTCACTTGCTAGAAGACAAACAGTTCGTGTAATAATAGTTCTTCAATTTTCTCCAATTACAGTTATTATTCTTCGTTTTTATAATAAACGTCCATGTTCAGATAAGTGGATTCATTGTACGAGACATGTAATACACATAGGTAGTACACATATGTATATGTGTAAATGAATTTCAAAAAATGTAATCACACGGTAGAGTAAATTGAATAAAACGTAGCCAATCTTTCTGCAATATAGTATGTATATCTTAGCTTTCAGAATAAAACGAAATAACTATTTTGATGTTACCTTGTAATTTAGAATCAATTCTCTGGATTTTTTTTCGAAGCAATGTGCAACCTGATTTTTTACAAAATGCAGCATTGTGCCATTTTTCTTTTTGTTAGTCTGCAACCTTATGAAGGAATTGCGTAGGTATGCTAACGTTTGATGATCGTTAGAATATACATAGTTGTGATGCTGTAGAAAGCTTCGTGTACGTGTGAGGCAGCAGGTAAAGTTGCGTTTTATCCAGCAGTTGCTGGTAGATTCATTAAAAAATTTAGCAAGGCTTCTTAGCAGACCCGTACCTTGGGTACAAGAAGGTTGAAGTTAGGAGATTATTTTTTGGGAAACTGAAGGATTAATATGGAAACTTATGTACAAGACGTGCCGTATGGTGTTATGAAGGATTTTCTTGTTTTTTCTTCTTTCTTTGGCATAGAGAAAAGTTGCTTCGCGTTTTTTCTATCATGTGTGATATAGGACTAGAATTTTGCAATTTTTTAATATTACAGTGATTGTGAAATATCGGGAGAAATACAATTCTGTTTTGAAATAATAAAACTTTCATGTGTATTCATTAAATATTGGATTAAAGTTTATTGAAGAAGTTATAGAATACAAAAATAAATGTATAACATTTTCCTGTTACTCCAAGCAACAAAATATAAAACAAAACATCGAATAACAAAATATAGCAATTTATAGAGTATGAAATTTCCAATTGGTCCTGATGCCTTTTATTTTATTACTCGCAAATCGAACGATATTTGCTTAAAACAACGGAACCGTTTTCCATTTGATATGAGAGTCAATTTGAAGAGTGTAGGCAAATACGTGAAAATACAGCTAACTATTTGTTACAGATTTTCTTTCCTACATCAAAATGTAATAATTTACATATTATATCTGTTTATAGACTATACAATAAACGGTAAAAAGTTCACCAAAACATATAAACATTCTACATTATGAAAGAACTGAAAGGTACGAATGACCCAACTGATGATTCGAGTTTGATAAAAATTTTTCTCTAAATTCCAGAAAGGATCTTCCGTTACATTCATATCCTTGAACATACAATATTTAAATTCGACCAAATCGTTTCCAAGTTTCGAACACCTGCCGTTACAATATCGACTCCATGTTATGAAGGAATTTCGAAGACCGAGAAAGGAAATGGTGGCGGGAAAAGTGTACGCAACGAGCGGTTAGATTCGAATGATCATGAAAGGAAAAGAAGAGGCGGGAACGCGACGAAATGCTAACGCGGACTTTAGCTCAATGAATATTTCAGCGAGTCAAAACCTTGAAGCCGGTTTCCAATATTCCAGCATCCATTTTCGTTCTTTATCCGTGACGGAATTTTCGCAGCCGACGAGTCCGTTTCTTCAACAGGAAGTTGGAGAGGAATAGAGATGTCCGCCGTGGCGTGACAAGCCACGCTCCAAAGATACGAGACGAAACCGATAGCAAAGAGAGAGAAAGAGAGAGAGAGAGAGAGAGAGAGAGAGAGAGACAGAGACAGAGAGAGAAACCTTTTGAGAAACGATTTCATTTTATTCTGGCCCTTTTCTACTATCGTGTTCTTCTTCTTCTGTGCCGGGATTTCCGCTGATATTCGCTGACTGAGGCGTTACGAACTCGGATATTAATATATAATTGCGTTGTCCGAAATGGATACGATTATTAACGTATTATTATCGTTATGTCATAAAATATTTCGTTAAACTGTGTTTTGATGTCTATATTTCAGACAATTGGATGGAATTTTGTCTACAATCTTACTACGATTCTCGAATTTGTATATTTAGATTTTGGTCTCATTTTGTCAATTCAAATGAATTTGTAATGTTTCAAGAAAATGTTCGATCTCGTGGCATCTGTCTGGTGTATTTGGAATATTTGTCATAATTAATGTCGAAAGATAATTGGAGTTGGACGGTTGGAAAAGTTGAACAGAGATTTATAATAATTTGTCTCGAAATATCGGCAAAGAATCTGCCTTATCGTGTTGAACTATTGGTGAACTTATGAGCACGATATTCCACGATTTTCTTTCTTGGTTGAATATGTAGATATAGTTTCGGAAGTTCGTTGAATTGGATAGAATTCTTGTCTTCTTAAGTACGTAAGGTTGGAAGAAGGGTAGAGGAAGAATGTTAAAGTGTCATTAGCGATGATTGATAGGCGGAGATGTCAAAGATACTTCGACAACGTTTATCTTTTATTAAATGATCCACTCGATTTCTAGTGCAATAAGATTGAAGTTATGTCATAATCAGTGACTTTCTAAGATGTGTTTAAAGAATCCAAAAATTACGTATTTACGTATTTAACATAACAAATGTTTTATGACTGATACGGTTGAATAATGTTTAATGTGGTTAATCATAAACAATGTTTTATTATCGGCATGGTATTAAGAATTATTAATTATTATCTAATTATATTATATTACTATGTTATTATATCATATATATTAACATGCGCATTAATATCATAAATATTAACAATATCAACCGTATTAATAACAAAATGTAACAATAATATATTAAATTGTTTCATGTTGTGTCACAATAGACTAATATTAATGTTTGATTAATTTTAATTCATTACATTACACATTTTACAAATTAAAATCGCTATTCACATTGCCTGGCCACTAAAATTTAGTAGAAAAATGCAACATAAAAACATCAACTTTATTTCATTTAATCCCAAATAATTAGTACGCGTATATGAACAATTAAATTGCACAAACGACTAAATATGACAATATTCCTATTTCTACTACGTTCATGATAACGTTCTTTTTTTCTGTATTTGAAATACAATCGATCAATGTTCGAATCGAGAAAAGTGGACAGTAGAAATCTTTTTCTCGGTGTCTTTGTTTCCGACGAAAAGGAGAAATTCGTAGAAACGTAGATTACGGTCAGTACCACGAATCCTGACAAAAACTGGGTCCGTCATCAGGAGCCAGTAATAAGATAAGGTTTTGTGCCCATTCGTTTGTTAGGGGCGATAGGGATGAACGACGGAAGTCAGACTCGAGATTGCCCAGAATAGAATGGTAAAGCGTAACAGGAATGAGCGATATCGACCAACGTAAAAACTCTAGCGATATGCTCTGATTCTAAAAATATAGATATGTATGTATAGTGCATATATACGTAGCGAGTTTTCTATTTCAGATTTTTCACTTAGTAGGAAGATAAGGAACAATGTATCGAGAAGATAGAGGAATTCCTAGTATTTGATGACCTGAAATTGAAATAATTAACTACGTGACGAGATTGAGATTAAATCGAGGCTCAAACCTCATTCCCAGCCTTCTATATTTAACTGATCTCATCACTGGACTGATTAACAAACAATTTTCCATTTCCATGATTTCATTCTCATCATCCCTCTAACATCTTCATAAGCCAGTAATCGAAGATCGGACGCATTTCAGTGCTAATACAACGATTTTGGCCCAAGACAAGCGTACTTTGCAATGAAGTTTCCTATTGTACGCTTTTATTCACTTATCACACGTCGCACGCTTCCGGCCCCCGGTCAATCTACACACGCGCGCATGCTTTTACATTATTTTATTTATTTCAAGAATTAGTTCGCCTAAATCGCTAACTCTTTTCAATTTCAAATGAATATTCCTTAATGAAGATTAGGAGAGAGATAGTACATATAAGTACAATTTTAATGATTTTCCTATTTACACCTTATTTCATGGTTCATAGTTAAACAATAAACTTTGATGTAACATAATTGAAAAGAGAAGCACTCTATTCGCATACATTGTAACTTTTTAAACAACTGTTCTGAACTATTCATAGAATATTCTGACAAAATTTGGCTAATTAATCTGTGGGACAACCTGTATATTATTTGTATATGAATTAGTATAATTAACAGTATAATTACATTATTAGTATCCTTTGTCGGTATAATCCATAAGATGGGAGTCCTTCGACCCTTCTGTTGTCTTATCTCGTCACGCCTGCACCTTCTGCGATGCAAATCTTCCCTGGAATCGTGCAACGAGGGCTGGCACCCTCGCAGCGCGAGGATTTTAAATTGATGGGACCACCTATGGAAGCTATCTCGCTTCCACGATCACTGTATTGCTTGATGGATGTTCCTCGCGACGAATGCGACCTTCTTCACCATAGCAAACACGCTCGACATAGAAATCCAGAGAATTTATTGATTCGTGGAAGATGCGTGTGAGACCAGCCTGTTAACGATCGTTCAATGTCATCAGAAATCGAAAGATCGATATGATATGATTTTTTCGTGTCCCCTAAAAGCAAAGCCATTCCTAGAATAATAAAAAATTAAGGGCAAAATTAAGGAAATTTTTCTTCGAAGAAGGAATACGAAAATAATTGGTTGCCTATCCCATTCAATTTAGAAAAAAGAATGGATTCAAAGTTAAACCCGTCGTAACACTTCACGTGATTTATTGGGTATGCATACGAAGAGTAAACAGGAAAAGATATATATTAATGTTACTCTCTTTGTCATACATTGCATATTTTAGAAATATTTTTCATTGCAATCGAGAGGGAAATCGGTTGGTCAAAATCTTCGGCTTTAATTACAGAGACGTAATAAAAATTTCAATAAAAGGTCTGCACAATACAACACATTATTACTTTTTTCCTTGTCTTCGTTTCATTTTTTCTTTCTCTTTTTGTCTCTTTTTCTTTTTCGAACTCGTTACCCCTGCAAAGTGCTCTTTAATGGGAACCGCGCCTTAAAAGTGATCAAAGGACACGCCACGTTTCTGAAATACGTAACGAAAAACGTCGAGCGACTTTTTAGCGAAAGCAAAGCAACGTATCGTTTCCATCTGACGAGTACAAGCTCGGCTAGCAAAGGCCACCGTTAATTAACATAAATTGTTTGCTTTTTCCCCGTTTTCACTGTTCCTTCTCCATCTTTACCTTTTCCTCCACCTCCTTTCACGTCGTATTTCTACCTTTGATTACATATCAACGTTCCAACCGCGAATTATTCGTATGATGTGTCAATCTCCTTGGAACTCGCCTTATTACTTGTCCACAGAAAATTCTACAAAAGAAATAAAAAATAGGGATATTAGTTAAGTTTAATGGTAGAATCTGCTTTGTTTCCCTAGGTTTGCTATATTTAATTCGTCTTTTGATGCAGAAACGTAGAAAATATGATGGTCAACAAACTGAAAGTTTCAATTTGAAAAATATAAATCGTCAATTTGGAAAATTGTTGTGACACTTATAAATACTATTTATTTATTCTATAATATTTCATTAGTTACTCTATAACCTAATAAAACAGAGAAATTATAATAGCTTCATTCTAAAGCTTCCTGAATTCTAACATCAATAATTCTCGCGATAAATCTTACAAAATTGGAATAATGAAATAAAATAATAGTTCAAAAAATATATCGACCGATACTCTAGATATTATTATATTATTTATATTATATTATTATTATATTATATTATATTATATTATATTATATTATATTATATTATTATATTATATTATTTATTATATATTATACTCTAGATATTACTAGAAATATATAGACCGATATTCTAGAAGAACTACGTACCTGCAATTCAAGTTCTATTGCATAACACGACGTTTTATATGCATCCACTTAATAATTACATATTTTTAATTTAATAAATGAAGTTTCATGTATATAACAGGTGAGCAGTCGTATTTTAATAGCAATGCATGTGTTAAAGTGTTAAAGGAAGGTAATAGCGTTTGTTAGGTGAGACATGGCTAGCCTGGTCTCTAGTTTTCCTTGAAGCTGGCTTTTCCTCGATTGTGGTAGCGCAATGGTGGTCTTTCATGGTGTGGATCGAGCGAGGCACGGAAACTCAGAGGCCCGGATACCGAGCGTTATTAGTTCCGCGTTCGGTCTGTGCTGTAACGTGAACCTAGTCAAGCTCTTCTTCCTTTATAACCACCGTTCGCGTCATTTGCCTCCGCTCGTTTCCGTAATTAATGCTTTCCTACTGTGTATCGATTCTATGTCACTGATAGTAACCTGGCTCTCTTATCATTCAGAAATTTCATCAGAATTAACATAGTATATTATAAGCAATAAGAATTTGTATTATTCCCTATGGAACTTTATTAGAAAATTTCGAATTACACGAATAAGAATATACAAAATGTTCAGCTGTTTCATAGCCAAGAAACTAATTTAAAAACACTCTAGGTAAGAATCTACTATTTGGGTGTACTTGTATTTGATCAGCAAGAATTGGAAGACTTTGATAGGACGCAGGAGCCTGTCTGATATTATCGGGTAGGTTAGAGACGTGGAAGTCAAAGGTTATCACCCTTTGTGATCCGAGATAAGTTGGAAGACAGGGTGATCAGGGTCTCTGGACTGTAGGGTCATGTGGTGTCTGGGCGTGTACGAGGAATTCCACGAATACGCCAATGCAGATCGCTTTCCTTAAATCTCCAAACTGTTTGGCCTGGGTTCCAAAAGTATGGAATTTAATGACAATGGAAACTTAAACTATTTTCTAAACGAAGTGAGACCACATAAACACACAATGGTTCGATGCGTGTACGCGTGAAAATAATTCTCTACTTCGGAATAGAGTGAAACCTCGGTACGATAATTGCATAAACAGGGAATCGGCGGAAGCAGTCGTTAAAATTTAGCAACGCGTACAACGATAGGAGAGGCGTCGCGCGATTGTACACGCGCCCGCGTTTCACGATATCATTCACGGACAATTATGCGAAGCTGATAAAACGTTGCCGCCAAGCTCAACCACGATTTTGTTATATTTATGTAATCCTCTTAAAAGCTATAAATCAGCGTGTTCTCGCGCTCTCGTGTAGAGCCGGTAGGAAGGAGAAAGAGAAATTTTGGTCCCCGAGGGATCGATATATAACCGACAACGCAACTGTGAAATTGAGCCGCTCACGTATCATTTTAGAAAATGAGAAATTATTAAAACCGAATCCGACCAGTAATTCGTTCGCAGATTAAAATTTATTTCAGCCAAGACGCATATTTGCTAAGCAGTTTCGATATCACGTCGCAGATTTTGATCGATTATGAGGTGTAAAAGTTTGATAAATAACATAAAAATATTTAAGTACTGAAATATAAAAGAAAGGAAACAGTCAAAACTTACACTTGTTACATCATCCAATAGAAAATACAGAATAGATAAAGTGTTACTGGAAAAAATGTCTTGTATCAGGGATAGTATTGTTCAATTTTTTAATTATAGAAGGAAATTGTTATTTTTCCTGCTAACTAACTTGCAATTTGAGAAAACTGATGTACATGTAGCAAATAATTTTTTGTTCTTGTAAAATATCTGTATCGTATAATGTCTAATATCTAATACATAATTTAAAATATTGATAAAGCAATGTGTAATCTACGTATTTCAATAACATTGTGCATGCATATTAACGAGCTAATGGATGTTTAGCTTCGGGATGATTCGCACAACGCGTTAATAATTGAAATTGCAGAAGCATTGAAGCATTATTGTGAACAGTAAGAGAATTTTATTAAAATCGTTCTGTCTCCTGAAACCCACTAAAACGCACATTTGCTGTAAATGGATATTTAAGAGCTTCGATGGCATCTATAATGAACTTATTACTGAACAAACTTTGCATCAGCAACAATAATATCGTTTCTTTTCTATTCCGCATACAATAATGTACTATATACAAGAGTAATATAATTAAATGAAAGAATATTGCAATTTATGATTTTTTAGTAACTAGATAGAATATTCTTCCATTATAAACAAATTGTAGTTTGAAGTAAGTATTACATGTTTCGATTTGGAATCTTATCTGCTGTAATTCTTTTTGCTGCGATAAATAAAAGTCATCATTTTCAAGTTATTAATAAGTATCATTACACATAAAATCTTGAAAAATGGAAGAGATCTTGTCATGATACAAAAATAGATTTTATTCTTTATGAATATTATAAAATATGAATCGTATTCACATTTTTAATTCAAATATATTAATCATGTGATATGTACGACTGGACACAATAAATGGAAAAACTGCACACAAATAACAATATTACAACAACAAAAAACTATTCAACTTTCCTGATATAAAATTCCTCGAAACAATTTAAACTACAATATAACACAATTATTCCTGTGCCTGGAAAGAGGTCGCGAAAACTCGTAATCGTGACTGCGAAAAATTGAAACTTCATCGTTGTCACGAGAAGTTGTCAGGTGAATGCAATTTTACAATTTTTAGTTTCTGGAAAATTTCCTAAATTTGACGGCACAATAGATGGAATTGTGTTCTAGTTTGCGAGCGTCGTTTTAGAAAATGAGAGAAGCCAGAGACCGGATAGAAAACAGGTTTTCGGCGAGAATAGAAGATAAGTAACTTCCTCTCATTCGCATAGAAAACTGGGCCCGTTTCCTATTTTTACGCGGACTTTTTTTCCATTCGTTTCCTCCCACAGATGAAGGGAAAAAATTGCAGGCGAATGACGCCGAGGAGGATCCTCTCGACCCGAATTTTCCGCATTTCCCAGCCGGAACTGTGGTACTTCCGCCGTCAGGCGCAATATTTTCGCAGATTATCCGCGAGTACATGTATCTATCCGTCCATGTCCACTAATATCTCACCATATTTGCTCATTCTAATCGATTCTCCCATTTCAATTGAGTAAATTATTCTCAAAGTAAAAAAGGAAGAGAAATAATTTGTTTAAAGCGAATTTCTTAAATTCAACTTTTGACATTTTTGGAAGTAATGTTGTGTGACATTATTTTTAGCTATCTGACTTCTAAAATGTCATTTTCTTTATGAAACTTGCTACTGCTACGTAAAATTATGTTAAAAATATTCATTCGTATTAATAATTATTGATAATGATCGCATGATAAATATCATAATGAAATAAATTTAATACGCTCAGTGAAATGTTTCGTGATACCAAACAAGAATCCAAGCGAGGAAACAAAAACGATAATCGATGTATCCGCGTTGTAACTACCGTAACCTCTCCCTTTCAAGCTCCGTCGTCTATAAAGAAAGATTAATTCAAATTAAAATCCAATTTAAGCGGTGTCTCTTATTCCTGCCTCCCCCCCCCTGTCGCCCTCAACGAGCCACTCGTTATGCTTTAGGAGGCAGCGACGCTCGTTAAGTTCTCGTCGAACTCGAGAACCAACCAGCCTCTGTTTCCCATTCTTTCTTTTCGTTATCTCGCCCCTTTGCTGCTTCTGAAATTTCAGAAATTAATGTTCGACATCGCCCTTCGCTGTTCAGATTTGAAAAAAGAGAGGAAGAAACAAGGGGAAGAAACGTGTCCACTTGTCGCGAAGGTTCTACATCCTTGTGCAACCATTACCACCAATTGATTCTATCAAAGTATTGAATCAAGCTACCCTCATTGCACGAGGCACATATCTTCAGCGAAACTTTCTCAATCGAAGACTACGATTGTTTCACGTAAAATTTTTCATGAGAACAAGGTTTATATCGTTTTGTTGCGAAGTAGGAAGCGTAGAGATTCTATAGAGCGCGGAAAAAAGTTTCCTCTTTTGTCAGCTGTCTGGAGATAATGAACAAGGTCGACCATAAATGGAAAAGTAAATGGGGGGTACTCAATTTTTGGTGATCGATGGGAATTTTTCCAGAGGTTATGCGAGGAAGCGAAGGGGAAAAGATATTTTATCAGTGTAATAATTTGTTTCGGAAGTACATAAATATTTAAGAACGTTACAATACAGTTTCCGAGTTATATGAAATATATTAATAGAGACAAGAACGTTTTATTAATCAACGAAAGTCGTATTACAATTCTTCTAAAAATTCCTCAGCACCAATGCATCTGTGAAAAAATTCTATAATTACATTTGTCAAGCTTATCCAACCAAACCAATCTCATTATCTCCCCAAACCTTCCATCCCCCAAATCGACACTTCCAAATAAATATCTGCTTTCTAGATTCAACGTCTGCTTTCATCCCCTAACCGATCGCCAGCCCCAAGTCACCTTATCATCAACCACTAAACTTTTCCTTTGGAAAATGAAGTTTTTCGTCTGGTCTCGTTCGTTTCTCGCAATAACGACGGAAATGACAGAAAGCACGCGTTAGGCTGGAGCCCCTTCGCGGCAAAGTTGCAGAGGATACAGACATTAAGGGCTAGGGTGAGGTTATTCCACGAAGATCGTCGGAGATGGCCGAGAACTGAACGTTGCGCGCGGCGCCCCTTCACGATCAATACGGGCAACCCTTGTTGTAATACCGCGTTGCCCGGCGCGTGCAACGTTGGCTACAACTTTTTCACAGATTTTTCGTTAGGAATCTCAGAACCGATCCGCGGAATCTCGCGGAATTTCACGGCGAGCCTGACGTGCCTCGGAATCAGTCCAGCTGACTGCCGAACTTCCGATCCTCTCCACAACAATGGAAGCACGCGATACCCAGACGTTTCCATCCCTTCTTCCGCGTTTTGTGTCACTGGGTTAGAAGATTGTAATCGTGTTTCTTCCGGCCGAATTGGGTTAAAGTTGAAATTCACGATCGTTTTTGCAATTGTTGATTGTTCGTTCTTGACTTTTGATATACATTCGCGATTATAAGTATGAAAACACTTTTTGGTTTCGTATAAGACACGATGATTCGTTTAAATTACTGAACGAACGATTAACGGATCGTGATTTTATATTCGTGCAGGATAACCAGGCAAAAATGTGAAATAACTATTTGGAAGAGTCAAAAGAGGAATGTGTGATGAATATGAATTAACAATCGTACGTATTGTCTAGGATAATTGTTGGTAGCGAGACATTCTTTAATTAAATTTCCATTAATTGTTTCTTCTATTCTTTCGTTGGGCCATTTTCTTTAAGATTTTTTTAGAGTATATCGTACATATTATAAATTACGTAATAAATTCCAGAGCAAAGAACAAATAGTGTACAAATTTCTAAATACTGACTCCGTTGACTTTTATCGTTTACAGAGGGAATATTCATGGCTTCCGTGGGAATCTCTTGTAAGCTCGGAGAAGATCTTCGAAAGAATAGAAAAATATTAGCTTAGAGGCTCGATGGGGTCGGGGATTCCTTAGGCAGTGTATTCAAGGCATACCGTGCTCTATTTCACGATCGTCTTATATATCTTCGGGCTCAATTATTAAAAAATTCCCTCCTTTCCTTCTATAGTTCAATATCATGGAAATTACTTGTCTTGCTATCCAAAGCTTCGAATCTCAATATCAAAGACATGATTTCTTTATTGAAACGTGACAAAGAAGTTCGGCATCCTGTGCTACCGGCCAATTAAATTCAGCATAGATTTCATTAAGCTTTAAATAAATAGCTCTCTTACTGAATGCATGAATAGCGGGCTAGAAGATCCCCAGAAGCTTGTACAGATTTTTCAACGCGAACAATTTCGTTACAATTTTTGCGGTTTTTATCGCGCGATTCCTGGTGACAAAGGCAGACATGTTTTATTCAGTTACTTCTATTACACTTCTTTTTTACATCGATTGCGGCTAAAACGACATCATATTTTAATATCGAGACTTTGGTAGCTTACAATTATCTTTTGAACCAAGGTATGCATATTTAGCCTTCGGAAAGCCGCTTTCCCACGCTTACCTTTTTGTAGCCTTAAGCTCTTTGCGATCGAATGTTTATCGTCACTTTGATATTTTACAAATCCGATAATATTTCACACTAATGGACAGTTAGCAATTTTTCTTACAAATATTTCCTTCGCCTAGGTTTACTTCAAATTGATTAAAAGTAGGACACATACCGTGCAGAAAGAAGCAACTAACAGATTGTTTTTATTTTCGATTATGTAACATTAAAATTCTTCTGATTATTCATAAGTTAAACTTAGACATTAAAATCAGAAAATCAACAAAAATAAACTTATCATATTCTTATCCTGTAATCTTCATACAATACATTAACATTGTATTAAATAATTTGTGCACTTTAAAATTCGTAATTTACATCAAATACCAAAGTGTCATTGAAATTAGGAAATTAGGAATTCTCAAGCTTCTTTTTAGATATGTGTTATTTGCATTAAAGTGTCTTATTAGCGAAAACAAAAAACATCTGATACCAGTTATTTTCGCTGGTTTGATAGCTCTCAACAGCACTCGTATCTTCACCATTATCCTCGCCGATCATCGATGTAATTGTCTCGATAAGGGAATATTCAAGAAAACGAAGATTCTCGTAGTAGAAGGGAAAGGTGAAAAACGAAAATACAAAGAAAGGCAAGAAGAAGAAGAAGAAGAAGAAGAGAAAGTAGATAGAGAAGAAAAGAGAGCGTGAGCGAGAGGGTGGAGGTGGCAATTTCCAGTTATAACGGCTAATCCGTATTTCATCGCCTAAACGGCGCTCGTTCGTCTTCGTTCCTCTGCGGTTCAGATAGCTGGGATGGAAGTCGGAGTCGAGTCGCAGTAAAATATAATTGGGTTTCGGGGATTATTCCGCGGCCGACGTAGATCTCCGTGCGACTGCCTCCACGAGGTGTTCCTTTTGCCCTCTAGAATCCTCACCAAGCTCATCGTCCCCGACCAATTGCAGCCACGGCATCCTCGCGCACCCATCTGCGAATTTATTAATCTATACCGTCTAGACTTCTTAAATCTACCATCTTTTGCGATTGATCCATTAACATTTTCTGCTTCCTAATCTCCAATCTTTTTGGTCATTTTTACGAGGAAGTATCTTGAATGGTATGCACAATATTTTTCAGAGAAACACAGTGCAATTATTTTGATTATAATTATTTATATATCATATTTCTAAATCGGTAGTGTTAATCGTGTCGACTTATAAATATTTTGTAAATGGAACTAATTTAACCGAACGTTGCTATTGATGGAAAATATACCGGTTTTTTAAGAAATTATGTATTATTTATATGTATAGATAGATAGATATTGCACTTGAGCTTAGCTGATTGAGAACAGGCTAGAGCAGATGTTGGTGGGTATAAGATCGTAATATAGTGAACACAGTGACTTCTAACAGTAAATAATCATGAGTGAAATGCGTATCCATTTTCGACATCTCATGTTATATGAATTTCGGAAAGGAAGTTCTGTAACAATTGCCACGAAAAACATATGTACTGTTTACGGAGAAAATGAGCTTTCATCTCGCACCTGTAGGAAGTGGTTCCAACGTTTTAGAGCTGGGAATTTCTGTTTAGAAGACGAGAAACGCTCCGGGCGTCCTCCTCAGACAGACGAAGATAAAATTCGGGATCTTGTTGAAAAATCACGAAGTTTGACAGTTCAAGAGATGTCAAATGTTCTGAAAATACCTAAGACAACGATTCATAGGTGTTTAAAAAAAATGGGGATGGTGTCAAAGTTGAACGTTTGGGTGCCCTATGAACTTACGGAACGGAACCGTCTTGAACGAACGACAGCGTGCATGTCATTACTTGCGCGTAATAAACATGAGCCATTCCTTAAACGCCTGGTAACTGGTGATGAAAAGTGGATACTTTACGAAAACCCTGAACGGAAACGTAGCTGGTCCCAACGAAATCAGCCACCTCAACGCTGTGCAAAACCAGGGTTACATCCACGTAAAGTTCTTTTGTGTGTATGGTGGGATTATAAAGGAATACTCTATTTTGAACTTTTATCTAGTGGTGATACCATTAATTCAGACAAATATTGCACTTAGTTAGAAAAATTAAGGGAAGCACTAGCTGAAAAACGACCAGGTTTAGTGAATAGGAACAACGTTATCTTCCATCACGACAACGCTAGACCGCATGTCGCGAAAAGCGTTACAAAAAAATTGTCTGAATTTAATTGGGAAATTTTACCACATCCCCCATATTTCCCAGACATTGCCCCATCTGATTACCACTTGTTCAGAGCATTACAACACTTTTAGTAGGTAAAAAATTTGAAAATATTGACATTCTCAAAAATAGCTTAGAAAATTATTTTAAAGAAAGACAAGAGAACTTTTATCGAGACGGAATAATGGCCCTACCAGAAAAATGGGAAGAAGTTGTACAACGAGAGGGGGATTACATTTTTTCATGAAACTGAAAGGTATGTAAACAATCTTAACATATATAACCGCTCGAAAAACGGCACGAACTTATGGGATGACCTAATACAATGAATATGAATCGTAAAACCTCTCCAAGTCCTTAATCGTTGCTATCAACAAGAAACTATTAACAATATATAGTGATTAAAATTGAATTTGTAACTTGATATACGACGAAATTTTATTTACGAGGTAAAGAAATAACTGATCATCGTATGACACGAGAGCCTTACGCAAAAACTGTGAACCAAGCGCTTTATTAATTATACTGTGCATAAGACGATTATATCGTCATTAACATGTAAAAGCTTTGAGATTTGTACGTGTTCTTTACAGCACAAATTTTATTCCTGATTTTTAGACTTCTCTTTCAATTAGTTACTTTCTCTACTCATCTCTTTTTTTTGAAATCTTCTGTTCTCTATTATATTGAAGATTAGGTACGTTTCCGTTTCACTTCATAATTACAATTATATTACAATATTTATGATATCCTCATCGATATTAGCAAAGAATTATTAATAAAATAAATAGCGATATCGAAGAGAAACGGAGGAACTAAAACCAAACACGAGTATGCGAATGGGGAGGGTAGAGAGGAAATACGTGAAGAGAGCGAACGAAGAAAAATTAAAAAAATGGACGAGAAGAGCACACGGTAACTAACCATTCAATAAATTGGCTTCATTCATGGGAGAACTTTTCTACCGCAATGTAGCGGACTTCATCATGAATCGTCGTTATCGAATGTGCTACGAATATGTTCGTTGAATCTCTTTCGCTGCTACCAGCAATTGCCCGATGGTAATTAATCTCTATACGAGACAAAACCGATGGTCGATCGGTATTTCTTCTCTCTCTCTTTCCCTTTTTCCTTCTTTTTTTTTTTGAATTCGAACTCTCCGCTTGATTCTACGCGTTTCATTCTCTCCTGTTCTATTTTTTTTTTTCATGTTTCGATTATCTTCCGCTGCTATCTCGATTTAATTTCAATTCCTTTTGCTCCGATTACAAAGCAAACTCAATTTTTCATATTCAATCTATCGAGGGAGAAGAGATGGGGCTGAAAAAAGTGAAAGAGAAAGAAAAGTCCGTTGTATCAATAGAACCAAATCAATGAAGAGGTTCAAAGTACCTGCTAACGTCACCGCGTATGTTAAAAAGTAAAAGTTCTACGTTTACACCTTCGTGAAATATATAGATACTTACGCGCACGATTCCATAAGTCACATATGCAAAGGTCGAACGTGACTAAATCGGAAAACAAGATGTTTTCTTGAGATAAAATCAGAAGGATAGAGAATCGTACGTAGCTCGTATCATATCAGAAAACAAGAATAAAAATATGAAATCAAAGAATGTCCTAATACTTATGAACGTGAGTGTATATCCTCATTTTCATCCATCCATATATATATATATATATATATATATATATATATGTAGGTACTTACGCTTTTCTCTTTTCTCGTCAGCGATTCCCCAAGTTTCCGCTCGACCGTGGAGAGAGAATCGAAACCAGCGAGCGAAGCCATTTCTTTTATCTGCTTATCTTTATCCACGGCTGCTTAAAACCGTCTAGCTTCCCTTCCGGCAGCGCGCGGCCGCCTTTTTCCCTCTTTCATTCTCTTAAGTCCTTGGTCCCTTTGCCTTACCGCCGCGTTCTTCTACATTCTACACTCTACACCTTTAGCCATGTTCCCGCGTCGACTTCGTTGCGTTCCCCTCTCCCCATGGCTAGTTTCCATTCTCATTAGTCGAGCTTCGTGCACAATGCAGTCGGCAACATTCCATCCGAGTGTCTTCTCTCTCCCGGTTTTCTCCTTCTCTTTCTCCGGTTCCGTTCTTTAGGTTAGAAACTATTCCTTTCGGCGTGTTGCTCTTTCTACTTCATAGGAGTTCTCGCGGGATTCTTCTAGCACGTCGTTCTAGACTCCTTCGCCGATACCACTTCACGTGTCCTCTTAACGCTCCGCTCCTACGTTTCGCTACTTTTCAGCGACATGCGATGAGACACCCCGCTCTATACAGTGTTTTTGTGTCCGCTCTGTTTCGTCGTATGCTGGGTGATTTCGACGATTATTGATTATTTTACATTGAAATTACTGCATTGACTAAATTTTGAAATTAAATTAATTAATTTAAATTCATTTAAAGTGTTGGATTAACCAAAAGGGACCAATTTTCGCGATTTTATATATATAAGAATTTTATTGATTTTAGAATTATGCATTCTACGGGATTCTTCGTGACTTTTTGTCAAAGGATTTTGTTAAAACTTTTATTAAAAATATGATATATTTTTGTCAATGCAGATAAAGGCTTACTTTTCGTAATTTCATCACGTACTTTTTCATAAAATGTAGGTATATTTTGTCTTTAAATCCTGTGAATTTTTATATATTTTCTTCGTATGCCATTTGTTTTGATTTACTAGAATATTTTTTATGCAGCAGTCTCCTAGGTGTAGATTGGAATATTTTGGTTTGACCGTATCGCATCAAGTTTATCAGGTTATATGGCTTTATTCTCAGCCTTGGTAATCAGTTTTTCTTGATGTATGAGGACAAGTTTAGATCCCTTATGTAACTAATTAACGCGTGTCGCCTAGACTATGTTGTAGAGAATGTATACACGTATATACTTTCAGCAAATGTTTGCTCAAATTTTCAAGGCACATGTACTCGTCTTTCGTGAAGAAAAGGTTAATATACTCTGCTCGTTGATAACATTATTTAATCTGTTCGCAATATAATTCATGATTTTAAATAATTATTAACTTATATATTTAGAATTTTAAATCACATCAATTTGTTACTCTTAATCCCTAATCAATGTTTTTCTTTGAATGTAATTTTGCAAAATGGAAATCATCCTCCTTCCATAATTACAATATCTATACATGGATCTATAAAATATCCATTTATCCGAAATAAACCAAATATGATTTACGGACAACAATATACTTTCTTCTCGTAGAAATACCTACTTGTTATGGTTCGAAAGAGAAACACTGAAAGTTGGATAGGGTAAAGTACCGACAGAGAGAGAGAGAGAGAGAGAGAGAGAGAACTGTATAGAATATAGAATATAGAGAAAGAAGGAAGCGGTATCGAATTGGCTGCAGGAAAACTACCCGTGTGGGTGCTGCTTCAACTGATATCAAGAGACACGCGCCGGATTTCCTGTGCGTCTTATCCGAAGGCGATTAAACGGCCAGATAACGCCTGGCGACTCCTCGTTTCGCGACTGTTTCGTGCAACTGCTTTCGAGGGAGAAGTTAAGTAGCAAATGCCTCTCCTCTTCGTCTTCTTTTATTCTTCTGAGAGACGGAAGAGAGAAATTGTCGAGAAAGTACGTGTCTGATTACGGAGACAATGAGGAGGAATTTGGTTGAAATAGTTATTCAATTAAATAAAATTACGTGTTTAATAATACTTAACGAAATCTGCTTTATTTCTAGCAAATTGTAATATTCCAATATGAAAGAAAATGTATATTAAATATAGATTTTATATTTGCATAATTTTACAGATACATAGAGTAAATGTTTAATATGCAATATTTGATAATTTTGGGCGTATTAAAATGTGAAACGCATGGTTTTTAATAAAGGTCCTCGGCAAAAATACACGTCGCCAGCGCATACGCTTGTATCCTCTCAGGGTTTTCATATTCGTTAGCTCTATATGAACAGTGCTCGACACGTTTCAGACTTAAAAACATTTACTTTAACAGGAGAAAATCCAACGAAGCGAGTTTCAAGGGGATCAACATTCTATGTCCATAATCGACTATTTTCCTTCCATTGAATCCCGCTTCAACGCGGTTTCCAACTTTTCCTTCCGTGAATTGCTGCGAAATCCTTTGAAACCTGTTCCAAAGACATCAACGTTCCGCATTCAGGATCAATTATTTCCCTGACTTTTCAATCTTCTACAGGCTAAAGGAACATGTTGCAAAACGTTTTCACTTTGTTGTGTATTTCAAAAGTCCTTTTAAAAATGAATCAACATAGAATAACTTTGACCTAAAAGAACCTTGATGAATTTTAACATACATATTATATTATGATCTAAATGGGTGTAATAGCTATAGAGTAGTAAGATTAATATTATTAAATATTTTTCTTGAATTGTTGTGAAAGAATAATTTTTCAATGGCTGGAAATATTATTGTTTTCCAACACATTTTAATTAAATTTCTTTATTCTTTACTTTCTTAACATTCTATGTGCATTTTCTTATCATTCTCAAACCCTGTCAACTTTTCAATATACACTAATAAATTTTTCACACGTTTTGATTGAACTTCTTTATATACTTATATTAGTAGGTATACTTTTTACAAAAAAAAAAAAAACGTTTATTCCTCAATTTTGTTCAATTTTATCTTTTTGTTAAAAATGCACAGACGCAAATACCAGTAAACTATCAGCGGATTTATAAAAGGCACATAAAACGCGATATGTTGGTAACGATTGCAATAATAAAGACTTTAAAGCGGAAAAGCGCAAGTGCTATACGTACATGCGTGTACGTATGCTGATTTATGTACATACTATATAACCTGAGTTGCCCCTTGAAACTCATGTACACAGCTCCGTATCGCTTATCATTAACAAACTCCCTCTCTGCGTGAATAGCACTCACTACCCCCGAGACTTCTCCATCATATTCTAGACTTTTGATTATTTTTTGAGTACTGTTTGATAATACTATACCCTTCTATATTAGTTACAACTCACTGTAGCTCCTCTAACTATAACTTTTTATAAAGTTATAACTAATATGTTATAACTTTGGAACTTACTTCCATTGAATATCGATGGAGCAGAGTGACTTTTATGCCTGATAACTTTCTAGATCAAACTCTGAAAATATCTGATTTGATAAACTGTTTCGTTTTACGCGATTGTTTTGAATAAGAACTATAGTTTAATTCTTGCTTTATAATTATAATATTTAGCTGTATTCGAACGATTTAATGTGAATCCATGTATTCGTGAATTTACGTCAGTGGCACCACAAAGTCCGCGAATCTCGCTGAAAAAGCAAGCTTTTGCATTTTCCCAGGGAACTTCACGGGTTACGCGATGCAGGCGGCGCGGCGAGTTCCTCCCCTTTTCCATTTCTGCTTCTCTCTTTTCTTTTACAAACAGCATCGGCAAAGTTTCGCGAGTTGCGCGCCAACTGTTCGAAAGTTAAACGAACGACTCCAATTATGCAGCCCACCGTTGCAACCAGCCACCCTCGGACGCGGCTGTTTATTTTACAAATTTATTATTGGCACTACGTTACGAGGAATTGCCAAACTTACTCGCTCTCCTGCTTACCGAATTCGTTTCCTTCGTTTACGTACGTATCCTTTCTTTTCATTATCAACCTCCTTCATCGTGGTTTGTTCAGACTTGGATCTGTTTGTCTGGTGTCTTATTTTCAAATGAGTTGTTTGATTCGTGGTTAGTATCAATTTGAAGTATATTTTAATTTGATGGATTGGATCTTCTAAATAGAAAATGATTTTGGACCTGGTATTTTGAGACCGTTACTGTTGTAATGTTTCAGAGAAAAGTTACAAATTTAGAGTTATAAGGACGAATCATTTCTACTGTTCAAAGCAGACAAATTTTCGACATCTTCTGTTCGATAGAAAAAAATTCATCATCGAGTGAGATTCAATACGTACATGAAATGCTATCCCAATAAATACAAAATATTTTATTGCTACGCAGACTCTGGTTTCATTTCAATGAAATCGTCAAATTCAATTAATTGGGAACTGAATACTTTGCAGAACGCAAATATTGCACCTTATAGATACAAACTGACGTCAAAGAAGAACCAAAGGTAGAAATGGTGAGTGCAGTCGATCGAATGGTGGACGAACGTCGATCAATTTTCTGCACGCCAAGCTGCAATGTAACAAGTCGTAAAAAATTGGCACGTAAAAAAAGGAGCAGCTTGTCAGAGCAGCTAATGAGGAGCTACCGGTCGCGCTTCCCTGTGTCTCGGCCACGAATAATTAGGCGGCTGCCGCGGCTACTGCCATAATCCTTAGACACGCGCCGTAAAAAGAATTATTAAAGCTCTGTGCTCTCTTGGCCGACGTCACGGAAGGATCAACTTGTTTTAGCGGAAAACGCGGGAACGAAGCTTGTCTGACGGTGGCAACCACCTGTGCGAGACCTGTGGAGACAAATTTGTCCCGCTGTCGGATAAATTGCTCGTACATATCGAACAAAAAATCCCTCGGCCCCTCGATGACAAACAGTGCGTGCACTACCACATTTTTTCCACCGCCTATTACGCGAAACATTGGGAAATATTCCGCTACGTGTCTGATTGCTGCCAATTTTTGATGGAGAGAGCATGGTTTGATCGAGATCAGTGGAATAGTCGTGAGTGATTAGGTCACTGGTGGACTTCTATCTTAACTCTATGTTCACACATAGTGCACGATTAATATTCAGTTTCCAAAAAGCAAATGACTTATTTCCATAAGTTCTAAGGCAAATTTAAAAACTAGTGTTTTTCGCGTGATCTTTATTTTCCAATTTATGGAGTTGATTAATGTGGCTTCTGAACGATTCAGTTACTAGCTGATTTCTATACGTACATTTTAATGCTTCAGGAAAATGTTTAATATAAAATTGGATCGAAATATATTTCATTCATACTGAAGTTCCTTTCTAACGTTAGAAAGAAATGATCGAAAGAACTTAGCAAGTTTAATACGTTCGCTCTTTAGATTATGTGTATGGGGCTGACTTAAATATGAAACTCGAAATAAAACTAACGAAATTATGAATTTCATTAAAATAAAATTGTTTATATATCGTGGATTTTGATGGAACCTATACTTAACGGACAGAAAAGATCTCTGTTTACGTTCATAAAAACGTAAATTTACACAAATATCTGCGGTCTAATCGCTATCTTGTGTCAGCTGTAAAAGCAAAACCACTCGCAATCACTAATAAAATAAAAATTCAAAAATTCTCCATTATAAATACGCATATAGCAATCGATGAAAGCATTTAATCGACGAATTATATCAAAATTACACCAAAGTCTCCTCCATCCATGTTTCGATAATTGTTCGACTCTATCAACGCAACGAGGCGATCGATATCGTGTGGAGTATTCCGGAAAGAGTTGACGAAACATTCGTCGATAAAACTCTGCATTCCGCGTATTCTACGTGGCAATCGCGTTACAATATCCGGAGCATGGACTGGCGTTCTATCGCGGGACCATTAACTCATCGAGCGGCTAATGCGTATTCCTTTTGGCGAGGAGCAATTATCGAACGACGACAATCATACGAATGAAACGTTCGGGGCTGGCAGCACGCGGAGGCATAATTCGCAACGAAAAGCCGGGTACAACGGTGGAAAGCGGCTTTATACGCGCTCATATACGCGAGGCGCGTGCCTATAGGCCGGATTGTTCCGTGTCGGGATAGCGGCACGGTGGGTTGAAGTTCCAATAGCTGTCGAATTATTGGCGAACGATTAAAGCAATGTAAAGTCTGCTCCGGTTCGTCCCGCGACGAATAATTTAAGCGTGCGATTGCTGGCGGGCAAATAATGCCCGTACGATAAACAACGGGCCCGCCGACGCAAGTTAATCGCTCTATTGTCCGATTGCGTCGACGTGCGTGAACGAGTTCTATCGGTACTCTCCCACCCGACCGACGACCACCGTATATGTCTAAAGCCGAACACACAGAACCGAATTCTCGTCCATTTAAGTATATACCATCATCCTGATACGTTTAAAAATAAGTAAAGTTGACCAATTCTTTTCCCATCATGCTCATCTTCTATATCTGTGACGTAACTTTGGAATTTATCAGTTATCAGTATAAAAAGCACTGTTACTGTTTGTATCTAACAAAAATACAGAAATTTCTAGTGAAATTGTAGTGTGATTATTTAGTAATATTAATAGAGAGAATTAAATAATAATTTATTAATAAACAGTTGTTACATGAATAGAGTATTAGTTTGGCGGATGATAATTTATATCAATTTGAATGATTACGTAAAATTGATCGATTAGTTGTTCAGAGCGTTAACAGGCAAAAGTTACACGCGAACAAAGTCATTTATTTAACGCTGTAACGTAGATTTTACAACTGGTTTCGATGGTAACAATTCGTAACCGCGTAATAATAAACGAATTAAACGGTAGGTTACACGACGAGAACTTCAATTATCGATGCAGCGTAGTTTGTGTAATTCCACTCGGAGACTTGGTTGTCGACACGAAAATCCCAAATAATACACAGGAAAATCAGCAAAAAGGGGGTAACGATGTCGTCGATAAAACGTACTTATTCCGATTATTTCGAGCTGCAGCTCGTTATCGCTGAAATTTCATTTAACGAATGACTAATTAGTCTGTCATGTGGTTAACGTTCGCGTCTTGCAACGACAGCATTATGTTATAAAAATTGATTTATTGGATAATCAAAATAAGACGAATCATATGTGTGTATTATAATTTTATAACGAACTTGGTAATTTGGTCTCGATTAATATTGATATTCCTGATATTCTATATCTACCATTTTAAAACTGAAAAAATTTTAAGTTTCATCTGTATCTTTATGCTATTTTTATTTTGTTCGTTCTATTTGAAATACATGTTTCGTCCTTGGTTTGCCTGTATGATAACTTTACTTATCAGTATTAAGGATTCATTTGTTCTAGTTATTAACACATTGTGGCGCATTAAAAATGAACCAGAGCAAGCCATCTATTTCAAACTTTCAACTTTCTATCTTTCAATAAAGCAAATAACTAAAACATACCTACACTTGACATATTTCTGGTCCTTCTGCTTTCAACCGTGTTATTATTATTAGTACGCTGTTTGTTTCCTCGATTTTTACGAAACGTCACGACAGAGCGCAACGTGCCAATAAAAACGCGATTGAAACCCGAAGAATCACAAATATGTCATCCAATTTTACAAGTTTAAAATCTAAAACACTTGCACTTCTAGCTCGCGAATCTTTTGTGTCTTTCTTTTACCCTTCCTTGACTCATCGAACTCATTGACTTTAGACCCAGTAATTCCATAAGGGTGTCCGGACTCCAAAAACAGGGGCTGCGTACATAGTTATGAGGTTGTACGCGGGCATCGCAATCAAGAGGGTGAGAGAAAAGCAAAAAGTCAATCAATCGGGTCGGAGCATTGTTTGTACGAGGCTTAACGTTAATTCCTATTTGTAGATCTGATTGGATGGACGACCGCGCGCATCGGATTTCCTTTTCATAATCCGTTATACGGGGTCGAAACCGAAACGAGGAGGTGTGGGACGATCGTTATCATGCTTGAGAGAACGAGACGACTCTTGGCCCCGGCCACCGATGATAGATTGCTTGTCTCTCGTCGGGGCTTCGATCGTTGATGGATAATTTCGCGAAAACGCGCCGCGCGTTCCCGTTGATTAATATGCTTACTCAATCACCGGTCGAGTAGTCCGCGATAAGGGTATTGGAAAATCTTACGCGATGAAATTCACCGGACTGCGCGCTAATTCTCCGCACGTTTATTTTTCCAACTGCATCCGGATCGGTATGGGCTTGTGCGAGGTGTTATTAATGATTGTTTGCCCTCCATTTTCTGTTTTTTGGGAAGTTCGAGGCGTAATTATTTGTTGAGGTGAAGTATGTGGCTTGCTGGAGTTGGGATTTGTTGTGGAATTTCAAGTAAAATTTGGAAAATTATTTCTTGTTAAAAGTATTTTATTAATTAGTGAATTTTGAACAGAACTTTGTAACTGTACCATTTAGTACATAACAATTTTCAAAGGAAATTCCTGAAATACTTTTTGTAGCAATGTGTTTGGAAAGATAACTCGTTGAATATATTGAATATTTAAACATACACTTGAATTTATAGATTCGTTACAATCGGTCATTTCAAATGGGCGGACATTTAAAATGGAATTACATAGACTTAAAGTATTATTGTTAGATCTTGGCAAAAATTGTATAAGGTTTTATTTAGTTCTTCTGTTTACAATTATCAAAGAAATATAGGATGATTTTGACAAAATTAGCGTGGATTTTTGTTAGACAAGCAAACGTACTAAAATGCTTAGAACCCCGCTGAAATTTTATTACAAAATAGATTCTCAAGGAGCCAAAAAGAAGATGCAATCCGCAAATAAACAACCTAAAATCTTCGATCGAAAGATACAAAAAATTTGCCAGAGTTATGGTCAGATATATCTACTCCACGGAAACTTTCAAACTTCCTCCTGTACTAGAAAACAAAATCAATGAGTTGGCTTGGCAGAGAACGGTCGATCATAATCATTTATGGCCACGTCGTAAACACGTACTCGTGTCCTGAAAACGTTGAAGAGGGTCCGCGCGAATAAATCGACAATTTCTCCAGGCAGATTAGGTCTCGGAACCGTTACTTCATTCTTATTGTTGGAAAGGGTCGCGAAGACGAGCTAAAAGGTTGCAACGAGAGCGCCATTGGCCCAGGACGTGTGCCATCCTACCGATAATACTTTCACCTAGCGCGTAAACCCTCCTGGTTCGGGAGAAAGTGGCGGAAACTACCAGCAACCCTGGTGAAGCTCGAATATATATCTATTCCTGGGGAGCCGTTAGCTCGAGTATGACTCCCAGGGGATAGCAACTCTCAGACTCATCCTGGCAAGTAACGACCGCGTACCCTCTCTTATTCCGCTCGATCTGGGCCGCTTCCTCCATCCTCGTTACCTTAGTCGACCTTCTTCCCGATCTTTAACATCTCACCTTGCACCATTTAGCCCACCTTTCGTCGAACATGTTTGTCTTCCTCCTCTTTCTCGTTACCGAACCAGGATTCGACCAACTGCACGCGTTTATCAGGATTTATCGCACTGGATTACCTTCGCGTTTCAGACAGTTAAGTAAGATTGACTGAACTGCCTGGAACGTTTTTCATCTTGGATAGGAATTGTAGTCTGGCTTGGTTTTGGTGAGGAAGGATGCTTGTTTGATGAGCAATCTTGGGGAGATTTGGAAATAATTGGAGAGGGATTTGTGGGTAGGTGGAGCTTCAATTTTACTGGCTTGTGGACTCTTTGGGGTTAGTTTCAGGGTACTACGATTTTGTAACGATCATTATAGAAGCGTGGTAAATTTCAAGGACGCTATTTTTGCAAGATGTTACGTCGAATATATTTATTTTAATATGTATCTATTATACACTGAGGTAGCGAGAAATAAAGTAAAATTGGGAAAACATAATCTCTGCGTTAAAATTATATTTTAACTATATTTTAAATATTCGACTGAGATTTTCTCCTCGTAACGATTAACGAAACGTAAACATTTGTGTAGCAAAGCTGGACGTGGAATATCACGTTGAACTTTCCGATGTGGGAGTAACGTAAGCGGATAGAACATCGTTGGAGCGGCAAAAAGTCGGAGCAAAATGATACGGGACAGGGCAGGACGCAACAAGAACGCAATACTAATTTGTCCAACATCGCGAACAATGTTGGTTAATATGTATGATGTACGAGTGTCGTGTTACGTGTGGTCAATGTCGCGTATCATCTTTATCCGGCATAACGAACACGACTTTCTTGTCCTCCGACTCCGAAACAATGGTCTTGAGGTTGTAAAGGGTGGACTCGACTTGTTAACGAACTTCTCTCTCTCTCTCTTTCTCTCTCTTGTCCTGGTTCCTCTATATATGCGTCTGATTACGAAACCGGATACAAAAACGGAATGAAGTTACACATCTTCTAAAAATCTCCAGCATCAGTTAATACACGTAAATTTGGATAACGATGACACTTGAAAGGTTCAAACGAATGACTTTCAAGGTCTTCTCTTTTAAATATGTTGAGGTTGACTGATAGAAGAACGAGTGGATGAAATTGTAATAGAAAAATATATTGAAATAAATAATGATATAAGTATAATGTATAAGTTTATGCTGATCCAGATCCTAACTCTCATAATGTTACAATACAATAGAATCGACAGAGAGCACGTTCATATATTTATAGCAAAAGGGCATTATCAAAAAAGTTAACCTTATAGCTCTAGCTAACGCCCACAAGGAACATAAATAGAAATCTACTTATTAGTTTCTTTGTTCCTAGATCTTGTAACCGAAAACATAATTTATATTCAAGGGCACAATAATATGGATCTCTCCTTATTTAGAATATTTTTGTTTCGCTAAATTCTATTTTCTGCGTAATAGCGGTCTCCAGGTCACGAATATACATAAATAAAGATGTACAGTTTTTGTTGAAGTAATTACTTCAACAAAATAAAAAGTGTATTGTCTATGATATTCAGTGAATTTTTATTTAGTCTCAGATATCTATAATTAGAGTTTTGTGCGTTATGAAATCTCCTCATCCTTTTTAAATTACTAGTTTACAGTACGTTGTTATAGTCAAAATACGAATTTATTAATTCTCATCTTTACGCTGGAACAGAATTATATCGGAAAGATTTTCAACTGATGGAACCTGTATTTAATACAGTAATATTTACTAAACAGAGTAGACACAATAATTTCTTTTTAATCGGAAGTAACATTGATATTTCAACATAAATCTATTTTTACTACTTAGCAGCACAAATGAACATATTAATATTAAATAAATTACCTATATTAATAAACTAATATCAAATATATCCAGCGATATGAAATCGAAGCAGAACAAACTCAGGCTAATAATTACATATCGGACTATCAAGACAGATCAAATTGAAATTCATTTATAAAATCGTGACTAATGGTTTGTCGACTGTGAGGTAAGTACAAACGTCAGACAGACGCGGTGAAGAAACGCGAGGATTCTTTGAAGTTTATAAAAAAAGGAAGGATGGAGATTGAAGAAAAGGGAAAGAGGGAGGAAGTCAGTAAACATTAATCGAATCCTTTAATCAAATTCGCTTTCATCTTTCGATAGGCGGTCTAAAATAGAGAGAGGTTGCTTATCGATTCAAACGGCTACCCTTAAAACGGCACCGGAGTCAATTCGCAGACTCCTGGACTTGAAGAAAGAAGAGCGTGGAATGAAAGGATGAAAGGTAGAGTAATGGGGGAGGATCCGGCAGGTGGAATGGAAAAGTTTGCAAATTTCGTGTATGAAACGCCTCTTTATACAGTCACGAAAGAAATTTTCAATAGGAAACAACTTTTCTAGCAATATTAAATAATTTCCTCGTAACTTATATATTAAATAGAACAAAATCAAACTAACATAATTATGTAATCCACAAACTTTTAGTGACAAAAATTTCTATCGAACAAAAATAGGAAAATAATATTCTAAAACTGCAAATGGAATTAATTTTGCCCTAAAACTACTGGAACACCCCAGTGCCATTTTCAACATACTGCAATCCCATTGTTTAAGCAACGGGCCAACAAACTAATTGAAGCCACATCCACAATAACCTTGTGCAAAATAAGCTCAATAACAGAGGCGGGCAGCATCAATCAGAGACGATGTGCGTATGTCGATCGGCAATCATCAAAGTAGCTACTCTTGAAACGGTCCCCGTTACCAACGCAATAAGTTAACGCGTATGGGTATCCATCGATGCAATTACTATTAACGTGTCCTGTGTACGTATGTATATCGATGTAACGACATCGTAACTTTGATCGTCCCTCTAGGCTTTCACCGTCCAATTCGCCAGTTCAACATGGCATAGCCTTCGCGTATGCCGTCATTTCGTACCTTAAGCCGCATTCTCACTATACCAACAACAACGAATTTGCTAGAACTGACTCGTAACTTTCATAGAGAGAATATTTCTTTCGTCGCAGGACGAGGTGTTCTGTCGTTAATGCGACGTTGTGCAATAGATATAACCGATTTTAAAATATTTTCTATAACACATATAATGAATTCGTAGAAAGGTTCTATAAGTTTTCGCCATTTAATTTGCTACTACGACGTCGTGTGTCACAGCCTACGCCATATTGCAGCGTTATGGCAATTGGTGGTGCGAGCTATGGGTTCTCGCAAAACGTAACGCGATATTAAACGCGACGAAGGGAACGCGAGGAATATGGTAATGTTAGGGGAGCAACGAAACTACGACAGAACTGGACACGGGGTAAAATTCAGCGGAACAAAGGAAACGTCCAGCGTTATTCCGTTCAATTTCACCGCCCGGAAGTTATCCGCGCGCGTCGACAATAACGCTTTCGCCTCCTATTCTCCGCGTTTTCGAATTTCTCCGTGTGGTAAAAGCCCGTGATATCAACCGAGATTTCAGGGAACCGACAAAATTCGAGGCTCGCGGACGCCCTCTTTGACATTCAAATCGGACACACCAAGCATTAAATTGCCACGCTTGCGGGTACCTGCGATAATTTTCTCCAGAAGAATCGTTTAAGGAAATTTAAAGAAAAGTTTTCATTATGAAAAATGGATCGCTAGGTAGGTAGTTTAGAAAATTACAAACAATATTTTCATACAGACGCAGTTATAGACATCCTCTTCGAAAACGCTGTAACGGACCTGGGAAACGAATATTCAAATTAATATTTCATGTTTCTGATTTATTACAATCCAATACTATACTATACTATTACAATCTAATTTAATATTGTACTTACATAAATGCATTTACAAGATAAATAGTAATAATATCGAGATAAAAGTGAATTGGAACATTGCAGGCTAAGTAGCTTATGTAAATTTATTTTTTATATAAATTTATATAAAAAATAAATATACATTTATTATGTAAATTCAATATATAGATGTTATATAGATGTTACTGTTTGTTATCAAGTATTATCAAATTCCTAAAACAAGCTTTTTCGATCCTTTGGACAAATGAAATATAGCAGTTTGATGGAATATAATATACCGTGTCGATACAGAATCTCGTATCGTTTTACGTAACATTTATAGCCCTAAAAACCCCACAAACAACAAAAAAAAGCTGGTTTAAAGTTTGCCAACAATTTTGTACGATATTGTCAAGGACATAAAATTTAAATTCTTGGTGTACAGCATGGCGATTAAATACTTGTGGCTCTGAACAGGCATGCTACAACATACCGAACCTAACGCAATAGTTAACGTGTTAATATCGAACTACGCATCGTTCGAGCATTCCTAAAATTCTCTGTGAAAGATACAACCGCGTTACAAACGAGCTCTGTCTCTTTCTGCATCCGCAGTTTCCATCGCTTTCCGATTGAACGGGTGGATCGTATCGAGAAAAATTCAGCTACCCGCGAATGACTTCATTCGTTTCGTATACGCGACGCGTGATCCTTTACCGCTCGAATTTCAATACCTTTTTCTCCGAGAACATCATCGAGCAACCGGCTTACGATTCGTGCGATACATCAGCAGCGTTGCCCCACTTTTGAAATATGATTGGTTTAAATCGATTCGATTAAAACAATTTCCCTCTTTTCCACGTTTCTTCACAACATGTTGCAGAATTATAACTCAATGAAGCCGGAGTTCGTATGAAGTAAAACGACCAATTTTAGGACGATAAGAGCGTATATGCAGATTTCGGGAACCTAGCAATTTGCTTTCGTAGAATATTTATTTACTTTAATTGAGTGTTTAGCGCGGAATTAGCCAGTAGGTTATTTGAAGACTGCCGCAGATGTTTATGCAAATTTCAATTTTTATGTAAATCATTGAAACGATAGAACAGAAATAAAAAGTGTTTTTATCCTCTAGCTATTCTAAATGTATAGTACCTTATTGGGCAAGCAAAGCAATTTAGGCCGACGCAGCTTTTGGCCCATTCGATGAAACGAGCAAGTCCATGAGGAAGGGGTTTGGGAAATTAGTGTTGGAGGAGGAGGACGTAACTCAGACTGTGCCTAGGCTATCTACATGGTAGATCTGGCATCTAACACTAAGAGCAACGCCCACTCACACTTCTGCTCGTGTCTGCGGTGAGGCTGTTGCGGCTCCTCTCGAACGGATCCACATAAAAGCCGGTGGTTCGTTGTTGGGGGGAACATTGAACAGGTACATCCTCTTTCAGAAATATTTAGACACCTATGAAACTTAAATTATCGTTAGGATATTATTAAGAATTTCCTCGTATCGAAAAGGAAAGGATTTGGGAAAAGTTCAACAAATTTCCTATCACACTCAAGTAATTTTTTAATGCGTCAATTATTTTCAAAAGATTTACTTCATTATTCTGAACAAAGAAAATGATAACAACTACGATTTTAAGATTTTTCAAGTTCTAACGCTGATAAGCTTTGAGAATCTGCAATAATGAAACAAAATAGTCGTTGGAAAAGTATATATTTCGAATGACGTATATGGAAATCACTTCGATTAAGTACGCGATATTTTCAAGAAACTAAGTGCTACTGTTTAAAATGATATTTCGTATGCATCGACCTAATATACATAGCAGGTGTCCTAGTACTTCTGAACGAGAGTGTAGGTCACACACACCCACCACACTATACACACATGAACGCGCGACGAGGGTGGATCGCGCACAATTACCCATTGTCTGATACAGAAATTTATGTGTGGATAGCCTGGGCCCACGTAACTAACGGATGGTCAGCTCCGGCGGAGATCCACTAAATCCAAAGGCTTGCAGCAGCATGCGCCTTAGACCGTGCAGATAAGCGACGGATAGGATATAGGAGGGACGTGCTTTGTGATCCGGAACCCGCAACAGTCAGAGAGGGAGAGAGTGGTTAGCTGGCCCATGCGTACACTTGACAGAAGCCTCTGCACTCTCTGACTCGTTTTGTATGTAAAAGAGTAAAGGAGCCGCACCGTAACCGCGTAAATAAAGAGGAGGAGTCGATGGACCTGCATTCTTCTTTCACGAATTTCGAGATCGTATTGAAGATGCATGTTCTTTTCTCCCTTTTTAGGGTTCATGGTCGTGTTATCTGCATTATGGTATTTAAAAAAAAATGTCTACTCAAACTCTTCTATTTGTTTCTAATGAAAAGAACATACAATTTCTAAAGAGGAGGGCCAGTCGTTGCATTGTGGTAGCGGTGAATGCGCTAACTAAAAGGTTGGTTCGTGGAGCAGGCATGCGAATGAAGCTTAAGAAACATTCGAAAGGTTATTTTGTTCTAATAACGAGCATCGTGAGGTACAATGTTCGAACATATTTGAGTAAGAATTTCTCTAACAGTATAGGCTTATTCAACGAATTTTGACATTTGTTTGTTAAGAGTTTTATCCTTTGACAAAATATATGTATTAAAATGTCAGTGGATGTTGCACAGCATGTAATCCCATCGAAAATTCGAGACGCTCTGTTCGAATCCGCGGAAAAGTAATTCCGATGTTGAGTGGCGCTCATTTAATTAAGGAGAAGACCGATCGTAATGAATTTCACATCTTGATGCGATCAAGGAATTTCTGGTCTCGTTGAGCAGCACCACGGTGGAAATTGCGGCGCTTCTATCGTCAAATTTCTGAAGTCGAGGAAACTTCATGCTCGCGTTCACCTGCACGTTTATGCACGCGCGTACCCGATATACAGCAAGAAAGAGAAAGAGAGAGAGAGAGAGAGAGAGAGAGAGAGCTGATTTTACGTGTCCCGGTTTAACATGGAAGGGATCGTTATCCCGCGAATGCAGTGGAGACTTAGCGACGAATTAGCCTGTGTATCTACCACTAAAACGTCGTTCGACGATCCACCCGCCTTTATTCCCGCCTCGTTAACCGCTTCGATGCTTTTCCTAGCGAATTTCTGGCTTCATAATTTTCCATTGAACGCGAAAATCGCCTGAATGCGTTCTTGTCAGGGTATGTATAAAATAGCATGGTGATAATCTAATGGATGATAGTAAAGATGTAATTCGTAGAAACGCATCGATGAGAAAGAAAAATGGTCCTTTGATGAAAGCTTCGCGAATTTACTATAAAAACTATTGACACGTATTCTTATATCAATGAAATGATTTTTTATCATGTTCTCTGTTTCATTTTTGTAGTATCAAATTATAATGTACTTGAAAGAGAATATATAGTAGATTGAAATTTAATTATAATAAATTATGTTTATATCTTTTTAAAGTTTCTTGAAGTTTTTAGGTAAAAGTTATTTTAATTTACAATAATAACAAAAAGTCCTTTCAGTTGTTCATGCTTTATCACTGGTATAATATCATTTATTGGAATTCCATTTGGTTCCGCATCCATCAAGGAAAGATATATCAAGTTTGTCACAAAAATTCGTCTACTCAGCGTAACTATCCGTTCCACTCGCGTTTCAATCATTGGCAAACCAAAACGAACACGTGACCCAAATTTCTCTCGTCTCCAATTTAATCCCGTCACACGTCGTTTTTCCTGTCGCGATTGCCGTGCAATGGACTTTGAAAAACATCGTTCTCGCAAATTTCGCCTCCATTACCATGGAAAATACCAACAGTGACTAGAACCATTCATTATATCACGGACGCTACATTTAAATAAGTAAGAAGTTGGATTAAATTACACATAATTGACGGATTTATTGCGATATCATTTTTGTAATATGTTTCCTAATATAATTAAAATAATTTTTGCACGTTTCAATGATAATTCAAGTATTGGCGCGCCAACTTCAAACCTCTGAAGCCAAATATTATTAGGTTGTCCGAAAAGTTTCTTTCGTTCTATAAGGAAATAATAGACGCATAATGTTTTTTGTTTTATATTAGTTTACTGAATTATACACGACCCTAATAATAGAAATATAACGAAATGGATCATACCTAATTCAATAATATAATATAAAACAGAAATTGTTGTTCATCTATTATCACCTTATGAAACGAAAGAAACTTTTCGGGCAACCTAATACAATGTTGCGACTTCCTTTTCTTTTCTTTTTTTTGTGCCGAATTTAAATTCAAAAGGAGAAGGAGAAACTCGTACAATAACGGTTGGTAATTTTTCTAAAGCAAATGGACACTGCGGCTGCGTTTCATTTGTACGTGGCAAAGAGGAAAAACTGTTATGATCGCAGTGTAACGCTGTCCAAACAAGCATTGCCAGCAGGTGCACTGAACGCGGGTATAGGAACATAGAGAGGCGGACGTGCGGCGTCCCTTATTTACTCATGTGCCAGGCTAAGCACTTAGTATTGTGATATTGCCGGGGTAAATAAAAAGTATCAGGCAGCAGGGGCGGTGAACAGTTCAAAGGACCAAGTTTAAACACGTATGGTCAGGGTTACCGCAAAACGCATCGTGACATTCTCAGAGAGAAACAGGGAATACTAATACGTCAAATTCTTCTGTTTAGTTCTCTTCTTTCTTATCCTTTTAGCGTGTTTCCTTATTTTGCACTGTTATGGAATTCGATTATCATGATTATATTGCCAAAGTTTAAAATGAAGCTAAAATTATACATATTATATAGAAATTACAAGATATTTAACACAAGTACATATTTTGTAGATATATTACGATAATCTTTAGACAGTTGATTATCCATTGTATTAATAAACCTGGACATTCAGTGTGATCATATTTAACACTAAATGCTTAAGATGATCATTCATCCTGTAGACTAATTTTTCTTCTTATAATTAATATACACACTTTTTCATTGCTTTCAAATTTGGTCAACGATAATCATAATCGTGACTCAGTCTCCTTACAGTACTAATGAAATTTCAAAATGTTTTATGTAACACGTACATATTAAATGGATACCATACCATGACGTATGTTCATATACATCATTTTGTTTCAAGTCTCCATATAAGTGGTGGATTTTTCGGGCCTCGTTCGGTGCCACCATCAATCCACCAGAAAACGTGTGTGTATGTGTATGTGTGTGTGTGTGTGAATGGTCGAATGAATTATTCATGCCATGTCCCAATTCCATTTCGTACGCATGTTAATAAATACCCTTACAACAGGCAAATATGCAAGACGCGGACCAAGTCGAATCATACTTTGTTTCTGACTCACCGCACATTTTTAACACATTCCCGTGGCCCGTGCATCGCCCATAGCCACAAAACAGACGTCATCCGATGTTTCTTTGAACGATATGTATCATCTTTATACTTTACTTCTATCAGATCGTTGGAAATGAAACGATCGAATTTTTTGATTCACTTCACTTCTAGAATTAATGTATATACTTTCTTACTTCATTTCTAATAGATTGTTGCAAGTGAGATGACGAAATTTTTAATTTGTATTGCTTCTAAGATTATTGCCTTATAGAGTACTTCACTCGTATTAAGCGGTTTCAAATAAAATGATCGAATCCCAAATAAAATTTGCGTTGAAATATTTACAGCTTTCTCTCAATAGAATTACTGAGGCAATTGTATTGACGCCCACGCGTTAAGTGATTAACACTCCGATTCCACGAACGCAAGTACGAAACAATTGCGATTTGCGAATTATCACAATTAAAATCTCTTTCGTTTAAAACTATTTTCCCCTAAGATCAACAACGTCGACCGACAATTTCTAGCATAACAGAACACGTTCTATGCATATCAGCAGCGAATCACAGCGATGCGGTGTTAGTAAATTTATACGTCAATACTATATAATTTCTGGGTCCATATTTCAAACTGGGTTAATAATGCAGCCGAATTATCACTCACCACTGTTTGATTAATTACGCAGCGACAGAGGATAGGTCAGAAAATCAGCTCTCTGTTTTGAAATTGAAAGGCCGAGATAAAAATATCTGAACCACCGTGTGATTTAATAATTCGTCCGATAAAATCAGCCGAGTCTGCTACAGCTGCATAAATCACGTACAATCAGAATTTTCAATTATGCAGCTCCATATATGTACTACCCTAATTGTATGGAATAGTTAAAGAATTATGTGTAGATAGTGGTGGAATGATCGATAAGAAGGATCAGAGAGCTACTGAGAACCCTTGACATCCGGTCTAGTCGAAGCCTCAAATGTATTTATGTGACTTATCTGTATTACTATTCGGACACGTGTGAATCATCGCCAAGATTATCGAATTATTTATCGAATGAAGCGTTGAATTTACATAAATTTCGACATACTTAGCTATGTACACTATTGCTCATGACTATACAAATGACTTCGATAGTCGATGGATAGATTACTTGAACAACCCAAATTCAAAGCACGTACTATTTCTAAGGAACAATGTGAAAACACACATTCCTGTGACACGGATAGACATAGTTATTAATCTAGTCGATTAATTTATTCATCCATCTTCATGGATTCAAGCTAAAAGTATTGCACATTTCAGAAGTGACAAGCTTTACAGGAAAAATAAGAAATTGTTTGAAAGCTTATGAAAGATCATTCTCGCTGGCAAATTGAAGAAGAATTTGTACATAAAGAGGTCAATTATTATTTCTAAATATGCATACGCGTAGCTTGAGAAAATATTTCTTACTTCTTAAAAAGCATACTATTGTTTTTCATGTGTATATCATATTTTGAAGAGCTATCCTCTATCAAAATTAAGAATGTGCTAATTCTAGGACGTTTTGGCCCAAGCTAATCAACATTAATTTGATTGACTCGATAAACACTATTAGTACATTATATGTACATAACCATCATCAATATCAGCAATATTATCAACATCATTACCAGTACCAAATTTGGTAATGTGTACTTCTCGATATAATGGCTATTATTAAAAACCCTATGTCGCCCTATTGTCACTAATAAAAAGTTCTACAGATCAACCGTTTGATTAAGACAGATATTAAGAAGAATTAGAGAACTATGTAATCAATAAAATGAAGTTTATTATTGGATACTAATAGGCATCGGCAGCAACAGGAAACCTGAAATTTGTGTACATTATCGGTGGAATAAGTTTCCTAATTACGTCTACCGCTCGACCAAATTGTAATTGTAGTTTCAAAATTTATTGACCACATCCAATTCGATAAAGTATACAGTTTAGAAGAGTCGTTTCATTATGGAAAAGTCCATTTCATTGTACAAAATTTCACTTTCTATTAAAATAACACATTTCTTCTTGATCAAGATTGGGACGTTATAGTGCAATTGGAACATACGTACCTAGTAATATTTTACTCGTGATAAAAGTATTTACAATTTTTATGAGATGTTGGCTATCTATCGGAAATAAATATGCGCTTTGAGTGATTTCCTTGCATATAAAAACGTTTTTCAATCATAACTTTAAAAATATAACAAATATATAAAGATTCACATTTTTCAAAAGATTTTGATTGAATTACATCAGATATCGAATTCTTATACACGGTAGTCTACATTACAGAGATATGTGGCGTGACGTTGGTGTTAATATTAATCGAGCGGTGCTCGATAGATCGCATCAATTATGAGAAACGCGGCGAAAGTAACGCCGTGGATGCGCGTAAATTCGTTTCGACTCTTGCATCATACGTACAACGGTGCGTGTGATAAATAACATAGCGGGTAATTAACGGAGGATGGAACAAACGTTTATCTATCTGCGCAGACGCCTTTATCACGCTGCTGCCGCATAACGCGCTCACGCACGCCACCGCGTTGCGTACCACCGCATAAAAGCAACATTATGCGTCCCACAAATTGCGTTACCGATAACGTACGACTTTATGTTTCCCGCGACCTTTCCGCCAGCTCAAACTCCAACTACATTTTACCTTATTCGCATTCTAGTCTCTTCAGTTCATTTCAAAACGAAAAATCCTTCGATCTCTCATTTTGCTTAACGCCAATGCATTTTTTGAGTCATATACGACGTAATCGTGTCTTTCGTGCATTTCCTAATTAGATTGCGGACATTTACATAATTTTGTAGTTTGATAAAGATAGCCAAAGGATTTCAATCTACATATGTGGTTTCATTTTATACTACTACAAATCTTACAATATTTATCATAATCTTAATCTTATCATATTTCTTATGATTTCTTAATCTTAAATCTTATCATATTTAAAATATCTATAGATATAATTAATTGTATGCATTCTGTAGATATTTACACTCTTAAATTTCCGAAAAATGTACGCGAACATCAGCAATCTAGTCGTCGCCATTAACAAAATCTCAAAATACACCTAACTTTACTCAAAGCGCGTTCGTCCCTTAAAAAAATCAATTATTCATTCTATACATGTTCTAATACATATTTTACATCATAAAATCACTTAAAAATCCAAAATCGATTTGAATGGATCACTGAAGCGTGACTTCCGTCTAAATACACGCGAAGCGGAAATGGCTCAGCAAGCGCGGGTGGTTCAAACCGTGTGAGTTTGAAGAGGGCGTGCTTGTTTTTTAATCCGAGTCTCGGGATCGACCACATAGCGGAGAAGCTTATGAAAGCCGTGGCCAGGTTAAAACAAGCGAGTGGAGAGCGCTGTGCCTCTCTCTCTCGCGTATCCACGGGCCATCGATCACGCGTACACGAACACGGGGAGCACGACGATCGAGCAGAAATTTACGACGTAACGCGAGAATCGTTTCGCAGTTTGTCAGCCAGCCGAGCCTTCCGGCAGTTCATGGGTTCACGTGCTCCGTCGGCATAAAATATGAACCTGCCGTATGTAAAGAGTCATCGCGAGAGAGAACCAAATGTTCACAGCGTTTCGTCGCTCTTTACATGTATACACTAGCCTTCAAAAGCATTCTCACGTTTTCTCTTCTTTTTCTGTTGATAATGCGTCACTTTAATTAATATCGTAAAAGATACAAACTCGTGAAATTGCAGTAACTTTCTCTTTTGTCTGCATCGCAGTTATGTACGATAGAATATGATTCTTATTGAAGCATAAGATAAATTTGTAATTATATAAAGTTGCAATTCGTAATACGTTATATAATGTGTAAATCCTTATTTTTATCTCCAATTATTTTTATTAAAAAAAAATACATGTATTAGGTTGTCTGAAAAGTGTCCTTCTTCTATAGACACATCTTTTACAACGATGCATCTTTATACAAACATGAAACCTAATCTGTCGAACGTTGTGATCTTTAGTTTGATAGAACAAAATGGATCATACGTAATTCGATAAAATAATATAAAACGAAAAATGTTGGGCATCCATTATTTTCTTATAAAACGAAAGAAACTTTTCGGACGACCTAATATATACATATGTATATAGCAATGAGTACATATCAAATCTGTAGCAACGCTGATACTGCCTTCGGTTCTTGACTTTGGCGAAGTTATGCACAAAACGTTTGCACGCAGGGTTAATTAGCGTACGTAGATAACGAGCCGCTGAAAGATCGATCACCCGACTGTGGAACTACCGAGTACGCAGTTCATGTAACTTTTTCTTCGAGTAACTTTTGTCAGCGACCACTTACCGATTTGAATAAAGCTGCGAGTAAATATGCATAAAGTTACGTAACATGCTCGCCATAGGAAGTTCGCTTCAGTACACGTTCATGTGTAATAGGTCAGATCGTGTATTAGCATACTTTTACGATAAATAGAAACATCGATCTTCCTCAACCACCGCTTCAATCCATACTGTCTGCACACCGCTGAAATTTTTATCCGACTCGCGTCGAACATCAATATCTCGTTATTATTAGACTACTGAAAGAATCGTTTTCCAACTAGCTTCTTCGACTATACTTTCAAAGTTACGAGAATTCCACTTAAAAATATCGTAAAAGAGATACGAAAGAATTAGTTTTATATCAATTGCTAGATTTTTATGCAAATTTGTATTTTTATAAGCGCAATTACAAAAGTAAGACTTAATTAAAGATTTGCTTTATCTTAAAAATTAAAACGAGCGTTCTACTTTTTTTATATATATCTTTGCATATTACCGTAACGCACACGAAGATCTGTATTATAATTTTCACGGAACAAATAACAAATTTATCGTAGGAATATTTATACTATAAAATACTATAAAATTTAATACAAAAGTAAGTCAATTTCCTACGTACAATATTTTGTAATATCTATAATATTTTCATAAAAGGTCTCGTATATGCCAACATGCAGAATTCGTAGTTGAAGAATGTCCGTTCCAGTAGCTACGAGAAGGTATTTTCTAGAAGTAGCAGGGGAGAAAAGAAATCGAATACATCCGTTCATCGAGAACAGTAGATAGTTAGAAACGTACTTGCCTGACCGTTGACTTTAGATCGATATTCGAAGCACGCCTTACATAGTCGACGCTCATCCAGATGAGTGCCATACGATGCCATCGCAAGAAACCTATAATTTACTCTAAACACCCGTCAGCGGACGAACATCAAACGTTATTCCATATATGGCAACCTGTCGAAGATACGGATGACGTTTGTGTTTTTCTTGAATCATAGTGAATTCTTTTCCCAAGCGACATCGTGCCTCTTTCGACTATTTTAATTTGTTAAACGGGTCATTCTTTAACGTTGGGTAGGATTTAATGCAACGTAACTAACAACAAGTAAGATTCTAGAAACTTATAAAAGTGCCCGTAACACTTGAAATATTCTATGAATGTCATCGAAAACTTTTCTAGATAAATGTGTGGACGTGAAATCGCGTGGCGTCTAAGAACGTGACTCACCGGTTACCATTTTGGATTTAGCATGATCTCACGTATTTATGACGAATTAAACGATCTTTCGTGGAAGAATAGTAAATGTGATTGTTATGCGCCGAGCGAGATTGTGAAATCATATGTAAGTAAGTACTTACGTAGGTATGCGCTTGGAGATCAAGGATTTGTTATCTTTCATAGAACCGCTTTGTAATGTTTGAGACATCGAGTGAAAACAAGACTGATTTGAAATAATACTATGTGAAATGTTGCATTGTCTAATAGATGGCAATTAAATTACCCTAATAATTAGTAAATAGACTGGCAGATATCTATGCAAATTTACATTCCTGCGAGTACAATTAAAGAAATAAAAGCTAAGAATTATAACGAATATTCTACTTTGAATATTTTATATATCTTTGCATATTACGCGCATTCTGTGCGTGTTTGCGATTTTAAATTCCCCATAAATGCATAAATACCGCAGTGTACTCATAATATTCGCTATAGCCGTTGCAAGGAGGAGGCAAAAAAAGGACAAAGCATCGTAAAATTCGAAATTACGTCGTTCGTCTTTAATGCGACTTCGGTGGCGCCGAATTTTGCGCGATACTTGAGACGATCTCGCGAGAACGTGACGATGAAGTAGATAAACAAACTAGGTCGAAGCAATTGTGTGAATCACAGGGAATAGACACCCCGATGAAACGTCCTCTTGTAAAATCGAATCGTAAAAAGGCTGCGGAGGTATATGAATTAACGAGATTCCCGGCGCAGATGCGTTGTCTGTGATTTTTATGCCCGACGAATGCCAGATGTGATCGTAAAACAGTTCTCGGATATTTCAGAGAGTCACGGCTGGGACTTTGAATTTCCTGCTCAAGTGTCTGTCGAATGAGATAGAAATTACTAGCTTAAAAATTTTTATGATTATACTTGTTCTAAGTGAACTTCTTTTTTATTTATACTCCTAGATACAACATAAATATCCTTTTCTATCTTTATATCCATAGGTAATGGAAGAAAAGATTGCAATAATGATGAAACATTATCAATATACGCTGTATCTGTCTCGACTAGGGTATGAAAAAATGTCAAACTAAAGATTTATGGCGAATCGACACAAACCTCTACAGCTTATTTACAGTTGTTTATACATTTGTAGCTACAAAAAGTGTCTATAATGATCTATAGGAAATTTTTATCCGCGAAAATGCACAAAATACGCACGATTTATAAAAAAATATAAAATATATGAGAAATGCGAAACAAATTTCTGTTTGAATTCCATCCCTTCGGTGATATTCGCCAAAGCTAAATTTGCATAAACAATCGCAGTTTAATCAGGAATTTCTCGCTCCCACCAATAACTTTCCTCTATCCATCCTCTTCCTTATCACCCATCCTTTTTCTAACCAGCTTGATCGGCCCTTTTGAACGTTCCGAAACCGGTTCCAGAAATCCAAAGCTCGAGACGCGATGTCTCAAAGCAACGTGCATGAATGCAGTTAGGCGCCCTTCGAAGACGCGTAAGTCGCTAGGGATAATTGGCTGGTGGCCTGCGGCAAGTGCCATCGATTTGCACCACCTGCTCTCCCGCATTGCTGCGACCTACCATACATCCGAGTATTTATTCTCGATCTTGTTAAATGGTTCACGAAGCCGGTTTCCGTGAGAAAAATTGAAAACGACCAGCGATGGCGAACGAATAAGAGAGAAGAGACCGATAGAATGAAACGAACTGATACAGAGAAACACCAGACATTGTGTTTTCTTTCGATCCGGTGATTTCTGAAGTTTGCTCCGCGGATTATTTGTTTAAGGTCTGCGACGCGTGAAAATTCAGTGGATATGATTTTATTTTGAGAATGAATATTGGTATTTGTTAAGGATTAGGAACGTTGTGAGATTTAATAACAGCAATAAAGAGCAGTGGCAAAATAATTAATTTCTGTATTTAAAATTTGAGATGTTAAACTTCGGTTTAACACTTCATTTGTGTCATTTCGTTTAGAGATATTAAAATAATTAATATTGCGTAAATATAATCGTCATAATTAATAGCGTGGATACAATACACTGTTGCGAAAACCATAAACTTGAAAATTTCAAGAAAGTTAAAAATATGTTGAATTTTGGATTATTTACGTAATACGAATAAAGAGCAACAATTTTCCATGTCGTCAGATTAATAACTTTCTTAATTTCTCATTGAAGAACTGGTAACATAGTTGGACATTTTTTATAATGTTCCTGAATGTTTCACAAGTTAAACAATTTACCCATGAGGTGTCACCATCGCGTTTTACAAGCTTGACCTCTTGCCGAGCTATTTGACTTTAAAACATAGTCATCTGACTAACCTGATACTGCCCTTTGAAATAGCTCCGCGTCAAGTATTCGTTGTATTTTTTCTTTTTCGCTAGGGGCTGCTACCGTGAAGACCGATTCTCACGGTTCCCTGGCTCTTATCTTCCCAAGCTTTTGTTTATCATCGAAGCGCGCGTAATCAGCTAATAGTTTTCATCAATATGCGAAAGAATAACGTTGTTAAAAGGATTTGTTCGTTCAAAAACAAAATTTAACATTTTACGCATTGTATGCGTATTGAATACATTAAGACTTTTACATCCTGAGTCATCTAAAAAAAAACGTCAATTGTTATAACACGATTTCTTTTTAACGAAATGTCAGGAATTTTGTTGTTAAAAGTTCTACATATTACGTTCGTTGACGTTTTATTGGAAATATCGTGATGCGGCCGTAATTGAAAGTCTATTTTCTGCGCGAACGAACCAAATATTTCGTAAAAAAAATTTGTTCTTCCGAAATATAACCCGACTTAAATATAACGAAACCTAGATTTCCTATATAACTTATTAATACGATCGTTTGCCTCGCGTTAATAAAATATATCGATTATCGAAGCTGTTGCGCAACTTTGTCGGTTAAAAATATTTCAATATATTTCTACATGCGCGCGATTTTTCAATGTTACGAAAGTACGACAGTTTCGGGCCAACGAATGAATTGCAGCCGGCGAAAAAATTTTTCTCCAATAACAGAAACTTTCCCCTTTCCCTGATGTACGACCTAACTTCGCATTTTCACCGTGCACGCATATCTATATGCATTAAGCTTATTTATCTCTTCTATTTTTTCTCTTTTTTTCAATGTATTATACACCGTGGTACAAAAAAATTCATATTACAAGTTCGAAGAATAAGAGAAATCTCCCTGTTAGCTTTTTCAGTCATAAAATACAAGTATCTCGAAGTTGTACGAAGTTAACTTCGGGGTACGCGGATTTCGTTTAAATTCTATGTAAGTCAAGAAGTTCGCGTGTATTCATAAAGTTCTAGCGTAAATGTCGTTCTAAGAATACTCTTAATGTGTGACTTTATATGTAATAGTTGTGGCCTGTAATAGTCATGTGCACGCGTTTTATTGCCATCATGCAACCTAGCATCGTGACATCGTGTTAAAGCCATCCGACACGCGTTTATAGATTGTTTATTAAACCGTTTCTGGCTCGGAGATTCATTATCATTATATTAGAATGTCATCGATACTTACAGTTCTTTATCAAATTTGAAAAAAAAATATTCTTACATTCAAGTGTATAGTCCACGCACGTATATGATGAACGACGATTGCTAAACAGCTGTGCGATAAATATGCATAACCGACTGTCTCTTTCGATTGCTATAAAATCAATAATAGAGAGTATTAATCATTTAAATTCGACAATTGTATTCCCTTTTGGGTCCAAGAGCGTCTAATCATCGCGATCACAAGGGAGAGTAGGTTCACAATTCGGTGAAGATCGAAGCACGGGCACGCGCAACCGTTTCATTCGGTGAAATGCTATCATCGGAGCTAAGTCGATTAAGCCAAAGGCGATTCAAATGTTCTCTAGTCATGCCCGAGCGTTTCCGCGAGTATTCTAAAATGCCTTTATCCAATTTCCCGATGAAGGAAAACGTCTATTGGTCTATCCACGACGCGATCTTTTGAGATAGAATCTGAGATAACGCGTGCACGAGAGTGGACGTAGAACTCGTTTACCTCGTAACCCCGTCAAGTCGCAGCTATTCGCACGAGACACGGGAAAATCGATAGCCAACGCTTCGTGCTGTGTCGCTTCGTTGTACGCTACACTGTTTCATGGGTCTACACCCTCGCTGCCAGACAAATACGGTATTAGATAATCAGGTGATACCGATATATCGTTATCGACTGCCACTATTATTTCATAGTGTCGTGAGAAACGGTGCGCAGGCACGTACAATGTGCGTCATTTGCCACGGTCGGCCATTCCCATTTTACCAAGTGATTTCAGGCGTCGCGTCGCCACCACTTGCTAATAATCCCTATACTAACTCCGGTACAAATAATTCCCACTGGAATTGCAGAAGTTTATGGTAACGTCGAAGATAAGCGATAAGTATCGAGTCGATGCGTCATTGAAGTTTTCAGAAATTTTCGGAATATGTTATCGCCGATCGTTATGCACTTATAGGTTTATAGCGGCACACGAGCTAGAGGACAATTCATATCATTTTGTTGTTTTGTAATAATAAATAAACTCCGGACAAAACAATGTCGCCGCTATACGCAACCGTCAAACGTAGACGAATTCGAATTTTCCGGCTCTCCCCCGACCAGTATAAATAAACAGACGCGAGCCTAAGGAAGTGAGTATCCACGAGTATCTACGAGTATCTGTGGTGGCACTCGACCACGGAACTTTCCAACGGCTTCGCAACACAAAGCGCTATACCTTCAAAGCGTAAGGTCGACACGCCTAATGTACCATCGATATCCCTAAAATCTTTCGCCAAATATTGGGAAGAATGCATACGCGGCAACCGTCGCGGACATCTAATAAACGCGTGCGTAGTGGGGATATCGAGGGGCAACAAAGAAAACAATCCGTTTGGTTTCAAACCAAAGATTCATTCTGCCCCGAACTGCGAAGTGCGAATGGTTAGTGTCATAGCGAAGCAAACACTATTAGAGATACATGATTATAACTCTTAATAGTTAATCATTAATCGTTAATTGTTGTTGATAGTTAATCGTTAATTGTTGTTAATCGTTAATTGTTGACCGTAAATCCTTGACTGTTGATTGTGAATAGTTTGATAAACTTTTTTGTTGAACATCAAGAGTATTTCTTGGAGGCACCTTCACCAACATACCACCTCATATCTATCGAGTGTCTATCAATTATCAACGAGTTATCAGCGAACAATTATACACTGTCTTAGCGAATTTGTTAGTACGAGCGTCTTAGCGAATATTGTCTGTATATTAATTTATTTAATTATTTTAAATACACTTGACGGTTTGCAACAGCGAATTATTTCGTTATTCTAACTACCAATCCTCTACAGGCATCAGGAATGTCGTATCTCTGATGTTTGAATTTGGCGCGCCAATACCAGCTATTTAATTTCATAGTGTCGTTGATCATTAATCGCATTAAAGAAAGAATGTGTTACGTATCGCGTATGTAAGAATATTTCAAGACAAGTAGAATAAGTGAATAAGGTTCGCATTAGTTAGTCTGGTGAGTTGACTAACGAGGATAAGCATATGAATTCGAAATACATTTGAAGTTGAGTAACCGGGAATTTGACGGTGCTAAATAGGTTCCAAGTTACAGGAATTTAACTTGGTCAGTCTGAACGAAGATTGTAACGTAATGTAAATCATCTTCAGAAGCGATGGTGATCGGAATTGACTTGTCCAGGAGCGTCGCACGGCGCTGCAATCGATAACAATCATTTCCGCGTTACGAAATACTATTGTCCGTGACGCGTTAATGGAATTATAGATTCTCGCGTACGCGGCGCGTTGTTGCGGTATCATGGGAACGATGATGGAATTATGTGGGTTAACACAATCCACGTTCGAGGTTAGGAAGAAATTTACAAGCCTTCACGCACGTGCGCGCATAAGCGCTGGATATATGATCGCAGGAGTCTCTATGGTGGCCACAATATTCCCCCATGGTAATTCGATAATGTATTATGGATACGTGAAATTCGACGAGAATCTCCGCTGGTCGCGTAACAGGAAAATACAAAGTGTTTGGCCGGCGAGTATCCACATGGAAGAGATCGTTTCACGCCTCTTCTATGCTCACCTTCCCACGCTCTGTTCCTTTGTTCACTTTGATTCTCTTCGTCCGATTCGAATTAAACGAATTCATTCTCATACCTACCAGCCAATACATTTCTGGTTGTCGTTCGATTCAACTTGCAAAAGTTTGCTCGCTCAAACGGACCGAGACTTCTTCAATTTTGGGAAACGAGCTGAAACTATGTTTAGCTATATGGTGGTTAAGGAATGAAACGTGGTTGGGATATGTACATTATAGCAAAAGTTTGATAGGATGGAAGGAATTTATATAGTTTAGCTACTTGGTAGTTTCATTGCTGTTAACGCATTTGGTGCATCACGATAATTAGTTAATAATAAGTAATGATACCGATAAACGTTGTAACAAAGAACCTAAAAAGGCAGAAAGAAAATGGGTAGTTAGAAGAAATATTGTTATTTGTACAACTTGTTAGCTGCAAAATTAATAACTTTGTTAAAATAATTAGCGAGATTGAATAATAACCGTGAAAATAAAAGAGTCATTAACGTAAAACTGCATCCTTACGAACATAATACTACGTTATCTTCTAGTTCATAAAAGTTAAAAGCTTGCTCTTCCACCCTTGAATACGCCAAAGTTGATAGACATCAAAATAATATTATCCTATTATCCCATCCTATCTTATGAGATAAGATTGAAATACAGACTAAACGACATTAGCGATAGCTGGAACAAACTGTATTACAGGATTTCTTTATATAATCTGTATAAAAGCGAGTAGATGGTCCAAAAATCACGTTCCATTTACAATCTTTTCTCAGACAATTTACATTATTTGCTTCTGCTTTTTTAACGTTAGTATTGTAAAAGCTAGTTCTCTTACTTAAGTTCTGCGGTTCCATAAAAGATAAAGAAATTGAAATATTTATATCTTTTTGAAATTTGCAACTTCCATATATATCTTCAAATTAGTTTTGAACTTTGCCAATATAATTACGAAGTCGGGTCTCATAACAGCGTTGATGAAACTTCGAAATGTTTCGTATCGCACGTAATGTGTTCCTATAACGTGTCTACAAGTGTTCGAATACTTTCGCGAGCGTTCATAAGATACATAAGAGGAAGGAAAAGGAAATACAAAAAAGGAAGAGATAGCCGCGAACCATTGATTCGATCAGCGGCGAGTTAACTCAGTCGACGGAGCAATAGATTGCAGCCATTAACGTTGTGCGCGTCTAAACCTCGTTACAAAGGATGCCATTTCATGATCGTACCTCCTTTTAATAATGCCGCGTTGAAGTAGTGGTGAGGAGAGTCTCTTTCACGAGAAAGGTTGGCGGTAAAAAATTATTTGAAAACTCGCCGAGAGGTCGGGGGAGTCGCAAACTCGATGCATTACACGCAGACCATAATTAAATGTCGTGCAACTCATCACTGATGGACACACCTAATTTCATTCGCTGCCATAACTTCATTAATAATTTACATCCCTTTCAGCTTGCTTCGCTATCCTTTCCACGCCGTGGTAATTGTAGTTCAAAAGATTTTTCAGCATTGTTCGATAACGAAACTCGGCCAGCCGTGACTTCCTAATCTGAAAGAAAAGAAAAATTCAATCACCTTGACGGATTCTTCTTCTTCTTCTCAGCACCGACAGAACTGTCGTTTTCTCTTGTACGTATCTTTAGTGACAGAATTATGGACTCGCGCAAATTCGAATATGAATTCTGCATAACGACACGTGAAATTTTTGAAATACTTTAATAAATTTTCAAGGACATACGAATTAGAACGTCCAATAGCACTGAAAACATAATTAAGTTTCTTCATTGACGACGCAGTAACGTTCAATGAAGCCGCTGACACTTGGCTGCGGTAACGGGAGATATGTCACATTAAACATTAGAAGAGAACATCACACCGGCGGTGTCCACTTACCAAAGACATAGAAACGCTACATTAAGGCTCGGAGGGTTTCCCCGAAAAGGTGGCAAAACAATTCTAACGTCACGCACACTTGGACAAACACGAAGGAACATGGGACTTCCGGCTCCTCTCAACCAAGGGGAGACGACCAAACGGAAAAATATTCTTTCTGAAGATTCTTCTATCATATGATGTCACCGTTTTCTCTTGCCTGAAGCTACAGTAGCTCACGAAAGTATTATCATAGAAAGTATAACATTTTGAAATTTCAGTACCACTCTAATGAAATACGACTGTCATAATTATATTCATAAAGTTTGAATCAAAACTGAAAATGTATATATGATATTTGGAACACCAATAATCGAATCATCATTAGAAGTTATTTAAGTCTTCAAGAATTATTTTACACTACAAAGAATATTCTTTTTTAAAATTATTTTAATGAGATTAGGTAAACCAAAATAATCATCATTAAATTATTACAACTCTAGTCTTAGCCGCTAAAAGGTTTCCACAAGTGTTCGAATACTTTTGCAAGCAATTGTACGTTCGTAGACGAACTCTCCGCGAGATTTCTCGAACGTTTTTGTCGCGAAAACTTGGTTAGGGAGTTTGGTTAAATCTCGAAAGAGAGAAGACTAATTGATCCCATGGGTGGCCACGAGTTGTCATCGTATCTCAAAACGGAACAGATGTTGTTAGGTGACGAGAGAACAGGAAAACCAGTTTTTGGGTCGTTGTAAAGGAAAAGAGAAAAGAAAGTGAGGAAAGTGACAGCGATGTCTTGTCACGGGCAAGCGTTTGGGATAAATCGCGCGAAAACTATGATCGATGCCTTTAACCTTTGACTCTGCTCCTCCACGAGCCACTGCATCAACCAACCGTGTTATCGAGATATCGATATCCACGCTTTTCTTTCGCTATCTTTAGCTTTCCTCCATCGATCCAACTTTGCCTGGGGGAACTTAGTGATGGGATCAAGTTCAATATGTACACCACCGTTCTTATGTAGACTACGGATGTTTGTGCAATTTGACATTTTTACAATCATAACTAAAGTAAGGGAACCTAACTAGAATATTGTTGTTAATAGCTTAATGATACAAAGGAATTAGAAGATCGCATTGGCCAAAATTTAAGTAGCACTAAAGTAAACAAAAATGAAAAGTTGTTGTAGAAATTGTACAAAACAATTTCAAAATATGTACTACACGTATATTGTCGTGGAAATGTAAAGGGAATCTCATCAAATGAAATTCACCAATTACAAATAAACAGCTTTGTAAAGAATTTACGTTGCATAAAAGTTGTTCGTATTCTTTCTCACATATCATCTGTTAAAATTTCGTAGATTTTAACTGTGTCAACAGAATCGAATTGTTGCATAAATGAAACAATCGTACGCCTCACTATGTTTGTTAATAAATAAGCTCGTAATAAAAGAGAATCATATTAATCTGTAATGTAATAAATCCCTAGTCTCTGCGTCGTGAATAGAATATCGTTTTAATCCACACTCTCATGGTTTCTTTCATTCACAAAATTATGATATAAATATCATGAATACCGCGTATTAATCGAATACCAAAATAGTGTAATAAAATTCCAGACAAGAATTCAATAACCCAGCAGGGAGAACGCTTTAATCGCTCCATTTTTGTTGTGAAACTCTCCTACACAGCTGGATATTAATTGCCTAATAAAAGCAACGTCCCATAAAAAATTTTTATTAAATAAATGGCTAATAGGATACGTACGGTGGAAAATAATTTTTCTATAATAAATCTTTCCTAAGTTCAGAAAACATATACTTAGACTAAGAAATGAAAAATAATACGTCCATTAAAAAGTTAAGTATAATCCTAGGATTGATCAAAACTACATTAACAACGGATTACTAATAACGCAACTAACATATAAAACATCTATATCGTAATAAGATCATCTTGTAAACTTAAACAGATAAAAACACACAAAATTATCGTAATATCCAAAACGAAAGGATCCATCAAAAGTTTGAGTGACTTAATCGTTCAGCAAATGACAAGCCCAGATCCCGAAAACGAGGGGTTAACACCCTCTTTTTCGTGGTAGCTACAATGTCAACGTTACTACAAACGCACATAGTCGACTCGACATGGATGTTTACGTAGAACATTTTTAACGATTGTTCCAGGGAAGGGACGGCTCTACCCGGCCTACAGTTTGAGCGGCAGCGAGGGTGAGGAAAATTCGCCAAGCCTGCGAGGTCGTGCTCCCGCCTACCCTCAAAATAATCACCAGACCACGCAATCACACCTGAATCACTACAACGCCAGTCAGCATAAACAACGTGCCTATCAACAGCAACAGCAGCATCCCCTGTATCATATGCCCAGCACTGGTGCTGGACTTAGCGACACACCAACTTCCGGTAACGCGTCCGACGAAACCCTCACCGACAGTGACCTGATCACTGTTGCCCGTGACTCTGCTCTGCTCGTTCATAACGGTGAGTAACATTATTTGTTCCTCAATTCCTTCAAATAAAACAAATAAATTAGCGTTAGTTTATTGAAGAAGGACATAAGCGTTACTTAACGAAAACAGAAACGGGGATGGAAATTATAATATGAAATAATTAGGCCCTCGATTCTATTTATTATCGCTTTGTTTAGTATATTTGTAGGGATTTTACGGCAATCAGTCACTTTGATTACTTTGATTGACTGATACTTCTAGCGTTAAGAATCTCAAGCCTACAACGCACATTCTTAGCATAGTCGAAATATTTCATAATCTCAAGTAACCTGAACACGCGTGAAGCTTATCAGAAACGTATCTTTTCATAACGTTCCCACGCAATAACTCTATTTCTCATCCGATGGTACATCTATTGCATACATCACCTTATTTGTTCCTCGTCTTCCACCGTGTAACAACATCCTTAAACGAAGTTGTCGTGTGAGTTTCGCGCTAAATGGTCCGATTGACTCGTCTCGTGTCTTCCACGTGATAAATACCTTTCACGAGCAACTGTCCAGCAAAGACTTCGAATCCAGAGAGTTTCCAGGTGTTATACGAGACGAAGCTGGCGCAGGTTGGAGTAGACGTGGCTGTACCACGCTCGGTATACCTTCGAAGCGATACGTCATCCGTGACAAGCCGGTGTGCCGATAACCTCCGTCTCCGACAAACCCCCGTGTGTGGCCTCACACCTCATCGCGGCAACGACCATCCATCATGTTTGAGTAATGTAGGGACACGATTTCACGTTATTGCAAATGACCGACTCCGTCTACGTAGCAACGTACCTCTACTTCAGACCGATTACCATCCAAGAAACTGACCCTTTATTAGAGGCCATTATCGATCGCGCCCTGTGGCCCTGATTCTCAGCTGCGAGGTCAACGCTATCCACGTTCAAGGTGCATCATAATGTATTGGGTTGTTCGAAGAGTTTCTAACGAAATTTAAGGAAAGTTAATTTTGATAATTTAATTTTGTAGAAGTAAAACGTTATTAGTGGACTGCGAATGTTTATGAGATTTCAGTGAAATTCAAGTGAAAGCTAAATAGAAATTTGTTTCACTCGTTAATCATCATAGCAACCGCTTCACTTGCCATACTCTATATATTCATTTTTTATTTCTTCGTGGAAGTGAAGGACGAGTGATCGAAGACGTTATATCGTTGTTAATCCTAGTAGTTCGATACACATGACGCTACACTTGGTGTAACCACGAAGCGCACCCTCTCGCGCATGACACGTTGCTTTCCACTGTCATGCTAATCCCTCGCAGGCGTAATTGCCGATTTATGCGCGGGAACATTGGTCTCGGAGCATAATGCGTACACAATGTGTCCCGGGGGTTTGGGATTACTTATCCCATGAAGAAGGAAATCGCACTGGTTTGATGGATGATGGAACCTTACGATCCCAATGTCTCGTCACTTTCTCATGAAACGTGGACGTACTTACTTAGTATAGAGTAGTCATGCTAGTGGAACGAAATTCGCCAGAAGCTCTTTATTTCCCTGGTTTCTGCACGAGGCTAGAGACAGAGTCATTGTGATTCAGCTGAAATCTTAATGGAGTATCGAGAACCGCGAAGGAACGTCTATTATGAACTCGCCTGTTTCCCATTACGGTCAATAAAAGGGGAGATTCAAAGCACATTTTTTTGCACCGCAGAGTGAGGCTAGAAGAAGACAAGGAAAGGGGGGAAAGAGAGAGAGAGAAAGAGAGAGAGGAAGGTTTACTAGGTACGCTGACGTGATTTTAGTCCGCGATCCATTCTCCGCAACGCGACGCGGGGAACACTTCCATTTAGATGCTCATCTCGCGGAAAAGATTTCACGAGGATATATTACCGTGACGTTATGTCTCCTTTCGTTCGAGGAAACCGGAACGAGATGCTATCTTTGAAATAAACGATCACGGTTAAATGCTTTGCTTGCAATACGAACCATTAACGCGCATCCACGCTAATATCCTGCCTCTAGTACGAGATGCATGCAGCGACGGGATGTCTTCCTCTAATTAATTTAAGACAGACACTGGTTACAATATGCTCGCGTCGATCTGAATTCCAGTAATTTCTTAAAATACTCTGCAATCGTCAGGTACAGTCCAAATAAAATATTTTGACGTTCGAATAATCGTGTAACTCCCGCCAAATAATTTCTAGTTAGAAAATAGCATTAATACAATATTCAGAAATATTGGTAAATTTAATGAAATATTCGAAAACAATATCAAATTTAATAGAATATTTCGACTAGTAAGTAATTATTCCCAAATTACATTTTTCTATGCCCTGCGAATAAAAAATCATTGAGTCTACCAAAGAAGAATATAAAGGAAGCTCGAGAAATTAAAAATTGATTAGCAAGCAAGTTTGTAAGATGTTCAATAAACGATAAAAGAATGAAATTTTCATGGAATATAGGCGGAGTGAGGATTTCAATTTATCGTTGAACCAGCTGTTTTGTATCTATCAATAAATCTACACGCCTAGAGAATCTACGACATGTTTACTTACCAATGTTAATACGGACTACAGTGGCAGCGTTATCCGTGGCAAGTATTGCTACTAGCTGGGACCTCGTAGATTACTGCTTGTTCCGTTATTGTAAGGTATGTAATTACTACACCCACTATCATCAGCATGTGTATAATTACTACATGCACTATCATCAATGGATATCTAATTTCTACACGTACCCTTGCCAGTGGGTGTGAAATTACTAGATGTACGATCCAACCTGCCCCTCTCAACTAATACGTGTACTGTGGATTGTACAGTTGCGAAATGTACTTCTTAAAATGAAAGTTAACGACGCATCAGAAATTTTTCGACGTTCAAACGATCATCTGATTTCCGTTAGATGGTTTTGACTTTATGTATCAGCATAGTTTGCCAAGGATTGAATTTTGTAACGTTATTAGCATAAAGTAAAGATAAAACACTTGTTTCAACGGTATTACCTCTTATTATATAATCCATACGACGCACCATGTGCGTCAATACCAGGCAAAGTGTTAAATAATACCTTAGTTTTTGAAAAAGCTTTTTAAAACTTTTTACACATCTCTTATTTCCAAGAGTGTCGGAAGGTTTTAAATGCTTTATGTGCAACTTGTTGCTCGTTTGGAATAATCTCCTACCTACTATAAGACTAAAATTCAACGATTTATTTCGGTCTGGTAACGAAAAGAAATTTAAATACGGATTTGGAAATAATACGACTAATGACATTTATGTGAATAATTTAAAACAGAGAAATTCCCAAACCATTTGACAAAGCAAATATAATATTCGCGTGTTACTAAAAATTAGAGCTATTATCACAGATAGTAAAATCATACGATTCAATGATGAGCAATTATTTAAATTCTGCGTGTAACTTTTGTAAATGTATAGTCTTTAATCGAGAATAACACACCATGTGAATGGCAGAAACTGTGAAACCCTTCGACACTCTGTTTCCTTGAATACCGATAGGTTGGTTTTTTACAGAGTTGCGCCAAGTTTCGACACAAACTATTCACTAATAGTCTGCGATATCTGAACGACTGGTATGTAACGTATAATGGCGGCGGAGAAAAGAGAAGTTCGCGGTGCAGTATACTCGTGGAATTCAAGGCAGCTGAAGGGGATGGTGGTTGAAATGTGGAATGTGTAGATGGGAATAGAACGGTACCAGTTTGTCCGTTCTTTTTCCAGACAAAAAAAAAAAGAGTTTGTGAAATGAATGATAGGTGTCTCCAACTGCTTCTATACACAAATTTTTATTTTCACTATTAAGTCTAATAATTTTCACTGACGAGTTTATTTCCTTTATTCGTAAGTTTTTTATTTTATCCAAGATAATTAATTTAAACATATTCTTTCCCCTCGAGTATAATTACTTGCAAGTTTTTCTCTTTAGAAGAAGAGACGAGTGTTTCTCTCTTTACTTCGATATATTACTTAAAATATGAAAAGAGTATATTTGAGAGAAATCGTAGGAAAAAAAGCTATGATATTTCCAACGTCAATATTAAAAACTGTTATTACTGAAAAACGTTTGTCTTGCTATTATTTGAAATATGATGGCGGCTGCAGCGTACATAAATTTCGACTCTCTCGATGGTCGACTCGACTCTTGACCCACGTAGCAACCTCTCGCACAGTAAAATCAATGGAGAAAATTCTAATTGCTCCCTTTCGCGGAGGGCTGCTGCCACTCGAGCAAGAGACAAGATAATCGTTTGCTCGAACGCGAGAACGCGACGAGGGGCTATAGATCAGAAGAAGCTTCCGGAATTAATGTTCAAAGAGAAGAAAGCAATATACCAGAGGGGCGGAGAGAGATTAATTATCTACGAGACGATAATTCGTAAAGAGGAACGCAGGCAAGGTGTGCCGGGGTTCGTGATAAAGCGCGGTTTTCCTTCGTGTTGGAACGGAGTCGAAGGTCGGAAACGACGTGGATTAGAGCCGCGCGACCGGAATTTCGCGGGGAAATCCATTCCTACGCCGGAACCATGACCGACCCCGAGCCCAGCTTTCAACCAGGACGAATGAATACCCGAAGAGAACACGAGGGAGGGGGATTACTTCCGTCTCATTAGCGTGGGCCACGATTCCACGCGGCGAGATCGAGGAATTCGTCACGCCTGCCGACCATACACACCCACGAAAATCCTAATTCATTTCACGACGAAAACCTCCAGTCTGATGATTAACCAGCCGATGATGACGGAAGCCGAATTTATCCGACGCTCCACGTCGCCAAATTACCCGGGCTGAGTCACTTCGGTTTTTGGTTCACGCCATGTTGCATAATTTATAACTCTAATATGTCATATTGTAGCAGTGTTTATGAATAATGCAAGAAGTGAATCCCGGGAGGGAAAGATTTCTTGTTTTGTGATTCGGGATCATTAGTACATGTACATTGCCGTTTAAAAGTATACACACCTTGACCAATTTATGATAACAATACGCGAATATATATATGTATGTAATAACGTAAATGCTTAGGGTAAATCAGACGATCGATTCTGGAAAATCAAGTTTATCATGGGAATAATTAAATTAAATACAATAACAGTTAATAACAAATCTACTGCAAATTTTATCTGTAAAATCGAGAATCGATTTTCTAGGTCCTAAATTACCATTTTTCTCTCGTGATCTGTTCTATTTAATAAATGACTGTCGATAAAACAAAACAAAAGTAAAAATGTCGGTTGGCGGGTAGTTTGAATTTTATGAAATTTACATATATATACGAATCAGTGAGAAAGTAAAGATCAGAACCAATACTTACTATCTTCTTTTGGAATGAACGTATTATATCATATGAAATATTTATCTAAAATCATATCACGTTAAATACGTATCGTTCAGTTAGAAGTTTTATGTTTTCTTATCATTCACGTCGAATTGCATGAAATGTAATACTCGTAAAAATGGCTGCCGTCTGGGTTGACCGTCATGAATCACGAGCACTATCAAACTTGTACACGTAATTCGTTTCACGATTTCTGAAGGCGTACACTTTGTCAGCCTTCAGTAAATCAAAGAGTCACACACGTTCCGATCGAAAGGTTTCTCTTAAATTGAAAACGTCCGAGCCAGAAGTAAGATAAAATAAACAGGACGAATACTGGGATCAGTACAGCCACTTTTAGGATTTATTAAAGTATCGAATTACTTTAATATTTCTTGCAGACGAACTCTATTTTTGATGATACGTATATTCCAGCTATTTCATTGAATTTGTCACAATTAAAGTAGAAATATAGTTTAAATTAAACATTTTTGCAAATAAATTATTATTTATTATAATTTCTTAGAAAATCTGTATTTAATCCATTGGAATTTTATATGCAATAGATATTAAATTTATTATATTTACTGTATATAATACAATTTTATATAGTATAGATATAGTGTAGATATATAATCCAATTTTTAAGAATAGATTAATGCACCAGTCGAAATCATTAAATTTTGGATTTTGTTCAATTATGTGGAACATGCTGTAAATGCAAACCTAACTATATTGTATAATAATAAATATTAGGAGATTGTAGGGGAATTTATTCTGGAAAAGGAATCATATCAAATGACTCGAATTTTCCCTCTATATCACATAGAATAACACATATATTAAACATATTTAATTGAATATTTAAAATTTCATCAGAGGACGATATTTGATATTTTACTTATACGCCAATTTGTTATATCTTTTTCAAGCCAAATAATCTATTAATGACATGAATTACTTTTAATCGCATAATTGGTATCGGTTACTTATAAATTAATTGCACATTGAACATATTGGAAACTCTAAACCTCTGATTAGGATCTTAACAATGAGTGCATCATTAAATGATTACATTGGTAATTACCAAGTTACGAAATTCGAATCCAATTCGAATCATATGATATTCAGTGGAAATTATATAATACATGTTTCCCACTCAACATTGTTTTCATAAAACTTGATCTACTTTATTGTTTACGAGATGATAAATTATTAGAAAAAACCTGTTATTTTGCAAAAATAGAAATACGTACACTTAGAATTTCTATGCAAATTATGAACTTGGTTCGGTACAAAAATGTACAGATGCATAAATATGCAAAAATATATAAAATATCGAAAAAATATACGAAATATTGATCAAGTATATTTACTACGATTTTTAATAGATAAAACTCTACTTAAATTCTATTCTTTCAGCTGTCATAAAAATTCCCAATCTTGAGGAGAAAATGAAATTATCAATCGTTTAATAATTATCTTATCAAGTGGCAATATGACTTTATAAAATTAATAATTGATATTATTCGAACAGCCAATGGCTAAACTCCATGTGAATGGACAATACTCTTAGCGTGATAACTCAGTAATTTTGGATTAGAAGCATAAGGATATTACTGATAGGGTCTTCTGTATACCCTTATATATCCGATACCGGTTGTTAACGATATCCGAAGATCCTTTGTCGATGGCATTATGAGTACAGTTCGTTACACCTAAGGAGTCCGTGATTTATGTTTCAGAAGACAAAAAACCTTTGTTGTCCGTGTAGCATGTTAAAAGAGCGAACCAGGGATATCGAATTTCGTCTTCGCCATTCAAAATTAACGAGCAGCTACCCTTTGGGAATCTTTGTAACAATCGGTACTGTTTCAACGAGTTACACAGGTATGCGCCCTTGTTAACAATCCGTTTGATCCTATTACGGACAGTTTCACACTGTGTTGAGCAATTTCTGCGACTCAAAAAAACCATTTCGCGTCCATCAATGTTTGTTACCGCAGAAAAAATCTTTTCATTGGAGTAATTCCAAAATGTAACATTGCGTACTGACACTTTTTATTTTGGGTAAGGTTTGTGTCATGAATGATAAATAATACCAACCAAAGTATTATGTCAAAGTATTAAGTAGGTATTTATTACGATAAATGTACTGTTTGATGTAGTGATGGCTTGAGATTATACAGGGTGTGATTGAATAGTACATAAAAGTAAAATAATATTAAGAAACATTCCTAAAAAATTTTTCATTTCCGACTTAGTTTTCAAGAAAATCAAGTTTGCAAATTTATCTATTTATATATTATTAATCAAGTATACTCGAATATAGTTAATTCTGGACTGGATAAAACTAAATAATCGTAGAATCAAATTTTCCGTTTCACGCGTGATTGTCAAGTAAACAGAGTTTAAACCTGTTTAGTTTAGAATCACTCTAGTACATGCCTATGATAAATTTTCAAATTTATTTTTCTTGCAAACAAAATGTCTTGTGAAAAAAATTTATCCTGCATATTTGACATACTTTCACACACAGAGTGACCTACTGTCAATTATTTAATTACATGTTATTCGGCCGGACCCTGTATATCGGTGTTGAAGATACGTACAATTATACCAATTAATGAATCAAAATCCAAATTTGCAGATTCTAAAGTTTATTCAAAAGACAAATATATTTAAGTATGAAATCAATCTTAATACTAAAATCAAGAAAATAAGTTTCATCGGTCTCTCAACCAAATATTTCACTGTGCGTTGCGACAAAAGTACAGTTTCACCGCATTTTTGTGTAATGCGTATTAGATGATTACGTTTTCTTACTACCAAGTGCTTCTTTAAAATTAAGAAAATAATTTTGACCAGCTTTTTGGCTTAAATATTCCACTGCTTGAGTCGAGGAGACAATACAATATGACGAACAATAAAAGGACAACAAGAGGGGCATGAACCGTTCCGTATGAGCGGATCTCTTAGGTCCCAGACCGATATCGGACGATTCAGTTGCGTGCAGCAATGGAAGTTTCGATTCACTGCGGAATTCTGACGAGAAGGTGGTGAGTTGCGTGTAGGCGTCTCGTAGCACGATCGTCTCGAGAGAAGAACTTCCGTGGCGTCCCTTGACGAAGCCCCGAAGACGAACGCCACGGTGTATCCTGTCGATCGTTTGGGGGAAGTACGAGCGAGCGAGAGGGAGTTTCATTTAAGTTAGAAATTGCTTCTTCCGCAGCGATGATGGGCCGCAAATTGGGCGCGAAACTGAACGCGAGACGAGAAGAATGTAAGAGAGAGAGAGGGAGAGAGAGAGAGAGAGAGAGAGAGAGAGAGAACAGGAGGCGTTAAGCAACGAAAGGAGACGTCAAATAATATATTGATTTTTGTTCACAAGTCGAAGATTACTCGGGTTTGAACAGCTGTCTTGGAAAACACGGATTGGAATTATCTTTGCTTCCAGATTTCCGAGAGTAATTCTTCGTGAAGAAGTAGATTTCGACAGATTGTGTATTGTTCAATTTTTAGTTTGAAATATTAGAAAGATTCGAATATAAAATGTTACGTAGCTAGAGTAAGGTAGGATTATTTGAGTCAGTTAAGTTTTAAGATCTGGAATTTTATGCGAAATTTAAAGGTACAAAAATGCATAGAACATGAAGAAATACGTAAAATATTCAGAATACAACACTTCTCATAATTTTTAATAGGTGAAATATATATATCTTGACTCTACTCCTTTACTTGTATTCATAAAAATATAAATCTCCATAAAAATCCACAGTCTAATAATGATGAAAGAACGAGGAAATATCTGAGGAAAGCTGTATTAAATAAGTAACAATAGATATAAATGGTACACATCCGTAATTATTATATTGCTATTATTACATTAACAGAAAAAACCATTTAAAGTGGATCTTTTGCAGAAAATTTCAAACAAAATATAAGTAGATTTCCATATACTTTTTGACGCCTTCAAGGTTGGAACGTGATCTTATTCACAACGTGGCACATAAAAGTGCTGAAATAAAAGTTAATGAACTTAAGTATACATAGAAACCCAGCTTACAAAGCTTTCTAAATTATTCCTCTGTCTCTGTTACTTTTTCCTTGACTTTTATTCCCCTTTTTGTAGAACCGTCTACTTACACAGTTTAACTTACGAAGATTAAAAGATAAAAGTATTGTTTCATAGGCTTAGCGATCCGTATTTTCACATAAACGTCACTTTAACTAAGCCATCATACGAAACTTACGGTAAACTTAACGTCAACATGGTGGCAAGAATGAAATCGTATACAGGATGTTCCAGTAACCGTGGTACAATTAACAGGTGGAAAATTCTTTGTGAAAGAATAAATCAAAAATGTAGAATAAAATTTGTTCATACGGCACTACGTATTCGATAAAATCGAATTTAAAGATTTGTTTGACGTACATGTAATTAGCTAATTATCGACGAGCTATGAAAAAATATTCAACAGTGAGTTGTTCTACATGCGGAAACTAGTCTAAAATGTGGATTAACATTTTCACGTTTATGGCCTCGTTTTCAAGGAAATGCAGTCTGAAACGTATACATAATTCATTTTCAAACTTCATTTTCTCGAGAACGAAACGTCACATGAAGAAACATTACTCTTCATTTTTTATTTATTTCCTTTTTTTGCCTTGCTGCTTGTTCCGTGGTTACTGAAACATCTCATAGGCATGGTGATTTTAAATAAGTTTTTACTTATCTCTTTAGTTTGACACTCGTTCGATAAATTGTCCACATTCCACATTCAATAAACCAAATCGTATCAGGGTAATAGGATTAACCCGATATACGGATTAGCCTACTTTCTCTCTTAGACATATAAGCTAAGAGCAGCTTCAAACCGCTTACAAACTACTTGTTATATTCCTGTCAAGATCATGACACAAACTTAGATTATCCTGGAACTACACGCAACTCGTTACGCTTTCGGTGATACTATCGCCCGCATTCAATGTACCCCGATATTCTCGCGTTTTCGGCGATCTCCATCGTTAATTAAGCCATGTATTTCATACCACGTTGATAGGTCGCGGTTAAATTTCATCGTATGATACTAAAAAGTAATAAAAAGAAGAGGAAATTATAGACAAAGTTGAAGTTTAAATGATTATTTCTTTTAATCTGACTCTGAGCAGTGTGATTTAAATTTGTTACAAATTTTGTTTTTGTGTCTTCTACTGCCACTTATTTGAACATAATACTTAAATTACATTCAATTAAATTTATGATATCAAATATGATAGTACTTAATAAATAACAAAAGGTACATTAATGTTTTGAGCTCATCTGATTGATCTGTTGCCTCAATAGTAAAATAAAATTAAAAAGAAAGAAGACCAACAAATAGTTGAAAGTAAACAAACTTAAAACTCTATCTCTATTCGAACATTTTTGTTTTTATTTAGCACTAGTTTGCAAAACAATTCGAAATAAACTGCTTTCTCTCAACATGAAAACGAAGTTTACTAATCTAAAACAAAGATCATCCAAAAAATTCGATTACTCGACACTGCTTTTTATCGACGTAATTTGAATGTTCGTGAAGAGGTCATTTTGCAGTGGCTGATTTAATATTCGATTACACAAGGGTTACGAGAGTTTGAAGCTTCGTCTTGCCCTTTCCCATCTGAACGATCAAACTACCTTACCCGAGATATTTGGGATGGCCACGAAAAGCGATTCTCCCCAGCCGACGTCGTATTGTGTTATGCGTTCACCATAGAGAATTCTTCTTTGGGTGTACGATCGGCAATAATCAGCTATCAGCCCGTAGAACTAGCAGCCAACTATTCTCGTTACACCTGATAATCCGTTTTCAAAGGTTTCGATACTGTATCGAACTGTATCGTTACTGTGCAACAAGATGTAATAGCAATTATGGTGTTTTGGAGATTAGATCGTCCTTTGGAGTTACAAAATGTCTTTCATTCTTTTTTATGGTTTGCAAATTGGGTTATTAAGTGCTGGTGAACGTATTTCTTAAAAATAACAAAAATTATATTACGAAGAGTTTATACAAATACTATGATATATCGTGTATAAATATTATACAAAGCAAAATCTGCAATATATTATAATATGCAAATATTATGTTGGTTAATTGTTGAGGTTGACTAATAGAGGAACGAGTAGATGAATTTGCAATAGAAAAATATGTTGAAATAAGTATAGGTATAAGTATAAGTACAGGTATAGTGTATGTTGATCCAGATCCTTACTCTTACATTGTCACAATACAATAGGAAGAAGGTATGATAGAGAGCACGTTCATATATTTATAGCAAAGAACATTACCAAAAAGTTAACCTTGGTATGTAGCTCTAGCTGAAAGCTACAAGAAACAGCAATAGAAATCTACTTATAGCTCTTTTGTTTCTAGATCTTGTAACCCAAAACAAAATTTATATTCAAATTTATATTCAAAACAATAATTTGGACATCTCTTTATTTAAAATTTTTTTCACTAAATTCTATTCTCTTCGTAACAGCGGTTTCCAGGGCACGGATATACAAAAGAAAAGGTATAGAGTTTTTTTTAAAGTAATTAGTTCAATAATCTATCTTTCATTAGAAGGCTTGTATCTTTGCCACGGAGATAAGTCACTAATTCGTACAAGTTCGATATCTCATTGAACCGATTTGGCGTATAAACGCGATGTTCATTCAAAATTATAACGATCCAAGAGATTGAAATTCATTTTTCCCAAAATCATGATTTTTGGGTTACGTCATTTTTACAACTAAGAAACGGGCACACGATACTAAAAAGACAATACATGAATTGACATATTACAATTTCTACTCTACAATTGCATTATATGATAATAACTTAAACTTCCGTGAAACATCGTTGTGAGATTCGTATACTGTGCAAACCGACTCTTGCTTAATCAGAAAAAGGGATGTAGTAGTGGAAAATAGAAAGATAGGAAGGAAACAGAGAGAAGACAGATTTGCGAGTCTATCGAAAATTCTCGTTGGCGAATCCGGCTGTGTGGAGCCCTTGAGACAACGCGGCCAAGATTACTCTGTCTTCGAGTAAGCGCAGAGTCGACGAAGGGTTACCCGTATTTAATTAAACTGTTACTTCGCATTGATTGCCAAACTTGGGGCCCGGGGCCGCTGCAGGGAAGATTATCGAAGTTCTGCGCGCTCCCACTTCGGCCATATCGAGAGGCTGCTAAGCAATCTTGCGAACTTCCAGTCGTGTGATAGCGCTAGCCTTCTTTGGTAACCTCGTTTTATTACCACCAACTAATATATCTATTCATATCGTCACGTCGTTCCGATAAAAAATATTCAAATAAAAGAAAATGAGATTGAAAAATCTCGATGAGAGTGTGTATACCCTTGTTCAGAAGTATTAGGCTACTTGTCTCGTATCGTATGATAGAAAGTGATCACTGATCTAGATTGCTAGAGAAACAATTAATTAACCGATTGAAATTTTGTACTTGTACTTAGAGTAATTTTTCAAAATATAACAGGGAAAGGTATGAGTATTTTGCGGGAATTTTAGGGTAAAATGATAAATCAATAATTGTAATGTTCACAGTTGTATAATTTTTTGGTCTAACCATTGTTAAATACAAATGACACGCGAATAGGTTGTCAATGTTACGATAAAATGTCGAAATGTACGAGTCACGGTCGAGTAAGCAGTATCTTCTTCGTAACATTCCTCGGTTCTTCTTCCTTTTCTTCCTAACACGCGCGATACGCTCAGCTGCTAGTGTCACGAACAACTTCTTTACTCTTGGGAGTTTCCTTACGGCTGATTTCGATTTTCGATGAAACTTCACTGCTCCCGACTTCTTCTATTCGTACAGTATTGCTCTCTCACCAATACTGGGGAATCTTCTTTGCTTGTTTACGAATTACCAGGCTCATTTCCATCCGTTTGTCCTTCGAAACTTGATTTCCACGTTGAGAGGACGAACTTCTACTGTTTATGCATATCCGGATGAAAGTGGATGCGTGATGATGCAGTCTGAGTGACCTATATCTTTGATGCATTTTATCTTTTGGAAATGAGATCTTAATAATTTGGAAGATACTTCGGAAGATATTAATTATTATGAAATTAATATCGTTGGTACCGGTGTGTTCGATTTTTTAAACTAAATAATTCGTATTTACTTAGTACTGATTGGTAATAAATGGTATTCAGTACTTTGTATTAAAATCAATTGTACAAAAGGTATTTTAATATTCTAAATTTGTCTTATCTCCTATCTTTATTTTAGATATTTTGTATATTTTTACGTATTACGTGTGTCCTACGCAAATATAAAATAAATGGCTATAGAAAGACTTGAATCATACTTTAAGAATGCATGCGATTGAAATAAAACAGATTAGTTTCCTTATTTAAAGCACGTAATTGATATATTTTCTGTCTTATCTCAATCTGTACTCGGTAAATATTGATATTGTCCTATTAATAAAGATTCGTCTTATCACCTTGTATATATAGTAAAATTTTCAAAATGTACTTGAAGAAAATGATCTCCACTTAAATCCATTAATATATCATAACAGTTTAATTTCATGCCATTTGTTTAGACGATGTTAAAATTGTAACAGTAACATTGAATGTATTAGCCAGCCAACAACACTGTTTTAAATATCCACGTATCACTTACAATTAATAAGAAATATAATCGGAGCAATTAACTAGTTTTAACCAGCGATTCGATTGCCCTCGATCGTACATTCGTAATGTTCGAACAGAAAATAGAACGACCCGAATCTCTTTTAATATCGTACTAAGTGGGGAATGATGTTCTTCCCTTCTCCGCCAATAATCGAGAGGAGCTCTATTCTGAGGCTTTCGCTACGTTATCACACTCAAGTTCAACCTATGCATTATTCAGAGAAAGAGTAGGCAGCCCGGTTCTGCCAGGGGGTGGAAAGAAAAGAGGATACGAGGTAAGAGAGAGCCTATTAGCATCGAACCAAATTACTTTTTCACGATAACGTCATTCGTACAATTTGCTGTTATGGACGGCCGTAGATTTTTCAAGTTTCCTCTATTACCGAATTTATGTATTTGTGCCAGTTAAGTGATTCGATCTTGAACTTTGATAGAATAGTCAAATTTATTATATTTATGTGATGATGTACGCACTATTATTCACAGATCATACGATGCTTGTGATATATCACATCCGATAATTCTTAAATTATTCGGTGTAGAAATTAACCTATATCTTTGCTACGTCGCGTGAAACGGTCTTGACGGTCAGACAATGAAGGACGTCGCACGGACCGTTTCACGCGACGTAACACAGACTTTATTTTTAAGTATAACCACCACCATTCACACATCATCCCCTTGAAACTGTTTTATGATTCTCTTCGATAAGAATCGACTTACCTATATATATCGGTACTGATAAAGGAAAATAAAAATAATCGATTGTAGAAGACAATCAGTCAATGTTGCTTGAAAATACGGTCAGGTATTTCTTCTTGTCCGCTGGAAGTAAAGTAAACAGCCCGGTCTTCCTATGGCCTGGTCTCCGCAACTTCGATACCCGATTCATGCGACGATGCTTGAATGTACAATCGAAGTCACGAGTTCGAGAAATTTAATCGTTGATCGGCCGTCGCATTGCGGGAAAACTGGCAGAGCAGAAAAATTTCGTGTCTAAATCCAGATATCATATACCTCGAGAAAAATCTTGATTCGATGGTCGGTTTTATTCTACTTTAGAATCTTTAAAACGAATAGTTTCAGTCGTTTAAGGTAGGATTCAATTTCTGTTCTACTTGATTCGTTTCTACTTTAATCTTTAACAGAACACTCGTTCTCTGTGAAAATTACAACGATAATTGAAGATTCCGAATTTCTTTTTTAATTTTGCTGTTAAAGTTAGTAAAAGAAGAAATCCTTTTAAATGTATAAAATTCCTAGATCCTTGGATATCGAAACTTAAGTTAATAGAAATGTATTAACGTAGACACAAATTATGAACAGCCTTTGAAAATAACCTGTTGTGTACGAATTTCAATTCAACAATACTCGATGCAACAATTTTGGGAAAAATTCATGTAATTCGAACGAATGCTCAAAATACTAGTGACGTTCGTAAAAATGGAAGCGAAGATAGCTGATTGAATGGAATCGATAGATACAGAAAGAAAATCAACGAAGAGGGATACATGCGTGTCGGAATGTAATTTGTTGTCTGCAAAAGACAATCGAAGAATTGGTCCTGACGGAAGGACATCGGTTCAAGCGAGGATCTACCGAGATACTCATGGAGCTAGTGAGCCACGGATCTTTTCCTGGCTAGGTCGGGGAAACAATTTCAATCGTTCGAAACGTAGCTTTGATGTTTCCCAAGGATACCTACGCATTCTTCTGCTTCTCTCCTGGACCTTGGCAATTCGCTCGAGAAAGAGAAAGCGGAACTGGCTTCCATCCCTGAAACGATCGTCTGCTGCTCTAACTCCTCCTTTTCTTCCGCTTCTCTGTCTTCTTTCCGGCAAAGGACACACATGCCACGGCATTACCTTCGAATTTCTTTGGCCCTTTGTTTGCCTCTTAAAATCACGGAATTTTCGAGTTCTATGAGCGGAAAGCACCGAGACACAAACTTTAATTTTATTGTGTTAAAGTTGGAACAAATATAAAGGAGTATCTTGAAAGGAGGTTCTGCAGTAAGGTTTTGGTGACCATGCAAATATTTAGCTCCTTTTTCTCACCCGACAAACACAAGACATTTCTGCGAGCGACTCAAGTTGAGAAAACAAGAAGAGAGTGTTTTATCGAGAAATAAGCTGTGTCGTTTCTGGCAAACCTTCAGAGGATACCGAGTCTTGTGATTGTTAATAACGAGATGATCTTTGTTGCGGTGTTCAGTTTCTTTCCACTTTAATTTTCGTTGATATTAATTATTTAATTAGGAGGCAGGATAGAGATTTTCAAATAGAAACAAAATGATGCATTTAATATAACAGCAATTATTATAAAACAAAGAAATAAACATTTAATTAAATCTATAACAGAATTGCGGTGTACAGAATGTTATGACGTTATAATTTCATTCGCGCGGTTTGGCTTCGTAACGTAAAATATTAAACAAATTAAAATTTCTCCAAATTTTCCAACAAATCTACTGAGTAAATGTCCCAATGTTATATGTAATACAAATATCCCAAAACATGTCCCAAAACAGTGTATACTTTCTGAATTCGAGTGGAAATTCTTATTTCTTGTGAATCCCGACCAGTGGTCGTTACGCTTTATCGAGGTGAAAAGGATAATAGTGTCGATGCCAAGATTCATATGGCGGAGGGATAATAACGGGGTCGCGAACGTTTCAATACTTCAACGACGCTCTTTATGCGTCTGCAAAGTTCTTAAACGCTCATGCAAAGCGCGTAAAAGCCTGAAGGGAAGCCAAAGGTCGGAGTCGCGAAGTACTAAATTCACAATGCAATAGCATTATCGGTCGGTATTCTTTGCACGTTCACGATCCCCGGCACACCAATCGGAAAAGCGTTGCTCTCGCAAAGCCGTGAGAAGTCGCGAATACGAGGAAATAACAAAAGAATAGGTCGGTGGAACGGAACGAAAGTTGTCGGTGAAGCCAGCGCTTACCTGAGAACGCGGTGAGATCGGATACCTCGTGTCGAGTATCACCGAACACCGTGATGTTGCGATGTTCTTTTCTTCGAGAGCTCTCCGCACTTGATCGACCACAGTGTGAACAGATAATTGAGGGAAATTTCGTTCTTTACAGAAGATCGTGTAAGAATTAACTTTTCGGAACACTGTGTCACTTAAAAGTTGCTCATCTGTGTACATTTATTCGTTTCTTAGATATTAATCTGTGTATCCATTGCTTACTTGTTTTATTACGAACGAGCAGTTTATTTTAGTGACGATTAGTTGCCATTTCTTCTACTGAAATGAAAAATTAGATTTTTATCACAGAGAAACGAATTTAAATACGGTGAGCAAAAAATAATATTAAATAACTTGATACCAAAAAAGAGGAGAGAACAATAAAGATACATTTTAATGGAGTAATCTTAATGCATAATAAATTATTGAAAAATTATTTCTATAATGTTGGCGATAATGATAAAATTATCCAAACTTCTCAATTTCCTTTCGGGGGATCTCGTCAGAAGCTTCAATTTACATGTCATCCGAAAATACGGCTTTGAGGTGTAAAAACTGAAAAGAACGTTGTAGACATAATTCTTAAGACACTGGCCAGAGGGTAGACCGATAGTAATAGGGGAAGAAAAGCGTCGAGGGACGAAAAAGGAGCGTGAAGAAGGTAAGAAAACAAATTTCGTTATTACCTACGATGGCCGCAGGGTACGATGAGCCGGAAGTTGAAACAGAATAAGGGAGACTTCAGAGATACAAGTAGATGGTGCAAGCATCCAAATCCCAAGCAATTGCTATATAATTTTTGAACACAAAAATTAATTTTGACAACACCATTTTCTACATGCCTCAGAAATAAAATAATAAATTAAAGATTCGACGAAAATTATATCAAATCTAGGTTGCATTGAAAGATTTCTTCAAAATCTGAGCTTGAATTTAATCTAGATTCTTTAATCTAGTTATTAAAATAGTTAATTGAAAATACAATACATTGGTAAAATTGCGTATAAATAATGTAGTACATATCATTTTTGTTTGATATATACTATTTTTACGAATATACAATTCGTTTCAATGATAATTTCCATCTCATAAATGAAATATTTCGTATAATTTATGCATATAATTCGAAAAGCTCGTAGTATTGGAACATCGAAAAATATGGATCTTCTGAAATGAAACTGTAGCTGTGTCATTTACCATTGCCATAAAAATTCACTAATTTATTGTTCTGCGTACAAAACAATTTAAAGATTTCATCCGACTAAGAAATAATTGGAAATGTCATCAAGTTCAAGTTAAAGCACAGATTGATGAACTTCTCTATATTTGGTGCATATGATAGTAACATGAAATATTTTCGATCATAAGAAAATTACAAATATACCTTTAACATTCAAACGATAGAAACGATATACTTGGCTTTATTGAAAAGAGACTTGTATTATCGTGGCTGAAGTAAAATAAAACAGATCGAAGAGTAGAAGATTTCGATCCATATATCGTACTTTGAAGACGCCCCAGGGTGTTCCATTTGGTTACTTTAATTTCGGGCCTTCGATAGCAATATTTCATTGTGGACGAAGGAACAACGATTTCGGCCTTAGGTTATTAGTAACCGACTATCGCGTTTCTCTCGTTTTGTCCATCCCCTTCGTAACTATTTCCTCGTCGTTCCTTCGATGTTCGACGCCCACACACATTCTAGCGCCACCCTCGAAGATCTACATCGATTGCCATTCGATAGTCTTGGGAAATCAAACAGAAAAATATGAATCTTTTGATAACAAATACGCGCTTCATTGTTAAGTTGAGTGAATATACGAAAAATTCTAAAAGCATATTTAAAATTGTAAAATTGTTGAATAAAATTGTTGATCGCAAGTATTTCTTAAGAATAGAAAGTATAATGAACAGTTAATAACAATTTATTCGTTCGAAAACTTCATTTGTCTTGTGACAATTCCATGACTTTTCAAATAATATTTCTCTTGATGATTATCGAATAAGTCGTTGTGTGAGTTAATATGTAGTAAATTGTACGCTTATTAGTATTATTTTTTATTTTAATTTTACAAAATGAAAAAACCATTGTTCTATCAAAGAACTTAAGATTATTCTTGATCTCGAACAAGGTCAGTCTTTCTCCGATCACGTCGTCCAACTTTTGTCTAAGGAACTATAATAAATTAGAGTGCATGGGTGGCCTCGCAACATAGAGCATCGTCCCACTCCTTCGCAGGTTCTTGTTCGCTCGACCTTTACACTCTATTCACAATCCTACGAGCTGACCGATAGGAAAACAATTTTATTGCAACAGGAAGAGCTTTGTTTCGTGGAACGTCAAGGAAGTCAGGTCTCAGCCACAGCATGACCGACTTATTTGCCTTCTCTGAAAAATTAATAAACACTGGAGATCAGCACTCACCATACAAATTGTAGAATATCGCCGGAAGTCGAGATCAAACTGTGTCTTTATTGTTCTTCGGTGTATCTGTAGATTTTATGATTTGACGCTTGGATTATGTAGAAACAATACCGCGAAGCTACTGTTTATTTTTAACATAATAAATATTTTTTGTAGGCGAGCAAGTATGTCAACCTTCGAATCTTTGTGTCGTATCCTCACTTTTGTTTCGATAAATAAAGAAACTTCGAACGTTCTGAAAAAATATTCAAAACGAAATTGTACGTCAATAAAGGACGTTTCACATTTCCCTTAAAGTTACCAATTTTTTTGACAGAAAAGTATGGCTGATTCGAAAATATGACGTCCTTGAGAATCCAAGACTAGTTACATATAAAATGCAATTTAAAAAGGAATCTTCTAACGCGACATAATTTAAATTTTGTTTGCACCCCATTTCATTTGCATAGCAATAAAATTTACGTTTCTAGATGAAAACTTAAATGTTTTTCGCGATATTAGCAGACGGTGTGCTCACATTTCCACAAGAATTTCTTTCCCCTTCAGCAGAACGTGGGTTACGAACGATCATAAATAATTTGTTATTCGCTGAAATCTCGGGGTGGAAGAAAATGGCGAATGGCCGAAATACGACTCTGAAACTCTCTCGCCTTTACCGTGGTTTGAAGTTCCTAACAAGACGTCGCAGTAGGCTGGTAGGAGTTACGCTTATTAATTGACGATTTATAATTGCCGGCAGCCATTCGTATGGCGGCCAGAGGCATGTTGCGTGCGCCCTGTAAGGTGCTGCCGTTAATGGGGCACTGCGCCGATGTTTGATTAGTCCACCGCAAAATCTACGACTCTCCTACCATCTTTTTTCTCCTTTCCACCGACGACGTTTTGCATTCATTCTGTCTCTCATTAACGCAATCACCGGAATTGCTGCTCGCGGGTGTGCATAATACAGAGAATGATAAACGCAGTGTTCACGTCATTGGTGTCTGGCGTGTTTTCTTGCCAGGTACAAGGGGAGAATTTGTACGAGATTAATATCTCTATCTTGTTACCTTAAGGTGCCTGCGAATCAGTAGAAATTGTGATAAATTTAAATTCACGAGTGTAAAGAGAAAAACATTTTTTTTTTACATCTTTCCCTTTTTTCCATTTTGTAAGTTTTATATTAGAAAGATTATAAGAAAGAATATATCTATATATTAATAAATCTTGGGAAGCATCTTCCCAAATATCTTCTCTTTCAATTGTAAAAATTCATACAGCTATTCTCTATTTCGAATAAAAAATTTATTTTCTATTCCTGGAAGCACGGTATTTCCCCGATATTAATCCAACAAGGAAATTTTTAGAGAAAGCTACAGATGCTGTTTTCGAAGGAGAATTAAGAGCAGCAAGGAACACAGTGATTTTTAAAAGACGTCATGTATGACGAACGTAGAGGAGAGTGTGGGGAGATTAGAATCGCATGAGTGAAAGTGACAAAGGTGAAACTGGAGGTTCTATGACTCTCTTTGAGGCTTTCCTCTGCGTATTCTTCACCCTCTTCTCTCTTAACCTATTTGTACATTCTCTCTTTCTCTGCTTTGAATCCACTTCGTCATCACGTTGCTCTTCTTTGTTTCGAATCCCAGCACCTTCCTTCTTTCTCTAGACTTGCAACAATCGCTCTCTCGCTTGTTGCGGATATAAACGAGGCGTTGACTATAAAATAATGAAAATTTATGGTCCCTCATACCATGATTCCACCAGACGACGAATAGAACGCAAGGGGTACGCAATTTGTAGAGCTTTCAGGGAGCTTTGCTCTCGGCTTCTGATGAAAATGGTGGAGCAACAGTGACAATTACCAGGAGCCTTGTCGCGTTTCACCCTCGTCTCTAACCTCTTTCTCTTATGCTTTCTTTCTCAGTCTTGGTACCCTCGTTACAAGTGTTCCCGTTTTATCGTCGTAACTTGATAGGCGCGTTATTTTCCGTCGCTGCGCTGTTAAATCGATGTACCCCCAAAAACGAAGCTATTTCCAGCCCTTTCCAGCAACGGCTATTAATTATATCCGAAATAGAACGTAATAGGCGCATGATAAATAAAACTAATTGCATAATTAAGTACTTTGATTGCCAAAAGATCTTAGAAAATCTGAGAAACAGATCTTAGGTGAAATGAAACAGAATTAGTAACGAATCTAATAGTGTTAACACTTTGACTGCCACAGTGGTCATTGGTGACCGGAGCGCTTGAACTTCTTACAATTGTAAAAATTGAATGAAAATTGACAGTTAGAGCATTTTGAATACAACCGATAAATAGAAGATACTTTGAAACAAAAAGTGCCCCATTGGACAATTAAACATTTTTATTAGAACTTCAATAAGAAAAAATGAGAACAAATCTTGCATCTAACGGTGCACTGTGTTTGCATCCATATCTTTGAGGGGTAATCTACGAATATTATTATAAACGTACCTTAGAAAATAATCGTAAATGCTGCTTTATAATCATATAATTGAAGTTAGAAGTGTGCACATACCTTACTATTATATATAGAATGAGCAAATACTATTTACTAATATCTTCTACACGTTTCAACAATATATTCTGGACGTTTTGCTTACGGCGAAATAACGAATGCGAATGGTTTGTTGAAATAAACTAAGTGGTCACCCGTGACCACCAATAAGATAAACGGTCCATTGGGGAAGAATGTTGTCTTACATCATCAATTTATTATTATTTTGCCATTATATGCTTTGAATAATAAAAATACTTCCGTGGCGTCCTGAGCGAAACATGTTATTTCGGCGTGGTAGTCAAAGTGTTAAAAATTACGGTGATAGTCGTATCGTGATAATTTACAATTTACGAGAAGGATATTAGTATCGATGTACAAAGTTAATGACAGCATTTTTTATTTGGCATTATATTTCACAAAATCAGGTCTGACACAGATATATATTATTCTGTCGATAAGTTAATTAACTAGGATTGACACGTCGATTAAAGCTTCGTTCAGTTTGTACGTTAGGTCGTAAAGTGAATTTAGTTTTCCTATCGCTTATGCAAAAAGGCTTTAACAAGTTCCTATCCATTTCTGAGGTTAACCTCACACTCTGTAAATGTCCTAATACTTCTGAAAGGGAATGTATGTATATTAAACGCATTCATCTTGGAAACTCGAAGAGCGTCGAAAGCAAGTCCCCTTTCTCGCAAAGTCCTTGGATCGAAAAGTTTGAAAACTCGGGTCACAGAGGGCCAGGAAAGGGAGTTCGGTGTCGATTTCCTCGGGGATTCGAAGACATCGTTGCCGAACAAAAGAAACGTATTTACAACCGCGTCGGGATGCGACGCGGAATCTCGGTAGCGTCGTTAACGTTTCTCGCGGAAATATTACCATGTCAATTCTGCGCGATATTACGTTACACCGGCGAGTATCGCTTTCCTCGGGGAGTAACCCGCGAGTTGAATGCGAACGTAGGTAAACGACGCGATTGATACGCATCTTCCCGAAGTAAGGAAATCCTATGGGGACCCATTACAGGCTAGTTCATTCCCGTCTAACGCGTTATGTCGCTAACCTCGAGATTGTACAGTTGTGGTGGCGTAGGCGGTAAAATTACGAGCTAGAGATTTTTTAAGCGAACGCAGCAACGACTGATCCTTCGAATGATCAGAGGATCTTGGGTCGGTAAAGTTTATTGGATGCTCAAGTGCTTAGCATTTCACCTATTGTTAGAAAGAGTATCACAGTACGAAAGGTGAAGAATAAGAAAGTGCAGTTAATTGCGTGTGAATTAGTATCATTGGTTAACCTATCCGAGATATTGGATAATGCCAGTTACATAGTTACTGTTACAGTCAAAAGACAAAGATCACATACTTGTATAGAATATATTTATATTACAATTTAAATATTAATATTGACATTTGTAATCTTGGCATTCGCGATTGATATACATTTTTGAATATTCAACTTACTTGTGCATATATTCAAATATCTGCACTATTCGATTAGTATGATTTGAAAGATTACGTGTAATATTGTTGTTGGAATAAGTTATGAATAATATTCAGAATAAAGCTTGCGCGTGGAAGCGTAGTAGTAGATTCAGATTTTTAAAATGATTCGTAATTTTCCATATTCAAGAAACTTCAAAAACATTAACAAATTTTGATATGAAACAATCGTGAGAAAATAGATTAATTTAAAAGAAGGAAAGAAATAAATGAAGTAATCACCTAAACACATCACAATACTATAATATACTAAATCAATATATTAAAATTGTAAAATTCTTCTTCTTTTGGAACTATATCAAAAAATTGAAAGAGAACAAAGAAAAAAGTACATTGCCTGCTTCTTTATTTCTGGGTGCGACTACAGAATCGAAACGTAAACTGTATTCCATGAAATTACAGATACAACGTAGTTATCTCGCGATAGTTCGATGCTCTATATACGTGTTCGCGATTTCGAATTCTTTATTCCACGCAATTACCTTTTTACACGCAGATATCCGATGTTCAGCAACTACTTTGCATTCAAATCCACGTATATACCATATTGGAGGTATTCACGTGCGAAGAAACCGCTTATTCCTTATTCCAGCAGCGAGTATAAACTATTCACCGGCGCCACTCCAGGAATATAGAAACTACTTATTGGATCTGTGAGTGTAGACCAAGTTTCTTGCGCTCCAAGAATTAAACCCCTAGCTGTATTACCTCTGAAAAGCGTGCTTTCCTAACCGAGTAATTCGATTAATTTTGACACACGAGGTCTTGCCTAATTTGTGCCATAAATCTCAACTAACTTCGTTGCCTGAAACACTTCTTTCATTGTCAGAATAATAAGAATTAATTTTTACAAGGATTTCATAGCGCTGATAATATTGATATTGTTCTTAATAACACAGTAATTTGAACGATATCAATATTGATATTATTATACTACTATAGAAAAATATACTTTCCAGTCCTCGGATTTCGTAAAATTTAAAGCTTAAATGTATATTGCTATCATTTGACAATATATTTGGAAATATTAGGTTGTCCGAAAAGTGCCTTTCTTTTACAGACACGTCTTTTACAACGATGCATCTTTATACAAACATGAAACCTAATCTGTCGAACGTTGTGATCTTTATTTTCATAGAACAAAATGGATCATACGATTCATTTTACTATTCGATAAAATAATATAAAACGGAAAATGTTGTGCATCCATTATTTCTTTATAAAACGAAAGAAACTTTTCGGACGATCTAGTAGATACGTATCAAATGATTGATTAAAAATGTAATTATAATGGATATAAAAAAACATGGTTGAAGACGTAACTTCAGACTGTAACCAGGTCTCTAATCCCTGAAGTCGAAACTTCCTAATCCGCTTCTATTACCCTAGGTTCTGTATTAATCGTAGGATGCCCCGAACCTTTAGAAACGGATTATTACCTGTAACGAGAATAGTTTACTGATAGTTCACCCTTCCGATAGCTGCTTATTGACTAACTAGACGGTCAAAGGAGACTTCTGAAGTATACCATACGGAGGCGTACCTAACTATTCAAAGCTACCCTCAAATATCCAGAATCGAGAAATTTACTTGCCCACAAAGTATCTTTTATTCATCTAAAATGACAACATTCGTTTAAATTCTCATTCTTTTCAGTCAGGTCTTCATATTCTTCGTAAATATGAATGCTTCGTTTGTCGTCATTTTTTAAATTTACCAACATTTTTAAAGTTTCGAAGCTTACAAAGATCTTGTCTCTTTCATCTCTTTCCTCCATCTCCATGTTATTTTTTCAAGACGCAGGTCATAGACGATGCGTATCGAGGCAACGCAAGGTTGTGGGTGTAATAACACATGATGGGTGAGATTACAAGCTGACTAATGTTGCACGATACCTAGGGAAAGGGTGCAACTCCGTTAAACTGCGCCTAGCTGCCGCCGACACGCTTTAATTTGCACACGCCGCATCAGGGATCACAGCGATAATTGCATGATCGTTGTCACATGGCCAGGATATTAAAATGGTTAGCATTAATTAAAGGCGAGCGAATTACCGATTTCCCGCCGTCTACCCCATCATCGCGTCTTTCGATATTTCACAGTAAAATTCGAGTGATCATCGTCTGCCGAATAATTTTTTTTTCTTTGGTTTTTTAGAGTTCTCGTTTCTAAATCACAGTAAAATTGAGAAATTGTTACGATACAATTTTGCAAAATTACTATGATATTGTCGGAATATTGCAAATCTGCGAAGTTATCACGATATTTTAAACGTCGGAATGACGAGAATTTAAAATGTCCATAGAGACGAAAAGGAACGCGTGTCACGTATTTTATTTGATAGTTTGGTAGATATCATTGGATGCTTCAGCTTGATTAATAGGCTCGTGACAATTGAAATTTATTACCGTTCGATTCGAAATTTATTACTTGCAGTTCAGCCTGCAACTATTTTTAGTACTTAAAAAGAGATATTTTTTCTGTTCGATTAAGATATATCGCGAAATATTCCAATATTCAGGAAAAGATAGAAAAAATATTTATTTTCATTTGCGAGTATTTTACAATAATTTTACTAGCTTTTGCAAGTTTTATATAGAGCAAACGCCAATAAAAATTATATACTCTTTATAATTTATGCACATCAATATGGCTATCTACATTATCATAAATTTTCGATCGACGAACATTTATGTACTTTTTGATGTTCATAAAACTCGTAAAGAGGTTAGAAGTTTCAAATTGGGACTAGTATTTTTAACAACTGAACTTTTTTCGTCTTTGTGCTTCATAAACTTTTTAACGCAATATTATGGCTTTAAGTTTGAGCAAAAGTTATAGAACCATGACACTTTAGGTTACAACATCGAGTAACCGCAAGTAAAAGTAACAATATTTTTCTGTGAATAAAGATATAGCAAAATTAGGTCAAGTAAATTCTAAAGTTAATTATTCTAGACTCTAACTAACAGCTTGGCGAATTTTAACGAACGTCAAAGTCATGATAATAATTTTCTAATCGAGTTGTCATACTTTTAAGATAAAGTGTGTTTTTAGAGTTCAGTAAGAGGCTTTTCGAGTGACAAATGGATGATGACTCAAAGAAACTGTAATGATAAGATTTATCATCTTGATCGTTATAGAATATACCGAATGCAGTTTGAAAATATAGACTTGGATATTTCGGTATATAAATAAGGAAAGCGTATTACCATACTCGTACCACGATTAAATGCAAGAGCTTCCAGTTAATGGCATTCGTAACTTCCCAGAATAAATACAGCCACCGGGAATCGAGTCCCTTACCGAGGTCGAAATAAATGAATCCTCGTTAAGTCAAACCGGATGGATCTTCGTTTGCGTCATTCTAAGACTCACGATTCAAACGAACCTTCGCATTTCGATGTTGCTACGAGAACTTCTCCGGAGGAAATCAATCGTCCTGATAATTTTCGTCTTCTATCTTTTTTCTTTTCTTTTTGATATAAACATCAATTTTGATAATTTATTCGTTTTATCGTAAGTTTGAGAATTCTTTACTACAATCGTTTGATGTTTACTCGAATAAAATTCACTAGTAAATAAATAGAATTTCATTAGTGATGAAAAATTGCTTGGTAATAAAATTAAGACAAAGAAATTTAGGAAAATAAATAGAAATTAAAATTTACATTGCGTTTATACAAATGTTTATACAAATTCATATTTTTACGAATATAATTTAAACTGTCGAACCCATACAGAAATTTGTTTTGCCTATTAATTACTATAGCTTGTATTATGTCGTCCGAAAAAATTCTTTCGTTTTATAAGGAAATAATGGATGCACAACATTTTCCGTTTTATCGAATCACGTATGATCCATTTTATTCTATCAAGATAAAGATCACAACGTTTGATAGATTAGGTTTCATATTTGTATAAAGATGCATCGTTGTAAAAGACGTGTTTGTAGAAGAAAGACATTTTCCGGACAACGTAATACATATACATCTACATCTACATATACATATATTATATTTCGGATACTTTATATATTCTTGCATATTACGTACGATCTGTAAATCTTCCCACTCTTTCTACAATTTGCCAAAACTGCACAAAAATCTATTCGTAACTTTGAGACAATAATTTTCTCAAAATAATAGGTATAATTTCTTCAATTTTTGCTGCACCTAATTACACGTCGCGTATTAGGGACGCATAATGTAATTATTCATCAAACAGAGAACGTTACCATCGAGATACACGCATAGAGCAAGCAATGTAGGGGTTGCTGGAACAGTCGTATTAAATTTGCTACTTTCACGTGCAACGTAACGTTATTAATCTTGGGCATCGTCGGGCTGGAAAGCGGGCGCGCGTTAATAAGTCGGGATTTCAGCGTTTCGAAATGCACCGGCTGATCTGACACGCGATATTATCCGCGCTCCCCTTTCTGCACAGTTTAAATAGCGGTGCCCAGCTGAGTCACGGTCAAAGTCAGATACGCGCATGATAGCCAGAGGGGGAGAAACACACAAACGACGACAGAGGCATCCGGTTCCGGCGCTGTCGCCAGTCTTTCGATCTACGAGGAAAAGTCTTCGTTAATTAGCCTCGTGTTTCCGTTTTGCGTAGATGTACAAGTGTGACGACGGCGTTCTATGCTACTATGAATGACAATGTCCTTCTCAGCTTCCGTTCTTTTCGCAAATAATCATGGGTATTATTAGCTATAAAAGATTTATTAGGTTGTGTAGGTATTATTATCATTAGGATGGAACGAAATACGGGAGAAAAACTTTATTGCGCTAATGTGATTTCTAATAGCGAACAAAATTTGTCCTCTACAATGGTATTTGAGCTGTTAAAATTTGAATTTAATTAATAAATTGATTGAGGTGTCGTGAATTGCTGAAGAATTATTTTCATCATTCGTAGGAATTTTTGTTTTCGGGTTCGAGCAATTCTCAAAATATTATAAAAATATTCAAATGCTATATTGGCAACATATAGTTGTCGAATAAAATATATCTGGAAGGAAGAAATGCTTTAAAATCGATGACAGATCAATTTCCGGAAATTTCTACGTTTCTTAACTATTAGAAACGTTTATCCGGAACAGCAGCGAATATTAGACTCCATTAGAACTGGTGAGAGCTCCTCGTCATTATTTGACTACGGCCACGTAATAATACTTGCATTGTTACGTGTATGCCAGGAAATTGGAGGTTTCGAAGTTTGGGAAGCCTCTTACGAATATTACTGGTGAAACGATGACTGGGCGATCGACGCACGATATTGAGGCACTGCTTCCATTTTCCAGCTGCCTTCTACGCCACGCTTAACACCGGTTCTGTCACTTGTTTCGTTGTTTAGTTCGCGCAACGTATTGCTTTGTCACCAGTCTGACGATAGGAAACGCGATTGCACGTGTGGGTACACGCGCAGGAAAAGTGGCACGCGCCAGAAGGGTGTCGCTTAACGATCACTGTCACCACCAGCTCGGCCTGTGTAATGATCCTTCGATAAATTGGTCAACAGCCTCTCTGCTGCCTTTGCTTCTGCACGTGTTCCTGGTAACGACTGTCCGTTTGTCAAACCTGCGTCGATATGTTTTTTTGAAAGAGAACTATAAACTGTCTTATATTCTGCTAGGAGCAATGGAAAGTAACTAATTTTAGAGTCTATCGTATACGAATGAGGTTGATATTAAACGTGTTGGTTTGTTTAATAAAGAGACGAGTGATAAAATTGTAATAGTCAATATATATTAAAATCACTGTAAGTACAAGTTCAGAGATAGTGTATGCCAGTTGTAATCGTCGCTCGCTCAATGCTACTGTTCAATTCTACGCTCGCTATTCGACCGTATGACCGCTATAATGACTCGTTATAGTGACTGTCCTACAGAGTACTTTCGTCTATTTATATCGACCAATGTTATTGTAAAAAGTTCAAGTGTAACTCCAGTTGACGATTACAAATAACGGCGATAATATTTTGTTCGGGGTTCGTTTACCTTTGAACCTAACAAACCAAAACGTTGGTATTCCAATAATATGAGTCTCTCCCGATTCGAATCTTCCGTTGACTCATGTGCCGCTACACGAACAATTTTACAAACTAATTCTAAGATATCGTTATTTTAATATAATGTTTAATTATTTGAGTTAATTAATTAGCGAAATTATTTAACAAGAAAACTGAGTGTTAATAAATATGAAACTCCTTAGTAGCTTATTTTGTTATAAAATTACGTATCTGACAAATCTAAGTTTTAACTCAAAAGTTCTAATATTAAAGCTTCAAACTTACACATATGTTGGATAATCTACAGTACAGAATTTTCGTTGCCTACTAGTCGAACAGACACAGACAGACATTTGTCCGACACAATACTATTCATTTTTGTTCTTTCTCTCAAACCTTTTTATCAAAATGCACAAATTTGAAAACATAAAAGTACGTGATGCACCGTCGTATGCATCAATGGCATTGAAATAGTCAAGAAATTGCACTCGAAATCGAGAAACTTGCAATCCCAGCCAAATGCCATGATGCTATTCATAGAATTTCACGGAATTCTTCTTTAATCGAAGAACAGCATCGATCGAGATCTGGGATCGAGTCCCACCCATCCCTTGAGGAATTAATTCAATCGATGAAAAATGCAGAACATGGCGGGAAGACCGTAGACGTCTAGACCAGGAGCGCGTTGGGACGGCTGCCAAAAAACACGAGCATAGAACCGCGATGCCGTTGAAAAGATCTTTATCCATCGGTGTACGGTTGTATCCGCTTATGTATTTTCGCGTATACATCGGCTTTTCGGAGAGGATTGGCAAGCTTCTCCTTACGGACGATTCGGTTCGCTGCATAATGCGGCGAATCGCTTGCTAGCGTATGGTCATCGCCTGTTGTGAATTCAACAAACGAACCATGAAAAACGCAACGCCGCGCTGATGCTTTCATGTAACACATCGCGGGCCGACAGTGAATCTGTGAACGCTAACAAGATTCTTCTTTATTGAAACACGGGACTCGGTACTGATGTTTTGTGGAAGAATCGCGCTATAGAGAGGATTCCATATTTGGTTTGTAATAGTCTAAACTTTTGATCGCGGGATATACATTTCTTTGGAAAATATTTTCACGCTTATTAGCCGGCAGCCACTAAACTTACAAAATCGATAAAGCTGCCATAAAACCTACAAAGTCTACAATTAGCTACGATGAAACCTGTGAAAATAAAAGTATCAAATTATGAGAATAACCGAAACAAGTGAAACTTCCCAAAAAATCATTAACTGTACCAGCTCTAATGAAGTCCAAAACGAATTCTGGCGATCGGTTAGAACATCAGCTGGTATTTCGCTAACTGCTAAATAAAGTGCTGAAGTTTCAACTCGGTTTGCGGGTTCGCTCAGCCCCGGGGCGTATGTGGGTTAATCGACGTCGATGAAATTCCGGAACGAAATTACGAGTACCAACGTTCGTTTCGCCATCGATGAAGTCCAGAACGGCGTTTATGTGCCTCGCCAAGGACAGAATTATCGCGAGCCGACTAGTCCATGGGGATTTGGCATCCTGAGCAGCTGCATCCACGTCGACGACTTTGCAACTGCCTAGAAACCGCGTCCACTAAAGATCGAATGCTTCGATAAAATTCTCTGCGCAAAGATTTTTTTCTCCTCCTTCTTCGATGACGAATCGCTTGCGTAGATCGAGGCTAGCGCTTCTCAACGAGAAGACTTTGTGACATTCGCTTAAAGGTTTGTTTTCAGAAGATTTGTTATGAAGGTGTCGTTGCAGTATGGTAATCTGCAAAAAATTTAGTATTCAAATTTGAATACTAATATTAGATTCAAACTTAATAATTTAAATTACTAATACTAAATAGTAGTACTAATCTGCCATGTTTAACATATAATTCTGAACAATAAAAAAGAAAAAGAAAAGATATAACTAGTTTACTTTAGAGACACGCTATTTATATTTGTAATATCTGATACACTAAATTATTCACAAGGCATTGAATTTAATATCAATATTAAATACCAATAGTAGTTTATACTAATTTGACACTGATATTAACTGCTAGTACTACTGTTAAGTATTCATAGTAATATTAAATTTCGTATTTTAACAATAAATTATTGGTACAAGTTCTACATAGACATTATAGAAAATAGAATACATAGTGGTTTTTTAATTAAAGCGACCCGATAACATTGATTAATTACTCTTGCACCAAATAAATACACTCGTCTCTCAAGAATTCCCATACAGCATAATATGCTCGAAAAACTCGGTAACAGGGTCAGAGAGGCCAGCAACTAATTCACGTCAATCACGTCCTTTCATCACTTTTACCATCGAGATCACTCCCAACACCGTCGGCACACACAGATTTTTATAAAATCCTATTTCCCTACCCCTTTATCTCTATGAAGCCCGGCTGGTATTGTTCAAAAACGCCAGAACATGACGTAGCTGCTTGAGCCAGGAAAATCGCATTTTTTCGTGATGCAACGCACGCCAATCAAGATCGCCGAATTTCCACGGTAATTACGAGATAGACCATGCTCTTCTTCATTCTCTCTCTTTCTCTCTTTCTCTCTCTCTCTCTCTCTCTCTCTATCTTTATTTCCTCGTGCACTCTTTCCTCTTACGGCTGGCTAGCTGGCGCGCTGTTCATGACACAATTCGTTCGTTAACCGCGTGAAATAATAATTATTATCCCCGTCGGTAGCCCCGAGCGATCGCACGGGCCATTCAAGCGGACGAGCGTAGGGAGAATGATATTTTATGCAGTGGAACAATCGCTCTGAAAATTGATAAATCGCTCGTTTCTCGTTTGTCGTGGGCGGCGATCCGATCGGCGGACGAATCGTCAGATAGGGCATTGATCGAGGAACGCGTCGAAATATTTCCGAATAAATCGAAAACTAATGAGTCCAGCGTCCCAACGCCCAGCGATAATCATAATTCTACGTTATTACGTTTCTCCAGCAATTCACCTATGATGTTTCAAGAGTAATCGTTACACGCCTAGGTATATTAGTATACTTACAGAAAATGAAGTCAATCTGAAAAATGGTTGGGAATTTTTTGAATAAGTAATAGAAAATCTAAATTCATCCTACAACGCACATGTACAAACTGAAGCCAGCTTGGATTAAAATTACCAATCTATGCGATTTTCTTTTAACTTGTTGCAAATTCTATGGGGATTTTTGTTTCCACTTGAGATATTTTTATTTCAAAGAGTAAACCCGAAATGCTTTCATTTTAACAACCACCTTAACACGCGAATGTTGTTTCACTAATAGACGAATGTATTATCGATTTCTAGTACACTACGAATGAAAGTATCGAGAATCGAATCACTCTGTGTTTATACTCGCCAATGTCCTTTATTGAATTAAATTTATTGAATTTTTCACATATTTGTTCGATGATACGTATAAAATGGGGAACACATTAACGACGAAACCTGATCACGCCGTTAAAAGCTGGCAAATAAACATTGATTATGTTCTATAGAGCAAACATAAAATCAGATGCCGATACTGAATGTTGATGATTATGTTCGCCAATTGAGCTGGAGTAAATAGCACCATTTCGTTTTGATCTACTGAATGGTAGTCACTTAATGAAGGTCTCGATTTGATCGCACTGTTCAATCATTCAATGACTGTTTTATTAGCATATCTACCTTCATTGATAAATACGTTCTGTACTCCGCAATTAGTGTTATAGATGTTTTAAGAAATAAACACGTCTATGATGTAATAATTCATTAATTCATACGAATACGATGATTTACAAAATATCAAGATAAAACCATTAAGATCTTAAAAAAATATCTACAGATTTAAATATATATAAATATATCAAGTATATGTATATATATATATATATATATATATATATATATATATATATATATATATTTCTTTTTTCATCAATTTCTATTAATTTATCTGTACTGTTGCTTTCATAATTATGTGTAAATGGATTTCAATTTTCAAGAACTTGTAACATTTGATAGTAATTAAACGTGTCACAAAGATAACCGTGTTTTATAGTATAAGAAACTTGATATTCTCCTAAATATTCGAAATTCGTTATAAAATTTTAAGATCAACTTCAAACATTTTCATTTCGTTACCTTGAAAGAAGACACATATACTAAATTTATAGTAAAATTATTTTAAAATGTATTTTAAGAGTAACATATTTCCCTACTAAAATAATTAACATCTCTATAAGGATTTTAAAAATAACATTTTCTGGTAACATCATACATTATATTACATTCGAATAAAAATCACATATCAACTTTTGATCTGCATCAAACTCCCAAAGGCTCCATCCCATCATAAAAAAAGCACGCGCCAGAGCTCGGAACAGAACGTAATTCCAGATATGAAGTACATTGACCCAGAACCACGTGCCTTTCGATGTTATTCAGATAAACTCCGATACTTAACGATCACCGCTGAGCTCATATGATTTGGTGCATCGATCAATCAAGATTAAGGTCCCTAATGAAAAAGCTCTGAGACGTCGGAAAGTCAAAGATTCGAGGTCCAAGAAGAAGTTCTCCCCAGGGGAGTAGCAGGTAAACGGTTGTCAAGCAAGCAAAGAGAGGGAGAGAGAGAGAGAATGGGATCCAGAATCGGAATCTTTGAGCGTGTGTGGCCCGTTGATCCCCCGTTGGGCACCCTATGGTTCCACGTGAAACAAGAATGACAACAAACCTAGAAACAAGCACCGCGCTTGTCCCCTGGGGCTTGTTACGAAAGCTGAAAATATGTGTTTCGGCTTTAATAGCGACCGAAGGTCGCGACCTCTGCCTCCGCTTCTCTCTTCGTTTCGCTGCAGCGAGCGTTAATACGAGCGATAAGTCGAGTGCAAGAGGCGGAGAAGAGGACTGGTCGGACACGTGCCTCAGGGCGAACATGATTTACATACCCGCACCAGAGGTGCACCTGGCCTGCCAGATTTTTACCGTGCATCCAGAAACTTTAAATCCTCCGCTCTCTTCTCTTATTCACCAGAGATATTAGTATATCTGTCTTAATGTGATTCGTACCCTCTCTTCAATAATGAGTAATAAAATCCTGTTCTGAAGTATTTGCATTCATTGATGTCTCTGTCTTTTGGAAATGTATCTAAGAATATATTTCTTCATGAGACATTCATTATCTCAGTTTGATCTTCAGATTTCAGATTTATAGATTGCAGTCAATTATTTATCGATCACGTTTATTATTATAAGGTTTCCGTCTGCTTAAAATCGTTCGAGAAAATGAAAGAAGACGTTCAGAAAAATGACTGACATTTTTTCGTGTTCCATTAGGAACATAGGAAGCTTAGTGAAATATTAAAAGCAAATGCATGTACAGGAGACACAGTTCATCTTAGAACGACGTGGTTAATGCATGCGGAGCTGTAGGTAATCTTGAGCGACGTTTTTTATTTCGTAGACGTATATGTATATTTAATTCGTTCTCCTACGGTATAATTGCTCTTCCAGATAATGCGTCTTCGGATAATCGACATCTCCATTAATCGACGCCCGAATAATCGACACTTTTCTGGATTCCGCGAGGTTTCTCTGTTTTTATTTTCTCATGAGAAGGCTGACGAGGCGAAAGGCGAGGCTCGAAAAAACTTTCAAGAAAAGAGATCCATTAGCCGTTGTACAAAAACCTGGACTCTACTCCAAAAGGAAAAATCGAAATGAAGTATTCTAGAGGAGGATTAATCGTTATTTTCCAAAGTTCGTCTTTCTCCCTTAATATACAGTTTAAGTTGCCCTAAAGGATTAAGGATACGTCAAATCGAATCGAAACAAAACACTATTTTCAGATAAAGCCCATTGTTGGAATATTTACGATATTTATAATCAATAACTTCGTTGTCCTTATCTCATTGGCATTTTCAAACACGTACAAAATAATTTATTTGGTAAAAGTTAGCGTTACTAGTCATTAATAAGTATAATTCATTTACATAGTATATTTCTCCCATCATTTGTAAATTGTAAATATGTAATTCTTGTAAATATGTAATTCTTAATTATATTATCTCTTTTCAAATGATTAAATCAGTTCAGTAGCAAGAAACGCTAAAAAAACTGTATAAAAATATGATATGAGTAATCAGAATTCAATACAATAAAGAAGAAGAATAAAAAGGTACCAAAAGTGCAAAAAAGTTGCAAAATACTCTCAATATATATATTTGTTTCAGTTAAAAGAAACTACAAATGAAGGGGAATCATTCATCTAATTTACTATAGCTTACATCAATCGGAACAAACATATCCTTGCAAACTGGACGTATTCCTTTCGACTTGTACGTCATCCAGAATAGCGAACATAATATCTTCTAATGATGTGATGAATGCAAAAGCACCGTAAAATCTCGTGCCGCGAAGGCGAGCTCGGTGATTTATACCCAATTACTGACGAATTCATCCTTGAAGCAGGGAAAAGAACGTGAATCCCAGGGAAAAGCCGTAGGATTAACGACCAATCAGTTTCGTTCTTGTGGCCAACCTACCGTGAACGGATACGAAGAGAGTTTATTCGACTCTTCTTGGATATACCAGAGACGATGCAATATTAAATCGCACCGGTGTGTCCCTGTAAACTCGTTTAATTGGACGCCACTTTCGAATCTTCAAGAATATAATCTCGTTACATGGAATTATGAATAAGTGTACTTTTGGTTTTTAACGAAACCTTTCGGTTTTTTTAAATCGTAGAAAATCTTTTCGAAATATTTTGATGCTACTGTAAAAGGCTAATCTATATCTTTATTTAGATCTTCTTCTTCTTTTAAACATTTCTTAATTTCTGGCTAGTTGTATTTAATGTAATTTCTGAAAATTTTCTTTTTAATTCTTCAAATCTTCTTCACCTGCTCTTTGCCTAATTACAATTATTTCTACTTTCTGTATTGATATAATCTCATAAAAGTATATTTAATTCATCACAGGTTTTAAACATTATACGTATAATGCACGTTATTAGATTTTGTAGTTTCCTTCAAACTTCCTAGTCGACAACAACGTGTCGATATGCAGTGTATCATTTTATCAACAAGCTCGATATAAAATTGTAGAGATTCTGCTGTATACGATGATTATTCCCAAAGTCGAAAATTATTTCTAGCTAGGAACACGCGACTATTTTATCTTGCAAAGGAAACAGAGGGAAGAACAGAGCAGTATGATGGCATAAAGAGCGCAAAAATTGAAAAGTAAAGGGAGGAACCACACTCGATGGCATCTTGGAATTCTAACATCGAAGGGACGTTATTTCGGTACGCTTGACTTCCTTAGAAGACTCAACTCAAAGTGCCTTCCCGCGTTTCAGCGTGGTTCCCCATCGGGGATCGTGATATCCTGTCGACAAGGTTGCAAACGATACACTGTACACCAAAGATCAACTCGCCATACGCTAATGCCGATCCACGTCAAAATGTCACTCTACTTTATCTCTTGTTCTCTCTGATGTCTGCTTCTTTCAGAAACAATTATTTTTCTCTGAGATTATTCTCCAAAAGAAAGGAATAAGAAAGTTGCGAGATATCATGGTAAATTGATACATAAGAACTTTATTAAAACAAACGCAACCTAAATACAGGTTATGAATAATGGCGACCGCTGAAGGCTACATTTCAACCATCTCGTCACTGGGTCAAGTATACCCATTCTTTCATATTTCATGAAAGCCAGTTAGGTGAAAGCCACCTTTGTCTTCATTCTGTTAAATAGATTCAACAAAATCACCCCGTTAAACCAGAAACTACGAACCAAAATAATGAAAATAAAAATTTAGCATATAAAATTCAGTAAAAAATCACGGATCATAACGTTCGTAGATCTGTCCTGATAACCGATGCGATGTTCTGAATTAAATTTAAAGCTTCTAAAAATTCTCAGTTTTAAAGTTCACTTTATTTAATATAAAAGTGACTGAAATATTAAAAAATTCCAAGATGAACGAAACCCTGTATATAATGACACATTAATATTACGAAATACATACAAAATTCTTTCGTTTAGAATTTTATTGTCGTGTCAAGCAATTGAGAAACGTAAGAACGTTTCAGCGAGGTGAATCTAACGACTGAGTCTATTCGACGATAGGAACAAGAAGGCTAGGAGAACGCTAGGAGGAGTTCGCATGCACTATGCATGTAAGATGTTTCTCTTTGAACAACCCTATAGCCGTGTCTCTTCCCTCCAATTTTCTGCGAAGACCGGGGAGTAAAAAAGACGAAAGAGAGAGAGAGAGAGAGAGAGAGAGAGAGGAAATGGTGTGCTATTCACCGCGGCCACTCTGAAAAATTTAGCTCCGCATAACGAGTGTAAGCTGAGTAGATGAGGTCATACTTGACAGTTTTTTCGTTCGCGACAGGAAAGTACATACTATCGTCTACACCGTTTCCAAGGAATCGTCTATTCACTTGGACTTTCAGTTTATGGTCGTCGATATTTATTTTTTTACAGAAGATTCAAGCAATCATTACGAAAAGATCGTTTCAAGGTAGACGAAACCTCGATTATGAAATTAACAGGATGGTAACTGTTCCCTTTCAAAGACAAAGCTACTTTTCGCAGTAGTGCAAACAATTATTTAATAATATTATCTAATAAAACTAATTAATATTCAAATAAAAAAATAATTATTTAATAATATTAATATCATCGTGTTTATGTAAATTATTGAATAATAATATCGTGTACGTAAATAGTACGTTAGTATCTTACAAAAATGATAATTAAAAAAAAAAAAGAATTTATAATGCTTTTACTTTGATCCGATAGACTTCGTTCTGATGCAATTGTTCGCGCAGGAAAGAAAGAAACTAAAGTACTATTGATTCCAGAGTAAATGAAACACTCTGTGTATAATTGTTTTTAAAAAACAAAAGGATTGTGTTTCTATTTGAAAAAGAAGTACTCTCGATGTATTTTAAACGAACTCACAATGTTTTTTGTTTGCCGAGTAAGTATAATAAAATTTCCACACGTTACGCTCTGTATCATCAAAAATATCGGAGTTTTAGGTGCGAAATTTAATCAAAAACGGCTTTCACGCTCCAGTTTTGAAACTGATACTCGCGAAGAAAACATGTTCGCTACTAATTGGGTGGAACCACTGTTTCTAATTAGAATTTTCGATTTTACAAACATTCCTCCGTGATATTCTATTAATCTGTATTTGTAAGCATATATAATCTACATTTCGTAGTTGTACGTTCTATAAATGTTTATTGCTTGAAATTTTCAATAAATTCATACATATTCATAGTCTAATAATTTCTATTCTCTAAAATAAATGAAATAAATAATCGAGTATAGCGTCGCCAATATGAATTTGGAAAATACATTTCCACGAAAATCAACAAGGATCTCAACTAAACCATCATTAAACCTTACCTATAAGAACCAAACAGAAGCGCGTTGTTCTAAACCGAATATTCGAAGACGCGTTGATGATGCAATTCGCTTTTACCACGAGGCCTTAAAAGTCGTCGTACAGTTTTCCCTAATCCTATCGACGATACATGGCTCCCGTTCTCGTATTTTTGTGAGACGACCATGTTTCGGTCGACTATTAAGAAAACGTTGAGCAGAAAATGGGATGCTCGCGAAACTGCATCGTATAATAATTTCCGAGGGACTTGCGAAGGTGGCGAAGTGCACGTGTATACTTCGCGGTAGTAACCTCGAAAGTAACCCCTTTAAAAGTAACTGTCGCAACACCTGGTCCAGGCCAGAACCATCAGTCGACCCTCTTCGCAATTTCTTCCCTCGACCAAGGGTGAAAACATCGGATCAACGAAGTTCTTTAAAGACCATTATAATTATTATAAACTGCAGACTTTTATACAAATTTATATTTTCATGGACAGAATTAACGAAATAGAATTTAAATAAAGATTTACTTTATCTATTAAAAATTATAATAAGTAATGATATTTTTTGCATTCTATCTGTTTCTCCAGCTTTGAATTTCACATAAAAATCTGCAATGTGGTAATTATCAATTTGAACGTAGTTAATATTGAAAATCCTGAAATTTTCCAAGCAATTTACTTACTGATATTACCTATCGTATATACGTCCTGGGACTTATGGATGAAAATGTACTTACATATTTTTCTATTTTTTTTTTTTTTTTTTTAACGACAGAATAATAAAGCAGTAAGTGTCAATAGGATGTACAGTGATAGTTGTTTTGATCGCCAAGTCAGCTACGACCAGGAGGGTGCTACGTTACGAGCGCGTTACGACCGATTTTACGAAGGTTCAGTCTTTTGCGTTTGGTTATTGAACGGATGTAGGATCGGATAATAATAAAATGTAATATGGTGATGTGGCGATTGTAAATGTGACTTGCTCATACAGAGGTGATTCAGCACTTTGAATAATTCAAGCAAACACATTTTCATCGCGATTTTAAGTAGTGTCGTATTCAAGATACTCCCTTTCGCTTGGAATTTTTAACTTTCGCACTAAACAGTCTTCGAACTTTATAACAAACAAAAATACTTTCAACTCTTACGCTGAGTAATCTTTGGATTTTAACGTAAATAAAAATACCAATTTCGATCAGACTATGGAATCAGTGCTCGTTAGAGGTTGATCTCTCGAAATCTGGTCCTCATCAAAAGATGGTGTTTGGGAGAGCGGGATCGACACGCAAGAAACACTTTTACCCGCGCTGCAACGGCCAGCCGCTTGAAGACTTCATTACCCTGAGCGGGCGCGATTAATTTTCATGGTCGCTCCACTTAAGCGATCGTAAACGAGACTGACGAGTGTACACGGGACAAAAAGGACGTCGAAAAAATCCTACGCGTTTCGAGAGAGGTGGCGGCGAGACGTGGTAAAAAGAGCAACCCGAGGAAGAGTTAGAAAGGTGAGGCGGAAAGAAGAGAGAAAAAAAAAAAGGAAGAGAAGCCGAGGCACAGGTATAATGCAGGCGACTCGCCTCAGTTCGCTCGTGCTCTGCTCGTTTATCGTTTTATATTAGTCTCGTGTAAACGATATTCACCGTTTGATTCCTCGTGCCACACGCTTTCCGCCTCGAGCGTGTGTTTCAACGTGTTTATCTCTCGTAACATTTTAGTTCTTTATCTTTTTGGGATTTTTACTGATCTTTTTCCTTGATAATTAATTTAGAAATTACTTTTTTTACTGATTTTTCTTTTTTTATTAGTTAATTTAGAAATGCTAAAATTTTTCTCCAATCCTTTCTTTTTTTTTTTTTTTACGTCGCCATAGGTAAAAAGTCGGAAGATTGAAATAATATGATACACAATAATGTAATATATAGATATACAATAGTAAAATGTTATCTTAAACACAGGGAATATTTAGATAGAAGATCTGTCGATAATCGTATAGATACATATTTTAGTGTATAGAGAACGATTAAGAACGGAATTATATAGCAAATTGACAATTTCATTTGTCGCATTCCGCGTAATGCAAGTTTAATTCAGAATTGTCCGATTACACAAACCGCACTTGAAACAAGACGCAACATGATTACGAGTTATGCATGCCACGAATAGCTACATTCGAGCAGTCTAGGTAACAAAGGACCATTAACTGGGCGAACTTCCGCGTAGATTAAACCTACGGTTAAATATAAATAAGCTGTAAACCTTGCTTATGGTATTTAATCTCGACATTCACGTTTCCATTCCATTTCCAATCTTCCTCTAAATATTTGTCCAAATGTTACAGTTCCTTTTTATTTGCATACCTTTCGTTATTACAAATTTATACTATATTCTAAATTTTATTATACTTCGTGATTAATATTTTCAATTCCATGCAGTATATCGGTAATTAAATATTACGCAGAAACTCGTACGATATAACTTTCTAGAACGAATTCTTTTTAAAGACTTTTATATAGAAAATTGAATTCTTTATAAAGAACGCGTTGCAACGCATATAAATAAAAGATTCTTATAATATCCTTAAAACTATGTATTTGCATAGAAACTAGCCGTTGGAGAAAGCAAAAATTATGGTGAACTTTTGAAACGATATATCGCAAAGAGAGAACGAGAATTCGATGTGGTTCGAGGCTAATGAGAGGACCACGCACTACTTCGGTCCATGAAATACGAAACTTTTTCACTCGTAATCCGATTATTCGTAGTGGGTGGACGCGATCTAACCTTCACGAGGCGCAGTGTCGTATTTCGTTTGACGAATGCGACCCGTAAATTTCGTTGATGCGGCATTAAAAGTCGATATATCGTTACGACTCCCGTGATAACTCCTCGTAAAGGGATAACGATAAATGTCACCAAATGCCATGGCTTTTCGTGGGTTTTATGCTCACGTTTCCTCATTCATCTATATAGTTCCCTTTATTAAATGATTTATTCACTTCGACATTCTCCTTTTCTTCTTCTTCAAACGAAAAACAGTCTCTAGACTGTCGTCTCGCGTGTTCACGATGTTTTATAATGGTGAACTTATAATTACGTTTCTATTAGGTTGTCCGAAAAGTTTCTTTCGTTTTATAAGGAAATAATAGACGCATAATGTCTTTTCCTTTATATTAGTTTATTGAATTATGCACGAACGTAATACTAGAAATAGAATGAAATGAATCATACCTAATTCAATAAAATAATATAAAACAGAAATTGTTGTTCATCTATTATCATCCCTATGAAACGAAAGAAACTTTTCGGACAACCTAATACAATTCTTATTAAACCTGTTTACCAAAACGTCTCTTAACTAAAAAACATTTACAGTTAGGACATCAGAAATTAGTAAAAATAAACATATCTCTTTCATTCACAGAGATAGAAATTTGTATTAACTTCGCGATCTAACGATCAGCGTCTCTATTAGGGTATGAGTTTAATTCAAGATAAAGTTACTGCATACCAACATCATCGACTGCTTCGATTTCAAAATAACTTTTCTGGCGGTTACACTAGGTTTTTAGGAGACCCTTAATAATGCAGTTGGAGTAAACGCGCGTGGTTCGAGGGCAACGTAAGATGTCACGTAATCCTGGGTGCAGTTCCCTCTGGTTCGTGGTTTTATGAACGCGAACGCTCGTATAACAAGGTTGGATTACCAAATGACCAGCCTTGAATCAGTGTCTACCAGCTGAAATGCATGACAGGTTGGCGTGTAGGGTATTTAACGGGGCCACGAAAATTCCATTTCCCGCTGCTGCATTTCCGCTTAAGACGTAATAAACGTACCAGAAATTGTGGCGCGAACGTTGGAATCGTTACATGTCCGGCCACTTCAGCGTCCCTGTTTATTTCTTAATATTCGGCTTTATAGGCAAGTAATAGAGTCGTTCACGATATACTTTTCTCTCTTTTTTTCTTTAGGTAAGTATAAGTAACATATTTCGTTGGAACGGTTATATCTGTATAATATATATCTGTATAATCGTACAAACGTATAATCATTATAGTATAATTAGATACTAATATAGATAGATAGATAATAGTAGATTAGTATAGTTATATTTTAAGTTTTCAAGAATTTTGTTTCATTGAATATTGAAAGTTTCGCATCTTTTCCCTATTCCATAAATTCTTCGATAAAAGTATTTAGCGAATGTCATTCATCATGAGATCCATAGGATCATTATCACGTGTTTATAGAATATCTTTCTACGATTCTAATTTTAATTAACAAGTCCCTATTAATTATTTCGCTACGATACACTATCACAACAATATATTATCTTCATATTTCATTTCAAGGAATTTTCAAAACTTCATATCTTTTTCTATAAACGTGTCCAACGCAAACTATTCTGAATCTCTATTTAATTAAAAAATTAATTCTAGAATTCTAACTGTAGTCGTGAAATTTCCGCTATTCTCCCGATATTAAGGAAAAACGAAATTGGTACGCGATAGGAGTTTCAGGGAGGCAAGACATAATAACTCCCGGGCAAATTCTCCAAAAGTCAGATTACGACGTCAGCTCACGCGCGGCTTAAGTTTGAATCGTTAACCTAAACGTGGGATAGCCTCGTAGAATAACGTGTGCACTTGACAGCTCGTTGAAGCGTCTGACCCTGCTAGAACGTCGACAGAACGCCAAGTCAGCACCTTGACTTGATGGACATTAACGCGAAATACGCGTATTTCTTCCTAGCCTAGACACAATTATCCACGATTCGGAACCTTCCTGTCGTTTTCCTGTTCAACCAATTCTATACGATCTTCTCATCCTCATCTTATTACTCTTTGACACAACATCAGACAAACCATATCGTCTTTACTTCTTTTTCAATCCTCCACTACGTTCTTCGAATCTTTTTTGACTCGATAGTAAAACATTGGTAAATTGTTGTAGTAATAAAAAATGTATCAACGGATTGTTTCATACGCAATTATCATTCCCAAGTAACAGATTCTTAAAAGGCAGCACGTCGAAGAACGATATCGAGAAGATCCATATATGGCCGTGCACAGGTGCTCCACATGTGTAATCCACTAGTTAAAGCACAGCTACAATTATGGTTTCAAGGCTGTTCTCGGAAAGAGTTACAGATTTATTTAGAGATTTCACGAGCAGCTGTATCCAGCGCTGCGGCAGCTGATACGAGAACGATCGTGGTGTATTCGATGCCCACGGCGAACTGATATATTACATGTAGTGGTTCGCGAATGTATTTGAACGTTTACTATTATTTGTATTTGAACGCTAATTCTTAAAAGCGTGAAATTGCGAAAGAAAATAGTGAAAAAGAATTGAGAAAAATGTATCAAATGATATGGAAATTTTGTTTTGTTATACTAAAACTAGAGTGTAAATCGAGTTTCACTGCGTAAAAATAACAGATTCGATGTGCACAATTTTTACATAAGTCCTCAGACAGTCAATACATATAGATTCAGATAGTAGGAAAGATTTCTACAAGTATTCGAATATTTTCGCGAACCACTGTATATCGACGTAGCACCTGAACGGATACGAGTCGTCCTTGTTCCGACAAATTCTTCGGGAAACGAAACACTTGCAGCGATAAAGTTGCGTTCCCACAGGTACAACAAAAGAGGTTTATGAACGTATTCGGCGAACAACTGGCGCGCAGCGACGAGAAAAGGAAGCTGTTAGCGAGCATTCTCGTAGAATAAGCGCTCACGTAGGTACACTATGACAATGATGGAAAAGAATTCAGAAAATATTACTCTACCCTGTATGGAGCTTGTGGTACTGCATATTGTTCCATGGCTATTTTGTCAGCGAGTAATTTTGAGTGCTTGACTACTAAGACATTCTCACTTTTTACGATTACATTGGTTTTTAGAAGAAAGGAATAAGTCGCGATATTTGTTGTATCGAAATTTAGTTTTTATGAATACCTAGGAGCATCGGTATATTTAGAAGTATTCGCACGAGCAAACTTTTTCTTTTGTTCAAAAGCTTATACTGCCATTAATGTGTAAGGCGTTCTTGCGTGTTGGATTTTAAGATCGAGTTAATTACGTTCAATTAGAAGGAAAATTTAATATTTCTGAATGAATTCTTGTAGAATATCATCAATGATATTACTTTGTCTAATGGAAGATAATTAATTCTTCTACAATTAAAGTAATATCATTGATGATATTCTATAAGAATTCATTCAAAAATATTATTCGTTAAAAAATACCCAATTTTTGATTGTCTAATAGAAAATAACTAATTTTTCTACAATTAAACAAAAATTGAATTTTTTTAACGAATTGCCGTTCGCATAGACAAATACACAATTTAATGTATATGAAGTATTACATACGTAATAAGCAAGAGTCATTCGCGCGATAACCTTCAATACCAAATACCCATAAAACGCAAATGCTCGAATAATTAAAACATGATATGATGAAAATTATCCCCTAGAGTAATATCAACAATATTAACGCAGCAATACCGCGTGGCAACAGATGAGTCTGTAATTTGTCTGTAGGCAAAACTAAACAATAGAGGTAATTAAATGTCGGCGAAGGCGTCGAGTCGCGTCTGAATGAAATAAGAGAAAAGTCGATGGCGGAGGAGCTTGAGTTTCCTGTGTTGCTACCTTGGAGGAATGAACTGTCGTTCGAATTCCGCCAATTACTAATTGACAAGTTTACTTCTCGTCATTAAGGAGGAGAAAGCGCAGGCAGATACGAAAGTTTCGTATCGAGCCGCAATTACGATTGATAACTTGCCAAACGATTTTCCACCCTCGTTTTCTCCGCATCCTCCCATCTTATCGTTCTTCCTAGAACCACTTCTCCTATTGCGCACTGCAAACAACTTTTCCCGTTACACTTCAGCGTTCGGAAAGTTGACCCGATATTCGACCACCAGGAAACGTCTAGGGTTTCTGGAAAAAATTTTAAGGACACGCGCAATGTTTACGATGGAGGAATAGTGCAATACGAGATAGCTGCAACCTTGATCGACAGATTGAATCACTGTTGTAGCTAGCGATATTATATGTATTCTGCATAGTCGACCGACTATTTCTGTCTGGTAAGATTGTTTGTTCCACTCACATAGAATGATATTATGATTCAAAGCAACACTCAGAAAAGTGGTATAAATAATACGAAAAATGTATAAAGAAGAATCGTAAAATATATTTTTAATTAAACAGAAAGATCGAATATGCAGTATCAAAAGCACACGAAATATTATTCGTCGATGTAAAATGTTGATGTTTGAAAATTATGTATATAAATACAAGTAATATAATGAAAATGATGCATAATTAACTGTCGTGTTGCTACTTCAATTTATCAAATTTATCTTTCATTTTATATATTTGGAACTATATATGTAATATGAAATAACTCACCTCTTTTGCTACGTTTTACAATTGAATTTTACGATACAGATTCGTTTTCCAATTCTACGTTCAACTCTGACCTAACACATACATGTAAACTAAAATAAACTTTCATAAAGATTTTAAATGTTTAATAAATAAAATAAAGCATACACTGCAATAACGACAATACACATATATTTATTTATATAATTGTTTATACGTGATAAATAAATAGCACGCGTCCGAGGATGAGTTTCTGGCTGGTAGGATCAATTTGGCGAAAGGTGTAGGAGCATCAACACGATCGGCGGCAAAATTGCATCTACCAGTTCCTATGGAATTTCTAACAGGGGGTTTCCCCCCATAACACAGTGAAAACTCGCGTTGGCGTCATTATATCCGCGCGCCAGGTTCGCGAGTGCGTTTACGCTACAACTATACGAGAGTTTATGTGCTTTGCGTTATCTTGCTGCTCGCTTCTATCCCTATCTGGCTCGTCTGTGTGAGGCTACTTATCTACTCTGATGTATTGCTCCGGAAACTCGGCACACGAACGCGTTCGCCTGGCCCTCCTTCACCCCTTTTCTACCCTCTCTTTCTCTTCTCCTTTACTCACCACCGTTCGTTGCGCCTCGTTTTCTAACGGTTACGAGAGCTCTACGCCAATGGTATGGAGAAATTCGCGAAACTTCACTTTCGAAAGTTGTGCATCCGCAGCACTTTGCGGTTCATCGGCCGCCTCAAGTGAAGATAATTTGCACCGAATTCGACCGAATTCCGCGAGCCAAAATTGCCTTAGTTGCCACCGCGAGACGATCTACCTGGAACAGAGTAGAAAAAAGTATAGTTTTCGAGAAGCTACGGATCTAATACTAACCTAATACTGGGTGGTAGACAGAGAATTCGTATAAATATAAATTTAAGCCGACAAATTATTGTGCAATTATTAAAATGTGTAAAATTAAAGTGTAAAATTACGGTCTGAAGCAAATTATCTGAAACGAAATACAACAACGATTTTCAATATTTTTCAATGCCAAGTAATTGTATGAATACTTCTCGTAATTAGATTTTCAAGAGAATAACTAAAGAAGTGGAAGCTGAACAAAGATTTGTTTTACTTGGTGTTTATTATAACGAGTACTTTACCATGGATATTTCATCTCGTTGATATATACACGTAACTGGAAAATCCTGGAATATCGTAAAATTTCCACGGAATATCTATTGCCTACCAATCACTGAAAATTAAACTAGCTTAAACTAAAATTCGAACGCGCAAAATCTTTCGAGGGTTGAACAAACAATTTTCTACTGCATTCAAAAGAATTTCTCGAATTGGCTACAATTAATGTACATAATTAAATTTTATTCATCGAATTCAGCTGTCGGACACGAAAAATACTTTCTCTTAAATGATAAAGGTACGAGATAACGAGCTCGATGTAATTACAATCTTGCTGTTTTCTATTTTACAAATAGTTAATTGACTGCAACGATCGGCGAAGTTCTCGTATATACAGGGAAAGGGAGGGGGGGGGGGGAGATTCTACGCGAAAAAAGAAGTCGAAAATATTGAATAAAAGTTTTTCGTTTGAGGCTTTATTTTCGAGAAAATCGACTTTGAATTTTCGCTCGGTACGCGTGCACTTTATCACGTCTCGTTATAACGGATCTCACTGTAGATCGTTGTCTCGATGGAAAAATTAAAAAAAAAAAATTAAAAACAATTTTTATTCTATATTTTCGACTTCTTTTTTCGCGTAGAATCACCCCCTTTCCGCTTGTACCATCAGTTACCAACCACCCTGTATATGTCGAATCATCGAAACTGCGCGATGGTTTCTCGAATGATCTTCGAATATTCTTTCCTGCCTCGTTACTGACAGAAGGAAATTCGGTCGTTCGCTGTATGCTATTGACACAACTGTCGATAAATATCGATGCGGCTGACAAGCGTAATATGTACTGGGAAGAGAGCGTGATTTACTGTGACACTCATATAGATATAAAGTTCTCGTACTTGGAAGGAGATCCATGCATGCGTGTTTGCCTTCTGCAGCGAATTCAAAGGTAAACTAACAGAACTCGCTTTATACAGTAGATTGCTTTTGGCTTTCTGCGCAATACTTTATTCTGGGATCTCGATCGATGTTTCTTTCATGAACGTCTCTGTGTCACCACTCGTAACTTTAATTTAAGTTAAGCCCAAAGATACACCGTATGTATTGTAAAAGACGGTCAACATTCAAATGACAAAATCTCTAGTAGACCTGAGATATTTTATTTTCCACATTCTATAGACTTTACCTATATCAGCATAAATTTCAAAATAGATAACAGTTATTAAGAGCTTTAACAGTAGAACTACCGATAGCTAACACAAAGCCATTTCTACCAAAACCAGTCAACATGACTGGTCTTTAAAAATATGTAGTAATAGAATATTTTTATATTTATTGATTTATTACTTTCTTACAGAAGCAATTCCATGTTATGTAGTATATTTTTGGTATTATTAATCCATCTGGGATCATGATCTCTAAACAAGGATTGACACGTTTATAAAATTGTAGAACCAGTCATTTTGACTGCTGTGGTATTTCTAGTGTAAGCATCACAATTTAGCGATCGATCCAGAATTTTCCTAATAACTGATGTCATCATATCGAATGATACGCAGTAAAAATTATGTGTAATAATAAAAATTATGTGTAATAAATTTATGTGTAATAATAAAAACGTGTGGGAAGTTGTACAAAACGAGGAAACTGGTTAATTGGGGTTCGATAAACTGATTGCAAGACTCTTTTAGCCTTTGACAAGTACCAGTCATTTTGGCTGGTATTGTTATAACTAACCTTGATACAAAATTATTTCGAATTTGAATACATAAAAAACAAAATAAAATTTATTATATTATTCTTTTAGTTGTCGTTGTGAAAGTCATATCATTGCGGAAGAAAGCTATAACATGAAGTAGGATTTTGAAAATAAAATTGTAAAACCAATCAATTTGACTGGTGTGGTAGTTCTAGTGTTAATAACTTCCTTACCATGTCTGAGTTTAGCCTGACGTTCTCACAATGTCCTAATAATTATGAATACGAGTGTGCGATATAAGTAATTTCCCAACTAATATTCCCCTACCAAAGTATTACAAAATAAATATTACAAAATCGCTATCGATTCCGGTTAACATTTCCCCAGGTTGCACTATGCTCGAGGTAACAGCTCCCCGTTGAGCTTCCTTAGATAAAGTTTTTCGTTAGCATATTGGAAAGTCGCAGATAAGCGACGCTTTTCCTCCTTCGGACAAGGTGAATTCGCTTAAACTAGCCCCCGGTATTCTATGCACAAAAGGCAAAGCGGCGATATCCTGAAAACGCAACCCCCATCGTCCGTCCCTTTCTCTCTCTCGTTCTTCTCGGCGTCATCATTTATTCCAGGCGCCTATTTACACGCAAGCCTTCAAAGTCGCTTTCACGAGATAACCTCGGCTCGTTCGAGCAGGATAACGTCAAAGTGCTCTCCGAAAGGAAGAGAGAAGGTTACGGTCAGAGACGACGGATTGAAATAGCCACCGTCAGCAGAGCAGGCTACTATTTTTGAGGATGAGCGATCAAAACGATCGGATGCGGCACCATTGCGAAAGTAAATGCCAACCGATAGATACCTGTGTCTCTCCGGGGAACGAAACTTTCGTTTCCCAGGCATTTACCGCGGAAATCCTTCAAAGGGTAATGCACCGCAGCTCCCAAGTCCCATTCAATATCACCGAGATGAATAAACCGCAAAAAATCTCTGTGTGTACAAATTTTCCACTGCACGTAAGTGATATCTCGATATTCATATTCGGTGAATGCTTCATGATGGACGACGTTTTATCATGCAGAAATTGAGCAACTAATACAGTCCGGAACAAAAATGCATAATATCTAAATATCTGCATAGCCCAGGCATATCGTATTATACGTAGAAAACATACTGATAATCGATTTCATGGAACATGGTTTACAAAAGTTAGGGGAAGGATTGTAAAAAGTAGCTAAAACAAATGCCACAAGATCGTAGCGCTTCGCACATTTGTGCACCTTAAATTCCTTATTAATCGCTAGTAAGATCATTGAGAGATTTCCGTCTAAATTGAATAAAGCGTGGAAATTCAGAATGTCAACATAAAAACACATAGGTGGATCGAACCGCTCGATTCTCTGTAGAAGAAAATTTGCGAAAATTCAAGCTCTCCGAAGTACGAAATATTTTCATTAAAAATTTCGTACGATACCGTCAGTGAGATACTCGTTAAACATCTGATTCGTTGAAATTTCCGCTCACGCACATATTCAGCAGCACTCGTCCGACGATTACGTTGGCTCTCGACATCACCGCTTGCCAGCAAGCAAAACATTCTAGGATACGGGTACGACGAGTTAAACCATCGTCAGAGTAGAGGAGTGGCTGGAACATTAAATGCACTCTTGGCGTTTCATCGTTGCAACGAGCGTTCGTGAATCGAGTGTACAAACAAAACAGGGTAGAATGACCAATTTTGCGGGAAACGATACTGCCTGCTCGAGTTCTTTCAATCCTCGATGAGACGTTCGATGCTCGAAGAGTATGGAGAGTACGAAACGTGGAGAACCATTTTAATAGAGGAACGATCAAAGACTGGCACGGTCGTTGGTAATGAAAAGGCGAATGTCAGGTTTTATGAGGAGGGGTGAGAGAGAATCCCTGAATTTCTTAGCGAACTAAGAGGGTATAGAGGAGAAGACCACTCCATATTTCGTACGACGTAGATTTCACTGCGTCTGAAGAAGGGAGAAAATGTCGTGGCGCGACGTCACGTTTAGTCGAGCACGTCAAAATGAGCATCTGCAAGTAGAGTTTTCGAATTTACGAGCTACCTCGGCGAACAGGACTAAATAAAAAGTTTCCCCTCTCTCCGTAATCGATTTATACGCTCACCAACGTGTTTATAGGCACACATAATGCCGTGGAATGAACGAATTGATGGAAGACAGCGGAATTTTAGCTGTCGAGTTTTAAATTGACTTAAATAAATGTGTTATATTTAAAATAAATCATAATCATAATCCAAATAACGTTACTTTATTGACCTAAGACATTTGCTACGGTTCGTCGTTAAAGGTAGTTGATATTAGAACTGCAATTTATATAACAAATTAATTGTGCAATTACGTAATAATATTTATATGGTCGCACGTGCATTCGATATGAATTATAATATTTCATACATCGAATTTGAGAATAATATATTTCTCTCATTTTTATTCCTCGTACGTTTATCAAAATTTATCGGGAAATAAATGGAGCGACCTAAATATTTCGAGTACTTTACAATTTTCGTGAAAAGTTATAAATCATAGAATGATGCAGAGAATATCGGATAAAACAACATAGCTACAAATCAAAGAAAGCGTGTACAGCTTTTAAGTAAAGCTTGGAATAAAAGTAAAACATTCGCCAACCGCTTTCTTATATTAACAAATATTCCTTCGTATTTCTCTTTTCTTCGATACTTTATCATCAAACAGTTTTTTCGCATTTTATATTGATATGTGAGACAATAAGAAAAAAATACGATAGTCCGTGTCTGATAATTTTGTCATGTGTATACTTAACAATCAAAGAGAGGATTACCAGAGGAAAACATTTTTGTATAAAACAGCTAAAGATAAAATAGGTGATAAGCCCATAATGCTTTATAAGAAACGAGTAATATTATTCGTACGTTCTTCATATACAATTACACATAGTATGCAATATAATGTATTAATACATATGAATTATGTATAAAACTATTAGGTATATTAATTTTTATCTTGAGTTTTATTTCGTGAATCAGACAATGCGTATCGAAACATGTTATCAAAAGTCATTTTCCCGGCACAATTCCTGAACGAACACAAACACCTGCAGAGTGTTAGAGACCCCATAGAAATGTAGCAGCATAGAAATGCACGCGCTTTTGCAGTCCGCTTTCTGTCAGATAGTTGATTGGCGAAACCATTGTTCTCTGAGCCGCAGACCTCGTTATTTGACGGAAATCGTTAATTACTCGCATAATTAGACCTGCGAATCTCATTTACATCTACGTTCCGTACAGGTGCAAAATTTATTATGAAATTTCTTTGTCTTATTTCACTCGACTGGAAATATTATGAAATAACCCTCTTTCTATTCTCGTCGCATTTCTGATAAAAGATCGTAGTATGATTCGCATACAGGATTAAAAGAAAGGAAAAATAATTTTCAAAATTGTCAAACTTTTGATTACCTTGGAATATATAAATTTGTTCAATTTAAATATACCTGATCGAAATTATGTCACGAAATTATCATTATGATCACCCAAGTTTATCTTCTTTAATTAAATTTAGATGAGAAATTTAATTCAATTATGCGTAACACAATTGACGAGTTTATTGTAATATCGGATATACGAATTCCTTTTAGCGCACACTAATTCTTGAAACTTTCAATAATTTGCCAATGTCAATTCAGATATTTGTCGCGTCAAACCCAATTTTTGAAGAAACGAAATCTCATATACATCAACCTGATAGAAGGCAACAATATCACTGAACCTTCTGCTCCAGCAAAATGCGACGTTCGGTAATTTTCGATGAGATGTGATTTGCAAAAAAAAAAAAATGGCAGCTTCCAGCATTCAAAGGGGCAGATAACGTGGCAGCATCGCAAATTACGGTTGTAGAGGATGCGAAGTAGCGCGTGGCACGCAAACGTTGCCAAAGGATAGTATCGTATTTATGCAAGAAGAAGGATGAACGCGACCAAATCAGAGTGGCGGCAGATCAAAGGGAAACGGAAGATGGGAACGAGGTGCTGAAGCGTCGGTGCTTGGTAATCCATCATGCGCTGTCTATACCAGTTCCGTAGCACTCGCTCCGGGCTAAACCAATCCATGCGTTTCATTCCGGTGACTTCCTTCGAACCCGTCATTTTTCTCGCTGCATCGTCACTGCATCATCGCTTTCTAATACGAAAGCTCTACTTACGTATCTGACGCCACCCCTAAACGCAGTCATCATTCCTCTTTCATCTTGTTGACAGACACATGTGGATTACTCGTATGTAAACCAAAGCAAGTTCTGTCAGAGGTGAAGAAAAATTTTGAAAACTGGAACGAATGATGGATGAAAATTTGAGTTGTTTTGTAGGTGACGCGCTTGCCTTTAATCATTCTCTGTATCATTGTGATTCATCCAGGATCTTATAGTTCGTGTGTGTTTATGTCATGCTATCGAAGGTTGTTATGTGAAAAGCTTCGTTCTATTATTACTACATTGCAGATTTCTATGCAGAGTCATATTTTTGAGAATACGTCTTAAAATACATCGTATTTACATGAAATCTAATATAGCCGAATACTTTATTTTGCACTTTCGAATTTCCTATAAATACATATGTAAAATTCGCAGTCTGATTATTACGTTTATTACGAAAACACGCAAACTTTTAACGTAATGCGTGGTACGAGATACGTGAATACACTACGGTTTATTCAACAGCAGAAATGATATCGTCAAAAACTAGATGCGATTTTGTAAAAGAACATTGTAAGTTATTGAAATACGAAGCACAATACTACGCGTTTCACCAAATACAGACGCATTAGGGATGGCGAAATCGTAAATTGTCTTTCCGATGTTTGATATCGCACTCGATATTGCTTTACGGCGATAAAGATTCGAAATAGGGGTGGAAACGCGGAAGAAAGATAGGAATAAACGGCACGATAACTTCCTCGCGTACATTCGCCACGGTACTCGACTACGATTCGACGTTCTGACCCAAAGTTCGGCGACGAGAGTTAACGGGCTCCTCGAGGAGCCATTCCGATGATTGATCGTTTCTACAGGGATAGAAACTCGGTTCCACTCGCACAAAGCATTCGACACGACGAACAGTCCTCTGGTATTCTTCTAACGTGATTACTTATCGTTTCATCCGTGCAAAATTTTTTTAGTGGCGAATTTGACGAAATCGCAAATAGTCAAATACCGAAGGAAATTGTAAAATATATTCGTAGCATGTATAAGGAACATGAGCAAATTAAGCAAGGAGAATCGTTAAAAATGAATCCCTTTACCGCAAATTATTATACAACTCTGTAGATTTTAATTAATTTTCAACGAAAGGATATTTAATCTAAAATTCCGACATTCTACCTTCCTTCGCTTAAACAGCCAATAAACAGCGCGAAACTTATTCGTTCCAATTACGACTGATAATGACAAACGAAGATTTCTTCGACAGGGTATCTGAATACGTTAAATAATTATCATTTACAACAAACTTTCCACATACGAAAATATCAAATAATCTTTGATAAAGCTGGATATTCCATCTTTTCTCACTCAAACATCTAACAACCATTTCAAGCTTCTCCAATTAAATTACGACCCATAATAAGCGCGTATTCCTTTGATAGAGAGTCTGATCGTTTGATTTTGACGATACCGGTGATAAAATAAATCGCAATGCTGTTGGTAAGCAGACGCGATGATCCCCGCCGCGCTTTCTCGCGCTGTGCCGCGAATTCCGTAATTAAATCGGAATCCACGAGGCGAGAGGCAAAGTAAATGAGCAACGCGGAGAGACTGGTTGCAACGCTGTCGCTACCTGCAGCGTTGCTCTCTCATCGGCATTGGCAGTGAACGCGTAGAAACTCGAAAAGGAGAACGACCGAGGGGTTACAGTGAAAGATCGACGAAGAGGGTGAATCGCGGAGGGTGTTTGCATCGCCTGTGTGTCTCGTGTGAATGCTATCCGCGTCAAGGGCTCAATTAACGAGCGATAACGAACGCCCGAGAGTAAACACGATGACGGAACAGACGGAGGAATCCGTGAGCAAACGTCGACGAATGTCTTATTCGTTTGATACCGGAATTCGGCAAACTGACTCCGTGTTTAGTGAAATGTCACGCTTTGATTTCTCTGTGAAAAACGAGGAGAAAGCTGTGCGGGGTTTCTTGGATGTCTCTTTGGTCATGTGACTATGAATTAGGAGCTTGTTTTCTACGACTAAATAGAGTTACAATAATTACAAAAAAACATTTGTACGCCATTATATCTATTACTGCATTTACATACTAATTAATTAGGTCCGACTATGTTAAATTTTATATCATTTAAATTTGATAATTTCCGAAGATAAAACGTAGAATCTGAATAGAATAAGCGTTTTAAACCATTTTCTCATTTGTTTAATAATTTTATAATAAATATTGTAATATCTTCATAATTTATATATTTCTTTATCTTTCTACTTCGATGAACGTATTACTTCAATAGCTGTGAATCATTTTTTCAGAATAGTTTTGTGTTTATAGGATGTTCGCGAAACGAAATCCCTTAAATATAATGAGAAAATCATAATAGCCGATAAAATATTCTAACGATCGAGTCAGAATCAAAAACGGAGCAAATAATCCACGCTTTAGTTGATATTGTATCATAAAACAAGGAGAGGGATAAATAATCCCAGATTTCACTTTATACGGATATAAAGTTTGAAAATATAATCCTATAAAAGCGCTTCTCTGATAACGAGAAAACGTATATTGATTCGTTTTTAATGTTTATAACGACGTAAGGGACGCACAACAGAGGAACATTATTTCATAATGATGATAAACATCCGCGCGGTGGTTGTTAACACTGTTTTAATAAAACCTTGGCTTTTATCGATCTGTCATTATCATAAATCATCGATGTCATTAATATATAGTATTATATAATATTATAAACATTCATAGTTATGAGGTGGTGTTGGATGCAAGTGCCCAATGGACTACTCTCGATGTTCAACAACAAAGGTTTATTCAACAATTAACAGTCAATAATCAACAGTCAATAATCAACAATCAACAATCAACGATCAACAATCAACAATCACGCTTCTCCAATGTGTTTGCTTCGCTGCAACACTAGATCCTTCGCACTTCGCTGTTCGTAACGGAATGAATCTTTTGCTCAAAACCAAACGGATTCTTTCCTTTGTTGCCCCTCGATATCCCCACTACGCACGCGTTTGTTACATGTCCGCGACCGCTGCCGCGTATGCATTCTTCCGAATATTCGGCGAAAGAACCATAGGGATATTGATGGTAGATTAGGCATATCGGCCTTACGCTTTGATGGTATAGCGCTTTGTGTCGCAAAGCCGTCGGAAACTTCCGTCGTCAAGTGCCGCCACTGTTATCTGTAGAAAGTAGAAAACGGTATTTTGGTTTTCTAGAGAAATTATTTCAACAGAGTTATCTTTTCTAATCGATTTGTAAAATCGACAGTAAAAATTGTCATTCAAATTGTTGAAATTCGCAAATTCGAATATTGTGTCTTCAAATGTTCAAATTGTCAGATTTCCAAGCATTCGAATCTTCATACTTTCAAACTTTCAAACTAAATTTCTTTCGTAATCACTGACATATTATAAATATTAATTATAGAACTAGATATTTGTAAGACAGACATAGAAATCGAAAATCATTTTACGCGCGATCACATATGAACTCACGTTCGTTCAAAATCCATAAAACTGGGTTTAAGAGCGCGATTCACGAAAACTACCCCTTTGATGTAATTACTATGAGCGAGCAAGTAGTTGACCTTGCGTGATAATTCCACGCTATGAAAGCTGGGCTTAGGTCCTTAAAGAGGTTTAATCGTAAGCTGATTAAACGTAAACAGGACCTTCGGTCCTTCTAAATCGATCAGCATGTTTAAGATTCAACAGGGACGCTCTGTTGTTACACGCGTTGCGTAAGGTACATATTGTAAACACTCGAATTTTCTCCAATATATTACCTATCACTAATATATGTACGTAGAACTAGCATAATTTGTACATGATAATTTTCACTACTGAGCCACTTGACCTTTTCTAGTTTATATGAAAATACCTAATACGATACGTTAAAAACTTCTATCGTCTCAATTATCAATCCTATCTAATCTCTCACGCTCTTTTAATTAATTTCACTTGCAATATTTTATATATCCGATCGATATGTCGTTTATAATCATTCTCAGTATTCCCAACCTCTAATAAAAAGCTCTCAATTTTATTTCTATGTCTTAACTTTCAAACATGAAAGAAAATAATTCTCGCTGCATTGGAGACATCAATCAAGAGCAACGATTTCGATGCATATTTAAGGCTGATGTCTCTTATCATAGCTTTTCGATTTCGTGTCGTACAGAAAGGAAAAATATTTCATCGTGGCTTCGTAATTTAGTTTCCCCCGGCCTCGATGCTCGCGCGAGAAGGAAAAGAACCAAACTAAAGAACAAAACACCTAACGCAAAGAAATCTAAAACGAACGAAAGAAGAAGAAGAAGAACGAACGGACTGAAAGAAAGAAAGGAAGAAAGCGAGAGAGAGAGAGAGAGAGAGAGAGAGAGAGAGAAAATAAAAAGGATCCTTTTCTTGGAAGACGTTGGCAGCCGCGTTTCGCGGTTCTCCAGTACAGAAAATATTAAGCCGCGTTCCTTTTTCCCTTGACTTTGAGACGCGAGAGCCGGCGCACTTACCATTCGCAGCCTATAATAAATTGTGCATGGCGGAACATTTTAACAGCCTCGTTTCTTCCTGTGTTTAAAGCACTGCAAGAAGAAAAAAAAATTCCAGGGAACGGAATAGACGCTCGTTCTTTCTCTCTCTCTCTCTCTCTCTCTCTCTCTCTCTTTCTCGCTCTTTCTCGCTCTTTCTTTCTCTCACTCCGTTGATGTGACAGGGATAGAAAACGGTCAGAAAGTGAGGGTTGAGAAGGATGGTGGAGGAAACGAGGGTGAAATGTCTGGTCGGGGCCGCCAACCCCCTTAACTGAAAGTGTAGACGGTACTTGGGAGCATGGAAAAGAGAAACTTCACGTAGAAAACGCCGAAAAGGCAACGTACGCGCCGATTTCCTTCCGCGTAGCGAAAGCTTTAGACCAGTTTTCCCATCCCTTGGCTTAAACCCCCGGAAGCCTGAACCAGCCAACCAGTCAGTCTGCCCATAAATGCACGCGTTTTCATCTTCGCGCAAAGCATTTAGGTATGCGTACGCGAAGCGCCCTGCAAACTCATTAGGAGCTGAAATAAATACGATGCAGTCGTTGCACCCGGCTGGCTAGCACGCTGCACTTGCTTATAGAGAGTCTGCCTTCATGTTAGAGACCCGAAAGTTTCTCTCCTCGAGCTCGTATATCTGTCTATATACAGTATATGCGCATAGATATATTCACAGGGTGGTGTAAAAAATAAGGGATGGATAGGTCTAGCGACTCGTCAGTACTTCGTCTTCCACTTAAAATTTCACGTTTTGTCGATCGATGATACCAAAATTTATTAGTAGAAAACTCAATTTTTATTTACGGGTTTCAGACGATAAATTTCATCCCTAATAAAGTTGAGTACTATATGGGAATTTGGTTAATCGTGAAAAATAATCGATCAATGTAAAAGGTAGTGATTCAATCTGAGAGAATGAACCGAATATGTACATTAACATTTTTCATACGCAGCTTCGTTGTCGGGAAAATTGAGGCTGAACACTAGTCAAGTAGATCGAACTTTCTAAATTTTCGATTGGATAGAAGTGGAATATCGGTAGAGAATTAGTCTGCGTGCAATAATTAATCGAAAACGTAAAATAGGATTCTTTTGTGTAAGCTTCTATATTTGGGGGAAAATAGAGTTGAAAGTTTATCAAATATACTTTAACTCGTTAGTTAATTTACAATTGGATAGGGGTGAATAACAGACAGATTAATCTACATGTGAAAAAGAAATTGAAAATGTAGAAATCACCCTGTATATACATGGGCGATATACAAGGAGAGGGGAGATGAATGACGAAAAAAATAAAGCAGAAAACAGAAGGAAGGAGGAGGCAGAGCAGTAGGAATCCCGATTTTCCAACGTCAGATGGTTTTTTCCGGTTTTCGTCCTCCTCTTCGAGCGTGCCTTTTTCTCAGCCACCCCTACACTCTCCACGCTTTAAACCGTTCGAGCAATCTACCGCTTTCTGTTTTCCTCCGCGACACTATTTTCCTTCCCTTCGATTCTTTCTTTCAACCTTTTTCTCTCGTTTCGACGCGTTTCCTGCAAGCGCGGCTTGTTTCTGATATCATCGGTGGACTTGGCGAAACTTTTCAATGGAAAAATGTAACGAGCAGAGTCTCCGTATGATGTAGAATCGAAAAAACGGGAAAATTTCCCTGGGTTTTACCGCGGTTTCCCCATTTTTTCCCTCATTGCATTCTCATTTCCTTCGAACGCCTAACACGATCATACTTTGCTCTTTTCTCGATTGTCACGACTGTTTATTGACTCAGGCGAAACTATTCCATTAAGAGAAACGATCTCTGTTCTTATAATCAGGCAGGCGTCACATAAATTGTAATTTGTAGTCAAGTAATTAACACTTTTACGTCCGGTGGTATCAACGTGTTGTCAAGCGCAAACAAATGTTCGTGTCATTGACAACACGTTGGTGTAAAACACCGGCTACTGGCTAGACTTACCAGTAAATTTATACGGACAGCCAAGTACTAATATTTTGATAAATGAAAATATCGCTTATTCGTTGCGACAATTGCATAACTCAAAATGTACAGTTTTTGAGTTATTGATATAGTAGAAAGAGTTGTTAATATCATTTATACGTGTTTTCTCAAAAATGACAAAAATTATATAATTATACTAGGAGTTAAGGAAGTTTGCACAAATATCACGATACATTACATATAAATATTGTAGAACGTAGTGGATTTATCTACTTTTAGCTAGAATACTTATACTTTCGTCGCTAATCTCAAAATTCTCTTCCTTATACAAATTCCACATCTCATTAAATCAATTCGACACGAACCGCGAAACGACCGTCGTACGAACTCAGAACGATTCTCATATCTGGTTTTGCTGTAACTGAATGATATTTTTACAATATTTCGTAATAGGCGATGTTGAAATATAAAATTAATTTTAATCCATGAGAGACGCGTGTACATGATCCGTTGCACAGTGCTGTAGCTGTACGGATTAGCCTCCTCGTCCGGTGACCTGCTTCAGCACCACCCCTGTTAAGCCAACCTATTCTGTGATCCGCTTTCGCCATTTCAATTTCGTTGTCCCCTCGTGTAGCTCCTCTTCCACGTCTTCCGCATCCTGAGAACATCTACAGCTGCGCCTACAGCACTGGAAAGAGCGAGTAAGAGTGACAGAGGAGAATAGAAGAAGAGAGATAGAGAAGACAGACTCTCTGTCGAACCTGCGAAATAACACGGTACTTCCACCTTCAGACTTTGCAACCTTTCTACCGGTGGCTTCGAGGACGGGACCAGAAGAAAGGGGAAAACCCAGACTTCGTCTTCGAAATAACCGAAATAACCTTTCTCCTGTGAGGATAATCGTGGAACGATAGACTTGGCACGAAATTCGCGAGGCCGGGAATTAAGTTGCTTCTTGTACGGCTTTGCGAATGGGATTTCCGCAAATCGAAATCACCTTCGAGTAGCCAGGCCTTCGAACTGTCTCCGTGACTTTGTCGTCTGCCAAAATTGCGGCCAGGCGCTTTGTCGTCGGCTAAATCTAGCCGCACCGTGAAATTATACTGTCACGTTCACGCGTTCCAGTATTTTTATTTTTTTAATAAAGGAAAAATGAATTTGGAAAGTCACCTGTGCCAGTCCTTTGTGTTTGTCTATCATTGTTTTGCTTCTACTACATAAAATCGATTATTTTGTATTAAAACTTCGTTATATTGAAATATATCAGAGTAGATAAATTGGTAACTATAGTAAAATGACGAGCAGTTTTTAAATTTGATCTATTAAGTGTGAACTATTGTGGACCAGTCACGATAAAATGCTCGACGCAACTTGAATCTCAAAGAGCCAATTTCTGTCGTAACTTTGGGAAATTTTGATAGGAAAACTGATACAAAAATATCGCTCTATTAGTTCACGTTTTCATGACGCGCGTGTATCTACCTTTTATTTATCTAGATATCAAATTCTTCTCATGTACTAATAAAATATTTTCCATTTCGAATCCTATTTTTTCTCTTCGCTTTGTTTACATTCGAAAGTGACCATTCGCCATTGTAAATTTCAACATGAAAGTACCAACAGTTAAAATAACAAGAGACGTAATCTCTGACTGGGAAACAAACCAATGTTTCCGCGGAATCAATTCTTCGACAAGACACGATCAGTCGTCACTGCACCTGCACGTACGTCAACAGTCGCGTTGCAACTGGAATTCACTTCTCGACTAAGAGTCCCGTAAGACTATAAAAGAGCCCGTAAAAATGTGGTACTTAAAGATAGCAGCTGGCTCGACTATGCAGCGAAGATGATCACGAAAGCTATTTGGAATATACATAAGAAACAATTGTGAAGCAATACCTCTAGCGCCGATAACTTGAGCTATCTGATCTTCTTGCGTCGATAACAGTCTTCCAACGACGGTCAAATTTACGTTCTCAAAGCTAGAATAATCCCCGTAGATTACCATCTGATAATTCAGTTACAGCGTACTGAAACGGAACTTGTAGCCATAAAGATTCCTACGAATGGTCCTGGAACTTACTTCCTTGGTTTTTAGGTACCAAATCAAACGCATTAAAAAATGGTAAAACATTATTGTTCCGTGTAATTTTCCATAGAAATACGTAAGAAAATTAGACATTCAGAAATAATTCGTTATTCTAGAATCAGGAAATTCAGGAACGATTTACTACATTTTTTATTATTATATTCGAAAATCTTTATATCGAGATTCGTATTTTGATAGTTGCATATAGATCTAGTTATTAGAAAAATACGAATTCGCACAAATATTCGCAGTCTAGACATACGTAACTAATCTAAATTTCATTAATTTACAGTCCAATAAACTTTGAAATATTTTCTAACTCTACATTAACAACCAAATATTCCAGCTTGCGTCGTTAAAAATTGTAAAGAAAATGTTTCTATATACGTACGACAGTATTTCTTCGACCAAGCACAGGATATAAACGAGCGGAGTATCCAACGATTTCATCTTTGACTACGCATAAACACGAAACACAGGTCGTTTCATCTCTGTCCGCGTTCTCGAAATCAGATTAAAGGTGGACCATCCGACGCCCACAGGCCGAACGATCCATTCCTCAAGTTGGAAGAACGCGTTTCGTCTCGTATTCGTGTACGAGACATCTTGATAGGATCACCAATTATTCTCGTGGCTGGAAGTGCGGAGTACGAGCCTGTCAATTATCTACCTGGGCAGTGAATTCATGAGAAACGATCGTTTGAGAAGAATCGTTACACACCATTGATAAACACCATTTATTCACAAACTGGTTAAACGAAAAGAAAAAGTATATGGAGTATGATTTATGATGGGCACGTGCGCTCGTGTAACCGAGTAATCCCTGTACCTGCCTTCAATTTATAAGTATTAGCACACTATTTGGTTTTCTATGTGATGTGATAATTTGTTTAAGTCACTAAGCAAACGATTAATCGATCACGGTCCTATTACTGTAACTATACTAAGGGAAAATAAATTTACTATGAATAATGTTTGTTCAATAATAAGGAAATGCATAATAATGCTAAAAATGAAACTTGTATATCTTTGTATTTTGTATGTTATGTATATTAGAATAACAATAGTTTATAGCACTAACGTTTATCTAATAATTAAAATAATCGTGTGATTTTCCCAAGTGATATTTTTCAAATAAATACCGTGAAGTTCTCTGGAAAAATGGAATTAAAGTTTTATCGCATAAAACGGCATTTGTTATACATCTAACTTCACGAAAGGACAGGTGGATCTGATGAGCTGTGCACTAACTATCACACTCTCTAAATTGCCAGGAATAAAACGGAAAAGAGTTACGTAAAAATTTTGCAGAAGATCGTGTCGTGTGACGGATTATATTTTTTAAACAAACGTTCCACCCTTTCGGGCTTGGTCGCTGCTCGTTTCCGATGCGAACTACTATCTTTCTTTTTTTCTTTGCAATTATGCGAATGGTACGTCGCAATGTACACACACACGCGCGCGCGCACACACACACACACACACACACACATCGCGCACGCGCGCGCATACGTACACATACACATAACATGATGTGTTTCGAGCGGATATATGAATCCTCCGTACTTTGCTTCGTACCTCGCTTCAACCCTCATGCATGTGTACATAAACTCGGCGCGGCTCGGGCTCAGCCGTGTATATTTTAGCGTCTGTGAATAATCAGCAATCAGCAGTAGCTGCGGCAATGGCGGCGGTAACAAATTGCACGTGTACACACACAAACTAGGCATGCAAATTCGAGAAGCGAGCGGAGACTTTGCCCGAATCCCAGCCTACGAGGATGTCCCTTTCGGGCTAACGAGTCATGAAACCGCCGCAGAGAATCGACGTATTGCTCTTCAGGGACCAGTCGAGAAATTCACCGATGAATGAGTTTACCTTTGCTACAATGCTATTTCCAAAGACGATCCAGTTTTACATTTGTCTTGTAAACCTCTATATATATTACAATTTTCACATTTCAAACTTTACGTATCATCTACGTATAGAGTACATTTCAAGTCTCTTAATATCCAGAACAAACTCGAATAACAATTTTCGCAATAGTCAGTGTCGCTATGATTGTGTCAATAGAGTGAGAACGATTACTAATTAGAGAAAGAAATTTGCGTTCATCCAAATCGTCAGTAAAAAAAGTGGAAGACGAAGAGTAAGGATGTGTATATTACGTGGCGTCGTTGCAAGTTCTCGTAGAAATCGGAGTAAACGGAGTAAAACGACACGCGGCAACGACCGACAAGGGGTTTCGTTCCGCGTTTTCAGTGAGAAATTACGATCGTTACCGATAATTAACGCGAAACGTAGTCTACGGGCTACGAGCATTGCATAACCTCGTATAACATAAACGAGATACCGCCGTGGCAATTATCGCTGCTTACGACTATTAATAACAGGATTTTCTTGGCAGCAACGCTCCAGGAAGATCCTTTCCTCCTCCTCCTTCCGGTTTCACAGAAGGGTGGCATCGACGGTTCTTGCCATCGGTGGTTAGAAAGTAGCTCTCCAAGCCACGATCCATTGTACGTTCCAGCCCAATTTGCCATGATTATTTTACACTCGGTGAAATTCATTTCGTCGGGTGGTTTGCCCTTCGGTGGTCTTCCCTTCTCTTGGAACTGCATAATGGATGAGTCGAGTATGAATCGACCATCGAGACATAAATACTTCGTTGACACCCTTCTTCGTTCGTTAGGATTCACAATCCTTTTACTTCGATCAAGAAGTAAATAGTTAAACGAATGTTTCCAAGTTCCTTTTAAAAAATACTTTCTGTTCTGTGTGCTATAAATTGTTTTGTTAGAGAGATAGTGCGTAGGGTTCAGAGTCGAGCTACTTAAGATATAAATCTTAGTGTGTTATGTTCGTTGTAACTTTATGTTGTAAAAGCTAAGAACATCTTCGTACAAGAAGCTTTACGAACAGTCATGCTACGTCTTAATAAAAATTAGCATTAAAACAATTAATGCATCCGACGAACGATATTTACACAATTCTTCTTGCATCTGGAAAATATATTTGATTATATAAATATTTTCTTTATGTCAAACCACCGTCTTAACTTGAAAGGATAGAAAAGAAATGATAGAAAAGAAATTGGATTAGTCAATCGTAATAACTAAGTTTCCGCTGTTCATCCTTCCTCTCTCGATCTTTTAAACACATTTTAAATCACCATTCCATCTCCAAACCATGGAAAAAGCGTATAATTCGTTTAAGCGTGGCGATCGAAGATCACAGGGCAGAAAAAGGTCGTAAAAATGGTGGAAAATTTGGAGGAAATTTCTAGGACAAGAACCGATGTAGATACATGCAGATACAACGTCGATAGGAGTTGCTTGTCAAGCTTCCCTTAAGCCGGCTGCAAGAGACAAACTCTCCAACGAAGATAAGCTCTTGCTCATAGTAATTGAACCGCAGTTGCTCTAATCTCGACTGGACGTGTTTCCAGCGAGAGTCGCAAGTGCAAAGTAACGAGAGTAGTTAAGGCAATATCGCGTATTCTGTGGAATCGTCGAATTACGGAGTACTCGGAAATACATTTTAACTAATTGAACGTCGGCGAACTTCTGCCAGCGAAACGGTGAAATCTGACGCGAGTATCGGATTCCTCTTCGTTTAAAAATCAATGATAGTCATCAAATGGTGGAAATATTTCGAGTATGTATGTATATCGTTTAATACAAGAGAAAATGAAAGAGGAGGGCTATAATTGATGGTCTTTTTTTTAGTGGAAAATGGAGAAGAAAGAAACAAAGGTCTGAGAATAACAATGACCACAAATTGAAAATAATTGTTTGTTGTAATTGTAATGTATAAATATGTTAAGTATTATATAGTAGATAAGATTTGCATAATGAAATATATAATATAACAAGATTTGAGATAGAATGAACAATTACACGTAATACTCTATTTTATGTAATTCTAGCTCTAAAGGATAGAAAATTTTCACGTAAGATTTTATTTTGTAGAGTTTCGAAAAAAACAACGAACAATGTCAGCAATCACTGTTATTACGCAAATATTAGAAATACAGGGAGTGTCTTAAGACGAAGGGTTGATGGAACGTCGCGCGACCAATCTGCGATATTGTCTATATTTTTCTGTCGTCTTATTCCCCCCCTGAGAGAGTAGAGAATAAAAAAAAAGTGTAAAACGGAGGGATGCAGAGTCATACTGCTACAAAATTGCCCTTCAGACTGAGCTTCATAACTGTGCGACAAGTTCGAACTAGCGAACAACGAAAATGAGAGTGCCTGACGTCTCGTACATCGCCATAATCCAGATGAAACCTGTAGGAATAAGAAATGAGAATATCTAGACAAAGAAATCACAACTACCGTTTCGAGTCTATAGCACAAATATAAATTCAACTCTCCTTGTCTCCCTTTTTTTTTTCTTTTTTTTGACGATGAATATGTTTCCTTCGCCAATATTCTCACGTTTAATTCAGTTGAAGACAAAATATTTCTCATTTAACTCTCCTGCAGCTTGTTTAATCACTTTCAACAAAATAATATTTTTGTATCGTAAATTTCTTAAATTCGGATATTATTATTATTAAATTTAGAATAAAATGTGGATAATATTATACAATTAAAGTCGTATAAATCTAAAAGTTATTGTGTATTAAATTTCTACTCTTTGATATCGTTGTTTTCGTGTTATTCCTTTGCTTAAGATTTTTTCGAAATATTAGATATCGAAATTTTGTCTTAATTAAATTAATATTGAAATATTAAAAACTTGATTTGTCGAAACGAGATTTAAATATAAAAATTTGAGGACTTCAGCGCGGTTAAGGCATATTAGAGAGCGAAATTTCTCAACACATTTGAGTAAGAGAAATCGAAAGTATAAATTACAATCTTCTTAATCAACTTCAGTTAATAGACATCTGTTTCCGAAAGATTAATTTAACTAGCATATAGATCCTCTTCATATGTATTAAATTATAATGTGAAATTAAATATGTTTCGTCTGTTCCAGGTGAGTACTTATACGAAATCATCTTGTGGATGAAGTATGCGACTGACAAGTGAGTATTTTAAGAACGTACATATTTTTAATTGGATTTACATTATTTAGTTTGTAATTTAAAATAATAGAACAGTGGATAAAAATTGTTTGAAAATATAAAAGTGTATGTAGAAAATAGAATATTACTATAGCCAGAACGCTAGTTACTATGAAGTATTTTCAGGCATTAGGAGATTTTCTAATATTAGCTTGCCACCAATCTCTTTACAGATGAGTAATTTGATTGCTATATCAGAAACTGTAATTTTGCTAATAGTGTCGTCATGTAGTATAAATAACGTGTATTACACATTGATATCAGCATCAAATTTAATCTCAGAGAACGTAGTTAATTTTTAATATTCACATGACAGATTGAACATACCCCTGAAATACAGCGAGGATACAGCATTAATAATAAGGAAGATTAATAACATTAAGAATGATACTAATGAGATACTACAGTTTATCTGCTAAAAGCTGAAATGAGAGAAATATAATGACAAAGATATTCTGCTTTTTATTAAATTAACATCTTATTCAATTTTAATAAACTTCTTCTAAGATATTTCAATACTTGTTTCAAAACATATTTTCTCATTCAACAATCATACTATTCCTAACTCCTAATTCTACTCAATCGAATGAAATCAAAAAGTCAAATAGAGAGACCAAAATCGAAGAGACACGCGAATGCATAAAAATCGAACAACAAAATCGAATACACAACGAATCGAAAGTGAACAGACACGTAAAAGGTATGGACGTTTTTCATCGACTTAACGAAGTCGTAAAATATAGTAGCTACAGCGTGTTCTCTAGTCCAAAGCTGAAGCACGAGAGAAAGAGAGAGTAGGGCGAACGTGTGTAGGAAATTGCCGAGCAAACAGAGACAAGAATGCACACGTGGTACAACGAACGTGTGTAGGAATCGTGGTTCATACGTGCGAATACACGCGTAGGTAGTGAGAATACGGAGAGCGGGTCAGAGGCAACCCGATGCATTATTCAACTCGGTCAACCCTAACTCACGCAAGACGCATCCTCATCCACCCTCGACCACATTTAGAATGAACCACGTTAACTACCAATCCGCGTGTACAAGTAAGCCTCAGGATGATAGTAAGCCACTCTTCGATCGCGTAGTACTCCGCTAGAGTTTAACGATACAAACAACTGCTTATCAAGAAGTTTCAGATTAGTCTACTTAGTGTCTTCAACTTAGTTTAACTCCACAGCCTTGATTTTTTAGCCTGAAAATTTCCGTGAGCGTATGTTTGAAGGTTTGAATGATGCAATTTCATCTTGGTTTCTTTTATATGAAAATATTTGTTTTCTTGTTGAAAATTCGAAATGTTCTTTCTTGTGATTTGGTGGATTATTTACTAATATTTCATAAATTTAGTATTATATAAAAGGTCTGTCTATTCAATTTCATCTTTTGGTTACAATCATGCTTTTAATGTTCAAATAATTTTCATTTCACACCCAGCCACCGTGTAACCAATTTTGCCTTTTTTCCCTGCTAAAATAAACGAATAACGTGTACCTACATCGTAAAAATGTCGAAAATAAGGTCAGCCGGAATAAACATTTGTACAAACTTTTTTTGATCATTTCTATGCAGTGAGTTCACCCCTGAAGTAATACATTTTATGAAATGCTCTGTGTGCTCGCGATCTTAATTTTCCTCATAGCACAGGCTTGCTGCGTTCGCTTTAAAACCACCTTCACGAGATAGAAAGATACCGTGTTCCGCTGAACACAAGCGAACTTAACGTGTCACCTGCAAGAAAGCTTCCTATATAAATTATCATAAATGTCCGCTTGTATTACGCGTTATTCGACTTTTTTTCTTTTTCAAACTTTCAAGCAATGAAGAAGTAGAATTTAGTAATTGTTGTAAAAATTATTTCCAGAGTGACCTGACTTGTCAAGATCATCAAGATTAAATTAGCTTCTTCCCGATGATTAAATTCAACTAAAAATCACGTTTTTCTCTTTTACTCTCAAAGAACTTTATTCTTTCTACATTCACAACATAAATCAACATTTTATAATAATTCAACCATTTGATTAAAATATACACTAGATCTGTAGGCTTCCTTCTTTTTAAAAAGTTTACTGTCTATAAGAAGTAAAAGACCGTCGCTGTTGTTTATCGTTCACACGGTCGAGCGCACGATAGTAAGGGTCGACAAAAATCGGAAGGAACTGGAAATGTTGGAGACAAGGAGGAGCAGGGTCGCTTTTGGGGGAGTTTGAAAAGTCCTTTGCGAGTCGCGGTCTGATTCGAGAGTGGTCAGGCGAATCGAAATGGGTATTTGGTATTCTGACGAAGTAACTCCGGCCTCTTTCCTCTTTTCCGCTCATCGCACATGCACGCCAACTATCTTCCGATCGTTCAAGAGTTCCCCGTGTCTTTCGTCTCCGAAGCGAATAAATATTTGCGACAACGACCAGACCACGAAACTCTTCATACAGCAAAGGCCGAAATAGAATGACTCTACCTACTCGACTGCGCCTTCGTTTGCTTCTGAAAAATAGAAAATGCTCGACTCGTTAATATTAAACTCTATACACACTGTATAACGAAATGTATTGCAAAAATGAGAATTGTGTACTTTAACGTCTTATTAGCCCTATTATTGAGTATAAAATTGCATACGCGCTACTTATTTACGTTATTAAAAACAAGGTAAATAAAATAAATTATTGTTTTGTCGGGGTATGTAAAATAATTCGACGTAATTCAAAATCCATTCCAAAATAAATAAAAAAAGGGAGAGTCCAACAAGGAATAAAGAAAATTGATTGAATTTCAGCTTACCTCGATTCACAGCGCCTTATCATTCAATTTATACGTCGTAGAACTCGAATTCCTCAGTGACCAAGCTACAATTCCTCCCCGAGCACCAACAATCGATAATCGAGCCAAAGAACCGGAAGACTCGTCCCAGCGACTACATTGGGTAGTTTCCAGTTTTTAATTAGCGTTTCTTTACGAATTCGAAAAGCAATTTCTTAGCAAGTTAACAAACAGGACAATGTCTAGCTCAAGTCTTTGGCGGAGACTTCGATTTGAAGCAACTCGCGGTAAACATTCGAGATGCTCCAACTTTCCACACGGTCCCCTTCGCGACTTAAGACGAGAAAGGAGTCGTTTTCATCCTTAGCCTTCTCCATTCTTCTTTCCTTATCTGTCTTTTCCTTCGTGAACTATCACAAGTTCGCGAGGGCTATCGATTTGATCGCATGGCGAATTCGTATCAAACGAACCGATTGCAGAAAACTTGTCGAGAGCCCGACGAAATCCTTCCTTACCTCTCCCTCTCTCTCTCTCTCTCTCTCTCTCTCTCTGTCTTTCTAGTGAACCACCCTCCAATTCTTGCAGCCCTCTCCGCAACCGTGTTCTCTTTTTCTGTATGCTACATCCCTCCTCCGTTTCTTTCCCGATTGTCCTGGTTTTATTCCAGGCCATTGCCCTCATCGTCCTTCCTCGCGAGACGCTACAGGGAATATAGTAAAAGCTACGAGGTATGAATCAAAAGACCTCAAAGGATTGAAAACACTCTTACGAAGATGCTGTTCAGTTTCGATCACCGGTTAGCCGAATCCGGAACGCCGAGAAATTGCTGTATTCTTCACGTCCCGTGGTAAATGGCCGCGGTTTGTCGATCGAACAGACACACTGTCTGTACACCCTGTCGCAATGGTAGTTTTCAAGTCTTTTTCTATCCTGCGAATCCTGTATTTGATGTTGTAACAGTTGTAGATTGTAGCAGTTTGGAAGATTTATTATATATCTGCCAATTGCTGTTAATATATCGAGTAGCTTTCCCAAAAAACTATTTGTTGTTTCAGTAATGAGACTTGAAACGAGATCTCTAGAATTAATCAGGGACAACACTACTTTTAAACTTAGCATTTTTATGATATATAATTCTTCTTTAATCTCCTATCAAATATAACGCAGAATGTATCTACTGTGAAAGAGGTTATGAAATTTCCAAACGACTTAATGCTTCAAAGATAAGTTTAACTCTTCCGATGAATAATCGTAGGTTTAAAAAAGAAATTCGAACATCGCGCCTCTCGGCACTTTGTTTTTGCGAGATATCGGGCACGGACAAAGAAGTGCAAATTTCAGAACTTAGACGTCATTAAGCGAAGAGTGGCAGTCCCTCGAAAAGTTTTATCAGTTTATTCAGGGTAATCTCCTGACATTAAATTAATGAACGTCGTGGCTCTTGTTTTGTCACGTGGTTTTCTAAGAGCAAACAACTTCGGAGGCAAGGAAGCGGGCTCCATTTTACCCTAAGGATGAACATTTCCTGTGCCAACGCGTAATTTTGGAAGCAACAAGAAACGAGCTCCTTTATTTTACCCTTTAATTTACCTATAAATCTCGCAATACTACAAAACTTTACGAGGGTTCAACTGAATAATTGAATTATATACGTAGTCAGTTGCTTTTAAATTGCCACTGTACCGTACATTGTTACGAGATAAATTAGACCTGCCGCCGACTTCTCTGTATAGTTTCTGCTTCTCCCTCCTTTCAAATTAGCAACCTTCATTCCACGCTCACGATTATGGGCATAAAATGTCACTTTCATTTGTCACCAGCTTAAAATCTAGGTTTATGGAACATGTACCATTCTATCGGATATAAAGTTTTTCACGATCTTATAATTCGTTAACGTTAGCAAAGGGTGCGTTAATTGAAAATTATTTGATTTTAAAACAGACACGGTACTTACTTTTTACTGTCCCTTTGATCTGTAGTTTCGCTGTTTTATATTGTAACTTGGTCCAATTCTTGGAAATTCTGCGTCTATTTAATATTCGAGGACTAAGAATGATACCTGCAGCTATTTCACGTTTATTACTTTCTGACGGTAGGTTACATTCATACGCTATTATTATATCAAACTATATAAAAAATTCAAATACAAAAATCGTTATCGCTAGACTGCAGGTGTTTAAGTGTTTTAAAATATTCTTATAATATTATTCTATTGTTTTAGTAGAGACACGATTGGATCTTTTATGAATATTGAAACTTTGATAATCGTCAGTTTTCTATATAGAAGATATTTTTGAAAACTTTCGATAGAGATAATTTGAGATAAAGAAAGGAAAGAAATTTTTCTCTCTTTGCAATGTAACGCTGATGATCCGGTCGTACTGGAAACGAGGTCATCGTTCTTCTTCTCGTCGATCGGATCATGAAATACAGCGAACACTAGATTGCCGTACAACGAGACCGTATACAAAATTCACGTAATCCTGTCGACTTTTAAGATAGCCTTTAAATCATTTATCTTCGTATCGTGCTTGATCGAACGATAAATATTTATTAATCATACTCGAAGAAACGTATCTACTTACGTACGATACCTTCAAAAATTGCTGCTATATATTTCCGCTTGTCATATTAAAAATTGAAAGATCTTAGCATGCGTATTTTTATCTCAAAAAATTTAGTAGAATCATTTCATAATTATAGAAAAGCAGAACAATGTTTGACTAAATCGTCTAAACTTCTCCTAAACTAGGATCGAACTTATTAGATATTACGTATAACTCACGTATTAGCCATTTGCATGTAGTTTTCTGACTGAAAACACAATAATATGCAAATGCGGTTCATTATATCGGAAAGAAACAAAGGACGCATCGACACAACTTTCCAACTGAAACTTTAGAGAAGAGTTAGCGAGCTCGCATAGATTCGCACCTGAAATATTTTCTGGAAAAGGAGGAAGGAAGGTCTGGTGGCTCGATGGCTTTTGCACGTCCTTCAGAACCTCGGCCCGTGTTGCCGATAACATCCTAACATCCTTCAAATCCAACGAGGTGTACACACACGAAACACGCCTGAAAGCGGAACTCATCGACGTTGGTCGACACACACCGATGCACATCTCAAGCCCCGGTACCCATCCATCTTATACACGCGTCTCTGAAGAAGTTTTATTCTGTACGTTTCCAACCCTCTGGCCTATCTTCCTTTGCGCGCGATAACGTCAGCCTCCGCAACTGATTGTGAGAGAAGGATGTCGCCCCCTATACGGAATTTCCTTCTACGTTTCGTTCAGGATCATCCGAGACAACTTAAATCTTCGACATATTCCTCGTGAGTTCACATCGATGCCCTTTTATTACGTCGTACATCTTGTTATATCGTTTATTTTTTCTTTTAAATCATTTCCTCGATAGCGATAATTATTATGATATTTATGCATACGCCTAATCGTTCTAAGAACACTTCTTACAAACAAATGAAATATTTGGGTTATCATAATATCTTCATTTAAGTCAGTAAGGTGAGCTCTACGTAATGTACTATTTCTTCTTTTTATATATCAAAATAACTATTTCTCCATTTATAGTTTTCAAAGCTTTGAAAAAGACGTCTCTCCTTCCCATTGAATAATTCAATTTTCTTTTTAACTCAAATAGAGAAGATAAGGGAATTTGGACGAGTTTCCCTCTGGGAATGATCGATGCAGAATGAATGTGCATGTATGGAAATGCTGGCTAGGAGTCGTCACTATTCTAGGAACGCTTTCATATTTACATATTCGTAGATTGCTTCAGTTAAGTCTGTGCACGATACAAAAGGACGATAGGATAATGGCTCTTACTGATGCATATGTAAATCAAAATCGAATTACCTCGCTGGATCTTCCCGAAGCATCTTTCGAAAAGATGACTTGTAGAGGAGTAAATAGGACAGAATCTGACGTTTAAATATTTATTAACTGTGACTATCTTTCACAGACTTCTTTATTTAAATACGCCACAAAGGTACTCGGCAATTTTGAAATACTTCTATCATGCGGGTTATTGAAAATTTAAATTTGAACGAAAGGAGAGAAAATCTTGCAAGAGAACATTCTATTTTCTAATATATTTATCGACAAAACATAAAAGAATAAAATAGAATAGATTATAAAACTGGCTGAAAAATGAATGATACTACGCTTCGCTACGTTGAGAAAAGGATCACTTTTCTTCAATTTTCAGTGATTTTGCCTCATCTCGCTCGCTTTCCCTTTCATACGGAACAATCATATAAATATCGGCACACCACCGATTCTTCGAAAGATCATCCTCCTTTCTTCGCCAGAAGTCGACATTGAAGAGCGAGTAGGATGAAAACAGAGCGTAGACAAGATTCTCAAAGCCTGCCTTCCTCGCTCTTTCTCTCTGGTAAACGAACTATTCCAGAGCCCCGCCTCTATTCCTTCCATTCTTTCCTTGACTGCATTTGTTCCTTATTAGATATTCCGTTTTATTGAACGAAGCCTAGAAGCCTTCCTTCCTGACGCCCTTTCTTGCATCCTTTTGCTTTGCTTCAGCTACATACGAGGATATATTCTTCTTCTGTCTTCTTCTTTGCTCTCTCCAAACCCTCTTTGGTTCCTTACTTTCCCTTCGATGCGAAACGCGCGGCTCCTCGTCCACGACATCATTTTATTCCGCGTCTCGAATTTCAAACGTTATTATTCACCCTTCCGCGAGCCCCTCCTGCGAATCTTAGATCTTTCTCGTAGAGCATTTCCGGTTAGGTGCGCACCCGGAAGCCATTCCTTCCTTCTTCTTCTCTTCTCTTCGATTCGATTCTTAGAAATGTTTCGCTCGGGCTATAGTCGTCGATTCCATTTCTTGTTCACGCGCGGGGGCGTCTCCGGCAGGGAAATTTCTTTGTACATTCAATCGGGGATCAGAAGTGTATTTTGATGAGGAGACAAAGCCCGGGTTTTATCGTCACTCCGTGAGTTGAAGCGTGAGCGATCATGGATATAGTAACGTAATGCGATCTCTCCTGTCGTATCACTCGTATACTCGCATCGTAGTCTACATAGAAATTAATCTGTGTGAATATTATGTAGAACCTGCTTTATTCTACAAGTTAAATTACATTGTGTCTCTTATTTATGTCTACATTCAATTTTATAACGTAGAATGTGCATTTTTTATGGAGAGGCATGGTTAAGTAGTCTGTTAGAAATATTATTTTTAAAATAAGAATATAAATTTTTAATTTGTAACGAAGAACTCAAGATAGAAATTAGTAGCTAAAGAAATGTAGTTTTACACTCACTATTCCATTATCGGACAATAAGGAAAAATAAGTAGAAAAGAATTTTTATTATTTTCGCGTGATCTATATTAACAGTACAGAAAAGTGAGTCACTTGCAAGGCAAATATTTGATATTTTTCCATATTAGATCAATCGAAAATTAAAAGCTTTCCTTTCGACGAAATAACGAAATTTTATCATTTTATCGATAGGAGGAGACTACGTGCAATACAACGTCAATCACAAAGGTGTAGAAATTAAAGCGTAATATCGTAACATTGGAAAGTATAGAGCGTCGTCACTTTTTGCTCGCGGAGGAGAAGGAAGGAAAACAAACGAGTTCTTCCTGTAATTCGAAACGATAGAACACTTTTAAAACGAAGTTACCAGCAACAATCTCCGATAAAATGTTTCTAAAGCTCTCTCGTTACTTAAGCTGTATAACGATATTGAGTGTCACTGGCATGTTCTATGCCCGTTCTCACGTAATAAAACAATTTCATTCACGTTCGAATGAAATACCGTGAACGGCCAAGAGACCGATGGTGGATCGATATCCGAATGATATTTTATACGTGAAAGCTTCCGAAGGTAGCGATAATAGTTGTTTCTAAATCGTGTCAATGTTTTCGAGTAATTTATTTGCGACTAAATAACGCACACATCACGATGAAATACATGTATCGGCGCTGACGATCTTCAAACGAAACATTATTTATAACTTCTATTTATCTCCAACACAAAAGCATATTCGCATTAAAACTATTTCGGCGATGTTAATTTGTATCTTTTAAAATCTTTCTTTTCACTAGCGAGTAACGCGTATAATTGCCATTTCGTTAAAACAATATGGTCAGTTTAACTAAAAGAAGTCAGAAAGTGAACAATCAATATTCAACCTCTAAAACCTTCCAACTCATTAAACCCAAATGCTCAAATAATAAAACAAGAATTCGAAACGTGAATAATCAATATCAGTCAACCCTCCCGGATTCCTCAATCTCTATTCCTCCCTTCAGCTTCGAAAATAACGAACGCAGCAATATCTGATCATCCTAAATTGGTCGTACCCTTTTCACGGTGCTCTTGATCCAGGCAATCATCGTCCTGAAGCCATCATCCAGGAATGACCCCAAGAAAGCCGTCCCTGTGTATCCTGTACGTTTTGTTCCTCTATCCATTCCTTCAATTTCTTTTCTCGCTCGTCTCTGTTCACCTTCGATGCGTATTCCTTCCTGGATTCCTTCTCCACTCACATCAGTCGTCAATCTTTCCTCCTGCATCTATCGTCGTTTCTTTCTCATTTTCTCTTATATTCTACGAGGCTCTGTCGCTTTTTCTTCACATTTTCCCCCTTGGACCTTCGATTCCCGCGTTTCTCACCTGAACAGCCGATTATGTCAGTCGGAGTTAAAGCCATGTTTGTTTATCTGATCCCACGTTATAACTACAGACAGACAGGCTACCGGTGGCTGCTCCGGGCGCTACCTCTTGCGTATTCGAGCGAGACGAGCAGAGATAGAAGATAAGAAGAAACGAAAGAGAAAGAATGAGAACAGCGTGCTCCGTAATGTCGCTCGAGGCGAGGACGCCTCTCCTTCGGAAAACAGTTTAGTTACGATGAATGGAGCGAATGAATCACGCGAACCAATTAAGGATTACAGTAGAAGATAGAGAGAAAGCAAGAATCGAGGCTGCTTCTTCACGCCTGCTTAACCTTCGCTGGCTCCCACTTAATTGCAACTGCTAAATATACTTTCCTCCGATCGAACGTTCCGTAAATTTTCCTCGAACGCGTCCAACGAACGTTGAATCGCGAGTTAAGTCGACTTTCGTAATGCCCCGAGCAGTCAATTGAGTGTGTCGTGGCCATTGTGGGTCTGCGTGCAATAGCAGAGGACGATAGCTTCTATTTAGTCCTGCTTCGTGTTCACGGTACATAGTTAGGTTTATCTTTGCTAATTACAAAATGTAATTGTAGAACGTGAGTGTGGATAATATCTATTATCTATTATCTATTGGTAAAATCGATTGGTAGACGCAGATTTTGCTATTAAATGGAAAGAGAACTGTTCTAAGCGCAGTATAATTATTCCTTTCGTTCGTTATTTATACAATATCCTTACTTACTTATTTGTCCATAATTTGATATTTCGTAGTATGCCAATCTTCCTTCCCAAAATTGTTGCAAATCTGTCATCTTGGTATCGTATTCAATCATCAAAATTGTGAGTCTATGCTGCATAGACTTACGATAAATTTAAACAAGGTGGATGTTGCAGCAGTTCCGTTTATACGTCCAGAATCAATTTAGTTTATCTGTTAATCTGGCAGTTTATCTTCAACACGAAGCATTCGTCTATGTTTTTCCTCTGTTTTATCTTTAACGAGATCCACATGCCATGTATTATGACTTTAATACAGCGAAGCACCAAGCGTTTAAGCTTATTCGATAGCTACATGATTTCAACAATATTTGTTTTCCGTTACAAGAATTTCGGCGAACAGGATGAATTTTATTCAAGATTTTTCAACGAAAAATGATATTCCGATCACGTTGTACTTTCATTTAAGAACGAATTACATACATATATAATCACATCACCGACTCTACGCTATCCTCCTCTAATAATCTGATCTAGGTAATCAAATTTAATTTTATATTCCACTTCTTTCGTAGCTGAAATAAGAACGGACCTGATCTACTGCTGTTGGTAGTGCTCGCGTTACGTCCTCGAGCGGGCGTCCTGGAGAAGAGGGTATTTGACGCGAGAAGCCGACACCTCTTCTTCCCCGGTCTTTTCCTACGGTGGCACTGGTGGCTCGCGCTCTCTTCTCTGGGGCGCGGAGTGCCGATTTAGGGGATGAAACACGGAAGCAGGTTCGCGTGTACGCTCACATAGGTGCACACGCGTTCCTGTGTGTACGTAGATGGACAGGATAGGGCAACGAAGGGAGAAAGGGGTAACAATGCCAACGAGGACTACGAGCAGGACGAAAACGTCGACGACGACGACGACGACGACGATGTCAGCGACGGCCGTTGACGACGGCGCAATGTCGCCACGGTGTCGCACGCATGCGCCACGTAGAAGTAACAGCCGCGGACTCGGGTCGAACCGGGAAGCCAGTCAGTGTATTGCCAGCTCCTGTACCGCGAACGCTGAACTCGCACGTTCCTATGTAATCGCGAATCTAGCCCCTTACTGGCCATCGCACACACAGTGTTCCGGCTTCCTCGCGACAGACTCGAACCATCGACTACGCCTCGAACTAACCCAAATCTCTCGACCCTCTGACAATATCATTCTTCTTTCACGATTCTCGTTGTGATTTCGTTCAATGTAGGAGAATCGAGATCAGTGAAGAAGAATAGTGCAGGACATTGGCGTGTACATGTGTTGTGTGCCTTCCAGCGGCAGGATACACCGGCTGTCTTTGGATATATGTAGCTACCTTCCCGTGGCACGGATTCCTGCGACTGCATTGCACAATCGGCCTGTAAATCGACAATCGTGTTTCGTATCGATAAATCGGTGTTTACTATGATGATGATCATTATTATAGTGATTTGAGAGTGTGTGCAGTGCTCGTGTGCAATGACACAGAGGGCAACCGCCGGTGTACTTATAGGATCTTAAATGTACCAATTAGGTGAGTGACGCATTCTAGCGGATCTTTCACTTTTTGAATCTCCTACGGAGACATGACTTCGTAGATTAAGTATTGTATGTTAGGCATGTATATACCAGTTATTACGGATATTTAACCTACTAATTGCGTGACTGTTTTTTGAGCATTTCTGAATTTACAAAGTTCCTATAGAAACATAGTTTCGTAGATTAACTATGTTGTGTTAGTACGTAGATATATTGAGTTGTTAGGATTTTGTTGGTAGTGTGTTTGTTACTTATGGTCAATCGCGCGCTCTTTCGGTGTTTCTTGCCTCCCCACCACGCCCAGAGTTTAAGCTCGTTCGTTGTCCCGAAAGTTCGAACTCGACAAGGTGACAAGCGCTCGGTTTTTTTAATGCGAGACGTGGTTGCTTTATCTCGCGTTCCAGCTGCCGATTGATGGACAATTGGTGGGTGAAAATGGAGCGCTAAACTCGCGATTTCATTCAAAGGACATGCAATTACCTTTCATATATATAGGAACAGGAGAGAACGGAAGAGCACGTTTAACAGTAGCATTATTCATTAAGGTGTATGGTATTATGGTTGAAACTATAATGAGAGAAACGACAAACGTATGACTATACTTATTAATATTCAGATGTGAAACAACAGTTATATATGTGATACACAATTTGTTAATTTCAATTTTGCCGTGAAGGTAGATACAGTAAAATGATCACATGATTTGTGACGAGTGAATTGTGTATTAAAAATACATTCAATTATATAAAAGATATCTTAATATCGTGTAATTTTTTCTCATGGTGTGAAATAGATATACATGCATTAGATGAATTAATTATTTTTCTTAAATTTCTGATTGTCACTTCTAATTATACTCCTAATTATTGAAATTTCTAATTGTTGTAATTTCATATAATTAGTGGATAATTGCGTCATTTGTATCATTTTGTGATACATTTCTTGAAAATATTCTCATTCTTAAAGAAAAGGTAGAATTAGTATCTTTTAAAGAAAACATAACATAAGAATTACAAATTTATATTTCTCATAAATTTTAGCAAAATATCTGAAAAGTAAATATGAAAATAATAAATTATAAAATATGTAGTGACTTTTACGTTAAATTTTTTTAAATATTCGCATTAAATATACTTATTCTGAGCTGTTATCGGATATATTTGCACATATCAGGACGAAAACAAAAATTGATTCTTGTTCGTTCACGGACATGCTGTAAAGTAAATTTGTTTAGAAGCAAGTTCGCTGACGCTGGACATTCTTGACATTCGCGTTAGAAGAAACGTCGACCTGCTGAATGTTTATTGAACAAGTTCGTAGAAGCTTCTTAGCGTGATATTTTGCTTCGCGTGAAAGCTCACACGACGATGTGAAAATATTGAAAAGTCGGTAGTAAAGTTTGATTAGAATATTCTCAATAAAATAACGAAAACGTTTTTCTTTATCTTCGTCACACTCTTCGAATTATTTTCGATTCCATCATGGGGTTTTCTTTTCAATTAAGTTTGATAAATTTTCATCCTAAAGTGTTAAGAATCTGTTCGTTAGTTGAGTGATTGAAATAAATAAGAATCAGATGTTGCTAAATCCAGAGAATAGAGTGAATGTTGTAATATTTTATCTAATGTTGTTTTCACTACGTGAAACTAATATGACCACGGTCATGTTGAAACAGAATTCAATTTATAATCGATCATCATCGTATTTCAACTCAATACCCATGAATGCAGTATTGTTGCTATTATTACGATATTGAAAACGCAAGCGTGTTTCATTCTTTTTCAACATGACTAACATTGAACAAATATAAAAAATTGGCATGTTATCAATGTGTGATGGTAATATTGAGAAAAGAACGTTGAAACATGAATTTCGTGAATGCGTAAACAATGCTACTATTTTTCCAATCGCGTTGTGCTGGAATTAATTAAAGAGTTATATTAATTGAGTATATGGCTTGCAAATGTACACATCAATGCAGATATGAAAACAATGTGTCAATATATAAAAATCATGTGTCTTCTGTTTTTAACGCGCTTTGTTTCATTTCGATCCAATGTGTGTATTTTTCTCTAATCAAAATAATTTTTAGTTAGAGGAACACATGAAAAAAGTTGTGCTTTTTTTAGAAATTAATTCATCACTGAAAAAGATTGAATTAATTAATAAATTTTAATTTTGAAAGGACGATGCGTTACAGGCGGACGATCTACCGGTGGCATTTAAATGGAAACAAACGCGACGCGCGTTTTCGCTCTTCAAAACGACAGCACGTTCGGTTCGGCGTGCGGGTAGCGTGTCACACGTGCCGTTGGCAGCTACGAAAATAGTTGCGCGAAAAATAATGACCCGCGTTCAGCCACGCGAGCGCTGCGAAGTAGAAACGCGAAATTGAGCAGGATATGGTAATAGTGGCGAGGGCGTGTTAGCCTCCGGCCACACCATTAGGCTTCTTGTCACGTAGAAAAACTATACGCGACGCTAGAATTACTAATAAAATTCTATTGTTCCAAACTTTCGATCTTTGTAACCAGCAGCCGTTTTTACTACACGTTCAATTTAGTCATGGACTTTTTTGTATATTTGTTCGTACTGTGAATGGCAAATGACTCTTTACTAACACTTTCGTTATTATTGATGTGTATCGCTTTAATTGCCTAACAATCAGTTTTTATCTTCGTTAAGTATATCTTTCGATCAAATTGTCCAATAAGGGAAACCCGTATGAAACCGTATACTTAGAGTTCTGAGTCCATAATCTTTTAATTTATGAAACAAGCGGTGCAATTAAGATTGTATTTACTAAATACCTCCATAATGAAAGATCGAGACACTTAAAAACACAAGAAACTCGATTCACTGCAGTACATGTGTTTTGTAATAAGCTTCCAGTGAAAAACGCTTGAATGTGGTAAAACGTAATTGCCAAGGGGCCGCCTGTTTCTTTTTTTTTTTATTTTAATTAATTATGAAGATAAGTATGATAGACGGTTTTGTACAGCTTTCTCCTAGTTGTGGACGAGAGTGTACATGTGGGAGTTGTAAAACGATTTCGTAATGAAACTTGTTAGAAGGTGAACGTTGACCGGGAGCGATACGGCGCGAATAAAGCCAGCGGGTGTTAGAATCGAAGAATGCATAAATATGTAGGCACACGCGGACTACATTTGCATGTCGATGCTATCGACGATGGCTGGGTCGACGACCGGCCAGTTAAGTATTTTTAATAGGCGGTCAGACCAAAGGAGCGCTTCGTTCTCGTATTCACTGATCCGTTCTATCAAGAGCAATTGATTGCCATGCTACTGAGAAGCTAATCGCAGTCATTTGTCGTTGTTCTCAACTTGCCCCGCCGTCAAATAGCATTCAATCGTCTTAAGACTATCGGATACGTCCAGTCTTCGTGAATCATCTGCAAGCATCCAAGCCTGTCTTCGAATCTCTGACCACTTTCTTCGCTAGATAAAGAACCGAGGTAGAAGCACGATCTTCGACCTTTCACCTCCAACGCTTCCTCCTCATTCTTTCCAAATGTCCGTTTGTAAATGCGCGCGTCAATATCGAACAATATACATACATATCATTTCTTGTTAGGATGTCGTTTAAGGGAATTATTAGTTACAACTATAGATAAGCCTAATAAGTGAAGAAACATCAATAGTAAATATAATGATATAAATGACGTTCTATGAGCTGTTTTCTATGTATCGAGTGTCTTATTGGTAGTAAAAAGATTATTTAATTATTTTAAACAATATATTAATTTATATTCACTGAATAAAGTAGACTTTCCAGCTGATTTGTTTGAAGTAGAAAGTTTAGAGCCTGAATAATTAATTTCTCATAAATAACTTATGTTTAGATTTTCAAAGATATCTTCAATCGTACAATTAACACATTTAAAGTCCTAAGTAATAATTAGTAACGGAGAGTGTAATATTTGATTTTGAGTTAACTGACCATCGACTATCCTATAATTTCGGAACAAATGCTTTCGCGCCCGCACGATTAACGCCGTATTCGAACGTACAAACAACAGGCATGATGTTAATTGATGCCAGGTCAATTACGTAGTTCGCAGACGTGTCATTAACTTATAGTCCCCGGTTGAATTGCATGTTTGGAGAATATTCTATTACGGATGAAATGACTTAACCCTGTCGCTTACACAATTAGCTGAGAGATTTTAATTTCTGATTTAACACGTTTTTCATCGAGGGGCTTGTAAAGCCTTCTGTTTCTTCTCATTGCGTGACTATTTACTTGAAAAATACAGACGTATTTTATTAGCTTTTTTGTAGTTTGAAACGCATATGAATGATCTGATGAAAGAATCGAATCTGATCGCATTTTCTATTAGAATACTATCTTTTCTTTCTTCTATAAATATCAATCAGTGTTTAATAAACCAGTCGTTCTAAAATGTAGTTCTGTTTTTAAATAGATTGGTATTTTAGAAATTAATTCATCATAACCAGAATATTCACTTTTTTCTTCTCCATTTATCTTTATACGAGAATTAGACATAAACACGGCAACAAAGAGCCACAAAAAACCCTCGACCTCAAAATATGCCAACACGAGTTTATGGTGTTACGCAAAAAGCATTGAAATTCCCGTAGCCAGTTAAACCACCGAGGCGCGTCGACAAAGATATTTCGTTGCTTAGTAAATATTCATTTCGAGAGCATCGATCGTGAATGTAATCGGGCAGCTTAGCGTTTGCACCAGGTTCGAAACAGTGACCGACATTTTCTCTGTCCAAACTGCACAGAAGAGTGAGGCGAAAAAAATCAAAATTATACGGCAACTTTCTAATAGTAAAAAAAGCTCACTTCTACTCTTTCAGATTAGAGGTTTAATGTAACAGTGTTATACTTCGTTCTGTTCTCCTCTACAACCTTATACTCTAACTAATCACGACGAAAATATCTCGTTTTTCTTCCTTTAAACATCTTTTGTACCCAGAATTCATCGATGCAAAGCAATTTCTCAAGAAAGTGGGATACTTTACATCGGGGTTGTACAAAAATAAAAGGGTTAGAGGAAAGGTATCGATAGAGTCTCTCTGTCGAAGTGCACTGTTTCAAAGAAAAGAGAAGAGAGTAGGTGAAACGTAAAGTCGGAGGGTGAGCGTCAGACCGAGGGAAACGACGGTTGTAGGCTTGAGGACGACAGATGAAGGTGAGAAGAGGGACGTACGCAGCGGACAGTCGCGTTTAAAAATGCAATCAGGATAATAGCGTGCCTTGAAGAAGGAATTCCTCTTTATTTCTCTGTTTCCCCTCCTTAGTTGGACTCTATGTCTCCTTTCGAGGCCCTCCCTCTTCATCTCGCCGATTTACTTTGCTTCCGGCGCGTGTTTACTCACGAACAAAGTCCACGTTCCTCAGCTTTAATTTGTTAAAAGCACGAAAGGCAGCAGCTGTGGAAATTGGAAGGGTGAGAGAAATCACGCGTGCAAATTTGAGAATTTTTATGGTGGTTACGAGAAATGTATATAGAAGCGTGGAAACATCGTATAATACGATAGAAAAGCTTCAATGAATGTTGAATAACACTGAGAAGTGTTTTCGATACGGTTGAGGACTTAATCATTCTTTATACCGATAACTCTCCGTTGGCTCAAGTTTGAAAAGAATTTCACACAATTGTCACGAAATAAAGCTTGAACGAGTGGTACAGTTTTTACTAATCCTGAAACATTACTTTCTTGGCAAGTCGAACTTTCCATAGGAAGTTTTCTCAACAGGAAATAAACTTCTGTTATTTTCAAGTGGCATAAACTCTAACCGTGAACGTTTGTCCAAGGGAAACTATGTAACGATTACGCTGTGGGAGAAGTTGAAAAAATACCGAGCCTTAGATTACGATAATTTATGTTGAAACTATTCCTTAACATAATTCTCGTTAGGCAGAAAAAGAGTAACAGGTGAAGTGCGGCGATTGCGGTAAATATTAATGTTTTATTCCATCCATTATAGTGCTTTCAACACATTACGGATTTAAAAAAAATTCTACGTTGAAGATTAGAAAAAAATTAGATAAGAACCGTAAAAAAAAGGAATTTTTATCGAAAAGTTTTTGTATTTTGTATAGTATGGTTAATAATCAGTAGGATGGTTATGTAGTCAGTGAAAACGTTTATATAAATTCATATTTTTATAAAGATAAATAAGAAGTGAATGTTTATGCTAGATCGGTATATATCAAATGTCGTTTTATACAATAAATCTTCAGTTGCACGTTTTTTCAAAATATCATATATTTATTCAAAAAAGTAACAGTTAATTTCCTTCTTCATATAGAGATTATAAAGCGCGAATCTTATGATTCGGCACACCGGCGGTCACCGCTTATGATCATCCGTAATCGTTATGATCACCGTAAGGGAGCGCATCGCGCGGTTTGAATTCGCGAAGACACGACAGCTGAACATGGCGGACACGATATTGCTATCGTCTACGTATTTAGTATTCTGATTCACAATGAATGTAGTTGAGAGAATTTGCGTGAATGATTTGCGTGAAGTGATAATGGAATACGTGAACGTGTATTTTAAGATATTAACGTTGTGAGTACAGGTTAGTTGAGTCGGAAAATGTAAATATAGATTGGAATCTGCGTGTTTTGGTTATGTTTAGAAATGTGTTTAGGGTGTGAAATTTTTAAGAACTGTGATTGAAAGCTCTGATTGCAGTCTTGAGAGGTGTGATTGAGATGCGAGAGAATGGATTCGAGATCAATTCCTGAAAATAATTCTGAATAAACGAAGAAAATATTCTACACGAGGTACATTCAACACACAATATATGTTCACATTATATACATATATATTTAGGAAAAATCGAGCAAAACAGAATCTCACAATGCTTATAACACACGATTATCGAATATGTATACATTCTTTTTAGTGTAAAATAATTCTTGACGGCTTTAATAATTTACTAATGATAACTCGAGTATTATGGCGCACCAACTTCAAACTTCAAAGAAACGACATTTCATACATTTGCATTAACCTACATACACATAATTAGCGACGTTACTGTAATACTGATTACATGAATTCTTTTTACTATAAGATAGTAAATAATTCGTGAAGATTGTAATAATTTGATTATTCGTTTTTACGTTTAAATAATTAAGAAATTTAATTGAATTACATGTACATAATTGACGAATCTATTGTAACATTAAATTCTTTTTAATATGAAAGAATCCTCGAAAGTTTGAATAATTTGTTAAATAATAATTCAATTGTGTGTGGCGTATCAAATTCAAGCTTCAGGTAAATGACATTTTCTTCCTCAAAATCCGGTAAGCAGATCTTATTCTATACTCTCATTGATCGATATGGAGCGCGTCTTAAATTAGTCTGTAATATTGTAGGGGGTGATAAAGTTGATAGACATTATCGCGAACAGGGAGGTCGGATGTCATAGAGCCTATATGGCTGGGAGCAAAAGCCTTCCTATATTATTGTGTGTATCGTATACACACGTACACATATGCATACGCGTGTCACATGCACATGTACAATGTACACATATGCAAGGCGTATGCTGTCATACCGATATGCACACGTTCGCGCGCATGCTTTGGTGCATCGACGAATCCGCGCCGCGACGCGACGTTTACGCAGCAGCCCGCTCGACGTCGTGCGAGCTCACAGCTTTTGATTACATACACGAATATATACGTGTGGGTGTATAGACGTAAGTGTACCATACACTGTACACTGTATAAGATGTGTATCAGTGGCTCTTTCACAACGCATCGTTTTTATTTTTAGGGAATTATCCCGGGGAGTCCGCTAAAATACTGCTTATATCATTGTCTTTCTATAATCGTATACAGTATAGAGTATTCATTTCAGTTGAAGCCCTTTTCTTTTCATTGATGTGTATGATATGTGTATGATGTGTGTATGATGGTCTATGGAATTTTGAAAATTTAATGGTTCGATGGGTTGAATGAAATAATGGCAAATAATGATTAGTAGACTACGGATTTTTATGCAAATTAATGTTTCCATAAACATAACTAAGACAATGAAACCTACGTAGAAATTTGTTCCACCCGCTAAATATTATAATGAGTATTATTATATTTTGAATATTTTATATATCCTTGCGTTTCATATGTATTATTCACATTTTTGTACAATTAGATTTTTCATAAATGTATAAAACTGCCGCAGACTAATAATTAAAAAAATGAAAGCTAAGCGTAGCAAATTAAAACAAGTGTGGTGTCAGCATCACATTTTACGTATTTTCAAGTGGTGGGATGCAAGACATTAAATGTTTATGTGACTTTACAAAATGTAATAATAAATAATAATTATATACTAATACATAATACCAACACGATGTAAGGTGAAAATTCAATAGGACATCAATTTTTTATTATTGTATAATCAAGAATTTTTCTAAAATTTAACTAAATTTCAAAATATAAAGTTTAGATTTCGACTTTGCTTTAAATCTGATAAATATTCCAAAGCCAGTAGAAGCTTTTTGATTCGTCCGTGGTATTTTTATTCGAATTATCTGTCCCTCATAGTCAGTCCGTCAAAGGAGTACAGCAAGTACATTAATTTCGGGACGACACCCCGAACGCAAACTTACACACATGTACCTGTACACTCGCGTCTGAATATGTACATATATATGTGTGTATGGTCTAGCGTATAGGTGGTCCGGGATGGTGACCACGACACGGTATATAGCTACGGCTAAACCCTGCTAAAGCTCGTAATGTATAGCCTAGCGCAACCCGTGCTACGCCCTCTGGCCAAACCCCACGATCCCTCTCTCTTCTCTTCTCTTACTTCTTGTCTCTTTTACTCTCTTTTCCACGTACATAGTCTGTTTTTCTATTACTTTCAGTTCCTCGCCCGGAGTTTCGATGGCAACTAGAAACCACCCAGGACGTTATTGAACTATCGCGTTGGATTTAACCAATCGTTCATTAATTACGTCGAATCGTTTTCGATTTAGGTAGTTTAGCGTGGCATTATTGGTAGTTTAACCTAGTATTAACGCGTGAGAGTATGAATGTTATTTGAATGGAATGCAGAGAAGATGAGACTGGATGTTCCGCTGACGTGTTTGTGACTGTTGGAATTGCGGTAAAGGGTAACGTATGGATTAGGAGGGTTTAGAATGAAGGCGGAAAGGAGAAGGGCTTTAAAAATGAAAATTGAACGAAGTATTATTGGTATTGGGATAGATATAGCTTTTCGATCGTTATTAGTGCCTAACAAAATTGCTTTAGCTAAGTAGAATTTTAAGTATTAGGAAAGCATAATTTTAGATATTAAGTAGGTAAAATTTTTAATGTATTTAAATATTAGGTACGTCGAATTTTTAGTATTATAGGATTTTTGATATAGGATTATTAAGTAGGTAGAATTTAGACATGGATAGGTTAATTTTTAAGTATTATGACTAAAATTTGTTAGTTTTGTGAATTTTTCAATAAATGAAACCAGTAAATGGTCTAATAATGGTTCTGATTAGCAGTTGATATCGAATAGGATGCAAGAAGATTATAAGTAATATGATAAATGAAAGATTAACGCTGCACTGGATGAAATATCATAACTGAACCAGGTTGAAAGTGCGGCTTACGATATCGTGATTCAGGCAGAGTAATGCACCGCTGATTAAATTATCAAAAGCGTTGAGGTTATTGGGGTGAAGGGTGGATAAGTCGTAGCCGCTGCGGATTCCGCTTTACCGATCGAGGGGGAACGGCCTTAGTTCAATTAAAAATTTATGAAGGGTTCCCCAGCTTCTGTAGTTTCATTATGTACCGATATTAATATTTCAAGGTTTATCTCAGAAGCGTCGTGACATTCTCTTTCTCTTCATACCTTTCGTATATTTTTTTCTTTGTGATGCTTGCACTCCCATTCAGAAATATTCAGACACTAATATTTTGCTTCTGTACAAGATCGATAGATCAGGTAAGTTTTCCAATGGTCTTTCGTATGAGACAATAATTCTTAAGCGGATCATTCTCTAACCAACCAAACATCATGAAATTAGAAGTAATTAAGAACAATTTAATTGGAACAAAACATTAAAAATTAAGAGATGCATAAACAAAGAAATTATTGTATATATCCAAAAGATTAAAGATTTGAGTGACGACTTCAATTATCTTGCTTGGTTTATGGGTTGTAATTTCTCCATGATTTTCCAAATTTAGTTAGGTTTTTGTAAGCATTCCAAAACTAATAGACGAAAATGTGTAAAGTATCTTCTAACATCTCAGAATTTTGTTCACGCCCAGGGTGGGCAGAAAAGAGACGACCATGGGGCATCCTCCTAAGGGAAGGTCCGAAAGTTCCCACTTTTCTAGGTGGGGTAGTTCCACCTCCTCGATCCTTGGTGATTCAGTGCGTTCACGGGAACGGTCAGATAACAAGTGAGTCTTTAAAGCCTTCGTTCTGGCATCACAAATCACGTTAGGATTAAGGGCGGCGGCACCGTCGGAGGTGGCAACGCCGACTCCAATTACGCTCACCGACCCATAGTCGTTTCCTTCTCCTTCGTCCTGTTTTCTTAAACCTGAATTTATTGTTTATTCCCCGGCGCTTTCGTTCGGCCCCGGTGTTTCTCGTGGGAGACACGGTTAATAAATCTTCGTCGTGTTCCGCGTCGAGTAGGAAAACAAGGTTCTTGTCTTGGTTCCCCGTGGCCTTTTCCTACGCGTCACTTCCGGTGAGATCTTCTTCCGTTTGGAATCAAGTCGTTGCGTTCCCCTGAAAACACTACATCTCAAATTAAAGAAAACACGGACTGCTAGGGACTACGATATTTTCAAAGCTGGATAGAGCCAATTAATGTAACGCGCTGGAAACTAATTACATGGGCTCCAGAGTGTCCTTGTTGTTGTGTCTTGTCTTGAATTCTTTTTTTGTGATTGAGTGAATGGGAGATAAAGCGTTTAGTAAAATGTGAGCGGGTAAGTGGATTATAAGATAAATAGTTTCTTTAATCTTGCTGTTTGATTAATGCATATGGCGATTGTTCATTCATTCTAAATTTCTATATCTCGATATTCTATGTCCTTAAAATTCTATTATAGAAACATACAATTATGGTAATTTAGAAATATAGAATACATCAAGGTATTTATATATAGTACATACATATATAATTTTCATATCGAAACAATAATAAATTTGAAATTTAAATATTTTTTTAATCAAAATATTAATAAAATATCAAATATATATATATATATATATATATATATATATATATACTTGTGATATAAATGTGATATATACGTATATAAACGTGATACTTGTTGTATATATATATTGTGTATCACGTTTCCCCAACGATTCAAGGAAAATCAACTCGGCATGAGTACTTTCGCGTTCTTTTTTCTTTTATATCGTCTGTCGTTTTTCTCGTCAACCAGTATGTACCAGACAGGCTTGCACTTCGTCGATGGCCCACGGGTAAACCGTACCAGATATTGTTTTAGGGCTGCAATCTGAGCATCAGCGGGGGATAAATCTACAGGGACGTTTTGTTTCAGCTTCTTCCACTATCTTTCTCTCTCTCTTTTTTTTTTTTTTTTTTGTAATACAATAACTCGGCGATGTTTTTTCTCCCTCTCTCATCTGGCTCTAGTATTTCTTTGTTTCCGATCCTCTCGTTTTTAACGGCATCATTTTATGGCGATACTAAATTTCGCTAGGTGCGTGAGACGAAACGATATCTAGCAGTTTCGAACAGAGCACAGTTTAAGAGTTCAATTTTCTATCGTAATTCCAAAATGCCATTTGAGATTGCAAGGAAAACATTTGTTAGTTTTGCATCTATTTCGTACAAAACTTTCCGAAGTTAAGTTAGGGAACTGCGTGTAGGACCCGTATGATTCTTAATTCAAGTTCACCGTGTTTACTCTTTCAAACATTTTTTCTAAATTTCGCATGGTTACTCTGCATGCACGAAAAATCGTAATCGGTCAATCGCTTGTTTGATAATTTCAACGAATTAGCGTACCTTGTATGAAACCAAAAATTGTTCAAATGCTTATAAATAGGAGTGTACGTGTATCGACGCTAGTGGCGGACTCATCACCAATCCCCCGCGTAGAGTAAATCGAGGGAAATCGGCGATCTCGTTTCCCCGTTCCCTCTTTCACCCCTATCTGCTTTCTTTTTTTCCCATTTTGTTTCATTTTACCAGCGATCGAGCCGCGAGGAAGGGTAGCGCGAACGCGAACGGACGAGAGGTATTAAAACCGGTCTAATTGACACCGATAGGGAAATTTCGCTGTCCCAGTTACAATTGCCTCGACGTCCCATGTAATTGGCGTGGTCGTTTGAAAAAAAAAACAGACAAAAAAAATACCAACAACGAAGTTCCTGCAAGCGGTCCGCGGCTACTTGATTTCTTTCATATTTTGTAATGATTTCAATTGATTGTGTCTCGAACACGTGTAGATTGGTTTGCGAAATGTTACTTTCGATTCGCAATTATCGTACTAGTTTCAGTGTTTGATTTCGCGACAGGAAATAAAAATTGTGTCATCGATTTAACCGCGTGCATGGAGACATTACAGTGCTTGTCGATTTGCGAATAAATAACTTTGTTACTTTGGAAAACGTGATGCCTCTATATAAACACGTTACGTTACTGATGTCACTGTTATGCAAGGACTAAATTAATGTTTCGTAACAAAATAAAATTTAATGTTTCATGTAAGTGTAGAGATATACAAATACCCATTCTTCGTTATAATAGGAATCCTTTAGGTTTTTAATTAACATTATGGGAAGTAATTATCTTCTTATCTTGAGAGATTTTCTATCTTTCTGATATCAGATACAAAAAATACAAACTTTCAACTTTTGATGAAAAATAAATTTCTTCTTTATCAGTTCAAATCTCTTTCACAACATTTACAATGAATTATTGGGTACTTGTAGGATATTTACACTTTTTATAAAGATTTACTCATATATATTTTGAAAAATCTGAAATATTCGTTTGTCTATTTTGTTATCAGTTATTCTTCGTTCTCAAATAATATAATGTCCTAATTGAATTACTAAAATGAAAGAAAGAAAAAAAGGGGAGGGGGACGGTAAGAAACTAATCGGAAATAAAGTCGTGTTTAATACCTGGCAGTTGGTAAAGTGAAAAGCTCGCTAATCTTACTTTCGCCAGGAGTTAATTAGACAACGAGAAAAACGTGTTACGCAAGGTGTATTGGCAAGCAGTGAAAATTTGTTGCGGATTTGCATATTCACGGGGTGCGCACGTACTTACCCCAACGCGAAAACATTTACCTTCGGTCGTCTTTATTATTCCTGGCCGTTACGAAGCCTTCGAATCCGAAACTTTGCTCTTTCCAGACGAATAAGTTCCTGCCTTCTCCTGAAACTCTCATTATCGTGCAAATGGAAGTAAAACATTCGAGAAGTGCCGGTTCTTGTTTTTTCCCTCTTTTTATTACCGGTCAATAAATTCCTTCGAATTTCCTATTCTGTGTAACATGGTGAACGTGCTTGCCAGATTTGCACTATGTTATTTTGTAGAAAAAATATTAACAAACATTAATCAATGAAAAATTAATTTTACCTTTACTGTTATTTTTACCATTTTTGCTATTGTTAATATCATTTTTATTATTTTTGTTACTTTTGTTATGATTTATAACTTATTATTATAAAGTATTTAGAAGCTGCTTAGAAGGGGTTGCTTTTCTTGGGATTTCGCTTTGACTGGCGAATGTCAACGATGATCGGGGACGATTTTATTCTTTCAATCCACCTTCCGAACTACCAGCCAAGTTCTCATTATTACAAAACCACTAACGATCCGTCTCAGACCATTCAATTTCCCTTTCTCTCTCTGCCGTCCATCACTCAGTCTCCTTTTGCGCCCTTTTCTCCAGTTATCTCTGTTACACTTAGGATAGTAAACCAAATTGAGTCGTTTTCTAACTTGTAATTGCGAGCACGAAATTAAGCTACTCGTTTGAAAGATCGTACCGATCTGTGATATGAAATACGTACAATCACTTCAATTACAATATATGAAGATATCAAGATCTATTACCATTCGTAAAAATAAATTTCTAACAGTCGATTTAATTATAATTACCAAAATACCTAACCAATTCTTTAAGAAGATACAAATCCAGGGTTTAACCACTATTTATCTACCAATTTATCAACCTAAGAAGATCCACAATTTTATTCACAACAATCAAAAATTAAAAATCATTGTCTCCATTCCAACAACAGGTTAACAACTCTGGCCTTCTTCCTAAGTAAGATAAAAGAAATCTTGCTAAAATTCATCAAATTATTTGGAATGCGGCGTTCTAACCTAAAGTTTCCCAGCTTTGTAACGTTTCCTGAAAACTGTAGAAACAACCAAGAGAGAGAAATGGAGAATCGTCTGCATGGACGAAGAGAGTGATATAGAGTGAGAGAGAAGCATTTGGGGGATGAGATATATAGGCATCGGCTAGCATCGGCGCGATACATAAATAACGATATCGGTGTTTTCACAAGCACACGCTCCGAAGCGTGTACAAGGGAGGTTACTCTAGCGTGGCGGCGGGCTGCGGTATATAACTCACCCCGTCGAGAGTCGTGTACGCTGAATAGAGTCACCGGGATCGATACCTATTGGCCTGTACGTAGATACAGCTCGCGGGACAGGAATTTTTCCGCTCCTTCCAATTTTAATCCTCGTCGTGCCACCGACATACACCAGACCCGTCCCGCCCGCGGAAATCGTTCCCGCTACGGTCATTCGTTTCCCTGTTTAAAATGATAGGATTGCTTCCTCATGTTTACTCGGTCGACGCCACGCGAGCCAACATTCAAGTTAACTCGACGTCCAGACTGTGTGTCTGCGGTCTCTCCTCGAGATGTTGTAGACAGTGAGTGAAAGATCGATCAATTAGAAGCCAAATATGTTTGGTTCTTGATCACAATTGGTGTCTCGTAGACAGATGATGTTGTGTTCCTTTGTTTGATTGTGTTTGATTAAAACGAATTCAATAATAGACGAATTATTTTATTGAAGATGTCCGTATTGCTTATCATTCTGGTATTTACAAGTTTCGAATTTGAAATTGAAATGGTGGAAATTTGAAACACATTCTGAGTCAATGAAGCCTTTTTATTTTATATCTGCGAATATAATCAGGAAAAGTCATTTTGTTCGACTACAACAGCGAATGTTACTGTATTTCCTTTGAACATACATTATATGTTATATAACTATTCATACATCACAAAGTATTAAAAATTTCAGTTTCACTGGTGGGTTTTTCGTATGTATAAATAAAAATGTCCACTATTCAATAATTTCATCTTGTCAATATCCTTTCTGAGCTAAGCTCGATTGTACAAGATCAGTCAATTTTGTTGCTTATCACACTCTACATTTATAAAATACATTGTGAAAAGTATAGAAACACAGCGGCACCAACTTATTGGGCGACTTAAATCTATATAAATATATATGTGTAACATTACGCTTATGATACAATTTACGAGAAGACAATGATAATTATACAAACAAAGATGCACCAACTACTTCGGATTTATTCGGAATGATAAGAAATTAACGTTTTAAATAAATTTAAAAAGAATGAATAGAAGTAACAGAGAGTACATTTAACAATGTTGAAACGAGGTAACGATTCTCCAATCCATTTGAGCTTTCTTATCGTTTAAAACCTGGCCGCGATCAGGAGAATCGATCGAGGCAGTAGTCATGACGCCGTACACGAGATCGCGAAGCTACAAGCTCAAACCATTGCGCACCGAACCTAATTCCGCGCGGGATTTGCTAATCCAGGGTTGCAGAGTCGGTCATTATTTGGTGTCGCGTGATCCCGGGGGTAAAGCAGCACACGGGGCGTACACCGGACCACAGAACGCGCTGTATTTATCCCCCGATATATCACCCAAACCCCTAAACACCCTGGAAAAGCCCATCTGACCGAAACTGGTCGCGTATAAAGCGTCACGGTAGAAACCTACAGTAAAGTATTTAGCAGTGACGCGGAAATTCGAACGCGAACCCATTGTGAAAATGTCCTCTGTTTCCGTAAATCGAGCGCTATTTCCACGATCGTCCGATAAATAAGCATCCCAATAGCACAAATCGTACAATTTTTACGTCTAAAAAGCTACGAAATATTCTATAATATATGATCTATCTGTTTCACGCCAATAATACAGAAATATTAAATTTTTGTATCTACGAAGTTACGAAATATTTTATAATAAATAGTTTATCCGTTTTGTTTTAACAATGTAGAGAGATATTAAATTTCTACTTCAAAAGATTAAATAGAAGAGATTCTTTTCAACCATTTGACGAAAAATGCAGAATTTACAATTGTTAGATACAAAGCTTTTGTAGGAAATAAATATTGATAATCGTATTATGTGCGTGTGCTACATTGTGAAATAGTTGTATGGTTTGATAAAAAAGAACAGATTACCGTAACAGTCGGTGAAACAGATTGAAGGAAAATTCAAGTGGACTTTATTTAAACCAGATTTTCCAACATTCAAGAATATTTTACCTAACAGTTTGAATATAATGGTAAAATATATGTCTATATAATAATTATGATCAAAATGGAAAATAAAATGGATATATATATTTTTTTTTACTCATTTTCATTATCAAGATTCATTTTCATGAATTTGATAGTTTAAGTATTCTAGTTTCTCGCACTTCCTCAAAATGACCCCATGCAGACGGTTAATGCTTCACGCTTGACGCGATGACGCATTCCTTAATTATTAACGCGGTTCGACAGATGCGCGAACGACCAGTAGGGAACACGCGCGATTTGTTCCACATCTCGATGTATCGTTCAGCCACCGATACTTCTCGAAAATGTAACGCGCAACTCTAAGGGGAGAGTGATGCGAAATGCAATCGATCTCATCAGGATTGTACTACTTTCATGAATAATGCAGCATCTATATGTAGCGGCTCTTAGTTCTACTCGCAACAACTCCATTCGCAAGTGGAAAGCTGCCGATGTTCCTCGATAATCTGGTGGGCCAATCTAATCGGTAGCCTTCTGCACCAAATTCGATCTGTCTTGACAGAAACTCCGTGAATAATCAATCAAGCGTCGCTTTAAATCCCCAACTTGTCCCACGTTATATGATTACATTCAGGATTTGTGCATCTGATGCATGATATTAATTAACACTTTCGCTGTTGAGGCAAACGGTGCGCCTTTACAGCATGGTCCGTAATTCACAGTTCAAACGGGGTCAGGGAGATCGTATGGCTCGAAATAAGACGAAAATCAAGACTAACACAATTGCGTTGAAGGCTTCTGTTCTTTTTTTTTTTTTCTTTTTTTTAAAAAATCAAGTTCGAGCATTTGTGAGATGCTAAATTTGGATGAATAGATGCGATCTTTCCGCGCTATTAGACAATAGTCACATAATTTTGCTTTTTTAGTCTCGTTGTAATGTGTATTCAGAGGGATTTGTCGTTGTGCCGGGAACATAGAAAATTAATAAAGTAAAAGCAGAAATGGTTGCCAAGGCAAGGAGTAAACCATGCCGCAACTAGATTCGAGCTTCGTGTGTAGAAGCTTCGTGTAATCTGGCCGAGTTATATTTGCATTTTTAGATAGCCGGATAACGTACGTAGAGCATGGCGCGGCATAATGCGCGGTTACCAGCGACACACGTTCGACGCCATTAAAATTTCCATGAAATTTGTGCGGTTCAGCGTTGGTTAAGTGAAATTCGATTCATTAATCATACACGACAACGTTCAATTAGAAGTCGGTGTACAGATATAGCTCTTTCAATATTTCAACCGAGTAAAGATTCTCTCGATTCCGGGGCTTAACGCCGATAGAAGGAAGCCGTGGCTCGATCAGAAAATGCTCGTGTTTAATCCACGCGCCGTATATGAATATGGAATGGAGGAATCGACGCGCGAGACGTGCGTCTTTTATCGAATTTCGCGCGCGCGTCTGTTCGCGTTACATTGCTAGTTTTCGAAACATTTTCTTCATCAATTCGCGAGAAATTTTCATTTTTGATATAATCAAACACTACAAGTGAGTCGCTTTAATTAACATCGTAACTATTACGACATTTACTTGCTATATTTATTGGAAAATTCGAATAAATTTTATTCCACTTAGTACTTTATATTATAATACGAATAGAATATCAGATTTATGAGAAAATAATTAGGAAATAAGAGATTGAGAAGCATTCAGTTCGTATATAACCAGATGAGTAATAAGTACAACGAATATGAACGAAGAAGAAATTAAAACATTTATTACGTAATTGGCAAGATTTTTATTAAAATGTTAAATATATGAGTCATTTTCGACCTGAAGTCGCAAATGAAATTTAACGATATATATACGAACGAGGTCAGGGTGATTAAGTAATGAAGCAGCATCATCGAGAGGGGCTGATGAATTTTTCAAGCGTTCTCGCAGCAGCAGGCTGCTCTACCCGGAAATAAAAATGCCATAAGTCGAAGTGAATCGATAAGAGGACGAAAGAACGCCATTGGAGAGAAAGACAGAGCCCTGAGAGCAATGTAGGTGTAGGAGTCAAAGCGGTGAGGGAACAGAGGGCTATAACAAGAGAAAAAGAGCAAAAGCACACACAGTCGATGCAAGAAGCGCTTGCTACTAAAGAAATGAATTCGAAAAGGGGTTATCCACGCTCAACCAGTATCTATACCCGTAGCCTATCGATCTGAGCATTATTGCTGCAGGAAGTAGCGACCTCAAATTCAACCATCTGTGCCGAGAGAACACGATCATTCATATTTCATCGCGAGGTGGTTGCACCGTAGTTACCGGCACCGCTGCAACCCTGATACGTCTATGCACGCTTCCCTCTCGTAGAACACGACGAGTTTCTTCCTCGGTACACTTTTTATCATTAGTCAGACCCCACAGGCTGTCGTCACGCGTTTACTCGGTCACAGCTGCGAGCATTCGCGTGCACGCACCCGTTTAGTTCCTTTCTTCCTACAGGGTCCTCAAAAATAGGTCGACCATTTCTGCGATTCTTCGTTTCACTGTTATGTCGCTATTCATAGTGATTCACAGAATCTTGTGTTGTGTAAATCTATAGAAATCTCATTAGATACTGATGCTTTTCTGGCCATTTTCTTCGAGATAAGTTTGTTTTTTAAATTCTCTTATTATCATATTTAAATGGATTAAATATATCATACAGGCGTGAATCTTATAATTATCAACTTAATGACGAGGAGGTAATGCAAAGCGCGTGCATGTTTTACTGGCTCCTTGTATTCAAAGCAACTACTGCCTTAACCGTTACGGAAATTTGATCAACTTTCTGAAACAAGCCATCACTACGAGAGCCAGAATCACCGGTCCGCTAAGTGGACCAACAGAAACGAGGGGACAAGCCCGTAAATTTGATTAGTCTGCGAATGCGGTAGCGTCTGCACTTAGCAGCGCGTATCGAATATTCAGAATTGCAGAACGCGGCAGGAAACGAAAAACCTTTGGATTCTCCCGTGAAAAATCACAAAAACCAAACGAGAAGTCGTGGTCAATTAAACTCGTTCCATCGATTTCTTGGCCGTGACTTGCGTTAAGAGTTTCACTGAATCCCCTTCGATATTTCATTATTATCGAGGAAACCAGCCCCTGGAGGAGTTTCTGTTTATTTCATTTTATACTGGAAATTTCTGCTTCTCAATTTACACAGGCTCACGAAAGTATTTGAAACATGCAACTACCTATGAATATATTAAGTACGTTGTACTTCTACATTTTCAAATTTCATTAGCACTCTTACGAGATCGACTATCGTGGTTGCATTAGTAAAGTTTGAAACAAATCTGAAGATATATACTATATAAATTGCAATATATTGGAAATAATTCAAAGGATACATTAAATTTTTAGATAAAAGGGTAGAAGTTCGATAAATGATTTATTTGCAATAATGGAACAGCAAGTATCTTTGAAGCAAGAATCCTGGTAAACTAGACTAATGGTTTGTAGCAGATCAGCCTAACGGTAAACGGACCAGGGTAAAATGAGAGAAAGATATAACTATCGGACACTAAAGACACCGGAAAGGATAGAATACACGAAGAAGCAAAGGAAGGACTATGTAAAATAGAAAATGGAAGATAGAAGGAGAGTTTGGGAGGACCAGGGTAGGACAGAAACGCTAGAAAGGGAAAAAGAGGGTGGTCGACGTTACCATGGCGACCCTGTGAACCAAATGGACCCACACGCTGTCGAGGTATGCCTGGCTCGAGTGTGGAACGGTGAAGGAGGGAAAGAGGAAAGCGAGAGGACGCTGTCATCTCTACTACTACCATCAGCCTCGTTTCACCATTTTCTCGTAGCCGCCTTCACCCGCACAGCCTCTCTTCTCCTCGACGAAGGCGCGCAGCCAACGGAATTATGCTAAATCCTCGACGAGGAAAATTCGCGACACGACGTCGCGACGTGTACCTACCTCTACGTGCTGTATCGCCATCTCGAGAGAAATCTCGGAGAGCAAACCCCCTGTCTACCGTCCCCGACGACAGTTCGATCTAGATCGATCCGCAGGGAAACGTTTTCATTCCGTGTAGGCTGTGCACCAACTTGATACCGATCATCCAATCGAAATCCAGTCCCTTTTCGTAACGTTACGAAAGTTCATAGCGAAATTCAAGGAACATTTAACACTCTATTAGATAATATAAGTATTGTTCCTTTCAACGATCCTTTTTCCAAGAATTTTTTATTCTTTTCAGCGGACAAGTTCCTTCAAGTAGATTCTATTTGAATTCCTTCGAATTCTTGAAATACTCCATTTCTCGTAATTAAGAGAATTTTATAAAACTTAAGACAAATGCGATAGTTCAATTCTTTTTGTTTGCTATTCTTTGATATACGAAGGATTCGTTAGCAACTTGAGAAAATAAGATTTCATTTATGAGATGCAGAATATTAATTGTGTAATTGGATAATGTCAATTTGACAGCTGTATAAAAAATCAAGATCACCAGCTTTGTTTCTGAGGAGCTTGTTTCATAGAAATTTACAGCAGAAACGCTACGATACTTGTACCCAATAGAGAAATGACCTTGTTTACCAACTATTCCGTTTTGATTTGGAGAATGACGCGCTTAAAGGAGCGCTTTCCACGGGGCTTTACTTAAATCGACCAATGCAAATACACGGCGAACCTTTCGATACATATATATCCAGCAGTTATGTCACCCATGGGTGCCCTCTTTGCTTAAGCCTAAGCGTCGACTCACGTTCTTGCCCACGACACAGTATTAAAGATAACAAATCTTGAAATATGTCGCTGCCTCGAGATGGGGCTTGCGATAATACAAGGGGAATATCGTAAGCTTTCTACATTATTCGCGCGCGTATATACGTTCACGCGTGTGTCCATAGAGTATAATATATCATCTTCATCCGTCGTTCGCGCATACACGTGCACGTGTCCAAAGCATACGTAAACGTGTCCTGTGATTTCAAAGATTTTTTTGCCAGTTTTCACGCATACTTTACGCCCTTTATAGGTATTAATACGAATATTTTTTCGTTCCATATAAGATACGATACTTGGTTTAAATCATCGTGTAAATGATCTTTTCTATTATTATTAAACATCTGAAATTTTACGCTAAGTTCATTTCAGTCGTACAAGTATTCATAATATTTTTGTGAACAAAAAGCACGTAATTAGCACGTAATATCATTTTAAATTGCAATCCAAAAATTTGAAATACTTTAGAAAAAGTTTATTTATTCCTTGTCTACATAGGAAAATATGTATTGTATTCTACTTTGGATATTTTATATATCTGTATCGGGTCATCCAAAAAGTTACTTTCGTTTTATAAGGAAATAATGTTGGATACACAACATTTTTCGTTTTATAGCGGCTGACCAATCCACCTCAGTTTTATATTATTTTATCGAATTACGTATGATTCATTTTGTTCTATCAAAATAAAGATCACAACGTTCGACAGATTAAGTTTCATGTTTGTATACCATAAACATGCATTGTTGTAAAAGACGTATCTGTAAAAGAAAGACACTTTTCGGACAACGTAATATATACTATATACATTCTCTATGCTTTTGTATCCTTAAATTTCGCATAAATATTTATATAAAAATCTAATCGTCACGAAACTATGAACATCGTAGGAAATCGAACAATGTGGAATGGATATCTAATTTAATCTGTAAATAACTGCTGAATGAAAAATTGCAGGAAATGTATTTGAAGTCTTCTAAATCGAAAAATTCATTTGCGATAGATCTCTGTCTCGATTCACAGGATAAAGGTCACTATATAGTAAAATAGAAGTCAGCAGCATGAAGAATCACGAAAAGAGAAAGATAAGAAAGACGTACGACGTCTGTGACGAGATATGCGTTTGTAAAACAATTTTCCTCGACGCGACGGGTTGCTCAGTACATAGCTTCTCCGAGTAAACCAATCAGGTTGAATAACAATCCGTGCAAACACATCGAGCGTGTTTTCCGCGACGGGAGAAGCTTCCCTCGTTTCAGTTTGCGTTCGAATTTCTGCGATCCATGCCGGAATCTATTACTGTTTTCGCACTCCGTGAAATCGCGCATACTCTCCTGCTGATCCTACGTTACCAATTATCTTGATCGCATTATCGCGGGAATGCGGTTGAAAGTGAGGTGAAGATATGGGAAAGCCGTACAAATCCGTGTACTTGAGACTCTAGATCGATAACTTTTTAATTGCAGAAATAAATTCTGCAATTGAAATTATATTTATTAAGTGACCGTAGTAAGCCTAGAATAACAGAAATCTAATTCGCAAGTTTAAAAATAGTATTTGAATTCATGATAAAAGAAACTCCCTTCTCCTTAAATTACCTAATTATTTGCGTGTTTTGTAATAAATTTTCATTCAGAAACGCTTCGACATAGTGAAAAATAGTTGCCAAATAAAAACTGTAATGTATTACAAAAAGCTTAGAAGACGTGTGATTCATTTTTCTTTTTTTTTCTATTTGGTAGAATTTTTACAATCAATTTTCATTGAGAATTATAAGTAAATTATTTTGGCATGATACTGTAACTTGGAACGTGTGATTCATCTCGAGAAAAACGTGAACGGTTCGCTTTGAACAGATTAGAGCGTATAAAATAATCAGTCGAGCGTGTATTTTTTCCCCTCGATCTTTTTTTTCTGAAAAAGGCAAAAAGAAAAAAGAGAAAAAAAGAACAAGAGCTCGTAAATTATCTAAATGGAATATAACGTTACAGCTATAAACGATATCGTTGAACGAGGAAAAGCTGGATTAGAGTCTGCTTTATATACGAACACCATGCTCTTTACTAGCCTAGTCTTTTTTAGACGTTCAAGCCACTCGACCAGATTGTTTTAATGGGACTTCTAAGTGCTCCTATGGACCTTATCTGCATACAACCCCGCGGCCGGCCCACCCACGAAATTCCTTCCACGAACCGACTCAAAGAAAGTGTTATATCCCCTGTAAAGTCGACTCTCGTTTCTCAAAAATTGTCGGAAGAAAAAAGGGTACGGATCAGGAGACCCGACCACACCCTTCGTCTATCAAGAAGGTTTTTATTCCGCTGTTAGAGAAAAAAAGGAATGCGACCTACCCTAACAAATCGGTGAAATAGACCATGATATGTATATAGCGTTCCGTTGCATATAACGGTGTTGGTCTAGAGACTGGGTAATAAAAATTGTTTACAATTGTGACAGTAAAGGGGTTGGCGTAAAAAATATATTTTCACTTCATTAAAAATACATTTCTCCTTCTCATTTTTCTATTATTGTATATTATACAGTGATATTCTCTTTTTAGATAAATGTATCATGCATTTTTCGACATTGCTTTTCTGTAAATCCTATTACTTTTAATTGAAAAGCAAAAATGATTTATAATTGATCCAATGTATTATAAAGGCATCAAGTTAATTTCTACGCCTAATATTATTTCGTTCTGTTTATCCTTTTTTCCCGATAATCGATACTCGGATAATCCGCGTTTTCATTAATCGACGCATCACTCTCGCGATGATTCCCCATGACTCTCGGCCCGCAAACACTCTGCAACTCCCCGCTTATTTTCAAAACAAGCCTGGATTAGCCGTTTCATCGGGTAAAACACAATCGACAAATCTGGAAGCGAATCACGGGGGAAGCAACGTGATGTCAGCTGGCCGCGTCAACGAGATGCGATGACGGCTGTCCTCCCTCTTTTTGTCACGCTAATACGCATACCTGACAGGCCACAATACTTCACTTATTTCGTTACCAGTCACGTGTGCTCTGTCACACTCGATCTGAATGTTACCGGTAATAGTATGCGAAGGAGAAAGCACATAACGTGAGAATGTGCTCTATCTCGTTACTACATGCTTACAAAAATACATATGTATGTACTTGCGAAAAAAACGTAAATAATAAACCTAAAAAATGATTAGGAACTCATTCAAGTCTAAATTCATTCTATAACATGTAACTAGAAAAAGTATTTCGCCACGATTGTATTTATTATATTTATTACACTAATAAATGAAGTCCGAGTATATTACGTTTCATACCAATTATTAATATTTTAATGTGAGTGTAAAAATTTGATATCATCTGCAATGTAGAACTTTATTAAAAAACAGTTCATTACAAAATAAGGGTATTCGAAAATACGTTTCATAATCGCTATATATGTACAATACAAGGAACGCTAGGTGGGCATATTTATGTTAGTATCTGTTAATTTTACGTATTTTTTAATGAACATTTCATAATGTGTACAACGGAACTCCCCGTGCAACTTGATATTATTTTACGTAGAATTTTAACGATATCGTTCTAGGTTGAAATAAATCACAAATTCACGTAGTTTGTATTTAGAGTTTTAGATTGTATTTAGTATTTTAGAGTTTTGGTATTTGGAACTTTCGTATCGCGGCATTTCGGAATATTCGATTGAAAAGTTGTATTGGTTGAAACGCGGCACTCGAATTTCAAACTGGATACAGTTTTCAGTACAATCACAATCGCATCGAATGATTGTTGCTTTCCCAGCGCCAGTTAAAAAGTCAATTGCATCAAACGAGTACGCTATGCATTTTAACGGGAAGTTAGCTTTGATCGGAACCAACTTCGAGAATGACCCTTAACTTATTCGTAATCTGTATCGAACTCTTTGTTTAACGTCATCTACATTCCAGTTTAAATTGTGCTTTCTATTTATACGTACAAATTTCTTACTAACTTGGTGCAAAAGATACTCTTTTTCGTTCTGCAGGAATTCTTGACAACAAATCTACCAAAGATAGTTGCAAAATTCTCTTTGGGCAATACTTTTTTTAGCACTAAAGAAATATTTTTGTGCAACCTACAAGTCTACCATACATACAACAAAAACACATACTTACCCATAATAGTATTGATCCATTTGTTTATACAGTACATTTTTAAATGACAAGAAACGAAGCACTTTAGAAACAATTTGTCAAAAATTCGCTATTTATTATTCAAGTTCACAAATTTCATTAAATTTGAACAAGAAATTTTATTTGATAATATTTAAGACGAATTTATTGCAACATTCAATATACAAATTCTATTTAGTATAGTTCTTGGTGATTTTAATAATTTGTTAATGATAATTTAGATATTTAGCACACCAAATCCAAACTTGAAAGAAGCAACATTAAACAACAATTGAATGATAAGAAACATTTTGTTTGAAAATACAAACAACAATCTCAATTAATTGACACAATAGCACAGTATATCGAAGGAATGCGATCCAGTGAAATCGATACGGACCAGATTATCGATAAAAAAAAAGATGGATGCAACGGGTGAAAATAGATTTCTTCGTGTCTACAAGAGACACACGCGAGCCGATGGAACCGAGCCGAATACCGTTCGTTGGATTTGCGCACGAGTGGATAATGGAAAACGCATTTTCGATGTATTGTCACCGATCTCTTCTTTTTTCATCGGTATCTTCGACACTATTGATTCTTGCTCCCGTTGGTTCGGCCAGGTAGGCATGCACAGGATGTCCCCGATGTTTAATGCACGCTCGTTCACATCGTTCGTCCTGGATTAAACGGCCTGACACAGCTATTTTTACAACGGGACACGAAACCGTACGTGTCGATGAATATCCAGCCAACGATGTTAATTCATGAATTAACCTTAATTGGGCTGAATCGATCACTTCGATACAATCAGAGAACAATTATATCTTCAAACTGCTATTCTCTGCTGATTATCATTCTGCTTTCTTCGCATTGTATATTGTTAGTGTATTTTTAGTATTATAAGTATTCAAACATTTGAAAAACTTTGGTCGACTTCTACAATAGTAAATTTATATAATATTAGAGTAATGTGGAATTAATAATTAAAAGTAACAGTTGTTACCCTTTTAGGAAATCACCAGGCTATAAATTTGAATTAGCTATTGTAAAACGTAGCAATAAGATATTTCACTATTCACTATATGTACATATGTATTATCACATACATTTGCTATTTAAATATCACTGGTTAATATCAGAAGTCCATCTATCAATTTAAAAGACCCTTTAAAATTAGAAAATGAAAGAACGTGAAGAATCTGACGTGGAAAATATTTGACTATTTTCGTATAATTAATCTGTCCATTACTTAATATGAGAAATTAGTTTTTCATTTTAATGGTCTAATTTACAGTTTACTAATAAAATATATATTTAATTTAAATTACTTATTTAATTTATTACGTTATATAATCAAATATTCCAATCGCGTATAATATTAATTATCAATTCGGAAGATGACAAGAAAAATCCAATATGAACAATACAGAAATTAAAAAAAAGCATGGAGAAACGTGACGCAACTAATTGGCGCACAGCCATTTGAAATCTAAAGAACCGTCGCGTCGCGTCGTCCTATAAAATTGTTATCCGTGACAGTCACAGCGTCGAGTGATATACGATCGAACTGGAAATACTAGAGTTGTAGGTAATTCTATACAAGAGAAATTAATATTTCCCCGCGAGTCACACAATAACTGCGTGTTGCTCGTTACCGGCCGGAAAATTTAGAAACTTGCCTTTATATAGTGGAGCATGACCGTAGGGTGAACAATAGCGATTCGATAATGACTTACTTTTTCCGACCGAGTACAATCGCTAATTAAAGTAGCGAAACATATATACACGTATGTATGCATTCGGTTAACGAATTCAATTTATAAGTTTTAGAGTGCATGATTAAGCTTCAAATGGATGTCGAATTTAATGGAGCTCGGTTAAAAAAGCGGCCCCAGTTTGAAAAATTTGGCCGATTTTTGGCACGTGAAAATAAAATTCTTTTTCTTGGTACAAAATATCTGGTATATAATATAAAAACGACTAGTTATAAATTTAACAAACGCATATTCCTAAATCTAAATATTTTCCAAAATTCAATTCTGAATCACTTGAACGTAAGCATCAAAAAAGACATGTTTAACTGTGCTGTGTTCATTTTAAATCATTACAAATCCTTGTTGATTGGTAAAATTGGAGCAAGATTGAAATGTGAGAATTCGAGGATCATAATAGAACAAAATTTCTTACGTATTAGATCACTACCTTCAATTACGAAATCAAAACAATCAACGGATTCCCGCCACTTAACTCAACCATTCAAGCCACGCTAACCGCTCGCAGTACAAACTTATCTCGACGAGAGCCGTGAGGGAGGTAAAATACAACGTTGCGGTTAACGAGCGATCATTTACCAGGGTCACGCAGCCACTGGGCTTTGAGAAACGGAAAAAGACGAAGAAATTCGCGCGCTCGGGTTCGTTGGACAGATACGAGTGTCTTCGCGACTTCCCTCTTTTCCTCTTCAGTCTCTTCTCTCTACTGAAAAACGAGTGTTTATCAGGCCACATTTAGCGTAATCTCACCTCCTGAGGCACTCGCGTAATTAGGATCGCCTCCACCGGCGCGCTACACCCCGCTACTCCACAAGCGTACACTCCCATTTATAAATATTAGGACACATTTTTGTTTTATAAAACGTCCTGATATAATTCCTTTAAATCGTCAACCAAACGATAAACCAATTATGATTTTGCATTCGTGCAATGTAAGGCAAAAATTTATAAAAGCTTTTTCTATAGAAGTCGCAAGAGCAACGTTTTCTTTCGTCTAGTTTCTCGTATCCTGGTTGGACAAGTTTTGTATGAATTAGATGTAAAAGTGCAGAAACGTTTACTGAAAATCTCATTGAAATTTAGATTTACGTTAAAAATTCTGTTAAGGTTGACTGATAGAGGAACGAGTGGATGCATTTGTAATAGAAAAATATATTGAAATAAATATAGGTATAAGTATAGTGTATGCTGATCCAAATCCTCACTCTTACAGTGTTACAATACAATAGAGGAAGGTGATAGAAAGCACGTTCATATATTTATAGCAAATGACATTATCAAAAAGTTAACCTTGGTGTGTAGTTCTAGCTGAAGGCTACAAGAAACAGCAATAGAAATATAGTTATAGCTCTTTTGTTTCTAAACTTTGTGATCCAAAAACAAAATTTATATTCAAGAGCACAATAATATGGACTTCCCCTTATTTTGAATTTTTTTTACTAAATTCTATTCTCTTCGTAACAGCGGTGTCCAGATCACGGATATACAAAAGAAAAGGTGTAGAGTTTTTCTTGAAGTAATTACTTCAACAAATTCAAATAACACGAATGTCAGGATTGATGAAAGATCGAGAGACGTAGTTGATATAAAGGAAGGGGAATTTAAAATTATTACACGCGAAGGTAATATTTGCATTGTAAAGTTGAATAAATTAATTCTTTATTCGTCTTAAGGTTCTACGGTCTTTATCTGTCTTTGCATAAGTTTTAAATCAGATAATAATCGTTAAAGACTATAATAAGTCTCCCTAACCATTTCTAAGGTTAATCTTACTTTCTGTAAGTACCTAAGTCTTAATACTTATGAACAGGAGTGTACGTTTACGCGTTCTCTTTCCCTATCTTGCTTCGACTCTCACTAATTTCCAAATTCCTGCCCTTTATATTTCCACGTCCTTAGCACTGTATCCTCCATCTTTGTCTCACGAAGGAAAAGCTCGCCTTGTTTCTCTTTTGCACGCGTTACTCCTGCCTGACTCTCTAATTTAGATTGGAGGTAAAAGTGGAGTGGCTCGTGAGGGGTGAGACTTTCTCTTAGAGAATTTCTCGGCTGTTCTTGGTGCTTCATCTTCCGTGGCCCGTTTCTCCAGCCTTCCTTTTATTTGTTTCTCGCCCTCTTTCTCAGCCTTCGTCCTTATCGCGCCTCCTTCACCGCCGCGAATAGATTACCCTTGACGCTTCATTTATTTGTCCGCGATAACCAGTAACCTATCTACAGGTGTAACGTTCGTTGATTGTCTCGTTTAATGGCTGTGCTACCTAGGATGTTTGCATAATTCACAATCAGCTCATAATAGAGAAATGTTAAACGACTGGCCATTTGTTCTAGGTACCGGAGAAATTATCACGAGACATTTAGCGCAGAATTATACAGTTTTAAGGAATCTAGGTAAGGATTGAATGGACTGATTAGCACCAACCCTTTTATTATGCCACTCTCTAAGTTAAATGTAAGAGCGAGATATGTTTTAGCGACGTGTAGGACATCTTCGTATGCAGGTATTCAGGTTTTCTAAAAAATTATTTACATCATTATCCATCGGCCCACTTACATCTTCTAAGATATGGACCGTATGGAATAAAATTGTGTTATTACATACAATACTATTGTTATAATACGTTATTACAATTAAGCACTTTGTCAACCACTATTGTATTTACCATGACACCATAAACACTAGAAAAGACAGGGAATTTATTAAAATACCGATAGATATACCAAATTCCGCAATATCCAGTAACAAATAATTCGTCAAAAACCATCGAACAAACCGCAAGATCGCGGCGAAACCATGAACTCCAATCAAATGTCCATCCATCAAAGAAATATTTGAAATCGGCTAATCGAACCGCGGATAACGACAGAACGGTTCGTTTCTAATTGCAAAATAATAACCGCTATCGATAACGCATTATACAGAGAGCGCATTGAACACGGTGTACGCTTTTATGTGTAGCCTGAAACGCGAGCAGATAATGCGTTCGTCTAACACGCGTCAGATCAGTCGGCGAACATTAACTGTTCCGGGGCCCGATTCGCGATAAGAACTTAGAAGCGCACGTGGCCACGGCGTCTGTCGTTTCAGGGTGGAACACGTGGCCCGTGTCGTCGAAACGAGGGAAATAGAAAAGGCCAGAGCCAACATAGAATAGATGATAGCCGCTGTTATCGCGACATCGGCAATGCTGCAGGGCTACGCCGGATTATCGAGGGTCTGTGCTTCATTCGATTTACTCTAACGCAGTGCTCGGATCATTCGAACTATCATTTTCGATTTATCTTGAGAACCGTATGCATCAGCCCGCGTAAAAAAGTTGAACCGAGGGAACGAATCGAACCAAAGTTCGTTTCAAATGCTATATCGCATGAATTTTCAAAGTAGAAAACGGGACTCGGTGAGTCGCAAACTGGTTTTGGGTGGGTCGCGTTAAATATGAGAGTTCATAAAAGTTGATATATGTACAGTATTGTTCGATACTCTTAATGAAAGACGATAAGAAAAATATATGATAAACAATTTTAAAATTCAATAATTCGGTCCTATGTTAAAATTGTTCTTCCATTTAGCTGTGGGATTAAATATATATTTTTGCATCGGAAATTATTTCTAAAAAGATACGAAATTATAATTCGGCTTGAAATACCATATGTTACGATAGAATACATCTTTAAAACAAAATAATCGCAGTATACCGATCGGAAACCCTTTATTTTAGAAAATTACGAAGACGATGTATCGCCATGAAACAATCTGTTTAGCTTGAGACCCGTAAATTAATGTCTCGCCCACGCTCATATGCCCATTGTGTACGAGTCCCTAAATCACTCGTGAAGGCCCTCCGAAGAAGTTTGTCGGTAGAAGCAAACCGCATAGCGCGTTTCCAAGAAAGGTTACAGCAAATGTGCGATAAAAAGAATACAATATAACGAGCAAAAAGGAAATCCTGTATAAGGAATCGAAATAAGAAAGAACTCAATTTAGAAATGATTAATTATCTAAATAATTAACTAATCAAATAATTAACTAATTGACTAAATAACAAAGAAAACGATTTGCAACGTTTTAAGAAAAATTTCAGTATTCGTTTATACTGAGAAATTCTATATCAACGACTTTTTCATACCTGGAAAGTAAAGAAATTTGTTAAGATTAAAATAAACATTATTATAATTGAAATGATTAAAAAAAGGCAACAGGGTTAATAATTGCTGAAACATAATTGTTCTCAAAATTTTCAAAAAATTTACTTCTAGAAGTGTTAACCAACTTTCGTTCCTCACATTTTTCGAGAACTTGTCTCCGTTTGTTACCATCTCCTCTTCCGACAAACCACAAAGACACTCGTCCTCAGAAACCGTGACGGCGATTCGTTGGTGTTCCTGTTACGTCGAAAACCGACCCTCCACCACGTTTCGTAGCCTTAAACATGATAGATACGTTTTGTCTCAGGGAAATCCTCAGCAGACAGACGCCTAGACGCGACTGGTTTTACGAGTTCCGAGATGGATTTAAATAAGAAGCTTCGTTCGGTCTTGTTTGACGAGTGGAATCGTAGCTGGCAGCCGGCTGGCCTGAATAATTACCGAAAAATGCGTTAATTGTCCCGGAGGCCCTCGTATCTGCTACGCACGATCTACGAGAGGCCATTTTTAATGGGCATTCCTGCAGAATGTTGTTCTTCAAATGAGACGGCTCTAACAAGCCTCTTTGGGGCCGAGAGTGAATCCGTTCAATGTTCTACTCGAGCGTGTATGTGTGTGTAATGTGAATTTATAGCGCTGTAATGGAACGCTCTGACATTGGTTTCCGCGAAAAGTGCGCAGTTAGTTTCGTTTTAATCCTTCCATTTAATTTTATTTTACTTCATTTTATTGTTAACGGAGTAGTTGCTATTGGCGCACATGGTGCGTTAAATTAGTGATTGCTTATAACGTAATTAATGTAATTACATTTCTATTTTTGCGTATTCGGACAAAATGGTTTAGAAATTCAATCTGTTAAGAGAGGAAGACGAGTTGATATAGCTGTGCTCAAAAGTCTTAAAACAATTGTCATATTAGCTCGAAAATTGCAGAACATTAAGTGAACTAATTAAGTTAAAACCAATAATATTATATAGCCCAAAAAATCATTTAATTTTTACTAAATATCGAGTGTTTCCAATGCGAAAAAGGCAACTTTCCAATGACCTCTTTGAGGAAGTAGGGAAAATGTCAATTCGAGTCTAAAAATACGAGCTCGTAATTCAACATACAGTACCGGACGAAAGTATTCGTACACCTTTGAGAGCAGAATAGCTTTTTAAAATTGGATCAAACGACTTGAACTTTTTTGAGAGATTGGGGGACTAATTGACTACATGACGCGTAAAAAAGTTTTGGAGAAATGTAATCGATCGGAATCGCGAAGAATAAAAGTAAGGGTCACTTTTTACAACATTTTTATCCGGATCTGTAATGAAAATTTAAACAACACGTTTGGGAAAGTTAGAAGAGTTTATGTCAGTTATATATAATACATGCTGAAAATTTCATCGAAATCGATCGATGCAAAAGTAAGCAACAGGCGTCGAAAGATGGACAAAAATGTAAATTTATTACAGTTATAGGCTAAAAATCGTAGAAAACTGCGATTTTCGTAAATTTTAGGCGTTTGTAACACAATTACATAGCTGACGTAACTGTTCAATATATGTTGTTTAAATTTTCATTACGGACGCAGATGAAAAAGTTGCAGAAACAATTTTTCTTTTTTTCTTTGTATTCCCCATCAGTTACATTTTTTTCAAAATTCTTCTGCACTTCATCTATTCAACTAATCCTCTTAACCTCTCACAAAAAATTCGAGTTGTTTGGTACAATTTGAAAAAAGTTGTTCTGTTCTCAAAGGTATACGAATACCTTCGTTCGGTAACGTATGTAGTTATTACTTATACATTTCTGTTGGAACAGTTTGTATCGTATGACAGCTCTACCTGTCATGAATTAAACGATTCCTCGCATTAAACTGTTTTCATGACTGGTTACTTATAATGCTACAGCATCGAAGAATGCGAATCACATGTGAACCGAGTTGCAGTACAAGGAACACGTGCAGAGCATAATGTGTCGTTATGTCGGCACTCCTCGTCCGGTTCTCTCAGGATGTAAAAGCATAAACGGGGCTTGGTAGCTGTGCCACGCGGAGTCCACGAACGATTGGCTACAAGTTTACGACCGCGGATCGTCGTGTTGTCGTTAACCGTGCCGCTGTTATTAGACAATATGTCCTGATGCAACGCAGTATTGCCGACATATGCAGCTACACATACTAAGAGTAATGAAACGTATCAAATTTAATGTTTCATTTGTTTCCTGCCAATACAAACGCATTCGTGTACTTGCAAATTTAGGAATTTTCTTACAAATGTACATTCCTATGACAAGATACTAGATATAAATAAGTTTAAAGATTTGATATTTGAAACTTTTGTAAAACTGTTAATGTAAAAATGGCTAAAGAATAGGATCAATACTATATAAATCTTTTTCTATAAAATGAATTCAAACGAAATCTTCTCGTATGATGGAAGCTTCTATTAGATACGAAGAACAATAAACTAAACTTTGAATTAAAATTCAATCGAAATATCAAATACTCGACGGTACTACAATAAATTATCATTTGAAATACCGTACACGACTTCAAGCAGAGCGACTGCCGGATAGTAACGTCATTACACTTGGAATTAACGTCAAAGTTAACAGGCCGCGAGCCCATGAACAATAAACGTACCGAGCTAAAAGCAACTCCAGCTGCATTCTCCTCCTCGATGCGTTTCGAGTTCGATACGGAGAACGATCTGAGGGAGCTTCAGGCATGGCTTCTCCTAATTGACTCCAATTGTTCCATTAAAAATGAAGGCATATTCGAGCGGTGGCCCTCTGCTGCGAATATTTCATCAGCAGAGTTTTGGTTTCATGCGAACATGATTTTTATTGGTTAATCCATTCGTGCTAAACTAAAATATGACTGGTTATATAATAGAATCGAGTGAAATACTGTTAATCCTTAATGAAAAGGTGTCTTCAATAATAAATCGATGTCCGTAAATGAAAAATAAGAGAAACTTCAACCGCGTTCTAACTAATGTCACTTCCTATAAATACAGAGCCGCGTGTTTCTCAGGGACATCCCCAGCTTCCATTTTCTTATTTCTCCCGCCAAAAATACTATATTGCTCAAAATTTGCACTGCAACCAAGGCGACGAAGGATGTACGAACGATGATGAATCTCTCGTAGCTTCCAATCTTTTCAACCTCAGTTCCAAGACGTGCATCTGTCTCTTTCTCTCTTTCCGTTTGCGACCACCCACGTATTTCTAGACGCGACGAGAAGCCTGCATTCTCGTGGAAACACATGGTAATTCCAGACCAGGATAAAAAGAAGAAGGAAAGACGAAGGTGGAGAAATGGAACGAGCGAGAGACGACGCTTCACGCGATTGAAGTTCATATCATGATTCCACTCTCGCATGGTTATCGCGGTCGGACAATGCGGAAGGTGGTAGCTTGAGGCGTGCTTGCACGAACGGTGGAACAATTAAGACTAATTGCAATGTCGTACTACGATCAGACATTTTAATAACGCAGCCAGGGAATATTAAATCCGCGTACGGTCCGGCTTTGGTTCTGATTCGTTCGGTCACCATCGAGAGAAAATTGCGTCGAAGCGAACCCGAGAACGAGCGATTTCCTTTGTCCCCGCGTGCTCTCTTAATTTTTAAATAGTCGAGAAATTACGCGTTCGTGTCGAGCCACGGTTCTCTTGAGGAGACCTCGCAAAAATAATTTCAAACTTGTCTTAAGCGTTTAAAGTGTTGGCTCCTATTAACGCACATCGTACGTCCATGTGATTTATTCAAGTAATACTACTTTGGACGATTTCTATAAAATTCATTACGCGGTTATAAAAGCAGTAGCCTGTATGTGAGGATAATTATTAATTTCTTACTTATCAATCCTTCGTCGATCAAATGTTTAATTTGTCTGCCCTTGCTTCATATACCAATATAAGTTTGACATATAATACGATAAACCAACATAGAAATTATCTTCTCTATTTTTACTAAGAAGAAACAGAATGTTTAAATTCCTATGAATCTATTATAACTGTTAAATTTTCTCTGCCTTTCATAAACTTTCTAACCAAACTCGTACTTGCATCCCCAAGAACATAGTAATCTGCGAAGACGGAAAAACTTAATTTTCCATCTACAAGGCTATCACTTACTATCTTACTATCAACATATATCACTCTTACAACTGCTCTTAAAACATAAAAACCTGGATTTCGAGCTTTTCAACGTAAAGCTTGCTAATCTAAAAGTACGACGTATCGCACGTACTACACAAGCTTCCTAACCTAGAACGTCAATCATCAACATCAGCGTTCTCTTACTGAATACCAATATCAATCAGCAAATTTTAAAACATAAAAACCTGGATCTCAAGCTTTTCAACGTAAAACTTGCTAACCTAAAAGTACGACGTATTCCACGTACTACACAAGCTTCCTAACCTAGAACGTCAATCATCAACATCAGCGTTCTCTTACTGAATACCAATATCAATCGGCAAATTTTCGTCGGTGTCGATTTCAGAGAAATGTATCGTGGCTGCAAAAGGAGTATAACTGACAGCAGGTTGTAATATCAAAAAACGTAAGATTTTCAACGGCGAGTTTTCTCTGGACGTTGGGATCCATGGCGTTTGCCCGGGAGAAGGAGTCCAGCCGGATGGAATATTGGAAACTTTATTCCCGGCTGTCAGGAGGAAGATAGAGGGACGGGAGGGTGAATAAGAGAGGGAAAGAGAGAAGAGGGCCGGATGGCAGCGGCTGTAAACCATGCATCCCGTTTTCCCATTCAATAAGGGGGATGCGCAATGATTTAGGCGAGCCGGCCAGCCGAAAAAGGTGCAATAAATAGGAAAAGCTTACGTGCTCGGAATTCGCTTGTACCTTCGACGAGCACGTCGATTTCGAAGGGACGAATCACCGAGAAAGATTCTCGAGAGCGAATCGTGCACTGGGTGAACAGGGGAGGAAAACGAAAGAGGAGGAAGAGGGTCGAGTTCGGATTCCTAGTGATGGAATCAAGTTCGATATGTACACTTCCGTTCGTAGGTATTGTATTAGGGCACTTTTTGGTTTCGTATAAGACACGATACGTAATACGTATTACACGGCACACGAATTTTATATATTTTCTGTGAGTACGATAATATATTGAAATAAGCGTAATATTTCATTCATGTGAAATATTATATTCTCTGTCAATGTCGTCTAAATATTCGTGTAGGAAATTTTTTGATCAGTGAAATTTATGTTATTTTAATCATTCTGAAAAATTTAATAACGCGAGTCACCGATGACCACCGCAACAGTTAACATATTGAATCATAAAACAATAATTAACTGATCACAATTTTGCTTTTCATACGTAACATCGTATTCGAATAATTCACTGCTAAGCAAATACATATACGTTTTATAATTCTTACATATGTACATATCCAATTGGTTGAAATTCATTTCAGTATTAATGAAAGTTTAATTTTATAATATACATAACACGTAATGTACATTCGTAAAAATTTTCTAAATGTCGAGATATCTCATGAGTCGCTATAAAGAATTTGAATTCGTGAGTCCATCACTACCTTTTATGGAATAGATTTTCTTTGGAGATGGGGGGGGGTGAAACGAAGGGTGGCCATTTTCGATTGGACCAAGCCGTCTGAAAATACAGCACCAGAATGGGGCGGCATAATTTCGGCTTGATAAAGCACGGATGATCGCCGAAAAAGATCCCCTTTCTCTTTTACGCTTATGTTTCACGTACATAGGTACGTACGTATAAAAGGAAAAAGGAGCAGGCTGTTATCGCGGCATTATCTGGCCTGGAAATCGACACTGGCTTATTGGCGACGCGATTTGAATGCATCACGGCACGCGGCTGTGCTTTTGCGTGCTGCGTCCATGTTGATTGAAAAGCATACATGGACCGCATGACGAACCGAGGAACTCGTTAGGATTACTGGCTCGATTCATCGAAAGAAAAACTGTGAATGCTACAGAGAATACTTCGATACTTTCCTGTTTTATGCTGGTAGGAGATTTGGGGAGGTTTTGAACTAGAGCAAAGTGGGTTATTATTTGGAAATCTTTAAGAATTCACACTGGAACTATTATGAAATTCACCGAAATGTTTGGAATTTCTAAGAAAATTAATATACACTTTTATTCAGATCGAATTTTTATTATAAAATATACTTTTTCATTTTCATCGAGTCAATTGTAAACGTATTTATTTATGCGAAGTACATTTGAGAATGGAATAGTCCTTGTTCGTTGAATAAAACAAGTACCGAGTCTTCTTTTTCCATCTCACCAATTCTTTCTACACGAAAGATTCGATTCGACGTATCGATTCGATCTGATCGCAGTATCGGATCGTACGATCTCCAACAAATAGAAGAGCGAAATTAAATAAATCAAATAGGGGCTGAGCCGCCCCTTCTGCCTTTTATCTTTCGTCTATCTACGATCGTTCTAGGGTCTGTCCCTCTGCTTCAGGAATCCTTCGTTTACAATCCTAACCCCGACGAATCCCTTAAGCGAGATTTTCAAGACTCTTTGCCCGTAACTCGTAGAAATGGCCCCGCTAGGAAAAACTTAGCCCTGAGCGACCCTACGCTTCGTGCCACATATAAAGTACTCGTGCACAGTCGAAGGTGGAGGTTGTAATACTTATCTGAAAGTCGACTATTCGGGGGATCAAATTCTAGAGATTTCTTCGATCACGTGTTACTTCCGTCTCTCGCAATTTTTATTACATTTAATAAATGATTATATGGAAAATTTTATAAAGGATTTGTAATATTTGAAAATGGATTATAGAAGGAACGTTTTATAGAAAATTTGAAGTTGCCCAAATTTAGATGAATTTAAATTTAAGATCGATAAATATAATCGGAGGGCTCGCACGTACAACTGTTTTCCTTCTATAAATATTCACGTCATTGCAGACGTAACTTGAATATAAACGTATGTATGCGCATATAAGTACTCTAATCATAATTCGAGTAGCTTCACTTCGCTATTTCGTTATTAGCGCCAGCCATGAAATCGCTTACGTGAGTCTATTAATAAAATACAACTAATGGTTGAACGCTGCAAAGCAATGCCAGGTCCATCTCATTGCAATAACGTGTGTATTAATTCTTCTTAATTATATTCTTTCGCTTAACTTCCGAGATTATGTCATTTTGTATTATTAGATTGTAAATATTTATGGATTTATATAGGAAAATTTGAAAGTGTAAAATTATACAGAATGCACGGAATATGTAAAAGTATGTGCTATCCAAAGTAGAATGTACTATATACAAAAGTATAACGTGTTTGAGGAAAATAAGGAAAGATCTTGAGATTTCTGCTTTTAATTTTGTACAAAATATTTTCTGAGAATACTGAAGATCCTCTTTTTTTAGTTCAAACGAAAGAGGCCTTGAGATGTAAAAATCTTGGAGATTAAATGTGTCACCCAGAAGCCATATTGATCAACTCCAAAATGATGATTACAAACATAATTTTTCAAAATTGATTTTGAAACTTGTTACACATAAATTGCTGTAAATAAGTTCCTCGTTTCGTTAGACTTACAGTACTGAATTATGTATCCATGAATCCTATTGTGTAAAATTGGGATTAATCAGATTGGCTACCGAAAGGCTGGCATAATACACAAAGGCACGCAAACTCCCATCGATCATTTCACCGTTTTGCTATTCCCGGATCGCATCGGGACGAAAAATTGGCCAATCTGCAATCGAAACGCGGCACGATAGTTCGTCTGGCCCTCTCTTCGGGTTCCCTTTCAACGCAAATTTCGAGGGACGAGTCGAGCGTGCATCGTACACGCGTCACGTAGCTGCAATTCGTACAGACCGATCATGTCGTGTAACTTTCTCTGTACTCGTGCACACGTATCGAAATTACGTATCGAATCCACACACATACACACATACACAAAGGCATACATAGTATGTAGAGAATACGCGTTACATACGTCCTCGCCAGAGAGAGTGAGTATTCCCAAGGTGGCTATAGAGCCACTCGAATACATTTTGCCTTAGTCTCTGAATGTACACTGGAACGATAGCCAGCTGATAGGAGGAACGAGCGATGACCGGTTGCTTTGACAAACCCTTGACCATCCCTTCTCTCCGTTTTCTCTTTTGATTCGCCCCTGAAAGTCTACCATGCAACCCTCTCCGCGTTCCTCCCTATTTCCTTTTTAGCTTGGCGTGCACACCAGTGATCTGGCTCTTTCAGATCGCGGACCCGGGTAATTCCCGTAACGAGAACGAATTAAAAGGCGAATTAATCGAATCTCTCGCGTTCGCGCCGCGTCCTCCGACAATCAGCGATGGACACACGAAACGAATTCATTTAGAGGGATTCGATTTTACGCGTAAGCTGTCCTCTACTGGATTTTCATTAAAATCCAACGTCCATCTTTCGAAAAGGGCATTTTACAATACACTTATAGAAGTTCTCTGAAATGAAACCCAAGTCGACGGCTACGTGTATGCATTTTTAGGTTATGTTGGTAATATGTGTTTTAGGAATACAAAATTTCGGTTGCATCCTTAAAATACGCTTTAATTTGATAAGTTTTGGAAATATCAATCGATCACGTGAGTTACTAACAACGCTATATTTCTACTCTAGCGCAGAATACACACGTAAAACAGAGCATTGGACAGTGAAGGGAGAGTAAAACCACAATGATGAGACGTCTGCTGGACGCATAAAGATTCGAAATTATTTTCGCTTCTTTCACGTGGCTGCTCGTTTACGTTAGCAGCCAGACAAAATAAGCGTCTTTGTCTAGACGCTGCTTTTGTCGCGTCTCATTTTTGTATAATTAAATCTTCCCTGTGGTTGCACGAGAAAAGGGACAAATTTCGAGATAAGGTCGCCTAGCCCAGAGGCATGTATCATTTTTTATTTTTCTTGTGTCGCGTAACCATCCTGTCGCAGCCCTTACTGTTCCTACGAAGATTATGCTACGCCAGCTGACCGCCCTCAATATGCTCCTGACATATCGTTTTGATAAATCGTAACAATTACTCAACAGAGAGGTCGTACGTACGCATATGTCGAGGGTTGCTTTCGAAACGCATCCTGCACCCTCGGTATGCTGGTAACGTTTTTTGTTAGTCGTGTTCGATATTTCGAAGGATTATGCGGACCCGCCTAATTGTAAGCTGGTACCACTGGGGAACCTCGTTCGATGAAATCGTGGTAATTCTAAATTCGACGGTTGGAGAATACTCACTTGAAAAAGCAGATTCAATATTTTATATGGAAAATAAAATCTGTTTTAGATCGTATTTGTTATGCGTGCACATTTCTTTACATTCGATCACAATTCTGTTTAGTGTCCTTATTATTCGTACAGTGAAAAATTGTCCAAAGATACAATCAGAAGAAACAACTAAATGTCCCAATCTCCACGAGACCACCAATCCCATTCCCAAATCCTCGATCCAACTCTCTTCCGATAATCCTATTCATGCTAACCATGTTGAAGCCTAATCTCCGAAATTGCGATTCGGAAACTGGAATCCGACTTTTTATTCCATGGTTATCAAAATTCTGTGACCTCCGAACAAAAAAGACGGTTCCATTTGCTTCATCCGTACTACTATGGCAAAAGACTCGAAACCAGGTTGCCAGCCATAGTCCACGAAGCTAGTTATCCCGGTAATATTTTCTTTCAATTTCGTCTAGAGGGGTAGGCGAAGGGAGAGAAGCGAAATATACGAAATGAAAGGGCGACGAAGGGTGTTTCGGGTGTTGACGTGCACAGGGACCACCGAGAGGTTTCACTGCGCAGCGCTGGTATCAGCGATGCCAGTCGGCAAATTATAGATGAGTATCAACCGCACGTGATCCGAGCAGATAATGCGGCAAATGAATAGGCTAGCTCGACAATGAGGGACCACCGTGACTCTTTCATACGGCCGATCCGGGCCGTAACTCCTCTCCCCTTAATCAGTTTTCGATCCCCTAATGATTTTGGGCGCGGTTACGGCCCCTACAGCTTTCCACCGAAACCGATAGCCGATGCGCCACGTTAAAAGGTTTACATAGTCATCGGAGCGACGCGCGTAATTCGCGATACCCTGATGCACATTTCCAGCAAGATTGATGGTCCATCTATCACCGGCCTGGGTTGAACGTTTCTTTTGATGCCTGGTTGACGTCTATGTCGTGGACGTTTGATAACGTGCCGTTGTTTAGATTCGCGAAATGCAAAAGATTTGTCAGATGGGTTGAATGAACTCTTTTATTTGGGCAATTTCCATTTTCGTTTACGTTTCGTTTCTGAGTTCGAGTTGCCGATGTAATTTATACAATTTATGACATGAGAATACTAGCTGTTTCTTCAATTATTTTGGCTATTTTACAATCCTAATAGCGATGTATCAATCTTAATTCTTAGGATGCAGGATTCATCATGATTAGATTACGGATGTTTAAAAGGAAATTTGAGAATGTAAAAATGTGAATGTAAAATATTTTATTAGATTTAAAAGAGACGTTAATGAGTGAACAGTTTTTAACCTACTGATTCGATATGGTTTTATCAGACAATATGTATTTTATAATTTTACGTAGCATCGCGAATAAAAATATTTAACGTTCACGATATATTCTTGTTATCGTCACACTAGTCGTTTTTACTTTCCCTTCTCACCTTCTTTGTCAGAATTCGCTCTAAACTTTCTAAATCCCCTTTGTTCCTTGTACGCTGTGAAACGCCGTTTTTTCAACGAATTGACCGCTCTTAAGAACATTTACCACCATACACATGTATATTACACACCTTGGCCTCCGTTTCTCTACCACCTTTACTTCGCGCATACTTTTCTAGAATCTAAATTTTTTTCCCCACCCTGTCGCGTTTCGTTTGTAAAAAATGGAAAAATTGTATCTCTAACACGTTAACTGAAATTAATTTTCTTAACGCGATATTTTTATATTTGTTACTCATTTTTCTACATTTTTCTATTACTGATTATTTTCACCTATAAATAGAGCAGTTTTCGTATAATTTCGACATCTGTGAAGATTTATTAAGATTAGTCGAGAGATGTTAACTAAATTAAGAAAAGTTTTTCTAAAATCTCGCTCATCCAATGTGCGTGAAATTGATTCAACAAAAATCTCCAGTATCATTGGAAATAGTAATCTTTCCATCGTTAATAACATTTGCTAAAAAGTATATCACCACGCTATATTAACAATTCGCGACTAAAACAGACAATTACTTCACAAATGATTAAACCCTACAAGAAGCTGGAAGCAACGTGCATGTTGCCTAATAGACAGGAACGACGACAAGATTTAACAAGATCAGACGTAAAGAGAAGTCGCATTAAGCAGAATACGAACTAACGAATCAATGGCGCTCTCCTTAAATCTGGATTCAAAAGGGACTTCGAGGGGGTGGAAATATCGCGACAAAAGGGTGTCGTAAAACAATATCGCCGCGTGGATTGCAGTTATTACGAGGTAGAACGCGAGCTAGAATCATCCGACCAGTTAAAGATTAAAATCTAATTAATCAAGTCGACGGGCCGTGGAACGGGGGAACGAAGCAAGAGAATGGAGAAATACTCAATTAAGCTCCGGGCCTTTTCGCCTCTCCTGGGGACTCCCAGAGAGATTTATCTTGGATAACCAGTCGCGGCGGTTGCGTATTTAAATCAAAGTGGTATTGAAGATAAAAAGGAAGGGAAGAGAAGATGTTGAATTCGGGACAAGGTACTCTTTGTCTTTTTCCAACGAGATTCAGAATTAACATATACATGTAGCTATGTACATAGTCTTTACACGTTCGAGAAAATATCTTATCCCACCATAAAGCATTCGAACGCTTGTAGACATCTTTTATGGTTATTTTTATTGTTATAGTATCATATGTACTATTTTAAAATTTCATTACCACTGTTACGAGACTCGATTATCGTGGTTATATTGCTAAAGTGTAAGACAAATCTGAAAATGTATATAAAAGCTATAAGGAGATGTCAGAAAAGTGCTTAGACAAACAATTAGTAAATTACCCATTATATGAATAAACCTCGATATTCTGTGTGATTTAACGTTTATTATATGCTTAGGATGATTATTCATGCTACATACTAATTTTTTACTAAATATATCTTTGCGATTGATCTTACATCTCTTTTTGTACATTCTCAAGTTGGTTTAAAATTTGATCAATAAAATCACGACTGTCGTGTTTCATTACAATGCCGATAAAATTTCAAAATGTTTTACATAACGTGTACAATATGGACATAAATGTCTCAAGTGGTAAATGTTCGAATATTTTTGTAAGCTAGTGTTTATAACACGGAAACAACTGAAAGCTTCGTCTCTGAAGACGAATACCGACTGATCGAAGGTAGTTAACCCTGTTAACCGTGCCACGGATCGATTTCTCTTCTCTTCGTGGATATTTCTTGAGATCGGATTACCGGTATCGAGAATGCCGGGGTTAAGATGTTGAGTGTACCCTTGAAGTACAAATGGTACTAGCGCCTCCACTTTTCCTTTTATTCCGGAGAGCCTGTTTACCACGATCGAATGTTTACGGAGACGATACATGTAGAGTGAGAATTCTGTGCGATTATTTTTGTGAATATTCATGGACATAATTTCGTTTGGAAAATTATGTACTATAGTTAAGAATTCGATGATTTCATTTATCGTGGATTTTCAATCAAATCAGTATTTTCATGGCCATAGCTACAAGAAATGGAACTTAAATAGAAATTTGTCTCAACAGCACAATAATTTACCAATTAATAGTATTAATAAATTGACAAGCTACAAGTTACATGTTGTAAATTTTCCCCTTTAAAATTTGATATCTATTAAAGATAAATTATAATGACTATATACATATAAATCATATAAATTTGTATAGGTTATATTTGCATCAATGGTTGGATCATAGGTTCCATTGATTATGTTGATAACGTTGCGTTATAGGGTGTTTGTTTTGTGTAATTCTCCCCTTGATCATACGTATTAAATAATTGAAACTTAGTAAATCGTAACCATACAGGTGATTTATAGTACGTGTATTTTGTTGCTTATGGGATTCGTGTGTAACAATATAAAGTCCAGAGAGACGTAAAATAAATTCAATCTGTTTTCCTATTACGTATGATCAAATTTACGATTTCACAGTTGATTAAATTTACATTTACATTAACGTATCAATTATCTAATATAATCTAACATAGTAATTATACCGTTTATGGACAATAACAAATTTACATTCCTATTTATATATAAACCATTTACACATTTGACATTACGAGTGTTATATAGTTGCATAAACTCGCTTTATCGATTTTCGTGTTCCAATGTAATTGAATTAACAATTTTCATCTTCAAAAAAATGAGAAGGCATCTCTATATTAAATTTAAGTTAATTTTAAGACATTGAAATAAATTTGAAGAAAGTAGAATTAAGTTTTAGAAAATCAATTTGTTGTTGACTTTACAGTAGATAAAGCAACAAATATTATCAAACAATTTACATTGAAATTTTTATTTTTCCTACATTTTGCAAGAAGGAAGATTTATATTAACTCACAGTGACTAGACGGTCGTTAGAGATTTCATAAATTATTTCAGACAGCGCGCGTAAATTAAATAAAACAACGGCGTGGAAATTGCGAGAAAGAAGTCTGCGTGAAAAAATTCGTGGACAAAGGCTTGCTGCGAGATTCAATGTTTCTTCACCCTTCGATAGTTTTTCTAAGTTAAGAGGAAGCAGAAACGTGCTGAACAACGGCGACGATGCGTTGATTAAAATGCATTCGTTGGATTTTTCGCGTCGACGCTTCCTTTTTTCGCGTTCCGACCACCGCCATGCGTGTTACCGGTTGTGCCCGTAATTAACGTTAATTTTTTAATTAGAATACCACCTCGAAACAACGATAACGTCGGCGTGCCACGTTCAAGAACGTCGTGACAGCCGAACGATGCAAAAATAGGAACAATGATGACGCGAGAATGTTAGAGGAAAATAAAATAATGACAAAGGCCTGTGGAGAAGTTAATGGTTGAAAGAATGAAAAGATTCGTTGGAGTGTGATTCTAACAATGTGTTATTGAAACTTTGGACTTTTTATTGAAATAATTGGAACATTTATTGAAACTTATTTTTCTGTACTTGTTTGGTTGTTTGTTGTTTATTACTTGTTTATTCGCAGTGTAACTTTCTTAAAACACATTCAGCTTTTGTTAAGAAAAGTTTTAGTAAAACCATTATGAGTGTGAATAAACTTATAATTTATTTATGTAAAAGATTTTTATATATTAGGTTGTCCCAAAAGTTTCTTTCGTTTCATAAGAGAAATGATAGATGCACAAGATTTTTTATTTTATATTATTTTATGGGTTTATGTATGATCCATTTTGTAGTAATAGAATAAAATGGATCAAACATAATTCAATAAAATAACATAAAACGAAAAATGTTGTGTATCAACTACTTCCTTATAAAAAGAACTTCTGGGACAACCTAATATATAACAAAGAAATTTGTAATAAAATAAAGATATTCGTAATAAAAAAAGAAGGCTGGTAAAGAAGGGATTATAGAATTTTATGAGAAAAATCTATTTGATATTAATAGTTAATATGGATCAAAGGAACAATAATATTACCCAGCTCGTTCGATTTTTCCATTTTTATCAAACCAATTGCATTACTACAATCCGTTCGCACACGAGGATGAACGATGATTTCACAGCGGACATTTTCTCCTTTTAATTCGCGCTTGACACGGCCGTTTGCTGTCCCAGGCAACAGGATATGCCTTTCAATTATTCCATCCATGCCACGCGTAACGTAATTCGAACTGTGCTCGCACTTTTTCGTATATACCTCCATACTATACATCTATATACCTCCTTCTATTTCCCTGGGCTCGTTCCTCTCTCTTTCTTCCTTTTTTCCCTGTTTTGAACGCGTGAAAACTGCAAAGTGTACCGCTGCGGGAAACAACAGAGAGAGAGAGAAAGAGAGAGAGAGAGAGAGAGAGAGCGTGAGGGAGAAAAATGGAATTTTCAACGACGCTTCGCTACCGGTCAAATGGGCTTTCGATCGACTCAAATGACCGGCGCTTTAATTGCGTTCCTTTTCCTTTTTTCCCTATCTTTCTCACTCTTTCTTTCGTGGAATCTCGTTTTTTCTCAGTGGTGACCTGACCGTGTAATTTGCAGCGTCCAACGCGGAGTTTATTCGTCCTAAGTGATGTAATCGGCGAATTTAATGCGTGCCCCGGAAAAATCCGGGACGTTATTGTTTTATCTGTAATAACGGACGCAGTGAGGGCGATTTGGCGCCTCCGTGAAAGAATTCACGCCTCAATGCCCAGAATTTTTGTTCCTTAAAAGCAATATAGATTATAGAATATTTACAGAAACTATGAGTGAACTGTATTTAAACTTTTGTAAAAATTTTCTATGTCAGTTATTTCATATTTTTGAACTATGTTAGGCGAATGACTAACTAACCAAATGTTCATTTTTTTCTGTTACAGGTAAGTGTGATCGATAATAAATCGAATAAACAGTATACTTCATCAAGAATCATCGAGTCATCAATGGTAAGTTATTTGATATGAGCCATCAGGGTTTATCGGTCGATTAATAAGCAGCCGTTCGACAGTTTGCGAGAGAAGCCGTCACTCCCCTAATAAATATAGATCGAGGCACGCGCAAGTTTGAGGAATTAATTAGTGAAAATTCAACAGTGGAATCAAGGGAAAAGGCGGGTTGGGCTGTAAAGATTGGACTGCATGGGCTAAGGGCGCGAGCGATGGAAAGCGGTAGACTTTGGTACTCGAGACTTTGCCCTTCCAAACCCTCGTAGCAACGAGCTTCTCCCTTGGGAGCTGCTTCTCCTTCTACTACTCATTCAACCTCGCTCTTCTCCATTTTCCACAGCCTCTCTCGTCAATGTTGGTATGGGAATCCGTAGAAAATCGTATACTTAAGGCTTTAGCTCTAACACTTTTTATTTTATGAAACAAATTGTGTTTTCAAAACTGTCTTTATTAAGTGCTTTCATAGTGAACACAAATAGAATTCGAAAGTTCAAACATAGTGTTCGAATTAATGATAAAACTTTCAACGATAAAATTTTTTACCCTCTTTCTCTTTTTTTGGCTCTTTCGACCGATACTCGATATTAACGCGTCCAACGTCAAGCCGTTATCGTTATAATAAAGAAGTAGAAAAAGAGTAACAAGGGAGAAGAGGCCGTAGACTGGGGTTGGGTGAAACGAAAATGGTGCAAGATTATCTACGACCACCAACGAGACTCTGTATGACTAGCCTGCCGTGCCAGATCATTTCGGAAACGACTTGTAGAAAGTGTATAATATTTTCCCAACTCGGCGTAAATTGGCACCCCCTTGGATATAGGGGTAATATTTTATGGTTATACGCTGCGACAGACCAAAGTTTGGGGAATTTGGCACAGAAATGTTGCGTAGCTCGTCGCCTCTCGTTGAGGCTTCGTGTGGGGCGATTAAACGGCGATTGAGAAGAATTGAGGTGGAATAAGGGGATGAATAGTTTTGGAATTGTGGAAATGGAACTTTAATAAGTTTTAGAATCTTAGAATTTTTGAGAAATTTCATTAAAAATTCTGGTAGTAGATCGCGAACTTTTATCTGTTTCTAAATAAAACTAATAGTGCAACTATTAATGGTTAAATTAATTTTTATTTGGAATTCTAAAATTGCAGAAGATTTCAGTACTTTTTCCAGAAATGTAATCAAACAAAAAAAATGTCACGTGTATCTTTATGCTCGTTTCAAAAGCTCCATCCAACCAAAAACATGCAGCCGCTTTTCACCGCATCCACACGATAGAGACGACAGAGCCGTTGTCGTGTTCCACGCAGTCCTTCGCGTTTTCATTTTTTCCCTCCGATTGTCTTCTTAGACGAATTACATCCCCGTTCCCTGAGCTCTTCGTTCTCCGTCTGAATAAATGACGAGGCTCCACGCAGAACATACTCGCGCACGCTCGTTGTTTGGTGATTTTTTTACGACTCGCCGGCGAAATAGCGGCACGAAGGAGGGTTCGAGCACACCGGGACTCGTCACCCCCCGGGGGCCTAACCCTCTACCTCCGGTTTCGTTTTCACACTCCACTCGATTATCCCGCGCGAAAATGAATGAATATTCGTCTTCCACGCCTAAGGCGCTATTCATATACTCCCTGTTTTAAAAACTTAATGTCGAACCTTATCAGAACAAGAAAAAGATTTAAGTAAACCTGAGTCTAAATATCATTAAACTTCGAAGTTTTAAGGATGTGATCGCAGTGAAAGCATACTCTGACGAATTGTCATTCCGAAGACTAAAATATCTGAAGATTAGATACAGTGCTAATGAAAATTCAAAACATTTCGTACAAGACACATAATACGTTCATGAAAGGTTTCTACAATCGTTCGAATATTTTCGTGAGCAACTATATATTCGTTGTATATAATAAACATAGAGACAGGATGAATTTATATTACAATTCAATATTTCACAAATGATAACGTATGAAACGTATATATAATGAAAACGTCTTATAACATTCTAATTTATAGATCTACTAATATTTGGACTCACATCTGTTACGGTCCTTTCGTTTAATTTGATAAGTACCTCGTGCTCCTCGAGTTTGAACCAACCCGTATGCTTCCAATTTTTATCTCTCTTTTTCTTCGTAGGTTCGCAAAATTCCACGCGATAATGTTTGTATTAGGCTGGGCAGAGACAATCATTAATTGTATTTCTCCCGCAGACGGTCTAATTAAGGCCACGGATGAATGAGCGTCCAGACTCGTCGCAGTGCGCCCAGCCGAGTGTTTGATTATTCATCTACGCCTTTCTTCCTCGCCTTTTTAGTTTTCATCCTCTTTTCTTCGTAGTAGCAGAGGCGGTGAAAAGAGGGTAGAACCAGCGAAGGCCTACCTACGGTTATGCAATCCCTGGGGCTAGTCCTTTCTCGCTGCTCACTCTCCTTTCACTCTTCACCACTCGACCACCTCCGCGAAGGGAAAGCCATTCTAATGCCCCATTCCGACTTTTTCCAACGACCCGGAACATCTAGCTTACGCTTTTCCCTCCAAAAAAAGAAATGAAACCTACCCTCTTGCAACCCTACTCGTATTATCTTTCGTTTCCTAGATGTATTGGATTGTCCGAAAAAATTCTACCAACTGTGACTATCTATGCATATTTGATAAATGAAATATTCTTGTCTGGTTCTTGAGAATCTTACTAAGGTTTATAGCAAAGAGAAGTGTACGTCTACATTTACAATTGACCAAATCGAAAGGTTGTAGAAACGAATACGATGTTTCGACAATCAGCACCGTTACTTCGATAGAAAATTTATTTTTCTTCGGCACAGTAAGTAATCGCGATTTTCATTTACGATACAAAAGATCGAAATAATATTTAACGTCCAAACCAGAATCGCAATTCGAAACAGCAAAATCCATTGGAAGCACTTATTATCTCTTATTCATCACACGATCCATCATCCCACAAAAATTGACTTTGCAATACAGTTACAGATTGCGTGGCTAGTATCTTCGTTTAGAGCTGATAACTATCTGAAGTTCCGTTTCTAAACATCTCTAGCCCAACTCGGAACACAGTTTCTGCTCGACAAACAAAGCTCACTATTCAGCTTCCATCGAATCTTACAAAACGGTCGAAAGAAAGGAAAGAAAAAGAAGAAACGAGGTTGAAGCGAGGCTAGACAGGGGCAGGCTATAATCATAACGATGGAAAGAAAACGTGCGCACGGAGGAGGTAGGCGGCGAAATAATATCGTGGAATAAAGCCCCGAGACGAATGAGCGGAATTTATTATCGCGTCAGCGGATAGTTGTTACGTTGCGAGGAAAACGAGCAAAACGAGGGGGAAAGCCGCGCGAGGGGGCGAAATGGAGAGAGCAGCGGTGGTCGTACGAAAAGAGAGAGGGTGCCTCTTTCTTGCCGACTCATGAATAACGCTTTAACGTCATTTTTTACGTCTCCCGCTGCGGCGAGCAGTTTCCAGAGAAACAACCGCGGAATCTAAGTGGCTCGAATGTGCGTATTCCGAAATTCACTGTTGCCTCCAAGGCGATATCTAGGGGCTCGTCGCACCCTAACACGCAAATTTACAGAGCTAGATGCATTTACCATTATCCACCCCGAAATCAAACCGAGAATACTCCTATTATCGGATCAGACGCGAGCTCCAGCACTGCAAAAAGCTCGGGCAAAGTAATTGACATTATCTACGCTGGAGGGGATAAAAGTAACGTGATTGTATCATGCGTGATTGTATATGCATTAAAGATGCACGCAGAGTGAAATCCGATGAAGAACTCGATGAGCTTTTTGGGAGATGAGAAAGTACACGAAACACGTTTATTTCGATGGACTTTTTGGAATGTTTGTGGCTGGGTTTTGTTTGAAGACAGTGGAAGCGTGTTTGAAGTGATATTCTAAATTGAAAATGATGGATGTGTTTCAAAGAGAATAAGAATTATTTCTAGGTTTAATTAAATATATGTATATTATATTCAAATTGTGAAATTTTTAAGGTAATACAGTGAAGAGTATATATGTAACACGAAAGCTAATTAAAAAGTTGTAGGAAGCTTTATTACATGAAACGGGCGAATAGGTTCGACGATAATTCTTAGATAACATTTTTTAAGAGCTTTATGTGACAGGCAAGTATCGATAGAAAAGGACGATTCAAGTTTCTCATAGTACATACAATATAAGTTTAAAATATCGAAGTATGGGATTTAATAGAAGTTTCAAAATAATTAGTAGCATCTGGTTAGACGGAACATTATGTTCTAGATTAAATTTTTCATTAAACATCGTACTAGTTCGTAGTAGTTAATCAGAAAAATAAATTGATACTTCCTGATTAAGAAAATAATCTACGAAACTTTCCAACATGTTTCACTGTAACCTATAATTGAATTTTGCTCTAGATTTTGCCGATTTAATCTTCCAATATCTTTGGTTTATAACCTCGTAATAGCTATCCTCAATATAGATTCTATAATTATCCAACCAACATTCAATCATGCAAAATTAATTCGTCATTGCATGAAACATCATGAGATCTAAGCTCATTGGTTGGTTCGATAAATTTGTATACTACAACGATAACGGTCGCTAATTGCTTTCCAATAATGAAAAAAAACGGAAGCAGGAGCAAGGTAAAAACGTGACAGAAGGGTGGCTGCACAGGGAGCAAAAATGCGAGGAACAACAATCGAAAAGGGGATGAATAAATCGCGTGCAACTTTGCGATCGATTCGATTAATGAGGCGTGAAATGGTCGAAAAGGAAAACGCGGAGAAACGAGCGATAAAACAGGCAACTAACTTCACGCGATCCACTAATAAATGATTTCTCTTCGGCAAGTCGCTTATTTGGATCGAATCGCTTAATATTTAACGATCAAAGAATTGGAATCCGAATTTATACCAGTTTTCTTTTTAATAAAATTGCGGAGCGTAAGCGAATTTTATATATGATAATAAATGTTATTAATTACTGAAATGTTGTATATACACATTAATAACTTTTGCTTATCATTTATGTTACTATATGCGTTATACGAAACATTTAAAGTTTTCATCAGTAACTGCAATGGGTATTCATCTCATTTTAAAGAAATTCATATAATACATGTAGTTCATAAATTCAAAAAATTTTACATGTAAGCGTTCAAGCACTTTCACGAGTCACTGTTCGAAGCTACTTCGATGTACTTGAGCTGATCGCTAAATCTGGATGCCTTAAGCGCAAACAGTTTCTGGATTCGAGGCTTCTTCTCGAAGAAGATTCCCGCGTACACGCGTCCTCGTGTAAATCCTCGTTCATCCCATAAAATACAGGAAGACGCACCCCTCTGCTAGTCGTCGAAATTGCCGGAGGAACGAGGAGCAATGATAGAAGGGATTCGCGTTCCTTCCTCTTCTTTCTATCTCGTTCTTCCCCTTTCTCGATTCCTTAACCTCACCCTCTGTTACTCGTAGATTCTCGATTATCCGAGACGACTCGGTGCTTCGAATCGCTCGTAATCGGACAAGAACTCGAACAAAGAAAACCAGAGACAGCGTAATGGCACGCGTAGACCGGTGCGGTAGCCGTGAGCGAGACGGAGTGACTGATCAAAAGAAAGCAGATTCATCGGCGCTGATGCGCATTAATGAACAGGAGGTCTTGTAATGGCGACGATGACGATTGTCCTACGAGATCGACGCCAGACGATGGAGTTGGGTTAGACAATGGGAATAGACTCCTAGATTTTTGACATTCCACGACGAGGTTTCCCCTTCCTCTCATTGTACGATGTAAGTAATATATGTGTAGGAATGTTTGAGAGAATTGGATGTAGCGTGAGTGTGTTGGTGATTTTCATAGAAGCTTGAGGATGAAAGTAGATTTTTAACTGAGATGTCTAACTTTAGAATTCTAGACATGGTATTTTTCAAAATAATTGACATTTTTAGTCGGATACTATTAAGTCTTCGTATTACCATCTATTACTCATTTATTACACCATCTCTGCGAATAGAAGAATATAGCGGTAAATATTAGTAAAGATTGCGAATCAGGTACAATCGTTCTTCTGAAAAGATGACAAGCATATCTGGGTTAATAATACGATAAACTTAAGTTTTGATTAAGAATTTATGTCTATCTAATATCTTAGAATAGTCAATACATCAACTGACACATCAGAATGGAAACCTGAAACGCGAATACATTACGAGTATGGTAGGATGTAGAATCTGTGACGTTGGTTTCTCGAAGGCGGGCGAGCAGCGGTCTAATTTAAATTTATTTACATTTGTCCCTTTTCTACAGGACGCTTCCTGCGCGCCGCTATGAACCCGACGGCGCTATTGATTTCGTCCTCACTCACGAACCACCTACACACCCCTTTTGCAGCGACTCTGCTCGCAGAGTACATCCCCCAGCCACCCAAGAGCACCGCGCCACCCTTTGCCCGCGGAAATTCGCTGTTACGAAATTCATCGATTCGTCCTTTCTGCTAGTTATCGGGACTTGACAGCGATGTCGGCCCATTCTCAACACCGTAAGTCGTCGGTTCGTCGATTCGGCTATATGAATTATCGGGGAAAAGAGAATAACACGAATCGATCCTTCTTTTCCTATTTACGAAGATCAACGGCTACACTCACGTTCAAAAGTCACAGAACATTTCTTTCGTATAAGACGCGTTAATTCGTTTAAACCGTTGTCGATTAAAACGATTAACACGATTTCGCATTCATGCGAGGAGACCATGTAAAAATTAGTAAAAAGTAATTTGCGAGAATCGCAAGAGAAACATGAGAGATGAATACGAATAAGAATCACACGTGTTGCACATATGGTCCCCTAACCTCGTTGGAATATTTTCGTTTGTTAGAATCGTATTTTTGAAATTCTGCTGGTTCTTGAGAAGTTTGATGATCGAAACAACTAACGGTTGGCTTGGTTTCGTTTAGACTTGATTGTTGTGTATGCCTAGAAAGATTTTTGCAGAATAGATAGTTTCTTATTGGCACTTGCTTGCTAGTTGAAAACTTTTGATAGTCACTTGTTGTTCTCGTGTACGAGAAGTTTTTGTTGGCTGTTGGGATTTGGGGCTGTTGCTGCTACGTTACGTTGATTTGAAAATGGTTTTTGGAAATGTTCCTATAGAGATATTTAAATTTCAGTTTATCATTATATATATATATATATATATATATATATATATATATATATATATATATATATATATATATATATATATATATATATAGTTGATTTAGTAAATAATATACGTCTTCCTTTCTTATGAGACTTCGATATAAATAATATTAACGCGGGAAAAATAAGAAATCAGAAATTATGTTTTCAAGCTACCTGTTAGGAACAAATATAGACAGCTTAAGACATTTAAAAGGATGGAAAATATACGTGGGAGATAATAGCTGAACGATCCAAAATTCCTGGATTTTCTGATCCAATAAGAAATTAATCATTGCAGCCTACAAAAGGGACTATCGCCCACGCCCAGCACAAAGAAAGGGAGAAATTTACATGCAAATAAAGTCAAGGTCTGTTGAAATTGAAAGAATGCTCCCTGTAATGCTATGGATATCGTTAAACACGCGAAATAATCGCGGGCGAAGGAGGTTTATCCGAAAATCAGTCGATCTTTCGCAGTTTGCTTGCGAGAACAAAGGATTCGTCGGGTCACGCTTTAGAAATTTTCAGGGGCGAGAGTCTCCATTGAGATGGAAATATCCAGGCGGTGGTGCTATTCAAAATTTAGTATCGGAACTCTTCCGAAATTACATTTTATAGAGGCAATTCGTTCCGCGCCGCACCGGGATTGGCTTGCATTAATAATGCCTTTATGGGGCGCACCGGGTGACCCCGAAGTCAGCAGTCTGCCTCGATTTTTCACGATAACCTGGAACCAAAGCTCTCTCAGTGAAGGCACGATCGAAAGAACGATGCTTTCTATTTCTGCGTCTTAAATTTTCGATACTGATCCCTTGTATATATGACACAGTGCCCGGTTTTTCTAATAGAAGAAAGTCGACTAGCAGGTGGATGTGTGTTATATTAGATATTTAATAAATAAAGTTAAATGGAATAATGTAGATCAAGCAGGTATAAAGGAATAATCGTTGTGATTTTTACTCATCATTTGTTTTCTATTGTCGATAGTAATTCACAAAATCTGATGAACAATTTGATTAGGCAAGATACAATGGTTAAACACAATGATAAATATGAAATAAAAGTTTCTTGAAACCTAGCAAATATATATCTTTTTCTTCTCATTTTTATAATGATTAATATTTAATTTTATCTGCTTAATAATTACACGCTTCAGGAAAAAATTTGAGAAGACGGATTATGTATGAAACGTATATTACGTATAAATGTTTCTTGAGGGACGAATGCATTGGCAAGAAACAATTTGATTAAACGAGAACTATGGGTTTCGGTTTTCAAATTGAAAATTAATACCTACCAACCAGAAATCGAAACTTTGCTGTAATACTAAAATGAACAGCAACTAGCAATAAGCAATAATTAATGGTAATTTCGTGAGCGACCGCAATTGCTGCCGCCACAAGTGGAATTGTTGCATAGGGGCCACAACTTTGTCCATGTCATCCTAAATGGAATCAAATTTAGTTATACTAAAATGTTGTACAGGTCTAATTGCCGACACTTTTACCATCATATTATGTACGTATTAATTTTGAAGAATTATTATAAGAAACAGATATAGAAGAAATTGTATTTGAAATATAGATTGTTTTATATATAACGAGATACAGATTGTTCTCTACAGGTAGAATGATGATTATTTTAATTTCCGATTTAACGAACTTTCAATTATGTATGTGCTAATTATCGAAAATCGATTATACACAGATTCTTATTAAACATTCATTTTTATATTACTCACGTATTATAACTTTATTTCTCTATCTTAGTTAACTATCTACTATTTCATTACTTTCTTACTTAATTATCTAATTTCCTTTTGTTCGAGTGTTTTGCAAAAGTCCTTACATAATAAACAATTTTCTTTAAATCTTATCAAATATTCATATAATATCCAAGGTATAAGGAGAATAAATCGATTGTTAAAAAGCCCTAGGTACTTTCCGAATAACTCAATAAAAGGCAAAGAGATAAAAGTTTACTCGTAAGGCGTAATTGCAACAAAAAGGACGAGTTAAAATAACGAGTTTGAAATCCGATTAAACTCTCAAAACGACTATCAATTCCTCTCTCTGCTAAGGTTTCGAGCACAGTTCTCTGAAACTCGAGAAAATTGTAACCGCGTGACGCGATCATACGCCAACGGAAAACCCATAAATTAAACCTTCACCCCGGAGGGAAGAGGGAATATTTTCCCAGAGACAACGGATAATTTCTCGAACATCTCGACTGGTTGACCGCTCGCAAACTTTCTCCCATCGAGCGCGAAAGTTAAAGCGGCTTTTTAACTTCGACGCATGTTACTCACTGGGAAAATGGATTTGCAAAATCCGGATAGATAAAAATCGATGCTTCGAATTTGTCGTCTCACTTTGTATCTGTAATAGCGTTTGCTATGTAAATTCTATAATAAATACAGCGCTGTGCAAATATATTTTGTAGCCATTGCATATATATTTATTTATTTACCAGATAAACATTCTGATACAAAAAGATATAACGGAAATTAACGAAGCGGGAAATATACATAAGAAGAGAAAAAGAAGAGACAGATAGACGTAATAAAATAAATGGAACGAATAATTAAAATATACGTTAAAATATACGGAGCGTCTTAAACATTCTAGGGATTCGCCAAATATGTCACTATCCTGATAAATGAAGTTAGTATGTATAGACATTCGAGTTAAGATACACTTACAATAAAATACAACAAACATACTTCCACTTAGACCATCGTCTCACATTTTTATCTGCAATAAAAAATTTAATTCTCTAACTTTCTCAGCTCTTTATATACCTATCGTAGCTCATGTGTCCGCAATTAAATCCTCGAAGGTACTTTTCGTTGCTTTCTCATGGAACGAATCTTTTTGCTAAACGCATTCAGCGCAAGTAAAGTTTAATGCAGGAAAATCGCGGTGCGGTGACGCACGTAACGTCGTAAGCCCGTGTCATGCCTCAGGGACGCATTACAGTCGGTTAAATGTGTGTGAAGGTATATACGAGTGAGTTTTTTTATGGCTACCTTGCCGATTTTTATGATATCACCAAAGAGGCTGTTTGGTTTAAGTTGCAATACCAAGCCTTCTTGGCCTCTGTGTCGACCAATACCGTATTGAAGCAATTGAAGAGTATCTATATGGAGGAAAAGTTACTAGTTCATTTTTATTGATTTTCTTGCCTTTTATGTCATTTAGTTGCTCACAGACAAGTGTTGATCGGAAGTCTAAATAAGTAGACATAAAGAAAAATGTCACTTACTTATAGTTACAAACTAAGATATTTGAAAAGGAAATAACTTCTTATGTAGGTCGAAACATATAAACATTTTATATTGCATTCAAGATATTACTTCTTTCTTTGGATTTCAGAACTTTGCATTTTCTGTTGTAAACTAGGACAGAAATAAGTATGTAAAGTGGAGATTAGGAGAACGTATGAGGTAACCAAAAAAATCCTGTTACTTTCTTTATAAAAGAAAATAAAGATCTAAGGAATGAAGGGAATTGTTCATCAAAATAAAAGTGACTATTTTGGTAATGAAAATTATATTTTTCTGTATTGCTATATCATTCTTCTCTGTCACAAAGGAAACGGTATAACTTTTTTGGTTACTTGATAATACCGTGCACCAATTTACAATTTATCCGCAACTTATAAAATTACTAAATTATAAAATTACTAATACCGACAAACGTATCCGAATATTCTACTTCGATACACGCTTTCTTCTTCCTCTTCTATTAAACGGAAACCACGCTCCGCGGGGCGCATCAACCAGGATTTAATTGATCGTAGCGCGCCCCGTCACCCGCCGCAGCCCCGACATTCCTAAACGAACGTTTGATCGATCCAACAATCCGAAAACGAGTCGTAACATGTACCTACCGATGGCACGTCGCTTTAATCCCTCCCTTTGCAAGAAAAAAAGAAACACAGAAGAGGGTAGACGTCAGGAGTAATGAAAAATGTATCGACTAATCGCGAGATCGGCCCGCGATACGTACACTCCCGTTCATAAATATTAGCACACTTCTTGGTTTTATATAAAATGCGATAATTCGTTCAAGTCACCGCTCAAATGATTACTACCGACAGTGATTTTTCATTGCAAGGAAACCAAGCAAAAGATTGCAAAATAGTGGCAAGAGGAACTTGAATATTAACTAAGACTCGTACGTATTGTATAAACGATTCTCTAACTTTACTGGAAAATTTATGTGCGAATTAAATGCAAAACTCGAGTATTGAATTAAAATCTCAGTTGGAATTTGGAATTACGATAGAAAATTAAATCACGCGACTGCCTGTAACGGATATAGACGAAGAGAAATTTAACGTTATCGTAGGCAAAAATGAAATTTTTATCGTAACGTTGAATATGTGGATTCTCTATCCATCTTAAGATTCCATCGCCTTTATCTATCTTTGCGCAAGTTTCAAATCGGAGAATAATTATTAAAGACTTTAATAAATTCTTAAGCATTTCTGAGGTTAACCTCGCTACCTAGAAGTGTTTTAGTACTTGTAGACAAGAATGTACCAACGAAATCTCGTTGATCGCGTTTATTTTCCTACTTCTAACCCACATTTCATTCTCTACACTTACACCGATCGATCGTTTTACCGTGGAAGGTGCAGCAAGTGCATTCCGTGCTCGATGAAGAATGCGAGACGGAATCGCATTTGAAGTGCAAACGCTCGCAAGATAACGGAATCGCCGTTGGCGACCACAGTTACGCTGCTTTCCATCGATTCGATCAATTCGACGCGACTAAACTCGAATAGAACTGGATCCAGGTAAACTCGATTCGGCTTACGTACTTCGAATTAGAGACAAACTCGCCGGTTAGCATCGTCGATCTCTGTCACCTGTCGATCCAAGATGGTCTCTCTCTCTCTCTCCCTCTTTCTATGTAACTTTCGATTTGAAACGTTAGAGTTTTGACTCTATAGCGAAACAATGCGTGCAGAATTTCGAAGATTTAAAAAAAAACTTTTCCAACGTATTGGATGCTTCGAAAAATTCGTACTGTTTTTATTATGAATTTTTATCTAACGATGACACGTTCGAACAAATATAATACTAATTCTATTTGGATACTAAAGAGAACAATAAACTTAAATATCCATATGTGCCAACTGTCATCGATTATTTGCCAGTTTTCTATTAAACCTTCTTTTATGAAACTTCTATCCAGCTCTGTTAATTCTCAGGAAAATTGCGTTACTTGTGTGACCTAGCACAATATAATCGTCAAATTCGATAACTTGTGATTAAGATCTCTCTCTAAATCTGTATCTGTAAACGATATACGATGACGGCCGACCAGTACTTTTCTTTTTGCCATAATTTTCAACATTTTATAAGAAACTGTGTATTACTTTACGACTTCTTATTACTTTCGATATTTTTCCTACTGATAACTGTTGCTGTTTTAGTTCAAGAATTTGCTTTTTTTCAGACTCGCTTAATTTTTTTCGGCGTCCCATACTTACAAATTTATATAACATTGTACTATAATCTTTACTCGTTGATAGATCATAAACTTCTGAACAATTTCTAAACATATTAACAGAGTGAACTATCATTTCGTTCTTAAAATAAAACAATTTTTTTTGTTACACACTAAACCTCATAAGATTTTTAATTATTTTCAACGAACCGCGTATCCTGAGCTCGTAATGTTTTGATATTATACGTTACAGACGAAAAATTTTACACGCGTCATTGAGAAATTAAAGATAGCCCAATTGGGCTATCTCTTTGACGAGGAGTCTATCTTTCCTCGATGACATTTGGTTATTTCATCGAAGATTCAAGTGGTTAATCGACTGGCGGCTCGCGTTTTGGCTGGCGTTTTCGAAAACGACTCGTGAACTCCCACCTGGGACACAATTAGTCACAATCTACCTTAGTTATGACTTATTCGCCGCAGCTGGCTTGGCGCACAAATTACTTAACTTGGTCAGCTTACTCGGAACTTGTTACGTGGCGCGTAACTTTGGGCCCTGACTTTACACCCGTCGTAGATTCTCATTAGCCGGCTTTTCGTCGTTGTCGTCAATGTCGTCATCTTGGTACGAGCCAGAAAGAGCCCTTAGGGTCCGTCGCGATCTCGCTACCATGATATTAGTTCGCAGTTGTGTAATTGTTGTATTCTGGAATACGATGCATCTCGTTTCGCGAGGACCGCCAAACCCTGTCAATCGTGGAAATTCGATCGATCTGCCTGAATGTTATCTTCACGATAATGGATCTAATTAATTACATCCGTATAAATGCGGCATACAATTTCGTCACGACTTTACGGAAATCGATTCTCGAATAATTAAATGTATCAGGGAAACTGGTATTTACAGGCGATTCGACCCAGCTTTATTTTCACTCGATGCTCAGTTTGTTTGAACTGGTTTTCCCGGCTTTTTGTCGTAAACTGATGGAGCGATATCTATTTTACACGTGAACAGATAAAAAAAATCTACTTGTCAAAGATGGAAGATCGTGGGTGAAATAAATGAATCTCATTTGAGTCTAAGAAAAGATCCAAATTGGACCGAAAGAATTGAACCGACGAGATTCGAAATTAAAATAAGAATGTTTGAAATTTTGATCTTATCAAGGGCTGTGAATCTTAATTTCTTGAAAAATCGTCGAATTATATTGCGTTAGCCCATTTTATAAATAACCAAATTTTTCTATTTTTTCTTTTTTTTCTATTAAAACAACGACAAAATTTTTATTCTCCATTTATTCAGATATATACGCGAATCGATAATATTCACAATTTTATGGCACATTGTATCGTTATTTTGTTTTTCGACTAAAAATGATCAATGTCCAGCAGGCCATGTCGCATTTCGACAGGCATCACTATGAGAAACAATTAACCGGTTTAAAAAATACCGAGGCACTAGAAATACCGATTCGATCGGGCAACGTTTTAACAAGTGAGACTGGAAAATGACAAATTTTCATGCGAATGGAAGCCCAGTGAATTTAATGAGAGCACTGCCGGCACGCAAGGATCTGTAGGACGTTATTAAATGCGTGCGCGGAAATATGTAAAATAACGTCGGTATAACGGGATGTAGAACGTTGAAAAACGGCGCAAGCATGTTTTTAATATTTACTCGGTGGTTGTGTATGCGCCATCGAGCGAAAAATCGTCGATTTTCGATGAAAACGACTAAACATTGTCGCGGATACACCGTATTCGCGTTTTGCATCTCCATATACAAGGTGTCAGTTGAAAGAAAGGTTCGTCAGTTGATTTAAATACTATTAGACTGGTGTATATGAAAATGACGTTTCTTTGAACTTCAAATTTGGCGCACTGACATAATCCATCTAATTTTGCTCTGTCATATTGAAGGAGAGGAAATTTACTATAAATCACATATATTCGATGTTATTATTTTTTTACAATAACAATATAAAACTTCATTACCTTGATGTCAATGGCTAATGAGAACATTCGTTTGATTTTCCTATGCGAATTAAAATTTGTAAAAGGTTAAATACGTTTCTCATCAACCACTATTATATAAACTATCATATAAACTACGTACAATTAAGGTTTTATTACTTACACGCACCTTAACTTAATAGTACGTTTCTAGGCCTCACGACATTTTTCTATATAAGTCGTTTTCATCGTTTTGATGTTTAAAATCGATTTATTTTGTGACGCCTTGTATAGTCCATGTTGCAGCAAACCGAGTTCCTTCGTGGAAATTTCCAGTTTCTCTTGAGAGGCAAATTGCGAGCGTCCTGTGAAAAGCTTTAAATTAAATTTCAATCTTGTTAGTATTACGTTAACCACCGAACAATCCCGAGCGTGGCTTTCATTGCGAGTCGCGGAGGAAAGTCGTGCTCGGTCTGTGCAAATCCACTTTGGCCGACGAGAGAAACGAAGAAAGGAAGACAAACGGTTTTACGAAAAACCACGATCGACTCGCTTTTCAAATCACCCCTTATAAGTTTCCATTATTTCCTCTGGCCACAATTGTGCCCGGTTCACTGGACGTTCGATCTTTTGTGCTAACCTTTTCTTCTCCGTGACCTGGCACCCAAGACAAATAACCTCCCGATCGCCTGTGGGCTTTCGTCAGTTTTTAAACTAGGAAAAATAGTGTCAAACACCGTGATTAAACAGACTATTCGTTATTGAGGAATGTATAGAAGAGAAAGAAGCTTGGCAAAAGTTTCACAATATCGTCTGGCACAATAATTTACTAATTAATAAAATTAGAGACCTCTCTCCTACGATTTTAAAATTATAATTTATAAAATTTACCTCTATAAAATGTCTTACTTTATTAGCAAACATGTCACTGTTACACAATTACGTGACAAGTTTCATTAGTAACAAAATTCATTTTATTGAAAATTCAACCACAATGATCTTGTTAATCCATATTTGTTTAAAATTTAAACGATGCAATAATAATTGGAACTTTATGTATAAGATTACGCCGAACGAATATATTGTGTAATTTTAACATCATGATAACTAGAATAAACAGCATAAAAATAATATGCATAAAATATATGAAATATCCAAAATGCTTAAATGAAATTTTCAATTATTTTTTTAACAAACATGAATTTGTATGAACATCCTTAGTCTAATAATAAATCAACAATAAATAAGGAACTTTTTTTTTTGAACTCGAGGAAGAAGCAGTAGTAAAGGTTGCCTGGTTAACAGGGATATCCCTTTCTCCGGGAAATAAACTGATGATTTAAGGCGTCTGAAAAAGGGATCTTTATTTCGCGCGGCGCACTTATTTCTGTAACGGGTCCGGGCTAAGGGCTGATTAATGGGTGTTAGTTTTATTCGTTCGTACCCAAGCTTTCTAGTTGGCTGCTGCTTCGAGGCTGGCCTTTATCCCCGAGGTCGAAAACCAGCTACCCCCTAGAATCTCGCGTCGCTCGACCACTGGACCATGAAATGATATAATGAAAAAGACGCTGTTGCCCTCACTCCCCCCCCCCGTCCTCTTTATTATTATGTTTCTCATCCTTTCTCTTCCGTTTTCACGGAGAATTTCTCCAACCAGAGGAATTCTTTCCTGCTTTCCATTACTCTACCACCATTTTTGCTGCTGTTGCCGACAGGTTGTGTAGATTGTCCCTGTATAGTGAACGATGCGCGAACAATTTTATTCTCGAGACGTATTAATGCCACTGAGAATCGTTATCTACGAAATAGAGATCTTCGAATGAAGAGTATGAATTTAGCGAAATGCGAGCTTCAAACGTGCGCATTGAGGGCTTTCGACAAGTAACACAGGTTACTGGTATTCAAATTTAGTCTATACCTATACAAATCAGAGAAAATCGGGAAATTGATTCTTATAAAATATAATAAAACTATCATACCGTTATAATTTCTTTAAAATATTCTATATTTGATCAAAGTAATCTCCGTATTTGCTTCGTCATCGAAAAGTCTTCGAACGGAGCTGTTATAATTTGTTCATTTATAAAGCTCTTTAAACCAACTGGTTCAATTAATCGGAGATTTTTATTACGACTTTACACACATGAGTTCTTTACAATCTAAGCTTTCAAATGGCTTGTCAAGCTTTCCCTTGTTCTTCTGTAAAAGTCCTGATACCTTTGAATAAACGAGGGTGCAAATATACGAGTAGTCTAGTTACACCGTATCTATTTGAATACACGCGAATTATGCTTGTAAGAGTCACCCAGGTCTCAACACCCATGTCATCAAACTCATGACAACTACTTAGGACCACTCGGAAATTGAGGGATCTCGATCCCATGGGACTCACATAGGGCTAACCTTGGAAATTCGTCTATTCTGACCGTGAACTCGTGGGATTCCCAGAGGGTCAGCTTGGGATCGAAGGATTCTAACCTCTCTGACTCCCTAGTGGTGAAATTCACGTGGAATTCAAGCCCCAGTCTCGAACAGACGGGCTTTGGCATCCATAATTTTCAGTTGCTGGATCATTCTGGGTTTACTTTTCGTAAAACTTTTGTTGATCCTTGATACTAGGTTAAAGTACAAATATTCTTCGTATACTTTCATTGAAGTTTCTTTCAAACTCCATTTTTTTCTCAGTTTCTCAATTTCATTACACGAGTATAGAATTAACGTTCGATTTATTTTCACGAGTGTGTTCGTGGTAAAGAAGATTATACGCATGATAATAGCTTCCAACGTGAATTAAAAATATTTGCAATAAAATTTTGGCTATCAACGAATTAATTTAGCTATCAATCTCTTGCCTTACGTTTTCCGCTCAGCAATTTGTAAACTAAATACACCGGTAAGTCACAGCGTAAATTAAACTTCAAATTAAGCTTCCTCAAACCGTTCTCGCCTCATAAGAGAAACAGTTAATCCAGAAATCTCCAAAGATCGAAACTTTACTATGAAGAAGAGAAAATCAAAGAGGAAGTTAAAAATTCAAGAACGCTCGTGGTCAACTGGAGAGGAACGTTTCTGGTAACGAAAGTTCGCTGTAAACGTTCGGATCGAACAAAAGGCGAGTCGAACAGCGCTTAGCGGTTGCGTTTTCAGCGATTTGTAAATCGCGATGGCGTGTTACGGCGCAGGTTGGCAGTAAAAAGGTGGAGGGAAACTTATGGAAGTAGCATCGTTAATTTAAAAAGCAAGGATCTCTTACTGGAAGAAGCTTAGCGTGCGCTCTTTCTCTCCTTTGGACGTGGAGAGTGGGCATAAAACGAATGGACGAAGCTGGTATTCGTTACAGTCCAAGAAAAGGAAAACGAGCGAGCTGCTTGAAAAGTCTGACCCCAGTTTCTCTGTGCCGCACGCTTTTGACCCAGTATTACGCCAGTGGCACAAGTGGCCTAGCTCGACGTGCTCAAAAAGCGTATGTAGATAACGAGGAAACGTAATAGCCACTTTGTCCACGGCGTTTCCATGATGTATCAACAGCCGTCTGCCCCGCGCGTTCTCATTCTACTGCCTGTGAATTTTATTACGTATACTGCGTGACCACGTTCACGCGCACTATAATTGACAAGAAAGAGTGTGGAACACTATTCACCAGTTTAGTTAAAACTTTATGTACTCAGAGGTTTCCTTAATTCGTTAACGAGTGACGAGATGATGAAAATTGTAGTGGTGCATAAGTCAGGATTTAGAGTATTTAAATATAATTACGCACTTCAACGCTTAAAAGTGTCATCTTTTCAGTTTCATAATAGAACAAGTTTTATGATTATATATTAACTAATTATATACTGCAATATATTTTCGTCAGTTGAAAGGAATATAACCAATTTTTTATAATAACGAGTGATGAATATTATTTTATACGAACTATTACAGACATTGATAAATGATAATTTTATCATACCTCACGTGCATATATTTCAGGCTTGATAAATTGATCGTTTGTTAATTCCATCTTGGCAATATGCCCTACGTTCGTTTAGTTGAAACGATCCGCTCTAAATGCGTCAAATAAACGGACATTGCGTCAAATACGGAGATTTGTTCATAAATGAGAGACGTGTTCATCGTACAGGTGTGATACATTGTATATCACTAGATGTCATAGTTGGTCTAGTAATTTGTACGTACGAAATCAAACCAAAAACGTATATAGGAGTCGTAAGATATTTGCAAATTTTCTACATTGCAAACTTATACCTTCGAAAATGTGAAAAGATAGCATACAGCATGTAGACTTAAATATACAGTTAACGCTAAAGATAGTCTCGCTAAATATTGTTGCTCATTGATATAGTTTGATACCGTACTTATATGCTCCCAATAAATATTTTGTAACTTCTATATACATTTTCAGGTCCGTTTAAAATTTTACCAATACAATCACGATAGCCATATCTCGTTAAAGTGTTAATGACATTTCAAAATGTTTTGTATAATATATACGTAAAACGTTTTTAAGTGTTCAAATACTTTCGCTAGCCAGTGTACATATTTGAATTTACAAGTTTGTAGATTCGTCTGAGAATTTCGATGGTGTTTGTGGAAGAGCCAGGGGCAGGCGATTGCTTTATTCTGATACACGGTTCACTTTATCTGGCTACGTGTCGTTGGACGCGAATATTAAGCTGCACGATCCGTGTGCCAGGTTAGTGCATAAACAAAACGGGCATCGTTAGCATCGATCCATCGGGTTGTGCGCTTCGTGTTATCGCGTCGCGTTTCGAAATCGCTTCTGGTCAATGATCAGTGAATTCCGATTGATGTCGGCTATGTTGGTTTTGTTTTCGATTACGTTATTGCACGGGGACCGCGTTTTTGATAGGGACGCTGGTATTGTCCGTGAACGAATTCCAAAGTTACAATGACCAAACGAGCTTAACGGAAACGCGTGGGTGGAGGATTATATTGTCCACGTTTTTATTCTGCCTCGTTACGATCCTTTTTTTTTCCTATTTATGAAAATTAACAACTATACTCTCGTTCGCAGGTCATAGAACACTGTCCGTTTTTGATAAATCTTCGTTATTTCATCACACACCTCCATATTGGGACACTTTTTGCTTTCACATAGGATATGATAGTCATATTTTCTTCGGAAATATCGAAGAAAGAGAATTTCTCATATTAATAATTAACACAAAAAAATCTCTCTCGCATTAACAATAAAGAATAAATTATTACGATGGACGTTAAAATACAAGGAACGGAGAAGAACGTATTCCAGTTGTTTTAATAACAGAATCGATCAAATTTCTCTTCTTCGAATTCCCAATTCACGAAAGACTTTTTCCATCAACTTCCACTTCGTACATTTCGAAATTGTCGAAACCAAACTGGATTGTTATTTCATCGAATACTAGCATCGCGATACGTAGTCCTTTCTCTTTCTCTCTCTTTCTGTCTCTGTCTCTGTCTCTCGCTCTCTTGCTCTTTCTAAGCATCCGCGACTGAGACTCCATTAAGACGGAAAGTTGTGGAATCGGGAGCAATTCGGGCGATCGGCGCCGATGGTTAATTAAATCAGAATCAACATCGAATTAAATTGAAGCCTGGTGCCGCAGAATCATCTCTTATTCTACGCGGTGGCGCGCGGATCGTCTGAAAACTTTCGATAAGAAGAGAAGAAAGAGAACAAGGAGGCCGGAATAGCAAAGGGTGGGCACACAGGTAGTGAAAAGAGAGAAAACTGGAAAGGAAAGGCGACTAGAGTAGATCGAATAAGAGTACCCCGAAGTATCTGGTCGAATTCAGGTTCATTCCTTCCTTCCTTCCTTCCTTCCTTCCTTCCTCGAAGCTTCCTTCCTTCCTTTCATTCCAAGTTTCCAATGTATAATTCCGAACTTTCCGCCGACAATGGCAGTTCGCCGCAGTTCCGCAACACAATTGATCGCACCGTCGCGATCCACCTTACCCGGCTGACACCCTCCGTTTGCCACGAGCTTGAAGAATCGAAAAGAAGAGCAAGGTACTTCGAGTCCCATGTAAGTACTCAGATACGCGTGTGCCAGGCCTAATTTAAGACATTTGCAGGCAGAACATCTGTTTCTTAGATCGTGTTAATCCTGTTGCCATACGCAATTGTTATCTTTCGATTTTGTTTTAGCAAACAACAAGATTTGCATCTAATGCTGCGATGCTATAGAAATTATGTACAGTAACAATTGGAAACATGAGATGTTTTCTAACATTAAAAAAATACAATTAGGTGGAGAATGCGCGTAGAAACATTACGAAGTTACGATACTGATAGACACCTTCGCTGTTGTTGAAATTTTAGCTTTTATCCCCAGAAACGACGTGTTTCTTTGATCCTAATTGTCGTTATGTTTAACTTTGTGGACGATCTATTTAAACAATGATTGGTGAAATATTAAAATTATCGAGTCTAACATTAATGGAATAACGAATATTCCAATTATATAGTAAATATTGTGATATATAGCGTAAATGTTGCATCATAGTCATGAATTTTTATTCATATAAATTTTCTAATGGAACAGACAGAGAGAAAAAATTTGTTCCAATGTATTTAAGTGAAACCGTTCGATGACCTACATAGAAAGCCAATTTGGACTAATGCGTGTTTCTAGCTTTAAATATAAATTAAAGTGGCGAAGACTAGTATCCAGGTTTAAAAAAAGGAAAATAAGATATTGTGTGTACGCAGGTGTACGTAGTATTCGTTAGAGTCGTGGAAAGCGTATGTACGTATCTATATGCGCTCACGTATCGAGATGGAACCATGTAGAACATACGGCATATGAGGATACGTTTTGGTAACGAGAAGTATCGGCGTGCAAACTGACGAGTTGATTCGCAACGTTTGAAAACTAGAGAATTTACATTGTATCGGGAATAAACAAGTTGATTGAAAATTGAGCAAAGCTTCTCTTGATAGTTTTGCCTCAAGTGAATCAATTTTACTGGCTAGCTTTTATCGAAAAAATGTCGACGTAAAACACAAATTTGGCGGCAAGTTTTAGTGAAATCTATCTATTTCAAACCGTTCCTTTGTTTCAAAGGAAACCTTTGTGATACTTCAAAAGTTCGTTTGTCAAAAATTAGCTTTTACATGTTTAATCTGCAGAGTAGAAGTAAAGATTTCTTAATTGTTGGCAGATAGACGAATAATTTTTTTTTCGTCACGCTCTAATACACAATTCATATCAAGATAAGTCATCTTCATGACGGTCCCTCAAAAATTTCGGCTTTGCTATCGGAAACATCGTAACGGAGGGACACGCAGCTCGTGCAGAAAATATGGAAATGGTGGTTCGACGTGTGCAACGTTCGCCAGGGGGAGACAAACCTCGCGGAGGGTTGGTTTCGTTGGTGCAGCGAAGGATTCGTGCGCGCGATAACGGAAAAAACTGTCATAAATCACGGAGGCTCGGGAGAATCAGAAGCGACGGATAAAGGAATAGAAGGAAGAGGAGAGAACGCGAAAAAGGGGATGGTACATAGGGGTGTGAGAACGCAAGAAAGGGAGAAAGAAAAGCGAATGGGGAAGGCTCGAAAAGTCGGAACGAAGGAAATATATCACTGAGGCTATCTCGACGTCTCTCGAAGCGTGGCATAACTAGTGTAGCGAGATGGTATCGTTACCTCTCTGACCGGTTGGATCGGGGCGTTGGATGAGTATATTAGACGGCCAGACCCTCTTAGAATTCGCTTTGCAGCGTAGCTGATGAATGTGGCGTAGACACGCGTCGTACGCGAATATTCATTCCACCCGGTGTGTAATGCGCTACACTCATGTTCATAAGTTACAGGACACTTGCTAATCTTACATTAATTTTGGTAAAATAGATCTGTAATAAAATCTTCGAAACAGTCAGATAATCGTTAAATGATGGATATGTGGTATTTTCTCATCTAGTTAATTTCAAATTGATTTTTTCAATACCACGTATGTATACTTTTAACTTGTCAGGTGCGAATAGTTGAAACATAATATCTGTTTTTCTATTGTATAAACTACATTTAATTTAAATTTCTCGGTTTTAAATTTGAGTTTCTAAAATATTTTGAAACGAAAATATTTAGAAATTTGCTAGCGTAGAGTGATTTCTGAAGGATAGTGTACCTTGACCCTTGTTTCGTTTCGGTTCGTGTTGTCGTGGGGACTATGCTAAATCTTGCTGTTTTCACGTCACGTACGCGAAAGGGGGAGATAATAGCTATTCAAGGTTGTTTAAATAGCGACTGATTAATTTCGACCGGGCTGACTTTCTCATTTCGTTTCGGACGACGCGACGTTGATACGAACGATAATGGGGCGTGACATGGTTGAACGCGGTCGTGTTGTTTTGAGAAATGGGAACCGGCAGATTGGGGGAATTCGAAGTCGTTTTGAAATCAAGTAAACACCGGATCGGAATGTATGGTTTTATTTGAACACGTATAATCATGTTCAAATGGTCGTTACAGGATGTAAGTGTATTTCGATTAGGGGATTATGTTTTTTAAATTATTGCTTTATTTAATATTTAGAACACAAGGTATTTATTTTTCTCCTATCGAATTTTTTTATTCGAGATTTTGCGCAATGCAAATATTTTTGTATTATAATTGGTATAAAAATTATTAACAATACCATCACAAACTACATTGCTCGAAAAATATACATATCTGTTCCAATAAACCGTAAATACACGAGTAACATCTATTAGAACTACTTGAAGTTTAAACCATTACCGTTGCAAAATTATTGAAAATCCTGAAATCCAGGTACAATCACTAGAAAGAGTAAACCTTCCCTTGCAAAATGCTTTTTATTTTATTTCGATCCAACTTTCCGCTACTGAGATATCATCGTTGGATCAGAACCGAATTCTTCGATAATTCTCTAGCGCTGTTTCGCTCGCATGTTCAGACTTCTCACTCGCACCGCGTCACTGATCAACCACAATCTCGTTAGTAGTACGCTGGTCAGTGACAGACAGCGTCTGGGTTTTTTTACCATTAGTATTACTAAGCGTACGCGTTTCCTGGAAAAATGTAGGTCAAACCGTTGCATGTTATAGACTTAGATTGGTATGTCTATTATACTTTGCAGTATCTTCAGAACCAATTGAGCTATCGATTTGAATCAAAACGTATTGCGAAGGATACATCTTTGACTATCTTCTATGTGGGTAATATTTAAAAATTTCGTCACTGTTCTATATCTATTATTTATAGAATATTGTATTTACTATATTTTTCGTGATTTGCTACTCTCTCTTCTTCTGTTTTTTTTTTTTACGTTTTTATTTCTTTAGATATCCTCGTCTCTCGAAATACCGAAATAAAAAAAGGCGCACAAACTTAAAAGTCGTGTATTAAGTTAAAAGTTAGCTTAAGAGTTCAACTTTAAAGTTAAAGGAAAGAGGTGGAAATTAAAAATTCGATTACACAGTTATTGGCAACGTTTGTACGATATAATCGTTCACATAAAATAAACAAATACGTTCACGTAGAACGATCATAAATTTTGCACAACTAATCAGCACCACGTACTCAGGGAATATGAAGAGAAAAGAAAGAAAAAGCACGTAATTGCTTCTCTTTCGCGTTCTAGAGAGATTAAACGACGGCCATAATGCATGGTACCGGGGAATCTGCTTCGTTGAGATTTAGATAAATTTGAGAAATTGGCTGCAGTTATTCAGATTTTACGACAGATTATAACTCTGGCTAGGGTAATTAAGTGGCGGTTTTGGTCTGCTCGACGAACGTGCTGGCCCCGGCCTTTTTGGCGGACCACCATGGAATTTCAAGTGGAATTGGGGGATTATTTAATTCGCGTCTTTTGGGGTAGAGTTTCCTGCCCCTACGTACGTTCGTCGTTTTAAGCGTTTTCCATAATGCCTGCGTGCGTTTACCCCGGCCAATTACCATTTTAATTAGAGAACAGTACTCTAGTTCGACGTTTGTACGACAATTCCATTATGCCCTTTTAATCAATCCGAAATTTCTTGTCCAGAGACGGATCGATGTTTCTCCTAACATAGAAATCCTCCTATTGCACTATATTAGTTGCTATCTTGTTCCTAGAAATTCAAAAAAAGTTTCGCAACAACTCGATGTTTTTCATTTTTCATTTCCAAGCGTTCAAATGAAACTTGAACGAAAACAGAACAAAGGAAAACGAGTTTCTCAGAGAGGAATCAACGAAAGAAACGACGCGTATATTATTTGATAGTACGCTCACCTTTTCTTGAATTGCGGTACGAACTTTCCTGTCATCTAAATATCTCCTTATTACAGTACGTTTATTTTTAATGGATAAAACGCGATATCTGGATAGATGATGGCGTAGTATCTAAGGAACGCCGCAGCTTCCGTTTCCCGAACGCCCCCGATTTCCGGCAACTCTGGTTTATCAGACGTCGAACGGAGCGTACATACACGGGTTAGTTTAATATCGATGTCTCGCGTTGCAGGGCCGTAAATTTCTGGCTGTAAAGGGGTGCACAGCAATAAATAGAGAGGCGAGGGGTGGCTTGCACTTATCGTTCGTAGGGCTAACCGCAAAATAACAGGTTGCGAACTGCGAACAGTTAATGCGAGGGCGTGTGTGCGTTTGCAAGGCATCACGAATCGCGATACACACGCTTTGCTTGCTTTTTAGCCACCTCCGCCGATTTCTTTGCTTCTTTCGACGTAATGTAAACGTATCGGACGCGCCTAACAACCTGCAATTTTTTTTACGGCCCACGATCAAACATTTCCGATAAGGTTAGCCCTTACGAGCTGCCTCTATTATATAGCATTGAACACTTCGTGCTGAGTGCGTAAAAGCAATTTCAGTTGGAACTGGAGAGATGAAGGCAGATTGTTGATTATCTTGGTCAGGTTAACCGCTCAAGTGTGTATTGAAGTGGTGAAATCGAAATGGAAGATTTATGGAATAAGTACTTCTTTCTAAAAGAGATTTCTAAGTTTCTGGGTCATCCTGTACGACTGAACTATAGTAACGCTAATGTATCCAATAAGGAATTTTATGAATTACATTATCTTATGGCGTAAATATAATCAAATTATAGATTAATATAATGTAACTGTAAGTAGTAACTGTGAAATTATAACAGCGAAGTCTGTAACTTGGAATTTATTACTTGCCAATACATCAATTTTATTAGCAAGTAAGTAAAGGTAAAGTCGTGTCGTCCTTGTGAGTCCTTGATCCCACGTTCGAGGCAAAGAAAGTTTGAGAATTTGGTAGTCGTAATTACAGTTTGACATTTGACTTTTGACAGAGTGGTAAGTATTATACGTGTTTAGAAAGGTATTTAGGAAGGTGTTTCATTAATATGAATAAGAAGATGTTGATCAGTACTATATTTTAAAAGAAAGAAAATCATGAAAAAGACTGATAATAATAAATAATACAATAAAGAAAAAATGGACAACTGCAATAAGAATGTGCTATTGCTATTCATACGTGCGTTTCAATTAAAAATCCTTTATTAGTGGATGTTTGTTTAGGCTTTAATTGTCATTGATTCGAAGTAAGTCTCGTTAACGACAATAATTAAATTGAAACGGTAGTTTCACTCAGAAGGCACGATTGTTTCCTAGTAATAAACGGAGTAGCAGTTCTCGTAGAACGAGCTCATTGACATAAAACTTCCTCCCGTTTAATGAAACGTAAAGCTGTCTGTTAAAACGATAAATTAATTGCTTGAAATGTTTATCATTTCTGCTATTATCTTACTAAACGATTATATTACTTCTTGTTTTATACCATCTTTCAGCCATTGCGTACCAATACAACGATACTTCTTACAATAATACATTAAATAACTAAACGTTTATTTCTGTCGAATTATTAAAACGTCTTCTCGTTACAATTTCTAGAGGCACGTAAATCATACGTCGAAAATCAAATTCAACGACTTGCTCCATCCTCATCTGTCCCATCGATCGATCGAAATGAAAAGGGAAGGAGAAAGGTCGTAGGCTAAATTTTTTCGATAGGTGCGCTTGCACGAAGCCCGAGAGCGTAGAAAAAGGACCTTTAGCCGTTTGTTTACTTGGTCGTCTAGGCCGGCCACAATAAAGGAATCGGCGAAAATGTAGAATTCGTCCTGACAGTCGGAGCTGGTAGTGGTTTCTTGTCAGGAGCGACGAAAAACATGGCAACGAAATTCGCCGGGCGAGGCAAAGCTGAAGAACGAGGAAAGGAAGCAAAGAGGACGAGGGAAAAAACGAATACAGTAAAGAAAAAGAAACAGAGAGAAAGAGAGAGGACGCGCGCAAGAGTCGGTGAACTGGGATGGGTGAATGGGCTTCTTGGAAAATGAGAAGAGACTTTATCCAGCATGGATAGATACCGAGTGAGAAAGTAACCCCCTGCAGCCAGTGCGAAAGCTCCACGGAACGGAATACTCGAAAGCACTTTGGTCTTAGCCTGACATCCACCGCCGACTTTAATCGTATCCATTGCCCTGAGACATTCACGTTCATTTCCCTTTTCTTTCTTTTATCTCGCGTTATTAACTCTTTACGTACCAAACCGAAGTTCGTCAAGGTATATGTTATTTTGATGGTGTTTGATAAGTATTACAATTGTAAAAAATTAATCAACAGTAACGACACTTTTTTCAATTTCCCTACTGTCGTAACGAGACTGAAGCAAATCTGAAAATACACGTCAGAGATACGAGATATTTAGTACAAGTATATACTTCACAGAGATCATTAGTATAAGTCCCGATAATAAGATGGACCATATGTAACACTTGTTTGCCTTTAAAATGGCTATTTATTATATAACAATAACAACATAATATTAGATATATTTTGATGGTGGAGTAAATTTCACATCAAAGAATGAATATTGGTAAGAATGGAGGCAGCTTTAAGGATAAATGTGAATTTATCAGATTAAAGAAGAATATTATAATTCTTTTCTTATACTAATTTGTCATTTTAATACGATGTTCTTATAAAAGTATAACAATTCAAAACGTACAAACTCGTTTTTCCAAAAATCGTGGTTTTTTAGTTATGTGAATGTTGCAGAAAATGAATCCGGCACAACGAAGAACGTTTTAATAAGAAATGTTTGCGTTTACAGTATAATAACTGGATAATAATACGCGACAGAGTAGATGGCAGTAGATTACAGCTATGATTAAAGATAAGACTGTTTGCGACGAGGTTTCTCGGATACTGGTAACTCTCTTTGCATCTACAACGGGAGGCAGCCTCGAGAACGAGAGAAATATCTACTTTTCGAGAGGTCGGTGTGTTTTGGTCGCGCTCTTGCAAGATAATTGAATCCGATAGGTCAGGTCTGTAACGACTGCTTAGATTTGAATTTCGGCAGAATTATCGTGGAGTTTGAGTGCAAGGTAATGGCACATGAAACTTTAAATGTGGATACTTGAATATTAGATTACGTTTTTGTAGCCATTAGCCAAAATTTTCTGAACCTCTAGAAAGCAGTCGAACCACCGAATCGAGCACCGCATTTCCACTGAAATCCAACAGAGTCTATATTTTCAATAAACGCAGGTTACTCTGAATGCGAAGTCGTTAATATTAACGAGGGGAACCCGATTAAACCGGTTATTATAATTATTCATTTACGGGATCAATAATAATTTCATGAATGAATGCTAGTTTAATTATGACGGACAAACGCGTCGATACGGTTTAAGGTAATAAATGTAAAATTTGTAATTGTCACTTGACGGTTCAACGCAACATCTCAACCTAGACATGACTACCAATTTGACCACGGTGAGTCCTCATTCATAAATAAAGCAAGATAGCGGTATTTGAATCAAGTTAACACTAGAACTACCACATCAATTGAATTGACTGGTTTTAAAAATTTATTTTCAAATTCCTACTTCGATGTAACGAGTTTCGCAACGATAACTAAAAGAATAATATAATGAATTTTATTTTGTTTTTATGTATTCAAACTCAAAATAATTTTGTATCAAGGCTACTTACACCAATACCAGTCAAAATAACTGATACTTGTCAAAGTGTAAAGGATCCTGCAATCTGTTTATCGAACCCCAATTAATCAGTTTTTTCGTTTCGTACAACTTCGCACACGTTTTTAAATTTTTACTGCGTATCATTCGATATGGTGATATCAATTATCAAGAAAATTGCAGATCGATTGCTAAATCGCTAGATTCTAACACTAGAAACATCACTCCAGTCAAAACGACTGGTTCTACAATTTTATAAATGTGTCGACCTTCGTTTAGGGATCATGGTCCCAGATGGATAATAATGCCAAAAATGTACTACATAACATGGAATTGCTTCTATAAAAAAGTAATAAATCAATAAATATAAAAATATTCTATTATTAGGTATTTTTTAAAGACCAGTCATTTTGACTGGTTTGGTAGAAATAACTTCGTGTTAACTATCGGTAGTTCTAGTGTTAAGCAATATGTGAAATATATTCTAAGAATATGAGAAGTGATACAGTATTTTATAAAAACAAATCAGAAGATTTGAGATATCTCGTGCTAAAGACTTACAAGTATAAGATTACAAAATTATATTACATATACGTATGGTATTAAAATTGAAAGCTCACAGCCAGTTGAAAAGTCGAGATGTTAACAGTCGCAGAAATATGTGCTTTGAATCTTTAACGAGATTCATGATTAACTTTGAGTACAGGAAGAGAATCTAATATATGGCAAGTCTAATGTGTGATCTAGGGAAATGATACGAAGTTACATTTATCTGCAAGTTTCTAAGTAACGATGTAGAGATATAATACATGGTAGTTGAGATGAACGCTGAGAATTTCAGTATTTATTATCCTTTTCATGGACGATATTCTTGATGTTAAATATAATCTCCTCGAGATATAGGTAATATTTCTCATGTAAATATCGGAAGTTTCGAATTGCTCGATCATTTTAACGAATTTGTATATTTTTTGTATAATTTATATAACCTTTTCAAACCACGATTAACAATTAAATAAAAAACATAAAGAGTCGATTTCATTAAATTATTCATTGAGTATCTAAATGGAAAAATGGCTGTCCATAATTGATATACCTTTTTTTTGCGTTTATAGAATCAGATAAACGTGATATCTGTAAGATTAGTGTATTTAACGATTGTTGACGGGCCATAATACGAGCTTTTGTATTATATCCGAGATTTAACGGGGCAATCTAATGACCGTGTACGTTCGTCCCTTATCGAGTAATGAAAAAATAATTAGTAGCCTTTTGGGGACGTACTGTCACGAGGGATCGTTATCTCTCACGATATAAAGTTCATTGTTTGATTATTGAGATTTGCGTGTCACCAAAATGAAAGGGTGCTACACAGTTGAAATCCTCGAGGGCCAGTGTTCAATAAAAAACAAAAGCTTGCATGCACATGTTACATTATCGTGTTAAGCAGCCAATATCTCTTCTCTGTTTGATATCTCGTTCATCCTGAAATGTGATGTAGCTATTCTTGCATTTATTGCTTAATTTTATCACAATTGGCAGACGAAATTTAATAACGTAAATTATACTAAATCTAGCGCAACGAAATTTTCGAGTATCCGCATAACCAAATATAGAAATGAATATTGTTGGACGAAATCCATAAAGTAGAATTTAGTAGAATATCATCGCGATGCAAATTTTGGTTCCTTTCTCGATAGAATCCTCGAAACGGGCATCGAAGAAACGTACACGCTCTTATAAAAGCTCAAGAAGAAACGTAAAAAGCACGTCGTTCCAATTCCTTCGAGTTTTCTCAATGACATCGCATTACAAGATTAAATCGTCGCACTTTAACAGACATTTTCAATCTCCTTGATAAGAATGTGCCTGGTATGTTTGCACTCTCTTTCATGCGTTCCTTTTCTATTCGAAAACTGGAGCATCGAACTCCCTTGCCGAACATTTTTACAAAATAGACGCGGCAACATTTGGTCGGAAACATTGCGCAAACAGATGCTACACGTTCTAGAAGGAAGATACATGTGTAGTTCATAGTTCATACGATACTGAATTATGTACATGGTTGTACGTGTGTTGGTTTTTTAATATTATCGAGAAGAATTGAGATTTGAATAACAAGAACAAAGATTTGAATAACATCGTCGGTTAAACGTATGCAAGTACGCTATAATATTTTACAAAAATAAAATGGTATAGTTTCATATATATCTCAATCTATTGCGACCCTCCAGGAAAAATATATAAACTGTACGTGGCGGTCAACGTGTTAATCATTTACTTGACGATTTAAACGAATTATTGCGCCTGATATGAAACCAAAAAGCATGTCAATATCTAAGAACAAGCGTTGTAACCTGTAAAGGTGTTAAAACCTCTTTCATCAAACTTTGTGCGACAGTTCAATAACTAATTGATTAGCGTTTTCGTGATTTCGAGACGACGAAGGGATTCGAGAGTTTGGTGGTAATTAATCGTTGCCAGGGAGAAAGAGATAAGAAGAAAGAAGAGAAGCGGAGGGTGAAGTGGAAGACGGAGGAATCATTGCCATTCGGGGCGTGTATGCAAATGAGCAGTAGATGCCGCGATGCTTCCCTACGCTGGAAAACGGCTGGTTGCGTGCACGCTCGCGGTGTTCGCTCAGATAGTTGCCGCGATTCGGCGAATTTGCATTTTTAGCGAATTTACAATTTGATTAGGCCCCGAGCTGGAGTCGTCGGATCCGCTTCGCGGCTACGGACGACCACGCCAGCCGCGTCGTTATCTTACAGACGCTTTCTGGCCACGCCTGGCTTCGCAGAAGACAGATTTTGGATAATACAGTCACCGGCTACTTTTAATCAGGCCCTCGTTTCTCTTCTTCTCCTTCTGCTGGACGATAAGCTCGTGTTACTCGCGACTCTTCTTTTAAACCAGCTACTTAGCCGCGTGCCATTTGAAAATAAATTTGACGCAAGTACGGGTAGAAAAGGAAATTTGCTTGAAAGATGATTAACCGCTTGTTTCGTTGCTTGTCGTTTATGGTAAACTATTTATAAAAAGGAATACTTACTATCTTCTTGCAAAATCCACAGATATATAATAATAGAAATTGTTTATTTAAGACTTTAAAAATATTGAATTAAAATTAAATGCTTAATTCATGAAAGTTTCGAATATTGAAGATAATGAAAACTGGATCTTTGTATTTATAACTTCCTGATTAAACTGTATTCTTCGTCTCTGATGGTTTGGTGTAACATAACCGTTCGTTCTACTTATCTTGATTTGATGAAAAATTGATTCGAGCAGTGTATTTTAGACATTGGTATTCTATAAAATCAATTTTCACTCCGACCATTTTAGTAATCGTATGTAAAAAGAAATTTAACGTAACCGGTGAAATACAGTAATATTTAATAATATCGTGATAGGATTTAATTAAAGTATCGTTCGCATGTTTGTTATCCAACGACAAACTCTTCTATATTCTTATCTCTGCTCTGTGCTATCAATCACGGTACTGCCTTTGTACAAAATCACGAAACCTGCGGAATGGTGCTATTAACCCATCGTATAATCACCAGAAAAATCATGGAACGAGGTGTTTAATGCCATTAACAGCCAGCAATAAATCTACACTGACAATTATCTGCTAATGAATTAAACACATTAGGTACCGCAGTTACGAAGTTTAATGTCATAAAATTAAACATTGATAGATCAGATACGGGGCCTGTTATTTCCATTCATAGAACGAGAGAAAGCTTTCTATCGTTTTTTATATTTAATTGAAAAGGACAATTTATAAACCTGACTTTTCCGCGTCTAATTGTATTCAAAACTGCTGGTTTCCGTGCAATTCAGTCATAAATGTTGTAGTTTGAATCGACGATGAAATGAGATAGGATCGAAATAAATTCGAGAGAGTTGGCAAAGGTCAATATGGGGTCAGGAACGTTTAAAGCTCAAATCAAACACACATAAATCCACAAACATTTCTCTAAAGCAAAAGAAAGATAAGAATAGCTTAAAACTGTTTGCTTTTAAATTATTTCAATAATAATACCTGAGTATCTGCAATTTTTAATTACTTTAACAGTTTTCCTTAATTTCTTTGTGTGTTGTTAAGAATGATTTTTGATACTGAAGTTAATTTTCTATTCGAGGGAGCATACTTAATAAATAAATATATAATTAGTGCATTTTAATAAATTGACAAATTTTAAAATTATATTACAGAATATTATATATTCTTATAATTTATTGTCTTTATTCTTTCTTGCAATGTAAAAATAATATTTTTAAGTTTAAAATTCCAATCCCAAGTATATACGTGGAATGAATTTGTGTCTATCTAATATTTTTAATTTCGTATAAAAATAATTCTTCATTTGTTTAAGATCAAAACTTTTATATAATGTGTGTGTATGCTTATAAAAATAATATTGTGAAATTCTATTCATATGAAATTTAGAACCTGAACTTTATACTAATGTTCTAGCACAATCGTTGAGCGAAAACGTTTCTGGCCGATGTGATTTCCCATGCGGTCGCGAAAAGATTAGTGGCATCTGTGGTACAGTGAACGAAATGTGGTCATATCACTCGCGATTGTCAATAAAAGTGCGGTTTATGGTCAAAGCTATCGATTGCCACTGCTCCGATTCAAGATTGATGGAATGAATAAATATCTTCCTATTATGCCAAAGGGGGTCACTGTACAATGATCGCAAAGTAATGACATTTGGCGCTCGAAGTTTATTTTTTAATAATATGTATAGTATCCGTAAATTGTTAGGATATTTTATAATTGAAATATTATAGAATTATACTTTCAATAATAAGTAAGTAAAAAGAAATTAAGTGATAATAATTACTAAATAAAATAACCTGTTTCGTATCTTACGATTTCGTTCCTTAATATTAATTCTGCAATTTTACTTTTCATGATTATGCATATAACCAAGGAAATTTTAATATTGGAATGTAATATAATTGATGAAAGGTGTGTTTGCATTATTAAGCGATCTCAATGGATCTAAATCATTTGAATTGATCACTTAAATTAATTCATAATGCTGTCATTCATAAAGAGAAACATAGTGGTTTCTATTGAAACCTTTGAACTGACTTTCGCGTTCGATCAAGAAGTTCGATGTATCGAACGCATGTCCTGCCATATGGCGGAAACACCACGAAACACCAAGAAGGAAAATCGAAACGCGGACCCTTGGAGCTCGTCCAGTTGATCCTTTATTTATTTCCCTGGCTCGCTGTAATATTCATTGACCAGAAATTGATTTGAAATTAGACCTCCTCTTAGACCTCTCTTGTACTTCCTAGACACTCTCGAGGGTAGACGTCCCTTCGAAGGGAGAACCATTCTATGGTGACTACCGCCATCGCTCTTCCAGTAATTTCGGGTAATTCTTGTGCAGATTTCTCCCGGTACGAGAGATTAAATTGCCCATTCTTAGTGGTAACCATAGATTTACGATTGGGGAAAAATTACTTTATTTTGTCCTAATATATCGTGGCGTACAATGTGCTTCAATCTTAGGTGCAGTTTCTGTTAGAAGAAAGTGGAAAAATTATGAAATAATTAATTATTATGATCAATAAAATGATTATTAAAATTAATATGAGATTAATTTTTATATGAAGATATAAATCTATGTTCTTTGAGTTCAATTATATTATTGGAAAATATAATCATAATTCGTGTTGTATGATGCTGGATATTATTGGGTTGGCAACTAAGTGATTGCGGATTTTGTCAATACCACTTAATGATAAAACTCGCAATCACTTAGTTGCCAACCCAATAGTACTTACGAAATTTCGAAATGTTTCATACAAAACACATAATATATTCATAAAGATAATTTACAATACTTTCATGAGCCTGTATATATTGTTCGAAAACTAACACTCGTTGAGCCAGGATTGTCAATACATTTAGCCAAGTCTACCCTTCAAAAAGCGGCTGATTCAGAGTGCATTCCTTGCTATTCCATCATCAAAGTTCATTGACAGATCGTTTCAGCGTATTAGCTTTTGCTCCATTAGCGGCGGCAGTCTGCGAGACCTGATAATTCAGCAGCGAATCTCCACAACGAAGCAAAAGGGGTGGCCAACGATGGAAGGGCTGCTTCGGACGCGCGTAGGGACGCGGTCAGCGCACCCTCGTCGCCAGAAACAAGGGTCAGAACCGAGATTTTTCCCGATAGGTCGAGGCGTTTTGTCAAGCGGCTAAAGTGGTCCGCTGGCTCTGGTTTAGCCGGCCATCGTCGTCGAACCGACCGAAAACGAGAGAGGAAAAGGGAAGCAAGGATAAAAGGGGTGGGTGGCGTGGTCGATGGTTGGAAGGAAGGGGCTGATTCTCGACGGCAGGTTCGCGTGTAGGGACGACATGGCATGTCAGGTTACTCCTTTCAGATCGGTCGATGGTAGCGCGCCGTTAGCTTTGACAGCGTGGCTGGCGTGATTCCGAAAGCTTTAGAGACCGCACCGGATATGAAACTAACTTCGTTCGTACGAAGCGAGCTTCGAGAACGCCATGGTAGGATGGATAAAACTCGAATGAGACATTGGGAGGGAAAAAGGGATCGTGACTATTTTAATATGTACACTCCCGTTCATAAGTACTTGGATACTTTTTGTTTTTATAACAGAGTAAGGATTATTTGGAGAATCAATAATTCGAACGAAGCTAAGCAATAAATATTAATAACGTTGATTATGCAGGTTAATATCGATCAAGCTACCGTAATGACTAAGCTAATGTTATTTGTACCTTACTAAACGTTGTGGATTTATCATCCACTTAAAAAAGTTTTATCGAAATCTCGAAATTGCATTTGCTGGAAAAGAACGTTGTATTTTATTTCGCAGAAATTTCTCCACTCTTATTCTGATGATATTACAATTTTATGGCCATTGATGCACATGCAGTAGTAAAAAACGTTGTTTACGAGTCTCGCGTTTCGAGCGGACGAGATTGTTCGATTTTCCTGGCTTCCGCGCGGTTTCAAACTGTAATTTCGTCGAACGTACTTAAATGAAATTTCAACCGGGTGATAGTCGATTGTTTTCGCGTTCATAACACTGCCTGGAGGGGGTGAGAAGAGGAATATACATGCGGCGTTATATCACACGTGAGCGAAACGCAATGCGACCGCAGGGGATGGCTTTTATCCCTCGAAACGGGCCGAAAAATCGAGGGGTTGATTAATTAATATAATTTCGATTCGCCGCTTGTAAACACGTTAGTCACGAGTTTCGCGTCTTCAATTAACACTTTTCTGCGTGTATCGTGAGTCTCGCGCACTTCGTCTCCGTTACCATCGTAGCGATGGCCTCGAGAACATCGCAAGTAGCATAAACGTAAGAATAAGCCTACATCATGTGAATGATTCTGCTCGTAAAGGGAATCATCCCCTGTACACTTCTGCTATTATTGAAGTACGCTTCGCGTCTCACCAATTATCTTACTTATAATTTAAATCAATTCGTACTAAAGCAATTGCATTTTGAATTTAAAAAGGAAAACAAACCAATAAACGATATATCAAAATACAACGAATTAAAATTCGATAACTGTGAGGATACGAATACTTTTGTGTAAATCTTATTCAAAACATGTTACTGCTGAGAAAAGGTAGAGAAGTAACCATTTAAGTGCATAAACCAGCAACGCTGCAAATCCACCTCCATCGATATCTATATGAACGTTCCCAGAAGTACGAAAAGATCGTAGTAGATTTAATTGGACACCACTTGGATGAATATCAGCGGGGCATCGATAAGTACCACTTTCAACTTTCTTCTCTTCGGTTCGCGTTCCGGACATGCTTTACCTCTTTCGAGCAAAGCCACAAAGTTTCTTATGCTATTCCCCGAGTCTCATCCACCCTCTTCTTCGTCCATTCCCTCCTCGACCAATCGTGTCGTTGCTCACCAGCACGGATGTCGGCTAACGAGCGACGTTAGACAGGATGCAATTAGCAAAAGTCCTCTTTTCAGGCCAGGTATACGTCTTTTCCTTTTGCTCGAGGAACAAGTGACGAGCTGGAGGAAAAAGTCCCAGGACACCCCCAATTGAAAGTCACTTCGTCGCGCACCTAATTTATTTCTTTCTTTCTCGTTCTTGTTCGGATGTAAATTCGTCCTTGGCCAACGGTGACGCCCCTTTTTATTTTATTTTTTTTTTTATGAAGGAGACAGAGGGACGAAGCGGAGAAGAGTTGTCAGTGGCCCAACCCTCTCAGGATTTGGTGTTCTCACCCTCTTCTTCAACGTCCCATGGTTCACATCAGTATTCCTCTCATTTGTCTCGCACTGATTGTCCAGGAAGCGTAATAGCGCAATCTCTAGGGCCGAGTGCCGTGAAACCCTTCGCCAAGTCACGTATCATCCCTGAATCGGCAACCTACGTACCCACCGGGATAATCAATTTCTTTCGTCGGAAAAAAAATCCGCCGGCAATTAAGTGCTGATACATGGAAAATGGAAATTGTACGAGTGCTTTTAGGGGATGATAGAAATTTTCTAATCGACGAAGTGGACAGTACCATGCAGATTTAAGGGTGAAATGTATGCTTTGTTTAGTTTATGAGGATTATTTTATGTACAAACAGTTGGGAAAATTGTGATGCAGATATTTAGGAAAATCGATATTTTATTAATACCAACTTGAACTTTTTATTATTCTATCAATATTATTGTGATAATCGAACGATAGTGCTGATCGAATTTCAAAAATATTTTGCACAACGCGTACAATATATTTATAAAATGTTTCTATAACTGTCCAAATACTTTGGCGAGCAACCGTACGCGTGACGAAAATGTCAGCGACTTCGTCAGAGGCTTTGAAATGTCAGTGAAATTTTTCCTACATCTCTATCTATCCCTAAAACCTATGTACAAGATATTCCTAGACTTCGAATTACTCAGAATCCGCGATCCGTGATGACGTTTACGAATCAGATCACGGGTGACCGAAACGAAACTCATCGTTGCTCACGCTCCGGTTCACAAGCTTGGGTACCTACACGTGTTGGACGTGTCGTCGGTTGGGACCGGTTCGCGCGCGTATTCGTCAAGCATGTTCTCCACGCACGTCCACCGACACGCGTGATCCTGGGAGACGGGAGACGCGTGCGTACCATTCGCGGAGCGTATCGTTGGTTGGCTGACGGTTAACAGAGCAAGGGGGTCACGGACGACTAGATCGCGTTAAGGGTCACGCTCGGTTGCATCTAACTTGCACTCGCACGCCGCCGGTCAATGCACGTTGACCGGGCAATTTCTGATCCCGGGGCACGTCGTGTGCGAACGAAGAGAATGGCGAATTGAACGGAGGAGATGCATCGAACGATCGTGATACCAAGCTTCGAGGAAGACGCAATAGAGAATGGAGAAGGGAGATTGGCGCGTGGGAGCAGAAACAGATTCCTCGGGCATAACCGGTTCGCACACACGTTCTGTAGTTTCCGTAGTGAGTTTATCGTGCCGCGGGCTAGCCGACGTCAACTCGCCGCACTGGGGTTAAGTAACCGACGGAATCGCAGAGAAATATTCATCGACCCACGTCCCGGCCTGTCTTCCCGTCGCTCCGCCATCGATTTTTAATAGTCTTAATGATGGGGAGCCGGATAAGCGGATGGACGGATAGGTTATGTTGCATGGACCAAGATTACGGATAGATGGGATTCCAGCTATCTTTGAACTGTAGAGTCCTTCCTTAGTTACAGCAGTGTTTCCCAACCATTTTTGGATCGTTCACCGCTGCAACGCCTCAAAGATTTTAATGGCATTTCTAAAAGCGGCGATCTTCGTAGAAAAATTCAAATATAACCAAGTTTTGGTAAATTACGGTATAAATAGATACTTGGAGCGAAAGAGAAAGGAAAATAGGTAAAACTGTTTTTAATTTGACTGCTTTCAATGAATATAAATGTTTAAAATATGAGAGATATTATGTTTACACGACATATCATGTTTAATGTTTGTCGTTGTATCATGTCATCGTGTTTAACGTATCATATTTATAGAACGCATAATTATGGCAAAATACAAACCTGATACAATTGTATATTATATTGAATAGCGCAATTTTTGGGTAATCAAAATCCTAACAGCATATAAAAACGTTATATAAAAGAAACGCTAGCGTAAAAAACGATCGTGATTTCCTCAACTGTAATCGTAATTTTTTTAATTGTATAATAATGGTAATGGGAATAATTACATTATACATTCACTGTAATTCTTCTACATTGAATTATCGCTTGTTTAATATCATTTCCAAAGAAGCCATAAACCATTCAACCATTTTCTCTGTAACAATCTAACGTTTGAAACCTAATAATACTTCCTGGTTGAGAATTACAAAACGCAATTTTTTATTGAAATGATTCCGCTTCAATGCCGTCGGAATTTTCTATATACGAATAAAAGTTGAGCAAATCCAAATAAAGCCCGCGGTGTGTTATTTCTAAAATCGAACGGGAATTCTATTTTAAATTACCGTTCGGTTAACCTAAATTCGAGCGCAAGTCAGCCGAACTACTTCGTAACTTCATTTTCAAGCGCATTTCACTCATATAGCGAAATCTACAACGGAACAAACGATTTCAATTACTATTTTAGTCACGAGTTATATTCAACGCACGTTTTCATGATGAAAGCACAATTTCATTACAACAAAACCATGTCGTTCTAACGAAACATGCGCTTCGAATATATCTTAAGTCTGCGTTACAGAAGTGAGAATGAAACGTACACTTGTGTTTCAAAAGGGTTTGAAAGATATCTTGGATGTTTGGATGAGCCTATAGACGATCGATAAATGGTTTTGGAAACCAAGAATTGTAAGTTATTTCGTTGGATGTCCTTTGGATTGAACGGTACCTGAGTAGCGCGTGCATCGATGCCGCGTAAGCAGTATTGATCGAGCAGGTGCATTACGGTGGTGGCCCCGCAGAAGATGGCGGAGAATACGGGGTTGCAGAGATCTTGCCAGCACTGGCTAGCCAACACCGAATATAAAGTAAATTTAACATTTAGAGAAGATAAAGATAAAGACTATTCCATCTAAACAATTTTATAACGCATGAATTATTCTCGAAAGTTTTATGAACGAGGAAATTATTAATTATATAAATCATTTTAAGATTGTTTGAATTTTAATATTGATAATCCTTTCTAGTTTGAAATTCCAATGAGATGAAATAGTTGAAAAGGTATATCGAATGGTATGAAAATTGTTGTTATTAAACGTTGAAGAAATCACGTGCATTTAAAGTTTTCATGTATAAAACGACATTTGATATGGACCGATCTAATCTAACGTAAGATACGAAGGGGAAATGAAAGGGTTAAATTTGGGTAATTTGGTTCCTTCGCGCAGTGACGAGCAATTTCTTCCCGTATCGGGTCCTTTTAATCACGTAATGCGTTCCATCTAACTGCTGATAATTAGCTGCCAATAACAAGCGAAACCTCGACAGGCTGGCGCGCCATCGAAATCAGAAACATAGGCTGCTTATTAAATTGCACACGGAACCCATTATCTCGATGAACGTCGATCGAACGGCGAACCAAGGGGCCCTGCCAGAGCATTCTACTTCCATTCGCAAGTAGCGTATCTCGATATCTGTTGGTTGCTGTTCCGTTTCGCGCTTAAGGGCATACTCACTTTCGGAACTATGCCTATTAATATCTTTGCCATGGGATTCTGCTGACCGCACCAGGTCAGAGGGAACGAACTAACGAAGGCACGAGGGGTTGGCGACCAACCGTGAACCGTCGATAGTTCAACCAGACTCGCTGGAACCTCCATGTTGGCCTGTAGACGACTATCCAAGAGAGGATTGATCGCTAGCTAAGAGAACCATAGCGTACATAAGAACGAAGGTATATAGAATTTTAATTGAAAAAGAAGTTGCTTGTTTGCGTTAGGATATAAAGATGTCCATATAGGAATGACAGAAAAATAAAACTAATAACCTTCGATTGATATAATTGGATCGTATGTTTTTAGCGACAGGTCTCCCTTTGATTCTGTAACTGTTCCATTGACGTTATATGGAAAATAGACAAAGTAAAATCGATGAAATCTATTCGAAGAAATTCGGTCATCGCAATGATTAAGCGCGCTCGTACAAATATACAGGCGCGCAGCGCGATATCCACCAAGCGACCTCGCATTTTCCGATTGAGCCGCCGATGCTGCACCTGCTGCACTATCCGTTTTAATTTCAAGTCATTTAATCAATGCGTCCAGGCAGCATTGAATCAAAACGTCCGGCCGGTCCGTTACTATGGGCTAAACATTCGCTCTCTCTCTACACCCTTTACGCACGTGCGTTCGTGAATGCGTCGCGTACGTGTGAGTTTGCCATCTCTCTCGCGCAATGAATTAATCAACCAGAGTGATGAGGGACGCGTTCCTACATACCGATGGCAGAGGATCGCACGCGATTCCTAGTCGATCCACACGCCGATTCGCTTCAACGAAACCTGCGACACATCATGTATAGCATCGATGTGCTTAGTCTCATGATGAATTCGGAGATGCTGTTAAAGATTATTGGTTACGTGGTGATACAGTACACAGTAAGTAATAGAGAGCTGGCAAATTAAAGCATTCGATAGTTGCGTGATTTGTTGATGTACCGAGTATATGGAACATTTGAAGTTTTCGTGTGTTTCAGGTGGATTTTTTTTAGATTCTGGTTCTGAATTAAGGGACAAAGCAGTTTTGTGATTTATTGATATATTGAGCTATATGCGATATTTTAGGTTCCTGTTTGTTTCCGATGGGCTGTATTGAGATTTTAATGGTGATTGAACGCGATGTTGGCGGTGTCGAACTTTCGATTTGATCTACGACGTAATTGGTGTAGTATATGGATGAATCGTTGGATGGAGAGGATTTACGTCGTACGTTGAGATGATGTTGAGTATTCCAATTTCGGATTGATTGGTTTTGTCAGTCGATGAAGGAAATATGAAGAAGTGCTTATAAGGTTTCTTTATGCGATTTTGTAAAAGGAAATTGAATAATATTTTAAGGTTATTTCTTGGATAATTATTCACCAGTTAGAACCTGTTTTAATATTTTAATTAATTAATATTTTTAATTTATTAATGTCGCTTTAATTTATTAATGTGTGATTTTTAATACGTTATTGTACACTAATGCATACGAGCGATGGACAGTTTGATTTTGGTGTAAAATATTTGTACAACTCGTAGTAATAGTTTCATAATGTATGCTATCTGGAATCTGGGACGCATTTCGTGGAAAAAGTGAGCGCATATGCTTGATGTTGCTTGAAAAGAAAGCTCAATATTCTCGCAAGAGCCGTTGTCTTGAAAAAAAAGATACAAAAAGGGAAAAAATGTAGAACTGTGGTTGGCTGACAAAAAGTGCGTTTTACCATGTCGACGTTTCGAAAAGGATGAATTGTATATATGCATGCTGATGGAACAAATTTTCCTACATATTAGATATTTCTATATATGTTTACTTCTCTACTTACTTTATTTCTGACAAAATTATATTTCAATAAATTGTATTTCAAATTAATTTTAAACTTCCTCACACACTGCCCGACTGTGCATGTTTATGCAAATTCATATTTTCTACCGACATTAATAAAAGAGTAAAATTTGAATGAAAGTATGCCTCAACACACAGTATGTTGTAAGATGTAGTGCCTCTTTTTAAATATGAACTTCAGTTTAAGGTTTAAATTTGAAATACTAACTCAATTTAGTTCATATATTATTAAATTTATTTATTTTTAAACCATTATTCTAGATACTATGTCAATTTAAATGAAATTCTCTTCATATTGCAATCAACGTGGAACAACGAATTCCCGAATTCGTTCTCTCGAATGATGGATAAAAAAAAGCATTGGATGAGAGACAAATCGAACGTGGACATTCCTATTGTACGTAGAAATGATCGATCCGTACCATCCCCGTTGCCTTTCAAGGCGCACTCTCAACTCACAGCCGAAGTCTTTTCTTTTCTCAACGGCGACGTTCAGACTATTCGGGTCGATACCTTAGCTCGCGCCTGTCTTCCGCCAGGAAAGATCCTATCTGCCAGAAACGCGACGACCTACTTTTGCTGTCGAGTCATGCGATATCAGCTCTCTCCACAAAGTGATTTGTACGGTCAGAAAGTACTTCTGTTATGGTCAAATCGGACCTCACTATCGTACACTTCCTTTCAACCTACCACTTAAATGGTTCGAGTAGTATCCGTTCTTTGACTTAATCCACATTTTTAACCATAAGTGTATATACATGCTGCAAATGCATTAGATCATCAAGTATTAATTATTATATTAGATTTAGTTGTAACAGGAAAAATTAATTGAACTTGAAGCAATTGGGATTTCATTGTGAGGTACCCTAGGAACTTGTAGATAATTTTTGGAATTTTTAGATTATATTAGGAAGAAATAAGAAATGAATATTACTTTAAATAGAAAGCAATACGATCGATTTTCTCAGTGGACGATCGAACGGTATTGTATTTGCAACAGAACGCAAATATTTTGTCGAATATTAGCGCAAACAAACGGAGAGGCAGTCTACGCAGAAAGGCAATAGCTGGTTAACTGTAAAATAAACCGGTTGTATTACAGTGTGTGGACGAGGCAGTACGACATAATGCCGTTAATTCCGAATCGAAGGGGGAAACTTTCCGTTAAATCAAACGAGACATTCATGACTGTGGCGAGCGTCTGATCAATGCGACAGCGTTTACACCACTTCCGAGGAAATCGAGTTAAAGAGCGAAGTGTCCACACTCGAATCTGTCCGGACGGTATATACATTGATAGTAATCCCAGCACCCGCTCGCCACCCGAGCTACGTAAACTTGTTAATAACGGGGGAACCTCGAAACTATTGATTTCCAGTGACACCCTAAACTTATACAATTCCCCGTATACTTTGGTTTGCATATTCATGCAGAGATCGACCGAAACTAAGAGTTGCGGAAGTTAATGCACCTATCGAAATTAGCTACGAAGGATGATTAATGGGATGAAACGAAATGTAGGGACAAAATTTTGCTATACTATTCGTGATTTCTAATAGTGAAATAATGTTGCATTCTACTAGGAACTGAAATTAATACATTTTTTAAGATATCTCAAGCCACTGAAAAATTGTTTTTATCGCTTTCAGAAATTGTTGGTGATTTTAGTAATTTGCTTTCTTCTTTATGTTTTTCTTACTATATAATAATATTTGTGGGATAAGGATTTAGAAGTAAATTAGTGAAAGCTATGATCTCGCAAGAATTCCTTATTTGGAACCTATTAAATTATTTTGGATCATTGTATTTTTACACAAAAATTATAGAAAGAAAAAGATTCACTTAACAGAAAGTTACAGCTTAAATGGTTTGATGGTTAATTGATAATTAGAATAAAAAGCTAAGAATCATTCGACTCTTGCTATTAACCGATAATAAATTTGAAAATTCTTCAATGTTATCAAAAACGAATGCCATTTATCCTTTACTTTCTTTTATGGATGTTTCGTCTATAAAACAAAACAATCGGAATTTTAGGAAGTCTTTACCAAAAAGCAGTATAAATATTAAAGGGTGTAAAGCCGTTTGATTCGTTGGGGCGTCGTTCGGTGCATTTTGATTGGGCAGGTCGCGCTCAGCGTGTGACCAAGCAGCTAACTCGGAAACACGCCGAGTGGGAAAAGCCCACCCGTCACGTTTTCCATGCTGACGAATCGTTTGAGTCTGGTGTACATTGAATATAAACCGGGCGCAAGAATTATTTGTTCTACGCGGAAAGCTTTATTAGCAAAGGAAGAACAGGAAGGTTTCGCGTCTTGCTTTTGTATTTCGATGAACACGGTTAATTCAACACCGTGCCGCGCTTCTATTTTGCCTGCTCTACCTGTCTACGAAAATACACGAACAGACAGGTAAAGATAGATGAAGAAACAGAGAAAAAGAAAGATAGAGACGAGAATGGTCAGAGAAGGAAAGTTCAGAGGTAATGCTGATTACTGGCGACTACGTCAGACAGAAAGATACAAAGAGAATAAAAAAATATATATATACATAGAGAGAGAAAGAGAGAGGACGGGAGAGAAGAGAAAGACTGAATGGAGAGAAGCTAATAAACGAAAAAGGTGTTCTCTCTGGTACGAACCTCTTTGTTGGTGTTTTAATAGCGACAGATATCGATATCTCCTTTTTACTTCCGCTAGTCGCTGTTTTGTTTGCGGATCTATTATCTGTATTTGCCTCTGTCAAAGTAATAAAGAGATTTAATTAATATGCCGTATAATTGCACGTGACTACGGGGATAAATATGATATATGTCGGATATGAACGATGTCAATTTCTTGTTCTATTTTATGCTACCGAACCTTTATTTTAAAGTAAGTATTCTGTCAGAGAAATTTTTAGGAATTCTCTTTCCTAGGTGTTCAATAATTTGTAGATTATCGTTTTAATCAATTTTATTACGTACTTCGCTCCTATTAAACTCGTAATTTTTCGAATCATTGCGTCTTAGTTTCTAAATTTCTTTCAGTTTCGCATCACTTGTGTAAAATATCTTCTTAAAGGATATTCAAAATGTTTATCTTGTCTTCCCTAACTCTCCTTTGTGTTTTTCTTATAAATACTTATTGTCACTGCATATATCAATTTTAAGTATTTCACTCGTACCCTTTACAATCTTCATAAACATCAAAATAAGATTGAAATATCAAATTTATTTTGAACTAACACGTGACATTCAAGTTTTCCCTGATCTGTGTAAGTAAATTCCGTCTTAATATTTCAAATCTTTGCACTTTCCACGTAAAAGTTGAGATCCGAATCTTTCACTAAAAAGTAAACAGACTGTGCACATTCAAAGAAACATCAGAGTAAAATCATCGTATTACCCACTTCCAAGTTACCATCCTATCACAATTCGCATTTCAAATCACTAATCACAACCAATCGGCGATAGCTTGACATTTCAACACCTCCAGAATCCTGGAGAATCGTCAATCTAACATGGCTTTGAAGACAATCGTCGTCTCCTCGACCCAGAGTCGAGACATGGAGGATTGACGTTTGAGAATTTAGCAAAGTGAAGGGACTGTCTTGGAAACAAGAGCAAAATGGCGGAGTATTAGCCGGCTATCGATCACGAGGATCGATTTTACACGTGGGATAATTGGATCGTGGCTACTTTGTTGTACAGGGGTGTAGTTCGGTGTAGCTGGTCGGTTTAATAACCTCGTGCCCGAGATTCGTCGGCTGTCAAGCTCGATTCAACGAGAGACGAACTCGAGCAGAGGCGTGTGTAAGCTGCAAGCGCTTCCGGGTGTTTCCTGCATCGACGATCGCCTTTGGGGACACAGTGGGGTGTTCAAAGGGTGGACGCGTAAATCGAACGTGCATGTTTTAAAAGGCTGGCCAGCCGAGCCGCAAAATTTTCAACGCCGGAAAAAAGAGAGCCATGTAAATTTCTACCCAGGCCATTTACATCGTTATGGGTCGGCCAAGTTTTCGGGTTTATCAGGTTTCCCGGATGTGAGGCGCGCCACTATGAGCGATGTCTCGTCCAATGTCTCGTCGTTCGCTGCGCTTGTTTGTGTTAATCGCGTTTTCTGTAGAGGAAAGCGTGGAATTTTTAGGAATATCTTAAAATAACGTCATGGATTATTTCAAAGTTCCAAATTTATTGCAAAATTGTTCATTTTATGAAAGGCTGTGTTCCATGATGTTATATATCAATCGTATTTTCTAACGGGATATCGATAAAAAGATGAATTTACATTGAAATAATATGAAATAATATCGTTTGAGATATTTAACGTATACAAGCGTACTTAAATTTTACAAATTTACACAATTTATAATGAACTTCATACATAGAAAATATACCTTCTATATTTTAGCTACTATGTAGGTATGTATATAATTCCCCACTTTCTCGACACAGCTCTATCACATTAATTCTGGATAAAGATAGTGTAGTCGTGACGTCTCACGCTATTCTACAGTTTCGCTGGAAACAGCTGCTTTCATCTTCGTGCATACCCCTAACATGACGTACGTTATGTATATACTTCATACTCCACAGATATAACGTAGCATCATGTACCCTATTACCTGTCGCGGATATATCGTGAATCTTATAAGGTATTGAAACAAGATACCGATAAGCAGAATATTTTTGTGTTGGCAAAAATTGTCGATACCTCTCGAATATCTGTGCCCTCCATTAACCAAAGGAAATTCATACAGCATAGAAATATATTTTTCGAATATAGATACGAGTCAGGATATTATAAAATTCAAATGTAAAATATGGAAGTCAACGTGTTAGCATTTAACAAATATTGTCCTGTTTGAAATTTATTCACGGATTGATAGAAACCACAGAATCCTAAAGATGAATAAAGTGTATTCAGCATTGTAAAGCCTTGATCATTAGTTTGATCGAACTTGATCCCATTGCTACTGTCCTCTGTTAGACGGATTCATATCTTGGAAATCGCGATCCTCGAGTACTACAATTAATCTGTAGTGTTAGTCAAAATTTCGTATAAAGTTAGGAAAAATGCGTGTGTGTTGTTTACGGCTCGATAAGTTTGTGCTTTTATATATCGCGTGCACGGCAAATATCTCTTTGTCAGGCGTGGAACAATTTTTTTCGCCTGTGGTGTTTCTGAAATTACACTTTTCAAAATACACCCATATCTTTGACCAAAGCAACGATTTCAACCGTTCGACCGTACCTGTTCGTAAAAACACACAATGTAAAAACATTTCCGGCCACGGATTCCGAACTGATCGGTTCTCCGCTTAGCAACAACAACTGAAGAAAAAAAAAAGAGGAGCGATCTATTCAAAATTTCGATAGACCAGTTTTTTCGTATTTTGTATTCCGTGCGAATTCACTAACAAAAAGACGTGAGATTGGAACATGGTCGTACTGCTATACGATAATAATGAATTTCAAGAGAAATCTGCTTGAATAGAGAACAGAGTAGTTCCGAAAAAGCTATACAATGTAATGGCGTAGCTTTAAGATAAGAGAGGACGAATATTGTTTGCTTGTGAACCATCTGTTTGTATGAGAATGTTTAAGCGTGCAAACAAGAAAATCTTGTATAATGTGTATGTGGTCTAATTGGGTTGCTTATCGAAAAGTGGAATATAAATATTTGACTAATGTATGTTAATCTAGAACCAAACAGTGAAGAAATACGTAAAATTTGCGTAAGCACAAAATTGTTAAGAACTTAAATTGTTTCTATACGTAACACAATCTACTGTGTATACAAACTATAAATAAAAAGGATTTTGCGATTAAAAAGACAATTATCCGTTATAACGTGTAAATGTTTAAATTTCTTCAACCCTCACAACAATTTCTGAGGTTAACCTTATTCTCCGTAAATGTCGTAATACCTGTAACTCCCTTAGAACGAAAAAGAAAAGAAAGTTGCAAGGTGTTGGCGATAATGCGAGAATTCTCTCGACAGAGCACGCTGAGCGAAATAGAAGTCGGAAGGCAAAGTTGCAGAGCGTGTGCCGCGCAGCGTGTTAAGCTGTGGTAATATTTCGTTTGAGGTTGGTCTGTGCAGCCGCGCATAACCGACTAAAGTCCTCCGTGTTGCTTTTTCTCACCGGAAATTAAAACTCTTTTTGTCAAACCGTACAGAGACTGTGGACACATAGAAAAAGGAAGAAAGAGAGTGGACCTTCCTTCTGCATACTCCTATGTTTTAGCGGGGCGTACTTCATTTCCTCGATTGAATAACCTGTAATTCGCATCATCTTTGCAGTGCAATCCAAAAGCCTAACTTTCCGAAGAATATTTAGCCAAGCAATATTCTTCGTTCTGAGAGACGATATTATTGCCGTTTCGTTTCTTCGGTTATAAGGAATGATCGCCTTTTATCCTCCTAGTAATTTGTTCCAACTGTGTTTTCTCGAAGAACTCTTTGTGACGAGGATTTGTAGCTTCTACCGAAACGAATATTACTTCCGTTATGATCTCGAACAATCGCTTTTGAGGTTCTAATTAGAAAATACTCGTATATCAATGTTTGTAACTAGAATTTGTAATGTTATGAAGAATAAATATGTTTCGAATAAACGTAAAACTCGTTTCCGCTTCATATTAGTTTGGTTAATATTTAATGTTATATAATATTTGATAATATTATTCGGTACTACTAGTCGATAATTTATTAAATACAGTTACCGAAATGTATCGAGTTTTCATTTTATCAAAGCCTCCTGTTAGGCTTGCTATTTTAGGTTAATTTGAAACACAAATTCCTTGAGTATCTATAACAAGCATAGTACACTGCAATTAAAAGGATAGTTAACATTTTACTATCTTCTGTGACGATTATTAATAATTAATATTGAACATATAATAGTATACGATATTTAAGGATAAGATCAACATAAATTTTATCATTCGATTTCGTGTCAAAATGCCTCGACTTCCCTACCTGATTTAAGGTTCAGAATAATTGTTCCCAGAACAATAGTTCTCTGGGATAGATTTTGTCTTGGTTGTTTTTGGAAACGGCTCTTTTTATTATACTACGCGGTTTGAATCCGCGAATCGACAAACTCGACGAGGCAATTGATTCGTACTGACACCGTGACGCGGTCAATCTCGCGTTTTCATTACTCTCCATGAAAATAAAGTTTCACTTCAACTGGTTTACTGTTTTTCCTTCCTCTTCTTTTCTTTCATTTGTCACATTTTTCGTTTCCATGTGTATCGTGCATAACGATAAGCTCTCAAGTATATCGCAAGTAGATTCGGGTAGATTTCAACCCTTTATATGGTGACTCGGAAAATTTTTCATGAAAGATCTATTATACTTTATGTAATAAATTATCAAGATTATAGGGGACTCCGGCTAGAGTACATTTTTGTATGAAGAAACGCGCGAACCAAAGGAAACTATAGTCTACAATTCGCGTTAAATATCCCGCAGCAGTCTCGCGCAATTTCCCGAGAAAGGTAGCTCGCACGTAGCCGATTTTATAAACTGCGAAGCATCCATTCCCCACGAAGCTACGAGTCACGAACACGAGAGTCTTCCTCCATCGTACAGAGAGTTTCGACCGGGACGACTTGCCCGGGTACGGGGCTAAATTTCGAGCTCGTTTCTCGCGGCTTAAATTGTCCGGAACCACTTACGGCACGTTCGCGAACCGCACGTCGAAGAGTATCGACGCGAGGAACACACAACCAGAATTCCTTGTAACCGTGTCTATATAGTACAGTCGCTGGCCTTCGAATTAGTTCTACATACAGAAATTTTACTTTTTTACCTACAATGTCATGTACACTCCCGTTCACAAGCATTGAGACATTTTTTTATTTTATGTATAATTCATTTAAATCATCAGGCAAATTATTACCAGATCACGACTTTCCAATCAAAGTACGTACAGTGAAGTAAAAATGCAAAAAGTATTCCGGCATTAGTATATATTATATATAATAATTGATTAAGTTCAAATTTAAGTCCATCAAGTTTCGTATCATTTGGTACTGGCGTCGTATGATTACAGAAAATTAGTAACAAGAAAATGAAACGTGGAAGCTAAAGAAACGTTTCATTGGAATAAAATAACCGTAGATACAAATATTGTTTGTAATTGTCCGGATATATTTTAACTACATGTGGTGTTTTGTATCGCTTGCAACTACAATACCCACGATTTTCTCCATTGGCAGCGAGTTGAAAACGTTACGCGGGCAAAACGAAGAGATATTGGCGCAAAAGTTGTGCTATCAAAGAAAGACAAAGAGAGAGAAAGAGTGGTATGCTGCTGACTCTGCTAGCGTGGCTCGTCTTCAGACGTCGTCGCCGAGAGAAGCTGGAAATTCGCCTGAATCCAGCTTTCTCTTGGTACAGGCGACTCTTGTCTCTCTCTCTCTCTCTCTCTCTCTTTCTCTCTCTCTCTCTCTTGCTCTCTTCGCGTCTGCCCTTTTCCCGTTTCCATGTCAGTCCTCCGTCCCACGGGATCGACGTAATCCTCTTCCATCATTTCGCAACGATGATATGAAAAGAGTACTTATGTGGGTTCAATTATGGGGCTCCATACCAATAAAAACTCTCTCTCTCTCCTCCTTCAATCCTCTATCTTCTCTCTCTTCCTTTCATTTTCTGTCTTTTCTCTCGCATTGCACTCTGGCTTTTCAGCTCTATCCTATGCGTAACACGCTCTCTGTCTATCTAGTCGCTTCTTTCCTCTTTTAGTTATCTAACTTTAATCTTAATTCAACGGTTTTTGTATGGTATCCAGTTGTAATGTCCCGGGAAATGGAATAGACAATGTATGGAGGTTAGACTTATTAACGTGTTTCAAGGTGTTTCGATAATTTTTTATGATACATTAGAAAACCTAGTTTTTTCACGTGGTTACCAAGCAAATTCGTGGTCAGATGATGATTTAAACGAATTGTCGCATCTTACACGAAACCAAAAAGTGTCTGGACATTTCTGAACGGTGATGTGTACGTTCAGTGTATTCCTCCGATCAGAAACTAAGAAATCTTTTCCATAGTCGTTCTTTAATCCATTAATTATTAATCACATTAAGCGAGCGTTATTAGCTGGCGAGCCAATTTGCGTGCGCTGACGATGATTGCGGTCGGAGCTAATAAAGGATAATAAATAATATTATCTTATTACCGACTAAGTAATTGATGTATTGCAATTAGCGTTCGCGTTACACGTTCGTACAATTTTTCCCTGTTTCCAGCCCGGTTTCATAACGACCAGTTACAATTCAAATTAGAAGAGTATTTCTCGAATTATCGATCCGTCGTGCAAACGTGCGCATATGTGTGCCTGCGTGTACGCGTATGTGTACGTAGTTCTCTAATTAATTCGACTACGGAAAATGGAAAGAAAGTAAAAAAGGAAACGCGAAGAGGGTTAAAATAGATTTCGCCCTAATTAAACATAAACCTTCGACTCGCCATTCTAACGGACTTTTGCTCGTTGTGAAGTGAATTTACAATGAATCGGAAATGGATGGGGCAGTATAGGCGCGTTTTTGTCCTGCTTCCATTTACCGTCATATGAACGATAAATAATGACACCCGTGATAATAAGCTTCCCTCTATTGGCTACAGATAATGCGCGCGTATGCATAGGAACGCACAGATTATTGATTTTAATTGCATGTCGAATTTAAAGGATGTAGTATCAACGAAAGCTGCACAGAAAATTTCGGTGAGGGTATGTGAATATTTTAGAGTAGAAAGAGAGATAAACATTTAAAAAATATAGTATACTTATGCCAAATGTCTAAATGCGTAAAAAAATACCAAATAAATTTGTTAAACGTAAAATGTAATTTACCACTACTAAATTGAATCGAAAAATCTAACCTTTAATCTTTGATAATGTATATCGTACAAAAAAGAAACGTTTCATCAAAATGATGCGAATTCCTTAAAACTTAATCGTAATTTCCTTTACATTCATATCGTATTCATTGAATACATTACGACAGAGGGATCCAATTAATTCCTGGAGGATTTTCATTCGGTCAAGGGCCGAAAGATCGAAATCATTATTTCCCCTGTTCATCGCTTAACTCCGAACTATTTTTTTATATACGATTTCCGTTTTCATTCGTCTCCTTTAACAACATTTATCGGTTAATTATCTCTCTGTGATAGCAGGTAATTATACGACGGAAACTAGATCACGCGTGAGAGTGTGCTGGTTGACCGGAAAGATTGACCGGAAACGTTGCTTTCCGTCTGAGATTCGCTCCGCTGCTTTTTTGATACCCTCCCGTCCACAGAAATGGAAGTAACTTCATTTCATATATAAGTGATACAAGTATTTTCAATCTCTGCATTATCGCTCGAACGACAACTGTGTGTAGTAGACCTGTTTTATTTCTTATGTCTTCTATCAACCGTAATTCCATTCGATAAGTTTCTATTTTGCAAGTGCTTATTGTTTGTTCTATATTCTATACATGTGCCTCTCGGAAGTCAAACCGATCAGTTTTGCGAATTTCACAATTTTATTACACGAGTACAGGACAAGAACCATTTTTACCTACTAATATATCCATTCTTCGCGACTTTTATCGCTAGACTTTCGCGGATTTATATGCATTTATGGGGAACGTAAAGGTGCAGAAATGCGTACAATCAATCTCAAAAGGAAATAAATTATAATATGAAGAGTACGGTATTATTCGATCGATAGATGCATGACTGAGAATAATAAAATATTAAAATGGATCGAGGTGTCATAGCATAGATCACAGAACACGCATTATATATCGCAGCTCTCTATTAATAGCTGTATGGCATACGCGTCTGCCACGGTTCGTCGTATGTCATCATTTTATTTTTCCAGTTACCCGCGTCCACGGTCCCTTTCATCTTCAGCTTGGCGAGGAACGATGTATCCCTTCTTGTAGTCTCATCGTACGGTTTCTTTTCGAGCTCGAGGACGTCGTAAATTGTGGGCCGGAGTCACGACGCAACGCGCACCTTTGCCTGCTATTCACAGATAGAAGAAACCGCAATGTTCCGCGGCGCTGCCTTGCGGCAGCTGTCGTACTCGTTGTGCCCGAATAATCGCCGGTAATTTCTCCCGTGCGCCCGGTATATCGGCGCCATTTTCGTTTCTTTATTGCACAGCCAACATGGTGAAGACGGCCCGGGTCTGCGTTTCGGTTCTGTAATTAGTTCTGTACGGATGAAACGGGCGCTACGATACATCGAAGCTTCGTTAGGCGTTTGGTTACCATGATTCATAGTCATGCGCTCCTTTTAGGATCTTCAGAGAGTCTACATAGTCATCTTAGTCTTCAGACAGTCATCTCAGGCTGGAACGAAACATAGGAGTAAAGGTTTGTTTAGTCGTGACTCGTAACAGTGGAGAAAAGCTGTCTTCTATAACGGTAATTACAATCGTTAAAATTCGAATTTTATGAATCTTTGTCGTAAGACATTAGAAAATTATTGTTCTTGTTAATTTACTTTTTGTCCTCGGTAAATTATGCATCCAACGATATACATAGATGGAAATTTGAAAGTGAATTACTTCTATTACTAATTCTATTGTTAATAGGAGCTATCATTTAAAGCTAAAAATTGAAGAACTTAAATTGAGGTCTGTTTCACTTATTAAAAATTTAAATCATCATAAAATGGATACTCTATTTTCGATGTTCTGTACATTTTTACATATCGCACTTTTGCATTTTTAAGCTTTCTACAAATGCATAAAAAATACGCCATTTGCTTTTCGTTATCAGGTAATAAATACGAAATAATACTAAAAAAAGCAGTTTCATTGAAAAATAGAAGATATTGAACCCTAAAACCGAAAATATTAAAAACAAGGGAATTCGATATGTCGATTATCATTGGTTTGGAACGAGTACCCTTCGAAATGTAAATTAGCTCGTTTAATTACGCGGTCCTTTAATCACTTGGAGTGGTGCGTATATAAATTACACGTCCATCAACGGAAGACTGGTCGAGTACGCGTTATTCGACAGTCGAAGGTAAAGATTTTCTGTTTTAACGCTTCTTAACTAGACGATGACGATGTTGATGTCACTTTCTGGACAGTCGTTTCGCCGACAGGTCCACGAATAATCTCTCTCCGAGCACCGAGTGCTATCAACGCCAACGAATGCCACCCCTGATAAGCAGGAAACGGTCGTCGGTGCATTCATTTGCACGTTAATTAAAAATAAATTTTACTCGTCACCGTGGACGAGTGCATGATCAACCACATAGCTCCACGATCATTCTATATGTAATTTGTATTTACTTCCTACCTATTATTCACGTATTTTTGTGCAACTGGTATGTGTAATTTTGGATTCTAAATTTATAAGTTATTTTGGAATAATTGACTCGAGGAGATATTTCAAGCTACCAACTTTATATCTGCATATGTGGATATTGCTGTACACTGTGACGCAAATAGTCAGTGTATTTGTATTCTAGAAAGATAATATTGTAAGTAACCCTTCTGGTTATAAACTGTATTCTTTTTTTAAAGAAATACGAAGAAAAGCCTCTGACGTTATCACGAAGAATTATAGACAGATTTGATAGTAGGTGGAAATATAACGGAATCACACAGGAATAAACGATTGTTATTTTAAAATATGAGGTGAAGGTTACAGGCGAAAAAAGTAATAAATCACTTACTGTGTTATTTACAGAAAATTAAATGCATACCAAAATTTCCAAACGCCTTTTTCTTTAAATTATCAAACGAATATTTCATTTGTGAAAGCTTGAATCATCAGTTTTAAAGATACTGTAATATTTATGAAATATCTAGAGCATTTGTGTCTCCCATTCCTCTAAATATCGTATTTTTATTTTTATTTTTTTCTTTTTTTGCAAGTGATTAATAGCAGAGAATTTTGTAAAAAAGGAAATGTCAGTAAAGTAACATTAATACAGTTGACAAATGTATATATGATATGCACGGTTTTATGGTTTTAGGTCACGAAGAATAAAATGAAAAATAACTTTTTCGATATAAAAAAAAGTGACATTGTACATTGCACTATGGATGATTAAACGCTTATCTTCATTCTTCTTCTACGTATATTGAGGTTTAATCTAATAATAATTATATCGTCATACTTCCCGCTTAGATCATGTGTGTTTATACAACTACACATATTATAATCTTCGTTCGCATAAATTCGAACAAGACATTGAATATTATTCATACATATTCGTACATGTTATGAATCATTGCATTGTAGATTATATAAAATAATATTCCAATATAAAATATATTTGTAATATAAATTTTATGTTAAAAATTTACATTCATATGACTTAAAAATCATTTAATTAAGGAGAAACGAGAGAAATTAATAAATTATTGAGGTTTCTTTTTTATCAAAGTAACGTTAAGCTTCGTACATTGATAGAAAGCAATGGATCTTGATTGAAACATTAAATTCCATTCACTAATTATGCGTAACCGAATTGTTTAAGGATTTGAAGAAATTCATCTGAAATCTCTATGAAGAAAATCTGTATGAATAGAATATTCAGTAGAATCGAAAGAACGTTCAATTCTTCTGGAACTTTGCTACGAATTTTCGGAACAACTTAATATTATACAGAGAAAGATAGGTTGTTCGTCAGCATGAAGCTTTTTCTACGAGGTAAATCAATTCTCCCGACGTAACGCTTTTTCAACGACAGTTTTTAGTTTTTTTTTTTTTTTATTCCGACGATCCGACTCCGGCCGATCGTTAACTGGCACGTGCGTTATATTGGAAAAAATATCGTTGCAAAAGCCAGCCTGCGCGATTCGGTTAATCCTGAATGGCTACGTAGGATGGGAGCGTCGCGATCCGTTTCGCAACAGTTGAATTTAGGAAAACTGGTGACAAGGTAACATTATTTTCACTGATATTTTCTAGTTTACTCTTAACCTCTGTGGGAATTGAGATACAGTAAGCCTCTAATGGGACTTTTGAACGTTTCAATAGAAAATTTGTATTTAATTTAAGTTTATAAATTACATTAGATTGTGTTCTCATGATTTTCGTCCGCATTTCTTTAACAAATAGATTGTTTAGAAAACCTTAGTGTACTAAATCTAGATTGCATCAAAAATGATAATGCAACTTTAACCTGCTATGTGAATAGTTTAATTGATTCTGTACTATTTTGTTAAATTTGATTATGTTCGGTGATCTTAGTTTTAAGAAAACATCACGAAATTCATAGTAAAAACGTTACAATCTTCCTGAATACGTCAATATAATACGAAAGTGTCTATATTACATTAATTAACAGCAGAGTTACGGAGATACGCGTATCAACGACCGTAACGCATTAAATCGAGCATTTCCGGTTGATTAATCGACGATTGATGACCTCTGCACAGACTGGATGCGTAATAAACTGAGCCGGTGCCATTGACACGTAGAACCAAGTCTCGATGTATGTATAGATCGTAAAACAACTCTCAGACGCTTGTATCGCAAAGTTATCGCGATCAGTATATGATCGTATAAGCAGTTTAGAAAAAAAGATTAGAAGAAAATATCTATTTTACCGTAGAAAACTTTTATATCCATATTGTATGTGTTTTATGAAACGTTTTGCAATTTCATTAACACCGTAATGAAGCAGTGCTGTCATTCTTTACCTCAACCTTAAGGACTCTTTTCACCTTTTAAATGTAGACCCTTACTCATAAAAGAAATACGTGTCTGATATTTTTGAATGCACTACAAAATTTCATGGAAATCAACGTGTTGCATTTGGCTAATATGCCTTGTTAGTAGGTAGAAAACAATGCGTACATTGTGCGTAATTGTTTACATTATGCGTAATGTTTACATTATGCGTAAGTATGTATAAATTTTTGCATAAACACGTGCATTCTAATTATAGTTATACATACTTAGAATTTCCGGATTTCTTCGTTTCGAGATGTTCGCGTTGCGTTCTTATCATGGACTCCTTTGTGTCTTTATATTTCGCTCGTGAAACAATGAATCACTTAGTTTGATGAAAGAGGTTGTGTATTGTCTTGCAGAGGTCGTGGAAGCTTTTATTGATTTCATTGTTACATTATCTTCCTTTGTGCTGATTAAATGTACCTAGAGTATGTAAGAAATTGTGATTTAATGAGTGCAAGTTGAATGTACTCGTTTATATGCTAATTGAAACGTGAGCTTTGTTTTGTCCTAACGATATAACAAATAAAGTAGCTTAAGATAAGTAGTTTGTTTGGATCACTGTTCTTAGTATAATGTGCATTAGTACTATTTTATAAATTCAGCGTAGAAACTACAGAAATACGTTGATCATTTTTAAGTAAATTTACGATCTTGCCTTTTGGAAACCTACAGCAATGATATATATTTATCACACTCAGTCAAGTCTGTAATAAAATCATTTCACGCACTGAAGAACCTTTTTTTAAGGGGCTTTAATTAGGCAAGCTTCGGTCGTTCTTCCCAAAGCAGATTTTCATTAGTAAATCGAGTTCAAAACGAAGGCAACGAAATTAATGTACAGGCCATAGAAGAAATACTACAGGAAATTAAGAACTTGCGTTAAAAAATAATTCCATCAGTAAAATTGTCAATTTAAGGTGTTTTACAAGAATTGAAATAAGACAAAAGACCAAGAAAATGCACACCATCATATTTCCATAAATTTTTATTAAAAAAATCATTGTCAACCTAAGCTCGGTTAAGAATTCCTGTCTATACATTTATAGTATAGAACTCTTTCTTATTAAGTATTCAATTAAGAATACAAAAAATAATTAAATATCTACACGTATATCTTTTTTCCTATTAACAAAGACTGTTTTTATCTCTGTATAAAAGAGATCTCTCATTTCACGATATCGAACGTGTTTAACCAAATTGCTATTTCATTAATTTCCCACTTCATACTCAAACTTCGATATTCAATTAATACTTTTCTCTATTCAACAAAAATTACCACATATACAAAACATGTAATTACTCTCCACCTTAATCACAAGCACGTATCTTCTTAAGACTTCGTACCTGTAACGTGCAATTAATTCCACCCTCTTCCATCATTTATCAAATATCTACTTTTATTGTACAACAACCAACACGATTAATCATTCGATCGCTATATATCAGTAACGTTGTTCGCGAAGGCAAAACGCTGACGTTCCACGTTTTTCATACGTTCGATCGTCATCGATGGAAGCGACGTGGCTATTAGAACGTCTTCGTCAGGCGTGCGGAAAGGACGTGAGCAGGATCAGAGACGGCGAGAGGATTTTCCGCGAGGCACCGTCAGGATCGTCTATATATTTTCGAGCAATTAGTGTCACGATCTTTTTCTAGCGCGCGCTTAACTTTGACACGCTCTGTCACTCCGAGCCCTGGTACCCTTCAATCCCAGTTGTCTGCTATTCGGATGCGAGTAATTACGCGTCACTCATGGCTCTTACGTTCGACGAGCGTGCCGGCGAAGTTTCCTCGCTTCGAACACCAGCCACGGCGAAACTTCTGTCGCGACGAGCGTGCACGGCCGTTCGCCTTCGTGTTTCCGCCCACTTTCCACCCCCTTTCCGCTATTTTCACCCGTGATCGCGTTCCCCGGCCACCTCCAAATGAAATATCGGAAAGATTCGTGCGCGATGAATTGTTTATGCGAAGTAGAGACTGCCAGATCCATTTGATTAATCCTTGAACGAAACGTACTGCGAGTAGTGTAGAAATTGACCTGCTGCGTTTTTAGTTTTTGACTTCATAGTCTATGGGCATAGTCTTTAGAAATCTTTTTATTCGTCTGAGTTTTTTCAGATAATTGAAGAATTAAGAATAAAGTGGTACAATTTGAGGTAGCGCTAGATTTTCAACTTTTTCCATCTTGTAACAAACGTAAATTAGTTACCAAAATTCTACGCCATAACAGAAAAATATATTTGCTTTGTTTTATTCGTAACTTTCGACGATCCGAAGAATTAATTTAACTAACGACTAACTTTGTTTGGTGCACACGATATTCACGTCCACGGCAACGGGTTGGCGTAGGTCGTAACCTTTCCGGTGTCGAGGTAAGCAGACCGTGTAGCAGACGGCTGCAGCTGCACATCGGCCGTCTCCAGTGGCCGGCGATTTCCGTTTTGTCAATTAATTCGCTGCGAAACAGGCTGCGCGCTTTTCTACCAGCCACCCCAGTGAAATTGCATGGTCGACGAATCATTTCACGGACGACTCGCGGAAGGGACAAATTTCGTTATTAACTCGACGGTCACTGCCTTCTCACTGGAATGTTGGATGAGTTTAATTCTTCGCTTGGGGGATAGAGCTCGGATATTGTTTTCTTTTTGGAAACTTCGGGGGTGGATATAGAGGGTAAGATGCAAGAAGGAATTATTGGATCGTCTGATGGAGTGAGTGTACTTGGTGAGTTTACCGAAGGGTAGTTTTAGCAAGTGTGTTTGTGTTTGTGCGTTGGGTTGGTTGGCTAAAGGAAATTGTCTTGATCCGAACGGAAGAAGTCCAGAATTTCATATAGATATGTTATTATGTATTTCATACAGATTTCGTTATTATACTTTTCTCAAATTAAAGATATTGGTATAAATTTCCAATATTTTATACGTACATTCCCGTTTGTAAGCAAAGGAAACTTCTTAAATATAAATTCAAAATCGTATGCATTAGATAAAAACCTCGTAGATGTTTTTTTAGAATGTCAACTGAAATTTGGAATTAGAACACAATATTAAATTGCAATGAAACAAGGAGAAATTTAACGTTATCATACAATCGAATGTAACATAGTATGTATTAGGTTGTCCGAAAAGTTTCTTTCGTTTTATAAGGAAATAATAGACGTACAATGTTTTTTGCTTTATATTAGTTTATTGAATTATACACGGATATAATAATAGAAATAGAACGAAATGGATCATACCTAATTCAATAAAATAATATAAAACGGAAATTGTTGTTCATCTATTATCACCTTATGAAGGTCAAGAAACTTTTCGGGCAACCTAATATTATAAAACCAGCAGTTCAATCAAATTTCTTGATATTAAATTTAGCTTGATATAAAATAGAAAAATATCTAAACCAAGGGAAATAGAAACAAAGAAACCATGAAGCGCACCTATATAAACCGGAGGGACTCATATATTCCGTTTGAAATTTACTCTCCGTGTCTCGTTCTTGCGCCCTTAACTTCACCCTCCGAAAAATTCATAGTTTCCCGGGCCAGCTGACGCGGATCTATAAACATCAGACACTCGGCATCTCTATCTCTGCCGTTTAATATATTGAAAAACTTTAATTGCCGACAGAATGCACTTGAACGAATGCACGGTTCCCAAACGAGTAGTTGTTTCTCCTTGCAGCACACGGATGAGTAAGCGGCTTTTCGCCGTGGCTCGCCTCCCCCCCGAAAACTTTGTTCTCGTTTACCTTTATGCAACCGCGAGCTCGGCAGTGATTTATTAACTTGTATAATCCTACAACTGCTGGTGCTTATTAGACTCTGGGACGCAGGCAGTGGTGTTTCGTAGACTGTGTCTGGCTACGCTTCGATCGAAAGCGTTTCCCTGGCCGCGTGTGTGCCGTTTATTTTCGTTTTAAACAGTCGATGCGGTTCGCTGGTCGATCGGGCTACGCTGAATTTTAACGTAGGAAAACTTGTATGCGCGGGTATTTTAGATTTTGCGAGACATTCTTTTAGTTTTACTTCTGAATTTTGTTGCCTCCTCTTTATTGGTAAGTTTTTGTTGCTGTGCCTTTTTCTATGCTTTCATCAGTTAGAATTTTTTTAATTCAAGCGAAATTCACTTTGTTAATTTCTTAACGTCCAAGAAGGTTTTTATCCAATTGTAAAAAGTTAATAATTGAAAAAAAATAAGGTAAACCGAGTTTCTGTATATGACAGAACATTTTTTGTTTTGATTCGACGCGAACAGACTGTAAAGGGCAGTTAATAACAGAAACTTTCTTTCGTTGGTCAAAGATATTAGTTTATCCAAGTTTTTGAATGTAAATTGTAAATGGCCTAAACAAACATTCCCACAAAGGAAAATTGTTTAATAAATCATAAAACGTTCTAAAGTAATACATATTAGTAATAAAAGTCAAGAAATTTAATAACATTTTCTCTGTCACGAGAAACTTCATACGTGCAAGTGGAATACGTCCGTTATTGTTCAGACTGTATTCTCAGGCGATTTCGTAAGACTTGCTTGATTCGTTAATGAAACATAGAACGCGAGTTATCTGCATTGAGTTTAAGCTCGTGTGGGGAATTAAAGGTCTTTAAGACAGTAGTTACTCTGTTGTTCGTAACTTATTTATCGAACGTTTGAGAAAAGAAAAGGAACTGCTATGAAATATCAAGTATCTATTTTACGTTCTACGAAAGGTATATGTGCAAGAAAAAAGCAAGAATAATGCGCTTCCTCTGATATATTATATGTATTTAAAAAAAAAAAAGAAAATAGAACAGTTATAGACATTTCATCAATTGATCAAAGTACTTACATTAACAAAATTTTTAAAAAGTGCAGTCGATTAGTTTGACGTCTGAATGGCTGATACGTCAAAGACAGGAGTTAATAAACTAAATATTGGATATTATGGATCGTAATATTATGAATCGTTTATCAAAAATTCATTCAAACCTGTCGCAACCAACGAGCGAGTGATCACGCGCGCGCAATGTGATTGGAGCTCGCAGCTCGTTAGGCGGAAGCTGGGGCAAGCGTACCGCTTAACAGGGCAAAGCTTACGCTTCTCAAGACTCGCCAGAAAGCCACAGACCGACGCTTATTAAACCGCCCCTAATTATATTTCAATATACGCTCGCGAGCGCGGAATATCAAGAAAGGAGATTGGCCGAGTCGAGAAAGGATGGCGAAGGTAGCTCGAGAAGGGCTGCAAACGGTGGTATGGCAAGAAGCTTGGAGGGCGAAGGGTACTGGAAACTGCGAAGGGATGCTAGGAAGCTTGGCATCCATCGTGCAATCCCTCTCGACCGCGCTGGTTACCCTCGTTACCCTCGTCGATCCCTCAGTCTCATCACCTGCTCTGCTCTAATTAATAGCTTCGTCATAGATTACTGAGGGATATTAAAATAGCGTTCGATCTCCAGCGTTACAGGGACTATGCAGAGCCTTTTGAGTGTCAAACCCTTCCAATGCGCAGGAAATAAGGATTCGTGGAATTTGTTTTTATAGATTGAAGGATCTTCCTGTGTTAGTTTGCGTTCAAGTAATTAATTATATAAATTTCTGAATATCATGTTCTATTTATTATAAAACGAATTTCTCTGTGATATTAAATGGCGAACAAGTTGAAAATAAGGAAGGATTATTCAAATAATGCTATATCCATGTCTGATAAATGTGTGTTGCTTTCTGTTACAGGTGAGTTAACTTGAAAAACTGAAATAGCTATAACGATCACGAACTTGTAAGTACCTACATTTATGCGTACCATAAAATTCTTTTTTCGAATCTATCACGTGATAATTTTCTAGCCAAAACACCAACTATTCCCGTCTTTTTACAACTTTTAGTAATTCGAATACCATAGAAATAATATTTATTCTAACAACTATATAACATTTTCATTCACCTTCATTGAAACACGTAATAAAAATATTAATAGTACTACGAGTAATACCAATAGGAATTTAACACGCAAGATAAAATCTCGAAATATTGTTTGTTAAATATAAATATTACTAACGTTGAATTGCAATGGCATAATCAAAAAGTGGCGACTGCCGTTATGCTGCAACGTTTCAGATTTTTTGATCTGTACTCATAACACCCAGGAACAAAGTCTACTCTCCCCCTATAATCCGTGGAAAACCTTCACTCTCTCGTCATCTGTTTCGCACCTACCCCTTTCACCTTTACTGGCCTCGAAATATCGATTGCCTTAGGCGCCGATTTCTCTCTTTCTCTCTCTCTCTCTCTCTCTCTCTCTCGCTCTCTCTCTCTCTCTCTCTCTCTCCCCCACTCTCTGTTTCTCTGTGCAATGCACTCTGACACAAGTTCACCGACAGTAATGGCTGTGATTACAGACGAATGATTCCATTAAGGGTTACGAGACTTACAAGCACAGTGTTTGACCTCCTAGTCGACGATTAAACGTGAAAATCCAACTTTTATCCGAATTCTTACCAATCCTTTTTTGTCGATAGATACAGTATTAAAAAGATTTTTAATTGAAAAATGTTTAATTGTTTATTTTAAAAATTCGGAACTTTGTTAGGATTTTTTTTAAGAATTTAGGATTTATTTGGAATTTCATGTGAAATTTGTATAGTATAAATTTTTAGATTTGGGTTATAAATTATAACTGTTGTGATAGCTGATACTATTATCAATACATCGTTGTTATGTTATCTTTCAAAACAAAATTTATCATAAGGATCTTCGAGCTTAAGCGAATTTGGATATTTTGTATAATTTAGAAACACGCAAAGCATTTTTGCAGCGGGTATTACGAGCGTTTGAAAATGGACTGTTCGGAACATGATTCTCGATCACAAAAAGGGAATCTTCCAGCGGCGCATAGCTTTGCGCGATAAACAACAGCGTCATGTTGCCGTTTTGAAAATCTGGTACAAGTGCGAGCAATCGTGCAAACCAGCAAAAGAGCGCCTCGTGAAGTGTGCAGCACGATCCATCACTCGTTAAACGCAGCTGCGCTCGCCGATTTCCATTGTCTGTGCACCTGCTGTTGCATGTTTGCCCGAATTCCCCGCCATCGTACGCTCTCGACCTTCCGAAAAACGCCGCATAACATTTTCTAATTCGTGGAATTGCCCGTTCGCATTTTCGTTTTCGAAAATTTAGATCGCTATAGTAAAATACTGAAAAATATATCTACATGCAAAATTATGGAAATTCCTATTGTTTATGTTACTATTTTGAAAATAAAATTTTTTGCAGATGAAATACGACAAATAGATAAATTGCTTTGTTCAAGAAAGATATAGAAATAAAGATACGAAATACCTTAAAGTTTCAAAAAAGAGGAAGAAATGAGAAATTAAAGGAAAAATTGTAAGAATCAATTCTAAAAATGGTACGTATCATTTCTCTCAAGCGAATTATATGTTACTATAATTCCATTAACGAACGAATAATTGTTCTTTACGAAATATGTAATTCTACTTTCAATATCTTCGATAGAGGGATAATAGTAATTCACGCGTCACGTGATGACGAGAATACACCGTTCCATTCCATTTTAACGCATCATTTCGCTATCTGTTTATCTGGCTATTTAGCCTGTCTCTCGTGAGTTCACCACAGCCGCTTGTATCGATTCGCATAGCCTCATCGAAACGTAATGACTGTAACGAACATTCCGTGTCAAGTGGCTCACCGGTTATCGCTGATAAGTAATCACACTTTACCGCACACCCTCCATCAGCGTGGAAATAAAATACAACAACGAACTGACAGGGCGGAGGAGAGCGGTGAACGATTACGCAATATCGTTTCATCTCGAATCGGCGATCGCGATCCACCGATATTATTTACGTAAACAGATCGTGTACATTGTGAATATACGCATGGATTTACGTAATGTTTCGATCTTAACCATTTACATAGATAAACTCATTTGCGTCTAAACCTAATTCTTTGTCGGTTTTAAAAAATTGGAAAAAATTCCAAGATATAAGAAAATTTTGTTCTATTTTACTAGATAATTATTTAATAGATCTAATTTTTCAAACTTTTTTTTCAAGTAAATATAAAGATCCGAAAAAATTAAATTATAATTTGATTGTTTAGCTTTGAAACATTCTGTATAAATATTTAATACTAAACAATAAGATTACGAGTTAAATCCTAAAATGTAATTTAATTCTATAGAATTCCATAGGTTATATACGTTAATATTTTGACACGTTGTTAATTAGTACAGCACTAGTTATCGACCAGTCGATTCTTACAATCGAACTGTATTTCCTCCAGCAAGTAACTGTATACGTGGACATCGGAAATTGCTAAGTAGCGAGCGTTGGAACTCTCGGTAAATGCGAGCAAACTGTCGCGTTGCATTTGTACTATTCGCGATGATATCGGGTGAAACCGTTTTAACCGATTGATTCAGTCACTCCTGTCTTTGTGACCTCGGAATAATATAAGCATTGTCTTGCTTTCAATTTATATACCATCATCCAAGTTCCTACAGGATGACAGTTCCGCCAAGTTTGCGAAGAAAATAATGCACGAACGTTAGCCTATTGTAATTAAGTTTCATTTAAAACTTTTTTTAATCTGAAATATCCACAATTTCATGGCATTTTATGAATTTTAATTTAAAAAATGGCTGTTTTCGTTTATGTTTGAAAAATAGCTTAGACAATGCGTGGATTGTGCTGGGATACAAAAATAAAATGAAATCAATTTTTTAACTTCAATTCAGTAAATTTCAAGTTCCTTTAGAATTTACATATGCAGCGTTCGAACGAGGTTAACCTTCGACTTAATTATACTGAAAAGGTTGTACGAACGTAAAACCAGAAAATTATATTATGATTTTTATAATTCTCTCTCATTTCTTTCCAATTTTCTTCCTATGTATTATGGTATTGAATTGCAGAATGACAATATCTGTTTAATAAAAATCCAATTCGCAGCAGGCGTCATTTACAGCAGTTACTCATTCATTCACAGAGATTTGTAGGACCATGACAGGTGCAAACATTCTTCCCTGAAAATATCTCTCTAGTGTTATAAGGTATTTAATGTCCCGTATAATTGATCGTTTTTTAAATGGAAAGATTTGGATGGAACTAAGGCCGGAACTGGGTCAAACTATTTAATCATGAGTCAAACAAGGCTATAAATATATCAAATGCAAAAAGCAAATTCTTCGAAAATTATTAAATTTAGTCACTTAACTCGGCGGAGCGTGGAAAACAGGCCACCCTTCGTTCAATAATATTTCCTTAAACGAGTCTGCAATTAATTTTCGTGTCACCGCATATTTTATCCTTCGGTTTTTCATCGAACGTTGCTTTCATGGATCCTTGCGAACACAAGTATTTTCCCCCGCGGTGAAAAACGCCGGTGTATTAAACTCTTTGTTGTCTGAGCTACGATGACGTGGGAAAGCCCCAGGATGATTAATTATCTGCTTAATAAAAGAGTTTCAACGGAATATCTGAAATATATTAAACCATTAAACTTCGCAAATATTGCCCGTGGCTACCGTAGTCCCTCAAAAATTTCTGATCGTATCACTTCGTCGTATGGCAATGTTCTTTTACAAACGAAATTTATGATTAATCTTACATTACATTAATATAAAAGAAATGGGAATCCACGTATTTTAAAAACTATAAGGTGTGAAGGATTCACAGATATATTCGAAACACGTACACCATCAACATCATCGGTATTCGTAAGTAAATAGTTATATCCTATAATCGTGTCATTTTGTCGTATGATGATGTTCTTCTAGAAACGAAATTTGCCATCGATCGTCTTAGATACAGTGTTACAAAATCTGTAATATTACGAAAGCTAAATGTTTCTGTTCGTATGCATATTGTTACATAGCAATTCCAGCAATTCAAAAGCGCAGGTGGATAATTTATTTCGCAACGTTAATCGCGAAATCTTTTATCGACCAGCATTTTATTCTTCGCGGGCATCAACACTTTCGCCGTGAAAAACGTCCGTGTTGGCTGTACATTGAAATTTTTTCCGGTTCGATGCCGCTAAAAACTGGACCCGATGATTAATTATTCTTTTAATGAAAGAATTAGGCCGGTCGAAAAGAAAAACACGGCGGAGCAACACAACGTGGCATTGTCTCGCGCTCGTTTTCCACGACACGGCGTCGAGGTATTTGCACCTTCGCTTCGGCATGAATGACGAGGGTGGCCCGAATGATTAATGAGCGAACCGAGTTTTGATTGTGGTGCCTCGGAGGGTGGCCCGTCATGCAATTAGAAGATGAATCATTTGTAGCTTGAAATCGCGGTAATCCAGCGGCGGGGACTTACGAGAGTGAAATCGAGATTGCGAAAGAGTTATGAATTATTATTAGGCCAATTTCGACTGTGTTTAATGTCGATGCCTAACGATTCCAGGTTATAGTTTATCACGCAGTATCGTGTAATTTATTTTCGTTCGTTTCGATTAAAGAATTGATGAGTTTTAAAACGATGACTTTATTTGTGTTCTCTATATGTATAATACTTATTAATCTTTGGTGTGATCGTTTCTAAGATTTTTCTTCCAATCACTGTGAAGCAATTTATTATCCAATTTATCAATATATTTGTCGAAAGATTTTTCTTTTTGAAAAATATAAATACCGTGCTGCAGTTCCCATCGCGTGAAAGAAATCTTATTATTCTGTTACTTTCTCGTAATTCGCAAAAAGTACGAGCAATAATCGCGTTAAACCGTACAAATTCGAGCGACGTTTCTCACCGGGGCTTAAGGGCGATAATCACGCCACCGAAAAGCAATGAGGTCGCGAAAAGAGTAATTTCCACTGGAATTTTCAACCGTAACGTGATTAATATTTTTGGTCTTGTCAGCTTCTCGCATCTAGCGAAATAATTTTCGGCCTTTATGATACCAACTCCCTACGGATAATAATCCTCGTTTGCTACGAAACTCGACGTTTGTTGTCAGTTATTTTATATATTTGAAACGTTTCAGTTACAGAACAACATTCGCGAAATATCTGTTTGTGCATCGATCATCGCTAATTATCACACATAAGACGATTAGGAGAGTATTGCCATTTGCTAATTAAGAGATGACTTTTGATTACTGCAATTGCCTATATTACAGGATTAATTAAACTTTCGTAGTAGAATCAACATAAATAAATTTCAAATGGGAAATACTTCGATTTTTTAATTCTTTATATTTTAGAGAAATTACAAATTTAATGCGAGGTCGTTGAATATAATTAATCTTAACCATTTCAGGATGAAATTTCGTTCTAGTTATGGACAAAATTTCTTTTCCATCAATTATATATTAACAGAAATTTCTGGAAACCTTGACTTACACCGCTATGATTGTCAGTCCGTGTTTGATTTGTCTGGCAACTTTCCTTTTCTGCAAAGTTTCTCGACAGTTCTTTAAAAAACTGGAAAACGTTTGACGCGCTTTTGCGCGGAAATAAACTCTTATGCGATGAAATACCGTTATTTTGTTAATTCGCCGTAATTGCAAAATTTAAGTTGAATGCATACTGTGATGAGATTCGCGAATGTTTCAACAACGTCGCGCGTGATTTAATTAAACGCTTACGTTCCCCGCAATCACGGATGCAGGGAGTAAATTGAAATTTCCGTGGAATATTTTGAAAAATTTATTGTGCAATTAAAACGTGATACAGGTTTCTGTTTATTTTAATCTTACATCCCGCATCGAGGAATTTAAGTACTCGTGATTCGACTTTTCATTTTGTCGAAAAATTCGTAAATAGAACTGTAAAATGCACTTTACTAAAACTGCGATAAAAACAAAATATAATAGCTGTTCGTAAAACATTCAAAACTAGTAAAGCAAATTCGTGTAATTTTTGTTAAATTTCATGCGAAACTTTTTAAAGATCCTTAATAAGTAGAATATTTAATTAAAATTATTTTTCGTTTCGTAAATATATTTTTACCTGAAATGCGTTGCAGTTTCACGAATATTTTCATTCTACGAAATAATAATATTAATTTAGAAGTAACTATATTTAGTATTATTTGTGTTCCAACGCTAATTTATCGATCAACTTTTTTAATATACAAGCATTTACAAAATATTTACCTACGATACTAATTATTTAATATACATTTAATTCAAAAATTGCTCCCACTATAAAAATCTCATTCAACTCCTATTGCTTGCAACATCATCGACCTCTCGTTACCCGGTGGCACGCGATCAACGAATTCAGGTTGACTTTGAAACGTTTGGGCAAGCGAGAGGCCATAAATTAACGGTGGCACAACGTGCAGCATCCGATTACACGGGGATCGATCTTCATCAGAACCCTTCAGCTTATCCCGAAACCAAAACAGCGCCTGCTTCATCAATTATGCTTCGACTCGATAAAAATATCTTGGGATTCAATGCTGTGTAAGAGTCAACCAATCTTCTGGAGTGGCGTTTTCTCTTTCTTCTTTTTTCTCTCTAACGTGAGTACAGTTGCTCGCGAAAGTATTTGAAGAATTATGATAACCTTTTAACATGTATAATGTATATTATATAAAAGAGTTTGAAGCTTTTATTGATATTTCTATTGGTTATCGATTATTGATTTGTATTGGTAAAATTTGAGACAAGCCTAAAAATGTATGTAGAAATTACAAGGCGTTTATCGCAAACATCTATTAACAAGGGAAATTTAAAAATTTCTAGAAACGTAATTCAAGCGACGTTAACAAGGAAATCACCGGTTATCAGAAATTTATGCCTCGACTCGTAAAGATCCAAAGAACAAGAAACTCCAATAAACATTTTTTTATTTCATTGTTCCATATTATGTATCAGATATCTTTACTCTCCCCATGCACTCGATCCAAACTTACAATAACTGGGTATAACTTCTAAATAATCAACAAACTGCTCTGCAATTGTAGAATCTTCTCTACAAAAGCATATTCCATCGTATTAAAAACAGTTTCAATAAACTTCTTCCTCGCACCATTGTCTCACACAGACCAGAAGTCACCCTAACTCTCACAGTCTATCAAACACTCGATCTAAACGCACTTCTTCGACAGACGGATCGGAATCGCGAATCGAGATCCCTAATCTGAAAAGAATCCCGCGGTGGAATAACGTAACGAGCGGAATGAATGGTTGGTAAGCCGTGGAGCAGACAACGGTCGATCTTCGAGCTCTTCTGCGAAGTGTCTTTCGAGACGAGCACGGAACCAGGATAGGCACGATGTCAAGACAATGATGCCGCTTGATCCAGGCTCCTCTCTAGGGACCAACGATGGCATACTCTCGCGCATCCGAAAGACCTCGAGTGAGCTTTCATTGCCTGCTGTGATCTCGAGATAAACAATCGACGCCATTGTAAGGGCGGATCGTGGCTGCATAGAGCGCTGACACGCGTTCTCGCGTGTGTGCACTCGCGTCTTGGCTTTTTCCCTCCTTTCTGCTTCTCGATGTTCCTAACACGAACGAAAGAAAGCACACGCGATACGGAGAGCACAGTGCCAGGCTTGTCCAGGTCCAGCTGGTTTCGTGGAGCGATTCAACGCTCTGATGATCCTTGTACAGTGACTCACGAAAGTATTTCTACGTTTATTGTGAGGAAAGTTTGCTGAATGTACAGGGTGTTAAATAATTAAAATAGGGGCTGCATCTTTGGCTGTTTGTTAAAAGAAACTTTGAACTCGCTTTAATCACGTTGCAATGTCCGATAAAAGCACAGATTGATCGAATCGAAATATTCATGGATAGTAATGTAACGAAAAAATACTATGAATTGTTATACAAAAAATATTGTATGATCAATGCCCATGTTAAATTTGAAACCGATTTGAAAACGGATATAGAAGTTGCAAATCATTTACTGCAAACATACGAAAAACATATATATATATATATATATATATATATATATAGAAACAACATAAAAAACTGTATCGTTTTACAGTTATAAAGTATAGAATCGCGATTCACTATGGGATACCTAGTGCGCCCCTATCGACGACCCCAATTACTCCGTTGCTGGTTGTCGGGATAAAGGACCGAAAGCCAGAAGAAAAAGCAAACAAAGGAAAACATGGTCCTTTGAGCGAGTCGAAGTATTACCGATAAAACGCGGTGGGAACAAACGTAACACCGTGGAAATCTCCCTTTTGTTACTTGTTCACCCTGGCCTATCGCTGGATAAATATCGATTGGCAGCGTTACACACACGTCGCGTTTCTTGCTGTCGAGCCCGATTTCGCCGCGATCATGACGAGTGTGCTCATCGAGCTTGCCTTTTTTTTCCTTCTCCTTTTTTACTCTCTGCATGCCACTTCTGTTCCGAGACTTTTTTATCGAAGAGAACCAGAGCTAGAATGAACGTCGTCGATAGCTTGGCTGTCGCGAATCTCCAACAAGAATCGAACCTGTCCCTGGGATAGAAAACGTTTCGAAGGAAGGATTTTAGAGAGGATGACGGGTAAACATGTAATCCGTGGTAATACTATGCTACAGTTGCCGCGTCTTATTTGCTTCGTGTAATCGCCACAGCGGGATTTACATCGAGATCGTATTACTTGTAGAGCAACAGAATACGTGGTGAGCAAGTGTACGGTTAATTTCGCTTACGGCTTATTATTTTGACACTGCTCAGGGCTTTTGCCTTTCTAAGTTAATTACTCGATGGAGTTTTGTAACCGTAAAAGGCAAAGCAAAGGGAGGCTTTGTGTCGAGATTCTGTGTTGGTACATTTAATTAATATTGATTGCAAACGAAGAAATTATGGAAAAAGTTTTCGAATCCGCGGTTCTTACAAATTTCATACACATATTATCTCGATGAGAAAATCGGTCTAAAAAATAAGTCAATAATTATAAATATCCACAAGCGTACTCCAGAAGCTTTTAAATTCCCAAACAAATTTTCATCCACTCAAACTCTAGCCTAGTACTTATCCCTCAAAATGGTTTCAATAGATCATTTCGTCATCCTCTTCACTGGAATTCTTACCTAACCCTTGTCTCAAACTTCAGAAAAACAGTACGAAGTGTCATTAACCACCCACATTGTAGCCTTTTAAAACCGAGCCTAAACATCGAATGCTCTTTTCAAACAAAAATTCAGAACCGTAGCCAAGAGCTGCAAAGTAAACAGTAGCACAAGTATTCACAATCTCATCCCTTCATAACCAACACGAAACTCGACCATAATCTAATCTCTCACCACTCCATCATCTATTTTTGCCATCTACCTATCAAACCAACCAAACATTACTCCCCTCGCTCATTCCACGCTTTCCATGTCTCGCGGGAGCCTTTCAGAAGAGCCGATGTTTTTCTCGTTTAAAAAACAGGATTTCGCATTGAAAGCGCGCAAAGCGAGGATTGCGATCCTCGTCGCCATTTCAAGGGACGTAGGGGGATGAAAGGGTGGTTTAGATGGGTGGACAGACGACTGGGGGTAAAACGGACGGGGGTGCACAAGAACGAAAACATTGCACTCTCTCAGCCAACAAGCCGGGCTTCGTTGTAATTAGTTTCTGTAGAGCAAGAGTTCAGCTAGCTCAGCATAGAGAGGAAAACACAGAGGCTGCTGTCCGGCCGCGTATACGGCCAACATTCTGCCACGAGAACACGCGCCTCTATGCACATACATACATTGAAAAGCCACGTATAAACATAGACAAACTCGCATTGGGTAAAACAGATATATAAGCACACATTGGACAAAACACATACGAGTATACGGGTATACACCTACACTTGCAGGTTACCAAGCTACGTACATTCCCGTTCATAAGTATCGAGACATTTTTTCGTTCCATATAAGATGCGATAACTTGTTCGGTTTATGAAGCAAATTAACCGATTATGATTTTGTGTACGCGCAAGATAATCGCGCAAAAATTTCTAGAAACTATTTGCGAGAGCCGTAAAAGGGATGAATATGAATTACGGATCGCACGTGTCGTACACGTTGATATTTTCATCTTACTGGAAAAGTTCTCTACGAATTAGACGCCAAACTCAGAGAATTGAAATTTGGAGACATAGTGGATAGAAACGGCTGGAGAATTTTAACGTTCTATTGCCTTCATTTATCTTTACAAATGTTTCGAGCTACATAGTACTCGTTAAAGGGTTTAGTAATTTTCCAACCGTTCTGGTGCCAGCCTCACATCCTCCAAGTATCCTGATACTTATGAACCTGAGTGTATAAACACACACGCGCGCGCTGTTGCATAAAACACACACATATAGAAGGTAGAACACGAACAGAGCTACGTATACAAGCGTACATTGGATAAAACACACATGCACGGGCACATATATACCAACGTTAGCAGAGGTACGTGTCGTCTGGCTGGCGCTATTGCGGCCACGCTGATGGCGGAGGAGCAAATAGGACGCAATAAACATGGCACTACATCATCCGCGAGCAACCCTTTATCCGTGGAGGATCGGCCGCGGGGCCAGCATTCGAACTCCCTGCGGATAGTTGGTTACGTCGCACGGGAATTACCGTCAGGTATGTATTCTGTCTGCCTCTTGCGTTCCCGCCGCATGCCGGCGAGCACCAGTGGTGTAGGGAAGAGGCAGCTTCATAAAAATGAGCGGGACAGAGAGCGGGGGATTGATTAGTTGCTCGGATGCTCGTTAGCACGGTAGAGAACGGAAGTTATGAGTTTTGCGACCGCTGGAAAAGCGTGTATTGGAATTTGAAGTGGCGGGGACGTGAAAGGTTGAGGTTGAAGAAATTGATGTATTACAGCACAATGGACGAGGTTGTAAGAAGTTTGAAGATTCGAATTTTTCGCGTTAGCTTTTTGCGAATTTCAGTATGGTATTTAGAGACGAAAGATTTTATTTGCGCTGTGTAGAGTAACGTATATATTGGAAATCTGAGTGAGATAACGATGTCGTAAAAGATTGAGTTTGAAGATGTGTTATGACGTGTTGAATGAGGCTGTAATAATTTTTGAATGCAATAAAATTGGAATTTTTCAAATTAGTTTCTCTTAGTAACATTTCGACCACGAGAAGGGAATATTTTATTTAAAAGAAGCGAAGTTTTTTTACCGTGTGAGGAAAATTGTATTTTATTAAATTATAAATGGTACATAAAATAAATAAGCATTATACAATATAAATGTTTTTATTACTAATCGTTCTCTTATCCACACTTGGAAACACACATGAAAGATGTGCAATATTGATAAACGCGATTAGAATAAAACACGAGGTAGTGTAATCACCGTTTAGCAATCTAACCACGTCAGATTGTGTAAAAAAGAAAAAAGAAACGTGACCCTGTTATTTTATTTAGTTCAACTTTAATATTAACAAGGCCTTGTTCTTTAAATATACTTCTCCGATTTAATCTTTCTAAATATACTTCTACTAAATCGTGTTAAATGTAAATTAAAAAATTCTCTATATTAAAGCTTTACATTCACGAGTTATTACTATCTACACTTGCGCACAAAAAACTTATTATCTTCGATTTTTAATGAAACTTAGATATTTAATAGATTATAAATTCTATTACGTATATTTAGACATTTAAATTCTAAAAAATTGACATTATACGTAATATCGATCGTAGTATCTCTAATATTGTTTTACAACATGTTTTCATTTATTTAATTCATTTATTTAGTTTGCGAATAACCTTGATTTTTCTATATGTTCTCTCAATATTCTGCAATAATTCGTGTCTCATTCCAACATACGTAAATTGTAAGCAACATTTCACGAAACGTCCAGTTAAATTCGTGTTATCGATAAAAATCGTAGAACGAAGGCAGTCGTTAGCTGCGTGTCTCTGTACTACAGGATACCATTTTCATCGCATCGGCGTGCAGTAAACGAGCAGTCGATTTCTCCTTTTGTTACACTTTCTCGGGCCATTGTGCCCTGACCGTGCAACAGAAATTCACCCACATCCCCGTTATTGGAAACGTAATTAGCGATTGTTTGGCCCCGTCAATAACGAATGATTTCGGAGCAAAGAAAGAATGATAAAATCATTAGCAGACTCGAATCGACGGCGAATTATGTTTTATTTCTATATGCGTTAACCGTAAATTGATCACGTTTCCATAATTACCATGTTTAATTTGAAGTTAATGGAGATACTGCTTATTAAAATCATTTAATTGGTCGTTCAATTCCTGTTAAAATTGTATCAGTTCAAATTTCACAATATGTAATAATACACTTTAAAGTAAGATTTCGTACTTATAAATTATTATTACGTAAGTACACGTTCGCTGAAATGTTTTAAGACAGCTATTACTAGATTACGAGTGTTTATACAAATTTATATTTGCACGAATTTAATCAAAGAAATTGAAATCTAAGAATAAACTTCTTCTACCCATTTTTGCATATTACAGATATTTTACATGTTCTGGTAGTTTCAAATTTCTTTAAGCGTATAAACGTCCGTAGTCCATTAGAATATTTGCTTGGGAATTGAAAAACAAATTCTGACTAAATCAAGCCATAATGATTCAGTTGACTTGATAAGTGATTTGAGCATTAATACATTGTGATACTTTGATTCAAACTTGCATGTAATTTATCATACACATACTTCTGAAAATTTTTTTCCCCTCGCTTTTATCATTTTACATCCACAAATAGCTTACATCAGCCGCATCGTAATTTATAACACAATTTAACCTACACCTTGGCTGTCAGAGCTTAAACTTCTTCTAATGTCATCAATATTCCATCGATAGGATCTAATTGATAATTGTCAGCGGCACGTCGGGCGCAGACCGCGTCGCCTCGTTTGCATGATACATTTTCGCATAAAAATTAGAAGATAGAAAGCAGAGGAGAGATGGTGAAAATCGCTGGAACTGTGGACGGGATAAATAAAGAAAAAACATGGAAAAGAAAAGAGAGGTGGATCGGAGTAGAGAAGACAGATAACGAAAAAAATGAGAGAATGGGTGGAGGGTTGAAAAACGAGGAGGTTCGATGATTGATGGATACTGGTCGATTGAAAACCGCGCCGGCTGTCTGCCCGCACGACTGAATTTCATGTTTAAATTCGCCTGCCGGAAAGTTTGCGTTTTAGGCTTCGTTTGGTGACATCGTTTTTCGTATTTTCCAACCCTGATTACACCTTGATAGGTCAACACGAAAAATGATACTTCGAATAGATCGTTTTTCTTAAAATGCACCCGTTCAAGAAACTTGATGAACTTGAAAAATTGTTTGCGAAAAATCGCTAAGCGATGGATTGATTTCTTTTATTCGTGGAATATTTTATTTGATAAAGAGAGGTCATGTTAGTGTTAAGTAGTCTTGTTCCTTTTTATTTGATTGTTGATAGTCGCATCAATCAATGTAATGACATATCAGTATTTTTAATATGATATTTATTTCTCTGTATTTTTTGCGATACATATTATAAACAAATGGGTCATAAATATCCATTTTTTATTTCCTTTCGCTTTATGCGTACGCACCAAGAAACACAATCTCGAAACAAACAACGATAATAATAATTTTCGAGAAAACAGGACAAATTCTCCGCAGGCAAACAGAACGATAGATATCGATGTACATAATCCTTTCATTGTAGCTTAAATTTTAATTACCTATTTTCGATCCGTGTTGTATTCTCTGTTGTTACGTTTATTAATGTCGAAACAAACGGCCAATGAAAACGACGATTTTCGTGGGCGTTTTATTTTTGACAGAAAATTCGGTGCTTCGACGGTAACGAGTTGATTCGGTATGAGAAAACAAGGTATGATCTAACAAAGGGTTCTCGTTCATAGGTTCGTTTGCATATTATACCGGTGATAAATAATCCGGTCTCGCTCCACGTTGCGGCCATTCACGTTTATATTGAAACGAAACTTTTATATAGTTACGCCAGAGCTGCACAACTTCGTAACACGTTCCCTGGCAATGCTTCTATTGACAATTATTGACGTTACCATTTTCATATCGGCTGCATTATAATTTTCCGCTCCGTTGCTTATTATTTACCAACTAAGAAAAAAAATCTCTGTATTAACTTTCGTGATGCTTTTTGCGATTTTATTAATAATTCTCATCCTGTTTTATTTCCGTCTCACGCCTTGATGGACAATTATTAGACAGGAAGCATGTAAAATGTATTAATTATATTTTTTCCTTCTTTTTAACTGCTTTCTTTTAGATATTACATAATTATTTTCTTTTGTTATGGTACATAAATAAACTAATATCCAACAATTTTCATTCGAACAGTTGATATTCTGATTGGCACGTTAGATCAATATGTTGCGTATTTCACCAAAAACATCATTTTCAATAAGTTCGCAATTGCTTCACGAGATTTGCTTTTAATATATAACGTACAGAACGCGTCTAAATAATTTACTATAATAACTGTTCGTTTCTTTGAAAGACACGCACGATAATTAATTAATTTGGTCGCGCTGGTCTTAAATACAAAGCCATTTGGTGAGAAACTCAATCGAACATTTCATTTCGACCAACTATTCAACAGCTTTTTGTTTGAATATACATAATAATAAAGTAAATCATGTTGTGATATAAATGCAGGCCACAGGTGATACACACAGGTCATATTTCTCGTCTTTTATAAATCAATTTTAATACAAAATATGATATAAGACAAAATATAAATTACAAAATATAATACAAAACTCAGTATGTATCAATTTTACATCAAAGAGGTCTTGTTATTTGGTTTTAACATTAAATATGTGTTTTCTTACCCTTTTGGACATTTAACAAGTATTAATAACACTAATTGTGCAGACTAATATTAATCGAATTTAATCGAGTTTGTTAAATTAACGTGACGATTAAGCTAATATTATTCGTTTCTTTCGTACAAAACTATTCGATCTTCTCGTTTTTGATATTTTTCTTACCCTTGTGTTATCATATTAGACTTATGGTGTCTTATAATATACGGTAAGTCTCATTGTTCTATGCAAAGATTAAATTAAAGATGTTGAAACTTGGGTGACTTATCTTATTAAAATCTTATTATTTTATATTAAAATACTTCTTTTGAGCTATCGAATGATACAAATGTGAGAGAATCAACAAAAATAGACTTATCATGCCTTTGCCGCGTGATCTTTAATTAATATCGATTTTATCAAAGTTATTTCGAAGAATTAAGCGTAGAAGAAAATTAAACGCGGGTTACATTCAGAATTTCATGCGTTGGAAAGTCAAAACACGCGATAGTCGTGGCAGAAAATTCTTCGAGCAGACCAACTTATCTCCGATTCGCTTGTTTCTTTTTCACTTTTCCTTCTCCCTCGACATCTGCGGGGATCGGATTATACCGATGTGCTGATTGTTTTTCATTCCGTCTTTCCTGGACGAGAGAGAGAGAACGATCCAAGGAATAATATCGTCAGGAAACTCTAAGGGTGAATAATTCATAAAACGCCGGACCTGTCGACGTTATTTATTAAACGAACGACGCTGAAAAGAAGAAATGACGAGTATGAAACGTGAGACACACGTATGATTGTGTTGGTCGAATTATCTCTTTTCCCATTGAAATTTATAAGATGATCAATTTAGGTTAAAGAAGAAAAATTCTATCATCGAATGAGTAGAAGATATTTATAGAAGACTTAAAGAAAATTATGTTGAATTTATAAATTGTGTTGCACAGGACAGAACAGTGCATTACGCTTTATTCAGAATCGTTTCTCGGAATAACTTGGGACGTCAGAAACACTTCTTTTATAATTAGAAGCGAATCTGACAACTTATCCATTTAAATCTCTATGTACAAATTTATTTAAATTATTTACGACTAAAAAAGAATACGAGATCAAGAATTCTGCTGCTTTTTTCATTTTTGGTTTCGCTATGAGTGTTTCAACAAAATAAACTTGACTTCATGCATACAGGTATAATACGACTATATGTATCTATCCATTCGTCGATATGGTTTACGAGAGGTCACGTTCACAGATATCATCCTGTCGTCAGTTTCAAAGGATACACCGCTGTTGGAAATCAAAAATCACGATCGACGGCTATCGCTGCCAAATTATGGAAAGTATCGAACAATCGGTGAAAGCTTTCGTCAATCGGGCTAATAAACGATATTGTTTTTAGCGAGGGAAATCGCCTCTCGGATCATCGCATTATTTTTCCCTCAATATTGTTTTTTTCTTTTTAATACGCACATTTTCCTAATATTTTTTCAGCTATCCATTCAATCTTGTGTTTTCAAATATGAAATAACATTTGTATTTGATTTATAAGGATCAAATGTCTGATCTTTTATCTTATTAAAAAATACATATTAGATATACCATATCTTCTTAATATTATCGTAATGTATCTTAGCAATTAATAAACTGTGGATTTTTATACATTTTTAAAAAATTTTAGAAACGTACAGGACATCAAATTCCTATGTATGTACAGAATCAAATAAATTTTAGTTCAGGTTGCATTTCTTTAGTCCTATTCGTAAAAATACCATCCATAGGATTAAAAGTTCTAAAATTTTCCAGCTCTGAAATTCTAAAATTCTAACTTTAGAATTATTTCGTTCTATTCATAAAAATCCCACAATCTGGTAATTTGAAAAAAGAAAAACTGACATCCATGATATTAATAATTAGTACTTTTAATGTTAAAAAGCTACCAAAATTAAAACTAAAAAAACCATAATGTATTAAAAGTAAAATGATCTTTCTACGTATGAAAAAGCGGAACGATACAACTTGGATTTTTCGGTGCAGCGACGATCGTGCGTGCACCTGTTCCACTTTTTAATTAAACTGCACACTCGGCCCAATGAATTCGCTAATCACGTCATTGCCGATGACTGGCTGGCCAGGGCGAACGCGCGATTTGTTCTGTAAAATTTCAATAAAACGGCTTAATCGATTAATCTGCCAGTCGAAATATAGGGAGAATACCATGGGGAAGAATGAACGGATACACGTTTGTATTTGTACGCAAATTGGATAGACGTACCTGGTCTCAACGTAGTTTTCATCGATTTCCAAAAAAAAACCAGATAATATATCACGATACCAAAAATATCAAACACATCTAAGCCCGATTTTTTCTATCAGGCTTTGTGCTTTCAAAAAATCTAGGACTATTGTACTTATCAGTATCCTTGAAGCATTTTACGATCGTTTATCAAGTAAAATATTCGAAACTTTCAGCAATAAAAATAAAAATTCGAGACGAAATAACTCGAGGGTAAAATTTCATTTGAATCTTCAACGAAGAAATTTATCTATGAAGAGATAAAAATATATGACGGTAGGAAAGATAATAATACAATATATACATTACATAAAATAGTAAAATAGTATTTAATCTTATTATTAAAATAGTAAGATAACGTTTAGTAAGATTTATGTATTATTACATAAAGTAATGTACTAATCCGATGAGTAGAAATTTCAAGTTTTTATTTATTGTTTTATTTATTTCCTGCGTGAATAAATGAAACAGATAAGAAATAGTAACAAAGGAAAGATCCATGGTAGAATGTGGCTTGTTTTTAAACTATTTTTCCAGTTAATAACAGGAGGTTCTCTTGCTAACGATCCTATAAATGCGATGGAACGGCCGCAGGGCAGCTCGAGATTTCAGGACGCGGCGTATACAGTACGTACTACGAACATATTATGCACAAAACGCGAGCTACATTGAGACTTCTGTACGAGCACCGCGGGTATTGTTATCGCTACACCAGCTGCCAAGCCGCGGGTTTACCTTTCCTGCTAGCAGTCGTATATGCGACCCAGAAATACACCTATCCGCGCACTTGAAGCGAAATTCATGTGTACTAGCTGCTTCCTTAATACGCCCAGTATCGAGCTGGAATTTCTCACGAAATATTATTAGAATATCTATAAATCGTAGTCTGTGTAATGAAAATTTGTAAAATATTTTCTGTTTCATGGAAATTGGTGTATTCATTAAATCAGACACTGCACCCACCAGTTTTGACAATTATAACTCAGCCACACGATATTAATCTTGATAAATGGCAATAAATGAATATAATATGTTGAATAATTTAGTAACGCAAGAAAATAAATAATTCTCTTACGTAAAATAATTATTACATTTACATTATTACAGTACATTATTACATTTACATTAATACGTAAAAGCAAATCTTTCGAATCTTAATTTTCCGATACAAAAGTATCATATTTCCCGAAACAAGATTTCCATTAGATAACATAGCAAACCTCGAAACCATGCTAGTAAACCATCTTTAACCCGATACATTTATCCAGCTCCTTTAAAAACACAAGCAGCTTTAACTAGGTCACAAGGAGTCCATATTTCAGAAACAATATGATACCCTAAACGGCTATTTGCAGGAGCATCCTGCGTTATTTCTGCAAGTTAAATCCGTCCGTACTATGTTCGCCGCAAGTTTGGAAACACCCTGTACAACAAAAGATATGTATATATACGAGTACGTACACGAAGGTCGAACGCAGAGTCTGGTCGAGCCATATTCGCATAACCCGCGGCCAAAACTCTTGCACAAACGACCGAAGTGGCCCAGTGCCACTAATTACGAACAGTGTGCCATGGACACATCCCTTCTCTCGCGAAAATACTACTTTTTCTCTTTGTATGCGTTGACGGCGCTCGCTTCGTCCTTTTTCTCGTCTCACACCTCGTGTTTCACTCGTTTCAGTTTCTTATTCTTCTCCACGTAGTATCGTACGGAAAATCATATATGATCAATTGATCTTTTCTTACCATGTAACATTCCCAAGTTGGTAACAATTCATTCGTGAAAACGTTTTATAAAGCAACGATATTGGGATCTATGTTTGCTAAGGCGCTTTTGCTTGTTCGAGCAAATTTTTCTGGTTCTGGTTATCGAATCAGGATTACACGAAGAAATTTCACTTTTCTATCTGCGATATGTCATGTTCACTACGTACTGCGTCAGATAAATGGCAAATTGTCCTTGTCCAAATTATTAGGAGATACTGGTATCGTTTACAAGTATCAGGACACTTCTGAACAAGAAAGTACAGATATTTTATAATTTTGCATATTTCCTATGAATTAATAGAAAAGTTTGATTATAAAACACAACTGTAATTTCGGTAGTATTACGAGGATAAAGTTTCTTCGTAACTTAGAGAATTGTCCTAGCTTTCAGTGTGTACATCGAATGAGCACCCTGGGGACCCTTTGGGGCTGTACCGCAGGGAACACGTGTGTCTCGAATCTTGAAGAGCCAATCAGCCTTAGAAAAGTTGCTACGCTGTCTATTCTTGTCTCTTAATTACGACTACCGGGGGTGAAAGTCTGAAGAAAGTTGGTACGGTTGTTTCTTTCTCGCGAATACATGAAACTTTGTTTATCAGTTTTATCCGTTTGAAACATTATTTTATGTATAGAAGCAAAACTACGATTATTTGCTACAATGTTAGGTAATACATGATACGTTGTCACGTATTATAAGACAATGCAGTTAAATTATTTCTGACACGATACAATGTGATGAAGTTAGATTTAGGTCAAATTTTTGAGGATTCAGTTTTACTTTGTTTCGCGTTATTATGGATTTTTACATATGTTATTATAATTGCAAATTGAATATTTTTTTATTAATATCATATAATTTTATCGTAATAAGTCTTTGGTGTATGGTTCTGTAAGAATTATTTAAAAGAAAATACATTCTCTTTATTCTAATTCTCCCAAACCAGCAAAAAGCGCTGGCCAAAAGCTTTAGGACGATTCTCTGCATGTGCGATCGAAACGTAAGGGGCAGAATGAGAAATGGCGGTTATAAGGGGGACAGTATCCCCTCGATGCAAGGAAACTCCCTAACAAAGCGTTCGAACAGATAATTCCCCGTCTGCTGCAACGTCATTAAGTTCTTCTTATTGCGCGAGTTACACCCTATACGCATTCGTCGTAACGTAACGGGGGTTGGTAACCCTCCTATGTTATTTGTAACTCATCGATCAACGATGGGAAAGAACAGGAAAAAAGAATGCTGGGTATCTACACCTCCGCGAACACGGATTTCCTTCGTAATCGAGTTTGTTCTCGATTATTGGCGGTCGCACCTACCGGAAATGTGGCGTTTCCGTTTCAACCCCTGTTTTCGAAACCATCGTTACGTTATATACTTATGGGGGTGGGTGAAACGAAAATACAACGTTTGTTTGTCGACGGTGCGAGTCGCGTTGATAGGATTCTACGTTTCGAAGAAATAAAAGAATTTTTGTTACAGATATGAGGAAATATTCACTGTTTCGTTCATTTGTATCTACAGTGACTAAACAAATTTGATACTATGAAACTGAAACACAGAATATGATAAAAAAATATGTGATTGGAAAAAAGGTGAATGTATCAGTCCTTTTTGTAACCACTGTATTTACAGTTGGCCACAAAAATCTAGACACATTAGAGTCAATTTCAAATATCACAAGGAAGATGAAAGTAAATTGCAGAAACCTCTTCACGTCAAATTTTATATTAATTCAATTTGATAGTATATGTATATACATATAATATGTAATATGCGTATACACAATATATATGTGTGTATATATATATACATCGTTAAATATATATTTTTATATCTTATACGTCTTTCGAAATTAATACTTAGACATTAATTGCGGGAATTAATAAAATTGAAGTAATTTTGTAATTTCCAATGTAACAAAATTCGGTAAGTACATATAGACTTTTCTGATTGAGTGTTTCTCATTGAAGTCTGTAATAAGTTTGTTGCAAATTGTTTCGAGGTTATTTTTGCTTTTCCATTTTAGATTGTGTACACTTTTAGGATGATTTTAATAGGTAGATGGAAATTTAAGAGGGAATATAAAGATAGCTGTGATTCCGAAGTAGTATCTAGCTATATACGTGTTTATATAAACTGTCTTTATTGCTGGTACGTATTGAGGCTACCCCTGAAGCCTGTCCCAGCAATAAAAAGCGCTATAATAAAACCTGCAATCTTTTATACGTGAAATCATGGATTGTAAATCTAAAGGTCCGACGAAACGGTTTGTTCCCTGAGTATTTGATCATAAGGATGCCTTAAATTGAAGTTATTACTATAACTATAATAATACATATGTATATTATCAAACAGTAATTCTCAAAGAGAAGATTCGTCACTCGGAAAGATTCACGCTAACTTGCATTTTTCCCGCAGAAAGTACAATTTCATCGCGATTCGAGCGTGTCCAATCCCCCACAATGTCCAAAAATTGCAAACATATGTGAGAAGAGGATAGAGATACACGCGACACGGTGTATCGTTCGTGTTAATGTCGTCACAGGGAAATTCGTCGAAACGCTTACGCCGTCGCGGTTGCCGATCGATTTGTCACGCTGTCAGACTGCAATCCCATAAAACATTCGATAATGATATTCATATGTCGCGCGGTGCGCCGATGAATACCAACACAGGAGGAGAAATCGTCGAATCGAGTCAGTGGTCCCGCGGGTGAAGTCAGCTAAACGTCCCTTCGTCCCTACAGGACGATCGCCACCAAGGGACATGGCACCCTCTCCTTCCTTTTGACCACGAGCTAATGAAATATCACGTATGCGAAATTGACAGCAACGAAATAGACTGACGATAATTCAACCCTCGCGCTAACGTTGCTTGTTCTTCCCTCGGGAAACCGCAAAAGATCAACTTGCCCTTCCGCTCTTTTTCCGAGTTTCTCTGCGACGATTTACAGGAAATATTGCCAGCTATGTAGAAATCGATAGGTTGCTTCGTGTTTCTTCAAGTGTACAGTATTGTGTAGGATTTTTGGACTATTTATCGTAGTAGAGTTCGTTTATTATTTCCATTTAGTGTTTTATGTAAAGGAACAAATTTTTGGGTATTTTATTTATTGTGCTATTGGATCACGGTTTTCGAAAGAATATATCAATAAGTAAAAACCTGAATTAACAATTATAAAATATGTATACAGAACGTAAGTAAATTATTTGAAACGCCACAAATGAAGTGACGAAAGAAGTTTAGTGGGAAATTATCTGACAAGATCGTCGAATGAACTTTTGCTGTTGAAAAACCAAAAAAAGCTTACTAAGTACTTTAATTATTTCAAATTAATAAATGTTCATTGAGTAAGTTAAAAACACGTCATAAGAAGTGAAGATTTGAATTTAAAGAACGACAGGTTTGAAATAAAAACAAGTGGCTTTATATTCATTTATAAAAACAAAACATTCTTTGTAAAATGGTTAAATCAGTAATGGTTCGCACTATTTAATATTGCTATACATTTGTCTTTTTCGTGTTTTGCCTTCCTTGTGTCCTGTTTCTTCTATTTGTCAGTATCTATGTGTGTTTCTCTCTGTTCGTGGTTCATGTCCAATCGGCAGTTTTAATTTCAACGAGCACTTCTGCATCGGTTTGTATTCTCGTTGAATTGGATAAAGTAATGCATCGCAATTTGAAAAGCGTATAAGCAGAGTTAAATCGCCGGACGCATTGAATTTTTCGTTTAAATATCGGCATATTTTCGATCTTCGTCAAATATTTGAACTGGTAAAAATCTTTGCGTTGCATACGCCGCGCCGGAACTGATACACGGTACGTATAACGTGCGTATATTGAAACTATATCGCGAACCAACGCGATACAGGTTCGGGTTTAATAATTGAACGCGTAATTACAAAATTAAAATCTATTTGTAACGATGTTTTGTACGGTAACGACTGCCGGATATTAATTTAGCAATACGATGTAGCTGGACAGACTCGTTTACTTGTGTAAAAGTTCCGATATCTTCGTGAAATTTCATAAAAAGACGAATATTCAATAGCAAAAGGAAGAAACAGAAATTGAAAGTTTAATTAATTTAATTTCTGTTATTCTTTTTTTCAACATTAATTCGGAAACTTCAGGAATTTGAAACACAAGTCACGACTTTTTCTAAATCACAACTTTCTTCATTTCTAACTACAGAAGCTGACACGTCACGTCCAAATAAAGAAACTTCACAATCCATAAGAAATCTGCTCTTCGCTAAAAATCGTTTAACTTCAAACCCTTCAAAAAGTAGTCAGGAGATCGTAATGGCCGCAGAAATCGTCTCCGAGATCGTATAAACGTTGGGATAGTCCTGCAACCATTGTAGGTGTACTACACCTTGATCAAACTATCCAACGTTCCGTTACCTTTTACGCTCGGTCAGCGTTCATAAAAATGAAAGTTGTTGCACATAACAATAATTTTCCGTACATCGGTTTTAAGAAGGTAGAAAAATCTTTAGACGCAACTTCGTAGCTCGATCAAGCGTACGAAAGGAACATTTCCGGCATGAAATGGCACTCGTAAAAATATAGCAAACTTCTCATAAAACATAATCGTCGATTAGCCTGGGGAGGCGAAACGATGACTCTCGACTGGTCCAGCTTGCTACCGTTTCATCCAAGCGTCTCCTAAATAGGTGAAACTCGATAGAAACTTTCCTAAACTTAATAGAAAGATCCGACAAAGTTTGATGAAGATTTGATCGTAAAATAAATGACACGAGCTTTTAAGATAAAGAACAAATGATATGATGTATTTAAGGATTGATATAGACATTACATTTGAAGATCAGAGTAGATCTTAGCTATTTTTGTGGTATTTTATAATTAAGTATTTTATAATTAAGAAGGAATTTTAATATATATAAAATAAATAAAAATGGAAAGAAGCTATTAAGTTTAAAGATATAGTTGATGAAGTTTTGTAGAAACCAGCACTTTATATGCTAATAACTAAAAAAATGCAAACTTTGAGTTATGCCATTGTTGTGGAATATTCAACTGTATGGAATGAAATATTTTTATCATATTTATTTAATTTCTACTGTCTAAAGACAAATTTTGATTAGAATATGAGGACACGATTTGATTGAGACATCGTTTGATCCACATATGACAAATTAACTGTAAATGTTACATATGTACGATATGATCATCCTTGATTTAATCCTGTTCTGAATAGATAATAGGAGAACAAAACATAACCGTGCGTGATAATTAGCGAATTTCGGAGTACGCTGGTCGGATTGATTCCTCTGTTATTTTACTGGGAACAAAACGTAACTCATGATATAACAGGACGTCATTGTTCTTCATTGCAAATGAATCAAACAAAGAATGGAGTGGATAGGAATAATGGAATTTCTATAAGCGTTATTGTAAAACAATGGTCGCTGAAAATGAAAAATATCAAATATCTAATTGTCTTCACTGTTATTTATTTCACCAGATATCATTTAAAAAATTCCGAGCTATACTGGAAAATTAAAGAATCATATTTTTCAGAAAATTTCAGTGTGTGATTATTTTTTCAAATATTACTTCAAAAAATTAAACTTTTAAATATGCAAACTGTTCGGAATAATTCTTATTTCTAGGAAAATTAAAGAAAGAAAGGAATGGTGTAGCAAGAAACAGCATCTACATATCAAATATAACAATATACATATATATATATTTAATAACAATGAATTAGAGCAGCATAAACGTAACTGGAGATTATAACTTGGAAGGTCTATTTTCTCCGTACACAGAGTACTTCGTGGTTCAATTCTCAATTTCTCAGTTACATAATTCACGTTTTCTCTTAAAACTAACAGAAGCTAAAGGGTAACTTGGTTGAAACTTTTCCCCTTAAACCTGTGTTTCGCTATGTGTGGATAGAAAACAAGATAAATTTTCTGCCACTATAGCGCGATGATATTTACAGAATGTACGAGTAGACGAGTTATAGTAGACTTTTTTGATATTCTGCATTTAGCTAAAACTTAGGAATAACGTTTAATAATACTTTCCCATACAGTTCTATCTGTTACATTAAATCAAACATTTTTATTATTTTATCAAGCCATATTGTTTTATAGATCAAATCAAACATTGATCGCTTCAACCTTTTTACTTTTTAAATATTCCAAGTTATAAATTTTCCTACTTTATCGATTCTTGTGGTGAAATGTAGGTCGCATTATTAAAAAGAAGTAGAATATTCTAAAAACGTTCAAGTAATCTTTTCTGCTTTATCTCCGAAGCATATAGGTACACCAGCGTGCAATAAATGTGAGAAAATTCGGTCTCTTGATAAATTTGTCGGCTTCTCGATCTCACTTATATTTAGAGAAGTATATTCACGTCACAGGTGAACTGGGTAGAGAGAGATCGGCAATACTGTTCGCTTTGTACGAAGTTAGCATAAGCAACCTACTTCTGTCGTTCGAAGACGCATTCGACCGGCGAAAATCTCGTCTTGCACGCACTTTTCTTCGTCGAATAGTTGTTCGAGGGTCGATTGTTCCCAATTTCGTTTCGAGAGACATTTAATGCGCTTTGTCAACGCGATTTATCGATCGTTTCACGAAAAATCCTATTTCCATGGCTAACAAAAATCTGCTGTGTCTCGTTATTGAACCATTTTTCGACGTGAGCCGTTTTCGGCACAGGTCGATGAATCGCTGCGAAACCCAGACACACTTTCCATTGTCGTTAACGGCGTTATTAGGGAATTAGGAAGCAGACGACGACGGATTAAGCCACGTGACGGCGTACTGTTGCGTGTTTCAATGGCGAAACGGGAGGAGCCTCAATGTGAATGGACCTTTAGACCCTTAAGCTCGGTCTTCCGCCTTTCCTCGACCGCCTTCCGGTTTAGCGACCCTTCAGCTTTCTTTCTTTCAATTTTCACCCTCCTCTCTTTTTCTGTCAACGTCCTGCGTGACGCTACGTCGAATCTCTCTTGGAGAGATGTCGTAATTAGCCAACAAAAGTCGAGTATGGCAAGATATGTATTATAGCGCAATCGTAATTTTGCAATTATAGCAAAAGGGTAATTAACCTTACAATCGAGTAGTGTCAAAAGATCGCGATCACATCAACGAAACGATATAATGACCAGATTCGGCTAAAAAAAAAAGAAAACAAAACGACGCGATGTCCTAGTTAGAAATTCGGTGACTTTCATTTGGGGGGAACAAACGGGCTGGGGGTGTAAATCGAAAATGTTAAAATTGTCTGACGTAATTAACCGCGGCGAAACGAAGCTGGCCGTGCTCTCGGTATCGGCTCTGGAAAATACATTTGTCCGCCGGGGTAGAATTTGATGAGATTTTATATTGTCCCGTATTTTATCATCAGTTTCGCGCATTCGCGACGCATTAATTTCGTTAGCGTGCGTTAACATAAATACAAATGGAAAGTAGCATCGGAATTGGATCTGAGGACTATATCCGGTGATTTTTCGGAGGTAGCTTGCCAGTTGATAAATTCGAGTACAAAAAATAGAAAGAAAGAAAAGAGTATAATAAAGCTCTGTTAATATGAATGCCTGAAATAAAATTCTTCTGCATACTTTTATTATTCACAATCTTCCTTACTATTTCAAAATGTGTATTTCATGTCAAAGTTACCTAAATTTTGCGATATAAGTTATTCATCATTATGTCTTCCATAAAGCATTCCATTGGATCACGTTAACATATCGCGTCAATTGTCCGAGCTCATAGCATGATACTATAACTTCGTTACAAAATGAATAAACAATGAATTGGTTAAGCATTGCACGATTATTGTACTCGCAAATTAAATCGTAAATTTCTAAGGCTGAAACATTGTTAGGAATTTATGAGCAGATATTTGAAAGGTAACAGAAAGAATTAAATGAACTCTCTGCTATTATATGAACCTGTTTGGTCCTCGACAGACTAGTATGAAGGAAATTCTACCATTATACAGAAAGAGGAGCAGCGATTATAACAGTGAGCAGACATAAAAAAAAAAAAGACGAAGACGCGAAGGAGTGGGCACAGTGTTGAAGTCGTTGAAATTTTCGTCAGTCTCGAAAATGAGCCGCGTTATTTAATTGCGACCGTAATTATGGCACGCGTGCTTAACGATAGTAATAACAGGAAACATTTTTCACGATTAAAAGGAAACGTTTCGTGAGTACTCCATTACGCTCGTGCATATTTCAAATATGAAATTCACTTGCACGCGTGGAAAATCGCATCACTTCTCCCCGCCTCGTTAACATTGCTTGGCCAACGTTTATATTAAACGTGGCTGCTGCTGTTGAAGAACAGTTCGCAGATCGAACAAGAAACCTGGAAGACGAAAAACTTTCGAATCGCGCTCTTTTTCCATTAGCGAAACGAATTTTACAATATTAACGACTCTTGGCATATCGTAGGAAGCATAAAATTACTAGCTACTCTCTCGTAACTAGTAACTATGTATTGAAGAAGCTAAATGAAAAAAAATGTTACATTCGCCCGAGATGCTACCAAAATGTTCCACAGTGGAACAAACTTTGCACTTTCGTTCGTGCAAAAACGAGAATGCATGACGGTCGTTGGAGCTCTTCATTTCGAGCATAAACAAAGAGTTTGGCTTCTATGCGCCGGATGTACGCTATGTTTTACAGACCAAGCATATGCCCCAATTGTCTGCTCGTTTTCATGCTGAGGATACCAAGAAACATCGCTTTCCAGGCAATATGTCGGAAACTATAGCGATCTAAAATAGAAATCCACGTTTCGAACAGTATACGCTATACATTGTGCGATTCCATATATACCATAATTTCGTATTTTCATTAACGTAAGAAACTAAAGAAACGGAACCTGCATAAAGATTTATTTCCCCCATTGAATATTATAACAGATATTTTCCTCGAATATTTTTTACAGTTTTCCATATTATGCATGTTTCTTACATTTTTGCATCTTCAAATTCATAAAAATCCGTCTAATTATCGCGTTGTATATTATATCAGCAGGTATCCTAATACTTGCGAACAAGGCTATAAACACAACGAATACGACAACTCGAGTACGTTGTAACCTCTGAACGTATGTAGCTAGGCTGGCTATCGGCATTCGCCCGTCGACCCTTTCTACTCGTGTCCCGTCGAATATGACAGGAGTCGTGGTTCTCCCTTTGGAGACAGTGCACGCGTACGTGAATAGGTTTGGTGCAGCTCGCACACCCACGCAGCTTCGTACACGCAGCTGGGCTTGCTAATGACCAGACGCATCCAGGAATCAAATTCAGATGACGGGGGTACGCTCGTCTACGCGCAATTTCAATTGTAACATGTTCGAGGGCCGAGCGTTGCCTCGACCACACGAATACACGATACCGATGTTCGCGTAGCCTCGCCCATTCATGCTGCCAATTATTATCGAAAGAGCGACGTAACCGTGCGCTCCACGGGGAAATTGGCTTCCTTTATGCGCTGGCTCGCGAAAGTATTGTAGCACTTATAGAAACCTTTTACGTATAAATTCTATGTGTTATACGAAATATTTTGAAATTTTATTGACACTATAATGAAAAGTACACTGCGAATTTTTATGCACTTATGAAAAATTCGAAGATACAAATTTTTACAGATTTTTCTTGTAACATTAAATGTACCTATATGAATTCGTTATTCATTAGAATATTTCATTGTCTTTGCCTGTCTTTTTATAAATTTCAAACCAGATAATAATTGTCGAAGACTTTAATAAGTTCCTAACCATTTCTGAGGTTAACCTCATCTTCTGTAAGTGTTTTGTTACTTATGAAATGACCGTGTATATAACTGCTGTACATTTCGCAACTTAGGGGTAGTTTTTATCGAACCGTTTTTGGTTCGCCGCTTAATTCTTGCAAAGAAGAAACGATCAGTTACTTGTAGAATTCCATCTTCCTTTCACTCGCGTCCTTTCTTTTATCCTGTTTCGAGAGTTGAGCGTATATTGTTTCGCGGCGAATCGATTCGGCGATGCTGAATAAAGCGAGACAAGTTTAACGGAGGTAATATTTGGTTCGATATCGGACTGTCGACGTATTCCACGATAATTTTCGAGTTGACGAGCCAGTAATGAGATACTTCCTTCGGTTACCTGTAATTGGAAGCGCAGTTAACGTTGAACATTGGCGAGAACTTCTTCTTGAGATGCTCTCGATCCTGGATTTTACCGAGTATTCGGACTTGGAGGGATATTTTATTCTTTGCCAATCTCGGGAACATCTTCCAGATATTCTGCTTTTTTAGAGTACAAAGATTCAAAACTAGAGTTGTACGTCGTAAATTGTGTCATTTTGTTTCTGTATACACTTTGTTAGTGACCGTTTCATTCTTTACATTTATTTTGCAATCGATATAATTTCGTCTTTTAACAACTTTTGTCGATTTTAAATAATTTTTAATCGTTTCCGATTTATTATTAACGAAAATTCCTTTTTATTGTACGTCAACAAACTATTATATTTCCAATAGTTGTAATTTAAATCATTTCGTAAATTAGAAATTTAATAGGCATTTGAATTTTCTATATTTTCTTGTTAAATTTTCTTATTATTTTTCTTATTAAATATTGTCATTTTACCAACTAAAAAATACAGCACAATCAATAAGAATATAGAAATTAGTATAAAGAATATCAAAAGTGCAAGGATCGAAAATATTAAATACCTTATTTCCATTAACAAAACCGTTTTTCAATGTACGATACACGAAACTTGATTGTAAAACAATAGTGTTAACGAAACCACTTACGTTCGTTTAATACATCGACGTAATAAAGCGTTGTGTAACACGCGAGTTATTTGAACAAGGAAAAGTAGGGAAAAGGGTAACTCCTATCAAGCAACGACAGTAAAGAGATCGTCGGGGTTGGTTTCGAATGTACCTCTGGAATTGCTTATCACGTACGATACGGAACGATAGTGTGTTAGCTTTATGATACGTTTCGTGACCACAGCATTACATAGCTGTACATATACCTCAATTTCCAAGCGGCACGAGAAGTCGGCGAGGGCTCACGAAAGAACTGGAAGGAAAGCTTATCCTTGGGTCATCGACTAGGTCACCCACTTGTGAGTAACTATCGTTGCCTACGAGCCACGATCAAATGGGAAAATGATGTTCCGTGAATAACAAACTTACCACTTTCGCGGTATCGAAATAATAAGGATTAAGATAACCACGAATTTATTTTGCATCCTTATCGCTCGATAATCCCGATATGGCAACGATCTTTTCTTCATCTATAATCGACGAAAAAAATTCGTTCGTTTCACTTAATACTTCCTTTTCTCTTTTTATTGATAAATCTTGCGATGAACAAGGATTTTCACTTCGTGTGTATTGTACATTGTGTGCATGTGGATTTTTTTAACGTATTCACCGTAGGGGAGGGAAGCCTTATTTTGACATGTGCAAAATTTTGAAAAAAAATTCCATCGCTGCAGAAAAAATGATGCCAGGATGGACATTAAACGGGAATCAATTGAATTTCAATAAATCTCGAATCTACGAAATCTCGGATAGGATCGAAGGAGCTCGCGGATCTCTGGTGAATGGGAAATGGAAGTTACAGGATGTCTGGAAATGAACGATTTCGAAATCAATTTTCTCGATACAAGCGTGGTGACGGGCGGCCGCGTGCGAGGGATGAAACTGACACTTTCGTGTCGCGCGGAGGAGGGTCGGTTCCGACCCGTTCCCAGTCCCCGCCATGAATAATGGAGGATGTTTGTCAAAATTTCTGAAATATACAACGGCCGCTTATTGGTTACGTCACGGGGATATAATATTTATACACGTTGCTCGCGCAAACTTTTCACAATAGGTAGGAATTACGAGCGTTCGTTCGTCTGACGAACTTTCTTCTGCAAACAGCTTTTTGTCTTCGCCGCGTTCCTGCCGATTTAACTCAGAAAATTCGATTATTCGTTCGAGAACATCCGACAGTTTCGAACATTTTCCATATAAATACGTAAAATGTAACACTTGAGTAAGTGTAACACATACATAAACGAACACATGCGCATGAAATTTGAATCGAGAACACAAGAATTAATCTTTGCTGATATAAATGAAGTAAATAAATTTAGCCTCAGCTTTAAAGCAAGATAAATAAAGATGAAGTCTATACTCTACATTATATCCACGTTCTACATTAATTTCTATATTACATCCTTCCAATTCCCTCGTCCGACCAAGCGAAAACTCGATACATCAAAATAAACTGGTCGGAAGCGTCTCCGGTACCCCGTGGCTTCCGGTTGTTCACCCTCGTTCGAAAAGAAATTCTAAACAAGTAGCCGGATCGATAAAGTCCAGCTGCCAGACTATCCTGCCTTTGTGGACATTAATTCGGTTCATATCAAAGGACCCAGCTACGCGAAACCCTTTCTATTTTCCGCGAGTCGATAACTGCGGGTAAATGCGAATTCGAGCCAAGTGAGAATATAATATTTTCATACATGTTCGACCAACCTTATTATACGAATTTAATACTTCAATGCGATGTTTTTAAAATCATAACGCTTTAAAATGTTACCTCATATTTCTCTTTTTCATATTTCTCTATTTTATTAATCATATTTATAAAAACACTTACTCCCTTTCATTTGCTAGCTTGTGTGTTCTGCGTCTTACTCTGTTCAAGACGTAGGATATAACATTTGAATTACAACAAAAATATATTATTATACAGCCGAGGAACGATTTCGCCAAAAAAAAAAAGACAAATTGTACATTAAAGATATTTATTTTGCCAGGATCAGAAATCGATATTACTCTCTCAACTCAATATATTATAATATAAGAGCTTCTCTAGCAAGAAAGGGTAGCAAGAGCAGGAAGCGATTTGAAACACTGGCAAGAATAATAAGATAGTCAAGGGTAATCGGTAAGATGCCGCGAATGGGGATGAAAGTGGCGGGAAGAAGGGTTTGTGAGGATGGTCCGTTTGAAAGGAATCGCGGGAAGTATTTCGTTCCTGCCGACAGCCAGGAATTTCGGGCTCTTTGTGATTGGCAATAGACCGAGGAAATTGGTTTGAAATTCGCGGGGCTATGGAATGTATTGGCAATCAGATTTTCCATCCTTCTCAGCCCCCTCCCCCTACACACACACACATATACAGAAATCCTTTTCTTCCTTGTACGTGTTAAGGTCAGTCTTTCTTTATTTCTCTCTCTTTCTTCTTTGGTTTTTCTCGCAGTTATTCTCAGAATGCGGAGCGTAATCGAGACGGCGGCTATATTTTCTAGAATTTCTTTCCGCGGGAATTCCGCGAACCGAATCGAATACGCGGATCGAAAGGCGAACAGAAAACGACCCCCGTGGCTAACTGAGCGACTCCGCGTAACACGCCTGTACTGCCAGTAGCCCATTATCCCTGGCGAGTTTTATGGCCAGTTGTACGGAAAATACGCTCCCAGTCGCCGTAAAGAAAAGCAATATCGACCGATCTCCGATCCTAAGAAGAGGAAATCCAGCAAGGTAAGGGCGTTAGCGGCTATTGTTTCAGAATTGTTCTGGAATTTTAAAGAGTTGGATAGTAGAGTATGTGGTATAAAAGTGTTATAGAATTCATAATTCATGTCAGAACACTCGTTGTCTCGACGAGGGATTAATCGATCAGAATTTTATATTCGTGTAAGATTACGAGAAAGAGATACATAGTATGAATTTGACTTTTTTGATATTCTGCATTTAGCTAAAACTTAGGAATAAAATTTAATAATACTTTTCCATACAGTTTTATCTGTTACATTAAATCAAACATTTTTATTATTTTATCAAGCCGTATTGTTTTATAGATTAAACCAAATCTATAATTGATCGCTTCAACCTTTTTGCTTTTTAAATATTCCAAGTTTTAAATTTTCCTAATTTATCGATTCTTGTAGTGAAATGTAAATTGTATTATTAAAAATAAGTAGAACATTCTAAAAACGTTCAAGTAATCTTTTCTGCATTATCTCCGAAGCATATAGGTACGCCAGCGTGCAGTAAGTGTGAGAAAATTCGGTCTCTTGATAAATTTAATAAATTTAAATAATTAAAACTATTTGTTAGAGTTGAGATGTAGAAATATATAATAATTACGTGTTGGCCTCGACAGTTTTCTTACCTAAATCTTAGAAAAAATGTCAGGTGAAGCTCCAAAAAGTCTGCTCAAAGTCTGGATGTGTATTGTTAAATCGTTCAGAACGTGTATAGAATCAATTGAACAGAAATGCACAAATTTTTATGAGGAAAAATTCGTAGGATATATAAGTGATATGATAATATAGTATATAATATAATGGACCTTCTCTTTAAAATTTCCCATAAATGCATAAACATTTGCAGTCTGCTCGTAACATCATTTCGAGTCAACTCAATAATTATACGTGACCTAAAACTATCCATCGGTAAATCAGTTTCTCTTATAAAATTAAGAATGTTCGAAGCATTTTCACTTGACTATATTACGAAAGAAACAAGAAGATTATTTCTGGCCATCGATTTCACGAAAAGCACGCTGGGTAAAATTAGTTAGAAGGATTTACGATTGGCGAGGCGGTTTCGAACGTATTCCACGGCGAAATATTGGCACTTCCACTCGTATGCTGATAAGAACTGCATCTCACGACCTTTCGTTGCGGTTGTATCGCACGATGCCCAGTTAAAGCAACCCAGGAATAAAGATGAAACGAAGGATAGAGAAATTTATTGCCATGCTTGTGTTTCAGCGGAGAGGTATGATAGGTTCGTAAGTCTCGATGCTTGTAAACAGCTTCAGACGCAAGTATAAAGATGCATTCGCAAGGCAACTTGATACTCGTTCAATAATTTCGATGCAAATCTATAATCCTGTGGCCTACGCCGTTTATCCATGGCGAAGACGTTTTTCAGTAACGTTTAGTAATGCTTTGTTAGAGCAACGTAGTTTCGATAAATTTTCGTACTTCCGGGTGTACTGTTAGATGAACGTGTTTGAGAAAATTACTTTTTCATTCATTTCCGCAAGCTTTAAGAAAATAGGGAATTATAATCTCATAACTAGAGGAACTTCGATAGTTATTTAGTGAAACCGGAATTACTCGAACATGCTGTACGAAACCGAATTTATATGTTAAAATGATTTCACGATCGCATGATTTCAATGTTTCGTATATTTTAATTGCGACGAAATTATTTCACACGAAATATAAATTTGACAAAATGCCACATTGTTTAAGCGATGTGACGCTAGGGCGAGTCTGTTTAATTGACGATCATGGTATATTGAAAAATACGGCATTTATTAGTTTATGGAGACCAATACACGTTTTCGCTGTAACAAATATAATCGTACATGGAAATGGAATTTTTACAGAATATTCCCGATTTTGCCAATAACAACGTCAATATCTGCTCTCGTATTACGTCAGAAAATTCTATACGCGAAATATAAATAAATCCGAAACGTAAATACGTGTCCTATGTTGCGCATAATGCGTTTAACATTCATCTCGAATCCATAATATTTCAATCATCGTGAAATTTCAAATAAACCATTGGAAAATTTGACTGACGGAATTAAGTTCCGTTTATACATCAAACGGAAGAACACGTTTACACTGCATCTTCTTGCACTTCCGAAAAATATTTCCAACAATTATAGGAATATTATATGTTCATGATAACGATCCGCCTAGTTTACTAACTTTAGTCCCGTTCAAAAATTTGAATCAAACGAAAAATTCCGAGAATCTGGATAATAAAAAAAAGTACAGAAAATGTTCAGATTGTGTACAGAAAAAAATTAAGATTGATGCAAAAGCAAGATCGATAAATTGAAGCTCAGGGGACAGCAAATGATCCTCCCTTATAATATGACAGAAGAAAAATTTCCCAAAATTTCCAGTGTTCTCTAAATCGCGACAGTCAGAGCTCTTCCACAGAATGTGTAATCCTTCATCTGGTTTTATGACTTCCGGCGTGGTTTTTTTCGCGCATCCCCGCTGATACGTTGACGTACGGCGAAATTAAGAAGGTCGTTCGTCTTTCGTCCAGTCAGTAAAGAGGAGGCCAACTTGGTTCCCTGCGGTGTTTTTGTATCGTTTACGGAAATACGAAAACAAGCAGGCCCGAAAGAAAGAACCCGCGATTACGATGACGACTATTTTTCACTGATTCAATGCCGATCCCGAAGAAGAGCACGAAGCTCGAAAAAAGAGAGCCGAGTGTCTCTTGAAATCCGTCGAATCCCAGGATGCAATGATTAATTCATTACTTTCAACTCGAAATAGGATGACAAACTGCGGGGATATGTCTCTCCGTTCTCCTTTTTGTTCTTACTCTTCTTTTACAAGGATTGCTTTCGATCTCTGAAAAGTTTATGATTTTTTTTATTAAAATGACGAATACAACTGTTCAAAGAGTACTGTTAGTAATGTATTAAGTATAGAGATAAATTCGGTACTCTTTTTAGATAAATTTGTCACTCATTTATCTGGTTTGTTTTTCAATCAATTCCAATTCGTTTACCTTTGATTGGAAAGCGAAAATAACGACATTTTATTTATTAATGTTCCTCAAGGTTATCTTTATATTATATTTTAAAGTTCCATAAGAAAATAGTTAATATATTTAATTAGTTCAGTGTACTGTAAAAGAACCAAATTATTTGTGTATTTCTTCGTTGTATACTTTTCTACACTTTTCACGAATAAAGTATTTCGAAATTTGAAAAGAAAATATGGAAAGGATAACGTGAAGAGCAAGTAGAAAGAACAGCAAAGTTAATATTATACTACTCATGAACGAAGATATCCATCAAATTATTTCAAGTAATGTACGCGAGAAGTCTAGAAGAAAAGATGGTTAGAAATTAGGAAAAACGCGAAACGATCATTTTTCAAGGTTCGACATTGAATCATTAGAACGTCCGCTGGATTTTACACGCTGCATTTATAAATGGCGGCGCAAGGATCATAGTCCGATCGAATATCCATTGGATTCATCGTCGAACCTCGATTACTGTAATTAATTCGCTGGCAGGTTATTCTTTGACGCTGCGTCATCGCGATCCAGCTTGTGATTAATTAAATTTAATTAAGCTCGCTCGATTTCTTGTAACTCGAGACCCGCGCGTACACCTTCTATCGTACATCATGCAATAATTAATGCGATCGGTTTAACTCTGACAACCCGTGATACAAAAGGAATAAAATTTTATATACGTCGCTTGCAATTTGAATGGACCGAAAGAAGAAAGAGTCACTCTATTCTCAAAAGTCACTATTCAGGTGGATTAAATGTATAAATATTCCTGAAGATCGTAGTTCTCAGAGTATTAAGTACAGTAGGTTCCTCATCCGAATAGCCTAAGCTTTATTATCCGAACATAATAGCTCCTAGTAAAGGGTGCTTTTGCTCGTTTCAAATATGTACATATTTTATTAGCATTTATATATTTGCAATGTATTCTTTCCTTTATTCGACCGAGTGAATTCTGATTATAGGAATTTAGTATGGCGTTAATAGCGTTCTAACTGTCGAAACAAAATACGGCATAATTAAAAAGAATTGGAAAATAGTGTAAATGCAACAGAATTAGTAAAAATACATGACGTTGGAGAGGACACGATCGCACACATTAAAAAGCAAAAACGTGATATTGAAAATAATTGGAAACAGGTAGATCCTTAGATATTGGCAACGGTAAAAAAACCTTGAATGTGCTGAAATGCTGAAATAATGAAAGGGTTTCATTTCGTTCAAGACGATAATAAGGCGATTTTATAGAAATGCACGCAGCAAACGAGAGTGGTAATGGAGAAGTACCTTCTCGTGTCGAAGCATTCGTGGTATTCGAAAATGAGCTGCGATGGTTCGAAGTACAAAAAGAATGTAATTGTATGCAATTACTTACGTTGAAAAAATTATGTGACTTGACAGCTGTCAATTAATTTTAATTCGTATTTGAATATTCAACAGTTTTGTTTCCCTATTAATTCGGATAAGGGAAATTCCAATATGTCCTTAAATTTTGTATAATACTTTTATAGATTTGCAGTCCGCCATATAAAAGTAAGATATTGCAAAATCTATATTTTAGTAATTTTTGAAGAAACTAGTTGCTAAGATCGTTAACGAAAATTAATTACACGTGAAAGTAGCTGGACATTATAGCATTAATAAAGATAATTTAAAAAAGAAAGTAGCACTCTAAAAGCTTCTCGTGTTTTACAAATCGAATTGTTCTGTAAATTGTCTCGTTGAATCGAAATGTTCTGTGCCATCTCATATACAACGTTGCGGAATTCTTGTATGCACTTAATTTATTTTATGGAGGCTGATATTTAGTGTACCCAATAGATTGTCCAATTTCTCGAATCAATGTGCCTTGCGTAACGTTTAATTTTACTGGAAATTTTCCATGCGAATTAAGCGAAAGTAATAAATAAAATAATGTGATAATCTGTTGAAAGCTATGAACTGAACAAATAAATAAAAGCACTTAACAAATGAATAGATCTTGAAAGCAATTAACAAATTATATCGTAAAAAGAATAAAATGTGGGAAAATAATAAAAAAAAAACACGAAATAAAATATGGAGAAACTTTAAATACTTAATTTCTTCGATACGAAACATAAATAGAGGACGTTATGCGAGAATGTATCGAAAATATATTCAAAAAATATTTATATAAAATAAAACAGAGTATCGTTTTATAATATTTATACAAAGTGTATTTATAGTATATTTACTTGCTAAATATATACACTAAAATATACGTAAATATTATAAAGCCTAGCTATGTGTTCTCTGTAACGTAGAATTATTTTTATTTGATAACGAAAGAGTTCAATCACGTAGAGTCTATCAATCAAAATCGATCTGGTTCACAAATCGGTGCACACAAAGAAAAAGATCGAAAAGAAGAAATCACGTTACGTGAGAAAAGAGGAAAAAACCAGCTGTCTCTATAATAGTCGTTCACGAAGCGCGCGTGACAAATCGAGGCGCGAAGAATCGCCGACTTCCGGCGCCGTTGACAACTAGTCAACGGTGACTCTTGGCGCATGCGGGTAATTCCAAGTTTTCGTAACGATACGTACTAGCCGAATTAAGATTTATTAAGAAATTACACAGTAACCAAATGAAGAAAATTTATTGAAATTTATTAAACGATAGTTGCATAGATCTTTTGATGTTACTTTAGTTTCCTTCTTTATATATTTATTGTTTTAAGAAGCGATTTTAAGAAGAATTTAATAATGGATCAATGTTTGATAAGGAAATGGTCAAGTAATATTTTGTCCAATCAGAATAGTTGTTAAATTATTGTACAAAATTTTGTTTACAAAAAATCGGTTCTCTTCGCAGGATCATCCACATTTTTCTTTTCCTTTTATATAAATACAAGTTTCGAAGCAGTATTGAACGATCAATGCTCGTTCTGCGTTTTTACGTTTTCGTTCAGTCGCGTGAATGTCTCGTGGGACTCGAGCTCTCCTCGTAACTCGGCGTTGGAATTTTGAGTTTCATGAACAGAGAACGAGAGAGAAGAGAAAGCGAGAAAGAGGAAGAGAAAGAGAGAGAGAGAGAGAGAGAGCGAAATAAAGCCCTTTAACTCATCACGAACTCGATTCCACAGAACGACAGACGGAACTTCGACTTGGAACGGATAATTGGACGAAATTGAACACCGTTTGACCGCTTTCTCCGGAATCAATCCGACAGACTGATGGACGTTCTTCGAGCGAGACCAGGCTTTTCGAAAAATATTGAAAAATCGACGCGTATTAAAGGACAAATGGAAATCGTTATTCTGACGATGTTGAGAGATTGAAACGGGATTGTTCTTGTTATCGATTGTTCTTTGTGGAAACTTTTAGATTTCGTATGTTGGTAAATTGATGAGTGATTGCCTGTAGTGTCGTATATGGAAGTTACAGGATGAATCATTGCGAATAAAATGGTGAATGGTTCGAACGTTCTAATATAATAACTGGAATTCAAACGTATTTGCTAAATTTGTATTATTTAGAAGACAAAGATCGTCCTGTTTTCGTTATGAATTTTTCAATTTACAAATCTGTCCATTTCCCATCTCCCTTTTCTCAAATTACGTCAAAGTTCTTCGACGCGAAACGTTGCGTCAATTAGTCCATTTATTAAACAAGTAGCGCTAAATCTCGCCCTCCTTCAACGCGGAAAGAAAAATATCTGCGCTGGCGAAGAAGCTCGCCCTCGTCTCGTCCTTCTTCATTTGTAGCTTTTCACTGAACAAGGGGCCTTATAAATCTAATACTTCGTTCGGTGCGAGCCGGTGTTGCGATATTTTCCCCGTAACCAAACGTGCAGACGGGTGGCTAACACCATGCAACACAGGGGAAGGAGGCAAGCAGACTGCACGAAACAAGGAGAAAATCACGACGCGAAGAAGAGAATGGGGGGTGAAACCGGAGGAAGGCGGAGAAAGAGACGCGTCAAAAGAGAGACGCTTAATTTCCTGTCGCGCGCGCTTTATTTCATTAAAAAGTCGTCAATAATATTACGTTAATTACATGGCCGTGTATGCGTGTGTACAACAGCAGTTATACACGCTAGCTAGGAGACACGAAGCTAGAGGAAGCTTCGTTCGAACGTTCGTCACTGGCTTCTGGCTGATTCAGTGCCATGTTGTTTCCTTGCTTCTTGCTACCATCTTTAATTTCATTTCTTTTTTTTTTTTTTATGATACAGAGTATTTCGATTGTATGTTTCCTTTAGTTTTTCGTTTGTAGCTTGATTGATTTAAGTGCAAACTGTGGAGATTTTTAATATCTCAAAAGTATACATAGCAAATTCATTGTGAAATTTTACGACGATAAATAAGATTAGATCGAAAATGTCTTTAACAGATTTTTTTTTATATCATTGCGGCTTAAAATCGAAAAATTCGATGGAATGATTTCTTTTATTTAATTTCATTGATTCGAATACATCAGTGCAATTTCCGTTGATCGTTAAAGTGGGAAAAACAAACTATTTTATCCCCTTACGACTTGTACTCTGACGTTAAACTCGCCATCAACGTTTCAGGAGATGATGGTGCACGCGACGCCGTTATCTCGTCGCTGTAATATCGCCGAAAGCGTCGCGTCTGCGATGCATTTTAAACGGTCGCAGCTTGAGGGCAAGGAGAACGCGTGAAACACGTGGAAGACGTCGGAGGGCGAAAGTAAAAGCGACGTTCCGCGATGTAATCGGAGAAAATATAGCCGCTCCCGTGAATTACGCGCGACGCCTCGCACTCTATAACAATTTAGAACGAATAACGGCGTTTTTATTAAAATACTCGACAACGCGACTACGCTACCGTTCAAAAGTATCCGGTCGCTTGCCTGTTTTTTTATAAGACGTTACTTTACCTTGCGGAAAGTTCACAGATTGTACAGAGGAACTGGGAAAAACTTTCGATTCGTGAATCATGTTTCATCATCGAAACGAATAATATTACTAAATAGACTGTGGATAAATATTTATGAAGATTAAAATTTTTGTCGTCACAACTAAAAGATTGGAATCTCAGCAGAGAGTTTTTCCACTTTCAAATATTTAAAAAATAAATGGGGAAAAGTAGAGAGGATTAAACAAATAAACGTGTACATTACTAATTAACAGCCATACGTATTAGCACCCTACAACCATTTTTAACGACCATAATCAGTACAATTTTGTAACTGACAGTATAGGAAAAAATAGAGATGCCTGCAAGAATACTTAAGAATTTGATTTCAAGTTGCGAATCATCGCATTGTAATAAGTGACCCGTAACGATCATCCTTTCTTCATGATCGATCACGATCGTCGATGAATATCGCAGGATAGGATAATTAATATCAAAGTTATGAGTTTCGACATGCTCCTCGAGCGTTATCCTATAACATCCAAGATTGAAGATCGACTATCCTCGATACTCCGTGCACTTCACTCTTAACGCTCCAGTTAATTAATTCCGATTTAAAACATCGATTACAAGCAAAGTACTCGGTGTTTGTTCGATTCGAAACAATTCGCGTTAAATCGGAGAAAATTTTTTCCCTTGGAAAAGCTTATTAACCGTTACGTGTCACGAGAGCTGGCATAGTTTTTTGTTGCTTCAGCGAGGTTTCGTGTTAAACACGCTCCTGCTTAATGCTCTAACTGTGTTATAAACAAGGAGCGTTTCTACTAAAAGAGAAAATAATTTGTCATTCTGAAATAATTTCATTTGGACTGAAATATCACCGCATGAAACATTCTGAGAGATTTTATGATACATTTTGATACGTTTTTGATATATGACGACGTACCATGGAGTTTCTAGCAAGATTTTTTAATAAAATCGTTTATAGAAATTCTCTTTTCAAACAATTTCTCTGCTTCATTCTCGTATTACATTAAATTCCGAATTTTTAGACTTTAGGTAAAAGAAAAATATTGTAGGGATGTTGTACCAATAGGAAACATCTTTCTTCGGTGTTTCCTGTTTTTTTGCGTACGAAAGAAGTCTCATTTCCACCTCTCAGGAGAGTTTCAGTAAACCCAGTTTTATATTGCAATTTTGAAATTTTAACCCAGCAGAGTTTGCAAATTTTTTCACAACTTTATGAATTTTTTAAACTTCCTGTAATCCTTTTGCAGATACACTTTTACATCTGTAAAAACCGATGTGAAAAGAGAAGAAGAATATATTTTAGTTTTCTATCCCTCTAACTCGAAACTTCAAACTTTCAAGAAAGAAAATAGACAAAGTAAAAGAAACCTGGTATCATCGATATAGCGAATGAGATGAAATGAAAATATAAATGAAATTTTCTTAACGTCGTACCATCCATTGAGTCACCATTTTGTATGAAATTCGTTTCTGCTGTAAGGGCTTCGGGTAATCCGTAATAGGAGCATCCACCGTACGTTAATCTACTTTGGTTCAGCAGTAATCCTTCGAGACTTAATTGAAAAGCTCGATCAGAAAATTTGCTTTAATAATAGATTCTATTTTTCGTTTAGAAATATCCTATCCGTATTTAATCATGCTTGATCATGATTCATTCGCCTAACTGTATAAAATCCAATTACTCTTTAAAAATAAATACCATAGTTCAAGCTAATTTTGCGAAATAAGCACGATTGTTCGCTTCGGTTGAGTCTTCATTCGCCTAATACTTTTAATTATTTCTCTCGAACTGTCAGGCACTGATCTAGAGACGATCGTGATCTATAATGAAAACAGAAATGCGCGGCAACTGCAGATATATCTGCTCTCTAATTAAGGTTAATAATTATGTTCGGAGAAAGCCTGCCCCAGATCAGCTCCAGGGGGCTAAACCGTTCTCTCTCACTCTGGCTCGACCCAAAGCCTGATTGATGCAACTGTAATGGCCTGGCAATTATACAATGAATTACCAGTTCCTTGATAATATCTGTATTAAGCTCGAAAAAGACGGACGCTAGTGGAATATATAATAGCATTATTTAAATAAGTGACGATAGAACGATGAATAACTTGTATTGTAAAATTTAAACAACTTTTAAACAAGGAAAAATGTGAATAATGAAAGTAACGAGAAAAAGCATTGCTCCGTTGTTCACATCTTAAGCATTCGTGTAATTGGAGCTTATTAATGTTTGGATAATAGAAATTCAGTTATAATCTCAACAATCAGCTACTGACGGCAAGTAAAATTTCATTCTTATAAATGAAATGCAGTTCAGATATTCTAAATAAAATCTCATCCGTAAAAATGAATTTCAAATAAATAGAATCCTATCATACTCGTAGCGCATTTTCCAACACTTTGAACTTACGAAGTAAGTCAAGCAGATGTTCACCGAGAAGAAAGCGGATAAAACTGGGGGGCTACGTATAACCTGAACAGGAAGCAGCACGAACGTTAAAAAAAAAAGAAAGAAAAGAGAAGACGAGACAATGTACGAAATCTCGCAATAAGATGCAACCGGAGATAAGCCAGGACCCCCAAAGAGACTTCTCATGGAAGGTCGAGTTATTATTACGAATGACAGAGTTTCCGTGGTGCCAGGTGCCTCTGACAGATCAAAGAGATCAACCATCGTGATCTCCGAAAACGGGTACGTATTATTTTTCTACAGTGGAAAGGAGGAAAAGGAAAGACACCTTCTGTGATATTTCGCGTCTGTTCTCCCTCTTTATCTATATTTTGCTCGATGTCTGCTCGAGGTCGATCGAAGAACACGAAAAGCTGTTGGCTATGCTGTGCTCTGCCTGTCCACACGTGTATCCTCTCTTTTGTACCACGAAAATTGGGACATCGTGTTCTGGTCAGGCACGATGCAACCAATCGATAGCTAGCGACCTGTATACATGGCCATTCTCACCTTTCTGCGGGCCGTTCTCCTTTTTTAACGAACCAGAAGAACCACTTTGTCCTCGAGGATGTTCCAGTCAACGATCCAGCTCGGAGAATTTAAAGTGCTGCCTTCGTGAACGTGCTTTTACCGCTTCAGTCTCGGATTTATATGATTAGCATCGGTTTAGTTTTGAATGAAAATGTTTGAATCGTGCGAGAGTGTTTATTTAATTGCTATCGCTGCTTGTTTTGAGGTTCGTGTAACGTTTTACTAGTTTCGATGTATCACGACGATAGAAACGTATTTTACCATTACCTGTCTGTGAAATAATACAACACGCACAACCAATCTTAACAAAATTGATCTTAGATCGAAGACTGGCAAGTAAAAGCAATGATAGGTTAGATAAATTGAAATCGAAACTATCACCATCGTACTGCAAACAAAGCGTCAATTTATGGTTCAACTCACAAAATTGACAAATTTGCTGTATCTCGTCCCATTGAAGTTTGTCCACAGAATTTTCTGACAGTTTTGATTGTTAAAAACGGGAAGTAGTACTTGAATTTTATGGCCGAGAATGTTATAGCTTTTTCTACTGTTTGAGCCTCCAGATAGCGTATTTTTACGATTCTAGATTTCGACGCGGCTTTGCTAGACTTTACGACTTTAAAACAAACAATCTACGATGTGTGCGCTATATTTCCCCCTCTTTTCCCCTGCTGACGCCTGAGAATTTTGGGATTTATATCTCCTGTCAACGATAACGAAATCGTTCCAACCTATATGTATTATATACATCTTGAGCTCCGAAAATATTGCGTTTAGTTGACAAGAAGTTATTGATCATTAATAAATATTGCATAATGAGAATGCTTCGTGAAAACAACTTTTATAACTTCCGATAAGAAAATTCCTCTAAGAGATACATCATATCGATAACTTAAATTTATCTTTCTGGTTTGAAATTTAGAAATCTATAGTCTGAAATAAACTCCAGAAAAACTATCCCAAGCACTCGTATCTTTTCTTTTTCTAATATTCAATATCTTTTCCCTCTCTTGTTTTCATCACCACTTAACTCACATTTACATAAATTGTAATACACAAAGCTATCAACTATGTAATATATATATAATTCCAAACCCATGAACGGTTTAAAGAGGATACGAGTTGCAACCTCCAAAAATGAATTCGATCTATGCCAGATTTTACAAAAGATATTTTAGCTTCTTCGCCTTTCTTTTACAAAATGTCACGTTACAATACACTAAGAGAACTATCAATTAATCAGTAACAGCACAAGCTCCCAATAATTCATTGCAACCCTCTCAAACCAGAACCTGAATCCTGATACATCGAAGGACCACCAAGGAACTTTGGACATGACGTAACAATTTAGACTGCCCCGAGTGTCGTGTTTCGAATAACAGTCACGTGTACAAAAGAATCGCATCGGAAACTCAAGAGCAAGAGGGGAAAGACAAATTATAGGAAAAGCACGTTCGCAAGGGAGAGAGAAGTTAGATCTGTTAGTTTAGGGCTTGGCTCGGAAGAAACACGACACCGAGCGTTCAACAACGTTCTCGAGCCATTAGCTATTTACGGAAACACCGCTGCAAATGGGGCGTTCGACAATTTTCGTTTTCGTCCCGTCGACGGAGAACTGGATGAAAGAACTATAGAGCTTTTTTTTCAGCTCTCCCGAACATCCGAAAGAGCAGAATATCAAACCATGGGTGAAAGGGTTGCGACGAAAGGTTGCTTCTTTTATTTCGGGACTCGCGTGGAAAATCGTACGTAACGATTGCCGTTGGGAACCAAGAGGATGGCCTCACCCTCTTTTTTCAACGTATCGACCTCCTTCCTTTCCTTTTCGCCTTCTTTTTCTTCTATTCTTCCACCGTTTTAACGCTCCATCGCATTGGAGTCGAGACAGTTGCACTGCGCGACGAAAAGAGCCGAGCAGCTTCCCGACTATTTTTCTTACGGCCATCGTCGCGGTAATTAGCACCGCGTACGCGTTTCTTCGAAGGGAATAAGCTTGACGAGAGTTGGAAGCGGAATAAAGCAATTAGTCGTGGTGTTTTGGAAAGAGCTCGGTGTAAATCTGTCCGATGTTTTACATTTGGTGTAGTTTTTACCTTTACAATTGGTAGGAAAACGTTGCTGAATAATGACATAATTTCTAATTCACGGCATTAGTCACAATTATATAGCAAAACTATATACATATACTATAGTTATCAATTTACGCTGTTGATCGAAAGTAGTATTAATTTATACCGCAACTTACACTACTGAAATCACATTCTCGATTGTTCAATAAACGACATCCCTATAGCGATGTATCGATCAGAAACCTGCGCAATAATATTTTCGCAAGTGATACACCGTAGTTACGTATTAGAAGGGGCAGCGGTCGTTGGATCCTCTCTTTTTGTCGCCTGGGTTTGCTCATAAATTTTTCAGGAAGCAGAGTGGTCCGATCGCGTGCGCTAATCTCGCAAGCAGATGCCACGCGATGCTTCGCAAAACCGATTACGGAGACTCTGACAAGAGAGAGTGGATCGGTCGTGTGTCGCGCCGGTAAAGAGACCTATGGAGGATGAAAGTGGTACTTTTATATCCATCAAACTGCCTATAAACCTGGCTACGGATAAAGCGACGTCCTTTCTAACACGGCTGGCCGCTCTTTTTCATCGGAAAGGACACTCGGATACCGTGACTAAACGGATTCCTCTCTTTTTCCCGGAGATCGTCGGTTTCATTGTTGAAACGTATGCACGCAACGCGATTACCGACCATAACTGACGTGACCTAAATACGTGAAGATATTTTCGGGATCGTATATATAAGAGACATTCTTTGTTCTTCGCACGGTTGCATAGTATATAACTATATCGGTGGTGCCTCGTTAGGTTAAAAAAGTGTACACTCTCGTTCAAAAACATTGCCTTTGGTTTTATACAGCTAAGATGCGATAAATCAAATTATCAAACAAACGATCAGCAGATTACGATAAATGGAATTACGATAGAAAGTTAAATAACACGAGTGCCAGAATCGGTTAAAGCAACGATCGTGAGACGTGGTGGATACGAATTGAGGAGATGGAATTTTACTTTATTAGAGGAAAACGAAAGAATAATCACCGTTGAATCTCAACGAGACTACCAAAAATTTCGCCAAACATTGATCATTTATGTCGTAACGTGTATTCATCTTGTTTTCTCCGTTCATACAATGAATATAGGAACAGAACGAATGTAGTACATATGTTACAACTACACGTTACAAGCCGATACCTCAAAATTTCGATTTAAAATTGAAAGCATTTCATAAACGTTCTATAAAGAATCGCCGTGAAATAGCCAATCAACGATTAGTCAGAAAATTAATAAAAAACAAGATAGTTTGTCAATACGAGAAATCAAGAACGTATTTAATCTTATTGTCAGTTAACAAACAGAAGGATTGTTCGCGTGCGTAAGTACGTAGCTTGTCAATAAGCCTCGTTTAAACGGTTACGTGCCTTCGTACAGCTTGTCGTCGAATTAACGTCGATTAGTACGTCCATTAGGCAGACGTTGAACCGTCGTCATCATCGGTCAGCCAGCGTCAATGCAATTGCGAGGTCAAGCTAGGATTTGTATCGAGAGCTTACCTATAATTTGCTTTCGTCACTATGTGGGGGGTCGTTTCCGATTCCGACCCCGACAGGAGATTTAAACACGAGCTACTCAAATATTGAACTGCGTCCTGTTTCTTATCGTTGGAGGGGGTTGTGTATACTTCATGCGCCCCCAGGAAGCGGCTCGATACTCGGGGTGGGGTAAGAAAGAAGGTAAATAGAACTGCGATACTTTCGCTAACCCGGTGCTTCTTTTTGTGAAAGAAATTGTTACTTTGTTGCTGTATTGTGCTATCGCGAACCTTTTACGATATTTTATTAGTAGTACTCCCGACGCTAATTTGTCGAAGAAATACAATAGCACCAAACTTGAGAGAAAAGATTCAATAATATTCTATTAGGTTGGTTATAAGATTATCTACATTTTATCGAACAAAAATGATGAAATCTATCCAATCAAGTTAAGTTATTTCGTTCCTCTATAAATCCTGCATAAAGTTCCTCTATCAATATCTTCTATCAAAAAGTTCAGATATATTTCTTACATGTTCGAAATAATTTCTATATCATCTTTTGTAATCCATACGGTAGTGAAAGATGTAAAAATTTATTACTTAGTCCAATATAATTTCAATTAAATATTCTATAGCATTCTATAATTTATGTTAAATATGCCAATTCTAATCACTGACAAACATCATTCCAAACACACCAAACATCATTTCAACACACCTACCCTAACAATCTTGCCATCTAACTTCAAACCAAAGCACTCTCGCCCAATATCTCTTAACACGAGCATCGTTTCTTCACTGTCAAAATATCTGGCGAAGACAGTGATCCTCGTAGCTTTAAAACTCTGCTTATAGCATCGGGGAGGATTAATGGAAATGCACGTCCGACCGGAGGAGACGATAGACGTATGAGAAAGAGCCGGGGGCTCGGTTCAGGATTGATAAAGGCAGCTTTTAACCCTTAACTGGTATTCCGGCCTGGTAACGATGATATATGACGTGGCAGGATCACGCCTGACCTTGATAGCTGCCGGAACGAGGATAAACGGGACTATAGCTTTCGTTTCATCGGCATTCTCACGCGTTAAATATCGATCGTTTGATATATACGACGTCGCTTCAAACGCGCGTTCTTGTCCGCAACATCGTCCGATGGTTTGTCAGATCGCTATCACCACTGCAAGACAAGCCGGTCATTCTGTTCGACGCTCGATGCACACGATGCTCCACGCGACGATGAAGTAATTGTCGATCCTCCAGGAACAGGTAGATTATATACGCGTGCACGCGTATTCAACAGGTGTCGTGCTAAGAACCATCTCATTTCCTTTACTTTTAGTTTTCTCTTCCCTCTTTTTTGTTGTTCATAGTTGCATCAAACGCTTGCATGGGCTATTAGCGATGCAAAGGAATGAAATGTTGTGATTATACAGGGTGATTCTCCCGCTAGAGGCCTCACTGTACGTGTGCACACGCGAATATTGAAAATAATTCGAAGCTTCTAGCGAGAGAAGTTTCAGCCTGTATCAACCTTTCTATAAATACATAGTATCATAATCGAAGCTAAAAAATTTTAGTGACATGAAGAAGAAATGTCACTTATAGGAATTTAATTTTATCATATATCATTATTTAGTTTTTAATAAAACAATTTAATGATTCAATATTATGTATACGTCCACTCAGAGTAAATACTTTACGTAATTTGGCAGTTATAATATTACCTTTATTTAGTATTGTAGTATCGTGGACGAGGGACCTGGGGGGTATCGAGTGGATTATAAACAAGCGGTTGCGGAACATGTGCGTGGTGGAGCTAAAACAAAAGAGATGAGGCTAAGACAGAAGAGATGAGGCTAAGACAAAAGACAAGGGATTGCTAAGGGACATAAACAAATTAACAACAGTGTTAGTCGAGAAGTCAGAGGGTGTAAATCGGGAAATTAGGGAGTGCGAATTGCTTTGTCGACGAGAATTGCAAATTAACTATCTAGTTGTCTTAAGTATAATACGTTATTGTGATTAGTTCACGTTAAACAACTATCGTTTCCTGTTTAATCAACATTTGTTTAATCCATTTGTTGTAAATAAACTAATTGCAGTATAAGATCCTATAGTATTATATTTAATCGTAAACTTAATATCTGCAATTATACGAAAAACGTAGTACGTCACCGAAAAGGCATGTGTTTTAAAAGAGAGTGGCAAAACTGATGCGAAACCCAAGGGCAATTTCTGTGGAATGGCAGTTCTTCTATCCTCGCAATTTCCCGTGAACTAACGATCCCTTTTCGGCCTGTAATTATCGGTCCGTGGCATGAGTCATTGCGGTTCGGATTAGACTGTTACGCGAATCGATTAGCGATCTCGAGGCGAGCCACGATCATGATAATTCGTCGAGGTACCCGTCATTCTACCTGCTAGTAATGACCTTCGCCGGAGGGTCGAGTCATTCGTGGGAGGGTCGATCCTTCTCTTGAAGACGTATCCGATCCACGACCATGAGAAAATAATACCGGCGAAACTTCTCTAAATACTTTTTAACGAACAATCGCAACCTTGTTCCTGAATAATGCGGCTCGTGATTCACTTAGAAAATACAAACCCCCCCCGGGTATATGATTCTCTGCATCACCGTTATTACTGTTATGGAAATGATTCTTTATCGAAATGTTTGAAATTTCATGGGAAAGAAATATCTTCATGTCAAGAGGGATTTCAATTTTTATTTCAAAAAAGATTTGTCATTTTCATTTCTTTTTTTACACTTTTCGTTATGTGACTTGTTTATGGAATGTGAGAAAGATTGATAGAAAGATTTAAAGATAGGACGAGAATCGAGTCGAGACTAAGATGATAGGAAAGATTAAAATTTAGATTACAATTTCTTACAAATTTTTGATTTCGAAAACAAGTGTTGTTTACTGGATATTTTGAATATTAATGTAAGTGGAATATTTCGTGTGTAAATTTGAATTTTATTTAAACAGCATAATTCAACCATTTTAAGCTTCCTGATAAATAAACCAATATCCAAACCCGTAAAAATTAGAATAAAAATTACCAATTTCTCTCATCAACTTCTCAGCATCTTTCAACCGAAATCGAAGAGGAAGCAAATCGTTGAACGAGACGAAAACCGTGGACGTTCGCCGGAAAGCCAATTAACCGAGGAAGTAATTTTGATTTACGTTGTGCTGGCCCGGTAGAACCGCGGGCGGTATCCTTTATTCCCAGAGCTAACACTGCCACGGGAACCACTTTAAGGGGGATAAGTTATGTACGTGCTCGCGGTCACCTGCTACATCGGCCCTCGAGATGCTTTCGAAGCTCGTTGCGCGAGAGCAGGTGCATTGTGTGCGCTCGTCGTCGTTCGAACTTGAGGATCGCTTACGCCCGGCAACCCGCGCGCAACGAAATGTTCAAGCCGAGGCCGAAAACCGGCCGAAAGACAAAGGAGCCACGGGGGCTAGCGTAGTTGAAGCGTGCACGCTCTTCATTCCGCCTCTGACCTCGAGACTCCAGTTAACACAAGAGATGCCTCAGAATAATCGCACTCTGACTTTTTGCACGTCGAGTGTTTTCTCTTACACGTTAAGTGGAGGTTCTGTGTTCAGGTAAAGTGATTTTGTTAGGGAAAAATCAAGATAGGGGTTGCTTGGTTTCTCGTGCTTCGACTGACAATGTTTATGTAATTTTATATTTCTATATAACTAAAGAAATCCATCTGGTGAAGATTTCAGAATATTAGGAATGTTGTGTTATAATTGGAATTTTTATGTAAATTCATACTTTTGTGATCGATGAAATCTCCCAGAAAGTCAGTTAAGAAATAGATACATATTTCAAAATGCAAATAAGAAACCAATTGAGGAACCAAACATTTCGACGACTATTACTATTCACCTCCAAAATCGTTATACATAATACATATTATACACGATATACATGTTATTACAAGTATTATAATACTTCTAGAGACATTTAAATTCGCTTGAAAGATTCATTTTTCGATCCATATTTTCTTAAAGCGCCGCTAGTACCTTCCTCGAATATTTAACGCGCGGCTTGCACCGTTTTCATTCCGTCGCGGTAGAGAAGGAACCTCTTACCGCAAAATGAAAAAGCCACCCTCTTTTTCACGCGGCAAACCCGCGGGAGAACGCGCGTTCGTCTGAATTTTTTTTGTCGCGCCATTGTGGTTATTCGCAAAGTGCAACACGGCAACGCGCGCAAGAGGGTTCACATCCTGAATGTAGGATGGGGGAGAACCAGACACGAATTAACATCGCCAGGGGTTGCGTTTTAATCTGAGGTGTGTAGAATTCGCTCGCATGAGTGACAAACTCTTTTCACCGGACACCATACGGATTTAGATTGTCTTAGTACATATTATTACTATTATTATTACGATTGCTATCAAGGCACACAGTCATATTGTCATTTTGTAAATTAGTGCCTTTTCTTATTTATTTTTGCTACGACTCTCTTTAATTTGCGAGTTTCTTCTTTATGTGCACGTATTATAAGTCTCTCTCAGGAGCCAAACTGGTTAACTCCACCTTTACATGATACAATAGAATTTATAAATAAATGCAGGCAATTAGTAGATTATGGATTTTTATACAAATTTAAAAATTCGTTTTACGTATTAAAAGTTATAATGTATAATGACTTTTTTATGTTTATGTATATTATATGCATTCTGTGGTGATCCGTCTAATAATTAATATCCATGTGAAAGAACAAAAAATTTGTTTATCACTAGGAGATACTATAATCACAAGATTCAGTGTCATGGGGGTGACTAGAACCTCTGTCACCCTACGTCATAGCATTCACCAACCCTAAAGATTGATGGTGACAGCGCAGGGGTAGGTTCAGTCATCGATTCGGAAGAGAAAAGTTTAAAGTTTCTCTCCCAAACACGTATTGCCTCTTAAATACACTTAAGCTTAACAACCATTTTTTGCGTGGATAGTGGAGATTTAACATTTTTACTGGATACACGTTGATGACGAAGAAAGTTGGTAAAGCTATATAGGTGGTCTCGAAGCTTTCAGTGATCTTAGTCTTGATCTAAAATACTCAGCCGAGGAAAGAAGTCTGAGATGTCTGATTTAAGATGTAAAGAAAGTATTTCTAAATATCTTTCCTTATTGACAAAGTCTATTCGTGAATGAGGTTAAGAAAAATGCTAATAAAAATTGTATGTTCATTTGGAATCTTTACGAACCGATAAAATTTAATTCTTTTTTTATTAGAATTAAATTTAACAAGATTCAACTATTAATTGCCAAGTTTGATCAAACTTTATTTATTGATAATTATCCACATTTCTGAGAATATTCGTCATATCAAAACAAACAAAAGTTGTTCTAGGAAATTTCACAAAATGTGACAACTGATATCGCAATTTTTCATTCGCACAAATAATTTTTTAGTTAACTAAAATTTCAATAATATTTTAATAATAATGGACACTAATGAATTCTAGCGAAAAGTATCAGGTCTGTAAGTATGAAACCGGAATTTGCCTATAGATGGCCCTAGTTGATAATGTAGTTATCACTAAACTGCGTCATTGATGCCAAAAATCTTTGTTGACATCTCACAAACATTTTCGACTCAGAACAATACAAGTTTCATACAACAGCATAGTTTGTAATAGCGTTGAACATGTCAAATTTTGTGCCTGGAAACTACGATTTGCGGACAGCATTGATTTTCTGTTACCATTTGAAGAAAACTGCTGCAGAATCGCATCGAATGCTTGTCGAAGCTTACGGTGAGCATGCTCTTGGTAAATCACAGTGCTTTGAGTGGTTTAAAAAATTCAGAAGTGGCAATTTTGACGTGAGGAACGAAGAACGTGGAAGACCACCGAAAAAGACCACCGAGCTGTTAAAACCTGGCGAAACCGTTAATACTGAGCGCTACCGACAACAAATGATCGATTTGAATCAAGCTTTGCGTGACAAACGACCAGAATATCAAAAAAGGCAACACAAAGTAATTTTGCTTCATGATAATGCACCATCACATACAGCAAAACCGGTCAAGGAAACGATCGAAGCGTTCAGTTGGGAAATACTTTCGCACGCGGCTTACTCACCAGACTTGGCTCCGTCCGATTACTATTTATTTGCATCGATGGGACACGCACTTTCTGACCAGCACTTCGCTTCTTACGAAAATGTACGAAAATGGCTCTATGACTGGTTTGCCTCAAAAGAGCGACAGTTTTTTTGGCGTGGCATCCACCAATTGCCAGACAGGTGGGAAAAATGTATAGCTAGCGATGGGCAATACTTCGAATAAAATATTTTTACTCATTTTCATACAATAAACGTGTATTTTCTATAAAAAAATTCCGGTTTCATATTTACATACCTGGTAAACAGTAGTTTCGAGAAACGTTTTGAGAATGTTTTATGACAAAGTTAGAGAGAAATTGAATGAGTTGGTAATTATATCACACGTATTGTATTTTAATTTCTATGTTTCATCTTTTTAATTAACGAATGGTTTCTCTTTTATTTCAGGTACGTACACACGATTTTAACATACGATGCACACTGATGCGCTCCACTAATACAGACACGGACGAGACGTCGTGTAAGTAAATTTGAAGGATTCTATACGTTCACAGGTTTCCTCTTTTTTTTTATTTTCTTTAAATCTTTTCCCTGATCCTGTACATTTTCCCTGTATTGATGTATTTTTTTTATTTGTTACTTGATAAAAATTTGGTATTGGGATTTAAGGAAGTATGGAAATATGGAAGTTATCGGTTGAAATGTTAAGGAAATTTAGTATGAGCCATTAACGTTGAACGAAGAATATTATCAAAAGTTTTCTTCGCTTCATTTAGCATTTTACACTCGAATGGTGGGTAAATCTGGATCTTTACTTTCGTAATATATTATACATCGGGCGTAAATATTGCGGATATTAGAGCGGAAATGATACATTTTTCAAATACCGCAGTTTCTCTAAAGACATCGAACGTCGAATTTAAAAATCTGTGAGATAATCTATACACCATATGTATTATATCTTCAGCATTAAATCTTTAACTTTCAACAATCTGTATAAATACAACAATCGAAAAATTAATATTAGAAGTTTGTATAAATACTGTAACTTAATTAATTAGAAAGAGAATTTCTATTTTTTTACATTGCAACATTGAAAATCATATATTACCTATATTTAAAGCAGTCCAAAATTTGGACGTCAACAACTTAGTATTAAAATAATAATATCTAACTAATATACATATAATAAATAATAATATTTATAGAAATATATAAATACAATAAAACAATAAGAAGTAAAATGTGTTCTAAAAAAACAAATGAATGACATAATGAAACGGTTACACATTATTTCATCATTGACTACTCATAGAATAAGGAAATATATATAATAAATGAACATAAGAAGACAAAAGGACATACACTTTGAATCTAAAACTCTAATTTCAACCCTTTGATATATGGAAAGCGACAAGAATAGAAATAACTTCGAAAATCACATAATCTCAAGCTATATTTTATATAACATCAGTACCAGATTTCTCTTTCTAAGAACCATCCTCATAAGATCATCTGGTTACCTTGTTTATTTATGAGTCGTTGAAACACCGACCAATGATTTTCCAAGGTTCGCGCAAACGAGTTTCATCTCCCACGACATGTGGTTGAGCCGGTCGCTTTAATGTTGAAATGATTTTACGGTTTTAACTTAGCCCTTGCCGTATCCCTGCTTCGATTTCTTTTTAAGTTTCTCGGGAACGTCAGAATTCACGACCTAATGTCTTTTTAATTGACATGAACGATTATTCGATGTACTATCCCGCTTGCAAGCTGATTTCCTTCTTCGAAACAATTTGTAATCGTTCGCGGGATTGTCAGTTTTCTGAAATTCAATATAGATCCAATACCATCAAACCAAATATATTTGCTGTGTTTCCCACAAAACTACAAAACATTCTAAAAGAATCCGAAAATATCAACCAAGGTAAATTGCTTTTTGTTATTCCCCCCCTTTTATATTTCTCTTTAAGAAAATTAAGAATATTCATTCAATAAAAATTATTCAATAAAAAGAAGACGGCAGAAGGAGGACAATTTTATTAGCAATAATCTGACAAGCCAATTGTAATGCAGCCAAAAAATTCTACCAAATGTCCAAATCGGACAAATTGTGAATGTAAACAACTAAATAAAAAAAAAATTGTAATTCATTTTCCTGACATACACAAATAAAAAAAAGAATAAAATAAATAAACTGCAAATACTACAGGTTTCTTATCATAATAAAAGTATAAAAGAATATCTTTCAAGACTACAGATTTAACATTTTCTTCTCGAAAAAAAGAACATATTGAATGAAGAAACGTAGTTAGATGCAAAGAATTCCAAGAGGTTACTAGATCCACGTGACTGAGAAAGCAGGGCCTTTCTCGCAATATTATTCTACGTTATGGTTGAAAGGCGAATAAAGTCCACTTTCGAGGACATCGAGCAAGGAATACAATCGAGCTAGCACTTCCGCAACAAACCATTGTAGGCTAAACGGGCGAGCCTCTTTAAATCTGGCCTGCTTTATAGAGAATTTTACCTGCTTTCAATCGACCATTTCACATGAACGTTTCGCTATGTTAAATCGAGTACTGAAGCTGTTTGTGCAGCCGTCCCGCGTTTATCCGAACGAGAAATCACCTGGAGAGTCCAAAGACGTGTCCTTACTCAGTGTTTATCGAAGCAATTTTCTGCTAACTGAGCCAAAATAGCCCCATTACGAATGTCCAAACCACTTTTCTGGTATACTTAACCCTCACTTTGTTTATCTTTAACTCCTATAGTTATAATTATCCTGATTAGACTATATTAGTAGAAGTAGTTATTTGAATAATTTTGGGAAAATTGGAGATTTTTGTTCGATGAGCTTAAATAGTCGTTGTTTGTGTTGTTGTTTTTGAAGATTAATTGGGAAAAAGCTTATGAAAATGTATAATTTATTATTATTTAATGATTTATTCATTTAAAGTCGCGCTTAAATGCAGAATGTTTTATTTATATTTCCGGACAATATGAAAATAAATTACTGAAATCGTGAAAAATTTCAGAAATATAAATAATTTTTGCGTCAGCTCAACAAATTCAGATTTGCACAGCTTAAATGCGATCGTCGCACGACAATGCAATTTTCCTTCGCTATTAGAAATCGTGAGCAGCATAACAAAATTTTTCTCCTACATTTCGTTTCCATCCTATTCTACAAACTTAATTTATCACACAAATTTATCAACACAACAAACTTAATTTATCAACACAACATCTTACAATCGAACGTAAATGTGGCTTTTAATATAATTGGGACATAGCAGCTATCGTTAATAATGAAAAGTAGAAAGTAGAATAGTAAGAAATTCGTAAGTCGTCAATGAACAATTGAGTAGAATAGTGACGTTGTATCGTATTGTATTACAATGCGTTATGTTTTCACATCATCATCATCATATTATTATTATTATTATTTATACGCAAATGTATACATATATCTGTCTAATACAGGCAAATATAGCGTCAATCGAGTTGCATAATTTAAAAAGCAGACAACAACTGCTGTGGAAATGCTCCGTTATTCGAAGATAAACGACACGCGATTCACTTTGACTAGTGTGTTCGCTTTACACGAGCGAATGAAGGCGATAATCAGATTTCTGTTGGCGTAATCGTTTCGCCCGGCGTCGAAGCTTTCCAGCGAACTATCGCGGCTCTCTTCGTTAAGGTGGAATGAAAGCTAACGCTATTTTCCAACAACTAACAGGGTGGTCTCGTCACAGACCAATCAACCGCTGCTCGCTTCCGAATAGCCCCTTGAGGTACCTAAAATTACGAGGTCCGAGACTGGGCTCGGCCTATCGGTCTCCTAACGACTCAATTTCCCATCCACTATCACCTATACACTCATCTAGTAGTCGTCCTCATTCTTCGTTGTTTGTTTTTCCAATTTTCCGCAGACCCGGTAAACAGATAGAAAAAGATAGATGGAAAGTGAAAAGAAGGAAGTCGTTGCTGACAAAGGTATTTCTTTTGGATTTGGGTTCCCAACTTGCACGATGATTCTTAATATTACAACTTTTATTTATAGTTTGACTCATCGCTTTACAATCGACTTAAGACCATACAATGTTGATATAAATTGAGAATGATACGTTTAGAATAATTTTAATTTAAAATAATACGCACACGGTCAGAATAATGTTAATTTCGAATGACATATCAATTATAATAATGACAAACGAGATAACGTATATCTTGTGGATCGCGAGTGTGTTAATGATGTAACACTGATTTTGAATAAATGAAAGAGAAAAGATGTAATATACAGGGAAGTCACGTATTATTTGATTTCAAAGTCTTGGAAAAAAGATTGAGGAACACTGTTCAAAACCAATGGTGTGACACTCGGAGGCTAAAAGGGACTAATTGTGTCTACGGAGAAATTAGGATTGCCGTTCAGGCGTACTTCAAACATCCTTTCCGAAAAGGAAGAGTCCCTTTTTCAGCTCGGACGCTAAAAGATATCCCTTCTGATAGGTAGAAAAAAAATACTGACCCAGCAGGAGACACGACGCGGCGTCTGGCGTCCAGGAGGGCCAACCCTCTATTGTCCTGTATTCAGGCGCCCCGTCAGGACTGTTTAGGCTTTAAATGCAAATTCAGAACGAGGACAATACCTGCCACGATTGCCAGGAACCGTTCGCTTTGGGTGGCAAACGCAATGTGTACAACAGACACCAAGTATATACATAGGGAATATTGCGAAATGAAATCTTAGGTAGTCTCTACCCGTAAAGAAGAAAGGATGCCGATCTTTAGGTTAAAGAGACCGGCGTGTGCACAACGTCACGGTCACCGATAAACAGCAAACACATCCAGCTCCATAGTAAAGAAAGCAATTGAAAAATGAAAAAAATACAAAAATTCTGCATTTGCATTAACACGTTGAAATACGATGACTTTTATTAACATTGAAACCATTATTATCGAATTGAATTAATTGTTCTTTGATATTGGATTGTTCGGAAAACTCGCAGCAAATTTAAGAACGATTGAAAGGTATTGTATTTTTCTAGAATATTAGAATTTTATTAAATAATCAATGCATCATTTCTTTTATGATAACATCGTTATTTAATTTATAACACTTTACACTCAACAACATTTTATAACACTATTATAAACAAATATAAAGTGTATATAAACAAATATAAAAATTAGTAAGAGTCACTATGTACACGATATATTGCGAAATGAAATCTTCTCTTGGAAGGAAATCTGTACTCGTCAGGAAGAAATGGTGGCAGTCTGTGTACCACGTGCAGTTCACCGGTGACCGGGAAAAAGAAGGCCGCTACGTGACGAAGAACAATCGTAGACAGATCTAGGAACAGATGGATCGCCGATACCGCGACCTGAATCCGACCAGATGAAATCTGGTAACACTCGGCACGTTCTGGTGTAGAATAAGAGAAAACCTATGCAGTGTGCAGCTTCTTAAAGCTTGAACAGTTTCGTCACTTCTGCTAGATAACGAATTGTGCGGGCTAAAGAAAGCTGCAGGACACGTACCGGAAAAATGTTCTGTTGAAAGGATTTATTATATTTCATTTTGTAATAGTGAAGATTTGTACAAAGCTTCATTTTCAATGTCATGGGATTTTGGGTTTAATCAGACGATGTTGTATAAATCGATTTCATTACATGGTGATGAATTTTTAGAATCAGTGTCTGTGAATGATGATTCGTTAAATATTTCCCATGTTTGGTTGTATTTGAAGAAAATCGTATTTTCTAAATCTCAGTTACTTTCTAATCATGAGACAAGGTTCTTAAACACGTTCTTTGTTTACGTAGGATAATCTATTCAGAAAGCTAGAAAGTACATTTGTTGTTATGGTCACTAGCCAGGAACCTGCCCTTTTAAATAACACTCGAACCACTAACGATAACATAGGATTCCTCGAAGTTAACCCTTTTAGAACACTAATTGCTTCTAATGCACGTTAACTTTGTGATTAGATAATATAGCAAGTCCCCAGAAAATGTTTAAATAGCTCTTTCCAAGTATCTATTCTAAAAATAATAAAGCTATACTATTTGAAGAAAATACACGTTTTGTCTTAAGAGCACAGAATATCATTTCTATTCTCGTATTTCGCGGCAAAGAATATTTTCTGAACTAGGCTGGACATCTTCACACTTTCCTCAGTCACAGCTGGAATTGTTTGCGTTAAGAAGTGTCGTGTTCCCTTGTGGTCCATCTGGATGTCAGGTCAGAGATCACGCTTCGGGTTCGCAGGATGTACAACTCGCACGTGACGTGATATTTTGTTTCCTTTAGATGCGCTTCTAATATACCGCTTTCTTATAGCCAGTTTAAAATAGAGTTGGACTACGCAGTACCGCTATGGGTAAGATATTTAGACAATTCAACTAACTACTTACTTATATAGGGTGGTCCGTAATGTTTATCGAGTGTTAAAATTGTTTATCATATTCTTATCTCGTGATCTTCATATTTATCGATCAGTGGTATTGTAATAAACAAGTAAGTGATATTGTACAAAATATACCATATGCGAAATTTTCCAAAATATCCTACGAAATTGTTTTGAAATAATTTGTACTGTTCAATAATATAGAACGCATTATTCTGTCAACAGCGTTTTCGAAATAAAAGAAACAAAGAACGGAAATATAGGTATAAAATATATTGAAATAACAATCACGATTTCAATTAATTCACTCGTTTTATCGTAACGTTAAATAATAAACCACGTATCGGGATAATAAAACATAAGAAATTATGTATAAAAATATCATAAATGAATCATTTTCAATCAATGGGGAAAAATAGTCACGTTATACAAAATATACATATAATACATCTCTTCTTTTTATCATTCTTTTAATTCTATAATACTTTCATATTTTGTATTAAATGTATTATATTTTACTGAACGATAAATCATTAATAATCGTAGTGAAGCTTTATTCAAGAGTTAACAATCGGATTGTAGAAATCAAAGAGCCGTTTTGCAGAGTGGGAAATCCAAGGAAAGAGTTCTACTTTGAGTACGGGGTGCTAGTGATCGATGGCAGTATCGATTGGTATCAGGGGGCAATATCATACCCCAGGGATGTAATACAGCTGCACTTGGAGAAATTGCTAATCCCCCACGAACCACGTTCCTTCGATACCCTGTCATGGTATTGCATTTGTTGTTCGCTATATTTTGCTACACGCTGGAAATTTTCTTTACCCTAAACGATCATTTTCCTATAATATTTTCATGGCACTACTCGTTTATGGACTCTGATAAGACTTACAGTATCGAATTAAATGCAAATTAAGTAGCGCTTTTACTCGTCAATTTTTATAAATTAAGAGACATCAGTTATTGATTCATCGTTATGTTGAAGATATTATCTAAAAAATTGCAGTATTAGTAACGCGCTAAATTAACTACGTTTATGTGGTAAATTGTTTACAGTTTTTAATATAAATACCAGTCGGATTTCAAATAGATTAACAACTTTCTGAAAATTTACCGAATGTCTAACTGGACAAATTGTAAAGTACAAATTAAATAATAATAATAAAAAGAAACTTTCTGAATGTTCCTTAAGTTTGGAACATATGGCTAGCGTTTAAGTCTTCAGAAGCCAGATATTTATCTCGATAAAATTGTTATATAATATAATAGGCACGTACCTGGTGAACTCAAGATGTTTATTAAAAGACTGCAAGTTCGTGCATATAATCCAAAGAATCTGTAACGATGCATTTCGCACTTATCAGTTGTAAACAGAGTTAATTCGTAAAATTTGCTTGTGAAAATTCGTTTTATTATCGCGAAAGTTAATTTTATTATCAAACTTGTTAGTCGCTAAATGATCTATAAAAACCCACACGAAACTCATTAGTACCAAAAATGCCACACCTGTTCGAAACCATCTAAACTCTCTTGCCGAATGTTGTCTCCGTGGAGATTGGGGAACCTTTATCGGAATCCGCCCTATTCCCTTAGCACATTCGGATATCACTGTTGCTGACGTACGTGTGCGTTAATGCTCGGTGTTTTGCGTGGTTTGATAGGGGTGAGTGTCGGAAGAGGAGGGATTTAAGGACCCCTCTCTAACATTCGCGCGCGTGCAATCGTCTGAGTATGCGTAGCACCGGTGAAATCTTCGTCACGCGTACGGCATAGCATAGGTGCGGGCCCCACGTCTCTGTTTTGGTCCGTGGAATCACGCAAACACCCACTGCGAATACCGAACGAATGCCTGGCATCGGCCGATGCGCTCCAGAAGGGTGGTAATCCGATCCGGTTTCCGGCAACTCGGGGCTTGCGCCCCGTAAATTTCGTATTCCATCCGCCCGCGCTGTGTCTATCATTCGACTCCCTATTATCGCGTTTTTCACCCCTTTCTCTTTATCTTCTACTTCCTCCTTCCTATACCTCAAGCCTTTACAGCCATGAATTCAACCATCTTAGCTCTTTACAACCTGGATTTATAACATAGATTTTGCTCATTTCTATCCGCAAATTTGGAAAATATGTGAAGAATATACAGGGTGATTCTACGCGAAAAAAGAAGTCGAAAATATAGAATAAAAATTTTTCGTTTGAGGCTTTGTTTTCGAGAAAATCGACTTTGATTTTTTCGCTCGGTACGCGTGCACTTTATCACGTCTCGTTATAACGGATCTCACTGTGGATCGTTTTTTATATTTCTATATTTTCTATATTTTCGACTTCTTTTTTCGCATAGAATCACCCCCTTTCCGCTTGTACCACCAGTTACCAACCACCCTGTATATAGTATATCGTCAAGAAAGTTCAGTTTCTCAATAGAAAGAGCAATTGGAAAACAAATGAAACTAGATCCTGCTAATACTATTATGAATTAACACGTTGAATTAAATACCGTATTATATAGTCACTAAAATATGCTAAATGATCGATTTGTTTGTTATAAGTGTTACAGAAAATTAATGAGATGTACAGATGTCTGTAGAAACTAAAGAATCAGAACGAATGGAATATGACTTTTGTTATATTTTTAGAAAAAGTCAACGACTTTGAATACTTGGAAAGTACAAAAATAGAAGTAAAAAGTAATTAAAGAAACATATAAATAGATAGAAGACCGTGTACATTGTGCAATAGTAATCGTCGTAATACCCGTATTAAGAAGACAGCCTATATTTGAAACCGCGGATCTGCCGGACATTTGACCGAAGGTGGACTTAGCCCCTTTATCGAGCGACAACATACGAATCGAGGGTTGTTGTGTAAATGGAGCGAGGAAAAAAAAGGGAAGGTAATGCGTGAGATGTAATGGGAGGAAAGGAAGAGGGATGAAAAGTGTTTGGAAGGAATGTGTACTTTCGGGTATTTGATTGAGATTTGTGATATTGGGGTCGTTGAATTAAAGATACAGCGAAGGAATTGAGGATATAAAATTATTTGTGGGATGTGGAAGGCATCTCTGGAAGTAAAACTAATGTTTATACATATAAATACACATATTACAGCCCACAATTTGAAAAGAAAGGAAAAGTGATGATACAAACACTTTTTCTTAAATCTACTTCAGAATTAACATCATTTATGTCATATTCTTGCAATAAACGAACTTATGGCGACAAATCGTTTGTTTTTTAAGAATTAATCGTTATTTTTTATACATTAATCGTGTATTTGTATAATGAAATTAGAAAAGGAAAAAGAAAAAAATAAAATTAATCAGTTTCATTCCTGAAAGACTCACACGTGAATCATTGGTCATCGACACGTTTCTTACGAATTCCTGGAACTGAAAAAGCCGCCAAGTTCGTTACGTTCCACAACTTAAGAGCTTAAAAGATATTATTATCAAGGTATTCGTTCGATGATACCTTCTCGAGCCTATCAAGATTCGTCAAAACTAGTCGAAGAGCATTTTAAATGCAAAGAGGATGGGATGGATAGGATGACTGTCGAAGTAGGAATTTCGAAGTGTGTCTAATTGGTTGAAAACTTGTCACGCGGCATCGATCTCGATGCTCAGCTGGAGCTTGGTATGATTAATGGAACCAAAGGAAAAAAGAAGGAACATGCACCTCTAATGCGTTTCGTCGATGATCTAGCTTCACTCTATGACACGTAACTGCCCTATCCAGATGAGAAAAAATTCAATATGCCCGAAACACACGCATCTATCGTTAAAGGGCCCTTTGTGTTGACAGAGCTTCTCTTTCAGCCTCGACATTAATTATAAATTACGACGTGTTTGGGGAAACATGAATTTTGAATACCAAATAAGGACTATAATTTACAAGTTAATACGGCTAATTATAACGACGACAGTAGAATAGATCGTTAGTAGCCGTATTTGTAGTTTAAACAGAATATCCTGGCACGAAAGTTTGAAAATTGCGGTTGTCGTATCGAAGGGAGATTCTTTTGTAACTTCTCGTTTCATTTAACGTATATAGGTTTAACCTAACTATCTTCTCGAATTTGTAACTTTCTATTTCTTTGCTTCAGGATTCCTGAAAATATCGAGAGAAACATCACGTCGAGCTGTAAAATTAATCGACACGTTATAACGATCCAAAAGAGTTAGTTATCGATTAAAGTTCAATACCGATCTCTTTAAATAAATTATCAGCTATGAATGAATCGTCGACGCCGTCTAGAATTAATTGCTCAATAATTTCAGGTAACCGCTCAACTAAGAAAAACACGAGAGAAAACAAAGATAAAAGGATTGTTTTAGAGTAACTAGAGTTATAGGACAAAATTTGCACAACTTCCTCTTCCTATTCTTATTCCCAATAAACCATTTTTATTTAAATTTTCGGTTCAACATAAGGATTCCAAGTTCTCTTATTAAAACAACAAATTTCCATCTCTTGTAAATTTCAAATAACCATTTAATTCGCTTAAGAATTCTCCGTCTAAGAAAAACACGGAAGCGAAGAAAAATAAGAGTAAATTGCGAAGAAGGAAAAGAAGATAACGTTTCGTTTACGCAAAGTCGGTCACCGGAAGCACTGTGTCGCGTTTCTCTCCTCTTGATGGCGAGAGGGACTACGAATTCAGCACGCATCGGTGCCTCGCAATGGACATCTCGTTCACGGAGCGGAGAAACGACACGACACGGTGTAACTCGTCACCGGTGGCATCGTACAAAGCTGACAGGGACGAAGAATGCCTAGAAGGGGAGAACACTTTTAACCGTGCGCGTTTGAATAAGTGTCCCTCTAATTCCTTGGAGCACCGCGACGACGCCCGAAAGTCAACGACATGACAAACACGTTTGCGTGATGCTTGCGTAGAAGTAGCATCCGGTCCGACCGTAACAGATGTCTCTACGAACCGAAAGTCCGATTAGTCCCGCTGAACACGCCGATTAACCGCGTAAGAACCATCGTTCCCGCTCGTTATGCAGGAGGTCTCGAAGATCTATTGCTCGAGGAAATTCCGGTGGCCACCCTCCATCGCTATGTCCATGAAAGACGTTGTTTAAACGTGGTGTGATTGTATATGACATTTTGGTATTAAATAAGATTGACCTATAGGAGATTACGTGTTTAAAAAAAAAGAGACAAGATGATGGGAGATTTTCTTGTATACAAATGGTATAAAAACTACCTATTTTTTAATTTCACTAAGTTAGAGGTGTACTTGTACGTCTTATAAATATAATTCTTTTTACACTTTTCTGATTCGAGTTATAGAAATATTTTTATAGAAATTCACTTTTTTCATAAATACATACAACGATATATCTATTTACAAAATGCAGGTCAATTATTGTTCAGAATACTGAAAACATGGGATACCTGCTAATTCATATTTACTGTACATTATTATATATATTCGTCAGTAAATTAGCATATTTGAGACTGAAAACGTTTGTGAGATATCTATTTCGAACCACCTCTTAATCAAAATGCTCGCAGATAATAATTTCATATCTAGCATAATAAAATATAACGCGAAACATCATTCCCACAAACACCACCAAAACCGTTACCTACGCCCTTGTAGAACGCGTTTGATGTCTCGAAGGGTCAAAATGAAATACACTCCACACGCGTAAAGACGAACGTCGTCGACCGTTTTCTCCGATTATTGCCCATTCTCAACGATTGCACGTTACAGTACACGATCATTATTATTATCGGGGCAAACGATTCCCTTTTATTGGCACTTTAGAGGGCCGATACCATGGTCGTAGATCGAAAGAAAAACGCTTTTCATTTCGTCATCGCGAACTTCGTGAGGAAAAGTGCTTACTCTGGTATAGGTACCGGTTGAATAAGGCGTACAAGCGGTTTTTCTCATTTTGTCTGTCGAGAGAGAACGCGTCTCTCTTGGTGCCACTATCCTAAACGTATTACGATCGAAAAGTAGCCTTTTTCGTGGACAGAAAAGAAAGAGAAGAAAGAGGACGGGCTAGTCAATAAGAGACCATGCGTGCTGATACGAGCATATTTCGTCGTCGAGAGGGTAAAGTCTGTGGTGAAATAAGGATCCAATAACTGGCGAGTGGACGAAGCCAACGTAGGTTGGTAACGCTGGTGTGCGTTCGGTTAACTATCTACGATGGAGAAAAAAGAAGCTGAATGGAATTGATCGAAATAACAGTGAAGGGATATTAATCCCTAAATGCATGATCTTTTCAGATATAATAAAATATTATTTTATAATTGAAGAGTTTAATTGATATTTAATATTAATTACAATATTTAAATTGTATTCATTGGAAGAAAAAAGAAAAGATATAGGATTCATATTTAAGAGTGTGAATATTTATTCACAGAATTTAATAAAGAAATCCAATAATAGAACGTTAATGTGCTTTCTTCATTGTTATTGATCTTCGATCTTAACAAACCAAATTATTAAAAATCTGTAATACACCAATATAGAAAATTTACGATATAATACAAAATTTCCGTAGCTATAAGAGAAACGTATGTAATTCAGAAAAAAAGATAATTTATGAATGTACATTTATATAATAGAAGACATATGATGTAGATATATATAATAGTATTTCTAATCATTTCTACGCATGATGAATCTTTCAAATCGATTTTTTAAACTACCCAGTATGTACTTTTTATATCAGAGAGGGAATTTAAAGTGGTCCCAGGGAAATGCATCAGCGATTACAAAATAAATCCTGGAGAAGATCGGAACGGGCGGACATCGTAAACACAGTTCCACCGGAACGCTTCGCGAAAATGTTTAATCCAGCGGTGTCCTCAAAAGTTGGATAATTTGTTGGACGAAAGCTGGGGTATATCTGTCTGGAAACGCTTTTACCGGGGACATGGTTTTCCACTAATAAAAAAGCCTTCTAATTATCGGCCAGCCTGTCCGCTTTAGTTATTTTAATCCATTTATACTGCAGAGAAGAGTTGAAAAGCGAGCGCGACAGAGAGAATCGGCTGGCTCGGCGAAAAATGAATAAAGAGAAGAAAGAGAAACGGCGGAGGAAATTAGAGGAAAGTCGTGACGTTTTGGCGAATTTCTAGATTTCTTAAACGTCGAATTTTAAGGAAAAATTACTTGTTTATAGCGTCGTTATATCTTCTTTTTTAAAATTAACAAAGAAATATTTAATTAACTATGAACATATGAAGATTGCAATTACTTGAAAAACAAAACAATTGGAAAATGTAATAATTAAAAAATGTAAACATGATACTTTAAACCTTCTTTTATCAGGGAGAAATAATGATTACATACAAGTGATGGTTTATTGAAAGTGGTGGGAAGTCGAGCGATTTCACGCAGCACTTTCTTCGACATTTTCTTGCTCCAGTGATTTCGACCTTTGGTCACATGCCTCTGGATAATCCGGCTAGACTATCGAGACCTCTTCGAAACTTGAGGAAGAACGATCGCAAGGGCCTTCAACCTGATAAGACGGACCGTCCCGTTCTTTTGGTGTTCTCTCGAACGTGACATTTTCTTCGATTGTAAAAAGATGTTTCTCCGTCTCGTGTGTCCCTCTAACAAGCTCAGGTCTCGCCACGCAATCAGACGCCACTTTCGACAAACCTTTTTCTTCTCAGAATCGCTTCGATAATTCCACAATTTTGTAACATAGTGCGTTATAATTGATTTCTGCATCACGAATTGCTACAGATCTATTATTTTAATAATTGGCAATATATTTACAATACAATTTTCAATCACACTGAAATTCTACGACTTTTTCTAAATTTGCAAACTATTGTCTGTATAGATTAATTACTTTGTAACGATACTTTCGCGTTTTCTAGAAACATAAGAAATTTTCTAACGATAAAAGACACGATCGAGTCGAAAGCAATATAAGAAACATAGTAGAACTGATATAGTACACTGGGTTATTTAACAATTTTTTGAACGACATTTATCTAATTGAATATGCACTTTCTATATTCTGTTCGAACACGCCACTATATTCGAACAGATTCGATTCTTTCTTGTCGGTTATTGAATCTCCGAACGATTTCTATGGAAAATCGCGAGAGAGACGGAGAATACGAGATTAGATGAGCAAAAGTGGCGTTGAAGCGTTCTTAAAACGCTCGTTCAATCCGTAGTTGTCGTGCAAAATCGACCTTATTTATCGTCGATATCTTCGTGGATGTCTGAAAAGGTTTCACAGCTGACTACCCAAAGGAACAATGGTTAATAGTGTCTTCCGTAGTTGTCTCTGTTTAAGGCTATCGGCTCGTGCTGCAGGAAATTGTCTTTTGGTATTTCCTTCGCGGCACACTTTGACAGCAGTGATGGTAATACGAAAATTGATGAAGCTTAAAGGCCTTCTACGGACCGAACGGTTGCTCCAATATTCTGTGGGTAATTGTCTTTCAGGAATTTGTACGAGATCTGTCTTGCTATTCACAAATACGTTAATCAATAATTAAGATAGATATTACCTGCGAGTTATAGAACTTCTTTGTTTTTGAACCTTTTCCAATTATACTAATCATTAATGGATTAATATAGATAGTACAGATAACAGAATTATCCGTAACAATAATTTTTGGATAATAAAAATTAACAGCAGTTTCATTATTGATTTCAAATTTTTTGGCTAACGTTATATAATCGCAATAAATAATCAAGAATATTTGTTAAGATGACACATTCGCTTCTCAAACAGCTATTACAAATAGCCATTCTTCCCCTAATTTCATTACATCTTCCCCTCCTCATATTAACCCTACAACCGTTTCCTTTTCCTGTTCTAAAAGAGTTCGACAGGTGGTTCCTCGCGAGAACCATTCTAAATCAGCTACAATGTATCTAGCCCTTAAATTAAACGCGGAACAACCCCTAAACACGAGACCTCTTTCGCAGGAAGGGAAGGTGCCGCCTCCCTAGGATGTCCCTGCAGTGTTACCCTATACATACATACGTACATACATAGAAAAGAAGAAAAAAAGAAAAGAACAGAACAGTGCATAAAGAGGTAACACGAAACCCGTAGAGTGCAAAGCACGGCCGCGGCGCTGACAAATGCCTGGTAATAAGCCCGATTGTTCAGCGCCGGGCCAATTTGAGTGGCAGCCTAGCAATTTCGAGCACGGGAAGCTCCCACCGGAAAAGGTGATCCCGTTCGGTCCTTTTCCCTTCAACAGAGCTAGCCGACAACGTGCAACGTCACAATGCAAGCGCAAACACGAGCCCCCTCCAAAAAGGGTTGCGTGCCCCGTTTTTTTCGACATTCGACTCGCTCCCCGTGCGCCGTATGTTACTTCGTGTATTTTAAGTTAGGTAACCGTTGTCCAGGTCAGGAAGCGAGACCAAAATGCAGTATTTTATAGACGAGTGTAAATGTATTTGGATTTATTAGCATCTGAACGTCGTTATCTTGGGTTCTTTTGGTTGCTTTAGGATGAACAAATTTGTGGTTACAGTGGTTAGTTACGTAGGTTCATGCGAGTAGGAATATTGTTTATTTACGACAACAGTAGTAACATGAGTAAAAGAGTCACGATCTTAGAGAAAACGAGTTTCAACGATTTGAATCGTTATAATTTTGCATAAACGCGGCGTTAGAATGACAAATTGTCGTAAAAGGATGTGGAACTTATACAAGTCGAATCTTAAAACTAGTGACCACGGATAAATCTATGGAATTTTGTTAACTATTCAGCACGTATCTGGATATTAAACCCATAAGCCGAGAGACACGTTCCACGTGTCCTCGGTCACAGAACTGTGCTCTTGCACGGAAGCACCAAAAAGAAAACGAAACAAGTTTCCATTGATTGTTCGCCTCAAATGGCCCGTAAACTAGCCGATGGAACAATGCCAAACTATCCTGCTACCGATCTCTCAGCGAAGTGCACAATTGTTCTTGCTACGATTTCTAAGCGCACGTTGGCCAGATATTCGCCAGGACGTCGATCGAGCGTTATTCGAAAGAGAAAGAGAGAGGGAGAGAGAGAGAGAGATGGAACGATGGCGACGAGTGTAGTATAACATTAATGTGCTCGTTGACATTGTGTTTCCCCTTACGTGTACACAAGGGTGGTAAAGAAGAGACGAAGAAAGAGAGTGATTTGGAAGAGAAGGTTGAATAAAGAGGAAATTTTCGAAAGGGAAGTTGCGTACAGGTCCAGCATCGACCAGCCGATTCAAGAGGGGAAAATCCCTTCTCTTCGCCCATGGATGATGAATGTCGGGTCCTTTCAAGTCCCTCTGACGGCTCTCCCTTCCTTCCTCCCCCGTTTGCGCCGCTGTTCTTTGCTGATTATCTAATACGACCCCGGCTAGAGCCGAGGGGATCACAATTTGACTGATCGTCGCCGATGCAAAGATTCCGATTGGGGAGACTCGCATGGACAAACCAGAACAGTAACTTTCGTGTTCGACGCGTGTTCATCGAGTTTGACTTTTTCATGGGATAATACAAACTCTTTATTAGCAGGTTGGCGTGTATTTATACGAAAAGAGGAGAAATTGCGATCTGTGAGAAAACAGTTTCTCAAAGAGATATTTTCTTTGACGTAATCGAACAGTATATGCAAACTTAACCCCGTTGCAACGTTTATCATAGCAGTTTAGCTATATGCAGATAAACATGTACAGCGGCTACAAAAAATGTTTGAGCAGATGTGTTTTAAAATTAATATTCAAGAAAAATATTAGTAGAATGACGATAGAGCGATCTATCGCGAATTATGTATTATTTGACTTATTACAGTACGCAATATCGATAATCGTTAGAAGCATCTCTATTTCAGAAGGGGAGACCGGCATCCGAGCGATCTATTTGAATAGGACACGGGTAAAATTGTAGGGGCCGATGGGTATACACAAATTGCAGACCATTAAGAGTAGTTGCCTACCTATTTCCATAAAAAATGATCTTAAACATTGAAATTTTGAAATCGTTTCGATCAATCTCCTTTTTGTGTGAAGGGTTATGATTATCGATGAAATGATGAAGGTAGCCGCTACATTAGCATGCCTATAGTACTTTAGAACACTTCTTATACAAGTGGACACGATTTATGGTCGACCATCGATTGTTAAATTTCTACATGTCATTTGTAAATGCAAATAGGTAGATACATTAAAACGTACTTTGCTTCTAGTTAGAGAGATTAAAGTATAAATTAAATTATTTATTACTAAATTATTAAATTTATACATATTATTTGTTAATAATCTATGAAAGTCAAAAGCCCATTTCGAAGATCAATACGTGTATTATATTTTCTATTCATAAAGCATTTTAAAGGATAAAACTTAAAGATTTTGTAACTCAATTTAAACTTTATATTGCATTACCTACATCTCCCCACCTCTTCAACGTTTATGTTTCTTTATCTCTTGCAGGTACATCTGTTCACTTCTTCAAGGTTTATGTTTTATATTACGTTACATACAACTTAAAATTTACATACAAAACTTACTTTAAACACCATTAAAACCGCTCTTTACGCACGCACAAACTAAATGAACAGGCTGTCTCATCTCTTAACGTTATTTGTAACAAAGAAATACCTGAAAGTACCAAACTTAATTATATCTTACCTTTAAAACGTTTCTACGTTTCACAACACTGAATATTTCAATTTCGTTCCTCCTTAATTATTATTATGTACAGACATATACGCATATAGACATTAAGTCTTAATCGTTTGCACGAGAATATTGATTAATAAACTCGAGTAAATTTCGCGCTTATCAGTCAAGTTATTCCTAAGAGGTTAAGTTACTTAGAAAATTTGAACCTCGTAAGTCACTCTCAAAGTTTTGCTTGGGTGATATTTATGCGAGTACGTAAGATGTTCGATTAAAGTTGAGGAAGAGTTACATTTCCATTAAAATTGCCCCCGTGTACGCACGGTGAATGCGTTTCCAGCTGAATGGAGAGGCTTTCCATTACGAAAACTTCGTTTTCCCATCCCTAGCCGCTCTGTGTTTTCACGTAACCGCTAAATGACTTATTATTCAACGGCGCAATTAAATTATAAATTTCCATATCCATTACGTAGGGACTCGGTCGGATTATCCTAGTCACGCCCATACATAAATGCAAGCGTTTATGATAAATGATACGAAACGAGGGGCAGAGGTTCGTTTTCGAGACGTGACAGAGGCTACTTTGAATTTCGACCGTCTCAGGACTAAAACCAGGGGATGGAATCGAAATAATGATTTGCATACAAAGAATTCATTTTCGCGCTACTGAAAAATGAGCCTTTCGTGGCATACGTATGGAATGTCGCTGGAAGATTTTGTGTTTATTTCAGTTTAAACTGATTTGAAGTTAGCTGAAGAAATTATATAATAACGTAGATTTAAAAAATCGTCGTAGTAACGACGAGATTACATATTTTGCTATAAACGGTAGAGTCTATTAATAAATATTGCATAGTTCTGAAGCATTGTAGGAGTAGGAAATATTAGAACTGTATGTAATTACGAAAATAACCGCTACATCAAATTTTATAACCCGAATATTTTCATTGAATAACACGAGCTACTCAACAAAGTAATACAGTGCAGAAAATAACAAACAAGATATTGAATTTTTAAGGTAATACAACGAAGGTTCATTTCTTTGTTTGTGAGATATAAAACCAAGAAAGCTATTAATATAAATAGACGAGTAGGTTGGTAATATAATAATGTATATAAGTATAGACGACACGTATAATATTGGCTGATTGGTATGTCAGCCACAAATTCGAAATTCTATAATTTGTATATTTAGCATGTGACGAATTTGTTTATCTGCACGTGTGTAAACGATATTTGCAATTTCAATCCGATACCCTACCGTTTATAGTGGTACTACCCTGGAATTCAAAAGTGAAATATCTGTGACACATATAATAAATTAATGCAAACAACCAACAATACAGGACAATTCTAAACTAAATCGTTAAACCTTGTCATTCTGTTCAACGAATAAAAATAAACATATCTAATCTAAATATAGATATATTATAAAATTGTTCCAAGATATATAGAAACATTAGTCACAATATTTAACATTGTTAAATATTCATTTATTTGGAATAATATGTTTTATATATTGTTACAAAACATCTTTCTTCAATTTTTACCTCCAAGACGAGCCCAATTTCATTCTGTAACATAAAACTTCCTACCATACGCTATCACCAATTTAAACGCACCAAAACATTCCAATTTCCTGCCCCATTAAAATCCTCGAAGTATTCCATCATTTTTCACCTAACATTGATGAATACCTTACAAATGGCGGCGAAGAATTTCAGTGCCAAGCATGGTTTTTCTAAATTCGACGTCTGTTGACCAACCGTACGGTTCTTCCTTTTTTCTGTAAGCACGTGGTGAGCCAGTCATGATTTAGAAAAGCTTGTACCACGATCGCAAACAGAGGTCCGGCCGTTTCTGGCCTATTTCATGCGCGAACACGCACAGAAATGTAAAACGTGCAGGAAACTCGAATAGGGAGGACCACAGCATATCATTCGTTTCCTTGGAAGTTCGCACGTGAGTCACGTGCCTTTTCTGGTATTATATCATGCGCCGGCAATGTCGACGAATACAGGCTTTTTCCCTGAGCGAAAAACCAGTGAAAAAAGAAAGGGAAGAACCTTGGTTCAACCGGACTCCTTTTTCACGACAGTAATCTTTGTAACTTCTCGCTAAACGACATTTATGCGCCATTCGCGACGCCGCGTTCCTCCGCTTTTATAATGCACTGCACTCGCGAAAGCATTTCTGGCGGAAGAGCTGCGCGAAACGGGACACGCGAGTTTTACGCGACACCCTTTTGAGCTATTGTTATGGCTATTAATGTAGAATTTCAAGAAAATTAAAATTCTAAGGTGTTTAGGAAATGTGAGGTATATGGTGTTGGTGGTGGATTTTTATTGCGTTGAATTTTAGAAAAATTTGTTACTTGTTACACGCGTTAATCTTATTCAATCTCAAATCCTTCAAAAATGCAGAAATAATGTTAAACCTTAATCTGTACTCAAGACAGAGTGTTAAATTCCAGAAAAATTTGTCCAAAAACACCCACAAAAATATTAGAAGCTTTCCTTCAACTTCGTAATTTGCCCCACCAACTGTGATACGACTGTAATACAAACCATTGGGTGCTCAACATTTTTCAACGAGCATTATACCTATCCTCAAATACGAAACAATACGATCGCCCATGAAACCTAGCAGACTCTAAAGGATACCATAACCTAAAAAAAAAAAAGGAAAGAAATAGGATCGAGCGATTCGAAGCGTATCGACGCCGATAGAAACGATGAGAGAAGAAAAGAAAAGAAGAAGATACAGAGACGTAAACGTGGGTGAGGGTATTAGCATAATTCAGGCGGAGCAGCGTTTGAGATTTCTTGGTCTCGTAAGCTGGACGTCAGATAGCCTATGAAGAAGCCGGCAACAGCAGAGGGATCTCCCGTCGAGGACGAGTTTCTCGCGCGGAGATTAGCATCGGCTAACGTAAACGCCAGAAAATAAGGCAAGACCCCTCCCGCGCATTGTCGGCCGCCGAAAATTTATTCCAATCCTTTGTTCTCGGACGCCCGTTAGTTATCATTAGTACGCGGCGCGCCCCAAGCACTTGTCAGCCTCGAGGAACGTACCTGAGGAGCGAGCAAGGCGGAACGAACCACCAGTCGTAAAGAAACGTACGATTTTCTGCCTGCAAGTATTTATTAGCGCGCCGCTGCTTCGCGTGAGTGCACGCGAAATTTTGCGTTTGATTGTTTGTCGGTTGGATAATATTTAAGAATGTTTACGATGTACGTTTGATGAATTGAAAACAAAATTAGGATACTTTTTCTAACAGAGAGTTTGTAGTTTTAATTTATTCCAATAAGCTGTATTAATTATTAGATATCGATTTTCTGTCTCGAGGTAAATGTAAAACTATAAGTAATGTAAATCGTGGAGGATTCTAAAATTATAACTTTAAACCCCATACCTGACCCAACGTGGGTGCATAATACATAAATTATAAAACTACGATGTACCTATGTATATGCGATACGTTTCAAAAATTTTGGAGTTCGTTATAACTTCAAGTTCTGAGTATACATGTATAGCATGTCCTGTATTTAAATTATGGACTGGCAGGGTAATGCATTTTCAAGTTTCGGCTATATAAGAAGTTTACAAGTATGTATACGTTGCACTGAATATATGTATTATTAGGGTTGTAGGTCGTAGTTTTATTGAGGTTTTACGACTACGAGGTTAAATTTTTAAGAAAAGATAAAGTCGTTTCGAACAGCTTTGAAGTTTTAGCGCTTGCGGTGATTTTTGAGAAAGTGGCAAACTACCCTTAATACCCTGGGATTGTGTACACTCGCAGACCCTATAGTTTGAGAACAGTCCTGTTTAAACAGTTCAACCATCCAATGATGACGTTTCCTTTATGAGATGACTGTGACGATTATCGACTATGTAAACAATAATAAATTAGATAAGACATGAAGTATATATAAAATATATTATGTTTTAAGCATCTTTTGTGACGTTTCTTAAAAAATATTAAATCTGACAATCTACCTGTTTGTTATTAATGACAAAATATAACAAATGTTTCTTAAAGTATTGCATCAACAGCATTGTTAATCGTATTTTTCTTAAAGATACAGATACAGGAAGTTAGCAGGTAAAACAATCCTGTAGAACGTATAGTTTTGACATTCCTGAAAAGATACTAAAATACGATAACCAGTTATCAAAAATCTTGATATTTCAAAGCTGTTGATGATTGACAGTGTGTGTTGTAATAGTATATTGTTATATTTCTGGATATTAGTTTTCGAAAGAAAAAGAACAAGATCTGCAGAATTGGAACTGTCGACAGGTCGAAAGTACTGGTCTCGCCAGTTTTTAGTTACCAGTCATTTAATCTCTCGTACCTGGTGGTCCATGAAGAATTCTGTAGCTCGATTCGCTCCTTTGGTGGCCAGAGCGCATCCCTCTTTTGTTTACTATCTTTTATTTAATCTAAGAAACTTGTAAATAGTAAGTTATTTTTACCTCCAGGTCAAGATTTTAATACAGGTACTTTTTATTTAGTCTACGTTGATATCATTCCTTTGTTTTATATTTCGTTTATATTTTAAACCATTTTAGGAATAGATTATCAAAAATATATTCCAGATATGATTACGCAGAGTTCTCAATAGCATTGAAGCTATAAAATATAGAATTCGATTATTCATAAGTTTCTGCACACGTTTCGTCCCAATTTTCCCGTTTGTATCTACCAACGAAATGCACATATAATACATACACAAACGTACACACGCAATCGCGACTAATTTACCGAAACGAAATTATCCCTACAAACAATAATGGAGCGTATTATTATTATTAAAAGCAACGAATGCACAGTTTTACTTAGTCAATATTAGCAGTATCGCATCGTTTAAAATGAATATCAACAGCGAGAACGGAATAATAACCTCGTATTAATAAAATGATCACAGAAATTGATCATTATTTATCCACCAAGTACTACCGTGCCTAATGCAAATAAAATAACACGTGGTATATGGTGTCGTCCATTTTCAAGCGTGCAGTTGACAGATCATACGGTAAACCTGATCCAAAATCATCAATGAATTCGAAGTAAATCAACAAATAAATCTTCCCAATAATTTGCATGAGTGTACTAAGTACTATAACGTATGCTTTCTTCACTTCGAATATTATATACAGGGTGGTTGGTAACTGGTGGTACAAACGGAAAGGGGGTGATTGTACGCGAAAAAGGAAGTCGAAAATATAGAATAAACATTTTTCGTTTGAGGCTTTGTTTTCGAGAAAATCGACTTTGAATTTTTGCTCGGTACGCGTGCACTTTATCACGTCTCGTTATAACGGATCTCACTGTAGATCGTTGTCTCGATGGAAAAATTAAAAAAAAAAATAAAAAAAAAATTTTTATTCTATATTTTCGACTTCTTTTTTCGCGTAGAATCACCCCCTTTCCTCTTGTACCACCAGTTACCAACCACCCTGTATATCTTCATATTATATGCATTTTTCAAATTTTTCCAAGATTCCATAAATACATAAACTTCCACTGTCTATTAATTATGCACGATTGGTTTGATAGTAATACAATTTCAATTTTCGGACATTTTAGTTAAGATATCTATTTAATAATTTATTAGGTGGTCCGAAAAGTTTCTTTCGTTTCATAAGGTGATAATAGATGAACAACAATTTCTGTTTTATATTATTTTATTGAATTAGGTGTGATCCATTTCGTTCTATTTCTATTATTATGTTCGTGCATAATTCAATAAACTAATATAAAACAAAAAACATTGTGCGTCTATTATTTCCTTATAAAACGAAAGAAACATTTCGGACAACCTAATACTTCAATCTTATTGCATTTGAGTTATCTCTATCGCAGTTACGTCGGTAGTATTGTTCTATTTTAAATAGTTGCGCTGATGCATTGTATCAATGACACCAAATCTCTTAATAACCCCAACAGCACAAATGCAGTGGAACACGATTGTTCCAAAGGAATTCCAACTTTCCTGATACAGTTCCTCTTCTCGCGACACTGGAGATCTTATCTCAGCCCCGTATCTCACATTGTTTTCCCTGGAGTCGCAATGCTAGTCGTCCCTTATTTCAAGCTGTACGACTGGCCAGTTCCGGCCTATCATTTTGCTTGCACGAGCTTTATGGCCTCGCCACGGGAGCGGAGGCGCTTGTATCCCCAAGAGGTAGGAAATCACAGTAAGGTTTCTCTCAAGAACTTCCATCTTTTTCGGCAAATGCTAGAAGGGACAAGGAATTCACAGAAAGCACAAGACGTTCTCGATCGTTCGCGAATTCTCCTTGTTTCTATTCTCTTTCGAGGAGTGAGTGTAAATTTATAATTGGGTGTCATCGACACATTAAAATAATCAAATAACTCGTAATTCGTAAAATTGCCTCGGAATTTTCGTTTACGTTATTATCGATTGCTTGACGTTGCATAACAGAATTTATAACATTCAGTTGAACTTCGTTGAAGTTCGTTTTATACTAATACAAAACACCACGTAACTAATAAAAATGAACACCTCCCAGGTACAATGATTTTACCTGGCCGTAATATAGATCACCGAAATGTTACACTATACGACGATGCGAGAATTCCAGCGGCACTTTTAGCGTACGCCACGATACGATGAACATCGATTCGCTGTAGCTATTACGAATTAATGTAACCGACCCATGCGAAAGGACTCACGAGTGATTTGCTGGTAGTTAGGTTTTAATGAGACACGTTACTATTTCGTGGATATTGGACCGGTGATTTCGCTAGATTATAAAATATCCACTTGGTTAAATTGCACTCTGTTGATCGTGGTTCTCGCGTGTGCAGTCAATCACGAATGTCTGTATAAACCTTCGAAACTTTAGACGTTTTAAATTTAAAACGCGTTACATTTACATCTACATGAAGTCACTTTAACTTTAGGTATTTTATAAATTGTTATTTGGAACGGAATAATTGTTATATACGATTAACTATTTATTTTATTGCCTTTCTTACATACTCTACGTATCTACTTTATTTCTGTTACTTTTATTCCTCAGACTCTCTCTTCCTCTTTCTATTAACTCGCCTTGTTTATTGTATCAAAGGGTTCTACCATTGGATTAATAATTTAAATTGCGTTAAATCCACAAATTGAAAGTATAACTTTCCACGATTTTCTGCTAGATAAGGGAAAACAGAGAAAAAGTGGAAAGGGATCGTGGGTCTTCCAAAAATAGCTTCTTCCTTAAAAAAGAAAGACGGTGTAAAAATCCGAGTACAAAAAGCAATTCCAGAAGAGGAAGAATTCTCACGTAGGATTACGTGAAAGAGTAGGGGTGAAAAAAGGATGCGAGCTAGGGAATTCCGAATTCGATTTTCGCGGCGATACAGCGGCTTGAATGAAGTCTGGTGGCCAGAGAGACGAGTGACGAGGAGGAACGGCTAGGCAAGAACGAGTTTCTCATCCCAGATTGGGAAACGGCTGGGATTACATAAAAAAAGGAGTAAGTCAGATTGCACATCGGCCAGATGGCAGGCGTTCACCCTCGTAAACCTAACCCCCTCTCTTTCACCGTAACACGTTCCATATGTGTTTGCCTCTACCTGGCGCGATGCATCTATTTCTTTGTACGCATCGTGACGAAACAGGATAGTAAGTAGTGTAGCATGGCGGTATTTTGAAACGATTCTTTGCTTCAAAATTCTTGTTTATCACAATATAGTGGTAAATTATTGAGGAAAGGAACGTAGTTATTATCAGAAAAATATCTTTTGTTTATATCTTTCAGGTATTTCTGATTTTATACATTGGATCCTAGATAATGTTTAATTGTTCTGTAATGGATATCAGAATTCATCTTTACTGCACATATTATAGTCACCAAATACTGAATTTGACGATAAGATCGGACTTGTACTCAGGTACACGTGCTGGCCCATCTAAAAGAATGAAAATCATGGTGGTTGAAGATATAGGATACGAAAGAAGAACGAACACGTTACCATGTACGGCTTAGGTTTCGAAAAGACTGGATCCCACCCCTTTCATTCTACTCGGTCAATGTTGTCCTTCAAGAGAATTTTCCATCCTCGTTTCCCTTCCTCCACTGCTTCTCTTCTTTCTCCTACGATGGTATAGAAGACGAAAGTTCCATTGAGCGAATCCGAGCAGCTCGAGCTTCTTCGCGTTTCACAACGTATTAAGGGTTCGACCGAGATTTTCGTGTATTATCGAACGAAACTATCGTTGCACGCTTTTCCATTCACAGCAAGAATTGGCTTAAACTGGAGATTCGATTGTTTCATTTTATTTCATATCGCTAGAGGAAAGTGAAGAAAAATTTCTTTTTGATGAACTTTATTTTCAGTGATTTTGATTTTTCTATTTGAATGGGTTAGTTTACTGAGGGACAATGCAAGCAGTCTAATTCTATATTTTAATATTCTATCAACAAAGATAATTGTTCGTGATAATTAACGATTAAAAAAGGGGGAAGAATACAAAGGATTAAAACGTTTTTTTCATCAGTAAGAGGGGATTCAATCTGTGTTCGATTTGTAATTTTCTACTAGTCATCGCCATCCATCCTAGAGAAAAATAGTAGCACGGGTAATTCGAACAGGTTCACCGTGACTTTGCAAGTATCATCCCGGAGGCTGAAGGATCCAGCGGACAGAATAATCCTTTAAACGCATCTTCGGCAACCAGATGTTCGATCGAGCGGCCACACGTCGCACAAACCAATAACATAATCGATTACCCGTATTGCTCTTGACAAAAGAAGTGGTTCCAGCTTCGCGGGTTCGTGTTTCGTTACATCGCTGTAAAAGCTTCATGGTGTATTGAAATTCAAATCAAACGATGACAGAAACTATATTACGAATTTCAATACCGTTCCTATATAATTCCATTGTTATTTAATTGTGAAAATAAATAAACGCCAAATAAACGCTTCTTTCAGCTTAAAATTAAATCTAAAAGCAGCTGCCTCGGTAATCGACACAGCTTAACCGTAATTTATTCCAAGAAACCTTCGCGTAAACCATCCAAACTTGCACGATTAATCTTCCGACTTGTCCCATAATTTGCACAGCTGTTTACTCACGGTGCAACTATGCGTAACATTTTTTCTCCTCTATATACAAGCTTCACTTAGGGTCGTAAGTTGTTCACACAAGACTAAGGAAACTCAACCTAGCTGGCCATCTTCTTACGCGGGCAACACCGCGTTTAACCAGACTAACAGTTATGAAGCATGACGAGGACGTGCCCCGGAAGTTTCCTCCCGAAGATTCTTGCCGCGTTCCAGTTGTGCGTCAGTGTACCACGCGACAAATGTATGAAGTTGGAACGGGGCAAAACCCTATGGAACGTTACACAGCCCGATAGAAACTACATGTATATGTATATATATATATATATATATATATATATAAACGTATATATACGTTTTCTTGAACTCGATAAAAGATTCGGCCATCGCGATTCCATTTATCTTTCCGGTAACTTCTTCTTCTACTTCTACTTCTTCTTCTTCTTCTTCTTCTTCTTCTGCGAACAACGTGGCTAGAGCAATCTTAGTTTCCTTGTTCTGATTCGAAGCTTCTATCGGATGACTTTATTCCCTTGGTTGATAGAAATAGCGGAAGCAAAGGGAAAATTTTAGATTAATTTTAGATTAAGTTATTATAATTGTCATTTCCAATTTAATAAACATCGAATAAAGATAAATTTAAAGAAAACTTTATTTCAAGATAAATTTCATAGCGTTTTTGATAATCAATATATTTTAATAATCAATTTCCTGTTCTTCCTATCAGATTGTGAGAAAAATGAGAAGCTTTTCCAAAAGGAAATTATATTATTAATCAATAATTTTGATTTTCACGAAGTATGTTGTATCAAAGAATTGTGGGCGAGATTTCATCCAAAAATAAACTAACATGCGCATCCACGATAAAATGCCCTTGTTATTAGTCAACAATTCCGACTTCCGTGAATTGTACTTCATCCACGACTAAATTATAGTATTTTGCGAGTAATACCAGTGACTATAATGAGTCATTAAAAATGACACGAAGTTCGTCAGTAGTACAACTCAAACGTAAAGAAATCTTCAGAAAAACATAAATACGCGTCCTCTACGGACTGCAGCAGCCATCACCATTACACGCAACTAAAATCTCGAGAAACCTCGGCAATGGCCACGTGTATCAGTGTAAATCGACTTTTTATCGCGACCACGCCTCGAAGCCGGTATGCAAGCCACCGGCAGATCACTCGTTACAACGTGAAACATAAAAAAAACGAAGGAGAAAAACATCCAGGGAAAATAGTAGTAATCCTCGGTATCTACGCGAGTTTATGTCTCTATAGGAAGCACGGACGACCCTCCAGCTAGGCGCTTAATCTCTTTAATCCACTATCGGCTGTAAAATAGTGAGTTAAGCCAATAAAACTGTGAAGCACGGTTGAACCGTGCGGGAGGTCCGGCTAAGTCGTGTGTGATGACGCTGAAGAGCAGGCTCGAACGTTGGAAAAAGGGTTGTTGGTTCGAACTCGTATAACCCTCGGGCCCGTACCATCTGCATACGAGAATGATTGGTTCGTAAATTACGCAGCTCTAGGCAACGACTCTTCCTCGTTGCCCGACACGATTCTCAATTGCGTTGTTTCGCCGGTCAAAGGGCCACAGAGGATTTCTTCCTTTTTTCCTTTCGAAGCCTTCGAAAATTTCCTCACACGTCGCGCCACGATGTAGCCGCCGGCTTGGATAAACACGCGTTCCGTGAGCGTAATGTGCGAGTCCGCGCGAGAAGAACGCGCGTAATAACGGACCCTTCTGAAACCTCTCTTAAAGCACCGCTCCACCGGTCTCCCCGGAACCTGATGCATTAAGAAAGATCCCAACGATGGGCTGAATTCACGATGTTCACGAGGAAATCGGGGCTACATCGTGCGGTTTTTCATCCATGCCGCCATCCATAAGCTATTTCTTGCGTAAGATTTAAAATTAATAATTTAGGGGGTGCAATGTTATCCGAGATTCTGTGTCTATAACCTTCGGCGGTTTACAATCGCGATTATACTTGACGCATTACGTTTGGATGTATGAACACATTCGCTGTTATTCGCGCACATGGTGCGTCGACACAATTTTATAAATACTTGACTAATTCTATCTATTCTACTCTTTTCTATTCTATCCTATTTGACTATCGACAAATATATTGTTTAACTTGAAAAAATGCATGTGATAAATTGACAACAAGTAATCCAAATAAAATATGGTATTCGAAGAAAACAAAATTTCTTTACAGAAAATTTAACTCAGACGGAAGAGATCTCGTCGTCAAGATCAGTCCATAGAATTCTGTTTTGGAATCGCGTTTTATTTTTCCCGGACCGAGTTATCAATTTAACCTTCATTCAGGTCGATTCGTCTCTCGCTATGAAGCAAATGCATGAAAAAGAAGGATGAATATCCAATTCTCGCGTGTTCTAATCGTAGAGAACGATCATCCTGTTTCATGAATATGACTCTCTTCTCGAAAAGGTCGGCCTTGTCACGATAGCAGAACCGTGACCGAGGAAAACAGCAGGAAAGGAGAATTGGGTCGTGCGAACGAAAATCGGCCAGCAGTACTGTTCCCCTGGAAAATTGAAAATTTTCCCGCAATCTCTCGCTGCGGTGGATACGAATTTATTCTATCTCTGCCTTTTTTTTTATTTTATCCTCGGTTTTTTTTTGTTCGTTAAATATCGACAGCGAAAGATTTCACGAATTCGGTAAACAAGCGAAGTTGATTTGTTTTAATCCGCATCTCAAACATGTCCTTGTATATTCTGTATATTTCACGTGCGTCAGAACGACACTGAGAAAATAGTCAAAGATAGAAACTGGCAATTTCCGGACCTGGTTAAAATAATTTAGGCTAATAATCGATTTTTAAGAAGACAACTATTTTAAAAAGATTTGTGAATATAGAAATTGTAACAACCACATTGTAAAGTTTTTTAGAATTCTGAAATGGAACGAAATAGTCGTTGAAAAACTACACGCAATTCGAATTAAAAATATACACCAATCTAATAATTAATTAGTTCTCTATGATTTTTGTCGATCGTTCTATTTGATATTACGATTCGTTCGAAGGAAATCATCTGAATGTAATAGCAGTTCATTCATGAATCATGGTGATTGAATAAAAACGAAAGAAATTTCTGAATCAAGGAATGGAATACAGTTCCGCCCAAGACAATCAGCTTCTGTAGAGCCCCATCATTTCTGTCGAACCTCATAAATTATACGAGCAATTCGCCTTTTCTTACGACATCCGGTTTCTTATCGTTCTGACCCATTTACAAATATAATTACGCGAATCGACTTTATCTATTTATACGTTCCTATGTATATTAGTCTGTTCGCTGGCCGATCTTTAGAGACTATCGGCCAAATCGACACGAATCAATTATAAATGCAAGGAAAGCATCGGTCGTAAACGAACAGGTGATCGAGAAACGGGAATATCCTCCTGTCAGGTGTTTTAAGAAACAAGCAGAGTAGTTTTAGAACACCTACCCGCTGCTACTTAAAATAACTACAATTATTCAGATATTAAATCAATTCTAACTAGAATAAGTTAAGATGAAAACGGATATTTTATGTGAGATTTTCATTTGTTGTATACTTGGAAAATTTTACTCCACGTTAACGCAAATTTAGTACAATATTTGCACATTTTCATTTTTATACGTTAAAACTTTTATCATGTAAAGACGCGAATTTAGTTTCAAAAATATTCGTGTTATAGAAATGAATTTTGAGCTTAATTAGAAGAAAGCTTCGTTAGACATCGCATAGGAATATTTTTTATGCAGCTGTTGAACGAGCAACATTTTAAAAAATATGTTATTATTATTAAATCTAGCATACCTTATTTATTTCCGTAATTATTAAGAACTAGAGTTTCGATAAAAGTATTGTCCATTTCTGTTGAGGAAGACGCGTAACTAGACATTTATGTACGGTATTTATGTTCATCGCACGATTTTAATTCTATATAAAATATATACTCATAATATTCTTCCCTTGGTAATTTGCGCAAATTTTACACTATTTGATATTTAATGCGTAAATTGATAGAGGAAGGAAGAGAAAAAGGGGGAACTATCGTTCCGCGTTGTCAATACTTGGTCCGTTTACGTACGAACATTCACGTTGCCCAGAGGCCCATTCAAGTCTCGTTACGCTAACCATTCACTCGTTAACTCTCTCTCTCTCTCTCTCTCTCTCTCTCTTCCACTCGGCCATTAATTCGCGATACATTACGAGGGCATTAAGTCGAGTGTGAATTCCCTGAATGGTTGCTGTTGCCTCAAGTAACTATAATTCGTGATCTTTTTACTTTGAAATCAGCATGTCCAAAGACACATAAAAAGAAGAGAAACGCTATCGGAACGACAAGTTACTCGATAAGAGAAGCTTGTCCCGGCAAATAAGAAGGGCACGGTGTCACGAGAATAGGCAAATGACTACGATAACTCTCGAAACGAGATTATCGTCGGTCCGTTTGTCGTGGATAACCTTATCCATGTGGTCATTCGTCGAAAACTGTTTACGATTTTTCGTCCTCGCTGGTTCGAGGAAACGAGACTTTTCGACTGATTAGACGTTGAACTGTGATAGGGAGTCACTAGAATTGAATTTAAAAAAAAAAAGGTACGTTTTTATCATGAAAACTTTTTGATTTATCGCAAGATGGATTACACACTGCTTTTTTTTTGTAAAGTAAATAATATTAGTTAAAATAGATGCGTGATTTATGTTGAAAAACAGAATTCTGGTTCGAATTCAGATTTAACATTCAATTTTCTTTCGTAAACATAGACAAAATCTCTGACTCTTTGTGTTCCTATTTTGAAGGAACTTTAACGTAAAATTGGGAGTCATCAATATTAATTATATTACTGTATTGCTGTAAATTGTACATTCCATGATACAGAATACAGCACGAATTATAAACACATTATTATCTTAAATTGTTATTTTTTGTTTGACAAATGAAATAATGGATTTCGTAAATATAATAATATTTACTCGATGTTTGTGAAATCTACGTACAAAACATGATTTTATGATATATTATTATTTATATATCTTATTATATACAATATATGATGGAAATTTGTTATTTTCGATAACATTTAAAAGAGAAATCGGCAAAAATTTGTAAATTTTCAATTTTAATGACAATATATTTTCCCACCAAACGCGCAGGATTTTCATGCTTTGATTGTCGTATTGTTGAACACCGAAAAGAAAAATAACGCAACAAGAACAATATGGTAAATCGTGAAGCTTTATTTGTTTTTAAATTATAAACGATAAACAAACAAAAGCCATGTATTGTTAGAAGCAAGAGACAACACACAATAATATCATGGGAAGTGACGGTGATTGACATCGCTTGAGAGAATAGAAAAGTAAAGATAAAAGACCGTACAATATTTTTCTAATTGAAAAGGCTATAAAAAATTATACCTTTATTTTTAATTCTGTTCGCTTAAAAATTACTATATTTTTTCATGCCTGCCGCAGCGTTATAATTGCAGCTGTCGTTAAATCGATAATCTGTCGATAGAAAATGTACAAGTACTAACATTTCTCTGTCTGTTATTAAATTATTCTATTATGGAATCAATTCGATTTTATAATTCAAACACACAAATTGCAAATCTGGTATAATTTTCTAGAACATAGCGTCACGAGTTCCATAATTATCTCACCTATTCTTATCGCTCCATACGAAACACAAAGCTTCACACGGTACTAAGCGAATTAAACACTCGCGACAAGTCAATTTATCGTAGCCGCTGCGGGGGCGTTCTTAAATCGACCAGACACGACCCATCTTCACTCTGACCGACAGAAATTTATTCTTATAAAAACAATCGTCTCGGTCCCTTCCGGATCCTTCTGCTTAAATCTTCCTCCAAAATAGTTCACCGACTCTTTATTTTCAAAACTTTCAGATACTATGAAACATCTCTTCTTTTTCAACAATCTTAACTTTCATCTTTACTTCATCCACGTTACGCTTTAATAACCGTATCCACTAGTATTATTATTTCGAATATATGTAGATATGCAAGATCAAATTTAATAATTTAAGTCTATCCACAGTGTAAACATTTGAACATGTTGACTGCAGATGACACGAAATTGTTTTCAAACGACGTCGGAAAGAGATTGATGAGTTATAAGAAAAAAATTCACGATTGAAAACCACACGACTTAGTGCCAGCAGTTAACAAGCATTAATTACATAGTGCCACGTTTATATAAGCGTATAACAACATCGAAACATAGAAAGGAAGAAACAGAAAAGGAATTCAAGGAAGAAAAATAAACAGGAATAAAAACAATAAAAAGGAAGCGAAACGAGGTGAGATAAAGAAGCAAGAAAACGCACGGTGTCGTCGGAAGAAAGGGAAAGAGCGAAAGCGTCTTCCGATGGAATCCACTGCAGCATCAGTGAAGTAGTGGTTGCTGTGATCGTCGAGGACCGGCTGTTGTGCTTCCCCCTCCACCTTTCCCTACCCTTTACTGTACACCGTACAGTCTACACGAACCACCCCCACCCCGCAAGATCTCCCTGCCGCTCGTTTACTCCTCCCCACTCCTTTCCTCGGCTCCATCCGCCACAGTGTCGGGAGTCATCGGCTGGCCCTGTCTACTCAGTCTGTCAGTGACCGCGCAAGCGTGCGCATCGTCTTCTATTTAAGCGTCGTGTGCAAACCTTGCGGAGGGAATCTTCATCCCTTACGCTCGAAAGATTGATATACTCAAAGCAACAACATGCGACTAACCGTAATATATTTCATTGTAAATACTTACAAAATAGTTAAATTGATCCTTTAGTAGAGATAAGTGTCGTTCAACGTTGCTGGTCAATGTTACGAATTTAGTGAATTTTGAAAATTTAACAGACGGTGATATAGATTTGTGATAGGAGAAAGATATTTCTGTCATAATATAGAGTGAAGTTTGCAAGATTTTTGAAGTGAAGAAAAGGAAAATAGGAATTTGGGTGTCGGAGGACGTGTCAGGGTTATCGATCAGTTAAAGTTTCGGCACTGCGAACTTTCAACCCTTATTGGAAACGTGCAAGGTACAACGATTGGTCATCGAATCGCTGAATCAAAGAGATTCGTTGATACGTTGCCAATGAAAGAAGAAACGTGATTAAGAGTGTTATCTTGTTGTTGGTGTCTTGGAATAGTGTTGTATGGTGAAACATTCTGTCGGAAGAAAAGGAAGTTCCTTAAAACAGTGGCTGTGACAATTTACGTGAAAGTTCGAAAGATTCGCGCAAGTTCTCGAAATATTCGTTCTGACGAAAAGAAACTTAGAGAAATATTCGAAGAATTTTGAGAGTATCCAAAGCACGTGTGGCGATCCATTTGACCTCTGAAAAATTAAGAGAGAGAAAAAAGATCCGAATAAAAAAAAGAAAAGCAACAAGAGACGAGAAAGGTGGAATTTTTTGAGCCCACGCTGGAAGCAAGGTATAACAGGTGCACGAGGGCAATTCCGCTCGCAACTTTCCACGAGATCGTCGTATTTCACGTGAACACGCGACGACCAAGTTTAATTTAGGATTCGTGGCAGAGTTTCGTGTGTACTTACTTTGTCGTACGTCGACGTTATCCATCGACGTCTCACCAATGCGATCCCTTTGAAGTCCATACCGGAAGGATCATTTGTGCGAAGGTCATCGAACCTCAAAATTCTCTCCTTTGCTTTTCAAACCTCCTACGCGTTCTCTCTTTCTTTCTATATCCTGTGTTTTTAATGCAAAAATTGATCGCTTGATACAACTGACAACGCTAAAAAAATCGAAACATTCTTCTGTATTGGAAATCAGGAAAGAACAGAAGATCAAGTTCGACGTGTTGAAAAGTGCAGTTTTTTTTTTCTTAATGAAGAAAAAGGATCGTGTTCCAAGGAAATTCATCTGTATTAAAAATTAAGCAACACAGTGAATGATGGTATTGTGTTACAAGCAGAGTATGTTCTATTGTTGATGATGAAAAGAAACTGCGATAGTGTAGCAACCATCGACTACCGACGGCGCTTAAAATATTTATCTACGTTGAAAATTCGTGAGGGAAAGATTCTATATTAAAAATTTGTAAGTGAAAAATTTGTCTACGTTAGAAATTGCATACTAAAAATTCACGGATGAGAAAAATTCAACTATGCTAAAAATTCGTGAGTAAAAATTTTCTGCTCAGAAATCGTATATATATATATATATATTAAAAATTTGTGGCCCAATATTTCGTCTACGTTAAAAATTCGCCACGGACACATTCTTCTACCTAAAAGTCTGTGTAGGGGAAGTTAAAAAGAAAAAAAGAAAACTCATTAAGTGTATGCACCGGATAATGTTGACTCGTCGATGACGGAGAAACTTGAAAATTCATCTCAATGTGCGATCCCACGGCGTTGTTGGACCTAGTGCCCAGCGAGGGATTACTCAAGCGGCCGTCCATGGACTATAACGAGTACACGTATTGCTACGGTGGTGGTCGAGGTGGGTGGTATTCTTCCCTTGGCTTCTTCTTGTCGGGTCTTGCGTAGTTTTTCTTCAGTCAGAAACCAGTCCGTGCGGTCGAACGAACGTGCAGGATTTTCCCTCGATCTCTTCTCGCCGATTTCTTCAGAACGTTCTAAAGGTTAACGCAGCTTTCGAGCTTCGTTTTAGCCGTGTTCGATCTCTCATGGTACAAGGGAACGATTTTTATGGTGAACGCGTACCACGAAGCTGCGGTAAAAATTGAACGTGACACGATGCGCGTCATTTCGATCGAAAGCCCCTAGGCATTGTCCAAGAATCGTTGTCGTCGCGAATCTTGTTTTTCTGTTCACTAACACGATGTTCTTTCTTCGTGGTTTATTGTTCGAACGAGCGATATTTAATGGAATTCTCGTAAAGGAAGGCAGAGGAAAGAGAGAAGTATGCAATCTGATAGTTTCTGAGAATACGTTTTGTAAGAAACGTATATTAGTTTCGCTTAATTAATGTTGTTTAGTACTAAAGTCAAACGGAAAGACGATTTTTACATGGGATTCCTGGGTAACATATAGAATTTGAGAATTGCTTCTGCCTTGTAAAAAGTAGAAAAACCACGTGTATATAAAAGAAAATAGTAAAGAGAGTTTCGTTTGAAGAAATGATATCTTGAAATCCATGATTGAAGGATGATAGCGAAAGATTCTAAAACGTTCATTTCCACAATAGACGCGATACGTGGGCTAGCCAATTTCGAAATCTCGCGAAATTCTCGGGGTGCGGCATTTCCCACTTGGGCGCATGAAAAATTTCCACGCGTCACGATTTGGAAACGTCAACGTGACAAATACGTTCGGCGTGATAATGCAGTTGCGTGACACCGCCTTGCCACTCTCTAGCTGGAGGGATGTTTTCTTCATCCTGTTCCTTTTTCCGAGCGCGCGCCACCGCGGCACAATCAATTTCAGTCAAAAATGCCCGCTTTATTCTCACGTAGGCGCGGCATATTTTCTCATGCACGCGCAAAACATCACAATAGAACAGCAAAAAAGAAGGAAAAAGAACTCGTATCATACACACGCGATATGAACAAAAGGAAAGGCGAAAGATATCTCATGGATCGGTGAAATGGTAAAAAATACTCAATGGCAGGGAATTAATCGAATAATTGACTGATGGAAGAAAAATTGACTGATAGAATCAAGTTCAATATGGTTATTTGGATATCATAGTGATGTATAAATCAAGACTTTTAGAGAGAGAGAGAGAGAGAGAGAGAGAGAGAGAGAGAATATCATTTTAAAAATAAGAAGCATTTTAAAAGTTGTAATAAATAATTAAGAAATCTAATTTGTAATATTGAACACACACACACATACATTCACACATGTGTATTCTTTTTAGTATAATATAATTCTTAAAGGTTTTAATAATTTGCTAATAATATTTCACATATTAAGTTTTCATCAAATTAATTATTAACCAAATAGGAACCTACTGAACGCATCATTAGCCATTAATGTGTTAATAAAATTTCTCCCGGATATCTAAGGACAACACTCGCAGAATTCGTCCTATTTCCAACTCAAATAAAGCGAAAAGTGTGGACGGCGCTTCTGTAATGGCGGGAACGTTTAATTCCTCCGCGTGAATATGAAAATTCCTGGACCGCAGAATCGCCAACTGGTTCGAGCGTATATTCGCTTGATAAATCATGGAGCCGTCAACTGTCGCGGCGCGAAAATCGCGTAAAATATTCAATGTGGCCGGAATTACGGCCATGGAAACGGGAAACTTTTAAAGAACGCGTCGTCGCAATTAAGAAAAGAGGAAAACCGCGGAAACTCGGGTGCGAGCGAAAAAGAGAGGCTTCATTGCATTTTCCTTGGGCCAGCTCAGGGCACTTATCACCGCGGCTCATGCAAATCGCTATACGCTAAATTTATCCCCGTGTAAATTCATGCGCCGAGGCTCTAGACCGCGTGTATCGATTACCACCACGAAATCTCGGCTTATCCAGCGATCCGCCTGCTGTTCGCGTGATAAAAGCCTCCTCACCCTCCACGTTTCCCTCTCTTTCTTTCTTTCATCCTCTATTTCGAGCGCCGATCGATTTCCCCGAAGCAACACTTTCACCGGTTTAAAAACAAGAAAGAGGACTTCCGTTTAATCGTCCTGGCAGAAAAAGTATACCTAACACCGTGTTTCAGATAATCGAGAATAAATTAAAGGGATTGAGGTCTTACATGGAAATTTCTGCAAATAAGAAAGAAGCGTTTGGATATCAAGTCCATTCTCAAATGTGCGTTTACCAAGTTTTAGATTTTTATGTATATCATTGAGGAAATAGAATATGAATAGAAATTTATTTTACCCTTTAAATATTACAAACTTTAAATATTTCATATACATATCTTTACCAATTAAACGAAATCTATATATTTCTGAGCTTATTTTTTATTATATTTCTGATCTCTATAATAAAGTATAATTGCCGTCATGCTGTTGCCAACCCCTTCAGATAGCAAATAGTGATAGCTTACGTGATTTCATGGATAAGTCAAGTTTAGCCAGGCTACGAGTGCGCTTTTATTTGAATTAATTTATCGCAGCGCTCTATATTTTCAACGTTAAATGCAATAATGACTGTCTCTGGCGTCTTTTGTACAGTTTGATTAATCACTTCTTGTTTCCTGTCTGAAATTATGTGACTATGCATTTTGTGCCTGCGAAACTATAAAATACCCTCGCTGAACTTTCTCATTTCACCTGACGTACAAAACTATTACGTACAGTCTGTGTTGTACATTCCTAGCAATAAGTCACCAGATACTTGCCATACATTTCTAAACGGAGTGTTTATTAAGACAGAGAAACCTTAAAGAAATAGTGTTATTTTTATTTTTTCTTAGCGCTCTCCTTCCTTTGTAACTAGATTTATTTTGCAATGAAAATGAACTTTTATAGCAACTCGGTTAATCGGTAATTTGCGTGCAAAAATCCATTTAATCTTTTGTATAGACTATTAGGAACAACGAATTTCTCTATTTCTATTCTCTTTCGCTCTAAAATATTTAACTGTTCTTTCGTTTTATTCCTCTCTGTATTATACACGTCCAAAGTCCATTAACATATTGCATTATACTCTTTACAGTTCATCTGAACAAACAGAAAGGTAAGAAAACGAGTTTCCGCGACCGTGTTCGTGTCTCCGTGAGAAGAACATCGTGGCAGAGATCGTCGTCGTGTTTATCAGGTTGACATTTCGAAATGTCGCGCGGTTTATCAGGTGTTCCCCGGTGGAAGCTTAAGGTTGAGTCGCACGCACGCGCGATCGCCACCATGGGAACGGTCGCGCGCGTGCATCGAATCAACGACGTCATTTTTACATAATAAGGCATCGCGTGGTCGAGTTCGGGGCTGTAATCATCGTTGCTGCTGCTGCTGCTGCTACTCTGTCTATTGACACTTTGACGTGGACATTTCAAGTGCAGCTGCAACGATCGCTGCCAATTGAGAACGAATCAACGTTTCGTTAGGGTGTATCGAATTCGAGCTGGGGTTCCAATGAGTTTTTAAAGGCATATTAATATATTATTTGAAAAATCAATTTTACATGAAAGTAGATCACGAACAGATTCATTTATAAAATATACGCAATAACGAACGTTGTTTGATTATTTGTATGAATTTCGTTTGTAAGGGAATTTAGTAGGCGAATTAGGTCTTGATTTTTGTTCTATTTCGTAGGAAATAGATTCGAGTTTAAAGAAGTTTGTTTGAGGAGGTTGTTACCGATGGAATTTTTTAATTATGCTTATCGCGGTATCGGTAGACTTTCATGCAAACGAAATATTAAAAGGCAGAACTTAAACAGGCTGCGTGGTTACCTCGCATCGTAATTATTTCAATTATGTGTAATCAAAAGTATATCAATTTTAGAGGTTCAGTTATTTATTTGCACAAAATTACTCGTCAGGTTAAATGCGTAGTTACAATGCTGGTACCTGTATTTAGGTATACAAATATCCATTTAAAATTGATTAACGCTTAATTGATTTTCAACTTGTGCAGAATTTCAATATTTTGCTCAAAATTCATCAGAAGTAACATCACCAACAATTTTTGTGCCATTTATGTTCATCGAATAGATTTACTTTCCAAGATTCCAATTATTTTCGTAATTCCTGGGGCCAGACTCTATTTGTCTGAGGACACCTCGTATATTCGGTTCATTGGCGCGCGAATTAAGAGGGAAGCGGAGATTAATAATTTTCGTTGGGGCAAATCTCTGTTACGCAAGATGAAAAATCTGCCGTATAACTTTCGATCGTATCAAAATACAGTAATTCGAACTCGAAATTAATTCCAATCCATTACTTGTATATTTACATATACAGTAACCTTTAATAATTCTCGATATCAGATAAAAATAAGAAACATAAAAAAAAAAATAATAATAAAACAAGCCCAAAAACTACTATTTCTCGTCAATCACAAATAATCATCAAGTATTATATATTCTTTATAAATCTGAGACCTTTTTCCAAATCTGACAGTATAAATTTTACAGGATTTTCAGATTTTTTACCAAAATTAAACAGCGTAGAAACGACATGACGTTACTCGGGCCAGGTTTAAACATCTCTCACACTCTCCTCTGATTTCCAACCACGTAACACGTCGCGATCAACTTATTCACTGAAACTATTTCAAGTTTCGAAGCGATCAGGCAAAACCCAGTGCACCAGCCGCTACTACGCTCCTGAATGCACCGTAACGATCCCACATAGAAACGACAGGGCGACCAGTTTGTACTTCTTCCGCTTTTCTGTCGGATTTCGCCGTCGACGAATTGATTCGGGAACTTTCGTCGGAAATGAGCTCTCGTAAAAACAAACTATGTGTATCGTGGACACGCTCCTCGTATGTCTGCTTCGTTCTACAGATTCCTGGTAATTTTTGTTCGATTTCCTGCGATACGGAGATTGCTGGAGAATATCCAGAACCTCGTTGAAAAGCATAGTTTATAGGAATAACTCGTGAGACTATTCTGAGATCGTAAAAAGAAGAGTAGCGAGTTGAAGGTACAGAAATTTGTAAATCGATGAAGTGCTCCTGAAGCAGTCTGACAAGTGTAGGTCTGGTCTTCTTCTTGTTTCTTTTTTCTCAGGCTTTTCAGTTTAGTTCTTGGAAAAATATGTGGCTCGGTAAATAAGTTTCTGGAAGATGGATAACTGGAACAGTGTTTTTGAGGATAGTGGAAGTTTTGGAAAACTTTCTTTGGATTGCAGATATATTTTTCTAATAAGACATACAACGAAAATGTGGGGAGAAGTGTTTACAAATAAAAAGCACGAAAATTACAAGGTTTCTGTAATGTACACCTGACATCAGAAATCTTAAGATATTTGTATCTAACATTCATAATCTACACCAAAGAGCAATATTTTATTGAATAATGGGAAATTTTGAGTTATGTCACTGTTGCACTGGACGAGGTAAAATACGAGGTAATTGCCTCGTGGAACTTTCATCGTAATCCTCGACAGCGTGGCGCTTCAAGAAGCTGCTTCATCCCAGGATAGCAATTAAATTCCAAGTCTAGAGACTCGATAGACGCTGAGCAACCGATAACCACGCGCGTGCCTCTAATGAGGAATCTTTGGTCCGTGTTGCACCTACCAGCCGCAGCATCGTTTATCGTTTCTTATATGTGTACGTTCTTCAAGTCCATGTACACTCTCGGCCATAATTTTAAGATATTTTTTGGTTTCATATAAGACGTGGTAATTCGTTTAAATTCATCAGGCAAGTGATTAACCGTTCATAATTTTGCATACGTTGAAGGTAAGCACGCAATCTGTAAAAACTATTTATAACATTGTCAAGAAGAAAGGTGACGAATATGAATTAAAAATTGTATGTGTCACGAATGTTATGTGTTATGAATTAGATGCAAAACTCAGAGAATTATCATTTGGAATTACGATAAAATATTCAATAGCACAAGTGTCGAGATTTGTTAGAACAACGACTGAGAGACGTTACACGCAAAGATGAGATTTTCTTTATCAATCTTAAGATTTTATATCCAATTTTGATCTGTTCTTGCACAAGTTTCGAATCAGATAATAGTTGTAATAGGTTTTAATAAGTTACCAATCATTTCTAAAGTTAACATCGCTTTCTGCTAGTATCCTAATACTTACGAACAAGAGTGTATCTCACTTCGCCTATCTTTCTCCCTTTGTCTGACTTTCGTTCGCTTGTTATTACTAGACGTTAATCTCGCCGGCACGGCATGCCGCGTAATTCAAGAAGCTTGCCCTCGTTACAGCAGCATTTTAGCCTCCCTGCTCGATAATAGAAACGTTCGCCGAGGGTTGTTAGCTACGTGACGCCATGTCAATTCTAGAACTGATGTCTTACACGCGGAGGGATGAGTCGGCACGTGTAACCTCTCAGATTCGTGTCGCTGGGTCGCCTGATTTGGGAATTGTGAACGAATTTGGAAATCTAATTGTGATATAATATTGTTACACATTCAAGAGAGAAATCTAATTGCGATAAAGTATTTTCATACATTTATTCGTATCTTATCGTGTTTGAGATTACTTAATATATAGAATATAGGAATAGTATGTCGAAATTACAAGATATTTATTGTAAACGTATATGATCGCACTGAATATCAACGTCTATAAATTAATGGATAATCAACTGTTTAAATACCTTTGCGATCTGTACGCAATATACTTTTGTGCTTGCAATTTCTATGCATACACATATTTTCAAATCTGTTTCAAACACGATAGTATTAATGAAATTTCAAAATGTGGAAGTGTAATAAACACGCATAATATCACGGAATATACTAATTCATAAAAGATTTGAATACTTCCATGAAACTGTGTATAGTGTAGAACACCGTTTATACGAACTCCACATATCTCAACGAAACTTTAGTTAATGCCCGATTAACTGAACTTTTGTTGGTTGAATTCATTTATCTGAACCTGAGCTTCTATTATACGAACGAAAAATATCAGGTAGTGGGGATAATTAGTGAGTTGCTATTCTACGAACTCCAATTATATAAACTGTTTGTCCCCCGATAAGTTCGGATAAATAGAGGTTCTGCTATACTCAAAAATTATTATTTCAAATAAATTTCACCCGGGTCTGTGCCAGAGTTAGCAAAATGTGATTGGTCGAGCAAAAGTCGTCGAGAAGAAGGAATCTCGGAGTAGCATAAGGACGAATTCAAAGCTCTCAACCCTAAGATCGTCTTCTATGACCTCGTCGGGCCTCCTTCCAATATCCACGATCTGCCAAACGCAGAATCTCTCTCTCCTGCGCTTTTTCCACCCTCGACGACTCCGCTTCTGCTTCATGTCCCTCCTTTATTTCCCTCCTTTCGTTTCCCTTTTCCTTATTTTACCAGCGTCTACCGAGGCAGCTCCGGCTAAACGACTACTGCATCGATTTTAACCTTGGCTTTGCGGATATATTTTGGCCCCGTTCTTTTGTGTCGGGGCAAGAATGCCAGGCCACCGTGTCTTCATGAAGAAATAGCTTCTCTTTTGCCGCCAGTCTAGACAATGGACCGGCAGAGCGACACGGAACAGGAAGTTAGCCAGACTTTACCAACTAACCCCCTGTAATAGTCTCTGAGCGGATGGAAAATGGATATGAAGTGGGCGATTATTATTTGGGTGTTTCGTTTCACAGAGTTTGGCAAAGTGTTTGTTTGTTCATTCATATTTAGGCGTTTTACATTTCAAGGCCACTTTGGTATTCATTTTATGAATCTTTCAGTAATTCATTAACTTTTCCTTCTTGTGTGATTATTATTAGACTGCCGATTTTTATGTAAATTCATATTTTCATGGATACAGTTGAAAGAGTAGGAGTTAAGCAAAACTTTGGATATTTTATTGTATAACGTTAACGGTGAAATATTTCATTTTACACATATCAGAAGAATTAATTTTTTCATCTAAAATACTCTTTTATTATTTTGACCGAATACCATCTCCAACATCTCGATATTTCTCTAACCATTCACATTACGAATTCCTGTGAAATAATAGCTTTTATTCACATTAAGAGGGATTATTACGCCTATATAGATACTGATAATTTGGAAAGTTGAGAGAGAGAAAGAGAAAGAGAGAAGTCCTTAAATCATGGCTTTCTTCACGTACGTGAACTAACGAGGCGATCTCCACGAATCGGAAATGCTTTAATTAATAGTTGGTCCGCGCTTTCAGATTCTATATCACCGGATTACGAACCAAGGTGGGTCGATCACGGTACCTAGATATTATAAGACGATAACATACGAGGCGAAAGCAACCTCGGACCAACGAGAGATCGAGCCTATCGACGATCTCTATCGACTCTTAATGGTACCGATTAACGAGTGCCGATGTCAAAAGCACACTCACCTCGTTAACGCCCACGCATTTCCGTTAATTAATTCCGCACAGATCGTGTATCCTCGTAAATACACCCAGAGTCCAGTGTCGTTTCACGTTCAGATGGTGAATTTATGAACGCGGAAAATGGGAATCGTTGGTCTACTTCCAACCAGATGAAACGGTGAATGAGTTTTCGAACCAGGATATACAGAGTAGGCTACAGTGAAATGCAAGAGCAAAATTTTGTTGCGATATTCATGACTTGTAATGGTGAGGGAAAGTTGCCTTTTATAGTGGTAATTTAAGCTGTTAAAATCTGAATTCGATCAATAAATTTGCTGAGGTGCGGCAAACTAAAGAATTATTTTTATCGCTTTTAGCAGTTTCTCATGATCTCTGTAATTCACGTTTTATTTTCCTGTTGTATATTTTTCTTACTATATAACAATATTTGTCACAGACTCGTAACACGGATTTGTAAGGATCAAAAGTAATGTCAATAACGATTATTATGTCACAAGAATTCCTTATTCGCACGATATGATTGCTAACATAATTTCATACATTCGAATTAAAAACATCAGCAAACAAATAAAAAAGGATTATCTAAATTCATTTGAATTGCTGAATATTTCACATGCATTTCGGAACGATTAGGTGTGTTTTATGATACAGTCGATCAAGCAGGGATACCATTTCTGAGATTGGACAAGTCGATCGCTCCTATACGATCTGTACTCTGCGATTAATTTTCGCACTAAGGTTATCCAATCACAGGTTACCACCGCACGGTCAAATAAATCAACGGTATCGATCGTCATTGACACCGTTGCGGAATCGAACGCGTTATGTATAACTGTGTCGAAATCAAGGGACGCTTGACTTCGCTTTTCGTCGAGTGGAACGTGATTAGCTAGATCGAAGATGAATGCCTTGGTATTAGTACATGTGGCAGGTGTATCCGATTATAATGCTCTATGTATAGGGTCGAACGAATGCTCGACGAATTGCCATATCACACTGATTCTATACATATAGCGAGTGAGTGTAGCGATTCGAACGTCGATTAAATACTATCGTATCGGAGCAGCTGAAGAATATGGAAGGTATACAATAGATTGTTGGCTGTTGTTGACACAAACAGTAGAAAATTGAGTTGGTGAGGTCAAGTGCAGAGACAAATTTCCAAACACCTTTTTAGAAGTATTTGAAGCGTCAAGATTTATTGTATCTTGAGATTAATCACACCTTCTGTAGATGTCCTAATACTTATGAATGGGAGCGTATGGCGTTGCACGAAAAGTAATCGAATGGTCGCAGCGTCAACAATTTGAACCGTGACGTAGTGCGTCGTTAGTGTCCCGAGTATTGTTGTGGGCTCAGGATGTTCACGTTACGAGGGCGGGGAACAGATAAATTGCTCGTTGAAACAAAACGATCTTGTCGACTCTGTCAGGGCTGCTGCGTGGGTGGGAGGCTGGAATCATGGATTGGCGCTTTTCAGCGCGTCAGATCGCTCCTCAAAAGGACACGAATACCACTGTAGCCATTTCGTTCAAACATCCGCGAATCGTGTTCCTATTTTTTACGATCGCTTGCGATCCACTACGAAACTACTCGTTCGCAAATCCGAGATTCTTTAACCTGTTTTACATGTTTTTTAGTGGATTTTTATATTTTCGTTGAAGAAAATACGACATTTTTATAGAACGTTTAAGCAGCAATCTAACTATACTTTTTATAATTGATCAGTATCTCGATAAAACACATGGTTCTTCAAATGCAAAGTATTTTACTTCGCAACGTGCAGAAATACTTAGAAAAATATTAATTATGAAAAGTTATTCAAATATTGTTATATATATAATTCTATGGATTTTATTAAGTTTTCAGTTTATCCAATCAAGATATATTTTTAAAGCATCAAATATACATATCTTTCGATTTAAAAGAAGAGTCTCTAAGTCTTCCTCATAAAATCATATACATCCACAAATTTCTGAAATTCAGAATATATAAATTTCTTTTTACGATCTTCAAATGGAAATCACGACGTTCAATGATCCAATATCCTCGAAAAAGCGTACAACATAATTCCACGAGAAATAGAAACTAAGTATTTCTAATTCGCCCAACGATAAGTGTCATCCTTTCAAGGTCGCGAAGGCAAACCACTCGTTGTCCCATAATCTTTAAAAATCTTTGAATTATTTCTAGATTTAAGCATTAGATTCAGCTAGAATCAAGCATACGATAATCACTCATTATTCACGTTATAGTACCACGCCAGAATAATTTACTTATAATTCTCAATGAGAATTGATTGTAAAATTCTTACAAATAAAAAGAAACCTTTGGATTATGATAATTTACTGTAAAGCGGTCAACACGATCGACTCTCAGCTGTCGTGAATACGATCTGTTCAGCGATAATGATCGATCGCGTGGGTGACGAAACGAGTCTGCCTGGTTTTCGGTTAGAAAATGCAAAAAGTCAACCGTTGACTGAATTTTACACGGAAAGAAGATGCGTGTTAACGTTTCTCGCACACGAACGACCGTCGAACCGCACGACTCTCTCGAAATGGTGATGTTTCAGTTTCTCACGTCATTGTAACATCGCAGGTCGTGAAAAAAGAGTACACACGTGCATTAATTATTCCGACGCTCGTTTGCGACGTAGGGAATTATGTTCTGGGAGTTGCGAGTATTCTCCTGGATCCTGTCGATGCTTTTTGCTCTGCGATTTTAAACGTGGAACAGCCTTTTTTTTAGACTTTTTACGGTTAGAAGGAAGCTTTTGTCATATTTGGGAGATAATAAAGATAATGGATCCGTAATAAGCCTAATTTTGAAAATAATTTGCTATAGGTATAGTAATTTCTTGGTATTTTTATCCATAAAAGATTTTGGTATCTCTGTGTTCAAATATAGTAGATAATTTATTAAGAAATCTAATTTTTTAAATAATCCAATGCAAGTATAATAATAATATTCTTGTGTTTCTTGTATAGAAAATTATATTCGTTTCTATGGGAGGAATTTCTCTTTGATAAAACTTTAACGAATTAAGATTTAAGATTAGAACTTTCGATTAAACTCTTTAATTGTTAAATTAATTTAAATTAAAGATTAAGATTTTCGAGACAATTATTTGTTAAAATTATATAGTGTAACCATTAATAAATCTTTCGAAATCGAGATTTTATACTTGTGTAAAATGATACAATACTTTTTATAGTATAATATAATATAATATTGTACAACGTGAAAATCCTGTTGTAGGAAAGAACTAAAAAATATTGGATCGATGTGCAACTAATTTTCGTATATTTCGTTTTTCTCTTTTTTTTAAATCCTTTCGCTACGAAGGACGCGCATTCACGTCACGATAAAACAGACGCTTGTTTATGAAGGGCGCGCATATGCTGTACACTCTAAACAGCAAGTAAACACGCGCTGTTACACGCCGGAAAGTCAGCGGAAAAACGCGGAACCAAGCTGGCTTCTCGTGTAGATCGCAAAATATAAATGCAGTTGTAAAACGTACAAATTTTACCGCACCGGAACAATGGAATTATCATACTTCCATGAGCAAAACGCGAACAAGCAAATTGAAGAAGAAAAAAATTAAGAATTATTTTCCATTTGATATTATTTATTTAATCTTTTTATATTTCTTCTTGTTGATTCACTGTTTAAATAGTTCATTGTTGATAGTTAAATATTTCTGTGATTTCTAACTTTCATATATTCGAATTTATTTCAAACTTTATCAATATGATCATGCTAATCGAGTCTCATAACAGTAATAACAAAATTTCAAAATATTTGTATAATACTCGTAATGTGCGAGTGTTCGAATACTATTAATAAGCTTGTGTATGTATGATATAGTTGTATTAGCGTACAAAACTTTAACCGGCGCAGTTTAAAGAAATCGTAAGTTGACTGAAAAAGAATTTGAAATGAAATGTTGCGTTAACGCAACGTTATCTCCTAATATCTTAAGCACATTTCCACGCATAAAACAGCCATAAACGAAGGATTCTTTGGTGAAAATCATCTCGACTCGAGATTCTGGGAACGCGGTGCTCGCAAACGAATCGTCTGCGGTTCAGAATGCCTTGAAAGAGAGTTGGAGAGGAGCCGATAAACGATTGGCCGCTCGTAATAACTCCTTTAACGAGCCGATAATGCCTCAAGATGAAAAAAATGAATGTTCGTTTGCCGTGCTGGAATATAAGCAACGAACGAGAAGGAAAAGGAAAGAGGGTGCAAAACGAGTAGCACGTTTCTGCAGTCTGGTAATCGAATGATATATCCTACCATTCATGCTAGGAAAGCGTTCGTAGAGAACAGAAGCGCAAGAGTCCACGGGGAAATGGGCCAGAGCTTAATTCCTTTCCCATTGGAATTTATGTGCTGCGCGGAAACAACGCGTTCGAGACAGACGAAAGGTATAGTAGAGCGTGTTTCAAAAAGTTGTGTCTTTCTCATCAACTAATTGACTTTATTTAATTCTATGATTATAACCCAGACAACATTTTTGTCCATAGACTTCTTTCATTATCTCCATCTTTAGTATCATATTTTACGTATAATCATATTTATGATCCACTAAGAGAAAATAGTTTTCACGATTACTTATAACTTGTAAAATATGCATTTCTCTCGTCTGTCCCGATTACTAAACTTAAATTTGGCTCACTGTTATCGAACACCTTATAAAAAGACACGAAAAGACGGTGGTCGTTGAAGATCAGATGCGTTGAAGCACGCGCGTTCGAGTGGACGTTCAGTGGAGCAGCTTGATACGACATCGAGCCTGTTCTTTCTCTTTTTCCACCATCTTTTTTCCTCTACAAGCAAGATCTAAGCCATGGACCGTGGAAAAGTGATGGTTTGCTGGTGTTCCCGCGAGGAATTTTTCTTTGGAAAATGGAAGGGGATCGAAATCAAAGGAGCGCCGGTCCGTGTGAATTCAAGTGCGCGTCTTGGGGGATCTTGAAGGTCTGTGTACGCGTCCGCTCGGTTTCAACGCGGTGAAAGAAAGAAAGCGTGGAGGAAAAAACGTGCCCTGCAGCACGCTCGACTTCCGCTCATCGCCGATTAACGATCCTCGATTAGAATTTACTGACTCGTGAAATGGAACGTTATTACTTTTATACCTCCTTCTTTTCACACGTTTTGCGCCATCTACGCGCCGTCTTTGTCTTCTGGCCGTTGTTTGATATAAGGAGCGATAAAGTTGAAATAACTGTGTGAATTATTCAATTTTTGTTGAACTTATGAATATGACTCTGTCTTGAAGCAATTATCAAGGAAATGTGTATGTTCTTAAAATTCAAAAATACAATATTAAAGTCAAACTATACTAGAGACTTCTTAAAGTTCTAACATGTAGTAACAATCCCAATCAAAATATAAATAACATACTTTTCCGAAAAAGCAAGAACACTGTAACATTTCTGGCTATCGATCTCTCGTGACTATCGGGAAGCGAATCGCATAAAATAGATAATTCAACATCGATTTCACCCGATTTTTCGCATGAAACAGTGATTCGAACCTTCGTTTCTTCTTCTTCTATCTTACACTCGTGTGCGCCGCATCGATAAAGCTAATTTTATTTTCCGCGGTGTTTCCTCGCCGCAAAATTCGATGGTTGTTACGCGAAGAAAGAAAAGTAGAAAGATTCGAACTCCCTTTTTTTTTCTCCATCCGTTCTTTCCACCCTCCAGACTTTCTCTTCCACGGCAGTTTCGCAGCCTCTCTTCATTCCCGTGGCGCGTAAATTCTAATGGGAAACGAATTAAGCCCTTTTTCCACCCCTAACCAGGGAACGAGTCACTCTCGAGATCCGTCTCTCGAACCCGTCGAGTTTCCATTTTGTTCGCTGAAAAAACGACCGCCCTTGCCGCCATTCTACACGGTTTAAGGAACGAGAAAGACGAGAATAGAAGAATTGGCGATGAAGAGAGAGAATGAGACGACGCAATCATGTTCACGTGTGCACCCGTTGATGTATACATAAAACGTATGCGGAAACCACGGATAAACCACTTATCAATACGTCAATCATAAACAGCACATTGAAGTTATACATACTGTTGCTTTTACACAAGTTTTCAAACGGACAACTAAAATTTATTATTTGTTATTAATTTCTCATTAATTTGTACATTTCGCTAATGTTCATATACCGTTGTTAAAAACCAGTTAGTGTTCCAATTCTTACAAGCAAAATTCTTTTTCGCAAAACACACTTTGTATCTTCTATGAAGATATCTTTTCCCTCGCCTTCGGAGATAAAAAATTGAATCGAGTTTTTGTGTTTTTCAAAAACCTTTGCCTGATTTATTCATTTTTCCAATGTGGAATGTCTCATAAATTGTTTTATAGACCATTGCAATAATACGATATTTCAATTACCTTTCGAAATTTCCAATTCTGTAGAAATTAATCTCAAATAAAGCACAACCGAAAGACGTCCTCTGGATCGAACCAAGAACTGAAAAATCCAACGTGTTTTCCATTGAAACGCGCGTAAACTCCGAGTGACCGAGGCGCAAAGTCCTCTCGACTTCTTTTTCCGATTCGACTTGCCGGCGTCAGAGGAGGAAAATCTTTAAAAATGAAAGGGCGTACTGCCGTCCGTTGCATGGCCATAGAGAAAGAGGGGCAGAAGTATCGAAAGAGAGAGAGAGAGAGAGAGAGAATGCAGGGCTGTGATGGACGAAAGGATTTTAATTGGAAGCCAGAGGAGGGCAACGATGGTGGTAGCGTTGCCTGGCCAAAGCTCGAGATAGGGTGAGGTGAACCGTGAGGGGAGGGTGCTGGAGGAAGGTTAGAGGGATGGAAGGGATAGTAGAGGCCGCTATGGTGGTTCTTTACCCTCGTTCTTCGCTCCCTTTATCCTCGACTACGTACATTTTCGCGCGCGCGTACACCGCCTTGAACACGCTGTAATATACGTGTCTCTGTCTCTGTATATATTCGTGTTCATGAGTATTGAGACACTTAGGAAGAGTTAAATAAGCTTCAAATGTTATTAGGAAATTATTGTAACCTTTAAGAATTATTATCTCATTTGAAACTTGAAAATAATATTAGGATCTTATTAAAGACTTTAAGAATGATTATCTTATATGAAATCTTAATATGGAGAATCCACGTATTCAATATTGTAATAACAATTATGCTAATAAAATATATAGTATAAAATAATGAGAAATAATACTTATCATTTTCTTGTGGAATCAAGAGTTAGAGTAAATCGGTCAAAGAAGATCGGTATTAGACAGCTTAAATAAACGATTGTGATTGAAATATACGAGGATTATGTGAGAATACACGGGTGGCCGATAATTTATGGGCCGGCTGACACCACGACATTTAGTTGTATAATAATATCGCGAACACGGTTGATCGGTTAGTATTCCAAAGTTCTCGTGAAAATTTGCCGGCAGCGCAACGCGCGCTGGCTACTATATCAATTTGCCGTAATTGAATTGCGTTTCGATGAAATATACCAGAGCCGACTAAAGTGGCGCTATCGAGAGCCGCTCGTTCGATTGAAACGGTCACAAAAGGAGAATCATTTTTTACCATCGAAATCGGCCCAACCTACTATCGCCACCAAAACCGAGCTTTGTCGTGCTGAATTATCTAAACATCGAACACCATATGAATCATGATCTAGAGGATTTTTTTGTGCCGAATGTGATGTAAATTTTTACTCTAAAATACATAAATTAAATTTCTTAAAAGACAACAGACAATGCACAGAAATATATAGCATATTGTTTTGTAAAATATATGGACGTTTCAATGTATGTATAAACTATTGTAGCTCTTGCATCCATAAATTAAATCTTGTTATAATAAAAAAACAACTTACAATGCAGACAGGTACACAATATATTTTCCATAAGATATATATTGTAGTATATGTATAAAATGTCGTAGTTCTCAAGATCATAAATTAAATTTTTCATATTAAAAACCAGCAGACGATGCAAATAGGTCTACAATGTATATCTATATCTTTTAATAAAATATATGGGCATTCTACTATATAAAATCTTGAATGCGCAAAGATCTATGGCTAAATTAAAAACAATTTTTATATGTTACGGGTACGTGCGTTAAGTGGTTAAATAAATTATCGTCTCATCGCTTTGAACACCGTATCGAACCACCATGACTAACAACTATAAATAGGACTTTGTAATTTCCACCATCTTCCATAATTATCTACGACTATTTTATTCTTCTAGTAAAAAGAGAATATATTATTTTAGATTATGTATTATATGCTGAGGCTATTCTTTTTCATATTTCGAGTCCCATCGAAGGAAGGGTATATATTTGAAAATGAACCGTCGAATAACGTGAATAACCTGGCCTGTAAATTTTCGAAGCAACCGATCAAAGTCGATCAAAGTTTCCAACTTCGACACCGAAACTTTCCAGAAAGAGAGAAGGAAAGGTGGTGGTGTCTGTAAAAAGACAAGATCGACGTGTCCCGACTGAAAACGTACATCCGGAAGGGCTTCTGACGCAGGATGTGAATTATATCCTGCCTCGTGCCGAGATAATTATATTCTGGTGGATCCAGACAGGCATGAACGCAGACCCTCTATGAAAATATTATCGAAAGAATATTTCTGGTCCTTTTATCAGCCAATACGACGCATGTCAGGCCACTTCTAAAGTGTGTTCGATTTCTAGTATCTAGGATCTGTTCCATTTATCACGAGATTATCTTAATTAACAAATACACATCCACTCTTTTATCTTTCATTATCCACAAAAAAAAGAGACAAAGAGCTAAAAAGCCACGGAAAATGCTCTCAATTACATATCATATCACAATTTATAATTGTCACTTTTCATTTTTTGAATAACCTTACCCTAAAAAAAAATAAGGACAAAAAACAAATCGTAGTATATAATACGCAATTGCGAGTTGCATTCGGTATGCTGTTGGTCCATGATCTCGATCCTATTACACGAATTCGTTTCGGGATCGCGATTCCCATGGTACACTGGAACCCAGACTTACGCGTACACACATTTTTTCCCCCATGGCGTACTCGTTTTAGTATTAATTCGTTCCGGTTCGAAAGCTAATCCAGACACGAGGCTAACCCTTGTCCATTTTCCTCCGTTCCACTCCCCAAAATACATCGATTTCGGTCTGGTGATACGTGACCAGGGATCCCAATCGTTTGCTCACTTCTCCCCATCGTACCAACGGTAAACGTTACGCTACCATCTTCCTCCATGTCGCGTTTTACTTCTGAACGATTTAACACTGGCCACGATTTCCTACAAAAATTAATTCCACGGTCTGTAGAGTTTATTCGGAAATTTTATCACGAACGCCCACTCGCGTGATTTTTTTTTTAACCAATAGGGTATACATTGACGAAGGTTTACAATTCCTCTCCCTCTGTTGTACTTTTCGATTTTTGTCGAAGGGTAAATTGGAGCGAAACGTTCACGATTACAGGCAATTTCTCGGTCGATGTTGGTAAAGCAGTACGTGTTTCGGGAAAGATTAATTCGATCCTGTAAGCGAGCATATTTTTCAAAGTTTGTCCAGATTAAGATTCGAGGAAATCCTGACATTCTTTTGCAGTTGGAGAATTTATGACAACGAGCATTAAGAATTAACGAGCGAAGTCAACCAGCAAGTCGATCAAGCTCATTAATAACGAAACATAAAACAAAAGCCAGAGACATTTGTTATTTGGTCAGACAAATTCGAACATTTAGAAAGCCATAGGAACATCTCCACTTTCCCAAGCCGCAATTACCATAAATCAAACCAGTAATCCCAAGCGTCTCGCCTAACCTACAACACACATAAACCTATTTCTACACGCGACAGCTAATCGTAAGTGCTAACAAGAAAGCAACAGAGAAATCACGACGCTCTTTTTTCGTTTGCTCTTGATTCCGATCGAAGACGCATGCCACGCGGAACGAACGTAAGCGAAAAAGGAAGAAAAGATTCTTCAGGTATATCTTTGGCGGAGGCTCCCTTCTCTAATAAATTCCATTAGACATGGGCTCTTGCTCGCCCCATATTATGTTACGCGTTTCGACGTGCATTTTCAATGGGCGCACATCCATTACGCGGCCCGGTGCGACAACAACCGTCCTTGCCCCGCTCATTCAACAAAATCCTTTTTTCTCGGGACCACTGGGCCCTCTTTTCCTTTCTAACGTTTTCATCGTCGCGTTTACGGGACCCATGGCGCTGAATCTTTGAAGGAAGAGGACCTATTAGGTTCAAGCAACCGAGTACAATCCGATTCACCAATAGTACTCAGCTTCTCCCGCAACATGTTTGTCCTGTATTTGTAGTAGCGATGAACTCAAGTAGGTTCAACGATGGATCAACTACGCTCCAAGCTTCTATGTAGTAATTCACAGAAACATTCGGACGTTTACAATAGAAACTTTGTACGAATTATTACGCGTATTATACGAAACTTTCCCAAATTTCACTAGCATTGTAATGGTACGAGATTGCCGTGATTATATCGAGAAAATTTAAAATTCATTTAAAAATGTATATGAATACAAGATACTTGTTTCAAACACACATTTAGCAAAAAATTAGTACAAGTATAGTCTGGAAACAAATTGCCTATGTCGCACCATGACCTATAAATTATGGAAATTAAGAAGTTAAGAAATAAGGAAGAAATATATACACTTCTAGATTCTTCAAAGTAAACTCTTGAAACTTTTGAGACTTACTTGCTGAGTCTCTGTAGGGCTGACCCCATGGCACTGAATCTGGGAAAGGAGAGGACAGTAGGTTCAAGTAACCGAGCATAATTCGATTCACCAATAGGACCCAGATTCTTCGGCAACGTGCTCGGTCTGTATAGCACGAGACTCATCCTGGATTACGGGATAGTGAGGTGGCCTTGGTCGACCTGGCGCTGATTCTTTATGTAGTTGCTGTCCTCGTCGTTGCTCTTTTCGTCCTTTTGACGCGACCCGATCGGCAGAGAAGAAAGGATCGACCGTGTAACGACCGACACAATGACTACTCCCGCCGATCTATTAGGAAGAATAACGACGTGCTGCGAAGAGTCTTCTGCTTCGATGGCTTCTTGCTATTCTTCTTTGCCTCCTGATGCCTGGGCGCAAAGTTACTTATGCTGTTATGTCAATGGCGGCTTGTAGATTTTGGAAGTGGATCGAGAAGTATTGTGATGATTCTGTTGAGTTGACGAATACGGTGTGATTAATGCTACTGGTGTTCGCTTTGTTGTGGGATAGGTTGAAGCTGTTCGAATCTTTCCTAATGATATTAAAAATAATAGTTACATGCGTCTTTTAAGAATTTTCAGAAGCCCGGAAATTGTCAAATCTCTTCTATTTCTATTATTCTTTGATAAAACTTGAATACTGTTCGGATTAGAAAATTAACTCGTAGTACATGACATTATATGTGAGAAAAGATTGTCATTACTAACATTTATATTATACGGAAATTTCTCACGACAATATATATATATATTTATTTATTTATTTATTTCAAGTACATTTTACACTTGGAACTTTCACAGGAAATAGATCATTTATTATTAAAAATTATTATTAAAATAGGATTTGAATACTATATAACTATGTAAATATACTACAGAAATACAAGAAAACTACAAGGAAGATATTTAACAGTCCCGATTTTGACGATTCTATTTCAATTTCTTGATTTATATCGTACGCATTAAGGACGAAATACCGAATACGAAAGTTGAAGCTGTTTTAATTCGATCTTTATACATTTTATCGGAATATTAATACACCAACGATACTATTAAAGTTTACTGGTTTAAAATACACAACAATTAATATGGCACTAAACTTTACTAATGTGACAGTAATCGACACAAAATGATACTTGACAGATCTTAAAATTTACTCATGCATGCTGTATTTGTATCTAAATATATTTTATACAAAATATAATATTTATATATTATATTCCGGAAGAAAAAGAAAGAAATTGTCGGCCATTGCACCGTAACAAATAAATATATAGAGAATATAGTTAAACAATTCTATGCAAGTTCATAAAATTCATTCGTAAACGTGGCAGATAATTCGAGATGAAGCAAATTTATTTATCGACGCAAAGAGGTTTCCGCAGTGAAACGGAAGAGAACAAAAAAAATTGTAGTCGTATAGAGGTTTTCGAGTTATTCAAGATTCGATTGTACGTAATATTAGATTACTTGTAGAAGAGACCATTGGTTCTCATTCTTTCATTTTCCTCGACGTTAGCTTGATGTCACTGCAATTTACATGTCCGAGGCTTCTTTGGTGAACCGATGCATGCTGCTGGTAACACAAAATGGCGGGTCGCCCCTCGGGGGAAAATGTCGAAACTGAGAAAGTTCGCTCGTAAAAGGGTCGAGTGCTCTTAGTTGAAGGCGATGGGGCGAAGGGGTGAGGTAGTGCAAACAGAGCACGAATCGAAATTCCCTCACAAATCGTTGGGGATGAAGAAAAAGTGAGAGACGAGCGATTAGTTGCAGATTGGGAAAGTCTTTGTCATTTTACAGAGTGAAGGTCTTTTTCCACTCCATTTTTAGCATAAGATAAGGTAAGTACGATTCGACGAACTAGCACTTATTGCTGTCAATATTCTGCAGTTAATTGTACGATAGACTTAACTCATTTCAACATTCATTCTCCTTATTCGCCGGTTTCGATGGTGTCTTCAATAGAAACTGTTTCAACCTGAAGAAGCGAACCTTGTTTGCCAAATGTTGGAACATGGTGCAAACTAGGTACAACGTATTAAAAGCATGATCGAAACTCGAAGAAGCACGCGTGTCACCTAATCATCGCAAAAGTTTAAAATCCGACATTCTCTCGTCTTTTTCATATCTTTTTTCTTGTGCTTCTACTTTGGTACCTTCTTGCTCATACTTTTCGAGAAGAGCACCCAGTTCTTTATTCGTTCAGGTTTCTCTCTGCTTCCTGTTGCGTACCAGTCGATCAAATGTCAGAAGGACGTTCTTTACAGGCGTAAAAAAGGGCTCGAAAGGATCCAGTTCATTGGCTAATAGAGAACGTAAAAAGAACGCAGCTCGAGTTTCTTCGACGGTCACCCTATCCGGGGAGCTCTGGTCTGTTAGGCGTTTTAGATTGTGCTCGATACAATGAAAGAGAAAGAGAGAGGGAGGAAGGGAGAGAGAGAGAGAGAGAGAGAGGAGGGGGTGCTTCGAATCTGACCGGGCTTATAATCGACTTAAAGAACCCAGAGACTGCTCCACTTTCCGAGTATCGACTTCGAGGAAATCTAAAAATGAGTTGCGACCCTCTCTATTCGACTTGTTCGAGAAACTAAATTTATGGAACCGTTGCTCTCGGTACGAGATAACATTCTACATAATGGAATTTTGATCCTTTTTTCCTAAAACTCTTCGAGATGAATGTAGATTTGACGTAGTCTTGCATTCGAAACGCGTCTTTCCAGTCATTTCTGACGCAATTGTGTGAATAAGTTAATATAATAATATGATATTATAACAAGCTGAACTGCGGATCTTTGTAGAAATTCATGTTTTCATGAAATGATTAAGGTAATCTCTTTTTTTATTAAGTATTATAAGCACTTTCTTTCGGATACTTTATACATTTTTATACGAATCTTTAAATCTCCTTTAAGCGATTACTGATTTCATATTGAGCTACTTTTTTGTAGTTTCATCAAATTCAAAATTTCCTTTGCTCCTTCACCTCTGTAAAATTAGACTTACCAATAATTTTCAAAGCCTGTAGCAGGATCGATTCTACACCAAACATTTCGTTCGAACAAGCCACGAATCTGATATATTGCTTCCTGAAGACCATCGATTGACGCGCGAAAAAAGGATTGTTATAGAAATTCTAACAAAGACTTCCGATACATCGGCGACAAAAAAAGAAAGGAACGACAACACATCTTCCGTTATTGGTGTGCGCTTTTTGGAAAAGTGAAGAGGAACAGAGAAAAAAGAGAGAGAGAGAAGGGGTGACATTGTTATACCTGGCACAGAGCACTACGACAAAGCTGTGAAACTGCCTTCGAAAAATTTTCATTTCGCATCGTTGCGCAGAGGAGAGAGAGTTTTGCAATTCTGGGTCACTCCCCCTAGTCGTTGTAATCCCTGTAGCGGCGGCGAAAGCCTGGCTGTGTGAAACGTGCCTAATCGCGAGATCGGCTCAACCCTTTCGCCTCGATGAAAACCGCCTGGCCACCTGCCCAGGATTACGCTTAGACATTGTTCGAGTACCTGGAAGAAGACCCGGCCCAGTAATCTAAACCACAACGTTATTTTTAAACGGGATCGAATTGTCCTTTGAACGTGTTTTAATAGCATTTGTAATAGCGGTTGCGTGGTATATATTGTTCAGAAAATTCAGAGAAAAATTTTTGATATACGGTATAGATACTATTATTTAATAAAGCGTTAATTTTATTACAATACAAAAGAGATCTAGGCATGCGGTAAAATTATTTAAAACTAAAATAAGAAAGAATCCGAAGGTTAGACAATAAAACACAAAGCTAACATGAAAACAAATCTAAAGCTCCAAAGATAAAAAAGATCTTCTAAAATTTCTGAAATATTTCAGTTATCGAGATATTCACGGGCATAATTAACAAGTATCCCTTCTCGTTTGTTATAGGGTGTTTGTTGGACAATTCGGCGCCGCGGGGCCCGCCCGATGTGCCACCCCGTAACCCTACAATGAGCCGCGTCAACGGAAGATTGCCAGGAAGTCACGCAGCCAGCGATCACGAGCGTGATCCCGACCTCCAGCCGTCCTGCCTCGTACGCACCTCATCAGGCGGCTTCTACAGTATACCAAGTGAGTATTAGGGGTTGCTCAAGGCATTGATTTACGTTCTCAAAGCGAAAAAGAGGCCACGACAAAGACGTGGCAAAGGGGTTTCACTTCCTCGAAACACAAAGTTGTACGATTACGTATCTCCGCTTGATCAGCTCGATAACTGTTTGAGCTTGTTAAGAAACTGCTTGATGAAATTAGTCAGAGCCGTTCTTTCGATGACGACACGAAAATTATATTAGAAAATCTGTTGCTAATGTTTCGTACTTGACAAGTTTTGATACATTAAATATTCTATTAGAATTCTTTGTATCTTTGGTAAATATAAATTATGATTTAAATCGACATTGAATATCGTTTGGGTAAAATTTTATGTATAAAACGTTTTATACATATTACTCGAATATATGCTTTTGTTTACACTATTTGATCGAGAGTTTCGAAGATTTCCTAAAAATATTCAAACGTCTTTTCGTGGATTCGAAGTGGTGGATTCTTGGTAATGTTTGCATCGGATCTCTAAATAATCGATCTGTAGATAAACAGAGGCGAACTTTACACCGATCGACATTTTTCCAGGATCTCGAGAGTTTCCCCAGGATGATATCGGTTAAAAGTGTTTGAGAAACAAATATCTAGAGAGCAAGATTGACTGCCTAAGAGACAGTAGATAAGGATTCTGTTTGAGATACGTAGCTTTCGACTTTGCGTCAAGCAAACTCTTATAGCTTTTGCGTTTTTCTGTTTAAACAAAGATAGATTCTAACACTGCATACTTTCTTCAAACGTTGCAAAGTTACTTAAGGATTTTTCAATTTAACATTTTCTATTTAACAAAAGGACGAAACTTCCGAGGACGATTTCCGAGGATACAAAAACTAGTCCTAAACTGACACGAAGACTGACCCCAAATTCATATTTTCGTCTAATTCGTGTATATAACAATCCAACGATCAAAAATCTGGTAAAAAATAAATTTTTGATCGTTAAGACGACACACCATATGTTATCAACAGCAGTAAATGCATTTGAAATTGAGAACTGGTTCAAACTTTGAGATGATTTTAGAAGAGTAGCGTTGATTCGAAAGATTCTTTAAAAGTTTAAGAAAACATGGATGATTTAAAATTGATTATATAGACTTCAGTCGGTTATCACAGTGACTTGTGAAGTTTGCTGAACGAAAGTAAAAGGGAAAAGATTCTTGGAAGAAAAGTGTTTGGAGGAGGTGTGTCCACCGATAACACGGACAATGTTTCATCGAGGGCCGTAATAAGAAGGCTTAGCCAAGGAGAGGGGGAAGTGACTGACGTTTCTGACGAGGGTAGTACACGCTGTAATCAGTGGTAACCAATGATGGGCGGGGGTGCGATAATTTTCAAGACGAAGTTTCCTTCTAGCCGCTATCTTATCGGCCAACCAGGACCCGGGTAGTGTCTAAAAAATTTAACGCTTTTGTTACAAATTTACTTTCGTTATTTGTCGAAATATCCAAATGAAAGGCTCTTCGTTTATTTTGGAAGAACAAATAGGACCTGTTCCCTAGAAACTTTAAAACAAGTCATTCTACCTATATAGAATACTTCGAAAAAATTTTAAGAAGTTGATCTGTATAGAATATTCTGAAAAGATGCTGCGAAAAGTGTTGAAAGCTGTAGAAAATTGCTACTCAAATATCTGTCACGTTAATTTTGAATATACTTAACAGAATTAGTAACAGATTCGATATAACCACTGGAAAATGATTCCAAATTTTTAGTTCACAATGTGTACATATAATCAGTCATAAAATTTTCAAAGCTACTAAATCTTTCTCTCTGAAAAAAGAAGAGATCCTTCCTCAGTTCTTGGCTTCAATCAGTAGCCCCAAAATTTTCCACATTTTCGCAATAATTTTCCATCTGCGTCGGAGCTGATGACCGAAAAACTACCCTAAGGGACGCTTAAAACGATTTTCTCTCAGAACCAGCAGCTAGGTAATCGAAATTTACCAGAGACGCACAGCCATGAAATGACGTGCCTCAATGTCCCAACAGTTGAGTGCATTCGACAGAGGAAAAGCATACCGTGAACAGGCTTTTCGAGACGCTTTAACAGCAATCTACACCAATTACAGGGAAAACACAGACGAAAACCGAGCTTTATGACGTTTTGAACAACACAATAAGACGCGTTCCTTTCTTGTTTGGTTTCTAACTAAGGAAGGACTCTAAATTTTCTACGGTTCAGACGACCCAGGCGCCAAAAATGATTCTCTAGCGAAACCTCGGAACATTTGAAAGCTTTACGGCGTTTCAAAAACGTGAGATGCGGCTCGAACGGTGATTTATGATCTCTCGACTTATTGACCCTCGGTTATGACACTGGCTGACGCTTATGACCTTCCACAGAATACTTTAGGCTCCACCTAAGGTCGATCCTTGGTCTTTCTCTTTTTTCCTCTCTGGTCTGGTCATCGACACAGCCACCAATCTTTTCTAGGCTTTTGTCCCTTTCGCCGCTGTCGATAATGCACTTCTCGGCTTCCTCGAATCCGTCATCCGAGTGTTTGCGAAATTCTATGGTCATTCATCTTTCCTAACGGTTAGGCGAATCATGGTTGTGGACATTGAGATTGTATCGTTGTTGGAAGAAATACGTGTATTTTCATGTTCCTTACTATTTTTATACCACAGATACAATTTTTTGTAGGTACTTTATTTTTTAATGCTTTAACCAATACGACTTCTTCCTTTATTTTTACAACTCTATTTACATAATATTGCAATGAAAAAAATTCTCTTTTACATCCCCTATAAATAACATAATCTCATAAAATTATCTTGAAAAGTAATCAAACAACAAAATCCTTGCCTCATGAATGCTTTTTTATAGAAACATGTAAAAGTACCGCATTGAAATACTCTTGGAAACCCTTCGTTTTATTCTTACGTTAGAATTCGTTGCTCCACCCTTCACTCGTTACATATACCTGGTGAGCAGGAAATCGAAGCGTGGGAAGACGAAGGTCCGCAAAAGTAGACCCCAAGCCGCTAATTGCAGGTGTTGCCGGTCGTTCGGCCCCAAAATTCGATGATTATGGCATTTAGGCAGATATCCGTGATTATGGGGATTCTGGACTACCTCTTTGCCCATTCGTTTTGCTTCTTTATACGTAATTATCCGCCGCACGAGACGACGCCTAATGCCAGGAACCGTAGAAAAAGGGATATGTCTACGATTAGCGTGTCAGAATTGCCTTAATCACTCACCAGACCAACGTGATTTAATACTTTCACGCATTGGAAATACCTGTCAATGTATAACATGGTGACTATGTTTTATTGACTAAGGTTTTTATTGGTTATTGAGGTTACATCTAGAAAATATCTCTATGTAGATTCTTTTAAGGATTAAATTGTAATTTACATGTGATTTTAATCTGATGGATTATTTAACAAAGTTGTATTTTAATTATGATTATACAATTTATATTATGAGGAACTAAGGCAAAGGGTTTTAAAAAACGGTAGTGCTCTTGCAAAGTTTTCGAATATTGGTTAATTAATTTTTCTCAAGTTCCAGTAAATTTTTTAGTAACGTTAAGTAAGCAAGTGCATTAGCATATATTGACAAAGTAATGCTTGTAGCTACTGAATTTACTTAATTTTAGTAACATCAAGCTAGTAAGAGTTAAAAAATAAGGATAACAAATTTAAACACAAGTGCGTTCACTCGCCAGGTAACATTACAGAATGTTAAATTTATTCAAAAGTGGCTTATGGGGAGTATTTTTATTTCAAAACAATAACCAAAAATATCCAATAATACGTGACAGTCTAAATAGAAATATTTCATCCAATTCAATGCAAATTCTGCAATTAAAAAAAGATAACCCATAGGTAACATAAATCGAATATTTATTTTTTTATTCATCACTGTCAAATGGACACTCGAAACAACCAAAACCTTTATTCTTTCAAACCATTAAATCAAGTTGGGTAAAGCTTTATTTTACTAGTACATTTACAATATTAATTGGACATTTATGTTCTACAAAAATTAGACAAGCAGTTTACTAATATCAGAAATTCTACAATAAATAAATAAACAAACCATCGTGTATTTAAAGATTTTATTAAAGATTAATAAATCGTTTATTAAAGATTAATTGGTGGAAATTTTGAAGAAACCTAATCCAAAGTTAATATGTACCAATATTTACTAAGCATTCAACTAAATAGAGCTTCAAATCCTAAATCCTCTCATAATAGGTCACAACCTCACAGGTAGACCATTTCAACATGAAATCAAAGCCTTTGCAATGGTACTCGATGAATGGCCACCACTGACAGGTTAATTGTACCCTTTTTACCTGTTCGACATATTTATTATACACATTTCTAATTACTCGAGGTACACTTAATTAGAGTGGACACCGCGTATGGGCGGAGCTGTCAGAAAAAATGAATTAAACAAACCTTCGCGTCTTCTTTCTTTCTTTTTTACTCGTTATACGACCAGGTAAAGCAGGGTTATTCATTATTATTTAAATATCAATCTGCATTAAATATCAATCTAATGGTGCCCCATGATGTACTACAAGTTTGATTATCCGGTGCAAAGTTCGAGATTAAATTTTAAGATATTTTGAAGCTTAGGTGACTCGAATAACCCTATCCTGAAATATGGCGGATAAAGGTTCGCGCATTTTGCGATGCCAGACGCGGCGACCTTTTCTTTGCACCGTGTTCCACCGATACAACCCGAAGACGAAGGAAAAAGAGGAAGAAGTGAGACGGTGAACGAGGCCCCGTGTTGAATCGATAAGTACATGATTCATCGTGGTTTCGGTTTGAATTTCAAGCGGCCAGACCACAAGGTGCATAAGGAAAACTGAACACCTTGGAAACACCACAAGATCGTCCCCGTGTAAACGATGGTGGTTTTTCTAGCAGGCCACTCATCGATCCCTCGGACTTTCCTTCGAACCGGATAATTGAAAACGGCGTTGTATAATGAATACTGATATAGACGGAATCATTGTCCTTAAGTATTTTCATTTTCTTCTCACGTTTCATCGTATGCATCGGGTGAATGCGATTGTTTAAAGTGGAGTTGGACGATCATAATTTATACCTTGGTGAAAGAAAGTTGTGTACTCATATGTTGCATACTTACATACTCAGTTGTTATTTATTTAACTAAACTGGTTAATTAGTATAATACGCTATTATTATTCCTTTTTAGTAGATTATTCTTCTATATTGAACTCATTTAGCGAAAGCATCTTACTGAAAATGTGCAAATTATAAAAATTAAGTCTGTTATATCTCTTTTTACATTTCCTTTATACAAATACGAAACAAATTATAAATTACTTTCAAAATAAAAATGGATAATATAAGAAGAACTATATAATAAAACAGTTACATTAAAAAAATTATTTATATAATAGAATACGCTTTCCTTTTTTATATAAAAACTTCGAAATAAGTAATTACTATTTATAATAATATCGCTTCTAACTTTCTCACTAAACTCGATCTACGTCTGTCAACTACGATATCTTCGAACAAAGCGTTAAACAATTGATAGAACACGATGCAGTGCGCATTGTCGGAATTTAATGGGATTAGATTGGTGACTCTTGGATTGCTGCCTCGATTGCCCGACATGTACACCAATGAATTATTTCGTACAGAAAGGACAACAGAGGACAACAGCATGATACTGTATAGAAAGAATCGCGAAGATATTACACGAACGAAGAAAAACTGAGAGAGAGAGAGAGAGAGAGAGAGAGAGAGAGAGAGAGAGAGAGAGAGAGACTGAATAAAAGTTGGGTTAGGTAAAAACTAGGGCAACATTTCCCACGAGAAATTTCGTCGATCTGCAACGTAACAAATTGTCTCTATCGTTCTGTTCTCTCTTTTCACAGAGATACCGAAGAATGAGTACAACAACAAGAATCAGTCCACGGGGAATAGTCCAATAAAAGTCGAGCTACAGAACAACATGGACAGGTAAGCCTATCTCATTCTCTACCATACGATTCTATTCTATATAAATAGGCTTCTGTATTTTTCGTTTTTGCTCCTGTAAAAAGATGTGATGCTTGAACAGCAGACAGCACAGTTTTTAAATTTTGCTCGCTCCTAATAATTAAATGTCTGAATTTATTGGAAACTTCTGTATCAGATCCTATCATACTAATTTCATTTGGATCTACAATTACATTAAAATATCACGATTTATTAAATAACAAGTTTATATTTAGAATCAAATATATCATGACAATCCATGTTCCGACGAAATAATTTGCTTGAAATAGACAATTTATTATTCGAAAATTTACAAGCTTTTTTTTAAGTCTTGCACGACTTTCGAACCTTCATTGTTCGAAAGTTAAAAGGAAGAAGAATAAAAAAAGAAAAAGGGAGGCAATAGGTCGTGGAAATTTCGAAAAACGAACGGTGCTAGATCGGAACGAATGAACCGTGGCGAACAATCGCTTCTTCGTGTTCTCTTCTTGAACAACGGAGAACGTACTCAAGGGAGATCTCGTGAATCATCTATTCAGATGGTGTCGTACAATGAGTCAATGTTTGAAGCTGAAGTGTCATCCCATCGGAGAATGGTTTTTGTGCACGTGACACCATGTTACCGTGAAAAATCGTGCGCTTTGGGACCACGAAGCTCTATAGATCCTCGAGTTTTACTAAAACATACTTGAAATTTACTAAACCGTCGTAAACTAGACATTATAGGGATTCTGGTTTCGTGGAAATGTTCTTATTGTATTACTTTGTGCAATTGTCGCGATAATAAATTGGAAGAGGACAAATATTCGTCGAATTTTTATTTATTGGCAAAGCCTAATCTTACGATACGAACATAATACGATATTTTTTCTTTAGGAAATATTTTAATTTAACCTGGAAGACGATAATGAATTTTAAGATAGTTTGTGGCTTTGGTAGAGCTACAAAATGTGATACGTGCAATTATCAGTAAAGTCATGAATAAATATCCATCGATCGTATTAATGAAACATCAACTTGTGTAACAAAAAGGTGTCAAGTCACGAAGTAAGCTCTTCATAGAAATTCAGTAGAAAGGAAATAACGTTTTTTAAATTTCTTTGCTTTTCAAATGTTAAAGCATGAACAACCTCAAACAAAAATACACGAAAAAGAAAGAAACATGTATACTTCCCACAAAGGATTTCTGAACTCCAGATTTAAAACAGAAAAAATCCAAACTTCCGTTCAAAGTTTCTAAATTTTTCTCGACTCATGCAACCCAGACTTAATTTGTACTCTAAATATTTAGACGCAAGAATCAACTTGATCGGTCATTTAAAAAGAAAAAGAGGGGGGGAGAAGAAAAAATATAAAGAAAGAGAGAATTCGCGCGATTTTCGATTGCACACAGGGTTGTAAAGTGAAAGAAGGGGAAAGATCTGCGCGAATAAGACGACGAGGACGATGCGTCTGGCTTTCGTTTTCCATTATCGCGTGATGCAACGAAAGCAAACAGGCAGCCTCTCGCTGCTCGGAAACCCGGCCCGTCCCGTTTAAATATTTTTGTTAGACGTTTCTGAGTTACTTGGAAACGCGCGCTTCCACGTTCAGCATAAACATACTCCAGGAGCCCTGGGTTGATGCTTTTGCGCGAGAGCACGTGACGAGTACAAATATATTTGCCGCGTATCAAACGACGTGAACCGGCGTTCCGCTTCCTTTGAAATCAACGTTCGGAGACAGCGTCGAATCATACGGACCGTGCTACCACTTTACGACTCCGCTCCGGATATACGTATCTTACATCTTCTTTTAATCATTAAAACTCAACACAAATTCTCCAATTTTGTAGGAGAGTCGGTATCGTGACTTTTTTTTCATTAAAACAAGAAGAAATTCTTTAATTTTGGAAGAAAGTTAGCAATATGACGGTGTAATTTAGATGAATTATGTAATTTTTAAATTGACTAAAGTTTGGTAACTTGACTAAGGAGAGACACGAAGATCCGATAAAGAATATGAAAAGAGTTCAAAGCTGTTTCAAGAATATGACGAGTCCATTCTTGATGATTTGATTTCTCAAGTTTGATGTCACTAAAGATATAAAACTCCTAAATACATATCGAAGAATTGGATCGAAAATGACTCGATGAATACGTATATTATTTAAATAAATCAAATGAAGGACAGTTTCACAACCTACTGTTTTCCTGCTATTAAAATATTCGAAATCTGTCTAACGTAATAAAATTTCCTGATGAAAGTAAATAATCTTTGATGTATAAAATGGAAGTAAAATGAGATTAATTTGTTGATTTCAGGGTACCTTTACCGTATGGCCACGCGCCCTCAATGATCCCAATGAGAAGACAAAGCATTCGCTGCCATTTTGTCAAAGGGGTCGACTGGTGCAGCTGGAAATTAATTGCAATGATACTGCTTATGGTCTCGCTGTGTATAACGGCGGCACTAGCCTACGTAGTAGGTAAGTCGTCGTCTAATTTATATTTAATCTTTGTACATCTAGATTAAATAAACAAATGTTTATACCATCGTTCAATGAAATAATGATTCGTTAATAAGTAATAATTAATTGATTTTACTTGTTAGTTTTCATTGTTAAATACACGGTAATTTCATAAATAAACAAATCTTCTGAATCATTAACGATTTAATTTACTATCAAATTTGTTTTTACATGAATCGAAGATTAGTGGAAATATTTATAGCGAGTAAATATCAGAAAACCAAATAAATATAGAATAATTTCATAAATAAATAAATTAATCTTCTAAATCACCGATGATTTGATTCAATATCAACTTAGCTTTTAGATTCTTAGATCTTTTGTGCTGAAGGTTGAACGAACTGGATAGAAATATTTATAGCAAATAAATTTTTAAGAAATTAAATGAAGTACAGAACCTCTATATTCTGTAATATTTAAGTGAAATAGTATTGGTTTACGAGTCACCAAGTATTATGGGCAATATCGGATTGTTCTACATATTCGTTACGTTTTATCAGTGAGATTCATAACATGAATCCTGCATTAAATAAATGATGACGAAGTCTACCTAAGATCACCGAAATTATCTATATTGTTCTATAAATACATTTACTTTAAAACTAAAGCTTTACTCATTTACATCACGATACAAATACAATTACAAATTTGCATCACGATACACCTATATCGATAGTTACGAGTATCTCGTACGATCTATTTTCTGACTGCAAAAAGAAGTATTTTAAGACTTTATTCAAAATTTCTATTCTCTTCATCTCGTCACATTGAAAAATATCAAAGATTTTAACAAAACCACCGTTCAAATTTCAGTTTCCAGCATAGTGAACCGGTCGTACCAAAGCACGAAAGCCTGCGCAGTTCTGGTTGGCGAGAACTCGGATACAAAACCCCTGTCCTCGGACGGGAACAAGACCTCTTCTTCAGCAACCGCGTCCTCGTCGCAGTCGAGCGGGCGAACACGGCAACAAGCATCCTCAGGAGGTAGTATTAACCCATCGGCTAGCATGTTAGAGCACGCGTACACCCGTAAACGTAGGGACACGTTTAACCAGCATGCGTTGCACCAAACTGTCGCATCCCGCGAACGTGAACAGCTCTCGTCGACCGTGACAAACGAACCAACGTCACAGTTCAACGAGGATCGTCCTGGTATGGTTAATGTGCATGAAACGGAGCATGCGGACGATCAAAAATCTTCTTCGTCGTTGCCTTTGTCATCAACGAGTCCATTGGGATCGTTGCTTCGTGCGAATGTCTCTGACTCTTCGATTATTACTAATAATTACACCACTGCCGCTACATCCTCCTCTGTTCACCCTGCTGCTAGTGACTCTTTCGTTTCACTTAACGACCAACCTCCAGAGAGTCAAATCAACAACGATTTCACGCAGTCTGAGTCGAATAATTTAGATTCGATTGTTGTCACTACAGAATCGATCATTGAGAATCGGGCTACAACAGATTCGATCACCGAATTTAGCGAGTTTGGTGAGTCGAGTGGAGACAATGGTAACGCTCAGACTAGTGAAACTTTCGTCCCTAGGGCGTCCAGTTTTGGAACGTTCTCGGTAGACATAGAATCGAACGAATTTAACGTCGAATCGATCACCGTGGAACATTCGTTCAACGAGGCTAGTACTGGTAGTAGTGTTGTAGAAGTTGCACAGAAAGATTTAGGATTAAATGTAGAGAATAATAGACAGTTACTAGAAAACGATAGAGAACGTAATAAAGAACCGTTTGAAAAGAATAAACACACAAATAATACGTTTTTGTCCGCGGATTTCAAATATAACGAATCTAGTGTGAATCTTACTAAAGTAAAATTACACAAAAATGATACAGAAGGCGATAGAAAATTATTAGAAAATAATAAATACATAAATGACACTACTTCGCCCACGCATGTCGAAACTGACGAGATAATCGCGAATCTCACTGACATGAAATCGATAGAGAACGATAGAAAGTTACTAGAAAACCATATATCTACAAATAACACGACTTTCTTTGCGGATGTCACTGAGTATGATATGAATGTCACCGATTCGTTAACCGTAAGTACAACAAGTTCAACAAAGAATGATTTCGAAGCAAATATTGTGCCAGCGCTGGTAGTAGAGCACGTAGATGTCGTTAGTTCATTAAGCACCCCGAAGGACGAGAAAGACGGTAAGAATCTGGAAACTGAAAGTACTGCTCGGAACGGACCACAGGATCGCAGGAACGCGAGTTCTTCCGATGATTTTTCGGATGTTGTGAAGGAAACACGAGAACTCTCCCGAGAAGATTCTTCGTCCGAGTCTGAAACTTTGCCCAGTCATGTGAACAGTCCTGAGAAATCCGAAGAATTCCAGAGAGACTATCCTGTTTATAATTACGGGCAAGACGAGGTGGAAATTATCAAATTAAATCATGAAATAGCTGAAGATCATACCGCAATGAAGGACAAGAAGCTGAACCGTTTTTTGGAGAATGAACTGAAGACCAACAATGTTCCTCAAAAATCAAATTTGGTGCATCAAACTGGTGATCTGAGGGTTATCACTAGAGAAGAGAGTAACGAGGAGTTCTTGAGAGAGTTTGAGAAAATGTTTCACGAAAAATCTGCAGAGGTTGACGCTATAAACGAAGATTCATATAAAAAAGTGCACGGTAATTTTAATAACATGCAATCTACAACTAAATCTAAGTCCGATTCACTACCACCGCGGAGAATGTATCACGAAAAATCGTCAGAAACCGATTCTATACACGACGATTCGCTGAAAAAGACACACGATGCTTCTAACAATATTCAAGCTCCGATCAAACCTAACTCTGAATCGTCACCACCATTGACACAGCAAGTGAAAATCATCGAAGTACCAGTCGATGGTCTTCATCGATCTTCATCAGGTTCACCAAGTTCATCGAGCTCTTCATCCTCATCCTCATCATCACATCGGGTGCTTGTGAACATCACTATAGCTTCTGGAGACTCGGCTTCCTCGAAACCGCTTTACGTACTGTCTGTCTCTGTCCCAACCAATGGTGACGATGTCAATGATAAACAAGCCACTAAAGTAAACGTGGACGAGGTTAAAGTTCACGAGACACCTGTGGAAAGTGCTTCGAGCATGGCAAAGAACTCTATCGCGAATTCTGAAGACAATCGATTGCCTCCGCCGCCTCAGCCACCATCTTCTCCACCGCCACCAATTTGGGCTGGTGGCGAGTGCGAGTGCTCATGTCCATGTATGGGTTCATCCTCTGACGAGTGGGATCCATTTTCAGCCATAGATGATACCCTGAACTTCGAGGATCAACCACATAATTTGAATCTTTCGATGGATGAAATAGATGAACGTCAAGAGTCTGCAGTGTTTGATGGGGTCACACTGAAACAGATGGACTCTAAGGACGGAAAGGAAACTTCTGTAAGTTTGGAGAAGGAGTCTGTAAAAGAAGGAACGAGTACGAGCTATGAGAATGATTATGAATCGACGACTGAGGAGAGTACTGGGACTGTTGACTGGACTACTACTCCGAGTTATGAGGATGAGTCGAGCAGTGTAGGCTTATCGTGTTCTGGGACAACGCCATTACCCCCAGAACCCACTATACTGATCCTGGAAGGTGAGGCCCCGTTTATGGTTGTTTTCAAACGTTTGCCTCTGAATTCTTATCTTTTTATTATATCTTTGTTTAGTAGTTTGGTTTATGAATTTTGCTGTAATATTATGCTTATTTTATTCTTTTTAATTAGACTCTTTCTATGCTGCCTTGATCCCGCCGATGCAAGCTTTGAAGTTTGGATAGTGTGATATACACGTAGATTCTTGATGTAGTCGTTTCTATTAGATCGTGGATGTTTATCTATATAGATTTGTGTTTTAGGGAATAAAATTAAAGAAATGGAACTGAAGGAGAAATTCGTACTTGGGATATTTCATATGAAGATCACATGGCAGAAAAACAAGTCATATCTGTTGTTTTTTTTTATAACAAATATGGCTCATATTACATCATATACCGTATCACATATAGCTCCATGTTACTATTCCTTCTTTTGATTCCGGAATTAAGAATTATGTATTTTTGTATATTATGTAAATTTTTATATTGTGAACTTTTGTAGCTTGAAATTTCCCATAAATGGATAAATATCCATAGTCTACTTATCACGCTCGAAGTTCGTTTGCCTGCAGAACGTTCGGTGTGTTTAGATGTTCACTAGTGGTTAGAGAAGTTTGTGTAATATTGTAATATGGTGTTGGTACATCACGGCGTTTACGCAGCTATGTAACCGAGCTATTTTCTAATCAGCTCTTGCACGAGATTCTTGAAATAAGGAGAAAGAAAAACGATGTTGATAATAGTGTTACGCCAGAAGAACGTGATGAGAATTCGTTCAAGAAACCTAAGAACCAATTTTATTTTTAGTATCTTTTTCTTTTCTATCTGTCTTTCCTCCCTTTTGTTTAAATATTGAAACGGAAGTTGAGTGGTTCTTCCGAAGATCGAAGACAATCGAACGAAAAAGATGAAAATTTATGAATTGGAAATTAACATTTAATCCTTAGATCATTTAAGAATCAATTTTGCTTTTAGAATCTTCTTGCTGTTTCTTTATTGTATAATAATATTGAAATCGAGGTTAATTGGTTCTTATAAAGATGATTAAAAGAATGACAGTGGTGAGAATTTGTGAATCGTAAATAGAAGTTTTATAGTTAGAAGTTAGTCGAAGCGAAATAAAATCACGAAATTCGCTGATGCGCAAGCCTAGCTAAGTATAAAGCCACGCAATTTTTATAAAACTTTTATGCTTTATAATTAAGCAACAACAATCTGTTTTCTTTCGGAGAATATCTTTCTTTCCTACACTAGAAAGAATAATTCATCTAGTAACCAATCTTCGTTGCTTAGCGATTGATATTTTCTTTGCCTTTATTTTTAAAAGCTCTGAAAAGGAATAAATACTTCACTTATCAATGCTTCAGTTTCTAAAATTGTCATAGTCAACATACTCCTAAAGAGACAATTTATTCAAAATTTATCAAAACATCAAAAAATAGTAAAAAAACGAGTCATCCGAAAGAAAACTGATTTCATACAAAAGCGAAAGGATGGTAGTGACGTTTCATCTCGCGTTCTCCAGGTGCAAGAACTTTCCCCGCCAGGTCCTTTCCACCTGATGGCACGACTTTCGCCCAAGTGGGTCTCGGACAGAAGCTCAGCAAAGAGATTCCACCATACAGCTACTGGAACATGCAATTCTACCAGTCGGAAGCCGCGTACGTGCGATTCGACTATAATATTCCTCGTGGAGCCAGTATCGGCGTCTACGCAAGAAGAAACGCTCTTCCTACGCACACGCAGTACGATCTTCTGGAAGTACTGAGTGGTTTCAAGGCCAGAACCACACGGGCGTCCCATGTTAGTGTTATTGTATGTGCCACTGCCCCATTTTTCTTTTTTTTTCTAGAATAGAATCATAGAAAAGGTCATTGACACGTTACGTGCCGTGAATTTTAAGTTCGGACGATTCGTATTGAGTGATATTTGGTAGTTTTGTGGTTTGAAATATTTGAAAAAGTAGTGATTTATCATTTTTTATATTCTTGAAGAATGTTCGGTGATATAAAGATGAAGCAAATTAGTTTCTTCATTTCAAATTTATAATAGAATGCTTGTATTTAGTCAATGCATTTGAAGACAACTACCGCACTTAACGTGTTGAATCTAATAAGATCAAATTATCGCTTCATTCTAACGAAATCTTTAAAAACAGTTAATTTCTATTATTTTTTTTTCTCTTAATTGTAACAGGAGAAAAGATCAAATATTCTGGGTTCTCAGAGATTTTTTTTTTATTTTTTTCCCTCGGAAGCACTTCTTGGAAAGTGTTTCATCTGTAGTAAAAAAATAGCTAGAAAAATCGATAAGAAATTACTAAAGTTTCCTGGTTCCTCGTCTAGCCATCGATCAAGAAGGAAGTGACGCATTATATGGAGCCTGGTCATTGGTTCCTTTCGTTGTACAACGACGACGGTGATCCTCAGGAAGTGTCGTTTATAGCTATGATCGCGGAAGACATGACGCACAATTGTCCGAATGGCTGTAGTGGAAAGGGCGAATGTCTGCTGGGTCACTGCCAATGTAATCCTGGTTTCGGTGGCGAAGATTGCAGCGAGAGCGTTTGTCCTGTTCTCTGTAGTCAGCGTGGTAAGTGAACAGTTATTTCGTATTAGTTTCAAAGAGTAAAATAAATAATATCAAGGAGAAACATTTTAGAAAGATCTATAACTTGAGAATATTCCGAATTTAAACCTTGAAATCAGAGTTCCTACCTATTAGGTTGTCCGAAAAGTGTCTTTCTTTTACAGACATGTCTTTTATAACGATGCATCTTTATAAAAACATGAAACTTAATCTGTCAAACGTTGTGATCTTTATCTTGATAGAACAAAATAGATCGTACGTAATTCGATAAAATAATATAAAACAAAAAACGTTGTGCGTCCATTATTTCCTTATAAAACGAAAGAAACTTTTCGGACGACCTAATACTTATGAATATACTTACATCTAACTATCGTATATCTAACATTCTCTATTCAAAATTTCTAGCGATACACATGTGTGAATCGTTGCAATGTCTTATGGTTATGATACAATTCTATCTAATCAGAACCTCGAGGCTCAATAAATTCCGGGCTTCGCCTTCGATTAAGCTTCACCGTACAATCTAACATTGCAAGGAAACAATTTCTTATGTTTCCGTTTTAACACCGTTTTATTCCTCTGGGCTACAGGCGAGTACATAAACGGAGAGTGCCAATGCAACCCTGGCTGGAAGGGCAAGGAATGTTCCCTGCGACACGACGAATGCGAAGTGCCTGATTGTAACGGACACGGCCATTGCACCAATGGAAAGTGCAATTGCGTACGTGGCTACAAAGGAAAGTATTGCGAGGAAGTGGACTGCCCTCATCCGACTTGCTCTGGCCATGGTTTCTGCGCGGAGGGCACCTGCATCTGTAAGAAGGGGTGGAAAGGAGCAGATTGTAGCCAAATGGACAAAGAAGCGTTACAGTGTTTGCCCGATTGCAGCGGGCATGGAAATTTCGATCTTGAGACACAGACTTGTCTATGTGAGCCTATGTGGTCTGGAGACGACTGCTCGAAAGGTAAGAAATATTATATTAACAGCAATCATGTATTGTATATATTAGATTGCAGTAGAATCTTCTTTACATAGACAAGTTAATGGTCAGATTTAGATATACGAATACATAGCTGAGCTATATATTCTGTCAAAATGTCCTGTTAATTTATAATATAAATTATAAATAAATATTCCTCTATTGAAATATTCGAAGTTCTCCGTGTTCTTATATAAGATTCGATATTAAGATCGTACATGAATAATGTTGAAACTCGAATAATATCACTGGTGATCGTGTTTAAATTAGTAATATGCATTTCAAATTCATTGGTCTTATCGGAAAATGAATTTCTAATTTGATCTAAATGACGATCGATAAACAGCAATGGTAGTGGTTGGTATGTAATCTGATATAGATTATATTAATGTAGATTGTCTTAATGACGTTTTAAATTATTAATTCTAGCTCTTCGAAAGAATGTCTTTCTAAATTGTGTCGTAACTTGAAATGTTCTTCATATAATATGTATGAAAGTTCGCTTCAATTAATCGATTCTTATGTTTCCAGGTGTGACATCGATGAAATTCTCTATTTTATATCCATTTCGTTTTTCTCCATATCGTTCGTTCTTTCGGTTTTTTTACTCCTTTGCTAATTGTGATCATTGATCCAATTGCCCATTAGTGTTAACTAATTCCACCTTTTACAAAATCGTAAAAGGTTTTCTCCCAGCTTCTGTGTTGCTTAGTGCCTACGCTAACTAGTGTTTCTCAAAGATATACGCAAAATTTTGAAAAATTATATTAATTGTGATTTCTGTTACTCAAACTAATGATTCGTAATTGTTACAAAAATAGATGTAGTGACAACCAGACTGCGGACTTTTATGCACCTATGCGAAATTTAAAGATGCAAAAATATATAAAATATTCAAAATAGAGTAACAAATTTTTGATAAATAACAAATAGGAAATTTCGAAGAGCTAGAGAGTCCAAAGTAGAGAATTTTCAATAGTTAAAACAGATCTCTATTTAAGTTCTATCTCTTCGCTCTGCAAAAATACAAATCTGCATACAATCCGCAGTTATCTAAGGACAACTCCTACAAATCCCTCTATTTATATAATAACAATATATTCCATAATTTTCAGAATTATGCGATTTGGATTGCGGTCCCCACGGGCATTGCGTTGACAATGCTTGCGACTGTTTGCCCGGATGGTCCGGCGAATTGTGTAATCTAAAGCAATGCGATCCTCGATGCAACGAACATGGGCAATGTAAAAACGGGACCTGTTTGTGCGTGACTGGTTGGAATGGAAAACACTGCACCATGGAAGGTTGCCCGAATTCCTGCTCTGGACACGGACAGTGTAGAGTCGGCAACGATGGTCAATGGGAATGCAGGTGCTACGATGGCTGGGATGGCAAGGACTGCAACGTGCTTCTTGAACAGAACTGCAATGACGGAAGAGACAATGACAAAGGTACAAAACGAGGAGTAAATTATTATTTATAATTCGACAAATTAGATTATAGATGTTATTTAGATCATTAGATATATATGTGCAGAAAATTAAATTTAAATTCTAGTTCAACACTACAATAATTAAACACTATTGCATATTTAAATGTACTATATATAAAAAATTATTATTGGAATGATATAATAATAATGCAATAGATGTGATCCTCTAGTTACTTTAAGTAGGGTGCTTTATTTTATCCATGAATGGTTCTAGAGATAGATATATGTTTGCGTATGTTTGAAAGTATTCTATGGACACACCAAATCAAGAAACGTGTAAATGTTTCTTAGGAACTTGTTACTGTATTTTGAAAAGTAAATAGTAAAGTTAGTATTAGAACAGTGAAATTAACGAAGTTGTAAGATCTATGGACAAGGTTCTACCTTCGTGTTTTCGCGTTTCATTTTCATATTACTTCGAGCTCTAAATCATGGGTGTGGCTTATGCCAGCCATTTAGAGCCATTAGTCTCCGATATAAAGAACCCATTACTATACTCTATAACAAAAGAACGAATACAAGACGTTATACAAACGCATCTAATTTAACAAATGCGATGTGATATGTAGACTGTCGATTTCTATGCGTTTCTAGGAAATTCTAAAATGATAATACGCAAAAAATGTGGATAATATGCAAAAATATGAAAAAGTACTTGTTACAATTTTAATGAATGAAACAAATGTTTATGCACATAGGTATATTTCCTTAGGTGTCGTACATTATATCTTAATAGAAATATGAAATTGCATAAAAATTTGCTGTCTAGTGACACGACTATACGTCGAATGCGCCTAACACCGGTCATCTTTTCTAATTGCACGATAACGTACATACTTTCCAGACGGTCTCATCGATTGCGCGGATCCGGAATGTTGCTCGAATCATATATGTCGTAGCAGCCAACTTTGCGTGTCAGCACCGAAGCCGATCGATATACTTCTGCGAAAGCAGCCGCCGGCCATCACCGCTTCCTTCTTCGAGAGGATGAAATTTTTAATCGACGAAGGCAGTCTTCAAAATTACGCGCGTCAAGAAACCTTCAACGAGAGGTGAGTTTGTTCAGCACGATCACGTATTACGATTCTCCTTCGTCCAACGCGTCTCGTTACTTTAGAGAATCATTCTAACTGTAATAATAGTAATAATGACAGAATTATTATATAATAACACACACGCGTTATATTATTATTGTATATACTCGTGAGAAACGAATATATTCGTCGTACATTATAATACTTGAACGTGTCCGTCCCGTTGGTCCGTCCCAACTTTGATGTTACGTGCAATTCCTTTCTTTTTTTCTTACGTGTGTTCGATTAGACACTTGGAACAAATACAGTGAAACTCGGTAGCCACGACATATTATATATATATGATACGTAATGTCTTTTACTAATGACGTATACGTCTGAGAAGAGCGCGTGTCTTGCGAGACGGCTAGAGTTTATCGAGGATTTAAGGAGATTCAGATGACTGAATAATACCCTCTACTGCTATTGACGCACATGCCGCGTCGTTTCGATTATCTGACAATAATACGAAGACTACAGGAAAAGAACGTAATAAGTCACATTTCCTACTTTTTACACAGAAGCTTTACGATTCAGTGCATTGTGAATAAATCCTATATTACCAAAATTGTCCTTATATTTGGTTGTGAAGTTAAACAAGAGTTTTCTCATCCTCTTACAGATCTTCAAAATAATGCTTGTTATTGTATTACAATATTGAAGAAATTAAAATATTGCTTGTCCATTACCTTCTTCAAGCCATTAGTTATTTTTAAAAGACTTGCATCTCTGGATCTGACAGGTTGTTCTCATTTTCAATTATGTCATATAAAAATTCTTCCGTTTGATCATAAAGCGAAGTTAAAAGCAGGAAATCAATAAAAATATACTTATCATATTTTTCCCCTGTGACCTTCGTATCATTCTTCGTGTTTTATATGTTTATTCTGTATGTTTTAATAAAATATTCAGAAAACAAATGTGTGTTAAAGAGATATTAATTATTATTTAAAATAAAAATATTTCTAACAAGAAAAGTATCTCACGTTCAATGTAAAACAATGAATGTGTTAATTATAAAAAGTAACCTTTAGCTGTCTCGATCTATGACAAGACACATGCATCCTCTTCTACCTATCTTTATCTATCTATATATATATTTTTTCGTTATACAAAAACACGAAGACGTATACATAGATATGATATATTCTCTGCGTTGTTGTGACCCGTGTGAAATCACATCCCAAAAGTTTTATACATATGTTTGTACGTACGTGTGCGCGAGCGTGTGCCCTGCACTGAACCCCCAGTTCTCTTCACTCTACACTCTCATTCTATACTTTCTTCTTCGACTATATTCGCTACTCTCTTAATCATTCAATATGAAATCGATCGATGATACAACGAACGATCGACGGTCTTCTCCATATATACTGTTCTTTCTTTCTTTCTTTCTTTCTTTCTATTTCTATTTCACGTGTCCGTCCGAGTGAAGCTTGCGTGAATGTGTGACACCATCTACGAGCCTCGAGCTTTATGCCTATGATCATTTATTAAAAGAGTAATTAAAAATCTATAGTAGTTCATGAAAGTATTTGAATATTTACCATGGAAATCTTTTTATGTGTGTATTGTGTGTGTTATGTAAAACATTTTGATAGTTTAACACAGACAGAATTAACGGACATTTATTATATAGTGTTTATATAGTATATATAGCAAAATTATAATTGTTACCTAATGCCTAAAAATATTACATAAAATTAAGACAAAGAAATTAGTGAATGTTCTTTATGTTTCGGATAACACACATAACGTATTTATAAAAGGTATCTATAAGTGTTCAAATACTTTTGTGAATCATTATATTTAGAACCGTGTTTTCCCAACCGCATTTCTGGAACTGATTCCTAAAGACTTCTGCCTAACTTTCTTTCGAAGATATTTCGAAACATTTCGAGACATTTCGAGAACTCTTCTCACGTGATTTCTCTATATACAAGATCTCTATTTCATCCCCTATTACCCTAACTTACCTTTACTAAGATCCTCGAATTTTTATTTTATTGAACAAAAAACTTTCAATGTTTAAAGATATTTGACATAAAATTGAAACGCAAAGCCACCTTCTTTCTTCTATTATCCTAGATTAACCCCGATGCGTCCCTCTTATTCCTATACTACTATCCTTTTAATTCTTATATTTTAATTTTCATTTTCATCTCAAGAAACGAAAATGCTTTAATAAAAGAAATTTATCGAATAATAAAATTTATTTTTTTTGATGTATATTTAAACTTTAAAGACATAGATTTGGGTTAAAAATAATCTAAAAAGACTCAGTAGGATTAATCAAATTATTTCTCTACTCATATATTTCCTTCCTTCTCTCTATTTTCTATTCTCTTCTCCATCTTCTATTTCTTCTTCTTTTCTATCTCTCCGTCTAGTTTCGCCTTTAATCACATCATTTTAACTCGGCTCTGTTTTATCCGTGCTGCCTGGTCAGTATGTTCTGGAATCACTTCAACACAAGGTAAGAAAGCTACTATGACCAAGGAACAAAAAAGATACAAAAGAAAAAAAAGTAAATCAAAAGAAAAATGATATGAAAGTACCGGTTGCGAGTTCGTTTTGTAGAATATAAGTGGTTGAATAGCTGCTGATGCTGTTTGACGACTTTTTGCATTATTATCATGTGTAATACATAATATAACAATTCCTGCATCCGAAAAACGAGGTTGATACGCGCGCGTTCAATTCAGTTTCGAGGACGAGTCTATTCACGACTTGTCGACATTTGCAAAGGTCACGAAAATTGTCGACAAAACTGAAAAAGAATCTTCCCCGAACATTGTGACGCTGCGTACGACTGAATTAAAAAAAAATAAAGAGATATATGAAAGCTCACAACCACCAAACCCCATTCGTCTCCTTCTCATCAATGTTCGAATCTCTTTCTCGTTGCATGGTTTGGTTACCTTATTATTCCTACGTTGTCTTTCGTGCCTTTTAAGTTGAGCTTCTGACTTTGTGTTATTCGTGTATATGTGTATGTATATATATGTATTCATAGCATTTCGACCGATGCTTCTTCAGTGCCAACGAGGCATCCATAAGGAGTGATATGTCTCATATCAATGGTTTGCTCAGGTTTGGCGCGAAAAAATGAAAGTTTTATCTGAGAGTTTTATCTTGAGATCTTTCGTGAGAATTTTTAACATACGAGAGGAAAAAGAGCAGCACTGATCACTCGATAAAAAGTTTGTAAATTCTCAAGTACAGGTTAAATCCAAATGATGAATATTCACAAGAAATTAATTAATACTCTTCGACCAAATAAATTATTCACCTCTTTAGCACTGAAAAGCAGCGTTGACGAGACTGAGGTCGCGTTGACTGAATTTTCGACTTTATATTTCCAAGACATGTACAATGTACACGCACGAAGTACCAATATATTTAAACGAAGAAGTACTGCCACCTAAAACAACCTAGAACTTCGATCTTTGTAGATTTCATGAATTCTTGATTAGTACTAATAATTTTTTCCTTCATAAATATTAACTTATTAATTCTTCGCTCAAAAATATGAACATTTTGCAAATGACAGTACATTTTCGTTAGAAAAGTTCTAAATTAATAAACACTGCAAGACAAAGTACGAACTTCCAAAAGTAATACTGTGGTAGATTGAAATTAGATTAGAGATAACAGTTGCTTTGTTGTTAGCGTGCCACGGAGCACAGTGGAAAAAAGTAATCACCTTAGTTTGACACGATCGAGCAGAGACAGCTATTGGATCGTTAACATTGTTGTTTCCTGACAGTCGATCGGCTGTTGTCCGTGGCCGCGTTGTCACGCATCTTGGCACCGGTCTGATGGGAGTGCGAGTCAGTACCAGCACACCCCTGGAAGGCTTCACCTTGACGAGAGACGACGGCTGGTTTGATCTCCTGGTGAACGGCGGTGGCGCGGTCACTTTACAATTTGGAAGATCGCCATTCAAACCGCAGAGCCACATTGTTTTTGTACCATGGAACGAGGTAATGCTACATTAAATATGTGATTGATAATTGCAAATTGTCACTGTATAAGTCGAATAAAGATTATCGAGAAGAATATGATAAGCAGGTAGATTGCGGATTTTTAAGCATTTGTGGGAAATTCAAAATTAAAAAATATGAAACTTTTTATTTTTGATGTAATTTAAATGTTCAAATATTAATATAGAACGTATAAATATTAACAAAAGAATATTTATAGTAAATGGTATAAAATACAACATATGAAATGTAGTGTCATGTTTAAACTAACTTGAGCACAAAATGTCCTATGTTTACGCAATAATCTATAAACAAACACACTTTTAATACATGAAATCTTATCTGTTCTAAAGGTGGTAATAATCGATAAGATAGTCATGAGCACCGCAGAAGAAAAGCAAACAAGCCACATTCCATATGCTTGTGCAGCGCACGATTACGACCTGATGAAACCAGTGGTCCTGGCAACGTGGAAGCACGGTTTCCAGGGAGCGTGCCCTGACAAAAGTGCTATTCTGGCCGAGTCCCAAGTTATACAAGAAAGCCTGCAAATACCTGGCACGGGTCTCAATCTCGTTTACCATAGCTCCAGAGCAGCCGGCTATCTCTCCACCATACAGCTGCAGTTGACACCTGAAGTCATACCTCCAACCCTTAATCTAATTCATCTGAGAATCACAATCGAAGGAATTCTGTTCGAGAAAACCTTCGAAGCAGATCCAGTGATAAAATTCACTTATGCTTGGAATCGACTGAACGTGTATAGACAACGCGTTTATGGTGTCACCACTGCTATGGTGAAAGTTGGATACGAGTATAATGATTGCAAAGATATTATTTGGGATGTTCAAACGACGAAACTGAGTGGCCATGACATGTCCATTTCTGAAGTTGGAGGCTGGAATTTGGATATCCATCATAGATACAATTTCCACGAGGGGATTCTTCAGAAAGGAGATGGCTCGAATATTTATTTGAAGCAAAAGCCTAGAGTGATTTTGACTACTATGGGCGATGGACATCAAAGGTCTCTGGATTGCTATGATTGCGATAGACAAGCAGAGGCTTCTAACCAGAGGCTTCTTGCACCCGTTGCTCTTGCAACTGCTTCTGATGGATCTATCTTTGTTGGGGACTTCAATCTTGTCAGAAAGATTCTTGTCGATGGCACTGTTAGAACTGTTGTTCGGCTCAAGTAAGTTTTCTACTGAATGTTGATATATCTTTTCGTGAAATTTCAAGTTACGACGTGTGCCCTCACTCACGAATCTTGCCTTGAAATTGGAAACAACTAGATAATTGTCAAGAAATACGAAGAAATATCGTTTAACTTCGCATTATTCTATTCGCATCTTATCACTCTTATTAATTGAAATACACGTAAACTACTTTTGATAGAACAAAATATGTCTTAAAATAGTTTTATAATCGAATTGAAAACAGTCTGTGTACAACAATATCTATAAGATTAAAATAATCAGAACTTTTTATGCAATCTCAACGATTTTGTGTTCTTTTTTACAGTGCAACAAGGGTATCTTACCGTTACCACATAGCCCTCAGCCCTCTAGACGGCTCCCTCTACATTTCTGACCCAGAATCACACCAAATCATTCGTGTACGCGACACCAACGATTACTCTGAGCCTGATCACAACTGGGAAACAGTCGTCGGCTCTGGAGAACGTTGTCTTCCTGGCGACGAAGCTCACTGTGGCGACGGTGCTCTGGCCAGAGACGCCAAACTTGCCTATCCCAAAGGAGTAGCAGTCTCTGCAGACAACGTGCTTTATTTCGCCGATGGAACTAACATCAGAATGGTCGACAGAGATGGTATAATCACCACAGTAATTGGAAATCACATGCACAAGTCACACTGGAAGCCAATTCCTTGTGAGGGTACTTTAAACGTGGAAGAAGTTCATCTTCGTTGGCCTACAGAATTAGCAATCAATCCTCTGGACAACTCGTTACACATGATAGATGATCATATGGTGCTTCAATTGGCTCCTGATGGTCGTGTCAAGGTCGTTGCTGGACGTCCTCTTCACTGTGCTTCTCCATCTTCATCGTTTGACACTGAACTAGCTACACATGCTACCTTGGTAATGCCTCAAAGCATTGCATTTGGCCCTTCAGGAAATCTATATATAGCAGAAAGTGATTCTCAAAGGATTAATCGTGTGAGAGTGATTGGTACAGATGGTAAAATTTCACCATATGCTGGAGCGGAGTCCAAGTGTAATTGTTTGGAACGTGGTTGTGATTGTTTCGACGCTGACCATTATCTTGCTTCCACTTCAAAGTTTAATACGATATCTGCAGTTGCCGTTTCTCCTGATGGAGTGGTTCATATTGGTGATCAAGCGAATTACAGAATTCGATCCGTAATGGCCAGCATTCCTGATGCTAGTGGCGCTAGAGAGTATGAGATTTATTCTCCAGACACTCAAGAAATCTATGTATTCAATAGATTTGGTCAACATGTTGCTACCAAGAACATACTCACTGGAGAGATTGTTTATCAGTTTACATACAACGTAAATACTAGCAATGGAAAGCTGAGCACTGTCACAGATGCAGCTGGGAATAAAGTATTCTTGTTAAGAGACTACAGTAGCCAGGTGAACTCCATTGAGAACACTAAGGGACAGAAGTGCAGGCTGAGGATGTCTAGAATGAAGATGTTGCACGAATTGAGCACTCCAGACAATTATAATGTAACCTTCGATTACCATGGACCCACTGGTCTATTGAAAACCAAATTAGACAGCACAGGAAGGAGTTATGTGTACAATTATGATGAATTTGGCAGACTCACCTCTGCAGTCACTCCAACAGGCAAAGTGATCAGTCTGACTTTTGATCTAAGTTTGAAAGGAGCAGTTGTGAAGGTTGGACAGAATAATAGAAAACCAATCTCAATGCTCATCAAAGGATCGTCTGTGGTTACGAAGGTTGGAGAGGCTGAGCAGAGAACAACAGTTCTTTCTGATGGTTCTGTGGGTCAGGTCACACCATGGGCTCACACTGTCAGTACAGATACCTTACCATACTCAGTATTGGCGGAAATAGAACCATTGTTAGGTGAAAGCTACCCAGTTCCTGCTAAGCAAAGAACAGAGATCGCTGGGGATTTAGCAAACAGATTCGAATGGCGATACTTTCTCAGAAAGTTTCAAGGGAATAAATATAGAAGCGAATCGAAGACTGTGGCACAAGTTGGTAGAAAGCTTCGCATCAACGGGGACATTTTATTGTCTCTTGAATATGATAGAGAAACTAACAGCGTGGCAGTTTTCATGGATGATGATGCGGAGCTTCTAAATGTCACCTATGACAGAACAGCAAGACCAGTTAAATGGGGACCCAGAAATGGAATCTTCTCCGGTGTAGAGCTTGAATATGATCGTTTTAGTAGATTGACAAGCTGGACCTGGGGAGATATCAGTGAAACCTATGGCTTTGATAGAGCTGGAAGATTGTACGAAATTAAATATAGTGATGGAACATCCATGGTGTATGCATTTAAGGACATGTTCAGTAGTCTTCCACTGAAAGTAACTACACCAAGAGGAAGTGATTATTTGTTGCAATATGATGAAGCTGGAGCACTGCAGTCGTTAACTACTCCTAGAGGACATATTCATGCGTTCTCACTACAGACTTCTCTTGGGTTCTATAAATATCAGTACTACTCGCCGATGAACAGACATCCGTACGAGATTTTGTATAATGATGATGGACAGATCTTGGCGAAAGTGTACCCGCATCAGAGTGGCAAGGTTGCTTACGTTTATGATCATACTGGGAAGCTGGAAACTACTCTTGCTGGTAAGTGATACCCATTATGATCATAATTACTTATAGTCTTAAATACCAATACACAAAAAAATAACGATTATAAATATTGTTTATTGCAATTCATCGATGTTAGTTAACTATTCAGTGTAAAAGAAGAAAATTTCTTTCAATGATTTTTTTTCAACAACACGTACTTGTAATAGATTTAATATTTAGTGGAATCATATATACTATATCACTAATACTTTTAATCTGTAAGAACTTACTACAGTATAGTCACCCACAAAACTCATCATCTATCTTCGTTAATATTCCATAAATTTATTAAATCTCAAATATCCCCATACAGGACTGTCTTCGATCCACTATACGTATCAAGAAACCACGAGCCTCGTCCATAGCATCGACATTAACGAACCCAATTTCGAGATGCGTATAGAGTACAAATATCACGCAGGAATCGTTAAAGATGAAAAGATCAAATTCGGTAGCAAAAGTGGCTTGGACAACGCACGCTATCGTTACCAATACGATGGCAATGCCAGGATATCCGGTATCGAAGTTGACATCAACGGCAAACAACTTCCACAATTACGTCTGAAATACAACCAAAACCTGGGAATATTGGAAGGCGTAGGAGATCTCAGAATATATAGAAATCTCTTTAACAGATCTGTAATGCAAGATAGTAGCAAACAATTCTTCACCGTCACTGATTATGACGAGCATGGGCGAGTTAAAACAGTTTTGATGAACATTAGATCATTGGATGTATTTAGAATGGAACTCGAATATGATAACCGAAATCGTATAAAGATGAGAAAATTGTCTATTGGAAAAGATGCCATGGAGAAGAAAGAATGGACAAAGATGGAGAAGATAACTTATAATGCTGACGGACATGTTTTAGAAGTTGCTGATACTGAGAATAATTGGCAATATGCTTATGATGAAAATGGTAATGTGATTGGAGTTACAGAACATAATGAGAAGATCGCATTAGGTTATGATAGTGGAGATCGGGTTGTTCAATACGGTGACGTCGAGTTTAACTCTTACGATGGACGAGGATTCGTTGTTATTCGAGGAGAGCATAAGTACAGGTTCGTATAAAATTATATTATATATCATTTTTTAACATGTTCTATATTCAAGAAGAAATTTGAGATAAAGCTGGGTTAAAACATTTCATTACTTAAAAACATTTTTGTGCAGGTTATTAACCATTGTTATTTTTAAAAGTGATGACTTCCATGTTATAGATATATAAATATTTGAATAATCATTTTTTTCTATTATTTATTTTATGTCGAGATAAAAAATTCGCTTTAGGAGCAAAAATATAGTACACAAGGATCACTATTATCGAAATTTGAATTTCTATTTATTTAGAACTAAATTATTCTTGACCTTTAATGATTATAAAATAATCTGCTGAAATTATAAAGCTAGAAAATTCTATATTTACGCGAATCATTCGTGTACAATTAATCGTTTGTAGTGTACTTTAGCGGAAAGCTAGTTTTTTTTATATCAAGACAAATTCAACCATGTGCAATAAAGGCTTCCAAAGTCAAAAAGAATGGGGTCAACGAAAATAGCTCTCTTTTATAACATAATTCCTATTATATTTAGAGTCAATATTTTTATTTTTTTAATTAAAACTACAACTACTCCTAAACTTGACTATTATATATAGAATTGACTATATAAGCGAAGTATACATTTTATCATACTGACGTGATCAGTGTTATTACTATTTTTTAAATAATTTAGTTAACTCTTACCTGACTTTAACTTTGTTTTACATAGATACAATTCACGCGGTCAACTGATCCACGCTTCCGAGCATAAGAAGTTCCAGATCTGGTACTTCTACGACGACCGTGGCCGACTGGTCGCCTGGAACGACGACCGCGAGAACATCACGCAGTTCTTCTATGCGAATCCAAAGACGCCGGATTTGATCACGCACATCCATTTCCCGAAGTCCTCGAAAACCTTCCGATTCCTCTACGACTCCCGCAATTTCCTCATGACAGTGGAGACATCAGAGCAAAGATTCTACGTTGCAACAGATCAAAATGGCTCTCCTCTAGCTCTCTTTGATACCAATGGAAATCTGATAAAGGAGATGAGACGCACACCATTTGGAAAAATCATCAAGGACACCAATCCAGACTTCTACTTGCCCATAGACTTCCACGGTGGTCTCCTGGATCCAAACACTAAATTAGTTTACCTAAACAAGCGCTTGTACGATCCGACTGTTGGCCAGTGGATGACACCAGCGTGGGAGCAAATGGCCAACGAACTCACCACTCCAACCGACATTTTCATCTATCGTTTCCGTAATAATGATCCAATTAATTTCAAACAAAATGTGGAATACATGACTGATCTGGCTAGTTGGCTGAAATTATATGGCTACGATATTTCTGCAATGCTTGGTTCCGAATACATGAAACAAATGGTGTACCAACCTAGCGCAACCATCACATCACCTCAATTGACCCCAGACTTTGGTGTCATGTCTGGTTTACAGTGTATTGTGAATCGCGTACACGAAAAGTTCTCAGATCTAGGTTTCGTCCCTAAGCCATTACTCAAGCTGGAACCAAAAACGAGGAATCTTCTTCCCAGAGTGGCTCATCGTCGCGCCGTCTTTGGAGAAGGTATCCTAGTTTCCCGTGTCGGTGGAAGATCACTTGTCAGTGTAGTAGACGGTGTGAACAGCGTAGTCCAGGACGTAGTGACATCTGTGTTCAACAACTCATATTTCTTACCTCTACACTTCAGTGTCCACGATCAAGACGTGTTCTATTTTGTGAAAGACAATGCACTGAAAATTCGCGATGACATGGAGGAACTTCGTCGTCTAGGTGGCATGTTCAACGTCTCAACCCATGAAACTACCGAACACGGTGCAGGTACCTGGAAAGAACTAAGATTACACAATCCAGACGCTGCTGTGGTGATCAAGTATGGAGCTGATCCTGAACAAGAGAGACACAGAATATTAAAACACGCTCATAAACGAGCAGTAGAAAGAGCTTGGGAAATAGAGAAGCAATTGGTTATGGCTGGTTTCCAAGGAAGAGGCGACTGGTCTAAAGAAGAGAAAGATGAACTAATTAGTCGAGGCACGGTTAGTGGCTACGAAGGTGTGGACATTCATAGTGTGCATAGATATCCACAATTAGCTGACGATCCTGGTAATGTAGCGTTCACGAGAGATACCAAAAGGAAACGAAGAAAGAGTGGAAACAGGCGTAACAGAATCCACAGGCATGACTCGTGATTCGAGGATGTGACGCGGGATCGTAACGCTATTTGGGACTTGATTCACGCGCCCACGTGAATCGCGCCGCCGGACAAAAAACGAAAGAATACTGAAGAGAGACAAGACTAACGTTCGTTCCATCGAGCCGATTATTATAAGGCTCGTCGTATACGTGCCGTCTATCCTCTAATCCTCCCCGATCGTTCTCTCTGTTCTCTTCTCACCGCACTCGTGGATCAAAATAGCGGACAAGGAAGCGAAGAAACGCGTCCTCTCGATCAGTGGCGCTGCTGTCTTTATTTCGTGTGTAGCAAACCCCGCTCGGTGTGCCATAATAGCGTCGCTTGTGATTCAATCGTGTTCGTAATCGTTTCTTTTGTCGACAGCGCGATCGAAGATGTCCGTTCGAGTAAGTTTATTAACATACGTACACGCCAGAGGTGGAAATATCGTAATGTGGTGTTAAGATTCAGCTAGTCACTGAAAGAAAAGGAAAGAAGGGAAGCTTGTTACGTGGTGATTAGTTTGTAATCAAACGAGATGATACTTACTCTCGCAAGTATAAGTATAATTACGTGTTATAAGACTTTGAAGTTATGTGCATGAACTTAAGGTGCCGTCCGTGAAACGAAATTCAAGAAAAGACGAAACCGAAGAAAATAGAGGACGAGTGCGTGAAAGAGATAGGAGAGAAGTACTTTCATGCTCGTTCAGAGTGATCGATCGATCTGGAGCTTGGTGTATCGATGCAACAGGGTCTAATGAGACGTGCACGTCGGGGGCGTTTTCGTTCTCGTAGAAGGAATTATATTTATGCAAGACGACGATACTTTTTTCGCGACCTATAGATCAACATGCGAAGGAACGAAAGGGAAATGCAAAAGAAAAAATGAAAAAAAAGGAAAGAAAATAGATACGTCGACACAATAAATATACAGCAGATATTTTTAACATGACGCAAATGATGTGCTAGTGCGAGGCGTGCGATTGTACATATAGCTACTCGATTAATCGTAATGTGTAGATAATATATATATAATATATATATATATATATACATAAAGAAACCGGTAAACTTAAGTGGAAACTGTCGATAATGCTTTTATATATGTATACATGTACACACACGTACACGTGTAATAAGCGTTCGTGTGTGTACCAAACACGCGACACACATACGAAATATATACATACAATATATACGAACAACACGCGAGACACCTACACCCATTATATGTAGGAGATGATACGTGAATTGATCGAGAAATGCGTTTTTCGAGAAGAGAAAAAGGAAAATGAATCGAGATTGGATTAACATAGACTCAGGTCTACGCGTATGTACTCTCGTTTGCCTGTTGAGAAAGAATATCCACCTGGAAAAATCGAAAGAGAAAAAGAGATAAAAGATGCTGCGTTTAATCTGTTCGAAAATTGAAACGGCCGATTACATTATATGTATGTGGAAAACGAGAGTGGAAAAATAACGAAAAAACGTGTAAATAGATATGATAGGTATAAAGAAAAGTTTGCGTGTCGTACTAAAAGCTGTACTAATCCGGCGTGGAATTCGTTACGTTGTATTTTATGCCTCGTGTCAGTACTTCGCGTGACGTGATGTAACGGGACGAGCAATAGACGAGCAAAGATGACGTGACGAGATACGTCAAGGTAATAATGTCCAGGTGGAATAATAATAATAGTAATAAAATAATAATATAATAACGATAATAATATAACGATAACGGTATAATAATAATAACGTAATAATGATAGTAATAACGGTATGATAATACTAATACTAATAATAGTAATAACTAATAAAAAAGGAAATAATATTAATACGATATAATATACTATTGTACGGAAATACCCTGCCTATCTTTCTACTAAAAATGAAAAATTATTTTTTGAATTGTGTCGTCAAAGATGTCCTATGTAACCGTGTGTCTGTGGGATCGTCCCGTGGAAATCAACCCTTGCGCCCCATCGAGATATATCGAAGAATCTCTTTGAAAAAAAATGCAACACCTCCTCTCTATTTAATAAGGGTATAAACTGAATTCATCGGTGTTTATCGGTATTGGGTAAATTAAAGAAAAGAAAAAAAGTAAAAAAAGAAAACGAGTAGTAGAAGTCAAGTTCTGTGGTTTCTGGAACGAGGTGAAATCTAAAAGGGGGGAGAGCAAGAGAAAGATGGTGAAGAAAGAAAGAAACTGACATAGAAAGTAAAGAACGTCAAAGGAACGAGAGAAATAAAACGATAACGCGATATAATACGTACATGTAAAAGTAAACGTAAAAAATAGAGGAATAGCGAGCCAACGTGCGAGCCACGTCGCTCAACCACGTTGTGTTCCAGGTAGTTGTACCGTGGACTTAAAGCAAAATAAAAAAAACATACATAATCATAATTAACAAAGTAAACGTACACTAGACGAGTTAAACGAGGGATTTTAGTAAACGGTGTTAAGACTTGTGTGCTAGTGAACCTTTAAACAATAAATGAAAAAAAAATTGATAAAAAGCCGCTGTACATATCCGTTGTGTATAGCCAGTGTGTCGCAAAACCCACGCAAGTATAGTAGATTCGCGTCCACGTTGTAAGAACGGTGCATTTTTCTACGAAGTAACGGAAAGTGATGGTCAAACGACGCGCGTGTCCTTATTTTTTCTTTTTTTTAAACTCTTTTTATTCTTTCTTTTTTCTGAGTGAACGATCAATCGTCGCGTTCAAAATTCGAACGATTCCAATGATGGCTCACTTTCGTCCGTTCCGTTTCGTTTCTCGACAGTTCCATTTCCGATTCGTTCATCGAATTGCCTCCATTTTAGCGCAAATGGATGGATCGTTATCGCGACTTTTCTTTTTATAGCAGATGAGACGAGGCCCGGGGTGACACGAGGCATATCAGTCTGTGATCCACCATTTTTCGATATTCCCCCATACACGAACTTTATATCGTAACTTAATACGGATTTTACATTCGTTCCTACCTTTCGAAGTTTTTTAGCGTTGGGCCATTATCAGCCTCGGGCTCGACTCTTGCCACATATTTATAATTAGGTTGGTGCATATGAAATATTGTTCTGAAGTTTGAATTTACCGCTGCAATACCATCCATTCAATTATGTCCTATCCTTAATTGTCAACCACGTTAATACTTCGAGTACTGATGACCACATGTTGGCGTCACGGAGGGGTTGCTTCCGAAGACATGTGATGCCACGTTAACGTCGCGTGAAAATATTTTTCGGTTCAATTGTATTCGAATTGTAATCTTCGACCCAGCACTCGTCGACTGTTAAAAAAGAAGAAATTTATTATAAATCACGTGCGTTCGATATTAAGAAATTTTAGAATAAAAACACGAAACTTAAACAAATTTAGAGAAAGTGTCAAATTTCTGGGAATTTTGCATTTGAGGAATGTCAAAGACATTTCTTGTCCCACCTAAGCAATCTTTTAATGCGTAAATTACTTTACTCCGTTCCGTTATGACTGTTCGAATTCTAAAACTGATAATTCTTACGAATCTAGAATGATCAGACAATATAAACATTGAAAAAGTATATTGGATGATATGGAAATTAGTTTAATGAAGTGCGCGATTAAAGTTTTCGATGTGCACCTACCTAATAAATCGGTTCCATTTTAGTAAAATTTCTACCTGATTTTTTATTTCTTTGCCATTTTCGACTCTCTCGAGAATATTATAGAACATTTAAAAGGACGATGCTTGTCTGATTTGTCCGTTAACTCGCCGTTACCTGCCATCCGCAATGTAATAGTGTTCTAGATACTCAGCATGCAAGACACATGTGGTATGTGTGAGCTCTAAGATGACAAAGGAGCCGATCGATACCACGCCAGGGAAAAAAGAAACACTTTTCTATGTGTACTCGTCTATACGCGAAACGATACTTAGGGAGAAAAGATGAAGAAAAAAAACAACGGAAATATGAAGGTCCTGTGTACTCGAGTTAACTTTACGCTTAGCGCATGGTCACCTTCGAGCGATACAGCACCGTGAGAATTCTGCTTTTGAAATGCAAATACATAGCATGACATAAAAAGATACCGATATCAACAACTGTATAGGTTGTCCACTAATATATGTGAAATATTTTAGGAGTTAATTATTGAATTATCTAAAAGCAGAGGTACCTTACCATTTGAGATATAATTACTTTTGCAATATTTTCTGATATTTTCCAAATTTGTTGAAACTCAATTTCACATTGGAATATCTCGATATTTCCAATAGGTGTTCCATACGAAATGGATTAACATACGTACGAAATTCGCTATATATTATAAACAAAAATTTATACGAACCTTTTTCGCTACTTTTAGATACTGAATCAACTCTACAAATATTTTCCATGTTTTATTGGACACCCTTCGGAACACGTCTGAAATGAATGATACTCGAAGTTTAAAATCAGTTTTCCGATTTAATTAAATCAATCACATTTATTATTCGTAATCTATACATGTGTATGGAACAATAGAGCTCGCAGGATTCTTGCGGAGGCTCGATCCCGTGGTAAGTTGCGGAATTAATTATTGTTATGCTCGACACGAATCTTCGCCGTCGACGGGAGACCGTCCGCTGTGTTTGGAAGGCGAACCGCGATCGGCACGCGACTAAAAGAAAGCAATACTTCGTAACTATCGTGTATATCTTTAAAAGAAGAAAAAAGGATATCTAATGCGTCTGACGAAAGAAAGAGAGAGAGAGAGAGAGAGGGAAAGAGAGAGAGAGAGGGAGAGAGAGAGAGACAGAGTAAAAGAGCGTGCAAGAATGTGTGTCAGGTAAAAAAAATGAGGAAAACGTTCACATGAACAAAGAATGAATGAGCAAAGAGTGAGCCAGAGCTATTATAGTAAATTAATATATAACATATGAGTTGTGTTAAACTATAGCCGAAGAAGAAAGTCGCGCGCGTTTTTTACTTTTCTTTCTTTACGTTCGAAGACGAACGAATTCTCGAAGAACCTCGCTGTGTAAGAGGAAACACATTTGTTCGTGATCGGTGTCTCGTTGTGTTTTTCCTGTTTTTCCAAGCGACACGTAAAAAACACGATCGATTTTTACGTGTCGCTGTGTCTTTTTGTACATATGCACATACAGAACTGCACGTCGTCGTCGATCGAAACTGCTCGATAACATATTTCTATTTTCATCTTTATTTTTGTTAATCTTCATTTTGATTTCGTTGACATTGTCGATTACTGTGTGTGTGTTCCGTACGTACGACATATGTAGTATATGGTAATCGAAGTGGCGACGCTTTTTTCTATTGCTCATGAAAACAGAAGGATCGAGCGAATCGGACATACGCGACATCGATGTCGACGATTTATTTTATTTAGGGTATCCGCAAAGTATCGATATAACGATAGTTTCATACAGAATGAGCCACGCCATCATCCACGCGACAAAAGAAACAAAAAGACAAAAAAAGAAAACCAGTCACCTCGATAATTGCGCCCTTTATACTTTCGTATAGAGTACGGTTGATCTAAAAGCGATGTGAGAACAAAAAAGAGAAAAAGAAAAATTCGAACAATGATTCCTTCCTCATGATTCGTAATTGGCGAGCGCGGAACATGGATTGAGAAATAATTAGGAGGAAGGTTCCATGGGACGCTATTTTGCAGTTCGTCCGTTTTTCTCTCTGTAACTTTTTCGTTTTGTCCTTTCGTCTACGATTGTACATATATTAATTATTGCGATCATTATGTAAATATTCTTCGACAACACAAATGAAGAAGATGAATGAAAGAAAGAAAAAAAAGAAAACACACACAACACACGCGCAGTCTGTCCGCGCGAGGTTTATTTTAAAGACTACATCATTATATAATGATTACCATGTAATGATATTTAATTGATAAGGTAACATATATTCTATACTCTTACACGCTAAGTACTCAATAAATATATCTATAAAATTTCCCCGTGTTTGTGATTGTCTGCCCTTTAACCCATCCCGAAGGTTCCCATCGTATTCGTGGCGTCTGAATCCAATCAAAAAGTTCTTTCTCACACCTCTGTCGTCCATTTTGTTTTCTAGAAAAATTCGGCTCCGTTTTTATACGTACATACATATGTAAATGTTCTCTTCGCACCTCTTGTCTCTCACCTGTCGTACAATTTCTTCCCCATGACAATAGCGAGAGGTTTTTAGATTTAAGTGTATAAATAAATATTTCTATATACATCATACATTATAAATGAAGAGTACAGTGGAAAGACATGATAAGTTACATTTTCCATTTTTCATAGGAAAGCAGTTTTTAACTTTCATATATACGTTGTCAATCAATCCAATGTTACCAAAATTATCTTTCTATTTCATTTTTATATCCTCTACGTAATTTTCAACATATCCTCTGCTATAAAGTTAAAATATCGAGGATATTAAAATATTCCTTGGTAATAATTTTTTAGTAAACTTTGACAAAATATTAACTGCATTTTAAAAACCATCATCTTCGATCCTAACAGGGCCAAAAATGTAATATGAAAATATTACTTTTTAGTCATAAAACGATATCAAAATAAGAAAGTCAACAAAAATGTATTTTATCAGGTTTTTCTCCTGTGATCTTCAAATGTATCATCCGGTGCTCTCGCTACAAGTCCGAAAATAGTACCTACGAATGCGTGATGTGATAAAAAGTTGTTTTTTGCTAAACGAGTAATGATGAGAGATTGATTAAAGACTTTTAGTAACATCATTGACAGAGTTCTCATTATTTATTTCTCTCTCTTTCGTACAAGCCCGTAATTTCGATTCTAAATGCGTATCCAACGAAATTCTTATCCTCCACTTTTACATCTCGTGTAACCTTTGCAACAATGAAGCCAAATTATAATAATATATAAGAAAAATACAGAAATTTTTTTCATTTACTCGATTTCTTGTGAGAAAATTAGAATACGTACGATGCATCCCGATGAGGAATTACAGTATTTTAACGTATATCGATCCCTAGTTTCGTCGTATTCACATTTCCGTTGTCTGTATCTTCCGGCAGTCTGGAAAAATTCGAAAACAAAAACAGGAGAAAAATTAAGAAAACCTTTTTAGCCAGATGACTGTTCTGTTCGATTAATCGCATGAAAGTAATTATAAATCGAGGAGAAATTGCAGATGGAATGGTAAAAGATCTAACGCTTTAATGGTTGAAAAAGTAAATTCTAATTGTTAACAGTTCCTACCGAGATCGACTGTTTTATAATCTTTATTGATGAGAAATAAATTTTACATGAATTTCGTATGCTTTTTGTACATCATTTATTACGGAACAACGTTTCTTTATGTTTCGAATCTTACAATTTGTATAATTTTTTCCAAAATATTTACAATAATCGCGCAATTACCTTATTTGTTTTATAAAAAGAAATCACGAAAAAAAGAAATGTGTACTTTTTAAACGGTATGAAAATCGGATCGCCATCGAATTGAATCGTTAAGTTTCATTTTGTACAATATACGTATAATGTGTACAGTTTTTACTTTACAATGATACAATATTTTGTACAGTTTATATAAAATTTTGTATCATTCTATGACGATGATACGCACCAACTTCTCGTAAAATTAAAATTTCTGTTGTAGTTGAGCAACCTGATTTATCATGGTAACAAGTTCGACAACCATAAAAAATTTTTGTTCCAAAGATTTATAAAAATTTCGATTTATAAGTATATAGTATGCACAAGTCGTAGTTATGAATTTATTAAAATTAAAAAATGATTTATTCCATTTACTCTATTTCACTACCTTTTCTTTTCTTTTATGCATGAAACATTCGACAACCAAATCACTTTTATCAGTGGAAATAATAATTTACAGGATAAAAAATGCACATATGCGAAATAATACTTATAGAAATATCATAAATAATTTAATTCTATTGCTAGCCACGATTTTCTTTTTGCTTTAAGATATATTACATTGGATATTTTCCAATAACCTACTTCTCTGAATACAGAATATATTTAATAAAATTTTCCCTCTTTGGCACAACAAAGCTAATTCGAATATAATTACCAAAGCAATTTTCTTATGAAATATCTTAATATTTTCTAGTATACGAAACAACTTTATAAGCTTAAAATTTACAAAATAATGTTGTTACTGTCAAAAGATTTCATTAATATGCAGAATATAATTAATGTATATCTTTAGAAAGAATTATTTGAATTAGGTGTATGTACCGCATGAAACACAATTTGATTGTGTAAAATGAAAACTTACATTGACTACCCTGAATGAGGAAGTGGAATGATAAAAGAAATGATACGGTAAATTCCTATCATTCTCACATCAATTCAGAATATTTCTACATATATTATACAATCAAATATTTCAAGATTATCCGAATTGAACTTCTTCCAAGGTAAAGGATCCACACGCCATATCTAATTTTTCATACTGTATATTTCAATTCTAAAGTACAAAATGAGAGTAGGATTTTCTCTATTATCAGCATCTCTTTCTTATTATAGAAAATATTAGATTATTTGTTACGTTTCCGTTATATTAAAGTTAATTCGGATAACCATGGTTCATATGCATTTCACACTGCATATTTAAATTAAAATACATTATTTAGTAATTGCCACACATTTGTTAAATGAGAATTTGAAAATGTTCATATACATTGCAAAAAAAGGATGTTCTATGGAAGAACTATTATTTAGTGCTACATAAATGGTGTGTAAATTTGCCAGTATAGAAGAGATAACATTTTATAATGTTATATCATCTACAGTGGCAAACATCCTAACCATATAATATAAGTTATTTATAACGCTGCAACCTGAATGCAATATTGGTATCGAAAATTTTAATCTCAAGTTGGACTGGATTTATATCTTTCTAATAGAATTCGTTGTTACAAATAGCAAATATAATAGCAACTATTTGTAGAAAAATACAAACAGATACTTGTTTACAAGAATAAATCATTAGTTTTACAGAAACTTAATGGTTTTCAAAGTGCAATTTAATTATCCTATTACAATACTACTTACTCGAGGCCTAGGCCCCAATTGATACCTTGAGCGAGAAACAAAATTAATGGTTGCCACGCAACTAACCACCTGATCCAGTCTAATAGTTGACCATACAAAACATGAGGTCGTTCCCATCTTCGCATATTATTAAGGCACATACACATATATGTATATATATATGTATTCACGAAAATAAATTATAAATTATTAATTACATCAAAAGGATACGGATTGTAAAACATTTTCTTGAGATCAACTTTTTCTTTACAATATGGACATGTTTGTTTTTTTCCTACAATGCACCATCCTCTGATACAAAATTCGTGAAACACGTGTTCACAACTAAGTTTGTACGTGTTTTCAATAACACCAGGTTCATTTTCTGACACTAAAAGTCTATTTCCACATACTGCACACACACCAGGTTCTAAAGTTCTAGTTGGCATATGGCCTGGTACATAATACTGCAAATTATTTAATATATTCCACCTTTTTATTTGACACATAGTCCACATCTGTATCCGATTACTGTGTACGTACCCCGATATGTGAAGCCATTTTATCTGCACATATTTCTGCAACATCTCTTCCTAATACTCCAAAATAAAGACCATAAAATAACAAAAGTAAACCACAATCCATCCATATTTGTGGCTTAACCTCAAATACAAGATTTAAACCAAAAAATGTGGCTAACATTACAACATAACTTATTATGCCCAACATATAACTTAATTTATAAATAAAAAGAAACCATTTATACACCAATCTATAAAAAAAGTTGAATGAATTACTAAGTTCACAGTAATACATAAATTATAATTAAAAAGACATACATACCTTGGTGTTGTACCTGCTATAGGTTTTTGTACAGCCTTCCTTACTATTAATCCTGTTATACAAGATGTTACTAACCAGAGAAATATAAATCTCCACCAATGATTTTTTAAACTAAATCCAAATGGAATTATCCACATAGCAATTAAAGTAACAAACTGAAAAAATATATAAATGTATCAAACTAAAACTTATGTGATTTTAGGACATACAAACTTTCATTTACCTGATATGACTTATAGTGTATTTTCCTCCATTCAACTAATATAATCTGTGCTACTAACAAAGTTAAAAATAAAATAAGCACCATTTCTAAATGCATTTCTTCATGCCCTTTATGTTGTTCGTGCATTTTTACATGTTGCACCCTGAAACGTCAAGTTAATTTTATACATTCATAATATAGTTCCTTGAATATACAATATCAGTTAGATTATATAATAATGAGTATTGATATTTACATCCATTTCTCTTCTACTGTCATCTCATCTTCACTCTGTAAAATATACACATATTTAATTAGAAAGTAGTATACATATAAAAAGCACATGAAATACAATTCATTGTTCTTCAATAAAAATTATAAAAATCGAATAATAATGAAACAGAATATACAAATAATTGCAAAGACAGCATGATGTTCATTGATGCATAATAATTTATACCTTTTTTAACATAAATATTGTCCTTGGAGGTTATATTTGCGTAAGCATGACTTACGTGTTCATTCTTATTTTACATAATATCAATATACTTGTATTTAGGATGATACTGTACCTTATTTGGGATTACGTGTGAATGCATAGTTAAGGTTATATTACGCTACTATTTATAAAATAGATTTTAATAAACTGACATAATACAGCAATAGCAAAGACTCTTTGAAGACATTGTAAAGTACTGTTCACAATGATGTAAATCTGACATGTTGATAAGCAGTAATGATGAACTTCATTTGATTTATACACATAAATAAAAACAGGTAAGAAAACAATAATTTGTTTCTTATAATATATTATCACTATATTGTCGAATGAAGTATCTAAAATGTAAATAATTTATTTGGACAATTAATCATATTAAATATTATTTCAGGCATATTTTTGATTTTTCGCGCTGAAATCCTTTCTCCAACCATATTGATGATAATACAATTATTGAACCTGCTATTGGAAACATATTATTCAAGTTGTGAAAAACATAATTGATAAATACGGTAAGATAGCAAAGACAAAGATTATAAAAATATCAATTTAAGAAGAGTGAATAATCTCCAGCAATTACTTTGTTAAAATTCCTGCAAAAGAGTAATAAATATCAATAATATCTATGTTACTCTAAATATATTCTTAATTATATGCTGTGATGATTAGCTTTCTTCGTAAAATTTTAAGTAAATTTAAAAAAGAATATGATTTTGTATTTAATTCTTTTGCAGAATATATTTTTAAAGAATAGAAACTGTTGTAACGTTGATTTCAGTTTTCAAAACGCTTATGTAACACTTTTATTTTGAGTAGTTGCTATAAAGAACGTGTTTACATTACTATTCCTATTCTAAATTATGTTTTTTTGTTTTATATCCGCTCTACAATTTTATAATAACTGAAATCTTATGTATTTTTATTATTCATCTCTTATGGTACAACTGCTTGTTGATAACGAATTACAATATGCTTACATTTTCAATTAGAAAGATGTACTTTATAAAGAATCCTATCTTTTACAGATTCACATAGTATTTTATAGGAAACGCAAATTTATATTAACATACTTTCTATTATTGGATATTTTTCCACAACCTAAAATTCGCTTATAACATACAATAATATCGGCAATTATAATATGCTTATACTTCAAACTTCGAAATTATATTTTACAAAGAATTATACGTTTTACACAGTATTAAATAGGACAATCAGATTTGTGTCAATACTTTTACTCATCATTGTATACTCCTGTGTAAAATACAAATTCACATAAAATTTGCTTACAATATACAATAATATCAACAATCAATATATTTTACCATTTTACATAAATTTATTACGTGTCATAAGAAATATTAAGTTTAAACTGCACGCGCAATTCCCATTCGTCATACACTTTTGTCCAAATGTGAATCGGTTCAGAGGCTCACCAATTAGCGACGTTCGTGTGAGTTCGTAAGTATTCGAGTGATCACGGATTTAAACCACGCCCATCGCTGCTGGCCAGAGAGGGAAGCTGGTAATTCACTCTGCGAAGGAGCAATATGAGCGTTTGTTTCTTGAGAATACGCGCGACGTGACGAAATTCCACAGTCGTAAAATCGCGTGTCGGAAGTGTCATCGGATCGCGCGTCATTCGCGGATTCAGTGAGTGATACAGTGTCGTGATTGGTTTCGTTCCGTCCACGGGGATACGGTTTTTGGTTAGTTTTCCAAGGCCCGAAAGGATATCGCCGCTCGTCGGTTCATTTGCCTCGAGGAATTGCCTTCGGTGAGTAAGAACACGGCACGTATTTAGAATGTGCGCGTGTTTCGTTAAAGTTTTTTCTGTCTGTCAAATCGTCGCACATATTGCCGACAGATTGTGCGTGCATTGTCGTCAATGAACTCACATGTCGCTTCTTGTACATGATTAAGGTTACGTATGTGTGTGTATGTGTCCGTGCAATTCTGTATAATTTGATCAAAAATTTGCAAAATAAGTTACCGAATTGCCCATCCCTTCCTGAACAATCCTCTTCCGGGATAAAACATCAAACGCTGAAATAAAATGCATTCTTTCTTCTATGTAATTTTATATGTATATACATACCATGCGGTTTATCTATTATATATGTGGTAGAATTTTTGTAGTTCACTTGCTTTAACAGGTAGTTTCTTCTATGTATGTTGGAGAAGTGTTGTCAGTACGTAATACTTTGGTAAACAAGCGGAGATGAATTAGGTCGATAATTTTACCTTCGGTTTCCACCTGAGTGCTAGATCAAATATCGAATCATAAATCACATTTATCTATTGCTACGTACTTAGAATTTTTCACTAGGAAATGTATACAGTATACAACCTATACGCCTTATCATTCGTCATTCTAATGTTCAATATTGACTTCAATCGGTCTTCTAACCTGACATGTAGTGATTTAATCAACGTTAGGTTAGGTTATAAATATAATTCTAGAACAATAACTATTTGAAAAAAATATTTAGTAATAATTCTGAAAATTTCTGGAAATTTATGTTTCTGGAAATCTTCGTGACACTTTTGTCAAATTTAAATTCACATAAGAAAGTCACATGAATATTTTGATTATGTTGCGTTAATTAAGTTTCGCATTTTTATCACAAATTTTTTCAACGTTTAGTACACATGTTTTTGTTATAAATCTTTTCTTCCTTAATGTGGTTTATAATTAACGACAAGACAAAATTGAATGGGTGGTATTGGCGCGCTAAATTCGAACTTCAAAGAAAAGACATTTCATACGCACAAAGCTAACACAATACATAATCTTACCCTGTTACATAAAAATATTCAATAATTCTGATAATTGGCAAATAGAAGAAATCTATTTGAACTTTGTTTGAATTAGCGTGAAATTTAATATAGTTCGTTTCGAAGAAATAGTATTGAATGTAAGTTACGTAGTGTCTATTTTACGCTGAATCAGTCAAAGAACTCGAAAGGAGCAAAATCCTCGTAGCTGCGCTGTTTGAATGTTGTATAAATTGGCGGCTATCCAAGTTTCCTTACTCTCACCACGTTCTCGGTCTCGGGGTCCACGCTATCACATTCCTTGCTAGTATATGTACGTGCTGTCTTTCCGCATGATTTTGTGCAAACTACTTTTATCGACTGATACATAATGTAATAATACTGCAGTGTTATTTGTAAATACATACGAATGGCCTTAGGTTAAGTTAAGCATTGAGCAGCTTTTTTAAAACGATTTATATTTAAGAATGGAATTACAAATTTTACTTAATTATGCTAATAATATAGACGGATATAGAATGTGAATCAAGTAAATTACATTTGCCACAGTTTTAAAATACAATCGTTGATGTGATCGCAATGTTACATCATTTCTTCATTGATCGTATTAGTCGGCCTAACAAAGACCGTTTTTCATAATAGCATGATACCTTACAAGACGCATTCATTTTTAAAGTTCAACGCGTTATCTTTACAGTTGAGTATACATGATTACTTCGCATGTAATATACAAATAAATTCAATAGTCATGAATACATTTTTAATTCTGTCTTAATACGATTTAAAATCAGTAATAACAAATAGATCATAAAATCTCTAAATGGATGACAATTTTTATTTTAAATATAAAATTAATTACTCTTCTGGAATGAAAATACATTCAATATTGCAAGGTTAGAGTATCTAGAGATTAGAAATTTGAAAGCAATGTTTATCGCGAACATGAAAGTGAATATCACGTGAGAGAAGCAGTCGCTGTGGTTTATTCGCGATAGTAATAGTAATCCTGGAAATAAGTCAGAGATGCGTAGATGTATCGTCGTAAATCACGGCACTACTTACTATCAAAAGATAGGACGCATTAATTATTCACGGAACTACGTTCGATACTATGTTAAATAACTACGTATTTTAAAAATATTGAAGTCGTATAAATGTGATTTTATCTAAATTATAACTATTTTTCAACTATTTTTGTTAATTTCATATATGCAATTCTTATTTAAAAAAAAAAAAAATAATACTGTTTTTCAAGATATACGTATTATTCAAAATTATTAAGAATTTAGAATAACGAATAAATGTTTGGAAATGTTTGGAGTCGATGTATGTGTCCCGAACTTTTTCCATCTCATTTACCTGTTCCTCGCGTAACTTAGAAAGCCCACCTGTTGAAATCGACCTTCTCTCCGTAGCTAACTATAAAACCCATAAAAAGTGAAAATCTAACGTGTAGAGCTTATTGGATTCTTGCATGCTTCTTTAAACAGAAATCAAACAATATCAAAAACGTGCAACGTGAAAGTCTCATACAAACTTCTAAAGTATTTCACGCGCTTCATAAGCTTTCTTTTACTTTCTGTACATATTTAGAATTCTCTCTCATCATATACGAAATTATACTTGCAAAGACACAATTCTGAATATAAAATTTAATAAAAAGAACTGCAGATAACGAGATCTAACGATTTAATGAGAAGTTACAAGAAAAGTAAAATAATTTTGAATGTAGAAGCTCATAAAAAAATTTAGATAAAATATTTAAGGAAAAGTTACAGGCTGAAAATCTTTAAACGATGACTCAGACAGAAAGTTATTTACAAGATAACAATTTTATCAGTTTGCGTCGCATGAAAGCGAAAAAAATACTTCAACTACTAAAACGATTAAATTCACGTACATATAAATTCATGTGTTTTATCTGATCTTATCATATTTGTGCATATATGTATATACATATACATACATATATATATGGATTATTATAAAACATTTCTATATGTAAAATATTATTCATATGACGATTTCAATAAAATTTATCAATAAAATTTCAATAATATTCATTGCTATTGGTGCACATATTGCTTCGACTCTAATAATTTTAACTTCATATTTGATAAAAATCAATATTAAGTAGAAACAGAAACTTCTGAATGAAAATGTAACAATTTCGTTTTTCATTAATAAATTTTCCACTAATTGATATTTCCATAATCCATTGTTTCTTTATTCGATAGTCTGATAATTGTGATTTTACTGTACTCCGAAATCTAAAAAAGGACAAAGAAACAATGAGAACAGCTTTAAACCGAATTTGATTCTTCGTTCGCGTAACACAAATTTCGGAACACCTTGTACACGATCGGATCACGTAATTCGCATTAACCGTACGAAAGGACGTTACGTGAGTAATGTTGAGCACGACCGCGAATAGAACGTCCGATGGCATGCGAAGTCTTTAATGTTAGCGTCACCCCTAATTCCACTAGAATTCCATCTTTTACCATCGATCGCGCCGCCATCAATTGCCCAAGGGAAAAGTTACGAACAGCACAGCAATTACGCACTATATAACAAAATCTTTCTCTTCTTCTTCTTTTTCTCATAGAGTGCACAGTTCTCTTTCGTAAGCGGGGAAAGATCGTTGTCGATGTTGGAAAGTGAAAAGCGGACCCACTGTTACGATCAAATTTTAACTCGCCAGGGACTCGATCGCACGCTGTCCCGCATACAATCATGCGGGACATGTGATCATCTCGTGATGAGATTATTAAGCGCTACTATTGAGGAAATTGTTGTAAAGAAATATAAATAAATAAATGCGGAAGAAAGTTCTTACTAATAGAGAATTTCTAAGAAACTTAATATTTACGATTACAGCAATCGTTAAAGATTTAGTAGTTTAGGAAAGGAATATTGAATAGAATTTAAAGCTATGGCAAATGTATTCGTGGCACTAGTACATTGCACAAACTCGTACAATGAAGTAATAATTCGAAGAATGCGGAACATTTATGCGATTAGCACCTATGAAGTCATTAAATGCCAATCACCGGTCGCTATTATTATTGGCTACTTTCTATTCAAAACTCCACGTTATCCGAATCATTCAGCTTCCAGAGTTCTCTGTTCATCGAGAGAAACGAAATTACTCTCGTTCTCGATCGACCGCCAGTTATTTATTTTTATCTGTGACCATATGAAAAGTGTTTGTCACTGTGCAATAAAACGGCGCAGATTTATTGCACACAGTATTTCCTTCCCCATATATGGCGCATTCATGTGTGTGTCCTACGACGAAGAAAACAGGATTTTTCCTTTTTTGTTTTTACAAGAAAGATTTTTGCGGTGTACTAATTTCAAGAGAAGAAATGAAGATTTCTTTTTATTGTTGATTTATGATACTAATTTAACTCTAAATTAAAACTCTTTGTTTCTTTTTGATACATTAAATTTGATACATTCATGACAAAATACGCAAATTAATTAACAAGCAGTAAATTTGAAATTACTAATATCACATTGACTTCAGATGGAGTGAAATGAAACGAAAATTCTTTCTCTTCAATCAAATGTATGGAACACACGTGCACTATTTGAATTCTACTGATAAAACTTAGAATTTACTGGACCATTTGCTAGCTAGAGTCTAAACTTCAGTTTCTATAGTCTGTGCAATTACTTAGCTTGAAATACTCGCTGGCCTACAGCCTAGTTACAGTTTCCATCAATGCAAAAGTTTTCCACTGTTTTCAGTCGCAACTGCTTTTCCTAGTTTCTTATTTTAAGGATCACTGATTCCCTCAATGCCCAAATATATACGTGCACATGTGTTTGCACATGTTTGTCGAACATTACATGTGCATTCAAAATTGTCGTGGCTTTTCATATGTACATAAATTTCGGTACGACTTTAAATATTCTATCAGAATACGTAAGAAAGAATCCATAGTAAGCATACATCGAAATTGTGGAATTCATTTTCATAAGCAAATTTGACACTTCGATTGGAACGTCTGTTAAAATCGATCGAGTGTGATTAATGGTACTGGATATAGGAAATACAGTGTTCACGGAGAGAAAAGTCAAGAACTAGGTCGGTCTTTCTAAACCTGTAATTTTCATTACTAATTTATCAAATAAATTATTCAAGATCACTTATTTTTCATTGATTTTCACAGTTATACTTTCTATATAACATCCGATTTATTTAAAACGAATCGATTTCCTTCGAAAGTTATTACTTCAATTTTTCAAATTTATAAGATTGTTTTTCCCGTTTATTGTACTTCTATTGTAAAATATTATGTCTCTCTCTTTCATTCTGAATTCTTTTCATATAGCTTTCGTTTTGATTTCTTTCATTTAAATTTTATACTTGATGCTTCAGTAATTGCAGTGTTAAACATTTCCTAACAAACAATATTGATTTAATTGTATAAATATTACCTGTCATACGCATCGAATCTATTTATCCGTATTATTGATGGTCATTATTATTACCACAAATAACATACCAGTACAGTAAATCATGAGTTGCGTGATGATTAAGTCATGAAGGACGAAAGTAGTCGAATGATGTTTTACCTGCATAACATAACATGATAGGAATACAAGAAACAGAAGTGATCTTGGACTTTCGTGCGACACCGTAAAGTGGTTCCAGTCAGATCGATACAACGAAACCATAAATCTGTGGAAACGATGACACGTCTTTCTAAAGACGGTACGTGCATACCGAGGAACGAAAGTAGGTTATCCGAATGAAAACGGTGTATAGCCGTGGCTGTTCGATTTTCTCTTGCAGTTCTTCCTGCGCTAATCCATTGCACTCTCTCGAAAACGAGCGGCGTATCGAAACCGCCATCGATGTGTAAAATTGTAGCTCTTCCGTATGAGCTCCTAGTTATTCGAACCAGTAATTGGAGGATCATTTTCATAGGTTCTGAGAAAGCGTGATATCCTCTTGCTTATTTATTGTCTTAATAAAGGCTTGACTTTTTTCGCGTGACTCCTCTTTTACGTACTATATCACGAATGATCGATGTTGAAGTATCTGTTACACGTGGCTGAATTATCAAATAATTTACATAAAAGACACCAATCTCTGCTGCAAAAACTAACCGTTTCAATGTATAAAAGGAAGTCATAGAATCTTGACGATTTCATTATTGACGATCTAGTAAAAAAATGCGTAATAGTTAAGAGAGAAATTTTTTAAAAGTTTGACTTTAACATATTAATAATTTAATGTATAGTTTTTAATAAAAAGATGTAATTTAACAAAATTGTAATTATTGATAATGTATCGATAATATAATAGTTACTTTACAAATAATACAAAATATTTTTTAATAATCTACCTGCGAATATTAGAGATACGAAATGTACTGAATGAAAAATTCATCACAGCTCATCCGTGATGCACACATGGTATAGAATGTGTTAATAACAGATCGCAAGAATAAGAGCATCGTAAAATTGTGCCAAGAGAATCGATCGAAACGCAACCGTTTATTTACGGGCTTGCTTTCTGCATAGAAATTGTGATGCACGAAACAAGCCTCGAGTAGAAAGGCAAACGAACGCCAGCCTATATTAGAAGTCACGCGTGAACACCCGTCAATCAAATGCAGCATTAATCTTTTCGCTTAGTAATTAATTATTTTCACGTTGATACGTGAATGAAATTAACGGATCATTTATAAGAATTATCTCGATCTGAGAATTTTGCAGAATATTGAAAACTTTATAACACGGTAATTTAAACTGAATTCATTTTATTATAATTTTCGAATTGTTTCTTTCTGCTTTTACCATTTGGAGCTGCTGATTCATTGACAATTTCCCTTAAAATTGGACATTGAGTCCAGAAATACGATAAACTCTTCCATCTTCCTTTCTATATAATTTCTACAATCTCATTTATAGTTAATTACTTATCGCTTCAACATTTCATCCACTTGTCCTCTAGTATCTAATTAATCTTCTAGTATCGATCTGGTATCGAATTAATTGGTCTACTCCGTATATATCACGAGCGAAATGTCAATTTAGTAGTTACATCAATATGTAACACACTAATTACACAGATATATAATTACGTTGCACCCTAGATCAAGATATATTTTATGTATTCGTTTGTGGTTAATTAAACGAATGATTTAATTGATACAAGAGCAGGGACCTTAATAGGATTTAAGCAGTCGAAAATCGTCGATGTCGTAATAGCCACTTCTCAAAGATACTTAACCAGAGTTCGCCAGAAAATGTTCTGCCTCATCAGCGATATCGCGTGCATGATTTAATATTGATGAGGAAGTGGATGCTGTACCTTCGTATTTCGCTTCCACATTTTCATTTTCATTCGCCATTGTTTCCTCCAATTCGATTCTTCTGATCTTCGCTGTTCGTATCGTATTTATATTACGACTAATTTTACCTATACGAATTGCACAGTTGCACATTGCAATAAAACATAAAAATATACGAAATGTTTTATTTAACTTAGATTCGTTAATATCGTACGAGGATATTGTTTCTGCTTCTCTTCTTACGTTGTATAGGATAATTTTTACTTTAATTTTAGTTTCTTTTGCGTTGCTCTAGTGTCAGTGTCGATACAAAATGAAGATATTTAATATTTAATATTTAGTATTTAGTTTCAATGTTTAATTCAAGGAACAAATAATGTTTTCACTCAAGTATCACTTATATCAATTTTCTCGTTTTTCTCGTTCATCGCTATTAATTGCTGTAATAATAATAATATCTTATACCGTTTCCGTTATACCAATTATGATATCCCATATACAAATGACGATAGCGAATAATCGATGCCACGATTATTTTGAAGAAACTTTCAAACTTGATATTTCAAACTTTCTCAGTTGTCGAATTCAAAGGCCAACGTATCATACGTAATTTGACAGACAAGGAATTATTTATTCACGTTTGCCTATTCATCGTAGATAATGAGAATTCTGTCACTTATCCTTGAATCAAATACTCGTTAATGTATTTTAGGTTTAATTAAAGACAAAACCTTGGATTGCATAGATAAAACTTTAAGGTAATATTACGCACAGAAATGAGAAAGAAACAAAAAATTAAGTAACACGTTATGAAAACATGAATATTTATTTGTTACTTCTATGAAATTCTTCATCTTTGAATTCCACTCACGAACTTAATGAAATTTTATACGACTTTTGAGGACAAGCGTAAACAGTAAAACATGAAATCCAAGGAAAGGAAGAAACTACTTAGAAGATACACGCATCAGTGATTTCCTTCTGGGAACCACATTTGTTAATGTATCATAAATATCTCGATTATTTCCATAATACCGTACCTGGATGATAAAGGAGAAATTAGTGGAATTTAATAAAGTTATATATATCGATAATTGCGCTCGAAGCTTTAAGTTTCCTCAGCAAAATGTAGCAAATTAATAGAACATTGTAGAAACCAGTGGCTGGAAACAGAATTCCATATAAAATTCTACTTATTAAGTGGCGAGTATGTTTCTTGAGAAAATATGTTAGGGAGAAAAATTTCTTGAAAAATAATATTAATATAATTTAGTGCATAATATATTATATTAACGTTAATACATATGTTCTTGAATACATGTATTATAGAATTAGAATAAAACGAGAATTGACTACAATATTTCAATAAAATATATTACACCTGACACGATATAGCGTCACGCGATTGTATATACATCAGCTGATTTAAGATCGTCGAGTCATAAATATTTCATGTACTAATTTCTTAAACATGATCTTCCAGAGAAAAGGTCAGAGTATAACAAATTTAACACGAGTGCCATTTTTCTTTAATTCAATATTCTCACGCAATTATTTCTACCAAAATACTTACTTATTACACGAAATATGTTAACAGTCCATTTTAATTGTATTATTCCTCCGAGTATTAAGTTCTTCTGAATCCTGAATGAAAGTAGATCATTAAACGATGAATGTATAACTCGTAATTTATCAACTCATTCATATTGTTAGTTACTATTTATTAATAGAATAGATTGTTGAACAAAAGACTTTGATTTTGCCTGACAAAATATTACTTATTCTACTTATTCGTTCGTTCTTTATTTCTGAGCGCACTTGCACTATAATTTACTAATTAATAATATTAACGATTAACGAAGTGATAACAAATTTGTAGCTGTACATATTTACCCCAAAATTTTTCATTCGTATCCTGCTATCCAACTTGCACAAAAAATCACATCAATCTTGTTACATATACATAATTATCAAATAATAAGTTGCAATTAAATTACTGCAATTACTGCAAAGTAAAACGGTAAAAAGAGAATCAGACGCTTACCACCAGTATTATACATTCAATTTCTCTTTCCATATTAATTAATCGGCACATTTTTAACAATCAGGCAATCCTGTTTCTGAGGATTAACAAGGATAATAATTAATACACAGGTTGAAAATCACGCATCTCTTTTGTTTTTAGCGTTTTTACCCATTCCATCCTATGAGATATGCAGTCATTTATTCCAGTGTTTCGTGCTTCGTTGCACTCGATGGATTATTATGCAGCCACTTTTACGATCCGTACAAATTCCATTACGTTCGCCATCGATGTCCATAAATTCATTGTTATTACGGGTCGAGGGTTCAAAAACAATTCAACATCCATGTAAGAACAATGCTTAAATATATACAGCGACGAATAAAAATATTTTGATCATAGAAAACCAACTTTCTTTTTCTAAAATTTTCTATAAATTTTCATCATTATTTTTTGGTGCTACATTAGTTCCGAATTTGTGTTTATATTTCTATTCATCGCTGTACTAAATACAAATATACTTCTAAAAAAATGTACTCGTGATTAAATAACAAACAATACAAAAAATTCGTACGCGTAAGTCTATCAAAAGAAGTTGAAATGGTATAAAGACTAGCCATGCTAACGTAAAAGTTAACGACGCGTATATCCGCGAAAATCGAATATGGAAGACGATACAGCCGCGGTATTAAGCGTTAAATATAATTAATATCTGTTTGATGAACGTTCAAAACCGCTAAAGAAGAAACGTTGAGCCATTGTCAAGATTATGCAATTTATTTCGACTGTAACTCTATCGATCGAGGTATCAATAACCATGCTTCAGCCCAGTGGCTGCAAATGTTTATCGTAAGGCAGAACAGTGTAAACGAATTTTTCATCACGTTCAATACGGTATCACTTATTAACAATAAGGAAATGAATATAAACGATCTCGCGTTCATAAGTATTAGAAAACGTTTTGGGTTCATATAAAATGCGATAATTCGTTTAAATCATCAAGCAAACTATAGTAGAAACTATCTGTGAGAATTGAAGAAGAACAAGATGAATATAAATTAAGAATTATACATGTTGCATACACGATCCCCTAATCTCGTTTGAAAAGTTTTGTACGAATTAGATGCAAAACTCAGAAATGTTTTCCAACTTTACTTAAGATCTCAAGTGAAATTTAGAATGACATTGAGAATCACATGTATCATAGAAAATTGAATAACAGCAGTGTCAAAATTGGTTAAAGCAACGATTGTGACACATAGTGGAAATAGGAATTTAACGTTACTATACATAAAGATGAGATTTTTATTGTTACGTTGAATACACCAATTCTTTATCTTCTTTCATTTATCTTTGCGTAAATTTCAAATCTAATAATAATTGTTAAAGATTTTGATAAACTTCTAACCATTTCTGGCATTAACCCCATCCTGTGTAAGTATCCCATGCTTAGGAATGATAGCGTACGTGGAATTTACCATTGGCTGCAGTGGCCGGAAGAACCACTATGAAAACATCATAAGAAACTCAAGAAACAGCAGATGAGGTGAGAGATCTAACAGCGATCATGCAGTATGCACGTTGTGGAAACATTTCGCCACGGAGGAACTTTTCTGACTTAACGGGTTCTCTCTTTTCACCTTCGACCTTCCGAACGCCTTCGGCAGCTTCTATCTTTCTAGTCTTGTAGTCTTGTGCTGGCTGCCGGTGAACTTGTCCCAAATTCCGTCGAGTACACCAGCCACGATCCTTGATCTTTTGTGAGCCGTAATTAACTCTCTGTCGATCCATTTCCGCGCACGATCTTCCGTAGAAAAGATCTATCACAGTGCTCAGAAGTGAGTCGTTACACGGTTCGACAAACTTGAGACTCGTAACGGAAGAGGAAAATTGCTTCAAGTTGGATTTAGATGAGTATTTAACGTTTTGTTTGATGTGGTTGGTAATTGATGGAAAAAGATTTTAACGAATTTATGTAAGCGTTTAGGAGGGATTTATCAAGCTATAGATTTCAATTTCTTGAAAGTTGCGTTGTCAAAGAATGATAAGAATTCTTCTATGTATATCTCTTAAAATTGTTTAATTCTTGTTGATGGCAGGATACGTTCCAAGGTAATTTTTAGAAAGACTGGTAGCTTATTATAGTTTCTCCGAGATTATGTGAATTCGCTATAAATGAAACTACATATCCTATTTTTTAAATTATGGTTAATCTACGTTTCCTTTTAATTTTTATAGAAAGAGAGAAATTCTGTTTGTATTGTTAATAAATTGAAAAATAAACCAGCCTTTAACGTAGAAAATCATATTTCATTGTTAATAACGCAAACTCATTCAGTTTGTTGAGAACGACACATCTTCCTCACAATGAGCCAAGTTTTCGTATGTAGGAAGATGAATTCGAGTCATTATACATACATATATACATACATACATATATACATAAAACCGCCCGAGTACCGTTTCCACAGTATTGTAAATTGTAAATGAGTCTCGCGACTTGCTTCGCGTTAATGCCGAAGCTCGAACGCGATTCAAGGCTAAGTTACTTAAAGTTTTAAAAATATTTTCAATGATAACGCTACTTATACTTATTACAGACATGAACTAATCATACTCAAATAGATTATTATCCGCTAACTTCGTTATCTGTTTTACGAAACGAACGTTGTTTTACAAAGTTCTGAAGAAACATTCATTTGAAGAAATAAAATATTTGCGGAAAGTATAAGTATATACACGGTGTAAAGTATTCGTAAAACTGTTAGCCTCGGACTTTCCTCCAACGTGCGATGTTTTTCGATTAGATTCCATCGTCTCGAGCCCATCCGGCCAAGGAAATCACTTTTCTTAGCTATAAAAGAAAATACAGAATGGTTGCTTCATCTTGGATTCGTTAATATCTTTTTTTAGCTTAAAAGAAGAAATGTTCTTGCAGAGAATTATGCACTTACATATATATATTACATATATGGCTTCGCAAAAATTTTATCATAAAATTTTTACGTTATCAATTTATTGGAAATTTGTTCGAAAAAAGAGTATATTTGGATAAATGTAAGAAATGCTTTCTTGTGGATATTTTTTATTTGTCGTGGATGTTGCATTATTTACCTTATTAATGAAACTGTAAATATAGTATAAAGTAGATAATGAAATAATGGAATAAAATGCTACATTAAAAGTACTTTAATGAAGAATGTAGATTTATGTAAGCAATGTTATAACGAAATTCCACGGTAGCTATGAAAAGTCTTTGAACGAGAAGAAACGATGACTTTTTTCGCTTGGAACTGGCGCCGTTCTAACAATTTGTGCGACCTACATTGCAACTGTTACGTAAGGGTATAGGTATGTATTATTATCAGCTCACGCAAAGAATGCTTCCTCATAGAGTACGCACTATAACACCCTTATCAATCGATACAGTGGCTTAAAAGTATTCACTACTGAAACCTCTAATTTGATAAATGGGACCTTCTTGTCATCGTTTTGATGGATCCTTTTTTTGAAATTTGAAACATTGGTGAATAAGCTAGACAAATATTACTAATTTATTTCGAAGTTAATTATTTAGAAGTTAATTAATTGAATTAGCTAAAAAGCTATTGAAGTTTAATTTCTTGTTTCTATTATTACTCTGTCAATAATAATGTAATTATAATAATTAAACATTTTTCATAATTTAAAACTCTTCATGGAAATTAAAAATTCTTCAATTTAAACGAAAAAAACGTTATCATTTAGATATTACTATCTGTATTAAAAATCTTATAGATAAAGAAATCTAAGATTTTTAACACATAAGTTATATAAATAGTTCATAGAGCTAAATTTGTGTTATTCATCCCATTTACAAAATTATAAAATTATTAGATTTATTAATAAATAATAATAAAACTCCATATAGCACTTTTCGTATAGGTATTGTTGGTCTTTTGTAAAAGGTTGAATGTAGAAGGTAAAATTTTTCCGCGACACGGAAACGGATCGATCGACGGGGGGGGGGGGGGGGAGAACGAGCGTCAAAGCCAAAGGAACAATGTAGGAATGCGATCAAATGCGCACCCTTATCAAGAGGTTCTCCTCATTTCGCGACGTCGTATTTCGAAAGGTGACCTTAGGGAAAAATCGATGCCAACCACCGTATCTACACTTTTGTAGGACACGAAGCTACCGGCCGATTCGATTCTCTATGAAGAGCGATTCTCTTTCCATTATTGTACTCTCTATTCTTACTTATGCATTTGTTGCGAAGAAAGAATGGTATCTTTAGGTCCTGAGACGTACACAGGTTCGCGAAAGCATTCAAACATTCGTAGACATGTTTTTAGGAATATGTTACCTCTATTATTCAATAGATATCTAATAAAAGTGTTTTGGAACAACAGTATTTTTATATAGAGTTAAAATATTCAGATATTTATATATAAAAAGGAAATTTATTGATGTAGAAAATTTTTTTAGAGTTGCTTAATTACTAAGTATCGAGCTAAAAATGTAATTAATGTGTAAATTATTTTATTATTTATTTGAAACGCATAATGCAGAAATAGCGTTTTATTATATTATATATGACGTAAATTTTACGTAGAAGAATTCTATTTTTCGATTGCAAAGAGGTGAATACCTTTGAAAATGTCTATCTTGTCATTAGATTTCCGTAAGAATTATTATAAAATTTAGAAGAGAATTCATTGATAATCATTGATAATACTTCAGATATTTACTATGTTAATCTTCTAAACTTGTTTTATACTCTGTGATTTGAAATCCTATGTGGCAAAGTTTAAAATTATAACTTCCCTAAAATTGCAAAAGTGTAACTTTATACATTATGTCATTATTGACTTTGAAGAATTTTTGTTTGATTTCATTACTAAAAAAAGATATATCTTTCGTGAGATATAGATAAACAATAATAGATTATTTCTTTATCTAAAATTCTTTTTCAAATGTAGAACTCATGATTTCCTATCAGTTTGGGTAATAAAAATTACAATGACTGAAAGTGGAATAATGAAACCTGTCGATCATCGAAAACATGAATTATATAAAAAATGTCCATCAAATTTAAGTTATTTACACATGTATATATGACAACCTTGCTAAAAGAAATTATAGAACACTATATAGAGAAATTGATAAAAAATTATTCATAAAGTTATTTAAGTCAGTAGAATAATTTATCAAATAACTTCAAATAACTGCCACGAATTACAGAGAACGAACGATGATGAATAAGAATCCAATAATCGCAACGATCAAATTAATTCATCGTTATCAAAACCTATACGATTATCAAAAGTAAACAAACTGATTGGATTCGATCTATTCTTACTGAAAATAAAGTTCTCAGCGTGATACAAAGACCTGAGTCATTGGATGACTCTACCAACGTGGAGAGAAGATATTGACGTACGAGGCGCGCATAATAATGAGCAATCAAAAGATAGCAGAGACCAGAGGCTGTCAGATAGATAGATTCACATGTATAGTGCATAGTTGGCTCTCTCGAAAGTGAACTCGTCACGGCGACCTCCTTTAAATCGTAGACAGAACTTTCGTCTGAATAATTTCTCCGCGTATACACTGAAAACTTTTCATGTGTTATTCTCACTCGCGTTCACTCTCACGATTGACGCGTTGAATCGATGATGACGATGGTGGCCTGTGCTTTTTCGATTTTATATTCGCACTTAACACGATACGTACATTGCCGTTCATAAATATTAGAACACCTTATCCTTTCGTATAAGATAATTCGTTTACAGCTTGAACTATCAAGCAGAAGGTTAACCAATCGCGATTTTACATTCGTGCATGCTAAAATTGATCAAAACTATTTGTAGGAGTAATTCCATAGTTTTCAATATTCGATATAGACATTCAATATAGATTATAGCAGATAATATAAATTATTTGTGTATATGTATAGGTAAAAAATATGTTATAAATCATAAACTTTAATTTATCATATTATATTAGTATAAATCATTGTCATGGCCATTTTGGTGTCCTTTCATTTGTTCGATTTAAAATGCTAAGTAAAAGTTTACAGAAATCTCTGTTTTCAACCAAATACAAGGTACGTTCTTTCTTAACAGATGAAATTAATTACCTCGAAAGTGAATTTAAAGCAAAGGTCGCATACCTACTCTACGAATGACCATGACTTTCGACCTGAAAATCGGCAGGAGTGCGTTCACCCTGATTCGATTCATTGACGCCTTTCTAAGCGGTCTGACATTCCAGCCGCGTACAACTCGATTCGCTCGAATCTAGATTGCGTTTCCATCGTGTTGTGCGTATCTCTCTCTGCTTTCATCTGAAAAATTTGCGCTACATTAGTGTGAGAATGTCATGTCAATCTACTATTAAACAGATTATTACTAAAAAGGTAATTTAGTAATTGACTTCCAGTCATCCAGTAACTTCTTAAGTTATTTTAAAGTAAACATTTTTCATTATTTGCTTCTTATTTTTAATTACAGTTATATATGTGTTATCGTAGTATAGTCTAACGTTTCAAATGGAATAATAATTCTTAAAGGTTTTAATTTTTTAGTGATTTATTCGAGTTTTCGTAAGTGTTTCGAATATTTCTTTTTTATTTATTTATTATCATTCGTACCTCTTTCGGCTCTGAATGATTTCCGATTATCCGTTGCATTAAACTTAAGTTAGGTCGTAAGTGTTTTAATACTTATGAATAGGATTGCATGTTAGTTGAAGACGCGTAGTTAAAGCGCATTAAAGCCTTTCATGGCTCCTGTTGGGATGTTGATATATCGGAAGCTCGGAGGGGATAGATAGATTCGTTGATAATTCTATGACGACATGGAATAGAGACAGCCTTAGAGATACAACTATGTTATCTCGACTGAATTATTACGCATTAAAGGAACGCGATATGACCAGATAATGTATAGATCGATTAAAGTTCTTCAATATCGAGTACACGAGGTTCTCCAGTCCATAAGATTCTTAATTAACCAAGAAGTACTCCAACAACTGATTTATTGGAAATTGGACATGATGTCAAAATAGATTATGGGACGATTTAATTGTTCATTGTTTAGATACTAGTTAATTACGATGATTTTGAAGATCGTCGAGTTTAATTGAAACATAAATAAGTAGCTCGAGATTCTTATATCGAATATGTATTTTAAGTGAAAAAAATCGACAAAAGAAATATATCTTGTTAATGTATTTTAGGATTGGTAGGAAGAGCTGAAAGAATTTTATATGTTAATTACAAATCGGAAGAAATTTGCTAACTAGGCAGACTCACGAATCGCGAACGAAAATCAATAACACGCGATATCACATGCACAGTTGCATTGACAGTGCCTTCTAAGTACGATGTGTCCTCGATACGTTTCTATTATCCACAAGGTCTCGTGTTCCCAATTAGACTTGAATAAAGAACAGCGTAAAAACGCACGACTGACAAGGCAATTGACAAATCAGGATACACTTTGACATTACACATTAAAATAGAAATTACTTGCGTGTTCCTGTCATAAATCTAAAATCTTCTTTAAAATTATTTGGGACCAAATAGAATTCTAATACTTACGAACGAGAGTGTATATGACTTATTCTGGCTAGAAATGTGAAATTTCTGCTGGTGGTTCTGATCCGATGGCCAGCGACTGTTTTAAGTATTTTATTAAATAATAACACAATGCATCGAACAAAATTACAGTTCTTTATAAAGGAGCAATTGCAGGAGAATGATTTCGTAACCCTTCCCTCTGGAATTTGAAATTCAAGTCTCTTTGATCATCAATCATTATACTAAATCATAGTGGTTCGTTGCTCAAAAGGCTTGTATCATTTTCAGTGAATGTGAAATGCTGTTTGCTAAGATTATCGTTAGGATACTGTGGTAATCCAGATGTAAATTTTGTAAGCATGAAGGCGGAATCGATTATGTAACATGTACAGTATGGGGAATTATGGTGTGTATATCAACTGATGGTCGACCCAAATTTTCGAATTCCAATCTCGGTATTCCGAACGGATAATTTGGTTCTGCTGCTCTGAATATTCCCAGAAATACTTGAGATGTACTGTAAACAATTTTTCGCTCGAATAAACTGCATGAAATGAGTAGTTTATCGTCCAGTAAAACGATGCTCTTGTCGAGTTATTTATAAAAATTATTTATAAAAATATGTTTATTATTATTAATATATAAATATAGAACTTTTAATATATATATGCAGTTCCTTTTATGAGTAAATTTACAACAAGTTTTATGTACCGTTTTCATCAATGAGAATGTTATAATAATTTTTATAATTAACTCTTTTAAGGCTCAAATCTTATTGAGCTGTAGAAAAAATTTTATTAATTACAATAGAAATACATGATGTTTTTGTAAAGAAGACGATACATTGAAATTAGCTCTACTTTCAATTAAAAGAAATACACTTGTCATGTAATTAGATAATAACTTGTTATAATGCAATGAGTGAGAGGATTGAATCTTTTCCGACTATAATTGTATTAAGAAAGGTATATTTTAATATTGACGAATGAACTTTTTGACAATAGAACGGTGATTAAATACATTTCGCATTATAAGCTAAATATATTAAATAATATAATTCTCGCTTTATTTCTTATGAGGAACATTTAGAACTAACAGTGGAAAAGGTAGAAAATAAACGTGCTTTATACATAATTCACAGGATGATACGAAAGACTATTTCATCGCAATGACGTCAAAAGTTATTCCGGGATAAGCGTAAAAGAATATTTCAAGTAACCAGACGAACTGACAATAGTACCTTCTGTAAAAGGTCTAGGAGACCCGTAAGGGCTATAAAATCACCCAGCTAACTGTGAGTTACCATCAACGACCCGTCTAAAACGTTTATGAACGTAATTAAGACGCCAGACGATGCTCGCGTCACGCCCGGCAATTTAATCTAGTTATTTTTATCTTTTTCTTCTTTAATCACCTTTCTTTCGTACTGTTAAATATGTCTCTGGAAAATAACCAACTGTTCCACAGCATCTTACGTGATCGAACATATTTCCAACTCGTAACCAAACAATTTTAATTATTTCGATTACTTTTGTGCACTGTGTAGTTATAATTCTAAAATTCCATAACAAAGTTCAAAGACTTTGAAATTCTAAGATCCTAAAATTTAAAAGCTGAAAATTTATACAATTCTAAGATTTCAAGATTTAAAATTCCCAAATCCCAAAATTGTAAAATTCTAACAATTTTTAAATATATTTGGTATGTGTATCATTTTTTAAATAACACATGAGGAATATAAGATAAAAGATCGAAAGATAGAATTTAGTCATGTAGGGTATTTTAATAAAAACAAGAAATTGAATTTTTCACTTTAGAAATATAGAAATTTGCATCAGGAGTATAAAATATAGAAAAGAAGATACGCAGAATATTTTCAGTAAAAATAGAAATAGGGAAAGGTCAAACGATCTTTGCAAATGGCACAGTACCACGCAAACGTCGATAAAATCTCAATTCTGCACCGCGTATGATGGATGATAGATAGAAACAAGACCAGTCGTGTATTGAAACAAAAGATCAATTTCCCTTTTCATGGAATTTTGATCCAATCAGGTGCATGTATACTTCATGTACCAATATACTGTATTTCATATATTGAATATAGCGTATACATCAAATATTTAACATTATCAAATATTAACATATTTCCATATTAGAATTAAATTACAATATTCAGTAGTTTGATATCTTCGTACATACATTACAACATTCTCTAAATACATCTTTAAAAAAGTAAGAATTACCAAACGATCGATTATACGAAACAGAGTATGTATTACGTGTTGGTCAGGGTCGGTCTGACGATCCAGATGTCTCGAGGTTCCGATGCACTTATTCAGGTCTCTAAACTCTTCCCAACGAGCTGAGAAGACCCCCCGGTCTCTAGAACCGGTCCCGAGTCGTCCTACCTGTACCGATTTACCGATATCAACCTGTGCGTAAATACATAATGTATCGTATGGGCATGTGGCCGAACTCGACCTGCCTCTAACCTCTTCGGCACGCTTTGGGAACTCTCGTGGGAATGAACTAACTGACCGACTGAATCCAGTCATTCGAGTATGGACTTTCTTGGAATGTATGACGAGATTCCTTTGTTCAAACCCCTCTTTTTTCCTTTTCTTCGTTTCTACCTTGTACTATTCTTTTTTCCTTTTTTTGTTTCTTTTCCTTTTCTTGTTCGGCCTTGTAGTAGACATCGCAGATGTTTACTGCATGAGTGTTGATTAATTTCTGAAACGTCGTTACGTAGAGGACACACGTGTTCTCTTTTTGTAAATAATTTTCTTTGATACCTTGGAATACTAGATTTAAATGCTTTACCAAAACTTTAAGACACTTTTAATTGAAGCTTTATTTAATAACGTAGATTGTCTAACAAAAATCTAACGAACCTTAAATCATTTGATATTTTACTGTATAAGGATGTACGATGCGAATGAATCGACAGATTTTTTAATAAAACAATTAGAAATTAAAAGCAGTGAAAATTATTGAATTTGATAGAAATTGTGTTTCGTGTATAGATGTCATAAACATAAATTCGGTTGAAGAAAACTAGAGCGAAAAATTAAACTTTCTGGAATTTTTAAGCGTCCATGTAATACCTTAGGTTGTTATAAATTATTTCTTTTTGGAAATTGTGTCTGAAATCTTGCCAATATTGTAGTTGGCTTGGTGGGCAATTTAAGGACGCGATAGTGAAACGTGCTTTCTATTTACCCTTTATTCAAACGCATGCTCTCATTCTGACGCTACACGTATATACTCGCTGGCAAAACTTCAAAACTATCTTCCAAAACGATACGCCTTGCATCCGGAAGCCTAAAACGGCATTAACTGCGGACGTTATTTCTTCTCGGAGAACAACAAAAGAATTAATATGTGATGAAAATTTATGACTCTGTCGATAAATCATAAAATCAGCAAGCAACAATCCTTAAGCAAATTAAATCATATCATGCAGTAATCGATTGAAACAGTTAACCCACTTGCTGCTATTGACGCACACGATGGGTATTATTAATTGAATTGAACATCTTTTTCAGACTGTTTGACCTTTTCCTATTTCCATCTTTACTGAAAATTAAAATAAAACATTTTTAATTTAGAAATTTCAATATTTCACGTGTTCTTTTTAATTCTTGAAATTTTTGTATTTGTTTTAACTGCGTATATTTTTTATTTTGATAGAAACAAATCTATATTATCCTTCGATCTTTATCTTTCGACTACGTAGTAAAAGGAGTAATAACAACAATCGTACTTTTATAAAACTTAGAAAATAATGTGCTTTTATTTCAGAAAAGTATCGTTAAGTATAGTCAAGTATATGGTATCGAACGCGTAACTGTATTTAATCAAATATATTACTCAAAGTATGATCTTATCGACGGACATAATATTCTTCAGAAACATTATTATGCAAACACATAGGCCAACCATAGTGATTCATACATTTTATCGCGTGCGACGTATAACACGTAATTTCCATTGACAGTGCTTGTTAATTTTTCCAAGAGAATCTTTTCAATAGAATAATCCATTCATTCGATTCCGTTCACGAATCAATTTTTGTGTTTTACGAATGCTTTGTCTCTTATTCAATCTTTTTATCAGATGTAACCTTTTATTCGGTTATTTTTTTAAATAAATTTATCCTACCTAATCCAGTCCTATCAACATTTCAAGAGAATATTTAAATTAAAATTCAACTGACTCTACTTTCTATCTGATCTCCCATTTTCTCTTTATTAACTAAGTATGTATATGACATCTTTTCTTATTAATTAGGAAAATTTTTATCTAAATATGTTTATCAAATACTTTCGCCTTATGTGAGAAACTTTTTTAATGCAAGAATTGTGACTTGAAGACGTATGTACGCATTCATAGGGAGAAGTTTTTATTTCGCCGCATTCATTTTCTAGATAGATACGAATGTTAGATTCGTTGTACGTTTCCCATGAAACGACTTGGAGCAACTTCCTGTTGAAAAGAGAGAAGCAGATGTGGCCTTCATAAAGCCCTTTTATTGTGTTCCTCAATTCTATTTAACATAAGAATCGCCTCGAATGCTCTATAATGAATACTCTGTGATGGATTTGCTCAATCTGAAAATTATTATACGTTTTATTACAACATATGTTTTGTTGTTAGAAAGATAGAAGTAGGAAAATTCTGATACTCCGTTTATTTAAAAAAAAGGCAGAATTATTGCTGAACTTTTTTGAATTTTCCCTGAATATCTACAGATTTTCAATTAATGTTATACAACTGATTACTATAAAATACTATAGAACTATAAAAAATCTTATAAAAATTCATTCATTGCTAATTTTATGCATTATAGTAATTACTAGATAGTAATTTCGTTATTAGAGTATCTTAAGAACGAAAGAATGCAATCTCTACGAGAGGTATCGCTTTCACCTGTACGTATAATCTCTGTCACTTCCGGAATTGTGTGCATTCTTGTCGTAAGTGGTGCGTTTACGTGCAGAATTAAATTTCAGTTATCATTCTTAGCTTCAAGAACGATGCTATCTAACGTTATTAAACTAGATCATGAATAACGGTGCGAACACGTTGCAATAAGGTGATCGTGTCCCTATAACGTTGCATCTTATGCAACTCGTTTGGATTTCAAAATACTCTTCCTAACGGTTTCATAGCGATTGTCCTTAATATTATATATCGTGTCGCATAAAACATATACTTTAATTTTTAAAAAAGATACTCCGTGCATTTATTATTTACTTGTAATACTAAAAATTAGACTTATCATTAAGTGATAAATATTTTGATATTATATTCTTTTTTATACGAATTAATTAGATTTAGAGAAATGTGATCGTCATAAACTGTAAATGTAACAAATGCATGAAAAGGGATTTATTTTGTTTATAAAGTAAAGATAGAATTGCTTTTTAGCTTGTACGTTGCCAAGTATTTCCTCGTGTCACGAAGGTAGCTAAACTACTGTTTTATTGAATCGTCAACGCCTACTTGCTTAAAGCTGTCGATATTGCGTACGTCAGAAGTCGTGTTAATAAAGGACTTTTATTTTAAGAGAACACGAAATAACTAATGGAAATTATTGAACGAACAACTCCTTATTCCCTTCATTTTACAAATGTTACACTATCAATATTGCCAATACTGTCGTTCATTTACTTTCGCTACGTTGTTTTCAAATATTCCTTTATTCGCCGATCAATGTACATTTTGAGAATTATTGAATATATAGTTATATTTAAATCTACTGCGCTTCTCGAATTTCTATGTTTTTACTTCTATTTTAACAAACAAAAGGACTTTAAGAAAATGTGTTAAGAATAAAAAGTCACATGATTGGATTTAAAATTGTCCAAAGAACACAGCAAGGTTAAAAAATCTCTTATTCTCCCGTGTAAAAGCGTATCCCTTAAAAACTAAACTTACACTTACATACACGCGAAATCTATTTTAATTTCAGAGTTCTAAACCCACAGTAACGTGAGTTTATGCACTGGGCGAGATGTAATATTCATCTAAAAACGTTTCCCTCGGCACTCGCACAGCCCTTCCACAGTCAGAAAAATCATCTTCTTTTTTCTCGTCACCCCATCGTTAAATCCAGCGTTTTCGTGTCACTGTAAGGGAAAAAAGAAAAAGCCTCGACTGACTATCTTTGAACATCTCTATGTATAATACGCGACAAAACCGACGCTACGCGACGCGATAGTATTTATAGAGATTGGAACAATGTACGTCCACGTTATTAATAGCATCGAGTTTCTTCCTTTATCCTGTTAATTATTCGCAAAGAAAAAAAAACATAATTTACGGCTATTTTGCGTCGTTTTCAATGCATGTAATTGCGAATCATCCCGTTCGAGTACTTTTGACGGGAATTTAGGATACAAATTAGTCAGAACTAAAATTACATATATTTTGATCGTCAAAAGAGGAGAATATTTTATGGGAAACTAATGGAGTGTAATTTTAAAATAAAATTCTGAATTAAAATGAATCGACAATCCTAAGACCAATCGATTAGATCAGGATTCTCCAAACTTTTATGACACGAGACCCACTTTTGAGAACGATAGAGTTTGACGATTCACTCGAATATTACACGAAATGTAGGTAATTGTGAAGATTTGATTAATCAGCAATTTAAAATTGATTTGATATTACGAACGGAGAAGCACTAGACAGAGATAGTAATTCGTCTTTGAATTGTTTATCCGACGATTCTCTCTGAGTAAAACTCTTCTAATGAACATGTAAACTACCTTCACATTTTAATATTTAACGCAACCCATCAAAAATCATCTTCGCCAGTGGCTCGCGAATCTATTGGTTAGATCAACTGTTATGTTCGTTTAATTCTTTAATCTACAAGCTCGCTACATTCAACTTAGCAAAGAATACTTGAGGAAGGAAAGAAAGAATAAGAGAAAACTAGGAATGGACGTAACGCCGCGTGCAATATTAACATCGACGTTTATACAGCGCACTGAGACGATGAGCGCGCGAGCGCGTAATTTACACTCGTCATTCAGACGGAGTACATCCTCATTAAACCGATCAGACTGAGTTTGCATGCATTACCTATATGAAGATCGCGGGACGGTTCAGAAGGAGACCGCGCTCGAAACTGGCGAGTGTTCAATCAGGAAGCCACATGGTCAACTTCCGCGAAACACCGAACGCCGAAAAATAAATTATACATACGATGGAATTACCCGTCGTATTTGGAGCGGGAAACATCCCGTTGCCCTGTTCTTTTTCCGCGGCTTTGCTGCGGAACAGTTAGATCATAGTTTCTGTTCCATTTGGCGGAACCGAAGTATCATTGTTCAGATATGCCATTTTAATAGTAGAAACATACACAGATTTATGAAAATATTCGAACACTTCTACCTAGATACCACTAGTGACTGTATATTTTGTGTCTTATATGCAATAATTTGGAATTTCATTATATAGCACTATAATGACGTCTATCATGATTGTATTGGTCAAGTTTAAAACGAATCCAAAAATATATATAGAAATCACAAGATATATAGTATGAGTGTATATATATATATGCATTTTTAGATTGGTTTCATGTTAAAATGGTTCCTTCGATGGTCTAAAAACGCATTATATTTATATTTATCTTTAGAATTTTCTTAATCTTAATAATAATTTTACACGGATGTATATTATTGTATCTTGCATCTAGAGCTGTTGCACAAACGATTTTCACACTCGTACCTTCACCCTGTGAACGTGTAGTAAAGCTACAAAGTGTCTCATAACAACCGTTTCTTTTATGAGATTTACTTAGAGTCGGGGAGGAGTTGTTCTTGTCGTAGAGAAAACGAAGCCTGGTGTGTAGTTCCGTGGTTCGATCTTTCTTTTTAGAGAGCATTTCAGAATTACAGGCTTCTCTACTTGTTCGGGGATGTATTTGACATCCAACTACATACCTCTTAGAATGCTGAAATTTATAAGTTTCATTTTGATATTTATAGTAAGAATGAGGAATTACTAGCTTATTACATAAAACTTTATACAAACACTTCGACTATTATCCACTATTACGATACGACATAATACATGTTATGTACTCTCAGGCACAAACGAGTTAATAAATCAGTGCAACATATAATTTAAATAAATTAATTCTTATGTCTTTTCAAAGATGAAACGCATACAATCTTGCAAGTTGATCAAATTTTATAGCGCGTAAACGTGTCTTCGTGCAATAAAAATCTACGAACCCAAGTTCCTTTCGCGAATGACGATCATTACTGAAGCTTCACACGATGTCGTAAAATGTCCAACACACAGAGTTCGGGCTCTTCTTCTTCTTCTTCGTCTGTGAGAGTTCGTTAACCGTGGACATAGTACGAATCCGTGTATGTAAAGTGCAGAGGTACATAAGCGGTTCTCCTACCATGTGCAATATAATCATCGTCAGATTTATAACAGGATTGAACACAAATAGGGCCTCTCGAACCATCAAGCTACGACAGTCGAGGAAGCCAACCCCCTTTGTACGCTCTATTGGTAACTTAATCAATAGAGACAAGAAACGTAGTACGCTTTTTCCTTATACGACGACCCCACTTACAAATTAAAAAGGTGTCAATTGCTAGATTACTAAATGACAAAAATGAAAAGCGACGGAGTAACAAATTCTCTTCTTCCTTTCTTGGAGGGGGGGGAGGAATTTTCCTATTAGATTTACCGAATTTTCAATACTGCTATACGTTATAATTAAAAAAGAAAAAATGGTTTGTTATAGATACTTATAAAGTTACTCGTAAATTAACTAAGTGCCAATTACTAGTGGCAATAATTATATATCAATAGATCCTTAAATTTGTGTATCGGATTTACTAAAATTATTGGTCTAATTATAATTATAATTTATTATAATTATATTAATATATATTATAATGGAAATATTATAAGGAAAGTGTACTATTACTAACATTTCAAAACATTTCCACTAATCTTACATTAGAAAACAAGAGAAGTTTCTATACAAAAGTATATAATATAAATGTACAAATCAGTACGTGTATAAAATACGAAAATTTCATAATAATATTTTCCTTCAAAATAGAGAAAACCTCTATCAACATCATGCTACGGAATAGGGAAGAGTGTATTATTTCTACTGAACAAAACCGGGGAAACCATTTATCTCGATTTCAACACACGAGCTATTTCGCTGACGAAGATAATTCCCAAATTCGAAGAAAGCGTGCGCCTTCAGCTTATATAACAGTTGGCGAAATGCAACCGAAGCTTAATCAAACTGGACTAACACGCACGTGCTATGGATGCTATAATGCCGGCAATGTTGGTCAGGTTATCCGAAGCCAACTAAATTCGTTACCATAAGCAGTTAGAAAGCTTGTTTCACTCAAAGGTTATTTTCCGTTTTTTTTTTTTTTTTTTTTTTTTATTCACTTTTACGTTCGAATCTACTCCGTCTTATCTATCGTAATAAATCGCTGTGCTGATGATAATTTAAGCATCATAATATGATCACACGTGTTGCTCTACGACTCACTATTTTTCTGTCATTTGCGAACATGTAACAAAAAATGTTTTAAGCCGTCGAGGTGTCAAGTGTGCTACAAATGACGACAAAAAATGTCCGAAAACACTTTGTTTTCATAGCGAAACCAGGCTCACCTTAGGCAACATAAATAGGACCATATGTTGTATTTTTTCATGAAATTGGATTTTGCGACAAATTCCAAAAGCATATTACACGATATTTTTAGCTTCTCGATATTACGTTTAATACTAGGTAGGTAGTGGAAATAATATTTCATTCGTTGATACATTTCAGAATATTACATACATGTCAGAAAGAGAGAATTACTGGCAGCGTGTAGTGTTATACACCCAGACACACTAATAACAGCAAGTCATTCAAACCTCTGCAAAAAAGCAAAATGTTGTATTATAGAAGGCGATATGCAATTTGAACAATTTGCAAGTATACTGACATTATAAACCTGGTATCGAGTTCATACCATAAAATAAAATATCAAGTAGTATGCTTTTTTAATTTGCCGTTAAGTTTCCTACACTTTCATAAAGAAAAACAACATATGGTCCTATTTATGTTACCCAAGCTGACCTTGGTTTCGTTCTGAAAACAAAGTATTTTCGGGATTCTTTTTATCGTCATTTGCAGTACACTCGACGCTATTAAAGTACTGTTCAAAACACTTTTTATTACATGGTGACAAATGACAGAAAAATAGTGAATCGCGTTATAGTGAACACTTTTGTATGTACACAGATTATTACAAAAAGTTATTCCTTTCATAATAATGATATCAACCGTAAAATATCTATAAATATATAAGTTTAAGAAAATTATATTTGCTCAGTATATGTTTAATGAATCTATCAGATAAATTTTCAAGAATATTTTACTGTTTGATATTTGCCATTAATAATCGATGATAGTAGTTGATTTGTGTGACTATATGGTATTAGGTGGAAAGGAGGAAATAAAACTTTTATTAATATAATACAAATTTTAAACAGTCGAAGTACAAAAATTTATTACATAATTCATTTATTTCCTATATACATATTTTTCATATAAACTATTCTTGTAATAAAGATTTATATTTTCCAATGATTTTTGACTACATGGCTGTTAAAGTTTGTTTTTATACCTTACAACATAAAGCTTCGTGATCAAACGATAGCCAGTATGAATAACAAATATCAGGTCTACATGATTCAACAAAAGTTACGTTTATTTAAACAGTTAATTCAGCTTGCTTTACGTCATATTGTAAAGTACGATATATACTGCTATTAACAGTAATCATGGATCGAAGTTCACTATTCTCTTTTAATTATCTCCTTATGCAAATATGGTCATGTTTTTTTTAATTTGATAGCCTGTATATTCACTGATCCGTAAAATTAATTGTCAAATTAAGACATTAAAACACTGTTATTAGTTATTTTAAATATGATACGTATCTATTTTTATCATTTTCAAAAGATCATAAATTCAATTTATATCATTCATAATTGCTTGGAAAAAATTAACCATCCTTGACCGATTTGCGATATAGAGGACGCATATAACGCCGTGGGGCTAATTAGCGGTGTAAGCAAATAAATTTTTACGATGAAGGAGTGGTAGTTACGCAGGCTCTCTTCTGTTCTTAATCGATTAGCGGTTAAAGCGTGCGCCAGACCTTCGGCCATAGCAATGTTGGTTTCGCGCGTGTAACACTGGGGACTCATCGATTCGTCATTTTATTGCTTTGGATCAATTGCGCAGATTGAAGAATCGTGTGTCATTTGAAATTCAACATTCGATTTAATTCAATGAGTTTTACGTTGTTAATTTTTATAGGAAGTTGTTTTCTTCCAACTTAATCTTGTTGCAACATTTGGATTCCTTCTTTTACCTCATCATAATTCTTTTTGGTTAAGAAATTTTGCAACTATTTGTAGAAGAACGTACTTTATCCTTTTACTAAAAATATTTGCTTCTCCTAAAATTAAAGATTTTGTTTCCTTTTATATATATATATATATATATATATATATATATATATATATATATATATTTGGAACTTAATTTCTTAAAAGCAATCGTCAATAAAAATTGGAATGTATTACATTGAATAGATGAATCTTGATGTAGTGATTATATTTTAGAAGTTTGAAAAATTTTAACTTCAATAAGAATTGTTGATAAAGATATTTGAATAAAAGGCAGTAAATATTGCAGCATGTAAAAAAGAGTTACTCAACCGCATTAACACCTCCATTAGCATCGTAATTATCACTCGTAGTGACAAATGGGTCAAACAGTAGTTTTCAAGTTTCAAACACGTATGATTAACGACATATTTTCAACTTTACTTTTACTATGAATAACATACAGTATATGAACATAATTCCACCATTATCGAAAACATGTTTCGATATAAAGAATTAAAAAATGGAGAAATAGGAAGTATCTTGAAATTTTCCAAATGTCATCGCCTAAAAAAAGAATTTCTTTCGATCTACCTTATCTTCCCCGGAAAAAAGCACAAAACTTTTATCTCTCCCCGTTTTTTCTCCGCAAGTACGAATATCAATCTACGACAGCCTGATAAGGCCACTCACTTTGCTCCATAAATTTTTAAACACCTCGCGTGTGACTCAGTAAGTCCACAATCATTCTTCCGCAAACGCACAGACTTATACAGGTATTCAACTTTTAACGCTTCTTATATGTTTAAGATTCATGCTGTATACTAATTTTTTGCTAGCTGTACATTTGTAGAACATCTTTTGTAATTTTTATAATTATAATACATGTCCAAATTTGTTTCAATCTAGCTGACATTCAGATGTTTTCAAAATGTTACAAACTTGTATCTTCCGCATAACCTGCTCTCGAGACATATGAACTTACAAATTGAAGCGAGCAATACAAGGAATTAGCTGAATTGACTGCTCGGAACTGACCGAGTGTTTTAGAAACGTTGGAAAACTGCGTATTCGGATTATGATTATCAGAAATTTTCTTTTTGTGTCTCTACGGTGTACACCGAGCAACGTTAATGCTGGCGACATGTCGAATTTGAACGTTCATATCTCGATAACAGATGGTGCGAAAGACACGAATTGGGAACGTGTTTTGGAAACGTCTCAATGTCAGCTAGCAAGAGCACGTAATAAAAATACAGTTTCCCGTTAAAAAATTGTAATATGAGCTTCACAGTACATTTCAAAGTTTGACATGGGTACAGTATATGTCCCCGTCGATTTCATGCAACATTGTCTGAAACATTTTTTCGTATCATTCGTATTTTTCCATGTGTTTGAGCATTCAAGGTTAAACATGACTGTATATATATATTTATACTGTATACCTATTTATCTATCTATATATATACATACGATACATAATTGTATATTAAATGCACGTAAGATATAATGTTATAATTCTTATGTAATAATGTGTTATACATACAACGTTAAATCTATGGTAAATGTCCAAATATTAGGTTGTCCGAAAAGTTTCTTTCGTTTTATAGGAAAATAATAGATGCACAACATTTTTTGTTCTATATTATTTTATAGAATTATGTGTAATCCATTTTGTTCTATTGAAACAAATGTAACAGGAATATAAAACAAAAAATGTTACGCATCCATTATTTTCTTATAAAACGAAAAAAAACTTTTCCTACCTACCTAATATTTACCAGTATATGTGATTACCTCCAACCTAATATTTTCAGTGAGTCGCTATATATATTTCACGAAACTAATCTCAAAGTCATTAACGTAAAATCTTTTAAAAACATATGAATTTGCTGGTAGCTAGATGTGATTAAATCATAGAATACAGTATGAGGTGTTAGCTATTATTATCGTTTCGACTAATTGCATGTCCTTTCTGGCGAACATATAACATAACATCGCATCGTGTGCGTATTGCTTTTTCCACTCTCGTTGAGCCTCGGAGGTAGTCGAGTTCTGGAGAGAGGAACGTCGTCAGTTCAGTCAGTCGAGTCAGTTTACTTTGAACCGTCGCGTCGTACAGTGTGGATTTCCTTCGCGTTCTCTCAGTCGACGCGTTATTTATAAACTTCGCCGTCGATTCATCAGGCTTTCTCAAACCGACCGAAAGTATGCGGTGATTTCAGTGGCGCATTTCAGTGGCGCATTTCAGTGGCGCATTTCAGTGGCGCGTTTCAATGATATCGAACCGGTGCCGTAATTCCGTTCTGTTGGTATAAATTAAGAAAATTGTTCCGTTTCACGAGGATCGTTGCTCAACCATGCCATCCAGGCAAGGTAAAAATCCTCTCTGTTGTATACTTACTACCGTCTTCTTGTGTATGAATGTATGTACATATTTTGCTGCGCGTGCGACGAACTATCGTGACGAATGGAAACGTGCAAGATTTAATTAGCGTGTCGTTTATGGGCATATAGGGTGTTTCAAGCATAGAATTAATTATTTTAACAGTGTTTTTATACTTGATAAAGTGAATATTTGAAAGTTGTATACTTACTATCGTCTTCTTGATGAATGGAAACGTACAAGATTTAATTGAAAAATTCTTTGCGGGTATAAATATATATAGGGTGATCTAAAAATCAGTCCCCCTGACTTTTCAGATACGATCGACGGACAAATGAATGTTTTGAACAAAACTTAATCAACTTTCAATCGACTGCAAATTGCAGTATGAAGAACTTTTTAATATTGCAACTTTATAGTCGATTGAAAGTTGATTAACTTTTGTTCCAAACATTCTTTTGTTTATCGATTGGAAGTGTTTGAAAAATCGGGGGGGAGGGACTAATTTTTAGACCATCCTGTGCATATAGGGGTGTCCAAATATAGAATTAATTAGTCTGAGGATGTATTTATACTTGATGAATTGAGTGTTTAAAAATCGTATATTTACTATCATTTTTTTTATACACTGCTGCACATGCGACTTTTGATTTGTGGATCTACAAGACACAGCCGAATAACACGAGAAAGCCGACATGACGTGATTTCTTATGGAAAAATAAGAAAATAATAAAGAATAAAAATTTCTCATTTTTGGTTTAGTTTTCGAGAAAATCGAGTTTGAAAATTCATCAAGCATACTTGAACATAGCTAATTACTATGATATGGATATGAGTAAACAATCAATAGGATGTTATTGTAGAAGCGAAAGTAAGTAAAACATATGAAATGCAATTTTTTCGTTTGACGCTTTATTTTCAAGAAAATAGAGTCCGAACATGTTTATATTCGACTTATTTTCACACGTAGAATGACCTCCTGTCGATTATTTAATCCTCTGTAATCCGGAATTAGCCATGTTCAAATATACTTGATAAATTTTCAAAATCGATTTTCTCATAAACTAACCGGAGAATGAAAAAAGTTTTATTCTATATTTTTTTTCTATTTTCCTACAAGGAATCATGTTCTGCACGCTTTTACATGTTATTCGGCCGCATCCTGTATAAGGTGTCCCCACATAGAATTAACTACAGCGATGTACATTTTATATTATGATAAATTTATCGAACGATTCACACGACAGAACAAACACGAACGTAGAAATGCGGAGCATGGCTGTAAAGTGTGCGCACACGGAATGTTCCAAGTATTTACGTATAGGGGAGTGAATCAAGGATACGCTTCGATAACTGGATGCATTGTTATGTGCTCAACATCCTCGCTTATATAGGGTGTTCTAGTAATCCTAGTATAATAGGTAAGGGGATGATACTTAGTTAAGAAAAAATATGTCAAAAATGTAGAATAAAATTTGTTCATAAGACGCTTCATTCTCGAGAAAATGGAATTTGAAAATTAATCAAGTACGTGCTTCAGCCCTAGCGATATTTCTTTACATTTGTATTTGTTTGTAAGTGAATTAATATGGAATACGCATACCATGCGTTGCTGAAGGATAATGACGCGTATCAATTTCTTGAAAGCTTGATTCTAAATTCCGGTATAGTGTACGGATTATGTTCACGCAAGCGAAAATAAAATAGAAAAAGGGGAAATTACACTGTAAGGATGAGGTAGACGCGTCCAGAGACTGCATTTCCTCTGCGAAGGATACAGTTAATTTCGAATGTAGCCTAGTAGAGGAGCATGGCTAGCGGTTTACCATAATTCAACGAGAAAGAAAAACACAGACTCGGATATGCTCCCGGCTTATTTAAAATGCTACCTCCGTTATGGTTGTCGGTCGGTTAGCTTCGTTTTAGAAAGATATTAATTATAGTGCTAATTATTGTAACCGCGTGCAATGCTTATTCGTTATTGTATTTAATCGTGGAAATACGATATTCCATTGCATAATGAAAAAATTGCGATTCCTCTGTGTTTAAGAAAGCACATAATAAAATTTAAATGTTTATCATTTACAATAAAATCATATATCATACTATTATCTGTACTACTTATAATAGATCACACTAATTATTAAATTAATTATCATGGAATATTTCTAATATGTACTAGCTTATGTGAAATAATTATAAAAAGAAGTTATCGTCAATCAATCATAAAACAAATATTCCATTGTATCGTCATGCATCATACACATTAAAAGGTACTGTAAAAGTAGTGCAAAAAACACAAGACAGCTTAGTATTCATAGATTTTAACAATTCTTTACAAGTTAATATCTTAAGAACAAAATTAATCTAAAATTAAAGCGAAAAAGTTAAAGATGTAATTCAAGAATAAAAGTCATTAGATTTCATAAATTCTATAATTAAGTTTAACTCAAAATCGTCCTTATTCGAATAATTTCCATTAATGAAAAGAGAAACGTAGTGTGTAGAAGGTGAAGAGTGGTAAACAGCCAATTATCCAGGTTTTTGAAATACCTCAAAGTTGCTCGAGTGACAAACACACCGCGTATAAGTTGGTAATTTGAGGAAGTTGTAAAGGGACGAGAAGCTTGGCACGATGAATGCTGCAACACGTTAACTTCCCTGTTTCGTTATTTTCGTATGTTATTACGTGTGCAGACGCGTATTACGGATGCGCTTCGTTACACAGTCGCGCACGCTTGCTCTTCGAATATTCTCCCTTATGCATCTCTTCTTTCTTCTCTCCTCCTCTTTCTTTTTTTCTTTTTCCTTTTTATTGCGAACGCAAGCATCCTTTTCGCTTTATATTAAAGACGGTTTTGATCTAATCAAGATCTGAAGAGTATGGGAGATCGTTAGTTCAAGTAGTACCGAATAATTGTTTAATCAATAGTGCATGAAATTCATTTGATTAAAATTTCTATAATTTAGCAGTAGAACTATCAAAGCGATCGGAGTGAGCAATTTGTAATTTTTCATAGGTATTTTATAGATTTAGAACATCAGTGTTTAATTTCCTGTAGAAACGTTAGAGATATAGATTACCAGTTTCTAGCATTTCATAGAGATTATATAGGTTTATCAATCTCTATTTTTCCATAGAAACGAGATCGAATGTTTCTTTCTGAAACTGTTTGTGAATGATATCGTCCAAGTTCGATTCAGGTCGACATTAGCGTTAATCAAGCTCTCACGATGCCCTAATACTGATTATTAACCTTGGCTTTTCTCGACTACGAGCTAATTCGATCATCGCTCATGGAATAATCGCTCCCCCTGTACTAGGGATCTGACCCTGTGTATAGGCAGAGTGATGTTAATTACCAATATCTACAGTGACTTTAACAAGCAAAACATAAAAACATAGCCTCCAAACGATTCGACAAATGAATAGAACAGTAGCCGTGGTTTCAAAAGAATTTTCAAATTTTTCTGCGTTATCACAATTTCGGTTGCAAGCGAAGTTGTAAACGTTTCGTGGCTGACTGATTCACGTAAATTTCGTCGGAGCACCGGTTAAAATGAGATCTCAGCGACGAGGCAACTTGACTGCCTCGAGATGAAACATGGCACTGAAATTTGTCGGAATCTTTACGCCCCGAATATTTCAAGTCTTTTCCTGTGTCACTCCACTCGCTATTCTCATCCATTTTCCAAGCTTTTGTTGGAATTTCAGTTACCCGAAATTTACTTACTACTCGCAATGAAAAGAATTCGGAAAACAAGAAGTGGCTTGACAGAAAATTTGTATAATAAGACATTGAGCTTTATGAAAAATACTATAATATTCTCATTTAACTCGATAAATTCATATTTACTACTCCGATTCTGAGTTATGATACTCTTCATACAAAATTCACGAGCAAGATTTATTTAGTATTTTGTTGTTATTAGTCAAACAAATTTCAACAAGAGCCATGCACGTTATTTCATCGATAAAGTCATAAGCTTTGAGATAATACATTATTAATGATAAAGGAAAAGAAAGAAGCAATAATTATCTTTACAACAATATCCTTTTTGAAACTTCAATGAACTTTATACTTCAATTGTAGTGATGCAATTGAGATATGTCACTTTTGATGTAAACCAACAAGACCAAACATAACGTTGCTACAACGGTACAAGTGTCTTCGTGTTAGAATTTTAATTAGCCGGAAACTTATTTAATACTTACGATGAAAGGAATTTGGAAAACAGGAAATGGCTTGGAAGAAGAAGGAGAAAAAGAGAGAGGGATAATTGTAATAATCATGGCTTCTCTATTCAGCCTCTTGGCCAGCAACTCGTGATTTGTCATACTACGGTGCTTCGAGTAATTAAAGGATCGACTAATTAGATGATCTTATCCTTAGTAGTACTGTGTCTTGTTTAAGCTTTTGAGGTCTTTCCAAAGATTACTCGAAAGTAATTCTACGATTGTTTTAGTTGTGTTCAGTTGAACTTCTATAATATGGTTTGCATCAGATAAAGAATTAAATAAAATTTGCTGTAATTACTCTCATTGCAAGTTGCATGAATAAAGCTGAAAAGAATAGACAACGATTGTAAACGAAGACAGAAATTGGCATAGCTGCACAAAGTTGCATACATCCTTCAATTCAAGAGGCTGTGTTCCCGAACAAAAGAGCTTTTTGTCAAGACTTGTTTTACCATCGATCCGGACTCAAATCCTTTCTTTTCGTTCAGAACCCTCGTTCGCGATCTATACACATAAACCCTGCCCTGTACTATTTTTATTCGACGATTTCTCTCTCACATCTTTTTACAGTGCATTACTTCCTGTTCCTCTCTTCTTGTTCATAGAACCTTTACGATAAATCAATGAAAAGAAATTTCGCAAGTCATTTAATCATAGATAGTAAATGGTAATAAATATGGAAAACACAAATTGCGTTGGTTTCATGTAAATTTTTTATTCACGCTACGCGGAATACTGATGAATTGTGATTACAATCTTATATTTCTAATGCATATTTTATAATATCTGCGATGTAATGAATATAATTATTTTTCGAAAGGAACGATAACGATATAATGTATAAAATGTGTTACATGATAAGACGACTACCTTTTTTATTTATTCCCTTACATCCGATTGATCGAAGAAATTTGCACCTATAAGTCTTTTGTATCTTATATGCATTTGCATATTTTAGACTTACACAGCGTGTAATTGTAAGTATTCCATTGAATATGAAATAAAATCTAATTATGTATCAGTTAATGAAATCATGATTACTGTATCTCCATGAGTTAATATTAGAAAACTCAGTTATTTCTAATGTAATTAAAAAATTATTTGCTTAAAAAATGACGACATGTCCCATATGAAAGTTTGCTAATCTCCAAGATAATACTATGTATTTACATTCTCTTAATTACGATAGCCAATATAAAGAAAGCACCTATATCTACGATATAAATTTATTGATTTATCGCTCCATAGGCAAATTCAGTCAATTTTATATTATACCGTACGATTATTAAAAATTCGATATCTTCATAGGTATATAAAGTTTTAGTGTATTAAGTATAGGTATTCTGCGGCCACGACAGAGCAAAGAGTCAATTTGATCAAGATTCCTTGTTTACTTTTTTCTTCTATATAATTCTGTTGCTCGACAAATATTTGTACGATTTTGAAACGTAGTGACGTGACCTACCACAACACAACTCTGAACAATGTATGACGTCATGGCCTAAAGGGTTTCTTGTCCAAGGCCAATGGGAGAAGCTTGGCCTAATTGCAACGTTGTATCTTAAATTCTGAAAAGAATACTTCTAACAAACATTCTGACTTTCGTCCTTGCAATTCTAGGTAGACTCAAGAGAAAAAAAATCATTTTTATATTATATATATCAGGATGCCCGAAAGTTTCTTTCGTTTTATTAGGAAATAATAGCTCCACAACATTATTTGTTTTATATTATTTTTTCAAATTATGTATGATCCATTTTATTCTATTGCAACAAGAAGAAACTTTTGAGACAACCTTAATACGTTATATTATATATATCATATTTTATATTATATCATTTTTATTACATAAAATAGGTATTTTTCCTTTTATTATCGATATATTAGTCTTTCTTCTTTATATTGAAATTTCTTAATATAAATAATTTGTAAATATATTTATAAAGAATGATCTAATTTATAAACGAAAAATGTAGAATTAATCTTTCTTAGAATTTTTCTGGTATTAGTTTTTTCTTTTGATATTAAAATTAATTTGTTTGTGATTATTAATCTTCGAGGAGAGAAAATTATAATGGCTGAAAATCTGGGATATACATTCTTCTTCGGACGTTTAAAAATCTGACAATTTATCTAAAAGCTTTCGCATTCAGCCTCTAAAGTAACCCAAAAGTGTAAACAAAACTGGAAAATAGCGGAGCATTATATCGCAACGTTTCCTGCACACATATAATTGAAAAATGAGATATTCAAAATTAAGTTTTGCTGTGAATATAATTGGAAAAATATCTTTTTAAATTAAATTTCAATTATGAATTTATAACTTGTCTAAAATTATCGGACGATAATTTCTGCGTTATGCAACGTTTAATACGATAAATTGACATTAATTCGCTGATTTATCGAAATTCAATATTGGTCTTAACCCACATCTATATTTAGGGAATTACTTTGTGCTCTAGAGTATAAGATAAAATATTGGCTAAATTATTAAATCACTAAGTTACTAAATTATTAAATTTCGGATTAATGGTACAAAATTTTTTCACTCAGAATTATTTATTAAAGATTATTGTAATATATAAATATATAATTACTAATTATTAAATTACTAAGTTAGTAAATCGTTAAATGTTAGCTCAATGTCGACGATGAATTATAATAATCTTTTCCATTCCAAAGAGTTTCCTCGATCGCAATTAAATTCTTTATAAAACTTTCGATGTACAATAGACACACTTTACTTTCAATCTCTTTATCAAAGCAAGGAACAAAACGCATTAGCCCATTTATTTCGATCGTGCCGTAAAATTGAGTGTATTATACGGATACCGCACATAAATTCAAGGACGTAATGAAAACCGTAACCAGGTCGATCTCCAGTAACCTCGTGTCGACGACAAATTACTATTTGTAATCTTTCATTGCCAAACGCGATATTAAACCTCTATCATCGTTATCAATCTTCATTTATTATCATTCATTCCATTTAATAATTCATTATTTATATAACGCCAGATATACGTAGGTAAGCGTTGATTAAAATAAGGATAGCTGATACTGAAAGCAAATACGTACCATAAAATCTACAAATTTTATTTTCTATTTACTTTATGTTTCTTATAATATCCACATCTTTTAAAAAATCTTTCAAAAATATTCCTCCAGTTTTATTTCACTCTTTTTCCTTTAAAAAGTAGATATTTCTTTCCTTAGAAATTGTTGTTTATTTACCGAAATATTTCTTTCTTTCGATAAAAATTGCCTCATTCCCCTGATACGACTAAAAACTAGGCGATCGATAAGATGATGTCGAACCGAAAGGAAAAATTTCTCGGTGTCTGCCGAGTATGTTGACCCGCGCTGGTTCGTTGAAAGCCATCAGACTACCCAGAAGATGATTCCATGAATGACACACTCACACGTTCACACCGTTTGCGAATCTATTTCACTTGGTAAGGGTATTGAAAAGATGAATTGCTCAACGTGTTGCTACAGAAAGAAGCTCATTTTCCTACACAATCATGTTGCCGGGCCTCTTTGAGACGCTCCGGAGAACTACTTCGAGGAACCAGTTAAGAGGTTCCAGGCGAGAGGTCAACTCGCACCCTATTTCCTCTAAAGTACACTATCGTTCATAAGTATTACATCAGGACATCTGTTGGATTCATAATATACACGTGTTAATTGAAAAAATCAATCGGTCAGAATTTTTTACTTATGAACAATTGGCGAAAATTTGTGTTTAGGTCTTAGACTAAGTTTAGAACATTTATATTCATTAAAATGTGTTTATACACGTAGAAACAAGTGTTTATTGATTTTGTTATTGGATTAAAATGAAACATGTTCCTGCATAGGAAGTTGGGAAAATTGATCGTAACATAGTATCGTGTGGTTACGTAACACAAGTGTTTCGTAAACTATCGACAACCTGTCGATAGCTGTCAGTCACGTAGAAGTGAGCATCATTTTGTAATAGAAAATATTATCTTACTTGCTGAAGCTTTCCACATAAATTGGACATTTCAATAAGAGCGAACTACATATATATGTGAAACGAAATCAAAAAATTTCTTTTGACTATAAATTAAGCCTTTGCATCAAATCAATATTAATAAATGATAAATAACTGTGATATTTTACGCGTTTACTCGAAGTTTAAAGATACAGAGGTACAAAAAAGGGAATGTATGTACTACACGAAAATATATAAAATGTATAAAACGAGTCTTTCTACTTAAATTGTATTTCTATAGTTATGCCCATAAAAATATAAATTTCCATAAAAATCCGCAGTCTGATAATAAAAATCTTTATTGTTGGCGAATCCATCACCTATTGTCGAATCAACTACAAAAGACACATGGCTTTTCTTTAGGACGTTGGCATCACGTACAAAAATTGACAAGTTTCAAGAAACAAAATTTCAGTCCTAACGAAGAACCACATCTCTGTTCAGCAGACAAGATGTTAACAAACTGCTATGTATTCTTCCAACAGAATATTTCTAGAATCATGAAACAGTTCATATTTTTATACAGTGTCATCGTTCTTGCTCCTATAAATAAAGATATAATTACGATTGGAAAATTGGGTCAGAAAGATATTTCTTCTCGGGCCGAAAAGATGAGGACGAAGCGCATAGTTGGTTCCAAAAGGAATTCGATACACGTAAAGTTCTTACTTCTTCCTCGGCAATTCGTGTACGAGGTTGCTTTTAAGGTCATCCATTTCCTCGGTTGTTGTATTCCCAGCATTGTTCTTGCTGCATCGCGACACATATTCCCGCCAAACAGATTTCTGATCTCTTGCTATTGCTTGTGCCTTAATGAACAATATGTTTAAAAGTAGTTTGCCTCTATCCTTTCTCTTGACAACAGTTTCAAGCTGTTAAGGACCAAGCAACAGTTCATCATAATGTTACGCGTACTTCAATTTCTTTAAATTTCATAAAATTGTAGAAGTTAGATGGAAGAAACGGTGATGACAAAAGTATTAAGCAAATCTTTCGAATTCTCCTTCAAAACTACAACGTTAAAGCACGGAATTCGATAATGTAAAATGATCGAAAAAGATTTGCTAGCGAAATGTTGCGTAAACAGCATTGGCTTATAATGGATTAAGATGAAATGTAATGTTTTAAATGATAATATAAAAAGCATGATTATCTGCTTAGATAGAGAAAGAAATCTCGTGCATTCCGATTGATTGCACTTACCTTAATCGAAAAATCATGATAAGGAAAATTAGGTAATGTGCCTTTTTTGTTGCTTTTACGGAAATGTACCCTAATGTACTGTACATGACTTGTATAAGAAAAACACTTGAATAATGTATATTGGAAAATGTTCTACGATGTGTATATAATCCGAAGGTTGCCTTATCGTTAACCGACGTTTATCTGCAGGTTTTAAATGGATTTTCCTTGGAAATTTATTTCGTATGTGTAGATATCGACACAAAATAAAGACTTTACTTGTTAATTTATAAATATATGTTACCCTGAATAATAATAGATAAGTAGATTCATGAATGTGGATAATAGGGATTATTTAAAGAACTATCCGTTTTTAAATCAGTCTTTAAATATCACAAAGAATTATCTTATATTTTTGCTTAACGTTTCACACCACAGTTTTCTACAGGTTACGGAAAGTAAATATTCCTTCCTATAGTGTAATTATGTACTTTACAAAGAGAAAGGTGAATACACGTAAAATTCCTTTTATCATACTCGTGCTATAAACACTACATAAAAATAACATTCTTGTGTAACCACATCAACATTGACTACGTTATTTTTATATGAAACTATGAACTTTGTTTGTCTCGTTGCTATCAAGACCGATTATCACAATCGAGGTTGTCGACGCTACTCTCTATATGTTTCATTTGTTAAATAAACTATTTAGTTAAACAACTAATGATACTGCGTATACATATTGATTTTGATATTGAGAATTTTATTCTCGGTTATTTTGTTTTATTATGTCAGATTAAAATAAGAATTATCAATTTCGAAATTCCGAAAGTTTTAGAATAAAACTGTTATAATTTTATTTCATCGTTTATAAATTGCCTTGAAATAATTCACGTTAGTCACATTTATTCGTACCTTCCAATGTTATCGACATTCTTTATCGTGATCGTAACACACAAAACACAGACATTCCAACACGTTTCTGTCGAGCATGATGTCACTAATATGGAAGATGATCGAAAAAAAATAGCCCGATCAAAGATAAACTTTTTTCCACTTTTTACCAATCAACGATGAATCAACATGTATATTTTAAATAGCAATAAAGGTGATCGTAGTTACTTATCCTTCCATCTCGGTAAAATATCGTACCTTTTTATATGGAGATGTCGGGTTAAAAATTTTAAAAATTTGGAGACAAATGATGCACCAGTGAGAGAAGATCAAGCAAATGCAATCATGTTTTTACTCTTGGGCGCAAGCTGATAATCGTGACATAATGAAACAAAACGAACGTGGTGATTCATCTGGAATTGTTTTTCATCGACTGCTTTTTTTTTCCTTCTTTTCTTTCTTCATAGCCGATTATGTAAAGACGATGATTAATCGTTGACGTCCCAGCGTCACGAGACATCGATCTATCAACGAATTGCATTTCGTGTATTTTTAGTCTTTCCAGTTAAGTTTACAAGCGGAGTTTACTTTCTCTACTTTTACATTTATTTTCCTTATTAACGTTTAATTGGTCTTACGCAATGGAAATTAATGCAGTTGGGACTTATTCAACTACTTTATTTAGTTATATTGGGAACAAAGTAATTAAAGATCGGAATTTTCCAGACAAGTAGACTTTAAAAGGAAATGACAAAAATCGGAATATTTTGTCTTCATGGTTCATGTGAAATGTACATATATTATTTATTTCTAAATTAATATCATTAATATTGTATGAATGTAAAAAATTAACGGCTTGAAAACGGCTTGAATTGTTCAAAATCTTTCCAAAAAAGTCTACATTCCTTCAATAACTCGAATAACCAAATTTTTTCACAATTTTAACTACATCTCTGTCAATCAACCGCCAACAAGCTCATTCCTAATCTGTCATTCATCTGAAATGAAAAAGAAACACTGGACAGAAGTCGACAAGCAAACAAAGAAAAACACGAAATCGAGGAAGCCAGTAAAAAGAAGCGAAAGGACGAAAAATGTTAAAGAAGAAGCATAAACCGCGGAATGCTGCCAGGCAAGAGGATCGAAAGGCCTTTAAGCTCCACGCGGAGGAGGAGAAGGTCGGATCAAGGCTTCGTGGAGTTCGATTTTCGGCGTCTCAAGCGAAAAACAGATGAACCAAATGGTTTCCTGTTTCGTCTCTCACGCGAGAATTCTATGTGTATGTGAGCGCGTGCAGTTCAGAGCGTGACGAGTAGCGATGGGCTTAAGTACGTCGCAAATAGACTCAAACATCGATCATCTGGTCTTAAATCCTGTAAACCATGGTTTCGCAACATTTGTAGGCCGAGAGAGACCCACTTTCGTCAACGATAATTTTTTTCCCGGCCCATTCGAAGATTACACGGAATGTAATTGCAGTCGAGAATTAATCGATAAGCAATTCAAAATTACTTTAACATAGATCTGCAGAAAACTAAACAGAAACAGTAATTCTCACGCGATCTTTAACTTACAATCGTTCATCCGACGATTCTCGATGAGTAAGAGTAAAACTCTTTCAATGAACATGTAATTACTCCCATGTTTTAGTATTTAACGTGATTCGTACTTTGGGAATCCACGCTTTATACTAATTTATAGAGCTTTTCACGAAAGTATCTTCACGTTTACCATAAAAGATTTTTATGCTTTTGTTGGTAATTTCGCTAGCATTGATAATAAGGCAAAATACATCGTGATCATATCGATAAAATTTGAAACGAATCTCAAAATGTATATGAAATTTGTGTCTGTTCTTTTGACACATTGTGATATTGACGCATATGGTGCGTCACATCGGTTTAATTATTATTATTATTTGTGTCATTGAACTCGTGATATCGAACTTGATCCCATCACTAGTGTGGCAGTGCACCTTCCATGGAGAATGCTCTTTCGCAGGAGAGCGTGCTGATGGAATGAGTGTGGCCATTCCGTACCGTGGAATGTTGCTCTACCGGCTCGATAAGCTGCATGGTATCAGAGATCTCGTAGGCGCCATGACTCGTGTTGATTACTCGATTTCAGCGTTATTGCTACTGGACGAGTTATTTGTGATCCTAGGGCCCTTCAGCTGTGGAATAGATGGCACAACGCTAAATAGGTGTACGTAAAGTGGATATATACGACGATGGTTAAATACAAAGACAGTGTGAGATTTCCGTGTTGGAAGAAAGTTGTTTAGTTTCTGTTCGTTTTCTAGTTCTCGAGAGGATAAATGGAGAATTTATGATCTACTGAAGTGAAGATTTCATAGAAATGATGTATGGTGGGTTGAAAATTTAAGAATGTGTTAGTTGTGATTGTATATATGTAGTTTTGTTCAGATGTTTATATATATCTAATGATATATTACTATTAAGTTAGTTCAGCTTGAGAGAGTTTCTATTTCACTTAAAAAATGTGCAACTTTCCGGTCGGTAGAATTTTTATTTATTAATGTATTATATCTGACTAAAACTTAGTTATTTTATCACGATTTCTGGAATTTCTATTTTACTTTAGAATCGGAAAATAGTATTTTTAATTTAGCTTTCAGTTATTCGATTCCTATTTGAATAGGAATTTCTAAATTTTTTTAAATCGTTTTATTAATTAGAATAAATGGTATCCAGTTGAAGGTTTCTAATTTATTTTAATATAATTTTTGAAATTTCTTTGTTATTTTAAAAATAGCTTTTCTCTATTTATGTCGGTTGGATTTTCTAATTAAAGGAAGTAGATAATATTTTCGAACAAATTATTTTATATTCAGAATAATCTTACTTCAAGATTAATAAATTAATCTATTCACAGCTCGGCTCATTCAGTTATCCTAACTTATGCTACGAATTATTACAATCGAGTTGATAACGCTATGAATTATTGAATAAGGTTGAAATTATAAATATTGCAATGAACTTGAGTCATGGGATTTCAATCCACCAGAATTCGACTTTTTCAGCATCTGGATTCTCCCAGCTCCTACCGTTCAAGGTTCTCGTTATGCAATCTACGATTGTGCAATATATTGATGTTTATAAATAGAAAATGGACGGAATAATTTTTCTTTCCAGTATAAGTACCCAAAAAAGTTAAAATAATAAAACATCTGTAAAATATATAAATCTATAAAAATATAAAAATTTGTTTGTTACTAACATCTGGTCTATTCTTGATCGTCAAATTGTATCAGTAATTTTATTCTACCAATTAATATTTTTCACTATTGCCACAATTGAACAAAATTCGAAAGAAATTTATCTACAATTTATTGTTATACAACTTCTTATTATTATTGTTATACTACAATTTCTTTGTCCAATATTCAAACAATTAAAGTGTACTGTTAAAATGGAATAAATTGGTACATGGAATAATTTTCGCTAATTACCTAAATAAATGGTTCTTTAATTGCTTTAAAATTATTCTTATCGCACAATTATACGTTTCACCTGGTGATCCAATCGTGAGTCGTAACAACTTAAATGAGAAGAACGAAAGATCTAAATGTATTTTATGCAGATTGTTATAACTGTTATGTATGTATAGTGCTCGCGTAACATAGTAATGTAGTAATTCTGCTCGACTCCGGTATTGATGCAATGTGTCCCCATTAACAACCGCTTTGTTTCAATGAAAATGCTGAGCTTGCAATCCAAACATCTTGATTGCGTCGCGTTCACAAAACGTCGCACTCTCAAATTTATAATTCCACGAAATTGATATTCGAGACGTAATTCTTATGAGAATACTCTAAGATAATTTATTATCGCCTGGAGAGGATCAAATTTTTTATTCCAATAAACACTCTCACGCGCGACAATTATTACACAGAAAAGATTACATGAATTAAAATACACCAATATGTATTTCTATATTCTAAATTAGTATTTAAATATAACTAAATGTACAAAGTAAAATAAAGTCTTCTAGAATTTAATGGTCGAATAAGAGGAAAAAAACTAATACCAAGGTAACAGGAACACGTGAATTATTTTTTGTACCATTAAAAGTTTCGAATTAAACACGCTCCTTGAATCGTGTTTTTATAGAAAGTATTTCTGATTAATGGCAAGTGTGCTAAAGACTATATTGCTTTGTGCGTCAAAAACTGTTTTCTACGTATTAGCAGTTAAGTGGACTAAGAAAAAGACAATTAAGGAGACGTCGATGATTACGTTATTACATTCGCGGTAAAACAGATGGTATGTTAATAAATTATTTTTATAGAACGATTTATAAAATGATCGGTCTCGGTCAAGGAAGAGTATCGTATAGATGAATTGAATTATTTCATTCTATCAATCAACAGATTTTTGATTCGTTAGTAAAGTCAACATTTGGCAAACCAAGTATTTCTATGAAAGGAAATTATGTCAGATTTATTTATGAAATACCATTATTTATTTAATTATTAAATGAAATTACTCAATTCGATTCAATTACAAGAGAACATTCGTATCTATGATTTTCATGGATTAAAGAAACAATGATACACGGCTGCGATAAAATGTACTTACAATGTACAACCGCTACACGACAGTTCGATTATGGAAATCATAAAGTTTTGTCAGTACAACCACAATTGTGTACGGTGCGAAATCAAATTTGCATGTGTGCCAGATTTAGGAGATGTAACGAGTCCAACAAGCTATTCCAACTAATTGTCACTGTTATCCTACTGTTGACCTAATCAGACTCCATCTCCCTCCATATACGTATACAAGTAGACACAATTCCAATGAAATACAATGGAAGAGCTCAAAAGAAAAAATAACAATGTTTGTCGCTTTCTAGGAAATCTTCTAGTATGTTTAATTTCTGTTCAGTACATTTCAATTTCTTGTGACGAAATATGCATCATATTACACTATTTCTATAAATGTATCAATAATTATTACATCATAAAGGAATTATATTTGAATCACGAAATTATAGAACCTTGATAAAGATTGTTTTTGTAGAATTATTTCATTTTCATTTGACTATATAAGCCAGAACATAAATCATGTTTCATCATACCAGTTCCATGAAAAAGTCAAAAGTTTGACAAGGATCGTGCTTATTATGAACCTCTCGATCGTAACCAACTTTATACACATTACTAAGTTACCTTTGCATTCTTAACGAATATTGCAGTTTAACGATCTCCAGTTACCACGCAACATCGTGCGTTATATCGTGAAAGTTAATCGAACGATGGCTCCAATATGATTCAAAGAGAAGAGAATTTCGAAACAGACTGCTATTTGTCGTATATGTAATCTTCACTCTGCTATAGTCCCGTAATCGAAAGAAATAGCATAGCATCGTGGATAAAGATTTGTAACGATCGTTCTTAATTGGATATCAAATCAGGACAGTCGATGTGCATATAATCTAATTAGCTATTTGGCTTATGTTATTTACGGTGATAATCCACGGATAGAAATTTACAATCGTTCGTGTATTAGCTGTCAGTGCTACAAGAGAATGATGATATAGAGACAGTATATAAAAATGATTGGTCAGAATAGAGCATTGTAATTAAAATCGCTTAAATATTATATTTAAATATTAAAACAAGTATTTATGTCTTGCTTATATTTTGCATACTTCTATATATTCCGTATATATTTGCGTATTAAAATTTTTCATAAATACATAAAAATCCGCAGTCTAATAATTACTCAATTCATATTTCACGCGATAAACTAAATAGTATAATAAATATGATAAATAACAAATCACAATACATGTCATGAATTATTAATTTATATTTCATTATGATTTCTGTCCATACAAATGAATATCCATAATAATATTTTCATTTAATTTTTGATTACAGGTGAAAGGAATTTCTCGACTTAGGCTAAGATGTCACATCACAGCGACGACAACATGCTGATAGCAACCTCGGACTCTTTCTGGGAGCCAGGTAACTATAAACGAACGACCAAGAGGATCGAGGATGGCCATAAGCTCTGCGACAGTTTAATAGCTCTAGTCCAAGAAAGAGCAGAGATTGAGAAAAGTTACGCGAAAGCGTTGAAAAATTGGTCGAAAAATTGGAACGACAAGATCGAAAAAGGACCGGAATATGGAACCACCGAGGCTGCTTGGAAAGGAGTTCTCGTTGAATCGGAGAGGCTGTGCGATCTCCACCTCAGGGTCAAAGAGAATCTCTGTAACGACATCATTCACCAAGTGAAAACGTGGCAGAAAGAGACCTATCACAAAGTACGTGCTCTTTTTTTGTGAATAATCTTTGACATATCGAGATGAAAGTCTATGTTTCCTTTTCTGTTCCCTTTCTTTTCTTTTTTCGTTTGCTTTTTCTTTGTATTAAATGTTTGATTAGTGGATCGGTATTTTGGAACAATGTTGAATAAATCAAAATTTAAACTTAAACTTTCACATTTCTTTCTCCGTTTTATCTTTATTTTACTATCTTTACAAATAATTCTTTTCCCACATAGGTTTTCATAATAATTAATAAATTGCACACTTGGATGTGGTTCGAAATTGCAGTCAATGATGACGTTGAAAGAGCGAAAGGAGATGGAGGACGCGTTCAAAAAGGCGCAGAAACCATGGGCGAAGCTTTTGCAGAAGGTTGAAAAAGCAAAGTCCGAGTACCACAACAGCTGCAAAACCGAACGAACCGCGGCGAACATGGAAAGGAACGCATCGGCGGACAGTTCGCTTTCCCCTGACCAGGTAAAACGATAGTCGTCCTCTCTATGTCGATTACAGTAATGAACAGTTACATCATTCTCACTCGTACGTTATCGACGACTAGCGCAATCGTTACGTTACATATTTGAATCACAGCGATTGTCATCGTGTTCGCTTTCAAAAGGTACTTTTCGACCACTCATTGTAATGTATTGAAGAAAACAGAGTACTTTGAACGCTTCGTTCAAGTTAGAACGATTAAAATTATGACACTTGAACAAATGGTTGAGAGAATTGTTTACTATTCAGAATCATGTTCGATGGAAACTTGTAATTAAATGAATAATCATAATCAACATACAGTGTTTTCATCTTTAAATTTGTAACAATTATTTGAATATCCGTAGAAGTAAGTCATTGCATAAGTTATTGGAAAATTCCCCAGTCTTGTATGACTTGGAATTAAGTAAGAAGAAAGTTTTTTTATTATCTACATATTTGATTAAAAGTTTACATTAAATAATCTATTAGACGATCTGCATTTTAAAAACAAGGAAAAGTTTTCTTAATTAAAATTCTTTTACGCCGTGTTTCGTTTTCCTGAATATCCTGGATAGTTGTTAGATAATAAAACGAGATGAAATCGAAGTTAAACTAATGGAAATTTCACAGTATTTGAATGGGACGATTCTAAAAATTAGGACGTAATTATCTTACATCTAATCTAATATTTAAAATATGTATAATTTCTATTAACGCTTCCACTAATGTTGGGGATATATATTTATATATATGTATATATGTATATATGTCGGAGATGAAAGGACATCGGAGCCTTCCCTTTGGAATTTCGGGAAAATCCCCTAACACCGTAATCTAGATTCTATCATACGCGTAATTAAACAATTGTCGTCTTTCGATCCGATTGTATTCGTTCGAGATTTGTGATAATGAGCTTGGGCTCGAGGCGACAGCCAGTCGCCGAACGTAGCCGTGGTCACGGGATGAACGCTTTGCCTAACAAAGGTATGGAGTAATTCTATAGCTCTTCTTAAAAGAAATATTTGTAGCGGCACGCGACAGTAAATATTCCAAAGGTTTCTGTCCCGTGGCTCGCCACATGCAGACCCTATTCTTCGAGTAAGATGACTGCCAGATGTCGATGCGTCTCCACAGTACATGATCAGCTAGCCCGAGGGCCGTTATAAACACTAAGATCTAGTTACCTAAAGTCCTTCAAACAGACAAACAGTCTTTGTCCCAACTACGGGAAGATAGGGGAGATCTATTTCTTTCAACGAACGGCGTCTCCCACTAGCAACTTTCCCTCGAGGGCGGCTAGCATCTTTTCTAACCACCGATATGGAGATTGATCAATTAGCAGCAACGTTAATTTCCCTTACTTTCTGAACGAAGACTATCCTCGACGAATCCGATGATCTCGTGTCCTTAGACACACCCCATCATAGTTTTCCTCTGCAGCATCATCGCGACGAAAAGTCATTCTCTCGTGAGGTCGTATTAGCGAGTGACTTAGCGTCTGTACGCTCGGTGGATATCCCACATTTTAGCAAAGAGTCCGACTTAGATTTTGTGAGTATGTTCCTTTATCATCCCGTTGACCGCGGATTCGTTATTGAACCTAGGATCATTGTCATTAGTCTCACGAGTATCTAATTACCACGATTACTTGTCCAATTCTATAATAATCGTATTTGCACTAGTCAATGTCTTCCCTATTGCATAACGACAATGTGTAATCCCCCCTAACCCTAATTCTAATGTAAACCCGACATATATATAAATTACTTTAAGAGAGAGAGAGAGAGAGAGAGAGAGAGAGAGAGAGAGAGAGAGAGAGACGAATTTTACAAGCGATATTTTTTGACATGAAACGATTCTCCAACCACTTTAAGTAGCACATTATATTTTTTTTAAATAAAAGAAGTTACATCCGTTGTTCTATATAGAAGGTATTACGTACAATTCTACGAAAATCAAATTTTTCTCTCTTCGAAGCGACAGTACTCTTGACAAAACATAACGCATACGTACGTACTGATACACAATGTGTACTTACATGTGCGTAATACTAACATTTAGTATGTATCTCAATTACGCAATCGCGGCTGAATATAAAAGTAGATACTGTTGTTCTTTAGCAAGTATTATTTTCAGATGGCCCGAGGCTCTGAAAACGTATGTGAAACAAAAAAAAAACATCTCGTGTTTTAATTTTTATCGAAAATCTGCATGTCGTGTTGTCCTGTGTCCTTGAGAATTATCGATATTTGTACTCTGTCTTTTCGCTTCCAAATTTTTCGTGAATGTCCGAATGATCCTTTTTTTTCCTGCACGTTTCAGTCGTGGACTGTAAACTTTGTTAAATTTTTCAGCTGCATTATTAGATATTGATTGTGAAATTTAATGTTCAACAATTTTTACGTACAATACAGTTACACGAAATATTTACAATATCATTTTTTTGAATATTAAATATTAAATAAAATAAATATTTAATATTTTATGAACAAGAGTAGATCGTAGAATTTTGTTAGTGCACAAAATTATTTTCCTTTATTTTGGGTTGCATCACTTTCTGTTATTTTTGAGAAGATTTCGAAACCTGTTTTGAAATGATATTTTTATAGAAATAAAATATCTGGAAAAAACGTTACTCTACGTCTCGAGTGTTTTGAATTTGATAAATCGCCAAACGAGAGGCGATCTTCTGAAAAAACGACGTTTTTAGATGACAGTTTGTGGATGTGATGCATGGGGCCACAGAATACGAAAATCCTTTAGGAAATCTAAAATAGGAGACGTTCAGCTTGTATGTATAATAATAATGCATGCAGCATGTATGTTTAATTAACATTCTCTCATTTTTCATTACAGAAAGCTCTGTTGGTAAGCAAAATCTGTTTCACGCTTTCTTTCGAGTAATAATTTTATCACGTAAACATCGAGCTTTTAAATGGTTATTGTTCTAAGATTCAAAATTCAATTTTTTAAATAATTCAAGATGAAAGTTCGAAAAAAAAAAAATAGATTTTTTCTATATTACCTAGAATATTCTAAATTTGGAAAACTGAATTTTTAGATTTTTATACAACTTGACAAATTTGAAATCTATATTCAACAAATAATTTATTGCTTATCATTTAAAGAGTAAAGTTTATACCAAAATTCTAGATGACATTCTCATATGTTTGTATTTCAATTAGCAAAAGATGTAAAGAATAGACAGAAGTAACGAAAGAATTAAAACACTATTAAAAAAAGTTTTAAATAGAAACTTTCCAATTTATCTTTTAGCGAAATCAAATATTATACATATAGAACAGAATTATAAATCCATGAATTCTTTCATATATAATTCTGCAATTTACTTCGATAATTACTCGATGATTGCTCGTTATCTCTGTTTAGAAGTGAATTATAGTGGCCTAATACTTTTCAGCATAGAATTTGCTCTCTCTATCCCCTTTATGCATAAATTTTTAAATCTTGTGAACCACTATGCTCTAATTGCTTGGCCAGTTACCTACCTTCTTCAATTGTAGATTTGTAATTTCCAAGAAACTATAAGTCAATCTATTAAATTATTCCATTCTCAAAATCAAATTATTAATTTCATATATATATATATATATATATATATATATATATATATATATATATATATATATAATGTGAAACTTTAAAGTTTTTACATATTATATATTAAATGTTCATTTTCTAAATTTCTTTTTGTTTATTATGCGCTTCTTCTTCTTACTCTTACATCTATACATGTAAATGTTACACAACAAGAAGTTATGCTTACACGACTTACTCTTATATATCGTATTGTAATGAACTGTAAAGAATGTTTCTGAGGAGTACCATGAGGTAAGAAAAATAAAAATATCGCTAATCATTATTATGCATGAGTCCAGATAGCATTCTGACTAACAATAATGTAAGCTTTTCAAGCTTCGTAGTAGTTGCGTTACTAGAAAAAAGAACAAGTTCAAGGATATTCTGTACAGTTCCTTACAGTATTTACAACTCCCATTTTACATTCTTTCGCGCCAGATATATCTATTCTCTTTTTTTCTCAAATTTCGAAATTTTTTTATAAATATTTCACTTATAAATTTTATTTCTCTTCATTCATAACTACATTCAGAAGAAACTACTCCACACAGTATTTCTACACAAACTTTACAAAATACAAAATACACGATACAATAAATAACTAAAAACTTCTCGATCTGTTTTATTACAATACTTATAATACTTACTGTGTTACAACTTTATTGCACTAGTAAATCCTGTAGGTATTTGTTACGTAACTGCTAAACCTACATAGAAATCACGCTTACCTTTTCAAAGGTATTTTTTTGCCATCTCGATAGTGCGCTAAATAAGCTTGAGGGTAAAGAATTGGAATTATTATCATAAATAACAGAATATTGTTCAGAACATGTTTCGACATTTATAACAATAATAATGCAATATTAATTAATCGCTTCGATATAAAATTAAGAACATTTTCTCTTCGTTATTTTTCTTTAGATTACCAACGTGTTGGGTTTGTACCAAGATCTTTACCTTCAATGTAGACGGTGAAATTATTAAATTAAAAATTGAGTATTTATCGTATGTCTTCTTCTATTTAATTAACAGGTGAAGAAAATGCAGGACAGGGTGCAGAAAACGAAGGAAGAGGTACAAAAAGCGAAAGAAAAATATGAAGCTGCGTTGCAAGAAATTAATCAGTATAACCCAAAATACATGGAAGATATGACACAAGTGTTCGAAAAGTGTCAAGAAATGGAGGCGCAGCGGCTTCAATTCTTCAAGGATGTTCTCTTCGGCATTCACAAATGTCTCAATATATCTCAGGATCCAATGTAAATTACTGTTTGTTACTTTCGTTTACACTCTTCGATGAAAATTATTATTTTCGAGAGTGTGTTGTATAATGACTCGCGAAAGTATTTGAAGCATTTGAATTGAATAATTTATTTCAAGTATTTACATTACGAATACCTTTAAAGCCCAAAATTAAAATCATGTGTTTTATAAATTTTCAAAATTTACTAAATTACAAAGTGAGTTTATTTCTTTAGAAAGAAATTTAAAACAAAAGATTTGATTTCATTTGGTTTACAGACTTCCACAAATATACGAAGAATTCTATCATACAGTTAACAACGCGGACCATGAAAAAGATCTGAAATGGTGGTCGAACAATCACGGTGTAAATATGGCGATGAATTGGCCACAGTTCGAGGTAAGTCGACAAAATACAAATATACGCATTACAATAATTCTTTCTCATCGCATGTAAACTCTTGCTGATGGTTGAAGATCTGATGTTAGAAAATATAGCCGTAGCGTGTATTGAATATCGTTCTTGTTCTTTCCTTTTTATAACTGCATTAATATCGTCCATTAGTTATATTCTGTATGTCTGGATATTCTGTAGTATTTCATTCGAATTAATATAAATATCGCCAATCTGTTTCTATACTCTACCGATGGAAAAACAAACCTGTCGTTATTTCGTGTGTCTGTTATAACTTCTAGAGAAAGCAATTATTATGAGCTTCTTATTTTTATTCATTAAATACCGCTCATAGGCATCTTTTTATTGGAAAAAGATTGAGGCACTCTGTGTAGCATAGTATCGAATTTCTCTCAAAGCTTCCAATCAAAGAAAGAAAGAAATACAAAAATGAAATATATCCCCTGAGATTGAAATATTTTCTGGAATGCATGCATGTGATTGTTCTTTTTTTTTTGGGCGTTGCTATTACGCAGGACTACACAGAGGAGTTCCGTGACATCACCAAGGGCTCAAAATCGAAGGAGGCTCTTCCGGCTGGCTCCATCACGCTCATCAATCAACGCCCGGTCGGCGAGGATGTGCATGTAAAGTTTTGTTACGTTTTACACTTATCCATTTGCTTATTCTTCGTTCACATGCTACTCAATGAACGAAGATTCACACAAATACATATACGTATACGCACATAGAAAAAAGAAAATGAACTTTTTTTACTGATCAAGAACCACGAAATAGTGTCGTAACAGGCAAACACGACGAGGTCACCGAGGATGGGTTTCCTTTTTCAGCTTCTGGCTCGCCTAACTTAACTGAATTAACCGTAACCCGCTATGCGCTTGTTTTTGCACGTGATCGCAGATCTATATCGCGAATTCACGCCGAGCATGTTTCCACTGTTCGATCCTGGAGCGAATTTGCAATAAGATTAATACGTTAACCGAGGAAGATGTCATTTGAATTTACTTGAAGTTACACATTTCTTCCTTGTCTCCTCTGTAAAAAGAATTTTATTAAAACATGTCGACGCTTTCTAAGAAGTGTAATGAAAATATCCAGATGATTGTAAAGATCTAGCGGTGTAATGTCAGCAAGGTCGTTTCAAATCTCTTTATCTATTTATAATGCATGCCGATGACGCGAATCGAACGTGCATCCATTATGCAGGCGATCGTAAATGAGTAAGACCAGCAAACTGATGCCGCGTGTCAAAATACAAAAGAAATTCGAATACTGTAAATGTTTATTCATTTGTAATAAATTTAAAGGTGTACAAATACACAAAATATATAAAATATCCGAACTATAGTATAAGCAAATATATAAAAATACACAAGATTCATATATATAGGATTTTTTTAATGTTTAGACTTGTAATTTGGATCTCCAAAATTTCGTAATGAAATGCAGAAAACTTTAGAAAAACATACAATTATGAAATTGGACTTACATGAAATTGAACATTCATATTTAAATTTACATAACTGCATAATGATCTCTTGTGATACTACATAATTTCTGCTAATTGATTTTAGTTATTTTGATTCGTCCATTGAAGAATACCTGTATTATACACATTTATGAATGACAGATCTGTATAGTAAATTCGCTCTATATTTACTCGCACGTTTAACAAACACGATCGTTAGTATACGTATTTATTTATTATTATTATATAGAGAAACGGAGCGTTAAAATAAACATGCTTGCAACCAGAAATCATGCGCACAGTTAATTCGCACGAAAAAATTGTCACAGCCGTAAGTGTAAATTACGTTCATCCATTGTAACAACGAATACATATATTGCCACATTCGTTACCGCATGATGTATGACAACGATCTTTGTAGGTAATAGGTACCTGTGCGACGCAATTTAACTTCATTCCATTGCAACACGTTCGTTTTCGTTTCATCTTAAATTATACCACTTCTTTTTTTTATTATGATACAACTTTTTATAACATGATAATAAATTTTTATCATATGTGAAGCTTATACTCTTAAGCTTAAAAATAACAAATTAAAAATACTGCAAACAGGTATTATAATTGTATATATGTGCTTATCATATTAAATAATTAATAGATACACATAGCCTGACGAAAGTATTCAAACACCGTTTATGAATATATTATATGTATTGTACGAGACATCGTGAAATTTTATTGGCTCTCATGACTATATTGATAAAGTTTAAAATGAATCTCAAAGTATATGTAAAAATTACAAGACATTTGGTACAATTATATGCATGTACAATGCACAAATATATATTTCGCAGAGATCATGAAAGTATCATAGTAAACAAAGTAGTATGCTGATAAACGTGTCACAAATAATCGAACCGGTGACCTACCATAATGTGTCAGTAAAATGTGTCAAAAGAACAGACACAAATTCTAGATGCATTTTTAAATTCATTTTAAAATTAATATGATCGTGGTAATCGTCTCTTATTACTGTATTAATGAAAGTTCAAAATGGTTTACATAACAAACACAATCCGAACATAAAAATTTTCTATGGTAAATGTTCAAATACTTTCGTGAGTCGGTACAGAGATGAAAAATTTCTAGATATACTATAATTGGTTGCACGCATGATTTAGATAACATTATAAATATTTAATATACATATTTAAATTATAAAATTGTGTGTATATATATATATATATATATATATATATATACAAATGTAACTTTAAATTTTATAGAGCGATGTATATACAATGATGTAATAAATATAATGATCTTTCATTAACGTAGGAGTACCCACCAGTTAATAACAAATCAAAATCGAAGCCCAGTTCCCGGGTAATATCAACAGATGGAGGCCATGGGGATAGCAAAACCGACACGATGAATTCCAGCAAACACTCTTCAGAGAAAAACAATCATGATGGTAATGCTGTAAACAGGACCTCCACGATGACGTGAGCATTCAAAATAATTTCATAATAAGAATTAATAATAATAATATGGTTAATTGGATTTCTCTGTTTTAAATACAAAAAACTTCGTCTTCTATTCATTAAATTGAAGATCTTCAAAACTATGTGTGTATTTCTAAACTTTTACTATTCTCTAATAATAATAATAATTCACTATTAGAAAAATCTTATTAAATCCTAGAATTTACATTTTTATATTGTTTTATATTTCATAAATAGCCACTATTAAAAATTTTTTATTAAATGATGGAATTTTAATTACACAGATTTAATTATAGGATTTTTTAATTTATATTGTTTTATATATTAGTACACCTGTATAAGTATATAGACATAAACAAAGCTAGTGTATCAATATGAATAGAAATTGGAAATTTTTCTTTCCACAGTAATGGTACAAACGTTAAGCAAGAATCAAATCCATTTGAGGAAGAAGAATGGGATGAAGACAGTGGCGAACCATTGGTAGATAATGGAGAACCAGGTGTACTTGTACGCGCGTTATATGATTACGAAGGAGCCGAAGCTGATGAACTTAGTTTTAAGCAAGGTATTATATAAACTATATACAGGGTGCTTGGTAACTGGTGGTACAAGCGGAAAGGGGATGATTCTACGCGAAAAAAGAAGTCGAAAATATAGAATAAAAAAATTTTTTTTTAATTTTTTTTTTAAATTTTTCGATCGAGACAGTGAGATTCGTTATAACGAGACGTGATAAAGTGCACGCGTACCAAGCGAAAATTCAAAATCGAATTTCTTGAGAACAAAGCCTCAAACGAAAAATTTTTATTCTATATTTTCGACTTCTTTTTTTCGCGTAGAATCACTACCCCCTTTCCGCTTGTACCACCAGTTACCAACCACCCTGTATACAACATATACATATTATTAAATCACAGTACATATTTAAGCATTTTATTATACAGAACCGACCTAGGTCTTAGCTGGTCCAATTAAATGGACCACCCTATAAGCATGTATATAGAATACGATTTAAACAATTTTTAAATTTTCATAGGCGATGTATTCGATAAATTAGAAGACGAAGACGAGCAAGGATGGTGTAAAGGACGAAAAGACGGTAGAGTGGGTCTCTATCCGGCAAACTACGTAGAACTTGTGTCTCCGTAAAGCTACCACATAACGCCAAATTACATGAACATTGTTAGTTACTTAACACGTAACGCATACGAAAGCAAAGGAAAAAAACGAAATTTTTATTTTGTTGTTTATTTCTTTACGAAATAGCGAGTTTGTTGAAAAAATAATAAGAAAATTTGTAAATGTCGTTAAATAATAATTACATGAGACTCTATATTAGGGATCGTTTATTTTGTGTGATATATAATGAGCGTTGAAAAAGACGAGAAAGATTATAAAATCTTACGGCTCGATGTTACGATTGAAATTCAAAGAAAACTGTTATAAGAGTGAAAAGGGAAAAAATGCATACATCTACTTCATTCTACTTCTCAGATCGATGTAGGGTCGATACGATAGAACTTAAAAAACGAAACTTTTACTCCTGATGGGTAATTGGTTTCCATAGATAGTTAGGGTTCTCTATATCCATCTATATAAATTAGCGCTAAACGATAAGATGGATACACATACACCACGAGTATATTATAAGTTTAGATTTTTGAGATACTGTACAATTTCAAAACATTTTTCGACTCATTATTAGCATTGTTGCTATGAAATATTTTGGCTAGCGCGACGAAAAGTATATTTAATTTATTGTTATTCAAATGATACTATTAAAACCTATTCTTTTCGAATGGTATCGTTGTATATAATAGCTTTAAGAACATAAACGGTATGTAAAGTTACAATTGTTTAGCGAAGTTGAGATTTTATGATGAGAAAGTAAAAAAAGAAAACACTTGAATACGTACATAAGACGTACCAGGCAAATAAAATTTGGGACCCAGAATTGTCCAATCTTTTTCTTTATTGTTTTTCTTTTTTTTTTTTAATAATTACAATATTCTAATGTTGAGAAAAAAAATGAAGGGAGAACGAGAATTATTTATATATAAGAAATAAATATTATAATTAAAAATTATAATATTATGAGAATATTCACGTTATAAAAGATTATAATGAGAAGTTTTCGTTATTGGTTAATGTGCTTTTTTGTACATAATTTCTTATATTGAAGCAATGTTGATCATTTATGAGAATAAAGTCATAATATCTTTTTTAATTGAACGAAAAATTTTATATAAAACGAAATATATAATACTGAAGGTATTTCATATAATCATTATCCATTTTCTGATAGATGTAACACAATTGAAAAAGTATGGAAATGAAAGCGCAAAATTTTGATTGTTAGATATGTACTTTCGTAACAAATTACCTGCTATTAAGTTAATCGATGTACCTTCACGAATATATGCTTTCAGGAAATATTTGTAGTATAGAAACACGTGTTTAAGTTAATATTGAGAACAATGCTGCGGAGTGATTATGAAATTGAACGAACTGTAGATTTATATGGTTTGAGAAAAAAAGCATTTATAATTTTCTATATGACGAGACAAATTTGACAGTTAGTATTAACGAAGTCATTTGTTATTTAAATATTCTTTTATTTTATAATGCGCGCAGGAGAATCAACTTCAAGTCAAGTCAAGTTTTCATGGTATATAGTGATAAATGCTAGTTATTCGTCACGAGTAAATAACGTGTTACTATACACAATATTTATGTAAATATAGTAGAGTATAATAACATTTACAATTCAGCCAGCGACTGATTTTTGTAATTGTTTACATCATTAGTCCTCCAAATTATTTTCTGTAAAGAGTGTTCGCGATTCCATGATGTTGTTAAATAGATTATAGTTTGTGTATAAAATTTATTATGTATAACTTAATAAATAGCATATATACGAAATATTACATAATACATGATGCAGCATCTATTTTCACTTACAAATATCACAACGATGCGTCGATACATTTTCATAAACGCCAATTAAGTTTACAAAGAACTGTGGTATGATAAATTTGTGTGTTAACTGCGAAACTGAATTTAATAATCATGGTTTTGGCCAAAACTATTAAAAATGTATATCAATTGAGTGAAAATTGTTTCAAGAAAGAAATTATTGTATAACATTATGTTGTGTAAAAACATATATTTGGATAGTCATTAAATTTCATACATATTAAATTTCACTGAACGAAACAGATTACAATTTTTACACGAGTGTTCATTTAATCGCTCCTGGTTCTAATCTATGATAAGTATTATGGGTTAGCTTTGATATTATAATTCATTATATGTTGAAAAACAAATTATATGCGATATATATAACATACGTGTAATATATATCGATATTATATATATATATATATATATACACACACACACACATATATATATATATATGTATATCGACACTTACATATGAAATATCGTCTGTTCATTGTGTAGTATATGTACATATAGGTCAAGGAATTTTTTATAGCTTGTGAATAATATTGTACACTAAATTATCATAATCAAAATCCCTACGTTTAATTTATAAATAATCATATTGTTTACATTTAATTTCAATGATTCTAAATTATATGAACATCTGCAGATGCATTAATGCAGAAAAAGTTGAACATTACTTGCAGATGAAGTGGAACAGAATTCAATAAGTATCAAAATGGAAGCAACATAAATATGCACTTGGAAACCTATCCTTAAGTTCCAATATATTTGTATATTATTATACATGTTTATATATACTATATCAGTGAACAAAATTTTGTTGATTACACTATAAATTAAAAATTCAAGAGTCATTGCATACATTATATGTAGTAAGTAATTAATGTAGAAACATCGGAATTCTCAGTCTATGTGAAGAGTAATTAAAGTAATTGGAGTAATTAAATTAATGAGTTGCAACATGTTTCTGTAAGTCTTCAAGACTGAAAAATGGTTTATCACATAATTGACAAACATGCGTAGTTTCATTATGTATATCTAAATGTTCCGATAAATCCTCTTCTGTTTCAAAAAGTTCATCACAAATCATACACTGAAATTCATAAGTTTTTATTCCTTGTTTCTCCCATTCTGCTATTGCAGCTTCTTCTTCATGAGCTTGCATATGCATTTCTAGTAACATCTCTGAATTAAACACTTCTGTACACTGCAGACATTGATAGATTTCATCCTTTGACTTATCATTTTCACTGCCAATACTAATAAGATTAGGATTATCATCCTCTTCATCAAACAAATGTTTTTCAACGTGTGCTTCCAATGCATCCTCAGATTCTAATGAGTCCCCACAGATTGCACATTGATACTGCTCTTTGCCAGGACTTTGATCACCCTCGCTCATATCATCACAATGCTTTTGTAAATGATCTTTTAATATTTCCTCATCTGTAAAAATTTTGTCACATACGAAACAAGTATACGTTTCCTTTAGTTTCTCTGCTTCTGACACAGTATCTCCTCTTCCTTTGGTTGCTCCTATTTTCTCAATACTTATTCCTGTCCTAGAATTCTCTAACTTCATAATTAGATTATTCTCTACTTTCAAAAGTTTATCTGACTTTGAGTATACTGTGTCTTTAGAATTCTGTGATGTGTTTGTATTTGTTAACTTCTGAGATTCTCCTTTTGTTATGTTTTCTATATTAAATTCAGACTGATCATGACTTTCTAAATGGCGTACCAACAGTTTCTCAGTTCGAAACGTAGAATTGCATACATAACATTTGTGAATGTATTGCTTTGTAGATTTACATACATGAGCTTTTACGAATCTAGCTTCTACTATTTCATGACATCTCTTACATCGCATCATTTTGTGCTTATTATGTCGCAATATAGTGGTTTCTGTTTTATGCATACGAACATGTGTAATAGCATCACTACGACTAGCAAATGATTGATCACATACACCACATATATGTTTTTCACTATGTGATGAAGTAATTTTAAAAATATTTTCTTGAATTTCTACTTGATGTTCATTTTTAGTAGTATTAGAATCCGCAACTTTCGATTCATCTATCTGTTTTACGACATTATTTTGTTCTTTATTTTCTTGTGACTTTTGTACATTATTATCAGTTTTAAATGTTTCAGAAGTTTCATCTGATAAATATGAGTCAGAATCCAAAGCAGAAGTATTATAATCATTATATCTTATTGGTGGTACACTTTGTCTTTTATGAGAAACCATGCTAAATGGCCCACCAAGATTGCTCTTAACTGTACGCTTAATTAAAACATGCATATTATTAATATTGTAGAGTTTACTTTCTTTTGTAATGTCTAAACGTTTTAATATGACTTTTGGTTGGTACTTTTTAGAATTCATTGCCTCCTTTACAAACGCTGGAGAAACTGTCCCAAATTGTTGAGAATATGAATTGAGATCAGTGCCACAACTTCTTATCATAGACGATTCGAAATTTTTCTTTATAGTCTTTTCTATTATAGTTTTCAACTGTTGATCTAGAGTTTGATACGAAGTTTTATAGTCATTTCCTACCTTATCTCTTCTTATACTATCATTACTCATTCCAAATAATCTGTATTTCATTTCTTTCTCTACAAAACTTGCTAACTCAACTTGTATGCGTTTTAATGCTTCTATCTCTGTTCCCTCTACTTCTATATTCAAACATCTTTCAACACATTTTTTATTATTAACATCTATTGGAATTGGATTTATCCTACGAAGTTGCACAGCATCGATAATATCGGTATTTTTCTCTTGAGAATTTTGTTCAATACTACCATCTTTAGATTCCTTTGACAAAGTATTTAAATTTGCTTTATTTAAATAATGAGGTCCAGCGAGCATTAATGTAGATGTAACAATATACGTAGCATCTTCAATTTCTAATTCTGATTTTACTGAATATGGTGTAAATGTATCTTCGGTTATTTCCGTTTCATCTTTCTTCTGCGATTTTTTTTTAACAACTTTTTCTGGCTGTGAATTAGAAAGAATTTCTTTCTCTTCGAAAAATGTATCTTTCTTTGCTTCATCTTGTTTAATACTTCCTTTGGCAAATATATTTTTTCCTCCAGTTAAAGAACCATCAGAATTTATGTCTTTAAGAGATCTTGTCTTATGTGTATCCGTATCACTGCCTAAACTCACAAAATCATTTCTATCATGTTCATATTTATCTACCAAAGTGTTTTGCAAGTTCTCTAACACTTTGACCAATCTCCTTCGGTTTTCAAGTCCTTTATCCATATTTGTCTTTGCTCTTGCTCTCTGTACTGGTGATAGCTGTGTATCGTCTGAAGCCATAGAATCTGTATCTGAAACAGTTTCTCCTGTTGCTGCAAGGAGTGCCTTTTTTCTTGCAACCCATCTTTTGGTCGATGCCTTCCTTCGTTCAGTTATATTACGCCTCCCAATTAATGGCTTGATCTTCATTGGAACTAAGGTTGGTTTTAATTGAACATTATCTTTATTTTCTTGCTCTTTGTCATTTTTATATTTATCATCATTGGAAGCATCATGAGCTTTTTGCGAGGAGTCTTTCGAAGATGTAACGTCATCTTCAGATATATACATATCCTTTAGCATCGTTTGATTTGTTATGTTTTCTGTATTCGTAAACTGTAAAGGTATTAATGGTGGCACATCTAATTTTGTTCTTTTCTGGAATAAATTTTCTTATGAAATTGTATGTGATTAATTAAAAGAAATGTGTTATTACAATTAGTATTACCTTATCAAAAGTATCAGAGAGACTGTCTTCTCCACTTTGATGCGAGTTATTGCATGATTCTATGGTCTTTAAATTAAAGTTATAACAAAATTATAAAGCTGTGAGATATTATTTTAATAGACATATGTAAGAGAATATTATTTTATATAGGATGTCATAATTTAAATGTAAAACTTTGTCAGCATATTTTACAAGTCTTTATACATAACACTTTCTTTGTATTCAAATTCATGGAATATACTGATAAAGTTGAACCACCAAATCTTGAAACATTCTATATATAAATGATAGACTAAATATTATAATGGTATAAATCAAAATTTTGAGAATTTGTATTTTGGCACGTATTTCGTGCATGTAGTTTCCTAATTAATTAAGTTACAGTTTTATTTTTACCATAATAAAAAGAAATATAATCAGTTTTTTATAATAATACATGCAGAACACTACCTTATAAACATTAGTTTAGTTTAGTGAAATTAACCTTATGCTTTATACCATTATATTCTTAAATATGTCTAAATATATATAATTAAAAGTTTAAGGTTTACACTAAATAATCTTACATCACTATCGGAAGATTCCATGATTTTCAACCGAGTTAACAACAGTTGATTTGATCGTACAAACTGTTGTTTAAACTCATTCCACATTTCCAATTTGTAGAGGCATATATGACAAATAATATCTGGCATTCCATATTCTTTTTTAATCTAAAAAGAAAAGAAGATCCATTATAAGACACAAACAAGTATAGAATTAATTACAAAAATTAAAAAGATGGTGTAAACATACATTGATAGAAGTACATTTACTCAGATCATCTAGTTTTGATCGTAGAACTACATCGAATAAATTTTTCATATATCCATGGTCAACGAGGCAAATACGACATCTTTCTTTTATAGTTGATGATTTACGTTTTCTCGACATTTTGCTCAACTTTTCCAAAATACAAAATATGATTATGCGTATCTGTATTGATATGGAACACTGTGAACATGTTACGAGTGAACTACGGCGGTTGCAATATCGATAGATCGAAATATATATCGAAATAAAACTATTCATGATATGTTCATGACTCACGAATCGTTGCGAAAAATCCCGCGAAAATTCGTGTCTAGTTATTTTAGTGTACGTAGTTTAAATATGTTTAATTAATATATATAAACATGTTAAAAGCAGGATCGCGCTACACGACGAAGCAGATACGAATTCTAACAAATCGATTGGAGCACCTTACTTATGAAACATTTTTTGATCGCTAAGTGCCTTTCCCTTAACACGGAAGTTGTCAGACCTGTTAAGTATTTACAGTATGCATGTACAAATGTATACTTATAGAGCTTATACGATCGTGGTCGCAACTACCTTTTCATGCACCCTGGGTGTGCCATCTTCTAGTAAAGGTGGGTCGTTACTTGAATTGATGCGAGGTGTATGATTTTTCGAGAAAGTTTTTTTGAAGATTTTTCTGTTTTAGGATAAAAAAGTATTGTAGAGGTATTTATATTTTAATTGTAATTGATCTAATGTTACAATAACAAATGTTAACAAATTAAAACATACGAGATTAACGTTATTCCCAACAAAATCTATAAATACATTAAATTCTTAAGATTTCATTCATATTATCTGAGATGCAGAATATACATAATGATAAACATACATTATTATTGAGCGGTTAAAATTTGTAATTTAATTAGATTAAATAGACTGTACATTAAATCTTAAATCTAGATTCTTGAGTATTAAGTTCATTCTTCAATATTAAATGAACTTTCATTTTTCATAATTCTTCGTAATAGCATTAAAAGTGATCATTTAAAGTAATACTCGATGTCATTGTGTTTTTAAAGTCATTTTCGTCAACAAATATAATATGTTTAATACGCATGATCAGGATTTACATCGTTTACTACAGAAGTAGCTTCGTAAGCTAGTCGTGCTGCCTCTCTTTGATTTGCAATTGCTGCATGTTCCTTGGCTATCTTCTGGTAGAGTTGAATATGTCTGTCCTTCGCTCTCCCCACACTCGCCGAATCCTGTAAGATGTTATACACGATCATCAGGTGAAAGCTACCGTACCGAATCTTCTCTAGCAATAAAATTAAGCCTCAATCGAGTATATTTGTTCACGACTGATAAAAGAAACTTGGATAGAATTATTATTGGACTACGGATATCTATGTAAAAATTCATATTTTTATAAATATAATTAAGAACCGTAATCTAGGTAAAAAATTGTCTTACACTGTACTTTGGATCTTTCGATATATCCATCATCAACGCATCATGCTTTTTCATTAATGATATATTTACAATTCAATTTATCAATAATTTCAAATCTTAATTTGATCTTTTACATCTCAATGGTTTGAAAAAACGACACATTTAATAAGAAGTAATAAACAGTAAATGCGTAGTATCCAGACCAGGTAATAATCCTTCAGCTAAGTAATAATTAAACAATCATAGAATTTAATTATTACTGTTTGTTAAAAGACACAATTAAATGTTTATTACCCGTGGTAGATTGACTGGGACGCCATGAGCATTTGACTCGGCAATTTTCTGGTATAATTGAAAATGTTTTTCCTTCGCGAGTCTCACAGCTTCAGAATCGATAGGTTGAGCGATAGTATCTTCATAATTTATTAAAGATGCGTGAAATCCACTTTCATCAGCAGCATATTGAACTGTTCGTATTTTATGCTTGGGGTCGATGAAGGAATAAGAACCTAAAATATAAACAATTACAATTTATTTATATAATAAAGACAGTTTATAAATTGAATATATATTATTTGTCGATATTTGTCCTAAATACAAACAAGATTACAAACACGAATAAAATTATTTTTATGTAAAACAATAAACACAAGACAGAAGGTAAATAAATATGTAAATATCTTATATATCTTCATATATTATATGCATTCTGTATATTTTTATGTCTTTAAATTCCGCATAAATGCATGAAAATCCATAGTCTAATTATAACCTGTAATAATGATCTCATAAGAAGCATTGAATTACCTTGAACATGTCCAGCGCCATCTCCACTCTCTTGATGAACACGATCAATGTTTCCAGGATATCGTCCCGCCTGGTATTGAAAACTGTAAGGTCTAGGAGGCGGTGGTGGAGTAGTTGTAGTCGTCGTAGAATATTCTGACAAAAGATGCGATACGTCCCCCAGGCAGGGGCTAATCAGAACGATTGCGATCTGATTCGAAAGTATAGTAATCTAATTAGCTATGTACATCGACCAATTAATCGAATGTAATACAAGTTGACGTCACTTTTGTACAATTACAATTGAGTAACAATTATGAATTTAGTTTATTAGATGAATGTTTTAAATTATCAATAGATTTACCAATTTAGTTAAAGAGAATATGAAGAATATATATATAATATATATATTCATTAGCAATTCTTTCTATTTTAAGTTCATAGACAATATTTATAGAGATATAAAAATTACTAACCAATAATTGTAATTATGTGAAGTAATAAGAAACGAATAAATTAATATTCATATGTTCAGATGATGAAAGATGAAACCTGCCTACGAAGTACATAAATACCAAACTGATTACGGAATCAGGAATAATAACTTCAACAAACAAATAAAAACGCGATGTAACAGTATTTATTATTTCTATTCTTAAATTTTAGTTATTTTTTTTAAATTTCACGTATCAAATGTTTTACTGAATGAAACGAAACTTATTTAAAATACATTAAAATTAATTGATGCTTTAGTTAATAAAAATTGAGATATAATGGCGCGATTAAAATATTACGAAGAATTATATAACGATATTGATATGGATCAAACGATGATGATATTAAATATGGTGAAATTGATGTACATACCATTAGATTTCTCATCTTGGCTGCTATAAGTCGACACTTTCGTATAGACGAATCGACATAAACTGAGATACTCTGCCAGTGAAAGTAATATAAGAAACTAACGAAAAGGTGGAGGGAATACGTGTTAAGCCTGTTTTAATATTGGCGCTTCTTCGAACATAGTAAACATTCCTTTTCATAGTAAAATAATTAAAGCGGGTATTATAACGTATTGTAACACGTTAAACGTCTCTAGATCGAATCTGTTATCAACTTTTGCTTTAATTTTCAATGAAAATTATGTGAAAAAAGAGATTTTATTGAAATTACCAAATAATTATATCTGAATAAAATTCTAGTATATTAAATACATTTTCTATAAAAAGCTAATAAAAATAAAATTCAATGAAATAAATTCTATATCTGGAAAATCTATGCAATAAAAATACCTATGTATAATTTCAAAAGAAAATAATGAAGTCGGGAAATCATTAAGAAACTAATATTATATGATATAAAATTAATTATAATTTTTATATATTTATTATAAAATAAATATTTTAGAATAAATTTACAATACGTAGGATAGAAATAGAAAAAGAGAAGGAAAAACATTTATGCTCATTTATTCATAAGTTATCTCAATGGATGGACTTTAACGAATTTGTTTAAATCTGTATAGACAATTGAACATTTAATCAATATCGAGTTTCTTGAAAGTGCCTTCAACACCAAACAGATCGGTCGCTGTTTTCCCTTTACCTGCTCTCAATGATTCATTAACACGCCTTGTTTGTTCTTCTTCCAAAAACCAGTCACGATTATCCTCGAGCATTTTGACAGACTTTTCGTGGAGTTGCATTAATGGGCCAGCCTTTCCACCTGCCTCGTTTGGTAATATATCTACCGGTAAAAATTTCGCTACTGTATCCAAAGTTGTATGTGTATGAAGCTGTAACAAATTAATATAATCAATTAATAGTACCGTAAAATCAATTATTAATAATATCTTCAGCGGGTTTTCAGGTTTCAAATTTTTAAGTTTGAAATAAATCTGAAGTGCAAGTTGTACCAATACTATTCTATTACCATGTCTAATAATTCCTTCTTCATGAACGGTTTCATCATATTCAGTATCACATCCATCACGCTCGTAATATTCATAAAATGGAACCCTTTCAAGCGAACTGGCAATGCCTCTTGCAAATAAAAAAGATACTTCTTCAAACCCATCGGATTCAATCGAGCAGCGTGACCGAATACAACGTTCTTCATATCGAATAAAATGATGTGTCCCTGAGTTGTGCCTTCTTTGTAAAGCCACAAATCAAGCACCATGCTCAGAAATTTCATTGCATCGTTATAGACATAATTCGAAGGATCCGCATCGATTAGTCTTCCGTAAAGAACAGCGTAACCTTCTGGCGTTTTCGTCTCTAAAACTTGAATAGATCTAAAAATCCAATAATTATTAAATTACTAAAAACTCCATAATCACTATTATATAATTAATAAGATTAATTGAGATTTATATTTTTCGACGCTTAGCTTAAATATCGGGTTATTCAGAAGGTTTGTAGCGAAATTTGAAAAGAGATAATCTATTACTGTAAATATTAATTAGAATTAGAATTATAAATAAGGATTAGAATTTTATTAATTAATACACGCAGATCTAATATATTTATAATTTTACGAGTTCTTCTTTGAACATCTTTTCGCTTTTTCGCAATTTCGCCAAATATACCGTAAAAATTTGTGTAGATTATTAGAAATATAATGAATTCTCTAAACAACCTGATAAATAATATAATATGTTAATTACGTTAATACTCATTTTTCCTTTTTTTTTTTTTGTGAACGATAACATGTATTAGCAAAGAACAGATAATGGGTTCTGTGCGTGCAATTAGTAATTAAGTGTAGTATTATACGTAATATAAGATAATTAAACGTGAGAAGATTAATACGTGAGATTTTAATTAAGAACAATGACTGTGAAGATGAAGCATGTATGGTATTTGTTAGGCGCCTTTAGTTACTAGATTCAATTTCAGTTATAATTATTATTTATATTGGAATAATAATACACTATATATGTATATGGCTTAGAGAAATCGAATTCTTTAACGCTAGGGCTATCAGTAACTAAAGTATACCCACATTGTCTGAAAAGATTTCCTTAATTCCTTCGTCCCTAAAGGATCCCTATTGGAAAAGAATTCGGGTACGTGGCTCCTCACAGTGTAATATGCATCAATAGTCGTTTTTGTGGGTTCCATCCGATAGTAATTACTATGTAGAAATAACACCAATTCGGAATCTGTTATTTTTGGTAGATGAGGCTGTTTCTTGTACCAGTCTCTTAACATCTGCATGTCTTCTTCTTTCAGGTCTGGATTATTCTTTAACTCATCTTCGTATTTCATTCCTTGGGATGCCATATTTGAGTTCCTTCAAAAATTAGATAAATTTCCTTTATATCATAAAACTCACAAGGAAACTTTAAAACACAGTCTTTAAATTTTGATCAAATACGTAAACTTAATTTTTATTTAGCTTTCTACTTATTAATTAATTTGTAGCTTCCGGTTTTATTTTATCTTCGAAAATTTGCAGTTTTGTTGGATGAGAAGAATGTTTTTCTTATTTAAGCTACAGATTTTACTAGAATCTTGTAATTTTCATGTATACATGAAATATATGTAATTTTAAATATCAACAGAAACTATTAACGATATAATTTAGTTATCAACTTCGATACAAGAATAATTTTATAAAATGTACAATAAAATTTATAAAATATTCTTACATATAATAATGAATTCAGATGTAAATTATTAATTTTACAATGATACAATGTACAAGCAATAAAATATTCACGATGTGAATGATTAATTTTGAGACATCGATTTTTCCAGAAATTTTGTAAAAATGCATCAAAGTCGATGTGGAAAAATTTCTATTTAATTTTCTTGAGTAAATTGATAATACTAATATTTTATATTTATGGCCTTAAAAATTGTTAACGAAAGTCGTAATTTTGTTTATTGAATACTTAAAGTGAAATATTTGAAAGAAATGGAACACTACAGTACCAAGGAAAGCTTATTTCCTGAAGATCACTTCAACGCGATACTACGGTGGCGGTTTGAATAGTACTAACTTCTTTAGAGATCCGAGTACAATCGAGTGATGGAATGAGTTAATATCGGATAATCACACATAGCGTGACAGTCGAGGTCGTCAGACTTCCAAGTGCCAAATTATATATCTTAACATGACATGAAAAATCCTATGAAAGATTCTATGAAAATTAATATGTTTTTATGTAACCACTTATGACGCATAATAAAATCAACGAGATGTGTAAGCATATAATGAAACGTTTATATAGATAACTTTTACATATGGTATTTTAAAAAGATATAAACAATTAAAGTTAAGGATATTGAGTTAGTTACAAATACTGGGATATATCAAGCAATTAATATTAAGAAATATCAGATAATTATTATTAAGAATATTAGGGAATATTAGGTAATCTATTATTTGTTTAATGATTTAATAATGACTAATTAGTAGAAATTATTTTCTAAATTCTGGAATGTATGAGATTAATTCAAGTACTAAACTATTAGGAAAAGTTTTTTCTTACCGTTCTGATCAAGCAAAAATGTATAGGCGTAATGTACTGGATAGAAATAAAATGCATCATGACGTTGAATAATATGTCCCACAATATTGCAAACAGGAACTTGTCATTAAAGGAAATTGTTGGGTTACGGATACCGAAGTCGGACTTTAAAATGATGCACGCGTAGACAAAGTATCAGTTTAACATTAGATTACACTGCAAGGTATCAGTAATAAAAGTGAATCGTTTAGCCAAAAAGATTGGCAAACTAGTCAATTATTATCTGTATTTGTGTTTATTTTGTAATAGTTAATTTATTAGATTAATAATTGCATTGTTTAAATTTTTACATTAGGCAGGCGTATAAGTTTTATCATGATTATTTATCAAAAAGAAATATGTGTATAACGAGCACCAATTTTCTAAAATATATTCTTACAACTTTGTACAACTTAAATATTCTATCATTTTCTTGAAATTATTTATGAAATTATACATGGAAGAGTTTCATAAAGAATTGAAAGGAGATGATTTCGAAAATTCTCTTGTGATAAATTACCAAGAATATATCTTGTTATCCAAAAATGTATGAAGCTGTAAATATTAACACGTAGCAATTAGTACGTAACGGTATAGTTAATCGTAGAACTAAAGAATTCTACTGGCTCTAATTACTAGCATACATTTAAATTTGTATACTATTTTCGTTAAAAATTACCGTTAATGAGATTGTTACGAACAGAAAAATTAAAAAAAGAAGACACCGATTTATTGAGTAAAATGAACACAACTCGTGTACAATAATAAAACTTTATTATTCTTTATAAGATACGCGTAACAAATAGGTTTCTCAGAATTTAAATACCAAAAATTGTTCACAAAGTCGCATACAGAGAGGAGATTGTTCATTAAATAAAAAATATGAGATCGATACTGTCTTAATCTATGTCGAGCTTCTTGAATGTGCCCTCGACACCAAACAGATCATTGGCGATGTTACTTTTTCCAATACGCAGCGACTCATCCACCTTGCCATATTTCATTTCTTCGAGGAACCATTCTCGTTTACTGTCGATTTCATTTATCCGCGCTTCCTGCATTTCAGCTAGCGATCCAGCTTTTCCACCGATTTCATTCGGTAAGAGATCGAGAGAGATGTATTCTTCCAGTGTTTTTAGCGACGAATGCAGATGTATCTAAAAAAAAAAAAGAAAAAATATGGAAACTGGTGAAATGTAAAATGATATTTAACTTTAAAAGATAAAGAATTTCTAAACAAATATTTTTATTTGGTAATTGTGTTTTGTGTTTTCACTTGAATTTTATTTTTACTATGTTCAAATACTTCCGTGAGTCGCTGGTACAAATTATTCATTTCAATAAAAATTATTGATAATATTACGAAATATTTTAGATAAGAAGAAAAATAATTTCTGAAGGATTAACATGGTAATTGCAATATCGTTTCACGTACACAATGAATAGTGCACCTACTTCGTAACACTTTTAGAATCGAGAAATGCATCACCGTTGTTGCTCTACAGAGCGGAAAATTATCATTTTATGCAAAGTCTAACATAGATAAGTAATTATTTCTTATGTAAGCCGTCGTCGAAAAAGACATATATAATACATAAATTACAAATGATACACCGATGTTCTCGTAATACGTGAGCGAAATATTATAAAACTAATGTAATGTAATCGATACATGCAATACCAGGAAATTCGCGTTAACTAGTGTATAATTAATTATTCAATAAACACAAAATGAAAATTGTAATTCAACAGATGTTACTAAAATACCAATAAATCATAAGTCAAAATATTTGGTTTTAACATTCAATGTATTATTCATATTCCTTTTATCATTTTTCACGAATAAAATATATTTCGAAATTTGAAAAGGAGTATACATCTGTTAGTATACAAACATGAAAAAGAGACGAATAGAACAGCAGTTTCGGATAAAACTGCAGATACTTTTAATCTTTTTATATTGTTATACAACTAATTAATGATGGAACTAAAACTCTGAATCTCGTTATAAAATTCCTTACCATGTTCCAAAGTTCCTTTTTCATAAACGGTTTTGCCATATTCAGGATGACATCCATCACTGAAGGAGTATTAATAAAATGTATGCCCTTTATACGAACAGGTATGGCTTCCTGAACGTACATCACTAGCTTTTTCATCCCCGTAGGATTTATCCGCCCTACGTGGCCGAGTGTCACGTTAGATGTATCTGCGATAAAAATATAGCCATCGCAAGTGCCATTTTTCAAACCAATCAAATCGCATCCCATGAAGATATTCTTGTTACTATCTTCGAAAGAATAGTGCGATGGATTAGTATCCATTAACCTTCCGAAGAGTATCTTGTAACCATGCTTCGAGAGTCCGGGCAATTCAGAACTGAAACTACAGTGCAGGAAGAGAGATTAATTACAAATTATCTACTAATCGAGAAACCAGTAACATTAATAGGTTTAATTACTAACGGAGAAAATTTCAAATTAAACAACTAAATAATAGAAATTATCAAACAATCGATTAAAACTTACACAACATTAAAAGCTTGCCGCAATTCTTTGGATCCCAAAGGATCTCTGTTATCAAAAAACTCAGGAACATGAGATCTAATAGTAAAAAAATTCTCTATAGTATTCTTAGCTGCCTCCATGCTATAATAATTACTATGAAGAAACAAAATGAGATGCAAATTGGAAGGTTTAGGTAAATGTTGCTGTTTATCACACCACTCTCTCAACATTTCGATATCCGACATCTTTAGTTCCGAATTCTTCTTCAATTCTTCTTCCAAGGAAAAAGGATAAGGCAAAGGGATCATCTTTTTATTGACCATTTTCGTTTCGTAATTTAAACCAGTCGCACTGTGAACAAACGAGTCAAACAACAAGTTCTTCTGAAGGTGCACAAGAATTTTTGTCGCGTTGCGACGATCTTTATCGTCAAATCCTTGAATGTTTGAAGAGTTCTTGATCACTGAATCACGATAATTTCACCGATAGACATCGATGCAGGAAAGTCTAACGCGGAAAACGTGTACGCGAATAAATTAAACGTAAGCAAAAACGGTATCACTGATCGGTCTGGAGTCTTAACGAAGACTGAAAGAAACACTGGGCGCGTTGATTTTTAATTCAGACCGTAAATTGATTGAGTAACGTGTGGAGAAGGTAGCATTAGGCCAACGCACGGCAAATGTGTGTGTTTACGATTCAGGAATATTGTAATTTTTGTATCGTTAGAGTATACGGTGGAAAAAGATGATAATTACGATAGACGAAAACACATATTAGACCATTCTCTATCATTTCATCTGTGAATTATGCGTAAACACTGTTCATAGATGGGTATTAGGACACTGTGAAAAATGAGATAAAAGTGGAAAATTATTAGCGATTTGTTATAAGTAGTATGTGAATTTTCATGTAAGATAGTTTTATAAAGAATTAGAACAGAGAGAAAGGAATAAGGATAAGGTGAAGATAATATTTGTATCGATGATTATGAAAATGGAGTAATTCGTGTATTCTTCATTTCGAGATATTTGTATTTTTGCGCTCGAATCGGTTAAAAAATATTTTACCATTATAGTACGAAATTTTCTATTAAACTGTTTGCTCGTATAGCATAAAATTTGCTCTTATTATCCGTGGTTGTACAATTTTACAAGAATTTCATATGGAAATATATGTATTTTAAATAATAACCAATTTCATTAGTTTAATCTACAACTATGTTGTAAAAATTCTTCTCTGTTATAGTAAAATCAAACAATATAATACAGAATAATTGACTGATCCTTTGGTAATCTATCTCAATTATTTGTATAATTCCTTCGTTAATCTAAATTAATTATTTATATAAATGTATAATTATATAAATTGCTGTATTCTATATGATGTTACGATATTTGTAAACGGGAGCGTACTTGCATATGAAATCATAAACAGTAGACTGCATAAACCGATTCAAGTTGAAAGCACCACGCCTAAATTCACCGATAGAAGCGTCATGCTGCTACACATAACGTTAATTAATTTTCACGGAGGAGCATCAACGGAGGAATTATGAAAGCATCCGCTGGAATAAAAAAGGCATTCACCGGAGCCGCAAAGGAATCGCGACGCTTTCTAATTTAATCATTTTCTGATCTAGTTCCCCGTTGTTCCGCTTTGAACACGGATGTCTTGAGTTTGCGATTATCTGCAAAAAAAATTCTCAAGAATATAAGATATTTATAATGATTGTAGACAAAGTTCATTATCAGAAGGGAATTAACAAAATGTACTACGTAAATATTTAGTAAGTATTTATTTTTAAAGAAAGAAGCATCAATTCTTACGCAAAAAAGTGGTCGTACAGGGTGGTACGTAAGTCCTGTTTTCCGTTTAAAAGTTGTATAACATTTTTATTTGTTAATAAAATGCGTTTATTTATTTATTTATTTTTTGCAATAAAATACATAAAGTGGAAATATTTTCAATTCAGAAACAGAAAATAATGTGGCGTAAATGATCCCCGTTTTCTACATCGCAAACGTGGGCTCTTTCCACTACGTTCTGCATTACAGCTGTTAATGTTTCGGGTCCCAGCGCTTGAATTTCTTTCTGGATATTGTTCTTTGTCTGTTATATTGTTTCAGGTTTATTAACACACATTCCTACAAATATTTCTACAGAAAAAGGTCGAATGTTGTTAAATCGGGCGACCATAAATTAAGCGACATAATTATTCGAAAATTCAATTACTTTTACTCCTTTTTCCGTTATGAATTTGTCCATTATAAAGTTGTACAAAAGAAATCAAAAACCTAGGAAGAAGATTTTAAAATATGTGATAGAGAAATCGTCATAAAATTTTTAAATGGGAAAGTACCTGTATAAATTGAAGTGCGCAAAAATAGAAAGTTTTACACTTATGAACTTATGCATGTAGTACATAGAACTTATATTTATATACGTAATTGCTCATTATTGTGAAATAGTGATTTACATCGTTAGATAACAGCATGCAATACAAATACACGGCAATAATGAAACCTCCTTCAATTTCCTTCAGCTTAAACGACACTTTAAGACATGTAGTGCAAATTAAAGGTACGACAACCCTAAAGCAATTACATTGTATTAAATAGTAAGTTTCGTTAACTACTTCTACGAATAACTTAATAACTACTTTCTTAATATATTGCAATCAGAAGGAGGAAATTATAAAAAATTTATATGTAATCAAAATGTAAGACGAGCAGGTTTTTAATTAAATGCTTATACGTATGATATATCTATTCAATTGATCAATTAAATATTTAAATAAAATTCTGCTTTGAATTATATAAAAAAACAAAAATAATGTTAATTTAAATTTCATTCGAATAAAAATTAAATAAGATGATCAACAACATATATTTTTAAATTAAATACGTAACACTAGTGAAAAGTGAAAAGTTTGGTCATTTTAAGTTTTATTAAAAGATTGACTTCCAAAAGAATATAAAAGCCACTTCATTCTTCTAAAAATAAAATTATATAAAAAGTTATATTAAAAGAAGGAATTATATAAATCTCATATTGAAGTGAAATAAAATATATTAAATCCATTTTATTTTTTAGATCCAACAAAATTTCTCGCAACAGAACACGTGCCTTTTAGTTCTTCGATTTACCGTGAAAGACGATGGCACAGTTGTCGCTGCCGTGTATTTGATCCCACACATTACAACACACTTAGATATACACAATAAACCACGTTTCCTTGTCAGTAACGTACACATGGCCGTAGTGTGATGCAAAAATGGATTGCTTGTTTAACCTACCATGTACTTTACCTATGACTGTAGGTTATTTGCAATAAAACAAATACGAGGTTGTCAATATACATATGTACAATTGTACATTGCAAGGAAGTTTATTTTATTTCTTAGCAATTAAAAGATAATATTCCATGTAATTATCATTAAATATGATGACTGCACGGTTGTATACACTTTTACACTTAAAACCCTGCAATGTCGTTAAAATCAGAAATTTGATTTTTCAAAACGTTTCTAAAAGCTCCAAACTTTTTTATTGCTCTCCAACTGATGCGATTAAGGATAAAGTAATAGATATTAATGATAAAAAAGTTTACTTATCAGAGAATATTAAGCCTAATAATACAGATTACACTGAGAAATTAACAAATAATGCATTTACAAAAAGAAATGAAGATATTGAAAACAATAGTCATAGTGTGACAAAAATACATAACGAATTGCAGCAGTTACGTGGTACTGAACCTTTAGCAGGACATATCTACAAAGTAAATGATAATTTGGAAGATATAGATGAAAAACTACCAGGACCATTTGATCATTGCAATGAAGATCTGTCTGACATTGGACCTAATATAACAGCAACTTATAATTTTGCAAAATTTGCAAACGACTCACATACAATTCAACAGTTAGTTAAATTAGGAGTTGAATTATATAAATTAGAAGCAGACAAAGAAGTACTAGAAATGTTTCTGAAACTCGACTTTGAAAGAGATGTGAAACCATACATACAATTTTTATCTGATTGTGGTGTAAATTCAGAAAATCTTGGATTCTTCATCACCAGATACCCTAAGGTTTTTAACGAAGACTTGGATGATCTTCATACAAGAATAAGGTATTTGAGAGCTCGTAACTTTAACATACAAATGATAAAAAGAATAGTAAATATACATCCTCCATGGTTGGCTTTCAAGACACAAGAGATAGATAACAGATTAGGTTATTTTCAAAATAATTTTCAACTGAATGCTTCTCAAACAAGAAATTTGGCAGTAAAATCTCCAAAGCTTATAACATATGATATGAAACGCATAAGAAAGAGTGCCTTTGCTGTAAAAGAGGAAATGGGTTTTAATGTGCCAGAAATACATCTTATTTTGCTTAAGGCACCACGTGTCTTGATTCGAGGTAATTAAAATAATTAATGCTAATAATATGTTAATAGGAATACATTTACCCTCTCTGTTTAGATGTGAAAATGTTTTATTTTAATTACAGCCAGAACTGAAGTGGTGAAAACTTTTGATTACCTCCATAATTATATGGAATTGTCACATACTATTATAAGCCAGGAAGCACAGGCTTTATTGTGTAGAAAAAGCAGGCTTGAAAGAAGACATAGATTTTTAGTAGAATTAAAAAGAAACCAATATGATCCTACAAAACCATTATATGTGTCACTATTAAAGTTAGTCACAGGTAGTGATGATGAGTTTTGTGAAAAAGTTGCAAAAGCATCTATTCAAACTTACAATGATTTTCTAAAGATTTTTTAATGTATAAAATAAACATAATTATATTATAATAAATATTTATATTTTTTTCAGCCTTCTAGTTGTAATAGTATAACCTTTATTGTATACATTTTACTTAAATATTACGTATTCTCACATATTTCTATAGTCCTTTATGTACAGTTTTATATATCTTATACAAAAATGTTTAATCTGTTGTGTCAATACAAGTTTAGGCAATATAAAAAATTGGTAAATTTTATATTGTTACATCAGTAATTTCTTCTTTTTATGTTTTTAATAATACGCTTGATAAAAGATTAAGTTACTTCTTAACTGACGTGTAAAATCAAATCATCCGTCGTACAAAATATTTTCAAATATTCTATAATACTTCAAACTTATAAGCTAATCTAAATTTTAATTGTATTTTCCCAATTCTATCTTTTTCTGTATTGCTCTGACAGAGTGATATAATAGCGAATCTATTAGCCCAGCAACTGTAAATACGCCACCGATAATTGCACATGTATTCGTCGCGAAATGACCAAACGATTTCGCTTTTTCTGTATATTTTACCATCAGTGGACTTAATTCATAATTAAAGAATATACCAGGCATTCCAGATTCGCCGCTAAACAAAGACACTTGTCTGGCGTGTCGAGTTACAGAAAATTGATTTGTCAATAACGTGGAACCATCGGCGCGCACGTAGGTCGTCGGTACAATTTTGATGTAATGATAAAACATCATCGCACCTAAAACAAAAACAACAAAATATCTAAGTAAAGTTTTAACTGCAATAACACAAATTAATACAAATGTGTGTTGAATGAAATCTAATAGTTCAATATTTCAAAATTGAAAGTACAAGAACTTTCTGTAAAACGTTCTCATAATCGAAATATTTACGTATTAATCGAATAGTCCGCCATTATCACTGACGTCATAGAGAACGGAAATAGAAGAAGCAGCCATCTTGCATTGTAAACGGAAAAACTGACATGGCATCTTCCTTACATTGCTCGAGCGAATTGTGTTAAGGATTTACCAGTTGTAAAAGACGAAAAATCGTAATAAAACGAAAACTAATTAGAAGTTCCAAAGTTGTACGCTTAAATCGTGAGTGCTGTTAATTATAATGAACGTCACTACATTTTTTTGTGTATAAGCTAAATATATAAATATGATTTATTCGGATCATGGCAGGAATAATTAGCTCACAATGTGTTAAAGAAATTTTATAAATTTTATGTTAAATGATTGACTAAAAATTAGTTTTACATACTAAATTCATTAAAATGAGAAATTATAATTAATGTTTATCATGAAATATCTCTTTAACAAAAAGTTAAAGTTATATGTTTTTATAAATTTATATTCGTAGAATAAAATGCCGGCCGTACCAGGCATGTATCAACAAGCTCCTTCATGCTGGGATAGGATGAAGCTTGGTTTTATGATCGGATTTTGTGTTGGTATGGCATCTGGTGTTTTGTTTGGCGGGTATTCTGTTGTTAGGTGCGTATTTATTTATGGTGACTAAATTCTGGACAGTTTGAAATGAAAAGCTAATGGTGTGTGTTTATTGCTAGATATGGACTAAGAGGAAGGGAATTGATAAACAACGTTGGAAAAGCGATGATTCAAGGTGGTGGGACATTCGGAACATTCATGGCCATAGGAAGCGGAATAAGATGCTAGTATTTGAAGACCGATATGTTGGAGATTTAGGATATAAAAAAGTGTAGTATCAAGATATTCTGTTCATTTCTTAATAAAAAGTTTCTATGGAGCAAGGCCATACCTTCCATTGCAACTACAGTGGTATCATCCATAGGATTCGTCTTTCCTGGGATGTTTAGCCCAAAACTCAAATGGCGAATCTTGTGGGTCATGTTAAATTGCGTTGATGTGTATGGTTTGACATCATGCACTATAAGCAAAATAAAAATCATAATATTATTACTCATACTTTAATTTATGCAAAAAATAACATATTTTTTTCACTTACCATGTACATGGTTTACAGAGAAGCTGTCACCTGGTGCAATGTGAAAACTCCCACCCACTCTATTTACTTCCATATAACCATAGATTTGACACCCTTGAGTAAAGGCAGTTTTCATTTTCTCTACTGATTTGTCATTTTTACATTGCTTTATCATTCCTAGAGCAGGAAGTGCCCAATTTTTAAGTCTATAGGCTTCTCTTACATCTTCACAAGTATTACAACATCTACAAAGTTAATTTATATTGTGTGATGGATATTTTATAAAATACATACATAAATTTTTGTAATACTATACTTGATAATATCACCAGCAGCTCCATAACAGTCTCCACATGCTTTCTCAGTAGTGCTTTCTACTGTCTATGGAAAAAATTATGTTTTAGTATAAGTTTTTAAAACTTATATTGTAAAAACAGATCTATAAGAGTCATATAATTCAGTTACCTGTGTTGTTGTTTTACTACGTGCTTTTGTATCAGTAATGTCTACAATAAAATAAAGAAAAAGGTATTAAATTTATATTATTTAACTTAAATATTTTAAAACTTTCATGATATTATTTTGTACCTGTCCTTTGTGGATCTTCTATAGGTTTCCCATTTAAGTCTAAGCGTCTTTTAAATATATTATGCTCTATTTGTAAATGCTGTTCACCTGTCGTGTCCATTGCATCTATTGATAAAACTGCAATACACTTAATTTAATATACATGTAAGTATTATTCATAATGCATTTATATTCATAAAATAATCTACACCTACCATCACAAGATATTGTAGGTACAATTATATCTAAATTAATTCTTAATTTTGAACCCCTTGAAGTATCTACAAACAATTCTTCACTTAAGGTTGGAGTAAGATAATAATTCACTTCGGATAGAAATAGAATACCCATGATAATGGTACTAATAATTGTCACTGAAACATGGAAAGGTACACAAATAGGAAACATAGATTATAAACTTTATTTATGATAACTGATAACAGATATGTAAACAATAGTTGAGATAGTGGAAACCTTAACAAATACATGTAAAAATTGAAATACAGTTTCAACAAAGTATAAGAAATGACGGTATTCGGCTTTAGAAACAAGAGAGTGATAGAAATTTCTACTTCCGTTAAGTATTATCAGCTTTTGAGGTTAACTATGTTTATCACATCATAATATCTTGAAGTAATGTTTCAGATTGTAGAATAGAATAATTTTAAAATTTTTCGGCATTATAACGACTCCAGAAAATGAACAAAATTGTTTAATAGTTAAAAGTATGCTGGTAGCAGAATAAAACCGATAACTTGCACACGTTTAAGATTTGACAAGTAAAATATTTTACCAACAGCACCACTGAAGGTTCGTACGAGAATATCCGCCTCTTCGCGCACTTTTGGGTGCACGTCTAATTGCCTTAATATTTGCATGTTCAGTTAATAATAAGATAAACTACTCAACACGGTTTGAACCGTGTCTGAAATACACTCGGCGCGCTAACTTTTCCCGGAACGCATATGTCACAACGCGACAGCTTGGAAACGTGGCAAACGATAGTACATGATTGGTTGTCGTCGGTGCATCGTGGGTGCATCAAGTGCATTCGATAACCAATCATATTTCAGATATATTCATTATGTTCATTTAAAGTTGTTCATTCTTACAGAGTTCATTCTTCAGTTTATATAAAAAATTTGATGTTATTCAATTCCAGTTATTTATTTTTTTCGTTACCGTATGGAACAATTATAGATATTTTTAAATTAATGTTGGAAGTTGGTTTCAAAATGTAATTAACTCATTGTCGCTCGTATTTATGGTCATAGATCAGAGGTACATATTTGTTAAATAGTTGATTGTATTTGTAATAAAATATAATTTCAGCTCTAATTTTTACTTCAATTCTTCAGATTGAAATATGAAATTCATTCATTATGAAACATAAAACAACCTGTTTATAATAATTTCTAAATTAAGTCTTTCATTTTGTAATTTTCAAAGTAGAAGATGGATAAGAGATACATAACTCAATGAGTATGTTCTGAGTGTGGGTAACAAGAAGAAATTGTGAGAAATAAGGATAATGAAAATGATAGAAAGGTATTAGTAATTCAAATTCGTAACAAACGCTCGATAAACTTTATTTTTCCGTATATCACATGGCACGATCGGGAGCTTCCGATCAAACGCATATATAGCGATCTGCAACGGTCGTAATTTCCATGTGCATGCGTGTCAGAGCATTAGAAAAAATGTGTTATTAGACGTGTCTTTCGTAAAACTCTCGAGTATAAGAGAATATATCGTCTCGACATAGTAGGTCTTCGCTGCAAGCCCGGTAAAGCTGTGCTATTAAGGCACTCTATGCCAGGAATATGTTCAAAGTGCACGAGCGGTATAAACAGGATTCATGAAATATATAATGTATAATATGTATATATAATAGATATCTCTATAAAAGAAACGAAAGTACATTGTATGACAAATGGTAAATAAACATACATACATATGTAGACTCGTAGTTCGAGGGAAATTAAAACTAGGCGTATCCTAAAAATAATTGGACGGCGGTCTATAACGTATACCTACTTTAATCGCGATCCGTTTCCGTTTAGTTGTTCTGGGTGATAAAGGGGAATGTATGCGAGAATTTTTTTGTAACATTACTTTAGTTAGCGTGAAAAGACAATTTAGAGACTCACAGAGGAAATCATCAGATATTGGATCATTAAGATATTAAAAATATTAAAATAATTAAAACCGTTTAACTACTATCATTGAAATCAAAATTCATATGCTTCTTTTCTAATTTTCTTATTATTTTCTTGTATCTTTTGACGGTACTTTTGTAGATTTCTAACGAATATATGTTATTAACGAGCGAAATTTAGGAGGCGAACGGATCGTTTCGTAAACCTAAAACAAAGTAACGTAAATGCTACACGACTGTACTTGCTGGAAACGTAGCATCGTAAAGCGAGATACTATCTCTTCTTGGCCTTCATAGCCCCGAGTATTTTTCTAATACTAAGTAAAAGAAGAATGCGTGTGTTCGAAATTTGTTGTTTTCGTTTCGGAGACTCTCCGCTCGATGAAAGAAACTCACATCCCGTTTCTTCTTTACCTGATTCGAGTGCGTCATTTCGCTTAAAAGTATTTATACATTTGATGGAGACAATATACACAACACACTAGAACTCTGTATACACATAGTACAACCATAAAATTGTTCCATTGCACGACGATACGATGCTATAAATATACTAACGATGCACTCGACATCAAGTTTGCCAAGCATGGGTATATTAAAGACGCCATCGCGTGTTCCACAGAAAATAATGCAATAATTTGTTATTTTGCATGATACTGTAGACCGAAATTGGATCATCTGTTCTGAAACTACTTGTTCCCTCAGGTAGCCTGAATGGTGTTTAATAAATCCAGTTCACCGGAACCCATTGGTGTTCGGTGGCTAAGGCGTCTAACGCGGCGATCACCTGTCTAAATGTATTGTCGAAGTCCTCGTTTACGATCACCAGGTCGATATATTTCTCGTAGGCACGCTGTAAGGCCGCAGATTCTTCCAACGTTGCTTTCAGATCGTCCTCCTAGTTAGTGAAAAACAAACTATAATTTAGCTGCACGTTGTAAAGTTTGAGAAAGATTAAGTTTTGATTGCATTTAGTTCAAGTGTGTTTGTTGATGGTGATTCTTTCCAATTGGAAGATTGATGTTAGAAAGATTGTAGCTTCCATACTGTGCCTTGAATATATTTATTCTTTGTTTTGCATTAAGTCGCTACATAAGTCCTATCCAGCAGAGTGGATCTTCTATAAATTCCATTTATAAATGCCTCTTTTATAAAAAATTTTTGGATTTATCATTAAAAGAAGTCTGAAAATTATTCATTCAATCAGTCATTAAAAGTAATGTCTGAAAAAAATGAGAATTTTGATACTGGATATGTCATTATGGGAACATTCTGAATGTCTAATTACTATGTGATTAATGAACATATTTTTTTCCTATTTTCTGTGTTTCAGAAGCACAGTTTATATTGATTTAGGTAGTCCACAACATTGGTAACTTATTTATATGATCGAAGAGGCGGACAAACTCTATGCAGCAACCTAATGTCATTAATAAACTACATTTTAAAATTAATGCATTGTCAATAAACTGCATTTAGATATTATATAAATTAGAATTTTTCTTTGAATGTTACATGATTCTGTATAGTGGTCCATTTCAAACAATAATACTACACATCTATAAGCAATCACATTACGATAAAAGAAAAGAAAAATACAATGAATATGCATGCAAATACAAACCTCGTACAAGGAAGCAAGAGATTCCAACGTCCTGGCTCTTCTCGAGCTGTACCTGATGGAACTCTGGCGGTCAAACTAGCAAAGCCAACATCAAATACATACGAAAGATTAAATAAAGAACGCTACGTCAATCGAGGGAAGGAAGTTATACAACGGGTGATATGTGAAAATATTCGATATCAATCTAAATGGAGTATAAAGAGTAGTTGGTATTTGGAATTTTATGGAAGAAGAATTTTGTGGAAGAGAAACCAATCATTGAGTCATTGTAATTGAACAAAAGTGCATGCAATACATTTATAATAGGCAAATTACACGCATTTACACGACGACGGTAGACTAGCAGGCAGAGATTCGGAAGGTTGCATCGTAAAATATTTGATGGCTATGTTTATTTGAAACGCGGCCTGTGCCGTCGATATATGTTTCTTCTTTACACAAATTTCGCGCATCGAATCGTTCCATTTCAAATGGATTTCTTATTTCTCGTACGCGAAATTCGAACATGTTTTCAAAAAATAATAAATACTTGAATCATTCCGTAAATGTATTTACTTGATAAAAAAGTCATTTTAACGAGTAGTTGTAAAACTCGATTAACAAAACTTGAGTAACATTAACCAGTAGTTTCAATAATTAAAAATGATACCAATAATCAAAGCAATTTTAAACATTCAGTAGGAACTTCAATTCATAGAACACTTTCATTCTCGGCGTTATTATTGGTCGTAACGGAGATAGAAAAATGTAATTTTCATATAGAGAAAAATAGAAAGGGCAGTGATATATAATAGCAGCGTAATTACCGTCAAGTTCCGACTGCTCGTTCCAGTCGACCTCGCCAAATCATATAACCATTTCAATTGTTCCATTCCTGGCGCCGCTATGAAGATGACATAGGGCATAAATTCCGTGCTGTTGTGAAGTATTTTCAGAGCAGCTGGACTGCAGTCCAGAACACACATTTTGCCAGCTCTGATTAACTCCCTCACGGAATCCAACTTTGTACCATACAAATGCCCACCGTGTTCTCCATACTCAAGGTATCGATGCTCTCTAATATCTGTTTCCATGGAGTCGCGGTCGGTAAACCAATAACTTTTGCCATCTTCTTCGAGTACTCTGGGTGGTCGTGAGGTATCTATAAACATATGACTTCTATGAATCACAATATTATAATCCTAATTTGTAACTGTTAACAGTAGAAGAGAATGGTATTTTCCCACCAATTTTGTTTGTTATTCTCGTCAAGATCTCACGACACACAAAAATTATGACACTTACACGGAACAATGGTGCCGAACTTCTCAGGGTCGCTATTTATCAGCCTATTCTTCAGCGTCCTGCGACCAACTCCTCTTGGACCTACTAAAGCCAAGGTCTTACGTCTAAATGGCGGCATCCTGGCCACTTCTTCGTACAATAACAGTTCCGCACTGTCAAATTCACCGTTGGACTTCGATTGATACATCTTCCTCTTCTTCTTTTTAGAGATCTTAGTCCCACAGATGCTAATTTTGTGTACAAAATCCGCTTCCGGTGGCACGAATGCTTTTCTTCGTTCTTCCAGTTCCAGCGACGGAATTAGACCAGGCGGACCTAGACCCTCGCCCTCGACTCGCCGAGCTTGCCACCAATTTGGGTCTGCTTGGTCTACAATTTGTAGTACGTCACCTTTCTGGAATGGAAGTCCAATCTCTACGCACGGTAACAGAGTGTCTTCCGATGGATCGTAGTCGAACAGCGCTCTCATGTAACACTGTAATGTGAAAACAAATTCGAGATTTCAGGAGAGAAACGTGGTAGGAGGACTGCGAATTTTTATGTATTTATGGAAAATTTGAAGATGCAAAAAATGCATAGAATGCGTTATAATGTACAAAAACGCATAAAATAATGAAAGTATAGTGCTCGTTAAAATATTTAGTAGATGAAACAAATGCCTGCCCAGATTTTACTTTCTCAGTTCTTTTTATAAAAATATAAATTTGTTTAAATATTCTCAATTTAACGATGAGTTCTATCTTCTATTTTCTTTAATAGAAGAACAGTTTTAAAATTCAATACACTGACTAATTCTTCTTTAATTATAAATTTTCTTATTTGATTTGGGGATTAAATATATGTTTCCGCTGTCTATCTATTCTTGAATATTTGCAACATATTTATTATTATAACATAAATTATTTTGTTAGCTTTTACTAAATTCCTTCGATTTAACATATAATTTTAAAAATTAACATATCTGTACGTAGATGATTGTTTTTTCTAGTAATAATAGTATGTAGTTCTCTAGAATTTCATCCATTCATACTTTTTATCCACCTATGTTTTATTCTTGTATTCAAAACATAAGGTTTTTAAGCTCCGATGTTTTCCTTCACATAATTCTTATCTATTTCCATTCCTAAAACCTTTCACGTTTTTGAAAAAATTGATATTACAGGATATATAAACAATGTGCGAGCTATTCGCAAGTGTTCTTCGACGGATTGAGTTTCCCATTCTCGATCCACATTATCATTTATTTACACACGAAATACAGAGCTACCGCCAGATATAAAGAGTTATTACAATTCGTGTTTCCAGTAATGATTTTTATATTTAGAACACGATTTTGACAGTATATTCTGTTCAATCTTTTGGACAAATTCTATCAGTGAAATAGTAAAATTGTATAGTCTAAATTCAATCGCGTTAAAGAAACCTCTTGTCGGAAGGTGGAAATTGTAACCACGTGTCTCATATAGACGCCATTAAATTGAATCGTAAAGATCCTAAGAGGTCGATTAAACATATTTTCGTACCTCTATACTTTCATGCTTTTAATAGAAGCAATCTTCTTTTCAAGAAGGTGGCCTTTCAAGAATTTTATTTTTACCTTCCTTTTAAATTCCCACCTTATTCGTGGTGTAAATTCAATTTAGATTTATACCATACGAATTAAGATAAAGGAATTTAAAATTAGCCAACTTTAACCAAATCAAAAGTTAAATTATCTTCATTTACCGTAGATTTTACGGGTCGATTGCCATCAGAAGCGACTCCAGGTGCAAGTTTCAGCGACAAATTCTCCTTCGCCCCGTGAATGGCTTCCTGAAGCTCCTCAGGGTTGTGAACTTCCTTCCCGTTCACTTCGAGGATTACCTCGCCGGTTCTCAGGAGTCCCTGGCGGGCAGCAGTGCTTCCGCCTAAGATCCTGGCGATGATCAAATTTCCGGATTCGTCGACCTGCACCGTCAGACCCTGTACAAAAACGTACCAGTGAAAATAAACTCGCCTGTTCTCGTTGAATGCAACCAGGTTTGCTATTTAGTACATTTAGAGAACAATCGACGATTCTCTATGTCCGTTCCATTTTTGTTGTTACATTCTTGCGATGTTGCTTGTTTGAGAAGATCTACTGTTTCCATTTTAGCGTAAAAGTGTAAACGAACATTGATGGAAGGCCATCATGCAAGATCATGGCTTTGTGCACTTGTTTGTCGAGAATACCTTTTGCTGACAATGAGAGAAAATAGCGAATGTTGAAATAGACTGTGGTTTAGCATACAGAGAATTCACTGGGTCTCAAGGATGTTTTGGCTGGTTTTTAACACGTGGAATCGACTTCAGGATAATGTAAAGATCGTATCGCTAATGCGCCATTTGTCTCTTTGCGAAAGAGAAGCCTTCGCTTCCAAGAACTTTATTATAAACGTGTATCGGTGCTGCTGCAATTTTATTACAAAAATTTCTTGAATGCAGAAGGTTAAGAGCAGCATAAGGAAGAATAATGTATTATGTTTCTGTTAAAATGTTTTCTTCGCTTGGTATAAAGCTTGGAACAACGTGCCAGATTCATCGAAGAGGCCACGTGGCCTCGAATCAGCATCGCGCGGATAATAAACGTTTCCGAATTATTTATGAACTGCGAGTGGCATTTCCGTCTTTTCTTCGTTCGAGCGTGTTAAATCCGATTCAGAATGGGAATTCTCTCACGTGACGGAATGGTAAACCTCTAAAACTAGAGCCACGAACGAGAAAGTCGGCGCGAACGATTATATTTCTTTGTTGATTGCTTGACGTGCGTTCTCGTCAGCCGCTTTCTTCACCAACGAAACAAACCGTCAAACACAGAAGCTAAACATCCTTTAACACCCTGAACTCTTGAAACCTTTACAAAGAGCTCCAAATATTCAAAGATATATTTCTGAGACTTTGAGCTACAAAAATTATTTGATTATTTGGAAAAGCGTCAAACGTTCATATCTATCTGTTCATATCTTCCATTAATTGTATTTCAATTAATCTTTTTTGTTAATTGTAAAGCCATAAACATTACACAGAGTGATCCAGTCGTTATAGTATGACCAACAAAGATTTCATGTGAAAATTTTAAAATTTATTTTCGTCAGTCCTTTTCGATTACATAATGATCACTGGGACACTGTGTTCTTTCATTAATTCTAGAATTCAAGAATTCTATCATGAAAGAATTTTTACCAGAGGTTCGTTAGGTTGTCTCCTAAGTCCAACCATCCTGACAGCTTCCGTCCTTTCGTTGGTAGGCATCGTCAGTTGCGATGGTTCCGGCTTCGATGGCGCTTCCTTTCGTTCGACGACCGCGTCGTGCGTCTCTAGAAGGGCTTTTAGATGTGAGCCTCTTAATAATCGTACGAGTTCGCGCGCGTTCTCGTCCCTGGAGGAGCGGAGCGCGTGACACACCTCGTCAACGATGTCACAAATGGACGAGCATACCGGTTCCACGTGAAGTGGAGGATCCTCCAGACGCTCCTGGACCTGCAACAGTCACGCCACGATGTCTGTCAGGTTTCCATGGGAACTGGTTTTTGTTCAAGTCGTCCTCGTTCGTCCTACTAACTCGACCGGCAACTTTTAGGATCTCTCAGTCAAGATTAGATTCCTTTCTTTAGATATTTTTCTTTGGGATGTTTTAGCTTACCTGGTAAATTTAGTTATTAAGTTTAGTTATTTGATCGAGCAATTATTTTCGAAGATTTGAAAATTATGCTTTTATAGATATAGTGATAGCATAGGAATTTGATTATCGATGATTGAACTATATTAAAATAAAATTACTGCAATGATATGAAGCTAACGTATTGTTGCGCAGAGGTTTACAGTATAAATCGATCATCATCGACGAAATAATAAGTCCCTGGAGCCCATCGAGGGCATCGAGCGCTCCTCGAACTCCTTTCTGGGCTACGTGGTAGCGTATGGCCAAAGCCACAAACAGTGAGCGGCTTAGTCGTCGTCAGTTGTGAAAGTCGAAACGGGTTTCCGCATCAAATTCACCGTACGAGGAACCTTGGTTACTCTTGGTCCCCTCGTACAACCCGAGAGAAACGAAGGTTTTTACTCTACACTTGAATCAACAATGTTACGCGTGATATCAAAGGTGTTTCAATGCTTTCTTTATATTTATTGAACAAATTCTTTTCGTAAATGTGAAGATTTTATAGAAGACAGTAATGTATTAAATTCAATTTATTTTTTGATTGATTAAAATCGCAAGTATTTTTTGCTGATTTATCACCTAAGAGCGTGAAATTATCATTGCGCAACGATGACCCTGTGTCAACGAGGTTTGATTGGATTAGCGTCGAACCACGTAAGGCTAGTGTACTCCACATTGAACCAGCCAATGCAGCGTTACAACAATGAAAGAGTAATTACGAAAGTAGGTCATTCACAGTGTTTCAGAGCCACCTTCGAGAATACTTGATACCTGAACGCTACGACGGAAAATGCCGAGCAACGAATAATCATGCACCTCTTAGAATAATTTCTTTAAAAAACAGATAGAAAGAAAAAATTATATTCCAACTAATGGAATCAAAAGAGATATATCACGCAAATACTCAACTATAATAAAGGGAAAGTGGAATTGTGTTTAAAAATATTACGAAAAATTCACATATCAGTCAAAATTAGCCAAATTGATTAGATAAGTCTATTAATTCTTTGAGATAAATAGCTATTTTTCGACAACCACTTAATATTAGTACAACAAATTTATTGTTATCTTTAATTTGAACGCTAAATAAATGTGAAGTGATATTTCGAGAGAAATTATCAAAACGGTCGAGCATATTTGGATTAATCGAACAAGATCAGATGAAAAATTCTCCTCTCGTTTGAAAGACTAACGCGAATCGTTCGTCTATGGAAATTGTTTCACGAAGCCGTCGAAGTCGATGTTCCTCACCGCCAGTATGATTCATCGTCGAATCATTCGCGTCGATACATGTGCATCGCAGATGCACGATGTCGATTCAACGATTTTGTTGCAGCATCGATTATACGAATTGCGACATGGCATAAGTTTCCGTATGTAAAATATCGTACATTTTGGAAAAGGAGCATCAAAAGGAAGTAATGAATCTTCGATTTAGGCCTCTCTGCCCACGCGACTTGTATGTACACGCAACAATAAATCAACTCACGACGCGAGAGACATCAAAGAACACGGTCGAAGTTGTATTTTGGTTGAAACCTAAGAAAACAGTGTGTGATTTATCGAGAGCCGTGTGCGCACGTCGAAATTTGAGGGATTGCTTTCATTAACGCGTGCTAGAAAGTTCGATTCCCTTACGAATTACTAATTCGCACACAAACGTTAACTTCGTATTTGGATAAGCGATTCCAACACTATTTTCGAAAATTTAAATACTGTTTTTAGAAAATCAACCTTGCTACGTTTTGAAAAAATTATTATTTATCAAATCAGTTGTATCTTTTCCACATGAAAAGATATGTCAAGTAATAAAAATTGACTTTTTCATTTTCTTGAAGTTTTTTTCGACTGAATTGTATTCTTGCAACCTTTATAACAGACTTATATTTGTTCATAAGCTCGTGAAAATTAAAAATGAAACGTAGTTATTTTTATATAATTTGGATAGACAGTCGAAGGAAAAGAAGTAACTAACAATTAGTGAGTAGCAAATAAAATTAAAATGCCACGTTACGTGGAACAAAGAATCGAGGTATTTCTCCATATGTCGCAAGATTGTCATTGTCGTGGGCACGAATTATACCGTATTTATAATGAAAACGACGGTAGAACAGCTGGTGTTCAACGAACGTTGTAGCCTATAATGAATTCTTCTGTTCTTCCGTGACGTCCCTGAAAAACCTCTCACGAAACAAACACAGGATTATTGCGCTTCAAGAACAACCAGCAACTCGCTCATTACACATATCAATAACTAAACGTTTCATTACTACTACGATCCAAACGATTGTGTGGCAATTCCGTGTCCTTCTTACTTCTTTTATGTTATCTCTCGTTTTGAAATTTTTCAAACGAAAATCAAATAAATCACACATTCGTACAGTAAATGTGGCAGTTCTAAACGATACTACAGTTCGAATGACTTGAAAGAAAAATATTAATCGATGTTCACTTACTGCTACAAAAACAAAACAAAGAATGGAGTGACTCTTCTTCAGAAAGCAATTTGAAATTCTATCTTATCTATTTCCAAGAAATTACACAGCAAGTGGAATATCTTTCTTTAAGAGAATTAGAAGACTTCTCCAAATTTTGTTTTTTCGCTCACTTCAAGAAATTGTGCGGCCTTTCCTTAATAGAATCGTCGAACGATTCCGAATTCCACCAAGTTCCGTTTCTCCAAAAAATGAAGCAAAACACAACGAATGGTCCAAAATATGGATGAATAACAGTACCTCTCTCCTCCTCTTCTTCTAGAAATTACACAGGAAGTAGAATAATACCTTCCCCAAAACAGAATCATCAATCCACTAAAAACTCCACCGTTATCTTTAAATTGCCTTTGTTCAAAAATTGACACGAATAATATTAACAATTGATAAACGAAACACGTCTAATGTATGAAAATACAGATCATAGTACTCTCTCAAGATCGAGCTACTCTCAACCTCAAGATCCACGGACCACAGACGCCAAGAGGGGCCAACGGTCAACGAATCGCGCTTTCTCCCGATCTCACGTGTCGTCGTAGCAGCAACAGTCTTCCACTCATCCACCTTTTTCATCTATCCACATTTCTACCCCAAGCTCACCACCGTCCCACTAAAATGACGAAACGAGCCTCCTCAAAGATTTCTTCGCAGGAATCCTAACTTACACTGGAAGCCTGGAGAAACGCCGAGGCAGAGGTCGCCTGTCTCCGTCAGGTAGGACGCAGTACTCTGGAGAACGAGCTGGCCGCCGTCCTGGAACTGTAGTTTGCCGTATCGATCGGCCAGTGCCGTGAGGGTGCACTCACGCGGCGACAACCGACGGGGTAAACGGCCACGGGAGAACCTGGCGAGGGGTTTCCACAAGGGATAAACGCGACTTGGACAACACGCACACCGTGTGTGTTACTTAGGTAAGCGGCGTCAGAAAACTGCCGCGCCTACTGACGTTTCTTTCGCCCCCACCTTCGTCAGGCGGCCAGCCTGAAACAGGTGGGGGCCCTTCTTCGGATGGTATGCAACACTCCGCTACGTTCGATGCAGGGCCGTCTACGTGCGTGCTTTAGACCCCATTCTACTAGATTTTCCATAAATGGATGATTTGAGATTTTCAAAAACGATGGTAGTTTTCCATTTAGAAGCTTATTTGGGTAATTGTGATTTCGGCAGCCGTTCAGAAGCAGCTACATTCGTCAACTGGAGGAAAAGAGGAAAGCGATGTTGGAAATATTGCTTTTTATTTATCTTGGAATTTATTGTTATTTATAGGTTCTGCTTGTGCCACATAAATTAGTCTGTGAAAGTGAGCCACTTGTTTGTTGAGAATTGAAAATCGATTACGTGGGTAGCAAAATTGAGAAGTCTATACAATGTAGTTTTAGATATATCTTGTACAGGTCTTAGAATTTTCTTATTCTTTTTTTTATTACTGAATATATGTAAGATGGGTTTGATCTAAAATTGTTACAAAATAATTAAGGATTACAGCGAAACGAGGTCAATTAACAATACCAATTGTTGTGCAAAAGTTCGTGGGGAAATTAGAATTTTGATAGGTAGTAGGCATGTATACTGTTATTTTGATATTTTAGAATTTTCAAATTCTTTTCTTATTAGTTGACATCTGATTGGTAGTCTTATAATAAAATTTCAATGCAATGACATGGGGTTAATTACCAATTGTCACCTTTTATAATATATCAAACGAATGAATAAACGAAGTCTATTTATTGATTAAATTAACTCTATCAGATTTAAAGTTAAAGGGTACTCTCTTAAATTCGACGAGCTTACGATTGACAGTAATCTCACTAATTACGCGTATAGAGTTAGAAATCGAGGATTTTAGGATTAAATTAAGTAGGTCATGTTGCACTAGCTGGTTACACGATAATATTATTATCTAGCTAGTATCATTGTCGGAACTTCCAACGTTTCTTTCGACACGGGAAAGCGGCGATGTTTAAACGGAGTGCCAACGTGTAAACGAGAACGTGCCTCGTTGCGAGGAATGTTAAATATCCTAGCTACTCTATCTAGAAGAGGTAGAGGGGTATTCCTCTTACTACTCGAGCATTCCAATTGCGTACATTATTCCTGCGTGAAAGTACACATACACACAAACTCCTAACTTTCGTTTCATTCTTGTCCTTGGACATATTTTCGTAGCTACGAAATGTCCGAGTCTGCTTTTGTCAATGATGGGAATTTATAACGTATGTACATATCGTTGATTTGAAGAATTATGCAATTCGATTGTAATCGGGTCGATGAATATAATGTCGTGGCAAAAAAGAAACGCTGGCAGTCATCGACACCGATCGGTTTGTCGATCTTGCGACACAGGTAGACCCTTCTCGAGATACTCAATAATCCGTTACGCGATACAACGGGATCGTATGACTCTAATGTTAAAGACAGCTATTGCTACGGCAACATTAGCGAGTCTCGGTGTAATGAATAATTAAGAAAGTTTCACTTTTGAAGTAATTCTTCTTCCGGTATCTTTATTAAATATTCTTTTAATTTTTAAATCTTCAAAACTTTTTAACTAATCTTTAATCTTTGATTATTGGCAGGGCAAAATCTAGCTCCGAAAGTTTACATAAGAAACATATACCTTATATCGTTTCATAACAAAATTAATGTCAAATAATTGTAATATATTTTATAATCGATTCATTAAATTCATCATTTTGCGTTACGAATGCTTTTTTCGAAAAGTTTCTAACTTTTCTTTCATCGTATATACATATACATGTCACAACCATTGTTCCAAAAATATACCAATAAAATTGTATTCCAGATTTCCATCCTCTCAAATTGTACTAAAACGACATCAAACTAAAAACGCATGGCGCATAACTTTGCCAGTTACGTTCCTGTCACTTACACGTGCGTCAATGTCGCATACGCGTGTTCTCCGCTCGTCCCTTCACGCGATTACAAAGCCGGTTGAAATTACATCGTAATCCGTGTGTGTACACGAGCGCACGCGACGTGACACTGCCTCGCGATTTCTGCGAGAGCGGTCATAAGCGATGACTCGGTCGCTGAAGTTCGAGCCTGGGCCAATTGGCCAGGACCTCCGAGGTCGCGGTCAATTACGCCGGATATCAGAGAAGCCGCGGCAACGATTTATCAATTAACATACTCGGATTATTCACGAGGCATGGTTCGCCAGTGGTTTCCGGCGCCGCTGGCGCGCGACCGCCTGATTCACGGTTTGTCTCGCTCGCTTCTTCCCTTCGCAGGAAACGCCTTTGTTCCCAAGGAGGACCCTCGCGGTTTCCGCTTTTCGGTGGACTGTCCACGGGATGGCTTTGTAAGGTGCACGTTCGAGACCAGGATGAATGAGACGGAGAAAAAAGAACGGAAGTGGAGTTTGTCATTAGTAATACAAAGGTTAGGGTAGTTGGTACAGGGGTGGAAGATTAATGAGACCTTCTTCTATCCGTAAACTGTGATGTTACTTTTCAGTTAGGATTCTTTTCTGCTAGAATTTATAGGTTTATCTGCGTAAAAGCTATAAAATTTAGAAATGTTAGACAAGAGAGATGAGATGGAAAGAATGATCGAAAGTTCTGTTTGTTATTAGTGGAATATCGTAATATACGAAGTGTCCGATTTTATTATATAGATTCCTGAATCTTTCTTTTTTTTTCAATCAAACTGGTGACTTTGATTTCTTTATAATACCATTTTATAGTGAATATCACAGTAATCTTGTATCTCGAGTTTTATCAAATTCATAAAGATTGACAAGATTTACTCAGTTTCTGTTTTGCACCTACTCCTCGAGCACGACGTAACACTATTAATGGAAATTTTCCTATTACTCAGGCGACTTCTCGGCCTAATTAAACCTAACCACGTTCAGCTGAGTCATTAAGACACTCCCAAGATAAACTAGCAATTTTAGAATATACGAAAATAAAAATACCTGGAGGAGAGATACCACGAGAAAATCAAACTTCTCACACCTCTCTTAGACCCTTTCTTTCAACAGTTCCACATTAGCCATCAAATTTACCAGGGTTGTTTGGTGACCGGTTTTCACGGTTTTCGACGAAACCAGTAACGCCATATCGCATCTGTCAACGTTTGCTATTGTTACCTTGAATGGAGCCGGAAACGAACACCGGCTTCTTAACGACTTTTCGACACCAGACGAGACTTCTACCTGCTGATCCCGAAGAACAGGATGGAATGTGGGCCCAGCAGGTGCGGTAAGTTGTATACATATATACGTGTGGATGGGCACTAACGTTTCGCAGGAAAGCCACGGATGCGTGCAGTTGATCGGGAACAAGATAATTCGAACGGTTTTGGGTCACGAGCCAGCAACCAACTTTGAGACTTTACAGATACGCTAAACTTCAAAGATCTTTTACGCCATCATTTTGGAATATTTTTAGAGACCTAAAGTCAAAGTTCTTCTTTTTTATAATTCTAAGAATTTCAAGAAAATGTTCGACCTGTTGGACGACTTCCAATAAAAAGATGCTCGAGTCTTCCAACTGCACTTCTTCCTCTGTATAGAACACTGAATTATTGAATGTTTCTTAACTCTCCGTAGATACAGTGAATCATTGACGAAGTAACTAAAATTCCATCAAATTTTTTATTAAATTGTTTTATTGAAAACAGATTTGATTCAACAAATAGTTGTATAACTTAGTAGGGACCTAAGATATCTACGAAATGTGAAAAAATATATTTTACGGAACATTAAATGTCGTTGAGATTATAACCGAAGATACGGAATGATCCCAAAGACTCGACAGTAATGAATGCATTATACAAATGATGAGAAATATACGCAGACGTATCATAGTTGTTACGTAATGGATCAGAGAAGAGGTGACGTACGTAGTCACGTCACACTGCTGAATTTATACCAATCGGCGGATAGTAATATTTTCACTTGAAGAGCCCAAGTTGTTCCATGGTTCGACGGGAAATGTATGTCACGACCAAAATAATGCGGCTGTTTCACCCAGCCATAGTGCAAGCGGCGTGTAAAAAGAAGCTGCGTACAAGACTTGTTTCGAAAATTTCATTGGTCGGACCGAGTGTTCCGACGTTTTCGAGTTCCAGCGTCGCGCATTCCTGCGCTACGGGATCTTTGCGGTTAGCGTCTCTTAAATTCCGTAGGAATTGCTCGGTTAGTGGAAATGTTGGCTCATCTTTGCACGAGAAGAATTGAAAAATCGTATAAGAATTAAAAACACTATTTATGCTTTAAAAATCTAGTTTTAATTGTTGATGAATGTAGCAATTGAAATTAATGTATTGTAATCAAAGAGACTGAGAATGATTAGAACAAATAGTTTGTTGCGAATTTTTATAGAAATTAACTGTGTTACATGTATTTCTAGAATGATTCATTCTGTGCAAATTTTTGTAACGATTTACTACAGATCGTAATTCCCAAAAACGTACTGGTCGTGTTGTATATCGAAATACGAGGTGACAAAATTATATTCGATGTTACCAGATCATTTTCTAACCAATATCACGTGCACAACCAAGTCCGAATATTTTCAATCGTAACGACACTAGTTTCGATGGTTAGAAACGTGCGAATTAAGTCTTAGAAGATTTATGTGTCTTCGTGTGGTATATCGAGTTCATAGTCGATTTATTGCTTTGAATCCAGGTAGCCGTTGTTAGATGAGATTGTTTGAGAATGTCTGGCGTAACATTCATAAATTATAGCGAAAGGTTTCCAGCGTCTGAATTTCTTGTTTTACAAAACAGAAAGTGGCCATTACAAGTTGAATGAATGGATTGAATGTCAACGATGGGAAATAAAAATTTGTATAATAGCGCTGAGTGTTGGATGTGAGAACGAATAGTATTTTGAAGAATAGAATACAGTCGTGGAAAGTGTTTTGTTCACTGACAGGAAGCTTTCGTAATATAAGAATACTATACATCGCAATGGAACAGAAAGCTGAAATCAAAAGTTGAGAGAAATAGGCAAGTGAAAAGGCGTTCATTTATTACAGTTTTGATGGTGAAGCTGTAATGAAACTGTGGAAACGAAAACGAGCGGCGACACGGTCAACGAAGCGTATTTATGTACCGTGAAAATGACATAGATGACGTTTTTACTAAACAGCAAAAAAGCACGTAAAAATATTAACCTCTTCAGGAACGAATTTATTTAAAGTTAGAAAACGATCATTATTTCTCACTTTTCTGAGAAAAGGAGTGTACGCTATTGAACACATACGCGACAAGTGGGTTTTCAGGTTAACTATTTGTAAAACGATTTTCTCCGTCAAGGGAATATTTATGACTTAAATTAAAGAAAAAGTAAATACAAGACATATATACAAAACTTATATACTTCCGTTCACAACAGTTATATTGGATCACACTCTTATACGAATATAGATTTCCAACCGATTAATTGTTTCCTTAATAATTTAGAATAATTATTATATTTTGTATGAAACTAAATGTTCCGATACTTCTTTATTCATAATCCCCAAGAGATGAAAAAAATAACACTTTTATTAAGAAGATTAAAGGAAACACTAAAAGCCTAAATAAATGAAAAATCGAGAAGAAAAGCTTTGAGAAGGCATAGAAACGAATAAACGTACCCAAAGGTTAAGTACCCAGCTTTGCAGAATTCCAAATGTTAAACAAGTTAAACAAAGCTCGGTAATCGATCAATAAAAGACAGGATAGTAACAGACTAAACAAGCCAGCCAGCCCACGAGTAAGTATATCTTTCCTATTTTTACGAACGAGCTAAGAAACCGATCCCAAACGAGTATCGAGCGTGGAAGGAACGAGTTCAACGACATTCGAAGATTTTTACCGACCTCGGCAAGGGGACTCGCGGCTGGCTGCGTTACGTTTTCCATTTCACGGCGTTGCATTCGTACGGGGATTTCACGGCGGACGAGGCACTCTCTCGTAAATGACGGTCTCTTTCTCGTAAAATCGAGCGTAGTAAACACGTGGCACGTGCATGTGTCTCGAAACCATCTGCCCTCAGCGCGCATGATCCAACGACGCACGCTATTGTTTATTTCGCCGGTGCCAAAAATAATACACACACGCGCGAATAATGGTTGCAATTAACCCGATTCGATATATGTTGAAAAAATCCTATACTCAAGCAAGTGGCAATTGACAATTTAACAAATAAGCTATCGATTACGAGGCTGTAATAGTTGCGATCATTGATCTTCATTTACTACGAATGAGAAAACACAATCTTCATCCTGTTGTAACAAAACTAAACTTCTTCGTTCTATTCTAGTGAACTGCAAATTAGCCGGTAGTGCGAATAAACAATGATTGATAACAGGAAACAATTATAACAAACTGTCAGTTCAGTTCACAGTTGTAAAAGAGAAGATATCGCGGTCATGCTTCCCTATAATATTAGATATTTCGAAACAACATCTTTAATTTTAATTATTTTCAATGGAATATTGCTTGAAAATTGTATCCTTTCGACGTAGGAAATGTCCACCTGCATTACATCCAGGTAAACTAACCTCATTTTTTTTATTTATTAACGAGATTTAAACCAACTTGTTTAGAATTTATTTTCTAATATACGTTACTGTAATAACACAAAATAAATGGAGAAGATTTCTAAATTCCTGAATTCTTCGTATTACGAAAGTTTATCATCGTAGCTGGATACAAAATGGGAGGACAATGATGTAATACAGGAGACAGAAAAGATCACTAGCATGAAGACACGCGTTTACTCACCTTCACTAGAGACGTGACCACAGGGCTATCCAGGAGACCTTTGAGGAACAGCAGATCCGTGTCGTCAGCCACCTTGCCCAGCTCCTCCAGGTTGTCGCGTACGTGCATGAAGGCGGCTGGAACAGTGACCAGACACTTTTCCATAACACCGTGCTACGTGGACGTGCGCGAAGGGCAACGACACTACCGGCACGAGCGTCGAGGGTGCAAAAGAGCGACGCGAGGGGATGCCGGGTGTGGCCATTCGATGGATCAATATTGGGGCAGCCACAGGTGGCTGGAGTTAAAGCATGAGACACTTTGGTGGAAAAATCGAAAAGCGGGAAGTCGAGTCAGTGTTGATGCGAAAGGAAGTATTATTCACGTAGAGGTAAAATTTTTAAATGGTTACCTTTAAATCGCGAATATTTATGCATTTATGGAAAGTTGAAGTATATAAAAATATGCAAAATGCATATAATATGCTAAAATGTTTTAAGTACTATAGTACTGTAGTATATAGTACCCCTATAGTGGTTATAATATTTATATAATATTGAGTTATAATATTATTTTTATAAAAGTGTGAATTTGAATTAGTATAACCGAAATTATTTTCCTTTTATACATATCAGGTATATTTTCGCCTAAAACGCTACGTATCATTTGAGCAAACATTGTAATTTTGCGAATATTTCATTCCACGGTATAATAGTATTAATCTAGAAATAAACACCACATACATATTTTACATGAGTTACGAAAACAAAATGTTCTGATTTATATGCTCACTATCGCGTGTATATTATTTCGTATATGCAGTTCACATGCTAGTAGAATAAAAATAAATAATAGAAAGAAAATAAATAATAAATTTAACAACTTGGGAAAATATGTTTTTGCAAGATTCATAATTTAATCAAGATCAAAATAGTAATGAAATAATGTTGGGTATTAGTTTTCAGAATATAAACTTAAGGGTTATGTATTTTATATTAAAAATTTAAGTTTTTGTCAAGATTTTAGCAAGTACTTCCTTTACGAATGTGAATGAATATCAGACTTTTCATTACATACGACTTATTTGTGATAGAGTTACTGCTGAACTTATTTTTCCATATTTCAGAACCTGATTAATCAAAGGCTGATAATTAACCGAATCTCAATTTCAAGTATGATGTTCGTCAATCTAGTTTGTACAATCTAGAGTCAAACATATTATGTTCGGATTCGAAAGAAATTTGAAGCAAGCTCAAGGACCAAAGAATCATCTTACTGCTAACAATGGTTTCCAGCTGGTGCCAATTAACATTGAATCCATTCACAAGTGCCAGGACTAATTAGAGTCATAATCAGACTTCGACCTACCTTTTCACTCTCGTTCGACCTTACTTCGTCGAACAATTTTCAACACGAGACAACGTTTAGCGTAATTATGAATGAGATAAAGCCTTTTTACTATTTCAAACACAGAATACAAAAAGATCGTTCTATTGTTTAATTGTCAATATTAATAGCGAAAAACGAGTTTAAATCAAACATTACAAATGGTTCGTAATGTATTTGAATGTGGCCTCTTCTCCTGAAAAACGCCTTGGAATCTCAATTTTTTATAAATGATATATTAAAGTTTTGATTTATTTTAATAAAAGCAACGACACAAGATGTTTTACTAAAAATATCTTTTATTTTCGCAAACATATTCTGTTGCAAAGTTAAGTCATAAAATTTTCTAAAATTATCTCATTTGCAATTACCTTACATCCCTTAGAACACATTTATCATAAAGGGCAGTTTGTCGAACCAGTTGTATCCTAATAATTTATGACGTTTAATTATCGAAGACGAGACGAGGCGTTCTCCAGGTTCGAGTGGTTCTGATAAATAGTGATTGGCCACTTGAATGTACGATGATAAGCGATGTCGACGACGGGACGTTTGCATGATAAATGCGTGTAGTTACACGAAGCTATCGAACCACGAGTGCATAGAGCCATACTATGACGATCGCGTATCGTCTTTCCAGAACGCCTCGACCTATTTCTCGCCTGGTTTACAGCCGAAGGAAAAAGTTCTTAAACCAGTCTGTCCGTGTGTATACAGGCGAAACGAAACGCTGGTTTGACGATGCGTTATACAAGCAACTGCAAATCTTTAACTTATACTTAATACGAGACGATATAAAGAAAATTATATCTTCTATTTGAAGAAAAATATAATCGTGCCAAATTTAGTATAATTTTTTACCATATTTTTTTTATTTGAGATTGTCTAACGTCAATATTGGATCAGAAAATGTTCCGCTCGCTTGTTCTGACTGATTTTGTGCATGAAACAGAAATGCAGAAGAATTAAGAAGAGTATTTAAATACACTTAGAATTGCGTCAATTTTTTCGAACCTTCTCTATTTTAGATTATTGAACTCCTTGAGAATTTTAATTAATTTCAATTAAAAGGAAGAAGCACATAAACGCGGAGGAATAATATTTAGATACGAGAAGTTTGTTCGCGGAATTCTGATGGAGAACGAGATGGACACATTTCTTCTGAACGTTACATTAAAAAAATTTTCAATGGAATTTTTTCAATGTAGAACCAAATAAATCTAAACTAACATCGTAGCTTTACCATTTTCTATTTGATAGAGTTTGGTGCCATTCACAGCATCGATGCTGGCTAATAGCCGGCGATCTTCTATCTTCTCCTTTCTTCCGAAGAAAACCATTTTGACGTTTCTTCTTACACGACGATGTAAACTCTTATATAAGAAATCTTTAATACATCAACAAATCATATTTTCACTTTCTTCTCCGTTTCACATTTTACATTCTCATCGTCATATCTAACGTCACGTCCCGTTGACGTCACTAAACGCCAGACACCATAAGTAAGTACGATTATTCTCACATTCTTGCACTGTCAAACGAAACAAGAAATCTCTTCTTTAGGAGTCTGTATCTACTGAATCCTATCACAAGGTTGTTAAAGAGTGGGATAGTTTCAATTACCATAACTCAATTATCACCGAACTATCCATCTCACTATCAACAACCACTGTTCTTTGTAACACGCATTCTCACGCGATCGTTGATCTTTCGGGAAGCCACGTTCCTTTCGGTAGCCAAGCCAGTGTTTGTGAAGGCAGAGCAAACAAGAGAATTTTCTTCGAAGACGTAGGAAGCGTGCACACTGGTCCGTTCCGCGGCAACACGTCACGGTGAATGGAAACTCCGTGTTACACCTGCTTGGGGCCCCAGGCCCCTGCCAGGAGACTAAAAGCGACACCCCGTGGAAGTGATGGAACACAACGAAGTTAGAAGAACGTTCGCGCCGCGCCGCACTGCTCCCTTCGGGCTCAGGAAATTCGTGACGCTTTTTAAGGGCATCCTGACTACATCACAGAAAGTGCTCTTTCTTTTGTCACGGAAACATCTTTAACGGCTGATGCTTTAAAGTGTTTTTTTCAAATCAAATAGTACAAGCATATGGAGCTAGTAGTTTTTAAATAGTTATTTGTGGGATTCGTCGTGGCTGATTGATTCTCGAGGAATTCTTTTTTTTCTTTTTCTTTTAAAATGACGGATGTCGATAATAGGTTGAAACTGTTGAAACGTGGGGTTGCGTTGCAAGGTGCAAGGAGGTAAACAGGTTATTCATTCGGACCGAAGATTGTTAGGATAGTCCATGGTTTGATTAAAAGTTTCGTTCAAGTTTTAGTTGCTTTCTATTATGATTGAGAAGAATTGGCCTCTCTTTTAGTAAGATCTCGTTAGTGTTAGTTGTCCGTTGTCGTAATTGAGGAAAATGGTTCTTGCTTATGGTGTGACCTTTTAAAAGTTTTGTGAAAGGCTTGAATGATCTTTATTTCATTGTGTCCCATTTCATTTGTCAAAGTTATTTCACACATTTACACATACACAACCCTGAAGATTTCGCACAATAACGAACCTCATAAGTTGATTTTCTTTTAGGATTTTGACGATTGATACCATCAGAATGGTTCAGCTGGTTACGTTTTAAACTATCAAAGCAAATTTCAAATCTAATTGAAGTTTCACCTGGTCAATCTCGTGAATCGAATTTCACATATCCATAGGTTTCCACTCGAGAAGAATCACACTTTATTATTTACGTGATTTAGTCGTTTGAACTACATACTCTGTGAGAAAAGACGCTGGGGCGCTTTAAAAACAGAACGTGAATTGTATAGTCTACGAAGATTGTCGCGATGCGTGTTGTCGTCGTCGAAGAACGATTGAAACTGACGTATCCAAAATTTCGTCGGGGAACGAGCGCATCAAAAGGAGAGGAAAGCTATTCTTATTTTTCTAGACAAACCAAAGCGAGGGAATACGAGAAAGAGAGGAGCGTACGAGGAAAAGGAAAGTACCACCGGGTAACTGCCCGCGAGAATCCGAGCACGTTGACGAAGGATCCAGAAACGAACCAGCTGGTCTCCGGAGGAAGGAAATCATTCTTCATGGACGTAATGAAAAAAATCGACCGTCACTTGGCTCGTGTCTCATTTTAGATAACTTTTTTGTACAATTTGTCGCGATTATTCACCCTTTTCTCTTTTTTACGTTATTTTTTGTTCGATGTATCTTAAACAAAGAGTTGACTTGGAAATAACTTTACGATGAATAGAGGAATTTTGTTGTAACTGGAAAACACATTTTTGGTCTTTTGGATTTTTGAAATATTTGGAAATTTTTTAATTTATTAGTAATTTTTCTTCTACCACATATTTGTCTTTGATGGAACGTTAGTCTCTTGTTTATGTTATTTTCGGTTAATTATTTGAAAGTATTAGTTGACTTTGTTGAAAAATTATCTTATGATCAGGGAAATTGAAACTCCATGATTTTCTTAGGTTCTTTAGATAGATATTTATGAAAGTTTTAGATTATATTTTTCCATTGGATTTTTATTAAGGTGAAATACTAGGGTTATTTAGAATATTTTACGCGAGATACTTCTGAGTCGATTAACTGTTTTATCGTGAACAGATGTTCAACGTAACCCACCGATCGTGCAAATCGTGATTTTATTGACGTTTATTTTGTCCCACACTAGAGAAATACACATGCTCCGGACCAGGGATCTGAAACTGCTTTCAATCAGGATGGCCGTAAGGTGTAGACGGAAACCATTTGCTCCATCGAAATTATAAAACGGAAGCAACTATGAATTCGATACTAGAAGGTATCGCCTGGAATCCATGAAGATTTTTAATACATTTCTTATGAAGCAACTCAAATTTAAAACTGTACATACGATAAAAGTTAAATATAAAATTCTTGGAAAGTACATGAAAAAGATCGCTTTTACGATAGAAGTAATAGTATAACAGAAAAACAGTTCAACGAAAGTAAGGAGCTTTCGTGGAAAGCTTAAGAAAAGAAGGAGGAATGAGTCTGAACACACAGAATTTTTAAAGAGATTCTTAAATCTGTGAAAATAAAGATCGAATAAAATTTGAATTCTGAAAATTATCCTGGCTGGTGATTGTAAATTTAGAAGAATTTGGATTTCGTGATGATGTTACTATATTATACGTGATCATTGAAATTAGTATTCATTCAAGGTCCTAAAGTGTATAGCTGGCTTTGTTATAGGTTTTATCGATCGTCCGAGTTTTCTTCTCGAGAGCACGCGTTAATATCGACCGTCTCTTTGTTGTAATTTTTCCATGACGTGAATTTCTTTTCGGCGTTTCAAAGATGTGAAATATTCGTGAAATTGAAATTTTTAAAAAATATTGGTATCAAATCGAGATATCTGATTTAACTTGTCAGTCGTGAAAGAAAGCTAATAAAGATAAATTAATACTCATTAAGTCGAATTCGAGCTATTCAAAAAGTCGTTATACATATCTGAAATGATCCAATTAACAGGTTATTCTAGCATTCTTCAGAAATGAGGTAGGTAAAGAATTTAATGTAAAAGTATTTGCAAATTTGTTCCAAAACTTGATGACCACGTCAATGTGATACTAAATCCCTGTGAGACGTGTCTGAACCGCAATGTGGAAAACTGGATCGTAAGTCAGCATCGATGGTGCTTCCACTGAAATCACGTTAAATTTAACAGAATCACAAACATTTTGTGTCAGAAAAGGAAGAATCTTCAAAGAATAGTAAACGAAAGTTATAGAGAAGGAAAAGTTCGTGGAAGTCGGATGAAACGGTTCAATCAATATCCTCCATCCGTACAAATCAAGATCCAGAGAACTGTCAAGAATTCAAAGTGACGAGTGGAATCTATCGAAAGTTTTGGGGAGATCTGATAAGACGAGACTTTAGAAATTCTACGAAAGTCGAGCAGCAAAGTACAAGGTCTTTAGATCTTTAAAAAGTTTGCGACTATTTCGTTAACTAGATATTTAAATTCAGATTCTATTTAACGCAAGATTAGAATTACAAAGATTGGATTACAAATTTCTTAAGATAAGTTTACATTTTTTAATTCAAGTTCAGATATAAATCACTAGTGCAAATTCAAACTTTCTTTTACATTCAAATTCGAATTTTCAATTTGAAATTTTCAATTTTCTAAACCTTGATATAAATGGCGGGAGAACTAATCGAAACCCACTTCGATAACAGAGGTGAGTAAATCAAACGGTTGGCGTAGTCAATAAAACGTTACTCGACTCAGTTCAATCTCTCCAATCTCGGACAGTTCAATCTACGATCCATTCTATACTCGAATAATTTCAAACTTACCGGAAGTGGATTTCAAGTGCGGTAGTTCCTTCTTAGGAATGATCGAGGGTAGTTTCGAACACCCACAAATGTCCTCGATATCCATCATCGACTTGCTATTCTTCATCCTGGTGGACGATAGTGGAATGTGGTTTCAGGTGACGCCAATCGGCATCACGATCAGCATGGATCCCAGCCTCGAGTATTCCACTGACAGGATCGAACTTCCGTTTGCCCAAATTCCCGATTCACCGGCGACCTTGTCATTCTCCCTGTCACTCTTCCTCTCGAATATTCCACGTGTTGTCCACGTCCCCCCGTCAATTGATCTACGTTTGACGCGAAGTCAAAATGGCAGTCGAAGATCTCGAGATCTATTCATAGATCACCGGTAATGGTCCGTGATCGTGGTAGCGTCGAAGAGAACGAACGAACGAGGAAGACCGCAACGGGACCTATAAGCCCGCGCTCTGTTCGTGTCCGGTACTTATAGCATGTTGCGCGGGGGGTGGGTTTTTGCACCCTCTCTCTCGCTCCGCTTACACGATTTTGCGACTCGTGGCAACGAGTGCCGCGTGCGTTCGGATCGATCGATAGTAAACGCGCCCACGGAAGGGTAGAAATATTCTGGATTACGGCATCATACAACTTACAACAACAACATACAAAACAAACGCCTTGACGATCGTCTTTTTAAACCAAAAAATAGATATTTTTTTAAATAGCGGGGAAATTATGTTTGCATCTTCTATTGGAGATATGAAGTTTGGAGCTTTTATTAGAACGTTTCTCGGTGAACTTATAGTTTCTGATTGAATTTGAAGTTTTAGATCGAAGTTCGTACATCTAAACTATTTTATAGTACGACGAATAAATTGTTATTGCGTGCGAACCGTTGACAAGCCACGTTGAATAGCTTCGTATAAATTATAAAATTGAGAAATTACAGATGTTTAAGCATCTTTTTTTCATTCGGATCAACTGGATAGAATTATTGCGTTAAGAAATTGCTTTCCTTCTTTTTATTGACGATTGTATATTATAGTAATATTCAACACTAATTGCAATACCTTGTAACCGTTCTGAATGTGAATCTACCAGTGATATGTCATAACGATATTTGGCATATATCGCAGGATCCCAGTGACGAAGAAAATGACTAAAGAACTATGTGAAGAAAGAAAGATAATGTATAGCGACCTAATAAGGTCGTTTTATTCTTTCATTTTTATTCTTTTATTTATTCCCGATTTTTTAATTTCATTGTTGTAACTGATATTTGATGCTACAAGTTGATATCAGATTGTTTAGTGCGTTTTATTATATTTCATGTAGATTGTGAAAGTTGAACCGCGTCCAATTTCGTATCGATCAATGAAATTGTTTTATCCGATCGCGACAAAGATATGACCATTTTGTGGGATTCGAACTTGATTTATTATTTTAAGTTTAAGGGAGTTTATCAAATGAATTGTATCTTAGATCGATAAGGAACTCATTGTCATGAAAATATATCGGCTTATGAACAAATATTCTGTATAGAAGAAAGCTTATGAGATGAATTCGTTTATTATGTTTCGAATATATCGGAACATTAACTAAATACAGAATATAGATATCGCAATATGTGAGCACGGACTAAATACAGAATAAATCTGTTATTTTATATAGGGACTTTGTGTTTCACGTTCTGTAATACCGACTTTGAGAAAAGGAGTGTTTCTTACGCCCTCTGTGATTTGCTACGGCGAATATAGGAATTACACCATGTTCTAGTAAATTCTATACTAGAGACATCTAGCGAGATTAGTCAAGAATTAAAACGCTTCGAGATTACAGTTGCATATTTACAGACGTTTGAGTATCTAGTTTTATTGGATAGCGTTATCACATTCTTCGTTATCAACGAGGGGTGACGCTACTGACTTGATAAATGAGATCTGATTATATACATATACATTAGATGTTATTGCCGTATCTGTTATGCTATTTTGAATATTACAACATTGTTGACACTTTACACGCAAGAATAAACTTCTCCGTCCTGAATCAGATTTATCATAAATTTAAGAAATCTTCAAACCTCTGTGAACTGTTAATTTTTGGTTTCTGGTACTTTTATACTTTCTCGTAGTATAATCAATGAAACTTTATTTTTGCTAAAAAGTATCGTTTATACATTGTTTATTGTTTAGTTTTATTATAATACTGCTTGATGACAGTGTAACTATAGTATATTTAAATTGCAAATTTATAAGTTACATCTTATAAAAGAATCGAATATGAATTTTGTTTTACAGATTCATACAGGGTTTTACAGGAAAATATGTATAGTCTGTACCAATACTTCAGTTTATCCTTGTCTATCTATAAGTTCGTTAATTGATTGTTTCTACTCGAAAGCGTATAGTTTAGTTGATTCGTGTTTGAAATATCTCTCAGTTGAATCTTATCACGACCCCGCTCGAAATACCGGAACAATGGGCATTCAGCAAAGATTGGCTGATTAGGTTCGTCGAGGTCGACGATATAAGCGGCTTGTTTCCGGCTCTCTTCCGAGTCTCGTCACGCTCCCTGTCAAACGAAAGATGCGTCTGTACTCCGCGGACCTACCTAGCAGTTCGCGCCTCGACTTTGCTCTACAAACATTGCTTCACGTGGCATTGACCCAACACAAGTTATCATTCGCGTTACCCACACGTTCTTGGGACCACCAATGTTTGGATGAACCTTATCTCCATTCGCGTAAATAGATACGTACACTTATTATTATCTGTTTCGTAAATACTATCATTAATTGGCGCGAAGTATGCGGAAGCTTCCGCTATAAATTTAACGGATTTTACTGTATGAATATTTACATGTATTATTCCAATTTACTTCTAGAATGTAAATCTTACAACAACAAATGACTATGATACTCGTTTAGATCAATAACGATTCACAAAAGCAATTTACAAAGTCGCGATAGAATAGTCAACGCTTAACTTTTAACTGGTAATCCCATATATTAGCGCCTTTTGTTAGACAGGTCACGAAGCGAGTAGCTAGTAGCGATTACGCGTGGCGCGTTACTGGTTCGCAGAATAATTTCAGCAGCGTGCAATTTTATCGGTCGAGTATCTTTTCCTGGCCCGGTTCGCCAGTTGTTTGCGCGTCATCGAATCAATGAGCGTCCTTGTCGTGACGCGTTGCAACTTGCAATACCGAGCGACGATCTCCGCAGCGACGATGAGTTGTCGTTCGATAACCGCGATTTACAGCGGCAGAATTTCGTAAAGCTTTACGAAGTTATTGACAGCGTTGGCCCGTGAATCAGGATTATTAGTGACAACCGACGACGGGGAAAGAATGTGAAGTGTCTGCGCTCACGTCGCCAGATTCCAGCCGACGTTAATCCCTTCGATTTCCCCTCGTTTCATTCTTTTTTGACATTAACTGAATGGAATTGCATTCTACATGTTATTTATTTATTTATTTTTTTTTCGTTTTGATATATCGCCCAAATTTGATTTTTTGTGTTACATAGTTGCGATCATTTTTTTTATAGAACCGATGATTCCAAAGGAGGGTTATCTTACTGTTTTGTCTGCAATCGAATATTACGGTATTGTTGTGAACAATTTTATATCTGTGGTAATATTATAAATAGGTAAATGGAAGCTATGATGTTATCAATGGTATAATTAAATTCAGAGGGTTAAGAAGAGAATAAATTCGAATTAAAATTTAAATTAAGCGTTACTTAACCTTTTAAAGTAATGTTGGCTTATGTAGTAACGAACGAAAGTATTGATACAGAACTAATTTCCTACAAAACTGAATAAAATAGTACTGAACTCAAAGCTTTTGAGTTTAAAGCGTATTCGTTATCGTTGAGCAACTGATGTGGTTAGATTCATTTCTAAAAGTCGATACGGAATAATAATGATCGTGTTTGAAATTGTCAAACTTCGCAGTGCTATTTTCTAACTTACGAGCTCTGCATCTTTCGATTTGTTCATTTTCGTATATCAAGAAGATTTTTCGCAAATTGATAAAAAATATACTAAACGTGACGTAAGTATTGTTATGTGAATACACAGGAGTCGTACAGCAGATGTGGAATAACTAGAAAAATACATTGTTACTACACCTTTTAAGAAGTTATTTAAATTTATAATATATATAATTATAATTCATGATACTACAAAAAGGTAGTAAGTGCTGCTTTTAATTACTAATTCATCATTATTTTATATACTTTGGTCGAGTTCAAATACTATGAGTATAAATCTGTCAAAGTTTCCACATACAGCCAAAGTTTGGACAGCAGAGCAACGTATACATTATTTTCCTTGGAAAAATATATTTTCGTTATCTTTCCAGCTTTAGCAAATCCATTACTGAAGACGTTAAAACCTCAGTCATAATACAACGCTATATGCACAACTGTATACAAATCTTTCGATACATCTACCTCTTCGCTAATTCAACATCATTATACAAAATCTTCCATATGCAAGGTGACCAATTCTTTCTTAATCCATCATCATATTTTCCTTACTCATCAAACTCCATATACAAACTCGATCGAATACAGATAAAGAGAAGATTTCCTTATCAGTAGATCGTAGCGATAACCGGAGAATTAACGAAACTAGAAAGGAGGAAAAAGACTGAGGCCAAGATCGAGTACTATGAGGGAATGTCCCGTGTTGATCGTCGGAGGTGGGAGTGATCGCGGCCTCCGGCACATCGGAAAACTACGTGATGGATCAGTCTGTGTTCGACGCACCCGTGACATTCATCGAGCCGTGTCGATCTCTCGATCGTCACTAGAAGGAATCACACGATAGGGAAATCGACATCGACGGACCCTGCTACATGTTCGCTATGTCGTGGAACCGGGTAGGTTATCGGAGAGCAAGCTTTTTCTTCAATCTCTTCCGCTATTCAAGTGATTATATAGTTTGTAGAAGTAATTAAGATCGACCTGTTGTTCTTATCGTCTAATCGATTGAAGTGGAGGTCACTGTCACTTATCAATGAAATTCGCTGACTTTTTTCTTTTCTCCATTTTTATTTGTTTTTTGAATGTGTCGAGTCTCGTGACACGTTGAATTATCAGTCTCATTATGTAATTTTGCTCTTTTTATGTGATATGGATGTCATGTGAATACCGATAAGTCGTTGTATAGGAATAGGTGACAGAGTATTCATTTTTATCGAGGCAGTAATTGAAACAATATGTGATACGTTGATTTTTAATACATCAGCTATTATCGAAATATTACCAGCGATTACATTTAAGTGAGTTTGTTTAAAAATTTAGGAATTACACGGATAAGAGATAAAAGTAAGGGATTATTACATGTTCAGAAAACAATTTTTTTTTGGATTAACTGTATCACCTGTACTATTTTTCTTGTTTACACGGTAATCTATATTTAGGTAGACTCTTCGTGTAACCGGTTTTACGACGATCGCACGCGTTCTAATAACAAAAAAGAAAGAAACGGTCGTGTTAAAAGCAAAACACCCTGAAGATAATTGCCGATCCCGTAATCGACCGACATTTTCGAATTCCGTTTTCTTCCAGAGAATCGTATCGATTCGACAACTTTTCTTTCCAGTTGTTTTCGTCGCATGGATGAAGAAGTTTCGCGTGCCTCGATTTATCGTCGACGATGCGTCGCTTTTGGAAGAAATCTCGCGGAAAAAGAGGTTGGAAACGCGAAGATACAACGTAATCGTGAAAAAGAAAAAAGACGGGTTGATAAATCTAAACAGCCATTTTTATTCCAAGATTATATTTGTTGTTTGATCGGAAGATTAATAATCTTGAGAGAATTATTAATAATTTTTACACATCGTGTTTGCAATGCATTCGACGAGCCAAGGTGAACAAATAAAAGTTAACCTGCAACGTGTACGTTTGACGTTAATTGGTTAAATTAGAGATTAACCATATTAGCCAATATTTTTAATGAATAGGTGTTCCATATTTTATAAATAGGGATTGTAACGATAAATCGGTTAACTTTAATGAAATTTCGCTGAGCTGGAACTTTCAAAGATTTTCTTCGTTAAATCAAGGCACTCTTTGCTTATGAAATAAGCAAATATATCTGCGACGAATGAGAAAATGCAATTTTATGATATAATTTCAAACCAGCTTTGGTCTCTCAGTCGGTCTTCATTAAGCGAGGGGAACTTCGAACATTTTCGTCCAGGTTTCGTACATGCAAAGAATATTTAATTTTTCGCTGTATTTTTCTTTTTTTTTTTACTGTTCTTACTTGAACGAAAAAGAAACGCTTGCTTTTATCGCAGACTTTTGACTTTCGATAGCCATAGTACAAGTTCTAAAATTTTCAATGTCTTTACGGTTTGAAGTTTATTTTTATTAGGCTGTATCTTAAATCGTGAGAATGTTATAACCGAGTAATTCCAGTAAGTGTTTTTAGGCTCGAGTTTTTTGAAAAACAATTCCATCCAACTTCGATACTGCGTATCAACAATATTATTTAGATACCGATAGATAACAGAGATATCAACGATGTTATTGCTGGACAGTTAATGCATAATTTTATTTGTGTGCGGATTAAATAATATCATATTTATATTTGAGCGAATTAAGATCGATCTATTTTAATTTTAATTTTGAAAATATAGAAATTTGTGGTTAAAAGATGATCGAATTAACAAGTTAGATAAGAAATTTAATTTTTAATTTTGTAGAAATGTTAAGGATAAAAATTAGTAGTTTCTTCTTGAAAATGACTTTGAAGTGGAGTCTTTTCTCCTTCGCTTTAAATTTAGAAATTTAAGAATACCTGGTATACCTAGTATGTGTTCTTAAACCTGATCCTCTTCGAACGAGAATTCCACTAACCTTATATCATTCACGAGATACTTGTGCTGACCAACGGACTTTCTCAACGTGATCTATTCTATCCTGACGTCTCCTAAAAGATTCACAACCAAACGGAAAAGTCCTATTACTCCTTTCCTGGTTTAACTTTTCTTTATCGTGCAACATCGTTCGTTGATCTTTCTTTTCTTATCTATCATCTCATTGTTATATTTCCAGTTCGCGAATTGTCCTCCTTTCTTAACTCCAACTCAGTGTAGACCAGTTTCTATTATAATTCACGAGCGTGATCGATAAAGGAGATTGTCTTTAGCTTTAATCCCTCGTGACAATCCCTTTGTAACTCGACGACGTATAGTAAGTAATACAATTATATTATGGGAAACAAAAGATAGATACTTTAAAATATTAGTAAGAAATAAAACGTTAATAAGTATTTCAAAAGTGACGTATAACACACATAATATGTTTATAAAAGGTTCCTATAAATGTCTCGTTTGAAAACTTCAGATCAAAAATTAATTAGCGAGGCATCGATGGATGATATCTAATTGATATAAAAATAATACTTTGATGATATTTCGTGACACGTCTCAAAATGTATTTCTTGAATTCATACCGTTCTTCAGACTTCACCGACCCGATTCTTAATCTTAATTAATTCTGGAACTAATGGAATAATCATTTTAATTGTCGTAATATGCGACTAAATCTAAATTCTCAAAATATTTACTTGCGCTACTATGATTTTCATTTCGCCATGTAGCGAGATATCTTGTCTATAGATGTGAAGGGCTTAAGAAAACGACGATCACAGCCATCTTGCCCGTCGGTGGGTTAACAAATCTGGTCAGGAGTCGTCCAGCAATTTCGTGACAGCAATTTCGCGGATTTTACTAAGCTCGCGAAATCGTCGACGCGAAACCTTTATGCGATGCACGTGTTGCTGTCTCCGGGGTCGAACGCCTTCAACATGTTCTATAAATCCGTCTTTCCTTTTTCGCCTCGCCGTATCCTGACGAGGTGTCGCGGACGGAGCAGCACGGAGAGAGGAATGGAATTCCAGATGCGAGGATTCTTTTTCTTCGACCTCCTTTTTTCTCTGTCTTTTTATGGTCTCTTTCAACGGGAACGAAATCTTTTCCAGATACTGCCACAGCTGATACTGGTGCTGCACGGATTCCTGGTCGTCCTTGTTGCTGGAAAATCCAGTAAGTCTTCCGCTTCTTTGTCCTCAAGAGATAATCGCGCTTCCGTTGAGCCGCTTAGGGACCGGACGTCTCGGGATACAGCCGGGTGCCTCGAGATCGACGGGAATCGGGCTAATGCTCTTCACCGATTTGCGTTATTTGCTTGGAGATAAGTTTAATTGTAGCCCTATTCCGTATACTTTCTGCCTGTTACGATTTCGACGCTACGTTGACGTCAGAAATCGTTGATCTAAACGTATGACGATGGTTATCTTGCTTTTTAACAATTGTTTCATACTTTTGTCAAATGCAACACATTTTTGAAAACGAAAAATATAATTGCGTTGAAATTGTCGGTATAATGTAAAAAGAAGTATAATATACTTGTTATAATATTGAATGGATGAAATAAACTGTTTTAAACTGTTCTGTTTTTTCGAAATCGTACTCTTAGAAATCTGAATTTGAAGAAATAAAGGTCGACAATTTGTTTATAAGGGATAATGTATATAGCAGTATACCGCGAAGTAGAATGGAAAAATGCAGAAATAACGTGATTATACCGATTGCTAATTCTAATTTCAATACGGAATAAATCAAGCACCATTGCTTCATCGTTTGGCAATTTTCCATGAAATTTCCCTAATGACTTGCGCCATTCGAACCATTAAAATTCTCTCGAAGAGTATGCAGATTATGGACACCTAAACCTAAACAACTCTGACATGCATGTGGATCACGGATATTCTGAGTCACAGCTTTGACCCACATGTGGCTCGATGAATAATAAATTCGCAATTAATCAGTTTACCTATATCAAGAAACTCGTACAGTTCCGAAATTTTAGCATTACTCGACATTTTTCCAGCCTCGTTCTATCAATCCGCGATTGATCTCCTCCTCGTCTTTCCTTCCTCTTCCTTCACTTTCCTCCTTTGGTTCTGTTCGTAAGAAAATACTAAGTGTTCCCGTCTTTCGATATAGTTCCACAAGTGATCGACAAGGACGTGGGCAGATACGAATCCTCGGAGGGCAATGATCATCATGCTGTTAGGGTTCCGTTCAAGCTGGAAGAGACTTATGATCAAAGCTTTCGGGCGAACAGCTTCAATGCTACTTGGGAAACAGACACAGAAATCCTTTATTCCGATAATTACATCGGTAACATTCACGTATTCGACGTGACTAAGGGAACCACTTGGGTCCTTTTGGATTCTTCCGTGATGGTATGATTTATTTGATCTATTTTCACCTATACATGTATCTGCTATATGGTGTATTTTTACCTATACACACACCCATATATATATGTGTGTATATAGGTATACATATGTATATGTAGCATATATATGCTTTGGGATCAGGAGAAATTTATCAGTTTCGTATTCGAGCAGAAATACATAGAAGGTTCTTTGCCTTTTTGCAAATTAGAAATAGTCCACAATCAAAAGCAAGATGTTGTAATTTTCGTCTTGAACTTTTTATAAATATTTTAAATTTAAATGATTATGATCATTGTGAGAGGATAGAGAACAATGTATATGTTGGCTATAATCAAAAATATAATATACACGTAGGTACATATTAGGTTGTCCGAAAAGTTTCTTTCGTTTTATGGGGAAATAATAGACGCACAGCGTTTTTTGTTTTATATTATTTTGTTGAATTACGTACGATCCATTTTGTTCTGTTGAGATAAACACCACAACATTTCACGGACTTGGTTTCACGTTTGTATGAAGGTGCATTGTTGTAAAAAACACGTTTGCGAAAGAAAAACACTTTCCGGACAACCTAATATTAAGATGAATGTAACGAATTACAATTAATGTTACAATTAGAAAGAATGAAATCATGTCATATTAGTCGTTATTTATTATCCGAACGAAATACTCAAAAATCAAATTTATTGACATTTTTAGAAGATTCTTTATTTTAGTAAATGCTATTTATTTTTTGAATATCAAGAAATTAAATATCCAATAAAACAATATAAAAGAATATAGAAAATTTGGAAGAGAATCTTGAAGATGATATCTGATATTTTCGAATTTCTACAATATTTCATTCAGTACTTTAATTATTTAAGCAATTTGGAAATTCTATTGGATGTGGGCAGCGGGCTTCCGAGAAATTACGTTTCAATTTCAAGAACAAATTGCTTGAATGTCGGGCTCTCCCTTTTGCTCGATCGGGAACACGTACAAATAACACGGTTACGTTTAATTAATCGTACGAAAATTCTCAGCGTTTACCAGCTTCTTAACCGGTGAATTACATTGTCCACTTTTGGCCATGAATCAACATCGAACGTTGTTGATTTAAGAAACACGATGTCTAACATTTTCTCTTCAATTTTCCCTGGTCTCGAAGCGTTTGCGTCTTTTTTAGCGATATTCCAGCTAAACGTTTACTGATCATTCCGAACTATAATCATTCCAAATTATACATTATAAATAAGATTTTTGAAACGTTTTCCTATCAATCCTGCTACGGTTTTCGCATTTTTGCGTCCCAGTCTTGTTCTTGTTTCAACAAATACGATTTCTAATGTTTATCCGAAATTTGCAAGTTTTTAACTTTTCAAGTCTTATCGCATACAAACCTATAAACTTTCAAATTCTGAAATATTCGAATATTGAAATATGGTTCAGAGAGCATAGAACGAAATACAAAATATCATTCGTGAAATACAAAACGTGAAAATGTTTCCCATTTCACCCCCTCAAGGAAGATCGAAGCATGACGTAGCATTTCGACGTTCGATGAATTAATACCACGATAATGTATCGATCGTTCCGAACAATCTAAGATTTATCGTGTCGTAACGTATCCGATAACTTGACACGAAATCAATAGTATCGATACTCCAAATCACTCAAGCATTTGTCCCACCATACTGCCCCGATACCTTGATATTGCTCCCAATTTCGAATACTTGCTGTACTCCACGGATCAATTTCCGTTTACCACTACGCCGATAAAATGGTAGACGAATCGTTACTCGATCCTTCTTGTCAAATGTATCACGACTGTTCTTCGCTAATTTTGACAGGTGTTTTGATTAAAAATCTGCTCGATAACGTGGGAGACGAATCGTCAATTTTCATATTTCCACGTCTTGAAATCGTTAAATTTAGAAATTGAAAGATTTTCAAGTTTTTAAATTTTCGAATTTCCAAATATTCGTCAAAATTTTCAAACGCACAAATATTCAGATTTTTCAATTTTCAAACATTAATATTTTCAAATTTTCGCAAACGATTGTTCTTCGTTATCTTGACTTCTGTTTCGATTGGATGTTTGTTTGATATTTTATAAATGAATATTAATGTGGTTTCAGATCGATTACGAGAAGCCTTCCATAAGCTTTTCCTTCGACAATTCTTTCGTTGCGATTGGTCATGACTATGCAAACGTGAGTATATAATTTTTGCATGCTACAAGTTCCGATCGATCGTATCGTAAACGTTTTACTAGCGCGACGGTTAAAATTCCATCTCTGTTCTTTGAGTATAAAAAGATATATAAGTTATCGATCTCCAGGGTTTCCGGTATTCACTGTATCAAAGGTGCGACGTATACAACACTAAAACCAGGTAAACTATCTACTTTACATTACCGACAATTTTAACGGCACCGTGATAAATCAAATTACAAAACAATGCAACATGCCAGTAGCAATAATGATAAAGTTAATGTTCGTTCAGTTAGTTTCAGTTATATATTTCGAATTTGTCAGTATTCGTGTGAAAATAAAATATTACAAATATCAATAACAATTTATCAGACTTCTAACTGTAGTATTCCTAATTGCAGATTAATAAAAAAAAGATCAAGACTTTCTTGTTAAATTATTATCAAAAAGTTAATCCTTATTAATTTGTATACGTTTCCTTTTTTATATTTCTTTGCTTTCATTCACGTAGAACGTACACGAGAATTGCGAATAGCGATCGCATACCTCTGTTCAAGTGGTCGCCCACGAGGAACGCTTTGATTTATGTTCACGAGAACGATATCTATTACCAAGTGTTCTCCGAGGGGGGCAGTCATATTCGAAGAATAACGAACACGGGTGTGCTCGACACCGTTTATAACGGAGTACCTGATTGGGTTTACGAAGGTAATCGAAAAGAATGGTCGAACAGATAATGTTAATCCCTCATTTATTGTCTTGCTAACATTAAAGTGTTCAATGACAACTTTAACACGTTAATGTTAGAAAAATTCTAATTGTAAAATTCTAATTCTCCATTAGGATGAAATTATTAGTTTGATTAATCGATAGAATAATCGAAATAATTCATGTGTTAACGTTTACAGAGGAAGTATTAGCTTCTGCTTCGGCTCTCTGGCTTTCTCCCGATGGACGACACCTTGCTTTTGCTACTTTCAATGATACGAACGTGAAAGATATCGAAATACCAAAGTATGGATCTCCAGGAAACATGAAAGATCAATACCCGAAGGAGATAAAAATCAAATATCCAAAGGTAGTTATTTTTGTTGTTAACAATTTCCGGAACGTATAGAATCGAAAATGGGAATTTAATAAGGAAAAATCAATCGAATCGGATAATCGGCCTTTTGCTTTAGTCAGTCTGCTCGGATACAAGTAACACAGTTTTACAGTCGTTAAAAGACGAGATTAGGAAGTTCAAGCTATCCTTACGGCGTCGTTGCGGGGTTTAAAAGGGGATGAAAAGGGTTATCTTGCGGTCGTCGTAGCGTTTAACCGTTAGTTTTTTCTTGTAACAGACCTATTCTCTCGTAGTTGTATTACAATGGCGAAAAACTGCTTCGATTCGATGTTGGACCACTTGTGAAAGCAATCTTTTATACGCGGAGCTATTTCAATGTGAAACACATGTATCATTTACTTGTGTTCTCTTTCGTAAAATTCTATTCATCTTCTTTAGTGTAATTTTTTGCAGGAAAGTATTATGCATATAATATTTAATTAAGAACGATAAATCTCAATTATTACAAAATTCTAATTATCCAATTTAAAAATCTAATTAAAAATTTAATATTTAAAAGCTCGTGGTTCTTTCTTTGTTAATGTCGTTTAGATATAAACATATAATTTTTCAAATTTTAGGCAGGCAGTCCAAATCCAGTTGTATCAATGAGCCTCGTTGATTTGGATAATTGGTCCTCTGAATTACTCAATCTCGAGCCTCCTACTGATATTGTTGGCACGTGAGTATCTCACAAGGATTAAGGTTCCGTTCTTACAATTGTTCGGTTACTTACACGTTCGTTTAACATTAATATATACTACACGAATTTAACTTCAGAATAGCGATCGACCATCACATTATTTTTCTGCTTGATGGTCAATGGGTTACTTAATTGTGTTCATAAAAACACGAGTTTTGAATAAAAATCCCTAGCTTATGAATAAGATAATTAAGATAAAAATTTAGGAATTTTTCCAAACGCATTTTTCTTTCACAGAGACTGCGTCCTCTACACCGTGAACTGGAGAACCAATCACCAAGTTACTGTCACCTGGACGAACCGCGTGCAGAACAAAGCTCAGATAGTTCTCTACGACTTAAGGGGTAACAACAGTAATATTTACTACGAGGAGGAAAATGAGGGCTGGCTTCGCATTCTACCTCTCGTCTTTCACGATGAATATGTTATCATTGTGAAGCTTCAGGATTCTGGAACGCCGGCTGGACGGTTCCAACATGCGACTAGGTTCGAGTACAAGGATGGGAAGCTGGTTGGCGAAAAAGATTTGACGCCAGGAGCTAAGGAAGTTATCTCCATCCTAGCGGTGGATCACGCCAGGAAGAGACTTTATTATTTGGGCAATGAGCTCGATGAACCTTCGCATAGAAATGTGTACTCCGTGCAGTTGGATGGCAATGGAGCACCTGTTTGTTTGTCCTGTAACGTCTTTTCTCCTGAGGGCAAGTATTTGAAACTTGGGAATGGGTTTCGAATACATATACCGTTGTTCAGGAAAAGTTGTCCAATATTGATGAATAAACGTATTATCTATATATGTTATGCGATTTATTTTGAAAAATATCGATTGCTTTACAGGAAATCGCTGCACTTATGCCTACGCGTACTTCTCTACCGATAGCTCGAACTATGCCCTGTCTTGTTCTGGTCCGGATCCATTATTCATCACGATTATGAACGCCAATCATAAACGTATTTATAATTGGGAGGAAAATCGACCACTGAGACAAAAACTGGCAACCCGCACGCAGCCTATCTTTAGAAATTTCTATGTCACTGTTAACGGATACAAGAATAAAGTTAAACTTTCTCTGCCGCCTGATTTTGACGAGAAGAAATCGTACCCTTTATTAATCAACGTGTAAGTTTATATATCTATATATACGTAAATATCGAAACAATGTGTCTCTATTATTAATAATTGAAAAGAAAATTTAAAAAACATTCAATCCTGAAGGAATTAATTCAAACTATGTGTTCCGTGATATCAATTAGGAGCGTTAAAACAGCGACTTAAAAAAAGAATAAAAACTATAATTCTTGTCTTTATGAACATAAAAGCGTTCCGAGTATATTTCTCTCGAATCGATAATAACAAGCAAGAGATAATAATCCAAGCACACAAATGAAGGGACGTATATGCTTCCGAGAGGTTGGAATCCATTCGTAATCTATCTCGAGTCACGTTCGGAATGCGGTGGCTGTTCGATTTTCCGATTATCGTTGCACCGTTGCGAGCAAAAATCCGCGAGACCAAGTGGTTCCTTAATCCTGAAACTCGTTTTCCACCGTTCGAGATTATTAAGTATGATTGATCTGCACGTGAGAGAGAAAGAGAGAGATTCTTGATCTCTATTTCCAATCGCAGTATAGTTCTTACGTTAGTACGACGTTTCATCAATTTATCTTCTCCGAATTTTTTATTTTTCTTTTCACTTTTACAGTTACGCCGGTCCAAACACTGTTAGGGTCACCAATGAGGCATCGTTTGGTTTCGAATCGTACATAGTGACCAACAGGAGCGTAATTTATGGTCGCATCGATGGTCGTGGGTCAGCTTATAAGGGTAGCAAGATGTTGTTTGAAATTTATCGACGACTTGGCACCGTGGAAATCGAGGATCAAATTGCTGTTACTAGGTAGATTCAGGTTTTACAATTTTTAGATCTCCCTTATTTGTTTGTGAAAAGCAAATGTTCAGATTCTTTTGAGAATACGACAAAACCTCTCATATCTGATATGGTAGGAAGGCACGTTTGAAAAAGAAGAAACGTCTGCATATTATAACAATAACTCTTTTGGCATTAAATTTTATTTATTTAGGTAGAGATTTAAAAAAATCGTCGGTCTGTTTTAATATTTTACTTTAACTCTTTAATTACAAATTTTTTTACATAAATAACTTTGTAGAATTATATCCTTTGTATAGTATTCTGGTAAAAGTCCAAGTGAAATGAGCAATTTAGCATTTCAGGAATTCCATTTTATGTAATTTTTGGAATGAAAGTTGCTAAAAAATTAATTTTGATAGGAACAGTAGAAAATTCCTAATAGTAGGAATTTCAGTATGCGTATGATTTTTAGGGTACTGCAAGAGACGTATTCGTGGATCGATTCAAACAGAACCGCGATATGGGGTTGGAGTTATGGCGGTTTCTCTACTGCCATGGTGCTGGCTACTGACAAGGCCTCGGTGTTCAAATGCGGTATATCAGTCGCACCTGTGACCTCCTGGATTTATTACGGTAATGCTATACCTCGTGGCACATTAATAAGTATCTAACACCATCTCCACTTGGGTTCCGGGAAATAACAATAATTAATTACTAAATATCTAGTCAATTGCAAAATATAGGGATATACCGATACGATTATTTTCTCTTACAACAAAGCAACTTTAATTCACTCCATCTTCACGGTTAATTGCGAAGAAATCCAAAAAATTAGAAACTTCGTTCCTATAAAATTTTACAATTTTATAGACACGATTATTCTTAAAATAGAGTATCTTCCATTTTCTCTTCGAAGAATAAGTTTCGAATGGTTTGTACAAATCAGAAAATCTATTTCTATTTAAACCTTAATCTACCTTAATCCAAATTGCATAGAGAAAAAAGAACGCGATGATTTACAATATATATATATTATAATGTACCAACACAATAATTCTCTACTATAACAAATTGCTCCTAACTCACACTCTGACGTTACAAAACCAAACATTATCTTCCATCGCAGATTCCTTGTACACGGAACGGTTCATGGGGTTGCCTACTCCCGCAGATAATCTATACGGTTACAACCACACGGATGTGGCCAGAAGGGTAGAAGGAATTCGCGGCAAAAAATACATGCTGATACACGGTACCGGCGACGACAATGTGCATTACCAACAATCTATGGCTCTGAACAAAGCTCTGGTGGATAAGGACATCATGTTCGAGCAGCAGAGCTACACGGACGAAGCGCACGCTCTATCTGGCGTTTTCCCTCACCTTTACCACACGATGGACCGATTTTGGGCAAATTGTCTGGGATACTCGCATACTCACTGACCCAAATTCAAAATTCTAAATCACACGTACAGAGTATAACTAATCCAGCTACCTGTTTGACTTTCATCAACGATACATCGTGGTCTGCCGTTGTTTTAATGGCGTGGATCAAATTTTGTGAATATTCTTTGAGCGATTTGCGAGTTTTGTTGTTCGTTAACACATTCGCTGTTACTGGTGTATATACCATGTCGATGTGATTATTTACGTAATACTATTTACACAACTTTTACTTCTTGACAAAATGGCTTCGAAAGTTGAAAAAAGCAGTGCAGAAAGCGTTGGAATAGTTGTTATCCCTTAAAGTAAAGGAAGTTAAGTGAAAAGAATGTGCAGTTCCAAAGATGGCAGCGAATGTGTTAAGTTACAGTGATCTCGTGAATTGTTTCCTGATGAATGATCGACGAAGATCCAGATCGCGAAAATTTGTTCGAGTTCAAAGGGTAACAGACAAGTGTCATTCTTCAATGTAATTTGAAAACATATAAAGCAAATTTGTGGCTGGAGAAAATGAAAATTTTCGTTATCTTCGAAGACTATACAAGTGTTAGGATTATTCTTTAACACAATTCCGAAGGAAAAGAAGAAACTCTGACAAGAAAATGAGAATTTTCAATGTGTTCGAAGAGTGCCATACTAATGTCAGGATTATTCTTTAATATAATTCGAAAGGGAAATTTGGTTAAAGAAGAGAGGCGTGGATGAAAAGAGGCGTTGGGATCGGTTTCAGAGATTCGTAGACGTGTTCACACGCGTGTCCTCCCTTGGCACAGACGCGATGTAAATACTTCAAAGGCAACGATGTCGTGGGTGAATCGATACTTAAGGATGCTCGATACGTTTCCGTAATAGTCAAGCAAGTGGAAAATGGATCGCGAGGAAGATGGAATGAGTGAATTTCTCGCTTTAATCTTTTTTTTTTTTTTCCTATCGTAAGATCTTTTTCGTATACTGAAATTCGACTGTGACTTCGAAGCAGTTGCGTTCGATTTATCATTGGATGATCATCCTCTGAGAGAAAGTTATATAAACTTGTTAAAACGATTGTTAATAAACCACGGATATTTTCTTCGAAACAATATTTTTGTTTTAATCAACAATTAATTAGAACAGCTTAGAAGTGCAATTTCTATTATTATACGTTATATTTGCGTATTTAATGGTTTTATTTTTCAGTTGAACGAATACGCGACAATACATAAACGACTTGTTCCACGGATAATAATCCATTTACGTTTCATATATCGAGAAGAGAAGTTATTAATGTCAACGTAAAAGCAAAATTTGAAAAATTCCGATTGACACTTAAAGAGCAGATATCAACGACTACCGATTTTCATTTCCTATACTTTCAACGCGTGTTTTTTTGAATAATCGAATTAATAAGCTCGAAAATGTAGAAAGGAAATTTGGTACCGGACAAAAGATAATCAGAAATTTAATTTTATAATATCTTAATCTATCTTCTTCTTTTTCACACCCATGTGATTCAATTATCATATACTATTAAAATACCAACGTTCAAAAGAAACTCTAGAAAAAAGGAATGTAGCATGAAATATAGGGAAAACCGTTTAATATCGAATAGAATTTCTAACAGATAAAACCTCCTGTATCGTAATCGTATTCGTGATTACAGCGAATGATTTCATCGACGATGTATCGCTGATTTTTATCCATGATGGAAGCAGTAACCGGAAAATATCAGATTAAATCTAGCCGGTTGTGATTACTCCAGGGACGAGTTAAGCTCGCATGAGAAATCAGAAAGAATCATAAATGTCGACAATGCAGTCACAAAAGAGTGCGCAACATCAAACGTGTTGGCCGTATATCAAACGAGGGAGAGTAACAAAAATAGAGAGATAAATGATCCTTCTCTACTTTGCTTAGCGGATCGATCGCATTTCATAGCACGTCACTCATCGAATTAATCGACGATTTGCACGAGCAGCTCCGTGGGATTCGCTGTTTGTACGTACAAGCTTCGCCGGATTCATATAGATTTTAAATACTTAAAAAAGGAGATTTATATTTAAAAAATGTTAATTTACTATTTTATTCATATAGATTAATTTTATTATTACATAGACATTTCATTACTACATAGGACGGTCAAAATATTCAATCTGGTAAATCATAATTCGATTAGTATAATTTTCAATATAAATGAAGCTATGAAAAGTCGGTCATTTGCAACGACTTAATGTGTCCATTGATTTTTATTCCTCGTTTCCTCCTCTGTTTTCTTTTCATTTTTAACCATTAACATTATCTTTTTCCATTTTTTCTTTAAAACTCGCGCCTTTTCATTTTTCCATAAACCGCGGTGTCCTCTGTTCTTCATTTTTTTAATGGCTTGTTTCGTTCCTTTTAGGTTCCTACTATTTCATATACCATGACTCCTTTGTCGCTTTCTTTGCCTCTGTATTTTCTTTTTCCGCTAGTTTATTCATTCGTATTCCGTATAAATTCTTTTACCCGTTGAGTATACATTTTCTTCGATTTTTATTTTTATACACATATATAGCGAAGCACGAGAAAAAATGTAGAATATTCTATTTATCTGCTTAAAACACAAGACTGATAGAACATAAATATTCAAAGAAGAACTGAAATGTTTCTATTATGATTAACAACGTTTTTTTAATTCACTACTATTCTGTTATTTTCATCTCACAAGTCTTCGAACCTTTCTAAGTACTTTTTCCTTTTTACCTGAAGTTGTTCGTTTTAATTCGACCATTCCGCAACTTTCTTCCTCCTTCTTTCATCAATCCACTTTTTCTTCGAATTCTCTTATTCTTGCCAGTGATTCTCTATTTCTCTTCTTTATAACCGAACTTTCCCATTCCCTAATTTCCTTCGTTTTACTCGACGTTTCCTGTATTCTTCCTCTCTTCGTTCAAACTTGGCCCTTTAGCCTTTCATTCTCAATTTCTTCCATCCCCCTCAGCATCCACACAGCTTTCTCTCTCAGCTGGACCGTGAAACAGATTCAGAAGGACGGAAACGAAGTTTGTCATCCTTCCGCGCGGTCGATGCCTACAGCCGATGCCAACTCGATCGGCCGGTTCCGGTCAAAGAGACTTTTGTGTAATTTAATCAGCCGGCCCAGTATCCTCCGCAGCGTCGCGACGTTGGAAACGCTGCTCGTTGAACATCCACCCCCATCATCGAACCTGCTGACCTGGAATCGTGCGATTCGCCAGCCAACGGGAAGAAAAATTCGACGAACGAGGAATGCGTGGTGCACTTTGCTCTACCTCAAATTCCTACACGTTTCTCGTTTTCTACATGGTCTCGTTGAATATAAAAGTGGCAATGGATATGATATCTCATTCCACGGCGACATGAGATGGGTCCGAATTTTGAGGACATGTTATTACTTGAGTTTTTGGAACATGTTATTTTAGACTTTAAGGTATAATGAAATACGTTGATAAACTTCAGCGTCTTAATCTCATTTACGCTGCCAATACTTTAACACGAACATTCTCTAATTGTCAACTCAATATACAATAAACAATATACAATAAACAACTCAACAATAAAAAATTCCTACCACTATACTTTTTGATTATTCTATTTTAAATTATTCCACGCAAGTTTGATCTAAGAATTTTAACTATTCTGCATAAGTTTAGGATAAGTCTATGATTTTGAATTATTCCACGCAAGTTTGATCTAAGATATGGAAAATAAAATTAGGTTTGCAAATTAAACGGGTCTGTCCAGCATTTACAAACGAATGGCTTCGGAATTGGTGTTTGTTTCCAGCTTAAGATGTCTTTATCGTATAGTAACATCGTCCACCCACGCGATGGTATCCATTTCCTTAGGGTGAACTGGGCTAAGGCCTCAGCTTATCGCCGCGTATGCACATCCTGACGGCTTAAGCGCTGCTTTAATAACTAAGGAACATCGCGAAGGACGAGTTGGCACGCAAACCTAACCATTTTCCGTTTGATTTACAACGAGAAATTGTTCCTCCGGCGAATTGAGGCCGCCTGAAAAATTGTTTGTCGACCGTCCAATGGCTATGGTCGATTTGGAACGTGCACTAATGTTTCCAGCGATTCAGAGACACTTGGACATTTGTATAGATGTCAAGGCAGGCGTTAATAGGAAATAAATTGTCTCTCGATGATCGTAAATCTGTCTACCTCAACATTTAACACCACATAGATTATTCCGACATTTTGTAAATATCAGAATTCGAGCCAGCTAAACCGATGGCTCGTTATTTGATCTTTCTGCGTTCTCTTCATCGTTTCAATCTTGTGGCTCATGATTTTATAGTTTGACATATGCCTGCTATATTTTATCAAGGAATCCAACACGATCTTATCTTCTTCGATGATTCGCAAAAATCTATCAAAGAACAATAACTGGTTAATTTTTATATTTACGCATCTTGTATGGTAAGTATCCTCCCACCAAATTCTCTATTTATGATAAATATTTCTTTTTCATTTTATTAACTGTTGTGGACGGAGTGACGTCTTGTTGGTTAAATTAATAACGAGACGAGTTAATTCAATTAACTATATTTACAGATATTGTAAAATGTAGAATACAAAGTTAATCGCAAGCGTTGCTCACTTGATGATATTCATTATGAGATTGCGCGATACTGTGGTACTGATACTAATTATTATAGTGATTCGCTAGACTGATTCGTTACACTTATTCGCTTGACTAACTGACTGACTGACTCGATACTGATATTGATTCGCGCGACTGACTGTGCTGGAGGACATGGTCGTCTATTTATACTGGTCAAGGGGGGGGGTACCGAAAGGTTTGAACCTGTCGCCGGTTGTAGATTGCACGTAGCAGCGAAATTGCTTTGTCCAGAGTGTGTTTATTATATTATGTGCGTCGTACAATGTTAATCCTTTGTGGCAAAACAACTACGTGAGGTTTCTTCGAATCGAAACGTCCTAAGATGCATATGCCGCTACAGAACCCAACAGAATTTTACTTTCCTTAATAATTCGCAAACATCTATCAAAGAACAAAAATCAACCAATATTTATATCCGCATCGACAATATTACTTACCAACTTCCTAATTTAAAGATTCATTCGACACATATCTGTTCCATCTTATCAAAGAACGACATCACGAAGGGGCATCCAAGATCGCGGTCACGCGGATAGACAAATTCGTTTACAAGCTTGCTATTTTTTCAGCCACCGTGCCACGCATTAAACAAACCCGCCGCATGCAAATCTACACGATCGGGTAACAGCCATCGATTTGTCATCGGTTTGACAGCTAAGAGGCAGATAAATGCACAGAGAAAGAGAGAGAGAGAGAGAGAGAGAGAGAGAGAGAGAGAGAGAGAAAGGTGAAAAGGAAGGATGCTGAAGAGATAGTATCCGGTGGAGGTGTCTTTCTCTCGGCCTCATCTCGCGGAACACGAAGATCGGTGTTCGCGTCACCGATAGCGTTTACGCCGCGATGAAAAGCGTCGCTGACACAGAGAACCATTGTTACAGGCCTCGGTAGAGGGTTGACAATAGATTGCACCCAGTCTACCTCTACGTTACTACCCGGCTACCAGCAGGAACACTTTCAACGCGGGAAATAGACTCAGTCCCTTTTGTCTAGCTTTTCCAGCCTCCGTTAACTCGCGCCTTTATATTCTTGCTCCCTTGTTCGCATCTCTTTCTTTCGCTTTCTTCCATTCTAAATCTTTCCATTTTGCTTGTTTTTTAAAATCCTGACCAACGTGCACCGCGTTTACGATCGCATCTTAACGTGGATTAATGTGCAGTTCTTAGATTGGGTTGTTCATGAAGTTGTGGGTATTTAGGGAGTTTTCTGTAATTTTTGTTAATGACACAGGACTTACAGATTACAGCTTTATGCATTTTAGTAGTTCTAGGGTAGATTTATAGCTAGAACGAAGCTTCGATTCCCGAAATAATAATTGCTTCACTGGTCTTTGGTAAGCTTTGGGAATTTGAGAAGATTTTTAAAGTTTTTACAATTCTTGATACAAAACTGCGTTCCTTTCATTTTTTAAATAATTTTCAATCAGGTTTAGAGCTAATGAAACGAGGTTCCGATTTTCGATTGTTTCGTATCTATCCTTGAAATAATAATTGTCCAAATTGTTGACTGATATTAGTGGAACTTTAGGAACATAAAAAGTTTTCCTTAATTTTTGTTACCAATAAAGGACACATAATACGAAGTTTCGTTCTCTCTATAATAAGCAGTTCTAGTTAAATATGTTAGATGGTGATACGAAGCTTTGAGCCTTTGCTTCGTACCCATGTATTGTCAAGATAATGATTGTCCAGATTCTTGACTGGTAATATAGAACAATATGTAGAAAGGGTTTCCTAAGATACGCGGTTTGTAAGCGTAGTTTCGAGTTCAAATAGCCTTTCGAGTGTTTCAACAGATTCACGGACGATTCTTGGCTATTCACGTGGGACCAGATACCGTTGGAGCTTCCCTACACGATAGAAGAAGAGGCATCGGAGAAGTTCTCTGAATGTCTTTGGAAGCTTTCAACTGCTTTCAAATATTCATCGGAGTCTACTAATGTTCGTCGATCCTTATCAAGCAGCACAGAACAGGTTAGTCAAACGATTGAATGTTTCATGAACATTGTGCTGTTGTCTATAACGCTCCAGTTATGAATTCGTAACTTCTTAAAATTCTTCTATCAGATTCTTAGGTGCACAAAGTTAACTTAGTAAACTCTCTGATGAGCTACAATTCTCGTTCCTGAATTTTTGCATATTTTTATGATAATCTAAGAACTGGTGATAGAAACGGGTTTTTTTTTTTTAAAGAAAACAAAGGAATGGTCTAGGATCTTTAATTTCTATGTTACGTCTATGTATATCTGTAATTATGTCGCAAAAAATGATCTCTAGTTGAATCACAAAATTGCCGACCTCACGACAAAAGTTGTTTTTGATTAAATTAGAGAAGCTACTGTTTCTACATAATTTTCTAGATATTCTCAACAGTTTTAATCACTTGCTTCTCACACCTAATCTAGGAAAGTAAGAAGTAACGATCCATCGAAAGTTCCTAGTCTATTTACTTCTAACGAGGCAGCTTCAACGTAGGTCGCGTGACAGACCGGAAATCCATCTTCCATCCAGGGAGAACGACGGCGAACTCGAAGCTAGGTGCCAAGGAGAACTCAGCCTGATCACGTGACGGGCATTATCGCGGTTGGCGTGACGCGAACTCATCAATTACACCAGGTTCCTCTATCCTGGAATAGAGACAGCCATCCTTGAACTATAAACCGTGGCACGACTTCCGATGCAACCCTTTTCGAGTGCTGGTGATTCCTCTCTGACAAGCTGTGCCAAACCTTCCGTTGTTATTGGCACTCTAAAAGTTCCTAAAACACGATGGTGTCGTTTGTGATGTTTTTTCGCATTGTCGCGCCTCTTTTGTTTTCGTTCGCTTCTTTGTTTTCTATCAGCGTTTTTTTCACGAGAAAAATGTTCGAAAATATGGAAGGCAATGGTTGTTCGAACGGAAGCTGAATTTTTCAAAATTGCCAATTTTCTATTGAAAATTTCTATGATCTATATTTTTCGATTTATATTTTTTAAATACCATATATATGTATATGCTTATGATTTTATTTGAATCTTTCAATATTATTGGCATACAGGATCTATCAGAGATTAATGGTCAAAGTTTGTCAACGTATAACATTTTTACTTGTATATGCTCTATTAACGGAGTATGGTTATTAAATTTTAAAACCATCTAGGCAACGGGGAACGAAATTTTTAAAGGGAAAAGTAAACAAAAAAATAATGTAGTAAATGATAGAAGAGTTTCGTAAACGAACGAGAGAAAAGGAAAGTTTTTCAGCGCGAGTTCCACCTTTCAAAGGAAAAGTTTCGAGAAGTTGGGGAAAAGAGGGCGGAAAAAGTACGATGTCTCTTCGAATTGGCGTTAATTATCGACCAGGCGAAAATAAATTAACACTGTGGTGGCTTCGTTGCAGGGTTCGTAATAACACCGCTACTACTCGAAGTAATTACCGTGAACCAACCATAATTCCTGGCCATCCGGTTACATTAGAACGGCGAATCACGATGCAACAACTTTCTAGCCGATAGACAGAAAGGGAATAGAAAAAAACTCAAGTTTTCAACGTCTACTGTTGCGTCGACTTGTTTCAGTATTTTTAATTTTTACTGAATTAATTGCACAGCGAGCTGTGAGGATACTTAATACTTGATAAACTGAAAATTAAAAGCGTCGATGAAGATGAGAATCTACTTTCTCTGTGAATTTAACTTTTATAAATGATTTTCATTTAGTTTACCTTCCTGTCTGCCTGTGGGTAAAATTTTGTAAGAGAAATTTTACTCACTTCAGTTAGAAAGTTATATTTTCCAATGAAAAACATTTCTTTTTAATTTATATATTTTCTTTTCATCCAGTTGAAGTCAAAAAATAATCGTCTCATCCTTTAGAAACCAACTTCTTATTTTACGATACTTTTAGTAATCGTTTAGAAAGGCTTTAGTTACATTTGTACATATATTTTGATATCATATCTCACTATTGACTGATAATTATTGGAGTATAAATATAAATATGTATATCTATGTGAAGTTTCTACATGTACGTAATGATGATATTACGAATTCATTCATAAGACATACATAGTGTATTATTAGATTCGGATGAATCAAGCAACGAAAAAAAATCTGAACAAGAATGAGGTTAATTATTATTGGAAAAACGAAATCGGGTAATAACAGGTAATTATAACGGATTTCGTCGATTTGGTTCGGATAAGATGAAGAAAAACGAAATTATGCGACGAGAGTATCGAGTGGACGTGGAGGCGGCCGCTAAATCGTGTACCTGAATTTTTTTTTAATCTCCTGAGTGGCTCCGCCCAGAGTTAGCTTTCAATCTCGTTGAACTTTCGGAGCCACGAAACTTTCTTCCGCTCTTTCGCTACAGAGTTCCGGGCTTCTTTCATTGCTTTCTGAACAGGTATCGATTCATGATTAGGTTAGAGATGTTTAACACCCATCAATCTTTAAAACGTTACTCGTAATGTAATATTGTCAAACAACTAAGGTAATTATGTTCATATGTATCTATGTGTAATCAAAGTCATACGAGAGAAAATTTACGCTAAATTTTCTCAACTTATTTCATTCAACATTTCTGCATTCTTCAAGTTTTTTATCGAAGGAAACACCTTTATCGTTTGAAAAAACTTGTGCACAACTTTGCATCTTTGCCATTATTATCCCCATTAAGCCCTTAATTTAATCGTTGCAACCGAATTAACTTTCTCTTAATCGTCAAACCGTTCCAGTCTCACCAACCCAGCTCTAAATTCTCGCGTGTTAAAGGATTAGATTCAATTCCGTCAACAACAGCGATCCTTACACAAAACAATAAAATCAAGGTATCAGTTCCTTGAAACGGTCCATGATTATCCTTGGATTACCGAGAAATCTCTTCCACGTATCATCACCGAGGATGTTCGTCTAGGGTCTTGTTATTTCGATCAGAAACGATCGCTATCCCGTAGCTGGCGGTCATTAAACGGCATCGTTCGACCAGCTTTCATGATCTATCCGCCGTCGACATCCACTCCGACTTCCGTTGACGTGGAAATCCCGCCATCGTTGTTCTTCCGTGACGAACGAGCGTCACCGGAACAGAAACTGAATAAATGTCAGTCGTCTCGTTAGACAGCGAGCAAGCTGGATCAGCACGAGGAATAGTTTACTTTGCTAACGTGACTTCGTTTAACCTGTACTGTCTTTTCGATGAATTTCATTCGAATACCTATGCTAGTACATCTTTGAATGAGACGAATAATACGAAAAAAATCACAGGGTCCTTGGAAGGTACATTATGGTGGATTTTGTTTCACGGAAGAGTAAGATAGAGAGGATGCATGATTGATAGTTCGATTACTAAGGAGATAGGAATTTTTAGAGAGATCTGCAAGATTAATAAAGCAGTAATGTAGAAAAAACATGAATCGATGGATTTTTATAGCATCAGAGTTTTAGGTTACGTACCTTTGAACTGTTATAGACCGATAAATCTTTATTGCGATATCATACGGATAATTTCTTTCTTTCTGTTCCGTTAATGTAATAGAACTGTTTCCTAGTAGCTATTCTTCAGTTATTTCGATAAGTGTATTTTCAAATTTTCCATCGCAAAATTCTTGCTTGAAGTGTCAATTAAAATTCTACTTCATCACTTGAGCGCAAACACAAGCCACGTTTAAGCTGAATTCTCGTGGAATAATCCTGTTAAGGTGTACTTCTCGTGATTTAATCCTCTTTCAAGTCGGTAGTCGGTGTTACTACCTTGCGATGCATGCTGTAAAATATCGGCGAGGAACCCTCTCGATTCCTAAATTTCATCTTTCCTTGAGCTGGACTTCGGTGATTCGAAAGTCTCGGGAAAAAGTTTCCACCGGCGATACCTCATCGTTGGTTCGCTACGTTTCGCAGCCGAATTTGTCTGGTCGAAGATCGATCTGGCCACAGAACGAGAGTTTTTCCAAGAATACGCCGCGATTCTGGCCAGAATGGAAACATTTTATCTCAAGAGCCCACCTTCGATTTATTCCCTCGTCAATTCTCAAGGAAATTCGTGTATCTTTTCGAATAACACATTTTGAATAAAAAAATATATCGTTCCATTTAAAAACATTAGTTTGATATTGAAATTTTTTCCATTATCCTATTTGTAGAAGGATGACTTATACCAGCTATGTTTTTCTTCGTACCAAAGGATTTATGCAATAATATATTTTTAATATATATGTCGGAGATGAAAGAACACCGGAGCCTTTGGAATTTTGGATAATCCCGCAACATTGTAATCTAGATTTTATCATAGCTGTAATTAAGCAATTGTTGTCATTCAATCTGATTGTAATTGTTCGAGATTTGTGATAGTGAGATTGGGCTCGAGGTGACAACTGGTCGCCGAACGTAGCCACGGTCGTGCGATGGACGTTTTGCCTGACGGAGGTGTGGAGTGGTTGTATGGTACTTCCTAGAAATGTGATTGTGGCGGCATACGGCCTCAAGAACGGGCCTAGCCATGGGATTGTACCTCGGAGGTGTCAATATAATGGGACACACGTTGTATTAATAATCAAACTCCAGGCAGAAACTGCTTTGCAACGGCGATTGGAACTTTCTCGATGCTTCGACGAGTATATAATAAACAAATGCAATCGTACAGCGAGGAAAATTTCCATCAATTTATTATTCGTGCGATCGCCTTGGAGAGTTGTCACTTGTCATCGAGCAGTTTATACCGAGTGTCTCAACAATCGTATTTTGTGCCTAAAATTATTGTTGCGTATTATCGACTAAAGAGCGACCGGTCAGGTCAAACCGATCGGTCGATATCGCGTACCTCGAATGACTTAACGTTCAAGGTGGAGGAGATGAAATAACTCGAGTGTTAGATTTAGACGGCACTTTATTTGTATTCGTTGTATCACTTAACCGCACTAAGTTGGGACTTTGTCGTCCTGTGTCTAGAGTCTTCGTTGCTTGTAGTTGAACTTGTATCTTTAGCTTGTGCCTTTATGTTTAACTTTATTTGCGATGTTTTTTGAAAGTGATTAAAAACGTCCTCAATTGTTGGTGCGCCCTTTGGCAATGCGGGCGCTTTTGTTTTCTTTTGAAAAACCTTCGCCAGCGACGCGTCCTTTTTTAGTAAATATTCATATACAAGAGCAGAAACACTCAATTCTACAACAGATGCCATGATGGACGCGTGCGAAAAGCTGCAAAACCTAGCCGCAATTGGGTGCACCAACAATTGAGGACGTTCTTAATCACTTTCAAAAAACATCGCAAATAAACATAAAGGCACAAGCTAAAAATACAAGTTCAACTTCTGTCGTCCTGTGTATGTAGTCTTCGTTGCTTGCAGTTGAATTAAGTTGGGACTCTGTCGTCCTGTGTATGTAGTCTTCGTTGCTTGTAGTTGAATTAAGTTGGGACTATGTCGTCCTGTGTATGTAGTCTTCGTTGCTTGTAGTTGAACGAAGTGAGGACTCTGTCGTCCTATGTCTGAACTGTCCGATGGTTGAAGATGAACTCCCTTTCCCAGTTCCTGATTCTTTCCTCCCGCCGTTGTATCCCTTCTCTCCACCGTGCCCTTCCAGCTAGTCCTTTCCTGGGTTTTTCTGGCCTCGAGTCATTACCTTTACTGCCCTGAGAGGACCGGTAATTCGGAATTTCCTAATGAGGGAAATGGGCCTGTCCGTGCCACAAACGGACGGCCAACTAAAATTCCGAATATACCGCCCCCCTTGAACGGTCCCGTTCAAAAGTTGCTGGCAGTGGTGTCTGTTTGATTTAGATGATTTTGATAATGTAGGGAAATTTTCGTCTGTAACAGCAAGAGGCTGGGGTCTTATGGTACTACGAATTGTCACATTATCTCTCCCTTTTCTTTGATTTAAGGTAGGTACAATAGACGCAGTGTTACCCAGTGTTGGGAATTCTTCTGTACTCTGTACATCAACAGATGTACCAGGCATGTAAATATGAAACCGGAATTTTTGTATAGAAAATACACGTTTATTGTATGAAAATGATTAAAAATATTTTATTCGAAGTATTGCCCATCGCTAGCTATACATTTTTCCCACCTGTCTGGTAATTGGTGGATGCCACGCCAAAAAAACTGTCGCTCTTTTGAGGCAAACCAGTCATCGAGACATTTTCGTACATTTTCGTAAGAAGCGAAGTGCTGGTCAGAAAGTGCGTGTCCCATCGATGCAAATAAATAGTAATCGGATGGAGCCAAGTCTGGTGAGTAAGCCGCGTGCAAAAATATTTCCCAACTGAACGCTTCAATCGTTTCCTTGACCGGTTTTGCTGTATGTGATGGTGCATTATCATGAAGCAAAATTGCTTTGTGTTGCCTTTTTTGATATTCTGGTCGTTTTTCACGCAAAGCTTGATTCAAATCGATCATTTGTTGTCGGTAGCGCTCAGTATTAACGGTTTCGCCAGGTTTTAACAGCTCGGTGGTCTTTTTCGGTGGTCTTCCACATTCTTCGTTCCTCGCGTCAAAGTTGTCACTTCTGAATTTTTTAAACTACTCAAAGCACTGTGATTTACCAAGAGCATGCTCACCGTAAGCTTCGACAAACATTCGATGCGATTCTGCAACAGTTTTCTTCAAATGGTAACAGAAAATCAATGCTGTCCGCAAATCGTAGTTTCCAGGCACAAAATTTGATATGTTCAGCGCTATTACAAACTGTGCTGTTGTATGAAACTTGTATTGTTCTGAGTCGAAAATGTTTGTGAGATGTCAACAAAGACTTTTGGCATCAATGACGCAGTTTAGTGATAACTACATTATCAGCTAGGGCCATCTATAGGCAAATTCCGGTTTCATATTTACATACCTGGTATGCTGTACAAAAACAGGTTCGTTGTTTGACATAAATTCATTTGAAGTATTTGGTGTACCTGTTTGCTGATATTCCCTGAGATAATAATCTCTTCCACTGTAATCTCTTGAATTTCTAGAAGTTGATGGACCTAACATTCGATTCAGTAGATTTTCTCCACGTGGAGCTAATGTAACTTCTAACATTCTTGCTTGCTTTGCGGCAGCTTTGCTCATTTGTTTATTATGAACCCTTGCTTTATGTGCTACAGCAGTACTTACATTCGTTTTCGAATTACTACTATCATTCCCATTAGCAGTATTGTTATTACAATTTTGTTTAATCCTTTTCCTTTTCGTTTTTCCTTTTGTTATATCAGTAGTCGTTTTTGCATTATTACTACTATTAGAACTTTGTGCCTGACTCCAGGAAGGAACAACTGTAATAGTTGATTGTTTCCTTGGAGATAAAATTTTATTTGACGAGACTTCTTCCACGTTCCAGAATTTATTCACTTCTTCGTCTTCAGTGTCGCTTTGCAAGTTGATTTTGATGGTTGCTTCTTTGTGCCTGTATCGCCCGTGACGATCCATCCTACTGCTGTATTTCGCGACTGCCTGTTTTTAACTGCGATCGGTTCGTGCGTAACGTCTAATTCAAACGAAGAATCGTTACGCGCCCTAAATTCTAATGTTAACCCGACATATACATATCCTGATCTTTACGTGATATTCCTCTGTTGCCAGTTAAAGTACACTCTGTGTATTATAAAACGTCGCGTATCGGTTCACGATTACTATACAATGTTCATATTAAAATTTATTTGAAGGATATATTTTTTATACCTTTATATATTTTTATATCTATTTCTATTATTTTCTAATCTGTGGTGCTGATCAATAAAGCATCAGTGCGTTTCATATAGATTTTTTATTTCTGTTTTCTGTTTTCTGTTTTTATTTTTCTCAAACATGCCAAGTAAATGTAATTGAAAAAATCATAAATTTAAAACATTTACACGTGTCAGAGTTGACCTAGTTTTCGTCATCCAAAGGTTAATTAAATAGAATTCCAGTTTTGTGAAAAAATTGCAAACCAAGATAACTCCAAATCACACGATAAAAAATTTAACAAAATTCAGCGCTTGGAGAAGCTTCCATATGCAGATAGCTACGCAACATTTTACACGGTGACAAAGGATAGACGTCGAAATTCATTGGTGCGCGCTCGAAAGTGAGTGAAACAAGTAATGGTGGAAATTCCATACGGATTTTGCAAACACTGGTCGAAAAATTGGTCGAGATACGGACGGTAAAAGTTTTTGTCACCACGGTGACGTTGAACGAACAGCGAAAAAAGGGCAGCGTGACACCGGTCGATAGATTAATTGAAAAATTGTCGGCAACGACGGCCGATTGTAAAATATATATTTTACAACGTGCCTTGACAGGTCGCGATCTGCTGATGCTCCCGTTCCATTGTCCACGTTAATTTCCCGTCAACCTCTATTTTTTCTCCATTAAATCCCACAGATACGAGCTGATCGAAATTGCGTTTCCCGCGTTTGTTTTCTTCGCTTCATATCCCCTCGCTTCCACGAGCTAGAAATCCTTGAAATACTTTTATAAAAGGATTTTGATAGATATGAAAAATATCGATGCGATATAGAAGGTAGAGGAAAAGTAAACTATAAATTTATAAAGAGACCGAAGAATTTTCAAAAAAGAATTCGGTAAATAAGGAAAATATCGACGATATACGAAGGCGCAAGGAGAAACTATAAATTTGCAAAGGAGAAGAATTTTTAAGAAAACTTTTATAAAAGAATTTTCGTAAATATGAAAGATATCGTCGATGTAGAAGATGCAAGAGGAGAGTGTACATTCATAGAGAAAGTACAAGGAGACATGAAAACTTTTCTAAGTTCTTTATTATAGAAAAGAATGTTGTAATTGCTGCTATGTATAATATTCTTTATTTTATATTGTTTCTTTTATCTTCTTCCTGAATTTTATGATACTTCCCTTTTTAGTATAGATCCTATGAAGTTTTCTAGCAACGCAAAAAAGAGGCTGAAGAGACATTCGAGACATCCTGAGTCATCGTGTGTTTTTGTTCTACACGAGAAGCGGTTAAGAAAAGAAAATCATCTTTTTTATTTTGAAATTTTCATCCGTTTTCCTTCCCAACAGTTTCCTTCGTTTGTTTTCGTGAAATATTTGCAATTTCATTGTTCCTTCTAGTCGATACAATTCTCGAAGAACGACATACAGCCGACGACTATATCACTGTTGAAACTTCGTTAGTTCTTCACTGATGAAAAATAGAAGGTGTGGTAGTAGGAGGTTTTATTTCACACGGTGCAATGGAGGAATCTGAAGATATAAGATAGTTTCAGGAAAAAAGAAAAGAGCTTTTTTACCCTTAGATATTCAGAAGTATCCTTGAACGTATACGATATCTATGTTCTCGTTTTAGATCAAAGATTTTCAAACTATTTGATCTCGTGAAATATGTACCACACCAAATTACATACCAAATATTAGATCACTCGTATTACTATTTTATATCTTATATTGACTAGAAGATTTGATAGAATGTTGATGGTAAATACGTGTATTTGGAGTTTCGAAATAGTTAATTCACCCCATTTAATTTAATTTAATATAATCTAATTTTACTGGTACTTCGACTTTCAATTGCATCACTGTTTCACACTAAACTAAAAATCTCTCTTTTCCGTGGGATACCAAAATAAAATCATTTCATCGCAAAATTCCCTGTCATAAAGAACGGAATTTCAGGATGCGCGTTCGTTTCCCAATGGCGATGCATCGCACGGTGCGTTTCAAATACCTTCCCATTGAAATCTAATCCCGAAGGCTGGATCGCCACCACGGGAACCCGACGCCTCGTCCGTCGTGCTGCCGTTCGATTTCTGTTAGAAAAAAAGCGTCGTCGCGTGGTACGGTTGACTCGTCGAACATCCGAATTCTGCGATCGAAATGGAACACCATTGTCGTGGTAGTCGCGTGCAGATTAAAGGTAACCATATATTCCGACGCGGTTGAATATGGAGCGTGAGAAATGCAAGGGGAAAGTGCCAGGAAATGAAAATCTGTAAAACGTTAAACACACAAACTAAAATCTAAAAATAATACACAAAGAACTTGAGATATATAAAGCAAGTAAACGGTCTTTCTTGAAGTAAAATGTAAACTTAAATGTGATAAAATAATAACACTGATAAAATTAGAGTTTGGAGGTGATATTTTTATGATAAGACAGATACATTTATGATGCTTTGAAGTAAAAAATCCTACTGGTTTTTAGTTCTATATCATAGGGGACAAAAAAGGAGATAACACTTTCCATGATACAGTTGATGAAATTTACGAGTAATACACACACGTTTTTTTCTTTAAGATTCGTGAGGTGTTGGTTAAAAGTTGGACATTTCGTACAATAAATATATTGGAAATTTTGCGATGCAAAACTCTATTACAACTGAGGAACGAAATATCCGACCACCATTCCTCCACTTCTCACGCTACAAAATCCGTGTACATCAAAGTGCCGTTATTTCTACCACATCGTACGAACCCCTTCATCGTCCTATACAACTCAAATAGTTTCTGATCACGATCGAGCAACACTATCAATCGGACAAAACTGTCGGATAGTAAATCTTTCGCGGCACGAATTCGAGCACCGTGTCTACGATGGGTCACGACACACGTATACACTGCATCTTACGGCGGTGCTCGTTAAGTCGAGCCTTTATTTTCACTCTCCGTTGATCACGCAAAATGGAAAGTCGCGGTCTAACCTTGTTCACCGTCATCGATTTTCGACTACCACGGGGCCAGGAGACGTTGCATGCGCATCCTTGACTCCTTTAACCTTTCCATTTCTGGGGTCAAGGACGCCAGGTGCGAGATTAATCGTCCAGGAAGTTCGCGGTCTTTCGCTATGTACGAAGGCCTCGCTCTATCGCAGCAGTTGTAGATCGCTGGTTAAGATCTTTGAGAAAGGTCTACCAACGTCACAAAGTTAATTGTATACAGACTTTGCTTCGAGAAAAAGCAATGGCGTAAGTATACAGCGTTAGTTTAAGTGTGTGATACATGGTGACTATGAAAGGTATTGGCACATACTATTATTGTTCAAGGCAGTGTTTTTCATTTTTTAATCAGGTTCTACGTTTCATTTCCATAGTATCTTTGTAGTCATATATGAAAAAACGATTATTAAATTATTAAATGACACTTTAATGTATTTGGTTCTAATTGATTGGTACGTAAATAATATAATAAATATTTATTAGGTTGTCCGGAAAGTGTCTTTCTTTCGCAAACGTGTTTTTTACAACAGTGCACTTTCATACAAATGTGAAACCAAGTCTGTCAAATGTCGTGGTGTTTATCTCAACAGAACAAAATGGATTGTACATAATTCGACAAAATAATATAAAACAAAAAACGTTGTGCGTCTATTATTTCCCCATAAAGCGAAAGAAACTTTTCGGGCAACCTAATACAATAGCGTGACAATACTATTCGTAGCTACTGTAAGCGACGTTAGGGATTCGATGACTTGAAATAAAACGGAAATAAGGAATAATAAAATTATATTGTTTCGGAGAAGATCGAGTTGAATTTGAGAAAACTTGTCGAGTGCGCGCATACCGAGTACGTTTTTCGCCGAACTTGTTCAAATTGTATTAAACTTTTTACACTGCTAACTTCATAGCAAGGAGTAAGTTGATGCTGCTCTTTAATTTATCGTGCATTTTCAAAATCAAGACGCGAAAATTATAGGAAAAAGAAGTTGGGATGATCTGTATCCTTTAAAGTTTGGAAATAAAGCGAAGCCCGAGGCCAGATCTCAGATGCTAATTGTGCTACTTGGCTGTGGTTCCAAGAGTCACTCTAGAAACAAACAGAGCAACAATGGTGTAAGCGACTATTGAATTCTACAGGTGCAAAATGTAATACGTTGGTGGCGACAGGGCTTTCTATTGCTCGTTATAAACTAGCTGCGCATAGTAACAGACAGTCTTATTTGCGTTACTTCCGATATCATTCGTCACAAGATAATTATTCGGCTGAGTGAACAATTATATCTAACATTCTTAATCGCTCAATAGTCAGAATTTGTTTCATCGAGATACCATTCCATGCATGTAATGTATCAAAGGAAAGTGTGCGATTCAAACAGTAGCGTAGGTAACGATTGAATTGCAGAAACTGGGCGCGTTACGCTTCGCTAATAATTAGCATCGGAATCAAGTTCATATAGTGGCCAGTGGAAATATTTAAACGCTTATTGCAGAGAACTTTTATGTAGTATATACTATGTGTGTCGTACAAAACACTTTGAAATTTCATCGGTACTATAATGAGACACGACTGTTATGATAACGTTGGTAAAATCTGATCAGTTTCTGATTCTGTTTGGATGTATATTTAAAGTACCCATAGAGAGTTCGTATTTGTCGCGTTCACATTCAGTTCTACTTAAAAATTTCGCTGCATTTTTTTTAAAACACTTACAAAACACTCAAATCTGATCGGCCAATATTCGAACCCACTTACGATGTGCTTGTGTAGATCGCTAATAATAATGACATTTCTAGTTCTGTAATTGCCCCTTGACGCAACGTTAGGCGTCTTTGAATCGAGGAATCACTGCGAAATTCCTCGTGCGCTTTTGTTTGCTGAAAAATAGTTCCACATAAGGAAGTCATTCTTTTCTTTCGGGAGGAAAACAAGCTCTGAAGAGAAAAATTCAAAGAGAATCGACGACCAAGAGTTCGAATTCCCTATAAATTGGGCAAAGTTCGGGGGTTGAAGTTCGATTTACGTGACCATGGCGCATCGAATCGAACATCACGTTACCGTAGAATTCGTATTTTTGTCCATCGACTATCTTTATTATCATCTGTAATGCGATTGTCAGGAATTTCGCGGGTCGTGGTGAAATCTTTATCGCATCGACGGCTTGCAGCCCAGTGGCGGAATATTATTAGCATAACAATGTGACCATGCCGCAAATCAGAACCTTATCCTCGATCATATCGCCACGTCGAAGGTCGTGGCTCCTAGACGCTCCACTTTTTCTTCCTTCCATATTTTCACTTACCAATCGATCCAAGGGATAAGAAAATCGATCTCGTTTTAAAAGAAAAATTGCATCTGTCATGTGAGCAAACATTTCACTAGAATTTTTAAACGTTTTATGCATATCGTGAAATACTTAGAGAAAATAATAAGAGATTGTATTATGTCAAGAATACTGCTCTTCTATTAAATCCTTACTCGTTTTTATTTAGCAATAGCTTAGATATTAAATATTACAAATATTTAAGGGATGGAAAAAGTTGATTCGCAGAAAAAAAGAGCAGACTGTTCGACGTCATCCAGTTTGAAACAGCAAACAGGAACGTGATGGACTTAAATATTTCGTGGTTTCACGATGCACATTGAGAGATCCCGTGGATTGTGTTTATTTCATCGTTGAGGTTGCCAGCAGGATGGGCTACACGGGTTTGCGGCAGGGTTAGAGGGGGATGAAAGAGTGCCAGGATCGTCACGGGCTTGAATTTTGTGGTGAAACGCTGTAGAACAGCAAGAATTTTCGATGACGTGGAACTCGGTGCCAACGCTATAGCTGAAAGAGGAGGGAAACAGAGAAGGATGGAAAGGATAGAGAGGAAAACAAGCAAAAAGGGTGCTACAGGGTTGTGAATGCAAGACATGGGAAAAGAAAATCTCGGTGAAAACCGGGTGAAGATGCAGCTGAGAAGGAAGAAGCTGAGAAAATTGCGATAAAGGATGACGAGGACGAAATGGACGAGTTTGGTAAGAGGATTAATGGAGGTAGGAAAACGAATGGAAAACTCTACACGCATAGGAACGAAAACAAGAATCTAAAAAAAACCTAAAATGATTAAAATCGGGATAGAATAAAGGTGACAAGTAAATAAAGGATGGAGGTAAAACGTAAAGTCACGAAAGATGAACGCATTCAACGAGTGAAATAAGTGGAATCGACGTAAGAAACTGGACGATACTATAGTTTAGTAGCAAATACTTCACAGCGACTAATACGTTCGTGGTAAAATGGGAAACAAGAAGGAAAGTGAACGAAATGAAAGATTGGGGGTAGAAAATAGGAAGAACAGGTAAAGGGTACTGAATGGAGGAAATAGATAAAAAACGACGTGTAACAAATGCTACACGTCACAATTCGAAGCATCCCTAAAACGAATAGCCCACGTTTATGTATATGAAATAATATATATAATATAGGTATGTATTCCCAGATAAAAATAGCGCAAAGCTGAAGATAAAGATACATGTAAAACATTGTGGTAAGAAAAATCACCAAGAGGATGCTTCGAATGAATCCACAGAAAACGAGAAAGTAGAAATTAGAATACAAAACCAGAAACTCTCCGAAAGGAACAGGGAATGGGTAGCGTTCGAAACGAAGATGCGGCGAGGAACAGGATAAAAAGGTTAGCGGAAAAAACCAAGAAAATGCAAACAAACCTCTCGAAGCCCGGTTGATGTATGTTAGAAAAGAAGAGGACCGGGCATTGAAGAAAGAAGCAGAGGATTCAAGAAAAGGTTACGGGAGGGGCGCGCGTTCGAAAACACGGACACCTATCCCGATCAAGAAAGAAGCATCGAGAAAGCGAGAGGGATGCAACGGCTAGTAAAACAGAGATAGAAACTGCGTCTAGGGAGGAAGGAGGATAGCGGAAGAGGGGTGAGGGTGAGGAGCGCGTGTCAGGGGTGGCGGAGATCCGAAAAGAGAGAGCGGAGGGTGGCGGAGAGGTGTGTGCAACAGAAGAGAGGTAGACGCGTAGGGGGCGGCTAGAGAGAGAAATTGAACTTGGAAGAGGGAGAAGGAGAGGCAAAGAGAGAGAGAGAGAGAGAGAGAGGTAGAGGCGGGGAACGAGAGTCGAGGAAAGAGAGAGAGAGAGAGTTAGTCGAGCAACGAGAGGGGAGGGAGTAGCAGGAGAGCGAGGCTGCGGCGTAGCCTCAGTGCCGGCGCAGTGGCCGGGCCATCGTGTCCTGTGCCTAGTTTTCTGTGCTCTCTTTTCTCTGATCCTGTTCGACAGCCGACCACGATTCCCTAGAGAGATCGTCCTTTTTACCAACCCTGGACCTGGTGTGTGTCACGCTCCCTGTCTTCACAGTAGCCAACGTCATCTCGATCAACGACTTTTTTTTCTTTCTCGCTCGTCGGATGATCCTTCGGCTCTGTTGCGTTTCTCGCCTCCTCTCTTATCGACGCGTATCGTACCAGTCCAAGTGTGACGCGTACACCGAGAAGACGTAACCGGAATGAGAATCGTGTCGTCGTCGTTGTCGTGACGCGTATTCTTGACACTCTCGAGTTCTAAGGTCCTGCCGTTGAAGGATCTTTGTTCTACTACGGTGTATACGGAAGCATACTTTGATATTTTCTTGTGTTCGACGTATTTCGACTTCCACTCTGTGCGAACAACGTCCGCGGTTGCCAAACGAATCAGCACAAACAGAGGAAGAAGGACACCCTGCCGGGCAGCAGTCGGGAGGATCACAGGGCGAAGAGGTGGGAGCCATGCCGCCCGGGCGAGCTTCCCTCGAGGTAGCCAGGATCGTCCGGCATCCCTGTCCTTCCACAGTACTGCGTTCTGATCGCCTCTTTTGAGGTAAGGGATCCTTTTCATTGCTCGCGTTCCGCCGATGGATTTTTGGGTCTCTCGCAATGGTGTTACGCGACGCGCGGCTTGACGCAGGGTCGTTCGCTTCTGAAGATGCTGAACGATGCATGGGATTAGATACCTGAGAGTCTTCGTGTATGACTAGGATCCTAGGTAGAACACCTTTCTGTGTTTCGTGATGAAGTGTGCAAAATTTTGGGACTCCATAAGTGTATATTTGAGATTTAGTTCTTTATCTTCGATCGAGGATAAACATAGAAATGTTTGTCTCAAAAATGCAAAACATCTTCTTTTGTACGAAGATGTTTTCAGCTTTGTTTATCACAATACTAAATGTTTACGAGAATCTGTTAAAACCATCTCTTGCTCTACGACTATGTTAAACTTCAATAATGTCACATATCAACATTCGTTGGAAAAGCGATAGAAATCGAAGAACCGTTTTCAATTGAACGTACGTTATGTCGTGAGATCGTCATCCATTCCGCGAGAGTGGTCAAAGCTTGCGCCACTGTTGACATTCGCGACGCGCGATGAGGCTTCCGGCGAACGTTGGCCAGCCTGGTCGATTCACAATAGCGAACGGCAGGGCACATGTTCCAGCAAGGAGAAAGAAACGAACGGCGAGCTTCAATGAAGTCGCGCTGAATGCGTCACACGAACAAACATCGTCTGTCTCTGTGTTGCGTTTCTGTCGTTACATTTCGAATCTGCTCACCCATAAAAAGTCCCCTTAGAGTGCTGTCCCCTTAGAAAACTTTTTAGATAAAGGTCCGTAAAAAGAGGGGAAATCAATATTGATATTTATAGTATTGATTGTCAAATAGCAAAATTGGTAGAAAGTTCGTTATATATATAACCTGAAAGGTGATTCGAAGTTTTTCATCGATAATATAGGTATATACCTACATATAAAAAGTACTTCTAGTGTCAAATTCAAAATTCGTAAAATTTTTAAAGTTAACACCAAACCCAAGTATAAACGTAAAATGTTATTTTCAAAACTCGTACCTATAAAACTCGATACAAGACGAATGTATGAAACTGTGAAGTTTTCATCCAGAATTTTATCGATCTTGTCATATTAATTTCCCTGGAAGTAGCGCGTCGAACTCGTAATATCGTTCCTGACGGTTCAGCCAGCCGTGGGTCATTTAAAATTCATCTTTTCGCGCCAGAAAGAATTCTCACGTGTCAACGAATCCACGATCGAAATCGCACGGTTCTCTGAAATTTTACGGTTGCCTCGGTCGTTATCTTGCGATGGAAGCGCAAGATGAATCCGCACGTTGCATTTACGAGCACTCGAGGTTGCCAAAATTTGCGTATACCAGGGTGGAACGATGGTCTACTACAAGATGCAAGAGTAGCACAGCATCGCTATTGGAAATTCAAGCGTGACTTATTGTCGTACGCGTTCGCAGACTCGCTCGCCAAGAATGTCGAGCATCCCTATACGACGACATCCGCGGAAGAATTCTGCTGGCTTGCGGTTCTCTACGTCGAACAGGCTTTCGGCATGTTTCAGAATTTATTAGACCGTAGCTTTTTAATGTATCCGATGAAATTTTGGGTCAACTGTTCTTATTCTTGTCTTTATCGTATTTCTCAGAAATTGTTTTCTTCGATAGATCTTCTTCGCTCCTTCGTAGAGTTTCGCTGAGACTTTGGTATTTAAAACATTCTACAAAGATGCAATTTCAAGGAGAAGGAAAGAGAAGGAAGCATGGTGTCTTTTATCCAGGAGTTAGGTCTTCCTATGCAATTTAACCCTTTCACTACTCAGACCGTAATGATACGATCTGTACGACATACGTGTTCACCATTCTGAACCTGTAAAATCCAGCAGTGAACGAGTTAAGTAATATTATTCGGGGAATGTTATAAGTAACTGTTGCAATGAAGAATAAATTCAAAATTCTCTTGTATAAAAGCAGAAAGATTGGTAACAAAATGAATGATTTTCTAGAGATAAATGTTGTAGATCGCAGTATAATTATTCTCACAAAATTGTAAAATTTAAAAATGAGGTTTATGATATATAGCTTGTGACTTGTCAGTATAGACAGATTTCACTTTTATAATTTCACAGTTTTTTTTACCACGTAAGACAATCGGATGATTTGTGATTTATAAAAATTGCTCGCGGTCAATTTCATTTATTTTATTGCGAAATTTATTCCAATTGTCGATATTGACAATTAGTAAAATTTCGTTAGTAATTGAATTAGTATTCAATCGTGCAAGAAGGCTCAGAGAGACCAATTATCTGGTACTGTTACTATTTGAATTATCAATAATAAACAATACAGAACATAATATTTTACGACGAGCTCTATAAATCTTTCTCATAATTGTAGAAATCTGCGGTTTGATACTTTACGATATCAATAAAGTTATCGACCGCGAATCTGCTAATATTGTCCATACAGGTCCACATGATCTATAATCTCCTATTTCGAATTCTAAACGGATAGCTTGAAACGCTAGACTGCATCATGAAAATCAGATCGTCGATGGTGTAAATATAAAATAAATTCATAAATGTCATCGACGTCCCACATTTTATCTCCAGCGTGACCACGAATCCATCGCACTTTAAACACGCGAAACCAGCTACTTCCGGGTCTTCGACATTTTATTCTTCAACTATGGTCGTTACAGAGCGGAACCTTTTCCTTTCGACTCGACAAAGCAACAGATTTCAGCCAGGTTCCGCGACGCTGAATCGTGGCCCAAAGAGACGCGATGACGCTGCTTCCGGTTTCGCTTTTGTCAGCGCAAAAACGCATTTAAAGGGAACCCAGTGCCGCAGATAACGTTGCCATTCCGACGAAGAAACGACGTCCCTCGGGACAACGTTGCAACTTGCATTCGCTTAACAACAGTACAGTGCGAACGCAAAAACGAATAAAAACGGCTCACTTTATACACGCTGCGTTCTGTGTGTTCTCCATTTTTTCGAAACAGAAAAGTTGCGGCGTTTCCGTTCCGCTACAGAGAAGGTCCAACCTTCCCTCCTCTTTCTGTTTCGATTGTGAGTTCCAAGCTTTCAGATTATACAGTTCGCGGCCATTTACCTGGCGACGATCGATCCAAGGGAAAAGTTGATGTTCCGGAAAGTCGAGCAGGTTTTGGCGTCGCAATTGTTCTGAGATCGATTTATCCGCCATTGACACAGAATTGTGGTTTGGGTTAAAAAATTGTTCGGAGGCGATTTGTACGTGCGCATCGCTCGAGTTTTGCTGCTGCAATATTGAAACGCAATGAGATAATTTCGAGTGGAAAATGAGTTGAGTGGAAAAATGGTATAAATGGATTCTTCGCTACAAAAAATATAGAAAATTTGTATTTATCTAGAGGACTTTTTAAATGGATTTCCAAGCCTTTATGGCTATGTATAATATTATATTTTAATATCTGGAAGCGAGAAATAGAGTTTAACTTTACCCACAATTTTCTTCAATTAAGGACCTTATCGGTTTTTCCTTGCACTTCTGCTCCATATTTGAAGATGATCTTCTTAGATTAATTTTAAGAATTTTGGTGATGATAATGTTCCATACTAAATTGATAGAGAGTTTGATTTTAATTATATTTGATATTTATACAATATTAAATATTCTTGAGACGGAGGACTTGTTTAATTGACTTTAATTAGGCACAGTCGAAAGAAAAAGAGCTCCTGAAACGAAACATTCATAATAAAAATGATCCCACTTTTCACTTGCAGAATGTATCGCTCTTTAACAAGTTGAAAAAGTTCCCAGGTCTTCAAAAATTGATTCAAAGGATTTCTATAAAAACAGTCAATGAAAACAAAGTGAAGCTACCATTAGTCTCCAAACATAATACACTGCAATTTTGTTCTTGATCAGCGTAAATCATTTCAATTCATTGGCCAACGCAAAATTAATCCCCAACCGATCTGCAAACATTTCGAAAGTGTGCTTCGAGCTTTGCCCAACTCGATTCGAGAGAATCCAGCGTCAAAACGGCTAGTAACGCGGTTAATATCGTTGCAACGTCTCAATTTGCGTTGCTCGAAGCTTCGTGACTGACTGGAAATTTCAGTATCCGCATTATTCGATCGTTATTAGCTGCGTTATCAGTCATTTACACCGGTCGTAACACGTAGTTTGCCAGTTTGCACGCTCGTTCATGCAACGTTCGTACAAATTTCAAATTAACGTACAACTTTAAAGCACAAAAGAAGATGAAGCCACTATACATCTTTGATCGAACGACGAAGAGGGTGCTGATAGTTGTTCACTTGTTTTTGTTTCGATAAATAGCAATTGAAAAACTTCATAGTATGTTCGGCTTGCTAGATTATATTCATCTAAAAACTAACACTTTAACGTATCTTCTATCTTGAGTTTTGGAAACAATAAATTCTGGCTTTCCGTAGTATCTTTCCAAAAATCCATTAAAGTTAAGAAAATTCTTAAGACTTTGAACTACAATGTTCCAAAGTCGTCGGTAAATGCCGAGATAATCACATTAACTTTTTTTGCTCTACAAGCACCAAATTGTCCTCTATCGACTGGAAGACAGATCAGTTCCGTTGGAGAATCCTGCCGTATCCTTCACAAGAGGCTAATCAAATTAGTCTCGAGCCTGCAGCGATAACGCGATTATCGGACGTCTTCACGTTGGTTCAATCTGACGTACGATCATTTTACGATCCTGTCCTCTTCTGTCGTAAAATTTAGAGCAGGTGTGAATTATCAAAAAATCGTCAACAGAGAATTTCGCCGTTTTAAAGTTTCCTCTTAGAAATACTGTTTCTTATAAATTTACTTTGGTAAAATATTCTGGAGCAACTATTTTCAAATGGTTTTATATCTTCGAGTCTTTCAGGTTATTTCCTTTTTCAGCAATTTTTTCTTAAGATATTTTTTTTAGCCACTAAGTGATAAAGTAGCTAGGAAATGAACAAAAGAGAAATTCTGATATTTTTTTTACGTGGTCCTTAATTACAGCATTTACCATGTTCTTCTAATAAAATATAATTAACCGTTTAGCTCGTTTCATCGTTGCTAAAGAAAGTAATTGAAACTGAATCTCGAGCGATCACGAGAACGTGATTAACACGATTAACGCTATAGAGTAGTTTATCGGCACGGGGCGATAGCGTGTCCAGTTGTTTTCAGGTCTTTAATGGAATTCGAATGGAATTTAAAGACAGTGGAACGAAGTGGAAGTCTAATTAAATTTTCGTCCTAGGAATCATTGGAAAATTTTTGAAATCAACTCTGCTTGTATCGCGAGACGAAGTCAAAAGACGCGACGAAACATCGAATTTGATGGGACGCAAATTTCACATGTGTCTCACGGGATCGCGCGATTATCGTTTCGCAAGGAATAACGTTTGTCACACGTTGTCGAAAACGATGCGTCACCTAGAATTATCGATGTGTATAACTTCGTTCACCAAGCTGAGCGAACTCTCGCGAATTAGGACACGGGGATCAACCAACGATAAATCGAGCCATGGATTATTTCAACTTAACTTTCCGCTGCACTGTTATATTAACGAAAGGATTTATGTTCCCTTTGACTCGATGATAATTCTGGGGTATAAATCTGTAAATGAAATGAATTATAAGTAAATTCTGCCCAAATTTTCGATCTCGTTGGATGACAATTTTATCGTACTTTTTTAAGATAAATAAATATGAAATGTCATAAGGTACCTGGGACTTTCTGAAAGTGAGGTGAATGGATAAAATGAAATGGCGAAAAAATTCCTGTTTCAGTACAATCACGCTTTTTATTTGAAATTTCAATTATCGGCGGACCGTTCCTTTTGAAGCGTTTCTACAGAATCTCTCAAACATCTTATCACTTATTCATCCTAATTCTAACGTAATTCTAATTGTGACGCACATAGGCGGATGGAAAATCGTTACAGCGTACACGTAATCAATATACCTGCACGGTTAATCGAATCAACAGCTCGTTTAGTTTAAAGAGGCGATTAGTGGAATTAGAAGACAACTTTGTTATCCGGTAGCTTCGATGATTTTTAGCGCGTCATAACGGAACTGCAACCTCATAATCCTACGATTATGAGATCTTCTGTAAACGAGTTATATGTAACGCCCTAAAAGTGTCGTAAGATAATGCTCTTCGAAGTAATACGGAAGAGGATCAAACGGCTCACGAGGGAAAATTCTGTAAAAAGTTTCATAGGTGAAGTTTCGTGAAGAAATATTAAAAAATGAGGAAGTAGCGAAAAATCATTTAGCGGCGTAGCAACTTCACTCACACAATTTCGTACTTTGCATAAGATATTATGTTTAAAGAATCGTTATTCTTGTTTCCCATCGTTCTCTTCACGAAAAATTCGCCTATCACGTACAACATTCCGTATTCCTCATAAGAGTGGGACTCTCGTTATACGAAACTGAACGAATATGGAAAATTTATGAATAATTGTACCGATGATAGAGAAATTAAAAATTTTCATAGCAGAATAAAGTCTTAACACGTCGAATTTTTAATCATCATCCAACGCAATAATTTCTCGAAAAAGCATCTTCTCATCGAAATTCGTACATGGACCTCTGAAAAATATCAAGAGCTTTGGCCGATTAACAAAAGTGCCCCGCAATTAAGCTACGTATAGTGCGGATGTTCGTTGGGAAAAAAATTTTTTTTACCTCTCTGTTCCCCCGTTTATTCCCTTCTTTCTTTTTCGTTTCTCTGTTACGAGAAAAAAATTCCAACGAAATCACAGAACAAAAATTTCATTAACAGCACGAGGTGCTTACCCAACTAGCTCTCGAACGATTCGCGCACTCGCGAGTAATTTCGTTTCAATTCGACACGCCTCTCTCCCCCTTCTGGTCGCCCCGAGGAGGCAGAAATGGGAGAACTTCGTTCCGGCCGGTGAATTAAGAGATCAACGAGAAGCCGGAAATGTCCGTGAATCACGCGACGAACGCACGGGCCCGTCGTTAATCGTCCAGGCACGAATTTTCGATTTTGCATTTTCACTGTCGCAAATGGTTAATGCCAGTCGAATAATAGAGGCCAGAGACCGGGACGGACGCTTTTGCAGCCGTTATATGGCTAAACAGCCCACGTTATGGCGGAAAATTGCCGATGTTCATTGAAATAGCTTTTGTATCAACGTGAAAACGAACTTGATGTTCCACGATTCTCAGCGATTTTTTCCCCTGTACTCATCGTTGTTGTTTTATGCGAAGCACAGCGTTACCAGATTTCTGGATACGTCAAATTTATATTTTATTTGTGATCGATAGACTGCGGATTTTTACGTAATTCCATATTTTTTTTAAAGAGACTTAAAAGAATGGGACCTACATAGTAATTTATTTCGTCTACTAAGAATTATGACGAATACTCAAGTTTGGATATTTTATGTATTCTTATATGTTATATGCATTTTTTGCATGTCTGCTACTTTAAATTTGTCATAATTGCATAAAGAGACGCACTTCAACGATCAATGATTAGTTGCTTTTGAAGCGTTGCGAAGGGAAAGTCTGGTTGTAAATTATATTAATGGAATTTTCAAATTTCATATTTTTGAATAATAATGGAATATTACATACACGATTAGTAGCGTAATACTTTTTAATAAGTAATACGTAATACGCCATTTAATTAATAATCGATAATCAAACATATCATTCGCGTCAAATACAAACTTTAAACTTCAATCGTTAAAAATTGCGTACGCCTATGTCCTAGAATTAACTTGTTAATCAGAGCCAAACGAAAAGAATTCCCACGAGATGCGTCTAGTCCGAACTCATCACCGTATTCACCGATTAATTTAGCAAATCCTGACACCCCAATGACGTCGTTTGAAAAGCCAAACCGCGTAACGCGTCCGACCAACGACACGCGCAAAACCGCGTATCGCATGGCTAATTATTTGAGCCTCGTCCGATGTACGTCGTGCATGTGCTACGTGTTGGAAGTTGACCGCCGCGGTTTGAAATAATGAGATTCAGCGGGGGTGAGACGAGCCAGTTACAATGGCACCGGTAAGATCTCATCGCAGGGAGAAAAGCAAGTGGACGAAGTTTGTTATCGCGACGGGACAGGAATTTCACGAAGGGGGTGGGGTTGAAAGGGAGCGAAATGGTGCGAGGACAGGAGGCCCTTTGCTCGTTCCCCGGTAACCTTCTTTCGTTTGCAGAACCTCGTCGACGAATCTTGCCAGCACGACTGTTATCTTATTATCAGCGGCATTGTTCCAGAAGTTGAACGGAAACGCGTCGTTCCGCCGCTGGAATCGACGTGGTCCCTTTGTCACAATTTGAACACATTTTGAACGCGATGTATCAACGGAAAAACATAAAATAAAGAGCGAAAAAACGAGGGACCGTTTTGATAAACGAGGAAGACAGGTGTTACCGGTTGTTTTGCAAATTTTTTGCATATGATTCTTCCAGTCACGTGACTTTGTTAACTGCGTCGCTTTAAGCTTGAAAGTGTTTCAACGCTTCCTTGCATTCGCTCAGTAAACGAAAAAATTATGGTTATTGGTTTTATTTTTATTATATATACATGTATTTATTTAACAAATATTTATATTTTATAATTTCGTAACGTTTTTACGCGAGATAGTTTTTCAAACAACTATCTGGATAAATATTTGGAAGAGTCGTTATAGACAAAAAATCAACCCAGATTTCTTCGAATCCAATTGTAGACTCATTAAAATTAATACATTTTTTCCTAAAATGAAATGAATTTCTTAGGTAAATCGAGAAAGCTGCAAGTTTGTCTGAGGTCTTGACCTGATCTTCATATTTGATGTTTGATTTCTTCCAAAATGTTATCTCCAAAAAATTAGATTCAATTTCTCTGGTTATATCTATAAAATAGAAAGAGACAGAGTGAGAGAGACAGAGAAAAAAATAGATAGATAGATAGATAGATAGATAGAGAGAGAGAGAGAGGGAGAGAGAGAGAGAGAGAGAAATCTAGTGCAGAGACAATGTTAATGATCAGACTACGAATGTCTATGTAAATTCACTCTTTTCTCTTATTTTCATGCTATTTTCTGTGGATCGTCATTTCCTTGATAAGCGTATAACTGAAAGCAGGGAGCAGAAATACCAGATAGAGAAACATGGAGTGGTATTCTTCTCCTTTTCAATTTGTCGGTTTTGGGATTACAGCGAATTGGATGTCGATAATACGGCATTACCGAACGCGAGCGCGTGTGTTGATTTCGTTAATTTCACGGACAGCAAGGCGACTGGACGTTTTATCGTTTGGAGAGTGATTATAGAAAGTGGAGCAGACTGCACTTTGTTACTTTGGAGAGAATGAATATAATCGTTAGAAAAATTCTTCGTTTCTTTTTAAATAATATCTTTCTGTATAATTCTTTCGAAGAGGTTGTATGCTGTTTGTATAAAGACGAGAATAAAACGAATTGGTATATTGTGTATTTCTATACGGGTTTTGTGTCAGTAGAAGATGGGGTGCTCTGTTTCTCTTTTTCAACTTTGAATTTTTAAAAATTTTAGATAATTTTAAATTCATATGTTTTTTAAAATTGTCAGATCTTCGATGGAACATGTAGTGATTCTAAACTTTAGGTTAATAATTTTATACAATATTGTTGAAATCCGAGACTTGACGGATCTCTTTTTCCAATTTTTTATGAATGAAATATTTAGAACTTTGAACTTTCATAGCTTCTGGTTTGTTTTTATTATATGATAGGTCATCCTGAAAGTTTTCAGGATTTTTCCTGCATCTAGCTTTAACGCTACGAACTAACATTTGGATTGTGTTGATTTTTAATATGATTATACGGATATGTTTATGCGTTATATTTTTGTTTAATAATTCATGAGAGGAGTTGACAAATATCAAATTATCAAGGAAACATGGAACAGTCCGATCTAATTTTATAATTTATAGTGAAAACACCTGATCGATTTACATTTTATCGAACGCACTATTTGTTATTGCCGCCGTTAATGTCAATATTAGTCACGTGGAATTTTCATCAGTGAAATTGACGTGACGATATATGCATCTCGATAATTTATTCCGCGTAGATTTCGGACATGATAATCATTAATACGAGGAATTAAAATTAAGCCTGTAGTATCGTATTACGATTATATTGTTTTATTTTAAACGTATTTCTAATAAAAGGAGAAGATGGCTTATGTATCTCACGTCCGCTCTTCAAATATATCTTGTAGAGCAATACGTCTAAGAAATGATAACCGGAGACCAATTTTCTTTACGTCCGCTCCTGTTTCGTGCTCGGTTAAACGTGGTCTCTATTGTAACTAGATCATGGATTTATAGAGAATTGAAATGTGCAAAACGAATAGAATGCGTATAATACGAAAAAATATAAAATATTCAAAATATGGCATTTCATATAATACTTTTGTTACATCTTTATTATATTAATATTATATTACGTTAACACTAGAACTACCGATAGTTAACACGAAGCTATTTCTACCAAAACCAGTCAAAATGATTGGTCTTTAAAAAATACGTAATAATATTATTCCATGTTATTGAATGAGTTCCATGTTATGCAGTACATTTTTGGTATTATTAATCCATCTGGGACCATGATCCCTAAACGAGGGTCGACAAATTTATAAAATTGTAGCATCAGTCGTTTTGACTGGTGTGGTATTTCTAGTGTTAGTATCTAGCGATCTAGCGATCGATCCGGAATTTTCCTGATAATTGATATTATAATATCGAATGATACGCAGCAAAAATTTTAAGAACGTGTGCGAAGTTGTACAAAACGAGGAAACTGGTTAATTGGGGTTCGATAAACAGATTGCAGGGCCCTTTTACATTGACAAGTACCAGTCATTTTGACTGGTATTGGTATAAGTAGCCTTGATACAAAATTATTTTGAGTTTGAATACATGAAAAACAAAATAAAATTCATTATATTATTCTTTTAGTTATCGTTGCGAAACTTGTTACATCATTGCGGAAAAAAATATAACACGAAGTAGGAATTTGAAAATAAATTTGTAAAATCAGTCAATTCGTCTGATGTGGTAGTTCTAGTGTTAATAATATATAAAATACAAAGAGAGTGGTTTAATTTGTTCGAAACCTTGCTTGGAATTCGAAAATTTCCAATTCGTCTTATCTGTATTTTGCATCATAGCACTGATTCCATCACAATTACTTTAAACATCACAACCACGAATACAAATTTGTCTCACCATTAACACCTAATAAAATCAAATCAGAATTAATTAAATTCGCAATACCACTCATGTGTCAATTAATTTGAAGTATGTAGAAATTTTGATCAAAGTTGAGAGTAATGGCCAATGGTGGGTAGAAGAGGATCGATTGCCGAACTAACACAATACAGCAGGCACGTAAAGCACTCGCGTAACATAACCGCTTTCCATGCTCTTAGGATGTATTTCACGCACGGGATCAGGCCGAAACAAGGGAAAGAGCATTGGAATTTCGGATGGACGAGAGAGGCTACGAACAGAGTGGGGAAGCGGAGGAAAAGTTCGAGTTGGACCAGTAGTAGGATCGATAGTTCTGTCATAAGCCGGCACGAGCAACAAAACCGCACGCGTCAGCCTTAGCCGGTTGCGGTTCATGATAACGATTCAATTTTTCCTAGACAGGGAAATCTTATCCGTCCTATTATTCGCGGGATCTCTTCCACATCTACCTTCCATCCGGCTACTTTCACGACTGCTTCAGGATCGTTCCGAAAAATTTGATAACTTCTGACGATCCAATTTCACTGGGTGTGGCCCGGACCACGCGACAATCGCGCGAACTATATTTGAGATTTCACTTATTATTTTCTCGAATGATCCAGTTTCATTTGTTACTTAACACTATGATAACCGATTAGCTTCGAGCATAGTAGCTTTCACGATGCGAATTAACAATCGCTACATTCGTAGCGAGCGTCTGTAAAATAACACAGGAAATAGTGATATTCTTATCCATATCATAATCTTTAAAAATTGGGTCATTTGAATATAAAGAGAAAAGCAAAGTTTCGTTCATATATTTTACAAAAAATCATTAAATTTCTCAAAATAAAATTTCCATAAAAGGTCACAGATTGGTTACTTTGATCACCGTCGTGGTTTCAATATTCTCTCGTATCTTAGAAAAGTCCGAATATACTCGGTGGTTTGTTCGAGTTTCATTCATTTATCGCGAAGGAACTAAAGAGAATTCCAAGAAGTAGTACCCACAAAGGCGAGGTAGACGAGAAATATTCGTGGAAAGAGGAACGCGAGATACTTCAACTCCGGGGAAAATTAAACAAAGCTCGATCTTAGCTAAAATATATAACACGTCAAGCCTTAGCCCCGTAAGAATATTTCTGCCCTGAAAATGATTGCCGCAGAGGACATTGTCTACTGCTGAAGCTCTATTATACGTGTAACAGGAAAAGGAGGAACGTCGATTATTTGATCTTCCTCCTACTAAATAAGAAACGAAAGGAGCAATGCTCATAATTCGTAATCATCGTAGAAAATATTCCCGGCTTCGCTCCCGCGATTTTATCGACGTTTTCCCCTTTCCAGCTCTGTCATTTCTTCCACTTGGCTTTCTTGCACGTGGATTTTTCTTTTCATCTTTAATAACTTGGACGTTCGCGGAGACTTTTCCATGAAGCAGATTCGACGTTCACAGATATGCAATGGAAAATTGCTCCTGGGTAAGATGAATTAATTAGAACGAATTAATGAGAACGGAATTGAGTTTCTTTGAGAATCGGGTTTCTGTATCTTCTCTCGAGGAACGTATTAGGAATGCTCTCTTGTTTGAATAGTTCTTACCCTGTAACTGTTCTTGATTGGTTAACAAGAGTGAGATTCTTTTTTGTATAGCGTCAAGTATTAGATAAATGAAAAAATAATTTCCGTTTTTGAATGTTCTAAGATAGACTGTTTTAAATGGCTCACACATCGCTGTTTACAATAAAATCATTTTACTAGTGAGATGTTCTGTGTTGATAAGATACATAGCACTCGTTTCGATTGAGAAATCAGTATAAAGATTAAACAGTTTCAATAGTTATACAGGGTGGTTGGTAACTGGTGGTCAAGTGGAAAGGAGGTGATTCTACGCGAAAAAAGAAGTCCAAAATATAGAATAAAAATTTTTCGTTTGAGGCTTTGTTTTCGAGAAAATCGACTTTGAATTTTCGCTCGGTACGCCTGCGGTACGTTATAACGGATCTCACTGTAGATCGTTGTTTCGATGGAAAAATTAAAAAAAAAATAAAAAAAAATTTTTTATTCTATATTTTCGACTTCTTTTTTCGCGTAGAATCACTCCATTTCCGCTTGTACCACCAGTTACCAACCACCCTGTATATGTATATGTATGTATATATATCTAGCATAACAATTAATGTCAAATTGTAACATACGAAATAATACAATTTCATTGTATCTTAATTTTCTAAACGTTGCTGTCCGTAAGGAGAATATTTTTCTCCAAGTTTCTTTCTGCTTATTCATTAATATTCCTAGAGTCCTATAATATTTATAGTCAATTGTTATTCTATTAGTATTGAGAATTGGAAAACAATTCTGGTGAAAATTCTGCCTAGAGTATGCTTCTGTCGTCGAAAAACGTCTCAATGGAATGTTCACGCTTCAGTCATTTCAACGCCGGGAATGCCATTAATTCATTACGCGACGACGCGGTTGAAATGCGGCTGAAAAGGTCCTGACATTAGCAGGACTCGTTTGCCGTTGCCACCGTGTATGATGTGCGAATATTCAACCACAGATAGAATTTTGACGAATCGCGCGACATGTTTACCATACCGATTCTAAATGCCAGTCGTCCATTCGCGTTTGCTATTGTGCCGTGAAAACAAAAATAAAAAAACACTAGAGAAATCTTCTTTCGTGACGAGAGGAGTTAGACGAGAGAATTGCCGTGGGTATTTAAACGGTAGAATTGCAATGGGTATTTAAACGGCAGAAGAGCTTACGTATTGAAAACAAAGCTGTGGTTGGAATAAAATGTTTTAGTGCTTTACAAGTTGATTGCTTCGTTTCAGCTTTCAGCATCCTGTTGACTTTTTAGATAGTTTGTTTGTGTTATTCATTCTACTATTGTGCTCTGTCAATGCTTCTTCTTCTGTTTAATTTTGAAAAGACACGTTATTTTATGAGATTTCCTAGGAAGATTAAAAATAACTCTTTCGCTGATCTCATAATTTGTTTTCTAAGAAAACATTTGTTGAAATATTATCGCTTTCTGCTTTCAAAAATTAACCAGAAAATAAATAAAAATCTTCTTCTACAACAAACAACCACCCCCGTTAATTTTCCGATTAGAAACTGAAGTTACATCGGTACCATCCTTCCTATTTACTTCCTTACCAAATAAATCCAATACGACAAAACTGTCCCAACCATATTTTTCGATGCCCAAACTTGTTCGTTCTCACGGTAAATAAAACTGTTCCGGTGCTCGATAAAGAAGCGAGGTGGTATTAATTCCATGCCGATTAAAAGACACCGAACTGGTTGGAAGAGCAGGACACGCATGACCGACCAATTTTAATAACCAGCGCTTGCCGTTTGAGGTGTTCCATGGAATATATCCTGGGGCACCGATAAAAATCGTCCACAGCGACCAGCTAGCTCGAAAACCAGAGTGTTGGAAAGAGGAATAAGTGGAGAGGGTGAAGGACAGCGAGCGTCGCTCGAGACCGAGTTTATTGGACGACGCGTGGCGACTCGTTCGCCGGTCGAAAGATTAAATTGGAATTCGATTATCAAACTGGCGTCGTTTGGCTTCCGCCTCGATTCAGTTCCGGTCCCCGGTTATCGGTCGTCACTCATCGATTTCATTGCTCGCGATCGGCTGGCGATGCGACGCTTCGCGACGCCAACTTCGGCTTTCAAAGGGACTTTGTCCTTTTTCCCTCTTTTTATTCTGTGTTTGGGTTTGTTTCCCATGTTATATAGGTGTTCGCGAATTAATCGTGAAATGTGTGAAGCAAAATAGTATGAGAGATCGAAGTTGGATGTTGTGAACATCAGGTTTGAAGAGGTGGAGTTCGTGGAATACCTGATTAAGTTAATTGGCTAAGGTCTGTGTCTAATCTCGATCGAGCAATCCAATCAGGTAATTGCTTCTTTCCACAATTTCAAGTCAACTTCAGATTAGAGTTCTAAGCTCCTATAGTCTCTTTATAAAAACTCTAATTCTTCGATCTTTTGTATTTCTTAACTCTGACTTGCCAATTTCAGGGAAACGAATATGAATCTAATAATGTAATAATAGAGATCTTAATACTCGATTTTAATTAGTGATAAAATTAGAAACACCGTATGGAAATTGTCACAAATGGGATTGAATTTGCCCCGTTTCACTCGCAGTCTTTCTGATTCACGTCACCATACGACCTGATACGTGCTTGAAATGGAAAATCAGAAAAATTCGCACGCAAAAGTATTATCTTTTGGTCCAATTTGTAGCTCGTTGTGTCCAGCACAAAGAAATATCGTGATACTTCCACTCGTATCTCAAAGATATACATTACGTTCTAGTTTACAAATGATCACTAGTATTCATGTCCGTTTTTCAATAGAAATTTTAGTTTTATTATATCGCGTATCAGTATAATATATGCTTTTTCTAATTACCTTTGATATATAGTGCTTTGAACTTTCACTGATATATTATTCACAGTTTTTAATGAGATTATTAGTCACTTGATTACTTAATGATGTACGAGTATCAGAGAACTGAATATATTTTAAGGAATAATAATATAGGAAAATAGCTGTTACTATAATTTCTGTTGTGCAGATCTGTGTTAATCGTTTGACAAATTAAATTGTTTCTTTTCGGGTTAACATCTTTGAATCGAGAGTTATCAAGGATTTCTTTAATAACTCTTTTTTTGGTACAAAAATTTAATAGAACCATTTCTTTAATTGCATCATTCGTGCAATATTCTGTTTCCCTCTTTTATTTCTAGTTTTTAACAGTCTGACATGTAATTTTAATTTTCTACTTGTTTCACAACATATTCTCCTTTTAGTTTTTTATTAATTTAAAACTTCTAGTTTCGGTTGTATCAAATTTATTTATATTTCAATTGCATCTAGTTTTAATACCATTTTTCAGACGAGAATTTTTTCTGGAAATTATTTTAAAATACGTAATAAACCTCGACAGATATATAGATTAATTTCTTTCCTTTTTCGTAATGAAAAAACGTTTCCCAAACGTTGGCGAGAAAATACGAATATTTATCTACGTATTTTCACGCAGTCTGTTTCACGCAGAAATGTGTAGAAACGTAATTAAGATGTAATATATTAATTTGATATCGAATTTCACGAACTTCGATTTTTTAATATCGATATTTGCCGTAGATAAATATGTCCAATAAAAAAGTGACGAATTGCGATGCGAAAATACATCGAATGGATGTTTAAATCCATGATTCCCGTTGGGAATATCGCAATTTTTCTCTTACAAACATCGCGTTCGCAGTACGTACAAAGAGGGAGGGAGAAAAACTCACTCGTCATACAGCGTCCAATAATGGACATGTTTTGCCAATTCGAGGTCGATACTGGCGAAACGCTCTTACGCTCGATTACGTCGCCATTACTTTCGCCAAATTCCATGCACAACAGCTCAAAGAATTCCGTGCGTTTATCTCTATCGCCAACGCATTACGTTTTACTTCGCCAGCGATTGTGTTTCACTGTCTCTTTCGCGTAAAATTAGTTTAAACTTTGCAAATTGCTACCCTTTTCCATCGATTCCTTTTTTTATTGTGAATATACATTTTCGTGAAAATTTTAGTGAAAAGCAACAATGGACCCTTTTATCGTTGGATTTTTTTGAATTTTTATGCTTCACTAGTTTCAAACTTTTCAAGAATTTTATTGAGTATTTTCATTCGCCGAATGTAAATTTTGATAAAGAGAGAGAGAGAGAGAGAGAGAAAGAGAAAGATTTTGACGAAAAGATTTCAACAGAAAGTAACGATAAACCTTCTTATTTTCTACTCTTCTCATAAAAGAATTCTTAACGAAGCCGGTTACTTGAAACTAATTTCGATTGTCTAAAAACTCTCTTTCGTACCGATCAATCGAAACACAGATGTCCTATAAGTTTCGAGCGAGAAGTTCAATCGAGTGCTAATATCAAACTGAAATCGAATTCTCGACGCAATCAAGATAATGAGTTCAACTAAAATCTCCTAATTACTTTAGATGTGGAAGAAATTGAAGTGGGAGAAATGATTCTTTGGCCAATTCGTTTTAACTCTATCTAAAATTCATTTTAAATCAACATTCAGTCGATCTGCCACGATAAAAAAGTAAATGGTAGGTATCAATATAAATTGTTCGGAATTTTCCATTTTCCTCTTCTATTTCTCTTCTTTCGATCTTATATAGATACTTCAATAGATATCTTCTTTTTGAGCAAAACACGACTGCATTTGTATTGGTACGTAGTAATGGATGAGAAATTGTTTTTGTTCAAACAGATTTACCATGCAAAATAATGGGTCTGTTGCGTATATGACGATGATGGAACTCGGTTACACATGTTATCTCCATTGAAGGTTCTTTGAGTTATTTTCTATTGAAATCCTCTTTGATGAAACGAGATCACACGGCTAGCATAATGGTGTCAAGCAGCCGTGATAACAAACGAATTCACGGTTCGGCTACAGATTTTAATGGCCCGTTATTAACAACCGAAGTTGTTCCGAAACGTGTGCATGGACAAAGTGAATCGTGGGGATTGAACTGGTAAATCGAGCGATAAAGATCTATGGATTAAATAAATTGCTATCTAAATCTTCGTACTCTAATTATCACACGATGTGTATTAAACGTAGATGTAGGAAACAAAAAAAAAAAAAAAAAAAAAGGGATGGTTTGAAAGGACAAATAAATCGTTGAGGTCCTGGTGATCGATGAAAATCATTTTGCATCGTATTTTCAATGCAACGGGGCGTTGGAAACAATTTCCCCGGAGAAACGCGGGCAATTTGCGAGGCAATCGTCCGGCTATATCGATTCCGAGGTTGATTGTAGAGAAGCGTGGCTCACTTCAGCCGCTGTCAAGATGTTGTTCGAAGCTTAGTCAACAGTCGGCAGGGCGAACCACTTGGCTAGTTTTCCCGAACGTCTCTGAAGTGTTACGAGGTTCACCCTCGAGTGGAATAGGTCGGCGCGCGGTCGGACACTGCTCAACGCCAGCATAAACAGAGCTTGTTAAACCGAAAGTGGCCGCCATCTACGAGAGAGATATTTTTATTCTGCTCTTGTGTTTTCTGGCCTTCCTTTGACACGTACCAATTACATAGAAACTTGGAAAAGATTCTTCTATTTCTGTCAGAAGACGCACGATATGGACAAACATTGTGGTTTGTATTGAAGCGAAAAGATATTTTATTATTTCATTGAATTTTTTCTGATGAAAAACGTGCCATACTACTGTGCAATATCAGCGTTTGATGTGATGATAGAAATTAGACAGTTCTCATCATTTTATTATCAAAGGGACAAGGATAATAATAGCTTAAATAAAAGATCACGTTTGTTGAGAAGATGCATGATAACATTTAAGGAGAGAATTATTATCGGTAAAGTAATTGCATGCATCTATAACTGGCAGATGCGAAGCAACGAACGTTGTTGCGGTTAAGACAGGCTCGACTTCGTCTCTGTGTCGGCTGGTGTGTGGCCACAAGTTGGCCAAGTGAACCACAAATCCCATTACACGTCTATGTTCTCCTTGGCTGGACCGGTATTTTCGTCTTTGTCTCGTTATTTGCGATTCATTTCGACTAACCTCTTCACAGCATCTTCCCGTTACCTCCGTTCTTATCAATTTGCTTATTATTACATCTTTTACTCGTCAAAGACATTATATATTTAATCTATTTCTAATAATCTAGTCGCCCTGTAATTAACGTTTCGTTAACAACATTTGGATCAGGAATCCTATAATTATACTGTATTCTCTCGAAAGACGATCAATCATTTGTAAAAAATCATTAATTCCATCGTCTATATTTATCTAGTAATCTTTTATCCTGAAAAAACGCTTGAAGATAATATAAATACTTAATAATACTAAAATAATATAAAATAAAACAATACTTCCAAATAGACATTCTCCTAACAATTCAGATCTCTCATTTTCTATTATTCAATTTAAGTCGTACGATAAAGTTATAATACAAGCGTTGGTTGAAACATAATAGAGGCGGTAAAAGACTGGTTTCACAGCTCGTTTCTTTTACACAAGGCTACTCAGCCTGCCCATTTTCGTTCCTTAACTTCCGTTTGGCGCCCAGCTAAAGATAAGGCACGTAGTCATTAGTTTCGAGGCAACACGTGCCTCGGGGTGTCGACACATCGGAAAGATGGCCAGCCTTCGTCGTCACCGTACTCCCTACCCTTATACCAACTCGAATTCCACCGAACACTAATTGTAAGCCTGTAATTTACTTACACTCCAGCTAAAGCTTACGTCGTTGCCGTGGTAACGCTCCGAATTCAATGGAGAATTACCGTTTTCCGCCTTCCCGTGTCATCCTTCAGCCACCACTCTATTCATTCTTATTGGCGGCAACGTTTAATCTCATCGTTGGAACCGGTCTAATTTCCTTGATGGCGTTTTGTAGTCGTAACACGTAATGGACCGTGCGGATCCAGAAGTTGGACATTTGTAACCCGAAATGAGAATCGATATTATAATTTTAGAATTCCAAGTATTAGGAATTTGCATTGAGAAGGAGCAAATTTCAATATAGGATTGATAATAACTCGACTGTGGAACTCCGGAATTTCAAAATAGAGATGACTATATAAATCCAAAACTAGAATGTTGTGAATAAGAATTGGCATCCACTAAGCTCAAACGTGAAAATTAACATAACAGTACTTTTTGATATTCTTAGGATTTTAAAGATTTACATCGAGAAAGAAGAAGATTTTATTTATGATTTTGAAAAATCCATGATGATCATAGAAATTCGAATGACGGAGTAGACAACAATTAGATTTTTGAATTCCAGAATGGTTGTATGCATCTAAAACATAGGGTGTTTGGAACTCTTTAATAAAACCTTCGATTAATTATGTATTATATGTGGCTTTCATTTTCACCAGAGTAATGCTACTAGACTCATCGCTTTACATTCTCATACTCGTATCCGTTTGAGAAGCTGCAGCACACCTGAACGGATTCACAGGTCGCGATTGCTGTTTGAATTTCCCTCGGAAATAAATGACCTACTCTATCTATTATGTTCCACGTTATTCGATCCTATTTCCGTCACTTAGATGGCCCCCTATCATCAAACAAACGAGCGTTCGAAAGCTCTACTCGTATATACTGTAGCTACACGCGAGTAGTCAATTAGCGATGGCAAATATACACGGCTCGGTCAAGGAACACGAATGCACAGCGATTCTTAGTCGTGAACGTCTATCGTATGCCTCGATATAATTGAGTTTGCACCGATTAGATAACACTGGGTTGAAGGAAGACAGCCGACGAAGACGGTCTGATATTCCATTCGATTGATTCCTCCGATCAATCATCGTTTCGTCCACGACTTATCTTCTTCTTCCACTGTCTAACTCGTCGAATTACACCCCCGCTTGTGATTTATCGTTCTCGTCGATCCCGCTTTGCTTCATCTATTCTCTAACTTTAACCCATTTCCATCGTCCGACTTTCATGGAATTACTTCCTATCCTGTTCGCTTATTTCTTTTGAATTTGTCGAGAAAAAGATGCAAAGATTCTGATCGTTCGCTAACGACGTGTCAAGTAGTAGGTTTAGAGTTATGACTTGTATATAGGTCAGTGTAGTTCCAACTCATTGTTAAATGTTCGCTGGTTTATCTTTGGATCAGACAAACTCACAGTCGGAGGTCACATATTTTTTTTTTATTTAAAAGGTAGTTTATGTTTAAATTTGTAAATGTAATAATTCAACGTTATTTTTATCCTTACCTTGTCCTTATTAGATGATACTTGTTAAATGAAATTAAATGATAGTTTTGTTGGGATACGATATTTCTGTAATATCAAATAGAGCTCATAGTCAGATTTAGAGTTGAGTTTTACAGAAACTTCGATTACGAAGTTTCCGCCGTGTTGGCGTTTCGCGTTCAACGCCCTATAAGTGTTCTGTCGTTTCGATGGCCTTCCGCAGAAGCGTCACGATCGCTTTCGATAACTTTTCACGTGTCCAATTGATACGTGAGTACCTAGAGAAGCAACGCGATACGGAAACGTACATACGTTCTCGTATTCGACGTTTCTCGCGAAACTTGCAAGCGGTCTTTGTCGTCCAGGAACCACTTTCGCGTGTCGAGTAAGTTGACGTAGACGAAGTAAACAGGAGGAAGAAAGTGATTGCCTGTCCGAATCGATCTTTGCTGGAATAGTCCAGGATACTAGAATAGCAAACTCGAGCACTGGTATAACTCGGGGAAAACGTTTGTTGCGTTTTGTACATATGGTCACGTATTTGATTATTCTATGTTTGGTATCGTGTAGTTGTGAATGATCTGTGTGGACTTGTACTTGGAATCGTGAGAGCGGATTTGTAAATATTGAATGAGAAGAATGAAACTGAGTCGAAAGTTTCCTACGCTTCCTCCGCAGGGCCATGTCTGTTTAACAACAGTCTTATTCTGCTTGCTCGTCCAGGGGCAATTCTAACTTGTACGATTTCTTTCAGAGTATATTGTTTTCCTGTATAGCAATATGCGATCTCGTTCTACTTATCGTTACTTATCGTACTTGTTATACTTACTATGTATCGTGTCCAATCTTTGATCATTTGAATAAACGAAAAATTCTTTTACCATCTGATTATATAGACTCCCGTACTACTGCATTCTATATTTTTAATTTAACTATTTAAATATTGGATGAGAAGAAGAAAATTGTGTCAAAAGTCTCTCAGGAGGTCGTGTCTGTTTAGCTATAGTGTTATTTTACTTGCTCGTTGCGGGGGAATCCCAGTTATACGACTTGTGCTAGCGCACGTTCTTTCCTTGTCTGACCGGATACGATCTTGTTCTACTTATCAGATCGTACTTTTGTCGCTCGAATAACGAAAAATTGTTCCACTGTCTGTTTATATAGACGGTTATACTACATACTTCGTTCTATATCTTTCGTTTAACTTTTCTAAGTGATCCATCGTACTTTCACTATTGGAAACTTTCTACATACATTTTTCAGTTGGAGAATGAAATACAAATATACTACGCAAACATTATCAGTCCGATCTTCTCATAATTTTTCTTTCTCGTATTCGTCTTTCTATTGTACGTCAATTCGTTCATTCGTCAACCTATCACGTTGCGATAACTCTAAGAAATGTTCTGCATCGGTTTATTTTATCGTCAGCATATTTTCCTTTGAATATGGAGAAATTTCTTGTTTGAAATAGAAGGATTTGTAAATTTAACTATTTACTTTATCATTCTACTGATTTTTTTATTGCTATATAAACTTGACGTCAAAGGACAAATTTACCCTTTATCTTTTACACTCGTGACATATACGGGTATTTATCGTTCTTTGAGCGTTTTCCCAATCATTTTACATTGTATGAATCCACGTTACAAAGGAATACATCAAATAGGGGTCCATTGTATCTCAAATAACTTCAATTATCATATAATATTTCATCTTCTGCTTTTCTGTATCTATTTTGATAAAACTATTTCGTGTATTACTAAAAATACAATGTATGAAATAAAAAATTGCGCGTTTTTGAAGAAACTAAAATATCTAAAGAAGAAAATGAAGCATTAAGAAGTTACACTGAGGAAATATAGAACAATCGTGAATAAAGCACACACACGTTCGCTATAATCGAAACTCCAGATCGAACGTACACGAAATTCACAACTTAAAACTCGTCGGTTTTTCGTCGGAAGGGGTTCAATCTAAATATCCAGAATGCAAGTTCCTCGTCAAATTCAATTATTCGCATCGCGTCGATGTATTCTAGCTGTCTGCATGGTGCAATGCAAATACGCGAGTCGGAGGCAGAGCTCGAAGGTAAACCGAATGACGTCTTCGACTTGGATTAGCGCACGTGTGCGCTCTTACGAGATTGCTTTGAGTGTACTCGAAGAACTTCCGCGATTTTTTTCGTCGAGAGAAAAAGACACGGCTGCTTGCCTGAGAGTTCTCGATTTACATGGTAGCGATGTTGTCCCTTGAAGAGTTGGTTGGCTGATTAGGAAGCAAACCCTAGATTATTGGGTCCCTTTGATACAGCTTTTCGCATTAGACGAAATGGGTTCGTGGAAAGTACCGTTTGCGGCAACGAAGAGATTGGTGGGAGATTGATTCCACATTCCGAAGATTTTGATTCCAAAGAATCTATTGAGGTTAACCGGAAAGATTGGTCTTTTCAGGAATTTCTTTCGTTGTCTAAAGGATGTATAATTTTCAGTAAAATTTCATAAACGTTACTTCTATATTTTGGGCTGTGCAATAAGAACCTTAATTTTTAATATATTTCTACCATTAAGCTGTGTTATGTGTTACACTTGTCAGATCTCACCTGGAGTACGCTACGCTTAAGAAATAAGGCACTGTTATAGAAAGAGCGCAACATAAATTCTTGCGATTCACTACGTTCATACTTGGTGTGATATTTTTATTTATGATACTTTGTATTTTTATTTATAATTATTAATATTATGTATATTATTATCTTTTTATGATTATATGAGCTTGTTTTATGGCATTTTTAATATTCTTTCGCTTGATAATCGCAGGAGGATATGCGACATGATTTTTCTCAAAAAATTCTTAAGCGGTCATATAGATTGTTCTGCTTTATTTAGTATCATTAGTATCCATTTATCTCGTAGGGATACAAGGTGTAGTAATATTTTTTTAATACTGTACGCTCAAAGTATGGATATTTTGATTCGTTACATCGTATTCTCAATTGTGTTAATGGTCTTGGTAACTGCTTTGATTTTTTCCCCCGGAAGTACATCGTCACTAAAATGTACCTTGGCTGAATGGAAGGCGGCTTGACATTTTTCTTTCTGCACTTTTCTCTTGTTTCTGTGTCTATATAATCCTATTTTCTTTTTTTATGTATGTGTAATTGAGCTATTGTCCGTATATAAAGTAACGATAAAGAGTAATAATAATAGTAAAGCTCAAAATTTTTCTCTCATTCGTAGAGAACATTCTTGGAAAAAAGTTGATAAATTTTTATATATTTTTGTAGTCGTATATACATACTTGGACATTTTGATCGGTTTCTATTAACAGTAAATACGAATGTTGCATATGAATATCTGTATCACCTTGATTTGTATGTTGAGTTTGAATGTTATATAATAAAAATTCAGTATATATACTATAAAAATTGGAAAGGATCAAAAATTCCATTTGCATCTCATCATCACCTGCATTTCCGTATCGAAAATTATAGAAATACGAAAATGCGCCGCGATCATTTCTGAAAATAATAATTTTCCCAAGCATGAAACCATCCTCGATAAACTGTACAGGTATCTCGTGTGAAATGTAAAAGTGCCATGTAATGAAATTGTGAATTACACCGAAAAATGAGAGATAATTTCGGTTGGCTGCAGCTGCGGCAAAATAAAATTCATACGTGTGTCGGCTGTTTTTTACATTGGCGCGCGTTAAGCCCGTACAATCACGGCCCTGTGGAAATAAGGAAATAAAGAAGGGACACTGGTAGTCGTCGCGAGCGTAGACCGGCTGAAAAAGCTACAGTTCTTTCACAGAGGCGTTAATTCCGTGAGTTTGCAGCACTAGTTTCGAATGCAACGTGCGCGAGAAGCTCGCGAAGTCTTTCTCTGTGTGAAGAAATTTTTTAAGAGGTCTCGTCCTCCTTCTCGTTACAAAGACGCAACTTTTCTTTCATCAGAAGACGCCCGATGTACAGGAAGTCGATTCATATGCATCGAAACGGCTCTGAGATTTCGATGGGATGAGCCTTTCTGTTCGACGTTAGCTGGAAGTGTTAATTACAGAGGACAAGTTAACTTCGGCTCTTCTCATTTAAATGAGAGTTCAACCGGTGGATTTTTCACCGCCAAGAATTCACGTGGTCTCTCTTCGGTGGAATTCCTGTTCGTAATTCGAGGAGTTTCAAGAAACTAATCGCGACCAATGAAAATTAGTTAATTAGTTAATTAGAAAGGTTAAAAGGAAACGTGAGAATTTAATCTCTCGTGCGAACGAAACTAACGCCGACTGGTTAGTTATACAATTATACACAATAATAGATCTTCATGAACCCGTAAAACAGGCAGAAGTAAAAATTTATAAAACTTCTCCAAAGCAATTAACACGATATAGACATCAGTCATTCGCAATCTTTCACAACAGTTTCCTTCCTTCTTGTGCTTTTCTTGCATTTTTCCACATTAAATTTTCTTTTCTTATCTAATCATACACTGCAGTTTTTTATTCTTCCTCTCTATATACATACTATGTACCTAGCATTTATTTACATTCATTTTCTGTCTACAGAGTACAACAAATTCTTTTGAAGACTGAAGTTTTTACAAGGCTTAACACGAATCAAGTAGCGAGTTAAAGGGCGAGATTTTCCCAAAATTAAACAGGCGTATAACACTTTTGTACGACGCGTGTAAAATTCCGGGAATTATCCAAGAGATTCTAGTCTCGGTGTTCCCACCCTCTCATCCCGTGGAAACATTTGAGAGGAAGAAATTACAGTCTACGCATTCCACCGAGATACACGTTGATTTTAGACCTCGCTGACTCTGAACACATATTCACCTTCATAAATTTTATGACATCCTACGATTCCCTTTCGAATTTTATAATACTTGCAGTTATTCTATCATCGAAAAAACTTTCTTCGTTATTAACCGTAACTTTCACCACCAAAAAGTTTTTATTGGGAATAGTTAATGCTATTATATGTCAGTATTTGATCGCATGATGTATATGATTTCATAGGTCAGACTTTGAACTGTTCAATTCAACATCAATTTTTCCAATGAATCAGAGATTTGTAATGAATATACCTATATATCAATATATTATATTTGAATTCATTTGTTAGCCATTATTTTGTTCTTAAATTCATGCAAACGATTTTCAGAATCTCCCGACAGTTACTCTGCAGAAATACAATAATTCTGATCAATTAATTACTTGCCTAACAATATGGATTCATTAGGATGTTGTGTATATAAAAATTAAAAATTACGAATTATACTGCTAAAAACGTAAACTAGTATCATTTCCATGTGAACATTTTCCGTAACGACCGATTCAAAGTTTCGTTCCCGGGAAATACAACAATAACTATAATTATTCGAAGATATTCGTGAGTTGAAGCGAATGCGTAGAATGGCCGGCCGAAGCCATAATTACAGAGGAAGAAAACTTATTTTAACGGATTGCTCTATTAAAGACAGCCGGATGAGTCTGAGTTTAGGTCCGACAACTTCGTCCCTCTCTCGCGAGTCAACACTCGACACCACAAGGTGATATAAACTGTGTCCAGGTCGGTCGATGCGGAAACTTTGCGAGCGGAAACACGCCTCAAGCGTTGACCACCCCCGTACTAACAGGAAGGGACGATTACGGCAACGGCTGGCCATTAACTTCCTTCATCCCGTGATGAACGACTAGGTCGCTGCATCTGACTAAGAACCTCGCGGAATTTGCAGTCACGCTCGAACCTCGCCATTATAACTGTCCCTTCTGTCGAAATTTTCCTCTCTGTCCGAGAAATTTCAGGCTTTACTACTTGCCATTTCGAGCTCACCGTGTTTATGAGATGTAAGAGGACTTGAAGGGCGAATTTTGAACATGGAAGTGAAAATACGAAATATTTGTTCGGTCGTCACATAGTAATTGTTTACTTAAAGGAAGCTCTTCAGATGTAGTTGTGTGGCGATTTGTAAGATCATTCTATAGAAATAGTAGGACAGTCAGACTGTTATCAAATGCGTATGAACACTTTATCTGCCAACATAAGGATTAATAAACTAAATGCGAACGTATAAAACGATTACTAGCTGATGGAAATTTTTTTCTCTCAATAACAATTCGAATTACTCGGATCATTGGCGTAGTTCTATCGTTTCATTCCGCGAGATTTACCTTTGAAGACTCGCAACGCCCAGGAATTGTAGCATTCCGGAACGCGGGATAATTCCCGTGAAGCGAGTTCCGTCGTAACGTGCTTCCGGCAGAACGTTTGCCACGCGGAACATTTACTTCAGCCAGCGAATTCATAAATCGTGCCGCGTGGTTTTTATGTGACAAGCATTTAAACATTTCATTTGAAACTGTCTCCCAATTGAAGCTACCATATTCATAGATCAGAATTCCCCAATTTTATTCTTCGATCGAAAAGACTTGGATAGGCGGAAACGCTGATATATAGTTGATATTTGAAGATGAGAAATGTAGAATCTCGTGACGTAGACGACACAAATGCACAATTTGAAGGATCTATCGAAGATTTAACACTCTGAGATATTATTTTATTCACTTTAGAAGAAGAATTTTGGTCATTTGGACCAACTGCCACTTCGTGAGAATAATCTCTTGTGGAATTCGAAATTTCTTCAATCTGCCCAACGTAATGCTATATTATCCTACTATAATAGTAGGATTAAACTGCTAACATTGAAGTAATAGTAAGAAAAGAAAAAAGAGTATATCAGAGTACCTATTATGACAAAGTGAATATTAGCGTAAGTGGTAGAGTTGAAAATTAATGAAACCTTTATTATCTAATATTCCAACACACATTACCACATTATACAAAAATAGAATAATGAAAAAGAAAAGTATCAAGTACAAATCCATGACGAATCTGTCGTTTTTAGAAACCAAATATCCAGACTTTGATCTCGAATAATTGATCGCGGATACTTGTTAAGCCTCAAAACAGAGGGACGCAATTACTGTACAGTGTCTTACGCTTGAGCATTTTCGTTTCCCGGTAATAAGCTGTCAAAGTTCCTTGTTCCGGGGGGAACAGGGAACAAATACCTTGGTGCGAATAAATGGAAAGCCGTGTGATGTGCACCCAGACGTCTGAACTACGTTTATCCAGTTAAACTTAATCCCGCAGAACAAGTGGAAGCGGTTCTTCATGTATTTAGGATATGACGCTATCTTGCATAGCATAGTGGCTGTATTACCCACATGGGTGACAGACTAGGGACAGTGTTACAGGTCTGCGGACCGTAATATTCATTACGTTTATTATTATAAAAGTATAATAATACTTGCTGCGAGACAATGGTACAACGTATGGTTAATCAGCTAGAATACGCGATTAGACAAGTAGAATAGGACCATTCATGGTCAGACGAGTAAAAGATGACACAGAGCGATTATCTAGAGAGTGAGACAATTGTTCACGAGACCAGTAGAAGAGGATAATATCTCATCGTACAAGTGATACGAAATATGTACTTTGTCTGATCTAGTAGAGCGAGACAGTCTATGATAAAACACAAATATTGTACATTAGATAAAGTTTATATGCTTGTGTGAGTTGATACAAGTTGAAAATGTTTGATGAACGTGATAATGTTGGTGACTGTTGAAGTATACACGTAGTATACAATATTCGATGCTGGGTGTATGATTGTTCTCGTAATTAAGCAAGTAGAATGGTGGTTCGATGCTTGCATAATCATGGAAACGTAAAATACATTATACGGGTATTGTAAAGGCCAACATTAAAAAATAAACAAATTTACTGCTGAGAATTGAAAATGAGACTTTTTTGAAAATTTTCGTCTATCCGTCTGTTATGTTATTAAAATTGATAATTCAATGAACTCGCAGAATTCGATAATAGCGTTAGGTTGACCGCAACGGAAAGTGCCCGACGCATTATAGAATCCGATAAGCGCCAAGTATCTTTGGCGCGACAATCGATCGTTTATTAACGAGGTGCAAGTGGTCTCGCGCGAGGGCCGCTGAATCACGAGCACATAACATTCAATATTACCCAACATATTTAGAGAGCGGATGTGGCAGCCCATGAAGCTTGCGCAAACCTTTAGCAAACAATTCTCGACTGGCCGACAGGCCTCATCTCCGGTCTCGCGTCGACATTAAATCCTAGCGCGGATTGAAATTCTTGAGCGCACGAATTAACTTGTATTGTCAGAAAATCGTCATTAATTGTCACAGAGATCCATTGAGATCATCTTTTACGTAATCCTTTAATATATGAAATAAAAGCTATCGAATTTAATTAAACTCCAGTTGAGCGTTAATTAATACTTTAAAACAGTATTATTGACAGTATTAATTAATACTTTAATTTGAAATATTGATCAATACTTTCAATAATGACATTGTTTAAGACAAATCTTATAAATATTATGATCCCCTGACCATTTAATTCTATATTCTATAAAGTTAAAACTTGTTGATATCCACCTCTTTCAGCCTTAAAAAGCAACGTCAATTCATTAACACGCGAACAAAACCAAACATCGTTGAGTCATGTCGCGTTGAAGATTCAACAGCGAAACGAATCGAGTTATCCCCACCGCTTATTCTCCGCTATTAATGACGCAAAGGCAGGACGTGGTGGACAGTGGGAGCTCGCGTGCAGTTAAAGTGGCGCGCATAAAAGACGGAGGGTGGCTGGGCATCTGCGGGCGTTAGCTCGCGTTCGTGTGCGTTAATGCAGGAACGTTGCCGCATTTCCAGAGATGCTTTTGCTCCACCCCCAGGGCTAATGCGGCAACGGACACTAGCCAAGACGAGACGTGTCAACCTACAGGAATTTAGTATACCAATCTTGCTTCAGTGTTCTTCCGCCTTCCACTTTTCTGCTCCGCGTCTCTATTTTACTCATATTTCCGCGTGACATTTTACTCATATTTGCTCCGCTTAAAACTCGTTCTTTAAAATGCTAATACGAAGTAGATTGGGGATTGAGAATTATTACTATGGACGAAAGGAATGAAAAAATCGTATGTTAAAAAAGGTCTTCGTTACACGGCTTTATATCTACCAGTCTTGAAGGATAAGTGTACGACGAAATTCCCTAATCGAATATCTATCCATCATGTTCCCTGGTCTATCTTCGTTTCGATAACATAATAGCATCTTCTTTGGAGTCAAGATCGATGAAGATCGACCGATGATTTTATCTCGCTTCTGTGGTACTGATCTATCGACTTACACAAGCGCCACTTGTACGAAAAACGAGAGATAAATATAAAATACTCGTTTGGGCGGAATCGGTGCATCGGGTTATTCATCAAGCGAATCGTCGCTTGGTAACTCGGAGGCAATTCGAGATAACCGGCGAAAAGAGAGCGGAGTCGAGGCGAAGCGAACGGGGGCCGGAGGAAAATGAGTGGGCTCGTGACGAGAATTGAAAAGCATACAGGATGAATGGTCAGGAAACTGGCGCCGTCAAAGGGAACACGTCGCTCGTAATTACGAGTAATGCTTGAAACCGGAAGGGAACACGGGACCAATTTCAGATTGCTTCGATCGGTTCGTACCCTGCTGACGATAATGCCTTTTTTCACTGCGATTCCATTCTCGTGTCCTCCGGCGGAAATGCTTTGCACAGCTCGATCGAAACGGCGATCCACTCGATCCGAAACGGTAACGTCGTTTCCCATCGGACGAAGTTTTACTGCATGGACTTGAATAAATCGTAGGAATTGTTAATTTTTTTTAAATCATAAATATTCGGGGCAATTGATCGGAGTCGTTTCGAATATTCAATTGAAAATCGAGGATTTATGAAATAAAGTCTTGTTCAGATTGTAGAAGTTAGGGAAATTTGAGCGATTTAATTCTCCGCAGGCAAATCTCCTCCGAATTGTTCTTTTAATTTTATTTAAAAAATGATTGTATAATGTTGTGGTAGCTTTACTAAATGTTTTAGAATTTGTAAAACAATAAAGATTAGGTATGGACGTAATCGCCACACCAGTCAAATTGACTGGTTTTACAATTTTATTTTAAAATTCCTATTTCATGTTATATCCTTTTTCCGCAATGATGTAATGACTTCCGCAACGATAACAAAAAGAATAATATAATGAATTTTATTTTGTTTTTTATGTATTCAAACTGAAAATAATTTTGTATCAAGGCTATTTATATCAATACCATTCAAAATGACTGGTACTTGTCGAAGTGTAAAAGGGTTCTGCATTCTGTTTATCAAACTCCAATTAACCAGTTTCCTCGTTTCGTACAACTTGCCACACGTTTTTAAAATTTTTACTGCGTATCATTCAATATGACGATATCAGTTATCAGGAAAATTCCGGATCGATCGCTAGATCGCTAGTTGCTAACACTAGAAATACCACACCAGTCAAAACGACTGGTTCTACAATTTTATAAATGTATCGACCCTCGTTTAGGGATCATGGTCCCAGATGGACTAATAATACCAAAAATGTACTACAAAAACATGGAATTCCTTCTGTAAGAAAGTAATAACTCAATAAATGTACAAATATTCTATTATTACGTATTTTTTAAAGCCCAGTCAGTTTGACTGGTTTTGGTAGAAATTTCTTTGTATGTAAAAGAACACACGTCTAAAACGAAATATATTTTATGAAATGACACACCTGTGAATCTACATTACAGAATACTTTAAGCCATCTATTTGATCTTACGTTTATCCTAGAAAAGGAGAAGAAACAATGCACACAAAGTAAAATTTTACAACGCAGTTTTAATTGAAGGATTATCGTGCGTCTGGCAATGAATGACGTAGAGGGGTGAGAGTGGCGCGCACCCTACTTGTAAACGGTTAAGAAGCTCGTAACACGTGAAGCCAGCCTCCCTATCTTGACTTCGCAGCTCGACCTCCAGGAAACCTCTCAAGGACGTCCTTGCAGGAAAGTCAGGGACAAATTGATGAGAGGCTGACGTCTTGGCACGTACATGGCGAAGGACAGAAATCCCTCCGGGGACGTACACAGTTTCCGGTACAGTGTGTTTCTCCGGTAAATCCCTTGAAATTTTGATGCCCTGGAAATGAATTCGAGGAAAGCTCGGGAAAAATGTCCGTGTCGTTTGACGCGAGAAGACGAAGATAGTATCGAATAAATAACGCTCGAGACAAAGGTGCCAGCCTTTGAAATAGTATAGCAAATGTTCACAGTGGGATCGTGTGTTGTAAAGGAGTGAAGAGTTGTGATTTAAAAAGAAAGTAAGAAATGGGAAAGCGTTCGAGGAAGAAGATACGCGTTTCTCACGTGTTTTCACTCAAAAAATCCTTTCATGAGCTTACGATTTCGTTTGATACAAATAAAATTGAGATTACTAGAAAAATGTCGAATATAGAATTAATTTAATAACGTTTAAAGAATTGAAAAAATTGAAAAAATAACGTATTTAATTTTTGTTTCAAAAGCTTCTTTCGGCCTAAATCAACGTTAAAAGGTATAATAAAAGATTCCTCTCGTAGAACGTGTAAAAGGGTATCACGAAAAGAGAAGCAACAAAAGTATCGAAATAAGGTGAAATTCATTTCGAGTGACGGTACAAATCCCCGAAATCCACGCTCTGGCATCGGATTGCCAGGGAGAAAGTTACGGAAGCTCGCGGAAAAGAGGAGAGAAGGGGCATTGGTCTATATATATTTTTAAAATCCCGCGGAATCGAGAAATATAGTCAAGCAATGTTTGTACGTGTGTACATACGTTAAAGGGAAAACGATCGCTGAAAATTCATGAGCAACTCGCGATGACTTTCCAATGAGCAAAGAAGGTGGAAATAGGAGTAAAAGCAGAAGAAAAGAAAACCCGAAAAGAACATTTTCTTCGACGTGATATGGGTCTGTAATTTTATCTGGCATTTTTTCTTCGTATAACATCGCATAGAAAAAGGATTATATGAACCGTATACTTATACAATTACGCGTCTATTTCTGGCAATGGTTGACGCGTCGAATTTCGTCGAAAGAGAAAAGAATTAGTGATGGGATCAAGTTTATCGTGTATTTTTATTTCTTTATCTTACTTACAGCTTGTCAGCTAATGGAAAGGGGGTTAACAAACTTCTTAAATGACAAAACTACTTCATAATACTATTTCACGTAGCTGGCTTTGATTTATCGATAATTGTATAATTAAAACGCATTTTCTTAAAAAATAAGCAAGTATCCGGATATTTATAAGCACGATCATACGCTCGCGACATATTTTAGCTCATCACTAATGAAGAGCAAAGAAAATAATCTCCTAAATCGTCTCAAATCCATTTCTTTCACAACGGCTTTGCTTTCAGTTTTACGAGGATAGTGGAACTAGTAGCTATGAGAGAAATCATTTGACCCTCCGCGCGAGCAGTCGTAAAAGGTTTCTCCACGCTCGCGCAGTCCGCTTCAGATTTTTCGTCGGCTTCCCACGCTTATCACGAACGTCCGCGGATTTAACGGTGTCGTTGGGGCAGTAATTCTCAAACGACTATTTAAAAGAACGATATTGCCAATATCGTGTACTCCCATAAAACGAACTAGGCTTTAGGGAAGTGTTTACGAGCCGATATTATTAACATTATCAGCGACGCTACTTGGGTTTCGTGAACTGTAAATTGCAGCTCTGACGTATACGGCGAAGCGCGATTCGCTGAGTTGTCGATAGTCGTTCGGTCGGAAAGTAACGTTAAGCGTAGTTTCATACTTTCTCTTGGTTAGAATCGGAATCGGAACGGACAAAAATTATCTGAGATTTAAGCAGATGAAGTTACTCGAGTAAAACAGAAATCTTGAAATTCCGATTGTTAAACATCTTTTCTGTATCCTGAAATCAATGTTACTTTCTCTTCTTCACGCAATATCATTTCTACGCGATTTTATTTGTCCAATTACTTCTCTAATACTCATTGGCATGTAACAATTAAACGAATTCTCGTAAATTTCGTATATGGTACGAATAATTTCGAATGAGATAATACATACTCTTAGGCAATTAACAGTAATAAGCTCCACCTTATACATTTTTATTCAGAATCTTTCCTATTGAAAGTTAGGCGAGATGTATTCGACTTCAGAAAAGCCAGACGGAAATCTCGATATGTAGATTAGTCGAACGCGGGGAACGAAAACCCGCTCCAATCGGAGTGCAGACTTCGGTTTCTGCGTCCTTCAACCAACCAGCGTGGAATATTCAATTGCTCGTCCCCTCTTGGTAGAACCGACCATGTTCCCTTTTCAACCTTCTCTGCACTAGCCCTCTTCCCTGGGTTAAAAGCCACTTTTTCTTCCCATGAAATGTGTACTTCATCTCGAATGCCGAGTGGCCTGCCAGCCCTCACCTGTCCCGGCTTCTCGAGTTCGGACGAAATTTAAAATCAGCTTCGTCATCGTTTAAATCCCCGGTGAACCATTGTCCCTGCTAATTTACAGATTAATACGTTACACAGTTTATTAATCCTTTGTCTCGTAATATCGAGCCACGTTTGTGAATTATAGTTTTGATTTGATAAAGACAAATACTGTTTTTGATACGCATTGTTCCTTGATGTAGGAAAGCAGAGAAATATCTTTGGGAAGTGGAGGACGGCCGAAACGAGACTGAAATATGGACAACTTAAACAACTTCATTTTATTAATTCTTTTTATTAGGTTGTCCGGAAAGTTTCTTTCGTTTTATAAGGAAATAATAGACGCACAATGTTTTTTGTTTTATATTAGTTTATTGAATTTTGCACGATCTATTATCATCATATGAAACGAAAGAAACTTTTCGGACAACCTAATATATTCTTTTTTCGTACGTTGTAGAGAATTTTTTGGAGATTTGCGACGACTACTTTTCATGTTCAGTAACGAGTAAAGATCACTGATTTTCTTATTCCACTGCGCGGTCTATTATATTCTGACTCGATGGATATACCGTCAGCATTTTGTATCTCAAAAAATTCGCAATTCGTTTGTGCCACCCTGATTCCCCGATTTGACGGCTCTCGATTTCTTCCTCTGGGGATATTCGAAGGAGCGGGTGTATATGAATAAACCACAAACCATTCAGCAGCTCAAAGACAATATTCGCGTCGAAATTGGAAATTTACAGCCCGAAACCTTGTGTGTAGTAACGGAAAATATTCTTGAAAGGGCCCGTCTTTGTCAACGTAGAATTGGGAGGTGGGATATTTGCGGGCTGTTATATTTCATAGGTAAACAAAAAAATTTCCATGAACTATATTTTCTTGAAAAAAAGTGAAAGAAAAGGAAAGAAATGAAAAAGTTTCAGAAGTTATTAAAATTTTACACCCTTCACTTTTATTTGGGTCACCCTATTTTAATAAAAAAGAAATTCGTAAAGCGTGACACTAAGATTTGGCTATTTAAAAAATTCTGGGTACCCTGTTTCATCGAAAATATTCATACGTGAAAAGAAAAAAGGAAAGAGTTACACGCGCGAATGTTTATGATAGTATTTTCATTTCTAACAACCTAAAATTCATGGATGCAGTTCACGGAGCAGTTCTTTTGCGTAGAATCCGCATTGTTTAGAGAGCTGCTAAAAAAAAAATGCAAACGGTGAAAGTTTGGAAGTTCGAAAGGGTTCTTGGTAGAATTAGAAGCAGCCTCCTTCAAAGTCCATTTTTTCGACTTTTCTTCGTGTAGATTCATAATGTTGATTTACAGCAAGTTGGCGTTTCCAGAGACGAATTTTTATTATGGCATGCTACTCGCTTTACATATATTCCGCATTCAGGTGCAAGCTTTCTCATTCCGCATTCCTTTCTGCCCTTCATTCGCAACTTCGAACAATTCATTTTCCGCCATTACGGTGTTCGTGACCACAATTCTTCTTGTTACCAGCACGCGGCCTCGTTCGCAACGGTTCACGCTAATTTTCGAATATCTTCCCCTCTTATACCTTGCTACACCACTTATTTTCCCTTCTACTCGTAATTTCTCTTCTCACGGAACGATTTAATGTGATTTACGCGCGGTTCTCTTAAGGTGAAATATTTCTATCCTGCGAAGATATAGAAGAAACGTCCGAACGTTCGATGTATCACGTCGAATCGGGCCTATCTCTCCTGAAAAGGTTTTCCCAGAGTGGACGCGATAGTTTTACGACGCTACGTGATTCCGCAAAATACAAAAAGCCTGATTCACGCGTCATGAAAACCAATGAAGTCTCTAAAAACGAGTGATCAGTTTATTGGCGAACAATTCTGTTCTGCAATGACAAAAGCCAGTTAGTGAATCGAAAATGTGCAACATGGAATATAAAAATACAGGTTACAGAATACCTAAAGTTAATTCAACTTCACGGAATATACAAAAAATAATTTACTATACTTTTGCTACTTTAATCTGACTAAAATTCCTATTGTTTCACGCTTGATGTTACGTATACGTAACACTGTACATTGACAAATTATCGATTAATTCAATTAATTAATTCAATTAATTAAGGTTTAAGAAGATAATTGTTCGAAATCATTCTTACAACTTCTGCAACGCTATTGTCATTGAATTGGCAGGTAAAACAATGTCCACTTCTTTAATAGATTTGATTTTAACGATACATTCGAACAAATCTGTTAAACAAGAAACACCCTTTCTCTTAATCAGAAACACGACTGATACAGTAGACCGGGTGAATACATATTTCCGTAGCTATTTACATTTTAATATCAATATTCATGACCCTCTATGTTTCCCGATTATATTTTCAAAGCAGGGAATGCCCGCAACGCGATGAATATTTAAACGAAAATTTTGTTCGTTACCGAGTCACCGCTTTTTCCAATTTTTTCGCAACTTGTTACGCTCTCGAAACTACACAACAACGTTCCTGAAAGCGTATACACGGCTTAAGCGAAACTCGTTCGCGACTTATCTCCTCGTTCGAACGTTTTGCGAAACAATCGACGTAAACCGAATGGAGAATTGTAGATTTCCTTTTTCCTATCTCGACGAACAGCAAATTCAGCAGATTTCAGCAGATCTCGTCTAATAAAGAAAGAAAGAAGATGAAAGAAAAAGAGTACAGAAAAGGACAAAAATGGGATAAAGAGAAAAAGAGAAAGGGAAGATGCAAGAAAGAGACGTTTAACATAGTTTGGTCGAATGGTGGCCGAAACGATAAAGGATTTCGCTCGTGCTACGATATTACTCGCTTAATGACCACGCGGATTACTAGCCATATTGCGAAACGACTTCTCGCCTTCTATCGTTCAACGTATTCCAAACCCTGTGATCTGCCACACTTCTCGTGGATTACACTACCGAACGAACCGTTGTTACTGTCGTGAAACGCTAGCTGGGCTTCTGGAATTAGCGTACTGCTGGTATAAGATGCAAACGATGAATTATAGCGGAACTGGAGACGCGTCCTGTTCAACGGATGCTGGCTGATGCACAGCTCGTAAAACCGTGACTCGGGTGTTTCGTGCTTGGTGGAGAATATTGGACGATGAATTTATGGTCGCGCTTAGGTTTATCGTTAAAATAAGCTTCGCCTGCAGGTGCTTTATTTGATAATTATAAAATAAAGGACTGATCTCGCTGTTTTCGTTATCCTCGATATATATTGTCAAGAGCAACGTTTCGAGTAATTTTATACGCGTATAACCGCACATTAGGCTATGAATGTTGATGCATTTATGGGAAAAATAAATAAGAATGAATATAAATGCGATAACGTACGAAATATCCTGAGAAAAACATGTTAGAATCTTCAGAAAGTAGAAAGACATCAAGCTTCATCAAACTTTGTTTTATTAAAGTTTCTAAAACATTAATTTGTACAAACATTCACGATCTACTAATAATACCGTTGAAACCAGAATTATGGATTTTTGGTTGGTTATTATAGTCATTTGAAGTTTGGAACTAGACTTTTATTATCCTATTTAAATAAGACTATTGAGGTTTCGTAAGCAATTATCTCGATACTAATAAAGCCGTAATGAATTAACTACCATAAACGAAGAAACTCAACTGAGAATGTTTCGTAATTGTGTCTTAAAGTCTTAAAGCTGGCTCCTGGACGAGCTATTCTACTGCTAATTCAGCTTGGCGTTCACTTTATGACGGTTTATCGAATTTCTTTTCGAAGAAACTTTCAACAGAGGCTCTTAATCCAAAGATTTCAAAAGTAAAAGACAGCGGATGTATTTCATTCACTACTTTTCTACAATAAAATAATAGTTGCTTCTCTAACTTCCGAGAAGGAAGAGCAGTTCGCTTAGAAATCTACCCTTGCCAAAAATTTCATACGAACGTTTCTATGTATGCGTGTACAGATGCAATGCGGTTGAAACAGTTCGTTTTGTTTGAAGATACCTCTAAATTTTTTACTAGTCCGACATAGCGAAACATATGAAACATTTGCTCAAACTATAAATTCTGGCATCGTGCCTGGTATTCGTATCTCATCTCCATCTATTCTATCATAGAATAAAATAATCCATAATTTTTTTCAGATCGTGTTATTGTCGAATGTTAGAAATGTTCCTGCTCCTGTTCGTTCATCAGTAAATTACTGATGCTCCGCCACAATTTTAGTTTAAATTATACCTCTGCAGAGTGTATTACTAAAAGAAGATAAAATATCCTGTTCAAATAATTCAATTTGAAAAAGCGTGAATTAATCTGTGAAAAGATACATATTTTTACTAATCCTGCGATAAATCATACTTTTGCACAGAGTATATTATTAACAAAGAATTAAATATTCTCTCCGAATAATTCGATATGAAAAAGTATTAATTAGATACGAAAAAAAATTTATCAAAATATTTGTGAGGTGACATAGAGGTTTATACACAATTAATAGAGCTGACAAATTGTAACGCAGTCATAAAAAGTCAATAAACGATTCAAGAGTCGAGCCATCGAGGATCAATTGGCTGGCGTCACAGAGTGGGTGTTGACGGTTCCAACGCGAGAAATATGTAAAATCGTATTTTATTACACTTTCTAGCGACATTCTCTTTGGCTACTCTGTTGGTACTTGTCTGGTAAGTCGTTTAATGTCTGTCGTATAACGCAAGGCTACAAAGCAAAAATATGCACAGTATTCGCATCTCTGGCCGCCTCTGTAACGAGCAGAGTTAAACAATCCTTCGGCTCAAGTAACGATAAAACGGAGTGATATAAAATGCGAATGGCAACCAACGTCGGTCAGTTCACTGTCATCCAGTCGACCGTTAAAGAAACTAATTTATGTTTTACCGTGTTAGGTTTATCTCTGATGGATTTTAATTTTCCATCGTACATTTGATAATTTTCATACAACGAAGAAAAGAATTTAGAAACCTTTGTCAATAGACGAAAAATGTTTCTCAGTAATTTTTTTCTTTTCGAGAAATGAGTAGCGTTAAATTTTGTATAGCATGTCTTATAAAATGCATCGAACGTTATGGACTACATTTTAACTAGAAATTTTTAATTCCAATGGACATTCAGGATGACCTAATATTATAAATATTATTTTATATTTTGAATTTTATTTCTTCTTCTTTAAATTATTATTTCTTTTTTCTTTAAATTTACTAAAATTCCTGTTAATTATTGAAATATCTTCCGAATATCGTTCAATAAATTTCAACACAATGACACATCTTTCGCCAAGATGTGTGAGTAGAATTACTTATTATAACCCTACTCATATCTCAGACCGTACTCATATTCTCAGAATTTATCTATACTCATCCGTACGTTCAATCTACCATCATCAACGGTTATAAAAAAAAAGGAAATCGAGGTATACAGAAGGACCATCCTGATATCCGCCACGCGAGTACTCGGCAACAATCGGTTTTCGTCGAGTGGCCATCGAGTAATTGCAGACTGAATGAATCTCTGGGCAGAAGTTTCGCCGTCGATAGGCGTTCAGAGGAGAAACGAGGGACAATTTTACGAGGTCCCGTCCGAAAGATCGAAGCTCGACGACCGGTCGAGATCAGTATTACGCCCACGGAAAGGTCCACTCGGTATTTGAAGAGATCTGTGATACGCGCGAGGGTTCTAGAGATAAAGGGGGCCGAAAACCATGCTACGGGACGTTTATATGCCAGATATGAATCTCATAACTACGCCGAAATTACCGTTCCTTTATCTGTGCACGACTAAATCCGAAGTTCCATGCTATTGCGTGAACTGCCCTTTTATACGCAATTTAAAATTGTTTTGAAGTTTTAGTATTCTGCGATGAAGATTTATTTTCAAATAATCATTTTAAAAAGCATCGTTGCGTAAGACCCAAAGCAATGAGTATAACGATTAAAGTGATGTGGAAAGCCTCTGATTATTTAGAATAATCTGTAGTGAACAATCTATATATTTTTGCGCATTTAAATTCTTTATAGTTTCATAAGCGTTTACGACCGAATTATCTATTATAATATCGCGTATATCATTAAGTTTTTCAAAATATCTCGTTCGCAAAATATTGAATATTTCTCGGAACGAGGAAGGAAATTAATTTCACCTTAAAGCTGCTCTTTTGCGATCAGTAATGTAAGGAAGTGAGGCATAATCAACGCAAATCGACGGTCCTTCCGTCAATTCTCCGGAGGACCGTGCAGAGACGCTGGAATCACAGGGGCGGCCCTGAAGGGAGACGAATCTGACTTGCAAAGTCACAGATTTGGGGATGGTGTTGTGTCAGGAGAGTCAACGCGATTGGCTGGTCCCTTGGAACGCTCCTATTTACTCGAACGACCCCGGCTGGCCCATTTATTTTCAGGTTTGAACGTTCTATTTATCTTCGAATTCGAATGGCCGATTTAGTCATCGAGTCCGATTAAATATTTGAAATGATGGCAATGGGGGATTACTGTGTTTGTACACTTAATCGTTTTTACAGGAATATATGTAAATTTGTATAATTGATTAAAAATTTGATTATCCAATAACTTGTTGTGACGCTTATATACTTTTTATAACGTGTTTTATGAACACAGGAAATTATGCGTAAACACTCAAAATATCTGCTGTTATACGATCAAATTTTATGTAGAAAAGACGTTGAGAGAAGAAAATCAACCAATGATTAGCATTTTAATTTCTACACATGTGGTTCAACTAACTTTATCTTGATACAATTTATTAGACAAGACTAACAAAGGCATTAACAAATATAATATTCGCCATACGAGTTTCATTGTAATTATTCGCAGAATATTTCGGTACACGTTAGGGTTTGGTTGCTCTAGTGTTAAATCGTCATTTTATTTCCACGTTTGCAATTGTAACGACTTTAAAATACTCGTAGCGTCAAATTTGATCGTGCGATTAATTCTGTGGACGCTGGTTCGATTTTTCATTAGCAGGTAGAGGTGACACAGACAACCAGAACTTTGGTCCAATATCCGTGTAACTGGCTGGTAGCGGAAGTCCTGGCGTGGACCATTAATATGCTAATTATTATCTTGTTAAGGGTGGGAAAGTCGTGGCCATGGACCAGTGTTATCTAATTAATATCCACGAATTCAGCAGAGAAACTGGTGAATCGATGTTGGATGCTAATGCAAAAGTTAATTATCGTTCCACCTTTCTAGCCGCTCGTTTAAATAATTTATAACGTGATGTTAAGGGCTTCTTTCTAAGATGAAGCTGACCTTTGGCCGTAAAGCAAACGTATTTTAGTGGTTCAGGTCAGAGAATGAACTCAAAGTAGAATTTTAGTACTTGATTTTTGTTTAGAGAGGTTCGAGAGTTGCGCGAGTGTTAATTATTCTCTGGTGTTCTTTACTCGTTAAAATCACTACCCTTGTTAAGACCACTAAACGAACTTAAAGAATGTGTACAACTTTGAATGTTGTAACGCAGGCTGAAAAGTTGCTGGTTAGAATTTTTGATAAGTGTACTCGAATTTATTACGACTGCTTAAAAGTCGAAGTGCAACTTCTTTCCTTCTATGAATTTTACGTACTCAAAATCTATGTCTTAAATCACAATACTAATCTTTGCTAATCGCGATGATAAAAAAGAAGTTTAAATATATTTTCCGTATGAAATCCAAATACAGAGCGCATATATATATAGATTACGATACACTGTATCGACTCTACACAAATTGTAACAGACAATTAGTACCTAAATTGTATTACACAATTCCGAGTCGATTAGGCTTCACTGCATCGTTTGTCAACCGAAAACGCAACACGAACCAAACTTAATTGATAGTTACCGGATAAACGAGCTTTCTTATCTATTTCGTCCTCGGATGAGAAGCTATTGAAAGCCTTTAGGTACACGGTGAAACTCGAAACCCTTGTCTCTCGACGTAGATCCTGATTGACGTGTCGCGTCAATAGAAACAAGCTAAATCAGCGAAACCTATTATTTGGAATTCCATTGTAGTCCTTCAACTAACATTTACAAAACAGGGTGGTTTCTCAAGGATTCTAATTAATTGGTTTAATTAATTAATGATATGTCAAAGTACACTCAATATTAAGCGAGAAAGATTTAACAACAATTCTTCCGTATATTTCTCAAATGTAGACATTTTTTAACGGTAGAGAAATACAGTGGCTTTGAAAACAACACAAATGACGTGGCAGAGTTAAATTTATATTTCCCTATTCATCTTCGTTCCTATTTAAAGAGTCATTGATGTTAACTGGTCAACCACCGCAGTTCACTTTCGTTCAATGAAAAAGTCCTGAATGGTGAGCACGCACCATTCAATCACAACAACCAGGTGGTTGAAAGATCGATGCGCTTCTGCCCTGACTATGCGACACACCGCGAGATCGTCTTCCAGGTGAGGGTTTCAGTTCCCATGGAAACCGGACTTGTCCCGGTTCTCCCCTAGGTCAGGGCCATCTGGTTCCTACGTTAACTCCCGCTCCCTTCATTGGCTTCCTGTCTCGTGGATATCGCATAACAGGTGTGTGTTTACCTTCCTTTCCAATCCAACGTTTCGACTCTTCTTTCTATCCAAAGAAATTTCAAGATCTCAACAAATTTTACATCAGGCGAATCCATACAAAGTTATCGAGAACGTTCTTCACAAAAGTGTTTTTCCACTCTTCTGTGACGTTATCGCGAAAGCAATGTAGATCAAATTTTAGCTGAAATATCAAGATACAAATTACGTACAACTGTTATCTACTGTATGTTTAATTAACCGTCTGCATAAGGAAGCATTTCAGTGTTCTTTTAAATCAACTTGATATTAAAAAACCGAAGATATTAAACAAAATTTTGTAATTATCTGTTTGCTATGATTATGAAGCATTAATTTTTATGATCTGTACATTAATTTACTAATGTAAATTTACATTCTATAATTTCATAATGTTTTAAAGTGTACTTTCTGAAACAATTTGAAAGAAATTATGATAAGAAATTTATCCATTCAATTCCACCATAGACATATAATTGTATAATTACTATAATATAATATAAAATAGATGAGTCGAGTTACAAGTATGGATTTGAGAAATCTCTAAATCTGTTTCTATAAATTTACGATGGCTTGTTTAATTTCGTTACACGTTTGCCATAAAGAAGGGTGGTTGGAAGAAAGATGGGAATAAGCGAATATGCGACCATCGCGACAACGGAGAGCATCTATTTCGGAAGTGTCACGTGCCACGAGTGCCACAGACCAGAGCGCGAACCTGAGATCATTCGAGTGTTCGGTATTCGCGTTGGAATTTCGCAATCGAGAACGAGGAAATGTCGTGGGAACTTTCAGTGTGTTTTGAATAGGACACGAGAAGCGTCTAATTCTCGAATAGTAATTTCCTTTCTCGATCGTGAAATTTATTAGGTATCTACCTACTAATAATTTCAAGTAATAGTGTAAACGAAATTCCTCAAATTTCCCAAATTACTTTTCATAAAAACCCGTAGTTTGGTGATCATTAGATCGCGGATGTTTATGCATGTTTGGGAAATCTAAGATTTCAAAAATTTACAGAATGTATGAAATATACACAAATATAAGTATCTACTTAAAATAGAATATTTATTACGACATTTAGTAGAGGAAACAGATTTTTATTTAGATTCCATTTGCTTAATAGTGTTGATAAAAATACAAAATTGCAGGAATATCCAGAGTTTAGGTGAGCATCTGTAACCCAACGATACTATAATAAACTGTTTAATAAACTGTGTTTCGAGAAAATAGGTTTACGATTCTCGTCGAGATCCATCCTTCATTAGCTGCATCTTCAACTTCGAGTAATCTCGTTAGAATTTTCATCAGGCAGGAAGAAATATGAGCATTAGCGAATGAACCAGACGGTTTCGTCGTTTTATCGTTGCGTCTAAAGTCTCTTGCCAAATGTCGCGGCTTGGATCGCGAAAATTCTGCGACGACCATAACCGGAGCATCGTAGTTCGTTGAACCAACCTCTTCTCTCCTTTCCGTTCGTTATTTAGTGGCGGGAAAAAGGAAGTATTACTTGCGGTTAGCGAACGATCGTACTATAAAGTAACTTTCTCAGACTTGTATTACCTACGGCACCGGCTATTTGTCGACCCGCATTTTACAAACTTCTACCGTGCTTCGCTAACCTGCAATTTTTTGCGGTTTCTCGAACCACGTCCACGAAGTTTCGTCGTGCAGTCAACGAGCCAATTGAAAACAATTGGCTGCCGGCTTAGAGATAATTAAGCGATGGGGATGGATTCTGTTCAAAATTCAAAGAATAATTTAATATTTTTCATTTACCATGGATAAACTTGTCAAGGAATTGTTTCATAAGATAGATTTCACTTAAACAGAAATTCTATATTTTTAAGTTATTATAGATATTTTATTAATGTCTAAAGGAGTTGTTTTGCAACAAGGAAGTATTAGTTTAGTACGGGAAAGTAACGCAAATTTTTGCTAAAATAAATAATTTCAAATGACGCACACGTTACTATTTACGATGCAATAATTTTGCCATAGTTCTATGTTTATAAAATACTTGGCTAAACTTTTGAGTCAACCCAGATCGAACAATATTAATAGTTAAATACGCAGCTCGACGAAGTTTATTTTCAGGTATGCAAAATGGAATACAAGTGTAACATTAGTTCTTATAAATCAAGCATCGTATGAAAAGATGTTATCCTATATTTTCCATGCATCTTTTCACGTGGAATCGCCCGCTTTGTCGATTTACTATGATTACCGAAACTCTTTATACAATTAACATGTATTTCAGGTTTAAAACGTAAACGATTGCGAAATTAAGAATTTTCCGTGCGATAGTACGTCACTTTATCTGTACCTGTATAATAGTCTCTATAATACGCAGCCATCAGGGCTTAAGTACAGCGACAAATCTTCAATATACTTTCAACTATATATTTACTATTTCACTCTCGCTCCAGCCTCGAAATAACCCGCTACAAAGGGACGAACGAATTAAGAGCTGCGATTAATAGACGACAAGAAGCATCATCGCAATTTCTCCTATTCTTCCCCTCTCTTCTTCCTTCACTCTTTCTCTCTCTCACTCTCTTGAGCCACTAATTCCTGCCAGTCTCTTTCAGACTTCCCACTAAAAAGGGAAATCAAAAGCGAACCGGTCGCGGTTTGTTCGACGAAACAGAGACGGATAGAGGATATGAGAGAGATAAAAGTGACGAACAGAGGGGAAGAGACATAGAATGAGACAGTGGACGAGTGTTTATTCAGTCACGAGCATGGAAGCGTTCGCTTCGCTTCGTGGACCGGTGTGGAAACAAACTCGAACGGATATTTCCGGATTCGAAAATTGTTCTCCTCGAAAAACCCGAGTTTTAATCTCCGCGTGCGCTGACCAGACACGCGAAATTGACTTTCTTGTTTGTTGCGTTCTTTGACCTTTACTCTCATCCTTGCTCGCTATTCTCCTCTCTTCACATTCGTCAACTTCGACCCTTCGAAATCGTTTCTTCGACAAAGTAGTACATTCAATCTTTCTATCCCTGTTTTCTCCGTTCGCAAGTGATACTTAATTCTCGCGAGTGAAAATCGCGACGGTGAAAAATGTAGCCAAGAAGTGAACGAATCCATTTGGAAATAGAAACGTTCGAACCGAAACGGAGAACCGAATTATCGATCGTTGCTGGATGATCAAAGTTGCTGCTGATTGGCGAGACCTCGGTGAGATTTATTGCTTCCGCCATTAAAGCTTAAATTTTACCGAATCAGCTTCTGGTTCCGGTTCGAAGGCGAACGAGGACTTTTATCAATTTGAGAGAAAGCGTGATCGATTTTTGAATGCTTCATTTACCGGGTCCATCTGGGGGCATTGTATTTTAATTCCTGAACTTTCCAGTCGGTTCATTCATTATCGAAGATCGTCCGAGGCATACGATATTTCTCGTCGAAATTGAATCCAGCCTCCCTTTTTTGGCTCGCCGTTCAATAATCGATTCGGTATCGCGAACACGCTCTAATGGAATGACGCAAAAATCTGCATGGATATCCGTTCGAGCGTTTATAACGCTCGGGAATGATTGTCGAATTCGAATTCGTAGCAAAGAAAAAAACGGTATTAATACGACTGATGGATCGACCGGTGAACATGCTGTTTTACTCTATGCCCCTTGAAGGACAAACAGATCATAAAAATATGGATAAAATGTGGATAAAATGTGGTTTCTTAAAAAATGATGATCTATTTTATATTATTATATGTATGTATATTGTATGTATAGTGCGAGAAAGAAAGGAGCATATGAAAAATACTTGTCGTGTATATTAATTTACACTTGTTATACTTTAATAAACTTGTAATAATTTTATTATATTCTAATGATAATTTTATTAATTCGTTAACTACACAATATTTTTTTGATTCAGTCGTGTACGATTTTAGAATTCTCCGCCCTAGATTTTTTAATTTTGGATTATAATAAAAATACAGTTACATTAATATTCGGACACTATACTATCTTTGTAATTATTGCTATGTATAAGAGGGAACGATTTAGATATTATATCGTTTATTTTGCAAGCAGACAAAGCATTTATTGTAAATTGAAAGTATATGAATAATTCCATTCTAACAATAACATTTAATTGTTAATGTTCGGACACTATGGTATGTTCTGTAATGTAGCAGTTCTTAGAAATTATTCAAACTGTAAAATTGATTTGTTTTATATACAAACTGCTAGAATATAGTTCTATCTCAGTACAAAGTTATATTTCGAAATACTAATGTCTGAAATCTAACATGTCACGAGGAGGACAGAATACCAGTTTTGTTAAAAAACAACTTGTTATTTATCATAGAAAAAGAGGTAAAAATTGTCGTGAAATTGCAAGATTATTAATGACGAGGAAGTGCACAGTTGCAGATATTATTAAAAGATATAGAGAAGAAGATCGTATCGAATTTAAGAAACGAAAAAGGAAGTGAAAAGGAGAAAAGAAGAATAATACGGAGAGTTAAAGAAAATACGCATTATAGCATTTGACCTCAGATATTTGTCATGAAACTAGGCAAAAAGTCAGTGCTGAAACAGTACGCAGAATAATGAGACACAATGCGTTTAATGGCCGACTAACAAGAAGAAAACTGCACATAAACGAAATAAACAGGAAAAACAGATTGGCTTTCGCTAAAGAGTTCTTTAAAAAGCCTGAAAATTGGCGGAATGATGTTACATCACCGAGAGTAAATATTGCATTTTTGGTTCGGATAGAAAAAGTATAGCATGGCGTAGAGTAAATAAAGCTTTAAAACCCAAAAATTTAGAACCTACTTTAAAACACGGAGGAGATTCTGTGATTGTATGGGGATGCATTTCGAGTGTTAGTGTGGATGAACTGGTGTTTATCGAAGATATATTAGATAAGAATAGATACTTACACTTTCTAAAAAACAATCTGCTAAAAAGTGCAAACAATATAGAAATACAAAGTACTTCCAAATTTAATTAGAACAACGATCCAAAATACAGGACGAGAATAATACATATATATTTGTTATACAATTGTCCTAATGTTTTACACTCACCTCCGCAATCTCTGGACTTAAATCTCATAGAGAATCTATGAGATCAATTAGACCAAGAATCAGAAAAACACTAATAAATTCAAAAATTGAATTGTAAACGAGGATAAAAAAGAACGGGCAACTATTTCTTCAGACTATTAAAAAAAAAATTATTTTTATTATGCTGAAAATGTTACACGAGGTCATTAAACAAAACGGACATGCGGCAAAATATTAATATCGCAATTTTTCGTGAATTTTATATATAGAATATTTACATTTCATAAATTGTCGGAACATTAACGTGGCGTGAAAATGTGACAACTTTTAATTTAAAATGTATTATACAATTAAATTTTATTATTAAAATGGTATTATTTATATATTTTCAATTTACAATAAATGGTTTATCTGTTTGTAAAATAAACGATATAATATCTAAATCATTTCCTCTTACACACACCAATAATTATAAAGATAGTACAGTGTCCGAATATTAATACGAGTAACTGATTTTATTGATACATCTTTCAATAAGTAATTTAAATATATAATTTTCTGATCTCATTCCAGAGGTAGTGTATGCTGCTTCTGATTGTTTATTAATTCATCATAAATATGTATATTTCGTTCAAATTACTTGGATATTTAATAATAAACGACGCTGTATTTAAAAAAACATTCGATGCTTTCCGATCGACATTATAAATTGTTAAATTTGCATTCATCATCGAAATTTTTCTTCCAGTATCTCTTTTTACAATTGTAAATTATTCTTCCTGCGATTATTCACATTCAGCATTCGATCGTGTAAAAGCAGAAGTTGCAAGATGGAGGAGTTCATTCTTGTAGACCTTCTGCAAAGAAGTTGAACTCGATGCAACCATCCGATCTACCGGTTCGAGCGCGAGAAAGCACCTAGAACCGGCGGAATTCGAGGAAGTCGATCACGCGGCGACACGTTCGACAAGTTTCGTTGGAAGTTCTGGGATGCAAGTTCGTGATTGAGTCTCGAGCTTGACTAAATGCGACGAATTTCAATGCACCTCGATTCACCGTTGTAACGGGTTATTTACCCTGGAACCGAGGACTGAATAAGAGAAACAAAATAAGAATATATGCGTGGAGATTTGTTTCGAACGAGATTTGTTTTACGATTACGGTAAAGCGCCATTTATTTCAACTGTAGCTGTTGGAATGAAATTTTACATAGTTAACTAAACTTTTATCGATTAAATCCTCTAATCTAAATTCACATAATTTGAATGAAAAACGCGGAAACAAACGCGTGATGTATAACAATATTTATTGCATTAATATACTTAATTATACTTTTGTATTTCGTTATAAAAATGATCATTTTATGGAACACTGCCAATATGATAAAAAAAAATCATTGTTGAAATTCTATACTGGCAATCAGAATTTTTCTGGGCTTGGCCTTTGATTTTTTCTTGTTGTATTCGTATATTTAACCGCTGTGACGTGAAAGTACTGTAATTGCAAGAATTTCACAGACACATTCAAGCGATAAGAATCTTTACTTCCTTTCGTTTATTATCATTTTCTCCTTCTACCTCTTCTTCTGTATAATTTAAATCTTTTCTATGTCGTAATGGGTTGTCCCTTATTTTCCACTTTGTCCTTCCAGCTGAGGTTAGGCGACAGCACTTTCAAAACGCTCTGAGGACTTTTAGAATAGAACATGGGACAAAAATATTGATAGTTACTCGCTGCCAAGAATGTCACGGCTAAGCGACGAGATGTTCGAGCGTGTCGTTGAGCCGAGCAAATTTTTCACCGATTTTTTCTCAATGGAGCTGGAAGGGATTCACATCGCGAGAGCGCGACACACGTGCCTCTATGTATAGCGCGATTCGCACGCCATTCGACTTTGACAGAGATAAATCGGCTGCGTATATTTAGCGGAACGCTCGATTTCTCGACGAGGAAAGCGGATGGGTCTCCCGTGGGTTCGCTGATGAATACCAGATAGAAACCACCTCCAGTGTTTCTTTTACCTTCGACATATAGTCGATGTTTTATTTTTCGGTTCGCTTGGAACCTCTTTTTAGTCTTCATTTTCTCTCTACGAGGATGGAAAAAGCACGAAATTCGAATTCTTGATAGCCGAATGAACATCGGCATCGTCCACGAGCAATTAACCTTCTTCAGGATACCATAGCGATTCACATAAAATGTTGCTGTATTTAAATATTCGATTCTATTAAACTTTATAATATAATATAATATAATATAATATAATATAATAAGCAAACTTCATAATTTACTAAGGTTTTCAAGCGTTGCAACGAATTCACAGTTACGATTTCTCGGTATGCAGAACTTTAGAATAAGCGGAATATTTTTCGGGAAATAATTGGTCCAACTGGGTCGTAAATCGAGTCCACTGAATCACCTAATACACCATATAAAACGTCGTCTCTCGAAGAGTAGCGGCTATAATAGCCTTTATCATGCCACCACCTGCTGGCCAAAGATAGAACGTGACACGACGATTTGCATAAATACCTATGGAGCGCTCTTTCTTCTCGGTTAAAATTCACCAATTACTCGAGCGTTTCGCTATGGCCCCAGCTGGCCACTGTCGATTCCGTGCACCGTGACCATTAATCGAGCTTTGCGAGGAAAATCAGCGAACGCCAGCCAACTTCCTGTATTCCTCGATTTTAACGAATACACAGGGCCCGTGGAGAATTTTGCAAAGTCGAGAAATGGTCGAATCGTGTAACTATTCAGTTGTAGGGGTTCATTTCGCCACGGTTAGAAACTCGCTCGAGAATCTCTTGACTTAATGACGAATAGAAATCTTGCAGCCACTCGAATCAGACTTCCAAATGTTTGCTGCTTAAAACCGAGACCCACTATTCATGGAAATAGGGTTGAAGGATTTTTCCCGAAACCTTTTGACCCAGGGATCATTCTTCTTCGAGTCTAGCTTCCAAAAGCGTCATGATTCTCGCGATTCTGTTCAATGCTCCTCAGTGAATGAAGGAGATGATTACGAGGAACTTTCGAGTGGCTAGATTAATGGTTCCTCCAGGAGATATCGTCGTACTTCGGAGTAAAGTAAGATCCTGGATGCGATATTTTTCGCTCTTCTCTTCGTGGATAACGCTGCCAGCATAAAAATATAATGGAACACGATAGGACAATTAAAGATGGAAAAGATACAGAACGTGCGTAATATGCTGAAATATATACCTGGAAGTTTATCATTCATGATAAATTAATAGTTTATCGATGCATCAGTCGATTAGATCATAAATATACAAACATTTACCACAAACTAACTATCATGGTGCTCGACATTCTCGTTATACCAGAGTGTAATAATGGGTAATTGATAACTATAATTTTAATCTACCGTGAAATTCAAATCAAAATTGATCAAGTTTATCGAACCGAAATATCTAACAATACAAATTTATATAAATATCCTTGCTCTGTTCATCTCAAATTCAGCAGCGAAGTAATTGCACACGTTTAACGATCTACATTACAGTTTTAACGAGCAGTTCCAGGAAAATTCCTGGGTATACAACAGTAAGTAACAACAAGCCGTGGAATAACCGTGAAAAGTGACGAGTTCCTTTTTTAACGAGTGAATCCCGGCCGACCATCGACTACCTTAGAAAAGAATCCCGCGTTTTCTCGATAACAGGAAGCGGAGACAAAGACGCCGGGAAAATAAAGAGAACGTTGAATCGAGGATTCGGAGAACGTACTCCGAGGAGGTTGTCCTTGCAGTTAAAGCAAGCGAACAAAAGGGACAACATTTTTTTCCGTGCATTTGCAACTTGAAATTCGTTAATTGTGCGTGGTGGGCGAATAAAACGAGAAGTGAATGGATAGAAAAAAAACTGTTGGTCTCTACTCTTCGTCTGCGGTTTCTGGAAAAAAAGCTACAAAGACTCCTGTCTGAACATAATGAAATCTCGTTCCGCAGTTCGCCAGCTCGGTTGCTGAAAACTAGTCGGGTTGTTTAGGCGAATAGAACTTAGTGAATCTGACCGGTTGACCGAGGCGAAGTTGGATTTTTGGAGAAGTTGGCGTGGACAGAGAGCATAGCTTTCTGGTATGATGAAACTTTTCTTTCGGAGAGTTTGGACAGCTGGAGGCGAAGTGAAAACGCGCGATGAAGTGAAAAACGAAGTTTGACGCAACGGAATTCGGTCACTGTTGTTTCTGTTTGGCCAAATGGTAATTGCCAAAGAGTATCAGCTCTTATGCAAAGAGCCGTCGAATACAGCAAACTCAAAATGTAAATTCAGGATGCTAGAGGAATATCTGTATTTTACTGGTGTCTTTTACGAAAATTAGATGAACAAAGGTATTTACGATTATGGGGATTAAATTGGTAACAGAAACTGAAAAGCAAGGAAAAATTGAAAAAGAAAGGAATCCAGATTGGCTGGTCACGAATTTTTCCTGGCAAACTTTCCGTCAGCAGGGATCGTGACAATGTTGCAAACCTCTTTCTACAAGTTGGAGATTGCAGAAAAGATTGAAATTTTGTTTCTTTGAAAGCAGATTCCTAGCCCCGAGGCGATATTTCTATTCGCCTGAGTTTAAACTCACTAGAGACAGTAAGAAACCAAAAACTAGGAAATATTGGATTGTTTGGAAACTTTGTAATGAAATTTAAAGGAAATTTGATGGCACTGTATTATTGTAGGATTAACGTGTCATTGTTCGTTTTTCTGAAAAACTTGTTTCTCTCAGAGGCGAATTTCTTGAAGTAGCTTCTGCAAGTTTCGCGAGACCTGGAATCAACCGCAGTTCGTGGACTGTCTTTCTGAAATCTCGGAATAGATGTCCGACCGTGTATGATATTATTAGATGGCACGTGATGGCGAATGTGATCTCGGTTATTAATATCGGATCGTAGAATCCGTTTAATCGCTACCGACGAAAGTAAACAACGCTCGAAACGCATCCGCATGCATAATTAATGCAGGTACCATCGATTGGATAGGATAGAATTATGCATGAGCTACTTTACCTTTTGAGCCATTATGCAACGGTGTTCGAAAGAAGCAAGCGTTCTTTTTGTTTTTTCCCTTGTATATCGAAGAGAACTGGTGAATTCGTTAAAACGACTCCTGCGTCGTTGCTGGTTTATTATTCGAAACGAAGGTAGATGCTCGCTTCATGGTAAAAAGCGCATCGGATGGAAAATAGTAACACGGCTTATTACGGTATACAATATCGCGAATGAATCTACATCGCGTTATTGTATGCGAGATAATTTGATTTTGATCACGGAAGTTGATTCTTCCCTGGGAAATTTTGATACTGTTCAAATACGGACTGTCTACACGGTGCAGAGTCGATGGGTCGATAGTAAACCAGTCTGATTTGAAATTGAAGTAATCCGGCAGAAAGTATTCGTAGACTGGTGATATAGATAGATTTTGTCGAGTATTAATGTCGAATATACAACCAGTATCGAATGTACAAACTAGTTAGTTACAGGATAACCAGCTAATTAAATTTTTCAAATAAATGAAACAAAAAAATTATGCTCTTGTTTCATACAACAATATACTATCGAAATTTATCTGTATTAAGTGTACGATAAATAACGACGATAAATAGTTAGAAAATAGTTTGTTTTTATAACGAAGCTGAGACTATCTTGAGTTTTTAAATGGTATATATTGACAGTAGAAAGTTTGAAATTTCTTTTAAATTTGTTAAATTTGTTTGAAGGTCATACAGTAAATATTAATTTACTTACTCTCTACATTCCAAACGAAGCGAATGTAAAAAGCTTTATCCACTTTCTACACGACTGGAAGAATTTTCTAAAAATTTGCGCGTTTTCCCAGTCACAAAGCTTTAAGATTTAATTTTGCCATTTCAACAGCGCGATTTTCATCTCCACTCGTCCACAATGAGCATTCTTACCTCGTGAAGCGAGAAAGGAACGACAATGCCACGCGAGGATAATTCCTTTTTCCTTTTTTCTCCTGTGGCCAACGACGAAGTTCCACGTTGTGTTATTAAACCGGATCAAACGTTGCGAGCTTTGTCGATTCGAAAGCTTCTCGGTACCGTCTCGATAACGAAACATGTATGTAAATCTCCGTGACTTCCTTGTTGCGCTAGCGCCCGTCGTGATTGGAAAACTCGACGGTGCATGCCGTCTGGTATAATGAAGTGCCATATCACTGGCAGGAAACGAATGGGCGCAAACAGATCGATGCATCGCGTCCTACGCGTCCATCGGCATCCGTGGGTGCCACGTACGATTTATTTTTCAGTTCCACCAGAACATCCTTGAGAAATTAATATGAAATAGTCTGGAACGATGTGATTTCCTTTCGCGTTGAAATTACACCGTCTTTCAGGTGGATTACCTCGAACTATGTTAGATATGGAATGAAAAATCATTCATCTCTTTCGGAGTACAAAGGGATTGGTAGATTGTTGTTTGCGTTTGAGCTTGGACTAATATTACTTGTTCTTATTCTTAGAATTCTGGGAATGCACTGCTATTGTGGTGCTGCATTCTCCATTCATTTTTCTTTTGGTTATATGTTTTTGAATTGAAACGTAAATTTGTCATGTATTTAAGTGTAAATACGTATAATATGTATAAAAATATATAATATTATTATATTCTTATACATATTATGAATTATGATGTTGTTATATGCACAACAATAGGCCAGTTGACGGGCGATCGATTCTTGGAAAATCTCGAGACAGGTATGCATCATGCGGATGACAAAGCGGCCTGTGCGCAAGATGAATCCACAGATCGTATCTGGCGCGCGAGTCGAGCACGGTCGAGCACGTGATTAATTGCTCGATTCTCTCGAAACGCTGACTAAAGGGCTGCGCGCCAATAGTAGACACGTCAGCCAATCGCATCTGGCCTACGGTATTAATAACAGGACGCGTGAAAAGATGCCTCCGAGGAGGCTGTCTTCTGGCTTTCCAGCAGCCTGTGATCCGTCAAACGGAACCGTGTCAGCGATATTTTCTATGATCGATGTGAATAGGAAGTTGGCACCGATTCCCATTAAGCTTCGTGAGAAATAACTGTTCAATCGGCAACCAGCATCGAGAATTAAGGACGTACTTTCATTTGGGAAGAGGGATGGTGAACATAATGAATTTACCTAATAACCTTTTATGTTGAAAGTCATCTAAAGTGATGCCTCCAAATGAAAATTTTCTCTCTACATGTACAAGGATTTGTTTTGTAGATGAATAGTTGAAAGTGGAGTTTAATTGAAATTCGGCCATTTACACTCTGTACGTTAATTGTGATCGAACAACGATAATAGGAGTTGCGATTGTACTATCGGTCATTTAATGTGGAAGATTTGACGTGGATGTTCGTGATTGGTAATATTTCGAGTGCTAAGTAGTTTAATACTGGGATAGATGAATCCATTCAATGTTTCAAATGTTGATTGCTTCAAAATCCTCGATTACATATACTGAAATGCTGAGTTATTGGTCGACTATCGTTAATTAATTTCAAACACGAGCATTCCAATAATTCAATACATTTGGTTTGAAATTAATTTGTCATTTGTGTAAAACAAGTAGCAATTAATTAAAAGTTTATAGTAATCTTCTACCATGTAGTTTCTGTAGTTGCCGTTGAATTATTAAATGGTAAGTGTGCAAAGTATAAAAGTGGATTCATGAAAATCCTATCGAATAAATCGAGTTGGATAGGCTGTTCTAATCGATCCTAACGCCAGGCTTATTCCGCACGAGATAATAGCGTGGCGATGAAGGGAAGCGGGTAGTAAGGGCTACCCTCGTCGATGTAATTCGTTGATGGCCCACCTCGCTTAAAATCCTACGGGAATTTCAGATAGATGCGGTTGAGTAAATGGCCGGGCGTGTAACGAGGTCTGGTCAGTACAGACAGATTCTACTTCCGCCTAACACAGTCGCTGCTCTCGAATATTTCTACAGTAGCTACCGTTTTATCCAAATGATTATTCCTTTCCTTTGGATTAGTTAATAATAGCGAGCAATATAATTTTCTAAACTTTCAAATTTTTAAATATTCCATTTTTCAAACACACAAATCTTCGAATTTTCAAACATTTAAATCTTCGATATTAGATTATTATGACACATTATAATATTTACATTTTTAAACTTTCACGTTTTCTTATTTATAAATTTAGAAATTTTTAATTCCTAAAACGCGAAGGTCCGAATTTGAACAAAAAGTTTTAAAGCTTCAAATGATTTAATTTCCAATTCCCCGATCCTTACACTTTTATATATCAAGAGTTTCTATCACGGTGTTTTCGGATCTACCGAGAAATTTTCCCTACGTCGCATAACCATAAGCAAAGAAAATATTGTAAAACGAACTGTTACAGATTCAAAGAACTCTAATTTGGAATAAAGTATTTATTACAGCAGACGTCAATAGATAAATTATGCAACGTTCAATTTAGCTGGTCGTGCGAAATCCGCGAAACAGGTACTCGGTTATCGTGTTAACTTATTTCGCGACCTATTTCGGATTTCTGAACGACGACGCGGAAGCCGCTGACAAGCGGAAGCGGAGAAAGGGGCGGTTGCTCGCGCTCGACTTCGACCATAATAGAGAAACTTTCAGTGCCGGCGAGAGAGTAACGTTCCGTTAATTTTTTTCTCTCTGTCCTTATTCCTCCTCTGGTCGCCGAATTTCAACGGCGGTAACCGGTGCCAAGTCGCTGGTTGCAGAACGAACGGCCCGCAGCGATGTCGGTGAAATAAAAAAGGATTTTCCAGTTGGCAACGAATACCGTGGTCGCCAGCGTGGCGCGGGGGAAAGAAACAAATACTTTTCTAGATAAAAAGCTGACGGAATGAAAGCAACTGAAAATCTCTATTATCACGAGTAGACCGACGTGACTATGAAAGGGATCTACCCTTGCGTTCCTTTCAACGACTCGTTCATTCGAGTAGGATGAACAGAAATTTTCATGAGAATTTCACGCGTGAATACTTTAGAATTAGGGATTTGTAGGTATCCTAGTTCGAGATGATCCATCTTTGCGGGAGAACTCGTTTAATTTTTGAAGGTGAATTACTGGTACGAAGGATTATTCGTCGCTAATTCTTAATTGTACCTTAATTTTAGTCGTTTTCTACTACTTCATTCTTGGTCTGTTTAAGTTTCGTGCAACAGAGATAAATTGTCATTTGTCAATTCATTAATGTCGTCAATTAACACACTATTATAGATTATTCTAGATTATAATTTTCATAGAAGAAAATTCCCTCCTATAATATAATTTCTCAAATAGATTTACAATGAGTTTCTCATATAAATTACAACGCGTATTTAAATCGCAACAATGTGATTCTTTTTGTGCACCTAACGAGCTTGCATATATCAGAAACTCTGGTGAAAAATTCCTCAATCTCCGCATCAAGCGACAGCTATACTCGATTCATCGCTGCTGTTACATGCGCCACACGGTTATTCCACGGTTCTTTTCACCTCGCGAGCAAAAGAACTTTCCCAGAACCCCTAAGTCACGAAGAAAAGGGGGAAAAGAAAAAGAGAAAGAAGAGGGGTGAGCTTAATTAAAGTTTCCGCAGTCGACTGAAATTTACGCGAGGGCAACCGTCGAATTCTTCTAGCGAGAGGATCGAAAATTCAGGAAGGAACGCGTTTCCGCGAATCATCGAGGACGTTCTCTGGCAAATTCCACTGGGCGGACACTGAATAATGGAAAACCGCTGGAATCGCGTATCTAGCACGGTTTTTTCGACGATGCAACTCCGCGTGTATCGCCGTTCTTTTTCAGTTCTCTTCGTGTAGCCGGTAAAAACAGAGCGACGTGATTCCACGTGAAAGCATGTGTTCCACTCGACTACCATCCCCTTGCCCCGACACAGTCCCCTTTGTTCTCTGTCTTTCTCTATCCACCACCTATTCACGGGACATACTCGATTCGTGGTGGCATAAGCGCCTGCTCGAGCGCCATACTCCTCTCGACAACAATTTCTCTTTTTAGCGCTTTTGATGAGCGTGCATGCGACTACTGGACAATACCTACGTCGATTTTACACGATGGACACGCCAGGAAACGAACAGAAAGCAGCGTATTTCTTGAAATCGGGTTTAATAAATTGATTTCTAATGATTATTAGCAACAACGGATTACCTGATTCTGAATTTCTCGAGATATAACAACTTCTGTGGAAAATATAAGTTAAAACTGTTCCTTGAAACTTGTACTTTTTCGTACAGTTACTTTGTAAAACATTAAAGACAGGTAATATACTAAATGAAGTTGCAAAGAAGGAAAAAAAATCATTCGAACCTCTTTCCTCACGGTTAATTTTCCCTTTTTGCCGCTCTTCTGTGCGCGACTAAATTAAAACCTACAGAGTAACTTGAAATAAACCGGGATTGCAGACCGAGTCTGTTGGCTCTTAAAATTCCCGATTAAAATTTTCGTGAGGTATCGCGTTCAAAATTCTCTCACGCAAATTTATGCATTACACCGCCGGTTTAGATATTCCGTCGCTCTATTGCAATTCTTCTGGTCGTGCACGAAGATCGTTTCAGAGTCATTCTCCGAGTTATTAAATGCGTGAAAGATCGCAAAGAAGAAAAATATTCAGATTTTAAATTCGATCGTATTTTCGTTTTAAACGATTCGTTCAGAATGGTTCCACATATCCTTTCATTGACGTTAGGTTCCTATATTTGACAATAATTGAAAAATGTAGTTGGAACAGAGTAAATATTTTAAGAAAGTCTATTTCTAGATGCGAGATAATGTCAACGAGTAATTACCTAAAAGATTTTGTTATGAATTTTTAAGAAATTGATCGAACAGCTGACAATTTATTATATGTAATATATTACATAAGATACCTATATATTATAGTGATATATGTTTTATTCATTTCATAATTATGTTTAGAATATTTGTTTAATTATCATATTCATCCAATTTATTGCTTTGTATATTAACGTTCTTAATTTGTTTACCTGTTTGTTTGTTCGTTCATATTTTCACTTTGAATTAATGAACACATAATTTAGTTTCGTATTAAATCATGACAGGTGTCCATTGAAGAATTTTCGTCTCAAATTCGACACACAGAGATAAATTAGTGAAAAGACAAGGGAAAGCAAAATCAAAAGATATAGGTGTTAAATAATGGAACGCAGGCAAATGTACGATTGATGCATTTAATTTATATCTGCCATAACTTCCGCTTGGCGCACCTTACGTTTTGATCTCCGGTTAAAATTCGATGCACGAACTCGTAGTTACGCGCAGCAGCTAATTAAATCCGGAAATATGCGAGATAAAGGAAGCTTGACTCGTGTTCCTTCCTAATTGTCCTACTTTTCGCAATTAACGATCTGTGCTCGTTTACTTCTAGACTTTACGTGCGTAGTTACACGAGACTAATCATAAAACCATGGAAAATATCATGTGTGGTATTATCATTCACTTCATTTTATACAATTTCACTTTCTACTATAACACTATTGATTTTAAGTTCGAATAATAATTAATAGTTTTAAATTAACTAATTAACAAAGACAATTGACTATAATTTTCTCTTTCTTCTTATAAGCAAGCAAGATTCTAGTTGTAGAAAGTTAAATCTGAACTTACGATTATTATATATAAAGTTGCACCTAATTAAATATTACCGAAGGTCTTAACGTTATGCATTATTTTATAGTAAAATTATGACAATATTTATAACGTGTACAATATCTCAAGATTCTGCAATAGGAAAAGTGTCTTTCACTCAACTGTTCAACGAAATTTATGTGAGAAGGCAATACGTTTGGCAGAAAGTCGTGGATCGTTTTCCCCGCTGTTCTTGGAAACCTCGATTATTAAAGCTTCCTGCAAACCACTGACCTGGAAAATCTGTTTTTCCTCCCGCTGAAGACCCAGGCCAGAGCTTTGCTTTATTGCGTGTCCTGCTTCCAAGTCCTACGAGCGTGTGACCAAGTGCAAACTTGTTTTCCTGTTTCATCCCCACGGGAGCCTAACGAGTTTCTAAAGCTTAATTCGTAAGATTTTACCTGGCTTATCTTTGGATTATTGTACTAGTTCATTTTCCTATTTGGCTTATCCTTAAACTTTATTGTTCTCTTAAAAATTAAAATTTACTAAGAGAGAAGTTACGTATATTTTGTTTAATAATTATAAATTATCTCAACTTTAACAAAATTAATTAAAACAAAATTAAACCTTCCCACAGTTTTTATGTGAAACTTTTATCACTGTATTTCTCACATACATCCCTATTCCTGACGAAACTTTAGAGCTGCAACCTCGTCAGGGTTAGCCTATAAAACTTAATAACATGGAACACAGATAAGTAATACGATTACATTTATAGGATCGCGATTTCTTCAGAGTCAACCTATAAAGCTTAATAGTGCACAATGTGCATACTAAGGCAATGTCGAAGGAAAGTATTTCTTCCAAATGATAAAATTCTTCGTTTCTTTTCTCCAAGAAAATATCTCTTATCTCTGATAATACATTTTTTCCTTATGCGTCATTTAAAGTTGGTAATACATCGGTCCTGAAGAACCGTGTTCGAGCATCGGTTCCAGACACGTCCTCCTATCCGAGACATCGATCCTCGTACAGCGTAAGTAACTCGATATATCGAGTGGCTGCCTCTTCTTTTTCCCCATTCAACGGGACAAGTTGGAATATCGTAACGTCGAGACGATATTCGACGATACGGGAAAGTCTCATGGAACAGGGCTACGATATAAGCGACATACTGCGAGCGAACGAATCGAAATTCTGGATGGAGGATTACATGCTTCCGCCGCGACACGCTGCTTCCGTCGTTCATCCTTCATCTTCTTTCGATTTTCTTCTCTTCCTACTCCACTTTCTTTCTCTGTCTCTTTCTCTCACTGTTATGTTACACTGCTTAACGTCGAGGGACTCAGAGCTTTTCTTTCTTTTATTTCATAAAAACAAAACTCGGAAGTTGTACCATTAAATTGTTTTAAAGCTGAATAGGCCAACTTAAGAATACATCGCTACGAAATAGTAAATGCTATTGGAAACGATTTTTGGAACACAGTCGTGTGGACTTCGCAATTTTGAGAATCTTATTATTATTTGGTAACAGCAATGTCGTAGGTATTTTATAGTTTGGAAATTCTCGTTATGGAAGTCTGCTAATCGAGGCGTCGTCAAAGTCGAGTTTTCCTGCTCAGGAATTTCCAATATCAAAGCCTGCAGTTTCCGAGTCCTGAATGTCTAATTTTACGAATCGGTACGAATGGCCAAACTATTGTCTCAAACTTTCCAGAATCGCATCCAGTTTAGCATCCCTTACCCGTTTCATGTTTCATCATCTTTTACAACCTAGAAATTCTCTTTTCCATCTCAAAAACCATAAAAGCAGGAGAATCGAAAGAAGAGGGAGCAGGTTGAAAAACAAGCCGACTGAAGCTAAACGTTTTCAGGCGGCACAATAATTATCGTCGTTTTGTTCGTGCTAGCGCACACACGTAACTACTCGCGCACAAAAAAAGGTAGAAAATTAGACGAGAAAGAAGAAAGAAAAAGTAGGGTCGAGGTTGTAAGTGGCGTCTCATGAAAAAATCCTTCGACGGAAGTCAATTGTCCCGCGCCACGCTCGGAAAAAACAAGATATGCAAAAAAGTGAGGGAGTGGGAATGAGTGTGAACGCAAAAGTGGAGCACGTGTGCACAGCAGAAGTTCCGCTTGCTGAATGCTGGAGTGCGCGACGACACGAAGTGGTCCTCCCGTTGGTCCCACTCTTTTGCATTTCACAAGCCGCAGAAATAAAAAAAGAAAGAAAAAAGTAAACCAAAGGGGAAAAGAGGAACAGTATAAAATAGAGGACGAAGGAAGGATGGAATTGTGATATTTGTAAGGCACGAGATCCTTTGTTTTAACTGCGTTTGACGACTACACACGTCAAACAAAACTTTTATTTCGGTGCGTTTGACGTGTATACTCGTATGCATTTATTTGCGTACTCCACGACCTAACCCCATGAGAGATTTCTACAATTAAATTCCGCAGTTAATTAGTTAAAGAACGACGTACGTTGATTAAGAGTAATTTGAGGGCTGCTTAAATTGCGAGATTTATGAGGTGTAGAATCCTTGAAGAAATTTGCGTTTTGAAGAACGATAAATGCTGTTTAGAGGAAATTATGGATTCTTGATCTTCTGTGGTAGATAATATTCTCTGAAATGGGAAAGCTTCTTTGGCCTTGTGGTGGCTGTTTGAGAATAATTTCGAAGATACGATACTGCCGGATAGAGAGTTTGAACATCTGCGATGGTAGTTTGGATGTGCAAGGTGGTGCAGGGCGGTGAAGACGTTGTGTTATTGACACGACGAACTCGGAACTAAAGTGCTGGATAGTGTAGAGATTTTTCTAAGAACTTCGTGAAGTTTACTTATACTTAATACTTATAAACGGAGACGTACGTGTCACGAAAATCGAACCAGCTTCGCAACAGAGAACGAAATCTAACAACCTGACACCGACAGTTCCAAAAGAACGACGATAACGCGGCTAATAAGACAGAAGGGCAACGAGGAGAAAAATTAACGATGTTGTAAGAAACTTTGCTCGTTTGTTGGGAACGTTGTTCCTTCCGCCATCTAGCCGGTGTGTCGAACATTCGTAGAGACAGACGAAGAAAGAACTGCTTGGCAGTGAGCCATTTCAGCCGCGGAAATCGAAGCGATACCGTGGCACGGTGCATTCGTGCTGTTTTCGCGCGTGAGCGAAAGCAAACATCGCGAACACACTGGGACCAAGTCTCCGGAGGAATTCGCGTTCTTGATGGAAGATAGGTCAGCCGTGGGAAGAAATTGACGAAATATTGCGTGCATCGGTGGCTCTTCGCGTGAACCCTCTTCGACAAAGAGAAAGGGGTCGAAGTTTTCAAGCGAACGAATATTCCCAAGGCTGGACTAGTTTTCGGCATGGAAAGCAAAGCGTTTAACTTTGAAAGCGGATACGTCGGAGATCAAAGAGCTTGTTGCTGTTCATGAAGCGTATCTGTGGCTTTCGATTTTTGATGTTTATGCACATGTAATATCGTGGGTGGCTTCTTTTTGGCTGAAATGATTTTTTATGAATTTGAAAAGTTTCGAAATAACTGTAAAATGATTCAAATTTTTATTTTAAATGGAAAATATTCGAGGAAACGAAGTATTTTTGAATACCGAGGAAAACCTTCCTCGTGTTCTTATTTTCTAGATGGTGTTGCTGGCGTTTCAAATTCAGGTGAATTGGCTGGCAGCAAGATGGTCGGCGGAAATGAAGTTTTATGTTCCGATAAAACACAATGGCCCCTAAAATATGAAGAAGCCGCTCGTCTAATAGAGATATATACATTGATAGAAAAATAAGAGTAATGCTACCACCGAACGCAAAACAGATAGCAATAAGATTGTTTAGCTGGCGGTGTTGGTTGTTGGCGAGCTCCGTTAAAAGAGCCACCTGAAGCACGATCGCAATTTTACTCTAGCCTTACGTAGCTACATTTTGCTCTGTCCTGCTCGATAATTGAATTCCCCTGTATTTGTTTTATTAAACGTTGGAACGTGCTATAGCATACGGTGAGATGGTGAAAAAAATTAAAAAAAAGAAAAAGAGATGAAGGAGAGAACAAAAGGAGGGAGTAAAAAAATTGCAAAAGCCGAAGTGCAGTTGCCAAATATATCGAAACCATAAAAAAAATGGTCTATATGGAACAACTATCGTTCCATGCATTTTTGTCCCAAATAGGATTAAAACAAGAAAGAAAACACAGGGGAAGATAGAGGAAAAAGGAATTTGTAGACAGCACTTTTTGGGTAGAATTACTGCCGCTCTCGCACGTGTATCGTTTTTTCCAGTATCACTCTCTCGTCGATAAAATACAATTTCGCGATGGCTCAACGATTTCTGTAAAAACAGGTTTATTTTATTGATCGATTCCATTGCAGATGCTCTGTTTACCGTAACCATCTTTTCATCGTATTTTTTCCGGAAATTACTACCAGGGGTTATTTGTGGAAATCATACATCTCGTGAAACATTCGTTTCGAACAATGATATCGGTAATAATTCACTAGTCATACTATGCTGAATTTATCATATGAGAATCTCACGAGAAAAATATGATACGTTCATTTTTGTCAATTTTCTGGCTTTTATGTCATTTGGACATAAAGATAGGTATTTTGATATGAAATGGCTGAAGACTGAACGAACAGCTGATTCGAAATTACTGCTTCAACAATTTTTGCAATAAAACTCCATGAAAAGTTGTAAAAAAAGATATTACAGCGCAGAGTATAGACATCTAGTCGAAAACTTCACTGTTAAACGAGCGTGTGATAAAGTGGGGGTTGATTCGCGAATGGAGGAAGCATCGATAATCTCGTCGCGTATTATATCGGATGCGATCACGCTTCCCGTAGCCGGTGGCGATGGTAATTGTCGTCGTGACGGTAATTAATTTAGTCCAGTGGAAACCGAATGATACGGAGAACGAGCAAAAATTTTATCGTTCCGAAAAATATTTCACGGTTCGCCGTCGACTGTTCTTCCGGAACGCTGGGCTGTGGCTCGTTAATAGCGTTCAGCCGAATCATGCGTACTCTTTTTTTGAGATTGACTTCAAAACTTGATTAACGCGATCATGATAGTACTCAGAAACTTCCAAAATATCGTATTAACAAATACTTCTGTGAACCACTGAAATTTCCAATACTTATATATGACATCTTATATAGGATAATTTGAATATAATAAGCGTGTGGTAATAATATTATTTCATAGACATGATTAAAAACCAGTGTCCCCCATCAAACCCTTTATAACAGATAATTTCTAATAGTAAAATTCTTGCGTCAAAGAGCGCTGCTGTTTCATCCCTTAACCGTCACTTTCCCAATCAATGGTTCCACCGCAGCACGAATAAAATTCCACCCTTCTCTCTCGGGCCATATTCATGAAACAAACTCGAACGAGGCGACGAACAATGGAAGGCCAACGAACTATCCGAAAACTGTTCCGAATTCGTCGAATTGACGTCTCCATGGTACGTTAGAACTTCTTGTTTCCGATTATAAATTAATCTCAAGAGAGCATTCGGACAAATTGTGCATCAAAGGCAGACATCAATCGTCTTCGACGGAAATAGAAAGTCATTCGTGTTCGCTCGGTACGCGTTTCACGTTCTGCGGAAGTTGCAAGCATCAAGGATATTTCCTTGAAATATCCTCGAATTTAAATCCAAGTATCCCAGATGTGGATGATCATCCGAGCCTGGTGTGACTTTGCATATAACGGAATACTATACATACATCGTGAAAGTGTTAAAGAACAATTAAAAGAGGTAAACATTATATGCAATAGAGTGAAATTAACTTGCATTGTGCTTGAATACGTTAGTGATAAACGAAGAAGAACAAAATTAGAAAGACGAAGTTTCATTGGATTTCCAAAATATAAATAAATTATTTACGACACTTGTATATTATGGTTTATTAATATGTTGAAATCTTCTTGAATAGTGATTTTTATGTCTGATAAACGAAAAAGGATATGACTAGAGAAATGGAATTTTACCAAGTTTCTGGAATATAGATATATTCCTTATATAACGTCTTTATATCACGCTCTAAAAATATCGAGGTCCTTCTCAATTTTTGTAACCAGAATTTATCGAATAAGTAATCGTTTCAACCCATTCAACTACGTCACAGTGTTGAAATCTAGACGAGAGAAGGATGAAATTTCCGGGAAATTCGAAGTGAATTGAAACGAATCGCAACAGGGGAGACGAAGCACCCAGGAACACCAATGAAAGCTTCAATTTTCTCAAGTGTTCGCCGCAGAAACTGTAAAGACAATGAGAATACACCTTCCTGTTATAAACGAACGGAAATACAATCGGGAGTGTTTCTACTGTCAGTAACTGAGATCACAATAAATATAATCTAATGTTAGCGAAGCTTACAGAATAAATTTATCTTTGTTTCTCAAAAGCCTGGGGATCCTTTTTACGTGTTGTAACTGGCTTTGTTGCGTCCTGAAATTCCTTGTCTTCCGCGTTTAGCACGACCAGTATTTGAATACCTCTCTTTATCCTTTCTGTTCCAACAATTTCTTCCTTCGAACTATAGAAATATTTTCGAAAAATTCTTTACTCTCAAGCTGGAATCAGTCATTGAATTTTTACGAGAGAACGTACATCGCTTGGGAATCCGCGGAATTCGGTTGTGCTTCGTCGCTCGAAACAAGCTCTCTTTCGAATCGCTGCATTTTCGTTTGCCTTTTTTAGATCTAGATCGGTGTTCCACATTCCCGAATTAAATTTCGCCCAGTTAAGCAGATATAATTAAGGAAACACGAGGAAACGAGCTGATATGCGTTATTCTTCGTCGACGATTTATCTTGGAACTGGGAAGATCTTGAAAAGGAAGAAACGAGTTAGCATATGAACTAGAAACCTTTCATGCTTCTACTCTGCAATTATTTGAATTGTTAATTTAGAATTTTGTTATGTATTTAGCGTGTTTGTGGTATGTTTTTCATTGATATTTTTAATCATTCATTGATATTTATTCATATTAAACATAAATAAACGTATTATACATAAATATATAAATTGTATGGGATAATTATTCACTGGAATTTTAGTAAATAGCTCGCTTTTAAAGTATAGTCTTTATGGATGCATGTTAAAACTAATTATTTATTATGTGTCAACTTTCTATCAAATCCGCGAAATGTACGTAATTAGAGAAATTATTAACGAGTGGAATCGACGAATAAGAAAGGAACAAGCTGAAAAAAGAAATATTTCACGTAATAATAATTCTGGTTCCCCCCAATCTCATTAATTTATACCACGTCGCGTGAAACGGTACGCGTTGCAGATTTCTATCCTCTTTCGAATGGATCGGTCTCGCCAGAGATTAATCACGTTGGCTACATGCCGGCTGCTTATTTCTACGACTGGTACAAACGCGGCTGCTTTCTTTTTCAGCGTTCTATAGGCGCAGTCGAGGCCCGTGGCGTGGATAATAATTTCGTTGCTGCTCACGATGCTCATAAATTAAAGGAACGTCGGCCGACAACGCCTGTCCCGAAGGGAATATTTCCTCGTCGACCCTTGCAGGTCTAGGACGCATTTATTTTGTGCCTGAAAAACATCTCTCTGCTTTCTGTACTCTGCCATTGTACGAAAAAAAGGGACATTGAGGAAACGACGTAACAGAGTTGTTTAGAGCTTCCTGATCTTTTTGCTGTTGCATCGTTTCGCTAGATAATGGTACGGTACTTTAAAACGTGTCACTTTTTATATACATTAGTCGAGGTTAATTTTGAAATTGTAATTAAGACACTAGATCGATTATAGCCTCGAACACCAGAGTTGATATGTGCAGTTTATCTTAATAGATACGTCACGCTTGTCTTTTATCACGAAACGCTGCGTGATCAAATTTACAAATGGCTAATAATGAAATTTCGCCTACTTTATCTTTTTGTATCGTCGTTATTTTTATCAGTGCATTTTTGTTTGGAAATAATTGCAAACCGATTTCCATCCATAGGTACCGCCAAGTATAAATATGGTAAATTCACATATTAATTCAGATATGCCTAACAAAACAGATAATTGGAAAATTTAATAATACAAGATTATTCGAGTGGCCTAATCGTGTCGTCTGGTTACGAATATCGTCCTGTGAAGAGAGAGAGAAGATATTTTACATGTGAGAAACTGATTTAAGGTATTCTGTAGAACTAATCCGATTAATAAGGCGGCAGACAGCCAGTGTACGAACAACAGGTAGCTCTGCGAATTAATAAACCGATTAGATCGTGCGTGCACACGGTCGACCTGGACTCGCAAGAAATTAATTCGTTGCAGGCTTGAAAACGCGAATGGAACATGTTGCTCTAGATATATCTCAGATTTTCGGGAAATATTTATGGGGAAACGAAGGAACGGAGCGAAAGTAAATAGAAACTCGAGATAGTACTAGCATGTGGGTATTCTGAATATAATTTCACGTCGAATAAAGCTTTGTAAATATTAAGAGTGAAATTTAGTGAAAACGAAGGACCCCTAATTTGTGTAAATTCACAAATAAAGTTGGAAATATACAAATATGCAAATAAATCAAAATCTGGCGTCAGAATTTTTCGACTTATCTAGTGTTCTATGAGGAATCGTTCGCTTTCAGTTTGTTTGTTGTTCGTTAATCGGCGACGGCAAACTAGAGGAAGGGAAGCTGAGAGCGACCGCGTGATTCATAATTAAAACCGGCGTGGCGAACGACACCGTTGAAACAGACTTACGAAGCTAATGAAAATAGGAGCTTTATGGATTAATTAAGCGCCACGACACCAGATCCCAGCATTTGCGTTTCCCTTCGTAGACACAATTTGATTTCGTCTCGTGTCTTTTGCAGCTGTGCTGCAGCCTGTCACATTTCTCACGAAAGACGAATTCGGAAGATTTCACGCGTAATTCGGGAAATCGAAGCCCTTTGTCTTCGTACACGCCGACCTGGATTTACTTTCGCCAACGATCGTAATATATTTTCCATCAATCGTCCACGAGGAAAAAGATATTTGGCAAAAAAAGAGAAACTTTCATCCAAGTTTTCCCCAAATGTTCGATATTAACGACACTTTACGTGTTGAAAAGTTTTCCTGCGGATCCTGAAACTTTCCGATGGTGTGAGTTGCTGTTGGTTTATGACTCACCGCTTGATGGACTCTCTTGACGACTCGGAATTATCCAAAATGATATATTATCGTTTTATTCGAATTCTTAGTTTAAGAACCGCAGTGTCTGAAGCACAATAATTAGTTATTTCATGGTTATTACGGTGAAAAATTACTAAGTTCGAGCCATTAAGAAGCATCATCGAGGGCTCTGAACCCATTCAGAGGGCACACTGGATTCTCCATCACTGTTCGAAATCGACCACTGTCGAGCGTATAAAACATGGATTCCATCACAAACACAAATTCGTTCAACTTGCTTTTTCGCTCGACGCGCTTCGAGAATTACAAACTCATACTTTATACCGGGACGAGAAAACTCTCCGCTCGATTTTCTATTTCTCTCTCTCTCTCTCTCTCTCTCTCTCTCTCTCTCTCTCTCTCTGTCTTACTCTCTACGAGCTATCGACCGCGTGACAGAAACTTTTCCAATTATTCTCTTCGGCACATCGATACAACCAGCGGTAGCAATGGCTGCAACGAATATTTCTAGGCATCGCCGACCATGTGATTAAAACGGACGATCGCGCGTGATCGTTGAAACGCGCTCGTTTCCGGAAACCGAGCAGTTAATGCCCCTGGAAAACCGTTGCGCCGCAAACAATGGCGTAGTACCAACGACCAGATCGATCTGATTCGTAAAAGTACGATTGCTGACGCGGCTCGGATCGTCAATCCCATTAGATTGGTCAGGTACCAGAAGCTAGAAAAATCAACCGGCTTCGAGCTGATTCCTGATGAATCGTTAGATGTTTAAGCTGATGAGGTTCTCATGAATTCGCTTCTATGATGTTAATGGATTAGACTAGGTTCTGTACTTGGTCTATGAGAATATGTAGGTTTATTATAAAGAACGTTTTCTACTTTCCCGGTTTTAAAAATAGCTTATAAGCTGACAAAGTTTTGTAAAAAAAACATACAATTAGAAAGATAAACAACATTTTAATATCATAGCAAGCGTTATACATTATGACAAGCATTTGAAGTCTCGGTTGAAACATTTTTCTCTTTCCCTTTCCTCTATGCTTTTTTTCTTCTTTTTCTACATTATAGTACCACACTCACTAACAATAACATGATCTATTCCTGACTGAAACTCGGTGCAGACAAGTGGTATTTTTCTCGACCACTTTCGACGTTGCCAAGCAGTGGACTGAAACAGAGAACATGTAAAATAACGCTCATCGTGAAATGTGTGACAATCGTTCATGTATATATAATGTATACAAATGTACCCAACCGCACACATGGCAATTTTTATCCGCAACCAGCACATCCGCTTGTGTTATTTCCTTTGTCTGCAATGAAACAGCCCGAATAATTCTGTGATGTGTAACTTTCGATCACCATACACGCTTCTTTCTATGACTGTATTAAATCTATTGAAAATAACCAATCGGATCCGCACTCGTTCCATGTGCCGCCTTCTAAACAGTCAACAGTACTTATCTTCGCGCGAAAGAGCTCTGACTGCCTCAACATAGCTCTTACACAAAAGTAGGACGATTCAACGCTCAGATCAGTCCTGTAGTTACAGATCGCATTATCTATTTCACAGACGTGGCAAATTACGAATTCTACAGTAGCTGGCTGCAGTCCACGTACACGTGCATCTATCATCGTCGTTTCTCACAACGGTGTCTTCTATCCGCCAGGACAAATGACTTTGTTTGCGCCGTGAAACAACTCTGATGGAACATTGATTAGCGGGACTCGGAAGACAGGCTAACTTTGTTCCCAGCGTGGACAGGTATTTATGGTCGAAGCTCGCTCGTCCATCGGGCCAATGGAATTCCGATTTGGTGAATACGGCCCGTGCGCTCGTGGATGGGCGAAGTTTTCGCAATTTCACTTCACGGCGAAACTTTCTACGTTTCTGGATGGTCGTTAAAAGTGCTGCGACGGTCTGCAGAGATGGCTGGTTTCGTTGTTCGTTTTAATTAAAAAGATGCTTCGATGGGGAAACGAAGGTAGGAATTGGTAGTTGCAATCCTCGAGTCCGGCAATGGGTTGTGTTAAAAGCAGAGCAACGCGACTAGATTTGTCGAGTTATCAATAAACTTTTGTGTAAAATTTTCGGTATGTTAGAGAAATACGTTTGAATGTATAGTGGTATATATAGTAAACAGTAAAATATATTATTAACTGAATAAAAAATAATGTACGTGATCATTCTTTTTCTGTGTCTCGATTTATAAAATTGATCAGCATCATTCGATAAATCGAGTAGACGATCTAAGTCAAAAATTTTTATACGTAACACTTGTTGAATCCGTCGACAAAACATGGATTTCGTAATACTACGTAACATTATACATGTAACACCAATGTCGTTTATTTTCGTTTGTCGTTGATATTATTAATATCCTTAAGGAAGGGATATTAATTCATCTAATTTTAATATGTCAATATACATTGAGTTGTTTGAAGTGGAATAACGAGTTAAAATAGTCGTTTCGTTGAAAGTAACTGTTTGAATGTCCTCGTCATTTGAACGTTGTTTCTTCGAGAACGAATAAACAGCGTGTAAGCAACGGAATGACGGTCGTGAAAACTTTCGTGCCAACTGAAACGACATCATTTTAGATCTATACAGGGTAGTACACGCTTCTAGAGGCTGAGTTACTGGAAACTATAATCGGCTTTTGTGTGCTGATAAAGTAGTTCTAACCTCCGGGAAACGACGCGATGAATCACCTCGAAATTACAAGGATCCCTTGAATGTTCGCTGAATGTGTAATGATGTATACTATACCAGCAGAATTATGATTAAATTCCATTGTAATTAATTAAAGTCTGAGGTGCTTTTAATCTTAATTGAACGACAGGTCTAAGACATTTTATGTAATTAATCGTATCTTGTAAATTATAACTAGGACTACCGACCTGTACTGTGTATCCAAATATATTGTACAAAGATCATTAGACTTGAAGTAACATTACAAAACCGAATGCGTATACAGAATTATGCTTTAATGAAAGTCAACATTAATTTTGTCAGATGCACAAACTTATAGTGATGCAAAAACGACGAATAGAAGCCTCTTTATTAAAAATGACATAATAGATGGTAAACCCATAATCATGTAGAACAGTCATATAAAAAAATATTTACAATTATCGAGTTTCACGAGAAATATTGTCATCCGTTCTACAGACATGCTTCTATAAATAGTGGAACGAGTCGCAGATGCAAGTGCCTTAATATCCGCAGCACTAACCTCGCTTCCTGCTTTCGATAGAACTTCCCGATATCACGAAACTAACACACGCGCGTCGCAAGAAATATTGAGAAATATACGTCACAATCAATGTTAAATATCGATTAGAAGATCCCAATTGCATTCGGAATCTGTACAAATTCCTAGTATAATTTTTTATCAATTTTGGGGTTAAATTCTTTCTAACATTGATGTTCTGATCAAGAAATATTTTGACAACATAAAGAAGAATGTTTAACCTTTTGTAGTCCAATTAGTAGTCCACTAATAAAAGATTTGTGATAAAAGTTATTAAAAAAAAAACTCTGTAGCTATCGTGTTACGATTCGCAGTAAATCACTCATCGTAAACGCATTGAATGTGCGCGCACGACTGGGTAAAGGCAGAACCCAGGCCAGCGATGGAGACTGGAAGTCACGAAATAGCAGTAACGCGTATTCCTGACCCATGAGTCGGTTGGGTCGAATATATCTGCCGAAACGTGCCAGAGGCGGAATTATCGTGAAATATACAGAGCGAACACCAGCGAACGTGCATGCGATATTCTTCGCGCCGACCATAAATCATACTCGTCGAAAACGCGAATCGTTTCCGAGGAGGATTGGGAGGATTTCTGGTAATGCAATTACGGAATCGTATAATGGCTGCAGTGCACGACGAAACTTCGGCTAAGTTCGTTAGTTTCAGGGAAAATTAACGATACGTTTCGGTAGATAAACGATCGAATTCGATGGAAATTCGTGTCTGTTTATCGCGACGCGACGATGACTAAAAATTGGACGGTGGAAAACGGGAAAATGGACCGACATTAATGATTATAAACGTGTTTACTACGTTGACGCGTTTTACATTTGCACGTGCCGCTGTGATATTGAAGGACCTCGTGAACGCGAGTCCCTCGCTGTTGACGTTTTCGCGGTACGTCGTTTTTCACGTAAATGGCATTATGCGAAAACAAAGGTTCATTCATATCTGTTTTTGCTGGCTGATATTGATTGCGTTATTATAGTGCAGTTCGTTTTAAAGGTGAAAAATTCGTTGAAAGGTGTACTGTACATGAACCACTATGAAACTGAATAAGTGTCCAAACATTACTGACAGAATAATAATAAAAAATATTTAGAGTAATAATAAAATAAATGTAGATTATTGAAAGTTAGTAAAGAAAACCCATATAGAACTGTGTTACGAGTTAATGTCATAGGTCTTGTTGAAGTGGTCACCACTTATAAGAAAACTCTACATCTGGTCTTTTTAGTTTCTCAAGCACTGAAGCCATCGACAGCGCGTAGACAAAAGACTGCGACGAAGTCAGACCATAAACAGAAGACAAGCGATGTTGGCTTCGGGGTTTTCAGTTATTGGGTAACACAGCTAGCGTGCGGATCTGGACCAGCTCAAATTGTATTCTTATTTATAATTACACTTATATTTAAATATATTTTCTGCCTTATAATTTATCCACTAGTTTTCTCTGATTACACATCGAATAACCTCAACAGGTCTATACAATGTTTCAGTTTAAAAATGAAATAACTATGTTCAGAGACTAGACTCGAAGATTGTCTGGCCAAAACCAGGCTCATTCCACTTCGCCCGCCGAATCCGCTTCGAATTTCACATCGCTTTCCACCTTTGTTATCTTCAATTTCTGGTAGGAGACCGGTAGCTTTTATCCGGTCCCGATGTCTCGTGAAACGACAAGATAGGAAACGGTTGATCTTCGCCTGAAATTGGCAGTTAAAGACGAAGAAAGAAAGGCCCCTCTAAGACGCGTCGCAAGAAAACTTTAACGAACCAATTTGGCGCCAAGTGGTTGGCGAGCGAAAGGAAATGGACAGGACTCCGTGCGAAAGAAACAGCCGTTGACGACATTTCGCGGGATCTATTCAACGGAGCTGTGTGAAAATTCGATTAGCGTAAGAACTTTGCCTTTTTTATCATGTCCCGTGTAAATGTTTTTGCCAGAGACGCTTAACGAATGCCAGATCGTAAAAACGTCGCATCGCCGCAACGAAGTTCTCGGTTTAGCGATTTCCATCTTGGATGTCAAAGAAAAAGCGCGAGTACAATGGTAGAAAACATATTTAAACATCAAATAATTAAAAAGGAGCTTTTTATTGCGCACAATACAAATCCCTCTTAAATTTCGTTATCGCGAGACAAATACGTGAATCGTTATTCAGCTTGGAGACGCTAGTCCCGTTATTTTAATCTTGCAGGTTCTCGAGTTTTTATGCCCCGATTTTTGTTCTTATTTAAAGAAACAGGAAGATTTGGAACGTTTTATCTCATTCGCTACGAAAGACGTACTTACATATACATCCTCAAATATCGAATACATAATTATTTGCTAAAAGAATACGTACATGTCTTCTATAATACAGAATGATTTTTACTTTCATTTATGTAGCGACTTACTAATGTATTTGGACATTTACTAAAAAATGTCTATGAATAGATTCTTTGATTATACTTAAATATCATCTCAATAACGATTCTGTTATATTTCCCCTAAACTTAAGAAATTTTCCAACAATAGAAAGATACAGTTATGTCAAACATCCTATTTTTAATCTGAAATTAATCCATAGTGCAATATTAATACTCCTTTTGTTTCCTTTTGATTGAATTCTCCTTTTGATTGAATCCTTTTGACTGAAACAGCATCATGAATGTTTCATTGAGAAACAAAATCTCTGAAGATAAATCCATCGAGCGAATTCGTCGGCAACTTTCGAACAACTTGAAACACGCACGTGCGTGAAACGCATCTGCCATCAATCTCCATTGCGATTTCGGTTTTGTCGTTTAGACAGGGCTGACAACTGTGGAGGATTAATCCAGTTAGCCTGGCCACCGTGGACTGTGACTGATGAATGAAATCCGGGGTGGCCGACCTTATTTTGCGTCAACCATTGCCCCAGTCCCTCCATGGCGCCTGCATCCCCTTCGCTGCTTTGCCCACCCTCTCTTTCTCTCCCTCTGGTCTCCAGCAACCCTCCTACCACCATTCGAGCGAAGCTTCGAGCCCACACAGTCTGCCGCACTACTGACGTAACACATCCCCTTCTGACGTCACGACCTGGGAGCAACGTGGTAACCCTTTCACCAGGACAACGTCCTCTTTCCGTTTTTCCTCTCGTTGCTTGCACGCTGCTCTTGTGATTCTGCTTTTCCTCATCCGTTGTTATCAATCGTTGTATGCGGTTAATCTTGGAACTGTTTATGGAATCTGCCCTAATTACCACATTAGTTTCTGACAGCATTGTAGCGTATTGTTCTTACCCGCGAATATGTTCGTTCGGGAATTAACCCTTTCACGCTGCAATGTACGCAACACTGTATTCTCCTAAGTTATTAACCGACTGAACCAGTGGTTCTGAAACAATGCTATGTGTACCATTGGTGATATATTAGAGTGGTTGGGTGACACGTGGATAACTTGTGTAATATATTAGATTGTAACATACACTATCGCTAATAAGTATTCGGATAATTTAGCTATACATGACGGTACACGAATGTTGGTAATTAATTACAAAATCAATTTGGATTTGAATCTAACGTAGATTCGTGTAAAATTGTGATGTAGAATTCAATTTCGTCTAATGAATTTAACTCCGCGAAATTTTAAAATTTCCACGTTTTCGACGTTTAAAAGCTGGTGAACTAGAAAAATTTCGCCGTATCCTTACGAATCTACAAACCTCGCATGTACTCGTCAAAAATACCGACGTCCATCGTTCCGTTTCTATTCTACAATTTCGACAATTGCCAATTAAAACTCACCGAATCAATCAAACGTGTCTAGCAATAAAAAAATAGAACTGAAAAAAGAACCGGCTCTGATTCCTCCTAAAAAAGAAACAATTCTGCTTGTCACGCCACTTGCTCGTTTGCGAGCAACTACGAGCAGCGACGTGTCCAGAATATCAATTCTGAAATTCGGACGATTCGTTTAGGATGAAAAGTCGTTTCGAGTGAAAATTCGGTGCAACTCGGGAAGCAATGTTTAAAGCAGAGTTGCGACAATAGAGCGCAGAACTTTAATTAAGGTTAATCCGTCTTGGAGGGGGCGTGACTCGTTCGCCACGGACGTTGAAAAGTTCAAAGTGCCTCGGTGCCAATCTCGACCGCCTCCTATCGGCTTCCTGACGAATGAAAAGAAGCCGGTGATGTAATTAAATGATTCCTTCGGGCAATAGCTTTTGGCCAGCCGACGGCTCCCTCATTATCTAACTTGCCCGCAAACGCTCCTTTCCCCATCCCCTTTTGTCAGCTTGGACTGAGCGCGATGGATGCAATTCAATCCCAGGCGAAGAAAGCGAGAAGATCTTGAAAACGATTTAATAGACGTACCCTCGACACGGCGTCAGCTGGATAGACGATAATATCGTTAAAAGTTGGACGAGGCTGCCCTCTGGCTTGATCCTCGACTTTGTCGGTCGACTTGATGTATTCGACGAATCTTGTCCGAGTTCTTGGGTAATTCATTTTGCAATCATCGAATAATTTCTCGAAGCGCGAAGATGAGAAAAATATAAGATTTTGTAGTAATGATCCATTTTAAAATGGAAATATAAATTGCGGAGCAGTGGAATAATTCCATATAACGATGGAATAATAAAAAATAATTATATTAAAAATATTGATTTCAAAAGTGTACTTCTGATATTAGATACACCATTTTTTCACAAAATATTATAAATTTGTCATCTGTTGTTAAAATATCTTCTACTTATATTTGTTATACTTTACTTTTGGAGTCTTCAAATATAAACAGAAATTCATAAGTAAGTTTCAACGCTAAGATAATAGGAGGCAAGACAATTTAAAGAAAATTGTCAATGAAGGTAATGGGATATTGAATCCATAGAAACGTGTTCAATAGAAAGTAGAATGCAAAATGGTATCATGACGAAACAGTAATTTTGCGATTCCGTAATAAAACATTGGTGTATTGGGGTAAACGGGTTCAGATACATAATACTTTTATGACATTGTGTTACATCGAACCGACCGGGAAACAGAAATGATGCATGCGGTCGTACATGTACTTTCATCCAATTTCTCTTTACGAGACAGCAATGCGCGGAACCAGGATAGAAAAGCGCCAACCAGATTATAATAAGGTTTCCGGTTACCAGCGCTTGCATAAAGAATGCCCTTCGTTTATCGTGGCCACGATAAACAATAAACGCGACAACGTTATGAAACGGTGTCCTCTTAAGTTGCATAGTTCAGACAATTTCAAATGTTGATCACGTGAACCATTTTTTATATGAGTTGGTTCATTCACTCTCGTTATAACAACGAAAGGAAATACATATTTGATAAGGCAGAGCTTGAATAGAGAGGTTATCAAACACAACTGTGGTTAATAATATTAGGATGATAATAACAAGTTGATTATACCATAACTCTTGCTGTATTCGATGAAATATACAGCCGAACTATAACTCAGCCTTAATTTTTCAAACTATGAACTCTCGCTGCCCTTTCCTTTCTTAATCTATTACTCTTATATTATTATATTATATATGTCGGAGATGAAAGGACACCAAAGCCTACACAGCACAAGTTCAGCTAGCCTGAGAACCCGCTATAAACCTTACGATTTTGTTAATTAAGGTTCTTCAAACGGACAAGCAGTCTTTGTTCCAATTATGGGAAGATCGGAGAAATTTGTTTTTCTCACGAACAACTAACATCCTTCTCTAAACACCAACATGGAAATTGACCAATTAACAGCAGCGTCAATTTCCCTCACTTTCTGAACGAAGGCTATCCCCGACGAATCCAATGATCTCGTGTCCTTAGACACACGCCATCATAGTTATCCTCTGGAGCATCATCGCGACGGAAAGTCATTCTCTCTCGTGAGCGAGTATTAGCGAGTGACTTGTCGTCTTTACGCTCGGTGGATATTCCACGTTTTAACAAAGAGTTAGTTTAGTAATACTTTCACCGTAGCCAAGCAAGTCGATTACGACTTGGGCTTTGGAAGAAAGCGCATTCTGTTACCCCGTTGACCGCGGATTCGTTGTTGGACCTAGGATCATTGTCATTAGCTTCTCGAGTGTCTGACTACCGCGGTTACTTGTCAAATTCTGTAGTAGTCGTATTTGCACTAGTCAATGTTTTCTCCATTGCATATCAACAATGTGTAGTCCAAATGAGGATTCGTTTCACGCCCCTAACCCTAATCATAATGAGAACTCGACATATATTACTCTTATATTATGGTTAATAACCATTTAAACTTGCATATCGATGTCTTCTCATCTTTAATTTCTTTAGTTAGTTTAATCGAAGTAACTATTCTTACTTAGAAGAGATTCAAATATTTCGCTTTCGTTACACGCATCGTAAGTAATACAGTGCGAAGACATCCGCTTATATCAAGGAAAGACACGAGCACATGATAAACGATGGAAATGGCGTGATACAAAAACGTAAAATGCGCCATTCTCTACGGTGACAAAAATGACGCTTGGTCTATAGCAGCGTGAATAAAAGTTTCAGGTTAATGGCCGGCAGGCAACGACAGTTAAATCGCTGTTCCACGACGCAGTTTTATAAATGCAATCACGAGAATTTAAATGGTGGAGGCGTGCTGCGAGTGAAGCGCAAGAGTGGAAGGACGATGAATCCGAGGCGGAAAGGAAGTATCGTGCGTTTCTCGTGCCGTTCGTATTTCCTGCTCTTTGCATTCCTTTTACGTCCCATAAATTCCCGCCAGCTGAATCGCTAGTTCGTTATCACGATCTATGTTTCACAGTCGCTTCCGGAACGCGTTCAGGCGGTCTACCGAATGAGCGCCTGATATTGCAGAGAATGTTAATCTCCGCGGTTGATCTAGCGATCATCCGGTTTCGAATTTCGTAAATTTTGTACATAACATGCTGACTGTAAGAAACCTACTCGCGGAGGATCAATATAAATACAGCCATTCTATTATAATTATTTCAATATATAAATATAATTATATAAATGTTTAGAAAAACCTTCTTTTAAAAAAATTAGCATAGAAAAACAAGGGAAACAAGGCAAATTATTGGGAAATCATTATCCCTTATCCGTCCTTTGTCTTTGCTTGTTACCGAATTGATACATGCTCGTATCTATGGAGCTAAATGAATATTTTATAGGACTTGAATTACCATGAATTTGAAGATTGAAACTTTCCCTTTATAATGGTCTGGTTCTATTTTGATTCAAAACATGAGGTCTCTACGATACTTTGGAAAGCGGAGGTTTTTGTTAGTCAAATGTCATTCGGATCGAATTCTCTAATTTGGTGATCGAGGGTATAGAGTTCTCCAATTTGGAGGTCATTTCTCGAGATCGTATCGAGTTCTCTAAATTAATGGCCGTTTAGGTGGAATGCTGTAATTTGGATGTCAAAGGATATCAAGTTCTACAGTTCGAAGGTTATCTATGTCGAATTGTGCAATTTAGGAGTTGAAATTCAAATGTCAAGCACGTCGAAGTTTAGAACTTAGAAAACGTTCGATTTCTACCGAAATAAAAATACCGAATTCTATCATTTAAGGATAAAGAATATCCTGCAACCTTCAAAAGAAGCACATTTTTCGACTGAAAATAAATATTACAACGCAGCAGATATCAATATTTGTCTTTAAAACTCTAAAATCACTAAAGACTGCTGGGGTAAAACTGTTATTACATCAATTCAGAGTTCTCACGAGTGAAACATCTTCGAGACCAAAGTTCAACGCCTCGGGGAGCATCTAATCCTACTCGATGTCGATACGAGTAACAACTATCGAGTCCCTTGAAACATACTTCTTTGGTGTCAAGGTATCGGGCCTAGTTCCACGTCTCCTGAGTCCCATAAGTTCAGACTCATCTGTAGCTAGCCATATATCCAGACGATTTTCCAGAACGTGAAGAGTTTCCTCAAAATCTCTAGCTACTGAGGTACTCGGCGAACGTTCGTCCGCGAAGGATGCATTTAAGTTTTCAAGGACTCGCGCGATGTTCCGATCACGATGTTGCGTTAGGTTAGTTGCGAGATGTGCTTCGTCTGAACTGTAAAGGATCTTGAAAATTCACTGGAGCTTCCTGAAGGGTCGACGAGTAGATAAGGACGTCTAAACGTGGAAGATTTGGAAATGATGGAACATTAAACTCTCGTGAGTGCATTATGATGACGGAGATATGATAAAGATGTAAAAGTATGTGTACTATCTCGTTCATGAATATCTGGATACTTAAATGGAGTTATAGCGCAATAAAATCGTGATTATCAGAGCATGGATTATCAAGAACATTAATTATTGAAATTATTTTCTTTAGGTGTATAAAGAAGATTGGAAAATAAGAATAGAAACTGAAAGAAATTGATTCAGTTTTACTAAAGCTTCTGTTCCTGTTTAATATTGATATTGATAAAACAGTTCACAATACTCGTATACGTGGAGATACGGAAGTGTTAATCGTTTCGTAATTCGTTTCTTAAGTTTAGCGTACGATGCAGCAGCTCGCATGCATTTAGAATTTATTGTACATACCCGCGCAGGCTTAATCGCGATTTGAAATTTAAATTGAAAATAAACTAATGGCTAGCTGTGTGCGTTCTCGTCCGGAAATTTTGACTTTAATTAAATTATTCATAGGGGATGGTGGACAGGCCGAGCGGTGTAATCCTTTATTCAGGTTTAATTCCCTGGAGAATTCGTAATTATCCTTTGTCCCTATCCCTCGTCAATGATTCAAAGTGTCCATTCATGCTTTCCACGAACTTGTAGGACATATATCGACGTTGCTTGACATCATGGAGCTAGAAAAGTGCTATAATTGATAATTTAAGATTTTAAATGTTTAACATTTTAAGGAAAAAGAATCGAAACTTTATATTAAATACAAATTTAAACGCTGTAAGTGGTAAAATCATTTAGTTTAACTTTTGAGGCTAGTGGCCTAATACTTATGAATGGACATGTATATCATTTATTAACCTACATACGTTCTCAATTCTAAAAATCAAGGATTTATTATCATTTTCAAATTGATTAAATTCGATGACGTAATGAAACTTGATAATTGGCGAAAATTATCGCCAAATTAAAATTATGAAACGACGCTATAAATAATTTACGTGATCATCGGCGGGAATAAAAATCAGATAAGACTAACGAAGTGGCAGACAAGAATGTCGATGAAGCGTCTCATGCAAATTACCATGACATTTCATGAGAATCGTCCTTAACCTTTTTCCTCGCTGACCGAAGCTCTAATAGAAAAATCGATATTAATCGACCTGAAAACGATTCACACTATTCACTCGATCATGGAATCCAAACGACGAGGCCGTGTTTCGATAAAGTTTCGTTTCGTTATTTATCTTCGTGTTTAACTTAACCGATTGCCGTAGCTCAATTCGATTTTCAGTTTTAGTTTCTTGTTATTCTTCTATCCACTTCTGCCTCGCCCTTCGTGAATTCTTTCAGAAACTGTTCTTCAATCTTTCTTCGATTACCCTCTAACTGGATGAAACTTTATCGGGCCGTGTGTCTTGTTTAAGGAGCGGCAAAACGCAGAACAGTAGCCTTGTTATCGTTTCTGGTACTTATATAGTCTTGTTTGATACCCCGTAGTTGAGAGGAAAGGAAAAGAAGAAGAAGAAAGCGGAAATAAATGATGAAGATAGGAGAGAATAAAGTTGGCCCCATCTTGGCTTTGAAATCAAATAGCGAATACTGATAGAGTTTACAAGAGTAATCTTACAAAATGAGACTAAGAATGAAGAAAAAGGAGATTATGTATCTTTGATGAAAGAACTTTTCCTTATTCCATAACTAGTTAACGAAGAAAAATTCCCCATTTTAAGTGATACTATCCATCGTAATACTTCTACGATAAAGCTCCATTTACTCGAACTTGTCGGGGAACAAAACAGTTTATATAATTGGAATTCATATAATACGAGCTGAGAAATCCTTCGCGTTATCCATTATATTTTATTCACATAATAGAAGCTTGCGTTCAGTTAAATCGTTAAATAAAGTTTCGTTTCAATAAATAGAGTTCAGATAAATTGAGTTCCACTTTAATTTATTAACTATAACTTAATATAATTTTAACGTGACTCGACAAATAATTTATAACGCTTCGGTGCTCAAATTGAACCGATTTCGTTCACCTTGTTCCAGGTGAGGAACTGTGGATTGCTGGTGTAAGACCTCGGCCCCAGGAGTGGCCCGGGGGTTACCCTGGGGACCTTGGGCAAGTGCTTGTGCAAGGACGAAGCTGTTAAGAACGACGAAGGACACGGGAGGCGGAGGAGGAGGCCGCTATGAACGCCAGCGTCAACATCGAGAGGAACTCCTGGCGGCTGCCTCCCGACGAGACCGTCCAGGTCGCCGATCCCCGTTCAAAGTCAGCCCAGGTAAAAGAGGTAAATCGCTCCAGCAGTCCATCGTGCGTTTTCCCCCCTCAGATATACGTTGTCGATTCGAGATCGTTCGAGATTCGTCGTAACGCAGCGAAAATTCGTCAGGTTTTCAACGCATGATTCTGTCTAGTATCTCTTCACTTCTCTAACAATCACTGATCGTAGTTGTGGGAACTTCTATATGGGATCTGGCACCATAGACTAGTGCACAGGATGTAAAATACGTTGGTGTATAGTTTGAGGGATATTTTGGGTGAAATAAAAATGAGACGATCTTTGAAGATTTTGTGGGAATTTGTAAATAAATCTTTGTCAAGTACAGACAAACAAAACGTTCACGATTTATTGTTGTTGTTGTTATTGTATTTATTATTGTGTCGATAGTTTCGATACATTAATCTTCCTGAGACCTTCGAATTTTTTATATCTCAGTTTTCAAGCGAGAAAAAGATTTTTAATCCTTAATCTTAGATTCTATCCTTATTCATACAATTTTATTTTTAGAAAGCTTGTGAAATTGCAACACGAAAGGCTTGAAAGTATCATGTATTGTCAATTGTCTCATTTTTGTTAGAACAAGTCCCTTAAACGCGTGTACAATGGAATTTTACATATATCTCGAATGTTTTGTCTTTCTTCCTCGTAATACCGTTAGCGATATCGCAGTTATAATGGTTGACTGGTAGCAATGGTACCTAGCCGAAAATATTTTATAGTAGCAGTCACGACTAACTTAATTGAAACGCATGCTAGTACGAGGATTTTGCATTTGAGGTGGAATGAGATCGATGGTTGTGAGTTAGAATACTGAGTAAGATAGAATTTTAGCTGTGTAGCGTGTGCCATACTGTTACGAACATTATACAGAGTACGCCTGTTATATACATATAAAGGTACACGTTAACATAATTTCAAGATAACATGACACAGTTCAGACAGTTTCCGCACAGAAAATTCATTGGCGCAACATCGCATTTGGTAGTCGTTAACATGACTGTTAAATTAACTTGTTGATCATTAACGAAGCGGGAATAGCCGGCGAAATGCGTTGTCCCCTCGTTCGAATTGGACACCATTCTTAAATTAAAAATGAGTAGCTAGTGCAAATTAAAAATTATCGATTGCTGAGAATTTAGTCAATTAAACGATTTCAACATCTAAAAATTTGAAAATTGGAAATGCTGCAAGTAGGCGTGAATTTGAACGTTTGAAAATTTCAACTTAAAACTTGGATATTAAAAAGCTTAAAAGTTCAAACAGTTAAAGATCATAAAAAATTGTTGCTGACTATTAAAATCCATACTCTCGGCGAAAACCATTTACTCGAGATATTGTCGTGTTCAAAGCAGAAATTGCACGCATCCTTTTTTACGTTTCATTAACTGCGCTTTGTTTCGAGTACCTGCCTCCGGTTTACGAATACTTCTCCATCCGAAATAAGGACTGGTATACCGTTTCCACACTGGCGGAGTGGTCTTCTTAAGCAGCGATCTCTGAATTAACGAAACAATTAATGGAAAGGAGCGTGAATGAACGAGTCCGTAAAGTCGTCGTTTTTCACAGTAGCAACCAGTGAATTTTCCACAAAGACGAGCTCCAAGTGCCACTAGGAATTAAGAATTTAAGCAAAAGAGTTATAAACTTTTCGTATACAAGAACACTGATCGTATTCCTTATGTTCACTTCAGTTTACGTCTCTCTTACACCTTTATAAACGATCATATGCTTTCAACAATAAACGGAAGATTGCTATCTTCTCCAATATCAACAACGAATGATTTCTGTTTGTCCCGTGACAAAAATTCTAGTAGTAATTGATGCGTGACTTGTACATCTCTATAAATCTGACTATTTGAGATGCTCCTGATAATTAACAAGAAAATGTTTTAAACAGAACTTCACTGACATAAAAAGGACTTTCAAAAACATCATTTTTCATATAGAAACAGTAGTGTTGTATTTTTATATCTTTCTGATCATATTCCAACGAAATGCAAATCAGATTGAACAACATTCAACTCGAGCCATTTATCATCGATTAATCAAACTCGCAAATACGAAAAGCGTCGAACGTCTTCGATTGGCGTGGATTCGATAAAAAGTTCCGGCAGATTTAGAAGGCGACGTTGGAGGTCGACGAGAGAGAGAGAGAGGCGCGTGACTAATTACGTAGCACGAGACGAATCGGAGAGAAGAAGAGGATAGGCGAGAAACGGGTATTCATTATGCAAAGCTGGCTACTAGCTTCGCTCCCTTTGTTTCCTCAGCTCTCGTCAACGGCCACGCGGGAATTGACTGTCGGGAGGACTCGCGACTAACCGTCCTATCGTGTCAACTAAACGCCATGTTGCCAACCGAGGACACCTTTGAGGAGCCCTTGAGAAAGTTAATTATGCAAAGAATGCGAGAGAACAGCGTGGAGCGTTCGCCGAGAAACGACCCCAGCCGCGCCATCTCGAGATGGGAAACTAGCGCGTTTGAAGGAAATCTAGCCGACTGCGAGCTGCAGATAACTGGCGACCGATTTCCCCTCGCATAATTCACCGGTAACCGAGTATCCTCGGGGCTCTCTCTGCGTTTATCATTCGCATTCTTCAGAAACTCTCGGGTTTTCGTCGGCTGATTGCTTCTTCGGTTCGATTGAAATTTCGCTGGATGATGAGGGCTGTTCTCGGGGAAAACGAAGGTAAATATAACTGGAGGAAATTGAGAAATAATTATCGACCAGCGAAAGACCAAAGACATCGAAGTTTCGAGAGTTTCCTGGCGAGGTAGGAGCGCGGCGCTATGGTATGCGTGTACAGTATTGAGCAAAAGTTCCGGGATGCTTGATATATTTAGAATAGGAAAGAACAAACGTTGGAATTGTTACGTTGTAGAACATTCGTTCACACTTTCTTTAACCCTCGAATGCGTGATTTCTCCAAATATAACAAGAGATTTTAATATTGCCAATTTAAAAATGCATTCAAGTCTTTTGTATCTTTATTTGGTAAAAATATTTGTGCCAAATAGCGAAAAGATACGTGGAAGATATATAGACACATATATTAAAGTCGTAAATTAATTATTATAATAATTATAATATACTTCTCTGTTGATTAATCAAGCTTGAAGATACGATAGCGTAATGTATGATAGCGTAATTTGTAAAATATTTTGACTTCGTATCGTTTTAAATATGCTATATGTTATATGACGAATGCTAAATTTATTTTAGTAAAAATTACATTCAAATAAGTATACAGTGACTTATGGATGGTAATACATATGCGCCATTCCACAGCGGTCTTTCACTTCTCGAGTCTGACTCGCGCGAGCCTATACTACTCGAGCGATGGCTGGCTTGTGTGCTATACACTCGTGCCGCGGCTAAGTGGCAATCGACGTTTATTAACCGATCAGCGGGTTGGTTACACGGGTACAGTCGATCGATTGAAAAACGCTGATTGCCGGTTACTAGATACACGCGTAATACACGAAGTCGAGGGCTTTCACCAACTTGCGGATCGTCGATTAACGAACAATTAATTCAGTCATCTGCGAAATTGCCCAGAGAATAGCCGGAGATTCGAAAACACGATATTACCAGGTGTATCGACAAATTGTTTATCTCTCAAGCCTTTTTTATCTTTCTAAGTTTTATTGTTATCTTTTTACGGCGAGTGGTGGCTAGGTAAAGAGAGAATGTTATTGAGCTAGCTTCAAAGAGACATTCCTGGCGTACCACTTACGAACCGTCGATAAACGAACTATTAATTCGGTCACTAGCAGAACAGCTAGGTCAAAGACTCGAAAATACGATAACAGTATTTATAAATTTACGTAGCTTTATTACGTATAGTTTTATCGTTTTTATTGCTTGCATTTCACGGTGAATGACAAGTAATGGAGTTAATGCTGAATTTGCTTAAAATATGAGGGCAGAGATTCGACAGTACAATAACAATAAAAGTATCTATAAATTAACGTAGTTTATAGCTTCACTGTGATTTATCCATAGCGAGTAACGTCTATGGACCGAGAGAATGTCATCGTGCGTGCTTCAAAGAGGCATTCTTGGCGTAACCTTAAAAGGAGAAGTTTGGAAATAGTTTACGCGATGTCGTAGAAAATCCCACAGATCCTATGGACCTGTATATAACTCTCTCTCTCTCCCTCTCTTTCTCTCTCTATCTCTCTCTCTCTTTCACCGATACCACTATTTATAAATCGAACTCTGGTAAATATTACGTGTGCGCGTATGTACGTACAGTTATAATTCCCTAGGAACGGCGAGGCGCGGAGAAAGCGGCACTGGAATTCCGGATCGATAGAACTGAAGCCTTCAGCGGGAAAATCTAAATTTATACCGACTGTCGGAATACAACTGCGTGTTTGGATAACATTTACATACCGCGCGACGTTGTCGCGCGACGAGAGCAACGGGCTCGAGCGAATTTTCAGGCGCATGCAGATTTATTCATGAAAGACCACGTTGCAGGACTGTGTCGTCAACTATCCCTATAACTGGCAGGAACTCAGCGGTCAAATAATTTTCATCGCCTTCCGGTATCCGGAATTATTTTATATAACACGTTATATATATACATCTACTTGAGTTGGAGAAATTTGCGTGGGAAATATATGAGATTATCGCAGCCATCCTATTATCGCCGTTGCTTGTTAAGCGAGTTAACGTTCGACGCTGTGAAATAGCAATTTCATGGTTCTCGTTTCTTGTGTATATTACGAACAAGTACATTAGGCAGAAACGATATAATGTGGGTGTAAAATCCGTTAGATACTAAAGCTTATGCGTTTTGAGAGATGAAGCATGTAATACGAGATATTTTTAGGGCGTAATAAACTCGGTAATTATTCATATAAGTAATTATTCAGATTACCGATTATTTTCCAACTTTCTCTATTTGATTCCAATTGATTTTTCATTTAGGTTACATTTCAATAAGGAGGGCAGTCGACTCTTTTCAAAGTCACCAATTGTCTTGTTCATCTAACCTTTTTAATAAATTCTGAATATTAAATGAATGTTTATTAGTGCACGCTAGTGAACATTTCTCGATATCATTTCCATTCTACCATCAAATATTCCATCATATTCCGGTCCAATAGACCACAATCGTCGAGGTTGCACTTTCGAGTTCAGAAATTCTCATTATCTGGAAACAGACGTGGTCGTGAAATGAAATGACGCGGCTCCTCGGAGGAAGTTTGGTGCGATGATCGGCAGGGAAAAGTGAGACCCGATGGCAAAGGTCGCCGTTTCGCGAGATTGCATCGTGCTCGTTAATGAATCGTCGCGATAACGTCGCTGCCGATCGTTAAACGCGTCGTTGTTGGGCGCGAATCGCCAGCATCACACCAAAAAGGACTCGAAAAGCTTCCAGCTGTCAACCACGACCAATTATGAGGGCGAGCGTGTTTCTCGACGGTTCGGCTCCTCTCTCAAAAGGATTTTCCTGTCGACTCTTCTGTGCAGTTCGGTGCATGGCTAAATTGCACCCCTGGTGGACTCCTTCCAGGCATTATATAGACATACCTCGATATTTCTTCCACCTGAAGCTGTCTGTGCTTTTAAACACGTGGAAGGGGTGGCGGAGTCTGACTCTAGTCGATTCGTTTTGCTCGCGAATTTTTTGTTGAACAAAAGTACTTTTCTAACAATATCTTATTCTTTTAAAGAAAATATGATAGGCGAAGGAATAACACGTTGAAACTTGTACACATATACATAAAAAAATCAAGTGATTTTTTATAATCAGTAAGAAATTCTTAAAATCGTTTGATTACTATGTTATTTAAGATCGTAGGGCATAAAGAGATCATATGTTCAACATTGCAATTATAATCTCATCAATTATGTATATGCTGGCTACAAAAAGTATTTTCACGTAATTGTGCCTACTAATTAATTAAGCCCAAGTATCCCAAATTACATATTACTATTATACATAATTACTATACATATAATTATTTAGCATAATTGTTGATTCATTATTTTTCTAATAATAAAAACATCCAAATACCTTTAACACTACCAAACAAAAATTAATGTATATACTACCAACTAAAAAATATCGATTTACTTGATAATTTTTTTACAAATTTTCCTAAATACGGGCCACCACTTTAATCCCCTTCTTAAAAGAATTTCGCATCCAGGCGAAAAATCTTTTCACGCGACAAGCTTCGAAATATGCTCGCCTTCACACAGGTCACCGCTAGGCTACAAAGTGACACGGGCCAACTACCTGTTTCACGGTTGTAAGAGCTGTCCACGAAACTGGGAACTCGTAGTTTGAGAGGATGGGGCACCGCGGAACTAGCGAATAACATGATGGTGGCTACGGAGGGCGAGAAAGCGAGCATGCATAGAGAAACGCGGAATCAACTTGAAATCGCCATTCAGTATGCGGGTGAGGTCGAGGCCTCTTTGAAACAGTATGCGTGCGGCTCACTATGCCCATTACACAGCCTCGGGAAACTGAGCATACTGAAAGCAACAATTGCTCCGCTTGACCCTTTAATCGTCCGTGTTGCATGTTATCTAAGGAACTCTCTGATAAGAAGTCTCCGTGGGATCTACTTTGAAAAGCCTCGTAGAATAATTAACCTGTGCCTGACAAATGCCAGCTTGTTGTAAGAAACATCCATGCGATTTTGACGAATGATGACATTTTAGATGAATAAATTATAAAATTGTTTAGCAAATTCATAGCGAAAGTTTATTAGCAAATCAAATTGGAATTAAATCTTTTGTCATGTATCTTTTTAATAACGAATTCTTTAAAATAACTTTCACAAATACCTGGAATATTTCACTTCTTATCCATATCCTTCGAATAAGCTTCAGATTTTTGTTAGAGAATTGTCGATAACGGAAAATGAAAAAGAAAACACTTTTTTTCATGACGACTGTTCATTTGGTACAGACGGGAGCAACAGTGCTGCCCTCTGTTTGGTCGATATCGCCTCTTCGCGTTTCTTCGCGACATCATCCTCGCGATAATCTGGACGTATTAATCAGCTGGTGAAATTCGGGCCACGAGACGGTGGCTGAAGATGGATCAATTTAGAAATCCTTCTAAGTTTAAATTATTCGATAGTTATATCGGACGGCGACGAAATGGACTGATAGTACGTTCCGTGTCGCGCCAATTTTGTGTGATTTGTCGTCCAGGGCATATGAATCATAGGTTATGTTTACTATACAAATTAAATAAATTATGCTTCATAATGGCTATAATATCTCAAAAATTACTATTCTATGGAAAAATACCTGATGTATAAAATAATTCGATGTACTTTGTAACTGCATATAATATGTACAGTGATTCGCATTAATATTAATATTATTTAGTTATATCACTTGTTATACAAAAAACCATATCCATTAAATAAATCAAATTTATATTTCTGTTAACTACGACTGTCGTGCTATATTAAAAAACAATTAATTCGATAGCGCTATTATGAACAAATATATAGAGTAATAATTTCTCGAAAACCGTGGTGTTCGAATATTGATGCAAATCAGTAGATTTTATAATTTCCTTTTATTTCATCTTTCTGAAATAGAAAATCCAGCACGGATCAGCTGTGATCCACGTGATACGGAACGTGCTTGAAGCCAGATAAATATTCGACGAACCATTTTATTTTCTCGTGTCTGATCGATACTCTGATACAAGAACACAGTAATGAAACGATAAAATTAAAAGAAGGAGGCATATCTTCTCCACCTGGATTTTAAGTGAAACAGAGACGACAGATGAAACGACACGTCCGTTCGATTATCGACCCCTTTCGGCGAGTGCTCTCCTGACCCCTGAAGGGTCAGCCGCGCGAGGGGAGAATCGGCATATGTTACCCCTTTGAGTTTTCTGGCTCGGGCAAAAAGAGACGGGCGACCGGAGAAGGGTCTCTCTTCAAGCGGCGAAAAGGCACGCCAGTTAGACATTGTCTTTCGGCCTGAACGGTGCTGATCTAAGTCGCGAGAGTCCCACGATGAAAGCTTGCGCACGGCTACACGGAACGCTGGTGAGCTAATCTCACGTATTTTTCACGGATTCGTTTCGCTTGAACCTTCTCGATCCTCCAAGCACGTAGCTTAAATTTCCAGAGTTAGAGATTTTCTCAACTAAATTGTAGAAATCAGTGGGCTCTTAGCTGTATCCGGCCCATAAATTCATTTTCCTTTTATATACACTAGACGTATATAACATTTGTAACGAAAGTATTTGCATATTCATAGAAATTTGTATACTAAGAGAGACACGAATCCTAATCCAATCCAAGGATTTAGGTCTTCCAGTAATAAATTACAAATTCATGAAGTATTGCGAGAAACTAACGACGTATGGTTGACGTTGGAAAATTTAACAAAAAGACAGCCTTGGTAAAACGTAACTGGTTATAGGTATTGGATTTCAAAATTGCCCTTATATGAAAAACGAAAAAAGATTCAAAGACTTATTATTCCTTTTTGTGGTCTTCGTACAAAGATAATTTATTCTGAATATAATACATAAATTTGCGATATTATAATATCAAAGTATAATTAAGGTGATTGGGTTTTGGTATACCCGGCGAACTCCAATTTTAAAGCTATAATACCAATATCGAATCAGCCTATATTTTACTGCTCGTTCGTCCAAAATCCCGCTGATTAAGCGAAACCGTGACGTAACCATCTGGAACATCAATATTGCTGGCGGTTTCATCGACCGGGTATCCACTCGTGTATCGATCGGATCTGCCGACGATCCCTGCGATTCATCAGCAAGCTCAAAGAGGCGCGTTACTGTCAACGATTTCCACTACACGAGCTACCGCGTGTGTATATAATTTATAACACGTTAAGAGAGGTACGGCGAGGGACAAAGAGAACACTGAGGTGTGGAGGGCAATGAGCCAGAAAGTCTGGCAGAAAGATTCTTCTCAGTCGATGCTGGTTGCTCGGTGACGAAGGATTATACTCGTTCGATACTCGTGAATATAATACTAATCAGCGACGATATCCTAGTCGTGTAAGAATGAAGCATTACGTGCACGAAATCGTCAGTCTCGGTGAAACATTGCGTTGATCCGTGCTATTTCTGGAAGCTAGTGCTGAACTAGAGGAACAACGATGGCCAATACGCCGCTCAATCTGTCGGAAGATAAGCAAGCAACTTCGTCTTAAATCACTTTTACGCTTTTCATGTTTGAATTTTCACGATTTTCTTTATATACGTTTATTTTTAGTAGTTATAATTATCTCACAATGCGCAGTTCCTTATTCTCGTTTCATCACACTTTATTTTATCCTACGACATTCGCCATGTTTTTATTCAGCCTTCTAACATTACAGTAATCCACGAAAGTATACTAATACTTATAGAAACCTTTCGTTGCTATATTGTACGTGTTATAAGAAACATTAAAAAATTTCATTTGCGCTGTACTGAAACTTCTGTTTATCAGACTGATATTTGTTATATCAGAAAAAAATTTCCACGCTGAATATTTAAATACGTTCGTGAACCACCGTATCCACTTACCTATCACAATTTTCGTTAAAAAAATAGTTCGAAAAATAGTTTCACTAAAGGACTTTTAACGTGAACTCAAAGTTTCATAAGATTTTGAATGGAAGTGTTTATTCTGAATTTGATTTCGTTGTACGAGAATTGGGAATGCTGACAATACATAGACCGTCCAAGATTCTCTGCTATTGCTCAATTGTCGGATTTACGAGTGTTTTGGCAGTAACTGCACCCTTATCTCGTTAACACCGCCCACGCTCGCATGATATTACTGTACAGTGTTCGTCACACTAATGCGTCCCGACGGCTCGACTTTCAGCTACGAATTATTCGTTATCGAAGATAATTTGCTTACTTTGTCTCGTGATTGATTATCAATGTCTGGTACAAGTTTGGTGGTGATTTGGAGAATTCCATTTTCTGGAACAAAATTTCAGCTAGTATCTTATTAAATGATTAACTCACTAATGAATTTCATATGAAGGTCGTAGGTGAACGAAATCTAAGTCAGATTTCTCATTTTTCATAGAAGAGCGATTTTAAAATTCAATAAGCTCTACAGTAAAAGATGTGAAAAACCGGGTAGCCTCAGATAGTTGGGCAATACTTTCGATTAGTTTCGTAAGCAACATCTTTACAGTCTGGCTAATAACTTTTTAATTGAAATGCTTGGGTTTAACGGTCGTAAAAATATAGGAGCTTTCGAATAAAGTCGTCGCTAAGCGAGCAGCCTGCTCGTCAACGCTACCTACAAATTTAACTGCAGAAATCTATAAATGTTGGCCCGTGAAGCTTACTTTATTACCGAATCAGTATGGGTCAGTATTTTCTCAAGTGTTCCACGAGCATTCTTGAATGTACTATAACAGCATTCTGAATCTTCGAAGTTCTTGTCCGAGGATAACGAGCGTTGTTCAATTAGTAGCAACAACTTTTCCACTACAATGGCCAGTCCTTCGCGAGAATGAATCGGCCAGACAGAAGAAACTCCCAACGATTTCTTCTTAATATCAAGCTGTCTTCGATTGATTACCAGTCAAGGAATGCTTAGAACACGAAACATATTTCCCGTGAATTCAAAACTGGACGTGGCTCGTGAAAGTACTTGAAGCTTTTTATGAATATATTGGATACGTTGTATAAAGCATTTTGAAATATCATGAAATGAGACACGGCTATCATGATTATATTAAATGATAAAACTTAAAATGCCAGTTTTCTTCACAGTGTATTTATTTTAAAAAATAAACTATATCGTGAAATAATATTCTGTGACGAGTCTGATAAAATATCAATCTTCCTACTTATAGTGTTGTAATTAAATAACGCATTGATAAAAATAAACAAGTGTCTATATACTTTTGAGTGGTTACGAATGTTCAAATCGATAAAGAATTTCGTAACATTTTATAGGAGATTATGTACGTCCATAATCCTGGAATCTTTTGGAATCCGACAAAGCTGTGGTTGGATACTCCGTGACCTGATATTCTCGCGATCATATCGGTTTAGCCAATAAAACGTAAGGTTTATCTTCGCGAAATTTTCCGCCCATCCTTTCATTTAGCCGTCAATGAAATCCAGCAGAAAGAAAGATTGGCCTGACTTATCTCCTCGCCACCTTCTTCCTATTTTGTCGTTCTTGTACAGCTTAGTTTCTAGTAGAGACGTTTCGTTTGCAACGAACTGACAATGAACATTCAATTACATTTTTACAATCGTTACAATTGTTTTTACAATTGTTGTATGTTAGATCCTTGAACGAGTGCTCTGCTAATTATAAAATGAAACGTATGTGCTAACTATGTCAAGTAAAGAAAAATTAGAAATTTAATGAATATCCTACATAAAACAAATATTTCAGTCGAGTGAATATTTCAAAAATAATGGAACGGTACAAGATTTGCTTACGCTAAAATATACAATATAAGCTTCAAAGAAGATTGCACAACAGAACCTCAAACCACCATACAACGTAACTTTACCCCCATACCCAACGAACCTTTCTCTATCCCTGGTGCAAACAACCGATCACCACGACCTCTTGACACGGAGACGAACATTATAACCCTACGACGGAGGCAAAATCCATTGCATTTCCTTCGCTACATATACTTCGGTGGAGCCAGGATCTCCCATTTATCTTTATCGAGGGAAAGGGTATCCAAGTATTCTCTTCACTAAAAATAGAGAAAGAAAAATAGTAAACAACCAACAAGGGGATCGATAGTGCTACTATTCACCAAAAGGAACCGGTTTGATTGGCGCAATAATTAGTTCGATTAGGTACTTTAGTCCCGAATTCAATCAAGTGTCACAGAATCCTTGATATCTTTGTCTTCATATATCTGGCCTCATCAATCAAAACACTTTTATCGTTTTGATCGTATAAATCGATATGAAATGCAATGATGGATTTAAATTGTCAAAAGGAATTAATCGACCAGAATTATGTGCTCGTGATAACGACCTAAAACACATAGCACAAATATTAAGAAGTTAAAATAACGAATTAAGATTTATACAGGGTGGTTGGTAACTAGTGGTACAAGCGGAAAGGGGGTGACTCTACGCGAAAAAAGAAGTCGAAAATACAGAATAAAAATTTCTTTTTTAACTTTTTTTTCTTTTTAATTTTTCCATTGAGACAACGATCTACAGTGAGATCCGTTATAACGTACCGCACGCGTACCGAGCGAAAGTTCAAAGTCGATTTTCTCGAAAACAAAGCCACAAACGAAAAATTTTTATTCTATATTTTTTTTCGCGTAGAATCACCCCCTTTTCGTTTGTACCACCAGTTACCAACCACCCTGTATATCGCTAAATCGAAAGTAGCGATGACAAATTTCATAATTATATTTTGTTTGTTACATATGCAAGATTATATTACCAGCAATCGTACAATGAAGAAATATTAAAATAGAAATTTTATCAATAAAAATATATATGCTAATTATTATTTTTCTATATTCATTTTTATTCATATCATTTAATTTAATATAAATTTTAATTTAATCCTTAAATTTACAATTTAAAATTTTCACTTAAACTATATTAAATTTAATATTAAAAATAATAATATTACAAGAATTTTTAATCTTCATAAATAAATTTACAATTTATGTTTTTCTCAGACATAATACTTTAAGATTTTAAGTTAATTAAAACTATTAATCTTCAATATTAATTATATATTTAAATTTCATAAATCTTAATAAAAAAATGATTAATATCTACTAATCATAAAAATTTTGTTTGTTATATATGCAAGATTATATTACCAACAATCGTGCAATGAAGATGGATTACAATAAACATAACACAAATATATCAGCTCAATAGGATCGGAAATGATTAATTCTTCACTTAACCAATCTTTCTCAGAGAATATCGAGAGAGCTCGAAGTTGGTCCGACTCGGAAAAGTTTCGTCGCCTGAAGGAGATTGAAAATGCGCGCATTATTTCCATTGAGAACGCGGCATCGTTGTAAACATGTAAATATCGCGGTTGCAAAGCTCGTGAGTAACGACGACTCACTACAAGTGTTCGCTTCTACTCGTTTCTCGCCGCGCGACATTAGCGTCTGACATTATTCACCGGAGAGACGAAAGCTGGCGCAGGTGAACGCGAGCTTTCCAACGGTGAATTTTACAAAATTCCCAGCTTTGCTGATGGACGACAGAGCGTTCAACTCAGTGGGTATTTTCGACGAATAGAAATTGAATTTTGGGTGGCCACATCTTGAGGAAAACAGGCAGAAAATTAAAAATTTGGAATAAGTTAGAAAGATTTGGATTACATACTGAGTTGAATAGTGTTTGTTTTTAGTTTTCTAGGACAAAATTTCCTCGGATAGATCTGATCGAAGCATAGTGATGTACCACGTGATGACGTAAAGGCGTTCGTTACGAAATCGTACACACATTTCCCATTTACACAGTTTTCCAGAATCGCGAAGATCGACGTTGAACAGTTCTCGAGACTCAAAAAAAAAAGATGCGAATAGATTGACGAAAATCTGTAGTAGATCAAAATTAGTATCTTTCGGTTAATAGTAACGGCGATAGCTTAAGTTTTATTTGGCTTTAGTTCTTTGACTCATTCAGAAGCAATATCGATCATAAATTAATCCATAGATTAACAAGTAGGGAAACGTAACAATTTTACAAATTTACAATTTTACCCACGAAATTCGATTTAGCTTTCATTTTGTATACAATATTTACGAAAAGTTTCACATTCACGAAACCATTTTTTGAAGCATTCGAAGAATAAATCAATAATCCACGGCTCATAAAATAGCTAGAAACGGTGAAAATCACAGTGACGCATTTCGTTGTTTCCTCGTTTGCTAAAGATAACAAATCGAACGGGAGACCAGGCATTCATTATCGAAGAAACCATGACGAGGACTGTAATTGCAGAGCAATTATTCCGTAACAGAACAGAACAATTCTTCACCAACGAGGCTCGAGGCTATGCTTCGAAACGTTCGACCGCGACTATTATCTCTATGGTCGATTAATTCCAATCCGACGATACGTCAATCGACGCGAAGTTGTGTTCACTTTCCGTCGTTGCATTCGCAAAACAACGCAATAGCATAATCCAGACGCAACCCTCTGTGGCAGACATTTCTTCGCGAAGGTTCCAATTTCCAGTCGTCCCCGCATAGTAAAGGGTCGCATTGCTGCTGGAATATAAAAGCAGAAGTCGCTCCAGGGAGTCGGCATTTCATATAGAAAACGTTAAATCCCTTGGAAGACCGTGCGCCATTTCTCGACGTGTATCGAGAATCGATGCACGACGAGAAGAAAAACGTGATACGTGAATACGTGCACGTAGCCAGGAATTAACAGTTTAAGGGGGTATGCTCGTGTTTAATTATTATTTTTTACACTCACGTCTGGTCTTTTTGCTGAGAAACTGTTAGACATTTCAGCATTAGCTCTTTTATACGTGTTTATCTATAAATATTTACCATTATTTTTTAATAATGATAATCAAAATTGAGTAAATTATACGTAATTGCGTATGAATTTGCCTTATTGACTAACGTAATTCCAAACAGTCAAAGATCGTGTGTTGTCGTTCATCTCTTACGAGAAATATTTCTGAACCAAGAGATTGAGAATTTGAAGAGGTATCACGATCGAGAATGAAAGAAATTTGACTTGACTGTGTAAGATTGATTTTCATGGAAAGGAGATTCACTTGAATTCCTCGAGGACCATGTATAGACTTGGCGAAGCCAGCACGTTTCAGCGTCCCCGAATCTTCAAGAGTGGACAGCGTTCAAACGAGAATGCTATCTGAATAACAGAACTGATAAAGTATGAATTATTCTTAAATCAGTTCTATCTTTTATCTATGAAGACGGGATAACGTGCTTATCCTTATTCTTGAAGAAGGATAATGCCCCATTCGGATTCAAATTTATTCGCGAAGGAAGGTTTATGGTTTCTCATTCCAGTCTGTTTATACCCATTCTTTCCATGAATGCTTTTTTCTTATCTTTCAAGTATCATTTTCAACATCTTTTATTATAAAAGCACGAAATCAACAATTCTTTCTGAATTATAATTCGTAGTACTTAATAACTCAGCACTACTATAGATTCTTTATTTTGAATGTTTTACATATTTTTGAAAAAACTTTTATTTTTATCATTTTTTTATATCTTAGGATTTAAAAGTACAATTCTTGGACTTCGAGGCATTATAAATGTAGAAAAGCTCTCAAAATTTATATTTCTATATTGAAGATAAAATAGAAGAGAATACCCTGTAGTTCAATCTATTGAGAGGAATTCTTCGAACCCTATGTTGCCACTTTATTCCGAATGCAGTAGATTTTGTACCGTTTTCCGTAAAATAGGAAATAAAATACAAAGAATAGCTGCGACAGACGACTGAATTAAATTTCAGAGAAGGCACAACCTAAAATTAGATTCCAAATATAAGACACAGCAAGCTTCGAATGCAAATGATTAAATAAAAAAATGATTAAAAATTGAAATGAAAAAAGATGATTAAATGATTAAAAAAACTTAATAATTTTTTGTATTGATAGCAAACCGCGATCAAGTGAAAAGTAATCAAATGAACTTGGCAACGATAATCGCATTTGTAAAAAAAAAAAAAAAAAAAATACATCAGCAATCTTGTTGTTTCTAAAATCTAAATGCCGCTTATATATATATATATTTCTAAAAATCGTGCATCAATATTGCCATCGATATCCATTGGAAAAATCGCGATCGAATTATCACATTATCGGTGGCACTTCACAAGCGGACCGTTCGAGATAGCTATGTCGCTGAAAATACATTTATTATCTCTCGAAGCATAAGGATCTGTAGAAGATGCGAGAAGAAACTCTGTGAGAAGAGTGGCATAGCAACTCTGGCGGATATTTTCTTACCGCGAACGTACTACCGTCGTACAGGGAATATTATATTTTCCTCGCGCGCGCCCTACGCGCGTCTTTCGTATTCGCCGCGCCCCGTATCATGCTAATACCATCGTGGCAGTGTTGTAACACTGCTATTTTACTATTCTGAAAAGCGTCGTCGTGCAGGACGTGTTTACCGGCAAGTTCTGAACACGTTTCCGCGCATGGTGTCGCTTGCTCGCGCGAATATTCTTCCCTAAAATGCATCCACGACGAAGCATTCTAATATTTTCTTTACTGGATCCTTGAGATTTGACATTATATCGCTCGGTTATTCATTTCGATAAACAGTTAATAGTGTATAATAACTTTATTTTAATACATAATTTGTACATTAAATAACACACGAAGTGGCAAACTTTCGAAAGATACATCGATTGTCGCTAAGCTACTCTATATGAGGATAGCAGTGGAATTTTCCAGCATGAATGGAAATTTTGTTAGAAACTAATAACGTGCAAGTACCGCAGTTACCCTGATATAACGAGATCATAAATTCAAGCATCGGATAACGGCATTGATTGATGCAATGACATATGACTGTGCATGCAATATTTTATCTTTTTGAACGCTAGCTGAGCTTGAGCTAAAGCATACTTCATAAGATTCGAACTAAAATTAGATTGACATCAATTCATTTGTCAGGATGCTGCAATGGTATAAACGCCAGTGTCGTACCAAATTATTAATGAATGTAGTTTATTTCTTAATATTACGTCAATCATATTTTTAATCTGGCACGCTTTATCGTAATGAAACTTGGAGCTTGAAAAATCTCCAAAAATCTGCTTTTTAACGCTGGTAAAAATTCTGAGAATTCTGAGCGAAATTCTGAGAAAAATTCTACAGCGAAAAGAAAGCAAAAACAATATAAGAACACTAAAAAGAAGATTAAGTCTCTAGCAATAAAAAATTACGCGAGGGTGTAAAAATAATAAAATTTTAGCAATAAAAAGAGATAGCGGCAAAGGAACACTACCTATCTATAAATACAAAAACAAAGAAAGTGTTCCGGCAATAATAGACGCAAATCAGAAACACGAAAAAAGACATTTTAGAGCAACGAAATTTCAGCACTAAAGGAGCAAACAGTATAAGACATCAAAACAAGGAGTTGCAGTAATAAAAGAAGCACGAGGGCACTAAGCAAATATTTGAGCAATAAAAGGAAAGCAGTGCACAAGGGCATCTAAAAATGGAATGCCAACAATAATAATGATATTATAGGAGCGCATAAGAATAGGAAGTTCCAACAAAACAAGAATAGGGGAAATTCCAACAAAAAAGAACAATATAAGGACGTTAAAGGAAATATCGATACTAGGACAAATGATACTACGTGTGTAACAAACATGCGATAATACCACGATACAAGGAAAGGTGAATTTTCTTGAGGTGAATTTTCTTGAAGTGAATTTCCATAAAATGATGGCACTTCAATTCTTCGATAGAAACTACATAACTTTCGCATGTTTAATCTGCAAAAGTAGAAGCAAGATGTGTTCTTATTACCATTTTTCTTACTCTACCCTAATGCGCATATGTGTGTGTATTGAATATTTTTTATGTATGTATATATGTATGAGTATGTATTTGAATACTTCTCATGTTGTAAAATTTACGAGTATCCATAATGCTTGAAACGCAGTAGCAAATGGACACTCGTGGCATTGCTCTTTCACTGAAAAGTGGAGCATTGGCGAGGAACCGGTGTTCATATTCAATCTTCCTCGTCATAACTGCGAACAGAGCTGGTTCTCGAATTACATATACCGAAATAGTGAATAAAATTCGTTCTTGGTTCGATAGTATCGAAACCTGAATTCTCGTAACCATCTAGAGGTGCTATTATAATATCCTCGAACATCCCCTTTTCACACTCTTGTTGAATAATCGAACAAATTTCAAATCGTAAACACGGATACTCTAATAAATTCCGAATATAAGAGAGCAACGTAGAAAATCACCTAGAGAATGACCTGGAAGATGACACATGCACGCCAAATGTTCGCCATGTGTTGCCCGAAACACACTGAATATCAATGTCGACGATTTCGTCGCGATACTTTCGCATAGATGATCGATAGCGTGGAAGAGATAGGGAGAGAATAATTCGAGGAACAATGGAGAATCCGGAGGAAAACATCGAGACGAGCACATCGACAAACAAACGTTCGGGTCGGTCACGTTTCATCATGATGCGCCCTCGATACGAAATGTGCAGTATCGAAAACATTATATCCTGCTCCAACGCACGTGCACGGCTACATGCTTAGAATTCAAAGGCGACGAATCGATCAGCTTCCCCGCGGATGCTAAAGCGACATTAAAGAACCGTAAGCTGTAGGGTAGAGGGAGTGAGGAGGAATCGAAATGAGAAACAGGAGGATCAGTAGTAGAAAAGATAGGTAGCAAATAGAGAAGAAACTATAGAAGGTAAAAAAGGATGCAGAGGACAGAACTCGAGGATCAATTGCTACACTGGCGAACACGTATGCTACCGCACATAAATATCTGGACACTTTAGCTGGTTTCTAGCAACTGTAAATGAATATTAGTAAAAGTATAAATTAATGAGAAACTAATGACTAAAAATAATACTTAGTCTTCTTGTAGAATCAACAAATAATACATTTTTGTTATTCAATTAAAAAGTGAACGATAATATACTATAATTCAATACGCGATTTATCGATGTATATTTCTGATGGTTTTCATGAAAATCTAGTGTTAACGATTTCTTGAAGAAAAAAGAATAAAAACTAAATGGAGAAAAATTTGAGTTGAGACAGTTAAGGGAAGATAAACTGGAGAAACGTACGAGGACTTGAAATGAGAAACAGAAGGAACACTGGACAAAACAACGTGAAGTAAATAGAGAAGAAACTGTGGTAGGAATTAAAAAGAAGACGACGGAGATCGATGATCAACCGCTGTGATAAACAAGTCGTTCGAAACCGATTATCGTGTTCCAATGCTAATATCGATGTTTCGTCAATGAGAATGGAACTATCTTAGTTTATCAAGCGATAAAAGAGATAGAGGAGGACTACATTTTTATTATATTTCAAACATGCTATAAATTTTCAGCTGCGAGTTTAACGAGAGAAAAAGGAGAAAAAATCTCTTTTCCAACCGTTGTTCTTCCTATAATCGCATAACTAAAACGTACGTTGTACAAACAGGCACGAAGGACCGTTTAAAAGCTGTTACAAATTTAATGATCGGGCTCCGAACCAGAGAGAGCTTCGAGCTGCGACTGGTTCAGCTCCTTTAATTTGATCGTTCTGAGGGAATTTATCAGATTCAGATGTGACATTGTATCTATCTAAAAGAATTGCAATTTTATTTCTTTCCGAAATTAAAGATTTCAATGAATGGTATAAACCAAATCGATGAATTTATGATGAGATAATTTACTATTTATACGCCACTGCATATCTAAGAGAGGTAGCTCATCTCGTCCTATTAACAGGTTGATACGTCATTACTATACAAGTAGATGTGCTTCTAGCAATCAAGTAAAGGGAGACAAATAACACGGTGATCGTTCACGATAGAAGCTGTTGGACAAACAGCGGTCGGATTAGGGACGTTTACGTGGCGAATCGATAACCCCCGGCGGAGGCCGGATTTTGCAAACACGCGTGTGCGTAGCGCAGGTCGCGTGGTCATTCAAACAGGTCCCGAAAATCCAGTCGCGCCGCTATGTATTACACGGTAGGAACGTGTTATCTGGCTTAGCCCTGCGAACAGAGGCAGCCACCTACATTGCGAGCATAACCCAAATACAATATGCATGTCACGAACCATAACGCGTATCCTGCACGAAATCCTTCGATATTCTTTATACGAGTACCACCGTCGCGATTGTACCAAAGAAAGTAAGCTCGATCGTCCTTGATCGTTATGGTATCGTTTTACTTTCTAAGTAATAGAAGGAAGGATATTTAAACATTTATGGACAGCTGTATTGTTCACGTTTTATGAAAAGATGTATATCTTGAACTTCATAAACCGGTCCCGGACTACAAGTTCGAAACTCTTACCAACAACTCTAATAATAATATATTTAGTAATTCTTGAGAACATTGGGATTTCTTCTTTGAAACTCTGAAGATTTTTTCAACTGAAATACTCTCGAAACAAATATTGTCTTGAGAAGAGCAACGACTGTTATTAGGTAACGTAATGTGTTATTTCCAATCTCAGGATCTGTTCTTCCTCAACGCCATTGTAGGTATACACTGTCTTCCATTAGATTTGACTTGACTCGAATTTAAACGAACTCGCTTCAATTAAACACGAACTTCAGTTCAAGTAACTCAACTAAACTGAACGAAACGCGAAACACCAATATTAAAATTGTCACCAAAGGCTGTTCTCCTAATTGTCGAGAATTCTATGCACGAGCCCAGACTCACTCGCACTAGATCTCAATCACACGAACCCAACAGGGCCACTGTCTTGTAACCACCAAAGAAAAGTCACCGCAGGAATCTCTGGCTTCGAACAAACCCGAGAATGCCCAACTGAAACCAGATCCAATCAACTAACAAACCAATTACCAGCATGAGCCGTGTTGACTGTCGATCGTGAACGTTTGTTCTTCCCCGAAGGTTTCGCGGGCTGCATGCAAGCTTGTGCATTTGGTAGATTCCTCATTTGGTGGATCGATTGATCGCTGACGACAAAGATCTTTGGTCTGTTCACAGGATCTAACGTACGCGGAGGGCGGCCACAATTGGCGGAGCATAATCTTCTCGCTGTTGGTCATCGGCTTCGTTATCGCCGGGATCGTCACGGCCATTTACCTTCTCGGGTAAGTATTCCAACGATTTCTTTCGTTTCTCTTTTCTACTCGTTATATTGGTCCACGGTCCTTTCGATAGTTTCCGCTGGCCGAGGATGCAATTACACAGTCGGAAATGCCTTACCCGGTGTAGATTCGCAAAATTAAGCGGAGCTGCTCCCTCGTATCGGGCGAAATCTCTTGATCCCTTTATATTAACGAGCCACGACCCGTAGTCGTCCCGGAAACCCGATTTATCCACGTGGAAATTCTACGGAGGAATTTTATGCAGCTTTTTGTAAACGATATTATTTTTCCACGCTTTTTACCGTTGGGACTACCAGGCTCAAAACGAGTTAAAATTAACTACTTGTAGGTTTATATCGAACTTTTATAGGTTTACAACGTTGCACTTGAATGATTTATAAGTATCGGAATACTTACAGAGAAACAGAATAAACTGGACACATCATTAGGAAATTACTAAAATTTTCATTAATTCGTTTGGGATTTTTGACTGTGAAGAACTCGTATGTTTAATATCGCAATAAAGATCTCATCAATTTAAAGTATTTAGAATCACTATTTTATAATGTTGATAAATAATTTTCCATGTGTATAGAAGAAGCTATTATTTTGTTGTTAATACGGAGAAATTTCAGCTGAATCTTATGATTTACTTTGTAACAAGGTTTTGTGTACTCTTCTGTAAGAAGGAACTAATCAAGCTCGAGTTACATCCCGAAACAGGATCAGATACAGAGTTCGCTCAAAAAGCTCGCGAGTTGACTTTCACTCTTTACCTCCGAGTTCACTTTTTGCGAGAAATTCTCTCGGACAACCAGCCTCGTCCCGCCAGAAAATCTCCATTTTATCGCTCTTAAAGCCAACTCAGAATGAGAACATCCCTTCGCTTTCTATAATATTACCTTCTCTATACTTTTTCGCAACCCTCAAACGTCGTAAACACGGAAGTTTAGCCTTAAAAGCTTTGTGATTTAAATCATTAACGAACGTGATGAAAAAATCGATAACTCTAAAGCCGGAGAATAGATGGAAACATGCATCTTTTAAAATATTAAACATCTTTTCCGATATTAAGGGAATTATTGACAAGCATCGAATATTCAACTATGTTCTAGACAAACTATTATCAAATTATATATGAACTTAAGCTCGTTGCAATTTAAATATTAACTAACTTTATGAAAAGATTAATAATTCTAAAATTAATCGAAAATATTTGCAATCTAACTCGATACTAATTGCAAGGTAATTGGTAAACTGAATTAGGTGTTTAACGAACTGATATACCGGAAGAGCTATTATCAAATTAGACATGAACTTTCAGGTACGTCGACGAGCTGTTGTACTGGAGCGGCAGACGGCTCACGTTAGACGAGTGCCTTCGTGATGATCTAACGCCGCATAGGTTAACACCGACTTGGGTTGCCCACGACAAGTTTGTCTATCAGGCTGACGACGGTTCCCTCACTCTCCTGGACACCAGCAACAATTCCGTGTCCCTTCTGGTCTCTAATCACACGCTCGTACGTATCACGCAAAGCGTGTTAACGAAAGTTTCTTTCTCAAAAGAAGAAGACCTCGAACACAATTTTATCGTTCTTAATTTCCACTCTACTTTGAACCATACAATCTCTTCGACTTCATTTATATCATTTGGCAAGGATCATTTTTGTTATAAGCTCTTCAATATTCGTTTCACGAAGTAGGAGAGCAGCAGAGGATTGTTCAGTGTGAATCTGCATAGTTTAACGCAAGAGTCGCATTGTATTTTAATCTTTCCATGCATCTTTATGAAGCCTGGCTGTGCTTGTTGTACAATCCGAGAACGTTGATAGAAATTTGAGCAGAACGAACACGGGGCCGTGAAACACACGAGTGGAAACCGTCCTTCAACGGTTGCTCCTCGATTCGAGTAAAATCGGTGCAGAAGCAGCCGCGACAATTAAAATTTGCTCTAGCTTAATTAATCTATGTAGACCGAACGTCCAAGTGCAATGACCTCGTTCAGCGAACGTCGGGCAAGAATTTCAACAGGGGACGCTCCTTGGTTAACTTCAATTAAGTCTAATGCAATCTCGCGGTTCAAAATTGCAGAATATTTTTCAAGTCCTTCGAGTTTGAAATCCGCGCTGCGAGGAGGTATCAGCGTTCTTACTTCTTGAACAATCTCCCAAAGAGGATTATAAATTTCAGCGCATGAACGAAATTAATTAAACACGTGGAAACCAACCTGGCGGAATGCAGCCTGAGGTTAATAGCAATTAAACGTAAAGACCTCCTCCGAGAGGAAAAACTTCGACCGCGGAACGATCTCATCTGAATTCTCGTCTAAACGCTGAATGAACAATGCAAATTAACAACTTAGGTGATGTGAAACGAAAAATTTCTGCTCAAACGTAGAACAGAATTTAATGACGCTAAGGTATGTTGTCGAGTTAACTAATTCTTTCAATTAACTTTGTTCTTATCGTCTGAACGTTGATCTTCGGAACACACTGTGATGACCACACAATATTAACTTTATAATTTCGTATTCTCAGCTCTTGGAAATGCCTCTTCAACGGTTTCAACATTTAAACATATGACTAAATTATTTTCATTTGTGACATTTTTGAAATATATATATATATATTTTTTTTTTTTAATTTGTATTTGTATGTAATATATATATATGTATTTCAAAATAATGGAAATCTGTTGGATATGCTACATTCTACATATGTAATTATTAAAATTTGTCCTTATGATGTACATAGAACGAGAAAAGGGGTGGCAATAAACGGTCTTAACCGTCGAATATCAAACGTCCATCGTCTTATCTATCGGGCAGAGTTTAGCCCGCGGCGCGTCATAAAACACAGAGAGTAGCCCGTATATACGGCGAAATTTGAGGCATTCACCGGTTTATTCGAGGGAAAAGGGAGTCGCTCTCTTCCTCGCTCATTTCAGTGGTATTGCATTTTCACTCCACGAAACGATCCTGCATGCCCGTGAGGTGAGCGAGAGATGATCGAGAACTAAAACGAAGGCAGAAGAAGAAGAATAATAATGAGCTAAGTAAAAAGAGGAAGGAAGTGAAGAAATTGTGGAATATTCGTTGCAAGAACAATCATGTTCTTGATGGTTATGATCTAATAGATGGGATTTAACACACACAGACAGGATTTAACAGCTAAACTTTAATTAATCTCAAATGATTCATTAAAAAATGTCCCATAGATGTAGGTCACTTGAGTCAGTGACTCATATTGGTCTCTTTGCATTTCATATTTTCATTATAATTTTTTAATACAATTTTATTCGCACAATATACTGGCAAAGTTTGGTTATTATACCTCGGAAATTTCGTATAAGAGCGGAGAAGGAGATTTGAGAAGCGAGAATGTCAATTTACTAGCCGTTAACGAAGGATCCTTCTCATCTGACGACGAGGAATATGAAATACGATTGAGGGTAATAATGTTTTCTAGTGGCTGAGTTGTAAGATCGCCGTTAATGAACGCGAGCGGTGACGATCGTTATCATTGCTTTTGCTGATTCCAAAGAACCCAAACGTCAGGGGATTAAATGCTCGACTATAGACGAGGCTCTTCTTGTTTGCTGATGGAGAACTCTTGCTGTTCATGTTAATGAAATTGGATAGAAGATTGTACTTGATAAATGTATGATCGTTTGATTGCATTAGGTAGTTTTGCTCACGTAAAGGTACTCGTGTAATCTCTCCGGAATAAATGCTTCTTAAACCAGCCAATGTGTAGCTTTAGAAGATGGTAATACTTTGAAATGATTTTGCTTGGCTGAGGCGAAACAAGTCCAACGTTCTTGTTCCTTTATTTTTATAGCCAGTCAGTGAACGAATACATCACATTTATTTGGTGATCAGGAAAACACACTTCAATCGTCACATAACTCGTGCCTTTCATCTTCTGGTCAGAAATAGATATCGAACTCTGGTCTAGTGCATAATCCAATTGCACAGCAATTCACGAGCTCACAATGGAAGCCGTTATCTATTAAACAATGCAATAAGGTTCATAGCGTTACTGATAGCGGACTATTGTAATTAAAAAGCGTGATGAGGATGTGAGGAATAATTTTATGCGAGAAACATCGCGTAAATACAGCGTCATACTGCCTTTGATTTAAAACGGCCATTGCACGTGGATCTATGTTTCGAGGGATTGTTCTTGAAAGTTCGAGAATCGTTTGGTTTTACGAGAACAGTTAATGGTCGTAAAATTCGCGCTAACACAGAAAATGGAAAATGCATAAGCCCGTAAATCTTGGCCGGCTTTATTTCCAGAGACAGCTGAACGTTCAAGGCTACCAGTGCAGCGGCGATCTGCGTTTTGTGTTGTTCAAACACAATGTCAAGCCGGTGAGTAATGTAAAATACGAGGAACAACTTCGCAGGCCTCTCGCCTCGTTAGAGAGCCCACTGTCGTTGCGTTAAACCAAATGATTTGAAATATAACTTACTACTAATTACTGTTTAACTATCCTAGAATAGTGTTTTCAAATGTAAAAAAGAATTGAAAAATTATGTTCATAATCCAATTCGTAAATTTATATCGATATATAAATGAATTATAATTCATAAATTATAAAATCATGATAACGTAGAAACCTCAGAAATCTTTAAATTCTCCGAAAGTACTAAATAACCAAACGATTCCATCATTGCAGGTGTACAGAAATACCTTCACCGCATACTATACAGTCTACGACGTCACGAACGAGTAAGTAAACTGTCCATCAATAAAACCTTTCTATTCCATCAAAGCTATATTTACTCGTACATCCTCACGCACTGTTTGCTGTTTTCAGCCATCACACGCCTCTTCGTCTACACATGTCGGGGAGAATGCAGCAAACGCGATTACAACACGCAACTTGGTTGGGTAACACGTCTGGCCTCCTGATGATCTCTGAGAATGATATTTACGTGAGGATAGCACCCTCCGCGGCGGAAGACGTGCGGATAACCGATACAGGTGTCCCTGGAGTAATTTATAATGGCGTGCCAGACTGGTTGTATCAGGAGGAAGTGATGCCGCGGCCAGAAGCAACCTGGCCTAGTCCCGATGGCACACACCTTCTCTTTGCTAGCTTCAATGACACCAAGGTCACTGCCCTGGAATTCCCTTGGTTCAGTAGCCAACCGGGTCAGGATGGGCCCAGTTCCAGTCCCTTGTCCACGCCTAGGAGAGGCTCATTCCCACCATCGAGGTCAATTAGATATCCTACTCCCGGCTCGTTCAATCCAGAGGTCGATCTGTGGCTCATGGAATTGAGCAACCTGACCAACTCCTACAATGGAAATGGAACAGCGAACTCGACGACCCTCTTCAGGATAAGGCTGAAGCCGCCACCTGCTTTGGACGGGCAGTAAGTAGTTGAAGGAAAGCTTTCAAGGATAATTTCGTATGTGTAAACTAGTTTGAAATAATTAACACACTCTCTGCTACTAACATTTCTAAAAATTTATTAGAAAAGACACTAGAAATCGTTAAAGATATTTTTAATTTAACTAATAATTAACTTCAAATTAATTAACTCTAACTTCAAATTGGATAACAAATGCACCAAATTTTACATAAGTTAATGGAAAGAACGTTATTTTTAAACAAGATAGAACTACCTTCATATAATTGAAAAATTGGTACTTGTTTAAAATTTGTCTCGTCCTATTCATAAGCCTTCCTTATCCTATTTCGAGCTAAATAAAATGTGGAAATGAATCGGTGAAGAAAGAGTTTATTTTTTTTACAGAGAATATTATCTCATATCTGCGGGTTGGGTGGGCGACGACTCCAGCCAAGTAGCGGTCGTCTGGATGAGCAGATCGCAGAATCTCTCGTTGGTATCCGCTTGTCGAGCACCAATGTGGGAATGTGAGGAGACTCACTCCGAGAGAGCGCCAGAAGGACAATGGTTAGACGCACAACCTCATCCCCTATTCGCCCCTGATGGTGACAGCTTCTTGCTCCTAGCTGCTGTTCAGGAAGGCGATAAAGAGCACTTCACCCACATCAAGCACGTAACCTTAACACAACAAAGGATAGCGGTCCTATCTCACGGTCGTTACGAGGTGAGGTAAATTAATAAATTAATTATAATATATCGTATTGAGAACCAGCGTTGTACATATTTTTCTGGATATTTAAGGTGAGTGAAATCTTAGCGTGGGACACGAAAGCCCATTTGGTGTACTATTTGGGCACTAGGGAAAGAAGGCCAGGTCAGAGACATCTTTATGTCGTTCGTGATCCTACTGCTGATGATCCTCGACGTCTGGAACCGCTCTGCGTCACGTGTGATCTCGGCGAAGTTCTATGGAGCAGTAGGTGGGTTCTTATGTATTTAGAACGTAAATAGTTTGTGTTATAGTTGACTTTACTTTACTAGAGTCCTCGAAATTTTGTGTCTAAATCACGATCACATTTTAATGAACAAAGAGATATTTCATATTTTACTAGAATTTCTAGCAAAAAAAATTAAAGGAAAAATGTCACGTATCTATCTACCACATTTTTCGTGTTCTGAGTTCAATCCAGACTGGAAGAATCAAATGTCAAAGCCTAACTGTAGGGTGCACCTAATTTGCTTTAAATACAAAATGATGTAGAACTAGGCCAACTGTATCTCGCTATGCAAATACAACCTACTTTAAAAGAACGTAGAACTATATCGGTGGAAACGAGCTACAGGCTTTAAAATTACGCACAACTACGTTAACTCCTACGAACTTATCAGCTATTAAAATTTCGATCGCGTCAATTCTCTAATAAGATATTCAATAAATGGGCTTTATAGGTTCTACTACACCAACTGCACGCATTTTGGTGCGTCCGTAAGTCCACCAAACGGAGATGAAACTCAGGGTTACTACGTTCTCTACTGCGAAGGTCCAGGCCTTCCACTAGCCGGTGTCCACTTGATGACCTCTCACAAGATGATTCGCGTGTTATATGATACGCGAATCCAACGGGGAGATAAACTTTCTCAGCTGGCGTTACCAACTCGAAGAAGCTTCGAGGTAAATGCTTTGCACAAATGAAAAAATCTACTGAAATTGCATCGAGTCTATCTTTTCATAAACCTTCGTTATAGATGTCTATTTCACACATTTCTACTTATAACTAAACTGATTCTTCAGGTACCCCTACCTCAAGGCTGGAAGGCACAAGTACAGCTATTATTACCGCCTTCGTGGCGAGAGGAGCTCAGAGACGCGGCATTTCCTGTCTTGGTTGAAGTGAACGGTCGTCCAGGAAGTGAAGCAGTGACTGATCGATTCAAGATCGACTGGGGGACCTACATGTCCAGCCACAATGATGTAGTTTATGTCAGATTGGATGTTCGTGGCGCTAGAGGTCAAGGAAAACGAGATCTGTTCAGGCGAATCGGTGGCGTCGAGGTTCAAGATCAGTTGACCGTACTGAGGCACTTGCTAAAGACTCTGAAGTACCTAGACGTCACGAGGGTGGGAGTGTGGGGTTGGGGATACGGCGGCTACGTGACTGCCATGGTGTTGGGTAGCCAGGAGAACGTGTTCAAGTGTGGCGTTGCTGTGAATCCTATTGCGGATTGGCTCTATTACAGTGAGTTACTGCATTTTGTATAAATCTAGAATATTCCCTAGAACAAACTGAAGGGAATGCGAGTTTTCTCTACCATTTTTTATTGTATAAAGTTTACTAGATTAGAGCTCTGTTCTTTTCGAATAGATTCCGCGTTTACGGAGCGAATCCTCGGTGCCCCAGCAGAGAACTATAAAGGTTACGTAGAGGCTGACCTGACCCAGCGTGCAAGGTTGGTGCCCAGTCATAGCCTCTACCTTCTTCACGGTCTAGCCGACCTCACAGCGCCTTATACGCACGGTGTCGCCTTCGCTAAGGCTCTGTCCGAAGCGGGTATCATCTTCAGGTACCAGGTATGTGATTTATTCAAAGCTTTTCTTTGATTACAATTGACTGAATTAACAAAATCTTCACAGATATCTTACTTATTTAAAACATTCGAATCTCATACGGTGTACTTGAATTATATCTTAAACAACGCTTTTTTAAATTTAACAGAGTTACGCGGACGAAGACCACGCCTTATCAGGTGTGTTGGAACACGCTTATCGTTCCATGGAGGACTTCCTCGCAGAGTGCCTCGCCCTGGACGCGTCCTAGTGCCTCAAGCCGAACGCTCCCTCGTTGTCTCTAGCTCGCCTACTTCTGATACATCCCAGATTGATCTGGATGCTCGTCAAGAAGGCTGCCGTCGTTCAGGACTAGACTAGCTTCGAGTAAATAGATATATCGGACGTCACGGAATACACTGGTCCTGATCGTTACGTATCAGACCAACGAAAACGCGAACGAAACAAAAATAGCAAAGAATCGTATAGAAGAAAAAATAACGAAACGACTAAAATTAATGCTAGTCTGTATCGAAGTCAAGGATGCTTGTGACGCAGAGAATGATTACGCGTAGAAGACAAGCGATGATGAGAGGGATGAGGTAAACTTAGTGTTTGTATAAGTAATACCATTAAATAACGTTATGTATCAGTCGCCTGCATCAGCCTGCGGATTCCTCTTTGCTACGAACAACTTTCACTTTGCTCTGTGGACGCGCACCCCGAATAAATTTCTAGTTTAGAATCTACCCCAGCCATCCAGAGAACTATGACACAGTTCACTGGCGCTTGGGCACTTTCAGATTCTGCAAGCTCGAGATTCACGCGTTTTCTCATCTTAAGATCTATCTCTTACGATCCACGAAAGAAATTACACAAAAATTCAAGAGAATCGGCAAATGGTGTCGTGCTTCTCGCAAGCTTGCAAGCTCTTTCCATTTTTTATACAGCGAAACTTTCGAGATCGAATGACGATCAATGACACACGGAGGATACTCAGCGAACGACGATCGAGCGTATCGAGCTTAGCGCGAGCTTGCAAGCTCGCGTTTCATGTTTTTTATATCGATCTTCCACCATACACACTCGTCACCGCTCGAGACATTCATGCCGTTTATATATATTGTACCGCTTTCGAGCTTATCAAAGAAGCTTGCAAGCTCCCCCCCCCCCCCGCCTTTTTCATCGAGGAACAGTTATTCTCGAAGATGTAGACTTCTCCCTATACGAACGAGTCATATCTCTAGGTTCAATAAATCACGACGTATTACGTAGAGCTTGCAGGCTCGCGTTTCACGACCGTTTTCTTCTTAGTCTACGTCCCAAATATATCGGTGCCATCCTGATTTTTTGGAAAGCTGGTTACGCCTGTGCGATGACGCTTGTCTAGGGGTACCGACTCATTTCACCGTTTTGAAAACGAACGCCTAGTGCTAAGTTTTGTGTTGTACAGCTTTGCGCCTAGTCTATGTACCATAATGTTACTTGCGCGTAAAAGCAAGGAAAAGAGGACAACAGAAAGGGAAGAGAAAAAATGTATTTCCCTAGCCCTTTATCGACCTGATCCCTTTTTGCCAAACTTCACATTCGATCCTTGAATATTTGTATATATCCGTATGTACGTCTCTCGATAAATCCCTTGATGCAGGACACGTTCCCCTCGACGAGGTTCGCGAGTGTTCCCGTTTATCGTTGATCGTTTGTTGTACTATATCGCTAAGTTGTACTATAAACACACAGTTTCCAGATTAACTAACTATCGTTAAGTAAGTTAAGCGACGCGAGGCTTTAGGATAACGTTTCAGGTTCACCATATACTTTAGCTCGTTCGAGAGGACGAACCTCGTCAAGGGCAACGAACCTTTATCGTATTCCTTTTCTCGATCAACGTCGATCATGTGCAGTGTCTTGACAAAGTCAAAATTGAATGCGCCTTCGGATCTTCGTGGCTTAAGGACACTCTCGATCGACGTGTTAATGATCGATGTTCGTTCAGACGCGGTTGATGTTGGAGGATAATCGTTCGAGATCGATCGAACTCCCGAGATCTGTTTTCAGAACACTTTCGTTAGTCCTTTCGCTACCAAAAAACCGCTCCGGTGATTCGTTTGTTCGAAGATCCGTTACTTAACGAATATAATTAATACCTCTATGTGTCTTTTGAAATTTGTACCGTGCCATCGATTCAAGCTTCTTCCGAATTATTCCTCATCCGGATGATAAACGTAGCGAAAGGGTTGAGAGACTTGGATATTTTTCGCTCGCGAGTCCGATCGAGACGAGACTCCTTTCACAGTTGATTAAGAGGATAAGAGAAAACTAAGTGAACACAAAATATGTCGCGCTCGAACGAAGAGAGTCGCACGTCGCCATAAAACGCTGCCTGCCCAGCAGCCCTTAAATGCCGACAATCAAGGCTAGTGCAACTAATCAAACGATAATAAATAGAAACGGAGAGGATGAAGAAATTACCTAATAATAATTAATGAATTCTTAGATGAGTGATCGATGTGGTTCGTCCGCGTCAGGCTGCGTGGCTGAGGGTCTCGACGAGATACAAAGAAAGAAATTAGGAAATCACAGGAAGAGAAAGACTTGTTAGAAATATGTCCAACGTATGAAAAGAATTCTCGTCGAGGAGATCCACATTTGCGCGTGGACGGATAAGTAGACGTGGCAAATCGATTAGATTGAAATTACGTGCTTGATGTCGATCGTAGAGAGTACAAAAGGTGTGACAGCGCCTGGCTAAGGAATTGCCTCACCAATTATTCACCTGAACGTCTACCCTCAAATCCACGAACGTTTCTTCCACGGCCCGAGAAAATATATTCGAATCAACGTAGCCTCGATATTTTTTCCAGGAAGGATACTAAATAAAATATAACGGCGCCATTAGACGCGGAGATCATCCTGCATTCGTGAGAACGAGAAGAAACGTCGCAATTCCTTAGAAAATGTTTCGCTGGATCCTTTCTAACCGGATTCCTCGATTGCGCGACAAGGACAGACGCATTATTGTTAGATCACGTTGTAAAAGATTCATTTTTCTTTTTCTTTTTCTTTTCGTTTTCGTGAGCAACTTTTCCCGCGTATGAATTCGAGAGAAAGGGTTAGTAAAACTCGAGAAACACGAAGGGAGAAGCGTGAACGCGAATATAAAAGAGAGATAGAATGTGAGGTAGTGAGAATGAATGAGAGTGTGAGCGTGCAATCGCAATCAATTATTAACTTATAATTAAACGGCAAAAAAAGTGCGGCGAACTTTAACTGTAGGCATATAGATAATCGGTCTCACGAACTCGGCAGGCACGCAAACAGTAAAAAAAAAAAGAAAAGAAAGAAACAATGGCAAATAACAATTATAAACAGCGATAAGAAGAAAGGAGAACAAAAGGGAATTGCAAGCATGCGAATTACGTGAAATTAAATCGCAAGAAAATTAAATAAATAAATAAATGAAACCTTGGTAGCAGCGCATAAGGGTATCTATAAGCTTTTGGTAACGTATTATCGCCGCTAGGCTAAAGAGAATTAATTAAAAATAAAAAAAAAGAAAATATATATATATTATACAATAAAGAGAAAAAACAAGTAAAATGCGACACACAAAGAAAGAGAAGACACATACGCAGGACATGCAGATTGCAATTGACGCGGAAACTCGAGTTTAATATATCGGGCCCGTGCGAACACTCGGACGAATTTATGCGAACAATGTCGACGAATGTATTCGCCTGTCCGACCATGCGAAATCGCTCGTCGACGTTCAACGATTTCGAGATGACGATAGAAAATTATACAAGAATAAAGAGAAGAAGAAGAAGAAGAAGAAAGAAGAAGAGAAAGAAATAAAAAAATGAAAAAGAAATCGCGAGCGTTTGTATCATCCGTAATGGGAGAACAAAAATTTACTGATAATAATAATAAGGAGACTATTTGAAATTAATTTGGATAATCTGTGATACTCAGATTGACGATTATTATTCGGATTAGACGATATTTCACGCGTTTTTAACGTCATCGGATAACACTCGAACATCGAGGTATTAATAGATAAGGTATCGATAAACGAAATTGTTCGAGTAACGCATGCTCCGAACTAAGTCCAAGCTTCTCCACGAGAATCGATGTACACTTAATAAGTAGTAAACGATATTCAAAGCCTTCAGGGTTCTTGAACGACAAGGTATTGTTATCGAATTGTTATCTATCTAAATATATTAGAATTTCTAGCTGTTGAAAGTACGATTTCTTACTTATACTCTTTAATGTTTCATTGTGAGACTGTTCGTTAAACTACTCTAACACGTCGATATTTAAATATTCGATGTCAGGGTTAAAATACAATTTTCACTACTATATTCGACGATCGAATTTGATTCAAAATTTATTCACACTTTTTCTAATAATTCGATCTCACATCAAAGGAAATAATCAATCGTATCGATGTTCATATCGTCGAGAGCTTGGACTTGATTTCCGGAAGTGGCCTACTCGTCACGACGTTTTATGTATATCAGACTCCTCGATGTGAATCGCATCAGGCGAGCCAACTCGAAACAACGTCTGAATGATCAAAGATTCGGTTTAATCGATCAACATACTCGGAAGCGTTGAGTCGAATATTGGCCAGCGACTCGTTGAATTCAATCGTGCTCCGCGAGTGTGGCCAACGCGCTCGGACAATTGTTTTTTATAATAATAATAATTCGCTCGGATCATCAAGCGAGCGACTATGCGAGAGTGCCGTGAATTATCGTTATCGAGAGACAGAGAGGCGTTCTCGATAGTTTCTCGTGGGAAATGAGGGCACGCGGATTGTTTCCACTCGGTTTTTTACGATATTCGCACGGACCTGGAGACCGAACATCCACGAAATCGGCTACGCCAAACAATCGATCGTTTTCAATCGGTTTCAACGAAGTATCCCATAAGTGAAACGCAAACTTTGTGATAGCACGTTGGATGATCGAAAATGTCGTGTCCTTGATTTCATTTTCTAATATTCAATTATACATCTATATTAGGATATTCCATATGTTATCTGTTATTTTTCGAAGCTATTTTTTCTGGCAATTTCTAAATTCCTCGCTCGATAAGTTGTTAAAATATTCACGCAAAATATTTGATTATTGCTTTGAGAATTTCGAATAGATCAAAGTTTTTAGTTTTATAGCATTTCGTAATGGTCAAAATAAATGAATATTTTCCCCTACTACATACGTTTATTTTCCAGATTTTTAATATGACTACATAGTACAAACAGAGTTGTATATTCGTACGTTTTATTTTTCTAGTAATCAAATATGTTTCATAATGTAATTCAACGTGTTAAAGATTAATTTTCAATACCAGCAAAGAATATTTCCTACCTTAAAGAATAAAGTTTCGTTTGTAACCACTGTTGTAAAATCAATTTTCAAGGAGGCTTCCTGTAATCGTTTAAAGACGCCGATTTCGCGGATATCGTTATAATTCCACGTAACACCCACGAGATAATCATGTTACTAAGACTCTGCGTTTTTTAATATCAGCGAGACTCGGCCCTGACCACGGGCGAACAAAAGTGTTTTCAATAAACTGTTACATTACCTGAAATCTTGTTGTTTTCTTTCGTTCCATCGAATCTGAAACATAAACAACTTCCGGTTATCGTATATCATAAATAACGACTATTCGCTTTTGTTTTTTAATTAACATCGTAGTTCTGGAAGGAATGTATACCAAAATAATACCGAACAGATTTTAGGATAATATTTTCAGGGTATTTTATACAGACGAAGCTTTTCGAGAATTAAAATTATGTCTCTACGACGACCCCGCAAGAAGACTACACGCAAATGGCTGAGTGTTCAAGGAAATAAAAAACGGGAGCTTCATCCATCGTTTGGTAATCATAGGTAAATTATTTGATTGAATTATCAGAAAAGAGAATATCTTACTAAATGGTATCGATGGCTATCGATTATTAAAATGAAAGACTTTCGAGACGAATATTTCATAATTTTGTTACGTTAAGGTTATGCGATCATTTTTATGCGACGAGATCGAAGAGTCAACGAAATACAATCACAGTACCAGACTCGAATGAATCATTGGTTATTTCGAAACAATCATCGGATAGCAGTATTATTTATTTGGGAACTTTTCGAAACGTTCCCGAATTAATAAATTTAGAAGACAGCAATGACGATTATCAGGAGCAGGTAGCAAAACCGGACGAAATCCAATCTCCAAGCTTCGTGGTAACATTATATTTCTCATGGCTTTATATAGCAGACGATATGTTAAGTACAAATTGATGAATAGAAAAACAAATCTTGTTACAGACACAGTGCAACAAAATTGAAAATCCAACAGACTAATCGTCCATTTAAGAGGTATTTTTGTTTTCAAGTATTATTAATGGTACGATTTCTCTTCCATAAATGAAGATATAAAATATTCGGCTGATCGAAAAGTTCAATGTTTTAAAATTTCGATTGTATGACTTACACGGGAGGACAAATGGCAAAGAGAAAAATACCGAAGAAATTTCTTTTCGTAATTACAATTCGATGAATTCGATGACACTCAATAATGTAAATTGACTAAACAGAAACGACGATTGAAGCGTTGCATTATCATTTTCATCCTGAGTAGGTTAACAGAAATTTCAGTAAAAGCAATTAATTTTTTCTTTTCAAAGAACAAAAATTACAAAACTTCTCGATCAACCTAATCGATCTACAATCTGCACGTACATTTTTAATTATGAATCATCCTGTATCATTCAGCAATGTTAAATATAATCGTTGCCTTTGATCTTGCAAGGTAAATAGGTGGCTGCTAGAAATCTTCCCGAGGAGGAATACACATTCTCTATCTCCGCTTTACCAGTTCGCATAATTTCAAGTTCTTTCCTAAACGCGTCGGTCATATAAGGCCTGCCTTCGAGAGCCATCAGTCTCGAGAAATCGAATTCCGTGAGGGGAACGGTATTCACTCCCAGAGCGAGCAATTCCGATGGATGTATTCCCAGCCAGCGTACCTTCGAACAGGCCAAGCATTTCCTCTCTCTGGATAACGCAGCCGAGCCAAAACTAATTCAGAAAAACGTGAAAGAAATTTTATCGTGCGATCTCTGTGCATTTTCAATCTTCTTCAACTTCTATTGGAAATATTTTCTCTTTTTCCGCGGTTGTGTAAGAAATTTGATAAACGTTTAATAAATGACTTTATATATATTTTTCATTATTTTCTTTCTTGAGTTTTTGTTAGTAAAAAATATCAGTTTATTTTAAAATAAAAATTTCTCAATTTGATCGACTTTCTCAATTTTATTTCCCTCCTTTTATTTAGCAGTTTCTTTTGACTTTACAGTTTTAAAACTTTACAATTTTGAAACTTTACAATTTTCATCATATCATCTGATTATTGATTTACCGATAAACACACATGATGTCCACACCGAAAGGGTCTGCATCCACGATTATATAAACCGGAAGTTCCAATTTCTCGGACAGCAGTTTAACCAGCATTCTTGTAGTCACGTCCGGATACCCTTTTCCCGTGACTAGAATGCAGCTCAACGAAGAGGTACAATCATCCTTTAACAATTTTTGAAAGACAGCATCTTTCTCGACAATCAACACCATTTTGGCCCTGGTGCGAACGGAAATTACCTCTGATATATTGTGCGGAATAAGGACACCTCCGGGTACCGTGCAATCGATAATACGATTGTCAGTTAGAGTGAACGTCATTTCACCAGCTACTAATCCCTTTGATGTTGGCAACAAATCTAGATAATTAATATTTCGTACAAAGTACAATAATATAATAATAATATAATATATAATAATCACGCGAAAATTAATTTCTGATAGATTTCTAGTAATTTCTGCTTTATTATCGATTGCTACTCGCAAACAAATTATTTTTAAACTTTCACAGATTTTTAATAATTTTTCTATTCTTATTGTTCAAAGATTAACGTAATTAAATAGAATAAAAAATATAATAATTATTAAATCCCTTGGAATTGGATTAAATTCATTAAACACTTACTGAGCTCCCATGGCGAGCAGTTTAGTAAATTAGCCACATGATTCACAGCCTGATCCAGATACCCCTGTTCTGGAACTAAATTCAACGTTTTATCGTTTTTCAGGTCGTAATAAAGAGATCGTCTTGTAATGGTCGAGTTTATAATTAGCAAACGATGCGCAGCAGCCATCACGGTCATCGTTAAAGCAAACTTGTCTTTGCCTCTTTTAGTAGCAAAGTTGATCACCGTTCTTGTTTCATTTCTTTTGATTTCTTCGGAATTCTGATCAGGTTCTTCGTGAAATTCCGACTCGAGATCATTGTCTTCGGTAGTATGCGTGTCTACTGTAGCATAATTCCGTGCTGATGAGTATGAAATTTGTGGTAATCGACCCGAACATATCTGTTGGATTATAGATGAAGCAATGTTCTCGATACGGGCTACTAATTGCTTCCTAAATATCGTAAAAATGACTTTGTATTTTCTCGTTTTAGGCTTTACAAAATTTTAAATTGATTAATAAAAAATATGGAAAATATCGATCCAACCACATTCGACATTTACCTCGATTCTGCATTATCTACCACGGGTATATCGATTTTCTTTTCCTCCACGTCTTGTGGTTGACTGTCGGTAATTCTGAATCCCATTTTCACGTTTCTACTTATTTTTGACATTTTCCCTACAATAAATGATTTAATATATAGAAAATGTTATATTTCAATTACACATAATTTTATCCTCACGAAGAATTTCATTGATTATTTTTAATCGATCGAGTTGTTCAAGATAGGCACATATAAAGAAATATTTAAATATCTCGATAAAATAAACACATCTTATATACCTTTCACAGATAATACTTAATATTATTTTACAGAATATTTTATAAATTTATCGTTTACTCTTCTGAGCAATATTAAAGCGTTCCGTTTAATCAATTTTCTCGTCCATAGATGGCACAAGGAAGGATTGCATTACACTCTGTGGTTCTATCCCCCTACGCTTCTTTATCAACGTTATTAAAATACAACTTACCCTGATCCAAAATTCTAAGCATTTTCCCAAACTTTCGAAACCCGTACGATCTTTCTTCGCGCTATATACATACGCATATGTAAATATACGTTTTATACAAATATATGAAAATATATATTTCCAAAGTACAAATACCACATTAATTCGATGTATTCGCTAAAAGTACAAAATTAATATTCCACCAGATTTATTATACAATTCATTCGTTAACGCAATCTTGTTACTTCAAAAATTGATTAGCTTTGTGATAAGCCACTCATAATACAAACTGACGAATTGAATCGATCGCTTTGGAGTCTTAATTCTAGTTCTAGTTTGTTAATATTAGAATATCCTTGATTTTCTCCTGTTCGCTACGGACAACTCGATATTATAAAGTAAATCTTAAACGTTGCATTTTGGACGCGTGTCAAAAAAATTGCCAGCTTTTTTCCAGAAACATGCGCAAAAAAGGAAGCGGAAGGGAACGAGAGAAAAGTCAAGAGGCGGCGCCAATTCGGAGTCGACTTTTCCAACAACTGAGACGCGTTTCGACGCGAGCTTAGAAGGCAACGGGGCCAGATAAAAATCTACCACCTATCCGAACGTAACATTCTCACAGCAATAAACATATTAAATTGTTGCAGGACGGAAAAAGTATTGATCCGAGGTACGTGGTCGAGATTGTCCAACGATCGACAACGATTTTCCTGGTTGGGGAACGACGGTCGTATCGAGTAGCGAATCTCAAGAGAGCCGGACACCCCGCTGTGCATTTGTGAGCGGCGACCATTGAACGTCGCGCTACCGAGTGCACTAAAGACACTTCAGGACCTCATTCGACAGTAGAAAACAGTGACCGTGCCTGCAAAACGCTCAATTGTAACAAAATTCGGCGACCAGTCTCAGCACTGAGTCGCGTTTGATCGATTTTGATAAAGAAATATTTGAACCGAAAAGATGAAAACACAAGTTATACTATTGATTTTTAAAAGTAGGATAAATAGTTAAGATCTGTGGTTTCCGAAGCAACCAATTGTAGGCAAAGTGTGGATCTTTTAGGATCAGATTTAGAGATTTCCATGCGTTTTCATATGTTTCTAAATATAAATAAACAAAGAGATGATTTTGGATAGAGATTTGTTAATCGCATGCAATTCCTTCAGGATATCATATACGAAGATTACAGGAAAGTGACAAGATAAGTACATTTTTATTGATTTTCTTATTTCAATACTACTTCGTGATCAAACAACAAAATTTTACTATGATGTAATAGAAAAATATGTTTACTTATAGAGGGCTAATTATATCGAATCTTGGGCATTGCTTCGTATATTTACATGCGTAAGAAATTCTTCAAAAGAAAATTAGCTAAGTACGAAACACGTTAGATCACACTTCCTGTATAAGTATCCGCAGATGGACCGTAAATTTCCTTCAATAGTGGTTAGCCAAAGCAAAGACACCCGAAGGGACAATGAATACTAACGAGCGGCCACAGGCATTTGCGACGCGTGCCAAAACAGCTTAGGGTCACTGAAACTGCCCCATCTCAATGATCTCTCCCGTTCTCTTCCCTACGAATATCAAATTTATCCTACGTTCGCATAATATCGCAAAAAAATACCATACATTACCCTAACAAGTAGCTGTATATTGCTATGTTAATTATATTATATGTTGTATAATGCTGCATACTTAATTATATGCTGTACATTGCTGTTCTCTATTATTACTTTTACTTACAATTGACAGTATCCAGATTCCCCGCAGCACTTACTTATCGAAATTAAACGACCGAAGGAGAAATATTTTTCAATTCTTGATCATTACAAGCCTCGAGCCTTCGATAAGCTGCAATTTACCGAGTAAATCTTGTTCGAACGAATTTCGTTGTGTCAAATGGACGAAGCCGTGTCTCCTGCGAGCGTTCATCTCGATGATTGCATACATTGCGGTCGCTCGAGGCTGTCGAATCGCTTTCCATTCTTCACCGATGTAGCGTGCTCATTCGCGCAAACGGGTAGAAGTAGTAGATACTTCGTCTTGAAGACCCGCGCCAAGCCTCTTTACCGTGCATAAAGGGATTATTCACGACAAAATAATACATGAACGCCGCTCGGTTTCGCATTAAAGACACTTCAAGGCTGTTCTTCTATACCAAAGGGGGATAGTGTTACATTGTGCAACGAGTGTGTTCGAGAAACACCCCTGAGAATGCGCTCTCCAGCCCTCAAATGGCCCGTATACGGCCGCGTCCTCCTCAAAATATCGGTTGGAGCCACTGAACATCATGAAAATATGCCTAATCTTTTGCGCTCACGTGTGTCAATCTCGTGAAACCTTCGAAAAATCGAAAATAATCCCCCAGCGAAAATCGTGCTTTCTTCCTAGGATTTGCTCTTACATGGGAAAATACGAATCCGTGAATCTTTTACATGTCATATGTAGGCATTTGGAATTTTCAGTCGGTGAATTCATAGAACTCGATCCGAATTTAGACTATTTCCGATAGAGAAGGTGCGAATCTGTAACACGAACCGGAGGTTATTTTTCCTAAACCGAATATCTTTCGACTGAATAATCGCGTGTAAGCCCTGAGACCGAGGTAATCCCTTCGTGTTTAGGCCGATTTCACTGACCAGAATCGAAAACTTGTTCCCGTATTGAAACGTCAAATGCTCGCATGATCGAGTGACAAGAATGGCACGGTACCTGTTCGATTTATTCGACAACAGTGATTTGTCAAATCCATTATATTATATATTCGCATGCAAGTGTACACAGACGACGTATAACGTGACAGAGAGAACAAGATTTTTTTTTTAGATTTCGACAAAAAGAAGATGGAAAGAATGCGACGAGTTGTGGACAAACACATTTCAAGGAACAGCTCGAGATATATTGCCTGTCATAAATTTCACGCTGACTGAACGGATACTTTATATTAAATGGGATAAATGAATTATTACGATGTATGTAACATGAAATAAAAAAATATATGAGTACAGCTAGTTAGTTACAAGGTATGATGAAAAATAATATTTTAGCGGTGGACTCGAATAAGAATTATTATAAGATTAATTTATCATCGACCGAACAAATCAATTATATTATAATCTTTTATATCGGACAACTTGATTAAGGATCATTGTGTACACAAGATTAGTCAAGATAGCGTCTCGTCGGTACATCAAACGAATTGTTCGAATGCGTCTGTAAAAATAAAACTACAGTTTCTTACAAGATATCATGAAAGAAACTTTTATCGAAGATCTCGAGCGAAATTTATCGTAGTTTCAAAACCAATCTATCGGCGATTCCCTGAGAGTTTTCCCCGGTTCTCAGTAGAGAGGTGAAAACCGCAGAGAACAATAAAGCCAGAGGAATATTTCAACGAACGATTCCGGGTGTTGAAAAACTCGGCCAAACAACACGGAATATCGATAAATCGGCAATCCATCTTTTGTAAGAAGCTGTAACAGTCGGCGACACGGAGAGAGTTCTGTTCAGATCGAATCTACGTCACCTCGCTTAGGAGCAGCTCCTCGTGCTGTTAAAGTGGAACAGATAGCATCGAATTTGTCCAAACAGTGGGGGTTGCAGTCAAAGACGCAGGGGTTGCTTAACGTACGAACAAGAAGTAAAAGAACGCGGATAAGCAGTTCCTAGGAAGAAAAGGTACGTTCCATAGGGTTTTATTGTCGAGAATGTTGTTCGTTGACGCGAGGAAATTGATCATGAGTTTGTAACAGAACGAATTTCATTGATGGAAACCATCTGAGCTAATAATAATTTATGATCTTCAACTTGTATGACCGATGGGAAAAAATTTACGTACATTACAGGCTATAAATACAATAGAACCTTCGCTATATGAATTAACTGACGGATATAACCGTTTAAATAAGAAAATTGTAGACATAATAATACAACAAGCGAATTGCAGGAACAACAAATTATAGAATTGCGGATAAATTAATGAAATCGCAAAAGGAAATTGTAAGAGAAAGGCTCCTATTGAACGAAACTAGACTTTTTGACTCTTTCTATCTACGAATACCCTAATTTTTTCGACACACACCCCAGATGGGTTGTTGAATAAAAATTCCAAGTGTACTTACAGCGGATACTCGAGCGCAGTTTTGGGGCGTCGAGCAAAGTTATTGTAGCGGTCTGCATATTCGCATACTGGGAAGAAAGTGTGTTAAAGAGCACTTGACATCATTCGTAAGCTTGGGAAAGTCGATCGTTCTAAACGGTGAAATTCTCACCATAAACTTCCACTCTTTAAAATATCGAATAATGCGTTGCTCGATAAAAATCGGCCGAGGCAACGTGCAGCGTATGAATCGTTGTTCCAACAAAAAAAATTCCGCAAATAGACAGGTAACGCGTAAGCACATATACACGGTTCTTTGCCGAAGGTTCATGCATCGTTCAATGAAAGCGCAATAAAGGAAGCCCGGTTTGGGCATTTGCACCCGATAAACCTGGATGCGTTATACGAATAATTCACGGCAATTTGATTCATCTTTCGAGCATAATCACTTAACGACCAGTTTGCGGCTCCCTTTAAGTCCAAGAATCCTTAATAACAGACCAGCGCGCCTCTCTCCTTCTCTCTTAACACGGTCCGGGATTAAGACCTCCAGCTAGCAGAAAACGAGCAGCTCTCGTTGCACGTCAAATATTTTCTCAAGGATCTCCGTGCAAAGCGGAAAAACGAGAGAAAGGAAACGCGGCGAACAGGATGAAAGAAAATATCGAAAGATCGGATGACACGAAACAGAGAAAGGGAAAATGAGCGGGGCAGGATGAGGAGGGAAAAGAGGAGAAAAAGCAGACAAGCAGGCTGAGTTCGTCGACACGAGTGCTTCAGGCAGATTCGGTAGCTATTATAATAAAGTCCGTAGAAACTGTCGCCTCGATAGTAACGCGGTCGCCACCTTCGGACGCATCCTGATCCAAAGAGGATCGATCGTCTGATTAAAGTCATGGAGGGAAGGAACGCTGGCCGCGGGCGTGCCCGGTTTCTTAAGTGTAGGTCAGTTATACCAGACCGACTGGTCCGATCGGCTGCCAATTAAATGGAAACTGGCAACCTGTTATTTCCCGACACGCTTCTGATCTGTACGAAGAGAAGGTCGACGTCGTTTTCGCCTGCTCGCTTCGTACACCGCTTTTTATACCCGACCATCGCATCGAGCTTAAACTTCGATAGAGATCTCAACGAGCACGCGGTATCTTTGACATGGCGCGTCGAATTCCGCGTCTTTGCCACGCGCAGACGCTTGCTGATCCAACATTACCCACGAATCACCTCGACTTTTCGCCATCTGACCACCTAGTGTTCGCACGTTTTCAACGCTTTCATCGCGCAGTAAAGCAAAGAATTTATTATTATATTATTTTGTTCGTATTTTTATATTTACTTACACTTACGTTTAAATGTCTCCGAGCAACTTCAATTTGAATTAAAAATAGACACGTATTTTGACAAAATTTGTATATGTTATTATATAACTATTGAGAGTTGCTCGCGATGAGATATTCAATTCAAGTATTGAATTATTGAGAAATAGATAATTACTATGAAACAACTGTTTTTATAATCTATCATAATTAATTTTCTGGTTTCTTGTTCGAATAAGAATCTATCGAATTGATGAAATACATACGGATAAGTCTTCGAACGAATCGACCGACAGTTTAATAGCATGATCAATTTCTTGCGGATCTTTGTTCATGGTGACAAGTACCATAAATCTGCGAATCGGTTCTGACTGAAGACGGTCGACAAATTAAAGGTATACGCAAAAAAGGAATTCACTTGAAAATTTTATGATCAGTAACAAAAACAGTAGAATCGAAGTCCTTGGATGCGGTCGTCCGTTTATGTTGCAATGCTTTTTTAAATTGCTGGATTCGTCGGCGACGATCACCGAGATAAAGTGGCGCGCTTATAAAATATCTTCGTGAATTATTTACAACGACATTGCCACGTGACACTGAATTGTGCGAATCTGATCTTAGTCCGGATGTTCAAGCTGGCAAAAAAAAATTTCTAACCTTTTTATAACTTCTTCGCCGACATTCGAACGTTTTATATTTCATAGTTCTTAAATAAACTTTTGTTGACTAATTTTCTCCAGATTTTACGTCGTGGTATTTGCACGATAGTTCCTTATTTATATTTTATCAAGGATTTAATTGCAACGAGGGAATCGTCGATAGAAGCTAGTAAAATTTGAATTCCTCGTACAACCCGAAAATTATGCGATTCTCATAAAACACGATTTCGATGAATTACTAGTCTTCGTAAATCACGGAAATGTAAATTCTTCAAGGTATTGCATAAAATTTTCAGCAAATTAAATCGCGGATAAGAAGAAAAAATCAAATGAAGACAAATGGAGAAAATTCGAGGTCGTTCGTTGTCCTTGGGCTAGGTGTATTGTCCAGTTGGTAACGGGAGAGCCGGACTCGAAAAATTTGTTCGACGTGTGTCGCGTGACAGCGGTTTGCAGCTGCTAGATTTTTTCCGCGAATTTTTCGCGATTCCGAGGCCCGAGGCAAGCAGATGCGTCCTCGACGCGAGATGCACCATTCCTCTCGCGTACTCTTTCTTCGTATTCCCTCTGTACTCCGTATTCTGCTCAGTCGAATTAAATCGTTGCCTTCCGATCGACAGATTGCGACCCCTCAGCCACGATATTTCATCGAGGCGACCTTTCACCCCGTGGGCCAGTTTGCGCGCGATTATCCTGGCACCATAATTTTTACACCTTCGCACTCGTTTCGTCCTCCTCGGTTCTGGCAAATTCGTCGACTCGCAGTAAGTAATCGTTCGAGGTCTTGGTTGCCAATAATTATTAACATTACGAGACATTTATTTGGGAATTTTTATTTTTATTTTTTATTCCACATTTGGAGATAACGAAGGATAGAAATTACACGCTTTCGCTTCTCCAGGTAATTTTACACAAAGTTTGGCGAACGCTGGAATTATTTGTATCTCGGAAGGATTAACTTCAAAATTATAAAAATAATTAAAATAATCAATCCGTAATTTTTCATACGAATTTTATAGATTTACAAAAGTGTATTTTTAAGTGTTTGAATGATTTTCTGTAAAATATATGGATAACAGATTTCACAGAAATTTTATACATTCATAATGTACTTTGGGGGATTTGATTATTTTTTTTACAAGCTTGCCCTTTCCCTTACATTGTATATCTCTTATTTTGATTTCTTTGGTACACATGTAATACTTTACTCATCGGTACTTCTAGACTCTCTTAATAAATGACATAAAAAAAATGGAAGATTTCGGAGGATCAAAGTCCTAGTAAAATGTTTGCTCGTTTAGAGGCACGTAAAGGGAGAAACAGAGATTAGGCTCTACTTAGCGACAGATAGTTTGGGGTTGCAATAATTAAGTGTCGAAGAGAACCCTTGATCGTTAAGGACGGTCTTTATCGTGACTTAAGAGGGGATTAACCGTGAAGAATGAAAAGCTATTGGCTGACCCTGAGGATCATCGGTTGTTCGATAAGAGGTGAACGGTCGCTGATAAACTTGCAAGACTTTCGGTTGCCCTTCGCGACATTACTATAATGAAACCTCAGAATCTTCGCGTGTTACAAATGCATTAAATAAGAAAGAAACCATCCAAGGACGTACACATGGTCACTTAATCATCAGATTCTACAATATGATTGCTCAATTCACAGCCTCGATGCAAGTATACTTATACGGTTCCACTATGAAACAAGTCAATTTGTAGCAGATGAACATGAACGTTTGCAGCTTACCATGTTTGCTACATTTACGTCTACGTTTATATTTTTGTCTACAGAAACGCAGAATGTTCCTAACAATTCTCTACTATACCTTTTTGTAGTGTTACATTCTATATATTATACCTTCTGCTTCAACAATAAATTTAACTATACACATTAATTACGAATATTAAATATCGTTACTTTTAGTGCCTCATTTATATAATGGAATAAAATTATTCAATCTCGGGCAAACAATATAAACGGTCACCAAGCATCCCTCGACTGTTCTACAACCAGAACCCAGAACCAGAACCTGAAAAGAAATCGAATCGCATCCGTAGGACAGCAACTCAATATAAATCAGTTCAACGAGTGTCTGTCAAATCGTGGAGGCGTGATCCTTTCTGTTTGTTGGTTTTTCAAGAGCATTCTACGGGACTTATTGTTCGTAAACATATGTTCCTGTGGGCGTGCAGGAAGAGTGGTTTCCTCGCGGAAGACAGAGAGAGAGAGAGAGAGAGAGAGAGAGAGAGAGAGAAAGTCGACAACGACGAAGGAAAATGGATGGACGAACAGCAGACAGTCTGGCATCACCTGGACGAGGAGCACGCGCCTTTCGCGCGCCTGCAACTCATGCAGAGAAGGACACGCGTGAATATCGATGCGCAACGACTGCATTGTATAATACACCGTCGATTGGTGCTCGTTGCAATAATGCGATCGTGTAACGACGCCACGTAACCATGGTACAATGGTCTATACCCTATGCCCTATGGTTTCGCTACTTGCCATAGGAGAAATCCTTTCGCAAGCAATGAAAATCCTTTTAGGGGAATCCGTTTGAATACCGAAGTCAGGGGCTAGATTTGCGGACAAAAGCTATTTTTCGAGAGTTGCGGCATTTCCAATCGCAATTAAGAATCAAGGGAACGATCTGCGGTTTGAGGGATCCGACCCGGTGACTGGGGCTTAGGTTTGGGTTTGGTCGTTGGTATTTTGATGAATTTTGGAATATGTGTTTGGTAGGTTTACGTATATCCCTGTTCACAACATGTAGGATGTTTATTATATTAAATTCACGGAAAATGCAATAAGCTTGAGAAATGTACAAAATGAAATTAACGACCAGAAGCAATAAAACTTCTCGTAACAAGGTTTAATTTAAACTTCAATAACAACTTTAATTCATCGGATGGAATATTATTAAATGCAAATTATGCAGAATATTTCAATATTAAGACATTTGACATGCTGTATAAAGCAATGAATAACTGACGTTAACTTGGATGGTTGCTAAAGGAATCACAAACCAAAGGTTAATAATATCAAAAACAAAGATGCGGTCATTATAAAACACTAGTTGTTGATATGAATTTAACTTGACGATTCTAAATTCACTGCCATTTGTAATAGAAATGAATACAGTAAATAGTATTCGAGAAATACTTGTAGGAAGTAACCGTTGACTGTCGATCGAGCGAGATGCGACAGTGCAGTTTCCGTGTGGTTGAAACCAAACTACGTTAATCCGATTTGAGCCGCATTTATGCTCATTATCCGGTTCCTCGAGGAGTAAACGTAATGAAATATAACTCGCGTCTATCTGGGGGAAATGTCCTTTCCAGCGGCCAAAAAGATATTCAAATCGGTTGAATAGTTTCTGAGATTACCTTGGACACACACATATACCTCTGTACATTATAATAATAGTATAGATTATGTTGCAGCACATGGTGTTTTACCTTTGACGTCGAAAAATAGGAAGGCGGGGATTTTCTGGAAATCGAAAACCTGCACGTTGACGCGTTATTCCGCAGTTAGGACCAACAACAAATTACGACAGAAAATAATCACGAGTTTCTTTTTTCCACTCATAACACAAGTTTCTCCTACTCTATCGTTTTCGACAAGTGTTCGACGAGCACGCGGCTCATGTCTCGCTGAGATATTCAATTGTGGATACTCGTGACCCCATAAAAAGTCCAGGTGAAACAGCGCACGGATATTAAACTGACATATAATTTTGCAGGGATCAGTTAGATTTATGCTTGGTTTTTAAAAAACAAGTACTTCATTTTCTTCTTCTATTTTTCCTCGTTTCGTACGGTTCTTAATTATGAAAGTTATGTCCCAGGTATTAAGTCTGAATCATTCTGATCCGTTATAGTTAGGTATATATTTGATCCGGTAGTTATTATCTTTAACATTCATTTACATTTGGCAACATTTCTTTAGAATGTTGCATTTTCATATATTATAACAGAATACAGAAAAGAGGAGGTGGATTGTAATGGAATCCCGCGTAAGATGTGCAAAGAAACACGAACGACGAAAGAGAAGCAAAAGGATAGCATTAAATATGCGCCGGTTAGCCTTCGGAAAGTGCACAGGGTTTTTATGACATCCTTGACTATTTTTATCATACGAAACATAGCTCAGTATGCGTACGAGATCGTACATGAGGTTAATTAACCCTCAATAAAATTTTAATCCAAGGTGTTGCCAATCCGAGCGGTTGCGGATGGCATTCGATCACCTCATAATATATATTCGCCTGTAAAACTGACATCCAGCCAATTATCATCAATCGCGAAGGCGTAGAAATTAAGGTCGAGTGGAAGATCTCAAAGTAACCTCATTAACGGTTGTGCTTGAACTTTACGCATTCTCAGTCAAGGAAATTCTATTGTGGTAGATCTCGAATGTTGAATTCGTTCATTGCGATTGAAAAATCAAAATAGTAAATGATATGCAGTTGCTCATAAAGGTATTCGCACATTTGCAGGCACCCTTTATAATTATGTTATGTATGTTGTACAGAATACTTTAAAATTTCATTAGCACTGTAACGCTAATGATCGAATGTAAGTAATGTCTTATTGCTTCTCGTTTGAAGACTGTAAAGTGCAAAGAACGTGTAAAAGATAAATAGATGTGTCACGGCGAGAAGTTGCCGTCCTCGAGAATTTACGAGGGAGTTCGAAGAGAAAAGAGCGCAGAGTAATAATTACGTTAGTCGGGGGCACATTAATGAGGAACATGATCGACAGGACGTGGCACCGTATACGTCATTATTGCACAAACAATTATAATAATAAACGCGTTCAAGATCGCAACGAGTTAGTTTATGCGACTTGCTTCATTGTTTATTCGTACGTCAATGAAGTTTAAGATCTTATTATCAAATTCGTTTGCGTGAAATTAGTGCAGGCTATTCGTAATAAGAATGACAATTTGAAGAATACTTAATTATATTCATAGTTAATGTCGCTTCTATTAGAACATTTTAACGTCGAAATATTCAAATTCGTTCAAATTCGAACTGAAACTCATTCCAAAGCTACAAATTTCCAATCTGCGTCACTCTATCTCGTTCTACGAGGAAACTGGGCCAAACGAACAGTAGCACTTGTCGCGAAAGTCGTCCCGAAATCGCACCTTGCAACGAGCCTCCTCGAACAGCAGCCACCAGCAGGGACTGGTCTAGGTTCAAAGAAATAAAAGAAATGGAGAAAAAAGGTCAAGGTGTGAGAAAACAGAATTAGAACGGATGAAAAGAAGACGGGGAACAAGGAAAAGACCTGGCCCGAACGGTGGGCCATCCGAACCACGTAAATAAAACGTTTTGTAGCCGGTTTCGTGAGTGCGGTTGTGATGGCCCACCTACCGAAGAAAAAGGGCTACCTGCCTTCCTTCAGCTCCCCACCCCAGACCCCTCCACGAAACTTTGAGGTCTTCATTCAAGCTGGATTCCTTCCTGGGACTCGTTCCTCACATCGGAGACCATTGACTTTTATCCACGCAAAGAAGAGACAGGAGGGGTAGCTCTTTCGATAAAGAAGCCAGAGACTTGTGTCGATATAGGGTACGATCGGACAATGAAGATGACGTTCGTGGCAGTGGTTCAACTCTTCGTACAGATGTAATCGCCTGGGAATCCGCGAGCTAGCGATCATTGAATCATTCTTCTGTGACTCTTTATGTCGGATAGGGTGGACGGAGCCGCCACCGATGAACGACGAGGGCGCACAATAAAAAGGTCTACCACCTCCGCGTGCGTGCCAGCACCCATATTAGCGATCCATCATATGACTCCGTAAAATAGGAGGACTCTAACAAGTTCGTCGGGTCCGATCTCACATTAATCTGCCTCGGATCACGCTGGATCAGATAAGACAAGTGCATCGTATCTCGCGGACACGGATAGGATCCAAAGTATCCAGTTAACTCGTCTGCTACAGATTATTTATGATTGATCGTTCAGTGTTAATTGCTTTGCATAATCAACACGGACATCGGTAGTACTGCCTTACCAGGCTCGGCCAGAGTTGCGCATAAGTTTTCTATCTTTCTCTGATCGCATAAGCTTTTGCAGCTGCGATATTTTTCTAGTCACGTTAGTGTCTCCTGTCTGAGTGTTTGCGCGGTTTCAGGTACAGCGCGCACGCGTACGCTCGAGCAGACTGCGTGGATTTTTTCACTGTCGCAGAATTCACCTGGCGCTAATAATTGCGTTTGAAAACCGCAAAATAATCGAGTGGCTCGCGTCAAGGTGCGTTTCTCCTTGCCGTTTATTAATCGTTCTAGCTACGTTATAATCAAATTTTATAGAAAAATGCGGAAAATATGATCGAGAAGAAACAGGTGGAACAAGCAGTTCTATCTCACGCGATCCAGAAAATTATACAAGACAGGACACTTTAATGATTAATGGATTTTTGCGAATCATTCTCGAACATGATATTTGAGAAATTTGCAAGTGTCCTATAATTTATGTACAAGAGTATGATTAAATGGTCGCGATGCATCTGTGTTCGCTTCTCCCCGCCCCCCAAAAAAGAAAAGTTGGAAGAAAAATATAAGTAAAACAGATACGACGATTGTAATTTTATTGAATCAGCTATTGCGAGAAAACGTAAGATCCAGAAACGGATTACGTGTATACGTGTATTCGTGTGTGGGAGAAAAATATTTCCCGAGACTCGCAAACTGTCCGAATAGGCGGACAAATTATTATCCAGAGTCACAACAGAGCGTGCCCTTTTCTTCTCGCAGCTCCACCTTCCTTTTCTTCGTCGCACCATGAGAATTTCCACCTTGCACGTTTGATTTATCGCAATCTCAACGTGTTAGTCTCTCCCGATGTCTCCACGGGACTCCCACGTGGGTCGCACTATCCTCTTTCTCCTCTTTGTCGCACCAATAGACATATTCGAGGTCCATGCAGCTCTTGGTCGTCTACCTTTCCCCTTCGAATATCCTGTCTGACCTCAGTCGAATTTCTTGGTGGTCGTGCGTACAAAACAGATCCATCTAAGATCGATTATTCAGGAGACTCTAGACTCTCGAGGAGACGGTTAGATCTTTTTCACTAGATTGCTTATGACGAGAAAATCCCCTTAAATATAACCATTTCTAAGCGAGGTTCGTGTCCGAGGCAGCTCTATTAGCAGCTTCCAAAAGAATCGTTATTGAATCCTTATAAAAATGATCGAGACGAAGGTACGTATGATTGACGACCTGGAGAATTTGATGAATCGAGAAATGATAGATGTTTTAGATGACTTTTTATGAGACTTTGCACTTCAGCCGTATAGCGATTAAATCTTAGCAATTTTAATGATGGCTATGTGGTAAACATTTACGGATGATATACGCTTGTGATTGATCGAACATTTCAAACAGGTGAAGAATATAAGTAGATATAAGTAATGCGAATAAAATGTTAAACGAGTAACATAACGAATATTTCTTATGAATAAGATCAGAATGCTACAATGAGAATCATACTTGAGCTTAAATCAATTAACTCTTTCCCTGACAAATAGGGATGTAAAATCAAATAGTTCGTTCGAGCGTTTTCCGTTATATAAATCATATATCGAAACTTCAAGATGTAAGTGAAGTACTAACCGGTCGACTGATAGAAACGTATGAATGATAGAAATACTACTTTCGTAGAGAGGCAGATGTTGAAGAACTGGTAATACGTCTACAGATCGAACCGATGATTACGTATTATTTATATTTTAAGGGGTTGCGATTGGACGCTGCCAAAGAAGCCGTGGTGTCCACCCCCTGCAGGTATACCTGATCAGATAGAGGAACAGCCCACCTTTTGCCTTCAACCGTGTGGAACACCATGACGAATATACATTACAATGCTCGTTTCATCTATATTGTCAGACAGCCATCGATTTTCGTCCTTTCGTCCTTTTATGACCATTAAACCCTTTTTCTCACTTTTAAGCGGTTGAATCATTTGTCAAAGTTTGCTTTGGACATTCCTTTGTAATAACTTTTGTCTGGCAATTATTACCAATTATTACCTAAAAATGCAAAAAATTTCTTTTTTATGTCACGTTTAGATGCCAAGGTTTCAAAACCGAAGCACAACATTCGCTAAAATTACATTTTAGAAGATGAAAATTCAGAAAAGTGTTCTTCACGGGGAAGACATGGACGCCGTTTTCATAGCGAGGTAAAGCAGCTCGCGAGGAACGGTCGCCATCGAGAGAGAGAATAAGAGGGGGTTGCGGCACGCGACCGCCACGAACGCATGCGTCGGGACGCACGCACAGGGCCTCCCGATAAATGTGCGAAAGGAGCCGCGACGCGGGTAGGGAATGGGGCGAAACGTGCTGGTCGAGACGGAACAGCCAAAGAGAGGAAAAGGAGCAGCAAGAACGCCGGATCAAGAGGAACGAGTCTCCGCGACCTTGGGATCCCTAACCCACATCTAATTCGCGAGAGGCTGTTTCCTGTGAGCACGTGTGCGGCTCGCGAGTATCGTCACTTTTCCCTAGTCTTCGCAGCGATGGCCTCTGGAATAGCGCTATTAATTGGGATATACTGTAGCTCACAAAATTATTAGAACAATTATCATAGGGAAGTTTTATGTACACTGTGCGTGTATTTTTTATGTACATTGTATATATTGTGCGTGTTACGTAAAACATTTCGAAATTTCATTAGTACCGTAATTAGACACGATTATCATGATAATATAGGTGAAATTTGAAACGAATTTGAAAGTTACCTATATATAGAAATTACAAGATATATATTTTCTTTGGTAAAAAATTAGTATATAGCATAAATTGTGATGTTACATATATGCACATATGTATAGGAGTTAAAGATGGTCTCACTGAATATCGTGGATAAGTCCAATGACTGCAAGCAACAACAGCATTCGCTTGCCTCACATCAAATTACAGTAAATCACACTGAACTTGCGGCAAGACAAGTTTCATCGTAATGTAGAATATAGATCGAGTATTCTGTGGACAGCGTAATTGGTTTCTGCCGCAGGATCGACGTACTTACATACGTGATCGCATGCTCTTCGTGATTCTCACGGACGACAAGTCTTATTACAGATGCGTGACGCTCGATTACCAAGTTTCCAGCCGTTTCAGTTGCTTGTCGACTCGATGAAATGGATGGAATACCAATACCAATGTTTTTAAAGGAACAATCTGTCGTATTCTTCGGTTTACACGTCCATTATTTCTCGTGAAAATTGTTAAATAGCAGCAGTGTAGTTGCTGTTGTTACTTTCTTGCAGACGTTATCGTCGAAAAACTTAGGCTTTCATGATCTCAATTTGTAGAGTCGTTATAATCTTAAACGCTTCCAGGCGTAAACATTTATGTTCTGACAGCAGTAGCTAGCAATTAATTTTACAGTTAATTTCTTCGTGGGATGTTCTCGCTAGTATTCGCGGAAAGTTACTTGTCTTTTCTTTTTTTTTTTTTTTTTGCCTATTTCCATCCAATTTATGAACATTTTTATGAAAAATAATTCTTAGAAACATTTACACAAAAGTTCTTGCGAACACAATGTTGTAGGTGTATAATAAGTATGTACTTATACAAAATATGTTTATAGGTTTCGAAAATTGTTCATGAATCTGTTAGGAGCTATTTTTACGAGGAAATCGTGGAGAAGTCGTAAAATGCACCTAAGACGCTATAAGTCTGAAAGATGCAAATTTTCGATAGAATCTAAGTCACCAAACTATGGGAATCAACGTGTAATTTTTAAATTACTACATATATTTCTTCAATATATTGGATCGTGATCTTGCACGGAGCTATCCGTCGCCTCCTATCGGAGCATGGCAATGGCGGGTCTTTACAGCGCGGTTCACCGCGAACTAGAATCGCGTTTCAGCTGTCAGAATCGTGGTGAGCCGGCGAGAAGACAGAGATTCTACACGATATCCCTGGCCTCTCTGTTCGTTCGTTTCAATTTTACGATCCCGATATTTTTATCGGTTCGCGAGGCTGCCAATGACAAGGTGGGCAGGTGGCAGGCCCCGTGTGGTAGTCTATTTGCGTTGTCTGCCGAGACCGTTTGTAAGTCCACGCTTACGTGACCGTCTCTGCGCGCCTATATAAAGCACTCGTGTGGCCGTTTGTGTATTTGAAACACGTCGGTAGGGTAGCGATGCGGGCTCATTACTGGCACGAGCCAAAGCGCGCGACCGTTCGCCAACCTATCGCCACCGTGACCGTTCACGGAATCGTTTCGTATGCCGTTCGATCAGCTATGTATAGTAGGTGGAAATGATACGACAAGACCGTAAAATAATGCGCTAAGTAGGTTTACTGATGGTCTACATTCTGTACGCATTTCGTACGTAAGTGGCAACATGCGTCAGTTTTTTGAAATCAGTTTCTATCACTGTTGACTGATCAACAATGAGTCATAAAATTGGAACTTCCAGAATGTAGTGTGCCTCTGCAATCGTTGTACAACCAAGAAAGGAATCATTTCTTGACTAGTAGTTACGCTACGATTGCACAGTATAAGTTAGACACGAGTTATGACCATTCCTCTTTACAAAGAAACGCAAAGGAAAAATCGATCCTGAGTTGACATCGTACGGTCCTGAACGAGACTCTAGGTCCTCGTGACGATTTAATTGTTGCGATCTTTACAAATCTGTTCCCAAGTAAGTACGACCCTGCTGTCAAGTAATAGGAAAGCTTTCACAGCTAAAAGTTGGACGTCTGTTACCGTTGAAATCGCCGGAAACCGGATGGATCGTGGTATAAAAATTACTTCTCGAACAAGTTATCAGGGCCATTTTTAAAATATTACCATTTGTCCGCAGCTCGATATAAGCTAATGTAACCAACATGCACGACAAAAGCGTATACAGGCACAGTGAACTTGTTGAAAAGGATAGAAGAAAATTTTCCATTTTTGCCTAGATACGGCAGATGCACGTCGTGTACTTGTCTGTGTACTCGCACCTGCCTTACGCCGTAACTGCATATACACACGCTTAAATATTGCGCATCGAATGAACGTTCGACGCTCAAATGTGCACGATATTATCATGATTCTTTGACTGTTAAATTTCCTTCAAGGATATCTACATTGATAACGAATTCGTCGATTGCTATTAGTGTTTCTATCACGCCAGGTGTGTAGTAAATCGAACGATTTAAATAATCGATTTTACGTTGCGCCATCAACGCGACCTTATTCTTCTTGTACCTCAATCAGGCATACATGATGCGACGCGCCGCGGTGTCTAATTTCAAGCTGGAAATTAACTCGTAACGGTGGTCAATAAAGTTTGATGATATGCCTTGCATCCTGCTGTGCAAGGGACCATGGTATTTGCATGTTGGTTCTGGTTAAACTTGTATTTAAGGATCTTACAAACGCGCTATTAATGCTACAGAAACTGCTTGTGTCATTTACAGTGGCTAAAAAAATATATTTGCACATCACTGCTTACTCTAGCATTTACATATTAATTGATCATATAACGCTTCAGCTTTTGAATTTTATTTTTATGCTCGTTCGAAGGCATTTCATAAGTTTATTTCATTAATTAAAGAGTTATTGGTATAGAATTTTTTCCCCTATATGTGTTTGTTTATTCTCACAATATCGAGGAGCTAAAACAAGAAGTTCATCGTGTACCATCGGTGGTCCACACGACAGGGGATGCGTTAAAGGATCACGGAGGACGACCTGGAAACAGGAGGGTTCGGGGCTAGTCGTTCGTAGAATCGCGTGCAGGCGAAACGAAGCATGCAGGCTCGTCCCTTTTAGCGCGTATTTAGCGCTGGTATTCAGTTTCGCACAATAAAGCGCTTTGTGGGGTATCCGCTTACCCGGGGGCACGTCGTGCGCGTGCCAAAATGAAAAAACCGCAAAACGGCGCCCCGACATACCTTTTGTACGGCCTTGTCCACCGTCCCGACGCGTTCGCGTTTTATCGTTCCGCCTCTGTTCTACGTACGCGCCGCTCTCTTATCATCGCGCATTTATATTCCAACAAGATTGCTCACGAGGACACAATAAGGAAAACGCTTCGCGAGGTATTTTCTCCACATCCACTCTCCTTTCATCCTCTTTGTCGCAGTAGCCATTTCATAAATCAATCCGGGCCAACGGTGCGACACGTTCAGAAAAACACGAATTCGCCATTCATATTCTTCGTTCATTGAATTTTTGTACTCGTTGAATTTTCTAATAATTTGTGAATGAATTCCTTCGATAACCAAAATCGATAGAGTAATAATTATATCTTTTTTAAGAGAAGAAATTATTTTTAATATAACATATGAAAATAGAAGTATATTCTCCTTGCTCTCTTATTTTTGTACTTTTAACATTTCATTAGTGTTATGTGAATCGAATCTGTATTTGTGGAAATAAAAGGGTGAAGAATCCTAAGATATATAAAGTGATCAAAATTATTGAAGTGAGTAGATAATAGATGCATGTACAATAGACAAGTTGCTTTTTTAATACCCTGAACTGGTCTGGTGTTTCGAGAAAATGCCTTGTCAGAGGTGCATTTAAATGAATATTTCAACTCCACAGCAGCGGGCAGCTGTCCTACTCGGGAAAAGTTATTTAAGGGGGTATTCTAGTGTGAAACGTGTCTTTTTAGAACTTTGTTATCATCTTTTTTACCTCAGTATTTTACATGTGCATTTATCCACGTCTCCGTTACATTTACAAATTTTGTTAAACGACAAGTAAAAATCGTATCGAATAGGATACTTCTTAATTCTATGGAAGGTACGAAATGACGATTAAAAGATTAGAAATTTCGCATCAAGACGCTTAATAAGATTTCTCTGTAAAACATTAGTCTATAAAACATTAGTCTATAAAACATCTCAAGATACTTGAATCTCATCCTAAATTCATAAGTAATTTACGAGTAATGTTGTTGAAACAATTAAATAAGTCAATGGCTTACATTCAGAAATTGAACTTTCGAGTCACGTTCATCATCCCCCAATTTGTGCACCATGAAACGAACGTAACACGAATGACACGGACCTCGTGACTTTCACAGTTAATTTCTACTATTCCCTAAATAAAATTCAATTGATCGATCCACCACCTCGGATGCGAACAGCACGGAGGTATATCGAATCATTTCAATAACATCAGGTTAATTCCATCACAGATGGCCGAGTCTGGACCAAGAATGATTCTGCAGAAGCAGAACGAATCGCATTTCGAAACATATTGCGACGGCATGCAGGTATAGCACGAGCCAAGTGCCACCCTCTAATGAAGCAGGGGGTGAATACATCGAAACAGAAGCGCTTGTTACGTTTACGAATGTAAATGATGCTTCGATGACGTGGTAAATGCTTCGGACAGAGGTAATCATCGTATGAAGTCATTAGTCAACGAAGTAGTCGCGTGCTGCAATTGTTCAGTTCATTGAAAACATTTTCAAATATCGCTGTATGGTTAATTGTTTAGAAAAACTGAAAATTAACGCGAAAGTAATGCAATATTATTACCATTCGATAAAATAAAAATTTTCCATTTGTATTTGTTAATTCATAACCAGAAAATTTTGCAATAGCGGAGTATTATTGTTACAATTACCTGGAATTATGTTTTTTAAATATTACATGGTATTCTTTTTTATAATTTAATGGAACATAAGGAACCAAAATCTACGTCATTTCATCGTCTAATTACGATAATTTTAACTTGGAAGTAAGCTTACGCCGAGTAATTTCTTACAAATTAAAAAAGCAATAAATTCGAAATCTTTTATTTTGAGAAGTTTGGTATAGTTCTAATGCCAATTTGACGAACCTATTTTTTTAATTTTTTACAATAGGACTAATAAATTTTATGCTATGATCAGTAGCTAAATGTTGGCAAAGAGAAACCAAGCTTTCGTGATAATAGAGAAACTGTTTTACAATTGTATACAGTTAGGAACTGTTCGAAAGTTGTATTCTGTCGCAAAATACATCAGATTCTCCGCAAAAATCGTACGCACACGTGTTTCCTCGATAACGATAATTTATGGATAAATATTTTCCGGGACCATGAGCACGCTTATCCGACCAATAAAAGCGGTGATGTTGCTCATTACCAGGAATGACGATTGTCGAACGCGCTCACGCGTTTCTACTTTGCACGAGCAGGTGAAGCAGCAGATAGATAATGGGTGAAACAAATACAGGATGATTATAACATACGGGCTGATTATCTCTTCTTCGGACTTTCCACATCGGCTTTTACCGCTCGCGTTTCCTGTGACTTGCACGACCTATCGACGCCACTCCACCGTCGAATTCTGCCATTGAACAATAATGGCGGAGCGGCGCGCGCGCCTGCTACGTGATTGCAATTTTAGCCTGACGTTTAACCCATTAAACCGCTGTGTCTCTACTCGAGGACACGCGAATGAAGGTTTTTGTCATTTCAAAGACAAAACATTCTAAAAACCGTGCTTTTGGGAGGATTGACACTTTGCCTATGTAACAATAATGATAAAGAATGTAGAACGAACGACTTGAAAAATATTGCGTTATGTGGAAAATTTGTAGCAAAATTGAGATGTAACTAAAGGTAGATGGATCTTTATTGTTAATAAAAATAAATTTAATAAATCGTTTCAAAAGCGACTAAACGGAGGAAGAGTCGAGACCGGTCGCAAGACCGAACAAAGTGATTCATCGAGTGAAGGGGTTGCAAGCAAATATGAGTGGAATTCATAGCCGCTTTCCGCGGCGATTTTTCGAGAACGGAAGAGAAGTAAGGTACGCCGTGAAAGCTATGAATCGCGTATTTGCCTATGAAAAGGATCGAAGACACTGAGGTGCCACACACGGCGACGGTAACCCAAAACCCCTAACCCCGGACTCGCAGCATCGCGACAGACATGTCTTGGCACAAAGGGTCTCTCGAAGAGAGGAGGCCCTTTTCAGGCCGCGGCCTGAGATCATCTTTCTATTGATGCGCTGTTCCGTGCCGCGCGTAAAATTGCGACGATAATGAAGTGCGTCTCGCGAAAATCTCCGCCGTAATTCCGATCGCGCATTATTTCTAAGCGCGAGCCATGTTACCTCGAATAGAGATAACCCTTAACATCGGCGATGCATTGATAAATAGTCATTATAATGATCGTTAAATCATATGTATTGGCTCATTAGGCTTGCATACCAGTCGCAATTCTTCTTCGCCTTATGTTATTAATATTCTGATACCCTATAGTTTCCATTTTGTTCTTGTACCTTGTATCTATTAATATAATTTTAAGCGCATGTAATTTGCTTGCACGGAGCAGCATCTTCATATTACACAAAATTATTTGGCGCATCTTGTACAGAATACTAATGGATTAAGACATTGTAACATGAAAATTTAGAGTAAATGCCTCCCCAGACGTTTGCAGCAAGTTCTAAAACTAAAGTGGCGTACGAATGTGTTTACAAATCTTCAGGGAGATGGATGCTAGTGAAAACCGGTTAGCGCACATCGAACCGTGACCAACGACGTGAAAAACAGGGATATTGTCGAAAATGGTTGGATGAATCAGGAATTTCCATACGTAATTGCAGCGATTATAGCGTTGCGCAACTGGTGTCGTCGCAGCCTGGGCCGATGGTGGTTCTACCCTTAACGCGGCGCGATCAGAAAACTACCGGCTACACATGCTAAAACTTTTTTCCTACACCGATCAAGCGATCAGGGTGTCGAGCGTTTAAAACAGCATAAATTAGAGAGGTATTTTGCGACAGATGCGGGGGTGGCACGTGTCAGGGCAATATGGTCGTCAAATTTCGCCCTCGTGTCAGATCTGATCGCGAAACTCTGTCGAACTATGTCTTTATCGGTGCAATGCAACTCTGTCAACATAATTCTAACATTTTTTAAACATATTTTTCACTTGAGTGTTCGATAATAAATACGAGTTTATTGTTTATTTATTAGTAACACGATACTGAAGTAGTAAAAGCGCACTAGATAAAACAAAATAGTTAGTACAAAATGCAATAGGTATATACGATATGTAATAAATGTCTTTAGTCTCTGAAGCACTAAAGGTACCAGTGTTGTTTTTTATACTTGAACAAAAAAAACATCACTGGTAGAATTCTTTACATGGAAGATAATTTATTATAATTTTAAAAAGCATGCTTATATTTGTTTGAAGCCCAAACGTTGCAAGTAATTCTATTTATTCATATCATTTACTGATTATTGTCAATATTTTTTAAATAGATCACAATAATAACATTTAACTTGATTGTGTGCTAAATTACATCTCTAATAACAATTGCATCATGAAACCAAACCTCGAGATAACCCGTGGCTTCTTCTTCGTAGCAATCCCGACCACTTGGTCGAGCGTCATCCGCGAGACGCATTAGCGACGGCAGCGTAATTGAATTCCCGAAAACGAGGCGCGGGAAGCGATTCCCGTGGCGGTGGCGTGAAAACGTTTCACGCGAGGTAAAAAAGGCTGCAATTATACAGTCATTACTTCCACAAATTACGTCGCGAGGCGAACCTATCGCACGGAATCTACCCTTCCTGGTACTCCCCGCCACCCTCGGCGCCCATTGATCGTCAGTGCAATTATTTCAGGACTTAGGAGAGGGAGGTGAGCGAGGGAGAGGACTGAGAGAACGTGGTCCCCGTTCCTGTTAACCTATGATTCACCTCTTAATGCGGCTCGTCTTGCTCGATTATTACGGCCACGAATTAAATGAATATGTACACGAAACTCCGGCTAACTCGATTTATACTCGTTTACGACGCTGTTTCGAGTATTTTTGTCTACCGACGACTCGCAGACGGTCTATAGACGTGTAACATTTGTAAGTAAATAGGTAACTCGACACAGACACGAACGTATCCTATCGATGATTCACGAGAACCTTTTTTTTTTACAAAATGATTTAACCTTTTAATCCTATTGGAATTGATAGAAGGAAACGATCCAAGGTAATTTAAGAAAAGACGTTGGGTTGCTGTAATTGTTTCTGTCACCATTGAGATCTATTAAGACTTGATTCCATTGAAGATGAAATTACCGACAAAAATCTCCGTACATCTTATAGAAAGACGATTTTTGTTTCAGTGAAACATATGCGAAGCAAGAATAAAACATTTTTAGTTTTCATAGCATAAAATATTTTGTCGGGATTGGCCATATATCCCATTTCGAAAATTACGATTTCTATTCAACGGGCGATGATTCCAAATTTTTTTCCTTCTTTTTTTACGTAGTATAAATACAGAGGAAGAAGAAACTTTGAAAAATCCGTAATAGTAGAACATTGTATTCCTGAAGAGGTATACGTTCGGAAGTTACAAATTGCGTTCATCTAAAAGAGAATGCCTCACTAGAATAGCTTAATTAAGACCGGCTGCATCGTCGCCGAGAGAAAGAGAAGCGAGCGTTCTTCGAAATTTTTGAGTGCACTCGAGACGACACGGTTAGAAAAGGGCAAGACAAAGGCTTGGTGCCAAGCATTCACCAACATTGTTTGCAGTACTCGTGCAATCCTGAAGATCGGGCAGGAAGTGGTCTTCGCGTGGCGTGAAATAATAGCTAAGACGAAGGAGAAGATTTCGATAGACGGTACCTTAAAATGGTACACGAAAGACGCCCGGTCATAGTAGTTAGGCAAATTAGCAAGCAGAGAACATAAATTCTTCACGGTGGTCGAGGACCGTGCCGCTTCACAGGGGGTAGATTCATCGACATATGGTGGCCGAAATTCCAAAGCTGTCGTTCTCCTTTTTTTTGCGCTGGTGCAAACCGTATTTGCGTAAATATTTATCAAACGTGTGTGTAGTAACGAATAAAATATGAGGGGCTAAGAACCGTAATAGCGTAAGTCAGTTCATTACTAGTTTTCAAAAGATAAAAACACTGCGAATTTTTATAAAAACTCTTTCTTTTATTAATATAGAATTAAAGAGATGGAACCTAATTAGAGATTTACAACACTCATAAACAATGATGTAACATACAAACACATCTAACGAACAAAAAAATGAAATTCCAAAGGTAGAGTAACGTAATTGATATTCAAAAAACTAGGACTAGAACTACCAACAAGATTTACTGGATTCGCTATTCTGTCTTATGAGTTCTTTGTCCAGAAAACTTCTCAGTGATATCACAGTGAATAAGTAGTAACGAATTCACGTATAGAGGGAAGACCAAGTGAAATCAAACGTTCATAAAGCATAAAACCAACGACACAATCGACATAACATCGAGTGAGCCAGGAAGAATTCCGATTCCCGCGCGTCGGCGCTTCTAACAAGAGTAATAAACGAATTAAAGGAGGGTGTCCGCCACGCCACTTTACGGGCCTTGCTCCTGCTATACGGTAGTCCTTTTTAACTGGTTCAATTAGACGCCGTCCATCGCTAGGTGGGGATCTTAGGTGGATTCATAAGCGCGTATGTTTACGAGTATGTAGAGAAATGCTCGCTTTGTCCTGCAAGCCGCAAGATAAACATCTTGAGGCTTCCTGCGTTGCTCTCTCCCTCGAGCAACTAGCGACTTCGTGCAATTTCTGGCTGCAATCATGTCGGTGATCCAAATGCATGCAAGCTCGTACACCAACACCAAGCCTGGACACGCTTTGTGGCTTTACGTCGGACCACCGAAGACAATGGAAGGAACAACGATTCTACCTAGTCGACGAAGGCGTGTTGATGACACTCGCCAGATAAGCGGACAACCCCTCGATTATTTTGTCCTGAATGAATCCTTGATGATACGTTCGAGAGAGAAAGTTGCTTGGAATTTTGAATGAATTCATTTTAAAAAGACATTTGAGAAATTAAAATGACAAATGGTACATATTACAACTAAATGTGATACCTATTCATCAACTATTATCAACGTTAAAATTAAATACACGATTCAGCAAAATATTAACCAGTTTTAAATACGATTGCTAAGGCCAATGATAAGAGTGTTCATTTGCGAAAACTTTCTCTACATTATTCATATTCATTTGTTTACCATATCAACTTCTCATTTACAGATGAGAACTTAAATTTCGCTGAAATTAGGGTCGTTTTACAAAATAGTAAGCTTGTTCAGAATTAAATTTTAAATATTAGGGCTTGTTGACGAAGTGTATAGATGAAGATGCTCAGTGAAATTCGTGTATATTAGTAAGGTATCTTTTTCCTAGAATCGATAAGTAGGTGTTAGGTCAAGAAATTCCCTAGCAGAAGCAGTCACAAACAGAGCTTAACTGCTGGTGAATCTTCCCACACCAATCAAAGAGCACCCCTCGAACGCTTCCTCTTTCGCCGTTTCTCCTCTCACCCCCTCGTAATTCTCTCGGGAGTTATCTACCCCTGATGTGTGCCGGTCGCCTCTGCCTGTGTGTATACGCTTCTAAAAGCCCCTTAATTCCGTTCATTTGTACCACTGGCATCCGTATCGAAGAGCAGAGGGTTTGAACTGTCGTCGTTGTACCAGTCGATGTGTTTCCTCGTGTACGTACAAACCAATCGATTACTGTACTCCTTCCACATTCTTATACTTCCATTTGAATGTTGCTGACAACGTTTCACTCGAGACATCTCATTCTTCCTAACGCATTTTTTTAAACTAAGGTCTCCTTTTAAGGCTTCTAAGGAAACAATGATACAAAGTTTCAACGTTCGTTATTGGTAAGCTTTTGCTTAGGATATCTTATTTTTTGAAAATGAAAGTCTTTTTTGTCAGAGTGCAATTGAAATGTTTGCTTCCGGAGCTTTCAAAGGAACAATGCTACAAAATTTCAACTTTTCGTTGGTGATAAGCCAAACGTTGAAAAGTTTTGTTTGGAAATGCAAAAAAGGAGGAAAAGATATTTCCTTTTGAAGCTTTCAAAGAAACAATGCTGCAAGGTTTCAACTTCTCGAAATATGGGAAGTTGGTGAATGGGATTGTTGTTTCTCAATCGATATCAGAAAAAAGAAACTTCTGTATAGCTGGAGGCTGGTTCAACGTCCGAAAGATTAAAATTTCAATAAGGCAGGCTTTCAACGCAGGAACGCGCTGACTGTTAACAGTCTGTTAAAGCAGTAACGATTCGATTCGCGAGATACTCGAGAATCGTATTCACACGAGCGCACTCAAAGTCCGAGTAACGCGAACACGGGATGTTTATGGGGCCGTATTCGGACTGGTAGCGTATTGCTGCGCTCAGCATGGGGCATGTACGAGGAGCACCCGTACCCCCATGCTGTCAGTGAAGTGCCCCCTCGTCCAACGAATCGCTTATGTATATCCATGGGAAAAATATTGGTTTATTTGGACGCTACAAGACGTATTCGGCTAGAATATTAGACGTTTTGCGGTAAGTCAACTCTACGATCCTAATTATGTAGAAAATTTCAGAAGAAACGCCAATTACGGTTATTTCGCACCGAATTATATTCTTTGTACTTGTCAGAAAATTGTTTAATTTCGAGGAAAATCAGAAAGAATTGTTATTTACCCATTTAAATTTTGAGTTAATGATTTGCTTAATATAGTGAAAATCCCTTTGGCAGTTGAAACGAAATCGAAATAGAAATGCAAAGAATTCGAGGATCACAGTGGAAATTATTATCAATTATTTTGTGATAACATCCTACGGTGATAATAGTTACGGAAAAACAGGGATGAGTGATACTTGGACGTAAATATGCGAAAGTCACGAGTACCGTTTTCCGAGGGAATGTGCCATGGTGGACACGTGACCACCACGTTCGACACGTGGTTTCAAACGCCAGGTGGTCCTCCTAGCGTCACGCATCGCGTCGTTAAACGGCGATACCGTGATAAGAGGACACGTGGGGCTTAATGCACCCCGCGAAGAGTCGTTTTTCCGCAACCGTCTTATCACGCTCATCTATAGACCCTTCTGACCTGCTCGAACTTTTTTGACAAATGGAAAGTGTGCCATGGAAAATATGGAAGCCGGTCCATTTCTCTTCTGACTGAAGTGAAACCGCATGATGCAACTGATTTTTAGAAAATTCGATAAACTTTTAAATTTATTATTGACAGGTTCAATAAGTTGATAATTTTTGTAAATAGCTCTTAGAATATTGCAAGTGGCTACATACTGTATATAGCCACACTGCAGCAAGAGTATACATGTTGTATTGAAAATATATCTATTTTCCCAAACACAGCTTTATAAACAACCCTAAAATCGACACAAACTTATCAAACGATCCAAGGATAAGTAGATCCTTTGGTTAAGTATATTCTTACGTATACAATTCCACGAGATTTTTATTGAGAAATGTATTGAAAAGAATTGCATAATTCAGCGTGAAGCAGGACATTCAAGCGAAATCGTGGGAGGCACGAAAGAGTCAATCGCACACGGAAATGAATACCTTAATTGTATACTCGATGTGGGCGATCTGACTTGCCAGTAAGCCGTGACATGACCGATCAGTTTACTGCTCTTTCTCTCTTCAAGAGCATTATTTCCCGGTGTCGAGATTTTCGCTATCTTCCTATCTTTTCCGACGAGTTCACACGAGTCATGGCTACGTAACAAGAAGGGGGATGACGTTACATAATGGAGGATGATTGCCGTTTGACAAGCATTCATTTTCTCCTTAATTCTCTTCCACAAACGATAGGGTTTGCTCGTTTCCTCATTTCTTCGTATTAACGATCAACATTGAGCTTTGCATTATAAAGGAATTTCCTTTTGAATAAATTATTCATAAAGTACACTCTAATACAGATGTTGTCTTCTTACTCTAACATATTTTCATTAGTCCTATCTTGTATTAAAAAAAATTATTTATTATCTTTTTACAAAATCCAAAATGAAAAATATGATTTTTGGTATCTCAAGAACTTAATAACGAATCTCTTAACGAACTTTTCTGATATTTTACATACAGTCTATACTCCCGACAATTGATCAGAAGAATGCATCAAGAAGAATTTATCCAGGTTCCTTTTAAATCATTCAGGATCACTCGGACGAGCAATAGAGAATCAGGATCGAATCCCAACGTCTGAGTCCCATTATGAACTTATTAGGATGTCTAGGTAACCACCCCATATGCTATTCCAGAACCCGTACAGGCTCCCATATAGAATTACCAGAGAGCATCGTCTCCCTCTTCACTGTCGAATTCTCAGTCTGTCAGTGCGCCGGATAATCATTTTACTTTAATAGACTCTGATCGGTCATTGAACAGCAGAGGCGCTCTGTTTGCGTGTAGGGGCGCGTGCCAAGCAACAATCGAAAGGAAGATCCCTCGACAGTAGTTTCCCGTGACTTCGCGAAATTCCTTGGACCATTCGTCGCGTTTTTCATCCTCGATGATGTACGAGTCGCCTCTCTAAATATTCGATCCTCGGTGACTATGGTTTCATACAAAGTGACCGCTTTCACGCGATAGGGAATTCGAGATGGCTGACGCGTGGGTGAAACGCGTCGCTTCCGGATCGATCTTGACCGATGTCAAGAGGATTTCAAGCGTTTCGCAGAATCTTTGTGATGCCTTTTGTGGAATACAGACACGCGTGCGGATAGCAGAAAGAAGAATCGCTGATCCATCATAGGAAAGCTTGTTAGGGGCTATTGTCGTCAGTGCGGAAGCTGTGCTCCATTTTTTCCGACGTTCCTGTATCTTCCTCTTTTTTTGCGGTGAATATTTAAATTCCATGGAAAATCTTATTAAATTAGAAATTGTTATTAAATCAGAATAACCAAACTGTTCCTTTGTATTTGTTGAGGTTATTAGATGTATAAACAGAGAAACGCGTGAATAAATTGTAAGGTAGAAAATATATTTTAATACAAAAGTCTAAGTACAAGTAGGAATATAATTTGAGCTGATCCAGATCCGCACGCTAGCAGTGTTACCCTATAACTGAAAACCCGGAAGCCAACGTCTACTGTTTATGGTCTGCGTTCGTCCCAGTCTTTTGTCTATAGGCTGTCGATGACTTCAGTGCTTGAGAAAACTAAAAAGACCAGATGTAGAGTTTTCTTAGAATTAGTGACCACTTCAACAGTATTTGATACTAATTAAAATCTGCGATATTTTACATTTTTTAATCACGGTAAAAAGTGAGTGCGAACTCAACGATTTCAGAAATTTTCAAAGATGTTGAGAATTTGTACGAATTTCCTGATTGATTGTCAGTAAATTGGCAATTTTAAAACGTAACGCGTAAAGCGATTTTAAAGATTATTATACTTGAAAAAATCATGCACCTAGTGATTAGTAAAGAATAATTTGGCCATCTAAAGGGAATTTGCTATTTACGACAATGTCGTAGTTAGACAAGTAAAATTTCAGCATATGGTCCTAATTCGACGATCAGGAACTATTGTTATGAATTTTTCGTCAAATTGTCGTTAAAGAGACTTCAATTTCTCTCGTGATTTATAAGTGAGCTTAACAAATTTTTTCTATTTTTCAGGAGTGGAATCTTATAATGTGAATTAAGAAGTCATTTCCGCAGCCATTCTCAACGGTCATAAGCGCATCAGAAGGATCCCTCGTGCCGAAAGGATTACAGGGTTGATTATTGACACAAGGGGTAAGTCTGGTCTTAGGCTAGGCCCCTTTCCACGTTTGGTGACACCCTATATGTTTGAACACATTTGTTGATAACCCCTTCACGATACCTGGCGTATTGAGTTACAGGGATTTATGGAGTACAAATAAAAGATGCGACGAAACATTTAGGGCGCGACATTGATTCCCATACCGCAAGATCTTATTGGAAACCTTTATTCGCTTTAATTCGAAGAAAATTTCGGGAAATCATTTCACATTAAGATAAAGCGCTATCTCTAAACGCTAGAATTTCTAAACGATGGTCTATGACTAATTAAAATTCGTATTTGCATGTGTTTAGATTGATCCAATCTCCAACGTCCGAGGGTCAACGTACGTAAAAGATAAACGAATCCATTAGAGCAGAGGGACTAGGGTCAGTTTTTAAAAATTGCAAAATTTATATCGTGCACGCGTGCCAACCATCGAAGTCAGAGGATCTTCACGACGGGATGTCGAGCGGTCTAAATGGCCAGCAAATTTAATTTATGCAGACGCCGGCGGATCATATCCTAAACGGCTACTCGCCCCTACTCGCTGCCGGTCAAAAAAATGGTCGCGTGTGTTCGAACAAAACAACGGAAGCAACGAAACTTTAATAAGAGAGAATAAATGAACGAATGTCCTTTTGTCCTGCGATGACGATATTTCTGGCCGATGGCCCTCGATGATAAAGTTTCAAAAAAAAATATGAGTGACGTATATAGATAAAGGGTTAATTAATTACATGATCCTTCGGTAAATTCTATGGATATGCTATTACCGAAATTGTACTTCCGCCGTAAATTTCTTCCGATAATTCAATTTTTAATTGCCGAGTTGATAGAAAAGATATCAAACTCTTTCTCGAGCCCAAAGAGTTAAGGAATCTCTGAAGTCTCTTGAAACAGTCTTAACAAGTATACAACGCCCTACGTAAACCGTTAAATTGAGACAAATTCATGCTAACCCAAACTATACCGTGTATAGAAAACGATTAAATGGAAACCTCAAAAACTGTTATTTCCAAGAATTCAACACGAGAATACAAATTCTTTCTACATGGTCGAATCCCCGACGATCAGACACTTCCTCCATAGAAACTAATAAGCCAACAAGAAATCGTTCGATCACGTTGTCCCTAAGGTGACATCCAGAAACGTCCCGATCTACAGGCAGGACAAACGAGCCGAAAACGGGGATAAAAGGCACAACATATAAAAAGTATGGTGGATAGATGAAAAAGAGAAAAAAAAGGATTCAACTGGAAATGTCGATCTCGGACCGCGATAAGTCATAAATGGACGTATAGGTGCAACAACTTGTACACGCCTATCTGGTGAATTCGCAGCTGAGAGCATACGGGTGCCCTAATGGGACGCCACGAAATTCATCGAAAAAATTTATAATAGTGACACGCGGAGGAGAGAAGCGAAGTCAGGTAAGGAGAGTATAAATGCTCCCGTATCGTGGAAAGATTCCACACGGCGATAGAAAGAACATATTTTTCCCTCTCTCTTTTTGTCCATCTACTGCGGCCAAGCCAATTTAAATCAATTTAGCTGCCACCCCCCGCTTAAACGAGCTTCAATTGGCGCACAATGAAAGTTTCGGGGGTCCTTCGAGGAGGGAGGCACCCAAAGAAAGACGTGAACCACTTAAATCTTCGTGGATGGAGCAAGGATGTTTGGTCTTAAGGGTCGCTCGAATCGAAAGCTAGGATATAATCAGGAGTTTAATGCACTCTGAATTGTCCCTATATCGTTTTACCAATTTATCGCATGTACGATTAATCTTATATTATAATATTATGGTGAAATACTGCGTGATCTAATCACATTGCTTTATCTATTTCTACCATAGAGGCAAGTATTCACTGGCGAATATGTTCGCATAAATGTATTTCAAAATCTTAAAAGATACTGTACGAGATGAATGGATTTCAGAAGTCCATGGATTTATGGGGAATTTAAAGATTATACGTAATGTGCAAAAATATATAAAATATTGAAAACATAGTAAGTGAATGAAACGTATTTTCGTTCAGATTCTGCTTGTTATATATGCTTTATGTAAGTTATTATAAAATTTCTTTCGCGATTTCGCTTTTCTTTGCGTCTTAGATTCAAATCAGTGTCACACACATATTCTAAAAATACATGTCATACGTAATGAACGTGTTAAGATTTATGATAGGTGAAACATAAAGAATACAAATATTCTCGAGTTAGGGGTGTGATGGGGATGAGAAGGAAAAATTGAAGCATTTAATTCGACAGACATAGTAGATGGGTGGAAACCCCACGAAAATGATTCGACACGTGATCAGGCAGACGATATTAATCGACTACCATCGATTGTTCCCCCGTTTTCCTACCTCGTTACAAAGTTGCCTGGACGCTCTTGATGGGATGAGAGAGTCGTGTTGCTGTCGATAACAGATAAGATGCCGACTGGCAGTTTAATGAATGTGAGAGAATCGGAAAGAGCAACGCAGGTACAAACCGTGTGAACCGAAGAAAATTATCCGATTTTATTACGTGACGATCGTAATTATGCGATTAAACCAAACTATCGATACTGAAAATATCTTTGATAACATAAATGAAGATCCTCATTCAACGATTTATGTGAGAATCGCCGATGTATTCTTTTTATATTACGTTCTGAGGCGTCTTACACGATCGAAGTAACTTATTATTAGTGAAATTTTACAAGTTAAGCGTTATCACCTTACTTCGATATAATAGTTTCTCTATTTATGTCTATATTTAACTTTGTTTAGTTTAGAAATTCTTGGTTAACCGATAATCCTGGATTGATTGATTATATGGTATAAATAAATGATATCATTTTTATCTAACTTCCTACTTTATTTCTTTTTTCACCTCCAACCTCGAAACGATAGGCTGTTGCACTCCACGCAGAAAATCCCATCGTCATAAGCTGCCTAGAAGCATATGTCACAACACCCCAGGGATATATCTCGAAGGGTGGTTTTTTTCTGCGAGCGAACCCTTCATTTAGAGGGCGTGTTTTCTGGGGTAAATTCGGTTAAACGCGAAGCACAATGGCTTCCGCTCGCAAGAAAACAACCTGATCGATATGATCGTCAAAGGATTGACAAATGATTAACAAATTAATATTAAATAAAAATATCTAATTTCAAAGATGCGATGTTACTTTTAAAATAAATAAAGATTGATAAAAGAATTTTTAAGAATTAGCATACAAAGCATTCGACAAAGATTCCAGCAGAATACAATACTCAAATGCGATGCAGTTTTTTTTAAAGGTTGCGGTTAATGATCGTATTTCGGGAAACATCGGTGGATCATTCGAGATGTTACGATACGGGAACAAAGCGAATCTTTTGTACGTGTTTTCGTCCCTCGATAATCTGTAAGGATGACGCGACTCGCGCTGAGTGAATTACAAAATTCACATCAGATCGAATCTCCGTTCCAGAAGGCAGAACCGCTTTGAAAAACCGGAAGCAGCCGGCACGAGCCTAGAGATGCGAGTGGGTTACCAATGTTCCAACACGCTCTTGCCTCATCTGCCTTCTATCCAGGTAAGGGTTTTCCCGATACGAAAGCTGTGTTACTGTAGATAAATATCGTATTTGCCGTTTTCATCCCGCGAAATTAAAGATCAGTTTATTCGTTTGTTGGAATTCGCTGCAAATTCGTTGAAATGAATGCATATTATGGTAAAACTTCATTTATCTAAACTCAGTCTTTCTCGAAGACAAATAGCTCATACAGTCAATTGCAAAAGTCTTTGTACAGCTTTCTTCGTTTTATTTATTTATTCGTTATATTCGTCTATTGACATGTCCACATAAATTGAATTCGTATAATAAGAATTCACTGAAATACAATTCAAGGAAGTATAATTCTTTAATCGCGTAATAGTAATTCATGTTCGGATAATTGAATTTGGTCATTGGACGATTCGCTTAATCAGACGCTAACTAAAGTTTCTAATAAACGCAGTCCGAATGATAACGCTTTCTTAATTCATAACAAGCTCTAAAATGGTCTTGTCATATTCACGAACACAGAAAGTTAACTGCAGCATGAATGAACACCTAAGAGCAGTTCCATCGTATTCGAGGCTGTGCACGTGGGTGACAGGTGATGGAATATTTAAGCATGATGAGCCACCACAAGCATGCTACTGTTAAAGCCACGCGACGTGCATTCTATGCAAATGTCCCTGGCAGATGCACAGATAATACAGAAAATTTCTACTCGAATGGTACAATTCCGCGTCTTGTGAACGTGGCTAGCGAAACAAATGAATTACTTCATATGTATACGTTAAAACGTAGCCTCAAAACGATTGTTCTCGCAGATTAATCCCGTACGCGGTGTTTTATCAAGTACGGATATCAGGAACAGGGTGCAAAAAATATAATCGCGAGGCAAACGGGGGATCTGGCCATAAAAATCGCGACAAAACTCGCTCATCGGGAAGTCATAAAAATACGGAACACCTCGGCCGAGACAATAGGGAACGATAAAGAGAGAAAGATTCAGAAAAAATGGGAAAAAATCGGGGCGAGAATGGGGGTAGGCGTAATTTTTTCGCAATATTTCCACAATAATTGTCGTTTAACGCGCGGTATCGAAGTTCGCCAGTTTGGAAACGGAATGGCGACCAGCAAAGAGATAGTGTCACAGACAGAAGCGTACTTCCAGCCGTGCCCTGCTACCTGTGTGCAAGTACCGAGCCTGTACCGACACGGGAACAAGTACAATAGGCCAGTGTCGAGGACAATAGCCGTGGCCAACAATCAAATCAGAGCGCTATCAGCCGACCACCCACCCCATTCGCGTTTATCCTTTGATCCGCTCGCTTGCTCGCTTACTCGCTCGCTCGTGTCCCAGCAAACACTCCTGATTGCACACCCTCTGTGTTTAAACAGACCCGAACTCTGTCTTCACTACCCCATCCCAACTATTCATCCTTTTCTGCTGCACTCTGTCTTTCTTCAGCTGACTGTTTCTCTTTCAGTTTCTCCCTTTTTGCGATTCCTCCTTTTATCTTCCTTGGTACGAATTCTTTTCCGCTGGTTCATAAGCAACTGCCATTTCTCAACTGCGATAATCCTGAGGAAATCGTTGTTTTGTGAATCGCGATATATACTACGTTTTATCGAATTTCTTCGAGACACGTTCAGAAATATAATATCTGCGTTAGTAGCATTACATATTTGGAATTAGAATCAGAAATAAGGTAACAGAATCAACACAATGTATAGGTCAGCTAATGTGTTGAACGTAATCGGTTATGAGATGTTACTTTCACAGCAGTCTATCTACAGTTGTATGTTTTTATGTTCGATCTGTTCTGTTCGACCCTTTGACACCATCGACCCCTCTCTATGGCGGTATTTAAAGTTCTTCTGAAGAAGGGAAGGGGTGAGAGAGCCATCAGCCGGTACAACGAAGTCTCTACCCTTTGACCGACTGTTTCTTTGCCTTCTTTCGGAACTTTATTTCTCAGAAGTGTATTGATTCGACCGAGGAAGTTACCGTAGATGGAAGCGTCTCCATGTCTAATTAAAGACCGTGTTAGGTACACCTGTGAACACGTGGTAGGAAGTGGAGTTATCGCGTACACACGTGCCGACGACTCCGAATCGCACGTGCGGTTACGCTGCGGATACGCGTCGTTACGCAGAGGTGACAAGAATGTTCTTTGAATTAAAGAACGGACACTTTCGTAGATACTATCAGAATTAACGGACTAATAGTCGGTACTGAAACCAGTTACAATAATGTCTGCAATTGCGAAGATTATGAATCATATGTTCATATTATTTTCCTCCACGAAAAGAATCCTATGTCAAGTTAAAAATACAAAAAGAATTACGAGCCATATACTTCTTTATATTTTACAAAGAAATTCTAATACCGAGCCATAAATATCAACAAGTCCATACATTGAAATTACTTCATTCCTTTAACGATCCACTGACAATTTCATCAGTTTACCAAAAGTTACAAATATTGAACCAATAATATAAAAAAGCCACAATTTTCTTTTCAAATGAGTTGCAACGATACTTAATTACAATTGGGTCGCGAAACGAGCTAGGAATTATTAAGCGATCCAACAGCGTCCTTCTGTACTTAAGGGGGAATCGCGGCAACTCTTCAATTCCGAGGACACGCTCACCTCGGCAGATATGTTTGCGTCGTGGGTTCAGGTTCGATCGAAGCGTAACGGGCCGTTGTCTTGGATGCGGGTACCTGGGGTTGGAGGCAAAGGGATGGAGAAGGTAGGAAGTAGGAGGATTCTACGAGGGACACCCCCTTAAAGCGCCGCGGAACCAGCTGATTGCGAGCTCGTTGCGACCTATGATCCCGTGCAATCACATTGTAAGCCCAGTGTCTCATCTTCTCTAGCTTGATAATTCTAGTTGTCGTATTTTACTCACAGACACATTATCTACATTCGTTTGCAGTTGGACTCCGTTTACCTGAACATATTCAGAGATTCATACTTATATAATATATATATGTCATACTTATGTAATAGATAAGTTCACCAATGCTTCTCGCTATCTATTATTTCTTGTTGATATAACAGAACTCTACGTTCAAACAAGTGGATTCAATCAACGGGAATTTGTTTAACGAAATAGTAACTAAAATTTCGTTGCAGTAAATAATACCTGGATAAACGAAATGACACTGTAACAATAATATTTGGATAAATGACAGAACAGGCTACAGAATACAGAACAGAACAGTATGTAAAACAGTATATAATAGTATGTAAAAATGGGCTATCTGTAGACTGTCCCTATCGAAGATTAAAATATCAAATATTTTCAAATTTATTTCACTATCATTATATCATTATCAAATACTTTTCTTCTCCACTCTTTCGCTAGCCACTCGGAAGTCGAACCAATCAATTCCATTCTTTGAAAATTCCTTAATATTAATACTAAAAAATATCAAAGAATTATCCCCAATAGATTTGATCAGTTTGCTTCCTCTACGATTCGCGTGTCAGGCGACGAAAGCTGAGAAAAATCCCTTAAATGGAGCAGAAAATCGCAAGGGATCTCGTCTCAAGCTGCGCTCTGCAATTCGTTCTGATAAAATCCCGATGAAGCGGTTGACGACAAACGCGCTTGCAACCTCAAATAAAACGGCTATCGAACGATCTGTGGCCGCTTGTTCCATCGGAGTCGGATACCGGAAAAGCTTCACAGTCCGCGTCGCGTCGAAACCATCGAGTAAAACATCAATAGCCCGAAATCGAGGGGGCCCCAATTCCGGAGCACGAGCAATAAAGCCTGTGTTACGGGCGAGAGAGTGGTGGTTGCACGGTGATCGATCCTTCGGCAGGTCGAGAGGGGTTGCTGTCTACAATTAGGCACCCTGTGGCACACGGTTAAGCCAACAGAGCCGATTGGTCGAGAATGGCCACTCCTCTAGGCGTTTCCTGATGCCGACCAGGACTAACCACGACGTGCACACCATCCACCAGCGGCAACGTGCTGACTCCAGCTAGTACGCACCCGAGTGGAGGCGCCTCAGTTCACGTAGCGACACCGTGTCGCACGCATCGACACGTACAATCTCACGCGTACCAATAAAAAATCGCCTACACCTTCTCCAAACTCGTGTATAATCATTCGACTATTATTTATACATGATCTCTCCCGTTGGAAAAATTTGCGGCTAAGGGTTGCAATTGTTGGAGTATCAGTGAATCTGTTCCGATGCTCTCTGTGCATTTATCTGAATTTAGACGATGACGAAGGGACGAAGTTAGTTTCGGGTGATAGGTTGATGAGAAACCTTGGTTAGCAGAAGTGAAGTGTCCTAGACAGACGAAGATCGGGGACTGTTGTGAATATAGAAGTTCTGCCACCGGTGCGACGTCATCTAGGAAGCAGCTACGACTATGGTGGTACTGTAAGTATTTCAAGTGCTTTCTTTTTCTTTTATTGTAAAGGGTAGATAGTACTAGGTAAATAAAGAGACAAGTTATTGGCTTTTGACGCCAGGCTTTCGATAGTAATGATAGAGAAAAATAGGGATGATAGAGGATCCGTGTTATCAATATTGTATTGCGAAGGATCTATCATTTTCATCGCTCAACAACAGCCTGATATTCGATGTTCCTGAAGCACAGGAGGTCTCTAAAACTTTTTCCTGCTGAAAATTGAAAGAATCTAGCGCCTAGCCGAAATTTAGGGAGGACTAACGAAAGTCAGGCTAAACTTGTAGTGATAATTCAAAAGTTCGGAGCAGGTGGCGACCATTTCAGCATCGATTTCTCTTCCTGGACGAGCAGCGAGATTTCCCTAGTATCTAATCAGTGGGCGTTCTGCGGGTTTCTCATTGGTGTGTGGGCGTTATCACGAGTTCCGATTGGCTGATGGGTATTCTAGAGTTCTCTGGCGCACATACATGCGCACTTCGTAACGCCGTAAACCGAGTCCTGAAATCATGCAAACCTAATAACGGTTGCCATTTGCCAATATTACAATGAGCGCTATTTTGCAGTTTCATAAATATACCAGTTTAAATTTGCAACTTTCAATTTTCCACCATTTTACGAACTTATCCTTCCGATGTTTCTATCGCTTAAAATACGCAAGATACGCTCCAATACTTTGCACTGCATTTAATATCCAACAGATACGTTAAGCTAAGCACATTCTTCATCTAAAATTATTTAAGTAAGACGATTACGCGATCAAATATAAAATTATTCGATCTTTGAAAGGGATGATCGAATCTTCGAACGTGTATCTTCTATTTGTGAAAGCCCGATTACAGATGCAGCTGTGGCTCGCTATTGATCACGGCCCAACACCTCGAAGACAGATTAAACGAATGTCCGCGAGTAAAACGATCTGCCTTTATCTCGAATCTGAAGAACGTCCTCTCCCTGTCCGCCGCGGTGAAGAACTCTTTGAACCCACTCCCTGTCTCCACTCTCTTCTCTCATCCACGCTCAGCCAGCATCCTTTTATACGGTGGCAACCGAATGGAAGCTGACAGTTTACCAGGTATTAATTATGCTCGTCTGTCGAGGGTAACACTCTCTCTCGGGACCCCTTTTCACTTGACTCGAGTTTTAAATCTAAATCACTTTTTGACTATTTTCCTCTCGGTAGCCTCGATAAGAGACTTAATTTCGATAATAAAACTTAGAAACTAGCTTTAAAAATTCATCTTTAAAATTCGTCATCTTCTTAAAACAAACATTTTCAAAACAAAGAGCGTAAACATAAGGCAATATGAGCGAGAAACGTGAGTCACTAACTCAACAAGAATTACACGCACGTAGGTCGAACCTTTCGATTTTATTACATCGGAAGTATTATAGAAAGGCAAACTACGCTGTCATAATGACGAATACAAATTGCTCAGTGATTCGTGACAACTGCATCATCGTGATTTATTTTTTGTTCCATTTTTCTTTTTCTTTTTTCACTTTTATTTCTTTCACGGACAACCGCGAAGCGTCTGTCACGACGACGGGGCGCGAGAAATCGGGAAGAATGAAATAGCGGCCAGGGGGGGGAACGAAGAAAAGGAAGGTGGCTCGATAAAACTCGATGAACCTCAATGAAACGCGATAGAACCAAACAAAACCGGTCCAGCTGGATTTTTGTAAGTCAGGTTTTTTGCCGATTCCCCCATGCTCTCTTCCAGAGTAAATCGAGAGGAAGAAGATACGAAATAAAAGGAGGAAAAGGTAGAGACGAAACGACGCGAGGGAATTCGAGCGTTTAGATACTCCAAAAGAGGAACGCGTGGGGGACTGGCATTGTGCTCCTGAAAAACTATTCCATGCCAATTACCTGACGCGTGATTAATCTCCCTTTATTTATCAATCAGTTTGCCGCCGCTTCAAATTCGGTATTCTTTTGAAAACCTTATAAAGCCTTCGTATCACGCTTTAACCGCGATGCGACGAGTCAATTAGGATAAATGAAAAGTCCAGAAGAAAAGTAATAGCGTAATCAAAAACGAGATGCTACATATTTTGAAAAATTTATACTCCGCTTGAGCTTCGTAAAAAAACACTTTTTCAGATAGATACGATTAGTAGAACATCTTGAGAGATTGTTTCTATCGAAACAAATTAAAGTTCCAATATATAGGTATCATCCTTAAACGATTGGAATTACAAGTGTGTTTTTCAAAGAGAACACTGGAGGTGTGCCATTATTTATCTCGTTATTGGAAAAAATACACTTGTGCCACTTCTCCATTGAAATCCTCAATTTCATCTACATTTTAACTTCATTCGCTGATTCTCTATTTACTCGAACTGAAACGTAGGCAAATTCTGACATAGAAGATGTAAAGAAAGGAAATTTATGAGCATACGAATTTCAAGCGTGCGGTGCAGGAGTTAAACTTTTCCCGTTAGTAACGGAATACGCGCGTAGTATGTACTTCTCTACTATGTAATAATCTGAGTAAATATTCTACGCTCTACCTACGCGATGTCTTCGCAAATGTAACTACGCGAACTGAAGGAAAGATCGAAGCTTCTTAGGTCGTTGCCTATCGTGTCGTCTATTTTCAAACTTACAAGCAATCAGAGTTCAAAGTCCTCATAAGCTATACACATAGCGCAACGATTCATTCAAATGAATATATCTATAACATATCTAATACACATTTGATATCTTCAAATAAGTGCATACCTAACGTCAGTAAACTTTTTTAAGAAATTCGCACTCTATAATCTATCCACTTTTCTCGTAAACTACCCTACGCGTCTCGTAAACCTAAAACCACAATGAAGAAAGAAACTTCACAGTTCGCTACACGGGTTTGCGGCAAGGCCGGAATCGAAGTCAGCGAAGATGCCGCGAGAGAATTAACTCGTTTAGACGCAATCTCGGGGGACGATCCCCAGCGAGGCGCGAGACTAGTCTCGCGGTCCATCGAGGGGAAGAGAAATCTCGGCTTTCGTCGCGGCGAGACTCGCGTGATATTTTAGTGGACTCGCGGTATCAGTCTTAATATCTGAAATTCTGAAGGCGCCCATACCGACCGGAACGAGGATATAGTCTCTTCTCTTTCTCTTCTTTCTTTTTTTTTTTCTTTTATTTTCTCGTCTTCTGTGGAAGAAAGAAAGAAAGGGTGAGGAGAGAAGGACCCGCGGCGGCCGCGAGTGTATGCGTCGCTGACACCAGCTCGAGGCCTCTTCGAACCGCGGGACAATCTCCTCGCAGCATCGTCCGCCGATGTATCATCTTACGCCGGTGCTAAAGGCGATGACTTTATCACCGATCCGGGCAATCATTCACCTAGGCCGGCTCACTCTTCGTTTCTCCCTCGAGCGTTCTCCTTCTCCTCTGCCTCTTGTCTCGTGTCCCTTCTCGCTTTTCTCACAGGACACGAGGCGCGTCCACGTAACGTACTGGCGAACGCTTTGCGTGCCGAGCCTGCCTTCCTCGACTTCTCTTTGCCCAAGCTGGGATAACGGATCGGCCGGTCAGGCGAAATGCTCGCGTGAAATTATCGCCTCGAATTCGCGCCCGTTCGAATCCGACGGTGCAACGAGGTAGCCGTTTGCTCCGCGAATTAAACTCTCCACTGCCATACAGATTCTTCGTTGTTGCCTTCGATCTTTCTTGTTTTGGCGAGAAGAATCTCGCGTTTGGTCGCGGTTTTACGCTTCGATATTGTGGTCTGCCCTGGTGCCTCCGTGACCATTGCGGGGTGGTTTTTGTTAGGACAAAGCAGCATTATTTGGCGAACATATCGAGGATAGAGAGACTTTGTTGCTAGCGATGGAGTGGAATTATTATATCTGTGGTGGATCTTCGATTCGAGAGGTGGAAGACGATATTGGTTCTTTTACGCCAATAGTGCGGACGTGCAAGTCGGTACATTGCAGAAATTGAACGTAAAGCAAGTACATGATTGTAGAAGTATCGTGTCAAGATTCTAGTACAGCCACTATACAGCGGATCTTTATGAATTATTGAGGAATTTAAACGTGTAAAAATATCCAGAATGTATATAATATGCGAAACAATGCTCCGAACAATTAGAGAATCGCTTCCGTGTTGCCTTTTTAAATCTCAGTTTTTATTTTTCTACAGCTTTCTAATGGTAAGGTCAAGGATTGAAAATACTACGAAATTGTTGACAAGATGATTTTACAGCAGAATGATTACCAAAATCGATTAGAGAAAATGTGCATCCTAACGGCGAGTTTGCTGCAGTCTAAAATTGAAATTTGATCGAGATCCATCGTAGAGCTTTCACGATGCTTTGAAGCGTGGACCCACGTGAGGCGCGAGCAAACTTCGTCGAGAGTAGGTGTTCGAAGATCGTAAACGTCCGCGTACGAACTCGACTCGATAAAACCCACGGAAACTGTGTGCACGCAGCTAACGCGTAACCTGTACGCTGTACAAATATCGTAGGAGGCGTGCGAGGACCTTCCCGAGTGGCCCCTTGAACTCGATCATACGAGATCGAGAGTCGAGGAATATAGATTTTCATTACTCCATATACCTTCGAGAACTCTATAATTCAACGAGCTTTCCAGATTCCAATTGATAACTATAAGATTTACAACTACAAGCCGCGACATATACATATATATGTAGTATGCATATAATGTCCATGTGAACGATTTAGATTTTTCACATTTATCATAGCAGGAAGTACATCATTTGGTTGCAACATATAATTTCTATGAAAGGATAAAGATCGTTCGTTGGATATTTTTCAGTATTCTTCAACCAAAGAGCTGAAATTGGGCGTGAAAATTTGGTATACGTATTGCCTCCATCGACTTATAAGCTTTCACAAGCTTGTAAATTTAATGAATTTTCCTAACTTTTGCTGAACTGGCGCTTAGTCAGTATGAAAGACACGTTGAAGTCACATCTCAATAAAGCGAGGCGCACCGGCTTGTTCACAGTTCCGTTTGTAACTTTAGATAGCAGGTTATCCTGGTAGAACGTAGGCGAGCAAAGCGTCTTCTATGGTTGTCTTCATGGTCAATGACACCTGACCGCCGATATTTATAACATTGTTGTACGAGCAACGCCTATTTCGCGTCAAACCGAAACCTTCTGCTTTCCCTCGAAACGCACGATAATTTACGCTCGAGCATCCCCGAACCAACCTGCGCGGATATACCGCGCGATAAACCGATCGGGTCCAATAAGCGTTACCTGCGACATTCTTCGTCTTTGAAAAGGCATAAGTACGAAGACGAAGGGACACGAACGAATACTGAAAAGAAATTCCTGAATTCCCTTGTAAATTGAATAAAAATCATCCAAAACACGTGTAAAGTGTTTAGTTAGCATCGTTCAATCGTAGAAAAGCAAATCTGCTCAAATTACGTGATTTCTGATTTTATAAATATTGTGAACATTATATGTAATACAAGTTTCGAGACACTCTGGAAATGTTAGAAATCGCTCGAGCGTAGAGAAACGCTTGAAGTAGCCTTCGTAAAGAATTGATACTTTATATAACTAACTTGAAGCCAGAAAAGAGAACACGAGGAACATAAGCTTATCGCGTGACCTATCGTGACAAGTGACGGCTTGCAGATCGTTTTCGTGCAGCTTAATGTCGACGCAGATCATAACCGTGCACTTTAATGTCAACGAGAGAAAGGCAGAAGCTGTTGTTGCGTGACGTGACACCAGCTAATACTTATGCGAGAATTTATGCAGAAACGTTGATCGCTTTCTTCGCTAGTTAGGTTTCTACGCTAACGATTACGGAGAACGTTCCGATAGCTCTTTAATTTCGTAACAGTACGTCATATCGCGAATCTAGAGAAATCATTATTCGCTGGGAAAAGTATAAAAAATGTGAGACACTATCGATTTACAAAAGATCCTTAACCTGTCTCCTATTCGACGTAATTCACTTCTCAATTCCATTCACGATCAATCGTGATTATTCGACGCAACTAATGGCTGAACATCTTAGCCCTCAGCGATTTATCACAATTTATACAATTTTCAAAAATATGAACAAAGTATGTAAAAAAGGTGGACACGATCGTGAACGTCTGTTTAACCGAGATTCACTGATCATAAAGATGAGAGGGTTGAAGAAAATGGCTAGTTAAAGGAACGAAGAATTCGTACGTATGCGCAATGCGACGAGGATCGATCTTTTTCTTCGCGATCGAGAATCGCTCGCGACGGATATAAGGATTCCGGAAAGCCAGTGAACGTGCTCCTTGTCAGGCCACCCACGGGCTCCCATAAGTATGGCGCGAGCTACGGCCAGCTACGTGCCATAAATCGGGATTTTATCTCGAAGCTGCCGGTCTCTTGCTACGCCAGCGATTGCGTAATCCTAAATTGGACCTCGAGTTCGATGCAACGAAATTCGGGTTCCAAAGGACCTCAAGGTCGACCTCGTTTCTACGAAGGGAGATCATTTTCTCGAGCTCGAGACATCGATTCTTTCAATAGTACTATGCCAATATCATAACTACGATAATCTATACTAATCTATGCAATATGGAATTGCATTTGTTGTGTAGGAGTCGCGTTGGGTCGCCGACGATGTCAGCGACTGTTGCCGGCAACCAGCAACAGCAACATCCTCATCAAGAGTGGGATATCAACGACTCGAATGTACCAAAGGTGACTATTTTGTATCTTTAATCATCAAAACTCATTATTCTCTTAAGGATATTTAAAAGTTTTACCGCGCGCAATACATTATTCATTCGGGTAATTTCCGTGCAGCGTCTCGGGAATGTCCAAAGGTTTGAGAATTTCGATGATCATATCTCTCAATTTCCCCAATTTCGTAACAAATACAGCCACTAAATGTTAGATGACATATCTAGTATACAATACGATATGGCATACAGTAGGATTCAGTCTTCCAGAGAATCGATGCAAAACAAATGAATAATTAAAACTATAAATATAAACTATAAATGTTTTTTGTTTTATATCATTTCATTGAATTATGCACGAATGTGATAATAGAAATATAACGAAATGGATCATACCTAATTCAACAAAATAATATAAAACAGAAATTGTTGTTCTATTATCACCTTATGAAACGAAAGAAATTTTTTGGACAACCTAATATCTTTAGCCTATTGAAATAATATTTCGATATGTTTCGAATTAATTGCAGGTAGTAGAATACGATCCCTGGTGCGAATGGGCTGATGGTCACGTAAGAAGGGTTTATGGACCTGAATGTGAAGAAGCGAGAAGACACGCGTCTGGATGGGCGATGAGAAATACGAACAATCACAACGTGAGCATCTTGAAAAAATCCTGCCTTGGTGTTTTGATCTGTTCGCAAGAATGCATACTACCTGGCGGTGGAAGGGTTCACCTTCGACCGGCGATTTGTGACAAGGTAAGGAAACCGAAATTATTGGAAGGCAATCTTTGGAAGAGAAATATCCTTCTCCTAATGATTCACGATATATATTTCTTCCTCTTTCATTAATCGCTTAACCTGCCTAATTACTAAACCGTTAAGAAATAATTTAAAAATATTTAATATTCAGTATCAAATTCAAAATAATTTATACTCGTTCGATACTCTAGGATAAACGATTATATCGTGAAAATCATTGAGAAGATGTATTACGAAACCCTTAAAAGACCAAAACACTCGGCAAACAGATTTAATATAATTTACATTAAAAAAACAAAGTACTTAATATCATCAAGCTTAGGTTAATTTATATTCATACGATATTTGAGAATAAATGACTAAAATAGCGAAGATCAGTGAGAAGATTTACATATTACAAAATCCTTAAATAACCAAGATATTTAATATCTTCGACCAATTTTAAACTATTTTAGATTCATTTGATATTAAAGGGTGAATGCTTTATAATATGCGAAAATAAAAATAAATTTTTAGGCGAGAAAAAAGCAACAAGGAAAGCCATGCCCGAACAGACAATGCACGGGTCGGTTGGAGATACTTTCATGCCGTGGCCATTGCGGTTATCCAGTGACGCATTTCTGGCGGCATACCGAGCACGCGATATTTTTTCAAGCCAAAGGACAACACGATCATCCGCGACCGGAAGCGAAATCTACGTCCGAAGCGAGGCGAAGCGTGGGTGCTGGCAGAAGGGTGCGCGGTTTGGCGGTTCTTCTGGCGAACGAGGCTGCTTTAGGGTCTAAAGTATATTTACGAATAATTTATTTACCGATTTTATTTACGAATATTACTTTATCAAATGAAATTATGATTCGCAAATACCATTTTATTATGAATATATTTTATTTATCAAAATTCCTCGTTATTTCAAATACCGAGCCTAATCGTGACACTTAAATGAAATATTAAGTGGTACAAATAAATAGTAGAATCATTATATGTTTGAAGAAGTATAATGCTCCAATTCATGGAAACGATACTTGTCATTCCAAAAAACTTGAATTGTAAATTTGATTCGGGTCAGGGAAAACCTTTCTTTCGAATGCACATCGACCATTGCGCAAATTTTATCGGAACAATTCACGTTGTGCAATGTACGACATAATAATAGAAAATGTTCTGTGAGAATTTCTAGTAATCGAAACTTAGAAGACTTCTTGGTGTTTCTAACGGATATGTAGGAAATATATAAAAGCGGTATAATGTTTCTTAAGAGTATCTCTAATTCACGTCTTAACTTTTCCCAGTCGTAATTTCTTTAATTTCCGGGACCATTGGTCTTTCAATTACAATACCGGGTAATACTCAGACTTTGACCGGAAAGAGTTAATATTTCACACTATTCCGATCTCTATCGTATTCAAATCGACGCCATTTTTATCAACGAACGACAATCTGTACGTTAGTATACACATATACATACATATATATATCATTGCACTAATGCAATACATTAAAATCGATGTTTTCTGCGATTCGTCACTGAATTTCATATTTTCACATAAATAGGAAGCACTTCTCTCAAATATCGTGACCATAGTAAACTCTACTCGGAACATAGATACCAATACCGGAATATAGATACCAATATATATCGATAAAAATACGTTCGGAATATTCGAACGCTCAAACGAATGAATGGTTAGTTATATATAACAGACTTACCGAGACAGGTAGCTGGGACAAATAACAGATTAGAATAATGTAAAGATAGGCTGATCCTCTCCTTCTTTCGACTTCTTTGATGCGAGTAACGTATAAATTCTTGTGTTTTTTTCAGTTAATGTCACTGCGGGGTACGAAAAGACCAAACTCGGAAGCGATCGAACCGCCAAGAACAACACAACCACCACCACTGATACCGGATAAAGGTTAACAACCGTATTATTTCAAAATACTGTTATCACACTCGTTCCGTGTTACGTTAGACACTTCGTTAATGGATTTGCGTAACTGTTTCAAGGAGATCCGATCAAAAAATTCACCTTCGAAACCAATTTCGTGAAGCAGCGTAGAACGTTTGCCGCAATCGCTTTCGCGCCAATAGTAGCTTCTTTTTCCGCTAGGCGACGCCACGTCCCATAATATTGCGCTCGTAAATTTAAATTGCAAACTCGGAGACTATTCTTTAAACATCAGGATACTCTTGTTATTTTTATAACAAGAGAAACATTTCGGATACTTTTCATTTATGAGCAGATACAATTATAATATCAATATTATTGTTCAAGGAGAGAAAGATCCATAAGACGAGCATTCTCTAAATATGCTAATTATTTTTCCACTTTTTTTTTCTCTCAGTGAGTACAATGTATCTGTTTCTAGAAAAACATTGTTTCTCGATACGATTTCAAATATCATTACTTAACAAATAAGAATTAAAAAGTTTTGGATGATTTTATAGTTATAAGTCGCAGCATACATTTATCATAGACCTATAAACTCTTTTTTTATTTTTAATATCTACATTTTTATTCCTGCGAAACGATAATATTCTCTTCTCTTTCAGGATATTCCTGTTCCTGTCCTCCATTTGAATGTATGTGTGGTCTACAGACCAACGCCTCGGCTTATCAACAATCTCATCATCATCAGACAGCTATGTATCCTCAACAAACAGCCTCAAACGACACCCCCTACTGGCTCCAAGACACCGTGCCAGCCCAAGAGAACGCTCTCGGGTACAATCTTTCCAATCAGATACCCCAAGAAGCCACCTACCCCGACTTTCCTCCGTTTACCGGAGAACTGCTCCAACCAGAAGAGATCTTCCAGCTGGATCAGCCCCTAAGACCAGAATTCAACATGAATTCTCAAGAAGTAGCCAGATCACCACCCACTTTACTAGATCTTGGAAGTGGTACCATTAAATACGAGGTGAAACAGCATCAGGATCAAGCTTATTGGAATCAGTTTCTCAGCGAAGATTCCAGCAGTAGTCATTTGAGCATGCCTCAAGACGACAGACTTCAATTTCCTGGTTTTGAGACAGATAAAGACTCCAATGGTTTCTGTGTCAAGAGACCCGTAAACCATTTCATCTCCAACAAGGAAATGAGTCAGAATCATCACCTGAGCAATCCATTAAACTTTCAAGATTACCAACGACAGCATAACCACAAGAATTTCGTGGATGGAACGGTGAAGAACGATCAAGAGAGCAATTATTGGACTCAAAACCACCAGGATGACCGTCTCGCCTTTCCTGGATTCGATCCTCAGAAAGAAGAGGATTTGTTACCTTCTAGAAGAAACCTGAACTGTTTTCCCAAAGAAAATTGTCAACCAGGACTAATGGACAGGGGGAATTATAACGTTTACCCAAAAAAAGAAAATGGAATGGTTGATCCTGTTCGTCCTAGTCGCAGCCCCATGGAGAATAAACATTACTCTTACGATGGTTATAATCATATGTTCGAGCAGTCAGATGCGAAGAATCAATTAACCAGTCGACCAAATCAAAACGCGAGTCGAATGGTCCTCGATGAAAGACTGCAGAACAATTACGGTCGTGAGACGAATCCAGATTCGACTGAAAGATTATTTCCGGATTCAAATGGTATGGAGGCAGCTATGCCAACGCAGAACAGTCCAGAACCTTTCTTTTATCCCAGTAATGATCGTTGCCATTACACTTGCGAGGTACTTGACACGCGGCTACCTCAAATGACCATGAATCCCACAGTTACACAATCGAGTATAAATAACTATGGTGATGTTAGTGAATTGGATTTACCTCCCTTCGTCGATTACACGCTCGTAGGAATGCTGTGCTCCACGGAAGAAGACACGTCGAACTTACTACCTGGCTGCCCCCAGAACTCACAGAGCTACGTTCCCCATCATTAGATCCTCCCGACCACCGTCTTCATTTGTATTATAAATACGAAGTATATGATAGTTGCAGCTTGAACACGCGAGTGTCGTGCAGTTTTGTTTTCCATCCCTCGTCGAGTTCTTCATCCTGTCATATTATAAAGTTGATTTTGCGATTCTGAGAGATCAGACTCGACAAAAACATTGTAACTCTAACGAGACAAAGATCTTCTTACGTTGAACTAGAATTTCGAATTGTTATTTAACTGAAGGAAATAAAGAAATTTTTGTTAACAGGAGACTCTTGGTTTAGAAAAGGACACACCTTGCCGCCCCTTTTCGATTCATCTTTCCACGTAAAGTTGTCCCATTCCCGATTCTACCGTGTCTGTTGGGACACCATGTATAATTACTAACTCTACTGTCGTTTTAAATGATTTTGAAAGGTTGTAGGGTTCAAAGCACTCGAGTCGAAGTAGCTTGGAAAAAAATCACGTGATTTATTCGTAATTTATTTTATTCGTAACAGTTACTCTCACGATCACAATTGTATGTATATTATGTAATATTATCATATACCTATTTTGCGTTACACTTTCTCGATTACATGCGCGATATTCGTTTTTCTTTTTGCTATCCTTTTTTTTTTTCATCCCTTTTGAAACAAATGCTGATACCATCTGCTCGATGTTCGAATCGTCTAATCTGTTTATTTCCTATTTCGCGTTGTTTTTCCACAAGCGGCGAGCACAAGGGAGACGAGAAACGAAACGGGTGCGAATCCGGTCACGTGCATCGTCGAACGATCAACGAAATCGATCGCCTATTCTATCTTTCGTCTATCTCCCATTTCTTGTTCGTTTCACTCTCGCCGAACTTAACTATCGAAGAAAAGAGTGTTGCAGCGATTAATCTAAACGGATCGCTCACGTTCATGTTTGTAAAGCGTACTACCGTGGCTCAGCATTGACGAAGATTTGAGAAGAAAACGCAGATAACAAACAGGAAGGCTCGTTTGATCGTTCGATCGCGAACTTCACGCTCGCGGATCTCGTTGATTGGTTCATTTGATATAGTGGTTCGGTGATCGCGCGAATTATGCCACAACTCAGATCTAAGTGGTTAAACGCTACGGATGATGTGCCATTATCTCCCGGAAAAATCGTTAAATCTCGCAGGAAAGTATATTGAATCGTCAAGATGTAATTTACTTTTACAAAGAGCGTCGAATAATGGTTTACGTATCGTTCTCGCGCAAATGAAACATTTCTTTGTATACTCTAAAAAAAAAGAAAAGAAAAAAAGACAGAAGAAAGGATATCGACGATGCCGTCGAAAGAAGCAAAACCTACAACAAATCACGTCACACGACATAGTCTAAAGCTCGTCTTTCTTCGTCGTCTCTACGTGTTTCATAATTTTAGTTTTTATTTTTTTGTCCTTTCTCTTTTTTCGTATTTTTTTCATCTTTTTTTCTCGTAATCATTCCTTTTTGTACGTGAATTACGATTATCTCTCACACAGAGTGTAAAAACGTTTCTAAGCGTATAAATTTTGGTCAGTAAAAAAAAGAATATTCTATAATATCGGATTACATTTTTTTCCTACACACATCACACGTAAAACAAACTCTATCGATACTACGTTTACATAATTTTTCTTATTAATTCTTTTTTTGTCGTTCTTTTTTTACTTTTTTCTCTCGCTCACACAGACACGCTCACTCACTCTTCTTTTTTAGGCGTCTAGGTAAAAAAAGGGAGAGGGGGGGGGGGTTGTCGTCAAACAACGTTCGTTTCGCACGTCAGAGAATCGCTAGAAAAATAAAAACGCGACTCTATCCTTCATGAGTAATCCTTTCTCTCTCCTCTCCAAATATCTGTCGACATTTTTTTCTGCTTGCGATCTATCCTCTCTCCACCCCAGTTCGACCTCTTTCTCATCGATTTAATTTTAAATCTCGCATCATTACAAAATTCTTCTGAGATGTGGCTCCAACAAGTTCTTCGCACCCATCGTGGAACGCGGTTTTGCACGCACGGGGTTCTTTAGAAAATACTTTCACGCGTTCGTTTCATCTCTTCTCGCGTCTGGATCCTCGTGCGTCCGCTCGCGAGAGACCAGATCCAGTTCCTCAGGTTTTCTCCGCCGATCTCGTCAAAATGGACAATAAAAAAAGAAAGCAAAGAGCTCCCCAAACACGAAAAACGTGAAAATTCTTGCTCTGTTCTCTACTGTGTTCGTTCGTATAATATATATTCGTAACTTTTCGATTTTTCCGCTATCGTAGAAAAACCATTTGACGAACAACACAAGTAGAACGTTGCAGGCACGTCGATTTGGTATTCGTGTAAGTGTACGTCACCCTGGTTGAACGAGCATATTGGAAAACCCGATTTATACACGAAGTTTCGATCGTGATTAGTTTTCTTGAGTTGACGAGATCTTTGAAAACCACGCGTCGAAACAACAGTTAGTGATCTCTTTAACTACTAAAAGCTGTCGTTTACGAGGTAATTATGTTCTCGAATCGTAGAGAAGCATCTGAAATTGTTCCTTGTCGTTCAATGAAAACGAAAACGAAAACTAACCGTGTCATTCGTATTTAGAATGTTCGGTTTTGATTTTTATTTGCATCTAATCGCGCAGACCAACTCTCAACGCACAAGCTGCCCGATCACCACGTAGATTCGAGCGTTTCCAAAGCAAGGAAGGGAAAGAAACACCGCTTGCCGGAATTCCAAAAGTAAATCAGGGTAAAGGTTCATCCGAGCAGAATGGGATTTACGTTGTTTGATAATGTAATCCCGCAAAGAGTCTCCTATCACGATTGCTTCATGATCTTTTAGCGTGCTTTAAGATGTATGTACTAAACGACTCGAGACAAAATTCTATTCTTTTGTCTCTCAGTGATATAGAAGAAAACTTCGCAATCGTCGAATCGATAAGAAAATTAAAAATAGAAGCTGAACGATTGCAAAGTTTCCTATAATCGTCAGAGACGCCTTAATTAATTAAGAATTTTATAAAAAATGCAATTCTTTGTTACTTCCTTAAGTATATAAATCGGAGCATTCTTCGTTTCACATCTTTTTTGGTCAATAAACCAAACATCGACATCTTAAAATTAACCTTCGAGATCTGTATAAGCGCTTCATAAATACGAGTCAATTTCTAAATTCTTAATCCTCTTCCATTATAAGTCGAGTCGTTTAATAATCCAAAACGTAGAAGCAAATCGTGAATACAATCGTCGCGTTATTCTACGATAAAAACTAACTCAAAGCATCATGTCGTGGAGCATAAGCTGGCGCGTCGCGTGACCGTCTCACAACGTTACAGCTAAATGCTCGTCTAACACCGCTCGAGCTTTCAAAGTGCAGCGTGCAAGCAAACGTTACGTTTAAAGTCGATCGATTATGTGTGCTCTTTACGAGATAGTGCTTTCTCGTCGTCTTACCGTGAGTTTACCTTCGCGGAGGTGTAACGGAAACAGGGACTGTGCGGAGAGCGTGCTCTACGTGTGCTCTTTGACTTCTCTTCGAGGCTCTTCGATCGAGAAGAGAACTGGACGAATAGAAACCGTGGACATGTAAACTTTCGTGCTGCACGAGGAAAAAGAATTTCATGGTTTTTAAGAATATTTTTACAAGTCTCGAATATCGTTCACTTCACAACGTATCAACTCCAATAATCTACCGTTCGCTAAAATTATTGGATCTAATTAGATAAAATTATTGAATTATTCTATCGAAGCGTTCCTCTACTACGATCTAAGCATTTACACAGAACGTCCGTTTAATCTATACATCTAGTGATCTACATTTTGATTCGAAGATTCGAAGAAATCTTGGTAACAAATTAGGAACACACGTCCCAGAATATAAGAACGACAAGGAGACTTAATATCGTTTCTAGGCACAGAGTGCTAGTTATGAGAACTAGAAACCCGAGATCGCGCCAGAAATTCAAATTTTCTCGTGCACGATGTGTCTGCTCGCGAATTGATGCGACAATGGAATGTCGATCGTCATGGAAGCAGGACGATCGCGCGGTTTCCGCAGAGAAAGTGTACCTACGAATAACAAAGGGAATGGAAAGAACCGGCGGGGCCAGGTTCCGTGTTGAATTCGTGCTAAATCTGTGCATGCGTGCGCGCGCGCATGTGTATGCGAATTCCTCTTTCCGTATTTCTTTTATTCTTCTCTTTTCTTTTTTGTTTTACGTTTTCCTTGATTTTCGATCGACGAGAAGAAAGAGGAATCGTTCGAAACGAGCTACATCAGCTACACGTCAGAAGCGGGGTGCGTGGTTCTCTCGACAAGCTCGAGCTACACAACTTAACGAACGAATTTTTGTTCTACCTCGTCTTCGTTTATCTTACTTATCAGCATCGTGTGTGTCGGCGGGCCACCTCGTACGCCAGTGGTTCCGCTCGAACACGAAAAAATTAAGGCCGACGAGCGAACAAGCACGTCGTTGAATTCCGCCTGACGAATCAGGTACACTGTGTGCATGTGTGCCTACGTATACGGTTTCTCAGTTCGTGATTTTGGCAGAGGAAAAATATACAGAAAAAGAGAGGAAGAGAGAAATGAAAATAAAAATAGATACGGTGAAACAAAAGAGAGGCGTAAAAAAGTGTACTTACATGGACCGTCTCTTTTTGTTTTTTGGAAGTGGACGACGTGGTTCGAACTTATCGTTACCGTCCGCCCCGAGGGATTTTAAGATTTCATTATCAACTATAGGTAGAAGTGTAAACGTCGAGCTTAACGATCACAGCTATTGTACGATACTATGAGTGTCTAGAAATTGTCGCGGAGGAAAAAACGATAGTATTAATATTAATAATAATAATCAATAATGATAATAATAGTAGAAGTTAGATAAACGATACACAATAGATAATTAAAGGATCCTACGAGCAATTTATCATAAGGAAGCTAAATGTCGGTTTCTCTCGTAGTACGCCCTTTTTCTCTCGATCGTAATTCGATTGAACCTCGAACTTTTGCACATTGAACAATAGAAAAAAATATATATATACTATATATGTTTCGTGTATGTATATATGTAACGTGTATGTACGTGTTTATGCGATTCACGTATGCATGTATATGCACACATATATACATATATACATATATATATATATATATATATGTATATATATGTGCGTTTAGATATATATATTTATATAATCTATAAAATTCATCCTACGAAGAGTTTTTCCTCACACCGGTTTCATCCACGGAGCTAGAAAAAATCTAATCTTCTTTCATCGGTAAACTTCCGTAGTTACCTTCAAGGTAAAGATACATATATATCTGTGAGTATCATGTGGTTTCCACTCCTATGCTTCACACAGCGAATTTTCTGCCGCTGGTGGGAACATTTAAACTGGTGATTCGAAGAAAGATAAATCGACCACGAGGTACCTAAAACGAAATTCATTTCAGAAAGAAACGCTGTGGTCGACGAGAGGAGAGAGACTCGCCTACAGCGTCTGCTCCACCTCTCTCTATAATATACTTTGTTCTAAATTAAACAGACTTTCTAATATGTTAAAGACGTGTCTCGATAATTGGACGACACACCGTTATTTCACTTTACAAAATCTTAGACTTCAGCTTAGGACCTACGCGCGCGCGCGTGTGTGTGTATGTGTATGTGTGTATTTTATGTGAGTGCGTTATACTTCTCATACACGAATATTGCACGCTTTTATACACGATAAACTGTGTACACGCGTTTATGTATATTATATATTATATATCATATATATAATATATAGTAGTTTGCATATACAAAGCATTCGTAATTTTTCGTTATACCTCCTTCTCTTGCCTCTATCTTAATTATATTTTTTTTTTCTTTGTTTTCGCTTGTTTCTTTGCAAAACTTATTCTACTACGACTTTTTTTGTTCACCTCCTCGTCATTTTGCTGTCACTCAGTGCAAAGATAAGAATAGTAGTAGTAGCAGTAGTAGTAGTAGTAGTAATAGTAATAGTAGTAAGTAGCAGTAATAGTAATAGTAATAGTGATAGTAATAATAGTTTAAATTGTTTGAATCGCAGAACGAAGAAATTTCGCTTCTACATCCAAAATTAAGAAGAAAAAAATACAAGAAATTCTCTCTTTTGCACTTGCGCACATGTAACTTTTAACAGTTACACTTATCGAATTACAAGTAAAAGATCGTTTCATAGCGTTTAGTTATTCGTAATAATAATTATATACCTGCGTTTGCTCGTGATTTTCTCTTACGTTCTCTCTCTCACACATACATACACTCGCTCTCACTTCATTCTCACGCCAGGTCTCATGTGAAAAAAAGAAACGAGAAAGGAATACAATCATTACGTTTCACAGCTAACCACAGCATTCAGCAATTTGTTTCACTCGTTTAAAAATTACTTGTATCACAATGAAACGCCAGCGCATCCTTTTGTCTCTGATCCCTATTTGTAAGTGATACCCAGAATTCTAGGTATCCATACCCCTCTTTCGATCATCCAAACCTTTCTCCCAGCTAGTGAACTTTCAAGGATGAGTGTCGTAAAGTTCTGGCAGGTTTTGGCCTTGATCCGAGGATTTCCGGATGGTTGCGAACGTGTATACTAAGGATCCGCGTGTCGGATGAACTGCACGTGCAAGGCCACAAGTGTTCATCCCCGCGACACGGATCCGCGGTCACAGGGCTTATCAAATTGGTGGAGAATCGATGGATTCCTCTCAACTCGTCGCTCGATTACTCTTCTTGAACGCTCGCTAATATAGCTGCACTATCACCCACAGGCTTCACAGCTCTTACTCGATAGAACTTGGTGCCACGTGGAACGCGATACCGGTTATCGATCTGAAACATTGACAACATTAATCCTGGGTACACATCACCAATTATAAGATATCTTATATTTAAACAACAAACGAGAAAAGTAATCTCACCTTTATAGCATGACAGTACTCCTTGGAGGCAACTTCGACGATGCTCTGAGTATTTTTCAACGACTCGTCAGGATTCCAGACCAAATCCAAGGCAGCGGTGGATTTTGGGTCGAGGAAATGAAGCGTCGTCGATTCCTGGTAAAACGTATACGTTCTGTGCGTCTCATCCCAGAACACCAATACGTTATCCCCTGGATCGCAGCTGGTCACGGTGATATGGCCCAGTTCTGCCAGCTTCGCGGCGGTTGTGTCTATTTTCTTTTTAATATGCGTGAAGCACGTGATGCAGCCACACGAACGTTGTGGTTTCGGACTGGTCGTTGCGTCCTGAGACGAACTTGAATCGGAAACGACCGCCACAGAATCGTTCATGTCTTTCTCGCGACTTCCTGACGAAGGCAACGTATCTGGGGCAGTGAAGCTTCTAGATCGTTCCTTCACCAACTCGATCTCCAGCCGAACCTTGTCCGCTTCCAAGGTCTCGACTTTCGTCTCGGCCGTCTCTTTGCTCTCACGAAGCGTCTGCAACTCTGCGTTCATTCTCTTGTTCTCGTTTTCGAGGATCTCGAGCCTTCTGGATAGACAACTTAGATCGTCGCTCGCTTCTAATCGTACCTTCTTCGATTCAGATACTTCCACCTCGTCTTTCTCCGTTTCCAAGCTCTTGGTTTCCTCCTCTAGACTACTCTGGCTCATTTCCAGTTGTTCCTCGCTATGTTCTTTATGTAAACCAACCTCCACGAGAACATTCTTGAAGCTCTCCGAATCTTTCAAACGCCTAATCGTGCTCTTGTAACGTTTGCACTCCTCCGTTAATGCAATTTCTCGTCTCCTATACATCTCCATTGTTCTATCTTTCTCCTCTATCGCTTGTGTGGCCAATCGTAGATCGTGAACCAGCTTCACCATCCGCTCATCCTCAATACTTCGTATCGTCGCAGAATTCTCTGGCTTCATGTCTTTCGTCGATTGAGCTAACGCGTGACTAGTGAGCTCGATGAAATCTGGTCTCTGAAAAGAAAGTAACAAAATATTGCAGATTTTTGGGAATTTATGGAAAAATTTTAAATTGAATTTAAAAGTGCAAAAATGCACATAATGCGTATAAGCAAAAATATTATAGAAATATTTTTCCATAAAAATATGGATTTGCATAAATATCCACAATTTATTTAGAATCGACTACACATACCTCAATCTTCTCGAGGCTGCTATCACTCGGACTGCTTTCCATGGTTGATGCAGTCATCAGCTTGAAACGGCTTCTGATGGATTGTAGTTCGTTCTTATATTCCATTTGCAGCTTTTCGGTTGTTTCTTTCACCATCCTTTGCTGTTCGCTGCGCGCGTGTTTCAAACTTTCCTCCAGCTCTTGAATTCGTTTCTGGCTTTGCGCTACCGAATTTGTCAAGGACGCTATTTCTATAAACCTTTCATCGTTCGCCTTCTTAACGGCCGCCTCTTTGTCGGCGCGAGCCTGCTCCAAGGTTTCTTCGAGCTGTTGGTGCAGATGCGTCTGCAGATTTCTCATTTCCGTTTGTTCGTTCTCCAGTTTCTGACGCATGGTGGATATTAGACGCTCGTGTTCAGCCAACTCGGTTTCTTTTTCCACGAGATTTCGTTTTAACGTGCATATCTCTTCCTCCCGATTCTGCATTAGCTTCTTCACATCTGCCATCTCGAGCTCGTGGTCTACGGTGAGCTCTTGCTCGCGTTCTCGAAGACGACGATCACACTCGCGCGAATACAACGATAAAGTCTCGCGAACCTGTTCGGTCATCTTCGAGAAACCAGCTTGCTCCTCGTTGGTTCGATCCCTTAGAACAGCCAGCTCCTGGCGGACAGCCCTCAATGCCTCGTACACCACCGCCTTCATCGTCTTCAAGATCGAACTAAGCCTTTCCACTTCCTCGCGCGTGTTGCCAAGATTCTCCTGAAATGTGGACCGTCAGACACATGTCGATAAGTATCGGTGAAGGATCGTTTCCTTCCGTGCTAAACTCGACTAAAGACGTCGAAAACAACTATTCATGACCAAATCGTAAAATCGCAGGCGTGATAATAGAATTAATGTTGTTAGCAGAGGAAAAAACAGAAGGAAAACAATAGTTTGATAAATAAGAAATCCCAAAGGTGTCAAGTATGTAACGATGATGAGAGCGACAGTAGCATGGGTATAGTCGGTCCGGTCGAAACGATCTCGAACGAAGTCGTCGGGGTGTATTCTGAAAAGCGAACTCATGACTTGAGTAACATCTCAAGGAACGTACTTCGAGGGTCATAGGATCGGGAGAATCGAGTGCGACGGCAGCTAATCCTGTAAAAAAATTAAAACACACGCACTCACACGATAACGACACGCGGCTGGCTAATAAGTACGGAAAAAGTAACACGAACACGCAAGCACTTAGAAAAGAGCAGATAGTACGACTTGTCAGAAAATGACGACAAGCAAAAAACACATACCTACACGATTTTGAAAATTACTTTGCATTATAGTCAGCGCTAATAGCTTACTGGACAGCGAATATAAAGACAATGACAACGAAAGTACCTAGAAATCACAGAAAGGGAAAAATAAGTGGATATAAAAATTTAGATAAGCGACCAACGTCGAATAGAGGGTTCTCAAATGTACGAAAAGAGGTGTTGCAGATACGAGGAGATGGCGTAGAAAATGATACACATAGACACAGAGAACCAATAAAACAAGAAACACACGAACCAGAATAGAGATACTAAATGTCGTGTATGTATATAAGCAAACAAGTATACCATATATTCATAAACTGTGGAAAAGGAAGAGGACTTGGGACGGAAAAGATACGTATTAGCGGTAATGGAACGTTTACGGCTACGACTACAAGGTCCGTTAGCGAGCTGTAAGTCGTCCAGTACCTGGAGAAGGGAAACGATAGCCTGATGCTGGCCGTCGATGGGATGCTCGCTGAGACTGCTCGGCAGAGATTCGTCCATGTAAAATTCAGTACCCATGAAGTCAGTAGCGCATACTCCAATGGAGGGGCTGCTACCACCACTACCGGATAGTTGCTGGCATTGCTGCTGCTGACCGTCGCACATCACGGACCGTGACAAGGAAGAAGGAGGATTTGGACTGAGGGAGTTCGGCTCCTCGGCCATCGTCGTCGATGGCGTTTCGTGATATTTAGGAAGACCGTTCGCAGTAGCGCAATGAAGCAGACAGCTGCTCGATTCGCCGTTCTCGGCACACTCGGTTAACGGACTCAGCTGAGCTGGACGCTCGCTGACGGACAGACTGGGAAAATGGAAGGATCCAGGCTCGCTCGAGGAAGATGACCGGTTCGTCAGGTCCGCGACTTTCGAATTAAGCGGGGATACGTTAGTTGAGGTCGAGGAAGCGGGGGACACGCTTCGCGAGGCACCAACCTCCAATTGCTTCTGACGCATTTGTTTCGCGCCATCGTACGACTCCGGCTTAGAGTCCGTGGCACCCTGGCCGATCTTCTCGAACTCCTCCGTGTCCGTCTCCGATTCGAAACCACCCCTAAAATCGTATAAATACACAGTTACTCTATGATGTTTTAAAAATTCTCTACTTTTGATAGGAATGATGGTTACCTGTCGAACAACATCGGAGCTCTCGTTCGTTCCTGTTCCTTGGTAGCTACATCGACGCGCATGGAGGTGCTATCTTTTTCTTTGTTGCCATCGGTGCTTGCCTCGGTGAGACTCTTCGACAGGAAGAACTGCGTGATACTGTTCAGATCTGGCGACGAGATAGTGAGCGCCAGTTCGGGTAGCTGCGATCTAAGAGATTCCATATCCTCTGCTGTCAACTGCAACGCGTACAATCGTGTTAGAATTGTTTGCCTTTGCTCAATATTAAACACGAGCAATAGATATCCTAAATAAATACCTTGGGCAGTCCGTTATCAAAAACAGACGGAGCTTGCGTGGCGAAAGGTGGCGGCGTATCCTCAAGGCCAGGGAATAGGGTATTCAAGAAGTGACCATCGAATTTGCTTTGGAATTCTCTTCTACGAGCCAGTTCCTCGCTATGAACAGTCAACAACTGGCACGCCAGGTTACTAGCCCAAACAAGGAAAGCTTGCGAGAAGGTTCGTCTTCGAACTACTTCGGCCACAGCGTTCATGTACATATGTGGCGCTAGATGGATTTGCTGAAGCACCTCGAGATGCCTTCTCAAACGTTTTAGGCTTTCGTGGTACATTACCAACTTGCCATCCACCTCCATCATCTTATTCTCCACGTACATGATCCACTTGAGCCGATGATAGATGTTCACCGACAGTTCTTCCTTCGCTTTGGTGCACCTACGCCTAATGTCGCGCAATTTGTTGTGATTTTGCAGCATCACAAGCAGTTGGCGCCTGTGCGAAGTGCAGAGATCAGGAAGTACACTGGCATCCCCCAAGTTGTTCGCTCGGCTCTGATTTTGAAGAAAACCTTGAGCAAGTTCTCCCTGCTCGTGGACCAGTTTCTTGGTTTGCGCCATCAGCTGTTCCAACGCAAACAGTCTTTCGCCAAGACCCTTGATCTCCTTCATATCCTGCTTGTTCGCGCTGTCAATGGCCGCGTTCACTTCAGTCTTCAACGCCTCCATCACTCTCTCGTCGAACTGTTCCAAACCCCTCGAACACTGTTCCGCCACCTGCTCCAGACTACTTTGATTGTCTTTCGCCGAGATCCATCTAAGCAAGCTGAGAACCTCCTCCCTGCCATCAGAGTCCTTCTCCGATTGATTTGGCTGATCGTCCGGACTCAACAGACCTTCGGCCTGAGCTCTTAACGCTGGTAGGATCGGAATCTGCGCCAGTGTGCCCAGGTCAGCGTTGAAGCTGCAAGAAAAAGATTTAAGTTTGCGAAGATAAATTTATGAAGTTTAGAGAATGCACACATTCAATGACAGCAAATGATAACTAGAATTATCGATATAAGGTATTAAAAAATGTTATGCCGCGAAATTTACTTTCCTTCCTATCTGTAACAACGCGATGTTACGAGCCTAAAATCATGTATTAGTCACTGCTTTTCTTAGCCCCATTCGCCTTCTTTTACACGCAAGTTAAGTCTCTTTAAAGACTGAACGACTTTTGAATATGTAATAAATATAATAATGGCCCTTGGCCGTTTAAAGACAGTTACAACGTGTAACGAAATAAAAGGGGTCTTTAAACTTGTCAAAAATTTATGTTTTTAGCCACTTTTGTGGCAATTTCTCCAAACTCATGATCAAGATATACGATACTAACGTTCTGATTTCGTACGTGTCCAATAATCAGATTGTTATATTTGTCTTATAACTCGGTACAACATGGTATATAATACGTGATTTGCAACAAGTCTCTCCATCTTTAATATGATTTGATAGTTAACGATGGAACAACTTTAATGGCTAGTAATGACCTATTAAATTCGAAGTTTGATATGTACCCATTTAATACATAGTATGCAGACGGCAAATACGAATGACCGATTTAACAATTACTTAATTGCTAGTGTTTATAGTATTGCTAGGACTGTTACGTTTCGTTGATCACGTTGACTGTTATTTTACTACCAGTATCCCAATTATGTTCGTTTCCTTGAAACTCACGTCTTCCTTAATGTCACGCGACACTACACGCTCTCCACACACGATTCCTTGGAACGTAACAATGTATCAAGCGTGTGATTAACGTCATTATAAAAAAAAAAAAACTAACCAACTATCACGTTTGCGATTTGAACGTGAACCATAAATATACACGTATGTGTGTATATACATATATACATATTTTACGGGAAGCGAAGCGAACCCGGGACCTCGACAACTTATGTCACGACGTGATTACAGTCACGACGTGATTATGCAAATTGGATGATATCGTTAACTCTAATTGAACGTTGCGTTTGATCTTAATTATTTATTGTCCCCAAAACTTAAATGCTATGCACATGAAACTTCAACTTATCCATCTTTTAATAGAAAAATACTTAAATATGTATCACTTCCAAATCTTGTTGTAAATTAAATTCTAAACTTGCTTACACCACCGTATAACCAGACATCTGCCTACTTCTTACAAGATGTAATTTAATTACACAATTACAGATAAAAGAAACTGCAATAATTTTATAAATAAATATATATATATTTCTATACAATATGAGAATAAAATTATTGCAGTTTCTTTTATCTGTAATTATATACATAGAAGTCTACGAAGTATAAAAAGCATTTATGGCCGGTAATATTCATATAACCAAAACTCTCATAAAAAGAAGACTAAAGAGAAAACACCCCACTGACCACACTGAAGAAATGAAATAGACAAACTCGAAGATGGTATCCCGCTGGGGGTAGCCATCCACATGTTAATTAGCAATAAAGTTAGAAAAATTTCTGAGTGTCCAGCTGGACAAACTGTGAAATACAAATTAAATAAAAAAAAAAAAATATATATGCATATGTGGATGGGAATGTTTGTTTTCTGTATTACTCACTTTTGAAGTAGTTCCATGTGTTGTTGCCTCTCCGACAGATAGACGGCGAAACTCTGTTGTAAAACATCGGCCCGTGACTGGAACATCTGCGTGATGTCCTCGAGATTCGCGACCACGGCAGCCCAGCCCTGTTGCTGAAGGTGTTGATCGTGGACCAGCCTCTCGCAGATCCTGGTTTGCTCCCGCGCCAATCCACAGCATTGCTGAGCCAATTGGGCACGGGCAATGAGGGTCTGATAAGTGGCCGGCATCGCCAACGACGCATCGATTTGGTTCTGAAGATCGACATCTGCAATGCAAAGGGCGATCGATCGTATCAAGCTCTTAATCACGGAATATTTGTCCAAATGAACTGTCCCGCTTTTATTGATCGAAATACCAATCGTCGAACTCTAACCAGTTAAACGGGAAAGGCGAGTTAATCCTTTCGCGAAGACTTTTTTTTCTTTTATCAATGGGAGAAGTAACTATTAAAGAAACAATCGGTAAATTAAGAAACGAATTGTAATAATTAATAAAACACACATATATATTTTACACGAAGCATATTCTAGTCGTGCTTCTATATTTATGGATGAAGCCAGAATTCTGAATATCACTGCACCAATCTATGCTGCTACTTGATGCTTTTGTTTAGAACTTAGCTATATATATCGTGAAGGCTATTATACCTCTGATGGCGAGGGATTGAACGAGCGACCAACCGACACAGTGTCCACAAGTCGCTTGTATAATTGATCGAGCTTCACCGATGTAATCTTGGCACTTTGGCACGCGACGAAAGCTCAAGGTCGCGTAACGGCTCGGATCATCTCAATACCTTGCGTCATACCCTGGATTTGTAGTGATAATTTGCACCTAATCGTCCAGGTTTCGTTCAAACCGATGCTTCGAAATAATTCTGCTAAGGATTTACATTTTTCTACTTCTACTTTAATTTGATGATAGATACGATAGAGATTATGATATTGATCCAATGCTTAACTAATTAACGAACAAATTATCTCTTCCATGTTATCGTGTTATCAATGCATCATCATTGGTTTTAGCCTTATCTGATTTGAAAATCGTTTAAAATTCAGGAGCAAGCTATATTTACGAAAAATACAATTCTTTTTACACCGATTTGTTTTTCATGAAAATTATCGTAAGGAAACGCGAAGCTTCGAACACTCGGAGCGGCTGCCTGGGTTTCGTCATTCCTGATTCGAGGAAGAGATAACAAAGTCACTCGGGAGTGCAGTAAGTTGTAAATTATGCCCTCTCCCTTGCTTTGTCACGGGGCTAGCGGTCCTCAACGGTCTCGCGACTGCGTGTCGAATAATCTTCGTAGGATCATCATCACGGACGAACGAAACGAACTATCCACACGCGTATTCTGCGATCCCGAGCAAACGTGGAGTTTCGAATAAATCGGGACGCGTTTATATAAATAACAGATTATATCTCTTTGTATTTTGCTTACATTACGACATCCAATCGAGGTCCAACCGATATTAAAGGAATGAAATTCTCTTCTAAAGCTACCCAACCTTTTTCTAACTTAAAAATTCTTCTAAATGTGTAACAAAACCGCGACTTATCTATTTTTACATCATAAAAAAATATCATGTTCTAGCAAACTACGTTCCCTCGCGATGATACGAGACGATGAGTGTCTCCTTACGAGTCTTGTTCAACGTTACGTGGTCAGTTTCGAGACGAGTGTCCAATGTAGCAGTTCGAAGTTGATGGAAGGGAACTGCTTACATACTGCGATACGTTCTGACAGCAAGGAAAATCGCTGCTGGCCGGAGTTAATTTTATTTAAAGTTTAGAGGCTGCTTCCTCCGATTACCTCGCGTATAAACAGCACGTTAGGCTCTCTCGTGAATGCTTGGGAAGATTACGTCAAGCACACTTTGAAACTCGAGGAATTTTGTCACGATGATCGTACACTTTATTACTAGCAATGTGTGTTCATAGGTTTGAGCGAGAGAGTAGAAACTGATTGATGAACGTTGCCTAATATCATTCAACGTGCTATTTTTCCTCGGCAAATATTGACTGTAACGTAGATGGTAGTCATCGAGGAAGAAATCTATCAAGACCTTTCAATCGATGAAATAACCATCCTACAAACTTTATTCTTCCGTAAGTTTCATCTGTATAAATCGATTCGTTCTTCCGTACAACAAATAATACTTATCGTAAATGAAAGTTTCATCAGTTAAACAAATTACGAAAATTTAAAAATTAAAAGTCAATACACGAGTCGATACAAGTCGATGCAAAATAATTTCCATAGGTTCGAGTATACCTTTGTCTTCTGTTAGCTTTTCCGATGAATAGAAAAATAAGACGCGATACGATTAAGTGAATCTGTGGTTCTTAGAATTTCAGATAATTGTTAGCCGATTGATCGAAATTCACGCGGCAAAAAGAGCTGCCGCATTGAAAAAGAAAGGGAAGTCCAGTAAAGATGAATCAGAAGAGTAAATCGAAGCTAAATATGTATATGTTGCACAACTGTTGGATATTGGATCGATTTTATAGCGCGCTGCTGCATGGGACGCTGTTCTTTTTCTCGCTGCCCCTTGTTCCGGTGTTTCATTTTAGAAAAAAAAAGGACGATCAGAGGGAAAATTCGTTAAAGCGTAAAAATGTCAGAAGGTGGAAATCGAACGATGAATTCATGAGGTTATAAAAATCGAAGAGCGAGGACAAAAGAACCGTGGAACGTGACTTTTCTCTTTCTCACTCTTAATTTCAATCATTAATTCAGTTATGACCGATTTCCATTCGCAACAATAGACTGCGTTGTAGACGAAGAAGAATACGAAATAAATCAGAGATCGAGACCGAGTGACCCCGACGATTTGCAAATCCAAAACCGATTTGATCGTCGTCATCCGCGAATTGAACGCAGAATGCCGTTTAAGGGGAAAATAACTGCGATGATTTGCGATGCGTGATCTCACCTGGAACTGCGACGCAGAACATGGACAATCGGTAATTAGCATTTGCGATAAAACTTCCATCGCGAATGCTTATGGTCAACTTGCGTTTTGATTCGTGTTTCGAATAGCTCGATCATTGTTTAGTGTTTAAAGTGTAGATAGAAGAAAGTTTAACACATACGTTGTTACTGACGCGCACGTTACGTCGCCTTAATTTACCTAAAACGTATAATTAGTTGCTAGAGCTTTTCTGATAAATAGCCTGCGAATTTCTAGGCATTTATGAGAATTGTAAAAATGGAAAAATGCACAGAACGCGCATAATGCGCAAAGATAAACAAAATATCCAAAAAGGAATTATTGAATAGATAAGTTTTTATCTATTTAATAGGTTAATTCGCCACTAAATAGGTGAAAGTAATTTCTACTTAGAGGTTCTACTTCTTGTATAGTGAAATTCTAGGAAAAACATAGTTATGCGCCTATATACAATAAAAGATCTATCGTCTATCGAACCACTCAGGTTACACAACGACGAGGTAGAGGCAAAGCGAGCAAAAATGTTGAAGATTCGCTCGCGTTTCGTCTACCGCATATAACGACGGTAACCTCATTTTAATCGTGTAATTGCGTAAGCTTCCGGCGCAGGTTGAACCTGGCAAACAGGGGCCAAGAATTTCACGGCACGACACTGAATTCCCAGAATATCTTAACTTGGACTAATGCTCTCCTTTTCTAATTATACATACTACGCACCGCAAACACACGCCTACGCTTTCGAGAATGTACCCCTCGTTGCCAGAACAATCGCAGTACGTACGTTTATTAATCTAAAAAGAAAAAAAAACGCATTTTCTTCAATTTCCATATTCAACCAAAATTATAAAAAATTACTCAAATTGGCATCAATCAGACTCGACAGTTAATCCCCGTCTTCTGTATTTCTACCAATCACGCTATCAACCAACTATCCGGATAATTGGATATTGGGTTATTCGTCGGAAGCGGTTAAGCAAGCCGCCACGATGAATGTCGTGCAATCTATCGTAACTTATTAAAGGGTTAATAGGTCGCGGGCCACGCTTCGCGGAGCGCCGTGCCAGACATTTGCGAACGCTGTTTCATTCGGATCAGTACTCGTACAGTTGATAGTCCAGCGGCCTGCATTAAAGCCGCTGCCAAGCATCCCGATGGGACTGCGTGGACGCATGAATGAAGAACCATAGCGGCTCGATGGGCCGCGATCTTATCTGTGGTGAAAACTCGGTCAGCCGTAGGCTATCTGGGGAAAAAGGGGGAAAGAAATCGCTGGTTTAGCGGTCGATCTATTGGTCGATCGCCAGAAACTGATTGCTGAACGAAAACGCGTTCCTCGTTGGTAAATATCACTCGATTTCTCTCTCCTTTGTTCGAATTTGATTCTTTTCTCCCCTCTTTTTTTTTCTTTTCTTTCCATTTTCCCCTTTACATCGTTCGCGTTAGTCTATCGATGGCTGCATAAACGTGGGACGTGACTATCAAGACTCCTCTTTTTCTCTTTTTATCTGAACACGATTCACTTTGTACGAACACCAGATAACATCTTCGCGTCGCGAATTAAGAATTCACGGAAAAGTCTGATTACTGATTTTTAAAAGAGAAAGGAGAGCCAGGTTTAAGGTCTGTGTTTTTACGTCGTTTAACGCTGCAGCGAATCGCATCGATTTACTTTCATTGCCATGAAAGTCACGCGACTTTCGGTGGAAATATGAAGTAACAACGAACGTACTTATGCATCGGCGCATTCAGGAGTGAAAAGAGTCGATTTGAGATTGTAAGCCGGGAATTAACGAATAGGCAACGTAGGTTTGTTTCGTTCCTCTCGTTTTTCTTTTAATATAACGGCGAGACTCAGATACGCAGATCGTTAAAGCGGTACAAATTAACCATTTTCTCTGGTTACCAGTGAAACTCGGTACTTTTACCACAAATGCGAAACATGTGTTTTCTCAATTAGAACGAATTTCTTGCAGACATGGCTCATAATCGTTGAAATCCCGCCGTTTTGCTTCAAACAAACTGCAAAACATTCCCACGCCAGCACAAATCTGATTTTTTGCTATGTAAGACGATGTTACATTACCATTTTTCTAACAGTAGTAGAAAAGAAAGGATAAAACAGTTTGGTATTAGCAAACTTGTATACTGTAATTAGTTTCTTTCATTAATTACGGAGTATGATTTTCTATCTACTGCTCTAGTAATTATATCAAAGTGGGAGAAACGTTTTGATGGAGAAACAGTTGGAAATAGCAATTTCGAACAGGCAACGAATCAAGTTTCCACGCAATCCTCAAAAGTGCACAACCCACTGCGGTTCTCGCCACCTGACACGCACTCCTTCGACGTATCCTATAGCTTTCTCTCGCTATGTACCAAGCCTCTACTATCGACAACGAAGAGCAAAACCAATAAAATACAAGATTTCGATATGAAGTAACCTGCGTGCGCTCGGATATATTTGCACGTTCGTTCATAAATATTAAGTCACATGCTGGTCTCGTGCAAAATCTGATAATTAATCTAGATTTCTTTTTTTTTTTTGTTATTTGGAAGAATTTTACAATCAATTCTCATTGAGAATTATAAGTAAATTATTCTGACGTGGTACTATAACTTGAATAATAAGTGTTTATCGTATGTTTGATTCTAGTTAAATCTAATGTTTAAATCTAATTAATCTAGATTTATAAAGGAATAGAAAATTGGTTAGAGTTTTGTATTCTTACAAGATCAAGATTCAAGATACTTCAGAGAAAAGAGTCAATTATATTTTTCTGTATAATTATACAGTTGTACTATTATTAATTATACAATTTAATTCTTCTACGTAATTATCTCAGATTGTCCCAAAAGTTTCTTTCGTTTAGATAATAATAATAATAATAGGTGCACAACATTTTTTGTTTTCTATTATTATATTGAATTACGTATAATGATGTTCTATTGGAACAAAATGGATCATACATAATTCAATAATATAAAACAAAAAATGTTGTGCACCTATAATTTCCTTATATAATGATGACAACGATAATGTTCTATTGGAACAAAATGGATCATACATAATTCAATAAAATAACATAAAACAAAAAATGTTGTGCACTTATTATTTCCTTGTATGATGATGGCAATGATGTTCTATTGGAACTGTAGCGGCACCCGATAGCAAATCTTTTCTTTTTTTTTTTTTTTATTTGGTTGTAGTTTACAATCGATTTTCATTGAGAACTATAAGTAAATTACTCTGGTGTGGTACTATAACGTGAATAATAAATGATTATCGTATGTTTGGTTCTAGCTGAATCTAATGTTTAAATCTAGAGAATAATGTCTTTTTAGACTGCGGATCTGATCCGTCGTGTCAAGTAATTGAGTAACTGGCGATTGTTAATTCTTATTAGAGCAGTTAGACGAAGAAGAACATACGCCCGGCATCGAAATATCCGAACAATATGATAAGTTAGCGATGCGAATACGCGATCATCTCTTGCGACAAACATCGATCTCGAGATCGGCAAATTGCGAGGCAGGCGTTGGTTGCAAGCCGACACCGATTAAACTTCCTGAAATTCATTTGCCTACTTTCGACGGCACCATCCAGAATTTTTTTTTTTTTTTATTTATTTATTTAAATTTTTACAATTTGTCCAGTAGGACATTTGGTAAAATGTTATATCTTAGCAGTGTAATAATATAACATGTGGGTGGTTACCCCCAGCGGGGTACCATCTTCGTGTTTGTTAAGTTATGTCCTTGGTAAGGTCTGTTGGGTGTTTCCTTTTTAGGTTCTCTTCTTTCTATGCTTGATGTGTTGACCGTTTCCGATGCCAGCCGGTTCGGGTGCGTTGCTATTCTTTCTCTGTACCTTCTTGCACTTCTGCTAATCTCCTCCTTGACCGTTGGTATGCCCAGGTCTTTCCGAATGTCCTCGTTTCTAACGTACCATGGGGCGTTTACTATTGTTCTAAGAATTTTAGCTTGCTTTGTCTCTATTTTGGTTATATGGCTCATTGCTGCTGTTCCCCATAGTGGTATTCCGTACGTCCAGATTGGTTTTATGATCATTTTGTATATTTTTAATTTACTTTTTATACTTAGTTTGGATTTTCGACTTGTTAGCTAATACATTTGTCCCCTTGCCGCCTGTATTTTTTCTGTTATTGATTTGATATGCTGTTTCCATGTGAGTTGTTTATCTATGTGGAGTCCTAGGTATTTGACTTGCCTTGTTTGTAATATGCGCGTGCCGTCAAGAAAGATGTTTGGTGGAAACTGTTTTCGCAGTGTGAATGTAATATGGTTGCATTTACTGGGGTTTGCTTTAATTTGTTTAACTTGTAGCCACTTTTCTATTTTTGTGCAATGTTCTTGTAGTAATGTGACCCATCGAGAATTGGCATTCATTTTACGACGCCTTCTCGTCCACTATAGATCGTAACGAACGACTTACATCCGTACAAAAATTTAATTATCTCCGATCAGCCGTGACTGGGAAGGCCGCGAGAAGTATCCAGTCATTAGACGGTATAGAGGCCAATTATTCTATCGCTATTGACATTCTGAAGGAGAAATTCGATTGCCACCGTAAGATCTGTATACGCCACTGGGCATTGATCTACAACTATCCTCAGATAACGACGGAAACACCCGAAGCCGTAGAAGACTTTCTCGAAACTGTCAAGGTGAATCTCCGGGCGCTAGAAAAATTAGGCGAACCTGTCACATCAAATGTCGTCCTCATCCAGCTGATCACATCAAAGTTGCCGTCGTCCACCATTCGCGACTGGCAACGCACCTTACCCAACAAAAAAATGCCCTCTTATACACATCTGATAGACTTTCTCATAACACGGGCGAACGGCGATCAAATCAATTCCACATCAAAGCAGACAAAAGGGACGTTCTACCAACGTCCCCGTCAACAACAACACGCGCTATGAGAACTTCATGATCTATTACAATCGGACGACCACAAGAAAAAAGTAAACGCATTCCTATCCGATAAGCAAATCGAATGGCGTTTCATCAATAAACCTTTAGAAAACGATTGAGTAAAGAGATGTTTGTTCGGTCTGAAGGATCATAGCTACAAAATTCCTGAGATTTACGGTAGGTGCTTATGAGTATTGAGGGTACGCAATAAGAATGTGCGGACATCTGGTTGCCAGCCTGCCCGCGGTGTGTGGCCTGGTCTAGGTAGAGTGTCGCCAGACGTAACACTTATGTTATATTTATTACTGAATTTGGATATTTCTTCTTTAACTGTAGGTATTTTAAGATTGCTATGTATTGTTTCATTGGTCAAGTCAAGTTTCTGTCTCATGGCTTGCTACACCCTATAAGACCCTATCCTTCGAACAAGACGATTGCCAGATGTCGAAACATTTTCATAGTATACTATCAACTATCCTAAGGACCCGCAGTAAAGTCTTAGGATTTCTCTAGCTAAGGTCCTTCAAACGAATAAATAGTTTTTGTCTTAGTATTCCCTAAATTTATTATCTACTACAGAAGATACAGGAAATCTAGTTTTTCTCATGTACAATGCTTCCCGCTAGCAACTTTCTCTCGAGGGCGGTTAACACCTTTCCTCAACCACCAAACTAGAGATTAATCAACTAACAGCAACGTCCATTTCCCTCACTTTCCTAACAAAGGTTTTCCTCGACGAATTCGATGATCTCGTATCCTTAGACTTACCCCATCATAGTTTTCCTCCGCAGCATTATTTTTTTTTATTTGAAAGAATTTTACCATTTATTCTCATTGAGAATTATAAGTAAATTATTCTGGCGTGGTACTTTAACTTGAATAATATGTGTTTATAGTATGTTTGATTCTAGGCGCAGCATCATCGTGACGGAAGGTCAGTTGGTAGTTAACTAGAGTTCCTTGACGCATCTTGAGCAATCATCATCCGAACTCAATAAAATAATATAAAACAAAAAATTTTGTGATCCTATTATTTCCTTATATGATGATGACAATGATGATGTTCTATTGAAACAAAATGGATCATACATAATTCAATAAAATAATATAAAACAAAAAAAGGTCGTGTATCTATTATTCCCTTATAAAACGAAAGAAACTTTTGGGACAACCCAATACAATTGTGCTATTCTATTCTTTATCCAATTTATCTTGTCTCTTTAAAAATATCCTAACGTTTATGAACGAAAGTGGAGGTGAAATTCCTGACGAAAGATAAGGGTCGGAACGAAGACGACGTGAAAAGATCAGCCACGCGGAATGAAGGGATCGGATAAGGAGAACGTAGATGTGTGTATACGCGAGTGACAAGCTTCATAAATCTATCTCCGCCCTTTGGGAGCCGCCATTCTCCTCCACATCGTTCTGGCATTATGCAAGACAAATGCAGTGATTGCAGCGCGCGAGATCTGAAAAGGAAAGCCTCGCGTTACTAGAATAAACCCTCAAGGCTGGGATCTGGTCCAAGTATCTGATATATCGCGCCTATACATCACGCACTGTGTATACAATGTATCCACGGACCGCTGTCAATAAATGATCATCATAATTTACGATGCAGCTCCTGGTTCACGCGCACGAAAATCCCTCCAGCACTTTCCACCGTCTATTTTTCACAAATTTCAAATTAGGTAGGTGTCAAACGAACAAAGATTTGTGTTCGTGGCACAATTCACGTGGTTACGAATTGAAAAACCGAGAAATATTGTACATTAATCTTCGCCGTAACTTATTATCTGCAAGAAATTTGTAAACGTAACAATAAATCTGTATCGTATTATGCTATACGTAGCGTATACGTATATTATGTAGCTATGTGCACATATGGGACATTATCTCGAGCGTTACAAAATGAGTGCAAAGAAAAGCGTATCGACAACGATAAATTCGCGTGCAGTTAATTGGCCCGATAAAAGCTTGCCCCCGGTCAAATCTTAACCCGATCGAAGATAACCCTTCAACTTCCGCTCAATGTTCTATTTCTCTGATTGTTGTTTTTCCTGTCTATTTTTCTTCCTTTCTTGTTCTCGTTAATTTACTTGATAGATAAATCTCGAAGAAATGAAAAAGCATATCTTCTTTCGCGATATATTTCTTTTATTCCAATGTTGCAGGAAATTATAAATAGACTGCCAACATTTACGTAAGTTCATATTTTTGTAAATATATTTTTAAAAAATTGAACCTAGCTAGAAAATTATTTTGCCTATTAGCTAAGTATTGTAACGAGTACTGTACTTGGAATGTTTCATATATTTTCGGATATTAACTCGGTATAATTTCTAACTGGAAAATCTTAGTTTTTATTTTGAGCTAAAAAGCGTGTGTTTCTGCGTAGCGAAAAGGTGACGTGGATTAATTTATTTTCATTTACTTGAACCTGTAGTAGTAACCAATGCGTGGATATACAATATCCATGAGCTTGATCCAGTCGTATCATTCAAGATCAGATACGTGTCTGACCAATGTAAGTATGAGCATGCAAGATGTTCGGGAGTAAAAATACGAAATTGTAGAAACAAACACACTGGACATTCTATAGACGTTTCAGTTTTTAAGTTTGCGATCACACCGTTTCGCGAAAGCGCCATGTGCTGTCAGCTTTACGGTGGAAAACGAAAAGAGAACGACAGCGCGATAATCGTCACAGGACAGATTACTCCTTCGTAACAATGAGCATCGTTGTGTGAGGAAAAGCGAGGAGAAATGGTATCGGGGTCTAAATAAAACCCAGCCGATTGGTTATCGACAGCTAAATAAAGAATATCGGCCCGGCTCGATGCCGAGTGCCAACGTGGAGGCTTTTGTTACGTGTTCCTCATTGGCTTCCCTCGCTCTTTCACACCTACCCGATCGACACCCTCTGATTTCCTTTCGTTTTCGACTCGACTTGTTCATTCAACGAACTCGCTTTCGTCGATGCGTTTACTCCGCCACCGATTTGTCTCTTCGGTGTTCATTGATACTCGTTCGTCAAAGACGAAAACGAAGACGAAGACGCGAGATTTCAATTTCGAGAAGGGTGTAAAGTAACCAGTCTCTTGCTATTGAATTAGGAGCATTCAATTTTTTTTTTTTTTTTTCTTATTATCTACTTTGCACTTTACAATGTATGCAGCTGGACATTCGGCAAATTTTTCTAGCTCAATTGTTAAATAACACGTGGATGGCTATCCTCAGCGGGATACCATCTTTGAGTTTGACTATTTTATTTCTTTAGTGAGGTCAGTGGGATGTTCTTTTTAGTCTTCTTTCTATAAGAGTTTTGTTCGCTTTAGCAGCCAGCTGGTTTGAATGTGTTGCCATTCTTCCTTGTATTTTTCTGCATACCTGCCGATTTCTTCTTTGACCGTTGGTATTTTTAAGTCTCTGCATATATCCTCGTTTCTGACATACCATGGGGCGTTGATTATTGTCCTCAGTGTCTTCAATTGTAGCAACTCTAGGTTATTTATGGGGCTCATTGCTGCTGTCCCCCATAGTGGTATTCCGTACGTCCAACTTGGTTTTCTTATCATTTTGTAGATTTTTAGTTTATTTTCTATGCTGAGTTTAGAGTTTCGGCTAATTAGCCAGTACATCTGTCTTCTTTTTGTCCGTATTTTGTCTATAATTTATTTAATATGTTTTTGTGTATGTTGTATGTAAATTGTGTGTCTAAGTGGAGGAGTTCTAGGTATTTAACTTGCTTTGTTTGTGTTATGTGCGTGACATTCAATTGGATATTTACTAGTTTCCGTGTTCTTATTGTAAATGTAATATGGTTGCATTTACTGAGGTTTGCTTTTATTTGTTTATCTTGTAGTCATTTTTCTATTACATTCAAATTTACGTGTTCTTTTATTTTTTTCTTTGCAAAATTAAATAGCGTTGTAGCGAATTCTTCATATACACGATCATTTATAAGTATTAGTGCATCTACTGTTCTCGTACAGAATATGGCAATTACCTTAGATTATTAGAGAGATAATTAATCATATAATATGCTATATTATAATAGATAGATATATATATAAATAATAGAATTGTGCATTTGTATAACGATCCTAAATATATGGTGAGAAATTATAAAAACTATGAGCAAGAATTTTAGAGGAAAATAATAAATTAATAACTATATATTAGAGCGTATAAAATTCTCTACGTTACTAAATAATGATATATAAAAAACGACAAAATGGGTATCCAATATAAATATGAAAAACCATAAATATTTTTTTTTATTTGGAAGAATTTCACAATCAATTCTCATTGAGAGTTATAAGTAAATTATTCTGGCGTGGTACTATATCATGTATAATAGGTGATTATCGTATGTTTGGTTCTAGCTGCATCTAATGTTTAAATCTAGAAAGTAATGTCTTTTTAGTCTGCAGATCTGATCCGTCGTGTCAAGTAATTACGTAACTAGTGGGTTTTGGTGGTTGTTAATTCTTATGTTATATCTATTACTGAATTTGGATATTTCTTCTTTAACTGTAGGTATCTTAAGGTCGCGATGTATTGTTTCGTTAGTAAGATACCAAGGTGCATCTATTAAGGATCTCAAAGTTTTTGGAATCGTTGAAGAATTTTTATGTTGGAGTTACTCGCTGTTCCCCATAATTGGATCCCATAGGTCCAAACAGGTTTTAATATGGCTTTATATAGCATTATTTTACTCTGCACGCTTATGTTGAAACGTCTGCCAATGAGCCAGTAGAATTTTTTAAATTTTAATCCATAAATATGAAAATTGACTAAAATACTGGTCGAAAAATATGATAAACGAAAACCAACGCTGTTTGAAGTTAAAGGAAACTACCGATCGAAGACTGAGGGTCTAAGAGGCCTATATTTATCCTTCATTCGACGAAGAGAAAAAATACTGTTAATGTGAGGGAGAAGCGTAGTTTCGGTACGTTTGATGAAATGAACGGTCACATCGGCAGAAATCCCTCTTTTCTTTGGAGAAAACGAATGTTAGGTAAGGTTTCTTTCTGGGAAAACTAATCCGGAACACGTTCGTTAAATCGACGTTGGAGAAAAAGGGATGTTCAGGTATTCTTGACCCACCAGAAACCTGTCCCTTTCGCGAAACAAGTCAAAGAAAGCAGAAAAGAAGACCAGAAAGTGAAAGTCATGGATCTTAGGAAACATGGAAAATGTCCAGAAATTAACTAAGAAATATGAAGATGCAGGTCAGTGGTACAAGACAAAGTCTTTCAGTCATCCCTAAAAAAACTAACAAAAAAGCAATAAAAAAGCGACCTTTAATGATGACTGGAAGGCTTTGAGATTCATTTACATTTTTCAAGGATTTCAATCACGCAATAGAGAAAGAACGATTGAAATGAAATGTACAGGGTTTGAAAATTAGATTAGCAGTTATTTTTTTATTGTCATTCTTGAATAAACTGGCGTTAATTGAAAGATTCAACAAAACAAATAATAAAAGTAGTAAAAAACTGATTTTAAGTTTTAGTTATTTACCAAATATCCAACTGGACAAATTGTAAGGTACAAATTAAATAATAATAAAAAAAAAAGTTTTAGTTGATTTCAAACTTTACCAAGATTTCCGCCATCCAATCGGAAAACGACAGACACAAAAGAGACGCGACCTAAAAGTCGGGTAGCAGATGTTTTCCATTTTCTAAATGACCCGAGTCACTCTCGATCTCCCGGATCCAGTGAAACGCTCCCTAGCTCGAAATTAATATTCTTTCTTCGCAGCAGCGCGGACACACCTTTTCTCTTTCTCTTTTTCTCGCGGAGCATGCTTTTTTGCCGAGCATATCAGTGCCGTGAAAGTTCGCGTTTAAAGTGGATCGCGGACTTGAGATTCAGAGGTCGTGGAAAATGGCCGGCGGCCGTTCTGAACGCTGAACATCTCCCGCGGGTGTGAACGTCATCGGCGATTCGTTTTCGACCTCGTTTGCCAATGGGAAAAGGAGTCGTGCCATCAAGAAATAGTAAAACGAGAACAAGACGATATGTTCATTGGCAGTGACCACATTGACAGAAAAGTTTCATATGTATTGGATTATTTAGTGAACCGCTCATTATCACTTCGAATCTTTTGCCAGCGTTTGAACGTCCTTTGCTGGCTCCTGCAGCTCAAAATTCTGTCGAAGTGCCAGGTTGCTTTTTCATCAAGCATTTTCGACCAAATTTTTTGACCAACGAATAGGAAGATTTAAGTTAATGTTCGAGTTTTTACGTCATGCTTGCTATTCAGTAGCGACATTTGAATATGCAAATAGGGAAACTAAAGATAAGTAATCTTGCTACGTTCTTTGAGAATCATCTTTGGTCCAGTCATGTTCTTGTAATGTAAAGAAATCTGTTAGGTGCGACATTGCGAACAACATGTTATGTTCCTCATATTCTGCAGATAAACGACAGTCGCGGTTTTTCTCGTCTTCTCTAATCTCGATTCTCATTCAATCGCGCGATGAGGTTAAGCAATAAACAGTAACGGCGCCGCACATTCCCACGTACATACACACTGCACTTTCCTTTCTGTTTTCCCAAGCAACGTCCTGCTAGTTGTTACATAAAAGGACTTAACAGGCTGATGGATTGAATACAGCCGTCTATCGATATCCATTTGGATCTGGTCGAGATGTTGTGAAAGAAGTACATTTTCAACGAAATACTCAGTGTTTTCCATTTCAATTTTCACGCGTTACAGCTCCCGACGAAGATCCAGAAAAAAATACCGAAGATTAGTCGAATCGCTGACATTTCATATTGCAATTGCGATTCAATGATTTCAGAGATTCTAAGTGGAATTAGTAAGAGCTTCCTTCTTAAATTTTGGAAAAATGTCAAAAGTTGAGCAAAGTTTGGAAAGAATATTCCTATGAAACCTATTTACTATTAGATTGCGGATATTTATGCAAATTCATATGTTTATAAATATTCTTTTTTTTTTTATTTATTTATTAAAATTTACAATCAATTCTCGCATTGAGAATTTTCAGTAATTTTTTCTGGCGTGGCGCAGTGACATGGCTAATGGCATAAGTTAATACTTATTATAGATAAGTATAATTTATAAGTATTATAAATAAGTAAATATTACTTAATTTAGATAACTAATTGAATCTAGCGTTTAGATCTAGCGGGTAGTGTCTCTTCAGCCTGCGGATCTGGTCCGATGTATCAAGTAGTCCAGTAATTAGGGGGTTTCGGTGTTTGTTGACTCTTTTACTATATCTGTCGCTATAGTTTGCTATTTCCTCTTTGATTGTTGGTATCTTGAGGTCGCGATGTATTAGTTCGTTGGTGACATACCAGGGTGCATTTATAATGGATCTCAGCGTTTTCGATTGGAAGCGTTGAAGTATTTCAATGTTGGAATTACTTACTGTTCCCCATAGTCGGATTCCGTAGGTCCAGACAGGTTTTATTACGGTCTTATAGAGGGTAATTTTATTCTATGTGTTTAGTTTGGAGCGTCGGCCCATGTTTATAAATATGGTAAAAGATGGAATCTAGATTTCAGATGGTTTTATCTATTAAACATTATAATAGCAGCCAGTACTACACTTTGCATATTTTATGCGGGGTGCTCCAAGCTTTTCTTGCCGTATACTTTTCCATATTATGCACATTCTGCGTATTGTTTGTATCTTCAAGTTTTCCATAAATGCATAACAATCAACAATCCGTTTATTATAGGATTATTATAGGAGAAAAGTATAGAACGTTAAGTGTAACGTTTAAATCGACAAAATTTAAGAAATTTTTTAGAATGAAAATTTCAAGACTTAGACGTTAACTGTAATGATACAGTTTTCTAGAATTCCTGTAGAATGGATTCTAGAAATTGGTCGCAACTTGCGAATACAAAACGTTTCCTCGCACATTATCGACACTTAACGCTGCCTGGAACGCAAATAATTATTCAGAATTGTTCGAAGATGTTTTAGAAACGCTATTTAAGCGCGTTACTGCTCGTATGTAGCTCTAATATTATGTATTCATCGATTAGACCTGTTCGCTTATTTTGTTCGCGTATATATTTTTGCATTGCATAATACAACTAGCAATGTTATATAGCAACTCATGTGTCAGAGTTTATTTATGTGCTGTTCAAGTTCATTCTGGTACATCCAAATGCTGTGTAACATTGTTTCTTAAAATGCAATCATACAATCCGTGACGAACATCCTGCTCTCAAAACGTGTTTATATTTAATCTCTTAAGAGATAATAATATAAACGTATAGCGTATATTATTTTAAATAAACTTGGACACGTATATAAATCCTTTCTGATTATATTGTTCGTTATGCAAAACATTTTGTACTTTTTTCAGAAAAATAAAAACTAATAATCTTTGTCTGGAATTAATAAATTATGATGAGCTGATAAGGGGATTTATCCAAACCAAAAGTCCTATTAGTATGAGTATAATAAACCGTCAATTACGCTAACACCAAACTACACTACACTAATTTCGTGTCTGTCCAGTCAACGAAATAAAGAAGCATCGTGTCTGCAGGTGACACGGAACTCTTTGGCGTTCACAAACGCTGAAACAAAACTGCAGACATGATTCGACCTCGTTCACACGACAAGCATAATGCACGAAATAATTACGCGGTGGGAGTGATACACGGAAAATCGCCGCCTCGCGTCGCGTTTCGAGCTGAGTAAAAAAGCCAGCTCCGTGGAGAACAATATCGCCGGCGTGTGCTTGCACTTACATCACCTTCGCCAAGGCAATTACCATCCTGTACGTGCTGCTGTACATGTATGCGTTCGTGGCTAAATACGGTATCGTTACTGCGTTTGTTGTAACGTGTCATTCATGATCTGGAACGTTGCTTCCGCGAAATATTGCTTAGTACCATTATTACAGTAGACATTGTAACGGAATTCGAATAAAATGTGCATATATATAGTAATAATTTCAACTTGAATTAACATCGTTGTTAATTTATCTACAGAAAGGTAGTTTCATAAATATGTATTTACTGAGGAAAATTTATGGGCGACACTGCTTTCTTTGCTTATGAATGAAAATACTGTTAGCTCGTAGCTCGCAGCTTGTAACTTCCTGCTGACGCTGAAACTAGAGCATCCTGTCACTTCGTGACAATACTCGGCTGTTACTAAATTATTGTATTGATTACACTTTTGACGTTTGTCGTCTATACCATTTTCCATACTACCAGAGCGATTTTTTCCTCCCGAGAAAAATTGCTTTTTCCATAGAAAATATCTCTTCGACGTTCCAACCAACGAAATACGTAGGTCGATTCGTCTCGTTTCGAGCGACCAACGAAATGGTTCTTTTGAAGAAAAAAACATTTCTTTCGCCCGTCGATCAAAGAAACAAATGTTTCGTATGTCGCAACAAAATACATACGATGTAATCGTAGCAATTTCCATCGTGTAAAATCGTTTAATGAGCGTGGTTCGCCTTTGATTTCGATTAATGTAATTCGCATCAATTACGAGCCATTACCACGTCAACTTTCTAATCGGCACATGTAATTCGTTTCATCCTTTCTACGAGTTCTCGATCGTTCAAAGACAGGAGAAATAATATGTGAACCACTGTGTTTGCGAGTTCGGACCAATTTTCTTTATTGACGCGTATATTCAAGATGGTGGAGGAGAAAAAAAAACGCGTGCAAAAAAGAAAATGAATATGATTTAGCTAGAAGGCAAGTACCTACGTTTATTAAAGCGTTGCACATCGACCACCTTTGTACATGTGTATGCATGTGTATATATATACGGAGGAAAGATCATGAAACGAGCCTGAACGATGCTAAGAAAATCGCATGACCGCGTTGCCATGTTCTGTTGCAACAGTCAGAAAATAAAAGCCGCCGGGGGAACGGAAGAATATGGACACGTGTACGTGCCGTTCCCACACATCGAAACCGCGCAAATAACACGATGAATAACGAAGCATATTGCTTATTCATTGCGGTAATGCGGAATTTTCACCGTGCTGGCAATTTCTTTTCATCATCAAAACGGTGCACTGTAGTATTTAACCTAAAAAGCTGGCCAAAAATGAAATAAAAGTTCATTTAAAAATAAAAAGTACTCTTTAATTTTAACTGGCTTCTTCAACCAAGTTACACCACTGTGCGTTCTACGTATTTCGAATGTGAAATATTTTGCTTCCTCTTTCGTATATATCCGTTTGACGTCTCGTCGCAACATTTAACGACGTCTTTTGCCAAGCGACATGATTTTAACATGGATGGATGCGGAAACAGCTACTTCCACGATAAAATCGCTCTTCGAAAGTGGAAATTCGAAGAAAATTGCTTCGCGAGTAGCACGGCTTTTTTCGAGATTGAAAGCTGCAAACGAGTTTCGAACTTGGATTGAAACTACCTACTTTTGGAATTGTCGATAGAAAGTCGTCGAGGAAAAATCGTGTTTGAAAACGTGTTAACTGTTGAATAAAAATGCTGTAACGTTGTATACAGCATTGTTTATCCATTATCTAACAGTCTCGGACGATGCGGTTAAGTATTAGTAGCGTGCGAATCGGAGAAAAATAGTAGAAGTCATTCAGGTCCAAGGATATTCAACGTATCTGTAGATGAACAAGAAAATCGAGTAAAAAATCACGAAGATCATAAAGCAATAAATCGAATGAGCTCACCGAGAAAGTGGTCCAGTGGATTTCCCAAATACGAAATAAATACTTATATTCATGATACGAAATTACGTAAATGATACGTAAAATCTATATTTATCGAAAAATCTTCGTCATGAACTTTCAGACCGTTGTAAATACACGCAACAATGTATATCGTTAATTTTTGTCATTTATCTTAAAAAAATTTGTGAAGTTGAAATATATATAAATATATTTACGAAACAACGAGACAAAAAATTATATGGTCCTTTTTATATTAAGAAAAACAACAAAATTTATCATATTAGAACGCTTTCTTAAGTTTTAGAATGTCATTTACCTCAAGTTTTCTTAGGCGGAAAAGTTCATCACTTAATACCATTTTCCATTAAGTTGCTCGATTATAAATGCGTCTCAATTTCTATTATATCAGCTGATCTGGTTGTATCGAACGATAACGTAATTGATGTAGTTATTATTTCCGCGAATTATACGGAGCAAGGAAATCTCAGCACGACAATTCATATTTAACGACGCGAACGTCTCTCATTCTAATGATGTCGTTAGATATTAAAAACCATTAATATCTCTGGAATTCGTTAGAAGATTCAGCAGCGCGGTACTCCTTGACACAGTCTGGCTATGTCTTAAATTATTAATCGCGAGCTACAACGTCGAAAGAGGAGCGCGAGACAGATCGAAATGTACCGGGTGGTCTGTTTAGATTGAGCAATGAAAACGTCATGACTCACTACTAGGAATAGAACGAATAACGAATTAGACGTGGATTTATGAGACTCAACGTAGAGCGATCGATAGATGTCAAGGTCACTTTGAGGTTATTGTATTTCTCTCTCTTGCTTTCTCCCTCATTCTCTCTCTTTCTTTCTCTTTCTCTCTTTCTCTCTCTCTCTCTCTCTTTCTCTCTCTCTCTAAATACTACTCGTTTAGTTAACGTCTTATCATTATAGAACCAGCTAAAAGATTTTTATATGTCTAGTTTATTTTTCTAAAAAAAACAATGTTTGTCGGTATAATTTTAGACACAACGCACTTCGTTCCTTATCATATTAATTACGACGTATAAAAATTGACGTTTTTAGCTGGTTCTAAGACGATAAGACGTTAACCAAACAAATAGTATTCAGATAATATTCACTGGAAGAAAGAAAAACGATAAAAAATAGTTTATTCTCGTTTCGTTTCAGCTAAGATATACATCTGATTAGATAGAAATAACGCGAATCCAGAAAAACAAATTACTGTCTGATACAAAGTTGAAGAATACACGGTATACTGCATAAATAAAATGGAGCAGATGAAGTAAATCTCCAAGTCAAATTCCTTTAGCCTTATTTATAAAAATCAGAGTCTGCATAAATATCCGCGGTCCACCGATGACAAAGTTCTATAATGAAAAAAAGGAATATTTTTAGCGTTTCCTCCATCGATATTTTTCCCTCGCGTACCTCCACTATTGCTAATTCAATATACACCTCCGGGAACATATCCGTTCATTGATTGACTAGATATACCCATCGCACCATTTACGTCATTTCTGCTCAACGAAGTTCGCGTCACGCAGAACGCACGTTATACCATCTAGGGAACTTATAATCCGGTGAAAGGGCACGAGAGATAAGGTGAAATCGCGGACTTTCCTACTGTCTTTTGATTTTTCCAGGCCAAACGGAGTAATAGCGTACGTGCACGTGTAACCTGCAAAAGTGTCCGTGCGACACGTGCACTACCGGATAGTGAACGGTTACGCGGCCGACTCACGCACGGTGCCAGCTTGTCTGCTTTAAATTAAAGTCGCGTCATTCGTCGTCACACGTCGAACCACGCGTATACGTATTCCGGCCGCGCGTGCAAACGTGGTAAACATCGATGGGAGAAAGAGGATAGCTGATGGAAAATGGCCGCGACGAAATCTACGCGTACGTGATTATCGATCGGTTGCTAATCGCTTGGGAAAGTGATTTTGGGGTGAAAGTTAAGTATCTGAAAATGTTTCTCAAATATTTTGATATTTCTCATATTTTCAGCATCTCCGTTATTTTTAATATGTGTTTTTGATAGTTTTCGAGTAAAATTTATAGCATCTCTGACGTTTTTTTCGGATAAAACTTCGTCGTATCTTTTTACTTTGACTTTGAATCGAGAAAAAAATTCATTTCCAAACAAAATTTTAATACATCTATATATCTTTGCCACTTTTTAAATAAATTCTTCATCTCGTCCCGAATATCATAAAAATTTCCTAATTTAGCTTCTAAATGACAAGGATAAAGATTAATTTTTAAATAAAACTTCGTGTAGTCAATTGAGAAATTCTGCATACTATACGAATGGAATATCAGGTAGAAACAGCGTGGGTCAATTGTGAACAGAGCCATATCAGAAAATTGCTGCGCTTCGCGTTGCTACAATAACGTGAACAGATTTACAGAATGGAACGACCTCGACGAGTTCAAGGGTTGAAAGTCTCAAAGGTCTACGAAGAATCATGCTAACACGGTGAAAATAATGCTCGAACGTATGCCTGCGAATTGTAAATTACACCGAATATTTTTCGAAGTAATATTCCTGGTAACTATTACATTTTATTGCAACAAGCCATTATTTCAAGTAATCGTTCTAATTATTCGCTCGACTTTCGTCATTCTTGACGTATCGTCAAAATACACAATTTACATAATTATTTTGATAATTATGATAATGATTTGCGTAAAAAATTGAATTTATCAGTTAGTTTATCACGAATATTTAAAATTGCTGAAAATAGTAAAACTTGAAACTTTTGTCGACAAAAAAAGGAGGAAATTAGTCTACTGACAAAAATTACGACCAAACAATGTTGACTGTTATGTTTGTTTTCAACTTGCTTTTCGTAAAAAAAATTTTATTATAAATGCTCTATTGTTATTTTTATCTAGGATATATCACTAATTCTGAAAATGCTGCAGGTTTTCATTACAGGGTACAAAACAAACACAATTTCAAGCTAAAAATCAGCAGTTTAAGTACTTATAAACGATACGCAAACTTTTACTCAAAAAATTCGTCAACTTTTAATCACGAAAAAAGATGTATGTAACATTCTGTGAAATATTTAGTTACATAACGAGCGAATACATACTTGCCAATAAAAAATAAAACTTTAAATATTTTCAAACAGAGAACATAATCATTTAGACCACTTTCATAATCACCGTTATAGCCACCTATATTTATGGTAGCGAGTATAAATTCACCTCGATCGTTAATCGGATTTGACGTGATAGAAAATCACGTGAAACGATCCTAAAACGATATTCCGTATCGCATGGAATACTTCATAGCCGAAAATAGCGTACGCAGCAAACCGCGTGCTAAAAGGAAACATGGTTTGCTTACAGCTGGTTTGCGTACGAAGAATCTACGAAGCACGATAAGTAGACTGTGCAAATAGTCACGGCAGCGTGGACGTAATATGTAATTGCAATTGACTTTGCTTCAGCCCAAGGACTGTAAAACAAAAACTAACATACAAGCTTGAACACGGAAACGATTTTTTGTTACGTGAATGTAACACAACAGTTGCAACAGAAAAAAGACAACGAACAAAAGAATCTAATGAATCGATGTTCTTTTTCAAACGAATTCTCCTTGTGCTAAATTTGCAAATGAGATTTTTTCGCTTTCTAACGGACAAATTTTCCGACTTCAAAACGAGATGCCCTTTGTACGTGCATCGATAACCAATCGTTTCTCCAAGGAAGCTCTAACTACATGGCTGAGTGATGATTTTATGTTTATTTTATTCCAACAATAGAAGAGAGAAGACGTCCGTTATTCATATACAGGGGTTGAACCTTCTTCACATATGACATATAAAAGATGTTTCCAATACTTTGTCCAACATCTGTGTATGAATAACAGACATCTTCTTGCTTTGATTGTTAAAATAAAGTAAACAGAAAGCCACCATTTATTAGGACATGTAGTCGTAGTTTCCTTGAAAGAACGATTAGTTACCATATACATATATGATATATAAAAACTGTTTTCATAATTTTGTCCAATTCCTATACATACACCATTACATGTTAAATAAATATAACGAAGATTGTACTACAAAAATATTTATCAACAATATTTTGTAAAAGGCATTAATTAGTTGAATCACAGAATTAAATTAACGATGTATAGATATACGGGAGATAAATAAAGATAGTAGAAACTACTATCTTTAATAAAATACTATCGTATTTTTATTACGTAAATCTACAGAACTTCTATACCTTTAAATAATACTTTACCTATATGCTTCCTTCGTATTACAACTTTCATATGGGATCAAAAGAATATTTAAGTACACACTTATCGCTGTCATATATGTAGATATATGTATCTTGGTTCATTTGCCACTGGGACCAATTCCGAATAATACATGATTTCATTTAACACAGGAAAACATTTCTACGAACACATTCGTATGTAAGTAAGAACCTACTTCGAATCGTAATACATTCTCTCTTTCTCCCTTCTCATCGTACTTACGCAAGCTTCAACGAAAAGAACATAAATTCCGACGATAAAACACCGGAGTCGTTGAACGAAGAGATTTATTAAAACACCACACGAACAATCTTTTTTTATCCAAGCTTTTACGACCAGATATCAGCTTCCTATCGTGAAGCTCGTTCCGCGAAACACGCAGATACGAAAGAAATAATACTTCGAATAATATCTGTTTCGTGCAAATGTCCACGTACCACTGTTTACGAACATATATCGACAGATTACCATATTTACACGAAGACAAGACCCATCCGTACCCGTAGATAGCTGTGCGTATACACGAACATCAGATCCCTCGAAACTTCGAGTTGCATTTAAGGAAAACGATCGAATCGATCAGACGACCAACGGAGGATATACACTGCCAACCATAAATCCAATCTTTGTCAATTAGGATCACCTACTTACAAAAATTTCACTTTTCTATTAGGTTGATACATGCGAAATATCATGTCCTCAAGGTTTTAATTTGGTGGCTCAATATTACCCACTCAATTTTATCGCATCGTTAACCAACCATATTAAATTGTATTGCGTCTGTGCTTAATTTGTTCGTAGATTATACTCGACAATGTGGAATATTGCCGCACAACGACGCATTGTTGTTGGTGAAAATAGAATGAAATTAAAATAAAATTGTATCGACATTTTCATTCGGTTCGCACAATCGTTCACGGTCAAGGGGAAAATAGCTGAATAGTAGCACCGATATGCAAATCAAATCGGATTAAGGCGTCGTTGTCGGCGCTCTCGAGGAATTTCGCGATTACCACGCGATCGAAGAGACGGGAAAGGAGTCATGGGATAATGGATTCGCATCAGTTTGAATAATGCGATCCGCGTGGACCAAACTGGGGAGGAAGAATGCACGAGTTCGTTTAGAAAAGCGAACGGTATCGAGGAAATATCGCGTGTACTTGACCGGAGTAACTGGAATACCGCAATTTCTATGGCCTTACCTTACAATGTTACCTACTCTTTGTTTCAAACGAATTGCGGACACAAAGGTAGCTTCAAAGGTGCAGTTTAGGAATTAAAGTGCCATTAGAAGTAATCCTTCAAAGTAAATCAAATAACTTGACATCTTTTTTCGTCGAGTGAAGAAGTGTACGATCGTGTTTATCGATTATTATTTCTTCGACTTCAACGCTATGTATACTGAATAATAGTATTTCTTTGTGTGTTGCGGACGGTATAAGATATTTGGAGAGATTGTAAAAGTACATCTTCGCTAATGTTTGATAATAGTTAATAGTGTGTTTGTTATCTGTTTGTATACTGTCCGTACGCGTGTTCGTGAAACATACGCTATATGATTCATTCAAAAGCTAAATTGACCAATTTCACATTTGAAGACTACACGAGAAGAAAGAATGTAATATACGACTTTAAATAAGTCTACAAGGCTAAAACACAATCAATGATCCCCCCTCCTCACTCCGAGATTTCTAATTTACGAAACTACCATATCTTTGCCTATATGCTACATCATAAAAATAGAAATACTGAAATGACGCAAAAAATCTTACTTCCAACGATATCTACACTTTCGTTTTATTCCACTCCAAAAACCCTTCACATCAAATATTGTTCGTCTGAAACCTATCTGACTTCTCCAAAATTTTTTCTTCTTAATCATCTCTACCTGGTCGAAGGACTCCGAAAATGTTAAGTCCCGCATAGTATTTACTCAGAATGTTCAGGTCAATGACTCAGTCACGGACCTGTCCGAACAAGTATTGTTGGTATAAATTAATTCAAGGCCAGCCAGAAGAAAAAGACCAGGGGGCCGTAAATAAGGAGCGAAAACGGCCTGACTGGCTGGCTGGTTATATTCTCCCGAGCGTTATCGAGATCGAGCTAAAAACAGAGGTCAAAGGTGGCCGGTCGTCATTTCAGCCGAGACGAAATCCAATTTCGCACGCACCTCGAGGCGAACGAGAATCAGCTGATGGACACCGGTCGAGCCAATTGAATTCAATGGTTGGGAAAAGATATCGGCAATGGTGGACGCAAAATCTGTCGACTGGTTGCCAGAGGAAAATCCTTGTAATGCTTTCTGCTCGCAGGAAAACGAACCTTTTTCCTTTGATTCGTCCGCTTCGTGAAAAATAGCCAGCGGACGAATCGAATAGAGCCTTCGGCATCGACGTTTATTTGTATATGCCATGATGGATCTTTAGGTTAAAAATTCATCGAATAAATTATGGCATTGTAGAAATTTCCGTCGCTTTTTGCAAAAGAATCGGTATTTGATAGTTGGATAATTTTTATAAATATCGCATAATGATAGTTAGTTGTTAGGAATGTGCATTGAATCGTATTCTGAAGAAATTATATATGTTTGGATTTCTACTTGAAAGAACATTTCCTATGCAACCTAACACCCATGTATATTTTATAAGATGTATACTTGTTGAATCATCGTCGAATCTTTAAACAAAGAGGATTTGTTCCTATTTGTACAGTCGACGTTGAGAGGAGGTCTATGACTCTTTCCACGATCCTCAAACAGTTGCTACCATTAAAATTTGTATTTACATAGGAATCTCTGGGGCGTGGAGCGACTGTTGGAAACTTAGGTATCGAATTTGAGCATCTGTTAAAATAGTAACAGGGACGATAAGGCAGGATTAAAATATGTAAACTGGTGACTTTAATCTCGAATATGATATTTCGTATTTGCATTGAGATCTGGTTAGGTTTATTAAAAGACCGACTGTCAAATATAGATACGAATAAAGGATTTCCTAAATATGCTAATTCCCCGTTTTTCGATTATTAAAAATTCAGTCGAAAAACAGTCTTCGATTTATATTACCGTATACCATATGTTATACAACGTTCGCAGAAACAAGATTCCTACTGTTAAATTCCATATTCTGTCTCAATTCGCACATCCTTGCGACTCGATTCAATCATCTCAGTTGTTCCATGTGCCGCCTACGGTCTACGGAACCGTGTTTCCGCGAACGCAATCGTAATTTTTGCCAGTCCAGTAGCAAAGATTCGAATGCCTTCTGGTATTGATACAGCGTGAGACAAGTCGTTCGTCCATTTAAACACATGTAGATTATACGTACACGTTGTGTGTTATACAGACACATAACGTAGCTGTTTCTTCTCTTAGACTTCGTTCAAGACGAGTTTCCTGCGTGATCTAACGCACGATGTCGATTGTCAACTGACAACGTGTATCTTTATAAATAGTAAATTTACTTCCCGATAGAAAATGCGACTTATCGTGTCCTCCCCCTTCACTTCCGTGTGCGACGCATTTAAGCGCACTAGTTGCGTGACATGTTACGTTATTTTCTGATTACAAGAGAAATAATCACTGAAAATAATTCTGAGTAATCGAGTGGAACAAATTCATTATACATGTATATATATATATATATATATATATATATATATATATATATATATATATATTCGATGTAATTAACTTTTTATTCGTTCGTCATTCTTCATACTATTAAGTTTTAATTGGCAGAATGATTGCTAAACTCGCGTCATACATAGCTGAACCAAGTATTCCACCTGTTCGTTTGTTCCGAGTATAGATTGATCTTCATGGGTTATGTAATGCACGTGCCGCGGCCTCTCCATTGAGAGCCAAACGTGAAACATTAAAAAGCACTTGTTTCAACAATTCTAGGAAGCTCTTCCGTCTAATAAGACTCAATTGCTACATAATAATGATCGCGAAAAACATTAATACGCTATTATATTATTATACTGTCACACTGTCGTCTATAAATATTTTAATTTCCAGAGCAATCTGATCTGAAGATTTATATTTTTATTATATTTCAGTTAGTTTTGGTATGGTTGCTTAAAAGACAAGATCGTTAAAGTTAATAGAGAGCATTATTTGAGAATTTTACAAGTAGAAATCGCGAGTAACAAAATGAGAAATTCGGCCCCGACTATTTGTTATCAGCCCTGTTACTCTCTCGTAACTGTTATGTCATTGCCGCTGATATTGTTATCATTCTGTTTATAATAAGCCGAGAACAATTAAAAATTCGAGGAAAAAGCACGTATCTTTGCGCGATTTATCACGTTCATCCGACATAGTATTATTTTATAAATAATCGCTCCTTCGAATTCATCATGCAACGAAGCGGATACCAACGTTGCACAGCACCACCGAAATCGTTCGCGTGACTCTAGTGCATTTCATTTGACTCTCGTGTTTATCCTCTGTATGCTTATCGTTCTCCAACATTCTACAATTGCCATACTTTCTCGCGAACTTCACGTGAAAAACTCGCTTAAGCTTATAAGATACGTTAAATGTATTATAATACATATGTTGAATTATTTAAAATATGAAAAATATCGAATGAAAAATTGTGTTCGAGGACAACTACGGCTAGCTTTCGAAATATCGGCTTTAGGTTCGGAACAGTGACGTTGGAACGAAGAAAAGAAATATGGCACGCGGTCATGTCTGGTTATAGCGAACAACGAAAAACCCACGAGTTCGGGGATATCACAGGCGAGTCGACTTTTTCCCCTGCTGACTCATCGACCATATTGCGATTGACCTCTTAATGGCACTGTTCCTAGGCCATCGAAACGGCGAATGCGTATTAAAGTTTTTTCCCTGAGCCGAATGAAAGGTAAATTTGTTCCGCGTTAATGAACACAACCGCGAATAAAAACAAGGTAACAAAGAGAGAAAATTAAATTTTTATCTCGTACTATCTGCTTCTAAGATATGAAAACGAGGATGTTTTTGACAGTTTGAAAAAGTAATGCAATGCTGATTCTTTTTCTCCTATACCTACTTTTAATGCCGTTGTTAAAACTTCTAGAACAAATACATACCAACTTTTATCTGTTCTCGAGTATGACACATTAAGAATGGATTCTTATTGTGATTCAATGAATCGATTTTGTCTAGGAATCGACTATCACCGTTTCGAGGAAGACATTTAAAAACCATTAGCGAGCTCTGCTCTTCGTCGATACCTTTAATTCCCACCCTTTTTGAAAAATTCGTGCAGCTGTTAACGGATAGCCACAACCGCAACTAACGAACAGTTCTATGCATTAAACCGTCCCAATTTTATCTTATCTTTATCTCAAATCTTGCGAGTGATTGTAGATTGAGAATATAGATTATACAAAAAGAAATCGATTCTTTTAAAATTCTAAACTAAATTATCCTTTCAAATTAATTTAACTTCATCTTCGAGCTAGCAACGTTGAAATTTAATTAATTGGCCAACTGGTACTGCAGTTTTGTAACCATCGGAGTTTAGTCTTCAAACTAATAGCGTTGGTACGTGCAATTGAAAAAACTACCGACACATTTCGATATTTACTTCATGTCATATTAATCAATGTAATCATTATTCACATACTGTACATATATATAACCAGCTCTACACAGAAGATACCATACCGAGCCGACCCACTTCCTTTGACTAAAAATCGACACTTTACTATCAACTTGTAAGCATCTTAATCATTAGCTATTGCAAAATTTCCTATTGCAACCGACAAAATACATATTACGTAACGACGTAATACTCGATTGCGTTTGTTCAATGGGATGTTAAAAACTGGTCCCCTATCCGCTTACTTTCACTTCAATCCGACAATGATAAGATGAAATGCAGTAAAATATTAAATAAGGAAGAAATTCACCAAATCTTGACTTACACCGTTATGATTTTCAATCCGCCGCTTATGCGTCAGTGATATGTATTGACATTTGCGGTTACAGAGTAGAGAGACAAAATACGATTACAAGAAATCATTTAAACATTTACATTGCAACAAAAAGTGAGTAAATACCAAAAAACCTAATTACCGGGAAACGTTCTTAATTTACAACCGGTATAACACGGATTTATATAACACAAAACCGCGTGTTATATACAGTATGTAAAACGAGGGTCTACCGAACACGAAAGCAGAATCTCAGTTTGCCATTTGCTCGCTTTCTCTACTCTAGCTGTTGCTCTTTCGGCCGTGTTTTTGTCAGTAGCCTCCAGCTTCACGACGATTAACTAATTTTCCTCAGAAAACGATGCTCGAACGCCGACCCAGTTTCGGTTTCGATTCGTCAACACCAAGACACCAATTCCGTGCTTGGTGCACGTTTGCAATGAAAGCCAACGGCAGATCGTTATCCGTTGTATAAAAGAATCAGGTCAAAGTTGCTCGCGAGGCTCATTGACACGGGTCAAAGTCTTGTTGCGTCTACAAACGAGCCATATATATTCGTTGTAAGCTAGCCAAGGCTCCCTTCTTCAGAAACAGGAAGCAAAAGGGAAGACTCGATGAGAAAAACGGGACATTACGGGATTAGCTGTAGCCTCTTTCTGGCGATCCGCTAAATTGCCGCTGGAAAAAGGGGTCTGTCTCCTCGCGGTTCATGACGCTTTACGGCCCTGTTAACGCAGCCACGGATACGATAAAACGATCTCCAAGACTAGGCAAGAAAGGCTATAAGCTTGTTCATGACTGCTGTTTAATCGTCCATCGTTGGTATAAATATTCGTACAGACGTAGATTAATTTCATCGCGTCGATAAGCGATTCTCCCAGTTTTCTTTGAGATGCTTCAAGAAGTTACTTGGAAATTGGCTATTTAGAGATTAATGGAAGAATAAATCTTAAGGCAGTTCTGACTAAAGTTACTGGAGGTTTATAATCGCAGGAATGTTTTTTGCGCTGTATTGAGATTTTTGAAGTTTGCTATGAAATACTCATCGAGTTTTTTGTAGAAAATAATGTAAATTTCGTACGACGAGTAATGTTGTAGTTGTAGCTCCGATATAATTTAATCTATTCTAGCTCGTGGCGCTATATTGTAATAAAATAAATTGCAGCTATACTAAAAATATAATATACACGAATAAACGAATTGAAATAATTCCAAAATAATTAAACTTAATCAAGTATGTGCTATTTATTCTCCCTGTAAGTGTGCACAGATGCTAAACGTTAAAAATCCATTAAGTCAAACACATTTTATGCCTCTAGTGAATGTGTTTTATTTATATACGTTATTTTACATATCAACTTATCAATTAATTATATTCTCATTAAATAACAACCTGAAGCATTCAAGAACTACTGAATGAATGTCAAAGCATTCGTTGGAGGAAAGGAAAAAATCGACGAGTTGAATAACGCCGAGAGGCGCATAACCGATGCGTTTTGTTGCGAAAATCGAAAGTGCGACCGATAAGAGTGAACTTGATCGTTACTTCATCAGCGACTAGTAGAAATGGTCAATGCGAGGTGCATCGGAAACGGGTACGAGTGGTTTGCGGTCGCATTACCGGTACGCGCCTTGAGGAACGTGAATTACCGCATGAAACCCGAGGCTAGCTGTATAAGACGGACAAATAGGAAAGAAGCTCCGCTGGGAAAGAATCGATTTCACAGCGCCTGAAAGAGGCCAAGATGTTAATGGACGAAATATAACCTTCCTAACCAGCTATTCTTTAACTTACACCTACACAATATCATTTTCTTCATTCAATATTCTTCATCTTCAATTATTGGCTAATTAAAATGTCCAAAAGTTTGCTCACATCAAATTATCTTCTCTTTCAATGAACTACGGTCATTGTTTCATTAAGCAGAAAAATTCTTACTTTGTAATCACGATTATGAAGACTTACGAATATTTGAGGATCAAAAATTTGTGGTTAACACAATTCGAGTTTCGCATACAGTGACTATCATCTCTACATTTTTGTTTAATATATTTCGTGTCATAAATTTTGCGTGATTTATTGTGTGTATTGGACTTGTATAATGTGGTTTATTACGTTTGTGGAAACTTAAAGATTTCTTTTTTTTTTTAAAGACGTAATTCATCGATTCTTCGATGCACATCGTTGTTATTCCCCTGAATCGAGCGCGTCGATATTCTCACTAGTCGGCCGTCTAGACGCGCGACGTTCTTGGAATCGGACCACCGTTGTTTTTCTCCAGCTGGATCTCGCGTCTGGACGCCTGTGTTCCGCGTTTTCAACGCGTCGCGTCGCATTGACGCGCGTTTCAACGTCCGTTCGTTCACCAGCTAAGCGATGTGTAAGCGCTAACCGTGCAATCTCCGTACCGTTACGTCGTTAAACTCGTATCGTGCATTCGCTTCATTATTACGCCTCTGGATCGTATGTTTCGTCAATCACGAGGTCAGACTATGATTCTATTATATCTGAGTTCCCAGCAAACGGATATAGCACAAAATACATTTTCTCAAAACCGACGTTCGAACGTCACGCAATCCTCTATCTGCTTTTACTACAACTCTTGGAATTGTACCACTCTCTGATAGAGTCTTTCTCCGCTAACTTTTCATGGAAAGACTTTCAGTGGTCGACCTTTCAGCGATTTGAGTATCGACTATAAAGTGTATGCTATCGGAACAGTGTTCTTCCAAAGATATCTTAAGATCGTCGAAAGTTTGCTAAGAAAGTTATTTTCTCTTTCAACTAATCTCATTGAGTTTTTTTAGCCCATTAAGAACCAACATCGTATCGACCGCAACATTTCATTTTCAAATTTTTGAGTCCCCGTTTCACTTATTTCAATCGTTATTCGTTATTATAACGATATGATAAAGCTTCACACCATCGGATCCCGGTTAAACATTACCGTTCATCAGATGAGGTAGCCTTGATCAAAATCCACGTTTCAATCACGCTCCGCTGCATTCGGTAAACGCTCACCATCAACGGACCGTAGTTATATCGTGGTCGTGATTAGACCGAGACTACAAGTTGAATGTATTGCTGCGATATATCAAAATACGTCCATAAGGTACAACTGTACTTACATGTAAGTACAGTTGATAGAGAAGATATAGTGAGACCAAGAATCGAAGCACTTAAGTGATACCGAGTGATCTAGCGACATCTAATTGAAAGATCATATGCGACCTGGATCTTAGATCGCACGAAGATATTTGAACACGCAACGAAGGTGATGAAAAATAGTCAAACGAGTTACTGACGTTCTCCATTGTGTTTCTATACGGTACTGCAAGGCTGGCTCGTACAAAGAATCGAGGTTGCCTGGGTGTCGCGCGAGTATCGCTATCTTCACGCTGATATCATCTGACTCATTTTTTCTCTCTGTACTCGCGAACGCTCGCCGATAAGGATCATTTATTAGCCGCGTCCTTCCGGCACGATTCTCGTTTAACGAAGCCAGCCCACTCTCTTTTTTGCCACGTCTTCTTCGCGAGACATTTCTTTTCGGTCACGCGAGTAACATTAACTTTCAGCTACGTATCAAATACTCTTAGAAGTTGAATTTTTCTCGAATTAAACGCGACAATAGTTTGTTGAAAAGTCTCTGATCATTTTGTGATGGTAACAAAATTATGAAGGTAAAGGCAAGAAAAATCTTTATCTTACAACTGGTTTGTAAAGTAAGTTTTTATCAAACGGACGGACAATGTTAGACAGGAAATGAAAAAAGCTGAGCGGAGAGCGGTGAGTTAAGAAAATTCACAGGTGAAGAAGCTCGTCACTCACCGGAACCGTAGTCTATGCTTGGCGTGGGTGGATGGTGGCTCTCAATAGCGGCCTTGCTGAACAAATAGATCGGATTCGTGTCGGTTCCGGCCGAGTAGGAACACACACGCGCGTTTGGTTCCAGGCTTTCGCCTCCACTCATCAGGAGCACCTGGTGCGCAGAGACCACGCCGCATTCTCTCTCGATCGCTTCCTTCAGCTGGGCGACACTGCGCAAAAAACAACAGAAAAGTCATATTAAATAATTATGGTGATTGTAGACATAGCAAAATGAGATCCGGCAATTCTAGCAGAGAAAATATTAAAAAATTTTAAATGGCAGAAATTTCTTACTTTAAAAATTAAATAATTCGACGACTTCAATTAAAAAATTTTTAAATATCTAAGTTTTGAATATTTTCATTTTTCCAAGTTTGAAATATACAATTTTTGAAATCTTAAAAGCTTGTGAAATTCCAATTTTTGAAAAATTGAAGTCTCAACCCTCTGGAAATTTTTAAAGTTTTAAAACATTTAATTTTCCTGACAGTTCAAATTTTTAAAAAGCCAATATTCGGAAGAACCTAAAAATTCTTAATAAAAATCATCGAACTCCGGAAATATCGAAAGCTCAGAAGTTCGATAACACAGAAATCCAAACGTTTTAATATTTAAACGATGCGTTTATACCGATATGATCAAGCATAATTCTGAGAATGCTTAAACATTTAACATCTAAAAGGCGATCTCCGTACACGATAAGTTTTATGATAAACCGGAGCAGTTGTACAGCTTCAGTGTCGTCGATGCCGTGATTAAGGTCAAGATTATCTTGTACCCGTATCAGGGAGGCGAGCTACTCTTAGGAGAGCTAACAAAAGTCAGTGTAATTGGGGAAACTTGGAAGATTTCTGCGTAGCCGAACTGATATCTAGCACGAGATCACGCCTTCGGTCTAGGAAACGTTGGAAGACACTATTAGCCTCCTGTCGGCTCTTGCACGACCTGGTTCTCGCAAGGCGTTCACACAGCGTGGTAGTAATTGCCGGATGATGCGTTTCTGTAATTCACGTGGAAAGCGACTAGAGTAAGGAGCTTGATTGAAGAAGAAAAAGAAACGAGCTCTTATGGACAGTTAATCGAGCCCCTACTTTCGATCTCAAAGATAACCGCTCTCTTTGCTGTCAGTTTTTATTCGAACGCAAACAACGACGAATAAACGATTAATTTGCGATGCTCAAGACGAAAGGCTCGTGCGTAATCCGATTGGCCTAAAGAGGATAAAAGTGCAAGCTACGACCGTGGCAATTATGTCAAGGCAATATTCATCGAGACAACCGATAAAATATCCAGTAGATTTTCAAACATAGAAAAAAAGGAACCAGGAACGAAATTAAAGCCACTCTATCATTTTTCACGTGTGGTCATTAATTGTAAATAGCGGAGGATGAGTTCGAATATAAAAATTTCGCGAGTCTTTCGATTTAAATTCTGTATTATTTAAATACTACATGAGACCAGCTTTTATAATTAATATGACGCGATGCGCCTCACGTCGTCCCCGCCTTGGACAAAGAGTTCTCCTTATCCGTTATTTAACCTTGCCAAGGGTGTTAATGACGACTCGCCTGTGCTCATGACCACCGTTCCAATTCCTTTTACGCGCAATTTATGGCCACCGCGTGTTGTTCAAGACGAGTCAGTCGCTTGAGAATCTTTCAAGAATAGTCTGATAAAATACGCGCCGTCTACCACGACAACGTGCCTCTGCCGCGACAACGATGCAATTTCAAACCAGATAAAACGGACCTTGAACCGCGCAAATAACACAAACACGCGGGCATTACAAAGGTTACGTCGAATTTCGTAATCGTCGAATTATCGAATGCTACGTATTCCACAACCTGTCACGATTCGAAGATTCTGGATTGAATAAATGCAGCAAAGATGTAAAAATCCTTCTAAAAAATAATGCATTTATAATATTTTGTAGAAAATTTATAAAGATTCAGACTTGTCCATAACGCCTCAGTTCACCCTGAAATTAACTATAAATAAAGTTGATCGTGACACGAAAATTGAACGATAAACGTCTGGGCGACCGCGAATGAAACTAATTAAAAAGACTCGATTATCCGTCGACGAGACACGGCTGATAAATTTGTTTGCACATTCCTGGCAATCGCGGTGGCCCTAGACGCGCGATATTTATCATGGTTCCAGGGGACGGATTTTTGCCGAACCGTTTAACGATCCATCGTCTAAACTGGGAATAAATCGCAATTACGTCGCACCGTATTTACTCTTTGGCGCTTTAGCGGTACACTTTGTAATTACGCGCGGGCGAGAATAAAAGTTACGGAGCAAAGGCGCCACGCTGCATCGACACACAACGTTAATTGCCTCGACAAATGGGGTCGCTGACCGCCGCAACCACGTTATCTTATGCACAAATATTAGAGGTACTTATTTGCGAGGCGGGCACCTTTTCGCGCGTTGACTCGTTAAAGCTATTCCTTTCTGTGTAGCGCTAGAAGAGAGCTAGGCCGACAATGAGTTTGTCGTACGAAACCATATTACATATGCATACATAGATGTTCCAACTTCTATTTTAAAGCGATTCGAGGGTATTTTAATTCCAATTATTTCGAACGTGATTCGACGATTTTCGTATTTACATTCTATTTACTGTCCTCACTATCGTACTAGGTACAATAAATAATATCTCATAAAAAAAAAAAGGAATTCATTGGATTTTTGCGTATTTAGCTGTCAGATGTATCGCTATGTTACTATCTACTTTCAGAAGTAACTGTATATTCGAAACGATTAAAATGTTTCATAACGCATCACTACACATACGGCACATATATGTATCTAGACGTATATTTGTGTGTGTCGATATGTGCGTGCACTAATTGCGAAGGGAGATCTGAAAAAGTGGTTCGAGAGCTTCGGGGAACGCACAAGTTGCGGAAGTGGGCGAGAAAGGGTTGATGGGACCGCGTATAAGCGCTGACAGAGGGTCACGATTCTGCCTGATTCACGATGTACTTAATTCCACGATATGTATTTACTATTTACTCTGTTTGAAAACCAAATAATTACAAGCAAAACATACAGACGTCTAAATGAATTCAACGATTTGCTCGATTTCTAAAAATCGATCGCTAGCGTTAAGCAATAGGTAAATAAAGGATCGCGTGCAAGCTTGGAAGAGGTCGGATTGAATAGTCATCTTAAGACCTGAATTCGTCGGACTTTCTTTTCACCATGGTTGGATAAAATGCGCTTAGCTTACTCATCCGAGGGTACGTGATGCGTAACGCGGTTTAATCGGAATAATGGATGTTGTATAGGCCGTGTGTAGCATTGGAAAACTGCATGTTCCTCATCGGAGATAGGCCTGAGCGCACGCTTACCAGTTTTATTTTCCTAATTCACGTTAACCTCGTTCCGCCACCAACTTTTCCTCGATGTTCGTGCTGTTAACACTGTTTCCGTTCTAGAGAACAAACCTCGCGTTAAATCAAGTCGAAACGAAAGTTCTGCTCATTTGCCTGTTAATGTTCAGCGAGACGGATTTGTGTAAAGGAAAAGCAAGCGATCAACGATTGTAACCTCCCTATTTACGCTTCATCTCTTTCCACTCTCCCATTTCGAGCTACCTCTCTGTTTTTATTGTTCTCTGGTTCGTATTTTTAACTCTTTGAAACTGGATTTTTCTTCATATATACAAAGAAGCAGATAAAAAGAGTAAGGAGTAGTAACTGGAATGTGATTTCAAAATTTAGAGGAGTTATAAAATAGTTCTTGTAACATATACACCACAGACATATAGGTTATATAACTTCCGAATCACATGATAGTATAGAGTGTTAACTGATACTCAGTTCTAGCAGATTTTTACAAAAGCAAATACAGCGACTAATTAAGCGAACAAGGAACAATTAAATACTTAGATAATATATTAGATTACATTTCATACGCATTCCGTTCGTAACAACGTTCTTGAATCAGTATCGCTGTTGATAAAATTGCGAGTAACGCTACTCGAACAGTTCAGAACGGCCTATGATAGTATCCTACTTTTTTATCGAAAAAGGCTCGACTTTCGGCTCGAGGTTCGACTCGAAACGCTTTATGGCCTAATCCAACTGTATAATGTTCGTCGATAATCCTTTGCATCGTTTGGCAAATGTTTACGAGACGTTCTCGGGGAAACTCGTAATAAAATACAGATACGACATTGCAACCGAACATTGCAATTCACGTTGAAACGCGCATTACATTCACCGTTCTCCCGATCGAACGGCCAATCGAATCAATGGGATTAACCCCCTTTGCACTTTGTGACTGCCATATTTCAACTAGCTCTTCCTGTAACCCTTATTTTCCATATTAAATCAATAAAAAAACAAATAATTTCGATATAACAAAAAAAAGAAAGGAGATAATAGGTTTGTAATTTGCTCTCGATCTTGTTACAACCTTGGAATTTGTATATTTCAATTCTTTCTCGTGTCAAAATAAAAGACCAACTTGCTTCTTAAACGAAATATCAAATAGCAGAGAAGAGCAAACTTTATTCTCGACACAGTGATTTATAACTGTCAAAAATTCATAAAAGAAGCTCTCGTAATTGCTCACTAGAGATTCAGAAAAGCTGGTAGTCGACACGAAGCGCAAACAACGACTGGCAAATGTTCCAAACGAAGTTTCGCAAGAGTCACAGTCGTAGCGTGGACCGCAAAAGTAGACCGAGCCTCGAGAAGCGTTTGAAGCTGATTCGTTCCAAGGGATGCACCAAGCGTTCGCATTAAAGACTTGGCCGAGTTTACCCGTGGGTCAGACTCGTGTGTGACACGAGCCAATGGTCGCCCACGTTCAACACGCCGATTTCATTACTATTTTCGTAGCCACCTGCACTTGTCCGCGCATCGCAGATCTCACGTTCCTGCTCGCTCAAGTCAGAGAAAAGCCTTTCGAGCACGGCCTCTATGTACCCACGTTTGTCCGCGATAGACGAACGGTTTTGCAATTTGTTCACCTTCGAAGGATCCTTGACACTTCTCCATAGCGTGGCGTGGCGTGTTGTTCGCGATACTCGCGCTTGCTACGAGTTGCTAAACGACAAACGACGAGCAATCGCGTGGACGACCATCGATAAACAAAAGGCTTGTGTTGAAACCTTTTGTTGCTGACTCTTCACGTTATTTGCTTTTTTCTTTTTATTCGATTCTTTTTTTCAGGCGTAGACATTATTTAGATAAATGTCGCAATATATTAATGAAGCAAAGATATCGATCTATAACTGATTTCGAAAAGAAGAGTAGATACGTCAAATAAACAATAATATTTATTATAAATTGATACGAAAGTCTGATTGATTCATTCAGATAAAATAAAATCATAATGATCCTTCTAGAATAATGAATTTAATTTATAAAAAGATGTGAGTCTATCTCCTGAGTCCATAGATCTATTATCGGAAATGCTAAACATCTTGAAATATAGTATTAACATATTGATTATTCAGCTATTCTTGTTTTATGACGTAACAACCACTTTAAATCCATTATTATTGTGTTAATATCTCGCATTTTTGTTATAAAATCTTGAAATAAGATCTGCAGCAATTTAATAAAATATTCTGACAAAGTTTAACTGGAAATGTCCTTGAACACTATATAATTTGCGTGTAGCGACTTTGGATAGGCAACTAAAGTTGAAGTGGAAATTAAACTTTGTTAAAAATACGATACGACGTTTGTGATGGAAGGAAATATATAAAAGGAAAGAAGCTTGAAGTGAAGAAGACGAAGAGGCGAAAACGGAACGCTTCAACGCGTCAATGTGTATTTATTTGATATAGGAGGTAGTCGAGGAAGCAGATCCGTTTAGAAGGCAGCCGTTTATTGCAAAAACCGACTCATGTGAACCGGCCACCAAAGGATGTGGATATACAGAAGACTTTTGCGCGCGAAGAAATGAGTTTCCGCAGCATTCAAGTCAAGTCGGACTAGGCTCAATCCGATAACCATCGCCGAGAGTTTAACGAGAGAGTTTAAACTGAGAATAATATCGAACGTTCCTTTATGATACCATAAGTGATATGAATAGACACCATTCGAGAAGTGAAAGGGAAATTGAGAAACGTGAATTTGATTATTTATGGAAACAAAGAGAAAAGAACAGGGAAGGCTAAATCCTTTTTTATTCGAAAAATTCAATCAGATAAAACCTCCGAAACTCACAGATTTTTATCTTCCCCTTGAGATTCGATTGTATAAACATGAAAACGTGTTTCAGATCGCGGTGATTTCCTTCCGTGAAAAAATAACGACGATATCTTGACCGAGTCTTTAATTTAAATAAGCGTAACGCACAGTGTAGCTTCGTTGCTTGGCCTATATTCGACGAAACTTGAAAAATAAACTCGTTGATGATTTATCGAAGCAAGTTTTAATGGTTCATCATTTTTGTTCGGCAAGAACAACCGGCTGGCAAGAACTGCTGCTATTCTTTTATATGAAAAACGAATCTACCGAGCAATTATTCGCTTTGCGTTCGATTAAGTGAAGAAAATACGAGTGGATGAAGCGCTATGAAGTACAATAGAGAAATAAATGATGGAACGATGGAATGTTTATCTCAATCTACCTTACGAAATAAATATGATATTAAAAGATAATAGATGACTAAAATTTAAAAATCAAAGAGATAGTTACACACAAAACTGTAATAGCAAAATCAAGCATAAGCACAAAGAACATGTCTTTTTAATGGACCTCTTATTGTTGAATTAATTTGTAACGTGTTATTTCTTCATAATAACGTTGATATTGAAGAAATTACAATTAACAATCTTATTTCCAATTCCTATTTAACAAAATTACTAGTTAATCCCATAGATAAATGGCTGATGATATATTTCTAATAGTTATTTACATGTAGCAAAGAAAATATACATCGTGATTCTTGATACATTACGGGCTAAAAATCTTTAAAATTGAATTTCTAGAGATCAATGACCGTATTCCTCAAATAGAACCTCTTATACTCTACCGCGTTCCAGTGTCACGCGCCACACGCATGAATAACACATACATATAAATTGATCGATAAATTAGCACGTTTATCTAAGTACTACAGAACATAGTAAATCGCATACCCAAATCGATTAAAACTCCTCCAAATTAAATTTCTTTTACAAATTCATCGACGAACTAGCACATATAACCATGTACGTAACCAAGTACTCTAAGTACGCGTGACGTGACTGGTAAACAAATAAGGTAGGAATCTATCGGATCCACGAAAGGCGCATGACGCAAGATTCTAACCTATTGCAAAAGTAAATAGCAACAGGGACTAAACAAACGGAAGCATTAAGGGGACAAATGAATACTTACGTCTGCAACGCCAACTTTATGTCGAAGGTGATAGTAGTGCCGGTGTCCACATGGAATATGTAGAGCATTTTCGAGCCGGTCAAGCTTCTTCCAGTCGGACGATAAGAGGGAAACGGCCACTAGCCCGCCTGAAAAACTCCACTGGCATTCGGTGGTGCTTGGCGTCCGATAATCGCGACGCCCGACCAACAGAAGATATGTCACCTCAGGCTGACTCCTGCAGTCAGCTCGATCGGGGCCGTACCCCTCGTTTCACAGCGCTCGCGAGTACGGCCCCCTCGGGTTTATGCCGCATCGATCACCAATCCGTTCGTCATCGTCGATTCACGCAAACTCGGAGTAGGGTTTGACCAGCTCACCGTATTTCGTTCTCGATTATTTCGCGCGTATATTGTTTCTTTGTTATTATTCTCCGTCGTGATCGGTAGGTATCGGTATCGAAGTTGAGTTGCGTTGAATGGCGCGCAAACCGACGAAAATACGAGCAACACCGAAAAAGCTCGAGAAACTCGACGATATATACCTTGCTATAGGTGTATGACGCGTATGTATGTATAAATATAACGTGTGTGTATATACGTAGATTGGTTCGAAGGAAAGCAGCGATGCTGTATACCTAGGTCCGACTGCTTTCGAGTACTCCTTCGCGAGATTCGTTAAAACACTTGGAATATAACAAAAGCAAGAGTAAAGAGAAATATATCACGAGATCATCGGTAACTAAGAAAAGTCTCGCACAGCCTTCAGAAGGGAAGCTATTGTTACAGTCTGTGAAATGGTCCAGCTGCAGCAAGTAAACGACAGGCGGACCGAATTAGGTACTATTCAGTTTGCAACCCACGATCGTTATTTACCGAACGGTTCTGAATGAATTTCGTTTCGACAGGGGTTCGGTGACGAGAACAAACGAAAACGTAGAGTTCCTTGGAAACCGGGAGCTTAACCAACACACGTAAAAAAGTCTTAAATATTTGACCACTTTTCAACCGTAGGATAATCACATAATAACAATTCTTGATCTTATCGCTCGTCCGCCTGTCATCGATGAAAACTATGTCTCGTATAGGTTGTGTAGGTACTGTTGCTCCTCGAAGTATCGGTCGATCGCGTCCTCCGGTTTTTGTGATGTAACGGAGCACTGTTAGTACGAGTCGACGATCCCTTTAAACACAAGTTCACGACCCGTACGATAATTTCGTGTACGTAGACGGAAAACAAGTTAAAAATCGGTGAAAAAGAATCACCGTTACAGCGATGGAGGACTAATCGACGCGATTAACGAGTAGCCCCGGATCAGCTGCTCGTCAAAACAAAGCACTCGCGCGTACACGAAGGGCCAGCGATTCTTACTTTGATTTGCTGTAATGCTGTCCAAGCTCAAGACTCGGCACAATACGAGCAAACGCGTATTCTATGGTTGTACGTGGATGAAAAGACTCGAAGCGAGATCAAGCAGGACGCTAGGACCTCGTCTTATATCGTGATAGGCCCGTGTACACGCCGAGAGTGACGTACCGACCACACAAACAATGCTGCGCCACTCGCACGGGAACGTATGCGCAGAGATCGGAGCACGAAACAAAGAAACTCCACTTTCGCCACGGATTTTCTCGTTTATGCTTTTATTGCCCGTATTCTCTGTTCAGGTACTGATTACTGACACTTGTGTGCTTCACGTCGCTGTCGAATTTTCACCGCGAATGCGCCGAACGCTTGCCCGAGAACGACCAGTTTTATGAAGCTCTTGCACCGTGCCAGAGAGAGAGATGGTAGGGGGGCAACTAGCTTGGCGCAGTCCCGTTCGACATTTTGCTCTGACGCATCGCGTCGCCAGCTGTTTACTGCCGAGTCCAGGTCTGGTCGAGCACGGAGGACAGAACGTCTGATTGCTGTGTGCTCAGCTTACGCAGATATTCCACTCGCCACTCAGCTGTTTGTCCGCGATTAACGCGCCATCTTCGCTTTGCCAAGATGGCGTGATTGACGCGTGCGGTAGTTTGAACGATCTGATATTGAAACTTTAAAAATTACAAATTGAACGTTTCCTTCTAATCGTTCTATATCTTCAATAATATTATTGAGGCGCGTGCGAGTACTTCCTGATAAATTCGATAAAGTACTCTGCGTGTGTTTGTGTGTATCGTGCGTGAATGTTGATACCTTGTTCTTGAGTGACCATATCGTTTGAATCGCGTCATGCGCAGCGATTCATCATCGACGAGATGGAAACCGCTGTTATTCTTTCTTGGTTGATGTATACAGCACTTGAAGCAAGCTAGTTTTTCAGGAGGCAGGTACGTGAGTGACGAACAACTTTCTTTCAATATAATTTAGAAAATGAGAAAACAAACTTGGACTTCATATCACAAGAAGTTACAGACATATGTATCATAAACATCAACTAATATAGATATTAAAGTGATAGAAATTTGTTTCTCTGAACATCAACAATTTTTTAAATGACCGAATATACTTGTATCGTATTAATTCCGTGGAAACGTAAGTCATAAAAGTATATTTGTGTATATAGTAGTTTTAAAAGAAGTTGCAAAAGTAATAGCGCTGTCATCGACCGAGAGCATGAACGCGCATGCGCAGAGCTATAAATGACCCACCGCCATTATCGCTTCCGTGTGGAGACTCTTTATGCTAAATCGACTGTGAGAGGGGAAAACGATGCAAATTTCGTACTGACAGAGCGTGGGGTTGCAACTGCACGTGCCGTATTTGTTTATATGCCATAACATTATCGCAGCCAGGGAACTGTTAGAAATTCAGGCTAAAGTTTCATTACTTTGTAAAAGCTCCATGAATATGTGCCTTAATTTTCGAAAAAAGTAATAAACTCTCACAGAAATAATGCAGTTGACCAAATATAACTATTGCCATTTGTAAAACTATACAAATTATTGCGCAGTTTACAGATAGCTGCGCATTTCCGCTTAATGCGTTGTTAGTTTATGAAATGAATATTGAATATGCTCTAGGCATTAGTGTTATTATATATGCATGATTTACAATGTCGCAGAATAATATAATAAATAATCATGTAATTGCATCACCGAATGGAAACTCAAACTCGGGTCGATTCTCCGCGAAAAAGTAATAATATTTACTTCGACGGAGAATCGTTCACCTTTCGCTCGAGGCCATGAGAGCCATAAATGCGAATCGTTCCCGCCTATATTGTAAGCATTGTCTCACGCGTAATTCCAAATCGATACACGACGAAATCGCAACACAGTTAGGATAGCAACATGCTACGCGACTTCTCGGTGAATTTTAATTCAGTCGCGGTTCGTCCGACAGCGGCAGGGTGTCAACGAATGGCCAGGAACTTAACTACGTCGTGAGTTCTGCATTACCTCACTCAAGACCGATGTAGTAGAAACAATCTTGGTATGTATGCGGCTATATAGGTGCGTCGACACGTGGCATACGATAAAGTCATAGACACACGCTGTGCGTTCAGTATCGCGAATTAAAGGACTTATGAAGGAGAGAAGGAAACAGATACGATGACAAAAATGTAGCTTCGAGGGGGACGAAATATCGTTGTGCACACGATGTCGTTGTATCGTTGTGATAAATGAGTTTTAGCTTAGCATTTTCACACTACTATCGCGCATGAACACGTGCCGTAGTATTGTCTTACGCGTTTTCTATGTGTTTTGCGCAAGAGAGGAAATTTCATTTTCACGTGCGTGTATTATTATTGAATACAATCGCTATTCTATGGCAACCGGTGATAATGATTTCCTCGATTAGTCATATGCCGCGCATTTCGCGCAACGCATGCCCTGATGCAATAAAAGATTTATTGCATTTACTAGAAATAGGTCGGTCTCTTTTATTTATTCGGCTAATCTACGTATGTTGTTATTTCAATAAATGTCATCATATTTACGAAAGATACATTGATAAACAAACTCGTAGGTTAGGAGATATGGGAAAATGATTAATATACACATAATTAATACCCTTTCATGTGCACATGCGGGATGACATCATCTCCCCTTTTGAAAGAAACCAATTGCTTTACGTAGATCGAAGTTTACTTGAAAGCAACAGAAATATGATAAGTACTTTCACTTGTCAAAATATTGATAAAGGAACTATCGATATCTAGAGAGATTCGATGAAGAAATTGCTACTCCCCAGGGACATACCGTTTTAACCAATTCATAACCGGTAGTTCTACACGGTTAGGGATCATTAACGATCATTTTCCCCTCGTGAAAACGCGAACCTTGACGTTGTCTCGTGGTAAGTAGCCAGTCGATGCCTGATTTCTCGATTTTGCCATTGCGAAATGTTGCGCGAGTATAATGTAATCGCTGTTCGTTGGAAAGTCGAAGGCGAAACGCAATAGAACGCGCACGACTCCCTTCTCCAACTCCTTTTCTTTTCTTTTCTTTTTTTGTCACATTTCGCTTAACTTGGACGGCGTCGATCAATTATCTTTCCAACGTCGCATTAATATACAGCTACTTGCGTATATCAAGTTTTTGTTCCACTCATTTCCATATGTAAATCAGCTGAAATGTAACAAACCGTCAATAATCATACAAATGCTTCATGGCAATGGTTGTAATTTGGTAGGTGCGTTGATAACACGTTAGAGAGAAGGTGAAACGTAAACGTTACTTCAATGATAACAAGCTATAATTTCTTCCGTTCAAAAACGGAAAAAGAAGCTGCTGACGAACACCGATAAAAATAAATTTATCAATTGTACAGGTTTACAGATCTACTTTCCCCAATACACGCTCCGGCTTTTCAGTGATTACGTTCTTAGTTATCAATTACTGGCACTGCAAATGCAAGGTTCTAGCATGCTTCAAATTATATATGATACGAGGAAGCAAAGTTAGGCATGTAATCTCAGTTTTTAAAAGATTATGGGAGCTTTGGATACCTTCTCAACACTTTTGTAGTTCAATCTTGCTACGTTTCTTGGGCTATTTTCTACACAATTATGTTTTACTATTTCTTAAAAGTTCCTCAAATTTAAGGGAAATACGAAAGAATCGTTGTTGATATGCAAGATTTCTTGCTTCAATCGTATGCTAAAGTTCCTCTCTAAATATTCAAAGTTTTAAAAGTTAAAAGTGTAAAAGTTAATGTTTATAATTTTAATTATGACTCGTGCAGCATTTTTGAAATTTAATAAAAATCCCATAATATTTTTCTCTTCGCTTCGAAAAATATCAAATAACATTAAAAAAATCTCTATTCCATTGCAAAAAGTAAACAAACGAACGGAACCTCGCATGGACGAATAAACATCCGGTCCAGTAATCTGATCAACCTATATTCCATTCCCTAGAAACCTAGAAGAGAGATGTAGTATTTCATGCGCATGATCGTGCAACAGTTTCCCGTCATAACGAATAATAATGCAATTACTGAAAGACGAGGGATAGGAGGAGGGTGGGCCAGGGAGAGGGGATGAAAAGTGGGAAAGAAACTATTTTATAAACACGAAAAAGAAGCCGTAACACGTGAATCACTCGAAGGCGTCGAACGGACGAGCGGATCGACGGGAGAAAGGATCGAGAGTATTACCTGCGATGACCGATGGAACGATAGAGAAGTAGAAGTAGCAGTAGAAGTAGAAGGGGAAAGATGGTTTTCTACATCAGCTAAAGAGAAGAGGAACGAGGCGCGCGACGAACTCGCAGATCTTTATACGTGTGCGCGACACACGCGCGGTTTTCACGTCTCTCTCGTACGAAGGTCTCTCGTTAGACTCCGTAGCACGCGAATCGCTGGAGAGCCATGCGGGAGGTGCGTGGCCAGAGCGAGGTCAGCTCACGCACGTGCACGTCGTGCGTACTTCGTATTATATGTTACATGCTACGGACGTCCCGTTCCACTAGCAAAGGCGTAGCCGGCGAAGAGGGCGCAGCCCCAACCTCGTTATTAGGCTGTTGCATAATGAATATCGAATTTTTTTTATCGTTCACATCTTTGTTCAACCCTTGGCAGCAATCAACGGACTAGGAAACGTTGCACTTTCTAGATTATCTCAGAGTATTTTTTTAACAAAAGCCATACTAATCAATGGAAATGATAAGATGTAGTACAAGCGGTACGATTTTTAAAAATATCGGTTTTAAATTATGTTTTTTTTTTTAATTTACAATGGTATTTATGATTGTTCACATTATGCGATAGATGAACGTGTGAAAGTAATATTTGTTTTCTTCAAAAGTTCAATATACAATCACTTGAGTAATAGAGTTGAGAAAATAGAAAGTTGATCAATTCGTCTTTCGGGAGATTCGTAGGTGTAATATTTTATATGTATGATGTTCGAGGCAACGTGTCGAGGACGAAAACATTGTAGAAAAGATACGACCAGGAAGTCTATAGAACGACATAAAATGAAGTCAGCGAATCAATTGAATTGCTGAATCAGGATCCTCGTTCGAATCATTAGTTCGTTACGAGATTGGTCTCGTCAATCGAGTCGCCCTAATCGAAATTTTCTCTCTTGACCTAAAATTCGAATATGATTTTTGTTTTTACGATCTTTACGTTCTACGCATTATTTATTTATTTATTTTTTATTACGTTCATTGGCATTCGTAACCTAGAATCATGGAAAAGTTGAGATCACGCGAACGTTACGTAAAGTTACCCAATATTTCTGATAGTTATAACAAATTGAATAGAATCGTACGCGAATTTTTGCACTGGTTAGACTAATTAATTTGCACATTATCAATAGAGAAGAATTGTGTGAATATGTTAGTTCGTCAGGTTTGACAAATGTCTGTAATCAAAGACCAGCATGCGGTAGGTTCATGTTATCGCTCGTAGATGATTATATAAGTTCAGATTACGCGAACAAGAAATTAATATTCGCAGTCATGAGACGTATACTTTGCTAAAGAGGAGCTACGACCGAAGGATACGGTAGACGAAACAAAAATATTTAATTCAACGTTTGTCTTTAGATCCCTGATGCAACGTGACGAATGTATCGTTTCGAAATTTAAATATAAATTTTTACCAACTTCGTTGATATTCTCGAGAAAGTAGAATTTGTTAAAGTAAATGATAGGAATTAGCGTTTCAAGGATCTGGGGAACGTTTCCCGGATATTCATACTGATTTCTACGCCGCTGAGTGACGGTAAGAATCGACGTTCTATTCCTCTGCTCTGGGTTATCGGCCGTTTCTTTTATCGTTTTTCGCTTCAGTGTCGACGACACGCGGACATTTCCACGGTAGCAAACACAACAAGGAAAGCAAAGATAAGAGATAAGAAGCGTGTCAAAACCGATACTGTCACGAAAAAAGAAGAAACCAGCTGGTAACTAGTTATACGTATGCTTGTGCATTTGCAACGAGTAACTTCTTTCCTATCGATCGATGTAGCGAACAGCAGAAAAGAATCCAATAGAAACGAAAAAAATTAAATTCATATATAAAATTAAATATATATAAATAAAATTAAATATATATATAATAAAAAGAAAGGTATACTTATACCAGTACAAGAAGGTAAAAAAAATATATTCGTTAAGAAAACGAAGCATAAGGTAGATCGTGATTCTGATAAGAATGAAAATATTTACTTTCTCGACTATCCCGCCACTGTAACCGATAAAATAAAACGACGATTAAGACGCTGATAACGAACGTGCCGCATTCGTACTCTCGTATAATAATGCGCAATAGACTTTATCTAACCCCGTCATGAGCTACAGAGAACAACGATATACATATAGCATTCTATATTTGGGCATTCAAAATATTTTAGGCAACTCGCGCGCATGTGCATGCGACAGCGCGTGCTTGATACTTCGAGGAACACGGAACCGAGGAACCTTCGTAACAAGAAAGAACATCACGAAGGAAAGCTTATCGATAGTGGACAATCGGTCGATACGTCATAGTCACGTCAATGACGAATTAACCACTTGTCCGTTGAACGCGGGATTATTCATCGTTTAAAATTAGTGCTTTTTTCCTCGATCGGCCGTGATTGTCTTATCGAACGTGTAATTCAACGTGAATCGGTCATCGAGATAAGGTACGGATGGTCAGCCTCACTACACACGTGCTCCTATGCGAGTGCACAGACAAATCGACGCAATCCATACATCGCTGATCTGTCACGTTTTCAATCGGAGTAATATTTGTTATTTCCGTGTATGAGACCGAGAGACCTTCGAGACGAAACACAAATTATTTCGAATGCATTTTCGAAGGTTAATCATTTGTTCATTATCTAGAAAGCGCCTGAATTGCCGAAACCTGTGTGATCGTCGCTATGAAACAATGAGGTTCCGCCAGTATCATATTCGGTCACGTTTTGTCTAACACTTGCATGCTCGTCAGCTAGAATGACATCGATAGCGGACGATACATCATGGTGTGAGGTCAGACGAAACACGTGACTAGACTGACGTGATGCACGCAAAAGGTTGCACGAGAGATCGCTCATTACTGTTATCTTTTTATCTCGGCGAGATGCTAGACTCGATAAACGAGGCAAAAACTTCATACGGAAGCGGCTCGTTTGCGTTCTCTCAGTATCTCGCGATCGTAATCTTTGAGTTTTTGAAGTAAATCGAGCAGAGAATGCATTCTGACAGAGTATCGAGAAAAGAAAAAGAACAATAACCACGTATATCTCGAGAGAACCATAAATCGACTCGGGGAACGTTAGGTTGTTTGAACTTTACCGAAACGTGTTTCTGTAGTCCCGACACACATTCGAGTACCTATCTAATGTGCGACGTGTTTGAAGTATTCAAAGGTTTTTCCAATGTGTGCCGCGTTTTAATTGCGACTTAATTATTCACGAGTCTCGCGTTACTTTGTAGCCGGAAAGCGGCCACAAATGCAAGGCTAGGAAGAGGGGGGTTATGTGATTATAAGCGAGGCAGGGAACCGTGAAACATGTTTCTTATTCGCGGTTTCGATGCTGCGTTGTAATTAATGCTCTTATCGAGTTTTGTCATTGAACGTATAGTATACGAAAGTATTAGTCTGTTGGTACGTTATGATACAAGTTTATTGAATCACTGCTTTCTCGCAAATGGACAATGACAGTGGGCCCTTGAGTTGCTTTTTTTCATTTTTTTTTTCTCCTTTTGAATCGCGTATGTGGTAAGGTACCAAAATTCCTTTCACGCCCGTGGCTCGTTTTCACATTTTCAATGTAGCCATTGACAGAATGGTAATCATGATGACAATAATAGTAATAATAATTCATGACAATAATTAATAATAGCGACAATAATAATAATGATAGTAATAATAATAATATACAATAATAACGAGATATGCTAACTGTCGATATATCAAGAGATAACAAGTAAAATATACATATGGTCGTTTCTTCGTAGATTTCTTCTCGATATAGCAATCAAATTACGAAAACAATTTTCATATTTTCCCGCGTTTCGTCTTGAACGATATACATTAATTCTTAAGAAATTTTGCCTTTGATTTGCGATATGGCTGCTGTGATGCAAATGATTAATGATTAACGCGCATAGGTTAGGTTCGGCTCCTACAAATATCCATCTCTTTCTCTGACAAATTTTCTCGATCGTTTTCCGCTTGCGCTCTCTTTTTCTTTTACATATTCTCTTTCATACTCGTACATACACTCTCTCTTTCTCTCTCACTCTCTCACTCTCTCGCTCCCAGATTCGTTTATCAAATTTTAGAGCTGCTCTCTGCGGTACTAATTAATCGAGTCATATATATGTATATAGTCGCAATATATATATATATATACAATACATGTTTCGTGACAGCGAACAGGCCGTCGCAACACAATAGTTTAAATTACTTATACGAACGATCTTCGTAACAAAAAACATCTTCGATCTGTTCATAATTCATAAAAATTGTATTATTTAGTTTCTAAGATGCCCGTCGACCTAGTTTCCTTTCATCGTTTCGACTTATCACCTCATTTCGAATCGATGTCTCAGATTTTTGACCCATGATTCATTCTTTAAACTAACATAATTTTTAAAAAGATTTTCTCCATCGATTTGGTCGAGAGGAGAAACAAGATGGCACGGGCATCGTGTACCTTTCGATTCGCACAAAATTCATCACGCGCATGAGCGTTTTTTCTATTTTCATCCTAACATTTGCCGTCGATTTAAGTATTCGAGATGGTACGTAAAAGTGCTAGCGTGTAGGTACAAAGAGGAAAATATATATGTATATTAATTAGCGTAGGATGAAAATAGCGAGTCTTTTCTTTTTTGGAAAAATAGCTTCGAAACGGTTTGTTAGTCGCCCGTCTAGCTTCGAACGTACAACGCGTCGAAGGGGCGCGAGCCAAGAGGATTTTAGACGATTAACTGTGACGATCGCAATCTATAATGCTCTTCTCTTTTATTTACAAATTCATCTAGATATACAAGCTATGCCTGAGGCTAGAAAAAATGCGATCACTCGAGCGCAGGGAGATTGATTCTCGATCGCGACATGAACTCGAGATTTTTAACTCGATCTCCGTGCCACCGCGTGAAAAAAGTCGACATACGTTTACATCGCACAAAGACAATTTTTTCGTCGTATCATTTATTCATTTATTTTGTTCTATTAAAGAGGATTCCAGAGGGAAACGGCTCAAAAATGTATACAAGTAATTTTCCTTGTAAAAACTCCGTTAATCTATCGAACGTTGCGAATCACCAAAACGACGTCACATTCGTTTTATCGATGAATTTGTGCATATATCAATTGCATTATATTCATTGCAAAATTGTGCACGCTCTTAAATATTCATCGGAGAAATACAGATGATGCCTAGGTTAACTTTTGAACCGTACGCACCTAGGAAAAAATTGATTATCGAAACGTTTCTCGATCATAAATAACTTCTATCTGATTCTCAACCGACTGATGATAACAAGAGTAACGTTTATTTATTTTTCTAAATAGATCTTTTTGTCCATCTAACACATCACATTAGCGAATTATTTCTTTTTCCTTTTTTTTCGTCTTGTAAACATAGTTATACCGCATCCAAGGATAAGCAACATATCATCGTGACTTCTATTGCCATGATTCGAAGTCCATATTTTTATTCCTTTCCTTGTACAATTTTCGATCGAGACAAGAGATTCCGACCGCATATCAACGATCACGTATAGACAACACGTGACTCGATTCTAACGCGTATATAAAAATCGGACAAAAGTGTTTTATATACAATTTCCACGTGAAAGGCAAGACTACACGTAAAGACTCCGCAAACGAAGTGATCTTCCGTAGGATTTTGCACGATTACAATTATATCGATATCCACATAACACCCATATAATTACATGGACACATCGATAACACATGAATACATCGTAACGTTAACCGTACAACAACGTACAACTCCGTTCGTCTATCAAATTCGTAGAAATTGTAACAATTGTATAGAAATTCTAACTCCTTCATTGCTTTTTAGTCCTCTCGCGCTCTTTTCCCTACCACCGTGAATCTACATTGTGAAACTTCCAAAGTGTCCTCACGATCGATTGGCATAACGTTTCGAAAAATATGTTCGATCGTCTGCGGGTTTCTCTTTTTCGAGGATCTTTACAGGACAAAATTGTTTCACGCTACTCTAGCTGCTCTATAGCTTCTTTGTATAAAAGTCGTTCCGGTGTCCGCGCTCGAGTCGATCGTCGAGAAAGAACAGGAAAAGTGTAGAGAGATTCGTGTGTGCGCATCGTGTTTAGAGCATGGTCGGTCGCACCATCGGGACACGACCAGCTCGTACAAATATTAATATTATTATTATTATTAAAATATTCGGTGTAAAAATATGTATGATACAGGCGCCAGGGTACCTCGGCGACTTTGGTACCCTGTCTAAGAAACAACGAGCGGCTCTTCTCTCTTTCATCATCCGTCGATAATCCTAGTTTCCCATGAATCCTCGCCGGAAATCCTTCCGCAAAATTGAATCGAGTCGAGAGTGATTCTGACACTACCCCAAATGCTATAGTTTCGACAGCGATTCGTCAATTTCTCTCTTCAGTCTCCTCGCAAGAACGCGTTGAGATACTTGAAAAAATTCTCATCTTGCAAGTTCCTTCTTCTTGTTACTGTTCCACGCGAATCCTCGAGGTCCAACGTTCCCTTTGTCCGACCTTACCACCGTGGGACCGAGTTGGATCGCTCGAAAGCCGTTTTCAGCGGTTTTTTTCGTGATTTTGTCTCGAGAGCACTGGGTCGCGCCCTCTTCTTTATCGTTTTAATCCTGGTAATCGGTGACGACTCGGGGCGTCGTGACACGCCCGGGTCTCAGGTCACGTCCACCACGAGCCCGTGAACCCAATCATCGGCTGGCTGCTACGTCAGCAGCTTGAAGAACATCAGGGCTAAGGATATGTTGATGAACAGCACCAGCATCACCAGCTGTTGCCGGGAGAACCAGTCCTGCAAAAAAACCAGTTTCGTTTACGGATCTCTGAATTATTTATTAGTGATTTGTCCTTTTACGGAACTACCGCTAATAGGATTCCTAATATAAATTAAGGAATAGAATTAATGAAGCTTTGTATGTTCATTCGACAGAGATAATAGGAACCACTAGTAAGTAAAAATTGATGTCAAATAAGTTACAGGACATGTAGCACAATTCTAGTCTTTCGCAAGAAAATCTTCAGAAAAGAACTGACAGAAAATTCGTAATACTCAGTAACGTTGTGTTCGAATGTAAATGACGCAAAAAGTGAATCCGAAATTTATGACTGAAACATGCAAATGTATGTAAGGAAGAGTAGTTTCATTTCGTAAGCTGTTAGAATATATTATAAGCTGCGTGACGCTCGTGATTAACAGATACAAATAAACATTTTATGAGCGAAAAGAGACTAATTTATCAAAGTAGATTGCTTTCATTATAACCGATCAAAGTATATTCATTTCAATTTATTTGGTATAAAATAGATCTTGCCGAGAAATGAATTTATTATAAAAAGATTAATATATAAGATTAAAAGATGATTGATTGATCGTTCGCCGCACGTATGAAACTTCGTGAGACAATTACAATTCAAAGGATGTTCTAGAGAGAGCGGATATTCAAAATGATTTGATTAAACATTCATATTTGCGCATCAATACTCGTGCGACCTACTCTTGGAAATACCCGATAAGAAGCGAACGTTTTTGCGTCGTCAATTCGAGCGTGAGGTTGTCTCCCCTCTTTAATTTTTTCCAAGGTCGTGTCACCCGATTGTATTACGAGTACATAATTCTACATTCTACGCGGTTCTATGCATCGTCTACGCAATCTTGTAATCGCGAGTTATCGAGAGTGACATTTATTTCGTCGCATTTAGATATTTTAATAAGTTCGCTTTCGTTGAAGACGAGACGAGAAATGTTACTTATCACGTTCCCCACCTGCGATCTTCATTTTTATCTATAACAAAAGTTTGATTGTTGATCCGATCGACTCATTCATGAAATTTTAAAAAGCCGCGAAGGTGTAGATAAATTTGGCGCACATGGAGAAGACAGCAAGCACGACAATGGTTTAATTAAAGCTTTGACGTTCATATTAAACTTATTATAACGCTAACCACTTAAGACGATATTATCAAACGATGTTCCAACGTAATGCGTTTACATATGTAATTGGTTTCCCATGTAATTATATATTACAATGCAAACTACGCGTGAGATTAGTATTGAATTGTATTTTTATGCCTCGCATGAAGAAAAAAGTGTTGCCGTTTTATATGTTTACTAGAAACTTGAATTTTTTATTTAAAATTTATAGCCTTCATTTGAATTTAAAATTGAAAATTAAAAATTAAAAATAAAAAATTAAAATTAAGTTTTAAAAATAACAAAATTGAAAATTACAAATGAAAATTAAAAATTCAAATTTGCATTTGAATTTGGTAACAATTGAATTGTCGGAAAGAACAATAGGGATACTCACTTTAACCTGAGGACTGACCAAGTATAGTAAGGGATTGGCCCTGAGTCTTTCACTCTCGTCGATCTGCCTGCGGATCTCCTCTCTCCTCATGCTGCTCAGGACACTGACTTCCTCCCTGGATAGCGGTGCCGTTGCTGTCAACTGAATAGGTTGAGCCACATCCGGCAGTGATTTCTTTCGTTGAAGGGATACTGCCGCCGCCGCCGCGGGCATCGCCTGCACGAAAAAAGGAAACGAGAAACAAAGAGAGAGAGGTGGCTCTTGAACACGATCGATCATGTAAAGATGTAAACTTTCATTTCTATGGATGTACGTATAGCATAAACGCGCATCACACTGATAAAAGGGCTTCTAAATAAACAGCCTTAAAGATTTGTCTGATCAGGAATTCGGCAATTGAAATCTCTGTGAAAATTCAACTATTGTTCACGATCAGGTTTGTCGATACTTCGTGAGAATTACGTGGGAAATTATATTTTTGTTGTTAAAGATATCATAAATCTGTGATCCACAATCGCAAATAATCGCAATTAATGATACTCGAAGTTCTTATCTAATGTTGAGAAACGACGAAGGAATAATTTATTCTCGCGTCTGAACTGATAATAATGGTTAAGGTTAAGGTTCGTTGGTTATAACGGTTGTAAGGTCGTAGCGACCCGTTTCAGGAATGGCTTCAATTTGTTTGGCGCGTCGTCGAGCATCGGGGGCGTTTACGTGTTCATTAGTTACACATTTTGAAGAAGCAGAGGATACAAGACGGCAAAGGGAGAAAGACAAAGAATTCTTGGATCAGTTCCAAAACGTGCAATGTCGCTCGTAATCGTACGTAATAACGGTGTAAAGGCCAGGAATTCTAATCCCAGTGAACGTGATGCGTTGACCTTCGGCACCGAATTTTATCTCATTTACATAAGAAAAAGAAAAAAAAAAGGAAGGCTGATAACAAAATAGTCTATTTAGTCAAAATTATCTATTTAACTATGCTACATAGCCTTATTTTTTTATCAATATGTTACATAAACATTTGCCTCCAAGTAATTACTGCTTTGATTTTCATATCAATTTGACGCAACCCACCATAAAGAAGTGAAAAAACTGAGTTACTATCTAAATTAAAAATTCAAATCTATTCTTTTCTCAAGTTGAATTTGGAATTTAAATTAATAACCAAACGTTGTTTTATAACGGTCATAATGTTACGATAATCGCACTCTTGTATCTCGTGAGTCCAAGTTTTCCGCGTTTTAGCAAGCGTAAAATTAGACCGGCGCCCCTGCTTCCTTCGGCGATAATTTTCTTCGATATCATTAATTAGCCTCAATCAGAATAATTCGTCTTATTTCGTTGTCGTATCTGTCGCTACGGTTCATCGAGATCCTGTTCCGAGGGTTTAAAACTGTCTCTCGAGCGTACTATAAATTGCAACGATAGTGTCGCGTGATATCTGAGAAGAAAAGCCCGGCTTTCATTCTCGATGCACTCTCGGTCGCGACTCGTCTTTGCTATCTTTCATCCCCTGATCCCACTATTCGCGATATCAAGCCCGGCTTATCGAACGATTTGCACCGTAACAATCTCTATGGACAATCATTTCTTATCTATTAACACGATTCGTGCTGAATTTAAAATGTTTGATATCTTTCAAACATGAAAGACCGTATTAATCGTAAATTCTGCATCGATTTCAAATTTAAATGCAAATCGTTGTAATTAAGATTATCAATATGTAAAGCTATTTCTTCATAAGTATTTTTTCTAATATCGTACTATCTTGAAAGAGTACTATTCTCTTTTATATATCGATAGTTTTACGTATTAACGATTGAACAGCACACATTTTCATTGAAAAAGATGACATTTTTTTATTGTTGTTATGATGATTTTTGTTAATGTTTTATTTTTAATGTCACTTAGCTGCAATTAGTAAATATCTGAAGAACCAAGGATGTAAGCTTTCTAAGAATAGATAATTGAGCGAAATTTTGTAAATAACCAAAAATATATGTAATGTTATGACGATCGATAGAATTAGTTTTTAAATCGTTTATCAGGTTTTTCGCTTTTGGTCTTCAATCGTAATTACAACGATTTGAATTGAAGCTGGCCGTCGATGAATTCAATTGAAAGAGGTCAAGTTCAACTTCGATTTCGTCCTCCTAAGATAACACTAGCTTATGAGAGGGGTTCATCGTCACTGAAGACAGATTGACAGAATTTGGGACGTTTTTTTTTTGCCTCTCTTCATACCTCCACTGGAGGCGCGACGATCCATGACTCGGAGGCCCTCCTGGCCATCAGAGCGGGGCTGCATAATAGCGCCTCTTCCTCCTCGTCGGGCTCCGACCACAACATCTTTGCCTCGAACTTCCTTTCTTTCCAAAGTCTCTAAAGTTCACGGTCGAGAGCAGACAGCTCGAACTCGTCCGAAGCACCGGTCAATACCGTTGTTCTACCTTCTACCGGCTTTATCAGAACATTTCGATTCAGTTTCTCACAGCAAGGGATCTCGAACAAGCTTCTTTTACTGCGATCTCCCCGGACCTCGTGGCGCTTTTCTCTTTCCAGATGTTCTTGATAAGCGCTTCTTTTAGTTCACAACGATGAAAATGGAAAATTCGGACTTGCAGCCTCCTGGTGAGGAAGCCAGACCGCAGACTGAACGGCCCTGGCTTGTTCGACCGAAATAGAGAGACGCCCCACTATTTTCACGTCGAAATAGCATCGACGAACAGCACGTCGCGACGTTCACGGCTGTGAATCGACAACGGATGCCAGAGCCTTGTCGATCCGCTGCTCGTTGATTTATGACAGCCTGTCGTCGAACGGTCCTCCCCGTTAACTTTATTTTGGAGTCACACTCGGAATTGTCGCTTTTTCGCATCGTGCATCGTATCGAGCGATAGTTATTGATCGGTATTTTTAGTCGAGCTCCGTTCTGGGCCGGATGTTGATCTATCCGACGACGAAGCCAGAGGGTCGCTTCTTTGCTCCTGACCACGCAAGGAACTGTTTGCTTTTGTTTCAACATTGAACTTGGATTCTTACAATTTACGGGATCTATCATTTATTTTCGTCGAATTTTATTTGCTCTGAAAAAACTTGTGGGTGGAATCGTGGAGGTTATGTTCACCTAGATATACTGATTACTCTCGCAGAAAAATAATCGTAGTTTCGTTTTGTTATTTCTGATAGTACATCCACGTTTAATTTCGTTCTTTTCAGACCCTGAACGATTGCGTATTCATTTTTGTAGAAAACGAGGAAACGGTAATAGGAAAGTTTTTCAATTTAGATTTTAAATAGAGAGAAACTGATATTAATTTGGAAGACGTTATTTGTGGAGCTTTCGCAAGTCAACTGACCACTAAATTTTTTGAAATTTTGGAGGAAATGTAGCTTTGAGCAATAAATACGGCATTTAAAAAATATATCATTGGTCAGGTCAGGAATAAACGCTTATCATGAAACAGGAAAAATGAGAAAAAGGAAGAGGTGTAACGCAGGGACGAAGAAAATTGCGTAGGGTTGTTCACGGGCGATACACGACCGGAAATATTGTTACGCAAATAAAGTCGAACTCGCAATTCGCTGTCTGATTCATGTAGCTGGCATGCGAATAAATTCGTCGAAGGCGAAATTTTCGAGAATTCTACGCCCCGTCTTCTCACGCCAAGATGGGGCTCGGCCCACTTTATTTGCTTTCTTGTTTCCTTATTGCGTCTCGTTGTAGTCGTTTATATCATTTTATGAAACATCCAAAGATCTATATTTTCTATTTGTCAAGCAAACAGAATAACAGCAATGCTGTCTAGTACACATTATTTGTCAACAACAGTTTACATAAATTAATATATTACTCTTTTTTTCTTGGAATAGTCATCATGTTTTTCCTTCCAAACAGGATGTTATTTTTTTATTTCGTTCAGAAAAATATACGATATTTTCCGAATTCAATAACACCATTACACATTCATATTGACCAAGTTATCGTGTTAGACCACTTGTTTTTTCAGTCAACTTATTATGGAATTTTAATCCTGCTGGCCATGGTACAACAATAATTAGCATTGTTAATTGAGGCTATAACGCGCATTGCAAATGCATTTCATTGCCGTGGTCTCCTGACCAATGACGTATCAGTGTACGAGGTAATAATTGTAGCAACTCTATATTTTTCTTATTTTAAAATAGTTTCTTCTTATGGCAAGCATACTATGCAGAATTTTTTTCTTCTCCGCTTTTTTCTAGCGTGCGAAAATACAACGTTTGACGAGCAATGAATATCCGGTGGCTCATATTCATGTTCTGATAAACAGTACGTAGATACTCTATGTAATTAACAAACAATTAATCTATCGGGATCATTGACTCGACGATTCGATAACATAGACGCAATTCAATTGAGAGGAAACTGATCGTAAAAGTGCAAACACCTAGTTTTCTAGAGGCTTTGCGGCCACGAGTTTCTGCATTGCAAATTTCTCGTTCGCGTCGTGTAATTCAGGTCGAAACACATGTTGACCTTATAAATATTTCAGGAAGCTCGTTTTACAGTTATTCTGCAACGATTTAATCCTACATTAATCGCGTTCGATGGCAAATTTAATCGATCTTTCGAGTTAATTAAGAAAATCTTTATTTCCAGTTTTGCAAACCAGTTTCGTCTTATAGAATGGTGACTCATACAGAACAGAATACAGCCTACACGGCAGATATAACGAGGCTCTGAAGATAACTTTCAAAAGTGCCTACTGCTCCTCCGAACATAGTTACGAAAATATCATCCGTTGTTTTCACGCCAATATATATTGTCTCGACGAGTGCGGACATCTTGTTGCGTGTATTCGATGTACGCGTTTCTTGGCACGACTCTAAAGTCCAATTAAACCAGCATATTTCGTTATGCAAAATACACGAGATTCTTCTTTTGCCGAATTCCTGAACAATTTGTATTAGCGGCACCGTGAAGCAAGATATTTCAAGGCTTTGTCATTTCGATTTAATTTCAAGGTTACTGTTTACCATGATGACGAAACGATATCGAATTTTTCCGCTCATTCTGCTCGTAAATATAACAAAATTGGTATAGAGAAATCAATGTTTTCTGCAAAATAATAAGAAACGACGATGTGCATCCGAGTTCATCGGGATATCTGTAATTCACGCAAGCAAGAGGTCAAGGAACGTTCGAGGTTTTTCAAAATTTTAAGTACTAGATATCCTCCTAATCGACATGTTTTAATCTGTCGGCCAATAACAGCTTTTACATCATATACATAAATACATTCAATACATCGAACCAACATTTGTAATATCGTTGTGTAATTAGCAAGGTTTCATCCCAATATATCTCTATATCGGTAAACTCGTTCCTCGAAATGTAACCTGGAAGTACATCGTTGCGTGTGTGCATTGGCTATTCTCGCTTATCGATCTGCTTTCCTCTAAGGACTCTCCTACTACGTTGTTCTCCTCTAATACAACACTATGAATTGTCTTTATATTAAAATACGTGAAATCCCGGTTATATGCCACGGTCAGTGTCTTTAGAAATTGTATCTACCGTTTTACAGAGTAAATCACAAACGCAATTTGAACATCTTAGAATTCTTCGTGCAAATATATCAAAAAATATTTTTTAAATACTTCATATTGTTCCTTTTTGTTAAGAAATATTTACACAAATCAATTATTTATTAAAGAAGAATATTATTATTTACTAAAGAAATAGATAACTCTTAAATAGTTCGACGTGTAACACGTCATAACACTTTGTTACGCGTACGAGAGCTTATTATGTACGAGATAATGATCAAATTTCAACGTTTGTGCTGTACCCAATAGGATTATGTTGCATCTCAGATTCTCGTGAAAAGACACTTTCGAATAACTTGGCACTTGAACAACCCCGACGTTAGCTTCACGATACACCCACGATGGTGCTCGATATTTCGCATAAAAAATAGTGTTTGAAAGGTCAAGGAACTTGGGGAGGTTCAATTCCAACCGAGCTTCATCGTCTGGATTATTCTCGTTTTGCGCTAAGGTTCCAGGTTTCATTCGATTGTATCTCAGGTCATAATCTTTTCCTCTTTTCCCCTCTTCTCTTTTACGTTGGTTTATTTAGTTTTCGTTTCTTTAGGCACGACCATTGTTGAGGTACAATTGCAACCACGTTGAATGGAGATATTCTCGTAAAAAAGTTTCGTTCGAAATAAGCCTTCAACGAGTTTCCATCTTTTTCCATGTAAAAAACTTGCCATTGATCTCGTTCGCGTATAGAAAGGGTTAGAAATTTTCGTAGAAATTCTTAATTACTTCGAGTGTGTACAACCTTGAGCAACGTGACGCATTTAAAATTCAATGTTTGTTATCGGTGGTTATATTTTATCGAAATAAGTAAGCTTTAAACGTCATCAAAAAGTATTGTTTTATTCTTTCGTTCGTCGTAGGCTAGCGTCGTACTTTTAAGGAATTCAACGTGGCGCACAAAAAGCGTTTCGTAATTGTACTGTGAAAAACCGTGAATAAAATAGAGAATCCTGATATATTTATTACGCGTGTGTTTGTGTTCGTGTGCGTGTATACATATACGCGTTAATGTTTTTAGGGTCGTACCTAATGCACAAAATTATACTTCCTTGCGTCGTTCTAATTCGACGAGAGGAATAGTATGTGTGTTCAGAGGTACGTCGAGAATTAAATTTACGTATTCATAATGCACATTTGGTACCGACATTTGTGCCTGTTGAGTAACAAAGATCAACCCGTTCGAGATATTTTAGAATAGTAACTTAGAAAGTTATTTATTATTAGTAACTTAGAAAGTAACTTAAAAGGAACAAATACATGGTCAATGTAAATATTAATCCTTTTAAAATTTAACAGGAGAAAGACTTTGGTATCAAATATAGTAAGTGATATAAATTTCATTCATTAAGTAATTATCGATATTGGTTAATAGTTATTTATATTTAGTTAATTATCAATATTTATTTCCCAGGAAAAGTTGAAGTTACGTTTTTGTTTGTATTTAATACCAAAAATGCAAGAAATCTTCACAATAAAGAAATAATTCTTTTCTAAACCGTTCATTCTGAATTCTTTGTTATTTTATAACATTATACTGTCAAAGAGTTAAATCTTCAAAATATCTCTCTTTCTCAGAATCTCCCATTATATCACCAAACTTGATTTTCTTTAGACACAAGTTCCATTTTACGTCTTAAAGAGGAAATTTAAGAACAGTTATTACACAATTTCCACTAAAATATCTCTCCTTTCGTCCGTCGGTAATCCTACGATCTCGAAAGGGTTATCATCGTCTTCCATTCGTACAGTATTTATTACCTAAATAATTATTTCACACTACATATTTTCTCTTACTTATATCTACGAAATATATATGTATATATAACATGTGTGTATATGTGTATGTATATATATATATGTGTATATATATCCCATCTTGTAGAACTAGTACAATATATCATAAACTTTACAGAGTGACGCTACGTCATAGAAGCATGCGTTAGAAAAATAATGTTTCTGATCAAAAAATAGGAGAAAACAAGCGGCGTGGAGGTGGAGGGTAAAAAAATATTTTTTTCTGGTAATCGTCGCCAAGTAAACGTGAAACGTGGAACAAGGGGGACTGTAACTTTCGTCGGTAAGGGTCGGGGAATGCATTCGAGACAGTACAATTAACATCCGACAATGACGGATGAAAGACAGATCGTAGAATTCGAGGCAGGAAGTACATAGGGTCTTGTTGAGACAGAGAGGAATCGAGAAAGAGGTACGAAGCTTGTTAAAAGGAAAAGAAACGCACGGTCAAGTAGAATGAAAGAATTGTAAAAAAACCGGTCCCCGCCTCCACACCGCGCGAACCTTACCTTTCGAATTCCTTGAATTGCTTAATTAATGGACGTAACATCATACACGTTACTTTGCTTATTTAATGGACGTAACACCATGTTGAATGAGTTGAAATCATTTGCGTGCGTGTGTAAGTGCATGCTCGGTTTTCGATCGTTCGACATTCAATCGCGATCAATCGATCATTCAGTGGAAAAGTATTCGATGTTTGGATTTAATGAGAAAGAAAGGAAAAACGATTGAAATAGATTGAAAGAAAAAAAAAGGAAGAGAATTAATTAAACGGTTGTGTTTTGAATTATCGGTCGAGTAGTTTGGCTTTCGTTCGATCACTCGAACGAAAGTGTGTGGAATTAAAACGAGTCTTTTTTTCTGTTTTCCTTTTTGGAAACGTTAACGGCGTAAATATCTTTGCATCCGGGTCTGTACTTCTGTACTATTGTTCGATATTGCGTTTTTCTTTTCACTTTTTTTTTTGGCTAGAATTTCCACGTCGGAACGAACAATCTACTAAGCACCTCGATTTTCGACAAATTTTCATCATCTTGTTGCTCTTCCGTACAAGCTATGTAGTCGAACGAATCGCAATATCGACAAATCGAGCACAGCTCGTCTGCATCGCCTGACAGAACTCTCGCAAATATTCGTTCATCCATTCTACTACATCTATTGTGCTTCTCATAGAAAAATAACTTCTGTCTCTGACGAGAAGGCGGAAAGAACGTTGTCCGCTTCGTTCAATGCCCAAATTCGATTTAACCCTTTCAGCCTCGATAATACTATTTTACACCGAATCCAAGAAGGAACCTTTTTATCTGTGCGTTCAGCTTTTGAGCTTCTTTCACCTCTTACAAATCTTACATCCTTTAACCGAAATCATAAAAAAACGAAAGAAAAGAAATTGTTATGTACCAGAGGTTGAAAGGGTTAAGTGGCTGTCAATCACGGATGCGAATTACCTACATAATAGCTAGTAACAATCTACGACCAGGTACGAGTTCTTTGCTAATTCACACCTTGAGAATTTCAAGATTTGCCAGTGTTAGGGTAAGGCTATGAAGAGCGACCATATAGCACGGTGATGACTTATGCGCAAAAGAAGTTATACAAATAGAATTTTTGTACAGCAAACACCTTTCAATTTGCACCAAGGTCTTTTATGACAAAGAAATACGTTCAACCCATGGCGTAGTCATCAGTGACTCACGACAACTTTGTTTTCATGATAGACTGTTTACTTCGAGTTATTCGGTAGAACAAACCGACGGTGGATTATTTTTATGTTTGTAATTTCTTACATCAACGTTTTTCTGTGTCGACCTTTTTTATGTTTCATAACGATCCTCGTTGCATAAGGATACTTCCCGATTATATGTTATCCCCTAACAGTATTTTATCGTTCAAAGGAGAACATCCAGAATCGTTCTTGCTATAACCTTACCCTAATGCCCCTGTCTGGCACACACGCGATCGTTGAGACTAAATGGTCGGTCTGAAAATATTTTCTTTTTCGACGCATACCAAACAACGGTTCCGGTCTCTGTTCCCGTTAACACGTCGCTCAGGATGCCCGTGTAAACTGTAAGATACCCGTTCGCTAAACCATGTACAATACCACGTGCACCAAACGAGTCGAGTCCGTTCAAACATCCAGCGAATGTGTTTGATCGATCAAAACGTTGGCGATACGACTGAGCGAAAGCCTTAGAGTTTAGAGAAGCGGCTAGGCCATTCTCCTCTAGACCACGTTAACAAAATTCAATGATTATTCGTCCAACAACGAGCAATCGCGTGAAACACGCATTTTGGAACGTATGATACTTTGGAATGTACTTGGGTAGTAATAATTATTGGTTGATGGAGGTTGGAATGTATTTAAACATTGTTGCACTGTTGAAGCTCGAGAAATTGTTGGTTGCGCGCGGTTCTTGTCGTGAATAGACCCTAGATTCTTAAGCAAAGATTCTGCAAAGTTCTTTGCCCTTGATATTAGCTTCGTTTTTCCGTGAAGAAGCATGTATTTTAGTCACACTAGCTGTTGTTATGTGGCCATAAGTTAGAACACAACGTGTTATACGCCCTACGGATAACATTACATTCTATAACGAACACTAAACACAGTATCACACTGAACAACATACAGGCTACGAATTATTCGTGGACCGTGTAAGGGTAATCGTAAAAACGATCCATCGGTATATCTTGATCTTAACCCTTAAATTAATTCTTCGTTACATAATCATTTGTCGCAGGCCACACTTTCTCTCCGATAGAATCGGAGGAGGCAGACCCACCTCCCTTTTCTGCCCTCGAGCAGCCCCCTCTCGCTTGTTCTCATCAGGAATCCAGGATCTAGTCACGAAGCCGCCCCTTTTTAAACTGGTCTCGACTCATTCGTTATAAAACGCGACGCGGCTCGCGTTTGGTTCTATCGCAGTGTGTGTGTGTGTACATATTTTATTTATAATACTTATACTCATAGGGTTGCGCGGCCCTTCGACGTTGCGGCGAAGGCGGGGACCGTCCGGCCTGCGTCCTGGGATGGCATGCACAGAACACAGCACAAAATGCCACACAGTTACACAGACAAACAAATCGACAGAGAAGAAAAGGTACAGATAAAGAGACCCGTCACCTGGGCGAGGATGGACAAATCCATGGGTGTGTTATTCGGGGTTAAGGTCGTGATTAATAATCGTGAATTAATGTACTCTGGCTCGAGGGAGGAGATAATCTTTAGGTGAATTATACAAAGGTGAATTATACAAAGGCGAATTAAAAAGCGTTAAGGTCGAAGAGTAAAAGCTATTGATGAACGTTAATGTTTGACGTTCGTATAAAAATGGCGACCGTTGCTTCGAACCATTTTCTCCAACTATATGTATAGAAATCGTTGTTCGGTTCGTGGTAGAGAAAGTTGATTAACGAGACGAACGAGTAGTTTGATCGTGGAGAGAAGTAAAAAAATTCGGAGTGCTTATTTCAATTACGTTCGCTAACTAATGGCTATATGTAAACTATAGAGCGGGAATTGAGATGCGAGAAAAGAAAGAAGGATACGATCATTACGGTCGCTAGAGATTGAGCAGAGAAAGATCGTACGATGCGTCTAATGAGCAGGCAAAGTGAATATATTATAATGGTATATATAAAATTGAAAAGTAAGAATCGAAAGTGCAATGACGTTATAGAAGAGAAGTAATAGACTTTAATAAATCGGAGAACTCGATATGAAATCGTGCTACGAGGCTAGCGAAATTCTACTCTGGTTCCTTTTACTTGTTCTCGTTCTAGAGGCTCATCTAAACGATTACGTCGTCCCGAAGGTATTTCCTTTCATGAGAAAACTCTCTCTCTCTCTCTTTCTCTCTCGTTGCGAGATAGTTAGCTATAAATTCTTAATGTTCTCGCGGGAAGCGTGAATGAACGAGTAACAGCGAACGATTGTTATCTTGTTTAACATCCGGTGGTATTTTTGAACGACACTCTTGGAAAAGCGTCTCGTTGCGTTTCGTCGAAAAATCGTTGCGGTCGAGCGTACTTTTAAAACGAAACCGATTTTAATACGTTGAAATTATTTCCCGAACTTTTTACAAATTTTCCTTTTTTTCCGCGTCGCGGCTTTCCCGAAAGGAACTTCCTCGAACGTTTGTCGAAGAAATATAATCCCCGGGGAATTTCGGTGGATAGACTCGTGACAAAGGCCTAAATAATACACTAAAGGGAAAGCCTATGAAAAAAGGAGTAGCGAATCTATATGGATCTTCCTTGATTTAACATTCATGATACTCGGAAGGATGCGGACAACACGTGAAACGTATTCCGGATCATTGAATTATATATAACGAGACACCATATCCGAGAAGATATGTAAAAGGATTACTTCATATATCTTAATTTGAACAACCACAAACGAAGAAAATAACGTAATTCATATATTTAGATTAAAAATTATACAATAAAACGTTAGAATTTAATGTAAATATACTTCGAAGAAATACAAAATTCTTTTTTTATCACGTATCCCAAATTTCAATTCGAATAAGGAATTAAACAGAATATATTACACAGAAGTAAAGAAACAAAGGAATAAATTAGCGTGTGAAGTTCAGATCCAAAAAGCTCGCAGCTCCTTTTCGAGGTCTCGTGACGCAAGTGCAAGGACATCGATGTCGCGTGACAAGTAAAGAGACATAAGAATATGCGAATGTAATATCTATGTGGTGGATGGTAAGTACGAAAGAAAGAAGACTCACCTTCGAAATGCCGCCTCCGCCACCGCCTCCGCCACCGGATGCGGTCGAACCGCGTCCGGGAGCGACGTAGAGGCTTTCTGTACGTTTAGGCTGTCCTGGACTCGGCAGAATATCTTGTCCAAGGTTACGATTCTTCAGGAGGGCGCCCTCGAATTGACCGGAAGTCGAGGCAGCGTACGTCGGCGTTGCGGCACCGCTTCCCACCACGGATCCGTTTAATGGTGTGCCCGACCGAATCGCGCTCGGTGCTCTCATAGATCTATATTTGCAGATCGAAGCGTTAAAATTTCTTCATTAATACTTTTGTTGTTACTAGTCCACTTTTGATTGTAAATGAGTAATGTACAATTTAATCCATAATTACAATGGTAGATTAAAATTTGTTACATTTTTTAATTAATATCGTAAAAATTGAAATATCGAATAAGCAGATAAGCGACATGAAATATTGACGAATGAAATTGAATGAATGGGATTTAATATTTTGGGAATGTTAGTTTCCATTATTATTGATCAGTGTTTAATTGTAAACGTAATGGATAACAAATTGTTAAATTGTTTACTTCATTTTACTTCATTTGGCGTAAAATGAAAATAATAAATATGTATATAAATAAATGAAGAGAATAAGTTTTGGGAATATTGTAACTAAAAAACAGACAAATTGCAAGGCACCTGTCGAGCATGTCTAGGGATGGATTCGTGACGGATTTATCGACAGACGGCTGTCTCGATCCAGTCAATCGGGAATGCGCTCTGGCGTATCGATCTACGGAACTATCACGACTGGGCGGCCTCTTATAATGATCTAGCCTGTAAAATGATAGATCAGAACCGATATAATTAAGAAAATATCCTTTGTGATAAGACGAGTATAAAACAGATCCTTAACGCTAGAATTATCAATAATGTGTACTATCTAATTATTATTAAAATGGCATGATTACAGTAAATAGTTATATACAGGATGTTCCAACAATCGTACTATCCGTGTATTAAAAAAATGTTAACTCCGTCAATGTGATGAGTTTGATACTTCTAGCGTTAATCGAATTTGTTGTATTAATTTATTCGCGTAAACAATGAGCTCAGAGACCTGTCGTTCAGCGTTTGCCCAATGGTATTGGGTCGATCCTGGGGAGATAAAACCCTGCTGTTTCTTCGTATACTCGTAGAACTCGGTGGTCGTTTTGCGTCGCCATCAGGCTCGTATTGTTGTGGAATTTGGGTTTGTGATTGGGATGGTAATTGCTGCTGTTGCGATTCCCCATATATTTGCTGGGAGTTGTATTGATTCATTTGACTTAGCCCATATTGATTCGGTAACGTCTAAAAAGAAATTGAACAGGATTGATATATATGCACAAAATTATATAACCTACACAGTTTAATCGAAAAGGAGATCTAGCAATTTACTTAATGTGTTATTACCTGCTGACTAGGATAACCTTGCATATTCTGATACCCGTGTGGTCCAACTTGCTGCTGTTGTTGATACAAATACTGATCGCCCTGAGGTGGATTCATAGGTTGATATTGAGGCTGATTATAGGGACTACCTTGAACAGGGTACTGATTCTGCGGAGCGTATTGCCCTCCCTGGAACTGACTCATTGGCTGATACTGATTCGGTATACTGTTAGGATACTGTTGAATAGGATTCTGAGCCATCGACTGAGGGTACTGCGTTTGATAAAGATTTTGACCGCTCAAGGTAGTCTGGTTCAATTGATTCAGAGGTAGCTGGTTCACCAGTTGAGCTGGGGTCACCTGATTCGCTAGCTCGCTCTGCGATAGCTGATTCTGCGGTAACTGATTTTGCGGTAGCTGATTTTGTGGCAATTGATTGCTCAGCAGTTGATTTTGCGACAATTGGCTCTGCGGCTTCATGCTGGCTCTCCTGATCGACTGCATCACGTTACTTGCCGTGGTTGTCGCTGACGTAGTTGTTCCTGACGTTGTTTCCGAGGTCTGGTTCTTCATAGGCGTAGAACTCGGTTGATCCACGCTGCCGCCCTTGTGAAGAATACTCTTCGCTGGAATACTGTCCTGAGGTGGTGGCACGTACTTCGGTATCTCCCTGTTACGTAATCTCTCGAGTCCAGGTTGTCGGAAGTCCGGCGCAAATTGCTTCGCCGTCTGCTGAGCCAGTTCCGAATCTTCTCTCGCTTGCTCGGCAGCTGCATCCGCCAACTCGGCTCTTCCTCGCGCAGTGGCTGTTCTCGAGATCGCTATATCCGCCTTCTGAAGAGCGATCTTGCTCGCCCTTTGAGCCGCATTCACCGCAGCCTCTATCCTCTCACGGAACTTGGCCGATCTGATAAGGAACAGATGCTTCTTCTTCTGGCTGGTGATCAACACGTTGTTCTTGTATTTGCCTTCTTCCTTGGTGCCATCGCGGAACGTTGTCACACCGTATCCGTACTTTCGATTATTGAACCATTCACCCTCGTATCGCAAGCCATCGCTACGCTCCGATATACCGAAGCCTGTCCTCTTGTCGTTCTTCCACTCGCCGAGGTACGTCTCGGTTACCGAGGCGTCCATTTGTTCATCCTGAAAATGAAATATTGTTCTTATACAAGGAAAATTATATTAGAAAACTATTCAGCCGTTTCAACTTCTTTCGTACTACTATTCGCCAAAATATCACAACGAATCTCACCTCGATGACGAAGGACGCATTGCTGTCCGTATGAACAGATGCTGAAGCCTGACTCTGCGAGCTTTCTGTCGACATCCACGATGCTGAGCTAGCATTACTCCTAATACTACCTCCAGTACCATGTTTCTCTAGATCACCTGTACTTCTTTGCTTTCGAATCTTCAGTCCCTGAAATTGTAATTATCTTTTAAACCAACCTGTCTCAAACCTCACTATCTTCCTCGAATTTTGATAGGATTAAAATTACGCCTTACCGAAAGAATGCCCTTCTTCAAGGATTTCTCCGTGAGACTCTTTCTCCTTGCTGGTGGATTGTCGCTTCTAGCTTTTAACACGAAACCACCCCTACTGTCACCAACACGACGATCCCTTCTGTCGGTCGGTTCTGGAGTTGGTGCCACTGCCCCGCCATCGTCCGCGCTCCTCAGAGACGTCAAGGAAGCCCTGACGTGTTTTGACGGTTTGTAATGACTCGCCAAACCAAACGGAGCACTCGCTCTCACGCCATAGCCGTGCCGCATGCCGTGGTACCACTGACCTTGATACGTGCCTATGAAAAGTTAGCCTAACGTTAATCACTTGGTTTTCTTAATCGCCGTCTATTGAAAATTCCACTTATATCGCGTTCTCTTATCGATTACATTATACAATAAGTCATTCAATTAAGCTTGCGATATTATCAATGTTTAGATTTTTTCTTTTTTTTATCTTTCGTTTTTGATTTAATTTGTAACCACACATGGCGAAGTAAATAATAAAATTGCTTACGCTAGATTAACTACTATTTGATTTGACTTATAAACGAACTACTCGTATTCGTAAGCTTCTGTATCTTACGTTTGGTTGATAAAAGGTCTCAGTAGACTATCATAAGGGTTTCACTTACATTTTAAATATTAACGTGAGCGTAAAACCATAGGAAGAACTCAAATCTTTTCTCGCAAGTAAATTTTTCTGTTTACCATCCTTTGATAAATATACATATGCTTACATTTGCAAATTCGTTTAAAGCGTATCCCATTTCCTTTTCCTGGAATATACCAAGTCCAATCAACTACCGACAGCCGCTTTTGCCGCGGAATTTACATATTCCCACCGTAAAGACGAAACTTTGTGGTTCACCGGTTCGTGTTAGAAACAGGGTCCTGGAAATCACGTTCCAGGAACGATGCTACATACGGGCGGATGTGACGAATTCCCGGGAACGCTTGCACTTGGTAATAAGGTGCATTGTTTTTGCCAAAACGTGACCGCGTTTCAAAATGTCTCGCATGAGTCACGTAGTGGCGCGCGACTGGCGAGAACAAACGTGTTACGTGTGCGACTCAGGGATGGAATTATTCCGGATAACGTGTGGGTGCATTCCTCATTCGAAGAAAATCTAAATTCCACGCCGATGAGATACCGCAGACCGCCTGCAGACCGCTGATCTAGCACCGGCTGAATGATCATCGCACGAAGGCTATCATTAACGGCCACGCGATCTTTCGTGGAAGAATTTTCAATCTTTGTCGAGTTTCCCTATTCGACGCCTCTTATACGCTTTCTTTCTTTTCTTGACGAAAGAATTTGTATATTGTAGTATTATAAGCATTATGCGGATATTTATGTGGCCATAAGAAATTTCAATTCGTTGATGAGGAAATAAATTTTCATAAAAGCCACAGACCCATTATAACTCAAGATTTGAAAAAATTGTTTTCAGCATATATCTGTGTAACGTGTATACATACATATGTAAGAAAATTTTTAAGCATTCCGTGTTTCAGAAAGTTTCAAGTTGACTATGTATAGAGTCGGGAAAGTATGATCGTGAAGTTTAATGAACAGGTATATAGGTTAAACTAGAGAGAGTCAGGTAATGATATCGCGGATCTATGATATTGGAAATGTTTGAAAATAATTCAATGCATCTATGGCGCGAAACATTTCGGTGTTACAACGTTTGAGAAACTTTTTCACGAATTTACATTACGGTCTATTTTATCTTTCGTGACCACTGTGTTAGCACGCGAATTCCGCGCGATTCACTGAAAAAGTATTTCGCTAGGAAAAGAAACAAAGAACGACGACAATGAACACTTTTCAGTAGGCCGCAATGATCAACAAAGTAGCAGCGAGCTACTCGAAAGCGTTTCCATTCTGCACCGTTCCTCGCACAGTCCTGCATTATTCGACCAACAATAATCATCAAAGTCTTCCGTCCGTATTCGTCGGGCATTAACAAAGTACCGCGATTGCAACGGGAACGATGCATGTCGTTTGTCGTTCCACGATGCACGTTAGTGATGCTTCTCTCCCTTTATTCCAGTCGTGATTACAAAGCAACCTCCCGCGGATTCGATTCGTACAGTCAGCAACAATGCGTTTCTCCGATAGTAGGTACGTGTTTTTAGATTCTCAGTTATTGGACGTCGACTTTTGGAAACTATTTTTTCAAGCACAGACACCCTCAATTAAATTTCCTGTCTTTTGAGTTTGTTTCGATCGAATTGTCTTTGTAGATCGTATGGTTACAGAATTCAATATTTTGGTCTGCGAGAAAAATTCTTTTTTATCGATTATTAATAGCGGAAATATTTTTCGGGTGCCTTTATAAAGAACAATAGTCGAAAATATTAGAAGATTTTTTCAATGATCAAATTAAGGATTGAGATTGAAACATAGAAATTCATGGACGAAGGGTTTAATGGAGAATAAACCAGGGATAGACAAAAACTTTGTCGAGCCTCGTTAGAACTAGCTTAATGATTATCATTCAATCGTATTTCTTACCGTTAGTTCTCAAGTTTACGGAGAGTATGAATGAATCATTACTTATATGAGTCATTTTTTATCGTAATTTTATCTCAATAATTCCTTGGCGTTCTTTGACTTATTTCTCTCTTTTTCACTTTATTTTTTCATCAAGTCGTATTTCTTTTTGGACGTTTAAGAATTTTTCAAATTTAAGAAATGTAGCCTGGATTTTTGTTTCAATGGTATTCTAATAATCTTCTTAAAACACTGAAAGTAAGAGATTCTAGATTAGGACAAAAGCGAAATTGACACAAAAAATACTGGCTTGTATGTATGAATCTACTGAGAGGTTTTACCGTAGAATCTGATCATTAAGACACTAGATGTCACTACTCTCATAGGAAAGTTTCTCCTGTACTTATCTCGTTTTAGGAAAAAAAAATCCGCATTTGCTTATACAGAGATCTTCGGTTAATTACAACACGAAAAAATTTAATTTTTTATAAATTCTTTGTAAATTAATTTACTTAAAGGAAACATTTTGTTCTAATATAGGGCAGCGCTCTAATTGCAACAATCAACCAGAATAGTCCTAAATACAAGAAAATAATAATCAACGTTAATAATTAAACACCTCGGCTCAGTTGCAGTAGTAAGGCCGCAAATTCGTTGATCGTGCGGTGTAATCATCGTCCGTGACGATCCTCACGATCGCCAGGAGGCTGAAGACTATTAAAAAATTAACGACGCAATTTATCGCGCGATCTATCTATTTACTAAGGTCATTACGAGGAGAGGAGCTGGTCGTCCGCTGATCGATTGCAGAGCGGCAGCCAGCCTCGTTTCAGAAAAGTACCAGGGTCAGGAGAGAGGACTCGGAAAATGGAGTCTGCGGACGGCATTATTGCAGCCGACTGTACATATGGAAACGACTCTCCCCTTCCCAAGCGGAATATTATTTCGCCAGCGTTTAAGCAAGTGGGTCATGCCGTGCTTCTCGACACGCTTCGGCTGCCGATGCGAGCCCGGTCCACGAAATTGCACCACCGTAAATCGCGGCTAACCGTGCCTCCTTCTTTTCTCCTTTAATTAATTTCGCCCACGATTCGACCACTTGCCGTTTCGTTCTGTTCCGTCGGTGAACGAACGAAAAATCCCACCTCTCCACGGTTTAAATTCTTCTCGTACCTCTTCGAGCCTTGTCTTTTTATTTCTTTCTTCGTTCCATGAAACAGCGAAGTTTTCAGTGAGCATCTTGAAAAATAATTAGGAGCGGAAGAATTCCTTCAAATAATCAGAGACGCGTGAATATTTGGCTATAGGTTTGATGAAAACGTGACACGGCTAGGTAAAGTATATTTTTGAGAAATCGATTTATAGTGGACAGTTCGATGAAGTTTATGGATATGGAGATTCTGATTTCTATGAATTATACGATTAAGGAAATGTAATCTATATAAAGGTTTGCATGTATTTAAACGTTCGTATTTGTATTTCTATTTGTGAGGATAGACAGTCTGAAATAGGAACCTATTAATAGATGTTGTGGACGTTTATACAAATTTATATTTCTATTAATATCCTTGAAATGCACAAAGATGCTCAATCTGCTTATTAACAATTTGATTATTTAGCGATGGGGAAATTTTTGACGTTTTAAAATTTAGGCAATAATTCTTAAGTTTTGAGAGTTTCTAATAAATTATTGTTTATGTACATATATATTTCTTACTATTAAAAGAAGGTTGGAACAATTTTGGCTTATGCGATTCTTTTTGTTAAATATTACTAGGAATAATAATATTCCCATTTTAGAAAGTAGTTTATTTTTAGAAGTAATCTTTGCAGATACCTCAAAATTGCCGATTTTCTTGGTGTGTACCAGTCTTTTCGTAAGTCGTTTTGTTGATACGTAAGATGACTTAGAGTTATAGAAATTTAAAGTGCTTTCCTATCGTAACGAAGAATAGCAAAAATATATCCTGTACAATACAAATGTATAGATAAGATTATCTATAACTGATTACTTCGTTTACACGTTCGTAATTATTTTCTATACGGTGGGTAAAAATATTTGAAGTTCCACATGTACATATAATGAGTTTCAAGCTTTTCTTTAACTTTCATATCTAATTCGTTTAACTTTTTTTCAATAAGGCCAGGGAATTGTGAAAGCGAACATAAGACTGTTAGTCCATTATTGTGCCTTTTATAGTATCAATCTCTATAGCATTATCAGTTACAATGGATTTTTCGAAAAGTTCTAAATCATTATCTCATATAAACGCAAGATTCTGACTAATTATTGATCATTCCCTTGAACCAATTTCTTATCTTATATAAAATCAAAGAAGTGTTCTAATATTTGTATATAAGAATTTTAACACTAGTAGGAGCGTATCTGCGACAATTTGTCGTAAATCAATCTCGAAACTGCATGGAACAATTCATGTAATCTTATCGGAATACCGTCGCAACTACGCTATTCGAATTGTAACTTCACAGACTTTCAGAGACCGTTAAGCAACCCTAATCAAATTTCATTTATACTTCTCCGGTAAACGTACTTCGTCTCCAGCTAGTTACCCTTTGTCCCAGTTGGAAATCCAAAGAAGGTTTACTCTATCCCGAGGAACATCGTGACCATTCGTCATTTCGAATTCTAACACAATTATGGAAATTAGCTTGCCTTCTTCCGTTATATTCCTATCCTAAGCACAGGTCCTGCGAAATCCCAACGGGACCGAGATTAAAATCGCTCGTAGCAACGAGAGACGTTTCGTGGACCGTTTCAGCTATTCGGGTCAACTCTTGTTCGTCTGTTGGAAACGCCTCGGGACAAAAAGTCCCGTCAACGCTCTTCTGTCGACGATTTTTACGCGAATATTGCAATATTCACGATGCAGAAGAATTCGTCGTGAAAAAGTGATATTTATACGGTTGAACGAGTGGAAAAACTATTATTTATCGTAGTAGTACGGTAGAGATCACAAATTTCTTTTAATTGAATTTGATTGAGTTAGTGGATCACCTACGATTCGCGAAAATGTTTGAACATACAAAACTTTTATGTACATATTCTGTGAGCTGTATAAAACATTTATTTCACTGACGCTGTTAGGAAACACGACTGTCATGACTTACATGGTGAGAAGCTTTGACCGTTAAACTGAAATATTATACAAATATACAAGTAAGTAATAAAAATACGAAATTGTAAAGAAAAGGACAAAGTACTAATTATTGAAGATTCTATTTAATTGATTGGTCATTTCTAAACGACGACCTGTATTAATTATTGTCGAGGTTCTAATTTCACAATGTTTCATCTACTAGCCGTCTGTATCTTTCGCAGGTGAGACAGAAAGAGAAAGAAAGATTGTTCGTTCGTTCTCTCCGTTACGGAAACTTTTACTGGTTATTGAATTTCCGTCGAGTCTGCTTTTCCCTTGCCTCTCTTCGCAACACGCTTGCTCCACTTCGTGGAACTCAAGCAGCGTCGAATTTCGTGCTTTTCCGTTATTCCACTTTGTCGTTTCGACTCGAGCTTCTCTCGTTTAAGGTATTATCCGTGTCGTTTTCTTCGATTAGGCTAAGTTTGTTTCGTTCTCGCGTGGTCTTCAAGGATAAGGTCGTTTTTTCGTCCGTAGTTCGACCTTGGTACAAGATTTACGAATAAATATAATGTAAAAATTATAATAAAAAAGACAAGCTTTATATATATTCTTCATAAAAGAATCATTCAAATTCTCAAAAGTATGGCATTGTAAATCTATAAAATTTCTACCAAAAATCACGAATTCAGAAGCTTTATGAAAAAAAGAGTCTCTAGGATATATAGGTAAATAAATACTTGAATTATTATGAAATTTTTCTTTATTTTATTAATATAAGAAGATCGAAATTCCTTAAGAACCATTATAATTATCAATTCAAACGTAGCTAATATTATAAAACTAGAACTAAAACTTTCCACGCAATTTATTCAATTTACCATTCTATCTTATGTGTCCATTGCCCAAGAAGATGGTCAATTGGTCATTTGGATTATCCCGGTAGTTCTAATGTGAAGAAGCTTCGACGTTTATATTTTACAAAATTCGTTCGCGATAAATGCAACTTCATACACGCGATTACAGAACTTCTGATTTTATCCTTTTGGCGGTGGAATGTTATTTCTGTTACGCAAACATTACCCCATATTTCGCGATATCTATGGAAGGCAAACTGCCTGCGATTTAATTGGCGCTGAAAAGCACGTGACCGCGTAGGCGCGTGTAAGGTTAAAACACACGTCGGTGTTCGCCGGTTGATTGTCCCTAAAAACGTTTACTACGGGGTCGTTCTTCTATTTATCAAACGACTTCCAACAGTTCCAACTACGAGCGTGTTCTCTATTTACTCGGTTTCCTCATGCGAGCAGGAGAGTTCCAACCTGTTCCGTATAGATTACGAGGGTGAAGACCCTTTCTGGCTTATATCCGTCGTGCATGAAGTATCGCGGCCATCGAGCCACGCAAACTTTCATTCGACACAGGCATGATAGGGAACGGCCGGGTATCTCGCGCTAAAATAATCATCGGTGAATTTCGCCGCTGAAAAATTGATCGCCAGTGGTCTGTCTTTTTTCCATTTTCGAACCTCGCTCTCTTTATTTTCAACTTCAAAATTATTAAAAATTGATGCCAGTTCGCCCAACAGATGAACATTATATTCGACCATGTATCGATAGCGATTTACACGATCGTGATGGATATTATGATAAAAACGAGATTCTTCGAAGAGATTTCGTTGTCTACGGGTAAACAAAAGTCGGTGTACGATCCTGTTTCGCTACATGGCACTGCCTGGCCCGCCTGAAATAGCGCGGCCACCATCTAAGATGGTGGTTGGTTGCACGTGCAATGAAAATCGCGTCTGTGCTAGTAAGAATTGGCCATGCGAGTGTATTTCGGTCCGCAGCCTCCACCAGATCGTCACTAACCACCCCACAAGCCTGTCGTTCTCATCTGTTTGTTTCTTTCGAATGATACCTGAACGCACAACGCTATAGCGTACCTAGCCCCGATTGTCAGGTCGGATTTTGTACCTGACCTCGCTTCTTCATACGTTCTCGCGGTCGTGTTTCAAGCTTTCATGGAATTCTAACGAGTCTTGACTTTCGTATCTTCGATTACTCTTTTAGTTTTACTTGCTCTTAGAAATATCAAATTGTACAATTACTCCGACCTGATGTAATTGAATGATATTTTCTATAAATAAGGTGGACATAGCTCGTTATTAATTGTTTCGTATATCTCAATTATTTGATATTTTTGTAACGTTTATGGTTGATTCATTTTTCCTCAAATCGCTGCCATTTCTATATAATCGTTAAAATTTTTCAAAAATTCTACGCTACATTTCGCACGATGAATTAGTGGAAATAGTCCCATATGTTCTGCTTCCTCGATCGGCGCTAAATCATTCGACTCGCGTACGGCCGTATTTATTCGAAACTATTCACCGTTGGCGGTTCGTGGCCGTTAGACGATCGAGAAGCGGCCAAATAAAAGCAAAATTAGACCATCGAATCTCGGTTATTTCCATCTACCGACGTTATCGCGGTGAATCGTGTATCGGAAGGAAGGTCAGTCTATTTGAAACCTATTAATTAAGTACGACGACAGAGCGCGTGTGTAGTCGTGTGAGCTATTATGCGAGGGAGGCGGAGGCGTAAAGCGGCGGAGAAAAAAAAAATAGAAGATTGTCCGCATAAAAAGGAGCCGCGTCTAAAACTGTAACGGACATACTCTCCTCGGGTGGACGATTACTTTCGCACGGGCACGCAACAAACCGTGACGCAAGGCGTTCGAAAAACGGAAATGACGGCAGTTTACAAAGTAGGTGACGCCTGTTTTATCAACGACAGGCAATCCGCCGTTATGATGTTAAACGGGAGAGGCTTTGCACGCCGTGCGAGCATCGGAGGGTTGTGACACGCTCACTAGAGAAAAACTACACAGAACAAAGGAAGAAAAAGCGGATACGAGCTTTCGTTATCCACGCGTGAATCGTTCCCTTCTTTGTGAACCGGGACGAGGCAGCCGAACTGTCCTCGATGAATGGCTCGACTTCGTCGCGCAAACGAGCTCCTCCTGCGACGATGGCTAATTGCATCGTGAGTCGGCTAAGTCCTCCGGGGGTTGTAACTGACGGGTGGATCCGTTGTTCTTCTGTCATCGTTTCCTCTTCGATGGATCTCGAGGGTCGTTTGGCGAGCATTGAGCTTTGCCTAACGAGGGACTATTTCTAGGTATACATCGTCGTTAGAAAGTATCGGTATACTCATTTTTTACAGGATATAGTTTAATTACAATATTACGCGAGTCCACTTTTGATTGCTAAAACTATCAATCCCTAATGTATTACGGTAAATCTACTCCATATTGATGGTAATTTACTTAACGGATAATTTAAATGTATACTGTGTTAATTCCATCGGTACGTTACAATGGAAAATAGAATGATTTGTAAAAATTAGGATTTACCTAGACAAATTGAACGATCACTGTCGCATCGAATGTTACAAAATCCCGCTGGAAACTCGAATATCGCGGAACGAAACTCGAATTTCAAGAGTCAAATTCGTTATGCGAACGCGATTAACGAGCGCGGCACGGAACAATCGATTCGCAACAAGTGTTTACACCAATCGGTCGTTCGCCATTTGTCGCTGCAACATCAACGCTTCCGCGAGTATAATCGACTCTGACCGACAAACGAGCCGTTCCTATTTAAAATGCTAGAGATTTCTCTTATCAAATATAGAACCATTTTCATATATACTTCCTAAATACCTTGCGGGGACTCCTCGTAATTTCTTCGCGCTGTTCCTCGACGGTGCTCGAACACGGGACATTCATGACATTCTACGAATATTTGACCTGCCTTAAAGTTTTCTTGGGAGTACGTTTGAAGTCGCGATAGAAGGTCAAAGCTTGGTGAGAGTCGCGCACGATATATTGACGGGGCGTGGTAGGTTCAAGAACTCTATTAGCAACGTGAGCGTTCGTGAATTGATAGCGAGTCAACCCGGTCCTCTTCTTCTTATACGACAGAGATCGAACATCCTGAGCTTACGCATTATCTTCACACATACACACACACGTTGTTCTAGTCCAGTTATACAAACGCGTACAATCACGGACAGCTGTGTGCGGTAGCATTGGTATTTATAAATAAATGCGTCGGCCACGTGCCACGAGAGAAATGGAATGGCGTTTGGAGAGTGCCTTAACTCGATCAAGAAGCTTAAAACGGTCAGGTCTGGGGGTAGAAGTGACCGCTGGTGGGGAGATCAAGGTGGAAGGAATATGCCAAACGCACGATCTAGCTGCTTCGCACCGAGTCGGCTAATCGTATTTTGTTTGATTTTCTTTGAAACAGCCGGAATTTTGATGGATCTCCCAGAGTTCGAAGTCTTAAACTTCGTCAGCGTTTCTTTGACCGCGAAGAACGGACGATCGGAAACGAGAATGGTGTAAAGGAAGATATAAAAGACAAGGGAAGCTTTTGTTTAGAATTCTGTTGGCAAGCGTTGAACGACGTTTGCTGGTTATTGCTTGAGAGAATTGTTATTTCGAGCTCTCGTGTCTTCGTGAGATAGGGAATTTTGTAATAAGAGGTTACCACGGAAGCTCGGTTCGCTGGCAAACATGAGAGAGACTTGTATATAACGTTAAACTATACCGTACGTTATATGCGTAGAGGAGAGTCTATAAGATCAGCCACGCGTACATGGCCATGTCTTCTGTCACTGTAAACGTTCTATAAACGTTAGAAAATAAAACGAACGAAAATATCTCTGGTTGGCTACCATTAGGGCTTCTTCGAAACGATAAGATTTTTAAATACTTTGCGCCCGACAGCCGATCGACAGCCATGAAATACATTGTTTCTAATTTTAGCGATGGCTCCGGCGCGCGTTCATTGACGAAAGTTTGTGTTGAAAATAAAAATGAACGCTGGCTGGCAGCTTCCGATGGTTTCTCGCCGTTTCTAGTCACGATATGCAACCGGTACTGGATTCTTTAATGGGGGAATCGAGGTAAACCGTTATTAGAACGTATCGATATTATTATTAGACCGTTATACACGTCCCGATAATCTAAGGAACGCGTAAATATTTATGTAATCCTCGTGACGTAAATTTATAACATTGTTGTACGAGTACCGCGGTATCACTCGTGTTGCCAAATGACGTGCGCGTTGCGATCAGAATAACGTAGCTGGTAACTAATGCTCAACGAGGAATCCGACAGAGCCGTAGTGGATTTTTCTTTCTCGTTTAAAATCTGCCTTGCTACACGAATAAAAAAGTGTATTATTAACGCTCACAAAAAATAAACGATATATTAATTTACGACACGGTGTCCTGATCTTCTCAGAGCTATTTATTATCCATTCTACTTTTTCTAGCCTTAATCACCGTGCTACTTTACAAATTATTGCGAATGCGAATATAAATACTGTTGCAATGCTGTTAATGAATCTTTTACGAGCCGCGAATCATGCGCTGAAATGTCGCAACATGTGAAACGTATATTTTTTTTAATATAATTGTATTTGCTATACAATTCGGAATGAACACTATCGAATTGTTCTAAGCCCAATGACATTAATAATACGAAGGAAAGGAAAGAATCTACAAAAAGGAATGGTAATTAGAAATGTTTTCAAAACGACGAGAAATGATGAAATAAATTTCACTCAGGCGACCGGGTGTCCCATAGTGTCGTTTCATCTTCCGTGAATTCCTCGCGTCGACCGTTAATTAAGGATGGTAATTAAACACCAGCAGGCCACTGATACATTCTGGCGACGATAAATCTCCACGACGCAGTTCCTCGTGTTTCAAGGCGTCCTGATGACGCTTATCGGCCCCACAGTGGGTACGTTTATTCCGCACGACAAGCATTTTTCACGTCGACTTTTGGATCCGCCCAATTGACATAGCTATGCTAATTTGAGACTAAATACGCCACGAACGAAGTCGGTCGCAAAGGGAACGCAAATACGATGTGCGAACACTATCGTGAATGATTTTATGTTTGCTATATATGTTTTTGCCAACATAATCATGATAATTATGTTTCGTTACGGTACTAATGAAATTTCTCTCAAAATGTTTTCTATAATACACATAATACACCTATGAAAGTATTTAAAGACTTTTTGTGAGTCAGTCTATATCGCTCGAGGTTTGATATGAAAATAGAAAACACTCGATAAATATTCCACGGCGGGCGCTGTTACTCGTCCAGACATCGAATAAATTAAACTTAAAAGTATCTTACTCTTGTCCGATATATATCTAGTTGTTGCTCCTCGTACTTTCCTCTTTCCTGTTCTGTTTATATCCAACAACACGAAACCGGTTTCAAAACGATCCTTCAGATCATATTTATTCGTAAAGATTTCGCTCAGCGCCAGTGGAACAAGACGTCAATGATCAGACACGATTGAACGCGTAGCTTAAACGTATCGAAAGCCTGGAAGTTAATTGTCCGAAAGAAGCATCCAGATCAATCTTTATTTTACAAAATAATTAATAAATTATCGTAATTGTTACTGTAATTATTATATATAATTTATATATAATTATACTGTAATTATTGTAATTATATATATAAATTATTATCACTATTATATATCAATGTTAATGAATTAACAAGTTATAGATTTCTTTAATCTATATAATATAATCTTACAATTTTCCGTCAAATAAGCTCGCTTGAAAAATGTTACTAACAATATTATTTTGATCGTATAACAGCTCTGAAAATACTAAAAGATACTTTCGATCAAGGGGCGATAAGTAAGCGGAAAAAGAATCCCAGGTCGAACGACCCGAAATAATTTCTGAATAGGTAGATCGATTAGAACCAGACGCTGGGCTTAATTCGTTAGACGCAGAAATTCGCATTCATCACGCGAACATCACGGAAACCGAACTCTTTTACAGGAGAGACACTCGTTTCTTCGTATCTTTGACTTTCCCTCTTTCGTAACGTCGGGCAAGCATCCATTATTTAAACGAACGACGTTCTTGTTCGAGGGTGTGCAGCAGCAGTCGTTCAATATTTATGAACTACGGGAAACGAGGGAATGCTTACGAGATATTCGGCCAGGCTGTGATCGTGATCCTCGCGTAATGAATCGTGTCCCTGAAGTACACGAACTTTAATTAATCGAACCTTTTCCCTCCTTATTCTTAACTAAAAGATTGTGTTTCGCGTTGTTTCGTGTGTTGGAAATCTTACTATACAGGGTGTGCAAATAATCGAGGTACAATCAAGACGAGGATTCTAGAAAATGAAAGTTAAAAAATAAATGGAAAATAAAGAATAAAATATTCTTACATGAGGCTTTATTTTCGAAAAGGTCGAATGTTAAGGATATTCTTTGAATATACCTGTACTTAACTACGTCGTAGACGAATACAGATTTCGATACAGGCCACACCCTGTTTACAAGTAACGTTAATATCATACCCAATATTGATTTCTTATCAGTTTCTGTGCTATCTAAGTACATATCAGCGGTAGATATTAATTTTATGCCTCTTTAGATAAAATTTCCGTTTATTTACTGATTTTGCTTACATTTCAATTTGTGAAACGAGTTCCTTGTAAGACAGAATTTCACGATTACCGAAACATCCTGTATACTGGACTTGTTTTCTTTTTAATATTTAACATCGTAACTCTGCTCTCAGATAAATTTCCGAATACTAGATTATTATCAATCTGGAGAAGTTAGAATTCCGTCCCGCACAAAGATTGTGTTTTCCTTATCCTAATCCTCATCCGTTAGATATTACGAGCGTAATGGAAGGGAGGAAAGTTTTAAGCGCCATCGTAAAATTCCTTTGTTCTGAGCTCGTTTCAGGGATACAAGCTCGATATTTTAACATCGGTGCATGCCGGTTAACCAAGTTATATCGCCGCTCAAAGATAGAAACTCGGATGTTTATCGAATCATCGATATGTATCGTCTCGCATTCCCGGTTCTGGCCGCGGAAACGTCTTGTGTTTCTCTGTGTCCGACTAAGATCCTATTCTACTTCCTTCGTTTCTGCTCAACTTGTTACTTTACGGAGGAAACTCCGATGGATCTCGTTCGACTAAAGAAAGAATCACGAGCGAAAAAACTCTATTTCGTTTCCTTTAATCTTGAAAAGACAAGACGTCTCTTGTTCGCTGTGAATCGTCTGTTTCTGAAAATAAGAAACAACAAGCGCACACGAATGGCCGGGGTAGTTCATTCAAAATCGCTTTTCCAACAGCGTAAAATCAAGCCGTGTTCGCATCACCGTGTTTTCTTTACTGAAAGACTTGTAGGATCGTTCCTCTCGCCATTCTCCACTCCTAACTTCGCTGATTGCGGGATAATCTCTGTGAGAGCTCTCACGGTTTCAACGAGAGGCGATAAGAATCGTATACAAAAAAAGCAGGAAAGGTATCTCGGTAATCAGTGCGTGAAAAAATGCTCTTCTACAGTGCGCTAAAAAAAGCAGGTAACATTTATGTGGTGTGATTTTAGACATCAAGACAATTCAAGATATCCATTATCATTCTATATGGCTATCGATGTATTTCTAGCGTAAAATTATTAGATTGGTGAATATTAAATGTCATTTATTTCTACATAAATTTTCTTCATTGCTTTGATATTCAAATTCACACCACATGAATATCGCGTATCTTTTTTAACACTCTGTATATGTCTGATTTTTCTGCTTTTTCTTTTTTTCGTTTCCATTACATATGCTTTTTTCTCCTTTTCGCTTATGAAATCCTACTGGCTATATCGTAATCGCTTGTAAACGTTGCTCTTTGATTAATTTCCACCGTTATCATGGAGGCGGAAGAGAGAGAAACAGAGAAAGAGAGAGAGAGAGAGGGAGAGGGAGACAAAACAAATCACTGGCGTTTTATCTCGGCGAGAAATCACCTTTTAACGCGAACCGCGCTTCTTCCGTTCATACGGTTTCCACGACTGCTGGTCCCACGTGTAAAGGGACAACAGAACCTCCTCGAATTAATTCCCTGTGCAAATTGTTATGTAAATTAGACACCCTCTAGACTTCTCCGTCTATTGAATTTTTATTCAGAGATCTTTCTTTAGTTTCATTTTCCTTTTCTTCCATTAGAAAAGAAGGAAGAAATATTGTTGGGATCCGGTCGAGAAACGTGAAAGACCTCGTTCATTTGCTTGATCTTTTTTCTCTTCACGTTCTCTTTTAACATCGTAATATCGTGCAATTATTCAATACTCGAGAAAATGATCGATAGCATTGACCAACAATCAAAAGGTTCAAACAGGAGGGTGAATTAACGCGGTCTGCATGGATTGCTTTAAAGGTGGAGCGCGTCTAACGGATGCTATGGTAAGTATAATCATGATATTTGCACGATCTTGTCCTTCTCCACGCGGTTTGCACACACATGCGCTTCCACATTTCACACTCTATGCACGCGCCTTTACACAGCTGGTGCCTGGCTACACTTCGACGTGGAATTATTTTCTTCATTCTACTTATTTTGCTTTGTGGCTTTGTAATCAATGACCTTGAAAGCGTGCATTTCAAGAAACACTAATATTTAGATTGAGGATTTTTACGCATTTCCGACAAATTTGAAGGTATGCGCAGAATATTAAAAAGTATATGAAACATTCAGAGTATAGTATTTTCGTTATAATATTAAATACATAGATGAAACAAAACTCTATTCATATTCCTCCTTTTTTACTTGTTTTCATATAATTATGAATTTCTATCAACGACAAACATCCACAGTAATTCGTATTAATCATTATTTTAATAATTCTTTATTTATTTACAATAAAATTATCTCCTACATCGTCGGAATATTTACGATCGTCCGTAAACCTGCTATATCTCGTTTAATCGGATGAAGCTACGTATAAACTGTGAAAAGGTTTGATCCGGTGCATTGTAGAAGAAAGATCCAAAAGTAGAAACAACTGCTTCTATTGTTATCGGCCGTATCAGCACGCAGAATAGAAACTTTCTGCATATCTTCCTCTGGTAATTCAGCACCTTTCCCGAGGCCAAACTTGGCTGAGATTTTCGTGTTACACGCGCACGTGTATTTGGAATATACCGTGACGTATTTTCTCAGTGTTTGCGCGTGTTTTTGTGTTACATTGCACAGCTGCATCGCAGATTTCCATCGATCTTTTAATGATCTTTTAAGTCAGCAATCCTCGGGCGTGTAATCAATCATTCGAACGGTTCGCGGATCTAAACGTTCGAATGGTTACGAAAAGAGATGGATAGAGAAAGAGACACAGTTATTCAACCGTTAATTTGGTTTTGCGCACGAACGAGGACCAAAGCGCAGGAAAATAGCGAGCTTGTAACAGGTATGGACCTATGGATAGTTGACCGGTTAATTGTCTTCGGTTCGGTCGAGTAAAATTTACTCTAAATTTTCCTTGTCCAATTTTAACCTGTCTTTCTTCAATTTTCTATATTTTTCAAGCGGTTCAATCGTCAGAAGCTGTAGATATGTCAATCAGCTGAATCGTCTAAAAAATTCTAGATAGAATCATTCATATTCAAATTAGATATAAATCTCGAAGATCCGCTAAAAATTGTTCCGCTGTTCTCGATTTGAAAATAACATTTCAATGCACCGAAACTGTAATGAATTTTTCCATACGGAAGATAAGTTGACTCAGTTGATTGTGAAAAACTATGGGCCAACCATACTGGAATTACCTAAAAATTCTAAAATTAAAGAATTATTCACATCAGATTCTTCTATCTAAAAGGGAAACTGTGTACCACTCTAACGAAGGGAAGTCGTCACAAAGCTCCACCTACGCATCCATGATTCCTAATTGCCAAAAGCGGCACGCCGATCGTCAATTTCGAGAATTTCGCCTACAAACCATCGTATTCGCGACGCGACTCGAATAAGAAGCGGCCTGGCACAGTCACGTCATCTCGGACGTGCGTACAGTACACGCGAAAATAGCACGATCATTCGGTCGGAATTGGTCGCACGATGAGTTTTCTCGGCTCGTTGATTCCGTGAGACGTCACGAGACATTGGTGCACGTGCTAATTAAACGTGTTTCGATGGAATTTAAAATGTTCACCGGGCATTTCGTATTCCGTACAACGATCCAGCAGTTCAGTTTCCTTGGTTTACGAGCTACGTTAGCTTCAATGGCGTCGTAAACGAGACAACAGGCACAAAGTGAACTCGTCCTTTTAAATCTTCCAGCTACGTTTACGTTCGTCTCGTATGTTCTTATCGTAACGACAATCGGTAATGATCTCTAGAATATTGGTTCTACCTGTATTATCCTTGGCTCATTCTCTGTTACTGTGAATTTTTCTGTCTCCCTCTTGCTCTCATTTTAACAAACGAAAAGACTTGCAATGTTTCAAAAAAATTTTTGTGGTTTGTGAAACTGGTCTTCTTTTAACGTAGCGTATCCTCTTCGTAAAACCATAAAAAAATATGTATTGATTTCATTATTGTTAATTAATGAAAAGTAATTTTTTCACAGACTAAAAAATATTCAGTGCCATAAGGTATAAAAGAAGAAAGATTAAAACAGTTTCTACTGAGCTTTACAATGTTAGGAACATTAGCTTCCTGCTTTAAAATCTTACGGTTACAAAAGCATTTTTCCCAACATTTAGACATGTTCGCCAGTCATGCTGGAAAGATAAGTCATCAAAACTGATGGTCTTAAACTTGTTGCTAGTAACTTTGCTCCAGAAGCTGTTCCACGAAAGTCCCTTTAATCACTCGAAATACCGCGTGGCGTGTAACTGTAATGAAAATAAACAGGACAAGAAAGAAGAAAATCCAAAAGGTTCGAACGGCGCGTACAACATCGTTTAGCGTTTCTTTGACGAGCCCGGAAAACGCAGAAACGTTTTTTTTAGATCAGGCTGGTTGCGTAATATAATTTTCAAAAACGTGTCACCTTTTGCACGCCCCTTGTCGTGCATGGCTAAGAAACTTTCTCGAATGTATGAAAGGCAGAAGAAACATTCACGAGGAGAGGAACGTCCAGAAGTTGAAACGCAATGGCAACGTTTCTCGCGTGAATTCTCATAAAAATTAGGACATTGGTTGCTCGGATAATTCTTAATTCATTAAACAGATGAAACAGCTTCCTTTTTTGCCTAATTTTGACAGGAATACAGTGACAATTTTCAACATTTATAGAACATTCTAGTGTATTATTTATAAATATTATTCATAGAAAATTTGTATGAATGTATTATGTGTGTGTTTATATGTCTATACGAATCCTTTTGAATTTTCATTCATACTATTATAATGATACACGACTATCATGAATACAGCGATAGAATTTGAAACCAATTTGAAATAATAATAATAAAATAAAATAATAATAGTTACAAGCCGTTTATTGCAAACGTACACTTAGCAAAAAGTAAAGATACATTATGAGTAAGTTAAAGGCTTAAATATGTATAGGTATTCCTTACTGAGATTGCATTTACACAACTTACACGCGTTATTTCACTGTTCGGCGGCTAATGGGTTAAGTAATGATTTTACAGGGCGAGCGTACATCATCGTCCGCGTTTCTTCCTTGACAGGAGGGCGCCGTGAGATCAGAAAACGCGGGCAGCTGGCTCGTTTGGCTCTAAATAAAGCGCTCAAGTGCGGCAGGCGAAATGAAACGCAATAAAACTTATCCGCACCACTGGCGCGTTCCTTTCTCTCTCTCCAACTTCTGTCTCAGCTCCCTCGTCTCTTTTCTAAATCCTCATATTTTCTCGTTTCCCTTCTTTTCTCATTTTCACCCTTTCACGACTCTCGCCGTGCCTTCTTCTCTACTTTTCCCTCACGCTCCGATATTTCATCTCTTCCTTCCAAATTGCTTCTTTCCATCGTTCCTTCCTTCTAGTTCTTGTTTTTCTTTCGAACTCGGTCTTATTGTTCTTCCCTTGCCGCGATTGTTTCCATTCTTCCGTTCTTCCGCTCACGTTCGAAGTGAAATTAATATACAGGGTGATTAAAAAGTGGAGCAACCGACTATTCTTTTTTACGATTTTCTTTACTGATAGTTACAGAAAAGTCGCGCAAGCATCGCCGATTATTCTTGTCACTGACTTTAAATGATCAGAAAGATGACAGATCTGGGGAATTCTTAATATTTCAAGATATCTTGAAAATTGAAAAATGTTAAACAGAGCATTTCAAATAAAAAGGACAACTAATTTAGCTCAATTGTGTAATAAGGTTCAACAGTAAGCAAAAGATATGTTTTATGACTGAAGGTTTTTGTTATCTAAGCACTTCTGTAAATTGTATGTCATATATTTCGTTATGTGTTTTTAACGAATACGGTTCTTCCTTCGAGATTGCAATTATATCTGGTAAAATCCAAGATTTCGCGATCGTTTCCCCATGTAATTTCGTAGTTCGTTATCTACGGGTATCATTATTTTCAGGAGTAATCCTGAACAGTATGTCGATGCTTTGTATCACTATCGATCGATTCCGGAATATTAAGCCAACAATGTAATACTCTCTAAGTAGCACAACAATTTCCTTCCAACATTCGGTTATCCATTTTAGCAACGTTTCATCAAATCCTATCGAACAATATTATTATGAAATTCTCGTTAGAACTGAAATTAATATTTTGTCAATGAGCGAGCAATATTCACAAATAAAAGGAAAAACATGGTATGATCTGTTAAATGTTCATTCGTAATTAACTTGGTCTTGGTTTTCAAACAATACGTAAAAACTATGCGTTTACCAAAGTTCTCAATTGAATTAATATTATTAGTAAAACCATTTTTTTTTTTTTTTGAAACTAGGTTTTCTCGATACCTCGGTGCCTTAAATGAAAAAATTCCATAAAATAGTTTCGAATTTTTCGTACCACACCTTATATAATATTTTCTATGTCTCTTTTCTTTTTCTTGATATAGACGAATATTTTGTTCTCCATCACCGTGAAAATAGTTTCTATAAATGGATAGGGGTTGATCGAAGGACGAGACGAAAAAACAGATGTGCCGATCGACGACATATTGAAACAGAAGATTTGATCAATCGCAATTTACTCGTTTATTTCCCGCTAGCGATCCTTCTCTTGCGACGAGGGTCGAAGGTCAGACAGTGGTACAAGAGGGTGATGGATTTTGTTGATCGAATAAAATAAAAATAACGAAGCTATCTCCGTGGAGCGATTAAAAGGAAGAAAATGATCATCGAAGGGAACATTGTTTTCGTCGTTTCCAAGTCTGGAGATTCTAAAACGATGAAATCATTGGCACGGGGGAGTTGCTTGGTAGTATCGATTTGTCCAAATCCTTTCTATAGTAGTTTTCATTCGTTCCGAACACGAGGTCAACCAAAATAATACTTAACATGGCTCTATTCTATTTCGATTGAAGTGTGGATATATTATGCGTGGTTCGTATCGATTATTTAGAACGAGTATTAAATACTTTTCTACGAAGTGTTATTTTATCGAGTAAAAGTTTAATATTAAAAACAGGTTTATATAAAAAGTATAATATTGCCGATATTACCTTATAGAATACCAAATTGACAAAAATATTTCATACGTGTCTATTTAATGTCTTCAAAGTGTATAAAAATAAATTAGAGTGTCGAATTCAACGTTTTTCAAGGATAAATTTTCATCGATGTTGGGTGAATATGATTCACCGTGACTTATAATTAGACTACGGATGTTTATGTATTTATCGGAAATTTTTGGCCGCAAGAATGTACAGAAAGTACATGATACACAAAAATACACAAAATATCGATTTACAGGGTGAAACTTTTTTTTATCGAAGTTACTCATAAAGCTATGAACTTGCATAAACATCTAGAGTCTATTTGTCATTTCATTTTTTAAATTTTGTACTTCGTTTAGTTACTTAATCATTTCCTTTGAACCTCTATTTTCTATTAACACAGCGAACCTAACCCGAAACTTTGTAACAACACTTCCTTATACGATACGTTATACGACCAAACGACGACTTGACATTTTATCGATACAAGGTAAAAAACGCACTATCGGCTCTCCTAGCGAGCCATATATTATACTCGAGAGGTGAACGTCCAAATTTCACGTTTCACTAACATAGGTTACATAAAATCGATGACACGCTATCCCTCTGACACTTTTTCCTTCCCATTCGCTAGCTCATATCCACGTCGTCGACGACGCTCGTCTTTCCTACAGCCATAGATCGCCTGGATTTATTTCTTTTTCTTTTCTAGAGTCACGGCAGTGTTTCCCGTACGTGTGCGTACGCGAATCGGGGTCGATCCGTGGACTCGCTCGAAATGCTACAACGGCCAGGGAAAATAGTTGGAGTGTGAGTCACACGATTTTATCGCGGCCAATCTAAAAGTTACTTTACGAGCCGTTGTGGACCACCGACCGTCACTTTGCATTTCCATGGATCGCAGAAATGCTACACGATGGATATTAAATAAAGCCGTCGGAAACGCGGAAAGGAACTGATTTTTATTTCAACTGTGACTTCGCACCGTTTTCATGTTGCTTTCGTGTCTTTTCTCACACATCATGCCGTACTGTTTGCTGTTTTCTCACCCTGGCCTAGGAATAAGGTTAAAATTGCCTCGGGGACACCGGAGAAATTTCGATTGACAAGTCGAGCGAATGGAAATCCCGATTTCCCCTCGAGGGATCAGAGTCGCATTGAAATTACGATTCTTTTGTGAAAAGATACTCGTATCACGAGATTAATCGACGCAATGACGTATGAAAGAAAGCATAGAGATGGAATATAAGGCTTAACCTGTTTGAAGTCGGTGACGCATTACTGATAAAAACAGCCAATAACACAGGTTTCTAAAAGAAATTTTTATTATCAGCTACTATTAAAAACATATTTTAAAAAAGCTATCTGGGGAAATACGTTACTGAAACGAAGTAATAGACGATGTTACGTAAAGATTAAAGCAAAGTTTTATGCATATGATGCATATAATGTGCCATCACAGATTAATTTAGGAATCAATGACACATGTATTCTTTCATTCCTCGGGTAGGACAGAAATCATCTAAAATCTAAAACATATATTTTTCATCTCCGAAACCTTGTCACTTATTTCATTTCTCTACATAAATGGAACAAATTCGACTTCGAATGAATAGTTCGGATTAATTGTAGGTCAGGTGTTTGTTGAATTAGTGGAGGTTTATGTCCGATTTCGTTAGCACGTGACTTTAAAACATCGACTAACCGTACGAATGGAAATACCTTCAAAGGTTAGAATTATAGGATTCCAGATATATAGCTGGTAACGCGACACGCACTGTCATCGCACGCAACTCGTCGACACGCGACGTTAATTAATGCGAACGTTTACTTATTTATTTCTATCCTATGAAATTACTGTCTTTCATCAAGCATGCACAACTTCATTAAGAACTTAAATCGTTATAATAATCTTATCGTTGTGATTTATTTCACATTATCATCTTTTGATAAAAGAGTGACGTAATTAAGAAAAATTCCTTATTAATTAAGAAACACGTAAGATTCTTGTGTAGTGTGAGTTACATATATATAATAAATGCTATAATATTTTATTATACAGGGTGGTTGGCAACTGGTGGTACAAGCGGAAAGGGGGTGATTCTACGCGAAAAAAGAAGTCGAAAATATAGAATAAAAATTTTTTTTTAATTTTTCTCTTTTTTTTTAAATTCTTCCATCGAGACAACGATCTACAGTGAGATCCGTTATAACGAGACGTGATAAAGTGCACGCGTACCGAGCGAAAATTCAAAGTTGATTTTCTCGAAAACAAAGCCTCAAACGAAAAATTTTTACTCTATATTTTCGACTTCTTTTTTCGCGTAGAATCACCCCCTTTCCGCTTGTACCACCAGTTGCCAATCACCCTGTACAATTATAACATTGCTATGCTAATACACAGTTGGATTTTTTGATATATAGAAACAACTTCTGTAAATACTTCAAAACTGACAATTTTTTAGGTAAATCGCTCATCTATCAAAAGGACGATATAAAATATCCATAGGAAATTTGTCTTCGATCTCAAAGATTTTCTTCGCGAATTTAGATTAATAAATGAAATATCAAATTATTTGATACGAAATCGAACGAATATCTATGTTTATTGATTATTAAAGCAGTGGAAAAGCTAGTCATAAAGATGGTCGTGTTGGCTATACTGCCAAATTGGCAGTGTTCCAAATTTCGTGCGAAAAAGAGACTACGTCTCTAGCAGACAGATTAGTAATTAAAGTACTTATTAATAACTACAGGATTAAACGCAAAAAATTCGAATGGCGGTTCTCATCGGTTAAGTGGGATCAAAGTTCGTCGAGGAATCGACAGCTTCGAGTCGATTAATCCGCGTCGAGATCAATCCCGGACACGTGGCTTGTCACTTGGAGTTGACACAGATTTCCACGAGTTGCTTCGACACCCAGGATACGCCGTATCCTTTGATCTGTTTCTGACAGCTTTATTTCGTTCCTATTACGCGTCAACCTTCCCTACCGCGTTCTCCAATGGTTCGTATTATTTTGCATTTCGCCTGAACTTCTTTCAAGCGGTAGGAGATTCTGTTCGTATCGAGTCAGACAACGAATAATTCGCTGCCTTCTCCATGCTCGAAAAATGTACAATTTTGTACAGAAATTGTAATTAATTTTCTAGACTTTCATTTTTTAAAAATTATAATTTTCAAACTTTGCACTTGCGATGTAATGCTACTCTATTCATTCTTCATTCCATTATTAATAATCCCATTAAAATAATGAGTCCCCCTTACATTAATTATTTATCTCTCAAATATTTATCAAGCCTTCTTTAAATTGTTTTTAAAATAGCATGCTTCGCGGCATAAAGTACCACAGAAAAATTACAATAAGAAATGGTTTATATAAACGACGCATCCCATTCAGCCCTTTTTAATATACCACACTCGATATCTCCGCCCACGTACGATGCACAAAATGCACGTAAAAGGAGCGAAAAACCAGCGTTCTTTCAATATAAAAGCACGATTAAAGTAGAACTCACCGCTGTCCGCGTAGGTCTCTGAACCGTATCCATCCTGAAGTCCACTCGCCCACGTGCCCTCGTACCTCGCCGTGGACGTGGTCGATTGTCTGACACCGTATCGACCCTTGAATCCTTGAGACCATTCGCCGCGATAAATCCACCGTCCACGGGTCTCCATGCCCAGACCGTGGCGTTTCCCATTCTGCCACTGGCCTTCGTAAACCGATCCACTGAAATTCGATATTGTTGACGAGTGATAATACGATATAAGATGTTCTCAGAAAATCAGTCGCTTGCGTTTCGCCCCTTAGCCTCGATGCACCAGAGTAATCAAAGACACTTTCCGGACTTGTTGCTCTTCGTGATTCAAACTGTTTTGCTAATTGGGTTTGTCTCGTGTTTCTTACAGCTTTGTATTGAAAGGGAAGTTTCTTTCGGAGAGATAAGGCTCGTCGAAGGGTGAACAAGATCTCTTTAATACAATTTTGTGTCATGGAGATCGCTATTTAGAGAATTTGGAATATATGAAAATTGTTAATTTTATTGACACTAAAATTATGAGAGCGATGAGAATGAAAAATTCCTAATATTTTATGGAAGTTTTATAGGTTTAGAACAAATGATTTCTGAAAATTTAAAAATTGCTAACTCTTTTTTTTTTAATTATACACATTTGCTAATATATATGCTTTTTTAACGATTTGAATGTATGGATAAAACTTTCTTTGTTTAAATCGTATATTTTTCCGATAGTTTTGATTGATAGAAATGATTGATACGAAGTCACCTATTTGAAATATATGAATGTATGAACTGTTGTGTTTTTTTTATAGATTATAGACTGTTGGTTTGCGTATCTTTTATAAATCTGATCAACAAAAGTAACAGGAATTATATGAAACAAATCAGATTTTGCTAGTCAGCTTCCAGCATACAATCGATACGAAAGGAACTCGTTATCGAAATGCTCTTTGGTCTTTTCAGCAGCTTTTATCGCGTTCAAATTCGAATACCCGTACGCTTTTCCACACAACAAATACTCGGTGCTCAAAGACGAATATGTTTCGCACGAGTGGATCCTCCTCGACTTCTGAAGGGAAAAAGAAACAGATGCTTCGATCTGAAGGAGCGATTTTCCTTTTTGTGTTTCATTCGAAGTTGCAATGAAGAATCTTTCTCTTCTTCGATATTGCGCCATGCGAAGAAAGACCAAATTCTTTGTTGGTTTTGTCGCTAACACATATACATTTCTGTATATATAAAAAATACGTCGCAACAAATGTACTTTGTTCTTTTCACGGGAAAGATATACGTTTTTCATAAATATTTATTTGACACAGATAGCTTCTCATATAAAAAGAATCACGATTACTCATAGTTAAAAATCAGTTTCTATTATCTTTGGTTCTTTATCCTTGATACTACGGTTGTTTATGTAAATTCTTATTTTTATAAATAAAATTAGTCGAATAAAATCTAAACTAAAATTTATTTTATTTTATTATCTTATTATTCTAGTATATTTGTTAGGTAACTCGTATATGTTTGTAACTTATATATCTTCACGTTTAGGTTTATTAACCGTTCTTTTCTTTCTTCTACAATGTGGTTTTTGGCGACATTATGGCTAGAGATTATTCGAAAATTACGGTTCCACATTCGCGACAATATTCACACACCAGTGTCGCTTGCACACAGTTCCAGAGTTCATTTTAATTAACAAGGGACGAAGATTGAAAATCGTATTGATATCGAACATCGAAAACAACCGCTTAGGAGAAACAAAAAATTGACAAGTCGTTGATATTCGCCATATGAATGAAGTTGCAACATTTCCCTGCGAATAATTTGAATTCTTTATTTTCAAACAACTGGAAATAAAACCTCTGACGTCATTTACTTGACCCATCATTTTATCTTATTGGATCCTTTTTCAGAAATCTTGTTGAATATAGAAATATCGCAACATAAACTTAGTACAGTCATCCACCTTATCAACGAAACAATATTTCTTCTTAATTTCAAGAGTTATCCGATGACTCACAAGGATGCTATCTATTTCCACCAGAAATATAAACATAAAGTTTCCCACTTTATTATAACCAATGACAGAGATAATTGCCGAAAAATGGTTCCACGTCATTTGTGGTCTCGAGTTCGTCATCAACGAAAGGCAGCATCGTAATTTATCGGGCATCCCTAGGAAAACGTGACTTGACGAAGACCTTGCTCCAATTTAGACGGAAACGAAACGACGGAATCTCTCGGCCCAGATACGTGGTCGCGAGAAACATAAGTTCCCCATCTTTGTCCCTTCTCCTTTTTTCCTCTTTCTATTTTCTTTCCACGGTATTTCCACCCTTTCAACGTCGCCAGCGACGCACTCTGATCGAGAGAAACCAACACCGAAACGTGGCGAGAGTATTAAAAGAAGAAACGACCACAGTCGCGCTGGAAGATCTTTAATACCCTCTAATTGCTCATTACAATTATAGAATGACCTTGTTTGAACTGTTAAACACATGCACGATAGCCATCCGATAAGGTTTAGTCAGTGTAATTAACGATTAAAGTGGAACGATCATTTTCTATTTTAATTATTCTATGATCCTCATTACTGCGAATTGAATCTTGGAATTGATACTCTATGTATACATCTGTCACGATATTAATTTATGTAATTCGAAATTTTGAAGCGACTCTTCTTTCGTTTTTCTCTTTTTCTGTTTTATATTGTTTCAATGATCATGCAAGATAATTTGGTAATTTAAAACAAACGAAAAGACAAAGACAAAATCGATCAAGGGACGAAAACGTGTTGTTATATCTCAATTAGAAACTTGTTCGACGTGCGTGACTTTGATTCGCGATACGATCAAACCCAGACCTTTCGAATGACATTTTTCTGTTACGTGAGGTCACGGAATCCACAACGTGTTCTCGTAATTGTAACATGACTGGTTAACGTGGTTAGTTAATCGATACGCATAAAACGCACGAAAACATCGTGCTTATCTACCACCTTTTAAGGAGGTCACGAATTCTTCGATGGATACTCCAACTTCGCTAATATCGAAGCCAAAATCCGAAGAATTATAAGTTATCGCTGTCAAAAGTGTAGATAGAAATTTTCCATTATTAGTAAACTGCGAATATGTAACTAAAGTAAATGGAACTGACCTAATTTAAAACCGCTAGCAGGAAACCTTCGCTTCTCTCGAGGCAAAAGAAAATTTGCAATAGGATCTGTAACATGGAATTTGAATACACAGAGACGAACAGACAGTTTTGGTATCTGGATGTTTGGGATGGTTCAGATGTCCCAATAACTGACATTCGATAATATTGGTATATTCTTGAACAATCCGAAGTTTCGATGCATCAACGTGACCTATTATCCGAATAGTCAAACCCTGGCTACCGAATGCTTCAAGGATCTACGAATTATTTATGATTTTTGACAGGGTGACGAATTCAGGATTGTTCCAAGTCCCGCGAAACACTCTAAATATAGTAATTTCGAATTCGCGGTGATTCTTTTCGTTTCGGCCTAATCCCGAGTGTTCCCATTGATGAACACCGTCGTACTAAAAATACATAAAAATGTGGGTCAATTCCCCTATACGTTGAAACGTGCGTGTGTCAGCCGATGTTAATAACACTTATATTTACGAGCTCTCGTTGCACTGGACTATTTAAAGCTGCGTGACAAAATTTCTTCCGGAACGATCGACGGCTCAAATATAGTCGCGCAACTTACAACGTTACGCGGTCCCGTGGAAAAGAATCACCGAGAGAAATGTTTCTACAATTTTTATCACAGAAGCTTATTACACCATCTTGTTTTTATTTATTTATGAATGAGGCAAAAAAGAAAAATGTCTTTGATGTAAGAACGAGCGAAATATATCTAGTGATTATATTTCATTTCATCAAATTTTTGCCTTGTCAAAAATCAGATCTTCTCTAGAAGAATATTAGACTGTGAAAGTGATACATATGGTAGCATTGTTTGTTATTTGAGCAAACTATAGATAAAGTTAACCGCTTTACTGATCGCAAAGATAATTATTTTTTATTTTTCTTCTCTAGACGAAACTAGACAGAGATTTATTTTATCTTCGAAATACCAGAACGAATATATTATAGTTTTGCATATCATACGCGGCTTATATATTTTGGCATTTTTATTACCATAAATGTAATCTTGATATTGCTATACGTCGTCGCAAAAATCCTTTCGATAAATACGAACGTTATATATTATTATATTCTATATACATTGATCTTATTTGAAGAAGAAATGCTCTTGTACCATTGAACACAATCGAAAAATCTCTCAAGAGGCGATTGAACAGGAATACCATTGAAAAACGAATGAAAATAAGCTTCTATGATGAACCGAGGATTATTTTCCCCCTGTTAGAGCCGTTGGCTGAAAGTCCTGGAAATTTGGCGAAACGATTGTTTGTCGCGTCCGTGAACTAGGTCCTAACCGCTCGGATCCCACTGACCCGGACTCGTTGTCCTTGCACTCGATGACCTACTTTCAGGATCGGGAGATTCCCGCCCGGCCCCAGGTATATACCGAGATACGTGTCAAGGTCTCCCGTTTATCTGGAATTCACGCCGTTAGAGACGGTTCCCAAAGATAGAGTAAAATCAGCTAAATTCCGTACGGCCAGGCTAAATGTACGAATTTATCATCTCACTATTCGATGACGTCTACTAGTCGAAATCGGTTCACGCTTTCTTTCCACAAAAATGCATTGATAATGCGACTGATAAATGGAAACATCGTTATTGTGACATTTATGGTTACTATTAAGTGACTATTGTATTGCGAATAAGTCATAACGTTCAGAGTTGCTTTTCCACATAACAACGAGACCAAATCCTCATCACTCAAATATCAACTCTGGTCATCTCAACTATAACGTTTCAATGTGCTCGTTAAAGAGCTCTACGTTTCCTCTTTGAGCGAAAACCTTCATCCGTTTCGTGGTCGTTTATCTGGATCTGTGTCGTCTTTAGGATTCAGAAGATGAGGTTTACGGGTTCTTTCTGCCTCTAGCGATGTATGTAACCCGTGAAAGCTCTGCTTTTGCTTTTGATAGAGAAGCTTCCACTACCTAATTCTATATTACAGGCTGTCTATATTTAAGAAAACGATAGTTATATCATTCACGTACGACGAAATGGTAGATGAGTTGGAAGAAATTTGATCGAATAGAATCGATCGTTTCAAGTTTGGACCGTGTTTGTTCTATCGAGAGTAATTATTTTAGTCCTCTTGCGAGTCGAGGAGATTTAGCTTTCGAGACAAGAGAACCGAGTTTGAAAGCATTCGACCGCGATCGAGATATCGATGCTGTGCCGGTGTATCCCCGAAATACTCGGGCATGCACGCTCCAGCAAGAACTAACGAGCCTGAACCAGTTTCATTTACACGGATGCCTGTTTCAAGTGTTTATTATTCACCGAGAATCTTCAAAATAGAAAGACGAGTGACAGCAAGCAAATCTAATGTCTGTTTTTGTAGTTAATGGAAAGGCAATTAGAACATAAGGTAAAGATTGTTCTAGATAAATTGAAAATGAATAACGTTTTTATTAATTAAATTCATGATGATTAATTGATTTGACATCGTTCCGCTAATTGAAGACGGTTTACGATCTGGATAGTAACAACGTACACGGAGATTGGCTTAACCGAGAAGATCAATTTTAATCCGTAACGAACAGAGAGGGCATTTGTGGTTTTAAATCGTTGAAGGCCAGAATTTCAAGAGTTGCGATGTCTTTGTAGTATCTTAGACGAAGTTTCCAAAAGATCCGTTTTATCGGAATTTTAATTTAATCCACATTATTAATGTTTAACTATAAACCACTAAGAAATGATTTTCATATATAAGTTGCATTTAATGATCGTCCTTACGTTTATTTTATATCGACGCATTTTGATAAAAAAAAAAAAAAGAAAAAGAACAGAAAGAGCCCGTATATCAACATCCTAACGGAATAACTCAGGATTCTCGAAAAAAAATAAGAAACCCGATCAAAATTCGCCGGAGAGAGTCGAGAAAAGCGGCGCTAGTAAGCGAGGCAAGGGGCGAATAGAGCAAATTGAAAGCATGCCAAAAATTAATAAGAATCCAAAGGTCTGGTCTCACCTAGGCCAGGTGTAGACACCGGAGACCTCGAAACCAAAGTGCCAGCTACCAGAGTATGCACCTTGGCCCTTGGGTCCCGTACATACGCCGTGTCCATGAGCTTTCCCATCTTCCCAACCGCCGCAGTAGGTGCCGCCATCGTCGAAATCGAATCTGCCACCGTTAACCTGGGCACGATTAGACGCCGCCGTGGCGGTACCTGTCGCTCCAGGTTGGGCAGTGCTTATGCCACCTGTTTGAGGCAATTCGGCACCACCTGCCACCCCGTTCGGCGCTGGCTGTTGCTGCATCTCTTAACACCACTTTCTAGTCTTCCACCACCACCTCCTCCTCCACCACCAACTTGTTTCCTCACCACCCACGTCGTAATCTTTGCCTTTTTCTTTTTCTTCCTCGTCGTGATTGTGGTCGTAGTCGTAATCGTTGTGGTTGTCGTGCTCCTTATCGTCGTCTTCGTCTTCGTCGTCTTCGTTAGTGTCGTCGCGCTGACCCGTTACCAAAAATCGCACGCGCCTCGTCTCCCTGCTGAACGTTGCTCCGTCATCCTTCCTTCCTTCCACCTCCACGGTTCTTCTCGTTTTACGCGTACCACCAACGGACCTCTGCAAGATCACACGAACAACCCTTTGTTGATCACTCCAAGTCGTCGACGAGAAACACTGATCGCGTCAACTATTTTACTTAGCCACGTGAAAACTCGCGTACGCGATTATGTCCGATGTCTTCGCACGGGAGCGCGGGGTCGTCTTAAAGAACGATTCGAAGAATCGACGAGACTCGAGCGCTACTATGCTCTAACGAAGAGATTAGGGTAAATTTCTCTGAACCAGCATGGTCACGCGTTATCGATCAATGATCGACCGGTTGGTTATTTGGATGTCAAGGATACGGTTTTTCTTTTCTTTGTGTACGATCTATAAATACGAAATTCAGCCCGAAGCGAGGCTAGACGAGAACGCTCTAGGATTCGACACGGGTTAATTTTAGTTGCCGTTGGTCGGACAGCAACGGACCTGAAAGGAACATCATCGCCGCAAAATCTCGAGTCTCGGCAATACGAACTACGATCACAGTTCACAAAGACGATCTCGTGACTCCCCTGCGAAACGGCTTCGACCGGCTTCCCGTGGCCTTGAAACACTTGAGGACACAAGGAGAATCGATACACCCGTACGATCTCCTCTGTAGCACCGTGCGTCGTTTTACACGTTCGATACTTTCGTCGATTTCTTATTCTTTGCACTTCCTTTTTCTCCTCATCCCTACGTTTTTCACCACTATCGATCGACAGGGTTCTGGCGATTCCGCTAATCGATCGCCGATTATCCTTCGAGCCTAACACGCGCTCGACTCGCACGCACACGCAGCCATTCGCACGCACTCGCCACCGTAAGCAGCCAGTTTAAATGCGGCTCAGATTCCCTATCGAGTCAGCAGCTGATTTCGCGCCACGCGCTACGAATCCGCGACAATCGATAAAAGGAAAGAGAGAGAGAGAGAGAGAGAGAGCGTTTTCTCTTCTGCTAATTCGCCCCAAAATCGACGATTCCGATCAACGTTCCATCTAGATCCGATCACCTGTGGTCAGTCGGCACTACGCGAACGGCACAATCGACGATACACTTTCGAGTTTTTCCGAATATCAACGTAGTAGTATCCGTCTCCAGGCATTCGATGGACAGTCTTAATACCAGGAGAGGATGCAGCAGGTTTTTCGTCGAACTTGTCGAAACTCGACGGCTGAACAGCAGCCGCGGTTTCGCCGTCCGTCTGACGCCGTTACGCAACGCTTCTATAAGCATCCGTGATCCGCTCGGAATGTGACCCTCTCTCACTCGCTCTCCCTCTGCTGCACGGTCTATCTCCGTTCCACTCTTTCTCTCGTTGCTCTCCTCCCCTCTGCCTCTATCTCTCTTGTTCCACCTCAGCTTTAGCTCGCTCCTATCCTATGTTCTGTGTTCGTATGTCGCTCGGTCAGTTGTTAAAACGAAGGCGCGAAAGCTCGTCTGATTAGAGGAACAGTTGGAGCTTGGTTCCTCTCTAGATTAGTTGCTGGTCGCGTTAGTCTACGTGTAAGTAGTAGATGAAGAGAAGAAGAAGAAGAAGAACAGCGGCATTCTGTACCGCCTGGTCTCCCTGGTCCTCCTACGTGCGAACACGATGGCCAGTGAATCAGCCCGCGCCGCCTCTTCCTACATGCGGCCTCTTGTCGGTCTTAAAATATTCACTAGACTTCACGACGAGCAGAGTTTCGCGAGGAGCAGTGCCGTTCGGCCAGGGAATATAGAGCGATTCCTCGTTGGGCTCGACGGCCGATTCACCTCTATCCTTTCGTTTCGTGGATCCACCGAACGAAACTACGCACGCGGTACACTATAGCAGAAAACGATAGAACGCAGAAGAACGAGCGATTAGCCGGTTGAAGCACACACTCGCACCTTCTTCTCTCTCTATCTCTTCTCTATTTCTCTTTCTCTTTTTTTACGACGTACAGGACAAGCTTCTAGGGATCGAGATGATCATCGGTAACGTCACCGTTGCCTTCGTGTCCGATCGCGATTTACTTCGTGTTGTTAAGTCTTAGTAGGAGCGATAGTTGTTGGTGTGATGGCAATCGCGATGGTACGCGTCAGCATGATCAACGGGGGCCCGGAAACCCGGTGTCGTCGCGACGTCGACGTTTAACCGTTCGCGACCGCTGGCTAGACACGATTCACCGCACCCGCCCAACGTCCGTCCGCTCTAGCAACACGCTAGAGCGGTGCTCGTGCTCGAGCTCTAGCCTCGAGCTTCTCGGCTAGCTGGCTAGGAGCTTCTATTTTTACCATGGGGTGGCGAATTGTTCCCCACACCGGCGGCGGCCCACGAGGCGGCAGCTCGAGCGGACCAGAGGTTCGCCAATGCGACCGGGTTCAAACCATTTATAAATAGTAGGAGTTTCTCGCGCCGCTCGCGGAAAATCGGCGACGATTTGCCGAAATACAGATTCGGGTCTGACTCGATGCTTTCGAGGACGTACAGTACTGATTCCTGGATTAACCTGTTAACCGGGTCATCTCTTAACCCTTTCATGGTCCAATACTTTTTTAGCCTCCGAGGAAAATTATTTTTTATCGATTATTGATAATAAAAACAAATTTTGTCGAATGATCTAAGAGATGTCAAATAAGGACATTCTATTGATCGAGAACGTACTAAAGTACAGATAACGTTGCGTACACGTAATATATATTGAGAGTGAAAGGGTTAACCCTGGTTCGTGAATACCAAAGAATAGCTATAGAATCTGTTAATTGAATTCGCAAGAGGAATTTACGATAGGTTTGGTTCAAGAAGAATTTATATCTTTGATGTCTGGGTGGTTTAATTCGTCGATGAGTGCGAGGCAGTTGAGCTGTTCGTATTTCCGATTAACCAGCCGCCTTGTCGAACACGTGTACCGTAGATAAAAATTAATGATATTTAGAAATAGCAGCGGCGAACGCAATTGATACGGTATGGGCTGTGAATCCCAGCGAGATTCACGTGTACGAAACGAATACGCTATATTGCTAATTAACGTTTGTTGATGTATCGTGTATACTTGTATACGTAGGAGCTTGAACGAGTGATTCGAAAGAAAATTTCGAAGAGCCGGTAAATAGAGGCTGTAAACGGCGATAAAGTATCATGGCATGAGTGTTCATTCAGATTTGTATGATTACTAATTCATGGGAGAATTTACGTGTTTGATATATTTAGATGATCCAACTTTGAATGAACGCGTAACGAGAAATATCAACAATTATATCTAGCACACGTGTTTCCTATTCGTAGAACATCCTTGCATAGAATGAAATTCGAGGAAATTTACGAGAAACTTGGAATGTTTCGTTCACTCGCCTTCTCAATGAAATCCGGAGAATATAACTTAACGAAAAACTTAGAAAACTCAGTGATAGATCTTTTCATTCTACTAAAAGTAGAAACATTAATGATCACATTCGGCGCGCAATCATGTTTCCTCTTAAATGGAATATTCTTCTTCAGAATGAATTCAAGGAAACTTACAAGCAACTACGAAAACACTCAACAACCTGTCTTTCGATTTGATAACAGAAGAATCTTGACAACAAGTAAACGTAATAACTTGCACGTCGTTGAGTTGAAGTCGTAGTAAAAGTTACGAAATGGAGGGTGCTTTGCTTGCTACGGGAACGTGCAATGAGATCTAAACGACTGGGTGAACAAAGATTTCGATCGATCGATGAAACAGCATGGACGCGTCTATAGCCGGTGCATAGGACTGCATTTTTGATGCTGCACTCATCAATGTCGGTCAGTCGCTTTCCTCCCCCTTACAGAAACTAGGCTTCCTTGAATTTATTAGAATACATTCCCCCGTGTCAACGATCCTACGAGGCTCCGACTGTAACGTTGTCTATTTTTTTTATCTTCTTCTTTGTGCGTCGAAGAATGAACGAAGAGAGCTGATCGAAAGCTACGGAGTCTATGTAGAACGCGGACCGTCCAATCCTCGCTCGTGTCCTCCCGCTTTTTTATATAACAGAAATCAATTAATCGATCCCCCTTCGGTGTGCCTATTGTTGCACGCAACAACGAGAAATAATTACGCGTTCCCCGATGATGCTCTCACGCTCGCCGGCGCGGTCACGAGAAAAAGAAAAGAGAGGCCACAAAGCGCCGGTATACCCTCATTATTAAAATAACTCCTCCTAGAGGATCGTTTTTCCCTCGAAATGCTCGTTCTAGTGCCAACTTCGAGACGATCGACCGCCTTCTTCGCCCAAAAATCCATCGACTTCCACCCATTTAATTCTTCCATTTCGGTTCGATGCGACCGCCTCGATCGGCGTTTAGTAGGCGAAAAATATTACAGGCCAAATCTAAGCGAACGTGCGACGCCCTCGTTCCACGCATGCCTCTTGCACCTGCGGACGCGTCCGACCGCACCGTGGCTGCGAATCGCATCGTCGTCGTCGTGCGTATCCGTGATCTTTGTCTCGTGTCACCCACTGATGATTATACCGATGTTCTATGTACGTATATAGTGTCATGGCTATCACGCGGTCGTTACGCGGGAACAGAAGCACCTGAGGAATCGTCGGTAACGTCCACGAGGCTTAAGGATTCCTTAGAATCTTGCAAACTTACGTTACGCGCTCTGATATTGTAAGTTTTGTTGCAGTAGTAAATAATACACGAGTAATAAATGTCCGTGGAAAGGAATAATCTGCAGGTAATCGCGCGCATCCAGAATGTTTTCTAGTAAAAACAAGAAATCATCGAAAAGAGAAGCACGCTAAAATTAATCACCGAACATTCTATAATACGTTTAATGGACGATGGATAACGAGAAATCGATAAACTCGATCTATATCGAGGTAAGAACAGATATAAATATTTCGGAGTTGAGATTATCATGCGGCAGAATTGGTAGTCCTCGAAATATCGCGTCACCGGTGACCAAGTCGAGGAAGATCCTTACGTCTAGCGGTATCCTGCGAATGGACGAGTCGAGATCGATCCGTGAAAGAAGAAAACCGACGCACTCGCGACCCAAAAATACTTGGGAAAAATCATATTCGAAGCGCAGCTGCAAGCATCACTAAAGAAAACACACGGAAATAGAGCGGACACGGTTAGAGCACACGGCTCGCGCGCGCGAGAGTGAGGCGCTCGTGTCACCGTGACCCATCGGGAGAAGAAAGAAGCTAAACTAGAGTCCTTTCAACGTATTCTTCTCACCAACTATCCTCATATTTTCTCGCCATAATTCACGTTGCACACGCTCCACCCAGAACACACCACCAATTTTAAAGCTCTCTCGGGTTCGCACTTCCGATCGATCGATCCGCGCCAGCGGCACGTGCAGTTTTCCGCGGACGATTCCGGCCGAGTCGTCTATCGCGCACTACGCACTGCTCCGTGAAAAAACACGTTGTGCGTTTTTCCGTACACGTGCGCCCCGGCCCGCACACGGCACTTGTCAAGCGCACTTTCGCAGCTGCGCCACACCGCATTCACGCATGCAACCCTCTGCAGCAGCACAGGCACACGCATTCAACCAGACGCACGTTTCATCGATACTATATCGCGGTATACTTGTGCACGATACTCATAGTTTAACCGTTAATACGATGCGATCGAAATAGAGAAGATCGGAAACGACGATATACCGTGCCGTGATGTGGCGTCTCGACGCTCCGGCATCGATGGGCCACCGTGGACGCGTCGATCGTTGCTTCCTCTGTTACTCTCCACCGTTGCGCACCGGTCTCTGGCTCTACTCAACCCTGGTCCTTCTTCCTTTTCGATCGTTCACTGCCTATCCTCGTCGTGGTCGTTGTACGATGATCGTGTCACGCTGGTCGTCGCTGTAAAGTTGTCTCTTCTCTTGGTCTCAACTCTCCTACACTTGCTGTCACTTCCGGTTCTCGCTTGTCGTTCCGCAATAAAACAGGTATACTATTTCCCGCGAGATTCGTTTTATTGCGGAGGCTCCGGCTCGGTTTTCCACCTCTGCGTCGTCGACGTACACGCACCGTGGATACGGGAACGTGCGTCAGGGTGGTGGCATGATTGCGACTATCCACCTTAACGTACATCGCCGTCGGCGCTGCCCTCGACGCCGTGCGACGCCGGCGTCGTGGCGCCTCGAGTCGGCCGCTCGAGTAGGACACATGCGCTGCTCGATACCGATGGCCGCGATTCGTCGTTCGCGCCGTCTGTCTTGAGCGGGATATCCTACGATGAGCGAGTTTTTCAGATGAATTTTCATTATATCAATTGAATCTGGTTTTTGTTTATTTTTACTAGATGAAGCTGCCACTTAGCGTTTCTGTGGTTTGATTAATTGGCCTGTGATATGAACGAATGAGTTGTTTTTAAAAGATGTGAAAGATTTCGTTCGGTTATTTGGATAGAATGAGGTTTCCTTTGGTTGCGCTTAAATTTTAAATTAAAATAGTTCCACAAGTTTATATATAGTTAAATATGAGTTTCAGGCAATCTGACAGTCTTCCAATCTAAATTTCTAATCTAAACTCCTGCCATTTGTTTCGGCTTATCTTACGAAATAGCACAATGTGGAGAGTGTCGTTCTATTTAAGCTCAAATATCATTCCCGAAATCGAGAAAATATTGTTGCCCGAATGGTCGTGGCAAACTTTTGCAATCGAACTTTCAACGAAGTTTCATGCGACAGAGCTTCGGAGTTACGGAAAGCAAATTATTTCGAAGCGTTTTAAATTAGAAAGAAACGCGAACAGAACCTTCGAACATTGCAGGTTTCCACAAGCTACGGAGAGGGATGTTACGATAATTCGAACGTGATCGAACTAAATTTCAGGCTTGAGCGAATTCACTTCTATCAGGTCCCGTACTCGAAAGTACATATAAACAAGAAGATGGAATAAGGAGGGATGGCAGAACACATTTACATGCATGTCGAGCTAACTATGTAGTACATATTTCGAATGTAGGATACAATATGTGACCACTGGATGGAAAATCGAGGTGTGGCAGCGTTTACTGGAAAATCGAAGGCAATTACTTCTGTAATACGCTTCGTAAAATTCAATAGATTCGACTATCGACAAGAGAAATGGTTCATCCGTCACATTGTCGTATCTTCCGTATAACAATACATCAGATAAATTTACGAATATATCTTTTTCGTGATCGAGTAATTTAAATATTAAACAAATTCTTGGAACCTTGATCACGTGAGCTCGTTGACCGTAGCTTATCGTTTCGTTTTATGATAAAATTATATTCGCTATGAAAAGTACGAAACACTTTTGTTTCTTAAATTATAAGTTTGAATTTATCAATGACATAGGATTTTTTATCCTTAAGTAAGTATCTATGAATACTACGATTCTGTTTTCTTATTTATAGTGTACAGAATTCTTCAGAAACAATATCGTTTATTAATCGTTGTTAAACAAATTTTGCCGTCTGCTGGCAAGATGTCAGCACAGGGCGACTGGTAACATCGTCTGTATCGACGGACAGTTAAATATCGACATTAAATCCAAGCTCGAATAGATATCCACCGTTGTTGTGTTCGTATGCACTGCATCTCATCTGTGACTGGCACTCATGTTCTTTGGAATATCAAATTTTACCATCGAAAAGTTACCCTTAGTTAAATTGTACACATGAGATACATAATAAATATTATTATACTATAAATTTTGTTACACGAACTGAAATACCGACTGTATTCCTCCTCTTACTCTGCCCTTACTTATTATCATCTTTCTCCTCATTTCTCATCCCTTTTATGCCCTCTCACTGCTTGTTTTTCTAAGATGCATAGATAACATTGTAAACTACATTAATACAATATAGAAATATATTTAATATTTTAAACATTGGTTGGTCCTTATTGTCGAAAAACGCTTTCAGTATTGCGTTTGTTGCGATAATTAAGTAATTCGATCGTTGTCCAATTAATATACATATTTAGTAGTAGAATCGGTGTAAATTTTTATTTCGAATATTATATCTTACGGAAACAGCTAAAAATTTGGAGTTTATCTCGTCGTTGTTACGTATGCTAAGTTACAACAGAAAATATCGTTCGAGATAACTAAAACCCACGACATTGATTATGTTTAACATTATCATAAATCGTAATGTCGCTATCGATTTGTTTCATTACGAAGTGAATCATTCTTCTTATAAAAGGTATAAGCTTTTACATATTTATCACTATTATTTTTTATTTATCACAGTGCTATGTTCTTATAATAATCACCCTAATGAAACATGAGAATTAGAATTTTGTCCTCTCATGAGCGAATAAAAATCAGATTATAGATAATTAACGAAGCTGAGAAGCTAATTACATATGTATTTATAATATAGATAATTCGTTGCTAATAAGCATAAGAATAAAACGTTACATTCCTAAATCAGCTATCATTCATCGATATATCTACACTTTAACAAGCTGTATCGTAATTTATGGTGTTTCTATTCCTACCATCGCGTAACCACTAACTTGTCAGATTACACGCTATCATTGACGTAGCTAAATGTGAACTAGATTTATCTCACGAGCAAGAAGTCAGCAGCAACATATGTACATTTTAGTGACAAATCTTTGTATTCGATAAAAACGTATAAAAAAATATAATACATTTCTTGAGGATTGCATAATTTCACGTGTTTCTCTAAGAAATGTGAGAAATCTTGCTGATAAAGATACTTTGATGTATTTTCTCCTGCAAAGTTGAATGCAACGGTTGGCACTAACAGGAAGTAAGAACTCAAGAATAAATTCACGTTTACGCTATAAAATATGTTTGTATACTCAAAAATCGATTCGCAATATAGGTAAAAAATTTGAAATTATTTTCCCAATTGTATCCATATCGAGATTTATTTTAATTTTATTACTAATTAAAATTCCTATCGAATAGTATTACAATTATTTTAATTTCGATAGTATTACAATTAATTTCAAAAGAAATAATTCCATAAGAAGAAAAGAAAAACCTAAACCGATTATTTTTTTAAAATAACAAAGTAAGCGCTATCTAGCACTTTATCTTCTTTCGATAAACTTCTAACGAAATAATTTTCCAAAGTAGCAGAACTCGAGGCAGATATTTCTTTGAAACGCTACATTTATCAATAGTCATCTCTTTTCTTTTCGTAGATTTTTCCTGAAGGAATTTCCTAATATTACTGAATTTTAAGGTGACTTTTTTTAAAATTCTTAATTTCTACGGAACTTTTGACCAATAATCCATGTTTCAAAATATTCGTAAAAATACAGGAATGGATCAGAAATGATCTTAATTAGATCAGATGGTTTGATTAAATAATTAAATTCATAATTTATCACGAACATTGAATCGCTACGCCATTGGATAGCCAAGGCAAAGTCTAGTCAGGGAACAACTAACTTGTATGCATCGGATTTCAACCGGTAATAGAATTATTTTCCCTTGCCCCCGATTGATTTCTAGGCAGTGTCCAGTACTGCGTGCAGTGTCTCATAGGTGAGAACTCGTGTAAATAGTCAAAGGGAATGGAGAAAAATCGGGAGTATGAACGAAAGTAATCACCATTGTTGATTTTTCGATCAATCGTAAATTTAATAAAAATCGATTTTCGACGATAAATCTGATAACAGTTAGATAGTAAATCTAAGTGTATCGTTCATTTTGTAGTCATAGCCATAAAAAAGTCTCGCTAGTTTTACGACTAAATTTAAAAAATGATATTCTCCACTGCATGTGCGATATGAAATATCAAATGAAAATTACATCAAGTGAGAAAGTATCGTACGTTGAATTTATTATTTTTTAAGTGACAAGATTTATCTTCGTTTTAAAACAATTAAACAAATTCACGAGATTATCGAGAAATGTTCTATCAGACACATTGAGTCTTCCATTTACTTCTTTCATTTTCTTCATCATAACTTTATTTTATTGATCGTAGAGAATCTCTTCTTCTTTAGGGGGATTGAATTTTTTCAAATTGCATCGAATTCGTATAATTTCAAGTCATTAATTATTTCAAATTAAATGCTTCAATAGCGGAAAAATATTTGTGGATCTCTTGCGAGATTTCGCTGAATTCATGAAGAAACAAACTCGATAACCTCTAACCCTACCGAAATTTATTAATGTTCATGAGTCATATACAATTAGTATCTAGTCCACCTCTGGATTCTGCCAAGGGAACACGTACGATTAATCGCGTGTAAGATTAAACGCGGTGCATTTTCTTCAAAACCGAGTCGCGTTTCAACAAAAATCTGTATTTCTTCTTATTCAAACTCTAATTTATTCGAATAAGAAATAGATGGCGATTAGAAGCAAATTAATTGAGCAAACCGGAATTTATTCTTTAAATTCTTTGTCGTCATCGCGATTTCAATTACAATTCGAGTCTAATTAATCTGCATCCTTACGAGAGGCTTAATTGCGCCTTATTTGTCACCGCATAAACTTTCTTGTTATTGTTATTTCACAAAACTTCGCATCTGAAATACATGAAATCTCTTCAGCTATCTAACGCTCATTTCTATTGCGATGTTGCGTCAGCCAATGATCGTGAGTTAACAGTAATTTCTCTCGAACATAAGGAAGTGGTGCGAGCCATCGATTGTGTTTCTTTTCAGACGTAGCAACGCAGCGACCAAAAGCATGGATCTCCTCGGTCTAACCTTCCAGTCTCTGGATTTCAGGGACAATAAACCTCAAGAAGACGATTTCCTTGATTTGGAAAACCAAGAATGCGAGGAGTCTTCCAAACAATCTAACAAGAAACCATGGAAAAAATCTAAGGAAGACTTGACGTCGTGTACCAAGACCGAAAACCAACATCCAAACCAACAACTGAGGATGATTAGCTTGGACGAAGTTGCGTGGCATGACACTGCTAACAATTGTTGGATCGTGATACACGATTTTGTTTACGACTGCACAGAGTTGTTGAAGAACCATCCTGGTGGATCAGACGTGATTCTTGAATACGCTGGCAGAGACGCGACTTTGCCGTTCATTGGCACTGGACACTCTTCTATGGCGAGGCAGAGCTTAGAGAGATACCTCATTGGTGAACTTCCGCTCGAAGAAAGAATCTTTCGTGTATCCAACGGTGTCAAAGTCGCTGGACTTTAATATATAATTACGTTTGATATTCTATTTGTTAGATGATTTTTGTTCAAAGACACGTTATAAGTATATATCGTGTTTTGTGTCTGTGTGTGAAGATCTCGAAATTGTGAAATTTGACCTAACATTAATCTTATACAGTATGAAGGTTCTGGAATTGCAAACCGCGATAATTACGCGATTAGATGTAAAGATCAAAGACCAAGGTTAATTTCAGTTTTCCCGATGTTCTTAGTCTTACGACGAATTTTTCCGTGCGCTGCCGTCCTTTTATGCATTACACCATCAAGTTCCTACGTTCTCTTTTTACAACGATAGAATAAAGAAATTTTATGAAGTTGTTCCTTAAATCGACGAAAGAAACGTATCTTTAATGTTAATGTTTTATCATCTTTTGATACTTAAACTGCGAATATAAGTACAAGCACAAGCACATCGCTATATTTGTGAAATAGATTTATTACGAAATCAATATCGCGTCGCATAATTGTAGTGGATGATGAAATGTTTAAATGTTATAAATTCTACGAATTTCTATTCTTTCTGTTTATAACGTAGGATTTAAAAATACATTTATTATAGTTCAAAACACTCTAAATGTAGAATGACTTTCAACTTGTTATTTCAGGCATTGAACTGGATTCAGTTGAATTTAGTATAAGATAAAAATATTACCTACGTTCGATCGAAAGGAAATTCAAATATAAACTGTAAAATATAACTTATAAATAGAATATAAATTATAAAATATTGAATAAGCTATATAATATAACGTATGAAAATATAAATATTCTTTGCCTAGCAATAAATCAACAATCTCATTACTATTCTATGTTGAAAGCAATACTACGAATCACTCATTAATACCTGAAAACCAAGCACACGAGATTCTAATTCATGCACTGTTTCACACGTTTGTTCTCATTCGAAGCGGAATTCAAATAACGATGACGAATTAACTATCAGCGTGTATTATAATTTCACCGCGGCATCGCGCACCGGTTCACCGCGTTGCTAATACAGGACTATCGTGCCAAGTGCAATTAATCGATGCAATAAGCAGCGAGTCATGTGAAAACGCGCAATTCATGCTTAATTATCCCCGGTGACGATCTTTATTTGTAATGTCGATATGCAAAGATGATAACGAGGCTTTAATTGTTTCTTCTCATCGAGCTGTTGCATCGGTTCGCATCATTTGACACGCGATCTCTCGTTCGTTTAATCGGCAACCGGCATATTAACGACGTAGAATAATCCGATGTCGTGTCGGAAAGTAACATTAAATGTATTAATAAAGCTCGCGTAACATCGGTCTCGGGGCGGTTAACAGAGAAAAAACGCGTGTCTACAGCTCGTCCAAACTGAAACAGAAAATTCTACACGCATGTAAAAGTTTGTAGTTCGGTGGAAATTTGTATCGTGTTGTGTGATAATTAGTAGACGGTGGATATTTATCAGTTTGAAATATGTCGACGTATACAGATACATACAAAATATACAAATAACATACTAATGAAATTTCGACACATTTCGTATATTCATAATAGGTGTCTTGGAATCTACTATCGAATAATTTCGTGAGCCTGTGTATATGTATCTCGTGCAATATTTGTATTTTTTCAAAAATTATATATGCCTCTATTAATATACGTATAGACTATATAGACTGTAAAGCTTAGCTTTCATCGAGCACGATGTATTTCTCGAGTTAAAAGCAAAGGAAGCGCGTGTAAGGTCGATAAATCAGCTTTTCGGAGCATCGTCCCAATTGAGTCGGCGTATACTCACGGGAACCGTCTGGGTTATTGCAAGAGGTGTTTCATTCTTTAATTAGACACCGTGAAATTAGATACGTTCGGTGTGTCTGCGGTTGCGGGTTAAGGTATTTAAGTCACGCCTTCCTGATCATCTTACATCGTTCCATCTAGCACTCGTTTCTTCGTGTCCATTTCGCGACTGTACCTTTTGGTTTCTCCTATATGTGCAAGTGAAAAGCACGTTACGCTTACCACGACGATATCGTTCACCGTCGTGCTGCAAACGTACATCTCGGTATTAGGAATTTACACTTGTGCGAACAACGAGAAATTTAAAAAATCATTGGGATTTTCTTAAAAACTCGGGAATTATTATATTTAGTTTGAATTTTTTGGGATATAAAGAGGAATAAAAGGGGAATAAATGGTACGCTTTACATCGGTACATTATATTTCTTGGTCCTCTAAACATTCATAATATACACAACATACAATATGACATAGCGGTTCAGCTTTGTTTAGTTTCTCGTTCGAACGCGGTACCGATAGAACGTTGTAATTAAGTTTCTCGTTACTTGCGAACGTTGCTTTTCCCTCCGCCACTATTTCCTCCTCCAAGTATCTATCGTGTGCCATTGTGCACAAGGGCAGGGGATAGATCAACATTCACGGAAATTAGTAGGAGATATACACAATGATGAGAAAAATATTTCTATATCGGAGTAATGCGTCTACTAAATACCATCGTAGATTCTGTTCTCTTTTTTTTTTCTTTTCGTCTTTTTCTTATTTAGTTTACAACGCTACGTCTCTTATCTCGTACTATGTATGGAAACACTTGACCATTTTTCACTTTCGCTCATATTCTCGTTGAACGATTTCTCTCGTTTCGTTTTCGCTTGCGGTTTCGGATTAAATTAGAAAATTTCGTTCAGTCAAATTGAAATTTCGGAGAAACGATACGTTACGCTCACCAATCCAATAATAAGAATAGCCTGGTTGCTTGCATTGTGCATGCTTTATTCACAAGACAATGTTTAGACGATAAGATTTCCGCGCTATTTTAGGAGAATCGTAAACAATGCAACCGAGGAAAAAGGAAACTTATCATTTCGCAACTCGTTTCACGCAAGATTCACGTTCAAGACGAATAAACAAGATAATTAAAGATAAGCGATTACTTAATAAGCGTAAGGTGTTTATAAACGCCGACAAGCGAAGAGTTTCACAATTCAAACACCAAAAAATATTCAATTTCGTACGCTCGACGAAACGATTCCATACACACGATACAATGCGAGCTTTCTCGTTTAAACGACGGTTGAAACACGCAAATTGACACGAATTAATCTCGTGCGGGAGAACCTATGCATTTTAGAAGTTTCGCGCTCTTTGGCAGTCCTGGGTTCCATTCCCCCTGCGGTTAATTACGCTGGAAGTCAAGATGCTCCGAGAAATAAATCCCCTTCGACGCATCATTGTTACACCTTCTTTTACATTTATTATCTCTTTATCGCGTGAACGATAAACTGTGTGCGCTTAGACGTACATGTATCATCTGAAGAGACGATTTTCCTGTCGCTGTCGTTATTATAAACGCGAAGAATAATTTTAGTCCTGCTACGATCTTTCAATTTTTACTTTATAATCTCACGTTTCAATTGTAAAGATCTTAAGAGACAAATGTATATATATATATATATATATCATCAAACAAAGTAGTTGCACCAGATTAATTTTTATAATTTTTATAATTCTGTTACCATAATTTTTATAATAGAAATAATGCAAGTGATTCAATCAATTAATCTGAAGGATTATTATATAAAATATATGTAATAACAATAAATAATAATAATATATATAAATAATAATAGCTAAGAACGTAATAATATTATAATTATTATGTATATATTATATATAATATTATTATATAACTATTTATGGGAAGAATAAAGGAGGCTTTTAAAGATGAAGAAACCAGATTCACTCGAGAGTGATGGAAAGAACGTAGCAGGATTAATTATATATTAATTATATACCACTGAAAGCAATTCTTCTCGTTCACCTCGTAACGAGTGCTTCGTCAGTTCCGCGTTTCTGTTTAGTCTTGGAAGTCAAGACTCTTGCACAGTTTGTGCTCTCAAGCCTCGTGGAAGCAACTCGAAAGGAGATTAAACTGTTTTCATGGTCGAAGAATGCTCGACAGCGCATAGGAGAATCACACGCTTGAAACTCGACGAGGTTAATGTTAGCTAACGTTAGATCGTTTGAACAGGAGAAGCACCACGAAGTACTAAATCTACGCGACTGCATTATTTTTTTTTTTCTCCGGTTTTTCATTCTTTGTAACGCTAAACACTGTCTCGAGTTCGTTCGGACACGAATTCGTTCAATTTTCTAGTAAACCGAACGCCATTCGTCGACTCTATGCATTGAACTCTATGCGTTGAACGTTTATTTCTATGTCCGTCAATACGGCGGAGAATTGACGACACGCTGATTTCGTTATCCTTTCGCCGTATTAATTTTACAGCGAAATTATTTGCGATTTTCGGGATTTCATATTAAGGAAATGAGTTATTAATCCCTCGAGTGCCGATGACGTTTCATTTACGTATGCTGCGTTGCTCGAGATTACAGCGGTCGATCGGGTAAACGCTGTGGATCACTGAGAGATTCGTGGATTATTCGTAGCGGTATCCACATCGATCCGTGCGAAAAGTCAGAGTTCACCGTGCGCCCGTAACGTGTTGTAACACCGACTATACGTATCGTGAATTATTTATCAACTGAAATATTGATTTTTTAACGAGATGATATAACGATTGACGAAGAAGCTGTTGAATATTGTTTGGAAGCAATTCGTCGTTCGAGTAGAAAAAGGATTGACAGATATTCGTAGCAAATGGTGATTGACAGATATTACTATAATTCCTTATCGCATAATTCTTTCTTTTCTTTTTGTTTATCAACGATAAAATTGCTTAGTAATAAAAACAACTATTGAAAATGATACATTAAGTGATGTATTTCACTATAACAAGACAGAAATGACCTGTCACAAAAAGAAACGTGATCGGAGACATTCCCGAACTCGAATCATCGTCTACGACGCTAAATTTCAAGTACCTTTTGATCATTCGCATTTTTTCAACGTAAAATACGGATTCCGAATCGTCGAATCGCTTCGGTACTCGAGTGTACATTAGATGCTCACGTGAGTATGGCAATAATACACTAACGAGTCACGTTTTACGTGTTTTTAGCGACTATCGTACATCCACCTCGTCCCACTAGACCTACTTACGATCCGCGGAACGCCATCGTTAAATTCTTAATAACATCTGCTTTATAATCCTCTCGTAACATTTTTGCATCTTCTTTTCACACGAATGCATAAAAATCCACAGTCGATTATGATAATATTAGCCCAATTGTGCAAGAAGATACTGATAGTTACCTATATACATAGTAAACTTCCAAATGAAAATATGGCGAGTCATTATTCCAAAGAGACGACGTAAAAAAACAACTTTTCTAAATCTAAAAAGAGCGTCCCAATGGATGCACGGCCTTCGTCAGATATTTACAATTATTCTTAGATTACCAAGGCGGAACGCTTCGTTAAGGATAACAGAACGCACGCATTCTGCGGCAATGGGAACTCCTAAACTCTATAAATCAACAGACAAGACTATTCGCTCTTCTAAATTACATCGAATATGTCGGAACGTTGTTCTAAATACGATAAACGTGCCGATGTGAAACAACGTTAATACGTTGCAACATCGGCACGTCTCTTCTATCGTTTTTTTTCTTTTTCCTTTTTACAACACACCGACTTTAATTTATACGCTACTTTCTGCTTTGTATGTCGTTAGGACAGCCTAGGTTCGTAGGTTCGAACGCCTAGAGCGCCGTAGTTTACTTAATTACTGAATCTTCCTATGGTCTAATGTGGTACGTCGAGTGGCTCGATAACTTTACACGATTAATTATTGTAATTATCCACGGGAATTGCGATTACGGTTAACGAAGACAATTAGTCGCGCCCAGAGCAGTACGACGATTTTTCATTTCTCGCCGAATTAAGTTACCTTTTTTCTTTGCTGATATAGAGATTGAAGGTAGGGGGGGGGGCTGGAAGCGATTCGCATAGAAAAAATCCGTCTCGAGTCTTTAACTGAATCGTTTAATCGATACTGTGATATTATGTATTTTCAATACATTTGATCGATGGATCTTACGAGCGCAGAGGAACGCCATTTGTCTGGATATTGTCGATAGCTATCCGGAAAAGTTAGAATATGTGAGATTATGTATAAGCGTGTGTATGGGAACAGTCTAGATTTATGATAGGTCAAGATAGTTCAACAGGAAATTAAAGAATACGTTGAAGTACGTGTCAAGATATGATTGTACATAGAACCTCTTTTTCGAATAACAAGCAATGAACGTGCAGTGACAGAGTGCGCGTAACATATGTATTAATTACGAATAAATTTTCATTTGGTAATACAATGTCTGGGTAATTGATGTTCTGCGGCGTCGTTCCGTGAACATTCGTTAAAATTTCGTCAACGCATACTTCTGAACCTTACAGTGTATTTGCCGTGACGAAACACTTGAGTATTGTTACAGAATCATGTGAAACGAAATGTTTCCGATAAATTCGTATCGTTCACGTATTTAGCTTACAACGGGATTGCGTATCCAAACGAAATTCAAGGACACTATGTTTGATAATAATATATTAACTCTTTACGTTTTACGATTAGATATGCGAATATATACAACATGACAGTAAAGGTCGACACGTTTTTCTATTTCCTATAGAAATTTTTAATGTCTTTTGGTTTCTTTCGCACACCCATAGTGCCTTTAAATCGATACGATAACTGTAACGAACTAGGATAATTCGCAGATATTGAACATTCCATTCAGAAAAAGAACGAAAACTTTGAATGAAAATCTGCCAGATTGTGTAATAAGTGGACTGTGGATGTTTATACATTTGCTGAAAACTGAAATGTATAAAAATATGCAGAATATAATTTGATATAGTTTGTATATATAAAAATATATGAAATATCTATGGTCAAATATTTGTTATAATATTTAGAGAGTGAAACAAACTTGTAATAACATTTTTTGATATTTCCATAGACATTAATAGTTTTCAGAAATATTTCTAACTATATTGCATATGTGAGCGATAATGAATGGACATACGATAAAGCCGAGAAGCAACAGAGATATATTGCTTAGTTTGTATAATTTGATGATATAAGGTCAGAACGAAAATCAGGGCTGTCTTTAGTAAACAAACTATTTATAACTGAAATCACCACAACTTCGTTAATTCTCGTAATACATGAAATATGTGTTAAGTTTCAATATACAGAGATTTTGTTAAACGAGTAATGGTTAAAATTAAAAAATAAAATATTTTCCACAATTTTTTAAAGATATACGACAGTTCAAACTTATTACACAACCTAATATAATACTCGTCGCATTTTCGATCGTTGGAAACAAACCACGTGGTTGTTTCCTCAATAATTTTGACGAATGGAAAGGACATTTACCAAGAAACATGAAAAATGAACTTAATGTGGCGACAGTCAATGTATTTGTAGTGAACACAGTGTTTGCTTTGATAATTTGTTTATCGATAAAACAGGATCGACAGTGAACACGAATTTGAAATTCATTTCGAAATGACCATCGAGGGCCTGTTAAATTCTTTTTCGAGGTTTCATTCATTGAATCAACCGACGATTGAATCAACTTCCTCGCAATCGAGGCTCGAGTCCATTGAATGCAAACTTTGTAAAATATGCTGCTTTCGTTGGTCTTCAACGTAAAATGGGTAAAATTATGGAGGCTATAAATAATATAATTCCCACACTGAATCCGGCATTAATCTTTTCGTTCGTCAAAAAATCCATAGCATCCATATACAGCGACATCTAAATGCCTAATGCAAAATTATAAGCCCATTTACATAAACGATTGGATGCAACCGTGCATTACCCTATTAGCTCATCGATGATGTGGTGTCACGTTACAACATTAGATAATACAAACATTAGATAATCCAACAGCAGAATGACTAGTACCGTTCAAATTACGTGCAACGTTTGTATAAATCTAGGTGTACGTACTCGTAATCGCGATAGGAATCAGAACATGCACGCGTAAAAGCCATAGAAAAAATAGAACTCTCTAGCGAGATCACCGTATTAAAACAAAGAACAAACGATCTATAACGCCTGTAAAATTAGGTCTACGCGAACATTGTGCTTCCTCGATTCATTCCGAAGTCGTTGCATCTCCCTTCGTTTAATTTCTAATAAAAAATCTACGCTTTCGTTTCTAGTAACGAGTTCTACGTATTTATGAAAATTATAGAAAAATGGAAGTCAGTATGACCAAGGCTCTCTTACATGATAATCTAGCAATTAATATTATTAATAAATTAATGAGTTACAAATTGTAGGTAGGTTTTCCTTTACAATTTAAAGTTTTACGTCTCGAACGAGTTCTAATTTGTAAAATTTATTCGCGGAACTTCACTCGTTTAATTCAATTAAACTTTTTATCATTATAAGACAGAATTTATACGATATATTCACGCTAAACGTCTGAAGCTTGTATCAAAGAAATAAAAATGAAAGCTATTTGGAAGAATACATATTTATAATGCAAAGAGGAAAACGAACTTTTATATTTTACAAAAAGATATTAATATCCCAAATGGGATAAATCCTTAAAATTTGAAAAATTATAAACTAATCATTCTCATTACTTTCGTAGCTCCAGCGTTAATAATATGGCATTATTAATTATATTGTTCAAATTAGATATTAATTTAGTACTTGGAATTTGCAATTTGTGACATGTAAAATTTCACTAATAATACTAGTTCGATTGTGTAAGAGTACCCAGGTTTTAATTGCTATAAGAAGACACGGAACGAAAGGTATTCTTCCTTTTCTCCCGTTTCGTTAGGCGCACATAAGACCTGGACTAGCCAGAAAGGACAAAGGCAATGGCGAAATATTTCGTTTTCGGTTCACAGAACGATCGATCGATTACCGAAGATGAGACGTCAAGTACTGCGAGTAAGAGCTTCATTCTAAATTATTCGTCGATTGCTTGCTCGTAGCTGAATTATCTACAAACGTTCCGTCGCACTTGTGATCCATGAATAGCGAATGCAATTGTCATCCATACGTACTGTGAGCTCTGGAATTTTCGATTCGTACCATCCTTTAGAATAGAATCAAGTAACACGATGTATATCGATTTGGTCGTTTCATAAGTTCTGCTCTCTGTTTATTATCAATTGTCAATGCAGTATTCTTTTCTACTTATCAAATTATATATTTTGTTAGATAATTATTTTCGATTTTTCTAATTAGTATCCATTCTTTAACACGCGCGTTGCTACTGCCGCATACATTGTATCGATTCAAATATTTAGCAATAGTAACAGAAAGACCACATCAAGTAATCGAATTAAAAAAAGAAAAATAGCAACTGAGAATATAATCTATGAAACAAAAGAATATAACAGATGGTTTTCTAAGTTCCAGAGGGGAAATATTTATCAAAAGTTTCTACATACTATTTTTATCAAATAGATGTGGTAGCTTAGGTACAGAAAAATGAAAAGTTTTCGGATAACAAAATACGATGAAAGACAGCGGCGGTACTTCATATCAAATTTCTAATAAATAGAACAGCACAACTTATGAATCAACCTGTTACATACACTAGGTTATTTGCTCGAAGAAAGATTTGTGCGAAGAACACAGAGTCTCATCACTTAGGGTGACTACAGTCGAGTCGACTGAGTATGTTAAATGGCAAGTAAGAAGTCGCTTTGTGTAAGTGAAAATTTAGGCTAGTTCAGTCGAAAGTCGATTAAGGATCGAGTGATGGGTAAAGTTTTCGTATACAAACACAAAAATTTAGATATGTAGGTGAGTGAAACCTACTTTTTTTAGATCTCGACTACGGTTTTTTACCGGACACTCGTTGCAATCGATTAAGCCAGTCGATTAAATTTGCATTTACACAAAGCGACTTACTAAAATTTCTCACTGATCGACCACTTAGTCGAGCCGTCTGAAGCCATCCTTAGCGAAGAGTCTTCCCCGTTTAAGACACCAACGGGGGTTCTATGAACGTCCAGAATTTCGACGGAGAAGCGCTAGACGATGTCGTGGAGAGCAAACTCGAAAGTTTCGAGCGTTCTCGGGATTTTTTGCGTGGATAACGTTGACAGTTTCCTCGAGATCCTCGCGGTTTCTCGGAAGTTTCCCCACGTTCCTCCAACAGATTAAGTCCAGCATGGTTGGAAAAACTTGGAGGATCTCCGGCGACTTCCGGCCGTCTGGGAAGTTCCCAACTAGCCTTAAAAAATTCCGAACGCTCGCCCAACTTTCGAAATCCCTTTCGTGCTCGTGGACGTCCATCGATTTTGTTTCTCCTCTGGATAAAGTCGAGCGAAAAAGTTACACTTAATTATCGGTCATTTCACGATAGTCGTGCTAGTTCGAAACTTTTCACGTTTCTAATTCTACCCGGACACGATGAAAGGAATAGCAAGTTAAAAGGAGGAAAAAAGAAAAAGGAATCGAGGGGGCGTGATCGATTATACCAAAGTCGATCGAGGGATTTGTCGCTGGAACCTTGACGGGCTTCGTTGCATCCACGATGAAATTCTTCTCTTCTAACGGTCGCGAATAGAGACGCCTCGATTTTTCGAATCGGTGCAATTCTCTAGCTATGTTCCGTTCCGGATCGCTACGCGGATCTTCGCTGTGGCTTACATCAAGCTGCACAGGGCTATCCCGTTCTCGAATGCTGATTGTAACGCGGTCGTTTCCATGCAAAACGCGCCATCCTCGTACATCGTCGCGATTCTTTGCTGCTGCACACGGCTCTCGCTTTGGGATCTGAAATCGTGCGTGAGATTAATCTTCTTGGGAATCGCGTGTCGCTCGAAAAATTGTATAATCGTCTTCGAGGGGAGGAATATTCAGACTTCTTAACCCGTCCGATAGCAACGTGAGAAATAGTTGATGGAATAAAATGATATGGAATATCGCAGAGAATCGTATCGAATTAAAAACAGATGTTGATTCTTGGAGGAAAACGGGAATGAATAGTTCAGAAGAAGAATAGAATAGAATTACAAATTGATTTCGAGTACAAAGATCTATTTTCTGTCAAAATCGTAATAAAATGTAAAAAATACTATAGATGGGCATATTTTGTAAAGATATGCTCGTAGCAACAGTATTTGCTCCTTATTTGCTCCCAATTTGCTCCTTAGACACGAAAGTATCAACGAAACTTAGAAAATCACGTATTTAAACGTAAATCTCCTCGCGTGAACAATTCGATTCGTGTTAAATCAGAAAAGCACTGCGTCTAGCGATTTGTACTCGTAACGCATCCACCCATTACGATAACCCAGGGAGTTGTAAGGCACGTTGCCGTTCAGTACGAGCGACTGAATTATTTCGTGGCTTCCTTCCTCACCAGTGAAACGTATGCCCTTTTCGCGCGTCTTTGAAAACTCACCTGGGAGGCATAGCTCGTGGACGTTGTTGCGTCCTCACTTGCTCCCTCGAGACTTGCTGGTTCGAGAGGTAGCTGCTATCTCGCAGAACGGTTCCCTGATGGTGGTGGTGATGGCCAATGGATCTCTCGTTGTTCTGAGAAAGCGACAACTGCGCCAAATATTCTCTGAGTTCGGGCTGACTGGCCAACAGTTCGCGACGCGTCTGAGCGTTTGGTGCCGCAGGTGTCGTCGTCGCTGTCGTAGAATCTGACCATGGAGGAGGTGGTGTATGGGATCGCGATATCATGGCGTATTTATGACACAGGTATTCCTCGTAAGTGGGTGGCAATCCGGTCTGAAAAATCCAAGATTTCTTTACATGTTCCTTTTACCGACATCCTTCGTGTTTTTCGTCTTTTCGAACAGGACATTCTGCACATTATGACGCAAATAAAAATATTTTCTATCATTTAGGGTTTGTGTTGTTGTAAAAAAATGATATCTAGCCAGATAAGGTAATGATATATCGTTTAAATTATTATTTTTCAAATATTTTACTTGAATACTGGCCAAGCTTGTTAATTTAAAAATTCTAGATTTACCTTCACGTTGAACGAATTATAAAAATATCAGGATTATCAAGCTTTATGGAGTTTTTCTAGGTTTCAAGCATTACCCTCGGACTTTAGAAGTTTTTCAATTATTAGAACTTCATAGAGTTTAATATAGAATATTTAAGAATATTTAATTCGAGAATTTCGAATTTTATAACAAACTGCCATTGCTATTGTTGTTAAATATATATCCAGTAATTGGAATTAAATTTTTAACTTATAAATAACTGGCTTCGTAAACAGTTCCATGGTTTCAACACACTGCAAATTTATCGTGATTTCGATTTCAGAGTCTGTTTTGTTGTAATTTTGGGCTGATTGTCGAAGAAGAATTATATTCGTTAATAACGCAGTCCAGAGAGTTTGGCATTTAATTACTTGTATTGTTCGTGTGTAATCGACTAAATCTCTATCGTAAAGAGTTAAAGCCGAGATGATGAAATTGCATTAAAATACAGTTGAAATGTAATACAACCACCAACAATGGTAATACATAAATTTTGTGATTTGAAGAATAAGCGGGCGATGCGTTTCTATGAAAGGACTGTTGCGGCAAGTTCGACAAAGAATTATTATTTTGTTTCACTCCTCGCTTTACAGAAATGCTCTTCTGGTTTCTACTTCGTTAACTTTGGAGAAGAATTTCAAAGAGCTACCAGGAAACTCGTAGCGAGTTGTGTCTGGATTTCTACACCCAAAAGTAGGGAATTAATTCACGACTTATTTGTAAATGTTAATTCCTACATCAATTTATCGTTTTGAAGAATACATTAACTCTTGGAATTTATTTGAAGAAAGAAAATGAAAAAAAGATTTCCTGCGATGATCGGGAATCGAACAAAGTGCGGTTACTTGAAAAGCAGAAATGCTACTCGCATCTATTCAACCAATCTACCGTCAACTTCTTTCTTCGAATAAACTTTTTAAGTTATTCCATGAAACATTTTCCTATGACACGATACTTTGTAATTTTGTACATATGCTGCTTTCTTTTTTACTTCTTCAATTCGGTAGACAAATGACAAAAGTCACAATTAAAGTTAAACAAATACAAATTACAAGTTAATTACAGTTTGTAGCGCTAAAATTATGAAATCTTTAGAAAACGATGTCGACCAGTTCCACGTGCCACACATACGATTATTATAATAATCTTTCTGTACTCGGAATACTTCGATGTAAACTCTTTATTGTAAACTGCTCGTAAGAGTTTTCGTTCCAATTTCCATGTCGGATTAATTCGCAAGTTATGAAACAGAAAAAGAGCAACGAACTGTAATCGAAGCAATCAAATCGAACGCGAGCGGTGACGGTCGATAAAACGGTAGCAAGAATGGTACAAACTCGGCAGAACTCGAGGTGTTCTGGCATCGTTACTGGGAGTTTCAAGTGGGTCGCCATCGGGGGTGGCAGTGTTTTTCGCAAAGGGTAACCGCGACGTGGCACGAAAATTTATGTGTCGCCCGGCGCCGAGAAACTACGCGGTCGAAATGGCTGGCCACAACCTGAATGGTTCTTCAGTTAAGGAGCAACTCGAAGAATTTGCCTCTTGTTCTCCTGTTTCAACCCCTGCCCATCCATTTTCTTCTTTTTTTTCTCTCTCTTTCCGATACTGCACAAAACGTAACCGTGAGCGATCCACGATCGTTACACGAATTTCTTTGCTCTTTTTCGACCGACTACCTCGTCCATGAAACAACGTTAGGTCTGGCCTCGTTCGGATCTGGATAGAAGGGGGCTGCAGAGAGTTGATTATTCGAATAATCGAATATTCAGCAAACAAGACTCGAGTTAGCAGAGTGGATCGAGCGTTTTGAATATTCAAGCATTAATTTTACTGTCACCGGATTACACGCACACTGACGTATACCTTATCACGAGATTAAAATTCGGACTTTTTTAATTCATTCGTCAAGCTCATTCTCAACAGTCTCGTTCTATCGCGAGTCTAAAACGTTCAAATAGTAAATTCACCTTTGCAATATCGCTCCACCTTCGATTTTTTTTCCTATACGTAGATGAATGGTCACGAAGGGCAAACGAATCGCGAGATTATTTGGAAAAATATATCTATATATCTATATATATATATTCTACTGCAATCATCGAAGAATTAGGGCGGCTTCGAGATAGCTAGAGCATCGATTTTATGGATTGCATCGGTTCTGCGGTCGTTTTAATTTCGTACACCGAACTCAGTCCATCAAAAACGATGGCCTGGTTTCCTTGAATTTGGTTAATCGTCGATTAAACGGGAAAGAATTCGTTTTGTTCCATGCCAAATGAAATTTCCTTTATCTAGTTTCCTTGTGCTTAATTAGTAGCTTGAACATGTAATTAGTGAAACGTCAATTCGTTTACAGAAGGTCTACGAATTCACTGGTCGATTACGATCCGCTATCTAACAAGTCTGACCACGAGCGTGCTCTGTTACTGCGGTTGTCCAAGAGAGACTGCGAATCTATCTAGCGTCTGACTAGGACAGGTCATTACTACTCAATAGTTAAATCCTCATCGTCACGTTTGAGAACGGTGAATGGCTTCTAATTCCGTCGTGTGCCGTCGATACATCCATTCGCTTGGCAATTTCGTGACACGCGTAACTAGCAACAAACCGTGTCCGTTCTGTTCTTTTATGGCATCTCTGAACAACGCGTGTTTGTGGAGATAGAAATACTTGTCGCTGGAATGTTAACGAATGTCTAACTTTTGATCAAAGAGATTTCTGTACGAGGAAAATACCTAGATGTGCTTTTCGTAAAGCATTGGAAAGTTATATGTGATATTTCGCAAATCCCAATTTTACCACAATGAGTATGCGAATAAATAAATCAAATATTATTTTTATGTTTGTCGTTTTATTATCAACGAAGTCTTTTACTTATCCGCCCATTATATGAGATATGCAAGAAAATTAAAAGAATCGTTTGGAAAGCGTTGAAGAGTTGCAAGCCATGCGAGAAATTTTGAGAAAATTGAGTCGTATTGACTGAGAGTCTATCCGGGTGGAGTATGGAAATTCCATAATTTCTACTATTTTGTGACACAAATTAATTATACGAATTTCAATGACGATATTTGCGAATAACTGGGAATAACAGAAAAAGGGGAAGTTTCGTTTAATTAACGCGTTTATATAAAAGAGAAGCAAGTGTTAATTATAAGGAACTTCGTTAGAAAGGCTAATTACGTCGACCGTGTTCTCCGTTTGAAAATCTATTTCTAACTGGGGGTTAATGATAATCACTTACCTGCCACGTTTTCGAGATCGCCACGTCATAGGTGGGCGGCGGCGATACCATAGAAGGAATGGCGTAAACGGGTTGCGATCTACTTTGCGCATTTAATTGACTATTTCCGGTTTCGTTGGCGCTCGCGTTCGGCGTGTCTGGAATGGTGGCATACAACGCCTCCGCTATAGCGTTTTCCCGAATCCCGCCGCCGAGTATGCTCGAACCAGAATCTACAAAGAAACGTCAAATAATCTGAAAAATGTTCGACATGAGCTTGGAAAGAAATTTCAGGTTTAAAAAGTATCGTGTTGCTCCTAAATTGCTGGCTTTTGTGACGTGAAAACTTTTTTTTTTTTTAAGAAATAAATCTTCATGAATTTATCTGAGAAATTCGCAATTAGAAACGAATAAAATCGATTAAGTATAGAATCTGTTTTTTTGAAAATGCATATATCGAATCTTAAAATTTCGGAATTGATTCTTACGAGGTATCTATCAAAATTTACGTACAATGCTCTAAAAGTTGAATAAAGTATCAAGATATAACAGTTGTCGATATTGATATTACGGTAAACGTTAAATATTCTACGATTTATACTCATGTAAGTAATTCTAAAACTTGACAATTAATATTAGGTCGTCCGAAAAGCTTCTTTCGTTTTATAAGGAAATAATGAATGCACCATATTTTCCGTTTTATATTATTTTATCGAATTACGTATGATCCATTTTGTTCTATCAAGATAAAGATTACAACGTTCGACAGATCAGGTTTCATGTTTGTATAAAGATGCGTTGTTGTAAAAGACGTGTCTGTAAAAGAAAGACACTTTTCGGACAACCTAATACAATGAATTATTCAAACGTAAGATCTGAGGTCGATATTGGTTTCCATAAATTGAACAATTAAAATTCTGTATGTCACCGACCTATATAAGTATAGTGCGACTCCGCTCTGTCTGCGCTTCGGGTTCTCCTTGAGTGATTCAACCGCTTCTCGTGTTTGCTACTTTTCGTAACTGGTCTAGCTTGTTCTGTCACGGAGCTGCAGCTTCCTGTTTCAGAACTTCTGCTCTTCCCACGAGCGTCGTCTTGTTGTTTCTTGGCAGCCCGCCCGTCCGACTTGCTACCCTTCGACTTCGATATTCTGATCGTAAGCTTCCTCGAGGACAGGGCGCCACTTCGTGATTTTGGCAGATCGACCACAACTCCGCACCCGCACACTGGCGCGTTTTCATTAGGCATTCTGCAAGAACAGAATCTTCTTAGAATACAAGTCATGAATATTCTCGATTATTATTCTCTAGAATTATAACTAAACTACAAGTGTTAATGGAAATTCATAGCTTTACGAGCGTAAAATGTCTCACGACTGTTCTTCATTTCTGATTGCTATATCACCTGGTTTGAGGACAAAAATTGGAAATATTTATCAAAGGGGAACACTAAAAGTGGAGTATACTGAAGAGAACATAAGCTGTAACGAAGGCAAAGTAGTTAACGTCACTGTGTATAACATATTAGTAATTAATAAACTTCGCTATCAAAATTCTATCGCGTCTCTCAATTTTACTAAAAAGTCGAAAATTATCGAATTAGTCTAGAAACTGTAGAAGCTTAAATCGGTTGACCAGTAACGTCATAAATCTCTGAACATAGGTCCAGCTACGAACGCCCTACAATTCCCTTAAAAGCTTAACAGATACCTGCGTACGCTCACTCACAGAGCTTCGATCCATTTATCGGAAAAATTTGCCAGTGTTAATCATGGAAAATAGCACGACCAACCCGCCTAAGCGTCCAAAATCCCCTTTTAAAGAGATTACCACCGGAATTAATCGAAACCACGAGTGGCAGTGAGTCGGATCTCGAATTGGCCGAACTAAACGCCATTTCTCTGGAAACGATATCATTCAACGAATACTCTGACATTAATAATCCAGGTTGGTTAATGCCGTTCGATAATAATCAGCCGGAACAACACTACGTGTTTCGCGAGATCGCGTTATCCAACACACGGGCGCATTGCCATTACAAGCACATAATGGTCCCTGATAGAAGTCATTGTGCAACGTTTGGCCCTTCACACTGGGTATACAACGTTCGATCGTCCGTGAACCCGATTAGGCGAACTCGTAGGTGGAAGGACGATTCCTTTGTGGAAAACTGCGGTTATTCCCTGAGCCAGCCAATACTCGACTATTTTGAATTGTGTAGTATAATAAGGAGAAGAGAGGAGTTTGTATAAAGAGAAGCGGGGGTGGAATTTATGGTAAATGATTTTGGAATGGCTTCTTTAGAATACTTTTCAAATGGCAATCAATAATGTTGTTAATGGTGTTGTGGGGCCCACTGCAGATACTCGATGAAATTATCGAAAGAAAAATATTTTCTAACTATTCCATTTGTACAAACACTTTCTCTCGCCTAGCTGGCATTTCTAGGAAATCTTGCATAGTTCGCGAGCAGACTTCGAACGAAGTGTATCTTCAGTTTTAGTTTATCCTACATTATCAAGGGACGAAAAACCGAATATAAAATCATATAACGAAATTTCAAGTTTTGCGACAATTGGGATGTTCATATATAACCACAAAATAGAATCTTAACCTCGGTTAAAACTTCCTCGAATTGCATAACGTCAGACTATCCTTTATTCGAGGAAAGCAGCCTCTTGCCATAAATTCGATGTTATTCGACGTTCTCGACGGTAATCGTCTCCGAAGCCGTCCAAGTTCTCGACGAGGCAGCGTCGCAGACGATATAATGAATCGATAATCGTCCCTGCGGAGAAGTTTGTGAACGTCTGTCCTGTTCGGTTAATTATTCGATTCCCGTGAAAACTCTGCTTCTCCCTCTCTCGGCCGTGAAGGGGAAACATCGATGTTCGCCAAAGAATCGCAGCTTTGATCCAGAGAGATTTAAAGGCGTGATTTACTGGAATCCGGAAAGGAGTCGCTTTCTTTCTTTCTTCTCGCCTTTGTCCGTGCTCCCTCGCCGGAACAATGGATTCGATCCTTTTACAATGCTCCGGGCCTCCTCCCTTTTTCGTTAATTTGTCTTTGAACGGAGGATTCGTCGCCGCGTCGAAGCGTTATCGCGCGTTTTCCAGGCCTCTGTACAACGATTCTCATCGAAAATATTCTCGTGTTCAACAGCGACGGCGAGACGAGCCAGCCAGAAATTTCGCGTCGACTACCTTCTGCCATTTCTACAGTTTTAACGACTTCATTTTCGTGTGTGCCATACGTAACGCACGTGATACTTTTTGCATTATATTTATTCCTTCTTTCCATGAAACGAAACAAAATTCTATTTTCATCGACGCTTGTGAAAATTGCAACAGAAAGTTACGACCATACGATTCAGCACTTTGTTGAGAATTGTGGATCTTAGTCGCCGAAATAAATGTATAGGAATACTTAGATTACAATTAGATTAAAATAGTTAGATATTAAAATAGTTTCAGATTTATTTGATATGTGATTTACAAGATATTCGTCGATACACATTTGCACGCGTCTCAGCACTCTCTTTGTCTCACCATCTTCTTTACCACACTACCAACGGAACAATTGCATTCTTCTGTTTTACGAGACGCTGTGCACGCACATACTCCCACACACTCATACTCATATGTGTGTGTCACTAATACGCGGCTAACCCAGTGGAGCACACGAAATTACACATATCTCAATACACTTAAAGAGTTATATTTAACAGTGTCTTAATCGAAGACCCTAACTTACTTCTGTGATATATTAAATAAATGCTTTAACGTAATATAAAAGTTAAGGTGGGAAACCACGTATCATTTAATGCCTACAGCACGTATAATCGTAATCGTCGGGAACATCGTTAGATATCCTCTAAAAGTTACGAAATATTCGCTCCTTTCTCTTTTTCTCTCGTAAATTTCATTTCTCTCTCGTCTCTGGTTTACACGAGTTTCTAGCAGGCTTTCTTGTCGGTGAGAGAAACGAGCACGTCCTTCGCTAGTGACACAATCCAATTTTCGTATCGCCGTCGATTCGAAAGTATACACCTTTCTCCTGCCCCTTGTATCACATACCTTTTTTCAGCCTTGTCCCGGGAGATTAGAAGAGAGTTACACAGGCTATTCGCCCCTTGGCGTCTCCAACCCTCGTTTCTTAGCCCATTTCCGCACAAAACTGGATTTCAAACTCATCCAACGAGCACTTTCGGCTTTGAACGCGTTATACATCTTTTGAAATATTCGACATGTTTTGTTCTTGCCTACATATCCCCTTCTTTTTGCCTCTTGGAAAAGATTCGTAATTTCTACTGAGACACAAACGCAATAATAAATTTAACTTTCAATTCGGTTCTATTTACAATAATTTTAAAACTTTCCCTATATTTAATTACTCTTCTTTTTAATCTTTCTATAATTAATAGCTTATATTTCATTTATTTCATTAGATGAATTATTTTTGTATTTTGTTAAACTAGTTGATAATTTTAACAAAGTTATATCACGAGCGTGTCAAAATTCAGCATTATGTACGCGAGTTTGGAAATGAATTGTAATTACTTTGTGTTGTCAATCAATCGCTTTATGTTTCGTGGCTCCTAAATACTGAGAAATTAGAATTATAATCGACATTACACGCTATGTTACAAGAATTATCCGAAACAATAGCCATTAGCTAACTGTATTTAGGCCAAACGTTCCTGGCTATAAAGCACGAACAACAGAAACAAACTCGAGTGTGCAACATTCAAACTTAAAACACGAATCGATCATCAAATTAAAAGCTAGAAGGAGGCAGCAGTTGATATGGAACTGCTTAAAAACACATCGAATTTTAAAACTGCTTCTCTATAAAAGATAGGAACTGTGATCTTCGTGCGTACGTGGATTCAAATATATCGACTACGGATTGCGAACGTACAATCCAGAAGAATTCTAAAACGTTCATACCTTCAAACGGAGGCAGCTTTCACAGGGAATCGACGAAATTAATTTCTTAGTTCGTATAAAGGAACGACGATATAATATCAGCGATTGAAGTTGCCTACTCCGTTTCATGAACACGCGTACTGTCACGAGATGCATCCAGAGGGCGAAAAGAAATCATTGCGCGAAAATTAAATTTAAATCTTAACCAGCTTCCGATCGCATGGATTCCTTCCGTCGTCTCGCAATCCTACAGCGAGTTCTCTCGAGTCTATGTATATATTTCTGGTTTTCGAGCAAAAATATATGTATATGCATGTAGAAGACATCGTTGTAAGTGTTGGAGAGATTAAGTTAAATTACCGCGCTACTTTGTTCGAGAGTCGCTTTAACCCGTCAGAAATTTTCAGACTGAAGAAATTCTTTAGAGAAGAAATTTCTTAGAGCAGGTTTTTGCGTTTAATAGTTGCAGGTTTCTTCTTTAGCCGGATCCTTTGTTTTTGCGCAGATTAAGGATCCAGACGGCACGAGACGTGGATGCTCGTTCGTGTTCGAAGCTAAATCCGCCTCCATCACGTTGCTGAAAACGAGCTGCTATATATCCAAATTTTTCGACTGACATTAACGATCTACAATTTTCTATGGTTAATCTAAAGCATGTATCACCTTTGTAGCGTTTTGTTTCATAAAACGTAGCTTGTAAAATCCAGCTATGTAACTTAAGTTTCTTCTCCTCAAGTAGCTTCTAATTGTATCATGTTATTATCCACGAAGAAGCTAATTAGGATCAGGTAATTAATTTCGATTCATTTAATAGATTTTAGTATGTTTCGTAGCAACTTATTTGATATTATACAGAAAATGAATACTAAATTTCAATCTCTTGCTGCAATTAATAGTCGTTCGTTAAAACTGACTCGAGAGCTTACTATTCTAGAACAAACAGCAATATTTCCTGTTGATTACAGTATACGCTTTAACTAAAGTTTTCAACAGTCATTTAATTACCATGTGTGGTTGTAACTTTACTAAGGAACGTTTCCCATTAAACCAAAGAGGAGCAAAAGTTATGAACAACAGATTATCGCGCCGCGATTCGAGTAGCTCGAGAAATTGTTACGTGCGAAGGATTAACTAGTCATATCGAGGTTAATGATAGAATTCTGTTGTCGATGTTTTCCACGAAATAATCGTTCGAAGGAGTGGTAAACAACGCCGCTGACAAGATCACGAGGAGCAATTTATTAATGGGATAAATTGTATTTCCGTCGGTCCTTTCGACATCGAAGAAACATGAAAACGCTTCCGGTGGATCGACGCGCTCCAAGCATCGAAACTCCGGGTAATTACGCGGCTAATTAACAGTCGAATTTAATTAGGAAGCGCTCGAGGCGCGTTCGTTATCATCTCGATGAATCAACGCGCTGGTTCTAAGCTTGAAGCTGTTCTTTTTTCATCCCCGCCCCTCCCCATCTCGCTCGCTCGCTCTGTGTAATTCATGAAGCACAGCGGAGCTTTATTAAACGCGAAATACCATGATTGCTCGATCCGAAAATCGACAGAGTCGTTATTCGGCCGGCTGAGATTTTGCATAAGTTAATTGCCAACGGGATTATACCTACCGCGATATCGAATATACGAAAGGAAAGTGGAGAAGTTCACTAGAGTATTAACTATGACGATAGGGCTTTTTAAACGTGAAAATAAATGTAGATTTAAACGAAGAATTGTTTACGAGAAGTACGATTTGGATTTGGAAATTACGTGATTTTGGAAATAAATTGCAATCATCGTAAAAGCGGATAGGGTTTACATTGAAATATTTCAGGTTTGAAATATGCGTAATACGTGGTACGATTAGAAAAACGTAAATTGCGTAATTTATAGAAACGTAGCTTATCTTTTTCGAAATTTCATAATATTTTAGTTTCAATGTTACAGGAATAATGTATTATATTAATGAAATTTAGTAATATCCCTTTGTAGTTGATATAATGTAAAGCTAATTCAAATGTAATAATCGCTTCGTTCTTAACATAATCAAACACTTTTCTCATTACTTAATTACAAGTGCGACTAAATGAAATTGCTTTTCTCTGTCTCTTGAAAAATAACCGTTTCACTATTGTGTCGCTGTTCTTTCGTACGATATTTTGAGGAAAAATTCGTAATAATAACAGTACTACATTTCTCGGTGTGTCTTCCTCTGAAATTAAATAAAACTTCTTCCTCAAGTTCCTTTCTCTCTAAGGGCGTTCCCATTTGTAGCAGCAGATAGATAAATTAGTTAGGAAAGTTAGATAGCCGCCGCGAAATCACTACAGTAGAATTGTTCAGTACGGGACTCGGTAGAATTCAGTAAAGGATGATTAGGCAAGTCAAATAGACCAGGATACAATCGTGCTGCTAGGAAGTAACCGTGCATGGTCAGACAAATAGTTACGGGTCAACGTAGAATTCAGAAAGCTAACTAGTACTACTGGAATTTTCAGGAAACATGTATTCAGCTGTACGCTTATACATATATATATAGGGAAAATCTTAAATCACTTAAATTTTCTAGGTTAGTCTTTCTTTCCCTTCTGGGTCACCTACTCTTCCTTTTTTATACCTTGAAATTAAACCCCTTCATTTTTCTCATCAATCAAGACAAATTCCTCCTATTAATCAAACGCTATGTATTAACCAAATTGGGGACGCTTTATGTTTATATAAAAACAATTAATTTCCTATAGTACGTGCGGTACATAAGTAAATAAGATCGGAGATTAAATTTAGATTAAAAAGTTTCAGTTGAGAAATACGTTTTATATAATGTGCAATAACTTTTAAATATTCAAATACCTATGGAAGATAATATGGTGAATAAAGATCTAAATTTTAATTTCTCTCAAAAAAGAAAAAAGAACGATATGGACGGGTAGAGAAAATATTTTTTATTGTTAACTTAAATTCAACTACCGTTCCGCAATATAGTTCCCTTCGGTAAGCAGAAGGGGTCTTAGAGCGTGCAGCTGATGTTCCTCGTTTCCCTAAACCTCTCCTTCGAAAAATCATCCAACCACGAACGTGGCTACGTTATGCATGCTTCGGCAGTCTTGTTATTAGTATATGGAAATCCGCGTATAAAAGTGGGGCATCGGTCGTGTCGATGTATTCGCGTTTCCCACGCTTTGTTACCTGCTTTTCATTATGGATCTGGCTTCCGACCTGAGGAATAATGTGCGGCCTTTCTGCATCGCGATACGCCGCCGTCGCCACTGGCTGGATCACGTGTAATTGGTAAACCGCGATCGGCGTTCGAAAAATTGGGTCAACTAATTCAGCATAGACAAACAGGGGATACCTCTATTTAAATTTTCAAATATTTTAATGTTCAAGTATTCAGATTTTCAAGCATTCAAGTATTCAAATTTTTTAATGTTTACATTTTCAAATATATGTATGTACCTATATAACATCCTAAATGTTACATATGAGAATAACGAAAGAGTTCATGTATACACATGTTGGTTTGGTCTTATTTTTCAAGTTATAAATAATTTAATTGCGTGCAGAAACTGCCTGAACGCAGGCAACCCACCTTACTCCGCAGTATGCATTTTATTACGAAAAATAGAATATACGTAGCGTGGGATGTAGCATGTAAATTTATAGTCTGACACATTTCGACATAAATATGGCTAAAGTTATTTTAATTTTATATTGCATAAATGTCATTTATAGCCGATGATTAATAAATATGTAACGATATTCAAATAAAATCGTGGAGAAAGCGGTTAAACGTAATCGAGGTGCCTTCAATCTTGTGTTTCACGGATAGGAAGCAATATCGGTGTTCGTGCCGGCAGAATAAAAAGTTATTACAGCTCGCCGTGGTATTACACTTTACGAGCAGAGCGATATGCATCTCGATTACGTTGCCGTCCTTGCGATAAAACTCGAATTAAGTAGATTCTAAAGGAAAGCCGAGACCTCTCCCTTCTATAATCAGCGACAATTTCTTTTTTCATCGCTTTAATTCGCAGCTCCTTTCAATTTCAATTTCAGAAATATTTCTCATTCGAAATCCGTTTACATTTCCTGCTACGGCTGATGTTAGATAAAATTAATAAAAATATATCTCTTGAAATAAATTTAGTTCGCGACGTCAACAACGCAGAACATCTACTGTGCTCGCGAGCAATGTGCAGCGAAGGATTAAAGAAGCGAATCATGTTACACGGACCAACCAATTGGAATCGGGGAAGAGGAAGAGTACCTACGACTTTACCGGAAGATCAAGATTTATTTCTCGAAAATCCAAGACGTGCTCTGAGGATTTTCTTTGGCAAATCCAGCGGCGCATGACTGGATTAATTATAGCGAGCTGAGATGCGCCGTAATGTTGGAGCTGTAGATGCCGACTATTGATTAAGTCGTCGATAATGTTGCTGACACGCTGACAATTCGAATTAATCGAGAGAAATAAGATTAGTAAAAGACCATTTGTTCCTCTTCTGCAATCCTGATCATGCGATACTTCGTTAAGCGAAAGATATTAAAGACGCGAAAGAAGCAAAGAATAGGTAGATTGATCGACGAACAGCATGGTTCGTTTGTGTTCGTTTATCCATTTGCTTTTTAACATATCGTATTCGTTGTAATGAAAAAAAGTAATTATCTGGAACAATAATCTTTGATTTCTACGAAGCCAAAACGGATTCCTATGAGTTCTCTCGTTCTGTAATATTTATCGAATTCCCGCTTTTGTAAACCACTCGATATAGTTCTAAGTGAATTATTTTAACGCGAGAAAGAGAAAAACTTCAAAATGAATTACACGAATTTCGCGAAAAACGCGCGTATTACATTTCATCTTCGTAAAGATTCCAGTCACTTTAATTCACATTTCCTAGCGAACAGCTGTTCGTTGAAATCACAACGCCAGACTTCACGGAAACTTCGCTCGATTATAGATTCCATCAGGTCGCTATCAATTAATTAATCTCTTCTCCGGTATCCAGCAATTAAGCTTCATCGTTTGATGTTTCACTTTTCAGTCAGCTTTTTTACTGATACGTGCATACCCACGTGATGCCGCTACATTAAACTATCAGAACAAAACAATTCATAGATGATTTCTCCACTTCTTTCTACTAATTCTCCAGTCCTTTAGAATAATTAGAAAAGTTCTTTCTTGTTGGCTTTCTGATTTACTTGGAGGCTCGACGAAGCTATTGTAATCCTATGTATGTCACTTTATCGATTGTTATTTGTTTTCTTTTTTTTTACCTTATGGAAGATAAGAAACGTACTGTATAATAAGAATAACAAAAAACACATTATTTTTTCTTTTTTTTCTTTTTTTTTGACAGTATATTAAACTTTAAAATTATTCCCCTGTGAAAGACAAAGACACAATTTCTTCATGTCGAAATGGTAACTTGTTTCACTTTTTCTTAGACAAGGGATTAATCGCGACTAGTTTCACTTCGCACGACATCGATTCACCTGTGCTTACAAATTTCCCGCAGAAGCTGACCGCTGAAAGCCCGCAACATTACATTGCGTCCTACATCGATTGAGCTTCCTCTTATGTTCTCATATTTTCCAGTCCGACTTTGGTCATTTATTCATAGCAGTTCCAAACTCCGTTTACCCGCTATACGTGGTTAATGCGATTAAATCGTACGAGGCAACAAAACTTTGGTCTCTTTCCTTAACTATCGCCTAACGATTGTGATAACTCAACCATAATATCAGTCGTTAATACCGATTACCGATTGCGAATAAATCACGATTGGTTCTTCAACGTAGTAAAATCACGAACCACTTTAAAGAGCTTCCATTGTTTCACACAAATCGATGAGATCTCGCGTTGTTTTATTACTGTATTCATAACGAAGATTTATCTATGAGAATCGACATTGTGTCTCAGTATAATTAATCCTTCAGGAAAATTCCAGAGGCTGTTCTAGAATTATTGCGCGGTGCTATAACGAGTAACTTGAAGTACCAGTAATTTATTGTTCAGCGATTCACCTTTGAATCTTAAACGACTGTTATCATCGAATAGAAATTCTTAAACTTCCATGCTGCGGTAGAATCCATCTCTGAAAAAGATTTCTCATATTTGAAAGTAACAGTTACACAATGAGAAAATGTATTTACCTAACGACTTGCTTTTAGTCCATTAAATTAAAAATCATCAATCATCAATCTCACGCCATTGAGAACTTGAAGACAATCACTTTGATTCTTAAAAATGTAATCTAGGAAAGCTTTTATGGACAGAATCTCATTACTTCTGAAACAGAAAGAACTTTAAAGAAAATTCTGCAAAAACAAAATAAATGGACTAAAGAAAAAATTGTGGTAACTCGATTATCCTCGTGCTGCAATAATTTTCGATGAAAAAGCTCGCTCGCAATTACCAACCATTCGTGAACGTGACGCCTGGCGAAACGGGACCCGATGTACGTATTCTTTCGCCGGTCAAGCTCAGGTCAAGGTAGAACAGCGTGTACCGACCCAACATTTGTTCTTCCAGTTAATAGGAAACTGCGTGGCCGCAAGCTTGTCCCCGCCGATCGCAATAACAGCAAACAGCCGTAAGAAATTCAATTGGAAAAGCACGAGGTACCCCGGTGTTGCCTACGGCTGTATATTTGTCGACTGTTTGCCCAGGAAACGTAGCGGTGTTGACCGAGCAATTACCACGAGAACTCCAGATCGTCGACCGGAGAATTCCCCCAGTTGCGATACTCTGCAGGCAATTTCGATTCCCGATCCCTTTACCTTCAACTCTTGACGAAACTAGCGTGAAATCTTTGGAATTTTGGAGATTCATGTCGAAATTTTCCTCTATCCTCGAGATCGCGTTGGAACGTTTTATCGGTTTGATGGGAAAGTAATATCAAATATTGACCGTGCCATGGTGCATAGTGAGTCACATGACCCGCACGTTACTATTTATGATAAATTTAGATTACCATCTTGTTTTGGTTTTTACAAAATTATTTGAGCGAGAAGGATACAGACATGTTAGAGCGAAAGTAGGTTAACCCTTTAATATATCTCGGAAGCAATCCAATTTTTAAAAATACAGAAAATCTACGGCAGAACGAATGATAAAATAAAAATTCTAGAAAGCCTAGAATCCCAAGAAATCGAACGGACCTTTGAAGCAACCCATAAATCGCATGAAACTTAATGCTTGTCAGACCCTTCTCCGACAAACCCTACATTCGTCTATTTCCTTTCCTTTAACCTCAAGTAACGTCGTGAGAATCTCTAAAACGCGAAACACGCAGCAACGATATCCCTTCGCCGCAATACGTTGTATTACCGTGGTTATTAGGTTATCAGATCCATCTCGTACGTGGATACATAACTCGATGATCAAGGAAGGAAGGAAGCAAGGGGAAAGCAATAGAAGGAGAAAGAGGAAGGACGAGGGGAGAAAGGGGTTGTTAAAGGACGAGAAAAGGGAGAGAAACGCAAGGTAGGAGAGGGTGCAGAGCAGGTGAATCCGGGTCATGCCGGGCCAGGAAGCAGTGACACTAAACTCAACCCGGCCACCCTTTCCGAACTGGGTCACCTTTCACCCTTATTCTCTTCCTTTGGCCGCGATTCCCCCGTTTCCGATCGTCTCCACGCAGAGGAGCACAGGGTTTCTCGCGTTGCTCCTTCTATCCGGAAAAGATCATTGCGATTCGCTGAGAAAACGATCAAATCGTCAAGATACCCGAGATACGGTACTGCGATGAAAATTCTATTAAAAGGGCGGATCCTGTTCCGAACAAGATCTTCTGTTTAATTAGAATTGACCCAAACCTCGTATTTATTCACGTGGTATTATTCAGCCTCGCCCATACCTATACATTTTTTAATCCACTCTGTATTTATTATTGATTGGGAAATTTATTGATGTAATAGAAATATATCAAGAGAGCGAATGTTTTCTCTGTGCTCACAATCGGTGGTGAACGTGATTTTTGGGAGGACTATTGTTTTTACGTTATAACTTTTTCGTTTCATTTCGGCTTTATTTGTATCTGGTTGAGAAATTCGGTCGTGAACGCAATTCGTGCGAAGAAATTATTTATTGTATGAACGTATTATTATAGAGGGGGGGGGGTGGAGAAAGAGGTGGTTTTGTAAGCATCGGCAGATCGAATAAATGCATCGAAACACGCACGTGCGTTTTCTACCACGGTAAGTATTTTATTATTTCATGGTGAAATTACGCAAGTGTCGGTTTCCATCAGTTTGAATGGAAATCTACCGCGGCTGTATTTTCCATGCAAATGAAATTTATGGCAGGAACCAAGTATTACTGTAATTAAACGTTCTTCTACGTTGCAATCGTTATTCGAACGTTTGTTTGTTTTTTCTCTTCCTTGAAATTCAAGGAGATACTCGTAATGGGCATTTTATTTATTTTTTACCACGAGTGATTTTATTACCACGTGTATTTTTTATCGTGGACCGAAATCACATATATGGCTATTGGAAGTTAATAATAAATTAAACATTCGTTGCAGATAAATGAAAGCCTGAAATTGATATTCCTATATATCAACGATAATAACTTTTGTAGTAAACATTTTTGCTACGTTGCTAATCATATATTCCAAAGTATATGTATATTATGTCTATTCCTTGTTTTCACAAATTATAATTTCGTTTTATAAAATTACCTGGCTTTTTAGTACCGCTGACCTTTTAAACTTTCCTCTGTCCGCCACTGTAATTTCATCAAACATCTTATCTCTGGGCCTACAGGGTGGTAAAAGAAGGGTTCGGAACTTTAAAAGTAGATAGAACTCGTGGAGGAAAAAAAACAATGGAAGAGCGAAGTTCTACTTTTTTTTCTCTAAATTTTTCCAATAAGATACACAATCATAATTATTGAACGATTAATATAAACCTCTATGAAAATAACAGGAAGAATTCAAAGTAAACATTGATTTTGTTACTGCGAAGGGAAAAAAATTGGTCCACAAATACAACATTTAATCAAAACAATTCGCCGCAAATAAACTATTGAAAAAGTTTAACGAGACACCCTGTAGGTAACCGCGGAAACCAACACGACCCGGTTGGTAACAATACCGAAGCGATTGATCGAACTGGAGTTTGCTTTGCAATATCACGAAATGGGACCACTTTGAATCTAATAAGAACCACTAGGTAAGCAATTCGACCTCTTCGACGAACCTTCAATACTCAAACTAATCGAAAATTTGAAATCTAGACTGGCGTACTCGTAGTTCACGTTCAACAGAAGCTATCAGATGGCAAAAATTTCATTGTGTCATGCATCAGTAATAAACATAAAAATGTAACAGACCATCCTTAGCGTAATTACGCGACTTCGTGCGAATAGCTTTGTCCTTTTCGCTTAAACGTTTGTCCACCTTCACTTAAATCTTTCCGACGTTATTTAAAAATCAAATGGGAACGTAACATGTTAACGTAACTCTTCGAATAGTTTATGCGATGAAACAACACTTTGGAATCCAGACACAATAGAGTATCAACAAGCCTCTGCATACCTAACAACCACTAGATCTCTCGAGTTCATTCACGAGTATGAGCATCAGACAAGCCAGCTTACGAGTCAATTGACAAACACTATACACATTCCTACACAAACGTCAGACGTGCGGCGAACATGACCATGATGTAGAATATTGGATTACAGACATGTTTATGCTCGTTGGTATATTCACTGCTATTTATACATACGTTACGATAATTATTTAATCTCTTAGCATTTCTTGCTCAGAAACTTCCACAATTATAAGATTAAAAAATGATAAAGGAAAATTAATTTCATCTAGCTGGAGTTTTACATACACAATATGATCTATCTTTAACAGAAGTGATACGATATAATATAATATATAATATAATGTAATAATATAATAATAAATTGTTATATTCAAAAAATCGCAGTAAATAATACGCAGCTTTGTAACTGGAGCATCTTAGTTTTTGCGTATCTCGATAAAAGAACTTAGAAACATCACAGTCTTCTCTGTAAGTTTAATCTGTGTTTCTATTAGCTAAAATAAATGTTATAATAGTATATAAAAGAACAATCCATGCACTAACGTTGTTATAAACGTATATACTATATAATATATATATATAAAAATACAGACTAATAATCCGTAAAACACCGGAAGATTATAATATTATTATTATTAATAAGAATTACTACACATTTCCGGAAACTATTTACCGCCGGAAGAGTCAAATATTTCACACGACGCATATTCCTGCCACGTGCGTTAAAATTCCACATGAAACCATGCATCCAATTCGTGAATAAACATTAGCTCGATCATCGATCACTCGTTAATTCGCACAAATCCTTACGCTCTTACGTAACAGTACAAAAACGCCATATAAATGGGCGTGAGTACGTTAATTGCTGGAGCCAGCCGCGAATCCCAATTTCTTTGTGCATTATCCCAATGGAGTTGACCGAAACAGGCCGCAAAGCGCCAACATACGACTGAAAAAGCTCCCCAGAGGGTATGGGAAACCGAGGTTGGGACGTCATTAAAACTTACCGGCGAGTCGTTCACCGAGTACGCGCGGAATTCCAGCTGGTCGCGTCTCGGCCAGCTAGCTGACTGGATGTTACTCGAAAATGCCAATCCACGGTCGTTTCCCGCGAAACTTTTTACTACTACTGGGGCTAGCTTATCTCGCAACCGGAATTTCAAGCGCATGAAATGTTTGAGATGAACTAATTTCGTACGGCAGGCAAGGATATCTCTTCTTCGATACTTTTTTCTTCGACGTCCCTCAGGTTGTTGCTGTAACATTTGCTCTTTATACTCTTTTGCATCTATGGACGAGATATCGACGAAGTGGAGATACAGAAAAGAGAGGAAAAAGAGGGAAGAGTAATTTGTTATGGAAAATGTAACATGGTCTATTTTCAGCATCGTTAACCCCTTTACAACGTCATTCACGCGATGTTATGAAAAGAAAGATAAAAAGTATATGTCTTTAAAAATGTAACGTGCCATACGTTCTAGCATTATTATCACTTTTGCATACGTCTAAATATTTTCTACGAAATATATACTTAAATTTAATATTTTATTGCTTCTACGTACATACATTTTCAGATTTGTTTCAAATTTTTCCAATATAATCATGTTAATCTGTTTTCATTACGATGCCAGTAAAATTTCAAATTGTTTCGTATAACACGTATAATATGTACATTCGTAGAAACTTTCTACTAGCGTTCCAATACTTTCATCAGCCCGTCTATGTATGAACTCTTTAACTACGTTGAAAAAATTGGAGAAAATGAGAAAACTTCGGCGAAAATATAAATATATATGGAAGTTAAGAGAGTGTGATCGGGGCTTTTCTGTGCTATACACGTCTTTACATCCATCACTCGCGAATCTCCCCTTACTCGTTCATACTCGAGAATTTATTCGTCCGACGTTACTGTTCAACTCAGTCGTATGCTTCTCAGTCTCTAACTTCGCAAACCTCGCAGCCACCCTTATCGCGAGAGCCCTCTTACATGCGCGATACTTACGGACAACCTTTTCTTCCTGAAACGTTCCAACTTTTCAAGTTCCACTCTTTCGTGTCCAAGCGAACAGCATATAAATAACATCGTATTTGCAAGCAATGCAAGCAACGACGAAGACACAGTTCGCCCATCTTCGAAACATCTTTCAAGCTAATCACGATTCACGAATAGAACGTATGTTTGCAATAAACATCTTATAACCTTTCTATACATTTTCGGCTAAAAATTTTCTTTCAAATTTTCCAATACGATCATGATAATTGTATCACGTCATATGTCACGTAAAACGAGTATGTAACACATATAGTATATTTAAAATAAGTTGGTACAAGTGATGAAATACTTTGGTGGGCCGATTTTATCGAGTAGTAAGTGCAGTTAACACCCGATCTATCAGATCAATCGTAGTATTAAAGTTTGGTGGCTAGACTGTCTCCGCTTGATCTCGCGCAATCGCTCTGAGAAATCTCAGGATACAGAGGGGATTTCAACCGCACAAGCTTTCATCGGCCATCTACGACGCGAAAAGGATAAAGATCGGGAGGAGGCCTCGCATGAGAGTTCGTGGGAACTGCAGTGCGATCGACAAATGAAAGGAGAGTGCACCGGATGAAACCTGTATCCGAGGAAAAAGCAGCCAATGATATAGCAAACTGGTGGTGACCACCACTTTAATATATTGACGGGATTTACCTATGGAAGCGATGCGCCACGAGTAAAGAGCTTCAGATACTCGAATATTGATTGGGGACAGAATACGAAGTTTAAGGGGAATTAAAAGATCGGCAAGTTTACGTTAAATTAAAATAGAATTTAAATAACAAACAGAGCTGTAAACTGATTACGATTAAATTCCGAATGTCTAAGCAAATTCAGATTTTAGTGTGAAACCCAAGTACTGTGCAAAACAGTGGAGAGATTAAGGACAGGGAAGCAAACCTGTCAGCGGTTGGAACAATGGTTTTTTGTAATTTACATCGCGCCACGCGACGGATAGGGTTTAATAACGCACCCGGAGGAATTTGTAATTTCTGCGCTTACTTAATGCAGAACAGAAGCGTCGGCGAATCCTATCAAAGTTAAATACACGTCAAAGTTACCTCATGGTTGAGGAAAGTTAATCCGGCGCTAGCTGGCGAGCTCCTCTTTTCGCGTCTTTAGTCTCACGCTCGCTTTATCTTCTCTCTTTTTCTCTCTTTCTCTCTCTCTTTCGCCGGCCGTCGGGCTTGCACTTTTGTTCTTGTTCCGTTCAGCGCGTCGTTTTTCGCGACCTGTGAATTCTTTATGCTCCGCGGCGAGACGTGACGCGAGGACATGCACGTTTTCAAGAGAAAACACAGCGTGATGAATTCAAAGCTGGCAACTCTACACGGGGAACGAATTGTTCGCGCTAGAATATTTAAGAACCCGGAAATTGTTTTCCTGCGATTCACTGTTATAATATATCCGCATGCCAGTGGCGACATGTTTATGAGGGTCGTCGAAAGCAATCAGGTCGACGCCATTTCGCTTTACCATATACGACGATTCACCGGCTCAGCAATGATTATAGCTGCGAGGGTCAGAATTTATACGCGAGTGGTGGAAATTTAGTTTCCATTCCTTGATCCTGTTCATTTCCATCGTCATGCGACGCTACATAAAATCCGATCTTTATACGTTCTTACGTATCTTATACATATAAATGAATGTATGTGACAATTTTGACGAAACTTCGTACGCTCTGTTTTTATGATCGTATAAAAGAATGTAAGGCTATAAATCCAAACAATATGTCTGCGATTCGTACTCTGTCTTGTAACGAAGAATGTATTGCAATATATTGCAATATATTTCAGTTGTAGAAGTCTATTGGTTCAATCGAGTAGGAAAACAGACTTCATCCTCCTGACCGCAAAAGGAGAAATTTTGCTCTCCAGCTACTTTTATTTATCATCGATGTTGGCACATTTCCAGCATTGGTCAATGAGATTATCTTCCAGAGGAAACGATCAATCAGGCTTGTTTGTTAAAAATCAGATGACTGATGTTAGGAAATCTCTTACGTGTCCCTACCGATGAAAATAATCCAAAAGTATGAATATTGTTGTCGGTGTCGCTCGAATTCAATTAAATTAGTCGTTTATTTCAAAACCTCGAAATTCGATGTATGTTGACGTGTCTGAGTGATCTAGTTATTTCTTATCAAGAAAGCTTTTTCTCCTCTTCTATAATTTCTAACGTAGACGACATTTTATGGAAGATATTAACTAAGGCGTACAGATTGAGAGATGCCCAGATACTACTAGAAGCTTCTTGTCTGATTCCACATGGTCACGTTTCACTTGTTAGATAAGCTATTGTCCCATTCGGTCGACCTAATCACCTATCATTTGGCACTGCTTGTTTGCCTTCCTAGCGACCTATTCTACTGTTGCTCCTTCCTCGATTGTGAGAAACAGATTCCCCTTACGTTTGTCTGTACGTTCCTCTTATTGTTAGTCTCTTAATATGACCACGTGCGGTTTTATTTTACTTAGTCGGTTACAGCGACGTCTGGCTACACATGGCCCTATTCTACTTAGGTCGAGCTGCCATCAATTTAGTTCGTTGCTCAAACGTCCGATAATGTCGTTTTCGTACAGGATAAAGAAGGGATCTTGACGCGAAATATATTGCCAATTTATCGAGCCATTAATGAGAAGACTTGTGTGTCCTTCAATTATCAAGAACCAATTGCTATCAACCAAGCAAAATTCGTGCCAACGTCGTTTTCAGAGAAAAATTCGCTCAGGAATCCTCTTAGATAAAGAATTTATAATTTCGTTGCAAATCCTTCTTCAGCTTTGAAATTGAATACTTAAGCTACCTGATATTGTTCGAGACGTGGCTAATTACTCGTGACATTTCAATTCTAATTAATTTTGTCGGCACGATAATTCGTCGGAACACGTATTCATTGTAACCGTAGCCTCCGACATTTCGAGGGCACGAAACAGTCGACCGTAGAGCGGAATTCGGAGAGGGAAAGCAGCTAATCGAAGGGGTTTGGCTTGAATTAAGAATATCCCGACGACGAAGAGGGGGAAAAAGGGAGAAGAGCAACAGCGAAAAGATGCAGACGCTCCGCAACGACGGATCGGGGTCACGTTCTTTCGCCTGAAAGAACGAATTACAAGAGAGTAGTGTACAATGAAACTCGATGCGAAAAATGAAATTTTACTAGGGGGAGGATGTAAGGGAGGCATAGGAAGAAGAAGAGAACAGAGAACAGGAGAATATGCTCGTTATTCAGTGACAATCGCAGGAAATTTCAGACGATAACTGAGACTAAATGACAAATCACAACCCATCGTCGGATAAAAAAGTGTTCATGATTAATGCAAATGAGCGATCCTGCAAGAGAAGCTTTGCGAAAATATCAGAAATGGACGACGTCCCTTTTCATTCGGTCATTCGAGACTCTGGTATTAGCTATAAAAAAAACCTTGTAAACTCGTTCTCGGGAAACTCGTCACTCTGAGAATTTATCTTTCTACGTGTCACAAAAGCCCAACAAAATTGAGAAGAAGAAATTTAGCGATATGTTTAATGGACATTTTCATTTCTTTAACGAACAATTCAAGACCATAAATTGGTATCTTAAGTCATGAACGAGATCTAGATTATGGCAAAGAAAATTAAGCGGAAATCATCGCCGCGATAGAAATTACCAAACGTATCGACAGATACCGGGCGTGCTGCGCTCGCGCATTTTCCACTCGGCCGGCCCGGCTGAATAAAGCAAACAGTCTTGGATTTCATTCACGGTTACGCCATTGCTATGTCGTCGAATTCAATACCAGACTTATTGTACGATTGTACAATGCGTCGAGGTTTCATGCACTCCGTCTGCAGCGTAACGAACGCTCGAAGCTCTAGACAGAGAAAAAAAAATGGAGAAACGAGGCAAGAAACGAGCAGACGAGAGGAAACGGAAAAAGAAGATGGAAAAAGAAAAGAGAAAAGGGAGAACTTGGGACGAAAATAGCCGAAATAGCTGGTTTGGTGACCAATTGACAAATCGGTTAACTTGTCGAGTCACCACGTCGATCGAGAATTATTTAACTGGCACGCGTTGCCTCGTTACAGTGGAATTGCGGCGAAACGAAATTGCGGTTCGCCGTTGTTCCGGGGAATACGCTCGATACGCTCGCGTTCCGTGGCGTGCATCGCTCCATAGGGCGAACTTTCAGTGGAAAACAGCGATAATGGTCGGACGAGTGATTTATCGCGCTCCCGGAATATTCGTGCCTACCGGAAGCTTTCTTCACGGTAGGAAAATCATCCACGTTGCGACGCCGATGTTTTTCCGATACATTCTAACGATATACATTTACATGTATAAATAAATGACAAATACATATGTATTTAGAAGAAGGTTAGAAGAAGGTTGAAAGATCGACCATACCGTATTTTAACTTTTAAATATGCAGTGTTGCTCTTTGATATCATGTCTATCTTTTCCAATGTAGCAGTCATATAACATACACCATTCATTGTACTACCAGGGATCCTTTGTATAATTTACCGACCAGTAATATTAGTTTAACTGTTCAAAATACGTACGTTTTCATATTTGTTGTAAAGTTTGTCAAAATAATGCAGAGAGTCGGGTATCATGACAGTGCAAATAAAATTTCAAAATATTTCTTTCGTAACATAAATAATACATAATGATATATTCATAAGAAGATTGTACAAGTGTTCGATTATTTTCGCGTTTATTTGTATGTCGAAAGATATAAAAATTATGATTGTAAGTAGAAATTTATCGCTATCATATATTCCTCTAATGATTTCCGGAAAACGAAGGATATTGTCTCTCAATAATCTTTCGTTCCTTCGTCTGGAGATTTGACAAATTTCTCTGTAAATTCCATTCCAAAACTACTAGAAACGTTCGAAAGCTTCTCCAGAGGTTATCCATTAATCGTACTGAATGTTTCACACGTAAATCATAATTTTCACTGGACCCGATGATGAAATCTCTAGATACATACTGTGTTTTCACGAAACACGCGTCACGAAATTTGAAACACACGTGCAATTATCGTGTTCTCCCACTTCCGCGGGATCTCAGCCTTTCCCGCGACGAAAAACGTTTCACACCTCTAGGGTCATTAGTTTTAAACGGCCGCCCCGCGTTGTAAAAATTTTCCTCGTAAACGCTTTCAACGCGATCCAGACGGGCGTGAAATGCGCGAGAAGCACGATGTAATTAGCAACCGCTCGAACACGTCAACGAGTAATAGCTTAATGTAAAAAGCACGGGAGAAAATTCACTGAAAACCGTCGCACCCTACCTTCTGTATAAAAATAATTAATTCGTTAAACACTATTGCCACGAATCTTCAGAAACATTCTTCCAAAGCGACAAGATCCAATTTCACAAACGTTTCGGGGCTCGAGGCTTCCACTTGTCATATCATCGTTCAAATTGTGCCGCATAAGCTCGGGACACTTAAACGTGTCCTACCCATCCACTCGTAAAAATACAAGCATTATCAATTCGTTAAAAACCCTTGCCATGAATCTTGGAAAACGTTTGAAAGCGACGAGATTCAATTTCAGAGAGATTTCGAGACTCAAAGCTGCAACTGAGCCACTCTACGCAAGTTTGTGACGTTTACAGCGAAAACCATAACTGAACTTCTGAGATTACGTGTATTTTCGTATACCTGAATATTAATGGCAACAAAATATGATTTACACAAAATCTGGAATTTCAGATTCAGTTATGCTCTTCGCTGGAAATGCATCCTATTCACTCGCGTTAAAAATACAACCGCTCTCTTCATTCCTTAATTTCGGGCATTTCGTAACGAGCAAACGGAAACTCGCTTCTTTACCTTTCATTTGGTGCCGCTCGGGGCGTTCGCTGGCACAAGGGAATAAGCCTGGGGAAAAAAAACGGAAAGAACGAAAGGATATATCCACGAAAGTATGTACACACACTTATGGGCACGTACAGCAGCAACAAAATCAACAGAACGTTAGCAGACACCCACGCGCCGGTTTCGTTTCACGAAGAACGACAGAATTAACTCCCGCTAAATTAGTAGCTTCGATATCACGCGATCATTAAGGATTACGATCGCCTACGCTTTAATACCGGACACCGATATCCGCCTAGTCGAACTTCCTCGGAGGAGAAGTCAAGGAAATGAAGCTCGCGCCCTCATCTCACTGGGAAATCGATTTAGAATTTTTCGACGCGCGGAAAACGCGAAACAGTATTGTGAATTGAGCCCCGTGGGTGTCCAATGTATCGACAAATATGAAAACGGACTTTACATAGCGTTGGAATGGGAATTTTTGGCGATTATTTGTTGTATATGATTGAGGTTTGAATATTACAGGTACGTGGATGGACTAAGGATGCGTTAAGTTAGGGTAAAAGAAGAGATCGAGCGTGTCAAGGTTTAGAATAAAGATAATGTGAATAAAGTTAATGAATAGATTGCGGATTTGTGTCAAATTTGTAAGACAGATGTAAGAATGGATAAAACGCGTACAATGTATAAAAATATATAACGTATCCTAAGTAAGCTATCATTATAATCTTTGATAAGTAAAACGAATCTTCGTTTAAGTTATATTTCTTTAGTCGTGTTCGCAAAAATATAAATTTGTAATAAGTAAAAATTTTATAAAAATTCTTAGTCTAACAAGGAAGAATATCTGAAGAGTTTGAACGTAAATGTTTAAATATATTGTGTAAAAGAAACGTATCAGAGTTCTTGAATATTATGGAAATATAAAAAATGCATCGTTTCTATTATTTGGAAAATTACACAGTTATATTGGCTTAGTAGATATATTACAAAAAAAAGAATATTAAATGTTTAAATATATTGTGTGGAAGAAACGTAACAGAGTCCTTCAATATTAAGAAAATATAAAAAGTACATAGTTTCTATTGTCTGGAAAATTACACAGTTATGTTGGCTTAGTAGATATATTACAAAAAAAAAAAAGAATATTAAAAGTAGAATTTCACTTATCTAGTGCAAGAAGGCTTTGATAATTTATTGAACAGGAAGAACGATCATGTAGATATTCGTGGAAAGGATAAATGAATTAGCATGGGATCGTACGAAGGAACAAGTTGTCGGTGGAAATAAATGAAGTAAAAGTGTAGTGAAACGTGTATATTGGCAAACGTTCCATGAATTTGCATGAGTTGGCAAATTTCTGTATCCGAAAACTCTTTTTTCAGAGAGTACGTACGGCAGGGGAACTGGGGAAGGATGAAGTGGAGTGTTTTGATTGAGTTTGGGAATCAAGTTGATTTGGGGAGAAATGGAGTGTCTTTCTTATTTTCTCGTCATAAAATTCCTTTCTGGCGAAGATCACTTAAAGCTCGAAGCTTTGGAATAGCTCCTAAAAATTTTCCATGCGAAACATTTTTATTTATATTAGGAGAAATCTGTACAAAATCATGCCATATTTATTTTGGTAAGCAATAAAAAAAAAAGTCCGGCAGCAATTTTTTAATTACTTTTATTTATCAAATTCCATTCTATTTTATTTTCGTTATGAAAATATTCAATAAATTTCATTTTTACGTAATATGTTTCATAAATAGAAAAATTATGTTTTTTTATCTAAAACCTTAAGAATACAATTTTATATGTATTTCTCCTGCTTTCACAGTGTAGTTGAGAATTATTGTGTTTTTAAGTAGATATTAACTGGTTTCTATGATCAGAATATCACATTTTTAAACGCATTGAGTATCGACAAGCCTTTGAAAACGATTGTCTCGGCAACACAAAGGGACCGGTTCAATAGCAGTTGCGTCGATTAAGCCTTATCGATGAAAATATGCCTTTTAATTGTAAAATCAAAGAATCGGCGGATTCCATCGTGGAGGAAGATCTTCAAGGACAATTGGTTATGCAAGCACCAGTCAATTACATCGAGCGTGGAAGCTCAAAGTATACAAGATTTGTGGATTCCAGCTTTCTTTAGCCTATTCGATTACAAGATCAATACCTAAAGGATATTTAATATTCATTCTCAAGCTTTCAAGGAGGAATCGTTTGAAAACGTCGTCGAAACAGGACGTGGATCAATTACGTCGAAAGAACGCGAAAGAATCTATCGATTGGTTATACGAGTCGAGGCGACACAAAAGAATAAGAAATAAAGTTGAATTTCCCTGAAGGTTAACAAAATGTATTACAGAATTAACCAACGTTCATCTATTCTTTCAACAACAAAGGCAGTGAAACATCGTCTCCAATGCTCTTTCCTTATCTCTCCGCTTTTTACCCGACACATGAAGAGATGTACATTTTCTTTCGTAAATATTAAATGGTGTGAATGTGCGAAGCGTAATAATTAATCCAGATTAATAAATGTTGAGGTTTTATCTCCACCTATTTAAGGTGGATAAATGTATAATAGAAAATATATTTAAGCAAGTTTAAGTATAAGTACAATGTGTATGCTAGTCCAGATCCACACGCTACGCAGCGTTACTTTACGAAAGAGCTTCGAAACCATGGGTCTATGGGTATTTACACAATTACGAAAAACTGGCCTGTCTGTACCGCGCTGCATCATCTGTGCAAGGCATGTTCCTAGAAAACTATGAGGCTGAGAGGTCCTTCAAATTGATTTAGTGCTAAACAATATTCAATGGCTTTGAGGACTAAGAAAACTAAACATTAGAAAAGATGTAGAGTTTTCCTTGAAATGGGATCCACTTCAACAATAAATCTAAAGTAACAATTAGCCAGAATTAATATAATAATTCTTAAAGATCTTGATAACGTTGCAATCACTCGTGGTAAGTGTCTTTGTATTTATGAACGGTTGTATACGTAACGCAATAAAGTCGAAAAAGTCAGAAGAAACTTCAGTGACAATGACATCCTTCTTATTAACTTCTTAATACAGAGAGGAGGGACACAGAGACGCGCGAATCGACCTGGAATGGCACGTATATCCCTTCCCTTCTACGGGATGAAGCTCCAAGAGAATCAGATTCTTGTATTTTCTCTGCCGTTGTCAGAAGAAAACTGCCAGCCATTTATCGTTTCTCCCGAAGATTACACCCACGCTCGTGGCCATCTCAGAACCGCGTGCAAGACATCACGGAAAATTTAATCTTGAGCCAGAGATTACTTTTCCGCTGTGATGCGGATTATCAATCAGAAAATTATATCTGCCGGAAGAGGATCTTCCGCGAAATCGTGCACGAAATCGGCTCGACGATGGATATTTTCGAGTTCGGCAAATTAGCTTCTGCTTCGTTTTTATTTTGAGAAAATTGTTATTAACGCATAACAATAAACCATATCATTATTATTGAAAACTAAATCAAACCAATCTCTAATGTATATTGAAATATTGTATGTATATTATACAAATAATCATAATTAAAGTGGTAGAATGAAAATGAAATTCATTAATTTTCAACCGCACCAAGTTAAACCAAAAACTTTCTATCATTTCCGAGCGCTGTGCCCAACAGCTGTCCCCGATAAAGCGGCCGATCCTGTCGCCATTGTTTCACAGCCATTTTCTCTCGGCGTAAAAAAAATCTGGCGGCCGCACTTTCCACGTTTCAATCGCAGGATTCGATAGCAGGCTGTCGATATGTCGCGTCGGCTAGTCGAGCCGACAACGAAACATACTTTTCGGTCGGTGCGGATAAACCACGGGGAGTAAAATCACAGGGGAAAGAGGGAATGGCTGGCCTAAATTCGCCGTGACCTTAACGAAAGCGTAACGAAAGGAGAAAAATGGAGGCGCAAAGTCGGAAGCACGCTCGCGATTTGACGTGTCTCGATTTCGAGATTGTTTTCCTTTTAGCTTCGAATAAACCGGAAAATATCGACGAACGGCTTTGCCTCCTGGCCACTACGCCGGCTGTCGTTATTTCGCTTCGATCCATGGAATAGAGAGTTTATATCGGGGATATCAGGTGTGACCGTGTACAATTATACAGCAATACGTACCAGTGTGTACCATCGGACTGCAATATTCGGTAAGATTAATACGAAACGTTCGCTTCGTCTAGCATAAACTCCTGCGATGTTCGTAGTAATAGTCACGATGTGGAAAATTGTTGGGGTTTCTATCAAGCTGGTTGTAGATGAAGCTTTCGCGCGATCGAAGATTAGAAAAAAGTGGGAAGGGGGTCGGAAAGTCGAATGCTTTTTGCTCGTTCCATCGACAAATGGCCAGGCTCGAGATAACGCTCGAGGTTTTATCTTCTCTATCTTTTGTCGGTCACCGTGAGAAAGAAGTCGCCGGGTTGAAGGTTTTATCGCGAGCTGTTACAGGTCGGCGAAAAAACGTTAACGAATGACCAAAAAAAAAAAAAAAAACAGGAGTACACGTGGCTATGAAATGTTTGTCGTCGTTACGTAATTTATTTCAAGCTTGCGTTTTCGAGAAAGAAAGCACGGTATTATTATTGGTAATGGCGACGCTTAATTCCATTTCTACCGACGTAATTCGCCGATAGTCTGGAGAATTTCAACTCGTGGACGACACTCGACCGATCAACTCTATAGTTTCGTACGCGAATTTGCTATTTAAACAACGTTCATCGTTACAGAAACGTTGGCGAATTCCACTTCGAGTGGCCATTGTGCAGCAATACGAACAAAAATATCAGTGTCTGTTTCGAGGTACGATCGATCGTCTGAAACTATTTTAATTAAATCATCGCGAAGCAACTCTCGGATCTGGCAGACGCCAGCTCGCAAATCACACAATAATATCTTTGGCTCCAGACCTAACCAACTTTCGCGTTCGAGCTTTCAAATCGCCAAAGAAACTAGCTATTATATTAAGTCGATAGCTTCAGAGTCGAACGGGTAATCTCGATAACGGAAAACACTCGTAAAAATACTCTTGACTCCGTTTCTCTGTCTAAGAAATTGCAAGATTGAAGTGTACGGTTCACTCGTGAATAGTCTTATCGCACTCTGATTATATACGAGCAGATTCTGTTTGTCAGATTGTCACAGATTTATCCCGATATTCAACTCATACAGATACACTCTATTTAGCGTTTCATATATTATGCTACCGTTCTACTACTTCAGAAATATATCATCCCATCCGATTCAGTCAACTGACGTGTAATTCTATTCTATCTGCTTGGTCACGTACGATCCCGTTTTGCTCGTTTACAAATATGAATTTCTGGCGTATCCACTGGCGTACACTGGGGATTCCTACGCTATCTAATGGACACGCAGTTACTTTGCTTGGCTTATTCTCTGCGGCATTACTCCGACTGACTGATGACACGCGGATATATTCTACTTGCGTAGCCATTATCACCTATAATTCTAAATATTGTTCGAAACACGATCTTAATGTCCAATACCATACTATCCTAAGAACTTTAAATACTGGAAGAATTTATTTATACTTATTTATGGAATTTTCTACATTCTTTGTCTTCTTATTTCTTTCTCTAACACGCATGAGCTGGTATATCCGAAGCATTTCGTTTTCACAAATTCCTCCATTGCTTGATATGCCTTCAAAATTTTCGTCTCCGATAGATAATGTAGAGTTAACGATTCTCAGAGAATTCGTTCATCGACGATATCTAAAAAAAAAAAATCGAAGAATTCAAAAACCACAGAGGACTATAAGAAGAAAATCGCAACTACCGTGGAAATAGCGTGCACAGTTAGGAACGAGAACGCAGAGCGGTACCGATATCGACGCCAATAACAATACATAATAATAGCGTAAAGCCAATAACCCTCGTTCTTTCCGAACGACCTACATCCCGCTCAATCTCTCGACATCGATACAACGTAAAATTTGAACGAGCTCCTTGGCCAAGGAGCCGAACGGTTCGCTGCGTTTTTCGAATGCTTTTCAGCGTACTACGTTATCCAACTTCCTCGTCGAGCAGCAACTTTCCGTCGAAACGAGCCCTCCATCCCGCTTTTCAGTCGTTTACAATGTGACATAGCCGTGGCTGGTTTCATTCACCATCGAATCGAATGTTCCGCTCGCTTTTGTTTCGGAGGACTGTGTCGAATTTCGTTTTCGTCCAATGCACGTCCACATGATAGCACAAAACGTCGCGCAAATACCATTTTCGTCGCTTAATCGCACCATTCTGCCTAGCTTTTTGCTACAAATTATCGTTGGCCCATTAAACCGTGGCTTTTATTTTCCATGCTTCTCTCAATCAAATAGCACGTACCTTTATGGAGGAAAAATGAAAAAAGGGACGAAAAGTAAATAAGGAATTCCTTCTTTGCTAGAACGATTATCGGACGTCTGCTTCTTGGAGAGTAAATTTTGTCGTGTAAACGCAAGGATACGAGCGGTGTTCAATGTCGATCGCTTCTTTGCAGAAGAGAAGAGAGAAAGAATTGACCGATTGGATTATCGTGGAATTGGAATTCGTATCCGGATCTTCCGCTTTGCGGATCGATTTCTTCGCTAATTAAGCCTTCTGAAGATTAAAGGAACTTTCTCTTTTTGATTTTTGTTCTTTGTGCCTTCGCAAGTAATACCGTAGATTTCCTGGAGTTAATAGCCAAAAAAATCATCCCAATTAGATTTTAATGTGTTTTACAGGCTAACAAAGGAAAGGAAAATCTCGGGTAAAATATCTCATGTGTAGTTATTAATAAATTATTTTACTGACAAGACTTATACTTCCATGCCGATCCTTTCACAAGCCGCCATCCTCGCACTCGTTAAATACTTTTTATGCTGGAAGGAGAATGAGAAAAGTTCGGTGATATTCTCCGGTCCTTTCACGGACATCTTTTTTTCCTCTTTTAGAGTATAACACGCCTCTACTTTGCGCATAATACTTATACATAATACGCAAATCACGTACAGCGTTCTCCTCGGTCCTTTCAGCTCTCAATTCCACCGGGATTTCATAGAAACTTCTTTGAAGATGCGCGAATTATACCGACACCGACTTAGACAAAATATTTTTCTTCCTAGTCCTCGGTAAAATATCTAAATGTACTAAGTCGTATCTTATGTAATGTAATAATGTAGTATTAACATACGTATGTACATATGTACGCTTGTCGATTCATTAATATTTATCGAGTCTCCATTAATCTATAATTCTTCCAATTGTTAACTGTAAGTTACAGCAATTATCATCTGATATTAAAAATCGAAAATGCAGAGCAACTTATGGAATGACTTGATATTACAGACGTCTGGTATCCGTAATTTGGTCGTTGCAAGAATCAAGATATGTTGCCCGAGGACAAACATGTAAGACTCTTATACACTCGTCTTAATTACGAGCCGAATATCGAGGAATCTTTGCCGAAGCATCTCCAATTAAAAACCACACCTACTTCCCTCTAACGACCTTCATCAGAAAAGCACTACTTATACCCTCGAACACTCGTTAACGACAACTTATCGTCTCGCAATCCCGCCTCTCCACCTTCTATCGAAAAGCAAGGAAACCTTTTACGAGTCGTCTCTCCTTACACCTACAAACTCCTAATGATCTCATCTACTCCACTCCATCTTCTCCACTTTAATCTGGAAAAAAAGAAAGAAGGATCTTCGCTATGTAACCCTTATGTCAGTACTAAATCTACGTAAATCCGTAGATACACGATATATAAATGGATACGAATCGCTTCAGAGTTTCGCAATAGAAGGAACGAACAGAAAAAGTACAGAAGGAATCGAACGTCTGAAGCAACAATAACAGGCGATGTCGCATCAGTAGCTAGCAAAGAGGCCGACGAAGCGATATACTTAGCGAAGGAAATGACGAGAGGCGGAAACCAGAAATTCGGTTCGCTGGCAGCGAACTGGGTGCAGGTGGGTGGCGGAAGGTCGATCCGGGGGTTCGAAAACCAGGTCACAGCCAGGTCACTGAGCCACCCTTCCAGTGTGCCGCCTCGACGACAAATAAAACGAACAGTCCTCGGTCCGATCGCTCACAAATTAATTAGAAATATCGCCAGTCCGCTGATAGAAAGCGCAACCAACATTCTGGCTATGATTCGGGTCGAAGAAGAGAGAAATTTTGGAGAAAAAGGTATAGTAACGCAATAAAGTATTTCACAACTTGTCGTTAAAAATGTTATGTATATGTGTGTTTTATACTAAACATTTTGAAATTTCATGTCATGAACACGATCGGTAAAATCTGAAACTAGTTTGAAATTGTGTACAGATTAAATCACGAGAAACAGAATACTTAAATATGTAACAGTTACGTTATTTTGTGGAGCATAAGTAATAGCGAGAGGAATAGTTCCTCAATTTCAAGATCAACAGCATTTTTTCGTATAACGCAATAATATATTCGTGAAAAGTGTGTGAAAATGCTAGGGAATATTTTTATGAGCTGCTGCAAGAGAAATTTATCAGAAGAGTATTTCGGGTGTTATTTGGTTTGAGATGTCGATAACGCGCGTAGTTGGCTGGTTTTTTGAGAACAAAAAAGGAAAATGGGAAAATAGCGAGCTTAAAAGAGCTGATAAGAGGTACGACATATTGCGATGTTGGACGAAAGGGGAAGATTGAAATTTTGCAAACTGTACACGTACACAGTGCATGTTTTCTATAAATTGATTTCTCTGATTGCCGGTTGCGTGTTTCGTTGGTGCGGACAAGCCAATCTTTTAACTGCATTCATGGGGATTTCCGCTACGCCATCGAGTTTGATAAAATATTAAATCTCAGCATGGGACGTTCGGAAAGAGCCTATTTGAATAAAATTTCGGAACATAGGCTACGCTCATTTCGCATTCTAACCTTTGTCATCTCGTTGTATTTGTTCAGGATAATAAAAACCGCGTTACTACGTGGATTGAAACGATGAAAAAAAAGGTTGAAACGAAAATATCGAGACTGAATTATGGTTAACTAGAACGTCATTCTCATGGACATAAAGAAATTAATTATTTGTCAAATGTTAAGTATGATTAAAAAAAAAAAAAAAAGGAAATATGTATAAAATAAAATGGCATGATTATAAATCCTTTGTTCGTCACATCGCGCGTGTTGACATTTTATCGCGACTTTTTATACTACGTATTCGATCCTTTTCTTATATGACGCCTCGTTTTCATTGTAAGCTATAACACCGCCTATATATAAGGCCGTCATATAAAAAATAACACCGTCATATAAAAAATAACACCGTCAGTATTTGCACGAGGATTCTTCAGAAGGATCTCGTTCTTTTTCTCACCTTGAACGACGTTTAACTGCGATTAATTAGCCATTTAAATACAATCAAGTGTACATTGAAATGAAATTTCCCAGCAACCGATGTAGACGATTTTAATCGTGTAGAACAACAGCTGAACCCCTGCTCCGGTCAGCGTTTGTCAACGCCGAGTCGTTCACGCCGGCCCGTTTCCCATAAAATTTTCACCACTTCTCGCCAACATACATCATTTTTCTTATCGCGTTTACTCAGAGGACTTTATAAACTGTATGTAACCGTGTGGATCAAGTTGGCTAACCCGTAGGACGTTGGTTATAATAAAACGATAAAAGTGGAAAGAGCAAAAGCAAAAGCAAACTTTGCTTAACTTGGAAAAAAGAAGTGCGTTCTGTAGAACAAAAAATATTGACTTGGATAACTGAGAACTTTGCACTTATATAAAAAATATTATAAACTGAGAACAAATATTTTCAGATAAATAATTCACCGAGGATAAAAAAGAAGTTGTTAGATTTAATTTCTTAGATGTCCATGCTATTTCTCTCAAGTACCTATTATACGTTACGATCTCAATCCTTTACTGTTCTTTCATGTCGAGTAGGTTTCGATATTCTATTTTATCCTGTTTTTGTTAGTACCAAAGGAATACTGTATACTCTATACGTACAAGCATCTTTAATTCTTTTTTAATTTAAGCATAATTCCACAAAAAGATACAATGAACATTATTGTGAATAAATGTTCCTTCGAAGAATAATTAATAGACAATGGCTACATATGTATGCGTAATTACGTCTTTCAGAAAAATTTAAGGTAATAATCTTTTTCCAACTTTCATAAATTCGTTTCTGAGGAGATTAAGGTATAAAACGTATTCTTTTACGTTATACATCAGAGTTTCTCCTTCCAAATAACAAAATTTTAGAATCACTTTTTTATTATCCTCCTGACCCATAAGTTACCAATTTCAAAATCTTTGAATATATTTGAATATATCATATATTTAGGGGTTGAATTTTAATATCAATTTTCCTTATCCTAGTCCAACACTACTGAACAAGTAATTTTACGTCGTGCGACAATTCCACAGCTATTCTATCTATAAAGCATCCACATGACCTTGTTAAAACGATTTTGCTACAAGTTCGCCGGATGCAGGCTCCGGTGCGACGGTCGACGAATTAGGAAGCGAGCTGGCCGCTGACCTGGCTTCCCCGCTGGCCCGTTTTTGAATAATTCGCGTGACCCGGCCAGCGTGGGTGCGATTGCACCCGTCAAAAACTAGTTCCGCCGAATTCGCCGAGTCTTCGTCGCAAGTAGTCACATTCTGTCACGCACAGGCGACGAAAAGTGGCCTCACACGCTCGTCTACGCCACGAATTAATTATAAATCGCACACGACTGTACTCGCCGGATATACTCGGGGATAAACGATTTTCCTGGCGCAAGTACATCTTCGAGGTTGGAAATTAATTTTGCTTGCCAGATCGACTTCTGGTATTGGTACTTAACGACATGTTTCAAAGAGAAGGGAATTCATTGAAATAATTTTGTAGATTAATTTCCTTCCCATTCAACTCTGGAATTACCAAATCAATGAAAATCATTGGTATCAAATTTTTTCTAATCAAAAAGGCGCAAATGTTTCTGATAATGATAAAATTATTAATTGTAATAATAACGATATTGTTTTTCGTTTTCGCTATATTGTGCTAATTTTAATTAATTACGAGTAACATATATAACTTAACGAAAGACATCAAATGATTAATATCGATGGTTGTTACATTTTTATTCATTTGCTCGAACGTTTCTCCTAATAACGAGAATCACGACAATGGGTTCGTGAAAGAAACGACGGCAAATGATGATAATACAAATGAGCGGATGTATCGAAACGAACAGCCGGATGTTATAACGTCAATAACAGTTTTACGTTTCTTTCTCTGAATAAAGCGGCAATGGAAAGTGGCCGAGTACTGCGAGTAAAATGTAGGAAAAAGCAGCGCGATTTTATTAAAATATAACACTGGCCGGGGAGGAGGATAATTAAAAAGGCTTTCAGGAACTTACCAAGCAGCAGTTCGTGTATTTCTACCGCGAGTTTATGGATCGACCAGAAGGTTCGAATCTGTCGAAACACAAATATCGACGACAACGAATTACCGAATAAAAGCCGAATAATTAATTATATCTTTCTTTTTGTCATGTCCAGTGGGATGTAAAATAATTAAAAAAGGGTGACAAGATATAGGAGCAATTACAAGTAAAGTGCAGAACGCGAGAGTAAATAACTTCGTTGGAGCGAAACACGGCCTCAAATCATAATTGAAACGCTTTCAACGAAACTGCCGCACCGAAATAACATTTACTTAATAAATTTTGTTAAAAAAGATTTCATTAAAAAAAGAAAGCGATTATAATTGCTAGTAGACGCCGTGCGCGGGTATCGAAAATTTGTTCACAAGCAAGGAAAATTTGTTTAGTTCCAGCTAAGAGCTGTTTCCTGATCGTAGTTAAATCCATTATCGTTCTTCTTTTCCACGATCCTCTCTAATTTCGTTTAAACACCAGCACGGAAGCATATGTTCCGTGTTTGTTTGGCCTTTTTTTCGAACGTTCCGTAAACGCATTGACTGTTTGCGATAAAGAGAAATTGTAAAAGTTGTCCGGTGTCGATGATTATCGTTGATCTTTATTGTCGTTTTATAGACATCTGTCGCGAAGCTTTGAAATTTTATCGTCGCTCTTTTATTTGTCGATGCTTGAAAAGTTCAGTATTGGAATATCGGTTATCATCTGTGTGGAATTTGTCTCATGAAACTGTTACCCTACACTACTACGTACAAAACACTGCAGTTCACGAATCGACGCTTTGTTCAATACATACATATTAACAATACATAGTATGAACTAATGACAAAATGATGATTAAAAGTATAATTTGCGAAGAATTCATTTACCTTTTTACGATTCTCTTTCTTTTCAATTTAAATCGTTCTATAGGTTTGTATGTGGTTTGTATAACATTTAACTTTAAAACATTTATGAAGTAGGAAAGATTACGAACGAAACACCATTAACGAAATATCGTTATTTACCATTAACGAGGTTTGCTATTGCCGATAGCACAAGACTTTTACGCGCTACAACACAGCGCAAACATCTGTACAATAACCACGCGCGAGTTCTACACCAAACAAACTTACAAACTGTCGTGTAACAAAGGAATGACGAAGTTTGCAACTCCCGATTCAATCACTGCACACCAAACATTAATCCCGACATCTAAGACCCGAGTTCACCGCCTGCGAAAAAAAGCAATCAACGAAACCTCGTTATTTTTCTCATCGGAAGTACCATTCTCAGCATTTTCGCGGTCTCGTAGCAATTAAAAGTGCCGTAGAAACAGAAAAACAAGCGAGCCAAGGAAAAGGGGAATGTTGGCCGTTTGTGATTTAATCGAGACGAGATAACAAGCGTGCTTCGAGAATTGCAAATCGACCAAGGGTTGCCGATTAGGAGCAGTATTAATGGCGATTATGAAGGCTGGAGGTCCTCGGGAGGACTCTATTATCATTTCGTTCTCCTGATTTCTTGGCTCGAGAACGTTTTCTCTACTTCTCTCGCGATAACTTATTTCCAAGCTCGTGACTGTTCAGAGTTTTCTCGAGGAGCTGTACCTCTAACGAGCTCGAGAACTTTGGCCCAGCGAGTTTTTGGCCAAGCGAAAGAACAAAATCCGCGAGGACGTGATTAGCCAGGGCAACTCGTTCGAACCCACTTGAAGAGACTTCTTCAGCTCGTTCCTCGCATTAATCCTCTTCCTGCCAGTCGTCACGATAATCAGCTGCTTCCCCTCTTTTGTCATCGTTCCTTCTTCCTTTCGCGTCTTCATATCCATTTTATCACTCATGTAAGACCAAGTTCTCGGTAAATTTTACGCAAATGTCTTGTCCGATAGCCCGCGCGATGATACCAATCATCCAAAAGGTGATAGTTTTTGTAGAATATAATCCTAGTTCGGATAACGTGAATATTAGACGAATAAAATGAATTTTGATATGGAAAGTGAAAATAATATTGACGGTGCCAAAGGATGTTCCGTTGACTCCATGGAAGAATGGATCGAAAACGATATTTCATAAAAATTAAAAAGTGCCAGGCATAGACGTTAGTTATTGCATAAACTCCAACAATCTGTTAATTTTCAATGAAGTTAGAAAACAAAAAACAACGATTCTGGAAATGCCTCGAAACACCACGGTGTAACTTAGTTTCGTCGAGCCTGATACGTGCGAAATGAATGTGTTGTGTTTGCTGCTAACACGTTCCTGATGTTACTCCTTTTGAACGTGTCTTGCAAGCATATCGTCGCTAATGCACGTTCCTGCTTGCAGATACACGTTTAGAAAGCGCGGTTCTGGGATAAAAGGCAGAAAATTATCACACGTACCAAGGCTGAAATTAGTCGAGCAATTTGAATTCAAGATTACGTTCATACAAGCCGAATCTTTTGTGGTATTTGGTCCAATTCTCAACTTCAATTAGTTCCAATGAATTTATATTACTTGGTCTTGAAATAAATGAAATTTTGTAAACCTTTGGTTGGCTCCGATTTCTATAATTACTTTAGCAAAAAAAAATTAATTTACCCAAACATCCACAGTATACTAATAACCTTGTTACGTCAATCTCCAAGTAAAGAGAAAACGTCTCTATTTTATAGAATCTTGCAGAAATATAACGATGAGTAGTAACATCAAGATCTTTACCTCCTAACGATCTCCGACAGAAAATTGGCAGAAGAAACAGTTTCCTTTCGGAAGTTTTTCCGCGCCGTTTCCATATTTAATGGGTCGTAAAATCACAGCGTTTTACAACCTTAACCGTGGCAAACGCGCACCCGTTTTATGCACACGTAACCGCGTTCTGACATACTTCGAGTCCCCTGGATGTTAGCAACCCACCCAGACGTCGCGTCCGCGTATTGTCTTTATTGTGCGCGGACAATAGTCGTGATTTCCCATGTGCCGTTATCTTCATAACCGAACTGGATACGCGCACGGTTTCTCTATTTTCTGGTTGTTCTCTGTTCTCGGGGAAAAAGAAATTTGCGAATGGATGGAGGGGACGAAGAGCGATAGAAACTGCAACGCTTTCTGCAACATTTCATCCGAGCACCGTCTCTTTGTTTGGTGAATTTGATGGAACGTCCGTTAAGCGACGATACCTTACGCTAGTAAATGCGAGTCTCAGGTTACCAATATTTCCTCGATATACAACTTTCGTAAAACGAGATGTTCATAGCTTGGGATGCTAGACGTTGCAACGTTTTAGCCTTTAGTCAGCCACCTCAGACCATAAAGCTTTTAAGAAACATTTCTTTCAGCTTCTCGCAACTATTTCGACAAAATTTTTTATATTTCCTCCGGCTTTCAACGTTAGTCATTTCTTAATCTAAGAAAACAGATCTTCCGATTTGATTTTACAGTCTTCAATTTTCGAAACATCGAATTTATTTTTTCGTAGAAAAGGAAGTTTCGGATTTAGATTGAGCTTTCAACTTGTCATGTAATTTTACTCGAAAGGAAAAGGGTACCTTCGGTTTAATCTTCGGCTTCCCCAGAAACAAATCTTGTTAACCTGTCCGGAGAAAAGACCTTTGGTTCGATCCTGAATCTCCAATGTTAAATATTTTAAACTTGTCGCGAAAACAGTGCTTTCAATTTGATCATTCAAGGTTACATATTTATCTAAGCTTCTTACGAACACCGACTTTTCAGTTTGAATTTAAGCTTTCAGGATCAAATTCTTTTTTAGTCTGTCTACGAAAACAAAGCTTTCAGTTCAATTTTGAGCTTTCAAAGTTACATTTACATCCAAGCTGTTAAATTATTCTTGAATTTGCAAGAACTTACAAATTTTAATCTTACAAGAAACCAAACCCGAGACTAACCGCTTATTTTCGTAAAGACTTAGTATATTCACTCTCAGTTACGTATTCTTGATATAATTAAGATATAAAAATTCGAGAGTCATAGAAATTTATAGATAAACAGAAGATAGAAAATAGACTCAAAGAGTGCAGCGGAATTAATTTCTTCAAAGCGGAGTTAAGTGCTTAAGCCGAGTATCCCGTGAATTATCGTTTGAGCCTCAATATCGATCGTACGAAAAGAAATTTCAATCGTGTACAGCTGAAAATCGGCGAAGCAATACAAATGCTACTCGCGCTTTCGTAGCAGCGAACTCAATCCTCGAATTTTGAGCACACGTTTCCGTTTCTCACGGTCGTTCTCTTTTCCCTTCACATTTTTGGCCGATATTTCAAAGTGCATTTCGCGGCACCAAGTGAATTCAACCTCGCGCAAATAACTCGACGACGAGAGATAGCCACGGCCTTGGTAGCGAACCGGTGCACAGTTTTGGACAAAAGGACCTAGAGAGAGAGAGAGAGAGAGAGAGAGAGAGAGAGAGAGCTACGAGTTGCGAGCGTTTCTTTTATGGTCGAAGAATGGTTAGGTAGATGGCCGCGTAGAGAGAACCGATATCTCCGAACGTTCCCACCAAGTTTTTAATTATAAGATAGTCCCAACTGTATGAAATTATTATCAGAGTTGTTGGCGCGAATAGACGGTTTATAAATTGCGGCTATTAAAACTTTATGAACGAGGATAGCGTATCGTTTCACTTTATTAATCACCTTGTGTTACCTCTCTTCGTATTTCTTGGCCTTTCTCTCGCGTTTCGTCTTCTTATTTCGTTCTAAGCTGAGACATAACTACGCTTAAATGAGGCAGGTTTACTACCACTATATGTAAAATATGCGCTGGGTATAATTCAATTCTATAATACGTAGTATAAAACGATTCACGAAGGATGAATTTTCATGGAGCAACAAATTTTCTAAATCTCCAAACATTTTCATCATTGTCGATTCGTTCTAGCCATTACTTATCAAGAATAATTGCCGATCAAGCAAGAAATTCACTGTGTCCCATCGTTCAGAAAATACGAAACCTAAAAAGTTAAATGGAACGTGGAATCCGGCTTTAAAACAGATAAACATAGAGAGACGGTTTCTGGTAGACAGAAACGATCGAACGGTTCGTTTGGTTTAATCAGCCACCTGTCCTGCGGATTTTCATGCTGCGTCTTTCGCGCTATATTCCTGGGATTTATTCAGAAGCACGACGCTCTCTCTCCCTTATTTCCCTCGCATTCCACCTTCCTCTCTCGGTCTCCATGAATGCACGAAGCGTGGGGTAATTAGTAGCTACCACCGAGCCACTTCCACGACCTACTTTGTGCTCCCCGAAAAGATAAATAAATAAGAGCTTCCTGCCTTCTTTATTTTCGTGCTTCTTTCTCTTTTAATAACTGGGACGGCCGCAGTAATTAACGTATCGACGGGACAGAATGCTGAATTGAGCGGTATCAATTCAAGGTGCAATGATTTTTGCATCTTGAATACAGCAGATGTGGAAGATAAACTGATTGTAAAATGTTCGGTTGTGAACGTGCGTGTCGATTAAACGATGGAACATTCGTTTCAAGGATGAGAGCTTCCTTTGTCTCATTCGAAAACTTTCAGTACAAAGATTTATCATTCATGTAGGGATTTTTATTGTATCATCTCTAAAGTGTGAGAAAACGATCAGTGTCAAATAAATTTATATTTGAATATGTTGGAAATAGTCGTAAAATATAATATATAATTATTTCAACGATAGATTGTCATCGAAACAGAGATGAAATATAATAAATTGCGAGCGAAAGATACGTACAATCGTTACGTATAAGAATTTTTCACTCTCGATCAATACGAAAATTCATTGTCCTTTATTAATGTCGTGCTATGCCCGACATACAGTATACGATACCTTTCATTCGTTTCAATCTATCAATTACAATCGACACTTCTCCATCCATTTCCACCATTCATCGACGCGTCCAAACATTCTTGAACATTACCATATACAACGCTCCTCAAAATGGACAAAAGCGAACGTTATTCAAATCTTAATTTTCAACTTGACAAAAGGGGAAAATTTAACAGCAAGCGAACAAAACGAACGACACAAACAGAAGTATCGGCTTTATTCAAGCGCGACGAAAGATACAGTAAAAAAAGTAAAGGAACGTTACAAAAAAGAGAGACAGAAACGGCAAAGGCTTGAATAAATAATTAAGCGAGCCAGAGTTCCCTTAATACCCCGAATAGAATGATAGAGACGCGGAAGCAAGGGCGAAGGCGTCCCTAAGATATCGTTCGCGTAGATGCATTAATTAAAATTCCACCCCGACACCTACGAGCCACCCCCATACGTCAGGCGAACGATACAGTGTTCGAGCCGCTCCGGCAGATCGAATCCAATTCACTTAAAAGGACCACCCGCTGCTTTATGAGCCTTCATTCTGTCTTTTTTATACGTCCGTCCTTGCCCTTTTATCTTACGTACGCGTCTCTCTGTTTGCTTCGAAAATATTTATGCATATTATTCGTTCCAAGTCAAACGTGTTTTCTTGTTCCACTTTAATCTGATACGTGTTGTTTAGGTAATTTATCGGACTTTTGACAATTTCCCAATGGGATAACGTTCGAGAATAACTTTTACAATAGATATTTTATAGTATCAGATCATCCTGAAAGTTCTGACAATGATAAGTTTTCATCTTGGAACAACGTATAACCATATTGAAGGTATTGAAAATAAGCGATTGTGAAAATGATTATTTCTTTGTCGGCAAGTTTTTTTTTATCGGATACAAGGAATATATGCTTTCAAGTTTTTATAGAAAATTCCATTACGTACGGTGACATTTAAAATCATCAGGCAAAATTCAAAGATCGTGGAAATTTCAAGGTAAATAATCCTGTTTTATAAAAATTAATTATCCAACGAGCTTTGATCCATATGAAACGCAAACTAGATTCCATAGGATTTTCCGTGATATCAAAGATATTCTCTATTGTGATATTCGCTGGATATAGAGTTATTTAATCACAAAGTAGCCAAAGATCATTCCACATTCGTGGTACAAAAGCGTTCCAGAATTTCCAAAAGCACAGTTTATTCCATCCCGCGTTGCTTTTTATCTAATTCCACTGTTCCCCTCCCTCCTCTTTTGTTCTGCGCGCTGTTCCTAATTTCCTTTCACGCACGCCCGGCAATTTGCTACTTAATCAAACGCCTGGCTAAAAAGGCCGCCTAATTAGACAGGCAGTCGAAAGGGCCGCATTTACTTTGACACGTGTATCGAACTAGGCCAGCCAGAAGGTAGACGACGTCGGTGAAAACTTTCGAATGTAACTTTACTGCCCGCTCGGCTCTCTGATAATTAAATTCCGAACGACTTACGTGACTACGACGTGCGGTGAAATTTTCAAGAATCGAACAGTCTCCCGCAGCTCGACCAATCCGGATTTCCTCAATTTCCAATGATTTCGTCTCCTCCCAATCATCGTTTTGTTCTAACATTTCGGTTTATTACGCCTTATTTATGTGCACCATCATTTTACGAGTGATATGTCTTGGAATTTTTCTTAGCCTTCCGATATTTCGGTTTAATATCAAAATCAACGATCATCGAAATATGGAACTTGTAGCCGAAGAAATGAAAGTAAAATGAGTAGGAAAAAATACATAATGCAAGGGAAAATAACAAAGCTTTTATGTGTATAGTATGCGAGCGTTGCTGCGATATGAATACGATAATGATTGAACTTCTGAAAACGTCACGTCGACGCGAGGAATCATTGAATGGCGAATTGAATGCGTTTTCCTGCTTTATTTATATGTGATAACATAATACTAACACAACGTGCACATACATTACCGTTCAATTGTTAATATCCGAACAATTGCTTATTTTTAGCAAATATATTTATCTATACATATCTTTAATCAGAAAATTACGGTTAAATCAAATTGTAATGACTTTATCCTTCAGAACCTAGAAGCAATATATCGGATTTTTCAAATAAATTGAAGTTTTTGAATAAATGTTGCTAAGGACCAAGAAAGCGTAAATCCAGAGAAATCAAACCAAAATTCGACGGATTGATCGTTGTCCAAACGTTCCTTGTAAGCTGTCCCTTTGCTTTACACAACGGCAAACACGTGGCAGCGACGTGACGTAAACACGGAGATGTGAATGCAACGTGACTATTAAGCTTCATTTCCACTGACAGAATCGTGTCGAGCCCGTGCATCATACGTTGTCACAGAACAAGAGTGTATTAATTTCTATTTAGACATCGTTTACACGTCAATTTTAATATCCCCGATATCGCTAACAGTTTCACAGTCTCAAGCCTTCCTTTAGCTTGAATCATGTGAAAATTGAGATCAAAGCAAATCCGATATCAAAGGCGAATTGAATAAGCAAATCGAAACTATACTTGATTTTCCAAAGAAACACCGACAAAGACAAATCGACATAACAATCGCAACAATATGTGCATTTTATTTTCTGCATTTACCTTTAAGAAAAAATGTAAAATGCTTGCAAAAATGTAAAGATTAACAGAGTTCAATTATATTTGTAAGATGACTATATCTACAAAGAACTTCGTAAGGCGTCTATCCGATAGGAATCAAAGAAGAAGAAGAAAAAGTAAGAGCTTTTCTTTGGATAAACTTCAGTGTTGTGAAAGACATCTTAGGTTCGTCTCGAGTGTTGTTAAAGATGTCTGGAAATTGTTGTCCTTCTTCTTGGCAGTTTCCTTCGTTGCGAATTGCTTCTACGTTGGACTAAATTATTACAAATATTCATATCCTACTCTGTTAAATCGTAACATACGTATGAAATACCTGATTTTTAACAATTCATACCTCGGAGAATCTTAAAAAAATATCTGCTTATATATGTCGAGATTAAAAAACTTAAAATAAATACAGGAAGAATTTTCAATTATTCATTTGGTTTCAGAACTCTCAATTCAAGAATAAAAAAGAAACGGAGAGCGAGATTTCAATCGAATCTGATCACAGCTCGTGATAACTCGACCAACGCTATTCAATCGCGATTCAGAATTCCATGCCAATGTCAATTTTCCAGAAGAAACGAAACATCTTACATTTGATGCGCACGAACGTGAAGCATAGAACGATAAGTGAATTTCGTTCAAGATTCTTCACGGTATACTTAAAATTTTCCCGTTGCATTCCACGAATATCGTCGTTTAAGCTACTTCCTTCTTCGTCGCTTGTTTGTTTTCGCTTTAAAGATATTTCAAACGGAACGAAATTGATTTTTTTATGTTGAAAATAAAATGAATTGGGAATATTTGCAATTTTCCAAATCGATTCTATTTCCTGCAAATATTAATTTTCCACTTTTCAAACTACGATTGCTTGAAATTTAAGAAATTTCTCTTGAACAGCGAGCCCGTTTTATAATAGTCAAATAACTTTGCGATCTCCTTTTGCTCCATATAAAAAAAAGTTTTTGATAAACTGAAGAAAATACTTGAAAAATATGTATTAAAGAATAAAAAGAGATAAAGGCAGCAACCCTTAAAAAAATACTTAACGATCCCCATAAAGGTCGCAATTCCACAGATTATAAACCAGAGCTCCAGACTGATTAAATTCATATCTACGCGAATGTCACTTAATTAAACATCTTAATTAAACATCTTAATTGTTATATTTTCATAAAATTATTTTAAACCAAGTCCAATTTAACTGCCACGTCTAAGATAACTAAGTTCATATTTATACGAACACTACTTAATCGAAATTAAACATGAAAATTTTTATACTTTCACAAAGCCACTCTAGATCATATCTAGTTTAGCTATGTACGTGATACAAAGCTTAGTATCTACTTTAAATTATCCCGGTAAATATCGTTATATTAAATCTCGTTTCATTCTTTTTATTTTCAATTTAAAGTAGGTGAAATCCGAGTTAGACTACGTTAGACCCAAAATAGAGTAAATCGCGCGCACGAAAGCAGATATTCCTTTTCATTACGCGTCCCTCCAGCCTATCCAGTTCCCATCGTATTTCATTGGACAAGCCGCGCTTAATGCATTCAAAAGTTTACCTCGCGGAAAAATATAACCGGCACGGTAGAATCCCCAAGAGAGTAGAATTAAGCCGAAGAAAACACACTATGCCGTGAAAATATTTCATATATTTCACGATCCATGGAAATTCCGATGCGCGAATTTCCAGGTCACTGGTTGCGGAAAATCGAAGATCCAGGACAACCCGGAGATCGTCAATCGATATTGACCAATTTACGTATTCCCGGGATAGTGCCGTACAATTCAAAGAACTCCAATGCATCGGTGTACTTTATTCCATCTGGAATTTATTAGGTGTAAAAATGAATTTAGTCATTTGGAAACTAAACTGATCGACACCGCCTTCTGTTGATTTTTTTATTTTTGTACCAAATTTTCTTACCATTGGATTTCTACGCCCTCACCATAATTTTAAAATTATCATTTATCGTAACGTTAAAACATCGAAGATATCAAAAGGTTGCTTCCTATAGCAAAGTACATTATTGCCATGTCTTTAGAGTAGTAGGTAATTTAGATTAATAGCCTGGTGATTCTAGTCATTAATTCACCATTAATGTAGGCACCTATGTAAAATTCACGTAATGTTGTTAGAAATCAACCGAAGCATCCGTATACTTATAAATGGTAATATAAATGTCAATATGTAGATGAAATTACAATTTTATATTTTTGTCTCGATGTATCGAAAGTAAATCATTTTCTGACGAAACACACACAATAAGGCAACTTCGATGGAACGTATTAATACACGTACATCCCTTTCAGATTATAACTAGCTGTCATCCGTGAAGCACTTTATGATAAAAGCCATTAAAACTACGTAGTAATGTAAATAATATATACGCGCATATGATATAAAAGAAATCACAATTTTTTCTTCTTTTCGCTCGTCTCTTGGAACTCTTGATTTTATCGCTGTTCAGTGATTAACCCCGTTCGATTTCATTTCTTTTCCCTTTCGACTATTCGTTGAAATCTGCATTTTTTCGGCGTATCACGAACGCATAATGCGTCCGATTTCAATCAAATGTAAATCCCTTTCAAGACGAATCTCGACACCGTTAGCGAAATAGCAATTAAAAGTATAAAAAATTTCCCTGGCAAACAATTTCTGCAATTCGCAACATATCTCCGACAATACATGTCGCTATTTTTTAACCGACGGAACAAAAGAAGAAACAAACGAGTTTCTGTAAACTTCACCCGCCCCGGGGACCCGTCGATGTTCGCTCGTCAATCCGTCCACGTAAACCGCGCAACAAAGGTAGAAACTAATAACCAGAAATCGGTTTCCAAAACAGAACGAAGGGAAATAAATCCATCACCAGCGCGGCGTAGAACAAGGCTTTCTATCGTTTAAAAGAAGCGCCGAGTGTGGTTCAGCGTTCAGCGACCACGAAAAAGTTATGGGATACTGTTCAAGTATTAACTATTCTAGTTATTATATTTATTTTTTCACGTAGAATCCCTTTCTTACGAGACATTGCGTATAGTTTATAGATAGTCCGCAGATATGATATAATAAAGTCACTGGAACAGTTAAATAACAAATGTATCGACAATACCCACTTCGAGATTAAACTACAAAGAAGGTTACGAAATGTAGCACTTGACTTTTTATAGAAGCCGAAAGCATAAATCTCAAAATTATCCGCGTCGATCCATACAGTTTTACTTAAAACGGCAAATTAAACGCGTTAAAAATTAACCATTCCTGAGTGCACGTACCCGAAACTGTCATCAAATTTTTCTAATCCTCTCATTGCAAAATTCAAGTATGCATCTTCCTCTACAAAATCTGTAAGACATATAACAATATCCTAATTGGGGATCTTTGGAAATTTCGAGATTTAAAAAAGAGAATTCGATAATAGAACACGACCAAAATTACAGTTTTCCCCCGAACAGACAGCCGCTTTCGAACACTGCGCGATGCAATTGGTGATCGTCGCGGGCTTCCGGACGAAATTGAAATTGTTCCCGATGAAGGCCGGGGGGAGCGGGATCGGGGCGGACTAGAATCGAGCCTAACTAACTTGTGCAACGAAAACGCGGAACAGACGACGCGCGAGTGCACGAAGAAACGAAATGAAACAGCTGAGAGGGTGAGTGCACGCTAGAAATTGCTCTCTTCCACTGATCATCCCCCAGAGGCAACACGCGCATCCTGTTCCACCCTGTTTTTCCAACCTATCCAGCATGTCTCGAGCCGGCTCCAAGCGACGTGATTAATTACGATATCGCTTTTTAGCCGCAGTTCTCTGGCCTCGTCTGTTCGATTGCCACTTCGCTTTTTTCTATCCGTTTCAAAATCCACGGCCCGCGTTCGACACACGTTCCCGGCTACAATTTTTTTTTATTTCTTCTTTTTTTCATTAATCAGTCCCGACGAATTAATCCGACTCGTATCCGCGTGGCTGAACCACGCCCCGCGTTTGCAACCCTCGACGGGGTGCTTCGGATGTCTCGTGTTGTGTTAGACGCGAATTGAATTCGCTGCGGTGACTCTTTATCAGTGCGTAGACGCGGATAATTTTGAGTTTTTGCAGGGCAAATTAGTTTAGAATTTTCGTGTAAGCGTGGAATCTTAAATGTTTCAGTTTTGATGTGAAAAGGATATGAAACGCTTGTCATAAAAATATAAAACGGTATAAATTTGGAAGTAAAAATATAGCGAACTAGTTATAAGTATAAATCATAAGATAATAAATCGCGAAGTGGTTAGAAAGTAATGAGTTAGTTCAATAAATCAATCAACCACCTTTGGCGAATTTGTATTATTCTTTGGAATCTTTTTTACGAATGTAAAAGTATGTAAGCTGTGAAACAATCTGTCATAAACCATATATTTAAAATTTCTAAAAGTTCAGTAAACTAATTATTAGTAGTTTATTTTCACAGGCGTATACTTCTCCGCGCACTTCGCTTGTATCTTCTATAAATTTCACGCACAATTCAATCTTCTATCGCTATTTTTAGCCCCTTTTCTCTATTTTCCCTTCATTCGGCCAACCAGTAGAAGATAAAATACACGAAGGCTTGCCGAAAGAAATTCGGAACTCTCGAAAGCTAAAAGTCCAAGGCTCCTGAACTTCCCCAAGAATTTTTGAATCTCGTAATATCGTAAAGTTTCCCGATCTGCCCAAAACTATTCGTATACGAATTCCTCGATCTCCTTGTCATCTGGTTCGTAGAAAACCAATAATTAAATAATCTAAAGACAAAGCGTAGTCGAAGAATGAATCGAAGCACTTGAAAACATTTTCGAACAGTTATGGCTTTCAGTAGAAACGGCGGCTGGCTGGTTTCAAATGACGCGGAGCGCAAATTAAGGAAGCCTCAAAAGCGGGAAGTTATGTCGTCTGGTCTGGCGGGGAAAGTTTCTTCCACTTGGACGGCAGCTTCTCGTTCGCGAAATTTGCTCTCTCTCTCTCTCTCTCTCTCTCTCTCTCTCTCTCCCTCTCTTTCGTCTTGTGGTCGTGCATCGAGTCGCACGATATTAATTCAAGTTTCCCCGTATCCTCTCAAGGATTAATTAGACTTATACAAAATGGCGGGAATCGTGGTAACACGTACCTTCTGGCACTCGGCTTGCGAAACGAGGCCAAGAGGAAATTCAACATTCTAAATTATGAATATTTAAATCTATTTCCGCGAGATACAAAAACCACTCGTGTAGAAAAACACAATTTGCGCTTATGAAAGATATGGTACAAAAAAGAACGGTCATCGGACGTAGGGGGATTTGAAAGAAAAATTGCCTGAAGCGCGGATGAAATATTAACAAGATTCGAGCGATCTATGCTAATTATACTCTAAAAGTTAATTAAAATGCCTCAAACGTTTCAAATAAAATAAATGAAATATTTGAAAATACGGAAAATCAAGTAGAAGCTCTCCTTTCATTTCCGGCGAATTATCGAACTGACAACCTTCAATGGGAATTTTGCAAATCTAATATCGTTCCAGATATCGGCAAACGGCTTTTCGATCGATTTGTTCCCAATAGAAAAATTCGTCATGGATCGCGACATCAACTGGCAAAACGTCGATTCAAATCGACGTGGAATCAACAAAATTCACGGGTCAATTAGCAATCGTGCCGGCCGCCTCGTATAAATGATTTTTAATTGATTCCACGAAAGGAGGTAGAGAGAGAGGAAAGAACGGTCGTCGGTGATTCGAAACGCGATTCATTCGCGCGGGTCGGAAATCAATTTCCCTCCAAAACTACGACAGATCGCAATCTACGCTCTTTCATCGAGCCCGTATGAATCTAATTAAATTGGTCCCTAGTAAACGGGACTCACTGGTAACACAAATTAAAAAAGCAGACTAATTAAAATCAATCCAATTGCTCGATAATCGGATTTCTATTGCAAAAGCACCAAGAACAGGTCGCATGTCAAACAAGAACCGAACGTGATCATAAAATAAAAAGAAGTCTTTATAAAAAAACGGATCAAACACATCGCACTAGCACGAGCACGCGGGGCCGGCCGTCAAAACAAACCATCTAACGAGCTTACGATCTAAGGATCTACCTTGCGATCGTGGCAGGCCTCTCCGAGCGGGAACATCGAACGCGTGCGATCCACTTGCCTCACTCCCTCTCTTTCTCGTTCTCCGTTTCCCTTCCCTCTTTTGGTATGTTTTTCCGCTCTTATGGACGACGAAACGACAGACGTATTGCAAGCTTGCGATGGCACGTGAACACCACGGCCGAATGGCGCGACTGAACTCGCCTGAACCGTGCCGGAGCTTGACTCAACCGAGGCTTTCGGGCCGGCGCTCTCGTTCATTTGGTGGGGGTGGCGGCGTACAGGGGTTGAGGATGTACAGCGAGGAAGGGTTAGAAGAAGGGAGAAGGGAATGTGGGAAACGTTGGGTAGATGGGAAGGGGTGGAAGGGCGAGAATGAAACCGCGATCGACGGGTAGAGGGGTTAGGAATAGTGGATTGTGCGATAAAGCAAAGAAGTCCCGCTGGAGAAAGATGGTATAAGGTGGTACAAGGTGTTGCGCAGGATTGATGTACGTGTGTATGCGTGTAGGCGAAGAAATGAATGAAATGGAAGAATGTGAAAGAGAATTTGAGAAAGAAGAGGAAGAAAGTGAAACGAGCAACTGGAAGGACGAGATATTGTTTTGCGGATACGATTCGGTAGAGGAAGATAGATAGAACTTCGAAGACAGGTTGGAGGACTAGAAAGGATAAATTTGAAGCGAAATAAGGAAAAATATTGCGATAAAATTTGAAAAGGAGGAAAATAATGTAAAAGGATGGACACTGAAGGGGGGTGTTTTTTCAAGTGGTTGCAAGGGACGCAAAATGACAGAGTACAGAGAACGTAGAAAGGAAGGTAGCACAGTGGATAGCAAAATGCAAGGGAAACAAAAAGAAAATGGTGAAAAAAACGGCACGATCGGTGGATTAGAGAAGAGAAAAGAGATGGATGAGCGAAGAATAAACAGAAACGCGAGCTGCGTGTGTACATCGATTTACCAACTATGGCACACACTGCGATTCTATCGCAACGAAGCTTGCAACGTCGGCTTATGAAGTTCGCCAACATGTCATGATGTATTCTGTGAACACGATCGTAATTACGGAAACACCTGTGCCAGTTATGAATCCATATGCTACTACGTTGCAGCCTAGTTTTTTAACGCAGCTTTTTTATAAATAACGCGCGACTTCTAATTTTTCCAGCTTATATTTGTCATTTCAAATTAACGATAAAAACTACGAAAAAGAATTTCGTTATTTCCGTTTCATAGGATAAGCTAAAAGTAATTTTATGCAACTGCGGTATGACATTTATACGGAGCTTCCAGCGTTACAACTCAGTTGCATTAGAATCGCGGAATTAGAAACACCTTTCAGTCCTGGCAGAAGACATTTGTATTCCAATTGAGTGATGATTTTTTCTATACATACGTTCTATAGATAGATACTACGTGTACTAAGACAGGAAGCACCTATTCTTTACATTTATAGGAAAAATTAGCTGAAACTTGCGCTTTTCGCAATTCACGCGATTAAACTGAGACAACAACGAATCTCGGACCATCTAATTCATTTTGAACTTTCATCTTAATAAACCAGCCAATATTTTGATACTAATTGAGTTAAACATAGATAAGCCCCGTCGTTCCACTAATGTCAAATTTCAAAGATAGAACCTGGATAAAAGTTGCCGTGCGTAACGTTTGACGAGTACTTTATGTACACATTACACGTTCGTCACTCCGAGCTACTAAAATAACATACGAAAGAGAATGTACGAAAATGTAATAAATAATTGAGGTTGAACGAGGCCCTTCAATTGCCTAATTTCATTAGGTAAATTAAAGAGGAATATCCTGATTGGTAGAAAATCAGATACTCGTAAAAATTTCGCTAACCTCTAATAAAGAAGCCAGATTTTAACTGCCAAACATCGTGATACCAATCACGAGGCATGATATTTTTCGTCTAATCAAAAAGCACGCAGCTTGCGCCTTTAATTCGTTATATTACTCTCTACATATATTTTTCGTTCACTTGGTTGTATTAAAATGTTAGAATCGACTCGTACTGAGCACGTGATACCAATCGCATGATACAAAAAGTGTGTAAAAATGTAAGTCTAGTTCAAAAGTCAAATAAAACGATTATTCTGATGTCGTAAGATTAATTAACGATATGACTGAACTAACTTTTAAACTGTTACAACCTAATACAAACTTTAAATTAGAATCCTTAACGTCAAACTTCAGACACGGCGCAACAGTTAGAATACCGTAAGAGAGGTGTGCTAAAATCACCATCGGATCCAAATAAGCGTAGTATCCGATGGAAGTATCGTCGCAGTTTCATCCCAGTCGAAAATCCCAAAAACCGATTCCACCGAGATAAAAGCTGCAGAGAAGCTTAAGAATGACAAACTCCGGCTTCTCTGAGACTAAGAAGAAAGGGATCGCAACGCTTAAGCGGCCGATTGATTAAAGCCCCGCGAACACTCCGCCCGTGTGAATTTTTAATGAGAGAAGCGGAGTCTGAACGAGCTCTGGTCGACTTCCGAGTAGCGCGATCGGCTTTCAAGATGATACTTTCAACCCTCTACACGGGGCTAGAGGCCCGGAAGAAGCGAGAGAAGAACGCGAAGGGTGCTCAAGTGCCTTTGTTCGCGATGAATGCTCGCCCCTCGAACAGGTAGCTCGCGACCCCGTGAATCTTCCTTCGATTAGGGAGCTTCGCCATACGAACCTACTCCTCCAAAACTTGTTCTCATCGCGTGCGTTCTTGACCCGCGAATGGGAATTTTTGAAGCTAGCAATGGCTGACACGGTTAAGAGCTCTGACAAATGGCCGTAGCTCGTTTATTAAAGGAAAGGGTACAAGCGTTGTTCGCTGCGTTTAGCGTCGCATAGTTCATTGAAGGGTAGACGCAAGACGGTGATTTTATTAGACTTGATAGGGCGAATTTACGAGCACGAAAATTCATGGCTGAAAGGAATTTATATAGAAACCATAAATCTCTGACGAAATCGATGAGCGAGTGGTGATTTTCAAAGTTGTATGACTGACAAATTGTAACGAGTATCGAGTATCCATTTTTTACTTTCTTTAGAGAGAGAAAAAAAAATCGTAGCCTGTCGCCAAAGAGAGCGTACGTTATAGAGCGTTACAGTTTCGATCTTTTGGCGAGAGCTAATGTTATTGCCAATCATGTCGTCGACGAATACAAAAGGCAATCGACAAACGCGAAGATTAAACCATCGCGTGGCCGATGCAGCACCTGTACATTATGACAGCATTGCGCGGCGGGAAAAATATTTTCACGTAGACAACATTCGAATGATTCATCGGCCCTAGAACTCATGCACGCGGTAGACAACGTGTTTAGAAATGAATAAGCTGCTACTGAGAGAGAGAGAGAGAGAGAAAGAGAGAGAGAGGGAGACGCGCGAACTAACGTCGATAATTTAGCACAATCGTGATAATTCAGCGAAATGCAATTCTCCGCCGACAATCCAGCTCTCGTCACGTTATAAATTTCCGTTTCCTGCCGATATTACCGGCCTCCGTTAAAAATCCACCGCTAATATACGATGCCCTGTCAAAAGTCCGATCCAAACTTCTTCACGCCCCCGATAAATTCAGGAAAATTCCCGACCTGTCGAAAACAAGCAACCGTTAATCACGAAACATCCTAGAATTTTTCAAAATTGCCTCGCACCGATCACCCTTCCGTTTGTCGAACAAACAAAACAGAGTTTACGCATTCTTTGCAACTTTTTAGTACTTGCTGAAATATACTTTGTTTTTGTCATGTAAGGTATAACGTGCGATGCGTGATTTCAATTGTATTTTTCAATAAATATGTAATGAGTTTGTTTGTATCAACCAAGTATAGTTCACCATGCAACATTAATCAAAATCCGATAATCGATGATTTCCTGGAATATAGACTCGGGAAACTTTCCGTCCATATAATCGGAGTTTACGTTCAGATAAGTGAAATCAATAGCTAAAGGCTCATTTAATCGTGCACTAACGAGAATTTCGTTCCTCTAAATAAAGTACGGATAAATGAAGTTTTACTGTATCTCCATTTATCAACTCACTCAAGCTTCAACAAGCTCACGCGTTAACACGAGACAAGTAGTCGGAGAAAGGAAACAAAAAGTAGCAGGGAAGAACCGAACGTAGCTGTCGAAACTCGACTCTGTACATTTCGCATGATGCGTGCATTCTTTTACTTTTACGCCGTCAAATTTCCCATAAGTCCATAAAAATCCGCAATCCATTAACCATTATCTGATCCATTAACCAATATCCTCGAACATCGATCTATCATTATCTCCATCTATCAACATCCTCCAACTCCAACGAACTCGCATTAACACGAAACAAGTAGACAGAGAGAAGAAACAAAAAACAAAAGGAAGAACCGAACACAGTTTCGATCGCTCTCGAAACTCCACTCGCCGCGTTTCGCGAGCCACCTGCTCGATTACCCTCGGAATTAATGTATGAATTGGGTACACACGGGATTGTTCCATGTCCGCGCCTCACCCCTTCCCGCGTTGCCCTATATTCCCAGCCTCTCGAACATCGGCCCATTGACCTTTTCGCGGCAGGCTAGGCAACGAAGAGGGGGTTGCATCGAGGTAAATTCGCGGACCTCGCGAAACGACGAAAGAAAGTGGCTGCAGCGCGACACGATAAAGCTTGCGAGTCCGAGATCGATGAGATCGTATTAATTATAACAGGCCTGAAGAGCACTCAGGACCTTCCGACCACTTCACCGTATATCATCTCTTTCCTTCTCTCTATCCTTTTCTCTTTGCGTGTGTACGCCGCGAAACGAAATTCGCCACGACGGCAGAAAAAATCTTGCAAAGGGAGGAAGTACTCATTGTTCGAGCACACACGTCCAAGTGTCTTCCACCAGGCACACAGTCTTTCGCGTGTTCATGCGTGTGCGTGTATAGGTTGAAAAAGAATTGACAAGCTTTCGCTGTCTGTGGTCGTAGACGACGCGATCCGACCGACGACGCAATTATAAGCGAAATCGAGTCACGATCTTTATTTTCGCGTGGGAACTTCTGGTGTGTTACAATTCCGAGCTTAGGGACTGTGGAGTTTGTCTTTATTATGTGACGTTGACTGATTGTTTGTTAGACACGTGAGCCGGAAAATCGGTTCGTTCATTTCTCCTTTCAGGTAGAATTGAATAGGCCTTTCAGAATTTTCACAATTTCGTATAAGGTCGCCTGCTGTTCTAATATTTATGAGCAGGGGTGTACGTATTTTATTCTAAGAATGCTGTGTTAATTTACCATACAAAAGATACGCAGAAGAAAGTGACTAAACGAATTTTATTTCATTCTTGCAGGTTTGTTTATTCCGTTACGTGGTTTATAATACAATTTCAAATTGATTCGGATAAACTACGTAACAACGAAATTAGAAGAGCATTCGGTACTTCGACTTTTCATAAGATTATTTTACACAATCTCGTGGAAGGCAGTGAAATTTTCCAATAAAGTTACCATCGATCGAATTTAAGATTGCTCGCATCGAAGTAAAAGGTTGGCGAAAGTTGTATCGCGCTCGAGGTCATTCATGAATACTGAAAGACGTCGTGCCACGGAACAGGCTCGTGTCCGGCTATTAATTCACTCTCTGAATAAGCAACGGGGAGATTTTTTTAATTAAAACGTGCGGTCTTTCTAATTAAAAAGCGAGCATTCATCGATTCGCGGCGCCTCGTCTTAAGATTTTCTCTCGCAGCCAAAGGAATATTCTGAATGGGAAAAAAATGAAGGTAGGAGAACAGAAAAGAGACAAGAAAGTAGACGCGCTCCCTTTCAAAATGCATAATTCAAACGTTTCTGAATATTCCGAAAATTTCAGCGCGAGCCGCGGTCGCGAGTCAAACACGCGATGCAAATTCACGTTTAAGTTTTAGTTTAAGTCAGCCAACTCGGAAAAGTCTTTAGTGATCTAATTCCCTTGTATAATGCACGTTGCGAAGTATTATCTATGCTTCTTTAACACCGAGACACGATATAACACTATCGCCTAAAGACACATTGAAGAAAATAATATTTCCAATAGAAACCAATCTTATAAAAATAACTTCAATCGTTTACAAGTAACGTAAATCAATATATTGTCAGCCCTGCAGCGATAGTTGTATAATATATGAAATTTGAGATCGTAGTAAAGGAAAGAAACAACAGAAAATCTCAATCTCCAACCGATAAAAACGATCATCAACGATCGGCAGTAAATTGAATGAAGAATGTTACAAATACAATTTTTTACAGAAGAATTAAAAAGAAAATAAAGAGACCACCTGGCTATAGAATTATAGAGCACAGTATAATTAAATTTAATATGCTAGCTGCGCGTGAAAATGAAACCTTGAACACAGTCCTGTAATATATTTCCTGTCTACTTTAAATTACCAGCACAAATCATTTAAATTAGCAAGACAGAAGATCCACGTGCCATCTTAGCACTTTTTATCCTAAACAAAAAGGCAACTTGCTAGTGAACTTGGTCGTACTCTTAAGCGCGCGAGAACGGAACGCAAAAGGCACAAAAAAGGGTGGAATTGAGGGGGTGAGTTTCCTCCACGAGGGAAGGGATCGTAACTTCGTCGAGCGTCGGCTAGAGGGCGGTGAATTTCCAACAACATGGCCGTCTAACACCGACACCCCGTGCAAGTCTCCACGAAGTTGACCAGTTTCAAGAAACCAGTGAATTTCATCGTTGCGCCTGAGGACAGTCCAAGCTTGTGAGTAACGACGCATTGTTCGTAATTATTTTTTTTATCGGTCTTTCGGTTAATTTTTCCAAAACAACGCAAATAGTCTCGACTCGAACTGCGTGCTTTGTCCGGCAAAGGAAACGCACCCCTCTCGCGTGTATCTCGCCACCCCGTGCAATGGTGTGCGTTGACATTGGCGATCAATAGAGCCAATGGTTAACGATAGACTCGATCGTCTAGAATTGTCGATCGATCGAGCGCTCGTCTTTTGACATTTCTTGATATTTAATATAGTAGGGAATTCTATAAAAGAAAAAATTGATTTCATCGAATCCTTTTATTATTGCACTTTGGCGATGTTTGTGTTGGGTGAAATCTCTCCAGGAAGTTGTGATTTATATTTAAAACAATAAAGTATAGTAAAATCGAAATTATTGAAAAATAATTTGAATGAAAGATAGTTCATCCTTCCTTTTTTTCCTTTTCTCCCTTCTTCTTTTCTTTTTTTTTATTTGTTTTCGAATGCATACTTTTAGTTGTACGACTGCGTTTCATGAATGAATAGCAAGAAGGAAAGAGAAGCAAAGCAAACACCACATGTTCGCATACTATTTATACGCGTTCATATCGTTTTATCCGGACTTTTAATCCATTCCATATTTATAACTTAAACTAACTTTTCCCCGCATTGAAACCAAAAGCCGCCCCTATAAATTTTCTCTCGTATAACTGAGAACGTTGATCTTTTAACCGCACTCTTTAAACCAACTCTTCCGTAACCTATGCCGCCAAACCAGCAGAGAGATCAAGTTTATTGGCAATTAACAATTTCCCTCGTTTTTTTATCCACAGTCGATGAACAAAGGAAAATGTGCGTTCGATAACAATTTAACGATCCATCACCCTTAATACCAGACCTTCTGTCTGTACGACACGTGTGAGTGTTTCTGTCTGTCACCGGGACCCTCGTTTCAGTCGAACAACGCCCTGTTCGGCCGTCCGCCCCCTCCGGATTTCAGTAAATGCCATTTCTACGCTGTTCACTTTTCTTTTCTCGCTGACTCAAGAAGACAGAAGAATGGTTCGGTGATAATTTCTGCGTCCTTCACGACGTTTCTGCGTCTTCGTATTTTTTTATCACGTTTTGTTAACGTCGCGATCCTCCATCGAAACTTGTAAGAACCTTTCGTTCTAAATCCCTGTCTTTCTTTCCAACGATATATTTTTCACAGTCTCCAGAAAATAACACACAGATGCTGTAATTATTCGAACGATACCTTTTTTTCGCATTTTATATAAAAGCTAAGCAAGGATTGTTCCCTGCTATTGTCAACACAGACGATTCTTTATTACATTTAACAAACGTCATTCAACAGACCACCCAGTTCCCGCGCAATTACACACGCGATTTGTATTGCAAATATTTTTAACCCCATTATATAAAATCGAACCTGTATCGATGATGCATTGACATAGTATTAATCTTGTTGTTAATTAGATGGTACTGTTCGTTCAATTAGCAGCGTTAACCAAATTCCTCCTAATGATCCGTTTCGTTGCTCCGCCATGGGACAAAGGTTATTTTCGCGAATTAAATAGTAATTGTACCTGTTCGTGTCGCGTTGAATTTTATCAGCCAGAAATTTTCACCGACGCGACGCGGCATCGTCGATGCCATCGATCGACGACAACCTTGCCTCTGTCGATGATCCTTACTTACTACGTATATCGACGTACATCACGAACGTACATCACGAACGTACATCACGAACACTCGTCAAGCAATTTATTTACGATATGAGCGTAAAACGCGTACCGGTCGTTTCGAAATGAGAATTCGATTGAAAATTCAACGACGACAAACGCTGTCGATTCGCGCAAGTAGCCGAGTCAACGTTTCACCAGACACGGCGGCTGACTCCAAGATATTCGTTTCACGTGCTCGTGTTTGACATTTCATGAGATCGTTCGATGCTCGTTCGAAAAGCGAAACGCTCTTTGACAAGGAACGGATCGCTTTAATTCACCGCCTCTTGCATATATCAACAGGTGCATAAAATTGCACACGGCTCAATAAACGCCTACTTGAAGTTAGAACTATAATCTTTTGACATCTGGACGCGTATCATTTCGACGATTCAACTGATTATTTAACTGATTCTATAACGCTCTTGGAAAATTGGCTAGCTAAATAACTAACAAAATTTAATGATAAATTTACATATTATTAAACTCTTTTATTCAATCAAGAAATGAAAAGACAAGAAAAGGAGAAGGATTATTAGTAATCTTCAAAAACTTAAGAAGTATCGATTACAGATCAAGATCTCATAGATTTATTATTAAGATTGCTAGACTGCTCTTAGGAAAAATACCAGTATTAGTGATATAACTGAGTAAGCTGAACACGCCAGCAAAAAGGGAGTGGCTAACATTCGATGCCAGTCAGAAGTTTGTTTGGTGGTTTAGGATTACTCATCGACGCGAATTCGAGCCGAATAAAAGGAGAGAGCGAGATTGATGTCGAAGGCTTTCGAAAGCTGTTCCTTCGAAAAGAACCGATCTTACGTCCCAGAGTCTTCACTGGCTGTGAAATTCGGCTGTCTGGGCTTCTCCGTCCCATTTTCACCCTCATCGAAATATCGAATATCAACGATAAACGTATCTTGGTTGGGACGTAATACCGATAGCAAGCAAGCACAAATTTTCCCTGGCAACGTTAGGCTACGCCTCACACGTGAAACAAGACCGCATGACCTAAATCGCTTCTCGAGTAATTTGTTCCCGGAACACTCTGTTCCGCTGCTTAGAGATTGCTTTTCCAATGATAGCGCAATTTATTTTAGGATAAAAGAATACCATAAAACAAGTCAAAGGGGCGTTCAATTAACGTATCGTAGACGATAAAAAAAGAACATTAGAAACGTTGAATGTAACAGGCACAAATTTAATGAAAGAAAATTATTTCTAGCGAGAAGAGAATTTCTTTCACACTCTTTGTCATTAGTTGATAATATCCTAAAAACCGATAAAAATGACAACGCTCGTTTTCTTCAGACAGACAGATATTCCCTAGGTGAAGATTTGATACCTATTGCCGCACATAAAAGTCTGCTTTACGGTTTCTTCGAAACACTCGATCGCCTTTATCGCTCGTTCACCGTCGCTCGTATTTATTGCGACTTCCTATATCTTCGGCTTCGTGTTTCTCGCGTGAAAATCGTGGCCATTTCTCAGCAATTTCTCATCTATTACGAGTCGTTTTTGTGCCCAGCCTGCAGCGTTTGCGCATTGACCACCCTCGGTAGAGGGTAGAAAACCTATACTTGGAACGATTACATTCTTCCGAGCTCGTAATGATACGTTAAAAGAAGATGTTAAATAAGAAAGGAGCAGTAATTGAAAAATAAATAAAAATAGTAAGTGTTCGAATACTCTCTGGTGCTTGTGTACATCCTCTGCCAGGGATATCATTTATTCGCTTCCATAGATCGGTTTCACACGGAGATACACGTATCGCGATACATACGTGTATCACGAGCTGCGTACCGTATAAATGTCGCCATTCGTTTTAATGTTTCGTCCGCTGCCTTAGTACGAAAAATATCGTTGCCAAGATAGACGAAATGAGTATCACATCCCATCTCACGAGAATCGTGATGTTAAGGCTTCCATTGGTGTACATGTATATTCAGTACCTATCATATGCATATCACGATACGCATATCTTCGTACGAAACCGGTCATACTATTTAACAAACTTCATCGAACAAAGGATTTCTAAATCGCGTACGAAATTTGAAAACCAAATAAAAAGTAGAAAAATGCATGCAACCAATATTGATACGAAACAAACGATCGGTGTGTATATTTAAAACGGGGAAAAACAATGCTCCGCCAATGCTCCAGAAAATGTTCCGGAGTGGGACGAAACGGGATGAAAATCGCTTTAAAAATTCTACTCCCTCGAACGAATACGATGTAAACTCGACGAGTCTCATTGTTCACCGTCTGAATGTGAGTTGGCGCATCGGATGCAACGCGGCCCTATTTCGAGAAAAAAAGGAAAAAAAAGCTTGAAATGGGTTGCTTAAAAATTTCAGCTATCTCTGTTATAATATTTAATACAGCTGAGTAAAATATCCTGTAAACAGGGAAAAATATCATCCTACACATGAAGCAACGTGTAATTTCGCAAACACGTCACACGAACTGAAACAATAAGAATTGATCGTTAATTTTGTTACGATCAATCTGTTGATCATATATGTATGTTGATCATATATATATATATAAGAAGGATAAATTATTATGTCGGTAAAATTATATATTAAAATAGTATATTAAAAGAAATCGAAATTCGAAACCGACGTAACACGAATTGTATATGTTCTGCACGTACATTATGACGAGTTAATAACAACGGTACGATATCATTCTTCCAAACAAATAATGGTAGATATGAATAATTGAACGGAAAATGAAAACCGCCAACCCACCTGCGGTTTTGATGCGATTTTAACGTGCTTGTTAATCGCTTTTTCCCAGATAATTCGTTGATTTTCGTTTGCTTGAATTATTTTGCATTTCGCAACGACCCGTTGGAATTGGACTTTATTTCGTACTTCTATTCAAAACTTCGCATTTATAAAATTCCGCGTGAGAGGAATAAACAATCGGTCTTCTTAGATATGGAAATAGAAAATGGACTTCAGGTTAAACGTTTTCAATTATTTCACGGGTTTTGACGCCGTAAGACGTTAAGAGTGAAAGAAAACGGGGAGATTTAACAATAATCACAGGGGCAACAGTTCGCGAATGAAATGAAATAATAAAAGGCAGTGGATCGTTGGAACCTCCAACGGAATCGTCTGTGAAATTGTCTCCCCCCATCGTGCTCGACGGAGATCTCTGGTTGATGTTTGGGCAGGGTAAACTTTTGCCGCGAAGACACCGAGATTACCACGTCACCCTGGGGGTTTAGCATCATCGCAGACGCGACCACCTTGTTCTCCAAACTTCCACGAAAAGGCACCACAATAGCGGTCGAAGTTCTTGCACGAAAGGACACGAAGCCGAGGGTGTTTGTTGTCTCCGAGACAATGCGCCTTCTTGGTCTGACTATGAAACTTCTCGAAGGGGAGAATACTCAGAAACGAAAGAAAAACGACAAGTGTCAAAGATGAATGAGAAAAAGAAGAAGATAAAACGAGAAAGAAAAGACATAGCTCGTGGTATTCTCGTGATACAAAGTGAATTGAAAAAGAATGACTCGCGTATTATTCAGGGGAGAGATACGTGGGAACGTTAACGAGGCTGAAGGTGTTCGCTCGAGAACTATAAAAACTATTGGCGTTTAATCTACTAATTAAGGTTTCTCGAGCTAATTAGCTGGAAAATGAAACAGCCTGTGAAGACGCCATTCTTCGCCCGAACGTTTCCGAGGAAACTCGTAAAAAATCTATATTATAAAACTTTCAGAGAAAGCATTAAACGCGATTTATTTCCACGTCGAAGAACATTAGAGCATCCACAATCTCTCTCAAGACGAGACCACATCCAAATTTCCATTTTTCATATTGCACCTATCAACGAGCTTCCATCTACCTATCTCCGTGAAAAGATATGTTCAACGCTAAAACGAAAAATCGCTCGCTTCAGCTTCGTTCGCCGTTCTGCAACTCTAAACTTCAGACAGCTGCAAGTAGAGACGGTCGTGCGTGGTCGGACACAGGCCAGATCGAAGGGAGACGAAGTGAAACGAGGATATTTGGATGCATAGACGATGGAAGAAAAGGAGTACGAGAGTGAGACGCGAAGATCTATCAAGGTAGTCGCGGAGAAAGAGAAAGACGAAGGAAGAGTTAGACAGGGAGCGTAGGGGAAGGGATGAAGCGGAACGAAAGGATGGCAGAAACGGGGGTAAGAATGGAGAAACTAGGACGAAAGGTGCGAGCCCAGGATGACGGTGCACTAGCTGGGGCCACTGACATGAGACCGTCCACTTCTATCGAGGGGTGTACGGCCATTGAATCCACTGGATTTTCACCCCTCCCCGGTGCAACCTACTTTACCAGCTACTTCGTTCGTTTGCCTCGCGCGAACCCGTCGAGTGGTCGTCTTATTTCGACGACCTGTATCCGATGCGAGTGCCGGCATTCCGGCAAGCGAGCAGTGATTTCAAACCGTAGCGAATTCTCGCTGCTCCCTCGGCACTTTTCTCCAGAGCGAGCTCCCAACGCGAGGAAACGAGCAAACGAGCGGTCCGGATTTGCACCAGACCGCGAACATTGCCCGTATTAGGCAAATTGCCTCGAGTGTCTTATTATCAAAGTTCGTTCGACGCTGCAGGAGTTTCATCGAAACGATAGAATTAATTAGATCGACGTATGTTAACGAATCTATGAAGATAATTTTTTTAATTGATAGTTTTGTACGGGGGAATTTAGTCTAGAATGATCTCAGAGGAGGGAGAAGATCGATATTTAGGAATGTGAGTCTGTATATACATTATATATGTTTGGGATGAAAATATAGAAACACAAGGATTTCTAGTAATCCAGCTCCATAACACGTAATTGTAACTTTTTTCTGCCTCTTCTACGTTTGTTCAGTAGATCTTTCGCTCCTCCCATGCCAAAGGCAACGATATCAGTAGTACAAGGAAGCTGAAATTTTGGTTCAGGAATAGGAAGCAAAATACAGACGTGGCGGTCGTATCGTACACGAAGTGTGAGTGATACAATATCCGTGGTGCAATTGCCGCCAGTTTTTCTCTTTTATCTTTCCCTCTTTCTCCCTCTTTTTCTTTCTATTTCTCTTTTTTTGCTTCTGCCTGCTTCTCTGAAGACATTCAGATGTTCGTGCGGCCGTCCTTGCTCTAATTCAAGAGCGATGAAACTTCCTCAGATTGTAAACTTTCCGACTATTCTATCGCGGGATTAACGTGTACGATTGCTCGCTGCTGTTACGATTGTTTGTTTCTTGAATTTCTGAACGAGCTTACAGTTGCAAGAAATTCTAATAAGGATTAAAACTCGTAAATTCTTGAATAGAAAATACTAACAACACTTACGCCATACTATTTTCGAAAATTCTTCGACGTTTTGGGATTATTGATATCTCGGAATACAAATTGTTAGCACTTTCCAAACGTCTGACTCTCAGGCTGTGCTATTCTACTCAGTTTACGTAGATGATCCTCTTGCTATGTTGTGAGATTAGTCAGGCACTATTCTACTTGAAGCTACAAACATTAACATACCAATATCACTCTTGATAGAATGTACAACTCTGCATGTCTGCACACGAACGATCACGTTCTATTTACTCGACGACGCGTGACTTCCTTCTTACCCATTTGCCCACAGCCGACAACCTTCCGCTCGTCTGAACACGAGTAGTCAAATCTACTTGTTGTTCCACAGTATTTACCCGACTGTGAATCAATGTCATTATATTTCTCCAATTATAACTAATAGGAAATACCACTACTTAATTTATCCACAAATCAACCTAATTTTACGATCCAAATTTCGCTACATACAGTATCGTTCTACTGTTTCTACATCTACTTATCACATCGAATAATTACCGAATTTGATAAACACTACGCTAACGAATCTGAATATTCCAGAATATCGCCGAATAAACATTTCAAATAAAAGCAGATGAATGTCTGGTTAATGGTATCTACATAAGACCGTAACCGCAAGGAAAGAAATTCTTACGAGAAGGAGAAATAGATACTCGTTGCTTCTAGCAAAGGCTGGTCTGTAGATCAGTACACGAACAATCTCGCCTTCCCACGCAATTCGTGCACCGAGCCAAAACGTTCCACCTACGCCAAGTAATTCTATCTAATTGCACATGTCCGCCGATCGCGCGAACTAAGCGCGTCCCACGTTTCAGCTCTCTTTTTCGACGATTCGAGTTAAAAGCATGACAGGCACCGCATTGTCACGGACTCGCTTCCAAGGTGATACATTTTTAACGTTCCAGCCGAGCATTTCGAGCGACACGTCGAATTAAAGCTGCCACGCTCGCGGCAGCCGTTTGACTGACGGCTTCCGGTATAAACGTTTCTACTGTCACCTAACTGAACACCTACGATAGGATAGACCGAAAGAATTTCCCATTTGGCAAGGCGATAGTGTAAGTTAAGGAACAGGGTTCGCGCTTTATGCGGAATGATCCTTCGTGCATTTAAAGGAAAGCAGGAAATTGGATCTTTCCGCACACCTTTCGCATATAATATTGATCTCCCGACTCAGAAGCTTTAAGAGCTAAGTACGTTCTTAATTACGTTCTATATAATATTATTACGTAGTTATTACAGAATTCATATTCTTATGATTGTAATTTAAATTGTCCGATAGAATTATACTAGTATTTAACAAGAAGAATATCGCAACTTCGTTAAAGTATTTGGGACACGAAGAATATTATTTAAATTATAAAAATGGAAAACTCTACCATCTGAATTCTTAAACATTAAAGATTCAAAACGTTCAAACTCTACTATGTCCCTCTCACGAACTTTAATACCATCGATTATGTATTTAAGCGACGTAATACTCTGCCACCTACTCGAAGTTCCGTACAATTTTGTAAGGGAGACCTGACTAATTGATCATCCCAATGTTTCCAAAACCCACACACTCGACCAAGCCTGATACTCCGCAATCTATACAACCTCGATTTTACATTCCATATGTCCAGAAGGTATCAAACCAATAAAGCCAGAGTTTGTTCGTACCGGAAACAATCAAGACGCCGGACGAATCGCGAGATAGGTCACGTAGCGGCTGGATCGTTCCGATATCGATCACCAGTCAGAGAATTATCCCCGTTACGTTAATTCCCGTTGGAAATCGTCGAATTCGGCAAGAACCGCGCGTAGCACAGATCGTTGTTTCGTCCGCGGGAGCTTAACTGCGCTCGTCCCTTTTTAATAGCATGTTATCGGGCCAGCAATATTAAGTTGCGATACGATATCACAGTAACATTGACATAGTAATAGCATACGTGTATCGTAAATTTCGAAATAGATGTGAACTACATTATTAGACAAATGTTTGGCATTTTACTAGTGTTCCATAAAATTTCATTTCGAGGTGATAGAAATTAAATTCAATTGCATATGATACACGTACTTTCCCTATTTATAATACTCGCCATTCTATATAGAATATAAGTAAAATAAATAAAACAATATAATAATGGATATCAACGAACCAGTTCTCCTAATCTTTCATCGTACATCACATAGAAAATAGTTAGAGGATATTTTATCAGTAAATGTAGTAACTACTTTGTTGCACCATTGCAAGCGGCTTACGATCAATATACATATGATCGTTGTCTGATCGACAAAACATTCGTTCGTGATGTTACCGACATGACATAGAGATGTTTCGATGCTGTATTGTTATGGATAAGTGGATTTGTTTATATACTAAACTCCATATAATATCGTGAACACGTCTGATGATGTTTATACGCTGTATAGTTAGGTGGGCGACGGCCTTAAATATCCGAAGGAGTCGACGGCTTTAAAGTCAGTCGCAACTGCGCCAGGTCGACCGATAAACGGGAAACTCGGCCACTGGGTCAACGACAGATGCAGCTGGTGCACTCGCACCGAGACACACCCCAACCCCTCGCCCCTTCATCCCCCGCTCTCTCCAGCACGCTTGTTTTTTCTATGTTTTTCTTACTTTCTTCTGGGTTCTCTGTCTGTCTGTCTATCTATCTCTCTCTCTTTCTCGGTTTTGCTTTTTCCGTTGCTCTTCTTTTTTTCGTCATTCTCTACCGCTATTTTTCAAGTTGGTCTTCTCTCTGCTACTGTGCCTACTGGCTCGCACTCGATGAATCCGTGTCGCGTGACATGAACGAGAATCACTCGAGGATTCTGCGAGCTGTGGAGATAAGGAAGTGTGGGTAAGTGGCGATGATGGAAACAGAGTGAGGAGCTATAGTTGCCAAGAAGCTTTTTTAAGTGCGGTTTGAAAGCAGAAGAGAAAAATTACACCGCACCTATGATATATTAAAGTCAATAGTTCTTGCATTGCGTACGACAATGGAAGCTCGCACGCGTTTCGGCATTGAAAGCTGCGTTGCTATTGGGAGGGAAAAAGTTCACCGACAACTTTTCTATCTTACACGTAAAAGCTTGAATCCATTAAGGCCGGCAACGCAATATTTCGTTTGCAATTTTGTTTCAATCAATCTACGTTATCGAATTCCTTGAAATTACGAATACAACATTTTCGTTTGTTTCTCCTACCGCATTGATTCTGCGATTTTAAGATGTTTGAAGAAATTAAAGATTTATAGCTCAATAATAAATTATTTTCCTGTAAATTAAAAAGCAGTATACTTTTAAAAAATATCTATTGCAATAGATTTTTCTCAACAACATCTACAGTTCTACAGGCGTCTACATAATTCCACAATATTCCGCTGTTCATTTCTTAATGAATTAGTATAGTTCCTTGGATATTACGATTAATTCCTATCGCCCTTTTCTCCCAGTAGCCGACTGTTCGCCGTTAACGAGCAGATTTTTTATTGCAGGCGACTAAAGAAGGAAAAAGAAATAGTCAAACTGGCACCGTTCAAGTTTCCCTTTTCAAAAATGTCCAAGTCGCGCAGCAGCGACGAAAAGGACCGTGAGAAGGACAAGGACAAAGAATTGGAATGCAAAATGGAGAAAGACAAACATTACGATAAAGAAGCGGACAAAGGCAGCGACACGGAACACGAGGACGAAGAAAATGCGCAAGAGGACGAGGAGGATAACGCGAATGGACGAAACGTTCAACTTCCAATGAGTCAACTGCAATTGACCACCGAAACTGAATCCAATTTAAACTCGGCGATATTCGATTCCAACAGCCTGATGGTGAGGAACGAACAAGCCATACCGAGCTCCCCTCCTCCTTCTTACGAGCACGTTATCGAACAGGTGAAGATCTGAGTTGACCTAACCGAATAAAAGAACTAACTCGCTCCGTTTCATTCGATCACCAAAATCTTTAAGATGGAAATACTTGATTCCAAATTTTTCTACGCGTACAGTAAGATCAAAGTTTCTTTTGAGAATATTCCATTGAATATTTCGTCGTTGAATGTTGGAAGTTTTTTAATTTAACTTTTTTTTAAGTAATTTTCGAAAGATGAGAGATTTCTCATTTATTGTTTTAAGTGTTAGGCGAGAGCTTAAGCTTCGTGGTATGATACAGATTTTTATTGAAATTTTCTATTATACTCTGATGTAATTTTAGACGCGGTTGGAGCACGCAGCCGAGGTTCAGAAGTACGAGGGTGGAAAGAACCTCGGGAACGACGCGTCTGGCGAAGATAATAGAACAAAAGCACCCAAGATCCTTCACAAGTCGAGTAAAGAGTTATACAGAGCAGTGGCGAAACAGTGGGGCATCACTTGCAAGATGAGCGACCACTGCAGATGCTTGGACTGTCAGGTAACTTGCCCTTGTACAGCACGAATATCGAATAACCCACATTTTCAAATATTCTACGAATACTTTGTTACTTTTTCAAGACAATATGTGCGTAGTAAAATCGAGAGTACATGCACAGTAGAATTGTTAAAATATTTTCATTTGCTTTCAAAAACATTCTTTCAAATTAAGTTCATTTCAAGTTGTTCATACGAATTGAATGAAGTGTTCATATACTTATGAGCAGCAATATATATATTTCAGTAACGTACAATTGAACATGAAAACTCATAAATTGCCTTCGCAGAGCTGTTATTTCGACTGCGAGTATGACAAGAATGAGAATCAGAAGACTGACGGTGGACTAGGCGCCGGCACGCCGATGTTCATTTCCGAAGTGATGCAAGGTTCCGGTTGCGTTCTGTTCTAAGACAGCGGAAACGAACCTCCATGGCGACGACACGGTCTTCACCGTGTGCTTCCATAAGAAGCAAAAGTTCACGTGATTGCGCACAAATCAGGTTGACTGTTTCCTAATGGACCGACGAAACACGAATCAGTTAGTTATTGACCGTCATCCTATGACGATTTGAGATGAAATTGCTAATAACATAAACAGCCAGCCAATATTTAAAACTTTATAATCGAAAGAATATATGTAAGTAGATCTTCGTGAATTTTCATTTAGAAGCTCTTGGTTCAGGAAAATTGATCGGCATTAGAATTAAAATGATCTCTGTGTGGGAAATATCGAACACTATACAATGCCCTACAATTTCGAAGGTTTCTAAGAAACAATGATCATCGAATGATATTGTTGAAAATAAAAAATTCGAATTTGAAGGAAAGCTGTTCAGATAAAAAAATTGCAAGTCGCGTGTTTGTGTCCCAAATTTAATTCACGAAGAAGTTCATTCTATAGAGGAAAGCGAATTTTCGTTTTTGAGCATCACAGATGTTGATGAAATTTTTCGAGGTGGTATCTCACGAGAATTACCCTTTTCATTGAGAAGTATTTTCGATAATGTCAAGCAAACTGCAGTGTGCTTTAACAAAGAAGTTACTAGAGGAAGTATCGAAGTCAAAAAGAAAGATTTCAACTTGTCAATTGTATACATATTACTCGTTGCATTTTCACTCGGTGGTAGACGATTGGTAAACGCTCGACCAATTTGTACAATAGACGTAGAGTTAACGTTTAAACGACCTCGCTGTTGAGATTGTTTAAAAATTCATTGTCCATGTCCGACCGAAATGATACCTACTCGATTCTCAAGAATGTTAATATCGATATCTGAACCGTGTTGCTCATAGATGATGTACATTTAATCTCCCCGGGTCCTATGGATTGAACTTGATTAGCTTGATAAAACTGGACCAATTTGCGATCGTGAATTTCAATTCGAATTCTTCTATTACAAGAGAGTGTGAAATTTTATCGATAGAAGGATTTCATCTGGGGAAATTACAGGAAAAATATACATTAGCGTAAATGTTAGCCATGTTATAAACGCGGTATATAAATAATCGGCGTATTGTCTCGAAAACTCAATACTATTGTAAATGATCACTTTTATGCTTTGTTACATCGACTTGCTGCGTATTTTCTCTAGCTCGAGGAATGAGACGAATCAATTACAGTTCGAAAAAAGTTACGTACATCGTTAATAAGTACATAGATTGCGGATTTTTATGCGTTTATGAAAAAATCTAAAAATGCAAAAATGCATAAAATGCAAATTGTACGCAAAAATATGTAAAATATGTAAAACATCTAAAATACTCATAAAAATATGAGTTTCATAAATATCCGCAATTTGTTAATAAGGAATTATAAAATTCAGATAAAACGAAAGTTTCTCTGTCTTTCATAGGCTAAACACGTCTTTTTATCAACTACTTTTACTATTATACACACAATTTACATTTTTCGACAACGATAAACAGGCCTATTATTTAACCATTTCATGTGTTACCATCCATATACACAAAATAGCATTTTTAACGAACAAACACCATTCAAAGATATTCTATCGTCTTCTCGACTCGACGAGTCTACTCCAATGGAACATTAAAGAACATATAAATAATAAAACATATAAAACTAATTTAGGGAAGCAATATCTATATAATTTACTATGATTATTACAACTACCATCGACCAATAACTTTTAAGCAAATCTTCGAACAACTAGAAAAATGTTTATTGGATTAACATTGATTTTTCACACAACACGAAAAACCACTTACTCTGCTGAAAGCAAATATTGAGTCAAATAGTACCGGCCATTTCCGGTACCGCTTTCTTTCTCAGTCTCCGCGGAACGAACGGCGTTAAGCTGGCTTTTACGCTAGAAAATTAGAAAGCATTCCCAAAGGAGCAACGGCCGCGATCTCATTCCTCGAGAAAGAAATCGAAAGCTGTCGATTCAATGGCCCCTGTCGATTCTTCCTTGCGGCAAAACGCGCGTAGCTAGATGTGTAATTAACGATTGTAATTTACACTGATTTCCCGCAATACGCGTCCGAGGAAATCGAAACTCGAAACACATGAAAGTATTATAGATCGAGCGTCGAATACGTGTATTCAATGGTGTCTCGTTTGCATCTTTGTTCGCCGTACGAACGATTCTGATTCTTTAATATTTTTAACACGTTAAGTGCCACGTTGGTCATCGATGACCGATAGGAAACTTTTCGTGCAGGCTTGAAATTCTCTTCAAATAATTACAATATGTAAAATATTATTTGAAAAATAATATTGCCTAAAAATAATATGCATAGCATATTAATTCATATGTTGAATTTGTATTTTATCAGAACTTAATTAGAATACACTTCTTTATACAATTTAGTAATTGTATTGAAGATCTTTTTGAAAAAAGAGTCTATAGATTTACGATAAATGGAAATTTTTGAAATGATCGCGGCACTCAACGCGTTAAACCTCTCTCTATGGCAGATTATATCGTCTACGATTTTCTTGGGTAAACGATAGTCAAAGTATCGCGAAAATATAGTATGAAGACATTCTTACGACTCGGTAGATTTTGTTCGTTTACTCAAACCCGGTTCGACTTTTCATTTTTTTCTTTCCATTGTTTTAATTCAATTAATTCTGACCTATCGCGCTAACGTAGTTTATCTAGGGATACAACGATATCGATTCTTTGCTGCAACGCGAAAATTCGATTTTACTGCTGTAAAGGCAAGCTTCGGGTCTTCGAGATGAACGCGAGCATCGCAGCTATATATCGTTTTTTCGAGGACTCTATTGTAAATGTTGTACTCGTTGCAACTCATCGAGCGATTCAGCAGCGAGAAGATAAATAAAACTGAGGTAAAAATCTCAAACGACACGATCGTCCACTGGTGTACGTCGATCGGGTCAATCTGAAACATAATACAGTACCTGCCTATACACTTATCTTTTCAAGATACTGTTGTTCAAGATACGAGAGTTCTTTTGTACTTCGCGCCGAAGAAAACACGAACAATATTTCACGTGCGTGAACAGTCGATCCTTCCCGCCATTGTTAAACCTGTTTTTCTATCGGTGAGAAGCATCCTTTTGTACGAATAACGCGCGATCCTTTTACCTACGTGCGCTAAAATGGTAATTTACGTATCGAAAAAAACTTTGCTCCATTTGGAGAAAATTTAAATTTTATTTGACAAGTATAGTAAAATTATTGCTGCCTTTTATAACAATAAAAGTGATTGAAAGATATAACTTTTTTTCTCAAAAGGTATAAGAAAGGGAAAGATATCTAATTCTTGCTTGAAGAAGATTAAAAATTTATATCGTGTTAAAGGGTTCAAAAAACGATAGAAATATTTTTATATACGTTGAACCAAATTAATCGTTTTCTGACAAACAACCGAATCCATAATTTTCAATTTAACCTTTAATATTAAAGTTGCGTAACGAAAAGGAGCAGGGTATCTCGACGTGAACGACCAGTCGCACAAATTACATAATTTCACTATAGTCAGTGGATCATTTTCACCTGAACACCTGACATACTCTGCACACATTTCATTTACAATTAATCGATTCCTTGCGGAGCTTGTGTATGTGTGTGCGTGGAAAGAGACGAGATAGAAATCGAAAAACATATAAGAAAAAAAAGAAAAAGAGAGAAAAGTGAGATACGTATGTATAGTATTTTTCTGGGCCGCGAATTTTTCATTAAGATGTCATTACCTTGAATGACAAAACTTGTAACGATTATTATAATCTCTACTATATAATATATTCATGATATGAGACAGTATAATTATGATAACGATTACAACATTTAACAAAATACTATTGTAAAACGGCCGCGAGACATGATTATCATATATTTAAGACAAAAATAGAATGTATATTACTGTTGGAAATTTTAAAGATATTAATCGAAACAAGTGAAACTATTTGACGATGAAATTCTACAGGAATCCAGCCGTATTTTGAGACTTCTCAAAAAGAACTAGTAAACTGTAACATTTAAAATATTATAATTAGACTGTAGATTTGTATGCATTTGTGGAGAATTTAAATGTGTAAAATATATGAAACGATATAACATACAAAATGTAAAGATAATACCCAAAAGCATAAAAGATATCCAAAGTAAAGTACTCATCCTAATATCTAAAATCTAGAGAATGAAACTAATCTCTGTCTCTATCTAGTATCTAGATACTATTTCTTTAGTTACGTACATAAAAATTTGAATCTACATGAAAATCCGCAGTCTAATTATGATGAGACAGGTAAAGAGTTTTTTTAAACACAAAGCTGTTGTAAAATGTCAATTCCCTCGCATCAAAATCTACTATCGTATAATCCAAATACATATTCTACAATTAGTGTATAAGTCGCAGGTTCGAAGGACAGAATTTTTATATCTCAAAATAATCTATGCATTTGTCAAGTGTTGAGTTTTGTTTCAAAAGAGGATTTGTTGAAGAGGAAGAAACTATAATTTTGTTCCTTTGTGAGGGGTGAATTTAAACAAGCATGAAACTGTACCATCTCGTAGCCTAACAAGCACACACGCTAACCCGTATATGTGTGTGCTCGCGCGTGTATACATGTCGTTTATTCTGTGTATGTACGTTACATAGAGAGTAAAGTGAACGATTACCTGGTGAATCGTCGTTCCATAGAGAATATTGACTGTAAAACTCGATGTATTCTGGTAAGTTCGCACCAATAAAAAGTGGCCTAAAGTAGTAAAGTTTTCCATTCTGTCTCACCATTTCATCTCATCATTATGTCTGATGACCTATTTTTTCAGAGAGCTCCATAACCACTGAACGCTAGGCTTCCATCTATCATTGTTTATTAGGGTATCTTTGGCATTAATTATTAAAAAAGAAGTATTTCACACGTTTCACGTAATCATGTTTCCTCAAAGATCTTTTGTTCGAACATGTAGAGTTACAAGTTGTCGCAATGGAGAACATGTTTGGCATTGGCTGCCTATATACAGGCGCTGTAGAAGCGACTTTTTATAGATATCAATTTAAATATATATGTCGGAGATGAAAGGTCATCGGGGCCTTTCTTTTGGAATGTTTGGGAAAGTCCCCAATACTTTAGTCCAGACCTTTTATTATAGCTGCATTTAAATAATAAAACCGAGAAATAGTTGTTTATGATCTAATCCGAGTATGAGTGCCCGAGATTTATGACAGTGGACTTGGGCTCAAAGTGACATAACAGGTCGCTGAATGTAACCACGGTCACGGGAGGGACGTGTACCTAACAGAGGTATGGAGTAATTTATAAAGCTCTCCTTAAAAACAAAGATTGACCCGAAGGGAACAGGGAGTACAGAGAGGAGTATATAAGGGCAGTTCCACTTGGACTGAGATTCAGTCTGATAAGTTCTACTTGTACAGTGGACAAGTGCGTTGAGTCACATCAGAATCGTGGATCATATCGTATTTGTCATCCCGTTGACCGTGGATTCGTTATCGAACCTAAATTCATTGTCATCGACATCTCGATTATCCAATCGCCGCTACTTATTAAACTCTGTAATAATCACATTTTCATCAGTACAATATCATCTATAGTACATAACAACGATGGCCAATTCACGTGAAGATTCATTATACACCCCTAACCCCAATGATAACCCGACATATATATATACTAAGCTTGATTTAAAAGAATATCTTTTAAATAGATCTGCTCTCATAATTCAAATATAATTACCAATTAAATATCATTTAAGATATGTAGTGATTAATGTCACAGTATCTTACGTAAAGACAATGATTTAAAACACAACGCGGTGCAATTTGTTCATTAAAAAGCAGTCGAAAAATTACTTACTGTTCAAGAAATACAATCATTGATCATTAATTTTCAAGGATAAATTACAATCGTAAGTTCGCAGTCGCTTACTTGTTAATTGAAATACAGTTTGGAAGGTCTCGAAGTTCATACGTTTCGAGCAGCTGTATCAAATTTCCGACGACCAAAAATAGGTTTATTAAGTATATTCTTGTTTTACAACTCGTAGACACGCATGAAAACACTCGGTCAGTGGGAACGCTGAATGATCACGCAATTATAGCAGCAACCTTGCTTCTTTCCAGCAATTTGTACCGTTGTGTCTGACGTAAGCTCCCAGCAATAATTCTCGGAGAGCTCTTTATGCTACACGCTCGAATCGATTCTCTGATACAAACCTCGACCTCCTCGGAAAATCTATGAAAAGAGTGAACTGTATAAAAACCTACGTCTGCATCTCATACTCTATGATGTGTAGTATTTTTTACGAGCTAACAGCTTCTTATGTTTCTCTTTGTATAAATGTTTTTTCATTGGAATAATATTAATATCAACCGGCATTAAAACTCGTACAAATAAAATAAATTGTAGAAAACTGCGTTTATTTCCTATATTTTACATTTTCACGGTTTAGTCTATTTCTGATGAATTCGCTTTACTCGACAACACATAGTAAAACACGAATGTCAGCTTTCTCATTTTTTTAAAGGTCATCCGGATTCAATCCCTCGTTTCTCTTATTTTTCGTATTGTTCAAACGTATAAACAAATCTCATAAAAATCGTTAACGAAGTCCCTTTCCTAGAAATTCGTCACAAATAATAAAAAGTTCCTTCTGTTAGATTTATTGTAGAAATTAATGATGTAATATGTTGCGGCAGAAAAATATGTACGACGTCGCTGACGATAACGATGGAACCAAAGTCCTGAAGGGAATCCAGGGTCTAACAGTCTAGTCGTAACGATTTCACGCAGCTAATTCATAATTTTCGCGCGTGTCCTTGCTGTAACATGCGCTGGACACGATGCATTCCGGTTTTTTCCCGATCGTAAATAACCAAGTAACGTCCGTCGGCTGGAACGAGTCCGGGATCTCGATGACGACACGGTTGTTTAACCGCGTGTGCGGAACACTTGTCGGTTGCGCGTGTTTTTCCTACTATTTTTTCCATAAACTACTCTTTCAAAACCTTGTTCTCTTTTTCCATACGATCATTTCTTTTTACTTTTTTTTTACGAATCAATCTGACATCAACTATAAACGGAAATAATAATTCTTTATATCAAGTTACGTTGTACTTTTCAAAACAATTTCCTGTGATTTTAAATTTAATTGCAATTTATTCCTTAAATAAAACGTTCTATTCAAAACGAAATTATTCCGTAAAATGAGAAAATCGTGTCAATTACGTTTTCAGTTTATAGTCGTTTGTTCTTCACGTCTACGAAACGAGAGTGAATTTTTCTCGTGTAAATCCGATAAAAAACAAACGTACATTTCATCGTGGTACATATTTTTTAAATGTACAGAAGAGTATATCGCTCACGGTAACGAATTCCTTTCTCTGTTTACACTTTTATCGATATCGCTTATTAAACAGCCGGCAGTGTCGCTGCATAATCTGTGTGTTCCTCTTTGTCCTGCTTCCTTCTCAACTTTGTCTCCGTCTCTATTGCCAACCGTGCCATTGGCGTGCCATATGTATACAATTGCATGCTTGTTTCTCTCCCACTCTCTCTCTCTCTCTTTCTCTCTCTTTCTCTCACTCTCTCCGTCCCTCTCTCTCTCTCTCTTCCAACATTGCATTCCTCTCTGTTTTCCTCGCAGAGTATTCTTTCACGTGTGACAAACTGCCATATATTTTTTTGAACACGTAAATGGATATATGCACTGGGATATCTCGGATTTTGTAACTACAGTTTTATTTACAAAGGTCTAGTTTCTGTATAAAGCAGTTGTCCATATTTCAACAGAATCGTTGTGCAGCTTTTTGCTATCTTCGTTGATCACTCAATTCAATCTCGTTTGTCTCTCCAGTCATAGTTAATTATTTCGCGTTAAGACGATTCATAGTATTCAGTTTATTAAGTTCTCTATATCTACAACTTCTTATTCCACGGAAAAAAATATGTAGTTCAAGGTCTTATTTTCTATTTTCATGTATGATTTCATATTTATTGCAAAACAGATCATATCATATATTTATACATATATACATATACCTGCAAGGACTCGAAAGTGATCTAACTAAAATTCATTTGTCTCTATTATTGATATTTAATTTCATAATTATAGAATTTTCTATTTAAAGAAACTATCCAGTTAACAGGTTAATATAAGCCTTGTCTAATTATAGTGAACTACATTGTTCAGAAAATAGGCCAACAGAAAAGGAAACTCTTACACTTGCCGATCATCTAACACTTCCTTGATCATTTCTACTCTAATTTCCTTCTCCACACCGTTTCCAATCTAATTACCATTCAACCCGCATAACTCAACCCCTCCAAAGTCTCTCGAAACGCCTGTTCCCATTTCCGCTCATCAAAAATTCTCATCTTTACTTTTCAAGTCTCCATCAAACAAACCAAAGTAAAATAGCTATACTAGCTATTAGAAAGATAATTCAAACTGAACACGAAAAACAAATTGTTCATGTACAAAATCATCCTAAAACCCATATAGACATATGACATATATTCACAACTAACTGGGTCTATTCTAACATACAAATATTACAAAGATTTCAAGATTCGAAAGCTTGACAAGATATGTACAACGCGCCATAGTATAACGCCAACATAATACTTAAAGTTAAGTTACCTATACCTACAGTCAAATTCGGTAAAAATTCCCTTAAAAGAACTAATCGTAAATGTACAGAACTCCCTGAGAAGATAAACTGCTTCGCCTTCCATCCGAGCCCTTCCATCGATTACCCAATCTGTCTACGATAGTCTAGTCGCGTTTATTAATCAGTCAGAATAAAACCGACTCGTGTGCTCATCCTATCTCATTAAACGACTCTGCTCCCCTCTCTTCCTCTACGTTCTCTTGTTACTCTGTCTCGTTTTGTCAAACGTTTGCTCGTTCAAACGAACGAGGAACTCCATCTTCTTCCAGACTAGGCCTGCGCTCCCTCTCTCCACGAGCTGACATTCTCCTAGCGGCGGCGCTCGTTGGCTGTGTGTCGACCGACGACGATCGGAGCCAACTTCTGTGACCATCGAGGTTTCGTCCCCTCGTGTTCCGTTTCGTGGCCGGTCAGTCAGTCAGCTCGGTATCGCATTATGCTACGGTCGCAACGACGGTCGCATCCTAACCGTGGCCGAAGCCTCCTCTACGCGACGATACCAGGAATCGGTGCAACGTGAGATCCGATGGCATGCATCCACCCGGAAAATGGGGAAAACCGCCAGCAAACTAAAGTCCCGCAGAAGCCAGAGTTAGTGTCACATTCTACATTTTGTAATCTTTTTCCTTCTGTTCCTTTGATTTGATTTTTGCAGCAATTTTTGTATTCGAAGCAGTGCTTTGTTCTTCGGCATTGAAATTTCTTTCTTCGAATCATGTGCACGTTAGTTGTGCTATACGATGTGTAAAGTCATTCGTGTTTAGTCAATTTACTGTCCTGTTTGTTTTATTTCTGAAACGATTTTCCTCGTTTCTTTGCGTCGAAGAGTTTTTCAAATCAAAATGTGGACTTTGTTTGTACAATACAAAGCTCATGCAGGTAAAGGTACCATTTGCAAGTTATAGTGGAGGATTGTCAACGTGTTTTGAACGTGGATGAACAAATTTTTGAGTTATTAAGGAACTGTATTAGTTGTTATTGAAGTGTGTGCTTTTTCTCTTTTTTTTTTTTTTTTTTTTTTTGAAGGATTTGAAGGAGATTGATGATAGTGTTTTATGCGTATGCGGGAGTGGTTTGTTCGATCGGTGAAAGGAGAGTGATGAGTCGCCGTGATTCAGGGAGCACGTGCTCAATGATGGACGGTCGAGACTGATATCGGTGAGAGATCTCGTGGTCAAGCGTAAAACGGCCACGTGAAGTTACGTTTGTACATATTTAACAACGTTTGTACCACTGAGTTTTTAATTCTTCTTTTAACTTATAATTTAGTCGAATTTATTAATTTTATTAAAAAATCAAGAGCCTATCGTTTCGACAATAGTCTAATTAAGGTAATGATTAAAAGATCCTCTAATCTATAGAATACAATAACCAATTAGCTAACTTTCTCCGCAGAATATGTATACAGACTAATTCCTTATAATTTCTCACAAGAGTCTTCGTACACCCTGCAAAAACGCTATTTTTGTAACGCTAAATGTGTAAAAATAATATATATATATTTCTACATTATAGAAAGTAGGTATAATTCTTATACGAATATGTAGACAGAATAGGGAGACAAAAATATTTGTACATCTTAGTATTTTGAACTACAGGTTATGCTAATACTTTGGCAGAACTGTTTTTGTCCTTAAAACGAGTCTTAATCTTTTTAACATAAACATGCTAACTTTGGCGGCAAATTTTGATGTCATTTTATCTACATAGAAGTGCCCTTTTTGCGTATACAAAAACTTACATGAAAGACTATATGTACTAAAAAATATCCTCTAATCCTGGCTAGAAGAAATGAGCACCGTGTTGCGTGATTAAAGCAACATTATTAATGAAATTTTGCAAGTCGTAAGTTAACGGCATTGATCAATTTTCTTGCAATTGTCAGTTCATTAATATAATTGTGATTAACAAATTATCATGCAAGAGAATCTAGGACGCTTTTGCTTCGAATATTAATTCAGTTATGCAACAGCTGGGACGAAAAATCGTTGGCCAAACAAACGAAACGAAACATCGCGATAAGTCACCTGGCATATCAGCGGTTTATCGTGGAGCTCCGCCTACGCAACGATCGCTTCGCGGGCTGTCGCGTTGTAAGTAAATACACGTGTAGAGAATCACGTTGGAGTTTTATTTGAAAATCGAAACTGGTACGAAGTATGCTAAACGTGGGATGTAGGTCGCACGGTAGTTCCTTCTTGCGCGGGCTGCGCCTGATAAACGCAGCTTGCACCGACCAAACGTCGAGATAAACGCGTGTCTTTAAGGACATTTAAGCGCGCGAAACGTGTAAACGGAGCACACGGGGGCAATCAGACGTTAAATAGCGGACTTTCTCGACATTTTTTGAGAACTCGACCAATCAGATCGAGTCGACCAACACACTAAATTTAAAATTATATACTTTCGTAAATTTTCTCCTACATTTTTTGGATTATGTTGCATCGAGGTTGTGGATTGGAATGTAATTTTGAAATTTTGAAATCTCGCGATTTCTCTACGCGTCGATCGAAACTCTCGGCGACTCATTCGTCCCTGTCAGCTGTGTACAAACTGAGTCCGATTGTAATTCCCATCGCGAGGCAAACGCGCATATAATTACGCAGCCACGAAGGAAACGGGGGAATCTCCACGCACGTTTTACGCACGTGAATAAAACTTGTTTTTTAACAGTACGCGCAAAGAATCAGCCGTGTCGAACACTCAGTTTTCGATGACAAAGAAAAGCGCGCGTGTTCTTTCAACCGAGCTGATATAGCTAGCGTATAACGGAATTTCTTTTAACAAAGTTCTCCAAAATTCGTCTGTATTTAAATTCAAAGACTTCCGTTTAAATGTACAGACGAAAAATCGAAATATTCATGAAAGTTATAGAACGAGAAGCTTTCAACGATTTCGCGAGTAACTGGCTGTAAAAATGTACCACAAATGAAAAGAGAAATATTCTTGTTCATATTGTATACGGTACATTTGACGGTATGCAGATTTTGCAAATTTCGAACTCTCGTCGCCAATGAAACATTTATGAAGCTGCAGCAACAGGTGAATCAGTGTCATTCAGTCAATTTGCTGATCAAGTTAAATATGATATATGTATATTAAACTTCCGTGAAACACTTAATATTATTCATTTCTATGATATTCTCTTTCGATATTTTCACAGGTGTAAATCCAATAAGAATAAAAAGTGACAAGTTTATCAAAATTTATTCAATCAATCGAATTATAATTATCCGATAAATTATTGTAAATATCACTCAAACGCCGAACAAAAAGTAATGAATTTATTCAAATTAAATCAAATCTGAAATCTCCAGAAAAAGATTATCTCTCATCCAATGTTCGACACATTGCCAAAACTCCAAGCAAAACATAACAGATCTCTTTAAATCAAGCATAAAATCGGCAAAAATATTCCCGTGGTTTGTTCGTTTCGTTCGTGCTCAGTAAAGCTACCTAATCGCGGCTTTTTCGGTCGATAATGGTTCTCCAAACGTTGCATAGTTATCTCGATAAGCGGTTGGCTTATCAGTGTCGCCAGGTATGATGTCGGTGAGCAAGCGAGCGAGCGAATAAGCGGGCGGCGCAAAACACACCTGCATTCCAGCGGCTGTGTTTTTCGAACACGAACAGCCTCGCTCTTCTCCTTTTTCTCGACTGTCCAGGCTCTCCTTTTTCCTCGAATGTCCCAGGCTCTCCTGACGGCTCGAGAACTCCCATCACGGCTGCCCTCCAATTTTCTTTCTCAAGCACACCGTGAAATTTTCAGGAAGACTTAAAACTTCACTGGTGGCCAGAGAAAATGTGTAGAATAGGGTAGAGAGTTAGTGCCAGTCGAGACAAGAGTGAAAGCGTAAATGTAGTGTTTAGAATAGCTTTTATGGTCTTCCACGAATGTCTTCGTTCTGTAAAATCCTATGAAAAGGCTATTTTCATGCAAAGTTGTATCCTCGTATAATATTACGTGTCGTATCTTCATGTTCATTTATTAACGCATGAAACAACAATAATTATTTTATAGCAAAACGCACTACTTTATGAGAATATTCGAAAGAAGAAAGATTGTTTGTGCAGTCCTGTTATTTCTCAGAGAGATATATAGATCATGCCAATATTTTATGATTATACCTTTTTATACCAATTACCTATACCAATTTATACCTTTAAAGCGAAGCTGTTAATTGGCATAAAACACGCTAACTTTGCTGCGAAAGATGTGCAATTTTATTCAATAAAGATAATCTTATAAAGGGTACGAAGTCTTTTGCAATTTTCTCTACGATACTTAAGTTAGGAAATATAGTTAAAAGAAAAGGATCAAAGAGAAAAAAAGATGAAGTTTGATCTCTTTTATAGCTGAAAAAGACACGAATAGTTTGTCAATAAGAGTAAAAAAAAATGGCGCGTTGAAAGATTCTCCTCTTCTTTTGTGATTGGTTTTTTGACGAATTATGGATAAGAGCACATTAGGGTCGATTATGCAGATCTACCGATTGAAAGGAAACGATAAACGTGCATATTCTTGCAATGAATGGACCATTGTCCCCGTCGGCGTTGATCTATCGCTGACATTTCGAGCCCGAAGAATTTTTAGTCACGTCTCCTCTTATCACGATCGAATGATGCATGTCTGTTACTATGAAATTTAACGATTCGTCAATTTATTTTATTATGCGAAATCCTACTATTTCGTATGCAAACATTGGAATTTTTATATTAAACGTCGGATAGTCATTTCAACAGCTCATGCATACATAAATGAATGAACATTTACGATGAAAACATCTGTGTTGCAAATCAGCAAAAAATGATGGAGAGATAAAAATACTTAAAAATGCTTAGTAAATGTATTTCTTCATCCTCATTTCAAAACTCTTGGCAATAGTTTCAAATGTATACACGGTTAAAAGTTTTAACACAAAACTTCCATCTCATCAAAATTAAAGATAACATCCGTAGTCGATGGTAGGCAGTAAAAATATTTTTCAAATATACCAAGTTGATGCGTATGAAAATATTGTTTGTGTGACCTTTGAATTTGATGAACCAATATTACTCATCAAAATTTTATTCTACTTCAACAAATATGCACCAGTTTAATAACGAAAGAAGAAACTGCTCGCAAAATCTTCTGTATGTATCTCAATCTACTGATCCTTCCCACAAGCGAAGGAAACTTTGTTACACGCAGCTGGTGCTCGAACCGTGTTCCTGAAAATAGAGCGGAACGGTTGTTTGGAAATGCTCTGAAACAGGTACACTTTCGTGGCGAAGAATGCATTCCGAGTCACGCAACTGCCGTACAATTCGCTACTCAGCACTCTTTCTCTTTTTCTTTTAAATCGTCCAATGTAGCGGAAAACGAAAAAACGAAGACGAGGAGAAGCATCTTTGCTTGTCTAGAAATACCCGGCGAAAAATCGCGAAGTTTAACGGGGGAACATGGTCTCGTATCCGCAACTGGAAAGGCTCGAGAACAGGTTTATATCCGCGCGTGTGAAGGCGAGCGAAGATAAACGAATCGAAGCGAAAGTGAGCCGAACACTTCAGTTTCTGACCAACTGTTCTAAGGATCCACGTATGATCCGCTTGTCAGATGTGGGTACGAGTGAATAAAAACGTAATACCTAGCGTGTACCGCGTATAAAACGATTTTCAAATCGGAATCATTAAATCGATGATGAACAATCGAGGAAGATTCTACGACTTCGATAACGAGCGCGGTTGTTTCGTGGCTGCACCTGCGATCGCGTTCTCCGTGAACACGATGCAGTGATCCGGTCAGAATTCCAGAGAAGGACGAGCCCAGTTGTACTGAGCAACATTTTCCGAAAGTGATACTGATCCTAACATACGTTTCATTTATGATTGAAACGGAACGACACATTTTTTGACTTTTGGGGTTAATGAACGACAGGTGGATTGAACATAGTGTAAAATGTAAAGTGAATGGTTTGATCGTTTGAAGTGGGACTGAGACTAGAGGAGGGGTAGTATAGTGAAAAGTGCATATGCAGTGGAGGATGTAGTCTATGCAAGGGAGAGATGAGACTTTGATTTCAATCATATAAAGATAGAAGGAATGGTAACACTAATTGTGAGAGCAGGTGCAAGAAGCTCCTATCTCGACAAATAAAACTGAGATCAGAGTCAGGAAACTCATTAAAACATCCCAAAAGCATTTTTCGCAACAGGACTCGTTAAAGTGCTCATATTCATACATAATTTCTATATCTTTCTATATTTCTATATCTATATCTTTTTTCTGTATCAATTACAATAAAAAATTCAATTCCACGAAGATTTAAGAAAATAGTAGTTACCTAATAAAGAAATTCCTAGATAAAATTCCTTGATAGGACGACTACGATCATAGCCTGCCTTGTTGAGAGGCGAAAGAGAAGCCCCGATAAAGACATTAACTGCACCGATCGTTTGTATACGAAACCCGATGAAACCATTTGACGTAATCGCGATGGAGGGGCGTTGGCATCTCTGTTCGCGATAGCAAATCGCGAGCGAGTGGTTTTAAACGCTATCATTCTTCCAAGTGATTTGCACACTGACCACACGGCCAAAGTTATTGATTACAAATAAATAACAAACAAAAGTGAGTGACATAAACGTGAGCTGATAAGATTCGTCCACGAGTAAGTGGCACGGATAGCGATGATCGTAAGCGACAAGGATCGCGCGCGGAAAAGTACCGGCATGCGTGAGTATTAGAGACGAAGGATTCGAACTTCAGATTAACAAGTTTTTCTTAAATTACCTATGTATCGGCAAATGTATGGGCAATTTGTCGTTCATATGATCGATGAGTTAGAAATTTCTTTGCATAGAGATCTTTACGGGTTCTCGATGAAAAACAAAGCGATTCGATTTGTTCTGTATAAGGAACGAGCTAATTTGTATTCTTGATGGAATGATAGATTATAATGAGACTAGGTACAGCAAGCAAATGAGAACATTATGGAATATGAATCACTAAGATATGTGTAATAGATGTTAGGGCGAGTTGGAAGTGATGTTTCTTTTGTCGAGATTGATTGTTCTTTTTTCTAGTTGCTAAGCTTTGTAAGAGAAAGTATAGCAAATGACTTTGCTCGATAATTTGACAGAATTGGTTTTCTGATAGTAATAGGTTTACTGAGATGCAAGAGAAGATTCGTCGAAATAGCTTGTTCTTCATATCGAAGCTATAGTGTTCTTCTATAAAGATGTATAGTTCTATAATCTTCTTTCTTCTTGATATTGATATGTGATATATGATAATTGAATTAAAATGTATATATATTAATAACATTTCATCTAGAATCACTTTGAAAAAATTTTAAAGAAGATTCCAATTTTTTCGGATGTTTGTCGATGAAAGTTAAGAGTTTGTTTATTTCTGAAAACACAACTGCATGTAATAACACACTTTTCGATAATCTTCAGGCATAGCATGGAGCTTCCGGTTTCCATCTATGGGCACCCTACAAAACCTAGGCGCCAGTGGCCGTCGTCGAAAGAGAAACGGCATATCATCTTCAACCTCTTGTAAGGAACTCCATCAGAAGCGACACACGATCCACCTACAGCCGGAAGCAATTATTCATAAGGAGCCATCATTCATTGTGACACCACCGTCGCCGGAAGATCCGACCGAGGAGAACAGAAGGTAACTCGAGTGGTGTGTTAACTAACCATAAACTAAGCACTCTGTTCGATAAAACGACTACTTGAAATCAATGTTATGTACATATACGCTCATATATGGCTTAATTTAAATTAAAATTCCCGGTTATTTCGTAAATTGTTCAATTTAGTTGAATTTTATGGATATATTTATATTACTTACCCAATTCTGAATTTTTAATAATCCATAATTTCGAAAAGTGATATCTTCAAGTTTATCAATCTACGTCTCATAGATCTTTAGATTCCTTCTAATTCATAACCTTATACTGATTTATATGTTTAACACGTTAAGTGCCATACCAGTTTTACAATGTTTGGCCGTGGCGCCACGATGATTTTTTTATTATGCGATACATATAATGTTGAAATATTACATACAAGAGATATGTTACGGTGTATAATCATCATTAATGAATTTATCTCACTGAGATCACTGGTGACCCCCATGGCGCTCTAGTGCAATTTCGCTCGATTTACTTATCTTCAACGATTATCAATTATCTCATATTGTTTCTTCGAATTGCTAAATAATTGTTCTATGTTGTTACGTCCGGGGTTGTACCGTAAACCATAATCCATCCCTCGGTCATACTTATTCGGATCTGCAATAATCCTAAAGAACTGTCACAAGATTTAGTATTTTGTACTTTACTGTCAAGGACCTTAAATGCCTTAGGGCATTAGGGCCTAAGGGCAAGGACCTTAGTGTTATTGTTCATTAAGGTAAAACATGGAAAAAGCGGGTTTTTCCCATGTTCAACAACCACTGATGGGGGCGCACATAATAGATCTATATTTCATGTACAAATAAAACTATTTTTATATGTTTTATATTGCATTAATTTCGTCACACAGTGTAGTAACGATGGTAATAATAAAAAATTTATAACTATTGACATTTGTTCAAGTTATGTATTTCTAACAATCTTGGTGCGCCGGTCACCGGTGACCCCCATGGCATTCAACGTGTTAACGATAACCAACATTGAAAGTATACTTTCAACGCAACTAATCTCCTAGGTTTCAAGTTACACATATATACATATGTTAAAATAACATGGGTTCGAAGAACCCTAAAAAGACCCGAAGGACTTTTCAAAAGGATTCGAGTCGAAATTCTCATGTTATAAGTTATGAATTAGCCTGTTGGAGGTACACCGAGGATACCGGTACGGGAGCATAATAGAGCCGGCAGGTCCTGAACCGGTTTTCCTCGATCTTTGCCTTTCAAAGTGATGTCCTCCCTCGGCCAGTCGGGAATCCCATAGCGGAAAGACAGCACAATGGGGGAAACTATAAACGTTCCAGCGATACTTGTAGCTGTTTCGTAATCCCTTCGGAAATCTGTGCGACAGCACATCGACCGATCCTTGTCCCGTTCATGTCGAGATTTATCTGAACATTGCATCGTTGAAAACTATAAGAACTGGCATTTCGATCGTTAATGACTTCATAGCTTGACCGATATGAATTTCAATAAGTTAAACGCAGCGTTAAATCGAGCGTGGTTAACGGAGTGTAAAGTGACGTTGGAAATTGATTCATTTTACGCTATGTTGAACAGGGATTGAGTATGATGATGCTAATGATCGATATAATTAAGGTACGGTAGCGCCTCCATGTTACAGGGAAGTCGTAGAATCGGTCAAGCGACGAAGTTATGATAGAGCATGCCGATAAACGAATTGACCGAAACTTGAGTAAATTGCAAAATTTCATCATAAATCATTATTTCATCACGTTAAATTTAGTTCAATTGTGTACGTAAGTTCATAGGTATCATCTTGTGCTCTTTACACTGACTTCTTTTCATTGCTGAAAACCTCTTCTGCGGTAACTTTGCGTTACTTCTCTTTGCTGCTACTTCTTTTCCTACAATATATCATTTTATTTCTTTTTATTTCTTTTTTATTTCTTTCTTTTTTAAATTCTTTATACTGCTTTGTTTATTACCAAGATAGAACGTTCAGATGTCAGAGAAAAGATTTTTATCCGAATAATTCCTACAGATTCATAGAAAATAATTCACTCAAACTAAGAAGTTCATCTAGTCGATTAACTTACGAAAATTACTGGTGGTTTCAATGAATGAGTACTTTCAAAGATCTTCTGCAAGTTTCTATGAACATGATGGGGAGGATTATGGGTAAAACCAGGAGCAGTGTTACACAAAACGATGCGCATGCGTGCACTTTCGCGCGAATCGCTGATAACGCGAGTAAAGTTCTGTCGCGTTGACATTACAGCTAGGGACGATAAGAAACGCTGCATACTTCTGCGAAACGTATCCCTCTCGTCTACGTATAATTCCAGTTGAAAATTGTTTTCGTCACGCAATCAGTTGCAGTTCGAAACGGTAGACTGTTAGACTCAAAATGTAACAACTGGCACGTACGAAACAGTAGAAAAGAAATAAAATTCTATAAGTTATCCGAGACAAATTTTTATATATGATTCTTAATCTTCGTATTTTGACTACAATTGTTTATAAAAAATTAGATATAAAATCCCGATTCATCTCAATAAACCGTTATTTTAAAATTTAATACCTGATAACAGTAAAATTCTGTAAAGAATTTAGAAAGATAAGAAAAAAAAAACTAACGAAAATCATCCTAGAGTGATCGATTGACCTTGATGGCATGTATTTATGATAAAAATGACAAGATTTTTAAATAAACGCATGTGTGCTATGTTTCGCGCATGCTACGTTTATAAGTTTATACAGATGCTTCAGTCCTTATCGCGAAAAAAATAAGAAGAAAAAAGGATACTATCAAGCAGTACGCTATACGCAATTTTTTCAATCGCACAATAGAATCACGCGTCAAATGATATCAGACGCGTCTAAAATAAATTGTGATAATTTAATTCGAAAAAAAAGATGTTAAAAATACCATAGCTTGATACCTATGTAGAATAGTCCATAGAAATAGATCTAACAGACATAATATTTGTATCCATTCAAAAGGCGGTGTCCAAATGTTGCACCACGTGTAACCAAATAATCTCGTATATTTAGAACATATTGGGGCGCTCGGTTAAATTTGTTTTTTTATTCGTAAGTAGGGTGACGTAGAAAAATATGCATCTGTCATTGCAAGTGGAATCATCGTTCGTTACTGTTTACCGAAAAATATTCTCCTACTCTTAAATCAAACAGATCTATAACCCCATAAACTGATTTATATTATTGGCGTAATCATTTTAATTTACTAACAATTCTTATTCTTAATTTCATTAACAGTCACACGGACTATTATCAAACGGACCTGATACTGTCGTAGACCTGAGACAGTACTCTCGCGTCCCTACATCGATCACCGAACGATGCACTGCCTTTCCAAGCTCAGTAAGAACGAAACAAATGCACAGATGCGTTTTATTACACTTATCGAGCGCCCTTATTTCACGCAGGCGCGCCAGGCCCCCATATGCAACACCCTCTTCCTGAACAGATCAATAACTTTCGCGTGTATCAACTAGGCCTCACGTGGTATCCCGATAACGTTGAATTTCTCAATTGAAATCAACGAAAGCCTCGAAAATCGGGAGAATATCTCGCGCTCGAGTTCATCGATCGAACGACCGGTGTCAACTCGAATGTTGAAAGGCACTCGAGAACGGAGAAAACGCAGGCGTGGGTGAGAACGCGATGAGACACCATGGGTACGCAGTAACGTACTTAGCATATTAAAAATGCAATAAAACGCACCGTTGAATCGTTTTAAACTAAACTTGGCTTCTTCGAATCATCTTCATCAATCGATCATCCTAATAAATCCTTCGATCGTCGTATACCATAATCGAATACTATTTTTACTTTAGCTGTTTCTAAGAGATAGCTGTCTATTATTTAGAACTCTTGGCAGTTTTCTAATCTGAAGAAGTCAAGATTAATTTACAGTAAATCTAAATAGATGTATCTAAGTAGATCTGAGTTTCTTTAAAGTGGTTGTTAAGTTAATTATAAAATTTTATCGGTCGGGCATATAAATGCTATCTTTACTCATTTTCGTAGCTGAAATATAACGCATGTAACATGAAATTAACGAAATTCTATGTATACAGGAAAATAATGAATTTTAATTTGAATAAAACAAGTTTTACAACGAAAATTAACGAATAATAAAAGCACAATAATAGTACGTTAATGCACAATGTTTCAAAGATCGCAGAAGAAAACAAGAAAAGGATGAATTTTAATAGGTTTCCAGTCAAACGAGATCGCAGCATCTATAGGGAAGGAAGAGAAATATTTTCCTTGGCTAGAAAGACGGCCGAGTCAAATTCGTCTCCACGTCGTTCTATTAATATCTCACGGGGCGCCCCTCTGATCCTCCAAAAATACGGCCCTGCTCCCGTCGTGGCTTTCCACGCACATAGTTCAGTGGGGTGCGCGCGCTCGGCCCGAGAGCCGTGTGGCCAAACCCTGTCTTTACGATTTCTCGCGGCTTCAAAAGAAAATTCTTTGCGCGCGATCACGTTCGTGGAACGCACCGTGTGTTCTTTCACCTTCAACGAGAGGGAAGGTTAAAAGAAACAAGTTGAAAGGAAAAAGGGTTGGAGAGATGCACCGAGGCGAAATGTGAACGATCCACGGTGTAAAGTTGCTTTTTCGACGCAGGTCGTCGGAGGTAAAGGTCGAGGAGGCGGAGGAGGAGGTGGCGAACAGAAGGGAGGACTGCGACGCGTGCGAATTCGCTGCGAAAAGGGTTGACAACAGTAACGACTATTCCAATCTACCAATGGTAAGTGTGTCATTTATTATAGGAAACGTTTCAGATTCGAAGAATTCGGCGGAAAAGCGTGGAATCTGTGATAATGGGCGTTAATAGACGGAAAAGTTGTTGATACGCAAGACGGTTCGTTCAGTGACACCACTCCCCAGTGAAATATAGATTTGTGAAAATTTTAAAGTTTGAATAAATCATTTTTAATAATTCTCTGATACTGATGATGAGTTTTATACCTAATTTATATTTTTATACGCGAGTCGTGTTTACATAAAAGTAGTAAGTTTGTAGTATTGAACAAAATAATCACGTAATGGATATTTTATGTTCAACAGAGGTTTGTTTAGAATATTTTTAGAAATGATCAAACTAACGAAGTTCGATCTTGATCGAAGTATGATAATGAAAAGTGACAGACTCATCGAAGAAATTTGATGATTGATTCGTTGACGCTACTGACTCGATGATTCAACTTTCACGCGTGACACTCTACTCCAAACCGTTGATAAGTTGTACGCATGAACGCTAACTTCGTTGATCCCTTTATGGAGCGAGTACTCAAGGCTATTCTTGTTAAGCCAATCTTGCGGTCTCGTACCGTCCAGACATTTCTTCGTTGATTGTGGCTATATGTAGCTTATCTTATGCGAAAAGTCGTTTGATAGAAATAGTAAAAATGCTCGTATGCCCACGCTGTATCAAATTAAAATACTAGTGTAAGGTAAAGAAATTTAAGAATTATAAAAAGAGTAAGAAGCAAATGCTTAAGATTATATGTAGAAACGTCAAACTATATAAAAAAATAAAATCTTCAGGAAAATAATATTGAAAAAATGCTAATTCCACGAGTCTTCTTGAATTTCTAATGCCTGAAACGCTATAGTCCTAAACTATGTTCGGGGACCTCTCATTTAAAATTCACATTCTCGCTTATCTGATTTAGGATCCACCCGAGGAGTCGACTCGAAAACTTCTGGAGCGAGAACTTCGACTTCTGGATCCCAGAGATTTAAGATCGCACGCTTGGTATCATGGTAGTACTCTTCGAGGTGGTCGAAAGGGCGCTGAAGCGGAAGTACCGAGCGACGGTGACTTCCTGGTCCGGGATTGTGCCTCCCAGCCCGGAAACTACGTCCTTACGGTCCGATGGAAAGGCCAACCCCTTCATTTCGTCATCAACAGGGTGAGTTTTTCTTAAGACTATCGCATTCTTTATGTAATCTTTGCTTCTAAGCAGTAGAAGCAAAAACTTTTGGATAAAAATGTAACAAATCCTTTAAATTTTAGTTTTTGTTTTCCAAACTTCTTCAAGCAAGCGTTCTGTAATTTCCTATTAATTAGTGTTCCGATATAATCAGCCGTTTCTTTAATCAGTATTCTGATAATCAAGTTTCTACTGTATTTAAAACCAAAGATTTCTAAATTTTACTTTGAATAGGAAAGCCCATAAATGTTTATAGACTTACAGTTTTATATATTTACACATTAGCTTTATTCGCTTTTCCATCCTGTATCTGTGAATATAATAAAAGTACTTCACGTTTTGATAATAGAATTTTTACTGTACTTTTCTCATCATTATCAATAGACTAATCGTATCAAAAAACTAAATAATCACTATCGATAAACTAAACGCCTCTATACTAACAGGTAGTAATTCAGCCAGAGACAGTCTACGAAAGGGCCCAATACCAGTTCGAGGACGAAGCGTTTGACACGGTAGCCGATCTGATAACTTTCTACGTGGGCAGCGGCCGTCCGATAAGTCAAGCGAGTGGCGCTCGTATAATCACTCCAAAACCAAGATGCGTTCCTCTAACCTGCGTAGCAGGACCAACGAACAGCCAACACTGTTCTAGCCCTTCCTCCTCGTCCCTATCGACCGGATCTCCGCCTCGCCTACCTCGAAAACAACAACGAAGTCACTCTCTAACCGCTCAACATCATCCATCTGATCAACACGATAGTCGTCAAACATCGAATCAACAAGCAGCACCCCATGGACCTGTCCAATCGAGCACTCTACCGCGAGTTCCACCTATTCAGAACCAACCACCATCGTGTTCCTTATCTCTGGGTCGTCAGAAGATCACCAGGGTGACTTCCGACCCGGCTCTCCAACAACAGCAACAGCCAACTCTTCAACCATCGAGTTTGAATCATCAAAATTCACACGGTACCGCCCCGCCAAAGCCACCAAGGCTGCCATATGCCCCTAATCACCAGCATCACGCTCATCACCATCATCATCATCACCATCACCATCATCAAGGTTACCAAGCGTCAGGAAGCGATAGCGGAAACGGATCTGGAGACAGTGAGTTCGAAACGAACAATTCAGGCGGCGCCAGTAATCCGTCTTCCTCTGCTCCTATCAAAGGAGTCGTGATTAGAAGTCATTATAACACGAGTAATGATGGTACCAATGGGAATAATGGCAACGAGTATGAATTATCCGCAGAAGAGCAGCTAGTTGTGGCTGCACCGTCTTTAGAAATCACGACAGCTTTGGATATCGAAGGATTTACGACCCTGTTATTGCCAGCTGGCGAGCATAGACCTCTAGATCCTACAGCTTTAAGAGGAGTGTCTGGAATGTTGCATGACTCGGCACCAAGAGTCTTGGCGTCTCATCTAACGAAGATCGACCTTGAATTGGCTCTTCAACCTGGATCTGGGAATAGAAATGGGCTGAGTGGTATCGAATTAGCCACTCTGCCGCATGGTCGACAAGCCAGGATGGATTTGATCGAAAGATCCGAGTGTCTGAAGCTTGTGGTGGCAGTGACTGTGCTGGCTGGAGCCACTGCCATCGAAAGAGCAGCTACGATCAGCAAGTGGATCAAAGTCGCCATAGATACGAAGACAGCTCTGGGGAATTTGTATGGATTCTGTGGCGTGATGCTTGGTCTGTGTCTGCCTCAGATACAGAGGTTGGCGAACACGTGGCATTTGTTGAGACAGAAACATACCGACGAAGCTTTTAATTTTGAAGCGAAGCTCAGGCCTACGCTTCGTGCTATGAACGAGTGCACGAACCCACAGGCACCGAATACTACGCTCCCACATCTGTTGCCCATCGCTTTGCTCGGTGAACGAGGTCCTGAAGATATTCTTGGTGCGTTGAATAAAGTTTCTCTTGCTTTAATGGTAGATCTTCGATTCGAATTTAACTTGACACTGAATCCTAAAAAAATTCGTTTATAAAAATTAATTTTTATTAGTTTGAATTTTATTATAGGAAGAATATATTTTTGCTAGTATTGGACATCTAAACTAAAATTTAACATCGGATGCGTAATAAAATTTGAATCGTATCCTTTTTTAGGGACCGTAGCCCCATCAGGTCTAGCAGCGGCAATTCTATCGCCTTGGGAGAATTCAGCCCCAGACTGTGGCCTATCCATCGTTTGGTCTCACTTGGAATCAGCTCGAAAAATGGCAGAGAATCTCCCATTATTCCGTAGAAACGCGGAGATCGTTCTCGAGGGCTCGAGAAGCGACGAATTACTATCTGACGCGTTTCGAACGGAATTTCATATAAAATTCCTGTGGGGAAGCCGAGGGGCCACCGTAGCACCGGAAGAGAGGCATTTAAAATTCACGCAAGTGTTGGACGCGATGTTCGACAAGTGTTCATCGACGGAAGTGGCGGCCTAAACGCGATCAAAGGAGAATATTATAAATAGAAGTTCGATTTATCTTGACGTTACTTGACGTTTTTAAATGAACCTTTTTCTCGCGAGAACGAGACAAGCATAAGAAACAAGGGACCCGAACATATTTGCGTTCGACTTGCGTTCTAGGTGTAAATTATGATTCTGTAATTATGTAATTAAGTGATTGTAATTAATTGTACTTTCGTAGGGTTTAGTATTTTATTTGAAAAGATTCACGATTGTGTGGTCGAATGTACTGTTAGTCGACTATGCGTTAGAACTTTTTGAAATGTATGGTAAGATAGGATTATTTGAATCGGTAGAACATTTCGATGAAATTAAACAGTTCATCTTATAACTTATTAAATTCAGTTATAAACAATTTTTTCGCGATCGACATTTTAAGACAGACTGCTTGATTCGTTGTTAGTAGCCTGATGAACAACGAAATTATATGATATACATTGACGCTCGATCATAGTTTTGGAGAAGGAATAAGTTCTACTTATCAAAAGGTAAGAAGTTTGTTTAATTAACGTTAATATTATTTAATTATAATCGTCATAGTAATTCAGTAGCGCGTATATATTACTTTATTTTTGTAAATTATTTTATTATTCGTTTTATTAGTTCTTGTATAATACCTTTTCGCTGATTCAAATAATCCTAGCTTATCCTGCCATATCCGTTATCGAGCCGTTTCCTCGCGATTCTCGCAATTTTTTGAATTGTTTCTTCAAACGAGATCGCAAATCGTAATTGTAACTCGTGGAACGTGATTTTTCCATCGTGGCGAATGACATTTTTTGTAAGAGAAGAAATAAAAACAACGAAATAATGTGTTTTGCGATAATAATTCGCCGCGATGGTGGAACTGTATCTCTAAGGAACAAAAAAATCAAAAGCAAATAGCATTAACGTGACTTGGACGTATTGTATACCGCAGATGTAATGATAAAACGTGTCGTATTTAGCGCAATAACGATTCCCGAGAATGTTTAACGATCCTTTTATTATTAACAGGAAAACCGTATTTAACGTCTTGGAAGAAAAGTGGGCGACGAGAGATATGATAATCAAATCGAGTTGAACTTGTCGTGTACTTAACGCTCTAACCGATCCTATTATTACTCGACCGATTATACGTTGTAAATGTTGTTCACGTTTGTTCACATTTAATAATATATACGGAGAATGAAAATCAACTTCGCCTTTCAATTCACCCCCTCTCCCCTCCCGTCGATTTTTTATATATCTTCTACAAAGATATTATAATATTCATATGTGAAGTGTGAAAACTGATATTAAAACTTTCTCTTTATTCTGCACAAAATACGAGAGGAAAGATTATTTTTACCAAAGAATAAAGATTCAAATACAAATCACGCTTCATAAATATTCAAAAATGCTTGTAAAAAAAAAAAAAAAAGTAAATATGTCCGAGGACAGTATTTTAACATGGCACTTCGTAAAAGCCGCGTCTAGTGTCATCTAGTCTTGAACTGAGATACGTCTGAACGTATCTGCTATTGTAACTCCAGCGCGAAAAGATAAAACAATTTGTTAACTAAAATTCAATGACGATTTACTACAAAAAATTCGCGATTAAAATGTAATGAAATGTAAAGGTTTATTCCAGTTTTATATTTAAATATAATAAAATTTGGTGAGTCTGCATTAAATTCAACAGTTAACTAAGAATTTATTAAAGATAAATTAATCAAGGATTTATTCTTTAATATGGATTAAAACAAAAAAAAATAGTTTAACATGACCAAATTAAGAAGTGGTTTCTTTAACTTTTTTAGTTTCATCTTACAATTTCTATTATCTAAATACATACCAAATCTGCATACAAAATCGTCGAATTGACCACTAATTACCATGGCGTCCATAAATTCCTATTCCTTGGAAGTGATATGTATAATCAACAAATGATCTGTATAAAAAGAAAACCAAAGATTTAAAATAATTGTATAAAACTAAAAGCAATTACATTAAAGAAAGCAGTAATCAAACTCGAATTCTATTTCGAAAGTTTGTAATATAAACCATGATCATATCGAGGTTTCGACACTCATACTGAAAGCATGGAAAAGACCGTTCGGAATTTTGAAGCACGAAAAATCAACATAGAAGGCACAAAGCTTCATATTCTACGCATGTGACATGCTATGAATATTTTAAACAATGGCAGAGACATTCTACTCGTTCCTTTCTGTCTCATAAGAACGAAAACTTCGTTGTTTTCCATATTGACTTTTCATGACTCAATTTTCGGACGATTTCCCTAACGAATATCGAGACCTATTTATATGATCGCGATATAAATCACCAGAATCTTTAACAGTTACATATGTGACCAACAAAAAAAAGAAAAACTACCAAAGCTAGTTCAAAACTACTTACTTTCGATACAATAAGACACTATTACATAACTATACATTAGTTAAATGAAGCTAATAGTAACCTGTAAATAAAGTAGAAATACGACGCAGTTGAAGTTACACACGTCAAACAGGGTGTTACGTCCTGACGTTACGGCGCCTGACGACTTTCGACACTAGAATGACGTTATACGCAGCAGATTCCCTCGCAAATTCTTGATTGGATGAAGCGTAGCATTTCGTTGTCCAATCAAAGCCGCGCACAAAATTAAGATATTATATAACATAAAATCTTGTAAAGTCATTATTTTTCCATTGTTGCTGCGATAATATTAATCATATTCAATCAATAATTAAATACAGTGAATATAGTGTTTCTTTCTGATTAAATGAAAGAAAACAAGTTTTAGTTAGAATATAAGAAAACAGAATTAATATTGGGTAGCGATCGTGTCTATAAAGTATAACAAATAGTGAATATAATGCAATGAATAGTACTACAACAATATTGAATAATTAATATACATAAATTGATGTTATGAATATATTATTTAGTTTTATTTTTAATATTTACATAGGTAATTCACAATTTAATGCTTGGATGAGTTTGTTGACATGAGGATGTTACTGAATAGATATTTGATGTTTATTATATTATCTCTATATCATATTATAAAATTGCAATGCATTTCAATTTATTGAAATTATAGAAAAATGTTATTTAGGTATTATCCTAGACAAGTTTTCTATTCTGCTCAATACATGTTATGGAACTATTAATCATTTATGTTATGATTTTTATACCTTTTATTCAATAGATATATTAATAATATGATATTATATTGTTAAATAAAGCTAGTATCTAATGGTCTGGTACTTTTGTTTATCTTATGGAATCTCTTTTAATCCACGTTTTAAAATATCCACTCCATGAGAACACCTTTTAGAGAAGTTCCTAAGAGTAACATTTCTTTTCATAAAAATTCCATAGTAACAGATATTTTCCTAAATGAAATATTTTTTAGAAACGATGAATGACAGCTTATTTCGACTCCTATTAAATATATATATTTCGCAGAAATTTCTAGCATATTACTGATAATCAACAAATGCTAATGATCCCAATTCTCATTCTGACCTAATATTTCTGAAGGCAACAGTTATCAGAAAATAGTTGAACTGCAATACGAATATATAAATATTTGACTGGATATAGAATTTAGTCCAAGGTAAAGGTATTGAAATATTTCTAAGAAGTAGATATGAAGTATTATTTTATTTTTTAACTAAATTTTTAATTGAACATACTTATATTGATTTAAAATAAAATATTTTCCTCTACTTTTTATATGATGTGGTGAGAAAAAAGATAATATACTGTGTATTGTGGTGAACTAATTAAAAGTTATGTTTTCCGAGTGAAATTTAAAATTTGTACTGCGTTTTAATCAATGCTCTTCATCTGATATTTTTTGCAAAATATTGTATGTAACTATGTACTCTAAGTACTACAGAATCTATGACACTTGTAAAGCAATAAAATAAAATAAGCGATAAAATTCATACCCAATAATTTTATATACTTTGCGCTATCTACTGTACTAAAGAAAAAATTTTCCCTCTTCAGTTGTACAAAGCAATAAGAATGACATAGCAATCTATTTTCAACTTAAACATGTAAGTACTTTAGCGAGTCATGACTTGGCTGATAATAATATATAAATTTATCTATATTTGGCAATAGTCACCGTTTAAAAGGTGTAGAAAACGAACCAATGTACGTATAGCTTAAACACAATTTAATTTATTTTCGACAATATTCGAGTTCGTCTCATTTTCTCTTTGGTTTTACTGGAAAACTATGAAACTTTTAACTGATTTACCGTTAGTATCAAGATTATCTTCGAGAGTCATACGAATTTTAGGATGTAACAAAGGAATTCTGACATTACAAGGCACAAACACATATCTTGTTGGTACAGGTACTAGGTAATAAATGTCAAATTCATTGGTTAAAGAGGTTGGTGGTATATGATATCTAATGCAAATTAATATTTATCTTTTACAGACGCATATTAATAGATGCAGGTGAAGAAAAATCTTCCAATGAGTATACAAAAGTATTGCGTGAAGTCTTAGAAAAAGAGAAAGCAACTATTCAACATTTATTAATAACACATCATCACCCTGACCATTTAGGAGGAGTAAATTATGTTTTAGATATGTTAAAAGCAACTGATACCACAGGATGCACCAGTATAGTGTGGAAATTACCAAGAGCTTCTAATGACAAAAACTCCAGTAAACTTGAAACGCAAGTTCAATGGGAAAATTTAAAAGATAAGCAGGTAGTGGAAGTAGAAGGAGCTAAACTTCGTGTTGAGTATACTCCAGGACATGCATCCGATCATGCTTGCTTTATGCTCGAAGACGAAAAAATACTGTTTAGTGGAGATTGTGTTCTTGGTGAAGGTACTGTCATTTTTGAGGATTTAGAAACCTACCTGGCTTCTCTGAGAAAAATGTTGGGAATGCAGGCAAAAATAATATATCCAGGTCATGGGCCTGTAATAGAAGATCCAGAAACTGTAATTAATTATTATATTAAACACAGGTTAAAACGAGAGAATGACATTTTAGGCATCCTGCAACAAAATGCAAAAGATAATACATTATCTGAAGCAGATATTGCAAAACTTTTAAACATGGTAATAATCATTATTTGATTTATGATACATATCTAAACATGTGATGCATAATATAAAAGTTAATATTTCTAGAACGTTTCAAAACATTTGTGGGAAGCAGTAATCTACAGCATAGAGCGTCATCTTGATAAATTAGTAAAAGAAGGTAAAGTGAAAGGCGAGAAAGGAAAGTGGCAAAGTATGTAACTAAAATGATTTTAGCAAATTATTTAATTTAAAATTGTAAATTGTTAAATTATCTATAGTGTTTATAAAATGTTTGTAAATATTATACAAAAGGAGAAAATACAATGTTCTATTGTTTCATGATTTATTTATAATCTAATACTATGTCTATACCCATGTCAGTTGAGAAAATCATCGAGAAAGCGATGCTGTGAAACATTTATTCGACTTACAGGAACAAAACGATAATACATTATTTACGAATTTTGTTTTTCAATATTTAGGCTGACAATGCTAAAAATGTGCGTACAGTGTACAATAATTGTTACAAAGATTTTCACGAAGTATATGCCACATAATATAATAATCTGCTTAGTTGATTAATGCATTCATAGTCTTCTTATTTATTTTACGGGTTCATTAAAACACGTGACACGTGAATAGATGCTCGATATAAAATATATACTTTGCTACAAAGACATATCACGACAATAAACGTTTCAATATCTTCATTATAAAATCTGTTTTCTATTAGATAATATTGGCGAGTATTCATACACGCGGTATATAGCACCCCTTATTTTGAACAAAGGGGAAAACCCCGACGTAACATGATGTTACAATATAAATCTATATATACATATATATAGATTTCGTTTATATCTTTAATAAGCTCACTTCATCTAATCATCTGTTTCTCTCTTTGGGTAAACGTAAAAAATATATATATATATATATTTATATGCACTCTATATATATATATAAATCTCAATGATATATATTTCTATGGTATTAATTATTCTTCATATGGACATATAATATAATCTCTCTGTTGTTTTGTATTTATCTAGTAATTATCGATAACATCATCAACGCAATCACATAATATCCTATTAATTGATATTAATCGTTAACAAAAAATTGTATTTATTAAACAACATACGAAATATATTATACTTAAAAACATATAATATAATAGAAACGACATCAAACAACAAGATGATTCATTTGTTAGAATGAAATCAAGTCAAAGAAAGAAAGATGCTTTAATGAATTAATGAACTCCTGTAGGATTCTAATTCAAGGTACTGTGAAAAAACATAACTTTTGTTACACTCAATTCCGATGGCTCCACTTAAAGTTGAGTGGGGTCAGTACATTGTTGATTATTACAACACATATACACACGTATCGTACTTATAATGTTCCTTTTCCGCAATGAGAAAGACCAATCGCAGATACTTTACAATAGAGAAAAGGCACCTGGATGCGCAAGAGACATTTGATGGAGATAAATAAAATGAATTATCACATTCGACAACTCGTAGAAAAAGGAAGATAAAGGAAACTCTAATTGTCGCGCTCTTGTGCGCCCGTCTTACTTAAAACATTAAAAGTTTTCAATTGTTACAAAGGTGGTGCTAACTTCGTCCATTTTCATCATATAAAAACGGATTTCATATCTATCACATACAAAGTCTGAAACGACAATGTGGCACAAATATATAACTCGTACCGAGCCAAGACTATATCTCTCATACTCAACTGGTTGGAATTAATTACTCTCATTCGTTCATTCGTTCTCTCTCTCTCTCTCTCTCTCTCTCTCTCTTTCTTTCTCGCTGGCTCGCTCACACATTTCCTTTCCCTCACGCCTTCTCTCTGTATCCTAAGATACATCGAATACACAATTATATTTTAATGACAAGAATACGGCAGTACTACATAAGAAAACCGTTTTGAGGATCGAAGCAGCTCGGATTTATGTAGCTTAACAGATCATGCTCTGACATCGAGGTAAGCTCTTGTGGCAACATACCATCTTCCTGCTTTCTAACAGTTGTACCGTTTGCACTATTAGCTGCATTTGCTATAGGTGGGTTTACATTTTGACTGTTGGGTGTTTTATTCGCCACTTGTTCAATGATATTATTCTGGCCGGAAGGTGATTTAGGCAAAATACCCTCCATAGCACTGTTCATTAATTGCGCGCTTTGAGTGGCCACACTGTTTAATATGTTCTTCGTTGCGATAATGGCGTGCGCGGTTGTCGTAGTAATGGGTCGATTGTTAATAATATCTTGAGTAGCGTTAGTAATTACATTATTAATCGCTTGCTCGGCATAATTAGTTAGCCTTTGTTGAGATGGTTCCTGGGCCGCTCCACTCGCTAGAGCAGAACTAGCTTCAGCAACGAAACCTGCCGGCTGATTTAACATAGAACCGATATCTTGTTGCACCGCCTGTTGCATCGCTTGAGCCGCTTGCGCTTGCTGAACCGCTTGCTGAACAGCTTGAACTTGTTGTACAACTTCCTGCGTAGCTTGCTGCACCGCTTGTTGAACTACTTCCTGCGTTGCTTGCTGGACAGCCTGCTGAACAGCCGGTACTTGAACTTGTTGTACCGCTTGCACCTGTTGTACAGCCTGCTGGACAACTTGCGCATGCTGCACCACATGTTGAACAACTTGCTGCTGCGCCTGTTGCACAGCTTGGGCCGCTTGCTGCTGTGCCTGGGCGACAACCTGTTCGACTTGCTGTTGCGCTTGTGCGACAACCTGTTCCACTTGATGCGCTTGTTGAATCGCTACAACATCTTGTTGTATAAGACCCGGAATCTGCGGAATGTGCTCCGCCGCTGTCGACATACTCTCGTTCGTAACTTGTAACGGATTATGAGATGGTACACTAACGTTAGAATTCGACGTACCGGTCGCAGCCACGGACGGCTCCTGCATCGACGGTAAAAGAGCAGCGTTGATAGTAGTGAGCAAACTATCGCCATTAGTCTGCTCCGAGACCACTGATGCGGGCGATGGAACGGACGTTGCAGCATTCCCCGGCAAAGGTGTCACGGTTTGACCCGGCAGAAAAGCTTCGAGAATCGTCTTGACGTTATTTGGTGGACTACTTCTATTTTGTTGGGGGCTCGAGATCGTTTCGTGATCAGTAACTGCGGAAACATGACTCATTATGGTATTACTATTGGGATTCACGGTACGCAGAGGGGACACCAATTGATGAGATTCAGCGCCAGAGTTAACGAGAGTATCTAACTTGACGCCTTGAGGGGAAGAAGCTAAAATATTGGAAGCTTGTCCTTGCTGAGGCTGGCGTCCTGTAGTAATAATGGAAGCTCGTTGTTGTATGGTACCTACGAATCCATTCTCTTGACCCTCAGCCTCTTTGACGTTCGATTCGATATGGTTGAGATATTTTTCTACGCTATGGGCACTCTGTGCAGGTAGCTGTCCGTTTGATGTAGCAGTAAAATTTGGTAGTGTAGCGAACTCCGACTGATGATGCTTCATGCGAAGATCAACAACACCGCCGCCCTGAAGACTTCCATTAGGACTGCCTTCTGCCGGCAACATCGGATTAGTTTCTTTGTTGATATGATGAGGACTTAGAACTTTGACTTGAGATGTTTCGTGCATACCTCCGAAGGTGTTCTGGTGTGTCGACACCAACGACAATGGATGTGGATTTCGCATTAGATCTACCACGCCGAGGAGATTGACCGCCTCTTGCACAGGTGAACCGTTCGCCGTCACAGGAACTGATCTAATCAAATTAGCCTGAGGTGCTTCCCTCGAGTTCTCGCTGACGAGCTGTTGCAACGGGCTGGTACCATTCGAACTGTTCGCAGTTGGCGTCGGTATACTCTGCATGCTGTTTTCGCTAATCATACTGTTTTCGCTATTCTCGTCTAGTACCTCGGTCTTCAAATTATCTGGCAGAATTAATTGAAGATTCGAAGATGATCTGCGATTTAAAAGCGGATTCGCTACCAAAGCTGGTGGCGGCATCATCACGTCAGGCGGTGAATTTTGACAATTTGAACTTTGTGCAGCCCACATCATAACGGGTGTTACCTGAGAGGATGCCGTCACCGGTGGTGGACTCGGATCGCTCTTAAGAGCTTCCGGTGTTTGAGATGTTGGCTGTTGTGGCTGTATAGTCGTTAAGAAATTTGCTGTTCCTGCGGCTGCTTGTGTAATCAGAGCTGAAACATCATCACTTTGTATATATACGTCTAATATCTATAAATCATTTATAAACGATACTTCATTTGATTACTTCCCTTTTTGTATGTTTAATTGTCATAACCATATAATTCTTTTAAGAGAGGACAAGAGAGTTTTATTACATACAAAGATGAAAGATTCACTTACTGTTTGATGTTACACCTGTAGTTAGAGACACTGCTGCAGGAGATGTTGCTAGAGCAGTATCACCGTTAGTAGTGGATAGAGGTGAAGTTATAGACTCGATTTTGCCTACAGATGGTTCGGGTGGCGTAGATGCAGCGGTATAAAGGAAAGTATGAGGCTCGCTCGTTTTTCCAGACGATACCGCATACAATTTTACGCTAACCGTTTCCGAGGGTGCCAAATCTTGCCGCCTGTATGCGGGTACCACACAAACCAGGTGCGTTTGTTGCAAAAACTCCTTGTCAGGTAGAACCGCGCACTCCCAATGCGGCTCCAAACTACTCGATAGATCATCGTTGTCTAGTTGAAATACTACGCGAGTATCTTTCAGAAAATTCTTTCCAAGTATAAATAATTCTAATCCTCCGGTACATGGACACGATGTGAGTGATTTCTTACAGATCTCCGGTATTCCCGGTGGTTGAGCTAAAACGATCAATTATATCAATGGAATATAATTATCACGCTTTTATTTTAGCAAAAAGATTTCTTATGTTTTAAGGAACACTTTATATTTATCAAAAATGACTTTTCCCACCTTTTTTAATCTTAAAACATTTGCTAAGGATAAAGAAGTCGATCGAATTAAAAGAACCGCGGTCAAATTAAATTTAATTAAATATAATTTGAAAAATCTTATTGCGATACGTACTGCAAACTATCGGCTGAGAACAAACTTGCAAAGTTTCCGAACTACCATCAGGATGAGTGATTCTAGTACGAAAAACCATGCGACAACGAGTTGATTTTTTCTTGCTACGTCCTTGAAGCACTCCGGCTTCCTGAGGGAATCTGTGCTCCACGTCGACGTTCCGTTCTTTCAAAATACCGACGCAGTCGCACGTGACCATCATGTCTTTCGCTGGATCCATGTCCACCTCGATCACGATGGTACCGTCGATTTTCCGTTCGATGCATGGCGTTGAATTTTTACCGCTTACACGGCAAGCTTGGTAAAACATATGGGGAGCGACACGACCAAGATCCGTGCCGATGAAAACTTGAAGGGTAGTTGGTTTATCGTAACCAACGAGACGAACAATTGGGAATCCATTTCCGGTTCGATCCTTCACTGCTCCTCTCGAACCTTCTGTCTGATAACGAGCTCTGTGCTGCTGCTCGGGTTGACAGATAATTTGCAATTGCACCTTTCCATCCGTAGAAGCAGTACCTGTAAGTTGTACAAAAATACCATATTAAAATATGTTCAGTCGAACCGAAGATTCAAAAATTGTTGTCTTCGAAGCTTAAGCTTCGTACGTTAAAAAACTTCGTTATCCTCCTCTGATTTAATTATCAGGATATAGAAATGATACCGAGAAAATATGTATCGATAAATACGATTGACAGTCGTAAAAATATGCTGATTTCTCTGGTTCTAACTTGAGAAATAGAATTGTGTAACAGGCATCATTCGCAGATATCATTCTTATAATTCCATTCTTTCCGAACGAAGAGACGACGAGGGAAAAGAGTTTTAAGTTCTCATTTTAATACGAGGAGAGGAAACAATGTGTGAAAGTTATATAATTTCGTTTGACCTATATTCGATAATGCGTTTTCATATCGGTGAAACAATATCGACGATTTATTTTAACTGGATATTGAACGGTTCCTAAACAACGAAGATAACTTATCGTTACGGTAAAAAGTCTGGGAGGTGAAATATTTCGCCAGAAGTGGACGTATCGAATTAATGACTAGCCGAATACCAGCAACAATATGGTCGAAAAAATATCATGCTAGCCGAAGGTTATCGGTTTGTATTATTCTCTAAGACAAGTCACAAAAATTTGTCCTCTGTGATCTTTTTCGCTTTCCCTTTCCTTCTTTCTTTCGTCCTCCTTTCTGTTCATCATCATCCAGATACAAACAAGAGTCTTCACGCGTAAAGTTTATTTAACATATTTATCTAACGAACTCGTGCCTTCACTAAAAATGAACAATTAACACGCGCCCGACAATATAAACAGTACGCGGCGCGTACTGATCGCTTTGACAACGGTGCTGTCCTCTCAAAATTCCCATTGTAAATTATCCTCTCGAGAAATTCAAGAACATCTCTATAAGACGACGCGGCGACAGGAGGAGCATCGTTATCTCTGCCTCGTGACCTCGCGCAGACCTCGCGACTGGTATCTCCACCAAAAAACCGCAATATCAACGGCAATAAATTTTCAAAGCCGTCTGTCGAGAGAGCAGTTTGCTCTCTTAACAAGATCGATAAACTCAACGGCATCGTTTCGGATGTTCGATAAAATGAAAAGGGTTAGCGACAGATCCGAACGCGACACTCGTCGAACCTCCAATGACAGAAGAGAAAGGATAAAGATGAAAAAGAAAAAGAATGAGCGCGAGTAACCACTGTAGTCGATGCTGAAATATGCGAAGAACATGCAAGAAAAACATGACAAGCCCAACTGTATCGATTTTTTTCATTTTCCATATATTTGCGTAAACGTTCGCAAACTAATTATGAAAATTGCAATTTCATAATTTGATATAATATCGATCATCAGATTTTTAGATTCCTTATCATGTTCTTTTCTTATGGTCATCCCATATTAAAAAAAAAAAAAAAAAAGAAAAAGAAAGAAAGAAGACACATGAGAACAAACGTGTGTCCTACACGTACACAGTTGAGAGGTGAGGGTGACAGGACCCTGCTGAGTCCTCTTAGCAAGGACACCCAAGCCTGGACGAGATCTCGAGACTTCCACCACTCTCCCCGTGGCTCCGTTTCCTGTCCTATTTCCTGAGATCGTAGCTAGTCCACCTATTCCATTGGACGAGCCTCTGTTGGCCGTCTTGCTGTCAGAATTGGTCGTGTGTGTAACCTCCGGGAAGGAGAAGTTCGCGTCCTCGGACTCCAGCTTAATGTCCATCTTTCTCCTCTTTGAATCCTCCTCGCCGGCGCCGTTCCAAGCCTGTTAAGACCAACAGAATGGATTGATATAGAGAGGCGTGAGTATGCGTGCGTGCAATGTAGCTGTCTTGGTCAATTTAACGAATCAAACTGCTGATCGACCGGGTTCAACTACCGTTAGAGACCGGTCAGTGTCGCCGTCGAATCAACGACGATCCCATGGCGGCTACGAGTGATCGCATTAGATTTCGCTTACGTACACGGTAGAGAGTAGCGTAACTTTCGAAGGAGAAACTTCACGGGCTTTGACTAAACATATCAAGCGGAGATGCTCTCTTGGGGAACGTTCTCGGGGTTGGTAGGAATAGAATGTTACAAAGAACGAGGGTCAAACGTAGTTTACCAAGCTCTCTCAGTGTTAGATCTTTTCTATTGTTAGCTTTGGAACGAGAAAGATATCTCGTTGATTTGGAAACTATGATTTTGGAACTATGTGAGAAAGGCAGTCTAATGTACGCTATAGTAGATAACGTCTAGATGACAGATAATGAAGTAGGTAGATAAGAAGATAATAAAAGGCCTTTTGTTATAGAACGACGCGTTAATGGTGAAAGTATCTTACTCTGCTTGTTTTATCTGACGAGATTTTGCTTCGCAAGTCTTTAACAATCGAAAGTGGCTACCGTAAGCGTCTCACTATAGTATCTGAAATCAGCCGCGATACTTTGGGCAATATCAAGCGCTTAACCAGCCTGTAATATTTACTCAATTATCACGGACTATATCGCAGTCGCGTTGTAAGCAACGCATTATTAAAACGTATGATCCGCGTGAGCCTCGTCCGCGTATAACGTACATACGTATGTACACGAACGTGGCCGAGCTTCGCGGCATTATCCATATATCGCGTTGTTACGCAACACGCAGACCGAGAATAAGTTTATCACTGCATGTATCGATATCAATCAAAGCTCGGTGGTGGCTGCGGGACACGCATGTTTGTGCAACACGATAAAAGTCAGGAGGAGTGAAAAGAAAAAGCGAAGAATAAAGAAAGAAAAAAAAGAATCGCGCGATTTCTTTCGAGTATCTTCACAGATACCGCTGCACGTTTCTGATAGTTTCACAATATTTCTTTTAACAGGACGTTGACTGGATCGCTGTGTGTTGCATACGTACGGGATAAAAATAATTTCGAGACAACAGACTCGCCGGTTTGAGATCTTTCACTTCCTCCACTTCCTTTGCGTGTTACGACACCGGATGAAACACGAAGATATATTTTTTTCTTCCTTTCTCAATTTTCTTACGAAGCCCGTAACAGTTAGAAAAATTCATCGGATAATACAACAATATATTATTCGATAACAGCGCAAATGTAACGCTATTTTCATGACGATAATAGTCGATAATTCCGTGCTTGTTGCTTCTGCCAGTCGCTTTTGTCACGTTCACGATAACCCGCCGCGATATACGTATAAACAAAATGCTAGTAACATCGAAGTTAGCATGCGATAAGTGAACATGTTTCTAACGTTTGAACTGTTTTAAATGACTAACGAGATCTGCTTTGACGTAGATATATACGTAATTATCCGATTCGTACAGTATCGATGAGTTTGAACGATTTGAAATAATTCCCAGCACTCGAACGATGATCCTCTATCGATGGTTCCGAATTATTTCGATTCATCAACTTTCTAATATTAAGTAACTATTATATAAACTCTGTGCTATCGATCGTAAGCTTGAGACCATCCCTTTGTAAAATTTTGTTACGATTTTTAACCAGATTGAAAAATCAAAGAAATAATCGTAACACGAATCTTCCATTTTTCGATATTGTTCACGTATTCTTTGATTTTGAAAATACACGTTTACAATATTGATTTAACAGAAAACCGTAAATGATACAACCGCTACGCTATTTACGATAATTCCACTGTCGCTTTGCACTTCGAAGCTCAACAACATATGAGAAATCTTATGTACAAAATGACAAGTGAAAGGATGTTAATTCGTCTTAAACCCCCTCCCGTATCGATCAATGATTAAATCTTATTCGATCTTATTTCTGTTCTTTTATCGATAAAAATTTCACTAATTTATATAAGATCAAACAGGGTTCGATATCGACGTTAAACGTTTATCAGAGTATCTTCTTACAACATCGACGATTAATACTTTTCAATAAATTGCATAACGCAATAGAACTTCGTTTATACGAACAAGTGAATACTAATACTCAGATATGTGAATTCATAGTTAGGCCTCTACTTTCCGAAATATCGAAAGTTAGAATTATCGAAAGTAATTTTAATTATGCGAACATGTACTCTCATAGTGAACATAATGTAATCGTTCGAGGGATTCAAACAAAAAGCATCTTTCATATCTGTTCGATATATTTGAAATTTTATAAGCGAGATATTCATTACACGATTCCTATGAGTCTATCTACGAGTTAAGAAGAGCTGAAGAGGATAGCCAGTTAAACTTCTATCATAGAAACTATTCGAACTATCCGAACTACTTTAACAATGATTTTCGTATAAACGAGAGTTTACTGTACAGCGAAGTGGTTGGTCTCAAATTGATCGAACGACAGTGTACACGTGCAGTTGACTAACGTTTGCGTTCGTAAGGTGTTGTTGACGGTCCTCGAAGCCGAGGCCGGAATCGTTGGAGCTATCGCAACTGTCCTGTGCCGAGCCGCCTCTCGATCCGTGCTCATCCGAGTTTCGTAAAGATCCTAAGGATATCTTAGGCTGTTGCTGTTGCTGCGATTGTGATTGTTGTTGCTGGCGTTGCTGGTGGCTGATCCTTCTTGAAGCGGAATGCGCGCGGCTACTCGACGTGACGGTGCTTCTATGAACCGATCCTGTCACCGCTGATGATCGACCAGCTGCATTGTTACCTGAAACCATAGAATTTAATTAATAAATAGTTAAAATTTGGATACAACGCGGTTTAATCCTCTACGAAGAATTCAGAATGAATAATATTTTTCAAGGTTTCTTGCATTATAGATATCACCGAGAAAGATACCGACAGTGGTGAAGTACGTAAAGTACGACAGTACGTGTGAAAGTTCGGAATGAAAGTTTGCGATAGAAGCATAAAGCACATAGCAAAGTTTAACTTTGTTCTTTGAAACGTGTCAATTATAATCGTATGAGACTTAAATGAACGAAACACAGGTACCTACCTCTAAAGAACTTTATTATAAAATGATCGTGACTCGACAATTTTTAACAAGCCGGAACCTTGGAACATCGAGTAATTTCCCGTTACCTCACCCTACGTAACGTACAAATGACGAGAAGGAGCTTAATAAAACAGCTCGGGCCAATCGACAATCAAAAACTCGCCTTCCCATCAGTTAAACTCGACGAACTCGTCCGCGACAGAAATGAAATCGAGTCGGTCAACAATAAACCGACACCTCGCCGCGCGACAGCGAATCGGAGGGAAGCAAATAATTCAATTCGGACAATGACACGTTCCAAGTCGGAGTTCAAGATTGTCAGACAGGAGTGCAACGATACATGCGTCACCGACCAGCCACGACATTACGATTCTTCGACCATGTCGATCTTCCTTGTCGGCGACGAAGCGTGTTACGTAATTTTTGATCCGAAGTATATTTTTGAAAAAGGACGAACGAGTAACTACGAGAATCGACAATGAGATATGTCGAGAGCATAGAAAGATTCTCGAGTCGAGTATTAGTTCTTGTCGAAGACGAGCAACGTAGTGTCGCAATCGTTGCAATGGAGACACTGTGCGATTTGACTTTTATCGAGAGATAAGATTTATATTTATGAGATTCGCGCTTATGAGATTTGTATTTCTGACGATACGATGTACAGAGGCTCCTGACGCTTCTATTAGTCATCACTGAAAAATCGCAACGAAGTCGCGTCGTTCCTCTGAGAGGCATTATCGTGCGATTTTTAACGCGAACGCGACTCTGTTCGACGGCGGGAAAAGAAAATCCGTGGTTATATTTAAATAACCGCGTTCTGTCTGACGAACAGGCGAGAAGCGACGGTTCGACGAGCAGCTTTTAGCCTCGATGCAGCCGCGACCGGTCGTGATTTTCATTTTTCCACTATGGCCGATACAAGCGGCACAGACATCGAGCCGTACAAAGTCCGACGGAGATCGATGATTGTGTGTTAGCGCACTCGTCTCTTCGCAGTCAGAGTAAAAAGACGGGTTTATCTCACGACGATTAACCAGCCGGCGATCGACAAATGGAACGAACAATACGCCGCGTATCACGGATTGATTTTGATATTTTTTCTACGTCTCTCTCTTCCTTCACTTTTTTATTTATTTCCCTGGTGCTTTTGTATTTCCTTTTTCTCTTATCCCTCTTTAATTTCTTCTTTTAATTTCTGTGTATTCATAGAGATTCTGAATGACGCGAATATGTTGTAGAGAGCCACTTGTTGGGACTATCCGACGCTTTATTTGGGATCGTAGAGGAAGAAATGCAATATATATAGTTTTTATATAAAAGACAAAGATTATAGTTGGTAGGTTTTAAACAGAAGTTAAGGAATTAAGAATCGAAGATTATGTTATTTTAGACTTTTATTTAAAAATCTATAGGAGGAAATATAGGAAGATTTGCTAGGAAGAATGTACGGCAAATTGGTTACATTTAGAGATTAAGTTCGAGACTTAAAAATTATTTTAGGACAGATCGTTTAAACTGTAATTCTTATTAAAGATTCTACTCTTACTATTATTAGAGAATGATAAAACTGCTCCACATACAATAATGTGGCGTAGTTAACTTATCATAATATAACTACATATTCTGTATTTCGTCACAGGCACCACTGAATCTATTTTCGCTGATAACGTCCCACGATAAAATTCTGCGCGTTTCTCTGGTTTTCGCGAGTTTCAGATCTCGTAATAATTCGACTATAATTCCGCTATTCGACGTTTTCGCCCCTGTAAACCGCCATCTCGAAATTCCTTCCAACCATTCTCAATTGTATCTTAGATATTGGACCTCGTCATTGCTGCGAAACTTTGAATTACGATGTGTATTGCGCGATGCTTTGCATATTCGATCCTTCCCTTTGCAACAACAATTTTTGCAATTTTTCGATCATTATGGAATATAATTCATCGCGACCTGGCTGACACATCATCAAACTGCGAATGTTCACACTTTTACGAAGAGAACTAAAGGACGAGGGATGCTCGAGGGGTTTGTTTCAACCCCCTTGTTTATTTTTCTGTATTATGTTCATTCTGCGCATCTTTGCACCCTTTAAATTTCCCACAGACGCAATCTACGAACCACACAAATATAACATTTTTACACGTATTAACAAATACAATAACACAGAACCTTCACGATAAGCAAATTCCAAGGAGCAATTCCAAGTAAACGCGCGAGCGCAACAATTATCCTCGCAAATAAAACGTAAGTACAGCCGCGATACGTGTGCAAAAGAGTCAACCTCGAGCTCGCAGATAAACAGGGAAAAATGCGTCCGAACGGATTGAAGAGAGAAGCGTTGAGCGAAGAAATGAGAAAAGAAACGAGGAATATCAAGAAACTGGCAGAAAGAGAGCGAAAAACACGATGTGAAAAGAGAGAGAGAGAAAAGGAGAAATGGGGAGAGAGAAAGAGAGAAAGAGAGAGAGAGAGTAATATCGGTCTATCTATAGAAGCTCGACTACTGGATGGGATAATTGCGTGGGGGTGAAGTTGCAATCGCACATGCAACTGGTGGTGAGGGGATCACCCCTCTCTGCCTTGCCGCCAACAGGGGGTAGACAGGCCGACGTAATGGGCACGTGCACACACGTGTAAGGTGCATCTATGTGATCGTCGAGGAAAATCACGGGACGATGTCAACGACCTACGTTCGCGACGATCTTCGTCGTTTTCAACCTCGATGCTCGGCGTCGTGCATCGTCGCTTCGTGGCGACACTCGCTACACACCTCGTTATTTCGCTTTTACCTCGCCGGATAAATCGCGACCTGTGCGCGGAATTTAATTACGGCTGCGAGTAATTACGCCCGCGACGTAGACGCGAACGTCTGACGGGATAAGGGTACGCGTTTGTTCCTATCGGTGACGTTTATTTTCCAACCAATTTTCTACTTATTTCGAGTGAAATTCGATTAGCTGATATACGAAATACGTAAATTTGTTTACACGTAGTCTGGTTATATTTAATGATTACTTAAGAGTGATGCAATCAAAGAATTAAAGCTATCAGATATGTATCATCCGGTAACGAGGTACTACAAACGGTGGTTCTAAATTTGTCGAATTCTGCATAAGGTTGACGCGGTGACTCCACTTCGTTTGTTACGTTCCTCGCTTCCGTTTCGAAAACTGAACGTGCCACTTAGGATAATTGAAAGAGCAGCCATTCCGCCGGCCTTGCAATACATTAAAAGCTTGCCAGAGTTGCGTAAATCATACATACAGGTGGATATATTTCCCGTTTACCGCGCAACGCGTTCCTGTGCGCCGAAAAACACGAACTCTAACCCTGTTTGAAAATCCTACGTAATTCGAGTCAATAAACAAGGACTTTAGATCTCAAGAGGAAGCTTAAAACCGCTTAACGATCGCGAAATATCTTATCGCAACCCTTCAACGATACCAGGCTGATATCAGCAAAGTTGTTGATCGTCTTTTTTTTTTGTTCACGATAGGGGCTTGTTACGGTTGTGAAAGACAACCCCGAGGAGATCAGCATGGGCGACATACCAAAACCACGAAAGAAAATCCAATAATCCAATGATCGTCACCGATTACGAAGCTAACGAAGAAAATCAGGATCGCGTTGGAAGAAGAACAAAGGAAAAAGAAACGACCGCGACGACGAACAGCAATTATACAACCTGTGTCAAATAAATTTCGTAGAATTCGTAGAAGAAGGTGCGCAAACTCGTTTAGCTACCGAACGAACATCGTTATCCTAGTGTCCGGACTATTCTCCAAAGTAGACTACCAATTTTTCCTGTTCTTACGATATTTTTTCTTCTTTCTCTTCTGTCTCGCTTTCCCGCCGCCTTTCGACTGTTTCTTTTCCTTATTAGGCCTCCCTCTGTCTCTCCTACGCCGTGTACTTACGTCTCCGCCGATTGTCCTCGAACTCGTGGAACATCCGTGCATTTGCGAGTGTACTCCCGATAACAGGATCGATAAACATCGTTACTATTACACGGCAAACAGCGCGTCGGACCGCGCGCTAACTATGACGCCTCTCGAGTCTCAAGGATATTGTTACCTGCGCCGATCGATTCTCTCTCTCTTTCTCACTCTCACGATCCTTATCGTGTACGATCCGTGGCGTTCACCATCGTGCGCGCGGAAGTAACTCGTATGCAAAAGCACCGCCTTCTTCTACTGGTTTCCCTTTTTTTTCTTTCGACCACTGTTTGTCAAAGTTTCTATAGCAAGACTACGATAATTTGAAGCGAATATCAAATAGTCGGTATCAAATAATTGGCGGCAGAAAAAATTCGTCTACTGGTATAACGATTCTTCTACCGGTTTCCTCTTTTTCCTCCTTTCCTTCTTTTCTTTTTTTAATCGACATATGTATTTGTTAAAATTACTATAGGCAGACTATGATAATTCTAAATAGATGTGAAACAGTTGTGACACAGTTGACGAAGAAATACCGTTCTTCTTCTACCGGCTTCTCTTACTTTTCTCTTTCGATCGTTCTCTGTCAAGACATCTGTAGCGAGACTACGCTAATTGTATTCTAAGTGGATACCACCAAGAACAATATAAAATTATAATCGCTATATGTCAAAGAAATAATTAGTGGTTTTGATAATCAGCGGTTTTGAGGTCAGATTAGGCTGTGCTTTATCTTTGATGATAATGTTATAACCAACTTTTGTACGGTCATGCTTTTAAGAAATTCAGTTTAGAAAATGTTGATATCTCTCGATAAATTGGCTGATTCGTCATGCAAAATGTCACTCGATATCTTAAGGAAAACTTCAATATGGAATTGGAATGAAATATTTTATTCGCGTCAAAAACATTGTTCGTTCGTCTTTTCCTCAAACTCGAGAAATATTTTTACCTAAGAAAATCGTATAAAGAACTTGACAGAGCTAAGATTAGTAAGAACGTTGTAAAGATTGAAGATTCGCGCGGCAACTAGTAAAATCATACGAATTGTACAAGTTCGTAGTACTGTTGGTTTAATTACGCTTTGCTAGTTTAATCGCAACTTAAACAAAGTTATTGCTAGATCATTGCTCTAGGTGTAAGTGAAGATAGAGAGATAAAGTGGTGTACTATCCGTCCATTTTTCTCAAACATTGACTAGATAAAGCATATTCTTCGTTGCTAGTATATCGACTAACATGCCGATGACACTAACATACCAATAATACGTACTAAAACTAAGGAAATCTTTATTCGTAAATTAAATTGCATCGGAAAAAACGTCTCTCTTAATTTTGTATATTTGCTTCTGTGCGTATTCTCCCTTTTATCTCCATTTTAGAAAAATATTTCTCCATTCAATCTGTCGTGTACTCTCGATTTCATTTTATAGAAGTTTCAAAATAGTATTAATAAAAAAAAATATATAAACATCCATGCTTCAAGCTTTTATTTTATAATTTCTTTTTATTTAATAAGGCTTTTGCCTATCTTTATGTTATACAGCTCGTCACTGCATACTTTCGATCGTGTTATTTCCTTTTCTAGATGACGACACTCGACATTACCTTAACGGTTTCCACGATTTCTATATTTTATCTCATAGATTCCAGCACTTTCGCTGGAATTTCGGAAACCTGCGTGTAAACGATTAACCAAATGCCTCGAACATTTTATTATCCGTCCGAAAATCGAATATACAGTTAGAGAACTGGCGGGAAACTTTCCAAAGTTTTCCTGTGCCGTCCAGGGGAACCGCGTTCCACGGATTCTTGCGACAGAATTCGCGTGACACGTTGACAATCCACTACACGGTTAACGACGATACCGATAGCCTACTTAAGAAGCGGCGATAAGCTCCGTAAAATCCGCGAGGTCACGACACAGCGTGCTAAATAAACGCCACATCGCACGGATATAGCTGAAGAGGAAAGAAGGAAAAGAGTAGAAATGGAGAAGAGATAAGGCTGTGGACGGACGCAGTTTCAAGATCGATAATGAATTTTCGTATTCTCATCGAACCAATGAGTTTTTAATATCGTGATTTCTCTTGTCCCTGAGAACGATCGGTATCGAAAATTGCTGAAATTCGACAGATCCGGAAACGTCATCGACGGATGCAGCTGTGTCAATAAAAAATAGCTACGAGGATCGCGAAGAGCGGAGCAAAGTTTCTCACTCGAGTTTTACAATTCGAGGAAATTCGTTTTAATAAATTTATTATTTAACCCTCAGGTTGTGTAATTAATTTGTACAATTACCATCGGGTAATTTTAGACGCGAATCAATTCTATTCTATTTTCAATTTTATTATATCTGGCGTCGATTACGCGACGTCCGTAAAAAATTGACGGCGCACAGACGATAACGAGGGACGACAAGAGTTTTCGAAAATAATAACCTCTGACTTCTGTACAGTTCGAGCAACATACATATATTGAAAACCAAACTCTTCATCGTCCTCGTCGTCGTTCTTCATCGTCGCGATTCCTTTAATCGGATGCGTCGTCGTTCTGTTTCATTGACACTGAAAAAGAAAAAAACGCTTGATCCCTGTAACCTCGAGTTCAATCTATAGGCAAGAACAATCACAACAGAAGAATTAACATTTTAGTAAATAAATATTAACTCTTTATCGTGGCTCGTTTGTTATCAAAGTTTGTTGTCTGCGACTCCATACAGACCGCGTTTAAAAAGGGAAGAGAGAGATACGAGTTTCGCGCATTTTATCAGTAGGTATCCTCCGTGTACAATCGAGTGAGTCAACGTACCTTTTAATCAGATCTCTTTTTCTTTCTCTCTCCCTCTCTCTCTTCATCTCTCGACCACCCACCCTGCACGTACATCACTACACATGCAGTTTTAGAGTCGACAGGTCACGTACAGTAGTTCACGAAAGTACATGATCACCTGCAGAAGCTTTTTTTGGATACTGTGTGTGTTATACAAAATATTTTGTATGGTACGCGATATGACGCGATTTTGGTCACGTTGATAAAGTTTGAGATAAATTCGAAAATGTATACAGAAGTTGCGAGATATTTATTGCAAACAGACACTTCATAAGGACCGCAAAGTTATTTAGACAGTCGATTATTCATTATAATAATAAGCTTAAACATTTAATAAGATCATGCTTAACGTTAGTAAATAATTACATGTTCTAGGTAGCCATCGTTCATGTCGCACATGTAATATAATTTTTTTACTGCGTTCTAATATATTTCCAGACTAGTTTTAAAGTCTGTCATCATAATCATGACAAACGTGTTCGTACAATTATAGCGTTAGCGAAATTTCAAATACTTTGTGTAATACACACATAATATATTCATACAAATTTTCTGTGATAAGCGTCCGAATAATTTCATGAGTGATTGTACCTCGAGTACGTACGACGAGTCGATGTTATTTACGTAACAATGAAAAGAAATAATCAAGCCGGCCTCTCTCGCTTATCGATAATTCCGCGAGATGATTAGTCGGTTGACGGGCCACACGTTCTCCATCTCGGCGACAAGCGAAAAACAGTGGCCTGATAAAACGCAAGTATATACTTTTGTCAGAAGATCGTGCTCTTTCGTATTCCGATTACTTCTTCAGATTATATCTCGACGCGTACGTTTTTTTTGTTCTTCCGACTGTGATACGACACTTTGATAATCGCGTTGATAGTAAAATAAGCATAGTTTTCTAATATTTTTGGACATCATGAAAGTAAGCTATGTATATAGATAGTAACAGGATTGAGATAAGTGCGCAATTATTTTGATAAAATCGTCGATTGCCCGAAGATTCAGAAACGAAAGATTTGGACAAATCTTCTACGTTTTTCTAACGAGCACGAAGTTTGATTAAATGTAGTACATTGGTCGATGAAATTAAGTTTCATCCTCCCAAATTACGAGCAATCGTCGCTCGCCAGGCCAGTTCTCTTTCTCTCTCTCTCTATGGTTTAATCGGATTCTGGTCGCGTCGCCAGTTGTATCAAGTGTACTGTTAGACGAGCGTACGAGCGGTTCGTATATATTGCCCAAGAATGTGTACATGCGCATTATTAATGAGCGTCGCTTTGCGCGTAGACTTCGCACTCGCGCGGCCGAGCACATGTTCGAAACACGTGGATTATGTCGGCGGGGACGCCTGTGGCGCGAGATTTCATCTAGATGGATGTGCCACGTTATGAAAGAGCCCGAATACCCAACACGTGGGACGATTTCAGGCCAATCGGGTCTCGGAAGGTATTCTTACGGGTTTCGTTCGTTCGAGAATCTAGTCGAGATCTAGGCGTGATCGCGTTGAAAAAAGATTAGGGAATCCGTATAACCTTGACGAGTTTTTACGTGAGAAATGGCCAGAATATAAAGTAGAGTAATATCACCGATTCGATGTAACGAAATGAATAAATATTGCGATCTGAATATTTGATTGACGAGCGAATCTCTAAATTAATAATATTGGGTTTTTAATACTTCATCGATAATTAGAAGAAAAAAGTTCAGGAAGAAAAGCCATGTAAAGAGCGGATATTGAGTTTCGAGCATCTCGCCGACGATTGCAGAAAAAGATCTATCTGGAAATCATGCGGCAAATGGATATTGTATTTTGAATAATTAAAAGAAAAGATCTATAAAGAAGCATATTTAAAGATGGAAAAAATTGCGTCATGTTTCCCTAGGGAAAATCTGTCTATTACTGAGTATCCAACGATACGGAACGTGACCCGAAATAACCTTACGAATTACAGTTTAACAAGAAGGTTATCAAACTAATTTCTCACTGTTGCGAGTCGAGCGTGGTCAATTGAATACGTTGAAGAATTTGTACACGTTTGTAATCGTCAACGAGATTCTTCTAGGAATGAAAAATACATAGTTGAATTCTATGGATGTTGGATAATTTCGCAAAGAATGCAATCTATGCGAGCGAGGCCCGTCTACTACGATTCATCGTGTTCTCTTACGTTCCCGGAAGCACTCAAGAGGCCGAGAAACACTTCGAAATCGTATCTCGGATTAATCCCTCGAGAGTGTAATAAAATGGCAAAGAATTTGAACAAGTAATTTAGAAAATAATTGTTTCAGTGTCATCAAGATCTCTTGCATTTTTTACATCAGAACTAGAAATATACGAGAACCCGAACGTGTTGGGAATCCGATACTTAGGACGGGTCGAGTTCTGAAAGTATCTCGTAATTCGAGATTGTCGGAATTCTCGAGAATTATAAAATTATATTATATCTATCTCGTATTTTGTTAAATATTTATTACGTATATTTAAAATTCTGGAGTACTGTTAAAGTTTCTGGGATACTATCTCGAATTACGAGATACTTTCAGGAACCCGATCCGATCCCGAAAAAAATTCACAACCAACAATTAGGTCCCGACCCAAAGTATTCGGGTTCTCGCATACCTCTACATATAACATAAATTATAATAGTACTTGACTTTAGTTCGGAGCAAGGTAGACTTTGGTCGTATAATCAAAATTATGTGCAAAAGTTTCGCTACTATAACTACGAATTAAGATAACTAGCGTTATAATGTGAATAATAAATTATCTTCAATTCCTAGAAATTAACTTTTTTCAGCGTAATAATATAACGAAGAATAGGAAATTTTCAATTGATTTTATACATACACTGTTATGAGACACAGTGCTATTTAATTGCTTTTCTCGTATGGCAATACGAATGATCACTTAAAAGAACTAATAATTATTCAATACCTTTGAATCTCTGAAAATTAAAGACGAATTACAATCAGAGCTTCATCGTAACAAAAGATTCTGGAAAATGAGGCTGTCTTCCAGCGTTTCTTGGAAGCATTTCACGATTGTATAATTGCATGCTTGTTTAATATCGTTCAATCTATTAAGTATTTGCCCGTTTAAGCTCGTTCATGATTGTAACAAAAAAAAAAAAAAATTAGAAAAAAGAGAAAAATGCTGGAAATACGAAGAAACTTTTAATTCGTAGCCGATTAAATATTAAAATCGAATCGAATACACATGGCGATGTTTATCATTTTCCATTTACGATGGAATTTTTCTAATCACAAGATACCGAGCTGACAAAATATTTGTCGACGCTGCAATGTCCGACCTACCTAACGATCCATGAAATGTCTCATCAAGGCTCGGCCACGATCGGATATAGTGAGTTTCGACATTCGACTCTGCGTTCTACGCTAATTTGTGATAATTTTAACGTCGAGTCAGCTTCATCGGCTGCGTTCAGGTAACTCGAAATTGGATAATCTCATGCGAGGACACAGATATTTACAAAGTATCTAGGAGATATAGATGTACCAAAAAATTACGCCTATTTGGCTAGCTGGATCATCTATTCTCAGTGTACGTTAAACGATCGTTAACGAGAGAAAAAAATAGTTCAAGTCGCTGGTAAAATATTTCGCGTTTTAATTTACCGCAAATTCAAAAACGACAGATAGCAAGCGCGCTCGCGAGTATTTCACATCCATACGTTTCACACTTGCCTGAAGATCGCGGAACAATTTACCTCTATTTTTTTTCTTTCCTATATGTGTAGATCGACCACAAGTAATTTCATGGCCGACAATGACAAAAGAATCTGTGATACGTTTTACCAAGATCGAACAACGAGAAACAAAGGAGAAACTGTTTAGCGTTGTTCAATGGCGTCGAACTATTTTTTCTTCGATATTGCTGGCAAAGAAAAGTAACGATAGGTATATAACAATAATACGTTCGTTTAATGGAATTCGAGATTCGAATCATTGAGCGAACGCAGATACGTCGAAGAAAACTGCAGAAACTTTCTCCGACTATTTAGATTCTTTTTCTCCTACTGGTATTAAATAATAATCAACGATTAGATAGAATTGCGCAATCGTGTAACCTTTATTATCGTAATAGCAGCGTGAACATGCGGACAGTTTTACTCCCGATACTTGTATCTACAGACACGAGATCCTCAGAGAAATAAATAATCCGCGCAAGCCTCATCTTACGCAATCCAGAAGGATTACTTTACAACCACGCACATTACTCATTCCTATGCTAAATTTTACTTCCCGCAACTTCATCGCTCATCAGCGAAACTCTCCCGCCAAGTGGCGCGTTTCTTTCGATCCTTTTCAAATCTACACGACTTCTTTAATTTTTCGATGCACACGATTTTTTCATATAGTATGATCCATATAATCTTTTCAATTCTACGACTTTTTCAACTTATTAATTTGTTCAATCCTATGATCGACGCCAATTTACAATGTTTCTCAATTCTTCGATATATCGATGCTCCGATAGAAACGATCTTTCCAATTTACTACGATTTTTTTCAATCCTACGACCCACACCGTAATCGACATAATATTTTCAAAGGTGTATTATAAGAATTTCAAATGGCGCGATCTTTTCAATTGCCCGATCAATAGAATTCTGTTAATTCTGCGATCGATAGGATCTTGTCGCGTGTTGTCGAACGGCCAAATTTTGTCAATCGAACGACAAAAACGGTTCTCACGACTCACCGAAGAGCGTATCGCCGAACGCAGGAAACACCCCGTTCTCGAACGGATCGACGAGACGTAACATGGAACAATAGAGATCGCAACAACTCGTGACACTGTGTGGAACGATTCTGAAAATTCTTACCACAAGCCAGAAGATCGGTAAGAAGAAGAGGAGGAGGACGACTGAGGAGCTGATCGTTCGCCACGATCGGCCGCGAACGCTCCAACGACAGAAAATCGGAGAGGAACGAACGACGAAGAAAAGCGCGGGAGACGCAAAGCGCGATTGGTCGGCGGTGGTTTCGAGGCGGATTGCCGCGGACCCGAAGCGGATTGGCTCTCCCTTCTTCCGTTTCGCCTGGCAACGACCGCGCAAAAGCGCTTTTCAGACGGGCCGCGATAACCGGAGTATCGCGATTCGCGACCGTCTCTCAGCGGCCGTAGTCTTCCTTCTCCTCCTGTGTTCTGGGACCAAACGAGTGAATCATAAGAAAGCATAACACAGATAGAGAACGTTCGCCAACGACGACGATAGGGGTAAGAGGCGAGAGATGCGCGTATCAAGGGCGAAGGAGAGGAAGGAGCGCGCGAGGGCAGTGATTTATTGTGAGCGTTCGAGACGCAGGAAAAGAGGAAAGGAAAGGAGATGGCGGAGGAACGGAGTGGTACGTGGTTCGGTTCGAAGGATTCCTCGCAGAGGTTATCTCAGACCCGATACAATAGAGGCGACGTCGATTTCCCGGGTGTTAGACAGACGAAACAACGCGCAGAAATGCTTCTAACAATAATATCGAGACGGCAGATAAGCAGAGAAAAATAGCGTGGAAATGCAATCGACCCCATCCCGAGTTTCGAATGGAAATACAGAACGTAGAGGGAGACTGGAGGATTTAGAAAGACGAGGAGTGACGAAGTATGTGTCGTATGGAATAATTGTTATTTATGAGAATTTAAGAGATGGATAGATTTACATAGTATCTGTATGAATTCGAGGTGGAAACGCATCGAATGAAGAAGGCGTGTCCCTTTAAGTATGAGATACTTATGCATAAGATTTTAAGGGATGAAAGGGATATCGTGCCACTTATAAAAATCTTCGTAGACCGTAAAAGAAAGGAAGTAAGCAAAGCTATTGCGTACTTACTACGACAAAACGATCAAGAACTGTTTTATCAATATGTTAAAGAATATGATATGTCAAAGAATAAACGTGCTAATATACGACGTTGTGTGTACATGGTTTTTTACTTAAGCGAAAACTACGTTTCTTGTCAAATGTATGAAGACCTGCAGCGCGACTAATTTTTAACAAATTGTATTTCTTTTTATCAAAGGTCAAACGAAAACTATTCCATTAAACGAAAATAATGTACCGTTTCAGAGTAGAGGCCGACTCGTAAAACACGAGAAAACGGCTTGTTGTTCGTACGATGTAGACGTATTTAAGTTATACGTTAACTGAAATAAAGCGCGAAACTCGTTTAAAAAAGAGGCAAATAAATTTGTGGAATTTGGAGCAGAATAATCGTACGTTTGAAAAAGAGGTAAGAAGAGGAGAAAAAGAAGAAAGGAAAGGAGGTACCGTGGCGTTCTCATCGACGACGGCATAAACAAGACAAGAAGACTCGCCTAAGGGTACCTATTTAATAAAGAGAGAAACCGATAGGATGAACATGCAAAACTCTTATCGCCTTGTAGCGTTAGCTCGATTAAGTTGCAGAAATCTTCGCAATTTCTCTAATTCCTCCAATTAATCATTCCGGTATATCTATAAACCGGGTTGAGAAGAAGAAACGTGGCTAAAACATTAGTAATCCAGACTTGTAAAAAAATTTTGATAAAGATATCCACGTGAAATTTATCTCCTCTTACGTGAATGATGTAACATACGAAACGTTGTCTCTTAAACCCAAAGAAAACTGCGCCATTCAATAGCAAGAAAAGTGCGCTCGTTTGAGTTTCTTGAACTCTATGATAGCAACAAAAAAAAAAAAAAAAAAAAAAAAAAAAAAAAAAAAAAAAAAAAAAAAAGAAAAGGAAATAGAACGGAATTACTGTGGTAATGAGCGCACACGTTATTAATTCGTTGGAGTGCTTTGTTGCTGAAATTAAAAGCACCAATGACGTATAAAACTTGGATGAAAGAAATAAAAATAAAAAGAACACATCTTTATTCGTATATTTTACAAAACAATGATTAACATCTTAAAAAATATAAGTTCCTAAATTTATAAAATATCTATGCAAAGTTACGAGTCGATTATGTTTTACTGCTTTTATAGTCCTGGAATATAGTAACGATTACGACTAATAAAAGAAACGGGGAATTCTCTACGTCCAAATAAAATTTATATACCTATATAAATATCGCATTAAACGCGCGGTATAAATCACTCAAAGTCTCGACGCAAGTCGCAAGTGAGAGATGAAAGACAATAAAAAAAGAAAAGGAAAGAAAGAATTGAAAATACCACACACAGAAACAACTGGTTTCGACTGGAGATATCAATTACCAGGCCTATCTAGGCATGATCCAATCGTTGAATATTAAACAGTAATAATGAAGCATGCACATATGGAGATGGATCAAGTTTACCGTGTCGATAAGGCTCGATCAATGCATTTCCGGTGCATCGAAGTTGCAGAAGCATTTGAAGGTGCTCGTGTCCCTGTTCCAAGGTACAACTGTTGGTCCTCCTAAGTTCTTGCCGCCTTTTCTCAAGATCGGGTGCCATGAGGTCTCCGAGGACCAGAAGGCCCGAGAAGTGATCTTCTCTGTAGTTCTCAAGCGTATATTTCACGCGTCGATCGACGATCTCCGAAGATTGAAACGATCGATCTTCGCGCTTTCACTTCGCACTGTCTCTCCACACGATTGAGCCTCGTCGTACGAGCAACTTGTTCCATATCACTCTCGAGGTGCACGTGTTCTAAGTTACCTCCGTTCGCGAATCGATCGATCGATCGATTTAGCGAATCGTTTGGTAAAAACTTGGTCTTGGATCGTTTCCAAAAAAATTGCCAGTCTCAACGTGTGTACGTAGTCTCTGGTACGATAATCGAATCGAATGGAAATTCGTGAAAAGAGGTTTCTCTCTTCCTCTTTCTTTCTTTCTGTTTACAATGGAGAATCGAGAAAAATGAAATGGATTACGAAGAAAATGTCTATCTTTCTCTGAAATAGCAGCACTTTCTTAACCAACACAGCACCAGTTCGATGTTGTTCCCACAATAATATGAACGATCAAGCAAACACAAACGAATCGATATACCGTTCAAGGTACATCGCCTGATCGCAACGACTGTCAGACGCACACTGGCGTTTCTTGTCTCGTCGTCGATCGGCCAACCCGGCATGGTTTGAATAGCGAGTAAATAAGCCCCCACCATGAACGCTCACGCAACACGTTTATACGTTCCTGCATCCCCGACCAGCTTCGAATATATCGAGAAGGAAGGTGACCAATCAGCAGCCGCTAATTACCCCACTGTCTATCTATCGCATCTCGAAGCTACTGGCTGAAGCCCGATACATCGCACACAGTTCTTCCCGGCGAGCAGTTTTTATCCCTATAATTTCATCCCCAGTTCGTTTATTTTCGGGGGAAAGCGATGTTGACGATGATCCAACACACGTTAAGGTGGACCTATAATTGCTCCGCCTGATCGACCGTCGGAAAATGTAAAAATTGCACGCTTATTGCGGGGACGTTCGATTTACGTGTCTAATTTAAACCTTGGGGCTATCAAGGGTGAAATTTCAACTCCTGCGAATTTTATTTTAATATTATCGTCCAATAATAACACAATCAACTTTCTATTTTTTATCTGCTATTGAAGAATAAATAGACCGTGGACTGTGAGTATTTTGTAGATTCATAACTTTTTGAATACAGCTGAAAAACTTGTATCTATTAAAAGAAAATGTGCAAAAGGAAAAATGTACGAAACGATTTTTTGTAACCACTAAATATTCAATTTCGGTCGCATACCGTGCATCTTTACATCCAGAAATTTTCTATAAATACGGATAACACGCATCTACGTATCTTTCAAGGTTTAAAAATTTCTATATGGGAAGAGAAAAAATTTGTTTCTAGTTTTACGATGAAGCACAAGCGGTAATGAATGGGTCGGTGGGCAAGAGAAAATTAAATCTGAATATTTTAACGCGTTTCACGTTGGAACAAAGCAACAGGTAGCCTCCAACATGCCCGCGCTCTAATTGGCAAGCTTCGAGTCAGTTTCGAATTGGTTTCGCCCCGAAACGACGAAATATAGACGGCGACTTATCTTTCGGGGATATTGTTTGCATAACGAGTAACTGTACGGCTGGAGTTAAGTTAGAACTCATTATCGTTCGAATAATTACGAACGGTACCGTATTAACCCTTCGTACGAAAAAATCGCTGAGTAACGAACCACTTTGTTCCCTCGCGGTTCTAATTGGTTATAGTGCTTGAACTTTTTACAGCAATTTTGCAGTTTACCGTTGTATAACGAGTTAATATGGCGATGAACATTATGGAGAAGTCAAGAACACGTGCTGACGACCTCGCGTGTATTCGATGTATTGATTTTTCATGAATTTTTTTTACTTTTATACTTCAATTTTGATGGATGGATCTGTTACAAAATGAAGCTTTCTGAACGAAAGTTTTCCAGTTAAATTTCTACACGATCAAACAGTTGTTCGATTGGTTATTATTCGTCGTTATTTCCTAGGATGAAATTCTTTATCATCTGATAGTCGTTTTCTTTCTTTACTATTATTTTCTCGAATTTAAAGTCACGGCTTTTGAAGGATACGCGAAAGATCGAATATCTGAAAGAACTAGATCTACTGGATGTTTAAACTGTTGACGAGGCTATAAAATGCGACGCCGTTCCCATAAAATCAGCTCATTTGATTGCAACCTAACTCTATTGTCCCCTTCTCCTTTTACTTTTCCAACTTCTCTATGGATTCTTCCCCCTTGACAGCTTTTATTCCGAATTAAATGAAACAATTCTCAGCGATGTTCGAATCCGTGATCGATCGATGAAATACGAACAGAGACAAGTGATAGAATCGAATGCAAAGAAAAGATGTTTCTTTTCTTTTTTCATCGCCGTATTCTTATCGTTGAAATAAAATTTGGTAATTATTTACAAAGCGGTCGATCTCAACATTCTGACTAACTTTCTTCTATAGATATAATCGTCACTCGGTTTTAGTCATATTTGCAAAAACATATTCGATACTATATATGGTAATTTACTATTTACAACATGTGTGTTATTGATCTGAGGTATTCTACGGTACAAACCATACAGCTGTAGACAGTAATGCAGACAGTAATGCACATACAGAAACTGTAGAACGTGTCTGGCGGGAAACCAGAGCAAACACTACACGGTATGGAAATCGCAAAGGACGTTATATTGGCTATTTAGCCAAGTTTCTATTTCGACAGCGGTATAATTTGGATAGTCGAATAGTTGCGTTTCTTAAAATAATGGCTGATATATCTTTCAATTTCGAATAAATAATAATATAATATAAAATTTTATATAAATTCTAAATTATTTAATTTTAATAGCTAAATTTATTTCATGCTACCGTTACCAAGACATTTAATAATTACGATCACTTATCGCATCTATTTGTTTGTTTCTGGCATAGACGCAATTATTATTATTATTAGTTTATAATATAATACCAGTACAAGTACCAAACTAATAACCAATATCAGTTCAGTAGAAAACGATCTAAGATCTAAAATGAAAGCCTCTATTTCGCCTTTCCGTGAATTAATTTTGGTTGGGCTAGATAAAAATGCAACCGTCTACGTCACAAACAATTCAACAAATTTAATAATTTGTTGTAATATAGATACGATAACGCGTAAACAATACCAGGGCTGTGTGCGTGCGTAATGTGAACACTTCCTGTCAGAAGCAGAATATGATATAGGGTAGGATATATTTTTGCTGATATTTAGGAAATTGTAACCGAGCGGCGTATATATGTACAAGGAAAAATTGTTCAAAATGTTAACCTTGATAACATCTCTTAAGGTCATTGAAATCGTTGAGATCGTTCACTTGGTAAATAATTACTCAAAATTTTCTTATGGATAAGCAAATATATGTATTTGATAAAAGTCTGTTAATGACAAGAGCAATGAAAGAAAAACAGTTTCTCGAGACGCGCGAATAACAGGAGAATTTCGTTTTGCATCTTATGGGAGTCACGGAAGGTGGACCTTAATCAAAGATAAAGGTCTCGCAGGTGGCCTCATACTTAGAACGTTAATGATACTGTAGCTCTCATTACCAGGTTGACTTTAGCGAGAACGAAGAAAAAATCGTTATATTTATTTTCAGTAATATTAACCGTTTAACGATCCAGTTACTAATAATTTTCGATTTGGTACACCTAACGATACCTGTGACATCTGAGACACTCGAGGAGCCTCCTGAAAGTACGTAAAATCAGGATGATGAACTGGATGAATGGGCTCCGTTATATATTTAGTTTAGTGCAAACACGATTCCGCGACAACGGTTAAGAAAAAAATATATAACAGGAAAAAAAAGAAAAAGCAGGAGAAAACAGTGGAACTGCGTTACGTAAACTGGCCAACAAAAAAAAATCTGGACAGTGCGAGGAATAATCGGTGTTAACTTTGATCGAAGATATTCAATGATACTTAACGACGAAAGCAGGACCGTGAATATATTATTATTCATAAAGCAAGTTAATGCAGTTAAAATAGGCATAAATATGTGTCATAATTAGAAAATTAAGTTGAAATTTATTAACCGCGTATATTACAAAATAAGAATTATTTATAATTAAGAATTATTTATAAGAAAAATTATATTGTATGTTTGAAGATTTGCTTTGAAGGTTTTATTACAAGCTTGATCTTATATCATTTAGTATCTTATTTTATGAGGCACGTGAGTTGCGAATGGAATAATTGATTTCGAATAAAGTAACCAGAAAATGAAGCTTACGGAAATTATTTAGTATATAATAAATAAAATAGTGGACATTTCAGTAGATAATACTTATGGTTGCCAGTGTACGTACCAATCCGAATATGTCGAAACGCAATTAGCTCGAGACTTAACAGATTTGTTTGTCGGTTTAGACAATAGTGAAGATTTGTCTACCGATCGCAATATCGATAATCTGATTATTTAAACACTATGTGTCTACCAATTCGATTAATTAGCATCGAAGGTTAACACTTGTTCGGTCTCCACTTGTCGGAGCTGTTTGCGGTGTACTTAACGCTCTTACATAAATTAACCATCGATAATTATTATACATACATGGTGTTTGTGTCTCAGATACGTTTGTTTTACAATGGTCAAAATGTATCGAATCCTGCGGATCGTAATTTGATTAACAGTATTCCCAAGAAAACTATAAACGTTGAAGTGTTCGTTAAGAGATCAGTCATTTCATATGCAATTTACTATATTTGATCATTATTATCATTAGTAGAATACATTATTAAATTCTATTATTATTCCTATTAATAAACAATAAATAGGTAAATTTTTATAAGAATAAAAGAGAGACGTATCAGAAAAGATCGAGGCTAATGAAGTAATAACGATTAGAAATGAACGTTTAATAATTGAGTGGCATAACGGCAAAGCAATTTATGGCAAACTGAACACGAACGATTAAACGACGATACATCGACCAATAAAGTACCTTTTTACGTTGACACTCGATCTCCATACACGAATGAATTTAACGTTTTAATGAGCTGAATCCATAAAAAGCATTCGACGTTTACGTCGATTGAGATAGAGATTTTAAATTGCAACGAGTTACGTGAACCAATTTAGTTATCACTGTTAACGATCGAACGTTTCCAAACAAACGGCCTCGCAGAAATCTCATATGGAATTAAAGAATTTGAAAAAATCTAATCCATGGGAAGTTAATTTGTGACCTATACATATTATACAAAATTTGTAATATTTCGTCGATATTTCGTCAGAAATCGTACTAATTCCTACTTGAATTTTGAGATATATATATATTAATTTCGAAATATATAGATATATAGTAGATTCTTCCTTATCCAATGTCACATTTCCATTCGAAAGAAGACAATTGATCAACAGGGCCTTCTTACGCAACCGAAGCGATATTTTAGTGAAACTTTGCAAGTCAAAAATTTCAAGTTATCGACACTAATAAATTCCTTTGCATAATAACTTTGTATATGAATATTTTGCAAATAACAAGTCAACTGATTATCCTATCTGTTAAATGTAAGATTGTAGAAAAGACAATGTATAATCTGTAAATTAAATAAATCATCAATAAGTATGAAGATACATAAAGAAACAATTTAAAAAAAATGAAAGTATCACGATTTGAATCGAAGAAACGATAGGACCAGAAGCAGAACTCGATCTTTCGTAGCAACGCGATTGTTAACAGAACGGTGTAGTAAACAAATCTGAAACGATGTATATGTGAAAGCAATGGTCAGGACTCGTGACTCGTGACCCTCGACATTAAGGTCTCGCTTTAATCGAGTCAGCACACTCCGCTCGCGTTAACCAGCCGCGTATCTCCCCGTCTGTACTTATGTACAATTTTTTTCTTTCAACACCCACCAATCGTCACGAGTGCTTCCGAACCCGCCGTAGCCGGTTCCTTATCAACGTATCCAGGCTAATCTAAAGGCGGATACACACAGTCGACGCATATACGTCGAACGCGTTGTAATACGGACAATCGGTGGATCGCGAACGCGTCTCGTCGATTAAACTACTCGTTAGAGTGTGTAATGAGCAACAGCGTGTATATTGTCGAAATAGTTGAACCGTCTAAGTCACCTCACGTGCGCACAGAAAAATGTGTCACGAGCCTGTGATGATCGTTTCGTTGTCACAAGTTACGAATCACGAAAAAATGATATGTAAACTTCCTCTGAAACGATCATATAAAACTTTCAAAGATCGTCGGAGCAACTGACCGATTTACATAATTTCTAATATTGCCTATGATTCGGGGAAGAAAATGTGTAATTTTGGATTCGTCTAATTTTGAAATATGCTCTAATTATACGGTTATAATCGCTCTAATTTTGGAATTTGAAATTATTTGTTTCTAAAACGGTACACCGATTACAAGATTATTACGTTGACAGTTGCGATAAAATTTTATCGTCTTTTTTTTCATCCGCTTGATTATGTTATTGAGAGAGCATCCTTGTGGTTGTATTTTCTTCTTCGAAAGAAACGCGATTATTAATATCGCAATAGTGATATACAATTGTCGATACACGATTGCTGATACACGATAGCCACGATGACAAAATGAATTTGCATTCATTTATGAAAATTCGCGTCGATGATATTTCAGAATGAATCTTCTTTTCGATCGCGAAAAAATTGCACAACAATGGGAAGGCTTTAGCTTGTATCGTATCATCTATCGGTGTCGCGTCATGGTCACTCGATTGTTATAGATCCTCCGATAGATCTGTCTTCTGTTTGAACAACAACGAGAGAAAATTAATTCGGAAAAGATAAAAAGCTGGACACGTGCGATAAATAGATTCGATGCGAAGCTCGAGTGTCCATGCGAAGGTTAAAGACTCAAATTATTAACATCGTTCAACAAGATCATCGATCCGCGAATGAAAAAATGTTATCGACGCCGCATATATCGTTATATTTATCGATAAGGATAAAAATGAGAAATTGTATCGAATGAAAGAGTATTAGTTTCAAGTACGCTCTAATAATATTACTCGATATATTTTTATATTTAAAACATCATCGTCTCTTACCTCTTCTTTAGACATTTCTACATTACATAATATGAACAAAAAACTTATTTTTATTTGCATATAAGTGTGTACTATATGTATATTACAAATTCAGTTATGTATTTATGTAAACTTGGTTCATTATTATTAGTCAATTTATTATCGGAAACAATTTCAGTTTATTAAAAATTCAAATATTTTCTTGTCTTATGATAATTTTGAAAAGAACATTATCTGTATTCGTGTAACTTTGCTTGAATTTGTTGAATAAAAAAAAATTAATTTACGCGAGTCATAAATAAACTTCATAATTTTATTTAATAAGTCACTGATTTAATTTGTATATCTAATATTGTAATTATTATACGATTCACGATAATATTTAATAATGTCCTACATTACATATTACTTGTTTCGATATAGGCTACTTTTCCTAATCATTAATGTTCCGTTTATTGCTCTATATAATCCGGAAAAATAATTCTTTAATAGAATGGAGATACAATTCTTCGAACAACGGGTATTAGCAATAATACGCCAGCGACCAACGGCCGATTAATAGGATTTTCATTGTCAGAGATCACCGACCGCGTGTTCGTTAATTGGATCTTCTGACTCAAATGTTGGAAGATACACCCTTTCTACCAAGTAAGCCAATATACCATGAGCTAGCTCTATACAGTGATTCTAAACCGTAAAACATGAAACAGCGTGAGCGAATCATACGATGAGAGTTAGAATTACGTGTACTATATTCGCAAATTTTTACTGGACGATGTTTGGTTACTTTCACGATTTTTGCCTCGTTATATTTACATTTGTTCCGTATGTTTCTTTATCTTTGCTCGATAGAGGCTCGATCGTTGTTGTCAGGAGTATCGAATTAAAAGGAAAATCGGACGATAAACCGATATGAAAATACGACACAATATACGCGAAGCGTTATACGTCTGGTATAACATATACAGACACGAGAAGCAATATGAATGAAAACCAACGACAGGATACATGCAAATTAAAATGTGAAGGAACACGTGGCGGCATGCTCTATTTCCAGATCGTCATCGGCATAATCTACAACGAGACCGGCTCGAGAGGACATTCTAATTTTACGTAACGACATCGTACCAATATCTTTTTTCCATTTCGCAACAACAATCCTCATTTACAGACCGCGATCCATTGCAAAATCCGTCGCGACGGATCTGGCTATAAACATGGCTGCTTCAACGAGCAAGGAAACGAGATTGAAACAAGAAATACTGGTTGCCGTTTAAATTGCATCGCGAATTGATAACACTTAACGAATAACGCCGCTTGTTGTACAATAGCGACTGGCGGTGTCCTTGTTCGAATAAATTGAATCCCAGTCATTTTTCAATGTCTTTCTACTTCGTTATTATTATTGTTATTATTATTATTCGTAGCGTCATTATTATTCTTAGAAATGAAATTAATCGGCAATTGCGAAGATTCCAGAGTCCCGAAAAATTCGGAACAAATAATCCTTCATAAAAAAGATAACCCAGAATAAAGATCCAAATTAATTAAATCATCACGGGAACTGTACTTCTCTTTTGTATCAGCGATTAGCGTTCTACTTTGTAAATCTACTATAACGTTATGCGTTTGAAATAAAAAATCTATAACATAGAATAAGGAAATAATGTTAATTAATTTGCGATTGTAATTTGTTTGACAATGTATGATATACGATGCACTACAAAATATTCTCTAGATGGTGATTCTAGTTGCTTCAATAAAAAAAGAATTGTGAAGAATCGGTAGCCTTCAACAGGTGTTGTTTAGAGCGGAATGGATTCGCGTTCACTCGTACGAGTCATCGAGGAGTAGTGTGTATGTGCGATTGTTTAGAGGCTCGGCAAATGACAGCGCGAAGATCGCCGTCTTGCTCGAGGAAGCACGGCTGAACATGATTAGATAATCGGCAGGCTGACGCGATCAATTAGTGTGCAGACACAAACGTGGCACAATTTCTGGCATCGATCGTGACGTCAAGGAACTCGACACCCGCTGTAATACTCACGACAAAGACAAAAACACGTAAGAACTAACAGCTGGTTACCTGTACAGGTGTAAACGATACGAAGGACGATGATAAAATTAATATTTCTGATTAAACGATTAAATGAGTAATTTTCTAATTATATTGAAATATCCCGCAACTTATATAAATTTATTGGGAACAACAGATTCATTGATTGTCCCTATTTTTTATAATTTCTCAATCAAGTAATAGGTTGTCACGTGTAAATAAGTGAATTTAATCAGTCATTTAACCTTCACGCTATGTAATCAATTTTTTCAACTGCTGTTGAAAAATATCGATCAATAAAAAAATTCTTCTCTCTTTACTTGTCCTTTCTCAAAAGGTATACTAATCAACTGTGTAAATTGAAAGAGAGGAAAAAGCGACAATGTTATACATATCATATTTAAAAATGAGAGCCTTGTATATCAATTTTTTATCTTCATTTATCAAGCTTTATAACGAAGGAGAATTTTAAATGGTATAGATTAAGGTCAAAGTCTGCAGTGAACAAGTTTACAATGGCATTCAACTACGTTGTCTAACAATAGAAAAAGGTAATAAAGCAGGCAGTAGCTGCAAAAAAGTGTAAAACAATGTTCTTCGTGCCATTAAATATTTATGAACGTTCTACGACTTCACACAGAGCAAAACAGCAATAAATTACAGTATTCTGCTAGGAAAAACTAGTATTACATATCACAACACAAAACGTAGTAAACATACGAAGTCTGCAAAAGTTTATGTTAATTTGCACTAAACTGATCTTTCAAGTACATACCATTTTTCTCCATAATCGTACATTATAGTTGAATACAAATCACTAACAAATATCATGCATAATGATGAAACTGTGAACAGGGAAATACTCGTAAATTCAATTATGTTTATTATGAAAATTTGCATTTTCTTTTTATAATGTAGGATCTAAAAATATCCTTGTATTTTAAATACGTTATAGCATAACAGCTTCCAGATTCGTTTTTGAGTAATAATTACAAACTAAATTAAATGAAATTTAGTATATTTGCGTACTCGCTACTATGAATGAAACTCAGATAAATGTAACTCTACTATACTACTGCATTGTCATTCCTTGGTTAGGTTGTTACTTGAAAAATCTTTAGAGCGTTGTTCTTCGAACGAAACTCGACGAGTATTACGTGGCAGTTCCCGCAGCCATTATCCTGAATGCGACGATTAATCTCATAATCCGATCGTTACGAGCGATTAAAGCGATTATACCGGTGCGTAATATACATGAGACGAGACGCGTATACTGTGTTTACTCGCAACGATACGATTTTCAGAGTAGCCCCGTATTTTTACCCACCCAAATTGCATAACGCCCATGTTGTTGTTACTCGAATATCAAACGTTTATATTAATTGAAGTTTCTTCTGTTTGTCTGTTCAGCGTTTCGCACCCGCGATTCGCGATATAAATATCGTATTTATAGCGTGAGTGGTGCATGGATACTTGGAATAGACAAACTCTATTAATAACGAGCCACAAGATAAAATATTTCCGAGTAATATTATTCGAGTGATGCTTCGTACAAAATGCTTAATCGGTGATTACTAATAAGTTGTTGTGACAAATTGGTGAAAAAAACCGCGTCAAACGGTCAAACGATTGCATAATAACTGACCTGAACGATACTATACAATAAAATTGTCGTAAAGACAATAGTGACATAATCGTGAGACAAGCTTACTCACTTGCCACAATATTATGAATTAATTTTTTAGATTAATTTTTGTACTCTTTTGTTACGATATGCCATAAACGAAGACCACCATGGGAATGATATGATAAGTCCATTTTTATTAAATTTGTTGATTTTGTTGATAGAAAGCTATTTGAGTAAATCACATATATTTAATTCCAAAATCAAAGAAAAAAGTAGGTTCGATGTGCGATTGTTTCGCTATTTATTAAATTTTAAAATTGTTTTTCTAAAGGGCGTGAAATGTAATTTATTAGAATTTTCATCTGTGGTGATCAAATTTAACACTGTTGTTTCCCTGTAAATTTGAAAATAAAATGTTAGGTCGTCTGAAGAATCAAAACTTAATATAAATATATATATAAATAAGATAAAGATTACAACGTTCGACAGATTAGGTTTCATGTTTGTATAAAGATGCGTTGTTGTAAAAGACGTGTCTGTAAAAGAAAGACACTTTTCGAACAACCTAATATGTATCGCCATTTGAATCTTCAAAAGAGAATCTCTATTTTCTGTTATTCGCTGTAATCGCGATCGTATAACAAGACGCAAAGAAGAATCACGATCGGATATCCTCGTATGCAAATGAAAAAATATTAACACAATGCGCAACAGTGCAGCTATTGAAACAGATACTAACTTTGTAGATACAACGAAGTCCAACGTACATCGGACGCCGAAGCATGTTTGTCCGTTTCTGTCGACATGTTTGAGACTTTGTCGATAATCGTAAATAATTGTTTTCAGATAGGACGTTATTTACGGCGTAACTTTGACTTGGTGAAACCACAGTTGTTCCTATTACTGCTACCATTTCTTTGAAGAGAAAACCGTGTATAGAAGAGGTACGTAAAAAACAAGCCATTTGTCGTTTCCGTAGGTCGTAAAAAGAATTTACAAGAATCTTTTCAGGCTCTCTAGAAAGGCAAGACCTATTATAACAATCATTTAGAGAAATTTTTTTCTTTCATTTTTACACTCTCTTATACTCTGTAAGTAAACTAAATCCTTCATGTGCAACTTTTATTTTATTTATCTGCTGTGTTAGATTTAAGAAATTACAAAAACAATCTGGACTGTTCATTAATACATCTACTACAATATACAATTACGATAAAAGTACAAATTCGAAAAGGAAAGAAATTCAAGAGCAATGTAAAATTGATAATCAAAATACGAAATGGCAAAGTTTTTATGAAAAATAAGAGATGTCAGACGTACATAAGATTTCCGGATTTCCATCCGAAACCAACTCGATCTCGTGACAATGAAACGTGTGCACACGCGCCCACGACCTCGCATGCAAATGCTGTGTAAAAGTCGCGTGCACTCGTGTAAAAGCGTGACGCAAGCGTAAAGCACACGTGAACGTAATGATGTCGAATGAAATTGGCATATACACATACTGTCTTGTAACGAAAGCAACAGATTTGAATATAAAAGACTTTGCACTTCTAATGATTTCTTGCGACACATGCGGATTACGCGTTCTCCTTTTGGAATAGAGATTAGCCGTAAATCATTTACAAGAGCCGGTAAATAGCTTATTTCACGTAGGATTATTTGTATAAGAATGTATCAAAAGATTTTAACTGACGATATTTACAAAGTAATAGTCTTTTAAATATATTAGTTGCTTATGGTATTTGTTCAATAAGCTCCTAGTAACTCAATTCGTTTAAGAAAATAAGATGATTCACATTTCTATTTCAAGCTGTTTTATCTAAATTGATGGTAATTAAAGATAGAGCATAATAGTTAGTTAGCAATGTTTTACAACGAACTTTATAGTTTTCGAAGCAAATACGATAAAACGTTTCTGGACAGATAGAGTGTACACTCAGAGTGTAAGCTTTTTGGCCAGGATAAGATCGACCCCGCCCTACTGTTTGAAGGTCGGGCAAATATTGGAGAAAAGGAAGGAACCTTCAGGACCCTTCAATCGTGCGAAGGAAACGGAAAACTGATCGATATAACCTCGATATCGAGTATCAACTTCAACCTACAACAATGATAGTTGAAGATTCAATCCGATAAAGGAGAGGAGCCGATTATAACGTTATAATATAAGCTCCACTTTATTAAAATAGAGCTGAATACATGTGCGATAACAATCGTAATAATAATCGCCGATCCAAAAATTCAATTGAACAAAAGCTTTTAAATTTTTTAATTGTATTTTCTTAAAAATCAACATATACTCGACAACTATTAATTTTCCAATCCAATTCGCCAATCTTACATTCGATCTAAAAAAAAAAGAAACCAATTATAAGCTCGATTCTCCACAACTTCCATTCTACGAAACCAGGGAGCCCAAATTAACCAACACCATCCTATTAATCAAGAATCCTCAGAGGAATGGTCAAACGCAGAAACGAAACCCGAAAGAAACCATCGCGGAAGCGTCGAATCTAAAACGGAAGGGGTGGTGGATGCACGCGGGGTAGGAAAAGCACGTTCCCGATCCGTAACGAAGCCATAGATCCAAAAGGGGTTGCGATGACGCCAGCACGATCACAGGGACGCGCGAGATTTCGCGCGTGAGTGTGCTCGAAGAGGAACGATCGGCAGTCTCGTTCGGCTCGTTGAACATAAATCTCGTCTCCCAGTGGACGATGACCCGTCGCGCTTATTTATCATCGCTCTTCTCTCTGTTACGGCTTAACACTAATGACAACCCGATATAGTTTCCAACGCAACTTTCACTAATGACCGGCTGTTTCCATCGAGAATTAACAAAATATCATTTTTTCTATATTTCTAAAGAAACTCGATGATCTTGGATATATAAGAAGTAAGTGGATAGAAATATGTAATAAGCGATATTACAAGCTAAAAAAACTTCGGGGCAGAGAAGATTCGAATTTTTTAACGCCAGTATGACATCACCAGTCGTCATAGTATTAACTATGCTTCAACGCGTTCACCATAAACGGGACTCGATGACTGTGCACGTATGACACCATCATCGTCGTTACACGAGATCAACAACAAAACAATAGTACCCTGAGCCTTTTACCGAGATAGTATGCCACGAACGTTATCAAAGGTGGGATCATTGACTATTAGCAAAAGCAACTTGCGCAATAAGATTATGCCCAGAATTTGTCATCGACGCATCTGCGTCATTATGAACGTTCGTAGTGTATCTATATGCCTTGTGAACTGCACGAGGTGATAGAATAGCCCATAAGACTGTTTAGCCTGTCAATAATCGTTATCGACACACTGCTGCCAATAAATTGTTTTCAACCGATAAACCGTACGTATTCTTTCGAAATTTTGCTCGCCGATTCAATCGAGCTATCCGAAAACGAGCGATCAGGTCAGATCGTGAACGCTTCGACCGAAAGCAGTTGATTTGAAAGCGAATTATTTTGGTATTGATATCTTGGTTTGCAACTGAATTGAACATGGAATGAAAGAGATTTCTCATTATAACAAATTCCTTTCTTTCCTTTCTGTTCTCTGACTCTGTATGATACGATGAAAATTAATCGATTAATTAATTTGAGTATGCTACGTAATTGAATTTATTTTGTTAGATCGCAGGAGGCTAGTATAGTCCCCTTCCTTTTTTTTTTAAATTTAGCGTATTGTATATGGCAGTGATTAAGCTGATGTAACGCGAATTTTATTGGTTAATTAATTTCAGTACCTACGTTATGTGATTGAGAATTTTTGTTATATTAAAAAAGAGCTAGCACATTTTTCGTTCATTTCTTTAAATTTAGCACAGTTGGATGTGACAGTTATCAAAAGCGGCTCGGATTCTCGACGAATCACTGTCGAAAATCTGTCACAAGCCCCCAGGCAGAGAAAACTGATATGCCACTCATTGTTCACCGAATATCAGTCTGAAAAGAGTTCTCGCCGCGGTTGTATAACGTCACGGTAGATAATCTCGCCACTGCTATCTTTTCGCAAATAGCAATAGCGATTACCTGAATTACAGTACGTGTGTCGCGGCGATGACTTTTATTGGGCTCTTGTATAATAGCTATAAAATATATTCAAGAAAGTAGTACAGCTTCAAACAACTTCAGGAAAGTACTCCAATTTCAAACAACTTCATGATAAAATACGCAATAACTTCAATTATTTGAACTACTTCGTTCTAATTTGCATTTTAATGAATATCTAACTATACCAATTATCTCTTAGGAAATACATTATTGATCAAGTTGTCAGTAAATAACATGAACAATCAATATGTCATTTATTTACTTGACAAAGGTCTCTTAATCGATCAACCTTAGCAAGTAAATTAAAATTGCCTTGTCACCTTTCCTATTTGGTAAAACACTCTGTTCCTCGACGATTCCTAAAAAACTTTCGTACATTATAATATAATATCGTTTAAAATAAATTAAACGGATAAAAAAGCAACAAATACAGTATGCAAAGATCGCAAGTGTTCCATGTTACGCAGTAACGAGCATTTAATTGTAAAATCCTTTCAAAATAACTTTTCGATATCCGTAAGCCTGGTAAATTTGTATGACTAAAGAATTTGTTTAATACGAATTAAATAAAATAGAGAAGCAATGAATAGAATTGATAACAATAATGGAGAAGAAAAGGGCAATACAAGACGGGGAGGAACGACAATAAGGAAGCACAGCAAGGAGGCAAAACCCCAAAACTTGCCATAGTTTTAGAGACAGATTATATAATGGAGTGCAATATAATAGAGTGGATAAGAGGGGGGGGGGTTAGATATATAAAAAAAGAGAGATAGACAAGGAAAAGAGTTTAGATAGATATAAGGGAAAAGGCAATAAGGTGATAACGCCATAAGACTGATAGGATGTAAAAAGCGTAATACGTAAACGAGATGTAAAACCGAAAGCTCGTCCAAAGAAGAAAGGCACGGACTATGTAATAACAAATAAATAAATAATAATAGAGAAGCAATGACTTCCATATTGTTCGAAGACGAGCGTACGTCGGCCTCTCTGTTTCGTCGACGCGGCAGCCGCGGAAACAATAAATAATCGAGGCAAAATTATTACGGGTCATTCGCTCAGGCTTCTTGATCCGTACAACCATTAAATAGTCGCGCTTTTCTCGAACTGGACTCTAGAGGATTTATCGTTAGGTGGAACGGCCTGCTATCGCTCCGCGATTCTCACACTGTCGCGCGTTCATCGAAGCTCGCGAGGTTCACTGATAACGAAAACAATAGTCCGCGGAACAGATAGTGATATTCTCTTTCTCTGTCTTTCAGACTGCATATCGGATTCTTGGCAAGTGCTAAAATTACTTTGTGTTGAATCGAAATGACCCAAAAGGTCGATCAATCGCTCGACTTCGCTCGCGCGACGCGGACTTTACTTTTCCCCTTTTCCGCGATGTTCTACTTGGCGAAGTGTTTCTCTCTGACTTTTCCGTGCTATCTTTTTAAATTAATTTTCATGTGAAACCTCCTGCACACAGATCGATATTAAAATTGAAAAGTAACAAAAATTCAGAAATTTAAGTTACAAAATAATGAAAATAGTAAACTTTTAGAAATAAAAATGACAGGTCTGCAACTGATTAATTATAAAAGTTTTAAGGATCAGCAATCGTTCACAGATACTTTGAATCTTAGATTTCCGAAGTATATTTTCTTCGTGAACTGATCAATGATTGAACAAATCAAGACACGTGCATTTATTACATTGTGACGTTGATAAATTCACAAGTTCATCATGATCTATCGTTTTTCTAGAAAACAATTAATAAAGTTACAAAGCAAAAAGTTCTGCAATCAATTAATCTTCATGTTTCCTCGAAACTCTGCAGGGATCTCACCTTTCACCTGTGATACTCGAACATTGCGCTAACAGAGAATCCTATCGACTTTTTTCCTGTCATTTAGTCGAAGAATGTGTGTTGCCTTTTAGCAAGTCAAAGTACTCTGACTAATTACCAGAATCACATTTTACTTATTTCTACAATATCGTATAAGCTATACGAACGATACGAGCTATGTACATGATTTACACGCCATTAGTTGATAGCGTTTTTCTCGTAAACGATATATACGAGAAAAAATGAAAAAGGAAAAACATGAATGGTTGAAAATGAATTATATATTCACTATAATATCCTTTTCGCAAGTACAAAAATGCATGTGCGTTTTGCAGCTGCGTTACTTTTTTTTTTAATGGAAGTTTTCTTTTTTCATTTATAGAATCCTTTCGCTATTCAACGAAAAAAAGTATTAGGGTAACATGATCGAAAAACGAATAGTTTAAAAGACTTTTAACTACAATTTTGTAAGAATATCATATGGAAAATGAGAAAAGACGTAACGCAGTACTCTTGTATTTATATTTTCTTTGTCTTACGTATGATAAATTCTATAAAATTTAAGTTACAATATCTTTTAAACTAACCAGTTTTCCACCAAGTTACCCTAACACCTCTTTTCGTAGAATAACAAAAGTCATTAAAAAAAAATAGCGTAGCTGCAAAACGCACATGCATTTTTGCACTTGCAAAAAAGATATTATAGTTCACTTCGAATCATTTGTATATTTGCACCTTCATGTATTTCTTATGCTTATCGTTTATGAGGAAAACACTGAGAACTTATATCGCGAACATCTGACTAATCCCAACATACAAGAAGAATTTTTTGTTACATTTTCCACAAATATATTCTTTTTCCTTTACCTGGGATTTATTATGCAATAAATGGAATATACTAATTTAGCTAGTAAACGTATGTTGGACGATGGATGGCACCACAGAAATCATAAAATAAAATTAAGTTCTTTTCCAAGGGACGATAAGTATTAGGTTGTCCGGAAAGTGTCCTTCTTTCGCAAACGTGTTTTTTACAACAGTGCACCTTCATACAAACGTGAAACCAAGTGTTTGAAATGTCGCGGTGTTTATCTCGGCAGAACAAAATAGATCGTACGTAATTCGACAAAATAATATAAAACAAAAAACGTTGTGCGTCTATTATTTACTCATAAAACGGAAGAAACTTTTCGGACAACCTAATAATGTGCAATAAATTACAAGCTGTTGATTATTTTCTTTAAATAAGAAAGCGAAATTTATCCTACGATTCGAGTTATAATATCCAAGTAAATTACAAGCATCTAATTAAATTAAAAGCAGAAAAATAAAAAAGAACAAGACACGTAGATAACTCTCTTCGTTCGTTTCTGGCGCGTATTATTTCGTAAGCATCGGATTGTTTTCTGGTAGCGCCGGAGAAAAATTCGCAATTAAACGTGTAATCATGCCACGTTAAGTTATTTCCGCCTTGAACGCAACTTAATTGCCCGCGATAATGGATTCGACGATCGTTGTTGCAATCGTTCCAAGAAACATCATTCTGTTGCGAGATTTTCGACGCGCGCCGACGCGATTCAACCGGAAAACGACTTATCGATCGTTTTTCACTGTTTTCATTTCGAAATATTCGATTCATCGTTGCGTGTTCCGCGCCCAACATCTTTACGTTTGCATAAGTTATCGGCGAAACGAGACGGTGCAAATAGAGATTAACGGTCGCGAACAGAAGTCACGTGTGAGACTAGAAAAGCAGCAGTGTCGGCGTCGTTAGTATTAGTTATTATCTGCCGACCTTCTTTCGCAGAGAACGCTGTCATCCAACCACACTTCCGATCCCACTAACTGCAAACTCAAAGAGCATTTCGATGATTCTTCTTCATTTTACCAAGCTGATATCTATGCAGGAAATACATTCGATGAGAAACGAGAACTCGTTTAATTAATTGCAGATTCAAAGTACATTTTGACGATTCTTCGATGATTTGACGAAGCGACGAAGCAATAATATTCGAGCTGAGACAAGTGTAAAAATAATAGATCGAAATATATGTGCATGAAAGTAGCTGCATGATTTTATTTCATATTTAAAGAAAGCAACAATTTTTCTATGTTTAATCCACATTCATTTCTCATTTTTCCAGTTTAGTATATTATCTCTGTAACATAATACGATATTCCATGGCTAAAATAAAGCCAGACAGACTAATTATCATGGATACTAATTTAATAACTGTACAATAATAGGTAGACTGTAAATGTTTATGGAAAACATAAAGGTGCAAAATTGTACGCAACATGCAAGGATATAGAAAACATGCAAAATAAAATAAGCTTAAAATAAAGTGAAGTATGTAAAATAAACTTGTTACAATATGTGTAATGTATATACTTGTCCTTGTTTTAATTCCAAGATCTCGTAACCTTCTGATTTGTCTCTCTTAACTTTTCTTATCAACTCATCTGATCTTTATTGATTTTTAACACGATGATTATAAAACGGTCCAATTAACAAGTTAATTTGATTTTCATTACGTATATAAAATCACCGATTCATCAAGCCATTTTTGAACCGTAATTCGCTTTAGTTCCATTTAACTTGGAAAACATCGATTCTTTGACTGCTGTTATTCTATACGCACGATATACGGGTACATACCTGATCTATCGTCATCTAAAGGTAACATCTCGCCAGTCTATACGTACCTGAACTATCACACGACAACGATTCGCTATATGAAGTTATAAGACGGAGTGCCCACCTGCCAATCAAACGAAACACACGACACGTGATTCAAGTACCGTGTAAAGATAACAAAAAAAAAGCGAATTTTGGATAAGCACGATGCAGAGCAGATTAGCCCTAGTGTTCGGAGCAAGTGAAGCGAAATGAGATTACTTTTTCATACGTTCAAACTTATCGAAGCAAAATTAATTAAGCAATGCGATAACATCCATTAATTCCCGACAACCTGTCGTCTGAATTCGCAAATACGTTCAAGAATCTACGTAAAGTAGATGGAACCGAAATGGAACTACCAATAAGCGTTCATAGTTCGCTAGGAACGATTTATGACAGTCTGCCAAAAGATATTTTGGCCACCATCCATGGCAAGTAATCAGCCAAGGAGTTGTTTGATAGTACGGCAACTTCGAGAATTGAGACAGTCGTGGGAATCGAAAGCACGATAGTTAATTAGATTTTGTATAAAAGATGTTGGTAGCACACCGACAGCGTGAATGCGATGTATTTATTTATTAAAATGTAATTAATTAATTTTGTAATTGTAATTTATTAGTGTATAATCCTCGATGAAGTGATTCATATGTATGAATCGTACGTACCTATTTAATAATTAGTATAATAATACTACCTATTTAATAACAATAATAATATATCTGTGAATTTTTGATAAAAATGTGTAGAAAGAATCTCGAAGCCAAGGTTTTGTCACATCGATAATGAAAACACCATCGAAAACTGATCAATGTCGAAACATCCCCTGACCGTAAATTAACAGCCAGCAATACATTTAAACGTGTTTCGTAATCATTCCCAGACCAGAAGCTCATCGCGTCGATTTGTTACGACACGTTAACGGACTTTATGTTATGTAAAATGTTAATTAATACACGACCGGTGCACGATACACTCGTTGCTTCTTTTAACAAACAGAGACTAAAAAAAGCCACGTGTTTCTCGATGGATCAATGTTCGAGAACAAAGCTTCTCTATATTCAGAATCTATGTTTGAACGTTTGAATAACATCTCTTAGTATTTGAATACTTGACCAAAGAAATTAGACCTTTTTGATTAAAAGGGAAGGCACCTCTACCCTCTTGGTGCAAATATTTGCCAAGCAAATTTGAGAATTTTTTATTCGATTATCGAAAGTCTACAAAGTTTCTTCAACAATTTCGGAATCCAAATGTTCGATATAGATCAGAAGTAGATCCATGTTTGCCTCCAAAAATCTTTAGTTTCAGAATTAGCAATGTGGTAGAGCCTCCCTTATCCGAACATCCGTTATAAACGTCTATTATTACGTGAATGTAATATATGCCAGATATATTCTTTTTCCTTCGTTCGATTGAGTAAATTCTGATTACAAGAATTTCTTTCTAATTATCGAAACAAAATACGACGTAATTAAAAAAACCCAAAAATGACGTAAGTGCGACAGAATTAGTAAAAACACACGATATTGGAAATGCCATAATCGCAAATATTAGAAAACAAGAACACGATGTCAAAAATTATCTAAAGCACGTAGATTCTCTGCAGATGCTGGCAACGGTAAGAAAACCTTAAATATACCGATGTAACGAAATGGTTTCATTGCGATAAAGACGATAATAATGACGATTTTATACAAATGCAAACAGCAAACGAAAATGCTGATGGAGAAGCGCCTTGTTATATCGAGGCATTCGTGACATTCGAAAAACAACTTGGATGGTTCGAAGTATGACAAGAATGTAACTCTATGCACTTACCTATGTTGACAAAATTATGTAACTTAACAATCAAAAAGATATTGGATACGTAAATATTTAAGGAATCTGTCGATTAATCTTAATCCGTATTTGAATAAATGAAATTTCGTATCAGAAAATTAATAGTTCTATTATTCGAAAATTTCATTGTCCCAATAGTATTATCCGTCTACTAGTTTACATAAGACGGACTCTATTATAATTAACGATAGAGCTGATAACGCGATGTACCTTCCATTTTCGAAAAGAATTTCCTTTACATCGAAGCTCAACTCGAAATAAATTTTTCTACCTGGCACAAGTAGCATTTCGAGACGATATTGAAAACGACCTTGAGACCGCTTACTCTTGTCGTTTAATGCTTCTTTCGACGTCAATCGTATATAGGAGAGTCGGTGACCCAGGTCTATCACAGTCGATGGTAAGCACCGTCTCGTCAGACGTCTTATCGCAGTTGGTAGACAATTATTCTTAAGAGTGAGATATGTTAACGACCTTGACGATCGATTAGGAACGAATTTCTATTAACTACCACGCAGTTTATTCCCGTTATCGTCGTTTTCCTATTCAAGATCGTTACGATGTTGCGACGTCTGTCGAATTATCGGCACGAATGTTGTTATGTTTCACGTATTCTTAATGGATCTAGTCACGCGGCTATCGAGTTGATGTCCGTTTTTTGACGAATCTAACTCCTCTTATTACTAGTAGGCTATCCTGCTAATTTCTGCATTCTTTACTGTATCTGATTTGAAGGCCATGTATATAGCAATATAGAGTGAACCACGTAACTGGACCCGGCTGTAGCTCCGATTTCGTCGAGGACAGAGGAAAAACGTACAGAGAAAAATTGAATAGCACGATAAGATGCATGTTCGCGAATTTTACTCGCTTTTTTTTAGTATGCTTCGATATACCGGAAAAGTATAATTCCATTCCTTTTTCTAAATGCAACTCTATAATTTTGTATTAACCATTCGATGCATTGTTTAATATTCTACAAAGAAGTGTTAAGGTACTTGCGTCGAAAAATATTTACTTTAAAAGATATTTTAATTGCAGTTTTATAGAACTTAGCGTATGACAAACAAGGACAAACGTAAAGCGGAATGCTTGTGTTTATGTTTCTCTTGTCTTTTATATAACAAATTTACTGGAACGAAAAATCAAATGCCTTTTAAACTAGGCATTTTTCCATCAAAGTACCTTAATACCTTTTCCTAGAGAACTGAAAGATGAATTGAATGGTTAATAACAAACTATAGAGTTCCATTTAAAAAGAACAGCGCAATTGCACTTTCCCCGTGCATACTAAATTGTTGCATAAAAAAGAAAAAAAAAGGGTAGCTACGAACATAAATCTTAGCATGTCATTTCTCTCTGCAAATTCTTTTTATTTTCAACGAAATCCGAACTACAACCCGATCCAATGGCGTGGTTCACTTTGTATATTTCAGATATTATACAAATATACTTGGACATATATATTACATACCATGATGTTCGTGTAAATCACACGTCTTTTGTTAAAAATAGCAGCTAATGGATTTTCCTCTGTTCTGTAGACTTCAAAAGATCAAACGTAAAAATACAAATGCGTCGCAGACACAGTGATGCAGAAATTGTATCAGTTGCTTCTTCATATTCTTCTAATTTACAATCAAGAAAAAGATCCTTGGACGAGTTAACATTTATTAATGTTGTTAAATAGGAATACCTGTGAATCACTCTCCTTGTCCTATCTTTTATCCTTTTCTCTCACTGCTCTTATATCCGATTATCTTCATACATATGTATAACTGTTACTACGATGACAGCACAAAATATCTCTAAGATCAAAACGAAAGACACGTGTCGAAATTTACGTGGACATTAAATTACGGAACTATAAGAAACAACAAAAATCGACTTTCGACGATTCCAAACGACGAGCTTTCCAAACCAAACATGTTAGCATCGAATACCAAGGCAATCGAAAATCCTAAAAATCTTCTGGACCACTTAACTTTACAAGAATTCAGCCAGACCATTAATTTCAGGGAACAAATGTCCCAGTGTGAGTGCTTTATAGCATACTTAAATCATTATCTCACATTAAAAGTTAACTTTATTAGGATTTTCGATAAATACTAAATGATATACAGGGTGGTTGGTAACTGGTGGTACAAGCGGAAAGGGGGTGATTCTACGCGAAAAAAGAAGTCGAAAATATAGAATAAAAAATTTTTTTTAATTTTTTTTTTTTTTTAATTTTTCCATCGAGACAACGATCTACAGTGAGATCCGTTATAACGTACTGCACGCGTACCGAGCGAAAATTCAAAGTCGATTTTCTCGAAAACAAAGCCTCAAACGAAAAATTTTTATTCTATATTTTCGACTTCTTTTTTCACGTAGAATTACCCCCTTTCCGCTTGTACCACCAGTTACCAACCACCCTGTATATTAGATAATTGTAATTTTCATTTACCTGTATTATTAAATATCCTGTGACATTTCTATATGTACGAATAACTGTTTTTGTGCATATTGGCATTGATTTTATGTGATTTTTGCATTCCATTTGTGATACTTTTATTGCTTCTCGGATCTCCTCGTTTTTGGTTACTTTCTAAGTTTCTCCGTGTCGGTCATAAAATTTTTAGCACCAAAAGAATCGTGTACAAAGAAATATAAAAAATTGTTCAACATACGAGAGAGAAAGATATCGACTTATTACAAGGGAAAGGGTTCGAAACGCGATGACAATGACGATACAAGCATCGATATTAAAACACGATATAGTCGGTCGATAGAAGCACGAATCGGCTTCGTTTATCGCAGATTAAGTCGAACGAGCACTTCGAATAATTCACTTCGCATTTATCAAGCGAAATCGTCGCTCTATTAATTAATGTCTAAGGAGAATCGAGAAAGATACGCTCTAATCGTTGCCTGCTGTCGAAGCGCCAGAAAAACTCGAGTCTTTTTAACGACTGCAATTGGCCTTATTAATCCGAGTCAAGCACATACTTTGACCACGACCCATCTTCATCTCTATCTTGACGATCCGCTGTTGCCTTACGACGAAAATGCGTCGCGGCGAAACGTTTTGCTTCTGGCTAATCTTGTGTAACAAGTTACATGACACGGCGTAAATTTTTTATCAGTCAGCCGAACGATGGTTATGTGAAGAGCTAACAACCATAATAGTGTAGGTTGGTACACTGTTACTTTTTTAATAAAATAGCATTCCATCGCTGAATCCCGTTACGCAGAAATTAAATGAATGGCAAAAAAGAAAAAGAAGGAGTACGCAAATTATCTGGCGTATTAATATCTTTCGAATGTCTGATTGCATAACCGCGATGCAAGCTTTTACGTTAAATTTTCTTGATGACGCGAGAGAAGAGTGTATACTGGTTAAGTCTTGATAGAAGGGTCAGTGCAATGAAGTCTAAGTTTTGGAGCAACATTTAACAGTATTATTCAGTTTGATATAATAAGAACGCAGCCATTAAGCAATGTCGTATTTCATCCTCGCTGTTCATTCTGCTTCGTTCAGAAGCGTAACCCCTAATTGCTTCAAATATGGTGTTGCAAAGTGTTATATACGTTTGTGTATGTGCATATATAATATAATATAACATAATCAAATAAAATATACATTTGAAAGACTTAACTATGCAACACCGAATCCGATCATTTTGATTATTTTCGCCTTTGCATTATTTTGGTATACTCGTTATTAGGTCTTCGATACTTAAAAACTGATAACTATATTTAGCATTATGACACACAGAATTAAATTCTCTAAATTCTAGTGCGTGTTAATTACATTCAATTACTTTCCATAAATTAGAAACTCCAGTCTCTCTAACCAAGTCGGTATAATATCTAATATTTTCAATGGAAATTAAAAACAATGAAAATTATGTAGAATTTAATTCTTTAAATTTAATTAAACTAAACGACAATTTAATTAAAATAATTCTGGCTAACATTCGAATGGAACGAAAGCGGAAAGCGATCTTTCGAGGTAGTCCGGGCGAAGTCGCCGTTCGAACAACACCGGTGCCCGAGGACATTATGATATTTCATATTTTCTCTTTGCTCGAAGCATGAATTCCAAGAAGGTAGCGACAAGGTCGATTGAAACGCGCTGTACGAATACGAAAGAGAAACACGAAGGGTGAGTTGATCGTTCATGAACAACGCGAAACTGGTTTTCCCCAGTAACTACCAATTCCTCTCGGATTAAAGGGGCCACTAACGTCTTGTATTGCACGAAAGAAGTCTATTATTATCAGACTTTCCTGGTTGAAGTAGAAAAAACAAGCTGGAAACCGCAAATGAGCTTAACTTCCGCTTTGCACTCGATGTATATCGTAGAAACTGATTTAGCTACATAAATATGAAGCTGAATATGCATATGACATATTTACGAATCAAACAGCAAATGCATTCCTGCTTCACGACGTCCGAAATTTTGGCGAGCCCGTGAAACGCGCTTAATGTTCCGCGGGAGATTTTGAGATCCGGCCAGATGTGAAAAAGCTGAGCAAGATCCGCTCGAATTCGAGGGTTCCTATATACGTGCTATGTATTTAGTTTATCGCGAATCGCGTTATTAATCTCACAATAAAATTTCAAATAGATTGCGGATCCCCTTTAGCCCGTGGATCGATGCGTTATCAATAGGATTTAACCCTGTGGAAATCGTAGTTGATCTGACAGATACATAGGTAGATACATGTAAAATCTTTTTATGCCCACTTGTATTTTTAGAGAGACACGTTTTAAAATTTACTGACAGAAGATAGCTCGTGATACGAGTAGACTGCAAATGTTTATGTAAATTCATATTTTTACGAGCGCACATAGATACAGAGAGTAATAGAGCATAACCATAGAATACAAATGAATGATAGAATAATCTAAATAAAGATTCGTGATTAGCGGGAAATATCACATAGATAGGTAAAGAAGTCCTATTATATCAACTATTCATCCGTATGTTTACGTAATCAGTATATATGTAATATACATATTCTGCACACATATGTATATATATATATATATATATATACATATATTATACATATAGTTATCATACAACTGTACTATATGCCTAGCTAAAAGCATCCAATGCATACAAGAAATTCCACCTTGAAATTCCCCTTGCATCGCGTACTTTGCCAGGAACCTCTCATTTGATGGGAACGAGTATAATTTAATCGTCGCGTCGATTCGTTGTTATTCGTAAATATCGCATAAATAACGTCGGCGTAACATCGACTTCTTATAAAAACTCGCGATAACATCGATCGACGGCCGATTGAGCCGGAAAAATATATGCATCTCGAGCAGCATTACGCATGTATAATTGCAAAAACAGGAAGAAGAAGGAAATGGATTGGTCTTGGGTATATGTAAATAAACACAAAAACCAAATCATCTCACGATCCAACGGAGCTCGCTTGTGACGCAAATCTACCCCCCTGGTGGCATTCTCGCGATGATTTCATGCACATTCGCGATTTATTCGATATATTCTATGAGCGTGGCGTGGCAGCGGAACGGCGTATCGCGAGAACCGTTCTCCTCGTTCGACCGCGATTACTGACACATTCTTCATTCGTGCAACATTTTATGAACGAACGTGCTTTCCGTCGCGACAACGGTAGCCGGACTCGTGCGAAAAGGCGAGAGAAAGAATCGCACCGGTTTCCTGATAATCGGTTCAATGCGCTGAAAACCGAGAAAAATTCGAAACGTTACATAAGCGATCACGCTCCGTTCGCAAACATGCCCTCAAAGTCGATCGATCTTATTGGACTGCGACATATGGAATGTCTGTTTTTTAGGTCGCGTTGAACGATAACTTTATCGGTTCTAGCGATCGTACGCTGGAATCGAAACATTTTCGTCAATGAATCGCGAAATTACGGACTGTCTCGAGGAAATCATCGAATTTTTATATTTTATACGCTTCTGGATGTACAGTAAGTCACGAAAGTACTCGAGTACTTGTAGAATCCTTTTATGAATATATTGCGTGCATTATGAATGTGTTGCGAGTTATGTGAAACTTTTTTAAACTACGTTAGCACTATAATAATATCACGAATTTCAAAGAGATCTAGTAGAATACATAGAAGTTATGAAACGTTAACCAGAGGAAATCAAAATAATATTATAGAAATCACAGATATATTTTATAAATGTTCATTTTAAACTTTTAATTAGTATCGAAGGTAGTTTCATTAGAAAATAATATAGAAATATTTGAATAACCTCTGTCAAATTGGTATATATTTGTACTAATATCATGTAACTGCTATCTACATTGTTCTATTTATTTCAGACTTTACCGATATAATCGTGACAATCTATCGTTACAACGATAACGAAGTTTGAAAATGCTTTATTTAACACGCATAATATATCCGTCGTAGATCCCTATCGCAAATAACAACAAATATTGATATAATTATATCACTCGCTATATCATTCCTCTCTCCATTTTTTAACGCGTTGATCTTGAATTTTGAAAAATGAACGTTTGCACGTTTAGCATATCTTGCGAACTAACGTAGATAACGTTCACGTGTTATCACACCATGCACAAAGCATGGTAAAGTAACTAATTGATGCGAATACTATAAAACCGCGTGAGAATCGCCTTGCGATTATTCGAGGAAAAAGTAAGTTTCCTCTGTTTGAAGCTAGAATGCCAATTGTTCTCGAAAGGACACGAATCGATAGTTAGCATTATATAACATTCTCTTGATAAATACGTATACCAGAATCCGATGATGTTCGAAAATTGACTGGCAAATAGATAGCGTATTGAAAAGCAACAGATTATTTAGATTGTTGCAAAAATAGATGAGAAATGAGAAGAGGCGAAAAGTTCGGATTGAAAGTTGCGCGATGCATCAGTATAATTCAAACGTTGATAATACAACGATGATATCAACACTGGTTACGTAACATTTCGCGATACTTGCGATTTAACAAGGGGAAAATCGCATTTTAAATGGACTCGATATGTTTGAATATTATAAAACAAATGATAGTGTTTGTTACATTAACCAGCGAATATGTTAAATGTAAGTGAACAAAGAAAAAAGGATTTTATCGAAATTCGAACGCGTTTCTCATGACGAATGTGCATACAGATATGCCGCAGTCTATGCGTCAATTAATTCGATAGCACGATTTTCCTGCTAAATGTAACCCCTGGGATAAACCATGACGAGGGCGATAGTATCTAAAGAGGTGGCGTCGGGCGCCGCGGCGCCAGTCGTCCCTCTGTGGTCAGGCAGAAATTGTAGGCCAAATGAAATGCAGTGGACAACCAAGAGAAAAAAAATAGAGGAGTCCGATCGTACTGGTCTCTCGAGTGAATTTCCAATTGGAAACTCCAATTGGAACCTAACTCTTTTATTGTTACCTAATGAATTTTTATTTGCCTATGGAAAATTTGAAGATACAAAAATGCAAAGAATACGCGTGATATGTAAAAATATATAAAATGTCCAAAGTATAGTACTCTCTATAATATTCAGTAAATAAATAAATCTCTCTTATTTTACAGAGGGTTACAATAGTGAATATTTTTTCAACTGTATGATGTCACCTACGTAAATATTTCATTAGAGTTATTATTAGATACGAATGTTTCAAGAGCATACCGACATCGCAATTCAAGATAGAATGTTTCTACCAAAGAAAATTGATAATACTGTAAATCTATCAATATGTATAGAGGACATAAAAAGTTGGTATATCTAAAGTAGTATATCTAGTAAGAAAGTACGAAGGAAGCGGTTTGGCCGAGAATTGAGAATGGGAAAGGTTGCATCGGGCGAGAAGGTGGCACCGCCATAAATTGTTAAGATCAGTGTAGATTGACGGTGATTGAGACTAGATTACAAAGACCTTGAGTCGCTTAACACCCGATGCTGGATTCATTGACCGTTATTCCTCCGAGAAATTTTGCCGAGGCTCGGCTAAAAACGCAAAACGATCCTGGCCAGGTCCTTGACAACTTTTAGGCGTATGATAATTTGCCGGCGTGTGCATTCGCATCCAAATATCCGAATTAAGCCTCTCCAACTCCTCGAACAAAAATATTGAGATACCAGGCTAATAAAGTAATTCGACAAAAAAGGACATAAGTAGAAAAAGAAGATGGATAAAAAGGGAAAGAAGAAAATAAGGAAAAAAGGGATGATAATTTGCTGATCTTTAACTGTATTAGAGCGTTTCAAAGTCTTTTCGAAAGTCTTTGCTTTGTATTTCTGTGTGAATTTTATTTCCAAAAGAAGACACAAAGATTTTTGGAATGTTCTAATAGAAATCTTTCATAGAATAGAAAGTAATAGGATGATCGTTACAGCAAGAAAAGTATGCAACACAAGTAAACCGTTGCATCAGTACACGTCGATGAAATGATTATTATTGCTCAAATGGGTCTGCTTCGATATTAAAACGCTCGTTTAGATTCACTGTGCTAGCCGCGGCTCGTTCGTTGCCATCAATTAAACGAGTACACTGAAGCCAATACGTTCGTAGAACTTTGGACAATTTTGATAAGGACCCAATTGATTTATTTTCCTTACGTTCAATGTTCTTTGATTAATCTTGTTGCACGGTGTATTAATAACAATATAGTATAGTAGCTCATATGCAGTGTTAATCGAGGTAAACACTCGACGATGAAGCAATCAATGTTTAGCATTGCTTATATTCAACGATATAAGCAGAATCAACGTTTTTTCGTCCGTTTCGGCCAGCGTAGTATAGTATTTGTTGTAATCGACATTCATTCATTATTACCGCATATTTTATACTGTTTATCGAGTTATAAATTAACATATTAATAGTATTACTGCAACGTAATACCGCAAATAGTACTCCGTATCTTTGAAATTAAATCGACAAGGATACGTGTTTACTGAGTTCGCGAATAATTATTCTATTCTTTATCTTGTAATATTATGATATACTCGGATATTGTTTATCTTCCAATCTTGCTTTCGTTTTAACAAAATAAAAGACGGAAATGAAGTAATACACTAAAAATTAGAGAATCTATAAGTGAAAAATAATGACCAGATGCAAGAAATTGGAAATCCAAGTAAATTTAAAAATTTTCTACCGATAGGGAAATACGATTCGAAGGTTAAAATAGATACACTAGAACAGTATCGAGTATCTCTTGAAATCAAGTCCGTGAAAATGAGTTTTTTATCGGTAAATACACCGTAAAACTCATAGACAGAGAAAACTAGTCTCACTTCATTTGGCCACATGGATACCGTTACCCGATTCGAAAAATACCTGTTGACGATACGTGGACAACTACAGTAGCGTATATTTGACTATTGCGAGGTACAGATTTTACGATGGATGAAGTTTATATAACTACATAAAGTTGATATCGCCGTATCACTATCATATCGGAATAAAAAGAAAAAGAAGATGAATAAATGCTACAACTAGACCATGAAGTTGGTCAATGACCAAGATATTTCAACGAATAAACCATCATCATTAACTGGTATTATCAAGAAATTAAGAGACTTTCAAGGACATGATATCTGGTTAAATATACTTCTGGATATTGCAGACAATCATTGAAATTGTTATCATGCTCGCGAAGATCTGAAACTTTCGGTGTAAACCGAACTAGATAATAACCTACATTCAGAAGAATAAACAGACGATTGTAATTACTGAAAAGAAAGACATATGTATTTTAAAAAGCGTCAGGTCATGTGGCCCATCGAGCGTCGTTAACGAATGCGAATAACAATTAGAAGTCTTATCACGGGCCGAGCTCTATATGAACGGTCTTTTATTCTCGCTAAATTTAAAGACGTTCTTTCGTTCCTTCGATTTCCTTGGTGTTGTACAATAACTGTTAAAAAGAAGAAATTATGTAATTCATAAAAAAGAGGAATAACAAATTCATTATTTCTTCTGATATTATGCTAGTTATTTATATCGAGGATAGGAATAAATTTATATGGGATTTGAATCATAAAATTTTCAGCACATAAAGGGTTAATGTAATTAATAAGAAAAATCAATTTCAATATAAAATAGAAATTAAGTGATCGTTCCAAAATGAACGACAATTTGATGTTTGTGGTATCCACAAACTTGAAAGGATCTTGCAAACTTTCCAATTCACACGTTGTAAAAACCGCATGCCTTAAACTCGATCGATCAAGTTGTAGGTATACGATACGGTATGGAACGGAAAAGCGCAATACGAAGACAGAAATATCGCAAGGTATCGGACGCGAAATCAACTTGATGCGTTCCGCCGGGTTAAAAACATCGATCCGCGTCTTTATCGTCATGGTAACACGTGCACTTATACAATTATCCTTGTGTGAGGCTATTGGATGTATGTTTCCATATGGCATAGTGACGGTATGCATGCACACACTTGTTCACATAAGTGCGCCGATTACGTACGAACGTGTACGTACCTCTCCTCTATTTGTTATCTTACTCTATCTTCCTTGCTCTATTCTTATCACAACATGCTAAGAATGCATTTTCACGGTTTCACTAACACGCACTTTCCATGTGACATGCGCGAAACGAACTGGGATCTCGTTCGGAATAGTATTGAAATAATTTTATGATCGAGGATTCCGCTCAATTAAATCTATAAATATCTCGTAAAATTATCCATGTAGTTAAAAGTGTTTAGTCGTAGTACACAAACTATATGCATACTATTTTTAGAATACTATTACCGGTATATGTAGTGGCGAACACGAAAATATGATATATTTTCAAGGGAAGTGAAAGCAACTTTTGGTCGAACGCATAATAATATTGTATGAGATTAAAGCAAAACGAGACTATGTCATTAATGCGTACATATTAGTAATGCACATTGTGCGAAACAGGTTATACATACATACATATATATGTACTGGCGTGGATAACATCTAACGATTAATGTTGTGGATCTACATATATATACATATCATATACAATAATAGTTATATGGTGCACTCTTTCTAGTAAATCCACGCAATTAAATATTAATTAACGAATACTGTTGTGTAAGTGACTAACATTCTTGGAAGCTTGTTTACCTAGAAATAAGAACGTAACATATACAATTCGTTTTCTACAGGAAAAATGTAATTACTTGTAAAATTAATAGCTACGCAGTTAATGTGTAAAAAGGCCAATGTCTGACAAACTCTAACGTGATAATATTCTACGAAGATATGGTGTTTCATTTGAGTGAAGAAAACAACTATTGTTAAACGATAAAGACGATATTTCATCGTTAATAACAATGCATGTCAATGCAAGAGACGAAGTTCAGATCCATTGATAATAATCGTATACACATTCGATGTATAGTCAACATTTTCTCTTCATTCTCAAATTCACTTGAATTTGAAACCAAATGATGTTACTATCCCATCCCATTATTTAATTCATACCAAGGCTGAGTATTAGGGAAATAACTGAAGTAACAGAAGCAACAGTGAATCATGTTTACTAACACACACCAAAACGAAATGCATTTATACATGCAAGCGTGTGAGGCATCCATATTGAAAACAGCATAACCTCACTAGCTGCTTTGTAGCATGTATTATCCTTGGAAATAATATATAAAACCACAACATTCTATCTTAATCACGATTACTATTTAACTTAATGATTATTACTTCAACAAATTAGCCGCCATCTTAGTGGAGTAAACTACAAATACACGATTCTTAAAGTGTGCACGCTTTTGTACATAACCTTGAAACTGACACATTCCAATCACGTATTCTATGATTAAATTTCATAAACATAATACGAAATATTTTTTTACTCCAACAAATACATATTTTTTAAATACATATTTATCTTGACATTTTATGGTTTAAACATTTATGCTTCTATGAATTTTTGACACGCAAATAGAAGTATCGTTTACATTGAATACACTTTTGTTGGAAATTTCTCTTATATTTATTCACTAGATGTAAATTAATATCACGTAATTAATCTTCACATGTTCGGCCATGTTGTGTTGATACCATGGAAAACGATTAGAGGGACCGAGAACGCAGCAGGGCTATCTCGTCGACTGGCAGGCGAACCATTTCGCAAATTTCCTGGTATACCAATCTATCCACTTACCGGCTGTGGCTTTGGTGTTTTTCCCATGATGCCTCCGGTTCTTCTTCTCCGATAATCGGCCCTTCAGTAACATCGTACATGCACTTTATCACGATTTTTATCACTTGTCTTACACTGGCTACGCATTATTATTCACCCACACGGCAGCCATTTGCCCTCTACCTACTCAGCTATAAAGCCTGCCTCGACGTTTCGTTTAGCCTTTGGCTTTCGGCCATTCGACAGCCTATGACGTCATGTAGATCTTGGTGACGTATCTATGCTTTCCTTATATTTGAAACATTTAATTCTAAAATTATAAAGCTATGAGAAAATTGTAAGCAATTTGTTACGTGCAATATCTTATACTAAACTTGCTAGTACTTAATATTAATATAAGAAGCAACATTATTATTATAAGAATGTCATATATTTTTTTCACAATAAGCGGGGCCTTGTGATTCATTACAAATTAAGCGGCACTGGCAAGATTTTGAAATAATCTGTTTTATCGATGGTCGGTTATATCTAAATCATGAGCTATAAAGTCGCGGCGCCAAGATCTATGCATTATAAAAAAATTTTAAAATTTAAGTTAAAATAACTAACATTTTGTTAAATGAAAATTTATTAACATTTTGTAAAATTCTAATTTATGCTATATATCAAAGAGGAGCACTCAAAGGGAATTTGTAATAAAAACAAACAAACGTAAGTGCGTGTAGGTATGTCCGTTTACTTCACACAATCAGGTTCTCTTTCACAAACACATTTATCCGAACTAAAAATTGAACAAAGAATATTAAAGGCAATCAATATATCGTTAAGAAATTGGTTTCTCGCGATATATTTTTGATCCAATAAAAATTTATTTTGCAATAATGGTTTTGCAAGAATTGATTTGCTTCTTCGCACCACTATAAGACAATTACCAAAGCTCACAAGAAACCATACGTACATATCGTAACCGTATAATATATATATATACCATATATATATATATATACCATCGCGTAGAAATCTATAATATTTATATATCATAACGTAGATCGAAAAAGACAATCATAACATACATACGTCGGGCATCTATATAATAATTATACGAAATACATTTTGCAAAAGATCACAACAATTATGCAAAAATAGACGTTATTCGACACGTGTCATAACTACAAGAAAAATCAAAACTTTTCGTCTTTTTCTTGACATTGCAACACGTGCCGAATTAACCGCAACACTCAGCAATGTAGGTTACAGTTATATATTCGTCGACGTAAAAGTTCTAATGCTTCTTTTTGTCCTTTCAATCTCTGTTTTTTAATTAATTAATTTATTTTTTCTCGCGTTAACATTTCTGCAATAGCCCTTTGTAAAAATTTTTTGTGTAGTATCAATATCTAAGACCGTAGGATATCGGTTGCAATATCACTGCGACATATTTTCTTTTTACTCCTTTTATTTTGTGACGATACCGTGACCAAAGCTAAAAGTTTCCTTACATGTGCGGTATCCCCATTATATATATACGAGTATCTAAGAAGACCGAGGAACCATCAGCTGACTATTTCATTACGCGAAGGAAAATTTCTGTGAAAACTTTGCCCTGATACGGATTTTGTTATATTTTTAAATACTTCCAGCGATGATATATAATGCGAACGAAATTAAGGCCCCTAAGCCACGGTATCCATACAAGCATAGAGGAATCAAATATCTTTCGCTCCTCCTTTCTCTCTCTCACACTCTCACTTAAAGACTACACATTTTGACAAATAATTAAGTCATCACAGAAGCATCATATTATCATATTCAATTAGACTACATATTTCGTAAATGTTGTTGTTCTGTTAGCGCAGTAATATTACAATGATCGAGTACAAAATGGTTTTAAAGTTTTCAAGCCTAGTATAAAGCACTATTATATATATTATAAGTGTGCTTACATGTCGGCACGAACCATACACATATACTTATCATATATGTACTGTACTGTACACACATATGGTCGCAATTACCACTTACGATCTAATTGTAGCGGTAGTACTCTATGATTAATCTACGAATAAAAGCAAACTTTTTAACGAACAAAAGCAGAAACCAAAAACTATGTAAGAAAAAGATGAAGGATAAAAAGAGTCTTTATCAGGAGAAAAAATTTTTTAACGTTTAACTCCGATAATCACTATGACCTTTTTTGATTTCAAATATAAACAGAATAGTTTTTTAACGGGGTAATTAATGAAATAACAACATTGTGGGTATCAAAAGAAGGAAATGTACTGAAACAAGCATTATAAAAGTTGTAAAATATTAGACTTCAACATACACAATTGATCACAAACATATAAGATATTTTTAATGCCACCTTCTAGAAGATCCACAATCGTGTAAGTGGTAGGCACATTATAACTGAAAATATTTTACATGTCCTATCTTTCAACCGAGGTTAGGATTAGGTTAAGGTTAGGGCTTACGTCTATGTATTCGTGTACATTTAAAAAAAAGAAATGAGTGTAGTTAGATAAAGACAGTGATATTCTTTGCACGAGTAGTAAGTGGGAGAAAAATAACCAGTTAATTCCCCATAATATAAACGTTTCTTTGAATCATTTTGAATGTTTTATCTAACTGTAATAAAATAAAGCCGTTAAAATTGCAAATCTCTCCAACTACGATTAAATCGCTTGCATTAAGTTCCTTAATTTTCTTCCAGCGAACGAAAATGGCACCAAGCGTAATGGAGTCTCGTAAAGCACAGCGAGTGCAACTCCTTAGTTTTAGTTTATTTCAAAATTCAAACACGTAACTCCGACGATCTATTCAGCGAGTGACTGACTCTGCAAGCGGTAGTCAAATCCCGCTCTCCTCTTTCCCCAATTTTATAACGATGAAAAGGTATTTTAACGAGGATAGCGATCAAGAATGACGTTATGTTTACCCAGAACTGGCAGTTTCCTTTTCAGCGGGCAGGACAGATTGCTCGGACAGAGCTGCCTTATTCTGTCTTACCATCTCGGCGCGCCTCTCCTTTAGAACAAGAAAAATAGGAATGATATTTTAAGCGTAAATTTACGAGATTCAACTATTCTAAAATAATAATGTTTAAATGTTTCATGCTAGAGGTGATATTAAGCTAACATCCATCAGGTATAGTAGCTCATAAATGCAGGATCATGCTGAAAAGAAAATGATAAAAAATTAGATATATAATTATACATAATATAACTGAATTCCTATGAGGAATATTTTCTGCAACATAATATGACAAAGCACGATTAAAATTCATTGAACGTTCTAATGATAACCGTATGCCACTGAAGTTCATAAAATTTCTACTGAAACTTAATCAACGAAACGGGTATAATATAAGCCAATATCTCATGGTGGTAGGAGGTGAGAGACAATAAGAATATTGAATCAACAAAAAGAGGGCGAAATTACATGCTGGCGAATAGCCTGCACACGACGTTGAATCTCTCGCTGTCGGTTCTGCTCCGCAGTAGAAACCCTCTTGTCAAATTCGAACTTTTTCACCAGAAGTTCTCTCGTGGCGCACTCATCCGCCATCTGACGCACTTTTGCTATCTTCACAGTGTTCTAAACGACCATTTCAAATTCCCTTATTGGGTAACATTGTCGACAGTGTGTAAGAAAGGATTTCCACTAAGAAAACAACCAAGTTTGGAAAACTACATTCCCGTGTACTCGTGTTTTCAAAACTTGACCAAAACAGGTGTTACTTCTACAGAAGCGAGAAATCCTTCCTGGTAGTTGCCAAAACAATCTAATAGAAAACCCATAAAACTAATACCAAAGTCTAAGTTAATGCATAATGCATACGACTTACATGAATGCGCAGCTTCTCTTTCTGTTCGCGTTCAATATTCTGACGGCGTTCGTGAGCTTGATCTAACTTGCCTTGAATCTGAGATTCAAGTTGTTGCACACGCTCGGTTAGTCCTTGGCGTACGCGGGCAACTTGCTCCTCCTAATAATCAAAAAATGAGATTAAATAATATATAAAAGGATATTTTATTTTACTAATCAATAATATCGAAGACTGACATGTTCTTTTAGACGATCCAGCATCCTCTTAATATTCTCGTCCCGTTGAGCGGCGGCAGTTTTCAGCTTTTCTTCAACGGCACAACGAACCTCCTGAGTCTGCTGTTCAAGACTCAAGCGAGTTTTCTCTACACTTTCTAACTATAATCAAAAATAGAAAAAACATGATAACATTTATTCGATGAATATATGCAAATAAAGGAAGATCTCAACTAACGTGCTCTTTCAACTTGTTTTTCAGTTCCGCAATGTGCGCCTCTCGCTTCTCTTCTGTATTATTCATCTTAGCATCTAAAGATTCACGCGTCGCAGCAATGAAAGCAGCGCTAAGTTCATCTTTTTTGCGAGCTGCCTCTTCAATTTTGCTAAGCTTAGCAGCAAGAGCAGCAAGTTTATGAGCTTCCAAAGAAAGTCTTCTTTCCTCCGCTGCTCGAAGCTTGTCTTCAATAGCGACTTGTTGAGTCGGACTTGTCTGTGGGGGTGACGGTGCTCTCTTCTGTACTGTTGGCTCTGCTAAGATTACCTCATAGCACAATCCACCTTTGGACTTCTCTTGGCATCGAATCTCAGTTGCTATAAACGCGTTAATAAGCAAAATGTATCGGTAAATATATTGTTAATTTTAAATCCTTGGAATTATTCAGAATTATTGATAATATTTGCTTCAATATATTAAACATACTAACTTGAGTACAATTTTACAAATTAAAAACAATTATTCAAATGTTAACATAATTGAAGAATTAATTTTCATCAAATCAACCAATTGCGTAAGTGCAAAACAAATTAATTATCGCTACTCGTAACGTAGCAAAAATCTACATACGCATAACGACGGGATAGTAAACCTTCATGATTCATTAATTATTTTACGCGTCCCCCATCGAGCAAGGTGCAATTAAAAACATCCAGTCCCCCAGGCCGGCGAGACACAATCCACTTTGGCGGAAGATTTCTCGATCCCATTCATCTCGGGTTCGCTTCGAAGTACACGAGTTACGGAAGTATGACTCAGACCACAAGAAGGAAGGATCGATCAGCCCACGAGACGATTGTCTCTAGGCGCCGCGACGTCTAGCGTCGGCACACGCACCTTTCAGCGGCCACCCTACCGTACACCGCAACGGAGCGTTCTCCGACATTCGCCGCCTTCGATTTATAATTCACCGGCGACATATTGGCGACTATTCGAGTCGAGTTCGTTGCACTTTGCAGCGAGCGCAATTTGCACAGAAAATCGATCAAAAGGTTGTGCAATTTTCAATCGATAAAATACCGTCTAGTAAGCAATAACATATAAAATAACAAGGATATATCGTTAAACGATAAAGCTTTCTACTTTGGTCTGTGATTCTTCTTTCCACATCATCGACTTTATGCGGTTCTTGAGTAAAAGTCAAGCGCTGTTAATTAAACTTAATTCAAACGCGATTAAGCGTTCGATTACGTAGGTACTGGTGCAATTCGAAAGTTAATGGATCGACGGCAAGACTCGTTAATTAAAAAACGACGTATACTCACTGATGAACTTTACTTTCTTCGGTTGCTTGGTTCGCGGTTTTCCTTTGCCGCTGGGCTTCTTGAAGGGCGCATTGCCCCTTCTGCCTCCCGCTTCGAAAATTGAGAATCAATGAGTGTCGTATTACCGTAGGGACCAGGGAAATAGGAATCGTGTTTTAATTAACGGGAAATCGATGCAACCGTCTCCTATCGGTTAACAAAGGTCAACAAAGCCAAGGGTGGCCATCTTGGGCCGCACCCCGATCGTAGCGAATTTTGTGGAAGCTTTCCTCATGGAGCACATTCGTACCGACTATTTCTTAAATCTGTATAAGTATCTGCACAAGCTCAACATAAGTCAAGATTTAAGATGGGAAATATCGATTCGATCAAATTACCGTGCTTATTGTGTTAAAGTATATGCCAAGCTTTGAAAATAATAAAACAAAAATAATATTAACACACCAAATTATGTAATATTGAGTTGTATAAAAAATAAATGGAGAATAATGATGCTACCGGTGTAATAAACCTTTGATGTGGATAGTAATATCGATGATACACGAGTACACTACGAGTACCAATTGGTAGAGGGTAGAGAAATTGATCGAACTGCAGGTACCTAAGATAATACGATACCAACGTGATATCGACCACCGTAGACTGCGGTAAAAATACACCGACCATCAAGTTCAAAAATCATGTATTTAAAAGGAGAACGTTTCAGGGAGGTTCGAGGAGGAAATTGTCACGTTTCTCTGTGCCTCAAAGTTATTTAAACATAACATATTCGAACCTTGTCAGAAGCAAAAAGAGTTATTGATAATTTACATTTTTTTAATTGAAAAAAACAAAGCAGGTAAGACGAATAAAATAAACAAGGAGTTGTTACGGAATTGATTTAACGATCGCGGTATCAAAGGTAGTAAGTAGCGACAATGAATAGAGGTGAAAAAATTCCACGTAAAACTGCATGCAACGATACCATATAAAATTAGATTAAATGAAATGTCTGGTCACGAATTTAGCGGATCACTTCGATCGTAGGAGTCATTCACCGCGATATCGACTCCTCCTCCCCTACTAGTTCTCTGCATAGCCCGCAAATGAATTACCATAGAAACAAAAAGATAAAAAATAAAAGAAGAAAATACGAAGATCGGTTGCACATCCTCCTTCCTAGCAAAGACGAAAATTTTTATCAAATACAGAACTCACCTACGATACCCAAAGGTGCTTTGCAGCTGTGACAGAAGCACTGCAGCACTGAATCGCGCACAAGACCGATCAGCATATTTCTAGCGTTTGTTTACTCGCTGCTGCCCGCGAATCGTGGTCCGTATTTAGCGAAATTAAAGAGCTTGGCGAAAACGGCTACGAGAATGAAAAAAGGGAGCGCAGAAGAGTCGGCGAGAGGACACGTCCAACGAGCAAGGAGAAAGGCCGGAAGTGGCTGAACTCGTATCTGGGGCGGTGGCTGGAGGGCGACTGATCCGCACAGTGCGCCACGACGCCGGGCGTCGCTCAATATCCACCGACTGGCGCCTCTTGCGCCCCTAGTCGCGGCAGACCACTCCCCACTGCAGCGAGTAGCCTACCCGACGACAAGCCACCCTTCCACCTCTAGCTAACCTCCAACCTCCAACCTCCACCTCGAGCAACCTTAACATGCCTATATCGTGGACCCGGCTGCCGGTCGCTAGGCACGTGTGGAAGCTACGTGGAGGCGTAAAATACCATCTGTCTAACTCCAACCACCGTCAAGCTTCTTATACTTTGACTCAACCTCGTACCACCAGCCTGCTGATCAATGGACATCTTCTTATCACGATCTTCGCCACATTCCGCAGTTTGCCGAAGCATAGTCCCGCGTTTAATTTTTGCTATGTTAGAATTAGTAAGAATTAAAGTTAGAATTAGATCATTATCGAAAATATTGAAATTGAATTTCGTTTAACTGTAGCTGGAATATCTACCATCGAAGATATGGTAGTTCTTACACATATAATCGATAGATTTCTTTCGAACATTTTCTTTTGTATATTTGATAGAATTGTAAGAAAATGTAGTCAAATAATATTGTAATATTGTATAGAGATGAGATTACAGTATCTAAAGATCTTTGAGTTAATCATTTTCCCGCAGCATATCGATTTGAAAGTTTGCGAATATTTTATATAACCGGCGCCCTATTTCGCAACTATAAATCAAGCCCTACCGCTCGCTAGATCCTGCCCTTGCTTGGTTGCGACACCGAGGATGCGATCTTCGAACTGACGACTTTGCAGTATGCGCCTTGAAGAGCATTTGTAGAGTGCTGAGAAACCTTGTTTCGATTGTTCCGGTATCTGTGTTAAGCACTTCTACTTGAATTTACTTGAACCTTCGGAACACACAAAAGCCTCTTAATTTCCTGACATTTGAGAAAACTTCAACTTCGACTTTATTGTTATATTTCTTCGATCGACGTAGAACGTGATTTCGTTTTGCGAGGAATAATTCAGTCGTTCACCCACCCTCATATCTAAACGATCCATCAATATTTTTTGCCCTTCTCGATAGCTCTACATTGACACTCGAAATAGATTGCTCTTTTTACGAAACTGTATCTTCTGTTTTGTCTATGGACACACCCTTTGTATCTTCGGATCCGACTAACCGTACATCGTATTCATCTTTTTCTATCCTCTGTGGCTATTTTTCGCAGCATTTTAATAATCCCACGAATTGGTAAAATCGGTCGAAACAAATGTAGAAAACAATACTAAAACAAATCGAAGCCAGAAAATGTAGGACGCAAACGATAATCGTTGTTCCGTAAACTTTTCCATTTGACAGAAACGATCGAACAATTGCAATGTCGGAACTCCGTGACGCATTACAATCGAAGGATATGCCGTAAAATGAATGAATCTCCTACACGTGGATCGATATCGTGGAATATTTTCAGAACTCGGAACGAGGGAACAGGCGATGTTAATAATGCAGTCGCCCCTTTTTCTACTGGTCACGAACCGTGGTAAATTGCGCAGAAATCGGAGTGACGTATTCTAATGGAAGTACCACGAAACCGAATCTCGCCGTTTGCCAAGGATTCTTTTTAAATTTCAACCTTTCCGATATCTTCATTTAAATCTCACTGTACAGCTGACAGCAGATGATACTAATACTATTACATTTCCCTTGTACACCAAAGAAAATCATTTTATTCTCAAGCAAATAAATAATAAGTAACAACTGCCCGATAGCAATTCGTTAAAAAATCTATTTACTCGAAGAGGAAAAGAAGATCCATGGAATGTCTCGATCTCATACGATGTTTAATGAGTTTCACTCGCTCGTTACATTTAATTGGATGATTTAAAGAAGCGTTAATGAAAAGAAAGACAAGAAATAGAAGTAAAAGTTGTAGTTGACCAGTCAAGAAAGGTGCATCGTTTTAAAATATGGTTTATCGTCGCATACCCTTTAAGGCAGGAAGAAATTCAACGGTGAGTTTCACCAAGGAAAATCACTTATGGACATTTCATCCGATATATCTTGCACCAGACAATCAGATTAACCTACGCACTTCGATGTTACCATGTGTACGCTGTTTAAATACTACCGAGAGTTAACCGAACTGCTCTCTTTCACGCATGTAAGAGAAACTTGAATCTCATCCTTCGGTACGACGAGAGAAGCCGGTCTGAAAAGAGCGAGGAACGAGGCTTCAAATCGCATGCTAGCAGCTGACGCAGCGTTCAATTGTGAAACAGCATTATTTATCGATACACAACACTTATGCGGGTCCCGTTACACCATGTACAGTCCGATAATGAAAGATCAATACAATCACTTTCCATATAATTATTCGCATTGCGAAATTACAGATAGCTATAGAATTGTCGCATTCAATTAATACATAAAAAAATCTATACTTAACCCATGGAGCACGTATGTTTCGTTATATGTATCTTACATTATATTCCATTCTGTAAAAAATTTAGAACAAACCTGGAGATAGATTGCAATGCAATGATTATTTTTTAAATTTCATATAATCCATCGTTTGATCATTTTTTAAATTTCATATAATCTTTTGATAATTTTTTATATTGTGTTTAACTCATCATTGTATCATTTTTTTTTATATTTTATTTAATCGGTATTGACTATCAAAGCCTTCAAAAGGAAAAAAATGTTCAGCTCCAATATGACAATCATAAAAAGTCACGCTCATAAATATTGACTCTACAGTTACAAGGAAACTTTAAATTACGTTTGAACTAATATATCAAGCAGTCTTAAGAGCTGAAGTATATAATATAACTATAAAAAGAACAAAATGTGAAAATACAACAATTTATCATGTTTAGATACAATAAATACTCTATTTGCACAAATATAAAAATATCGCAACAGCGATTTACTGAAGAAACACATTTTTATATATTAAAATTGCTGGTAGTTGAGAACCACTGAAAGGCGTTCAAGCACTGCAGTTGAGACAAGCTGCAGTTGCCACGGTGAAGTGCAGGCTGCACTTCTCCGAGGACGCCAATGGAGGGCTCTGACCTCTTCTCAGCAACTATCTACTTTTCGCTGCCTTAGGGTGTGTTCCTACTGCCATCTAAATTGCCTTCCTAATTAACGATCCTTTGTCGTACTGACTTTGTCATCCAAAAGCGTAAAAATCGTGTTACATACAATTCACGACTACCTTTTTATTCGACACGAAATTTTGGCTCATTGCTCGTGGCGATTTACGAAACTCGACAGAACAATGACTGGAAGAAAGTCGTCGTTACAAATATAATATGTATATAGGTATACCGAACTATCGTATCGTAAATAACATCGTTGACGTGTAGTACATACTGATTGTATAAGATCGAACAATGTATACATGTATATACTTAACGTGCATGGAATGTATATTTGATAAAATATATTCATTACTTTCTTAAAATAAGCTGTCAATTTGGATAAATAACAATAAAAAACGTAAACATATTATGTATTATATGTAAGATGTATAATGTACATGTCACGTATATATTGTATACCTTATCGCAATCTTTGTTAATACTCAAGATAGTATGATATAGATCACAAATATCGTTAACTGCAGAAATTGTTATAGGAAATGATCGATTAATATCTTTGTTCAAAGATTTCATCACTTACATTCGTTGTTAACAGGCGACTCAGTAGCCGTAGCCATTGCTGCCGTAGCTGTATATCACTGTAAAAGAATATCTTTCATTTTATAAACTGAGTTTGAAAAAAGCTAGATAGTATTTTTTGCGAATATTTATTTCTTGTTTCATGTAAACTACATTAACTTTCGTACATGTTTTGCAATTTTCAATGTAATAATCCCATCTAGAAAGTTCATTTCAAACAAAGGAGGTATATAAGGAAACTATATGCTATTTATATTGTGGCCAAATTCCTCAAGGATCGAAAAGATTTTATTCCTGGATTAAGTGTCTTATAATACACCTGTATACGATGAAAGGGTAATAACTTTCTAGGAAAAGACAAGGCATTATTGCGTGTTATTCTTACATAAACGAAGTAAACGGTATTTGAAATTATTCGAAGCTGTCTGTACGATGTACAGTATATAGAGTGCAATGAACCAGCCTCACGAATATATGTCAAATTTGCTTTGGCTTGACGTTCAGTGACTTCACGAAAAATCGTTTTCAGTATTCTCTTCTATATTTTACAAAAAATATTATGATAAATTTATTTAAATACAATCACAGAAAGTCGAAGTTACGATTACTTCTACGCATGATCGCGTTCAAAAAAACGTACTGCAGTCACGCTGTAAATCGAATGCGGAAGATGTCGATTAGGGTTTTTGTACAAAAACAACAGCACTCTCTTTGTTTGGTATTGAATATTGATTAAGCATAAACTAGAATAAGCGGTATCTCTTTGTTCGTACTCGGTGGCGTCCCTTTATCACCTCGTGAACTTACCGTCATAAATTGGAAATAAACAAATTAACTTACCTGTTTCCCCTTTAAAAGAATAAATAAGTAATTATTGAAGAGTAAAAGTAGATCCTGCGACAGGAACAATCACGCACGCACTTGACAATGCTAGGACTGCTAAGAGATCTGAACGGTCGGTGGACTTGCTGGCTTGCTGGCTGCTTTTATTGCGACATGCAAGTATCTCTGTGTATTTCAGTGATTCACACTGGTGAACGTTTGGCTACACATACGACATATACGTACATTTTGTCAAAGTGCTCGAACATTCGTGAGTTCTCATTGGTTAAGCTAAGTGATCGGTTCATCGAGATTGGTTCGTTTGAATTTGAAGCGTTGGCTGAATTGTACCAGGACGTGTCACGCGGGTCTTTTACTACGCATTCGCAGTACCGTTTTCATTGTTTAAAAGATAACCATTGTAAATACAACGTACTTAAGCAAGGTAATCACAGTTTCCTTAATGTATTCTATTCATATTTACGTTATGTCACATTATGTCTTATTAAGATATGTTTGTCATTATTTATTATAAATACATAATTCGATAATATTTAATTATATACTTATGAATTTAAAAGACCTAATGATTTTATTGAATTGCTTATAATTATCGCGAGTCATTTTATGCAATTTCTATGATTAAAATATAATTTATAATAAACAATCTATAATAGTACAGTAGAAGCATTGTAAAAATACATGCATTTATATTTTTGACTGAAACACAGTCACACAGTTCAAAAAAGATTCATTTTGGATGAATCATATGTCTGCATCTCCAGCAACGTGCGTACCAATGTGTGGGAAGTTATGACCGACGACCGTTGTGCGACCATCAGAACGTAAAAATCCGTTCCAAATATGGTCGAGTCGTTATAACTGGTTTCGATGATTTTACGAGAAGACGCCATATATTCGTTAAGATTTTAACTAATCATTATTACTTTTATTTCTATTTATTACTGAAAAATGTGAAAATTTTATTTTATTTTTCTTTATAGTAAGTAGCCAGTTTACATTATTAAAATCATGTCAGTCAATTATGCAAACCATTATGTAAAATATTTAATAAAATGCATGTATATGTTTCATATATATTCTGTTTTATAACTATAAAATAATCTTTAAAACAAAGGAACATGCTTTTTTTGTGTACTAAGTATGATTATTTATACATTATCAAATTTTTTAATATATATTGAAAGTATTTCTTAAATATATATTATTGTTATATACATTAAACAATTATTAAAAATCAATCAAAATCAAAATGATGACATTTGTAACTATGATCATTAGTTTATGAAGGGTTGGAAAAAAAAAGAACATTTTACTTAACACATGTTTAATGTTCCTAATCTTTTATAATAAAATATATATCAAAATTGCATGTACTTAGATTAATACATCGGTAGTAAGTCATTATTATACAAATAAAATTTATACATATATTTTTGAATTAAGGCAGTATCTGTGTTTGAATAATTTATGGAACTAAATGGTAATATGATATATTTGAGCAAATATAGACAGATATATTGTATAGAATTGATAGTTTGGAGATGTAATATCATTGAGGTAGAATATTTTAAACATTATGTACATATAAAGAGGGAAAACAACATTTGCTTGATATGTTTTGCTAAACTAAAATATAAAATTGGCATTAAATCAATTCTGTTAATTTCCTTCTTTTTTTATTTATATATATTAGACACTTCTCGATCAAAATTGTACATTCGTAACAAAAATCTCGGAAAAGATTCTATAAAAAGTGTATAATTTGTACTAGTAATAAATATTTGATATAGAAAATGCTTTGTGCCACTTGGCGGAAAATAGAACCATACACATTTATGGTTCACCTTACTCTTTTTCTTTTATTAATAGAGTATACTCTATTCAGTAGAGTATTGTTTCAAATAACCAATTGTTCTAGCTACATATGCATGTAAAACATATGATTACCAACTTTCATCATATAGAGGAGTACCATCTCCACTTAGAGACATACTCCGGGGACTAGAATTTGTAAATGGAGTTTCTCTAGGAGATTTATAAGACGGAGTACGAGCAGATGGGGTTCTATTGCGCGGAGTTGCTCTCCCATTTTGAGCTTCTTGATTTCGTGGCGTTTTTCTAGATTCATCGTATCTAGGAGTAGTATTACTAAAATTAGAAAATGAATATTTCATTATGATTTTGATATATTTTGATATATTATGATTTCATTGATTTTTGATATATTTTGATATAGACAACTTACAATTCTTTCGAAGATTGCTTTGATCGAGCCCATGCTTCCGCCGCTTTTGTCCAATTCGTTGCATCAGAAGTACTAGAGACAGATCTATGTGATCTTGTAGTTCTATGTGAATTTGAATTCATTGCTGGAGGAATTGGTTGTAAGAATGGTCCTTGAGAGTGACTGGGTGTTTGTGGATGATGAGGCGTGTGGTGTGGTGTATGGTAGGGGGTCATAAACGGAGTTTGGCCGGAAGGTGTATAAGGCGTACTTCCATACATTCCATAGTTATTAACACTAGCAGCTCCTGGAGTGTATGGTGGATAATGATGTGGAGTATGATTTGCTACTTTCGAGAGTGAATGTAACATGTGGTGCGGCATATTCTGTGCTACCCTCTGTATTGTATCTGGATTCACTCCTGAAAAAAAAAGAAACAGACAAAAAGGAAGTTAATTTCAGTAGAATAAAAATTATTATAGGATACAAATTCTTAGTAATATGAGACTCACCATTCACTCCTGCAGTACCATTATATGGTGTTCTGGAAGTCATAGTTCCATGTGGAGTACCAGGTGTAGCTTGTCCTGGTATAGGATCTCTAAAGTGTTCTTTGAACCAGCGGAACAAGTCACTTATTCTGCTAAACATTTGACCTCTAAATCGAAATCCATCAGGTATTATAGTAACATATTCATGACGGCAACGAGTTCGTGGTAAATACGAAAGTAAAAATTTTCCAGGATAATTCTAAAATGTATAACAAAAAACATTAATCTAATTGAAAAATAAAAATTTTGAAGTAGGAATATAAGCAAATATTAAATATTTTCGAACATACTTTAGTTGCAGACACAATATATGGTATCCCTCCAGGATTTTGCTTCTTCTGTTCCTTCAAAATTTCTTCTGCTTTATCTTTAATGCCTTCTACACTTGTTTTGTAATATTTAAAATCTAAAAGTTCCGAAGCATAAGAAGCCATTGGATTAATATGTCTAGCGATAATTTCATCCAAATCTTCGAATTCTTCATTGCCAATCCATAAACTGCGACCCAAAGAGAATGCATTTTCTTTGCCTTCTTCTCTTACATCAATATGTTGATAAATATTTTCTGTGACTTTCCATGTTACGGTCAAATGATCTGGTCCCTTACTGCTAGGTCGTATTATTGCTTCCCCTTGCTTCATAGTTAGCATTAACTTTTCAGCTTCTGCAAAACTTATATTATGGAAGCTAGGATGAATTATAACACGTTTTACGTAAGTTTGTTGTTGTTGCAATTTCTTAGCATTCTCTTCTGTTTTCATATCTTTTTCTTCTGCCTCTGCTTCATAATAAACGTCTCGCTGAGGTCTAAAAAGAATACACGTAAAATATTAATTGAAGAACTTGTAGAAATGATTATAAATGAAGTTATTATAATTATTTGTTGATACTTTACCTCCATTCGTGATTTTTATCAATAAGATCACTCGTCTTGCTAGTACATTCGACACTAAATCGTTCTACTTCGATCTTAATTATTCGACAATGAATTATTTGTCCGACACGTACTCTTTCCTCTGGATTAGCGACATGTTTATCAGACAGATTTTTTACGTGAATATATCCAGATATTCCGTTATCCAACCTTAAACGAATTCCAGTTGCTTTCCCCGGACATGCACCGGCATCAAAATGATTCCATACCTCGGACAATTCTGGAAAATCGTTTTTCAAGCAGAATGGGCATTGCCATAATCCGGTTTCATCATTTCGAACAGGATTCGCTTGATCTAATTGATCTCCTTGAGGTCTTCTATGACTTATACCAACAACTGTTGCCAAAACTAATTTACCGACATAGAAAGTTTCCGGAGTTTCCTTAGTCAAAATATCAAATAATTTTTCAGTATTTAGAGATTGGTAAGGTACACGGAGGTCTTTGTATCTACAGTTCAGTTCAGCTCTTATATCGTAAAGAGTAATGCACCTGTTTCCAAAACCCTGTCTTTCAAGTTCCTCTGCAAATGCATCTAAATCTAAATCTTTTAATCTTTCTGGTGATTCAAGAATTTCTTCTAGGGCACCAGCAGGATTTGCATCTTCATCATCATACTCTAAAGCATCTACTGCCATTTTTCTTGCCCATTCATATGTCTCTGGATGTACACGCGAGCCATCTAGTACTTCCACATATGCCTCTGTGCTATCTCCTAAACTATTTGTATCAATTTTAATAAAACCAGCACAATTGACAAACACTTTAGGTCCCATATGACATGCTGTTATAAGCTGTGTTCTATTTTCTAATCTCTGATTAGTTTGTTTCAAAATCTTAACGAGAGCCTGTCCTTTTCTAGGTCCTAAGCCACACACAAATTGTACTAGGTTCGCTGTATAAGGCTGCTGAACTGCTCTATTTAAATCTACTCCTACTTCATTTATACGATTTATAAATTCCAAATATAAATTTTCTATAAGATCCTCTTTAGGAAGTTGATCTTGCAAAGGGTGATATTTAAGGCACAGAATTTCTTCATCTATGGTACACAACTGAGAGAATTCTAATAGAGGATCTTGCATTTTTCTTGCTAAAGATATAGCTTGTCTTAGTAATTCTGGATAATCTCTGAACTCAGATATACCTCTATTACTATTTGCATAAATTTTAGTAAGTTCATTATCACATATTTCCACTTGGATTGTCGGAAATTGTTCTTCTTCTGCAAGATTAGCTATGCATTCTTTTATATCAGATACTATCATTAATGCTTCTCTAGATTCACCACTTACTACCACAACATGTGGTTTCTTTGTGGCAATAAAATTTTTAATTCTTAGTAAGTCTGCCTCTTTCAATATCTTTTCATTTTCCCTAAAACTATTTTTACGTTTCAATAAATGCGGTAATCTTAGGTAATCAGTACATTCTCCTTCTGGAGAAATTATGCAAGTAAAGGCTGCTTGAGACGGATCAGGTACATATGCCAAACCCATCACACGAATTCCTTTGCTAGTATTCCAACCTTCGTCATCTTCATTAGGAAATTCACAAGTATATGGAGCAATTTTTATCCAATTGTACATTTTGCGGCAACACGCTTTCATAACGCATTCTTTTGCTTCTAATAAAAGATTGGATCTCAATTCTTTTTTCAATTGAGGTATAATAATCTGATTTAAAGCTACTTCAACACTACCAGTTCTTAATGCATTCCAATCTTGGACACTTTTACTAAATTCGTCCCTATAATATAGTTGCTTTATTTCATCGATATAATTATTGCTAGTATTTCCTTCTATCATGTCACTAAAGTAAAGTGTAATCAATTTATCTTCTTCTGCTACAATTAGTTTTAAGAATTGATCACCAACAAGATCCCGTACAGGCTTATTTTTAAGATATTTTAATCCATAAATGGCATGCCCTTCATCTATCTCCTTTATTCCTTTTTTAGTTGGTTTTACGGATACTTTTGCTCTCTCCATATACATTTCTCTAACACATTTACGAACTAATGGTTCATGCGCCAACTGAATCGCAACCATTAATTGTGCAGCTTTAATTACTTCGTCACTTGTCGTAAATATTGCAGAACAGAAATCATTTGCTACTATTCCAGGTTCTATTGGATCTTGATCTACTTCATGACGTTGATAATTATCTCGAAGATTCTCAGCAAAATGTTCGGGTGAGAGACCAAATTTTTTAGTAAATCCGTCTAAGCCAGCTTTTTTGCAAATATAGTAAGGACCTTTTCTAACCGGCTGCTTTAATGATTCGTCTATTTCTTCTTCTTCATCCTCTGCATCAGGAATTTCAGATAGATCTTCTCCATTTTCTTCAGCTTCTGCAAGTCGTCGCTTTCTTTCTTCCAATTTAGCTTTCGTTTGTGCTTGTTTTTCCTTCTCACGTGCAATTTTTTGCATGGATGACACATCCTGATTATAATACAACATAAAATGTCGATAAATATCATTTAATTCTTCAAAAGTCTGAACATGTTTAAGTCGTTCAATATCATCGTCTTTAATAACTCGTATGTTGTCGGGTAATGGAGCATCAGGATTTTTCATGATCTCATCTAATTGAAAATTCCTCATCTTCTCAAAGAGTTTCAATAAATTTTCTTTTCTTTGTTTCAGATGGCACCATTTTACGTCAAACTTATAAATTTTCCACAAATCGTTGATGTTTAACTCTGGCAACACATATTCTTTTCTATAAAATGCAATAAACGGAACTTCGAAGTTCTGATTACGCATAAAATCTAAGGCTTTCTTAATTTTGCCGATTGTTTGCGGACCCTTTTTAGCTCTTTCTTTGGCTTCTTCATTTAGATGAGAATCTTGTATTGAAATTGTTGGTTGACAGAATGCCTGTTTATATATCCATTCGGCTTCAAGATCTAATTCATCCGAACCTTCCACTGTAGGTATAATGGGAACAGCGCGAAGTTGCATACGTTCAGGAATGTCTGTAGTACGAATCTAAAATAGACAAAAATTATGATAGTATATATATATATATATGTCGGAGATGAAAGGAAAGCCGAAGCTGTTCCTTGGAAATTTTGGGAACATCTTCTAGTACTCTAGCCTAGATTTTATCATAGCTGTAATTGTTCGAGATTTGTGATAGCGAGATTGGGTTCAAGGTGACAATTGGTAGCCGAACACTTTGAAGGGAAAATTAGCCGCAAATTTTCGCAAAATCGGCTAATTTATCCCTTCAAAGTGTTCCAAAAAAGTGAAAAATTGAAATTTCGGAAAACCCTCCCAGCGTTACCTGGGGAAAACTGTTACCTAACGAATGAACTTTGGTTTTTTGATTTCAGATGATCCAGCACCAAGTTATCAGGGCCACCGTAATTCTACCTTTTTTCCGAGACACGTCCGAATAATTGCTGCCATTGCTGTATTTTTTAATATTTCTCCGTGAAAATTTTATACAATATTCTTCGAATGTCATACTTTAATGTACAATTGGTTTTAATAAAGAGATTTTAACTGTGTCGTCACAAATAATTCACAAAAACATGCCTTATTTTGTACGAATTAACCTTACCCCCCCCCTTAAGTGTAGCTATAGTACAAGTCTGGACTAGGGTATTGGGGTTTTTCCCAACATTCCAGCCGGGAAATCCCGATGTTCTTTCATCTCCGACATATATAATGTTATATAAGTATAATATTAAATTTAATTATAATCACTGATGATAAATTAAAATTAATTCGAATTATTACCTCATTGTCTACATCGGTGAAGTGTCCGCGTATAAGTTCACTGGGTTCATATACTTCAAAAATACTTTTTCTTGTACTCTTTCTCTTAAGATGTTTTCTTAATGGCCTTGGGCGGTCTCCTATCCCGTCATGAATATATCCATCCACCTCCTCTTCCTCTTCAAACTCATCCTCTCCATATTTTCCAAATTCGTCATAATCAAAATCAATGCCAAAAATATCTTGGGCTTCTTGCAATGCACTATAATAAAAATATAATAAAAAAATAAATAACTATATCATAATGAAATTTTATAGTTTATTTTAAAAATAGAAACAGTACTTACGCATCTGTAAATATAGGTCTTTTCTTTTTCCTCTTTTCAGTTATCGGTATTCCATCACCATCCACAATAAAATCGTCTTCGTCATCACTTTCATCCTCATCATATCCTTCTACTTCACCTCTATGGCTAACTTCACTTCTTTCTTCATCTTCCTATATAGCAAAATGAAAGTAGTTAATTCTTATAAATTAGTAAATTACTAAACAAGTCAAATATACATTTTACTTAAAAACTTACTTCTCCAGAACCTTGAAACAATTCATTGGCAATAGCATCTCTTCCATCATCTATTTCTCTTTCTTCTTCCACTTCTGACTCTTCATCTTGTATTCTACGTAAACGCTTAAAACGACGTTTCTAAAAAATGATATAATATCTAAAAAATTGTATCAAATATAAATTTGAAATATTTTATATAATTTTTTTTTCAACTATATATACCCTTTCAACTTTAACTCCTAAATTTTCTTCAAGTAGGTCGTAATCTTCATCTTCTAAACGATCATCAAAATCTTCATCATCACTATTTTTACGTTTTCTAGAATTGTCAGATCCATCACTATCCTCACCATCATTATCATCATCGATAAAATTATCATCAATAAGTCCTGGAACTTCTCCTTCATCTTCTAAATATTAAACATATATATAATTTAAAGGAAGATGTTTTTAAGTATTAGTAAATATTAATTTACATATTATTAATGATGTATAAATCTTGATTCTAATATTTAATGTATTCTAAAGTAATAATGTATTTTATAGAACCTCCAAAAGCTTTGAAAGAAGCAATAACTAAATACTTTTTTGTATCAAACACTTTCATATACCTTCATCATCATCTTCATCCTCACTGTCCTCCATCGCTTTTAATTTTTTAAGTTTTTTCTTTTCTTTAACATCAAGTTGGTCCTCCTCCTACGAAATCATGAAACATTAGATTCTATGTTTACAAATGGCCGTATTGTATCATTTTATTATTTACCTCACTTTCTTGTGCTTCAATGTCCAAATAATCTGCCATCTTCTATTAGAAATATTCTATTAGAAATATAAGAGTTTTTCAAAAAAATATATAATATTAACAACAAAGAGCAAAGCAGACGGAAGAATCCTATTATGGTGCAGGATGTAGTGACGACATCAGACAGCTGTTTAATACTGCAGATCTACGGATATTCTGATCGTAAACCTGCTGAAACTCCCGTGGTGGGGGTAGACGCTTTTGTGGCGTAGTTCCTTAATCCGCCGCTGCAGTAAATAGCGGCTCTGCGATCGAGTTATAAGTAATTTACATAAGTAATAAACAATTATAAAAACAATTTTATAGTTAACCTTTGTTAACTTATTGAAAAAAAACTTATTGAAACTTATTGAAGAAAAGTTTTGCTTTGAAAGAAGAAAATTACAAGTTCCTATGAATCCATATGAATGACTCACAACTCGACTGCAGCGACGTAATTTTGGTGGAAGATACAAGAAACTTCATAAAAGAGGTCTACCCCATCATGAAAGTTTTTGAACCCGTATAATATTATCTATATAATGGCGTGTTTGCAAAGAAATACATTCGTGTCCGATGTCCAATCAGCTGACTTGCAAGCAAGATAATTCGTCAAATCTCTTTCTTTTTCTTTAACTGTATTCACATAAATGGAAGTAAACTGATCACTGTAATACTTTCTTGATTCATAATTCGTGCCTGCTGTGATTTGTAAATTCCTCAATAGCGTGGTAGTGCACATTGAAACCAAAAAAGGTGAGAACATGGCGAAACAACGTATGAAATGATCAGGATACGATTTTAAAACAAATAATTACTTAATCGGGATGACAACTAATGAAGAGTCCATAAATGACGGTCTCTTAGAGAGACTCGTAAAAAATGATGAAAATAAGGTTGTAAATTGCCGGAGTAGTGCAGATAACATAGAAGGGCACAAATTACGACACGGTACGGACAGTTTCCCCAATATCAATGAAAGACCGGTTGATGATATTTCGATCGAATTTTTTTATAAACCACACAGCATTACATTGCTTCTCATCTCAATCGGTGCTGTAATATATTCCGCATTCACTAGGTAATTAAATATTCAAATTATCTTATTATACATATGTTAATTCTTGTAAATATCGGTATTAATTTAATACAGGAATACTACCAGTGTCGAGGATAACATTTGGGCTGGAATACTTTGTATTATATTTTTTTTTCTGATTATATCAATACTTACATTTCCAAATGGACCATTTACGAGACCTCATCCTGTCGTGTGGAGACTCGTATTTGGCTGTAGTGTACTATATCTAATGGGCCTATTATTTATGCTGTTTCAAGATTATGAAACAGTCAGAAAAATCTTTGTTTGGATAGATCCTCGCTTGGCGTCGTTTCACATTGATATGGACAAAGAATACGGTGTTAATTGTTCAGAAATCACAGTTGAAAAGATATGGAACCATTTAGATATTTTTGCAGTAGCCCATTTTTTAGGATGGGCCTTTAAAGCAATCCTTATTCGTCATCTTGGTATTCTTTGGGCCATTAGTGTTATGTGGGAAGTAACAGAAATAGCATTTGCTCATTTACTACCAAATTTCGTGGAATGCTGGTGGGATGCTTTTATACTTGATGTTGTTGTCTGTAATGGTTTGGGTATTTGGGTTGGATTAAAAATTTGCTCTCTATTAGAAATGAGAGAATATAAATGGGTAAGCATCCTTGACATTGAGAGCACTACTGGAAAATTGAAAAGGGCAATGCTACAATTTACACCTGGTAGTTGGACTGCTATTAGATGGTTGGATCCAACTTGTACATATATGAGATTTGTTGCTCTATGTCAGTTGGTAATATTCTGGCAGGTTTCAGAACTAAATACATTTTTCTTGAAACATGTATACGAATTTCCACCCTCTCATCCATTTGTTGTGGCAAGATTGGTATTAGTTGGAGTTATAGTTGCACCTTCTGTTAGGTAGGGAAGAATTATAATAGAATAAGCTAGATATATATTAAACATAAATTTTTATTACAACAGCTATAACAATTTATTACATAAGAACCATAATATTTTAACATAATTATAGGCAATACTACATGTATGTAACAGATCCAACATGTAGTAGAGTAGGGACTCAGTGTTGGGTCTATGGTGCAATTATGGTTACAGAAGCTTTGTTATGCATAAGGCATGGTGCTGCATTATTTGAACGTACTCAAGCACTAAACATTCTTTTGTGGCTACTTTGCCAGTCCCTAGTCTCAGTTCTTTGTGTCTATGGTTGTGTTCTGTGGCACCGGTACTTTGAGGTATTTAGTTTAAAAATTAAATTTGAAATTTTGTAACTAACTGTATGTATGGTTATTTGTGTCTTTTTTCTATGCCCTTTGCATGATTCTTGTCTTTTCAGACAGAAAAGAAAACTACTTCAAAACAGTGTATCACTCAATTAGACAACAGTCATCTGGATGTAACCCCTAGCAGTGGTATGTGTGATGTCTACTACATTTCTCTAAATAATGTTTAAGCCGATAGTGTACTGGGCTATTGACATATAATTAACTGGCTGTTAAATATAAAGCAAGAGTGTCATATAAATCATTTGCAATCTGTTATTTGACTGAATGTTATAAAACTCAAATAAATTTTGTTATGGATGCTTTTGTTTTTTGTTCTTGATATTGAAAAATATGAATTTTTATACCTGTTTACATAAGAATATATAGATATATACCATAATAATAAGTGTAAAAATAATTTAAGAATAATACATACATATGAATGCATGAAAATATTTTTAAATTAATATACATTTTATTATATAAATATACATTTTTTGTCACAGCTCAGTCCATCATTGGTAGATAGAATATTGGACTAATGAATGTTTGTAACAATTTATGTGTGTTCTAGGGGACATGGTTCATTCTACAAAATCTATGGGTTTGCTGGAAAAGAAGCAGTTGTAAACAAATCCACAACAAGGAACGTTCGAGTTAAGGGTGAATTATTTACACTGTCAAATTTTCTAGTCGCATTATAAGATCATACAAAGCCGCAGTTTTGAATGTAATAGGCTGTTGAATACCTGAGTTCGTCTGATTTTTGCATACTGCGCCTGTTTGCGTGTGAATGTTATGAAAAATATGTTCCTGAGAATAAATGAAGAGCGTCGTTACCAATTAATAACGCTTCCTTATAAAAAAATTGACCGTCGTATCATTTACGAATCGTAGTTTATTTAATTACTGCGTCACGTTACGTTATCGTAGCTTCTTCGTTACATTGAATATACGGAAATGCACTGCATACATAACTTGGCATTATCCGTGAACCTTCTGGACAGTTCCAAGTTTCACCGAGAAGCCTATTGTTGGATGCAGAAACAAAAATATGAATTCGATTTGGTAACTGTTCGTTCTCGTACAAAGATATATACGATGACGTAAGTGGAGACTTTGTACAATACATCTATAAAAATCATGATAAAAAGGTAATGGGAATAGTCATAACGATTGTTATTTTATTCAAAATGTCAATGCCATAAATCTTACTATAACAAGAGTACCTGAGCATAGATGAGGTAAAATAACTTATTGAAATCCAGTTCAAGCCATGGAAGATAAAGCCACGATTCTCTAGACATCAATTGAGCCAAAGTATCGTAGGCTAATCTGAGTCCCATCGCCTCGGACAGACGTTCATTTAGAGTCAATTGGGAAATCTAAAACGTGTTTAAACAAAAAGAGAGTCATTGCGTTTAAAAAGACGTACCTAATTAGACGTATTACTTTAAAATAATATTTTTGCATCGTAACGATTTTATAGAAAGAAAAATATATGAATTCACCTTATAAAGTACATTCTGTCCTGTAAATGATAATGTCATAGCCATAGAATTTTTATAGAGAACATTTCGCTGATAGTCAATGTAATCTTTGAAATTCATGTTTGTAGAATCATTATCGTTTAATAGAGAACTGGCATTGCGATTTCCATTCCAATAATAGATACCTAACGATATATATTAAAAAAGTATATATAGACGATAAGATTTTTCCGAATTTTCTCGAAAGTATACTAATAAGTTACAGATCTATAACGTTGGTCACTAGTATATTATAAAATTGTATATTGCTAATATACCAGTTGCGTCAAAATGATGTGCAATTTGGTGTGCTATTATGTTACCAAGTGTCGCCAGTTTTATGTAATTAAATGAAGATTCATTGTATTTCATGGACCAATCAATTACACCATAAGGTATTACAACGAGGTTTAATCCGTAAATCGCGAGCCCTTTAGATTGGTACGGTGTTGCGTAATGTGTCCATCTATATATTAATGTATATAGTTCAACAACTTTAAACTATTTCATATATATAATTTCAATTATAAACTTACATTTGTGCAGAATACCCCGGCTTTGTAGATAATTCTGCATATATTAATTTTCGGTACCTTTGCATCAAAATCACTGAATTTTCGAAATAGTTATTTGTCAGATTTATCTAAAATTAGACTATCGTTAACATTTCATTCAATAACTTTTAGTTATTATAGTATTCTTTAATCTTTTTTTGATATTATATAAACAATTATGCACATGTGCTTATTATCTCATTAGAAACCGAAATAGTTTTTCGTACCTGGTTTGCTAGAATTTTTCTATAAGTTGATTCGCTATCAGTATAGTATGAAATATCAGGTACGGCAACATTAAGATTATTTATTTTTGCAATCAATGCGTTACGTTCCGCTTCTGTAATCCATGTTACATTCGTGAGTTTTAATTTTAGGGTCTCCTTAAGTGTCTCAAATAAACTATATATCTATTAAATTATATGATACTGATTAGTCACCTAGTAAACAATCTTTTCGAGTAATCAGAGTATATGAACTTACAGTTCTATTCATATACGTAAGTTGATCATTTGTGAACGAAGAGATGTATAAATTCGAAGCTTCTGGGATTAAAACGTTGGCAGCTACGCGAAGGCAGTGTTTTTTAACATCTGGATGTTTTGATATAATTAACTAGAAACAAACAAAGACAAAAAAAGAAATGAAGAAAAATACAATACAAAAAAAAGACATAAAAGGGGACGTTAATCAGGGAATATAACTATACCTTGTGATACAGATTGTGTACATACAATCCTAATAATGCATTATGCAATGTCATCGGGTCTTCTTCGAACTTTTCCAGATTTTTCAATCCTTTAGATAGGGCATCGTAAAAATAAACCTGCACTTTTACTTCCGGCTGAACCTTTTCGTTCGTTAACAAGTAAATTAGATGCGTCCAATTTATCTACAAGTATGTTACATAATATATCCATTTGATCGAACGAATCAGCTTAACTTAAACGGGTATAAATTCTTTCCCTTACGATTTTAAACTCGCTATCCAATTGTTTGACAGTGATGAGAGTGTAATTTTTCGTAAGTTCCGCCTCGCGGATCTTGTTCTTAGACGGAAAATTCTGAAACATAAGAAAGAATCGAGGGAACGCGTTCGATTGTGAGAAGAACTCGATAAACTTACTGCGGTAAATGATTGCAATATACACAAATCGATATTAATGATTGTAAGATTAATGTTCTGAGCAATATTCGGCTCGTTGAATACCCCAAGCATCGTCAAGGCTTCGGTAATGGATTTTATTAACTTTTTCGTATCAACCTAATAAAATAAAATAAGAAAGACACATTTGTTATAAGTTTTCATTAACAGAGCATGTTTTTTCTTATCTCGATTGATATACATATCTATATATGTACTTTGCACGTTTTATATTCCATATATAATTCTTCTAGATTCACCGTTTCGTTCTCTCTTTCAAATTTATTTGCGTAACAGGGTTCGTTATTTTCGTCTATTTCAAAAAGATCATCGTATGTCGTTGGGCTTATTTTAAGAGTGAATGTCGGAGAATATTCGTCAAGATCCGGAACTATGTCGAACAGTAAAGTGCTAGAGAATTAGAAAAGCAAACGATAAATATATTAAGTGAACGTGATATGCTATATTTTTGTACAGCCGTTGTCTTCAATTTCTTACCTGTTTTTTAATAATAGTGTAGCGAGTAGTTCGGTAAAGTTTATATGCTTTTTAGGCCATGTTTTTTTAGTATAAAACTTGCCTACCTTGTCTAACGCCTCTCTCGCTATAAGAAAAATGTTATACTATTTCTTATACATTAAACTTGTATTCAAAGTTAGAAATTAAATAATTAGATGTGTAATTTTTCCGTACCCAGCTTGATTCTTTCAGCCCGATTGATACTCTCGTATTGTATGCAACTGTTGTAATAGGTGGTGAAAATAGACGATATATTTTTCTCATTTTCTTCCTGCATTTGCCCTGATTCAAATTAAAACAATGTGTTGCATGTGAGAATTGTCACTTCTTATATTTTTACTTCTTTTGTATACTTTTCTAAATAATGCTTCATAGAATACTTTATACAGAATTATTTAGAAAAAGGATTAGAAAAAAAGAAATATAATTTAGAAACAAAGTTAAATATTTAGTACTTGATATTACATAATATTATCAATTAAGAATTGAAAAATATTTAAAGAATAGTTTATTGACAAAATAATTTTTTTTTATATAGTAAAAAGCCGAACTATACTCACCTAAAATACGTTGATAAGCTACATCTTCCAAATTCCATTCTACGATTTGAGGATTGTTCTCGAAATTACCGCAAGCGTATTCATAAAAATCTTCACATGGGTCAACCGTATGATTCATGTAAAATAATATCTTGCTGGCCAAATTTTTGCATTCACCCTCGTGACATACTGGCTTATCAATTGGAGAACTAAAAGTCGTACTTGTAGTCTCATTGTTTAATATTGAAGAATATCGTTCATTTTGTTGCTCCTTAGTAGTAGATTTAATCGTGACATTTTCTTCTTTCATTGTCAATTTAATAACATCTTCTGTCGACTCTTCGACCTCAAGGGGAGTTTCTTGATTAATATAGTCTGAGTCAGTAGTAGTAAAAGTTTCTGTAGTATATTGGTCTGTAGTGTCTGTTTCTTGATGTTCTTTCGTCGAAATTGATGTACTATTTTCTGTAATATTAATATTAGTCGTCGAAGAATTATCGAATTCTTCAGCTACAGTTTCCTTGTAAGTTTTCGTCTGTGATAAATCTTCCGCAGTAGTCTCGATATTAGATTTAGATGAATCAACAATATCTGAATTTGTATCATTTATTACACGAGAGTTTTCGGTGAATACTTCAAAGTTTAATGTTGTTTCTGTTTCTACTTTTATTGAATTATCGAATTCTTCAGTTGCAATTTCCTTGTAAATTTTCGTTTGTGATATATCTTCCGCAGTAGTCTCGATATTAGATTTAGATGAATCAACAATATCTGAATTTGTATCATTTATTACATGAGAGTTTTCGGTGAATACTTCAAAGTTTAATGTTGTTTCTGTTTCTACTTCTATTGAATTCATTTCATGCATAGAAGTTGTAGTAATTAATAATTTAATTGAATCCGTAGTGCTGGTTGTTCTTTCAGTTTCATGTTCTGTATGATGTTCGTGATAATGATGCTGTGTCGATATAATTATCTTTATCAAATTGTTTTCTGCCACAATTTTCATAATATCAAAAATAAGCTTACCTGCGTTGTTCCTGCATATTCACCTTTTTCTTCAGAATTGTAGGAGCGGTATAATTTCCACGGTAAACTGACTAGGATAAGAATCATACAGAGAAAAAAGAATATTATCAGTGATAAAACACAGCTTCTATAAGACTGGTCCCGTCTCGCTGCTTTGGCTGCTTCCATATTAGCAATTTGGTAAGAACCTCGAGAAATCATCTGTTAAAATATAATATACTACTTATTCACAAAGACATTAGTTTTAAGATATAATACTTTTAGTAGTGCTCAAAAGCGCTGTATTTTTTCTACTGAACCAAACTCGAAACGTTAAGAAAAGAAAGGAAGTGGTAATTACAATTTTATCGACCACTTCCTTTTAAACATTATCTTAAAGTGTGCCCCAGCATCCGTAACACACGATATTATAATATCCTTTTGCTAATTTGTAAGAACGAAGAATGGAATTCTATTAGTACGCTAAAGGGGAATTGAGTAGAATGAAATACACTCACTGACACAAACATTTTTTTCTTTAATACATCCATAAATTCCAAGTGGCCTAAGGAAGGCGACATTAAAAATATTTGAGATAGATAGATATAAGTTATTTATATTAATATATTTTATAATACAATTATCACAGATATGTAAACTACAAAATATTATATATACTATTATAAAATGCAATTTGCAGTTTGCCAATGATCCCATTGCACGTAGTATGACAACTTATCTACAGTCTAGACTATATTATAATATTTAAATACAATTAAAAAATATATTTAAAAACTCTATTCGCCTGTCTGTTGTACCAAATATGTATCAGTGTTGCGTTTGATTTCATTGTCCGTTGCATCAGATTTAATAAGAGCTTCGATTGTTGAACCGATCTCTTTTGATACAGAAATGTTCTCTATCTTTTTGGTACAGACATCGTCTTTGTAATCATTAGACTTTAACATTTCAGAGGTGATCTGAAATAGGAATAAATATATAATAGTATAAGTTACTGTATAATAATAAGTAATAAATAACAATAAATGTTAGTTTTTCAAATTGTATAGTTATGTAACTACTTTTCTTTGTATTTCGTCAGCCTTAAATTTCTCTACTTTTTCCTTATCAGCAAGCCCAATTGCAGTCTTTGATGATGTTTGTCTCTTTGGAGTAGGTTTCCTTGGTTTAAATGAACCAGAAGCTTTCTTAGGTAACTGTGAACTCATGTGCTTCTTAGTCTCGTTCGACTGATCGCAGTTATGAGTTAGCAATTGTTCTTTAGTTTTGAATGCCTATAAAAGAATTTTTAAACATAAGTATTCTACATATATTATGAATTTCCGACTTATCTAATCGAATATAACACTTACGTGTGAACAAATTTCACATTTTAAACTATGTTTATTCATTTCGTGATGTTTAAGAGCTTGTGCCCGATGGAAATTACGATTACAATGACTACAACTAAATCTTTTGATATTGCTGTGCGTCAGTAAGTGACGCTTTAATTTATCAGGTCGTGAAAATTCACTCATACAACCTAAGTAAGTTCTGAAGGGACACTTTAATCTCTTTGTTAGATCATGAATCAGCATATGACGACCCAAACGATCTTTTCTCTTAAATCTAGCTGGGCAATGCTATAATAAACGAATATGTATATATGAAATTTAAAACAATTTACAAATTTTTTAATCGGCTATAGAATCACTCACTGGACATAGAAACGGTGTTTCCTCGCTATGTATTAACTTATGATTGGCTAAGTATTGCTCAGTTTTAAAGGCCTTTCCGCAATCCTCGCATGCAAATCGCGCAGATGAGGCGTGTGTTTTTAAATGACGCCGCAAAAATCGTTCGATCAAGAAACTCTTCCCACAATGTAGACAAGCATAGTCATGCGTTGTGGTTTCTGTATGATGTTGCAAAGCCTCCAAATTAGAGAAGGAGGATTTACAAACAGAGCAACAGTAATATTTCTCTGTTGTTTTTTGTTTTTGGACGGAGTGAGCGTATTGATGAAGCCCAAGATCAGACAGAGTATTAAACACTTCACCGCATACATGACAACGATATTCCGATCTCTTATGACTGCGAGTATGTTCTAAGAAATCTTCGAGTTCAGCAAACATCATACTACAACTACTTTGCACACATTTGTACACTTTCAGTGCTAAGTGAGAGACTATAAGATGGCCCTTTAGAGCTTTGTACGAATCAAATATTTCTTTGCAAAACTGACAATGATAGGTGCGATCTATGCTTCCATCTGGTGGTGCCTAGCAATGATCATGAACTATTAAAAAACGAAAAAAAATTATAAGCTTGTGCAAAAATGTTTAAAATACCTCTGGAGGTAAGGAGTGTATAGCGGTTCCCGGCCATACTTTATGTGACGACATATGTTTTTTAACATTTGATTTCTGTGCGAATGCACGCCCACATACAACACACTGATATGGTTTTTCCCCTGTATGAGAACGTTCATGTTGTTGCCAATAAAATTTTTTTGAAAATTGTTTGCTGCAATAACCACACTTATACTGCAATAGAAAATTTTTATTCATAAATATGCAGCTTTAAATAAAGACATTATTGATAATCACAATTTATCATCTCATTAAAGTACATACTTTTAAGTTTTGTGTTTGAGTAGCAGTAGTTTCAGATTCTGTTATTGAATTTTCAGTCATTGGTACGTCGACTTTATGTGTATTGTTAATGTTTTGTTCTTGAGAAATATCACTTTGGAGAACTTGAGGTACTTCGTTTGAATCATCTTTTATGGGATCGTTATCCCCTGGAATAGTAGAGTTTGCAAAAGTATCCAAACCTTCTGAACTTAATATAATTGGAACACTAAATGTGGAATCTGTTGTAAAGTAATTAGCACCTTCTTGATCCATACTATAGTAAATAAATGATACATCATTCATTGAGAAAAAAATACCTTTTCATATACATTAAACACATTCAATCATATGTACGTATATATGTATATATTTACCTAAATAGCATATCAGATTCTTCAAGTATAATTGGTTCACTAAGTTGATCATTTTGAACAAATGTTTCTTGTGGATGAAATTGTGATACATCTTCGCTATTGTCTTCTGTGTGAACAGTCTGAGTTTCATCATTCACCAAAAACTGACTCAAATCTACTGTTTGCTCTTGTGTTTTTTGATGTGTCCTTTTGTGCAGCACAAACATGTGTAATGATGTAAATTGGCTTTTGCATTTTCCACATTGAAATATATCTTCCTCATCTTGATCGATTGCTAAATACAAAGCATAAAAATATCCATTATAAATTTATCTCATAGAAGCTTCTATGATTAACAATTTCAATTAATAGGTTATCAGGGTTACTTCATCAAAAACCCACCTGATTCTTCAACTTCAGTTATTAGAGTCTGAGACTCCAATAACGATTGCACAGAAGGACTGTCCAATGATACACCTATAAAGCAGACAAAATAATTATCATAAATTTTTAAAGCACTATTTAAATTTTCTTTTAAAGAAGAAGATAAATAAGATACTTGTTGGTTAACCCCACCTATTTCTATGATAGAGAAGTTTTACCTGTTAAAGCGTCGAAAATAGATTGCGCCATATTTTGCAATAATATTAACGCTTCATTTTAAGCGAAATCAACGATCAGACTTTCATGAATCGTTTAATATGAAGAAAATGAACAATTTCCAAGTTGAAAACATACCGAGAATTTCTACGCCCTGCCAGCGTTGTTGCTGACCAGGCCAGCGAATGATAATCGATATGTCGACTACTGAAAACGATTCTAACCTCAAAATAGGACAAGTTGCTTGTAGCTTGCTTGTAGCGCGCTTATAGCATGAATGTAAAGATTGGTCAAACGGTTTAGAATAGGACGCATACTGGAAGTGCGTGTGTGAATATTTTCTTAGAGTAGTTTTTTGTAAAAAGAACATATAAGAATGGCAGCAATATTACGTGTGAAACGTAGTTATTATGATGAACCATCAAATGCTTTGGTAATTTCATGTAAACGACAAAAAATTGCGGAAGAAGAAGATACCGAAGATGTACTATCAAATTCTATAACCACACTTGCTAAATTTGCTGGAACTGTAAAAGAGCAGGTTTGTGTTAAAAAGTGAAATATTTCTAATTAACTGAACGTTATACTAAGATTAAGTCAATATTTATTTTATTATGACAGGATGAGAATGTGGAACATCTAATTCAAGGTTATGGGAAAGATGAATTACAAGCTAATTTCAAACAACATCGTATAGATTCGAAAAAGATCTTAAGTAAAATAAGAGAAGCAACAAAACAGGCTTCAGCAGAAAATCGTTATAAAGTAGTTAATTATTTCCGATCATTGGACAATTCTATTGGTGAAGATTCCGAAAAGAAGGTTCCTACAGTAGTAATAGATGTGGAGGATTCAAAATCCATAGCAAAAAGGGATTCTATAGGAAAAGTAAACAATATTTTTTAAATATTTTTTTGTTATTTCAATGCATAATTACTTACATAATATAAATAATGTTTTACAGGATGATAATTATGTATATGATTTATATTATGTTCAATCTGAGAACGATATGTTCCTAGATGATGAAGTATCTGTACATGCATTCGAACAAGAACTTGTTCATGATAGTTATAGAGATCATGGTTATCCTGAATCTGAATGCGACTCAGACGATTCTAATTCAGAGTCAAATTGGAGAAATGATTATCCTGACTCTAGTTATTCTGAAGGATCAATTAATGAAGATGACATCAGAGAGGCTGTTATGAACATGAGATTAGAGGAGGAATCTGATTTATCTGAAGAAGATGATTTTGTTTATGCTGTTGACGAGACTATTGTAGAAAATTTTGGTTACAAGTATGCAAGATATAAAGCAAGGATGTTGAAAGAGTTAGAGGAAGACGACGCCGACGCCGACGATGACGATAACGATGATGATGATTATGATGATTTTAGTATACGTGTGTCTGAAGATTCGGATGAGCATAATAATAATGAAGTAGATTCCGAATAGTTATTTAATTACATATAGATCTTTTTATACTGAAAGAAAATAATAATTGGTGATCAGTGATGTTAACATAATACATTTCCCAATATGTAAAATAAATTCAGTTAGTGAAATTGATATGTCTTTTTGTTTCTTAACCAAAATTATTTTTCAAATATAAGTCTTATGTGTTTTTCCCACTACATACAAGTAAGGGTTATAAGGATCTTAGTATTTTATTTATGTCTATATATTTATTACATATTTTTATAGATATATTTTATGTGTAAAATTTATCTATCAAAATAAAAACAATAAAAAGTAAACCTAGACGTCGAAGTGACAAAGGAAGGTGTGTGTATAGGTGTTTAGAAAAAGAACCGTTTTCGACGATATGGCATATAATAATATACCAAATTTATAATGTATAACAAATTGTTGTGTGGAAGTACCAGATAGTGATTTACAAATGTTCAGCAATAAAGTAGGTTCTCCGTTATGTGTTATTAAATCTTTCGTATTTATTTCGTAATGGAATATTGTGAATCTTGCTTTTCTTTAGACAGTAATTAGCAGGAGGCCTGTAAATAACATAACAATTACTTTTATAAAAGTATTTGCGAACATTCGCGTTTTATCTGACTATACTATTCGCCGAAATATGAAAACAATTTTTGTATAACTGAGATTTTTCGGATACGTTGCTCCAACGTCCAATGTTGGACAACGTTCGGATTACAACATTCGCATATTTATTTTTTCTTTTCGCTCTCTCTTTCTCTCATTCTTTCTCTCATCATCGAACGTTCACACGCGAAGAAACTCATGCCTTTAACGAACTCGTTATGTGATATGAATAGTACGCTGCGTATACGTGTAACACTGGCCTTAATTCTAATTTTTACATTTACGCGCTCGCAACGAATCCATTACTTGTATACAAGTACAGGCGATGCTTTATTTCTTTTTTTGATTGCAATGTAATGAAGCAAATGCGTTGGTAAGGATCCAATTATACCGTATCCGAAATTCGAAGAGAAATACTAGGGGCCATTAATTTATTTTTACTCTCTCGCTTGTTATACGTTCGGGACTGTTGGCAAAATGATAGGAAACGACACCGATCTTTCTTTCTTATGGCAGTCTGGATACAGTTATCAACGTATTTACTCGCCGAGAATATGAGCGCGATTTATGGACAATGAAATCATCTTTTATATATATATATATATATATATTTATATATAATATATTAAATGTCATATTGCAACTTAGCGTTTTCACAAGCTGGAAATTGGTATCATTTAGGATTATTACTATATCGTACCGTAATACTCTACTTGGCTACTGTACAACATTTTACACTCATCGTTTACTTTTCCGTAATTCCTTAGGTATGTTTCGATTATCAGTTACAACTACGAGATTATTGAAGAGTCATGAGATTGCACACCTTTCGTATCGGTCGATCGTGACGTACGAAATCAGCTGCACTGTGAACCTAATTGCAACCACGATCCGTTTTATACGTGGACACACATCTATTTCACAGTTTCACTTTGGTATATCCTATTTTACTTTCCCCACTAATATCCAACCTTATCTTTGCCTAATTGATCCAAAGCGAACCAGCAAACACCGTCACGATCGCCTAACTTTCCTCTTACTTCTACTAACATCCTAGCTTACGTTTAACGTAGCTTCTCCTTCACGATCGTTCACGCACCGCGTATATGTACACGTCAGATAACTGAATTTATAAGTACAAACAATTCCCTGGATTAACAGAAATCACACAACTAAATCGGATAGTCGGCAATTATATTATATATATAAACTGGCAACAATTAACAGTCCCATCGGTTGTCGAGAGTCTTTTTAAAGTACCGACGCCTCAGTCCTGTTGCTGGGAGGCGTCGTCGCATGACTGCTCGAATTATTATTATTATTATTATTGTTGTTGTTGCTCGCCTCGCCGGCATGACTCGAGCAGTAGAACTTCTTGTGAGCAATGAACGTGCTCAAATAATTGAAGCTGATGTCGCACGACCTGCAGTAACGCGGACCGCTTTTGTTGGGATCCAAACTTTCTTCGGGAGGTGGAGTGTCCTCGCGTTCTTGCTTCACCTTGTTGGTTACCGTCGGTGGTGGCGGTGGTGGCGGTGGAGGTGGCTGAGGACTCTTCCGAACTTCGGTTTTCCCATTTACTTGCACCTCGCCAGGGATTTCTTCAGGAGTCGTAGCTGGAGCCGGTTCTGGAGTCGGCAGAACCGTTTCGTCGTCGAGTACGCACGTTATGTAATTTTCTTCCTATAAATGACAAATAAACAATATAAGCTTATCAAAGGATTTATCAGATGAAGATTGTTTCTTTACAATATGGAGAGATCGTTCGAGTCATAAGGACATCGATAAATCAGGGTATGGATTATATTTTCATAACGTCGATTATCTGAAAAGTGAACAAATTTGATAACAATAAGTAGCTTTTATTATGAGCTCCACAGTTGTAAAATTTTGTACCTGTAAATCGGTTCCACGTTTCTCAAAATGCATTTTGATGTGCGTTCTCATTCCCCGTAACGTATTTCCTTTGTACCGACAGATCGTACACCTGAAAGCCTTGACACCCTGATGAGCATCCATGTGACGCTGAGCTGCTCCGGCTGTTGGACTAACCGCACCACAAACGGGACATCTCCAACCTCCAGTCGGTCCGCTGCTACAGGTATGGGTGCCTCCAGGTTCAATTATAGTCTGAAAAAAGGATATTAAATTTTTAGTCTTTGGAGAAGTATATAATATTATTAAAAATATAGTATTAATGGATATTCTTTAAATCGAAATCTAATAAAAAATTATACTACTAATTTTTTATTGAAGAAAAATCTAGAGAAAGTTTTGATAAAATGAATTTATATAGAGGAAACGATACTAACTTTGCACTTGGAGCATCGCGAATGATGTTCCTGAGGTTCTGGCCTTTTGGGACAGTAAAACGCTTGATGAGCTACCAGATTATCCATAGATGCGAACTTGATACCACACGCGGCACAGATTAATTGCACCAAAGGAGGCGAGGGTGTTCCAGGTGGTGGAGGACTATTGCTGACCGTTGTCTCTCTTGCCTGACAATAATGCTTTTTATGTGCGACGAAGTTCTCATGCCGACAGAACACGATATTACATTCTTTGCATCTGAAAATCGAACAGTTTTCTATAATTTCCGGATTACCTAGATCCTTTTACGTATCAGTTATATACAATAAGCCGAATTACTTATCAGTTTTTTGACTGATCAATTTAAGATTAAAATACTGAAACATTTCAAATATTATTTATTATACAAGCGAGAGAAAAAGAATTTATCGTCCTTTCGTTGTTTTAGTATTTTTATCTTAATCTATTTTAGTTTCGTCTATTTTATTTTCATTAACTACATGAAACAAATTGTCACATTGTGTTACGAAAACGTCAGAGTATCTTACCTCGAGACACCTTGCTTCACAAGAACCCCAGGAACAGGGGGTGGTGGAAGTTCAGCCAGTCTGAGAGCTAGTTCCGTCGGCGGAGGAGGTGCAACGGTTCCAGTAGCCGTAGGAGCAGAACCAATGGACCTTGCTCTAGGACTTCCGCTTCCTCTTGACCTAGGACTACCAGGTGGTGGAGGTAGAGAAGAGGGTGCCGGCGATACCCTGTTCTCTTTTTCATCTTGATGAGCTGGTGACTTTCTAACGCTCAAATCGAGTGGCGCTGAACCTGATGGCGACGTCGACGATGCCACGACGGACGCTGGTGTCGTTGGTTTGTTCGCTGCTCGGAGAACCGGTGAAGGTTCGACCACGGTGTTCTGCGCTGTGGTAGCCAGACCTCTTGTCATCGGTTGAAGATGACCTACAAAAGAGTGAGACTTGTCAGTTTAATTCTTGGAATTCCTTTTTAGATTTTCGTGGGTATGAGATTCATAATTTTAACTCGTATATGTATTCATAAGGCGCGGATTTAACTTCATTAAGATTTCCAATAAATGGAGTTCTTCTACCATGATATAATTCAAACTTCTCCACTTATTTTAACGAATACAACAGTTTCTTAAATTTTAATCGCAAGCATACAAGTAACTTGGAAGATCTAAATAAACTGTTATTAAAACACGTACCATTTGGAAGAAGAAAGCACGCAGTATCAGGCGCGGGCAAAGTGGGTGCTGCCAGGACACTAGCACCTCGGAACAGAGAGTACGGTACAATCAAAATAGGATTTGTAGGTAGCGCCAGACAAGGTTGCGGAGGCGGCGATTCACCGGGACTCGCGCTCGTCGGTGGCGAAGCTTTCACCGACGAGGAAGCTACCGTAGCTGTTGGTGGCGTATCTTTGACCACGTGCCTAGTACTACAATAATGCGTCTTGTGCGCTCTATAAGTCTTCAGGGAGCTGAATCGAATATCGCAGTTTCTGCAATATCTCTCCGCCTCTTCGTTCAAGGAGCCATTCGAGGCATTTGCCGCGCCACTTCCTGGAGTAGTAGCTGTGGTCGGAGCGGTTGGTATCGTGGGTGGTGCAGGAGATGCAGCATGCATTCTCATGTGTCTGTTCAACGAGACCTTCTTGTCCGCGCTGTACGAGCAGTGAGGGCAGGCATACGCTTTTCTCACTTCGAATTTGTTGGACTTTTCCTCGTCCTCTTCGTTGGCGGTGTCTTCCTCGAGTCGGGGACGATGAGCGCAGTAGAAAGTGCGATGCGCTTCGAGAGTGCTCGCTGAGCTAAAACGGATGCCGCATGGAGGACAGAAGAGAGGTGCTGGCCTGGCTGGCTCCACAGTGATCGTCTCCTTGCCATCGGTTGGAAGTACGAACAAACGACCTGAGGCGATTGCTGCAATGTTAGTTTCTTCGAGTGAGTTGCATATTCTGTCTGTAGTTCTGTGTATTTCAAAAATAGCTGATACATTAACGGTGTTTTGTAAAGAACTAGAGGTATAGCTATCGAGAAGAAATCTTAATATTTTTCTCATTTTAATATCTTTGGTATTTTAACATTGCGACAGGCAATAGTTTAGAACTTACGAAGAGAGCAGAAAAACACACGTTTAATCTCAAGCGATTCTTTCATTATTTTGAACAGTTCAGTTGAGAAATATGAGCAGGTTTGATATAACAGAAATAATACACAGACCAGTGTTACAGCAGATTGTTTTATTAATTAATATTACCATTTTGAAGTCCAGCCGGAAGGGGTGGCACAGGATTCGGTGGCGAGGTATTTTCCGGTTTGACGGTGAGCGCGACTACGGCGGAGGGCCGAAGAGCTGGATCCGTCGCCAGACTAGGATTCAGTCTCAGTCTTGGTGCAGCTTCATCGTCGAGTTTCAACTTTTTCTCGGTCGGTGGATCGTCCGTATTCGATCGTCTCGACGAGTCCTCCGAGTCTCGCCTGCACATGGATTCTCGTCTTCTTGTCGAGGACGACGAAGAGGACGACGATCTCGGCTGACAATCCTCTTCTTTGACCATGACCAGATTGGACTCTTCGTCCGTGTCTTTCGGACTCGATTCTCGCGTCTGATTGGATCTCGGGGTGACATGTCGATCTCTTAAGCTTCTTGCAACCTGTGCGACAAATATTTACAAATTTTGTAAGCGAAGTTACCGAGTGAGTAATTTTACAAGACGAACGAGGTAATTTTTATTAAGCAAGTAAAATTGTAGCCTTCTATTCGTTTTAGATATTTCTCGGGAAACGTACGAGATCTAAGCTTTACGAAGTGAGATACTATTTATCCCAAAATAACTCACAAGCTTTACCATCTTATTTGTGAACCGATCGAGAGTAAGATCGTTTGTTAATTTTTACGCGAGATTGATCAAATGTTAAATATTAGGTCGTCCGAAAAGTTTCTTTCGTTTTAGAAGGAAACAATGGATGCACAACATTTTCCGTTTTATATTATTTTATCGAATTACGTATGATCCATTTTGTTCTATCAAAATAAAGATCACAACGTTCGACAGATTAGGTTCCATGTTTGTATAAAGATGCATCGTTGTAAAAGACAGGTCTGTAAAAGAAAGATACTTTTCGGACAACCTAATATTTACCTCGATATCTTCGGTAAGACTAGCCAGTCGTTTCCGTGCGTCTTCGGGGAGCACGCTGAGCCTCAATCTGATATCCTCAACGGCCGAATTCGCGATCGCAACGGACGAGGAAGGGGGATTCAGTCTCGGTGGTGGCGGTAAACTCGATTCCTCTTCGACGACCGGCGCGATCGGGCTGGAAACCGCCGATCCACCGCCTTCCACTCCGCTGCTCACCGATGGTGTCTTCTCCGAGTCGCTCCATTCCTCATCCTCCCCTGCAACCATAAAGAAACATTACTTTAATTTCTATCAATCTTCTCAAACAGAAATACCATTCCAACTAACAATTCAATATCTCCGCACAATAATCTTCCTTTACGTCAGCCAAACCAAAACTCGCTAACAAATTTGTCGATCTTAATAAAAAGGAAAAATAAAATAAAATAACAGAGCGATAGAAACAAGTATAACGTATCGTCCATAAATATCCTCGCGTATTTCAATATTAGATTCCTACGTTTTTTCAGGCAATTCCAACGACAGTTTATAAATTCCTCAGAAACGACCATGGCCCGTGAAGACGGATCCACGTGGAAGGAACGTCGTCTCGGCGGAGTCGGAAGTGGTGGGCGACGGAAAAAAGCGAGAAGAAAAAAAAAAAAAATGCACGGCACGCACGTTAAACGACGCGTCTCTATGGCCGTTCGACTCCCTAATGGTCGTTCGCCACGCCAGCCTTTGCGTACCCTCTGTTCCCTTCCCCCTGCTATTCCTTTCACCTATCTTTCTTTATTCGTCTATCTATCCTTCTGCCAGCTACCCCACTCGCTGCACCCTTCGCACGCCTCTGCAGATCCCCACCATTCGACGAGGCGCGTCCTCGGCGAAAGGGGCTACTCTCGCATCGAAATCTGGGATAAGTTCGACACCGTAGGGTTGGTCGGCTTATTGCTTATCCACGGCATCCTGTGAAACGACGCGCAAGCTTTCGTAGGATCTGAAAACGCTTTTTGTACAATATAATTTGGAAAGTTTCAGGTTCGTCAGACTTGTGACGCTGAAACGTGGAATCCGACTAAATAAAAAATTTCGATTTCGATGTATATCTTGGATTTGACTTGCGGATCGAGGAAGTTGTACCGTGAGAAGATTTCCACTGGGCGGCTTGTGAGACCGAGGAATTCATAGTTTGTTTTATTAATGTGTTAATGTTGTGGGAAATGGAACGGTTACGTAAGTTCCTCGTCGTTTAACTACTTTATCTTTCAAGCTCTCTCGCTCCGCCTTCTTGCATCCTTTTTCAACGACAGTCTATCTCGAAGCGAAATTAACGGACGTAAAAGTTTTTCTACCTGAAAAACCTGAATTTTCCATTCATTTTTTTTTCAGCTATTTCTGACAAGAGGAGCTTCAGCTTCGCTCCTCAGGATCAAGTATCTTAACACGAAACAATCGAAGAAAGGAATAATCCGATAGATTCCACTTATCGCGTTTTTCGCCCGTGCTCTTCAAATATGAACGAACGTTTGGCGGACATTAAGCTGCAAAAGCCACGATCCTTGACATCCCAAAATTCAACCCTATACACATCGAATCCGTAGAAATGCCTGTACTTCGGTAAAATCCTGTTGCCAAGCAGTAAAACGAGTCTGGACAAAGCATCGATACCTCCGATCACCGTATCTCTGTCCGTGGTTTCTCTCTTCCCCGGTGATCCTTCGCGCGGATATATGCCAGGAAGGCGGGAAAAAACGGACTACACCATCCAGGTGGGTTGTCCTCGAAATCGAGACGACACGCGTATCGTCCGTCGAATTACCCGGATGCTTTAATTGCCTGCTTGGGCGAGGCTCGTCGGGACTTTCTCGTTGTACACGAGCGAGAGAAGCGAGACGAGAAGAAACGAGGTAAGAGGAGGCGAGATGCCGAGGTAGATTGGGCAAAGGGTTGCAGCGCACTTCTAGCCTATCCACGGCTCGCATCTACAGCTCGGTCGTGTTCCTTCTGCCTCTCTGTAAATAAGCGGTCATCGATGGATCGGACCGACTCTTGCCAGCACCATCGCGTTCCTCCTTCATCCTTCTTCCTTCTCGTGGCATCCTCTCCTTTTCCTAATGCTATCTTCTGCCTTCGAGGCCCTATTTCTTCCAGTTCAGCTTGTCGTCGTTGCTCGTTGCACGAGGATGCGAGGGAGAGAGCATTCTTAATTGCACGCGCGTACAAGCTACCTGGGTCCGCGGAACACGCTCGTCTCGCGTTTACGCGCGAGCTTCGTTGCGGCGAAATTGATCGAAATTGTGGAAGTATTGTATTAGTTGCTTGAATTTTCGTGTTATAGAACTACTTCCAGCGAGGCCGATTTTTGAGTTTCAGTTTTGAAGACGAGGGGGAAAGAAGCTTTTCTTACGACTCTTTCGAAATCGTCAGAGAACGTAGTACTTTGTTTCTACAATAGTATACTTGTTACTGAAGATATGACATTTTTACGATATAATCGATACAACGAAAGAAGTAGTTTATTATTCCAAATGATTCCAATTTACGTAATACATATTATTATTCCTGCACGTATTCCTGGTATCGTATGTATAGATGGTAATTTTTCTGGAATTTTTCCCGTAACGTTTGACGTATATCAACGTACAAACAGTCACCATTAACAATTCTGTTAACTTTTTAAAAAGCAAATAAATTCGTGTTCAATAAACTGAATCATTTTAGTATCGGGACAATTGAAATCACCGATCGGTTACAGAACACGCGATTGAATCTTCGTCGAGGACATTCTCTCTCGAAATGACTCTATCAAGCACGAACGATGTCCCACGAAGTGAACTATTAAACCCGCAAACGGTCGTCCAGTCGCCTCTATCTGCCTTTCATTCTCGTTACCGGCTTCGACCATTCTTAATTGCACGTGCATGCAAACGTTCAACGGCCGATCGAGAGGGCTGCACCTTGCTCGCCTACAACCACCTACTACAATCGCCACCAACCACCTCCGGGTTCGTTGAGGGTGTAATATATCTCGAAAAGAAGACGGTGGTGGTGGTGGTGGTGGTGGTGGCCGACGGTGGAGGGCAGATGGGGGCACAAGGGGGGCAAACACGGCCGCCATTAACATATCCGCGGGCTGATAAGCCATTCTCAGAACCGATACCGCGCCCGTGTACACCTTCGGCCCCGCTTTATGCGAGAAACGAACAACCGCGTGAGAAACGGAGTTCGGAAGCTCTCCTGCTCTTTGCCACTTACGCCATTGTTCTCTTTGTTGAGTGGTTTTAATTGAATTTAGAAACAACCGCACCTGTTACCTGTTAGTCAATGTTTAGATGGTCTTTCTTCGCAAGTCTTTTCTTCGAGCTTGATTTCTTTCGTTTGTTTCAGAAGGAATCGTTTGGAAATTGTTCTTGTTTTTTTTTTTTTTTTTTTTGAAAAGGATTGTAATTTGGTGATTTGTTATAGATCTTAAAGCCGATGGCAGAAAAGTAATAGCAAAGCTTTATTTTTTAAAAGTCAAATTATCGATCAAATCTCTTTGATATATGGCAAATATTTTTGATGGTTTTCAAAGATTCTGTTTAAGCTCGTTCCTTGGTCGTTAAAAAATATATTGCGAATAAAGAGCAGAGACATGTGCTCGTCGTGTAAAAATTACATATCGTATAGCGTGTCGTAGTCGCGGCACGTGGCCCATTTTCAGCCAGGTCTTACATTATAATTTATCGCATCGTATGCATGTTGGAACGCTATACGGTACAACTCCATTTATTAGCATAAAATTTTAGTTAATGCCTAATTAACTGAACTGCTGTCGACTGAAACCATTATTAAAGTAAAAAAGAAAAAAAAGACTGTGGATAATGGGCAGAGTTGGAAAACACCTATTGCGTAAACTGTTTATTCCTCGTTATCATCAAATAAATTAAGTTCTACTATACTTTCAGCCCATAAATCCTTTTTCCCCTTTTATTCTCCTAAGATTCACAACATCTTTCCAACTTCGCTATATGCGTTCCTTTATTTACAATTTACAAAAAACCTAGAATTTCATTCTGTCTCACAATTCGTACAATCAGCCTTCGGTTTCCATCGACTACGACCTCTTCCTGATTACCGTGAGCCAGCAGCGAACACATTGAGTCTACTTCCTTCCAATTGGGTACTCGTCATCTGCTGTTGGCTGGACGCGTAGCTGGCACCCGAAGGAAGGAGGATACGATGGCAGTACACCGGTGCGGTGGCAGGAAAACGAGCGCAACGGTAGCAGCTTCATCGGCGCTATGCAAATAGGATCCTGATCGTGACGCGGGTAGGCAAACACGCGACGTACAGGTAACAGGCAGAGCTAGTGAGGCCTGAGTGAGTCCTCTTTGCTTCTTCTTCTTCTTCTTCGTCTTGTTTCTTCTTCTTGTTCCTTCTTTCCAAGCTGTATTATGGTAGTGTGCGCCCTCTTTTCACGGGGCCACGACCCATGCCAGAGGTGCATGCCACTCGTACCGATGCATCCATGAACACTTTGCTTTTCTCTTTCTGCCTTTTCTCCTCCCTCCACCATCCCCTCTTCACTGTTATTCTTTCTTCTTCTTTCCATCGGTAGTCACCGTCTTTTCCTCTCTCTACTCTACCACGCTGCATCGTGGAGATATGCTAATGTAGCCGTCCCGATCGTGACACTGCGGCTGCTAAGTGAGAGCTCAAGTCGCAACCTTCTCATCGGCTCCTACGCCGCGCGTCGAACCTCTTCCTTGTGGCTACTCGATCTCGCTTCTGTGTTCGCTTGATCCTGTTCCTGTTCCTCTAGCTGAACGCTTCGGTTGTCGCCCGAATGCTATGGTTGACAGTCGGGCTCCGTTTCGGACGACGTTTCTGTGGTAAACTTTATAGGACACCTCGAGGACAGTTTAGACGTAGCGTAAGAGAATTAGAGTCGACGTTGATGGAGTTTGATCGAGAGAGTTGGATATCGATTGGATCGTTTTATAGTCGTGCGTAGGCAGAAGGATGAGAGACAAGCAGAATTCTTTTTGTACAATAATTTATCGATGTACCAATAATATTATCGTTCTCCTTAAAACGTTCTATCTGCCATCTCGAAACATACCTGCGAGACTTTTAATATTTTCTTGCGTCGTTGATGTTTGTATGTACAATATAATTTCATCTTAAAATGGTACGAAACGATGACAACATTTTAAACGGTAAAAATATTTCAACGTAACTCAAAAATGAAAAAGTTGCTAGACGAGTGACTTTATAAAGCTGTACAGAAGAGACTAAGGGATTCTGGCTTTCATCCCTGGGTTAAAGGACGATTTGATCTTGATTTCTTTCGAGTGCCATGTAATGAAGAAGCAACCATTTCGCTGGTTAAAACATCGATTCCTTTAGAAACGAAGGTCGCTGAGAAACATTCGATTGGATGGTACTCGAGTAATCGTGGCTAGTGGACAAGGATCGCGCCGTCCCTTGTACTACAACATTATGCACAATTTACCGGACGACGTCTCTAGAAACGAAACTGTCCATGTTCCGATTCAATTAAACACCGATGCAATCGATCAATTCAATTCGTCCCGTTACACTTAGCTCTTCAAGATTCACCAAGCATCGGTGCAAGCACACCTCATTAAAACGCAAATCTACCCGATCGATCCGATATCTTCGATCTGCCTTTATTCCGGCTTGCTCCTCGCCTCCGTCGTTTTCTTCGTCGTCTCGACGAGGGGGTGCCGGCCGGAGGGGAATGAGAGAGAGGATCTTATACGAGACCGTCCACCGTTCAGTCCATCCCTTCCAAGAAGTTCAGATCACGTCGCGGAGGACATTATTCATGCAAAGCTCTTACTACGTCCACCTCGTCTTCTATCTGCGTATCAACACGCATGGCTATACGTGGCCGTCATACGTGTAGTGACACGGCGACCAGGCGATTCGAATTGCCTGCGATCACCGTGTCTTGAGAATTTCGACGGATAATTAATCAACTATACGAAAAGAGGAAACGGAAATTTTAGGCAAATCGAAGATCTCCGTTTTGCGTATTTGGATCTTCGATCAGATCGTAAAAGACGATATAAGATCTTTATATACGATACAGACACGCAAGTTTTCAAATTTAACATTTAGTTTCGTCGCTAAGAAAATTACTTTCGCACCTTCGGCTAGCTTACAGAGCTCTATATTATAAGTTAACGAAGTTCTAATAACAAGCTGTGTTAATTACTCCTTGCCTTGGTATCACTGATTTCCTCTTCCAATATCTCCAGGCAATTATACTCGTTCATCTCGTATCACGTGTTGTCGGTCAATTAGAAATCATAAATAACACTGTGACGCATCATATAATGACCCAGGTCAGATTGCGAACGTGTCACACAAATTGCATCATTCCTTTCAAGAAAAACCATTTATCCGTTTAATCGACATCTAATCGAGTCGATGCATGTTGTTAAACGCTACTACAAAAATCGTACAATCTAATCTTCCTATCGAACATCATTTTCTACTTCTGCGAAAGAAAACTAAAGCGAAAACTACAACTTCTTCGAATGGTTGGAGGATATAATAAATCTTTGGTTGAACGACGTTAAACAAGGATTGCTCGAGCGACCAGGCGTATCTCGCGGATCGATCCGAAAATTTAATTACACCGTAGATCGATCGAGGATCGTCCATGAAGATCGCGTATCGATGTTTTTGAACGTAACACGAGGGATCGGAGAAACGTAACACCTCGCGTGCTCACCTGTCCATGCGAGAGTATTTCACGTGACGAGCTCTCGCGTGTGCACATACGTAGGACAATAATGATAGTAATTATGCTAAAGGGCAACGATAAATCCCGGGCGTCGATATCGTGACGAGATAGCGTAACATTTCGACTTTTAGCCATTTACCACTTAATTACTCGATCAGAGCCGGACGGTCGATCGGGACGAAAATACGCGCCGATTACTAGCTGAGAATATTATTAGTTCATTGAGCCGAGTGAATAAAGCTAATGGTGTTCGTTATTAGTGCAATTATGCCGCTATATTATGTCCTAATGGCGATATTTAACGATGGATATAGCGTATGTATGAGACTCGTAATGGTTGCTCTCTCGTTGCTAGTTATACCTGTTGAAAGTTTATTACGTGCTGGCACGTTTGTTGTTCGTAGCTATGATGCATTTTGATTTTATGCACGTTGATTTTATCGATCTCAGGTTATCTTAGCTCGCCTGTGTTGAGCTTCCCGAGCTCCAAAATTGTTATTATCAAACACAAATTCACGTACGATATTTTTGAAGACAATTTAGAAAGCAAAAACCAAGGAATTCTTAACACTCGAACTACCGATACTTAACACATGCTATTTCTACCAAAACCAGTCAAAATGATTTAAAAAAGAAGTCTTTAAAAAGAAAAGGAAAAAAAGAATATTTTTATATTTATTGATTTATCACTTTCTTACAGAAGGAATTCCATGTTATGTAGTACATTTTTGGTATTATTAATCCATGATCCCTAAACGAGGGTTAACACATTTATAAAATCGTAGAACCAGTCGTTTTGACTAGTGTGGTATTTCTATGGTAGTGTTAGCATCTAGCGATCTAGCGATCGATCCGGAATTTTCCTGATATCTGATATCATCATATTGAATGATACGCAGTAAAAATCTTAAAAACGTGTGGGAAGTTGTACGAAACGAGGAAATTGGATAATTGCGGTTCGATAAACAGATTGCAGGACCCTTTTACACTTTGACAAGTATCAGTTATTTTGACTGGTATTGGTATAAGTAGCCTTGATACAAAATTATTTTCAGTTTGAATACATAAAAAACAAAATAAAATTCATTATATTATTCTTTTAGTTATCGTTGCGAGTCATTACATCGTTGTGGAAAAAAGATATAACATGAAGTAGGAATTTTAAAATAAAATTGTAAAACCAATCAATTTGACTGGTAGTTCTAGTGTTAAACTAAAAAATTTAAGAAAACTTACCTTTCTTATATCTTATATATTGTTGTATATTTTCTGCGTTATATGTAGTTTTGTACTTTTAAATAAAAGAGGAAGGAAGAAACAATTTTTTAGAAAGTAAAGAGAAAGATGCGAAAGGAAGGAATAAATTTTTAATTCCTTAACTGCTTATCATCAGTTTGTGTTTTCCATCGACCGATTAACGCGTTCCTCGTCTCGGTTACAACGCGGACCCGTGTCCCGCTCATTGTCTATTTCGCCCGTAGAATAAATAGATAAACAAATGATCGCCATAAATTTCCATACGATTGTCCTACGTCGAAAGCATTCTCGTACGGGAGAACGATCTCCGATCAACGCCGGGACGCAGCTGTTTCTTCTTTTATCTCGCGACAGGAACAGGATCCGTGCAGGTCGTTTCGCTTGCTAGCAGGACCTTCGAGGGACGTTATCAGTACTCGCCATCTGTCACCGAGCTTGGTTTTCACTGCTTTTGCTGGTGATTTTTTCTGGTGCCGGTGAAAACCAGAAATCGAGCCCGCCCAGCCGTGCTGCGAGGAGCAACGTACCGCGTCTCACTCTCTTTGTCCTTTAAATCAAACTACGAATATCCTGAATAACACGGGTATCGTTCAAGATTTTCCTGTAGAAACCCGAAAAGTGATATATTCGATTTAATTAAAAGCGAACTAGAACAAATTTGGCAGAAAGTTTGTTGAAAAAGTCCAAACGCCTAGTCCTTAACTGTTATCCTTGAGTCATATAGGTGACCAGGATAATTTACGTTACTTCATATCAAGTATTATTTTGTATGTCATTATTTTCAGCGCCTCAGATATATATACAACGTTTGATAAAATAAAATATTTGAAAAATAAGTACTGCAGTGCAACGATACCAGTCGTGGGTTAAACACATTTATTCTTACAATGAATGGATTGAGAGGGAGAACATTGAAGTTTACGAATTACCATAAACCACCGCACAATCCAGAAAACGCATTTAAAGAAAACCAGATGCAACATAGACGAGCAAAAAGAATGCATCGAACTGCAGGGAGCACGCTGTTGAGGTGCGAGTACCGAGGGAAAAAAGGAAAAGGTTTATCTGTTCGAGTGTCTCCGCTGGTGTCAACGGCTGGTATCTCTTAATGACTGCCCCATCTTTCAAGGCTTAATCGTCGACACGTATAAAGCATATCCCTGGCTCTCTGCATATTCAATGCGCATGGTCGCAACGGGCTCGTGCTGCGTACACGCGTTGAAAATTATCTGCCGCCTCCTCCTTCGATTAAAATTCCGGATTCCCGTTTTCTGGAGGCAACAAAACGTCCTGTCCACGATACCAACTTATTCACGAATCACGCCATCTCCCTTTTCTTTCTTTCTCCTCTTTTTCTCTTCCTCTCGAGCTCCTGTAACGATGTTTCTAAACCAAAGAGGCTGTTACAATAAGAAGGGATTTTTCGATAATTTTAGTAGATCGACAACAACCAATTCAAAATCGAGCAAAATCAAATCACTTTTCAAACGTCGCTACAAGCTCGATAAACTTTTGCACCGTTTTAGAAAATAGAAGACGGTTGTTCACAATCTACGCTTGTCACTCGTGAATGTACCGATATCGTCGATTAGTAAATCGACAAGCTACAAATCATACGGTATAAATATTTTAAGAAGAAGAGCGATGGCGTGATAACCGGTGACCAATTTCCTCTCTTCGTTCTCATCGACAAAGAAGATAAAAGTACCATTGAATGCGCACGACAATGGCCGCCAACCGGAGGCTTCCACAGATTGCTTCCAAATAAAACAAATCCACGGCAATTATATTCACAAAATATTCCGGCGAGCCCGGTAGCGATACCATCGAACTGCCTTTCTTCGTTCTTTCGATACAATCAACGAAAATGGATCTGGATCGAGTCTCATTGTGGCAGACGATACTACGAAGCAGCCGAAAGATCTTCGAAGGACCAGTATATAGCAGAACTCGAGCAAGTTAGAGAGACGAGAGAAGAAAAAAAGATGATGGAAAGGGGACGGGGAAGAAAGAATGGTCGTATAAGAGGGATAGGAAAGCAGAGGAATAGCGCGAGCAAGAGAGAGAAACAAGAGGAGAGGAGGGAAGATGGGCAGAACTCGCTTCTCGTCTAGCTACAGATCTAATCTCTCGTTCCCGCGCTGCGTGCCTAATTAAAGATCGATATCTCTCGATATTATTGCACCCCCTCCTTGTACCACCTTCCAGCCACCCTATCGGCCTGCCATCCTCCCCCTCCGCCACGTAGCAGGTTATTAAATTCTCCTATCGCGAGAATCTGGACTGGCCGGTCCTACCCGCTCGTATCTGATCCGGTCAATCTTTAGTCTCGTTACCTTTCGGCCCTCTGTTCGGCCACGATCGAGTCGATTCGACTCTTTACAAATTTCTAAAGAGGACCAGAGCCCGGATCAACCATGAGAAACGGCCGACAGTATGGAGAGTAGACTCTCTTTCAGAATCGAGGCTTCCTGGATCAACACAAATCCATGGACATGTCGTAGCTGTCAGAGAGATGATTCTGCGCGGGTTGTTGTGTCGTCTTGTCGTTGGGTAGTGAAAGTAGAGCAGAATGTAAGGTTTGGAATAGAAATTTGAAACGTAATTTATATCTTTCATAGTAGAAGATTCCTTCACGTTGAACGCGGATAATCGAGGACGCAGAGAATAGATATTTCAAAGTTCGCGAATGAAATTCATGTTATATCTTTGGCTAGCGGGAATCTCTTACGTTGAACGTAGATAATTAGAGAAGCAGGAATTATTCAAAATCTTTAGAGTATCTACGATAAATGGATAATACGATAAAATTTCAAGTCCTTCGAAGAAGCAAAGCGCCTCACTTTTTTTAGAATGGAAACTTGGAGATGACATTAATTCAGTGTGAATTCCAGAATCTATCAAATTGCATTTTCATAATAAAAAAAAAAAAGAAGAATGATATTATCCAAAACAGAATTCTGTCTGTCGAAAGCACGAGAATAATTCCAACTCAATCCTCGTTGATGAAGAAATTTCGCGGAGCGATCGTTTCGATCGTGAAGCGGTGAATCAATCGGAGGACACTGTGAACGCGGCTTAAAACATTGAGACGTGACCAATGCTCGTTGCCACGAAGGCAATGCCACATCGGGCAATTATCGCTCGGCAGGACCTCGACGTGCATACATTAAGGCCGACGAGCTTCCTCTCTTTCTCTTCCCCTTGCAACTTGCTCTCTGTTCTCTGCTCGCGACAGAGGTTGCCTGCGAATGACCACGAAGACGAAGACGACAACGACGACGACGACGACGACGACGACGACGACGACGGTGAACCGACACAACGAGATTTCGTATCTGACCAGGACACTTCTCGCCTACCTTCTGGACGACGTTTTAAGATCGATATCGAACCGCTCTGGAAGTCGACCGAATGAATAATTATCAAAGGGCGGGCTTGGTATATCTCGCCACCTTGCCTCCCTCGATCCTCCTCCTGTCTAGTTCTATTTCTTTGATTTTCCTCGTCGGACCACGAAAGTTTTGACTCATGACGCGTTCATCTAGCTGGAGTAGAAACCAGCAACCTGGCGGTGTACTTTTGCTGGATGCTTTCGAAATACCCGATACGGAGATTGGTTTAGTTGTTTTCTAAAGCGGCTGCGATATTTATTATTTTATTTATTTATTATTGCTTAGTCCGTGTCTTTCGGCTTTGGACCAACTTTCAGTTTTACATCTCTTATACCTATTTCGCTTCTTATATATCTGCCTCCCCTCTTATCCGCTCTATTATGTTGTACTCCCTTAATTATTCTATCTGTAAAAACTAAAAACTAAAAACTAATGACTAAAAAACTATTGCAACTTTGGGCTTTTGCCTCCTTGCTGTGCTTCCTTCTTGTCGTTCCTCCCCGTCTTGTATTGCCCTTCTCTTCTCTGTTATTGCTTTTAGTTCTGTTAGTCCTTCTCCAGTCTCATTTAGCATTTTTTCTATGTCCTTTGGTCCTCTCGTTATTTCACATTCTTCTATTACATGTTTCAGGCCTTCGTCTTTCCTTTTACATAGTCTGCATCTTTTTTCTCCCTCTTCTTCCCAGTATTCCCTTGCTTTTGTCTCGTTTCCACATCTGAATCTTGCTAATATTCTTCTGTCCTTCCACTTCATCCTCCCTTTTAGCAATATTTATTAACAAAGCGTTGTAAATTTCGATAGTGTACCCTATGGAAATTACGCCGTTTTATGACAAATTTTATGCTCGGAGAAAAGCGTTCTGGAAGACGAAGTTGAATAAAAGTGGGATTTCTTGGAATCCCACTTATCAGAGAAGATGATTATTATTATTATTGTCATTTCTTAACTTTTGATCTTCAAAAAATACAGTCCACGTGATTATCAAAATATGTTATTTCATTTTCAAAATTTAACGAGTTCGTACTTTACGCTTTATGGAAACGATAAAATTCTTGAAGCTGTTTTCTCAAATGTAGATTATTAAATAAATTTGTCAATCGTCCATTGTCATAAGTTCGTGAATAATCCACAGAGAGCATTGAAGACAGCAAGCGTGAACGATGCGTGCTAAGCTGGAGTTGGTGGAATCGATGAGCAATTTTCGCAGACCAGATCGTCGTAAAGTCGCCGTTGAGGTATCGAAAACTCGAAGGGGGTTATATTTACGATCGTGTCCACGAACAATCCCCCGCGTAGCGAACTCTCACGTACCTATACGTGCCCAGAGTTAAGCGTGCCGTTATATCTCAGTATAACCAGACTGCGCATTTAGTAGCCGCTAAAATGTTCTAAGAACGTTGTATACAGACCATAAATGTAGTTTTAAAGAAATGGAAAAGGAACAGCGAGGAGCAGAATCTTAGATGCACGTAAAAATATAATCATATGGAAACATAGATCGAGACGGTTGTTAAAATAATTTGATATTACGAAATTCGCAGATTAATCTATTTTCTCTCACGATTTCCATCGAATGGTCTTAGACGAGGGTAAATATACGATAAGAAAGGGTTCTCCTAAAACAGTTGCTCTCGTTTTTCTCAATATCGTCTTTCTCACGTTCCTCTATCGTATCTTCCGGTGTCGAAACACAACACATAAATTCACTCGTTCAAGCGTCGATTTACTATATTTTACGAGGAATGACATGTTGCATGCAAACGAGCGTTCATAAAAATTACACCCGCGTGGCAGGTAGCATTATGCACACGGATACACTCGTTGGCGAAACAGCACGTACGTTCGTTTGCCATCGGGGTAGTAAAGTAGCGCACGAACGAGAAACGCAGAGGAACCCCTCGACTTCCAACCGAAGTTGCCAGTTTGCTTCGTACGGGAGGAACGCCTGGAATCGCTCAATTTCGATGATATTGGGCCGTCGTTCGGCGATGTTGCCTGCGTTCGAGAAAAGAGGAACGGGGGTGAAAGAGTCGTAAATCGACGGGAGGGAGACGGAGATACGTGGAAATGGATTTTTATCGAGTGTCTGAGGAAGTCGGCGCGAGGGAACGGCGAGAGTGGAAGTTAATTTTGTGTCGTTTATCGGTATTCCCGTGAGTTACCGGCGTACATCGCGCCTCGTGCCTCGAATTTCGCTGCCACGATTGATACTCGTATGAAATAAAATCTGAAGTACCGTTGGATTGTTTCATCTTTAACAACGAGGCTGAATTTAATTAGTAAGCAGCTATTTCATCACCACGACTTAGCGCAAAATTTTAAGAGCTCCGACATTTAAGTACTTTCAGTCGTAAAATACTTATAAACAAACAGATGCGTGTATATGAAAAGCATAGTTATATTAGATGAATCTTTGCAATGCGGCAATTTAACAAATAACATTATCAAGCGATCAATGGCGATTTTAAAAAATTACCGATTGTTTACCCCCCTCGAGTTAGAGACTAGGCAGATGTAATTTTATTATTCCAACGTAAATGCGATGTAATTTTATTATTTCTAGCGTTCGTCTTATTTTATATCGTACAGTCTCGCTGACTTTAATCGCATGACGAATGGAGGACCATGTGTATCAATCTCCAAACCGGTCTAATTCTATAATATCTGAAGCATCCACGATCTTCTTCCTTTCGTCAATCATCCAACCCTCGAGGTGTTCGTGGCGCACAATAAGAGCCTCCGCTTCTCTTTCCGCGGCTCTCTTCTTCCTCACGATCTCCGTCTCTGCGAGTCGATCCAAAGTTTCGCGATAAAATCCACGATAGCGCGTCAGGGGGCGATAGACGAGAGTAAAAGCGGCAGATAGCCTTCGGTGCAACGGTGGTGAGTTAGAACGAGACGGAACGCAGGGTGAGCGTGTGGGATAGGGTGGCAGAGAGATAAGCTCGATTATGATCCCCGGTGGTTAAAGCCGAAGTTTTTACGGTAGATAAGGTCGCAGGAATGGGTTGCGCGAAGATAATACCGCGTCCACCCCTTCAACCCTCTCTTTCTATCCCCCCCCCCTCACGGTTAGCCGTGTTGCTTTTTCTCTGATGCCGCGCCATCTTTCTTAATAAGGCGCTGCTTCCACCCTTTCACGCGGTGAAACCCAACGCTTGACCCGATTTTTCGCATCACGACGACGATAAGCTCCATACGCCTACGAGATTACGGTGGACGTGGTTTGCCGTCTTGTGGAAGACGAATCACAGAGTGTGTATGAAGATATTTATTCCTTTTTCCGATAGGAATCGAGAAACGTAGTTGATGTTTTATTAATGCTAGAGGGATGAAGAGCGTTAGATAAATGAAAAATAGGGCGAGGGCGGACACGGAGATATTGAAATAACTAAATTGGAAGGGCGTGAAGCTGCGAAATGTGACGTAAGTCACATCGAAGCCAAACTGATCAACTCTATAGCGATTAGTTCTTTAAAAAATTAAATAACAATCCTATATTGTCGTGTTAAAGGTAAGACAATTTCACAAAATGGATTTATCGTATTTGATTTCCGTGTAGTTAAAGAAGCAAGAAGGTAGAAACGGAAATATGGAATTAGCCAGAAAATAGAAATATCTAAGATAAGATTTGGAAAATATTCCTCGGACTCCATTGCAATAGACATACACGCAGTTTTATAGATTATCTAACAATTTTATTTATGAATACACGATTTGAGTAATTCACAAGTGGCTAGGTTTCACGTAGCAATCATCTTCATTAAAACCATCCATAAATTGAAACAGTTCGTTTGATTCACGATTCTTCTTAAGTGCAGCAAACATAATATCATTTAGTCCATAATTTTTACTCAAACCGATAATTAAGATATTTTTCGAAAAAGAAGGGGCGAGAAAAATCGGGCGAGGAGACGGTGGAGATCCGATTGAAAATTTGCCGAGCACGCGACGGATTCATCCCCCTTTCACGGTGGTGGTGGTTCGTGGGAAAAGGCAGACGGAGGGTGAGTGAGTCGACAGACGGAGAGGGAAGTCGTAAACGTAATCGTGCTTTTTCAGGCGCCGCCACTAAACCACCCCCGACCCGTGGCTGCACCGTGCCTTCGGGAGCCGCTTAAAATATTTTTACAGCGTACAGCCACTACGATGTCGCGATATTTCGTGCTTACGTACCGATGATAGCACCTCTCCACCCCCGGCGAGCCCTTCACCCATTCCAATCCGTCTTTTTCCCTCTGCCATTCTCGTTCACCTCTCGGAAGAGATACCGGCGATTTTTAGAATTATTTATTTCGCACCACGGCCACGTAAAAATTAGTGTCTTTCCTTTGGAAAATTAGAGATTCGCCGGAGACAATTTCATTTGCAAAGACGTAGAAGGGAATACTTTTTAAAATTGTAGAATAATTTGTAGGGGCGAATGATTAGGATCGTAGCTATGAACGACGGTGCAATTATTTGAAATATATTCTACTTATTAATTATTATAATAATATTCTAATTATTATTTATAAGTAAGCGTTATTTTCATTTCTAGTCAACTTCCACCCTCCTCGACCGACAATTATCATTTCGCGTCGAAAGATACCACGATAACTCTATTAAGAACGCTTTAAATTAAAAGAAGAAGGAACCTGAAAGAAATCGAAGAAAGTAGAAAAAGACAAGGGGTTGGAAGCGATAGAAGAGAAGGTTCTGCGCGACCAGCGATCTTTCGTGCGTGCGAGCAGCGGCGAGGCAAAAATCGTCGAAGCCTTTTAGACGGTTTACGAGCCCGCGGACGAAGTATATCTCGAAGGCTGCCGAAGAGAAAGGCGGACGTTCCGAAAAGAGCAAGAGGAGGAGAACACGAAGACGAAGACGAAGAGAGAAAGAGAAAGAGAGATGAGAGCGAGGTCGGTCGGCAGATACGAAACCGTCATCATATTGAAAACCATAATTCGTGGGACTGGGGGCTCCAGGTACGCCAGGGGCGTACCGTGACCGCTATCTGTATCGCGTCACAATAAATACTAATTCCTGGAAGGTGGCCCTTGGCATTATCTTAGGACCGTGTGGCAAAGTCACTTATACTTACTTATACTCCCCTCTTTCTGCTCCCTTTCGCTCGTATCCACCCCCTTCTCTCTCTTCTTCCATCTCTTTCTCTTTCTTGTCTCTGAGTCGCCTCGATAGAAAGAGAATAATTATTTCCGATAGGTCGATGATAGTCTGCGCCTCGTTATTGCTTATGCTTTATGTCTTAACCCCTCCCCCCATCCTCCCCTCTTTTTCCTTCTTCCAGGAGAAAGAGTAATCTTCTTCGACTCCTCTTCTCTCCTTCCTCGTCCTCTGTCTCCTTCGTTTCTTTTCTCTTCTTGCATCTTAATCTTTTTCTTTTCTACTCTTTATTCGTTCCTTTTGGTTGCCATCTCGTTGTCTCGTTTTCGCCGCGCTTCCTTGCTTTTCCTTTTTCGGCACGACGCCTTTTCTTCGCCACGAGACACTGCCCCGTTCGTTATCCAGGGAAGCCTAATCGAGGCCCATCCGTCAGTCTAATGGAGAATCGAACCGAACCAAGTCCTCGCTTCACTCCTCCGCATCGTTAATTGTTCCTTCTTGTTCCTGGTTTATGGCATCCAGAAACATGACACACGTCCTTGGCGTGCGTGTGGGTCGTGAACGAAAATTCGCGTAATTATGATTTCAGGGTAATTACAGAGCAAATACGTGATATTCGTATTGCTACGTCTTTGGAAAATTTCGCATCGATTATGATATATGTTGTATGTGTAACATAGTAACAATTTCATTTTTCTGAAACGTCTTCTCTTTTAACGTAGACATTGTAAGAAGGAGCGATCCGACAATTCAATATACAATGGAAATGAAATTTCTCTTTTTTGAAAAGTGGATCTGTATTTTATGTTACAAGTTTGCGAGGAAGTGATACGATGTCTTCCATCTTCTCGAAAAGAAAACAAACCACAGATTGAAAAAGTTTCAGACCCATTCATCCCGATAACCGCACTAACATTCCCAAGTGGAGCACAAAATTCTACTTGTCATTCTACCATCGATAAAACTCTCCAACATCCAAGAAACTTCCTCGAAGTTGACCCAAAAATACCAAATCGAAAAATCAATCGTATTCTCCGAGACTGTGCTTCTTAACGAGCGTCTACGCGATCTCCAGGCGACGATGTAGTAGTCCGCGGCTATCGATGTTCGCGAAACGACCCGATCCGAGATAAATCGTGTTCGTGAGTGCAACACGGAACCGTACAAATGATTCAAGGTCACGGCGCAAAAATGGAGCGATAAATCGCGCGATATCTCGCGGTTGCGTCCGTGCCAGGGAATACCGAGAAAGGACTCTAATCGTTTTCGCGCCGAGATCTCTCAGAGGACGTATATCGCGTATATATCTGGCATGAAAGCGAGAAACAGTCGGTCGTCGATGAATCATCGTCGAGGAGTTCTTCCATCAGTTACCTACGATAATGTATTCCATCGAGGAATAAAGTTTTTATTTGCCCTTTTTCCACAGATATCGTAATCGCCGGCAATTGCTACCTTCTCTCGTCGAGTCACGGATATTTCGAGATGCACCGTGAAAATTCCACGAAGCCGAGCGGTTTTCTTTGTTGGGCCAGGACGGTCACGAAGCTTCGTATCGCCGTCTCCTCGTTTCCTATCGAATCGATAAGTTTTATCGCGGACGTGTCATGAACCGTGAGCAGATTCTGACTTCTATCACGCTCTTTTTCACTGATTTCTTGTCTTCCGTTTCTTTTTTCTTCTTTCCATCGTCGAGGAAGAACGATGGCGATAAGTTAGAGTTATATGCGACCTGACGAAGATGAATCAGTGACAAGGATAAGTAGAATTTTTGTAGCTGTGAGGTTCGTCGTGGTATACTACGGAAAATTTCGAATTTTTGCAATTTGTCTCGGCTATTATTATTATTATTCGCGTGTAGAATAATTTACGTTTCGCGTCTTTCTGCGGCAGTCTAATCACTCTGAAACTAAACCATGTTTTCGAAACAAGCTACGAAAATAATTTTCTTCAAGAGGAAGCAGAGAGGAGGAGAAGCATCTCGTGTTCCGTTTGCTCGAAATCTCAGACGCGAAGTGGATGCACGTGGAGACGCGCAGGGACGTATTGTGCCAAGGCTCAGATATCGGCGCGTCGCGTCACCTTATCGTTGTCGACGTCGGAGAGCAGCTCGCAGACGCGATTGCCCGCGTCTCTGCGATTCTCTCTTTTCCCCTCTACGCTTTTCCATTGCCCTTTTCCTTCTCACGGTTGCATGTTTGACCGAAGAAGCAACTCCCGGTCCATTCCTCGCGGAAGATAAAGTCGACGATCAGGCGCAACCGCGCGGCTGAAAAAGTTTCCTAATCGACAGATAAGAATTCCGCGTGACTCGCCGACTTTCTCGCGGATTATTTCAACCTGAGGAGTCTCGTACTTTAGTGGATCTTTAGAATTAGACGATATCTCATTGAAGTCGCAGTACTCGAACTTTTTTGTCTAGCAATAAACGCAAAGACATTTAATGTTCAATGTAAATCCTCGGCATAAAACTGAAATTGAAAAAATTACGCATATCAATGACAATTCTTCTGTTTTCCTGAAACTCGAGGAACTTCTTAGTAACGAAAGAATACGATTCGTCGCTAGCAACCCGAAGAACACAGTATGATTATCATCACATTTCTTAATTCCATTCCTATGCATACTGTACTGAAATTAAAAAAGAAAAAGATTATCCAAATTCGAATAACCTTAAGAAAATACTTCTAGTGATTCTCGTCGTGTTAATTCACTTTGCCACCACCACTCTCTTTCTCTTCAAACGTCGTCTGAAAATCTCGTGTCATTGAACGTTGGTTGGCGATGGAAGGGCACAGAGGAGGAATTTTCAGGGCAGCAAGTTGCAACGGCTGGTCGTGGTGTCGGACGAAGAAGAAGCCGTGAGAGGCTCGCAGGGAATTCGCGACGTCGTAGAAACACACGGAGTCAAGGAGGGAGCCTTGAGGGGCTCGGAGTGTACGTAGGACGAGAGCCTGGCCGGCTCGTTATCAGTTCAGGAGGTGTTATCAGCTGGATGCAGCTCCCTTCCAGGCGTCCCAACCCCTTTGGCAACTCGGCGAGAGAAGGAGAGACGAAGTGGCGACGAGAAGCGAGGGGAAAACGCCACAGGGTTGTGGGGGAGGGAGAGGGACGATGTTCGAAGGTGCACGCTATCTTCCACCCCTGGAGAGATGGCTATAGAGTGCATCTAGCGATAACGAGGCAAGTTAAACAATATCGAGCTATATGAGGGCCAGGACTCCAGACCGAAGATTAACCGCGTCTCTGGCAAGTAGATACTTTGGTATCTACGAAGAATCGGCTCTCCCCCAGGTCTTGGACGTATTTCGGGGAAGATGCTGGTTGGTTGGCCGTCGTTGAACCCAACGCGGAGAGAGGAAACGCGAGAGCGTGATTAAGGAGTATCGGCACTTGGGGAGAAACTTGCTGAAACTTGCCCTCCGTTTTGCCTTCCCGACCACCTTCTCTTTTTTTCTTTCGTCTTTAGTCTCTTTTGTAGCGAAATAGCGTTACGCTTGTCACGTCTCCTTGCGATTTTGAATTTCGTATTACGTATCTGGCTACTTCTCGGCTGAATATTTTAATAACAGGGCACAAGGGCTATTATACATTATCTCGTAGGTTCTATATATCTTAGTGATAATTGTATTCCGAAGATGTGGAATATCGTGCACATAGTTTCAGATAAAAATCATACAAATCTACAAGGCGTCTTATCTACATGTACGAAGGGGTTAAGAACAATTTATATTTCTGCAAGACAAACAGCCACGAAGGAAACCAACGACCGAGAGTAGCGGTTACAAGAGAAACTCAGGTCCCTGCGCGAAACACGAGAAACAAATCGCAATTGGCCGTAATCGTATCGGAGAGCCGATCGAACGAGAACGAAGACGAATTTCGTAGCCCCGCGGAGGCGAAACCGTGAGCTACCGAGTGAGAGAGCGGCGGCCGGTCCTCCACTCGCCGCGATATCTCGATCGATCTGACGTTGGGGAAAGGATGCAAGACGCTGGAGTGGTCCGTCGATCGAATCTTCTGCCTGGAGAAGGGACAGGTCCCGCGATCCATGGTCCAAATATTGGGACACCGTATCTCTTTTCGAAGCCGAGCCAATCCGGCCAGCCTCCACGTAGACGAGAAGGATGAAATCGAAGGATTGAACGTGCAACGGAATAAGAAGACAATGAAACGTATAAAGGAAAGGCACGCCATAAGTGTGCGCCAAAAAGTCGTCGCAAATCGAAGGAGAGAACGAAAGATTGGCGGAAAGAATTAAAGAAACACAAAGAAGCAACAAAATAAAAAAGAAAGAAAACGACAAATGACATAATGAAAAAAGACATAATCGAAAATTCGTTATAAAGAAAAAAACGAAAGATTAAGAAATAGGACGAGATCGAAGGAATACAGAGAGAGAGAGGAACGAAACAGGAGATGGATGAAGTTTCAACGATACACTTTGGTGTACGGTTAGCCGACGTACGAAAGTACTTATGTACGTATGTAGTATGTACGTACGAAACAGACATCCCCTCTCTCTGCTCGTTTGGTCGCGGTGAGAGATAGCTCTCGAACCAGGGTACCCAGGTTGCGCCGATATGGGGGCCGAGACTTTACGAGACGGTGGTCGTGGACGAGTGATTGATGAGCGGCCGAGCTAATGAGGAGCTGAGCTGCAGGACGGGGATCACGATAAAGAGGTCCCACCACCGTGTAGCCCTTCTCGCGAGAGGCATACGGAGTTGCAACACCTCCTTCTTTCTCCTCTTCCTCTTCTTCTTCTTCGTATTGCCTTCCTCTTCTATCGAGCCTTGTCCTTCTTCTTGTCTTCCGCGATTGGGAGGGTTTTCAGTCTTCTTGTGTTTTCTCTTACTTCCTTTTTTCCACTGGTACTGTATCTTGTTAAGTCTTTTCGCGAATCTATGCTGTTCCTACCTTTTTTGGTCTCTTTGCACGGTAGTGCAGAGTTAAGTGGTCAATTCTAGTTTCGGTGATAGCTGTACAGATTAACATAACATGTTCGCTACCACAGAGGGTTCGAACAAAGTATATGTCTTAGATTGCGTTTTATTTCTTGTACCTCGGAAGTTTGTTTTTACAAGCGATACAACAGGAATACTATGAAATCAGGTTCGAATAATTATCGAAAATACCGTCGATCCTTCAAACGTGATTTTAGTCTTCTTATCTAATATTAAATTCACTTGAAGAAGTCAGTTTTAACGATTGGATGATGAACAGCGAGAGACATTTAACAAAAATAAAATCTTAGTGAGTTGACGCAGCATTATCATAGATAAGTCAAGAAACATCGTTCGCTTAATAATATTGACTACAGCAAAGACGAAAAATTAAATTTTCCTGGAGAATTTATCCAGCGCGATGAGAATTCGCTGGGTGTCGTGGAAGAGGGCTAAAATTCACTGACATCATCATCGTTTCCGTCGGCGTGGCTGATTTAAGCGCTCGTTGAAAGCATTTGCCTACCTTATCTTGTTTTCTATATTTACAGGATTATACTCGTAATTCGAGGAGGAAGCGGTCCAAGCAAGAGAAAGAGAGAGAAAGAGAGAAAGAGAGATGAAGTCAAGGGAGCTTTGGCCGAAGAAGAAGGAAGAAGGGGGTGGCGAAGCTGGTGAAGGAGGAGGTTTATAATAAAGCCTGCAGGGTCCAAGATACGTGGTGGCTGGCAGCCGTTATCAAACGGGTCCAGCGTTCGAGTCTCTCTCCGCAAAACCCTCCCGCTGGAAACTCGCGGTAACCTGGTTAGTGTTCCCGTGTCCGTTGAAACGAGTCACGAATCCGTGTGCAACGAGAATCCACCCATCTCCGTTTCGCGGGATTTCCCCCTTCATAGAATCGAACGTCCGTATCTCAAAATTCTTCGTTCCTACCTTCTTTTATGTTTTCAGGAGATCAGAATATTTAACGCTTATCGAGCAGACATTGTACACATTGTTATAATTAGACCACGAATTTTTGCGCAAATTTATATTTTCGTTACTATAATTAAAGAAGTGAACGGAAGCTGAGATTCGTTAAATTTCATCCACTAAATATTACAGCAAGTAGCATGCTTTTTTGTATTGAAGATTGCGATTCAAGGGAATGTTTCGTATACTGATTGTTCTCTATTTTATATTATGAGATTATGAAATATGATGGAGATAAGAAAAACGATCTGTGTATCTCAATCGATAAATTTTGTATCGAAGATCGAGATTTAGGGATGTGAGTCTAAAAATCAAAAATAATGAAATATTTCGCAAGAGAGACAGAATCATTTTCTGATACTTTTTAATCACCCAGTACAAGCCTCTTCATTTATCCCCACTGAGAAAGCCATCAGCAGGAGCAGTAGCAGAGCACCAACAGCAGCAGCACAGCAGCAGCAACAACAGCAACAACAACAGAGACCTGGCAGCCCGTGCTGTGTATTATAATGTAGAGTGTGAGTTATCAGACATCGGCCCGTTATCAGGGTCTGGGATCGCCTGGTCCGCTGCTAAGCTCCCACCACCCCCTATTCAACCCCTGATAACGAAAGGGTTATCACGCCACGCTCCCCAACTGCCATTCCTCGCCTCTAGGAAACCCAGCCGGCCGCCTTTCCACCGGGAGATTATTATTCTTTTTACTTGCAGCCGCTTTTTCGCGCTGCCCGATTACGATCCCTTTGACTCGGCCACTTTACTGCTCGCCCGCTACCTTCGACGACCACCTCAGACCTCTATTTCCACCCCCAACTGCTGCTTTCCGCGCAAAATACTTGTTTTTATCCCATTTTTCTAATTCTTTTTTATTTATTTTTTCTCTATTTTTTCACATTTTCGGATCTCTCTTTTTACTTCAGTTTTATCAACGCGTACAAACGTACATACACACGTATAAAGGGATTTTTTATTGCTTTTAACATGTAGCACAAAGTTTGTGTTTTTTGCTGTTCAATTCTTTCTCTATTTTTCTTCCACGTATTCCGTCTCTTCGTTTATTTACCTTCATTTTTCTCTTTCTATTCTTTTTTTATCACACCTTTATTTCTTTTCACGAACTATCCAAATTGCTAATTATTCCTAATACCGTAACCTAAATTACTTAGCCAAACCGTATCTACGCGGCATTAACTCTATTTTCATCGTCTTTAGCTTTAAACGCTAAAACCACCCTCGGTGTATCCATAAATTTCATTCAAATCCCTTCAGAAAGTTCCATTATCCTTATTCCAATCCTAACTAAATACTTCAACGTAGCAGATTTCCACACAATGTCATCGTTGCGCAGTGTATATGTACCATGCGACACGCAGAGAGCCAAGAAACCGATAAGTCCCGGTGTACACGTGAAACCGTAGCCCGAAGCCTAACCCAATCGCGAGCGGATAAAAAATGCAGATAACCGGAGTCGGTTAGAAACAAAATGTCAAGAGACTTTCCGTCTCGTTCTCGTCTTCGCGGCCAGTGACGTGGCCACGTCAAAGGGGATACCCTTTGAAGGGAATGCGTGGATGCCGATCGCGGGATCGGTGTCGACCAGGCAACGATTAGCGCGAGAAACGGGTCCGCGACGTGCGAATCGCTGGTTCCGCCGTGCTCTTCGACCGATGTCTCGGCGAACTCGACGATAAATCCAGCGCAGGGAAAACGTCTCGTTAGTCGCTGAACCACGGGGAGGAGAGAAACAGAGAGAGAAAGAAAGAGATCTTTCGGAGATCGAGCTCGATCCTCTGCTCGAGGTCATCTAGGACCTCGTAGCCAGTCAAGCGCCTTGTTCCTTTACCTTTCTTCCTTTCTTTTATTTCGTTTTTTTCTTTTCTTCTTCTCTTTTTCTTTTTCTTCAATCGTGTCCCGATTGGTCTTGTCCGACTTTGGCCTAGGACTTCTTTGTTGCTCTTTCTACCGAGAGAGCGAAACTAAGAGAGGGATCGTTAAACGTTACTACGTTTAGTTTCTACGACGAACGATCGGCCCAAAGTGACGCATGGACGCGATTGATCTACGAGTTTCTCTGCTGGGTTATTTCTATGGTATTGCCCTCAGGGTAGTTCGAACTCGTAATTGACATTTTTTAAGTTTAGCGAATGCTAGCGTTAAGGGACCTTGGGTATGTTTTTCTGGAAAGACTGAGTACGATGTACCAATCGTTAATAATTTCTTAAGAATCTTTCGCAACGTATAAAATATTATTTTTAATCCTGTAACCATGCAATTCCGTGAATACTTGAAAAAGATTTTCAACCGAGGATGGACGAATTATTTCATTTTAATTTGAATATTAATCACAAGCAAAATCATCTATGCCATACTGCGACGAATGAACTTATGAAGGTAAGTCATTTGTATTTTAACAACTAAATATTAACCGTACACTTACGCAATTAATTTATCAAATTAATAAAAAGCAGAGTTGATCGGTTTGACTTCTGAGAGGGTCACACATGTGCGTCTTAAAAGAAATAAAGGAAAAAAAAAAGAATTCTGTACAAATTATTAAACAGTTCTAGGAAATCCAATAAGCGAGCGAAGGTTCGAATATTCCCACCAGGCTTCCATCGGCTCCGAAGGACGAATCGAAGCGACAAATGTCCGATCTAGCGACGCGGTCAAACGATAGCCATGCGAGCAAATTGCACGGTCTCGAACGAGGAGTAAACAGACACTCGGGACTCATTTTCGAGAGGCACTGTCCCGAGAAGACACGCGAACCGACGAGCCGCTAATTTAATATCTCCCTCGTCCTTTATTTTCGCGCGGCTAATGGCAGCAAATTTACTCTCGCAGCCTCGTTATCGTCGTGGCTCGTCTTCACCAATACAAACGAACGAAGAATGAAGAAAAGGGCCTCTCTGTTCTTTCAAGACCAGGCTACATTTAGGAGATACGTAGAAGAGATATTCGTCTTTGTTTAATGTGACGTAGGAGAGGAGAATCCGCGACACCGCGGAACTCGAAGCATCTGCCACTCTTCCCAGGATTCGGGTAATAAACTTTTGATATTTTGGTCTTTCGTTAACGTATAAAGTTTCGTGTTAAATGGTACTTTCAAGATTTTTGTGCAGCATGTACATCAGATAATTCTGGGTCACGAGAAAAGTCCATAAAACATTGGCACACGCACACTTAAAGTAAGCAATATGTGAGAATGATCTTCCCTGTGATTAAAGATGCTCATCTATGCATCAAAAAACAAACAGGGATTCTTAATATCTCTTAAAACATAGCGTTTGCTCGCCAATAAAACTACCGTCCCAAAACTTTCAAGCGGACATTATGTTGCACGAGGCATTTAGAGACTATAAAGTATTCGGAATATTCTTTCGTAATAAGAAAACCTAAAAGCTTTATGCTTCCCTGTAAGAAAGATTGGCGCAATATCTACGTAGTGGATACAAAATATCCACCTAGTTTATCAACTAAACTTAAGAATTCGAGATCCACAAAATCCGTGTACTTCAGCTCTGCACCTCCGAAACGCATGGATAAAGCAGCGGAGGAAGAAATTGCTCAACGTGGAGTATTTGTGTTACGCCAAGCGATGGCATCGCGATTCTCTCCGCGACCAAAGAGAAGAGACGACAAAAAGAGAAGAGGAGGGGGTGAAGAAAGAATGTTTTCAAGGGGGAAAAAAACGCGGAGAGAGAAGAGAAATCCACAGCACGGTGGAACGCCGCGTTCCACCGTCGAAGAGAACAAATTGCGTACAAGATGAGGCGTGTGCACGCGTTACGGATACGATCCGGCCGGAGATCGAGGCACGCAAACGAAAAAGGGAGGACGAACGAGCAAAAATCAAGCAGCCTCGCCGGGAGGGAGAGGGTGAGACGGCTCCGTATATCGGCGCTGATCAGCCGCGTATTTCCAAACAATGCTCATGCGAAGTCGAACGATTCGCATCATCCACTTCGTGAAGACAAGCACAGCGTACAAAGAGAGAAGTCGAGAGGGAGAAAGAAAATTCAGAGGTGGAGGGTGAGAAAGAGTACGATAAATTCATTATAGCAGGAAGAGTCACGAAACAAGCGCAAAATTTAACGGTGAGAGTGGTGGATGGGTCTACGATATCCAATTATGCGTTATGATTGATTCTGGTGCGCGTATTTGCTGGAGATCAAACTTTTTGATTGCGGAAATTTTTCATTGACCGATTAACTGATCTAGCGAAGCATTATATCGAAGTGCAGATTGTTTAACAGGTTTTTTACCAGTGTCAGATATACATGTATAAGATGAATTTAGATTTAATTTCAGGCTGCGAAACATAGGAATATATCATCGACGTGCAAGGTTATTGCTTATATGAAAAATGCAATGGATTATTCAATATATCGATTGAGAGTAGAAAAAACGAAGTATAATTTGGAATAAACGTTTTGGTCCAATTCACTACGATAGCAAATATATATTTACAGAAAAGTTCACAAAGTGAATGGATCTTTAACAAGCGTGAATATGATACGAAAAATATTCTACATGGACCAGAGTTACAAATTAAAAAATTGTCTAATTAAAACACCCAATGTTTCTTCATTGAAAGTACCAAGCTTGATCAAATAAATTAAATAAATTCAACAAGAAATCAACATTCACTTTGACAAATTTCTACGTAAAATTGACCGCTCTACAAAGATCTTGCGAGCCAATTTCAAATGTAGCGGATCAACATTTTCACACTCGAAACGGATTTCACCAATTCAATTCACGGCGAAACATACTCTCGCCACGCTTCCACCCCTAATCGTTTCATCGGCGATCATCAGAGCGCGGAAGAGGGTACACGAGGGGAAGAGTACGAAGCAACGAAGCAACGAAGCAACGAGGAACATCGAGTTGAAAGATAAAAACGGAGGAAGAACAGGCGAGGAAAGAAAAGGGGGGAAAGGGGCAAAAGAAGAAAAAGGAGACGGAAGAGGAGGTGGCCCGGCTGTATCTTGATACGAAGGCGACCCAGAGAGAGGAGAGAGACCAACGAACGATTGGTCGATGTGGTACCAGAGTGGTACCAGCCTCGACCAATCGGCACCGACGACCTCCTCCGGTGCCTGGTCCCATTCATAGATCAGGCCTGGCCAAGAGGAGGCCTTCGAACCGTCGCCAGGATCGCAAGATCCTTGTCGATCCCGTTCTCTCTTCTTCTTCCTCTTCGAGCCGCGCTTCTCGCCTTCTTCTTCTCCTTCCTCTTCCTTGGCGCAACAGCCTGCATGGCGGACAACCAACCTCTTGCCAATTATCCATGCACCACCTGGACGAACCTAACTCATGTTCCGCACGGCCCGTGAAACCCCTTCGTCACTTTTGTTTCCGATGACTTCGATGTTTCCTCAGAAGTGAATAGAGTCTGTAGTACTAAACGAGACTTGGTTTGTCACTCGATGTTCGTAAATCGAAGGTAAGATTTTTTAAAGCTCCATCTACCGATCCTCACGGTATATATTCTATATAAATCTCAATAAGAGTCGATATTAATTTTACCAAAATTATACGCAGGGTGTTTTGTTTAAATGAAAACAGCGGTATATTTTACGAAGGATAGAAGTTATCAAAAATATGTTTTTTGTGAAAGAAAAGTTATTTGGCAAGCGTGGTAATGACGGAGAGTCATTAATTAATCGCACGATATTAAAGGATATAACACTCGCTCAGTTCTAGGATTAACGAACAAACGTAACTTGAACGACGATTCATCGAAAGAATTTATCCAGGTCCATTTTCCCCGTCTCTATAAATAATTCCACGCGCTAAAAAGTGGTCAACCGCGATCAACGTGATCGAGGGAGGTGCAAAATCAACTATTTATGAGCATCTTGGCCCAGCTGATATATGCTGCATCCACGTTACAGAGAGATACACCTGAAATGTGCACCCCTCTGGATGTACGCGCGCGTATATCAGAGTTCCCGCATCTGTCGCGCTTCCCGCGGAGAAAGGAAGACCGGACAAGAGTTCAGGACAGTTTCGCCTCGGCGACGGAGATCAGGATGGAACAACTTACCATGTTTGGCTGAGGAGAAGTTTGCGTTTTCCCTTCTACCATCGCCGTGCTCCTTGTGCGCGTGTATTTTTTCGCATTCCCGGCCCATTAGTTATCGACGAGTTATTACTCGACGCGAGCACGCGCCTTGCAACCTCCCGGAGGTCTCCCTGACCGGTATCGAAATAGAGAAACTAGCTAGTGGAGAATCCTGAGATTCTCTATCGTACACGATAAGCATAAGTTCTGTTGCTTTTTCTATCGCATTATAGTTTATAGATGGTTTATCGATGGAAGACGTCGTGAGAAATGCTCCAAGTAAGCATGGAATTTTGCAGTATACTGTGTAGACTGTTACTTAATTTTTTTTACATAAGAAACGCTTACACAAGAAACATCCGTTTGAATTTTGCAAAATTTTTACCTAAGTTCTAATACTAAATACGTCATTTGTCTGCAATGTTATTTGTATAAAACGTAGATTAATGTTCTTTTGTTTTATCTTTTATTTCAGATAAAATACACATTCGAAGCGTTAGGAACTCTTCGATACTTTTGTCCCTTTTCTTCCTTTATATGCATAAAAAGGTTATCTTCTATCTTTTGGTCTTCCGATTTTCTAAACGATGATTCTCTTTCGAACTCGAATACTGTTAACTGGGTTTTCCTGATGGTCCTGGTTTCTTTTCCTTATCGAGTTGTACTTTCTCTTACACAAGCTTCACTTACAATTACAATACCGCAACATAACGTGCACTTTCTCCGATGTAAATGCAAAGATACTCGAATTTTGGGTCAAAATTATCGTATCTGTAAATCGAATCATCGCAATGAAATTCATCGAAAATTTCTTAAATAACGCCCATCGGTAAGCTAAAACCACTCGAACAACGTCTATTAAATAATTCTTGTACAAAGAATATTTTACCCCAACAGCTCGAAACAATTTAAATCAAATCGAACACTGTTTTGCCACTTCCAACCATCGATCTACTAAATTTCTCACGTTATCGCGAGTTCCACGCTCGGCTAACTGCTTGCCAAGCCACCTACGAAGCTTAATAAGAAAATCTACTTTCACTGTCGCTATGATCGAGGAGGAATACGATGTAGTAACAGTGAGACGGGCAAGCAACCGAGCAGCCAGCCAACCGAAGAGGAAGGTGTAACGACGAGGCATGGACGTTTAGCAACGCGAGGCTTAACGAGCAGGTGCGGTTAGAAGACGGTCCACCATAAATCTCAATGAGCCTTACTACCCGTATTACTCGGTCTGCCTTGGCTGGCCGTCGCCCGGATGCTCTTCTAATAACACACCGGGGCCGCGAGCTCTCCAGCTCTTCGCTCCAGGGGGTGGCCACAGCCAAGAGACCAAGGGCCGGCGCGAGCCGCTTGATTACAGGATATGCCATAGATGACGTGATATTAACGTAATGAATACCGATCGGTGGTAGCTGGTCGCATGTGGAGCCGCGAGCGTGCACGCGAGGAACGCGTCGCCTCTTTTTCGCCGCGTCTGTCCTCTCTCTCTCTCTCTCTCGCCCTCTCTCTCTCTCTTTCTTTTAACTCACCGTTAAAAGGGCCCCACGAATTTATTAACGGCGGATTGTCACGGCGGAACGACGATCACGCAATCGTTCCCTTAATCGTAACGACGCGAAAGCAGGGGGTACCGAACCAAGAGATCTTGCCTCAGAGGCGCGAATAATGGATAATAATTGGACGGTGTAAGAGACACTCCGCTATGTCTCCGGAATATTTTCGCGTTAATTATAGTTGTCGTGTTTGGGAAAGTCTTCGAGTGATTCGCGGTAAACGATTATTTATGAGTTAGCCCGAGGTACTGGTCTTCCGCGAAATTCAGAGGTTTCGTGGAATTGACGCTTGGCTCTAGGAATCCGCGGATCACAGCACGGTAAAATTAAGTCTTGTGTTGTATTACATTTTATATCTTTTTACATCTTTTTTCTAATACGATAACACGGTATGCTTTCGTGAGTCACGTACATATGTAACGTTATATCTATATAAACGCTCATTCTTTGAAGTTAATTTCGAGCAACATTAGAGATCCACTTCGTGAAATTTATTTGAGAATTGGTGGTTATATTAGTGGCCAGCTAACTTTAGTATTTAACGCGACACTTCTGTAAAATTCGAATATACTGTTGAAGAGAATGGTAAGCTGGAGTTTGTATTGTTTCCTGTTTTAATTGATAAGATTGAATGTGAAATAATTTTAACGACTCATAGGCGTGCAGCGTCGTAATTTTGTATACCGACAGCGGCAGATCGTGATTCTAAAGAGAGGTTAAGAGGGGCAGCGGTGAACTGGTGAGTTTCTAGCTCAGCTGATTGCAGCCGCAATCAGGCTCCAGTGCGTATTTCAAAAGCGAACTTAAACGAGCCAATTCCGTGCTGAGGCAACTAAGAAAGCCTCATTTGTATCCTTCCATACTCCCGCGATTCCTTTGATATCCCTTTCTCATACTGTTTCTACCAGTTAACAATATAACCCAACCATTTCCGCCATTTAATCCATTCTTATGGAAATTCGAAAAAAATGTCCAATTCTAGCCTCGTATTCTAATACATATCGCTAATGATTCAATTTCCATCTGTGTTACATCGTAAATACGTATTGTCCACTTGATAGATATAATTTACGCAACCTTTCTTTACAATCCACGGGAAAAAAGGTATATTTTTTGAACCACTCTCCTCAATTTTGATCAGTTAAGAGATTGAAACTAAGCACTTCAGAAACTAAAAGAACGAAAAGATTAAATGACCAAGAGTAGGACAAGAAGAAGAAGAAGAAGAAGAAGTATTATAGAAGCAAAAGGAGCAATTGAGGGTCCATGTAATGGACACGTTCGGCAAAATGACGCGAAATTTAAAGCGGTTGCATCCGGCGCGGTTAGCGAAAAGTGGCGTTTAACTTACGCGACCCGCCCCGTTCTTCGATATTCAATTACAGATTTGCATACGCGCATGCATCTCCATTAAACGGGGCCCATGGCCGCGGTAAAACGCGCCTCCGTCGCCGCCCAACATCGAAATTTGCCTCTGTAAATTTGCTCGGTCAATAAACTACCGTGTGGTTCGTCGCGTACGGGGACAAAATATTTAAAAGAGGAACACGGGACAAGCTCGCACGAAAACGATTAAACCGGGATCGAGTCGCGTCCGAATAAATTATCCCTTGGCTCGGCGAATAAATTAATAATTAAGACGGGAACCGCGTATTTCTTGGAAGATCGAAAGAAACCATGGAAATGGTTACAAACACGGAACTCTCTTACGGTAATTGCATGCATGTGGATAATGTTAAATTCGGTATATTTTGAGGAGCGAACGAGAGAAGAAAAGAGATAGTGCAGTAGGTTGTCATCGACACGTTCGACTGGTGGTAGCCGGGCATTAATTGCACGCTGCGGCGCGGTCGTGCACGGAATTCGCGTGAAAACGTGATGGATCGTCGTCCTGGTGGAAGTCGTCGCGACGTCGTGACCGAGCCACGGAGTCATCCGTGGAATATAATGAGCCGACCGGCGCGGCGTCGCTGATCCCTATCGGCTTGATCCTGCCTCCTTCCTTTGTCGATGGACATCCCAAAATCGCGGAGCGTTTTGCTGGATCCTTAGTCCCTTGATCTTACGATCTGGTAGGACCTACTTGAGCGAGTTTAATGTATTCTCTTCTGAAATTCGTCCTGTCGGATGCAAAATGTCGAAATATTGCATATTGTTCGAGACAATTAAAACATTGAACACTTGTATCGATGTTTTATAAACGTATTATACGAAACATTTTGCAGTTGCTTTGGCAATGTAAGAAGAGCCGACTATCGTGATGATATTTATCAAATCTTTCGTATATTCTAAAATAAAATCTCATAAAATATTCTAAAAAAAATCTCATAACGTCAAGCGAAAGAAGGCAAAATGATTTGGTATGCGTCTCACAGGAGCGCAAATAGAAAAGGGCAGAAACAAAGGAAGAAGAAAGATTGGCAAGAAAACGTGGGACATGGATGGAAGCGAGGAACCGTCGCTGGAACCCTTCAAAACGACTGGCCTGACGGCGTACAAAGTGGCCATTCGGCTGAAGCTAAGTAGCCGACTCGATCCCGGGGGAATCCACCCTCTCGAGGACTCGACAAATTGCCGCCAATTAAAATTCTCTTCTTCCGAGGCGCATGCCCGGATCCTTCCTTCCTGCCTTGCCGGAGCTGTTTCGCCCCCTCGAAGGGACCAGTTTCTGCGTCCAATTAAGTTGTAGCTCGGGTCCACCGCGCAACCGGACAGGTCCTCTCCGTTTCCAGTCCCAAATTAATTTAAACCGAACATAGCCTGATTCTCTCTCCTGCCTTCTCATCGAATGAGACCCTTTGTTACCAGATTACGATGATGAACCGATACCGATAACGATTGTTCCTCTTTCTTCTTCCACTTTCATCGTTCGTTCCGTTATTCGTCCATTTTCTTTGCGCGTTTTTGTTTCTGGGTTAGACCGATATATAACTTTGGATCGATATATAACTGTGAACCATTTTGTAAAATTTTAGAAATAGGTTGTCAATTTTCTTTTCAACAGTTTAACTCCTTTCGTCGTTGTAATCCAATACATCCAGTCACCGTATCAATAAAACGAAGAACTATCTTACTGTAGTTACTTAGCAACTTACTGTAGTTTCTAGTTTCTAGTTACAGAATTTTTATTCTTATTAAAAACGTCCTTACAAATTTTGCTACTACGAACATATCACGAAAAGAAATTTAATAACTCGGACTATTTTCTTCGTAAACTAAATCAATTTCCAACTTTTCTATCCGCACTCCAACCCCTTCATCCCTGTCACGTGTAATCCACTTACATCGAGCCACTCCATTGATAAAAATTCCACGAAGAACATCCAATAGCAACGCGATGATCGCGAAGGGTATCTGCAAATGGACCCAAAGGGGTAAGACGGAAATCCTTCGAGTGACGCTCCAATCCGCTTCCCTCCTCCCTCCGCCACCCTATATTCGATTCCGGGATCTATTTCCGCAGTCAGCTGGTCCAAGGATTCCAGCCGAAGGAATCCCCGAACGAGGGCAAATCCGGCGAATGAAAGCCATTTTCAGCTAGTGAATCCTATGCTCGGCCTAACGCGGCCTTCCCTCCCTCGCTTCTCTACCGAATATGGAAACAAATAATCCACGAGGAGGATTCGAATGCCGGCTCGTTGGCGCGGAAAGCGGTCCTCGAAGATCCACGAGCTGCTAGGCGACAATGAGATAGAGCAACAAAGACAGAAGGGGATAGTCGACGGGGGAAAGGGGGGTTGGAACGAAGAGAGACAGACAGAGGGAGGCTAGGAAGAGAGATGGTATCGGTGCCATATTAGAGGAAGTTATAAATCGCTGCGAATCTAAAATTGATCTTTTCTGCAGCGGTTCGAGGCCAGGGGACGAGCCAGAGGGCTCTGTGTCTGCTTCTCCACGCACACATATACATTCGTACGTACATATATCGATGCATAGACGTACACATTGTCGAGTAAAAGATGTTCTCGCTCGCACTAGCGCGAGCAAAGAGCGAGAAAGCCCCGCGTTGGCGTTCTACGCGTGGATGTCGCCGGGGTAGTCACCTATCGAGAGGAGCCTTCGCGAGATATATCGATTGCGACGCGTCTGCGAGTTCGAGATAAGCCAGATCCGCATAGCTTCGGCTGTCGCGCCACCCCTACGCTTACCACCCTGCCACCCTTTCGCACGCGCCCCTTAGCCAACCTCCCTACCCTTACTCCTCCGTCCTGGAGACTTTGCTGTGACCAATTTTACTCTCTCTGAGAATCATCGTCGCAAAGATGACGATTGTAAGACGGATAGAGTCAGGCTACTGGTTAATATTTCATTTTTAGCAGTTTATCCGATGCTGGTCACTGAGTAATCTTGCTCTGCGATCGAGAGAATTAATATTTGAGAGATCTTCCTCTTGTACGTTAGATAAGTTGATTAAGATGCAGGCAAAGAGTGTTTCCTTATGACAACGAAATATAACACAAGCTGACAGTAATAGGACGAAAGAGAATATTAATCCATTGATTAAAAATTCCTCTATTAGACTTCCATATCGTTGAAAGATCTTGTAAGTTTGGTAAGTTAATTTAAAACGTAGGCAAGAGAAGATGTTACACAAATACAAATATTTTATGTGGAATATAAAATACACTTGAAAACTTTCCGCGGTGTTTGCTGGCGATATCTCACGCCCGCGACTCGTAACTCCCGAAGTTGCGTATCGCGGCCTAATTGGAGATCGGTTTATACGCAGACATGCACAATCTCCCTCTTGGATTCGCGGCTCGACTCGCGGGCGCTCACTTCACCAGCCAAGCCAGCCGAAAGCAGAGTCTGGGAGGACAGAGACATTAGCATAAGGGTGGCTGATTTATAATTATAGTCGACGAAGTTCGGGATGCCGGGCACGCAACTATCGTCCAAGCCTTCGAGGATCGCTTTGCACCAGCGTGGCTGATTAACATATCTACGGCCGGACACCGAGCCAGGGATAACGTTCAACACGTTCCAGCCACGACTTTATTCCGTGTGCTTTGAGACCGTGTGTGCACGCTGCTCGTTCCATGCCGCACGTGGGTGTGCACGGAGGCTTAATCCACAGGCTCCTTTGTCGACCAAACAGATCCTGCGCGTCCGGTTTGCCAGTTTCTCCTCTCGTGACTCGGCCAACTCTCTCGCTGCTATGTATATATAAGTACAGACAACTGCGGTAACTGGATCGCGGGTGGACGATCGTCCATTGGTAATCGGAGAAGCTCTGTTTCGCGAGTTCTTTTCCCTAGCCACGGCTCGATACCGTGGATTTCTTCGCGGCGAATCGAAAGAGATAAGCAATGAAACCGCTGGAAAAGTCGAACGTTACACGCCGGATAAAACCCAGCGTCACTTTACGATCGCTATCATCGCGGGATAGCTTGCTTATCGCCCTCTGCAGTCGAGCATCACTTGCCAGATTCCTATCTCAGATTGCCGCGGACACGACCGACCGAGTTATTGAATTTTAGAGCATCGTAATGGCGGATGTTTCAAACCGTAAGGTAAAGGTTGGAAAATTGCTGGTGGAATTGGTGAGTCTGGTGGTATTTTTCTGCTGTTCATCCGGTTTCGAACATGCTATTTGAATGATTTTTAGCGTTTGAGAGTTTAGTTGAGTACTTTGTAATTTTTGGTAAACCCTACCTATTGTACAGATACTTTTAATAATGGTAACTTTCTTTTCCTATATCTTTAATATTTGAAATATGTATAAGATTAGGCTATCCGTTGGTTCGAATAATTGAACCAGTCTTTTAGGGAAATAACTGACCAATTAGAATCTCGCATTTGTATAATATAACGATTTAAAATACACAATAAAAAATTATAGAAACCTCACGCAAGAATTTTAGAAGAAAATAATGGACTAACAATTATGTGAAATTAAAACCTGCTCTACAACCGGTATCACACATTGAAGTACCTCATACATAATAACCATCAACCTGTCAAGACATAGTCTTCAATTCCCTATTAAACCTTGCTGCGCGCACGCTAAATTTCTCGAGGAAACGACGCGACGAGTTTTTCGGTGCTCGTCCCAGGCGTCGTTCGCCATAATCATTTCATTAATATTCGCTGCACCAATAATCGCGGCCGCGGTTATATGCACGTGTGCACGCACACTGTCTCGCCCGTAGATATACCTTAACGTGCATGTAACGTCGTATACGTAAACAACGAGCGAAGCTCCGCGTTATCAGCGACGCGCAGCGCCGCGTCCTCGACGGGAGCGTCGTCTTTATCTCGCGCGCCGTGGCGTCTTGATATCAGGCGGCCATTAGAATATCTAAATACCACCCCCAACGCGTCCGAATCTTTCAGCTCTCCTTGTTTCTGCCGCTATCGCGAATGGGGAGCTTCTCGGATTTTAGTTGGTATCGAGAGGGTTTTCGATAATTCACCGTGTTCTACTTTCGAACTGTGTCTGTTCGGAAATGTATTTCTTTCGGCTAAGGTAAAATAGAGGAAGCTTATGGAGGGATCTCTCCACCCCATTTTCATATTTATACTCGTCACTGCCCTCTTATCCGCCAGCTTATCAGCCGTTGGCAGCTTCTTGTCATCGAAACTTCTTTTCAATCATACGTCCCTCTTTCTATCCGCGACAGAATGCACGAGAAATATATTTCTTCGATCAGGTTTGAATCGATGATACGACTTGTTTCGATATCTGTTGCTTATACCGTTGTTTAATACCGAGAAATCAAATTAATAAATAATGAGAAAAACTCTAAATCACACAGTCTAAGAGATAGGATTATTTTAATAGATGTTTCCATTAGTGTCGTCTATGTACCATCGCAATACTGCAATAGGTGCAAAATTCATTATTCATTTAACTTGGTCACCTATTCTGACACTGTAAAATAATCTTAACCTGCTAATCCCGATATCTCAATCATCGTTACAGTAATCAGAACGAGACGAGTATCTGACGAGTAAAACGTACGATAAAATTCCTTAAATTCATGAATTGCCTGATTCGCGAGTGACGAAGGGTGGAACGACATCCGCGTCAAAAGATTCGGAATGAGACAGGACTCGGGATAGCGAGAGCAGACAGGAAAGGAAGCGAGAAAGCGGGACGAGCTCGCAAAGGTAATCTCCGCGCCGTGTTGCCTTGGAAGGGTTAAGTTGTAGAACCACGGCTGGTCGCCGAAGATAAGGACAGCTCGAATCGCGCTCGCAGAGCCGCAGAATCCGCAGTACTCCTCGGGCTGCCACCACCGATTACCCTCGAGAATCGTTGCGACGTCGACGTTTCGCGTCGGTCAGTCGTCGAAAAATCGACGAGATAAAATCCGATTGAATCGCACAGCGATGCAACGCGATCGTTTGTGTTATTTGATTTATCGCAATCTCTTTTCACAAAGTTTATTTTTTAACATTTCTCCTCTCTACCTCGTTTATGACGTGTTGATTTGGATAAAAATCTGAATATTAATCAGGATATTAATCTTTGACTTACAGTTAAAGCGAGTGAAATTTCATGGAGAAGCAAAGTTGCCATTACGAGACGGTGAATCGGACTTACCTATAACAGAAAAAGAAACGTACATTACAAATACGATTTATTATATTTAAAGATTATATTTTTCAAGAATGATAGAAAGCTTGAAACATTGAATATCCTTTTAGATGGACGAATGAAACAAAATTACAATATTCCACAAATTTGAGTATAAACGTCCACTAAATATCCCACCATCGTAAATCTCAAGGAGGATCAAGAAGCCATCAAAATCTGGCTCGTAAACAACCTCTTCCCTTCGTTCTAACCCCTTTGCAATTCTAAACACATTGAAACCCATTGGGGAACCGGAGCAAACAGGGGTAAACGTAGCTAAATTGAATCGCCAAGACGGTTGGACCGCGACCTCGTCTCGGCCGATAATCGACACCCCCGAGTCGATATTAGATTTGCTTTGAATCGCGTTGAAAACCCACCCCTTCGTCGTCAGTCGCCTCCTATCGGCCAGGCATAAATCAGACTGGCGATCTTAATAAATGCACGAGAGGCGAACGGAGGTGGGCTCTCTGGTCTGAGCATTGGGAAGAGGGTGGAAGGTGTGTCGCGGGGGTTGAAACGCGACACGAACGAGAGAGGGGATGGGAAGGACGGATCGTATGAAACGTCGGGGCGGTTGGTAGGCAGCTAATATCCTCCTGGCCGCTATCCCTAGGCTCATCTCAATAAATTCAATATACTTGTGTAAATCGGAACCCTCGAACATCCCCGTCGAACAGCAGGTTCTCTGACTGCCTGGATGGTTGGGACGGAGATGAGTTGCTAGCCCCCCTCATGGCTGCTACCTTCCCTCTGCCGCCTCCTACGAGAATGCGCCGATAATGTATCGATTATTGATTACCCATAATGAGCCGGCCGCTTTGATTTTTTTTAGTTACACTCCAGTGGCGCGACGGTTCTTGATGGTTTCATTTAGTAGTTTAGCGCTTGAGCTTCGTCCTCGAGTTACGAATACAGGATTCTAAGTTGAGATGCTTTTTTTAAGATTTTTGTTTTTCCATTGGAAGCGTTCGATTATAAAATCTTCAAGATTACTTCGTGTTTTTATCTTCGTTTAAATGGATTACTACATCTTGATGTCTCATCTAATATTTTAGCGGTTCAAGCGCTATTTTTATACGATAAATGTCCAAGCTCGGATTCATTTCTAAAATTGTTATCGTCGAAAACATTAAATCACAGGATCTCCGCCGTTTACTCGCCATAAAATGAAGAATAATATATAAGAACAGAGAAAGGAATCAGTCAGAGTTCGTACGTTTCTTGGTAATTTCTTAGCGATCAAGGGACAAATTTAACCATGATTGCCAATATCTATCCAAAGGCCTATCCCGCGCGAGAAGATCCAAGTTCGGTGGAACGAGCTTTTCATCGAGTCGTTAGTTAACGGTTCCACGACTGCTTCTGCCGTAGTTATCGACGACTTATCGGCCAGTAATGCCGCGGGGATCGTATTTAACCGGCGATATTAATCGATTATTGATACCAGTCGGTGTCCCATAATTTCACGGATCTTACCACCAGCCTGACTTCGATTTCCTCACGAACGAAAATCGTTACCCCCCTTTTGTAATTCACGTCCTTCGCCACGATTTTAATGAGCGTACCTACCATAAAGGGTTATATTTCGCGCGTTATCGAGGCGTTTCTTTTCCCCCTCGTTTCCTTTCACGGACGATAGAGAAATACGTCCCGGATTCGCGACGAGCTTTTCATCGAGCAGTTAGTTAGAGCGGCCGATTGCAAGGCACGTCTGAAAGATAACCGTACGAGCCACCCCCTGCCGAATCGACGACCGTAGACGACTTATCGGCCACTTTTGCACGCCACCGTACTTTTCCCTAGCCCCGTCACCCGACGCTAATGCGAGGCGATCGCGTTTAAACGCTCGCTACCAAACGATTCCACGCGATTACAGCTTCCGCGAATCGCGCCGTATTTCCTGCCCAACTTCTTCTTTTTTTCCTCCGTTTCTTGGCTTTTCCGTTTTCGGGAATTTGGCGATGAAACGTGGAGATCGAGCAAACGGTCGTTTCCTATGCAAGATTTGTACAATAGGTAATTTGCCATGCCAGCGAAATGCATATTGGGCATAGTTAATTTTTATTAATTATATAATTTATTTTTACATATATTTTAAAATGTTACTATAGATCGTACAAGTTAAAATACTATCAGGAATTATCAACAAGAAGCTAGAGTGTTTTAGAGATACATATAATAAATGGATAATAAATGGATATAAATATGTCCTTTAGAAGTAGCTGAAACAGAAATGAGTAAGAAAAGCAGTGATCGCATATTCGTGTGAATGTAAACCGTAATTCTCCAATATCGTGAAAATGACTAATACCGCGACAAGATATCTGCATCCATATCGTTGTTAAGTGCAACAAATGTTCGACAGATATTCTTTGTGTACTCCTAACTTGGTAAACGTTTGAAGAATACGTATATAAAATTACGAATGAAATTTGTATCTGGCAAAATGATGATAGATCTTGTGGGCAGCTTCGAATTTCATCGGGCGAAATGATTCTCCCTCGATGAGGACATCTTTCTTCGTCGTCTGCTTGCTGGTTACCCAGGCGAGGAACCGCGGTGAGATAAAAATAATAAATCATCCTGTGTACGAGAGGCGAGACGCACATGCATTGCCGAATTCTCCGGTATCGCGAGTCGATACGGAAATGGCTGTACGAGAAGAGGGGTGTGCAACCCTGGATGGAGGGTAGAAACTTCTTACTTTTGTTAACGCGTTTCATGATGCCTTTATTATTTCTGATTGTTTCCGAAAAATTTCCGAATATTTCACGAAATGGTACACATAAGTGTTCCGTGCATACAGGAGGAAATCGAAAATGTGAATATACAGGGTGGTTGGTAACTGGTGGTACAAGCGGAAAGGGGGTGATTCTACGCGAAAAAAGAAGTCGAAATTTTTTTTTTAATTTTTTTACAAATCTACAGTGAAATCCGTTATAACGAGACGTGATAACGTGCACGCGTACCGAGCGAAAATTCAAAGTCGATTTTCTCGAAAACAAAGCCTCAAACGAAAAATTTTTATTCTATATTTTCGACTTCTTTTTTCGCGTAGAATCACTCCCTTTCCGCTTGTACCACCAGTTACCAACCACCCTGTATGTATTAGGTTGTCCGAAAAGTTTCTGTCGTTTTATAAGGAAATAATGGGTGTACAACATTTTACGTTTTATATTATTTTATAGAATTACGTATGATCTATTTTGTTCTATCAAAGTAAAGATCACAACGTTCGACAGATTAGGTTCCATGTTTGTATAAAGATGCATCGTTGTAAAAGACGGGTCTGTAAAAAAAAGACACCTAATACAATATTATACCTAACCTACAAACCTAATACATAACCTACAAACCTAATACAATATATCTTGACATAGAAGTCGGTAACTAATAGCTCCACCTAACAAAATTCCTCTCTTTTATTCTTATTGTCGGAATCGGTCCATAAGTTTGTACAATTTTATCGAATGCGAAAGGTTTTGTTTCATTTTCCAGATATTTAGTAAAAATTCATCTATGAAGTATTCTTCACCATTATTTACAACTTCTTCCTAACCTATAAGATGTGCAGGATGATAGGCAATTGTTATGAGAAAAAATACAGTATAAGATGAAACCCGCGAGAACTTATGAATCAACCTGTTACTTAGGAGAATCTATTTCTTTGTAAAATTACTGCTAGATAATTATTTATTCTATTAATAACTCGTTTACCTTTGTATGGTCTTGCATTGGTATCCTCAACGTAAAAAAATTGTTTAATTCTTTACTACTAAATAGTTCCAATAAAACATCAATCATGCATTATCTAACCGATTTTGTCTCGGATCAACCCTCCAGAGAAATATTCCATAATACGTACTCTACGTTTCCTTGTGTTATTATATGCGTTGCAACAGCACGTATCGGTAACACACATAAGCACGAACGCATACTCAGCAGGCTGACGAAGGTGCGCGATCCGAAGGGGCCACGGTTCGAGACACTAAGGGTGCACGGGGGTGGAGGTTGGGTTTGGTATCTCGAACAGCGCGCGCCGATTAATAACGAGCAGTCGTTACGGGAGATAAGGAAGTGCTGCGTCTCTCCCTCTCTTATTTCTCTCGTTTAGCACGGGGCCGAGAAAGAACCGGGTCGCGGCAAGACACATGTAGGTGTACCGATTCTGTATAGTTAAACGCTGCTACGAAAGTGTGTGCAGCTGGAGATGTACAGCGACGTGCGATCGACGATAAAGCGGCGTAAATTTTAAGGATCGTTCAGTAGGAAAACATCGAGGCTTTCGCAGCCATCGAGGCTTTTCCTTTAGGTAGATGCAATTTTGCTTCTACGATACACGCTTGTTACGGATATATGTCCCAGACAACGCACGACGTCTTTAAAACGCCCGTTTTAAATCTGCCGTACACTTTGGCCCATTTTAAATGTAATCGTATTTTTGTAAGAATAAGAGAGAATTTTACGAAATGAAGGGATCTGCACGACTGGCTTGTAGTTGTGCAATTTACTTAATAAAAGGTGAAAAATCCACCATTTTACTAAAACACACATAGATAGAACTACGTACTTTTTCAATCTGTGTTTGAATATATTGCAAATAGAAGATCATAAATATATGATCGTGCTTCTATGTTGGTAAGTGTCAGTCCTAATTTTGTCAAAAATTTCGACATATTTTCAATAATTTTTAAATGCAAAAGATAAAAGCAATCGTTATAACTACTCTTCTCTAATAATTTTATAATACACAGTGTCTCAATTTACGTATCATCTTCCTTGTTGATTATCAACCCCAATAAAAGGAAGAATAACATGTCCAATCGTCAAGCGGGAATTTGGCTTTCATCTATACGTTTGAAGAAACAAATCCGGTCAATAATCAGAGAAATCGGATTCCTTTTCGAAGAACGATACGGAACACAGAGGTATACGTAACAGGGAGTGTACAATAGCGAGATAGGGTTGCCGCGCCATTACCTCGAGGACTACGACGACGAACACGACACGTAGACAACCGACGTCGCGCACTTTGTCAACTTTGTATATCAATCAACCGGGGCGGTAATGTTCCCGGGACATGCCGAACAGCCGATAAAGGACATCGATGCATGAAGCAGAGGAGCCGATGAGCCGAGTTCCGAGATAAACTCGACGGAGTCCCCGTGTGCATCGCTTCCATTCTCTTCGATTTTGTTTTTTCAAATTGATACAGCAACGATTCCCATTCTCGTGTAATGGGGAATCGATACACGAAATTATTGGAGCAACGTTTGCGATGGATTGTATCGAGATCGGTGGATACAAATTGCAACTATATAATTAAAAAATAGCAGGTGTCTATGCATTTGTACTACATGTAAATTGTAAATATATGTAAACATGGAAGAGGGTGTGAAAATGGTAAAAATGCAAGCTGGATATCGATGTAACTAATTCTCGCGATTAGTTCCGTTTATCCTTTGAATACGAGCCACTGAGGAATCAAATCGAACAACTCCATCTTTTGAAAGATCCACTTCACTCAGTTAACATTCGTCTCCAATCGATCGCAAAACCAAAATCAAATCTAGTTACAACTACTTGATCCGGATTTACTGACGTTCTAATTTTATTTACCGAAACTAATACGAAAAACGCTCAATCTCTGTTAACACTACACAACAGAAGACAAATCTTGATGAGACTAAAATACATTGGAATCCTCAACTTGCCCCGGGAACTCGTTCCCAAAACTCATTTCGAACAGGTTGGAAAATCATCGCCTGACGCTGGCCAATCCGGCAAAAACCGGGCAATCATCGAACGAGGATAAAACTCGTGCCCTGTTCCACGTGCTCGCGAAACACCCGTAAAACATACTACCTAGTCCTTTCTCTCTCTTTGTACCACGAAGCACGAAATGCCATCGACCTGCTCCAACGTTTGCCCGCGTGTTCGCCCGCAAAAACCGAGCAATTATCGGGCACCGCCGATAAGACAGCCATCTCTAGGCACCCTCGTTGCCGCGACCATAAATAAACGGCCAGCAAACGAAATCCTGCGGTTCGGGGATCGTTTTAAAATTACGGCAGTTACCCCCAACCATTCTATCTGTGTAGACACCATAGACAGAAAGGAGAACTCTCGTCCAATCAGATATATCGCGAGGCCTAGCGCGCCTCGGATAAAGATAACGAATCCGCGATGAGCGGAGGAGATCGATCGACTCCGGTCGTTCGAGCTGCACCCCCGAAACTTTCTCCTCTCCAGGATGACGGGCTAACACCAGCCATGGTTCTAGGTTCGTGCTCACTGAGGAGGGGTGGTTTGGTGCCGGTCGGAGGAGAAGCTTATCGCGAAGCGCACGCGGTCGCCACCGCCAGTCACCACAGCCGCGGAATTCCGAGGAATTCGAGGGGTTGGAGGAACCCTGCAGACAAGGCAAGGCCACGGAAAACCGCCAACAGTGTGTTATATCGTCGTTTGGCAGACAAGGCTTTTCTGATTGCCATGAATTTCTTTCGTCTGTGGGAACTCGAGCATCGTTGTTGTTTCCTGAATGGAAGGGGCGAGGACGGGGAGTGAACGCATCGAAGGGTTGATAACTAGTGGTCGGTTTTATTTAGGTGAATTTTTCCTAGGATGGCTGAGATGGATGGTTAGAGAGGTTTGGGGCGATGATCGATCGTGGTGGTTCGTTTATGTCATGATTTTTGATTACATAGTTAATACGATTAGTATCAAAATATAATAAAACTAATATTATAAATCTTATAAAACGTCTTCATGTTATAATTCTATAATTATAAAACTTTCCAATAAAAATTATATCTTGGCTAATAATTTAATATAATACCATTTTCTATTATAGCTCTTATAATTCGATTCACAATCCATTATTCAATTCCATAGGAATCCCACTTCTTCAAAGATAACCTACTTCCTTTCAGTAATAAATGAACAATCCTTACAAAATTACCACATCGATCGAAATAAACCAGATAACACGACCGACTTTGCGATGAGTAATTCAATTTCTCCGGACACAGCATAGAGACTATGAAACGGGGAAGTTCACGATGACAGGTACGTCCACATAGAAGGGAGGATGTTTCAGCTAACGACGTGTCGTAACATCGAAAGGCTCGTGCCAGCGGGTGTACAAGCTTACGAAGGGTTTTCATAATGCACCAGGACTCCGTGGCGGTGCGGCATGCAGTCCGCTTATCGGTCGTGAATCGACCGCGGATCGATCCTCGAATGGTTCACAGTGGATTTTCAGGGCGTTTCGCGGTTGTTTCACGAGGGTGGCGGTATGCACAGCGTCGATGCCGAAGATCGCCGAGAGAAAGCAGAGAAGACAGGGGAGGAGCGAGAAAGCCCCGGGCAGCATCGAGATCGAGACGATGAGCACCAGGTGCATCGAGACCTGACCACGAAGCCCCGTGCACGATACAATGTAGATACCGGCCGCTGCATCCCTGTCTGCGATCCTTCCTCTCTCGTTCTTTCTCTTCGACAGGAAGACCCGCCACATTCTTCTACGGTTTCCTTACTGATGGATCCGTTGATTTTTAACGATTGTTTTCCCTTTCCCTCTCTTTTCCGTTTTTGAAACGAGTGAATTGATTTAAGTTTGACTGCTGGGATCGTTTTAGGGTTAAGTAATCGAATTGTCAGTGATTTCTTGGCTTATAAGATACAATTACACGCCCGGATAGAACAGACATCAAGTCACCTACTTTTAGTTAGCTTTTCAATGCTGAGAATTTTTATTTGACTACTTCCTTCAATCTTTTACGTGAAGATTAAAGAAAGCGACAGCACCCGAGAAATAAAAATTTCTAAATGGAGATTGCAAGATACGATGTTTCATGTTTCTTAAACAAGTTTGGAATCAGCGAAACAATATTACTGCGCTCGTTATTAAAAGGAAACTCTCCACAAAAAGTAAGAAGGTTCAAAGACCGACAAAACGAATCGATTCGTAACACTCTTTAATACACCAATGTAACAAATTCTCCAAAACTCTGCTCACATTCCAGCGGCCCATCATCTCGATGTTGCTTCGTTCCTGCTTCAAGAGGCTGGAAAAAGAAATCACCAGGAATAACGCAAAGAACAGTTGGAATCGTTGTTCGAACGGTCAAAATCTGTGGGTGAAGGGAACCGGGGCCGGTGTGTATTCCAATTTACCGTCGCTACATACACCGAGCCTCTTGCAGGGAGGAAGAAGAAGAAGAAAGAGAAGAAGAAGAAGAAGAAATGCACGCGGAACGATCGATAAATCGGTTTCCACGGCGCGTAGCCCGATAGCCTGTGCTCGCGATGCATGGGGGGATCCAGCTCGTACGCGGCGCAGAGCCAGGGCGCGGGCCCGATTAACACGTTGTTTGTATAGGGGAATGTATAATAACAGGTTGCGCCGTTGGCATAGGTACCCATTTGTATCTGTAGGAGGGCATCTCGGGTTCTCATCCCGCGGAAGGATAAGAGCTGGACCGAGAAACGTGGAGGAAGAAGGAGAAGGAAGATCGGTACGAGACGGAACTGTTTGGCGAGGATAGACGGTACACGCGTTCGAAGAAGTTTTGAGGGAACATGTATGGTGGACACTGAGGAAAAGGATCGATGGAAAATTTTGTTGGAAGATGTCAAGATCAGAAGAAAGAGCGGAGAATGTTTTTTTTTTTAATCTTGATTTGTATTTTAATCTTAACGAATATTTAATTCTGCTAAATTATTTAAGACCTTTTCGACTTCAGTGTATTCGTTTTCTTCTTTCATTAAAAAATTCGTGAAAGTTTCGGTGGTATTTTTTGCGATCCAAAAGGAATGAACGTAGGCTACACAAAATAGAAATATTTGCAATGAGATTCGAGTGGAAATAAGGGTTTACTCTATTGAAATAAAAACAAAATTGAAAAATAGAAAATTGAAAGACATTGTTTCTAGGATAAAACTACCACGGCAAAATTTAAGGAAGTTCCTGGTTAAGTCCCTGGTTATATCAAGAAAAAGAGAGAAACTCGTGTATGTAGTAGTAGCGAATCTAGATTGCGCGTTACTTTTGAGATTGCTCCATACTTTTTCGTCGAAGAGTTCTTCTACAACGTTTCTTGTGAAAGCTGGATCACGCACGCAGAATGTCCGAGATCAGATTAACAGACAGGTTCACCGAGAGAAGATCGTTCGCAAGGAGGCCTTCCACGTCGGGCTTTATGATTTGTTTACTCGGATCGCCCTCGATGCGATGCAAACCCGCCCATCGTGGCAGGCCAGCACCAAGCTCCGAACTCTGACCCCCGGCTAATTGTTGTTGGCTCTAGATCCTCGATAGTCGTTCACGAGATTCTGGTACCACCAACGACAACGATTCAATACCATTTTTCAACAGCTACGATCAGAATGCTTTCACTCAGATCTAGTTCAACAACCATTATACTATTCTTCTTATTTCCGATACGATAATTATATATTATACATAATGCTATTCAAATGATATATAATCATATATCATTTAGATATATCATTTTTATATACCATAATTATATATTAGTTGGTTACAAATTGTTGTAAGTTCTATTTAGTTCTTTAACTATACGATCCTAAGGATCAAACTTAAGCTGTATTTCTTCGTTGTACAACTATAAAGTAAACCATTACTCGTATGTATAAACTACATTCGTAGCAATCAAATTCGTTCTGTATATTTTCTCTTACGTAATTACGCTACCTATCGTCAGTGACAAAGTTAGAGAATTGTCAGTCTTCTAACTATATAATCGCTAATGTCACATTTTAGATCTGTAAGTATCTTCACAAAGTAAAACGATTTTTCTATCAATAAATATCTTCAAACCTCGAGACATCCCATCCATTTCCTCGTTCCATTTTTTCAAATCTTGTGTTCCCAAAATCCCCGCGAAGCGTCTACCCAGTGATCCACGTCACTTTGATCGAGCTACGATTCAGGTTTCCTCGCGCTAGATCGCGATCGCGAAAGAAAAAACGGGTGTTATTCTATGTATACCCACCAGGACGAAAGTAGGAGGAGAAAAGCTTTGGAATGCGGTCGTCGAGAGGAAGATAGCGAAAGAAGGGAAAAATAGATAGAAAAGAGATAGACAGTCACACACGGGCAATGGATCCACGCTATCGGCGACTTTGCCGGCCGAGAGTAGAAGAGTGAAAGAGAGAGAGACTTATCTAGCTAGCCTCTCCTCCACCGCCACCCCATCTGGCCGTTTCCGATATTAAAAATATCAGCCGGTAGATAGGCGGTCGGCTATCGACGCTCGAGCACTCGAAGGAACTTCCATTAAAAATAGCTATCTCTATCTGAAGCCGGTACTACAACAACACCATGGGCCCATGCCAGACGCTCTGCCTGTCCTCGTCGCACTCTGGCGATTCACCGTGCCAGTGTCTCTCTCGCACTCGCGTCCGCTATCGTTTCAATGCGGTGGTGGCTGCTTTTGCGGAGGAACGGACACGGAGAACGTGCACGAGCATAAAAACCGGGCTTTCTCAGGAGATACGGGATCTTATCGCGGGCAAATGTTTGGAGGCGCGCTATCAGCCCGGTTTATCAGGACACCGCTCCTCTACGTCTTTCCACCTCTTCTTCCGACCACCGCTACCCTTTTCGCCGTGGGCTCGTTTCTTGGTCCTAGTTTTAATTGCCGTTACACCGGAAAGGCTGTCATCAAGAAGGTTGCCGAGTGCGATTTCGCTCAAAGGAATCTCTTTCGCTGGAACTGAATAGCTGCAGGTATGGAGAGACTTTTAGGGATGGGATGTCAATATACGTACTAGAAATTCGAAATAAATTCATCGACCAATGGAATAAAAAGTATTGTAAGGTGTTAAAAAGAAATCGGAAATAACAAATAAGAAGAAAAACAGCACTGGAAACGCGAAACCGCAGGCGTGTCCGATAACGCACGAAAAGGAGGACCAAGCAACAACGAGATCAACTCGATCACCGCTGTTCAAGCTGCAGAGTTTACGCACACAGCTATCGACCGGTCGCGATTGATCGCTCATTATCCTTCCGGTACGAGCTTCGTTGCACCCTATCCTCTATCCTTTTTCTTCTTTCCGTCGGCATAATTAATTTCATGGCACAGTTGAAGAGGGAAGAACGCGCGCGATCGATTGAAGAAGGAAGGCTGACCCCTCCGCCAGGATTTCATAAATAAAGATACAAACAGCCGGATCGCAAATAAACTTACAAAGTATTGGAAGAAGCCCGTGGCTGTCGGTGCTCACCTATAATCTCGATGGCGACGAGGTACGAAGGACGAGAGAAGCGGGTAAAGAGCCGAAGAGAGGGTTGGGGCGAGGGGTACGCCGAAGCATACCGTGGGGATCGATAGATCGATCCATCGATGGGTCCCATCCATCGGTAACACGCCTCTCCCGATCGCCTCGTGGCTCGTGAAGCTCATGCGAAACAGATGAACGAAGAGAGAGAGAGAGAAAGAGAGAAAGAGAGAGAAAGAGAGAGAGACAGTTGGATGAATCGACGTTGAAGCGATACAGCCGGACTCAACTGGGACAGACAGAGCAAAGAAGAAGCAGAGGAAAGAGAGAGAGAGAGAGAGAGAGAGAGAGAGAGAGAGAGACAGAAAGAGCCCCGAGGGGCCCCTCGTTGCACAATTATCTCATTTGCCGATCGGACCCTCCCACGTGTTAATTTGCTTGTTGGTTAACCCGGCGTCCCTCTTATCGTTTATTTCGTTCTTGCCTTTCGTGGAACCCTCCGCGCCACCTCCTTCGCCTCGTTCATCTCCGTTCAACACGGTCCATCGGCCTTCTTTTTTCCTCCTCGGCCTTCCCTTGTCCTCGAAATCGCGGCACCGATCGCCTCGACTCGCGTCTGCTCTCGCTGAAAATCGACCACCGCTCCGTTTCGCGCACCAGACGATCCGCCACGAAACCCACCTTCGACCGAGCGGAAATTTGCCCGGTGAACAGGCTAAAAAGTGGCTTCGCTGGGTCCAACAATGTTTGGTGAATTTAAACTTGGTGATTCGATGAGGTGAGAGCGAGTTTTCGGTTAAAATTGATTAATATTTTCAAGATTGGAGTTTAATGGGAATTTAAGCTGGAGTGATAGGATGAGAATCTTTCGATTAATCCCATAAACTAAAATAATAAGTTAAATCCAACTTCGAAGATTAAACATATAATGTTTGTAAATCGTAATGAACAAATGATTAATATCCGTTAATCATAAAGATATTGGAATATTATGTATGTTTTATCTTTCCCATGCGATAATTAATCCATCAAGAAGATTAGTAATTCGATTAAGTTTGAGTAGCATTTGATTCGTTTCGATCGAAAACGAGTAATCGTTCGAACTACACGTATCTTTAAAATAATAGCTTCGTACGAATTATAAGTTCGCTGCAATATTACGTCGAAGGAGTTGTAAAAATTGTGCTATCGCTCGGTAAATTTTGTTTCCCTTACTTCTGTCTTAAAAGTCTATAATTTATAAAGTCAATTCTTTCTCAATTCTTCCAACTTACAAATTACTCTGCGATTTTCTAAAATCACACAGAGTTAAGAATTACTGTACGTCGGAAGATCGTTTTACGATCCTTTAAAATTCCACCAATTTAAAAATTACTTTAGTAAACGAAATTTTAATAAAAACTACAGTTACTTTCTGTCAGAAATTCTACGTAGATATTTCAAAAAGGCACCGATTACGTGTGTAAAAACTTAGGCACGATCAACTAGATTGACCTACCTCATTTATTGTCGAAGAACCAATATCAGTTTATCGTTCAAGAAACCGAAGATTAAACGTCATCGGTAATCATCTGCGATATCGATCACAGTAATTGTATCATAAGAACATTCGTGACTATCGGAGCTGAAGTTTATAAGATAAAGGGAAATCAACAAACAGAAGATGGGACAAAGTCCAAGCGGAGATAACCGAATGTGTGGTCGCGATATCGATCAATGACCAGATCGATCGGATCCATCCCACACTTACCGCTAACCATTGTCTAGACAATTTATCAGGCTTATCGTAACTCCGTTATAAGATCGTTATTTCATGATCGTACGACGATTAACAAAGCCAATGATCGTACAAATGACGAGAGATTACCATCTGGATCACGCAATCTGTATCTACTTTCGACACTCGAAAACAATCCTTCCCAATATTTGTTCTTGAGAATCAATTGGAATTTGTTTGATTTGAAGTGCTGTACGAAAAAACATAATGTTCTAATAGAAGTTTACGGACGAAGAATTCTACGTATAACAAGATAGTATTATCTGGAATTAATATTTTTGTGTAAGTAGATTTGCGAAAGAGACTTTTGAAACTTTTACAGAAACTTAACCTAAGACTAAGCTTTTGAATATTCAAATCCACCGGGGGCAAACTTTCTGCCTTGCCTTGCTAATTAATTAACATAATATTATAAGCAACGATCTTTAATAAATGTTATATTATCTTGAAATTGAAAAGTGTTTTTTCTTCGAGGTTAAACGAGAAACCTTCGAGAACCAGTTTCCAATTTAATCACCGAAACCGTAATCGTTGCCAATTCATCTTCGCTTAATTTGAAGGTTTTGTAACAACGAACGATTACCTAAAACCCCCAGAATCACTCTTTTAATCGTATTAAAGTTTCAAGCAATAAATGGACCATATAAAAGTTAAACCGATCGACTCCATCAATATAAATCGCTAGGTTTCCAAGAGGTCCATCGCTAATCGCATATTTTGCAACTAATTGTGCCATTTTAATTATATAATTACGCCTACAATATTATATTATTTTTTTTATATTACATTATTATATTTATATTATTATATTACAATATTATATAATCCTATTGATATCCAGAAATGTAATCGAAAAAGTATCAAATTTTATTGTTTATTCGCGTGTTGAACGCTATGTACTTTGGATTTCTTGCGAAAAACAAGCAAAGAGAAGCAGCAAAGGGAAAACGATGCTCTAGTCGTGGAGTAACCAGAAGGAAACGGTGTGTAAGCTCGAATTCGGGGAACAAAAGAGGCGGGCAGAAAGCTGGAAGCACGGACGGAAAGAGAGGCAACGGACAACGATGCCGGCGACACAGGGAGGAAGTGACGTCACGGTAAAGTAACGAGCCTCGCTTAGCCGCGATAAGCCACTAATCGCGCGATCTTAATGAACTCCTCCCATTAACGCTCCGAGGCCGCGACCGGCAACGTTCGACGAAACTCCTTCTTTTTCTCTCCCGTTCTGCCTGTGCTTTCGATCACCCCCGTCGAATCGAATGGGAAATCGCAAGACGATCGATCGTCGAAACGGTACTAGGAACTGGATCCACATTTTTCTGTTTTGCTTTCTATTCTTTTTGGTTTTTCAACAAGAGAAAGGTACCTTTCGAGGTTGTTTAATCTTCTCGTTATAATATTCTTGGAAGTAGACGAGTGTTTTGGCTGTACAGTAACATCTTTGGTTGTAGCTTTCTAAATTTAAATATCGTTGTATACCTTCGTTTTCACTTCGGGTTATTCCATTATATACTTTACGATATTGGAAGTTTGACAACGATGAATACGAACATAATTGAGTGGGAAATTTCGAAGTGTACACGAGATAACGTTGTTAGGAAGATAGAGTGATAGTCAGATAGAACAACATACGAGTCGGAACTCCACGTTTTATGGATGTGCATTTCGCATATAAAGTGTCCTAGAAATATCCAACTATATTTCTTTAACGAAATCGTAAACAATTTCTTAAATTTATGCTACTAACATACATGAATTCTCGTTTCGATTACGAGAGTAAAATTGCGATATGAAAATTCGAGGATCGCATGAAAATTAAAAATAACTTTCATATTCAAAGTACCTTAATATTAACTTGGCTTACGTTCCATACTTCGTCGAGTATTACCAACCACCGCCTCAAAACTTTCGATCTTTTATGTATTTTTTTAAACTACTTACTTGTCAGTGAAAGCGTGGTTTCCGCCCTGAGCTGACTGCCTCTGCGTTGTCTCCACAACAGTATACTCATTTCGATCGAAATTTTACTCGACCACAAGCTCACTTTTCATTCTCAGATCCACCTTTTATTTTCATCAACGTAGCGCGTCGGAGTAACACAGTCCAATAGCACGTTGTTGCACAAATTCACTGTCCACCACGCGAAACATTCTGTGTTTGTCGACTGTCGGTCACGCAGCGCATCCCATTCAATTTTTTCAGCTTGTTCGAGTACGATGATTTCTGTTGACTCAACTTGACGCAATTGTCGACAAGCACTCTGCGGTTTTTCAAGACGGTCCCGATCGAACGTCGATCAGATCCGATCGGTAGATCCCGTGAGATATCGCGTCACGTTATTGGCACGATGCTCGTCTGACGATTATCGCGATCGCGATCGCCATGTCCGATTGCGACTCGTTCTATCGCTATCCATCGACTACATCGCAAACATCGATTGTGTACGATCGTTACCTCTTTCTATGTGTGTTTCGAATGTTTATTCATACACACGCGATTTTCCAGCGTTCGATGTTTGATTAGGGATCGACCGAGTCCTGGCGTAGATAACAGTTTTGTCGATAAATCGTGAAACTTTTCACGTAAATCGAGTCGAGCATCTTCCATCGAGCGTTACCGGTATCGTCATCGATCATTGCATCGATCTGTGGATTTTAATCATCCATATACAGTTCGATCTACTTTATTATCTGCACTCGGCGTTCTTAACGCGCGGTGTTTTATCGTTCTTCTAGACTGAAGTTCGAGTTATATTTAGAAGTAAGATCGATCGTCTTACCTTGATTTTATAAAAATCATCGTTTAGAAATATGCAAATAGTAAGTCGAGAAGACAAAGTAAACAAACAAGATGTTATAAAATAATCTTTGCTTGTTCTTATCGCAATTTTTCAATGCAGCAAATGTATTTAATCCACGTCTCTGATATATCATTATCGATCAAAGATGATAATTGAGATTACTTATCCATCCAGCTTACCGTGCAACATGTGCATCAAACACTTCAAATCTCTTTTCAAAATAAAAATACACTTTACACAGGACTTGACGATATTCAACGTTATTCACCAAACTCCTCGACCGATTACCCAAAGACCGAATCAATCCCTTCACAAACAATTAATCCTGCTCCCTATACATCCTGGTGTTGAACTTCGATGTAACGACAATCCGAGCAACAACGACTGTATTTCCAGACAGATAGAACGTGAGGGATAAAGAGAGAGAGAGAGAGAGAGAGAGAGGACAAGAGAAGGTCGGTAGGCCGATTGTCGTCGTTGTAGCAGCGAGCACGGGAATAAACGAGCCACGCGGATAATCCGCGTATCGCGGCCTGGCCGCGCTCGCTCCGACAGCTACGGGGACCGACTCTTATCGGCCGCCCGTTGCCCGATAAGCCGGCACGATCGGCATCTTATCGATCGCGCACACGCAGAACGCGTGGCCACTGCCGTCGACACCGCCGTCGACGCCGACGCCGATTCGCTCGGAAAACCGGCGGCTAATTGCGCGCGCGACCCACGACAATTAGGAGGCACGATCGACCGGTGAAATTTTCGTCACGGCTGGCCACTAGCCCCACGGCTGATAACGTCTGACACTTGGACCACGATAAGGGTAATTGAATGCGGACAACCGGCCAGCAGGTTCGTCGCTTTGACGCTCGAACGTGGCTCGTTTCACCCAAACCGTTTCGTGCGAGAGTTTGGAAGGTTGCAAGATGCGGAACGCTCTTTGACGCGGTCGTAGGATTGAGACTGATGGGCATTGGTGATAAAGTAGGTTGTGGTATTGCGGTATTCGAGGGAAATGGTTAATTTAAAATGAAGATATTTTGGCAATCGAAGTATTATTTATGTTAGCTTGTATATGTTAAATGTAATTGTCCTTTGTGTGCTTTGATGGATGAAAATTTGGCACTGTAAGATTATCGAGCGATTGAAAGACGCGCAGCTCTCTTCGATGCAGTTGTAGCGTTAAGTGTGACGAAACTAAGTAGGTTGTGATGTTATAGAATTGGTGAGGGATGGTCAATTTAAGTACGTGGATATTTTAGTAATTGGAGTATCGTATGTTGCATATGATCGGTCTTTTTCCTGTATTTCCTGTAAAATATCTTTGTTTCCTGATGGGTTACATTTTTGGAGCAAGTTTAGCGTCCTAAGATTACAGTCCTGTTGTATGATTCCTTTTACATCAGCTGTCACTAAATATCTGCAGGTCTTGATCATTCACTTTCATATACTTTTTGTATTTTCTTACAAGTTTAATATCGCAAATCCGTCTGCTATTTTCTTTGATAACTCACGTTTCATAAATGGGAGCTGCAAATTCCATCTTCAACTTATCTTTATCACGTCAGGAAAGTATATCGTTCAGGATGCAATAGTCTTCCTATACCTGTACCTCTCACGCTTCTCTCAAAGGGTACATCAACCCAACAAGCAATCCCTCAACACAGCAGCTCCCAAATTCCAAAATTCTTCGGTCCCTAAACGACGTCACCGAACCACTTCACGATTCCCTCCAAGAATACCAGAACTACCCCAAGAAAAGCTGCGCCGTTACTCTTTAACCATTACGTCCTTCCTCGAACTCTCTTCAGCGTATTACGAAATTATTCCTGCGAAAGCTCAACGTTTCAACGAACGGGACAGTCGACAGTTCTCCTAAATCCGCAACTTCTAGCGTGGACTTAGTCGAGGCTATTGAACGTTGATTTCGCAGACAAGGCCGCTCGCGGTTTAACGCGCACGGCAGACTCTCGTCGGCGACGCGGAAAGCTACTTCCGACAGACTGTTTAAAAGCTGAGGGTAAGACGAAACCGCAGAGGAGCGAGATGCTCGCCGTTGCGGGGAAGCGCTATCACTGGTTTCCAAGCGGCACCGAGACCCATGGCAATGGCTACCTGTTATCACTCTCTTCTCTCTCTTTCTCTCGCTCCCTCTTGGCTGCTTCTGTCCCCAGCACCGGTTGCCTTCCTCTTTCTCTCTTTCACTCTCTTTCCCCGGCTCTCTCGTGTTCTGCCGCCTCACGATAATGCCGGGCAAACATACCGCTTTTCCCTCTCGCGTCTACGGCAAAAGGCTGATTTCGACCGGAACACACCGCCGCCTTCTGGGAAGGGGTGTGAATCGACGATTGTTTCCAGGACTCTGCCGGATTACGTCCCTGTCTGCCTCTATCGGCCAGCTTCTACGAAACGCTCGGCAGTTTGCGAATTTTATGGCTCGTTTTATGCGATGTTTTTTTATTTTTTCTTTCTTTTTCTTTTGATACAGTTACGGAGCTGTGTGCGCTGGGGTTTTCCTCGATTGTTAGGAGGCGGTTACTGGGAGTCCTGTGAGAAAATTAGGCAATCTCAAGCTTTGATTTTAGTAAAGCGATAGAGGGAAATGATGGTACAACGAACATTATTTTTCTAATTAACTTTGCAACTGACTATTATTTATGTTACCTCTTTGTAACGAACGAGTTTATGGAATAAATTCAGTTGAAAAAAAGGGATATTTTTTCTACAATACTTTAGTTTGATACGTAGTAGTCTGTGTTCACTTAAATGATGCATCTTTGTTTACACCTGATGAATTATGTGGCTGGTGTGCACATCCGCTGGCAAAATTGTTAATTTGAATGTTTGTGCATATCTTTATTAAATGAAGACTAAACTCGTGCTATTTAGTCAACATTTAAATTTCACTGCTTGTGGATACATTCATTTACCTATCGAATTAGTATGCGCATACATTGACTAGTAAGTACCTATTTACCAAATTAATGCAGTATACGTTGCTGTATCTAATCACAGGTAGTAATTCCTTCGAAAACTCCTTCGAGCTGCATCTCTTCGCTTTTATATCCTAACCCTTCCTTTCCGTCGAAAACCATTATTATCTCTATTCTACCCTAAACGAGGGCAAAATCTCTAAACCGGAAAAAAACATGCTTCAATATCGCGAAGATTATGCGATTAATTTCTACTTTGAATATGCACGAAAATAACGTTCACATATTCATCGTTACGATTACTATAAAATTTTCAGCATACAAAATGCGAATAAACAACAACGATAGATAAAAGTGAATCATTTATAAAATTAGTATAAATTATCTGCTTGTACACAATCACGAAATAAAACTATCAAAAACCCTGAATAGTCGTAAAAATAACAGCCAATATCCCATCGATATTTCTCCAATATCCTTTTCAACATTCCAGAAACCAGATGATCATCCCACACAATCGAATTATCTCTATTCTACTCTAAACGAGGGCAAAATCTCTAAACCGGAAAAAACATGCTTCAATATCGCGAAGATTATGCGATTAATTTCTACTTTGAATATGCACGAAAATAACGTTCACATATTCATCGTTACGATTACTATAAAATTTTCAGCATACAAAATGCGAATAAACAACAACGATAGATAAAAGTGAATCATTTATAAAATTAGTATAAATTATCTGCTTGTACACAATCACGAAATAAAACTATCAAAAACCCTGAATAGTCGTAAAAATAACAGCCAATATCTCATCGATATTTCTCCGATATCCTTTTCAACATTCCAAAGACCATACGATCATCCCCCATTATCGAAATCACACTTTTACGTCGACGAACAACGATTCCATTGTAATGATCGCTCGTATCAATACACCGGTAAATACTTTAGACTGGATCTGGCGAGTAAATAAGCAAAGAAATAAGCGTACGAGTTTTATATATCGCGTCATTGGCAGACTTCAGGGCACCAGAATTACCTCTTGTCATTGGCGTCACGAGGCTTGAACTTCGCCGATAGCGCGGCCTGATAACGGATAACGATAACACCAGGCCGATACCGGTAACACGGTGCGCAATGGGCTCCGTGACTAATGGCGATAACGATAAGGAGGATCGTAAGACACGTAGGGTACGGTTGTATCTAATAACCGTACTCTTTGTCTCCGTGGATCGTGCACACCGTTCTCCTGAACGTTGCCGACGGCTCGTTTCGGCACTCGCGATTAGATTTTATTACGACGGGATACGCGTCGTTTCGAGCGTCGTTTTACGAACCTTCCTCGACATCGTAAAACGTGTTTCTCTGTCATTTTTTTTTCTATCCTGATGTAGATTGGTTTCGATTGTCGGAAAACGAGGGCGGGGCTAGTTGGATCGTTCGGTGGTTTGATTCTGGAGGGTGACTCGTGTTTTTAGATTGATCATCGGATGTGACGGATAGTGGTGTATTTCCTTTCGTAACGGTTAGTCCATAGAATTTGTATTTTCATTTCTGGTGTAGGGAATTGATTGTGTTCAAATTTTCTACGTGAATAATTACATTGGGATATTTTTTAATCGATTTATAATAGGTTTTTAATAAATAGATAGATTATTGGTGACGTCGAGCAAGCGGCAAGATACCACAAGAATAGATTGTGATTTTCTTATCGAATATTATACGTTTCAAAAAATAGATACTTATTTTCTGTCTCTTATTTATTTACTTTTGAAATGTATTTACTTTCTCGTTGAGATTGGAATTTGGAGATTGGAATGGATCATTGGAATAATAAATCAAATATAACGAACGATGGATTATTCTTGCTCGTGTTAGTGAATTTTAAATTGGTAGGATTCTCATTTGCTATCTAAATACGAAAGGAGAGTTATTACGTGTGTCGGAATAAATCATAACATCTCGATTTTATTGATAAAGACTATTATCCGATATAGCGTTATTCGAAACTGATCGAAAATAAATTCGACAAACGTTTTGATTGACAGGTGCGTTTAATTATGCAACGATTTTTCCTTTTCAGCGGCGCTAACGATCGTGTCTTTCCCGTTCTCTTTTTCCTTCTCTATCAGCCTTTTCCGCATCGCGGCGGACATTTATCAGTTTGGATTTTCGCTGGATCGACGAGTTACGCAACCACAGGGGCTACCGCGATATTATTGCAGGCACCAGTTCACGGGGATTGCGAAATTGCGGACAATTATCGTTCGCACGATCGCTAATTACCTGCCAATAAATTATCGTCGGCCCAGGCCTTGCTTGAGTTCGACTCCGCGTTGGTGGCGGGAACCAGTCGAACTTCTACTCGAGTCTTTCTCGCGGCTTTCTTTTTAATTAGCCCCGCTGTGAATGATTTATGGCAACGCCGACTATTCTGGTCACTTTTGACTACCAGTTAATTGGCTTTTTTTAATGTTTTGCTAATAATATACGTGCGAGTCTACTCGACTAAGCTATAAGAACATTTAGGAACGGACTGAAATTTTAAACGGATGACTTGATGCAACAAAGTGTAACATTAACAATATATTAACTGGATAATTTGTAAATTAACGACTACCTTAAATACACGAATTACTATGTAAAAGTAGTCTTCCATAGACAAACGTATGTTTTCACAAAACATAAACAGGTGGCCAGTTTATATCCAAAACTGACTCTTCTACTATTTAATTTCTACTAATCTAGATTCTTCTAATTTCCTCGGAAAGTCTGGAAGAATTCAGGAATATACTTATCAGTAAACTGCGGATATTTAAGGTACATAGATTCATATCTTTCCTGGTACTCATATAAAAGCGACGCTTCAATAAAATAATGTGTCGTTTTCTACATATACAGGGTGGTTGGTAACTGGTGGTACAAGCGGAAAGGGGATGATTCTACGCGAAAAAAGAAGTCGAAAATATAGAATAAAAATTAAAAAAAAAATTCTTTTTTTTTTAATTTTTCCATCAAGACAACGATCTACAGTGAGATCCGTTATAACGAGACGTGATAAAATGCACGCGTACCAAGCGAAAATTCAAAGTCGATTTTCTCGAAAACAAAGCCTCAAACGAAACATTTTTATTCTATATTTTCGACTTCTTTTTTCGCGTAGAATCACCCCCTTTCCGTTTGTACCACCAGTTACCAAACATCCTGTATAATTGTAGCGACACATGAGTTAGAGGACAATTCGAATCATGTTGTTGTTTTGCCTCGGGGTATCAACATTTTTAGTACATACATAATGTAATAATAAATAAACTTCGGGCAAAACAATGTCGCCGCTACGTGCAACCGTCAAACAAAGACGAATTTAAATTTTCCGGTACTCCCCCAACCAGTATAAATAAATGAACGCGATCGTAAGAGGACCAGTTTTTCAGTCTCAGTCTCGAGCGATTCTATTAGCGTTCAATACACAGTCTTTAGCGAATCAGTTAGTAGCGAGCGTCTTAGCGACCATTCTTTGTACTTATTAATTATTTTTAAATACATTTGACGGTTTCATTATCGAGTAATCTCGTCATTTAAACCACACGGCCAACCATCCTCTACATAATAACATGTACTTTACTCTCGATATTTTTTTTATACATTTTTGTATACTTGCACATCCCTTGAACCAAACCAACGAATCATCATATAATACTCTCTCACACACTCAACCTGACACATATTGCAAACAAATGGGTATTGTAATATGCACCCTTTATAAATCTGACCAGGCCGTACCAGTTCATCAATGGCACTTAACACGTCTTAAAGATCGGCCCGGCGCCGATAATGTTCTCGATTCAGTGAAGCCACCGAAGAGGCTACGTCGAATTACCAGGACTAAACAGGATCGTTGAGCGCGAAAGCGTGAAAAAGCAAAGAGGGGACAAGAGATTCCGCGTAATCGGGGCTGTGAGATGTCTGAACAGGCAAGGATGGATCATCGACGTGGTGTCGGTGACCGTTGGCCTGTCCAAGTGGAGAGATGCGCACAGAGAGAGGGAGAGAGAGAGAGAGAGAGGAGAGGAGAACTCCCTGGCGCCGTGTTATCTTATTCGTTAAGATCCTCGAGGGCGACGAGGAGGGGAGAAACAGATTCAACAGTGGTCTCACTGTCTCGAAAGATTCTCTCTTGTTCCTCCCCTCTCCCCTAGGATGGAATATACCAAGGGTCCCGGGGGAGAAAATCCAGGAACGGCTTCTCGAGTCTAGACGACGCGAGAGATAGCTTCCTCTCTCTCTTCGACTTTCTCGTTTCATCTCTCGTTGCTTCTTGTTGGTGTCTTCCTCGGATCGAGAGAGTTTCTCTCGCTCTCTCTCTCTCCTCGATCTCTCGTATCCTTTTATCTCCAGCTTCTACTCTCGTCTGTCCGAAGAGATGGACAGGGATAGCGGAGATGACCGTCGCTCGTGTCACAGTCACGGCCATCGATTCGGGTAAGCGTGAATAATTTGGGGCGGGGTGAGCTATTGGGGGAGCTGGGTTGACTCTCCGTAGAGAAACTGGGTCATTAAGGGCGCATACGGAATTTGGCTGTTGGATTTCTTCCCTTCGATTTTTTATTTTGATCGGCAGAAGCTGAAATCCGATAAAATGTAAAACACGACGGTTAAAGAGGTATCGTACAAAAGTGCTGGAATGTGAACTCGGTACCGTGTAATTGCAACGTCTGTGATTACAAATTTGCATGAAACTGCCTAATCGCTTAATCTTATGTTCGTTCTTTACGGCACAACGATACCATTCCTTCTACATTTTCGGAGCACCAATCGATGCGATTCATTACATTTATTACATATTACATTTGGTACAATCTATATTCAAACACAAAAGCATAATTCAAACGTCGTAATTCACCAAATCTCGAGATCCATAGAAAATTGACAGAAAACCTGCCTCTCTAACTTTCATCCTTTCATACCTCAGCCAAGAGATATCTCTTAATCCAAAACTAATTCGTAACAAGATTGCCAATTGTCGAATGAACGATAGAAGGATGCTTCTCTATCGGTATCGCAACATCGCGTGGTAACAGCGTTTCGGGGTCAATTACGCGGACGCATCAGTCCACTTGCACTGGGGCGAGATATATCCGGGGCGGGTTGCAACGAGCCGCTTCGTCATCGTCCGGCCGTGCCCTGCGGTGCGCGCCTCGGACGGTGAAAAAGAGCCGGACACTTTTTATCGTGGCGCGCAATTATGATTAGCTCCCGGTGGAGGCGTCGCGTTTACGGCCGCAGCGATTAGGGCAGGGAGTTCGCCTCGTCAAAACCGCCCCGCGGAACAAATGGTTCGCACGAGCCACCCCCTCGAGAGAGCTCTCGCGGAAGAGCCACCACCCTTCCTCCTTCTCTCTTTCCATGCGAAACGGGGACGAGCTGGACGAGGAGAGGGAACGAGGATGGGAGAAACGGAGGAGGGCAGCGTGAGATTACGCAAATGAGAAATGACCATCAGGCTATCGGAGAACTTCGGTGTCGGCTGCTCTCCGGGCGTTTTGCGACATCTGCGGCCGAGGATATACACGTCAGAACCACTATCGCGGAGGCTGCCGCGTTTTTAATGCGGAAACCACGCTCCCGGTACACCTGAATGCACGCAGCTTCTAGGAACTTTTCGCTAACGCTTAATGCAGACTGTGAAGATACTAGAGAAGACCGAAGATGGTGCTAACTTTTTTCGTTTCCAATTGCTTTCTCAAGCGAAAAATGTTTCTTATATATACAAGGTGTCTGAATGTTTAACAGTTAGACCTCGTAGGTAAGTGTTATTCAAGCACAACACGTTACACAGATATAGGTCATTTAAAGCCACGTTTAAAGGTTAGAATGAAAATATAAAATAATGAAAAACTTGATGAAATAATAACATGTGGGATATGAAAATTGCCTGACATTTTACACTTCGTTATACGCTCGGAATATGTATATTCACAAAGTCTAAGTTTATAAGAAGAATAATAAAAAGAATTAATTTTGGGGAACGGACTAAACGGATAAAACTCATTTTCAAAAAATAGAATTCATTTTTCCTTATATATCAACGCATATAAGAGACATTATTTAAAAGTAAAGAAGAAACAAACAGTCAGACTTTTTGTTATTCGGGACCACGTCTGAGTCTAAGGTCCATCGATGCTTTTTTGCGATGCGACATTAAATATAGAACCAGACGGTATTGTCACGGTCGTCGTCTTTCTACCGTTTCGTGGAAAGACTTTGACAAATCGTCGATCAACCCCCGGCAATCACGCCGCTATCTCCAAGACTCTTTGGAGTCCCGCTCAACTGGTCAGCGATCAGGATCTAGCAATCCATCCTTTCAGGACTTCTGCTTCCGCTCGTGGTCGCCTGTTTCTACCATTAATTTCGACCACGATAGGACCATCTGATAATTCCCGACGTATAAATGCTTTTTCGCGAATAATTTTTTGTGTTACGTCGATTTGTTTCTGAGGAGTAAAATTTTAACAAAGCAAGATTGTGTAACCTAAGTACATATACTTGGAAGAAACAAAAGTTTCTGTCTAGTAGCATAATATAGATATTTTGTAGATTGTATGCACTTTTGAATAAATGCATAAAAATTCGTAGTCTAATAGTCAATGACCCTAACTTAGCAACAGAGGATGAATAATAACGTGGAAAAATCTACAAACTCGAAAACTTTCGGCGACTTATGTCGGCTAAGTAAGAATCGTCAAACGAAAACAATTTCTCTGAATCATTTTTCCGTGTCGACGCTCGTCTGGTGATCCAGATATTCTTCGGACCTCCGCGACCTCCGGCCAGACCTCCGATCGTCGATCTTTCCCTCGGCCTTGGCATTTGCGAATAAATGGACCCACTGTCTGTCAGAGGTGGAAGGACCCCGATGAACGGCAGTAATATGGCCTCTAGAAAGAAGACGAAGAAGTCGACGTAACATCAGAAGGAAAAGAAGAAGAAGAGACCAGTCGACGCGACGGTGAAACGAGGGTTTCCACGTGATAAGATAAAACCGGCGCTGTTATCAGCGGCGTTTCGCGATATCGGTGGCTTTAGCACGAAAAGGGGTACAGAAGGAGCTTGAAAAGAGGCGTGTAATTGTCCTACGGGTATTGGTCACGCAGCATGAAATGTTGGCCTTTTCCATCGGACATCGACTCGCCATTAAGCCATTAACATGGAGCGAAACCCCTCGAAAAGCACCGATGCCTTTTACGGACAGACGGCTCGAGAAGTCGATTTGTGACCGAAACGGAAGTTGCAAAACGCGGCGACTCGGTGTGAAACGGAAGGAACATGCTTGGAATATTTAGAACATTCTTCGATTCGTTACCTTCGTATTTGAAATTCTATTATTTCCTATTATTTATTGTATTTTAAAGTTTTGTGAATTTTGTAATTCTAATTTAGTCCATCGGTCACTGTCCATCCACTTTGCCTGTGAAAAGTAAATACGAAATAAGAAAATGATTCGTTAATGCGAAAACGAAGGAGTGAACGATTTGACACTGTTTTGGAATTTTAAGAATTTGAAAGAATATTGGTCTTTCATTCTTTCCACTTGTTTTGTAATTGACATTTTCCTGCGCCAGACAATTCACAACGTTGGTAAAACAACGGGAAATCCCGTCAAGAGTGATCTAGCATCGATGGTCGATCGTGTCAGGAGGCCGACGAGGCACAGTTCATCCCTCACGTGTGTTTGTACGTGGTTTTTCACCCGATGAACACGTGTTCACCCTTTGTGACGACAGGTGAGAAGCGACCCTTTCCAAAGCCTCTCGAATTCGATGGATGGATGATTTTGAATGGTCATGCAAACGGATCGTTCCAACTTTATCGTACATGCTTCATTAGCACGGCTATTTTCATTTCTTTTTAATTATCATTTTGTTAATCCCTTTAGTTCGTTAATTATCTCTACAACGTCATTTAACGTGTATGTTATATCTGTATTTATTCTGTTTTTAATTTTATTCTATTTACCCATCGAATAAATGTTATTCTATTTTATCAATCGTTGTATTCGTGCATTTTGTTAAAATTTTATTTTCCGATTTTTCATCACTGTTCATATTGTCCAAAGTCCTTTTGGAAGCTTGGCTATCTTTTGAAAAATCAGCTAACAGTGATAAAAAATTTAATCAAGATCTGCATTTGATTTAGTACACAAGTAAAGGAAATTTCATAGAATTAAAAAAAAAAATACACAAAAATTCGGATGTGCCTAAATTAACGTGTCACTCTACTACCACAAAATCATTTATAAGTTACTTGTAATAATTATTGTTCCCAAAATTTTAGACGAGGCAAAAAGATTGTAAGAAATTTACATTTAAAAAACCTTTTTCTCTCGTAAGGATCTTAATCCGCAAACGAAATTTTAATAAGAAAAGAAGATTTCTGTGAAGGAATACTTGCTTCAACAGTTTCGCGACAAAAGTACTAGGACTAGAATTTCGTTCCCATCCCTAAGACACGTAACCACCCTACGTAACGACAGGTGAGGATCGTTTCTCTTACAACCGGTTAAGTGGCATACGCGAAGAATCCATTAAGTCCACACGTGCTGCTTCCGGCTCTCGATCAAGTGCCAAGCCGTTTCTATTTCCTTGAACAGTGTCGAAAGGATATACGACGTCTTCTCGAACACGTGGCAGGACATCTTCACTATCAACTCGAAAGCTTCCTCACACTTCTGTTATAACATAAGATATCTCTTGTATAAGATCATTCTCAAGACAAATCGATAGAATGACGCCTAATAACTTTCGAAAAGTATAGAGTAAGAATTTTTTTTTATTACGTTAAAGACAGTCCTCAATTTCCAAGCAAACAAAAATATATTACCAGACTGAATTTCCCTTGATATCCAAGGTTCAGCGATTTGAGGCACGAAATCCAATAACGATTAAAACTTGCCACTAAAGAACCTTAAGAAATCATCTTAGAATCCCCAACCTGACAGACATAATAATTTCAAATGTCATTCCGAAGAGAAACCCGTTCATCCATCCACTTACCCCTGTCTATCATCCCTTAAGAAGTTTCATGTTTTAGTCGATCTGTCTCTCCTCAACTATGGATGAAAAAAAGGGGTAGAAAGAAAGAAAGGAAGGGAAACGAGGTGCTTCTCCTTTAAACGAACTGTCGAACTCGTGTCGAGCCGGTGGCGCGAGGAAGAGTAACAAGGGTGGGTTTAATCGCAAATTGACTCGTCGTCGCCAATAAAAATTCAATAACGGCCTGCCCGCCGCCGGTTATTGTCGAAAAGTTCGGTCCAAGCCTTTTAGCGTCCTCCACCCACGCTGATCGTTCTCTCGCCATCTCTTTTTATCCGCCCCTATTTCTCCCTTTGCACTATTTTTACTTCTCTCTCTCTCCCTCTCTGTCTGCCTGCCTCTCTTTCTCTCTACGAAATTCACTCGTACCATCCCGTTTTCTTCTTTTTTTTTTTTTGGACGTTTGCTAACATTCACTCGAAAAATATTCGATGTTATCTGGCACCGTGAATTGGCTGCTGACGCTCGTACCGAGACTCTGCTTCGTTTTCCCCTCCCCCTTGCACCCCTTTCAATGCTACACCATTTTTCTCTTCTTGTTGTACTTCGGGCTTCATTCTGCTTGTTGGTCAAATGGATGCAAAGTGTAAGCTCGTGCGCCTGAATCGACGACATGTTTTCTTTTTGCATCAGCTCACATTAGAGTATGGAGTGTGGATGTAACGACGAGGGTGACTCTGTCGATTAATTTGTATGTCCTGATCGTTGGTCGTGTGGTTGGATGGTGGGGTAATTCGCGTTTGATGATTAGGGATGGTTATGGGACGGTAGCCGCTGTAGCGAGCGGTTAATGGGAAATGAGATTTTAGCTAACAATACAATTTTATTTCGATAGGTAGAAGGAGATTGGAAATGATTATTTTCGTTAAAATAAAAAATAAGGGTAGTTATGGGGTGGTTTATTGTTATGACGAATCGATAACGGCAAATTAAACTTTGTTGGTGAGAGAATTTTGCGTTGATGAATATAAAGAGTTTAAGAAATACATATTTATATTAAAATAGATACCAAGCAACTTGTTACTCTTGTGAAATAAAATTGCATCGAAAAATTATGGTGTCTTTCAAACTATCTTTCTCACCATTGCGTACCACGATATCGTATAACGATATCTAAATTTTTAAACGAACAAACAAGATTAAATTTATGAATATAGTACGATTGAAAATGATTGAGACAGTGAATTTGATAGTGAAAGAAACAAAAGGCAGATTAAATAACAACGAAAAGAATTGTTTACCAAAATTCGTCGATTTAGTCGTGGCGCAAACTGATTGAGAAATACAAAGTACAAAGATATCGAACGTTTCGCGATAATGCACGGCCGAAGTTTATAATGCTATAAAACATAGTGCGGACAGTCGGAGCGGATAACGATTCGCTGAAAGCGTCGTTAATTTGCGAACGCGTTACAAGAGACGATTTACAAGCTCTATGGTGAACGCGACATCTTGCTGGCGATGATATTTTCAACGTTTCCAACAGAATCGTAAATAGCGCGTCCTCCGCGTTTCGATACAGAATTAAAGCGGCGGTTTTAAAGAGATCAATTAAAAGTTTATCTTTCAAACCGCTTTTTAGATCCCTTTCTCATAAAGCATTTTACCGAGACACCATAGTTTCTGTGATTGAAATTCCAACCTTATTTCGACCATGGAAAAATAAATATTTTAATTAACTTACCGGACAAAAATTTCATCTTGAAATCTTAACTCTCTTAAAAAGTTTTTAACTCCGAAATCTTGAAACTTTTATGTCTCAATCTGGATCTTGTCTTAACAAACAAAACGGTTTTTGATATTTTTGATATATTTGAGAAAAGCTTCAAGATGATAAAATTCAACTATTATAACACGTAACGATTCCCTTGTACTTTCTTCGTATTTGTGAAATTTTTTAACGATAGTAAACTACGATTCGTTGGAAAATGATTCAAAGGACGTAGAAGGATTAGACTTATATAATAAAATTGTCCGATTTAAAAGGCCGTTTATCCTTTTCACGAAATTATTCTGAATATCAGCGAGTTAACCTATCGAAAGTTTCTCGACAAGGAGCGTTCGTCTGGTAATTTTTGCTCAGGATAATTTTCCCAACGATCCGGCGATGTGTGGGCCAGGATCCTTGTAAATCACTTCGCGCCAGTTGCACGGAATACCGTGTGCTCGCGCTCACCGATATTTATCTCGCAGAAACCGAGAGAAGCTTATTAGACTCAGATCCATGTACCCTTAACAGACGTTCCTTATCTCAGGTGTCGACGCCTCACGTGGAAAAGGTTAACGTCGAGACAAACGTTAACCTCCGATTTACGTTCCTGCTCTTTTCAATAGCCGCGCGCGCTGCTATTTATCGGAATAGCGAAGCCGTTTGCGATCGAACGCCTAACCGCGCTTGCAATTAGGCGAAAAGTGCACGCTTCCTTGCGAAACGAAATTCCATTTTCGATCAAAACACCGAACTTACGGTTTTCTTTCGTACATCTAGAGCAATCGACGATAATTTAAGCACACGGTTAATTGTATCGGTAATCATTACAATTTTATTATATTTAAATAAGAATTTTTATTTTTATATCCTACAGAATTTATAGACAATCTCAACCCACGTCATCTTACGTAAGTACAAGCTTCCTCAAACTTCATCCAACTTTACATAACTTCGACATCCCCCTCAAACGTACGATATAAACTTCGATATTCATTACTGAAAACCCATCCACCGAAAGAAACTACATATTCACCGCCCACTAACGATTCCATCGAATTCAGGGATCACGCTGAGAACATCGCCCACCTTTGTCATCTCGCAGTAACGATCTTCAACAAACGCGACATCCCTGCCAATTGCACGATATATTTCAATGTCCGTATCTTAAAAAAAAGCTACAATACACGTTACCGTCCACTGATTCCTTGGAGCATTCGGTTCACGCGGAGAACAGGAAGGCTCGCTGTGGATGGTTCGCGGAGTCGGAAGACGGGAGCGGAGCGAAAAGAAAAAGAGACCGTCTAAAAATACACGGTCGACTCTAGGTGGGAATGATTCGGTATCTCGGACGACGTCACGGGGGTCTGAAATATGAGAGATACGATGGACCTCGCCCCCATACCATCCCATTCCCTCGATGGTGCATTAGCGCTAATCTCCGCTCTTTAGTCCTCTCTTTATCTTTTCTGCTCTCGTCCTCCGCCACTTCCTCCCTTCCACCGTCACCGCCGTCGTACCTCTAGCCCCAACCCGCCCCCGCCTCAAGCTCTCTCTTTCTGTCTTCTGTCTTTTACGTTCTCTCGGGGAACGTATAAGTCAGTTAGAAGAGGAAGACGAAGACGAAGAAGAGTGACAAGGAGAAAGAGGGCAGAGAAGAACGCGACTCGTCGTATACCTGTTCCCTTGGAGCCCACCTCAGGACACCTTTATCGGTACCATCTAATCGCTACGATCCGTTATTTGGTGGCCACGTCGTATACGTGTGCGAGTCTCGGGGGCCTGTGTGTTCCAGACACGGCCCAGGCCCGGAGTTTTGACACTCGGAATCTCATTAGCGATCGTGAAATCCCCGACCCTGAAGGGGATTACGGAGAGGGGACTTCTCGATCCGGGGTTTGGGTACGAACGTTCGAGGGGAATGGCGGAGGGTTTAGGAAAGCGTCAGAAGGGATCTCTCTCTCTTTCTCTTACGGCGTGTCGTCCAACGAATTCCAAAGGATTTTACCGCGGCTCGCTCCTGTGCCTCGTCGCGGTTAATTATATTATACAACTGACTGGAATGGGGCGGGCTAACTGCTTGTTCCTTGGCTGCTTGGTCGGGTTTAATGAATTGTTCCACAGCTTTTATGCACTCCTTCTTGGGAGACCAATTTGCTTCCTTGAGGAGCGTGGAATGCTTCGTTCAGTTTGGCGGAATCTGAGCTTTTGGATAATAATCGCGTAGTTTAGTTAACTATTTCCTGCTCAGTGTCGCGTATATTGTATACATTAACAAGCTGTTATCTCAATAAGCGCCATGTATATAGTTGAGTAATTAATAATTTGTATTTCAAACTTCCCACTTTAAACCGATTTCTTTGGAAGCTTTTTTAGTTGTATCGTTCCTCTAGCTGCTAGAGCTCTAGGATATCGGCGAAATGTACGGAATGAATTAGACTGTCCAAGTTGCTAGTTCTTAATTCTTCGTGACTCTGTTACGTAGAGTTCTGGTTATTCGTTACAGTAGCCTACGTGTTAAATTTTCTTTTTTCAAAATCTGGTCTCACTCTATTTGTGGTGGAAATTGACTGGAGATTTAAATAAATCTTCCTAAGTCATCGTTCTAGTTTAAAATTCACACGGTGATAATTCTATCGCTTTCTGACAAGCTTTCTCAAATTCGTCTTAGCATTAAATTCAAGATCCTGCTTTAGCTATGCTTCGATCCGAAAGCAACAAACGTTATCATGCTCGAATCTTCGGTATCTGAAGCCGCGAATTACCGGCGAAGAAGGTAACGGTAACTAGCTGAAAGTAGAGTGCCGATATCACACGTCGTAGGACATCGCAATTTCATTCAAATGCTCAGATAACAGCCGCTGTAATGGCAGCAAGTTCACTGTCTCGGTCCTCCTTCCCGACGTTCCTTCTGGAATCAATGAATCCGAACGCGATAATGCCAACTTCTCCCAACAGCTTCTGCTCAAGTCGTCGCCTAATCTGCCGGCTGATATATCCAAACGATACTTCGAACGTGGTGCAGCGTCTTGGATTCCTTCTCGTTTAGACTATCCCGCTGAAGAACACAGCCCTACACAAATTTGCGATCTATACGAGAAAATATGTCTCTTGCTTGCAACATTTGATCTATTTGTAATGATATATTGATACGTCAAAAGCTTATTTTTGCTAATTTCTCTATGCCATATCGTGACACTCTTATCCTTTTAGTAGTGCGACTCGAGAAAGATATAGGTAAACTGTGGATGCTTATGAATTTATGAGAAATTTAAAGATGCCCACATGTATAAAATGTATATACAATAGTATAAAAGATTATATGAAATATTAAAAGTAATAAGTTATATCTAAGATTTAGAGGGAGAAATTTAAAAAAATAATCTGATTACTAGTATTTAATATCATTAGTATTACTTTTTTTACTTATGTACGTAAAGTGAAAATTTTACAAAATATTGCCGAAGAATCCACAATCGAAATATAGTACAGGTAATTCTCGTGTGACACGATGCTTACGCAATGCTGTTTCGACGTAACGATTTATTACACGAGAGTGTAGTTCGCATGGTGAAAGTCAAATTACAGATAATTATATTTTCCTCCATGCGTTTTTCATTTTTCTTATCAACGTGTTGCACTTCACAGTTGATAACCTTATACTGCAACACTCGGCAGATTAATTCATAACACTTTTCTGATTAATTTATTTATCGCTTATTTATCAATCAACTAAACCACACTGCGCCAATTGAGGATTCACATTTTCACTACTACTGATACATACGTTGCGGTTACATAAATTATATTGAATTAATCCTGTTGACACAAGTATTGCATGATTGTTTTTGCGTGTGTCGACAAAATCACTTCAAAAGTCAAGAAAAAGTAAGAGTACGTTACTGATGACAGATTACCATCGTGGAAGGGTTAAACAGAGAATTTCTCAACCGAATAATGAAAAGCTTCACAGAAGTGGAACTACTGACGAAAAGAGTCCTTTGTTCGATGGGTATGACAACACCATTTGATCCTTTCAGGATATCACTGAATACTTAGGACGTTAGGGATTGAATGACCGAAACCCTCGGGGTTTTAGTGTTTACCGAAGATTCTGAGTAAAGATCGTGTGATTTTCGAAGGAGATCGTTGGAACCTAACAACTGTAGTCGAGACAGCCAAACGAGAGTTTGGTCTCGATCCGCGTATGTATCTGCATGGTCCACCTCGGTACACCAAAATGCAAAGAAGCTTTTCTGTGATAACTCAGCTTCTTCTCTCGCAAAGGTGGAAATCCAACGTTCCCAATTACTCGGTCCTTATCTCGATCTCCTATCCTAGACACCAGATACACGCGTCAACTAATTCACTCTACCAAAATGCAAAGAAACTTTTTCAAGATAACTCCTTTGCTTAAAAACAGAATATACCAAGCATGGAAATAGCGTGCATAAACGTATGTGTAATTGGAAATTACTCGCTCTGTCTGCCGATCTTCCACCCTCGTTCAATCCAGTAGATCCGCCCTGGTCCAAAGAAACCTTACAAAACAGCAAAAAAATCTCAGTAACCTGTCCGAGACCCGTTAGCCGAGACAGCGAGAGACCGCGGCTCGGCCCGGCCAGCCAAATAAACCAGGGAAAAAGTTCACGGAAGATAAGTGAAAGGAGCGCGGCAGGCAGAGGGGAGGCCAGAGAAACGGCGTTTGGCTTCGACGTGCGCTAGATACGCGATACGTCATTACACCTAGGTCCGCAACACCCGCGGGAGAGAGCAGCTGAGGGAACGAGGAGCGAAGCCTGGCAAGGGAAAGGAGAGAGATAGAAGGAGAAGAGGCGAGAAGCAAGGGGGTGGTGGCGCGGTTGAGCGACGGAGAGAGAGAGTTTGACAGATCTTCATAAAGGCACACACAACTGTGCCGCGGCGATAAGGGAATCGGGAGCAGGCATCTCGTCTCCCTCTCTCACGCCACCAACCCCCGCGTTTCTCCACCCACGTGGCGGGAGCCAACCCCCGCAGTCCACCCTCAGCCACCCCCGTAGGGGTTTCAAAGGGGACTGGAGGGGGAGGCAGAAGCACGGGCACTCAGTCAGTACGCTGCTATCATTTTTCCACACGAGTGGGCGGCGGCGTCGGTGGTTCCTGGGTGGTACTACGCTTCTACTCCCGTCGTGCTCTCACTCCTCTTTCGCTCTGCTTCCACTCTCGAGTTTCCCTCTGTCTCCCTTTCTTTCGTCTTGCTTCTCTTCAACCTGGACGTTTCTCACTGCACCACCTTCCTCTCGCGCTTCGGACGTGACACTCTGTCTCTCCATGGTTTCGTACGGTTAAAGCCGGAAGAAGGACCAAGGGGTTACTTGGAGAATTCACCGTGCGAAGTAGAGAAGTTTATGGGGTGCGTACGAACGATGGAGTCTTGGAGATAGCAGCTTGAGAAACCGAGTATTGCTAAATCATGCGAATGGACGATGCCGATCGTACATTGGTGCGCTAATCCCTTGAAAATTTGCAGCTTGTCTGCTGATGCTGATATACCCTTTTGATTCGTATCTCTTCTTTGTTTATGACGTTTTATGTAGTTAATATTTCTATTCCTCTTGTGTCATTTTAGATACAATCGTGTTTTTCTAATAATCTGTTTGAGAGGAATATGAATCGATTGTTCTTGATACGCATGATTTCTCATTTCAATTTCATGCTGTAATCTTTTTCAACGCGTTGAAAGTAGTTTTGTTTGGAATTGGTATGTAAAAGTTCGATAAACCTTCTTCTTTTACGAAATCCATCCCAACCAACATCTTCGTACTTTATAAACGATATTAAAATCAGTTCGAATTTACTTATTTTTTTTCTCTTCCATATTGACATTATCGAAATGACCTTAAATAGCCATAATGAGTCGTCAGAAGTATATCGAATATTATAAATTCAGTCGATTACTTTAAATAGAAATGTTCACTTCTAGCGAAATTATATTCTTCCAAAATCGAGCGAATCCTTGAAGCCGCGCCAACTTTCAAATTGGTTCAATGTTAGAAACTCTTAACACCAAACCAACTACGATCTCGCGGTACAAACAGGAGACGCAGGTTCGCATAGCGAAAGAAAACCATAGATCGTGCCGGCGAATCAATTCCGCGCGCGTACATTTTTCTATTTTCCGCCAGTTATATTTCGCTATTATTTTCATCGCGAGAAAGCCGCTGATAAATCGAACATCGTCGCCGGCAAAGTTACCCTTCCCATCGGCCATCGCACACGCTCCTCTATGGCGTTACAAATCGCTCCGACTGTCTGGTCGGTGTTCTCTCTGCCGATGATCGAGCGCGCCTGCACCAGAAGGATTCCTGCTCTATGGTGATAAGAGACCGAGCGATTTCTTAAGGCGGATTCCCTTGAAACCCGGTGAAGAACGAGCCGCTGTCCTGTCCGGGGCTTTTTCCAGCCTCGGGCCACTTCTCATTTCCACCGTGGCTGCCACCCCCATTGTTTTTTTTCGACGGCGACCTGAATCGTGACTTATCGGTCGCGATCGTTGAACCATTGAACGTGAAATCCAACTTTTGTTAATTGACGAGTTCGAATGGCACAGGTTGTACGTGTCAAAAATTTGAAAAATGATTCTTTTCATAAAAATAGCATACATTTCTTTTTTTTATGAAATATGGAGCAGAAGATTATTTGTTATAGGTACTAGAATAATATACAACGATGAACAAAAAAGATCTGGAACTAGTATATACCTGCGCAAGGTAGGAATTACTTTGTAGCTTTTGTACCCTAAACCTAACCCCGATTACATATACAGGGTGGTTGGTAACTGGTGGTACAAGCGGAAAGGGGCTAATTCTACGCGAAAAAAGAAGTCGAAAATATAGAATAAAAATTTTTCGTTTGAGGCTTTGTTTTCGAGAAAATCGACTTTGAATTTTCGCTCGGTACGCGTGCGGTACGTTATAACGGATCTCACTGTAGATCGTTGTCTCGATGGAAAAATAAAAAAAAAAATTTTTTTTAAATTTTTATTCTATATTTTCGACTTCTTTTTTCGCGTAGAATCACTCCCTTTCCGCTTGTACCACCAGTTACCAACCACCCTGTATATTCTTTATCATTTTGATAACAATCATTTGTCTTGGGATCTATTGTAATCTCGTTTTATAAAATTATTATTAGCAATGCCTTTATGCAATATATTCGTTGTTGCTATAACGCTTATATAGTCTTCCATTTCGATTGACCAATTTTATAAAATTATTATTAGTAATGCCTTTATGCAATATATTCGTTGTTGCTATAACGCTTATATAGTCTTCCATTTCGATTGGCCAATTATTACGTTATGAAAATAACATACTCACTTATTTTCTCCCGAGTAAAAGCTACCCACTATGAGGGTAAACGCAACGTGGTATTGACTTACCTAAAACAGAGAAGAAAAAGATTCGGTTAGTATTGTTGGAGTAAATGATGAGAAAGATTGTGGACATTTTCGATAACAATATAATAGGATTCGTTCTGCATGAAAAATGATAAAACTAATTAAGTGTAATGGATGAAAATATGTTAATTTATCTTCATATTTCAACTGCCCGGCCCTTAATCATGTACCTTAACCATTATACTTTTTTTCTTATTTGGATGTATTTTACAATCAATTCTCATTGAGAATTATATGTAAATTTTTCTGGCGTGGTACTATGTCGTGTTTAATAAGTGTTTATCGTGTGTTTGATTTTAGTTGAATCTAATGCTTAAATCTAAAGGGTGATGTCTTTTTAGCCTGTGGATCTGATCCGACGTGTCAAGTAATTGAGTAACTAGTGGGTTTTGGTTTTTTGGATATTTTTTCTTTGACTGAATTTGGATATTTCTTCTTTGACTGTGGATATCTTGACGTCGCGATGTATTGTTTCGTTGGTAATATACCAAGGTGCATCTATTAAGGATCTTAGAGTTTTCAATTGGAATCGTTGAAGAATTTCTATGTTGGAATTACTTGCTATTCCCCATAGTATAGCATTATTTTACTCTATGCGCAACATTATATTTACAATGAAATAAACACAATTTTTTAATTTCCATCGACAACATTGTACCTTCACCTGTACATTAAACCATGATATCTAAATTGTCCATTTATCAAAAAAGAATCCTCAACAGCGATCGTCTTCAAGCAGCTCACAATAATGGTACTATAATCTCAGCAACGAAATTGCTGTAAAGGGCTCTAATTATCCGATTCCCGCGGACCACCCAACGGATGTATGGGGTATCTTTGATAAATCATGGCGTCACCCGTGTCCGGAGCAGGATAAGGGGGTTCGAATAAGAAGAAAGAGGAGGTGTACTCAAAGTTCGTAGCGCGCACGTGTCCCGCATCGTGGATTCGAGTCACGCGTCCTATCGGAAATTAGAGCCGCGTCAAGTCGAGCGAGCCGACCACCCGCCACCCCGTTCGCAATCCCCGACCGGACTCTAAAGTTACGGGCTGTTGTAGAACGACCGCCTTCATTGACGTCGAAAAGGGCGAACTTCCTTTCCAGCGAACGGTTATACGATCCAGATCGCTTTTCTCCCGCGGTCTGCATACTTTTTACAGAATTACCCCAATGTTAACTTACGAATAAAGGTTGCTTCTTCGATAGCATGTAATGTTCGTAAAAGCATTGTTCGTAAATTATACGAAAGCTCATACTATTTTTGTGACTTTCGAATAGATCGAGTGATTAAATAGTTAAAAGAAAATGAACGATAGTAAGAAAATTATTGTTGCAGTAGATTTATAAATATTACCGGAAGATTTGTCACAAGATTTCTTGCGCACCTTTAGTATCTACCTGAGAAACTCTTGGCTCGAGAAGCAACTTGCAGTTTCTTCCATATCAACGACACTTCTACACACGATTCTTTAACTAACATCTTGCCAACTCGAAACAATGAAAAACCCCTATCAGCAAAAGAAACAGCACAATCGAGCGTCTCCGTTCCACCCTCTTCTCAAGCCCCTCAATCGTAGCTAGTTTTTTCTGAAGCGACTAATTTTCGCTTAGTCTTCCATACACGGGCAGATAAATCTGTCGAGTATCCATCTCCTCGGATCCAATTCCAATTATACCCCTCCATCCTTTTATTCCCCGCCGAAAGCAAGAGTCATAGTTACGGCAGGTTCGAGAGGGATGCTCGACACAAAGTAGCCAGGCCGATAATTCTAAAAACGGCAACGAGCACGGTCGAGGGGGATAAAGAGACAGGCGTGTGTTAGCGGACGAAAGAAAAGAATGGTGGCCAGGGGGATGGGCTTGTACATAGTCGGTGAGATCCGAGTCGTCGTCTCGCGACAGAAAAAGCTGCTGGCGTCGGCTGGATGGATTTCCAGCCGTGAATCGACAATAATTGTCTGAATCAGGCACGGTCGTCGAGCCGCCCCTTTCGTCGCGTGTTCGCGCTCGCGCCGCACACTGCTCCGCGCGTTACGAAGCCGGGCTAAAAAGAGACGAGCGAGAAGAGAGGATTGGTTTCGAGCAGAACGAAAGACAAAGGAGCATCCCGTTCGTCGAATCGCACGCTCGGGCGTCGTCGGGCATGGCGTATCTACATCCCCTGGCACTGCCTATTCAGAAACTCCCTTGCACGTTTCCCTCCGGCGTGCCACTCGAGTCACAGGCCTGACCACGATTATTGCCGATACATCCACTCTCCGGCATGTTTCTCTTCGTCGTTCTCTCTTTCTCGCCGAGCTTTTCATCCCTCAACGTTCGGATTCAAGCTCCGCTACCTCTGGCCAGAGAGATTAACTTTTCTCGCCAGTCGTGTGCTGCCGCTTCCACCAATGATCCTTTTCCTCGCGCGATCCGTAGGTCGTCTCTCTGTTTCCCTTAGCCGGAGCCGTTTCGATGGCGGCTGAAGAAGAGAACCGCGGAGGTGAAAAACACCGCAAATGATCGATCGACTCGAACAGACGAGAATTGTTTTCAGACCGGGAAGATGAATCCACGCCACTCAGCGTGGATATTCGGAGGATCAGAAATCCTGCGGAGGGATGATGAGGAACGGAAGGTTAAGAGGAATGATGGATTCAATGCGGAATAATGGGAAATATAGATTTGTCTGAGTTCTTGCAAACTAATTTTTACAATTAAATGCTACATTTAGGAGAATATGGAAAGTTTGCCAGGTAAATTGATCGATTATATCGAAATTCTCAGTATTTTCCAAATCTCTACAATAGCTTTCTTATCGCTGGTGAAAGTTAAAACATAAATTAGTAGATGTAGCCTTGTAGAATTCCAAATTGATAAATTTCACCTTTCATGTATTTTTCCATTCCATGATTCAGATATGTACGTAATTTACGTTGAATATTTTAAGGAACCAAGGAAATAATAATAATAATAATAATAATCGTTATAATAATCGGAAATTTCAAAATGTAACGTTCGTAATCGTCAGTATCCTGTGCATTTTAATTTACGGAGTTAGCCAGCGTGGTTTCTGGACAACCCGCGTATAAACGCATTTTGGTTTTTAATCTGGTAGTGGTATATAAATTATAAATAAAACGTAATATCTCCTTAAAAGATTAAGATGATCGATGAAAATAGAAAGGCCAGAGAACAACGAAAGGAGAAACAGCTTGCCTGAGAGGACTAGGAAGAGTATCCATTACGGTAGCCACCACGAGAAGCAGATTTACGATTTCACCGGGAAGGCTTTCCCTATGGTACACACGCCACCTATCCGTTTTTGGTGGCACGCTCGATGCCCTTAAATGGTCTCACCCTGTGTGCCTATCTGTATCGTGATACGCGAGACGCACACCCACGCACGCGGCCAACAGCCTGTACGGGATCGCGCGCTCGCGGATGTTGCACTCGGCCCGGCCTTAATGTCCCACGATTGTATTCAGATCCCGGAGTTTTTTCCACGCGTCCGCTCTGTTGCAGCGCGTTGTGCCCGCTGGAGAACACCGCAGTGCGTTTCCTTGTCCCGTTTTTTGCCGGCAATGGAAATGACGGCTCGAACGGGACACTCCGAGGGAACAACCGATCGTGAGCTTCGAGTTTCTTTGCTGTGCACGAGATCGGGTCTCGTTGGGATTCGTTGTACGTTGTACAGGTTACACGATGGTATGGTTAGCTGGGTCAGGATAGATGGGAAACTTTGAGTCACTTTGTCTTAAATCTTCGATTTACTGCTACAAAAATTACAAAAATCACAAAGATTGTGTCGTGTGCCTATGGATAGCTTAAGACGTAAGACTAAAAAAAACATTTATGTCATCAAAAGGTTATTTTATTTATTACACGTGTCCGTCTTGTATTTATAGATAGAATATGCAGTGGTTAATGAAGATAGGGATTTAAAAGAGCGCCAAACAGATCTAATACGGTATAATGTAACTAATGATAGATACAGATATTTCAGCATTACAGAAGAGAATGAAAATCTATTAGAATGTTTTATATCCATTATATTCGCTAGATATTTTAAACGATTTCTTAATCGTACATGTAACTACGCATGGAAACTGTACCGAGATTAATTAAAATTTTCCATTAGCGACTGTACAGTTAGCCAGGATTTAGATGCGACGCGATAGAAGCAAAGTTTCTAATCGCGATTCGGTTTAATCCAAGCGGCATCTCCGCATAATAAAACGCGACATAACAATCTATTCTTCCACCAATTCCAATAGTGCCAGACGAAGGAACGATGGTCGATTAGAAACTCGCCTTTTTGCAAGACACGCGCCGTTGTAACTACGAGAGATCGATAATGTATTCCCAAAACAATTACAGCCGCGATCTTCCATAGAACGAACGGCTGCTATATCCTCGACTTTCGATTATTAAATTTTCCCCCGAGGCATCATCCCGGTAAATCATTGCCTCGCATTAATATCGTCGCTGTTTCGATACGAATCTGCAGAAAAGCGCGCAGCAGGAACGGGCACACGCCTGGAAACATCCTAGATCGCGGATCTAGGCGGTGCCAGCCTTCTATCGGCCATGGATTTCTCCGAGGCTCGGTGAACGAAATGCTCGTCGATCGCAGCTCTCCTCTCAGCGATCGTTCGCTTCGTCGAGCCATCGATTCATCTCGATATGCAGCTAAAGCGATGGAGGGGCGGGAGACAAGAGCGCGAGAAACAGAGATCTCATCTGGCAGTCGTGAAAGACGGAAACGGGGAAGTGTCGGGATTGAAAGAAAGACCAACGATCTGGTACTGGGTGTTCCATTTTAATCGATCTATGGGAATATCAAAGGAACTGTTCGAGATCGTGAATTGTTTCGGTGGAGGATTTATATCTTTGGATTGGTTATTCTGCTCGATTAAAAGTTTTATAAGTACGTAGATATTTTATAGGGTCTTGACGAAGATAAAATTTATCATTTATTTTGCTTATGCGTTATTTTGTTTACTTGAAAGTTTAGAAAGTCAAAATGACCAACATGGACGTAAAACGGTATGTCTCTTCAATGAACAACATAGCTATTCCTCTTTGAACTTCCCAACCACACCGTTTTTCTCACTGTACGCACACTGTCCACCCTGGAAACCTAAACTTACCCCCAAAACGACACGCGATCACATCGTACTCACGGTTTATTCTCATTTTACACTTCTCGGAATTCATATTCATATTCAATTCACATATTTTGACTTGAAGAACCGAATTAATCTTTCGACAGTGTAATCAAATGTCGGAGACAAGAAATATGACTTATGCTTTTCATCCGCGGTCTTCGTACATCGACACTTAAGAGACGTGAAATTTATAGTATGTACTATGTTTAATAGCTTGCCCGAGCCTTTCTCTTTACTCCGTTAAGATATTAATGATATTCTAAGCATGACACCCCGTATAGTATCGAGCAACTCAGTGAGATTAGCGCGAGATCGCGAGATAAATCTCGCGTAGGAGTCGAGCGGAAAGAAGCCCGCTCCAACAGCGAAAGTTTTTCGCCTGTAATAACTTGGTTTAAATTATAATTTACAGTTAACCGGGAACCAGTCGATAACACGGAACGGTTCGTATTCATCCAGGTTCCCTTCGTGGCTTCGAATACGAAGACGACGACAAAGAGAGACGATCAGGCGGTGAATGGAGAAAGCTAAACGAGGAACTGGCGATCGCCAGATGGATCGGTCGATTTCGCGGATCACGATTTCTCGAATGGTCGACGGGGCAACGATTTCGCGCGGCGGTGGCCCGTGAACGACTAAATTCCACCCTCTAAAAACGAGACGGCTACGTTCGATTGCTAAATGGAAATCGTCGTTGTTTTCTGCGAGGTATCGATGTTTCTATATATATATATGTATACGGTATATGTATAGAGTGCCATAGCATAGTGTGGAGTGTGGGAGGCTGGTTTTTGTTTTCGTGGAAGATACGCTTGTTTGCAGCAAACGAAAGGTCAGATCTGTGAGAGTTAATCCCTCGAACACAGAACCCGGCTGCCACCGACGAACCTGCGTGATTGTTTCGTTTCACCGAGCTCGATCGCTGCCTATTGATTCATGAGCGATTAGTCGCGAATAATGGATCTCCCGTTTTGCATAGCGTGTTGGAGCAACGACGGGTCGCGACACTCTCTGCCTGTTATTGGTTCCTCCGACTTTATGGACTTGGTAATTTGTTGCGCCAGTTCGACGAGGGGATGGAAAATACCATTTCTATGCGTAATATTTCTTACGATTTATTTCCGGCTGAATTTAACGTATAACCATTTTCTGTTATACTTTGAATATTTAATAACATTCAGAATCTGTAATATACAACTGAGAGCGTGTTTCAGCGCTAAACTCAGTAGCTCGGTAACAGTGCCTACAGCGTGATTTATAATGCGTGCGTTGATGCTATCGCGATCAACTGTAAACGGCTATCGAAACGTGGCAAAGCTGGCATACGACATGCTATTCTATTAGAAGAGACAAAAAAAAATGGATCATTTTATCAGCTTATGATAAATTGTTCTTGAATCATTCAAGGAAAAGATATAAATCGTGGAATCGAAATGGAAAAATATATATTTTACAAAAAAATATTCCGTTATAAATTCATAAAGTTTCTACGATAAATTGGATCGGATACGAATCAGTCACTTTAATTACAAGGGTAGTTTTAGCATCGACTAATTCTCGATTAATTGAGTAATTTCTTTTTAGATATATCTTTGTCGAAAGAAACTGTCCAATTCCAAATGTCCAATAAAGCAACAACAGTGAATGTATCAACGACATAAGACTAAAAGAACAAGTCTCCAGTAGTTAGTATCTTTAACTTTAAATAAGTATAAGTCTTTTCGCATTACTTAACCACAGCTCAAAAATTTGACAGAAGAAGAAATTAAACGTCTTATCGTTTCCCGCGGCCCAAATTGCCTTGCTCGTCCCATGACAAAATGAAGGAGACCAGTGAGCATAGGAAGGGTGGTTAAAGCAGTCAAGAGAGAAGACACGAAATTAATCGGTCGCCGGAGAAAGAAGACTCGCGATACCTCCATAGCCTCCGCTGAGGTTCGTCCAATTTGTCATCCTTAGGAAGTTCGAAAGTATTTAAAAAGTTTAGCAGCGCCTTGGGCCATGTCCTGCCGTTTAATCGAGTCTTTCTTCGTCCTTTTCGACCTCGCCCCTCCTTTTATCCACCGCTTCAGCCGTCACCCATCGCGTCACGCTTCTTAACGTTCTCTTAACTCCTCGGGGTTCCCTCATTTTTGCCCGTGTCGTAGCTTCCATGCAAAAAGTCGCGGAACCATTATTCCCAAAGAAGTTGTAGTTTGGGGGATGATGGAGGAGACTCGAGATTCTGCTGGTAATTGGGGGAAGCGAGTGATATCTTTTTGATCCTACGATACAGTACAGGTAAGATTTATCTCTTCTCCTTATAGAATTTTTGCAGCTACGATTTGATTTCTAAAATATTAATTGGTAATTATATATTCTGGAATTGAGACGAAGAATTTTTCAAAATTCAATTTTATCGAAAGCATCGGGATGATTTTAATAATTGCAAAACTTCAAAAATCATACGAATGTGACTTTAGCGAGCATTTGAAGATCGTAATACAATATAAAACACGATTAGGTTTGTAAAAGGGAAGTTTGAAAGACAGAAACGTTGCTGCTGATCACGACGAACAAAGTTCAAGAGAACCTTCATCGCGACCCTGTAGCAGCGTAACACACATAATCTCACGAGTCTGTTCGACCTCACCATTCAAGCTAACCTCCCTCCCAATCATCGCAATCATCAATTTTCCCATAACATTTCCGTCGAAACAGCCATTTAACTCTCGCTTATCCAACGCTGTTATCAAACGAAAAACCAGAAACACAAAGACCGCTGGAACTTCGTCAACGAACCGTAGATCGAAGATATCCGAGGCGTGGAACCAACTTCCCTGTCGCTTCATTTCGCGGATCACACAGATTCGAAAGTATACAAAGACGAGGTAAGCTGCGTATCGCGGAATAACGTTTCCAGAAGACGAGGAACCTGCATGACTAGCAGGGACGAGATTCGAACTTGGCGCAGAAATCCATTACGAAAAGGGAGATGGTGAGGGAGAATGAGATTCATTAGGGGTGATAATAATTAAATGAACGTCTGGCTGGCTTCGGTTGCAGCTCGTCGAGAATCGACCAAGCTTTTCGCTGGCCGCACCGAATTTTCTTTTCCCTCTTCTTCCTGCCACACAGAACGTGTAAGAGCTTTCGTGGCCGGTCGACCGTGACGCACGTCGAACGGAAATTGAAGCACGAAATAAAGCTGCGAGCGTCGCGTGCGTCAAAGCCTGAGGATGCGCGAGCGAGATAGTCGAATTCCAGAAAACTCGTCCTTTTTATTTTATGACAAAAAGTGGAATTTTTCCGATAAAAGCATAGGATTTATTTGGGGATGATCAATCCTTTAAACGTTGGTGAAAATTACGATAAAGTAACATATAGTTTGTTATTTTGAATTTGTTATTAATAATTGATCCAATTGAATAATTGAAATGAAAAATTTGATTATAAAAATATTAACAGTCTTTAGCTTTCGATGCGTCTAACGACTCAAGAATGAAAGGAATGACATATTGCTGCAAACTAAAATACCACGATCCACTAGGATCTACAACAGTGTTTCTGGCTTTCCATAAGAAAAGCCATAAGAAAAGTTCTTAGTTTAAGTAAAAATATTTGTACAACACCAGAGTTAAACAGATAATCCAATGAACGTAATATATGCATGTCTCAGTGTGATTTGAAGTACATCTGTAAAAGTAGTAAATTCTAAGTGAATAAGTTAAACACATTACGTAAATTATATGACATACGTTAGCGTGGCTAATTCGGTAATTGAATACTGGCGAAGAATTATCGAAAAATAGATTACGTTCCAATTATCCGCAAATTATGTTAATAAAGCAAGTAAAAATTATTTTCAGGTAATTCGAATTTGACACTCCGGTATAATAACCGACGATTCTTCAACAATAAAAAACCAGTTGTTCGTCGCCTAATTTCAGCAATAAATAAATATTTATTATACTTCAGAAAACGCTTTGATAGTAAAATAACACACAAATAACCTAAAGAAATACACGAACACAATAACAAAAATTCTTATTTCTAAACAAATCTTTCTTTCTTCCTTCTTTACTATTCCTAAAAGAGTCACCCATACCCTGCGTGTTTCAATAACCCAAATTCCAAACAGTCAGACTCATTCAACAGCCATAGAAAAGTTTTCAGCGTAACGAAGCCAAACATGCCGAATTGGTGGCGGCGTTTAGCAGTTGGGAACGAGAGAACAGAACGACCCTCACCCTTCTGTCCGAAACTAGCGTTCTACGGAGATTAATCGAAGGTGTCGAACTGGAAAAAGGAATCCTTTGCTTAGCCGGTTACCAGCCAGGCGACAAGAGAGGACGGGCCACTTTTTTCAACCCCTAGACGACCGGCAGACAATATAAATGTCGAGAGGGTGGAAGCGGCGGAGCAGTGGGATGGTGGCGAGGCGAGTGGCTTCGAGGGTGGATATCTGCTAGCGAGTTAATTCCGCCCCCAGGGTGTACGTGTGTATGTGTCGGAGAGACACAGAGCCCGAAAGGAGGAGGGTAAAAAAAAGAGGTAAAAAGGCAAAGAGAGGGGAGGAGTGGGAGGGACGCGGAGACGAGCCGCACGGGCAAGATAACACATTTTGACGGTATAAAAATGAGTGTTTTTCCCTCGCCTATCTCCATGGAGATAGCGCACCTCTGGAGAGCGAAAGAGAGAAAAGGGACGAGAGGAAGAGAAAGAAAGAAAGAGAGAGGGAGCCCACGGATTTTTGTCTATCCTACACTCTGTGTGGCGGCTTGTCAGAACGATGGTGTGTAGCCAGTTGAATCGGTCAAAGAGACTGCCAGATATCGGGGAATTCGCTTTTTGGATTTGGTCCAAGGAACGTGGTCTCTTCTCTTCTTCTTATTTTTGCTCGCCGTCTTGCGAGGTTACAATAAAAACTCGTCCGAGGTCAGGATACATTTTGGAAAGTGAAAAGGAAAAGGAACGTTGAGATACACGAATGGTCGTTGTGGAGATGAACCTTTTCGTTGATGTAATGTAGATATTCTTTGTGAGGATCCCTTTGTAAATCATTTATCTTTCACTGTGAAATTAATCCTCGGATGATACTCGTCGTAGACGGGCTGCAAAATTCAAAATGTTTAATTCGCGACGATATTTTAATGTGGGCGCTACTACAAAATACTGTCGCGATATAAAAAATTAAGTGAACTTTTTTATCACGTATGGGCAAAAAGCTGTTTCGTTCAACTTTATCGCTATGAAATAAACATTCGACGCTCGTGACAAAAATTACACGGTCTTCACTGAATCAAATCGGTGAAAGATATTTTCAGAAGTAGCAATGTCAATTTCATTCTAAGGTATCGTTGCTCGTGAAATCAGCTAAGTCTTCTCCAAATCACGCGGAACCGCCAAAATCGGAGAAAATAAAATCGTCCTCTTCCAAGGAGGCAATGGCAGATGATATCGTCGGCAAGAGATACCGATGCAACCACCCTTCAACCCTTTCGCCCTCTCAGCACTTGCATTGTTCCTGCTATCGCAATAATAATACGTGGTGCCGGCCGCTCTGCAGCTTCTACGCCGACAATGGACACTGGGGACTGCGTGTAGTCGTACACGGCGGTTGACGATGGCAATAGAAAAAAAGAGAACCGCAGAGGGAACACGGAAAAGTCGCAAAATAAGAAAAAATAGATCGCGCAAATGGAAGAAGAAATTATTATTATTATCGATAAGATGTAAGCGAAACTCTGATCAACTCTACTTTTTAACTTCTTCGTTTCATTACACAAATACACGATTAATATTCGACATTCGAGAAACAAAAATCTTCTTTTTATGAGTTGGTTAATCGCAAGAAGGTGACACAAGCGATGATAAATTCTAAAAAGAAACGAGATATTCTTTTCTTCTATAGCTTCGCCATATTTCTGTACTTTTCGATGTTTCTTGACGCCTCAATTAATAAACAGTACCGCATGTACTAGCTTTCGAGAAGTTACATATTAATTAACATCGTATGAAAATGTATTGATAACAAGGTAGTTGATAAAATGAAGAAAATAAAAAGAAGAAGATCGAGATAAGAAAAACGCAAGCAAGAAAGAGGAAAGGAAAGATCGTACTCTTAAAATCACATAAAAATGCTGTATCAACGAAAACAATCGTCTTGGATGGGTTTCGAAGTTTCCAACGAACCTGGACTTTCCACGTGGACTATCGAACGTCGATCGTAAACATCAGGTGCGATTTGCATGGATGATCGCCGCGAGTTAACATTTCAAATACGAAATTATCTGCAATTCAACGCGGCGTGAAGCCAATGGTCGAGCAGTGCGAACACGAGGCGAGGAATTGTAACACCGGCCGACGTAAAAGCGTATGGAAATGTTGGTGGATCGAACGTTCTTAGAGAACGGCCGGTGGCTTTCCAGCGCCACGGCCCAGGATACGTATTGACAGCCGTATGCAACGAGCGATGGAAACAAACGTAACAGGCTGTCTCTTCTTCTGACGAATCGATGCAAGCTCGATATAGATGTCTGGATATCGATTGCCACTGTACGGCAACAGGGGATATCTAGATCCTGCAATACCTTCCTTCATCCGGCTCTATCCACCATGTAGTTTCTCTGTTACGCGTTTGCGTGAACAAAACCTGTCCGTTTTTCATTCTCTTTCCATGGGGTTCATTTTCACGTTCGATTTAAAAAACGACATTCCTGTTGACTTTGTGTTTTACTCGCAATAATGGAAAGAATTTTTCATGATTTTATGGGACAAGAACTTTACATTGATGTGAAGACAAATATTAACGTTACAGCTTGTAAGATAAGCAGACAATTTTTCTATTAGAACACACTTTCTTTTTTATTATTGTTGAGGTAGTCACCACTTATAAGAAAACTCTACATCTGGTCTTTTTAGTTTCTCAAGCACTGAAGCCATCGACAGCGCGTAGACAAAAGACTGCGACGAAGTCAGACCATAAACAGAAGACAAGCGATGTTGGCTTCGGGGTTTTCAGTTATTGGGTAACACAGCTAGCGTGCGGATCTGGACCAGCTCAAATTGTATTCTTATTTATAATTACACTTATATTTAAATATATTTTTCTGCCTTACAATTTATCCACTAGTTTTCTCTGATTACACATCGAATAACCTCAACAATTGTGAATGGAACAATATCTGAAATGTCTCGATATTTCGATATTAAATTGATAAGCGAAGAAAAGAAGAAAATAAATGATTTATTGTAGGAAAGACTTTTAAACGTTCTTCTATTCATTAGCGTAGGATTAGAATCGAAGATAATAGTTTTATGTTAATAAATGAGAAATTATATTTAGATGTGCGGAATCAGTTATAATTGGTAAAGACAGGAGTAGATGTAGGTTCTTCGAACGGCTTCGTAGAAGATGCATGTCGGTGGCAGCCACTGAACCGTCAAGGATTATCGGTCAGATATGTTAATTTGCATGGCGCCCAGGCCAATGTTTTTCTTTCCTCTTTTTCACCGTTACGTACATACGTGTGTCACGGATTACATTTACCACCAATGGCGCGTTTATCATTCCGATAATATTTTTCTCAACCATTTGACCCTCTTTCAAGCACTTTTATTCTGTACGAATAAAAACCAAAAAAAGAAAAAAAATGTAAGAAAGATAAGCAAAAAACAACAAAAAAGAAACCACGAGATATCTTGAAAAAAATGTTTCAGGAAACGATAACGATCTACGGAAGAGCGATTCAGGTTCCCCTTTCTCGTGAAAGGATGCATGGTAAAAAGACGATGAAAGATCACGAGGAAGCGTTAAAACGAAGTAAAGATAGGTCTGCAGTAAAATTATCCTTGAAACATCAATTTTCAATGAAATTACTTATAACATAACCAACGAACGATGGCGTTTATCTTATAAAACATTTTAAAGAAGATCATCGACGGATATATCAAGTAATTCAAACGTAAAAACGCGAACGACAGGTGATCGTGGAAGAAAAAGCAAACAGAATAATAATTATTGACGCTAACCATCAATTATCTGTATCGATTTTGTCCGTTCCCGCACGAAATCCACCATTTATGAAAATAAACGCGAATAAAGCGCGTCGTGGAGCTCGAGTTAAGGCACATGGTGATCTTTAATTAAACAGTGAAGGAATAAAACGGAGGGAAGAAGAGGAGAAACGACGAACAAACGAAAACGACGAAACAAAAATGATCGTTTGAACTCAACGGCGGGGGCAACTTAACATTCGCCTGAAATCGTTACAACTTCCTTCGGTTCCAAGAAGCGACCGCGTGTAACTCTCGCCGAGAGATTAGCTCTCCGTGTTAACCATAAAGGCTTCATTTTACTATCAGAACATTCCCAGAATTCTCGGTAGAGAGATCTACGACGTGATACGGGGCCCTGGGGATTAATGCTCGCCATCGAACACGAGGAAACTGTGAAAAAGCTGCCATCCAACAGCTTCCGGTCGAAGAACACAAAACGAAGATGATACTGACGGTTTACATTGAACTTGTTCGCACATTTCGTGTATATGCCAGTAACTATGTAACTTTTCAGTTGTAAGTTCAATGAAATATAGAATTTAAGAAATTTCAAACTATCGAAAAATATTAATATAGATATCGAAGGATATTAATTCCTTCGCGGTGTAATAGAAATGACGAAGAATTCGAAAGGAATGACGTAGAAGACAATTATCGTTTTGGAGTAGATTATAGTAGTCTTACTAAATAAATGAAATTTCAGCAGGAACGATTTAGCAAGTAATTATCTTTTGAAATTGATACTTTCGAGTAACACGGTTAGCGATATAGAATATAGCAACGTAGACAATCCATCAAAATTCATACTTGAGCCTCTCTCTTACAAATGAAGTTCCACTTCTTCGTCTAAAAGCTAATTATACTTGTCTTGCATTCTTCTACCTACACACGTGAGGAACACAGGAGATTGATATTAGACGTGTTACACATCCTGTTGGAAGGAACTGAATTGCAGAAACGCGTTTCGCGGTATCCGTTCGTTATCGCGCGGTGTGCTAATAAAAGAAATGACATTATAACATCAACCACGCCGCATGCCACGCAGCTGTAAAAGCTTCGTAGCGCTATCAGAGACCCTCGTAACATTAAAACCGACTCTCTCGATCTTCTACGCTACACCTTCCTTTTTTTCTCTTACTCTCTCTCTATCTCTCTCTCTCTCTCTCTTCTCACTTTCTCACTCCCTCTCCGTCTGTCTCTCTTACAGTTTGCATCCACGACGACTATTAGAGGATGAAGACGTCGCCGCGTGCACCAGGTGTTCCTCCGCCAGCTTTATAGTCGTACCTGACTCTTAACTAGATGCACCGTAAAATCTTGCGCTGCGGTTGTGTTTCTCCTGTATCTCGACCCGATCGACTCGTTTCCTTTTTGTTCCGGACTGATATCGATCTGGTTCGGGAACGAGTTATGGGAATTCGCGGTCGAATCGGTGTTCCTCTATCAACCGAGTCGGCCAGGCCAACGGAAGAAAAGATCGGACTCGAAGACAACGAGAGAAGGAGGGGCTAGAATTCACCAAGTGACGGAGTTTTAATCGTTTACCAATTTATGGACCGATAGAACGTGCACGAGTTGCGTTTTGTAGCGTTCTGTTCATTTGACGATCGAGATTCGTATCTGGAAAAGACAGGCGCACCGACGCAGCTCGATTTTATAATCGAGCCAACGCAGCGTGGCGTTCCGGTGATCGTTAACCTGACGCGTCCTCCCGCTGTGAGAACTCGTTACGATTTTCAATGCAAATCCTTGCGAACAATTTAATAAACGTTGCCTACGAAGGAAGAGAAAAATCTGAATTGTTAATTTGGTTAAAGGTATAATCGAGTACGCGGATTGATTTATACGACGCTCTAATTGTAACCAATTTCCGTCGTTCAGAAGACAGATTGATCGGATTCTACTATTTAAAAAATCCTCAATCTTTACGTCGGAACAGATTATTAATGTTAAACTTCGCAGAAAACAAATTTTTTATTTCCACATTTTAATTAGTTTGGTTTCTCGTTTAATCTTTCTGATATATACGATTTCCACTGAATCTACTTCTACTGTAAAATTCACGTATAAATAATAGTTACATAAATTTCCATCTAGAATTTCATAGATTCTACTATAAATATATAGAAATCAGAAAATTTCGCTGCTCCGTAAAATCATCGCGCAAAACTAGCCTCAGATAAACCGAGATTTAATTCCAGATAATCAAAATCAAGATAAATCGATTTTCCCTGAAGAAACGATTGTTCGAACGAAACGAAACTCCGATAGAGACGTAGGATCGGGCGCGAGATTTTCATGCGACGTTCCTGGTCTTGGTTGGCGGCCCTGCTGGGTGGGTACGTGAGATAGAATCAGTAGCTGGAGCTAGTTAGATGATAACATCGCCGAGCCGCGAACCGAGGCTACGCGAGGGTAGCGGGGATGTGAGCGAGATAGATAGAGAGACAGAGAGAGGCCGGGGAGAGAGGGAGGCGAACGGAGAGCGCGATCGCTGATAAGAGCCACCGCGCAGCCGATAACGCTCCCTTATCTCCATCCAGTGGCGCCGCAACTCTCAAGGCTTTCCAGCCTCGACACCACTCGTATATATTCCTCTCTCCTGCCTCTCTTTCTTTCTCTTTCCAGTCTCGTTTTCGCCAAATGTTCCACGATCTTTTTACCCCTTCCCATCAATTCACCCTTTCGCCCTTTTACCCCTTTGCACCATTCTATTTCCGTTTCGAGGCCTCCTGTTTTCGGAACCAACTTTGTTTCACTCTGCCCCTCTCGATGTTTTCAATTGTATCGAGGTGGTAATAATTAATTTTTGTGATTATACGCGATTACAGGGGTTCGAAGTTTTTTGACAAAAAAAAAAAAGTAGGATGATCGATGACAAAGAGGTATATAGGACTCCGTTTACTTGAAATTTCCTATCCACCATTGTCAAGCTTCGTATTTTCTTTCTCACATTTTCCTCTTTACTCGTTCAATTAAAAATATTTAGTCGTTAGTTTGTAATATCCTGTGCGATACACTTTTACTGCAGGAATAATTCACGGAGAATTTCTATTACAGGCAATGATATGAGTCATTCGGTAACTTCAACTTATGCAAAATTCTAGTAGCGGAACATTAAATTAAGAAAAGATTAATATCAAAAATTAAAGTCGATTAGAATCTTAGTACCGGAATACGTGTACGACTGGTGTTCAATTTTCCAGAAGGTGATTGATTGTTCTTATTGTCGATAGAGTTGACTCATTTATCTATACGTACGAGTTATGATTCTCCAATGTTCTACGAATACGTATAATCGTAATAATATATTCCAATATATGTACATAGAAACATACACATTTCTTCGTCAGAATTCAATATTATTCACAACCTTGTCCAAATTATAGATTTTACCACTGTCCACTTTCCCGGTGAACGCCTCTAATTGAAACGCGAACGATACAGTTTCGATCGTATAGATTTCGGTGCGACACGGATGAAAGAGTTTAATGGTCTAATATTTTCTTGATTGATCGAATCGAACGGCTCGACGAGGAAATGTATCCGGAGTATCCAGTTAGCTGAACGCTTTATGACCTGGCCCGATTACAATAAAGATAAACACGCTTTAATCAGCAGCGTGGAACGCGCTAGCAAGTGCGCGCGTCTCGCTGGAAAATATGTTTGGATCGACGTATCGAGCGAAGATCATCGATAGTTCCTATGCCCGTTATCTGTGTCGAAAGATCACGAACGTTTTCTTATCTGCACGCGCGCAGCGGCGCTGTGTGTGAATATTCAAGCCGATGCGGCGAACGCGGTTATTTCAAGCAGGCTTGTTTGTTCAACGTGGTACCGCCGCCTTTATTTGCCCTCCATTTTCCTTCTGCCCGCCGGCCACTCTCTAAATTACACTTCATTCGCGCGTTGTAAATTGTTACCGGGCGTGAAAAAAAGCCGAGCCTTAACAGCGATCGATCGCCACGGGAAACGATCGGTTACGTAAAATCTCCTCCGTGGAAGAATTTCGAAAAATAAAAAGGGCGAAGGAGGTCAAAGGAGAGAAGATGTAAGAAGACAAGCTCGTGTCGAGGAATCTTCGCTTGCACACAGATTCCTGGCTCGCTTTATCACGTTAGAGAGCGTGCTTTCGTGTATGGAAGTTCGAATGGAAACTGCGTGTCTCGGATGGAGCGTAATAGAGAAACGCAGCGATTAATTGCGGCCGACTGGACAGACCAGTTAAAGATAGAGTCGATAAGTAAATCAGCTTGAACAAGAAAAGACACGGCAACGGTTCACCGACTTCGTCCGTTTCACGTGGAGACATAATAAAAGACATAATATCCCTTCAAATCCTCACCTTTTCTCGCATAATAAATCGACACGTTTCAATTAACAAGCTCGAACCTAAAAAGATTAAACCCCAAAAAAGAACACACAACGGCAAAAGTGATTTGTTAACTGACCACGGAACAGTTTTATTTGCGCCAGTTATCGAGAGATCTACGTTGCTGTAGTGCCCAGGAAATAAAACTACCATTTGGTACGTTGTCCAATGGTTACCCAATTGACGCGACTCAACCGTATACCACCCAACGAGTCAACTACCGTAACCTTAAAACCCTAAAAAATTTTTCGATTAAAAAGATCACCATCAAACTGCACCAACCGGAACCATCGATCGTTGCACCCTGATTTTCTCTCATCTCCTCGGTTTTTTGCCAGCGGAATGGTTCGTCGCGATACGCCAGCGATGGCGCAGGGTCCAATCTCCGATCGAACAGAGAATTCGCCGTGTATCGGGACATCTTCGATTATATCCCGGGTATCGGTATCCTAGGATCTCCAGCCGAGACGATCGATAACCACGTTCCAAACATTTTTATCTGTCAACGGTATCGGGGGAGGCCAGGCTCGATAGATAGCGGTAGAAAAAGGGGGTGGAAGAGAAGAACAGAGAAAAGAGAGAAAGAGAGAGAAAGAGAGAGAGAGAGAGGGCCATTCGAGAAATTGCGAGCGTCTCTGTGAAGGCAACGTTAGCACCGGCAACGTGCGCGACGCTGGACTGTCAGAGAAGGGGGGAGAGGATGGCGGAGGGGGTGGTTGGAAGCGTTATCACAAGGATATCGAAGTGTGTATAAACTAGGACATAGTCAGCGCTCAGATAGGAAGGGTGAGCGAGGTAAAGGGAGGAAGAAGTGGGAGGTTGGAGGTGGAGAAGAGATTCCCTGAACGATACCGGTATAGGATGCCAGATTCCCGAGGGAGATTAGATCTCAGCCGTGGATAGAGGCTACCTCGACTGCGTACAACTCACCCATCTCTCTCTCTCTCTCTCTCTTTCTCTCTCTCTCTCTCTTTCTCTCTCTCTCTCTCTCTCTCTTCCTCTCCCTCTATAAGGTTAGTTCACTCGCGCTAACTCGCTAGCTACTTCTCTTTCAGTTTTCTCTCCCTCTTTCTGTCCCTTTTATCATTCACTCCTTTCTCTGTTTACCCCTCTGTCCTGCTCTCACTCTCTCACTCTCTCTCTTTCTCTCGTTCTCCGCAACAAATTGCCGAACGTCTCGCGAGCTGCGTCATTGTTCCCTCTTCTTTTGAAGGCTGAAGAAGATAAATAGATAGATAGAATTATTGTGCGCTCGGGCTTAGCTTCTCTGGCTGGCAGCGCAGTGACGTAAATGAGAGAAGCAGGGAAACAAGCCAGAGATACGAGAAGCATTCGCGTTCTATTCGTTTAACGCGTTTAGGCGCTTATTGAGAACTTTCTACCGAACCATCCCCTGTCCCGGTATTTTCTCGTCCATATATGTTGGTTCGGATGAAGTATCGACGGATATCGAAACGAACACAATGGACGAACGTGTATCGTTCGTTCCCCTCGTGGTTTTTCCTCGTTCATTTTCGTTTCTAGAAGAGAGGAGAAAATGACTCGTGTTGCGACAGACACTGGGAGGAGACGAGGAAGAGATCTCGAGATCGGAACGGAACGAGTTTAGACAATGACTCGACGCTATCTGTTGATCGACTGCTTCTTCTTTGGTAAATAGTGAAAGATAACGGCGGACAATACCGTCTAGGCGAACGTAAAGATAAACGGTGAGTCACCGGGCCGCGAGATAAAAGTCGGTGCCTGGTACGCGAATCCCTGAACATATTTTTTGGCAAAAATTTCGCATCGATTATTAAGTTGTTCGTAAACTTCATACGTTACCGAGGATCGATATTAATATTCTATTAGGTCGTCCGAAAAATTTCTTTCGTTTTATAAAGAAATAATGGATGCACAACATTTTTCGTTTTATATTATTTTATCGAATTAAGTATGATCCATTTTGTTCTATCAAATTAAAGATCACAACGTTCGACAGATTAGGTTTCATGTTTGTATAAAGACGCGTTGTTGTAAAAGACGTATCTGTAAAAGAAACACACTTTCCGGACAACCTAATATTACACAGTGATCGAAGAAAGTATTTAAACATTTAAAGAAACCTTTTATTAAAGTGTTATGTGTATTACTCCAAACATCTTGAAATGTAATTAGCAGTGTTGCGAGATGTCATGGTTGTATTATTAAAATTTGAAACGAATTTCAAAGTGTATATAAAAGTCACGAGGTATTTGCTCCAAGCATATACTTCGCAAAGATCGCCAAATTATTATCATCGAACTCCTCTACGAACTTCCCGAGCAACCGAATGGAATTCTTCGAGAGATAAGGATAGAAACAATTCGAAAAAACAGATGGTATCGGGAAGAAGAATATTACAAGAAGTTCTAGCGGATAGTACTTAAAGTACTTCGTCATCGAACTGTATCAATGAATGTAGCAATTGAAAAAGATGTACGAGAACGAGTCCCGTTATCTAGCCTCGATATCACGGACTTACCCCCCGCCTGGTTCTAACACAGCGTTACAACTGGCAAAAACGAGAGAAAAGAACGGAACAGGCAGGCCGCGGTGAGAGCGTGTTGTTAACGAGACGAAATGAAATAGATTAAGGTCTAGCGACGATCGTGATGGTGGATAACGTTCGTGAAAAAACGCGGCTGGCCACGAGAACGCCGAAGAACGAACGAAAAAGGAACGAATGCACGGCGTGTTCCACGTTCGTGCACGCCGTAACCACGATGACAAAAGCGTTCATCGACGTTCTTCTATACGGCGAGTCGTAGAAATTAATTCTGTTAGTCTGTCATTTTTTTCAGGCAATTGAACTAGAGATGGGAAATTATTGCAATTACTGAGTTAGTAATTAAATAAATTATTAAGATACGTTGCAAAGAATACGGTTTTTCGCGTATATTAAGCGAACGTAAATAACTATTTGTTGGTAATTGATGCTTGATTAGTATAATTAAAAGGAAATATGCGATCTCTCAAATACATATGTAATCTCTTTCTTTCTCTTTCTACGAGTTATGTATTTCGACACATATGAAACTTTTGAAAGATTTCGATTGATTTCGTTGGGTCAGGACCGGTGAGGAATAGTTTTTTTACGAGTCACACAGTATGCACGTACGGTTTGCGTAGAAACGCGCGAGCGTAATACACGCGAGAGCAGGAAGAGGAAAAAAGAGGAGCGGGCGGGTGAACACACGCGCGTCCCTCGTGAACCGACGCACACGCACACGAGACACCGTGTACATGATCGAAACGGCGAGATAATCGCGGCACGTACTTTGCCTATCGCGTATGTATATACGATTTTACGGATAACGCGCTCGCGTTCTGCCGATCGCCAGCCGAAAGATGCCGATACCTAACAAAGAACCTTTTAGTAAATCCATAGAAATGGAAAATATCAGAAAAATGTAAGATGAAATGAATTTCGCCGAACTTACAATAAGAATCTGACAATAAGAATTCAAGAATATGGTAATTTGAAAAATCTTCTATTTATCGCTTAAAACATCGATTCCCACTCGACGAGTTATGCTTATTATCAATAAACCTCGATCAAAGTATACCTTACCAAAGTACATGAGCATAATGCAGTGTAACATCATCCCATCGTCATTCTACAGTGTGGATACTTGCAACGAAATTTGAAACGATGCAGGAATCTTTGCTACTTTGCAGTTTATATTCCTCATTGGATGTTAGGATCGTATGTATGCCTGATAATAGGTATCTGATATTTGACATATAAAATAATGTAGTCTGTATCTACAATCTAATCGGTGATATTAAAAAACTTGAAAAACGTACTTCAAATCAAAATCTAACTTAAACCTACCTTAAAGGCGACTCAAAAATAACTCAAGCATAAGCCAAATCTAAAATCTTAATGAGGTAAGTAAAACAGTAGAAGTATCAGTTATTTTCTTTGAACGTAATAATTAATTGGTGTCCACTATACGTTCCACCAGAAGATAAGTTTTACGATGTACTCCAATCTGAGAATGTAAATTAATGCAAACCCAACCCAAACCTAAATAAAAGGCATATGCACTGCGATATAATTCATGCTCGTATAATACGTAATATAACCGATCAATGGAAATAAAATTCAAGGACAACCCGAAGGCTTAACCAATCCCTGATACAGCCTCTAACTTCAACCTCCCAAATCATACTGCAGCTCAAAACCTCAACAGACGACGTAAAACAAAATCCTTAACACTAGAATTACCACGCCAGTCAAATTGGCTGGTTTTACAATTTTATTTTAAAATTTCTACTTCATGTTATATCTTTTTTCCATAATGATGTAATGACTTTCGCAACGAGAACTAAAAGAATAATATAATGAATTGTATTTTGTTTGGTATGTATTCAAATTGACATAATTTTATATCAAGCCTACTTATACCAATACCGGTCAAAATGGCTGGTACTTGTCGAAATGTAAAAGGGTCTTGCAATCTGTTTATCGAACCCCAATTAACCAGTTTCCTCGTTTCGTACAACTTCCCACACGTTTTTAAAATTTTTACTGCGTATCATTCAGTATGACGATATCAGTTATCAGGAAAATTCCGGATCGATCGCTAGATCGCTAGATGCTAACACTAGAAATACCACACCAGTGAAAGTGACTGGTTCTACAATTTTATAAATTTGTCAAGCCTCGTTTAAAAATCATAGTCTCAGATGGATTAATAATACCAAAAATGTACTACGTAACATGGAATTCCTTCCGTAAAAAATTAATAAATCAATAAATATAAAAATATTCTCTTATTACGTATTTTTTAAAGACCAGCCATTTTTGACTGGTTTTGTACAAATAGCTTCGTGTTAATTATCGATAGTTCCAGTGTTAATAATAAAAAAGAAAGTGAACATTATCCTCAAACGGGATACTCGATCGAGAACCCATATATATCCCAGCGGGAATGAAGCTCTATAATCCTTTCAACGAGCAGAAACCAAAGAGAAAACAGAGCATCGAGTGAAAAGCTGGGCGCGCGTAGATCGGCGAACGATAGACGTGGACGGGAGGTGTAACGTGCGAGCAAGCAAATCGAGCGGTCGATTTTCGGGATCTGGCCAGCGCGCAGGAAGGTTTGCACGGAGACGGGAGGGAAAGAATTGAGCACCGATGTAGGACATACACCGAACGTGTCACCGCGCGAGCTCTGACACAATGAGAATGACGAGGATACGGTGACTTTATCTGACGCACTGACGCATCGTGACGAGCCATCCGCCGTGCTCGATAGTGAGTCACGTAGATTAGAGCGAGATGAACGTATCGTGACCGACGAAGATGGAGATCGTTATAAGAGAGACTGTAGAAAGGGGAGAGAGATAGAAAGAGAGAGAGAGAGAGAGAGGGAGAGAGAGAGAGTGAGAAAGAGTGAGAGGAGGAGGAGAGAGTGAGGGAGAGATCGTTATCGACGCTTTCCTGTGTCCTGCCACGTTCTCAGAAGAGCATTCGAGCTGTATGAGGAAACGCCGTCCATGAATTATTCATAGCCGTCGTCAAACGACTGCTAGCGCATCGCTTTATACCTGCTCACTGTGGCTTCTTTGCCCGCCGAGACTGCCCCACGCGAACTTCAAAAAATCCTGAACAACGCTGATGGAAAGGCTACTGGTAGATCGGAAAAGAGAGGGAGTCGTTGGGCGACGATGGACGTCCAGTTCTGTGGCAAATTGTATCCTGAAGATTGTGCATCGAGAGATGATTGGCTTCATCTGGATTGTAATCAGTAAGGTAGCAAATAGCAGGCATGTAGGTTCGTTGAAACGTTTGTTCTCAATGGCGAATACGAGGATCTATTGCTTATGGGGAAATAGATCTTTGGTAATCTCCTTCGTTCTTGCCAACCGCATGGATTTTCTCCCTGAATTAATGTAGAGATCTAATTAAACATTAAATTTTTGCATCGTCCACAGGCAAAGTGAGAAGTTGGAATCTTTGTAACCATCGAACACGATCAACAATAACGAAGAATTGGAGCGGATGTCTAGACGGTGTCTGTTTTGGAGCTGTCGTTTAGTTTGGCCGTCATAACGTTAACACGATTAACATGCAGTCAAACTGCGATCGTCGCAACGTTCGCCCAAGATACAAATAGCAACATAATTATGTCGCAGCTCTTAAAATGATCGAATCTAAGGAACAACAAAATTTATCTTGCCCTATGCCCAACTACGAAATTTATAGAATCGTATTTCCAAATGGTCGAAGCAATGTCCGAACGAAACAAGCTAGACACACGTCGCTGCAGAAGAAGAAAGGAAGAAAGTCATACTCGTCATATCTCGAATATCCCTGTGACCGGAGTTTGAAACAGCGATTCCGTTTCCGAGATACACGGAGGCCGCTGCGCTTTCGACCATGTCAGAGGGCGAAGAAGAACAGAAGGAAGAAGAGAAACGGTTAAGAGAGAAAGAGAAAGAGAAAGAGAGAGAGAGGGAGGACGAGGACGTTAGTTATCTGGCGCACGTCAAAACGGGGCAAAGTTGTGCCGGTCGAGAGAGGCATATCTCGGTCGCAGCAGGTTATACGCTGAGACTTGGTGGCACAGATACCGGCGCCTCAATGTCAGAAGATAGCAGTCTGAGACTCCGCGAGACCCGTCACGACGTGCCACAGGAATGACTACCGTGCGCCTACCTTACAGTGTGTACAACGTCGTTGCATCTCCGCCGTGCCTGCTGCTCGTATGGACATTTGTTGGGTCATCTTGGTAACCTCGATCCCGCCTCATTGACGACACCTTCATGCTTCCTCCGCTTGCTACTGTTTCGCGGTTGCTTTATTTTTGCTTTGATTGTTTGTTTAATTGAATCGATATAGACTCATTTTTATACAAATTCTTTTTACGGAAATTTCTTTTTATATATTTGTTATTATTATTATTATTATTTCTTATATTTATTCTATTATTAATTGGATAGATATAGATTCGTTTCTATGCAGATGCCAAGAAGCGGAGCGTAGTACAGTTCAGAAGCTTGTAAACTGTAAACTTTTCTTTCTTAAGCGTCTTTATTACAAAGTACATTTTTCAATGGAAACTGCAGTCGCGATTGAATATCGATACGAAATGGAACACTGGATGAACTGTTCCAGCCTCGTTAGAGTACGGTATACAGATTTTTAAAGGGGCACAAAAATTCAAGTCGAAGACAAAACGCATCTTTGTACTTTCGAACGGGAGATAATGATTAAACAGAGGCGAGACAGTTTTAATCAGCCGCCTGCTTGATCGTCCGGAGATTAAACTATTTACGAGACGACCTTTGTACATTCGCGTGCGTCACCGCAATCGCAGAACATCCTCCGACAGTCGTATCGCTTTTGGTGTAGGAAGATTCTCTTCCAGATTATCCTTTTAAACTCTAGAACGATCCCTTTGACTGTTCATATCGCTCTAATGTCGTCATGTCAATCTGTGATAACCATCGATCCTTCTATTCTATCGTGAAGTACATCAAGGCAAAAACGTGGAATAAAAGATTGACGTGTACTTAATCAAATTAATTTTTACACGATCCATCACGTTTCTCCAACGACCAATTCCAAAGCTTTCGTTATTCCAAGTTTATAAGACTGTCAATCCTGGAATTCAAAAATCTGTAGAGGTTCGTTAGTCGTGTTCAATCACGTCGGGGTCACCAATGTAGAGGACAGTATCCATCAGTTATCAATGAGTTATCAGCGATCTATTCAGCGATGTACACTGTCTTTAGCGAATCTGTTAGTACGAGCGCTTACTGTCTGTACTTATTTATTTAATCATTTTAAAATATACTTGACGGTTTACGACAACGAGTTATCTCGTTATTCCAATAAACCAACCATCCTCTACAGTAACCACATATACTGTCCTCTACAAATCCTTGGTACGGCGTTATTAGATTCTTCGTTCGCAGTTTCTTTCAAGATAATCTATGCAAACGGAAACTTGTCTAGAATCTAGATGAGATAAAAGAACGTTTGTAATATTTCTCTGTAATGTCAATTTATGTTTTCAGCAAGTCTCGTAATCGTAACAAACAGTGTAACAATGTCCAGGTGAAAAGGCAACGTCGAGCCACGGACAGATGTTCGGTGGATATATACCAGAGAAAGAGTAGAAGACGATTAAGCGAAAAGTGGTCCGGACGAGTCCATAGATATTCTGATATAACCCAGCATGGAATTCGGAGGTCGGAGAAGAAGAAAGACCGACGAAGAGCAGCCAAGCTCCGAGACGAACGAGTGTCAAAACAGTTGGACTCGAAGCTCGTGTTCGGTCCCTCAGTGAGCCACAATGACTCAGTCAATCTGTCGACAGACCAGCTCCATCGTAAACAAGTTTCTTTGTCTACGTCGTGATTGAATAAAGATTCTTCGTGCTACCTAAAACGTTGATCGCGTTCCTTTCTTCTACTATTAAAGTCTTTTAGTGGAAGCACGATAGAATGCTGTTTAGTGATAATTTTTTATCACGATCGTCCAGGAGTAGACTATTTGATCCATTTGTTCGAACGAAATTCAACGCCAGGTGGATGCTACATATCTTGTCGGAAGTAAAAAATTTAACTTCGGTCCATTCTATCCGTTACTGAATTTCGTAGAAATAAATTCGAGTCGAAACCGATGACACCGCCGGCAGATCCGATATCAAAAGTCGAACTGCAAACGGTGGAATAATATGATGCTCGCGAATTATTGCTGAGCAATCGAAAAAAAAAAAAAAAACACCGCGATACGCATATGATGCGCTTTATCGCGTCCACGATAAAGAGTTTGTACATTCGTAAAACCAACCACGCAAATATAAATCTTGTAAAAGTTCCGTCAATTTTTCCAATAAAATATCAAAGCGAAACTCGAAACGTTCCGTCCAAAAATCGTTGTCTTAATACTCACGAACGAAGGTGCTTGGAATTGGCGTTTGTAATCGATAAACTTTCCTATTAGAATTTTCTCGCATCGTTCAATTTTACTAAAAAAGTAAAAAATACTCGAGATTACGACCGATCGTAATTCGACGACCAGAATTCGCTGTACGACCCTCTAAATTCCTATCATTTTATAGCTTATAATCTAAAAATCATGTAGAATGTCTAATTCGATGAACTTTCCATTATCGAGAATCCCAATAAAATCTGCAAGAATCTCAAGAACTTCATAAAATCCATTTCCAGCTACCTTTATGAAGTCATAGCGGGTTCGATCTCCCACTCGTTCCGAGAATCGCCTATTTCTCGATTCGATGAACTCCGTGGAAGATCCAAAATGCTCTAACCGAGTCGATTCCGAGGCTACTCCAACAGGATTCGACGATACAAGTTTCGCAATATCCATCGAATCGTCGACGAGGGAACATCGAACTTTTTTCGAGGCGATCTGAATCGATCTGCCACTTAATCGACGGTAGTTTAGCCGTTGAATGGCGTCTGAATTTGCATATGGCGGTATAGAAATGATCTCGCGCGGACATCATTATGCAAATAGCGGCGTGAAGCTTTCTTGCAGAGAAACGCGGCAAATATCGAAAAGTTCGATGATAAACCCGAGTTCTGCTCGATGATCGAGTCTTCCTCCGCCAGCGGGCTCAGCGTTTCGCGCGTGTAATCGATACCCACGCGCGTAGCGAGCGGAAAATCGCCTACTGACGTTGCGCAAGTTTCGGACGCACCGATGTAACGATGCATCGGCAGAAATTGTGCAATAATTTCGGGCTTAAATTAAGGCGATATACGTTTTAGAATTCGCTGCAGGTATTAAGGTTGCGCTCTCTAGGTTACTTTCGATCTAATCAATTTATCATCATTTAAAATCATTTTCTTATTTAAAAAAGAAACACGGAATATAAATTAAGAAATTAAATCGTTGATTTATTAAGAAATACCCTAAGCGAAATGGCGAAATTATTTAAATGGCACGATCACGGATGATCCTCGATCATTCCTCGTCAATCGTTTCGCATCGATTAACAACGTATCAATAGTTTCCTTTTCTGTAGATCGATAATCGCACGGTGAATCATTCTCTCGCGTTCTCTCTGGCCCTTCTCCGTACTATTGCCAGAGTCGATCGTTAATTAAATCGTTCCGGATCGGGCTGAAGCGAGACCGTGAAATTTCGCGTGTCTGGACACGATGCGTCACACGAGGCAAATTCTGTCGCGGCCGTAGTAATCCTGCCTTAATGTAATATTAAAAACGTTTCACCGCCGGCTCACCACCGGCCTTTATCAGCCATTTCCATTTCTTGATAACTGTTACTGCTTATCCGAGCTTCGTGCGAGTACCGAATACTTCTCTTCCCCTCTACCTTCTGCTATTTCCACATCCGCGTTCGTCTCTATCGGTCTCTTTTTCTCGAACTCACTCTTCCTCTCTCTTCTTCCTTTGTTCTTTAATACGTTTTCCTCTTTTTATCCTTCCACGCAACGCCTCTATTGTAATCTCTCTTTCGAGTTTCGCGTCTTCACGTCTCTTTCCATTCTTTTAGTCTCTCTCTCTCTCTCTTTCTCTCTCTCTTTCTCACTCTCTCCTCTTTCCTTCAATCGTAAGGGTCTGAGACTAACGTTTCTGTTTCTCTTTTTCGTCTGTTTCCATCTTTGTCCTGGCCGCTTCCTCTATCCGGTAATAACTTCAACTATCGCCTTCATCGATCTCCCTATCACTGTTTTATCTGCGAGTGCAATGGCGTCGTCGTTCGTGGACTATCTGCCGGTTCGTTTCCTGTCGGCTTAGCGGCTCGTCGGGAGAAAAAAAAAGCGGAAGAATCGAGCACACACCCTTCCCACCCCGAGGAAATTATTCGAATCGAGAGACAGAGGAAAGGAGAGAAGAGGAGAAAAGGGAGAGAGGGAAAGACGCACGGCCGTCAGTGTGCGCGCCTTTTTTTATCGGACTGAGCTATCTGCGACCGTTGGAGGAATTTATGATAGCGCACTGGTCGATCCTGCGATATCGCTTATTATGGCAATGCTAATTCTGCCGCATTTTGCGACGCGTTGAAAAATTTACAGGCGTGCCCCTCGACGCTTTCGGCACGGTTCTGAAATCGTCCGATCTACAGACATTCTTTTTTTATCATTTGCAGAAGATTTTCTTGTTTAATGGGAAATTGTTTGCGTTTCTTTATACGGAAGTAGATTGTGTCTTTTAAATTTCATAGAATATTCAGCTCTGCCCTGTTCACGCATTTGCGATATTCGATCTTTTACTAATGTGTGTTTCTAATGGTCTTTCTAATGTGTTTTTAAAATAATAGCAGTCTTTAAAAAAATCGTGTAACGAATAGTATTATAATTTTATACTTAAGGTACTTTAGGTTCAGAGTTTATTATAAGAAGATTGTTGTATTCTTATTTCTAGTTTCCTACACCGTATTAGACTTCCATATCGAGCGTATAACAAATAATCTAAATTAAGATTATCGTGAAATTTTTTAGATTTTAAACCTTCACGATGGTGAGATGTGATATTTTTGACAAATAGTTTGTTTACATATATTGTGCAGTACATAGTATGAAGCAAAACGTATGAAATGTAGTAGATAATGTTACTTTCAGATTAACTCAAACGCGAAAAACACATGTTTACGCAGCAGAGATTAAAAATGGTTATTATCGATATTCTTTTATTTTCTTCTTTCTTCTGATTTATTTGTATTTATTTAGTTTTCCTTTCATTCCGCTGACACGCAAGATCGTTAAATCCTAAGCAGTTGTTATGGAAAAGATTACCGCCATTCTTCAAACAGCGCGGACAGTCGAGCCGCGATCCCCTCGACCCGGAGAAAACAACGACTCGTTCATTACTTTGCAAACGATATGCAACATCGGTGGCTTCAAAGCAACACGCAACTATGTTCCATATACAATCATGAAATATAAACAGATTACGCGCTTAATCCATACGAACGATTCCCTCGCAACCCTCTCGCTGCCTTATATCGTCGCTCAAACAACCCTTCTACCCCTAAATCGTGTCAGGTTTGCAAAAAATATTATCCAAACATCTTCACGTATAATTACAGGAATTTGCATTAAACAAACAATAAAATGCAAGAAAAGTATGAAAGAATTCTGTCTTTATCGATTCACAACCTAACATGGTGTACTAATTACATAATTGACATATACGTCAAATTCACAAAATAAATTATCCAACATCCTGACGTGCAATTATTAGAAATTACACTAACCAAACGATAAAAATTACATGTATTATAAATACATCAAGGAATTCAATCTCTGTTAGAAAAGTTAGAAATTTTTATTGATCCATTCCATAAGACAGAATGTTCCTATGAAAAACATTTTTAGCATACACGTTAAATCTATAAAATATGTTTACGTGTACGCAAACATTTCAGCAGACAATCGCAACAAAATACACTAATCGAATAGAAAATATTATTAAAGATACCGAAGAAATCTATCTTCTTAAAAGAAACTTTACATTTAAAGGAAGCTGCCTTAATTCACTTTCTAAGTTACGATATGAATGGAAGACTCTAATGTTCGCAAACAAACGAAATAAATTATTAAGATGTTTCAGCGGATGATTGCGACAAAATGTACTAACCAGATAACAAAAGTTATTAAAGATATCAAGGAATGGATGTTTATTGGAGAAACTACCGCCGAGAGAGATCCAGTTCTCAAGTCGAGCAACTAAAGCAAGATGAACTAAAATCCGCGTTAAATTTATAAATTATCCAGACACCTGGACACACAATTACGCTAACAAAACGACGAAAAATAATAAAGATACGAAACAGACTTGTATCCTTATAAGAAAAACTACCCCCGATCTACTTCCTAAATCGTAGTGTATCGATAGAAGATTCTAGCGTCCGCTAGATAAATAGCCGACTATCTTTAGCCCGATGAACGAATCGAACACAGACGAGGGAAAGAGAGAATCTGCGGCGAACCGAACGGCGATCCGATAAGTCGAACGGGGACGAGGATATGGCTAATCTTTCGGCGATCTTTCGCGAATCAGCCAAGTATCTGCGAGAGCGCGAGTGCGCTCCGACTGCCTCTCGTTCGAGGTTATGCTGATAAAGCTTGGCTACATTATTCAGCAGAGACAAGAGAAAGAAGGAGAGAAGGCGCGCGTGTACGCAACGAAGCTTCTCCAGCAGCTGGGAAGTCACGCGAAAGTCACCGCGTGAATCCGATTTCCCGGTGCTTTTATTTCTCATCTCTTTGCCCTTCGTCTCTTCACGGTGCATCATGAGTGGATGTTTTAGCGAGATCAGAAGAATTGGAGATGAATTTTGTGTAGTATTAATACCTTTACCGTGGACAATGGCTGGCCAAATTGAGTCTGAACTACAGTTACATTAACGTTAAAGCGTCACACCTATGCGACGCCGATAGTCGATGTGGAATTACGAGCTCACGCATCTCGTGTTCGGTCAAAAATTTCTAAATGTGGAGAAACTACTCGAGAAAGTCTGTTTATTCTGGATTTAAAAAAAAGTCGTACAGGAAATTCCGTGTCGCGAATCTAACTCGCGGCTTGTGCACGTTGCACGATCATCCGAGACGAAACGATACATTAATTGAATAGTAACTCGACAACCGGCCCTCGGGGGAAAAAACGAGGTTCCATCGATAACCGAGTCATCGAGCCAACCACTCGCAGCCAATTACCAGCTAAATCGCCTTCCCCTCGATATCAATTTATTAACCTGCTATTTCTTTACCAATCAACGTTGCTCAAATCAACGACCGTGCAACCTGGATTGCTTCTCCGTGTATAATTATCAACACCATGTTTTTGATCATGAATCTAAACAATTAAAGTAAAGTAGGCTTATTCGAGACACCATTAATATTTAATATAACAGCGAGAGAATGAGAAAATGCACTTCGTGCACTTGAGGTACAGCGAGAGGAAATATCAGAAACGAGAAAGTGCTTCCATTAATCTTGTGCTAGGGTTATTCGAGTCGACGAGGAGGTATTGTATAAGATCTGATAGAATGAAATAAGTTGCAGAAATTCATAATCTAATTATCCATAATCGAATTTGACGAATTACAAGGCGAATTTCTTAATTTAATTCGAACATCGTATTAACTTAAATAATTTTACCTTAGACTATAGACCCATCAATTTAAAACCAGTTCTCTCTAACATCCTCTTAAGTCTTTCAAGCTTTGAATATTCAAAATATTCATTGAATATATACGTAAGGTAAAAAAAGGAACCGAGTTGTTAATCAATTACTTATAATGTTCCACCACGTCCAATTAATCCAGGCTCCTCTACATTGTATTTAAATAACCACATAAAGCATGCTTGTAGGCACGCAGAAGAAGCGTCATCTTTATAGTCGATCTCTCGAAACCAGGGGCCGCTGCTCCTGGAAGAGTCGCAACACGCGTGCGCCGTCGATCATCGTATTCAACACGCGCAGTTTCTTTTTCTTTTTTTTTTTTTTTCTTGCCCGTGTATTCAATTATGGCACGCAACAGAGCCGCGGTACCGAGTGACGAACCCTCTAATTTTCCGACATTTATCTCAACGCCGGGTCGTTCCGGATTAATTTACGATTCATTTCGATTAAATCGATCCGCTGCCAAAAATCGATCGCGACTCGACGTCACGCTGCCACGTTACGCGCGATTCGCGTGCATAAGCGTTTGTAAATTTACATAACAATATTATTAGTGACAGTGGGTCTTTGCGGCATAAACGAACACGATACGATACAGTCTCATATACTGTATAGACATGCATATATATATATCTATAGATACATGTACACTATGTTTCATGACTATAATATCACGTAAAAAATGTCAATCCTTGTACGCTGTGATTAGTAAGAAGGGACGAAGTGTACTATCTTTGCAATCTTATTGAAATAGAAGGATCGATTATACTCGGTGAAAAAAAAGAAAACCGATAAAAAACTAATTTATTCTTGTTTCACAGATGTTATCGTTCGAGATATTGAGCGGGCATAATTATGCATGGAATATTTTATTACATAAAAAATGAGCTCAGGATGCGATAAAATTTCGAAAGCAGTCGGCGCTGGATCAATGACTGACCCGGCTTAATCTTTTAACCGAATCATCCCGTAAGCAGAAACGTCTATAACATGAAATATTAAAATAAATAAAAAAATTATTATGTCTAAGGGATTGGCAACACGAGCGACGAGTTAACTCGTCTTACCCGATTAACGAGTTAACGCTTCGTTTTACAACCTCGTTATATCGTCGCCGTTTATTATACGACGACGATCGACGTCTTTCCCCGATCTTCTACACGTTCGCTCTCGATCGAAGAAACGACGGTGCGCACCGATGTCTAGATGCGATTTGGCCGCGTAAATGGCCGCGTTGCGCCATAGCCAGGGCCCCGTTTCCTCGTCATTATTAATATTTCACAATTATCGCGAGGTGCCGTTTCGCGATCGGCCGAGCTGATAAAAGCGTCCCGACTCGAAACGCTGCCGGGCGTCGAGGGATCGAGAATTCGAGCGACGAAGAGGGATGACAAAAGGTGGGCTAAAGAGGGATGGTGAAAAGAGAGATGGAATCGGTTTGAGAACAGAGGTGGTAAACGTTAAGGAGAGACAGATACGAATGGAAAGAGAAGAATAAAAAATGGTAAGAGGAGGTAGGACGCGGTGGTTGTTGGAGGGTAATGAAACACTGCGAGGATGGAGGGACGGAGGCATTAAGAGAGATACTCGTTAACGATAGCCGCGATATCGCATGAAAAATCGTGCAATCGTTACGAGCGATCCCGCGATCTAAGACGTAGCCATGTCAGAACATATTCGTCAGACTGGGGAATTCTAACATGTCGAAATGATGTTGACTGTACGCGCGCATGTAATTTTATCAGACGTAATTGACTAGTCAGCGAATGTTGGAATATCAGTGTTGAATTCTGCATTACATAGAAAAACAGGCGTTATGTAATACTACAATCTTGTCCTGAATATAGAAAGATTTGGAAAAATAAAGATGGAAATAGAAAACACCCCGTTAACCTTTTTATCGATTGATCTTGTGTATAAATGTTATTAATTAGGTTGAATGATTCTATTTAACCTATAGCTTGATTAAAAGATTCTATTTGCTTCCCTATCTTGCTTGTATATTTACAACTTTATTTAATTACATCTTTCTTATGGAAATATCGGAGAACATGTATTTTGATCATTAATAATTGATAGAACCGACATTTTTTTTTTCACGGTTTAAAAAAGCATTCGATCCTGAAAGGATTAACCGATACCTGTGGGAATCAGATCGCCAACTGGATAAACGAATGACCGGTTAATATGAAAATCGTACATGCAAAATTTCAATTACGGATTGAAAATAAAATAACATGCGTATAATTTGTTTATTATTGTTTTTATATGTAAGATATAAATACAGTACAGCATATCGAATAATGTGATAATCCATAAGAACAAATAACTTTATTGAAAATTTACTTATATAAGAAATCTTCTTTCAAAGTAATTCTTATTTGCTAATTTTAGAAACTGACAAAAACATAAGATTACGATATTTCATTATAGAACTCAACATTTCCGAATTAGGTTTTATTTCAACTTTTAACATTTTCCTTTCGTATTATTCTAAAATTGTACTTTTTAACGAACAGAAGGGATAAAAGGGAGACTGTTGTAGGTACTCGACAAAATATTCCAATCTGGCATCATCGTCGAAGGTCGTCCAGCGGAATAATCAGCGGTGTCTGCGTCGTATAAATGAAAAAAATCGAACAAGTTCGATGTCACGCGCCAGCTGACACCAAAGAGTAACTAATGACAAATGAAAAGCATTGGGAAGAAAACGCATAAAACGAGAGAGGAATCGATTAAACGTTCTCTGTTCTTATTTATGGAAAATCAACCTGTCGCAGAGTTTGTCAGGAATCGATAGAAAACACTAGTATAGAATTCGATAATTACTAGCCGCGGTACGATAACGATCGTTTGATTCGAGATCGCGCGTTAGTGCGAGATTTTCAACTCCGATCGGAAGAAAATCGAACGATTGTGTTGCACAACGCGTCCACGTGTCACAATGTTTTCCTCTAGATTTTTCCGCGAATTCGATCTTCGACTGGATAAACATCTTCGTTAATAGAAATGTCCTATAAGAAGTTAAAAACAAGCTAAGATAGAAACAATCGACGTACAAGCGATTATTTCATAGTTTTTCTTCTCTATTTTCCTTGTTGTTTATGCAGTTGGATTGAATTGATATCGATATAAGAACAACGTGACGCCATCTAGTTATTACGATATCCTCGATACGGCTCGATATCGCGGAAGATACAGAAATGGCGCGTCAGTTTGCGTTCATACATCACTGGCACGAGATTTCATTTATTTTCAAAACAGGAGATTCGTCCACGCGTGTAAGAAACATTACACGTTTCCTTTCATACTTGTTTATCTTCTTCTTTTTCCGATTAAGTTACGATTTAATGGAATAGCAATTAGAGAAGAAGAAGTTGTACGTAGCGAAAGATGAGCGACCATTATCGATGCTACAACGTAATTACCAGGCCGATTGAATGGGATATTGAAACGACTGACACGATCGATTAATTATCCGGAGGAACGATTGCTTTGATCGCGCCACGAAAAGTATTTACGGTCGTATTTTGTTTCCGGTCGTCGAACGATAGAGCGCAGCGGCCGGAGCTGCGCGATACCATCGATAGAAGATATATCGGGGACGCGGCTGCCACGTCAATCGAGATGCGAAAGATAGCGGTTGTTCGATATCTCGCCAAACGGCCGGTATTAACCGGCATAAAATTAACCGGTACAATTAAAAACACAACGCAGCTGGAACGCCACGCGTATTCGTGCATACAAAATGGTTAGAAAACGACAAGTTACTGGTTACAAAAATCATGATAGATATTTGAGGTCTTTTTAAAAATTAGAAATTATTCTGGTAGTTGCATATAGTAGAAGGAAGCATTGCGATAAACAATCGAAAATGGGAAAAGTTTCTAGCTTTATGGAATAAACGTATTACATATCGAAGTCTTTAATTTCCCACAAATATTCCTATTATTGTGCTAAAGAAGAAATATCTCACAACACTATAGAACACGATTATTGAATATAAATGATAACTATAAACGAACAGATGAATTATGAAGTAAATCAATCAATAAAAGACCAATTTTACGTAAATCAAGAGCCAAAATTTCCTGCAAATCTCTCGATCATTTTATCAATAAGACACGACAATTTTCATTCTCCGCATCACACCAAAGCCTACTGTACGCTCCAGTATTCTACCACTCCATCAATATGTAAGGAACCCAATCTACCACCTAAATTCCCTCCAATTCAATCTTTCAACATCTCAGACAGAACATTGGCAGAGGGAAAGAAGCTTATTCTAGCGAGAAAAGGAAGATCCCAATAAAGAGAGAAAGCCGATGAAGGAAAAGACGGAGCAAAGGCAACTTGCCCTGGGAACAACAAAAATCGTTGGTGGATCGATTCGATCTGCTATCGAAGGAAGAGACGGAGCGTGCGCCAACAGATAATAATAACAATCATATTCCAAAAATCCGGCCAGCAAACAATCGGACCGGTTATCGAGAACGGACGCGTCTCGATCTCACCGGTCTCTCAGCCATCCTCTCTCTCTCTCTCTCCCTCTCTCTCTCACTCTCTCTCTCTCTCTCTCTGTCTCTGTCTCTCTCTCGTACGTTTCCCGCATCATCGTCGTGGATCGAAGGCTTGGGACGGGGCCTACGATCGGGTAGCCCAGGCCAGCCAACACAACGCGCAGAGAGGGCCCTGGAACAGTAACGCTTCAGGCTGTGTGCGTTGCGATCCCGTATCTCTTGTTACACTTATGCAACCCGAGATTTATTGCCGATGATTATGCGCGGATGGAAGTACGCGGCGGAGGAGGTGGGGTCTCGCCCTCGGGTGCTCGCCCGGTTCGAGATATCGAACGGTCGCTATCGATTGACGTGGCCACGCCGTCCTCGATATATCCTCTATCGATGGTAATACGGCTCTCCTGTTATCTCTTTCTCTCTGTATAGTCTGTCTCTCTTTAACTCGCGGGCTCCGAGCCCCTGACTATCTCATCGGGCGCGGGAGACAGCAATGGAATATGATTTCATATCCATTTCTCTGGCCCCGACACGTTAATCAGATCTATTGGTCACGAGGACGTTCGGTTTCTCGCCAGCTCCTACGGAGTTTTATTTAATTTTCCGCGGACGATCGTGACCGCTCTCGAGATCGGTCCCCTCGGTGTGATCTCGTTTAATCGCAGCTCCGCTTCTTGTTGTATAATCACTCGTTGCTCGGCTCGTCGGACGTTGACGCAGAGTTGGGAAAGGATCCCAGGAATGTTGGAGTAGGAGCCGGAATATGGCGAGGTTCGTAAATATGTAACACCATGTAATGCTTATGTATACACACACACGCATATACACAACTGAAGTTGAGTTTCAACTTGAGTTACGTTTTAGCTAAATCAGTTCTTGGTTGGCTGGTCGAATCGTGGTTTCATGAATTGGTTCGAGAAACAAACTTCATTTAGATCTTGTTGTTTATAATTCGAGTTTGAGTTAGATCTGGCAAATTTTCCAAATGTACAAGCGACGCTTTTCATGAATCCTACTCGCCGAACATTATGTAATGTACATAGAAATCGATGAAATATCCTTGATACTCCAAAATGAAATTAGCGAATCGTCGTTAGACAAAGTTAGTCCAGCGAATAAGCGATCGCACTTTCTCTGAAAAAGTATCGCACTCGCGATCGGTCTGCCGAAGGTCGTCGAATGGAAAATCGCGTCGATTACAGCATGCGACCGCGGTGCAATTAGGAAAACGCCGCGCGTCGTACAGCGAGTCAGGATACGCACTGTTAACGGGAACGTGAATAGAAACAATCGAGCCGGCGTACAATGGGAGCGACAACGGACCCGCCACTTAGAGACGAGCGAACTGCGCTTGCATTTCAACCCGGCCACCGCTGCTCCTATCTATAAGATCGGACATATTGTGAAGCGCACAGTCGACGGAGATACGCGGAAACCACCGATATCTCTAAGTATGTTATTATTACGTAATGCTGAATAACAATGCAAAACGCGGCGGTATCTTTCGCGTAGTGCAGCGATAAGATAGCTGCTAGAGAGTTTTCCGTACGGTTTTGTGAGAAAACAAATATATATCTTCCAACGGGCCATGATGTTTCCCCTGGTTATGGTCTAAACCTCGAACGTTGCTTTTGATAATTAAAGCTACGTCGGGACCGTTTGCGATACGATATTATCGTATTAGGTTCTATGACATTTCATTATTAATATATTGTGGTTTTATATATCATCGAATGAAATAAAATCGAGCGCAGAACTTCTCAGGACAACGATTTCAGTTCTACAATTACTAACAAATTTCTTTTCTTTTACGATATGGACAATAATATTTTTGTTGAGATCTTGTTGAGAACCAATCATTCTCTTTAATAAAGTGTTATATTTTTCTTTCTAAAAATCTTTGTCCCATTATGTAAGAATTCTCAAAAGCCGGAAAAAACAATTGTCGGACACTTGAAAAATCTGGTAGAAACGTTGTTGCGATTGACCACGATATGTATCAGTGATCGACGTTGTGGCACGGATGGTTTATGCGTAGCGAATCGACCGATATCAGCGGCCACATAAAGTTTATCACGAGGCTAACGACAAATCGTAATCTGCATGCTGACTTGGCTCGCGACAAAAGAGAAAACATCTCGTCGAAGAAAATCTCTCTTTCTCTTTCTTCGAGCAGCAAGTACCTTGTGAGCGAGCACCCGATGCACGTAAACGCACGTAGGTCGAGACGATAAGTAATGTACGCAATGTGCATATACATTATACACGTATATACGAAGCGTGCACGCCTCGATGTAACGCTACGTTAGATAGCACGTCGAAAATGCGGTCGAAGAATCGGTTGAAAAATCGCTGAGAGCTCGATAAAGTTCAATGATAAAACAACGGATAAATATGACGAAATATTTCCACGAAACCAACGCTACATAAGTATAGCATACGTACATCGATAACAGGTTCGCCGATTTCTCAAATTAATGAGACACTAATTACCCGGCCGGAAGATAATCGATAAGAACTGCAACCGACTCGTCTTGCGTTTTATCGGCCGCGAATATTTCACGATCGACGAAACGCGACGTTGAATTATCTGGCCGCGGTCGAGGGAAAGTTGCGGTTCTTTTAATCCGTCTTTATTAACCGGATTAGATAAACCTGCCGAGGCAGACACTTTCATGGCGATTGATACACAGTCGCACACATAGAGAGGAAGTCGCGGAACGATACGAATCTCGAAATTATTAATCTGCATCGCTGCTCGTTGATTTACTCGCCTTAAATGCAGGCGCGAAGTAGCTTCGTTTCGGTTTCCCGATCGAATTCGTTAATTTCGTGCATGAAAATTTCCTATCTGCTGGTCCTTACAGAACTCGGTGATCGATGGTATCGATTGTCCCATATTTTCGACAAATTGAATCATGCTTCTTTCTTTCATTAAGAAATTTCTTAGAAACACATGACATAGCAGAATTAACATAAGCGGAAACAAAGAACGGAAGAGGCTCAAATTTGATTCGTCTCAGTCCGCGAACGCATCCAAGATCTAAGCAAAAGATTCATCGCGCGTTTCACGCGCGAGCATCAAGGTAGTCCCGTACTATAAATTCTCTACACGATATTCTGAAGAATATCAGATCCACGCACGCTAATAAATTTGCCAACCCAATGGCCAACAATATTTTTTCCCGTCAATCGTCAGAACCGAAACTGAATTTTTTGCCCAGTCGTTAAATTCGATTTTAAGCAAAATGATTGGAAGTAACCGGAACTATAAAAAAAGAAAAAAGCGGAAAGAAATAAAATGACAGAGAAAGATTGGGAAAGAGACAGAGGTTGGGTTAGACTCAGTCGTTGCCGCGATTAATAAATCCCGCGAGCGGCCCGTAACTCTCTCGCCGAGCTATAACTCGAAATAGTTGCTGCGGCTTATCCGGCGTCGATCGGCCGCCGTCACACGATGCGTCGTGACGCCGGCCCACGAACAGCGTCACCGATTACACCGTTCATCGGATAGACTGGTGTTCTTTTTTTTCTTCTCATTCCCGTCCCGTATTTGCATCCGCTCCGCTCGCGAGATAAAGCCACACGAATTGAATTGACGCGCGGCGCTGATGGATCCGAAAGTGCTTCTCGTTTTGGGAAGTCTGTCCAATTTATTGGCGGCCTGCTGTGAGTTGGATGAACGAACGACGCTGTTAAGACAAGACCTACGTGTCTATTGCGATGTTTGAGGCTGAAATGGAAAAATTAGAAATCATTGCGCTAGTATAAGTAATAGCTTCGTTCGAGTCTTCTTAAGAAAGTACATCAAGTATTCTTATTTTTATATAAAATCTGATTAGGAAAATTACTTGCTTATCCCACTGCTTTATGAATATGTATTTCTCATTGAAAAATTCAAACACCTGTATCTTTACTTTCGTTAAATAATTTTTACACGATTCTTCGAAATGTATTCGCTGGTGAAAGGTAAACGAACTTATTACTTAACCCAATAAAGTTACTAAGGCATTTATACTTCATGCTGCCTGTTAACACTAGAACGGCTAACCTGTAGTATGCATCTAGATATGTTATACATACATAATCAGAATTAAAACGACATGAAAAAAATAAATGAGTGGAGCAGAGTTTATGTATATATATATATAATTATATTTTTTGATTTGAAATATTTACAGATTATTCATCTCTTCTTTTTTGTGGAAACGGAAGTTACGTTCTACTCCATTACATAAACTTCTACCAATTAAATCAACTTAACTAAGTTATTATTACATTCATTACATTCTATTTTCTCTTTTTTAACATTTCCCTATCCTATACTTTTTGCAATATTCATATATCCTAAATACTTATGTACATTATTCTGAATATTAATTCTTTCCAAAATATTCTTTTTAAAGAAATTAACTGTCTTCCTTAAAATTTTTCTACTCCGTCCTTCTCGAAAGAAAGCGCTTACTCGTACCTGAAATATTCGTATCGTCCTTCAAATTTACCTATCATATTCAGTTTAAACTTCTCTCTATTCTCTACCAATTTTTTACCTCTTCCATCATTTTTAAAATTTTACCATCTTTTCTAAAAGTTCCCAACGCCAAACTACAAATGCAACAACTATACCACGAATATACCTTGTTGGGGGTTGAAATTTCGTAGGCGTCCCGAAGCGAAAGGATCAATGGTGGCCGCGTCGTGTAACAGCGGCTGTTCAACACCTGTTGCCGCACGCCAACGCCGCAGCAAAGCGGCACGGAGTTTGGTACGCGGCAATCGATTATTTAGCAACAAGCCGCAGAAATTGGAAGGTTAATTTCGCCCGCTTGTTTACGCTCGTCCGCAATTTGATTACCCTACTCCAACCCTCTCGAACCTTTCCGCCCATCGCTCTCTCTCTTTGTCCATCCTTCCTGTTACCTTTCCTCTACAGCCTATCCTTGTCCAACGCGCTATACAAGCAGACAGCCAAGCAACAGAGGCGATCAAACGACGACGTAGGTTCACAGGTAGCTGGTCGCGTCCTTTTGCTCGTAGATTAGCCGCGTCCGGTCGGCTGATTGATCGATTAAGCCGATTAATCGATGCCGGATCGATCAAACGACCTTAGCGTGCCAAATATTTGCATCCGTAGCAAATATCCAATCGTTTCTCGTTTACGAGTCTGTGGTGAAGTATCACTCGAAAATGCGTATAGAAATTATCCGAGATAGAGTAGTGGCCATAACATTTAGTTTTATAAAATTTCATAAATCTAAACGTCACACAGTATCTGTAAAATAATATGCAATTTCTCTCTTCCACGCGCTTCGTCCATCTTTCTGTTCCTTTATTTTTTATTTCAATTTTCGTTGTTTATTTATTCATTCCGGTGTTTGATTTTGGTTTTCTGTTGATTCTGGCTGGGTCGAAACGATGCTGTTGGAAGATACCGTTCTATCGATGTTCACAATATATAATCGTAGTCGTAATTTAATTGAATAACGAGCCGCGGTGCCAGAAGATACGAGCGTACGAAACGTTAATGAAGTTCGACACTTCGATTTAGATTATCGGCCGACAACCGATTGATCGATTACACGGCCGATGAAAACGAACGGGTCGATGTACGCGCCAACAGTTTCGTGTTACCTTTGATCGTGGAATGTGCGTCTGCCGCTCTATTTTCCAACGCACCATTCCATTGCTTAATGACACAAACTTAACGATCACGATGATCTAATCGATAGCAACTAACGTTTGCTTATTTGCAATAACCGGCAAGAAACAGACGGAAACACTATTATACAGTCGCTTCGATTATAAGTTCCGTCATAAACGTATCTCTCCTTCTTTCCCTACAATTTTATAATTTCTTTTCCCATTTAGAACTCGATTTTTCTGTCCCTAACTTTTATACAAATCGATAGCGAATCGGTCTAATATTTCGAAACTGATTTATTCAACTCGCCGTTCAAATATCTTCGAGATAACTCTACACCATGAAAAGCTGAGCGAGACGCGAGAAACTTTCCGATCAACGCGGATCTACACAGAACCAGCGATCGAGCAACTTTTCCCGCGGCTTGGTCGGCTATCGGGATCGTTAAAAAGCAAGAAAAACGGGTCGAGCTGGCTTGAAACGGCGGGAAGAAAACTCGGCGCGATCGCGAGAGCGGTCACGATCGATATCTGTGAGTTCTCGCTGAAGCGCCCAGCCGGAAGATCGAAAGCTAATCGACACCTCCGCCGCGATTAGCCGTATCGTTCACCACGATCCTTAACCACGTTTCTTTATTTTTTATTCTTTCACCTCTGTATCTTTCTTTTCTTCCTTTCCGTTTCTTTTTTTTTTTTTTCTTTCAATTAAGCACGTTCGACTTTCGAGCCAAGGGGAACGTGCACGATTCGCTTTCTCCACTCTCGATCGATCGCCGGTATCGATCCACGGCAGTATTTCTCTTGTCTGAAGGGGTTGAGGAGGGGGACGGGCGAGACGCGGCGAGGATTCGAAGCGGATAAAAGGCGGACACAGCGAGAACGAGGGAGCGGGCGAAGAGGATGGTTCCTACGGGTTGGAAGATCCTCGCGGATCCTTCGCCCCGTACCGAAAACTGGTTCGTGCGGCATCAGATTGCGAAGATAGCCGAGTTTTATGCGAGGCCCGCGATATCAGACAGTCCCATCGCGTCGGATGACTTTCCTGCGGATTCTTTCTTTCCCATGGCTTTCCGATAGGAGGCCCTCTCCGCAGCCGCGGGGAATGTCAGGGCCGTAGCCCAGTCTTTTTCTTCTTAGTCTCTTGCTCGCGCCGCTTCCTCTCGCGGAAAAACGGAAGGACACTGCATGACATTGTTGTTTCTTTCAGATGCGGTTGAATCCTGCTTGGTAAGTTTTGTTCGCTCGGTGAGATCGAGCATCCAGTGGAAGGAATGTGTGCGCACGTTTTGAAACGATTACGCGGTTGGTTTCGAATTTTATGCTGAGATGCATTGAGTTTAACTACAAATCTGTAATATTTATAATAAGAGTGTGAATTTTTCTTTTATTAGCACTATCTAGCGGAAACGATCGCAAGCCTGGACACGTTTCCCTGAATTGTAAAAAAGAAGTTTTGACGAAGAAGCGTATATTATATAGTATACGCCTCCTGTTATCGTATAGAAAATATTATTGGTGGAATATTATACTTCTTTCGTTAACAAAAGGTGAAACGTGAAAATATTGAACCTTCTTCTTGCAGGTAAAATTATATTGTTTAGCGGAAACGTTCGCAAGCCTGAACACATCTCCCTGAATTGTAAAAAAAGATCTTGACGAAGAAGCGCATATTATATAGGTGTTGTATACGAATAAGTTTAATACACCTTGTGTTATCGTATAGAAAAAATTATTGATGGAATATTACACTTCTTTCGTTAACAAAAGGTGAAACGTGAAAATATTGAACCTTCTTCTTGCAGGTAAAATTATATTGTTTAGCGGAAACGTTCGCAAGCCTGAACAGATCTCCCTGAATTGTAAAAAAAAATCTTGACGAAGAAGCGCATATTATATAGGTGTTGTATACGAATAAGTTTAATACACCTTGTGTTATCGTATAGAAAAAATTATTGATGGAATATTACACTTCTTTCGTTAACAAAAGGTGAAACGTGAAAATATTGAACCTTCTTCTTGCAGGTAAAATTATATTGTTTAGCGGAAACGTTCGCAAGCCTGAACAGATCTCCCTGAATTGTAAAAAAAGATCTTAACGAAGAAGCGTATATTATATAGTATACGCCTCGTGTTATCGTATAGAAAAAATTATTGATGGAATATTACACTTGTTTCGTTGACAAAGGTGAAACGTGAAAATATTGAAACTCCTTGTAGGTAAAATTATATCGTTTCGATAGAATCCCTTTAAATAGTTAAATTATAATATATACAAACAGACGGAATCAAAATTTTCGCGTAAAATTAATAACGTGAAGAATGAAAAACGCGAAAGCTTCGAGATAGAAGAGTCTTGTGCTTGGAAGAAGACGAATCAGGGGAATACGTATCTACGCAAGTGGAAACGGATCGCCATTGTCGGACAGACCTAGCGTGCGATTTCACGTAGTAAGAACTTTCGGAGTATATACGAATTTAATAACGATTTCACGAAATACACCACAGTTTATTTTTTTTTTTAAATATACCAGCGTTCACTTAACGGAGAGAAGAAAAGGCAATGAGGAAAGAGTTAGACAGAAACATCCTGTGCAACGTTACAGACACGGAGAACAAAACGATTCGATAAATAATTATTTCTTTAATCTATTTTCCTTTTCTGCTCACATTCATTATATTCACTTACATGGTTACGCTTTACGACATCTATTAAAAGTGGAATCTCACTCATCGTACCATTACGTCCGATACCATTGCCTGCAATTACGGTGCAATAAAAAAGGTCTTATTCGCGTGAGATCACTCGAATGTAACAGAAACAATTCTAGTGCTTTCAAGCGGCAGAGAGAATCAGTATCGATTAATCCTAATATCGCCGATTATCCACGATTCTTTCAATGTTCTTCCAACTATTCTATAATTAACCCAATGCTCTCTGGAGAATCGTTTACAACAACCTTGCACTCGTTGATAGCACAATTTCCATTTTCTCCAAACAGTTGCCATTGAAAACAAAATTCTCTGAATGGCAGAAAATACGAACGTAGAACGAAGAAAAATAATGTGATGGTCGTCAGGCCAACCCTCCATTCAGCAACGATCTTTCCCCGATCCTCTCGCGAAACAGTTTCGGTAATTTACGGCGGCTGTTAATTGCAACGGGCGTTTATCTCGCAGAACAGAAAGCTCTGGTAATCGTCAGCAGTTGCAGAGAGCGGCTACTTTAGAAAGATAAATCCCGTAGAGTGCACGCGCGAATGCACGCGCGCGTATTGTCCACGTGTAGCAGCCTCGTAAACATCCATGCTGCAACTTTCTCGATTTATTATCGGAAATATCGGAATGGAACTATTTATACCACAATGACACTGAAGCTACCGATAAGAGACCTCGTCGGTATCGCGATCGTGTGGTTCTCGTGTAAACGATTTCGACCAACAGATAGAATCGAGAATGATGCAAATGAGGCAGAGAGCAAAACACAGAGAAAACATGACGAAACCGGCCACGATACCGTGATTTTGTTCGAGTACGGGACACAGGACCTGGTCTTTTTCCATCAGACTGACAAACAGTGATGACCGATGGACGAGGCCGATGTCGATAACATGGTTATCGAGTGATCTGGGGGCGTTCAAGTGTTATCAGGGAAGCACGATAAGCTTCGACTGAAACGATACACACGCGGCACAATCTCATCTGACCCGGGCACTCTTCCACGTCTCGCTTGTTTATCTGTATCCAAGCTCTCCTAACCACCAACAGAAACGTGTCTTCGTGCATGTCGTTTAGCTAAAGTCGAAACGACCAGAGTTGATATAAGCAATTTACCACCTATTTAGTAATCGATGTTTATATAGCAATGGAGATCGGTTCGTGGTTTCTTTTTGAAGAAAAACGCAGTCGCAAAGTTGTAACGGTAGGACGTATGAATTTGTGTTATTGGCTGGAAGCGTCACGAATGAGATACAGCATCGATGAATATCGATGGTTGATATGAAAAATGTATAAATATCGAAATCTTTGTACGTAGAATCGCTATTAAAGACTACGCGATTAAATAATAGCGTACTATTCAAGCAGCGATTCTTCCAATCGTCTTCTTCGCTATTGCAAGAAAATCGTAAGAAGTTTCATGTAAATTTATATTTGTGTAAACATAGTCAAAAAGACGGAGCCTAAATGGAATTTGTTTCAATCGCTAAATATATTTTTGTATATCATCTATAGATGTCTTACGCATTTTGGTATCTCTAACATTTCTATAAATGTAGAAAAATTCAATCGAATTTTGCGAATAAAGTAAAATACGAGGAAATAGACACGTCGGCATAGACAAGCGATCGAGATGAAATTCTCACGGCTCGTGTATCAACACTGACAATTCCGATTACAGTAGCGCACGACTTGTAAGGAATAATAGCAGACCAGGTGTAGAATGCAATTAAAAGTAGAGGGAACTGTAAAGGATGGGAGAGAACTGTTGTAGCTGTTCGGTTCGCGGGTAATTGATTGGACTGCAATGTGGGAGGTAGCGTAAGGAATCATGCGATCATTATGACGGTAGGAAGGAAACAGGTGTTCGCTGGGAAAGCTTAGACAGCTGGTACCGTAGAAGTTAATAAAGGAAGATGTTCGAAAGAAATTATTATATGTTACGGTTTTCTATTATCCAATCCTTTGGTATCTGATACCTTTTATTTTTAACGAAAACATTTCTTTTTATCATTTACTTTATATTTATATAGTCCGTGTAACGTTCTTGTAACGTTAATCGTGAATCATTTTTCTCTTTAAGAATAAAAAAGATAAATATCAGAGAAACGAAGTGACAAAGAGCAAAGAATTTACGGAACGCGAAGTTATGCAAAGTTCTCATTGCGATTTATCGTTTCTAGAAAGTTAAGCATCGAGTAATCGGCAAGTCTGACCGAGGCTCGTTGTTCGAGGCGATCGTGCCAGAGGAAAAGCGATAGAAGCGAACGTAGCTGAAACGGAGGCGGCTAGAAGAGAGAAGGAGGCGCTGTCTCGTAAAGCTTATCGGCAGCGTCGTCGCGAACGACGCATGGAAACGAGCTGTTTCGTCACGAGCGATTTTTTCCACGACGCCTTCCTACATCGTGTCACCCAGGAAGGAATCGTTTGCCCGCGATACACTAACGACGTTTCCGCGATCTACGATGTTTCACCGATACACCACCGCAGCAAACCCCATAAATATTTCGTCACATCGCTACATTCCCGTATTTTACTACTCAGCTCGTTGTATCTTTCAATACGTATCTGCGATTCAATAAAAAATTTATGTTATTAGATATCGAACACGAAAGATGTATAGATCTTGCACCTTGAAAGGAAAAAATCAAGTGTTTCAATTGAAGTGTCTATTAATTAACACGTTGGTGGCCCAGCGTGATTCGGCTAAGTTTCGGTAAATAAGTTCGGTAAATAGAACGACAAGCGAAAATTCATCGTTTATCGCCTTCGATTCATTGTAAAGAAATGATTATTTAATTCTGAAATGGAGAAAGCGATAAGCTTTCCAGCTAGAGTATTCCGAGGGATCTCATGGCAGATATCTCAGATCTTTCATTTAGTCGAGAAGCATACTTGTGAGACGTACATCAGTGATTTTTTCATCCTCAAAATGTTCAGTAAACAGCGTGAAAATATATTTGAAAGTGAGGAGAGTAGTGATGACGAACTAGTGAATTTTAGAAAAAAAATTATAAATAGAATTTCATCGAGTTCGAATATTGAGGAAGCATGTGCAAGCGAAGACCTCAAAGACATGTTGGAAGAACTTGCTATAAACGAAGAAGAGAAATTCGACTCTATTGATAATTCGTTGAACGATATTGAATGGAATGAATTCGTTAACAGGCAACAGACATTTCCGTTAGTAGAGTAGTGATGACGAAGTCTACAACTATTGTTCGAAGTGGCCAACATCACCCCAAATGTGTTTGGAATGTTTTAACGAAAACCATGCGACATAGCATAATGTAATATTTTATCCAGAATGTAAATTAATAAAAAGTATGGTATAATGTGTTTTTAATATTTTTATGTTGTATATTCTATATATAATACCCTATATTTAATTAACTCGAACAAGAAGAGCGTCACCCATACTTTGGTGACGGGGCCCCTACGGAAGTCACATATCCGTCACATAGATATGGGTGACGTGGCGACCAACGTGTTAATGTCTTCAATATAGCGTTCACTGTTACTTACGATTGTCCCTTATTCAGTCTGCCGATTCATTTATTTTATTCTTGTCAACTGTTTCACTTCTGTTATTAAAATATCTGTTCGCAGTGTTTCCTCTTACTTTCTTCTTGCTGTGATAAATTGAAGTGGAAAGATACGTATTAATCATATGATCTCCGATTACACAATTTCTCGGATAAGTAGATTTAAAAAAAAAATTCAATTGCGTTTCGCTGATGCATCATCGTTACAGAGTGAATTACGCAACAGAGTTGAAGAGAAAAGACTGTGGTGGTGCGACAAGCTCTATCTCCTCGCGATCTTGCTTTTTTTTTATTTGCATCTTTTCTCTCTCTCTCTCTCTCTCTCTCTCTCTCTCTCTTCCTCGAGCACTCGGAGTGGCATCGATCTGTTTCAGATAGAAACGTGCAATTTCATTCGATCGATGCGAGTTCACTTCGTAAGCACATCGAGCGGGCTCCAAGGAAAGAGAAGTTAGAGGAAGATAAACCATGTCGTAACGTGTACATCTTCAACCAAATAGGAGATACGTGCTGATACAGCCGTAGTTACGTGATTCGTCCTGTGTGTAGGTGATTCTTGCCCATGGATCCTCGCGGAGCAATCTTGACCTTTGCTATTCGAAGTAAAACTACTTTTCGCCATTTGCATTACTAATAGAATCTCTTAAAATTCATCCTGCGAGTCGAGATCGAAGCGGTAGCCAAAATTCGTACGAAAGCGCTGAAACGGTAAAATGAAGATTTCTTTGGAGAAGCAAAATCGTTCAGAGAAATTTCTACGGTTCCGAACACGGATACTCTTGTTGCGGCCGAAGCACGGTTTGATATATTTACAAGGATCGATACACGCGTGTTATATAAGGATTTCGAGGGGCAACAAAAATCCTGCAGGGGGGAGATTAAATCGAGATTTAAGCGGGACCGCGCCGCGAAACTCGATAGGAATTGCAAAAAGGCCCCGCGATCAGAATCGAATTTCTCATCGGGCCAAAAGATTCTTTTTTATTGGGGCCCGTTGCCCGGAATCTGGCCGTGCTCCGTTTCAATGAGCTTTCTTCTTCTCTCTTTCCCTAAGGATCACCATGAACTTCTCCTTTTCTTTTTCCTTTTATATTTTCCTTTTTTCTTTTTCTTCCCTTTTTTCTTTTTTCTTTTTTTTTTCTTTTCGATCGGTGCCGAGGTCCAAGCGATCCCTGCCGGCATAGCAGCGCTTTAGCGTGCATTCATGCGTGCTCGTTGCACACGTCCAAGTAACTTTTCGTTTCGCTTCGACACCGCTATCTCTCTCACTTTCACCCTTTCCTTTCCTCTGCAGCTATTTTCAACGTGGGACGAGAGTTTGACAATGTGTCGTGTCGGAATGCAATTTCGTAAGTGTGAACACGCCCAGAGGATCGAATACTTATTTTCGTTCGGAGATAAGCAGGTATCGGCCAATAAGAAAATACGCGGCACGCAGATGCCAGATAAGATCCGACGAATTCGTGACCGACAAATTATTCCATTCGTTCGCAGCTATTGCTGCTTAATCGCGTCGCGAACGAGATCCTGGACAGTTTTGTAAAACGTTCAGAAGGATTGTATTAAGGTAGCTTGTTGTTTGTAATAATAATTTGCCATGTGCAATAGCTGTTGCGTAGGGTATGGAGAGGTTAAAATGTTCAAATTGAGACATCCCATGAAGGTAAAGGACGAGGAGTTGGTTAAAGTACACCGACACGCATGGACATTCACACTATTCTTAACTAAAATTATGGACTCTCTTCAAATTTGTACTAATTCACGTGTAAAACTACACAAATGTACAAGCTTTGAATTCAATTCGATTTTTCTACGGTTATTAAAGCGTTCAACAATTCCTTAAATTCATCAGAGAAATTCTACTGACAAAAAGCGATACGAACAGGCTAAAAAAGATGACGCAGTAGAGACAGAGAAACTAACGGAAAATCGTTAAAAGTGAAACAAAAGACAATGAAAAGAAAAGTTGTAGGATTAAAAAGAAGTAGCAGAAGAATACCATTTAATTGTGCCAATAAGAAAGAAATTTCAGCAAGAAAAATGATAACGAAACAAGAATTCCAGCAATGCAGAAGATGGTTTAAGAACGTGATATACATAGAGTTCCAGCAACAATTAAAAATAATGATGAATAACGATACAAGAACAGTGAAAAATGAAGCATAATAAGAAATAAAACAATGTTCCATAAAAAGAACAAAAACCTGCAAATTATCGAAATATAATACAAAATTTAAAATTTCTACAGATATTCTAGGATCCCTAACAGAATATACTAAAAATTTACGCAGATCGTTAACATACAGTGAAACTACACCTATTTTTATATATAAATATACGTAAAATAATATGATGTTAATACGTCTGGACGGTGTCAAACTAGAAATTATCAAGCTGAAATCGTTACATCGGAAACTCGGCCGTCATCGCGGACGACGGAAGAATTCTCGAGCAACATCAACCCCTTATCGGCATTCTTCTTCGATTCACGCGGCGTGTCTTGAAATCGAAATGAATCGACCGTGGTGCGTCGTCGAGGATCGACGATTAATTCGCACGTGTGCAAAACCATGGACTACGATTAGGCTCTCGAATGTATTTGCACGCGAGCCAGACGCTGTAACGTCCACTCTCTTCCTCTTGGCCTTTTTCTTTTTCTCGTTTTCGTCGCGGCATATATTCCACGGTATTGCGGTAAACACGGTCGAGCTGGTTTTTAGACGTCAGAGCGTGGCGATCGGGCGAGCCAGTTCCCAATTAATCGATTTGCTTCGACGGCCAGCGCTGTCGAGATCCTATCTCCATACACAACCTACTACGTATACTACCAACTGCCTACACTGCACGCAGAAGCGGCACGACCTGATCGAGGATGGAGCGAGAAAGAGGAATGGAGGGATAAAGCCACGATTTTCACGTGAAATTTCCCTCTGAATTGAGGAAGAACTGTTTTTGTTTCATTTTTATCGAACCAAAAGACAGAGACAAGATAGTGATAATAAGATGCTTTAAATTAGATAGAAGTTGTTTCTTGTTCTAATTTTTTGAGAAGATTGACCTTTTCGTATATCGTTTCGATTTTTGAACTTTTACATATACCTGTCTGTTTTATGATTCGATGAAATATGACTCATAATTAAAAACCGGTTAAATTTAAATATTTCTTATTTATAACCGGAAAATTTAAATATTCTTCAGGTTAAATTTAAATATTTCCAAATTTATCCACGGTCCATGAATTTCTCATTATATTATTAATACGAAGGTGATTTAAAATATCTACGACGCACCTGTCGATCGCTGTCAACGTTACAACCTTGACCGATTCGATTAAAATGAAGCCGTGAAACGACTTGATCATAGACCTCAACGCAAGTGGATATCTGCAAACAATTCTGAGAACGAAGACACGCGTTTCCCCGGAGGAAAATTCTCGTCGACTGTCGCCGATGTAGGAAAAGGCAATTTCGTTACCTCATCATGCGTGATTAATGCGTGCAGCGCAGAAATGGGTCGAATGAAATGAATATTATCGCATCGCACTTTTACACGCGCCGCTATAGCGTGAATTATATTAATATGTTAATGGGGCCGTGATTATCATAATGTAATTCACGGGCATGCAAAGGGGGAGACGGCAGCGCTTATCGTCCACTTGTTCCCTCAGATAATCGACCGTGTTTTCTCGTTATCTCGCCCAGGTGTTAATCGATCAAAGATCGGTATCGTTTATCTCGCTTCGATCTCTGCCAACCATCGCTGTTCATTTGTGAATCTACATTGATATCTCATCGTCCACGACAAAATTTGCGCTGGAAACGTTAATCTGCGTACGATCACCGGTAATTTTGTGTTCGTTCGTTTCAATCGTTATTTTTAAGACGTGCAATAGAATAGAATTAGTACTTCATGAAAATGCGCATAATAATACGATTACCCCGTATTATAAAAGAGGTATTTTAATGTCGTTTTCATTGTTCACGAGCAGAAGAAGCCAGCTTATTCCCAGATGTTTTATATTTATTTATTTATCTTAGCAGAGGTTTAACACATTTGATACACGAGGTGAGATATACTATAGAATCCATTAACAATTTATCATAGGCATCGGTATATCTTAGCATTTCCTTTAGGATCCATCTATTCTTCAGCGGTCTAATCTTGATCGTAGAGAGAATATTTAATTACGTTACAATTTCCTCGTAACAATAGTACATGCACCATCTCATTGAGTCGAGGACCCCGGGAAAAATCGCTATGAATCCCGTACAAAACGTTTGGGAACGTCTAAAAATAGCGACTACCAAATAAAATGTAACAGGTTTAATCGAATGAATAAACAATTATCGGAATAAGAATAGCGCGCAAGTCCTAAGGGGAAGAACAATCGCGCCCCGTGGAAAATTTCTCGCGCATGCAACGATCGTAATCGATGCCACAGGCGATTTATCTTGCCGCGATATTCCAGAACTAAATAACATGCAAAATGATCGTATAAATCACTAGAAATTACTTCGAATTATTCGCAGATCGATCAGTTTAAATTAAAAAAATCAAACACTAGTACTAGATCGAGAAAAGCCATAAATAACGATTATTCGCAAAACGCGTCGGTATTATACATTTCACTTCCTCGATGTCCAATGCGACTTCAAATCGGTCAATGAATCAATCAGCATAACAATAATTCATAAAAATTTAAGTTTGCACTTTTTACAACAAAACATCCCTCCGATCACTTCGATCTTCGTCCCTTCATCCCTTCCATCTTTGTCCTGAAAAGAAAAAACCACTAACCCAACCCAATCACTCTTTTAACAATCTGCCATACCGAAGAACGTATACTAAGCTACTTAAATAAGCTGCAGGTATTTATACAATTTCATATTCTTACGAACGAAATTAAAGAAAATGGAACTTTTAGAAGATTTGTTTCAGCTTTAAAAATGTCACAATGAATATCACATAGCTCGGATATTTTATATATACTTGAACCGTGCGAGCGTTCTGTATGTTTATACATCCTTAAATTTTCCATAAACGCATAAAAATGTGCATTTTATGTACAATATCGATGTTTCCCCAAAAAATGAAAAAAGAAAAAAAGAAAAAGATAAACCGAACACGAAACATAAACTGCGACGAATCTCGCTCGCAAGGCACAACACGAACCATAAGGAGGATTTACAGGCGGCGGATTACGCGCCAAAAGGTAAGCAGGAAAACATAAAAGGGATTCGGCGTCTGTTCAGTGGCGAGCAGCCAACGAACGAACGACGAAGGGGTGGTTGGTTCCGGGCCGAAAAACTGGGCGGCGGAGGGTGAAAAGCTAACGCGGTGCAATGAGGCGGCAGTCGCGTGCCTCGCATCCCCTAAACCGTCGTTCGACGTGGAACAGGGCGGCGAGGGGTGAGAGCCAAGTTTATGCTCGTGGCAGTCCACCCTCCTTCGCCGACACCTCGATCTTACTTAGCCGAGCTATCGCGATCTGCGATCCCGCCAAATCACCACAGCGAATGCCGCCACGAAACCAACAAGCACACATATAACGTGGTTCCCTGTGTCAACCCTAGGCCCTATAATTTTCCCATTTTGCCTCTTCTTTTATTTGTCGAAGATTAGCGAGGTTTCAACCTTTAAAGATTTTTTTCAGCTTCTTTTTTACGATTTTTGCGCTGCTCTTTTTTTATGATAATTTGTAGCGCCGAGGTGAGACTTTGGAGGTATATTTTAGTTGACTGGTGGTGTTAGCAGATGTTTATCGAGGATGTCCTATTTCTTAAAACATTTCGACATAAATTATTTTTCTTGCACGGTTTCCTTGTCGACCGGGGAAACAAACACTCCTACCGACTGGTACACCATCCAAATAATCTAACAAAACGATCGCTTGAAGGATCCATGCACGATCGTACAACTCGAATGTTTGAAACTCTTGAACGATCGTAACAGTTTCTAATTCCATCAGCTGTTCCATAAAGAAATGAGGAATAAAGAAACGAAGTAAGCCGATAAGTACAAGGTTTACGACCGTCGCTGTACATATCCATTTAATTAAAAAGACTTGCTTATTTATTACTTATAGATTAACAGATGGCAAATAAACGTGGATGTAAAAAAATCATAGTTTCCTCAAATCGTAGAAAATAAGAAGGTTAAAGATTCGTTTAAAAAATATATATCTGTAATCAGGAAGCTTCAAATGATTCGAACTTAATAAGATACGAAGCCATGTGAAATCGTCAGAATCATAACGTGAGTGATTTAAATAGAATTTCAAAAGGGTTAAATAAAATCGAGGAATTGTCATCAATTTCTTTCGTTAATTCATTAAGGAAACAAAAGTGAAACTATAGATTTTCTCGTGGTTTTTCTATCAAACCAACAAACCAGCAAGCACAACCAGTCGTCGATAAAATTTCGCATGGATTCTCGTTCATCCTAGCGGAGAATTTCGCATACGTGGAGTCGCTGGTTGGCGAAGGCTGCCACGCGGTAACGACGAGTCACCTCTCGCCCTCGCGACGGTCACATAATATACACGTACGGTACGTGCACGCTTATTCGTGTGAGCGAGCGTCGAGAGGGAGCACGAGAATAGGAGAGGGAAAGAGACGGCGAGAGTTTGTTATCGTTATCGCGCGACGTGGCCGCGCGGCGATCGTGATAACGGCTCGCCACCGCTCTTATCGCCGCGTCGGTTTGCTTCGCCCCGTACGTATATTCCGTCGCATCCATTCCCGCTCGCTCCACTTCGCCCGGCCGACTCGTATTTTCGCGCCACTTCACGAACTTCCCGCCAAGGACCGCATTTCCATCGCGTCATAGACCTTTGGCCTCCCTTCGGCCCAATCATATCGATAACTCGCGTCTTTAATTGGAAATCGTATGAAAATTTTCTTGATACCATGAATTTGAATAACGCGATTTTAAAGGAACTTGCTAAACCTGTGGTGCTTCGTACCACATCGATAGACCGTGCCTTTAATTGGAAACTCTAGAAAAGTGTGAGAATTTTTTGGAGATTTGTAGTTTTAGTAACAAAGAATTTCTAGCGTGATCTTATAGAAATTTGAGAATCGTTTCGCCTCGTTTTAATCGCATCGTATCGATAATTTCGTGTTCTTAATTGTAAATTCTATTGTAGGAAAATGTGACACGAATGTTTGGAGTTTGATTGATAATGAGTTTATAGCGCCATTTGAAGGAAATTTGCGTATGATTGTGAGAAATCAGTGATTCATTAAATTTAATCGCGAAATGGCGCCCACGGAATTTCCGCTTCCATTTAACAACGTATCTTACATATCCATATCTCTTAACACATATCTAATTTCGACAGTTCCATTTTTAAATTTAGCTTAGGTACTGTGTCGCACGATGCAACGAATTTAATTGATTCTAAAGTCTTATTTGTTATAATACGTGTTCGTTCTAGCGTACATTACATAACATACAAAGAGATATGTGTTTAGGAATAAATAATTTCTTTCACGTCGAAAGAATTATCAAAATTATCATCTAATATACTGTACATTGTACATGTTAAACGCAGCGTAAACAATTTAATACACTGGAAAGGAATAAGCTACAATTGTTGTGGCATTTGTTTTATCGATAGAAACTATTCCTTACAGTATATTTTACCGTATTATTAACCTTTCCAGTAGCGGAAACAGATACATACGAAGATCAATTGTATCAAATTCCAACAAAGATTACGTATTACTAGCGAATCAAATGTATCATGCTTAACGGTTCAATCTGAACATTTATGTTTAATTATCCACACCGTCAGTTGCTTCTTAGATATCAAGAGATGATACATTTATTTCACAAAAGAAGATAAGCGGTACATATACATATGTACCTACTTTAAATTTATAATTTAATTGTAATGTGTGTATAAATAGCCCATAAAAGATATTATGGAATAACAGAATCGTTTAACATCTTATCTTGTTAACCAGGTTATCCTTTAATGAGAGACTTCTACATCTAATCATGTATTTCAAAGTTAATGAAGTTACGTGAATTTCAGATAAGTTAATCTTTGTCCCTATAAAATATAAATATGGTGGACGAAATTATTATATCCAAAAGATTAGCAATCTCAGTGACAAGTTATATCATCTTTCTCAGTTAACACATTCGCTGTTACTAAAATGTGTTTACTATTCTTCCCTACAAGCCGTATATCGTTAGTTTTTATTTTAATCTCGATATATTTATCGTTTCGTTTATCTTTCTAACCTTTCATGGAAATACATAAAAATAAAGTCGAATAATCGCATCGATAAATATGTTATTACCGAAGATCTGCGTAGTAACTAAAAACATCGATTCTCGACCAACGAATTTTTATGCAAAAATTCTTCCCCCGTTTAGAACATTCAGAGAAATTTTTTTTTCTTAAAGTCGTTTCATCGACCAGGATCTCGTTCCGCGTAAAGCCTCTGCAACTCCTCCCCCTTCAACGTTCCTTCCTGTCGCAACTCTATTCTAATTACGAAGTCCTGGAACAGCGTAACGTTTCATCGAACTGGATAACGTCTGAGATACGTATCGCGCGTATTACAGATAGTTCTCGCGCTGGAAATAAGGATAAGCGATAACAACCTGGCTGACTTTCCTTATCGTCGCGTCCATTCCCAGCTCGCTCCACTTGGCCTGACCGACTCGTATTTTCGCGCCACTTCACGACCGATCAAACGACTGCACGACAAACGTAACCGAAGAGAGAGAAGGTGAAATGTAGAGATGTAGACGGTGTGACGATAAAGCTTTCAGACTACGGTGAGACGGAAACATAAACACATCGAATAATAAATTATTTTATTCTATCGTTCGAAATAACTTTTCGTCACATCGATATCTACTAAAGACCAACATTGCGTACTAACGTTGTTAATCATACTCATACTTCACGTTTCACATTTTAACGATATGAACCAAAACGTATGGTATAGAATATATAGAATTTCGGCTTGAGACTGAGAAACATGAAACGCGAGTGATAGAAAAAAGTTTGTCAACTGATTTAGTGATAGTATATTTCCAGAAAATAAGATTATTTAAAAACATAACATAAAAAATAAGTTTCAAATGAAACTTTGCTTTTGACAGAATCGCTACTATAAACACCCGCCATATATCTTGCGACCGTCGTACAACTTCCACTCAATATGAACAAATTTACTTGAATACCATTAGAACGCGGAATCCTAATATCGGGAACATTATAGTCGTACCGCGTATAGTGTGGGTCCGCGTGGATCACGCTTCTCGATAGTAGGTTCGATGAAGTAAATTATGCGAGCATATTTTCACGTACGAGCCTCCCTGTTTTGCATAGCGATTAAGACGACGGTTTCTTTATCGGTCGTCCCTACTGGAAACGGAGCACGTTAACGGGGGAGTTTGAGGGCAGCCGGCGGGGCCGAGCGCTTGTAAAACCTATCGAGATAAATAATCGCGAGCGATTAGAAATTTGTGAGATAATTATAATGACCGGCGCGGCGTGCGCAACGCCGGTATCTGAGTGAGGGAACGTTCTATTTTCAGTAATCGCGACCAAGCCGATAAAACACCGGTCAAGTCGTAAAACGACAATCGTCGGTCCCAACGTACGAGTCTATCTTCCATAACTGTCACCCGACGAACGAAATTTTGCGCAATTGCCTAAATTTTTGGAAAATTTGAGTCATCCATCGATAGAAAGAAGGAAAAACATTCAACTCTGATCAAAGCATTAAACATCATTTCTCGCCGATCGTTAATCTTGCTCGCAGGAATCATCGTTTCTTGTAATCTACGAGGCTCAGGAGAGAAAGCATCCATCCTAGTCGTAAGCGTTGAAACATCATCGTAGTAACATGTTCGTAGATTTTGACTAAATTAACAGAATCTAGATAGGTACATTAATATCTGGATAAATTAGCAGAATTCGAATATAGTAAAATAACGTTCGATACGCGCCGTAATACAAGGCGCTGTATCTTCTTAATCGCCAACATTAATCATAGAAATCGTTCGTTAGAACGGATCCATGTCCACAGCGTTTCTAATAGCTCTTCTTTGATAAAACGAAGAAGACGTTCGACTTTCGTTACGATATAAAATTTCGTAACCTTTCGGATCGTCAACCTTAATCATAGAAATCATCGATCGATCGCCGGTTATCCGATAAAACGAAAGAAACGATATTCAGTGCCCATTACGACATAAACTTTCTTCTCCTCCGATGATCATCCATAGAAATCGACGTTCAGCGTAGCGTAGATCGGCATCCAGGGCCATTCTAATCCATCGGACGTCGGAGAAAGCAGCCATCCTCGACGCCGTTCCACCGGCGTCGTGGCAATCTCCGTGTTGTACCTATTGAAATTTCCAGCGGATTCTGGAAGGCGAGGAGAGCGTGTAGTCTCCGGAGACCGGTCGCACCATCGCAACCCCGACCTATATGCGTTTCTCTGATACAGGCACATACTCTTGTACATACCAAGCACCAACACCTGTTCTGTTGGTACATAGGTGGCTGTGCAAGGGTCCAACGAGGGGTGGAAAGAGGAGGGCGGTCGGTTGGTCCGTGGTCGGCGGCGGTGTTATCGCGTCGGCCCAGATTGAATATATTTCATATGTTTTCATAACTACCGCAGCCGGGCCGCTACGTCCCGCTATCAGCTCCACCTCCAGCTACACCTCTTGCCTGGAGTCGCCTCTACGACGCCTGGCTACAGAGGGGTGGCGCCAGGAGGGGGTGAAAGCGGAAGAACGGCAGAGAGAGAGAGAGAGAAAGAGAGAACGCGAAAGAGTAACGCCGTGAGGCAAAAGAAGAGAGGACGAAGGGTGAAAAAGGAGAAAGGGTGTTGTAGAGGAAAAGAGACAGAGACCTAGACATAGTAGGATACCAAAGGATGAAGAAGAAGAGAGTAACCGAAGAGTAAATGAGAGAGAAAGAGGGGATGAGAGACGAAGAGAGGTAGGTTGGTTCCGCCGCGGCCACGGGAAATCAACCGTGAGGAGATACCGGTTGACTGATGTGCGCCTTTCTGTTGTAAAACGATAAAGGCGGCGTGGCATTGGTCGGGCCGAGGGTTTCCGATAGCCAACCACCCCATCTCTTTCTCTCTCCTTCGCTCTATCCTCCTATACCACCCTCTCCGACAGACCTTCGCCAAGGGGAAAGAACGCCACCGCCACCGTCCACTAGGTGTATTTTACATTGTACATCGTGGAAATAGAGGCGAGAGACCGAAGACGAAGAGGAGAGGAATAGCTTCTCTGAAACGAAGGATGCTGATCCAACGCCACCGGCTGAATATTCATCTCGCGTCGCTCGACCGCTGCATACGCCACGATAACGGCCTCGCGCCTCCTATCTACGGCTTTTTCTCCGCGACTGGGGATTGTCATCGAATCCGGTTGCACCCTATTGTTCTCTGTATTCGTTCTTCCCAGTGTGAACTATTCTGGGTTTATTTAAGATAGGTGGGTTTAGATTTGGAGAAGCTTCGATCTCATCGATCATGGTAATCCGTCGTTCAAAGGAGATGGAAGTGTTTCCATCTTAAGGAAGAATGCGTCAAACGATAGATATTAAACGCAAGAGATCGAAGGAACTCGCGAAGATCCATCGTTTTGGAGTAAATTAGCGCGAAGCTTTGAAAAAGTTCTTAATTTACGAGCGAATAATGGCACGAAGATCTTTCAGCGAGAGAAATGGCAGGTAGTTCTACGATAAACTTCAGCTTTACGCGACAATCTCGTTTCACTTGGTGGCCATGGTAGAAGAGATTACGGTAGAAGTGGGGACGTTGAAAGGAAGTCGACCTCAAGCATCGAATACACCATATCGACGAAGATATTCAGGGACACGCCAGGTGAATTTTAATGGGGCAACTTACTTCGTTTCGATTTTTCACACCCTTGATACACCGCAGCAAAAGTGTATCACAACCGGAACGTTAATAATACGAGTTGATTGCAAGTTACGAGTCTACGTTTCTCGTCGTTCCACCTCCACCCTCGCGCGTTTCCCTCTTATCGAAATATCTCGCATCAAGAGCACCGTTGTATCGAGAGGAACGTTCCATCTGGTAAATAAATGTAAATATCAGAAAGAAACGGAGGAAAGCGTTATCTCCGCTTTGGATTTTTTCTTTTTTTTTTTTTTTTTTTTTTTTGTTAGTCTTTTATCGTATACATCGAACGATACTACGATACTCGCGGGCGAGAAAACGTATCGTATCAATTCCATTTTACCCATCGTGATAGACAAATTTTTACCGAGAACGAAATTAAATTTTCTCCGTCTCGGGATATCTATGGTCTTATCGAATGTATAAATGTGGGAAGGCGTGGAAGGATTGAATATACATAGAAAGTGGCGTAGTAAGGTAGTACCGGGACATCAACGTTTTAAAATTCAGTCTTGGATTTTGCACAGAATAATCAAGTCTGCTGTATATTATCAGACAGTATTAGCTTCTAGTATACCTAATAGCGAAAGAATGAGAAAATACGGTGTGCTTTAAGTCGAGCGAGAGAAAATATCAAAAGGCAAATAATTATTCGGATAACCCTATGGTAGAATTATTTAAAATTTAATACAACGGCTATTATGCAAAAACTAATAAAATAAACGACAAAATAATAACTGAAACAATATACACACGCCATCGAACTGTGATAATTGCAACAAAGAATATTAACATCGAACAAACTTCTTCCCTTTTGATGAATAGAATTTATATCCTCGTAAAAAACAATGGCTGTTAAGTTGTCAATAGGCGATATATATATTTCATTATTTACCATGTCACTCGTAACGAGTCAATCTATTTTCGAATATAAATCGTTTAAAGGTTGTTTTATAATAAATAGCAAATAAGAAATAATAAAAAGTAAATTACTTGACTTGACTCAAATATTCCTAACTTTCCTTATTTAGAAGAAAAAAAAGGAAATGTTGGCAATCTGGTCGCGTAATCAGTATACCTATGTGCGAGACACGTTATACGTGGTCGATGTATCGGATGCGAGATCGAGCCATAAAGCTGGCCATTCATTCGATATCAGAGCAATACCTCCGTGAGATGATAACAAGAATGGGCGAGCATAGGTGGCCCATTCTTGCCACGGCTTTTGTCCAGCGACAAACCCGGTTACGAGAGATGGACCGGTGATTTTCTATAAGGGAGCCAGGATGGCCAGCGTACATATTCACCAGCCAGATAACATCGAGCGAAAAAAAAAAAGACGAGAGAGAAATTTACGCGAGAACAGAACTGCCACGCTTTTATATCCTGCGCGCGTACACGTGGAGAAGTAATGTTCCGAGTGTTATCGAAAAGATATCGTTGATTCTTTCGTTTTATCGTTGAAAGCAAAGAGATAGAACGTCCTTCGTTGTTTAACCCTTAAGATTATCGTACAATTTTTAACGAACGATTTGTTTCATCGCGTTATATATAAATGCATACATATAAATAATACACACTCATAATAATAATACACACACACGCATAATAATACATATACACTCAAATTTTAAACAACTTTTGAAAATGGCTTATTAATTGTGAGCCATTATGATTAAACATGAAATGACTAAACATTACAATTTCATTATAGTGTTACAAGTAATATAAAAACAAGTTTGTTTTAATATCAGATCTTTGAAGCATAAAGTATACTACATATGTGATCTAAAGTAATAAATTTAGCAAGAAAGAAACTCAAGAGGCTGAACTTCGTAATATTATTTCGAAGATTTTATCGTATTCCAGAATTCTCTGATTCAGTCTAGAACGATTGTAACGGAGCACACGATTAATTCTAACACGCGAGATATCCAGGTCCGGATAATAAAATCAACCGGAGACATGTTCTCCGATCATCTGCGTTATTTTTACTCCGGTCAGCGATAAATGAGAGTTAAGTCATCAGATTGATTGCTCTTTATGGAAGACGGGAGGAACGAGGAGAGGGCAGGGAACAATGCGGGCAACCTTATCGAATCTCGACCTCCGACCTCTTATCGCCTGTTTTTCGATAGTCATTTCTATCGCGATTCGAACTGGTGTCTTTTAAAGATTCTTCGGACTTCGTTTCTGTGGCTGATAGAGCAGATTAAAAATATATTCGTTTCACGTGAAAATGGATCTCTATTAGTCAACAGGCATCAAACGCGTGTTTACGTCCATCTTCTTCGATATCATCATTGATTCGTAATGCTTGAACATCGAATTAATAAGTATTATACACAGTAATAAATTTTCATCGCAATTAAACTCTCAGACGTCGAGTAAAATTACCAGGAACTCACCTTTAATGGGCTACCTTTATGTTAGGTACTTTCACGGCGAATAAAGTAGACACAGTGACAGCTGACGATACAAGACGAATAAATGCAACGACACTAATAACCGCATTCGAGACGGACGATCTTTGTGAGTTAGCGTAACGACCATACAGCGAAAGAGAGAAAGAGAGAGAGAGCAACTTAACAAAACTTCCTCGAAGTTTCGCGTGTTTCCGTGAGAAGTACATAATGGTTGGTCGCCGTCTTTGGTGCAATTAATTAGCGTCATTAGTGCCATTGGCTGAGCGCCTGCCTCGTTAAACCCTCTCTCGCCTCTTCACCTGCTTCCCTCTTTTCTCCTTTTTTTCTTCCCCGTTCCCCCGGGTGAACGACCGTTTTTGCACACCGGTTTTGCAATACGTTCCACAAACCCCCTTTACTGCGCCTCTTCCTCCAGTTAAAAGTGAAAATGACAATGCAACCAAGTCTCGAACGTATTCGTCATTTCGAACAGATGTCATTCGAAGAATCTTCAATTCCGTTTCTCGTGGCCGCACGATATGCTGATGGTCTGTGATTTAGAAAGGATAAATGATATTTTATTCTGCTAGAGCGATAACATGTTTCGCGATTCCAGTCACGTGCTGTACTTTTATTTAAAAATTGCAAGGATTCGCGTGTTTCAGAAAAATAGACGAATCAAACTAATATATGCGATAGATAAGAAGGTATTTAAAAAAAAGGGCAATTTCAAGAATTCTAGAAACTAGATGATCGAGGATTATACCGCAGAACAATGCGCCTCGGTTTCAAGATTTCTCAGAGTCAGTCGACCAAAGAGGTACCTGCAACACGTTATTTTCAACACGCGAAATATTTCCAACTTATTCGAGAGATCCACTTTCCAGATCCCTTTTCGACGAATCTCCGGGACGACGCGAGATTAAGAAATCTAAGATTTACAGGGCAGATAATTGTTTTAAGCGCGGAGTGGCCCGTGAAATATAAAATCCGTCCGGTTTAGGCTCGGTATCACCGTTAAATACGGTTGAAACGCATCTCGACAGAAGTTTATTTGGAGTAATCCTTTCGGATCGTCCTTTTTGCCCTACGTGGCCGCGGAGATAAAGCACCTGCATTCTCGGCCAAGAAGACGGCACTCCGAAACCCACGCTTCGTCGATAAACCAACGGTTGCATTCCTCCCCTATCGTCCTCGAACCACCTCCACCAGAACCGAGATAACTAATGCAACTCTTACACGACGGACACGCGGATGCCTCGATGGTGTGCACGCATTCTCACGCGAACGGTGTGTATCGACGTTTTCACGAGCCCGCATTTCACATGGAAAAGAAACGCTATAAAATGCGACGTACATTGGTGCGTACTCGATGTTTTTCCAGTGCCGGCCGGTACGCGAGGTGGAATTAATTATCCAACATTTCCGCGATAGATAACCGGACGATAATTTTGTTGGAGTCTGCGAGACAGACTATTCTCAACGTTTAGATTCCTGTCTCGTGATTTTTCTAGCAGATATCCAGCTGATCGTTAACACGGTGTCTGATGTAAGATGCTGAAACACAGTGTATAATTTGTAATTGGAGACGGTTAGTTTGAAGAGCTAAAAACAAAGTTGGAATTCGTAAAACGCAACAGACTTCAGTTAGTCTTCTATCTCATTTTTCTGACGATTAATCGATGACTAACAACTATCCGCAACTACATCCAACATGTTTCTAACATCGTCGTTATCTATCTTTCAATTCATTTTCAAGTTCATCGATGATCGTTTCCTATAACATTGCATAAATTGATAAACGCATAAAAATCAGATTACTCAGAAACCTTCGACCTACGACATCCGATAGATCGCAATGCAACAAATACAACACAAGCGACAAACGAACGATGACGCTACGTGTTTCCCTCGAATCTCTAACTGGGCTCGATAAAAAATGACCCGCCGTCGACGTTAATTTCGAAAAAAAAGCACCCTTTTCATATTTCACCGACCCGGCCGGAAATAATCGGGGAAAAATTTACAGACGAGCCCGGCGAATGCACTATTAAATTTATAATCACGCTCGTTCTATCTGTTGGTTTGCAAAGGGTGGGTGGAAGGGAGGAAGGGAACGGTCAACGTTATCAGATGGACGTAAAATTTATTCACTAACGGCCGATAAACCGTCGCGCCGCATCAAGGAATTAACAAATTCCAAACGACTGGCTACCTAACTTTTTTTCGCGGGTGGAATTCTGCCCAGGGTTTCGATCGATACCCGTGGCACCGTCAATTAACGACAGCCAGTCGATTTACATAATCGTACACATAAAAAATCCCTAATTAAAATCGCGTCTGTTAATTACACACGTGGCCACAGATAGAGGCAGTGGCACCTAATAGTTGGTCACGAGAGATCGTGAACGAGAGCGTTACAGATTCGTCAGATCGGTCAGCGATAGATACGTTGGGGGATCGAGAGACAAAGAGAAAGAGTGGAAGGGTCAGGGTTCGATCAAACTTTCTCGAAGGTCACCACGGAGGGGGCAGGTCGATTCCAAGCTGACCGAGGTAAGGCCAGCTACCTAACAGGTAGATATATATATATATACACACATACCATAGAATCACGAGGAACACTCGTTAATTCCGAGCAACCGTGAGGGATCCAGGGTGGAAGAAAAATAAAGAGAAAGAGGAAAGAGTGGACAGAATTCGAGACGAGATGATCACCGATGTAATCTAACTTGTGGTACACGCGAGTACTTCACTGGTATCACGGCAATGGTATGATAACGACGAGGGAGGCAATTCTGGCCGCGTTTGGTACGCGGTTTGTTGGACTTTATGGTAAGTGGTTAAATAATCTTTAGGTCAACCGTTTCTATCTATCGTTAAGGCAAAATCCATATTTTATCAAACTTATAAAAGTTTTGTAGTTTTAAGCTTTTGGGAGGAAGGTCGATTATCGTAAACGAAGTTTCTGTCGATCAGTTATTTGTATAATATTTGTCGTTACTTATCGTCGTGTTTCATTTACTCTGTCGTTATAAAATTTTTCATTTTTGTTATTAAAAGTATGCTTTCGATGTTTCCACAGAATGATTCCCGATATCGAATATTCATCCCATCAATGGTAAAACAGAAATGATAAAAATATCGAGAAGAGTTGCAGAACTCTAATGCTATCGCATGCGTGCCTTCGATTCGTTTTCTACGAGAGAACTCACATTTTCACAACGTTTCTTGCGTTTTAAAAAGTCCTACGTTATCGAAAAATCAGACAGTCATTGCTGTTAATCAAGACGTACATAGGAATACGACTGGCTGCATTTAACATTAATAAATACGAGGCTCAAAACGCGGACGCGCCTCAACACAGTCAAGTGTAACCGGCCTCGACGATCCAACTTGCAAGTTGGAATTCTGTGTGCGATGTAATATCGCGATAGCGATTCAGTTAGAGGGGATACTAACCCAAAAGGGTAGCAAAAGAGATTCAATAATGAGAAGCGATATCTTTTAGGTGCCCATCCCTCTCCTTAAAGTTTTATCTTACCGAGCAACATTGTGGTTTACGCGGTAATTTTATCTTCTCGTTTCGTTACATTGACCTCGGTGAAACAGAAAAATAAACGATTATTGTACGTCGATAAAAGAAAGATTCTACTTCGTCATTTTAATTTATCGTGGTATAGATCTCGATCGGGATTATTTTATTCGGTGCAAATGATAAATCAAGTCGATCAGAGGCGGTTAGATCGGCAAAGACTCGTTCAGCCCCGTCATCCAGGTGGAAATTAATCATTTTATAGAGAAGGGTATCTCGATGTCTCGTAACACACGTACTATTGGTTATTAATCGTTTAATATTCTTTTCTTTTCATAAGTTAGAAGCCCAAGCCATGTTAAACAAAATTAAGCTAATTTTTAAACGTATAAATTCATGACATGTCGACAACATGACAAACATGAGATGCGCAAAAACGACTACACAGTCATTCGCTGCTCTTTCTACGATAACCATTGATATTTAAGCATCTCGAAAATCAAATTAACCATTTTTTTTTATAAGTTTCTTAGTCTCAATGTTCAAACGCACGATCGGCATTCAATTTCTCAAAAAGACAAATGATGCAATTTTACAAATATAGTTGACAAAAGAATTCTTTGAAAAGAAATGGTAAATTCTAAAGAAAAATCAAAAAAAGGAGAAAGGAAAAACTAAGATATATTAAAAAATATTAATATTAAGAATAACGACTGTATACAATTTTGCTCATCACCAAAGAGAACTCAGTCATCAGTATACATTATTACTAATTCCGAGTCGACTCTGCTAGAATACGTCACGAAATTTTCCCAGATTCAATCCTCCCGCGAACTCGTCACAGACAGAATCACGAGACGAGGAGTCCACGCCCGAGCATCAAGTTTATTTGCGCAGCACTCCGATCATCATCCCGTGTCGCATACATAGCTGAACGCGTGTTTGCGGTCGCGCGAGTCGAAGAACACACAGGAGGATCTCTGTGCAAAACGCACACAAGCACGATCGAAGCCCATGCACGAGGAGTGGGACGCTGCAATCGGTGGGAGCGCCGTGGTCGAATCTAATTAAATATAATTAGCTGCGATTTGCATAGATAGCCGATAGAGACCGGACGCGGTGATAACCGCGATAACGGGCGTGCACGGCCGATACGAGGGACGATTATTGTTGCCGGCCCGGAGTCTCGCTGCCGGAGCAGACATCGCCACGATCATCGCCAATTCTCTCTTTCTCTCTCTCTCTCTCTCTCTCTCTCTCTCTCTCTCTCTCTCTCTCTCTCTCTTCCTTCTCTCCGTCTCTATCTGCCTTTTTTCTCCGATCTGCCCCCTCATCCTTGCGAAATATCGAGATATTTCTACCTAGAATCGCCCACGAGTGTCATCCTGATGTTACGTTAGGTAAATTCCAGGTATGTTACGTTAGATAAATAAGATAAAGCAGATTGTCTTTTGAAAAGTGTACTTATGGAGGCTGTGGCTGTGTTCGAGAACAAACTATTTTAAATCGAAGGAAGAAAAATAAAGATACCGTGAGAAAATGATAAAATTCCAGTGTTATTCAGTTTCAGGTTGTGGAACAAAATGCCATCTATATGATTCAATAAATGTGTATCGAATCGAAACGTAAATCGGAACGAACATTCAGAACGATCTTTTGAATCTTCTCAATCGCTCCAAAAATACGCGAGAATTCAGGCTATATACATGTCAGAGCATACGGTCCTGAAAGTGATAAGTAGTGGAAGCTATGACTATAACGATATGAATAAGTTACTTTAATAACGGTAACTGCTAACGATATGCATCATGTGAATGATAAAGCTTTGAATTCGAATGAATCGGTACCACAAAACTATCATTCTTTCTCTATCTATTACTGACTCATGGCTTATCTATTCATGACAAAGAATAATGCTTCCACATTCGGTGATTCGATTTATACAAATTTTAGCTCCTTTTACCAAAAATTGTAATATCTGTGTTTACATTCTTAGACACCTGACTTCAAATAACAAATAATTCGCGAGAAGATTACGATCTCTTTATCTACCACCAAATCACAGCGAATCAGTTTTAATAACCAAATAAAAACCAATTCCCTTGTAGTCGATGTTCCAATTTAGGCAAATCTTCCGCTTCTTTCGCTAAAAATTCACAAATTTAAATTTATACCCTAGAATTTTCCATATTCTCGTAACAATTCGAAGAGACAATATAAAAATTTGCTACTGCCAAAATGAAATGTATAAAATGTAACAAAAAAAAATGCACTTCATTGGAAAATAAGGGTATCTGCACATACTTTTCACAGCCATCGTACGTGCCCATTTCACTTTCTTCGTCGTCCACGAATACGCTTCGTATATGGTTTGACTCGTTCCGTTTTCCTCGTAGAGGAACGCGCCATAGGTTATTATTAACATCGTCACTATCCAGTGAACGCGTGACAGCTAGGCATCCCCGGGTTTTTGCAGCGTGTGTCGACCGCGTGGATCGCTAGCGTGTGCGTGCGTGCGCGTGAAATCATGCGTGCAAAGCCTGTTAAAGCAGGAATCGGAAGGAGGCGGAGGCGGAGGCGGAGGTGTAGACGGAGGTTGGTGGAGGGCCGAGGACACGATAGCGAGAGCAAGGGATCGGATATCTGTTCGCACGTCATTACCCCAGACTGCAGCAGCAGCAGGATCCAACGTAGGATCGTTCACGAAGAGAGAGAGAGAGAGAGAGGCACCTTCGTAGCCGCTCGATCTCCCGTGATCTATGGATCATAGCCCGTTTAATTCCGGCTCGTCGCGAAAATCTATCGCCTAACCGATGGAGGGAAGACGCGACGCGTATTAGATCAATGACGTGGCGTATCTCTACCGATCTCGGGTTATTGAAAATCGGGAATCACAGAATATGGAGAAAAATGATACATAGACCGACTGATGGAACTGAGATTTTAAAATTTTTACTGAAAGGACCTGGAATTTAGTTGGATCGATCAAATGTAGAGGAATCACAGTATGCCATATAAATAATAGAACGAGTATTCAAGGGAGAAAAAGTAGCGAATGGAGCAACGCTGTAAAGAGATTTCAAGTGGCAAGTTGGAGTTTGAAGTATATGAAAGTTTCTTACTAGATTGATCGAATTATCTGCACTCGAACGATTTAACAGTGGCAATGTCGTCATCGGAATCTCGTTACTTATAATTTAAAATATCCTTCCCTATTTCCACAGTCATCCTGCTTAGTCAAACTGTTAAAACTTTTTAAAATTCCAAACGAGTTTGAGATTCTTCCAACTAGCGTTATACAACACTCGTCCCATTCGCAAATAACAGCGACCAAAACCAGGAAACCTTCCTCCGTGCTGTCAGGTCGGAACGACACCGTGTTCACCAGGCATAGCTAGGTTTCCTGTAACGCAACGAGAACCGGCAGGACGGTAGCGGTTGATTCTCTGTCGCGCGGGACGATTATACCTCTACCGGCTGCTCCCATGGATGTCTCGATCGCGTCTGGTACTTGTACCACTCCCTGTAGGTACGTTGTAGTAGGCCTAGTAGGTAGTACCTACTTTAGTTGTAGGTCGTACAGTCGGTATACCCGTAGCCCGGCAAACGCCGTCGCTTCGTATCTGTTACATATCTAGCAACGTGTGCCATGCCTTATCTCCGCTGCCGTTCGTGGCCGTATTCGCGCACGTGCGTGTGTGCATGTATGCACGCCGCCGTGTATTTACGATACGAATCGTACGTGTGTGTACACGCGACGAGGAACGAAGTTCTGGTTAGTCGTAGAAGCGAGGATCGACGACGAGGCCGGCTGACTTCGCCATTCGAGTTTGTATTTGGCGGGCTTCGCATTGTATGGATATCAAACGATTGTGCATAGCCCGTGCGAGCGTACGACGTTTGCCGGCGTATACAAGAGATTTGCCTGGCTAAGTGACTTACCGTCGTTTCACAATTCGTTGCCTCGCGCTCTTTTTCCTTCCAACGGCCACCGTTTTGAGAATCGTGGCTTTATCGCGCGACTTGCGTATCCTTGCCTACGTGTAATCGTATTGTAAATTGTGCTAAATGTACGTTAGGGATAATTATTGCTTTCATGTTTTTTCTTTTCTCGTTTTTTACAAAGAGACAGAGAGAGAGAGAGAGGACGAATGTCTTTGACATTACAAGTCAGAGTTATCGCGAATACTAACTAGAAAGTTATTGAGAAATATACAATTGTATTGACGAAATGTACAATTATCTTTGTTAGATATGCTGAATGTTTATTACGTTAAAGTACATACGTACGTAGAAAATTTATGTAGAAATATTGCTGATGTACTGTATATTCATAACGTTGAAATATATACGTAGAAAATTTAAGGAAGCAGATAAATTAAGGAAATGTATTTTTTATTTCCAATGGACGTTCTCCCTTCTGGCATTTATATTTATTCAACTTCTCTGCTACCGTGCGTATTACATTATTTGATTGTTTAATGCGTGTTTCATGTGGATAGGAAGTACGTATTATGGAGGTACTAAGTATGGGAAAAATTAAATAGAAGCTTTCCTTCATCGGTTTCTCCGTCAGATATTCCCATCGTAGCTGTGTTTACAGGTACATTGGAATGCGTTTAATTAGTAGGCGGCGACTACGTATACTCATTATCGAAAAACGATTATTTTCGAATATTTTGAATTCATATCGCTATGGGAAATATATCGTGAAAGCAAATAAGTTTCCTCGTTACAAATTTTCACGCTGTACTTCTTTACTTTACTCAAACTCCATTAAAGTAAAAAGCGAGGAAGTCGTTTCAAAGAGACGGTTAGGTGTAAGAATATTAATTAAGGTTCTAACGTAGGTCATAATTGCTTAGGACCGGTACGACGTATCGAATTAAGATTTTTGCGTAAAAAGCCCGCATTGTTATGGCCGGCGTACAGCCACCGTTAGATTATCGTCGACAAAATCGGCTTAATATCCATACAGTGTCACGCACTTCCATACACGGCTTGGTATTAACATCGTTTCACTCCGAAATATATCGTCGATACGATAAAAAGCTACAATTCTAATCCGTAGAATTGTCACCTTCACCTACTTTTATTCTCTCTTTTCCTTTTACACACCTTTTTATTTTTTTAATTTCAAGATCGACCAACAGTAACGCACATCGTATTTAATAGTTGTAAAATATCGGGACTATCTGCGTTTCAAAGGGCTAAAAAAGCATATTAGGCTGATTACGGAAACAATTTTTAATGCCAACACATATTGCGTTATCACGGAAACCGAATAAAGTACGATACATACGTTAATTCTGTTACTGTGTTTATTTGCGTTTGATCATTTACATTTAATAATCGTTTACCAGCTCCAGCACGGTGGAACTAAGCAACTAATTGCTTGCTTTAAACTCCTGTAACGCTCATGTTAACAACACAAACTCGCGTTTAATTTCAAAGGCAATTATCTCCGCTTTTCACTGTACAAACGCAGCACGGGCGTACCCTAGACGCTGTCAAGTTTATTAAGCTTCATTTTGACAAACGTATTAATCGTTGCGGCATGAAATGCCACCCAAGAGAGTTGTATCTAAAAGATACAGATCTGAGAACTCCGATTAAGTGCAAAGCGCGTAACGACAGTGGCATTTTTCAAATCCCTACGCTCCGGTGTACGCTCCAGTATTTCTCATTTACTCAACTTGTCAGTTTATTACCAAAGAGTTTCATCAAAATTTTCTACAAATATCAATAATAAGTTTCTTTACTTGGCGCTTCTAAGCGAACCATATTCCAAGCCATATGATTTCCTTTTAAATTCTATTTCCTCGATTTAAACGAAAAAATACAATCACGGATACGTCGATTCCTACGAAGCTACAGATATCAATAATAATAATTTTCTTTAATTCGTAATACGATAAAAAAAGAGATAGAAAACAACAGACACGAGTACAAACATAACACGTGTGAAAGAACAAACGCGAAAATCGCGAGCGTAGGTATAGAAAAGGCCACAGTGTCAACGTGGCGGACTAAAGGGGTGGCGTTGGTGATGGTGGTAGTGGTATTCGAGGGGTATAGATGGGGTCGAGGCTTAGGAAGGACCGTAGGTGGACGACACGGGGGAAGGGGACGCATGTGCTAATGAACGCCATTAAAAGCAGCGTTAATTAGATTGCGCTAATCAGATTGTCCCGTCCGTATCTGCTACCCTTTTTTTCGTACGAGACCGCAACATTCGTAGCCGATGGTAGGAATGTGGGTAGGCTCGCACGAAAACCTTCGTCGCGATTATTCGCTTTTTTCCGATTCTCGACCACCCCTTCGCTCTTCCACCCCCTTTTCACCGCGTCGCCGCTCTTTTCTTTTCTTCCGTGAAATACTACGTGTTCCCTGGCTCGTCTCTAATCTGCCCCGACCGATCTAATAATATTTCTCCTCCACCTTGTCAAGGAATCTAATTAAATTTTCAACGATCGAGTTTTGAGCCGGTACTCATAATGAAACTAACACGTGTACCGATATCGACATATTGTATTAATTAGCATCCAAATGAATTTTAACTGAAACGACTGAACGTCCGGTTATCGTTCGAAACGACAGAGATGCCGGGTAATTGCGGTGAACAAGACTTTATTGCTGTAAAACGTGCTGTAATACGGTCCATAAAATTGATAAAGTTCCGATAGAGGATTGTAAGATATTCCGAAATTGAAGCGGCATATATGGATGAAGGAGAAGTGTGATCGCTAATGCGCTCTAAAATACTTTGGATTCTCCCGAATATGTGGTGGAAATGTGGTTCGATGGTTAAAATTTTTAGAAATTTCGAATCTTGACGGATCTTGAGTCCTCAAAGTCTCGACAAGCGAAATTTTAAAACATTAAAAATCTTCGAATCATTTCGAAATAAAAATCGAACATTCATCGCTACGCGTACCTTACGATATCCCAGTCGTATAGATCGAAGATTCGACGCTTCAACGAATAATACCGTCATCGTCGATGAAGGAACGGTGCGTATTTCTAAGCTTGAGTCGCGTGACTACCGATACGCGGGCTCTCGTGTACATTTTTCTTCGATTCCACGCCTATTCGGTAAATAGTACTTTAGCGAGTGGCCGCATAAATCGACGACCCAGTGGCGCGCTGCTTGCGAATCCATATTCATCGGCCCGAAGTGCATAAAATTACGATATAGACAGCCGGTGGCTTGTATGAACATATTCTGTATGCGTTTCGTCTGTGTATTCGCGAACGTTGGTATGTGTGTTACGCGGCGTGTTGCGGCCAGCTTACGTTCACGTGTCAACGTAGACGGGCTGAATTATGGGTTCCTCGATAAATCTGATAGCGATTAATACCTATGAGAAGCGACCGAAGGAGAAGATATATATGTATATATATTGTATATATATGTAGCCTCGCGTATATCTTAATTCACTCCAATTTAAAACTCGCGACCTCTTTCGAAAGAGCACTACGATCCTTCTGGGGAACTATCATGCAATTTGAAGATAATTCGAAGGCGTAAACGAACTACCAATTCTCGTTCTGACATTCATCTTTTCTTCGCCTCGTACAATATACATAAATGTATTTATGTGCGTGTCCTTTGTTGAAGTTCAGATAACTTCGGCTATAACGTTAAGGAAGCATCGTTTCCTTTATCGCGGCTGATTAAATATTTATTAGGATAAAAAACAATTCTTCTACTTTTATGTTGTATTAAGAAGGATTGGCGGTAAAGTATCGAGGTAAATGCTAAGAATTTCATCGCGTTTTCGTATGTCGCAAGTAAATTAATGTTTATAAGAGTAATCGTAAGGAGATAGAGGAGTGGGATCTAAATAGAGATTTATTTCAAATGTTATAACGAGTATGAATATTCTTGCATATTATGGGAAATATGCTCAGTCTAGTTATACAAGACAATAATGGAGAATAACAGATATAAGTTTCGAGAAAGAGTAGGCATTTATTTATGAAATACGCGTTGCGATTAAATGGAAGATTAAGCGAACGAGATAAAAGGTACGTCAGGATCGGACAAAAGCCGAAACGTGAAAAAAATTCCGCGAAAAAGTTTTACGTCCGATCGCGCATCTATGGAATGCCGAGTCGATAAAGGCAGCGATTGCAACATTATCGTCGCGTACATTACAAAATTATTTACGATCAATAATTTCTTATCTTGTACAGCGCCGGCCATTAACGGGGACCACTTACGACTTTACTGGCCGCAACGTATTACTGACTCTGGGTATAATAAGTGTTTCCCTACGTACGAACACGTGTATGTATATTTAGATCTGGAAATACACGAAATGACAATTGCCCGCGATACAAAAAATCTCTCCAGAGAGTCAACTCCGGCCATTAAATGGAATTGCCGAAGATAAGATATTCGTACACGACGATTAATCTTAACCAGCCGAAGCTAAAATAATTGGCTACCCTTTTTGGCTCGATAAAATAAGCTTAATAAAATAACATGAACTTTCTCTTCGAACAATCTTCGGTTTTTCCCAGAGAAGATCAACTAACAATTTCCTTTAAACTGAATTGTTACATCATAGGAAAAAGATACTCGTACAGCAGATTAATTTTAATTAGCAGGAATGCCAATGTTAACCGTAATAAAATTTAATCCGAAACGGAGGTAATTGTAATAATATAAAATAGAAGTCATCTTTGCTTTACTCGAGAAACTAAGATCATCTCTACATTTATCTGTTACTTCATAGGAAATGACTAAAGTAGAATTTCGTTATAAAACAGTATCCAGCGCTTTCTTCTATTGACGCTTAAATGGCAAATTACGCGGAACATCGTTTGTCCATCATCAATGACGAAACGAGTTTCGCACGAATGACTGTACACACGCGCAACGAAAAATGACAAGCTCGCATAAGAAAAACCCAACCACACCTTCGTCGTTGTCCGTAGATCGACGATCTTTAGCTTGAAATTCCTTACGATCTTTTAGATCGTTCAGATTCATCGTCGAGGAAACGATCATGATATTCTCGAAACGACACTAGCACGGAGAGGCCAGAAAATGGAGGCACGGTGTGCGCGAGTCGTGTGCCACGTAGAATGGCGCGTTATTGGCAAGAAGCATGCGATACCCGCAAAACATGCATAAATGCATAGCCGTCTCCCAGATGCACGGGGATACCGACTGAGATCCCCCGGTTCGACAAGACCAGCCACCCCTTTTTGCTCCCTTTGCGCAATCCCTACCCCCTCGACGCCACCAACCCCTGTATTCCTACGTCGACTTGTTCGACCACCCCCGCCTTCGCGCTGCAAAACCGATCAGTTCTCCCTCACGGGAGGAAAAAAAGCGGTAGTCTTTTTTTTAACAACCCCCTTGATGTTGCTCCGACTGATGCAACCACGAGGAATTTGCCACGAGTTGCTCGATATTTGTGAAATGAGTTGCGATTTTGAGTATGCGTTTAAAAGGGTGGAGAAAAGTGTTTGCAAGTGAACGAGATTGAAAATAAATTCTATGTTAATCGACCGGAAGTTGACGTTACGTTAATAGACTATTTAATACTTGCGTTTTCAATATTTTATGCGTTATTGCATCGTTTGGTCGATAATGAATTAAAATGATATTCAAAGAGGTATGATTTATTTTTAAGCTTGAAACCAACGCCTATGTGACTCACATCCTTATTTATTCTTCTTGTTACATTTCTTACTTCTGCATTTCTACTAAGAGTAATCGGCTGTATCTTATGATTATGATCTTTCCTTCTCGTTCTTTTGCCGATAAACAATTAAGTTATCGAACGCTCGTCTGCCGTGTCGTTTGAGTGTTATTGAACCGCTGGAAACAATCAGGCGCATCAAACAATTCTTTTACCTGGCTAGACTTTTTCGAATGCCTTATTTGTACCGCGACAGCATACTTAAGACAACTACGATGCTCTAAATGCACTACACGTAGAGGTTTCGCCGCAAACGCGATCAGAAACGCGTACCTACCGTCGCAATTCTAATCGCAGATTCCTTCAACGTATCCACTAAGCAATTCGCGCAACAATTATCCTTGCAAGCAAGGACCAATGAAATCCGTGGAGAATTTACTTATTGGGAATATCATTAACCCTAGACTGGTAGGATAAACTTACATGTTACGTAATTGTTGTATGAGAAACAATTTAACCTCGATATAAAAAAAGAAGCGGGTCGACGATGCAATATACTGATTGCTGCAATTTCTTTGGAAAACTACAATATGTTATCGAGAAATCTTAATTAAAACTTGAACTTTTAGTTTAGCGTATTCGAAGTCAGATCCATTTGCTCTCGGATTACTATGCTATTAAATATAATAGAAATTAAAATTGAACCGATGATGGAAGAAAATATTCGTTGCGTAAGTACAAATTGAAGATCATTGAAAATTACATAAAAATGTAAGCAAAACACTATAGATAGAAATGTAATACAACTCTAAAATCTAAAACTTGAAAAGATTCTAAAGTTTCCAAATGGTAGATCTTACGTCCAATTATATGAATTAAAACGCATCAAAAAAGAGATTATTTTCACGCTACGCTACGTAAAGACCAGAAAAACATAAAACTTCGAAAAAGTACTAAATTTCCTTTTACCAGTATCTGAATTATCGCAAGAATATCAAACGCATCTTTCTATTCCCGACGATAAACCGTTAAGTTGGTAGAGCGAGGAATCACAGCACGGACATCGAGTAATGGTAGGAGCCGGCGAAGAATCCAAAAGAAACGAAAGGAAGGCGAGAGGGAAGAAGGTGAAGGCAATTAGCACACGCTTGTTATGCCAGCCGCAAGGTAGAACATTCACGATCGCGAAATTCCTGACGCTTAGGCGCCTCCCTTGATTGGCACTTGATCCTCCGTCCAGCGGACTTTTCTCAAGGCGGTTCTCATCAAACGATCGTCGTCCCCTCTGACGGACTTGCCCGCCACGTGAAGACACTTCTTAAGATCGAGAGCTTTCAGTTCCTTGTCCTTTCTCGCGCACGCGAATTGCATTAAATTGCTCGCCGTTTCTAACTGCCGCTACTGCCTCACAGAACGACGCCATGAATCTCGATGAGGCCAATTCGATTCTAATTGTCGCTTCTAATTTAGATACTGCAAATCGGGAAACCGATCTTACGTATTCCAACCGATCAGCCAACCTATAAAATGCCGCAGAATTTGCCGCAAAACATCCTATTCGAGAATTTACTGACAAAATAATCCACATATTTGAGAGTTTTAACGGAGCTCTCCATAGGCAAAGCAATCCTACATGGATAAAGCAAGAGGCAAAAGAATTTTTATTTTTATCCATAATATTTGTAACTTATTTTTCTATTGAATCGTTGATAAACATCCATGGATATTTTCAGATTAGATTAGAAGCGGAAGTGAGATTTACCTACATCGTGTTTGTCTATAAAAGATGCAAAATTAAAAAATTCCAAACCTATTAATTTATGTACTTTCAACCCTATTGACTTTAGATCCTATGATAAAATCTAATAAAAACCGCCAAAAGATCAAGTTAAATTAATCTTTGGTTAATGCACCGACTACTTCTCAATTTCCAGGAAACGAAAGGTTTGAGCAAAGGAAATTGTATAAGAATCTTAATCTACGATAGATACCGGTTTTTCATGAAACATCCGACAGCTTCGCGACGATGAGTCAACTGGCGAAGCATACGTGTTCAGTGTTAGTTCGTGAACCCACCTTCGCTCTCTCCCATCGATCCAAGACTTTCTTTAAGTGGTAATGGACGAGCCATGTCTGTACTCCCTCGTTCGTCGCGTTGGTTATCGTGCTTCGATATCGATACATGATTCCTTCTACGTCTATCTGTCCGTGGACAGAGTCCACGCATTCTGTCACTAATAATATCGATAAATAATCGTCTGCTCGCTGTTTCGTTTCTCTCTTTTTTCTCTTTTTTTTTTTTTTTTTTTTTTTATTATTATTATTCAAAGACGAGAGCTAAAGACCGCTTTTGTAAACGGAACTTTTACGTCGATAATGACGAGACAACGAATAAATTGGTCGTGGCAGCTTGTTTAAAATAAATTGCGTTCTCACGAACGAGGGAGTAACGCGCAACAGAAACCTTTCAATAATCCTGCAGGACGAAAGATAAGCTCGAAAAACGAGCAAGTATCAAGCGAACCGGCGGAATCCTTTTTCCTGTCCGACCGCATTGCGCTGGCCTTACTCACGCGACTCGAACGATATAAGTACGTGTATATCGAAAGAGTCGCATCGATTATCCCTTATAGGCCTTTCCTTTTCTCTTCTGACGTTTTCATGGAAAACAATTGAATTTTTGTATCACTCAAAGTATCTTTATGGCTAATACCCTTTGTGCAGAAGATAGACAATGTTTCAGATGTCTTTGTTAACTAGCTGTTGATTAGTGCTCGTTAATATCTATAACGAATACGGTCAAGACAAGTAAACGTTATATAAATGTATTTCATTCGAACAATACGACAATAACTGAAATAAAAGAACTAGTATAGAATTATTTTTCCAAATAGAAGACAATGAAAAAAAAATATTGAAAATAGAGCCATTAATCGTTGAATGCACGAATGCTGTTTGTTTCATATCTCTGAGTGGGCTGTGAAAATACGTCATCGATAAACAATTCGCACAGCAGGCGTTATCTTGAAACGGGTTGGCAAACGGGGCGCAAAAAGCACAATTACCGAGGATTAATTTCTCAATTAATGAGTCCTGACGGGTCGGAGTCAGGAACGTCGCGGGTGTTCGCCACCCCATTCGTGGAGCGTATACGCACTACTCGCAAACGTTCCGCGCAACAGCACCAGGTATAGTCTCGATCGGAGATAACAGGTAAATTTAATTAAGCCGCGCCGGGAACCGCTCAATCGATTTGTGACAAGATAAACATTTCCACCGTGCGCGATTCTTGTTCCCTGTAGTCTTCGCGCGAATCTTCGTGACAACTGTAACGACGTTCCGTTGCCTAGCCTCCACTCGTTTTACCTAATTGCATGTTAACGCGGAGCGTCATAATTACGATGGAAGGACTTTCTTCCCTAAGCCAAACTAACATCTTAACTCGTAATTTAGAAATGTAAACTTAGACGTTTTTTTTTTTTTTCTAATTTTGTAACTTGGAGTTTGAAAATCATGCAATAATTTATAGCTTAAATAAATGACAGCTCTTTTTTTGGAAACAAACGACATATAAGAAACGAACTTTTTTCCACATCTTTCGTTGAAAATCGTGGATCGTTTAATAAAATACACCAGAGATGGCCGATGAAGAGATTTGAATACTTTTTTTATAAATCTTGTCAATATTCCATATACGTGACGTATATAGCAAGTTTCTTCGTCTTTAACGCGGTATTGATCCATCAAATTTAATCTTCGAATAAACGACGCTTCATACGCACCAGCCTAATAATGATTTCAATAAAAACTCATATTAAATATCCACGCTTGATTATACGAGAAAATTGAATTCAACTTGCTTTCACTGCCGAATAAAGCTGATTAAAAGGATACGTAACAATGTCTCGTTCTTGCAATATCATTTTATCGCGATTGCAGTTTATTGGCGTTCGCGGTTTCGCCTAGCGAACGACGTGCATTGTGCGTTCTCACAGCTCACCAAGATAAAAACGAAGACGAAAGGAGCCGTATACCTTTAGCAGGGACGTATCTCGCGCTGCGGGGTACCCCGATCGGTCGATTCAATTATCGTGATCTGTATCTTGTCGGTCGCGCATACACGCCAACCAGATGTACGAGACGCCACTCCTTAGCCTGAAACACCTTATAAGAACTGTCCGCCCTCTGCTCGATGACGCCGACGATCATAATGATTAATGACGTCATTCGACTGACTAAAGTAACAACCATTAACTACAAATGACGGTACAAATGTTTGGACTAGCGCTACAGCGTGTGAAATGGGGCCTCGTAAACACGACTGCTCCTTTGTATTTACACTCCATCTTCCAGCTTATTGAAGTTTAAGCTACTTTAATTCGATGAGATTTCTTCGTGTTTACAGACATGCTTATTTAACTCTTAGCGTATCAATGTGATCAACGTTTTGTACCAAACAATGTCAGAAACCATAATAATGCTTTTATATTTATACGCCCGTAGAAAACTATAGCCATCAAGCTGTCGATGTAAGTATTATAAATACAAGATATATTATATTTCGCTGTTTATCGTGTGTCATTAATAACAAATCGAATAGTCTGTTTTCAAATGCAGATCGTTAACGAATTATTTGCTATCTAATTCGATGAAACTTAAATGCAAGACAAATTACTTGGCTTGACTGAAACAATCCCACTACTTTACCTTATCTTGTTCTCTGGTGATATAAAGGAATAAATATAAGAGAATTCGCGGTGTAACACGTTGAGGCCACGTATTGGCCACGGAAAACAGAAACTAGAGAAGATTTGTGATATGTACCAGCATCTTGACTCGTGGTCTAAACAGCATCCAAGCTCGTGCTACGGGCTAAACGAAGGACACGGCGGCGCACCGTAAAACAATTGGCGCGACTCTGATTCCGCGACTTCCGATACCGGCGATAAACTACGTGGTGGCGAAGAGAGGGTAGAGGGTAGCAGGGGTTGCTTGCCCCGTCTCGATATTTACGGGCTACAGCCACCCGTTTTCGCTGGCCTTATCGCTCTCCACTAGAATAGCTGCAGCTAGGTGCATCGTACACAACCCCTGCAACCCTGCGAAACGGCCGTCCGACTCGCCGCCACCCTTTCCTCCGGGAATCCCCTTCAACGACACTCACAACCTCAGCCTGTTTCTCCGATCTGTCGCCTATTATTTTTACACGGCTATCGAAAGTCCTATTACGATATAAATTTCTTACTTAATCATTTAACGCACATGTACGTGTTGTATACGGATATAAATCGTACTTAGTTTAATCGATTGTTTTAATCATTTCAACAGCCTATGTAGTAAAACTCAAAGAGATTGGTTGGTGTGCATTAATATCAATCGATTATCTGGAAGTTCTGGATTTTAGAAACGAGAATCACGAAGAATCAGGACGCATAAGACGTATCAATTTATATCTATACGATGCTTAGCGGTATTTAAAATTTAAAAAAAAACTACAGCTTCTATCTCGTACGTCGTGTAGCTTTCCCTTCGTAAATTAAAACTTCGTAAATTAAACTAAAATCAACCGCGTCTCATCCTAATTAACCTGACAAACCTTAACGCTACACGAACGTATGAAAATCAGTTTTAAATGGTCCAAAAATGCATTGCTATTTTCCCGAAACGAATATTGCTACCTTTTCCAATTGATATCTGAATAATAAGACGGTCACTAAAACAGATAACAAATACTGCAACGAATTCAAAATAAAAATCCTCGATCGAGAAGGCGATGCGTTACCATCCCGAAGGAAAGCAAGAGGGGAAGAAGGAATTTTATCGGGGGCGTATATTCGCGAGCGCGCACGGTTAATAGGGGAAGCGAGAAAAAGCGTCGCGGGAACGTTAACGTTGCTCGTTTAATTGGAGAAAGGCGACGCTCCCCTATCCAACGTTATCGCGTTATCAGTCCGGCCGGAAAAAAGCCTTCAATGTCTACCTCCCGAACAATTCTTCTTCATATCGGAACGTGTGACCAGACGCGGGCCCGTGTACGTACACGGTTGCATACAAATGTCTGTGTGCACGCGGCCCGCCTCGGCCATCGTCAATCCGATAAATTCGCCCTTTCTCCGAACCGCCCTCGCACTCGTTATCGTAGCGGCAATGCTTTTCCAGACACCGGAGAAATAGTTCTCCAGATAGTAGAGGAAAGTGCGCTTTTTTCCCGTGGCCCTGCTTTCCTGATATCGCCCAACGATTTCGTATCGACCGAATGATTTCTGGCTCGAAACAAACGATGCTTACGGGTGTAAATGAACGTACGATAAGTTTCACGATTTATCAAGCTCTGAGCCGATAGCGAAATTGTACGTTTGCTTAAGAAATCTTTTGCTTCGTCTGAAATGTCTACAATAATCTTTTCCATATCGGACAATTTGTAGAAAAAGAAATTTTGGCTGATCGCTTGTTGCTAGTGATTGAACATCGAGTGCTAGAGATTCTAACTTGTCCGTAACTTAACCATCAAAAAACTTTCCTATAAACGAATAAATAACACGAGTAGATCAACAAACAGTCGCGTATCTACCGGCTATATTCCGTCTCCGACAATTTCCCTGGCAAACTAGCAAGGTCAGTCCTCGATTACCCTTTCGCCTTTTCCTCCCTGTACGTGTTCACCGATCCGTGTCCATTTCCATTTCGATGCCACATTGCGGGCACCTGAGCGAGCCGAACGCCAGTCTCTAATGGATCCGCCAATCGATCAAGCAATTCGCGTCATACTTGGTCGTCCCTTTCAGCTCGGTTGCGTTTTGCTTGCTCTATTAAGCATCTCATCGAATTGCACAACGCTCACCACCTGAAGCTACCGTCTTGCTTCTCTACGTCTACGTCCACGCTGACTACGCTAATCCCCCATACTAACGCAAGCAATACAGATCTAATTCGTTTGTCGCATAATAAGACCACTTTCTGTAACAGAATTTTAAAAATATGATACACGTATTTTGTATTGCCGGCTGAGATTTCCATGAATTCTGATCGATTGGCGAAAAATAAGAATTTCACGGAATTCTGATCGATTAACAGTTGCCTTACAATTGATACCTTACAATTAGATTAATTCACACTTTGAAACCAGCGAGTTTCCTAATGCTTATGAGCAGCCGTGTAAGTAAAATGATCACGAACTCCGTGATACCGACGGTATAATCAAAGCTGCTTGTTGCTATCAGTAATTCATTGTAGCAAACGGTCACGTTGTTGATTACCTATGAGGCCTATTCACTCTCAATCACCTCAAGCGTCTCTATAAGGGAAGACGTGGATGACGGGAACACGTCGAGGAAGTAGCGACTGTTTCCATGGAACAATAGAGCGAACAGGGAAGCGAAGCTTTCTAGTTTTGCGCCTACAGCGCGGATAAAAGCGACGAAGCTTCCGTGAAGCCAATTGAAAAACGCAACAGCATCGGAAGCCGCGTCTCCTTTCCTCTCTTCCAACTCTCTATCTGGCTGGATCCAAACGCGTTGTCTCTCACCCTCCGTTGCTTTCTCTTTTTCTCGCGCCTTTGCGGACTACCTTGATATTCATTTACGAATCAAACGGCTGCCCCTCCCCCTTCTCCACCCTCTTTCATTCTCTCCCCCTTGTTCCTCCTGGCTCTCGCCTGGTTAGCTTCCTGGCTCGCTGTTGTTCCACCGGTCATTTTTTGCCGTTTTGTTAAATGTTACGGTAGAGCGCGAGCGAGGCTCTCTTATCGCAGGACGCAACGATGCGGCTACATTGAGGCAAGCCGCGACAAGGAAAAGCCAGCCAGACATTAACGGGGAAATTATGTTAATCGAGTCCCAGGTGAATTAAAATTTCAAGCTTCTCGCCCGGGGACGCGTATCGTGAGGTTCACCATGAAGAATTACTTCGCGGGTTTTAGTGGGAATCGTTTGGAGGCGATCGTTTTCAGCTGTCGACAGAGCTCTTTGTATATTCAGAGGAGAATGGAACGAATAAATTATGTGAGATGAATTAATTAGATTCGAGCGTAGACGATTACAACTGCTATATGTATTCGTTCACTCACGAATTCGATCTTAATTTACATATTGTTAATATATTTCACGCTGCCCGTGTAGAAATGCGTCTTTTCGTTATCGTTCTTAAACGCTGGTTAAATAAATGCATTTTTAATCGAAATCATTTTTTTTCAGGAATAATTTTATATAAAACGCGCGTATCTATTTTTATGTAATTGGCGATTATGTTAATTGCGAGTATCGACGCACCGCTATTAAATCTAGAAAATTCTGCATATACAACGATGCATTAAAAGGATTGTAAATAAAAAAGGAAAGGCACAAAAAGATATGCAAAATATTTTATCGGATATCGTTAAATCAAGCGATCTTTCCGATATGTAATTGGATAAAACTGTCGCGAGAACAAATTTTATCTCGTTTACGTAGGTACGTGGTGTTTGGTGCGATAGAAGGGTTGCATTTTCGTATGCGATGTCGTGCATGTGCACGCGTACACGTAAACAGCGCGTCCAAACGATGCGGGGGAGGAAGAAAGTTGGAATATGCAGGGGCTGGACAAAAACTACAGCAGCAGAGTGGCGTGATAAGGTGCGCGCCGTGCACCTCCGGATCCACCCCTATCAAACTCTATCCCACATACCTACCCCCTAGGCCGTGTAACCGCGTCCAGGGTCGGTCATTGCGAATTCAAACCGGAAATTTTCGCCGATGTACCGTGAACCTTCTCTTTTGAAATTCATTTTATATCTTATTACCATACGATTACGTGTTACCATAGGTGATTGCAATTTTAAAAATCCAAAATACACTGAACACCGAACCATGCTGGTTGTATATGCACGCTAGTTGCCAAAAGTTTGAAATTATTTCGTGTTTCATAGAATTTATGAATTTAAAAAATGCCAGTTTAAAACTGCTTTATCTTAGGCAACTTTTGCTCTAAAATTTCACAAAAGAATTTAAGAGAAAATCGGCTTAGAATTTTGTTGCCGTAGAAACCTCGATCGTCGAAGATTTATCAAAATGAAACAACTGATTTTATATATCCAGTATCAACTTCGAATTAATAACAAAGTCAATTAGAAAATACAGTATATTATACTTTGGTTGATATCCAGACAAAAATCTTGTCGCTTCGTTTTGAAATAAGAAAATTTCTCAAGCGATTAAACGCAATTTAACTTAATACTATCCACCATAGAGATTCTTTTAAGGATTAACGATCAGAGCCGAGTGGAAAGTCGATAATGGACAAAGAGAAATTCGATAGAGGCTGGAGAGAATGTAAGCTGCGTCCCTGACTTCGTTACCGTATAATCACGCGCGGATAGCGCAAGTTTTTTCAAACTGGGACGGTACTACTTTTGAGGCTTTTATCTGATCACCCAACTCTCCGTCGTATCGCAGCGAATATAGGAAAGCACCCTCTCGTGATAACGTTCCTCTGCCCCCTTTTCGGGCCTGTCTCCCTTTCACCTTACCCTACCACGATCCGCTTTTGGCATCGAACCAGTTAACGTTCGCAATTAGATGCTGTAATTACGGAGTAAAATTATCGTGCCGATTGCCAGTGGAATCACGATGATGACTGAAATACGGTCACGAGTAACGTCACGTATATGTAATTGTTATTATCATGTGCCAAACTAGCTCGATATTTTATTTTATTCGTTTTCTTCAGTTTCAATATATAAAACATGCTCCTTTTTCTTTAAATGTCAATCAGTGAAGACAAAATTACAAGTGTGATCAGAGAGATTCCATGAGTTCAAAATGCGTTGTTACAAAATACGTTGTTGGAAATACGAAAGTTAAATCGACATTCGATCAACAGCAACTTATTTCATGCGCAAAAACAAGCAAAAAGTGTAGAATAACACTTCTTCATACGAAGTGCTCGAGAAAACACGTGTATAGAAACACATATAGATCAAAGTACAGACCTTGGTGCTTTAAAAACTCGTATCACCTGATTTCGTCTCTTAGCTGTAATTTATGGATCTATCACCTTTGATTTACAATTTATCCAAATCACGCCGCGATAACGATCTAACCATCCCATTTGCAACATAAAAAATCGCTTAAAAACTTGAAATAATCTAAACGTGTGACAGTACATCATGGTTAACGATGAGTCATCGGAACACACCGATGACGTGTGCATTATCACTACAAAGCCACCAAGTCAGTCAGCTCTCAGATACTAACTAATTCCAAAGTTAAACATCGGAACATGTGAAACAGATGCCCAAAGTGTGACGTGTTTCCATTACCGAGCCGAGTTGTCCTTCGCCGGTCAACGAATACTCATCAATCGTGCCATTACGTCGATTCGCCACGCACGAAATTCACGAACGTTGAGGAGCTTTCGTTGATCATTTATCTAGCATGAGAATGGCGGAGGAGAAGCGAGGGCGGTATTATCATCGACACGATACATCATCCGCGAGGCGACTTTTACCAATCTCCTTCCTCGAGGACACCGAGAGCACAGGGCGAAGCGAGAAGTCATCCTGCATGAAAGCGGCTCCGAGTACGTGCCCTGTGTCTCTGATTTCATAATTTCCGTAGGCGGGACGTGCGCCAGTCGAAGAGCACACGGAGACCGAGAGAGAGGAGCTGAATTTAATGCGGAGCATCGACGAGCTTGGAAGACGACCGGACTTGTATAAACGGGAATGAACGTTCCAGGAGATGGATGAACTTTGAATGAGATCGAAGAATATCTCGGAGAACGACGTTTGTCACTGGTGAATCGAATGAATTTTGAATCGTCAGATTTCTGAGAATAATGAAAATAATGGGGAATGAGTCGAAGAATTGATGAGGAATAAAGGGGATTGAAAGGTATTTTGGAGCGCAAGATAAATGTAACAGAATGGAAGAGTTTTGCAGCAGACATTGGTTCGCTTCAATTATGTAGATAATGCTGTTGGCGCAACTGTTGCACCTTTGGTTTTACTTCAAAAGACGAAGGAATTGAACGTAATATTGTAACAGAAGTCAGGTACATCTGGCCATATTTTTCAGCAAGGAATGTCTGAAAGAATGTTTACAGAATTACGAGATAAACGTAAACGACTGGTAACATTGGATATAAGAAATATAAAACATATAAAGGAGGTAATAAATACGGGTTTATAAAATTACAAGATAACTGTAATTAATTGATAGAATTTGATATATGATATGTAAAATACATAAGAGAGCTGATAAGTAGGGACATAGCGGAAATTAAATTTCAGAACATAGGTGGTGAAAGGTGTTGGTAACTTTCTTCTTCGACTCCGTTTCGTAAAATCGTACCGATCGCGCTTTTAATCTCGAGAAATTAATTTCGCGAGTCCCTCGCGACCCACTTTCGACCAGGCTTTCGTACTTGCGGCCGGATACGATCAGTCCCCTATCTCCCTGTTCACGGTGCGACGTCAGCAACAAGAACAAACTATCAGCGAATTAATCAAGAAACATAATGACGTTTATGGGACAACTGGATACGCCGCGATGATCATTTAACGACTGCCGTTGAAACACAGTCGCGCCATCAATCACCCCAAACAGCCGACGCTTCTCTTAACTATCATCAAGGTATTAAGAAAGGAAGAGAAAATATAAACGGAGAAGTTATTTAAGAAAGAAAGAAAAGACGAACCTCTTTTCCTGGAGATCGCTGAAGTTAATTCTAATTAAAAATGTTTAGCACCTATTTTAATACAACTACAATGGGATTCAAAAGTTTCCAGCTGAATATATAGATGTTCGGTTTTCGCGTTCTATCGATGATGATGCAATTGATCTTTGATAAATGAATGAATATACAAAGGATAAGAAGATCATAAATTATTTAGCTATTACAGAAAAAGAAAAAGGGTGACGATTCAAAAGATACTCAAGCAACATGGCGTTAAAAGATTCACGTATAAACTGGATTTCAACCACATCTAGCTGAAAAACCAAGTTAAACGAAATTAATAAGAACATTCATAAGCAGCGCAATTCCATTGCGGATATAAGTTCCCCCCTCCTAGGTACGAAGGTTCTCGTTCGAGGTGGAAACACGTCGGCAGAGGTCTGGCGCCATAGAACGCCACCGACACACCATCCACGCCGGGGCAGAACCAGTGGTAACGGATAAGGACAGGAGGGTGAGACGGCTGGATGCTTTTAGAGCCGCTTAAGTAATATAAATGCGAGTTAAGAGACGGTGCTCGACGAGCATAGGTAACGGATGACCGCTGTATCTCATTGTTTTCATTTCCTTCGGCATACCGGCTAGCTGTAAGACGCGGAAATGAAGTGCGCCGGCTTGCCATCTGGAAGGGAACACAGGCAAGGGAAGGGGATGGTTGACTGAGGGGGCGGACACCGTTCATCCCCCTTTTGCATCCTGCATGACAACGAACCTGGTATCCTGCCCCTTCATCTCTCTTCCCTCCTCACCACTGCTTTCCGCATCGTCTCCCTTTCTCTCTTTTCACGTTTCGTTTGTGGTGTCAATGTATGTGAAACGTTTTCGCCTGTATGCTCGTTCGCACGCGCCTCCAAGTATCTATCCGGGTGTTTATAATGTGGATATAAGTATGCACACGTGTCCCGTTCCACTGGAATAAATGGTTTCCAGCTTCTGCACCATATCTTGGTCTCTCTTGATTTTTTTTCTTGTTTTTAAACGAAAAGATGTGGAAGGCGAAGTAAGGTAAATTTTGCTCCGGCTTCTCGATAGCGGTAGAAAGAATACGATAACCGAGAGGGGAAATAGCCCAGCGGTTTGTCTTTTTAGAATTCTCAAGCTCGCGTAACTACTTCCTTAATCCGGCCACCTCGACGCTAACAGCTCTCGCGGCTATTCGCGAGCCTTGAGGAATTACGGACTCTAATTCCATTTGCAGTTTTCCGGCCGATCTTTGTTTTCTTCTGGTAAACACGAACATTGAAACGAATATCTCGGAATTGAAACCGCTTTTGATAGAGACTTCTCTCTCTCTCTCTCTCTCTCTCTCTCTCTCTCTCTCTCTCTCTCTCTCTCTCTCTCTCTCTCTCTCTCTCTCTCTCTCTCTCTCTCTCTGTCTCTCTCTCTCGCTCACTCGCTCGCTCTCTCTCTCTCTCTCTTTCACTCTTTCTCTCATAGAGAAAGAATTGGGAGATTTATGAAAATGTAAGCATGTAACGCTTCAATAATTGACAAACTGTGCTGTCGTGCATAATTTTTCTTAGAAAGTAAACGAATAATGAATATCTAAGTAATATCTAGGGGAATCAATGACCAAAGAGCGTAAACAGAGATTCGGAGTGAAGAAAGAAACCTCGAACTGGCTACGTGTAACAATGAGATAACCTGTGAAACTGGTCATTGGCCCTTCGGCTTTTCCAACTGACACGTTTCGTCTTATCCTAACTGTCGATCAGCTACGGGTACATAGCAGACAGTGAGATCCCTCGGCACGTGACAACGATGCAAACGACTTATTATAGCTCGCTTCGAGGTGATAATATTATAATATTGAGGTCGACGGGCGCGGGTGTGGCACTCTGATGTCCTCGTGCCTCGCGTTTTCTGCCAGGCTATGTCGATTCTTGCGTTACGGTCGTGTTTCACCTGAGTTCACGTTCTCACTTGCGTATTCAACGTTCTTCATCGTTTGTCAAAGACAGACAAATAGATTGGAGAACGTATGTATAAGTACATTACCTCCCATAAGTAGCAACACTTTGGTTTGCACCGATTCGTAGTAAGCGTAGTGCAGATTTTATCAAATTTTATCGAATTAGTGGCAGATTAATAAGATTCTTCTTTTCTCCAAATCTTCTTTTCCGTAAGCCTGTGACTAAATTACATCCCATTGTATTCGAATAAGCGTCAGAATACTCTTGAACATTAGTGTACGTTGTTCTTTAACTTTCAAGTAGAGATTGGAAAGAATAGGATCGAAGTAGAGATAAGATGAAAATGTAAGAGCAATAGCGTTCCAGTCCCCATCGTGGGCGAAAGTTTCCCCGTAAAAATGTCCCAGAACAATTTTCTAGACGGCATAACATTTCCCTGCGATTAACCTGTTGAGTACCACCAACGTAAAGCTCGAATCGTGGCACAGGAATCGGTCTTGGTAATCTGTCCGATCAACAGGTTACGTTTTCCGCCACCTGCGCGGATGGTGCTCCGCCTCTTCTTATAATTAACCGTTTCCTGTCAATTAACATCGTACTTCGATTACTTTCACCGAGCGTTATAAAATTTTCCTCGAAAGGGAATATATAAGAAAACTGGATCTAAAGAATTTTTATAATCGCGAAGGACGAACGTTTCCTTAACCAATAATTGGTGGATTCTGAGTCAATTCTGGTCTTCACATATATCTTATGTAAGTATTATACATATATTACTTTTCGCATAGATATTTTACGTTTGTTGCTTTCTACGTTAGATTTATGTTTTATTATCTCATTGATTCTTATCGATTGTAAAGATTCTGTTCGTTCGACTGTTTGCTATATTTTTATCGAATAAAATGACATCTCGATACTTGTGACAACGATGATCAGGTTCCTAAAGATGAGGATTAAATGAAAATCGACTGGGTCGAATGGCTTACGGTGAGTAATCAAGTCGTCAGACTATGCTCCGTGACAAATATTAGATCGCCAGGGATGAAATCATTCCGTCCTCGGAACGGAAAGAGACCCTTCCTGCTCTTTCGAAGATTAGACCTGGCGCTTCACTCCGGATGCATTGATATGATCAGCCTTCTCCTAACGAAGTCACCCGGTATACCTGCACGTGGAACGGGGGTGGGCAATCAGCAACGATCTCGTATGTCTGTCCAGTGTACCAACTTAACGACCATATCAGATAATTTCTCATAGCTATATAGCAACACACGTACACATCCACCTTCTTCTTCTTTGTCACGGCACTCATTGGTTACAAATACTTTTGGTTGCTTGTACATTTCTTAATCGGTGTGTTTATAATTTAATCCTAGCGTGGACGACCAAATTTCATTTTTCATTGAAACATTTTTTTCTATACAGTATTCTGCTGAAACCGCTCTTTTAATTCACTTACACTGTTTTGCTTCTCGATTCTTTCTAAAAACCTTGTTTGAGAATCGATCTTTTCCTTTCCAAAAGAAATATGGTAGAATAAATTTTCATTCATCGAGATCATGAATAATCATCATTTTTATAATTACCTATGATTATGCAGAGAATACGGATAAATCACCTAATGTACAAGCAAAACAACGTGGTAGAGGCGATTTATGAAATACATCAGAGGTACATATATAACATATAATAAAATATAATCTGGTGTAGAATTATATTTTATGCAGAATCATGATATACATATTATGTAATGATGAAATTCTTCTAACAATTAGAGACGGGTTCTTAACGTCCACGGTGCAATTGCGCTCGATTTCTCTCCATGTACGACTAACGCATGTTCTCGCGATAATTGTAGGAATCACGAGTGAATGCCTGGAAACCCAGCTTCGTGTAATAAATTTCTACGGCGCGCTCCTACGCCAAATACGACGAGCCAAAATAATTTATTGCGCCAGATATACGTGTCGGGAGTATTTCATATGCGTTTAATTATCACGCCTTATAAGAACACATCCACGGAATTCCACGGAGTTGTGTCTGTAATTGAATAAATTCGTGCAACCTTCGTTACCAAACGAGCCTTACTCTTTTACTTGACTACGCGATTAATTATTTCAACAATTTACATAAGACCATGCTTGTAATCGCAATCACGGCTAATTATCTCTCACTATCGTTCGATATTTTTTCCTTCTTTCCCTTGCAACGTCTACATCCTACTGACCAATTTGTATCATAAAACTCCGTGAACCGATCGCACGATAAACGTACAATGTACCCTATTTCATTTATAAATCGTAAATTCAACTGTATCTAAAATTCAACATAAAAATGCCGTCACGCGAAATGTTTCACACTCGCATGGACATCAGTCTAGTTTCCATTAATCGAGAGAATTTAAAGATAATTTCGGAAAGTAAAGAATTCGACGGAACAAAGAACAGATAACTTCAAAGATTAAGATATGAATTCCAATTTTAACGTTCCAGCGCCCAAAGAAAGCAACCACCAGCGGTGGAACCAATAATAACCTCAAAGAGTAAATAATTCAAGAGAATGATAGGCGACCACAAGAACCTTTTACGTTCCACTACCCAAAGAATCAACCACCAGTGATAACGCCAGTAACAGCCATGAAGAAAAAGTCAACTGAACAATGAATAGATAACCTCAAAGATCGATATAACAATGTCAGCTTCGCGGTATTCCAGTGTCCAAAAAAGCAAGCACCCGGTAGTCGTTCACAAAAAAAAACAAAAAAAAAAAAAAACAAGAGAGAGGAAGAAGAAAAAATCAAGAGATCCCCACAACTCTGGCAACCCTGCTCGATAGCCGAAACGTGAGACCGAGAACTCAATTACTCCCTTTCACGCCCATCTTAAGTGCTGCTCTCTCCGTGCGCGTGCACAGTGCACGTATACGCACACCTTGGCACACTCGCGAAAGGCGATGCTTGCCATCGTGGCAGCTCACGTGCGTGTGCGTGTACACGCGAGCCAAGAAGTGGGATGCTTGTACGGGACGCGGCGGTGGGGGAGGCGCGCGGGAGAATGGAGGGGGTGCACGAGTCGAATAAGTAAGGTAGGGGCGCGCAGAAGGGAATGGAGAGAGACGTGACGAATAAGGATGGGTGGGGAGAGGGAGACGAGTATTGCAGAGTGGAGGGGGTGGAGGTGAACGATGAGAAGGCGGTGGAGAGGGGGTGTCGGCGGAAAGGGAGAGGCAGCGTGAATTAACACCTCTACCGCGGCATCAGATAGCGACGGGTGACTCCCCTCACCCTCGGAGAAGCGTCAGCGGTGGCGGCAGCGGCAGCCCTCTTTCTCCGCTTCTCCGCTCTCGCACAGAGGAAACGTGTCGAGGGTGGAAGGTGGGGGCGGATTGCAGAACGCGGGGAAAGGGAGTTTATAATTGGCGGCGTGCGTATGCAAGCCGGAGGCCCTGTTCGAAGAGAAGAACTAAAGCAGAGAGGAGAGACGATGGCAAAAAGACGAGGCAACCAGAGGAGAGGCGACGAAGAGATTTGTTATCCCAGGATTCTCCTTACACGCGCGCCTCGGAGTCGTACGCGCGCATACCTAAAGGATTCTCCCTGCAATATCCCTTTTCGCGCTATTTTCACTTTTTGCCTTTTTAGGTTAGCGCCCCCCTTCGCGCGCATGCTCGTCCTCGCTTGTTAAGTCGTTAAGTGGCCGTTACCATTACCACTAGCGTGGAGTACGACGAACGTGAATGAGCACCAAGCAACTTCGCGTTCTTTGATTTTCTTTCTCCTTTTCGTTTGGACGAACACGCACCACATTTGGGACGTTCGCGATTCTGTAGGAATTTCGAGCGGCAGAGATCATTGGCTGGATCAAACGAATCGAGGTGGTAATGACGTTAGGTACGCTGCAAGGTACGTGCTTGGGGATGAGTTATCTTCCTCTACAGTCTGAATAGCGGTGTTATTAACGGTGATTGTCGATAAGCACTGGCAGAATCTCCGTTTGGGAGGCATCGACTTCCCTATGATCTAAAAACAAGCCGAAGAATTCTAATCGAAGTGGCGACCGACTCGGAAGCATCTTTCTGCAACCTGATTTTGTGGTCAACAAGATCAAGACCAATTAGGAGCGCAAGACGAATGCGGACTCCGAATTCGTATCGCGTCGATGCGAAATTTGCCAAATAGCGACATCGAGAAGCGCAACACCTCGATCGAATTCCTTATCGAACGATGTTCAAGAAACTTCCAATTCCGATTTGCCGAATACAAGATAAGCGACTGATAAATCGGTAACAACTCTCGATAAGGCGAGAGTCCGGTACAACGTGCAAGTATCTTCGCGATGAACTTAATCTTCGATACACGCAGGCTCAAATAGCTGGGTTGGTCGCACTGCAGAAAAAGGAAGAAAACGGAGAAGTAAATTCGAAAGGAAGAAAAGAAGGGTAAAAGGAGACGAAGACACGATGGTAATTACAGGCACACATTCGCCGAGAGAGGAGAGGAAAAAGGAAGGCGGGCCCGTTTGCAGGTGCAGCCCGGTTTTAACGCAACTACGTTATCGGGCGGCGGTATCAGGAAGCGCGGAAACAGAAACGAGAAACTAGAAAGTCTTTGTCCCACGACGGTGATAGCAAGCAGCAGTGACGTTAGAGGTGGGTATAGGTAAGTGGTGCTGGTAGCTGGAAATCCAATGGTGCCGGCGTACGTGTGGGACAGGGGGCAGGGGGAGGGCCCAGGGAATAGGTAGGTACCTTTGATAAGGAGACATTAGCGACCCGTATGTGATACCACGGTGTCTGATAAGCGACACACGACTAGACGCAGTTCCGTCTCTTGTTCGTGCGTTCGCTCGTTTTTGACGACAGCATCAGGAAAGTCTCTGGACTCTCTCTCCCTATTCTGACGTGGCGCCAGAGTCACTTCTCGACATCGGAAGGAGCTTCCAAACTTGCGGCGAGAATGTATTACGAAGATGTAATGACACAAAACGAATTTAGAATAGAAGTTCTTTTCAATCTTGTCAACGTATTTCTACTTTGGACGTTCGTCGATGACTTTACAAAATCTAGAATATCTACTCTGTACGTCGTGATCGCAAAACATTCGATCCTCCTAGCTTACGATAGAGAATCGAGAATACACCAAGCTATCTGTCTGAGCATTCGCTAAAATTATCAAAAATCTGGAATAATAAATATTAATAATATAATACTAAAAAAGAAGAGGCATACAGTCAATTAAATTAAAGCGAACTAATCGCTGTCAGATTTCCCGTACGATATTCGAACGAAGCGTTATCCTGTTTCTACCTAAGTATTTAAACGATTAAACTTTGCCACGTTTAACATTTACCTGATGGTTTCTTTTTCGACATTGGGGAACCGAAAGGTCGTTTCTAAATGCTTGGAAAGCTTCAGGTTCTCTTACACATGACGCAGCAAGTTCACCTGTGAATTATCGTCTATCTTCGAAATTTGCATGGTGTATACGATAGGGAATAAAGAGAGGAAAGACACGCGAGTTAAACGAACGAAATTGAAATCTAAACGCGTCATCAGAGAGATACGTTGTCGAGGGCGACATTCGTAATTCAAATTCAATAAACGCCCGCACGGCGACACAACCCCTTTCGTTACGTCAAGAAGAAAAAGTGTGGCCCTGTAATCGGTTCCCGGTAAGCAGGTGCGAGAGCACCGAGAATATATATCGTTAACCGTAGACGCTATCGTATCGCTGACCACAACGGTAACGTTTCTCCTATCGCACCCCTATGTTAACTGCGAGTTCTCACCCAGGGTGGTTGACGTCCGTCTTTCGCAGGCTAGAACACGGTCCGATAATTTCTCTAATCTAGTGGAAAGAAGACAATTAAGGCTATACAGGCGAGACTGTTGAAACAATCGACTCAACGTAGGAGGACTAAGGATACGATGAAGAGGTGGATAAAAATGAACGTATCAGTGAATATGATAATAAGCGAATAAACTATGCGATTCAATTAGATAAAAGTTTCTCGCTAGAAATGTGAAGCTGTCGCTTATTCTCCTAACTTCCTAATATATTCTATGAGTTTAATCTGTTCTAATAGTCTCGTTTATATCAGTCAAGTGAAGTATCTTCAACCCAATCGAATCCAAGTAACACCATCGACTCAAACTAAAACCTAAAACCATCTCCTTAATTCTACAAATAGAAAACTTTCGATCTTTCAATTTTCTCAAACGAAGTCACGAGTTAGCTAATAACATTCGTCAAAAGAATCTCAAGTTGACTAGAAACCGGAGAAAGCACTTCGAGTTTCTCAAATAACGAGTTCATGGCCAAAGTGTTCCCGAGCATCTTAAATCCGATCGAACTGAATTCCGGAAACTCGACTAATTCGACTTTAATCAAACCTTCCTGCTCGTTCCACGACTAAAAATCTTTTATCTGAGTCACTACCAAAATCATCCAACCTTACGCCTCTGCGATCGTAATCCACGTATTCCCTCGCAGCCGATTTCCCGATAACGCAAGCAAGCGAGACCGTAGGAAGGCCAGGACCGGTATATCCGTTGATCACCCGAAGGAGGTGCGTTTTATGCCCGCCATAAACCATATACGCCTCCGTTCCCATGATACGGACGCGAGAGGCAGCGCGTTCTTCTGCTCCTCTGGTATGCGCGCCACTTCTACCACACGTGACAACGTGTCGTCGTCGCGTAGATGTGCAGTTAGCCACCCAGAAACACGTGCGAACGCCAGCCACCAACACCCACGCGATCGTGACGTCCCTGTACGTAGTGGTCCGCGTTGGTAACGACGCGTACAGGTATCTGCCAGCCAATCGAGGCGTTCTCTCGCCTATAATGGCTAGGTGTCCATTACATCTAGTCAGCCGCGGCGAAATAATAAAACGCGTCGAATGCCGGCGCCGTCGATCGGCCTTAAGAGATGCAGACCGAGGAAGAGAGAAAGAAGGAGAGACAGAGACAGACAAAGAGAGAGAAAGAGAGAGAGAGAGAGAACGAGTGCGAACCCTCCGGGATATGTATCGTGTGCACGCGGAGTAGCCACGCGGCGGCGCGTAATTGAATCAATCGACGATTTACTACCGACGCGCGCTGCCCGGAGTGACGATTAATCTCGCCGCGGCTTGCGCGAGTACGCCGCGCGCACGCCCCGCAAAATATACTGTTATTTTCGTCGGCTCGTGGGTATTTATGAAGATACCGATCGGCCATCGTAATTGCGCCTGCCACGGGTTTCCGGAGTTCATTCATGGACGATGCGTTGGTTCACAGGTGATTTTATTATGCCCTTTCAAGGGCTGTTTAACCCCTCAGGGCATTGTGATTTAATTTGGTTGCACAGTAAGTTACGTTCTTTGACAGGCGTGTAATTTAGTAATTATTGACGTTTTCAGAGGAAGAACGTAGACGATTATTTCAAGAGTTATTCGTTTCTGATTTTTACGTAGGCGGATATATTTTTTGTATCAATTTGACTCGTAGGGTTAACGGAGATTATATAAAATTCAAAGAAGGGAGAACCGTCAAAGAATATTCCATCTAGCCGCCTCCAATTTTAGTAAATTCCCAGCGAGCGATCCAACGGCGCATGGTGATTGCTCGTAGCGCGACGAAAGACAGGTAGTTCCATAACCGAAATCACAGAACCGAGGGACGGTCGCCATCAACCGAGCAATTTACATAAGAAAGAAACGCTGTATGATGTAACGCGGCAACCTTCGGGAAATCTATTTCCGCGACGTTGACGTGATCATTCTACATTACATTACTACATCACGTCCTAGCCGCCATACGTAAAAGAAGAGAAAAAATGTACCAGGAGAGATCTACAAGGGTGTAAGAAAAGAAAAATCGTAGGAGAATACAGAGAGAGAGAGAGAGAGAGAGAGAGAGAGACGAAGTAAAGGACAGAGAGAGAGGGGGGAGAGAAAACGAAAGATTCCCTCGGAAGCTTCGATGAGCGACGTGTTATCAGACAGCTCGATAACGTTTCATCCTTTGAACAGACGTCGGGAGGCTGTAGTCGAGAGATCGGCAGTTTGGAACGACGTTTCGTCATCTCGTTTCCTCCGCTTCCCCGTGCCTGATGTCTCGTGACCGTTTATTTCACGTCCTTCTACGTTCAACCACTCTCGCGAATGCGCGATGGATCTCGACAAAATGGCGATAACAAGAGATCGTCAACAAATTTACTCGTCCAAGAGGGGAAACAAACTTTTAATCGTTCGCTTTTTCGTGTTCCCGATGGGCGTTCGCTCTCTTATCGCATGGAGACATGTCGCATCGAAGATAAACCACGGTTTGGGCATGTATCAAGAAAGAAAATAATTTATTTATTTTTCTGGGATTCTTTATTTGTTTGTTTCTTTCGTTCCTCTTTCCTCTTTCCTTCTTTTTTGTAGTTATTACGGTAAACGTTGCGTCACGAAAATTGCACGATACTCGAAAGAATATCGTTCCTATCGGCCATTATCACTTTCGCGGTGATGTGCGAGCATTTGCAAGCAGCCTGACGCGCAGAGATCACGACTTATCGGCATGCACACGTTTCTCGACAAGCAATCTGTATAGATAAGCCGATATCTTTTTCGGTAGCTCGCACTTACGCCGTCTTTTATCCCGGAAGGTGGCCTTCGGACGCATAATTGCCGCCATTATTCCGCTTAAAAGCGAAGTTTTTCTCTCGTTTGCTTTTATTTTTCTACCGAGAACAATTACACCAAGTGCATCGGGTAAATGCATACGAAAGATATACGAAAAAAAGGCGAGCACGTGCGATAAAAGTTATTTACTCAATTTCTTGCCGATCTTCAATCCTATCTTCCTCTAAGTATTTCTTTATTTCGTATTATCACGTAACAACCATCGTTTCACCGAATATATTTTATTTTAATCCTCCACTACTAATTTCCCGCCTTTAAATCAAAACGAAAATTCACAGAACGAAAAACTGTCATCAGCTAGTGGCGAAAATAAACGGCGAAGATGGCGAAAGATGAGGAAAGAAACGAGCATCAGCGCCAATATCAGCGCGGGAGCAGGAATCTGCTTTTTGTAATGGCGGGATGTGGCTCTTTTTGGCCTTTCAGCCGGTGGCTTTCAGAGCCTTCCAGCGTGGCAGATAATGAACGAGCACCCTCGCACACCACCGCTGCAAACTCTGTCTTTCTATCCCTCTCTCGCGAGTCGACTCTCCGCTACTACAACCGTAACTATCCCTCTTTGCCTCCCTGGTTCCCTACGGCCACCCTCGCTCGATTCACCTTCTCGGCCAACGATGTCAACAGGTGGGCAACGCGGATGCGACCTAACCAACGGGCCTGTGTTGGCCTCCTGTCGATTCGATCGACCACGGCCTCCTCTCCATCGGGGCTGTTGACATCCGTCGTCGACGACGACGAGTCGTGTCGTCGCTGCGTTCCACGCAACCGATAGGAAAAAAGTATGCGGCAGGAAATGGCACTCGCGTGACACACAAAAGACGATGGCGGACGATGATACCACGTCTGAAAGAGAAACTTCACGCACTGACTGGCACACAACAGCCTCGAACGACCATCCAGGTAGGCTAAGCTTGCGTCTCTGATAGTAGTTTTCCCTACCGAATTTTCCACAGTCCCGTGATTTCCATGCATACGATGGTTCTGCAATGGCGACATTTGCTTAATACAAGTTTTCTCTTTCCGGAGATTTTCCACTAGTACCTGGCTATTATTACTCTTATTAACTCATAGAACCGATTCGACGAAATCAGCCTCTGATATTGCGTACGTATAGTAAACACATGCATATACATTTCTCGTTAACTAACCAATTAACGAATCACTGCTATATCTAGTTGCCGACGATATTAGACTGATCGTTGGAACTCTGATTTATGGAAGGTTGCGATCTAATCGTTCGTCGTATTTATTGAAGTTTCTTGAACAAAAGCAACAAGTTGAATTTACCACCGATTGGCTTGGAATATCAAGTCAGATTGCGAAGTGTTCCGCGATTTCTTGCACTAAGAATAGATTTTGAGCCACAAAGTTCATCGGTCCGTGGAACTCTGAGGTACGAAGCATGCCGATAATCTTTCGCCGTCTATACACGCCTGTAGTTTTCTTACATCGGCCACAATAAGTCCATGTCAATAAACTTTTCAACGCTTCTTTCAGCCAGATTAGATTCCGCGGCGGTGCCGCCCTCGACATTCGCCAATGGTAATCCAATAAACACACTTAAGAAGCGATATCGATCGATGATCGAGACATTATCGCGTGATCGGATCGCGGCAGCAAGGCACGAAGGTCTTATCGGAACACGATGGCAGAGACGGTGCAGAGACTGGTCTACCGACGCCATCGACAGGGATAACGATAAGGTGTTTTTCAGAGCGAATCAGCGTTAATGGATGTTTTCACGCGAGCTCGCGCGCGAAGCTGCATCGCGTTGTAGATAAGTTGCACATCGCGGAATATTGACAGACATCGCATCTCTCCACTTTTAATTCGCATCATCCGCGACTATACCCGTGCCCCGCAACTCGGCTCACCCCCTATCTTTCTCTTGCTCTTGTCGATAGTCGCTTGGCTGCTCTGCTTTCTCTCTTACACGCTGGAAAGCTTTCACTGATGCGCTCCTTCGTCTTCCTCGCTTTCTGCAACGATATCAGGGAGTAGACCGATACCCTCGCGGTGATCTCTGGGACAAGACAACAATGCAATCTGCACTGTCCGGGCGTTCGATCGTTGGAAAACACACTCCTTATCAAATTGCGTTGCTACGAGGCCGAACGAAAACCACCGTTAATCCACGAAAAAGTTCTCCGTCTCGCGAGATCTCTCGAATCGACCATGAGGGGCCCCGGTGGACCTGATCGAATGGCGTTTTACAGCCTTTAAACCAGGAATCCGATCTTAAGAAAGGCTTCAAGGTTAAGAAACACGTATACCACTTCGTTCACGGAGCAACGGAATTGTGCGGTTTGGTACTGTATGAAAAACTCTTTTTCGAATCGGCTGGTAGCTGTTATTTTCCGTTCACCTTCGATGAAAATAGAAGAAAGTCGGAGAAGGAGAGAAAATTTTTAAGTGCATGGACGAACGGCGCGGCGATTTTATTCAAAATGGCCTACGAGCTGTTGGCCGTCGATAGGATATCAGTTGATGGTCAGCCGGACGGAGATAGCGGTAATGAGCGACGAGAGGAAAGTTCCCATCGGGCGAATAACCAGTAAAAGGAGTCGCGGGAGAGAGAGGGGGGAGAGAGAGAGAAAGAAGGAAAGCAAGGGAGACCGGATGATGGACTGATTACGCTCCACGGCCGAGATAGCAGCTCGATAGAAGAGAACTTCTACGAATTCCAAATTCACTTCCCGAAGCGTTCATTTCCGGCGCTCGCCAATGCTGTTTAGAGGCTTGATACCACGCTAAGGAATTCGGAGCGAAAAATTGGACTTGATGGAATAATTTATGAAAAATATGCATAAGCTTCTCTGATTGCGCTACATTACACCGATCTATTACGAATTAAATCTAACACGGTAAAGAGTGGCATTAAGGCCTCTTTCTAAATTCTTGACTAGAAATGAAAAAGTCAACGACCACACGATTACGAAAACTGTAAAAAATAAAGTCATTAACGATCGATATCTACGGTTAAATTCGAAAATTAAAACAGTATCGGGCGCTAAAATGTTGAACAGAATCGGGCGTTAAAGTCTTAACAGAATCACTGACAAGAAAATATTCAAAGGATAAGTGAAAGAAGCATTGGAAACAAAGGTTCGTGCGGCGGTGGCAAGGAGAAAAACTCGAGAGGCTTGGAATTTGAGGAAAAATAAGGACATCTAAATTAATAATCAATATCGATCATAAGACACGAACACAAGATTTAGACAGCGAAGAAAGGCGAACAACCCGGAATGAAAGCACGAAAAGCTCGTGCATTATTGCGAGATGATGTGACGCGATGCTCGGATCGCGCCCTCGTCCGACAAAGAAGCCTCAAACCGTATCAAACGAGTCGGCGGCGGTGCGGCATTGAAGTGGGCGCGCGGAAGGGTTGGGATAGGCGCGTGGACAAACGAAGGATACAACAAAGGATCCGGGCGCAGGGAGGCAGAACGATAAAGGGAGACAGAACGATCCTGCCGAAAGTTAAAAGGGAATCCATCCATAAATAAGCGCGGCTCTCTACGGGGTTTGCCTTGGCGAGCCGTGGAACGGCCACGGATCAGCGCGCGATCTCCAACGGAATAATAATGCGGGTAAAATAAAACCGGCCTCCCCCTCGAACACTCAGACAGGCTTACGCACCGAGTCTGAACACACGCATCAACGTTGGATAGCGTACGTGTAAGCTGTGTGCACACCGAGAACCCATATAATACCCCCATAGAGAGATGGGAAGATCAAACACTGAAATTACAGCATTGTGAGCATTCTTCTTGCGGCCACTCTTCTTCTTCTTCTCCTTCTTCTCCTCCTTCTTCTTCTTCTTTTTCTTCTACTCCTCCTCTGCTTCTTCTTCTTCTCCTTCTACTACTTCGAGTTTGTGCTTACCGATAACGGTCATCCTCCTCTTTCTTTCTATCTTTCTGTCTCAGTCACACACACGGCGAACAACGTTTTACTTTCTTCTCGCTCCTCTTCGTTCTTTGCCTATCGCCCCTCGCCCTTGTTCGCATAAACACACACTTGCCGTGCCTGCATAAGGCTCCCTTTATTATCAAAACCCGGATCGCGTGCATATTGCATCGGTGCACCGAGAGAAGACCGCGCTGCTCTCGACCAAACCGACCGGCCGCTCTCTCTGTTGCATCTATCCGTGTACATCGAAGTCGTAGCTGTAGCAACGCTCGTTTACTCCTCCTCCTTCTTGTTCCTCCTCTTTTCATGGGGCGAGTCCTCCTTCTAAAGGACCTGCCTTGTCCTGGACGATCACCGCGAGATCACCAGCTATAGAACACATTTGGCAACGATAGCTCGATGAGGCGACCGTGACGCCATGGAAATTACCGTCTCCACCTATCCAACCCAGCAACATAGGAATAAATATATCATAGCTATACGAGCGCAGATTTTCTTCTTCGAATCAGATATGGGTAACAGGTGCAACCAGGAGGGACAAAGTATCGATTTCTCGAACGTGGATGGGATTTAAAATAAATATGTACTGCATTTGTCTTTGAAGCTAAGAGCGTACAAAAGGACGAGAAACGTGTATCATCGGCTACATAAGCAAAGCGAGATCAACGTATTTATCTTAAGTAGCTACAAAAGAAGGACGAGAAAACGAGAACAATCCAGAGAGTGAATCGAATTTAATTCATTCCGATTTAAATCAGAATGCAACGTTGCGTTAAATGGAACATTTCTATATTTTTTCGATCGATTTACATTATCGAAATCAAGTCTTCCGACATCGTGTCGAATAAAATATAATCCATTTCAAACCAGAAGAAAGCAAATAGACAGACTGTTTTACGTTTTTGAAACATCGAAGACGCAAGCAATTTGAAGCAGATAAAACGTAATTCGTTGGAAGCCAGAAGGCAGCAAACGAACAACGCCGGTTAATTTCCAAACATAGAGAGAGAATAAAACTCGGGGTAGGCCGGATATCTCGAGGCATTCCTTCCCTTATCCGTGACGCCGCTGGATCCTGACGCGAGCGACCGTTTCTTTTCAGGCTCCGGTCACTTATGGCGATTTAACGGATTTAACGACCACACCTGTACCGCTGTGCTTCTCCTCCTGGTCCCTTTTCCGTGTAGCGACGCCGTCCGATAAGAATCGGGCCGAACTGTGAGAATCGACGACGACGACCAAGAGCCAGCTACAACCATTCGAGAGATCGATCGCTTCTCGTCGTACCCGACGACGACCAAGACGACGACGGCGAAGGCACACGGAGGCGCGTTTCCATCTCGCGGAATGCATTAAGCCGGACGTCGTCCTCGCGAATGGAACCAAGTGAGCGGCACGCAGACGATTTTTAACCAGATAGGATTCTGCCTCCACCTCCTCCTCATCTTCCCCACCCATTCGACCTGCTGTCCCGTCTCTTTCCTGCAACCGTCGAAGAACTCCCGCACATACGAGGAGGCGCATAAAGTGAATGCATACACGGCTGTACCAAGAGAAAGAATAAACGCGGCCCGACAGGGTCGGATCGGAAGGGAAAGAAGGTAGTCTATATTCTGAGATATCTTTCTTCCTTTGAGCCTGATTTGTTCGTTTGAATTTGCACGGTTCGAGATTTTTGGAAAAGAGAAATCGAATTTAAGACGATAGATAAATAGAAGACTTTTGCACATTTTGTTCGATTTAAAGTATCGTTAATTGAAAGGTGCTGTACGAATTGAGAGTTACATAGCAAATTTATAAAATTAGTTGTACTTTTACTTTCACTTTTTTAATTTGTAGAACACTCGGAATCTTCACTATATACGCGTGGGGGAATATCATAAAACTAGACAAAATATTATATGCTAACGAGTTTAAAAAATATTCGCGATACGATCAATTGTTGGACGCTATGGCCGAGCCAGATTCGATTAATCCACTCCTGGTCGACAAACGACGACAGACCTACGGATATCCGTCCGTTGAACATGTGGACTGTGTCTGCCCCGAGGGGGTTGAGGCAGCGCCACTGAGGGGGTTGCCCCGTCGAAGAGAAAGAAAGAAAGAGAGAGCAACCCCAGACGATGCGGAGACTGATAAAACTACGAATGATAACGCTGTCCCCGACTCGGTTGCCCTCTGCCCGCGCCCACAGTCCGTCTGTTTCTGACTATCCGCGATAATCTGGTGCTTCCGCATGCGGCGAAACAGTTTCGACCGTAAAGCTGATCCTTTCGCGCGGAAAACACTTCTGACTTTCAATCGAACCAACTTGCTACGATAAGCTACCTCCAATTCCGAATATTCGTCCTTGTTTCTATATATTATGCAAAATTATGAGAAAACGTTATCTACGAAAAAATGTTTACGAAAATATTGTTACAAACGGAAGACGGAGCTTTTATATGACTTTTCAAAACGAATGTGTAAAATAGATTCGATTACTAAAGAAATTTTTAAAGGTTCCAATAACGGTGCTATAGAGCTGGGAAGATAATAATTTATTTATTACCAAACTCGCTACTATCATACAAGAAAATTAATAGCACCGGTAACTTATAAAAGTTACAATGCCTATCTTCCTCATTTACAAATAACCAAGATTATACAAAGATCTCAGTGATCGTTTAATCTGCTCGTTCGCTCTTAGGGAATTCTAACTATGATTACACTATTATCTAACGATCACATATATCGAGGCCTAAACTTCCTCGAGTCCCTAACCACTCGATCGCGTTGATCCTTGAACCAGGGAACCCAGCACGTCCGATAAGCTAAAGTATCATCACCAGTCCCACGATATTCAGTTTCGATACGCGTTTACGCGTCAACACCAATAAACGTAGCGAAACGTCAACGAGAGAGGGGCAACAGCCAGTCCATCGATACGCGACCGATTGCCACAGCAAAAGATTTTCCCCTAGACCACGGGGCACAGGGTAGATCGTTATCGATTCCTGTGACCAAGATCGCAGCCCCGAATCAAAGCGGTTAGCAGCGGGTTACAAGCATACCGTACGCCACGAACGAAGAGAGCAACGTGTAAAGGTGCGCGATGCTCGCAGCTCGGGGGACGTGCATCTTCTTATGGCCGACGAGAAGACAGTAGTCCTTTCTCGTGAGAGATTCGCGGCCGATAACGAGCGTCCCGTTCGCTTCGTATATCGCTAGAGCTCTCTCGCTTCAAAACCCTTCGACTACCTGGTATTCGCGTTAGCGCAAACTCAACATACTCGCTGCCCTACAGAGGCAGAAAACTTTTCAAACGCGTTCGCGTGTTCGTTCGAATCAACTACTTGAAGACGTGAGACACAGTGTAACGCGTCTTTTATCGGAACAATTAAATTATATGGAATCTTATGAGAGTAGGTACATTGCGTGTATATTTGTATATACGTATATATGTATTAGATTTTTCGAAAAGTATCTTTCTTTCGCAAACGTGTTTTTTACAACAGCGCATCTTCATACAAAGGTGAAACCAAGTCTGTGAAATGTCGCGGTGTTTATCTCAACAGAACAAAATGAATCGTACGTAATTCGACAAAATAATATAAAACAAAAAATGTTGTGCGTCCATTATTTCCTTATAAAACGAAAGAAACTTTTCGGACAACCTAATATATTGTAGTTCATTAAATGTTTCATTTGTCAAAACAATTAAATAGTACGTAGAGGTGAAAAGTGTAAGTCGTATTAAAGTTAAAAAATCGCAGCAAGATTATTGAAACCTTTAAAAATTATTATTTCGTGTAAAACGTTACACCATAAGGAATTACGAGGAGAATTCAATTCGTCTTTAACTTTCCACTAGGATTTAATGCATTATCGTTAATTTATTACGTTTCTATAATTGCTATGAAAATACAAAATTCTGATTGATCGTTCCTATAATCCAGTAATAATTCAATATTTATGTACAGTATTATATACAGATAATATATATACGTATATCATACGTATACATATACTTTATTTTACATTTTATTTACACTTTAGTTAAGAACTAAAAACTTCCAAATACACGGTGTTTCGTTGCATCGGAGCAGCGATACGAGAATACCAAGAGAGAGCGCAGCCGCAACATCGCAGCGGCTGCTTGCCGTTGATTCTCGCACTCTTTCTGTTAGCGTTAGGCTACGCTCTCGACACGCTTGCCGATATCAGCCGATAAGATCGAGCCTGCATGTCGATGCCGGCTGGAGAAGCGACGAGAGGCGCGGATATGCTCGCAGCAACGGATCGCGGAGCACGGGGTCTGCGAGAGAGGTGAGGCGGCCAGCTAAGAAAGAAGCCCAGGTAACACGGTCGCGCGATCGACGAACGCGACGTGGGACGCGCAGCTGACACCTCTATACAAGCGCCAACGTTCCACCTAATTAACGCCGCGACCGCGTGCAACGCCGTTGTCAAAATAACACGGCGATCGGTCTTGCCGATCGACACTGACTCGTACCATTAACGCTGTTATCGGGTTAGATCAATTAGAGGGCTGGGAGCGTTCCATGCTTTCCTTCTCTTCAGGGAGGCGAACGAAAAGAAAAACGCGCCACTTGCGAAACCGATCGATGGAACGAAGAAGGAGTGCATCGAACGCCTCTCTATGTAAATAAGCCGTTTCTTTTTCCTGCTAGGATCAACGAAGTGTTGGCTGACACCTTCAACTGCAAGTTTGCTGACGACACTTTATTTATTTGGGTCAGCGCATTTCTCGCATTGTTTTGCTCCTTTTTTTAAGAGGTCGTAAGAGTCAAACTTCTGAGCTTAGACGCTATTAATATTAAGTCGAAGCTGAAGGTTCGATTATGTGATCTGCGCTTGGTAAATCTTACGAGAAGTGGCGGGAACAGTAGTCATCTCTTACACGAGCAGAAAAACGCGTCTTACTAGGCATACTTTCGATGCAACAAAGTCGCACAGTCCAAACTCTGCTGCTTGTACTGTAATTATATGATCTACTTATTAATTCTTTCATCGATACGGGCGACTTCTCAACTATGTAGAAAATCACTATCAGTTAAGGAACCAATTTCTGGAAAATTGACATGGATCACTTACAGCTGAAGATATTGACATTTTAAACGATAACGCTTTATAATATCGTGTTCCTCGTTTGTATTTACTACGTTTTGTTCAACAAACTGCGAAGATATTGCGTGAAATTAAAATGTCCAGAGACCGAACAAATTGCTTTCTTTCTTCGTCGAATCGAACAGGAGAATAGTCCTGACAACTCGTCTATCAAATCTCAACTCATCTATCTAAACAGCAAGCTGATAAATTCTCAAATCCTTTCACGTCAAATACGCGTTAAATACGCGCGAAAGTCATTCAGAGTCGTCAGAACCAGGAATCATCCTATTCTCCTGACTCGCTGGTAGCGAGCTCGCTCGACAGGCACGGCAATTTGTCTTTTCCTCCTTCGAGGGAACCTAATATCAATTTCTCAGCAAAGACTGATTACGTTGAACCCACGCGATCGGTCTGTTCCTCGTTTCTCGACGCGACACGTCATTCGAAGCTCGTCGAACAGCGCTGTTTAAAGTGCGAACACGTGGGTGGCTACGGCGGCCGGAGTAACGAGAAGGGAACCAGGAGAGGAGGTAAGAGAAACGAGAAAGAGGACGAGAAGGAGGAGCCCGGCGCGAGAAAGACGAACGAAGAAGGAGGACATTTAAGAAAGATTGAGGAGCGGCATCGCCTCATTCCACCTTCTTATCTATGCATCTCAAAGAGAGAATTCGTGTGCGTACGCATGTACAGTCACCCACGGAAGTCTTTATATGCTTTATAAAAGATGCATTTTTATTTAAATAAGACGTATACTATTATCCAGAAGCGTTTGACACCTGTTAATTCCTTCAATCGTCCTTAGTTCAAACGTTATTCTTAAGGTTCCAAAGCTGGATTTACATTTCGTAATAGAAAATACCCTCTGCAATCAAATAATCGAACTTTCATTCTATCAAAAGTGAAAATAAAATTGTTGCTTACAATAAAAAGAAAAGAAGAAACACGCACGTGAAGAAATCATGGAAAAAGAGCTTGTTTTAGATTTTATACCAGAAAACATTCTCCACGATCAAATAATTGAACTCCCGTTCCATCAAAAGCGAAGATAAAATCTCCTCGTACATCCAAGACTCCAGATTCCCGTTTCACCAAGAACAATCTACGGAACAATTTCGCCAACGACTCTATCGGAACAACACATCGACCTTAACAAGCGAATCTCGACCACACGACACGCCGGGAACACAGGAAGACGGAGAGATTCGACGCGAGATCAGAAGGGGGTTGAATTATGAGGACAAACGAAGAACAGAATCGCGTGACGACAATTATCGCGAGGCTAGCTTAGCTGTAAGACGGAGGAGCGACAATCTCTGTGGTACAACGGTGACTGACAACGAACCAGAGACTCAACTTATGTCGAGGACCTAGGTTGGAACGTGGCAAAACGAGGAGGGGACAGGGAAAGGAGTTTGTACTGTGCTTAAGGTGTTTGCCGAGCAAATACGAGGCGGGCAATTAGGTCTCTTCAGACACGGCGGCGCGCGTGCCGTTGTTTGTCCGGCTAAACAAGATATTATTACGGGCGGCGTGCACTCGAGACGAGACACGAGCTCGGATCTTGTTCCCGCCAACTTTCTGGTATCGCTTCTGGAAACAAATAAGAGGCCTGACCGTGTTACGATGCTCACGAGTCTCTTAAACTTCACATAGAACTTGTCGTGTCAGTGGAACGACGTGATTTCATCATAGACTATTTCTGTATGTACAAGCAGGCCTGTGTGAAACGTGCGATCTGATAGCTGTAATTATTTGGTAACTTAGTTTTTCGTTCTACGATCGCTTAAGACTCGTAGCATAACTCGATAAATTAGCGTTTTAAATATATATGTCGGGTTATGGTTGGAATTTTGGGCGCGTAACAACTCTTCACGTGAATTAACCATTGTTTTACACAACCGAGATTATATTTGCACGTATACACAAGTCTACTACAAAGATTAACAAATAATAAGTCTAGTGAATAATAAGCTTAACAAATAATAAGTTAGTGGATAATAAGTTGAACGAATAATAAGTCTAACAAATAATAAGTCTAATGAATAATAAGTTTAACGAATAGTAAGTTCAATGAATAGTATGATTTACGAACAATAAGTTTAATGAACGCTATTAACAATATTTTTGAGTTCAAACGAATCCACGGGCAACGGGATAACTCTTTACTACGCGTAGACTGATCTTAAGCACAGAAATACGATGGTTGAAAACTCGACGTGTCACTCTCCAAAGCAGTCGCAAGAATGCCAGCCTCGTCGAGATTTTTCTCGCTGTACGATTGCATTTGTTTTTCTATATCCGTTGGGAAGCATCGAGAAGGTTTCAAACGCCGTTGCTAGGCAGACTCGTTGTAAGCATCGAGAAAGTTCCAAACGCCGTTGTTAGGCAGTTTCTGCCTGGAGTTTGATTAGTAATACAATGTATGATCCATTGTATCACACGTGGCTAGGCCCGCTCCCGAGGCCGCATGCCGCCACAACCACATTTCTCGGAAAACCCATACAACCACTCCAGACCTCCGTTAGGCAAAATGTACATCCCGTGACCGTGGCTACGTTCAGCCACCAATTGTCACCTCGAACCCAATCTCGCTATCACAAATCTCGAACAATTACAGCTATGATAAAATCCAGGCTAGAGTACTAGAGGATGTTCCCAAAATTTCCAAAGAACGGCTTCGGCTTTCCTTTCATCTCCGACATATATATATATAGGATTAGAATAAAACACGACGTCATCTTCTTGCTACAAATTCCATTATTTTCTCTTCCATTCTAACTGCTCGTTCCACGCGGCAAACCACCGTCGTTGCGAACGATTGTAAAAACCTGATACTTGACATACAGTCAGAGTTGCACATTGACATTACAATGTTATTCGCGATACAGCCTTGTTAATGACAACCATTCCTAATAACTCGTTCGAAAAGACTTTGCAAAGACTCTCAGTATAAAACGAGAACACGTTATTCGATTATACCTAAGAAGAATCGGCGTTGCGATTTATCGGTGTTCCATCAAAATTTCAACGATAGTTGGACGAATCTTAAAGTCTTTGTCATTTTCACGAACGAAACCAGCGTGGAAAAGGGAGAAAAGTAAATTGTTCGCGTGCATTGTATCGAGAGAACGGAAAGAAAAAGATGGTACGGACGCGTTTATTCGGTCGGACGTCGTTCGTTCGTGGTTTAATTGCCATCGAAAGGTCGTCCTTAATTTTACGTTATCTCGATCGAGAGAATTTCGAGGCCGGTACTGCCACGAAATGACCGAGGCGCCACTCTTATCTGAAGAGGCACGGATAAGCCCGATGATTGAGGAGAAAAGGAGCACTCGAGATACCTACGGCGTCGGGAACCAAAGAGAGGGGGCCAAAATTGTTGAGAAATGACACACACACGCACCGATACACGCGCAATACAACGCACCCACGTTCAACCCTCTCTCATTAACGCGTACGACGCGTTAACGAATCGGATACGCCTCTCTTGTCGCTAGATTCTCATCTGCAGGTAATCAGCCATCGGTGCATACGAGTTTTCGTGCATACTGTACATTTGATTCCGACCGATTCCACTTTGAAGCTCGACTCGAAACGAGAAACCCTTTGACACGATTCACCTAGTTATACCAACCGCGATATTTCTCTAGATACGCACATCTCGTTCGTCTACGTGGATCGGTTTAAGTGGAATTAAAAAAAAAAAAAAAAAATGAAAAGAAAGGAAAAAAGGCGGACGTTGTCGAAGAGAAGCTATCGCGTGGAAATCGTTCGCGGAATACTCCAGTTGCAAAACCGAGACAATTATCTGATTCGGCCGTAGCGAACAACGAAACAACAACGGCCAAATCGTTCTGACCGAGATCAGATGCGATCTTCTCCGCGGTCTCTCCTCCCCCGCTTCTATATCTCGCCCTTACTATCTATCTCCTTCCGTCTGTTAAACGTAAGAGTGAGAGAGAGAGAAAGAGAGAGACTGGGAGAAGAAGAAACTCTCGTTGTTCCGATCAGTTAACGCTAATGAGCGATATATTTGGAAGACTGGCAAAACTGGCCAGAGCGAACGTTTCATACATGCCTCTCTCGCATGCCACCAAAAACAGTATACTTTAATGCTTCTACTCGGAGCCTCTTTTGTTCGTTTAAATAGCGAACAATAATTTTAATTAAGAATACCACTCGACGTACGTACGTACGTTCGATGCAGAGGATGGTCAAGAGTACCGATGACCTAAAAATCGTTAATTGTCGAACGAGTTATTATCTTTGGCAGACTAATTACCATCTTTAAGCTTTCACCTTGAGACAAGAAAATGGACCATCGCCCGTCTTTCGACTAATTTGTCATTCGAGAGAGAAAAAATTGACAAACTGACTGTGGCAGATGGTTAGAGTCTTTGGTTAAAGACGATCCTCCGCGTTTATACTTGGCTCTGAAATGGCGGCGACGAGGAGACAGTTTTTGCAGCGGACAATTACTACGCAAATACAAGTTTCAACGAGACAAGTGTTACCCGTATTAGGTCTCGTACGTCAATGTGGACACAGACACAGAAGCGAGTGGACGAGCGTGTATCGTGATCAGAGGCGAGAGACGAGCCGGGCACCAGCTACCCTTGCTCCTGACTGTCCGCTTTATCTCAAGACTTGAGAAAACGCAGACGCTTCGTAGCGAGGCTAATCTGCCTGGTATCGGGGCCCTAAAACCGCCGCCAGGAGGCCAGAGACAACGGTAATAGGACAGGGAATCGCGTCTACTGGAATGCTACGCAAACTTTGCTATATACACGAGACGTGGAATAAAACGGAACTCCATCTATCTCTCGCTCTCCCTTGTCCACTGACAATAAGAAACGAAGAATTTGTGAGAGAAACGCGAGGATATTGAGAAATAGATTTGTGGCTTTCCGATAACGACATAGATCGATAGAATTATATCGTACGATATACGCGTATAATAGACACGCGATATATCTGAAATAGAATTGTGTCTTTCTGAAAATGATACGAATTACTGGAATTATATCATTCATATATTTCACAAGTGGGTGATTTAATCTTCGAAAGTCTCGTTTCGAATTTACTGTTACTCGATTCGAGATATTCTTGATCCGCGTAACTTCTACATCGAGCAGATCTTTTCTATCCTTCACTCTCACGCGTTACATTACACGCGAACATCGAAAGAACGCCATAGTATGGAGATGACGAATCTTGCAATAAAATCTGATAACGAGCTATCGTTTGTTACGAGTAGCATATTAGAGAATAAAGAACACATCGAGCAACCTGCAAACTCGATAAGACCTTGCGATCATCCATCCAAATAAATTACAAATAAAAAATCGCTATTAGCGAAATCACTGATACTTAAACGATCGCCCTATCTTCGCGATAAAAAGAACGTACACGAACTCTCGAACCAGTGAGCCAGCACGCGATTAAAGACCGAACAATGCCGGTCCCGAAAGATCCCGTGGATCGCAGGGCAACGATTCGCGTAATTAGAACGGGATCATGGTAGATGATCAGATTTTTCAACGATGCTACCGCGATCGCGACAAAAGAACTCGAGAGATATGGTTCGCTCGCGAACGCAAAACGACAGAGATACCACACGGTGGGGGTTTCGTTGTATTGTTTGAAGCCGCGACCGAGATTATTCATATCCACGCGCGTACGTCGACGGCACACTGTCGATTAGTCGTCGCGATGCTTTTGATCGGCGGATCGTACGAACGTGACGATCGCCAGGTTGAAATCTCCTATCACTGGCTATCAGCTCATTACGCTAATATTCACTCGGAATGCCAGACCGATACGATATCTCGATCGTGCCTCTCGCGATTCGCAAAGGCCTTTTTGCGGCTCTCTCTCTCTCTCTCTCTCTCTCTCTCTCTCTCTCTCTCTCTCTCTCTCTCTCTCTCTCTCTCTCTCTCTCTCTTTCTCCCTGTGTACGTGTAACCGTTGCATACGAACACACGTTGTGCCATTTTTGGAGCTGGTTGTGTTTCACCCATTCCCAATACCGAGCACTTTCGCGAAATCATATCCGCATTTGCGATCACGTCACGGCTTATCGACTCGATTTCGTTTCGAACACGATACACGACCTCCTGCTCCGAGTAGTTTAAACGCTTTTCAAACAGATGTTCCTGCTCGTGATTCTGCCCGCTGTTTCGGTATCCCGCGTTGAGTGCGAGTTACGCCAGCCAAATTCAATTATATTGGCCGTAGTGTTGCAACCTGAATTCGTGAGATACGAGCGTATAAAGAAGAAGAAATTAAGAATCGTAAATTCTCTCGGGGATTGTTAAACGGCTGCACGTTCCGCGTTACATTCCTAATTTAACGGCTAACCCCCGAAAACAGTAGAGGAGAGAAGAAAGACAGAGAGAGGCTCGACGCGAGCTCTTCACTTAACACGAAACACATGTCGGCCGCATCAAGCATGTTCCCACCACGAATCTATTAAACCTTATCGAGGGTAGACTATCAAAAAATTCTCGGAACAAACGCGCCCGGTCACGAGGCTTGAATACAACGATGAAAAGAAGAGGGTGGGAGGGAGGGAGAGAGAAGAGGAAAGAGCGAAAGGAAGAGAAAGGCAGAACAGGGAAAACGAAAGAGAGGAAGAGATAAAGGAGAAATCAAGGCAAAAGGAAAAAGAGGCCAGTTGTGTGTGTCCAGCATCGGAAGGTACATCGCGGTTATCGGCGTAAAGCCGCGTTTACACGCGTGTAAAGCTGGTACGAAGGCTGGTTGACACCGTAGCGGAGAGGGCCAGCGGAAGGAAGGCTCGGGAAGGAGGCCTAACACACGCGGACGGGATAAGGGAGAGAAGAGGAGAACTCGCAGACACCATTCCAACGATGCCAGGGCCGTGTCGTAACAGGCTGGAGTGACACCACAATGCGGTGTAGCAATTTGTAGGCTCGCCCTTCGTCCTTCCTCCCCTGGTGTCTCTCTGGTGCCGCACAGCCTCCAGCAGCCGCCTCTTCCTCCGCTGTATTTATGAGCTGAGTCGAGAGAACGCCTGTATCGGTTCCTCTCGCGCCGCGGTTAAGGCAGGAAGGACGATGCAGGGCGCACGAAACGAGTACACACACGGCCTTCTTCCTCTTCTTCTTCTCTCCTTGCGAGCAACCGAACCCGCGCCGTGCGCCGATCGACGACGAACGTATATACCAACGAAGCAAGAAGACGAGGAGGAAGAAGGGGAGAAGAAAAGGAAGAAGAAACGCGAGTGAAAGAAGAACAGACGTAACTATAGTAAAAGGAAGATAAAACGAGGGGGAGGGAGAACGAGATAGAGAAAAGGAAAAGGGTGATGAACAGAGAAGGCGGGTTGAACGGAGGAGGATCGAGAGAAGAGAAGGGCTAACTAGACGAGATCAACGCCGCGATAGTTGTCTCTCGTGCGTTTCTTCGCAAAGAGGACACGAGGGGAGGGAGAAGGAAAAAGAAGGTGGACCGATGGCGAGGAAAGACTCGACGAGGTGGAACAAGTTGGCGAACAGGGGAAAACAAGAGGGATAGAGAACACAAGGGGAGAGACATTTGCGGCGGTTGTGGATTCATGCGTTTGCGCGGAATAAGGGACCCAGGCGAGGAAGATAAGGGACGCTGATGGACCTTCCTCTTCTCTTTGCTTCTTCTTGTCTCTTTCTTCTTCCTTCTTGCTTCTTCGTTCGCCTTTTCTCGTCTTCTTCTTCTTCTTTCCCTTGCTTTCCTGCCATCCACGTATCCACACGTACATACAGACAAACGTATATGTACGTGTAACACGTACAGCGTTCTTCTTGCTTCTCCGTCTTTTCGTCTTCGCCGTTTGCTTCCTCTAGTTCTTCTTCCTCTTCCCTTTCACGTCACCCGCTCATTGCACACACCAGCGGCCGATCGACACTGATAGCCGCAACGACTGTTCGCGGGTAACCGGCCACGACGGAATTTGCGACTTCGCTTTTGTGCCTTCCTTCAGGATCCGGTCAGGGAGGGAAGCGTGCCCCTTTGTAACCGATAGATTCGAGCACGAGATTTCGGGAATCTTCACCCGGCCAATTGAATTCCTTTCCTGCCCTGGCTATAACCGATTCCGAGAAACGTAATTAACCGTTCCGCGTTCGACCGCTCTCTCTCCTTTTTTCTTTCTCCTCCACACAAGCTGTCTTTATATAAATCGTACGGAACACGGTGGCAGGTGGTATCCGATCGTTACGCTCGTATCTTCTGCTTATTTCTATCTTCTCTTCAGACATTTTCAAATACTCCCACCATTTAACATTTAAGCGATGCTTTAGGATCTTGAATCGGCTCAAATCTTACAAACTTTCTTATAATTTCGTTCTTAACGCTTCTCGTACGTAGCCCCCCTTTTTTCATTATCACTGCGCATAACTCTGTTTGTTTTAACAGTTTTTTATTTGCCAGTGAAAATTGTACAAAATAGATACAGTTGAATTTTGTATAAAAACTACTATTTTACATGTCGGAGATAAAAGAACATCGGGATTTCCCGGCTGGAATGTTGGGAAAAACCCCAATACCCTAGTCCAGACTTTTACTATAGCTACACTTAAGTAATAAAAATAAGAAATAGTTCTAATGTTTCAATCTGGCCTTTATGACGATGGGTTCGGGCTCAAAGTGACATAGCGGGTCACTAGATGTAGCCACGGTCACGGGAGGGACGTGTACCTGACAAAGGTATGGAATGATTATATGGCCCTCATTAAGAACAAAGGTTGATCCGAGAAGTGAGGACAGGAGTATATAAGGGCAGTTTCATTTGGATCGGGGGCTAGAGAAGTAGAGAGTAAGTTAGTCATTGTACGAATTACTGATTGAGTTACTCGAATCGTGTATTACGTTGATACTCGTCCTCCCGTGAACCGTGGATTCGTTATCGAACCTGAATCCGTGATTACTATCATCTCGACCATCCTATCGCCGCTATTACTCATAGCCACTTGTAGTGTCCACATTTGTACCAATAAACCTTAGCTACATCCGCGATGGTAAAGTAAAGTTCATTGAACGCCCCGCAAGTCCACCCTGACTCCGACATACATGTAACATCATTTTACATGAATAACAATCTTTGACAAAGCTGAGACGAAACCTGCAATACGAAACACAGTAGCAAGGCAAACTGATAAGCGGATTCAACAAATCCCAATCGCACGAAGGTACACAGACGGAAACGCCGTGTAGAAAAGAAAAAGAGGCGAGGAAAACGTTAAAAGATGAATATCACCATCGAGAAGAGACAACAGCACAATCTGCTGAAAAGGATTAATAAGTGAAGGATTCGATATTTAACGTTTCGACGACGATTACAGCAGGAACTTGAAGAACGCGGCAATCGAACCGTACGAAACGATCCTCCCCCAGAATGGTTTTAACCCCCGTGTCCAGGCGAAACGAGCCGATGCTGCGCACAGATATTACTTACGGGCAACACGATTCAATAAAACATCGTATAAAATCATTGGTTATTAATTTGACGGCTACGCTCGACGGGGGGTGATTGCTGCCTCTCCACGGGGTGCCTTTTATCCCTGGCATCGTCGATTACCGCCGCGATACAAGCGGAGATCCAGCCTTCTCCTGTACCTTGCCACGAAGAGGATTCGGTATCTCGCGACGTTGCTTTTTCAACGAAAAATAATCGAGATATTAAGGAAGGCAGGTGATAGCGTTTCGACCTGTTCACACCTCGCGGTGTAAAGCAGATTCAACGGAAGCGAACGCTGAAAGTGAGAAATAATTTTCACGCTAACATTTATTACCTTCGCGCGATTCAATTCAGAATTCGATATATTTCTCGTACGACTGTCCCTTGTACTATCAACATCTGTTTCGTTTCTCGTAGAAAAGGTATAGAATCGCGTATTTGAAAAATGTGTTCATCCCGTAATTGGTATGGTGATTGTTTTAGTCAGGTAGACAATATGTTCAAAAACTTACAGATAAGTGGAAATATAAAAGATGTATTATTGCAGGATCTTATAATACAATTAGTTTATTTACAATAAATGGATTAAACTGATGTTGGTTAAACAGAAAACGATGGTTTTTTAATGTGAACTAATCACAATAACGTATTATAATTAAGACAACCAGATAGCTAATTTGCAACTCTCGTCACCACGGATCCAACGCTCTCTCGACAACGTTAGTGTCACGTAGGAGACACAAGAAATCACGAAACCGATAGATCGCCGGTGATCTCCTCGCGTTGCAGTTTGAACGTTCCACGAATAAGGTGAAGAAATTGAACTTTCTATATGATAATGGGATTTATTATGCAAATCCAACAGAGTGACGATTCAAAGTGTTACAACAGAATGATTCAAAGTGTTACAAAAGATTGGGGCGAGCGCTTATTTTGGAGGGCTTTTATACTGAGATTTTAGTCCCTCTGGAGGGGTTGTCGTCTGGTGTATCTCAAAGACGCCTATCCCGTTGCTATTTGGTTATTGTTTCGATGCCTGTGGTATGCAGAATGTCTAGCCTATCCTATTACTGTTTCTGAGCGGGTGGCCTTCTTGAGCGTGTAACACTAGCATCACTCTCTCGACAACGCAAGTCCCACTCTCTGACTTCTCAACTCACAATGACTGTTAACACGTTGGTCGCCCAGCGTAATTCGGCTAAGTTTCCCGCCGGGACCAAATCCGACTGTCGGTACGCTTTTCGGTTAGAGTATTCCGAGGGATCTCGTGGCAGATATCCCAGATCTTTCATTTAGTCGAGAAGCATATTTCTTGTGAGACGCACATCAGTGATTTTTTCATCGTCAAAATGTTCAGTAAACAGCGTGAAAATATATTTGAAAGTGAGGAGAGTAGTATAGAATAATGGAAAAACTGGTATCGGCAGAAGTGACCAGATGGTCTCATATGCCACTACGATACGGAAAAGCATCAAGTGGTATCGGAAATTAGCATTTACTCTTAGGAACAATTATAGTAAATGCTCATATTGTATACCAAACAGCCACAAACAAAAAAATACGGATAAGAAAATTTCGGGAAATTCTCGTTTCCGAATGGTCCGATGTGGCCTCAGAAAATACGGTGCCCGACAACCATCAGAAAAAACGAAGAAGGTGTCCCACCATTTGGAGATTCGTAAGAATCAGCAGGGCAAGCCTATAAGAAGGATGTGCACCCTCTGTAAGAAGAGGCAAATTGTCGCACGCCAAGAAGCGAGAAAAACGTAGAAAAAAACTAAAACATATTGTTCGAAGTGTCCAAAATCACCCCAAATGTGTTTGGAATGTTTTAACGAATACCATGCAACATAGCATAATGTAATATTTTATCCAGAATATATATTAATAAAAAGTATGGTATAATGTGTTTTTAATATTTTTATGTTGTATATCCTATATATAATATCCTATATTTAATTAACTCGAACAAGAAGAGCGTCACCCATATTTGGTTTACGGGGTCCCCAAGGAAGCATACCCGTCACATAGATATGGGTATCGTGGCGACTAACGTGTTAATTCGTTTTCATCCCTTAGCAACCCCTTGTCTTTTGTCTTAGCCCCACCATACACATGATCCGCAACCGCTTGTTTATGATTCGTCCGATATCTCTTAGGCCTTTCGTCCACGATACTACATTATCGTATGTTGCATCTACTCGTTTTATTTGAAGTTTACCAATGTACATTATCGAGTAGCTGCTAGTACGCAGGATAGCTCGCGACAAACATTTCTCCAATTAACTTTCCATCGACGAATTCCTAATTCGTACTACAATTTACCATCTAATCGTTTCGCGTTACCAATAGAAAATTCAATAACCCTTGCTCTCCATTAAAATTCCGTTAAATCTTAGTTTAATCGTATATTCCATACAGCAAATACAAGAAAAGCAAGAAACCAACGATTCGCCGATCCCTCGGCGATCGAGGCGAATTCTTAGTTCGCAGACGGAAAGAGTTGCTGCAACCAGGAACCAGTAATAACGAGTCGGCGATGACGCACCGATATCCAAAAAGGTAAAACAATTTTCTCTATGCTGCTTGCGAGATATCCCGACGATAAAACTGACTCTTACAACGACAAATTTTTCACGTGTATTCAAGGTAAAGAGGGAATTATGCGAACGAAGAAACCAAAAAGAAAAACGTTCGTACGCGCTTGCTGGATACGAAGAGATAAGAAAAATCGTCTGGTGACGTCAATTATTTTTAATCTATCGCGTTGGTTATCGAGCACGAGGACCGTGCCTCTTCCGCGAAGGACGTATCTCGCCGTATAAGCGTTTAATCGCGCGCGTCCTTTCCGAAATCGGCGAACTTTAGTTGCGCAACCGGCCGACGCGCGTATTTTAAAGTCCTCCGCGACGATAAGCGGCAGATAGGTTAATCTTTAAAGCGATCGCGTTGCACCGTCGCGAATTTCAGGCACGTACGAACGCGGCCGACGAAAAGCCAGGAAATTTGAACAATTTCGTGAAGAATCGTTCTGTAAATACGAAACTATTCAAACGCTAGTATAAAAAATTATTTATTGGAAACAACAATTTATTCGCTCTTTTTCGTAGGAATAGCAGCGGACTGACTATTCATCTAAATTGTCTGTGTTGGATCTCGTACCGGTAATTAAGACAGTAATAAGATGCTAATCTCAAGCTCGTAAAATTTTCTAAATACTCTTATAAACGTTATAAAAGTATGAAGTTGCTTTAGAAGTACGAAACATCGGTCGAAACAGTCTCCGATTAAGTTAAAAATACAAAAAGCGTAGAAACTCTGTCATACAAAAATTTCTAACATCCATTGTCCCACTCGTATTCTTCGAATTATCCATCTCCCAGTCACGTATCCATCTTTCCATTATTCACGTATCCATTATTAACACTTCGACTACCACGTTGGTCACATATCACCGGCCACGGTTTCTCCTGTGACGCCATGGTGGTCATTGATAACCGGAGCGCTTCAGCTTCTTACAATTGTAAAAATTGAATGAAAATTGACAGTTGGAGCATTTTGAATATAACCGACAAATAGAAGATACTTTGAAATAAAAAGTGTGCCCCACTGGACAATTAAACATTTTTATAATAACATCAATAAAAAACAACGAGAAGAAATCTTGTATCTAACAGTGCACTGTGTTAAAACATTTTAAACGTAAATGTGGCTCATCGATACAATCTGAACAATAGATGGTCACCTTTTTCATCCAATTTTTAGCAATTTTTAATCCTAACTGTTTAACCAAACCACTGTACCGTTCGAAGCTGAAGTTACCCTTAAGAACCGGCGCAGAAGCAGCGAGTGAACCAAGAAAGGCCTGCTCGTTCCACGATCGCTCGTTATTAACTCAATTACCGTTGTTCCCAATTAGCAGTCACGCGCGTGGCTCAACGTGCCACACAATAATTACAGGGACATTAACGTCCAGGTGACAAAAAAGTGGTCGAACATCTTTTAGAAACTTGCACGAAAATTACAAAAGGGGAAAAGAAAGAGAAGGATGCGAACAATCGGAGACGAGAGACGACGTTTTAACACGTTGACTGCTGCGTCATCCATATTCGGATGACAGCAAAGTTCCTCATAGGCCCACGTTATCCGTATTCAGGTGACGCTTATTTGACTATTTGCGAAGGATCGTCGTAGGTATTTGAAAAGATTTTCCACAGAAAGTAATAAAACTATTGAATTATTATAAAAGTAATACGAAAATGGTTTATTAATAAAATTATTTAGAATGTAAAACTTTAAAGCATTCTGTACAAAGCTGAGGTTAGTCGGGATAATTTGGACAATAAATTGTCATTTTCTTGAAATTCTCTCGCGTCTTTCATCAGTCCGTTCTTTTATCTGTATAACATAGTTTGCATGTGCGTCTAATGCTTCTTCCGGAATCATTTTTCGACGATATTATGCTGACTCCGTCGAAGATAAGGATTTTTTGTATTTTCAGACAACCCTAATAATTTTGCAGCTAATAATTCTCTAAATTTTCTAATATTTACATCCTTCCTTGTCGCAATTTTGTAAACCGTCAAAGCGTTTACAACAGAAATTCCCAGAAGGAGTTGAATGCCAAGTTTTCGGTACCATTTGATTCCTTTTCTAATTGTGGTGGCATAAGAAACCATTTGGTCGGAATAATCTGTACCACACTCGTGGCCTGAAGGAGATTTCATTGAAAACATTGCGCGGCAGTGAACGTGTTAAGGATAACAAACGTGGTCTCGTCGTGAAATCGCGGAAATATCGCGTAAAGCGTGTTAAAACGGTTGTCTAACTACGAAACAATCATTGAAAATACTCTGCAGACTAAGAACCCTTTGGTAATTAACTGCTTGAGTTACAGTGACTCTCATCGATATCCAGGATTATTCCTATCTATTATTACTAGCAACGATAAACCTGCGATTGAATCACATTCTGTTCTCTTCCCGTAGAAGAGAATAGTTTTCCTGCGTAATATTCGATTAAAAGTCCTGGAGAACTTAGAAACTTTGAAAAAGGCAAAAGATAACAGGAAATGACAAGAATTATGAATTTCCCCGCTGTGACAACCGTTTAAACACACCAATTTACATAAAATATTGCCTTTTACAAAGAAAAAAACATGGATCGCTAAATGATGCTTTTACAGCCGATCCTTAAGTATTTAGAAACTTAGAAAGAGCAAAAATATTGAACGATAGAAAGTAATAAGAATTACGAGTGTTCCCGGCGAGACAGCCGTTTTAACACACTGTGTGCGGCGTGGCGATGAACAGGATGGAAAGAGGAGCGGAGAGGAGAAACACCCGGTTCGACGAGTCGCGGCCACGTGAAAGTGGCCGGCGACTTTCGTGATCGCGGGGGCCACGTGATCCAGCCGCGACACAAGGGCGGCGAGGGACGAAGGATCCCGTCGGAATCGGCACCCGCGATCTCGTCTGGCCTCGATCGGTTTTACGCCGAGATCCAGAAACATATACGTATAAGCCGAGATACGAATTCGTGCAGCCGAACCGATCCCCGTTTTGCCAACTCGATACCATCGACAAAGGTCCTGCGGAGTCGTGGAAGCTTTAATTGGTGGCTGTAAGTAGGTACACGAGTGTCGCGAATCCGCCTGGTTGCGTAAGAGTTCGCCAAAAAGAGATATTGGGAAGCACATTGGGGATGGCGAGTGAAGAAATAGAAAATTAGCTTTACGAAAAAATGACGAAGTGTGTGATGGAAGAGACTTTTAATTTTTTCAAAGTATCGAATACTTCGGATGCGAATTTTTTTCATGGAAAAGCAATTTGGTATGATCATCATTGAGAAAAATATTTCGTGTATTGTTCAAGATATTAATTGGATCGTTACGTGTGTATTTAATCCTTAATTATAGAATTTTTATTTTATTACTATGATCTAATGGAAGATTTTTAAAACCGCAATGTATTTGAATGAAAAACCTTTGATAAACAAATATTAGTGAATAGTTTGAATATAGATGTACGTGTAAGAAAGTTAATGCTGCCTGTTACTGAAATGAAAAAACCATCTCATAAACCTACTTGTTTTTACCATTTCACTTGAATGGAAATGTGTCTGCATATACATACAGTGAATTTCGCTACACACGTCAGCGATCAATTTTAACATCAAACAATTATATCGCACTTTTGTTGTGTAAACTACACGAAGTGTGCTTTTTCTTCTATTGGTATGCACGTGTCTGTGATAAAAGAACTATTAGTGTTGAACATATGAAGAAAAATGTCGTCTTCCAAAATTAAGAATTATAGTTTATAAGAAGTTTGTTTCTTATGAAGAATATACGGTTTGTTTCGCAATAGACGATAGTAATGTCCAGGTTTCTATGTGCCGCAGAATTCCAGAAAAGCAATACAAAACCATTCTAAGTAAAGACGCAATAAGTAGAATACGTTAATAAGACCGAAAACAAATTTACCAACGATGAACCCATATATAATAGTATACATCAAAGATAATATTTGAATATCTATACTTGTAATAAAATGGCGTCAAAATTAATATATAATGGCTTGTGACAGATATGTATCTACTACGTATATATGTAGATATAACAAATTTATCGAAACATATTTCCTAACTTTAATACATTCCGAGACACGTTGACACTTCAACGTATCACAGCATTATATAATAAAATATTAATTCCAATGATCTGTAACGGTATTATATCATTTTCCCTGATTAACGTACAAATGTGAAATGCAATGATTTCTATGACATTGGCGTACGCACGCGGTTCGAGCGCTGCATGTGTGGTCAACCACGTGATCCGCGAGAGCTCGAAAGGTCAGCTGACAACAACCGACCTGTCGAATGACAACTGTTCTCTCCCAATACCAGCTAACCTAACATTCCAATCGATCGAACGAAACAGATACAAAAAAAATACAGAAAAGATCGTGCACATGATTGATTCTCTGCAAAAGAAAGATAATTCAATACCCCTGTAACGTTAAATCTCGATCGAATAACTTCGAAGCTATCTACGTATGTTCCCGCCAGTAAGATATCACGATACAAACGCTGATTGGCTAGACACGTTATGCAGTATCGAGCTCGTTCGAAAAGATATAACCGATAAAAAATGGCGGAAAGAACTGTTGTCTCCGAGAAAGAATTCTAACCGACGCGAATCAGCCGAGACAGTTTGCATGGCACGTAAGCGCCGAGTGGAAACGTGGTCTGACAAGCAAAGACGCCCAATCACCTGTCAAGCAACGTGGTGGCCGGCTTAAAAGCACGCCGTCGAGAAACCCGTTTTTCCGGGTTGCAGACACGATTTAACATGCGTTACGTGAGAAATACGAACACGCGGAACGTAGACGAAAGAAAGCGGCAGAGTCACGGGAGAAATGAAGGAATCGCATATCGGTTACGACTCACGTTTCAGTGGTTTTGGATTGCTCTGCTTGCGGCGTGACATCCTCTGCGTTCTGCCATCACCAAATCAGCGTCGACATGCTTGACATCGTTGCAGGTACGCGCGAGAAGACGAAGTTCGGTCGTCCCAGATCGTCGTAACGTTGTTGACATATAACAAGTGACACAGCACACGAAACGAAAATTTAAGGGTAGACGAAACAGGTTGGTTTATAAGACGACAAAGCCAGGGAGACAAAGAGATAAAAAAGCAACGAACAACGAACACTTCGACAGGCACAAAAATACGATTTTTCCGATCACCGGACAATATACGTCTCTGATAAATGATACTTCCTCATCGATCCCGGATTGTTCTTTTAACCCGCTCTTGTGGTTCCTTCTTACCCTGCGTTCGCAGTCGGTTCTCGCGTTTTTCACGCACAAACGCCGATGAAAAACGTATACACGCACCACGACGTACTCGTACCGCGGCCGCTGTCAGCGAGCAACTAAACAAACGCGATACCAAACAACCCCCACTCCTGCAAATGCAGCGTGACTACGTGCTACTAAGTAGGGGAATCGGTGAGGGGGGAAGCTCCGCCCATTACTCGAGTTCTGCTTTTGAAAGCGGGAAATTTTAAAGATGTGTTTACCGGCTGAGAATGTTTGTCGAGTGTATCAGATGGCGGTAGTGCGTCGATATACATGATATCGATTATCTGAAATTCAAATTAAAGGAATCCGAAAGATCTCCGAAAAATACTGATAAAAGAAGATAAAAATTAAGACAAGCTATATCATTTTTTCAATTATAGAAGGAATTTAATGATTGATGCAAAATATTATATAAATATAAACAAAATACAATCTCAAACGTGATGATCGATTATTGGCATTAATATTGATGATAACTATCGTGGGTTTTATTTTAAAAAGTCTGCTTTATGAATAGCAAATAATTTTTGATGAGAAATAGTTATAACTATTGGTTGGTAACTTGGTAGAAGTTCTCTAGCGACATCTACGGCCGAATAGTATAGTTTTAACACATAATGTAGCTATTCTCATCTGGTAATCAATCTGAAATTTTTTAAATTGGCAACGGTAGATATCAGAGGCATCATGTGTACCGACAAAAATATATTTCGCACTATCTGCTTATACATTTACATGAATCTTAATGTTAGTTAGAATTAAATATAGATATGCATAAATAAAATTTGAATTTCATAATTATGATTTAAAATTGTGATATAATTTTTTCATATCAAGCTACAAATACATGTTGTTGAAAATTATTTTGTTTTAATTAATTTCTTTAATTTGTCATGCTTTCTTATATAATCCTATCCTAACCCTATATAGATACATTAATTCAATTTTTATTTCACAGGTAAAATATTTACAGTTTTATTTTACAGGTAAGATATCATCGTCGATGCTTATTTCCCAAGGTTGAAACTTCCACTCGAGGCATTTTTATCCTCCATATTTATTTGCTTCTTCGGCCGTGGATGAGAAGTATGTATCCTCAATCCGATCCAATTTTTACGTGGCACCGTTTCTTCGAATGTAAACAAGTCAAAGACCAATTATTCCCACTTCTATTACTGCGAAAGAAAAATACGTGCTATTTTCGGTCGTACAACGAGACTGAACTCAGACGATGTACCAAATGTATTCGCAATCGAACTTCGCGATATATCAAACACATCTCCGCTAACAATACGAACACTGTCCTCTATCGAACATACTTTTGACCACGAGTCGCTTACTTTCCATGAAGGGCTATGACCTGTTTAACAGACACGCCCCATGCTTTCAAACCCGTGGATAACATAAAGCAAAAAGCAAACCGAACGCAGTAATAGACACTGTACACTATACGAACATACTTACATAAATCGAAGATTTTTATGCATTTATGGAAAATTTAGAGGTGTAAACATTTATTGGTCAAACTTATCTATAATATTTCCTTACTTATATTTATAAAAGTATGAAATTGCATTAATATTCGCAATCTAAAGATAATACGAAGTTCTATACTGCAACTGTAACGAATACGGAAGATTTCGAAGAACAGAGAAGAAAGAATTAGAAGGTTAAGTCAGAGGCATCGCCAAAAATAGAACGACGAAATTGTCAACAATTGCATTTGTACAACAACAAACTACAAATGTAACGTATAAACGATGAGATATGTAATTGTAATTCTGTCGAAGTGCTGTCTGAAGGTCGGACAAAGGAAAAGACGCCGCAAGGCTAATGGCGAACGCAAGAAATTTAAAAAACAAAAATAGTTACAAGAAGGAACCATCGCAGCAAGACAATCGCAAAAGTAAATGCATATTTTTAATCAATGCGTAATTCTAATTATATGAGCATAATATAGTTTTGCAATCGTATGGAGTAATAATTATTCAATAATTTAGCATACAGTACTGCTGCAACAAAAACACTGATGAAATAGCACGCCCTTAAGTGAACTCAATCGACGGATGCGCGTGTCCGCAGGCGAGCCTTCGTGTTGACGCAAACCGAAGAAAAGCGTTACCTCTATATTTTCAAGCAGAGAATCTCGAACCTTGATAACTCGTATATAGATAAACATCGAGATTCTATGAAAACATTCTCGAGCTTACCAACTTTTCCTTACTACGTGTTACAAAGCAGTCACAAAACAATTAAGTCTGATAGTGCAATTTTATTGTTTGATAAAAATTTTAATTTTGTATACTCATAGATAGATTTCATACATATCAAATAAATTGCATACCAATGTTATTGTGCCGCTACTATAATCCTTGATATAATCCGTGTCACAATAATCTGTGATACTACAGTAGCGATATAAAAATGTAATTTCTATTTGATATTTAAGATTAAGATTTTGAATAAAAAAAATTTTTGAAATTTAATATTTAAAACACGAACCTTGTATCTTTAACCAGTTTCCTACCTAAGCTTTGCATTATTTGTTTTTGGCGTCTTTCTTGACACATACTAAACACTGTGGTTATTTTTGTACGTGCTTTCCTCCTTTGTTTGGTGCACGTTTAAAATGCACGTAACGTGCAACGTTCAATCACTTTAGTCATGTTATTAATTAAAATTGCGAAACAATACGACACGCTATATAATACAAAGATCGGGGAAGGTCGTGCGGTCGGCCTTGAGGCCCTCTACGGAGAAAGTAAGATAGAGGAGATACAAGTCGAATGTTTTGAACGAAATTCGTTCGATACAAGATACACTTTACGCTTGAGGACCCGATTTTTACGAACTTTCGGTTAATCATACCGGATGCTTCTCTGTCACGTTCTCTTACTGACTTAGATATTTATTTTAAAAACAATGTCAGCGATACTTCTGCAGAGTTAACACGAAGCTAGCGATAAAGCATGAACAGAAAACGCACACACGATCATCGATCACGAGTTCGTCGAATGATTCCGTTGTTGTCTATCGTAAACATTGGTAGCCATTCGTCAAATCGACGGGACGCGTGGCTGCTCACGAGAATCGATATAAGTTTATTAAAGACTGTAAAATTATTAAGAGCAACGAATAATACTTATAGTTCAGTTCACTATACGGACACCCGATAAGAGAATGATGAAATACTAACTAAATTTTTTGATAAGGACTTTCGTTATGAAAGAAACAATTAAAGTGATTTACACTCCGTTATTCTTCTAATCTTACCGCGTATTTTCCGATCGTTCATGGGAACCGTTGTCGATTATTCACGGCGACGTAAATAAGCATGGAGCGGGACTATCGAGTGTTCTAATCGTTTTACCAATATAGAGCGCAGTCGAGAACGATAATGCACAGAGAACAGTGAAGATATCAAACGATAAAATCAAATTTACTAAAGACACAAGAACACTAAGAGAAAAGAATTTACATAGTAATATTCCATGCGATTGCTCGCTGTGTGATAAGAAGCTTGTTCAAAAAATAGCGATAAGGAACCAATGGATATACGTAGAAAGTCACATAGAACGTGGTCACATGGAACTGATTCACGATTCTACGCCTTCACCTGTTTCGAACCGACAAAAATCTAAGAATTCGCCCAACGATATCGCTCGTTTCGACGTCTAGTCGACACAGCAGGTCATTCTCTTCTTAATGAATCATTGCATTATGCATTGAATATGCATTAACAAAAATACGCAATTATGTGTGCCCTACACCCAATACGATTAAATGTTAAGCTGCTACGGGAACTCTATTTTCAAAGCCGATTATGACGTACATAGATTGTTTCTTTCAACGGCTTCGACTTCGAACACAGAATAATTTGAATGTCACGAATTCCACTAAGACGACGTTAATTCGTAAAGCCTCTTAAAGAATTGCGTTAAGGGACTTGTAACCCAAGCTTGTTCATTTGTTAAAAGAAGGAAAAGATACTCACGCGTTAAGTTTTAAAAGGAAATTCGTAATTTCAAAATCTTTCGAATTCTTTTTATTTCATTTCAATTTCATTTCGTAAACATGATAGATGATCAGGATTCGACACCATTACTTTGCCAAAGTGAAATATGGTCACATTATAATTGAAATAAATTAATAATCTACGTTTAAACCTCCTTAGCGTCTCAGTAGGTCATGTTATATGAATTATATTAAAGATGATAATAGATATTTTGTATGTTCATAATCTATTTAGCCTATATTACGATTTTCTATGAGACGAAATTTGGAAGTCATAAAAAATCTAAAAGAGCAAGAAGAAGATATATATTTAAAGACAGAATATAATGATTTTCGTAACACGTGGATTTCAAAAGCAGAAAGGAGCCAAATACAATATAATAGATTAATAACGCGCAATAAACATCAGTTGTCAAGTTGTTGTTTGTAAGTTAACTATTTGTTATCTTCTTACGACCCCATTTTGTTTTAGTGCGCAACCGCGATATGTGGGCCACAATATGAACATCGTCTCAGTTTACGGAGATTTCCGCATTTCCAAGAGAGACGTCGTGGAAAATCACTACGCGTTCATAGTAACAGATTTACCAAAGGACAGAAGTTTTTTTCGATGCAACCATTCTATGTAAAAAACTAAAAATGCAATTTCTTGTATCTATGAATGACATCGATTATACAGCATAGTGCTATATACGGTCTTCAAGGCGAATTCTACTACGTTTGCATTCGAAACATCATGAAAAAGAAGAACAAAAGAATATTCGCTAAATATAACATTCAGCGAACGATAAAATTATTCCATTTTCCCTATATGAGCTGTCTTTAAACGATCCGGCTTTAAATAAATACGGCTGCGAATTTCTGCCGATGCAGACATTCAATCAATCAACCAGCCGACCAATTTGTTCGGCAGAGAAGACGCTGCAGAAAAATACAACGGGATAAAGAGAATGATGGAAGAGGAGAAGGGAAAGAAGAGTCAAAGACCAGCACCCGCCCGAGCTGAATTCGAATTAACCAGTCGCAAAGTAGGCGACCGATATATTTACCGGCAGACTGCATCAGAATGCTTCCTCGTTAAAATCCGACCTCCCGACGACTTCGCTTTCCTAGATTTTTCAGTTATTTGCTCTATTCAACCCTCTCCATATACTACGCGTGTATATACATACGTATATTGTTCCTTCAAAACACAAAAAATACTCGAAGAATAAGTTGAGAGAAATCCAGATGCAATAAACCAATAAATGTCAGAGCGGCTGCAGATGCATTGCTGCAGACTTTAGATACGTTGAGGGAGAGTGACATGACAAGGATGCTGAACGGTGAAAACGACATTCCTAGAATCGTAATATATTTTTCCTCGTTTATCTGTAACAACAAAACATCTTCGAGAAGGTCAAAAATGGTAACCGGATACGGAAAAGCTATTAAAAATGAAATCATCGAAGCGTCATACGCGGTTGTTTATAAGAAGGAAATATTTATGCAGCGAGCTTAGAAACTCTCACGTTACAACGGGGCAAAGGGGGGGGGGGAAGTAAGTGTGGCGAAAAGGCAATTCGGAGGCTCGCCGTGGCTTGCGAACGTTCGGTCGCGGCCAGACTACATCGACGAAGAATCGCAGGAAGAGAAAAGGCGAAGAGATAGAAAGAGCGAGTTAGATAACTTCGAAAGGAGGTGTAGGAGGGTTGAAGTTGCATGACGCTTGGTGAGCGCAGCGATACCATGACGTATCGACCGAGCGCGCCACGCAGACTGACGTCATGATCACGGCCTCAGTCAGACCGCGAGCACGTGAACAGCACGCTGGTGATCACGCGGTCGTCGGCTGATAGTACTCCGCTGATTGGTCAACTACGGCGAGCCCCTCCACGCCATTGGTCCGAGTGAAGCGCGCCGCATGATCACACACACAACTAGCACGGCGTGTCGAGCCAACCGACCTGAGAAAGCTTCATTGCATTACCAGACGTTCAACGGTTACGTCCCTTAACCTTTTTTCGCTCGAAATACGGTATACGTGAGACCGCGTTTTCTCATCAACGGGCGAGCCTCTTTAACGTAGAACATACTCACGCCACATTTTCTCTAAAAAATGGATGCTAATCAAACACCTCTTTCACCACCGGCCTCACCCCAATTCAAACACGTAAGTGAACGTTGAATTAAAAGTACCGCCACTGTAGACAGACTAGCTGCCCGCGAAATATGAACGCAGCTGGAAACGGCAACCTGGCCTTGTTTCACGCAATTCATTTTACATCACAATATGTCTTCATTTCTATTCTTATTTCATATCATTTCTATTAATTTTTTCTTTTCTCTCGTATTTTTCTTTGCTTCGTACATTTTTTAAAGATTTTGTAGATTTTCTGTTTATAGTTCTTCTAGTTTATATTTCTCTGATGTAGTTCTTATAATTGAATTCATTATTTAATGCTTAATTAAAAAATTATTTTTTCTTTCCAGATTGAACCAACGATTCAGTCTTCGTTCAGCGTTGCAGCACTTTTGGGAGATAAACTTCTGCAGAAAACGAAGGCTGCTGATATAAACGTGAAGAAAAACGATGACGGAAATGCACGGCCTGGTTTACCTCCAACTCCACAACCTTCTGATTCGGAAGAAGATGAACCTTTCCGAAAAAGGCGATGCGTGGAACAATGTGAATTGGCAAAAGTGAGTATTATGTTATCGATACTAGTAGCCTTCTCAGTATGCATCTTCATTGCAAAATTACCTTTTTTTGATTTTTTCTGCCCGATCGACAGACCACTCCAATGTACATAGACGCATGCGCGCATGCTTTATAGAGTTGTTTTGCAAGATGACCCCATTTATTGCGTGCACATTGCGTGCGTTCACTCGTACACCATTTTTGATGCTTATCCTTCGAGCAAATGGTTTATACCTTCTGATGGTAGTCGTTGCAAAGTAACATTTGAATCCGTATTTTCCGAAATATATAGATGTCTCTTAAACGAATGATAAAAAGCCTGAGCTTGTTATATTTTCACTTCTTTTTAATTTTTTCTACATAATAACGTAGAAAATATAAATACAATATTTTTTCGATCTATCTAACAAATTTTTGTTAATCTAATTATCTAAAGAAAAGAATGAATTGTTACAAATTTGTATTTTTTTAAATAGTTACTCTTAGACGGTACGCCACCACCAAGTCCAGAACCAGCCCGTGTTTCGGTGATAATGCGTGCCAATCGAGATGGTACCTACAGTCCTGCCAACTTGATACCAAAGATTACCACGATATGCTCACAATCAGTTCCACATGATCCACAGCATATCTCCAGTTCACAGTCCGAATCGACTACGCGGCAAAGTACAACGGAGCCGGAGAACATACTGAAGAGTCTCAAATTCAAAATGAGTTTGCGGAAAGAAGAGATTATTGTAAATAATAAAAATACGGACCGCGAGACTGTACAACCAAAATTACATCCTCTAGCACCAAAACCTGCGCCGATTATGGTAACCGGACTTTTAGGATCGCCTTTGGTTCTTCCACGAGCTCCTCTTTTATTAGTAACTGCGCCTCCAACTACAACAGCATCAAGTGTAACTGCACCAGAGTCAACTGCACGACGTCGTGTTTACGAATGTGAACATCCAGGTTGTGGCAAGAATTATTTTAAGTCATCTCATTTGAAAGCCCATACACGAACCCATACAGGAGAACGACCATTCTCATGTCCCTACGAAGACTGTAGCAGACGATTTTCAAGAAGCGACGAACTTTCACGGCATAAGCGAACGCATACTGGAGAAAAGAAATTTGTCTGTACTGTTTGTCAGAGAAGATTTATGAGAAGCGACCATCTGGCGAAACATGTTAAACGGCATACCAGAGATAGGTCTTCATCCGCGAGTGTCTCCGGCGCTCAACCTTCTGTCACGCAAATGACATCCACACCTTTAAGAGTAAGCCTACTTCCGGTTATAGCACCACGTATAACACAATCGACTCAACAAATAATTGCACCGCAATTAACAGCTTGAAAAATACGAGAACAGTGACCTGGTATCACTTAATATTTAAGCTTGTATTTAAAGCAGTGAATCGAGCTTTAATTATCGCAGAATTAAGGACCATTCCAGCATCATGAGAATATTAAAATTGTCTTTTGATGGATAATCAAAGGCAATATTTTACGATAACAATAGATATTCTCTGCGAAAAAATTTATCCCAGGAAGATTTTCCTAAGTCCACAATCAAACAATAAAATTGTCGGAGAACATATCGACTTTGAAATGTGAACATTGCAAGAATACGAATACGCTCCTATATGTCTTTTCCGATGTGTGCCACAGTGTGATCGTGTAAATTGAATTAATAAAAGCGTACTTAAAAGGAAAGAACTTGAAGGCACGAGGAGTGGTGATAAGTCATAAAATGAGGCTTTCTTTGCCGTCCGTGAACCAAGTACCTAAGTGTGACTGTGATCTGTGATGCATAAGCGCGTTGACCGAGAAAAAATATTTATTTAAAAATGCAAAGACAGTTTTTATCTATTATATACATAACGGCTATGCAAAAGTGTTAAGGATTATGCTATTTTCATTATCTTCAACTAGTTATACATATATGTATATTAATTAAGGTCATATCTATCTATGTGTATATATGTATATACATATAACTCGTCCAGTTAAGTGATATACTAGACGAAGTAAGACTAATATTATGTATAAAAATAAGTTTTAAAATTTTTTCTACAGAAGCAGAAATTAATTAAACAACTTATATACTTTCATATAAAAGTGTCGTTAATATACATGAAACTTAGTACACCTTACACTGTCCTTCCTGTATCCTCAGACATCTAACTATATTCGTTATCGATTTACAAAAGTGTCTTAATCAATTTTATGTAATTCTTATAATTAGAGATTCTCGCTTGATCAACTTTAGTAAGTAAAGTGTTTTATAAATTACTTAATTAAATATAATTACTAATTTTGACAAAAATGATCCTTATTATATTTTTTATAGATTAACATAATGCAATACAACATTAATAAGCGAAAACTTGATAGTAAATCTTTAACTTCTCAACTTCATAAAAAAGTAAGACCAATATACATGAATAAAAGATCATAGATCAAGATGACTAATGAAAGAAAAAAAATTGCTAGTGCAGTATCTGTTGTGTTTGCACTACATGTTGTAAAGGACATGACTAATAATCATTAATTATTATACACTATTTCGAGCCCTTAGTTATTTTTAAATTTCGAACATATAAAACTTAATCGTTATCAACTGTGTTCACATTGAATTTTAAGTAAATGAAGTAATAGAATGTGATATCATTAGTTGTTTAAATATTCGACCATTATTTATAGGTATTATGTGAATTCGTCCATTCAACTTTTAATCTGAAAAATATAAATACATTTCAATTATATTTTGATTAAGAATACCTCTTAAGTATGAAATATAAATTAAATAGAATGTTAGAATATTAGAATATACATACAGCAACGCATTCAGCAAATCATATCAAAGTGAAAAGTTTCCATCACGCATCATACAGAAAGCTAGGTTGTGTTCGGATGCGTGTGTAGGATATTATCCTCGTTAGTTAAAATTCACTGAGGTTGCATTCAAATTTAAATTAGCCAATACTTTTTCAAATACCAAGATCACATGAAAAAATTGATTTTCTAACAGTACATAAATTTTATACAGTTTTTAATGTACAAATAAAATTCACAAGTATTTCTGTTTTTCAATAATATAATATACGAATGTGCCTTGTATATGAGTTTACTGTATGAGTATATACACACTTTATTATGTGTATTATAAATGCTATTTTTATTATACTCATATTATTTTTTATGTATATTATTAATAAAAAATATAATTCACGCAGAGAAAGTAGAAAAGTTCCATTGTAAGCATTATCACATTCTTTATACGCGTAAAAAAATCACGTTAGCGTCAAACATAATTCGCAAGGTCATCGATTGAGATAAGATTTTTTATCAATTGTGTGTATTTGTGGAAAAACTGTATTGCCCAAAATACGTGCTTTCTAGCAAATATGAATACACTTTCGAATATTTCTGCGCTTAATGATTTCTGTATTATAAAACTAAATTTTTCAAATACTATTGAATAGGCTCTGAACGAAATTACTGCAATATATGTAATAGCTTCAGTTCAGTATTACTTGACCAAAAATTTATGCAGATACATATGTATGTGTGGATTAATTTTCTTTCTTTGCATATTGTTAGTAATGGTATATATTTATATTTTATTAGCGCTTTCTTTTATCATTAAAATGTTGTCATTAAAATAATCCTTAACAATGTAAGGGACTAAAGAAATATTCAAGAAAAGAATCGTAACAAATTTTTTAAGCTTTTGTTTATATTCTTGACAAACTAGTGCGAACTAAGTTATACAGGTCAATTTAAAGACATGATCCTCATTAATGGCTTCTCACGAAACGTTGTGGTTTCTTGCATCAGCCAAGGACTTGAGTTCTTTTAATATTGTAAATGTCACAAACAGGTGTGGGACCGGTAGATGACGTAAAATGTCCTCTTGATTACCCTTGCTCGTTTTTATTAAAATTTCTTTTTGTTATTAAAAGCGTAACACGTGTTCCTATTTTTGTATTTCTTCTTTTGTTAACTTTACTGAAATAGTAATCTAATAATAATAAAGAATTATTTGTATATCAAAATTTATAGACTTATTATTTTAGTAATTTTATTACAAAAGGGACAATGTTGTTACATAATAAATTGTATTCTTGTATTCTTGAAGTTCCTTTTATCAATCAGGAAAATGTATGATATATATAAATAGCAAAAGATAATTACTTTCATTAAATTTATTTTTTTTGGTATAGGGTCTCAAATCTAAATGCATTACTATATTTGTTGTGCTTTCGTGAAATTATAATCATATAAAATATTTATATATAGATTTTTATTTTATTTCTAGTATATTAGAAATTTGTTTAGTTTGCTGAGGTTAAATTTATCTTAAACGTTTATATCATGAATGGAGATCCAATTTTTTTTACTCATAAATAAGAATGTATCTGAAAGTGCAATATCTTCCAAACATTGCATCAAGAACAAGAATTCCGCTTCTACACCTTTTATAATTGGAAGGAAATAAAAAATGGTAATTAGGCGATAAATTTATTCGTAAGTACACATTTATCAGTCATTCATTATTAAACTGTTTAACATATAATGCACACTCACAACCTTTACTGGCGCTACCTTCGTAAAGGAAAATGAGTAGAAAATTTTTATATTCAAAACTTGTTATTAAAATTTCCTTTAATAAATTATATTGCACAATTTTATAAACAGTAAAAAGAGTATATTTTGTGTTTCAAAATAAAGCGCATATGTACATTTTGTTCGTATTACATACTGCAAAAATAAACACTATTGTTACATATTATGAAAATATTCCTGTTATAAAGTATAAAAATCTTATACTAGATACATAACTAGTTTGGGGTTAGGTTAATCACTAGAACCATCTCAACATATATATTTATCAAAAAATATAATATTCCTAAATATTATGGTAGTTTTTAGGCAAATATAAAATTTTTTAAATTTCAAATATAGTTTTAAAGCTTTAGCATTATATAAACTCTTTTCTCACAAATCTATTAAATTTCTCATTTATAAAACTTTTTGCTTCGATCAGATGCCATATCACGTAGCATTTGGCATGGCTTAAATGCGTCACCATAGTGGCTTTGAAATTCTTCCATTTTATGTACTAATTTATCAGCACTGTAAAAATCTATCCAACGGAAAGGCCCACCAGTGAATGGAGGGAACCCTAATCCAAAAACAGCACCTATATCACCCTCCAACTGTAAAAATATTTATGCTTAATAAACACAATATAATTATAATGATTTACTAATGCATTTGAAATTTTGTATTACCGGATTAGCCAAAATATTTTCTTCTAAACAAAGTACTGCTTCGTTAACAAATCGAGACACCATTCTTAACTGACGATCTTCGACAGATGTACTTCCTTTTGGTTCAAGTTTGTATTTCTTCAAAATGTCTAATGCCGCAAGGTTTATATTTCTGTTCTTAACATTAGATTCATATATATATATTCCCTTGCCGGACTTTCTCCCTAAAAATGACATATATTTCACTAAATACATCTATAAAAAGAATAAAGTATATAAAACAAATAAAAAACTGAATACCCAGAAAACCAGCTTGAACCATGTCACTGAGTATATTTACATCTCCACCTCTAAAACGTTCACCTAATGCCTTTACAAGGTGCGCACTTATATGAGCGCCAACATCGATGCCCACTTCATCTGATAAAGTAGCTGCTCCAACAGGAAAGCCAAACTTTTTACACATACTATCTAGATCTATAGGATCCACACCTTCCTGTTTTTATATTAAGCATCACATTTTTCAGTTTTCTTATACTATACAGTATAAAGTATGAAAAAAAATAAAAATATTACCTGCATTAATCTAATAGCTTCAGATAACATAGCAGACAGAATTCTTGTTGTATAAAATCCAGGACCATCCCCAACAGTAATAACTGTTTTTCCTTGTTTTAAACCTACATCAACTGCAGTTTTAATAGTTTCAGCGGACGTACCTTTATGTGTTATTATTTCTAACAATTGCATTTTATCTACTGGAGAAAAGTAATGCATTCCAATCACCTATAAATATATTTCTCTGTTACATCAGATTAGAGAAATAATATATAATACATACCTTATCTGGACGGCTACTACCAGCAGCTATTTCAGTAATAGGAATTGCTGATGTATTTGTTGCGAGTACACAATAATGTGGAGTATTTGCCTCAATTTCTTTTATAACTTTATGTTTAATCGCAATATCTTCAAATACAGCTTCAATTACAATATCTGCATTTTTAAATGAATTATAGGCTAATGTGGAATCAAGTTGAGAAAGATATTTATCTTTTTGAACGCTAAAAATTAATTTTTAAAATTAGAACAGAATTCGGAAATCAGCGGCTCTTTAAACGCGTACGAGTGTGTTACATTTTTAACGAAAAGCTAAAAACTAACTTGGAATACTTCTTTCGTTTCACTGCAGTATCCAATCCTTTTTGTACTTGATTAAAACCACGGTATAAACCCGCCTCATTTGTATCTTTCATAATTACATCAAAACCTTTATCTATGCTTACTTGAACAATACCTGCTCCCATAAGACCAGCACCAACAACGGCAATTTTTCTAAAATACATATATGAGATTAGTGTTCTATAAAAGAATTAGTTATTTTTATATAAATATCAATATAATGCATATCAAAATATCCATACTTAACAGCACTTTTGGGTGCCCCAAAACGATTTTTTTTACATGCTGTTTGTCCAAAGAATAAACTTGTAAGACCCCTACATTGAGATGTAACTGCTAGTTCACCAAAGGCTTTAGCCTCTGCTTCATAACCAGCTTTTGGTCCCTTATCCATACCAGTACGTATTACATCTAAGATTTTAAGAGGTGCAGGATACAATCCCCCAGTCTTTTTCATTACTTCATTTTTTGCTCTGGTAAATACTTGATTTTTTACAAACTCATAGGATAAAGCAAAATTCATAACTTTATCCATCAATGTTTTAGGGCTTCGATCAATTTTTAATGTTCCATTTGCAAGATCTTTTGCAGCTCTAATAGCAGTCTCTTCTAAATATCTCATAGTACTGCAAATATATCAATGAGATATAATTTTTCTTTATATAATGGAGATACAAATTTTATTTATTTCATACAAATGCATATGAAATTAACAACTCTTACTTTTCTTCTGGTGTTCCAATACCAGGACCAAGACGGTTTACTAGAATATCTACAAGTCCAACTTGCTTAGCTTTAATTGCTTTAAGATTTTTGCCAGTAAGAGTCATATCTAAAGCATTAGAAAGTGAAGTTAATTGAGGTAATCTTTGTGTACCACCTGCACCAGGCAAAAGACCTAACATTACTTCTGGTAAACCTAAACTAGTTTTTTGATCATTTACAGCAAGTCGATAATGACATGCCATGGCTACCTATGTAAATTAAATAAAAGTGTGTATGATTAAAACCATAGATATTGTAATATAGTAGTATATAAACATATTAAATCATATACCTCAAGACCTCCTCCTAAACAACTGCCTTGGATTGCAGCTACAACTGGCTTTTGGCTTTTCTCTATTGTCTCTAAAACTTTTTGACCATCAGAAGATATTTTATAGCCATCTTCTGAAGTCTTAAAACGTTGTATCATAGTAATATCAGCACCAGCAATAAAACATCCTGGTTTTCCACTTATAAGAACTACTGAATTTACAGCAGAATTATGTTGTACAGTTTTTAAAACATCCACAATTTCGTCCATTATTTCTCGATTTAAGGTATTTACCTATATTATATGAAATGCTTATTACTTTTATTGATCTTCCTTACTATTATTTTCAAACTATTAATCAAACAATATATCAATATATTAATGACAAATAATACAATTATATGTTAGATGTGTGTATTTATTACATACCTTAACTCCTGGAGAATCTAAAGTAAGAACTGCTACATTATCTACAACTTTGTATCTCAAATGTTTTGTATTTACTTGGGTACTCATTGCTCTTATTGATTTGTACAATGCTAAAAATAAAATTTATGATCAAATATAAATTCTAAAGCTTCCATTTCTAGCAGTCACTTCTAAGTCAATATTTGCCATTTTATAAATATTCATTTTGAAGTTTTATCTATTTTTCAACCTTTAACTTAATCATAAATAAATGTTTCCTTTGTATTTATTATGAATTTGAATATTTCATGTATTTTGAACCTTATGTGACATGTAGATTACGATAAGTTTACTTGGGAGCAAAGGTTCATAAATACGATTATATAAAAATATAACTCTTGTTTTCTTATTTATAATTACCTGTTCGTACTACAACATTTTTGTTAATATGCGAAAAACTCGCAATAGCACCTAGTAATCTATATTGTGACATGTTTTTACAAAATTACATTCACACGCCCCAAAAGGTAGTTTTAAGTCTGCACATGGAATCACTGTGTGAAAGTAGAAACGCCGGTAACTACGCATGCGTGTAAATGTGGATATTAATCTAACCTACTGTATTTACTATACTCTTCAAGGACTTTGACCTCAACTTACTGTATCCTAACATATATAAAAATAATTAATAAGACAAAAAAATGATTAAAATTGTTTTTAAACATGAAAAATATAATTTAATATTACAATTGATATTTTCAGAATACAAAATATATGATGTCTATTCTTTTATGTGTCATATGTACCACATAATATCGTATCATAAGTGTATGCTTTCGTAATGTACTTATTACAGAAAAATAACATTTGCTATTAATATTTAACATTAAATATTAAAATTTGAATTTTGAATGTTCTTGTGTAAATATTTTATATATCATTAAAACTTGTACATGTTACTTGATACTAATGAGAAAATTGATTATTAAAACAATGTATCTGTATATGTATACATTTATTATTTGTATCATTTAATATCAGTGAATATTGTTCCTATGAACTTAATTCCTATACTTGCCTGTATTTCAATATTTATTAATTAGCAAGTACATAGTTTTATCATATCATGCTATTCAACAGTTGGCTATTTTATTGCACCACTACAATCAAGATCTTGTTTGTAGCACCGCAGACAATTACATCCTCGAAGTATTATTACAAATAAATACTATCACAGTTATGAACTGCGATATACACATGTTTTTCTACTTTAGTTGATTTGATTTGAATTAGTTGATTACCTGTAGAAAATAAAGTATTGCTATGATAGTCACACGTAGTTTTAATTCCAAACATGATTAGTATTGTAATTTTATCTATCTATTAAATTGATAATTTTGTAAGTCACGTAAAAATGGTAAGGGGATCTGTGAATTCGCATATCGTGTGGCATAAAAAGACATTACTTCTTAAGAAGATTTCAACATTTGAAACAGAATATATTTGTTATGCTAAATATATGATGTAAACAGTGAAAAGAATGTTCAATGTTCACTTGAAATGAAAAAACTATTTGATGTATAATATTTATCTATTCACAACTGCATTTACAGCGATTTGTAAATCATATCTTTAAAGTATTTCCAATTCTACAAAATGCTAGATACCAGAACATTTTCATATAAGAAATATTTAACTGAAGCTGTCATAGCTTTAGCATGTGTGTTTATTTTTTGTGAATATTTACTATATTACCTTGTGCTTATTCAGGTGAGTCGTACAAATAACAAAATGATTATAAAGATTAAAAATTTCATATGTTGTATTTAACACAACAGTGTGCATGGCCAGTTTTGGAACCACATAAAACTGATACAACAATTACTGAATCCACATCAGAAGAAACTCCGGTACATGCAATGTTTATAGCAGATACTCATTTATTGGGCTCAAAAAATGGACATTGGTTTGATAAATTAAAAAGGTTTGACTTTATTATATGATAATAAACAAGTAGTAAATTCTTTATACATTTTTTAAAGTAATTTCTCCCTATTGAATAATACTGAATATATAATGTTGAAATCAATATTTTCTTTATGTAGAGAATGGCAAATGTATAGAGCTTTCCAAACTATGGTTACACTTCATAAACCAGACATAATTTTTATATTAGGTATGCAATAAAATTATATTAATGATATAATATATTGAAGATAAGTTGAAATAATAAATATATTATAATTACGACAGGTGATTTATTTGATGAAGGACAGTGGAGTAGTTCAGCAGAATTTGACCAATATATACAAAGATTTCATTCATTGTTTTCAGTACCTAAACACACTCATCTTTATGTTGTTGCTGGAAATCATGATATTGGATTTCACTATGGTATTGTAAAATATTTTTTTTTATACCTATGAATAGTTTTTATAACTATAAAATGAATATATTTTTGGCAAAAAAATATTTCTTTAGCTATTACACCATACTTAAATCAACGATTCGTAAATGGTTTGAAGTCACCAAGTGTGAAAAGAGTTAGTATTAGAGGGAATCACTTTGTCCTAATTAATAGTATGGCATTGGAAGGAGATGGGTGCTTTTTGTGTCGTCCTACAGAAATTGCATTAAATAAAATTTCCAGTAAGATTACTTTTTGTTAGAGAAGTGAATAATTATGAGAATTAAAACTTATGTATAAATAAAAATATTTTTCAGCACATTTAAAATGTGCTAAAGATATGGGAAGTAGTTGTAACAAAGATAATGCAATTTCGAGATACAGCAGGCCAATTATTTTACAGGTCAGTAAATGTTTCTTAAAATAAAAACGATAACATAATATTTGAATTATAATTATAGCATTATCCAATGTATCGTGAGTCTGATGAAATTTGCAATGAACCTGATCAAGCACCAGATGAAATAAAAGATATCAAATTTAGGGAACGATGGGAATGTTTATCAAAGGAAGCATCTGAGCAAGTACATGAAATATTTTACAAGGATTATTACAATAAAATTGAATTTATAGATTTTTAGTTTTATAGAATTTATAGATAGATTATAGAAAATCAACTTACAGCTTTTAGATATATTGAATCCAAGACTGATCATTAACGGTCATACTCATCATGGTTGTAGAAGAATACATAGAAAAGATATATTAGAATTTACAATACCATCTTTCAGTTGGCGCAATAAGGATAATCCTTCACTTTTACTAGTAAGTTCTACACATTTGAAAAAACTATTTAATATAACTTCATAATTTTATTACCATATACATACTTATAGTACTATTCATATTTCAGGGTGTATTTACCCCCAATAATTATTCTGTATCAAAATGTTACATGCCTGTGGAATCTACAGAGATCAAAATTTATGTTATCAGTGTAGTGTGTATATTTATATATTTTATCATAAAATGTAGATTAAAACAAAATCGATATTATCTTTTAAAGTTTCATTAAAGACTTGTTTCTATTTATTAGTATTAATTTAAAAAAGTGCAGTAAGTAGATTATAAATAATAATTATAAACAAACTAAAACATAAAATATAAGGCTCAAATTATTCATATTTTTATGTGTATCTTCATATATATAAAATAAAAATATTACTTACATATTATTTACACTATTCAAAGTATAAAATATTTATATTATTTATTCTCATTATTATATTAATCAGATCAATAACACATCTCAACTGCATTAAATTATTGAATACTATTTCGCTTTACATACTCCAATCTTCTTTTCATTATTTTATCAAACTACTCTATTGGAAAGGAAAATGTGTATAAATACATATAACACACTATAAGAATATTAAAAATCGCAAATATAATCATTGCAACATGTACAAAACTTATATCTGTCTTATATATTTAATCAGCCAATATCAAAGATCTCATATATAAAACACTGTAGCATTACTGATTTACTAAACATACTTAATACTTGAATAATTAAAAATATAGATCTTTATAATTAGTCCAAAAATGAATTGTTACGTATAATTAATAAACATTTTATGACATGACATTACGGAGAAATATACACCCCAGGTTATCCAAATGTAAGTGACATAATTTTACATCCTTAATGTTACATTATATGCATTCGATGCATACATATCTAGTAACAAATGTCTACAGATATAACTTGTAAACTTGTTATTTTATTGCAATAAAAAATATAATAATTGTGAACTAATATTATTTTTGTATTTAGCATTGACTATAATTAATATTACATTTATTAATATTTTTATATATTTTTCAATTTTATGTTAAAAGGAAGTAATATTAACATAGTCTATGCATTTTCTTTATATGAATGTGTGTATTCTTCGCTGAATGTGAGCAGTACTCTGTTTTATAAATTATAAATACTCTAATAATAACGAAATATTTATTTAAGATATGTAATAAACAATAAAAAGAGAAAATCATGTATTAATAATGCAAAGAACTAAGTTATACATCACGTCCTTTAATCAGAAATTTTTTCTGTTCATTTGTAAGTTTTACATATTTTTCGCTATAAACAAAATAATTTTATAATATTTAAGAATATTATTTGGTAAATGTACTACTCATCTTTTTAATCAAATTAGATTAATCTAACGAAAATGAAACTATTGTACTATTTTGGTTTCATACATTTAAAGTAATTAAATATTTTTTGTAACATTGGAAATGTGTTACCTTCTTTAATCATTGATTTCATCAATGATTAATTTGACTAGTCTATTTTTACAGCAGCATATATTTTACGAATAAATGCATAAGCAGCAAAGAAACCTATTGTACCTGTTAATAACCAAAACGTTAATACCATTAATGCAGTGTAACCAAAATATAAAAGTGTTGGAATTAGTTCTGTTATTTCTAATTTTGTCATAAAATAAAAAATTGAGTAGGCTAGGACATATACAGCTGATCCTCCACTAACAATAAAGCTTCTCCACCACCATCGGTAATCCTAATAACGAATAAAATAACATAAGTATATATGCTATAAACACAATTGAAAATAATTATTTATTACTCACTTCTCCACATAACTGGAAATAGACCATAACTATGGATATTTGAGAACAAGAAATGACAAGTATACAGAAAACGAGGAAGAGGAATCCGAAAAGATAATAAAATTGATTTTCCCATAATGCTGTTAGGATGAAAAATAATTCTATAAAAACAGCGCCAAACGGAAGAATTCCAGCCATTAGCGTACTGTAATAATTATAATAAACATTTTGTTTGCAATATAATGAAATTGATATACATATATATGTATATACATATTTCTTAACATATTAATAGATAATTCTTTAAACTTACCACAGTATTGGGTTCATGTACCATAACTGATCAGGAACTTGTCTGGGAATTTGATTTGTTCTAACGGGATGTGTGAAAGGTTGTTTTCGATATCCAAAGAAATATCCAAGGTATACAAGAGGAAGTGATATACAAAACCATAAACATAATAATGCTAACATTGTTGTAAATGGTACTGCACCAGAACTATGCTTTCCCCATATAAAGAAATTTAAAAAGAAACAAGTAGTAAACACTATTCCAGGATACAGTGTTGCTGTCTATAATAAATTATATAGTAATATAATAAATTTTATATTATCTTTATATCTTATATTAACCCATTTTGTCCTTACTAGTAATGCTGTCCTTCTCCATTTTCGACCACGCATTGTTTTATAAAGGCGCGCAGAAAAATATCCAGCAATTACACCAGAAGACACATAAAGAAATATTGCACAGGTTCCAAGTGCACCTCTACTGGCAGGAGAAAGCATTCCCAACATAGCAAAAACTAAAGGTATATAAGAGAAGTAGTATAAAAATATTTAGTAATGTATGGTATTCTTTCATACAACAATAGAGAACCTTACATATTGTGATTAAAGCCATAAAAAATATTTGAATTCCACTGCCTATCACAGCGGCAAATAATCGAGGATTTGGTGGTGGTCGAAATACATCTCCATGAACAAGTTTCCATCCAGTTTCTTCAATTGCTTCATCTAAACCTGCTAAACTGTCACTTTCACCAGCATTATAACGTGCAATATCTCTCCTTAATGTTCGAACCATGATCATAGTTAAGATCCCTATATAATTTTATTCAAAACTTTGTATATAAACTTCAAAGCGATCAAAGGACTTAAAAGTATAGGGTATGATGTATATTTACCAGAAAGGAAAATGACTACAATCAGTGAATTGATGATTGAAAACCAATGAATTTCAACATCGCTCATTCCCAAATATATATCCCATCTACTTGCCCAACTCACATCAGATTGTCTCCACTCCACAGAATATAAGAACAGAAGCTTGGTTCCTTTGGGATTAACAAATTGAGGATTTGCCTGAGGATTTGTGGGCACTATACAAGTATTTCTATCAAACTTTAGTTGGCTTACATCAACTGAACGAGCTTCTACTTCAAATCCAACTACTCTAAATTCGTTTCTATGAAAAGTAAAAAGATAATTATAGCTTGAAACATCATTTACATATCAAGTGATGCTTTTTATACTAACTCTCCATATCTATGGTAACTTAATTTTAGTTTAAGATAATTATTAATGTAATATTGGTCATTCATGATACCACCCAAACGATATCCATGATATACAATCACGTTATTTGTATCTTTATGAACCTTTTTTGTTGCTGCTGGTAAATTATCAATTAACCTAAGAACAGATAAAAATGACTGTAACTATATATTGATATAAATTATAATGCAAATATATGCTTACAAATGCACAGTATAATCATGTTGAATGCGTTCTATAACACGTTGCGACTCTTCTTCATTCCATGTCATAAGATTAGATGGTCCATGACATAATAATCTACAGCTTGTATCGTGCGCCATTAATACCTCATATGGTGTATTTACAATTCTATATAAGAATGAATCAAATTACTTTTTCAGAATATAGTGATAAATAGGAAATCTTACCTGTCACCACGTAATACTTCTCCTAAATTCTCTGATTTGTAAATAAAAGTTCCATTTTTTGGTATACAAAATGGAACAGAATAATATTCATATGGTAATTGTGTATGAGTGCTGGTCATTTTCACTGCTTTAACATCAATTTTTTGATCCTTTTTAAATTCCACAGGGGCAACACCAGGCACATAGAAGCCATTTGTTTCAATTAATAATGATATTATTACAAATATTGCACTGCCTTGTTTTAATCTTCCCTGTTAACAGAAACATAATATATGTGGTACATGTTTTAATATATCTTAATTAAATAATTGATATTTTTAAAAACGACTATATGTCCAATAGGATAAACTGAAACATGATTTATTTATAAATACAAATGTGGATATGCTCACATTATCTTCTACCAGAGATACGTCTTACCAATTTCAACCAATTATGAAACTTAATGACACTAATCCTTAAAACATTTTTTGACTAATTGTGATAAAGCGTAATTAAGTTTCTGACAGGACTAATGGCATTGTACTTTACGAATACTATGAAGACAGAAAATACTATACTGAAAAAGAACCGCCACATCAATTCAATAAATACTTTTATTTTGTGGTATTCAATCTTAATAACTTTTAAACACACGAAAATAATAAACGAAAAATACTTACCATTCTTTAATATTGTTTTCGTTAAAGGCGCGCCACGCCGTACCTCTTACGTTATTCTTAATCGCTACTCGTAGAGTTTCTACTGCGTTCACGTCAAAAATGAAATTTACTTCAACATGAAGTTTGTTTCGAAACATTTGTTGGTAAAGTAATACAAGAATGATTCTTTATAAAATTCCCTAGCAGGTTTATTTCCAGTTACATGTACACGCACGGTCATATACATATGTTATTTTTTATACTACGCCATTTATCAATACATAGTAAATAGTAACAGTAACATTTACCAATAGAATTGTTAAAACGAGAGGAACTTCATAATTTTTATAAGCGGCTACTTATATTTGATAAAATTTAGAAAAAATACAATAGATGAATAAAAACAAAATGATTTTCCTGTGCGACAATTTTATTTTCCTCTATCTAGCTCTTACTGCTCGTATTGAAAACGATAATATTTATTTTAGATATTCTTTTATTTAAATCATTTTATCTTATGCTATTCTGATTTATGACTAATTTAGTTGTGAGAAATAATATACCTAATGTTCGGTACGATATCTAGCATGTTAATTATTATATAGAGAGTGTTAATTAGTGTGTTTATTCTTAAAATTCCCGCAATTTTTTATCCTTGCAAATGAAAAGGAAGTGAATCTTTTATAAATGTAAAATATTACTTAATAAACAATTTAATCTATTTCGTTTCTATATCATAAATTCTTAATATATAAAAATAATTATTTATAAGTTGATAAAAGTTTAATTTTGATAGAAAATGGAAACATTTTTACTACATAATAGAAGGTGTTTTGATCAAGCTTTTCCGAGCGAAAAAATATACCCCCGAAAAGGAAAATATCGTCCCACGTGGGGACTCGTTTAATTACAAGTTACGTTATTTAGATATGCATCTGTTCGGTTAATTTTTATTTCAGAACAATGGTACAGGTGAGTAGAAACTTTTAAGTATATTACATTGATAAATTTCCATGCAGTTTGTCTAAATCAATGCATTTTTCTATCAGGTCTATTGGAAATTTTTGATTGTTTTTTTTTTCCGTTGTCATCCATTAGTAAATAGGAAAGATGGCAGCAGATTATTGCGCTTTTTTCCCGTGCATTTACGGGTCCGACATTTTTCTTAAAATTAAGCCTTTCTACAAATTTTCGGGTGAAACTTATATAAAAACATTGGTTACGCTTCAGTTTTACGAACAGAATTTAGCGCGTATTTCATTTCTTAAATAAAATGTGATTAATATTGAAATAAATAGAATACATAACGATTTTTGTATATTGAACTTGTGTCAAATACGGTGAAAGACTATATAGAAATTTTAATTGATGTCCTTAAAGGATATTTGAATTCATGTGAAATAAAAATTTAACATTTTATGAATGAATATCCCATTGTGAATTGTTTATTTATAAACATTTTTTCTTTTTTAAACAAAATATGACAATAATGAGGGTACATAATTTTTTTTATGTATATAATGTGTATATCTAAATTGTATATGTTATTTTAATAATGAAATATTCTGTTTGCAGGCAATTGATGAAATGGAACAAAGAGATCTCCCACAGGCTTTTCGCTTGCTTGGGGAGATGAATGCTAATGTTCTACAAGTTAATCAACTTGTAGACAATATGTTAGTCCGTGTCAAAAATGGGGAAATTTCTACGGACAAGGGTCTTAGTTTCCTAGAAATGAAATATCATATGTTACTTTCTTATCTGATTAATTTGACTTATGTAGTTTTGAGAAAATGTTCAGGAGAACGTATAGAAGGAGATCCATCAATCGATCGCTTAATTGAAATAAGAACTGTCCTAGAAAAAATCCGACCAATAGATCACAAACTAAAATATCAAATAGATAAACTTGTTAAGACTGCAGTAACTGGTACTATTAACAGTGATGATCCAACTAATTTTAAAGCGAATCCAGATGCATTTGATAGTAATGATGAAGAATCTGATAGTGATCAAGATGGTAAAGTAGATGGTTTTAAACCAACACAGGCAAGAAAATCTAATATTTATGTACCACCAAAACTTGCTGCGGTACATTATGGTCAGTATTTATAAATGTATATTTGCACAGTGTAACAGCTGTAATATAATATTTTAAGGTAGAAAATTATAATACATTAAATATTTCGTATTTTTCATTTGCAGATGGAGATGAGACAGTTGCTGAAAAAATTCGCAAATCAGGAGAAAGAGCTCGTAGGCGTGCAGTATCAGGTGCTGTTTTAAGAGAGTTAAAAGAAGAATATTTAGATGCGCCTATTGAAGATAAACACGGTTTAGGGGAAAAACAAGCTAGTCTAGGTCGAGAAAATAAACGGAAGATAGAATATGAAGAAAATTATATGACGCGCTTACCTGTTACTAAACAAGAAAAACACAGACGTCGCCAAATAACAACTCTTGGTACACTTGGAGAAGAAATTACAACTTTCGGGGAATCATCTTCTGTATCTGCTAAAAAGAGAAAAGCGCAGAAAAAAAGCAAAGCTAAAAAGAGTAAATATTTAAATTTAGTTATTTAAATTTAAAATTAAAATAAAAATTTAAATTTAATAAATATGCTTATGTTGTACTGAAGTATTTTATTTACAATACAATTTGTATTTTCTTATAGGTTTCAAGAAAAAACGGCATCATTAAATCGAGTTTATAAAAATTTGAAAAAGCTGAATTTCGTACAGCATTAATAATTAAGGTAAAATGCAAATTTACTTCAATTCTTCTTGACAAACGCAGATGCCATTAATACTCGTTAATAAGTTAAGCTAAATAACTCATAAACAACTAGTAATAAAAACAACAATCGTCAACGGTGAAATAAAATAGCACGATGGTAATTTATTACTACATAAGACATACTAATGGTCGTGTAATTGATAATTATAGTTAATAATGATTTTAATCTTTAATTGTTGTCTAAAATCAATTTTTATCTGTGGAGTTGAAATGTTCCATAAGTCACAAGAAACGATATTCTGACGATATTAAGTACATGAAGAATAATGTCAAGGTACATACGAGCTTAACTTATAAAAGAAAATTACGTGTAATCGTGACACAATTAATCAAATAATGGATTTCGGCTCCAAGATCTAAAATTGCAAGTTAAACGTACAAGTTGAAAGCAGAAAAATTTTCTGCTTTATTTTGAGATATTCTCCAGCTATAGATGAGGAAACCAGTAACATAGCAGGAGGAATGATATTGAATTAATTGTTACAGAAGCGTAAAAATCACAAGACATTCAATGCAAAAATTAGAAAATTCAAGTTTAATAAGGAAAATGACTTTAGAAATTGCAAATATTCTGCAACTTCTAAATATTGTTCATCGTGCGATATCGCGTGTCTTAGGATTTTCTCGCTATTTTAGAGTAGTGTAGTAAATAGTTTTACTATTATATGTATGTTTCGTTTGTGTTTTCCCCTGGTAAACTGTTGAGGCTATTATATCTTGATGTGAGTCATATTTTATGTTAAGTTTAATTTTTACAATGTGTTTATGCATTGTATTTATTGTTTTAACTTTAGATTGATTTGGTTAAGTTGTTAAACTTATATTAAAAGTAATATAAGGATAACACGAATGTGTCAAAATTCAAAATTAATATTGTCAATTTCTCGATTTCTACTTAAGTTTACTGTATTTAGTTTCTTAGAGAGGGGGTATGTGTGATATTGAAAGAAAAACTAATATACGAAGACTAGAGCGAAAATCACTTCTGCAATAGAATAAAGAGTTTGTACAATCAAATTGTAAAGAGCATCCATATCTTGTGCTTAAATAGGTTCCATTTTTTAAATATTAGATATAACTTTGGGTATCTTTTTAAACCCAAATGTTTCCTTTTAAGATAAAGGGAGAATGATGGTAAATACATTTAATGCAGATCATAACATGGATATTTGTATCCAGTAGTCGTTCCTGCAGAAGTGATCCGCATTACCTTCAAAAGTACTAATTCGCTATATGCTAACCAAGGGCTCAACCATCCATAGATGTTATATTTTTTACAAAAGTGTTCATAGATTGAGCCAACTTGGTAATGCATGATGTTACATATGCCCTCTCTTTTTCAATCTGTGAAGACGATTAAAATGTGATAAATTATTCATCAAATAATAGTTAAAGAAACTAACAGAATAGCACAATTGCTGGGCATTATTTACAAGTGCTAGCAAGCCTAATGTCAGCAGCCTTGTCGTATTTGGTAATGAAGTTGGAATACTGAATAGCGGGAAGATTTTGATTAATGATGTCAAGCTATACTTACAAAATCTCATGCCTGTTTAATGTATGGCATGCACAAAATAATTAATGAAAAATTACAATCGGTTTCAAAATTTGCCCGACATTTAGTTTTCTCATACTTTATACATAGATGATAATTTTTGAAGCACACTTACAACTGAAATAACTGTAAGTCCAAAATACTAAATACTATACTCGTGTGTGTGCGTGTGTGTGTGTATATTTATATATATACATATATACATAGTGTATATTCTTCATTTCTACATTCTGAACTGTTTATAAATGCTCATTGAAAAATATCATGCTGTTTGCAATAAGTAGAGAAGAAATTTCAGTTGAAAGATTTATGATTACATCTGTTTGTTAAAGATAAATTTCCCTAATATGTTTTACATATTTTGGACTTATAGTAAAAGTGTATGGGTGTGAAAAATATTCATATGAGACACATATCCACACACAACATATAGCAGCAAAGTAATAGGGTTACATTGAATACACTACCTCAAATCAATAGAAATATGGATTTACAATAATAGAACTGCGTCAGTTGCGTTTACATTGTTGTGTTATTGTTCATTTACACATTTACTGATACAGTAATTTTGTTGTGAAATATAATGGAACATATTATGCCTTATGAAGAGAAGTATTTAGAGTTTGTTATCTTTGACCTGCATAGCAGGTATGAATTTTTTAGCAATGTACAAAGGAAGCACAAAATATGTAAACGTTACTGCGGGCAGGGAGTTTAAAGTAGTCCTTCAAATCCAACAACGCTGCCGAATAACAAACTAAAAAAAGGAGAAACAAAATATCTTTGCAGCAAAAACGAGTATAAAATGATTTATTGACTAATTCATAGTCTGAAGAATGTAATGTTTCATTTATTGATGAATTTTCTATAATTTATGTACTAAGACAATTCAGTGTATGTGAGAGAGCGAAAGTAAGCGCGTGCGAGAGAGAGAGAGAGATTTACCTGTATATTACAAATGGTTATTATGAATGAATTATTATTATAAATTAATATTATTATAATTATTATGATTATTCTGATTATTATTATATTATCATCATCATCATCATCATCATCATCATCATGTAGAATGCTTCTTACTGACTGAATAAAATGTTTTCAATGTCAATAATTTATTTACATAAAGGATGTAGCAAGATAAATGGCCCAAAAGTGTGCGTGAACCGGTTTTACTGTACCGTACCAAAAGGTAAGCTTACCAAAAGAAAACATCGTAAGGCGATTTTCAACCCTTTACCTCGACCAAAATGGTAATAGTTACAGAATGGATTTGAATTATTCGTTTTTATCTTATTTTCCCTATTTAACAACATACAAAAATTCTACATCATTATAGACACGATCATGTATGTTGAAAACTTTTAGATTTTTTCGATGCGAACCCTAAGTGAAAAAAATTAAAAATGCTGAAAAATGTAGATTTCGAATAGAAGTTTTAGAACGATCACTTTCTTATCTTTATAGTAACGACATGTCAGTATGACTATTATTCTCAACCCTTTCTAGATTTCTTGGAAAGGTGTGTCGTAGTTAAAAAAATCAAAAACCAATTTCCTTGAAGATTTTCAGGTAGAAATGTGATTAATATTTTCAAATTTTGCATTTTTTTTACGCAGTGAGTATATTGTATGATTTTTAATATTTGTGCGTTCGAAAAAGTAATATACAAATAAAAGGAATTAAATTGATTTAATCAATTGAAAATGTATATGTCCCTTATCTTGTACCATACGAGTATCAGTTTCTCATTCAACGTTGAGGATAGCGGAGCGATTAAGGTATCTTATATATTCCTTTGTGGTGCCGCTGTGAATTTTTTTATCGCAGGTTCGTGCGCGTCACAGCGATCCACTTTTTTGTTATTACATCGATTTTCTTTCTATTATTTGCTACACGACAACAAACGGAGTTCATTTAAAAGTGTTCTAAAAGTATTTTAGGAATATTTTATCATAAAATGTCCATGCAAATAATTTTGGAACACATTTTACTCCGTCGATCCTTCAACCACGTATTGTTTTACTGTTACGGATATTCTTTAATATTTTATATATTATGTAAATGTATAAAATCAGTATTAGATCTTCTGTTTTTGAGTAAATGGATATGGATGGTATTCATCTTTTTTGAAAATTACTATTTTCATATTTATGATCTCCTCTTTTATGTAGGGATTCTGAAGACAATACATTGGGAAAAACTATCATTCTTTTTCAAATTGAAAAGTAATTGCTTTATTAAAGAATCAGGGATTCATCCGTAAAAATGGCTTATTGTTATATGTAGCAACCCTCCATCTAGTGTTTTCAATCTTATGTTCAATTATAATTGTCATGTGAAAATATTTGGGAAAATTAAGGGATTTGCTGAATGTAAACCTTTTAGCTTAATTTTTATTCCATTCTTTCCCCTGGAAAATTCCTGTCATTATTTGAAAAATTCTTAATTGTCAATGATATTTTAAGCATCAGTGCTAACTCCTACGTGGTCCATTCTTATACCTACTCAAAGTGTCGTTTCGTGATTGAAGCGTATCTTTCCACTTAGGTAAGTATAACATATTCATCAAATAATTTTAATTTCACATAACAGTATATGTAATTTTTCTGTAATTCAAAATTTTCGTATCGTTCTTTGTTTACTTCAATATTTTAATATTCAATGGTACAAGTAAGCGTATTGATAGCCTTTTCAATAGAAAAACAATATTTTACCAAAGTCCCCTGCATTTCATTATCTTTAAATTACAACACAAGTTAAATCGCATTATTTAATTCAACTTAAGACTTTATTACTTTATTACTTTATTATGCTGCTCCGATGTATTGTGTCTCTTCAGGTAAAAGATCAGTGATTACCTACTAAGTATGTATGGTTCACGAAAGATCGTCGGTCTTGGGTTGAGTCTTAAGGTTGAGAATAATAGTCATGCTAACATGTCGTTACCATAATAATAAAACAGTGATCGCTCTAAACTGCTATGCGAAATCTACATTTTTTTTTTACACTTCGACACTAATGTGTCTATAATAACCCAGAATTTTTGCATGCCATTAAATTGGGAAAATAGGATAAAAAGAGATAATTCGAATTCACTCTGTAACTATCCTTCTGGTCAAGATAGAGCGCTGAAAATTGATTTACAATGTTTTCTTTTGGTGAGTTATCGAATGGTGCATCACAATGACGCATAATAAAAATCGGTTCAAGGACACTTTTTGTCCCTCGTATCCTGGCTATCTTCTTCTATTGTATGAAGTTGTACGTAAAAGTTTAAAAAACGCAGAAACCTCCATCTGGGATCATATAAACAGGTCTCGATACTCATACTGAAAGTGAGCGAAAGCATGGTAGAAATTGTTCGAAGATTGAGTCGAGAAAAATCAATATGGAAGGCAAAATGGTTTCCGTCCTGTGCATACATGACATGCTATGCATGCCTCAAACAGAAACAGAGGCATTCTATGCATCTTTGTTTGCCTTGTAATAACAAGAACTTTGTTGTCTTCCATATTGATTTTTCACGACTCAAATTTTGAGCGCTTTTCTCTAGAGAGTGTCGAGACCTGTTTATGTAACCGTGCTTTCATCGAGCTAAGTTCCTTCTGCTAGTGAATTTTAAATAACATGTTAGTATCACTGTTGTAAATTTAAGACACTTGAGTATACCTTCGTAACGTATGTCAACGACAGTCGACATATCTTACCGATTTCTTTTAGACGATCTGCCTGTCGTTGATCTGTGGCACGGTCGACGTGGTGGTAAGTGACTTTTTAATTATAAAAATTAAATTGTAGATACTGCTCTTTAAATATAACAATTTGGTTAATGTTAAATGTTAAGTGTTTTTTCGACGTGATGTGCCTTAGCTTTCATAATTTTGGATTTTGCAATGGTAGTTCATGTTAATGTCCTACCTTAATAGAATTCAGTATTTCGATGTATACATAAAGAATTTTCTTTATGTTATTTGTCTTGTACTTTGCAAAATTTAAATAATTCATTATATTTTTTCTCCTTCCCCCCCTTTATTTCTTGCTCTTCCCTTCCACTTTTCCTCCCCCACTCTTGTTTTCTCCTTTCTTTTGCTTACTATCTCTCTTTGTTCTTTGCACATTTTCCCTCTTCTTCTAACGTGCCTTACAAGATGTCGAAAGTACCAAAGGCGCTCGCATGGAGACCGCATAAATTATTTTTATCGCTACGTAGGCTACGGTAAAATAACTTACTATTGTAAAGACTCTACTTTCGCACCAACTCCAACAACTGTAGCAAATATTGTTAAAATTCACGTTAGTACATTAAATATTCAATTTTTTTTTCTTTGCCATTGCTTAGTATTTTCTACATAAACCACACTCTGTTCCGTAGTTATTTTTAAATCACCCGCGGCGCAGAACTACATATCGAAAATTTTGAAGAATACGCTCTACAAAACGATTAAACTTAAGATAATAAAATATCCTTTTCTTCTTTAATTTCAAAATGATATTAAGTTGCCAAAAAAATGCAACATCTGTGTAAATATTGATCATACAAATAATTGCTTTTATTACATTATGAAGTAGCATCGCGTTAGGAAGACTTTCAACAGTGTGTGAAAAGAAATCGGCTAGAAAATTCTATACTTATTTTTACTTTCTTAAAGGTAGTGTTTGAAACTTATGCTTTCTAATTATGTGAAAGAAATAAAGGCTATATTGGTTAATTTCATTAAATTGTGTTTAATCCTTATCTACTTAGTAGCTCTGTTTAATGTCCTTTTTTATTTTTTGTGTTTGTTTGTTTAAGATTATAGAGAATGGCCGCAACACAACTGAATCGAGCTCGAACCATCAAGAAAATCGAAAAACCTCGGCCGCTTAAACTTGCTCAACGCCACGCGACCGTCGATGGGCGGATTACGACTGGTAATATATTGCTAATTAATATACTTATATAATGTATCATTTATTGTATTACATACCTAAGACATGCATATTAAGTTTTATTCTCTTATTCACTTCCTTTATAATATTTTAATTATTGATTTTGGTTATTATAATTTATCAAATTAAAAAATTATATTTTACAGTGGAGGACATAGTGTCCTTAATCGACAATGTTGCTATGCAACTAACTAATGGCTTCCATGATCGAACGCTGCAAATAAGTGTGATTACAATGTGTAATCATTTAAAACTTTGTGCTCCTCAGTTAGAAGCTATTTATAAAGGTATAGCTTAAAATAGTATTTTTAATATAAAAAATAGAGTGAAGTCAAGATACTAATAATTTCAATTTTTTTTCTTTTAATTTATAGATCAGCTGGACAGAGCTTTTGTGGCGATCAGAAATGGAAGTCAAGACGAAAAGTTAGATTTGACGACTAGGGTTCACCTGCTGGAACTTATAGAATTAAGAGCCAAGCAATGGCGTCACACAGATTCTATGGATGTATATTATACACAGAAATTATCGCATTTAGATAATGTATGTCATCCTTATATTTTATTATATTATGTCTTATTATAAATGGAATGGTTTGTAAAGAAGTCTAAATGACATTAATAGGCAGAAGCAATTCCTGACACACCTACAAATGTATTGTCATCTCCTATGGCAACAATGACTTCCCCTACTGTGACACCTATTTTAGGACCTGGTGAAGTTATAAAAAATAGCGGCAAATTTGTTAAACCTACGCGTATCCCTGGAAAAAACTACTGTAAAGATGAAGTTGTTATACGTAACAGTGATTCTGGTAAAGGTAAGAGAAGTTTAAAATTTTTTAAAATTATATTAATCATATGTATATTGTAGATGAAATATACATACATGTAAAACATCATAATATAATGTAGAATACGGCTTACTTGTTTTAATTTCTGAATGGTTTATTTTAATTTTAAGTTACCGTTGCACTATATTTTTGGATCTGTTCATTGATATATCTTATATTTTGTATACTGTTTTTCACATCTATTGTAAGTAGTAAGTATTATGTTTCTACTTCTAAATCATTTGCACAAAAATACAGTGATGGGAATAAAAGGGCGGCGGGTTCACATGATCGAAGAGCTCAGCCAGACAATCATCTCCTTCCAGCGAGGTAAACAAATAATTTGCAGATGGCTTAATAGCATCATGTTCACGCATTACAAAAATAACTAATTATATATTTTTTAATATCTTTACATACCTAATATTTCCATTACATCAATCCACTTTATAAAGTAATAGAAATTGGAGTTTTCTGTTCTTATGATTAAATATTTTGTTAAATATTTACTATATATTCATATATAAAACATTAGTAAAATATATTGAAAAACTTTTCGTAATAAAACGTATAAATAAATCGGTTTTGTTCTTACAACATTGTAAAATAAATTTATGACAGCAAGTGATATTTGTACATTCACGAATATAATTTATGTTGTAACTTACATTTACCTTTATTTGCATGAAATATTTTTTCTTTATATGTTATTATGTTAATCACTTAATGATATTGTGAAAATTCGATTGTGTGATTACTCAAAATCTTTTTTTACTGTATGACTGTCTTGATTGTTATCACATTTTATTATCATTAGTATGCATATTGTTTGCAGCTTATTAAATCACATTTAAGTAAGTATAAAATGTTGAATAACATTTGATGTTATCATTACAATGTTATTCAGTGTTTTATGCATTTCATACTATTTTGTTTACTGCTTATAAATGCTTACAGTTTTAAACATATCTAAAAATTTATCTTATCTCTTTTTACAGGAAATGTTTACATAATTAATGTTAAACTTTTTAATGTTTTAATGCATAAATAATTTGTTTTGGAGTGTTTGAACATTATTTATATTTAATAGATATCTATTGATATATAATTTTGCATTGACAAATTGCACATTAACCACAATGCAAATGAGACTTACATAATAAATTTTAATTGATAACAAACATTTGACATTTTATTAATATTACAAAATATGTTTGACATACTGCTTTTTTTGTAGTAAACCCTGGAGCCAAAGAACGACTTGTCCAAATCACGGGTACTTCCGAGGACAAGATACAGTGAGCTCAATTTTAATTTTAATTATTTACTATTCTATATTAAACTTGGAATATCTAAGTTACTTTTTATCCATTATTACGTCAGTTACGCGAAGGATTTGATAAAAGATACGATTCAACGAAATGCATCGCCGGTGAGATTGGAGCAAGGTGGAGGAGAAAAAGGAGCCATGGGTGGTTCTAGCTCCTCACTAAATAGTAGTGCGTCAGACGAAAGTAATCGATTGCAACATCAGCAACAAAACTCTCGTTTGCGAAGTTCGCTCCTCCACAGCTTCTCCACCAACGACGCCAGTATAGGCGAATATAAATATACAGTTACAGTTGGTAACCAGTCCTTAAAGATCACAGGATGCAATCTCGATCTTGTTAGGGTAATAATCTTTCTTTTTTAAAGGTATAAATTAAGTATCTTATTTGATGTATTTCTAACACAATTACTTTGTATGTTAGACTGCAAAACTAGTTTTAGATGAATATTTCTTGGGAGATTCTGAAAATTTCACAAGTGGTATAGAATATTTCAATTTTGAAGAAGAGTCTCCATTTTCGATTTCGTCCTCCAGTACACAAAAAACATTGTTAACTCCAAATAATACAAACGAAGTAGGCCGAGAATTAAATATGGATAGTACTGCGACGTCAGAAAGTGAAGAAACTTATAAACCCTTTATTATACCTGAACCAAGTTCATCGACTCAGGGAGGTAATTATTTTGAGTGATTATTGAAAGCTTTCAACTACAAAAGATAATACTTTGGTAATACTTTGTTTAGTTCCAGAAATTAGAGAACTCACATACGAGTTTTTGTTGCTGTGTTCAACAGGCCCTTATGCTAAACGACCGCCTGCAGATTGGGCTCGTATTCAAAAGGAATGTCCCAACATTGTTCGCAAGGTACATCAATGTGATACCAATGCTAATCACCTGATGTACGACAGTGTTATTTACTAATTTTTCTTGCAAGATGATACAAGATTAACGCCTTGAAATTAATTTAACTATTTTGGAGTTACGTTTATTCCCCGTATTGAAATGTGCTGATGCTAAAATAACTGTTATATTTTTACTTATTTCACTTTTGGAATATTCGTCCTTAGATATTAAATCTCACTACATTATTAGAATCAGTAATAGTATAGAAGAACAGATATTTTCCATTAGTGAAAGGCAATTTTCACGAAAGTATCATAATTCCTAAAGTCTAATAATTTCTAACTTTGATCAGTTAGAATTGATTCCTAAGCTCTTTTTTCCTTAGCTTATATTTTTTTCCATTGGAAATATTAAATTACAAGGCTGATATTTTAATTCATATACAATATATATATATATATATATATTTAAACCAAAAGTTTGGAACAAGCATGATTTTTGTGATATTTAATAGCTTCAACCAAAAAAATTGTTTTGACAGTATTATGTAGATGTGATTATATGTAAAACTTGTTATATGTTACTTATAATGGTTTTTTTATATTGAAAGCAATATAATTTGCCCTTGAGTTATAATAATATATTAATGTTTATTACTGAATATTATTGCAGTAGTATATGTTTATTTCATTAAATAAATTAAACTCATAATATATACTATCGTTAAATAATTACATAAAGTTCTTTTTTCAATTATATTCTTCTATTTTATTACTAAAATATTTATTTTTTTAATGAATTAGGGATTTGATTACTAATGTAAATCAAAAACGAAAATATGTCGTGTTATGTGTTTGTTAAACATTGTATGTAAATTTTATATTCTCTCAAGTTTCCCATATACGTCATTATTTAAATACTATGATTTGTTTAACAGTTGCATAATATGCTATGCATATTAAATTTAAGTGATTAATATTAAATGAATTTAAGAAAACGTTATTGCAATTTTTATTATTTTAGTGATATTATGTGAAAAAAGTATTAAATTTTACATTATATAAAAAGACTTATATACTAAATGTTATTGTATAACACTTATGGAATTTTTAAGATAATAAACATTTTTACTTTGTATTTTTTAAAATCATGTAGTATGTACATTATAACAAATGTGTGATAAATTCTTGTTCAACTTCAAAATTATATTAGAAAACGTTTGTGTAACTACTCTAAAATGGCATGCATCTACATAAACTATTTAACACTTGCTTTACAATTTCAAAGCATGCTGCTTATAACATCATATCCAGGTAATGTAGAAACTACAATGGTTACTTACAATATAGTTTGTTATTAGCAATTATGCAACTAAACTTTATTTTTATTTAACAGGAACCGATTCGCTGGTTCGAACCGGAGACATATAAAGCTAAGGTGGCAGCTGCTGGTCTTGTTACAGTATTGACGATCGGAGAAGGAGAAACTGATCCAGAATGAGAGGGATTGCAAAATTGTATAATCACCATGAAATTGTATGTATTAATTTACATCGATGTTTATCTCGATGTATTGTGATAAATTTTTAAAATTAAACTGGTATAATGTTCTGACATGAAGGAATAGGTATTATATGAGTAACATAATATATATTGCCGAACTTAATTGTAGCAATACAAAATGACTAGTATGAATATCGAGATATCCGCTAATATTTAAAAATGTTATACGTGTTTAAATCTAAATTGTTTTCAAAATAATTTAATATTGTAATATTTTAATAAGCATTTATGCTTTCTTATATTACACTTATATGCAGCAAATTTGTGGAATTCATTTAAAAAAAATGTTGTCTATTTCTAATTAATCGAACGTGTCTTGCAGCAATATTTTTAGTTTATTTTACAATGGTACATCCATGTACTGTTTTATATTTCGTAGTAGATGGAAGAAATTTCAATATCTTTATTATCATTACTACTACTGCTACTATTGCTCCTATTATTATTACTGTCACTACTACCACTACTATTATTAGTATTGGAATACTTCATATAAACACTTATGAAAGACAATAAACGATTTTTATATTTTTAGTATGACATATAGATCAAATTACGGTACTCATGAAACATAGCTTATGCAATTCATAATTATTGAATATTGTCAAGTTAAAAAATAGCATTTCCATTAATAGTTTTGAATTTAAATTAACGAAGGAAAATTGTTAATTGAAAAAAAGAGTATAATATTACTAACAAATGATTGTTGATTGGAACTGTAAATAAAATTAAATTTAACATTGTAGAATGCGATTTATGTAAGCATTAAAAAAATGCTTCAATTTTTGATGCATAATATATATTTTGTTACATATAACAACTGTAACAAAATAGTGATTTAACATAGTCTAGTCTACCTTTTTAAAGTAGGAACTACTATTTTGGTAATTACTCTGCTGTGACATAATAGCCAAAAAAAAAAGAAAAAAAATGATTTCATTTAATCTTAAATCAAGATTTTATATTTTATATACTAAAACCATGATACTGTGTAATATATATTATCAATTATATGGAGAGATAAAAACAAGTTTTTTGCTTCTATATCGATTTCCGTATAATTAATAATAAGGATTAATATTCAATGCTGCATAACAAATTTTGTATTATAATTAATTCAAGTTTATTTTTTATTAGATATAAAATTGTATTTCAATAAGTTATTTTTTTTTGTTATGGTATTACTTCTCTCCTTTCAGTTAAAGATTATATTATGTATTGTAAATGTTTCATTAGCCAGAATATAAATTACAAATATATTGTTAAGTTTCTTTGATTATTTTTAAAATTACGCATTACGTATCTTTTGACATATGAATTATTTGAACATGTAAAATATGTTATTTCTGTATTTTATTTTCTGGCGTGAAATATTAGGAGAATATTTAATATTTATTTGATCTGGGACTAAATTATGTTGCACGCACACGGAACGTTATGTTTGTATGTTTTTACATCTTTTAATATTTATTACAAATTTACACAATTATTTGATTTAAATTATTAATAATTTATTACTATAAACACTAACTGCAGTAATATAATAGTATATTATTGTACCTTGCTCTTTAATAATAAACCAATAAAAGTAAAGTATCGTCGGGTTATACTTTTTTTTTACTTTAAAACAAAGCACACCTATAACTGGATGCGATGTATTTTGAATCATTGGATTCTATTAATAGTAAGTATGTGAACATTTAGTTATTATGTAAATAAATCAATTTATCTTTTTGCACTATAAGTTTTATTATTCCAGTATCGTATAGAAATGATAATGTCCGAAATATACATACACCTTCAATTTGTGTACACTTCATTGTACTAGATATCGATTGTATTTTTACTTCTCACTTGTAAAAGTTAAAAATGTTATATCTGATGTTATGTGCATAAAACATTTGATATTAGAGGCCTATGTACTGATTGTATTTCATTATGTCATGTTAATTAGTTACTAATTTCTATATCGTAAATGACTTTAATAAAGTAAATTAAGAGTAATGTGACATATACGCACATATATATCTTAAATTCAGTCTACTTGATCATCGTATAAGTTAATGTAGTCTGATATACTGTACTAGTTTTATCTTCAGAAATATTTATAATCATCAATATTTGGAAAAAGACAATAATATAAAAAGATAAATATTATAAGAGTTTACTACTTTAGACAGTAAAATGTTTGAAATGAATGAAACATTCATTTTAAATTATTAATGAGATTAGAACATGACCAAACTTACTTATATATCAAAAACTAGTTTGTAGCATAACAGACGATTAAATTATGCGACTCTTCATACAATAATTGGCAGTTTTATGAGAATAGTGGCCTTTAATAACTTTACAACATTTCTTAAAACATATTAGTATACATTCTATAATTTTAAATAAAATGAACTAACTTGTGATTGTGGTTGTTATTAACGTAATGTTTTAATACAAAAGTTATAAAGAACCACCATTCTAATTACATATTTGTATAATTTTATAATTGCAGCTTCCTTAAATATATATATTTATATATGAGTGTAAAAAATTGTATGTGTTCATATGCATACAACACAATGATATGGGAATATTATGTCAGTGACGAGTAATTAATATTCGATTTAGCAAGATGAATGAATATTTTTATGATGGAAATAACATATTTATTATAAAGTCTACAATCTAACTAATGTGAATATATCCTAAGCTACTGAAAAAATTACTCGTCTCTGATCCATATTCCAAGATAAATAAGCGAATAATATATTCTAAACATGATTTACTTATAACAGATTAAAATAAGGTGTTTCACACACACATACTCTCAAATATTAATGTATAATTTGAGTCCCATGAGTCACACAAACAAAGACATTCTTCAAATTTAGAATATCTTGTACAAATGATTTACAGGTATATATTAGGAAAGGATTTTGAAAAATATTGCAATAAATTTGAGTATCTTGCTATTAAACAGTAAACAAAATTCAACTATGGCTATAAATATGATAACTAATTTGTAACATATTGAAGTATTTTTTTTTTACAATATTCTATATCATGGTGATCACAAGGTTTTTATGTGTACGAATATTAAAAAAATGTTAAAGATACACTGTGTTCACATTTATTATAGACTAAACATTTCTTTTATAAAGCATAAATCGCTAAAAGCAATAATCTATTTTTTAAATACATTAATATGTTATAATTATCTTTCGAGACGCTATATTTCAATCAAATTGGCTAACCACAATTTCGATTTGATAAATTTTATACTAAAAAATTTATGTAGAGCGCGCGACTCTAACTTTAATTAACATTCCATTGATGACATTATACACTTATGAGAAAAGACAAATTAAAGGAATATAAAAATTAGCTGCTCATTCGGCAGTCACATTTTTTTTAGATCTAATACACATACCTCTTTTTTACTTGGCTTGCAAAGTTTTCATAATCCTATGTACAATGCAGCAACCAATGTTTATTGTGCACTTCTAAATTTAGAGACTGTAAAATTCTTGTTCTAATGAAGTAACTTTGAGCTATATTCTCTAAATTTAGATCACTTGCACAAATTTTGCTTTTTTAATTCACAAATATTACAAATTTCTACCTAACACGAATTTAAATTTTCGTCAAACTATTCAATTTTAGTTTCTAATATTTATAAGATCAATTAAACATCTATATGCAAATGCGACCGCTAAAATTTTTACGCGATGATTGCTAAGCGATCAATTCTAGATTACAAGTATGTGTTTATTACATACTGAATATAAAGTCTTTACCGAAATTTAACGTAGTGTTCTATACAAAATATGTCTTCGCATTTTCACATTTATTTTTTGTAAATATAGAAAATTATACCATTACTTTTTCCTTCAATAATTTTAACGAAAATTTCACTAAATACAATCAGTGGGAGTTATTTTTCGTAATAATCAATCTTCTATGGGGTTAAAATACATAATCTGGTCCTGCCATGTCTATTGCCCATCTGAACTTATCCCTCTGAGTCTTATTATAAATCTTCTCAATAGGGACATTATGTTTCTTACACCTAAATAATATAAAAATAAAAAGTAATATTGTGCTTATGATTGTAATATTTAATATAAAATAAAAGAAGAATCAAAGTTACCATGCAACTGTAATTCTAGGATCCAAATAATTCAACTTGGAGGTGCCTAGAGCAATTTCTTTATTTTCCTCCTTGTCTGTTGCTTGAACCTCCAATTTTGTCAATTGCTCTTTTAATCTATCAAGAGCCTTCTTCTTCTTTTCATATACGCTATAATAATAAATACACAATAAAGTACTTAATACTACTTAGTTTTTAATAATTAACCAATACGTACACTTTTTCTTTAACAGATCCATGCTTTGCATCACGTTTGGCTTCCTTTACAGCATGTTCTGCTTCACTTATAGCTTGCTTCTTAGCTTCTATTTTTGCCTTAAGGTTTTCCATAGATTTTGCATGGGTTTTAGGCACTGAACGTTGATGATTACACAATATTGCAACAGCTCGATTTGCTCTATTATATGATAAAATCTTTTCTGCTTCTGTATCATCAGGATTTGTTAATTTATCTAATTGCTGCTGCAATGTCCATGAAGCATTATATGTCCTGAAGACCTTAGCAGTGAGACCTTCCATCAATTCATTTAAATGTTTATTCATAACGGTTGTATTAAGACGATCAAATAAATCATCACTTGGTGATTTATTTTCCATAAAAAGTTGCAAGTTTTTAAATACCCTTTTTTCTACTGGCACTTCATTGTAATACCTTATAGAATCTTTACCTATAAATACAATAAAAACATGTATACAAATATTATACTAAAAAATTTCATCTTTATCTAATTTATAAGCAAAAAATTCAGCATACCTAAGAAGTCAAATACAACTACATACTCCTTTCCATCCTTTTGCTCATGTAATGTGATGTGTTCTACTCGTAAAGAACAACAACCTACAGTATCTGCTTGATCTTCGTCTTTTTCATTACCAGCTCTGAGAGCTAATTTGTCTATAAAATATAATGCAACAGCTCTTTGTCTTATGCGCATCTCCTTACTTTTCCAATCTTCCCTATATTCAGCACGAATTTTATCTATTAATTGTGCTAATTTTCTAGCAGTTTCATATTTCTGCCAATCTTTTTCTCCTTTAAGTTTGCTTGACGGATTAAGCATAACGTATTTCACTTGTCCTTGAATATTCTCTGTCCAAGATGCAAGCCAGGTAACATTAGGATCGTGCCGAACTTCCTTCCATTTGTGGCCTGGTGGTGGCTTTGGTATATTAGAATCTTTGGAACAATTAATAAGAATATCTTCTGGCATAACTCTTCTTTTCAATTTGCCCATTTTAGGGTGTTCACCACGACCTCTGAATAAACCAGGCGGTTCAATCTTGAAATTACCTATTTTTTCTTTATGACCATCAATAATACAGAAACCATATTCTTTTTGTATTTGTTCATTCGTTTCTTTTATTTTCTGCTTTTCTTCTTTTGTCATTGCTTTCCGCTCTTCGCTTTTTTGAACAAAATACGAATGCATTTCTTTAAAATTGCACTTACTCAAGTCATTTATTTTAGCCCTCTCTGATTCAGTCATCACTTCTCTCCAATCATGGAAGAAGTTATTATTAAATGCAGACTTCGTAGTGTAATCATGATCCAACATGCGTGCATAGAAAGTCGCAACTTCTTCTGCATCTTGACTTAATTTCATTTCTTTTCCACAGTAATAAAATTTTACATCAGGGGGAAGTGGCTCATATGGAGGTGCAAATACTGGTCCTTTATGTTCCAAGAATGTCCATTTTGTCCCATCATTTTTCTTCTCTTCTTCCCACCTATAACAATTTTTTCATTTAGTTTTATTTCGTATTTGTTTCATTGTGCTTCAAAAACTTAACCTTAAAATAGATAAATACATATGCAATTTCAATTTTGTAGAATATTTGCATCTATAAAAACAATGTACATTTATCAAAGACGTTATTCTGATATTTGTAATAACTTTAAACATATTTTGCTTTAAAAAATATGTATATAAGTTTTACTATATTATATTTCATCTGAAAAATGTATTCACGCATACACACAAAATAAGGTTAGGACGACATAACCTTATTTACTTATACGTTGTAATTCCCCAAATCATAAGAAACTTTACCATTTCCAAACTTCTTGTTCTTCTTCTTGCTTCTTTTTCCTTGGGCTAGAATTTTCTCCTTTTGATGCTCTTGCGCCTTTCTTCTTTGGTTTCTATAAATTTTATTTTATAGTTAATTCTTTCGCTCCTAACGTCGGATATATTCGGCATTCACATAATCCGCGGAGACGAATGCGGGATATATCAAATATGCACGATGTGACCCACAGCGACGTGTACAACAAAATGGTACAAAAAATATATACTCCATATGATTGACACGTGCTTATGGAATTTATATTGTGTTATATATGTCGGAGATAAAAGAACATCGGGATTTCCCGGCTATGTCACTTCGAGCCCGAACCCATCGTCATAAAGCCAGATTGAAACATTAGAACTATTGCTTATTTTTATTACTTAAGTGCAACTATAGTAAAAGCCTGGACTAGGGTATTGGGGTTTTTCCCAACATTCCAGCCGGGAAATCCCGATGTTCTTTCATCTCCGACATATATAATATATATTTATATTATATTATATATAATATTGAATTAACAGATCAAATTTTTAAAAAATATCAGAAAAAAACAACCTGTCATCCTATTACACCCGGAAAAAATCACCCATCAAGACTCAATGGAAGACATTTTCCTTCACTTTATGAAGCTACAGGAAAACATAGATCACAAAGATGTGTTGTGTGTGCGAAAAACTCTAAGAGACAAGAATCTCGTTATCAATACCAAGAATATGATGTTGGGTTGTGTATGTTTCCATGTTTCGAAACATATATTGAATTAAATTATTAATCACTGTATATTATTCTTTCACTATTTTCAATTGCTAATCAGATTCTATATACCTATTAAATAAGTTTATATCTTTTATGTAGAAATTATGAGTATATTGTTTTAAAGAAAAGTCCCTTTTCTTTCAAGATAAACTGTCCACCCACAATGTGCACACTTTCGACGCTAGCTGACCGAATCGCCGTAGCGAAATTGTTAAGTAAGATTATAACATCATTAATGCATATAAAGAATATATGTAAAGAATCACAGTACCTGTTCAATATCATTTTCATCTTCATCATCTTCATGTTTTCGCTTTTTCTTCTTTGCTTTTGTATCATTCTTCTTTGACTTTTTACGCGCTGAAAGTGGGACATCATCTTCTTCCTCTGAATCTAAACTTCTTTTAACACTTGTAGGAGCCATGGACCTTGCACTCTGTATAATTTTTATATTATAATATACATATCTAATTTTTAAATAATAAAAATTTAATATAAATTTGACTTACCAATGGCATATCTTCATCCGATTCTTCCTCAGTTTTAATTGTTGTATTATGAAGATCTGAAAGTCTTGTGTCGTTTCCATCAGTTGAATCCATACTACCTTCTTCTTCATTCATAGCTTCTTCGTCATCCTCATCTTCTTTAATATATAACGGTTGTTCTCCACCACTGTCATCATCATCTTCAGGTTCAATTTGTGATATAGGTTCCTGTAATTTATTATTTTAAATTTATTTAATTATTCGAATTCATTTGTTTCAAGTATAAGAATAAATATATTAGAAAAAGTATATATGTACTTCTTTCACTTCATGCTTCAAGGTTTGGCCAACATCAAACTGAAATACTTCATTTCCTATGTGATTAGGTTTTACATCAACTACTTCTTCTTTTACTTTAATTTCTTCCTTCTCCTTCTCTTTCTTATCTTTATCTTCTTTATGTTTTGCTATAGATTAGATAAAATAAAAATTAACAAGTTCATTCTTCGTCCATAACTTTGTTGTATACCTTATGTTATAACTTACATTTTTCTTTCTCATGACGATGTCGATCTTTTTCTTTATCATGGCGATGTTTATCTTTACTGGATAAATTATGTTTATCTTTGTCTTTTTCAGAAGAGCGGTGCTTTTCTTTGTCATTTATATGAGATGTGGAATGTCTTTCCTTGTCCTTCTCTAATGAATGTTTTCTCTCCTTTTCTTTATCCTTAGAGACATTTTTATCCTTATCTTTGTCACGAGAACTTGAACTTATACTGTGTTTGTATTTATCCTTATCCTTACTTTTCTCCTTGTCTTTCTCTTTGCTTTCTTTATCCTTGGAACTACTGTGATGTCTGCAACATAATCTGTTGTATATGAACATAAAACTATGTGTAATTAAGTACAAAATTATATTAAATATACCTGTCTTTATCCTTGGAACTTGAACTAGAGCTAGATCTGTGATAATGTTCTTTATCTTTACTTTTATCCTTTTCTCTTTCTTTGCTTGAAGAACTACTACTTTTGTGTTCTTTATCCTTGCTAGATGATGAGTTACTCTTTCTATCCTTATCTTTATCTTTGTTACTACTGCTACTATCATGTTTATCTTTTTCTTTAATAGAACTAGAACTATGTTTATGTCTATCTTTTTCCTTTTCCCTGTGATCACTTTTATGATTTCTATCCTTCTCTTTGCTTCTCTCTTTGTCTTTATGATCTGATTTATGAGATCGTTCTTTATCTTTATCTCTATGTTCGGATTTGTGTTCTCTTTTTTTGTCAAAGCCATTTGACATGCCATTTATATGAGCATCTAGAAATATACATATAATACATATATATACACACACATAAATATATATAATATCAATTGTATTTCAAAATCTTTTTATTGAAAAAATAAATCATTTTGCATGTAATTATTTAAATAAAATTGCATAATTACTAAAATATAAAAAAAAATTATTTGTATTCCTCGATTAAATTTATTATATATTCGAAATATTTAACTAAATGTGAAATGCAAAAATAATTTAAAATGTATTGTATTCATTTAGTTAAAAGAGGCAAATTAAGAAACATTCCATAATTTTTACTTTAAAAAATTGAAATTCTAAATTCTCGTAATACAGAACGTGAACAAGTGCCAACTAAAAAAATAAAACTAAGTTTGAATTGCAGGAAGTCGTAAGTAGTTCGGACGCTTCGTCAGAGTCGAAACACGTGTCAGACCGGTCGGGTCGTTGGCAGCATTAACTCTTTGGTCGTTGCGTTGAACTTAACATTTGCTGCTATAAAGTTCTGATTTCAGCTATGTCAGATTACATGTGTTAAAACTGTACGAATAAACCACTTACCACTATAATTTCCAGTCACATTGCTATTCTCCTTGATCTTTTTTTCCTGAAACAAAAAAATTCACATATAAATATCATCTTAATAAGATCGTAGCACGGTATATAACTATCTACTCCTCCGTTGGACTTAACGTCTGGCAGTGTGAAGCGAGCCAGGTAGGACTTAGTCGCAGACGCCATTTTGGGACTTAGAAAAATTTTGCGTCCACGACTATGCCGTACGTACAAGAGAAAAGCCGTAATATAAGACAAAATACTAAAAAACTGTACACGTAGATAAACGCAATGAAGCAAATAGATATTAAATAGTCACTTACTGAGTCGGAATTTGACTGCGTTGTTGGTTGCTCGAGATCCATTTCTCGTACAAACGCACTGATAGACTTTAGCGACGCAAGGGCTAACAGAAGCGAGAGAAGAAGACTGGGGGCACACACACCACTATTCGACTATACACTTCGCGTGAGACTGCAACCGAGCCTACGCTTAGAGAGGAGACCCAGTCAAAGTATCAAAAATATCTAACTGCGCATGCGCTTCTTTGCTCCGCCTCTTCGATCCCCAATACAATCCCTTCCACCGCAGTTCGTACCTGCCTATTCAGTCGTTCTCTTACAATAATGTTTGGTTATGAACATAACGCTAACAATTTTATAAATAAATCTCATGAGAGTAGTTGTTAATGTATCAATTGCGTTTTCCTATCGATGAAAATCGCTTTAATTTTGAAAAGAAATATCTAATTTTTATTCAACCGTTGCTACAAACTTCAATTTTAAGTGGAGATGTTCGTGACATATAATCGAATATATATCGAGATTCATAACATAGGAAATATATCACATTAAAAAATTATTTATTGTTAATTTCTTAAAACTTCATCATTAATTCAAAGGAATATACAAAGATCTAAGCTATTGTATGATATGATTTCTATAATATTAACCTTTTATAGTTCTGTTAACTCGCTTTTTATGTCTATGGCTTATGTAAGGAAAATAACATGTACTTGTAATTAATGGCATAATGTTATATAGAGGTTAACAAGGCTTATTTTATGTTCAAATTTAACGAGTTTATTTTTATAAAATTCAGCGCAATGGGTAAAAAAGTTTACACCATCTTCTTAAATCATAATGCTATTCATATTAAATTTATTAATTTTATGTTTATATAAAAAACAATCAAATCCATAATCCATAATCAAATACATAAAAGTATATTGTATACATTTAGCTTGGAGTGATATATTGTTGAACACATTGGAGCAAGTTATTTAGAATATCAATTAACTATATATATATATACTGTATTGACATACGTGTGTATTTTTATAGCAACAGACTAGTTCGTACAGTATACAGTCAGTGCTTAATTTTATATTAAAAATTTAACATCTTATAGTTCCTAATTTTTATAATTTTACATATTCTAATGTTGCTTCCAGCCAGGTTTCATTTTTTCAAAAGAAAATACTGCATATAATGCTAAAACAAAATTAATGTTATTACAATAAAATTAACAAACGTAATTAATTATACTAATATTACTAATTTTCTACTAACAAGTAACTTCCCATTCTGTTCGAGATAAAGTCCCAATCTCACGGCGAGTAGAAGTCTTTTGCGAGCAATATTCTTTAGCATGTTGATAATCTTTATCAGGGTTACCAGTAAGCTGTACCTCGCGTCGAGGTGGATAAGTTTCTAAACTTTGTATTTTACTAAGTAACATTCTACCTTTATCCCCATCTTTCATGCGTTCATAAAAGCTGTCAAATCTATAATTAAACAAAATTTTCATTATTTATAAATATGATAGATATACAGTAAGTACAGTTACTAAATTCTTTTTACCTTTCAAATAGTACTAAATTTAAATCAAACTTTGAAGCTAGTTTACGAAATACAGGTAAATAGACAAGAAATTCTGGACAATTAACAACACCTTCTAATTGAAAATGATATTTAGCACCAAAAAGAGGTGGTTTTGTTTTGTCACAAAAAAATTCTACATTATAAATGTCATTTCCAAAACCATCACCATCGCACTTCTGCCATCTAGAACTGATTAAAACAAGCATTTAATTTTTGTATAACTTTAGCTAAAAGTTTTCCACATATTAAAAGATGAACTTACACTAGATCATATGCATTTGGGATAGTTCCAATAAAATAACCTCCTGGTTTTAAACATTCACTTGCATTTCTAAACATACATTCTGCTTGTTGTAGTGACTCAAAACAATAATGGAATGCAAATTGACAACTAACCAAGTCAAGTGATATACTGGGATCTTTAAATTTTGTTCTCAATCGAACCTGAAATCATTTTTTATCACTGATTTCTCCATTGCTAACATAAATAGTAATTTTGTCAATTATTTGTTCAGTATTCCTCTACAAACTCATGGAAAAGTAAAAACAAATACCTTTGTACAATCAGCTGTTATGAATTCTGCTGAGAACATAGAAAAATATCTTCTTTCTTGAGAATATCTTTTTGACATCTGTTTATATCGATCCTGACATTGTTGCATAGTTACATCAGCCAAATCGGTACAGATCAAATGTGCTGCATTCATTTTTTCCCATTTAAATAGATCTCCTCCTTTACCACAGCACATATCTAGCACTTTTAAACGGGCATTAGTTGGAGTTTTATTAATAAATTCCACTGTAAATGATTTTTAATTAAAAATTGTTGCACACAAAAGTATTATTTTATATATAAATTAGTATCTCACGTATAAGCATGCTTTTAATCCAATTGTTAAAATTTCTCATATACAAAATTCTGCTTTTATTTCTATCTTTATTTAGTACTGAATTATAATGTTGTACTACTAATAATGAGTTTTCAATGTGTTCTTCCTTGCTTGATGATTCTTTTGTTTTCTCACTGTTACTAGTAGTTAAATCTGCTGAAGTATCATTAACCTATGATATACAGATAAAAGAAAATGATTTAACAAATAAATAAAATGTTTCAAAAATGTGTAATATAATAATTATATATACATTTTGTTCGGCATCATATTTTACTCGCTTAGATGAATTTGCATCAGAATAATGTTCCTTAGTTCGAGAGTATTTAATTTGTGTATGAGTTTTATCATTTACTTCAATCTTCCTTTTTCTTTCCCTAGAGAACGTCTGTGATTTTATTGTAGGTATTGTTTTTTCATTGTCTTTTTCTGATAATATCTCATCTTGCTTTTCTTTGGCTTTATTCATTACTTCAGGTGCAGACATATCCAAGTAAATGAAATCTCGTCGAATTATTAAATCTTATTCTACTGTTTTCTCAATAGATACTTCCGTTTCTTAATAAATATTATATTATGTATGCATGTAAATAAATCATTAGTATCAAATATGTTTAAGTAAAAACAAACCATTTGTAAAAAAAAACTATATACGCATAGCACTTACAGTGCTAACAATTCTTTTACGTCTACTCTGCATCTATTTTCAGTAAAATCAGGATCAGAGTTATCAATGCTGACAACGTTATTCGTATTTCACAAAAATACCCTACAAGTTGTAAAGCCTTTATGCAGTGTTTTCTTTCTATTTCTAAATAGCTTTTTTAGCCATTTTTCAGTTCGCTCACGCATTCTATCTTTATATCCCTATGGCTTTAGAGCTCCACGGTTCAAGCCTAAATTCCCCAAACAAATACGCAACATAGTAACTGAAGTAACAATGTATATTTAGTAATTTAAAATACAAAATTTATTAACAAATAAATATACATAGAATAATATGTACATATAAACAGATAAGCCTCATTTCTTTCAAAACAGAAATTATATTTTTACTCTTAAGTAATAATTTGAAAGATATCTTTATTTTAAATTAAGCATTGAATTATACACAGTACCTTTTTCAGTTAAATAATATTAAACAATCTGTATTATTTATATCTTACATATTTGATTTTGTTTTTTTATAAATGTATGCACCTTATAAATATGTAATGTTCCTTCTTTTGTTTTGAATTATATTATGTAAAAGAATAGTAGTCAAGTAAAGAACATGTATTTATTATCCACGTATATAAATTTATATAAATTTTAATGAAATTTTATTGATAACTTTATTTACCACAGTGCTGCCAAGTATGCACTTGCTTTCACATATGCATGCCTTGCTATAGCTTCAAAGATAGCACACTTTATTTAACTCAAACAGCTATATATTTATAATACTTCAAGAAATGCGACGAATATTTCGTTGTTACGACGATATTTTGTAGTACGTAACAAGGAATTTACATATTATATCAATATAGCTACATTTTTTAAGGTTGGTGGTAGGTAGACATTGAAATTTCATTAGAGATTGTATGTATTACATTCTCTCATCTATTATCTGATCTAGATTTGTTATGTATGTAACATTCTTATCTAACAGCTTATCTGAAATTCAATAAGAAAGCAAGATAAATAATAGTATTTTGCTTCACTGTTAGTAAAAATCATGTTCCTCTATTTTTTTTTCAGATATTTAAAGAGTTATTCATGTACAATTTATATAAATTGTTGAGCTTTTTATTTAACGTACTCTTCTATTAGAATAAATTTTGCATGCATTGTAAGATCATGGATACATTTCCTACGCAAAGGTATGAAACAAAGATTGAAAGTTTTGACACATGTATGATCGATCCTGCAAATCAACAGCAAGAAATATCTGAAACAGTCAGTGATCAGACATCTTCTCAAACAATTGAAATAGAGAATCAAGAAAATCATGAAAATTCAAATTTACATCAGCAACAACATGATTCAGAAGTGCAACATCAACAAGATCAACCTAATCAAATTTCACATATACAGTCCAATATTCAACAAAGCATGACTCTTACTCCAATTAGAATACCAGCTATACTCGATGGAGAATATTTTACAGTAATTAGAGTAGAAGACAGTAATATAACAGTTCAATGTGTACAATGTCAAAGACATTTAAATGGAAATTTGAGATCTACTGGAAATTTTTTAAGTCATATTAAAGTAAGATTTATTTATTTTCAGAATTCTTGCACTTTAATATAATTGTTTTGTATTCATTAATCTAAGTGTTCTACAGAGATTACATCCTTTTATGGTTGATAAAATTAAATCTAAAGCTAATCAAAGAAAACCTGCAATGATATATATTGATTTATCAGCAGCTAAATGTCAAGAAATAATAAGAACAAGAGGAGGATATAGGAAATGTTACAAAACAGTAAGCACATTGTTCATGAGCTTAATCTTATATGACAAAAAATTAAAATTAAAATTTTGCAGAAATTTAAAAAGTTATATTTATTTAGGATGTATGGCAACCAGAAAGTGAAGAAGCTTATGATCAGTCTAATGAGTGGTCTGAAAGTCCAGTAATTCGTAGACGTAAGATAGATGAAGCTGAATGTTCTGATCTTTTAAAAATATCACATAATAATTCATTTGTAATGGGAGATGAGTTTGATGCAATTGGACGAAATATTGCAGCAAAACTTAGAAGTATGAAATTAGACCAAAGAATTATAGCTGAAAAATTATTAAATGATATTTTATTTGAAGCGCAATTAGGAAATCTTCATAAAGACTCTAATATACATGTATAGGAAAAACATATTATAGACTAAGGAATGTGTGCAAGTAGATAATATAGTTATAAATGAATGGATGTATAAGGGAGCATATATTTTTTATCAAATTAAACTTATTAGTATTTCTTTATTAATGTTATCTTATTACGTACCACTTTAATATTAATAATCTCAAAGTGGTTTTCTGCTAAGATTTGGCAGTCAGTATGAAATAATGTGTAAAAAATATTTTACACAAATATTTTTTAGTTAAAATCGCGATAATAAAGAGATAGTAATGAAATGATAGTATTTAAATTTAATATACGTCTTCAAAGATGAGAGAAACACAGAGTAAGAGATATACATATTTTAACACTTATAAGTATTCACATAAGTATCTCTATATATAAATGTGCAATGTAAATATTACTATACAGATATAAAATTCGTAGATAAGGAGAAATGCTGCTGTATCTAGTAACTATATGTAAATGTTTTTAGACGGATTTTCTTATGAATGTTTCATAAACATAGCTACCTAATTTATAATCATGTATGATAAATACATTTTTCACATTATGTAACTATCAATATCAGTCCTCAGTTTCTCAGTTTAGATTTAAACATTGTAACTATAAATTTTAATTGCATCAGCTACTCCATTGTCCTATTCGTTAATAATAGTTTTCTAGTATATCTATTTTGTAAATGATTTGTATAAATATAAAACAACCTCATGTTCAAGTAATATATAAAAATTAAAGCATTTGTGAAATCACGTTTCAATGAATATTTTACCATGAGACAATTTTATCCATTTGTCAGCTGGTATATATCCTACGTTTCTTTGGTTTAAGCAAAGCACAATAAATTATAGTTGATAAAACGCATAGTGTCATACTTCCAAGAATGACCAAAAATATATAAGAATACCAAAACCCATCCCAATCTGCATAAAAATACCAAGATAATGTTAAAAACGTATTTTGCATTAATACAAAAATATAATATGGCAATACCCACTTATCTGCATACTTAAATTTAATTCTATATTCAATTAAACTAACTATGTACACTAATCCTAGCCATAAATTAAGAAAAAAAGTAATAATGTCATAATATTGCGTATAATAAAAAAGATATATTAACATAATACCATAATGTATACCAAGCACAATGGATAAGTAAACTGGGTAAAATTCATAGAATATGGCAATGGTAAGTATACGTGCTAGAATGAAAAAGAACCACCATAGAAAACTCAAAAATTTTCCTACAGGATCATCTTCTTCTAAACCTTTTGCTGAATATCTTCGTTGTGGAACTTTCAAATCTTGCATGGTATTGTTCTTTCTTTCTGCAATAGATACTACCTTAGTAAATAATTGCTCAGATTCTGTATTTTTTGGAACTATACATATTGAATCTGGTCTTGGTGGAGCTGGTACATCTGGTATAGGTAAAGGTGTAACTGTAGTAATTCCACGTAAAGGAGTTGGAGGTGGTGTAATATATACATTTTTAGGTGGTAAAGGAGGTGTCACAGACACTTGACGATCTAAAGAAATGTGAGAATCACATTGCTCCTTATCTTCGTGTTGAACTTTTACAGATTCTGGTTGTTCTAAGGAATTATCTATAGGGTTATTTTCTTTTTTATCAGATAATTTTAAAGGTGTGCCTTCTTCAAAATCACAAAGTTCCTATAATTATATAAATTAAATAAATACTTTAAAAGGAGAAATTATTTTCCCATGTTGTAGGTAACCATGTAATTTTTAATATTAAGATACCTGAATGCAATATTTCTTTAACCACATTGCCCATGGTAGTTTCCTACCATTAATACGTTGACTTTCAAATCTTTGAAATGAGGTAGTCTGAATGGCAAGTATTACAATGGATATAGTAATAGAAAGCACCTTTACAACTGCTACAAAAATAATCTTAATTTGGTATTTACAATTTTATTTAAATTATACTGCAAATCGTAAATAAAATACCAGATTGATGAGTCTGATGAAATGATGATTCACGAAAGAGTAAATGTGTTTGAAAGAGAGCTTGAGGAACTGCTTGAAACCATGCTTGTAAAAAGAAATATAATTCTATAGCTGCAGGAGCAGCTGCTATGTTTAAAGTCTCAGTTCTTTCTTTTCCACTTAAAATAATAGCTTCAATAGATAGTACTATAAGACCTGCATACCTAAAAAATAATTAGATATTATATTAATATAAATGAATGAGACTATTAGTTATTTTGAGTAGAAAATATTAATACCTATAAAGAGAAAAAAAAACAAAGCCTATCAGTTGACAAAGTTGGAGACAGAACCAACAAAACATTCCCTTTGTTAATTTATCATCATTTGACATCCACCAATCTGGTCTTGAAACAGTTAACATAAAGTATGCAATTGCTGGTGCATACATAAAACAAATAGTGCAACAACCCCATACCAAGTTATTTTCTTTGAAATGCTGTATAGCAACTACTAAATCAGCAGAAAAATGAATTATATATACAAAACAGCTGATTAATGTTGGAATTAAGAAAATTAAATAAATTTGTTCAGTTGACTTTAAAGGAATTTGCAAGAAACGGGTGGACTTTTTTTCACAAACTGAATCTAAATTGTTTGTCATTTTTTGTGATTAGATAAATTTTTCTATTTTTTCATATTTTTCTTCCTTTAAAATAATCATATGATTATCTGAAATAAAGAATTGTATGATAAAACAAACCATAAAATTAAAGATACCTTAATTTATCACATAAGAATATATATAATATATAAGTTGAAATTCATGATAATTAACAATGTGCAAATAATGATACATTTTTTTAATTAAACGATTTACAATAATTGAAAATGTATATACATTACCTATATAAGTACTGTTGAAAATTAATTGCACTTTCATATGGGAGAAAGAATATTCTTTGCCATGGATTTAGTTACATAAATTTTTTACTAAAGAACCAGATGTAATGTTTTCTGTTATTATAAAAATTATTTTTTATGTTATATGTTATAAATAGTATAAAAATGCCGATGATACCCGTTAGGTGGACAGACTATTATTCTAATCGCGTTCTGTTGATACACGCGGTTTAATATTACATGTACCAACACAAAATTTATTCGCGCAAATGCGTCTATATTGTAATTATTAGTCAGCGTATGAAATAGAGCTGATAATTCGATAAGATTTCATTTTGTTGATCTGCGATAAAGCGCCTTCAGATATGGACGCTTATTGCAAATGGAGAATTGCTTCAGAAAGCATAAATAGAGCACGAAGAGCGGAATGAAAGAGGGGGGAGGGAAGGGAGGATGATTGGTAACTTATACACATACTTTTCAAAAACTATTGCATGAGAATTATGTTTTAGAATTTTATTTTACTTTTTGTATAGAATTTATTTAATAAGGATCATATCTTAGTGCATAAAAAATAACATATATCATTTAGATAACTATTATATTAATTGTCTATACACTTCATTTTTTTATCATCATCATTATTCTCAATTGGTTCTAAATCAGATAAAAACGTATTATATTGTTCCATAATGTCTTTGTCAGTAGAACTTCTACTTTTATCGTCATAATCAGGCCCAACTGACCACAATGTTTCTAAATCATATAATGATCTAGCAAAATTTGAAAAAATATGTAATACAATATTTCCTAAGAACAAAAGGAATATATAATAATTCGATTATTATAAAGATATAGTAAATCTGTCCCAACACAATAAGAAAATTACCTAAATCTAAAGCGAGCCAATCTTTTGAATCTTCTCCTTCAATTTTTGGCAAGAAATCTGTTTTGTCCTTTTTTAATTTATACACTTTCCGGACAAAATTAGCAAGTGACTGCATATGCTTCTTTGATCTACCTGTTACTATAACTATGTAATCAACATATTGTAATTCAGAGGGTACAGAAGTAACAAAGATATTTTTGGCATTACTTTTTTGTAATAATAATACAAGATCTTCTATTTCAAACACACCGTTTACGCCACCTGAAAAATGATTGTATTGATATCTTGTATTAAGGAACATTATTAATAATTGTTCTTAAATAGCAAAAAGTTTGTATAATAGTATATAAATAAGTTTCATTACTACTCACGTTTTAAATTTATTCCTTCATAAGGATCGTGAGGTTCTTCCTCAATTCTTAAATCTTCTAAATTAATCATTTCTTGTTTTTCACTGACATCAAAAATAATTTCTGCATTTTCATCTTCAAAAACTTTATGAGTGGTACTAAGCGAACCGGCTAGGTTATGTGACTCGTTTTCAATATTTTTATCGCCATCAAATTGTTTTTGATTGTTATTTGGAAACATCGTAATTTGTCTTAATTGAGAATATGTTACTACATTATTTGTACGAGGTTTTAAATATTTATAAAATTGTATTTTTGTTCGTAATAGACTTGTTAGTACAGTCCGCATATTGTTCTGCACATATATAGCAAGGTTAAGTTTATTCGAATAACCTAAACGCCAGTTATTCCATTTGATCGCTATTACTATTAACTCATATTATAATTGTATAACATATTTTCTAATTTTATATTAACTCATATTATAATTGTATATTTTCTAATTTTATATTATGAAGGTTAAGGTTAAGAAAACAAGGTTCCAAGTAATTTAAACGATCAATTTATTAAATTGTATAAGTCACGTGCATGGTAATAAAATGAACTCTCTGCATAAGAGAAGTTAACTGTGAAAGTTGAAATCGATACAATTTTTTAAAGTTGACCTGGTTGAAGATGTTACTCTTACAGCTGAAACAAAAATTTTATAAAGCTAATAAGTGCCTTTTTTTAAAGACTTGTGTTAAGATTTGTACAAATAAAATTATTTTTATAAGTAGAACTTATATATTACAAACATGACCAAATGTTTAGAAAATTGCTTTTTAAATTTCTTTTCAAATAAATCTTTTATATACATATTTATCAATATATATTACTGTTTTAATATCTTTTTGTAACAAAAAAAAAAAAAATGTTAAATATATATTATAATACGCTATATACTTACAGAGGTTATAGATATAAAATTTATTTAGACCTCGCACGCATTTTCCTCCTTTTACGTTTTAGCCTGCGCATCCTCTTTTTTCGCCACTGAAAATTGAAAATTTCCTATTTACTTTTCTTGTATTTTTATGTTTTTTGATAACTTAACCTATTGCTTTTGTGATTCGAATGTTAGGAAACATGTCAAATAACCATGCAGTGCAGCAACAATTGAAGAAATATATATTTTATGATTCAAAAAATATGTAATAGCAAACTTATTATCAAAAATATTGAAATTAACAAGAAATATTAATATCATATTACCTTCGCCCTCATTTTCTGAATATGAGATCTCTAGATTAGTCTAGAATATCTCGATTGCGTTAGTCGGACCTTCAACTTCGTACACGTTTTAATGCCAATATGGAAGAGAATAGCTCGCTTCTTCTGATGTTCTGATCCTGGAAATTTTAGTCTCTCTAGTTCTTATGTTTACCCCTAGAGGGCTAATTAATTTTATGTATCCGTATTTTATACACATTATATTAAAACGACTTGTTTAAATCAATTTGTATAATATAAGTAATATCATATTTATTAATGTTGATTTGTATCTGTATATTTTTTATTGTGTACTGTCTTAAATTAATATCTTATATTTTTCGGATGTTTGTTTTTACGCGGGAATTGATATTCTTCCATTTCCTTTTTACATGCCTTCGGTTTCCCGCGTTTAAAGCTTTTTCCCGCGGAAAATCTCGGAGTACGGCACTTGTAGCGCGGCACATAAGTACTTGGAACGTGTTTTATTAAGGAAGTATATGTAATTAATTAGAACATTTAATTTGTAAATTGAAATAACATTAATGAATGTGTAATTTTATTCGAACTTTGGGAAAATTGTTGAGTGACTTTTTGGCTTTTCCAAAAAATTGTAGGTTAAAAAGCAATAGGAAACAGATATCAAACAGTTTATATTAGACACATTATTTCTACAGAAAGAATACAATTTTTGTGTGCGAAAATTGTGTATGTTAATTTATTAATTGTGTAATTTAATTAATAAAAAAATGACAGGTGTTCAAATGACAATTCCATTCAAAATAACAAAGAAATGTTCATTTTATGGAACTAAAAATAATGTAATGAAAGAAGATTTTAGTAATGCAACTGCGAGAGATTCTTCTCATAAATATACACCATCTGTGAAGAAGATTATTACTTTAAGTAGTAGTGAATCAGACTCAGACTCAGACGTAGAAAATACTAAAGTCAGTGATAATGCTATAAGTGTAAAAACTCTTCAATGTATGCAGAATTCAACTGAAGCTGATGGTATGTGTAATAAATGAATTTATACATTTTTAATGAATATATATTTTTTGTATAGAATGATACTAATGGTTTTATATATCTTTTTTAGAAGATCATGGTTCTACACCTCCAAAACAGAGAAGGATAGATAAATCATTTCCATTAACATCTTCAACCACACCTTCTACTCTTTTTGATAAATTAAATTTGGAATCTTCTCCAACTAAGGAGGAAAAACTGGTTCCTAAAAGATTATTTGGAACAGAAAGATATCGCAATGCTCGTAAAGCTTTGCACAGCTCAGTACCTGATACCTTACCTGGTAGAGAAAATGAATTACAAAAGTTACAAGAATTTATGGAAGAGCATTTAAAAAATGAAACATCAGGATCCTTATATGTATCAGGACCACCTGGAACTGGAAAAACTGCATGTCTTTCAAAGCTTATATTAAAGACTGAGTTCAAATCAAAATTTAAAGTAATCTATGTTAATTGCACAACTATGAAATCTGCTGCTACAATTTATGCAAAAATTATACAGAAGTTAGGATTACCACCCATTTTAGCTGAACGAAAATCTGGAAAATATAGTAAAGGAGTTATTGAAAAATATTTAAGCTCTAATCATAAAATGTTGCTATTAATTTTAGATGAAATAGATCAATTAGAAAGTAAAAAGCAATCTGTTTTATATTCTGTCTTTGAATGGCCATCAATACACAATTCGAAACTGATTTTAGTTGGAATTGCTAATGCTTTAGATTTAACAGATAGGATATTGCCTAGATTACAAGCTAAATGTGAATTGAAACCAAAGTTGATGCATTTTTCGCCATATACAAAACAAGAAATATGTAATATAATATCTGAAAGATTAAGTGAAGCAAATGTGTCTGACTTGTTTACTAAAACTGCAATACAAATGTTATCTGGAAAAGTTGCTGCTATTTCTGGTGATATTAGAAGAGCATTGGATATCAGTAGAAGAGTAATAGAACTTGCAGAATCTCATAAATTAGCACAAGTTTTACAACCTACCAATAATAATGGTATGTGTTATATGGAATGAGAGCAAAATAAAAGTAAGAAAAAACATATTGCTATTTTCTAAATAAAATAAATTCATTCTTTTTTACAGAAATAAATATACCTAAAAAGCAACAATCTGCAGTGGACCAGCCAGTGGATCTAAAAGAAGTCATCACTGTATTAAACGGTATTTATGGTGGATCTCAAAATATTGAAAAGGAGGAAAGTACATTTCCATTACAACAAAAATTACTATTGTGTTCTTTGTTACTTATCCTAAACAAAGGGCGAAACAAAGATGTGACAGTGGGGAAAGTAAGTGTACAATACAAAAACAACTGTTTAATAAAAAATGTCAATGTATATAAATATAATTCTGTTTTAGTTGCATGAAGTGTACAAAAAGGTTTGCAAGAAACGAAATATTCATGCTGTCGATGGTTCTGAATTTTATAGTCTATGTTCATTGATAGAAACTAGAGGTATTTTAAAGTTAACAAGAAAAAAAGCAGCTCGTTTGACAAAAATAAATTTGGAATGGGATCAAGAAGAGTTAGATGCAGCTTTGCAAGACAGGAATATGATGGCAGAAATTATTAACGATATAACTTGTTTATAGATGTTATTTAAAGAAATTTTCATAATTTATTAAATTTCATATCATTTTGTAAATATTAAAAAGTATATAGCATCTTTTTAATAATTTGAGAGAACCACTTTAGAATAAGCTGTATAAATTATTTCATGTTTTATATTATTTTTTTATATCATAATGAACGCATTTAATGTTTCATATATTGTATACAAGTTGATGTAAAAGGAGAAATTCATGTGATTTTTAGTGTGTACCGTAGCGGTCTTTTTAAATTTTTGAAACCAAGCAATACATATTTTTGTTTCAAATTTTATTTCTTGAGCATTTTGTTATATTTGACTTTTAATAAATATAACATTTTTAATTGTATTTATTATTATTTTGATCCATTTGCATATAAGAAAAAGGTAAGTTAAGTTGGTTCATACATTATTTAAGATAAAAATAAGTTAAAAATGAACTATTTTCGTGGTTGCTCCACACAAAGCTGCCATCTACTGGTAAATGGTGACATTTGTGAAATGCTTTTCGTTCATTACTGCGTCTCTTTTCACACAGTTATAAGTTAAAACTTTTGAATCATGTCTTCGGTACTTGTGCCTGAAATTCCTGCTCCAGGATTTTCTTTTGATCTTTGTCAAAGGTAATGGTAATTATTTTAAAATTAAAAACATCATTATATGTATATCAGTACAAGCAATCATAAAAGTGAAAAGTAATGTATCATGCTGCATAACCTATTACAAGTTAATATTGCTGTGTCATTTTGTAATATTATTGATTTTTCCTAATAAATTTTTCTTATGAATTTATAAAATACATAAAGAACTGTAGAATTTATTTGAGTGTATATTTTTTTCAGAAACAATTTTTTAGTAAAGAAAGGATTCCAAGCACCTAAAGCTGTTAAAACAGGAACAACAATTGCTGGTGTTGTTTATAAAGATGGAGTGGTTCTTGGTGGTGATACAAGATCAACAGAAAATACCATAGTTGCTGATAAAAATTGTAGTAAGATTCATTATCTTACTGAAAATATATAGTGAGTATTTAAAAAAAAATTAATTTCATTAGTAATTATTCAAAGCAATATAATATTAACTAATATTCTAATTTAAGAATAATTAATAGAATAATTTAATAATTATTTTTAAGTTGTTGTGGTGCTGGAACTGCTGCTGATACTGAAATGACAACTCAAATGATATCCAGTCAGTTGGAGTTACATCGTTTAAATACTAACCGCATAGTGCCAGTTTGCACTGCAAATGCTATGATTAAACAATTATTGTTCCGTTATCAAGGAAATATTGGAGCAGCTTTAATATTAGGAGGTGTTGATTTGGATGGACCACACTTATATTGTATTCATCCTCATGGATCTTCAGATCGTCACATTTATACTAGTATGGGTACAGGATCATTAGCTGCAATGGCTGTATTTGAAAGTAGATGGAAACCTGATATGACAGTAAGAATTTAAATATTTTTACTTATTTTATTATATTTTGTACAATCACATATTTCATTTTTAAATGTTTGTAGGAAGAGCAGGCTAAAGAATTAGTTGCAGATGCCATTCGCGCTGGTATATTTAATGATCTAGCTTCTGGTTCTAACGTAGATTTATGTGTCATACGTAAAGGTTCTGTTGATTATTTACGCCCTTATGATGTTGCTAATGTTAAAGGACAGCGCAATATATCGTACCGATATAAACGTGGTACTACCGCTGTGCTTAACAAAACGGTTCATCCTATAATCATTGAAGGGGAAACTGTGCATAGGCTTAATACAGAGCCAATGGATACTTCATCATAAAATGTATCAAACAGTTTTACTTTACATTTGGATATATATGTGAATTTGTAATAAATAAAGCCTTAATCTCTCTCTCTCATAACGCTTAAATTTATAAAATTCAATATTCTTTCCAATTAATAAATTTAATTCCAAACATTAAAATATAAATATATAACATGATTTTATTTTATTTTAGTACTGTAATTACTATGGTACAAAATAGTATTATTAAAGCACAATGTTTTAAAAAAGTCCCGCCGATTGTTTTAGTCTTTGTCTTTTCCAAGCAGGAAGTTTTACAAATTCGTCTGGTTCCATTTTAAAAATCGCAATGAAATTATCGAAAGTAAGATGCATTTCTTTACGGACAACGTCAACACCGGATGGTAAATTTTCCGGATCACCTTTTAAGACAGAAAGAGGATACTTTACATAATTATCGAAGTCACTCAATGATTTCGATAACGTTTGTATTTTCGGTAGAAATTCTTTATCTTGCAGAAGTGTGCAAAATGTTTCAAACGATTTGTATTCCCTCAGTAAATTGTAATTCCAATTATCGAATAATCCAATGAACGTTGAAGGTTCCATACCTAAAAAGATGATAAAATTATTTTACTTCAAGGTCTTTTGGTATCTTTGTTTTTAGAAAATAAATAATTTACAATACCCTGTTTAATTATAGAAATCGTTGTGTTTCGATCTCGACCAGCTGGGTGAGTGAATAAAAATATCATTGCATCATGTACACACTCCTTCAACGATTTAGGAATAGAAGACTTTCCAATCCAGATCCATATCACATTTCCTGCATCTAATAACCAAATAGCTTCTGGAAGAAGACTGTTTTGACCAAATCCAAGAACTTCTTCGCCAACAAACATTTCATTGTCCGTCAAGCATTGGTATAGATGTTTTTCAAGCTCTTCTCCGTCGTCAATAACTTCTGTGCCGTAAGTACCTTTACCTTAAAGATTAAATTTAAAGTTCACTGTTATAATCCAATGTTAAGTTCATATTATAATTCTTATTATCTTTCGTCAACCTCCGAGTTCTCTCCAAAAATCGTCATCTTCGTTATTTTCAGTTATCAGAGGTGCATTTCTGGGCGCAAGTCGTCTAGATGCTTGTCTAGCGTCACCAGTACTTCTCCCACCACACCATACTACAGGTGAATTAGAAAATAGAATAAAAACTCCACTAGAATCGAGGCTGCTGGATGATCTCAAAGGCCGTTCAACTGCTTTCGACGTGTATGGAGTAGATCCGAAAACTCTAACGAGATACTTTTCCGGAGCTACGAAACAAACATCTCATTAAGAATTTAATTAAATAAACATAATAAATAATTTATCCTACTGCTTACGAGAATCGCGATGCCTTCCAGCTAGTATTTTCAATTTTCCATCGTAAATCTGCAACAAATGAGGTGGTTCTCTGCCTTGACATGCTTTTACTAACTGGCCAGAGGTATCTTCCGTCAAATGACAAGCTGCTTCTAAAGCGGCTTCTCGATCCGCGTTTATAGAATGGACTCCTTCCCAACAATAAATCTGTGATGTCACGTTATTTCAAATTTAATAATAATTAGTAATAGTTATTGTTAATTTAACAATCGAAATTACATTTTCAACGTACGATTGTTCTACTCCTACGTCCTTGTCCATATTTGTAGCACATTACGTAACAAGCTTCTGCGTAGTATATTCCTTTGTCATCCACTTGAATCATTCCTTCTTTATGGGTTACTCTCCAAAGAGTTCTTTGACCGGATCCATCGTCAACTAGTTGGCACCCAGTAGCCATTTTAGGTCTTTCATTCATATAGTCAGGATCAAAATTCGGTGGTAAAGTGAGCGGTCTTGTCTTTGCCGGTTCCCACCCTCTAATAAGAGCCTTCATCTCCGTTGGTTCACAAGCTTCCAGCGCTCTTTCCACTAATACACCATTACTATAATTTTTCTTTTTTACAAATCCTCGTGCGTTACGAATCGCTTCCAATTTTTCTCGAGCGTTCACATTACGCCCGACCCAAGCCCAAACACCAGCCTCACCACGATCGATTAAGTAAACGGCTTCAGATGTGAGATCAGCTCGGAGAATCGGTCCAGATTTCAGTTCAGCAACCTTATATTTACCGGATTGTTCGTTACATCTATACAGTTTGACTGGGCTTGGCATATTGACTCGGTAAAGGCGATCCGGCTTGACCACTCTTGTGGAAGGATTTAAAATACTGGCGAACAGTTGTCTATCTCCCTCCGGTAGTGTCTGTTCGTAACCATCATCGATGATGATGATACGACCATTGTTATTTTCTTTTCTCACTTCCAAGATACTGGCAGCGTGTCGTTTGTGCAATGGATCTGCTGACGATCCCAACCAAAGGAATACGATAGCCCTATGTACCATTATATTATTATTAATATATTATAACAGAATTATTAATGATTATTCAATTCAATTTTCTACGCACTGCGATAGAACGTCCACAAGAATAACGTCCCGTGAACTGAAATGATCCCAATGAACTTTTTCAAGTTCCGTCAAGACAGGGATCGCTACGCCAGTTACTCTGTGCAATTTGCATGATGGTGTTTCAAAGTGGAAATTTTCAATAATAAGATGCTGGCGGAAATAGGCTAAAAATCTAGGACTTTCTCGTCCTTGGGCCTCCCTTGATAGAATTGTGGCAGATATTTGTGAATCTAATTCGGCCGCTCGAAGGGCTGCTGCCCCAGAGATTGTTGAATCGCAAGCAGATCCAATCCAGAAATGAATTACACGAACTATCGCAGTCGATTTTATCTCCTTAACCTGTTTAAACGTTATAAAGAATATAGTTTACGCATATAATTAAACTGTGGGTGTTTATATAAATTCAGATTTTTATAAACATAACTAAAAAAGGATATCTTTTCCAAAAATGCATTCGAAGTTTACATATGGTTGATCAAAAATCATAGTGGTGTAAGTGAAGACTTATTTTAACATTCAAAAGTACATAATATTTCCTTAATTTCATAGTTAATTAAGTTACAACTTTATTCTTTAAAGGAGAAAGAATTACCGGCATTCCAGGGTAAGGTAGTGGACCGTCTTTCGGTGACACCGCGTAGATAATGTATGCCAACTCCGAGAGGAAATGTCCCATATTACTTCCTGTAACGGCTGTAACTCGTAAACCCTGTTGCACGAACATTAAAGGAAAATTTAGTGCTTCACACTTTCACTTTTTGTACTTCTTAAACTCTCGAAAAGCAGCGTAGCTAACTAAAACTATATGATACATCTAAACTACGTGCATATATCGTAATATAACGGGGAGTGTAAATTATGTTGCATTTTTATTTTGTTACGGTACCTCGATTTTCCAAATGCGAAATGTACTGCTGTTCCTCGGAACATTCTTAAAGATTTCACCGTTAGAATCATCGGAACGGCAGGTTCTGTCGTCCTGAGACACATAATTGAAATTTGACTTTTAGGAAACTGTACTCTTTTTTAAGTAGGTAAATTTTGTATAAATAACTTTTATCATATGACAAAGCAATTTTTTGTTATTTGAAAAAATTTTGCAAATGAATCTTGTTTTATACGTGCAAAATAGTCCGGTAATAACGTTATCGCGAACATTAATTTCAAGGATTTTATAATGGATAATGATATCGAATTGATGTGGTCATTGGTCATATACGCGTTATCGAGCAAAAATAAGAAACAAGCGATATGGAAAATGAATCCGCGAAATTACAATTTTAGTAATTTTCACGGTAAAATTATATTGACCTTCGTTTCTCCTGGTAGTCTGAGACATACAATGGCTCACGAAAGTATTTGAATACTTGTGAGAATTCTTTTTGAATATATTATGTGTGTTATACGAAACATTATGGGATTTTATTAGCACTGTAACGAGACACAACTATCGTGATTATATTGATAAAATTTGAAACGAATCTGAAGATGTATATAGAAGTTGCAAGATATTTATAATACATATAATATATTCATTAAAAATTCTCATGAATGTTTCACTTTCGTGAGACATTATATTCTGTTTTCTTTTATACTTTTCATAGTCCAGGTTAGTGTAATAATAATACCGGCCCGTATATTCTCCTCACGCTTTCCTTCACTCAATCGAGATCGTTATTTCTACTGTATCTTTAATTACACACCGGCTCTTCGATCTTTCCGAATAGTTCTGACATTTGCCACTGTTTCTTGGTTTTCAAACACGATTTTATTTTTCGCGCTCTTATCGATCACTGACCGTCCGATTCTTTATGAATTACTTGTCTATTTGAAATTGATCGAGCACCTGCTTGATCGTTTCGGATCTCGAACTCGGAATCACGACACGAGTGTGCGCGCCTGTATTTCGCAACGGAGAAACGCGATCAGTGCTCGCACTGAACGGTTGCTGGCAGAAAACTGGGGTATGAGAACTCACGGGAGTGAAGTCCTCGGAAGGACTTAATCGCAGGTGATCCGTAATCGAGCGTATGTATGTTTGTGCACGCAACTATTATATGTAAGTCTGTTTCTCTCTATGTTTATGTTTGCGGCCATAATTGAACGGCCTAAAGAAATATAGCTGGCGAAATAATCATTTTTATCAAAAATTAATTGCCGTGTACTTTTCACGGCGGATGGTGTTTCTACTGGAGCAGAATGTAAGCAAGAATAAGTGTAACAGAGAAGCGGATGTATATTGTTTCTGTATCCACAGAAATAACTTCCAATTAGACGCGGTGGCACAGTTTGAATGCGGGGAATATTCATATTTGATACTAATTGGTAATGAAGAATAGATAATTTTGGACCTTCCTGAAAGAGGATCGCGTTATTTCGATAATCTCTTAAATTACGAAGTTACTGTCACTGGATTAAGCTAAATCCATAGACATTCGTTTCGACACGAATAACTTTTTATGACTGATTTGTTAATTATTTCTATGCTTTCCACAGATATCTATCGTGCGTTGTCCTGGTTTTGCTACAATATATGTATTTCAATAGCGATGAGGTAACACGCTGCTACCTCCGGGTGTGCGCCGATTGCCGTTAATGCTCTAACTTGCACATAGGTGTAGGTGATGCAAAGTGCAACGTTCGCACGTATACAGCCACGCTATTGTCTTTGCAGATAATGCAGATGCATCTCCATGTTCATTCATGTCCACGCCCGCACACACATACGTTACGAATGGTACGTGTGTACACTGTACACGTGTTATTCGAGCGTCGTCCGCGACGATCATTTGCGGCAGGAAGTGGTGACTGCACTTGCCGCACGCCCACCAACCTGTACATAGCCGAATCTCTCGCGAACGATCGTTTCGCGAGGATGTAAAAATTGTTGTTGTACAAGTTGACGCTGTTTTACCAGATTTATAGTGCGGGAAAAACTCTTTTCCTTTAGCAGTAATACGGTATGTAATGATATTTTTGCTACTACTTTCTAAAATTATAAAATATTACTTTGTGTAAAAGAATTGACAAAAATACAAAATCAAAAAACAGATAATAAGATACAACACAATTTGTTGCTATTCAAATTGGCGCTGTTTTGCCAAATTTATCGCGCAGAAAAAATTCTTTCCCTCGTTCCTTTTCTTTTTTTTTTTTAGCAATAATACGGTATGCAGTAATATTTTGCTGCTAATTTATGGAATTATAAAACATTATTTCACATGAAAGAATTGAAAAAACGCAAGACTAAAAAATATAAAATATATATATATAATATATATAAAAACGATAAAATTAAAATCGTATGTATTTGTTTATGAATGTTTAACTTTGTTCTTTTCCTTATCCCGGTTAGTTTTGCGTCTTTGGTTTCACATAGTTACGCTCCTCTGCAGACTCACCCGTCTAGAGAAATCCATCGTTTTTTCTTCTCCGTTTTTCCGTCACGTCATTTAAAGGAATGTATACGAACGAATCCGCGGCGATATGCACGAAGGAGCAGAAGAAGAGGTGTTTGCTGCGAGGTAACACCGTCTAACTGTACGTGAACACAACTGATACCATGCGTTCCTGGCTAAAAAGAAACCGTAGCGGTGCGGACTCGTCCGGAAGTCAGCCCGGAACCCCGACCGGCCAGCCGTGACCAACGGGTACTTGTTGGATATACGTTTCAACCATGCGGGCATCGCCTCTACGCCATACACATCTCGCTTCAGCGCACCTGTTCTGTACCTTTCTAACGTCATTCTGACATGATGAAGGTCCTCTATCGTGCTCTTCTTTTTCCTCTTGGTTATCTTCGTTCGAATAACGGAGACAACGTAACGATCGTGATTATCTTGTATCGTTTCATGGAAGATGAAGAGGGTAATTGTTACACTCTTTTATTTATTACAGAGAATTACATTTAAAAAAAAAGGCGAATATTTCTTTTAACAATGAATGAAATAATATAATAGTACAGACAAATACACAAATAATACACACAAATTTGAAAAAGCATAGATTAATTATAAATTTAAAAAATGTAATATACGTACAGTTCCACTTATAATGCTATCGTGTTTCAGAAAAATTATTGCAACTCAATGGTCTTCCTAAAAATTACTTGGATACACTAAGTGTATTCAATACTATCGTAATATAATATAATTGTAATACGTAATATACATGTTGAAGTTGTGTGAATTTGAAAGCTGCTCATTTATTATGTTACTGAAGGGTGTTGTTTTTCCATGCGCGTCCAGAGATGGAATCGGCACCTGTCAGTCGATTTTAACGGATACGAGAAATTTTTGAAGTCTTTTTATATGATAATTATAATATAGCAATTTTATATGACGCGGTAAGAAGCCGATGGATTGGAGAAATGACGAATCTGACCACTCAAGCGGTTTGTGACTGTTTTGTCGCAAGTTGTGAACCCTTCGGTTTCATCAATATTAAATCGCGTCTTTTCTTTTGTGAGTAGTTGAAAATTTTGCATGGGACGAGAGAAATCTTTTGTCCAAGACTATGAGCGATATATGTTTGTCAGTGGCATTAGGATGTAATGTCTGTTCTCAAGGAGTACAGGTTTACACAATTTGTTCAATGATGACAAATTTCTTTATTTTCGACGTAGTATAAATTATTACTTTTTTATGGAAATTCAAAATTTTCCAATAGGCGAATTTTGGCAATTGTAAAGAGTCAAGGAGCTTTACATCGGCGCTTGAACGTTTGGAACTGGAGGCGGAAATTGAATCCAGAAATGATACGATACCGCTTCGTCGAACAAGCGATGTGCAAACTGAACCACCCGATGATATTGATCAAGAATTGTTCGGTTTAAATGCTAAAGATATGTTGCCCTATAAGAAATCTGTTCAACATTCTGATATTTTGAATTTTCAAGTATGATTTATAAATTTTGATATATAACATCATAAAATATATCATTTATAAAATTGTGTATTTTAGGGTGTCATGCATTCACCAGAAGATATTGCTCGTTACTGGAAAAAAGACTCGCGAATGTGGCTTTGGAAATCTGTAAAGCTCATGCGAAAAAGAAACAAATTAAAATCATCTAACATATGTTCAGTAAATAAAGAAAACGAAGAAGAGCAATAATCTGAATATCATCTATAATTTTAGATGTAAAGTGCTTTGCATTTATAATGCTGTTTTATCCTTGATGCCGCTATTTAAATCGATTATACTTTTTGATAAGTGTATGTATCATTGAAGAATAACTTTGTAAATAAAATACTTTAGTTTTCATACTATATAATTTATATTACTTTTTGATTCTATTATAGCAATTTATATGTACTAAAAAAAATGCAACAATTTAAGTATTTTACTCATATCATATAATAATAGATAAGCATTAAATTTACGTTATCTTTTAAAAACGTAATCATGGCTTTTTCGAAATATGTACAAAATGTATGATAAATACATAGATCTATTAAACGAATTCCAATCGTTTTAACCGCAAGTTTCTACAGAATCCAATTCTTGTTTGTCTTCGAGTGTCTCACCCATTTCAAAGCGTACAAAGTCCAAGATTTCAACCTGTTCTCTTTGCAATAACTGCTGTATAGATACACTAGGGTTAAGTAAGAATTCTTGATACAGCATAACAGGTTCTTCATCTACATCATCATGGGGCTGATCTACCTCTGCATTGCCAATTTTAGTTGGGTTCATGCCTAATATTGAAACAAATATTACTACAAACCTATACTTATATATAAAGAAATAATATAGTAGATTAACTGAAAGATAAATATAAGTACCAATAACATGCTGACAAAGTTGTATTCCCAAAACTTCTTTCCGTTCATCAGATTTTAAAGCCACGAATGCTCCATATCGTCCAAATGATGAAGATACTGGGTTTACAGGAGTAGGATGTATGCAACCATATAGATGTACACCTGGTTGTACATTCATACATAATGCACGCCTCATATTAATGTTTTCTCCTACAAGTCCAATAGTTAAAGCAGAATGATCACTTAAACTTTTTCCATCATCTGCATATAATTTACTTATTGCTTCTGTACATAACATAGTTTTCTTGATTAATGAATCGTGTTCAATTGTCATTCCATGTTTTAATACAGTAGCAAGTATGATCTTTGTTAGGTCATAGAACTTCTTATTTCGTGCAACGAAATCTGTTTCACAATTAATTTCTACAAGAGCTCCATGATTATTATTGGTGATCATTGCTATTAATCCTTGAGAAGTTGCCCTGGATTTTAATTTCATTGCTTGAGACCAGCCTTGAGCCTGAGCCTGTTCTCTTAACCATTGTTCAGCCTACAATATTTTAAAAATTAATGATGTTCTTACATAGTTTAATGCTTGACTTACTTTTACTATGTCATTGTCATTTAGCTCTAAGGCTTTTTTACAGTTTACAATTGTATACCCAGTTTTCTTGCGCAATTTGCTTAACAATATTTTCTTTGATGTGTAGCAAGGTACACAATTTGTATGTATTGAACGAAAAAATTGACGTAGAATCATCTGAAACATGTCACTTACGTTATTTCACATAAAAGAAGATTGAAAAAATAGTACATTAATGAGACCTAACCTAAAAATATCTCAACTGTATTTTGAATCATATTCTACTTTAATATAATGACAATTATAATCAAATGACCTTAAAATAATATTTTCATTCGAAATTTTTTATAAATTCTATACCAATCGATCAATTTCGTTGCCTAGAAACTACAGTCAATTGCAGTCATAAGAGTTGTTCTATTCGTAACTTAATGACATTAAGTATACAGAAAGAGATTTTTAACGCATTATATCGTAAAGTATTATACAGTGATATTATTCTTTGAACTTCTAATTTCGAGAAAATATTATGTTGCAATATACTTACCGTGGACACAGCTTAAAGATAAAAATGTAGTCCAGTTACTAAAACTGAGTCCGAAAGTGGCGCCATCTGTGCCGATGCAAAATTCAATCGCAAGGTAGTAATAGACATCAATTTTCTGAATTTCATTTCATTATGTAACTTCTTATTTCGTTTTATTAAAATTTCAAAATATATATTCACTATACAGATATATCTGTACAGAACATGGAATGTGACTGTGAGGAAATGACATCATGTGAGGGTATTACGCGTCCGACGGTTCAAAAAATACGCGCCAAAGATGTCCCAAAGATATTAAAAGTAGTTGAAACGAAAATTGAGCCATTATTTTCGTTGCCACCAGAATTAATGAAATGTATCAAATGTACAAGAAGAGAAGAGAAGCGAAAGCAACGTAAATTCGGTGTCACGTATACAGGGAAACGATTAAAAGTAGAAAATTTCCGCAGGTCAGCAAAACATTTGAACTTTTACTAAATTTTTTAGAATTGTGAAAGAAAATTTTATAGTAAGGAAATCGAATTAGAGCTTAAAATAACGTTTACTTATAGATACATGGTTAGTTTAATCACCAAACCTGAATTACCGAATGTAGATATAGATTTAAATAATGACGAAGACGTAAACCGATATTACAATTACATTTGCAATGGGGTTGATACTGTTCACACAGTACAAATTCAGGATGTCGTTATAGAGAAGATATTACTTTTAGTCCCGTACCATTTGAGAGATAGATTTGCTTATTACACAGAAAGCTTGCTAATCGAGATCAAAGATACTTATACAAGAAATATTAAGAAAGCAATACTGCAGTACGCGCTTCAAGTTCCTGTACAAAATTATTTGTTGAAGGTTCAATTGCAATTTCAATTCTGTTTGTTATACTATATTTTATATATGTATTGTAATTTTCCATTTTCTAAAAATATGCATTTCTTTAGCAGAAAGACAATGATAAAAAATCGCTTTACATGAGATATATCGTACCTGGATCGACAGTTAAGATTCGAGAATACCGCGACAATTTACAGAACAATTTATTTCTAATAAATCCATGCATGAGGATGTCCTTAGACCATTGGGTTGGCGAATTTCGGTAAAAGATCGGCCATTTATTACACTTTCATTTTGAAACACTAATTGATTATTTTCCAGCAACTTTCGATTGATTGATGTAAAGCAAATTGCACAATGTAAAGAAAGTTGGGACTTGATGGGATTTAACAAGATGATTAATAAACAAATGATTAAAGCGAGAAATATGTTGAAAAATTTTTGGTACGATGGAATACAGGATATCTTCCTTGAGGTAAAATTTCAAGAATTCTTACTATAAATTCTATTCTATTCTATTTTAACAAAATTGGCGTTCATTCGTTTATCCATAGAATAATAGAAAATCATTAGTTCCGAGTATGCTACAACGAATACGATTCAAAAGATTCTACGAATGCGCTGCCAAGATAATGGAATCGCAGCTTTTGTCAATGTGTAAATACAGTTTGAAAGATTTTATGGACTTAATCATTCGTGGCAAGGTGGATTATTTAATTCTTATCGTTAGATTATGGATGTTTATGCAAATTTATATCTTATAAACATAGCTAAAGAAGTGAAATTAAAATACAAAATTGAATACTGCATCCGCGCTCTACTTGCAATAAAACGAATCACGTAATAATTATTCGTTATTTGCAGCCGATTAATTGCATGTTTAATGTGGACATAATTATCACCTCTAAGCAGCTGGCTTTCGATCCATCCTTCGAAAAATTTAAAGAAATCCTTTGCAGTATCCTGGATGAGCTATGTGAAGCAGTTAGAAATTTCGAAAAATTAGAAACTCAGCTTTATTTAGATTGGTCTGGCGAACAAGGTTTTTTAAAAGTATAAATTTCCCTTTATAATATTTTTATGATATATCTAATGCACGTGAATACGTACATATAAATTTAAAAATGCTTTCTAGCCACATATAGAGGAATCCAGAGTGCAAAAACTGAAGCAGGAAATCATTGACTTAGTCGATCGAGAAAAGCTTATTCCAGAACAGATATTAATGGAATTAAAAATGTAATTATAAATCATTGATACTCATTGCAAATTCTAATTTTCATCTTTATTATATATTAACTTTTGTTATATTAATATATATATAACTGTATATTAATTTCTGTTTATATAATATCTGATTATCCTGACCAATCGCTACAATTAATCATGTGTTATTTGCTTTACTGCCTGTACCATTTATTTTTGTTTTCTATACTGGTGTACACAATGGTCACTGTCCGTTAATTTGTATTACTGTTAATAATATTTATTATTATATATTCGTATCCTTATTACAGATACGAATATTTATACAATGATGACGAGTATTATAAAGTGGAACGATTTACAAGAGACGAGAGCAAAAAATTAGAGGATTACAACGAACCAATAAAACATTATCATAATCTCATGATGAACTTTCCTGTCGAAATTGAAAGGACAGTTTTTACTGGATTGTTCAAGGTATCTCGAAAAATATTCATCGAGACAATCGTCGACAACACTTGTCGAATAAAATGTCTTCTCATCGATACTCTCGTCGAGAGGTATCAAGATATGGCCAGGAAGTGAGTCTCAAATTACTTTAACCAACAACGATGAATCTATTCGCACTTCCACGATAAAACAATGGCAAACCCGGTTTAGTGTTACAGAACGATATCAAAGTATATCTGAACGTGCCCTGAGCACGCCCGCCAACACAATCGAACTTGTAGAGCTTAAAAACTTCATTAAGGTAAACAGAGAAGTTACTTTTAAGACTTTGGAGCAGAACCTCTACCAAATAATCGAACATATTTCGTTGTTGGCCGATTATCGTCTTCTAACTGACATCGAGATAATCACAAACAACGAAGCTTTTCAATGGTACCACAAGGTACCACAAATTTTGGAAGAGAACGAAAGTATCGTTGCGATTAAGACGCTGGAGTTTCAGCACGCATTAAAAGGTGCTAATATCTTTTTCAGATTAGTCAAGTAACTTGATTAATAAGAAGAGAAAAAACGTGTTCGAGGAAATTGACAATTGTTGAAATTGTTTTTTGTTTCAATAGTTAGGTATCTTAGGTTCGAGGAGGAATTGGAGTCTTACGCGAAACAGGTGGACGAGATTCAACATTGGGGAGATATAGGAGAAGTGTACAAATATCAGAGAAGGGCACAGACTTTAGAGAACCGACTGATCGCCGCCATGGAGAAGATCGATAAGTTTAACGAAGAAGAAGCGTCGTTTGGCTGGGACATAACGCAATATCCACGTCGTAAACAGATCGCTGATCAACTGAAGCCTTTCAAACTACTCTTTGACGCAATTTGTGACTTTTTGACCAAGCAGGATAAGTGGTTAAACTCAATGATCGGTTCTTATAATCCGGAGGACATCGATAACGACGTAGGATACGCGTTCAGGTCGATATATTTGTTATGCAATCGTTATAATATTATCTACTTGTTAGAATATTTGGTGATCGAAACAAATTGACTTTCCTTAGCTTCTGTTTCTATATTAATGTTTGTGAAAGTTCGAATAACTTATTATAATTAGAATTCAAGTTATTCTCCTATATTCCTTAAGAATTATTTAGCAATAAAGATAAAACGTATATTTTTCCGACAAGTAATGGTTAATGAAAACTGTTTGCACAAACAGAACGATCTATAAGCTGGAGAGAAGTTTTCAAGAGCCAGCTTTGAGGCAGCTAGCAGCCAGCGTCCGGGAAAAAATCGAGGACTTCAGGGAATACATGCCGATCGTTTTTACGCTTGGTAATCCAGGATTAAAGGATCGTCATTGGGAGCAAATTTCGGAGATCATAAACATTCCGATAAAAGTCGATCCCGATTTAACATTGGCGAAGATTTTGGACATGAATTTAGGCATATACGTCAGCCAGTTCGAGAGCATCTCGGACAACGCGTCGAAGGAAGCAACCTTGGAAAGAGCCATGGATAAGATGGAGAAGGATTGGGCCGATTTATACTTTACGGTGAACCCTTTCAAAGATACTGGTACCTACGTCATCGCTGGTGTCGACGATATACAACTTCTTTTAGACGATCACATCATTAGGACAGTTACTATCAAGAATTCGCCGAACATAAAACCCTTTGAAGCAAGGATACTGTAAGAAAATTAATGAAAATCGACGCTAGAACTATTATAGTATAGTAGTATATAGTAGTAGTATATATAGTATAGTAGTTGTATGATATACAAAATATTAGATAGATCCAAGGGGTTCTGTTGGTTTTACAAAAAGAACAAAAATGTAACAAGTGTTTTTAACATTTTCATTCACTTTTTGTGTGTCTGCCTATTTCTCAACTGACTAATACCTGTTGTAAAAAGTTTTTGGCTCTTACAGCCTATGAAACATAGATCGTCAACAGTTTTTAACATCTTGTTACGGATAATTGGAGTGTAAAATATTTTTACGAGCTATTACTTTTCCAAGCGATACTAGATATTGCGAGTATGATCGGAATTTAACGACCTAACGCTACAAAACAGGAGATGGGAGTACAAACTTCATTTGCTGCAAGATATTCTGGACCAATGGCTACGCGTGCAGGCGATCTGGATGTACCTGGAGCCGATCTTCACGTCGCCGGATATACAGCAACAGATGCCAGAGGAAGGAAGAAAATTTTCCGCGGTGGATAAAACTTGGCGTGACATTATGAAGACCGTCCACGCGGATCCTCGCGTTTTCGTTGTCGTCGAAATCGATAAAATGTTGGAGCGGCTAAAGAAGAGCTACGGATTACTAGAAGACATCCAAAAGGGTCTGAATGATTACCTCGAAAGAAAACGACTATTCTTCCCGAGATTCTTTTTCCTGTCTAACGACGAGTTGCTGGAAATTCTCTCTGAAACTAAGGATCCGACTCGGTAATAAAAACTGCCATTAACTCGATTCGGAAAAATTAATCAACTATACACGATTGTGTTATTGTTGAAATAAAATATTTTGAAATATTTATAACGATTTGTTTCAGGGTTCAGCCACATCTAAAGAAATGTTTCGAAGGAATACATAGATTACATTTTAACGAGGACCTCGAAGTGGTCGCTATGGTATCGACAGAGGACGAAGAGGTTCGACTGATAGAGACAATATCCACAGCTGCTGCCAGAGGACAAGTAGAGAAATGGTTGGTCGAATTGGAAACGGTTATGCGAAAAAGTATACGAAATGAGGTGCTGCTAGCGATCCAGGCGTATCCTACTAAATCGAGGAAGGTCTGGGTGCTGGAATGGCCAGGGCAAACGATTCTTTGCGTTGGTAAAACATACTGGACTCTACGTATAGAAGAATCGATGCCGTACGGTGTTCAAGGGATGAAGAGATACTTGGATCAATGTCAGGCAGAACTGAACGACATTATATCGTTAATCAGAGGCAAACTTTCGAAACAGAATCGCATCACTCTTGGTGATTATTCATAAGTTATACTTCTCAGTATAATTTTCTTAGTACAAAATATAATACATAGATTTACAATTGTAGAAGCTTTAGTTACGCTGGATGTCCATGGGAAAGACGTGCTTGCGTCGCTTTACCAGGAGAAAGTGATCAAGAACACCGATTTCAAATGGTTGTGTCACTTGCGTTACTATTGGCTGGTCAGGCTAACTTCCTACAAAATAAAGAAAAATCTTTTAATAGTAAGATTATTATTAAAAATATTTATTTCAGGAAGAAAACATGTGGGCTTACATGATAAATTCACAGCAACGTTATGGTTATGAGTATCTTGGCAATTCTTCAAGATTAGTAATCACTCCCTTAACGGATAGATGTTATCGAACTCTATTCGGCGCTTTGAGCCTTCATCTAGGCGGTGCACCAGAGGGACCCGCCGGAACTGGTAAAACAGAGACAACGAAAGATCTTGCTAAAGCAGTAGCAAAACAGTGCGTCGTCTTTAATTGTTCCGAAGGCCTCGATTATCTCGCATTAGGAAAATTCTTCAAAGGACTAGCTTCTTGTGGCGCCTGGTCTTGTTTTGACGAATTCAATCGAATCGATCTCGAAGTGTTATCAGTAGTAGCGCAACAAATTTTAACGATTCAACGAGCGATAAACAGCGGCGCTGAGAAGATCGTATTCGAAGGCACGGAGATCTTTTTAGATCCAACGTGCGCCATTTTTATCACGATGAATCCGGGTTACGCGGGGAGATCAGAGTTGCCGGACAATCTAAAGGCATTGTTCCGTCCTGTGGCCATGATGGTGCCGGATTACGCGCTGATCGCCGAGAACACGCTATACTCCTATGGCTTTTATAACGGTAGACCTCTAGCTGTAAAAATCGTCACAGCTTACAGACTTTGCTCCGAGCAGTTGAGTAGTCAGCATCATTACGATTATGGTATGAGGGCAGTGAAATCTGTCCTCGTTGCAGCTGGCAATTTAAAGCTCAGGTACGAGAATCGAATGTGACGATTACTTTTAAAACTTTTGCGAAAAATTTCATTAAGAAAAATTCCGTCATATTTGATTTTCCGTAATCAAAGAAAATTTCGATCATTTATAATGGTTATTCGTGCCCCAAAATCATTTAAGATAAGATACTAATTCTTACACTATAACTTTTCTAATTCGGTTTATAATTATTATGATTCTTGATCAGGTATCCTGACGAATCTGAAGACATCCTCATGCTGAGAAGCATATTGGATGTTAACCTGCCAAAATTTTTGGTTCACGATCTGCCTCTTTTCGAGGGCATCGCTTCAGATTTGTTTCCCGGAGTCGTTCTTCCACCGCCAGATTATACTCACCTAAACGCGTGTACGATGGATGCGTGTACCGCTGCTAATATTCAGTGTACTGATTTCTTTTTGGAGAAGATACAGCAGATCTATGAGATGATGATCGTCAGACACGGTTTCATGATCGTTGGTCTACCATTTGGAGGGAAAACCTCGGCTTATAGAATATTGGCCGATTGTCTTGGTTTGTTAGAGGAACGGAAGCTGATGGACGAACACCGGGTGGAGATAACCGTTATCAATCCAAAGGCGATCACCATGGGTCAATTATACGGTCAGTTCGACCCGGCCTCGCACGAATGGAGCGACGGCGTGCTCGCTGTCAGTTACAGAGCTTTCGCGACTTCCACCAACCTGAATAGGAAATGGTTGGTCTTCGATGGGCCGGTCGACGCCCTGTGGATCGAGAACATGAATACTGTCCTGGATGACAATAAAAAGCTTTGCTTGACCTCCGGGGAAATTATCCAGCTAGCGCCCACTACGAACTTAATTTTTGAGCCTATGGACTTGGAGGTAGCCTACTGAAATTTATCCTGTCCTCTTTACATAAAGTGTTTTATCTATTTCTTTTGTAAGCCATAATATTTATGAGCGGCAGTGTATGATATTTATAGAGCGAAACAAATTTCTATTTAGACTCTACTTTTCTAGCTACGTTCATAAAAATTTAGATTGGAACGAAAGCTCATAGTTTAATTATTACGATCGATATAGGTCGCGTCACCTGCCACAGTGTCAAGATGCGGTATGATTTACATGGAACCAATTAGTTTAGGTTGGAAACCAATTTTGCTCTCATGGTTGAACACTTTACCATTGTCTTTCACGGAGCATCTTAAAAACCATTTGCACGAGATGTACATGAGGTTTTGTCCTCCACTCTTGCATCTGCTCCGTTGGGGAGTCAAGGTTCGACAAATGTCACTTATAAATCAATTAAAATAAACTTGCCAATTTGCTAATATTATCAATTAATTATTATCGTGTAAAGAGGCCCTGGTATTATTCTTATTTTCACGTGTTTTTAATTTTACCTTCAGGAATTAATAACAATGCAAGACGCTAATATGGTTAGGTCTGTGACATACTTATTCGATTGTTTCCTCGACGAGTACCACGACGAGAAGTACCTCCAAACTCTAACAGATCTAGATTTAAGGGCACAAGTGGAGGTACATAAATACTTACATTGTCAAGCCTTTTCTATCGAAGAAAGAGAAACTGACGAGTGTTAAGGGTGTTTCAGGGTTGCTTCTTCTTTTCTTGTATCTGGGCGTTGGGCGGCACGTTGATGGTGGACTCCCGTGAATGCTTCAGCGATCTCTTTAGAGCATTAACAGAGAGGGAATTCCCCGCCGATGTCAGAGAACGTTTCAATGTTTCTGAAGAAACCACCGATCCATCGAAACCATACGTAGTAAATTTACCAATGACAGGTTTGGTGTTCGATTATAAATACATCAAAGAAGGTAGAGGCAAATGGAGACCTTGGATGGATGATCTAAAAGACGTTCCAGTAATACCAAAAGACATACCAATGAATCAGATAATCGTCCCCACGATCGAAACTGTTCGTTACTTTCATCTGTTTAAACTGTTAATTTGTCATCAAAAACCTATCCTTTTGGTCGGTCCGACGGGTACCGGGAAATCAGTGTACATCATGGAGTTTTTATTGAAGAAGAACGATCCAGAAATTTTCAAACCTCTTTTCGTAATATTCTCCGCGCAGACTACTGCCAATCAAACCCAAGAGATCATCATGAACAAATTGGACAGACGAAAGAAGGGACTATATGGAGCTCCGCCAGGAAAGTATTGGGTTGTATTCGTGGACGATATCTCCATGCCACAGAAGGAAGAGTACGGAGCACAGCCACCTATAGAGTTGTTGAGGCAATGGCTGGACCATTGGACGTGGTACGATTTGAAGGAAGTGACGCCTATACAACTGGTGGACGTTCAGCTGGTTTGCGCGATGGGTCCTCCATCCAGCGGATTGGACGTCACGCTACGGTTCAAGAGACACTTCTTTACCCTAGGAATTTCCGAATTCTCTGATGACGTTCTCAACACCATCTTCTCCACCATTGTGACATGGCACTTTACGAACAAGGAATTTCCGGACTATTACTTTCCTAGTGTCGACTACATCGTGAGAGGAACCTTAGATGTTTATAAAGAAACTAGAGTGTATCTTCTACCGACACCGGCCAAATGCCATTACTTGTTCAACTTACGAGATTTTTCCAGAGTGATTCAAGGAGTGCTACTGTGTACGCCTGAAAGTGTCACTAAACCTGTAAGTATTTGTTTGCAGATAAATTTCTGTTTTATTCTATGAAACGTTGTAGGGTTACGAACAATCTTAAGCTTTTAAATTCTAATGACATGATCTGTATGACTATTCATAGTCCTGCGTGTCTTCTACTGACCTTGGAAGCTCGATATTCTAATGATATTAGTATGGTTACACGTTTGCATTAGCGTTAAGATGACCCTAAAGGTCCCTATTTTTATAACGTAAAACAAACAACTTTTTCAACAGCTTACAATCTTAAATGGAATTAAAGATAAATTTCTTTGTGTTTTGTCATTAACGTAATGATAACATAATGCTCCAAATAAATATATCCAATTTTGACGGTTACTATTCATAAATATGTATGAGAACTACATAATATTTCCTGACCGACATAATGTTTTAAGGCGAGTTTAAAGCGTCTCTGGGTACACGAAGTGTTGCGCGTTTATGGTGATCGGTTGGTAGACGACCATGATATTAAGTGGCTCGTCGAGCAGATACGAAGGACCATGTTAGAATATATGGATGACAATCTGGACCACCTGTTTCAAGATTTACTTACTGCTAGATCTGGCACAGTACGTTTTCTTCTAATACACAAGGTTTTTAAATATCACCGTCTCCATAATCTTCTTTAATCGTAATTAGGTGACAGAAGTAGAGCTTCGAAATCTGATTTATTGTGACTTCTACGATACATTGGCGGATAAAAAGCTATATTCCGAAGTGGAGGATTTAGACCACTTGGCAATCGTAGCTGAAGAATATCTCGCTGAATATAATTCCATTTCGAGGACACCGATGAATCTCGTTCTTTTCAGGTTTTACTCGGTTGCGTATATTTTAAGTAAAAAACGATGAAAATTGAGGAGCTTTCCGAAAAAAGGGTTTATAGGTCCAGTAATATTTATCATAGAAATATTACTTGTACTATTCGATTATCACCTACCTCGTTCACTGTTATGATTTAACGTTATTTAGTTTTAAAAAATATAATTCCCTTAGTTCACCATTTTCTCTTATAGATCCTTTTTCCAGATATCTCCGCAATTTTTCTATTTTATTTTGCCCTCTAGATTCGCCGTAGAACATCTATCAAAGATCTGTCGCATAATGATGCAGCCTCGAAGTCACGCGTTATTAATCGGAGTGGGCGGTTCGGGGCGCCAATCGTTAACGAAATTAGCAGCTCACATCTCAGATTACGAATTGTTTCAAGTGGAAATGTCTCAACAGTATGGTCTATACGAATGGCACGAAGACGTAAAAGACATTCTAAAAAAGAGCGCAGCCAGCGATCTTCACACAGCTTTCCTGTTTTTGGATACACAAATTAAAGAAGAGACTTTTCTGGAAGACATTAGCAATCTTTTAAATTCCGGAGAGGTTCCTAACATATTTGCACCTGATGAAATATCTGATATTTGCGAGAAGATGCGAGTTATCGATCGTCAGAGAGACAGATCCTTGCAGACAGACGGCAGCCCCGTGGCTTTGTTCAATTTCTTCGTACAAACTGTTCGCGAACACCTGCATATCGTGGTCACCATGTCGCCTATTGGTGATAATTTTCGTATCAGAATTCGAAAATTTCCGGCATTGGTGAATTGTTGCACGATAGATTGGCTGCAACCTTGGCCTGAGGACGCATTGCTCGCTGTGGCGACTAAATTCTTGAGCGAAATCGATCTAACGGAGAAGGAACGTGACGCCTGCATCGAGATGTGCCAATTCTTTCATATGTCCACGCAGGAGTTGACAAAGGAGTTCCTGAGGAAGTCAAAGAGGTACAATTACGTTACGCCTACCTCGTACCTGGAGCTCATCAACACTTTCAAGGACCTGCTCGCAAAAAAGAGGAAGGAAGCGCTCGATGGGAAAAAAAGGTACGAAGCTGGCTTGGAAAAGTTGGACAGTACTCACAGGCAAGTGGAGAAGATGCAAGAGATTTTAGTCGCGCTGCAACCGAAGCTCCTTGTCGCCGCTAAGGACGTGGAGGCCATGTTTCTCGACGTTCAAAGGGAAAGCGAGGAGGTAGCTGCCATGGAGCAAGTCGTCAAGAGGGACGAAGAGGCTGCCATGGTAAGGTGTTGCCGGCTTAAAGATCACAGTCACTCGATTTTATTTAGGAAGCTTCCGCCCTGTAAAGGCCACTCCACCTTTGTTCACGGTTTCTAATTACTCCCTCTCGAATTCCTTTCGTTATGCATCTTTGCGTTATGCTGATATTAGTGAGACCTTGGGGTATGAAAATACTAGAGAATAAAGTAAATGTGCATCCTTACTGATAATTGCGAGTAATTTGAAGTATGTTTGTCATTTATTCGCATATAGTTCCAGAAATCTACATATCTTTTAAATTTGAAATATTAGGACACAAATGTTAATTCCAGCGATGTTATTTTAGTAGTTTTCGCTCTGTAAAAAGGATTTCATGCTTTCTACGGTTTCTAATAGCTTTTGCTGAAATTGCTTCCACAACGTATGCTTGCGCTCTGTTAATATTAATGAGATTTTGAAATACGAAAATCGTAGAGCTCGCAACAAAAATGACTTTCGTTCGGTATGTCGGATGCATGGAACTCGGTACGTGTACGTAAATTCTTTTGTAGTATTTTTTAAAAGCAGAATATTCGAATTTCTAGGTCGTCGCGAACGAAGCGAGCGCCATTCGCGCAGAATGCGACGCCGATCTGCAAGAAGTGATGCCAATATTAAACGCGGCGAACGATGCCTTGAACACTCTAACTCCTCAGGATATTCAAATCGTGCGATCCATGAAACGACCGCCAGCCGGTGTTCGATTGGTGATGGAAGCAGTTTGCATTCTAAAGGTTCGATCTTCAACTTCAAACTAAACTCAATCTCCACAAAGATGTACTTATTCAAACTCTGCTTATCAAAAGAATAAAAACATGATCCATCTGATCAAATTCTATCCTATTAGGACGTGAAACCGGAGAAGGTTAAGACTCCAGATGGAGTTATAGATGATTATTGGAGGCCATCTCTTCGCATATTGAGCGACATGAAATTCCTCGAATCCTTATTAACGTTCGATAAGGACAACATTCCAGAAAGGATCATGACAAAGATCCGCACCACTATCTTAACAAATCCAAACTTCGATCCAGAACGGATCAGACAAGTTTCTACCGCCTGTGAGGGTCTCTGTAGATGGGTCTTCGCTCTGTCAGAGTACGACAAGGTGGCGAAGATCGTGGCGCCGAAGAAGCAAGCGCTGGCCTTGGCGGAGGCCGACTACAATGAGGCCATGAGGCAATTGAACTTGAAGAGAAGTCAGCTCCAAGAAGTGCGTGATAGGTTGGCGAAGCTGGAGGAGCTGTTGGCTGAACGAAGAGCGGAATATCAGGCGATGACGGACGAAGTGAACGAGTGCGAGGCAAGATTAAGGAGAGCCAGGGAGTTGATTGGCGGCTTAGGGGGAGAGTACACCAGATGGTCCGATACTGCGAAGGAACTGGGCGAGCGTTATTACAAGCTGACGGGAGACATTCTCATCGGCTCCGGGATCGTGGCCTATTTAGGAGTGTTCACCACTCAGTATAGACAACAACAAATCGACAACTGGGTGCAAATTTGCACCGATTTGGAAGTAATTTGTACGAAGGACTATCAGCTTACTCAGATTCTAGGTGATCCTGTGTTGATACGGTCCTGGAATATTTTTGGTTTGCCCAGTGATTTGTTCTCGGTAGATAACGCGATAATTGTTACGAATTCTCGACGATGGCCCCTGATGATCGATCCTCAGGGCCAAGCTAACAAATGGGTGAAGAATATGGAGAAGGAAAATAATATTCATGTTATAAGATTGTCGCAGAGTGATTATATGAGAGTGTTAGAAAATGCTATACAGTTTGGACAGCCAGTTTTGTTAGAGAATGTGGGCGAAGAACTTGATGCTGCATTGGAACCGCTCTTGATGAAACAAACATTTAAGTCTGGTGGCGCGGAATGTATCAAGGTTGGGGATTCTGTCATCGAGTACTCTGCCAATTTCCGGTAGATTTCATTCGAAATAAATAACATTTATTTATTCAAAAACAATTGCGACACAGTGGAATAAATTTTACTTATCTTTTTTTTTACAGATTTTACATTACGACCAAATTACGCAATCCTCACTATTTACCGGAGGTAGCAGTTAAGGTAACACTATTGAATTTCATGATCACACCGATAGGCTTGGAAGATCAGCTCCTCGGTATTGTGGTAGCCAAAGAAAGGCCAGACTTGGAGTCTGAGAAGAATCAGCTAATCGTCCAAGGAGCCGCCAACAAGAAGTACATTAACGTTTTATTATATTTCTTCAATCTTCGCCAACGACTATGTTTCGTAGGAAACTGAAGGAGATCGAAGACGAAATTCTGGAAGTTCTGTCGACAGCAGAAGGAAATATTCTCGAGGATGAAACAGCGATTAGTGTACTTAGTTCATCCAAGACTCTTTCTGATGAGATAGTCACGAAACAAACGGCAGCTGAGATTACAGAAAAGTCTATCGACGCTGCAAGATTGGAGTACACGCCCATAGCTGCTTACAGCACCGTTCTTTTCTTCACGATTGGTGACACACACTAAGCGTTTTACTGTATAAGTGCAATAAGGCAGATTCTATGGTTCAAAATAAGACGGAAATCGAGAATAATAAAATTGCGTTGGAAGCTCCATTTTCGAAAAACTCGAGTTTGAACACTTGTGAAGTACAAATTTTATCACGTTGTTGACTATCAATCGTATTAAAGCGAATCGACTCGTATGATATTTTGAAGAAACTAGGTCTACTTAAAGTTATTTGAAAAAGTATTTTACATATACCGATGTAATATGTTGACTCCTAGAATCTCCCTGACTTCCTTTGTATGGCGAATTTAAGTCCACTGGAGTGTCTTCATAGATTCAAAAGAAAATTGAATTAATCTTAATTGAATAAAATTTTCTCTAGCTGTCCTGGCGAATATTGATCCGATGTATCAATACTCTCTGGCCTGGTTCGTGAATCTGTTCAATAGTACAATCGACAACACGGAACGGGTCGAAGACATTCAGCAACGACTGAAGGACCTCACGAAGCACTTCACCTACTCACTTTACGTGAACATATGTCGGTCGTTGTTTGAGAAGGACAAGCTTTTATTCTCGCTGCTGCTTTCGGTGAACCTGCTGAATAAGCAGGGACGACTCTCGATGCCCCAATGGATGTTTCTGTTGACCGGTGGCGTTGGCCTTGAGAATCCTTTCGCAAATCCCACGAAATGGCTACCCTCGAAATCCTGGAACGAGTTGTGTCGTTTGAATAATATTCCAGGGTTTATGGTACGATGAAACGTGGTACAGTAAGGCACCTATGTTCGAGATCTTAGTATTCCCGATTGGTCACAATTCTAAAAAATAAATTCTTATTGTCCGAGTTATATCGAACATTTTATCATGATCGATTCGTACTTCGTAGTTCGAATTCAAAGAATGTTCGTTATACTATTACCATTGAGTATAGTTATACATTTTCGTAACTAATTCGTTTCTCTTTCGTTTAGGGATTTCAAAACGCATTCGAGACAACGCTGAATGATTGGAAAGCCATCTTTGATCATATGGAGCCTCACACTTTAACGTTTCCTGCGCCTTACGACAAGCTCAACCCTTTCGAGAGAATGATCGTGCTGCGGTGTATGCGTCCTGACAAAGTTGTGCCAGCCGTCCAGCAATTTGTAGAAGGTGAAAAATCTTCATGTAAAAATACGTCGCATCGTTGCTTACATATTTGTCAAGAAGAATTCATGCACGCGATATTTTGAATATTTCGAAAACTATAATTCACGAATATTCATAACAATCGTATTTCATTACGGCGCAAACCAAAATTCAAAAAGTTTTATATAGCGTACAACATATCCCTAGATATATAATAAATAATTCGAATATTTTCGTGACTCGCTATATATAGAAAAATAGTAATATAAATGTAGATATATTAAAATAAAGATGAAGACAGAAATAAAGAAATGGTTTGGTATTACGCTATATCGAAGCTTCGTATTAAAGCGAACGATTTTCGATTAATTCGTGGTAGAACAACTGGGACAACAGTACATTGAGCCGCCGCCCTTCGACCTGGTATCGTCGTTCGCGGATTCATATTCCTGCAGTCCCCTCATATTCGTGTTAACGCCTGGCGCCGATCCTATGGCGGTTCTACTGAAATTCGCCGACGATCAAGGTTTCGGTACAAACCGATTGTTCTCCCTCTCTTTGGGTCAAGGACAAGGAGTTATCGCCGCCCAGCTAATCGACGAGGGAGTGAAAAATGGTACCTGGGTGGTTCTGCAGAACTGTCATCTTGCCAAGAGTTTTATGCCACATTTGGAAAAGGTATTACCGAATTGTCGACTGACCATCAAGCGGCAGAATGGTATGATGGAGCAAAAAATTTAAAAGGCGAGAGAGGAAAATCTTTTTCTAGATTTGTGAAAGCTTCACACCTGAAACTGTGCATCCAGATTTCCGATTATGGCTGACAAGTTATCCAGTGGAGCATTTTCCAGTTAGCGTCCTTCAGAATGGTGTGAAAATGACCAACGAGCCACCGAAAGGACTAAGAGCAAATATAATCAGATCTTTCTTACAGGTAATGTAAAATTAATTGTTCCGAATTTTATAAGATCTTCGGAAGCGTACAGCATTTTTAAAAACATATATCAATACTTGATACTTCTTTCGTTCGTAAGGACCCAATATGCGATGAGGAATTCTTCGAGACTTGCAAGCAAAACGAGGCTTTCAAGAAGCTACTTTTTTCCTTGTGCTTTTTCCACGCGATTGTTCAAGAACGCAGGAAATTTGGGCCGATCGGTTGGAATAATCAATATGAGTTCAACGAGACCGACCTACGGATCAGTGCGCTGCAATTGAGAATCTTCTTGGATCAGTACGATGACGTTCAGTTTACGGCCTTGAAATACTTAACAGGTATCGCATTAATTGTTAGACTCTGTTAAACTTGTTAGTTGAGTGGTTAAACTCTTTTTCTTTTCTTCTTTTTAAAAGAACCCATCTAGGGCCAACATTGCACTAACGTAAAATACTATTTGAAATATTTCCTAGTCAATGTTCATCAACGAATTGTATTCTTGAATATCGTGTACTGTTTTAGAAAATTTGATTCTTACTCAAAATTAATTTGTCTCGTAGGCGAATGTAATTATGGCGGTCGCGTGACAGACGAATGGGATAGGAGAACTTTAAATACGATTCTTGTGAAGTTTTATTGTATGGAAGTCATTGCACAGAAGGAATACCTATTCGATCCTAGTGGTATATACTATGTACCTGAAGTCAGTGATCATGACGAATTTCTTGAATATATTAGATCTTTTCCAATGGCCACTGCTCCTAGTGTCTTTGGGATGAACGACAATGCGGATATCATTAAGGATCAGCAGGAGACTACATCGATGTTGTCTTCCTTATTGGCAACGCAGGTGAGGTTAATATTATGAAACTTGATTTTCATATGGAAATTTCATGTCTTAATATTATATCGTGTTTCATCCCGCAGTCTATTCAGGATATTAAAGTAAGTGATATTGAAACCAAATTCGTTCAATCTGTAAATAATAAATATACACTATCATTCTATTATTCATATATCTCATGCTTGCTTAGCTGAAAAAGACGAGGAGAAAGGTAATACCACTGTGTTATGCGCACTTCGATTATTCTATGAATTTTCAAAGCGAAAAGTTATTAAATCTTATTAAACGTATTGATTATTAAAGCATCATTTTCTAGTATTTATCGTAAGTCTGGAGATTCGTAGTCTAGTTTATGGTGGACACGATCTGTATCAAAAATATTCGCCACTTTCGTTGCGGAAAATCTCGGTTGTTGGTATCACGGGTCGGTCGTTATCATTATCTTCGTTCATTAATTTCGAGACAATTAAGGCGTGTACGCGGTCGCCTCGGCTCGCCTCGTGTTTCACAAAATATAATAGGGTTCCTTAAATGTATTCTGCGTGACGAATCGTGCGGACGACTAACGAGACCCTGTGTTGCTCCGTCCTCCAATTAGGACACGGGAGAAACGGAAACAGACGTAGGAAAATCACCCGACGAGATCGTCTACGGTGTAGCGTCTGATATTCTGTCAAAGTTGCCCGACGACTTCGATCTGGTGGATGCACTCGAGAAATATCCGACGTTATATAATCAAAGCATGAACACGGTGCTAGTCCAGGAAATGGGAAGATTCAACAAGCTTCTGCAAACGATCAGGAATAGCCTCATAAATGTTCAGAAGGCGATCAAAGGTAAACGGCTAAGCTTGTGACGGCCAGCCGGTGTCTATCGATTTTTCACGGCTTCATGAACTTAATCTAAGGTCTGGTGATCATGAACCCGGACCTCGAGGAGGTCTACGTATCGATAATTACTGGAAAGATATCGAAGATGTGGATGAGGAACTCTTATCCGTCGTTGAAGCCGCTAGGCAGTTATATACAGGATTTCTTGAAGAGGCTCGCTTTTCTTCAGGTATCTGCACGTATATACCGCGCGAAAGATCTTCGGCTATCTATCATAGCGATCTCATAATGGCAAATGTAATTACGTACATATTTTTAGGAAACATTTTCACGCGATGTTCAAAATTTTATAAATCTTTGAATATTCTTTCCAAGGCACTATTTGTCTGTGCTATTTTGCTTTATAAATTGCTCCATTTGATAGATAGTCTGAGATTCTAGAAAAGTACTATAGAATGACTTGAGAAAATATTTGGTCACTCGCTATACTAAATTTCTTTGAATATATTACATGTGTTGTATTAAACTTCATGTAACTTTATTAGCGATGCAATGAGACATCACTTTCACCATTATGTTGTTAAAGTTTGAAACAAATCCGAAAATATAGTCATATATTAATATATATCCAATCTCAAAAGTTCTTTTTATAGTAAGTGCTCAAATACTTCTATACTTCTTTATGAAACTCTAGATTGAAGATATTTTAGCAAGAAGAAGTTTTCGTTTTAGGATATCAATAGTGATTCGATGGAAATAACACTTTCTATATTATTTGTTTTTCGCTGCAGTTGTGGTACGATGAAGGACCGCCGACATCCTTCTGGATCTCTGGTTTCTACTTCACACAGGCGTTTCTCACTGGCGCACAACAGAACTACGCGAGGAAATATTCGATACCGATAGATTTGCTCGTCTACGACTTTGTCCCTTTGAAGGAAACTGTTTTCCCTGAACCACCAACCGATGGTGTTTACATTTACGGTCTATTCCTCGATGGAGCTCGTTTCAACACGAGCACGATGAAACTTGACGAATCACTGCCGAAAATTTTGTACGACGTTGTTCCCTACGTAAGTACGTTTTCTTACTTTTGACTTATTCATACTCAGATATCTCTAAAATCAAATTAAAAAGAAAACAATTTTGCTTTTTCTTTGATATCTTATCGATATTCTAGTTACTATCTATCTCTTACACTGAAAAAGTCTCCGAAAGCAAATAAAAGAAACGATTCTTTTACTTTCAGATTTTTTTATCTGTTTGTTTTTCTTCAAAATCTCATTTTCTTGTTTCCTGTATTTTCTTCGCCAAGCAAGCGTACAATCGAATTCGTCCTACAATCTGTCGCGTTCGTTCCGGCAGATTTGGCTGATACCAATGAAAAAGGAAGATGTGGAGGAAAGATACACATATACCTGTCCGGTGTACAAAACCACGGAGAGAAAAGGTGTTCTGTCGACAACTGGCCACTCGACGAACTTCGTAATCGCTATATGGCTCCCGACGGACCATCCACCGGAGCATTGGATTCTGCGTGGCGTAGCCATGATCTGCCAATTGTCCGATTAAACCTATCGTCCCATTGGAATAACGATTATACTATCTTCCGTTTATGTATCATGCAGCCGTATATCTCGTCGCCCATCGGCATACTTGTCCTTATCGATGATATAATTGAATCTGGTGTTCAATTCCGTCGAAGCGATCAGAAGCATCGTACGTTAATTCGATTCTCGAAGAGAGCCCGTCGATCGAGCCGTTTTCTCGCTTATCGTCCTCCTTATCGCGATAAAAATAGTCGGATCGAAGGCAGAAACTTTATTCAACGCTGTTCATTTTATCGCTTTATCGATCACCGTCAGAAACAATCGGTCCACCTTTCGAAATTTCGCCCTCCGGCACGTTGTTCATGGCGGAAACTAGCGGACGTTCTTAAAATCCGCAATCAAAATCCGAGCTGTTTTTCCCAGTGGAGTGTCGTTTTGGGAACGTTCCGCACGTAAGCGAGGCACTACAACAGGTGGTGATACATCCGGGTCACAGGCTCTCCACTTCGCCTCTTGTCTGCCGATCAATCGACCGTCCAACATCTTTGTAAAAATCTTCAAACGAGCTTTAAAAAGTCAATCGCTTGACGCAGACCAGACGAGGGGACCTACGGTAACGTAACATAAAAAAAGCACAGGAAAGGAGTGCAAAAAAGGGAAGAGAAAAAATCAAGCGAAGAAAGAAATCGGTCTGGACACAGGTGAGACAAGGTAGAGATATAACAAGGCTGATTTTCGATATATAGTTCGACAAACCGGCGAGAACGTATCCGCCGCAAAATCGAGATTCCTATGCAAACGGCTATCGTAAATATTGCAAGCGGTATCAAGAGCCTCGCAGAGCCAGGTGCAGGAGAGATTTCGAAGGCAGCGTACGTCCGCAGGAGATAGCAGGGTTGGTGACGGCGAGGAAAAGCAGTAGAGCCGGCTACAGGGCGGAGAAACATATAGAGAGAAACATAAAGAGACAGATAGAGAGAAAGGGAAAGAGAGAGGATGAAAAACAGTAGGATGAGGAGTAACCAGAAGGGTGGGAAGAGAGAGGCGAGCACACGGGGTATATTCAGAGAGCAACGGGAGGCAGGTCGGTTCGGGGGGTGGCTAGTGGGTGGCTTCAGGGGTTGGTGGCGGCACCCTGTCTACCCGGACTGAGATCGCCGGAGGCTCGTTGCCTAGCGACCTCGTATTGATCTCTCCCCGTATCTCGGCTTTTCCCCTTTCCCACGTGATTCTCTCCTCCCCCTTTCGCTTCTCTCTCCTATACTTCCCCTCGCCGTTTGCCTAACCCTCTCTTCGCGCGGATCCCTTCATCGCGTTCCTGTCTTCGTTTCTTTTCCTCTCTCCTTCCCTCGGCTCCTTTTTTGTCCTCTCTGTATCCCTCCGGTCTCCTTTTCCTTCCTGCTCGGGCTCAACTTTTTTTTCCTTTTTCTCCTTTCTTTCCTTCTTTCTTTTTCTCCGCCGGTTTCTTCTTCGTTTCGCCTTCGTTATATAGGTTCCTTCTGTTTGCGTGTTTCGAGTGCTCTCAGCTTCTCCCTGGACCACGGAGAGAGAGAGGGAGAGTGCGAGAGAGAGAGGGAGGGAGAGAGAAAGAAAGAGAGAGAGAGGGAGGGAGAGAAAGAGAAACGACGTCGGTAGCATTAGTCGACGGTCGAGGTGACGACATTAGGATCGAATGATTATTCGATGAAAATCCACGGAATGGACCGTGTTACAGCCGGTGAATCGCGAAACTATAGGGAAAGTATTTGGAAACTTCTTCCCGAGGCCTGGTTTATATCTCCGTTAAAAAATTCCAACTAGCTCCCCCCACTTTTTTCACTGAACGAAACGCTTGTTTCATTTATTCATTCTCCTTTTTTCTCCTAGCGGTAAAGCGCTGACTGGTAGAATCAACTTCACGCTGGAGTAATCCGGTGAATTATAGACGAGCATATTCGGCTTATGATTTCGCGTGCTGATTTTACGGTGCACGCGTCCCTCGCGTCAGCCGGAAACGACGTCGAAATAGTCGGCCATGGAGGCGGAACGAGCACCGGGGAAACGCGGATACCGCCGATAATTTGCGTAATTTGCGGCAACGTGAAAGGACTCGGTCGAAGAAAGTTGAAGGACCCTCGAGGAGTTGGTAAACACTCCTACATAGTTGCGTTAACCATTCCCTACATTTTAGACGAGGGATTAGATTTCGAATGTTCCCAACGAAGGTGAGGGAAGAGGTTGATAAATATTCATTTATCTGGATGCAACGTCGAACGAGGGCCTGGAAAGGATGTAATTAAAGCTTGCACAGCTATCGCGATGCTTCGATACCGTCCCTTGATATCGACGTCTTTCTCAACCGATGCTGATGAACCTACATTGAAATATTTAAAGCGTGTTTCATAAAAGAACCGACGTTAACTCGAAGCCGGAGTTTCGAAATATAGTAATACTTCCTTTGTACGTTTCGCTCTCTTGAAATTGTTCGTATAAGATTACTTAAAAAGGATAGTGGAAGAGGCGTCCGTATCTCTTCCGCTACGTTGCCTCGATCGAACATTTTTACACCCGGTGTAACTTTTCTCGGTGTCTAACTATCTTTGTGGGCGAATTATTTTCTCCTATCACCCTCGCCCCTCGGTCTATATACCCATGGAACCATTTACCTCCTCTTCGTAGAATAATCAACTCCTCTTTCTCTCTTTACCAATCTAACTCCAGTTTTCTACTTCAAAGTACTCGAAAAAAGTAGCATCCCGTGTAAATTGATTCAGCAGCGAGTCCACTCGAAAGGGATGGCCGTTAATCGTGCTCCATGGTCGCATAAAATCAACTAATTTGCAATCAACGCGTATCAGAGCTTGGCCTTCTCTCATCGAGGAACATATCACCTGAATGAAATTTATTCGTTGATCGAATTGCAAAGGGTGAGGGTATCGCCGTTTCTGTAGTGGCCGCGTCTTGTTTCGTTTCACGTCCACCCCCTTTTATCCCTCGTTTCGAGCTTCTTTTTATTGGCAAAGTGACCTTCATCTGAATCTCTTTGTCGCGCCTACGCCGGAGGAGATGGAGCGAGAGAATTTCGGGAGCTGGTCAGGGGTGGCGTGGCGAAAATGGCATACCTTTTACTTTTACCTTCGACCGGCCTTCACCGTGCCATGAAAACGCTTTTCGTTGATGCATGGTTTACCAGGAGGTTGCTTTCGCGCTTCACTAACCACCACGGAGCTCGTGGCTTCTTACGAGATAACGACCGTGCTTTTACCTTGAGAAGAGATTTGATTGATGATCAGGACACCGATGAGGGAGACTCGTCAAGGACTTTCGGCAAGCTTCTGATAAGAATCTTCTCTCTGACGGTATTTATCATCTTTTACGAAACTTATGAATGGTGTGATGTTTTATGAGTCTTTATATCACATTATACGAGATATGAATGATTGATCGAATTTTACGACCGTTCTTTATCTCAATAGAAATATCGAGAAACCTGTGTCCTTTATGCTGATGAGGTTTCTTAGTTTCTTTTTTTTTATCTCCGTAACACGCAGGATGGAGATAATGGAAAAAAGTAAAAGGGAGAGGAGGAACGAGAGTTAACAAGCGTTTGCTCGGGTTACACTTTATTGCGTGATGGTTCCATTCAGTTCGATCGGTTGTCTGTTCGACGAGGAGAGGAACGCGGAAGGGAACGATTGTAAAACTCTATACTGGTGAAAGTCACGACGATTGTAGATAATCAGAAGCGACAGGTTAGACAACTTGGTAATTATAGGAGCGGGTTTATCATTTTGATGCGTTTTGTGGATCGCTGGAAAGAATGTGCGATGCATTGGTTACGTATGCTCGTTTATTCCAACCACATTACATCATGCAATTAAACATGTTTCTTCATACGAATGTGTTATTAGTAAATCGGTCACACACCTTGCTTTCACAAATACGTTATATATACACTCTCAAACCTTAATTACAGTTCTTGATCAATCGAAAACATTCGTTCTAATAAAATATAAGGTAAAGTAGTTTGGTCGTTCTAATATCTACGTAATCTACGTAAATCTACGTATCTAAGATGTTATTGGTTCTTGCAACGATGCCGAGATTCGCGTCATTAATAATCGCTACTCTCGGCGAGGAGCAAAGATAGATCCGTCGATATCGGACGATGGAGGTTACTCTTGAATATCGCACGATATTTATAAAATTATATTCTTGAAAACGCGAAACCACGCGATATCTAAATTTAGGTTTAAAATTCTGCTGTTAATCTATATACTTACAGGAAAAAATACTTTATTACGATCAAGCTTATGCGACAACCGAAATTCATGATCCTTTAAAGCTCAGTTACGTCCTCCTATATTGCTATCCTCATTACACACATTTGCAAGAAAAAAGTTCGTTATAACGATCGAGTAAAATATGTTCTCCGAATTCAAAGTATTTTACGGTTCGAAATTATGGCACGTTTCTCTACGTTCGTGTTTTTATCATCCCCATTTGCAAAGAAAGAATTTTCTATGATAATAATAATAATCAAATAATCTAGATTTCTCAAACCTAAAACTCGATCATCTCTACACTATTTCTACACTATATTTACAAATTTAAAAACAAACTAATTCCGATAATCTATAATAACAATCGAATAATCTAAATTGCTATTTTTCTTTTTTTAAAAAAGCTTCTCTATAATAATCGAGTATACAAAATATTCTCTCCACCGATCGAATAATCTACGTTATTACCAACTCGTCTCAAATCCCGAGTATAACGGTGTATCCTCCCCAACCCCCGTTGCAATCGAACCGCTTTTCCGATAACGAAAGCCTGCGTACGCTTGATTTCGCAATCGTCGTTTCTAATTCGCGTGCACAGACGTCCATTATCCGCGGCGGAGATTCTCTGCGGTGCCCCGTGGAAAGCTGGAAATAAAGAAAAAGAGAGAGGATGCTACGTCTGGCAGGTGGAGGGATGAAACCGACGAAAAGGGACAGTGGTTGAGCATCGGGCCTGAATAATGGAGGAAACTGCTGGAGTGTTGGACGGGTCTGTAGAATGAGAACGCGTTTCCTTTAACAGGGTATACGTATAACCGGGGTAGAGGAAAATCGAGCTCTCGGTAGCCGCGTTGGTAGAAGGTGGAAGCACAGAGCATCGGCGGTTGGTATTGGTAACGTGGCATCGTTGCTGGAGCCGCGGCGGTCCAGGGGGATGCTGGCGAGAAGGGATGGGTTGCCAGGCAACGTACGTCCACCCTTAAACCTCCGTTCACCCCTTGCCACCCCCCTATGCTAGCAGTCACCCCCTCTGCCACCGGCAGCTCGTATTTGCCCGTTCCGCGGATGAGGACTCGGTCGATACAAGCAGCCGTTTTCGTCGTACGTTCGGGAATTCCCCAATTTCCATTACGGGGGTGCTGACTTTAAGCCCTCTCTCCCACCCTTATCGCCGCTCGTGCCACGCTGGGACACTTAAAACGATTGCTAACCCTGCTCTCTATGTCTCTGCTGCTCGTTGATGTCGCTCTACGATCATCGCTGAGTTCGATCACGAGTTTGTCCTTGACAAAGTCGAGGGATTGGGAACAAACCGTAGGAAGGGCTCCCTTCGTTGTTTTGTAGAATCGCGTGGATCGTTTTTGGTATCTTTTGAGGGTTGAAAATACGTTCAAGGAAATGTAAACGTGGTGGGAAAATAAGTCGTGATAAATTGGGAATGAATTGAGTATATGGAGGTGTAGATTATGGTAGAATGGGAAAAGTTGATGAAGCTTTGTAATTTATACTACTGTGATCGTACGTGGTTACGTAATGAGGATGAGAGGATTTCGCCGGTTCGTAGATTGTGAAAAATTAATTGACGTGTTGAGTAAGGTTCTTTACAGGGTGAAATTACCGAGACCGAGGCAGAGAGAGAGAGAGAGAGAGAGAGAGAGAGAGAGAGAGAGAGAGAGAAAGTTCAAGGTTCCTTACCTGATATGATTAGGCACTCGATGGGAGTAGAAAAAGAAAGAGAAAGAAGTAGAAAGAATCGTGATGGAAAAATGATTGAGAGACGCAGGTATAATAGACGGGGATAAACGATATTTCTTTTTATTGTTAAAAAGAATGCATATGTACACAGTCGAAGAGGAGCTGTTACTGTACATGATCTCACTTTGCAACAAACTTAAAGTTTCACTCTGTTATCAAACTGAAATTCTACAATTCTACAAATTCTAGCAGGGGGAATAAAAAAAATGAAAAACAAAAGGATTTTCTTGAACTACTGAAGTCTCATCTACTTGAAATCATTCAAAACTATTACTACGATCCACCTTTACAGTCTACTATTATTAAGATATAAAACTAAAAAAAAAAAAAAAAAAAAATAGAAAAAGAGGGAAAATTAAAAATAAATTAATCATCGAACGTAATGGAAATCAAGTCGCAGACATGGAAATTTCAACTCATTACTGACCTGTCGTAGCAAAAGTAACGAGCGCAGTTAAATCGTCGAAATCCGTGAACTGCCAACTACGATCGACGTGTATCGCGATAGAGAACGTTGAATTTGGTCCGCTCTTGGCATTCACCGCGTGCCTTATGAATTTTGAAAAGTTGGCACATGGAAGCCCGCAGTGAACGCAAGGAGCACAGACTCACGCATCTTCGTATTTTCCACCATCTCACTTCTTCTTTCCATCTTCCTCCGCGTAAAATTCACCAACAGTCTGAAATATTCACTAGCCTCTTCAGTATCTTCCTCCTCTATCCGTCTTTACTCCGTCAACCCATCAACGACGAGTTACTGCCACAGTGAAGTCAACATCCCGATGTAAAATGATAAAACTAAACGTGATATAAGAAAAATGAAAAAGAAGATAAAAGGGATAAAAACAAAGGAATAAAACGATGTAACGTCGTAACACTATGGTCGATCAACAAATTCTCAATCACCGTTGCAACTCGAACAATGTTCAAACGCATCGCGTTCAACGGATGCGTTTCGTATTCGATGCACGTATGTATACGTTCGATAATATCGAGAGCACGCGCGGGGGTTAGAAAAAAAGCGTACGCGAGCACACGGCGCGATGCACGTCGCAATGCGAACTGAGCTTGATGAGCGTCGAAACTATACTATGGAACGATACCACTCGTCCTATGGACCCACGATCAGGGGTGGTTAGAGGGTGTTGGTACGCGGAGTAGGGGGGTCTACGGGGGGTTCGTCAGTCCCACCATAACTTATTGCTTATTTCGCTGAGGGTGTACGACCCCGTGATATCCAGGGCCGGGGAGCAGCTGACGTTGGGGTTCCATTGTCTGTAGATATTCGCATAATCAAGAAAGCCACCCCATTCCATACTTTTTTTTCGCGTGGAGAGGGACATATGGGATGCTCTGACTAATATTGACGCGGATCTTGATGGATGTTCGCCACGGAGTTGCCTACGTAAGAGAACATGACCGTGTCTTACGACTTACGTTACGCCCCGTTTCGACGTGGTTTTACGAATTCTCTGTAGAAAACAGAAAATTTCACGGTTTATAGATCGCTTTTCCTTTGGGAGGTATTTACGTTGTACGATAAATTTTGACGTGGAAAGATTAGTAGTCACGGAAAGAGCAAGGTGGAAATTTTGTATACGATTGTTTGATTTTACCATTTCGAATACGAATACTGCGTTATTTAATTTTTAACATATTATGGTTTTTTAAAGGATACTCGTTTTCATTCATAAAATATTCCATTGAGACACTAACACAACTTCGACAAACAAGTACGATCGTCTACAACCTCCAAACGAGAGAATGAGCAAACTTTTACACCTTTTACCGAAACTTTTCCAATAAAAAAAAGTTCCTCGTTTAACAAAGTATCTCTAACGAACTCGTCTATCCCATAAAACAACGAGATACGACTACACACTAGGTCGAGCGAATTTTTTCGAAAGACGGGTATACCCCTTTTGAGACACAATAGCGGATCGTGCTGTTCGAACCGAAAACCCATAATTTTCGTGATGGAAGAGGTGACTGGCCGAGCGTATCTCTTTGGCCGAGTGTCCTAGTAAAGGGCGAAGGGGTCCGTAGACCGAAACTCGTCCAAAAACCTTGGTGAGAAGGGTGTTGCTCGTTTTAAAGGGCGCGTGACTCGATATGGGGGGCCGTAACAGTGTTCGTATTTGTGTGTGTGTGTGTGTTTGTGTGAGCGACGGGGTCCAGCGCGTGCTTGAAAGCTACAATCGCCCTAAAGGCCAATTCACATCCGTCAAGCGAGGAAGAAACGGGGGTTTCCGTGGCACAATGGGGCATTCCCTCGAAGGGCTGGGACCTCGTCTGCCAGAACTGTGGGTCAGGGTTACCAGGAGGGGGGTTTCATCCATCGATTTAAACTCTCCTCGTGCTACACCCACCCCTCTCGCCTAACCTCGACAACCCCCACCCTCTCTCCCGATCTCAGCCTATTAACCCTCGCAGGAGACACCCTTGGAGACGAGGAATTTAATACGAAGTTATTTAAATGCTAGCCAACGTTGACATTTGCAATGGGATGTCGAAAGTGTCATTAATTTCTCGGGAAAAAGCGTCGTGCCTCGTAAAAGGGGCTGAATGATAAAGAAGAGTAGGGGAAACGAATTTAGGACGATCGATCTGGATTAGATCTCGCGAAGATCTAATGGTACTTTACGGAGATAGAAACGCGGGACGCAAGAAAGAAAACGATCGTTACCTGGTTTTGGTAACTATACCACGAGAGAAGAGCTGTTTTCGAGAGTGTAGAACAGGGGTGGGTAATCGGGCGTGGCGAATACGACAGTAATTATACGAGCGATAAAATCCCAAGGACGCGAATTCCCGTCTATGAAGACTTTGACGCTCGTCTCGAGAATGTCAAAACTTGGGAATTTTGATCTGCTACTTGGATACTTGGATTTGTGTACGTTACGAATATTTTGAGTTGCAAGGCGATGTTCTTTTATGGTGCAATTATACAATGCAAAAGAAATAGTTTAAACGGGACTATAGGACTTTAACTATGAGAATCTTATACGTTCTTGCATCTTACAAAGCTGAGAAATATATAAAAACGAACTAAAGAAGTTTCAAAGAAAATATGTTACTAAAAAAAATGGTGAATAAATTAACAGAAAGTATTATTATTAAAAATTGAACTACTAAAAATTCAACAAGAAGATCAAGAAATGCATATCTTTCGGGATGAGAAAAAAATGAAACTAATGGGTCTTACCGTAAAGTTGACATTAATTTACAGTTACGGTGAGAACCGGAAATGGAGTCTTATAACCGTGGAACGAGCAGCGATACAGGATCACTGAATGACTTTACTCTCGCTCCAGTCCCGGCTATCCTTATGACGTAATCGAGCACGTGCACTCCGTTTGCGGCCTTCTCAGGTGGGGTTGAAAACGTCACGGATACCAATCCTCCCCTGAAGGCACGCCCTCTTCATCGATCCTGGCGAACCCTCCTCCATTCATGAGAACCCTGGTACCGGGCCGACGAACCGCATGGTTCTACCTGGTATCTAGAACAAATGAACAGTTTTCATGAGCGAAACAGAGAGGTAACGATAGTGGGAGAGTTGGAAGATGAGGCAGCATTTGTGACAAGAGGGTGAGGAGACGTGTCTCGGCCCTGCGAGGCAATTGAGTGGTCGTAGGTCAGCAACAGCTTTTCATTGTGTCTTCTAAATTCTTTTTCATAATGCTTTATCTATAGAATTAAAAAACCGACTGTCATTGACTTACATGTAGAATTAAAGAATTGATAAGTGCACGTTATTAGCAAGATAGAAATTTGTCGTCTACATTGGATATTTGAAAATTTGTCACGTAAAGAGAATCACGTAGTGGATAATGGTTTTAAAAGATTGGTAGAATGTGGAGGATTGATTTTGTGCAATCGGATGGGAAGATCGTTGAAAGTTTAAATACCCTGAAGCGTTGGTAATCGAATCTTTCTAGCGTAATCGAGGCGTCGAACGTCGAACGGCGGACGACCGATCGGTTGGTTATAAATAGGAATCCGTCCTGAAACCCTCAGCCGAGTTCGTCAGCTGATCACATATTGACAGTTCGATAAGTTGTCTCGCCGGGATCGTCCAATCCTCGAGACTGTCTCTCATGCAATTAGAACGGTCGTTCGAGGACCATCAACGATAATTAAGGATCATAAATGATATAAAACTTTAGATACATCTGTAATAATCTAATAATTTTTTCTAGTAATAACAACTCTAGTCAAAGAAAATTGCATAATTTCTACTCTAAATTTTATTTAATATTTAGCAGAACAGGTAATGAATTTGAAAATATGTGTATTTAAAGAATATTGTATATGTTTTGTTCCGAATTTTACTTACTTTATATTTAAGATCATGGGATAGATGATACATTTTTTAATGAATAGATAATAAATTTTGAAAGTGTAGTATAGATAAGTGTTGGTATCAGAACGATCGATAGATCCCTCCCAGAGGATTATCGAATTGCGGAAGTAGTCGGAATCGTGGTGGTCGATAGGTGGCGAGAGATTTTTCTCGTCACATTTTCGGGGACTTCCGGGCCGATCGTGGGCTGATTTTAAGGATGGCGACTGAAAGTCAGTTTCGTGACAGAAAATTACGAAAATGGTAATTAGACAGCTAGCGGCGACGTGCCGGCAACGGCTTATTCATACTTCGTAGCCATGGCGATCCTGCACTACTGATAAAACAACAGTACACACCATAATGTACTTACGCGGAATAGGGGAACACCTCGTCTACCGGGTGTTATAGAAGTCAGGATGTTACGTTGTCCTTACGACATCGAAGAACGTTCGTGGGATTTAAGAGGAACGTCTCATCAGTTATCATCTGCGTGTACGGAAACATTTGTGTAATCTTGTTGGAAGAAGAGAGATAACATCGATAATAGCTACTAAGTAACTCGGTTGTAATGTTTGAAGTATTTAAATAATAATACCGTAGATATACTGTAGAATTGTAACGAGAGTATCGTATTGCACGATGAATTTGTATCATCATTTGAGATGTCTATCTTGGACGGATGTCTTTTTTAAAAATGATGCGCCGAGGCCAAAGAAAACGTTACCGGCATCGTAACATATGGTGATTCTCCGTAACACGGATGCTTTTCTCCTATCGACATTCGTAGCTGACCATATGTCATTAGATCGACTGTGTCGAATGATGTAACTTGACGTAACCAAAGGTTATCGCGGTACAGTCCTCACGAACTGTAATTTTTCAAGTCTGTACATTTTCTAATCGAGAGTTTTATTCGATCAATACATGATATTAATACGATGGGGAAAATTCTACGTTTTATATTAACGAATTGAAAAATGGACGCAATAATAATCGTCATAAAATAATTATGTGTCATTAATTAATAATTTTATGGAATATAAATTACGTCAAAACAACAATTACGAAAAAAAACGGACCGTATCATCGATGACCCTGAAGCCTTGTAAACGTCACTTCCTGATTTATACGTAACCTTGAACTACCTCAGTCCGGGACATAAAAAAGGAAATTACGTATTGATAAAGATCATCACGGATCATCAAAATGTCGCGAAAGAGCCGCCAAAAGAAGGTCAAAAGCTTTACGATCAAAGGCACCTTAACCGGCAAGACACGATTAGGGAAAATCGGAATGAAACCTATCGGACCAAAGATTGACCTTGAGATCGTCACGGGAGAAATCCTTGTATACTTTACCTGTCAATGAATTCCGTGTTCCATGGATCCAATGGTAGCTGATCGAATGCCTCCTGGATCCTCTTCCAGCCACGGTCACCGTATTGGAGAACCATACTCCATCGTCCATCGACAGCAGGTCCAGGAGATGAATCTCTCGGATACCTCCATGGAATCCATCGTGGAGGATCGTGTTCGACACCTTGCATGGATGAAAGCGGCAAGAAAGCCAGGATGCGTGAGCCGACTTCGGTCGACGCCGCCGTGGCTGACTACGATGGAACAGGACGTGTCGACGAAGAAGAAGAAGCAGAAGCGGCAGAAGCGACAGAAGAAGAAGAAGGGGGCGCAGCAGGATGCGCCGTTTTGTGTCGGGACGGTGTTGTTGGTTTGATGGTCGTGGGATCACTGCGCCCTCTCCGTCTTCGCCCACCTAGCCCTGCCCCTCGATATCAACCCCCAATCCCCCTGGTAGTGCCCCAGGGATCGACTGTTCTCCCTCCCACCAAGCCACCTCTCGCTTTAGCCCTCTCTGAATGCCCCACCAACCCTCGTTGTCGGTGGCAGTGGTTTCCACTCTAGAACTGAGGATGCCGACTCTGGAGCCTCCCCCCCCCCCTCCCCTTCCGAGTCAGCCCCCTCCAGGAGCATTCTGGGGCTCGTCACGAACAGGCTGCTGATGCTGCTGCTGCTGCTGCTGTGTCGTCTCTTGCCGAAAACCGGCGGGCAGCCAGCCAGGCACAGGCTGTGTGGTATGTTCACGTCGGCCCTTTTCCACCCCTGCCGCGCATTTTCCGCGACCGAACCAGGCTTCGCGATGCTCGTGATCGCACTGATGGTGGTGCCGCTTCTCTGCCGGGTGCTCGCGTTTACCCGCCTGCCGTCGCTCTGCCCAGAACCACGTCGCTCAGGGAGAGGTGGTTCGTTGTCGTTTCTGGTGGTGGTTGGCTGATGGCGCGAGCGCGCTTTAACGCGAGTCGCGCACGCGTCACCCAGAAAATCGAGCTTCATACACCGCGCGCGCCTTTCTTCTCTTCTCTTCTCTACTACATACTCTTCTTCTCTCTTTCCTCTGTCTCTTTCCTTCACGTTTTTGCGTTTCTCGTTTCTCCGAGTCCCAGCGCACGGGACTCTAGCATTCTCCTCGTTCCCGAGGCATTCGTCTCTATCCAAAGGGATGCACGTCGTACGCTCCTGTTGCCCGTCTTCGTTCAAGGGCGTACAACCTCCTCTTCCACGAGCAACCTTCAGGGGAGAGTCGGATCACAGAGAGACTATATCTTTCTCGCGTGGTCTCGTTCGTTCGTTACTTCCTTCCTTCCTTGCTTCCTAATTCTTTTTCCCTCTTTGACTGGCAACCTAGCACGCCCCTACCTCCACCTACTATGGACCTGTAATGTGTTTCAATTCCTCTGTTCCCGCGCGCGTCGCTCTCGTTTTGCCTCGCGATCTTACCCGTCATCCCTCTTTCATCCACGAGTCACCCAGAAACGAGGGAGATTCGCCTCGCTTCGGTGTTTTCGTTGGGTCCCCCACGGACTTTGGATTCTGGCCGCGTAAAGGGGGTGGGAATTTCGGGTGCAAGGTCTCACGACGGTTCTTTGCTCACGTTCCCGCATCGTATCATCCAGGACTCGTCTCTTGGGAGAGGACCTGTGCACCAATGTTCGAGAAACGGACGAGACAAACGAGAATGTTTTTTTCATTGAAATGAGGTATACAAAACGTGCCTGGCGATGGACGTAAAAATCTAATTACGTTTCGTACGTGTTTGCGTTTTATTCGTTACAGAGCTTATCGCGGTATAAACGTTAGCAGAATCTGGCCGTTTTGTACTTTAAACGTCATTATTTCGTCTTGCGTTTGGTCTCGCAGTCGTAACAAAGAAACGTACGTTAATCTACTAGTCGTAGTCTGGGAATACACAAAAAAAGCCTGTTTCTCGCATGATAGGAGGCTGCGTGCTATGTTCGAGTTTTTGTTTTATGCGACCAGACTCGCGTTTCGTATCAAAGTATCGAGGAAAAAAGCCCTTTTACCAGATTATTTCTCGTTGCAGGTGAAATAAAAAAGAAAAGAGGAAAAGAGAAAGGACTTGACTTTGATCTCACCTCCACTGTTACTTTATCCGCGGAAGAGCGGAACGACTCGTTTACGTCGCGCCATTTCCGTTTCTTGCTCTCAGCGACGGTGCTCTCGGCAGGCTCGCTAATAATACGCTCGCGCCGAGTCTTTTTCCTTCTGAAATTCAACCGGGCCGCGCGAAGAAAGCAGGAAACGAAGGAAAATTAGAATCCGTTTCCTTAGTTCCCATTGCAAGAAAGCACACGGTCGCGCAACGATCGCAACGTTCGCTAGGGGAAGACTCGGTTATTCTTCGAAGAAGAATCTTCCGTGAGCTTGCTCGAGGGTAGAGAAGCAATTAAAAACGCGGGCCGATTTTCATCGAGAGCAAACGCGAGAGAACCGCCTCGAAGTTTACCGTCCACTACATTTTTAACGACTTGTTCCGCCCTACTTCCTTCTTTTCTCAACTTCCTAATATCAATTAAAGCTCGCACACCGGCGAGCCGCGTTTCTCTACCAGAATAAAACGAGAGGAAGGTTGATCGGCGAAGAAAATCCAAGTTTCATCCCCGTCTAGGCGGTTCGTTTTCTCGCGCGGATGGTATCGTCGATTACCCAGTCCTTCGTTCTTCTAATAATCACCTTCAATCCCTCCACGCCGTAGTTCCGCCATCTTTCGAGTTCGAAAGTTCTTTTCCTGTTCGAGATGATGTTGTCGAGAAGGAAAAAAAGTGGACCTTGTTTTCCTCCTCTTCTGTTCTCTTTCTTTTTTTCACCGGATCGTTCTTGTCGCTTGGATACGAGGAGGAAATAACATGGCCTCGAAACATCCTACGTGGCTATTCCTCCCCGTAAATACGTTTGGTACGGTTGGATTCGTTCAACGAGCTTCTTTTTCCCTTCTGCAAGCCGCAACAACGCCGCGGAAATTGGAAAATTGATCGGCAATTAGCGGAGACGAAACGACTGACAACTCAGTAATTCCAATCGAACGTTTTAATGAAATTAACGTTGTGTTCGATGTTATGGGATACGGGTGGTATTTTCGAGGAAGCTGGTTCAAGGGTTATCAGAGGTGGAAGGCTTTTTTAACGATATCAAATATTTACGTTATCTATCATCGAAAGCTTCGACGTTCGAGGAGGATGTTTACCGAAAAATTTATTAGAACATTATTATAGATGGAATATATATAGTATCTTTGTCCGTTTTACTATATTGAGGCGGTATTAATCAGTAGTACGCGGAAAATTACACTGCATGGCGGCACATGGATGGAAATACACTGTACTGTTACCTGTATTGACGAGCCGCGTCACGAATTTGCGGGCATATTAGTCCAGCACTACAGCGTACGACTAACACGTAATTAACATGGTCGGTGTGTAAACCAAAGACGCGTATCTCTATCGATACGCGTGTAAAGGGGTTAGCCACTGCTTTAATTTGCAGACGGAATATATTTCAGGTTAAAAGCATTTGGTTATATGTAAAGAACGATATTACGTTGGTCAGGTTTTTTAAACTTCTTTGCAGCCATGTCAGTTTTTAAGATGAAAAATAGAGTAAACTTGTTAAGATCTTATAAAATTCTGAACAGTATTTTCTTGAAATTAGTACCACGAACGTCGTATTTCGTTAGCAATAATACTTGCGTTAATCCTTTTAAAGGTAATAAGACAATATATCCCAAGATAACTTTTACTATGGAAGAACGTAACAAAATTAAAAGAAAAAATCGCCTCGAAAGGGTTAATAAACTAATTCGGATAAAAATCAAAAGCACGTTTGTCTCAACTAAAGAAAAACGAACATTTCATGCCTTTATACTCACATCCTTTTACGAGCACGTCGGAAAGTTGTTGTAACGTTTCGTCGATTTGCTTCTGCGTTTTATAATTGATAATTATGCTTAATCTGAGAAATCAGTTTTGCTAGAATATTGCGCGAACTTGATGGCGATTAATTATTTTTAATAGCACGATTTAACCGGCGTACCAATTGAACCGAATCGTTGCGCTGATATCGAAAGTGAGTATTAATTTCTTTTGTACTCGTTCTTGGTAAAAGTATAATGAGAATCATTAATCCTACAACGTTGCATAAAATGCTGCGCATAATATCCCTTTTTTTTCCTTCGTCTACGTGCATTGGCTGAGAGGGTTTTGATTAAAGACCGTGCGCCTTGTTCGAGAACGTAAGTAGTATTAGACACTTGTTGGTCAGACACTGGTTTGGCTTTTGCCATCAGAACTATTTCTAGTGTTCAGACATTTTTAAATGTCTTCCATGTTCACTAGTAGATTCATATTAGTAAAACAGTTATCAATTAACAATTAAATAAATGTAGATGCAAGAAAAATGAAGCTTGAGAGTGAAAAAATATATGAAAGACATAAATTAAGAATATTGTTGAATTTACCTAATCTAGAAATATATAGTTACTTATTATGAATCAAGATACGTAATTCACATATACAAATATTTGGAGTGCAGTGGAGTTTCGTTTAATATTCCATTTTTTAATGTCTTTTATGTGTATTACGAGATTAATGTTAACGTAACAAGTTTCAATTAGAAATTGATAGTAAGTGTAAATGTAAGGACTCTGGTAGGATTAAGAGATAAATAATTTCCGAGCACATAAATCAGGGAAATTTTTGAATTCTCTAAAAACACATAGTCATTTGTTTTATCAATCAAGATATACGATTTCGCATATATAAACGTCAAAAACACATGATAGCACTACGTACCCTATTAAAAATGGGGGAACAAAAAAAAAAAAGGTGGGTTTGACGTAGTAAAATAGCTCTCTAATAAACGAACGACTATCAATTCGAAAAAATATACTGGCTACTGGAAGTGTATAAACGACACGGCCGGCGGGACATGGAGCGAACGTAAAAGTGTTACCAGTGGCGCGGCGCAATAAACAACTCACTTTACCTTTCTCGGGACGGAGTGAATCACGATCACCGGGATTATCTCGATCTTGCATGGTTGTCGGTGTCGATTGGAGAAAATCGAATCGCGGGTGGAAGGACTACGGAGACCGTAAAACTGGAGCCCACCGGTGACCGTGTCCGTCTAATAGCCACCTGCTGTTAGAAGAGCGGAATCCTTGTGACTCCTGCGGAGAGCGAACGAGATTTGTGTGCTGCAAGAGTAAGGGACGCGTCCCTGTCAACAAACATGTAAAGGTCAATGTAGCCTTCGTCTCCGAAAAGATCGATTGTCACCAGTAGAATATCAGACTAATCGAATGGGAGCTAATAAAAGTTAGGAGACGGAGTGCAATTTGTAATACAAGGTAGTGAATATCGTATCTGTGGGAAAATTAACTTTTTGTGTGAAAAATGTTTGCAAAAACTACAGAAAGCATTGGCATCCCACTGTATTTATTATAGCATTTATATACTAATTAATTGGTTCCGAGTATATTAGATTTCGTATCATTCCATATTTTTATATAACTTTGTTTATTTACTTCCATTATTAATTATGCATATGATATTAAGTATTTAGTATAAATATTTGATACTATGAAAATGAAATACGAATGAAAGGTTGCTACGGTGGAAAATAAGGGGATGTGCCAATACCTTTTCTAGCCATTGTATGTGTACACAATGCTGGACAAAAGAACGTTTGAAATTGAAGACTACGGAAGAAGAATATGATAAATCACATTTCTTATTTTTGCAGGAAAGTATTCGCTATGTTGTCGTCGGTCGAACTCATAGCTAATCTAAACGCGAATATATTGAAATTTCAATTGCGATCGGAGTTTAATGACGAATCTTCTTAGAGCAGATTGGATATAAAACCAAATAATATTATATTAATGTTACGGTCTTTTATAAGAAACATTTGCAAATTTACATTCAATTTTGCAGACCATGGTCTACCATTCTATATTACAAACTACGATGTTGAAGATCGACGATCGTTCTCTTTTGATACGCGTGTTTTTCACGATGAACATAGGGAAATGCCAAAACGAGATGTGGGAAGAGAAAACAAATTTTTGTCGAAGATCTCGCGGAGAATGGAGATTGGCCATAGAGCTAGCCTCTCCGTGACCGCTGGCTCCGTTCCAGCCGACCTCCACCTATCATCAAAGGGATTATTTTTTATGTTTGAATTAAATTGCCCGAGGCAACGAGCGTTATCGACGTTGGTAGAGGTGATGATTGCAATTCTAAAAAGGGAATTGGCTGACGTTTCGACCAATTTCGAACTTCGATGGCTTTTACCGTCGTGTTTTGTTTCTACTCTGCGATATTCTTTATTTTTTTTTTGTTCCGTTATTTCCTATTGCTTTCCTTGTTCACATTCTATTTTTTATACTTCCTTTTCAGACTTACCATTTCAATTACCGCCTGGTACAATATCGAATACTCTCCGGGTATGGTACAACGTTAAAATTACCGTTTGACAAAACAGCCATTACGGGCTAACATCGAGTGCCGCGATTTATTATTAAAAAGGATAGCGTATTTCATGCATGCGTGAACGAATAAAATTTCATTCGCGTCCCAATGAAATATGAATTGAATCCGCTTTATCCGGATCCCTGGTTTCTGTAATTTTCACGGAATTGGAAAACACTGGCTTGTTCATGGTAGTCAATCGCCTAGTACATTGTCTAGTGAATCAGCAGTAACCTGTAGCGTAATTTAAGAAATCCTCATTATACAATGGTTACAAAATATAATTCCACGCCAATGTATTAATTACATAATTTATATGCTAACGAATTCAAGTGTATTAAAATTATAATGTAGTGAATAATACAGCTACAAAAAAAAAGACTTGATACTACAAAAATGAAATGTAGAATCTGACGAAAAAAAATTTGATTGAAAAACGAGACTATAAATATTTGAATACTTTTTGCATCTACCGCATCTTTCCATTTTTCCCAAAAAAGTTTGTGTAGAAATAAATAAAAGAATTTTAACCAACAGGACTCATCTCATTGCACCACCCTGCATTGCCATCGTTTCCAATCGACTCGATTCCGACAATTCGTCGCTCGCAGTTCGTCGCGCCGCGTCGGATCGTAAAAAAAATCGACGACAGCCGGGTGTTCCTCGGGTGCAACCCCGGCGGAAGCCGGCCAGCGTCGCAAAAACAAAAACACGTGCCGGTCTTCTGTGTGCGTACGCAATCTCTTAACCGGATCTTTTGGGCGGGTGAATGAAGCTGAAGGCTGTTGATAGTAGGTACACACCGTGGGTCGATAGAATTCGGGCCACGGCCTCCTTGCGAGAGCAGCAGGGCTAGTTCCTCGTGCGGGAGCAAGGGGAATCCCTCGAGTAGAGGAGAAGGAAGGGAATCTACGTGGAGAAACGGGGAACGAGCGACAAGGACGAAAGAAAAGGGGTTGAAGTAGGACGAAACTGTAGGGCAAGTGGATGAAAGAGGAAAGAGTATCTACTGCGGGTTCTGGCGTAGAATGAAAAGACACGGAAAACCAACGAGGAAGCTGGCACTCGTCGGAAGGAAGGAGAACGAGTGAGAAAAAAGGAGAAGATGAAAAAATGGTCCCAGGACCGTGGAGTGAGAACAGAGAAGAGGTGGACGATCGTCCAGGGAGGGGAAAGGGAAACACAGAGAAACGAAGAGAGTAACAGAGAGACGGGGATGAGCAGAAGGGTGGGAATGAGCCTACGGAAGAGTACTACGGAGCGTCGAATGGAAAAGAGATCAGGGAGAAAAAGAAACAACGGAGGAAAAAAAGGGGGTGTACGCGGTAACGGCGCTGGTGGTGGTGGAAAACAGCGTAACGGAGAGTGGAAGAAAGAGGAAGAGCGTATTGGTATTTCCAGAGACGGACAGAAGCGAACGGGAAGAAACTAGAGGGCGGAGAAAGACGGACGAAGGTTCGGAGAGAGCTGGTATTCTACTGTTGGGGCGACCCAAGTTGAGAGAGACGGCAAGGGGATGAAAGAGTGGAAGGGACAGGGGAGAGAGGCAGCACGAGCCAGTAAATAGGAGGATAGGTAGGGAAAGAGAGACACACGGGCTACCAAACGGAAGAAAGAGAGCTGGATGCTGGGGTCGCTAGGCAACCCCCATGAGCCGAGGTGCACCCTCGGTACACCCTTATTGCCTTTCCAATTTTGGTGGTTCCCATGCACCTATCCCTACCCCTCTCTCATGTTACACGGACAGCCGATACCGACTGTCAAGGCTGCATTTCGTATCGGTCGTTTTTTGGGAATCGATAAAACTCTGCCTAGGAAAATCTTCCTTTCCTTTCAAATGGAAACTTGTTCGGTCTAATTTACAATGAGAACCCTGGATAATATAAGGCGTATGTGTCGAGTGCCGCCACAAATACTTTTGCACACACAGACTCATATACCTCTATGAAATTATATTTGAGAAAACATCAAAGATCCTATGTTGACAAATTACTAATTGCTTGACATAATTGTTAACGATGTAGGAAAGGAAACAGGAGGAAAAAATTAGAAGAGCAAATGGAAATATCGGGATAGCGTGTTTCCGACTGATCGTTTCCTCGGACGTGGTGAGGTTCTCGGTCACGGTGCGTCGTCGTTAACAGCGATCCCGCAGCGAAGAGAGCAGAGCGAGCGAAGAGAGAAGAGGAACGCAGCGGAGAGAAGAGGGTTCCGCGCAGTCGGGTTCGTTCCGAGGGTGAAAATCCGTCGGGACTACTGGCGTCACACCGTCTAGCTCGATCGTGTGCGGGACACCGACCTCCTGATTGGTCACGGGGGGAGATAAAATTTGGGATCAGCTGTAGCTTGCCGGAGGCCAGCAACCCCCATAGACGGGAAAGGCAGAAATGGCCTGCGTATCGTTGCGGTCTGTGTGGCAAAGAAAAACACTCGAGGAAATGACGTTTCGCGGTGTTTCCTTTCCTCCCTAGCCGCGCGTAAACGGCGCAACCCGATGTCCGTCAGGTACTCTCGATTGGCTTGCCTCCTGTTCGGTAAACTGCTCCCGTTCCGACTTTTTTTTTGTTTTTCCCGGAACAGATTATATTTGTGGTAATTAAAGTATTAAAATTGGCGAAGAATTTGAATAAATAATAAATAAATAATTTTGGAAGTATAATATTTGTAATAAAACTCTAAACTGATTCTCTGTCGTTCATTAAACTATTTCCATTTTAATTCTCATTTTTAAATTGACGAAAAATTTGAGTATGATGTTCGTAATAAAACTTCAGATTAACCCGCTTGAGATTCTGTTCGTTAAACTGCTTTCGTTCCGATTTTATTTCAGGAACAGGTTTTACCTATTACGATTAAAATTTCAAAATTGGTGGAAAATCTTAATTCACATTGGATATAAAGCTTTGTCCAGGATACAATATTGCATTACAATATTTGCAACGTTAGATAAATGTTTTACGGTACCGCGATAATCGCGATCAAAGCTATTTCTGAAGATACCGCAGCAAGTTTCAGATCCTTTATCTGACCTACCAAGAACAATGTGGAGATGAACGATAAAAGAATGATGTAAATAGTATTTTCTTGCAAGGTAAAAAAGTAACACGGCAAAGAAAGGAGAAGGCGGAGCTATTTATTGCGTGTTTCGTCGTTGAATCCCGCGGGATCGAGGCATAAGAGTCGGCGAAAAAATAGAAGCGAAAGAAAGGAGGCGGTCCGTGCTCCATATAAATTGCGCTCTTAACCGTGGATTCGATTAACGGGCTATAAGCGGTGCTGAAATGACGGAGAAAGATGCAACGCGAGTTTTAATCAAATTAAAGAGGAAGAGGAACGCGCCGCGCGTCGGTTTACAATTAGAAGAATCAACCGCATGCAGAGAGGCAGAGGTCCCTGTTAATTTATTAGATTCTCAGGTCTAGAGTAGATCCTCCTCTTAATGAGGAAGCAGAACAATTAACGAGAAGATAGATCAAAGAGAGGACGATCGAGAAAAGAAGAGAAATTCATCTAACTATCTTATTGCCAATATCGTTGCCATCAATTTTCATTTTTCATCGTGTTTAGTATCGAGATAATTTAATTCGTCGTTCGGGAACATCCTCCGTGTGTTTCGTGCATTCTTCTTTCACGCGAAGCTCGTATCGTCATCAACGTGTAAAAGCGCGAGCGCACTAATACGGATCAGTGGCAGTCTTTTTTCACCGTGACTCGAATTTAATTATACTACTAGGTTCATGGAAAGGAGGAAATAACGGGATACCTTACATAAGAATACACAAGGCAAAGAAGAAAGTATATGGAAGTTGTGCAAAAAAGAACGGAAAGAAGAAGAGTCATCGATGATGTATTAAAGTAAAGGAAAAGTGTAAGAGAACAGGAGGGGTCCACAGAGGGGGACGTCGTTCGCCGTTGCCCCGTTCGCACCCATCCATCGATCGATAATGCGATCCGGCGAAGGGTGCACCGGACGAATCGCAGAAATAAGGGCTGCCTTCTCTTTCTCATTCTCTCTGTCGGTTCTTCCTCTCTCCGTCTCGCTCGTTGCTGCTCTCTGTACTCGCGTTCATCTTTGCGACTCCACCCTCACCTGCTAGCTCGGAACGAAGGTAGACTCGAAAGGTGTACACCAGCCAGCCAGGCAACCGGCAAGGTTACTCACTTTCCCTATGCGTACTACCGTGCCACGGCTGCGTGAGTATCCGGCTGCTGCACGGGCTGCTCCTACGTCTACGTGCACAAACGTACACATGGCCAACATCTCTGTATGTGCACCCTCATCCACGTACCATTACGTGGTCCAGGGGATTGTGGACGTACGACGAGGAGAGTGTAAAGAGGCGCACACGGATACAAACGTACAGAGAAGATCGGCCGATGTCGTCGGTGTTGGTGATGGTATCGGAGGTGGTGGTGGTGGTGGTGGGTAAAGCGACTATAGTGGTGGCGATATCCATAGAGGGGTTGCAGATCGATGGAGCAGTGACGTCGCGGGGTGCGGGAAGCTGCGTCTCCATGGTGACCGCCAACGGACCCGGCAGCTCTCTGTGTACGGTCCGACCAGCGCGCTTGAAATTTTATTAAATTTCATTTGTGCCTTTCTTCCTGTTCCTTTGCTTCTCTTGCACTCAACTGCCTGTCCTTCTCTGATCATTGCTTTTGTCCTTGTTCTACCCGAACGTCCACCTCCCCTTCCCCTTCACCCTTCCACCCTTTTACGTAGCTTTTCTTTTTATTTTCGACACTTCTCGCCTGCTTTTATGCGACCAACGAAGAAAACGACGGATTTCGTCCTCCCTTGTAAAAAGACCCGGAAGAAGTGACACATCGTTGGCCGTTGAAAGGACGAGAAATTGGTTTTCACCCGTGAAGGGCTCCGACAATTTTTTAGAGCAACTCTGGGCAGCAGAATAGATAGGGGAAAAGTCGATGCTTTCGCGTAGTTCGCCAGATTTCATCGAGAATCGTTATAATATCAAACGAAGTCGCGATACCGGGACCCGGGGATTAAAGTCGACGGCGATTCGTCTGGTTTTCGTTCTCCAATCGTTCGCCGTCGCTCCATGGCGTACGTTTCATCCCTCCGCCTTCTCTTCCTCTCTACATTTCTACTTTGCTCGTTTGAAACACCTTTTCACCGACGAGTCACGGGACGATACAAGGGATTCCGATTAGCCTTTGATCCCGCGACGGTGGCCATTATTTTTCCCGATGACACGTTGCTCGGGGCGAGAGACAGTCGTGCCTCTGTGCACGTAAGTAAAGGACGAAAAGTACGCTCTGGAGGAAGCGTCAGTTAATCTTCCTCCTCTTCGTTAATCTTCGAGCCGAGCGAGAGAAGTTCTTTTTTGGCATCCAGACACGGAGTCCTCTTTCACCCCTCTTATCCCGTTGAATTTACGAGCAAAATGATGGAGAGGGTGTCTCCTTGTGTTTTCCATGGCAAACTCGCGGAGAACTTCTGCCCGATTACCGGCTTTCTCCAAGTTTATCATTTTTCCACCCTTTGCCCTGTGTGCCGCTGGGCTCGAAGTCGTTGATCATAATCAACCACCAGTTTCCACGGGCATTCCTTTTTTAATCGACCACTGAATTTCGTATATCGTTATCGTAGATCGTCTTCTTATCTCTCTGAATGAACTATCTACGAAGTTTGCTCGTCTCGATCACGTAGTTATCGTCTAAATTACCTCTTCGAGTTATCGCGTATACGAGACGAGATACGATGTTCATTGACTATATATTGGTAAAAACGCGAATTAATTTAAGTTCTCTCGTGTACTCTATTACGAGATGCAGGCTTCGATTTCACGCGTTTATGATCTTGGCTAAGTTCGCGTGGGAAACAAGGGCTGCACATCGTGTACAACATTGCTGTAGTTTCGACGAGAAATCGTCAATTAAGCTGCTCGACACCCACCATGATTTTTCCATTCTCCTCTGATGGCGAACTTTTCCATCTTTGTCGTTGCATAAATTGATGTCACGTAATATATTTGTATCTTTATTACGAATAAGTTATTTTCCTTTTAGTAATTCAAGATACAATTACTTTCGAAATAAAACGAACAAACGTAAAGCTATACTACAGTAGTAGAAAAATCATGTAAAAAAGAAAGTGAAACTATATCTTCTTGCAGCCGTCGCTCGGAGCCCATCTCGTTCCAACACTCTCCTCTTATATTTTTTCAGCGCGTCGACAATTTAATTTAGTTCAAAATTCCGCGATTCCAATTCCGCTCGACGGAAAAAGAACGTCAGAAGAAGTTCGCGAATCGATGAGCGCGCTCGTCGTCAAAACTGCCTACGTTCTCTTTTACCATTTCCCTCTATTTCTTTAATTCTCCGTGACAAGGTAGAGCAGTTCACCGATGACTCAGAGAGATAAAACGCGAGAAAATGGAGCGGTGAACGGCTGCTACGAGTGATTTACATCCCCTACGAGTTTTGCTTCGGTATAAAACCGAAACGATCAGAGTCCGATTGAATTTGTTGATCCATCCGTGTCCTCGACCCTCGAACGTCACGCCATCAGCCAAGAAGCGCATTACGAAGAACGAAACGATCCATCCGAATCGGTGCGCTGCAATTTATATGATTCGACGTTTACGAGAATGCACCTAGCAGCGTGTGAAGAGAGAGAGAGAGAGAGAGAGAAAGAGAGAGCGATTCCGTGGGTTGTTGAAACAAATTTGAGTAGTCGACGAGTGCTTTCCGGGCTAGTTGTAATTATTCCTCATCTCTGAACGAGCGTTTTTCGGATAATAATGAAACTCGACGAGCAACGCCGACTCGACGATGACTGGGGAGTGCATTGATCGTCGAATTGCAGATGACGCTTTACATCGATCGTTTAAATTTGGGTGTGTGTGTCCGGAGTTGCTTCCATCTCGAACGCTGGCATTCGAAAATCGTGGTCAGGAATTTCGTTTCGATTACTAGGTGAGCGATTTAGGTGCATTTACTTGTACATCGATGCTACGAGAAAAGACATTTTCTGAGATGGCTAGGATTGGGAAGTTGTTAGATGTCGATGATATTCGTTGAAATTCGGGCTGGGTTTTCAGATGAAACTACATTGACCGTGCCAACTGCGAGAAAAGAATAATTTACGTGCTTGTTGTAGAGGGATCTCTTCAGATATTCTATAACTGTTGAAAGAAACGCTAACTAGATTCACGAGGGAAACTAAATGAAGAAACTGTTCGAACGTGATATGAGCATCATCTTGTTCTAATATAAAAATATGCATGAAATGAATTGGAGTATTAACATTCGCTCAAGGAAAGATCAATGTGACGGGGGCAGTGAATGAAGCTAGCTAAGGTCAGGTATTTATAACCCTCGCTACTGGAGTATCGAGAAAAATGATAAAAAAGAAACAAAAATCTATATCGTTCCCATAGGAAGATCCCATAGAAAAATAATGCGACGATAGAAAAAGTTCATCCAAGACCGCAACTTGTTCCTTCTGTCAGTAAATCTCTAATTAACCGCGTCTCGTCGTTCGCATGGCTCTCGATTGTTTTCGTGGATGACCTACCGAAAACGGCGCGATAATTTTTGCGATCACTGCACCGAGAGCCCACGGCCGGACACAGGCAGCTTGGCTGGTGGACGAGAGAGACGACTAAATAGATACGGGTAGAATGAAACAAGGAGAGAACGAGAGGAGAGCGAGTCACGAGCCCCGGAAGGGAGAGGCGCGTACATTCAGCAAATAAAAGAGAAGGAAAGAGGAAAAGGAGCGGAGCTGGGGATAAGTTGAACGAGGAACGAGCAGACGGTGAAACAGAGATGAAAAGAGCCAGAGGGTAATCGAGAAACGAAGCGAGAGAGAAGGATAAAAATTGTTGGTGAAAGAGAGAAAATCGAGGGAGCAGAGTGGTATGAGACGGAGATGGAAGAAGAGGGGGTAGATAGTGGGAGGGGCGGGTGTCGAGGGGGTGTGTTTGGTCCGGGAACTCACGGTGATGCTGTATTGATCCGAGTGCACGAGCAGAGCTAAAGTAAGCCGAGGCTGGCAGAGCGTTGCCTTGGCAACCTCCTCCCTCATCCCTCAGGACTTTCCATCGGTCGGACCAGCCCCTCGTACACCGAAAACCACCCCCGAACAGAGAACCGTTGCTGCGCCTCTCTCTTGCTCTCTCACCTCCGTCGTCCCTCTGCTTCCCAACTTCTCTGTCTCTTCCCTCGTCCTCTCTCTGTCCTCACCAAGTCGATCTATAGGTGTTAAACGAGCGCCCGCTTTCTCGTCGTGTCCTCGTATACGCTGGATCCCGCTAGATGTGGATGGAGGTTTGTACCGTTCTACATGGGCGTACGCGAAAGATCCTTTTTCCAGTCGCGCGCACGTAGAATCGCTCCTTCCGGGGTCTTCGACACGTATCTTTTCTTTTGCCATCGCGGAAATAATCTCGTCTATTTGCCGATACTAGCCATTTCTGGTCGCTTCGTTCGCTGCAGGCTTATTCGTGTTGTTTCTTACTGTTGTTGTTTCCGCGAGAACGAGGAATGAGCGAACTCGGTAATGACAATATTAGCATATTCCTGTCGCTTGTTTATCGTAGGTTTACATGTATCACGTAGTATCGATATTGTAGTGCGATTGAAACAGTTTATGATGCGGAATAATGAATTTCTATTTTATTGATATCGAAAAGAGTATTAAGTTGTTTAAAATCTCACGGTAAGATAAATGTCGTCAGCCACATTCCAACTGGCTCGAAATTCGAGAGGCTCCTCCATCGAACAAGCCGTTTACGACGGAGGGTGCTCGACCTAGAAAGATTCTGTATTTATTTTCCCACAAATAGGAAATTTACCGCGTTCAATTTATCGGATGCAATCGCCTAGAGGTAAATTCGATTTCGTTCTACGTAATTTAACAATTTAATCTATTTCACACAAACGCACAAAAAAGAAAAAAGAAAAGAATCTTCGTTTTCCTATATGTATCCATTCATATTGAGATGCGAAGTATGATGGTATAATTTGGTGAATTTGAAGTACAATACAACCCTCTTGAACAGAGAAGTTCGATGAGGGAGCGACACTCGCTAGCTCCTTAAACAATTCCAGCCTGCTATAGATATGTATTACAGCCCTCATTTCTGTGCCAAAGATTTGACCACCTCGAGAACTCAGCAGGGGTTGAGAGACTGCAACATTATGCCGAATTGCGTATAGTAAACATTTCGAATAGAAGTGAAACTAACCCATACACCCAACCACTATTTCGGTCAGGAGGGATGGATATATCGTGTGATTCAGACTCGAGGGTATTATCGATGTTCGAAATTCTAGAAGTGGAAGACGCTTCCAAGAAAGTTGGTGTAAATCAAGCTTTTTGTTCCGAAGCTATAGGGCATGTACTTCTGTTCAAAAGTTTCTGCATAATTTCTAGATAAATACTTTGCCTATAATTGGAGAAAATGATGGATAAATTATGTTGTAATCGTTCATTTATCTTGATACTTTGTTATAAAGAAAGTATATTAACAATTTTATTTATTTCTCTAGTTATGTTTATAAATATCTACAATTTAATTATCAATAATTGGCAGAAAAATAGCTTTTTACATAACTGAGGAATCTTCTGCTGTGAAAGAGTTAATAGAGAAAGTTTGAGGTAATAGCATTTATAATAAATTCATAAAGTAAGATAGTTGAAGTTGCACGGCTCAAGATATTTGTGACAAGTTGGAAGCTTCAAACATGATGAATGTACGGTTCGAAAACGTCTTGGAAATTGTATAAATCTCATCCACGCAAAATGTTTCCGGGTTTCATGGATCTATTTTACATGTGGTCCCGAGCCAAGTATGACGTAGGTGGATTCTCTCGACACTTTGAAATTCTGGTTGCATTCGCGTAAAACAAATTTCCTTTTCTCCTGGCACGGACAAACGTGGAGCTAGATGGTATTTTTATTAGGTACGTCTTCGCAATATTCTACCGTGCATAAATCTATTTTAATCTTTCCCCAAGACGACAGCTTCACCGGAAGACATCTTTTTCAATGAAAATCGCAATTTGTCAGTTTCCCTTTTTTCCTTTACTTCAACGTTCGCAATTCGCTATGAAGATTATAACGAAAAATAGAACACTGCAAAATTGAAACTCTATTTTTCAATAGTCTCCACGATTACAAAAAGGACGAAAAAAAGGATGCTTCAAAAAGACAATAGAAAACAACTCTGTCGATTTTCAGTATAATTTCAAACGTGAATGTTCATCGCAAGTTATACATAAAAACTGACGAAAATCCTTTCTGCGCCCATTTTTGTGCGGCTTGCCTTGTTTCCCGGAGTATTAATTAAAACGGGAAACAAATGAAAAAAAGAGAGAGAGAGAGGGGGAAAGGACCGACAAAGAAGAAAAAACGGAGAGGAGACAAAAACATTTACGCCACGGTGAAAAATTCCCATTGTACCTGGGCAAAGGCGAGTCGAACGCCGGCGATACAGAGTTTTCGTCGAACGTGTTCGTTGCGAATGACAACCCCCTGTGTCGTGCACACGACAGATGCAGCGAACAATATGGCTCGACGTGTGTGCGAGTAGTCGGTTTTGATTTCGGCGTTATTATGCCCACGGTCAGGTATAACGCACGGTAGAGAACGTGTCAGCCGTCGATCCGTCGTTATTTCGTACTCCACAGAGAGAAAGAGAGAGAGAGAGAGACCCTATTCGTTGTTCGCAAAATTGATCTGCAACGTTACATGCAAGACCGTACGAATCGTGATACACTCTACGTTGCATTTCCGCTGTTCACCCCTACCATTTATGAAATTTTCAGCGCCCTTTTTTCTCCCGTCCTTCTTCGTTTTCATTTTTTCATTGATTTCCATGTTTCTGAATTTCTCTTTGTTCGGGAATGAATAACAGATCAAATGAGTTTTAACGGTATGTGCGATTAAAAAAATGCACGGAGGATTTCATATTTCGAGAAGTTTATCCGTTCCAACGTTAATTCTTGTTGTCATTCGTGAGAAGAAATATACCGTGAGAAGGCGAGATGAGAAGAGTATATTAAAGAGGAAGGATTAGAATAGCAGAAAGTTGGAGAGTAAATTTATCCATTCAGGAGAAATTAGGTTTCAAAGTTACGATCGTTTCTGTAATACGCCCTGTATTACTCCATAATTACCCTTTCCAAAATATAAGAATAAAAAACAAGACGAGACAAAAGGGTAGACTGAAAAGGAAGGATTAAAATAATATCATCTATTAATATAAAAATGAAATTATCTATAAAAATTATCAAAAGAACTTGAGTTTCAAAGTTACGACCACTTTTTTTTTAATATACCCTTTATTATCCTATCCTTTGTAGTTATGGAAATTCTAAATAAGAAACAAAGATTGTTTTGCTGTGGTTGATACTGAAAGTAAGTCACCCCTTGAAGTAGGGAAAGCATCCAAGTCACGAAAGAGCAAAAAACGATGTTGCACCCCCCCGAACGATGGGCCTTTCCATCTGGGCATCGACCTATCCAGATGGTAAGAAGCGGGTGCATCATCTCGTGAAACTTGTTCGGATATTCACCAGGGTTCGCCAGGCGTTGGTCCAGGCCAGCATCCACCAGTCGACGGTCACTCGTCCTGTCGGAGGAGGCTCAAACTACCTTTAGGGTTACAGGCAGTTCACCCTCTGCGCAGGGCGTCTGCAAATAATAGACGCGTGCGTGGTCTGTGTGTGTGAACGAATTTTCGTCTGTGGGCGATAATTTCATTAAGTATAAATGTATCGACTCGAGTGATGGAAAAAAAGAAACGCCGATAGACGATAGGAAAACACGTGTGTGACAATTAAATAATAAAGACAGAGGAGTGAATGATCGAACGTTACTTCTTGAGAGGTAGGCAAACAGCTTACGCTGCAAAAGTTTCGTGTAACATGGCTGAGATCAGCGTCGCCTTGAATCGTAAACAGTGACATATTTTTATCATATTAAATTTATTCTAAACGGCAGAAAGAAAGGACAAACAATATATTGCAATTAAATCGTGTGGATCGCGGTTTCGGATTGTACCACGATCAAAGAAGGATTTATATCGGAGAGATGGCCGGCTATGCGGTCGTGCGCAAAAAATTTTGCTGATCCTCGCTGCATTCGGAGGATCCTGCGCTGTGCATGACCATCAGCGGAAAGAAATTTGTCGGTAAGTGTTGCGGTTACTATTGATTATATTATGCTTGTCGATGATACCATTCGCTCGATACTTCGCGTCACTCACGCGTGAACAATGATAACCGATCAACCGACGTTTTCATGTTCGCGAAGAAGCCGCCTCTGGTGATTCGCGGAAGCACTGGACGGAAGTGAGAGAAGAAATACGTTTGAAACGAATACCATAGTCGTTTGAGAAATGAGATCGTACGACGGCGAGAGCAGTTCCACTGAGGACGACGATAGAAGAGAGGGTCTTCCTGAGGCGCATCTGCAGCAAGGTTCTTGGCAACGTTCGGCCTCGCATCCTACATGGGCTTGGGAACATCGTGCCGCTGTGTGTATCAATCGTTATGGTTATACATTTTTCCAAATTTGGTCTTTATTAAGCGATTAAAATATCTGGATAGTTACCATTCAGAAATTGGAAGGTTGTTTGTCCTTAAGAATTCCTACATTAGCAAAAAAATTAAATTACATTGCTCAAAACAAATACTATGACGAATGATCTTTGATATATTGGGAGCCTGTTGAATTTAAAAATTGTTTCTCATGTTATTTCTATGGTTTTCATATAATACTGTAATAAAAATGGACTTTAAGGTAAAATGTACGAAAAAGAAATAGGTGTACATACAAGTAATGAGTATAAAGGTCAAAGTGAAACAAAAGACGGTCCTTCAACTTACTTTAAAAGGTACTTTAACTTCGATTAGTGTATGGTATTCACTATTGTCTGCTATTACAGCACCCATTACCACCACAATCAACAGCATCGCTCGAGTCTATGTATTCAGTACCGGGAGCATCTCATGCTAGTGTTTCCGCTCCTCCAGCTAGTTACTCGTCGGAGCACCCTCAGAGTGCACCTGGTAGAAGGACTCCCTTGGGTGCCGTCGGCCTCGGTGGTTTCTATTTTCAGCAGCAGCCCCAACCGCATGCTTCATCGAGTGCTCTTTCCGATGAAAATAGACCAGATCAAGAAAGGTATCAGAAAGCCTATAATAAAAATCAATGTAACCCATTTAAACAATATATTTATTAATTCTAATGTTTATAGACCCGGGGCATCGAGATTGAACTGCCCGCCAAAATCAAAAACTACTCGTCAGGGGAAAAGCATGCGATTGAACATTAACGCCAGAGAACGCAGAAGAATGCACGATTTGAACGATGCACTTGATGAACTTCGATCCGTGATTCCTTACGCCCATAGTCCGTCCGTAAGAAAGTTGTCCAAGATTGCAACCCTCCTCTTGGCGAAAAATTATATTCTCATGCAAGGTACTTTATACAAAAATACAAGAAATAAAACATGATCTCAGCATGTTATCGATGATTGTATTAAGTTGAATCGTGTTTATAAAATTATTCCTTACCAAATCATGCAGGGAACGCTTTGGAGGAACTGAGAAGAGTAATAGCGGTTTTACAGTCGCCACACGCTCACACCACTGCTTTACCACCCACACCTGTTTCCTACGATTTGTTGCATGGGTTCCCAGGCAAATTGTTTCAAGGTGTGCAGGATATGCAAGGACTTCCTACGACAGACCCCCAAAGCGTCACAGCAGGTGGACCTCCGACAGATGGTACTGTAGCCAGTGGAGAATCGAATTAAAGATTTCGAGCCTTTGTTTCTTCGACTAGATGTAGAATCGAATCAAACGTTAAAAGATGTGACGAGCGTTGGGAGAAACGTCAGAAGTATTAAAGGATTTCTTACTATACGATTTACAAAATAAAGGAAGAATAGGTAGACGGTATTACCTTTAGTGTGGATACCGATTTTTATGAATATATTGCGGGAATATTTAATGACACGCAACACGATTAATCTTCCACAGGACAGAATCTGATAGATTCGATTTTAACATTAAGTCTATAGTACATTTCTAGTCTGTAAGTTTCGAACGCGAGACTACTTGTTGATATACAATGAAAGTATTAGAAGGAGAAGTATTAAGGGGGCGACGTACACTGTTACGAGTTCGATAAACACTGAAGTCAATACTAGTACTTACGGTTGATGCTCCTAAGATGAAAGTTTATGAAAGTATTAGCAATTAATAATTAAAAGTAATTACTTTACGGGCTACGATTATACTAACATGAGCAATAAATGACAGCATATTTCTGTCTCTGGTGAAGCGGAAATCGATTTATAACGAGAAAAAGAAATAACAATCTTAGATGATTTTTTCTTATATACTTTCTTTTTCATTTTTGAAATATCAGATATTAACTGCCAGAGAGAGAAATGATGTAAGGATGAGGAATACAATTTCCAAATCCCGTCCGGTAACGCGATAGTCAATATAGCATGTGATACATGTCGAGATATTATAAATATATATATTATATTCTAGTCATACACGCGTACAGATCTTAAATATTCATATACATATTATATATATATAGATATATATATATTTAATAATTCGAATTGAGCCATCGATTGTATAACTTATTTATATACATAATGCGTTTATTAAGAGTTTACTACGATGTGCCAAGAATATATCCATCTTTTTGCGGGAATAATCGAACGCTGGGTTCTATACGAAGAACGGAAGTATTCCTAATTAATAGCAATGATCCCTTAAATTATTGAACCTTATCTCTGGAAGCTTCCGTCCTTCGATAGGTTCAGATAGAATGTTGTAAAAAAATTTAACAATGCCGTTAAATGGCAAGCAATAACGACTATTATTATATTATTCCTGATGACATTGGTCGTTAAATTAACAATAAAAGTGTGCAAACGCAACGCTAACGACGAAAACAGACAAAGATGTTTGTTGTAGTGTAGATATAACTGTTTAGTGCTCGAATAAAATCTATTTAAGAAAGTTATGGATCGGACAGATGCTCTGAGAGAAATTCGTCAGACATCAATAGAAAAAAAGATTATAAATATTATCTTGGTAGATTGTTATCATGCATGAGATAAGAAATTGAAATGGATAACGATTGACATTCTTTCAGGGCAACTGTATTATACAATATTGATTGCAAAATACATTGAAACAAATTAATACATTGATAACGCTCTTTTAGCATAAAAGTGGTTAAATACACCACAGGGTGTAACCAATTATTTTTCAAATATGCATTTGGAGCCTATTTTTGAATGAGACTCGTGTTTCTCAGTGAATCAGTGTTACTCCATTTAATTCTTTGCAAAGATATTAGAAATATGTGAGTCGTTTAATGAAAATCGATCAACCCTCATAATGTTGAAAATATACCGTATCTTCGTACTACTGCTATAATTAGCGAAATGAACGATAAAAATTATTGACAGATCAAGACAAAATATTGAATATTTACTTCGAAATGGTGAATCATGGTTTCAATTATAAAACAATTACTTACTCATTCTTAATCTTTAGAGACAACTACATACTAGGAGAAATAGATAATTTCTATCAGTCGTCGCACACGCGCTCAGTTAGTGGCGCCATCACGGTGACTGCATGACGAACTACTAATTTGATTCAATTCGAACATTTTTTCGAAATCAAATGCAGTATCGCCATGAAACATAATTTCTACTTCCTACAACTGTAAAGAAAAGCAAGTCACGTATTACGGCGTGTATCATTTTCAACAAGACGAATTAACTTTCAAATTGTAGGATGAATTTTGTTGAAGCTTAAAAGGTTCGACAAGTGGCGCCATCATGGCCGCCACTTTATGGAGCATTCACTCGATCGTCTTCCGTCCTTCTGGGAGGACCTTACACCGTATGTGCCTGATTCCACTGGGCTTATTGTGTGCGTGTCTCATCGGTGGCTTCAAGATGGCCTGCAGCCTGCTGCTGCGCGCCATGGTGTGATCATTTGATTTACGGTGTTTCTGTTTCCGTAAATGATTCGTGAATAAGTTCGTTAGTGTCAGAACCACGACGTGACTCGACCGGCTGGTAACTTGGGGCAACATAAAAATGTGACGATCGTCTGTAAATCGGTAAGTCAGAACGAATACGATATTCTTTTCTACTTTGTAATAACCAAATCGTTGGTTCCATTCTTACTACAAACTTAATGACGTAGTCATTTCTATGGAAAAAACTGAAGCGGTTAAAAGATCAAACAGGAAGGAGTTTGAAGGGATGGACTAAATAAACAGATATACCAGACGGTAACAAACTTTCTTTCCTCTGTATTCCGAAAGAGTATGGAGTAGAGTAGTACGATAAAACGATGATTTCAAGACACAATTGTTTTTAAGATGAGACGGTTGATAGGTTATGATGTCTTAATCGCGGCTAGTTCGTGCAATCTCTTTGTCTTCGTTGTTCGATTGCTATCACGTATTTTTACGTTCATTAACCTTGTCTTTCTTGTGTTTCTTGGTGAATTAAAACGAAACAATCTACGGTCAACATTGCTTCAAAAGAAACTAACAATCGTAGTGATATATCAAAAAGATTGATACAGTGTAACTCACGATATTCCGTTGTACATTTATACATACGTAGAGCAATATTTTCCATCGCGAGTGGAAGAACTAACCTTACCTTTCGATTGGGCGAAAGACGCAGGACAGAGTCGCTATTGGTAGTCTTTTTTACATATCTGGCACGCAAAACTTATTTTCTTAGTGAGGTTAAACTTGGAGACTTTTACCAAGGTCTACCATCTCCTTTTTTATTTAATTCTTAAAAAATGCGGTTCGTTATTGTTTAGTATTTTTCTTTGTGAAAGATGTACGAAAACATAGTTACCAAATCATTAATGTTACAAATTGTATACCAATTTAATTTATCACATTGAAACAAATTTAGACATAATTAAAGTTATAATCGTAGGATTTAACTACATTGTACTCTGTTTATTGAATGATATCTGGTTGAGGTCTCAACAGGGGAACACAGAAATATCTGTTTTCATGAACGACTAATACCACATTTCGCAGTTACTTGTGAACAGACCATTGGCCAGCCTGTGCTTATTTGCCGTTGACGTCAATTAAGGTTGAAATACCTTGAAACAGTTGATTCATTGCCTCATGATGCTCTTCGACGAAGGATTAACGCGTTCACGAATGATCGTATAGGACTGGACTAATACATACTATAGGATAGGATATCAGTATTCTGGTTCTTGCTAATGTAAGGTAAATAACAGCAAAATATTTAAATTGTTCACCATCCTCGAGCTTGACATCGTGACACACTGGCTCCTGTGCCTACTTCCGGTCTACTGCGTTTATGCCTTATTTTCCAAATTTATAATAGGATAACTATACTTTCTTTTAATGAATCATATTCTCGTAGAGTATGTACGCTTACTTACACGACTTTAATTAATGAGGTACAGAGAAATTATTAATAATTTTATAAAAAAATGGTACTAATCTTTCTCTATGATAGTAATTTGTAACCATTTTGTTCATTTTTTTTTAAAGCGAAGTTTGAGAGAGAGAACATTTTTATTCTATGACTTTTATCTATTTCCATAATTTAGACGAAATTTTTAGAGGTTCTAGCAATTGAGTATTCCCAATTCTAAAAGTCCTAAGAAACAGATGTATATTAATAAATAAAGGAGTTATATTAGACTACTTTTTGTAACATAATGATAAAATAATAAATAATATGAGAAGTGACGTTTGCGATAATGACAAAAATATACATAGTTCGTAGGTTCAAAAAAGATCTATTCTAAATTCAAAAAGGTGTATTCCTAGATTTCCTTTTTAATATGATAACGATGGTATGTAACATATGGCGAAAAATTGGAAAAAATTGTTTGATAGAAAAGAATCCAGGTTCGATCGTCGAACAGGGAAAGAAATTTCCATCCGTATCTGTCGAACTAAACAAAAGAAGTTACTCGTGACGCACTTCCGGCGAAACTTATCTCAGGTGTATAAAAAGTCCGTTAACAATTGGTACGCGTGACGTGTGGTATTAACGATAAAAGCCAATCTCACCAACGACGTTACAGCAACGTGAATTTTCGGATAAGAATCGCGAATGCGTTTTATAATACGAGCAACAAGTTTGTGGCATACATTAATTTTTACGAGTGCGCATATCTCCGATTGTCGAGGTGTACGCGCATCATGGCGACATTACGCAAACATACTGCGTGATCAGGAAATCGTTTCATATAATCAAGTTCGTTCGATACAGTGAAGTACGATGAAAGTAATGTTAGGTTGGTTTATATAAAATTTCATTTTTTCAAAGAATATTGTAAACATATGTAATATCTTTATGTAATCATGTATCTCTGTACTTTATTATGATGCGCCAAAATTAGTTTTTGAAATATTTTATGAACTTTATGAAACTTTATAGAAGTTTCATATGCACTAACCTAATATTCATTAACGTACATGTATATTATGTTTTTATATTTATATCTGAGTCAGATACCAAATTATTTAGAATTCAATTTCTTGTCTCAATTTTGATTATTCGAAGTACTATTCCAAGTATTTATATGATATCAATATCGAGTCCTTCGCTGAACGATAACATTATTCACGTGGGTAGTTCTCTAATTATTTTTATCAATGTATCAATAAGTGATTATCCTCAATTTGTTTGATAGGAAACGAACAAAGAATAGAATATCGATTATTGTGTGAAACATTACAAACTTGCCTATAATGTACTCAATATAAATTCGAAATGTAAAGAAATCCTAAATTCTGCACTTTCTAGAAAAATAATAAATTATATCACATTTTCTGCAGCTTTTAAAAATATCACACAGTTATCAAGTCACAGCATACAAGTACGTAACTGACTGGAGTATAGCGTCTGTTTCATGACGAATACTTGATGAACCAAAATTGTCGTTGGGTCAAGGATTAGCGTCTGATTGAATTATCTTAGCTCACTTTTGTTTTTATACGAGGGATAATAATAATTGAAGCGTACGAATGCAAAGCTGCGATTCCAACCAACGATAGAAAGTTTTCTGATATTTTGCTTATTTTAATGATATTGTAATAAATTCTAGTCGTAATATCGTTGTTTATCAACACGAAACCGAAAGTGATGTCTGACGAACCGTTCCGTTATCGGTATCGCAGCAACAGTTCTCTCTGTTTATACATAAGACTTGTCAACCTTCATTTTTACGATTTACTCAGAAATATCCCATACTTGACGTCAACAGAAATCTATAAAAGATATCAAAAAGTTATTCATTAAATATATTATTAACAATTTTAAAAATAACGTGACACATGATATGAAAAAAATTGAACTGTATTCACAGATAAATTAAATTGAAGAAAACATAATATATTCTAATTAGTTGCAATGTTACCATTTCATCGTGATATTCTTATTCGTAGAGTTTGTTGTACTTGGTTGATTAATGTTTGACCTTTGGTGTTATTAAAATTCTTATCCAATCAATGCATATCATTTTATTGCTAAAGTTTATTTTATAAGAATCTATTAGTAGTATATGTACCATTTTGTAGTATATACCATAACATTTATATTTTTTATTGGAAATGCACAAAGAGATACAGTTGCAAGAAGCTAACGCATTCTTTTTTATATCATGCGATATTTTCAATTCAATTAAATAAAGTACTCATTTCCATCAAATGTAAATATCGCTAAATCAAAATGAAATGACTTTTAAATTTTGAGCTTTCGATCCTGTTTCTTAATTACACAAGCAGTACTCTAGTCGGTCGAGTGCACGTGAGAGGATAGAATTAAAAATATCAGTAAACTATGCTAGAAAGTTCTTTGCGAATGTGTAGTCATGTTAGCTGTCTAACCATGAAAGAATGTGTGTTACGATATCTCGCGTGATAACGATATATCTACCATCCATTGCTGCATATCAGACACCCCTTTTCTACTTTCTTATCCCATAGCGTGTTCCGTAACGGAATTCACGTAAATTCTGTATTTATCCCCATAGTTCTGCAAATTTACGTGCTTTCTCAATCGTCTCGTCTAATATTACACTTTGGTCGACTTTTATCATTCGTTCAAGTATGATTCTTTTACTTAATTTTTATTTATAAAATCAATCAACTAATAGTTTTATTTATCAGATTTGTAACTTCAAGTAGTAAATTCAAGGACGCGCTGTATGCGTGCTGGTGATTACGAAAGCTGTCTACGTCAAACTTCTAAAAAAAAAACTGAACTTCCCAATTAAATTTCTTCTTTATATTTACAACCAAGCAAAATTTATCGAAAGAATCAATCGTATATATTTCACTAAAAAAAAAAAAAAGATTTATGTGAGAATGTAAACGTAAGGTGAACTGGAATTCATTGTTTTAGCAACGTCGCTCTGTGTCGTTCTCTTTTCTTCTTTGTTCTCCCAATAGTTTTGGATTTATTATTTTTCATTAACGAACAACTGGAGGACCAGGGGTGGGTGGGTGAGAGCGTCGAGTGAAAAATGATGAAATGAGAGAGCAGACAAGAGAGGGAGGTTCGTGGTAGCAGGGGGAGAGAAACCGGAACGAGAGAGAGATGAAAACAAAGCGGACACAGCCGCCAGGGCAACAATGGCGCATCGACCCGCCAAAACTCGCGCTGATGCGCAGAAACGCGCGCGTCGCGTCTGCTCTGACCGAACAGCATTGCAACTAATCCTTTATATCTCTCGTAGCACGATTATTTTGTCAGCTAGAACGATTTTCCGATAGGACAGAGAAATCGAGATAAATCATCTTTGCGAACGAACGGAATACTACGCCGGATAAACGCAGTTGAAAAAAAGAAGCAAACGTCTATTCACCCGATGCGCAAAAGCATGCGCAGTGGGGCTCATGGAAACGACCGACTCATGACTAACGTAGTAGCTTCTCTTCAGCTGAATTCCTTTCAAACTGATCGTTTTTTATCTCTTTTTTCTTTTAATTAAGTTCTTTTTTAAGGCAGAGATTAGTTAATTTTGTTAATTAGAAAAAGATAGGAATCTATGGTAGATATACGTTTTAATAAGGACGGATATATTACTCCGGCTTTGGATGTTATGTTGCAATAGTTGTTGGTAGGAATAGGAGAAAGTTATTGCAGTACTGCTGTTTTCGGAATAACATATTAACTGTACTGCTTGGTCTGCAGAACCTAATACGTAGTCTTAAGCGATTCTACAGGAAACGTGCTAGCTTCTTTGCTATCTTACGTTCTCCTTTATTGCTGACTATTCATATGCTGAACTTCTCAGTTGTAGGATGAAACATTCGAATAATCATCACTGGAAGATGCATGTTGGAGTCATATCAAACGAAAAATATGAATATTGTATAAAATCCAGACATTATTGAATCTACATAAAAATATAAATAGATTCAAGACATATATACAACATTTATATGACTTTTTAAAATAAATTTTTGTAAGTTTGTAAGATACTGTGTTACTCCTGTAACTTGGTTTCTATCGTCAACATTCAAAACAGAATATACATAAGGTCTAAATTGGAAAGTTCAATTGGATAAGCTTGACGTCCTACGTTCCCCCGTTTAGGTTTCAATCTGGACACGATATAACCTTTGGAAATCAGTCCAGGTATCCTAGAGGACACTTCGTCCCAGTTCGTTCTCGTGAACGGGGCAGGACTGAGAAGTATGGTCCAGGATGGATGAAGATCAGGTGCCGTGGTTGCCCTGGCAACCGGCATTGATCCCTCCCCTCTTGTTCTACCGTCCTTTTCGTCTCTCCTCCACCACACATTATTGCTCTCTCTCTCTCTCTCTCTCTCTACTCCCCCCCTCCCCCCACCTATCTCTATCTCTACCATTTCTCTCTTTTCAGTGTCGAACACAGAGATACAGATGCATACATAGATTTGAGAAACACAGAAGAGAAAAATCTCTTTTCTTACTCGGTTCTGGCTTGCTACACTGCTTTCGCTTCTCCTTTCTTTCCTGTGCCCCCCCCCCCCTCTCACTTCATCCCTATTCAACGAATCTCTTCTCTCTGTTTTTTGATTCTTGTTATCTTTGAATCCAGCGTCGATCATTCGTCATCTTGTTCGAAGCTACGAAAAAGACTAAGAGTGACTTTAGGGGTTGAAATGAAGGGGTGGGCTCGAAGAAAGAGGGAAAAAGCATGTGTGGTTTGCCAGAGAGCTATTTAATACGTGATAGTTGCAGAATATGTAGTGAGATCGAAGAAATGGTAGGCGATACAGATATGGTAAAGTAGAAAATCTCGATCTCTTAAATAGAGCGTTGCCAAGCAACCGATATTATTTCCATTGCTGTAGCTACGACATAAATACTTAAAGTGGTGGCCACGAAACCCCTCTTTCTTTTTTTTACTTTTTTTTTTTATTTACCTGTTTGCGGAGGTGCCAAATATTATCACTATAAATCCTGTCTATAGGTAATCTAATAGGTATCTAATTGTAGATAAAATCTCCTTATTATTACATTTTTTTATGATACACATAGCTAAGAAGTATTAGTTTCATTTTCTAATCATGGCATCCATTTCCTACTCTAAGCATACTAAATGTCCTGTGACTTATGCATGATGTTATATATCGAGGTCTTTCCCTCTTCCTTAACCTATTAAGGACTAAAAAGTAAAATAATTTTAATGCGAATAAGGTTATCGATCATCCTAAAATGGCGAACGTTATATCAAACATCTCTAAAATCGTTTAGACGTGTCTAGTGTCGCAACTTATTCGGACGATCCAGACATTCCACGAGTGTTTCTTCCACGTTGCAGATTCTTCGGTGAAATATCTTTCCCCATCCTAGTTGAAAGCTATTCATTTTACTTGACCGCTACTCCATTCTTCCAGTGGAGTTTTCCTGGTTTTCTTGTTAACACCAAGTGGCGTCCGGAAGAGGACCACGAGTTTGTTTACCGTCATTTGTCCGTTCGGTCCCTTCGGGGTGTAAACGGACGCTGGCCAGTGCTGACCTCATGGTCAAAGGTTAACCTCCCCGCGGTAAAGACAGATTAGGATAGGTTAGGGTTATGAACCATTGGTTAGCCATCAGACGTGAAGGGCTCTTGATAACATGACTCCCCTTGATCCGACTTTTTCGATTCCAAGATGTTTATTCGACCAGTCGCGGAGAGATGCGATCGCGAGGAAGCGCATCAACGGAAGTCGTAAATTCCCGTTACAATTAGAATAATCGACGCCACGGACAGGTCGACCTCCTATTTCGATACGGATAATAGGGATAGATCAATAAGTATAACACTGAATTTAACAAGTTGTAATATTATATATTTTCAACAACTTTGTAGAGAAGATAGTTACGCTGGTGCGTAGATATAAGTGAGTAGGTGAATGATTGAAGGGTGTAAACCCGGTAAAGAGATGTTGACTGTTCTAAAGTCGGTGAATCAGTCTAGAGATATCGACTGATCTGTAGTCTTAGATCCCGTGAAGTCCGGTGACAATGCTGTTGCAAAGAAAGTCACTTGTTCAGTGGTGAACGTCCCACCACTCGTCACTTGCGGTTGGAATCCCGGGAAACATGAAAAAACCCAGGTTTCCTCAATTTTTACCTAATGGAGCAATAACCATAAGGAACATCTTGACTCGAGCATATTTTATGGCACTTAACGGTAAATCAAAAAGTTTTATGACAGTTCCTTAGGGTTATTGTGATCCATCTAATTTTGTTGACGTGGCGAGTGGCCGTCTCGACCGAGGGAGGGAGGTTCCGGGCTACGCAAGGATTCACCCGACGAAACAGATGGATTGACTGAGATTGAGCCATGGATTTGTGAACCGTCGCGTTTATCGCGCGATAACCTTCAATCCATGCACTTGTTACTAGACAGTTCAATGTTACCTCATAAAACGGTACTTTTGTTCCTGAATGTTCCTCTCATCTCGTCTGGTGATACGTTTCCCTCCGATTTAACCCTTTGTTGCTGTATCAAAAATGTCGAATGTACCACAAATATTATATGGATTTGTTAATAGTTAGAATGAATTTTCATTGAACAAATTCTAATAATATAATCAAACGAAATGCTCGAAGAATCAAAATGAAATATTGCTTATTAAATATGTCGGAGAAGGATTGGAATTGTGGGCGTTCGATGATCCTTTACTTACTTTACCATCGCGGATGTAGCTAATGTTTATTGGTACGAATGTGGACACTACAAAAGGCTATGAGTAATAGCGGCGATAGGATGGTCGAGATGATGGTGACAACGAATTCAGGTTCGATAACGAATCCACGGTCCACGGGATGACGAGTACCAACGTAATACATGATTCGGATAACTCAATCAGCAATTCGCCCAACGACTAACTAATTAACTATCTGCTTAACTGACTCCCTGATCCAACTGAAACTGCCCTTATATATTCCTGTCCCCACTTCTCAGATCAATCTTTGTTTTTAATGAGGACCGTATAATCATTCCATACCTCTGTCAGGAACACGTTCCTCCCGTGACCGTGGCTACGTCCAGTGACCCGCTATGTCACTTCGAGCCCGAACTCATCGTCATAAAGCCAGATTGAAACATTAGAATTATTTCTTATTTTTATTACTTAAGTGTAGCTATAGTAAAAGTCTGGACTAGGGTATTGGGGTATTTCCCAACATTCCAGCCGGGAAATCTCGATGTTCTTTCATCTCCGACAAATATAATGTCGTTGTGTATGCTCAAAGCGTATTGACTAATTGTAAGTACAACGTACAATTAGAAACGCTTCGTTTTAGTAGCTGAAATCAGAGGGTTAATTTTTTATGGATTTTTATTGACATTTAGATGAGTTCTATAAATTTCCAATAAATTCAGCATCTATATTAATATATAACTTTTATTTCTATAATACGATATTACTTTAATTAGTTGAGCTAATAGGACGTTTAGCGAAGACTCAAAACGTTGAACTTGTCGAATTAACCAGCGCTCCTCTAGCGCTTGAGCAAACAAGCAGAACAAGCGATGGTCATTAGCGAATTCCACAAATGCAGTTTAATCGTTTATTCTTCAAATCGATCGGATCGAACGGTGGTTTTCGTCCCTTTTTGCGCTCCGTGGAAACCGAAAATGGGGAAAGTGAAGTCTAGCGGAGATTAACCGCGATCCACGGTAAAACTGTGGAATTAGGAATGGTCAGTTCCAGGGGAAATCGAGAGGCCACCTATTACGTTGATTCGTCGTTCAACGCGTTATCACGAACACCAATGGATGTGCTATTGATGCGCGGCGTCCGGACGCCTCGTGAATCCTCAGTTTCTACTCCATCCCGTCGTTTCTGGCGCTCTTCCATCCAACACGAATTATAGGTTTCCGTACACCTCGAGGTAAACATTGAGAGAAAGGGATAATACTGTGAGAGTGGCCAATTCAGAAGTTTTAATTTCCAAGAACATTGTGTATTTTTGATTCATAATCAACAACCATACGGTGAAGCACGATAATCCACTTTTGTTGATTTTTTAATTTCGATGGCTACTTGACGGCTAGAAGAGAGTATCTTAATATACTTATGTGGTTGAGAAACTTCTTAAATCTTAAGATACAAGCCTATTAGAGGTGATTGAGAAATTTATGATATTACGCAACAAACCAATGACATAATATTATGATAACCAATTGACTTAAATTGTACTCGTTATTAAAAATCGCGTATTTAAACGTATGACACGTTCCTCGATTCTGAAATGGTAAAATGCAGTAGGAAGAACATGATTGGTAAGGTGGAGCCGATTTGACTTGATCGAGAGTAGGTGGAGACGGAGTTTACATAATAGCACGCATGGCTATACTTATCGTAAAGACTGACTTGTTGTAGAAATGCAAAATATAATCTAAATAACAAGAAATTGCAACGTAATAAAACCTTCGAATTTATCTCGTAACTGTACTAACTGACTTCAGCAATTTTTAATCCGTATAAATTCTATAAAGGAAACGCTCGTATCTACGAAACAATTTACAAAGTTCCAAGTGGATTGAAGTTGTAGGGTCAAAGACTTAACGTACAATCAAAATATCCGGAACGAATGCTATCGAAAAGATTGCATAAAGTCGTCCACCGGTTCTTTTGATCCAGCTTACACTGGTAAGTGCACGGACACGAAGAACGGCAGCAAAGTTTTCGTAAGTTCTTAGGCGAAGTTTCTATTGGCGTCCCATTCCAATGGAACGTATAGATCCGTTTTTAGTTTCCACCCTTCGCTTTGTCCTTCGTGCGACACAATGCTCGTACGCGTCGCCAGTCTATATGGAAATCCGTTATCGTGTTTCACTTCATGAATTCGAATGTTATGAGAGGCAATGAATTTAACGCTGGAGGACACTTACCGCAGAGGGTGGACTTGTCTTCTGTTTTATGTTATCCAGCCACGATATCGTCTGTTTTGATACTCGTTTCAATTTACAAGTGACTAAATTATACTTTCTAGTTTTGTCTGAGTATACGCTGGACCATACTACTTGTAGCTTAGTGACTTTGGGCTTTTTCTGATATCACTTCAAATTAATAAATGGTAAATTATTGTTCTGTTTTAGTAAATGTTACTTCCAATTATTAATAGACTACGGATGTTTATGTATTCATTAGAAACTTAAATATGTTAAAACGTATATTATGTACGTAATATATAAGAATAAATAAAATATCTACATTAGAGTACTCATACTATAATATTTACAGACGACACTATAAGACTTAGGATCTAGTCTTTTACGAACATAACAACGAACAAGCGCAAAATGTTAAAAAATGGCAACAGATATCGGGCCATCGTTCTGTTAACTCTGACGATATTTCCAAATTTTATCAAGGCCGTTTCGAAGGTCGGTACAGCGAGACGCAGGTGAGGTTACCTCGGAACTGCTGTCTTCCATTTCGTCCCCGTTTCCTCTAAAATTGATGCGGTTTCGACATCGTTCTATCTAACAATGGCCGTTGTGAAACTCTTGCAATGCTCGGCCAGCCAGTCGGACCTAGCAATCTCAGGATGATTTTGCAACAGACCGCGCTCGTGCGTTCGTTCTACTTGCATTCTACCTTACCGGTCGTCTAGGATACTTTCACGTCCGGCAAAAACCTATCGTTCATCGTTTAATTAGCTATTAATAATTCAATTTCCAGCTAGAAAAATCGACGTAATTAAATCCTCGAATTAACGTTGGAATTTAACCATTAAAATATCGAGTTTCCACTGTTGAAATATCACACTTACAGTGCTGTCTGCACGTTATAGATCATTGATTTATTGATCTCAGAATGACAACTAATCGTATTTTCAAGAAATATCTCCGTGTGAAGATCATCAGGACGTTCGCATTTTCTTTTATTTTATAATAGAGTAATTTTGAAGTTCCATACAATTCTACTCACAAAAAATCTTCAATTTATCAACAGCTAAAGACTAATGTCTTCTAAATGAAAAAAGTGCCTTTCCATCCTAAGATTCCAGCACCGTCGCTAATTGTATTGTCATTAATTCTCCTCATGCCGCGTCTATTTTTGATCAAGCACACGATTCCATACACTTGGTTGCACGTTTTTATCGTTGGTGCACGTGGCACGCGTAAGAAGGTGATCGCAAAGGGGGAAGGAAAGAAGGGACATGGGAAAGTCAGTGGATTTAAGATTGCAGGAGACGGCAGAAGGACGAGTTATTGCAAGTTCCTTCATACGGAGGTAACCGCAATCGCGAAAACTGGGTCAGGCCTGTTTTCTCCTTTGATCACCAAAGTGGTTCGATCACTTTTTTTTTAGTGCATTTTTTTCTCGCTCATCTAGATCAAATTGCATTTTCGCCGATTGACAACGACATCGGAGATGACCGGTATTATCGGTATCGGGGACGAAGTTTAATTAGATTTCCCCTTTTATCGCGAATTATCCAACGATCGGAACCCACCCAGGTGGTGGCCTTCCATAGCGGCGGAAAAGTTACGGCCGGATCCACTTGTAGCGTTTTATTGCGTAGAAATTACTTTCCCAACTCTATCTGCAGTAAATTCGGGGCCGGTGCGGATATTCTACGAAAGTTTTCTAAGAGAAATACACTTTCCAATGACTGTACCGAACAAAGTATGCCCTACATTGTCCTGGCTTATTTTCGATCTGTACGACGCTTGTAGTGGTCTATGTACATAGTTGATATAAAAAGCGAACCATAATTGTTGGTATATAATAGTTGATATAAATGCGATCGGTTGTCACCTAATGTATATTAAGTTGACCCAACGTTCAGAACGCAATCTTTGAAACCTGTATCTCCGTTAATGCGTGATCCTTGTTCTGCATAAAAAAGGAGTATATTAAGCAACGCGGCAAACAATGGGGGAGCTGGCAAACCGCGAAGGTTCATCTGGTTTGTTTTGGCGGCGAATCCGCGGGGTTTTTGCTCTGAGAATATGCATCCAGTGCGCGTGCCCCGCGAGAATGACGTCATTCTCGTGAAACATTACGAATACCTCACGCTCGCACGCTAACGAGTTGCAACGACACGTACCTACTGGGTGCTCGGCAAGATATTACCTGATTTTAATCGTTATAAATTTCAATGTAAAATCACGTAGAAGCGACGAATCAAACCATGTTGTAATATTCAGTACAATTAAGAACTTTTCTTCTTGAAGTAACAGGATTAAACGAGAGTTGGAATAGAAACTTGAAAGAATCTTTCCAATCGAGAGACCAGCAGATCCTTTGGTGAAGGAGTTTTATATTATTTGAATTGATGTAAACGAGGTTTAAGAATGTTGGACACAATGAATCATGCTTTTTGTATAGGTATCAAAATGAAGTAATCTCTTCTTATCTTAGAATTATTATGTTTTATTATTAATCAGTATCCTGCTAACCACCCTATACATGCACATGTATGCGCGTGCGTTGCACGAATTGTGAATGCGCGCGCGTCGACATATGCATGTGCATGTGGCGTGTGTAACGCGAGCTTGACGAGCAGCCACGATATTTTCATTCTTCGTCATCCAGGCCGTGTGTCGTTGGTCCTACTACGTCTACATTCTACATGACGTCAGACCCGACGCTATTCTGGTCCATGAAGAGATGGTCCTACGCCCATCTTGCGATCGCTCGACGAAACGTAGGTCGATCGATCGTGGATGCGTTTCAGAGGCAGCGTTTTCGCTTGGAAAATAGCAGAGTTTTGAAGTATACCGGACGATTCCAGAATCTGGGACGATCTGTATAGGATGCCACAATTCCGAAGTGAGATACGGGGAAAGCAGTTCTAAATGTCTAACGATATCTTTACTGTAAGTAAGATGCTTGTGTTTTTGCTATATCGTGGGGTCGATTGTGGCAAATTGGCAGTGCGAATTGGGCAGAGAAGAAAGTTTAAAATAAGACGGTATAAATGTTACCTCGAGTTAGATGTTTGCAACACGTTGTATTTTGTGATCGTTGATTCTCTGTGGTCTCTATTCTTTCTACGGACCAATTTAACGCTTCAACTATTACATCTATCGATATGACGAGACTTAGATCTTTTGTTTCTGCAATTATTAAAAGCGCGTAACTACTTTTAACATTATTTTTATCGAAACTAAAAGGCGATTATTGTATATTTATCTCTTTTGCACCTGCTTCAAAATTAGAAATTAATCACACATAAAATTAAGAAACATTCAGAAAATGAAGTTAATGGATCGAGTCTCTGAATAATTTAATCCTCCTTTTAATCGCAGTTCTCTTGTTAAACTTTCTCAAGCTCCTGAACGACTTTCTCGAAATAGAAACTTTGCCGAACAACTTTCTTGTATCAAGAAAAATGCAAATTTTACATTTTTCCAAAGGGAAGATCATTTTTGGCTAACAGAATCGAGCAAACTATATTGAATACTTGTAGCAATCGAATCACGGGATTAGAACAGGGCAGTGTTGCTAAATTTGCAAGTAGGTAATTTACTTAGCGATCGATCCGCTGCACTTGACGCTTTTCGATCCGGCGAATCACGACAGTCGAAAATTTTCCTCGTGTAAATGTGTATATACAACAGGGGAACAACTTTCATTAGGGGTTGGCCTACGGGTTGAGAGTGTTCTCTTAAGTACTGATATAAATCAGGGGTGGACTTAACGAACTTCTCTCTGATATCGACCAATGTATTTACGTTCCATACTTCAAACGCAGCCTCCTATTGAAGATGAAAATTGCAGTTCCTCGGAAAATTCTTCGACAAAATGGTACGAGACATGGCTCGAGGAGAATATTCTAGAACATTTATCTTATTCCGCAGAAAGCTCCTCGCATATTTTCTATCATCGTATCGTTGTTTACCCGCGAATGGAAATATTGAATATTAAAAGAAAAATTGAAATAATTGTTTCAAGCAACGGAAGAATGAATTCTTTTCTTCTGTACACCGTAAACATCCATGAGAACTTCCGGACTCACAAAATGGCCATATTATTCAGAAGAAACCAAGTATTAGGTCCAATAATTTTGTGTTGTTCATCTTTGTGTTAGACGTTATTAGTTTCATTGCAATATCTTCGTGAGCTATCGTAGTACATTTTCTCACAGTGTTGTTAATAATCATAATCATAATAATCTTTGATGCAAGATTAAGTTCCAATAGGCAAACCTAAGATAAATAAATGAAGGAGATCAACACTAGTACAGTCGTTGATCTATTCACTAATATTATTGTCTAGCGAGTGTATTGTACTTAATATAAATAAAATAGAGACAAGCTAGTGGCGATGGTCCAGTTTGAATGACAATCTAATTAAGCAAGAAGGCGGTCGCATATTTCAGACGAAGGTGAAGTTTTTATCGAATAACAGAAGCTTGACGTCTTTCCCCGGCTGTTTTGTTCGATTTTATGTAAGCCTGACGGATATCGGAAATCTTGCAAGCGGCTTCAACCCTGAAGAAGACCCTCGAGGGGCGATCGACACGGGTAAAGCAGTGACGAGCAAGTGGATATGGAAAATAGTTATTCCTGTGTACGAGAAATACGACTATACTACGCGTGTTTTCCCACAGAAAAGAAATAGAGATCTGTTAGAAAGAGACATTTTTAATTAACAAGACTAACTAGAGAGATAAAACTTTAAATAATAATTATACAGTGTAGCTCTTAGTTAAAATGATTCTAAGAAGTAAATTATTTCTAACTTAAATTTTCTAATTCGAGCATCTGGAACTCAATTTGCCAAACGATCGATGCCAAGATACTTGTAATCATTGAAAGTCTGAAAAGGCACAGAGACAACGGCAAATTGCGACAGATAAGTAGAAAGAACAGAGTCTATTTAAGAAGGGAAGGAGGAAAACGAGGGACGTCTGCGATCGAGGAGGTAAAGACACTGAGCTGGCCTCGCCAGTATGATCCCGTTAACCAGGAGTTCATTTCATGGACTGACTCTTTCGTCGAGGGATGTTGCTTCTTCTTTTTCTTCTTCTTCTTCTTCTTCTTCTTCTTCTTCTTTCACCCTGAGTCTGATGATAAAGGAATAAAAAGATTATACGAACGAATTTTATTATTCCTTAAACATCCTGGTTGGTTTCATAACAAGCGATATTCAGATCATTGCGATCGATGGTTGATGTTATTTTTAACGTTCAATGCTGCTAATACGTATTTTCCTTGCTCGTTTTTCTTGGACGATACATTTCTCGCGGAGCTATTAAAGTTAACCAATTACAATGAACCACTTTCTCGAACTAAACGATCTTCGTTAAGTTAGGATTTTGTTTCATGCCGCTATCGAAGAGCTCGAAACAAAAATTACCGTAAAATTTTTCGACACTTCAGATAATGACGTTTTCAAAATTTATTTCCGTATCATGATTCTCTTTTAGGTGGCTGATCTTCTGCACTTGAATACAGAAATATGTTGCGTGAATACGATCTTAAAACAACTACAAACCATTCCTGAAAGCTTTTTATATCCTTAGAATAGACTTTAGATCTATACTTCCTATAAAAAGTCGTGGCTTTTTCAAATAACTTCAGTTAGCCCCTCTGCTTGCTTTGCACAGCTGGCTCGAGCTCCTGGTGACAGTGGTGACACGAAATTTCACTCAAACCGTGCCACATCTTGCGAGATAAACGCTGACACTTAACTCTTTAGAAACAATATGAAGATACTTTACACTGTGTGGTTTCCGTTAGAAACGATAAAAATTATACTTTGTGTGCAACAAATGAGTACTAATTACGCAATAATTAAAGGAAGCCGTTGCAACAGTCACTTCAAAACGGTCGTCTACCGACAAGTGCGGCAAAACAATCGGTAGTTACAGGTTGAATGAATCTTTCCTCCGTGAACAGGTTAACGAATAAAGTAAGTTTTTTCCTGTCCATGTCTTCCGGTCACTGTGGCCGTCTCTCTTGGATCTGTCTCAGTCTGTCGAGCATTTGCATGCCTACGTCAATCGACGATGCATGTGTCCGCCGCCCACGATCCACGCTCACATACACGCGCATATGGTGATGCATCCAGAGTGCATCGGTCGATGGATGATTCGATCACCTTGCAATATCTGCCTGTGATACATGGTTCAGTGGTTTCTGCTTTAACCTTTTTTTCGTCCCCTTTTTTTTGTGAATTGGCCACGATAGGTCTTTCTGTGGGTTATTGTTTTTGGCATCGAAGTTTAGAGTTGTTAAGCGGCTGAAAGGGACTTGTCACGAGAAAAGTTGTAATTGTATCATTTTTTCGCAAACCCGTTCAATCGATGTCAAAATGTATATTGGTTAAATTGATATTTAATTTCTCATATAATAATAAAATTTTTTGTGCCTCCTTCTACAAAACTTTGCAAGAAATTTTGAGTGAATTGATAGTAAAAACGTTTCAAAATGTTACCTTAAACAACGATATCTGTTAGGTTTCCATTAAAATATAGTAAATTGCAAATTGCATCGCAGTTAAATGTGACTGAAGGGCCCATATAAGCCCTAATGCTCTGATACGTGAACACGCACGCCTGTATGTATATACACACGCATGTGTAACGCATACATCGGTGGTACGAGAAACCTATAGTCTCGTCTATTGAACCGAGTACAATGAGCGACGGGTATGGCCGCTATACCGGCTAACATAGTGCCAGCTTCGTGTTTAGCTCGTGTTAACGTTCCGTATAATCCGTACCGAGAGCATGGCTTTACAAGAAAATATGGACGTGAGAATGTAATTAGGGAACACTTGTGCGTGAACTTGAATCATAACTGGCCATTAACTCCTTATTTATACAAGACACCGGGACCTTATCGCATGAAGTGTTCTAAGCGTTCATAAACCTTGATTTACTTCTTTGTCGTCTCATTATCAAAAACGTGTCGTCAACGTAATACACTTTTAAAAACTTCATCTTCTCGCGTTGAAACATGGCTCTCCTTGCTTTTTTTCGTTAACGAGAAACAAGGACAGTCTCTGTGTGTTTTTTTCATGTTGTGGAATCGTTTTGTGGGAAAGAAACGTGGTTGTTGTTGACCGTCGAAATCCGGCTACTTTCTCTCTTGGTTCCTTTCAAATTTTCACGATTCCGTACCCTCGACAAATTGTTGGGTACAACCCGTGCAGCCTGCGCTTTACATAGCAGAATGTGTATGTCGATTGTGTACCACGACACACGTAATAATACTCCATGCCCGTTATCTTCCCACACCTCCTCTTCTCCCTTTCCTCCATCCTCATCCCTCCTCCACCTACGCGTTCGATTTGCAGCACCCATATACGCGCATTCTGTGACTGCAGTCATCGGCTGAGCGCGAGTAGTACGTACTACGAATTGAATGAACGTGTCAGTAATCCTCGTACAGGATGTCCAATCAGCGCACGAGGATATACCATAGCGTTGCGTTTATCGATTTATAATAACCTGCCTGTATTTCTTGGTTTTCGCGTTAACCGATAGTCCCATTTATCGTGTAGTTCAACCTGCTCGAAACATAAAAATTGATATATAAATTTAACAGGAGCGTTCTGAATATTGTTCTTCTGTTTACTTTTGAATAGTATAGAATACTATAGTTGTATTACTAACAAATTTTATTTAGTCTTTTATATTACAAGACACATACGATGCAAAAGAAATAACAAATTTATAATAATAACTATCGTGGATTTATTATTAATGGATAATATTATTTCGATTGTACGGAATGTGTTAATATTTATGATCAGTAGTGTAAGTTAAGATGCTGACATAAATTTGGAACATTTCAATGAGTTGCCAATAATGTGAGATATGGTGGTGTATACAAAATTTGGGAAAACGGAGGCGATCAGGCGGAATTCACGATGGTCCCAGAACGGAATCATCTTTGCCGGGAGCAGATAATAGAGATTTAGTATCCTTTGATGCTGGTTCGCGAATCCATCAACGTCCACAGGGCTATGTTTCATCCGCTTGAGCGGTGCTTGGTCCAGAATCTGACGTTGTACGTCTCACATCACGAAACGTCACCCACACGGAACCGGTAAAAGTTCACGACCACTGCCGCATCGTGCCTGTTGAAACAGTGTCAACGTATTAATCACGATCATTAAAAAAAAGTTTCATTCAGCATCCAGAATTCTTGTTCCGGTTGCACTCGGTCGAACGCGCACTGGCGCAGCTGCGTCGGTTTGTTACGGTGTAGTGCAACGAGTGTGGAGAGTATACGAGAGAAAATACGAGGGTGAAGGAACGAACGGGGTAGAGAACGAGGGAAGAAGGAGAGCTAAATAGCGAGAGAGAGAGAGAGAGAGAGAGAGAGAGAGAGAGAGAAGTCCATGGTATGTATGCACGTGGACTGCTATAGTGCTACACTGCGGTGGGATCGATTCGGCTGGAGGTGGAACCTCCCACCCCCATTTACAAGTCCCAATATACACCCCCGCAGCTCACCCTCCATCTCTTTCGCACCCTCGCAAAATATCCATAGGTTCGTTCGTCTATTCGCTACCACCACCCACCCTCTCTTTTTCCACTCTTGTCCTTTAACATCGTCGTGGTCGTGTTGCTTCTTGTCAGATTTTTTCCTCCCCTTCTTCCTTCTCTTTCTCTGCCTTGTTTCTTCTTTTTTCTCGGAAAACGAAGAAAGAAATACATATACACACATTTGCTGATGGTAACAGCTATGGGTACGCACGAATGTTTGTTTGCGGTGTAACGATTATTCGACGTTATTAATCGTGCATGCTTTTAAGAGTATTTTTTTCTGATTTTTTAATTAAAAATATTTGACGAAAAATGATGATCTTAACGAGCATCGTGGTTCGTTATTCGTTGTTCACTGAATATATTCTTTAGTGCGGTTGTGTTACTGCTCCTCGGATAAAACCGATCGACACGTTCTAGCGATGAAAATTATGGCACTAAAGTTTAGATGCTGAAAAGACTATCGACGAAGATGCGAAGCAATCCGCGAGACAATGTATCCGGAGCACGCAACAATGGCCGATACGTTACAGTTTATATGGTCACGCGCCCGCACGAGTGGCGCATGTTGTCGTGTGCGACGAATCAGAGTTTCACTTATCAACAAGACGCGAAATGAATGACCGAGCGTGCAACTCACAGTTATTGTGAAGTTCTCGATGCCGTTGGCGAATAGCTCTCTCGAGTAATTGACGGAATTGAGTCTGGACGAAGTGTCGATACGTAATCATGATTGATTAGCGTGCCACGATTGGTAAAATTAATTTTTGTCCATTGATATTGGCCTAACACCTTTAATATTCAAATGTACATCTGACTAAAAATAGAAAAGAAGAAAATTCCTATAATTAGAAGATTAGAGAGAGTGAATCAGGGGACGAAAATAGCCTATTAAAAATAATTTCAACCCCCGTGTAACGACCTATAAAACTCCAGTTAGTTAGTATCACAGAGTAACGTCTCGTACTGATTCGAGATTTTTAGTATTAATAGTCCGACGAAGTGTTTACAACGACCAACGCCGCACGACTCTTCTCTCCGTTGTATAGAATGGGAGGGCAGGGTGGGTGGTACATTCCACAGCTTCCAGGGAGGCCACTGAGCGCAGGAGGTTGCATTATATTCCGCTCCCTCGCTCTTATTATGCCAAAGCAACCTACACTACCGCGCGTTTACGTTGTGTACGAGACACGCACACATCGACACATAGCGTGTGTCTCCGTAGCACGACGTGTTCTTCAATCGTGTAGGATGCTAACCCTCTTCACGCACACATCGATTTCGCGATGGTACAATGGGTATATATTTCCGTGAACACCCGTTTATGCTGATGCACGTAGAAAGCAGCGGTATACGTTACTTCGCTATGTTTCTGAAATATGCGAACGAATATGTATATACGCCTCGATTTGTGATTCTCTTTTGCAAAAAGGGGCCATGAGCAAAACGAATTAGCAACTGGTATACTCGAGTGGGTGGTTTGGTTGCTGCGTTTCCTGCGAGTGTTGCGCGTCAGTAGTGCAACACGACACATAGATCGGCGAAGGGAGACGAGAAAAAGAAATACATTTTCGACCCTTGAAAAATTCGCTCGATGTGTGTTACATTTCGCATTAAGGTTCACTTACTTGATTAATGAATACCCACGATATTATTTACTCTGTCGAGCTATCATAATGGTGGTACGTAGACCATTGGCGTCGGTCGTGTGAAACTGTTTTCGTATCCTCCGTTCGCCGCGAGTGGTACGGCCTTGTCTTTCGTTGCCGCGTTGCGCCGTACTACTATACGTTGTATAGTTGCGTGCAGTGTAGTCGGGCCCGCACTATATCTTTCTATAGTGATGCGCCATAGTGGCGCGCGCAGAGAGAATATGAGAAAACGGTACCGGCGAAGCTGGGTAGAAATGGAGATAGAGCAGGAGATGCGATTGAAGAGAGAGAACGAAATGTGGATAGAGATAGATACTACCAGCCTTCGCTATAGAAAGAGACAGATGGTAAAGACTGGCGTGGGTGTAAGCGAGTGAGGGTTAGATGGGGGTAACTGAAAGATCGAGCGAGACACGGATATAAAAGCGTGGAATTTGTGTGAGTATCTTGCGAGAGAGAAGGATAGGTGGTGTTGATAGATCAGGGGAATAGGGGGGAAGAAAGAGGGAGAAATACTACTGATGAGAATGGGGTAGTGAGGAAGAGAGGAAGAAAGGAAAGAGAGATAGAGGTATGGATATGAGAGTGTGTACGAAGTACTGGTAGAAAGAGGTAGTGTTCGTGTAGGTCGTGTTCAAAGTTGTGCAGACGTGTAGGTGAAAGAGGGACGGGGTGTAGCGGGGAGAGAATAGAGGGTAGGGGAAAGAGAAAATGAGAGAGTGGGGAGAGAGAGAGAGAGAGCTTCGGACCTTTCCCAGAAAGCAGAAAGCACGACGGAGCAATATCGCAGCGTCTGCCGGTGTTGTAAAACTGCTTTGGTCTCGCGTTTCGCTTGCCCCCACGCCGTTTTAATATGCCTCGTCTCGGTCCCTCGTTCTGCCCCCACCTTGGTTCTTTGCCGCTGTAGAGTTTAGAAAAGCCGGCGGTACCTGGGGCCAAGCCGCGTTTTCGGTTCTTTTTCATGAAAATTCGTAACAAGGCCCGATCAAACTGTCTCTTTTGAATGTCTTCACTTGCTGAAAATCTGCATCGCCTCCGACGCGGGGACAAGGGCCACTGACGTTACGCAATTTTCTACATGTTGGCTTCCAGCGAAGAGAGTTAATCGAACTCCTGACAGACGGCTTCAAAGAAACTGATGTTTTGTTTAAAACAGCTAAAGAGTCGCGATTCTAAGTACTTAAGAAAAACAATTCAAATATAAGGAAGAAGCGTTGCGTATCTCGTATGGTAGTTCATAGTTTTTCTACTTGGTGACTAAACGGCAGATTGGAGAACGTTCCTTCTTTGTCACATTGCACTTACGTACCTACGCTCAGCGTAAAACTGAGATTTCGCAAATTGGGCGTCCCACTTCTGAAACTACATTCTGTGCTGCGTACCAGATAAGAGAATACGAGATCGGATATAGTGTATTTATTCCTCGATGGTAGTTTACACGAAGTACAACTAAATAGAAAATAGCTTAGCAAGTTGTACGGGAGAAACTCAAATTGTGAATCAGCGGACTGTCTCCAGAAATTCAAAATCTAATCCGATCTCCAGTGTAAATTCTGGTAAATATATGTATATATGATACCGTAGGAAAGGGAACGGGTATTGATAATCAACTTGGACGAACTCTGCCCTCTGCACTTTAGTCAGATGTTGCTTATAGAAAGCATCAGAAAACCTTACGGAAACAAACGGACTCAGCGTATACATAGAGTTGGATAGGTAAAGCGTAGTTTGATAAACTGGTTGGTCATTCAACAAAATTGTCTTCCCAGATCTCATTAACAATACAGCTTATGCACCTCCGTGCATAGGCTATGGGTACCAAGCGAATTATTTAGTCATTAGAGGAAACTTCAACGATGAAACGGGAATAAAAATAACGAAGATTAGATGTGATTAGATCAGGAAAGCGCTACGATTGCAGCGTCAATTTTTATAACTCGTATATGTATGTTCATGGTTTGCCACGCACCTGTTCGTCGCGCGTACGCTTACGAGTCGCGACGTATGCACACTCTAGTGTGCATGAGGATGGGTAAACATCGTTCAGGAGACGTGCAGAATTTCGCGATGTGGCTCAAGAACGCGACCTTGATATTCAATCCAAACGACAACAGAGCACACGGGTGGAAAAGAAATCGAACACGGGCTAACTTCAGCGCTGCTCAATTATGTGCTTACGTAACAAATCGTTCGGTTGTTTGTCGCGATACGTTGAAACGTTTAGCGTCGCGCAACGTGACGTAAAATTTCAATGAAGCTTAATTGAAAGCACACCGGATCGTGTTTCATCTTTTTGGAATAGCGCTGTTCGAGATCGCGTGTAATTAAAGGATTATCCGAGTGACCTTTTCAGTAAATCAGGGCTGTCCTCATATAGTTAGCTTACCCTTCAACGCTTGATTCATTTCCATTCTATCTCATTCAATATCAACGACGTCGCAGTTTGTACGTCCTATAATTTAGGGAGGAGGTAAATATAGACGTGCTTCATCTTAAATATTACAACGAGTACCTTGTTTTGGATATTTTGTATATTTGCGCACTGAAATTTTTCATAAATGCATAAACATTCGCAATCTAGTTATAGCAAGAGCATTAAGAAAATGTTTTGACGTAACATTTATTACGGCATCTGAAAAGTGACGAGTATTGAAGTACTGTGGTAACCGGTCGAGACTTCGGGTTCCTTTTCTGTAGGTTAATGCAGAGGTGAAAAATTCGTGTGGAAGCCATCGAGAGGAAGAACATATAACGCGAGTGTTAGGCCGCGTAGAGCTGGGAGATCTTTTTCGGTCGTTTTTTGATATTTTGTCGCGGCATGAATGTACCATTACTTTCTTGCTGAAAAAAGGAAAAATGAAGAAGAAGGAATAAGAAAAAAAGGAGAGATCGGGGGAGGAAAAAACAGAGAGAAAGACTGAAAGGAGACGAGCACAGGGTTGTCGCTGTACGCCTTCTACTTTTGCAGCGTAGCGACAATTACGGCAGTCGTGCAGCCCCGCGCAAGCGCCACGCTCTCTCGTTCGTTGAACCTCATCCGTGAGAGAAACTCGTCTCTCTGTGTGCGTGTGACAAAGAGAAAGAAAAATATAAATGTGAGAAACGAAGAAAGGCAAGTGAAGCGGAGAAAGAAGGAGTGAGGGCGAGGGAGAGAGCACGAAGAGAGGAAAAAGAAGAAAGACATCGCGAAAGAGAGAGTTGGAGTACTCGTAGACAATACCGCGCCAATTCTGCGACCAGCGCCACCTATGCAGGACTTTCCACTTTTAAAATGCATTACGTTGGAGCAAGAACCGGAGGATCGCGTTACGCGTATGAATTTTCAAACATCCGGATGGTTGCGCGAATATTTAGGTGACGATAAACTGGGTCCTGTTTAACCTTTGTAAAATTAGGTTTGAATAGTAGATTTTTAGTATACGAACCGGTTCGTTGCGCTATTAGAATCGACGCCAGGTCGATGATAAGTAAGCACTTAACCTCGTGCATGACTTTGTTTTCTGGATCGTCGAGTGCACTTTGGCGAATCTGATGGAAAAAGTAGTATGCAAGGGTAATGATAAGAATGATATAGTCACTTGGTGTACACTCACTTATGTAACGATGGAAACCTGTTTGGTATACCGTGAATATATCTTCTATATCAGTGGTTTTCATGATTGTCGTTTTTGTAAATCGATCTCGACTATTTCACGATTTAAAAACGATCAGTTGTTGTGGTTCTAAACGTGTCGAGACATTATATCACGAGCTATATCGTAGTCCTTCTGACAAACACGGGCATTACCTTGGATGTTTCACGGAGGCTGGTCAATCGTTCGGATCGATAATACGCGGCGATTCTTCGCAGTTACACGCGGCCAGATCTTCCTATTTCCTGTTTATAAGCAAGGACTTTTGTATCGGAGGTTTAGAAGAGATATACGGTGGGCTAGAGTTCTCTGTAGCTAGGCTCGGAAATGTCGCCGCATACAATGTTACACATGCAAGGGAACTGTAGCCAAGCTTTTCACCGATGATACTCGATAATCGACGACTGTCCGCCAGCAAGTGTAACGAGGTTAATTTAAATAACTGCATCGTCTAACAGTTGAATCGGAACGTGTCTACGACGCACGTTCTCGTGAATTATTTTTCTAATTTTTACTCGTGCGTTTCATAATGAATGTAACATATATACTTTGTTTTTCGTTGAAATACTCGATCGACTACTTCGATCGTATTCGAAAGCCTACTCGGTAGCTGAACTATTCCACTTTTTATCGTGAACTATGGTTGATGTCTGCTTCTTTACCCGTTTAAATTAAAAAAAGAAAGAAGAAGAAGGCTAAAGGCAGTATGTATTTAATCTAGAAAAGTTAATAATACCGATCGTTAATTTTACACGCGTGTGTACGCGTAGGCGTAACCTATGGCTGTGTGTCTCGGCCAGTGGCGTGTAAGAGTGCGCAGAAAATAGAATTACTCTAGAAAGGCCACGGAATTTCACCGATGTAATCAATGAGCGGTCTCGTTCGAAAAACTCTATCACTCTCCACTTGAATCCATTGTTCCGTCGACACGTAGGTTTTCCTCTAACTACCGTTAGGGATAAATATTGGCGTGCATGTTTCGAACATTTACAACCACCACGGGAGAATTTTTGGAAAAAGACCGAAAATAGAGGCGAAGATTGATCGCTTGGAGAGTTGAATTGCGTTCGATCGGCCCGTTGAGAACCACGGCGTTTCGTAGCACCATACACTGTATTACACATTCACAAACACGCATACTCCTACGTATAAAGTACGCGTGTACCCTTCACCAGTGCGGAGGAGAGAACCGAGGCGTCCCGAAGGTGACCGAGTAGCGGCGCCGAACGGAATCGTCATCGACGCAGCGTCGAGCCAGCTCCGCTCACTCTGCTCCGAGCTGTCGAACGCGACGCACGCGCCTCCGCTTCGCTTCTTCCTTCTCTACGAGTATACTCTCCGCACTTAGAGGCATATTTCCCTCGCTTTCTCGCCACCGAGTACTATCATCATCATCAAATGAGAGAGGAGGCCGGCTCTCTCTCTCTCTCTCTATCGAATTCGTTCCTGGGAATATTCAGTCAGTCTGTTCGTGAACGTCCACCTAGTTTTCGCAACACCAGAGAACATATTATTCCTGTTTGTTTTGCTCTCGCGCGTTTGCTTTGAATCTCTCATCGAGAAAGCCGCTTCTCCGCTCAGCTCTTCTTTCGTCTCGCACAGCCGCTTTTGCTCTTCGGATCCGTGCTGTTGCACTACACCGAGTTACGATGTCTTCCTGCTAAAACGTTCCATGTTTAATCTCGTTCGTACCAGCCTCGATCATCGTCATATATCTTTTGGTGCTCGTACTCGAAGAACACGTATCCAGTTCCACGATCTCCTACTCGTATTTTTTGCAACCATCGCTCCTGGAAAAATCTTTGTCTCGAATTATCGAACACCATTCAACGCCACGATATCGAATCTTCAGCATCCGTCTGCGTGATTTGCCGTGGCACGTTCTTCCAGTAAATGTTTCTCGAATTCGAAAATTTTCCAAGAATTATTGTAAGATCACCGATAAGATTGGCCGTTTCTCTGAAAAAGGCCATTTGCGTGCAGGCCCCGTGGGCAGTCAGACATTGTTGAATGCTCTGCTCCTGCTCAAGGCCCATACGGTTGTCCTCCATGGAGGACGCCGATCGCTCGGATCTCAGGGACGGCAGACGAGTTCGCGGACAGAATGGAGACAGTTGGAGTTGCGAAACGACTTAAAGGCTTTGCCGTGATAACGGATTGTCGAGGTCGAGCCTCGTGTTTGGAGGTTCGGTTTTCGCGAAAGAACAGAGTAGTGCGGAAGGTTCGTGGAGGGGGCAGAAGATCGTGCGGCTCGAAGGTAAAAATAGAATACAAGAAACGAAAGTAAATCAAACCGAACAGGATTAAGAAAAAAATACAGATACAAATAGATAAAAAAAAAAAAAAAAGACGAAAGAGGGAGAGATAACGGAAGAAAAGAACCCTTCTACACCTACTTTAGTCGTGGAGTTTTCTGGTATATAAGGGGTACAAGGTGCGCATGGTAACCGAAGGCAGACAGAAACCTCCCCCTCCTTCCCCATTCCACCCCTCTTTTCCTGCCAGCTTTGAATCAATAATCTCCGGCCAGGATTATATGCAGAGTCCCTTTTATATTTGGTGCCGTGATAAGAAAGATATCGACAGATTAAAGAGCACGCGGATTTGGGGATAACCGCGTAGCATTCGCAAACGTTTCTGGATACGCGATGCGACAAAATCACGGAGAACATTTATGATTGATTTATTTCCTCTTTCTCGTTGGCGTCACGTCGTGTCTTTCTCCGTTTGCCGGTGCGCGGTATCGGCGCGCGGATTATTGATCCCTCCATCCTCCTCTTCGTCCTTTTGCTTATGATATTTTGAGAAAAAGAGCCAACGCGGAAAATATGATTACCTTGAAATGACTAGGAACGAGAATAGTTCGCTTCACGGAATGATATAGCAATAAATTGATCCCGGTGGTGTGACGTCCATCGTTAGAGGATCTTCTCTACTTCTATGAAAATTCGTTTTTCAATCCAGTCGAATCTACTTTCTCGTATCCATCAGCAACGAATATGAAGTTCAGAGAATAAGATACGTTTCCTAATTTGTGGTCTTTCTTCGAACATTTGCAAATATCGTTTACTATTAATGATCGCACGTGGTATAAGTTTAATGAATTTCTGTGTTTCTTGTTTACCGCAGGTTAAACGCTCCAGATGGAATTGTCTTCGAATCCGGATCGTCGTTTAGGAGCTCAAGAAGGTTCTACCTCGGCTGATTTAGCGGAAACGGTTAGTGGTGGTGCATTGACTATAGAATCAGCGAAAACGATTGGTGCGTCGACGACAGTGTCGTCGTCAACTACATCGGAAAACGGACCAACGAAGCGCGACAATGATGCCGATTCTTTGATGGCTACTGAAGAAATACAGGATGCTACTCGTCGATCCGTCGATAACCAAGTGTTCATCAATCTAGAATTATGTGAGGCTTCGGTCGAGACCTCGAACGACTTTTCACACGGCGAAGGTCAATTAGACATCTCCGGTATGGGTCTGAAACTTGGGAAAGATAAGACGCAACTTGAAGATGCGGGTATCGATGTAGAAGTGAAATCGAACGAATCCGTGGATGAACAAGATTGTTCGACGTCGACGCCGACGCCGACGCTGACGTTGACGCCGACGCTAACGCCGACGCTGACGCCGACGCTGACGCCGACGCCGACGCCGACGCCGACGCCGACGTCGATGTCGTTGTCGGTTCAGTGTACCGAGAAACAAACAGACGATTCTAAAGTGGATGATAGTTGCGATGCAGAATGCACCACCTCATCGCCGTTGTGTAGAAAAAGACTGGCCAGCGATTTTCTGCCGATCAATGCGGAAATCAAGCGGATCGGTGTTGAAATTTCGGAGAATGAATCGAATCAAGTAAGAAGCGACGTGAGGAGGATCTCACCGGTGTTGGTGAGCCTCCGAGAGCGTACCCTGGGTGAGATATCTCTGTCGTCGAACTCGTGCCTGTTCGACGACGATGTCAACAGTCGATGCATCTCAAGGAACAATAGGATTATCGATGATTTATTAACGAGTGGTTGTAGGTTATCGACGAATGTAAGCGTGGACGGTTCTTTTCAAACGAATCACGGTTCCGAGGAGATAAGCTGTACCGAGTCGGAGCATAGGGTCTGCAGAGTAGCGACGTCGCCGGAAGGTGAATGTACCAACGGCAGCGTCGAGGAGGCGCTGGTAGAAACCTGTAAAAAGCTCGAATACTCGGACTCGTTTATTGACGAGGATTCTTGTTGTTCGCTGTCGCGCGACAGCCCGGAGAGAAATCTCAGCAAGTGCCAGGAACCGAAACAGTGCGAGGAGCCCGTCGAGGAGTGCTCGTGTAGCGACACTATGCCTACGAATAGTGCTTGCACAGCATCGGTTATACACAACAAGCAGTTGACTGAAATAATGAAAAGTTCGTTACCCCAATTAGTGGTTAAGATAGATCACATTAATGTGTCGCAGTACTTCTCACCGGAACAGAAAGATGCGAAATATATGACCGTCACCTCGAAGAAGAAGCAGAAGAAGAACACCACGTGCAAGGCTGATGATAGCAACGTAGATGTAAGGATTGATTCCAAAGATACGTCGAAGAATGTATGTTCCGTTGAAAGGCGAAATTGCGAGATCAGTGTCCAAAAGACTGAGTCAGAGGACCATAAGGAGGACGATTCTCCTGCAGTATTCGATCTGTTACAGACCAAATTGATAAAATCAACTCCCATTATCTCTATGAAGGAATGCAAGGTGATCTTGCAAAGGATAACATTGCCGAAAACGGTAAACGCGACGACGGAAGAGAAACCGGAAAAAGAAGAAACGCCAGTCACATCGGTAATAGAGAAATTAGCAGAGGATGAAGAAGTCGTGTTTTCCTTGCCTTTACCCTCCACGGAGGATTTACAGCCGTTGAACAATTTGGATTCGTCTGAAACGACACCAAGTTCACCGGAGATGTTGGAACATACCACGGATGTCCCAGAAGCTATTGACACAGAGACGGAAACCGAAACCGGGTCCGATAGCTCCGAAATGTCAACCACGACGAATGTACGTGGATGTGAGGATGATACCGCTTCTGATCAAATATCGTGCCAGGAGAACGAGTCCATGTGCTGCGTTGATATTAATCCGGAGATCATATCGAGGTTGGAGCCAGAGAGGCCGGAAGCTTTTACAGAAGATTCAGCGGAAAGTCTAGCGCTTGCCACTGGTGCGCGGGACGAAGTTAGATCGGATGGAAGCGATTCTGGTTTAGGAAGCGAGATACCCGGTGATCCTGGGCCTGCACCGGTTCCCGAAAGCGATTCCGAAACTTCTTTCTTGGATAGGATACCTGATGATATTCTCTCCGATAAAGAAAAAGGTAATTAAACGCATCGTTATTTGGTGTAACTTCTTTTTTCCATTTGAAAATGAACAAAATATATTTTATAAATACTTATGTAAAAGAATTTTTTTGACAAATTAATTTTAATAATTGTGATATTGGGTTATAAAAGATATGTCAATGTATTTCTGAATATGCGAGAATATGATAGGAAAATACAAAGTATGATATTCTTTTTCAGTTGTGAATCAATTGGACAGTTTTGTACCGAATGTGGGTGTACCGGGTACACCACAACCACCATTGACGAATTTTCGGAGTCCTTCAAAGAGTAATTTAAAACGAAGATTGATAGATTGCATGGACGAGGCTCCTAGTCCGAAGAGAAGCAATACGGAAGAATCCATGAAAAAGAAACGCAATATTCAATTCGACGCTGTCACCGTGTATTATTTTCCCAGGGCACAGGGTTTCACTTGTGTACCTTCTCAGGTACATATTTTATACAATACAGATTTTATTTCGAAGAAATACTATAAATATTACGAAGAATATACTAGTGTTGTAGTATTAATGACATATAGTATGTATGAATATAACGTGGTAAATCGATTTATTTTTCTTAGGGTGGCAGCACCCTTGGCATGAGTGCGACGCATACTCATGCAGAACGGTTCTCGTTATCGGAGCATGCTGCTGAACAGAGGCGAATTCATCGTGCTAGACTAGCTCAATTGCGCTCCGAGCGTGCTGCAAATTGCGTATCGGAAGCAGCCTCCAGCTCCGAGGATCCCAGCGATGATACGGACGAGGAACAAAGTGATAACGAAGAACTGGATATCGATAGTTATTATTTCCTGCAGCCAGTACCTACGTGGCAGAGACGAGCTTTACTTAGGGCGGCTGGAGTACGTAGAATAGATGCTGTCGAAAAAGACGAGTGCCGTGACATTAGAGCTAGCAGAGAACATTGCGGTTGCGGGTGCAAAGGATATTGCGATCCAGAGAGTTGTCCTTGTAGTCGAGCCAATGTAAAGTGCCAGGTTAGTAGATCTATACTAAATACTATACGATAGAGTCACAGATTTTTCTAAGAAACAACTAAATGATACGACTGTGATATATGTTAATAGGTTGATAGAGCGGGTTTTCCTTGTGGATGTACCCGAGATGGTTGTGCGAATAGTTCAGGCAGGATTGAGTTCAATCCAGTACGAGTGCGAACGCATTTCATTCACACTCTCATGCGCCTGGAGTTAGAAAAAAAGCAACGAGAAGAAGAGGGTACGGATCACGACGCTTCCGACAATCAAAACGGCAGAAGTCCTTTAAGAGAAATCAATTTGGGATCCGTGATGGAGAATAGGACCACAGAATCGTGTTTGAACGGTGGTGGATTTACGACGCTTCATTACGAAAATCACGACGCTAGGGACGGCGGGACGAATTGTCAGCCAGAAGTACCTGGTACTAGAGAGGATAGTCTGGATCTTTACGCAATTAGAGACGATTGCTATCCTAACGAAGACACTGTTGATGGTACGCAGGGACCTCAAAGGAAACTTCATCCTGAGTTTAGTCAAGCTTTTCAAACGTTCTCAGGCCAAACAAGTACCGGAGTAAACTTTCAACAGCCTACTTATCAGGACTATCAACCTTACGCTAACCTTCCTTCTACATCTAGGGTGCAATTTCAGCCGCAATTCCAAACGGTGCCAGGAAATCCAGGGTTCTCACACTATGCGCCTTATGGGCAAGACGCCGGATCAATTCAGGGAAACTGCCAGGTCCACCCCGGACAACACTCATCCAGTTACGAAACTAGCTTTGCCCAGGACGAAACAACCGGATCACAATACACGAATTTAAATTCGGTGCAGCCGATGAATACAGTGGTTCAACAAATAGGTAAACTAGAACCATTTTCAGAACTTTTATCTGGTAGATATTCGTACTATGGTGAAATGGAGCCCGCGGCTCATGGTACTTATCACGGGAATGGAACCAAGGTCGAGGTAGAAAAGAACCAAGGTAACGAACAACAATCGGAAAGTACGGAAGAGTGTGACGAAAACTTTGGGGAAATTATTAAAAAGTCAATGGTTGAGACTGTATCCGCCTAGGTTAAACTGTAGATACGAAGAATTGTCTATCTGCGAATCCGTCAAATCGTTTTTGACCCATAGTGATTTATAACGAAAAATAGAATTTAACTTTCGTCATTGGAAACCTTGCAAATGAAAAAATAAGAAAAGAAGAAAAAAAGGATAACGAAGAAATATCTCAATAAGAAGGTGCTGGCAATTTGACCAGATAGACTTCCATGCGTTAGATAAATCCGAGTAAATTGTTTATGTGGTTTTCGAATAGAACAAAGGTTCTTCTCGAGAATCACTCGCGTTTAACTATGACGAGTCCCGTGGATGTCGTTAGAAAAATTATACGTGTGCGTCCGCCCGGGATGGAAACTTGAGACATTGTCCTTGTTCCTTTATTATAAGATTGTCGATTGTGTAATTGATCGAATGGATAAGACGATGTTCTCAATAAACGTGAAGAGAATCCGGGGCCGCCAGTTCGGTGAAGGATTTTCGGGGGAAGGTCTTCGTCGAAAATCTCCATGAACAGTCTCCTTGAAACGAAGTTGCAGAAGATATTCAACGAGGTTGTGACCAAGAAACAACATATGGGATCAGTTTAGATTGCAGTTTATAATACTTAACTTTAATATTACGATCGCGGGCCTTGTGTCTTTGTAAAAAAGAACAGAAAAAAAGAAGGTTTTTTCGGATCCGTGTGACAGCTGCGATAGCGAACAACTTAGTATTTATAGCGAATTCGAAAGATGTTCGCGTTGCTGATTAGAAAGGAAGACAGGCACATGATTGTACACACAAAACACATATATATGTGACCACGAAATGTGAACGATTGTGATACTCGTGCATATGAAAATGCAGTTTGCCAGGATCGTAGGTTAAGAAAATAAATTATGGGACTTTTTTATGCCAGTTAGTAAGGGATCGAGTTTGAATGGTTTTTCAATCAATAGGCGATACAGAATATAGAGATTTTCCGTCGTGTTGTAATAAATTCAGAAGCATCACGGTTACTTACATGTTTCCAATGTTAGAGGAACCATGATTGGTTGGCATACCAAGCGCACGCTGTCTACAGAACATATAACGTTTAAGGTCTCATATATTTTTTCCATTCTTTCACATGGCACCTTGAAATTGCAGGTCCTTTTTTAATATCACGCACATCATGCGAAGAATAGCAAAATGTGAAAACTTTTTAACGAAAATGTATAAGTTATCGATTATTGAGGATTCTCGAACCCAAATGATCAACGGCTCAATTTTGTTGTCTGTCTATATTCGCAATTTCAAGGTAAGAGCTAACACGAATAAGTTAAAGAAAAGATACCCGCGCGAGGTTTTCTCATTTTTTGAAAAACTATTGCGGTAAACAAAGTCTGATGGCAAATATTATCTCGTTCGGATGTTGTTTTGCACACCCATTGTTATTCACCTTGTAGATTTTCAGACATAGACCTCTTTAGCATCCCGGGACGTTGATCGCTATACCCACGATTGATTAAAATATAACACGTAAGAAAACAATGATAAGACGATAGTATTAAATTTATACATACTTATTGGATGTGTCAGCTCCCAAGCACTTTTGACTATCTTCTATTTCCGTATTTTACACTGTGTTCATCGTCGCTGATTGGTGCCTAAAATCGTTACGTTTGTTGTCAGTGTACAGTGATAACGAAATCTCACTATCGAAAATAGAAGAAACGAAAGGAACATAGATTTAACGTGTTGAAACATTGCGAGGGATGTGACACCTCCGTATGACATAAATATACATATAAACTACACGTATGTAAGTAACTTTTAGAGTATTTGAGTAAAAAAAGGCATACCTAGTTGATAGCGTTTTATTAAATGTTGTGAAAAAGTCTCTTGTCTACCGTGTAATGTGTTGTCTTCTTATGTGTGTGTCGTTTCGTTTTTTGTTATTTCGTCTTTCTACATTCACGATACCATTCCCCAAGATCCTTTGTTTATTTTATCGTTATTATGTTGAAAGCAGTTCATGAAAAATCATATTTTTTATGTGATTCTTTTCAATATATTGTTCATGATCCTGTCTTATTAATTACTTTAGTTGTATAGGTATATCCGGCTGTGTAAGTAACGCAGTGTAAAAATATTCTTCCTACCTTTATTATATCCTATTTGTCCTTATTTAATGTTGCGATAACATGCAATTACAGGGTACTAACATACATTTATTACCATTCACATGAACGAAGCCGGAAATCTTACAAAACATCGTAAATTAGTATTAGCGATTTGTCCGCGTAAACTAAAATTAACACCTCTTTACAATGACAATTTAAACATACCGCTAAATTACTCTTCAAATTTCCTGCCTTAGAGCGTAGCTGCGCGCGCACTACCAACATGGCGTCCGTAGCGGGAATCCTGTGCATATGTGGTGACGTTTATTCGCGATATTATTCAAATTACAAATTACTTCCGAATTAGTAACTGATATGGGCGACTAGTCTTCAAAAAGATAACACAAACGACTTGGTCTGTATGACGATATACTCCAATTCCAAACCAATCGTTTCTACCTGCCGTTCGTATGTGATTTGGGGTGGGAGGTGACGTGTGGAAGGGAAAGCATTAGCAAGTTGTTGAGTTGAGTGTCGCTGGAAGTTAGCGCCTGCCCGTGAGCCTGTACGGAGGTTAGTTTGGTTGGTGCGGTAAAATTTCATATTCGGGCTTTCTTCCTTCTTGCTCGGTCAATGAAATACGAAAATCGCAGATTAAATCGAATGGAAGTGGCGTGTGGTGCGAGACGCGTGTCGATGGCGTAATTAAAAAAAAATTTGCTTTCGTTTCGAACGGTGAATACAACGGCGTGCTAGTGTCGTTGACGTTTCATGTGTCAGTGTCCTCTCTCTCTTTCTCTCTCTCTTTCTCTCCCTGTTTTCCTCTCTTACGTCTGCCCTTTCCCGTCTCCGATCCTTTTCTATCTCGTCCCTTTCTATATACGTTATAACCATCGCACCAAGCCGCGTTCGTTGTTGCAATGCCAGATGACAGGTGCGAGGCGCTACCATTGGTGTCTATTAACGAGTCCTTCGAGTGTCCTGCGAATTTAGGATACGCCGCAGAATGACGAGCGTAAGGTTGTTCTACCGGAAGGGCGGAGAAGAGGACCGAAGACGACGACCACGACGACGATCTCGAATTCCCTCGCGCTAGCGGTGGGCTATGAGCGCTGACAATGGGGACGACTCCTTGGTAATTATCATACCTTTCTCTTTTTTATTGCTCCCTCTTGTTCCGTCTCTCTGTCGCGTCTGGTTCCGTGTCCGTGTATCGTGGCCAGCGAAATACACAGGTGACAGAGAGCAACGCGCGGCTTCGCCGTGCGGAAATAATCGTGGATTTGAAAGCTCTTTCTGTCTCTTTCTATCTTTCCTTCTTTCATCTCTGTCTAACGTAAACGCGGTCACCGAAGGAAATATTCCTGCTGGCGGGAATATTCGTAGGAAACATATGTATGTATGTATTTCAGTTTAGCGTATTGGGAATGATGTATTATAAAACAGTCGGTCGCGAGTTGAAAATATTATGAAACGACTGACACAAGAAACGTTGCCTTATCGTAATTTTTTTACGTAATCAACGAAACAGGAAGTATACGATACAATGTTTAAACAGGAGAATCGTAAAATTGCAGGGTTATTGTCGTCAATGTCGTCAGCGTAAGTTGATTTCGATTTACCTTGTAACGATCTTCGACCTTTTGACAATTACTAACTACGCTGACTAATCAACTCGTATGGGATTCTAGCCGGGAACTGACGTATTCATGTCGTTAAAATTCGGTAGTTACGAAGAATAAAATTTAACGAGTTTTACGAACGTTTGTTGTCATTTTGCCTGATTTTATATAAAGAGTGCTATTACTACCGATAATTTTTGTACATAATGAAATAATATGTTTAGATCTGGAAAAGAAGAAAGGTCATAGATTGTATCTCTGCCCCATCATGTACAGTGTTAATTGCTAATAACTCAGATGTTGTCACGTGTTTTTCATCCACGTGATCCGAGTGGACAGATGAGTCTGTACCGAGTAAAAGTAATTTCTTGCGGCTAGTGATATTTCTTGCTCGATAGCCGGAGTTGTGAAACTCGCTTTACGTTTCGTAAGTTCGCCACCGGTTAGCCACAAGACAAAATGGAACGAGAGTAGAATACGATTTTCGACTAAGACGTGGTTTTAACCTTAATGCGTTCTTTCGGCCATTTTAGATCATATCGTATTCTTCCAAAATTACAAAAATATTTCAAGCTCTTAACCATTATCCAAGAGGTTGGATCATTGTTGTTATGAGCGTTGAATATTTTATTTCATAACGATTGAAGAGACCTGTACTCCTATGTGATAATTTTTACGTTAAAGATATCGGAGAAGATTGAAACATAAAATTTCGAGAGTCGCAGCAAAGTCAAATAAGTTTACTACATTCACTTAAGGATTACTTAAAGATCATATGTTCTTGTTTGTCTTCTTTATGATAATTTTATTCAAATTTTATTCTAATTTTATTCGCGATATAAGATGTTCCATGTTCAAGTATGTTTCGTTGACCTTTCCTCTCTTGCCTCGTGGACAAAATCGTAATGCAGCGGACAGCTTGTAGTTCGATGGAACACGTTCAATAACTCGAGAGTCAATGAAACTTGCGCACGCCTCGCGCACGCGAAGGTATGCTTACTATCGAGGGATGCCGTTCTGTTTATGTTAGAAATTAATCGGTCGACCATATCATTCTCGTGTGTTACATACCCTCGTTGCTTCACGGCTTGTAATTGGAACGTTGGAATATTATTCTTATTCCCGTTGTTTACAACTGGAACTGTATTTGACCGATATTGGATGACAAATATTTCACGTAATAGATGTTTATCGATCTTCTGCATAACCAACGTTCAAACAATAAGAATTTACGTTTATATAACTAGGTCCCATTGGCAAGAGCAAAAGAAATTATTAACATTTCTATGTACCATATTGTAGATTATATGTAGGAAAAGATATAAATTCATTTAGCTTTTCTTATTCTCAGACTCGAGTATTTTCTCAAGTATTTTAATAAAAAATTCCGCTATACCGAGCGAAATTAATGAATAATTCAAAATTTAATTGCTCTTATGTTCTTTGAAAATTTTATAGTTTCAAAGTGCAAAAGTCCTTAATCTCCTTATTTTTGTAGCCTCTAGTACCTTCGTTTGTCGGTAGATGAAACGTTGTCCGGATAGTTTCCTTCTCGATCGCGTTGACCGTCTATGAGCACTCGTAGCTGCCGATTCCTTGGCGATCTCGTACGCTCTGCCTGGCGCTATGAGAAAGGCAGGGCGGCATAACGCTTATGAGAATGCAAAGTAATACGTGTCAAGTCTAACGAGGCGCGTCGCGGAATGCAGGAGGCGAGAAAGAAGTGCGGGCATCGCGAACGCGTACGTAAAGAGCGGCTAGAACTCTTCAATACAGGATGTTCCAAAAAATATTGTAAATTTAATTGCATGAAAACTGATTCCTCGTTTAGTTAAGTCTTTGCTATTCTTTAATAAATTATTAACCTATAGAAATACATTGATCATGAAAGGGGTTAAACGATAAAATCTTACTGAAAACCTTATTCATCGTACGATAACTAGATTAATTATACGGAGAAATATTTCTGCTTGTTAAATAATTTATAAATGAGAAGGTTAATATATAGTAACGTAGTAAAAATTCAATCGGCAATGGACGTGTTTTAACTATAGATATGCCAATTATAATATACATATTAGTCAACTTCTCAACGTTTGATTCTTCTTTCAAGCGTTCAGCATAGAAAAAAACATGGAAGAGAAAGTTACGCTCATTTTTTATACGCAATATGTAGCATAGTACAGCTTGCCCGCGTTCTCGCCAAACGAAGATACTTTCGATTCACTTTTTGGAACACCCTATATCTGTATACTTTGATTTCCGTGTTGGGTCACGCTTTCATCGAAAAGGAAAGGGAGCACGTTCGTGGCTCGAGCAAACTGTGACGATTCAGTGGTGATATGTAAATCCGAATATTTGACGTATCGCACGTCCCGTGATTCAAGATGCAGTTACACAAAGAGGTCTATTTCGTAGTTGGAAGTTGCTCCATTGTTGGTTCGAAGACCTGGGAGATAGGCTCCGGGACACTCCTTCGGGAAATACGTCTTCGGACAGATGCTCCTCGATAGAACAAACAAGGAATTTGTGCAAGAAACTCGAACGATAAACTAGTCGATCCGGCGCGTTCGATAGATGCTGGACGTGCCAATACCACGGGTACTGTTACTTCTAGTTATCCGACTCAAGGTGAAGAGAAAATCTACCTTCGTAGAAAAAAGTCGACCAGATGAGTTCTTCCAATTTCTTGCGATCTTTTCTAGATTTTTTCTTACATTAAATCGTATCGCCGTATAGACACAGATTAATCTCTTGTTTTACGATTTTCCTTCCGGGCATATAACGTTGGAGCCTTAATTATTTTGATATTTTAAAAGCACAGTAAAATTTCATTTATTTGAACTATCGAGGGACAAACATTTCAATAAAATCAGAGTTCAACGCTTCTCTTTGCTAGCTGTAATTTTTCATTCATATATTTTCGTGAGTCCTTGTATGTATAAACTCGCTTTTATACAATACGATATAAAAATATTTCTTGAAAAAATGATTCTAGTGGCAATTACGAGATATGGCTTGAGACTTTTGCACGCTTTTCTTATAGTACGATGGAAAAGACGCGAGATGCTCCAATTCTCCGGTACGCGCTTCGCACGAATCAATCTTCTCACGAGCGTGGTTCGATCGTGAGAAAGGCGGATATTCATTCAGAATTCAGTACGAAACGAGAGGAATCCTTTCTTTCTCTCTCTTTCCCTCTCTCTCTCTCTTTCTTCGCATCTGTCGCTTTCCTCCCCTCCTTCTTTGTCTACGTTTCCCGCGGTGATCTCTGTTCCTCGTCGACGTCGACCGAACGGAAACGTGAAAGTAACCTGGACCACTGGATACGTTGCACGCGGCCACGCATTTCTCCAACCTGAAATCGATACGACTGGACTATGCGAGAGTCCATCTCACGAGTAAAACACCCATGTGAGAAAAGGATAGAGAATCGACCTACTGAATTGATACGGATCCTTGAACGCGTGAATCCTGTGGCGACTGGATGGCGAATGAGACGAATTTTAACATGTTAATCATCTATAAGTTATAATTTATTGCTAGACTCTCAGTAACAGGTATTCATGCAAGATTTTCTTTGTTTTTATGAGCTTATAGAAAGATAAATAAAATTTTAAGTAGGTAAGGAAAAATAGTATATATTTGTTACGTCCGGTAATCTAGAATCGTAAACCAGAATCCATTTCTTGATCGAGGCGGTCAAACATAATTAGCCGAGCCGCAATAATTCTAAAGAACTGTTACAAAACTAAGCGTTTATATTTTACCGTTAGGTCCCTTAATTGTTATAAAATATATTCAAGTCGAGATGTTCCTTATGGTTATTGATCCATCAGCTAAAAAATGGAAAGATTGGGTTTTTCTCAGTTCAACGGTCATTTCGATCCGCAAGCGGCCGGTGGTGGGGTGACCAACCCCCAGCAATAATTTTCCTCTGCGACAGTATCGTCACCGAACTTCTGGTTTGTCATCCTTAGATCAGTCGACATCTCTTGACTGATTTTTCATTTTTACCTCAGTCAACATCTCTAGAATGATTTTCCACCCTTAGATCAGTCATCTATTTAACTTATATCTATACGCACGGAGCGTAACTGTCTATGTCTAGAAAGTTGTTGGAATAAAATGTATATTGTAACCTGTTACTTGAGCGTTATAATCAATTCAACCATCTTTATTATCCTAAACGAAATTGGAGGATCGATCATTTCATGGCGTCGATTCTCTGATCGTAACGGAAATTTACGACTCCCGTTGACGCGCTTCCTCGAGATCGCGTCTCTCCGCGAACGATCGAACGATATTATTGAAATATTTGGATATTGAGATATTAGGACTGATACGTCATACTGGAATTGGCCTCAAATATAATTGAAAGGATATTTATTCTGTTATAAAATTAGAGAGTCGCTTGACAAAAATAGAATAAACTTCAGTATCTGAGGAAGATTCACTGTGGAAATTAATAAGCATCGTGTGTATGGGAATACAAGCCTTGCCAATTGTTTTGTAATCGCGTGTCTCACGGAGAATTTAACTCGTGCCTTGTTTAAGATATTAGATCTACTTAAAGCCTTTAACGTGATTTTCTGTGTCGATGAAGGACAACGTCTCCCTTAACGAGACGAAGGTTATAATATTCAAGGCATGTGCGTGATCCTAAACGAAAATCACAGAAACAAAACAGAATACATAAATATTATAAATGTTATCTAAAAATGTACTTATCGATTTTTTGTAGTGTTCAAATGGCGTTCGAATAATACAACGATTCTCGGTGATAAAATTACATTATGCGTTTTCTTCTCTGTTACTCGCAGATTTAGACGATTAGATCGAACGAAATTACAAAGTCACGAACGAATGTCGATCGCATTCAGTTCTGCTACTTTTATCGCTGTTTTAAGATGATACGTAATGCAAGAAATATAAAACTGAAGGAAAAGTGATTCGTCATGATGTTAAAAAGAGAAATATAAAAATATCGACGTCTTGGTTTACATTTAAGAGGTTTGAAACCGCAAGGAGGCCAGACCTGCGGACGTCAATCATGGAAGTGTATCGTGGCTCGAGCAGTTTCTTATTGGCGTTGTGAAACTGCTATCGGCTACGAAAGTCGAACGTTTGTACAAATGGCCGGATTACGATTAGAGAGATTAAAACATCCGCTTTTACTTTTGCGGAACTCTATAGACCGTCTCGGTGGACGAATATTGGTTGTTACTTAATAAAGTATATAACTTGCTGTTGCAATTTGAAGGGAAAATTGCTGTGTAACGATTCGAGATATGAATGACTTTCTTTTTTCTATCCAGTTGCAATATTGCCTATGGTATCAATATCTTTCGTTACATATTTAAGCAACAGTCTTAGCGCCAAAGATACTTTCTATTCAATAGTTCCATATTTTTTGTGAATTATATTCTTCTTTTAAAATAATCAAATAGTCCGTGACTTCTGTCTCTCGTATTTGCATGAAAAATCTTTGTATAAAAGAACTTCCATTACTTTTATATTCAACGTTCTTCTTTCTTTTCTTATTCTAAATTTTCTTTTATAGTAAAGTAAACGACTATTGAATTAAAAATAGACACGTTTGTCTCCAGTGAGTTACTACAATGCGTTAAGATCGAAGTTTACCGCCAGGGACTTGACCGACTTGAACCGTCCAACTCTTTCGACAGATTCGACCTTGATCGGAATATCATTTCCGCGAACATCGGTATCATTACGACTGCAAGTCGTAACACTTTGTCGCACGATCGGAACAAAAATACATCACTCTTTATCGATGCTTATCGATATCAAAAATATCGTTTGAACACCTGGCAGGTTAAGCAGACCACCATCGAAGCGATTGGTTTTCGTGCAAACGTAAAAACGTGATTCGTGGGTCGCGCGTGGGACACGCACGCGTCTCCGTGACTCACAACACCTACATACGTGAGTCTGAAATCGCTCAAGGTTTCGGCGTGGTGCAATTCGGCCAAGCAATTTCGCGCGTACCACGATAGACAGAGACGATGATTGTAAAATAAAAGGACATTGTATATTTGAATGGTACTGGCCAGACGAATCAAATCGATCACAGGCGAAAAATGTGACAAGTCACATCAGTCATCTTTTAAAAAAGGAGTAATTTCAAAATTCATTACATCGTCAATCGATCTTCAACGCTATTTTTTCGTTTGATCTTTTAGGATTAAATATCGTGTTTTGTCAACCTCTGGAACATTTACAAGATATTAATAACATTATTTATTGTATATGTGGACCAATATTGATTAAGTCAAGCTATGCCACTAACTTAAGGGGGTGTCCTGAATTGGAATGTTCTGAAACAGCGTCTTTTTGTGATTTTTCTTAGAAGGAAGAAAGAAATGAAGATATTGAATTTTGAGGTATGGTTTTATATATTTAACGAATACAAAAAAATTTTTTTTAAAGTAAAGAAAAGAATTATAACAGATTTCTAGACCCATTTCATGGGCTGCAGTTTTCAATCTGTGTGAGAGATCCACCTCGTAATTTTTGACCGCAACAAAAAACCAAAAAAGGATTAAATTATTATATATGTTTCTTCTCGATGAACTAAAACAGTTCGTCAAAAAGTTTATTTAAATAATTGTTATAGCTCCTTAAAGTTTATTTTTTCTTTTTATAACACACATTTTTTCTTTATACCTGCCAAAATTTTTAATGTCACACTATTTCCTGCCTTTTTTTTTAGTTCATCGAGAAGAAAAATATGTAATAATTTAATCCCTTTTTGGTTTTTTGTTTCGGTCAAGAATTACGAGATGGATCTTTCACGCTGATTGAAAACTGCAGCCCATGAAATAGACTTAGAAATCTGTATAATTGTTTTTTTTACTTTCAAAAAAATTTTTTTGTATTCGTTAAATATATATAAAACCATACCTCAAAATTCAATATCTTCATTTCTTTCTTCCCCTTCTAAGAAAAATCACAAAAAGACGCTGTTTCAGAACATTCTAATTCAGGACACCCCCTTAAATCACTAACAACTAAACTAATATTATTCGTTTCTTATGAGACACGACAAGGAAAGAAAAAATAAGTGAAAAATCAATTAAACGAGAGGGAAATGAATTTATAGCGTGGTAACAGCGACTTTGTTGCACATATGATGATTAAATCACTAGGGCACTGCTGCTAATTGGATTCTCGATAGCTGTGTGCACAAAGAAACGGGTTTTGTTTGCTCTAATGGCTGGGAACCCAGACAGTTGACTACCACTGCTGGCAAACACGTGTTTTATATCGTTCGTTCTCGTGTGAAAGTGGAGAAAAGCTTTCGCGACCAAAGAACGTCCGATAACGATCGTATCGTCCTTAGCTCCTGGCTATTTTACTCAAAGACCTTGATTTTCCTTGAAATCTTGATTTATTCCGATCAAGTTTAAAAAATTATTTAGCATAAATTATTTTGATAAATTGCATTTGCCTGAGAGTGTTCCGCGAATTTCCTATTGAGCGAAGCTCACTCCGTCTACGATTAGAAATTTATTCACTGTAACTACATGCGTGCTTCTTGTTTACGTATTTTGTAACTAGTACGTTCGATTCTTTCGCATCGAAAATTCCGTTTTATCGGCATTCACGGTTTAGTTAGCGTAATTACTTCACATAATTGTGAATTCTGGCGCAATTTCCTCACTGAAATTCTTGTTTGTTAGTCTCTTACAATGCTTTATTATTTAAGAATTATACACACACATATATGTATGATTTTTAAATTTTATTTCATTCGCTTATATAACTCTTTATCATTTACAATTTCTTATTTCTCCTATCTTTTTCTCTTTTCTTTTCTCGTAAATCTGCAAAATTCTGCTCATACGTTAGGGTTAACACCTAATATTTCTCTCGATCAAACATCTGTGATTCTGTACCACACTGATTATAACTGTTTCGTTCAATCGTAAATCTCATCAGCGATATTTCCTCTTCCCATCAGCAATATTTCCTCAACCAGTAATCCTATCATCTTCCATCTATCAAGCATCTAACGATTACGACCATAGTCGCTTTTTTTCAAAATAATCGTAGCCAGCGATCCCATCGTTCGGTTTATCGGCTTGTACCAACATCGATTCATCGTTTTATGTTTAAACGTGTTCCGTTAGTTGGTTTCTTCCGTATCAAGGCACACGTCGAACTCACAGGACGTCCAGGAGATTCATCAGGCAGAGTTCTACCGAAGAAGAAACCGGCGTCCACGGATGATTTCACGAGAGAGTAACGGGGTTAATGAACATCGTCTCGCCTAGGGCGAACGTTTTATCGACTCTGTTTGGCTTTCTAGGAGTTATTTCGCTTGTACACGCGAACAGACGCTCGACAGCCTAGTCGCTACGAAAGTAAACGACCTTAAGACTGACACAGCACAGGCTGGATCGTAATTACTACCGGTAGTCTGCTGGTCCAAAAGCGAGAGGCTATGAATAACAAGGTTCCAATAGGCGCGAATCTCTTCACCGTTAAATTTTTCATTATACATTTTCATGGTTTTTCGGGAATAGAGGAAGCGTTTGCAAGCACTTTCTACGAAGAATTTGTACTTTTTACTGCACTGGTTTGTTGGAAGTGATGGCGATTGGACGATCAATTTGTCTACTTTGGAACGTCGCGTTATTGGAAAGATTAGTTTTTAGGATAAGAGCTGGATCTCGGTAAATTTTTAAGCGTATTTCTGACGATTTATACTTGTCCGTACGTACTGATTTATTTAAAGGATGTCTGATGAATTGCTAGAAATAAAATGTGATAATCAAATTAAATTTAGGATACTGCGTTATTAGATTAATTTCTTGTGATCTAATATCTAGGTACATTTAGTTAGATTTGTATTTCTTTCGATGACATGTATATTTTTAGATACAGAGACAGGTCAACGAGCTTTTTGCCTTCGTTGGAAAATTATTCTCTGTAACATTTACTCATGCGCCATGTCGTGCATACTTTTCGCTATGACTGGATCCGCTTTTTGTTCGTTTAATCAACGAACAATCAGGGCAAACGGTGTCCAAACACAGGAAAATGGAACGAGGATATCTCCAGATTGGTCCCTAGCGTAACACAAGGGGGTTCGTTTCCCGCCAATTCTAGGGGTGAGAGAAACTCGGTATCGATTTTACGTCCTGAACCATACTCTTGTGCAGACTGACACGAGTGGTCCGTTGGAGTACGCGTTCAAGCTAACAAGATTTACTGTTCGGTGAATTACAGGCAGGGTAAGAACAGAGCGAGATGAGGTGAAACAAAACGAATCGAAACGTGCCAGCGAGCGAAATGCACCAAGTCACGTATATGATCTCGCACGCTGCGGGTATAAACGTACCGCGAAATCCGCGAAAACGTAAATTTCACGTCTTGATGTCAACTTCCCAGAAGTTGAAATATAGACAGGCATCCGTTGGAAATGACTTCGTGGAAAGAGGAAAATTTAAATGAAATTAATTCTAAACAGGACGTAATGCAAATTTCTTTTTCTAAACGATTTGATAATCTTTTAGTCGTTTCAACGAATATTTCATTGTTAATTCTCTAAATTATTCTAACTATATGCTGTAATATTTCATAAACGATAATATTACATACACGATAAAATAATTCCAGCGAATTAGGACCACATGTAATAACAAATTCATGAGTAACAAATATATAGATAATTATATATACGCGGCGTTGTTTATACTATCTCATACTTTTTACGACAATTAAAACTGAAGGTATCATATCACGGAGCATAACTTGCTACATAGTTATTTTGAATTATTAACTTGTATGTGTGCTGCTGTTGATAAACTTCGATTCTATATAAAATTCCGATACATCTTACAATTCTATTAAAAAAAAAAAGAATATTGAAAACGTCGAGTGATTGTAATTCAATGACCAAATGCTGTGAATCGTCGACTTACACGCGTCTTTTTTTTATTATTAAATGCCTTCAAATTTCCTTTCAAACTAGATGTTAAATTTCAGCTGTTATATTTAGACTATTGTTCACATTTTTCCGCGCCATAAATCATTTTGAATTACGGCCTACGGCCTCGTATAATCAGTTTGCAACACGATGACGTAGTAGATGGTGGGTTACGTCACACTCGCTACGTCACAGTTGCATTTATCACGTGAAGGTTGGCGATTCTGGTAGCGCGTAGATGATAACGAGTGAAATATAGTTGGTCACCAGTGACTGCAATTGTTTATCGATCCACGTGCTCGTTCCAGATCGTACCACCTGACCACCCCCGCAGAACTCGACATTGTCTAGGGTGGCTTTCAGACGGCTTTGTGCCTCGCAAAGATCTCTTTCAATTTAAAGAAGCGGTCGATTCTTTAAGAATTTTGCACTTTAGTCTGGAACGTGAAAAAGTAGCTTGCTAAGTAGCGAGAACAATATTCGCAAAGAAATATTTAAAAGAAAAAATCAACAAGACAGGAATATTACTAATTCTGCGAATGTTTATATAACTATTTTTGGCAAATGTAAAGCTGCAACAAAATGTACATCAAAAATTATGTAAGATCATTAATCAGATAAAATTGTGAAAAACAAAGTGTAATACTTGCTATGATATTTAATTGGAGAAACGAACTTCTGCTTAGGTTTTGCTCTTTTGGTTATATTCATAATAATCTGAATTCGAAATATTCATAGTTAAGTATTATTAAGAATAATTATTCATAGTTTAAGTATTATTAAGAATAATTATTCATAGATTAAGTATTACATAACAGAAAATATATAAAAGAAGACGAATAAAGAATACGTAATATACTTAAATAATCAGCGATCTGATTCGTTTCACTGTATTTCCATCCATTTTTAAAAAGATCGTGAGTAAATGGTTTTGTGGCAACACGATTGAAGCGAAAGGTATTCTTTCAGTTGGACAAAAGTGGCGTCGTAAATGAAAGTGGCACTATCTACTTGCATGATCGTTCTTGTAATAATATAATCCGTTAAAAAATCAGCACAACCGAAGATAGTTTCACGGTCTCGTAGCATAAAGTCCGGAATGTTGTACTCAGCCACCCTAGCGCAGCTCTCTGTCACCCTCGAGCACGGTGTAGGGTGAATTTGATGACTCAGGTCGCTTTATATGGGGAATGAAATTACGCTTCGTCTCTCTACACTCTACCACCATTGTGGCAGAGAGGAGACGGGCAAACATCTTGATGCTGAAGTAGCTGCTTTGCTTCAGGGAGTTTTTGCAAAGTGGAATCGTCTCCGCTGCCATTTCAACAGTATTTCAAAAGTTACAAGTTCATTTTACATTTTAAAAGTTATGATTTTATCGTATGTTGTGACGCGCTTTAAATCGTTTCGACAGATTCGTTCGGTGGATTGGAAGATATTTAGGATAATTCGATGAAGTTTAATGGATGACTTGAATCATAGAAGATTAGGTAGCTTCGATTATATTATACCATATGATATATATTGTTACATCGCGTGATTGGAACCGTATTGGGTCGCTAAGGGTCCGCTGACCGTTATGTATACCCTCAACAAACCTAAGGCCCCATTGCAGAAACCATTCATGCTGCAAATATTTTCGGTTTATGGCCGGTACTTAAAAGGTCCTTAGGTTCATTGTTCGCTCTTAGAAATTACGGAACAGCTGGTAATTATATATTGGGAAGAACCGATTATTTACCTAATGGAAATGTCTGGATTTTCCCATAAACAAGTTCACCCATAATCTATGTGGGTAGGATGCTTATTCCTCCTATCTTCACTCATTAACCAATGGTAATCACACTTTTCGTTATGAAAAGTGTGAACAACGAATCAGCTTCCTTTGTTCAATACTTACACACATACCGAGCTTTCCACCGTAAGTATATAAGAACGGACAGTTCGAATCCTAAAACAGTACGAATACAGTTCAGTTCCAGCCCAGTACAGTAACAGTACGAGGACGAGTATGAGTTAGAATAGAGTATGAGTTAGAATAGAGTACGAGATCAGCTAAGTTATCAGGTCTGTATGAAACCGGAATTTGCCTATAGATGGTCCTAGCTGATAATGTAGTTATCACTAAACTGTGTCATTGATGCCAAACGTCTTTGTTGACATCTCGCAAACATTTTCGACTCAGAACAATACAAGTTTCATACAACAGCATAGTTTGTAATAGCGTTGAACATGTCAAATTTTGTGCCTGGAAACTACGATTTGCGGACAGCATTGATTTTCTGTTACCATTTGAAGAAAACTGCTGCAGAATCGCATCGAATGCTTGTCGAAGCTTACGGTGAGCATGCTCTTAGTAAATCACAGTGCTTTGAGTGGTTTAAAAAATTCAGAAGTGGCAATTTTGACGTGAGGAACGAAGAACGTGAAAGACCACCGAAAAAGTTTCAAGATAGCGAATTGCAAGCATTGTTGGATGAGGATGACGCTCAAACGCAACAACTCGCTGATCAATTAAGCGTGACACGAGAAGCCGTCTCCATACGTTTGAAAACCATGGGAAAGATCCAGAAGCTGGGAAAATGGGTTCCACATGAACTGAATGAAAGACAGCAGGAAAACCGAAAAACCACTTGCGAAATGCTGCTCGCCAGATACAAAAGAAAGTCATTTCTCCACCGAATTGTGACTGGCGAAGTAAAGTAGATATATTTTGAGAATCCTAAGCGTAAAAGATCATGGGTAGCTCCAGGCGAACCAGCGACATCGACTACAAGACCAAATCGCTATGGACGGAAGACAATGCTCTGTGTTTGGTGGGATCAGAATGGTGTGATCTATTATGAACTGTTAAAACCTGGCGAAACCGTTAATACTGAGCGCTACCGACAACAAATGATCGATTTGAATCAAGCTTTGAATGAAAAACGACCAGAATATCAAAAAAGACAACACAAAGTAATTTTGCTTCATGATAATGCACCATCGCATACAGCAAAACCGGTCAGGGAAACGATTGAAGCGTTCAGTTGGGAAATACTTTCGCACGCGGCTTATTCACCAGACTTGGCTCCGTCCGATTACTATTTATTTGTATCGATGGGACACGCACTTTCTGACCAGCACTTCACTTCTTATGAAAATGTACGAAAATGGCTCGATGACTGGTTTGCCTCAAAAGAGCAACAGTTTTTTTGGCGTGGCATCCACCAATTGCCAGACAGATGGGAAAAATGTATAGCTAGCGATGGACAATACTTCGAATAAAATATTTTTAATCATTTTCATACAATAAACGTGTATTTTCTATACAAAAATTCCGGTTTCATATTTACATACATATCTACACGGATTCTCTAATATCAGAGCAATCCATTTCTTCGTCACCTATGTCTTAAGCGGCGGAATTACTACCTTGTGTTATTGTACAAAGTTGTTGGAAATATATATTTTATAACACTGTTAATCGCAGCGTTATACCACAACAACCACCCCTATTATCTTAACGGAAATCAGGGGATCGATTGACTCACGGTGTCGATTCTTAGAGTCGTAACGGGAATTTACGACTCCCGTTGACGCGCTTCCCCGCGACCGCGTCTCCCCACGATCGGTCGAAAATACATATATGTATCTTTCCATGAAATTATATTAAAAAACACACACTTTATTCTCAAGGGATCTTATTCCAAATTTTCAATAATATATCATAATGTATATAAAATTAAGCCTGAACAAAATTTATCGACTCGTCTTATCATACGACACTTCCTAATTCCGATTTGCCAAAGGAAATTTCCACTTCATATACGCGTTTAGCTGATACCTAGATAACGCAGTGATTACGCGTAATCGTGGGAGACAATGTCGAGTTTCCAGGATTCATGTAGAAAGCGTGACCGAAACAAAATTCAGCGATTCGAAGGGGAGCGCGCGTACGTGCTCGCGTGGAGACGCGGAGACACGCATAAATTCCTCCATGCTCACGGTAACAGTCTGTTTGATTATGGTATTATTGGCACGCGATGCGCATCACGGAAAAATGTATCAAAGCAATACTCGTGCGTCTGATTACTCTACGCTCCAAATAATTGGCCTAATGTCTGCTACTATTTTCACTTTATACGTGTACATTCGTTGGAGAAGTACTATGTTCAACGTGCGAGGTACAGCAATGTTTCTTTTTCTATAGAAATTTAGTCGCCGTTTCTGTCGATGTAATTTGCGACGCATCAGACGTGAAATTCGTGTCGATTCTCAAGGCCTGGGAAAGGAATTATGCTAGTTGGTCATTGTGGGATAAATTTAATGCTTCAAATGCTGTAATATTCTTGGCGTATTATTTCATACCTATTCTTTATCGAATCTCAACTCGTAATCTTTCTTTTCCTTCGTAATATAACATACGGTTTGAAAGTTTAAAAACAATATTTAATAAAATTGACGCACGATCTTGTTACGTGGCATGAATCAAAGTACGTCATTCAATCATATTGCAGCTGTGACATGTTCGAATATATTTTTTTCATAACTGTAACGTAAGCTTGTTTATTAATCGTTTTACTCAATGCGTTCATAGTATTTTCCAAATGCTCGTGTTCCTATTATTTCTCCAGATAACTGTATTGTAAAATGATATATGGGAATGATTGTTCGTCACGAGTTCGTATGGATGATAAAATCTAGCGGAACCGAATCGAAGAATTTATCGATCGAGAGTTGCCGTCCTCCGATGGTAATGTCATGCATCGACTTTATCCATAGCATGTGACAGATAGCAGTACTGTATCATAGACGATTAGTGATCGTATATAGTTAAACGAAAACTGGAATTTACAAGAGCTGCAAGTGGACATCCTAAGACGAATAAAAGTCATTTCAATCTTTTCTATTGAAGTAACACAACTATTTTTATTTTTGTTATCTAGATATCAATTTGAAACTATATTTTCATTCCTTTCTTCAAATCTCTTTTGAAGATTTTGAAACTCAAAGATTCATCAGAAATGATCATTTCTCATATCGTACGACAATATTGTCAATCGTACACCAAAACACAAATTAACTTCAAAATAAGTTCCATAAACTTCCTTGCTGCATCCTGTGTCCCGTGCGTCTTACGATCTTATTGAAATTACTTGTACTTATTAAAATATATAAACTTTTAATTTAGAAATTTCTACAAATCTTCCAATTCCAAAACTTTAATCATATCCCTTCGTTAATCGATATTAATCGCTTTATTATTCTATTGCCTGCTATATCAAAACAACAAATGAAAAATGAATTCCATACCATTTATTTGCATGAATGTACATCCTGCGTGTCTCGCAAATATCCTGGCGCTTGAAACCTAACCATCATCGTCGCTAGTGTCTTCCAACTACGGGCGACGAAGATTTACGTCAGTGCACGACCCACGGTGATAATGGAGACGAGTGGCCGACGTAAGAGCGTGGTCAGTCCGATTGCATTGAGCCGGTTCGGCCGAATTACGTGTTCGCGTCGTTCAGAGTCAGTCGTTGTCGGGACGGCGAGCCGCGCGGTTCGGGCACGTACTTTGTTGTTGCCGGTGTGAAACGGTCGCGTGACTGTTTCTCCTTTCTCTCCCTTGGTCGTGTTCCATCAACGACCACCTGTGCTTCGTTCACGGTGTTCCAGCGTCTAACAATTTTCGGCTACGATAGGCGTCTATGTTGCCTCTGCATGCGCGTGTGCGTGCGTATACCTGAAACAGAAGTTAGGCCAACGGGAGAGAAAGGTACGAGGGCAGGTGTTGAGGTATACGAAGTTTACCGGAGTTTGAGTCGTGTTTCTTGGGGATTTCGGGTCCAGTTCTTCGCTTCTTTGTTCGAACGCACGATTTTCTTCTCGTGGAAGAGGCTGTGGTGAGTGATCGTTGGATCGTTGGAATTTTGAGGTGGATTTAGGGGCATTAGCGTGCTACAGAGAATTAACACACGTTCGTAAAGTTATTTTAGGCGTTTTATTCTGCCAAAGTTTAAAATGAAATTTGCAATTTAAATATTGAGGTGTAATTAATACATACAATGAAAGTCAAATATTATGATCTGATGTAAATTTTGTCTCGCAAATGTGTGTTAATTCAGCAAATGTGTAGTGTCATTTACTAGGCAATGTACATGCGTTTCATAAGACAATATATTCAAGAGTAACGCAATTTAACCCTGCAACGTCCTTTCGATTATTTCATTCGATCAAATCATACTTCTCTATCGTTAGAAAAATTCTTAAGCGTGAGAAAAATATGAAAGAATACGCAATTTCTCATGTCAATTGTATACTAATGACACTCTTAAAACATCAAAAGCCGTTTCCTCGGTTAAAAGAAAAAGAAGGTTGAAACGTAAAATATTCATTCGCTTGCAACAAGATTCGACGTCTACTAGAACAAGCGTACAGCATTGTCCAGTAAATGAATACACTTATTAGAAATAATAAACGTTTTCATCCTGATCGATACTTTTATTAAAACGTCGTATAAATGAGTACATTGTATACATTCGTTAAATTCTACATCTTCATTGTAACAAAAGTACGGAATAAATTGTATAGAGATTATATGAATTTTATTTACAATTAAAAGAGAAGAAAACGGCATATGTAATTAAGTAATATTTGAAAATCGAAAGTTTGAAACTACGTTCGTGGAGATCGAGCTGCTCCGTTTACAAGCTATCGTACATTCCTGTTTTTAAGGGTAAACAACGATCGAACGATGAGAATAATAGGTTTGCAAGGTTGCGGTCGTGAGTACTGTTTGTGGCCATGAGATCTCGTAAAGATATCGAGCCGCTCTGTTTTTCGTTTCATTAGAAATTCTACGATGTACTAACGGGACATTGTTTCCACTGATTGATCGATATTTTTCTAGACTCTAAGTACATTAATGTCAGTACGTATAGATTTGTACGTGTACTGTATTTCAAACCAACTATAGAACAACATATAATAAAACATACACGCTAGGTATGACAAGATAGAAAACTTCTTATTACGTGATACTTGAATATTTTTAATAAAAGATTCAACGAAAGGAATAATCACTCATTCGACTATATTATTTCATTGAACGTACGTCTAAGCTTCATCATGGAAATGTTTGTCACGAATGCAAAGAGCGATGCCAATTCGTTCGGTTGAAAGATTCAATTTGTTCTCACGCCTATTGACACGACGCCTTGTAATTGTGTCTTTATCGCCTCTATTTGATACCTATCAGAGCGTATGGTATTATCGTCATGTTGTCAAACTCAACAATAAGCATGTCAGATAAAATCGTCAAGCTTAAAAACTTTAATAATTTTCTCAATTGATCGTTCGAACTTTCAAATTGGACGATGAAATAAACGATTAAGAAACATCGTTATATGAGCGAATATTTTATAATGTTTTATTATATTTTCAAATTTTTCCGTTCCGATGAAAAGATTTAAGGAGTGAAACAAGATAACGAACAGTATGTTAAAATGAATACTGTTATATGAAATATGTAATAATATTATTATGTGACAATATGAAGATATAAAAATATTTCTGAGCAAAAGATATAAGAGATAGCTACACAATGAAGGCGTTATAAGTTATAAAAGAACCCCTTCAAAAGGGGTTGCAAAGTATATCAGGCGATTGGTATTTTTCTATTAGTTCTTTCTATCAATTAGTCCACATTTCTCGTATTTACGATATTTCGTCAAAATACGCACTTCTACGCACATAACTTGGTCAAATCTTATCAGAGTAAGCAGACTCGCCTCTTAAGAGTATACCAACATAGCGAGGAGGTTTATGGGTTCTAGCAACACTTTGGAAAATCGAACGCCTTGTCACAAGTTACACATGTTGTACACGCCTAGTGTTGGACGTAAACGATCGCGTACCTATGTATTAACGGCGTATGACTAAGCTATCTGTTATGTGCCACGTTCCTATAATCCGCTTATTCTCCGTTGTCTTAATTGTAATTATTGGCGTGATCGCCTCGTGAAAAATTGAACAGTGTATCGCAACGTGTAAAAATAGACGATTACTCGGTTGGAATTTTTTGCCAGCTGGTTTTCCGATTTCGGATTACGTTCTTAAAATGTTTCAAATTTTTTTAATCTCCCGCCAGTATTTTCTTCAACGTTAAAGGTCCAAAAATTGATCATAATATTGATTAGTTTTATCGTGAATTCTTATATTTTATTCGTACATAATAATTCAGTTTATAATTATTCAGTAATTAAAGAACGTGTTCATTACTGAATACAAAATATGCCTTGCGGTGATTAAACTCTGCATTGAAACACCAACGCCCTATTCTCCGCGCTAAATTAATTTCATTATTATAATTGCTATTTGCTAAATCTCAGATCAAGGAAAAAAGGTGGCAGTTTTAGTTACAGAAGATTAATATTTACCGTATCTCTTGACACACGTTTTTTCCATATTTCTTCATTCCAGAAACAAAAGAAAAAAGAATACCTCGATGAAAATACCTTCGCTCTATTGGCTTTGTAGATTGGGTTAAATCCACCCTATTCCACCCGGTTTATTTTAACAAAGTCTATTCCGATTGAATAGCCAAAAATTCTACGTTGAAGCCGCTTGCTCTAAAGTGCACACGAGATATCAACCAGAATACAGCAAATGGATGGCAAACAACTAGGATTTCGAGGACACGGTTGAATGAATCGCGCGTATCGTTGTGAACACGCGGTTCATAGCACGTGCATCATTGTAGCGTGTCAAGTAACGTAGAAACGAAGTAATTTGGTCGAACGTTTGGTACGAATTCCGAAACGAACGTTTACGAGTCGGCATTAAAAACACGGCTATTATCACACGGGCTCCGTTCGAAATTTCGCCTTGGATAATGGCGAAAGAACAGTTGCTTGAGCGAATCTCTCTCTTTTTTTTCTTATCCTCTTCATTTTGCTTTCTTTTTTATCTGTTTGATCGGCGAGAAGGGAACAGCGAAGAGTCAAGGTTGACTCGCGTTTTCGAAACCGGATCGAGTATGCTAATGTAACAGTGACATCCGCGTCAGATTCGACCTCTTCCCTTCCTTTCCTTTTTATCACTGGCGAGTCTTATCTCTCGTCGCGGTCATATTTAATTATAGCAAAGTTTATTTCATTTATGAGTGCTACAGTCAATGGACGGGCAGATGTCTTTAATTTATTTCTGTCTCGAGGATAATGGATTGGGAAACTTTCGAATTTTTTGAAGATAAAATTCTTCTCTTACGTAAAGCGCGTTTATGGTTGAAGTAACAGCGGTCCTTTATATCTTAATGATGCTCCTTAAGACAGTGAGTAAAATACTAAAAGAAATTGTCCTCCTTATAAGATTTAATTTTTCTCGGTTTTCTGATTATTATTTCACTTGATATTCAAATACTAGGTATTTTAAGGATTAAAAAATAGGTATTAAATATATAAAGTTTCGAAAAGTTCAATGACGACCATTAATGCTAATTATGACAATCTGCATTTCCAGAATATTCAAGAGGATAACAAAAATACATATTTAATTCTAAAACTGAATAAAAACGCGGTCTTTGTATAGTATAGGATCATTTGCCGGCATTCGTCGGATTTTTAAATTGTCTATATAAAATCTGTAAATATTTATTTTCGTATACTTCCATGGCCTTTATTCTTGAAATGACTCAGGGCCTCCTCTCAATCGGCCATAAGAATAATTCGCGGTTATATATCATTGCCATACACGTTCGCTTCTTTGTCGGCGGCATTCGTCGAAAAGACGCCTGACTGTACGATATTCGACATGATTCGCAGAATGATAATTGATAGTTTCCTACTCGTGGCTCGAGCAAGCTCAATTTCCCTCTTGCTCGAGATTACGAACGCTAGAAAATTGTTCTCGGGTGCTCGAGTTTCTTGAGTTCCCTGAAAACGATTTCTTACGTCCCGTTATCTGATACGGGCTGGATTCCGTCCCTCGGTCGGGACGGCCACTAGGTTTGCAAACATCATAGGTCGGACTGCAGTAATCCTAAGGCACAGTTATCATCGTCAGGGAGGATAACGTGCCCTCAATGCAGTGGCTTTTAGGCCGAGTCATCAAGGTTTATCTAAGCGTCGACGACATCATCCAGACGGCAACCAGCATCTTGGATCGAGGTGTCAAACATCTCGTTCCCAAACCAACCCGTTCCAGTAGAATCAATCGAGAGGGAGTTTAATGGAAGATCTAATTGACTCTATATTCACAATATCTTGATCCGTACCCTCTCAACGGGGGGAGGATGTTACGTCCCGTTATCTGGTAAGAGCTGAATTCCATCTCTCGGTCGGGACAGCCACTAGCGATGCAAACATCATGAGTCGGGCCGCAATAATCCTAATTCACACAGTCATAAACTAAATATCGTTTTTTACTTTAACTTCAGGGCCCTCAATTGCTGCAACATAGAAGTCAAATCGAGAAATTCCTTAGGGTTATTGTTGTCCGATCTATGATGTTTGCACCGCTAGTGGCTGTCCCGGCCGAGGGATGGAATTCAGCTCCTACCAGATAACGCGACGTAACACGATTTTACCTGGAAGTTTCGTAGGGGGTTGTGGTCGTTCGAAATTAGCCGATGGAATTGCTCTCATGCTACATGGCCAAATTCAGAATGTGATTATAGCTAAAGTGCACTGTGGTTGAAAGAGTATCTATGGTAGAACATATTTTAGATGAAATACTCCTAACGAATTTATTCCGTATTTGTAGCGAATATATTAGGAAGTTGGTATTATTAGTTAAAAATAGTATGTCAAATATATTTACATATATCGTTATTATTCGGAGGAATTAGGAAATCCTGTCTTTTTTTAACAGTTTCACGTCCAGTAACATCGACGTGTTGTTAGCTGCAGGCCAAGTGTTTAGTGTCCGGTGACACGACGTTGGTGTTAGTGTTGGTGTGATCCTTTACGTGAAGCTTACGAACTTGAAATATTTTACCAAAAAAACGTCGGTTACTGGTTAGAGCTGCTAGTAAATTTATGCGGATGAGAAAATGTTAAACAACTCAGGATATTTGTATGGTGTCAAAAAATAATGATTTACAGTTGTTTAATTTTCAATAAAAAATGTTACAAGCGTATTTTTCTTAATAATGAACCAAGTAGATGAAACAATATATAAAATTCGTATTTATCTAGAAGATTTTTTTTTATTTCCAAGTTCTTGTGATATAATAGTGTAGTAATCTATAATAATGTGTTTTAATGTTCAAGAATAACAATTCTCTCAAGTGGTTTGTTATTTGTAACAATAAACCTTCTTCCAAAATTCTTAATTGCGGAATAAATTATTTTCCGGAATAATTCTATTTTATTTACGAGCATAGAGAACTCTTTCTAACCTTCTACCTTCGTTAAACGCCTGACTGACGAACTTGTGTACAAACAGTTCTGTTAATGCTTACATCTTGCGGTGAGTAACATGACGTATTAACATCCATGACCTTATATTACGTATTTATCGAGCGAGATTGGCTACGAGTCTTCGTAGGGAGTCTCCATTAGAACCAATGCAATCTGCGGATTTAATTTGCTGATTCTAGACGCGCAATCGATTCTTCGTAGTTATCTATCAAAGGAATCGTTTCGTTAGGCGAATCTTTTTCGTAAATCGTGTTACGTAAAAAGAAATATCACAAAAGAACTTGCTTTAAAAGTTAGAATATTCTGACACACAGACGGATTTACGTTTTCGTTGTTTATTTATAATTCGTAATAATAAATTGTGACATGTAAAGTATCTGATAATTTTTTAGGAAGTTAAAAATAACTATTGCAAATATATTTTTATTATCAGAGCAGAATAAAGTTATTTTATAAATTATTTCAATGAATTGGTATGTACGTTTAAGAACGCAGTATTGGGTTCAAAATTTTCGAATGATTCGTAAGGCATTCATTGTCCTACGCGTTAAATAAGAAAATAACGTAACAGCCGAGTCATTTGAGCCGCCAAATGATTCATGCTCGCACGAAACGCACTGCAACTTAAAACACACTTCCTGCTACGGAGCGGTCCACCAGCTCCCTTTATGGACTATAGCCACATTGCATAATGCAATCTGAGTGCTTGATCTTTGAGCAGCCATTGCTCGATATTCCAGATAAAATACATATAACGCGTACAGGCGTATATGTACAATTTCTAATCGACAGAACGATCTGCGATAATAATTTATATCAAATTTTCAATTTCCATAAATCTGTCAAGAATCGATAAATCTTTCCGATCAGTTTCTTTATATCTTGAAGATAGGCGATCAATTGATCACGTTGACATTACAAATAATCCGAAGTATATATTTTTTAGGTATCTGAAATGTTTTTCTAAGTATAAAAGTTCGAATGTGTATGTATAAATCGTAAATATTAATGTCAACATGTACTGTACTTATAACAATGGAAGTTAATTAAGAATTTGCGTAGAACAAAGCTTCAGTTTCGCCTTAATATAGAATCGATAATCGCAAAGCCAAACATAACGATGTGTTCTCATATTCCCTCCCCCCTTCAGAAATAGAATTGTAGCTTACGGATCTAGGGATATGTATTTTATCATAGAAACAAAAATATTATTTACGTGAAAGTTAAGGAGCACATATTTAATGAAATTATTGAATTACAGTAGGAAAATGTTAGAAACATTTATAAGTACCATATATAAAATATTATATTCTTCCTATGACAAAATAGATACATATTAAATTATTGAATTATAATAAAAAAGATTGCGATATACAAAAAAAATTCCATAGTCACGTCGACTTACAAAAAAGACAAGTTAATGTAACAGACACGCGACATTCATCAAGCAGAATCCTCGTAGCTCTTTGTTAATTCCTCTCAATTGAGTGCAGAATGCTCGTAAAACTGCTGTTTCCGCGGAGTCCATGTTTTTCAACTTATGAATCACACAGATATCATTATACAAGTTTCTTTAGTCACGTTTCGATTCGAAGCCTGGTTCAAAGTTCGGACCGACACGAAGCTTTTTCCATCCGCACAGAGTACTTTTTTTTCGAATCGCGGCTGGTCGTGGACAAGTGGTTAATTCAATGTGCAAGCACGGTGCGCGAAAAATAACGAGGAGCAAGGGGGTTTAAGATTGTGACAGACAACCATACGTTTTTCGTGGCAAGCGGCGACGGGGCGTTTGTTTTATCGAAACGAGGCGTCGCCGCGACGGTTGACGGGCATCGACACTTTTATCGAGCCACGAGGATTTCGCTCAATCGTTTCCACGTTTTAGGAACGTCCTATTGAATCACCTTTCTAGGTTCTATTCTTTTTATTGTTCGACAATCATGTTCGACAATTGTAGATAACGACGATGTCCTCGTTTTTCTTTTGATTCTTTTTTCCAAGTGAATCTTTTCGTTCTTTATTACCGACCCTGCTTTTTCTTTCTTTGCTAGAAATCATCCTTCTTTCTGTAAGTCATAAAAAGAAAATCCCTCGTGTCTTTTGCATGATTTCTAGGAAACTTCTTTTCCTTTGTTAATGTTCGCAATTTTTATTGTGCCTGTATGTATTGTTTTATCGTTCGCGTTACGATATTGTGTTACTGCTGCGTAACGAATCGGCACGTGGGAAGTTCTAGACACATAGAATGGACTTTGGCGGTCATACATCGTAGATTAGTTTGATAAAATGGGAAAAAATATCGTTCTCAGGCTGTTTTTACGCACGAGAAAAATACGTTTTCTGTCGGCCCTGAACACCAACTTTATCGAGATATTTTAAAATCTCCTCTCTGTTCCAATACCTGATTTATTCCTGTGTTACATATATTCACTTTTATGTTACATTAATCTTCTGTAAACAAAATGCTTTCTAATTCTGACAAAATCGATTACAATATATTGATTGCAACTTTTTCATCCCCAATATCAATACTAATTCAAATCCAAGGGAGCAAATAATCATTATAAATAGATTGGATGATATCAGAAGGACATAATACTAATAAGATATAATGTTAAGTGGATAAAATAAAATTTTGCAAGATACTATAGAAGGTTGAATAATAATAACGCTGCAAATAGCAATTCGTATTAATGCAACGGCATAAAAACAGTTGTGTAAACAATCAGAGGATGTGCAACGAATTTTTTGTTTTTTCCTCGTTCGTTGGTTAATACGGTATTTAAAATGTAAAAAGTCACGAAGTTGGCGAGTGTTTAGAAAATACGTGCGATTTTCAGCAACAGGAAGCGTAATTTCGCCCACGCGGCAGCAACATCCTCTTTAGCGAAAATGTTTTCCATCGTTTACTCCTTCGACCTTTAAACATTCAGTAACCAGCTATCATAGGATCGATCATGTTCATGAAAGCTTCTGTTTGATCATTTCCTTCGAAAGCCAATCGATGTGCGTAGGCAAAATGATTGTTGACGTAGTTCAAGAAAGATTTTTAATAAACACGATCCGCGTGCTGGATACGTTTCGCTGATTAAAATAAGCGAAAATGGAATTTCTGTTTTAAAATAGACTACATTTCGAACAAATTCTTCAAAACATACGTAATATTTGTATTAACATTAATGTTACCAGGCCCGGCCAAATGATCGGTTTCAAAATTTAATTTAAGATTGTACATTCCTCGTTATTTCTTTTGTTCATCTAACTTTATTTTATATCATTTTTATATTCTCTGATTAATTAGTTTTTCAATTTTTATTAATATAAGAATTTACATAATGTTAAATGAACGAAAGAAATAACAATGAATGTAGAATTCTAAATTAAATTAAATGAAAGCGGTCATTTGAACGGGACTGGTAAGGTCCCGTAAGGGTAAGGTCCCGTAAGGGTAAGGGGCAGTGTTAATAACTTTTTTACCTAAATTTCATTCTGATGTTTCAACAATTTTCGATAGTTCTCTCTGTATTTTCTAATAGTAATAGTTTCTCGAGGAGATAAAAAAATAATAGAAGTTTAAAATATAAGTTTTAAGATTAGAAAATTTGTAAATTGAAGCTCATTGGATTCATCGTTGAAGTGTATTCGTAAATAATAGGTGGAAACGTCGAGTTTGTAATTTTGAGGTTTGAGTCTGGGTTATAGTTTTGTGTTAGATTATTTTATATTTCGATTAGCGTTTCGGTAATACGATTGCCCATCAAATTTGTTGGTAAGATACATATGAAGTAGAGTCGAGAAATATTATGACATCGATTTGGCTTCTCAAAACATTATATTTTCAAAAATATCTTAAATAAATATCTTTGTAAGGAATCAAAGTCTTCTGTTGCAGTAAATATTTCTATAGCGATTCTCAAACCGTTTCTAAATTATTTATTTTCAAAAAAATTATTTACAAAACGTTCTAGCGTCTATCATTACGTGCATAATACAATACCCAGTTGAAACTTTACAATTGTTTAATGATAATGAATTACGATATATTTAAACTTTGGCCTCGAAAGTTATTCCGCAAGAATATCGAACAAGGACATGTTTATAGAGTTACACAGGATTTTAGGAAAAAATCTTGTCTGTGTCAATATTTTTGTTCATTATCTTATGTATTCCCATTATACAATAGCCAATCATCCTTTGCATCGTCGACTAAGAATCAAAGAACTATTTTCTTGTATTACTTCTGATACATTGCTTTATTGCTCGATAACGAGAATCTCGAGAACGGAGCAGCTCGATCGAACTAGACGCAATTTCACATGGAAAATTCACGAACTGTGGAAGTAGATAAAAGAGGCCTTCTTTATTCTTCTATCGATGATCGCAAGTTGCACTTTTAACATTTCAATTCGATTTCGATAATAGAGCGTCAAGCGACGCACGTTCTTGTTGTGGCGTCATTCACGTCGTTGGTGGGAATCGAAGCAGTTGCTCATCGGCAGTTGTTGCGTCGTGACTCGCGACCGTAGTTCGAGCTCGTATCGCGATTGACTATCGATCAGTTTTCAAGCGACAACAAACCAGGGAAGACTTGTTGTGAATTGTGTTCGAACGCGAATTCTCAGGATACACGGTATATATATCTCCTTGTGCTTGTTTCTTCAATTTATGGTTCTTCGAATGAAATTTTGTCATTTCAAAGAAGATTCAGTAGAGAAACAACAGAAGAAACAAAAGCGAGCAAATTCGAGACAAGCTGTACTTTAAAGATCGATTTCTTCAAGTTCGAAAATTTGCTGTTGAATTGGAATAAATGACACGATCTTAAATAATCAAGGAATGTGCTCCAGTCACGTATAATATATGGAATACGTAAAATGTATAATATTTTTTGAACATTCAGAATTCGAAAAACGCTTGAAACAACAAAGAAAAGTGCTACTTGCGTCTCATCCGTGGCAATTTTTTTAAAAACGCAAATCGTGAGAGCGAGACAGATAAGAAAAAAGACAAATCTTCGAGGTTCTCGTGTAATTCGATCCGAAGAATCGAGAGAAGCTCGGTGGACGTTAGAGTAGTCAGATGAATCACGAGACGAATTGCACAGGCAGAATCGAAGTGACGGAAGAAGGGGAAGTTCCGCGGACATTCACACGTGGATGCTGTGGCCCGTGTTGGGGGATGACGGGCTAAGCCCAACGTCGCCCCCGGCGACGGCCAGCGTCAAGGGGGTGAACAAACTGGCGCCCTTGCTGCTCTGCGCGCCCTGCAAGCCCAGCAGCCACAGGAAGAACCAGAATTCCACGCAGTGGTACGTGCAGCAGGTAAACACAGACTGGCAACAAATTCATCATTCGTTTGTTTCCTCGTTCAAGCTTCTTTTCTTTCTTCATATTCTCTTTTATATCATTTTTCCCTTCTATAGTAGTATTTTTGTTTTGTTTTTCTTCTCTTTAGTTGTTCGTTGTTCGTTGTTGTTCGTTATGTTTCTTTGCGTTGCTGTCTGGTTATGATGATTCTCTTGTTTCATTCTATTTCACGTGTAAACATTTCAGATGTTTAAAGGTAATCGAGTAGCGTTAATTTTCAACCGTAGTTCGACCATGCTACGTGACTTCCCGCGTATACACAAGAAAATCCTTTGGTTATAAGTGTTATACGAGCATTGTAGAGATCTAGTTTCAGCGAGGAATTTCGCGTGGTGTGCTCGAACGTGTTTTCAGCTCGCGCTTGATTATTGTAGAAGAGTTGCTTGCAAGAAGTTAGAGAGCGAATGTTAAGATTATGAGTTTTGGAATAGAAATCAAGATTAATTTTTTCGAAAGCATTTGCACGTTTTTACTTTTAGAAATAACAAAAAAAAAAATGGTGCTTGTCGTTGTGACAAGTTAAAATAATAGACAAGAGATTGATAAAATTAATTATTTATATTCGTGCTTCCATTTCGGTGAAGATCGATGTTGATTTTATTAAAATTACTTACGTGCATTTATTATTAATTGCAAAAGCAACAAATTCTGAAATCTGTCGTTCTGACGTATTTTAGTAGCGTTAAAATCGTCTCTAGGCAAAGCTATAAGTTTGATGCGCTTCGAATGATTCGATGAAACTCCGCGTCGTTCAATCACTAGAAATATCGAATGTTTACGTGTCGAACTTACGGCTGGAAATCTGATTCTATTTTGTTAGAAAATGTCGAAATTTCACAGCCTGTTCGTTTACCTTAATAATGCGATTCCGTTGTTCCGTTGTTAAATGACTTAGATAATTCTCGTTCGTGTCCGATAAATCATGCGAAAGTTTGCTCGAACAGATTCCTCGAGTTTCGATTACAAATCGTTTCTTCCATAAATTCGGGAAATTTTAGTATTCCGATTAATCATTCGATTTCAGTTATTCGTGTTATCGCAGTTATGGCTATTAAGCCAGAATGTATTGCATTATACGTGTGTTTAATATATAATATAATATAGAATATAATATGTAATATAGAATATTCGCGAGTATAGTAAATTTAAAAAAAGAATACCATTCACGATAAGGATTTCTATTTTTGGAAGTATATTTGATGCTTTTAGCAGTCTTGTATAAATACCGCATAATCTGAAATGTCATTGCAACACGATTACGATATAATGATAAGCTATCGGAAGAAATTGCTTTCGCACGTAGAATTTGTTTGGTATTTCTGTGATTCGTAAGTGTGTCACCTACGTTTATTGTGCATGCCTAAACGTTTGTTGTATATATAGTACTGACCTCCTCGTGCATGAGAACGAGAAAAAAGCATCGTGTATCGTTGCTGTTTCACCATAATGAATTGTCAAATGAATTCGTTAAATGAATTTAATGAATCAGATGTTGCATCATAAATGTTTCAATTAGATTGGTATACGACACAAGGAAATTCCCATCTTTTTATATCGATTTTCCTCGGATAAGTTTATCGATATATTTTAATGTGATTTAATCATGGGATCGCCCCAATGAGAATACTTCATTTATTTGTACTAATATATCATTAATATACAATACAAATGATGATGACAAAGCCTAGTGAGGCTTTGAAACTCACAAAAATGTTACGGTTCGATCAATTCTTTATTTGGAAATATTTGAAAGGAACAGCTAACATCGCAAGAATTCACTTTTCAAAGCGAGAAATTTACACAGTTACAGCTATTGTATTGTAAAGAAAAAGGTTATTCAAGAAAAAAGGGCAAGACGGAGAAAGTGTGGTTCACAAAAGGCAAACTTACAATGTTAGAATTAACCTGAAGACGAGAACCATTGTGCTGCGTATTCAGCCAGGCATATGAAACACTAAATTACTTCGTTTACATTCGCTGTAAATTCTTCAAGGAAAAGAATAATTTTTCCATTGTTTGCCTTTATCCAATGACAATAACTTTTCCATTACTTTATAACGCTCTTGTTATCAAACTTTTTTCTCTCACATATCAATCGAATATTGTTTTTACGTCGTTCAGTACATTTACCACGCACTGTATATATTGTAGACTGAAACGATTCCAAGTAAAATATTTTCCCTGTATGGGAGTCGAAGAAACAAACGAGGTCGTACAAGTACAACTAACACCAGAAAAATGTCGTAATTAATCATAATTTTTTTCCTGAGATATATACAGAGGAAAATTTTTTTTGTAGTACGCGGTGTTTTCCCATGTATTAATGATTTAGTTTCTCTATTCGCGGGAGTTTTATTTAAATACTCGCATGCTTGTTGATAAATGTGCGCACGTGGAAGTGGTTAAATCGGATAATCAGGGTCAGAGTGTCATCGGAACTGTATCATTGTCGTTAATGACCAGGATGTACGGCATGCAAATAAAGACGATAACGTATGGTTACATTGACCTAATCAACGATGAATAAATCGACGAGGATCTCTTTTCATCCACGTACATATCATTCCGGGGAGGATAATTGGACGATAATTAAAAGCAAATAATGAGTTGTCCATCAGGGAAATTGGCTTTCGTTCGTGCAACCAGTTGTAGAAATTATTAAAATGGCCATTTCATTTGGTACGTGATGCGGCACGTTTCGTAGATATGGTAAATTTTTCCCTTCCTAATATCACCTAGTTTTTTTTACGTCAGTCGATCGACTTTTAACCGGTTTAATGAACAGTAGTTTCCTATTTTACGTCAATTCTTTGTTATTTTTTAGTTCGCCGTGCGTTGAATTATGTATACGAGGAACAACAAATGTTTCGTTTGCATGATTTAAGAGTTTTCATTTCGTCTTACACTGGATAAGCTTCGATTAGTTTTCTGTATGCTTTTACGGTTATGGAATACGTATATGGAAAATGTCGATACGTTGGGTTGACATTTTTTTTATCTGCGGTTGACTCATAGATAGAGTCGACGATTTGAGTAGTCGACGATAGAATTATGTCACGATCAAACAGACGATACGAGACTTTAATATCAACGTGTGTGTGCATGTGTATATATATATATATATATATATATATATATATATATATATATATGCTAGAGTAAACTAATGTTACAGCAAATACATAATGTACACATATCGAATATTTAGGAATAATCGGAATTATTGCATAGTCACTAGATTTAAATAGGGAACTTTAGTGAGAAATGGTAACGTAAAGGTCATTCGTTGTACTACTTTAACTGTAGTTTTGTTGTCTGTTTTCTTTAAACGTAGTGATCTTCGTCTGTCGTAGAAATTGGGTTACGTAAGTAAGTATATGTATGTACAAAGAGAACGGGAACGCGAAGTGATTAAAGGTACTTTGACACCTTATTTACCGGTACATGAGTCATCCTCGCTGCTGCCAGCAGTTCGTTTAATTGCTTATCTGGGATCGTACCTTACGTACCGACCTACGGAGCCGTGTAATTATGCGTTGCCTGACCGGAAACCGGCAGCAGTTTGTACTTAATCGAATTCCCTTGAGAAGCAAAAAATTTTCTTTGTTTATGAAACCTTCTGAGCAACGTGTTCGCCAGACACGCGTTACACTTTCGATCTGTTCGCAGTTGTGGCTCATTATGTAGCTTATTCATGATCTTTGTCGTGTCCGACACAAGAACTTATTGTAAAACTATCTTTTATAATGAAATAACCATAATCTGCAATTTCGCAATGTTTATCTATTTTTGTGTCTGTCGTCTCGAAGAATCTAAACTGTCTTTGGCAAATTCTCTGATCGTGATCCACGTGAAACTATAACAAAATTCTGCGATCGACGCTGTTATTGCACTTTGTACAAAGAACATTTTTATTTTTTTATAGTAAAGTTTTACATAATACGAACTTCGTATAATTTGTCGTAAGTGTTCTAGTACTTCCAATACAAAAGGGAGCATACGATCGGCTTTAAAAGTAGTCGATTTGACTAGTCAATTCTCTCATTTAATCTTAACAAATTACAATTCATATAGATACAATCATAATTCCTTACCATCGAGTAGCTAACTCTCCTAACACTCGATCAAAGAAATCCAGCGAGTTATCAACAGTTAACATGTCTGTGTATGTGTCCTTCGAATTTAATGAAGAAAGAATAGACTCAGAGACTGGAATCGTCGACCCTGATCTCCCTTTGGAGAAGTTTCGGCACTGTTAACACGTTTGAGTGCATTGTGTTCTTTATTGAGGTGTTTCAGAGTACACACACTGAGCGTACGTGAGTGGCTTTTGTGGCGGGCATCAACAAAGCTCCGCTTTATCAACGCTCGTTCTTTGAACTTCCGGCACGTCTTGGTACCCACGCGACATTTTTCTCACTCGACGCAACCCCTTCTTCTTTCTCTTCGATCACTCGTATTGTCTCTTATTCAAAAGTCTCCTCGACGGTGAATCATTCATTTTAAAATAGCGTGCTGAAAACGTGGAAGACACCTCGCTAGGTTATTGTTACCAAACGGAAATCCGTGAATTATAGAGGATTTCTGATTAGTCAGTAGCTACACTTGGTAGAGAGACCAATGGAGGAAATCGAATGTTTACATCGGATCGAAAATAAAATTGGGTCAGTCAGGTTATTTTAATCGTGTAGTGCAAGTACGATACGACGTAAAAGTGTTAGGATTAATATAAAACTATTCGCGACTTGCAGACTTAGAATTTATTGAAATAAAAGTATATGAGATCTTTTGCGGAATAAATTACTGATTAATAATTACACTGCGAGTTTTTATGCAAATTTATACTCCTGCTATAAGCGTAATTAGAGAAGTGGAATCTAGGTAGAGATTAGTCCCACCTTTTGAATATTACAGTGAGTAAAAAATTATAGCAAGCGAATTGTCAAGATGATTTATTATCACACATGCGATACACACACAATAGTTTTCTACACCGAGTGTTAAAAAATATTCCTGAACCAGATCTGGACTTTAAATAGCGTTAAATTGTGTTCACAAGGAAATATTTCCTAAAACGTATGATTATTTTCATCATTATGGAATCACTATCGTAGGTTTTTGTCGCAAGACTTTTGCGGAGTATACGAAGTCAAAAATAAAGTAACCGCGGGCGAAAGTAAAAATGCACGGAATGCTCAGCCCACGGGATGATTCGTGACGATAGTGCAGGGTGTAACGTGCACGCAGAAACTCCGGAGGATTAGATCATCGCGTGAATTTATCTAACAGGCTTTGGAAAATTGTTGCTCGAAGCGTTGCGAAACCGTTTAGCAGAATGACTGTTATCTGCTCCGTGGCGGCCACGGCTCTCTCTCTCTCTCTCTCTCTCTCTCTCTCTCTCTCTCTCTCTCTCGATCCGTTCCTTTTATTGCCTCGCAGGTTTCTAATACTCGTACCCAATAATTATAGATCTTATTTATAGCGTTAGAACGTTCCTTCGTAATTCTTTCAGATCGCAGATTACGTTTATTGCCTGCCTGCCTCCAAACTAAATCGGATCCTGCCCCTTTATGTACAGATATCCCCTGCTCTCCCTTTCTTCGTTATTTCTTATGGTTTTTCGAGCGTTAAATTTTACATTCACTCATGGCGATTATAAGATAACGAGATAAGAATTATATCCTCATTTCGATGATTATTGCCTAGGAATAACACAGGTTTGTAATAGATAAAGTGTTTCTTGTTTCTGTTTCATATCTTCGTAAACGTTTACGATTTATCGAATAAAAATATAATGAAGGAATGTAATACGATACAGGTCTGTAATAAATCAAAAACTCTAAGATCCGTAATAGATGCACTTTGGTATGTTACCAGCGAAACAATACATCGCGACCTTAAGATTCCCACAGATAAAGAAGAAATATCCAAATTCAGTAATGGACATAACATAAGAATTAACAACCACCAAAATCCACTAGTTGCTCAATTATTTGACACGACGGATCAACACCAGGGGCAGGTAAAAAGACATCACCCTCCAGATTTAAACATTAGATTCAGCTAGAATCAAACATAAGATAATCATTTATTATTATTCACGTTGTAGTACCACGCTAGAATAATTTACTTATAATTCTCAATGAAAATTCATTGTAAACTACTTCCAAATAAAAAAAAAAAAAAAAAAAAAAAGAGAAAGGCGTGTAATAGATCATTTCTTCGTTATTTCCTATATCTTCGTAAATTTGTGCAATTTACTGGCTAGAAGTAGCATAGATTGAAAATACACCAATCTTTTTGATCTTCCTTTTACGTCTTCATAAATTTTGTTCTAAAAATCCATAATTAAAGATCGTTCCATTAATCGGTATTCTAATAATCGAAATTTTATTGTACGTAGAAGTCTGAACAAATTCATATCTGACATCTAGATCTTCGCGTATGTTCAAATTTGCACAAGCATTCGCAATCAGTTAATAACTATGAAGCAATTTGCACGAGAAATCCTTGCTTCAAATAGAGCGACGTGCCATTTCACAGAATCTAATTTGACAGATCGATGGCAAAACCGTCACTGCTGTGCACGGTGACCCTGTCTGATTCACGGTTGGAATATTCCAACGGGTTTCTCGAATCGTGACTTTAACATCGATGTTTGCGCGGGTTGAAAGGTGGAGGCGGAGGTTAGCATCGCGATAGTCGGGGTGGATTTCCATGTATCGATCGCACCACAAACCATTCCTCTTCTCGTGGTAATCCGATGTTAAGCTTTTTATAGGCCGACGCTGGAATAATAGAGGAGGTTGTGGTAGTTTGTACACACATCGCTTTTGGTACCGTCTTAGCACTGATGGTTCACTTTGCCACGTACACGGCTCCAACAACGTCTTTTGTGATGGAAGCTTCTGCGAAATCAAAGAGGAGGAGTTGAATGAACGAAGAAGGCGGTCGAATTATTTGGGACGTTAACGAGGAGGATGTTCCAGGCTTAATAGGGTTCGTTCGATTGACACGTTCATCTCACAGAGGTTGCTTGTGCGAGTAACTATGTTGTAGATATAAAAAGACGTGCAACTTTTGTTTTTTTTCTTTCTTCGACATCTCTCACTGTTCTCTGTACAATATCTGTTTTCGAGATGATACACGAGAAAGAAAAGTTCGCATTTTTTCATCAGGGAAGCCAAGGTTCGATAACTTCAAACCACAAGAAAGCAAAAATCAGGCGCAATCTCCTACGGTTGTTTAGCGGCGGTTACACCGAAATTGCAGAAATCTTCGGAGTCGACGCAGACAGATTTCTATTCGACAGAATTTTCTGACGAACAATGGACAGTTGACGTGTTCCAAGGAGGCGTCTCCAAGGACGAAGAGAGGGAGGGGGCTGTATAAGGACCTTAAGTCACGCTCGGGTTCTCCCTGTAGACCTCTAATTGCCAGTTCGTTCCGGAACGTAAGCCACATTTTTTCAACAGAGTTTTACTTGCATCTAGACTCCGCTGCTACAGAACTCATCATAATCGAGAAACGCAGCCAGTTTTCTTCGGGACCGTAGCCAGTTTCAGGTCATCTTTTTTTGTCGTCATCCTTGCCTATACCTTGTCGTTTGCCTTTTATTATCTAACTGGATTCTCGTGCCTTGGAAAACATTTTTGTCCAAATTTTTTGACCGTCACTAGCAGAACAATCGACTCTCTAATTCATATGAGATTCAATTGAGAGAAAATTAATTTATTTTCTTTAAAATGCAAGAATATAGAAATAGAAAAGTAAGAAATAAAAAAGAAAAAAACTACTGAACTGTTGACTAGGCTACAGTTAAATCTTCTTCTTGAAATCCTCTGCTCTTTTGATCGTCCATCGAATCGTCAACAATAAAAGCTTCCGCGTACGATTAGCAATCAATAGATAGGAGTAGTACAGCACTACTTCCATTCTTCATGTAGAAACGCTTTCCTTTTGTAGTTCCATCGATCCAATGGCTGTACATTGTATGCATATGTCGGTCCCTATCGGTGCAGTTAGTAAATGTTGCATATTAGAGGCATAAATGGCAATGACACGGTTTGTTTCTTTCTGTGGCGATTCTATACGCGATTTCAAGAGGGAAGAGAGACATAGAAGACACGCAGAAGATATAGAGAGAAAGGGAAACGAGATCTTATACGGGTTCTCCGTATATTCCTCACGAGGGGATATTACGATTTTCTTGTTGGTTTGCAGGTAAGTTATCCGACGGAGGGACCGGATAACTTTGGTGACGTTTTTAGCGTTGCAAATAAAACAGCAAACGTGTGTGCAGCGTGTTCAAACGAGAATCCTATTTTTAGTGGTCCCTGTTCCTTTGAAGGCCCCTTAACTTATTCCCTTGCAGCAGTTTCCGAGGATGTAATTGGCTGTGAATTCCAAGATCTTAGTTCCTTTGCTAAGAAATTAGTCTGTTGTTGAGTCTGTCGAGTCTGTTGTCCTCCCTGTCTAGGTGTCTACGTGATTCGAAGAGAAAATTACGTATATTGTAATAAATGTCATGATTAGCATAGTCATCAGTATCAGATATATAATATCAGTTATCGATAAATAGCATACAGTTAAATACCACGTCTATTTTGGGAAAATTTTACATTTCCTGAGATTAGAATATTTTAATATTTGAAGAAACATCGTCTGATAGTTGTATAAGTACTTCTTGCCTTTCTTATCGATACGACGTGTAAATTGATATGGAAAATGTACTTCGGTACCAGAGTTTGGAAAGTACTCGTGTTTTAAATTTTGTTATGTTGGCAAGTGAGTTATTGGTCTTTTTTATAAAACGAATAATATCGATAAATTCCATAAGATATATTTCTAAAATATACGTTTGTTTATCGAGTCGTTATGATTAAAATGGAAACAAACTTAAGATATAGGAGAAGAATAAGGGAATTAAAAATTTGGTATAATATAATGCGTCGGTTTATCATAAATTAATTATTCATCGACGAAGATACTAGCTTAGATATGTCTTTCGTGGTTAGTTCTTCGAACGTTCGAAATTCTCGCGGTCCCATAGGACTTGGGACATTTCCAAGTTCGTAAAATCTCTGAATTCGAGCAATGCGATGGAAAACTTAGGGCATGGAGGATCGTAAAGCTCGAATGCTTCGAAGTCCTAGTGTTCTCGATGATCAAGTGGTGCTATCGAGTTTAGAGTTCTGGAAATTCTGACTCTCGAAGGCTCGTGTGACTTCTTCAAAAATCACGATTACAGATAAAAATATGGGGATAGAAATACGTCAATAGCAATCGTATTCCTAGTACGATATTTCAAATCGCTTCATACAAATATAAGATTTACAAGAATATTGCTATGATTTTTACATTTTAGGTACTCTTACGGGATCATGAATGTTCATGCAATTCCTTCGCGTTACTTTGCAAATTTTCTATATTCTTCCATCGTTTTGTCGTATTTAAATTTCTCGAAATGTATAAACACTTTTAAATATGATCTAAATATGATCTTCAGTAGCAACAAGCAATCACAAACAACTCGTACGAAAAAGCAAACTCTGTAACAAGTTCATGAAATATTAAAGTTCTCCTTCGTCGTAAATAAATTGTCTTGACTTATGAAAATTACTTAACTCGCGGGCAGACACGCGCCATAATTAAAGCTTAAATACCAATTAAGAATCTAAAATCGGCTGTTATTCCCCTGCAGTTTACGGTACTGAATCACAAAGAAAACACTTGGATAAAGATCTCACCCTAGCTTCCTATCGTTCCGTGTTTATCGTACCGCGATGATATTACGAATTACGATGGTGTCCGGAAGTGACTCGCGCAGACTGAACATGGCGTGTTTATTTCTCGATTCGTGTTTGCATGAGGCTGCTGCTTGTAGTCGTGTTTCTGTTGGTCTCCTTTTGTTCGTCGGGTCTCCACGCGTCGGGGGAGAGGAAACGAGGGTTCCGGCTGGTTTTCCAGCTTGCACGATTGTTAAAAACCAGACTCAGCGGAGCCGCTCGTTTATAATCTCCTGTAATTGCCATCCACGGCTTGCGTTTTGGAATACCGGGCTGAAAATAGGTGAAGGATCGTGTGATGAAATAAATTTGCGCCTGGGCTGGTTATTTAATAGTAGAAATGCCAGAGTTTCTTTTCTCCTCTATTTCTCTTAAGTATATTTTTGGTATTAGAAAGAAATCGTGTGATGAAACAAATGTGTGCTTAAGCTCAATATTTATTTCTAGAGATACAAGAGTATCGCTTTTCTGATATTTCGCTTAAGTATGCTTTTGTTCCAGACGACTAAATATCGTGATTCAAGTTATACTATTATTTATTTTATTTCAAGTCGCATCGATTACTATGACCATTAGCGACTATTTTTATATTCGGTGGCTTATTAGATTTTATTCGATACTTTAGCTTCTTTACAAAAGTTGATAATCTTTTGTTGAAACGGAATCGATCTGAGGATATCCTCAAGTCTATTGTCGACATAATGTAATTCACGTCGTAGCTAAATCGGTTTCGTAAATTCTTGTTAAAAATGAGAAACAGTTAGAATTCTTGTAACTTGAAACAATGAGGTTGTAAGAGAGAAAGAAAGAGAGAGGAGAGACGGTAGATCGCGAGGATAAAGCGTTTCATCCGGTTAATCACGATCCAAGTTGTAAAATGGACGAACGAGGTCAATTCGAAGCTGGAAGTCAATTATTTCAATAAATCCGCCGAGTGCACGACGTTCATTGATTAGCTTGTCCCCGTTAGAAAGATGGTTGTGCATGACAGGGGGTAGCTAGTGAAATTAATGGCGTAAATCATCCCCTGGTGGCGTGCTTTTGCCTGTGTAGCTCGTTGTATACGTCGCCGTCACCGCCTACCTATACCCTCGACGGATGTCTGCCTTTTTCTTGTCGTAACTTTCGCCATTTGCTTCTACTTTGCAGCCCACGTGGCGTTTATGGGGCGAGGAAAGGGGCGATGGCGTCATATACACGGTGTACCTGAAGAAGGTTCGATATCACAGGCCTACCAGGAGTCTCTCTGCATCGGTGAGTAATTTATATCGAATCTCTTCCAAACCTTCGAATACCTGAATTTCTTAGTTTCTAAATTTCCAAACCTCTGCATTTCTGATTATGAAATTCTTTAATTATACAATTTCCATACCTTTGAGTACCTCCTCTCAGTCCCTGAATTTTTCATTTATGAATTTTCCAATTTCCGAAATTCTCAATTCTTGCATTTCAATTTCTGTACGTTTAAATTTTTTTGTTAAAAATCTTGCCAGTATATAAATATTCGAAATCTGACAGATCTGCAAATTTGAAAAATGTTCAACCTCTGCAATTTTTAGGCGTTCCGACTTAACGATTTTGAAATACCCTTTCCACAGGATTCAGACGACGAGATTTCGCATTTAGAATGGGAGACGGTGAGAGTGCGTTTCCTGAAAGCCGGAACGGTGCAGCGGCTGGTAGAGAGTCTGGCGAACGACGACGGGGAACTCGAGTCGACATACATCAATGTCTTCTTGGCGACATATCGTGCATTCACTACGCCGCGAGAAGTGCTGGAGCTATTGTTGGCGAGGTACGACGCCCTCGACGAAGGATCCGGTGCCCTGACAGGTGAACAGCATCGAAAGACCCTAGTTCAGGCTCTTCACGTTTGGCTGGATGCCTATCCTGGTGACTGGAAGTCGCCGCCGAATCATCCATTGCTCAGTAGACTCCTGGACTTCACGCATCGACGACTTCCTGGCTCGGAACTCGAGCTCAAGGCAAGGCATCGCTTGCACAGGTTTCAGCGTGAAGATCAGATGGGTAAGGAAACTTTTATAACGCTATATCCTGCGTGATTAATTGATTAATCGTATGCTATACGTAGTGGATTCTGTAGAACACCGGAAATTAAACATATAAATATTTATTTCTAGAGTTAGTTATATTGCAAGTAAATTATCGTTTTATAAATATTCATTGTTTAATTCTTCGGTCTTGAATGACAATTTAGTCGTGATAATTTAATACAGCAAGAAATTCCAGTCTTTACATATTATATTAACACACGTCAATCGATACATATTATCACACATCTCATTTCGTTCGTCGATTCTGTAACGCTACACGTCAACCGGAAGTTTATCATACTGCATATGACGTATTTAGTGTTATTTTAGATAAATACAGGAACTTACTACGTACAACTCATCCATTTGATTCACCGATTCAAAGAATACATATTTTCTATCTACGCAGAAAAATATTATCGTCCTAAATCATCATTTTCTTCCAGACTCTTGTATGGTGTACGATAATGGTCGACTACCACGTGGTTCCCCAGATCCGATCGTGGATCACTGGACGAATTACAGTTTCCCCGAAGTTCCACACCGGCATTTCGCCGAACAGTTAACCCGAATGGACGCCGAAGTGTTCAAAAAGCTCGTAGCCCATCAGTGCCTAGGTGCTGTCTGGTCCAGAAGAGATCGTTCGAGAAGTCACGACGCTGCTACGGTGTTGGCGACCGTGAATCAATTCAACGCTGTGTCGCTTCGAGTCATATCCACGATACTGATGGACCCGACGACGAAGCCTCAGGAACGAGCGAGAATCCTCGAGACGTGGATTGACATTGCTCAAGAACTACGCGTGTTGAAGAACTTTAGTAGCTTGAAGGCTATCGTGTCCGGTTTACAGAGTAATCCTGTGTATAGGTTGGAGAAATGTTGGCAGTCTATGCCCAGAGAGAAGCACGAGCTGTTCAGGGAACTGGAGAGAATTTTCTCAGAAGAGAATAACGCGTGGACGCAGCGAGAGCTTTTAATCAAGGAAGGTACTGCAAAGTTTGCTGACACTGCCGGTAGGAGCGATAGGCACTTGCAAAAGTTATTTCAGAAGCAGAATACTCACGCGGGAGTAAGTATAATTTCTAATTTACACATGTGCGTAAGTATTTTGGACACTTGGTGCAGTTTAATCAAAATTCGATTCAATTCCTCTATTATCCCAACATTGAACAACGCGTAGTCACTTAATTCAGGCGTCTCTTACTGTTTTGTACGTATTAATTAATATCGAGTATTGTTCTTATCTATATCCACTGATTGTACTTATATGATCGTCTGAGATAAAATCAGATACCACGATTAGATTAAAGAGCTTCATTTGAACTATTTTATATATTTACAATAATTTGAAAGTGTACCAAATACTTATGTATCCCTTGATTCATTGATTGCAATGTTGGATACAACCACTAACGAACTTTCTCTGTTTAGAATATCAGCTATGGCACGATACCGTACCTAGGAACTTTCCTAACGGATCTCACTATGATAGACACCGCGATACCAGATACGATAGCGGAAGGATTAATCAACTTTGATAAAAGACGGAAGGAGTTCGAGGTCCTCGCTAGGATAAGATTGCTCCAAGGTGCAGCGAACGCGTACAATTTCAGCACGGATCCGTTGTTCGATCGTTGGTTTCATTCCGTGGTGGTACTTGATGATCGGGAAGCATACAAACTGAGCTGTCAGATCGAGCCGCCGCCCCCTGGAAACACTCTGAATAATCGTGGCAAGAAGAAGCAGGTCAGCATGCTCTCCCTGATCTCGTTAATACGAACCCGTTCCCGATCACCTGTTCCTCGCGAGAAGCCTGAGCCCAGACTTATCTTGCAGAGTCATCAGGGTCATCGCAAAAACGACTCGATAGCCTCTACGTCGAGTTCGAGTAGCTCCCAGTTTTATTGCGACCTAGATTCTCTGCCGAGCTCGCCGCACAACTCTCTCGATCGGCGCACCTCGCCGTCCCAGATGTCTAGTTCTTCCTCCAGCTCGTCTTTGCCATCATTGGATGTATCTCTAAGCTCCGGCGGAGGAAGCGGAGCGACGAATCAGCACAACCGACTAGCACCGCCGACTCCCATCACCGCCAATGGAAACAGCACTAATGTCATTGGCCTGTCCAGTCCGAGTCATTCGCACAAGAGCTCACCAGATTTTTACATAATTAAAGTCACCATGGAGACCGATAACGTTGAGACTGAGGGCGTGGTGCTGTACAAGTCTATCATGCTCTCGAACAACGAAAGGACCCCGCAAGTGATACGAAACGCGATGCTTAAGTTAGGAATAGAGGGCAGCTCCGACCAGTATACGCTAGCCCAGGTTCTTCCTGATCGTGAGATGGTTCTGCCAAACTCAGCGAACGTTTATTACGCCGTAAATACCGCGCACAATCTGAACTTCATTCTACGACCTAGAAGAGAGCCTAACGATAGCGTCACAGAAAGTCCTAAGAGCAAGACGAGTCACAAGCGGTAGTGTTGAATGTCGAGAGAATAGGCTACTTCGTAATTAATATTTTGCTATGTTGCGTCGGATGGAATATTCAGAGCGATAATCATGTCAACCGAAATATTTAGGGAAAATTTATTTATTCTTCGTGCGCCCTTTCATAAAAGAGCATTTTGAAGAACGTCCTAGTTGAAAATCCAAAAGAATCTCATTAGGTTTGCGATGATGCGTTCACATCATCTTTTCTTTCACATTTTACCCATGACAGTACCAATGTTTGATATGTCGCGAAATTTTTTTATAGTGATAATCGTGAACGACGCGTTGACAGTGACATATTACATTTGGACATCATACGACGTTCAGTGTCTTTAGTATCAATTTTTCTTTCTTTCATCGTCACTCGCTCATCGCATAATTGTGTTAACACGACATTACCCGCCTACACGGTACTCGAATATAACATTAGCGTCATTTGTGCGGATCGCGGACTAATGTAGTTTTAGATTATATTTAGTGTAAGTCATTTAGGTCTCTTATCGACGCACACGCGAAACGAACAAAGACAAACGATGTAATAGGTAGTTTGCGAGATGCGCGAATGTAGCAGTTGTGTGTAGTTATGTGTAATTTATACAAGAAATCCTTGCGGATTCTAAGAGATTACGGCGATAAAGATTGTGACGGGCAAATAATGAGTATTCGCGAGAGAAACATTGTGATTTTGTACATAACTTTAGTGTCGTAGTGTGGCTTCGAGTGTAGTCGATCGGCCGCGAGAATCAAGTGGACCCAATGAAACAATTGTCAATTACTTTTTTCCGCATTGCAATTGAGAGAAAAAAAGGAGAAAAAAAGAATGAGGTCCAAAATTGTTCAAACAGCCATTCGTCCATTCCGTGATTCATTTTTCTTGTCCCGCATCTATGACAGCGATGCGAGGAACAGAGAGATTCGATTCTGTGATATTGGAATTTCTCATTTCGGCTTTGAATTTAATCGTGAAATGAAAAGAAAGAAAAACCGAAATCGAGTATATGCATACGTTTGATGCGAATGAATATCAAATACTCGTTCCGATATCGAAGCTAAAAAACACATTAGAACGTGTGTGAACGTACGTTGATATATTTTTACAAAGACCTGCATGCATTTCATATTAGGGCAAGTGAGAAGCATAGAAAAAAAAACAATCGCAAGATCCAAGCACGTTGGATTCGTGAAATACTACGCCGACGTGTCTGGATCCTTGATGTATCGTTTAGCTTAGGCAATTTTGTACTTACTTCTTATCGACCTTAATTTTCCAAGAAACGTCACTAACTAGCTGTATCTGTTCGTGTACGCGTCAATTATTTACTGAAATTCGCGGAAGTTATATGTAATACGAGTCGATAAAGGCGAGAATAGATGGACCTACAATTTTACTAAGCTTTTTCATCCTAGGTATAGTATTCTTTATCCAATTCTCTTCCTTATTATTTATTTTTAACCATTCTAATTTCTTATTTTATTATCCTACAGAAACGAGAATAGATGGATCTACAGTTTTACTCATCCCTTTAACCCTAGGTATAACACTCTTTATCCTAATTCTATTTTATATTATTTATCTTTGATCCCTACCTTCAACGAACCATTTCATTCAAATTTCTTCTTTTATTATCCTATAGAAGTTCCTAGAAAATCCATATCTGTTCCTCGTGTCATCGATGCTTATCGAGATTGCGTTTATCCAGTCGAGAACTAACTTTTACGACCGTTTATTTCGAACATAAAGAGAGGATGGTCAGATCGTTACCGTACGAGACCGTGGAAAACCACGTCGTGTGGCCTCGTTGATGACTTCCGGTATGCCAACACATCCGGCACGCGAACCTGTTGATCACCTACAGCGAGGGTGCAAGTACCCCGATACTGCGGTAAAACGTGCAGGTAGGTGTTCCCCGGTCGCATTTAACAAAGGAAACAAACGGCAGGGGGTGGAATCGATGCTAATGGTTTCGACAAACGGCATACGATCATTTAACGAAACAGGAAGGGCGATCTATATCCCTTGTTTCTGTCCTCCCCGGTACGATCGATGCGATAAGGGCGAGCTTCCTCGAGCTGTTAGACACGCGTACCTAATATCGCGCTTCGAGTCTGCCGAACTGGTTCAAGGTCACCGGTTTACGTCAGAAATGCCGAACCAGAGGAATTCGAACGTGCATGCCGATAAAGTCCTTAATTGATCCTTAGTATCAGTTTCTTGCCACGTATGCCGTGTTGTGGTTAATACGATTATGAGCGAACCACTTGGAACATCATGGGGAAAAGGATGGAGATTCGCATGTAGCCTATGTAAATCACAAATTTGTGGTTGAAGGGTTTGTACTTAGAGATTTTGTGACGTTGAGAGCTCTCTTTATCGGAGACTCTTTTTCTTCAGCTGATGATTGTTGGAAATAATAGAAACGCTAGTTTATAAATAACTAAATATTTTGGAAACAATCGAATCATTGATAGGTATAACTAAAAAAATTTTTTTGTAATTAATGTACCATATCGTAATATTATTTTGTCTTCCAAAGTTGTAGCTACGACTCTGTTTCAACAATTTTGAATTTATGGAAGTTACAGTATTATTATGAGTCACGCGTGACTTTATGCATTTGATATGCAAGAAAGTGCATTTTTTTTTAAGTATCAAGAATGGTAGTTCGATCACGAAAATATTGTTTACTTGTGTGCTTTCTTGTTTTCCGTATCGCGTCATAGCTTTAATTTAGAGAGTTAATGCTGGCATCGCGTGTCTAGCTGTGATCGACAGCTGCTACTGTGTCGCTGAATTAACAGTGACTGCGTACAAATGGGCATTCCGGTTGGGAATCCATTAAACAAAGATATATTTCTGTTCATAGGAACAAAGATATATTTCTGCTGGTAGATACAAAGATGCATTTCTGCTTCGTTTACTCCTTTGTTTTTCTTTCAAGCGTTTTAAATCACGAATAGACATTTTGTTTCCTATTTATGTGGAAAAAATGTAAAAGAATTCTTTCTGTCCTATGATGATATCCGTATAATACTGTTTAAAGAAGGCTAATTAATTGACCCCTTTTGTTTTTATTATTTCGAGTCTATTTTAAAATTAAACATGTACATTATAATAGTTAGTCAATTATATGTACATATATGCTATGATAGCTCTAAAAAGTTCCTAGCCAAAAGTCATACTTCTATTTCGATTTAATTCATATATTAACAAAATTCTCCTTATAAGAAGTTTAACAACATAGTATGTACCATAATTTTATTTACTTTAACGAATACATATTACGTTAACGTAATAGACGTCTTTTTCCGGGAATATTCTAAGACTATACTACAGCCAGAAACTTTCCAACAGCCATTACATCACGTGTATAAAATTCCTAAAGTGCACGTGCACCCATACTCTCCCTAGACGACCCCTTGAAGAGAACCAAACTACCGTCGTATAACATCCAACATATACGTATTTGCACGAAGCCAAGGAGAAAATTTTGCAACGGAAAGTGCTCTTGTAATATGTGAAATGCTCCCGGTACGAATCCACTTTACACATCCATGTCGCTTGAAATGTTCGTGACACCCTGTCGGCTGCGCTGGTGGCGAACGGCGGAGCTTGCGCCCTGGCGAATCTTTACGTTCCCTTGGTAGCCTCTAGACGGCAGTGGTGTGTCGGGTTAACATTGTACCCCTGGCCCCTCCGAGGCCACCCCCAGCCACCGATTGAACCGGTGAACCGGAGTCGAAGCAACCCCCAGCTAAGCCCTCGAGAGGCAGTCGTGAGCTTGGTGCCGAGCTGGGGCGATGCTCGTCGCTCGTGTGTGCTTCGCGATTGCACCGAGTGCTCGCCATTCCGTGTCGTTACGCGCGTCATTCGTCCCGTATCGACATCGTCGCGGTCGATCGTCATCGTCACCGCCCTCGACCTCATCTTCGTATCCATCCTCCTCGTCGTCGTTGTCACGGTTCACGTCGTTGTTCCCGAGGCTGCTGCCGCAACGAGGTCCGACGGTGCAACGACCGTGCGACCATCGGACAGCCGCACGTGAGCACGGCCCTGGATTCAACGCGAGATGAGAAGAAACGTGAGTCTCGAGAATCGACCCCGTGAGCACGTTCCCTTGGAACCCACAAATTCAAGGACAGGAAGCTGCTTCTCGCGAAGCGCGCCCCGCCGTGGCGCGAGATGGCAGAGGTCCCCGCGAAATTCCCATTCGAACGTCTTCGTCTCTTCTATGAAGAGGATGTATCTAGGTTTATGTCAGGATAGTGGTTGAAGTTCGATTTCCGTCGGTGGATCGTAAAGATTCTTGTCGAAACTGCAAGCACTCTGAGATACGTTCCGTTTAAGGTTCTTTGGTCTGTAACAATATACTGGTTCTCGAGTCTGAGTCCTCTAAGTGTTTCATGCATAAATTGGTCTCTTATAAGTATACGTGTATAATCCTGTTATGTTTGATCCGGAGGATGAGTACTTTGAAGTATGTTAAGTTTTGAAAATTTCTTTGTTGATATGGGTTGAGTTTACCTGAATTAGAGATTCTCGAAGGATCCTGTATAATTACGTACATGTAACTTCCCATTATGTTGGACTTGAAGGATATGCGTTCCGGAGTAAGTTGGTAGGTTCTGAAGATTTTTCTGTTAGTCGGTATTGAATATCCAGTTTGCTAGATTCCATAATTACTAGATTACATAGTTTTGTAGGAGTCTGTAGAAATGTTTCTTTACTGTTTGAAAATTTTCAAGTAATTTTTCCATCAGTTGTTCCATTCTTCGCACCAGGTTTCAAACTTTTCATTCATTGGAACGTTCGGACTGTATTTTTGTACACCTGTATCCCTTATAAAGACGTTTCTTCTTTGAGAATGCTAGTTTTAAGCACCTTGATCAATCGACGAGCCCTAATCATTTATCGTCGAAGTTCAACCGCAAGCTTAAAAATTCCATTTTGCAAGCAACGTTTGCCTGAAAGCACACGCTATGCAAAAACTTGCATCACGCTGCAGGGTGAGATCGATAAGCTGACTGCCCCTTTGAAAATATTTAATATATAATGCAGTCACGGTGTTTTTGTTCACGTTTCACATATAAATCTACAAATGTTCGGCAAAAACTACGGTTGCAATCAACCCGTGTAATTCTAGAAGGGAAAAAATGGGGTGGAAGGAAGCCGCGTTTATCGGCGCGATTCCTTTGCTAGGGAAAAAAGAAAGATTCCACTTGTAACGATCACGTGCGTTCCATCGAGCACAGATTCCACTTGGCTGCACGCCTGATTCCGTAAAATCGACACGAGACCAGTTTCAACCCTTAAAAAACCACTCTGATGGTTCTTGCGACACGTAACATTGCTATCTCCAGCGAAATCTTCGCATTTTGCTATCCTTATCCTGCGTGTTTCTTTGAGGCCGCAGTTTATCTTCGTTTGCTGCTTCCGTCTGGCCACGAGAAACTCTAAAGTCAAGTGGCAGATATTCTCTCGTTCTCAGCCATTTCTCGTTTTCACCGGATTTTCCACATTTTACGTGTTCGTCACGTACTATCTCCATAACTTCCACTTGTTTCCCGCTTACACTTTTATATCTCTCTTCTCGTCACTCGCCTCTGTGTCCTTTATATTCTGTTCTTTTCTACGGACACGCTTCAGGTCCGGTTTTGGCCCCGTTTTTGGTTTTATCTTCGGGGATGTTTCGCTTTTGACCGTGGTTGATGGCATGTCTGGCGGTTATATGGTTTGCTTCGTATAATTTGTAATATGCAAGAGGAATTTTAAAACGACATGTCCTGTATCTGGAAATCTTTATTTCTATTAGATTGCTGGGAAGGTTTTCGATAACCGATAGTAAGTTCTGTTTCGTATTTGGCTGTAATAAAACAAATATCGTTTTAATATATATATGAGATATATAAACATAAAATAATTTCATTTAAATCGTCAGAAGTGTTTCTATCAGTTTCCATTCTCGTTTCTATAGATCCGAAGAAAACAACAGGGTTATTATTATTATTTCACTTAAAGTTCTCTTATATTCTGTAACTTATGAACAAGAATATATCTTGGAAACTGTCTCCGTCAGCCTTTGTTTCCATCAATTTTCCATCCGTATCACTGTCCCGGTTTTATCACTGTCTCCTATCGTTCTTCTCTTCCCCTGTCCTGCTGACGCGTTTCCAACGCGTACAGCAAACATTCCTTTGCTTTTATTATTAGCCATCAACGCCTCCACCTCCACTAGCAACCGCTTTGCACGCCCCCGTTTCTCTAGTCTCTTACCCACGGACTCGCATCCCGTATCGCATTCCTCTCGATGTGGTATAGCGCGATCGATCTATCGCGTTCGAACGACCTCGCGTTACACTCGTGCAGGACGACTCGTCGAATTTCAATTTTGACCCTTCAGGTGTAACGCACGTTTCGATATCCTCTTTCCATATGGCGGTGCACACTGCTTAGAGAGAAGGACATAGTTATAAAAGAGTATAACACGAATTTCTTTGCAGTCTTGCATAGATGTGGATATTTTACAAGAGCTAGCATTACATATATATATGTATTTGTAATATTTAAGTACACTTTTTATAATCAAAATTTAAATATATACAGGGTGGTTGGTAACTGGTGATACAAGCGGAAAGGGGTTGATTCTACGCGAAAAAAGAAATCGAAAATATAGAATAAAAATTTTTTTTTTTATTTTTTTTAATTTTTCCATCGAGACAACGATCTACAGTGAGATCCGTTATAACGAGACGTGATAAAGTGCACGCGTACCGAGCGAAAATTCAAAGTCGATTTTCTCGAAAACAAAGCCTCAAACGAAAAATTTTTATTCTATATTTTCGACTTCTTCTTTCGCCTAGAATCACCCCCTTTCCGCTTGTACTAACAGTTACCAACCAGCCTGTATATATATACATATACAAAAAGTTTTCTGAAAGATAACAAAATTTTGAGAAGATGAGGTAAAGAATAGATAATGCAATAGAAAGTTGACTTTTTTTCAGACCTTAGAATCTCTGGGACACATTGGCAGAAATAGAATATCGCATAAAATATTCCGGCTTATTACACTAATTACGAACGCTAAGTGACTTGATGATTCTGAATGGAATTCCACGGCTGTGGTGTACTAATACAGAAAGATACGTATCACACAACATTTCCTACGATGTACCAGCTTCTACCGCTGTCTGCAAGAGTACAATTCATACAGAATCACCAAACAGGCTACCGTTTATTGCAAAATGAACTTAGACTGAATTTTCCAAAGCGAGGATTTTGAAGAAGACCTCGAACACACGCCGCTGTGTTAATTAAGGCCAGTTGTCGAGTTTCTCCTCGTTTGACAGATCTGTCAATGAAGGTTTTTCGTTTGGCCGTTGTATATTTGCTCGCGATTATCCGCCTGTCCCTGGGACATATCGGCTATGCTGTCGATTCGATGGTAGTTCCAGCTGCGAGATATTACTCGAACGTCTGCGTCTGATGGGAAATGGGCGAGTTAATCGAACTTTCTGTTCGATGGCTAGCAATAGGGTTGGGGTAGGTTTTTGTACATAGATTCAGTGGAAAACTGTTTCTTCTTTTTCCTCCTGGTAATCCGTTGAAGTGGATCGTAGGATGGAATGTTGAAAGAATAACATAAAAGCTTAGGTGAGAGAAGTAGTGGTTTATGGAAAATTCCAGACAGTTACCCTTTCCTTTCTTCGAGCTTCGAAATAGACGTTCCTTACGTAACGAGAATTTTTTTTTTTTTTAAGTATTCTGATCTTTCACTCGTTCTTTCTTAGGATCTCGTCCAAAGGTCGATCTTTTATATTTTGCTTTATCCAAACGGAGAGAGATGCTTTTTATATGAGAAGTGATTTTCAACATCTGTCATTGTGTTGCTCATCTATTTTTGACTGGTAGTTCATTGCATAAGATTCGACGATAAAGCTGAATGTAAAGGACTAGAAAAAGTTCAAGCAATTTGGAATCGAATTAGAAATAAGTTATTAATTCGTTTCGAATCTTCTAGTTACTCTTTCTTAATTAGAATCTGATTCTAAAAGACAACAAGTAATTCGGTATTTTCACACAAAGCCGAATTTTTTACAAACTGTATTAACGGCGAGGACGACAATGGCAAACAGGAAATTTAGCACGAGAAAGCAGGGCCGCGAAGAAAGCTTACATAACGAAGCAACTTCTAATTGCTGGAAACTCGATTGATAAGTTCGTCGAGCAGCAGCAACTCTGGCGAAACATCGACTGTCACGGTGAATTAATTTTCTGCCAACTTGAGCCATCAAGTTACAACAACCTCTACAACGATCTTATCATCGTACTATTAACAATCGTCAGTGACTTTTTGGTCAACTTTTCGGCAAACTAATTTTATCTTAATCGTATATATAACACTTTTAGCTATATTATTATATACATATATTAAAAGTTAAAATAAATAGTTCATTTCTAGAATCAATCTCTTTGTAGATTCGAAATATGTCAATCTTCTAAGAAACCAACGATTTAGGAACCTAACTGATACCCGTAATTCCGATGATTCTTTAATATCCTAACGCTATTTAAAGCAATAAACTCGTAGTTTAAGTACACAGCGGGTGTTCCCAAGCAGTTTCTTCATTTATCAAACGGGGATCAATTTCGAATTATTCATTCGTGGACGGGGGTACATGTAAATAGGACGATTCACGGCTGATTTCCATTGCAAATCAGGCTCTCAGCCGGAAAACAGGATTTTCGGAGTTCGTTTTGGACCCTCGATGAGAACTCCCAATACCGTCGATGCTCGTCCCGCGATTTTCTTCTTCCTCTTTCCCCTTCCTCTTCGTCGTTCGCCTTGATCCTTTCGCGGCCGACCGATAAAAATTACTCGAAATTACTTTGGACGTTGATCGCGTCGCGATTACGTATTCATGACAGCCACCGCACCACCAGTTATCTTTGCAGACGTTTTACGACATCGCGTAACCTCTCAAGCTCGATATATCTATATATACAACGTCGTGTTCATAAATTCTTCACGCCGGCGATGTACTAATAACAATTTCGAAGATAATGAGAAAGGTAAAATTATTTACGTGGAAGATTAGTCTATGCTTCTGTGGTTCTTTGATGATACCGTACGAAGACCGCAGGCGAAGAATATGAGAAGTTACATTTTTCGCCTTTTACAGAACTATTTTATGACTCGACTATGTTGTCGATCCGTTCTATATCCAAATCGTCTTTCTATTTGATTTTGGAATTAAATACATATATATTCTCGGAATATTCGTACATTGGAATTTTTCGATGCAAGAACAAACATTTTGAATTGTTTAATTCATTAGGAAAGAACAGTAAAACGTTACATCCATCGTTCATTAAACAGATCTTACGCAGAAGCAATGTTTTTTGATGTTTTTTTAAAGAAATTACGAATGAATTTATTATAGAACCTAATATAATATTGACGATAGATTATGGTGATAGATTGTGATAGTGATTCATGAACGATATCTAGATTTTCATTTGGTCTTTCTGAATGACAGAAGTCCGAATGATATACCGTGGGAATGATAAAATGGCTTGCAACGATGCTGACGCTGAGGAATTTATGGTTGACTAACTTTTTAGTACGATAAATGAAAGTTAAATTATATACAGCGTATCATGTTTCATTCAACTCTTCTGTGTTCTGTGCATCATTTTCGACGTAATTCTATTTTTCTATTGTTATGGGATTTCTTAAGATTAAGGAAACATGAAATTAAAAAATATTTATCGGTGTTCCTCTTAACGAATAAATCAATATGGTGATACATTTTATGCAATAAAAATGATAAATCTCTTAAGAAAAAAAAGCATGTTCAAGCGTATCTAGTGAAACATAGAAAATATGCCAACACAGCTAATTTACATATTCTCGACGCGAAGCAATAGTATTTTCATGCTTTTCCTGTTCGTAGAATCGAGTTATATTGGAGTTCATTCTTCGTTACCAATTCAGTCTTTTTCAAATCGATCGTAATACGTCGTCATAACTCCTCGACGAACAAAGTCGATTTTCTCATTCTTCCATTACGATCACGTTCGAGGATCGTTTCGTTTGAAACTTTTCTCTTTCCGGCGAATCAAGGCTATTCAATTTGATAAAAATTCTTACCGAAAACCCTGGAACGTTGTAGCGACGTTGCACAATGCGAGGGAAAGCTTTGCATTTTAAAAAGTACGCGTAGAAGAATCGATTAATCGAACGTGCTTGTCGAAAGCACTTAGCGTTCGACATTTTGCCGATTTATCTCCGTTTCGTGCAATCGATCACGTTGAGAAAAAAGGGCGAAACGAATGGCCAGAGTGCGTATTAATTTTGAAGCTGCGATTGGAACTTTTTGCGCTTCAAAATTGCGTTAATCTTTTCACAACGTCATGTAACTTGAAAATGAGAAATTGCGATTAATTATAATTTTTAGTCTCGTAAACAAAGAAAACTTCGGTTGTGCAGGATTAAAGCGATCTTCCGATTCTCTACGCTTATTCGAAGAAAGTTCCAATGTTAACTCGTACAAGGTTGCTGCTATCTTTTTTCTTTCTCCATCTTTTCTCAAACGGCGCGAGTTAATTCGAACAAGTTGCTTGGATCAAGGATTCGTTCTTCTTCAGGCCACCTTTTCAAACTGTTGAAGCTCCTTTGAGCTTTGCGTTCACTTAATTCGTGGAAGTTGGTTTGTTTTTTTCAGGATTAATTAATCGTGATGTTAGCTTTTAACGGCTCGTTTTATATCGATAATTTCGAAGAAGGTTGAGCAACTTCCTTCAACGGCATCGCACAATTAGATTAACTTGCAGAATTTTTCATTGATAGTCGTGAAAAACGTAATTTCCATCGATAGATATTAATTACTATAGATTGCTATAGATCGATAAATTAATTAAAGATCGAATAATGAAGTGGAATTTTATAAAGTTGTCGGTGTTAAAAATTTGACACGAACATATACGCCAACTATACGCGACCGATGATGTGTATATTCAAATCAAGAGGCTCCTCGATTTGAAACGTTATCGCTTACGAAATCTTTCTCCCGAAGTAAATTAGGTTAGAGGTGTTTGCATGCTCGTGTAACCGCGTGTTCACGATATTTCAGGGCTTAATTGGTGTCACCGTAGGCAAGTAGCCTACCGACGCTGAATCGTTCTGTTTTTCTTTCGCCGAGGACGAGGGTGCTTCCAGCGTGCTCTGTTCTTTTCTTCTCGAATCCTACACACGTGTAGTTAACGAACTTGTGTCCCCGTACTAATTCGAACACGTCTTCTCAACGTGTTCGATCGTGTTCCCCATTAATTTGTCGGATGATCCAATGCCAGCGAAGATATTCCTCCAACGAATTGTTTGTCCACATTTCTCTGTGTTTTTGTTTTATTTCGTAAATGAATTCATTACATTACTGCGATACTAGAAAAGGATAGTTTCGAGTTTCAAGGATTAATACTAGAGCCATGGACAATTGAAGTATAAAACTTGTATAGGAATTAGAAATAACAGAAAGTAACAAGTTTTCGGTAAGCCTCTAGCGCACTGAATTTTTGTCTATTAAAAAAGTATTGCAAGGACTGAAACAAGTGACAATCAAAATGTTACGTCTGGTCCCCGTTAAGGTCTAATAATTCTTGTTTGATCCATGCCGACATTTCTGCACAAACTATTTAGAATTACGCGATTTGAAAGTTACGCACCGATTCATGTAAATTCTTTATATAGTCACTTTACTGCAGTTTTCTTTTAAATATTTTATCACTGACACCATTTTTTTCTTCGTAGTACTTAGTTACGACGTTTTATATCGTGTAAGTTTCGATATCAAATTGGACAATTTACACATTTTTCGTGCTTCCAATTCGTTCTTCGCAAAACGATATCGAGTACACAAATTGTTATTGAAATAAAGATCGAGCAATTTCAATTTCACACGGATTTAAGGTGTCATTTTTGGGTCACCAAGTATCGAAACTGGGTGTCACTGATTTTTTGGATGACGTGGCGTTCAGCGTGTGAAGGATGGTCGATCGGTGTCACGGTACACGGGTTTCTAGTTCGCTTACCTTTCTCCCACAGCAAATATTATTCAGACTACCATCTGATTATTCTTCACTTTGAAAATTATAGGAAACAGTACCAGGACCAAACTTCAACAAGGGAACATACATCTCAAGAAAACAGTTTCTGGTTTAAATTATCGAGAAAAATTTGGACGATGTCCTTTGGAAAATTAGGGAGAGAAAAAGGATAATTATTTGTCGGGCCGATTACTTTACTCGATGCCAGTAGTTTTTTCCTCGACGACTCGAAATAGTTAAAAGACGGTGGCATCAGGCGATGACCGAGACTTTCAACGTCGATTCGCTGTAAAGTGAACTAATTGCTAGCTTCGTAGACTCGGTTCTTCGCTTTCCAACGAAAGATTTGCAATCGAGGCAAATCGAGTCTGTTTTCTTTTCTTAATTGGAAACCGGCGACGTCGCCTGTTTGATTAGAACCTGTAATCGGTTAAATCTCTCGCCAGACGCTTGTAAAGTCTTCAAAGAACGTTCGTGTAAATTTATTACAAGCTTCTCAGTTGCTAACTTATAAGAAGATGAACTTTTGCTTGCCATTTATGTATATTTAATACTAGAATAACCAGCTCCTCGCGTGTATATAAATGCAGTGTACATGAATATTTATAATTAGAGGATGATAAAAATCTTGTTTTCATTTCAATAAAAGTCTCTTCGTTTAAATTTGTCAAAAACTTCCACATGTTTTTGCTAATTGTAAAAAGAAACTGAAATCCATCATTTTCATGGTCCTAGTATTAACGCAAGTAAGTAATGTAGTTCTTCAAAAAGTAATAGAAAGGGAAAGTACAATTATTTATTTTATGTGCAAAACAATATTATATCAGCACAATAATTATTTAATGATAACTATAGATGTTGTCATTATGACGTTTTCGTAACATATAACATTTGCTCCATTTTCTATGAATGTCTTACTCTCTGAATGTTCTACACCTTTGACATTTTTCATAATAGAGTAAAAAAAAAAATATATTATTTCTCAAGTACTCATCCTTGAAAAAAATTTCATCGCCACAAAAAGAACCAGCCCTCTAAAACCTGGTACTTTTTCCCCACTCTACCGAACAAGAACAAGACCCTAGTTCTCTGTGACATTCATTTTAATTTTCACTTCCGCGAGCCCCTTTCAAACTCTCCTTCGACAATAGGGACTACATCCTCTTGCATTCTCCAACGTTCCAATGTTTCCGTTCCCCGTCCAGTTCCTAATCTTCCTCAACGTTCATTCGATTGTTCCCGATACAGAGATCCCACCTTCGTCTCTGACATTAGTAGAATTCTCTCTCTTTTTGTCTTTCTCCTTTTTTACTCTTTCTAATCATCCTGCACCAGTATGGTTGCTGGAAATGATACAGCAAGGTTGTTAAACGAAGCTTCAAGCGGCCATATCGATTAATCTAACCACACTTTGGCGCCAAAATCATTTCCTGTACATATTTCGAAGATAGAATTTGAACGTGGTTAATCAAGAATTCGTTTGAAAAATTCCTAAATTCGATTTTCCTCAAAACGAGGCTCTGAACGAAGAATATTCATTCTATTCCTTTTCAACTTATCTTCGTATGTAGAATAATCTATTGATTATACTCGTGTCAAACTGCCATTAGACAAATTTCTGTATATTTGGAAAGTTTGTAAATTCGATTTTCTCGAATATAAAGTATCCAACGTAATTTTCTTATTCTTAGATTCTTATCGTCTTATTTTGAACTATAGAATCTCTCTGACCTCGACTGTACGATGAATTAAATTCATAGTCCTAAACCATAGTGCATGAAGCAATAATCTGTGGAACATAGTAGTGTCCGAACGTTATTAATAAAAATCGCTGTATTTACTAGAGTAGGCGGGAACAGTTTCCACGTTCGGTTCTCCATTTCCGTGGCCTCGTAACCTTTCACCATCCCCACGTTGGACATGCACGAAGGGTAGAATTTTTCTAAGAACCAGGAGCCTTTGGTGGCTAATAAGCGACGCGAGTAGCCCGAGCCTCTGGCGTTGAATCAGCTCGTTTCCTCTGGCTGGCGGAAGACTGGGCCGCCTCTCTCTCCTTTCTCCTCTCGTAACACTTTCCAGCCCTCGACCTCGTGGCCGAGGATCGATGCCTGTGACGTGGTGCGTGAGCACGCCTTCCGTGGAAAAAAGGGAAGTGGGGGCGAACACGTTAATAACTAATAGCAATGCTCGTCCGCATTTTACTGTCCAGTGATATACACTTCAATCGTTGTACGGACCGAGGTGAGTCAGTCGGTTGCAACATTAATCCATTTGCGAGATCAGCTTCTGACGATGATTCGATCCAAGGAATGATCATAGGGATTTAACGCGATGATTAGCCCGTGAAATTATTCAAAGATGCATGAGATAATAGTGCTCGTGAAATGATTAGGGGCGATTTATTCCGAGGGCTAGCTTTCAAGCGAAAAATATGGTATTTGATTGAGCTCGATCTGTTTTCAGCGGCAATGGAAAGAACTATTTCACGATGGAGATTACGTCTTAAACGCACAAGATATCGAGATAAGAGTTATCCTTTTCAACGCATTCGTTGTTTTAATGGACAATGGTAAAATGTCTGATATATTTCATGTTTTGTTTCTTTTATTCTTGTACAATATATTCGATACAATGTTTTGTAAATCTAGTACGTAGCTTAGGAATATTAATTTATTTCGTATCTGAAAATTAAATCTAAATTCGTTTTAAAGTATTTACTATAACGTTTATACACGCATGACACTAGTGGACAACGTGTCGAAAACATCATTGCCAATTTTTACTTAATTTCCGTTCCTAAATCACGCATATTAATACGTACATAATCGTTCAGGTGATATATATCGTATGCATGATGAACATCCAACGCAAGCCACAATTTCCTCTTTCGAGTCATCCAATAAGGGTGCGTTCACCCGCGAAATATTGGACACGCTCGCAAAGTCCCACACGCTCGGTCATTCGTTACTGTTCGTTACACTTTCAGTCGCAACATGAAAAACCATTGATACAATTTTATCTCACACGTTTCACGTGTGAATAGCAAACTGATACATCGAGTTAGCGGACCAGCTACGACGAAAGTATTGTTCCTCTCGTATAGTTTTCACGCTATGTTCATTCCCTCTGTTTCCCTGAACGTGACCCTCTTTGCAAACTACGTCTCTTTTGTTCCCTCTTGTAGCTATTAGTATTATTTTTTCCTTGCATTCGGTGTCGATAGACCGATCAGTTCTCGTATAATGAAACGTGTTTGCATAGAAAAGGTACAAGCCTCGTTTCAATGCCTTTTTCCAGCAGATTCGCTTTCGTCCGCTGTACCAGACGCTTTCGCGAGCAACCGGTGTGTCCATCGTGGATCTGGGAAACAATCTGAATATTTATTCGCGATCTCTTAACATAAATCTCGGTTTACCACCTACACTATAATACCTTGTCACACTCGTGGTACTAATTATGTGTTATGATTCAATAAGAGTAGATTTTATTCGTAACAAAGTTTAATTTCAACTCTGTCTTTAGCTATTGTTCTATGGACATGTTCTGTGAACATTTTTGAACATTTCTGTATAGAAATTTTGTATAGAGCGAGATGTAAATGGTAGTACGATCGGAGAAGAGATGACTTTACCGATTTCTAATTAGTCAAAGACAGTAATCTTTAAGCACTATACTAAATTGAATCAATATTAACACATAAAATGTTTAATATCAAAAATAAATCACACAATAAAGGAAATATTATTTTCTCAAATTCTCTTTTTTCTCAATTTCTTCAAATCAAAAATCGTCAAAAAAAGAAATAATAATACAATTAATTATTGATTATCAATAAAGATTGATATTTGAGCTAAATATGTCAATCTCAGACTACCCTGAGAAATCGCCAACTGAAGGAAAGTCAGGTTCAAAGTAGTAAGGTGCGATGCATATTTTTACATTGCTCCTTTCGGCTCGCGTACTTTTATTAGAGGCAAAACCAGCTTGTGATTAAAGGAGGTTGGTTTTTTACGCTCCAAGCCAACCCCTGCTCGTTACGTTACGAGTTTATCGCTGCATGGTGTTCTCGAGCTCGTGAGTTACGCGTAATCGGTCACAAAGTCGATACACTCGAGGTTCTAATGGTAATTACCTTGGTAAGTCGTGTTGCGGCTTATGCAGGGATTCCCTTTCCTTGCCTCTGGTCTTTTTTTCTTCTGTCGCGTGGAAGGATAACATCTACCGCGGTCTAATCGCGTTTTTAATTTCATAAATGTTCAACTATACAACCAAACTGGCCGACTAAATGGTGTATACGAAGCTATAAGCAAGCTCGACTTAAATTTTTCAATAATATAATGCACCAGTTTTTCAAATATATAATAATTGTAAACGAATGGAACAAAAGTTTCAATGATATTTTCATTATTCTTCTCTTCTGTTAATGTCTCTACGCGCAGTCTGAATACCTCTCAGATTTTTATTCTTCATCATTTATTAGAATTTTTAAGTCCTCTTTTTTTGTTTTCTGCCATTTAATAGTTTTTTTATATTCTTTTGATTTACAGATCTTTTATAACTGAAATACTTTCTTCTGCAAATTTTGGTTGTTGTTTAATTGTTTATTAAAATTTTCAAGTCTTCCTTTCTGTTTCTTCCATTTTCAGATAAACCTTATTAAGCAGAAATTACGTATTACATATCAGAGATCGAAAATACAATATTTGTTTTGTAATCTCGAAACATCAATATTCATTACATCGCGTCATACTTGCTAAAATACAATAATTTAATATTTGTATAATATATCCATTCGATTTACATCACATTATCCTCACTAATAAAGCGCTATTAGCCTTCAAATGATATCGTTGAATTATATCTGAATATAGCTTGAACATAAATTAACGTTGTTGTAGGATATTTAACCCTTCGTTAGCACGCGAAATTTTATCCATGAATTTCTTTCTTGAGAAGAATTTTCATTTTTATTAAAAAATATTTGAAACGTTTGGCTTAACGAATAATTGTATAATATATCCAGATGACGCTGGTAAGCGTTTAAAAGTCTTTCTAGATTTTTTGAAAGCCTAGGATGATAAAAAACATCAAGTTTATATATCAATGTCGCAATTTGTTTGCATAATATGAAAGAATTTGTTAGCTTATGAATAATTTTAATTTTTATATACAGGGTGGTTGGTAACTGGTGGTACAAGCGGAATGGGGCTGATTCCACGCGAAAAAAGAAGTCGAAAATATAAAATAAAAATGTTTCGTTTGAGGCTTTGTTTTCGAGAAAATCGACTTTGAATTTTCGCTCGGTACGCGTGCGGTACGCTATAACGGATCTCACTGTAGATCGTTGTCTCGATGGAAAAATTAAAAAAAAATGTTTATTCTATATTTTCGACTTCTTTTTTCGCGTAGTATCACCCCCTTTCCGCTTGTACCACCAGTTACCAACCACCCTGTATATTCTATAATTTACATGTTAAAACAAAGGCTCTAGAATTAAATAATTTAGTCCAATCACTTCTTTGGTGTTTACAGTCCAATGACATCACTGATGGTTAAATTATTACCAATGTATCAAAAATTCACGAGACCATGCAATATACAGAGATAAGACGCCAGCTTGATCAATAGATGCAACGAATTTTTAGAAACAAAGATCGAATAACTCTCCGCAATGTTTTATTATTTCAAATAGAAATCCTATGGTGACAATAGGTACATCTCATTGTCGTGTCAGAATACACATTAGGGGAATTGGACGAAGAGAAACGGGGCATTAACAGACGCGCGTTAATTTCGATGAAACTCGGCAACGTCCTATTGTAACCCTAACCCAGATTCGATACCGAACTTGGCCATTTGTTTCTATACCGACATCACGTTTTTTAAAGCATCCATGGAGATTCGTCTAAACTTCTCCGTGAAATCTAGATCGTCGGATAAAAAAAAGCACACTCAGGATGAAAAACAAAATACACGCGAATGCTTAAAAAGCACAGTTTGGAACGAAACTGGTCGAGAGAAAGTAGGATAAAAAAACGCGGAGAGAGAGAGAGAGAGAGGAAAATCACACAGCGAGAATAGGGAGAGATAATCGAGAAGAGGGCAAAGCTGGAGCGCAAAATTAACCCTATCTGGCATCAAGGTTCATGCAACAGGCTGCCCCCACGGTCTCGAATTGTTTACTTGGAAAAGGACTCGTGTGTGAACCTGCGTGCAACAAGAGAAAAAAGGGGAAAAATAGAGGTGAAGGGTTGTCAAGGTACTTTTCGGAATGTCGTTTGCAATAATTTACGATAATGTCGGATAATTTCCTTTTAGATAACTATCGTTGTTCAATCTTGCGTCAACTGGCCCACCGTATGCTCTCTCGATCCCTAGAGACCACGCGTTCTAGTTCCTCTCTAACATTTTTGTCCCATCATTCGCTTTGTTTCTCCTTTTCCTCCCTTTTCTTTTCTTTTAGCTTTCAGTCGCTTTATGCTTTAGTTGGTGATAGAAAGAAGTTTAGTTTTCACGATGAAATGCCAGTGGGTAAATGCTACCAGGACAGTTCGGAACTGTCCCATTGATCCGCGCACATGCTAACCTCCTGACCACACGCGAAGCCGTCACGCTAACCATCACGAGAAAATGGATTCGATCTTTCTATTTCGTTAAAAGATCGGCCGTCCCCAGGCAATGCGACTGAATACTTGCATCGTCACACATTATCTTTTTGTTATCGCGATGCGTGTTCTCGATAGTACGATTGTTACGTAGTCGTGGTTAATGAAAAGTCAAAACTGGTTTGCTTGTTTATAACGCAGTTCACCAATGGGATATTATAAGGTTTGGACACTTATTTATAATTTATTAGCGAATGATATGAGGCAATTATATTATAGTTTTATAATTAACTAGATAAGTCACGGGATATGTACTATACTTAGAATAGCCAGAAATAAATATTGCAGCAAGGGAAACTAGATTGTGCTAGTAGTAAGTTTACAAAATTTTACTACAGACCTATTTTATTAAAGTTTACGTTTAAAATCAATAAGTGGCCAATGCTTATGAGTAGGAGTATATGTACCTATTTCGTGTATACTTTACTCGTCATTATTCTCTCTCTCTCTCTCTTTCTCATTCACTCTCACGTTGTCTACACAAACAAAACGAATACGAACGACGAATAAAGCTATTTCGAGAAGCAGGATAATCGTTTCCTTCGAAACCACTCGGCCATCGTGAACGACGTCTGTTACCATAAATTTCCACTCTGGTACATTAAAATTCCACGATTAGAGGAAACACTTCTGGCGGTACTCGAGACTGCTGAGGCTAGTCCAGCGCGGCGGCGCGTTCTCCGCATTGCACGCGTCGACGCGTTCATTCTCGCGAGCTCGAGGGCTCATTTTTCCCCGTTGCGCATTCGGCGCACGTGGCGTGTGCAGCTTTCTGCATATGCAACATTAGCGAGTGCGACACGAGTATCGCCACGCAATGCAGTGGCAACCCTGTTGTAGTCACGTAAACGTGGCTTCTTAATGTGACTGCGCACGAATCCAGACAAGCTGCACAAAATATGAAAAGAAGAAAGTAGAAAAAAAATAGCAGGGTGGTAAAAAGAAGAGAGGAGAACGGAGGAAATGGAACGAAAAGAATAAAGTAGGAAAATAAGGAAAAAGCCCAAGGAAAGTACCGCGTTGAATTTTCAACTCGAATATCCTCCCGCTTTAACCACCCTGAACGTTCTCCGTTTCCCTTCCGTGGAGTTTCTCTCGGTTTATTTTAGAATTTTTTGCGAATTACCACGGAGATATTAATTCCAAACGACCATCACCGTAACGCGAAACTGCTTCTTAACGCGAAACATCGCACGGGAAACTCACGAACATCGAAACATTTTTCCATATATCAGGTGATTATGTAATTTTGTCTCTTATTCTGATCGTTTTACGTTGGAAATAAAATCAGTCAATAACTGGGAACATTTATAATTAGCAATTAAACGGCTTACGGATTAATCAGCCGTGAAAAATTTTCTCTTTTCCTCTTATTATAACAAGCAATTACACACAGGGAAAGATAATCCTACATAAAATAAAGTTTCAGGAGCATATTGACACACTCACAGGATTCAATCAGTGAAAAATATGAACGATCTAACATTTTCTATCATAACCCGCATCTTACTCATTTCGTCGCCAACACGCTTAATTTTTTTCATAGATTCAATTGTCGCTCCACGAGCGCTCGTCTGGAAACGTCACGATAAGCTAATCGATGCGACTTCGACGTCCATTATGATTTTCCGCTTCGTTATACCGGTTAACGATTTCGATTTGAAAAATTGGACCAGCCACAAAATATCATAGACGTATCTGCTGATTTATCATTTTCTAGTGGCTTGCTATAATCGACGGTTTAGAGCCTTGTGGTAATTAAGATGGTTGAAGGTTGTTAGCCGTTCCGCCGAGGTAGTTAGCCAGTGGCGAAAGATTAATCTTGGTTAAGTGTTAAATTGGCGAATTGTGCTCGTCGGTTCTAACGACAGCGCGATTTGTGTAACGAGGCTGGTAACGTAATCGCGGTGCCGCGTTGCGCAATATTTCTTCGATGTTATCGCGAAGTCGGTTTCCTTTTTAAAACGTTCACGGGAAACGTCTACTTTTATTAATTAATTGCTGCGTTAAATCGTAATAATTCACCATTAGCGGTAGTGTGATCCGCGTTTCCGTCATTATCGTCTCGAGAATTTCGAACGCGCCACTGATTCTTTGTCCCCCGCGGAATTAATTCCCCCCGTAATCTCCGATCAATCTTTTTCATATCTTTGTTACCTTCTAGAGAAAGGAACATATGAGAAACAATAGAATTGAAAAGAATCTGCATTGAATTTTATTCTCGTACTCGGTTCACTGTTACGTCACGCGCTGTTTTAATTGCTTCTCATATGTAGATTTACTTTTTATAATATTTTACTTATTTTACTGGAACGTATAAAACTGTCACGAGAGAAGGATTGAAAGATTGAAATGATAAACGTTGTACGTATTAAGTGGTTTGAAATAAAGGTGTTCATTATGTATAAAAATGTCTTTGTAGATTCAGAGGGAAAATATATAGCGAAAACGTCACAACGAGCTATTTAAATTAAGTCTACAGATATTATTATCTTCTTCAGTCGCAATAATTAATACAATTTCTACAATTGTTGCTAATAACCAAGAAACAATAATAATATAAGTTTCGTTTCATCGTTCTCGTCGATTTCTTATCAAAGATAAATCATAGTTATTCTTTTTACTATTCGTTATTTATAAGGATTCATATCAATTATCACTTATAAGAAATGAATTTCGAGTAAACGATAAGATATCGTGGAAAATAAGAAGGTTCATTCCGTGTTCGTGGAGTCGTGGCAGCGATCAGGTTCGATAGAACGTCCCTCGGTGTATTTATAGTGGGCCGTGTGGAATGGCTGCACGAGTCGAGCAATGTGCACACTGTCCGTAGGAATCGCGGCGCGGAGGAGGGCATGCGATCGCATGCTTTGACAGAGACACGGCAGGTGAGCCGTGAAAATGGAGCTTTCAATCACATTACCAATACCGAGGTTTCACCCGTTCAGTTCCGTTGGCTTGTCACGTTAATTAGCATCGAACATTGCGATAACATGATGTTACAGAGACCTAAATCAATCGAACACGTCATACTTCCCAAGAAATGTTCAACTTGTTCTTTCAACTTTTAACATAAACTTCTAATAAGCTGTCGATGTATGTCTTTTTTGTGTTTATTGATGGTTGATGGTAATATTATTAATTTTAAAATTATAATAAAATCGTATAATATATCTAAAAATATAATTTATATTCTAAATTTATTATTATTATATTCGAAATTCAATGAAGAACGATATTGCTCAATCACTCGGCTCTTAGTATTCTAAAAATTAAATCTTTTATACGGTTCTTCTCCGATTTCCCCAAAGATTCCACATCCCGCTCTAAGGGAAATATTTCCCTTGGAAATTTCTTGGTCACGTGACTCCCCTTATCCATGAAATTTGAAATTCCATCGAGAGAAGGAAAACGACGCATTGTAACGCGGCACGCGTACGAAGTTACAGCACGTTCGAGTTGAAAGTGCACCGCTGGGTACGTGGGATTTATGTTGGACAAAGCTGTGCACGTTTCGATCTGCGAAAACGTTTCCCATCGTTCTTAAACGTCGCACGGTATGTGAAAATGTCTATTTAATCGTACAAATGTTATGGATCGCTGTACAGACTAGTATCGCTTAAAGTTACTATATTTATTTTGCCACGTAGCATCATTCTCATACGAGGATCTTTAAGGATTTAAATTCTTTAAAAAAGACACAAAATTAGGTCATGGATGATGATGAAAATCATGATCTTTTCTCGATTAAACAGTCGTTCTCAAACGTTATGTGCATGGAAAATGCTGTAAGGGGAAGTTTTAACATAATCCGCGATAGAAGAGCGCGCCTGATCGAGTCAGCGTCTTCAGACAGTGGCACCGGAAGCGTGGTAGGACGAGCGTGCACTGGCCGGAGGCGAAGTCGGCCTAGATGCATCGGTTCCGAGTGAAACGGCACGTGAAACGGGAAGTGCGTCTCGATGTGGTGGCGGGGGCAGCTTGCATCGATAAAACGGAACTGAGGGTCCCTCGGTGCGGCCTCGGTGCACGTGCTCGCGAGATGCACCGGAAATACGCCACCAGGAATTCTTTTCAACTCGACGGAGGTGTTTGATTTGGGAATTCGACGGACCGTGCTTGATCAATCGACGAATTTATTATCCACCGTGTGTTGTTCGCCATCAAACGAAACCTTGCTTCGGGTAATCGCTGCGTTTGACATTTGAAATCAGCTTTGAGCTTGGGGAGAGTTTAGAGAAACGATTTATTCGCCTGTTTATCCTCTCTTGTGTGATTAACACTTGGCAATTAGGTGGTCTTTGAAGGAGAAATTTCTTTGGTGTACAAATTTTCGTAATGGCGAATTGATTTATTTTTTACAATCTCTCTTGAGATATTACCGTCGGTGACATTTCTTAGCTTTTCTTTGATTTTATTGTCCTGAATTCTACAAGTTAACGTTTACGTGTCGGAACATTTATATAAATTTTCTTTAAGTGCCACCTATGCAGAAATTCCGCGAATATCCCAATAGCTAATTCATGACATCAAATATCAAACTTCTACCAATTTTCTTATACCGCTTCTTAACACTCACTACACATATAACGTTGTTTTCCTTTCATGCAATTTCTTAACAACTAAACTTTGAACTAAATTCAACACCTGGATCCTCGCTTACAATTGTATTTCTTGCTCAACTGCCTCCACAAAAATCTGAATTTCCATAGCGATTTATTAATCCCACATCCCCTCTATGTATCCCTAATTTGTCTTCCATTCCTGTAACCATCGTCAGCACATCCCTTATACGTTCATACTCTGCCCATAATCAGCATACAAAGTGTTTCTTTGCAGAAGCGCATCTCCGTAACAGCCGCAGCATCCATTTTAATCCTGCGAAGCAGGTAGAGCCCAACATCGGCTTCGGTGTAGTTAGGTCTCGTTCAATATTTACAAACGGCAGCTTTATTCGTCTCCGGCGTGGGCGCGCGGGTGCTCACGGGACACCTGAGCCGTGTCGTTTCCACCTACGGTGCACAGACCGTGCATGGCGTATACGTTGGCGCACCTGAGTACACCAAGAGGTCAGGCATGCCCCTTTCCGCGGACTCGCCCGGTGAAATATCACCACTGCAGTCGCCGCAGCGACTGTGTTGTTCTTCGTTCTCGAAGGGCTGCGTGTCCTATTGCCAGTAGCCAAGGAAAACTCGCGTATATCGCGCCAGAGGGATGCTTGACCATCGACCGGATGCTACCCAACGCTTTACGACCCTCTTTGCGCGCTTTACTGCGTGCCCTTTCGCCTGACCCTTTTTCTTTTTTCTTCTCGCTCGCTCATACGCTTCTTTCTTTGTGGCTTCGTTGTTGTGTATAGGACGTTAGAAAAATTGCTGATGCTTGTGAATCGTGATGCTAGATTTGTCGTTAAAACAATGAAGAAGTTTATGTGAATATATGATACTTTAAATGGATGGTAAATTTTTTAATGAAAAATAAAACGAGCAGGCATAAAACCAACAGAATAATCAATAATTAAAAAAAACTTAATATTAGATAGTTAGCAGAAGCGTATGTTGATCTCTAGATTAAATGAAAAACGAGTATCAGGAGAGCAAAGAGTAAATGAAAATTGATTATAAGAGAAGATAGTTTGAAATTTTTCGAATGACTTTCTTTATAAAAGACAAAAAACTGTGACTTATCGCGTTTTTTCTCGTAATTTCGTTCTCGTATCTGTAATCTCCGTAATTTGTCTCGGCATGAGATGTATGAAGAATGAGCAAGTTACAGAGAAAGTGAGCTGGTTCGTAACACGAAAAATAGGCCTCAAACGACATTTTGTTGTCACAGAAACTTCCGTCATTATTTTAATGTTTAGAATCACATCTTATAAATATTGCCCAGCTTTATCAAACACCTTGTACTTTTTCTACCTTTTCCTTTTAAGGAATGCTACATTTTCTCGACGATTGTTTGTTTCCCCTGGGAAGAAGGATACGTTTCTCTTAAAACGGCTTGACTTTTATCGCGCCTAGTGTTATCCTAATTTAGCCAACTGGATGCGTCCTGTTTTTTATTATTTCGTCGTGCCGCAACTCGTTTCGAACAGGGAAGACTGTGTTTAATTATAAATCGATTTTGGAGAATTTGCTGGATCACGCTACGTCTGATTACTTCTGGCAATGAGTTGAGAGTGGTCCTGGGTTTAATGGACGCAGCTGCAAAATGATCGTAGACGAGTCAGGTCTAGATAGGTTGATATAAAGTTTTTACGATGTTCTTATTTCTGGAGGGTTATAAAAACGAAGCTAGGAATGGTTGCTGCAATATCGTTTAAAAATCGCGAAGGAATTTTACTTGTTCAGTATTCTCAGTATTTCTGACTTTTATGGAAAACAATGGGATTGTACGTGTAAGATAGATATATACGAATTGAAAGGAACATATCAGTATGATTTTACCAAAGGAGGTTTTGCAGCTTTAAATTTTCTGTAAATGCATGAGTGTCTAATAATAGTATAATAACGTAACAATTGCAGCAATACGTCAACAGAAATGAAGAAAAGACTAACGCGTAGCGATGCAGTAGAATACACGCGTCCTAGTCAGCCACCCTTCGTGAGAACTCCACATAATATACACTTTACGGCATCGCGATACATTCGACCAACAATTTCAGAACTTTCAATGCAAACAAGTCAGGAAATTTCTTCGAAAGAAACAAAGTTACGAATATTTGTAAGTTTATGTATACACCAGGCTTCTTGTGTTTTCCATATTTTATCGTTGAAAACTGTAGAAGAAGTAACTTGTACATTAACAATATCGCTTTAACAGCGCCAATAAAACACAGATGGTTAAAATTATTTATCGAACAACGACGAAAGAATTTTTGCAAGGAATTCATTCATCAACGAGGCTCGTTAATAAAGAGGCCCATGATCGATGATGACGTATTTGTTGCGAAAGGATGACCGTAAAGGCCCTGGCTGTGTCGCGCGGCTGTGAACGAAGAATTATATTTAAAACGTTCGATAGAATCACCATGCCGGCGGGGTAATCGTTAATTGATGCGCGAAAATTCAACGATGCTTCGTCCCGATCGTCGTCGACGCGAGCCGATCCTTCTCGCCGACTGGGTTTCATAATACTAGACGCGATTCGTGGCGTGCCGCGTAATCCTCTAAGATAATTTGCATCGTGCACGCCTCAAAAGATTTCACTTTCTTCCGTGGATCGTTGAAAACGACACGCTCTCATTAGCGCGCCTGATAGAAAAATATTCATCAGAGAATTTCACTCGTGGTATTCGATCGTTTTCTGCTCCATTTTCTCATTTTAATCATTCTATTAAGCGTTCAAAGGAGCACGGATTACTCCATACGAAATTGAGTTTCCTTTACACCATTACTATATATCGTAATTCTTTTAGCTTTCAATTGTTTCACGTGGAGATCGATATCAAAGATTATTATCAGTTGCATAGAAGCTTTTTATGATAAACGTTCATATACTGTTACGAACCACTGTACTTAATCAAAAATATTTTTTGTTCGATAATAAGTCAAGATATAAATTACATTTCGTAGTATCCATTTCGTCGTGTTATGTCTGAGTCCTGATTACTACAATGCATGGTTACTTAAAAAGCCAAAAAATTCGACAACGGTCGCTTTTGTTACGAGCCACTTGCTTCGTTTGTCGATTCGTAAATAAAATATGAGTTTAATTCTTGGCAATCAGTCTCCCTTTCCTATTCTCGTTCTATGTGTATCCAAGTGACAAATCGTTTCCTTCATTGGATGATTCAATTTGTTCCTGACGTGATTGATTGAAGACGGCTTTGAAAAATGAGCCAGGCCTAGTGCCACTCTAAACATCATACGAAAACAAGTGCTTCGACCGATCGATACAAGATCCATTCATTCACTGGTAGCTTAACCTATAATCAGCTTAACAAAAAAAAAAAAAAAAAGAAAAGAAAAAGTAGGAAAAACAAACCAGGAAAGAACGAGGAAGAAACTTAAAAATATTCTTCGTACACAATATTTGCTATTAATCTTCATCAAAGCTTAGCTTAAAAAGTCTAAACAGGAGAATGATGAATGGCAAAAATTCTCAAGTGGTACGGAAATCGATAAAAATCAAAGAGTGTCGTTTTCCCGCGAATTTCTTTCATCCTTTTAACGCGATTAAATGGAAAAGGAGCGATTATCTCGAAACAATCGTGCCGTTTGCCCCTTGCGCTCTTAGTGCAGCAGTATAGTCGGCTATAGTAGCGACGTTAGAGCGGCTCGAAGTCACGAGAATCGGTGGAAAGAGAGCTGCTGAATGAAGCCGGCTTCAGGGGGTGTTCCTGCAGTATTGATCGCCCCACCCTCGCACCACGGGGTACATGGTATCCCTCCTTTCGTTTTCCTCAGCCCCCGCTACTGTCACCCACTCCATCGCCCACTATGACTTTATCTTTCTCTCTTTCGCTCTTAATCTACTCTTCTTCGTTCTTCCTGTATCGTTTACTCTTTCTCCTTTCAACATACTGTATCCTACGTAGTCTTCTTCTCTGTCGCGTTTTCACAGTGTCTTCTCTCTTCTTCTCTAACTCTTCCCGCGCTACCATTTCCTCCACCTGGCTGTTTCATCGTTTTGTCGCTCCCTCCTTCGTTTCTCCCCTCCTCAGCCTTTTTCCACCGTTTCACAGATACCTTCCGTACTCTCAGCCCTCTCTATCCCTCCGCTTACAACCCCTAGGAACGTCCAGGGGTAACTTGCACCGCGGCCAACCCCCGCCGGCAAACAAGCTACCCCTTCAGCTCAGTGTCAAGGTTGGGTCAAGCTTGACTCGCTGACGAGGGTAGAAACTGGTTTGATTGCTGTCTCGGCATGAATAACCGCGCGTCGACGAGCTTATTTGGGAAATTGCTCGGTTTCCTGGGTATTATGGTGGCCGGTATGTGAGGGGGGTGGAGCGATCGGGTGGCTGTGGCCTGTTAGGTAGGACACAGGTGTAGGTTGTGTGAGCTGTTGGAATTGTAACACTGCCGGCTGAACAATGTTGCGGTCGGTTGGCCGGTATTCGGTAATTGCCGGTTTTCATTGAAATCGACCTACCCTGCGGGATTATTCGTGGAGTCGGGTGTACAGGTCAGAGGTTAAAATTTGCTCTGGGAAAGGGGAGAACGTCGATATTTCCGTTCCTCTTGCAGAGAAGAGATAACGTCAAGTTACGATGATGGATCGCATGAAATCGAGTCGAGTGTTGTGAGTTCTTATGAGATATGAAAATAGGCAAATATTGTTTGGGATTGGAACGATGTAACTTTTGGCTACAGATGTGTTCGATTTCAGTTCGATCATTAGTTATATATTTTATGAAAAATTATTGGTTCAATTTAATAGATGCTTCATTATTCACGTTTAAATTCGTTGTTTTTAAAAATGAAACATTGAACGAAGAAGTGTAACTCTACGTGTTTCATTTATTTTCGCATGTAGAAATGATCGCACGTAGGATGATCTTTTGTAGATCTTCGCTCGTATTCAGTTCATTCGCTTCAAACTTGAGCGTGTTTATAGTCTATACTATCATATTATCGTGTACATTCTTGAAAGAAAAATCCATTTGGAAACCGTTTAAAATCGAATATGAAATATTGAGGTAATAAAATGCTATTGTAACTGTGAGTGTCAAGATGGTAGGCTATTTCTTTCAAGTTTTATTCACAAATTTACATCAGAGAAGTTATATCCGGCGAGCCAAAGCAAATTCTCCGAACGGAACGATTTTTCAAACTGAAAAAACATTTGCCCCATAATATTACTTTCATCCTGCCTCGAGACCGACTTTAATAACAGAGCTAATCAAATAACTATAGCTCCGATTTATGAAGCGCCACACAGTAGATTTAAACAGCCAAGTTTCCACCGTTCCATTTTCGAGCTGGTGAGAATTCGTGTAATTCGCGCGAGCGAGTGGTAAAAGGGGCGGTAGCGGAGAATCGTCGTCTCTTGAGGATGATTTCTTCCGGAGAACATCGTGGCCCTCCTGTAACAACGAGAAAACGTACATTTAACAATGGAAGTATCTACTAAACGCGACAAAATGATAAATTTCGGACTTTTTATTTTCGTAAATGTTAGTATATTACCGTATTTTGCTAATATATTATTTCCTTGATAAACGAATTATTATTCATGATAATATTAGGTTGTCCGAAAAGTTTCTTTCCTTTCATAAGGTGATAATAGATGATCAACAATTTCTGTTTTATATCATTTTATTGAATTAGGTATGATCCATTTCGTTCTATTTCTATTACTATGTTCGTGCATAATTCAATAAACTAATATAAAGCAAAAAACATTATGCGTTTATTATTTCCTTATAAAACGAAAGAAACATTTTGGACAACCTAATATACAGGGTGGTTGGTAACTGGTGGTACAAGCGGAAAGGGGGTGATTCTACGCGAAAAAAGAAGTCGAAAATATAGAATAAAAATTTTTCGTTTGAGGCTTTGTTTTCGAGAAAATCGACTTTGAATTTTCGCTCGGTACGCGTGCAGTACGTTATAACGGATCTCACTGTAGATCGTTGTCTCGATGGGAAAATTAAAAAAGAAAAAAAAATAAAAAAAAAATTTTTATTCTATATTTTCAACTTCTTTTTTCGCGTAGAATCACCCCCTTTCCACTTGTACCACTAGTTACCAACCACCTTGTATATTCACATATTGTGTCCATATATGTATTCGTAATAATATATATCCATTGATTATTATATATAGCAATAATATGTCTCTAGTTAGTAATTAGCTATTAGACTTCAGAATTTACTAATTCTTTACTAATTACGTATCTAATAATCTGTAACTTGGGAATTGCAAAAAATTTCACTAACAATTTTAGCTCAATAATTGTGAAAGGAAGTCTTCATAACATAAACGCTAAATGTCTTCGACTTAATGGAACGGTAACGGAATCGTTCCGTGTCCGAGCGGTTAATATAAACCAACCTTAATGCGAATCGATCGTTGCCGGTCGGTAGTATGAATTAAACACCGCGGCCAGTCGATTCTCTCGCTCGTTGGCCAACGATCGATCCGCGACGAAGCACCGGCTTTGCATAGGTATGCATTTACCGCGAACCGGATGACTCCGAAATTTCTTCCGCCGGTAACAGGAGGCTTCCTAACGCTATTAGAACGTTAGCCGCGCGCTGGTAATGCCGCGGTTGTTCTAGAAAATCGACTTGTCACGGGGTGTCGAAGCTCTCCACCACCTCCTTCCTCCCTAGATTAATATTCTACGTGGAGCTTCGAATTTCTGTTCAATTTCGTTGATCCCTCTATCTAATCTGTCATTTATGCCAGAAACCTCGGCAAGTTTCCCCGATACTTTTATCTTTCCTCTGCGACTCTCGCCTTTCATACTGTTCTAGATATTAAAAGGTTGTACTCTTATATTAAGTATAATTTCTTATAAATTATATTTTCTTATAATTGGAATTAAACACTTATACTATATCAATATATACTAATCAATATATATACTATATCAATATATATACTATATCAATATGCATATGGATAATTATTAAAGATAAAAATGAAAAAGAATTCTTTCGTTTAGATTATATATTGTGCAAAGCATATAATCGAATTATTATCACAATTATAACTTATGTTACAATTCATGATGATATAGTTCATGAGACTTGATCTTGCGTGTATCTGTGTATTACGAGCATTTTTGTAAAAGAACAATAGTCTTGCAAATATTTCGAAAAATTGTATATCCTTTAAAATTGACTGATCATTTTCTAACCATTACAAACTAGGGAAAATATCGTAAAGTTTGCCGTATTAGTCTTCCTTTGATTCTAAGAAACGTTTGAAATGGTGGATAGAAAATGCGATGTGCGATAAGACGGCGTGAAGAACAAGGTACTCGTACATGAGAAAAATAGAACGAGAAATACGTGCACGTGAACAGTAAAGAGCACTACGTCGAAGGAATACATGAAAAATTGGAACAGTTTTGTCGCGGAAAAATAATTTCGAGTCCGAGTCGTGAGATAAAATTGTAACGTCGTTCGATTATGATTTAGTACAAGTGTAATTTAATTACACTTTCGATTCTATTAGTATCTCACTATTAAATATCGTGTTTAATTTTTTCTCGATTTTCATTTACAAAGTTTCAATTTGTCTGTGAGTTTCCTTACAATTTTGAAGAACCTACTTTGAACATCGATTTGCTAGGAATCGATCGAGTAAATAATTCTTTGATATTTCAACTTCAATCCAGTGGACATCGATGTGTAGCAAATATTGGCGATTCGTTAGTTATATATAGATGTACATGGCTATACGAGGCATGCAAGTTCTTAACATTGTGAACTTCTTATTTGATTTGACCCTTTAAGCAGCCGAAGGCGGAATTACCTCGTATTCTTTTTCCACTTATCTTCATTGGCAAGCACCAGGTGAAGTTGGAGATTTCGTTCGTTTCGTAATAAAGACCAGTTATTATAGACAGGTCATGGACACAATCGCTCTTTCGTACGATTTTATTTTTAATTCCGCTATAGAGATAAAGAGGACATTATTTAGGTCAAGTTATCTTTTATTATTTTTTTAAAATATAGAAAAACACTTATTTATATATATATATATATATGAAGGAAGGACGAAACCTAGAAAAGAGAAGAATAGAGGAGTGTGGAGAAAATGATGAGAAAGAAGAGAAGCAGAAGAGGAAGATTTAGAAACATGAGAACGAAGGAAGAGTGGAAGGAAAGAAAGCGTAGAAAAGGGTGAAATTGATACTGCAGCACAGATTAAAGTCACTGTAACCTCATACTTAAAGTAGTTCGCGCCATTAGTCGTCCTTTCTTGACGTTTACCATAAATTTATCCTGTTAGTGTTCTAGGAATAAAAGAAAAGCTCTAAGTATAGGGTATATAGTTCAACTTTGAATAATATAGATTTGGGCTAGCTTGGCTGTTTAAAATAAAATTAATATACCTAAATGCAACAAAGTTACTAATACTTCAGGCTATTCCGAAAGTTATATTTAGCTTAACTTTCTTATGTTCTAATCTTGTATTATCGTATATCCTAAACAACGATGAGTATATAATTAAACAACGTTAAAGGATTATAAAATTATTGGAGAATTAAACGAGGTGTTCACCATAGTTTCGTTATATCGTTTGCGAATATCTCGATTGTCCTCTCGGAATTATTTAATATCAATTTTATGTTTTCACGAAATAACCGCGAAGAGTTATTCGATGCAGAAAAACATTAATTCAATATTCGGTCGAGCGTCATACGTCAAGAGTTTCGATGTTCTCCGTAATGTATGCCGTCATAAAATATGAAACCTAATGGAAATACGACGATATCTTATAAAGCATAAAACGACATAACTCCGCATAAAATATTCAAATAGGAACGTTTAATAGATCATTATAAAATATTATTAGGGACACCGTTCTACTGTATTCGAAAGCATCGATACTACGATTCAACCAATATGGTTCGATACTTGCCCCGAAACGTTGTTTCGAAATTCGATATCCGTCATTACGTATTCCGCCATAAAACGTGACACGTAATAGAAATAAGGCAATACGTTATAAAAGATGAAATGTTAGATAAAACGAAAACGTGACTCTCGGCGGGGAAATTTTTATATTATATTCTTTTTCTACCCTATCATGAACTACGTATTTTGTACGAACGTATGAAGCATTGTTTTGCATGTTCCATGATATCGGTTAATATGATTTTAAAATATATGATACTGCTGCAATGCTGAGGCACTTGAATAACAAAATCTTTTAATAGAAAATTACAAAATATTGGATTTTGTATTAAATGAAAATACGGATTTCATGCAACGTTGCTTGTTAATGGCATTTGATATTCCATGCACAATAAAAAGAACGTAACGATCTCGTTTTTGTTTCTCTTTTTCATGGAAAGAAACAAAAGAAAGAGAATATTGGGAGAAATCAGATTTTCCTGGAAAATATCGCTTCAAACAGATTGAACGAGGAACCGTGTCCTTTACGAATTTACAAAGAACTTTACAAATTTACGAGAAAGACTCAAAAATTGTTGACTAGGATAGATTTACGTCAGTAACATTCTTCCCCGCTGTAACATATTTAGCTAATACAAAATACGAACAATACGAACAATAAGAGAAAACGGCAATATTTTACGAAAGTTGAAACGGTGTCGCGGAAGTTGTTCTCCGATTGTGGAAACGCCGCCAAGAAGGACGATCGGTCACGAGGGAGAAATTTCAACAGGGGCGTGCAAATCGCTAGCGACGAGTGGGCGGCTTTGCATGAGGCGTAACACCACGAACAAGGGGGAACTTTCAAATTTCTTCCTGCGATAATGGCTGGTTTCCTGTCGGGATTATGACATCGCCACGCTATGGAATATTCGACCCCCCGTTGCCCTCGCATCACGTGCAGATTTTATCGGTTTAACCGACAGCGATAAGGGTATTTCTCCCGCCATGAATTCCGTTGTTTCATTAGTCACGCATTAATAGCAATCGGTGTAAGGTCGTCTCATGGTCGCTCGATGGTAGCTCGTTCTACGTCGAAGCAGACATCGATGATTTTCTCAAATTAATTTTCTAAAAACGATTCTTCTCCTATACGGTCGAATCTCGGTAACTCGAATCTCAAGCGAAGGGAAGAATTAAAATTTTTCGAATTATAGACGTTATGCGTTATCGAATTTTCCAAGAGAAGTTTAACGAATGGAAACGACATAAAGAGGGTAAAGAGGAAAATGACTTTTTGCAAGGGTTGACATTTTCTGATTTAAGGAGATTCAAAGAAGAATAGATTGTTTGGTTTTCTGGAGCGTCATGTTTGGTACGAAGCACTTTGTAAAATTGGAATTTTGAAATTGTGAATTGGGATTTGTGAGACCACTATAGTACGTATAAGGTTTGGAGAGAAAGCAATTTGGAAATTGAATAGTGAATGATATTTCTTTTGTATAGAAATTCCAAAATTCTATACAATTCCTTACCGTGATAAATTACTTTAACGAATTTCATACAAATAATCATTTTCAGAGTTTATTTTCACTTATTCTCCTTTTTACAAATGTTCCAAAAGCTGTCAGTTTAGTTATACACTACGATACTTTATCTCAGAAGGTTTTAGATCAAAGGACGAGATCGATTTAGTTTGATATTTGAATGGCACACGGGGTGAATATTAGAACGAGAACTTCTTCACGATCTCCTGAGAGGCACGATTCTCGATTAATTTACGACATTCTAGATCGATGCAGTGCTATCTGGGAAATTCAGGTCGCGGCCCTCTTTATCTTCCATCGAGTCGCTTTGGTTATTAGCAATCTTCCCCTAACGAGACACTTGCTAATTGTATTTTCATAATCTTAAAAGTTACTGCTTTGACACCAAGGGATTTTAACGAATCGAGTGGTTCGTTTGGGTCTTTGCTCGATCTTTGCGTTTTGTGATTAATTTATCCACTCATTCTTTAAAGAATCCAAATTTAAGAGAAAACTTTTATTTCTTTATGGTATAGCATATCTTTATCTTATCAATCCGCATAATGGAGGAAACTAGATTTTAACGATACGTGGATTAACGTTAAATTTAGCAATGGATGTGTTTCGTATATAGTGACTTTCGAGTTATAGTCAAATACCACAACCTAAAGGTTAAAATGTATAATCGAATAGAATACGAGTACATGTTAGGAAATTTAAATCAGCATTACCTATCGGTCAATATATTCTGCTCGTACGTTAAATCTTAAAACAGGAAATACATAGCTGTCCACATAGCTACGAAAGATACAGATACGTCATTGTATTTATTATATTAGGTCGTCCGAAAAGTTTCTTTTGTTTTATAAGGAAATAATGGATGCATAACATTTTCCGTTTTATATTATTTTATCGAATTACGTATGATTCATTTTGTTCTATCAAGATAAAGATTACAACGTTTGATAAATTAGGTTTCATGTTTGTATAAAGATGCATCGTTGTAAAAGACGTGTCTGTGAAAGAAAGACACTTTCCGGACAACCTAATAGCATTTACGTTAGCATTACGTAGCATTAACTAATTAGATCCAAATACATTAAACTTCGTATCATTTAGTAATAATTTATAATAAGTACGAAGATGAAATGTAAAACCTGATGAGAGAAGATCTTCATTGGAGGATAAGTGTATATGCTAATGCCTTTTGTAGTTACTATCATCGTAACATTTGTCAGTTTTAACAATTTCTATTTTTCGATGTGTCCATTTCGGGCTGAAAAGTGAGAGAGCTCGAGTACTCGAAACTTTTCTTTTTATGTTTCAAACTCGACCATCGTTTGCCTTGTTTTGTGTCCAGGTCTGACAAAACGGATCGCAAAGGCATGGCCAGCAGTACGGAGGATTACGGGTCGGAATTACAGGAGCTGCAGTGGGGTGGTGGTAGCGGGTCGCACTTCCTGCGCAGCGGCACTCACTTCCTGAGAAGCGGCACCGGTGGTTGCTACGAAGCTGAGGATTTAGAGTCCACCAGCAGGCATCATGGTGGTCAACACAGGGGATATTATAGCCCTCCGGGTACGAGTTACACGATCGTCGAGAGACCACCGAGTGCTCCTCATCACCATTCCTCGCACACCACACCGTATAGGCACAGGGGACACGCCACTGGAGGCTCTGGTGCTATTTCGCCGGAACAGGTGCTTAGGTAGGTTCTCCAATGCTCGTTTTTAGACTTCTTATAACTGATTTGTCTATTAACCTGTTAACCGAGTCTCTTATGCAGAAAGTTCGAAATTAAGCTAACAGAATGATAATTTGATAGAGATATATTCATTTCGACTACGTTGGTATCAGTTTTTGCAAATGTAAGTGTAGTAAAGCATTATAGGAATTTCGTTCTGTTATCCAGGATTTAGAACATAAAAAGTTGGGATTAATGTATTTTATATTGTTTTTAAACAACAAAATGGTTATTTAACGACGGAAAGATTGGGTTATAAATAGCTTTTAGAATGATTTATGTTGATTTGAACAAATGGGATTATTATTAGGAAGTTGCAATGTGGCTATTTTTATTCACTAGATTAGAGGATAGGGTATCGATAGAATATTCTATTATGCGATTAGGAAAGACAACAAAGTTTCTGAATTAATCAGGTAGTCTGCAGACCTTCAGTCCTAGATCACGTTTAATTTAAAATGATGCAATGAACGCTATAGATCGAGTCTTCTTTTTATCTAGTCCACTCACCAGGTAGAAAATTATATTGTTAAAGTTAGCGATTACCAATAAAATTACGATTGTATTATCACAGAACGGTGGTATTAAGGCAGAATTAACGATAGGTTACTAAATTAAATTTAAAAAATTCAGACGAAATTTCACTCAAGATAACCTTTAAAGGTCCCAATTAATTATAAAAAAGTAATATTGAAATTTCATCACAGACTTTTTGGAAATGGTGTGTCCGAGCGTCGACAGGGCGATAGGAGAACGCCAGCGTCTTCGCCAGCGAGTGTCGCCGCTGTTCGAAGCACGCCATCGTCAACGTCCCAGCAGCAACAGCAATCGCAGCAGTCGCAACAATCGCAGCCGAATCCCGCGAATCCTCCGACATCACCGAGCTCTCAGCCATTGAGTTTACAGGAGCTCACCGTAAGGACAATCACCATGACGAGAGATCCACCGGACTCTCACCATGGCTTTGGGATCTGCGTGAAGGGTGGCAAGGACGCAGGTGAGATCCGAAGTACCTTCAGGCTACCTCCATCGCCGTACTTCGCGCCTCAAGATCGAGGTATCTTCCGACAACTGTGACTTTCATTGCCGCTCGTGTCTTGCTGTACGCGCGTCGTGGTGCTCGAGGATTTTGAATTGCGATTCATAGCGAAATCGAATTTTGTTTTAAATGAAATTCATAAAAAAGTTGTGCGATAGATATTTCTTTTGATGCTTCCTTAGCAATATTTTATTTATAAAATGTTAAAAGTAACATTGAATTTCATAATGAAATTTAAATTCATAACGAAATAGCGAAATATTTTTTGTTTCTTTGCACTGTTTGATTTGCTTCTTTGTACTGTTTAATATGTTTCTTTGACATTTTTTTTTTACTTATATTTTGATCATAATATGTAAATAGATACATCTTTAGATAAAAGTTTTAGAAATAACTGAGAAATGTTAAGCAATTGTTAGAGGAATATCATTGGAATTGGCATTTTATGCGACAATAGAAGTACCCAATGCATAAGTTCTATGTATATATTGTAACGTATATGTAGTAAGTATGTATGTTAATACACTAGTAGGTTTGCTATAAAGTGTATAAAGTTTCACGATAAGATTATTTAGAAACGATTGGTCGATACAAAATCGCAATTTATGTCTTCGCACCACGACGGACATTGCCGATTTTCTCTATCGTATTTCTAAGCAGACTTAGCCCTGTCTCGTTGGTAATCGACGTATCATCGACACTCTGTGCTTCCTGTGCTTCAGCACAGCTGTCACGTGTCTTTCATTTTCACCGTTGTCGTTCTCGTGACGAACCTTCCGTTAAGCGAATGAAACAATTTCGTCCATAGCAGCGATGAAAGTAATAAAGTAACTCGCTTCTTTTACGATGTCCTTAAACTCAGTTTTCATTGCACAATTTGAAGTTCGGACTTCAAACTATATTCCTATCTCAACAAACGTATAAAATGAATGTTCTTTGGGAACAGTAACTTGTCCTATTACTTTTATTAATAAAGTTTTTTTATATACGTAATGGACACATTTCCGGTCAGATATATATTTATTAAATTTATATAATAACAATACGCATGTATTTGTATAATAAATATGCGTATTATATACGTATATTTTAAGTATAATTTACGTACTTTTAATACATATTCATTATTTTTATTATATAAATTTATTTATTATATACACGGTCATATATTTATTATATAAATCTCCTGTATTTTAATTCAAAATTAATTTTTCACAAAAATTCCTATAACTGAAAAAATATTCAATATTAACTTATTGTGGTTCAACGGTCAAGCAATAGCATAAAAAAGGCATATTTTTGTATTATGTGACAGTCGTGAAATGTGTTACCAAGATGAAAAGGAATTTAAAAATTAATTTTCTATTCTGCTAAGTTCCACAATGGAAAGTATTAAAATGTAAATGTAGGCAAGTAAATGTGGACAAAACTGTCGTTTGAGAATTATTAAATGAAGTGGCTGTTGGCGATAATGTTCGATTTCAATTCGATTGAAAGACGATCGTCACGGGAACGAGAATCGGAAAACAGGGAATGGCGAGGGAGAGAAAACATGTTTTCGATCATTAAGCGTCATTTCCATTCCAGCTACGGTCTCCGGGGGAAACGAAAGAATGTATTACATTCGGATCGCGTTTCGCCTCGATTTTCTCCCCTCTTCGTGTTGTCGTTATTTTCTTTTTTTTTTTTTATTGCGCGGAAAGAAAGTCACCATTCGTTTTCGCCGACCGATGGACAGTACGATGTTGAAAAGGAAAAGAAAAAATAATTGAAACCGACATGGTCCTCTTATTTTCGTCGACTTTGATTGGCCTATGCTGGAGTTCTCTGGAAAACATAAAAATATTGATTTAGGAGGCAAAATCAGATAATTATTAATTATATCTATTTGAGGGCCGAGTTCGATTTGAAATACGTTTAATTAAGTGGCAAAGAATTAATAGAATTTTCTTCACGACATATAACTTCACTACTTCGTTAATTTTCATTGTTAAAATATATAAAATTAGCAATGGCTGTTCTTTCGAATTAAATGAATATACCAGCAATTATTACTACAATATTTATACTAATGCTACAGTGATTACCACCTGTATAATAACTATAAAATATAGAAGATATTACAACCAATTAAATAAAAATTGTATTTCAAGGGTGACGATCAAATAACCTGAGAATTCTTTCACTGATTAGCAGAAAGCATAATTAGTATACGATAGCAGGCGACCTTAGGGGATCTTAAGGCGCGAATGCGCCTTCCCCGTTTCAAAGTATTTACAACGGGACGACCGTTCGACGGGGTAATTAGCGATACCAGCTAATTGACCAACGATACTGCGAGCGTTTAATGACGCGGCTCTAATTGCCGGCGGTCATCGCGTATTTTTCTTCCGTGTTCGCCAGTGAAACGGATTAACCGGATGTATAATTGCACGTAGTGTATCCGGCGGTGTAATCAGTTCAGGGAATCGTATCGTTCGTTTCTATCGAGGAGCACGCGAGGATTGTAAAAGAACGAGAGGAAATCCAAGTCTCACCTTGGCCTCCTCGACTTTATTTAAGCCGACGCATTGAATAATATGCGAGCGAACTCGCGTTTTAAATAGTTGTCGAGAGGAGGTAAGCTACACGGTACCGATACTCGTTAAATATTAATTACACCACGGAATGTTTAGTAATTTAGAGCAATTTAGGGGGTGGGAGACGGGATAACAGGGATGGAATTCGGTTGGTTTACTTATCGTCTTTTATATCGGACGCTTGTTTATCGAGCCTGGTAAACAACCGTCTGGTAAATTTCCCGAGGAATTTGTTGCACGGATAAAGAGGGTGGTTTATTTCGTCGGCTCGATATCGGAGGGTCAGTAGGGGAGCACAAAATAAGCGTAACATACTGGTTTTTATAGCAAATGAAAAAGCAACAGAGACTTTCTGAATAGGTAATACGAACCTTTTTCGACCCGAGTTATTTCTGTCAAGGGAAAAAATATTTCTTTGCGTATACTCGTTATTCCTCGGGACTTAAAAAACAAGAGGATTTCAATGTTGTTGAGAAAAGATAATTCAGAAATAGATATTTCTAATGTTTCCATTCACAATCATTGAGATTTACATGGGATCTGAACTCTTTCTGATCTCGATCGTTTCTTTCAAATGAAAAAGAGATATTTCTACTAAAATCTCAATATGGGAGAATCTTTCCACTAAAAATTTAATATGCTGTCAATCAATTTCACGATGAAACGATTTTTACGTTTGATCTTGATTAAATATATTCTACCTGTAATCTAAGAAAATCAAATTCTCTTGGGCGTAGAACAGAAAAGAGAGAAAGAACAGTCATTACGAAAGATAATAAACGATAAAACAGGATCAGCGAACGAACTGGAATTCGAAGTTCGATAGAGATAACGGAGAATGGAAGAGGTTGGTATGGTTCTCCAGAGAAGTTCCTCGCGTACGCCAAAGATAAATAGAAATGTCCCCGTCCGGGATCCACGTTCCGCGGATGCCAGGAGCATCCCCGACATCGCGCTCTACGCTTTACGTCGTCGGGGTCCGGTTTCACGGTTTCGAGTCTCGTAAACTTCACGCTTGATCACGGCGTATCGCACATGCACCGTAAACGATCGCTTCATGCTTGGTCCTCGTCGAGATCTCGGGCGTGAAACCTTTTCTTCTTTTTTTTTTTTCTATTCCTTTTACATTTCTTCTTTTGGTTCGAAACGCAAAAACGTGTCGTGTGAGCTTGTGAATCGTCGTGGATCCCACGGGGGCTAGAAACGACATCTGGGTGTATCGTCAGCTTCTTCGAAAATTTTGTTCAGTTAATTAGAAAGTCGAGAAATGTTCTCACAAAAGAAGACCATTTAACTGTGATCCAACATTTTAATCGCGAAATTTATAGCTGAAATCCTAAAATTTCTCACAATTTGTTTGTTCACGATTAGAATTCTATGTGAAGGAAATTAATTTCGGAAATTATTTTGATTAAGAAATTAATAAATTTTGAAGTAGATTTACTTCGGTGGATTTACATTTTTAGATATAAAACCTATAATTGTATTAATCAGGAAACTACTGAGTATGAAAGACATTTAAATTCAAATGTTCGATTAGGAAATTTATAGTTAAAATCGTCGAACTTGGCTTGATTTGTTTATCCATAAGAATTCTCTTCGCATGATTTATTTGAAATATTTTTGTAATAATATCGAGTTGGAAATTTCGCGCCGAAGCGTGAATCAGTATTCATGGAATTATTTATAGGACTATTACCTGTTCAGTGGAATCGAAGAATGCATTAAATTAAAATACCAGAGGCAGACAGATCGAAAGTTTTTTCAGCGCTGTCCGCGAGTAGGCTCGCTAGAGCATGGACTAGCGATAAAAAAGTAGGACGCGTCGAATGATCGATTAGTGGTAATTTTTCGAAGAAACAATTGCGAAACCTTGGCGTCGTTTCGCTCCGGTCGAAATCGAAATAAGCCAACTGGCGGTGTGTCTTTCTTGTTTTCTGTTTCGCTGTACCAGAAGCGCAGTCAGGTAACTCATCAACCATACGAACCAAAAGGCAGAGAGAATGTAAGGAAAAAAGAACCAAAACGAACGAGATACTGTGTGAAAGAGATTGAAAGGAGGAGAGAAAGAGAGAGAAAGAGGAACATTAGCATTATACAAAGCAAAAAGCAACAAGATCACTGGGAGATTGAGACGAATGGCTCGAAATTTCAAACGGACAATGACCTTCATTTTCCAATCTTTAATTTCCATTGCGATATTCGATATTAATAAATTCATAAAATAATTTCAACGAGATCGACCAAATTTCTTGCACGATGTAACGATTCTAATTGACGACCGCAAGGTAGATAAGTTTCATTTTTTACAGAGAAAAAGTTCAGTATATTGCTGATTAAAGGGCTAGTAGCAAAACTGATTCATATCAAATTTTTCAAATTTTTCCACCTGTACAATAACGTGTTTCAGTAATCAGAAGCAGGACTTGAGAAATGATAAAATTAATGTTATAAAAATTGATCTATGATATGCTTAAAGTAAGAAAATCAAAAAAGATATACTTATCACATTATTCTCTTGTGATCTTCAATTTAATACCAGGAAAAACGTAACTTTTGCTATATTAAACTTGTACAGCGATAACGCAGATGGCCGGTGCTGGTGAATATTGCAGAGAGGCTTTATCGTTTCCAGGGACGTCGTTAACGCGAGAAAAAGACGATACGTAGGCAGTGGGAAAAAATTCTGAAACACCGATATAAATTACGTTAAGCGTGATTAAAGGCACGAACTTGTGCCTTTATCCAGTGATCCGTAATTTTTTACAGACTGCACGCGAACGATTTATATCCTCATCGGCCGACGATCGTTAATCGATATGATTTATATCCTTGTGGTAGTCCCGCTCGATTAGTAACACACGAGAGCTCCATTGGACGACCGTGATTCGTTGCGATTTGCGGTCGCTATTCGAGACAGGTTCGCTTAATCGAGCCTCGTACTTCCAACGGTTTATCGTTTATCCGGATCGAACGATTTGTTAAGCTTCCTCTGATCTTCGTTTTTAGGCGTCTTCAACCTTTTGCCTTATCAATCAAACGAACGGGTACTTAAGTCTTGAATTATTGTTTTTAATGGCTTGATTGGCCAAGAGCGAAAGGTTAAACGCGAATAGAAATATCGTTTTCTTATTACTTTTTCGCTCATGTATTGTGTGCATGAAATATGACGCGTTGCTTGTAGGCATTCTTTTAAATAAAAGAATAGATGCGATTTACTGGCTACCATGATATAAAACGACGTGTAATCTCGTGATAAAGTATATCATCCTATTCCTTGCACCTTTCTCCGCGGTCTGTATATTTCAAAATGGTAGAGACGTTGTGGAAATACCATTGGAAAATAGAACGTTCGAGGATATTCGTACAAAAGTTCCTGTTTCATTTTGAAAATTCTCTTTTTTAAAACATTATCACCTTCGTTATAATACTCGGGATGATACCGTTTCGTTTCATGGACTTTGTTTACGTAGAATCTGTATTTTTTGAACTTTGGTAGAAAAGTTTCTCGTGCAAGGGATACATGACATTTTCTTCACCTTGCTTCTTTATCGTGCTTGTTACCTCGTTTCGAAAAGGCAACAGGCTGATAGGTGACAAGAGGTTAATAATGTCAGCTGTCCGCGTTTATCGATTTAATCGAAGTTTCATATCCTTTGTTGTAAAAGAAGCGCCACGAATTTTTCGCGAACGGAAAACATTTCATACATAAATTCCGAATTCCTGTCCTAACCAGAAACAATTTTCTCATTCTAGTACTTTGTTGTCTTTTAACATGTTATTCGCGATAGAAATCACGCGGCTGCACAGAATGAAATTATTTCGTTTTCGAGCGTTATGTAATTAAATGTCGAATTTCTGTCATTAACAGAAATATTTTTTCAAATTAATTTACAATTTTATTTTGATGCGTCGTATTTTATATTATAGTACTTTCATATTTTTTATAAGTCTTTGTTGTAAAAATGGGGTCGTAATTTTTTGAGCAGCAAGAATAATTCGTTATCGAACGTTACGTAACTAAATTTCGGGCCTCTATCGTCACGTTGAGGTGTTTCAAATTAAAAAAATTTAATTTCCTTATCAACTCAAACGGCAAATCGGTAGATTAAATTTTTCATTTGCTCTATGCTATCATATATACATATATGAACGAGTGATCATAAACGTCTGAATGATTCAGTCGATAGAATCGATCCATCATCGTGCTGCACAGGTCGTTTCAAAGACACTCGACAGGTTACGAAGGCCATTACAGGCGTAGTTCCCTGTATCGTTGCGAATTTCGTGGCCGTTCCAATCTCCCCGTGGTTTTCGAGTATTCATACTCGCGTATTCACGTCCATGTACACATAGATACATGCATACACACATTGAATAACGATCGATGTCGCATGAAAGTGTAATGCGCAGATCGGCCGGGCTTGGGACTAGAGGGCGACCAGTGGCACAAGAGAAAGGAAGCTAATGATAAAACAGAAAGACAGAGGAGAATTTTTGTTCGACGAAAGATTCTATAGATTCTCTTTCTATAGAGACTCGTTCACTGTCGATTTTAGATTGTACAAAAGTAACGACCCACATTACGGTGCTTGTATATAGAGACGGAAATTTTCCAGTGATTAGGAACGTGGTTGCACGGTATGCGGGTAAAGGCTGGAGAAGGTAATTTCGCTTCCAACAATTTTTTCCCCGTTTGAGAAATTTGTAGGAAGTTGGTTTAACGAGGTTGATTCAGTTCCCTTAAAATAGATATCTTCGTCGTTTTTCCTATGTAATTAGAGGAATTGAATTTTTGGACGATGATAATAAAATGAGGAACCTAGAATATATAAAACCAGTCCTAATTTCTCGAGTTTTCGAATAATTTACATAAAATAGAGAGCGAGCATGAAATGGTGAATCGAAGATTATAAACGTGAAAGTCAAGGTTTCGAGAATTCGAATCAATTCGTAATTAATCAAGTTGTAGCTCTATCTTCTCTGCTACGACATGTTTTTATAACTTGAAACGCTATATTGAATATTTCATAGTAATAAATGTAGAACGTAATTTTGTGAAAGCTAGCAGTGCATTGAGTTACACCGCTATGATCCTCGGTCCTCTGAATTAAATTATACAATATTTATGTAAAGTGCTCGTGACAATAAATCGAGTCACTGGCTTGATCGAGTCGAAGAGTCGTTAAAAGTAGGAACAGGTGGCTGAGTTGACCTCGCGACCAATTCCCACCGGAGAAGATCAGAATGCAGGTTCGATTGTCGTCCTCGTTTTCGACGCGTTTCGATCGGCGATTTCTCCGTGGTTGGCGCACGAGCTCGCTCGTTTTGGTATTATCGAGAGTTCTTTTGCCGAGCGAGCACGCGTGATAAGGACAGATTAGCCTGGAAACGTCGTCTGAATTCCTTTCGACTAAGCTAAGTCGAGGAGACTCGATCTCGAGAGATGATAAAAGATCGAAGTAAGGAAGACGAGTAGTTTCAGCCTTTAAACATGTGCCACATATGTACTTACTTCTTTTATTCCTCTTTTCACTGTTGGCACAGTCGAGCATTCGTCACATGGTTTAGTTTTTTACACATCGAATTTGTTTTTCTGTTAACACGTCAGCTATCGATGACGCGTATATCGGTATCACGTGTGTAACATATGTGGACATTATTTTGTAATATGTAGTACATATGTATACATAGCAGTTACTCAAGAAATATATGATTTTGAGCGATATAATTTTTGAGTAATTATATCAGTCAAAATGGTATATCTCTTGAAAATTTTTTAATTCTATCTATATTAGCTTGTTTATTATTTTCTATAAAGTTTCTTAATATAATAAATGCTCTCTTTCATTATGATAACAAACATGTTAACGTTTGGATTTACAAAAAAGTGAACAATCGGAGGCAAGTGTGGGAGTTAAGAAACGCCGAGCGGTAACGTGGAGGACATAGCAAGTTTCCGGCCGATGTTTATTAGCTTAAGTTGCGTGCGATGAGTTATGCAACTAGGGCGAGCGGTACGTTTTGTTTAGTCGGAAGCAAGAGGAAAAAGGTGGCGGTGCAAAAAGTCGAATGTTATAACAGAGTTTATCTTCTTATGACCTCGTTTTTGTCACTGGAACTACGGTGTCTTACCGCGAAATTTTCTCGTCGTTTCCTTCTTTTTCCGCGTAAGGGATTTTAGATACAGTCTCTTCAAAGAGCATCAAGAAAAAATACAGAAATAACAAAGAAAAATTAAACATGAAATACTAAATATTCGTTGTAGCAGTTTATAAATTACTTGCTTATTATTTTCCAAAAACAAATTATATGTACATTTTTTATTCTGCATTTGGTCAAAAACTTCGTTTAAAATAAGGAAAAATGAAATTGTTCGTTTAACTGGACCATTTCTTCATAATAAAATTCGCGAAAGTTTGCGTGGAATGTTCATAAAGACAGAATCCTTTCTCTGGTCTGCTCCGTTCTTCCGACGATTTATCGTCGGGACTTCGCAATTATAATAACCGAGAATACCTCTAGGCTTAGCACGCCGGCGTTTCGTTGCATGACAGTGTATGATGCATATGCGCATAGTTTATGAATTCATAGAAGAAAACGTGCACACACAAACGCACATGTATACCTACACACACGCGCATCTCTCTTATATATTTATCCAAGTAATTTCCATTACATTCTTGCGGACAGGCACGAATGCGAAATTTTTTAGCATTATACGAAGCCCATTTAAGGTAACGTGTTGAGTTATAAACGAAGGAAACTAATTGAAAAGCGAAGAAAGAAACTATAGAAATATCGAACCGATAAATACGCGGATTTAAGATAAATTGAGAAATTAAAATGACAAATGATACATCTAATTACACGTGTCAGAAGTGACAATTTTTGATACAACGAAATAATAGTTCATAATTGGCAGTTACGAATTTATAATGATTATTTCGAAGTATTCCGAACGTCTCTATTCATCTCGTTCAAAAAGAAAACAAATTAAAGAAAAGAAAAAAAAGAAAGAGACTCGGAGGAAGAATGAAATCGGAATGACACTGTTGAAACAAAGCTAGAAAATTACAGAGCTAGAAAATTACAAAGCTAAAACAAAGGTACAAAAAGAAGGAAAATTAATATGTCGGTATTTATACAGGCAGAGCACCGGCATACCTCGCGTCCATATTTCATCATCGACGTCTTTGAAGGAAAATAGAAAGAGGGCGTTCTCAAGGCGGAAATCAAGTTCTTAAATGGGCTTGAGACACGCGGCGAAGTTTTATTAAGCCGTGGCGACGACGACACAAGTTCGGCAGGGGCAACACGAGCCTCGCGTAACGAGCTCATTGTTCCTTCTTATCTCTTTTATCAACCGGATTAATCTTTGCTTCCTCAGCTTACTGGCATGGAAAGAGATTAATTTACCAGCGGAACAAGATTCCCATGGCTTCAAACAGACCAAGTTTATTCGACGTCCATCTGGTCCGAACGCCAGATTTCGTTCCTTTTTCTTTATTTCTTTTTTGTATGTATAGAATATAATAATTTCGTCCTTGTTCGCGCGAATAACTGGTCATCGATTGTATCTAGTCTTGCTGAATAATGCGACCGGGTTTTATTCTCTGTCCAGGACAAATATCTGGGGAATTAACTATTCATGATGCTTCGTGCTTTGCAAGTATAATCCCGTGTCCTTTGCCGAGCTATATTTTTAATATTTTATTCTTTCTCTTGGCAATATGATGCACTAGATACCTAGATTCTAGATCGAATTTACATTGGTTTTTATAATTCCGGGAATTGAGGATTATACTCGTGTCCCGAAAGTTTCGTGATTAATGTTTCAACGATGGGCCTTTTGTGAAGAGCGATTTAAAAAATTATTTAAAATATTGATACGAAAGCTTAAGAATATATTAAGAAAGCTTTGGTTATTGTTATATCTACGTACGTTACTTATTTAATATTTATATTTAATATTAACTTAATATATTTAATATCTAATATACGTCATTTACATTGTTTAATCTAATAGAAATTACAACGAGTAGTATACTTTGAATATTTTATATATTTTTGAATAGATATATAATATATAAACGTTTGCAATTCAGTAATTATTTAACATAGAACATATGTTGGCGCGGTACGTCGTTAAAGTGTAAATCTATTTAATTTCCCTTTTTATTTATTTTTATTTCAGTAAATGACCGAGGAAAGTTTTGTGCGCGTTGCTTCACATAACAGAGAATGGAGTCAGATTTATGACGCGCTTCGCAGTTTTAGATACCGGTTAATGAGCTAATTAACACGGTCTTGCGCGGCATTCAATTAAAATGATACAAAAGATAGCGTAAACGCCTGGCTCAGTTTGATCGCTATTAAGTTGCAGCTAATTTGTGTAATGTATAATGCATCGAAACATACGTGGCGTAGAATCTCATCAACCACGGTACCGTTACTTGGAACTTTTGCCTAATTAGTTCAGGCTAACGAGAATCTATACTATTCTTCTACGTACATGTTCTTCCTTGGAATAAAGGGAAACTCTATTTTGAATTAATTATTCCTATCATCTCTGATCATTACAATTTTATCATCAACATGTTCTTTATTTAATACTCTTTCAACATTTTTTAAAAAATATATTCACTTCAATACAACGATCAAACGAAGTTCGAACAAACAAACGTTTTCGCTTCCTTATTGTGACTAATACGTGCTTCGTTTAAAAGAACTGAAAACGCTACAAGAAGAAAAGGCTCATCGAACAATTTGTGCGAGCAAGGAACCGTTCGAACGAATTGGACGTTCAAAGATTTTGTTCGCCATAGATTTGCCAGCAAGAAAAGTATACAACAATTGTCAATACTCTATCAGGGAAAAAGTTATTTTTAAAAGACATTTTATCGTATAAAAACATACATCTAAATAATACGTCATTGAATTCTCGTTGCACGAGCTCGAAAAGTATCATACCACAAATATATTCAATGTATTCGCCAGCCCAACCATAAATATAGTGCGTCGTAATATTCCCTTCTTTCTGCGGAAATAACAAAGACGATCAATTTAACCATAATATTCTGGGATTTCCATACATCACTACAAAAGCACACAACCAGGAAATGGAATATTTCCCAGCAAGTAGGTAAATAATGAAAAAGAGAGAAAAGTCGAGAAGAAGGAATACGTAATCTCTTTTCTCATTTCCTTATTTCCTTGTGGTTAGAGTTCTAGATCAGAGGCAAATCCTTATCGCAACGTATTTCCGCAGAAAAATCGTTTTGCATGGCCCTTCTATTACGTTGCTCGCGAGACACAAGAGAACACGCACCGGCACAAAATCGTAATCTCTGTTTTACAAGCAGTTTCACTGTTCTGCATCCGCACTCTACTGCTCCTTCTCGTGCTCCCACTCGTTTTCTTCTCACCTATTTTTCTTTCATTCCCCTTGTTAAGTTTCTCTGTGACATCCCTTATTTCTATCTTCGATTTTACTTTGTCCTCCTTAGATAAAATACGATACCCGTTATTTCGAAATTGAAGAAAACCAAAGTTTTATCATACTTTTCTTGTGCTGTCTTCGCCTTTCTTCGTTCAAATAAAGGCATTTAGCGAAGATAAGTCGAGACCTAATTTTCATCTTTCAGAATATATTGAAATATCTGAAGTTCAGAATATAAAAGTGCTAGATAAAGCATTTTAACTAAGGAGAGCAGCAACCAAACTTCCCTTTACGTTATTTATGTTATTTCACTTATCAACACAAGAAGCTAACCCGATTTTCTGCCCACGGCGCGTTTTCATCAGAGACTCGCAGGAGGTGTAACACGTTGGCGGTGGCTGCGATCAAAAATGGGAGTTTTACCTCGTCATGTTACACGAACGGCCCACCCTCTTGCATTCTAATGGATCAATTTCCCTAGCCGCGATTTATGGAGCCTCAAAAGCGGCTCATGATACAGTCTTGGCTCGAGGAGATTATGGCTACGTCTCTTCTTCTACGTCTATTCTCTTTTTCTTGTTTTCTTCTTTTTCGATTTTCATCGTGTCGTTTCTGCGGCGTTTCGCTTGCTATTTATGGGAATTTTTGTGCCTTTACTCGCAATTTGAAGATTGAAGAATTCGAAGCATTCCTCGTACGATTTTAAAACGATTTTATAGAAATAATGCATTAACCTTCTAACAGTGTAATAAAATAGCGAAACATTTGGAATTAATGATTAAGAAATAATTGTTTCTTTATCGTTAGAGTTTCTCGTATTTCTGGTATCAGATATGAAAAATAAGAATTTTCAATTTCTTTTTTTGATAGGAAATAAGTATTAATAATTGCATTATGCATGTGATTGCTTTTGTTTTGTCATTTAATAATGATATGAAATTTGTAGTATAATTGACAGTTCGCGCGAATTTTTCTTGGTTTATACTGGCTTGAAAGAGTCGATCGAGAAGCATAAGAGAAAGAAAGTACAAGCGAGGAAATCTTTAGCATGATAAAGTTAAACATTGCGCGTTAAAGCACATCAGAATAGAAAACACTTGTACCACTTTTCAATTGAATTCCTCAACCGTATTACGGGAAAAGTTTCCACGTTCGACGTTAAACTGTTTAATAGATTGCGACCCAGTTGGAGATAATTTATTTTGTTGCGAATTTCCTAGAGATTCGTTCCATGTGGTTGATTATGTGCAAGGATTAGCGCGATTAACTAGTAATTGTGTTAAATATTCAATTTAAACTCATGCAAATGGTTCGCTATTATTACAAACGTTAGGTCGGTACAATTCATTCAAAATATCCGATCTGTCATAATAACTATTATGTTCAACATTTCTATCCTATATAAAAAAAGACGAATAAAAATCGAAAAAGGAGGAAAAAGAGATTGGATAGATCAATAATTTCCACGCCACTCTTCTTTCCATTCACTGTTCGAGCGATATCGAAGAATAATTTATTTAAGTGTTTTTAAATGCCGCCACGTGTCTATCAAATTTCTCTCAATCGCGGGTGCACTTTTAGTACGATCGTACGGAAAAAAGTTGGAAAGAACGCGCCCTGGGTGGAAGGTTATAGCGTGCACTGGTCGTGGACCAGTCGCCAGACAGCTTCCGGTCTGATGGAAAGTCTGTGAATTGTTCTCAGGGGTGGGTGTCTACATTTCGAGGGTGGAGGAGGGTTCGGTGGCCGAACGTGCTGGACTCAGGCCAGGAGACACCATCTTGGAGGTAAACGGCACACCCTTCCGGGCGGTGACCCACGAGGAGGCCCTCAAAGTGAGTTTCTACTTTCATTTTCCAAACCAGAAACATAATATCACCCGGTTTACGTAACGATAAATCACACACACATACACGCGCTGGCGCGTGTTTCCAGCTCATTCTATTGCATGCGCCGATCGTATCACAGTAGATTTTAACGATCGTTGTTCTCATTGTAATGTTGTATTTTATCATTGTGTCATCTCATGTGTTATATTCTATGACAAACATAAGGAAATTTTTGTCGCACAGAGATTTCGATTTTTATATTTAGGCGTCGATCTTTATAAAAGCGACAAGGATTGGATCAATGATCGATGATATCGATATTCTTGGAATTGAAATTTCAGATTGAGTTACCGTGGTACGCTTTGATAAAAATTTGCTTATGTCGATATGTGTGCGATGGAAATTCTATTTCTTTAGATTGTAGGCGTTGATTTGACAATCGTTACAGACTCTATGTAGAGTGACTACCACATACGAACCGATACCGTACCGAAGTCTTTGAATTTTGGAACGTTTCCCTAAACACGATTCGTTGGCTACGTGCCTGATCACGAGCAAAAATCAGTGTTAAATCATTCTAACCATTGGTGCGCAATCGATCGTGGGTGTTTTGTATTTATGAGTGACCTTAAGAGCCATCCCATCGATCGCAAATACCAGCCTGGCTCTCAGCTAAATTATGTGGGCTGGGGCAGACGATTTCCTTCGATAAGTGTTATCTGACGAACGGAACGGTTCGAGCGCTTTTCTAGAATATAAATATCCTTCATCTCATTTTCATCTTCCAATAAATTTCAATCACAATTGATAAAAACAAGGAAGGCTAGAAAATGATATTCCAGCCTTGAAATAGATCAAAATTTGAAGATTATGCGCTTTAAAATGCATAAACATAACGAGATACTAGAAATATCCAGAAAGTAACGGACAAAAGTAGGAAACGCTTTCTTCTTTAAAAGTTCGTTTTGTCTGAATCGGTTTCGATTGATGCCAAAGAGTGCTTCCGGCGGTGTAGTACTGCAGATATCTTTGATCTTTGTTCTCAATTATTCCAAGTGTTCTTCGTCACTTCTCATCTATAAGCTCCGCGCTTCTATACCATCTCTTTCCAGCCTGACTTGCATAATTTCAAATTTCGTATCAAGAATACGTACAGTAGTTCCAACTTTGCGAATCGTTGCTTTAAATCGAACTCCAACTTCCAACTTCCAACTTCGACGTTCAATTCTACCCAATCCTAAAATAAACGCTTGTCAGTTCGGACTTTATCGAAGGAGCAAAAATTGCGCAAGATACCCAGCGCGTTATTTAATTTAACTTGGAAGCTCGTCCGAGATCACGAAGGATTATAGTGAAACTTTCAACTATATTACCGTGTTTTATAAACGAGGTTAGCCCGCTTCCAACGTTAGCTCGAAATATCGCTTAAACATTTTACATCGTAATTTTCGAGGAATTCTTCTTATAAGAAGCGCCGACACAGCGAGCGTCCGAAACGGTGGTAAACATTTCTTGGAGTTCGATCGCTGTTTCATCTATGAAATTATTAGATCAAGGTTGGCAATGCTCTGTAGGTTTTCTTTTAAGATGAAAGAAGTAGATTGCTTCTGAAAAATCTTCTGCTTATCTGAAAATTCGTTACTGCTGCATTTTTCATTTTGTTTATTAACATGAGCGAATGGGTTCCTCCTAAATTTTTCTACATGATATCTATCTCGACAAAGCAGAAACAAAATTCGTGGTCTTTTGTACGAAACGAAAACTTTCTCGATGCAGAAGGTACCCAAATCATAAGAAACATAAAAAGAAATGACACTGCCACCAAACCTTGAAGATAACAATGTAAATCCTGTGTAAAAGAAATGTCTAAAACCTTGAATACCTTGAAAATAAATTACTCATTGATATATAAAAAGCAGAGAGAAAAAAAACAGAGAGTAAAAGGGGACAATTTTATTGAACGACTCAATAGAAGCGCCTGTGCAAGGTTCGAGCGCTTGCTTGATAATCGAAGCTCCCTGACGATCCTCTGAAAAAAATGTATCCAAAAGGAGAGACGGGTTCGATCAATGACTTTGTTCGATGGACCGCCAGGTTTCTCTTTCTCTCTCTCTTTCTTTGTCCATCGTCGAGGTCTGAAATTCCGCGGTGTCGAGCATGAAAAAATGAGAGAAATGGGCGGAAGGGAGGGTGAGTACTATCGACTGGCCGGATGGAAAAGAAGCGTTGCTCGGAGCCACGCCACGAGTAATCTCTGGTGTAAACGCTTCTGATGGGTATCTCTGGATCCGGTAGCTCATCATACTCTCGTAGTAGCTCCAGAGTTTCTAGACAAAAGCCCGTCGACAATGGCCCATCAGGGTATCAGACTGGTTCGGTGAAGAGGCACATACCTCGGTGAAAACCGCCTCGGAATTTCGAATACATGGCCCAAGTTCTCCTATCCTCTATCGATGCTGTGTGGCTACTTTAGACACGGGCTATCTCGCTGTTTGGGAACAATAAAAATAATATATTCGACCCTGTTTCAGGGTTACAGGCATCTTCACCCTCGAGAGTGACTTAGCTAGAAGCGGAGAATTATGTATTCAAATTACTTGGTAGCCTCGGTTCGTCGATATTTCTTTGATATAGCTGTAACGAGTATAGAATATTGTTTGGTTTAAAGAAAATTTTGGTGATTTAATGGTTCAGAGCAGTGAATGGTTAATTATTTTGTTATTGTAGGGTGGAAAGTTGTTAGGAAGGAAATATATTTACGTAGCATATGGTGATGGGCAAAGGATGGTTTAAATTTTTTAGATAAAATTATATTTGATAAGAGTAGTGGATATGTATGTGAAAAATACGAACGTGTACACGCGTACGAATAATTTTTCTACGTTTGTTACATAGCAGTTAAAAACTGGTTCAACTTGTACAAAGAGCTATTGTTAATACCGTAGTAAACACTATTTGTTACATAAAAACTCAACAGAAAATAAGACAAAAACGTAAATGTTCAGTTGCCGAAAAGCTACCCGTTTAAGTCGCCAATTGAACGCGGCTCGAAACAAGAGAACTATCGCCTGTTACTTCTCTGCTTCTCACAGATACTTATTCCATCGCCTGTACGCAAATTCACTCTGGCTTCCAGAGAAGATATCGGTGTCCTTCTTTCCTCCCTCTGTTAAGAAGTTATTGTATTTCTGAAAAGTTTGTGAAAACCAATCTCGAGAGAGATACGAATCGGTGATTCTACTAGTTCGCGGCCTTGAAACTTACGCTCCTCGTTCTATTGAAACACGTAAAAAAAGAAATCTAGTAGAATAAACAAGATCCCAGTTACAGAAAAGTATCCGTAGAAGTAAACTTCACTGCCTGAGGGTGCTCTTTGCAATTTAACATCTCCAAAATCACAAACAAGCACGATCTCTCTCTTTCTTCAGTCAATTTTTCTCGGGTTGTTAAAAAAAATCCGTAGAGTTTTCGACAGTCTATTTATTCTATCTTTTTCTATATATTACATATTTGATAAGATTTGGAGAAAATTATTTATTACGTATTTTTACAAATTACTGTCTAATTAGTGAAAAGATGGCGCAACCTTGACCCAGATGACTTCAGGAAATTGGAAGAGCCGCGATTCCTGAATGATTACGATAGGTCAAATGGTTGACCCAGTTCGACAATCCACGGATTAAGTTTCCGGTGTGTTCGCACTGCTCGTACTGGATAACAGTGTCGCATATTCGTTCTCGTAATCAAAACGAAGTTTCGTTGATTCAAGGTCCACCTATCGAGCTCCAATTTCCGCCCCGGACTTTGTACTGTCCTATTGCTCAAATTCCAGTGTCGGCTTGCATACAAACGTTCTATCCAGAATTGGAATACGTTTGTGGTTTTTCCTCACGTTCGTTTGCGATTGTTACTATGAATGTTTATATTTATTCAGGAACTTAATCTTATTCTGGTACATGTCAAGCACTTTAAGTGAATATCAAAATAATTGTGCATTATACAGGGTGGTTGGTAACTGGTGGTACAAGCGGAAAGGGGGTGATTTTACGCGAAAAAGGAAGTCGAAAATATAGAATAAAAATTTTTCGTTTGAGGCTTTGTTTTCGAGAAAATCGACTTTGAATTTTCGCTCGGTACGCGTGCACTTTATCACGTCTCGTTATAACGGATCTCACTGTAGATCGTTGTCTCGATGGAAAAATTAAAAAAACGAATTTTTATTCTATATTTTCGACTTCTTTTTTCGTGTAGAATCACCCCCTTTCTGCTTGTACCACCAGTTACCAACCACCCTGTATACGTACGTTAACAAATGATTACTCAATATTTAAAAAGTGAAAAGGATATTCAGATATTGGAAATACGAAATGTCCAAAGTGCAACACTTGTAATATTTAGTAAGTAAAATAAATCTCTATTTAGAATCTATTTTTATTCTTCTTTTCATCTTTGGTAAAAATCCATAAAAAATTCAAAAAAGAAAAAAGAAAAGAAAGAAAAGACCTAATGAGTGTTGTCGTAAAATAAATCGATCAAACTAGTATTTTAAGGAGATCTTCCTGAAAAGGATAAAACTCGTCGTGATATTCTCGATAAAACTCGTCGTGATATGAACGGTGTTCCGGAATTGTTTGCTATTTCGAAAGGCTGTCTCCCGGAGACCGACATCCGGCTCCGGTCTGCTTCTTGTCTGACATCGATCGAACATAAACGCTCGAACGAGCTACGGATTAAATTGCAGTGGCTCGTCGTAAACCGTAACGGTGGCCGTGGCTTGTTATTTCGTAATGGTCGATAGGCGCGGCAGGAGCAAGAAGCGTGGACAGCGCGCGAAAAGTTTGCCAGATTTATGGCGCGTTTTTCCACAGAGTTCATTAGGGCGACGTGGAATTCCGAACCGCGAGATGGAACTTCTGAACTGTACTACGGATGTAATAGACTTTTTGGGGAATTACCGTGCCATTAAACGAAGCCGCTCTAATGCTGTTCAGACACGGTTGCTTCAAATTTCGCCGACGGACAGAGCTCGTGACGTGATAGCGCGGTTATAAATAGCTGATGTTGATTGGAAAGTTTCTCAGAGGAAATATTAAACATTTCATTTTTACATAAACACTACATAAATTGTACATAGATCTACAATACTCAAATAAATTATGCATAAATAATTATAATCAAAATGATGGAATGGAAATAAACGGGTATCTAATGTAATCATATTTTTATTTCTATAAAAGCACGAGTGCATACTTTCCAGTAGTTTAAAATAAATATAATGCGAGTAAGAATACCGGAAATGTATCAGAATTATAATATTTGATACTGCGTTCGAAGATTCTGACATTTGGTTATAAAAAAAGATATGCCAATATAAAGTAAAAACATGTTATCAATTTGGATAGTATTAGCTTGAAATGCCACACTTAATCTCGCTTTATTGTCTCGCGGCCTTTTCTCTCTTATAAGACTACGGCGCCAGTAGAAAAGTCTGTCAAAGGTCAGACAGTAGCTGTGCCACCACGCAATCCAGGCTTTTAAGGGATAAAGTCTATTTGATTTTACCATCACTTAGTGAAATCTGCTATGAATGAAAACTGACGATTATTTTAATAAGAGTAATTTGAATTACGCTTTCTACACAGATATACCAATTATATTAAATCTTAACGACTATACAATAATTTTTAGGGCTAACAGAATAACGCTACAGTAGTGTTCAATTTTTCAAAAAACGAGTGATTTATTTCTATAAATTGATTTATTACAATAAGCACAAATAATCATAAAGACTAATGTAAATTCAAGATGTTTGTATCTTCTGAATAGAGTTGCTCAGTTCACCGAAACAATCTTATCAACATATTACGGTTTACAACTTCTTTAGCTTTTTGCAATAAGTGTCTCAATCATTCAAGAATTGAGCCACAAAAGCCGAAGAAAAATGGTCGAAAAGAAAAAAATGACAACGAATTCACGCTTTCCACTCACGAACGCCTGAAATCACCATTACCCTTCAGCCCGCGCGCTGTCCGATTTTTTTCTCCTAACGTCTCTGTCTCGACTCCTCGGTCGTCGTCTCGGCGCCAGGCGCCCTGGCGCCCTCCGGCAAGAATCCCCGTCATTTATTTTCTCCCTACATAATTCACGAGGCTACCGCGGAAGCTGCCTCAGAATCCCGTCGTTGCCGGAATTCTGGTAAGAAAAGGCGTACTCGTTTCATCGAATGTACGTTTATGGGAATACTCGCACACGAATAACGATAGATCGATGTGAAATTGCTCCCCGCTCCATATCTCTTCGGGTTCTTGTTATCATCGCCACTGTGTATCAACCTGTCCTTTTCTATTTCCGGAAAAAGCCGACTCCTTTTTGACTCCGCCGCATCCACGCCGGATCGATAATTATTTTCAGATCCTGCTCTAGACGATTGGGTTTATACTTTAACGGAATTTTTTTATAGCCCACCTTTTTCACCGTTTGATAAGTATATTGTTATTTTTATTTTTTCTTGATGTCTCTTTCTCAGTGCTTGATATTTCCTCTAACGCGAAGAAGGATTTATTTTGGGGAATTTTTTAATATTTAAGCGCTTTCATATTATTATCTTTTTTCTGTAACATACACGTAAATACACAGAGCATGCAGAAGTGTTAATACTAATTTATTAATTAAAGCCCATGTTTGTTCTTTATCCAACAGATGTTGTAAAGAGTATCACAAGTGACAAATAACAATTTAAAATTGCGTAGTACTCCAAAATAATAGGATATGCTGAGAAGTTTTGAGATTAAAGGAAAGATAAATGAGTGTTCTAAAAGATTAGAATTATTATATACGTTAGTTTTTAGAATTCCTTTAGCGTAATTTTATTTCCGAATCCTTATTGCTTTTTTTCGTTTTCCTGTACTCTTATCTCTAACTTACATTTCTGTGAACACTATCGCACTTGATAATCGTGGGTTTTCTACGACAGTAAAAGTAGCGATGGAAGTAAAAACCAGCCTAAGTAGTTCGAGTTTTAATGCTCGACATTTAGATTATCTATAAGGCAAGCATAAATAACCGAGAACTACTTTTATCTGAAATTGTCGGAAAAAGGTTGAACAAACATGAATTTTCATCGCCAGGAGAAACTGTGAATACGCAGCCATAAATTCGTCTCCCTTTATACCTATTGCAGAAAATACTTGACCCACAAAGATCGCTTGAGAATTCGCGAAAGTGATCGAATCTTTTATCTGTGCCTAGCTAAATGCCGATTGTCATGGAAATGTGCGTTACGAGCCGATTTTGTTGCGGAGGATTGGCGTCATTTCCGCCGCGAGCTTCCACCAACCCATTATTCCACACGTACATCGGCGTTCTTCCATATTTTTACGCTGATTGCAAGTCGTAAAAAAATATCTTGTCATCGGCGAAGAGTAATACAGCTAGCTGTTTAAGGAACTCTTAACCCAGAAAGCGGAAGTTAAATCGCGAGAACGCTTGGAGCAACGCCGACAAGAATGAGCTTTCATAAATATCGAGAATTCATACTTATCGATCTTTCCGAGTAAAATAAAGTTACCATACGAGCATCGTGAGTTCTGTGTAAATTTTTATAGCGTATATTGACAAAATTTGTGAATAACGGTTAAAAATTCACGGACAGAGCTTCGTTACATGGTGTGTTGCGTTTTCTGTTTGCGCGTGAATGTACGTGATAGTACTGCAATACTTTCAAAGAATTCCTTTGATCCACGTGCCTCGAAGCCGCGATAAAGTAACACTTTCCGGCTCCAATGGCGCGGTAACTCAATTCCTTCGTAACGACTTAACTTACGAGCGTTCGGGTGAAGATCATCGAAATGTGAAAAATTCGACTCCAGCGTGGCTATTAAACTTCATGTACGAAAGAACGTTTAGCCAAGAAGTATTCGAATAACGCGGTGATATCGATCCTCTCTACTATTGAATCAACTTTGTCCTAATACAATTCCTTGCAGTAACAAGAGTAATTGAGGTATTAACCAAGATAAACAAAACACTCTGTATAATGAAAAGACTTTCATTGATTAGATTGATTAGACAATCAGCAATGTAGGTGTTATACCGAAAATCTATCCAATGCCTAAACAAGGAAAGCAGAAATCAATCGTCGATGGTGTCCACCCAATAGACGTCGCCAAACTTGTTTACTCGTCTGTAGTCCATCCCCTACGTCGACCGAGGTCGCTTATCTCGAGCGAAATTGATCGAGAAGTATCGCCGGGAATCACGAAAGTGACCAGACCGATAGTCGGTCCCACGACTATCAGAACAACTTCCCGATTTGTCGACGGAACTCGAGTGGCGTCCTCACGAGGATGAAATATACGTAAATTTTAATATTAATTTCATTAATTAGTATTAATACATCTACCAGTTTCATACGAAGCAATTAATCTAAAGTACCAAGAAAACGATTGATCGATGAGAATTTTATATTTACACAGGATTACGATCGAAGATTGTTAAACGTACTTGATAGAATCATAGTAATACATCAAATTCTAGTAATTATGTTTTGCTCTTTATAGGATTCTAATCTAAATATTAATGGAAGATTTGAAAGTAAATTAGATAAACAGCTATATATCATAACATAGCAATATAATTAGAAAGTCGAACGTGTATCGATTCAGTAGAATATACACGTCCTAGTCAGCCATTACAAAGTCTATTCAAAATCTAAATTTGTACCGTAAAATTATCTACAACACGTATGGAGTTAAATAACAAGCAATAATATGAATATAAAAATAATCAAAATGGTGATGGAAAGACACATACGTAGACAAGAAGAGAATTAATTTTGTTATATCGAACTGATGTGATTGTTATTATAATGTTCAATATACTTCGAATGAAATAACTTATTTAGAAGCTTTAATAATTTCCTGCTGATCCTTCGGATTTACTTAAGTCTTCATAAGTTTCCTAATATTTATGAACAGGGATGTGCACGTGATACTTGGTCGAAAAGGATTATATGACGTATATGACGTCGTCGAAAGGAAATAGTCCTGGCCAGGACGCGATAAAGAGTTTCAGCCGACTTGGCTGGACGATTTCCCGCTTGCTCTTCGACCTCATGAATTATTTATTTAATTGGCCCTCGTCCCAGAAGACGGACGACGACCATGAAATTTGCTTGGCAATACGCGGGCTGTAAACCTTCGCGGAAGCTTCTGAATGGCCTCGTAATTTACGCGTAGCTGTGTGGTCTCATTTTCCGACGAATCTTGGCGTGTTTAACGCCAATGAAAGTGAAATAATTAGTGTTGCATAGCTGGCTAGTTGTACGTCTGATTTATTACGCTGCTAAAGACTGTGGATCGTTGATAGCTTGAAGGAAATTAAAAAAAAAAAATGGAAAAAGATGGTTTTTGTTTAAAAATGTCAAAAGAAGAAAAATAATATTCTTCACCAGGTATCATTAAGAAATTCAGTATAATAATAGTGCATAGGAAAACCTGTATATGTTGAACACACGCGATAATCATACAATAAGGTACCGTTCAATTGTTGAACTCATATTATTAAAAATAAAAATCTGGTGGACTCGTTGCATTAACTTTGCGATGTATTAAAGACATCAGTTTTTGAAAATGTTAAAATTCTGATAACTTTGAAACTAAACTAATATGAGGTCTAATAATATAATAACATTCAATTAGTTAATAATGCTTCATTAAAAACGTTATTTTCCTCTGTGTATCACACATACATGTACATGACAAATTCTAAAAGTCGCATGGATTTTTCACTAATCATTTTTTGTTATTATATATGCAAAAGTATATGATATATTATATTTTATATATATTTTATTATATGTTATATTATATGACATGTTGAAAATCTAAAACTTGACCCGTAAACAGCGACATTTTTCTAAAGTGGTGCTGATGCAAGAATTAAAATTTCAGCTTTTTAGCTGTTCGGGAAGTAAGTGAAATTTCGTTTATAAAAACCCACCCAGACAGAGAGAAAAGTAAGCTAAGTAAAAACCATTATGCAAAAGCACTGGTGCGGATAGTTATGTGTATATTGTGTAATGTTTTTACGAAGGAGGGCTGACCAGGACGCGTATATTCTACTTAATCGTTGCTTGCTCGGCGTTCTGATTATACATTGCTATATTATTTATATTAGACTTCGAATATTTATGCAAATTCGCATTTCTATAAAATTAATTAAACAAATGGAATTTAAACATAAATTTATTTCATCCATGGAATATTACAATAAGTACTGTATAATAAATACGATATGCAATAATCGTTATGTTGTGATTATAGTCCAGATACGATTAGTTACAGATATGGTCTATTTAATATCCATTTTGTTATGCATCGATTATTGCAACGGATGAATCAGCAGTTCCTCGTTTCCCATATAACAATTCTATAAATATGTCTATCGTGCGTTTTGTAAAAAACGCAAACAGTAGTTGTGTATTTTCAGCCAATATCACGTACGAAAGTTCCACCAGGTTTATTAAGGATAAGAATCTGTGAGGCTTTTTAATCGTTCATGCACACGCGAAACACGATTTCCGTTCTGCGTTTATCGCAACAGAGTCATGGACCGTTGCACGATTTTACGAGGAAATAGCTAGAATAATACCATTGATTTGGAAGTAAAAAAAAATTCTCTCTTTTGTAGCCTCTGTCTTCTTTGTAGTCAAACCACATTTCATCTGTAGCTTTCTAGTGAAAATCTCTCACAATCACTTCAATTAATACTCATACGAAATACCACGATTTGAATATCCGGCAACGAACTAGTCATCGATTTACAGTTTTCGGATGAATTATTGGATTGCTCGATCAATTCTGTCGCCAGATTTCACTTATAGGTATTTATAAAACTTGAAGACTTCCATAAATTCTCATTATTTGTAGATTTTCACAAAATTGAAATCTATGTATATTTTACATAAATACTATTGTTTGTTAGTAAAATTATTGCGGAACAGTCCAGGAAGCTTAAATGGAAGCTTTTGTCTAAAGTCCATCGATATTGTTACTCTTCTTCAACGACAAACGTTTCACGTTCTCAACCAAATATTTTGCTTTGCGAAAAGCATGCCATTAGCTTAATTTTTGTGGCGTGATGAATCGCGTTGTAATTCCAACAACTTGGACAGAGTAATTTATGCGGCCTCATCGGAAAAGTTCCACGCGTTCTCGATGGGTCCTCCGTGATGAAGGAGGCGGAAGAACATTGACGCAAGTACATGCCTTGCATAGATACGACAAAATTGCATCTTCGTGGGCCAGAAGCATGGAATCCTAAGGACGTGATTCGGGCTGGGTCAAGGATAGGCAGGATGTGACGTCACGAAGTGCCAGGAGATCGATATCCTAGCTACCAAGTGGCGTCACCGTCGAACGCACCGTCTACTTCTTCATGACCTTACACGTGCCAATTTTCTTCGGACGCGTGTTTCCCTCGACAAATGCTTGTCGAATTGTTCCTTCTATCCTTTTTTGACATGAGAACAGGCCTATAATCTATAGCCCAAACCCAGAGCAAAGAAACGTATAGCGAGGTCGTAAACTGAATTGTAGGCAAGCGATAACGATTGATGTTTTGAGCTCCATACATACTTACAAGAAGTACTATCCAATCGATGGTGGAATCGCACAGATTTTTCCATATAATTCGGAGTGGTGCATTACGAAACTCACAGAAATATTTTTAAAAATGTCACTGACAATTAATTTAAAGTGACTCTACTTTTTTAAGGAATAATCGGCAAGCTTCAAATGGAAATCTCCGTGACTTTACGTATTAAAATATTTTTAAATCGATACAAAAAGCTACTCTCTCTATCCAAAAATAAGTTTAACGTGGATTATATGAACCGCATAGAAACCACGTTGACCAACATGTTTTCTCAACATAATATTATAATATACTTATCCTTTTTCATTATACCATTTCAACTAGAATCGTATATTTAGGTACAATTATAGGTTTCTATTTTTACTGTTAATCAAACGACTCAAGCACCATTTCGTATTCGGCAAAAATTCTCGTTGAAGATCGACTGGATCTTGTTAATACGCGAAGCGTATATCTTTCTGTGAGGAATTCTCTCTCTTCAGTTTGATTTAATTCGCGCCAAGGTTGTAGACTCCGCTGAAGATCTGAATTTGCTCCAACCTTATTCCTTTTACATGTTCTTCTTCGACTTTAATTCTATCATCCGTTTCGAAACTCTTGTTTGATCCCTCATAAATTCGTTCTCTCTACAAATTCTCCTCTTTTCAAAATTTTTTACTCTTTTCTATCTCTTCGCTACGTAAGATAGTAATGTTACTTTCCCTTTTACTATTTTTCTTTCTATTTTCCATAGTATGAGAGATTTTAACCAGAATATATCCTTCAGATCATTTCCGACCCAATGTTATTTTTCTATTCCGAATAAATTATTGTAATTTGAGAAAAATATGAAAGAATTATTGTCCATAAAGATTGTCTTCAAACATTAAAATAAGAAGAATATTAACCTTACTGCGATCTTAGTTTTAATGTCTGCTTCGATTTCGTTGTTAATGTTTCAAGAAAATTTTTAGTATAAAAATAAAACGAGCAATCGCGCATATTAATAACAGATTTTACATACCTTCTTTCTCTTTTTTCAAACCTAAAAAATTTTCTGTAAAATTTTTCACAGGAAAATAAATTCTGATTGAAAACAAGCAAAAAAAAAAGAATAACGCAGAAAGATGAAAATATAAAAATTTGAAGATCACAGGAAGATTAAACATAGCAAAATCAGTTCTTTTTTGGGAGCTTCAAACGGCTGACAAAAACGCGATCGAGAACACTCGATCTCTTTGTTACACGTATGCGTAGCTGACGCGATCTTTCGGAAATTCTACAAAGGATCGTATGCCAACGATAGTATCGTAGCTTTTATCCTCGCTGGAGAACGGGATAGAAATCGTTTGTTCCTCTTTGACGCGGTACACACGCCGATTGTTGGCTGTTTCACTTGCCAAGGTAGCCTCGGAAGAAACCCTTCACGAACAATGATTTCTTTCAGTTCGTTGAGGCACAACACGTATAAGCGATCTATTCTGAGATCGTCAGCGAGGAATCTTCTCCTGCTTGATGCGTGTTCGTAGGCTCTTTTGCATAACAGTGCCGTCACGAAGCTTGAATGATGACCAAAGGATGGTCTAAGTTCTCCGATGTTTCTATTTATTCGATCAAGTGCAATAACCTCGTTTAAATAATACGTCTGTTAGGTATGGAACTTCATTTTGCATGTTAAGCGTGCCGCGTATGTTAATATATGCATTTGAACGATATACAATGGTCTGCAAAACTATTTCAAAATTGATTCTCTTACTATATCTATATTACTATATTACAAAGGAAAAAGTAGTTCTCAGTTGATATCGTATGTCCCTGAACGAGGTTTCGAAATTCTTATGGACCTCAATACGTGTCTAAGTAGTTGTCACGGTCATGGAAAATTGCAAATTTGAATCAGTGACCGATTTTACTATGTCACTTTTTTCAGCTGTACGTTTATACTTACACAACACGAGAGAGTCTTTGTCAGCTGCAAGATAAATGCAGCTCGGTAGCCGGGGGTCAATAAGAACTCAATAGAGTGGCCAATAATAGAGGTTAATTATCCTTGATGGCATTACGTTTTATGGAGGAATTAATAACCTGCCTCAATTTTCCATTTAATTCGAAGCTAGTGTATAGCAGGCTCGTAAACGACGCTTTCGTACAGCAGTTTAAATAAAGTTTCTCAGTTAGAGGGAACAAATTCATATATGGATGTGGTTAAATAAATTCATTGAAACTGGGATATAAATTATTTTACCTTTGATGTCAATTTTAAGCATTGAGAGATTCTTTTAACTTTACTTTTTTACCTTACTTTTTCTGATACGCCTTTATTTAATTTTTGTATTCCTTTTTAGATCCGCCGCTCTCTTTTCCGTTTTGGGATTTTTATATTTCTGCTCTCAGTTTTTTAAAAGCTCACATCTTTTTTCTGTGGGATTTTTCTTCTTTTTTTATCCCCGAAGAATTTCCTTCGTAGGCATTTTCGACTTTTTCTACTGTTACGATTATTCCTTTTCACCTTTCTGTACCTCTTTTACACTACAAGGACTGCATATTTTATCTTTTATGTTTCTTGTCCCTTATACTCTACATACATATTTTATAATTTTTCGTCTCTTCGTTTTCAATTTTGGGGCTTTCTCCTGTTTCGATGTCTTCAACTTTCAAATTCCATGAAAATATTAATTTCCGAAAATCTCAAATTCGATCTTCTTGTCATTTGCAAGCTCGCCATTTCTTCCAGCACCACTTTAAGCCCATCTGCTCCACACGTTAACCCAATCTCCACTTCAGCCCATCCGCACCCTACGTTAACCCATTTTCCACCGATTTTCAAAACGTTCCCACACTCTTTGTGAATACTCTTCCGCGGAACCTGTCGCACCCAGATAATCTAACAGCCATCTTCGTTCACGATAATTTTTACATTTAGCTACATGTTTTGTGCACTAAAATTTACAATGAAATTTGCTTAAATATACGGAAATTAAAATGAAATTAATATAATAGAAATATGATTAAAGTGTACAATTAAAATAACAGAAAAATCGGAAAATTTATATAGTGTTCTATCAAAATTTAATAAACTCGCAATTTTAATTGCAGATGCTGAAATCATGCAGGACCTTGAGTATGACAGTGCGGGGGCCAGCGTTGGATCCCCGATGTAGAGGTGGCCATCCGGTGTGGTCTTCTTCCGGTCGCCAGCAGTCCTGCAGCTGGATCGACCGTCAAGGTCGTCCAACATCACCACCTCCGCTTTATCCACCTCGAGACTCGAGGTATGGTCCAAGGACGAGGAAGGTCGAGCTCTGCATCGAACCCGGTCAGTCCCTTGGTTTGATGATCAGGGGTGGCCTTGAGTACGGCCTTGGGATTTATGTGACCGGGGTCGACAAGGACAGCGTAGCTGACCGAGCTGGACTCTTGGTAAGAGTATCTCAGATTTTATTTCTTCCTTCGATGCCATGGATTCGCTGTATTTTTATTAGACTTAGTTTTTCGATGTGTCAGCAGACCATTTTCTCGGTGATAAAATTGAAAAGTTTTTCCTTTTTCTATTCCCTTCCGTGCTGATACTGCGAATGAAGTAACAAAGTTGGAATTTTTTAGAGTAGGTAGTTTAAAAGATTGTTAAGGTGTTTGGAAGTGAGACAGGGCAAAGTTACTTAAAAGTTATACGTTTCTAAAGTAGAAAGAAAGATTTTTATAATAATTAAGACAATGGAAACAGGATAAAATAAGTTAAAAATTTAATATTTAGTATTTGCTGAATTATAGGTTTAGCAAGGATCCTTTAAAATTGTTACGATAATTATAATTGGCGCGACAAGTGAAAAATCAAGAGAAGGTTCGATAAAATAACTTGAAACTCGCAAGTCTTCAGAATAGTTGTGTTTAATTAATTAGCAGAAGAAAGCACACGGTAATTTTTTATATCGATAATTCCTATAGATGAATACGTAATTCGTTCGCTATCGATATTGAGACAATCAGTCCGTAGAAAAGCGGTTACGATTAAATACGATAGACGTAACAGGACGTTCATGAATAACGAACGGTATCAATTAGTTCGTTACGTAATTCAATGTCACGAAGAATTAATTAGTTCGTTGAGTTAGAATGGCGCGGCGCCGGCAAGCACTTCGATGACGAAAGTGGATCGGAATGATGCTTCATCGAGCGAACGCTAACGATCGCGAAGATTTGATGGCGTTCGAAAAGGCAAGCACTTAAGGGCGTTTCCGACTTTCGTTCGCGGGCTATCGTGATTCGATGAATTTCGACAGGAAAATCAATTCCATCGTGTTTCTATATAGGAAAAAAATATAAGAAAACTGTTAATTAATTATTAAATAATAGATCTGGACTACGATTCTATAATAGAACGTTATAATTAAAATTCAGGACAAGTCACAAATTGTAACTTATAGACTTCTCTTTTGCAAGATTCTATAATGTTGCGGCAAATTAACCACTTTAGTCTCCAAAATTTATTTACAAAATTCTACTGATTTGATTAAAAAATTTGTTACTGTTACGGAAGAGAATTTATTAGTAGTAACAGCTTGTAATTTGTCAAATTTCTCTTACTTCAATAGTTAATTTATTAATTTATTATATTTTTATTTTCTAAAGTACATGACGCAATGATATAAAAATAGGAATAAGGAATGGGATATAACGTTGTATTTTCTTGCTTTCCAGGTAGGTGACCAAATTATCGAAGTAAATGGACAAAACTTCGAGGAAGCAACACACGACGAGGCAGTGGAAATTCTGAAGACAAACAAAAGAATGACTCTGTTGATTCGCGATGTCGGAAAAGTGCCACATTCTTGCACCACGAGTCAACCTATCGTCATGCCAACCTCTAGGTATCCCGAACACGACCCTCTGCTCTTAGAAAGTCCAGGAAATCATCGACCACCGAGTCCTACGTAAGAAATACCTATTCTACTTAAATCAAACTATAGAGTGTAAACTTCCTTTATATACAGGGTGATTGGTAACTGGTGGTACAAGCGGAAAGGGGGTGATTCTACGCGTAAAAGAAGTCGAAAATATAGAATAAAAATTTTTTTTTTTAATTTTTCCATCGAGACAACGATCTACAGTGAGATCCGTTGTAACGAGACGTGATAAAGTGCACGCGTACCGAGCGAAAACTCAAAGTCCATTTTCTCGAAAACAGAGCCTCAAACGAAAAATTTTTATTCTACTTCGACTTCTTTTTTCGCGTAGAATCACCCCCTTTCCGCTTGTATCGCCAGTTACCAACCACCCTGTATATATATAGCACCAATATAGCATCCATTCCCTTATTTTACAGTTATCTCCATAAATATTTAAATTGACATGGAAATTTACAATTTAAATATCCCCGCCTATTGTCCTTTGAAAGTAAATCGATCGAAACTTCGTAGTAAATGCTATTTTGGAGCGAAAAATGGAGATTGAACGATATCGTTAATATTTTCTTTAGCATTGCGAGTGATTGGAGGCACAGAGGCGGTATGCACACGGTTTCTGCCGCGACAGCAGCGATGGTAGAAGAAAAGGCGAGGGTGGTCCTCGCGAGAAGCGAGAGGGCTGCACTTTCTCAGCTGCTGGCTGATTATAGGACGCGTCGAATGACGATCGAGGAGCTGGTTGTCAGTTTAGGTGATCTGCTGAACACCCATGAGAAACTAACTCTTCTAACCGAGCTGAGGGAACTCGTCGACAGTAAAGACAGAGCTGCTTTCGACGATTTGGTTTACAGGCCTCGGGTAGCCATGGCAAGGGTATGCTTTGAGTTACGATAGTATCGATCTGGTCAGATCGAAATGAACTCTTTCATGATCGAACGATTATGTTTTTTCAGCTGTTTAAAACAAATTTTACCAATCACCGATAATAAAAGTATATTTTTTTCTAGCTTGTTGTAAGAAAGACATAATGCATTAAAAAGAGTACCAGTTTTATTAAAAGTGAACACATCTACATTGACGAATACATCATCGTTTAATTAGTCGCCAGCATTTTTAAATTGTTCATATTGTTGCACCATCAAAATGACATGTTTACTTCCCATGGTTAATTATTTGAAACTCGTATGAAATTGAGAAATTACGATTAAACCATTCTTCATTATTTTCAGAGAAAAGGTGACCGTGCCCACTCGGATTTAATAGTGACGCCATCGCTACACGATCTTCCGGTAAGTGAACAAAATAATTTTTGTTTCACCGTATACAATGACACGAATGAATGAAGGGACAAACACACAAAACACAACGACTGATACCTTACACGATTATTCTCTCTCTATCTTTCTCTTTCTACTTGTCTTTTTTCTATCTCTATTCCGGGAAATGTATAGAAACTATCTGTCTCTGTCTTTTTCACTCTCTGTTCTGCGTTGTCCACTGTAACTGTTAGATTTTAACTGGTGACTGTTCTCTCCTCTCGTCTCTCTTTTTATCTATCTCTGTCGCCAAGTCTCGCAAGCGACCTAACCCTACGATATTTTCCTTTTCGAATATAAAATATGTTTGTTCGAAAAGGATCTCGAGCCGGTTCTCTCGCGATGGAAGTATATGCTCGAACGCTTCGTTGAATGTGTTGAATTTTAATAGAATCGTAAAAGAGTTTAAATATCCCGAGAGAGCACGTAAAAACACGAGAGAAAACATTTTAACACGTTCACTGTCAAATTTCTATCTGGAAGGATTCCAAATTTATATTTCCAGTAATAATTGCATTAAATTAAATTGAATTTGCGGCATACAAATTTTCTATTTATACATATACTACTATACATCGAGTCATACAAAAGCCGAGCTTTCTTCCTCCATCAAAACAAATCATTCGATTTTTAGGAAATTAAACACCAATCATATAAAATTTCAATAATAAAATTTAAAAATTTGTAGAGAATAAAAATTGTATCAATTTGATTGTTGAACCTCTCACATAATTTAAAGACTATGTATCGGCATAAATCCATGTCGAACACAGTGAACGTGTTAGAAGAGTCGAACTCAATTCAGACAAAAGTAAGTGAAAGAATATTAACGAACGAAGGAAACAAACGAAAATAAGAAAGTAAAAAGGGACGAAGAAAGATGAAAGCGAAGAGATGGGAAAAGCTCATTGTCGATTGGAGAGGTGCGAGAAGATAACGGAGAACTGTCTCGAAGAAAAGAAGACTAGAGAACAAAATGGCAGACGAAGAACCAACTGGAGAACGTCCAAAGGGAATCATCGAGTTACCAGACACGTCTCGCGACCACTTCGATGGAACGTCGATGGGAGAGATGAACTTTCTGTTTTTAGCTTAATTGCTCTCGGCTATCGCGGTGACCGGTGAAGCATGACTCGAGAATTTTCCTGCAACCCCTTCTGCTTCTTCTTCATCTATACAAAACTCTATACAGAATGGTCCAGCTAAATATCTGCCTTATTTATCATATTATGAAGAAACATAATGACACGAAGAAAAAATTCTCTCCGCCGTTACACGTGTCTCTTGAAATGGCGTACAGTAGAGCGTATAAAAAGGGTCTCTTGAAATATCGGCTTAAATATTTCGACCTACTTAAATTTTTCCTTATTTAAAAATTCTTATTATAAAGAACACATAATATGAGTGAAAGAGATTTATAAAAAGAAAAACATAACTAAAATATGAAAGTAGCAGAAAATGTTCAATTTGTATTAAACAATTGTCTGAATACGTATGATCAACGGTGTAACTTTGTCGTGAGAAGTTTTCTCATAAAAAAATTAAACAAGGCACATATTTAGGTGATCCGATTTAGCTGGCCGATCTTGTACACTTTCTTTTTCCGTTTCTCGTAGAGGAACGTCTCTTTCGTTTCAATCTTTTTCATACTTCTTCCGCTGTTCTTCTATTTCCACTCGAATACTGCATCATTCTCTTTTGTCTTGTACCTACTTTCTTCTGTCTATCTGTGTTTTTATGAATTCCGCTTAGTGTTAGTGCGCTTCTCCTGGCAGGCAGTGTCGCCTCGTTTCCGGTCTGCGCTCGTCAACGTCCCGCGTTCTCTTTAGGAGACTGTGCAGTCGAGATTGTTTGCGTAGTGCTTCAGCCGTGCCATTGCGTGAATATTCGAAGCCCGTGGATTGAATGTCGTTGCAATTAAGGCCTCGACAGTGTAAACGATTTCTCAACGAGAGCCGAGAGAGTATTCGGTTTCACCGTTTGAAATAACGAGGAGAAAAATCTTGGACGGAGGAAAAGATTCGTTCGATCGGAACGGTGGCTTCGAGTATTCTTCGTTCTGAATGCGAATCTAGATGCGATAGGTCTTAGATACGCTTGCAGAGTAGGTATTGCAAAGTAGAATGCAGCTGCTAGATGCGAATGAATCTATTTCGCCTGACTTCATTTTGTTTTCTTTCTTTTTTTTTTCTTTTTTTTATTTCTTTTCACGCTAACCACATCAGGGGAGACAGTACAGAAATGCGAACGAGTTCGCCTGAGCTTTGCTGGATTTTCTGTTCAGTTCTATCTTGCTTGATCGAGTGCTCGATCAGACAGGTATTGGTAGGAAATACGTAATAATTAAAAGAGAGGCAAAATGTTATATTTATTACTGAGCATAAAGATATGAATTGACGTCGAAGTTTTGGTCATTCAAGACCATTTCCCCCAGTGTTTTTATATTTTATGGATGTATACGAATAGTTAATATTTTCCATCATAGATACTCTTACTAGGTAGTCTTTATTGATATAATATTTTAACAATATTAGCAAATTGATGAAAAATACAAATTTAAATAATATATACAATTTGGACTTCAAGTACAGGGAAAATGATATTACTTTGAGAAAATTCAGGCATATTTGGTTTAAAAGAAATTATTCCTTTCCTACCAAATAAAATTTTTCTCAAGGACCATCGAAGTTCTTTTTGAGTTAGATGAATCGCGACTGATCACGCACTGGATCACGAGATGCTAAGAGTAGTTCGTTGGAGATCAGCCTAGTCGCATCTCGTGCGTCACAATTCAGGAGCTGGAAGGTTTCCTGAAAGCTTTACTGAGCTCTCGTCGCTACGGTGCTTTTCCATTTCGTAACAATTCCTGCATACGAGATCGCCCAATTATAAAAGGAAAACAGAAAGAGAAAAAATAGAAAGATCCTGCCAGCTTTGTTCAAAGCTCGGGCTAGCTCGCTGATGGCCGGTTTCGTAGCCAACGAGTTGAAAACGAGCGACACGTTTAATCTCCTCCGCCAAATCGTTTGTGAACGAAACGATTTCTGTTTCGACGAAAGCATCCTCTTCGTTCTAAGCTTCCGTTCTCGCTTTGTTCTCTGACTTTCGTGTCCTTAGCGTTTTAGCTTTCCACACGGCTCTTTTTTTCTTTCTTTTACATCGATCCCTAAACCTTTGTGTTTCGCTTATCTAAGTTCTATGGAGTATTAGTGAAAACCGCTTACATGAAATTTTTGTCAATTTTATCAGAGAATCTCGAAACGGTTACGATGTTAGGGAAAGCTTTAATTGCTCTAATTGGAAGCCCCTTAGTCGCGAGTGACGATTGGCAGAAAACAGTGGAATGCCTAATAAGGCTGGGATAATTCCACGTTGATGCCTCATTAATCAAAGAGAATGTTCAAGCGAAGTTCGAAGTAGATTGAAACAAAAACAGCATTTACAGTCGAGAAGTTTTTCTATTTAGTTGTAACAGATGAAATGTCCGTTTGAATATTTTAAATTCCCCACCTAGAATGTGTCAAGGGAAATATTGTTCATCAGTACGAAGAGTATATTCAGTCTCTAGAGTACCATAGCGAAAGAATTAATAATAAATAAACCTTGATGAAAAGAAAAAACATACTTATTTTAGCAGAAAAGGAAACAGACATTTCATATATTACCATCTAGTACTTAATAAAATTCTTATGAATATTGTAACGTAGAGCAAGATATTAATACCCGGAACTAGTTGCATTAATTGGCAAAAAGTTATTCATTGCGGGTTAATTGATTCGAAAAGAGTGTTTTCATCGTGGCTAATCGACAAATCGATAATCGACAAAACAGGATGATGTTTGATTAATGACGAACGGCTGGCATGCAGTTTCACGGTTCACGGGGCAGATTTCGTGATCTTTGAACGGAAGAGAGCCACCGGAAGTCATCGTAAATCAAGTGTCAACTGCACAGCGACAAACTTCAGCCACGACACGCGGTACAGATCGATAATAGATCGTTGCTAAATTGGCAGATGGATCGACGCTTTTGTGACTAATTAATTGGTGGCTCTCAGAGAAGGTATTGGCACGAATAGAACAATCGATTTGCTGATTTACATAGGAAACGAAATTCATTGATTTCCCAATGGACAAAGCTACTGCTTCCTCATATTTTTCATTTGCTTCTCTCTGATATTCATTATTTCTTCCTCTGAGTTCAACTACGCTTCATTCTTTACGGTAACTCGCTGAAGTATTCGAACACTTACAGAAACTTGCTACGAATATATGACTCTGCTTAAAGTCAAACTAGTCAACTCCATTTTTTATAAGTTTCTCAATTTCCGTATCTGGATACGGGATTAAATATCTTGTAACTTCTATATACATTTTCAGACTGATTTCGAATTTCACTAGTGTAATAGAATATTTTATGTAACACATACACGTACGTACAAGTTTCGTGTGACAAGTGTTCAATTGCTTCCGTGAGTCACAGTAGGTACATTTACATTTATTTTCTATCAAATTGTTCTAAAACCATCAAAATTCATTGGAAAATTCTCCATAATTCGTTGAACTTCCAAATGCAAAGGTAATCGAGTAAGATCAATTATCGAAAAAATATTCGATTAAGAGATGGACAAGTTATTTTTGAAAGAAAAAAATGTTGAAAATCGACGAAACGAATTGAATCGAGGGGAAAAGAAAGTGAAAAGTGCTCGTTGGCCATCGAAACCGGGTTGAAAATGGCGATGGATTGGCGAACGGCATGACTGGATCTGATGATTTCTCGCAGAGGGGTGTACCCAGTGGTTGTTGCCGTCCAGGACGACTGGTGGACGTCGAGGGAGATCCTCTAGGAGTAACAGGACCTCTTCTGCCGCGGGATAACCAGGAATATAGATCGCCCAGCGAGGACAGCGGTCTCGGGGCCGACATGCCCAGGACCAGGTCAAGAAGATTCCAATAAAACGAGAATCTTTTGACATTTTTCAACGATACCTTTGAATCTTTCTTGATTTTCTAGAAGATCCTCCACTCTAGATCTAAATATCTCTTATTCTTCTCAATTTGTTCTTTTTATCTTGGAAAATTCGAAGGAAAGTTGTTAAAAACATTGTAAATTGATAATTGCTTCATAATAATGCGGAAGAATATTTACTTACCTAAAATGAAAATAAATTAGCGACGAGAAAAAGTTGCATCGAAAATAAATTGGATAAAATCTATAGTGGATCGAAGTTGAAGAAAATTTAAGTTTAGATTTCTCATCCAGAGTAATCGGCAAGTTTGCAGTTAAACTTGAAGTAACTCAGTATGGAATACCGCGGTGATTGGTTCGAATCGTTTCGTTTCGTGGATTGCGAACCGATTTCTCGAATGTGGGACTGTAGTAATAATCCAGTTTGAGTAATAATCCAAACCAATTTTTCAAACTGTTCGTGACCTAAGTATCGCTAAGCCTGAAATTATACTGGCCCTCGAACATAATTAATTCTTCGAGAGAAAAACAGTATCAACCCCACGTAGTTTCAAGGATAATAAAAACCTCATACATTTCAAAAATAATTTCCCGCAAATTTCTATCCCAAAGAGTTCTCTAACATAGCCCCGAAAGCAAACACATTTTACTCTCACTATTAGCCCTTTCGTTAGGATTAGCAGATCTCCAACCCTTTTTCTTCCCTATAAGTCACAGCCTTAATCGCTAACCAAGCACCCTAACCCAATTTCAAGCTCAACTTCCACCCAAAAAGAAGAACCTGCAATCGATAATCGATCGTTCTCTCACGGTTTGAAATCCAACTTCCAAACCAAGGAAAAAAAGGAAGAAAGAAGATAAAATAAAAGAAATGAAAAAGATATGAGAGGGAGGGTGCGATTCCCAGTAAACAGGGATAGCTGTAATGGCGTTTCTATGTCGGATGTACGAGATACATCGATATTTTATTTCCTACCAGGCTCGATCTGGCTTTAGTACGTATCCCGCATTCAGCCACCCCCTTCGACGCCACCTGACTGGTAGCAGGTATGTACAAGGATAAGCAGACACGAGGATCGAAGAAGGGGGAGGGTAAATAGCGGACAATACAGTGGTGTGCAAAAGTTTTTAGCCAGATAGACCTTACGGTAGGATTACTTAAGTCAGAAGGATAATTGAGTCAAGCTAAGTAATTTGCCTTGTAATTCGCTACATTTCGTTCTGAACAATTTTTAAGCGATCTACACTTGGAAACAAACTGCTTAACTTGTTATTAATTTCGCGATAAACAATAAAGTATACATGTACTTACATTGGCAGCTTAATGGTTATAGCTTTACCTCTGTAATCTTCATATGAAATTACACAAACGTCCAATGATCTACTAATTAATTACTAATTTACATGCTAATCCAAGTATATTAAATTTCGTATAAGTATATTAAATTATGGACAGTAGTACTTTCATGTAACTGAAAAAATTGGTCAAAAAATTGGTACTTTAAAAATGAAATGCTAGATGAAAGAAAGTGCTTAATTGGTAAATAATGATTGGTAAATAAGGATATGTGCAAATACTTTTTGTAGCCACTGTACGTGTGTGTTGTTTCTGTATCTTCGCGTGGGCGCTGGTTGAACACGTGTGGATATGTACAGGGTGTATCGGTGGTCAGCTCTGTGAATCGTTCGATTAATTCGCCGGAGCCCTCGACGGGATTTTATGTACGGTCAAGGGAGCACGTCGTAAGTGGAGATCGATGGGACGGGGTGTTGCTTTTTCTAAAAAAAGATACTAGCTTTTTACGTCCTGTTCTTGGAGATAGAATGTTGGCTCGATTTGATTTCGATGAAAACATTTGCGAAGGTGATCGATCGACTTTTTGAAGGTAGACTGAAATATTTTAATAGAGGAATGGTGGGATTGAAGTTGAATTTTAATAGAAAGTGAGACTGAAAATAGCATGTAAATGAAAATTTTCTTTCATTTAGCTGGCAATATTAATTCAAGGTAACTTTTAAACATTAATATTTATCGAGCATGAAGGTAGAAAAAGGATCCTATTACGTCTATTCAATTTCCTTAATTTTATGAATCAATCCCAATGTTTCAACAAAAAATAGACTCATAGTAGTCCCAAGAAGATTTTATCATAAAATTGAAACAAGGGAAAATTCATATCAATAATGACCTTTACATATTCTCTTTACAAATTTAAAAATTTTTTAACAGTTGAAGAAGGAAATTGAATTCAAAATAAATCAGACATCGTAACAGGGTTAAAAAAGTCTTGTCATTTGTCAGAACGAAGATAATATAACATAATACGTTATGTAGAAATGGAGCCAGATTATGCAAAAATAAATTGACATAAAAGTATATAAATTGATACATAAAGTATATAGATTGATAGGTATACAAATTTAAAGACCGTAGCAAGTTTAAAAAAGAAATACTTCAGGGAGGAAATATACCACCTATAAAGGTTCCATCTTGTGGAAAATTTCTCTGGTCCCGTGCCAGTTTCTCTAACGTGTTCGAGGGAATGGTCAGGTCGATTAATTCGGTGCACACCCTGTACGTGAATCGTAGCACAAAGTGATGGATAGACTAGGGACGTTCCGTGTGTACATATACGTGTCTTTCTACGGAATTGGGCGTAAGTAAATTCCGTTGAATCGATATCTCTCGCCGGTATGGCACGAGGGAAATGTACATATAAAGCGTTCCATGACCGTGTGAATCGAAAACAGAGAGAAAAATAGGATTTGCATATCTCACCAGAGTGATATTGGTTTTCAGTGGTATCCGATTATTGCTCGTGGCATCAGGCGATGAATGTTCTCGCTTCTACCAGAATGTTTTAACGAGATTTCAATCTTACTGTTTGGTCGATCCTTTGTCCTTACAGCGTTCATTTCGTTTATATTTCATTACGAACCTGTATTTACATTGACAGTGATTGAAAACGCGTGAATTATTTCGATCTTATATCCAATTTGTTCATAATCTGTTTCGGTAAATGTTGATCTTTGTTTAAGAAGCGCGTTTGTATCGATCCTCGTGCTGACTTTACTCAAATTTAATTTGGCATATGATAGTTTAATATTCCTTATTTATTTGATATGACTTTAATTAACCCTTTGTACGTGGAAGACATTATAATATTTGTTCATCATCTTGACAATTAAAAATATAATGGTATTTGTAAAGAAGAATTTGTGATGACCTATTTTCGATTCGTTTACATTTCGTTTCCAGCTTTCGTTTATACATCAAAAGATTTTAAAAACGTGTGAGTCGTTCAAGAAAAAATCATCCTTTTAACGTTAAATATTACCGATCATTTCTCTAAATTAATTAATATGTTATTTAATTAATAATCGATAATTGGTGAAATATAATCTGAGTAAATTAATACATCATTTAGTTAGCAATCCATAATCAAGCACGTTATCCGCAAGGAATAAAGAATTTTTCGGTCGTAAAATTGATGATATTATTAATCGGTTGGTGGTTTAGGGTTAACAGAGGAAATAACATAATTTACGGTATACCGCGGCGCATTACCGAAGCGATTCTCAAAATCCTTGTACCGCAGTCCGATAATGGAGCTGATGCGGCAGTAGCGTACACATGTACGTATTGATATGGCCCTTGAAAATTTCGTTCTATGGTCGGCCAAAGGTCTAACACTAGGTCGTATCCCGGGTAACAGAATGAAACAAATGAGCTTCGAGAGAGTTAGCAGTACCGTAATAGCTACGCGAACGAAACGTTCGTGGGGAAAAAGTGTCTGTGTCCATGCCAGGGGCAGAGTTCTGTCTTTCTTCGTTCCACTTTCTCAACGTCAAAAACAAATAAGTAGCGAAAGATTTAGTGAAAGAATTTTGCATCAGAAATCTTTTTACGTGATCAGTGTCATGAATAATCTTCGGATAAATAATATCAATTTCAAGTGGTACATTTTAAAGTGCACTCTAAACCAATTTTCTACAGATGATATTTATGAAAGTTTTTTTAATCGAATACGTATCTATCTATCTCAAATAGTATCAGAATAGTTTGAAAAATTAATTCTTTAGAAGTATACAGACGCTCGGTGTAATTCGATCAAATTTACGCCTTTATTATATTAACTCTTTACTTCCTGTCATGGCTGGAGCCAAGTGATGTGCTAAATTTAATCTGAAGCAAGAAATGTACTTGACTGCATCAGTCAAGTTCTACGTTTAATAATTAAATGATTTCATACAATCTATATAAATGTTTAGAATGTAGCTGGAAACAAACATTTAAAAAGTTCTAAGATTCTATCATTGAGCACACTCGAAACCAGCTTAGCTCCGATGCCTTTTATCCGATAGCTTTTATCGCTGTCATTGTATTCGCGCGATGATTAGGTGGTATCTAAATATTTGTAGACGATTGTATAATTCATAAAAAATTCTAAAAATTGGTCTTTGATGTTTAATACCATCCTGATTAACCATTAGCGTGATATCGATCGATCGGTAGTACCTGGAACTGTTGAAAGTTCGACGAAGGACGAACCAGCAAATGGAAATAGATTTGGCATGCGATATCCATGGGAGGGTTCGTTGGTGGTCGACTACTGTGCGATACTCATTAAATAATCGATAGCACACATATAAATAAACCGCATTGCTGTCGTCGCTCATATGTGCTCCATTCTTCTGTCTAACTTCACCGGGTGAGAATAGAAAGTTCTATTTTCGTTCCGATCGAAACGGTCTCGTGGCACGATATCCAGAAGTTTCGAGTCGTCTGTACGATTATAAATCCCAGAATTATCAGTCGTCACGAACGTAGACTTTGTCTTGCTAGAACGATAATCACGAATTTTAACCGAAGAATAAGTACAAGATCGTGTAAACTTAAATTCAGATTGTACTTGTCTTTACTACTTACTCTCACATTCGATAAATCGATTTACTTTGATAAAATAACCGACGAATCGTTTCATATATTCAATTGACACGTGGCCGATGGGTGACCACTATAGGCTAAAAGAGAAACTTTCAAGAAAAAGTAAAAAGACCAAAATCAATGAGAAAAGAGAATTTCATATAAGAAACAAGGTTAAACGAAAGATAATATTTATATAAAATAAAATAAAGTAGATGCTTCAAGTAATGGAGGAAACAGAATGCAATTGCACGATCCGTAGATCTAGAAAGGGAAAATTGATTGAGAGACAGTGAAAGTCTCGACAGGGTGGGTGGTCTCAAATCGCAATTTTGGCCATTGCAGAGTGGGCTGTAGAAGGACGCAGCAGCATCAAGTGACGACCTCCGATCTCGCCCTCTCCAACGACGACGAGTGCGACAACCAGGTACAGAAAATTGTTCGAGAAAAAGCAATATCGTCGGTGCTCGACCCTCTTAGACGAAGCGTTTGTCCATTCCAGAGAATGTTCCCGATCGCTGTCGATGAACGCGATAAAAGGGATGTTTGTCGGTTTCTTTTGCAGGACTACGAGGACGAGCTGGAGAACGGACGTGGACGAAGGCACAGCTCGCCTGGTGGATCACGAGGCAACCCTAGGGATTACGGCCATCATCATCTTCATCCGGATAATTTGGTGAGTCGATAGTTTACCTTAATCCCGCGGGACCATCTCTGTGACGGTTACACCCTTGTTTCTTCGCGAATTACTCGTTCACGCTCGTACTCATTTCCTGTTGGGATTAAACTTTGTCGAGGCTGTTTTCTCGCGAGAGAACAGCAATTACCTGGAAACGGTATAGCGTATAAAGAATCTTTTAATGTACTCGTACATAATATTCGTGAACGAGAAGTATTTATGCGATACGATGGTTCCCTGGTTAAATCTTGATATCTAATGTTCGTTTATCCGATTAACGTACAAAATGATGGTAGACGAGCTGTACACGATACGAAGATCGTTTGGAAGTTGTTCAGTTATGCAACGCGAGTAGAAGACAGTAATTAATTAGTTTTAATAATTGGAAGGAATATAGAGGATGTAATAAACATCAAATGATGGTGTAAGGTGAATTGTAGAAACTCTTCCGGGTACGATACATTAAATAATAATTAATACATTAAATAATATACGAGCGCAAAACGGATACTTGGGAAACACAACAGATACTGATGGTTTAACATAGATACATTAATAAATTGTAAAGACTGATTGAGGAACATTCCAATTAACGTGAGTTTTCCTCTGGAAATTATTATATCAGCAAATACCAAGAAACGTCTGAATATGTATTATGAGTGTCGAGTATGAATGAAATTTCATCGCGCTCATTCTGATCTTTTGTTCTCTAAGATAAGAAGTATTTCCCTCGGAATTAATATGTTTCTACGTTTAGTAATTTCGTTGGTAGAATATGTACGTGTATATCAGACGTATTAACAATGTTAGTACTATTCAGTAACCATACAGAATTCGTCCAAATAGCGAGAGTAGACTTGCAGGGTTATGAATTGCCTTGTGGTATTATGGCGGAATTGTCTTGCGCTAATGGCTGACAGTATTTTGCCTGTGATAATGTCAAGAAAAGGAGGGTACAGGATGCACATGCGATGCGCATGAGAGCAGAACAAATGGATAATTGAGACAGCGGTGAAATCTCTCGCGCGAGTATTCAAAGCTAATGATCGACGGTTTTAATAAAAACAATAGAGAAGTCCGAAACAGATGTAACTCGATGATATACATACACAAATATATCTCGGGAAATTCCAGAGCAATGTTCTGATTAGATATGTTTCATACTTTTAAAATTTTTCTCTACATAAAATAGTAGATATTTCTTAAAATAAGAAAGATCCACTTTACTTTTTAATCTTTTAACTCTTTATATTTATATTTTACATGAAATAATAAATGAAAATAATAATTTGTTACTCGAATATCTAGCTTCAAATTAATCAAATTAATCACGTAAATTATAAACTCAGCCCTTACAATAATTGTATCGATCGCGTCTAGGCGTGAAGTTACAACTGAAATTTAATATTTTCAATTGACACTGCGAATTCCTTCGTCGAACTAAATTTCATTACCGATCGTATGGCGTCGATTAACAGAAGTCAATGAACTATGGCATTTATATGAACAAGAAACCGTTAACTCGATTGTCGTCGTGCAAGAATCGACCAATTAAGGAACTGCTACGTGTAACGAGCCACCCTAATTAGTCATCAGGTCGCGGCTGCATCGAAACACAACCCGCGTACCTCGATTAGAAGCGTTTAGTTCTACTCTCGTCCTATATACCGTCTACATCGCTCACATCGCTTAAAAGCGTCTATAATAAAGAAAATTGTTTCTTTACAAATAAGCAGCAATAGATAATTTACACCAACCTTAACATAAAATATATCATCTATTTATCATAATCAATCAACTTATTAATGATTGATTGTTAAACGAATGTTGAAAATTAAAAATGAAATGCACAATGACTCGGTGGTTTGTCTCATCGTGTAACATAATAACAATTTACATTACGATCCTTTCGAAAGTTATATGATGTTTTTCGGCAACGTCATCTTGCTATTCTGGCTTTTTGCTCTCTGCCAATTTGACATTTCGCGAGACGAAACGATAAATCCATGGAGTGGAAGAGTCGTCTCACGTATCGACCGGTCTAGCAAGCTCGTAAACTGCCTCAGGTACTAGGTAAATTAAATCGAACTTACTATTTGCTTTCGACTAAGCAAAGGATCGACGCCTACCAATCTATCCATTCATCTTGGAATGCTCTTAACGACACAATTTTTATCTTCACACGAAAGCATAAAGATGCTAATCTTCTTAAACCTACCAACATGACTCGATATTCTAAGCCTTTCCTTATCTTTTTCTTACTTTTAATCATTTCACCACAATGCCATGATTATATTATATTATCTTATAATAGCTTGATCTCACGATTGCTTATTATATTACTTTTATAGTCCTTTCAATGCGATATCGAGATTATATATGTACTAACTAGTTTATTACTTTATGTTTTACTCGTATATCCAATGGCTTAGTATTTTAATATCTTAACCATGAGCGCTTACTACTTTAATACCTTAACCCATAACCGATATCTTAACTTACTTCTGTTTTATAGTTATTTCCTTAAAAATACCTTAATCGTATACGTATCGTATACTGAACAATTCCTCGCTACTTTAATACCCTAACTGTGATTGCTTACTATACTACTCTAATCAGTAGAATAGCCTGACCAATTTACTTTTAAAATCGTCTCTTCACAATACCTTAATTACACATATACTAACCGTTTACCAACTGCAATTTGCTTAAAAGAAAAAATCTGAAGCAAACTGAAATCCATTAACATCGTCCTATTACTCTCTCGATCTTATCTCATTTTTCGCGTGGTCAATACAAAATCATACGTTCATGGAGTCTGGTTACTATGCTGGACAGGTGATCCAACGCGATCGAGGGTATCTTCTCACGGGTCCATTTGGAAACAAGTTCGATTTATGGACGTTGATCACGCCAGGTCGATCGATGTTCACCATGGCCCGTATATCCGCTCGACGAGATCCCGTAGCCAGTCGAAGGAGGTGTTCCAAGTCTGAATTAATTATCCAGGCCCGATCGATCATGGTGTACAGATAGCATGACCCGAACCAGCCGCGAAATGTCTCTATTTCGCGGCGGTTAACGTTGATGGACTTTTGCTGGCCTTGGGACGGGAGATCGTCGACCGAGCGCAAACGAGCTGCTTGATATCCTTGAAGAGGAGCCCGAGATCGAGAAAAGAATCTCTTTTTTACTTTTACGACGCAACGAAGTCGTAAATGTGTCATTTAAATACTTCTTTTAATACTTTATCGCCGATGTAGCTATTTTCTTTTTTCATATTCTTTCATCTTTATCGTTCATTTACCAGCAGTATGTATGGACAATTATAGTTTAATTAATGTACTTTTTAATTTAGTTTTTATTCGATTTCTTAGTTTAATTAAATTCTAGTCTTTTTAAGGGGGAAAGCGTAAGAGAATGAAATAATCGACACGTACTTTACGGTTTCAACAGGTTTTTATCTTTCAGTCTCTTTTTAACATTGAAAGAAGAAACAAACGTCGCGTGCATAAATTACAAAAGGTTCGAAGGAAGCATGGTTTTGATATGGAAATCGTAACAGAAAGCGACTACTGGCAAACTGTACATAGCCTCGCCGAATGTAGTTTCACAGAGAACAAATATGATTCCTAATACTGTCTCGTATTCACACACGTTTCAGACGATAGACTACACGCAATAGAACGCTAGTTATTCGAACATTACTATCTCCTAACAATATGAATGAGTAGTTTCATTCAATGCTCCTATTCAAGTTTGAATTCTTTATGTAGGTTCTACTATCTGCTTATAAAAACACGAATTTGCATGAGCGTTCGCTCTGAAAATTATTTCCAAGCTTACGAATATTTCTATTAAATTCTCATTGAAAAATCCAACAAACCACCGTTCTATTACACTGTCATCCACATTCACGCTTCAACAATATTCAGCATCCACCTTCACAGACGTACCAAACGCTCCGTTTCCCCCATTCGCGACTTTACTCGAGCACAGTTCATCATCATCACTCGGCGAAATCCGGAAGTCCGACAACATTCATCCTCGAGCGTCGAGTTCTATTGTTCTTTTCGCAAGAATGGCTTTGTCGCGAGTCTGGAACGGAACATGTCACGAAATAACACGAAACAACGATTCGTCCTCTGGTTATGGCGGAAGAAAGTGGACAGGCGACAAAGCGACGGCCTGGTACAGAATCTTATACAACGATGACTCTCGAACTCGAATGTGTTTTGCTCGATCAATTTTTGCTGGTCCCTTATCGATGATCGGCCAGTCAGAGCTTGTCTTGGAGAGCCTGTCGTAACTCTTCTGTGGCCTTAGCCACGTCCTGGGTCTGCCGCGAGAGTACTTCCGGTCGCACGTGCTGTACCGTGGAATTCGACCGTCTCACCGAGTTCCCGCTACCGAATTTCGGCCGTGGAATTCGTACGCGCTGCACGTCGCTCAACCAGGATTCCATGATCTCTTTTTCTTAGTCTTTGTGGCCTTTTTAGATTCTCTGAAACAAATGCAGACAGTTTTTGGTGATTAAGTTGCAATTGTACAGTTTACGTGGTGAACGATTTAGGTCCTTGTTCGTTAGTTATTCGAGTATTAGGACACTTATGAAAAGTTAAGCCATTAAGGATCAGGTAATAGGTAAATTTGTTATAATCTTACAAATATTTGAATTTTTATTAATTTAATTGAAGGATCTAAGATAACGACAAAAAGAATGTCGAGCGAATTTTTCGGATTTCATTTCTTAGATACGAATTTAAAAAGCAGAATTCGATAATGTAAATTAATCGATAGAAGATTGAAAATTAAACATTGCGTTAACGCAACGTTGGTCCTTAATGGATTAAGTAAATCCAAAAATCATTAGGAAATTATCAAAATCACAGTGATAAGTACGATTAATAGACACGTGCTCCCTTTTCATTCTTTGCTCATCACAATTAATCATTTTCCATTTCAATTCCTTAATCGTCATAGCATTTGGTATATCGTGAAAGTTTATTTACTCCTTTCGGTTATTCTTTTTTATTTTGATTAGAATGTAAAGGATGTGAATGCATTTAGAGAAATCTATAAATAGTTTATTAACATCACGTGTCTAATTTGGATACTTAGTCAGATTTTCGCGAGGAGAAAGTCTTGGAACATTTAACATCTGTGTCATGTGATTTTTATCTCAAACGAGGGAAATGTACGCTAGTGTATTAACACCGTGCTCCAAAAAAGATCATCCATTAATGATGGAATTTCTTTAGTGAAAGTACCAAGCTAATTGATGTTGCCAGTCATTAAGGTGTTGATATTTACCGAACAGAATTTTCAAAGACTTCGTGATGCTAATGAAAATGTCGTGCTGCTAAATAACCTGATTCGTTTCGACGTCAAATTTGTACGGTGATTTCCTGAGAACCGCGTGAAAATGACTCGAGACATTTTCTGCCGCGGTAGCATCACAGTCCAACGCGATAAAAAGCAAACGAGAACATCGTGGTCATTGCCAGTCGAGGGCAATGGGTCATGCAAGCTACGTGACAAAGAAAAGAAGAATGTCACTGGGCCACGCCGGCTGGACACTCCACCGGCATGATCTGAATCGTAATCAGACACAGAAAACCAAGCATCCTATGCCATTCATTCGTTATTAACTAACTTCGTCAATTTTTTCATAATGATCCACATACGTTCTTGAACCTCATATCTCTAACCTTTATTATATTGATTAGAATTTTTCTACCTATCGAAGAATCTCAATTTCACAGTCAAATATATTTTTCTTGAAAGTATCGTGTTTTTAAGAACAAACAGATCGAAAGGAATATCAAAGGAAGCTACAGAATTTTCACAGAATACTTTTTAATCCAATTTTCTCCTCACAAAGAATAATAGCAAATTAGTGAACAATCAATCATATAATCATCGCAAGAAATTAAACAATTTCGCGAGAAAGATCGATCTTTTATATTTCTCCTGTATTCGTACACTTCCGTGGATGAAATTTAATTTGGTGAAGCGACGAACCTTAAAAAGAGGGTCACACACAATTAACTATTCCCCGAGATTAAAGCTTGGAAGAAGGAGCGGGTCGCATTCGTGTTCGTGGAACGAACCGATCCACGCGAGTTTTACGATCTTGTTTATCCCGGATCTCTCAAGGATCAGCGGTCGGAGCGAAGGAACGCGAATTATACGTCGATATTATCGTGGCTTTGGGCCACGGGAAGCTCGGGATTTCTAGATCCTGTCGCGGAAATGACAATTCTAATGTAATATTCCCGCGGAATCGGCGCACGATCGTAAAAGTGGATCCTCGAGGGGTGAAACGACAAATGTCGTAACGTCGAGACCGCTATATAACGTTGCAGCATTATTCGGCTTTAAACGTCCGTATTTATATAGCTTAGTGATTTTGTGAGATATCAGTGAATCTTATGAAATCATTTGTACGTTTTGTAAACAGTAAAAGAAGTTTAAAGTGCCGCCTCGTAAAACTGAAAAACGAATTCGGCAAGACACCTGATAAAATGAGGAGAATTTTAATTTCGTTTTTATATCTGTGAATGAGCTCGATTCATTCGATATTTAAAGCTGTTTATGCGTGATAAAGTAGCGAAGAATTCAGGATGAAGAATTTAGAGAATAATTATTCTTTTATTGGCAACAGTTCTTGCAATTCCAGGACTAAATGTTAATACTACGTTTTCCCTGCATCTTTTGCCTTATAAATTCTAATAATTATAATATAGTAGCATTAAAGATGTACAATTTATGATACTACTTTTGGCCGTTTGCCTCAACTCTCGTTCATACTACTCTGTAAATTAATGGTAATAAAACTACTACGACTTGGGAACCAAAGAACGGAACACTATATGCATAGCAATACACGCAATTCAACGACCCCGAATTTGGCACGCAATAAAATGGACCATAAAACTGGAAGAAGTCTTTCTCTTTAATTTTGTTTTTACATTTCTTAAACTTAATTATACCATCGATTTATTCGGTACTTCAAGTACGACTGAATGGCAATGCAACGAGTTAATAAATATTCACGGTTAATTTGTTCTCCTTCGACTTCAAAACCAAGGGACGAAACGTCGAATGGTGCTTACGGTGCACGCAATTCGACCCTGGATTCGGCTCGAATTTCACGGTGGCAGTTTCGTTAAACGGTGAAAGGAACATTTCGAGGGACGATAGGAAACGATCAAACCGGTTAAAAATATGAATTCCCACACTGGCTGCTCGGATACCGTATAGAATAAACAGTTAGATGTTGTCGACGGGGCAACCTTGCTGAACCGGCCAGAGACGTTACCGAGGTCTCCTGCAACTTTTCGATCATCGAATATCGCAATTTGAGAATATTCCAGTTTTGCAGAATTTTTTAACGAAATTTCATTGGTAACCTACTTAAAAAATTTTTTAATGTTAAGACTCAAAAAATTGTGTTGGGAATTTATATGTTTTTTAATTTATTCGAGAATGTCCAATATACGGTTATGGTGAGAAGAAAGAATTGTTTGAAATATCAGGAAAGACAAGAATGAGTTCCTTCATCGATATTTGACACGCGGAATGATTGTTTTAACTGGTACAACCACCGGTTATAAATCATTACAAACACTTTCTATACACACCACTTTTTGTATCCTCTATCATGCACATTGCGACGGTTGCACAATAATAAAACATCGACGCTGAAAGTAAAAGTTTCTCGAACACATTTGCGGACTTTCTTGTCGCTTTCGAACTCGTGGATCTACGATCTAACGAACTTCGATGTCATTTCTTAATCATTAACGCACGACGAGACAGCATAGCCAATTACATATTCAGCCTCGAATGAATCAATCCTAGAAATGAAGAACCGCAGAAAGAAACAGGCAGTCGACTTAATACTAGATCTACCGACAATTTAAATTATTTTGGTTCTTCTAGCAAAGACCTGATGAAAATTAACAGAGATAATCAGGCGTCTATCTTAATAGAAGTCAATTAATCTTGCTAAACAATACATATACATGTTTTTACTAGTATTACCGAAAGCAATAAATCTGCGACTTGTCATTTTGATGAATCTCTTTCTAACTTTGTAATTTTCAAGTTAAAACACGTTAAATATTGGAAACTTTATAAAAATAAATAGGTACATGTCCAGGTCTCACTAAAAATAACAAATAATAAAGTACTTAAATTATCTAAAGCATCAAAATTATCAATAATATTTATATACTTATAGACATTACTCTCGTCAAAAGAATATTAGCATACCTGTAGCAATTGCAAGAACAATAAACCTAAAAGCCCGTCACTTAATTAAAATACGTCAAGTATTAGAAACTCCACTCTTGCGACAACCTTTTAAACGCGCAACTGTACAAAGTAATAGAAATCGTTGTGTACACTAAAGAAGAGTGTGAAAACGTGTTGAAAGTAACGAATACCGAGAATTCCAACGTTACTTGGAATATCTTTTTCTTCTCTGCTCGTCCATTTTCCAACATCAACCCACGGAGAAATATGTAGAAATTGCAGAGCGCGACCGGAAACTCGTTTTAATCGCGTTAAAGACGGCGACAGATACGATGTACGTTATCGCGGTCTCCGTTCTCCAACTTCTGCGTGTTTCGTTATTGTTCTAGCGAGCAAGTGCAATCGCGACCTCGTCGATTTCACAACGATCCGCACTCGAGAGCCGCCGGTTTTTGTTGTCCCGCGTTTCTCCCGCCGTTTTTTCGCGCTCGCGTTACCTTGAGCGACACCGAACGAAACCGTAGAGAAAGATCGAGAGACCGGATCGGTGTGATACTGGTAGATCCGTATTTTTCGATGATGCGCGCAATTAAATTGAAATTATCAATCCATTTCGTACAAATCTCAGACCATCTATCTAGATATCTGACCCATGCACGCTATTGTTGCATTGTTGCAACGATTATTTCAGATTTTTCTCTCAGCTTTCCAATATATCGTGTAATCCACTAGTTGCAGTGTCGATAAAATTTATCGCAAGTATGATAGTAATGTATGTTCTTACACGTGTAATGTTTTAAAACCTTGCTTGGATATTAATAAAATGAAAGAGATTGAAATGTAACGTGGATGCCATTATTTGAGAAATAATAAAGAAATAAAAAGTACATGAAAAAATAGATTTTCTTCAAATTCTTAACTATTGCTTCTTAACTTTTTGGACAAACTAATATTTTGTTACTCGACAAACTCTTTCTTCTCAGATTTTTAAATTGGACTACGAGCTGGATTAAGAAGGTTCTTCTAAAATGGTATTTAAATAATAAATGTATGTGTATAGTGGTAAAATATATTATTATCTAATTTTTACGAAGTAATTTAGTATTATATTTTGGCGATTCCATAAAATGATAAGGTGTTATTTCCAGCTAATAATTCATCACTAATTAGTGTAATTGGTATACCTCGTTCAAAATGACCGCATACTTATGTATAGTATAGTATGTATACGATATGTATAGATATATTATTATATATTAACAGAGCTACAACGCTACATTTGAATTTAACCTATTTTGATTTGGCCAGCAGCTTCGACTGATAATCAAACATTTGCATTCGATGTTACGATAACAGACTAACGTTTAAATAAAAGAAATTGAAATAAAAGTAATAGACAAACCAGTCGTGGCACGTGCACCTGCACGCGCATAATGCACGCACCTGGAACGATTGCGAGCGGCTTAATGATTTCTCCATGGCTGCGTCGAGATTTCATCAGGCAGACCGTGGTTTCTTAATCGAAGCGCCGCAAACTCAGATCGCGTGTTTTTTTTTTTTTGGCAGTAGAAAGAAGTCATCGATAGGCTTGAAAAAACCAACGAGAACGCTGCTGGCGCCCGTTTAGATAGAGAAAGAGTCTCAGATAAGATAATCGGTGCATTTTTGCAGTGAATAATCATTCTACTTGATCTTCGACAGCTATTATCTGATTATTTATTTAACGATAGTTTAGATAGAGAATGATTTGCAGATAAGATCAAAACAGCATTAAAGTATGTATATCTTCGAACCTAACAGCACGTTGCATTTCTTGTTTTCCTATTTTTAGTTCAAATGAAAAAATTACCGGAAGCGTACTTATTATACTTTCATCCTGTAATCTTGATATTATAATTGTGCTTCTCTGTGGATAATTTGTATACGTTAACATATAATGTACATTGTATATTATATGTATAATTATAGTATATAATATATATATATCGTATATTATCATATGTATCGTATACTATATACGCTTTTATATATTCGAATGTTTCATAAGTACGTAAAGATCCATTCATCAACCATCATTTTTCTGGTTTAGAAACGGACAGTTTGCCCAGTTTCCACATCCTCGTTCGAGAAATCGAAGAAATCTTTTTCCACTCCGGTGTTCACCAATTAAAACCGTCAGAGCGGGAGGAAAAATCGCGTCGAAAGTAGCCGAGCGATTCTTGCTGCGCAAAAGCGAACACACAACCGGATAACGTTCCTCGTATGAAAAGATTCGATTTACCATGATCGCTGCGAAAGATGTATTAGCCACGCTAATTAACCATCGTTCGAAATTCTCGATGATCATCGACGCGTGTACGCGTTATGTAATCGATTGGTCGTCGATTCACAAGAACCGGACCGATGATAACGATCGTACCTACACGTTATCTTGTCGATTACGAGGCTTAAACAGATTTTCTTCATTTTTGTACACACATCACTTGCGTTTGGAGTAAAGCTTCGTTTTATTGGTTAGATATATTTCTCACGCGATATTTCCGATTAAGATATTTTTTATTTCCGGGAAAGTTTCGTCGAAGAAGAAAAGGTTCGGAAAATTGTATGAAAGGTGTGAAGATAAGAGGTTGAACATTCTTATGTTAGAATGTTCGAATGTTAATAAATATTTGTATATTAGGGAACTATTCAACTTTTACAGATTCAGATTTACTTGTATTCCTAAAGATTTTTAAGCCAATTCAAACCATTTCAAACCATTTCAACAATTGTTGGGCAGAAATTAAAATGTCCCTCTTGCTTTATAAGACCATGTCACGCACATGGTACAAATTATTTTTACTCGACTCGACAGAAACAGACTGTATTTTGTAACAAGCTTAGACTCCTAGACTGACCCAAGTTTAGTTTCCTTTAGACGTCTTTAAGATCTATGATCACACATAACTTGTAAATATCTTGTATCAGACGTAATGTTCTAACTGTCGATAACTAACAATCACTTGAATAACCAACTGACTACTGGAAACTTAAACCGAGAGACTATTATCTATTACATTCTACGAATCAAAACTTCCAAAACTCTGAAGAAACTCACCTCAGAATCCCTCAGCCGATTTCTCAAGCTCAGCAAAGCCGTACTTCCTATGTCACGAACCAAATCCCAAAGATCCCGTCGTCTTTAAACTTCCAAACTCGCTCGAAATCGTCACGAATCGAAACTACGTCGTACCTACTCGCGATAGGCGATCGATCGATCGAAGAAAGGTGGAAGCAGCACGCGTCTCGACGGCGTTGCCTCGACTGATTCAAGAACCGAGCGTGAAGTGACGGTACACCAGGCCTGGGTTTACGTTTACCTGATTGTCCGCGGGCAACGACGAACGAAGAGGAACAGATTTTTCGTACAGGCGAAACAGAGACAATCATAGGTGTTCGTACGGTGGGGACGTTGGACAGGTAACAGGTGAGAGAGGGGAAGGTGGAAGAATGGGTTTTACAACGTTGCCAGGTTGTCTGGCCAGGCTTCGAATACGGGTTACGTGTACGACGATGAGTGGAAGCGTCGATCTCGTCGGAGGAAGCACGAGGATGATAATAACACAGGAGCGGCGGCAAACAAAGGGGATGATGAGGTGGATGACTGCCACACCGCACGTTCATCGCGCATTTCGTTTCAAAACGGCTGCGTGGTGGCAAGAAAATTATAATTTTCGTGGTTTTATGTTACGTGTTTAGTTTTCGGTTCCTTTAAGTTTCTGAATGTTTCTGAAGATTCTGAGGTTTCTTAATTAGCATGTATTATATACATTGTATCTGTAAACATCGTTCAATACAATTGTTATGATTGACGTAAATGCTATTATATGTTCCTATGGTAAATAATTAGTAACCTACTGATGTTCATGCAAATCCAAATTTTTACGAGCAATGCTAGAGGAAAGGAAGCCCATGGAAGATTTGCTTCTTCCACTAAATGCATTATGTGTATTACATATAACAATTAGTGCATTTCGGATTTTCTATATCTGTATATTATGTGCATTCCTATATCTTTTAATTTTCAATAAATACATAAATATCTATAGTGTGATAATCAGTAAAAAATGCCAAAGAAAGATAGAGTCAGTCTTTTATCTGAAGAAGAGTTTCGATGATCGCGATAGTAAGGAATCAGACAACTAATCATGTTATATCATGAAATACACTTGATCGGATCTCTGGCAAAACGGTTTCGAAGGATCGAAAATTAGAATCGTTAATTAGAGTACAGGATACCGCGAATAAACACGAGTTTCAAATCGTCCTGTCTATTCTAACGATTCACCAAATTAGTCTTCTGTAGAAGGCTCCTTAATTGCCACTCAAAATACGTAGAGAGCCATTAGAGCGGCTCTTCTCCCAATAAAAATTCGCTAATTAGGACAGGGCCAAGCGAAACGGTCTCTACCGCGAATCCTCTCCTCAATTAGCAAACAAACACTATGGAAAGAAATCCTAAGCCGTTTCTCCATCCTTCCGCGATAAACCTTTCTATGAATTCGGCCAAGCAAAACGACAACAATCCCAAAAATGAGTTCGTAGATAATTATAATAATACCGCTTTTTGCAGGAGGAAAAGTTCTTTACAATATTGCAATATCAGAGTTCTACTACATGCGTTCTTACCCTAGAAAAGCCACTTCACGTATTATTCTATGAAACTTCGAGTCTCAGGGATTCCAATATTCCTTTTTCCGAATTTTTATCATAAAATATATAAGCTCTTTCTGTTCGACCGTTCGCAGAGAGACACTTTCGCGGTAGATCGCATCAATGAGTGTCGTAAATTCTCGTTACGATTAAGTAATCGACGCCACGGATTAGTCGATCCCCTATTTCGATTAGGATAATAGAGGTGATTGACTGATTATAACACTGAAGTAACAGGTTATGATATATACTTCATTCCAACAACTTTGTAGATATAAATAGCTACTCGTCGTGGGTATAAACGTATTCTCAGAGACGTGTAAATAGTAAGTTACAACCGATAACTGATCAATGAACGAACAACCAGTCAAGACATTGACCGGTCAACAGATGAAAAACCAGTCAAGAAATGTTGACTGATCTAAGACTGATAAACCAGTGAAGTTCGATGACGATGCTGTCGCAGGGGAAAATTATTGCTGGGGTTGGTCGCTCCACCACCGGTCGTTTACGGCTGGAAATGTCCGTTGAACATGAGAAAACCCCGATCTTCCCTTTTACCTGATTTTTTTTTTTACCTGATTGAGCAATAACCATAAGGAATTTCTCGACTTGAAGATCTTTTATAACAATTGAGGATCTTGACGGTAAAATAAAACTGCTTAGTTTTAAGACAGTTCCTTAGGATTATTGAGGTCCGACTAATTACATTTGTACAGCTAGTGGTCGTCTTGACCAAGGTATGGATTCTGGTTTATGTAAAGGTTCACCGGACGTAACACTTTCTTCCTCTGCCTTTTGTTTCTCTGAACTTTCTATTTATAAATTCTGTCGTGTACCTTGAACCTATAGAGACAATTCGACACAGTTCTCCCATGAAACGTCATTTACTGTACTCAGGCAAGTCTACATTTTCACAGAAGTGTCGTCGTCTCGAATGTTAATGAGCAGTCGAATATGTCAAACAAGAGAATTACGTAGAACATAGAGTCGATCATCTTCTGTTAGAGAAACCACCATTTTTTATTTACACCTTATTCTGCCAACTAGCAAATCTTCCAAGTGACTTTCCTCTGTGCAAATCATCTCGACCGGTCAATTAGGATTACTCAGAATTGACGGGCCAACCGAACGGTACTTCTTTTCGACGAAAGAAGAACCGACCTTCCTGGGAAACTTCACGACTGGATCTTAATCGGATATTCCGTTAATTGCTACTCTTGCTGTCTTTCTCTCTCACTAGCTTCTCACTTAGAGCTGCTCATTCAGGTGGAAATTTACCTTGAGACTTAGTTGGAGAAAGGAAGGAAAAGTTTGAAAAAGATTTGTTGCCCAATAAATGTTTATTCGATAATAAATAAATCGCTAAATGTTTGTTGAATAATAAATAAATGTTTATTCAGATTCCATTTCCTTCTCATTTCTTTACTCGTTTGTTCAATTTTCATAAAAATATAAATTTGGAAAGACGCATCTATGTATATTATTGTGCATTAGGTCGTCCGGAAAGTTTCTTTCGTTTTATAAGGAAATAATAGATACACAATATTTTTCGTTTTATATTATTTTATCAAATCACGTATGATCCATTTTGTTCTATCAAAATAAAGATCACAACGTTCTACAGATTAAGTTTCATGTTTGTATAAAGATGCATCGTTGTAAAAAATGTGTCTGTAAAAGAAAGACACTTTTCGGACAACCTAATACTACGTAGCTTGTACAACAACATGCATAATCCATCTTAAATTCCCTTCGAACAGATCCAAGTGAATCGTCATTGTAATAGAATCGAAGAAATAAATCGAGCTCCATAGAGTTTTTCCAGAGGTATGAGAAAAGGATGATCCTCGGTGTCGCGTTTATGACTTAAGTGGCGAGGAATTTATTACCTCGGTCGGATCGCAATTGTCAGTGATCGTGGCTCAAAAGAAGAGACGAGAAAAAGCAACGGCAGAGTCCGAGCCCGTTTCCGTGGCCGCGATGAAAATTGGAACGGGCTCGTTTCTTGATCAATTTCTCGTGTGACGAGTCTCCTCTTGGTTATCTTCCTTATCTCCGAACCGGTTCGATCCACGGATCATCCTCTTATCGTGGTTACTTTTGTACGCGGCTCTGGCCTCTCTGATGACTCACTGTATATGCAGAACCGTGATTAATAACGAGCCACTACTCGCGTGGGTCAGCGGCCACGTGAAAAACGAACGATAGAAGCTTCGAGGCAAGGGATTTTACACAAGATACTTATGTGCATTATTAGCCGAACAGAATTTACGTATGTTCTATAGATTCTGTTCCGTTTCTTTATCACAAAATAGGTTACATTTCCGTTTACTCGAAGTTTTCTTTTTAATTTCTCTATGCGTCTTTCTGGTTGTTTAGTACTTGGGTATAACGCTAAATTTGGAATGAAATTTTGTAACATTCTATTTTTATAAAAACTGTAGTTATCGACAAATATTCTGCAATACTTTTGAATATACATAAACGAAGAATGTAATTATGCACGGTAGTAAAATTTTTGTCAATTTTATTGATTTTGAGTCGAACCCCGCAGGTGTTACACATCATCCGATGAGAGACTACTTTAATCTCTGGTCAAGCAAGGTGCAGGTCGAATCGATTTAATTGCGAAATCGGCATACTCTTTGTGGATTAATTATACCTTGCCCGATGCGTTTCGAGTTTAATCGAGTGGAGAAGTTTAATAGATTCGGTGGGGTGGAACGGTGGAAATACGAGTTTAAACGATTAGTTACTTGTGGTGAATTGAACTTTTCTATCGAATGCCAATGTTAACATAGAGAACTAATACAAAGTTGCAGAAATGAATCAATGAAATAAATATAACACCACCATATTGGTTAAATTGATAAAATGAACTTCAATGCAACAACTCCTTTTTAAGCTTCCAATTTATCCATTCTAATATATTTCTCGTACCTTGATAAAACAATAACTCATACTCTGTACTTTCTTAATGATATTATTGCATTTTTTAGCGCTTTGACGCTTAAACGTGTATAAGTTAATTCACTTACTTCAAAGTAAGCTATAAATAACCCCAGCAGTAAAAATTTAATACATTAATTAAACTTCTGTAATGCATAACAGTCGTGTAAGTAATTGTATATTTTGCATATCTGTGTGACATATACACGGAATTGCGTGATAGTTGCGCAACTACCGTCATTTACATAATTGTCTCTGCAACGAAATGAGACACGCGTTTCTTGAGGAAAATATTCTTACGATAAAATTATTTGACTTTCTCGATCAAGAAACTCCTCACAAGAATTTTATTTGCACTTTTCGATATCGGATTCTTACGGAATTATCTCCGACTTTAAATTCATCGACTCGAGGCATTACGCAAAGACTTTCGAGAGCAGTTTTCAAATGACACCTACGTGCAAAATCCACTGTGATCTGGTGAAATCGTGGAATTGATACCTCGTTCTAGATGAGGTCGACATCCATACCAAATAACATTGCAACATGCACACGCGTACGCTCACACAAACACACACATTGTTACTTATCTATGGTAAATAATTAAATAATCCAATAAAATTTCTGTGAAAAATTATCATTCGGTTGGTTCATAAAATACTCGTAAATTATGCACCAATCTTAAGTTCTGATGTTATGGTAGCTACACAGATATTATAAATGGTACATAACCTGTAGTATTACTTATAAAAAAAAAAAAGAATTCCTCATATCTATACCAAACATCGCAACATTTATACCGTTTTTAATGATACCAACATAAACACCGTTTAAGTGGTTCAAAATCTCACAAGAAATTAAAAGAGATCTAGGTGTAACTCAGTCTTAGCAAGGCGATATTATCCGCAATAAGAAGATTTCCACGAAGATATCGTTCCAGTCTGAAAAACCTGAGTCTCGTTCAACGTGACACTCGGCTCGTAATTCAACAAACCGCGGTTACCCACTAACCTTAACCGACTGCGCGAAACAACGATGATAATGGCAGGCCGATAATAGGTCAGCGTCGGAGAAAGTTTTCGGCGAGTCGTTCCGTTATATACCAGGAAGACGAAGCGGGCCGAAAAGCGGCTCCTCGGCAATCGGTGACGCCCATAACGATCTGGGTCAATTAACGACATGTATCTAGTTGAATTTCGGTGCTCCATCACTCGCGAACGAACCTTTGAATTTTACTCTGTAATATCATGTGACTTGGAATAGTAGATATTACGAAGTATAGAACGTTCTCTTTTGATCTTTTGTATTTAATTAAACTGGTTGAAGGTATCATTGATTTTTAATAGTAATCGATAAGTGATGGTTTATGAAGTGGAAGAAGGTAGATATAATATCTATGAAATTCTATAATTTTTTAACGTAATAATTGATTATTCTCATTGTTAAGGAAATCATAGGATTTGGAAATACAAATAACTGACTATATTTCACACACAACAGCTATACATCTATATTACACTCTGAAGAACGTCTTGCACGCACGCTTGTCGCCAACCGACTCTACCAGATGCTTCTTTACGACAGTGTTTTGTCTCAACTAAGACCTGGACGCCCTCTGACCCTTACACACACACTCTCATGTACAGTGTAAATGTATCACTTCCCTAACACTCATTTAGGGATTTTATTCGTTAGTGTGAATAAAAAATTATATCTATACATAAGTAACAATGTAAATAAATATATAAAAAATAGTTAAATAGGTCAATATACAATTCATAGTAAGATAACTATATTATTTACCAAAATATAAAACAATTCTCATCTTTAATATAACTTGAAATTCATCATCAAATGGTTGGTGTAAATATTTTATTCGTACGAAATTTCTATTTTCACAATCAACTCTTATTTTTCATCTCCTGTATACATACAATTAATGTACTAAAATCACGCTTAATATCAACTTAACGAAACTCTCTTAACTTAACAGCCATAGCGAATATCTAGAATCAATTTTCGATTATTTAATTATACAGAAGAATAATGCTAAATATTATATATATAATATATATAATATTATATATAATAACTACTACTAAGTGATCTTCCAACATTCCACCACACATCTATTTATTTCTCCATTCTCTATTACCGTCACTCCGTCTGTTAGCCATAGTAATTAAGGTTGTTCCATCAATCTACACAACGATAATATGCTACGAATTACTTAACACGATTACCTCACGAGGACGAATTACTCTCAGAGTATCCCGTTATATTCGGTTAGATAGTCGATCGGTCGCGACGTTCCACATAATGATACGTGGAAACGGTCACCAGGGCGATCTTCGTCCCTTAATTACGATTAATTGGCGGTTGGTAATTGCACGCTTCCACGGTCGCTAAGGAGATATTCCGCGAAATACGACGCCGGTTTCGCGACCCTTTCGCGCTCCAAAGACTTCTCCACGCCGCTAATTGCGGACACCTGTTCTAATTGCTGCAAACAATCGAACGCTACTCTGGGAGAAGTGTTTCAGGAACAATCGGAATTCTACCGCGACGCGATGCTCCTTTCGTTGTTTGCACGCTTGTGGTTATATATTGGCACAGCCAGCCGATCCTATTATAGAATAATACATATTGTGTCCTGATGGATTGCGTGGGATGAGATAATATGAATCAAATGACGATTCTGTGGATGTGGTCTTAGAGAATGAAAGACAGATGATGCTTTGGAATTATATTTAGTATCGGATAAAGTTCTTTAAAGGTGGACTGGATCAAGTGAAACGTTGTACGAGCAGCTGGCTGAAAATATGTTACAAATACATAGGGAACTGATATATAAAATTCTAATTAGATATTAAATTACAACGAAATAGACAAAAATTCCTATATTATATATTAGATGTATATATTTTATAACATAGAGAATAAAATTAATTGAGTATCGTAAACCAAGAAATCAATCGTTATTAATCTTAATGAAAGGCCAAGTATCCCATAATACAGAAAATTCTAGAGGAACTATTTTCAGCGAGAAACGAGGAAAGCTCACGAATCGGAAATGAACTGAAGAACGCCAGAAAATAACATAGATAAAATCGCAACTTTTTCGATTCCTCCAGAAGCTATGATCATCGGACCTGTCTGATTATAGCTGGAACATTCTACTGAATTTTAGAATAAAAACCTTCAGATTGAAAGTTTCCTTTAAACGATCCTCATAGCTTCTATCCATTGCTAAACATCATACAAACCATTTTTACTATGTAGGATAGCAAGAAAGAGGGATAAAAAATAGAAGAAGAAGAAAGAGGAAGCGCGATCCGTGCAATCAAAAGTTATCTACGGTCCCGACTGAGAAACCTTGAAATCACTTATGACTGTGATCGCGCCGATTTCCCTGTAATCTCAGGTTTATCGGAGGCCTACACGGAACGAGAATTTTCCTTCGTTCTCGTTGTACGCATTCTATCTCGGTTGTATACGATGGGAAAGGCTCGGTTCGGATTACGCGATCCTGACGCGATAATGATGATTACCGCGCGCGTCACGCTCGTCCAGGGACCATGGGGCCATTTTTCTCGCCGCGCCGTGAAATCGTACACCAGCGCGAGCGATTACGATATAAATCGATCGCCTTCGTGCCGTGGATTAATAGCGGATAACGGAATCGCGGAATAGTTGCGTGCACGTTACCATTGCCCGGGATGGAACTTAACGAGACGATTGAACAGTCACTGACTGCTTGCGAAAATTGAGAACGGAATCTCTCTTGATGGTCCTAATGGCTGTAGATTGTGCACGGATCACTGAAAGAATGTGTTCGTACGAAATCGATGAGTTTTATAGAAGATTCTTTAGTGTATTTTTTGTATATGTTTGAAAGTGTTCAATTTACGAGAAATTACAAATAGATATTGCTCACTTGCAGCTATACTATAGCATTTTATAGATTTTCATCTGATAGCTTTATTTACCTCTGCTGACTCGTTAAATAGAGCGTAGTTTGATACTAGAAAAATGATCCGCCTCGTGAAGATTTATGGAAAAATTCTTCTACGCTGCGGAAGATTCTAACTTACATGTAAAATAATAGTACCACCTACGTAATTCTAGATCGTTATTTCGTAAGCTATGTAATAAAATACGTAGCTAAGCCATGTACTAAAATAAAGTAGTAGTCACAAGGATAATTCCCTAAATCCCTACAGCTCGTATCTGAAAATCTTAACCACAACTTTAACTCAAACTCACCATTAACATTATCCACCCTATATATTACACCAATAATACTGTTAATCCCTATCTACATAACTCTATAATAAAACAACCAACAGCTACCGTCCTTCTCTCTCCCCCAAAAAAACTCTCTGCAATTCCAAAACACAAAATAAACACAGTGAAACGAAAGGAAGGAAGGCTTGACAATGGAAAAAATCAACTTACGTTGACGAAACTGTTACACTATAATGTAACGTTGTATCGGCTGACGGGGCTAACACGTGGCTTTCGATGTTTTTCTCCCGGCGTCGCGACGCAGGAGAGCGACGGTGGTTGCGATGGTAGCGACGCCGAGATGATCGGTAATGGGAGACGCGGAGGCGGAACGGAAAGGGATCGCGATATGGAGGAGGATGAGGACGAAGGAAGGGAGGAAAGGAGCTCAGAGGGTGGAGGTGGTGGAGGTTTCGGTGGTTGGAGGTCCCACTTGCTCGGTGGGCTGACGCAACGTGTCAAATCCTGGTACTGGGGCGCCAGGCCCCTCGTAAGTTTAAATTTAAACGAACCACCAACACACAAAAGTCTACCACGCACAGATACTTCTTTTTTTCTCTTTTGTTCCTCTCTGTCTATCGATTTTTCTCTTGATTTTCCTCTTTCCTTTCTTTCTTTTTTATTTCACTTTTAAAGTCTCTCTTGTTTTACTGTACTTTAAAATTTCAATTTTTTTTTTCTTTGTTCTCCCATGTCATTCGCGAAGCGTTTCGAGTTGCGTCAAACGTTTCGAGTCGCGACGTACGACCGTGGAATTCTCGACGAGTTTTCTTGAAACTTAAACGGCCTGGCTGTCTTAATCTGATCTCGAGTATCTTAAAAGCTCCCCAGTGTTAAAATCGTCTGAAGTAATGCAAATTTGCAAATTTCCATCCGCGAGTCTTGTACATCGCTAGGCTGAAATTTCCAGGCTTTTAACGCTCTTCGATTTTTTACTCGAGTCGGGATGGATGAACTCTTCAAGGTACTTTTCGAGATCCTCGCATCGGTTGCGACTCGAGGCTTCGTATCCTCGAACTGCTTGTAAATCGAAGAGGTAAATAATCGATCGCCAATCACAATTTTCTGATATCTATATAGAAGCAGGAAGAATGCGATGGATACTTTTCTTCTATTTATTTTTTGAATTTTATTTTATCTTATTAACTAATCGATTCATCCAAGAAGGTCTAATTAATCAAAGAATTCCTATCATTCTTTTGTTTCTCTTGAACTAAAGACAATTGTGATTACTTATAAATAGACTGAAAAATAATTTTGTATCGCGTGTAAAATTTAGCCAAATTTTGGGATCGGGACTGTTCCAGAAAATGAACAAAAAAATTTATTCATCAGTAGTATCGTTTCATCGAATTCAACATTAGATCAATAGACAAAATAGTGACAAATTCTAACGTAATATTCGGAGTGTTGTCCATGAGATGTTTAGTAAAGTAACTAATAGATACGATTGTAAAACGTAGTGACAATAGTTAGACAATATATTACGAACTAGTCGGTAAATCTGTTTAACAAAAATTTAATTTTTTAACAGATAGTAGGATAATGTCCGATAGCATTATGGTTTCAGAACTTTCCTACTTTCTTGAGTACAAGTTCACCTTGGTGAAACAAAACTTTTGCAATATTTTACACGAAGCTTGTATTATAAACTGAAGAAAATATGCAAACTTTTAATGTGCGGTTATTCCGATACGCATATATTAAAGAGAATGAAAATTTCTGGTTTTTACAAAATCGGTAATTTTTATAATTTCAAAGTATAGAATTCTTTAATTTTTAATCGAAAAAATGAAGAAGAAAATATTTATTTTTAACCGGTTTACGTGATGGTTAAATAAAATAAAATCATGATCGATAATCATTCAAAATTAAAAGTTATCTTAATTTAATTGTCTAAAATCAAGCCATCGGAAATGATCATCCCTTTTGGCATGAAATTCTCCCAATTAGATCTCTGTCTTTCTTTTACTATATGTTACATTACATATATATTTCTCTATCTGTCTGTCTCTTACTTCTTTCTCTATCCCTGTTTCTTTTTACCAAGATCAATTTTCCTTTTTCTGCTCTTAGAGTTAGCGAATTTAGTCGAAATAGCGTTAGGTGTGTACGTGTTTTTTCTTAGATGTCTTGCACATGCTACTTTCGATTTATCCTTAACTATATATTCAACGCACGACTACTATAATATCTATGCAATGTATATATAATTATAAGAACGTTCGAACACGAGCATAAATATATAATTATATATACACCGTCTGAACATATGTCAAAGTGTATTTTTACATTATATTTAGATGTCTTGGCATGCACGATCACTTTACTCACATCGAAATACAGTGTAGCTGTATAGGTTGTATAGTCAGGTACAGTAGCGTATGCAAATGTTTTTGGTTGGATAAATTTTTCATTTTATATTCCAGAAGCGATGTCTAAAAGAATTTTAACCGATACTGGCTATGAAAGAATAGCAAGCAAAAGAAAGCAATAAAACGAATACATACTATTACATTGTCGTATAATATTAGTAGACTGCACACATTTATGCAAATACACATTTTTATATATATATATATAAACACAGATAAAGAAATCAAATCTAAGAAAAAATTTGATACACTTACTAATTATTATAACAATCTACCCTACTTTAATTATTTTTATATTGAGCCTTTAAATATTCTATAAATGCATAAAAATGCGCGGTCTAAATTATTTAAATTCTTTACTAAATTAGTTAAAATTCCTTTAGATATCGTTTTTGGAACATAAAATGAAGAACCTTTCTGACTAGGAACTTTTCCACATCATTGTATATTCGCGACTTTAAAATCGGTAAACGGAGTGTAAAATCGAAACGTAGATACTAGTATAGTTCGTTTCATGTTATTCAATTGCTATAGAGACCACCGTTAGAGATTAGAAACGTGCAATCGGATCCTGAACGTACGTAGACAATCGATAGAACGATGCTGTGGAGTTCGTAAGATAGGATCTTTGTAGGAAGAAAGTCTCGATCAGTAATGGGACGCCATCGATGACGATAAATCAGTAGAGAAAGCGTAGACAAAAGTTTTCACCGAACAAGGAGACTCGAAGGGAACCGGAAAATCCGCGAGGAAATGGCTCCCTGACGAGTTTCAGTTCGACGACCATCGTTCACGCGTCATTTGGATTATCATCGTTGTATCAGATCGATTTTCAACCTCTACAGCGTCATGTAATTTACAAGTTACGTACATTTTATGTAATAGTTTAAATCTTTCATTTCGTATATTGTTTTTTAATGAGAATTTTAATTGAAAACTACAGAAGAGAAATATAATAAAGCATAGCTTTAATCGTCTTGTAACAGAGAAATTTTCCAATCTATTTTAATCATTCGCTACAATTTTCGAAATTTCAATTGTTATAATATTGTTATTATAAAGTTCCACGTATCTATCATTTATTTTTAGCGAACTTAAAAGATTGTTCTTTTTTCAATACATTGATGATTTATAAACGACGACAACATTTTGAGTTGGATTTCAGTTATGTGACCTAATTTTGGACTGCTTAATTTTCAGTTGATTTCAAAGAAAATCTTTAGATCTAAGTTTTTCTCCTAAACTGTTATTTTTTCCATTCTTGCTTCGCCGTAAAATATAAAGAATTATTGAAGAATCGTTTCCATTTTCGTTATTTTTTTAATTAATTCGCAATTACGAGTTGACAAATGGGATCCACATAGGTACGCGTAGGAAGAGAAATTCACGGGGCGAATAAACGCGCGTGCGTTCGCGTGTTCTCGTCACACAAACCGCGTTCGCTTGCGAAACACTTTCACCGCTCGCGATTCGCGTTTCTCTATGCAAGGAGGAGGCCGGCCGCGAAACTTGGTTCGCGAATTCGCTCGATTTCCATGCCCGTCGACCGTGACCTACGGATCCGGCTACATCTGTGTCGGTGGAAATTTGACGCATGCGATAGAAGTCGAGCGAATTTCGAGACGATCCGGAATCTACGTTGTGGAATTTCATTTTTCGCAAAACGAAACCGAGAATTCTGTATAAACCAAAACGTTTGACACTAGAACTGTCGACAACTAAAATATTATACAGAATTTTTATCAAAAGAATCAAAATGACAGCGACATGTAAAAATATATAATTTGAGGAGAGAAATATTTTCCAATAAAAATATAAAAATCTTGAGTCATATATTTTACAAAAAATTACTCAAATCTATATAAATTTATAGGATCTGTAAAAATGATAAAATTTAACGATTCTAGAAAGTGTAGAAAGTAGAGAAAATTTCGAAGATCCGTCAAATTTTAAAAATCTATAAAATCTGACAAAAATCCATAAGTCTGTAAGTCTATAAGATTCTCATGGAAAATTACGAATCAGTAATTTTGTCGTCTCTGGTAGTTCTAATGTTAACGAACGCATCAGAATTCGCTCGGGGGACTCGCGAGTTGACTCAACAACTGAAGTTAAACACTAGTTAGGAATTCCTCAAGCGACGTAACAAAAAAAAATACCGAGTTTGCTTTGGAAATTGAACGAAGAGCAAGGAGTTTCGTGAGAATTTCGAAATTCGTGAAACTCGACCAGTTTGACGAGGAAAGATACGTGACTAGTCTAGGAAAGATACTCGTTTAAATGGTTTGATCAAGGATTCACGTGCCACGATCATTTCTATCATCGTCTCATGATCTCTCGTCTTTTTCTGCACGTTACAAATTGAAATTGAAGAACCAATTTCGTTAAATGCCGTGCGTTAAGACAGTTGATCGTGCAATCGCAATTTCGATGAGAATAAAAGAAATGAAATATAATTCGATCGTAAAATAATTGCACGACAAAACACCACCACTACCACCACCACCACTCTGTCCGAGCACCACCAACACCCAATTGCTACCAGCCTATCAGCAAGCATGAAACTTAATTTTTTAATATACTCTTATGATACCTATATCGATATATATACATATATATTTATTTATATGTACGTAAATATAAATATATTACACGATATATTTATATTTATTGCTATATATATTTATATATGTATATTTTTTTTATTCATATTCACATTTTTCTACACGATGTTGCGTACGATGACTGTGATTGCATATAGGTAACAAGAAGAGATGTGCATCGTTGTGGAGAAGCGAAGCCCGGTAGACAATGCAAGTTGGCTGTGGAGTAACTACAAAGGCGAACTTGGTGAAACCCATTGATCGACGATGTTTGGTTATTTTTTAAAAGATAATACCGCTTCTTAAAGTATTACGATGAAAATACTATTTGAAATTAAATTTCTCGAAATTAAAAATTATAAAAATTGATATACAAGATATCTCTTGTATCTTAAACTTCTTGATCTTTTCACAGTGTAACGTGAGAGAAACTTGTACAAGCAGTCAAACGTGATATACTATGCATTTTATATTTTAAATGTCATCATGATTAACGTAATTATTGATATTTATTTTTTTGTAAAAGCTAAACGTCTGATACCAGAGATGCAAAAAATCTTGTCCATGAGGAAATAGTTATTTTCCAGACAATAATTTATATTAACTTTATTCATATTCGTTTTAGCACTTTGCACAGGTTTCACAGAATGTTATGAAACGCGAAGTGTTAGAAATTCTTTCGTATCGTACCTTTCACGAACCTTTTCGCGTAACCAACTTTACAGACTACCAGGATTCCCTTCGACTACAGCGTGCACACGAACTTGTCAGCATCAGCCTCCTTAGCTCTTGTGTGCTGTCATCATGCGTTTTCGAGGTGGCTTTTACGGACTGCGTGACAGTGACCGTGTCCGAAACTCTTTTCGCGTTAAATCTCGTATTTTCAACTTGAAAAATGTTCACTCTGTTTTCAATCGGTGAATATTTCAAACTTCTTTTCAAGAGAAAGCGAGACAACTAAAACTAGAAGCATATAATTTTCGTTCTATTGTAAAAGAATGAAGAATTTCAATGTAGAAAGTTCAAATCAGAATTTTCAAATGATAGACAATTTCAACTGGTACTTTCGAAACAAAATATTCAAATAGCATCGAAAGAAGCTAAGAAACCAAAAAGAAGCGACAACATCTCGAAAATACATCCAAAAAGGAATATAAATCAATTTTTCTACTAAGTGAACAAACGGTGGCTGTCACAAGGTCAACCGGAAGCCGGGTGGCTCAACTTCCACCGATGAAACGTAGCTGTGCTCGTTTCAGGAACTCGCGCACAAGCTCTCACGAAGCTTCGACATGCAAGAAGCTCAGCTCCTCGAAGAGGGTGGTTCTGGTGCAGCTACTGCCGGAGCTGGAGGTGCCGGTGGTCCACCACGAAGGCATCACAGTGCTCAAAGGTTGACTAGAAGCGAAATGTCTGAGAGAAGAGAAGAAGATGGCGCCCTTGTGGTTCCTGATCATCAGGGTAACCTGAGGATCACTGTTAAGAAAACCAAGTCGATTTTAGGTATTGCCATCGAGGGCGGTGCCAATACCAAACATCCGCTGCCCAGAATCATCAATATACATGTAAGGAAATTTGTATTCACAATAAGTATTAACATTATTTAGAAAATAATATTTAATTGATTGGAATACGAAGATACTACAAAATATCAGAATTTAGGAAATTTTCAAGTATTGCGTATATTTGTACATCTTAAAAAAATTTGAAAATAAAATTTAATATTCTGTGATTAATGAAATATCGATGACTGATTTTATTTCAAGAATAACGTTTGATCGATGAAAAGATATCGAAAACACATCCTGAAACGATCAGTTTAATTGCAATTGTCTATACATATAGCTATAGAACACTTAAATATACATTACAGACTTGTAGTTCTATTGTTAGGTAAACAAATTACCGATACTCGGAACACTAATTAGTTTACACTTTCACAGGATAATGGAGCAGCGTACGAGGCCGGTGGTCTCGAGGTCGGTCAGCTGATCCTAGAAGTCGACGGTCACAAGGTCGAAGGTAATTTCATCTTCCAAATCTTTCTTTTCTCGTTAACTACCAGCTACAAGCATGAAATGACAGAAATGACAGAAGTCTAACATTCGTCTGTGTTTTGTTTGAACAGGTCTCCATCATCAGGAGGTAGCAAGGCTGATCGCAGAGTCGTTCGCGAGACGAGACCGCAACGAGATCGAGTTCCTGGTAGTCGAGGCAAAGAAGAGCAATCTGGAGCCGAAACCGACGGCTCTGATATTCCTGGAGGCGTAGCAGGAATCTCCCACCTCCGAGCCGGAACCACCGTAGCCCAACGTGACCAGAGCTCGGCCCGCGACATACTTGGAGCGTCGTAGACGCTGAACCGTCTGTTGAAGCTGAAGAGACCGATGAAACGAGGAAATCGATCATGAAGCTCGTCGATCGACAAATATAACGAAGACTAATCGACGAAGAGAGAAAAGAAGACGAGCTTGCCTCTTCATCTTCATCGAACGCTCTCGATTCGACGGTCGAGCTCTCAGTCAGGTGCTAACTGAACCTGGCCCTGGTGGTGGGAATTTTTCAAGAAGAAAATACAAAGAGTAAAAAGAAGGAAAGATAAAGAAGCGCCACAGATAGAGGAGGGGTTAGGCGGCGAGTGAAGCTCGATTAGCGAGTCAATGGGATGATAATTACACGATCGTCGACATTATCGTGGCTGCCCTCGTTGCTGACGAGCCAGGCTATCGGAAACTTCTAATCTTTCGGCTTTCCAACTTTTTCGATTCAAGAAGCCGTTTGATAAGAACAAATATTGTCAAAGTTTGCGACGAGGAATAAAAGTACGGACGATCCGGTGACAAGACACAGGAGTACAAAAGAGATATGGTTTGAAGAGACTATTTAAGAGAGACACTTTGAGTGTGAGGATGATGTTAAATGAGAGAAGGAAGGTTGATTGTGCCAAACTATTAGGGATTGTTTCGTGTATACTAATTATGATACTCTTAATCGTAACGAGATTCAATCAGAGACTCTGCCAAGACAAGAGATTCACGAATATGTGAGTAGCAAAATCGAGCGATCCTGAGTGACGAACTTGTGCTTAACGGACACGATCACGAAAGCTGTTCACATGAATGGATCGAACGTATCAAGAATACGAGGCAGTGAAATTATGCGAGACATGTGATGATTCAGTAAAATGCGTTTTCCAGGATCCTGGCCGATGTCATCGATCAGGATTTTCGTTGATGCAGTTCCTCAAGGGCTTATTTAGTGGTACCGTGATGACAATCCGTTTAACTGTCTTTTAAACGTCTGAGAAAGATACTTTTTCCAGCTACCACGCAATTGTTTCAAATTTCAAATGTCTAATTTCGAAGTCCAAATTTTTTATTTCATACTTTGAATAATTATGAAAATAATTGTCATATATTTCTAAATCTATCGAATCACAGCCTGTTAAAAACCTTCGACTACGGATCCACAAAACTCTATTTTTGCATAAAATCTAGATAATCGTATAAGCAAGTAATTCGTATTTAAGAGAACCCAACAGGCGGCGAGGAAAAGGTGACGAGGAACAAAATCGACGAAAGTCCTAACCGAGTGGAACCTGAGATTAACATAGACTTATTATGGGAATTGTTGAGGCTTAACAAGATATGTTATATATACTTATATATTATATGATAATATTATTATTGACTATCGTAGTGGAATTGCAAACTTGTACCTACCCGATCACACCTCAAGCGCGCACGGACTTCCGGTTGCTGGTGCGCGCTGAGGCGGCACCGAGGAGCGCGCAGAAGGGAAAACTGAGAAGATTCTATAAGAATATGCGAAATATTTTCAACAAGTTTAAATAAATATAGACACCGCGTACTTAGCAATGGGCCTGATCGTTCGAATTTTTCGAGAGATCGCGGACGATCGTGCATAGAAAAAAAAACAAATTTCTTAAAAAATCTGAAAATTTTCGTGATCGAAGACGAATGAAGAAAAGGAGAAAGGAAGACAAATTCTGCACTTTCTGGAAAATTTGGAGAAAGCGTGAAACGAACAACACGCGAGCACGAGATCATAAACGTTTGTTTGCATAGTGGATCACGTGGAAATTATTTTAGAATCACGTTCGCGTGAGCGACGATTCCTTCAATTCGTACGCGCGCCACGCTTGGAAAACTCGAGGCTGTATTTTTCATACAGAGATTTCATGCTTTTTCACCTCACCTTGTTCACGTGGATCACGTCGTTTAGGCATTTTTTACGATGAATCATAGACACGATGACGAGAAGAATTTTCTAAATGATACATTTGTATCGCCTTATTGTAATTGATGTCTCGAACTTTTCGATCGTTGTGCACGATCACGTTGATTTTCGTCGCTGTGTAATTTGGAAAAAGAGAGAAGCAACTTGTATCTACGCGAATTAGAACAGCGGTTCCTATTAATTTCGTTGAAAGATCTTTGAATCTTTCTTGGGTAAAATCTTTTTTAGGTAAATAACTTGTTCGTATAATTTAGAGAGTTTTGTTTAATTCATTTTATTAAGTAAGGAGAAAGTAGAATTCGTACGTGTTTCAGTTCTTCCGGATCGTTTTATAAAGCACAAGGAATTAAATTTCAAATTAAGTAGAAAGTTCGATTTTCTTTCGTGAGTTGAAAGAATATTTGCTTTGTGGAACTGCTTCGTTAGTGTCGACAAACCGTTTTTCGCTAACTATTTATAACGTAATTGTTACCGCAATAATTACATTTAAACGAGTAGTAGTTACTAATTATCAATTCGTGAGTATAAACGTAGCGACTGTTGTTGTAAAAGTAAATGGTTATCGATACGTCTTGTTTAATATCTCTACCTGTTACCAAGTTAAACGTAATTTTACGAATAGTAGTGTGTATACGTTGAATGTCGACGAGTCCACAAGTCGTTCTGTCGAATGCCGATGATCGTCCGCGATCTTGCTCGCTTTAACAAAAATGATAAAAAAAGATAAAAAGATGCAAAAAAAATAAATAAAACGTGAAAAAAATACCGCGCAAGCTTAAGTAGTAAATTATCGCGTATATGTAACGAAACAGCCGAATCGGGACGCAGGCCAATGAGAGAAAGCGAGAAACGATTCGACGAAAGCCACTGACGGTTCAAAGATTCGCGTTTAATCAAATTCCAATGGAGTTTTTCGATAATGTCGTGTCATGAATATAAACGTATTGTCAGAGTTTATATCATAGAATTACTGTTTTATAATAACATCTAGTCAAATAAGGTAATATATCGTTTAAATGATAATTCTTGAAATATTTCATTCAAATAATATGTAAGCCCTTTTATCTAATTTAATTCTTTGCATTACTCAATCTAAAAGGCTACTTTTCGATAAAAAGTCTCAATAAAGTATTTAGTTAATATTACTTTTATCTGAAACGATCAAGCTATACTATTACGATATAAACACTTTTACATTTGCATTAATTTTTAAACATTAAAAAAGGAGAGAACGAATGGAATTTTTTGATCGTCAGTGCGCTAACCAAGAAAGCACGTTTCAAAACAGTAATGTACCTGGACGCGTGTACGACGTATTCCGGTAAATGTGCCAAAGAGAAGAAAAAGCTATACGGAGAAGAAGAAAGAAAAGGAAGAGAAAAGCAGAAGAGAGAAGAACGTTAGCGTGGAATTCGAGCGCGGAAAGCGGGAAAGTTGTGCATACAATTACAAGTGCAAAATGCAAAACAAGACGGAAACTATTACGAGTGAACGATCGAGAGAAGAAAAGAAACCGCAAAGAAAAAACAAAGAGGATGGTTTTTCGTAGCTGGTGTGCACTCGAGTTGTTTTCTTCGTTGTTGCTTTGTAACGCAAGGATGCAATTGCACCGCTTGTCGCGAACAAGCCACGGGATTAAGAAACACGAGAAATAGAAACGAAAAAGAGAATAAGATGGGAAATAAAAGAACAAAGATGGGAACGATGGGTAAAACGCGGCTAGTTGCTATTCGGCTAAGCAAACAGACAAAACTAAAAAATACCTCGTGTGTTAGTGTTTCTTCCTGTTTTCGAAGCGAATTTTTCTAACGAAGCATCCAAAATAAATTCGACGTCCCGAATAAAGAACAAAGAATAAAAGAGGAAGAACGAATGATGAAAAAAAAATGATGGGTGGAAAAATCACTATGGAAAGTGGGACAAGAAATGAAAAGAAACGAAAGAAAGAAGGAGATGATATTTTTGTAAAAGCCTTCGATGTATAACGCAATCACCGGAGCGATTCGAAGATCTCAGCTGACATATCCGACAATGCCTTACCGCTTTGATGAAAGAAACAAGAAAAAACGAATGGGTTCGTGAAAGCGACGCGAACCGATCACGATCGAGGAAAATGTTCGTTGGAACTTCCCATTGATCAGCGTCAGTGGATACAGTACGGTGCGAAGCAATTGGCACACACAGCATTGGCTTTTCGATCTTTCGATTTTGCTTAACGATCGGACACAGAGCGGAGCGACGCTGATAATCTTTCTGGTTGAAGAGTTATGTAAAGCAGAAAAGTGGGAAAAACTGGTTCTATCGGGCTCGGTTCGAAACGGAGAGCGTTGTTTATAAATGTACGCTGGAATCGGTATTCCTATTTTTTAAACTCGTGCAAGTAATTTTAAAAATGAAAGAAACGTTTACTCGATATTTGGAATATATGAAGGAAGAGATTTGTCAGAGTTTAAACGTATTTTTTGCTTCTCGCGAGAATAAAATAAATGGTATTCGATTTGGAAATGAATTACCCAGGTTTCTTAATTAAATGTTCGGAGAGGAACCTGTAAATCTAGACGTAAGAAAATTTACAAGAGTCTTTTCTCTTTTCGTTTCATTTAAATACATTCAACTGAAAAAGTTATCAGTAAGTTTCTGCATCATCCAATTGCAACAAAAATATATCAAAACTATGATACAATAGGAATGAAAGGAAATATCTATCGTTTAAAGACTGCCAAACTGTTGCAATTAACCACGTAATTACATTAACAGCTTCATTATCTTGCACGATGTATGCTTCACGGTCGCTGATCCTCCGATCCCATCGAGACAAGAAGAGAAAACAGATTCGTCGCTAGCTATTTTTCCACACACAAGTTCCCTTTATTCCACAGCAGACGAAGGTTTCGAACGTTTCAAGAAAAATATTGTCGCTCTCGGTCGATCGCTTTTCAATTTCTCGAAAAATATCAGCTACTGCAAACAAAGAGACAGAGAGAGAAAGAGAGAGAAAGAGGCAATCTGTCGTATCAATGAGCCATCGTGATTCCCCTTCGATCAATGATAATCGCTGATATAATATATCAACTGTCGATGATACGTTTGGTTCGATTAAAAATTCATTTCGAGGGATGGAAGTTTCGTGCGTTGAAATAAATTTTAATGAACACGATTTCTATATGAAAATCAGATTAATCGCGAGACGATTGACCACCTTTCTCCGATGAAAACTGTTTTCTCTGAGAAAATCGGAAACCGATTTTCTTTACCACGAGCTCGAGCGTTCGCGTTTAGTCTGGCGTTAAAGTCTCCGCGTTATTTACGTTTCTCTCGCCGCTTTCATCGTTTCTTTCTTTAATAAAAAAATTCAATAATTTATTAATTCTCATTAGTTAATATTGGTAATTAGAAACAGCATTACGATATTGATTTCTTCAAATTTAAGGAATAGAAGAGAGGTTAAGAAGTTGAAAATTATTCTATTGAAGTTAAGTGATTGGAAAGACAGTAATTATTTATTTGAAGAAATTGCTTAAGCGAGTAACCAGAACTAGGTGCCTTAACGAAATAATTCTTTCCATTTCTTCTTCTAATTTCGCAAAACGATTATATTCTACTTAAGATTTATAAAGCTACGTATACATTTAAAATTGCCTCAGGTGAAAGAAAATGAATTCTAAAAATTCAAGCGATGTCCTACGATCAACAAACACACGACGAGACGATTAGTCTACGATCGATGTCAATTAATTAACCCTTTGTACTTCAATGGCTACGTTTCTTATATACCTTTCATCGACACAAAACGAAAATGAGCAGAAAGCTACTGTACAAATAAATTTACCTTTTATTTCGATAAACTTCACTGTAAAAATGCGCTGTAGTTGTGTGTCGATCGAATTAAAAAAATATTCGAAGTGCAAAGGATTAGAGTTCGAAGGGGAAGCGACAAAACGATCGAGCAATCAGTCGCGATAGAAAAGAATAATTAGACGAAGACGAACAGGTTGCGTCCACTAAACCCGAGATTATCTTAAATAATAGCGTTAGCTCCCACAGGACACAAAAAGCATGCTGCGAAGTCAGAAAAGAAAGAGCGTAATCTAGCAGAGAGCGATTTATTTTTTCAACGACAAAAGAGAAAAGAGAATCAAACCTGAGAGACAAACACGGACTCGTACCACGTTAAAACCTGTCCAGCTTTCGCACGTTCACCATCCGCAAACTTGCTTTTTCTCGATCGACCGTGGAACCGTGGGTGCGAGCGAGCATTGAAATCGATCCTCTGATCGGTGATCGAGATCGATCGTACGATGAAAGGCGAACCAGGGATTTCGAACGTTTCGAAGAGGAAACACGTGACTTCGCTCCAGGAAATACTACTTCCATTTCTTGCGACCGATGGTGATTGAAAGGAGGAAAAATCGATTGAGAAATTGGATTAGATATAAAAATTCAGGAATTGGATTCAGCTTTAATTCCGTTAGAAAACGTGTTTGAATCGAAATTGAAGAAATAAGAATTTTCTACTCGAAACGAATATGAGCTCGATTCTTACTATCGAACGATTTCTGGTATTCAAAATTTGATCGAGGCAGTGTATAGAAAATTCTTAATTGTAATCGAGTATTTGGAATGTTTTCTCTGTCGGATATTACAGCAAAATTCTTCGAGACAAAAATTTCGCATCCGCGATTAACGATCTTAAATACGATCGATTCTGAATGTTAAGAAATTCTTAATGTCATAAACTTTATCAAACGTTACAAAAGTCTGTCTTGCAACGAAATACTTTAAGAGAAAAAGCTAGCATCCACGATACCACGTCGCCTCAGTCTTGAGAGTCGATCGACAAACGTAATTCGCGTGAAATCTTTAGCTTAAGCTTCGTACACATCCTCGTAAACGAACGTCAAGATAAACGAGCGAGAAGATTGAAAAAAGAAGAGGATCCACAGGGGACGATTCGCTTGACGAATGAAGAATAAAATCGAAACATTATGCAAAAGCGAGTCGACTATAGTCGTCGGCGGATAAAAGGGCTAATCGAATTGTAAAGCAGATGTAACTGTACTCGTAACGTTTCAAGGAACACTCTGTACATAAGCAAACCGCTCGTTCATACCGCATTTCATAGATCATCCTTTTTGCAGCCGATTTCGTACACCTTTAGAGACACATACACACGTACGTTGTACACTTACAGAGACCAAACAAATTCACACGACTGTGTAACACATAACAACAACACGAAGAATCGTTCCAAAGGATGAAAACGACGAGGCTCGTCGCGTTAATTAACGACCCGTCGATTAATACGCTCATCGTCGTGGAACGGAGATAGAAGAGATCGCACGTATGAAATTGTTACACCAGTAACATGTATACAATGATACGTTGCGCGTATACAGGGTGTAAAAGAAATATGTGCCACGATCTTATCGTATTCGGCTCGTTGTGCAACCATATTGTGGAAAATAATTAGATTTCTAGGTCTGTTTTCTTTTTCCTATTTTTAGAATAAAGTATGGAAAATTTATAACTTTGACAGTAGATGTGTTTCGCTTTAGAATCGATGGAATTTCTTATTTATTATAAACTCGTATCAAGTAATAAATTGCTACGTTTGAACAAATACTAGTTGCATGGCACATACAATTAGTCGATAAAAAGTTAATAAATTGATTGAAAGATTGATAAGAATGGTTTCGTTCTTTAATGAGACGATACTGGAGTTTTGTGTGTCGCTGAACAACACGCAGCAAATTTTTGAATCTTGCAGTTAGTTGGAATTTCTAGATCTATTAGTAAAATTCTTTAAATCTGTGCTTTTTTATTTGGTTTAAATAGTACGTTGAAGGAACATCGTCAAACGATTCTTTTACACCCTGCGTATACGAATACACAACTACACGATACATTCACGGACACGCGTAGAATAAATGTAAAGGGACAAAAGGAAATTCATCGTTTCTCCGAGTGTAACGCGCGCGACCATATTGTTTGATTATTGTTAAAAATCGCAGACGCTTTAATTGTTTGCTCGAATTGTTGTTGTTCATTATTGTTACCGTTGTCATTATTATCGTCGTTGAATGTCGCGTAACGTGATTACGATCACTATTCAGCCTGTCGATTTGTCCTTTTTTGCGTGCCGTTATTATTATTATAGTCATTACGTTATGATTACGACCGTGAATATTATTATTATTATTATTATTATTAACATCATCACCGCGACGATGACGATTATTATTGTAATTGAATAAAACGTTCACCACGAGAGGTATGAATATTTATCGAATTTTTCATTTCGCTTCCTACTATTATTTATTTTACTCTTCCAATCTTTTAATTCCCCATTTCCTCATATACTTGGATATTTTGCTATAATTGTTTGTTAAAAGAGATTGCTGACTAATAAATTACGAATCATAAATCTTAAATCTTAATCGAATATTATAAACAGAATACATATGCTACTGTAGTCTAATAATGTAATAAATGCTTTATACGTTAAATAAGAATAGTTTTCACCTGTGCTCTTCATTTGCAGAGGATAATAGAATAAAATGATATATGTATATATCGTTGGTTAAATAGATTTTACGTAAACCAACTTATTACAGAACGTAATATCCAATATTTGAGAATTACAAAAATTAATTAAGCTAAAAATTAAATAGATGTATTAATGAGCGCCATCGATCGAAATTTACCACAGATTCCTTGCTTATCATGGCACAGTAAAAGTGTAACCGGTAAAACAGACGGAACGGGAGAGTTAACGGCCGCAGTTAATTCAGAAATCTGTTTTCGAAGCTCGCTGCGTTTGCTCGTAATTACGTAATTACACATCATTCTCGCCAATTAAGCTCGAATTATCGATTTCAAACTGATTACCAGCTAATTGCCTCCTGTTTGGAGGACCACTAGGATGACCACAGCTTATAAAACAATCGATGATGTAATTTCGAGTTAAACGATGATAATTACGTAACTTCGAGGCCGCGTGAGTTTTTATTGATAGTTGTCAAGTGCTGGTTGCAAGCCTTCTGTTGAAATGAATTTATCTCCTTTATATAAAAAAAAAGAAAATATCACTTTATATAAGTACAACACCAAGCCAAATCCGACTAGCATTGTTATAGCTAACTTGAGTTAATTGTAACTCGAATTTTAACTAGATCTGCACAAAATTTACTACAGGACCCAATAAGTTGCCATTTAATAAAATTAGTGAGTTGACAAAGGGTTAAGGGTTATAGGCTAAATTTCTCTTTTATAATCTCACAATTGTTCATCAAACAAGATAATGTTAACACAATTTTAGCTTGTAATATTTATTTATTTATTTCGTATAAAATTTTTTATTATTGTTTGCAATGGTATAAAATGAAATTCCCAAGGGAACGGAATAGAGCGACAAATTGTGTTGCACATGAACTGTCTGTTTAGCTTTCGCTGCTATCTAAATAAAGAAGAACGATACAATCGAAAACGAGCTTCAAGTTGAACAATTGCCTTGCTTAATTCTACGAAATAGCGGCGGTATGCTACAAATAAACGAAGCGTCTCGTTGGATTTAGAAATAATTGAATTCTCACGATAACGTTCGAGCCAAACGAAAACTAGAAGGAACAGAGAACATGTCGAAATCAGATATCACACGACTAAAAAAATACGAAGGAAACAAGTAGACGAAAACACGATATATAATGCATTTTTCACAAACATTTTGTTTTGGTAAAAAGAAATGTAACGATAAAAAAGGAAAAAAAAGGAGGAGAATGGGAGAAATTCTGTTGGAACCAAAAATTTTTCCATTTTGTTTCAAACTTTGCTTAAATTGGAATCAAAGCTACCTCAAAATTCGATTCGATTTCGATTGAAATTCAAATAGAAAGATCTGTCGCATATATTTTTATCTGAATTCGGATATAAATATAAAATATTTCAAAGTCGTTTCGATTTCGATTCAAAATCAAATTAAAGATTATTCTAAAGCTATTTCAATTTCAATGAAATTTTACTGAACGATATTTCAAAGTTCCCTCGATTTAATTCAAATCTATCTATATGAAAAGAATATTTCAAATATAACGTAAACCCACTTCGATTCTTTGAAAAAGAATGCTATAATTTAGAACTTATCCGCGCCGAGCCAAGAATAAGAGTTCGTCTTTGCGAAACGGTAGACATAAGATAAACAAGAGTTGGCGGAATGTCAAAATATCATGACGCCCACCGAGATTTCTGTTTTTCGACATACGTAGTCGTGATACATATCAGTGGATGTACCAAGCTGGTCGATTGCGGGGTTGGCTTACGCAACACGGTACCTAGGGTAGACATAATGCATAATCTCGTTAGGAATCTCCAAGGGGGTTGCTGTCTAAGCTTTGTCGTAAAGCTCTGCTAAATCACTCGATCGCGTTGTGGCATAAGATATTCCATGAAAATACGTTGTTTACCTAGAACTGGTATGTTACGTTAGTGGATAAAGTTAGGATCGATGACGATGTAGGGTGGCGGTTGTCGATACCGATGCCATTGGATGGCTGCTCGTTGTTTATTGCAAATAACACGTAAGGGAATTATTCGAGCGGATATTACATTATCGCTGAGATATATTGCTCGAAGAAAGTATATTTATTAAAACTGATGGTTACAGCGGAACACCGTTTATCTAAAGTCATCAGGAAACAAATAGTTGACATAACTGGAACTCGTACGTATCGCAGGGATGAAATTGTTCCACCAGCAACATATATATGCAGGGTGGTTGGTAACTGGTGGTACAAGCGGAGAGGGGGTGATTCTACGCGAAAAAAGAAGTCGAAAATATAGAATAAAAAATTTTTTTTTATTTTTTTTTATTTTTTTTTTTAAATCTACAGTGAGATCCGTTATAACAAGACGTGATAAAGTGCACGCGTACCGAGCGAAAATTCAAAGTCGATTTTCTCGAAAACAAAGCCTCAAACGAAAAATTTTTATTCTATATTTTCGACTTCTTTTTTCGCGTAGAATCATCCCCTTTCCGCTTGTACCACCAGTTACCAACCACCCTGTATAATGATACGTGAGAAGTATACAAGATGGAAGGAAACAATACACGACGATTTTATCGAATCCGACTCGTTGTGTAACGATGTGGAAATAATCAGATTTCTAGGTCCCCCTTCTTTCCTTTATTTTCAGATAAAATATGTATTGATATTTCTGGAAGGTTTGTAGTGGTTTCGTTAGTTGGCATTCCAATGGAAAAGAGTTTATCACGAACGTCGCTCAAAGTAAACGATTTTTTTCTCAAAGGAAATTGTCAATCCTCGTAAAATTCCATTAAATCGGTCAAGCACCTATACTATGGACCATAAAGAATATTTTTATCTCAAAGAATATTGCACTCAAAGCGGTGGATCAATGTTGAAAGCTGCTTTCAGGTTCGAGGCATCCTTAAGACATACAAAACGTAATTTCTTTCGTTCTGCTTGGAACTATCCTTTCTGCGGGTATTTTAGTGCATTTTACCCGACAGTACAAATTGCCTGAAGATTGTGACACACTTTACTATATTCATGGTTCTGCGTTTCGTAATTAATGTTCATAGCATATTGTGAGGTCGTAGGATTATACTGTTGCAAGAGTCCTTGATGAGGTAGCAAAAATTAAATCGGTTTGAAATACGCGAATTCTCAACGAATCAAATTAAATCAGAGGAAATTTGAATAACTTGATCAGGCATGCAAATCTTTCTTGTATCTCTTTACGTCAATAAGTTCACGGCGCGGTTCATTATTTATGATAATTCTTATCTTCTTTCATCAATCGGTGAAAAGATTTAGTGTTTTCAGATGGAATATTAATTTTATGTTAGTAGTAGCTCCATTTTAAGTTAGAAATATATTTAAATAGCTTAAATTTTCGCTGATCTACTCTATACGTTGAAAAATAAAGAAAACTATGAACTGACAGACGTTACTTTTAAAAATTTATGAAAAATCCAATTCAGCAACTTGGTACCTGAAAGTCTCATCTAACATTTTATTGAAACCTATTAATCCTGTAAGCAATTAGCAACTGTTTCTTTTTTTTATGGTTCGATCCCCCATCGTTACGGAAACGATATAGGTTTCGCTTCGATTACTATAACAATACCATATAGTGCATCGCGTTAAAAACCGTAGGAATAAAATAGGTGAATTAAAGATCCAATTTTACTAAACTTCTCAAAAATTTGCGTATCAAACGAGCCGTGACTAGTCGCACATGTCGCTATATTTTAACAGTGCGTGCCCTAAGGGCTCTATGCCCTATTCAAGGGGTGGATCGGGGTGGAAAAGACCGCAGGGTTGCACGTGACTGCACGGCAGACCGGATGCGATTTTTTTCGTTTCACTAGGAAATTGCCCAGGAGACCGTGTGTCTAATTCGCCACGTTAATATTACGCGATGATTGTTGCGAACCGTATGTGGAAATCGAGGCGAACACAGTAATAATATAAAAAGATATATATGTAACGTAAGACGATGTATACAAGGTATAAAGGTATAAAATAATTAAAAGATAAAAAGAATCATATTCTGATACCAGTATCCGAGCATATTATGTCTCTTGACACAATTATTTAAATTAACTACGTAAACAAACATATTTTGCTTTACCTTGGACTTTTAACAAGTAAATCACACGTTCCGAGACGGTCGTTTAAAAGATCCAAATATTCCATCGAAAATTTCAATATTCAATTCAAGATTTAAATATTACCAGCAAAGATAAATATTCTCAACCCAGAATTTAAATATTTATCTAAAATACTACAACAAAGAAAGAAATCTCGCCAAATCTTCAACCCACTGAATCCTTCATATCTCAATCCTTAACCCTATTTACCACTCAACATCCAACCACATAGTCAGCGTCTACGAAATCATTTAACCTAATAAAACAAGCAGACTTTGGCATTCACCATCAGTAAAACCTTCAACAAATAAATCACACGTTACGAGGCTATCGCTTCCAGTTTAACACATTCCTGTCAAATCTAACGTTGGCCGTCTTCACGTGGCGGCAGATGCTCGATATACTCGCTTCCTGGTTTTCGTAGACGTCTAGAACCTCCTCCAGCTTGATTTACGAACAACAGGGGGGATCGATGACAACCGGTGTACATCCGTGGAAAAGAAGCTTCCTGGCACGGCGCAGATGCACGTTACGAGAACGCACGTGCCATGGACAATAGACCAATCGCATGCAGAAGAGACGCTCGACACTTTTGCTCGCCTCTTCGACAATGAGAGCAAGGACACCCTACATGTTACCTGTGAGGTAAGACAGTCGAAGAGGTACGTCTGGACGATGTTCAGATAACGGATGTTCCTCAGACGATATGGACATTAGAGGGGCGAGAAGGGGTGAAGATTGTATAATTTGAATTTAATGTACGAGAATTTGAAACATGGATTTATTCAGGTTTCAGTTTAGTACTGTATTATAAAATAGAGTGTACCATGCTTTGCCATTAAACTAGAATCACATGCAGAAATTTCTTGTCCTACGAAAGTAATTTGAACATTTAGAATGAATAATCTTTGGCGCTCATATTGTATGCGTTACATAAAACATTTTGAGATCTCGTGAGCGCTATAATGAGACGCGACTGTCATGATTATACGATATATACGCTTGCACCAAATATTTTGTAATTTCTATGCATACTTTTAGATTTGACAAGCTTTTCACAAGTTTGTTACGCTTTCTTCGCACCGTATCGGGCAGTTCGTTTTACTGGGAAATATTTTTACTCTTCACCCCTAGCGTTCTTTGTTTATTCTGGACTCTCGGGGAATTCGGATCTTCGCTTAATGCAGCCATCAATTGTCGATATTCTCGTGTCATTGAAATAAAAAACCTTTCCTTGACTCGTTAATTTTGGAACTGCCAAACTCAGATTTCTTGTTTCTGTAATTCCTAGAACAACACTAACGCTTTGGTAAAATTAACATTGCACTTTTATCGAAACAAGAGTAATTTTAATTTAAATTTAAGGAAAGACTGGTAAGAATTAGTAAGATAAAATCGAGATCGCAAGTGAATCTTTATTAACATCGATCAATTATATACGGTCGTCGATACATATGGACCAGTTTACGACAAATGTCGCCTGTGGATTGGATGGAAAAATGGTGTTGAAGGACAATGGGAACAGCTGGATCACAGATCGATCTATGCAATTGTTTAAGAATAGAAACGAGGGATTAAATGTGGGAATGGGACCGAGGAAAATGTGGAAATTGTGATTTCGGGATAAGCACAATGCATTGTTGCTATTCTAACACTGAATGCATTCTGCTCCAAGTATTGGGTGACGACCAGTGATTAGTCTGAACATGTGGTATAGTAGAACAAGCGGGACATTTGCGGATCAGCGTAATTTTCAGATTACATACAATATACATTATCAAAGAAGTTGAAGAAAACATGAAGGCTACGAAGAAAATTTTGTAGATCTTTCTAAATAAATTTTATATTTCTCTACGAGAGAAGAATTCAAAAGAAACATAGGATAAATAACAAAAATCTTTAATTAAATTAGGAAACGCAAATTAAGTTACGTTCCTATATATTTCTCTATATCTAACACCATACGTTCTTCAACATGTAAAACATTCTCAACAATCTCTGCTCTGTAATTCTTCTTTGAAAATTCAATTTACATTCCCCAGTGTAATCCCAATCCAACAATTTCGCCCGCGAAAAGAAGAAGCAATCCGACACATGCCAAGAAAGCCCTTACAGAGGAAAACAAAGAAATTCTTTGACATCCGAGGACGTTTGCCCCATCCGTTTCAAGGAATCGAAACGAGAGGAATTGTCGCGACGCGAATCGAAAGGAGCAGCTGTCGAAATCACAAACCGATATTCCATGGAGGAAAGCAAGCTAGAGATTAAAGGGGAGGATCTGAAGAAGGGAAAGCCACCCCGGTACACGGGTGTGCCCTTCACGCGGCCGAAAAGCGTGCACGTGCTGTTATAGGGTGGCCCCCTAGATCAGGGATCTCCAACCACTCGGTGCTCGCGCAGAACTTTCAAATTAATTCACGTTTCTCTAATCAGGCAATTAAGACAAAGCAAACTCATCGATGAGGAAGTACAAAGTTTCTGTTCGCCTCCGTATTTACTTTCGTTGGGGGATGATTTTTATAAGGAGTATATTTAAGCAACAGTCTTTGCTACAATAGGTTACATTAAGTTTTGAAAGTTGGAGATCGCTGTACAATCGAAGGTTAAACTGCTAAGGGTAGAAGTAGAGGGCGGGTTGTTCGTGTGATTCGCAGTTTGCATTATTAATTTCGAATACTTTAATTTACTCCTTTGCTGAGTATTTGTAGACGTTGTGGTTATTATTATATTTACTGTCACAAACTAATATACTTTACTTCAATAAAATTTTCGATCGGAAGCTTTCCTAAGATTGCAAAATTCTCATATGAATTCTTCTATGTAACACGTAATCTGCCCATCTTGCTTAAAATAGTTTGTTTTTATCTTTTAGTCATCTTCGTTTTTCTTCGATCTAAAGCACGCAATTGTTATTTCATACTACTTTTATGAGATAACTTAGAACCGTATTTAAAGGATTAAAGAAAACACGGAAGATTTCAAATACTTCGACATATTTTAAAAATGAAAAATACTAGACAAGACGTCTTATCCAAGAAGTAGAGTAACAGTTCCAAACATTTGCTCTAAATATATAATATAATATATATAATACAACATATATGAGATATATTTATTTAAACAGCCTGATGATAAATTTGTATAAAATAATTCAACCGTCCGCCAACGTTACATCGCTTGGAACTTTTTGAATTTTCGTTAAGTTCTCCATCTTTAAACTTTTAATCATTTTCAACCCGACGACACTTACTAACAGCTTCGAGTGGCAAGCTGGCGGGGGACGCCGACTTCCGGGGGTAGCATGGACGCCAATGGCTCATAGGATTCGCAGTTTAGGCTGTCAATGTTAGAGAACGGACTGACAGTACACGCTGCTTCGTAGCACACGACGACGAATGGTCGACAGGAGCGGGCCTCTTCGGTGCGTGTGTTTCTTCAGTGTCGGGCACGACGCCAAACACCGCGTTCGTTTTATTCGTTTACACGCGGCTATCCAAGTTTTTTCCCTCGATCGACGACAAATCGAAAGCACAGCGGACTTCGATTATCCATAGAAACACGAAAACATCTCGTTCATTACGACAAACACCATCAACTTACTTCAACTTTTTGTTTCTTCCTTTTTTTCGCCTCAACCGACCCTGTGATTTATGTGTAAAATTAAACTTGGTGTTTTACTGGATTTTTCTCATTGCAGAGGATAACTGAAGTATGAAAATAAAGAACGTGTGTAATAGAATATACATGTGAAAAATGTAATATATAAAATAAAATATTTAAAATAAACATATAAAATGTGGAAAATACAAAATAAGCGGAAGTTGAAGAATTCTAAGTGTCGTAGCGTTCGTTCGAACTTTTCACCCAACTTTTTCAGACCCAGTTTTTACATTCGGTAAGACGCGTCGTTTATCATCTGTGATCTTTGAGTGGAAAAAACGAACTGTGAGAAGAGTGTTCATGAATCAGATGCTGTTGCTTTATCTCTCACGAGTTTCGAGGATACGTAAGGTGATTTTTTGAATTTCTTTGGTGCGGCGCGAAGTTATCATGTGGACTGCGAGGCAGAGATAGCGAAAGAGCGTACTGGGATTTTGATGAATGGCTCCAGCAGCTTTTCGCACTGATTTATCGCGACGAAACGTGCCGACAGAGCTTTGGAAACTTCTTCTGCCTGTTGCAATGCTAGATAGTATTGCGTAGTGAAAATTTATGCCACTCCAATATCGGCGAGATGATTAGGATAAAAGGAAGGATGATTTAACATTATCAAGAACTATAATTCGCCATGTGGTTCATTGATATTAAAAGGGAAATTGTTGGCAATAGGTGAATGCAGAATGTATTTCTTTAAGATGGAAAGACTGCTGGTGATAGCGAAAAAAGAACAGCGAATGTTGGTCGACAGTGGCTGATAAATCGAAATTAGAAAAACGAGATCGATGCCAGTCTTTGATTGATCGATCTGCGCCTTTGGACGATTGTTCATTGAAAAATTGTATGTAGGAAAATTTTTTAAATAATTAACAAATTGGTTGTGGTTCTATAAAAATCAATTGGCAAAAATAATTCGTTCAAAAAGAACTAAAAAAAAAGAAAGAAAGAAAAAAGAAATTGGAGAATTGGATATCGTATTTTTGAGAGGAATTTATAGAATATATGAAAGCAAATTACTAATATATTTTCTTACAAGAAATATACGGAACAAAGAAAATATTTAACGAATAAAATATCTGTCGGTGTATTCTTGTAAAGCAACTCCCAAAGGATTTGAATAAATATCGTAAGTAAGATTTCTTTCGTTGACGTCAATATCTGACAGACTGATAATGCACATCGGAGTATAAAATCTAAGAATTTACCAAAGGAACTCCTGAATGTTTACGAACTACTTCGAAGAAGATTTAAGAGCTTAGAGTGATATCGAGTAGTACCAATTCAAAAATAGTCCAGCATTCGGTTCGGTCTTCCAGAACCATTCTAACATCATCAGCACGTTCCCAAAATAAAACAGAAACAACGTCATTCACTTCGAAACTGACCAACAGCATAAATATAACAATCTTCAATTATCCAGATCTTCGCTATCCAAAATATTTCGCTGAATCACACAAACAGCTTTTCAAATACACAGAGTGCCATTTGAAGAATAGTCAAACTCCTCGAAAATCTCTTAATTGAGCAGAATTTTCTATTTCATCCCTAAATGACTAATTTCCATATTAAAATTAAAAAAAAACATTTGCTCTAAACTAGAATTTTCTATCTCACCGCAAGGGGGAAATTTTCTACTTTACATTAATCAGAAGAAAATTCTCTAAGAGAATTCTAAAATTTAAAGAAAAGAAGGAAAAGATAATCCTAGAAAAATAGACGAAATATACGTATACTAAATATTTAGCGGTCGATCGATATCAAACAAAACGTACAAGAGTTTATGACTGAAAATCGAACGCGTTTTCCCGATACTATCCTAATCCGTGTCCTTGGACGATGAGCATACAGCGTTGTGTAGAAACCTAGTACTTGGCCATGGCCGATTAATCGTGCACCAGGGTGTGTGTCTTCGTTGTGGCAACAAACCTGGAGATACCAGGAGGCGAGCACGGGGGCCGAAAATAAAAGAGAGCTACGATCTTCATCGAGAAATAATCGTACCTCTTCAGTCTTCCCAGACTTATCCGACTTACTGGCCGCATTCCCACGAGAATCCTTTGAAAATGTATCGGCTTCGATAAACAGGAGGCAGAATAACAGCTCTAGACGTCACTAGTAAGTTCTACTTGTAAATCAATCTTACTTTTACGATAAGAGTAGTGAGGATTGTAGATAGAGCAGTGTGTAGCTAATGGAGATTAATGTATAGCTTGTGGATAAGATTTAGAAGATTAGAAAGAACTTCTTTTTATGTGATACTGAATTGGACATGTTTGTACAGATGGTAGATGCGAGTAGGTTAATTAATTTAACGTAGCCGGGAACAAATTTATTAAAGTCAAAGAAAGATCATTATCTGTCATTTTGTTGAAAAAAAGGAAAAACAATGAGCAGAATATATACCACCACTCAAAAATATATAGATAATAACTTGTTTATGACGGATAAAATTTGCTTTTTAGAGTGAACTACGACTGATAAACGATCGTCCTAGGTTTTTCTATTTGTAATTTTGTAACTAATTTACATTCTGTCGCAAACGACTACGAGAAAAGATGTCATTTAATTCTGAGACACCCTGTACAGTGTCAAAAGGGGTTCACAGAATTTGCAAAGCGGAATAAGAATTTCTCAGGGTAAAAAAAACTACTTGCTACTATTTATCTCTGCACCACTTCTATGTAACATTCTCTAGAGCCTCGTTCCACCAGAATTCAGCCTACATTCCGCCCTAAAGCTTCTTCCCACACCCTTCACACTTTGTTCTATGTTTCTCACAGGCTCGACGGAAAGAAAACAGAAAAGAGTGTCGTTGACCCGAGCCATAAAGTGGTCCTCGAGTGTCCGAGCGCGGTTTCGAGGAGCAAAAGAGCCGCTGGCTGGTCATATCAGAGGCAGAAACAAGAAACAGAAGGAAATTAGTCCACGTTATCGACGCACTTGATTCCTTCGCCGTCTCGAGGAGGCTAATTTTAAGATCATCTCGACAGTGAAGGAGGACTACTTCGACCTCTGTGATGATCAACGACCATGGCGCCAGGAGCAACGACCCTGACGAGTCTTCTGTTGCTGTTGATGATGGTGACAAGATGCTCGTTGACGAAAAGTTTACTCGCGAGCACACACACGCCATTCGCCAAGACTCTGACAAGCGTCAGGTTAGCGGGTGGTTACATGGAAGTGGTCCAGGAAGATTATTGCTCGCATGGTGCTGTTCGACTGACCTGCAGGTCTCTCAAGGCGTTCATCTTCGTCCTGGAAGCGGAGTATCTGTCGAATCTTACGCACGCTTGCGGATACGATGTACAGAAGTTGATGGAGAAGAAAATGTACAGGACTCGAGGTAGCAGTATGTCGTTCAAGAAGAAAGAGCTGAAGGGAAATTATATCGATGATATTGAGGATGAACAATTCAGGGTGGTAGATATTAGGCAGTCATTGAACAGGAGGTATGTCATGTAGTTTGTTATGTGTAAATTAACTTTTACTCTGTATATGTTTTTGTGATACCCTTATTTACGTATTTACACGATTTTCTAATAGATGAAAGTATTCAAAAAGATCCGAAAGAATTCGAATATTGCATCTTTGAACATTTTGAATTATGATTATTTCTTTAGCTATATCCATAAGAATATAAATTTATTTACACAACGTAGTTTAATTATGAGGAAATGAAGTAAACGAGTGAAGGTGCAGAAGAAATAAATTCCTGATTTCTCGGTATCAACATTGATCGATGTAGCTCGAGATCGTGTATTCTGAAGTTTTGTGGGTTCACTACAAGCCACTGCTTTCGCTTTTCATCGCATTTCCATACAATATAACCGTCTCCGGTAATACGAGTCACCCACTAGGCATCCGCAAAGAAAGGAAGGAGCAAAGAATATTCGGTTTGGGTTAGGTTACTGGACTGTAAACCACAGAACTAGCAAGTCATTCCTGCCACGTAAATACAGAGTAGCTATAGAAACAATTTTTCTCCAGGTAGAAGTATAAATTCAATTCATATGATTGAGAGAAGTAGGTATTTTCGTACGCATAGACTCGCCAGAAGTAGCAGCAGACTTAGACAGGTCTCCACTCTACTTTTGCAAGAAACAGTTTTTTTTCTTCCTCTGCTCCCCCCTCTCTCTCTCCTTGAAATTTTCTTCTTTGTAATCGTATGTGCCACGGGGGAAGCGTGTTTTCAAGGGTGGAACGAAATCTCGGCACGCAAAATTGCCGTTTGATGTGCGCCAGTAAAGCGTACGTGAAGTTTTAATTGCCTTTTGAGCGACGTTCGATGCCCGACGAAGGAGAAATCGTTTCCAGGAGAGTACATCGCGCGTCAGGAGCACAGCTCGATGAACTTTCTAAATAAGGGGTTGCAGCCACGAACTAGAGGGAGCATACTACCCTATCTTTCTCTTTAGGTTCGAGTTTCCGGTGTCTTCTCATTCGCCAACTGATTTTGTCATTGCTTATTTCATTGCAGGAGTGCCATTTTGAACGAATATGTAAACATTTCAAATAATTTAAAGAATGTTCTTTTACAATTAGAGAAACTCCCAGTATGGGACCATTCATCGGACACTTAAAAAACGCTTGAATACACAGTCACAAATTTCTCTGCTATTTTCATGAAAAATCTGTCAAGCATCGCACTATAAAACGTTTTACTTTAGAATGAAATATCACTCATTTCGAGTGAACGCGCTTCAAACTCATTTTGATATCGGAAACGTGACGATGAAAGAGTCGCGAGCCGAAAAGGTTAGCAACGCTGAAAAATTCAAAGGGATTCCTCGCGTGGGTGGCGCATGAAACGTTATTTCCCTTTTATTTCCGGCAAAGGGGAACGAAGCGATAAAATCAACAAAAAGAGAGGGTAGATCACCTCCAAGGGTAAAAGGGGTGAGAATCGACCCTATATGGCCATTGTTTCATGCAGCCAGGCCGCTTTCGATCCCCTGCGCAACAATCATCTCGATCTGAAAACAATCGCGATTTCTCCTTTGTCCGGTCAAACGCAGGCTGCTCGCGCTTTTGACACCCGGTACACACCCCCTAATGACCGACGTCGCTTATTTAATAGACGACACTGCACCGAGAAATCGATACAATCTGCGCTGCGCCGTTTGCAGTACGGATATTTATTGGCATGCGTGTTTGAAATTGCGAAATTGAACTTCCTGATCCGTTGATCCGCGATAATATTTGATAAATTCGGTGCATTTCTCCGGATATTAATACAGCAAGAAAATACTACAGGAAGAAAAGAGAAATTTTAATATAGAATTTGGGATTTGAATATTTCTAAAGTTGAAATAAGGAATATAAATTTGAGAATTTGAAAAAAATCTTAATTTGAAATTTCAGATCTTGAATTCATAATTCGAAGAGTTTAGACATGAACGTATGTTTAGACGAAATATATTTTTTAACGAAAGATTTTTGTTTTCATATTTTAGATGTTCCGGACAAAAACATTGTCGTTACAACCTCACCACCGAACAACCAGGCGCTGTTTACTGGAATCCTGCCACTTTGCAGTTAAAGTACGCGTGCATTCCTGGTAAGTACTTCCAAAAATTAAATTAACACATACATAGGCATGAACAAAGCAATAATCCTTTCAAAGTAATATGTAATATCTCCACGCTCTGAATAGCTCTATAGAACTTATCGCACGAGAAGCAGGAAGCACCTGCATTCCGGTTTCTGTTTCTCACGTGTATATTACCTTCCTGCTCATAGAACATAGACAATCGATTGTCAGTCACGTTCAATCGATAATCTTCAATCTTGATAATCCAGAAAAATATACCATCTTTAGATGGAAGCTAAAGAATGAATGCTATGTCACGTACGATACGTTCATTTTTTTGTATCTTTCAAAACCATTTGTTATCCACGAACTTCGTGAAAATTAATTTCTAAGTCATTTATAATAAGAAAATATTCTGCTTACCTGAGTAAAAGTTTCTCAATTTTCTCATTTTTGTATGATGTAATTTCTCACCAAAAGTTACGTATGTAGACAAATTTTCCTTTTCTTCAAGGTCGTATAAAACTTGTCAATAAATAAAATTCGTGCATTTGTGCTAAAATAAATTTCCCTTTTATTTCTTTTCAACGTCGCGTACCGTTTCCTATAATTTTCTAAAACATTCCGAGACTTATACAAAACACGTGATGCATTCAATACAATTCCAACCTTCGATTTCAAAAGATTAAAACTTTCACCCAAAAGTTTCATAGTAGCCAACAATCCGCTTGGAACATGACAACGTCTCATAATGAATGGCATGTGGCGCGCGACAAAAGGTAGAAATTCCTGAAGGACACGCTAATCCCACGTTTCTATGCAACTGCGCGTACCCTGAATTCGTAATATACGCGAAAAAGGATCATTGAGTACAGAACGAAGGTCCTTGTATCCCTCGCATATTACAGTCGTTGAGCACCTTTTCAATCGTACCAGCTTTCTACTTCAACTTTATAACGATCCTTCCACGATTAGCTACAATAGTATTATATACGGTAAAAGCATCAACAATTCTTAAAAATAAAAAACTAGAATTTTTTATATCAGAATCAAATACACCTGGAAACGTAGCTTTTAGTTATGGTTAAGTTACAGTAAATTAAACATTCTTTGCATTACTTATGTACTGTTGCATATATCGTCAAAATTACTATGAACCATTTTATCCTACACTGCAACAAATTTACCACTATTACTCTTAATACTATAAACAAGTTATAAACAAACTACTATAAATAAACTATTTTCAACCGTCAACGAATTTCTAATGACCTATTATAGCAGCTGATGCAGATGTGGACGATCACTTGCAAGAGAAAAAGTTGGAAGATAAATAAGCTGCACATTAACTGTGTCATAAAAGAATCTATGGTTTCATGATCGAAAGATAAAGTTACACGGTCGTGTTTCTGCGTCATAAATTACTCCTAACACACAAAGAATAATATACGCGCTTCGTCTCCATTACTACACTAACACTACTACAGTACAACAGTAAAAAGATTGCTGCTTATAAAATCACAATTCACGACAGAAACGCTCATTACAAAAACTAGACCCCATGTCAAAAATACATGTCACGTAATTCACACCTTCAACGCGAAGACGTGAATCTTCTAGTTCGATAAAACAGCAATTTTACCCTTCGAAAGAATAAAAGCTCGAAAAGAACGAAATTACGGGACAACGAGCACCTTCTTCACGGTGGAAAAGGTGGGAAGGGCCAGGCCACCCCTTCGACGCCCTACAACCGGTATCAACCCCCTCCAGGTGTAGATATTCTCCGGTCGGTTCGCCCCTCCGTTGAAAAGTGGGGCAAGGACACCCTCGGTCAGACCAAACGTCGCACAATGGTGGCCAGAGTCACACTCAAAATCGACAAATGGACCGAAACGAATGCAGATGTTGATCCGCGTCCTTCTGCCGGTAAAAGTGTCGTCATTTCGTGTCTCTATAACTAACAATGGTCCCAGAAGCTGGATGGTTGGTGGCTGGCAATTCAATTGAGTCGAATCGAACGGGAGAAAGTAGGATTTTCTCGTGTTAAAGCTTTCCTTCCTCGTTCGTATATTAGGGAAGAAACTTAATTTTCTTTCCACCCTCGGTGAAATAACTAAATCGTAAAAAAGGAATACATATGGTTGTACATACATCGACAGTATGTTGTTCAGTTTTTCTTTTCTTCTTTAGATATATCAGCTTGAATTTATACGATTTTTGGCGGTTGTTTCAGAGGCTGCCGTGAAGAAATATTGCAACGAGGAGCTGAAGGTGGTCCCTGGCGAGGGTGGTTTCATAAATTCACCGGGTTATCCGCTTTACTACCTCGGTGAAAATACGTGCGGCTGGACTTTCAGGTCGGCTCCTGGGCACAGGATAGTCCTGACGCTCCACGACCTGAATATCCGGGGTGAGTATCGATCCCAATGAGCTTCCCTCGCTACTCTTCTGACCCTCCGATTAACTCGTATGGATCTTGTATGGAATTGATTACGAAATCACGAGCCGTGACGATATATTTTGCCAAGGGAAATAAACGAGTTTCGAGAACGCATTAGTATTTAATCGGCATTTAAGAAGATCAAAATACGTGCTTGAGATATAAGCTTTATATCTGTGAAATTTAATCTTTTAATCTTCTTTTCTGTTTTATTTGGGATTCGTATGAAGAAACTAAATTTCAAATTTAGATTAGGGATTGAAACTGAAAAAAGAACTGTGGAAAAATTGTTTCCGTTAAATTATTATGTATTGTTCTGCACAATGTTACTGCAATATTTTTTATAATATAAATAACGAAAGAAGATAATTAAAAATATAAGCTTGTATTTGGATAAAGGATGGTGAAAAATATGAGCAATAAAATGTTCTAACTGTTTCAGAGCCTGAATCGGATGGAAGTTGCGTAGACATTCTAAGGGTGCGAGAAAAAGGAAAAACGTTGTTCGAGAATTGCGGTACCGCGGCTGGCGTCAAGGTCATCTCAAATTCGAATGTAGTCACCCTCGACCTTGTCGCCACGAAGAAGCTATACACGGCACGAGGATTCTTCTTGCAATATCAAGGTCGGTCTAACCTTATGAGCACAACGGTAATGTGCTTCTTTTACCTATTTTCTTTTTGCTTGAAATCAAACCTCTCTGAGAAGGATGGAACGTGATACGTATAAACGTTCACAATTACGCAAGGAATCTCTCATCCAGAAATAATATTGACGAGTCTACTTGTTGACACGTGTCTGGCTACCTTCGCGTTTTGCTTGACTGATCTTTGTTCTTCATTAAGTACTATATTTTAGTATGGTTTATATTATCATACATATTATCGAAATTCTAAATACAGAGTCCTTCATTGAAATGTATTATTTACCGTCTGGAAATGTTTACTTGCATCGTATAATTTTACGCTCATCCGTTGTCAATTACTACAGCAATCTTGTATAGAGTATAATCTCCATGTTTGCGTTCAGCTACATAAATAATATAAATACAATAACAGTACATGATTAAAATCATAAAACATAGCCGTCAAGATGTTAACGTATCAATTAATTATCATTTGACACGATGACTAGAGACAGCAACTCTATAGATTGGTGATAATAAATGTTTTAGTGCTAGCCTGTCCAGATGTCTCAGCACCCAACGGAAGTTACGTATTGAATGGTACTTTGACTACGAAAACCTTCTTGTGCAAATTCGGCACCGTATTCCCTGACAGCAAAGAAAGAACAAGGATACTGGAGTGCAAGAACGGCAAGTGGAATGAGAGTGTCATCAACATGCCGAGTTGCATAGGTAACCGCGATTCCCTTCTTATCAACGTATCTTTGCTTGCATGTAGCATACCGTTAACATAGGAAATTAATGCGATACATCTAGCTAACTATATGCAAATATTTTCTATATATTGCATAATTTAAGAGTTTAATATTATATGTGGTTCATGGAAATTGAATCATCCCCTAGTAACACATCTTAATTAATATCAGAATTTAATCAGGACGTCGACTTAAAAAGCCACTAGAGAATTATCTACAAATTTCTCATAATTATATATATATATTATACCTAATTCCACTAAATTATTAGTTAAAAGAAAAACATGTAGGATAAGATCGACAACAATTTTGTTTGTACTTTTCATAACAGTTTAAACTATGTAAACTGTAAACCAATTCCAACATAATTTTTACCTCTGAGAAAATATCGAATCATCTTCCATTTACCAATATCCACTATTGACCAAACAATAAGCCGATGTTAATGCCTTCGTAAAGAAAATATGAACAATTTATGGCGGTCATGGCGCTCGAATCGCTAGCTACGTCCCTCACGGGCCTCCCGGGAACCCATGGCTGCCCATTGCTTTCGAAAGGTGAAGCCTGTGGTGGGGGATATCGTGGTGAACGGCGGGGACATAGGAAGAGGGGTTGACGGTGCGCGGGAGACGGGGCGGGAAGAAAGAAAAAGACGGAGGGAAAGAATCTTAGGGCGGAGAAGTATTCGTGAAGGCACCATACATCGGTAGCGTCGCGCACGTAACGACGCCAGTCGTCTCGACGCCACGTGTCTCCTCGAAAAAATCGCTTGAAAACCAATTTCCTGTGCGAACAAACTCGATCGTGTTTTTCGGTCGAATTATATTTTCACTCAATTCATCGTTGCTCGATTGACCAGTGATATCGATCTGGAAACACTGATATTTGCGAAACGACAACGAAGAAGAGAGTAACACGCATTCAACCATTTCTACGTCATTTCAACACTAGCAGGTAATTTTTTAGTAAAATTTAATAGAATAGATACCTTTTATCGTGTTTTTTTAACTTTGTTTAACGGCGTATCTTGTAGAAATTATTTATCGTTTCCCGGAAACTGCGAGTTACGAGCAAAAAACATAAACCCAATGATAAAGCACACTCCGATACAATAAATCAACGTCCAAAGACCTATCCGTATTTCTTTGCTATCGTTTTTATTTTCCTATTTTCGTTTCTCGCGATTGACAGCAAACCAAAATTTCGCGTTCGAGTGAATAAAAGATGCTATATGTATACGCGGGATCAGATCCATCTTCCGCTCGAACTTTCGTAGCCGAGCGGAAATGCGAATTAATTAACGGCACCCCAGGTCTTTCTTCACGCTGCCAACCGGGTCTTTAAAACGTGATGCGTTCAGCGGATTATTAATTATTACCCTCATGTTCTCTCGCTGACGAGACACCTCCTTATTCTCGAGTAAACCTCTTCAAATTTACACTTCTGCTGACGTCGCCATAAATTTGAGAATCGTATTACACATGCTTGTAGAAATATGGAATTCTCTATTAAATAATTATGTATGTTCATCCATTCTTCGGTCTTCGTTTTATAGATAAAATAACGGGTTGAAAATCACAGTGATGTATTTATATCAATTTATCTAAACTTAGTTAAAAATAAAATTTGATTTTATACTTCCTAAATTCTCAGAATTTCAGATCTAAAATTCTAGATTTTCATTTTTACTAATTATCCAAATTGTCTAAATCCCTAGATTTCTCGGATTGAAATATTTTATTCCTGATATAACTTTTTATAAAACGAAAAAGGACTTCAGTCTGCTCTAGCCTTTTATCATCAACACTAACGGTTGTATAAACATTGATATTTACCTTCTATCTGAAACTTTTCGTAATCGCGTGCTTGGCGCACGCGTTATCGACCCGACACGGCTTCCTCCCGAAAATCGACCGATCTCAGTGACGATACACTACCGTTAATTCGGCTGGTCGCCGCTGAATGAGAGCAAGTTCGCTGTTGAACAGCTGCGAGCTAAAAGAAAAGTTCTGCGTGTAAAAAAAGATTGTCTGAACCTTTTCGGTAGCTTTTCACGGCTCTCGAACAAAGGGGATCGGGAAGAATGTGTCTGTCCAATGTTCTTTTGTGCGGCCCTCTATTCACGTCGATAATAACTTCGTCGGGCCCGGAAGGAGTTTCCTTTCGTGAGAATATCGAAAAATTTTCGCGCGCAGGCTTTTACCAACCATAAGAAAATGTCCGCGAGATTATTATCTTTCTTATACGAGAAACTTGGAATTTAAAAGCAATAGAACGAGGCCAAGTGGCTTGTATACCGTAACGGTGATTGAATTTCCAAGGAGAAGATTGTTAGCAGTAGAATCGATCTCCTTTTTTTTTGTTAGAACAGTGAAAGCATTCATGGAAGGCCATTAATGAGGTATTCTATAGATCGGAGAAAGGAAATGGAAGGATAATAGCTAAGTAGTTTAGTATCGCGTACGTTTGTATTTGAAACTCGCTCGAGGCGAGTTGCTGGGATAGAAATTAAAATGCCTACTGTTTTTGGTAGAATTTGAAGGAAAGAACCTTCTAGTCGAAAGACAATGAGTGTATTGTCTATAGATTTGCTTCTCCAGGTCATATGCTGATGAGTACGGTCTCTTTCCACTTTGGCAGTGAATTCCAGAAATATATATTCTAACTCAAAGGTAGAACGGAAAGATATATTGATATTAGTATTTCATTTACGAAATAATCGAGTATTTTAATTAGGTTCTAAAAATCAATTCAAGTTATCGGTATATTCCCGCGCAAACAGTCAGCGTGTCAATTTTCCGTTGCCTATATCGTTCCGGCGAGGGAAAGAACTTTCGAAATTTCCTGCGATACAGCTATACGGACACACGTTCGCGTGTATCACATCTGCATACATTCGAAACGAATGCATAATTTAAGGTATATGCAGTTTTGGTTAGTAGTGTGGTTACACGAACGTGAAACGTGAAAAGGTGGCAGTTTCTACTCGTCGTGCTGGTGGGGAAGAACGAAGAGTAGGGGAGACAGCGATGAAAGTGGAAGGGGTGATCACCCCTATCGCCTCCCCACTACTTCTGTCTCCTACCGCGCGGAGATAATTTTAGAGTCGACAAAATAAAACATTGGGTTGCACATGTTCACTCAGCAGCTGAGACTAAATTGAACTTCGAAAAGGCGAATTGGAAGATCTATTAATTCAGTTTATGCAACTTTAGATCCTTAATTGTAATCGATGGCTTGTTTTGATCCAAAATAAAATACATTTGATGATTTAGAAAATAAAGAGAAAGATTATGTAATGAAAAATATCTCAGTTTTGTAATCAATATGTAATTATAAATATTTTTTATTTATAACTATTAATAGTAGTAAAAAGCATTACAAAATTAATAACGAATGGAAATATGATATTATGTTTTCAGGCGATTTAGAATTTTGAACAGACATTAACGTAATTAATATGAATGAGACGTCAACTAACGCTTGATACCACGCTAGTATAATACATACAAATTATTTTCTACAGTTCGCGTTTCAAAGTTTAACCAGCTGACTTATCGAGCGTGCAATAAATTATAAATAGAATCTCATTTATATTTTCCGATATATGCATTTTATCAGAAATGATTTAACAACAATACTTACATAAATTCTAGGAAAGACTTACAAGCAAATAACTTAATCCAAAACAAAATTTTCTGAAAATCCAATAGAAATCCCCAATATAGAAATACTAAGAAATGTATATGTACAAATAAAGGAATTATTGAACAGAAAAGAAACGCCAGGTTATGCAGCTCAACCATAAAAAAGAAGTAATATCGAAGGAACGTCATGCAATGGTCGCGATAGGAAAGGTGATCGAATTGAAAGAGGACAGCTTGTTTCATCCTGAACAGAATTCGCGTGGGTGGTGGTAGGAAAGGAATATCGTGGTGGGGATAACGGTTGCCCCTGTTTATTCCCCCACCAGGTTCACTAGTGTTTCTATCTCTATCTCTCTACCCTCACCACGATGAGGTTTCTCTGAAGTAGGGAAGGTTCGTGTCCAGTCGTCGTCGGAGTTTCTGATAGTAGAACCACGCGACTCTTGCCGTCTTATCGCCTCTTGCTTTTTATCAATGGAGAGCTCGTGTCACCGTCTTTCACGTTTACGTACGCACGCCTCGCGATTACGCTCAACGACGCACGCGCGATATCGTGAGGAGAAAAGAAACAGACGCTCTGGACGCCCGATTCCAAGGGAGATCAGCACGGAATCCTGCCCGTCGCGTTTCTGGACGACGGAGAGTTTCTCGCAATTCGAAGGGAAGTCGATGGAATAAAACAAGCCGGTTCAAAGGCCCACGGTGTATGTGTCACTCCGATTGGTTATATAGCTTCGTTCGAAGCCTGGCTTCGGTTTCTTCTATTCGATATATCGAATATATTGCATCTCGGATCGAACGCGCCAGGAAAAGAGAATTCACTTGGAGGGCTTGATACACTATATAGGAAAAGAGGAGCGACGTGATCTTTGCTATCTAATTTATCGGTGAAAGAGTATTCAAGCCCAGGTCAAGCGGAGGAAAGAAAAAGAACCGTTTGAGAAACTGAATCGCGGCTTGTACGGTCTACTCAGCTAGTTTAGGCTGGCTTTACTCTGATGGAGTTGGACAGCCTGCCTCGACCGAGAAGAATATCGTTTATGGCACGAATTTAATCCGCTTCGATCTCTATCGCTCTTTTGACGCTCTCGTTTCATTACCGAAAAGAGAAAAGAAAAGAAACCAGTTGCGGGGAAAGTCAAGTAATATTTTGATTGATACTGAAACGTTCTATCAAGCTTGGTATCGTTTCAGGAAATTGTCTGTACTTTCAATCAGCCCGTTTAAGAATCGATAAAAAATATTCGTAAAAATATTGTATCGAAACTAAATGCAAGTTATATTTACTAGAAAAATAAATATAAAGAGGAATTCAATGATTAAAAGGAGTTTTCAAGGGATTCTTAAATTATAGAAACAGAACTAACTAAAGATAAATCAGATTCCAATCGAAACCACGAACAATAATTTGCTCGAATCTAGTAATGTATTTCGAGGGAAGGTATTTTTGAGGGCGTATTTTTGAGGATGATCGTCAAGCAGAGCCAGAGAGTCTACCGAGAGTAAATTAAGGCTGAACAGAGTTCAATCGAAAATCAGTCCTTGAATTTGATGCGTGGTACGAAAATAGTTTAAATAGGAGAAAGGCGTGCCTGTGAAAGAACGCGTTTACTTTTGAGGACGCCATAATTACGTTCCATGCTTTCTGTATTTGGAAAAACATTGGATATATTTACTTTGTTCGGTGCAAATTAAACATCGGAAATCTGATCCAGAATAACAACGGACAGGATTCGATCTAAATCTGTACTTTACGGAAGAATCCGTGACCAAGAGAAATTTAAAGGGAAAGATCAATAAAATAGGACAACTTTAATCAGACGATCTACCATAAAAACGACACACAAGTACACACATTAAAAGCAGGTATTGCAAATTTTCTTATGACGACACAGAATGCCTTCTGCTCGTGCACATTGTATGCTATATATACGTTACAAGGTTACGAGGAAAAAGAAACACGCTGCACAGTAAACGTAAAAAGACAACGTAAAAACACCGTGTATTATACATAACAGAGAGGAGAGGTTCGTGCAACGGAATCGAAGGAAAACTTGCACCGTTGTGCACGACTCATCTCTCCTTTTTACTTCTCTTTTAATAACTGTCTCTCTCTTTTTTTCTGTAACCACGATCTTTCTCTTCCTTCGAATTTCCCGAGCAGATGTGCCAATTGACGCAACGTATTTATCGCGAAACAAGGTCGCTTTTTAACCACAGCAAACATACGTACCGCAAAAATCACACAAAATTTATCGTCGCGCAAAAAAGTAATTGCACTAATATTACGAGTTAATTCCACGATTAAAATAGAAACGTTTTTTAACATCATTATAGGTAATAGATAATTTTATAGAAGGAATTTAAAAGGAAAGTTGTTTTAAGAAATTGATTTTGATAAGAATTACTAGATTTCTAGGGAACAGAGTGTAAAAGAGTTCTAAAGAAAATTAGAGTTTTCTTGACGAGAAAAGAGTATGTATACGGTACATGTATCCAAAAACAGTTCTCATGTATACAAAGATTGACGAATGTGTATTCCAGGAAAGAGGGGATAAGGATAGGCCATGTGGCGTCGTTAACTCAGGATCGTGTATATCGTTCCTGATGCCCTGTACGAGTTACATATTTATAATTTTTTAGTCAATTATGTTATGTTATTTTATAATTGATTAATTTAAACAATGTGCTTGGACGAGCTTCTTTAAACATATTTTTGATTGGTTCTTAATTGATATTCCTAAGGCTTTATAAAAACATAATCAAATGCCTTTAACATTATCAGTTTCATTTTTTCTTTTTTGCAGTTATTGAAAACATATAGATTCCATTAGCGTAACTAATATTAACTTGTTTGAAACTCTAACTAAATCTGAAATGTGATTATATACATCTGTTTTATTTTCATCATATACCTTTAATCATAATTACTTATGTACAGTACGTTTAAATACGTTAGAAACTGTTTGTTCTATCATTAAGACCATTACATAAATATAATTCCCCGATCAAACCATAGGATTGAAAAGCAATCAGAATTCCTGGACCTTGTAGGAGGTCGCGCATTTCGTACGCTCTAAAGTGGTTCCAAAATGGTGGGAGGTGTAGCGTCAGATGGTGAGGTGCTGAATACAAAGAAAAATGCATTGGTTCACGAAGACAAGTGATAAGGGATAACAAGTACAATTTTCTTCGTTCATTTTTTTTCCAATGTATATCCGCTTCTTTTTCTACTCGCAGCTCGACCCGGGGTCAAAGAGCATCGTAGTTGTGAACGAATGAAGGCATCGCACCGCACCGTCCCGTCACGCCACGCGTTTCTCGCTGATGATAAAACCGATGGAATAGCGGCGATCTTGCTCAGTTTGTCCCTACTGCTCCGTGCGTCTTCTACAAGCCGCTTATCGGGACTATGGCGAGAAACGATTGTGTCTTTTCTCTACGACTCACGTTGCTTTCCAACTTCTGGAGAACTAATCGCAAATAACAGCTAATCTCCGATACAAGCTTGGTATCTTAACTTTCATTAACTTCCATTAAAAATAATCGAGAAGTCGTGTTATAAAGAGAAGTGTTATAACCGGTGTTGTTACTCATTCGTATATAAGGAAAAGAACAAACTCAAGTAAATACACCGCCTCCTCGAAGTATGTAATTCATTCAACGGAGAAGTTACATCTCGAATTATTTATCTTATTCGAGAAGTCTCGAGTGTCGCCGTTCGTGGCGCGGGCGGAATGAAACTTGGCCTCCTGAGCGACTAACTGTTCCGAAGGAATCGATCTTCGATATCGACTAGGTTCGTTGCTTACCTATGAATTTCCTGTTTACCCAGTCGACTTAAAATGACTTGATCGATTGGGAACACCGGAAGTCTTCCGTTCAGACTCCTTGAAACATTTGTAAATTCATGATTTTACATAGAGTGAACAGTAAAATAATTTAATGATAAACGGTAATTTACTACCAATTGTGATCGTGTTCCGAGTGTGATAAAAATAAAAATAATTTAATAGACAGTCGTTTGACACGACCCATCATTTTTTAAGAGCGATAGGAAACTGTGATATATATAAAATAGAAATAAATATATAGCGACAAGAAGGAAAAATAGGGAAAAAATATAGAGAAAGAGAAAGATCGTGAAATAAAAGACAGAGACAAGAGAGAGGAGAGGCTTTGGGGAAAGACTCCAAGCCAGAGTGGTTTAAACACGAGCTCACTGATACTATAGTAGTACAGTTCGAAGAGTGAGCAGAAGCTATCCGTTTAACCAAAGTGTCGTACAGGAACGCGTTATGGTGGTGTCTAGCAGCTGACAGCGCGCGGCCATACACGAATTCGGGTATAAGAGAGGATCGACGAACGAGCTTCTTGCCGATTGCTTCACCATGATACGAATATTCGCAGACACCTTCAGGAATTTAATAAGTGAGTGTCCTGGAGATACTGTGCGTTAAATCTCATTTATAACTGCGACCATTCGTCGAAAGTAACAAAATTGCTAGCTTTTAATGTGTTAACCGAGAAAAACCAGTTATCTGATTACTAAGATTTTTAATTTTTTGAATATAATAATATTTCTTTTATTCATAGAGACTTTTCAGCGTATTATTACATTTCTGTATAAACTAAATTACGTCGTATGTATATTTAGAAGAAATCGATCTATCTGAAACTGATTTGTCTCTATTAACCTTAAATTTCGTAATTATAGGATTTTCTGATTAAAGAATGACCCGGTTAATAGATTTATATCATATCTTCAAACGAACGATGACGAGATATCTAATTTTATTTTGTGATTTGTCAGTACAGTGCACAACGTTATTCATTAACAATTTAATTGAAAAATTGGTCTAACAACCGTATTGTTCGAAAAATCAACTGAGAATCTCATTCTTTATCTGTTAGTTACATAACGGTTTGTTTTTCCATTGATTGATAGTAGATTATTGTAGATATAATCAGAGACATATACAAATCATTCTTACACTCTTACAAATTATTGGAACAACTTGAATCGAATAACTGGTTTTAACTTGGTGACATTGATATCAAAAAATTAAGCAGGAAAGATAGACGGAGAAATAGTTGGTAAAATCAAATAATCTGACGGAGAACAGTCATTTCTTTCAGCGATCATCGCTTGCAAGTAACGAAAATGAGAAATGTTGCATCAGTTTGTTTCGCTTCATTAAACCGCTGAACGCCGCTTCCGAAGTTGACATGCCTCGCACGTTAACAAAGTCCATGCAGCGGTCATATTAATCAAATTATTTATACCGTATACAAGATCTGCGATGAACATTATCACACAGAATCACGTGAACGTGTTTGTATTCGGACAAAACATGATCGTATCTGAAATGATGTTGATTACGTCATTATCCTACGTATATTCAAACATTAAAAAAGAAAGCTAACAGGTATATTTAAGAGAAAAAAAAACAATATTTTAAGTGAAACATATTTCTGTATGATAATTAAACGAGGCTCGATTTTACGTTAGCCGTTGTTAGAAAGATCTAACCATTTTGTCCTGAATAATTTTCAGCTGACATTGCACATAATCTATAGAAATTTCGTTTGACCGTCTCCAATAATTTTACTTGACTCAACAGAAAAATTGTCCGTCTTCATGTTATATAATTTCACGATGTATCGCGAATGGCCAATTGTTCGTTAAGATCGTCACTCTATTTCGACTTCTATTCTCTACAATAGAGTCTACGCAACTTTATCTCAAATTGCATTCAGTTATTGACGAGCGAAAAAAGAAGAACGAAACTAAGTTCACGAGTTCACCTTGTGCTCGTCTTATCGACCAGAAAGGAAGCTTTTCCTCCGACATTGTTTCTGGACACGCCTTTTATCGACGATTTCCATCAGTCTCTTACGCGCACATGATCAATTGCTGCCTTTTTCTTTCAGTATTCTCCAACCTTCTCCTACGGCACGTAGTATACGTGACTGATGCAACGTATCGAGACTCGTTCTAAATTCCCCGCTCTTCCGCACCGTCTGAATTTGTACACATATCCTGCAGACAGCTTTCCATGGCCTTTGTACTCAGGTCTAAAATTAGGCGAATAATATGACGCAGTATCAAACTTCCGATCATAAATTCGTCTATTCTCGTATATCAATTGACATCCCCCCTACCCCTATTGCGACCAGAACGATTCTTCTTCATTTTACGTCACGAGTGACGATCGATTCGGCTCGATTCTCGCTATTGAGGGTTGTAGAAAAAAGTGGAGAAAATTTTCAGCTGGCAAGAGGCTGAGGTACGTCAATGGATTGCAATTTGAATCTTCATTCCCGAGAGAGGAACGGGATATAATTCTAGAGAATTATAGATAGAATTAAGAATGACGTAAGCTTTTTCTTCGAAGAGATGCAACTCGAATAATAACGGATTGAAAATCACGGTGATATAGATCAAGGTATTAAGAATTTGGATTTCATCTCGTATTTCACGTCAGTCGCGAAAAGTTCACTTTGGTCACATTTTGTAATTAATCGAGTTATACATTTATTCTGCGTGATAAATTTTCGTGATTTAGAAAATTGTAACGAATTCCTTATGATAGTAAACAGGGAATATTTTACAAACATAACACTTGACTGCATCTTCCATTTGTTATGGATGATATATTCGAGCAATTTGATCAAACTGTTTTCTCCATCGTGAAAGCGAAGTCGTTTAATTGAACAATCCACGCACGTGTGCGGCTAGAATCGCCGAAAGTTGAGCTGTAAGACGTCAAAATAGCGAAGAACAACATTCGTGTGACCAGCACGAGAGCTATTAATTTTTCGCGGTAACTAGGAAGTATGCGAAACTAGGTTGCTAACTTTAGGTACAAGCGATTAAACTTTAAAGCCATCTAAACTTTTTAACTATTGCTGGAATCTCTACGAAAGCTCTGATATCAATTGTTATCGTTCTTCTCCATTTTGTTCAACACTCGTCGATATTAATTTCATATTCCATTTCATTTTCATGTTGTTCAATTTTTACACAAGATTTGCTATCCTTCATACAGTTTCGCACAAGATAACCGTAAAACGAGGAGCCAAGTTTCAGAAACTTTCTTTGTAAGTTGATAAATGTCTAAGCGCGAAACCACAAGCGTTTCCTTTCCAACGTTATAAACATATTCTGCCCGTTACAAAGTTTGACAAGAATGTTTCACAAGAACAAAAAGATTTGATTCTTACTTTCAAAAGAAAGTATCCTGCCGTAACTTATTTTGTCAATAACTCTCGTGGGCTCGTTTTTCCTTATTAACCCTTGTGACATTCGAATTTTCATATTTCAAACTTACATATTTTTACCGTGAATAGTAGTCGAATTTTTAATACAATCTATACAAACTATAATAATATAATAATACAATATAATAATTACATAAATAGATAGTGAATTTTATTGAATTAATTCTATATTTATATCAGAGTCTTTTGTGATTACTTCCATTATAACATAATCTCTCAAGTTTATTTCTTTATCCAGTATGACGTGTAGCCTTCCTTTTAATTGATCCTTGAAGATTTGTCCATAAGAGGAGCTGGTCACGATCGTGCTGTTCTCTGAAACGATTTTGCGTCTCACTCGAGGGAACATTCGGGTCCATAAGTGCATCTCGTCCGGTAGGTCGCTCTCAAGGATTAACTAAGTTAGAGGGTTAGCGACAATTGTGGCTCATTGTACGACCACTGAAGAGACCCTTCATTGGAGTACTTGAAACGCACCCGTTTCAGTCCGTTCCAGTGCCTCGAAGAACCTAGTCAATGGATGAAAATTTACTGAAACTCGTGTTTCGAACTATCTCCGAATCGCTTTAATCGGTCCTATTGAAAGTTTCGATCGGTAGTCAGTGACAAGAATCAATTTGCCTTTTCATGAAATGTATCCGCTGATTGAACAGGTATAGTTTGCAAGACATATTGTGAAATTTTATTAAGCACACTGATTTATCTTCTGATTCAAAGTACTGTAAGGAATTCCATTTTTCTGGACCCTGTTTATTGGATGGAAATTTTGATTTACTCGTTAAGGACTAACGTTAATGCAACATTTCATTTGCAATTCTTTTTTTATATTTGTATTTATTAAATTCTGTTTTTTAAATATTGTGGCTATAAAAAGGAATACCAACGACTCGGTTGATATCCTTCCTACCAGTAGTGTTGTTTACTGTTTGAGGAATTATTGAAAATTAGTCGATTTGACGAACTATGTATTTTGAAACAGAAAGTCAGCAATACATCATATGGTCCACTTGTGAGAGATTCAATTAGTTTATCTCGTTTATGTCAAACACAAAGGATTAATTGCACTTCCTATTCATTCCCCTGATCATATTTATTAATTTATCTAATAAAATTTAGCCAAATTTAATGTAATGAAATAAAAGGAGAAGTGGTAATAATTTCGTAGAACATCAGGAAGGACGTTCATCGATATCTTAAATAATATTAAGTTTTTCTTACATTTTTAATTCAAGGTAATCAGTTAAATTTTCTAAGCAATTGTTGTGTACTGTTATATATTTCACTTTAACGTGAGAACAGGATATTGTTTTATAAAAATATTTGCACCTAATCTTACTTGTCATCATTCAATAATACGAAATCAAAACTTCGTTTCATCGTTCTTATTTTATATACCTTTCATACGCCATTACGCTATCAATCTTCGTAACATGGATATTATTCACGGTTGCCTTTCATCTCAGCCGCTCAAAAATAAAATCTGATATCACAGGAAACATCAAAGCAATATGAATACTTATATAATATTGTTAATAATTACTACAATTATCTGTTTGTAATTACATAAATATAGAATTCGATTGGAAGAGAAAAAAAAAATAAATAATATTAATATTAATAATATTAATATTCTTATATAATAATTATATAATAAATATTAATAAATAATATTAATATTGGAATATTAATTATTTCGCTAGTTGAAAATCCTTTTGTGACTAATCATTTACTGATTTAAAGGATATGACAATACAGACGTATGTATATATCGGTATTTTCTTATAAAAGTATCAGAATGAACTGAGATTTGATAAATAAGTTACTTAATCGATTTGCAGAGATAATATAACAAACTAATGCATACATCTTATTACGCCACTTAATAATTTTATAAATTTACAATATGATGCACCAAAAGTCTCGCGACAAGCATACCATTTAACGATTTTCCGCGATTTCTCGCTAAATACCACTTCCTCGTTTGAAAAACGGGAACGTGAACGACGCGTGGTTCCGTCGTGGATCGAAAAAATAAAACGATTACTGTGAAACGAAGCGCCGATAACCCATGTCAGATCATCGTTTCATCAGAGTCTTCCCGTATTGAACTGCGATAAACGGATCGTTCGAGTTTCATGCAATCGTGTCCATTTCTTTTTTCATGCAGTATCAGTAATCGAATTGTGCATTGGTGCATGACACGACAGAGGAGACAAGGCAAAACAGGATGACAGAATTTGATGATCTGATGCCACGATTTTGTCGATAACTCGTCGATGATCTTGTATTGACACGAATGTGCCCAATTGCTTGTTGACAAATGATTCTGATCGGCTTTCGATAAAATGTGATATAGAAATTTTCGAAATTGATAAAGTTAAGTACAATATCAAAGAGTATATCATTTGAAAGACAACAATCGATAGTTGACTATAAGATAGAAACGAGTTCGTTTCACCTTTACAATAATAAATCATTTCATTCGATGATATATACAGATTGTTTTAAATGATATAAATTTTAAACACACGACTGTTTTAATGTTGGTACGTATAATGTCTTAATTAACTGCGGATAAATACGATGACCATAACACGATCGATAGTAGCGGTAGCATAAAATCAATGTAATTGGGTCAATCGATGTTCGAGCGGAGAAGTTTGATCATCGACAAATTACCCCGGATAAGGACGCATTCATATCTTTTAATTAAGAATTGTTGCGATACCGTTCGAATTAAATGTAATATGTTGAAGCTCTCCATTACCTAATTTCCATATCCCTTTCGATTTCAACGAGAAGAACGTTAAATTAAATTAAATATCTTTAAGGAAAATATTTTCTAGATCGCAAGGGAGAAACATCAGTGTTTGAATAAAAAGGAAGATTTTGATACGACATAATTGAAAACTAAAAAATCTACTAGATTCAAAAGTAGCTGATAAATTGAGGGAATTTTATGAAAGCCAAATATATAATTATTAAAATTTTGATGTTTGTAATATTTCAATATTATGACGAGTAATATTTTCAAAATCTTGACAAGTAGGAAAAAAACACAGGTTTAATTCCAAGATTAAATAAAAAGGCGATGTTCGTGACATTGAAATTGTTGACAACATACTGAGTTGTAAGAATACTTCACTCACAACAACAAAAAATAATTTGTTAGTCATTTATTTCGATGTGTAAGGTTCTTATATTCTATTCCATGTATGAGTTTATAGTTCTAATAGACACTAATTATTTAAATGCGGATATAGTACGGATTTAATCATTCTCCTGCTGTTACTTCCTCACTTTTTGCTGATCGTGACTATGCCTCCAAGTGGACTTTGCAATCCACGGCTTTACATTCTCTTATTTCGTTGAATCATTAAATCATAAGACGTCGCGGAACTCAAACGAGTTCGCGATCACATAACAGTTCAATAAACCGAATTCCTTTGAACTACAACAATATATTGCTTTCTTTCCGAGAATCACGCGAAATATGAAAATTTATTTCCATAGTCACTTAGAATAGAAATGCGACTCGCGGAGCCTCGTGTATTTAAAGAGAAAAAGCAGACAAAACATTCTAAAGATTACTTAATAGTCCAGAAATTTTGTTAATTGAGTTATTCATTTGAAAATAAAATATAAAAGTATTTTAGATACACATTTTTTCAAATGTCACCTCAAACTATCCTTACAAATTTCTATTTGATTTGCATATCTACGACATGCTTTCGTCAATAATTCGAACAACATTATTCGTCATTCCGCACATGTGTTCGCACAGATTCTGTATCTTACAATTTCATGACACTAAATTTGTAAAAATTAAATCACAACCGATTCTATCAACCGATGTTAAATGACGTGAATAGAAATTTTTATTCGCGATTCTTCTCGCTTCACTCCTTTGCTTGGAAAATATTCCATTTTAGCCACGGTTATACTATACTATACTACTATTGTAACTCCAGATTTCGTTAGAGCTATCGTTAAAAAATGATATTCATTCTATAAATTCTGGATTTAATCAATACCTGAATCTAATATCGAGAAAAAAATCAGTTCATATCATTGTACGAAACAATATAACTGATAAATATAAAGAAATTGAAACGAGAAATACCAAATTTTAATGTTATGTACATATACCTCCCGTATTTTTCCATGCCATCTGTTGCAGACGTTATCTCAACAGTAAAGTTCGAAATTATCGACAGTTTCATAGCCAATACGGAACTTTCGAAAAAGAGTAAGGTCACCGTTGAACGTGGCTGAATCATTCATTGGTCGTTCAGTCTGTAATCGGCATCAGTGCCTCTCGAAATATTGTTCACTTCATTTGGATAAAACAATATAATAATTGCTTATCGTGCTTCTGCTCGTGCTCGTAAAGTCGCGTTTTCGTTACGGTTCGATAAGGACGAATGTTTCGTGCAAACGCATAAACGTTATTTATAGTGAACATTGAATTTACTCTCTGGAACAACGAAGCGAGCGAAAGACGGGGAAAGTATTGCGTGAAACTGTGGCTGTTTTGCCAATCTGGTCAGCTATTTCTCCAGAATACCATCGAATAATTCTCGATTGTTCGCGTTTCACTGTGTACATACACTGAAAGCGTTTCTTGCGTGACCTTTAACAATTTCAAGGACTTCTTGCTATTCAGAGCTTGCTGATCAACTATGCTATATTAGGTGTTTGAAGTTCGGCAATCAACTATTCTAAATTAGGATTCTGTACTACTCCAAGGTAATCGATTATTTTCGATTAATTCAAAGGTGAAATATGTACCACATACTATGTTTGCTATTTTGAAACTTCCTGTTTTGTGGAAAAATATCGAGTTACGTGAAGTCTTTATAAAATCTTGGTTGCGAAGATATTAGCTTTAACCTGGTAGAAGAGATTTCTAGTTCTCGTTGATCGTGTTTCTTTCCTGCAACATATGGTAAAACGTGCAATTTGCGTTTCGTCAGCGAGATATAAATCCCAGGCCGCGGATGCTAATTCTTCGTGGCCGAAAGCATCCATGAGCGTGTGTTTCTAGAGGAAAGAAACGGTGATCGACTGGATCGTAAACGTGTTTTACAAGGCTTGGCCATTCTAACGTGGCTTCGATATTATCGGGGGAGCGTACTCGAGGGCGCGGTTCTCTCCGCCTCTAAAAACAGAAGCCGTTTTCGAGAGCTGGCCGTTTGTCTTTCGCGGCGAACCTTCCAACGAATCGCCATCATAAAACGTACGCTCTTCAGGAGAAAAAGAATTTATTCGTACATAATTGCACCATCTCGGACGAACCGTGTTATTACTGTTCGCGATATACACGTAGAAACATTGGAAATTTTTCAGAGCATTCTTTTTTGTTGGAAACGAATATACGTTGCGTTTCTCTTTTCCTTTTTCTGCAAAAACAACGGAAAGAGACTGGCGATTTATACATTTTTTTTTTTACGAAAAATCTTTATATATAAAATTGAAACGAGATATCATACGTATATTATAACTGTAATGGTTCGTTAAAAAATAGAAAAATACAAAACAATTGAAGAAAAAATGATTCAAGGAACGTAATAGGATTAGAGAGGAATAAAAGATGTATGTAAATTTTTGCAGTACGAAATAGAACGAAGACGAACTATAGATAGAGCTGTAATTAAGTGATTTGTTGCTCTGGTAGCAATATATAAAAGTTTGATTGGTTTCGATCAGAAAGTTTGTTTGTTCTAATAATTCTCAGTGAGTTTTATATCGTGTACAGCAAAAAAATTGACCTTTTAGTTTTTACTTGATTCCCTTTCTCGAATAGAAGAGTCGATGATTAAGAAAGTTTCCGAAATATTTTGTTGTACGGAGTTTGACAAACTCTAGTTCTCTCGGAGTTTGAGGAAACTCTAAACTGTCAACGAAGTTCTGAGGCCCTCGTGACATCCTCGTGTTTCAAGTTTCATTATTAGTCACTTGTTTATTAATCACTTTTCTGTGCCCGTGTCAACATCTCTGCGATAATTCCGTATCATTTTTATCTTTATGTTTGCTTAAACTGTGTGTCGCGTACCCTTAAAAGATTTATATCTACGCTGTTTGAATAAGATATTTGCACATTTATTTTCGCTGGTCAAATGTTACGTACTGCGAAGGTTATTTGATAACATATTGAAAACAAAAATGATGTTACATTCAGAAAGATCTTAGCCCGTTGAATACATAGATAAGAAAATATGTAGAATTTTAGCAACTTCTTAGTACCGGTATCTCTAACTTGATAAAGCGATAACAATATTTTAATATATATTCACAATTTCTCCATAAATTCTCTTTTCCAAAAAATGAAAAACGCGATTCTTCGTGTTCTTTCCCAATTTTCAATTTGTTTATAAACCATCTCCAAAATTCTCACATATGGTCTATGTACATTGCACATGTGAGTATGTGAAATAATAGTAAAAAGTTACGAGAACCCATACCATGTAAGGTCATCAAACTTAGGTTCACTTCAGGTAGTCGACCATCGATTAGACCATTTCTCGTTCAACGAAATCATTTCTTTTATTTCGTGTTTTTACAGCCACGTCGGCGGTGATCCTGAAGACAGAGCACGACCATAATCGGTTATCCAGTCTTTCGGGGGATAATATCCTTGGCACTGGAGTTAGGATTGGTCGGGGCGAGGACGCAGTCGCGGGTATCAACGGTAACATTATGGATTCGGCGCAATCAGCCATGATGAAGCAAACAGACTACGTCGTAGGTCAGTAAAAGAAGCTCTAACATTTTCTTTTCAATACGTTAAACATACTCGTTAATTAAGTTCTATCATCTCGTCAGATTGTTTCGGTGATTCGTAAAGTTACTCGAACTCGTTGAAATTTTCTTTCGTGTTTCGAAAGTTTGCCGAGAAAAGTGATCGTTACAGGGCAACGATTAACAGCGTAAGCTGTTTGAAGAGGAAATATCAACCGTGTATTTATTCGGTGTTTTATAACGAACGATAATTTTTCTTACTGTTATCGTTACGAACGAATTGTGACACTGTGATTGAATATGTTGTAAGAATAAAGACAGAAACGAAGAATAGTGAAACAGAGATCACGTTTCGTCGGTGATCCCGTCGTTTTTCCGATAACATGTCACGTGCAACCGGCAATTATTCACCACCGGTATTGAAATGTTCGAAAATCATTCATAACAGCGTAATTGCCATATAATCCGTGAACTGTGTCCAAAATTGTTATTTATATGCGTGTATAACGATATGCGTAATCTCGATGAAACACGCAAATGTTTAAAACTGTTGTTATTCTCTTCGTATTTTATTTTCCTTCTTTTATCGTAGATGACACGATCGTTTTATATTTACAAATATCTTTGAACCAATTATAACGTATAACTCCATTTTGTATAAAGAACTGTTATAATTATTTTTCCGAGCAATCGCCCGAATTCTTTTGATGTTCATCATCAAGCAACGTAGTTTGCTCGATTCTCAGAATTACGGAATAATTGACGGGAATATTACAGCCCATTGATCTTGTTCCTCTCTGTTGAAATTAACGTTCAGAACATCGTGACAACGGACAAGCCTATTAGTACGATTGTAAAAATTTCGCAGTTCGTTATCACTGTTCACATTCGCCGCGTTTGCGTTTCTCGTTTCCTCTGGTAAATTTCATTCTATTAAAATCGTCCGATATCGGCCACGAAACAAACTGTTCCCAGATCACAGTGCGTCTTATCGAAATTGAAAATATATGAAGATTTTTAAAGGGTGAATTGTATTTGATTGGAACTTGTAAATTTTGTATTTGACAATTGGATTAAAAAATGGAATTTAGATTGGAATTAAAATGTAGAAAATTGTTTATATTTAATTATACAAGAGTCTTGAAGAGATTGTGACTATGATAAATTCTAAAGATTATCAGGTTTTCACAGCAGATTATAAAAAAGAACTGGTTTCTCTCTCTCTCTTTCTGTCTGTCTCTCTCTCTCTCTCTCTCTCTGTTTTGTAAGTCGTAGTAAACTTCGTTTGTTGATTAATGATTATCGATTTTACATTAAGTGCCGACCTACAATGTTATGATTGCAAAATAGAGAACAAAACAATGTTATTGTATTAATGTCCGTTTAAATACTATCGGTAATCGAAATCAATAGAACCGAATTAAATGTTCAGTGTCATTCAAAGTCATTACGTATATTTATTCCGATCTTACTTTCCAACACATTCTTTTCATATCTTTTTTATATATTCTATTAATCATAAGCAATCCATAAGTAAAAGGTAATTTGTATTATCCGCATATTTCTTCATTGTTTTTGCATCTCCATTGGAATATATTGGCTTTTTGGAATACATTAAATTCTGAATATAGTACTTTCGTTATTGATCCTTTAAAAAGAAATAAGTTAACTAGCATCATGCTTGTCACAATTAAAAGTTATCCTTTTCTATTGTTACAAATGAAGAAAACAGTTATTCAGAAAGATATATCCTCAGAATTGTCAATAAAAAAGAAACTGATATTCTAGAGATTTTCATATGTGTATTTTCATATTTACATCAACATGTAAATGAAGATGACTCTTACAAAAAACGCAGTTTTTTCGTTAATTACCATTATAACTCGATCGATTAAATAACAATCAGAACGCAAAAACGTTGGCACTCAAATAACAAACTTCGACCGATTAGACAATCCGCATAAGTACGAAGTTCACTGTGCCACACGCTTCTCAAGTGGGAGGGAAGAGTGAGTCGCGGAATGACGAATTGTAGAAGCGGAAGACGAAAATCCGCACGATGTACCTACTAATCTATGTTTTTTTAACCTTTGCAGATATTGTCTTGCCAACCGTTCTAATTGCTCTGCTATTCGTTGGCAACGCCATCATCGTCTACATTATCTTTCAGTATAGAAAGAGGTGAGTAAAGGTCGTGCAGCCGTGCCATTTGTTCGCTCCAAAGTTCCTTTCCCTTTGATTTTAATTGTTTATACATACAACGCAACCTGTTTGATTATACATGACGAATTCATGATTTGAGAATATCGCAATGGCATGTTAAATGATTGTTGCTTGCTATCATTCTGGTCAATTTTCAAGGAATCCCGAGTAATTTCACTCTCCTGAGTAAATCTCTTCATTGAGATATATATATCTGACATATTAGTATTATATATTTTCAATATGTGAAAATATATTCAGTTCCAAGAACTGGTAGGGATAGCGATGGTCAGTTAACAAGGCAAAATCCTGGTTAGTGTATTGCAGTATATTCATGATTATTTGAATATTTTATTTTTTGCTGACCAATTTTTATCGTTCTAATATAAGCGATCATATCGTATACTAGTATAAAGAGTTATTTTTAAAAATATTCTTAAATCAATAATTAAGTAAATATAATAAAACTCACGTATGAATATTCTGGCTTATTTTGATTTGTCTTTGGTGTCATTGAACAGTCCAATATCCAATAATTGCAGTTCACAACAAATATTCTTGCAATACAGAAAGTGAAACTTAAATTTCGTTTGCAGGAAAGTTTCATCAATAGAGCAGGGCGAGGAAATGTCTCTACGTAACGCAGCCGAGGTGCCACAGGTGTGATTCGTGTTAGAATTAGCGATAAAATTTACGGTGCCAGCCCAAAAAGCGTCAGCGAGAAGGCCTACGTTGCATTTTTCTACGAGGATGATCTCCAAACGAAAATGGATCTCTAAAAAGAGGATCATCGAGGAGTATCGAACATCGTCTTTTTTTCTTTCTTCTCCACTTTTAGAAAGAAGAATAATCGTCGAGTCTGCAGATGGATCCTCGAAACTCGTGTTCATTCGATTTTGATAGTTATATGTTCTTTGGTTGGGACACATGACTGGAAAATGTCTTTTTTACGCGCGCGAAATTCAGAGACGCTCTCGAAGAAAAGACTATAATGCGCTCGTCGCCACTCGTAATAAGAACCGCTGTCAATATTTAGGAATCCAGGCGCCTAATTAGTGCTGCCATGGTCTTCTACCTACATGTTCACGCATACAGACACACATACGTACACATAAACTTACGATAATGTATTATAATGTAAGGAAATAATATATTCTATATTTCGTCCAAATTGTGACTTAAGTTAAGAATAAACAGATGTTTTCATAATACATTTGCCTTTCCGAATATTTCATTAAATTCCATCTTCAGAAGGATAATATTTATATATATATATATATAATTTTTATGAAAACAATTGGAAATTTATTTAAAAAATTAAATTGGAAATTAGAAATATTTTTGTAAGGGCTCGCCTAAAATCTCCTCCAAGGTGCGTACTGCATTTTGAGCATACTTCTCAGTAGTTTCGTCTTCGTCTTCCAACATTTCTGCCAAGAAGGGTATAGTTTCTGGCAAGAGTGGCATGAAATCTTCGCCAAGCTTCCTTACAATTTCAACCTATATTCATGTGAAATAAAATATTAAATTACTAGCATTTTATGAACTTAATCGAATTGTACTTCTGATGCGACTAACTAAATCTATTTCGTTTTAATATAATCGTTCAGTAACGATATCATTACAATATTATTTGTAACCAATTATGAATTAATATTAATCACCCAATAATAATTAATACATTTAACTTGACAAAATATAAGCTTTTACTCACCAACGCATTTAGTGCAGCGGTTCTAACATATGGTTTCGTATGTCTTGTCTTCAGCAACGTCTGGTACACTAATTGCTTGTGCAAAGAGTCATCAGGAATGGCACTAGCGAAGGCAGCAATACAAGGCACCACTAATTCACTCGCTCTTTTCTCATAGCCCTCTGTGGAGCCCAAAGTATTCTCCAACTGATCCACAATTGGTTGAGCCAGTATTTCGAACCTCTCTTGACTCACGAAATTATGAGCATCGTAACTGAAGACTCGATATAGAGTCAATAAAATGGCTTCTACTAACTCGATTTTGCTAAACTCTTCAGGCAGAGTCATCTCCTGCGGTTCCTCTATGATCGCTGGATTATTACTACTTAACAATATTGCTGCATGCTTAATGAAGTGACCAGCAAACAGAACGAAAAGTGATTTTAGACACTCTGCTATGTTGGCTGAAAGTCTGCAACAGATGATAAAAATTTATATATTTTTATCCGTGATTAGGTAACCATAAGTAAGCTTTAATACACAAAAATGCAAAAAATTACAAAATAAAATAAAACTCAGATAAAATAATTTAATCAACCTGTAGAAAGTGATATTTCGTTCCTTGTACTGTGGATTTCTAGCAGCCCAGTCGTAAAGTTTATAATAAAGTGGTCTAAAGGTAGTCTCGCTTAGTTTCAGTACTAAAGCAACTAATGCTTTACTGGCGCTTTCCTCTACGACCACCACATCCTTCAACGTTAATTCCGATCCGTCTACTTCCATGTCATCTGGCGAGTTTGAAATATCTTCGCGAAACTGTAAAACCTTCAAGAAGAATGTGCCTAAATCCGGTATAACTGCGTTTATATCGTTAGGCTGAGCACTATTGAATGATTCTACTAGCACGTTCATCAGCGCCGGGATACGTTGGTACAATTTCTTTGCAAGTAACGTCATATATGTCCTGTTGACTGCTGGTAACAGCACTCGCGAAGGTATGCACGTGGAGAGTTTCTGGGTTGTTGCATTTAATCGTGATATTACAATGCCAATCTGTGAAAATGGTAAACAAGAAAAATCTTCAAAAATAGTGATTATCGTTTAATTGTATAATGTAGTCTCAAATATTGATAAAATCATATCAGATAGTTAAAAACTATATGTAAAAAATCTCCAAAAATATAGTAAACAATAGGGAATGAATAGAAAAGGTGAAAACATTTTGAGAAACCTACGAAATGTGGCTAAAAGATAGTGAACAGTTAGTATACGATTGCTTATAAAATACATTTATCGTGGCGACAGAAGTATTTAATAAAGTAGTAAATCATACCTTTTGATGTTCCGTATCAGTGTACAGAGAGTTTAATCTCGCCAGTTCAAACAGTAACTGATCCAAATACAAAGATAAGAAGTTCCCTACAGATTCGACGATCTTTTGCAACGCGCTTACGATACTGACGACTATTACATCCGGCACACCTTGATGGCAGTGATCTTCTAACAAATGCAGGATCGCCGGTACAAATTTGTTCAATGAATGTATCGCGTGAATACGCATAGAACTGCATAATTCCGCGACACAAAGAGCAGCGCTGGCTAATACTGGTCCTTCCCTTGAACCTAACAGCTCAGTGGTCGTCTCAAGAATCTATAACAAAAATAGTAATAATAATAATAAAAATTTGTATCCATTAATTTATTTAATTGTCTATCAGTAATGGATTTTTTTTCGCAAAAATATATAAGATATTTAAAATACGGTCTTCATTATAATATTGTAGTTGCCAAATAGAACAACTCTCCATTTAAGATTTATTTTTTCAGCTACGTTTACAAAAATATGAAATTGCATAAACATCTGCAATCTATTAATGACCAACTGGTCAACCAATAATTTTCTATTTCTGTTAAATAATATATCGACTTACCGGTTTGAACAGTATGGGATGATCGCTAGCCAACAATTTCGCCAACAATTTTATAGTAATCAAGACAGTTTGCTGTACAATCTCCTGTTCCTGCGTTTCAGGCTTTACTTCCACTGATACTGTCTTCGACAAAGATTCAATCAACTGTAACAAATCTTCATGATCCTCTTCACTAAACTTTCTTTGTTGAAGACGCGTGTTAAGAAGCTCCAAGGCTTTTCTCTTCACTGTCAGTAAATTATGTTCTATCAGACGCTTGATACTGACCAAGAATATTCCATTTGGCAATAAATTATTTACCAAATCTAACACGTCATATAAATGATGCAAAAGAACCTTCCAATATTTCGCAATTGGCTTTCCTTGATGTTTATCAGCATTCTTTGAGGTACATTGGATTAGTATGATTAATTCAACAATCAGTTGATCATAATATGGTCTCACATTATTCACTTCGGTAGAATCGAACTCGGCGACTTTATTAATAAAATAAGGTGACGATAACAGATTACTTAAAAACTGGACCAGAGTATATTTATAATGTCTTAAGTGTTTAGGACTACTAGTACTAACATCAAAGATGTGTTTATATTTAAACGAAATCGCAGCTCTCCTGCCTTCTTCGTCTTCTATGTCTACAGGCAATTCCTTCAGAAACTGAGCCAATTTCACGCAAACCTGAATAAGTCTCGTGGGTGGAAATTCTTGAGATACCTGTAGAGCAAATTCTAATCTCTGTCCAGGTGTCTTTTGATTCGTAATACGCATAGTTCTCGACATAACGTGGCTTTCGAAACTCAACAAGTAATACAAATGAAAATGATTATCCAATAATTGTAATAACTTTACAAATAATGGAGTTCGTCTATGTTCTGGAATATCGGGTAACGAAACGATAAATGTTCTTAGAACCTCACAAGCGTGAGTTTCATTCTCAGCCGCGTTTATTATAGGAACTACGGTTTCGATGGTCTTGGATATTATTTGAATAGAATAAGCATCGTCCTGACGTACCACAGAACTTCCCATGAAAGTGAAAATAGGCATTATAGTGTATAGAGCACATCTCACATCGACGATTTTTAATAACTCTACTAGAACTAATAGAGCATGATGATGAGTTTGGGGATTCCTTGAAGTTCTAATACATTGTGTGATTAAGTCTATTTGTAAATGAGCATCACGAATAGGCAATTTCTTCACTGTCAATCGATGAATAGTGGATAGTAATAATTGGTTCGTATATTCTATAGGACTTTGTTCCTCGAAACTGAGGCATGTCTTCAGCAAATTAAACAGGATCGGGTAGAGTAATTCCTCATGTTCGATATTGTCAGCTTGTTGAACGAACTCTAAGAGAGTCACGCCACGTTTCCATTCTCTTCTGTTGATGATGGTTGGGTCAGGAGCACGAATGAGACTGATCCGTCTTTTATTTTTCATTTTACTGTCGTTTAATTCAGCATTCTTGAGATCCTTCATGATCTGTAGCTCGTCGACTATGAGCTGTGCGTTCACTCGAATTTTTCTCATTGCTCTATTGGTTGAAGAAATAATGTTTCCTATTTCACAATCAGTGGCTACATCTACTAATTTAGCTAGAATTTTCTTCTGAAGAACATTAGACGCTTCTTCAGCTTTTTGGAAGAAGGTACTTCCTATTTGTTTTAGAAGAATCACACTTGGTGGATGTTGATTTCCGGATTCTGTTATTACTTTGATCTTGTGCTCCTCTATGCTAGCTTCGAATAACTTCCATACTTGTTCAACAGTGAGTGCCTTTACTGTTGCGCTGTTGAATCTCTGAAGTATGTTTTTCAACAAATTTCCTGCAGATTTATTTTTAGAATCAGCCTGAAGCATTTCTAAAAGGTGTAATCCAAGGGGAACTAATTGTTGAAGTATTGTGGGCCCATTCACGTAAACTAGAATATCAAGCAGCTGTGATTTAATATGTAAAGGAGTTTGCTGATCCATGACTATCTCGAATAACATTTGTTGCGCTTGTTGTAGCCTCCTTCGAAGATCTGTCTTCAATTGTTTACATACATCTGGATCAGGTGATAATAGAATGTAAAGAGATAAAGATAATTGATCAGGATCTAAAGATATTTCTGGGCTTCTGATGACAAGTTCTTGCAGTAAGGATGGAAAAGGATCCACCATTGTGCAACGATTAAGCACTTGAGCACTTGAGCACTTGCTTATGAGCTTCTCAAGTACTTTTAATGATGCTATTCGACATTCATTGTTCTCTCTGGCTAACGAAAGTAATAAATTTGTAACAAAGACTTTATCCTCGAACGCCCATTCAGTAGATTTGCATTGATTCAGCAGGACTTGAGTTATCTTCAAGCAATGAAAGGACGTTTGCACCTTCACAGGCTTTATGTACAGTTGAGAGAGAAAGCGGATAAGATCCTGAATCGTGGAGAAATGTCTTTGGAAAAATATTTGTAGACAACGAGAATAATGCTTGCACCAATATACATTGTCTATTCCCTCGAAGAACATCTCAAGAAGTCTCAAAATCAAATTACTACGATGTTGATTGTTCTCAAAATCAATCGCCGGATTTGACTTCAAATCGAGACGTCTGTGAACCATTTCCAGAACGTAGGTACCAACTTGCAATGGGAGAACACCTTGAGAAGTTAATTCTATGGCCATTTGTATATTATCTCCTGTAATATTATTGCAATTTTGTAATAACTTTACTTGCGGGTATTTTTTAATCATCTCCGTGGCCATTTCGATTACCTCTCGAGCTATTTGCGGTTCCAGAGATCCAACAGGGACTCTACATACGGATCCGAGTAAAATTAGGTTGAAAAACATGGAAGCTGCATCACCATGAGCGATCTGTTGCTTCATTGCGCTTAATATGCTATCTGTTGGCGGCAGCAATTCCCAGTTTAATATATTATGAAAAGATGCCGATGAAACCGCCTCTGCGTTCGGTAATTTCCCTAGATCCTTCTGCACGTGTTGCATGTAAATATTGTTCCTAGCAAAGTTTGATTCTAATACTTCCATCGCGATATCCACGTCTGCGTCGTCATTTGGGAACAAATATGGCAATGATGTAATGAATACGCTAGTATCATCTCCGACTTTACAGAGTTCTAATAGGATTTTCAACGCTGGTTTCGCTAGTATTTTCCTACGGTTGGTGTGACAAGTCGATAGTAATATTTTCAACTCATCAATCAATATATCTACAGACAGAAGACTTGTTAGGCGTTTCGTAGAAATAGAGAGCAAAGCTTTGATTACGTCTACTTCTGTGTCACTAAATCTGGATTGTATCGTGGTTGTCATCATCTCCTGGAAACTTTCAGGAATATTCACATCAGAATCTGCCAACATTTCCAACGCTACAATTCTTTGTACAGGATTGATATGAATCAATTTGTCAAGTATACCAACAGCTTCTTGTGTGTCCTTGGCTCCAAAATGCCAAGATGTGACGAATTCCAATGCCAGTTTGGAATCTTTGTCTGTTTCGCTGCGTTTCATCAATCCTTTCAAGTAATCATCGAATCTTTCAGGATACGTTCTTTCAAGAGTATGATACAATCTTATTAGAAATTCTCTAGCTTCGTTTTTCATGTCAGTTGAAAGAAACTCCTTCTGTAATACATTCCACAAAATGGTGTCCACTCCAATATCATCCAGCTTTATTCGTGACAATATTTCATTCACCATATTCTGTATTCGAACTGTTTCTGATGGACTGTCCAAAATCATGCGACAACTTGTTTGTAGTAATGATACAATGAATTTTAATATATTCACATTAGAGGATTGAAGCTTGATTGCGAGCTCTATGAACCAGGACAATTCCGATAGTCGAGTAGCAAGACTTTTTGGAACTGTAGCAAGTTGATGAATTGGTATATTGTACAAGAAGAATAACAGGTGCAATGCTTCCTCTTTTAGATGCGTTTTCTTGAATATCTTCAGAAGTAATTTTTCCATAGTTATATCATTCAGTTTCTCTTTGAACGCCAGTTTTGCTAAGATCATGTAACTACTGGCTACGAAATCGGAGATGGAACTTTCTAAACCTTTTAAAATAGCTGGCAACATATGACCCATTTGTACTTCGGAAATTCCAGATGATTGATCGATAATTCCTAATATTGAAGTTGTGTAAAATGCATACAGAGTACTTAAAGAAGACGCTCGCTCTGAATATGTGTTAGTAGCGGTAATTACGTGATTGCAAATTAGTTTTAGCAAAGCATTATCAGAACTAAGACGATTGACTAATGTTATTGTAGCTAAGGGAACACCTGGCTTTTGAAGGGGTTTTAACCAGTGCCAGTTATCAGCATCATCAGATAGATTTAATAGTTGTAATGCTCTTGCAAACATCCGAGTTTCGTGATAAGGTAATATTAAAAGCAAAAATTGATCTCTATTAAATTCTTGTATGTGAAACCTACATATTAACCATTCAAGAGTTTTATGAGCATTATTGAGCAAGAAGTAAGGAGATAGAAGGATAAGAAACTTTTCTATCTGTCTATCTAACTTCTTGTTAACTTTAATATCTTGCACAGCACGTTCAAGATTAAGTGAACTTCGTGCAAAAAGAGTATGTTCAAATTCTAAAAATACGTCTGATAGCTTAGTCAACTCTTGCAATCCATTTTGACCTGGGGAAGAAATAAACATCAATTATTGCTTCAATAAAAAATATGTAGAGGTAGAAACATAAAATAAAGTGTGTTACCTATGCTTAAAACTGTCTCTCTGTCTAAATTAGCAGCTTCTGTGGGATCAAATAACAAGCTTGCATGTTTTTTATCTTGATGCAGTAGTGCCGTTTGAGGGGTTCTTAGTTGTTTTAATTGTCTCGCAAGAGATGTAGCCATCTTGAAACTGTAATTAAAATTATTTATAATCCAAAACATAAAAAAGATATAGATATATAAAACATGCACATAACCTTATGCTGTACATAACCTCACCTTTTTTTTATTCGTTAAAAATAGATGAAGTCAAACCTTCCTTAATATAGTACAAAGGTTTTTTTACAAATATCACAAAATATTTTCAGTATTTATGATATATTAAATTACCGAAATAAAGATATACATTTGTGAGTATGTGCATTTGGTACATGTAAAATTGTAAGTCGTAACCCCTAATTAACTAGAATGCGCATGCACAGGCAGATCTTTGAAGAACGTGGTCGCTACAAATTGTACGGTGTTATGCTTTTTTCCTCTTTTCACCAACGGTAGTATTACGCGTAAAAATACCTATCACAACATTGGATTGTATACGATCCTTAGAATTTTATCATTCATTTGAATTAAAAGGATCCTTAAATATTGTATTAATCTCCGATATAAATTTTACGTTACTTTCTGTGCTCGGATTAAAAAGCTTCGATTAATATATATATATACAAATACTTACATACTTCTGAATAAAACGGAAAAATAATTTTACGACGTTTACATAACAGTGTAAAATTCTCATTTCTTTAACGAAGAAAATGGAGGATTCCTTTGAAAATATTAATCCCAAATTATACAAAAAAATAGATGAAAGAGAAATTACTGCGGAAGATGAAGATGAAGATATTGTAGATGAATTTGATGCACGTGAAATTTTCGGTATGTATTTATTAATATTATAATGTTTTCTGAATTTTGATGTCGTATACAATTATTTTTTCTAACATATGATTTACAGATTTGATTAGAAACATCAATGATCCTGAATATCCTTTGACATTGGAAGAATTGAATGTGGTAGAACAAAGTCTCATCGAAGTAACACACAAACATGATATAAAAAGATTGTAGTATACATTATTAACCATATTATCAAAGAAAGTAATATGTTTTCTTTCAGATTGATAATAAAGCAAGCACAGTTCATGTAAAATTTACTCCAACAATACCACATTGCAGTATGGCAACATTAATTGGTTTATCAATTAGAGTACAATTACTGCGAGTTCTACCTTCAAGATTTAAGGTTAGTGTTGAAATTACACCAGGTGCTCATATGTCAGAGGCAGCAGTAAATAAACAATTAGCTGATAAAGAAAGAATAGCAGCAGCTCTTGAAAATAATCATCTACTTGAAGTGATTAATCAATGTATTGGTATAAAATGTTAATATTACCTTAAAGATATAAAATTCAACATATATCATTTATAATTGTATATAATTTATTAGAGATATCTTATCATTATTTTCTAGTTTATTGACATGAATTTCAAATTATTATAATTAGATCTTTATAACTAATTAAATAAAATCTCATTTTTTCATTGTTTTCATTGATGTTGCTGATGTTGCTTTTGATAAATTTTTACTGGGTTGTATTTATATGTCGTTGGGAGTGGACCTTTAGCTGCTTTATTAAATTGTTTTACATCTGCACGTGCATAAGCTGCTAACTTATTAGATATTTTCATGTTAGTCCAAGCTGAAAAAAAATTGTTCATGTAATAAATCTAAAACTGTATTATACTGCGAATATTTATTTGAAAGTACCATCAGAGAATGATTCCTTGAAGCCTTTGTCTTTCTTTACTTCATTTTTGATCGTCACTTGCTCTATAGGAGGGATATTAAAATATGCTCTTACTTTCCCTGTATGCATTAATTGATTTTCTACTATGGTTAGAATATTTGAAACAGCCCAGTGACACAAAATGGCCTGAAACAAATTCTTTTTAATATTTACGATACAAAGTAAAGATAAATAAGAGCTATGTATCTTACTCCTGGAAACTTCATTGCAAATAAAAATGAAATAACTGGTACTGCTTTGAACATATTTCGTATTATTGGAGTCAAATTTTTTGTATTCTTCAATGTATGTGAAGTAACAGCATACAATGTTATAGTAGTACCCAGTGGCAACAGATAATATGGATCACTACTAGTTAAATCCATAAACCACCACAATCCACCTTCCCTTAAACTTTCTACAGGTTTACTAGTCATTTGTCGTAGAGCAAAAAATATTGGTAGATGTGATCCGATCTATTTAGTATATAGGAATAAATTTTAATATTTAAATTATCACAGATGTACTTAAGTACATAATATACCCATTCAATTGCATACCTTCAAAAGATTCGAAACAGGAAACATCTTAACATTATTTTTCTTCATCAGCTGTTGTAATTCAAAAGCATATACAGTAGCTAAAAGACAAAAATAAAATTTATTTATTTAGATAAATATATAGTAGTACATACGTTATAATATGTTGGATAAACATATTAGTACACACCTTCTTGTGAATTTCCACATTTTCTTGCTTCAGTCATATTGTCCTGTAATTTTATTATTTGTGGTATAATTTTGTTCATATTGCTAGTATTTTTGTGTACAGATATCGAAAATGGAAATGTTGCAATTTTGATAAGTGCTGAAGTTAGTACAATTGTTGCCCACCATGGTAGATTACAATCAACATGAAGTAATTCATAAAATGTTTGAATAATTCCTACAGGGCCATATCCACCTAATCCTAAGCTTTCAAAGGTAGGTTCCCCATTTGCATGTAGTTTAATAACCTCTGTGATTTCTGTAGGCAATGGTATTTGTGGAAGAGGTGGATCTGTAAAAAATACAAAAAATTATACAACTTCTAATTAACTTAAAAGTAAAAAATATATTACCTGGTATTTCACTTAATAGATCTTTCTCTGGTACTGAATTATTTAGATCTGTTATTTGTGTTTGTGGCACAGGTGAATCTAAAAAACATTGTAGACTATATTTTTTATTATTACATTTTTTAGAACATATATAAAATTAGAGATTTTTCACACCTGGTGGCGTATTTGATGCATTTTCTTTTATTGTTGTATTAGCTGTGCTTTCATACCGAGCGAAATAAATCTTATGAATTTTCGAAAGTTTATGAACGTTTAATACACAATCCCGTTTCAAAGGACCATTTGTTATATTATATGCGAGACCGCTAAAGTGACATTCTGTTGTTTTCTGAAAATATTTTAATATATATATAAGTGTAACATAACCTAACGAGAAACAAGAGTTTAACTTACGTGAAATCCTATATTTGTATTTAACAGTTTTTGACTAACACGTACACATAATCGTGTCAACATGATTTTGTTTATATACTAGTAATATTTAATCTTATATTATGATAAGGTATAGCAAATTAAAGAGATTTTCATATCACGTGTAGAATTAAATTCCACTATTAAGTTACAAGTTGTCACACTATACTTCAGATGGCATCCTGAGTTCAATTTGAGAATATGTTCAGATTTAAGTTACATTTGAGGTACTAATGAAATTTTTAAGTATATTCATAAAAATTTCCTATCGAGCTACTGTATATAAATATTTGCAAAATTTGAATTTTTAGCTTCCAAACACGAATATGCTTTTCAATATCGAAAATTTTCTATGTCGCAAAATGTTCTAATTAATGAAACGAAGGAAAATATACAAATTCGAACAAACTTCCTTTTTGACGTATACCCGCAATTCTTCATAGTACTGATCCTGATTCGAATTAATTATAAAGTTGCATACAGTGGCGCCGTGTGGCGTTTTGATATCGGAGTATTCCCCCGGTTCTTTCACGAATTTGAGAGGCCAAGCTGCGCCATTGACACGACACTAGAATTAAGCTGTCAGTGCCGACTCACGTGATCGAATCTACTGCAATGACATTCAGTTTGCGTCTTGGGACCAAGGTTATTAAAGACAGACCTACTATTTAAGTTTCTCTCGTGCCGTCTTTCGTTTTCGGGACCTGCTTTCCCCCTTTTGCCTACCTTGATCCACGTAGCTGCTTTTGAACCAGGTTCTGCTACTCGTCACAGGGTCTGTTGGTTTAAGACGATAATACATAGCTGTGTGAGATTTCACGTGAACAAAAACAGATTAAAGAAAGAAGAAGAAAAAGATCGTGAAACGGAGAGGAATGGCAGAAGACGGCACGGTTCTAATTACAGATCCACATTGTCAGCGAAGGTCTCTAACCACCATGCTTTGGCACCGACTGTCAATTTCTCCACAAAATAATTCGGTAACAACTCCGCTTTTTCGATGGCGCAACTACCGCTTCGTTGTTATCTTTTCTTCCTTTTATGAATGCGTGCCGTAACGTTCAATTAGATTCGAGTCAAAGTATTTATCCGGTCAGGTTTCACCCCTGGAGCGATTTACGAAATTATTTTTGACATCGTTGTTATACAAAATTGAAATTATATTAACCATCTGGTGCTAGGATTTCTCCTTTTTTGTTATTGTAGATTAATGTCGTTGAACACATTTGCAAGTACACAGGATGAATTAAATAAAGTTTGTATTTTTTGACATTTTATAGTTATCTGAAGAACTAAAATTCATATCTATAAGAAAGTCATCACGTAACACCAACCGTTGTGACAAAATAACGAATCGAACCTTCGAAACCTCCCAAGAACCTGGTATTCATCGCGTAGAGTGTAGAAGATTGAAGATCGCTTCTTGGACAGGATTACCCACTTTACGCCCGGGTAGCAGGTCAACCAGGGCGAAAGATAATGGGATTGAGCGTTCTTCGAAAAGAACAAGATAGTGAAGCTGTCACAGGAGAGGAACGACACCAAGTTCAGCCTTGTGTCAACGTCGTATCGGGATCCCTTTGATCGTGCCGATAAAACCTGGTTCGTACAGAATTTTCGTGAAGACGAACACCTAGTTAGATGAAGTCATTTTTGCTGAGAAAGCTGACCGTCCATTACGTATCAGTGTCCCATTAATTACAAATCGTAATAATGATTTTGGTTAGGATCTATAACCTTGTCTGAGATTATATTATGTGACGATTCATTTTGATCAATACAATGATCTGATTTGTAGTCCATAAGACTTCGTGTTTACGTAAGTTTAAATTTCTGAATGAGTTCTGTTCGTTTTCTGAAATGACTACGCACTTTATATAGTGGACAAAGGAAAGTGTAAAATTGGTAATTGGACATATGAAAATTAACAACTTTTGTACTAGACTTTTTTAAGATATTATCCATTCTTTCATCTATATATTATATCTATTCATTGTCAATTATATTATAATTTCGTTTTATAAAATTATAGTGCTTTTCACACCATTCATTTTTAATTTGCCAACGACTAAAGTATAGAATTAGAACTAAAGGAATTAATGTGAAAAGCATATGGAAAAATATGTAATTCAGAGAAAATAAATTTTCATTCGTATGCTTTACAAAAAATCATTCAGATCCCTAAAAGTGTCATTATATATAAATCTATAAAATTTTTATGACGTATTATGAGTTGGTATTTTATATTATGTAATACGTGAAACAAATCTCTATTTAGATTGCATTTCTTTATCTTTCTAAAAATATGATTCTGAATAAGCAACTGTACTCTACAAATAAACCTCAAAGATAGTGTGTATTCAAATAAAGGAAACAGACACGTGACATTGACAAATTTCCTTTAAGACAAACAAGCCTAATGGATTTTCCTTACACAATACCAATTTTGCACGAACACGTTCCTAACCGATCTCAGCCTGTAAGAAATAACCAAAGATAATGTGTAACCGATTAAACGGATCGATCGTGAATTCGAAGATCGAAATCATAGGTAATTAGATCATAAACATGACAGCCGATTTCGTAGAGGCGCGTCTCGATCACGCATCCTCGAGGAGATTCTTGTCTATGACAAATTGCGCTCTGGGCGATCCATCGAGGCCTGATCGATTCGCTCGTTGCGATTCCATCGTGATATTAGCAGCGTGCGAGCGACACGTTCGCCAATTATCGCGAAATTTGCACGCTGCCACCGGCTGCCGTTTTTCCTCTCACGCGCGTGCGCATGAGCGTTGTTAATGACGAACCGACACGGCGGCTGTTGTAAATCAATTTTTAATTGCGATTCCGGTTCGATCAGCCACGTTGCGAAAGTGTTGTTAATATCGTGAATGAAATTTGGTGGGTAATGCATACTTGTGACGGGTAACGGTCCTTCGTTCGCTTTTAATAGTCATCTGTCGAGTTGCGTCTCGCACAGGGAAGAGTTTAATGGTATAATGAAACGTTTAAGCTTGAAAATATTGTTGCAAATGAGAGGAATGCTTTTACGTTTACGTCTCTTCCTTTAGGAAATTATAACGTACAGGGTGTTTTATTTTAACCTTTTAAAGACTAACGTTTCGTTAACCTCACGATTTATTTGCTAAGATTGATGATTTTCTGTAAAAAATTTTCCATTCGTATGTTTTTAACAAAATTTACGAAACGTGGAATCGATCATCGATTAGATACAATCTTGTAAATTTGAACAAAACGAACTTCATTTTTTAATCATACGTTGAACAACTCGATTAGATGAAAGTTTGGCTTTAATTGATACGTTGAACGAATTTATGCCAGCAACCTTTACTTACTCATGAAAGCACGATGTTGTATAATCCAATAAAACGAAGTTTCGACAGAATTATTCATCGCGTACAACCGAACAAAACAAAGAAAATATAATGTCAAACTTCGTAAAACCGGTCGAGTTATAAGAAATCACCCTGCACACGTAATCAAACGAATTTCTACGAACGGTCTATTCATCGTCGCCAGTTTTTGAATGGTCGGTGTCTGGCGACATCGAAGAATCGACGAAGGTGTGTTTCGGTGGTAAAGGAGATGGTCGTGTCTCGTCTCTCTCCTTTAGGCCACTTTTAAACGTCTTTATGAGTTTCGGCTGTTAACACGACTGTGGAAACAGGTACGGCCTTTTTTTCTTTCGATGCCTACTCTCCTAGTATCTGTGGGATCTCAGGTGGCTAGCGCCTGGTACGCATTCGTCAGGGAGAGATAAAGTCGTGATTGGACAGGAAGTACGGCACCGTGTCGGCGAAAGAGCTGACCACTGTGTTTCTCTTCTTCTTTCAAAGATTATACCGGGACTGGTTCCCAGTTTGAATCGCTCGATAAAGGTCGTATTTACTGGTTTAGCTAGCCGAAAGTCAAAGTAAGATATTGTTTATCTCCTGTGACATCTATTGAGCGAAGGATTGATTCATTCTCTTTTTAATCTTTTATTTATTATACGCCACATTGCTCTTGACACAAGTTATGAACTAACTAAAAGATTAATGTATTTGTTTTGTTTGATAAAATTCATCTTGATCATCAAATATCAGAAGATATATTTCCATTATTAATAATCAGTATCTATAAAAGAATAGATATGGCCTGGTGTATATTCCAAATGAACTTACTGAATGTGCACACTTCGATATTTGAAGCATGAATCTTCATATGCTGAAGTGTAAGTTAAGCGAAAACGAAGTTTGCTTAACGAGATGTTATTTGGGCGCAGATGCGTCTAACGACTTCCTCGAAAGTCGAGGAGCCATCAGAATCGTTAGAATCAAAGATCGAGCGATTAAAGTTACACAAAAGGGGAACAATGGTCCACTTTTATCAAATCATATTAAAAGAAAAGAAGCAGAAAAAGAATAAGAAAATGGAAAGATAATGCTACGTTGTTCAGTAATAGGAGCAATCTGTTTGTTTCGTTCATGTATATCGGCGTCATCAGCCGCAATTTTTCCTGATCGTTGCCTGTTCTCTCGTTGCTTTCTTGTTCATGGGGCTCGCGTGTCGAGGTAATGGTATGTACAGAAGGATAATCTACTAGATAGTCGTCGTAGGTGCAGCATTGTGTGGGATCATAACGTGCAAAAGGAAATCGCCTCGCTTTAAGGTAAATGGTCGAGGAGGCAGAGCGACGTGCGTGCCCGGACGCGTGTGAACCACCACCGGTTTCCTTTCATTCACTAAGTTTCTTCATCGCGAATGTCGCACGATTGCTACGCCCGATTATCGTTGTGCGAGCATCATCTCCGTGGAAAAAAGGAATTCTTTCGCGGAACCGATCCATTCGTGGTTAACGGGACCGTGTCTGTAAATTTCTGCGCGAAACAAAAATTCGATACCTTTTATACTACGTTTCTTGTTGAAAGGATACGTTCCGGCTGCAGTTTTGGTTAAGAAATTTGTTTATTTTTTGTAAGATCTTCTTGCGGAAATATTATGCAATCTACGAAATTTTAAGCAGAAAGAGTTTTGATGCATTCTATCTTTTATTTTCATTGAGAGAATATACCTTCTCTAGATAACTATGATTGGTTAAAATATTAGTTTATAGATTTTTGGTTAAAAATTTAGTTTATGTCTCAGAAGGACTTTTTATGAAATATTTTATGAACACGGGGTTACAATTATTATTTAAAAAATAAATGTAGAAGTAGTGTTTCTAACATCAAGTGGCCCCCAATGGAGATTACAAATCGACTAATTTTTATACGACATGAAATTCGAAACGCGACTAACGTGCGAAAGACCGGACGACTTGAAGCGGATTCTGCGATTAATCACAGAATCGGCATTGTCGGTGTGGGAGAAATTATTTTCGATTAGCTTTATGAGCGCGCCCCCGTTGTTGCATTTTATTGTTTGCAAAGCGCGAAATGTAGTTCAGGAGATCGGCCGTGTGCCCGATTGAAACACGAACAATCACAGTCTCGGAAATTCGTTGCGATTCGCTGCTTGTCTTTCACTCGCTCGTCGAATTTATCTTACAGTGTAACAATGTTTCGAGTCTGTGCAACATTACATCATATGAAAAAAGAAAAAAAAAGAGAACAAAATCTCAAACGAATTTTCTCATCGCTTATTTGTTACGATCGAAGTGAAAACGATAAAACGCAAATAATTGAATAAAACGTGATCACGCAATTGGAAAGATGATGGAAAACAATGGGTTTAGCCAACATTTAAAATATCACGCATGATATGTAACAAATTGTATTAAAAGTGTAGCATGTTCGTTTTGGTGAACGAAATTCGATGAAATGTGTTCCGAAGGGTCTTTAGTAAAAATTTAAATATCGGATGAATAGATAAAAGCAGTTAATCTCGAAATTATATCCAGCGATGCATTCAACAGTCAATATTTAGATTCAATAACCGTAAAAAATTGCATTGACGATTTCATACCACTCGTCCGTTTTGTTTCAGGATTATTTTCAATTCGACCACGACAATCTCTTTAATAGGAAACTATCTACTAAAAATGTTTTTCATATTTTAAAAAATACATTGTACATATACTTCAATGTGTTGTGAAATAGAATCTTTTTCAAGCTGATTCGAATCTTCTTCAAACTGATGCAAAGTGACGGAACGATATTCCCCTAGAAAAATCCCTAGAATCCGACAGACAGTGGTAGAATACATAACTAGGGGTTCGCGTGACGGGTCCATTGAAATTCGCGCGCGTGAGACAATGGAGGTCGCGAATTGGCTCGCGAACACGCCACTTATCATAATGCTTACTTAATGCTCGTCGCGAGGACGTACTCTCGCGTGTAACCACCGCGTAGAGAAGCGCCCGTGGGACCAGCCAGGTTTCCCTCTCGCGATTCGTCGACGAGGATGTGCGAGCGTATCGTGAACATTCCCACAAATTCGCAGTCTGGTCTGTTCGAATCGAGAGGGGAACGAAAAAATGTGAAAAAAAAGGAAAAGAAAAATAAAATACAGAAAATAACGACGATAATACGAAGAGAGTCAGGATACGTTTGTTAGCTTTGCTGTTCGGCCGGAAAACGCCGTGGGATTCCGGGATCCGCCAAGGGGTGGTGACAGAGCAACTATCGTTATTTCCGCTTACGCGATGCTTCCTCTTTGATCAAATTAGTTGATGCTTCCTCATTTTTTTTTTGCGCTCCTTTGGTCGTTCGTTTTTATTGTACCTTGTTTGTTACTTGTTAAACCTCGCCCGGATTAATCGAGTTGCATACCTACTTGGATTTAAGCGATCTTGTTAAGGACAAAAGTTGTGTTATCATTAAAGAACTCTAACAAATTATACTTCATTTAACATTTTACATTATAATACATATGGCACGGATGAAATAACAGATTTATAACAAAATAACTAAAAAATACAAGCAGTGAGAAGCATTCGATTTATACAAAATATTTGTAGGTATCATAATATTGGGCATATAATATATAATATAACATACAATTTGATTCTACGATGATCACTCAAATTCCACGATAAAACAAATCCTCGACTTTTGCCAATTCCTGTTCGTTTCATCGATCATTCTTCTATCACGCAATCATGTATTCCGGTTGTCCAAGATGCCAGCTACCGAATTTATCGGCGAACTTGGCATTTTGCGAGGATATTAAGTTTTCAAAAAGAAGCTAGTCCTTTTGACGTGGCTAATTAGTTTACTGACGGCCAATAAATCGGATTGACTTATTAATTGGCGACCTGACATGGAGTTTGTCTGGTCGAAATGAAGTAATCTCATTTAAGAGGCAATTATCATCTAGTATGTGAAATGAAAGAGAGAGAGATTTGATCCTTAAATTGAAAATGGCTTTCTTAATGATCTTGCTATTGAGAAAACGATTTTGATATTAGATTCCATTTTGTTCAGAACAATGTTGAATGCTAAAGGATGTGGACGATATTTGTGGCGGAATATTAACAGAACGACCGTAGTTCTTCATTTTAGACGCGCACATAGGTAGGCAATCGGTTATACGGCAAATCGAGTATGACGATTACGTGTGGCAAAATTGATATTTTGCCAGTGCGATTAGATGCTGCGGCATCGTGTATAAATAGCGTCTCGTTATATTTCCGTACCTCTTGCGAGTCATACTTTCATTTTCACGAAGTATGAACATCAATATGATCTAAAATAAACTTCAGAAGATTCTTATTCTAAAGGATTCTTACTTCAGTATTTACAAAATACTCATTCCCGGAAAATCAAGTAACATTTTGGTTACGCAGAGTTAAAAGGGGATTGGAAATTCTCCAAAATATACCAATTCTAAAATCTCAACTTTCATTCTGTGCTGAATATAATATCATGATTTTCGTTGTAACCAAAAATTCTCACACTACTGTAGAGAAGAAAGGAAGGAAGAGAGAGAAGAAAAGAGAAAAATCTTGTTCCCAAGAGCGCACTGTAACTGCGAAGAATTTTGCATAAAAAGGAAGGAGATTCCCTAAGTTAATCGTTGAAGGAACGTTGATCCGCTCGAGACTGAACGCAATCGCGACGCTTTCGTCTTTGAGGAGGTGCATACTCGTTATACACGATAGCCAGGAGCATATAACTACTTATATACAACGGGTGAGCACACGTTATCGCTCACGTGCCTCGAGAGATGTCTGTTATGAATGCTCGTTCGCGACGATGCGGATGAGCATTATTATTATTATTATTATCATCGCGCAAGGCATCATGCAGCAGGTGAGGCGAGGAGGCGTGGCGCCGGATGTGTATATATCATAGAAACGTATGCATTTCCGGTGGACAGATCTAGATCGATCAGCGAGCCGGTTTTTCGGTTTCCTCTTTGCCCGACCGAAATTATGGCCACGACTTTTATGCACATAGTCGGATTTCGAGTTAGAATCGTAGAGGTTTTTTTGTCTTTTAACGTTCTCGACGTACGAATTTTATCAGAGAATTAGTTTATTGAGGAGGCGTTAGTATCCCTCTGTATCTGTTCTGTTCAGGAAAAAGTTAACTTAAAAATTAAGAAAGAGTGTTTTTAAGGGTAGGTTTCGTTAAAAAAGGAAATTATTAGATTAAAAAAACTAGTAGGACAATTAACCGGAACAATCATGAAAAAAGATCTCGTAAATCTGTTAAGAAAGAGTTTTGCTAAAGAGTTCTGAGATTCAACAGTTATATAACGGAGAGGTTTAACGAATAAATATTATACAAAATCCGAGAACGACATAGAATTAATTAACAAATAATCGGTCGGGGATGACGAGGAATAATTAATCAGGGAGGGGTGTGTGTTACAGACACGTGTTAAACGGTCAGTTTGAAAGGACAGTTAAAGTCAAGGATGCTCATTTTCACCAACGGACGATTTTATCAACCCTCTGCGAGCTGTAAATTAATGACGAACTACCTGACCTTGCCTCCGACGATCCTTGCGCACGGCGTTTTATCATCGTCCGCCGATCGATCCATCGTGTCACGCATAAATTATCTTATGTTATGCTATTAATTAATTTGCAGATACGCCGCCATGGGTACGCATTGTATCGTAATACGTATTATAATATAATCAATAGGATGCTAAACTGAACAAAAGGAAATTCATTAACCGTTATCAATGGTTAATTGAATCGAAATCGGCGCACGAATTCATTTCACGTCAGAAGAGCTTCCGGATCTCAAACGTTTTGGTAATTGATACGGATGAATAATTTTTCATGCTCGCTACGATAAATACATTACTTGTTACATAAATTAAAATCGTTATGAAAAATTAATCGAACTGTGCAAATGTGTCGGCGGAATAAATCGATTCGTTGAAACGAATAAAGCGCGAAGTGGTAAATTTTTCGACGGTAAATAATGACCGATGACACTGAAGCTAGCAATTAAGATCTTTATTTCAGTTCGAAATATCGAAATAATTAATTTAAACCGTGCCGTTCCATTTCGTTTCAAAGAGTTTATTAATTACACATCCTTTCGGGTAATTATTACAAAAACGGTGTTCTTCGATCGAAATTGAAATACGATGTTCTACATCATATTTACATTCAGTTAAATGCTTCAATTATTTTAATCGATTTATCTCGACACCTTGTATACAAATTACACAATCTTACAAAAATACTCTTAATTCTTATTCCTTTTAAACCGTACGTGTAACCAGAAATATCGAAATATAAAGTTAGCAGGACAACGTGAAGGGTCAAATAGAAACTAGCGCCTTCCGCGATGTTCGCCCCTTTCGCCATGAAATCCCATCGCATTTCGCCACATCGATCCCCCGTGAGATAAACAGCAGTTTGCCCAGCCACCGAGACGATCGACGTTAATCGAAGCCGGGTAACCGCACGTTTACAGCTAAGCGACATGCAACTAGTGTCCGCTGCGGTCGCGACCCCGAAACGACGAAAAAGAAGAAGAAGAAGGAGCAGAAGGAATAGGCAGAAGAAGAGTTCGATTATGCCTGGACGAGCCACGCCAAGATCCGATCAGTAACTGGGAGAGATTCGTGCCTACGCGTCTCTGGGAAATAATTCTTGTACGTAGACATGGTAATAAGAGTAGAATACATTCGTGTGCATATTTCCAGTAGTTCTGCTCAGGGCAGTTTTCATTGTCGGAATTAAAATGAACGCGAAAGAGAGAAAGTTTGATATTGATTGAGGGATTGTTGGGGATGAAATGGAGATATATTTAAGGGATGGGATTAGCGTGATATCTTTGTGTTCCTTGACGAATCTTCCATCTACTAAGAACATTCTAATTATTCTTGCCTATCTCTCATTATACAGATTCTCTATGATATATGAAACATTTCTAATCAAACCTATCAAGTAAAAAGGTATACATCTCAGTACTGATAATTTGCACTTGTTATTAGTATTTTCCTTTATCAAAGTTTTATTTAACTTAGACTAGTACTCCATAATACATGAAATATTCCAAACGAAATGCATCAGGTGCAAACGAGCATCTCGTACATGTAACAGTCTGGTCCCAGAACTGGAAGAAACGAAGAGTCGTAAGAAAAGTGGTACCGTGGCGTGGCGCACAGTACAAAGGTGAGCAAAGTCGGACGTGCTGTCTCGTAAATTTCGCATGCACTCGTGTCGTTGGATGCGGTAAGCCGTGTAATGCTTGGTCGCTGGCTACAAGGGGACGTATCGCGCGCATAAAAATGAGTGAACTCGGTGCATTAAGCCGAGTAATAGGCGCCTTTGGGAGGAAGCACCACCATAGGCGCCGCAGCTTAGGTGTAATACGCCATGACAAAGTGGCGCGTCTGGCCAGTCGCGACGAGAGGATATAGCTCGACTCAGGGTCTTGGGTATCCTTGACCATCGTGACCGGCTGGGTTCTATGGCGTGGCAGCACGCGTTGTAAGAAAGCATATCGCCGCGCGTCTCGTGCTGGCTGAACTTGGCGGAATAATTAATTCGATCGATTCGAGCTGCTTCGGCAATTAAGACGGTGTCAGTGTGCACAGATAAGTAAACACCTCTAACGGGCTGGTCTGATATTACATAAATAATTCATACGGTTATAGACAGCATCGCTCGGTGAAACACGGTAATTTAATGTAATCGCCAGTCGAATTAAGTAACTACGATTGGATTGTCAAGTACAGGACTGTACTGGTAAATGTAACATGATATAGATGAGTTTACGACTGCAAACTTGACAATTCACGTTGCAATGATGACTTCTCTACGTGGTGACGAACAAAAACTTTTAATCCTCATCCAACGAAGATTAAATTATTGTTGTCAGAAGTGTCGCGCATTATATTTTACAACGATAAAAGAAAGAGCCGGATGAAAAAGTTTTTCATCTTTCTGATAATTAAATTTATTTCAAAAATATAATTCGGGAAAGTAATTATATGTAAGTATAACTTGAAATAACTGTGAAATATTTTCATAAATCAGGATGCAGCTTCGCCAGTTTTCATCGCCTAAGGGTTAAATAAAAAGACGTAAAACATTACAAATTTCTGGTCACATATTTTCTGTGACGACAAATCATGTTTCGCCACGAGGGACGAGAGTCATGAATCTTTGCTGGTCCACAATCTTTAACTCGTTGCAATTTGTATTACATTTACGATATGTCAGAACAAACTACTTATACATAGAGGAATTTTGTAACCTTCGTTACGATACACCGTGACTATGCGATAATCTCGCGAATTTTCTGAGACAGGCTCACGATCGAATCAACGATTATGTAGCTCGTTAATAAAGACACGATGAGGTCGGGGCAACGTTTTGATGGTGTGAACAATGCTGGTGTTATTATGGTTTACGGCGCCCCTATTCAACCAGGGCGGAAGGCATTTTGTTGGATCGTCGCAATAAGCATCCGCGCGTACACGGTGTACGGCTCGACAAAAAGCGCGCCTTGCCTAAGCGCATCTCCCTTGTACGGTTAGAAACCACTGAGCCCCACCACTGCGCATGCGACTGCGCCTGCGTCGTTGCCGTGCACCGCGCTCATTGGCGCCAATCGACGGGGTTCCACTTTGGGCGCGCTTTTTTTATGCGGTTGTTTGCGGAAGAACGGCGTACACTACTGCTCAAAAGTATTGTGAAATTTGTTCCTTTCTAAAAAATGTATTTTGATCATAAAGTTAAATAAGAAAACGGATAAATCAAACTGCAAGAATTAAAGAATGAAGTGGAACTTGGACAACGATATGCGTTATCATCTAAACGTCACAAAATGTATATTTTACATTTTATAATGTATAAACGTTTACATTTGTGCTCATTCTTGTGCATTTTTCACATATAAATGTGTCATAAGTGCATTAACATTTGCAATCCAGGAATAATTGTCCTAAGATTTTTGGAGCGGAGATGTTTTAATTCTTCTTCTCTTTTTAATTTTTATCATTAATCTTTTCTTCTGACTGTTTATTTTTTGAATATAGCCCTAAATAAATTTAGAGACCTGATGATGTTTATAAGCAGATACTGCCTTTTTGAAATTGTATGTATGCATTTATAATTTTATTAAAACTTTGTTCCAGTTTTGAGGCCAACTATCCTAAGGCTTTTGTACGGGCATGTATGACCCATAGTGTAGGTTGGAACACCGTAAGTTTTTACGGAAGTTTTTGCCACGACAATGAAAGCGGCGTACGATCGTTTTTGTATGGGATCCTTTCCTCTTCCGATAGTATTCCTGCGAAAAGCTGCTCGTGTGAATCGCGTTTTGCCCGCTTTTCGCCGAGGGAGCACCCGCGGTTGCAGTGGTTCAACAGGCAGCACGCGGATAGAGTGGAATTAATTGTTTTCTTTGTAGCTTGAAGGAAGCACCATAGGCGCCACAACTCCACATTTGGAATGAATTAATTAACAATAAGTCTGTTACCGTAAGTGGACTCGACGGGTTTAATTAGCCCCTCGAGGGTTCTTGTCGGAGTCAATCCTGCTGACGGGAAAATCAACATGGCGGAAGTTATTCGCCACTACGTTTATGAAGAATTGTACGAGAATCCCAGCTAGTTTCGATGTAAACGGTACTTTTTGTTTAAGACAATGTACGTTCTGCCCATAAAACGGAACGCTTCTGGACTTTTAGATTTTTGCTTTCAAGAGATATCATCTAGATACTTTGTTTATTACGTTATTCAGAAATCTCTGTTTCTATTTGTTTTTATATGATTTTATTCTTTTACTTGTTTACCGAACAAGTATGCTTTATAGCCGCTGTATAATACTTTTAGTATTAAGCGTATCAGTCTTAATACTGGTAACACAAACATGTCTTCCATAAAATTTTCATCTCCATAAAGTGTTTACCTTCGTCTTATGAGCGGTAACATTTTTTTCGATAATCCGTGAAGTATCAAAACTCGTGGAAAGATGATTATTATTTTCCTTTATACCTTTGTTACATCGTTCAGGTTGAATCTATTTAGAAAAGAGCGCAATATGCACTTTGTCCAAGTTGATTGCACGCGCGCGCGCCTGTCCAGCGGTGTTGCAACGTTATTGAATTCAGCGACGATTACCGGTTTTATCGGCGATAAATAACCGCGACACCGAGTTGTAATCTTTTGAAATATAAACGGGGCCCCGAGTGAAATAGTAATTATAAATTTTTCCGGCGTTGTAAACGTTGACGCCGGTCAACGGAGATGCCGCTTTTGTGTCATTATATATTACACGAGGCCATTTGCACTTCTCGGCTGGACCGTAATCTCCGCGACACGGGCATGGAAAGCGTCTGCACGTATAGTAACGGCCAATCCCGTTGCGCGCTTCTTACATAAATTAGAATATACTCCCGCGGCTGAACGCGTCTAAGAAATCGCATTTTCTCGGCGAGATATTGAAAGCGTTGTAAAAAAAAATCTTCACGCGCGCGGGCGCACGATTGCTCATGAATATTTATTCGCGGCAATAACTTTTCTGTCGGCGTGTCTCTGCGACTGCCATGAAATTGCGACGTGATCTTCGTCTCTCTGTGAAATACTATTTATAATGTTGTTGTTGCTGATACAGGTGTTGATATTTTGTGGTTCGATGTTGTAGAATGTTCGTTGCAATTTCTGAGTGAAAATTCTTGTCCGTGTTTCTTAAACCATGTTTTATCAGTTTTTCCTACACTGCAACATTTTATCGATACTAAATGGTTTATTCGTAATAGTTGTTAGTTTTTAAATTTCAAATTAACCTTTTCTGAATTGAACATTTTGGGGCTATGGAAATGTTTGTCCTAGAAAAATTAATCCGAAATATTAAAATTACAAAATAAATTCGATATATTTCCCTTCCAGGTCTTCTTCATCTGTGGATAATATTCACGAAGAAGCATTTGAACGAAAGTTGGTGCACGATGCGCGACATTTCTTACTCTCGTCCCCTTGGTGCACTTTAAAATGTAGTACCATTGACGGAGGACTCCCTTGCATCTGCTCATCTCTTTCCTTTTCTCGACTCGTGAATCCTTCCCTCACGACACCGCCAGACGACGGAGCGCGTGTGCACGAGCGTTCGAGCGGATAGTCGAAAAGTAAAAGGAAAAAAGTAAAGATTGCGCTCGTTATTCAGCGTATCCTGGAGGGCCGTGTAGATGATTTCACGCCGTGACACGGCTGCTCGACGAAAGGTGCGTTAAGTGTTGCATTCGACGCAGTCGCAGCCGCGGCTCGCTTTCGAGCTCCCTTCCTCGTGACGGTGCACGGCTCGAAAGGAAGTTCCTTAACCGCGAGTGTTGGGGTGCTACGCTCATCGTCGAAGAAAAGGGTGAAAATGTTTTCACGGAACGATGAAACCTCTCCTATCGCCTCGCCAGCATTATTTATTACGCGAGAAAGGAAAATAACGCAAAAGAAAAAATGCTCGTTACTCATGACTCGCGAGTACGAGATTTTTAGATAGCTATATTTGCTTTTAAAGGATAATTATTGTAAAAAAGACAAAGAAGGAGAAGTCTTGGACATAGCAGTTATAATAATTAAGTTGAACGAAAGGTTCCTGTATCTACCATATAGAAAGCAGATTTCAAGATGAATCGTAACATCGATCACGAATTTACAGTTTTCAGATATCGATGTAACCCTCTCCAAGTGAACAAACGAAGAAACGATCTTTGGTGCAGCAAAATTACAATATTCAAATCACGAAACACTTCTGTGCCAAACAGATCATCGAATAAACCATGAAATCAATAAACCTGAGCTTTATCTCCCGCTTTATGTCCCCAAGATCATCTATACCTACATCCCATCAAACAATTTCCTTCAATCTAAAAAATTCTTACTGATCATTTGAAAAAGCATCAGAAATATCAAACCAAGCGTACCAAAAGCCAGCTCGAACTTACCTTCACGAGCGTGCACCACGTCGTAAGCTAAATCGCGGTACCCGCGGGTCTTTGGTCCAGGAATAGCCGGTGTCACGGGCAAATTTAACTAGCCACATATCAATAGGCGGCGAGAGCGGAATCGCCGCGGGAGCGTGATCGAGAGAGCCGGTGTTCGAAAAAAGGAAAACGTTAGGTCTGTGGCGTTGCAGCCTCTGCCACCGTCGTCGCCGCGGTGCGGTTGGGGTGCGCCGACGAACGAAAGGGGGAAGTGTGACGGTAGCCAAGTCCTCATTAGCGCATTCCGCTGCGACGCCCGCGACTCAAAGCGTCGTAAAAACGGCTGAGATGTAGCGAGACAGAGGGACGAAGAGGAAAGATTGCTAGACGAAGAGAAGAGGAAGAAGAGAGAGATAGAGAGAGGATCGTAGGTACGGAATCGAGCAGCTCAAACGCATCTGCCCCGCACCTCCTGATAGAAAGGGGAGGATGGCGCAAGTTTCTCCTTTGCTCGAACTCGTTACTCTGTTTCTCTGCCGTTTCGTCGCGTCTATTCCGAGATGACGCTTCTCTGTCTCTGGTTAGAGCTTGCACGTTCGTCGATTCTCGGAGAACGCGCGATTATTCTGCGGGTGGTTTATCGAGAGGGTTTTGCTCTCAGTCTGTCGGGATGTTTGGAAGCGATGAGCCTTGGATCGATGTATTTTGTCGTGGTTTAGTATATCTAGGTGTGGTACAGAGGAGGCGAGGATTAATCTCATGGCGGATCTTGTAGGTTTTCGTGATTGAATATTATATCGCTGTATCGGAAATATACACTGCCGCAGCTCAAAAGTCTTAGGACATCTATTTTTGATAGAACTTTGGTATTTGGTGCGACATATAAATTATAAATTACACTCATGCTTCAATAGAATCGTTAATATCTTATCAGTGTATAATTTCTTTATCGCGTAAATGCTGTTTCTCGATGTTTTTATCGCGTATTTTATTTCTTCCAATTTTCAAGTTAAAAATCATCGAACTTATTCGTATGATTAAGGAGGAACGAATGAAAAAGGAAAAGGCGAAAATCGTGGGGAATAGAGAAAGAATTAATTAACCGTGGATTAGTCCGCGAATATACGGTGTTCTCACGGATAAAAAGTTTCACGGCGTCTGAGACTTCCTGGATCGTGGCAGCGAAGGATCCAAGTTGGACGATCTCGTAACCAAGACGAGCCGAAGAGAAATCTGGGTGATTTATGGGGGGAGAGAAAGGGAGACGACGCGTCGCGTCGCGGCTGGTAGAAAAGAGCTCTCTCGCGCCCCGACGCGAAACAGAGAGACTACCGCACTTCGTCAGCCTGTGTTCTTTCGCGGTGGCTTAAATTCATGTAGCGTGAGAGTGTTTATAAATACGGGAAGCCGGGCGGATTTGTCAAGTCGCGCGCTCGTTTCACTCGCCGGACCGAGGAACGGAGACGAGGGACACGTGTTACAAGCGACGAAGGAGAAAGTATCGCAATTCCCGTTGCTTTCGATCGTATCAGACTTACGACCCTCTTTGATCTTACCTTTCCTTCCTCCTTTTTCTTATCCTTTTTGTCGTTGGTTATTCAATTTCATTCAATGTAATATAAACATCTATTTTCTATATTAAAATTGTGTAATTTATTTTAGTTGCTTTAGAATTATAGGATGGGAACTATGGGAACAATAGAATGTATGGAATTATTATTTGAGCCAGAAGGATTTGAATTGAACTAAATAATTTGTTTTGTTTGGCAAATTTAGTTATGAACAAGTTTTAAGCGTTATTAGTGGCGTCATAAACAGTGTAGTATATCGCGTGCATTGGCAGCTCGAGGGCAATAGTACAAGAATATAACTTACCAGAAGGAAAAAAAGTTTGTTTACTTAATGTTAAGATCCTCAGTTACAAGGGTAGTTGGGAGATTAGCTTGTAGTGATTACGGTTTAATGATGGTAATAATTTCCTAATAATTTTACAGGTTTACTTCGTTTTCCATATGATCTGATAGTACGCAAGAAAATATTATTATGTCAGTGATTTGACCTGTTAGACCAGTTGAGATTAGTGAGGTTTTATAAAGAGCATTAATCGAGTAAAAAGTGAGCGAGTTAATAAAAAAGCGTGTTTTATTTACATTACACGTGATATTTTACTCAGTTTACCGTAAATGAGTACAAAATATCAAGCATCTAGGCGCACGGTAATCATGAATAACGTTAGACGCGCTGATTATATTTTTTATTGCTTTCTTGCCGAGATATTTTTATTGCTGATTTACCTGGTTGATAAGCGGTGACAAGTCGTGTTAAAGGCACAGAAAGGCGGAACGTTTCTGCGACAAGACTCGTCATCGTCGGTATCCGCCCAGCGTGGATCAATCTTGGTAAATCATCAACGACTCTTTGTGCCGTCACAACAACGTATTCCCGACTAACACATTTTATTTTTCGTACTAAAATAATTTACCTGTCTTTGTTCACTTAACAAATAAATTCAGAAGAAATTTTCAGAAGACTTGAGAATTATAATATATTATAGTGGAACTAATATAACGAACGATATAATTTTATGTTCATTTCGAGTCTAAATGTCTTGAGACGTAATCGTGGATATTTTCAAAGCATCAAGGTATAAGACTTTGGACTTCGTTATGAGTTTCCACGTAACTCTATTGTGATCTTCGCTGTACTCTCGTTTTGACAAACAATTAATACTTTTAACGTTGTTGAGGATACTTATAATTACACTTCTGTATTAAAATATATTTTCTACCTTACAATTTATCCACGAGTTTCTCTGTTTATACATCAAATAACCTCAACAAACGTTTTAAGAAAACGTTCAACGTTAAATCGAACCGAGAAATCATGTATACTAACGAGAATCTTTGCATGTTTTATTCAAACTTGAAATATTTCTAACGTTAGAGGAAAACGATTAGTAATATAATTATTATTAGTTAATATTATTATTATTATTATCTAGTTAAAAAAGCGTAACCTTTCCGATTCTTAGATCCTCGAGTAATTTTAATTATTATTCCGTTATCAGTAATATGAAAAATCTGTCGTCCTGGTAAATTAGCAACAAATCATCGTTACTCCACGTCGTCTATTTAACGTTATCCAAACCCTAGTGTAATCTAAAAAAAGACGCGTTTAATCCACCCTAGAAGCGTTTCAACGCCTGCGTGGAAGCAGAAGGCCGAGTACACAAAAATCAAACGTAACGAGCACCTTTAGTGAAGATTATCGCTACCCCGCTCGGCCAGAGAGAATTATCTGGGCCTCCCTTGTCCACGGGGTCGGCCGTATAATCATGCCGTATTATTCAGTTACCCCTGTACCTAGCATACCAGTATCCAGCGGGATCGAAGCAACCGAGCATCAAACTGGCTTACGTTTCCAACCAGAGGCTACGAGCAAACACGACCGCAAAACGTTTGTGTGCACAGCGCTAACTTCGTCCCTAAAATAAACGATGTTAGGGCGGAGAGAAGGGTAAAGAGGGAGAAATATAGAGAAATCGAGACAAAGGGTGGTAGAAGGATTGCCTCGAGAGGGCGGTCATGAATGTAACACCACGTCACGCACCGGTGAGATTGAAATTTGTAATCTTCGGTACACACCACTGGTCGCAGGGTAAACCGAGGAAAGTGAACGGCAAGGACAAGTGGAAAACGTGGGGATGAAAAGGGGGAATCGAATTAATCGGTTACGGGGCTGATATGGGTTAGCCCTTGGTCCTGGTTTGTTCGTTTATTTGTTTATTCGCGATTTCTCGGGGTTCTGTTTGACAAAATTAAGGGTTGGATCGTTCTCCGGTTCGTAATGGTATTATCGTAAGAGTAACAGTAATTCGTTTACTCCTATTGGATATAATTTCCAAATTCTCGAATTTCTGAATTTTTAAATCTTTGAAGCTGAACTTTTTGAAGCTTTCGTACTTTCCGAATTTTTAAACTTTACGAACATCTAAATGTCATCAAGTACAGATGTAGAAAATTTTAGCGCTTACCCTATAAGTACTCACTCTTCAAACCATATATGCCATATCCTACTTCTCCTTAAGAAAATGCCCATTATACGAGAAACCTAACTACAACATTAGATTCCTCTTACTCGTTATCACATCAAAACCCCTACGTACATATAAGTACATACGTGTAATTACGCGACACCTAGCCTCAAGACGGTCACGTTCCAGAACGGCGTGCGTAATGATATTAGTTACGCAAACGCGTTAATACGCTTTTCTTTAGAGTATCATCGCGCTCGTCTCGTACCAAGGATATCGTCGGTTTCGAGGAGCCATTATTTCAACAAGAATGCCATAACGACCGAAGAAAAGTCGGTCCGGGCTCGTAAATTAATTTAGGTAGCATCTAACAACCGTTGGTTGTTCCGTTTCGTGAGCCGCGTCGCACCGACGGATGTGTTAAGCCTGCAATAACTTATAAATTCCGCTTCCTTGTTTTACGCGGTCGTGTCTGAGTCACTTTGTTAGGCGAGCGTTGTCACCAGGTCCGAAAAGAACCAAATCATTGCTGCATCTGCTCGAACAATATGTCGAGAGTTTTACCGCTTTATTCGTTTATTGCACCCCACCCGATCGAATCGAAGAAGGCTCGTTTTACTTCTTTCGATAGAGACGGATCTTTGGCCGTTCATCCAAAGTATTCGTTGTAAAGTCTGGTTATATGGCTTGGATTTTTGGGTGAAATTGGACGTGAACGCGGGAAAGAATTTACGAGCTGTTTCTATGGTCGTAACTTCGGTACTTTATTTGCGGTTCGAGGTTTTTATGAGATTTCTTGGATTTCTGTTAACGGCGCTGATTAGTTTCTAGCAGTTTGCAATCGTAAGTGATTAAGTTGTTGAACAATTGTATAATAACAGGCGATTATATTTAATATGTTTTGAAAATAAAGCAACGTTGTTTTCCGAATATGAGTCTTTTAAACACGCAACTGATTAACTATTTTTTATTAATTTTCTAACTTCATGATTTAGGTATCTTGTTAATAATTGATCTGTCAGAGAAGAAATGATTAATTTTTGTAAGTTTGCTTATCGCAGGGAGATGATATAAATATTTATGAATTCTAATATAAATTTCAAAAACTATAAGTTATGACATCTCATCGGTTTTCTCTACTTTTCAATTTACGAAGTTGTAGTATCAACATACATACATACAGTGTTGAATTTCTTGAAATCAAAACAACATTAATGCAGTTGACCCATTCGTCATCTTGCTCCACTTTACAGTTTGCAGAATGGTAGAATACTAGAATTCATACGTTTTAAATATTTCGTACGCGTTACTGCGACAGTACGTATTTCATTTCTCAGACGTAAAATGGGATCTCATTCGAAAGTACGATGGCAACAAACCGCGGCGTTATAAACAGGGAGCAGGTTAGTGAAAGGGAAAAAAGGAAAAAAAATAATTCACGAGACTTCAAACAAACAAACAAATCAAAAAAAAAAAAAAAAAAAAAAAAGAAAGGAACCGATTCTGATCTTCGAGTCCGCTCGAATACTAATTACCGCATTAGCGGCACGGCCATTCCCAATTTGTCTTTCGCGAAACGAACATTTTCCTTTGCGCGTTCCACTCCGTTTAAATAGTTATAAATAAGCCCTACTGAATGGTGGACGATTGCGGCTCGCTTACACACGTTTGCCGGGCTTTATACAGGGAGAGCTTTTACCTGCGCGAGCCTAACCGTAAACCTCGTCCGCTGATATACGATTTCGCGCGATATTAATTGCGCTGCTAACAGCATCCGCCTTTTTACCACGAACAACAACAGCCTACAGGCACACCGACAAGGAGAGTTGCGATGCATGCCCGGTGCCCGTGTAAAAGCGGAGAATTATTGCCACAGGAAATTCAATCAGACTTGCCCGACGGCTTGTGATATTCGCCTTGATTTTCCAGCTTGTAAGCAGCACCGTACACTCGCCCCCTTCTTACCGCCCCTTCACGTTCAAACCATGTGATCAACCGATATCTTCCTTAAAGCTAACGCTGTATTACATATTTTGTCGCCCTCTTTCATTTTGCAACTGTTCTGTTTAATTTAGCGGAATAAAAATCTTGAAATTTTGAATTTCAGACAGTGGGCATTAAAATGTAAGGCAAGAGCTTCTCGAATCTAAAAAGATTCGATAAGAACAGAATATTCGTCATTTGAATCTAGGTCTTGATAGTAAAGAAGAATTATAGGCTCCTTTCGCATAAACTAAGTATTCCCTAGTTCCTAGCGTAGTGGATTCTTATAAAGTCAAAGTAATTCAATATTGACGCTTGTATGTTTATTTGCTTCTGCTGTTTGATTATTGAGGATAGTCTGTATAAGCCCATTCTCACCGCCCCGTCATATTCAATACACGTGAGCCACCGATATCTTCGTTAAGGCCAACGCTGTACTACGCGCTCTCTTCCTCTCCCTTTAGCATCGTGTGCATCGGTTGGGTTGTACAATGGCACTCGCGGGCCCTCTGTATGCCCAACACGCGTAATTACGCGCGAAACTGATAAGATCGATCCGGTGCCTATCATCCCGATCACCCTTCGATTTCATGCCGTATCGATTCATCGGGAAGCGAGCATACGCTGGTATATACGGTATGCACTTTCGTTCCATTCAATCGGGGTGAGAATATCGGGCTTGTGAAAGGATTGGCCGGTTCGTTAGCGGACGGAGAATTTTCGAGGTGGGACGAGGCCAATCGGAACGGAAGATCTTGTGGAAAAGTCTCGATCGTGATTGTCGCGCCGAGTACCACGAGGACACTCCAAACCTCCACTCGATGTTGGCCTTTCTGTGGGAATGTCTTCAGTCGGTTTGGATGAGGCTTGAGCTGGTAAATCATTAACTACGCGAGTTGGAGGAATAATTAAGGATTTCCGGATTTGGAGTTGAATATTAGATGTTTTGATTGTAAAACAAATCGTGAAACAAAGTAGCAAAAATTAAGCGGAATATGCATAAAACATACGATGTAAGTATTCCCTTCCCAAGCGTTTCTAAGTGTTTTTTTCCCAACACATCCAAACACCATGCCATCGTTAACCCGTGCAAATTATGTAATTAGTTACAGGTTAATAGAGCAATTGTAGTAAAAACTGAACAGAACGACTTGTATAATACATTCGAATTAAACGTTCTCTATCATCTTCCCAGGACATCCAAATATTTCGCCATCGTTGATATAGCACCACTATAAATGAAATAAAGGTTAATAGATAAATTATGGTAGAAATTGATTAACCACGGATACGTTTAAACGTATCATCGTCAAGGTAGCACTGATATAAATTACATTTATGCGAGAACTCGCAATGTCGCGAGGAATCCGTTGTAGAGGAGGAAAAAGAAAAACGCACGACTCCCGTAACGTTGCCGGCTTTTCCCACAGTTAATAAAGCTATTAACTTTATCTCGGGGACCGAAACTCATCCGGATAGGTACCCGGCCGCACCGGCTGAATATAATTCACGTTGTCGTCTTATCCGACGGACATCTACGGGCCAGTGCGAACTATGGGCTTTTAGGTCGACAGGGACTTTGGCCCCGTGGTCGCGTGGCATTTTACCTATGGCCACGCACACAGACCTCGCTTTAACATTGTCAGGCCCGCCGCTAGATCCCTGTACTACGACGAGTGCTACGGTTTAAATGCTATCTGATGAGCCGTCCACCCCAATAAGCCTCTGTCTTTGTGGAACGTAGCTGGATAATACCGAGCAAGTACTTCTTGTCAGGTAGACGAAACGCTAGGAACATGACTCGCCTTGCTAGGAGAAACTGGACCTACGAAATAGATTGTCGAGTCGTCGAGACTCGTTCTTCGAGATTCATGATTTCTTTTCTGGTTTATCAAGCGCTGCAACGCATTTTCACTTGACGCTTCTTTTCCTTTTGACAACACTTGAAATTCAACTGCAAAATGTTTGTTGGAGAAGTAGAATTTTTTACTATTTAAATTTCGATATTTAAAACTAGAACGTTTAAAAATTGAGATTTGAATATTCGAAGATCGAGTTATTGTGAAACCTTAAGTTCGCTTATTTGAAATTTGGATTCTTATAAATTCAAATTTTAATTCTTCGACATTTAAATTTGATGATCTATAATTTCACATCCCTAAAATTTAAGTTGATTTCTCCAATATTGCAAATCTCTTTACGTTTCTCCAACTTTCACTACGCCCAAATCTCTTTCACTTACTCGGACATTTGCTTCCAATTTGTACGTTACTACCTAATTGGCGAGTGTCGATGGAAAATCTCGCAGCTCATGTCCAAAAGGTTTCTCCTTGTGGCAGTGGGATGAGGCTCAAGGTTTCCCTAACAACCCAATAAACCTTACACCAGCGTGTACAAACTAAAGGCTGAACAATCCGTGTTCGATCCTCGTCACCTGGTAGCTTTGTTATTTGACAAGACTTTCCGCGAAAGGGCGTAGAAAGGATAGCGTGTGCTTCAACCACTTCTCCACCGAAGCTTATCCGTGGTACAATGGTGGCTGAGTGAAAAAGGCTGTCCTCACGGCCGGCTAGCGGTAATAATATTTAAGAAGGACACATTTTCATGGCTGAACTTGTAAATGACCGGATTACCGGATTCAGAACGAGTGCCGTTTCCTACTTTTCGCCACTGCTCCAACGGAACTCGAAATCGTCAAAGGCGACCGACCGCTCCCGACGCCTTTAAGCAGCTTGGAAACGCTCGATTTTCGAAGAGATCCAAGGAAGGATCCTTTCCAAGGAATTCAAGGAATTGCGAGACAAGATCCCTTATAAAGTGGTCGTTGAAAGATATTTTAATTTTGAGACTTAATAACTGTGTTCAGTTATGTTTAATTTGGTGGAATTTAATTTTAATATTTTTGCATAAATGTAATGCTGAAACGTTAGCGCGACAAAATTCCTAAAGATTACGAACGTTCGTCCTTTATTCAGTTATTGTAAGTGAATAAATAGGTCGACTTAGGAAGGAGTAAGACATCGAATCACTGAAGCATCGCGAACGCGTCTACGAGTTTCGGTACTTAGCACGGCCACTTCTCGCCGTCGTTCCAAATATTACACGTAAGCCGGTCATTATCGTTCGAGCATTAAAGCAGTATCACATTGTTGCCGCCTAGTAAATATATGCAGCGATCACAACACGATATCATTACCGAAAACGTCTCACAGGGCTAGAAAGGGTACGTCAAGAAGCTTCACGACTGTTGACAACCATCCTCTCCTCTTCTCTCTCTTTTAAACTCTTTCCTTTTTTACACAACACGACTCTTCCTTTATACAACGACGGAAGCATGCCGCATAATACATCTTTACGCTTTCCTGGCGTGGCGAGCGCTGCTCTTTCCTACGTATCCGGTGCACAAACTATTTCCCCATCGCTCCTCCCGTTGCCGAATATAATTATATCAGAGCCGCTGACTAAGCTTGTCTAGATAAAAGAGATTCGTCGGTTACAGCGTTAAAGAAAAGGGACGCTCTTATACGGTTCGAAAGCAGTGCGACGCTAGTGCGAAAGTGGTCGATGGGCTTGCGTTCTCTTCACTCCTCTTTCCCCTTTTCTGGAGTCGCTTCTCCCGGCGAACCGGCCGGCGAAAAATTTCTTCTTTTACGAATTAATGGAATAGTTTGTTTGGCTTTAACCAGACGATCTTATCGGGACCGGTAGACCATTTTTTTTCTGCTTGAGATCACACGTGAAGCGCGGCTGGTTGGTCGGCAGGCAGCGGCGCGGTTGCGCGATCTGCGCCGTGGTATATTCCGGCGCGCTGGCGACTGCGCATGCGCGCTAGATCCACGCCGATCTTCACGCAGGAGAAGAGCGCGCGGGGACGACCGGTCGATCGAGACCGGGAGGAAGTGGAGAACCGTTAAAATGTAAACGGAAGGAGCAAGAGAGCGGCCAAGAGATAGGCCGCTCGCCATGAAATAATTAAGCCGACAGTTTGACATTATTAAGTAATAAATTCGCGGATCGTATTCGCACTCTGAGAATGTCAACGACCACCTGTAATTTGATTTGGAACGAGACTGTTTGCGAAATAATTTCGAATTGAGAGTTCATTATAATTGGGGGTGAGTTTAACCCTTTCATGCACGATTCAGTTACAATGTTTCGTGCTAAAATATCAAACTACAATATTTTATGCTAATACGTATAATCTCGCAGTAGATGTATCACACCTATTCTCATTATGTGTTTAACTACGTTTTATTATGAAGGAATTTATTCGTTTTCGACGAATAACCTGAAGAATTTATGCGTTAACGAGTGAATGGAGGTCATTCGTTGATAGTTTGTCTCATATGAATACGAAGTGTTTCCAAGTCACTAGCGGATTTCCTTAGATCTTATCGTTTGGTAAGCATCTTTCTCTCTTCGATGATGACTTCATTTACAATGCAACGCGTCACGACCTTTTAACACGTTTTTACCACGTTTTAGCACCTTCGTAGCGCCTGCAGGCGATCGAATAATTTTAGTGACTTAAGTATAGTGTGAACGGAGACGTGTCAACTTGACAAGTGTAACATTAGCTGGTTAGTTTAACAAATGAGGGTTCAAAGGATAAGCGGTACAAATGAGGAGATCTTACATCTTTAAGAGTTAAACAAAGTGAAACTTTAAAATTTGTACCATTGGTAGAACACGTAGGTACATAAATAATATTAAAGAATACAATAGATCCTCTTTACCCCGAACCACCAGCTTGGTATAACAATCAAACAGACATGAAAAAAACATTTGATTGTTCTAAGCAGCTAATTTTCATCATACCTTCAAAGTTTATAGTAAGAGGAGAAGATAATAAATATAACTTCCTTGCAATTAACCGATAAAGCGTATTTACCCCATCTAAATCGTTTCCCTGCGCATGTCATTCATTCCGCAACATAATAACAACAACGACGATTCACAATGGCGATGAGAGGAAAAATTCCTCAAAGGCGCGCGCGTAAATCATCGCCTTGGTTCGCGGCGGATCCCATCGTGCCCGCTTGGGGGGCTGGCTAATCTGACCCTGATGAATCCATAACGCGCAAAAGGTTCGCGATTTAGAAGCCGCGTACGCTCATCAACCGGCGATCGTCTGAACTTGATGATGATCATCGATTCGCCGCGAAGATACCGGCGCATACATAATCGCGGCATTATTTCGTCGTTCTCAGGACGGAACGCCGCGAGTCCCGAGTTCCTCGTTCCCAGCTACCGATGTGCCAACTGTATTAATTAAAAAATCTGGGATCTCGTTAAGTTCCCGTGGCACCGATCCGGTAAACCATGTCGAACCTGCGTTTCCTCGAATCCTAATAATTGAAGCGCACACGGGCATATCGTTACGCGAGCCTGTTGCATTAAAAAATCGTTCATCTCGCTGTCGCGAGCGAACGTTTCTGTTTCCTGTTTCAACTGCTTTTGAATTAAACGAGAACCATTATTTCCAGCGAGAAAACGTTAGACGAATTCCTACACTCGGCGTAATGTAATTGTGATTTCTTTTGTTCTTTGAAGCTTGGGCAATTTATTCCCGCGGCGATTAATCTACCATTATCCGAGGAATTCGTAAAGAGGCTACTTTATGTTCGACGTCGTTACTCGAGATGATTGTTCGTGGCGATTAATTTTCTCCTACTTTGAAATGGTAGTGTTTATTATTAATATCAAAATTATGAAAATGTTCAATATTACTAATTTGTAGTCTCTCATAGATAATTCATAAGCTTGCGGTAATGCATTTTTGGAAATTCGATTTATTTTTTGTAAAACATATGGATGAAAGTTGATATTTCTTCTTACACTATAATATATTCTTTCCTATACTTTTTTTTTCTGATGATGTCTTAACTGAATTATCGTTGATTTTAATCTTTCTTTCGGAGAACGGGTAGAAAGTATATATAAAGCACATTGGTCGATAGCCGATATTTACAGAGCGTCGAATTTTGATTTCGAAACGCTTGATAGACTTAGCGTTCGATACGGTTTTCGTACGTTGAAGTTCATAATTATTCATCTATGGCACAGGTTCCGGTCACTGAGCGGAGATGTTTATCCTATATGACTGGCAACCACCTGCCAAAACCGATATGCAATTAATGCTAAATGTTCAAGCAGCATGCGATCTTTACATACGGCCCATCCCTCTCGGAGAGAACAGGCGCCGCGTCACCTTCTACAGCTTGTCCGTTTGTCCTGCTTTTGCGGCAACGTTTTGTTATAATAATGTTGCACATGTAAGATCATGAATAGATACAAACGAATACAACAGCGAAAAAGGTAAAAACTAAATGTATTGTTATATATGATGTCCCTTTCGCCATACTGATTATCATTAGCTAAGTGAACATGAAAGTACCGCAACGAGATGGAAGATTCTTAAAACAATTAAAAAATATGATAATGCATTTTTTTCTGAAACAACACACGCCCCCAGCTCGATTCCCATGAACCTCCCTAAATATGTGGCATAGTTTATATTCTCTTACAACCGAGTAATACATTCTCGCCATTGAAATACTTCGAGAACGATAAGTTTCGTTGAACGTGTATTTCGCACAACATACTAACAGTAGCGCTTTTTCTCTTGGGGTCACGCGATCTTGTCATCGATCTATGTTTAATAAACAAGGGAGGAAAAGGCGAGCGTATCGCCTCAGGCGTATATCGATAAGCTCGGTACACATTACACGACACAGATATCCGTTAAAAACATAATTCTCCCTCCTCGGATAAAAATTAAAAAGGGTAAAAGTGGAAGAAAAAGTAGCGAAAGGAAGAGACAAGGAGTAGCAGGAATCGAAGAGTGCTGAATATCGTAAGCTGCCGTATTTTACATATATTTTTGACGCATGGGACGCTTCGATCAAATGAAGCATACCCATTAAAGTGAAATTGCCCATACAAAGTGGCCATCAAGCCAGAGCCTCCTATTAAGGAGACTTCGTCGATGGCTCGTTGACCGAGCTCCGAGCACGATGTTGCTTAGCGTAGCGCATCGCGAAGCACCTGCCGCGCCGTGACGCGCCACGCCTGCCTCGTACATGCTACGTACACGCGTATTACGTAGCCATGCAATTTCCTAAAGTCACGGGATTCTACATCGGGAAGCAGATGCGAACACTTCGTAACCGGCCGCCGATGTCCCTGTGATCATTGGCGATCGATTTAGGAGCAGACCGTTGCGCACCTTGGCGATCGACAGCCACTTCTTGAATCTGATTTCGGCCCCTACTTTTGTGAAAACGAAATGCTATTTCACGATGAGAACACGATACGCTAGATTTACTGCTTAACTCGTGTAGAATTATATGAACTATTCAGAAGACGCATTGATCAATCCGATAAATTCAAAATAAATAAATAAATTAATAGTAAAATAGATAAATTCATAGTAAAATGACGATGTTAGAATACGATAGGTTTTACTTGAAATTTACTTAAGAATTTACCATCAACTGTCGCATCTTTTTACGACGAATGAACCTATGAAAGTAAAAATTTGTTTCTTCAAAATTGATCATTAATCGTCTATTTACGTAATGAAATTAAGAAATTAATGAAAAGTAGAGTTGATCAGTTTGATCAGTGGCTCGTGTTAGACAATGAATTTAAATTTATGGATGCGGATAAAGTAGAATGAAAACGAAGGTAACAACAAATATTAAAGATTTTAGAGTATTTCTTTGTCTTCCTGGAAATAGAACATGGTAAGGATATTGTAAGTAATACCGAATCAGCTCGATTAAAGGAATTAATTCAGTGACGATGATGGAAGCTGCTATTTTCCGTCGAAAAGACAGTCGTGACGGTGTCTGGGTCTCGTACTGTACGAGGTGAGCTCACGCATATGACAATGGGGCATATCTTTCGAATCTTGCATTGATCATACGGCTGTGACCTCTGTAAATGTTCGACTCGGTAGAGAAAGTAACGCGTAAGAGTCGTGTTTACGCATGTACGTTTATCAGATTAATTGCACTGGGGCCAGGTCTACTAGTGGAAAAAATGGTCAGCCAAAGGAATGGTTCGTTCTCCGGTTTAGACGATGCGCGCATACGATGTATTAATTAAGATGTGATTAGGCCAGTCCATGCCCTTGCCGCTGTACCGTCTAAATGCCAAAAAAGGAATAGTAATTGCGCGGAAAACAAGTCTACATAATGATCATGAACAGGTCTTGGACTTTTTCTCCTCTCGTTTTCTCCCCTTTTCTTTATACTGTTGTCCGTTTAGCTCAACGCGATGCAAAACAATTGAAATTCAAAACGCGTGACCGTGACGCGTAAACACATCGTTTGTAATTATAGTCAATTTACTTCCTTGTCAACAGTCAATAACAGGGAAATATATAAATGTACGACTTATGTATGAACCCATCCTATGTCACAATCCAAATCACACTTTTTATTTTATATTACTCAGCAATTTCCATAAGCTGTCTTATTTTTTCTTCATTGGTTCAGAATTTATCGTTGCGATTGATTTCACGCAGAAAACAACGATGTTTGTAATTCTTTGTTATAAAACATCATAGCAGCTAATGTTCCTGAATGGTCGAGCCGATGCTTTGCACATTCGCGAGCATAGGATCGTATCACATACCATACAGAAAGATACGTCGAAGAAATGGCAAGAAATAGAAAATAGAGAAATAAGATAAAAGGAAAGATAGTCGGCATGGGATCAACGAGAGCGTTGCGAATGCTGACGAGGATCGGTGGCTCTCAAAACGGATATCGGGGCTGAAATAGTTGGAAGCCGCGCGTCGCCGTGAAATTTATGTGCCTAAAGTTGGTAGCGTGTTGCTGGGGCATAGTTTTCGAGAGATTACTTCCAAACGTGCATCAACCTTTTGCTGGAGCGTGTAATTAAACTATCTACAATGCGCGATGTTGCTTCATGGACTAAACAGACGTAACGTTTCCACATACGGAAGATGGATTTTCTTGTCGAAATGCGATTTTCGCGCCACGACCTCGTTCTTAGTGTAACATTATAATTTTCTCCTTTTTTTTTTCGTCCAATACATCTTGATCCCTTTTCTGTCCTTCTTATCTATTTCAATCTTTTCGCTTTTCTCGAGCTTTCCTCGTTCGAACGAAACAAGACGTACTTACGCTTGCATAAAACAACCGGGCGTGCACTTCTATCCGCGGCGTTGTATTATCTAGGCGCGAATCGGAAGCGGAGGTGACGGCGAAGGACATGTACAAAACGACGCTTGAATCGGTCCCGGGGAGGAAGAAATGCTATCCCGAGCTTTAAGCTCGAGTCATTTTAGTGTATTTGACACCAGGAAGGGATTGTTTTGCAGGTGTATAACATGCGATAAAGGTTCGTCTCAGATAGATGATCGTGCGTGCAACTGAGAACAATATCTCTTCTTCGTCTTACATTCATATACATCGTCATATACTGTATGTAATATTACATTCGTTATCATAATTAGTTATAGTCAGTAGCATAATTTATTTTTATACTTCAAGAAACTCTATGATATTTGAATCTATATCGCGTCCACTCATTGAATATCGCGTATGTCCATAAAGCAGATATGTAAAATGAGTGACAGACTGTATCAGGATATGCATATAGTACACTACCAACGTGTAAAACTTGTCAAAAATCTCAGATCAGTTGTCTTGTACGACAAATTACCACGTAATAATAAATTTGGTGAATCGGCAGTTACAAGCTGTGGATTATAAATTTCTTCTTATGCAAACATTATGTCGATCGAGACAATTCTTATTACATTAATTAATCTTTTTATAATCATTAAAGATTCATATTTTTTCACAAACAAAAGAGTTAATAAACATTCTAAATATAGACTAACAAGGCTTCCCTAGAAACGGTTAATTTTGCTATCAAACTACCGTAACGACTCAAGAATCCCCGTTACCAATTTCCCTTTCAACAGGCCAGGAACCAAATGGCCGCCGACCGATCGTCGATGTTTGCAACGCGTATCGTTAACGCGTTATGCACCCGTTTCGCCGTGGCGAGTTCCACGCAAGCTCGCTGAAGCCGTTTATTATCGGCACGGATCGCGGATCGTCGGTCTCGTCGACTGGAGAGCAGAACGCAGGAACCGCTAATGGAATCATTGGAGCGGAGACTGGAGATCGGTGGAATTAGGAGCAAAATGCATCGAGAACGCACGATTCGCAGCCCTAGGATTTGAATTCTTCCTCGCACCGGTCATAATCTCGCGTATTTATATTGATCGCCACGAATAAAATTCTTACATTATGTCCTGGCATTCCCACGTGTGCACGCGCGATCACTTGTTCCGCGAGGAGACGGAGGAAAAGAGAGAAAGAGAAGGCGAGAGGTGATTTTTGTCATTGCTCGCTCGCAACGAGTTTCTTCCTTCCTTTTTCTTACGGAGAAATGGGGACAGAGAGTTTTTTGTTGATTCTTACGGTGCTTCGTATTTGTGAACAACGATTATGGATTGAAAGAAATGATTCTACTTCTTTCAGTTATATAGGTCTTTTTATTATTTATTATTATTTATTATACTATATAGAAAATATCTACTAATAGGTATATGATATAACAATTTCATTAGAATATGCAACTTAAAATCCACAAACTATAGTAAAGCTTTATACCTTATAGACGTTTCAAGATTTTTTAGCGGAAGTAAATTTTGAAGAACTTTCCACTAAAATCTTCGTCTTAAATAAAGAACTAGAAAGTCAAGTTAAATTATCAAATTAATATTATCTCTAATGCCTCTTTTCGTTTCAGAATTCCTATGTTGCACATAAAAATACAACTTCATCGTCATTATCATCGACAAATTATTCCATTTATTACTGCTATCACAAAACTGACTCCCCATTCAATTCTACTGGAAGAAACCGGAGTAAAATCGTCTCGACGCGAGGGAATTCCCACAAGAGAGCAAAGCCATCGAAAGGCAAGGGTTAAAAGCGGAGTCGTCGAGTCGCGGAGTTCTCACCCCGTGAAGAAGGCGCGTCCTTGCGTTTACCACGGTCAGCCGGAGGACTGGTGCGTGTCCCAGGGCAATTCACCGGCGAGATTCGCGATTCGCTCAGGGATTTAATGTGGAAGGAAGCGGGCATAGTAGTATCTGCGGTCTGTGATACACCGACGCGCCTCCCGACGATGGTTTCCCCCCTCGATAGAAAATCATATGCGTTTGTATATGTGTGTACCCTCTCTCGGTCTCGTTCATGTTTCTGGGAGCGAGCGTACGTGTTCGAGTGTACGTTCTGCTTTCTGCCTACCCGCGCTACGTATCGGGTGATCTGTATGCGTATAATAATTCACAGCGATATGCACATGGTTGCGCGTGGGAAAACGTTATACGCATGTGTCGAATCGTGGATTGCTCCTCTTCACCCGTGCGGACTCGCGATCCTTCATGTTGGACTATGTACGTTTATCGACTGTGGGATGTTTTGTTCGAGGAAGTATTGTTGTGGAAATCGAGTTTTTTACGTAGAAAAATTCGTATATATTTCTGAATGTGTATCTCTTTCTTCGTATAAGTGTAATTTGTTTAGATCGATGGACTGATTGATTGTTTCCTGAAGCAATTTGAAGAAGTTTGGCCGTTGTTACAGTTTAACGCGATCGTTAAGTTTGTAAAGTAAATTGCAGTTTGTTTGGAGTTTTTTAAGTGGAAGAATTCTTATACTTCGAGAAGCAATTCTTCTTCTTCTGTGTAGATCGAAGAGATTAAGATGTCTATAGTTTGTTGATCTAGTTGGACATATTTTGAAGCAGTTTGATGTCATTGCGAGACGTAGTATAGAGATATAAGATATAAAGACGTGGCAGTAAAAGGTGATTTTCAATGTGTAAATATTAAGATTGGATAGACTTTTACTTCGAATAGAAAAATCGAGCTCAAAAGCGACAACAGTAAGGAATATTTTCAGCAGTAAGAAATATCTCTAACAGTAAGCCAGAGGCCGAAAACGTAGAAAAGGGAGCACGACGTTGGCGATGGCTAATTGTGAACAGGGGAAAACAAGAGAAGGCAAGCGCGCATGAAACTCGCTCGTTTCGCCGACAAATAAACGTACATTAGCTGTTATCGCAGCGACGTCCAGCACATAAGCAATAACAATTAGGAGGTATCGCTAATTTTATGCGCGAGCCATCGCTCATGTCCGCGATGAGTAATAAATACGCGCGGGTAGTTGAGTCGCCGTTACAAGAACTAGTCCGTGCTTTCTCATTAAACCACAGCCGCGAAACTGTGTCCCTTATGGCTATCTTGCATGTTCCTGAACGCGCAGAAACCCTAACGAGGACTTTGTTCTTCCTGAAATGTGTTGTTCAACACCGTTCACCGTCACGGGGGTTACACTGCGAACGACATCGTATCTTTCGCGGTCAGGCCACTGTCGGAAATATCCAACCTGTGTATATGCGTCTAGGATTAATTTCTTTTCCTCTTTTCTTTTATCTTTTAATTAGAAAATGGAACTAGAACGAACACAGGTGGAAGTTTCATTTAATTTCATTGTAATAGATTCTAATAAATGTGTTTTTCAAGGAGTTAAAGAAATATTCAAATATTCCCTGTAGAACGTTGGTTAGAGCAGATTATCTATCGAATTTGTGTTTCGTTTTTGTTTGCTGAGTTTCTACAGACATGTAGAATTGAATTAAAATTTCTCTGTAAAAGATAAGAGATGCGATAGTTTAATCTATCGATTGGTAAATGGTAACTAACTGTTGGCGATCAGGGACAAAGTTGTATTATTATACAAAATGAGTTGAGTCATTATAGTCTTCAACCTTGTTTGTTTTTAGTTAGTATAATCTGCGACATTCTTACTTTTGTAACATTGGGACAAATAATTTTTAATTTGTATTTAAGTTAGACGGATAATACTTAACTCTTTATGTGTTCATTAAAATGGTCAGAAGCTGAGTATAACGACTCAAAATCGATGTTTCCCTTATGATAACATTAAATGACGTTGGTTCTACCGACAACTTTGGTGAGTTTCAATTCAATGAATAACTTCACGCAATGACTTCTTTTCCTTGCGTCATTTAATTAGATGCAACGGTTCATAGCTCACGCGTGAAATTTAACGATACCGAAAATTACCGCATCGAATGCGAAAGACGGACGGAATCCAAGTAACTAAGCCCTGCCGACAAAGGTTTGCAAATGCAGTTCCATGGAATTTTTCCGCTCGTATTCCACGTTGCATTAACCACGCTTTCGATCGTATCGATGAACATAGGTTTGCCGCGTTTGCTGGAAAAACTCGAACGATAGAAACGGTGATTTTCATTTTCGCGGATCCGTAAAAGCGCCGGAAATTATTTTAGGAAGAGAAAAGAGAACGACAATGTGTCTCGATTCGATTCGTTCAACGAGACCCTTGATCGTCGTCGTTCAACGTCTCCACGATCCTCGTAATCGTTTCCGACATGTTCCGCCATTTATCTCCAATGGTGGCACCATTTGCAAAACGAAAGTTAATCGCTTGTTTCCAGCAAAAGAAGAAAAAAGGAGAAGACGAATTAACCACGCTCTGCCATGGGTAAGTTAGCATGAACAGATACACGATATAACTCAGTCCAGAAAGCAATTACCTTGCATAAGCAGGCAAATCGTGTTATTTCATCGCACTCGTTCCCGTCTTTTGTTGTTTTACGCGAAAGTCGAGCTGGCGATCTTCCTCTGTTTAATTCATCCATTTTTCCGCGATTTTTCCTCTCTCGTGTTAGGTGTTAATAGCATGATTAAGGCTTCCAACGTTCTTGACACGTAGCTAGATAAAACTCGAGCACGAGATAGGATAATACTCTATGTATTATCACTTTGAAAGAAAGATAAGCTGACAAATTTGCTATAACGTTTCCTAGATATTATACACAGAACAAAATGAATGATCTATCGAAATGTATCGATAATAATGTTGTATTTAACCTTGTCATCTTTTTGCATTTGAAGGGAACGATTTATTCAAATGTAGCTGTATTAAAAGGTTAACAACATATGTCCACGATTCATACAACTGGGATTCGATCGTGGCAACATGGAGGAACAAAGGTGGAAGACGGTAATTTCATTCCTCGAAGGAGAACGGGAAGCAGGTCCGCGGCGATTACCACTGGGGATACCGTGTTCCTGTCATCGACGGATCGAGATCTGTTATCTGATGTTGATTACGCTTGCGCGCGCACCTGTGTACACAAACACGGGCTCACATCACGCCACACGTTAGTGCACAATGCATAATAACAAGGAGGCATCGTATCTCAGCTCGACTGTAACAAATATACTTTAACGCGTACATAGGTATACGTGTTACGAAGCATTCGACCGGCTATATTACGCATAAATACCGCGTACCAAGTTCCGGCCTAAGGGAAGCTCTCCTGTAAGGAATCAACCACGCGATCCCTGGCATCTCTGATTGATAATTAAACGCATGATATCCGACCGCCGTTTTATCGAGTTTACTATTCGCGTCTTCCTCGAGAATTCATCGTTCGGGATAATTAGTTGTTAAAATAGCATTTCGAGCACAGAGCTCGAAGCTGAAATTCCGATTCAAATTGTAAAAGCGTTGGAACTCTTCAAGTTCTAATTTAATCGGTTAAATCGTTATTTACACTCATGTACGTAAAGAAGATTTGGTAATTTTTAACATAAACTTTTATAAAACGGGTGTAAATTTCGTTCGAAAAATTCAGCCTTGAAGATTGAATATCAGAGCTTTGAAGATTCAAGTTTATGCGCGCGCTATCATACTTACATGACCTGCGCTATCATACTTTATCGCAACATGGTTTATCGAGATTTCAATGGGAGCAGAGGGGTGCGTGGAGGGGATAGAATGAATGAAACATCGATGCAATTGAGTGGGAAGGGAAAATTCTGGTCTTCAGCGATTGGAGAACGCATGAATGAAAGTCGGTAATAGGAACGTCGATGGGAGATCTCGTAGGTGTGAAATAGAGTGGAGTAATGTTTTAAGCAGAGAAAAAAGAATGAGGATTTGGGTTAAAGTTCAAGTAACTTGACTTGTATAAAGATAAACTTGAAATCGTTTCACTTGACACTAAGTTTGTACATATTCGTAGTAGCCAATGAAATCATTTACATTCGACCAATATGGGAAAAATAGCAAAACTAAATAACGTTATATTGTGTTATCTACAGACTTAAATTCAAAGAACTTGGTTAGTCTGAACGAGGCTTTAGATTTCAGTTGGAAATTTCGTGAAGACCACACCGTAGGATTAGAACGGAGGAAGAGTGACGCAATCCGTTAGGATTCACGAGCGCAGCCTAGCCTAATTAATATTTGCAGTTAAATCTGCGATCTAGATCTGAACGAACCGCTAGCTATCCAGCCAGCCAGGGTGTACCGGCTCCCTGATTCCGTTGTCCGACGTCAGGCTCTTTTCCTCGTCGGAGCATCCGAAGAGATAGCGTTCGTGTGAGTGTTCACTGACCTGACGAGAACCGGGCTGCTCACGATTACGAAACAATGTGCCGCGTAAATCTTCCGGAAGAGCATGCCAGCCAGCCGGAAGCGGCTGGGAAAAGTCTTAAATAATCTGGATCTGATTTCAACTCGACTCCCTTGACCCCGTCCTTTTTCACGGATCGAGGGACAATTTCGTCGTTGATCGATCCATTTTCAGACTAGCGTAATTATCACGTTCACTGCGATATCAATGGCCCTCATTTTTCGTCGTGTTAAGATAGTTTGTATATGTAGGTCTCTCTCAAGTCTTTAGATATAATATCTACTTGTAATAGAATGTTGAAAACGGATGATGTTAAGTACCATTAATGCTAGCGTTTTTATAGGCCTGCTTATCAAAGCTTTTCTGCGTGCATAATAAACTTATCGATGTATCGTGCTGTGATGTTACACGCGTCCGTAGTTGTTTGTACGGATTTACAACGTCGTAAAAAGATCCAAAACGAGTTACTTAAGACCTGTCGTTCTAACGAATCGTGGCAAATGGTGCCAAAACTACTTTATGCCTCTCATGCCGGCTACCCGAAAACCATATCCTCTTTTATAAAATACATTTCTATGACACTTTTAAACGTACTAAATCTCTAATGACAGTTATAGAATTCGTTTCTCAATGCTATGCTCAGATGACATCCGCCATATTCGAGTGACTCATTGTCAAAAAGCCATCCGGCTAAATCCGTTTTTTTTTTTTTTTTAATTTCTCGATTTTAGCATTCTAGTGGGGATTTTTATAATATAGAACAATTAAGTTGATAGCTCGTTTATTTTATATATAAACAGTTGTCAGCATAAATGGTTTGAAACTGAATAATTAATCTTGTTGGAATTCGACAGTTTAGCTTCTCTACATCTCATTTAGTTTACCTATCGTCTTTCAAGCTTGCCCTAAAAACAGTCGTCAGTTGGAATCATAAATGGGTTCGAGTACGTTCGTTTCGGTAGCAGTAAACAAATTATTCCGGTGTTCGCGTAGTAAAACGCGTTGTAACGATGATGCCGGAACATCAACCCTTATCAGAGGGTCTCGTTACAGGAGGCGATGGCGTGGCGGCATACAAGGACATCGTCCTCGGAACGACGGGGCTCTCGTAGCCGGCATCCAGGTCGATTTGTTGAAAATAGTCGTGTGCGCACGATACGCGCCGCGTTATATATTGCCGGTGGTATGTCGCATAGCCAGGATTGGAGCTCGCCGGTTACAAGCGGCATCGCGCTGTACCCGCTGCGCTAGCAGCACGTCAGTGTGCCGCCACGAAATACGGCACACTCATGCAGCGCTTCTCAAACTTTCGTTTTTGCCATGATATTTGTATCTAATTCGATATCGACGACTCGATCACTGTAGCTGTTTATGGAAATTCATATTTTTCATAGATTCGTTCAGAGAAATAAAATCTCAATGGAGACTCGTCTCTTCTTTTAATTATTGTAACAGAGACTGTACTTTGTATATTTTGTATATTCTTGCACATTATGTATCTATTCTATATATTTGTGTATTTTTTAACTTCCCATAAATTCATAAATATTCGCACTCCACTAACGACTAACAGAAACATCGAATACAATACGATCCTTGTTGCAAGATTAGAACTACAGTTATAAGATGGTAACAATCCCAATTTCGATCTTCATCCCTTAAAAACTGAAACCAATCGTAACGTCAAATTTGATAAGACTTTTCAACAAGGAATAACCAAAGCTCGTATTTTATTCGCTTACCAAAATCTCATACTCGTTGCCTAAATTTGAGTGCTATATCCGCTACTATCGTTTCCATCGTAATCATAATCACTGTGACAGTTTGAAGAACATATTCCCTGTCCATCTAAAAGGATCGGAAAGAGATGGAAGGGCCAGGTTTGAGTATCACTGGACGATTGGGACCGCATTCCCGGCTGGAAACCGCAGCAACGTTTGAAGACTGCATTTGGAGCGGCCACGTAATGCAAAGAGATAACCTATATGAAGAGCTGTCGGCCCGGCTGGCGGCAGTTATGCCGAATAAAATCGCTGATTTGTTGAACTGCCACCGATTCCGATTCTCTTGCGCGGCATGATGACCAACATTCCGTGGCGCGTTTATAGGCCTTCCACCGTCGATCACCGATCGCTCGAGCATCGGCCAAGCCGATTCCCGACGGTCCTTAAAGGACGGCGAAAGTTTCGCACCGGCGACGGGAAAACGTGCGGCTGCACTTTATAGGATACTTAATAAGGGGCCTTATCGGCCGGCGGTGAAGTTAGATACACAGGGAACGAGGTATCCACGTCGATATTGGTCGAGATATATCGTGTATTAGCCTGGCTGTTTAACCTCTCTCGAGTGCTGTCTTCGACTGTTACGCGACGAACGTTCGCGGAATACCGATCCGAATAGAAAGTGCTGAAGTAACCATGGCTTCTCTTTATTTCTTCAGGAGTTTTTTTATTTTTCTTTCGTCATCAACCAAAGAGTCCTTACTGTCGGCGTTTGATCGCCGTGTCATTGATCGTCAATCGTCGTGTCAGCTTCTTCGTATGTACGCACTTGTGGTGATAAAGAGCTAGGCAGTGTATAGTAACGTGACCTAACGCGATCCTTCTTACTTATCTGCATGTTTTGTATCTTTTTCTTTCCTTTTCTTCCTTATGGCTGTTAATTTTGCCGTTTGATCGTTTTAAACTTCCACGCGTACTTGGCGGTGACAGGCAACAAGGAATCATCGCATTGTGACTCGATCTAAGAGGGGAGATCCATTTAGGGGCAAACGAACGGTGTCGGTCGCTACGGATCGTAAAACTATCGTGTCGTAAAAAGACATTTTAGGATGGAATTTTGATGGAGAGATCAACGTGGCACCGGATGGAATGACACATGCCACGGACTTACTATTTTTCGACATTCGATACTAAGAATACTGTCCCTGTTTGGACAATTTAGGTATAACGAAACAAACTTTACTAATCATATCGAGAAAATTATTTTTTTCAATTTCTATCCTTGTCTTAATTGCAATCTATCTTATCAGGGATTTTCTTCAAATTTCTCATTAATCAACGCTTCGATAACTGATCGTTTCGTTAATCGATATTCCAATAATCGAGATGCTACCATAAGTGTAATCACTTTACTGGCTATTATCAAATCATCCAGTCGCATACGTCTTATTCTAATAGAAAATAGAAAACAGAAAACCTGAGGTTGATAGAAGCAGAGGGCGACCCGGGGATTTTATAACGGTTCGACTGATGTACAGTCGTTCCTCATCGCGATAGTTCCGTGGAACTAGCCGGAGCTGCGACACGAGTGAAAAAGCTGGGTCGCGTGTGCTTTCATAGAAATGAGAAAAACGGGAAGGCAACAGATTCTCGGAGGATCGTAGATGAACGACGACGATAAAGGGGGGGAAACGAACCGCGCGACGCGTTACGACCATAGATTATCGTAATCGAGAAACGTTACGCTACGTTGTGCAACAAACAACTGAGGAGAGAAGGTGTTTCTCGGTGAAACTACGAAACAACGTTTATTCGTCGGGATCGCTGGCTTCGTTCGCGCGTGATACAGTCAGAATCAGATATACGATCCCATAAAATGACGCAAATGAACGTATAACGTAGCAGCGGGTAATTTATGCGGCAAAATCCGTCGCGTTGGATTTTGCTCTGCTCGTAGCATTCGGAAATGAAACTTTATGTCGACGCTTGGAATATACACATTGAAAGCCTGTTGACGTTAAGTTGAAACTGTTTCGTGGATACTTCGCCTCTATAAAATCTACTCTTTTTGGGCCGTTCCCCGTTGATGTTAAATACTTTGGGAATATTAGATATTTCTAAAAGAAACTGAAACAAATATAAGTATGAGAAGTTGCAAGATCTCAGTATGGTATTCTATATATCAAAGTATAAATACTCTATTTATGTTCTACTTTGCTTACTTGATAATTTCGATATCCCCAATATTTGATGGATATAAAATAATGAATGCTGATAAAGTAGAAAAATAATTAAAGTTAGGCGAAAAATAAGCGGAAAACGTGTGTAACGATATGTATATCCTAGACTCTTTAATTACAATGTTCCAGGGTTAAGACTTTCTCCCATCGTTATCGATTAAATTAATACATTCACGAAACCTAATTAGTCACTAAAATTCCACTGTCTCACGGAACACCTTCCTCACGCCGATTGCTAAAAAGAAACACCTTTCACACATTATAGAAGCGAAACAACTCCTCGTAAAACCTCCCCATCTGAGACACAAGTGAGCGTTATACAATTCTCGGTCCATGCGATTTATTCGTGGCGATGATCACAAAGCTCCCATCGTTACATCTAGAACGATTTTTTACTGCCCTAACAAGAATTGCTATTCGAAAAGAATCGAGAAAATATTCGTAAGTATGTGAACGATCTTTACGAGGTGGATCAATTGATCTTACATTTACTTCGAGGAAATGCATACACTTCCTTTTGGAAGATACGAATCCACAAGTTCTTCAGGTTGAAGGGGAATGAAAAATGCTTGAGGACACGTAGCGCGGCATTGTGTCGCCAGTAACGTGAAACCTTACGAAGCTTATGCTCGCGAGCATAACACGGAGAGTCCTTCGCGTGTAACGCATGGCACGAGTCTCGGGAACGAGCGTGATAAACATGTCAGCGTGACTGGACCCCCTGTAGAGGGCCAGAGAAGAGAACCAAGCGAGTTTGATGCCCCGTTTTACCTGTTCCCTCGAGCTACCCCGCGGACCAGGCGATATCGGACTTACTTTCCAGAGAATTTTCGCTCTCTTCTTAACCGGACTGTTTGCCGAATCCTTTTTTACACCTGTCCGCTCGCTCGTTCACACAGGCTTCGTTTTCACGGTAGATATGCGTGTAGTTAGTTTGAATGGTCGTTTTTGGCTTTTATTGAGAGACACTGAGTCTTTGGAGTTTTTGATAATTTTCTCTAGATTTTTATCGTAAAAGTGGGAATTTTGGATGGATAATAACTGACAAGGATCGAGCGAACGATCACGCTCAAGTACCGTTAGTGAGTGAATACAGTGTATAGGTTGTGATCTTTAGAATTCTGAAAAACTTTTTAGAAATTTTTATTGAGGAGTGAGAATTCACATGGTAGAACCCCTTCTTTACTATCCCTTTCTTTATGAATATTTGATGATATATTCTTGAGATAATCGTGTGCGTCATAGTGTTTTGACTTCGGTATTTGTCATGGAAGAGTTAATTGTTGTGAAGAGGAGGGCTGACGGGTCGAAGGACGACAGATGGTAACCGTGTCAGTTGTTGCGCCATATTCGCCAAAAATCACCGAATCATTTCCGGCGTCGAGGCGGCTAAAATATCCGACACTCGTCTCGCCTATCATTCTTTCCCAAGTTAACGACTTTAATCGGTCGTTGAAGAGCAGTCAGGCGCCTGGACCTCTCGTAAATTGCAGCTCAGCCGCATTGCGACGGTAACATTTGATCAAGAGCAATTTCAATTGCGCTGGATGAAGTAGTTCCGTCGGCTGAATGCATTTGGTATCAGTCATCAATAATGTAACTGATTTGGAAATACTGTGAATGTTAATAATAATTCATATATAATATAATTATTTACAAAAATCACGTATGATATTTATACAAATTTTCTATAGTTCATCCAAATATTTTTGTGTGCCATTATATCTCCTATACGAGGCATCGAAAATAATAAAAATAGTAAAATTATATAACAATGGTATATAGAGGCTACCATGATTTAAATAGTAGAATTTCGTAACACGATGACGCTCGATTCATTCTAGCTACCATTTTCTCTCTTTCTCTTCGGTTTTAAGCGCCACGTCGCAAGATAGATGCTTCCGGGAAACGGAGTAGAGTCAGAATTCAGTCAAAGCACGACTATCTGTATGGTCCAGATGTTCGAGAGTCTTTCAGTCAATGGCCCGTAAACCGGGAGACGACGGAGATAAGCCTTAACAGTGATTCGCTTCCGAGATAACCACTGCTCGCTTCTAATCCCTCGTGAATACCGAGTTAATATTGCTATCTTCATGGATCCATCGTAAATTCTGCAAATGAAAGGGCTCGAATTATTGTTGCGTCTTAGCAACATTGTAATAATTTCATTCTAATATCATTCATGATTTAATATATAGTGGCTCGCGGAAATATTTAAATATTTGCAAAAATCTTTTATATTCCACGTACAATACATCATTTTAACGACCATATTACGTGTGTTATAGGAGACATTTAAAAATTTCATTAGCTTTATCGATCCATTATTGTTCTTCGATGTAAGAGTTTAAATAATAATTATCGCGATTCAACATGACTGCGCTTGCAAATTCCTTTCTAATATCACGAATTTCAAAATATATATGGAATTTTGTTCGATTATCTCTCCTTTCTGCTCTGTTTCGCGAATCTTAACATTTGTTGAATATTAATCGTTACGTTGAAACGTCCGGACGAACGTAGAAATTCTAATGAAAAATGATATTTGCATCGTATGAAAAAGCGTAACGACCGATCTCATTAAATATTGTTTTTGTTATTACGAAGTTGTTTCTCAGTCCCTGGACGCACCTCGGCTGCGGATCGGCCATTTTTCAACGGCAGAACTCATTTCGTGCTTATGCACGTAAAATGGAATTAAAACCGTAACAGATCGTAGAATATTAATTGTAAAATATCACGTATACGTATATATTGTCAGTTTATGCGTGATATCGTGGCAGAATTTGAAGTAAATTTAATTAAATTCTAGTTGCCGTGGTAATAGCACGTTTTCAACGAAAATGTCATCGATCGACTAGCCTTTCACGCCGCAAAGAGAAAAGGGAAAATCGTTTTTTACCTGAAAGAACGAATCGTTAGATTGGTACATTTTGCGGCTTGTAGAAGCTGGCAAGTCGAAAGGCAAAGGATAATTTGATGTTTACTCGGTCATTGTCTCCATTACCGTGATTCGAGTAGAGCTTGTCGAACAAGGCGTCATGGCCTAAGAAAATATTTAGACGGCGCCTGACCCGACCACGATTCGGCCTACTAATTTCTGCCGTGAAAAAGAAAGGTGCCAAGTGGATGACGATGCAGACCCGATTCACGGAAAAATTCTCCGTTTCCCACCTGTTTTTCTAAGATCTCAAGGTAAATTGCGACAAGGCATCATCTTTGTTGATCTTCGAAAGCTCATTTTGCAGTTTCCATTTACTTTGTCGCCTTGGTGTAGTACTGTTGGTACTTCAGTTGTCTGGATTCGTCACGGAATCACAGGAATTAGAGGGAAACTAATTTTTAAAGAAATTTCATTTATCAAATTTGTCAAGAATCGAGTGTATTTGGAACGATAAAGAGAGAAAATGGTTGCTCGGGAATTGTTGTACGAGAATAACGTTGATTAAGGATCAGAATAAGAATATTGACTCTATTTCCCAAAAAGAAATTTCGTTTACGAAATTCGTCATAAGTGTGTCCAAAATAAAATGAGAAAACGAACACGATGTCGCCGCGATAACCTCGGATTTTTTACCACTTTTCAAGGATCCGAATCCACGCCGGTCCATCGTGCTTTCTCCACGCTTAATTTACTGGATCGTAAACTTCGCGGAGCGAAGAAACGCGGTGTACGTACACGAGGAGCATGGCTTCCCTCGTTCGGAGATTTTTCGAAAGGCAAAAAAGTAACCCAATGCCTATCACACTGACACAATTTTCTCATCGTTCAGAGGCACACCGGCACCACGCACACGACATCGCGACGCGTGAGTTATTTACTGCGCGTAAATGAAGATATATCGTAGGGAAATCCTTTTTAACGACCGTCTTTCTTCTGGCTGTTTTGACTCCCCTGAAAACCATTAAACACCGTACGCGCGCGATGGTTCCACGAGGATGCGGTACACAAGGTCCACGTGGATGAAATTGTCAGTGGCGATTTAAATCCTATAGCTGCGTGACTCAATTTTACAATCAAGACTTGATTAGTGACCAAGCTTGCATGAGGCGCCATTGATGATGGATGTCGCCATTGTGATTGTCATCGTCTCGCAACTTTAATAATTAAGTAAAAAAGAAAGGAATTTGAAAACAAAGTTGTTTATCGACAAATAAAAAGTTTAAACGTGAACAATGTTTAAGCTATATCCTTTTTACAAAGAAATAAAAGGAAAGTTAAAATAAAACAAAGTTATAGTTTATCATTTAATTCTTTATGATTTGCATTATACCATTCACATCTTTTATTGGTACAATTTTATTCTAGATACTTCGAGACTGTTCAAATAATTTGTACGCTAAGAGTAAACATTTTTTAGGGCAACATTTATATATAAAAATCTAGGAACTGTATAATAATTAATATCAGGTCCCAATCATATTTGTTTCATGGCAACATTTTTATGAAGTATATAGTACTTTAAACTATTCTCAATATACAAAGGATTAACATCGCGAAACTTCATTCATTGTTGAAAGAAAGGGAACAAGAAAGAGAAGAAAATGAGAAGTGTAAAACATTCAATTATCCTGTTACAAATCAACGAGCACTTGTCACACGGGACGCGTTCCCCGATGTAATAAAAGCAACGGCGCGGAACAACACGGTCTAAAACGACCGCGAGGAATCACGGCCACCACTCTGGTCAGAAGCGTTCCAAGATCGAGTTCCAATCGTCCCCGTATCAATGGTACAAAACCACGTTGAGAGGGAGAGACGTGACTCCCGCTTCCCTCTCGATCGATCATATCGAGTCGGTCGACAACGAAGAATTTCCGTGGTATCACCGGCTGGCCGACTGTTAGCGAAGATCTCCAAAGGGCCGCCGAAAGGAGAGATGATCAGGACAAGCCGTCGTCGCAGCTGTGCTCGCGATGCAGTCGCATAATTTATAGCATCGGCTGGCCCGTGATGCCACAGAGAAACGCGCGTATACACGAAAAACACACAGCCATGATCACGTATATAAACGACGTATACAGAGTGTTCTAAAAAGTTGGGGTCTTTGGAGGAACAACGCTGATCAAAATAAATAAAAGAGTCTTAACAAACATGGATACAAATATCATTATCTTCGGAGTTATAAGACGTTTCCACAAGTGAAGCATTATTAGATCGTTCCATACGACAAAACATTAATTGCACGCAGTTGTTTTCAAAATCTCGTAGTAATTTTTTCTTGAAATAATTTTCAAATACTTTGGTATACTTTTTCAACGATTATCGTAATTTCTTCATTTACAGATCTCATTAAAATAATTATGCATTAAGTAATTGCTTAGTTGGTATATGAAATATCCTGTCCCCCCCTCAAATTCTAAATTTATGTTTCTTAAACTCCTCATTGCTATGTTTGACCTAACGACTTACTCGATAAGGACACAGGTAGCTCATAGGTGAAAATTATAGTCTTATAACTCCGAACCTAGTGACATTTATACCCACGTTCATTAAGACTTTTTTGCTGATTTGTACAAACTAAATGCTACCAGTTGATGCCACTAAATGCTCCCTCAAGTTTGAGTCCAACTTTTTGAAATAACCTGTATGAACACGCACGTGTTTCACAGAGGGAGAGAGAAGAGAGAACGTGGTGTTCCTCTGTGTGTGCCGATGAGACACGAAGAAACAGAGAGACGAGAAAGAGAATGGACGAGAAAACGGAGAGAGGGAGGGAAAGGGGAGAAAGAGAGGAACATTAAGATACCGACACTAGCTGGCAGCAGTGATGGGGGAAAGGCGCGGCCTTTCGAAGAGAGGGACACGAGGGACAAGCATTCTTTATGTGTCTTATCGGCCTTATCAAACGGCCGGTAGTGATGTGACTCTGGCCTACTCCCTCCCTCGCCGTGCTCCCAGGCATATTCCTTTCCCCTTTCGCCCCGTTGCTCGTTCCGTCGACCGTGTTATTTACGAGCATCACCGACGAGAAGGGCACGGGGGGTCTGGACCAGCCGGGAAACCATCGTTTTCTTTTTTCCTCTTCTCAGGTCTAGCTAGATCGGTTCGAACAACTTGATCATCTTTCTGAGTCTTTTGATTAATCGACTTCAATTTTTATATACGATATATCGTGGATATTAAAATTGCCGTATAGTTTAGAGGGTTGATAAGAGTCGTTTCACATCACGTAATAGGAATTTAGTACTTGCTAAAATTCTATAAGTGCTTGTCTCGGATCGATATTGACAGAAAGAAGAGGTTTTTACTGCTACAACACTAGAAACCAACAATTTACCAAACAATGGCTACTTTATTGAAATTCAATCTCCTTTAGACGCTCGTTTCGCGGTTCATGGGCCATCAAGACGAGCACGGGTCTCGCTGTTCGTCGTCCGAAAAAGGCACCTCCGCTTCATTCCTCCCGTAGAAACACGATCCATAAATCAACGGGGAGAGAGTGCGTATCGGTGTCCGGACAACGCGGTTTATTCGCCGCGGGTCTAGATTATTTATCACTTTTGCATCGATGCAGCCCTCTCTGGCACGTCACCGTTAATGCAACCGTCCATACGTTTACATTGTCGAGAGTGTGGCAAAAGCGTCGTCACTCCTACGTGACGTTGTATGTATGTACCTATACTATCAGGAGAAGAGAAGAAGAAAAGACGAGAAGAGTCGCGACCTAACCCTCTTCACTCTCGAGGGGCTGTAGCCGAAGCTGGCATCTGATTGATATACGGACTGTTAAGTGTTTGCAATAACCGACGTTTATATCCACCTCTAATACATCCAGCCATAAATAACCGGCCACTTCGAAGCCTGCACGCGGCACGAACCCGCGACCATCTCTGTCCAGGAGGCTGAAAAGGGAACGAGCTGATTCGCGAGCTGCCTCGAGGTGAGACGTTGACCAGAAGTCCGCTTTTTGGAGGTATGACGGTGTTTGAGATGTCGATAACCTATCCTGAATTTCGACTGCTAACTGCGAGTTTCGATACATAATTTTTGATTTTTCCTTAGAAATCTGCCATTATCGCCAAAAAGAAGAATTCTCTTTAATAAGATTACGAGTATCGCTAGTATTATCAAAATCATCGTCATAAATCTTCTACAAGATAAGAACATACCCGATACATCAGTTTTCCATTTCAATATCCACGAACTTCTATTAAGCCAAGAAGAAGAACTCTGTCGAGGAAGATACTGATCAAAATCATCGCCATAAATCTTCCACCAAACAAGAAGAAACTTCAAACAACTATTCTTCGTTTCAATATCCGCAAACAACCATTATATTCAAATACCAAAATGATAAAATAATTTAGAACAAGCAAATGGTAAACTAGCTGTCAAATCAGGAGCAATACAGTGAGCACATTTTGGTTACTTTGTGTGAAACCAGCCGCTTATCCATTACACGCTTGGTATGCCGTCACGCCCTTTTGTACCTTTCGTGTCATTTAATCCATCTCTAAGAGATCCTCTGCGGAGGGAACACCTGCAATTTTACGATCCAGGTGTCGTCCACGGCTTAAACTCTTCGAAATTTGCTAAATCCTGCCCCTTAAGCGCCCTCATCGACGCGTCGAATACGTCGTTTTGTCGCCGAAACAGCATTTCTCCGACATGGTACGACACAATGCCGCGTCATTAGCAACTAATAGACGGCGTTAAATAGGATTTAGGGAAAACGAACGACCATCCAAATATTCTTTCCTTACAATTTGTCATCTGTGACTTGTATCGTTTATTCGTGATTCTTCAGTTGCCCTTAAATGTTCCGAGAATGGAGGCAAATTGGGAATTTGCCCTTTAAATTCTCAGTATTATTTGATGGAAAATTTTCAGCTATATTCTAGATAAACCAAATATAAATTTCCTGTTCCTTTAAAGATCAAGTTTGCAGAGTGCAATTTATTTAATTTTTTTTTATATTTATAACAACATTAAGGTTTTGCAAATTGGTGGAAAATAGGGGAATGTTTAGAAAATATGGGCAAATTTTAGGTATATTCTAAACGAAGTATGAGCACTGTGTTCCTTGCACTTTCAAAAATCACAATTCCCAAGTACCAGCCCGAAATCGTCATCGGATTTTCCTAGAGCATTTTGACGTTTTATCAATCACGAGCTGCCAGAGCTGTCACTTTCATTAGGCCGCAAGTTGCACGGCTTTTTCTGGCTTGATGGATGAATTCTGGAAGTCTGTAACACGAGACCGTGGCTCGGGGGGTGGGAATACCGCGCGTCACTCCGCGCATGGGGGCTGATCGCGTTGTTTATGAGATTTTTATGGAGACGACACGCTCTACACGCACATATGTATGGAAAAACGTGCACCCTCCCGCGATAAACCGGATAATAAAATGTCGAGCAATCAGCAACCCCCGATTTTTTCCATCCTCCCTCTCTTTCTCTTTTTCTCTCGAGTATTCATAATTAGAGAATCGTGAATTTTCTTCCTCTCCCCCTCGAGAAAGATCCTCGATGATCGATCATTTTTCCTACAAACCTGTTGAATTCGTTCCAATCATATATGTGTTTTAGTATACCACAGTTAGATAGTTAGGTTGTTAATCGTTAGCCTTATCAGAGGTTTAGCTCGTTTTCTTAATTTATAGCTGCAAGAAATTAAGAGGGCGATAAAATAATTCCCAAGGATTAATTGTATAATAGCTTTTCGCGAATTGATCAATCGTATTAGATACACGCGATAGTATTTCATGTTTTAATTGAAGATTCTCGTACGTTTATGAACCGCTTTGATAGCATCGTGTCTGATACTCTTGGAGACCATTTGTAATTAGGAGCAATATTTATGACGTCTATTAAGAAACATGACTAGTCGAACATTTAAGATAGTATCTTATATTAAACGATTAAAGATTTATTAATATAGCTATTTTCTAATGGACGACAATTGTTTCTTTATATGGTACTTCGAACCATTATTTCAAGAAGTATTGATTGAAAAATAATGTATTGCTCCTAACGATGCTATTTCATTTTATATCAAACATTGCCATTTTTATTATTTTCACATGATAATGATCCCTCATATTTCTATTCTCTCCCATGGCAAATTGCTATTCCTTTTTCTTTTTTTTTGGGAAGAAGTAAGAGAAATGGCGTAATCAGGGTAATAGGTGACTAGTATGCTTTAGAAGCGGTTCCCACAATAAAAGGCACACGTGAGCTCGTTGTGGGGTATGGGACGTAGCTTTTTTTTACGGGGTATCCCTTACACGTCGGATCGACTCTCGTCAACGTCTCGTATTGCTTGGCACGGAGGATTAAACCGTCAAGCTGTTGAACGCGCGACTTCGAACAGACATGCTTCGTCAAATTTTCGACGTTACGTCCCCTTCATTTCATAAAAAGAGTTCGGGATTAGTATGATTAAACTCTCATACGAAGGATAATACAGGGATATACCGTCAATTAGCAGGATTAAATATTTTGTTTTGATAGTTTATCCGATGTTTCAACAAGAATATTACAATTATTTAAAGAATATATTTATTTAACCAAATTACGATGCCTACAAGAAAATCGTAGAATGACGTTACAGTTGCAAATTAAAAAATCTATGATCTATGATCAACCGATTACAAATAGCTATCTACCAAACTCCACTCCTACTATATATCGATGCAACAAGAATTAGGGCCAACAAAAAATTCTAGAACAGTTCTAGAGAACCAAATTCAAAACTCGTGATCGATGAATAAAAAGCGGTCGATTCCAAATGACTATTCTCCAGAGAGTCGGCATCTACAAAGACTGACAGGATCAGCGAAATACAATGAAAGACTAACAAAAAAGTACAACAACAGTTCTAAAGATTGAAATTTAAAAATGCGCATTTACCCACCAAATCCAAAGATTCAAGAAGGGAAATCTTTATAGCCCTCGAAAGCACGATTAACAAGGTAAAAAAGAAATCAATTCCAAATCACTATTCTCCAAAGTCCACTTCAACAAGGACTCGCAGGAAGCAGTCAAATAATCCCCCGTGCCGAATTTCAAAGCCTATAGGTACTCTCTCTCTCTCTCTCTCTCTCTCTCTCTCTCTCTCTCTCTCTCTCTCTATCTGACTATATAACATCGCGCAAGTGGAGACTCGAAAAATCTGACGTGTCCCGAATCTCGCTTAATTAATAGCCTTATAGGAGCGTGAGGGGCGCCGTGTTGCCCGAAGGACCCTCTGCGCGTTGCTCGCAGGACTGGTCTGCAAATGGGGGCACGTGCAGGCCACGTGTCGGTAAGAGGATATCCGTCCGTGCTACCCTAAGCGACCGCCTTCAAGGGAAAAAGACGGAACGAGGGGGCACTGGCTTCGTTCGTTCGCTGGTCTCAGGTGCTCTCTGCCTCCTTCTTCGTCTTCGGTTTGCGGCGTTCCTCTTCTTCAACGTGCGCGCACCGTGTAATCCCGGACAGGGGGAGAATGGGCCGAAAATAAAAGAAGGGAGCCACTCGTGTTGCCGCCGCTTCGATGCTCTCGCGCATGTACGCGGGACCGACGATCCTCCGTCGAGTCCGATTTTTACAGCTTGATTGATTTTTTGAGATGACCTGGCGATGCTTGGTTGATGATGGCTACGATGATTATAACAGAGTATTCGAGAGATTATAGCTGCGAACGGGTCGTTAGAACGAATTGTATTGCGGTTGATGTCCTGTTTCCAGCTTACGAGTGATTGCAATTAAAGGTAGTTGGTAATTTGGAAAAATTCGAGTGTTATTAATTAAATTTGTTCATAGTGTATTATAAGAGAAACACCGACAAATACAGGGTGTCGCAGGGTTTAACAGCTAAATTTTGTCAGTATATTCTACAGGCATAATCCAGGAAAAAATTTGATTCAAAGTTAATAGAAAGTTTTATTAAAAAGTTACGATAAAAATACAGCAGAAAACAATGAATGGTTCAGAAACTTCAAATCGATAATCATCGATGTTTAGAACGCTAAACTCCAACATCGTAAATTTACCAATGATTCCTCTGTTTGTTTATCTACACAGATTGAGCCTAACTCGGAAACTTCAACACGCCACGCACGCCTACAACTATTCAAATTTCATGTCCAGCGATTCAATATACCCAACCGACAACTGGAAAACCTCCAGGGAACAAAGGATACTTTCTACTTTTCAAAAACGGACTGACCACTTTGGAGAATCGACGAAAAATCCTGTAATCCTTGCGGTGTCCATTGATCAGCACGCGTTTCCCATCCACCTCTATGTTCATAGAACGACGTGGATTTCCGCCAAGGCACAATGACGGCGAAACATTTTTCAGCAGGCCTAGAAGAGACCGACGAACGAAGAAATAGGCCCTTCTTTCATTGTAACGTGGTTGTCGAACGTGCATGTGTAACCAGTCCGGTTTTGGTCATTCATCGTTCTCTGGTGACTCTGTGCTAGGCTTGGACGCGTGCTTGTGGGCGAGACACGATCCACGACAATGAGCACAATGAGCACGGGGTGGACCGTTTAGGGCTGCATCCCCTCGAGCTTTGTGAAAAACGACCGCCCCCGATCGAAATTGCCGCATTTCTCGGGCCTTGCTCTCCTTTATGATCTCTCTATCCTGGTGCACCCCGGGTCACCCTCTCTTGTGTCGTTTCCTTGTCGCCGACTGAGTCTCGTGCTGAGATCAGACGGTCTCGTTAGCGCGGTTTAACTCTCGTTTTCTGACCATTTGATCTCTGTTTGGCTTTCGTCTACAAACTGAAGTACATGAATAGATCAATAAGGTTATTAGGTAGTTTTAAGTTGTATTTGTAGAAATTGTAATTTGGCTTTGTGAAATTGGAAATGTTGTCAGTTTGTCGTGAAACACACAGAGAGGCCTGGTGTGTCTAACTTTTTGTAGGTAATTGTCTTCTTTCACTTCGTGGGTCAATTATATATATATATAAATATATAAAATGTATAATGCGTAAAAGGAGGGATTTTCTATACTACTCTTCGTTGATTTATGTATTAAAAATTTATTTCAATAAAAGCAATACTAACGACATACAACAATATGTACAATGTCCGGTGTACGCAAAGTTAAACATTCGAAATATTCTCCAGTAGAAATAAAAATTTGATGGAAAGAAATTCAAGGATGAAATTCTAGTTGTCCACGAACAATTGATTTGTAAATCTTTTATTCAGACATCAATTATTAATTTTTTTGGGCCACCGATATTCATCATGCAATCTCGCGTCTATTTCCAATTTCGTCTCTCCCGTCATTTCCTCTTAGAATTCGAAACAAGAATGCGAAAAGCGCGTCAGCGAACGACACAATGCTATTCGCTCTTGCGAGCACGCTTAGAATTGGAAAAAAGTCTGAGGGGCTGAAGGGGCTTGGTTTCAGCTCAGCCGCGGTCTTTGACTCTACTCGGTATATGCATATACCCAGAAGAAAATGTCGACGCGGCAGAAGAGGAAGCGGAAGGGTTGCGCGGCGTCGTCCGCCAGCTGGAAACGCGGATTCCGGGTCAAAGAGTGGAAAGCTTTCCTATTTCGTTCGCGTGCCAACGTTGCACGTTGTTTTCACTGAAAAATCCACTTTCACGAACGCGAGTTGAAGGAAACGCTTGGGCTGTTCGTTTCGAGCACTGCCTTTTCTTTCTCTTTTTTCATTTCTTTCTTGATCCCTCTTGCTTGCTTTTATTCTACGCGGGCTGTTCGCCTTTTCTTCAACGGCGGCCTCCCCGAGCACACGAACCTCTGTCCATGGAAACAGAAGTCGCGAAACGGATTTTCACGGCGAGAGATCGCGTTGCGCCTCGCTCGTTTCCCACCGATTATGCTACTCACGAGCTTTCGTGCTCGTTGAATATTTCGACGTGAATCACCGTCGAAACAGTTTTCTCTAACTCAGAGAACGAAAACAGACGTCACCACAAGCAAAAGTTGGTCAAGGTTCGCCGTTCGTCTTTGATTCTCTTCTGTTTCTACCTGCCGTTGCAACGAACAATGAAACGCGCGTATAATGTTGCACTGTTTTCGCGACTTTGCCTTTGAGACGTTTTTCTATGAAAGAGAACTGAATCGTGCGACATTTGCAAGGTTCCTTGTTATATTCTTTGAATATAGAAGCTTAATCCTGCGAATAGTGTCCCTGTACGAGTAAGTAACATCATGTTAAGTTCATGTTTCAATATTTATCAAAATCTTCTGTCCGGAAGATGATCATTATGCATACATACGTATGTAATAACCCAACAATGCTACAATTCTAATTATAAATTTGTATGTAAATACATAAATTTATAATGGACGTTATATGTTATGAATATTCTAAATTTGTATACCAACGACAGAATTAAAAAGAAGAACAAAGATTGAAGACCACGAAATATAGCGATCATTAAGATTTACCAGCCCCAACCTTCGTCATCCCTTCTTTTCCTAAACAAGTCGTTACAACGTTCATTGCAGAATATCAATAACACCATTACGTCTTAACATGAGCCACCATGGTGATCGGTCAATTTATTCGCAAGCGTAACAAATAAACCAGTAGGGGATTTCCCGGGACGCGTTCTAACGCTCCATAGAGACGTGGTATTGTGAACCTATCAATGAACGAACACAAATTTTAACAGTTCATCCGGTTACGTTGATCCCGAAGGTATAAGCGGTTTCACGGCACGACCCCCGAAATGCAAGGTTTCCTTGAGCTTCTATAGGGCTTTCATGGGTCTCGTCGAGTCCCACTCATGGGGGGTTCTCAACGGGCGGGGCCCCATTCTCCGCGGGGCGCCGCTCTTTATTGTACCGTCACTGCGTGTTTAGTACTCACGCGTCAAGTTAACAGCACCCCTCCCCTTCTCACCTTTCTTTCTTTTCTTTTGTCTCTTTCGTTTCTATATTTTTTCGACGATCTCTTTCCCTGTATTCCGCGTTTCAACTACCACGGCTTCTCTATTGCGATCAAGAATTTCTCAGAGCATTCCAATAATCGCCAACTGTTTCTTTATACTGTTAAGTATGGTCTCGGGTTTGTATGTTTTTGTTATATGTTACTTGGACTGATTGAGAAAGAGCCTGAGAAGGTTAAAGGGATTTTTACAAGATTTTTGTTATAGGGGTAGTTTAGAAGAGGGTTGGCTTCGGTTAATCAATCTAGTTCTTTGATATTGAGATTATGCGAGATTCTTGAAAGAGAAACAGATCAATGCTTTTAGTTCTAAGACATTTCTACATTTGCTTATCCTTTACCTATAATTTAATGACTAGTGTTTAATTTCTTAAAAATAACCATAAATTACACAGTAAATTTTAGAAGGTAGTACATGCAGTGTATTACTGTCGCCTGTTTTTCAATCTGTGAAGTTGAGTTGGTGAAAGCTAGGAATAGAAACGTGAATTTTCATGATTCACTGCTTTGCAAGACTTGATGGGTTGTTTAAAGAACACTTTTGTCTTAAGCTGAATGCTGACCACTCGTTTTTGTGAAAAGCGTCTCGTTAGTTGGTTCTATTAAAATTTAACAGACACCATTCTTCTGTAATTAAAGCTTAGAATTGATCGTTACAGTACAGATTCGTTTTACTACTTAAATAGCATATTGACATATCTATCATAACATGCAATCCTATAAATTCTGGCATATTTTAATTTCTCATTAGCGCGTTTACATCTTTATTCATAAGTAACGATAGAAATCAGAAGCAGTTAAATCTAACGAATAAGATAGATGTGGCAATAAATTATATTTTAATTCGTTGATTTTTGCTATGAAAAGAATATTTTTACAAAGGAGTGTTTTATTTTGGTGAAAGATTAATCTCAGTCCTCTGTGTCGTAGTTGTTCACATGAATAACGAAAATCGTTCATAAACTGCCACTGGATTAAGTTATAAATTGATCGTTTCGATTATGTTGATAGTTCTAGTGTTAAATGAACGATCCTAATAGCACGGTCATTCTCACGCAATTATGGAACAGTCAGACGACATGCCGGACGAACGGACCATCGGCGACGTATTCGCGAATTCCATCACTCGACGACGTTATCTGCGGCAACAGCAGCGGTTTCCGTCTACGTTGCAGACGAAACCGGTTCCTTTTTATGACGGAATATCGGACGGACGGTCGTCGTTCGGTTTCAGCTGGTCGCTCGTCCTGTCTCTTCTCTCTTTCTCTCTCTTTCTTTTCTCCTATCTGACCACGTCTGTGTTAGCCTGTTCCATCGCTGAAACCTGTCGTTTTTTCAGAGAGACGCAACACTGCGAACAGGAGGAAGGAGGCGTTGAGCTCGAGACGAAGGAAATACGATGAAAACCAAACGGTTTTTCTTGTACTTTTTCGTTTGAGGTTGACCCTCTCCGAAGAATCCGGGTTAAGAGTCTTGTAACATGAATCGATAATGTTGCGTCGAATGGAGGATGCGATTGAAATTAGGCGAAATATATTACTAGAAAATTTAAGTTTCATATTAGTGAAGGAAACTTCAAATAGTTTCATATTTGGTTACACACATATACCGGGTCGGTAGATCTCGTATTAAGGAGACAACAATGTTTCTTCTGTAATTATACTGTCACGTAGATACACGTACTTCCGGTTCGTGGTCAAAGGTGAGGTCTGTAACACTCGTATAGTCACAAAACTTTCACACTTCTAGTTTTTTCCGCTTTCTACTAAGACATTATGTTTTATCTACGTAAAAGATCACGAAGAATACTACTAAATTCACTTTTTTTTTTTGAAACACCAAATATGAGTCATACATAGCTTAAAAAAGATGATACTCTCACTATGAAAAGCTTTATTTGAAGTAACAATATTTATTTGAGTGCACTTGCTGTTTTGTTTCTTATCCTAAAGCTTTCTGTTAAAAGATACAAATTTGAAAATACTTACGATAGTTGCTTACGATAACGTCATTTAAAATCTAAACAAAATAATTAAATCGATGAGTCATATATGTCGGTGAAAGTGTTAGACACGAAAAGGGTTGACGTATCAAATAAAAAAACAAAGGATACAATGTATCTATCGTGGACACCAGTTCGACACAAGACGATTATTGCGTAGCGACAGGAAAATCCCGACCAAAAAGTTCCAGGAGACGAATATAATGACGAACAATGCTGTATAGAAAAAGCATCGACGTGGGGCAAAAAGACGAAGGCCGCCAGTGTCCCGTCGAATCGACTTTCCAAAGAGCGAAATAAAAAAAGAGAACCGAGACCTTCTGAAGATTGCGGAAAGCCGGATGCAACCGGTCGCTCAATTTAACTTGTGAATTCCTCTCGAATTTTTCGATGGAATTGCGCTGTACGTTTTTCAAAACGCGCCCTTTTGTGGCGACGCATTCGTGATGAAAAAATTGTAGTTAAACGACAATCGCGGTTAAAGGCGTCGCGTGACGAGAGGCAACGTGTAAATTGGTTGTTCATGCAAATGCCAGATGGTTGAGCGGATCGTTGGGCGAACAATTACGACATCTTTTTTCGTCTCGAAATATACTCAAAACGAGGGTAATGGCCCAGTGTGGACAGCCAACTTTCAATTTTGACATGGAAACGAGGTGTCTAGGGTTTTCAGGTGTTTAAAGTACTTCTAAAGTACTTCTTGCTTTGATCTTGGCCACTTCCGCTCGGATAATGGACTCCTTGACAGCAGAAACATACTTTTTACGTCTTACTTTGATTCAATACAGCCGCGGAATAAGTTATTAGAAACTAGTAAATTAGCGAAATATTTACACGAAGTTATCATTCTTCACGATCCAACATTATTATCTCTTTCACGGGAACAATCATTCGATCGACAACGAACGTTCACCATTTCCATTCCTACATCCCCGATACATTCATTTCCGCGGTGACATAACAAAACGGCAAAGAACCCAGCCGTCCGAGGCACCAATTTAAAGCGTCTGTTCTACGAAACCACATATACGTAGAAGGCTACGCCACTGTGTACCGCAGCGGAGCCGCTGTTCTCTCGTGCAGACGGTTCTCTGGAGCAGGAGCGCGGCGTGGAGCAAAGTAGTCGTGGTGCTCGAGACAAGGTCTGACCAGACAGAATTGCAGAACAGACAAGGAAAGACAGTATCGGGTTTCGTGTAGGGGTGTGGCCTGTCGTTCCACTGCTGACCTGGGAGGGGGTGCCAGTGGGCGGTTCTTCGTGGAACCGTGTCCGCCCCACCTTGTGACGCGGTGGTTTTCACGGTTCCACCGCGATGCGGCGCTGCCTCTGGCTGGAACCAGTTGCAGCTGTGCCGGTTCCCTCACTCCGCATCGCGGCTTCGGCTCGGTAGACGGGTCTGTATTTACCGTGGCGCAGCGTGCTCGCGCGAATCTCGTTTTCTGGCGTCGTTCCTCTCGACGTGTCGTCGCCGTGGCCGTGGTCGTGGTCGTTGGATCTCGTCGTTCCTTTGTACCACACGGGGCACATGCGCCATGAAACGTGTCTGACGCGTGTCCGGTCGTCCACTCGAAGGAGCACGAACTGAGATCGATCACCAAACTGTCGATGCTCCAAGGACACCAGGACGGTGGTAGTATTCGAGTGCAGGTGCGCGGACTAGCCGGGTGTTATTTCGTCGCGCGTTTCTCCGACTACCCTAGTGCTTGTGAACCATTTGGTTCGATATGGAACCAGGAATTCCGCGACAAGGTTCTAGGACTGCGCCCCGTCGCCCCAACTCGTCGCGTCGATAAACGACTGTCCGTTGCGTCCATAGTGATTGTGTATCAGTGAGGGGTGTACTTTCTTCTCCGGGGTAACGTGACTGTCTGCTCGGTGTTTCCGTACTGTTACACCGTGTCTTCGCTTTTAATAGAGCAGAATTAGCTGCTGGATTCTCGGAGTGATTCTTTTTCAGCGAAATGTGCCCGCGAGGGCGTGCGTTACCCACTCACCAGACAGCGATTATCAGTTCTCTCCTGGACTTTCCTTTCATATTCGATATATAAAAAAATTGATACAAGTCCGGGGAAAAGAGCAGCGCGGAGGTGTCAGTGACGTTTTTGAGTGCGGAAAAAATTGCCGAACCAAGGAAAGTAGAGGGTGAAGCGAGCTTGACGGTGGTGGAGAAAGAAGAAGAGGAGGCAAAAGAAGGGAACCTGCGCAGCGGACGCCATCTCCGCGTTATCGGCAAGCGGATCCCCCGGGTCTCCCCCCCAAGCAGCTTCGGCGTCGCGCACCCTCGGCGGGAACTACCCCGCGACAGCAGCCACCCTGATGGGAGTGTATGAGGAGCGCGCCCCTCCTACCACCGGCATGCACTGGGTGAGTGTCATCCCTCTATTCCCTCGGTTCTTTGCTTATTGGCCGTGTACGCACCACGAAACCGTCGAGAGGGGCTCCCGGTCCTTTGTCACGCAGGCCTCGATGATCTGTGGATGATGATCCTTACCTCGATCCTTTGATCTCCACCGAGTTTGCAACTCTTGCAACTTGACACTTGCACCTGGAGCAGAGCTTTTTTTAAAATGTTACAAGAGGGGAGAGGATCGCAATTTGGTTCTTTGGTTACTTTCGAGCGACCTACATTCCGAAATTATTACATTTTCGGGAGTTGTAACAGACATTTTTCCATAATTCTTATTAGGTTTATCAGGTTTCTGTTAAGTAGGTTTCTTTCAACTGGCTGAAATTCCGGAATTACAGTCATATTTTCTGCGAGTTGGAATTGGGTGCTTTTAAATAGTTCTATCCCACAAACTTGAAAAATCTAGATTTCTGTCAACGTGCCCCGATACGACGATCTTTTTCTTCAAAATATCATAGTCTATTTCCTAAGTATCTGTCAACTCCCGTATGACAGATTTTTTACGAAAAACACATTAATCCACGTTCTAGGATCGCTCGAAACGTCCAATCTCCAAGATTCTAAATTCTCAGGCTCGACAAACTAATTAAAACCTCTCGTTGCGAGGGATAAGGGAGCCGCTCGATGGCGGCTGTCGGTGTCCGGTTGTAGCTGTTAATGGAAACAAATCCTAGCTGGATAATTCGATCCAACGATTTTATTGCCGGCGATTCCGTAATTGGAATATTGCTGGGCGAACGAGTCGCCGACGAGCCCCGACGCTTATCAGCGACGCAACGGTTGATATATTCGCCGGCCGTGGCGCGGAACGGGTTTCAGGGATTCTCGACGACGTTGTAGATCGCCGCCGACAGAAAAAATCCCGTCTCGACGACAGACCTGCGTGCGTACACGAACCACGGGTTTGACGGATCGCCACGAAGCTTGTGAATTTTTCGGGTGTCACCGGTGTAATGGATCGCGACACGCGAACCCGAGTCGCGCCCCCGATTTGTTAATTGATTCCCCTGGCTGAAAGGGGTTGCAGATTTCGATCGGTTAAAAGGTATACATTTTTCTTTCTCCTTGTCATTGTTCGAGAAGGGTTGATATTGCGTGAACTCTTTAGACAGAGATTTTTCTTTGGTCCATTGCTGAAAGCGATTACCATTTTTAGTGGATCGAAGGGAAATGTTAAACACTGATCTCGTTTCTTTATATTTTTTATACGATATTATTTAATCCTGTTGTGTTCTTTGGGTTATTCTCGTTTTATTAATTTTTCTTATTTTCCGTGGATTTTTATTGAATTTTTTCATAAAAAGAGATTCTTACGTTCGTTTACGTTCATTTCGTTTCGTTTGACGTAGTTATTTCTTGGTTGGCCATGCTTTTCGAGAAAATCCTGTACGTATACTCGTGTTTTAGCAACGCAAGTTAATTTTCGAAAGAGAAATCGAAATTCCTCTGCTTCGTGATATTTACTACGAACATTTCACGAAACCGTTTTGGTCATGAAGGAAATCATGTCGGATTAAACGGCGGAACGTGGATGCTCGTGATTTTTAGCGCCGACGTTCGTTTTCCATTGCACGATGGTTCGAACGGTGTCGAGCAATGTACGATCAGCGAAACCGGCGTTCATCTTCAAGGAATGTTAATTCCGTTTTAAACGACTGTTGAATGGCTGTGCCGTTAACGGGTACACCTTGTAAACAAACGTAATTGATTGTTCGGTGTCACCACGATGGCCGCTAATTGAACCGATGCATTAACTCGTGGCTACGCCGACGAAACGAGCTGGATGTAAAACGCATGCCATCGCTTACAAATCCTTCTCTTTTCCCTTTATTTTCGCTGATTCCACCGAAATTGAGTGTTAATCGATATAAACCGTTTCAAACGAGAGTTCAATCGACTTTCATTATTTTCTTTCTCTTTCGTTCGATTAACTTGTGTTCGCGGAAACTTTTCCCAGAATTAATTTCTGATCTTTTTAAGTTACTTTGTTGTATCGTTTCAATGTATATACATATTTGGAAATATTTTAGTAATACAAGTAAGAAAGTAATACATATCGTAGAAATTGAACATAAATTATTTTTAGTGTAGATCGATAATGTATAGTCGAGGAAAAAGATTGACTTCCATTTTTTATCAAATTATATTAACGCTGTAATATACGTTATATTAAGATTTATTTGCTTTCTTGTTTGTCTCGTGATAAACATTATGTTAATTATATATACCTTATGTTAATTTTATATTCTTACTTTGTTCAGACTCCGTATAAATGCTCGGAAATTCTTATTACATCAGAATGTGAATTTTTTAAATTATACGTATCGTTCCTCCTTTTCACGCCCCTATATCTACTTACAAAAAGCTACTATAAAAATCCACCAAAAATTCCATGAGAATTTTCTCAAACAAAACTATCTCTCCATTGTTCACGGAATTATTCACGACGAAGTATATTTCATTATCTTCCTGATCATTCCTGTAAACCATATTTCATGGCGTCGTGTGCTGTTTTTTTTTTTTTTTTTTTTTAAAGAACATACAAGTTTACAAATCGTGAGATACGTCATTCACAATTATTCTGTAATTTTTATTCATTTAATTTGACGGTTATTCTTCGAAATTTTTACAACGAAAACCATTGAAAGGAACACGACGTAAATAATTTGTTTACCAAAGAATCAGCGGTTGATTAAAGCGTATCGTATAAGAGGCGCCGTGCGTTAAATGTCCCAGTCTCCTTATAGCGACGCGATTATTTTATCGCATGAAACGCAAAACGGGGCGCGGGAATGGCGCGCCGTTTTCGTGGCGGCGACGAGTGGCCAGCGCAATTGAATCACACAAGAGTCAAACTGATCGTCTCAACCGAGGTTAATCGTTTAGCTTTTGCTGAGTTGACGCGTTTATCGTACATCGATTACACATTTTTGCGTATTTATGAAAAATTTAATCGTATATTCCATTACCTGCCAAAATAAAAGATTGTTACGGAAAACAGAGTCGATCAGGTTGGCTTTCAACTGGCTTAATTTTCTCAGTTTCTTCGTTGCGCAACCCGAGATTTTCCAACGCTCCTTTGTGACCGCGTGCACGATCGAATAATTCATCTCGCGACAGGGGCCGCGACTGCGGTGAAAATAAATAACAATTTCCGCGACAACTGCGTGAATTACGAGTTCGGGTCTACGACGGATTTTTCAGACGTTTCGTATGCTTGACGGGAGTTATTCGTCGGGTTGAGCAGACATTCTTGCTACTGGAACAATGTTGACTTCGTGGTTAGAGGTGGTTTTAAGACAGAGTTGCATTATAACGTGATTGAATTATAGTTGAGTCGAAACTTGCAAGTTACAGAACGTTTTCTTTCATACCACGATTAATGTTACGCTCTTTGGTAATTTTTGACACAAATTTTCTTTCTATTAAAATATTTCTTAAATTTAAGGAGAACACGAAAGAATCGTTAATATGTCAAAGTTTCTTTTGAAACATTTAAAAGTCCTTGTACGTTGTTGAAATGTAAGTGGTGATATAAGAATCTAAAATCTGAAGCAATGTTAAGATAATTAAGATCGGAGGAATTAAAGGGGAAGCTTAATACTTTCGAATATTTCGAAGATTACAGATTTTAAGAGTGAAATTTACATCTTCTTCCCTATCGAACTCAGTTTCTCGATGTTATCCTTCCACCTATATATTTCCTCCTACTGGCGTAATTCGACAGGAATCTTCTTCCAAAAGCTCAGAAGATATCGACGTTAATTTATTTTACGTCTGCTCTGAAATTTTCTGAAAGTAACCTGCGCTTAAACTGTTCCACATTCTCTTTCTCGGCTTCGATTCCTTTCAAACCCACTCAGACCTTCTTAAATTATTCCAAACCTTCGTTCAAATCATTGAGACAACTATGTACATATATAATCATTAAACCATTGTTCGAAGACTGATGTTCAAAGCAAAATAATCATTATGATATACACATTGCGATATGATATAAATAGTCATTATGATAATATGATTAGTATTGTTATCAAAATATGAATATACATAAACATCAGTGGCGCACAAGTGGTGATTCAACAAACAAGCTTTCATCGATTCTGACCTGTAGTCGGTCGATTGAAATCCATTCGTTGAAACTGATATTGGTGGAACGCATCTAATCAGCGTCACACGGATTTGGCGTCGTTTAGTCTCTGGACGTTTTCGATCTTTTTCTATGCTCGCAGCCGGACGCGTGCGTCAGCATGGAGCCGGCCGAAGAGAGTGTGATTATTGTAACTTCGATGAGATAAGCGCGACGTGGCACGAACGTGTCTGTCCGTGATAGTGGTCCGTTTGTGTCGAGCGTAATTTATTGGCCGGGCCTGTTGAGATATATCCGCCACGAAGCGGCGGCGGTCATCGCGGGACGAACGTTTAATAAATCCGCGCCGTGCTCCATCTTTTGTCATTTATTTAGGTACGGACTGGAGGCGATATGCTTTTGCCTATCGTGGCTCGCGAAACTGTCCTCCAGAGTGACACGTTCGTCTCTTGGCAAAAATTTGCCAGTTCTTCAGCGTTTCTTTAACTTTTCGGCGAAATTTGAGGAAACGGAATTGCTCGTAATTCTGTTTCGTGATTGTGCTTTAAACACGAACACTTAATACTTTCCAAATATTTTGTTTAGAATTGATTATATAGGAAAACGTTATAAAGGAATATGAATTTTTTAGTGAAATTTAGTGGAACGGAATTCCCCTTCTTCTTTTTGATTCTTATTCGTACGTAAGAAATGTAACGAAATGAATTTCCTATCACACGTTAGAAGATAAAGATTTTTATTCGTCATGCGTTTGAATTTCGGTGAATCATCGAATAAGGGATCACCAAGTAAAAGAACGAATAAATAGACATTTATGAAGTAGAGCTTGGTTCTAGGTGGCTAATTTATTGCACAGGAACTTGTTAATATCCTAACAGCCTGTACACTGGCGGTTCTCGGAATAAAAAACACGTTGGGTAGAATAGATCTTTTAATCGCGATTCCTAAATTAATTCGTTCCACTATGCTCTTTCCGTCGTAAGAACGTATGATTTATATTCGACGAACAGGAAATTCGTTTCCCACTGGCAGTTTTACAGCTTCTAGGAAAATTTCTCTTTGTTTTCACTTTTTGTCCATCGTCAAACGTTCCGATTTTCACTCTTGCTGACAACTCGAAAACATAGTTGTCTCATTGATTGTTCCATTTTCTTTAAATACTCGACGAGACCCTTTCAAAATTCCCGAATACATCAAAGTCACGAATAGTCGCAAGAAGATTGAATCTGTCCGTTTGTGTTTCTTCGAATGCATCATCTGTCGGTCGGACATTTCGCAAAATTTTCAAACGATCCTCGTTGCGGTACGTCGAAACGTTTACTCATGCTTTCAGCGGGCCGATCACGGTTTTGAATGTGATTAATAGCGGTCGAATCGGGCGTCGCGTCGTTGGCAGACGAAGACGCGATCTGAATTTTCCCGGAACGCGAAGTGGCCACAGAGGGAGGGAAAGCGGTATCTCGGGGTCGGGTCGCGATTCTTGGCCTGCTCGGCGTGCCGCCGTTCTGTGTCCCCGGTATCTCGTCTCGTTTTAGTATTTAAATAACTGTTTTCTCATCTCTTACTTCAAGTACTCTTGCACCTCTTTGCTTTGCCAGGCAGTTGCGAGATTCCTTTTCTTTCATATCCCTATTTTTTCTTAGAATAATGTAAAAAGAAAAATTGTCTATGTGAATAAAACTCCGGTTGGTTAATTGTAAATAACGTTGAAAATATACAGAGATTATACGATTGATGAAGAATTTTAGCATACTTTTATTTATACAGTAGCGTTCTCTCTTTTATTTTGTCTCAGTGGAAACGATACAAAAAAAAAAACAATTTTCATCTGGTCAATTTTGCGTAGTAGCATCAATGAAATACAAAAGATTAAGATTTTCTAAAAGATAGGAGTTAATTGTCTTTATTTTCTACCCATGCGTAAATGATGTGAAAAAAGAAACTTCTTTGATTGTTAGTAGTTATTAATCACGTTCATTTGGATTGACATCGGGCAAGGAAGAAATCTAGCGGAACTTTTGTTCTAAATACACACGTCGCAGGAAACATAAGATCATTGTAGACGTAACATTGAAACGAGCGATGAAATTATCCGAGCGTCGTTAAATCAAAATCTTCTTCGCAAACATCGTACCAGAAGAAAATAAAACTGAACACGTAGTATGATAATACGATATTTCTACGCAGTTGAGATCACCGATTTCCTGGAACAATCGTCAAAATTCATAATTTCTCAATTATCGTTACGTATTCTTTGCCTCACTGCAAACGAGTCGCTTCCCTCGGATCTCTATAGTCCTGGCGATTGTGCAATGACGCACCGGATGTGACGCAAGGACGATAATATTCGTCTCTATATTTTTCCATTTTTTCAATCTCTTTTTTTATTTCCACAGAATATCGTAGTATCGTTCGATCAAGTAGATTTCTCGCTCTCGATCTTTTATCACTCTGATTCGGTTTTGATTCTTCGTCATTTTTGTCATTAAGAAATTGTTTAATCGCGTGGAATTGGTCGGGAAAATTCGAGGTCGACAATATGTGATTTCGTTCGGTGTCGTGATTCATAAAATTTGCAAAACGCAGGTTTCCGCATCGCAATCACATGCAAAAGCGCGATACGTTTAATATTCATGGCGATCAAGTCGTGCTAGAAATTCGTGAAAATTCGAACGGATTGATAGTCGAACTCGTTTCATAATATGTACAGATTAAAAATAATTAGAAATGATAATTTCTTTTTGTTGAATGAAAACAGTGTTTCTGTACGATAACGTGGGAGGTCGAAGATTGAAGTTGGGTCGGTTAAGTTTCTCGAGCGGAAGAATTTACATGACATTTTATCGAACTTGAAATTAGAATTTTTTATATTTACATATACATGACACGCGACGTAATTGAAAGAAGCGAAACAATAATTTCAACATCGTGTCGAGAACAACTATCTCGATTTCACAAAAAAGTACGTATCTTATATCAAGTAAAAAACATTAGTTTTTTTGCGTCATTTTTAATATAATTAATCCTTACATTCGCAAGTAATCTGTCGTCCATTACCAACAGTTTAATAATAAAATCTAAAATTCCACATGAAATTAAAAGTTAAAAGCAAAATAAGAATAAGAAAATAGAAAATAAACACTGAATAGTGGTAAAAGTACCATCGACGATTATGTACCATTTTCTATCATTCACCTTTAAAATCCTGCTCTCATCAAATCCTCGTAAAATACACCGATACTGTTTAAGACCAGTCTCTGATCCAAAGGGGTTGAATCTATATTTAGAGCTCGACTGGTGGCTTCTTCCTTCGAAAACACCTTCCTTCTTTATTCCTTTTTCTCGTTTTTTGTTTCTCTCAGTTGGCTGTCGTCGTAGCAGCCGAATAACCGAGGTGGCACAGTAGCACACGAACAGCCACGATCCAATATTTTTGTCCGGTCGCGAGTAGCTCGAGGTCCGGCCGGTTGGTAGCCGGTCGCCGCGGAGAAGTGCAGATAGCGAGCAGTTTATCGGTTCTCTGCGGTGTTAAGCGTCGCCCACGCGTTTTAAGAGAAACCACAAGCTGCAGCCCGTCCGCCGAGTGGACGAGGCTGTTTATTGTTATCACTATCATGGCTGGCCAAGGGAAGCTGATACGCGGCCAACACGGGACGCGCGTGTTTATAGAATCGACAGAGCGAGAGAGAAATGGGACAAAGAGAGATGCCAGATTCGGACTGCGAGCGAATTTCCTGGTTTGATTTTTTTGTGGTCTCGCTTTTAGTATCGATGATAGGACATGCTGAGAATTCTTGGCATTGGAGCTTGAGGATTTCGGAAATTTGGAAGTTGAAAAAATTGAGAGGATATGTTACAAAATTTATAGTTGCGATAATGGTGACAGTTTTCTGAAGATGTTCGCAATTAGTAATTTATTGCTTTTAATACTATTTCTAGTAATTAATAATTTATTATGGTTTTTAATATAATGTAAATATGGATAATAGGAGATGCTGAGCAAAATAGAATCTGAAAATTGTGGACCTTAAAAATTTGAATCGTGGCTTGGAAGTATATAAATTCCAGATTCGTCATTGAGTATCTCCTTTAACACATTCGTGGCTGATAAATTTGTAGAAATAAAACTATTGTCCTTTCTACAGAGTCTAACATTGATACGTTAACTGTTCTATTTGATCATACCTTATGTATACGCTAATGTATTGATAAAAGTAAATTGGTCTATTTATAACACTTATAATATTTCAAAATCAACAAGATCAAGGATCATGCTTTTTCTTCTACACGTCTTTACTCAGTTTTTACTCAGGCCAAATGCATTGTCCATGTTCGCCGTTCAAATCGTTTTTCCTTTCAAAACAGCGATTCTATTCGTTGCTCCTAAGCTTTTCGTAATGACTCGCAAGAGTGATAAAGAAATGGTGAATTTCGCGTTTCTTTTTGTCCCGAAAAATGATTAAGCACCGGAGCCGTCAAGGAGGCGACGCGGCGAGAGATCGTCCACAATAAATTTTACCAGCTCTCCTATTCCTACCGTATTCGGACCGTATGGTCCTTGGAACTTTTCCCGCGCGAAACCGACTCGTTTCTCATCCTCCTTACAGAACGACTGCAGACTCCATTCGATTTGAGATCCATTTTCCCATGGTTAAGTCTCCAGTCTCCAGTTAACTTCCCCGTCTGGAAACAGGCAGCTCGGCGTTTTCCAAACGAGGGGAACGATCGTAGAAAAATTCTCGGCTCGAGTCGTGTCTGATTCATACTGATGACTTCTCGTAAATCATACGAGATCGTGTCGCGCTACAAAAAGAATCACGCTCCAATTACCCCATTCCTTGTTCGCGAACAGACGGAGGAAACAGCCTCTGGGAAGAAAGTGTTTGGGAAGAAAGATTTTATAGGTTCCACGAGAACGTGGTTGTTCAATAAAAATTTCCAACTCGACCTAGTATTTTCTATCTAATGGACCAGCGTATCTCTGCTTTGATAACTCGTTAACGGCTCGACGCAAGTTACCCCGACGCGAAACAGATGAATCATCGATTACTTATCAATCTGAAAGTCACGGCGCGAACTTAATACATCGTGTTATCTTGGTGTGCACGCGGTCCATGCGTCTGTTTGCCCTAGAAAAATTAATGAAACAAAAGGAAAAAGAAAAAAGATACGGAAAGAGGAAAAGTAAAGTAACAGACGAAAGAAAAGATACAAAAGTAGATGTACACGGCGACCAATGTAATCGACAGTCGATATCTCGGCAGTAGTTCGGAGAGGCTGTCGCACAATCGAACGACCGTCGAGCGGCATTTCTGGCGGCATTCTACTGGCTTTTCGTGCCGGCATCCCGACGGATTCCGCGCTCGTTATTTACTTCACGTTTCGTGAAAATGAAAAAGGCGGAGTCTTGTGCAAGTTAGAGCCACGGTGAAAGTCTGTTTTACAGTCCGAGCACCCGGCCGCCTGTGGCAGGTCCACTCTCGAGATGGATAAGGATCTCGCGAAGCAGAGTGAAGATCGATCGACCGGTCGTGCCGTTTCGTGGGAAATTTATAGGATGCCCGTATCGATCTCTCGTCTGTTCGCGCGAGCTACTCGCCGGTTGTCGCGTTCGCTCTTACGAAATCGACCATCGGGCAAATTCTGGAAATGGAACTCGTTCAGCTTCTATAACCAACCGGAATGCATTTGGCGTCGTTGAAATTTTCCAATACGAAATTTTTCAGTGAAGCATCGCTGATTGATCTCACGGCGAAAGGAGGAAAATGAAGCTATTGATCTGATATTTAGGATAACCATGGAATTTCATGAAAGCAGAGTTCTGCGATTGGAATTGAAAAATCTCTGGTACGTGGTTTGTAGTGATAACCGATAATAATGGAATTCATTGGTTGATAGAAATTTTCCAATGAAATACAGATGGTTGACCTTTCCATGGTGAAGGCAACGAAACGAGGATGCTCCTTTTGCACTTAGAATAATCAATGGAGTTTCTGAGAACAGAGTCTAGGATTGGGATTAGTAGACTGGCAAAGGACTAAATCTACGATACATCACAATCTGCGGTGTTAATTCTCAATTAACTCTTATGAATGGTTGCTATTAGTGTTAATCATATACTATATATCCATTCTTTGTTCCTATTCTTTATATCACACTGTGTCGAGTTCACACAATCGTTAACATACTTCATAAATCTTGCGATTGTACACTGCTTTAAAGAATGAGAGCGTTGTTCTTCCTGTTCACCTACTCTTCCTATAATCCTCAATATATAATCAATCCTTTCTTATTGTCGAAGCTGACGAAAGATCCGTATATTATTTATAATTCTAACTGTTGCAACGGTGGAAACGGTTCGAAATTTAGGTTAGGTTACGATCCAAGAAGATATTCTAGTATGATCGCATACCAAAACGGGATTCAGCGAAAATGTTCGTGAGAAACGCGTGTTCAGATGGAAAAACAGAGATTTCCAGCCGCATTCTCTCGAGGAAATATCTCTATTTGCATTCGTTGTTGGCGCTTGTTTCGCCGCGATGCCCGATACGAGGGGAAGGTTGGGAAATCTCATTGAGGCACTTCAAAAGAAAAGCGGCGACCTATGTTGATACCAAAGAACATCTTCGCTCGCGGCTCGAGTAGTGCGACCTGGCACAATGGAGTGTTAAGAAATGCGCCTACACTGTTAAAAAAGCTGTGCATTGTTCGAGCGGAGGTTAATAATGACATTAAGCGTGGAACAGTGTATGAAAACCTGGTTGATTTCTTGCATGATGCGCCGGTGTTATCGGCGAACGTAACAAACGTTGTTGAACCAATAAAGGCAAGACTGAAGGTCTTGATGATCCGTTGTTATGGATGTAACATTTAAAAGAACGTTTCATTGTGATTGCCTGATATACATATACATGTAACAGATGTACAGGATGTCTTTATATGTGTATCTATGAATATGGTAGAAATATTTGAATCCATTAAATTTCAACATGTTAGTTTTTAATATAATAATAAATAATCGGGAAAAAAACGATTCTTTGTGAAAAAAGTAGAGGTTTCTAGTAGTTATCTATTTGTATGTCGATCAGAATATAAATCGATATTTCAATGTATGTACATATGTGTTTTAATTAAATACTGAATGAAAGAAACTGCGTTTACAAACTGACATTGAGTAGACACGATACTATCAATGACAGGAAGTAGATGACGACATTGTCCACTTTTATAAATAAGAAACAGGAATAGGAGCAGAAGCCCGTTAAATCAAAACTTACAATTATCGAGCAATTCTTAGTAATCTTTTTCTAAAAACAAATCTTTATAAATAAGTAAAATTAAGGCCTTTGTCAAATCAATAACTTTGTGTAAGAAATAATAGAGAAAATAAAGAAAGAAAGAAATATATTAGTTAAATCTATCAAGGGAATTAATGAAAAAGAGCAAAATTATAATTAACTTCATCTTCTTCCACGATATTCGGATAACGTTTGAGGTGAGCGACTCGAATCGTTTTGCTAGAAACCAGCATATTCCCTCGGAGAATCGAGTTCACCAGCGCGGGGTGTCGTTGTTACTGTTAGCGGCAAGAAAGTCGCCCAATCAAAGTTCCAATCGAAGCTTAATCAATGATCTTCGAAGGAAACGAGCCACGACTCGCGATAGGTTGCACGCCAGAAGCACCAGAGAGACACGTCGAAATGCGCGTTCCACGGATTCTTTCCGCGACCCGGTTTATTACATAAGAAACAACGGCCGCCGCGTAATCGTTACGTTGCACAGTGAAAATCCGCCGTAACAAACGAACCTGGTAATTTCTATTAGTTTTCCCTCGTCGTGAAACACGCGGCGCCGCGCATGCGCGCTTTATCCGATCGATCTCTTTTGTGCCATTTCTAGGACCATTATCGTTCGATGAATCAGTTAATGGAAAAAAAGAAATAGAACAGAAAAAGATAGAAGTCGCTAGCCAACTTAGAGAATCAGAATCTATGTCGCAACTGGAACGCGAATTTAATAAGAAGATCGTCGTAGAGATATCTTTTTTCCTTTAGTATTATCCACAGATTGCTAAATCATGTTTATTTAATGAAAAAGAAAAAATATACTTGTTTATTGAAGATTTTGCTTTCGTTGAAATTCACTTCGTTTACTTTTATCTAAGTAAATTAAAAAGTCGATTAACCTATTAGGGACAAGTGTTACGTTACATTTGCAATTGTTTTTCAATTAATTTACATTATTGAACGTTGTGTCACACAGTGGTTACGAAAGGGAATTTCAAGGATTCGTCTGATATATTTTTCAACTTTAAGATCAAACAGAAATTTTCATAATTTAACTGAGAGAAGATTTAACGCAACGTTGCCTCTTAATAACTTAATGCTTAGAATAAAGATTTTCGACAAAAGAAAAATTCCCTCGACGCATGACTATTATCCACCGAAGGTACTAACTGTAAGTGCCATCAACTTTAGCATCGATCGTTGGAATACGAGCTTAAATTCGTCACCGTGGGGCATCACTGCTCAGAGTAGCGATCTTTACGACGTTCTATGCGCACAAGTTAACCGCCCTTCGGGCTCGATCGCAAACGCGCCGCTTCAACGGAGATGCAGTAAATACCGGTATCTGGTGTCGTAAAGTGCGGCATTGGTTTTCCACCGGAGAGAGAGCTTAAGGAAGCGTAGGGCTTCTATGACCTGAGTGAGAAGGAAATGGGGAAGAAAGGGTTCCCGGGTAAAGAAGAAAGGAAGGAGAAGTTGAAAGGTATTAGAAAGAGCGAGAAAGAGGGGTAGAGGAAAAAAGGGAGGCGGAAAGAGAGAGGGACAAGAAGGAGAGGACCAGGGCAGCTCGCCACGTAATTTATGTCTGGAGCGCACCGCGGTACGCCGCAACCGCGTTGACAGTTGAAACACGGCGGCGACTCGGATTGGTCGGCTCCGGGCGCCTTATAGGGTCGCGCGCATGCGCACACCGCCTTACGACATCCATCAGAGGCGACCGGCTACTGCCGTCAGCATGCCACTCTTTATCTTTCTCCTTTTCTCTAGACCCCTTGCCCTTTGCCGATGTCAACCGAGCCGTAATCCGCTGTCACTTTGGATACTGTCCCCGTCGCCGTCTTGCTCTTCGTGCCTGTTAGGTTGTTGTCCTATTTCGCCTATTCCAGTTGTCGGTCCGACAACGACGACCAGGAGTACCTATCCTACGCGGTTGCGACGTCTTCCGACCATGTCCTTTACGGTGCCTCCTCTTTGACTTCGGTGGAAAGTGTCTTCTCCATCTTCGGCTCTACCTCAGATCGGTTACTTTTACCGGCGAGCTTTTTTTCCTCCCTTCGTCGTTGGGAATTATATAGGTTTTTGAGCTGAGACTGGTCTACGACGCGTCCACGTTGACGCGGCGTTTTTCGACGTCTCTTGTCCCTTTGACTTAGAATCGAATCGATTCTATCCGAACTATTAATGAAAGGAAGCCTCCTTTCATTACTTTCACCCTATCTCTATCCTTCCTCTGTATTTCTCTGGTTGGTGATTTCTCGCGATCGACTTTTTGTTTATGGTGACACTGTTTGTGACGACTTTTGTGAACACTGCACAATGTAGGTGTGAGAATTTCACTCGAGCAAATCGACTATGCTTTGTTTCGACGCAATTGCGGTTAGATCGGAAGGATTAGGTTCTTTCCACTCGGTTTTTCGATGCGACTACTGAACCGTGAACGGTGAAATACCGTCGATGCTCGTTCGGGTGTCGCGTGAGACCGCGTTGCAAAATACACGCGCGTAAAACAATCGTTTAACACCGCAACATTACAGTTCAATTAACGTATTAGGCTTTATTCGCGTGGAGAACTTTGCATTCCCGTTGTCATCGAGCCTTTTAGCCATTCCTATCGTACAATAAAATTAAAGCCATCGAACTAATGTTATTTTCCTGTCTTATGATCTTTTTAATTGCTACTTAAGCTAGCGTTAGTTAATCGCTGTTTTTACACCGTGTCAGCTGCGAAATATGGACATATTATTCGTAATTTGTAACTATATAATTCTCTAGCAGTAAACTAAAGTTATACTCTGTTATAATTTGCTTTTATTAAAAATATCGGATCGTAAAGAAATAAATAAAAAATACATTTTTCACTCTTTGGCCGTGAGCGTGAGTTCTCCATTTCCAACAGATGAAACAAATTTATGTTTAGCCCCTATATCTTTAATCGCGATCACAGGTATATACATTTTGTATAAATATCCTTAATTCAGACATACATAAATGTTATAAGATATTGATTGTAAATTTTGAAAATTTCTAAAGTGTATGATTGTATGTTTGTTCCAGCAGCCGGCCAGCTCGCAGGAGCGTGGCAGCGGCTTGGCTGTGGGGCGTCAAGGGGGGCCCGGCAGTGCGGGGGGGCCCGGAGCAGTGGACCAGGCGAGGGACCTAAGTCCCTGCCTCCCTGCGTCTATGGGCGACGCTGCACGACCTACCACCTTACCGTGCAGTCCTCCTGCCGCCCACCATCACGGGCCCCATCATACACCCCTGCATCAGACCCACTGTGGAACAAACAACAACTGCTACGACGGACCCACCACCCCCTACGACTCTAGGGATTATGATTCTCCTGGAGGTACGTGTTTGTATTATCTTTAGCAATATTTAATTCTTTATCATATCGAAATATTTCGAGTATTTCTAACTTTCTTTTATATCGTACAATTTTAATATATTTAATGCGAAAATTAATTCGATGTATTTAGATTTACTTGTTTCTAACAAGCATCTTAAACCGAAATATTTTAATGTTTCACGACAATTTAAAAACAACCTCGCGCGTGTTCGTATTGGCAACTTCGCGTGAATTGATCGAATAAGAAAAATTATTTTATTTGGTAATCGAATTTACATTGCACGTACCACGAACAAACCGGGAATTTTGTTTAAAGACACATCGGATTAATTTACACCCGTAATAACATTTAGCGATTCAAGTAAAAATTGTTTTCGATGATTCTTAATTTTCTTTCATTTTTAAATCAACAATCTTAATTTGTAAATTAAACGTCATAATTCATTATCCATTGAAACGCTTGTCAGGTGGCCAAGAATACAGGAATAGCAACAGTAATTTCGAGAACCCCAGCGACTTGACCATGCCTCCGCATACGACGCACCATCATCACCATCATCACCATTCGCATCTGCACCCGCAGACTCACTCGCAGGAGCAACAAACCACGGACCACTTGCACGCTATCCCAAAGCTGGAGCCACCACCCACTCCTCCCGCACAGTCTGAGGATGTTCCGGGGGTGGTTTGCGCCGGATGCGGTCTACGGATATCCGACAGGTTTTACTTGCAGGCGGTGGACAGGCGGTGGCACGCGGCCTGCCTTCAATGCTCCCACTGCCGTCAAGGACTCGATGGCGAAGTCACTTGCTTCAGCAGAGACGGAAACATTTACTGCAAGAAGGATTACTATCGGTGAGTCGATGCAGACATTTGTTACGGTGATTAACCCTCGACTGGTGGCCCGACGAGGAACGTTACGTAAGCGGTCGAGGTCGATTTGACAGAGTTTTCTTATAAGAGATTGTAATAGGGCAGACTGTAGACATTTATGCAAATTCATATTTTTGTGAATAGCTCTTATCTTTTCGTTGATCATGTGTGATCATGTTGATCATACTTACCAGTCTTGGCTTGGAATTTACCAATCTTTAAGATTTATCAATCAGATATTAATACGAGCTATGCGCTGTTCGTTGTCAGTTATTAAGAGCTTTAAATTGCTGACAATAACCGATTATAAAATAATATACAAAGAATTTTATATTATAAAGGTTCGTTTTAGAAATTGCTCGTTTAAAACTTTATGCTCGTAGATGGAAAACGAGTTTAAAAAAAACGCAATTAAAATAGGGATCTATATTGGTAAGCAGTTGGCTTTTTATCATGAAGATAAAGTCACTACCTCTCATTAAAGATTCGTAACGATCGCCAATGAGTATCGTCGAGGCGAGTCATAAAAGCGAAGTTTCGAACGTTTGTAGACCTTACCGTTAACGAGTTTTCTAATGATTTTGTCTAGTGAAACATCTTTGGATTGTACGCATTAAATAAATTAGGTACATGTCCTATATCGATCCATTCCTCTCATCCACCCATTCTAATAGCTTCGGCCATGGTTTACAACTATATTTATATCTGCACGAATCTTCATGCGGTCGACAGCTAATCTTCCCCGCTAAGCAATTAAAATGAAACCACAAAGTATAGTGTCTTTGGTTTTTATCGACAATGTTGCCCGAGGAAATCCGTAGTGGTCGACTTCCTATCGTTATAGTGAAACAACGATATTCGCGTAGCTATAGCCAAATTTTGTGTTTAACAGATCTGTCATTCGTAATTATTCGCTACAAGTAATATGAATGAAAGATTAGTAATGTATCGATATCTTAAATTCTACTCTTTATTCCTTCAAGTTTAAAATCAATTTAATGAACATAATTAAGAAGCTCAAAGGCAATTTTTATTGAAGAAAATATAAAATATAATGTATCACAGAAAATACACTTGTGTCATTGTTCCACTGACATTTAATTAATCAATTACACTCAATCACATAATTTCAATTAATACTTAAAATTTTTCTAACATATTAAATTTTCGATGTTGTCAAAAATTAAGTTCGCTCGATTCCCCTATATTTTTCTTAAATTACGTTATATTTTCGTTTTGAATTTTTCTTCACGTCAATAGGGCATGTTATACGGTGCAAAGAAAATGCTAGGTCGCTCGTCACTAGAGCAAGTCAACCGCGAAGCGGCAATTTCTGTAATTCCAGAGACCATTCGAGAAGACCATCCGCGATTTCAGAGAGCGCGTGTGATTTCAAAGTAGGCGAACGCGTTTGCGCAACGAAGGCCTCGAATCTCCTCGGTCACGATGATAAGGGCTCGTTCTATCGACGTGCACGCGATTGACAGTGAATTACCATTGCAACGAGTAGCTAGCCATCGAGGCGAATCACGCATGGAATAACAAAAAATTATCGTTACAGAGAGCGACTCGCGGAAAACAATAAGATACCACGAGTTTATATAAGTCGACTTGCTTTTCCTCTGAAATGCACGTTATTCCGAGAACGTGCATTCTCTTCCAAGAAAAACTTTGTATTTCGTGTTGAAATTTTATAAAAAAACATGATCAGGCATCATCGATGTACAGTGGTTACGAAAAGTATCTGCATATCGTTGTACCTGTGGTAGCATTTACATACTAATTAATTAGATTCAAGTATATTAAATTTCGTATCATATAATAGTACTTTCATACGACTATAAAAATTTCATACTATGGAAATTAAATCTAAAATCTCATAAGAAAACGTTTCATTGGAAAATGAAGGTATGTGGAAATTATTTCTAGCCTCTTTTTAGTGTAGCTTTCTAATTTTTATATTCTGAATTTTTCTATTCTTATATTTTATATTCCGATACGATAAAATCATATTAACGATAACATATAAGAATCGAAAAGTTTTTGATAGTTTTACAGCTATTTGACATTATGTGTTGACTACGTATTATTTAACGACTTGACATTACATTCATCCATTAAATTTTGGTTATGTAAAGTGAAGTAATTTGAAAGAAGATCGATTCCGTATAAAGCGATTTAGAATTTTATTAGAAACTATTAGAAGATGAAAGGATAAAATTTATTACTTTGGAAGCAAAAATGATAATTTCTATTCACGACAACGTTCGCTATTCATAGAAAATTGATCCATTAAGCAATACATGAGCGTAAGAACTTCACGTAGTATAAGGATAATAAAGTGCACAAGCGTATTCGTCTTACCTAATCTACCTAATACTCCGAAACAACGTTAGAACCAGGAAAAAAAGCTTATCGATGCGATCATCCTCTTTTGCAGATGTGCGAGACCTTTCCCCAGATTTCTACTCAAGCGGTTCCTCAATTAGTCAACTTTCCCTATCGGGATTATAAACGATAAACGCAAATCCGTAATAAGTTACGCAATCCGTGGTGATTTCCATATTGTTAGGGATACGGTGACAAGCGTATCACTTTAAAAATTACGTGATTTTTATGAGAAACACAATGAAATTCTCATAATCATAAAGTCATAATAAGAAAGACGAATCTGATGGATAATTTCCAGAAACTTAGAATTTGTTCCTATTTATATTTTATTTAACTATTTTGAAAGTTAATACTTCAATACCTAACACTCTGATTAATGAACTATTTCTTCTGCAATCTGTAATTTTCTAAATCTATGAGCATAAAAAATATTTTCATAGATAGCCATGAAAATAACTTAAAATTGTAAGTTTTAATTTATGCTATCACTGTTGTTACTAATAAAATGGATCATTTTAACAAAAATTACATTGTTTTATTAAATCGTTTCATTAAACTTGTTGAAAGCTTTCTATTATAGTTTGCAAATTATAGCGTAGAAAATTATTCTTTCAGTTCTTATCAGTAGTTGATTTCCGACGAAATTTTATAGAAACGAATTTAAAGATGCAGCGGCACTGATGCGCTGTGTACTTGTCAAATAAATTTGCGCAACACTTGGTCCATCTCTACCTAAAGTATCCTAGACCGTTACTCGTGTTGCGCCAAAAGCGAACTTGGCACAGCTCCGTAAGAATTCCCTCACGTTTAGCCGGCACTGGTGATTCCCATTCCGAGAAACAATTGCGCCCTCGACGTTCGCGCTCCAGTACGCGGAAATCACCTGTCTTGCCATATTTCGTGTCCCGGTTTCAGACACTAATCCTTGTCTAGCAGGGAGTCAGAAGTCAATCGTTCCTCCTGCTGAACGATCTTTTAGAATGAAAATCGTTCGCGAGTCTTTTCAAATGCTTTCGAGTGAAACTTTCGCGTCGTGTTTGCGATTCGTTTGGAGAAATGTCGATTTCCCGATGTCAAGACTTTGTAGGGAGATAGAAGAGTAAAACATGTTTTGCTTCGATCAAGAACTTCTTATATTGTCAGATTCTTTATCGTAAAAGTTATGATTCGAAGTAATATTGGCCAATTCTGTCAAGGAATAGCGTCAAATTATATTTCTATTGTTCTTTCGTCAATTTCATTCAATTTCATCCAATTTCAAAGAAAAGTGGAACGTATGATTTCCGGCTATTTAAATTTACCTAACTCGCTAAAGTTATACTGAAGTATCCAATACAACTATTCAAATCAACAACCACTAAACTAGCTCCATATAACCACCAATTCAACCACGTATCAACAAATCCATAAATATTCCTTTGCAACTCACATCAGAAATGAAAATATCAAAGTTGCCCACTCGTATCACGATGCCTCATTCCCCATGCTCCGATCGTTCTTGTTCGATCGACGAGCGAAATAATTTAAAGGTTCATGAGAGAATATCGTTGCGGGCACCATGGTCGAGAGGGACAGGGAACATCGTGTTGGGCCGTGGAGTAGGCCTCACACGGCGCGGATATTAGCGTACTCCCTCGCTCTGCTCGATTCGCACACACGGCTGTTCGCCGTACGTACGGACTGGCCAGTTCATCGACTAATGGTCACGACTCGACCATTTACCTCCGGCGAAGCGTCGATTCTTGATAAGTAAATCACCGTCGATCTACATTTCACGAGCGACGGACGATATACACGTGCACCGAGCTGCACGTCATCGCGGATGGTGCACCAGCGCCGTCAACCCCCGAATGTCCCTTCGATGCACTTGCCTTTCTCTATTTTTTCCTTTCATTCTCAGTCTCCTTGACTCTTGAATCGACCTTCGACCTTTCGTACTTTGTTTCCCACTCGAATTTTAATATTTCTTTTCTCTGTTATCGTTCGCTTTCTTAATTGAATGACGGATGAGAGTTGTTGGAGGAAGTTTAAGTAGGCTGCTTGGTATTCACGAATTTTTAAAGAGGCTTTTATTAGCGGTTGAATTGTATTCTAGGCTCTCCTATACAGTGACTTACTAATTAATAAAATTAGCGGATAGGTAAATAAGTTGCCGTTTACAGATTCCTGTTGCTCAATTTTATTATTTCACATCGAAGAGGACAATTGATGGTTTATTTGTTTGATTACCAAATTTGTTACTGGTACGTAAGAAAATCTCGTAGCGTTGGTTTTCGAGTGTTAATTTAAAATCAAATTTCAGCCACTGTCGGAGAAAAGTGGAATCGCGCTTGGTCGGATTGGTTAAATATTCTAAAACGTTCAAGCGTTCCATGAATATAGTAATTTTACAGTTATTCGTGATTCAACATATGGTCACGGAGATCGTAGATAGCCGTGATTCATTATTACATAAATCATTAAACGCGTGACAGAAGCTGAAGTCGCTCGACTCGAAGCCGCGTTGCAATTTCGGTAGCCAGACACCCAACAGAGGTTCCTTTTGCTCGTCTTCCGTCCTCCGCTTCGTCTGCACGCTTTCTGTTCGCTCGTGGACGCGGTGGTATGCCTCGAAAATCACGCCAGCCGATCTCAGAGGCCACGGTCGAGATCCCCCTGGATAAGGAGCTGGTTTTATCGCGCAAAGCAGGACGCGCGAGTGAAGACACCCTGTGACAGCGACGAGATTAGAACTCGCGAAGGGAGAATGTCGTTTAGACGTTCTTGCACACGCGTTTCGGCGATCCCTGTGCCGTGTGAGATTTTACAGATTAAAATTAACGGAATATTGCATTCTCCTAGTCGATTAATTTTTAGATTAAATTTGAGATTGAATGGAATTAATCAAAATTTGGGATTTTCACAATTGAGCAATTATGATGATCGTCGTGGATCGGTTAATGTTTGCCTTTTTATCGTTGTTGATTTACACAAATATTTTTTTCGCTGAATCAAATGGAAAGCACCCAAGATGATCTTTTTTAGATGAATAATTTATAAAAATGTGGGGAGCAACTTCGCTGGATAATCGGGATATTTGAGGTATAAAGATGAAATTAACAGAACTGAAAATCATCGTAATAAATTTATAACATCGTCCTATTTGCACCAGCGTGATACCGCGACTGTCTGACTTCGTATTCCGCCGGCTCATACTACTGTGCTCGCTTTAAACAGGTATATGTGCATAAAACTAAACAAAATAGAGTTGAAAATGCCTCGAAAGATTCAGTAAGGCTAATAGTAATATGGTACCCTTAATATCCATATAAAATTTATGTTTTTTTTAATCAATTATATCAAAGAATCTAAATAAAAGTAGAAATATCTCGATGAAAATATCACGGACGAAAATTCATCTTGTGCAATGATACTTTGATCAAAGTAGAAAATGGCATAGTGTCTAGTCAGGTTTTCGGGATTTCCGGCAGGAAAGTTGGACGCGTTTCCTATTGTCGCCCAGGTAGAGGAACTTTATTCGTGGCCGGATAGTGTGTCGGCGTTACGCGATATCTACTAGGAAAAGGAATAAATTTGTCGCTGCTGCGATGCGCGCTGCGATTCCTCGTGATTTACTCGTGCGGCACTCGTAAATTAAGCCTTGAAATTTGAGAACGTAGATTTCCCGTTGATGCGATTGTGTAAGACGAGCCCCCCCGGTTTTTTGCACGCTCGCGGATCACGTGGATTCGTCGTTCCGTGCCTGAGATGCAAATGCCGTGGTCGCCGATTACGCGAGTACTCGCGACTTGTTCTCTCCGTCTCTTTGTTTGAACCAGTGTGGGAGGATCGACGAACCTTCTGATAACGTTCGTTTACCAGATAGCGGGCTTTTTTCAGTCGACGGGGCCTTTGAGATCAGCGACTCTTCCTCAGAACGAGTAAAGAAAACACGATGATGAAATACAAGGAAGACATGGAAACTTTTGGAGCGATATATATGTCGGAGATGAAAGGACATCGGGACCTTTCTTTAGAATGTTCGGAAAAACTCAATAGCCCAATCCAGATGTTTACATCAACGACATTTAAGCAATAAACGAAGAAATAGTTATGCGGGCACTTAAGGTTTATGACGATGGGTTTGGGCTCGAAGTGACATAATGAGTCACTGAACGTACCCACGGTCACGGGAGGGACGTGTATCAGGTCTGTAAGTATGAAACCGTAATTTGCCTGTAGATGGCCCTAGCTGATCATGTAGTTATCACTAAACTGCTTCATTGATGCCAAAAGTCTTTGTTGACATCTCACAAACATTTTCGACTCAGAACAATACAAGTTTCATACAACAGCATAGTTTGTAATAGCGTTGAACATGTCAAATTTTGTGCCTGGAAACTACGATTTGCGGACAGCATTGATTTTCTGTTACCATTTGAAGAAAACTGCTGCAGAATCGCATCGAATGCTTGTCGAAGCTTACGGTGAGCATGCTCTTGGTAACTCACAGTGCCTTGAGTGGTTTAAAAAATTCAGAAGTGGCAATTTTGACGTGAGGAACGAAGAACGTGGAAGACCACCGAAAAAGTTTCAAGACAGCGAATTGAGCTATTAAAACCTGGCGAAACCGTTAATACTGAGCGCTACCGACAACAAATGATCGATTTGAATCAAGCTTTGCGTGAAAATCGACCAGAATATCAAAAAAGGCAACACAAAGTAATTTTGCTTCATGATAATGTACCATCGCATACAGCAAAACCGGTCAAGGAAACGATTGAAGCGTTCAGTTGGGAAATACTTTCGCACGCGGCTTACTCACCAGACTTGGCTCCGTCCGATTACTATTTATTTGCATCGATGGGACACGCACTTTCTGATCAGCACTTCACTTCTTACGAAAATGTACGAAAATGGCTCGATGACTGGTTTGCCTCAAAAGAGCGACAGTTTTTTTTGGCGTGGCATCCACCAATTGCCAGACAGGTGGGAAAAATGTATAGCTAGCGATGGGCAATACTTCGAATAAAATATTTTTAATCATTTTCATACGATAAACGTGTATTTTCTATACAAAAATGCTGGTTTCATATTTACATACCTGGTAATGACAGAAATAGAAAATAGTTGTGCAGCTCTCCTCAAAAACAGAGATTGTCCCAAGGAGTGAGAAAAGGACTATATAAGGGCAGTTTCATTTGGATTACGAGTTAGTTAGTTAGTTAGTCGTTGGACGAATTGCTGACTGAGTTATCAAGAGAGTTATCCGAATCGTATATTACGTTTGCACTCGTCATCCCGTGGACCGTGGATTCGTTGTCGAACCTGAATTCTTTGTCATCGACATCTCAACCATCCTATCGCCGCTATTACTTGTAGCCTCTTGTAGTACCCACATTTGTACCGATAAACATAGGCTATATCCGCGATGGTAAATTTGAGAAAGGTTCATCGAACGCCCAGAATTCCAACCTTAATCTGACATATATTTTACATTTGGGAATCGTAAGAATTTAGAAAAGAAGAATTACGATATTTCGTTACAAATGACAATGTGTTCCTCTAAATAATCTTCCATGTAACGTACCTATTCGATGTATCGAAACTGGTGTTTCAGATTATGTACTTCGATACTACTGCACGCAATTTCTATTTTTAATTCACAATTCAGTAATTTGAAATTCACATCAAAGCTAAAATTCTGATATAATCGCCATCTGCCTTTAGTCCATAAGACATACAGCGAATTTGACTCGATATGACAATCCAGAGTCCACACCACACCCTCTAACGAAGCAACATACACCGAAACCGTCCAACAACTCGACTCGTTCTCAATTAACCGTTTAAAATTCAGAGAGCAAGTCGTCGAAACCAGTGACAACGGAGACCAAGAGTGTCGAAGCAGAAGGTGTGGCGGGGCCGTGTTCTCGCTGCAAGCGGCCCTTGCACGCGAGCGGACAACTTTGGACGCGTTTCCTCGTGGTGTGTCCTCGCGAACCGGTACACTGTACGTACACGCGTGTACACGGTTGCATACACAGTTGCTTACCGCGTCATATAAGAGTGACAGCCAAGATGGAATAGCGCAGACATCCCGTCACGACACGGCTTTGGGCCCGAAACTCTTATCTCGGTGGCTCGCATGTGCGATCTGTGCCGTCGTTGCCGCATAGCCAGCGTGTCGTTGGCTGCTGGCTGTCGCCGCGACCGGTGTTATTAGGCGACGCGCGTTCGCGTGTCCGTCCAGTGAACTCGGTTTTACGCGCGTGACACCCTTTCGTAACTCCCGCGTCGCGGCTCTAGATCGGAAGGAATTATTTCCAGCAGCGGGCCCGAACTCGTTCGTCTAGCTCGCGGACCCAACTATCGATTGATCTAACGCGACCAACCGTACACGTGGCTATGAGGTTTGTAGGATCGAGTTACGCGGATGGACTCTTGGATGGATGGTCGATTTCTGGGTTTGAGGCGTTGACGTTAAACGAAGATGATGGCGAGAAGCGGAAGAATTACTTTAGGGAATTTAGGACAGTTTGGTGTATATTATTATAATATTGGGTAGCGTTTGAGTAGTGGCTATGTACTATTTGCTTGTTAGGATAGGTTAGGTTATCTTTGGTAAGTTAAAGTAGATGTTAGGTTTCTTGGGAGTTTTAACACGTTAGATGCTTATGACATATGTGTTGCATCGATTAAATAATGCTGCTGTGTTGGAGAATGTGTTGGAGAAGTTTGATGGAACGTTGAATAGTTTTCGGGTAGTGGATATTTGGATGTTAAGACAGCTTAGGATTTTTTAATATTTTGATATATATTAGATGATACTGAAAACGTAGATTCGTGTATTTCGGACGCAAACGAACTATGTAGCGAATTTTGTAGTATGTTGGAATATGATATTTTAGGGATGAATAGCTATATTTTTAATAGCAACAAATACACAAACTCAATTTGCTTCTTGTGTAATATTTTACCAGGCCAAATAACCGTATTTCGAATCGATGTAATCATTGGTACACAGTCTGGCTTTCTCAGTAATCTCTTCTTATCACACGCCTTCAGAAAGAACTCGGCCGAGCACGAGAAGTTACAAAGAGCGCCCCTTATCCAGTGGCTAACCAGATCTTGATATTTTGACATCGAACAGGATGCAATTAGCGAAAAAGAAAGACGAAGCGAAAGAGTAGCTACAATTTAGCGATGGATCGCCACAGGTGCTTTTCGAGTTATCCGGCTCATCCATTTCGTTTTCGGACGAGAATGTCAAGCAGCTTTGAATGTTTTAACGAGCCACTTTCCAAGCGAAATATGAACGTCTGGCTGGCAGACGGTAGAACGTCGAAAGTGGCTGGTCACCTCGCGTGTTAGCTCGGCCCGGCCCGGTGGCTTCGTCGTAAAAATTGCTTGCGCGTAAAGAGATCGTTGCTCGCCGTGCTCTAAGAGCTTCCTGGATCGTTCAAGTTTTTTTCTTCTCTTCTTTCCTCCTCTTTTCCTCCGGAATCGCCTCTGTGTGTTCCTCGGGCTGAAATTACTTCGCGGTGCTAGCCCGTTGGTCTTCGGCCTCCGTCTTTGTCAGACGCGTTTGTTCGAGCTTTAGTATCGCCGTTAATATGAGCAGCGTCGGCAATCGAAGCGTGTCCAGCCCCCTGATCGCTGATAAATTGCTCTAATGCGACTAATGAACTACCCGCTACAAGAGTTAGCCGTGCGCACGTTCGCGGATGTTTTCGAGGCGAGCATGCTCGATGATGCCTCCTTCGCGCGCGCAAGTATTCAGTATTCACACACGGCCAAGTTCAATGCCGGCTGGTAATTAATTCGGGGCTCCGTCTCGCTTCGGGGACCGTTTGGAATTTCTTGCCCACACCGAGCCACGGCAAATTCGTCCGCGAACCATGCAGATTCGTTACGTGGGCGATGGAAGAAACCGGATGCCCGGATTAAGGGTGCAAAATGAATGGAACGAGGATCGTTTAGGTCTTTCTCGGAAATTCTTCGTGAATACTGGAACAAGGTCTTTGAAACTAAGGGGCTTTCTGAAAAGAAGGGCTTTTAGGTATGTGATAAATATATAGACGCTTTTTTTTTAATGAAATAATTTTATAAAATATCATTTTACGAAATGTTCATTTATTTTGTAAATATAGGAAAATAGTGTTTTTTGAGGACTATTAGAATTTTAAATTGGAACCTTAGGTCGCATTGAAGAACTAGAACTAAACCTTCCGATGTAATTTACACACTTGACTCTCTTATCTTCTGAGCTCTTTTTTCAGAAAACTTTCCAATTCGTTTCTTTTCTTTTTTCTTTAATTGTAGATATTGACGTAGATGGAGGTCATAGGATAGTAACTTTGTGATGCCTGGTTTCTTGGCTAAATCCGATTAGGAAGTAAACTGCTGATTCAGCGACACAAATTAGTAGAAACTTGGAATATTTTATTCTATTCAATTCTGTTGATTTTCAATTATTCGATGATCAAAGCCATTGGTGAAACTCACTGTTCCATTCTCTTGCACTTTTGATGAATTTTTCTAAAATATAAAGCGGTGTTAGATAAGATGTCCGCACCGAGCTACTCATTATTTATCGAGTAAACCCGCAGCACTGCCACGTGGGACGCTGGACACGCATAATTTATCACCAACGTTTTTGCATACAGCGAAATGTATGAACTTCGACGAGCAACCACGCGAATGTGTTTCGTGAATTGGATGTTTTCGAGGTTCGTTGAAATTGCTCTACAATCATGGAACGTGATTTATAAAAACGCATGTTAATATTCACTCGAGAATTTTGAAATTTATAATAATTTGTTTCGGGAAGGTGAGGTCAAGTGGTTCATTAATTATAAACTCGCATGTTTACTGAAATACAACATTTGTGGTTTGCCATGGAGAATTCGATGAACGTGTTTCGTAGATGAGTTAGTAAGTCACGTTCGATGACCGATTCGAAGATTTTTCTGTTATTAATAAACCAATATTTATATGTTCATTAAAATGTTTGATGCGTCGTTATATTTTCACGATGGAAGATACACGAGCGCATAAAATTCACTTATTCCTTGTGCAACCAGAGATACGTTTGAACCGGTTCGCCGGAATATCCTGCGACCGCTTGGTAGCCGATGGCTCTGTTTCCTCAGGACTCGAACGACTTAATGTCGCTACCTCTTAGCCTTCATTTTATCTTCTTCGGATTCCGGTTACCTTCGAGTCTTACAAACCCTATAATTTCAATCTTCCGCTTAAAACGCCACTGTTTCTATATTTTAATATTTCAATTTTCTGCTCTTCATATTGTTAATTTCCTGTATAAAAGAGTAGCATCTACAGAATCGTTAACTGTAAGACATTAAACGGCATATATTTTCTTAAATGTCGGAGTGTCGTTATCTTACCTGATAAAATTACATTACATATTCATATTACTTCTGTTTAATGCCAAACCACATAAGCAATATTTTATTTGAAAAAAATACAAAGCAAGGCAAAACTTCCTTTCTCTACGAATCTTCTATATACATCCAAGATCATCTAAAATTAGTGCAAAATCGTCTATCTTTTAAACGACGTTATTCGAGATTGGCGCGGATAACGAGCGTGTAGGAGGACGTTCTTAATTACGTATGAAAAAGAAGGGATCGGAGGAAAGAAGAGAGAAGAGGGAGAACACTAAGGAAATGATCGTGGATCGGGCTTGGTGAGCTCGACTTCCTGGATTTTCTGGAGGCTGGCTCTCTGGCTGGTGGCAGCGGTCATGCATCGTGGCCACGACTTGCATGTACGTCAGGATTCACGTTCGCGCGATTCACCGGCGTTCAAAGCGCATCTCCTCGCGCGGCCCGTGCGTGTCTCGTTGCGCACGGGTATATTAGCGGCAAAGCGTGCGTGTTCATAAACCACGGGGTCGCGTGCGTACCACCACCTGCTGAATTTTGTCTTCACGATACTGTCCTCGCGTATATGCTGTCTCTCTTCAGAGGACTAATTAGTGGACAGGAATTTCCTCGGCTTACTTCTTCCTTTCTGGATCATTTAGCTTTTTTCTTCGTACAACCAGAAGACGGTGGGAATGCGTTTGAAAAATGAATTTTGCGGCTCTTTCAATTTGTTCAAGGTTTAGATGTGAAGATCACTAGAAATCCTCTGAGAATGCTGGGATGGAAATTATGCACGTAAGTTTGCTAAAACGATCGATAGTTTTTTGAAATAAGAATATTTGGCGTATCGTATGGCGGGTTGTATTGGAACGTAATGGCTGGAATTTTATTATACAGCATTCATTTTTTGTAACATATATTGAAATATATCAATATACGTACGAATACGTACGACATGTAGGAAAAATTAGGTAAACCTGTAAGTGAAGTCATTAGGAAATTATTAAAACCTTCTCGAATTACATATTAGATATCTCATCTGAAATCTTATATAGTTATAAAGAATTTATATATTTGACATTGCAATAACTTCATAAATTATATATAATTAAATGAAATTTAATTTCCATTATATACACATGTATAATACGTCTCACGATGGGCAAAGACAAGATCGCAGGGTATAGATTACGATACTAGGAAGACGGTGCGTGCAGCTCGACACCGAGCAACTATGTTTTACGATTTCCTCTCGATGAGACTACCGAAGTGGTCTGACTGCAATTAGCCCTTATCTGATCGCATTAAATTTTGATTACGATCTCACATTTAACGTCTCAATCCTCCGATGATGCGCTCGCGTGAAGTCGCCGTTGCAATTTGGCTGTTGCACTCGAAAAAGCAACGATTATCCCTTTCTCTACTCCATCCACTCATCTCACGTAAGGTTGTATATCGTTAATAATCGCTTAGCCAATGTCGCTAAATTTCATTCCAAGAATAGAATAGAATGGAATATAATATCAGACACGCGCACAACGATTACGTTTTTAATCGAGTTTCCATTTGCGAAGACATAGATTCATGCACTGATTAATTAGATCTATTAATAACACGCATTCACATTTCAGATTTTTTCCCATCCACGATTCTTTCAGATCAATATTTTATCCAATTAATAGTTTATGAATCTTTCATTGAATTTTACAAACTTTTTTTTATAGAAAACAGCTGAAATGAGGATACTGGCGTTCTTTTCGATACTTCAGCTCCATCGAATGGGAGATAATATTTATACGTAATTTGTTTATGATATATGTACGTGTATGTTATGGCTCTTTTATGTTATCTAAATTATATGATATGAGTAAAAAAATCCAAGTTCATCGTTTAACGCTGAACGATTTAAAAATGCTTGAAAAGTGAAACATTGAGGCGTCAAAAATGAAATCGAGATGTCCAAGGAACTCATATCGAGAACGCTCAAGCGATGGTCTGCCGTTGAAAAGCGACAAGAGTATTTCTCGTGGTTTCAACTGGTCGAAACGATCGCGGAGGATGTCCTTTCGGGCGCAGGAAGTGGTCGCCTTAAATCAACGGCTCGCAAAGGAAATAGCCAGTGGTAATTGAGCCATAACCCTCGGCCGGCGAACACACAAATATTTCAGCGCCAGGAGCTCGCTCATAATTTAGCCCTCATAATTAAGATGCGCCGCGCAGACTCCGGACCCGCTGGAACCCCCTGCTCGCGTCGTACGCGCGAGAATCCTTGCTCGAAAAAGAACGAGCACGAGGCCACAACCAGTCGTCCCGAAACATCCTCACGAAAACAGATACGACTTAGTCCGGAACGAATTCTTCCGAATCACTTTCACAAACCGACACGATACTTTGACAGGAATCGTTTATCTCTACGCGATGATAGTTTCTCATATGTATTACTTTGTTCGTCTTGCTTTGCAAATCTGAACTTTCATGGATATAACGAAAACGATACGTAGAACTTAAATAGGAATTTCCTTCATCTTCCAAATATTTTAAAGAGTATACTGTACTTTAGATACTTTGTACGCTATATTATATATATATATATATATATATATATATATATATATATATATATGTCTATCTTGTCTATTTAAATTTTTTCTAAAAGCATAAGCATTCGCAATCCATTCATCAGTTACCTACTTCGATATATAATCATAAATAAATAAATAATTAAATAAATACCTCGTGTAAAATTGAGAAGCGTTCGTTGAATTCCAAACAAGAATATCGATTGCCTAGATATTTAACCTTCCAGTTTAAACACTCTCAACGCCCGAAGATTGCACTTACCCTCGTGAAATAACCGTAAACGCTATTCCTTGTGTCTCAGCGAACCGATCTAAACCACCGTAACACTCTTCCCGCCTAGTTACGTGTAGTATAGCAGCAACAAGCGGAAGAGGAACCCGGTTTCGCGAAGTGATGGCAAAAAGTGTTGCATTAATCAGGACGCAGGCTAGCACGTAGGGGGCGGCGTGGTGGCCGGAGCCACGGTGCAACGATAACGAGGCATGGGGACATAACTCGGTGCGTCCACCGTGTTACGATCTAAGAAAGGGGCCGAGAAATACTGCGACACCGGGACGGCTACCGATGATGCATGTCCCAGAAGTGGCCGAGAGAGGCTGTGCACGCGTATTATGTTACCCGGTGCGACGCACCACCACTCCGTACCGTACGTGCGTCCCGACACACCAGGTCGTGACTCTATCATATTTATGTCCCTGGTCGGCCGTTTTCTCCAGAGGGAACGTCGAAATTCCGGGGGAACGCGGTTTAGATGCGGGACCAGATAAGGTGAGGATCTTCGATGGACGTTCGGTTATCTCCGCCACGGTGTCTAATCAGTCCTCAGTATGTAGGAAAACGAACGGAGGAGAGCGATATTAGGGAGAAAAAGGAACAAGTCGCCGTTCCGATGTACTTTAAGGGCCGATTTCGAAGATACTCTCGCATTCCAACAGTGTAATAGCAGCTGGCCGACTCTACTTGCTGGGTTATCGCCCCGGTTGCCTCGTTAAGCGTTGCTTTTTTTTCTGGTAGCCGGGGGAAAGGATCGTCGCGCGATCGATTTTCAGCTACTTGAAGAGGAGAAGATCGTAGAACGATCGATGGGAGAGGATTGATGCTCGTGGAGGTCTTTGTACGACCTCTATTCATGCGTCCACCGTGTACACGGGTGCTGCTGGAACGAGTGCTTGTTGCCGATGGCTGGTTTAATGACAACGAAAAGAGTGACAGATTGAATGACGCTCATTAGAGGTATTATTCGCGCCTCCGATGGCGGAGGAGCAAGTATTCGCGGGATAGTACGGTGTGAAGAGTATGGTGACGATCGAACGTTGAGTCACGGTGGGAGTGTTAATCCTCTTGGATGATCTCTTAAGATTTACAGTGTAATTCTTCTCGTAAATATTAAAATACTTGACGGAATTGTATAAAATGATAATCGATTCGAATCAATCTTTATCGATCGTAGAAAAATACACGAAAAATTTGTAAAAGTTAGAATTATAGGAAAATAACAAATGGAATAAAGTAAACCATGAAAGATAAAAGTACTTACCTGTTAGTTGGCATTTTATCTAGTAAACGAAACGGATCCAGATAACGATAACGATTCAATGATACGCAAAACGAAGTGAGCATACGTATGGTACAAATAGTTTATTCGTTCGTTCGGAGGTCGAAAAAAAGAGACCGCCAGGATATCTCGATGTCGTAGATCCTATGTGAGATACCACGACCAGCCCGTATTTGTCTGGCGACACCTGCACGTAGGACACTTCATGTATCAGCCGCAGGATGCGAACGGACGCAGCGAGAACACGAATGATAGCTCCTCCGAGCGGCGATATACCTTCTCGCCATTATCAGATTCGCCAGCAATGGCGCCCCGCTAAGAGTCACTTGTCCGTTCGCGTTACAACTACCGTCACATCGACTTTTTTCACCTGTTGGTGTTGGTCGCTATTAATTTTTAATAATCCTCGAACTGCGATGACGATCATTTTCCATGTCCCCTTTAAATTCGCCCGCGTAGTCTCGTAATATTCTTCTATAATACTTTTTCTCTTTTATTACAACATATCTCTTATCTTTTTACTAGATTATTTTTCATTTACTTTCGAATTTTTATTTGTTAAGATATCTATTGAAGATTAAAATTTAATTAATGCGTCGAGATATCAAAAGCACTCGTGATACTTGATAAATATAAAATTATATATAGTTACACTTGATAAATATCACAGAAAGGAGCAATAGTGACAAATGAAAATATTAATTGGATTCGCTTGCAAGCTCTCGGTGTAAAAATATGCCAAAAATGATTTTCAAGAATCTGACAGGAAATTTTCACCAAAAGGTTTAGATCAAAATTAATTAGCAATGAAAAGTCAGAAACAACATGTTGATGATTGTATTCATTATGCAAACATTTCGTCCCAAAAAGAGAACGACAAAACTTATGAAACAACCGCACAATCTTATATTCTTTTTGTGAATTCTCCATCATCGTCACGAATTTCACTCAACATTTCATCAAGTATTCTCCGTTATCAAACTCTACCAACGTTACAGTGTACAATTTCAGAGACAGTCGAAATGGTTGAAAGGGTCCCCTGTTTGATACCCTGAGGCAGCAGTCGAAGCTCAGTGGCCCTTAATTCGTACGCATGCCAGAGACGCGTTCGCGTGTGTAAACCTGGTTCTGCATATGCCTCGTATTCGTACAGAGATTTTACGAGTGGCTCGGCTGTTGGTCATCGTTACTTCATAAGAGGATTCGGCGTAGCCCGGCAGGGGGTCCATCTTGGAGGGACCCGCAAGGTCACGATGAGTCGTGTGTCTACCACAGAATTGCGAGTGTCACCACATAAACCATCCCCGCAAAAGTATCGGGTTACTGCGATTCTCGACCCTCGACTACCCTCCTTCTTCTTCCTGTTCTCCGTGTGCCGTCTCCAGCGATCCTTGGACATGTGCAGATGAACGACTAGATAGATTGTCTCTCTGCGCTTGCTCGTCGAGGTGTTCTTCCACCAGTAACGATTCAGCGTTTCTGTTTTGGTATATGGAGAGTTTGTTGGTGGTTTAGAGGTTTGGGTAGGTTTCGAGGTTTTAAATGGAATTCTCGTCTCTTTAAAGGAAATCATGGGAGGAATGCTAGAAGTTTGAGTATTATGAGCTAAATTATTGAGATCAATGAGGATTTTGATAGAAGTTTTGGCAAATATTTTGTGTCTTTATTGTTATTATTGGGCTAGTAGAATTTTGGATATTAGATTATTGAAAGACTTCTATTATTTCTAAGTTAGAATTCAGAGCCCAATCCAGCTTGGATAGGTTTCGGAGGTTTACATGGAATTCCTAATGATTGATAACTTTGGATACAATCACGATATTTCACTTACGAATGATTTTATACAAAACAACTTCTAATCTCGATCTATGCTTAGACGATACCGTACGAATCTTAAATCATTCAGTGTCATGTAAATACTAATCCAAGCAATACGAATAAAGAGGTATCGAGGGACCAAAAAATGGAACCAAATTGCAGTGGGAGATTATATTTTGAGTGTCTTAGTGCCTGAAGATTCGATACAACTAGGAATGGTCGAATCAAGTTCGTCGTAAATTGCTGAGCGCATTGCTAGGCGCAGCGGAGGCGCGGCTGAGTTACAGCCGCGTAACATTGTAATCGTACGTATTTATTGCACCGGCGGAGATGAGCTACGTACCCTCTGGCTAGATACCCCACATATCACAGGACGCAGCGTGTCTTCCCGGCGAGTTTATATTTCCTCGGGCCCGCCTCTTTTTTCCCTTTTTCCTACGTTCTTCGTAGATCAATATTCAGATTAGACTGTTCAGGAGATAAGCACCGGTTCGCGAGGTAATCCCGTGATTATTACTATATATCGTGGGGAAGAAAGGGTTTTATGGCCGATGGTTAGGGCTTGGGCGAGTTACTATTTGAGAAAGAGGAGAAAAAATAATCCGAGTCCTTTTGGATTGAATTTTTTAATGGGATACGATTTTTCTGGAATTGATACCTCATGGATAACCAGTAAATATTATTGTTTTCTTTGTGTATTTTCTTTTGAAATTTGTAAAATGTAAAATATTTCTGCTTTGAACTTGAAAATTATTATAATTCCAAGTTAAGTAGTGCATTTTTTATACAACGGTTATTTCGTTGACATTTTTCAGTCGTTAATCAGATTTTAGCAGTCTTAATTTGACAATTGTATTATTCATACTCTAATAATTCATCACAATAACGTGTTATGATACTTAAATCATTTTATTGAAATGGATTGTCTATCGTGAATGCTTGCGAAGGCTCGTGATTTCTTTCGTTTTATTCTGTGGAGTGATCTTGTTAATAGGTTAACATTGATACCATTCATCTCCCTACTTTCAGTTGCAAAAGAATCATCAATCTATAGTCAAACGTCCACACCAAAAACAAACGATAACCGGAAATCGGCTTCGAGGGCCACTAGATAAATCATTTCTCTAGCTTCCCTTTCGCAATCCGAACAAACACGACCGTGATCCAACGTGTGTCCATTCGATGATGGATGTCAGGACGTTAATCGAGGCTGCTTGCTTCAAAGACTAATCGTTCGGTCGGAAAATCAAGCGTAGCCCTCGCGCCAAACTGCGAAGCTAATAATTCCTAAAGCGAAAAGAAACCGGGGACATAAATTTTCCCCATCTGGCGAGTGGGTGCTCGTAAATGGATATCTCTGGCCATTTTCAGGCCGGATCAATTCGTAATCCGCTCTTGTTCCACTTGTACCCTTAGAGACCAATAGTCGTGTATCGAGTCGGTTCTCGCGCTCGATTCTCGTTCGTTAACCGAATAAAATGAAACGGTAGCCGCGAAAGGCTGCGAAACGACAATCCGGATACAAATTCTGCATCGATAAAGATTGTCCCCTTCTTCCTCGCTGTCTCTTTCGTCGTACTCGACACGATGATATTGTAATCATTTAGCTGCGCAATCAAATACAGTGATAATTATATAGATCGTGATACACAGTAAACGGCAAAAACAATATCGAATGAGATCTGTCAAATAAATATTTTGTCTTTACAGATAAATATAAATATATTTCAGCTTATTTTAAGTCTGTCGGCACATATTAATCCGACCGTGTCGTTTCGATTATTTTTAACGTGAATGTTTTTCTATCGCTACAAATTCTTTTAAAATTTGAAATTGAAACATCGAAGTTGACATCTGAACTTGTTTTTTCCTCTCCACAGCAAAAGTTCTCCCGCTAATTTTTCAACAAACTCAATTCTTACCATTTACTTACCATTTACATGACTAAAATATCTAAAGATTTCCAGGTAATTCTGTATGGAAATGTTTCTTAAAAATATGATTGCTACTATTAAGAGAGGGCCAAGACTTTTGCACGGCACTGTATATTATATTACGCAACCATCGACGCAACTGCGCACCGTTTTCTCAACGATTGTTCCATGGCACCGTAGGTGCTTGATTAACGTTGCCAACGCGTTTTATCGATACATCAGCCGCGAAGTTTTCACGGTATGCGATTCCAGAGACGTTTCCCTTTTTGGTTTCTTTGTTGCCCGCTGGCTGCCCCCGTGGGGAGGCGATCGGAAGCAGCGATATCGTGGCGACTTGTTCGCTTTGCAACGTTATTGGCGTTGATATCGCCGGTATGACATGTTTATGTCTAATCCAGCCGGGGGATCTTCACCATCGCGACACGTTTGCCCTTGGGGATACTTCTTCCATGTTGGAAATTTTCGTTTCCAAGAGCTTGGTTCCGCTACGCAACCGATGCTAACTTTACCTGGATAGTCTACGTGTTTCCTGTAACCAGAAGGTCGACTAAGCTCTTTTATCTACCGAGAACATTGCGTGTTTCCTCGTTCTCACAATATCATGCTCTGGATTTCCATATGTACCTCTGCAACATTGTTCTTCGTATGCTTCTCGACTCAGGGAATCTCCAGTTACTAAGAGTCTCACTGATGCAATCTCAACACTCTTAGTTTTCCACGATTGAGAATTAGAATATGCATCTCTCGAGGTAATGTGATTTTGTTCTTAATTATTGGGTGTCGTTGGATGATGAATTATAAGTTTGTCTAAAAGACGCAATGAGAGTTACGTAATGAAGTGTTGTAACAGAGGTTGACTGAGATCATTTGGTGGAATTTGAACTGCAGATTCGTCGATAGTATCATTCTGTTATAATTACTGAAAGAAAGCGCGTGTGTATAATTTTAAAATATCAACTCTAGAAAATTTCGCTACGAGCTTAGTCCAATATCATTCTTTAGTCTATAACCCCTTTATCAACGTTCCAACATTCGATAACCATTCATGATTTAATCCAACCTTTACCAATCACAAATCTCAATACGCATAATTCTTCTTCGACAAAACTGTAAAAAAAAAAGCGAAATTTCATTTTAGAAAGTGCCTCGTCAGCGGAAGTTCGACAGTGTATATCATTTTATTACAGACGGCTCGCGAGCGGAAGTAGCGGCTAGGTTTACTGAATGATTCGCTGAATAATCTTTTCGTAACAGCGGCTGGGCTTGTCTCGGCCCGCTGCATTTTCTTGTTGATTTTCTCGCGTCGTCTGCGCGCAGACTAACCAATGGTTGCGCGTTTTATTTTATGAATAATGTAGCTACGGGCTACCTGGCGGATACGCCGCGGATCTCCCCCGACGGCGGAGGACACGCACACGCGTGGGTCGCCAGCGGCGACGCGGCGCGGTGTTCGAGCATTAATCTGGATCACGGTATTCTTGCATTATCGTTCATCTTCCTTGATGGTTGGATACCGGACAGGCCTATCCCGACAAGATTTTCACCGCGTTCCTGTCACCGCGACTTTCATTGCCGCGCGTCTCGCTTCACTTGCTGCCACTCCGGTCTGTAACGATCTCTATTTGAGTAGAAATGAAGCATAGAATGGTATATATGGAAAATGGTAAATGTATGGAGTGATGGGAAACTGGTTCTGTTATTCGAAGGGTGGTTTTGTTTTTATGTAAGGAGCTAGAGAGCTGTAGGATACGGTAAGATACGATATCTATTGGTACAAAATTTTAACAGAATAACAGCAATAGCTTTGGTTAAGTTATTTATCGTACAGATACGTCACGCATTCGATAAACAAATGAAAACCATTATGAAGAAATATCAGTTTTCTCTATTTATATAATAAATATAGAAACAAGGCGATCTTATGTTACTAAATTACCCAGCACTAAATTAGATACATTAATTAAAATTACAGTGTAAGAAATATCGAAGTAAGTTGCGTTTCGTACCTGGCGTGTCTCAAAATCTTCCTTTCTGCTACTTTTCTCTTTCAACAACCCAGTCACGTTTCCAACGAGGACGGTAGCCACGATCGTCGAATCTTGTCGATTAGATTCGCGGCCGTAGGAAGGACAGAAGCAGATCGTTTATCGGTGGATGCATTAATTACACCCGGGATTCCAGTCGAGGTGGACATGCCTTTATCGTGAAAATAATAATTTACAGTATCGTGAGGCCTGTCCTCTTAATCCCTGCGCGGCTTGTCAACGGCCTCCGCTTTAACATACGACGCTGCTGAACGAATAGAAGCGGGACTGGATCTTTTTGAATGTCCGCACGCGGCCTGACAAATGCCACGAGAACACGACACAATATCGAAGAAAACGTCTTCCACGATTCCGAAAAATTTTACACGAGAACACACTCTTTTCGAGAAGTCAACATTTCAATGATAACGTCACATTGATATTTGTTTAGAAATATTCTTGGCACATTTTATCCATTTCTTAAGTATTTTACGAGTCATTATTCTTATCGTATTTAGGTTTTTCAAACCAACATAAAGAATATGGTAATAATATAGGGCACTTATTTTGTCTTTTGACATAGAAAGTTTCATGATAGTTAAAAAAGGAAAAATGCAGAAAAGTTGACATCGTATGAAAAGTAATCTGATTCTGATTGCGATGTGTAAAGTTGGACGTGAATTCTAGTAATACAATTTGGGGAAAGTGATCACTCTTTCCGTCTTCTACTTCCGATGACAGGTCATTGTTCATAGCGAAAGCATTCTCTCGATAAAACGTCGATTACTTTCACGATTACCATTTCGTTTTAACATTTCTGCAAGAGTCTTAACGATGTGGTTGTTAGAATTCAGCAAGAGTGGCTGGCTAGAATTTGTGAATACATTACAAAGAAATTACTGGAATGTTTAATCGAGCGAAGGACTTTGAATTTCTTACAATTTTTGGATTGCAGGTTGCAGCTTGTGAAATCTTAACGACGTTTGGCTTGCACGCTTCTTCGTTTAATGGCGAATCTTCATTAGAGATATGTTAAGTGTTTCGTACAGTAGTTTGGAATGTTTCTACTCGTATCACAAGTGTAAGCGATGCAATTGCCTGTAGGCAAAATTTACATAATACAAAACGCTTAAAAAGTTTTAACATAACAAGCAAGTACAGAAAAAACTGTTTAAGAGTAAAAGTCTGGACAAGATCATAACTTTTACGAACTACTTCTTTAGAGAAATATTAAGATAATGGTTAATATAATCCAAATAAGCTACAATCCTATAAAAACTATTCAAGCTTAACTCCATTACCACTAAATCTCTATCAAAAGTTATTTGGCAAAGTAATCATAATCAAACCTTCGGAAATATCTCGCCAACTGTACCAAACTCAACACGATCTCCTCCTCGCGCCTACCAACAATCGTACAAAGAGAAACAGGAACCAACATGAAAAAAAAGAAGAGAAAAAGAAAAAAGAGAAAATACCCAACATTGTATAGTGTATAAAAAAATCACCCCCAGAAGCGTGCGGGAAGTACGAGAACCGCGGGGTGCAAAGGTCGAAGGATGAAGACGTGTGGAGTCTTACATCTTTCTCGAGACGGCACGTGAGAAATCGCGGCCTCTGCGGGGCTCGTGTCCTCGCGGGCATCTCTCGAGGGCCAAAGAAAGCGAACCGAAAAGAAAGCGGTCGCAACGAGGCTACGGACCAAAAGAAGCTGGATGAGGAGGGAAGAAAGAAAGAGAGAAAGCAAGAAAGAAAAGGAAATGGAAACGGAGGGAGAGAATATCCACGTGGTCGACGGATGCAACGAGTGTGCGAACGCGCGGCAAGTGGTCCCAGTGCTGCGCGAGTAGTTCGCGTATTATAAAAGATTTCCGACTCTTTGTGGCGGACTGGGTACGATCCGTTTAGGAGCCGGGCGAAAAAGCGAGGCTCTGGCCGCGCTTAGAATACCGCGGCAACTCGCATTGTATAATAATGTATCGCATATGGCGCATCTTGTAAAACTCTGCGGGCGTCCCCCCACCGTGCCTTGTGGAACCAGGATGAGCGTGGAAGGACGGATGGAAGCGCGTGAATGAGGTTATTCCCGGTCGTGGAGCTCGTTCATTCATCCATCGGCGGGACAGCCCTCGTGGGGAGGCTGAAGACAGCGTCGACCAACGGCAAGGAATAGCCAAAACCAACTCTACCCTACTTACCTTCACGGATTTTTCTCTTTGCTGTAAATACCTTGCGGGTTTCTGACGGTTTCGTGAGGTGTTTGGGCTTGAAGAGGATGTACGAGTCTTATGGAGGAAGAGTGATGGATTAATGAAGTGGAAAGTTTGGGTTTCTGATCAGTTGGAGAGATTGATGGCAAGACAGAATCATTCGTGTTCATAATTGAGTAATTGATAAATATTTATTTATAATAGGCGTCATTCGCAATTTCCATCAATATATTATTGATGGAAATTTTCTATAAGTGCTGTAACAATTTCTATAATTTCTCTATGTCAAATCGAACTACTCCTCAACCCCTACGAAACACCATTAACATCAAACTACACCGCACTTCAAACTAAATTAATCCTCTTCCTCAATTTCACATTCAACTGAACAGGCTCCTCCAATCGAGTTAGAAAAATATTCGGTCTCCAAGCGAGTCCGACAAGTAGACTCAATTCAAAGTTCCATTCAAGCGTCGACGGGAGTTAGCGTCAAGCCGTGTCAACACCTCTTCACAGGGACACGGCCAAAACGACTTGAACGCCAGCGATGAAAGTAGCCAGTCATTCGGCAACCTTCTGCCTTCAACGATGGGTGCCAAAGGTTTCAACGAATAACGTTGCACTGTAGAACATAGTCTTCGAGTCGAAGGGATTTAACCTGGTCCCTGGTAAAACCTAAACCTAATCTAATGGATTAGGCGCGGCAAATCTACTAGTCGTCGAGGGTCTCTTGACTCGAGACACATTGTTATCGTTGTTCTGATCCTATTGACAGCCCCAATCCTGCTACACATATAGAATACAATGGCTGCGGTAGTCTGGTTTGCGCCCAGCAGGATAACTCCGCGTATTTTTGCCTAATCGGATCCATTCGAGCATGTTGAGTAACCGATTGGCCCTCTTTCGAGTTATACAATAACAGTTTCATCTTTGCTATTCTTCTTCTGAGGATTGTTGAAGGTGTTTGTTAGGGGAAAAGAATCTTTTGTTATCGTTCGTTGCTTTGCTGCAAAATTTAGTTATGTAATAAAACAAATATGTTAGAATTTTTATTAACTCATTTAGAATTATGCAGCGAGATAACGTGTAGAGGTAGCGTACATGCAACGTTATGACAATTAGATTACATTCTTGCTCCTTTTTCTTCATTTTCTTTTTCGTTTTGTTTTGGATGTAATTATCTTTTTCGGGAAAATTGAATATATAATATTAAGTAATTTGATTTGTTATTCATTTATTGTTATTAATAGAATGTAACGTATATTAATTAAGAAGAAACTTTATTTGTTAAAATGCTTGGTAGAGCAAAGACAGTTTAAACAAGCTTTATGTAGATTTAATGCACTATACAGACCGTGTTAATGGAGATACTAGATGAATGGGTTTTTTAAATCTTGTTTGCATTTCATTGTGTTATCGAACAGGGTATGCATCGAACGTGTTCCCTTTTCGAGACGAGAATACCGAGCAAACCGAGTCGTTGTTCCATCGAGAAACAACGAAACTCGTTACGCGGAGTCTGGCTTGCTTTTCCGTTACGCGATATCTGATCGTTATTCCCCATTTTCTCGTTTTCCAATTGCTGAGATCGTTGCTCCGCAGTGCGTGCACGATTTCTCGTGGCCACATCCTCCTTTTGTTTTCCCGCATTTCCCTATTCATTCCATCAATATCGCGTCGATCTCAGAAAAATCATTGTCTGGCTACGCGTGTTGACATGATTCCAGAGAGATCAAAAGGAAAACCGTCTCTTCTATAAAATAGTCTCTACTTCAACCTCACGCTTTTACACAATTCGCCTTTCTTTGAATCATACCTTAAAACATATTGTAAGAAAATTTAGTAATCTGTAATGTTACTTAAATTTATTTGCATATACTCGATTTTCTCTGCGATATTTTTCAAAGCGATGCAATGTTCCCTTTATTTAGGTCCCAGGTAATAGAGAGACGTTTCTCTTTATTTCAGATACAAATAAAAATATCTAAACGATATACACGAACAATAATTTCAGCGACAGTTGTGTATAACATTACGACCAAGCCATTTTTCTTATTATTCTTCAAACATTCGTCTCAGAACACCTCAGAGACTAACCAATGACCCAGGTTCGAGGATCGTTCTACATACGTCTGAAACACCATGATTATGCCTACCATATATTTCTATATGGTGCGGAGCAACTTAACGGAGACTGGATCCGACGTGGCATCAGGGTTATAAGATCGGGCACGTCTCTATCTAGGTTCTTTAGTACGGCTGCGAGGCGACGTAATATATTTGGGAGGAGGTGGAGAGTGAGATAGGTGGTTAGGTAGGTAGCCGTGGTGGATGTCGGGTAGATAGTCGACCGGCTTCGGTAATGGAGACTGCAGGGTGCCGCTAATGCAGTAGCGATGTCACGGTGCCCGTTGCATCGGCATATTCCTTCCCTTTCCGCCCTTTTGCTTCACCGCGGTTTACCATACGTGTCCCTTCCCTACCTTCGTGATATCACTGAGTTTCTATGTGTCGCCTCTGTCTCTGTTCCACTTCGATCCACGTTCGTGCCACGGACACTTCTCTGGCGGTGGCTGTTTATCTGCTTGCTGGTTGCCTTTTTTCTTTCTTTCATTTTTTTCTCCTTTTTTTTCTCTCTCGATTTAACGGAACCCTATCTGTGGGACACGGTGGATATCTCGGACGATGAGAAACATTCCCCATGCGGATGTGTTTGTATCGTTTAAAGTGAATGGAAAAATGGGCGCCGCCTGCATCCCGCAGTTACGATAATTTCTTGGTTATTTTTGTCATGGCCGCCGGTTCGATCTGTTTGTATGTATCCCGGTGTCGGCGGGCGTTGTACCAACGTCGCCCGATTTCTTGCCCTGTTAATTGGCCGGTTTAGTTCCAAAGATATGCCCCACGGACCAAAAGCGGCGTAACTTTGCTAGAACGTTTAGTTACCCTGGCTTTTTAACCGGGCTGTGTGATCGTCTTGCAAATTGGGAGCTTAAGGATCGGGCTACTTTAGGCCAAGTTATTGCCCGTTGAAGCATCATATTATTTTAGAGATATATTATATGTATGTAAAACAACATTTATGTCGTTATTATCATATATATTTAAAACCGTCACTTACGTTACAGGAATTATTCGATAATTACAAAAGAATTCTTTTAAACCATCCCAATATGTATATGAATGAGATATTTTATCGCACAGTCGTTCATATGGCGCTTTCAACAAGATACTTCATATCTACCTCAATATGTTATCTATAGCTAATTAGAGCTAAAGCAACACAACAAAAATAAGCAAATATTTAGGTATAATCACGATTTTGTCTTAATAAAAGAACACGTTGGTATTGCTGAAAAATATGAACGATTTTATGTTAGTGATTGAAGAAAAAAGAAACGAACTTAAAATTACCTACATTTTTAGGAATGAAATGTCTCATTCATAGATTCAAGTATAAAAATCAGTTAAAATACCTCACTTTTAAGTACTAGAAAATTAATCTTCCTTGTTTAATGAATATTCTCGAAAGAAAACACATTGTCCCCACATATATAACTTTAAATCTAAATTTTTTTCAGAATGTTTGGCAGTATGAAACGATGTGCCCGATGCCACGCAGCGATCCTGGCCTCGGAGCTGGTGATGCGAGCCAGAGACTTGGTGTTCCATGTCCGTTGCTTCTCATGTGCCGCCTGCGCGGTTCCGCTGACCAAGGGCGATCACTTCGGGATGAGGGATGGTGCAGTGCTCTGTCGATTGCATTACGAGATGGGCGCGGAGCTGCACCCGTCCCAGAGTCCTCCGGTTCCGGTTTATCCGCCCGGTCCGCACTATCCCGGTCAACCGTTCCCCTCGCCGGAATTCCTTCACCACCATCATCATCATCCCTCCCATCCGTCTCACCCGCATCACTCGATGCATCCTCAGCATCCCCACAGCCACGTAAGCCCGGTACCGCTTCAGCCTTCGACGCCATCCATACCCGACGCAGGCTCACCACCCAAGGTACCGTACTTCAATGGCGCCGCCGTCGTGCCGCCGCCAAGACAGAAGGGTAGGCCTAGGAAGAGGAAACCCAAGGATCTCGAAGCTATGACCGCCAACATAGGTGAGTGTCGTTACCCGTATCTGATCAAAAGTTTTGCGGGAAAACGAAGATGTGCTTGATGGAAGAAACAAACTACAGAGTAATTTGTTTTACCGTAAAGCCGTAGTTTTTTGAATCCTTAATTTCTAAGTCATAATTCTCGTATAGGTTCGTGTTTAAGCGCTACACTTAATCTCCTATTAACTTTATGATTAATTTCTTTAAATTTGTGGCTAAACAATCTTCCGAGGTAACAGAATTCTAAAGTAACTGTTTCTTTATATTTTTAGCTTCCATGTAACACGTAGCAGCAAAATATATTTATACAGTGATAGCTATATTTCTCGATCACTCGTCACTTCCATCGTGTTATGTGACTTAGAAAGAAGAATTTGTGTCTGCGAATTATCTGGATCGTTTCTTCCATCGAGCATAATCCAGTGTTTTAGAATATTCGGAGGGAACTTGGTCGCATTGTTTTTCGTTATTCTTCCGAAGCGTATTATTTTGTATTGTATCGCATGCTGTTGGACGATTTTGCGGGCATCCTAACAGCTGCAAAGTGATTCATCGCTTTCTCGGTTGCACCACGTACCAGATTTATAAAAAGCTTTGCACATTGTCCCTCGAGGAATGCAAAAGTTATTTTAGAGAAATTCTTCACGCGCGAATTAACATTCTGGCAGCGAATAGTATACGTATGTGTAGACACGTTTCAGAGATTCGATCGCAAATGAAGGTGAAACGTACCCGATAGAACAGATGCAAATTGGAATAGAAACACGTTGTACGAACATTGTGCTGGAATGTATCACGCAATAATCATGGTTTGCAATTAGAAAGCACGAGACGTGTAACTCCGCAAAATTGCTGTACGATTTTTTGGACCGTGAAGTGGTCGAATGTTTGCTTAACAAGAAAATATCGCAAACCGCGTCAGTAGCTTTGAAAAACGAGGCGCTCAGTGTTGTTGAACTTCTCATCTTGAAAAATTAATAGCACGAAAACTGCGTGCCTATCGCAATTCAATTAAGCTGTGCTAAAACATTGTAATTCGTCAATGAGTCATTATTTTTGCTCCATTAAATTAACGTTTATTACTTTTAACGTTGTTATACCGAAACACACGCCAGAAAATTCTCTCTATCGTTGTGTTAACCCTTGAACCACTTTTATCTATACAAATTAGGCAATCTAACTTTATTAACAATCAATAACGCTTATCTTATTTATCAAAATTTGAGTCGTCCCTGATACAAGATCAATTAATATTCATATATTCTCTTTATTTAATTAATCTAAGATAAGAAAGAACGCGTTCTGTTTAACCGCAGCACAAAACGAATTGTTAATGATGAATATGGAAAGCTATAGCTCGATAAGACAATGACACAATTCCTGTATTACGATCAAGTAATGATATTTAAAAGATATATCTCGATTTTTAATATTACCAACGATCTTCTTAATTATCAGAAGGTTGCCTCATATTATATTCGACTTAACTTAATGACTTTAATCAAATTAACGTGGAAGACTCCGCCTGGAATAAAGTAGATATCACATAAAATTACGAGCAACTCCTATTTCTTTATTCCAAACAATCAATGTTACCTAAGACTTAGAAGATACTTCATCTTAATTTCATCGACGTTCTTCTTAACTACGTAGCAATCCAAATTGTCCACATAACGTTCCTTGTAACTGTAATTTAACCGCTTTGAATCACCATATAGAGACTTCATGCCAACTCGCATTTAACCATTCCTCTGCATCCATGTTTTAAGAACAGTTCCAAAGTGTACCTAGATCAGGTCCGAGGATTTTCAATCGTCTGTGTCGGGGCACGATCGCGATCGCGTGCACGAAAATTCTTACACGAGCTGCAGGGTCCCGGATCGGTGGACGTTGGTACGAGGGCCTCGGCCACGCGGTCAGAGATCGCGCGGTACGCGCACGTAACACGACGAATCCCCGAGAGGTGTGTGCTCCGCCGGTGATTTACGGGCGCGCGTGGGCGCGTGGTGTTTGCCACCGAACCCTGATAAAATTTGTCGCCGCGACATAAATTCACGAATCCAATCCCAACAAAGCGTGTACGTGTCGCGCGTGGGCAGCGCGCCGCGGCAGCTTCCTTCTCCGCCTTCGAGAACTTAATTTCGATTGTTGACCGACCGTGGGAACAGAGGAGGGACCAGAGACGAGTCGCCTCGACGAACCACCGGCCGTGCGCCGTTCTCTACCCCGGGACCAGTTCCTCTGCTTTTCTTTTTGTTCCTTCATTTTCTTCCTCTTTCTTTCTTCTCTGGGTCCTTTTCTTTTGGCTGTTTCCTGTGAAAAAGATCTCGTGGTTCGTGTCCGCGGACGATGATGTCTCGACACGGGACCCACGGATGACTGGAAATTATTTGTTCTGTTTGCTGGTTGGATATAGCCTCGCGCGAGAATTTATCGTTTGAAATAAAATAATTTGATAGGGGGGGCCTTCGTCGATTGGACCTTCTTCGCTGGCAAGGTCGTCGGGCCTCTTCGACTAGAATTTCTTCCAGTTTTTCCTTTTATCTCAAGGTGTGCTTGGTTTTAGAACGTGTGGTGGTCGTTTGACAATGTTTCAGATCGAGAAGACGAGGTTGTGTTGAATTTTTTTGCGAGATATTTCCAACTCGTTTAACCTTGGAATTAATACAATTTCTAAGATATGCTAGCTCTTCCTACTTCAGCTATTTATACTTTTTACTATCTGATACGATTGACGATCTGATACGATGATTTAAAAGATTGAATCTATTCAGTAACAAATTTGATCTTATCAGAAGTGATTGTTACAATAATGAAAATAAGTTGTTCAACAATCCGAACTCCATTTTTCATAAAATACATCATGAAGCATGATTGTATAGTATAGAGTCGTAAAATGCTTTAATAGTATAAAAATAGGATAGGGAATATCGATACTCTCTCACGGTTCCAAATAATCGTCTAACGCGGTAATTAGAAATTCTCATAAGATCTCCGTGAGATCTAAAAGTTCATCAACTGAGCGGCAGAAGTTCGCAGGATCCAGTTCAGATAGCGAACGGTAGCGAATGAACGGGTAAAGAGAAAAAAGAAAAAAAATATGTAAGAACGGTCGTTCATCGTGAACGAGTCAGCGGTTTCGTAGATTTCCACGCGATAGAAGATCGATCTCGATCTTATCGATCCGCCATCTGGCTGGACGGCTGTCGGAGCGTCGCTTTATTCTCTGGTGGACTGGCGAAGTCTCGGGGACAGGATAGATATACCGGAATGAGGTATCGTGCCTGCAAACTATTTGCTGCATAGAGTTGTAATTGGCCGTGTATCCACTGGTCTTTCGCATACGCTATCACCCTTCTTGTTTGCACTCGAGGAGCTAATGAGCTGTGATACACATCAAACAGCGCTAGAGTCGCGACCAGCCGCATTGCCGCTTCCGACGGTTCTTCGCATTGCCTCGAGAGCCCGCAATTGTTGCCACGATAACTTTATTTCCGATCGAGACGCGTGATCGTTGGTTACCAACGTCGTCCCCCTATCGCTTTTGATTTTCGATGAGATTTTTCTGTAGCGTGTTTGCTGTGAAGCAGTGAAATCGATAGGCGATGGCAATACGAAGAGAAGTTAGGAATTTGGAAAGGAAAACATGTTCCAGTTTCCTTGAATTTCTTAATGAAAGGAAGTTTCATTTCATGCGTATTTATTTTTAACATTATATTATTTATATGCATTGCAAATAATAACTTTTCACCTGATATTGAATGCACTAGTAAAAAGATTCCATTCGTTCGATTTTATTGATTTCTAAAAGCAATAGAACAAATGACAGAATCAGTTCAAAAGGATTGCCAAATACTGTACAGTATATCTAGAAAATCCACGACTGACAAACTTCCAAATAATCCAACCGAAAGAAAATATAACCGAGTAAACACAAATCTTCCCTATCAAACCTCCATATCATTAACCCTTTCATTTAAACAATTAGTTGGTAAACGATAAACGACGGTAAATAAAGTCGCGGCGATATTGACGTTCCGTGGTATCGGCGAGACGAACTGCGTGGAAGGCGAGACATAAATCCAAAGCCGGGTCCAACCCTTAGCGCGCGAAGAGAGGTTCGGTCCACCGCCGCCGGGAAAAGATCCCCCTAACTGATACAGGCGATACGGGCGGCTTCAAAAATAGCCCGCGACACCGGTGTTTAATTAAGACGCATAATCCGGATGTTGGGAATTTATGTTGCAGATTTGAACGCGGACTACATAGATATGCCCTTCGGTAGAGGAGGACCGGCGACTCCCGGCATACCTGGTTCCAATAGCAGAACAAAACGAATGAGAACGAGTTTCAAGCATCACCAGTTAAGGACGATGAAGAGTTACTTCGCGATCAATCACAATCCGGACGCGAAGGATCTCAAGCAACTTTCCCAGAAAACTGGCTTGCCAAAAAGGGTGTTACAGGTAAGCTTTCGATCTGGTGACGAAGCCATAGCCATAGTCGTTTCGTGCTACATTTACTCAAGTTTAATCGTGGAATCGAGTTTTGCGACGTTTGATGATTCGCGGGATGTGTCATCGTTACATGCACGTGTGTCCGATTTTGTCTTGGGAAGATTTGTTATTTGTTATTGATTGACAGTGCTCTGGATGGAGGTTCGATGCACATTGATATTGTGGAATATATAATCGGTTTCCTGGTCTAAGAGTAGCTTTCTTCGGAGTTAATTAATTGGGACTATGCTCTTCCTGGAACGTATAGACGTATTGACGAGACATTGGATACTTCTTAATTTTATAATACAATATGATTTTTAACGACACGGGTTTAAAATTAGATTTTTGAAAATTAATATAATTTAGTTGCTCTTATATTATTCGTTATAATATATACCGTGTTTCTTATAGCAATTAATAATTATCAACTTCGTTATTTGAATTGAACCATAGAAAAACTTACCATAGGAAGATGATAGTAAGTGCTACTTTTAATTACCAATTCATCATGAGTTTGTACGTTTAATCAAACTCTATGTGTTCTTCGTTACTATAAATTGATCAAAATTATACGAAAATTGAATTCATTTGGACAAGAACAGTCCCCTTATAGAACGTACAAAAATTCTTACGAATGACTGTACTTATGTATAAAGCACATCATATTCTGTCAAATTCAATCTTCTGAATCGTCTACACATTGAACGTTCCATCGTATTTCCACGCTAGACAAAATATTTAGAGGCGTGGAATCGTCTTGATGAGCAATTAAAAGGAAATTTACAGGGTCGGTTCGCGGGAAAAGTATTCGCGTCGGGCGTGCACCGGCCTCCTCCAATTAGTGCACGCCGTCAATGACGCATGACGCCCTTCATAGGCCAGCTAAAACTGTCCCCGGGACCTTTTCGGCTACGTCGTTTCGGACAGATTGTATCGTTGCGTTCCCTCTTCGTGTTGTTCGATCCAGCCGCGGTGTCTTTGGAATTTATGCGACCGTGTTACGTTTATTTCGGCGGCACTTGAAAACGTGGAACACGCGGCGGTAGGTTAAAGATAGAAGAGATTGTTAGTACGCGAAAAGAGAAGGTCCCGGGGAAAATCGTCGTCCTACCGTTTCCCTGAGATCCTACGTTTCGATCTAGGCCAGACGGTGATTCATTTTTGCGTGAAAGATAAATAGGCTGATTGTTTTCTCAGTATCGATCATCCTCCCACTTTGGTGAAATGTCTGTAGCTTTCTCCATTTATCTTCGTTTGGATAAGTTCATTAATCAAAAGGAGGTTGAACATATTTTTGAGCATTTAATACGCTCGACAATTTACTAGCTTCTTGATAAATTCGTACTCTCTTCATTCTTGTAAAATAATTCCTCTCATACGTTGATGACGATTTTATTTAATTATCGATTGGTATCGTTGGATCATAGGCAAGCAGCGATTACATATTATATAAGAATTGAAAAATGAAATAATCCAAATTCTATTATGATCCTAAAATGATTCAAAGAACACAGCAATATTAGGAGTCGAAAGTCGACTAAAAAACTTTCACTTTTCAACTCCCCCCATTTCCAATACGAACTCTTCTTTTCCTTAATATTATTTTCTTTAAAAACGAAGCAGCGCAAGCAAAACGAAAAACGGAGTAAAAAAGTCGTCGCGACGGAAAGACGTTGTTTCGAATAGATAACTATCGGTGTCCGTAGACGAGGAGGGAAGAGGCCGGGCCTGCGGTTTCGGGAGGGTCGCGGAGGTTTCCAGAGGCGGGTAAAAAAGGTGCAGACAAAAGTCGCGGTTGGAAGATGGATAGCCGGTGGTTCGATCGTTTTTCCTCTTTTTTCACTGTCTCTCCCTGCACCCCTTGTGCGTGGCGTTCGGTCGTCGCCACGCTTGCCAGGGACTCCTATAAAAATATTCACGTGGCGGGTGAACCGCGCGCGGTGGAGACGTACGCGCGCGCTTCTCCCAATTAGTGCGTGCTGCCGGCGGCGCGTTGAGGTAAAAGAACCGCATGGGCCACGGTGATATTTCCGTCGACGAGCCTCTGTGGCCTTTCCCCGTAATTATGGCCCTCCGTCAATCCGCCGCTACTCAAAATCTCCGGCCGGGCAAATTTTGTCGTAACGAGCGCCGCGCTCTGCCCTCGTTAACCCACTACTGTTAAATTACACGGGCCAGGAATCTATTTCGTGAATCGGGACGGGTGTAACGTGCGAACACACACGTCTCAGCGCGTTAAGATCAACCTCCGAAACTTCAGTCGATCGATCCGCCGAATCGAAGATCGTCGTGAACGAGCATTTGTCTGAGCGTAAATCGTTGCCACCGGGCCGATTAGACCCGACTGACTTCTGGACATTCGGACCTAAACGTGTGATTATGGGTGAAATCATTTCCGGTTATTTTGTGGTTGCTTCGCAGTTTTTATGGCGAATTAATCGGATTCGTTTTCAAGTTAAGAGGCTCTTAAGAAGGATGGTTTATGGAGCTTGGTATTGTTCCAGGAAGATTTGAAGGGTTTATGGGTTTTGGTGGTATGGAGACATTTTTATTGCGATAGGATTTTGAAATTAGCTGGTTCTTTATTCGTAGAAAATTCGTATATCTCGACCCTCTTGAGTTATAACCGACAAATCGAATCGTCAAATGTCGGAGCCATAGATTGCACACGAATTAGACAATGAATTGATTTCCTTAATTTCCGTAAAATTTGTTTCCAAATCTTTATTTGATCTTTGTTTCATTTATGATCTTATTACTGCAACACGATGTAATTTATTACACGCCACGTTCCGTTGAAGATTATTTTCCTTCGTTGCAAAGAAAGGAATCGATCGCCAAAACGTGAATGACATCGTCAATGTAAACAAAGGTTGAAGATTAAAGAATTCCTTCCATCCCTTAAAATTAGCGTAAAAAGAGGTTGAAGATTAAAGAATTCCTTCTATCCCTTAAAATTAGCGCTCTCCGAAAACAATCAGAGAAATCAGCATGGAAGTTCAAACTACTTTTACATAGCCCATAAAATCTGCATTATAATCGCTCTCAATCTACGACAAAAACGATTTTCAGTTCCTCTTAGAAACATTCCTCTGCACGCACCAAAACCACGTCCCACCCCACCATCCCCGATCTTCACCCAATAAAGTTAACCCGTTTCTGCGGAAGCGACTCCTTCTATTCTAGCGAAAGAACGAGATCCTCGAAATCCTTGTGCGGCTCTGTGCACCCGTGAAGCACAGCCTCTTCACGTGGATCCAGGCAGACATAGTGAAGCGCGCGGTGACTCGATGGCGCCGGCAGCAACCGGCAGAAGATCTAGAGAAAGAGAAAAGGCTTGGGGGTCGTCGGGTTGGCCAGGGGAGGAGGCGCGAGAGCCGGCCTATTGTATTCGGTGCGGCGTAGGGTTCTTGGTCGCCATCTTGCTTGATATTGATCGCGAAACGCACGAATACTCGCTCATTCGCCGCGGCTGCGTTCGTCGCCGCTCTCCTCTCGTCTCTCTACGTACTTCGTTCTATGTATACATGTGCGAATACACGAGAACGCGCGTACCTAACCCACCGACACTTTCAAACTCCGTACAAACATACATACACATGTACAAACGTGCACACAACCTACACAGTGGTAACCACGTTATAGGTATGTATAATACAAACATGCGCGCGCGAGAGAGTTGCGAGTTCGCCACAGGGAGAAACACTCGTACACGCTTCGACCACGAAGGGGAGACCCAGGTTGTGTCGGTTGGAAGTCTCTGCTGGTTTTCAGTTAGCGGGGGAGGAGACTCTCTTGAAAATGGCGACGCCGGATTCGTGTATCGAGGCCGTCTTTTATCTATCGGGAACAGAGGGTAGAGTGGCGAAAGGGAGAGGCTCGAGGCTGTGTATCGTGGCATTATATATTGTTGCATTGTGTGGACGATGTAGCTATCCTAGCCAGGGCCTGGCCCGTTGACGTGCCACTGCGCGTGTGGTTGCATTTAAATTGCACGCTCTTTCTCCCTCTGTATTCCGAGTGCGCCCCCTCGATGAAGATATATTGGTGGCGCGCGAGCTTTTTGGTCCTCTTCGACCATTCTCTTCACTGCGACTGTCCTCCACCTCCTTTTGTCCCGCGTTTCTTTTCGTCGTCAGGTGCAACGAGGCGTGGTAAAGGCACGGGAGAAATTGGGGTGTGCTTCTTTTTAGGCGATGTTCTTTCGAGGATGGCGAACTTACGCATCCAGAGGAAAATGGAGGAAAGAAGGTTTTAAAGTGTAGGGGGTTAAAAACACGCCTTCCAACTTTGCAATTTGCAAATCTAAACACATGCGGTAAATGGCGGAAGCAATCATTAATCCGGCGTTAATGTCCGATTTTTAAAGAGACATATTCGGTTAAATCCCCAAAAAGAAGCGTTTTCTGTCAGCTGAAATCTGAAAAGCTACGACTATAGATGAAAAGGGGAATTCTTACATTTAAATCAATCTAAGAAAAGCAATATACAGAGAATAAAAATATTTCCTAAGAACTGAAATCGTTGTTAAATTGATACTCCAAAACCAAACACTCCATGCTACAGTCTAATACACCTAAAATATGCGAGTTGCAAGCTCTCCATAATCTATTATATCATTTCATCGACTTTCTAACAAGGCTCGGAACAAACACTCGAAAGTATCCGCGAACAAATATATCGACAACACTAGAAAAATGCACTCGAAAGCGTAGAAGAATAGTAACATTCATCGGGTATCCGATGCACGAGTCTCTCCGCGCACTCTCTCTTCGATCAGCACTCGCGGCTGAAGCATCGAATACGCGAAGGTACGCGATACGTATATACATTGAACGGTGTGGTTTCGATGTGTTCGCAGGTCTGGTTCCAGAACGCCCGCGCAAAATGGCGGCGCATGGTGCTGAAGCAGGAGGGGAAGTCGGACAAATGCGACGGCAGCGTGGACGGCGGTTCCCTTGGCGACCTTGAGCTTTATGGGAACAGCACCGGAAGCGGTGGACCACCGATGAGTCCTCCATTCATGCTGGGCGGACCGCACAGTCCAGCGTCCTTGGCGTCCTTGGACTGCGCGTGATCTCCGAAATTCCATTTCCGGGACAGGCCAGCCGAACGATTCGTAAAACGCCCGTCGTTAACGTGGTCGAGAATTCGCGGGTTCGACGCCACGCAACGAAACGAGGAACTGTTTTATTCTATTACGTGAATCCACGACTTTCTTTGTCCTTAAGAACGCGCGAACAACGACACTGTGAATAATTTATTCGTCGAAACGAGTGGTATCTCGCGTTTTAAGGGTTCGGTAGGAAGCTGTATAAAGAAAAAGAAGTTGTTTCGTTTTTGACGAACCATTTCTTACGAGATTTTCCCATAACTACGTGGATCTATTGATCCGATACAATGTAGCTCGCTACGCCTACACGGAACACGGTAACAATAATAAGAAACGTGAGACGAGTGAAAGGGTGAAAATAAGATTTTCCTAGCAAGGATGTTCTCTATGTGGACCGAGCGGCATTCGATCTGGGGGAAAATGGAGGTTGTACAATAAAGAAGAATCGATTAGTTGAACGGTATAGAAGGTGTATTTATTGTAAGCGAGGCATAAGCGAAGAGAGCTTGATCTACTACAGTTTTCTGTCACATTATGGTGAATTTCGCGACACATGTGCACGAACGATTACATGGAAATACGTACACACGAAGGGTGCACGTTTCGATGGGACACGTCGATGTAGTACACCCGGTTCGGAAGCGTTTGTAATTAGTTGTCGATGTCTATTTATTGGTTATAAGCGTTTTGAGGTAAGCCTAGTTAAAGGTAACAAACCTTATCAGTGCTGTGTGAAAATCCAACGTTTCCATGGGGTTAGTAGAAGGAGGATGAACGTAATACTTTTCTATTGGTATTACGTGTTTAAATAAATGAATGCATTAAACGATTATATGTACGTACATAATAATATTTCGTAATCGTTATCGTTATGTGAATCAAGATGATGAAGGGTTGCGATTGAGGGATTCCGTATCGTTACGATTAACTCGATCCAACGCGTCTCGACGATCAATATCAACGACGAACCATTGACTCATGTGTTGAAACGCGTGAACGAAGAGTTATCGAAATTGATAATTAAACAGAGAACTCCAGTGTGTTTCGTGTCGCGCGAAACGTTGGGTTTTAACGTCGAGTATATATAAATACGAATATATAAATATATAAATATATATTATTTATAAATAAATTCGGGCGCGTCGAGCGTGAACTTAACGAGTGTGACTGTAATTATTGCTCAAGTAAAGAATGAGAAGAGGAAGGAATAAATCGAAGAAGAATGAGGAATAGAATGAATTGCCGCTCGCGTCGCGCCCGATCGCGAATCCTTGGCGTAAATTTCACGATAATTGTTGTAAATAAAGGACGTTCCTCGAGTTTCTTAAGGCACCGCTATAGGTTGTAGGGATTCTAATTGCATTCGGTAGCGGTTCTGTTAGGCAAGGTAATAATGATGACGTCGATTATTATTATTATCACTCCTATTATTAATACCCTTGTAACGAATGGAACGATTGTCTAATTTTACAAGATGATTTTTTCATTGAATATATTTTGACAATATACTCGCTGCCTCTCTCGACTTTTTCTTTATAAACCCTCTGCCACCGTTTCACATCCCTTGCCTTGTTTATCCTTAACATCGAATTCACAGTTTTTAATACGACTACGTATTAAAATACCAATTCTCAGATTTTTAGAGAAACAAAGAAAATAAAATATTAAATTGATTCATTTGCGAAGAGATAAGAAAATATTTCTCTGTGACTGACAAGATAGCTGACAAAAAAATTTCTTTGCGTATCCCAAGAAAGGGCGAAAGGGTTAAGATCTAAATACTTAGATAATAACTAAAGGAAATATTTATTTTAAAAAATTATTTATTTAGCTAGCAAATGTAAGATCTAAGATCCTCTGTAAAAACAAAAATTTCGCTCGATAGAAAGTAGCTTCTTCATAAAATCTTATCTACAAAACTGATCTCTATAAAAGAAAAAACGAAGCATATTTAAAAAGTACACGATTTCACGAAACGTTCGTGCGGAATATATGCATATGCGCATATGGAGGGAAACGAGGGAAAAGTAGGAAACATTCGAATCAACGGCACAGGCGTTTTCTGCGCTTGAAATTTACTGGCGGGGTGAGGGCGAGGTTTTATAAGGCTGGCAACCGATTTAACGACCCTGTTACGCGTAACTAGAGGAGCAGTGCGCATCCCGTGAGTGGCGAACATTAAAATTAAAATTACACGTTGCACGTCAATCCGAATTACGCAAGGCTGATTCCGTGCAAATTATCTTCGACTCTTGTACGCGCGGGAAAAGAAATTTCTCGTTAACTTTGCCTGCGTCGAGGGCCGCCTCTTTTTACCATTTTTTTTCCACATCTTCAACGCCGCAATCTTTCTAATGGGGCTTAATAGCATCCGTGCTACTCGCTCGCGATATTCGAAACGATGATACGGTGCGGCCTGAACGCGCGCGTCGTCGTTTTGCTTGTTCCAATTTGATAACGAGGCGTGTCAAACGGCGTGTTCGTTTGAAATGGATGAATTCGTGAGATTCGTTGGTTTTTTGAAACGTTTTTAGTACTCTTCAAAGAAGCCTGAGAATAAAAGATTAACGTGCTACCATTTTGGGGATTTTTATTTGACTACAAGAAGCGTGGAGAAAAGTATTTGTTCGTAATGAATAATTTTTTACTATGAATAATGCTTCTGTTGAGGGTGGAAGAAATTAATATCGAGGTCTATGTCAAAGGCTGGTAATTTTATATAATTTAACTTTCCAGTTGCTCATGACGAAGACGACGATTGATTTTTGAAAAGTTCTTAGGAAAAATTAGTGAATTCTGGAATCGATTCTGGGGCGAATTCGTGGATTAAGATCACGGAGACTCTGTTTCAGGATCTTGATTGTTCGTTGACTATGTTCTGCTATAAATGTTATATACATTGTGTCAAATACATCAGATTACTCGCGAAAGATGATTACGAAACGATAAATCAGGCAGTGAAACGGAATAAAAACGAATCGAATTATATTAATTGAGTCATCCAGATCGTCGTTGTCTGATATTAGAAATGGCTACAGTCTACGCCATTGTTATTAAAATATCTATAGTTACGTCAAACAAATCGATTCTATAAATAACAGACGTTCATGTACCTACTTAAGAAAATATTTCTACGTAGATTATGAATTAATAAAAATCTATAAAAATATTCACTGCCATAAATCAAATTTTAATTTCCCGAGAGTAGTAACGTTTAGAGCTTAACAGCTTTGGCATACATGTTTGATAGGTGTATAATTTAGTTTTTCGACACTGGGAGAATATTAACTGTTTGCGGTAGGAAGCTGCAACACAGAGAAGGATAACGGAAATGCAAAAAACTAACATGCAAGATAGGAAGGTGCATACAATATGCATTCAGTTGCATTATAGTTGCTGAGTAAGCGGCTGACGCACGGACCTCTGCGATTTCGAAAGGAGATTATTCATTGCACGTATTTCTGATTGGATAAAAATCGTGGTCCAACGAGAAACAAAAGAATCGAAAGCAGATGCCAAATCAACGTCAACCGAAACTTGGAAATATTTTTGTGAAACTTTTTCAACAACTAATCCTCTAATCACTACGGTGAAAAGAAAATATCTCATTTGAAATTCATCGTCCACATGCATAATTAATGTTCAATTTCTTAAAAAAAGATTAAGTAACTTGCTTCTATGAATTTACTCATAGCAAGAAGATACAATTGGCTTACTCCAGAATCCCAAAAGTACTAGTTAAGGATTAACGAAATTTCCCTCAAATATATTCAAGATTCTCCATCAAACAGATCCAGTCTTGCCATATTCCAGAACCGCCTATCAGACATCAAAATTCCAGAAGAACATCAATTCCCCGTCCACCGAAAATACTCGTCAGTGGGGATGGGAAGGTTTCGAGAATATCCAAAAATACCGGAAAGCGAGTGCTCGTTTAACAAACGATCCACAGAGTCGAGGACACGTTGGACGTTTGCCCGGCGTGACGTGTACGAACGAAGAAGACAGGTCGGTGGAGGACGGGGGATCGGCTGCACGAAGAAGTCGTGATGCGTTTAACGAAGTAAATGAGACGTAGCCTAGGATCGACACCGGTGGAACACTGTCAATGGGCGTACAGTCGTTTCCTCGGTGTCGTTGGTTACCTGGCATCGATCATTCGCGTTATCGACATCTCGATCCTTCGAACCGGTCAGAGGACACGGTAGACGCCAGACACGGACATCGGGCCGGAGGATCTAGGAATCTCTCGTTCGTCCCTCGATCATGCCTGATCGAACAGGAGAATGAACGGTCCCCGAATGCGAACGGAATGGCGCACGTTCGTCGTTGTTGCGTGTGTTTTCGTTTTATCGTTCGATGAAACCACCACGGTTCCACGAGCATTGTTTCCAACGTGAGAAGAAAATGTGAGAACCCTTGCTCCTCCTCGGGTGCCACGCCGCCTCTCCGCCTCCATTCGCTGCTTAACCTTGGCCCATCAATGGGTCGCGCTGCAACGAACGTCGGAGCCTTGTAATTCCGACGTCGGCCATTTCGATGGTTTTTAATTAATACAGCCGCGAGGATGGTTAAGTTGGGAACGTTCTGACGGTTACACGACTCTTCTGATGTTTGTCGCCGGTGACGGTGATGTACGCGAAATAAGCGATCGTGCTGGGTGTTATAGTATGAAAAATAATTGTTGCAATAAGAGCGAACAGGCAAGAAGAGGATACATTCAAGACAGAAGTACATACTTAAATTACAAAACAGAGAAAGTTCGTTCATTCTTAAATAGTCAAGTTATTGATAATTTTCTATTTCAAACATTTTGTCTCAAATTGCTTCATTGAGGAATCTACTCTTTGTTAGTTATAGTTGTTGTCTTTTGTAGAAGAAGAAGCAATGTTATAATAAACAATCTTTTATAACCTAGTATATTGCACTTTCTTCTAACATACTTCACGGTTAGTGAAATATTCACTAATGTACAACAATGATGATTTTTGATTCGATCGAGGATTTCGTTTCGCTTTCCAATCAATCTGCTAAACGTAGAAGTTAGAGCAGGTTTCCATTTGAAAAAAGGGTGAAGATCGTTTTTACGATTTCGGAAAATATGAGTTCAACCGAGGAATTTATGGAAACGTTCAAGAAGAAACGTGTTATATCGATAGGGTGATAATGGGACAAAAATTAAATGACAGATATTTACGTTCTTCGAGCTGTCACATTTTCGTGATCGGTTCGAGTCACTTGATTATCCCTGATTGAATTTAAATTTTCCTCGATGTGCCCTCGAAATAATATGCCAATGACTTGACCGATATATGAGTGTCTAAACGTATACGATATCCACGATCGACGTGTCAGCAGAATTCATTGAAATAATGCAAGAAAAATATGAACACTGCCTTATTAACTCCAATGTTCCCTGATTTAAACATACGTATATAAGATTATAACGCAAATTGTTTTCATCGATGCTTGGAATATTACATGCAATTTGATTGGGACAGAGAGAAGTAATTGAAACTAACAACTTGTGCATGTTTAGATCTAAATTATGTATAATTACAAATTAATAGACTATAATGAGTGTAAACATGTGAAATAACAAGTTCGATACGAGAAAAGATAACAAATTTGCATGTTATAAGTTGTTGCATGAATTATCTGCTAATGTTTCAAACAGTTTTGACGTCGAACTTTTTTCTGCTCGATCATTCGACTTTGATCTTCCCGTGTGCGTCTAATTTATCAATGATGAGTTAACCGAAGAGTTTTCTGAAGAAGAGGCTACGCTATTATCTAACAGTGTTTTTATCGGATTCTGCAAATTCATTTTCATATTATCAAATTTTTGTACTCGTATGAAAACACAACTAAATGATACGAAATTTGATATACTTTAGTTTAATTAATTAGCATCTACGTAAATGCTAATTAATGCAATGACGCGCCAATTTTTTTCACGGTAATCACAGTAATTATTATAAAGAAAAATCTAGGGAAATGAAAGATCTTGGAACAGCTCGACAGTTCAGTCTACAATGAAGAAAAGTACTCTTTTACCAGGCCGAGGCAACATCCACATCGAAACAGGGAAACCGCGACACCCGAAAGAGCCAGCCAACGTAAACTATCGACGATTCCCATTTCGAGGCGCGGTTGGACGAGTGTGCACGATGGGTTGAAGATCGGGAAGGAGCCTCTCGACGACGGCAATTCCAACTGTGGGTGCTCTCTCTATTTCCAGTTGCGCCGGTGCGAAACGTAACGAAACATGGAGAGTTTGCGAGCTCCACTGGAGCGTCGCTCCCAATTTATCGAGGCCGCATTTATTTTCACCGGAAACGAAAATATGAAGCGCGACAACGCGAGTGCTCCGCGCGTCGATTTTTACCCCTCCGTTCTCCTCCGCCACCAACCCGCCCCCTTTTCGCCATCGTCTCGTCGTTTCTTCTTTTTGTATATAAACCTCGTCACGTTATTATTTCTCGCCGCTACCCGCTCATTAAACTCCTCTCCTTGATTTTTTTAGTGCCTACGCGGTTCTCCGGAGGCTCGTTGTCCACGCCCCGATGCATATCCCTTCCTCTCTGTCCTCTCCAACGTCTCTTGCTCTCGTTGAATCTCGACTGAACATATACACGAGACTTCGGGTCGGAACTCACTTGTCGTCGTCGTCTCACGTTTGTGTGCCGGCTCCTCTCCGAGAAACGCTTCCTCTGAACGCGGCCGAGCACCGCAACCCTTTGCCGAAGGACTTTTGACGCCCCGCGATACGCTTGAATACCGTTCGACAAGAGGATTCGGGAGGCGACGAAGGTTTTTTTCCCTCGCTTCTTCTTCTACTCTCCCGCTTTTTCTTCCCTTTTTCCTCGTTCGGTTCGTCACGCTCTCTTCGCCCCCGTTCGCTTCTTCCCTTCTGCGGTTCGTTCCCGTTTTCTTTTTTTATTTCTCTTTTCCATTTTTGCTCTCGCGACGAGAAGTCGCTTTGGAAGATCGTACGCCCCGGAAGCGAAGGAGTCGCGTCGAGATCAAGTCATTCGATGATACATATATAGAGACATATAGAAACTCTAAAGAATATACGTATGTAACAATTTTATCTACATAAAATTTATAATGTATCTAAGAAAGAATTTCTGTGACAATTTTATCTAAACTTTGAGTGTAATTTAATTCTCAATTTTTTAAATTGCAATTCAATTTCAAGGCAATTAAAAATTCATCTATATTTGAAGTTAATTTTCAACTTGATATTTTACTTAAAATTATACTTCAAGATTTCTGTTTTGTCTAAAAATTTTGTTTCCTCGTACACAGACGAGATTTCAATGGAATCGATGACATATTTATCACATTTACAATTTAGATCAAAGTGTTAGCAATGGTAAAAATAGCCGGCAAGTTACACAACTAATAAACCTGACGTCGTAGCTTGAACAATTTCCAAGAGTCTACCGTGGAATCTCTTCTGAGGACGCGAAACCATCCGTAGACTTCGCGTTAAAGTCTACTCAGGCACCGGGTTCTCTTTGCCACTGAGCACTTTCGACGTCCTGTATCACGCTCGGATACCATTCGACAAGCGGCGCCGCTCTTCGTGGCCAATAATTCAAACTTCAAGGCGCGGGCGTGAAGATCACCCTGACGGAATATCAAAAGCCACGCGGACCAGCGTTTCCCGTTTTCTCCTTGCCTCTTTCGTTTCTCCACGCTCAAAGAGGTCGTTCTTCGCCCTTCAGAGGAACCCGGCCGCACTAAGAATTTTCCGTGGAACTTGTCACTACGAAAACCGGAAGAACGTTCCGTGTTCTTTATACGTAGAAGTAATATTTTCTAATTTACGAAAATTTGTGAATTCCAAGTAGAAGTTAATGATATAATTAATGATGATTATTGGTATATAAAATTGTTACTACGAAAACCGGAAGAACGTTCCGTGTTCTTTATACGTAGAAGTAATATTTTCTAATTTACGAAAATTTGTGAATTCCAAGTAGAAGTTGATACAATCAACGATGATTATTGGTATATAAAACGTGTAAGCGAAATTGAAACATATTTTCATCTATATATTTCATAAAAATCATCGAGTTGTTCAAAAGTGCATTGTTGTAGATCAATAAAATTTCTATTTCTAATATTCTAATTTCTGTCTATGACAAATTCAGAATTGGTGATTCTAGTATCAAGAATCTTTCAAATAATCCACGTTTTACTGCAAATAAGGTTTCTATGAAAAATTACGAATTATAATTGAAACGCAAAGATACTTGCATAAGTGTGAAAATATTAAGATGTACTGTAAAAGTTGGACGCGGTATACATCGAAATAAAGAATAATCTAGAAATCTAGATCATAAATCAATGAAAATTCGATTCGATGAAATAATAATTCTACAAATAATAGAATGATATTCTAATAATCATCCGAATGAAATGATAATTCCAGTAAAGCGAAAATAATAACGTCAAAGAACCAGACTGAAACAAAGTACCTACCGAAGCATCGAGCAACAATACAAAGCATCTGATCAAGCATCGTCTGATACTAACTCGTCTCTCGAAATCTCAAGTACACAACAACATCCTTGCTACTCGCATTCATTACATCAACCGCGGTTGAACGCATGGCCAAAAATCGCCGACGACAGAGATCGTTCCTCGTCTCGGAAGTTCGCGCGAGACGAAGCTCCGGCGAAAGCCTCTGTCTAATGGAAGCAAAAGAAACGCGACAAGAAAGAAAGGAGAAGAGAGAAGGCAGATGGTAGAATGTAGACGGAAGGCGAGAGAAAAGAGTGGAAGCTTCCTGCACGGGTTGGCGCGGGTGACAAACAACTGCACGGATTCCACGGATCCACGCGGCGCGCAAAGTCCGCGCTAATTAGCGGTTCACGAGCGTGCCGAAAAAGAGACGACGCGCGACGAACGGTGTTCTCTGAGAGGACAGAGGATAAGGAGGAGACTGGGAAGAAAGGAATAGAAAGTAAAATTCGAATAAGAAGACGTCCGTATGGCGCGTTGAGCGTACGGGCGGAGAGAAAAAAAGAAGAAGCGGGGCAAGATGGCAGGCTGAGCGGGCTATTTGAATATATCGGCGGGGGACAGTGAGCGATGTTGCACCTGCCGTCGCGAGTCAGAGTAATAGCTGCGAGATGTCACGCCATGGTACATGTGCGAGCAAAATTCGTGGCCGCACACCATCGTGGATCTGTGTTCTTTTTGGTTCGACGAGCGGCGTCGGGGAACGCGCCGCGCCGGATGGACGATTAGTTGGATGAGTTGAGTCGCGACGTAGGGTGGGTGGACCGGCAGGGATGTCTTCTTCAAAACGGGACTTGCATCGGTTTGAGTGATCTGTGTACGGTGGTTACAGTGACGGAAACACGTCGGAGAGTATTAAGGGCATTTCGAATTTCAATTTGTGGAATGAAGTTTCAATGGTTGTCAGTGTCGTTGCGAAGATTCGTATGGAGTGGTTCAGAGTTATTACATGGTTCGAAGTGAAAGTTATGTATATTAACTATTAGTTGGTATCACTGGATCATGGGTGGTCACATTTGTTAAGATTAGATGTGATTCAGATTATATAATTTTGGGGCATTTTATTTTAATTTATCTTCTACATTTTATTGGATAAGCGTTATTAATAGCCATTTTCGTGTAGCTTACAGATGTACCGATGTTTTGGATGTAGGGGGATGTACGCATCATTGCCATACAAAGTTAGTAGGCGGAGTTTGGATGTTCTAGTGACACTTGTTCCACCCTCCGCGTATTTATCAACTACGTAGCTATGCGAATATTTTTACAAACGAATGTAGTGAATCTTAGTATTTCTATCTAATTGATCCACTGTTTTCTGTTCAGAGCAAGCTTTTAGTGACATTTATTCCTGCGAATAGGGAAAAGAAAGCACATCTATTAGTAGAAGCTTTACTTCTACGCTCTGAAACATGTTGCTCTCAGTAAGAAGAGCAAGTACGTTTCCGGATATGGTATAATTGTAATTTACTTTAACAGAGTATTGCCTCGTTTGTATCGTACAGAAGATTTAAACACATCGTTCCTTGAATTACTCCTCTGAGTGCATTTTTCTTTCCAAAATAAAATCACGACTAAATTTCTTCTACCTACTTCCTATATTCCACTTCTTATTGGCGGAAAAAATAAACAGCAATAAGGAAATTCAGATACTTAATCCAAGTGCCTAGAGCAACATATAAAGTAAACTATAAATTACTCGACAGATTGTGTTTGTAGCGTACAAAAAAGATGTAAGCCTTCCTTTCGACTTAAAAGTCGTATTTCCGAGTAAAAGTTTTCTTGTCCGCGTAAAAACACGAATAAAATTTCACTTACCGTTAACGAAAAACAGATACAGAAGAGAAACTATAATATCGTTGACAGTACCTATTCAACAAAAAAAAAAAAAAAAAAAAAAAAGGAAAATAAAGAAAAATCGAAAATAAAAGAACGAATAAAATTCTTACACCCTCTAACTTCCCAATAAAAAATTAAAGAATGTTAAGAAAACCAACATACCATTGATAAAATCGGTTCAACGAGAAAAGTGAAGAAAAATCGATGTCTATTAAAAGCTACTCGCCGACGTTTAACAACCACGTCTTGCATAAATCCGGGTGTCTCCTCGAAGGAGAGAGAAAGATAGAACCCCCTCTGAGTGCACCACTGTTTAAACGATATCTTATCGAGCCGCTTTGTACCGGTTTAATTAACGATTAATAATATTCGCTGGACGTTACGTAAATACAGCGTTTTACGAGTGGTCGCGGTCCTTGATAAGCCTGGGGCAATAGAAACGTATGAAAATCGAAATGGATTCGTCGAGAAACCGGTCGCTGGGATACCCGAGATACCGTAACAGGGATTATAACAGGAACACGAGCGGGGCGGTCGCTTCTCGTTCGCTTCTCCTTTATCACGGGCTGGAGTTCAGCACGCCTCTGCCAGTCAAATTAACGTGTTAATTGCGGCAAAGGGAGAAAATGAAGTGGCCGGCAACGCGCGGCGAAACCGCTTTTGAGACTGTTTACTTATGAATTATACCAATGGATATTCAATATCCCTGTTTGTTTGTCGTAGCAACGAAACTGTCATACTTAGATATCGAACGTGGCGATATTTTCAGATTCTAGTAACATTAATAAAGCAGTAAATTGTATATGATTTCAATAACCGAATTACATATTAGGGGAAGCTTGTCAAACTGCTACTTGAAGTATTTCGATGCTGGAAAGGACTGAATATTTAAATACACATTAGGGGTTCGTCGTTTTTAATGTTAAATATTTTGATATCAGTCTGGTAGTCTCGCACTAAAACGAATAAAGATATTCGTACATTCGTTTAAATATTATTGGACATTGGAATTTAGGTGAATCGTAAATTGCAAAAATTAGAATTATATAATTTACAAGAGTGGGTATCGTTTGTAGGACACCTTGCTATTTCAGTAAAATGTAAAAAAGCTTCATTAAATATATATGATGTCTAAAAAATTGAAATTAAGGAGTGTGCTTTTCAGAGAGAGAAAATCTGTAGTTTAAATGCTTTTCCATTATTCGATAAAATTTGTCAGCGCAAAATTCGTACGTCAAACGTTTCAATTATCGTATGGACATGCAAGTAACAGTATTTAAAGTAACGGTATCCTGTCAAGTACCTGGTACGGAAACGGTCGAACGCGTTCGCCTTTCCGATCCGGGACCAGCGAAGATTGATGCATGCGACGCAATCGAGCGCCACCAACGCCGCGGCCATTTATCTTTAACGAGGCGGCTTATTAGCTAATTAATTGAAATGCATTATTGCGAGGATCTTGGCCGACTGTCGCCGGTAAGGCGAGACCGTTCTTTTCATTCGTTCGTGCGTGACCACGACAACGGTGACCTCCCGATAATTCCGACGACGTAACCGGTTAAATATTCCATCTCGTTTCACGATGTACGCGGGGAGGAATCGTGGGCGAGGAGAATGGCGGATGGCTGTTTTGTACCGGATGATTGATGGGTGGTAAAGTTGGGAAATAAACGGTGTCTTTAGTACCGGCGTTCCTTTCGATACTTTAACTCTTTCATATAGGGGATGATTCTCATACTTTGTTCGTAGTTATGGTCCTTTTATGCTATGCAAATTGTACGACTGAAGCATTATGTGTTTGAACTTTTTCAAAAGTTAAAGCTTCTTTTCTATCCTTAGTTCTATTCTTGGCTGTCAGAAACTTTATGTGTTTGGTATATTTATTTAAAAAATGTATCTAATATCGCGTGTGCGAGGCATCTAATACAGGGAACCAAATGTTCTTGCTTAATTCTTCCTTTGTCGGGTCACACTTTAACTTTAATTCGTGATGGACACTACTTCGGTAATTTAAATTTGAGACATACAATTTCTAATGGATAATACGATCAAACCAGTATTTGCTGTTCCAGTAGAACTTCTCGAATCATACGTGATGTATCGTTTGAGTAATTATCAATAGTGCTGTGTATCACAGCTGATATTCAGCGGAGAGTAAAACGATAACAAAACGACCGTGGAATTCTCTCTAACGAGAGCCATCGGAATCGTCGACTCGAGCTCTCCCTCGCATGTTCGCCCTCCAAACAACCACCTGCACGAACATCGAATAATCTAAGCAGCGAACGATACTCATCGATGAGACACGAATGCATCTAAATGCATGGCCACCTGCGATTGTCCTTCGATCGACAGTAGGGTAGAACACGACGTAGACGTGGACACAGGCTTTGAAGAGGGTGGATGAATCGACAGGGGAGCAGAATGTAAATTAATTGATAGCCAATCTGGTCCGCGACTCATAGCCTGTTAATTGGCAGCTTATAGATGAGCGAGGCTCGTTAGCGACGCGTAGTAACGCGGGTGCACGCGGATCGTATGCGTGCGCGGCCGCACGTGTTTTCGGATGTGTTATTTCAGTCGACCGGGTCCGGGCACACGATGCAACAAAGCGGGGATAACAACGACGACACAGGTGCAACAACCAGAGGCTGTCACGCGTTGTACACACAAGCTGCTCGATCCTGGATGACAGTTCGGTGAACCGTGACCGCTTTAATGACATAATCCCACCCTCTCGTCTCGTCGCTCCTTTTCTATCGCGTATCGCCACCTTTTCCATTCGACGCGATTCCAGCGATGGTGACCGTAATGAAGAGATTATGAATCAGGTGATTTTCTTTCGACCAGTGACCAGTGGTGATTTCAGTGGAATGGCATAGTTGATGGATGTGGATGGTGAGGAATGTATAATTGGTGTACTACGTATGTATTGGGTTGCAACACAAATTCATCTTGTACAATATATGTATTAGGTTATCCGAAAAGTTTCTTTCGTTTTATGAGGAAATAATAGACGCACAACGTTTTTTGTTTTATATTATTTTGCCGAATTACGTACCATCCATTTTGTTCTGTTGAGATAAACACCGCGACATGTCACGGACTTGGTTTCACGTTTCTATGAAGGTTGTAAAAGACTGTTGTAAAAGACACGTTTGCGAAAGAAAGACAACCTAATATAAAAGCAATATCTTTAATATGTGTATAAGAAAAGGAGGAATTTATGTCGTAACTCAACATACATATATATAGGGTGGTCGGTAACTGGTGGTATAAGCGGAAAGGGGTGATTCTACGCGAAAAAAGAAGTCGAAAATATACAATAAAAATTTTTCATTTGAGGCTTTGTTTTCGAGAAAATCGACTTTGAATTTTCGCTCGGTACGCGTGCGGTACGTTATAACGGATCTCACTGTAGATCGTTGTCTCGATGGAAAAATTAAAAAAAAATTAAAAAATAAATTTAATTTATTCTATATTTTCGACTTCTTTTTTCGCGTAGAATCACCCCCTTTCCTCTTGTACCACCAATTATCAACCACCCTGTCTATGGTAGAAATATGAAATTGGTGTAGGCACGGGGTAGATACGGATTTTGTTGTTTCTTTGCATTGTGTTCGATTCAGATGTAATTTGTGTTTATATCTGTACATTTATAAGTTTATGCTTTTGATAGGAGAAAATATTGTATAAAATCGTACATATTTCTTCACGCTTCAGTTGAAGTCAAACAATGCATCCTAAAAAAAAGTATCGACAATCGTGAAGCATTGTCTGGCTTAGTGCCACAAAAATGTGTCGAGAGTTAGAAGAAAAATAATTTGATATTTGGTAATTATATAGAGAGTGTCGCATTATTACAGATCCGAATGGTGCTTGATAATCATTGAGCTGTATATATTCTTGGAGTTGTCAAACCCTTTGGGTTTCTTCATCTGGAACTATTTGATGACGAGTATATATCAATTGAATACATCTGATACAAAGAGAGATTTGTGAATCGTGTACAAATAATAACAAAGTAAGGATTTTTGTAGAAGAATGTAGAAGGAATGCAGGAAATAGAAGAAATTCTTACTTCTTAAATCTTTTACCTCTTACGAAACAAATATATCGTAAAATAAAAGAAAATGTTGAAATATTTATTTCTTAATAAAATAAAGGAGATAAGAACGTTTGCAAGATGTCTATTCAATGCGAAAAGCCTTCATGATGTGTAAAATGATCCTGCGGCTCTAAAATATCCACTTTTGTAGAATAAGAAAATAAAAGATAAAATTTATAAAATAAAAAATAATTTTGCATCTGTGTTTATGAAATATCTATTTCTCGCAAAATAAAACAATGGAAATCTTTGCTCAATGCCTCTACGAAGGGAAAAGCTTCCCCGGTAAAAGAATAGTTTTGGAACTCTTAAGATTAGTTGCTTTATATAATCGAAATCTCTTCAACCGCCAATACACGTCGATCTCGTCAACTTGTAACGGAAAGATTTAGATTCCGTGTTCGGCAGAGTCACGCATATCGAGACTGTTTAATTTAAGAAACGAAGCGTGTCGAGGGTGTTCAGCTCGGCCGTAGCGCCGCGGAATCGGAGTGCAAATCCAATTGCTTTCTCGCTCGTTCGCCGGCTATCTTCTTCGTGTTCCGGCAATAAATTCAGCGGAATGGTAAACACAACGGACCGGCGAGTGCATCGAAACTCGAAACCTTAAATCACAGCGTAGATCTGCGCAAGGTTAAAAAAAATGGTTAGAGAACGAAGCAAGGGATTCTATAAAGGTAGAAAGAGAAGAAGAGCCGAACCCACCACGCTAGTGATCTTCTCCGCAGAGTGTTTGACTAAATAAACAAATACAGATTAGTTCCACGGGACCATGGGGACGTAAATCATCGCGAAACTCGTTACACACTGCATACATATACATATGAAAATGGTCAGCCGCGATTTGTTGCCCGAGAAACCGACCGAAGATCCTGAAAATCGAACAAAATAAACGAAATTATTACCTCTCCGGCTCGCGTTTATTGTTTCGTTCTGAACTGACAGTGCTAACCTTTTCCCTTTGGTGGTATCCTTTGACCTCTTTGACTTCTTTTTTTTTTCGTTCGCGCGATGATTGTTTTTTTTCAGGGATAGAATTGTTGCGATAGATATAGGATTTGGTACTTTTGCATTTTGAAATTGAAAATGTTGTAATATTGTTTTATTGTTTATAAGATATTCCACTTATTGATGATTAATTGTTGAGATAAATATGGGATTTGGTACTTTTGCATTTTGGAATTGAAAATGTAATATTTTTTATTGTTTATAAGATATTCCACTTATTGATGATTAATATACGTATACATATATTGTTCCTCGTATTAAACAGATGATACAATTTTTTTTTCGTTTACATTTCCTGCCACTTTGAAGATTCTCACAGGAAAATTTTTATGAAATCCCTCTCCTCATAATTATCTGATAATTATTTTATTTTATAAAACGACACCCAAAATTATATTCTTCAATTTTTTATATTCTCAACACCCTGTAACAAAATCTATATTATATTTCCCTCTCGTAACCCATTCAACCTTTTTAGCACCTAATATAAGACAGACACCCAAAAACATTAATTAGAAAGCTAAGCGATCCGAAGCAGTGAGTGAACAAGAATCAGTTTATCGTCCAGACTGAATGACGAGCGACCGAATCTGGCCCGGTGCTCTCGTTCCAGGAAGCCGACCGGATCATTAATTCTCGAAGTACATTAATTTCCCGTAAGCACGAGCAACGTCAGTGACGGCGAAGCTGGTGACCAGATGGCAGCGGGTTTGTTGCTCATTAGGTCGTTACCGGACCTTCGCACTTCGCTGTTAGACGTGGTCGCGCCCACATCCGAAATCCGACGATCCCCGAAAACGCGACATGCTCCGCTACGTAAGGAGCCGCTCCATTGAGGAAGTTACAGGAATACTCGCGTTCCGGCGACCACCCAGTTTGAATAGGGAGACGATGTTTCGACTGATCGCGTTGGGAGTCTGATAATCAGGCTGAGAGGGCGGATAATATATGGTAGACCTTCATTTATCTTCTATTCACTTATTGGAACGAAATACTTCCAAATGACAGTAATGAGGAAATTTGGTGTTACAGCATTTGATGTCACAATAATAATGTTGCAAATAGTATTAGTAATGTATTCTGGTATCACTTATTTATCTTTAGTATATTGGTCATATGTGGTGTATTATTACATATTGCTTCTGTAAGATTGAGTTGCTACAGAGGCTGTATGCTTGTCATTCGAGACACTATACACTTTCTTTGTAGGGAAAATACAATTGATTTGTGAAAAATTCCTGGAAACGCGTTTGTGGATATAATTAGAATATTAGGTTGTCCGAAAAGTTTCTTTCGTTTCATAAGATGATAATAGATAACAATTTCTGTTTTGTATTATTTTATTGAATTAGGTATGATCCATTTCGTTATATTTCTGTTATTATGTTCGTGCATAATTCGATGAACTAATATGAAACAAAAAACATTGTACGTCTATTATTTCCTTATAAAACGAAAGAAACTTTTCGGACAACCTAATACATTCATAGAGTAAAGATACTAAACAGCTGCTGAGAGAGTATATTTAAATTCGTGATAACCTGCTACTTAATTTTTATACTTGTCGCTCTCATTTTAAGAAATAAACTAGATATGAAAAACTTTGGTATAAAATTGAAACAAGCATTGATACACGTTAAGAACGATTTTTTCATGTTTCTTTCGAGAAATTTTTAATAATGAAAAAGCATGTTTGTGTCAAAAAGGATCCAAGACTCGCAGAATTAAAGGATCTCTCCAAATATAATATATTAATAAAACAAAAAGCATACAAAAAGAAACACCAAAATAAACTTTAAACTATCATTTACGATCGATTCCCTCATTAAAAAACAAGTCCGATAATTTTGGGAACATTCGAAGAATTAGGCATTTAAATATCGTCGAAGAATCGAGCCACCAACATTACGAAAGGCAGGCAAGCGTTCGATCACGGGGAAGGTTCCTCGTCATCGAGAGCCGTGGAGAGCACTGAAAACCGTCTATGGGGATCATTATGGCGCGACTCGGCCGATTCTTCTTCGTCTCGGTTTAATTAATTGGCCATAACTCAGGAAAATCGTAAATCTCCGATCTCGCGCATGCGGGCCCGCTGCGGAAGAATGGTCTCGTAGGTGGCGATTGTCTCGGGGCCCACGCTGCACGTCGTGTGGGTGTGCAGAAATGGCCCAGCACCTCTTCGCGTTCCTCAGGGGTACCAACGACTTTTGAAGCTCGACTTCGCGTTTGCCCTTACCGGAATCTACGTCGATCGCATGATCTGTCGGTCATCCTGAACAAGAATTGACGTGAGGGTGCGTTTCGATTGTTCGTCTCCTGACAGGCTTCACGTACATTGCGAAACGTTGAAATTAGAAAGCTGACATTTAGACGCTATTATCCTCGACTAGATGTATTTTTTGTAAGAGTTCGTCAGGTAAGAAGTCAGGTAAGAAGTGTGCTATATTTAGCATAAGGATTATGGCGGAAGGTTTGAGAAGTCTTTTTTTTCATTGAATGTACGCTGCACAGGACGTATGACTTATGTTTGAGGTTTCGATTATAATTGGCTTAAGAGGCAAAACGTGTATTAGCAGTTTTGAGATAAAGGAAACGCAAAAGGATAACTTCGTGATGTAGGAAAATTTGGCGAACGTTAGACATTCGGAAGCCACATTCTCAACTTCTATTCCAAAATTGCAAAGTAAAAAAAGATGGAAATGTTGGAAAAATTATTTACTAACACTCACTTGAGATTTACTATTACAAACAAATAACTAAATATTTCCTATATTAATCTCCGTGTTTTATATTCTTTTTTTTTTTCAATATTTTTACCTCATTCATCTCTCACGTCGTCAGATTATTTGAAAAATATCACAACTTTGTAAATCCCCTTGTCAAAAATAGTCAACGAGAGGCCATCCAATTACAAGTCCACGTCAAATTCTTTTTCGCAACCCTGCCACCCACTCGAAGCTCAGACACGATAAACGAGGGTCTCGTAGGAAGCACGGGGAGTGATAAGAAGCAGATCGAGTACGATAGTGCTTTGTGTCGCCGGAAAGCGACGGTAGATCATCGATCACGGGCCGGCGAATATGAATGGCCGTCGCGTACTACTCGGCATGGCGCTACTCTCCTACGGAGAAATTTGCAAGAAAGAGACGAGAGCGACGTCGCCAAGGGACCACACACAACCCGAGTATTCTCGATTCGACCAGACTCGCTATGTTCCGGGTTTGAAGGAAGCCAAAAGAACTAAAACTTGTACAAATATAACTTTAGAACTCGTGTGTTGTCAGAAGGCCTTGGCTCTCTGTGTGCTATAATTTTGGTTACGTGGACTACTGAAAATATTAATGGTTTGGAATTTGTTATGTATTTTATGAAACACAGGCAATTTTCAAAATAATGACTATTGGATTAAAATTTTCGTCAGAGGAAGGAATTATAAATTTTCAATTATTAGAGTTAGGATTTACAGAATTTTTTAATTATTCTTTCGGGGGGAGAAAATTTCAAACTTTTGCGAGAGTTACAGTTAGCTTTTTTATAGATCGTATGGCATATTGGACGCCAATTGGATCCAATAGGATATGATATACATCCAAAAGATTCGGTTTTAGGAACTGCGTGCTAATTGGATCGTGGAAGAGCCTGAAATTGTTATAATATAATTTATAAATTGATATAGATATTACGATACATGTGCAGTTCCTCGAAAGAGAATATGTTTCTTCACTAATAGGAACATCCCGATATGTTTCACGTTTTAGTTAAATGACTAGATCAATCAGCAATTTTGCTCCCCAAGTTGAAGTCATTCTAAAACGAATTAATTCTATACAAAGTTTCAAAAAAAAAAAAAAAAAAAAACTTAATTCATTTAAAGAGACAGCCCATTTCAGCTATAACCTTCTACACATTGAACCACTGTTCCACCTACCACGACTTCCTTCACACATTAAACTATCCCTTTATTTTAAAAAGAGGACACCGCAAAGCACTTCGTTTCGTATAAGTAGTCTCTGATGTGTTCGACTATAATGCGCGAAATAAATCGGCAGGAATAGGGTCCCAACAAAGTTTCAGACGAGGCGCGAGCCCACATCGATGGCAAACTGATCTCACACAGGGAGGGCTTAGCCACGCCACGGGGTTCTTGCTACCCGCCAACGTTACAAACCTCTTTACAGATCGTTATTCGTCTGATCGGGGCCACACATAAATCGGCGCCCGGAATAGGTCCGAGGAGAAGATGCGAGGCCACGGATAGCGGGCGTGCGTGCCGTGACCGAGGAATATATCGCTTGGCTGCACCGGAAAACTTATTCCGATCGGCTTAGCCGAGGTCAAAGGCTGTCGTAAAATCGGCTTGGAACACCTGCTGTGCCCTCCTCGATCGGTGACCCCTCAGAATGCCCTCTGTCCGTTCTACTGATTTTCACGATAGTTTTCGAACAGCTATGTATGCGAACAACCATCGCGGATTTTGAATGAATTACGAGTGTTTCTTCTGTGGGGACTCGTGGCTGGCTGGGTATGATGTGGTTCTTTCGCTGTTTGTCAGGAGGGATCGTTGTTAGTCACGAAAGTACTTATTCATCATAGAAAATCAGATATACAATATTTTCTAAGGTAACCGCAATGAAAGTTTCTTTGCGTTAAAGAACAACTGCATGAAGTATCACGTGTATCCTGCTAGAATACTTCTTCTCATTTACCAAATAGCACTCAAGCTGAGAAAATGAATAAAATTAGACATGTCCCGTTCTTTCTGCGATCTTCATACGAAATGCTTCTTATTCCATAGGAATTTAATTGTTCAATTGCGGAAGAAATGTCCCGTTACATTAAAGAAGAAATCGAACACTATTTCAATTAAACATGTCGTCAGAATTGCGAGTATTAAATACAAATACTAAAACCTTCCTTGACAATTAATCGAATAGCGTATCTACTGCTATTAATAACACTACAAAGTTATTTCAATCGCATATAAAATAGTCATACCATCGATAGAAGAAAACGTTTTTATATAAGCTCTATCAACCGAACAGGAATTAAATGAATTATACAAGTACTCCATAGAAGAGTAATACGCAGCCACGTAAAAAATCAATGGAGAAAAATGACAAAATTCTTCGAAACTTACTTATGATGGTGCAAGGGCAGCGAGGAAGCGAAAGAAGAGGACGGGGTCGACGGGTTGGTAGACGTAGGAAGAAAACGCAGTAAACGGCACGGAGGTATCCAGCATTTTATGAATAATGGTCGCAAGAAATGTTTCTCGGCGCAAGCCGAGTACGGTGGGCGTTTCTTCGTTTTTTATGTTTCGCTTTTACGATCCATTCGCTGCTGGCCAGGCCTATAGGCACCGTACGTCTGCCGGGTATCAAGTGAACCGACACGACATCGATCCGTATCCGGGTTCTAATGATTTCCTACGATGAAATATTTATTCTAATACCAACGATACGATGCATGCACTCTTTCATTAGCACGGTATCCTTCCTCGATCGATGCAGGTGACGTTTAAGCAATTACGATTTTAGGCGATGAGGTTGTTACTGGTATAGTAGGGTAGGGTGATTTGAATCATCTAGCCATAAACTTCAGTATCTCAAAATTTAATCTTGAATTTTGCACAGAATAATCAAACGTCTTGTGTATTATGAGACACCATTGGCCTTAATGTTGATAATAATAGTATACTAATATTCTCATGTATTTTCTTACATTTTCTTGTATTATGCTATATTAAGTTTTTGCGAATCTATGTATCCACACATATTTTTGTATGATTTTAATGTAAAGGAGGTTTTCCCATTTATATTAATAAAGTGAATTAAATTAAATAGCAGAAAAATGAAAGGACGTCGTGTACTACAAGTCTAGCAATAGAGAGATTCGAATAATCCGATTTCAGCCAGCAGGGAGCCGTTAAATAAAGTAAAATAAACAATGCAATAACTTCCAGGATTAAAATAAATACTTGAAGTGAAAGTAGCTAATGTATAAAAGTGCTAATGTATTAAACATTTCACCAATAGTTTACAATTAATATTCATAATTAACGTGAAAGTTTTATTACAAATAGAAGGCACGAACCTAAACAATTTAAAACAATCTAAGCAATCGACGCAACAAAAAAGAAATCTAGATGCAAAAATGAATATTCTTCACCTTTAAAATAACTATCGGATCAACGTCAAACGTTCACACTGCCACAGGAACGAAGTGAGCCTAATCTATGAGAAATGGAAAGTAAGTCCCAGAACAAAGCGTGAAAGTAACGAAACCACAAACATCAATGGACCCATTCGTCAGAGTAAGTCGACTCTGTGCGAGATCCCGTTTCACAGGCGACAGTAACACCGAAACCCGCGTTCTTGCAGCTTTTTTCCACAGCTTGTCGTCTCGTCTGCCGACGACACGCCCGGCGTCTTGGCTTTGGTAACAATGAAAGTCGACGCCGCGCCGGTCGCGTTGCTCGTCGATCGAGGGAGCCGAAGGAGTTCCGAAACGGGTCGAAGGAGCACGTGTGCGATCGTTCCGCGCGTTGGCTGCGTAGGGTTTCACAGAGAGTCGATGATTTTTGCGGTCGGGACCTCAAAGGTCCCCGAAAAAGGGAGCCGCGTAGAACGGGATGAGCCCTGGCGCCACGTCGTTGCGTGGCTGACACGTGATCCGTCTGCAGGGGTGTGAACCACGTAAGCTCGAACACGAGTTCCCCCATCGGCCCTTTTTTTCCCTCTTTCGTCTACTTCGTTCTCTCTCGTTTTCTTATTCTTCTTTGCCACTGCTGGTCTCTATCGTCATCGTAGCGCTGCTAATGACGCGTGCAAGGAAGGAAGACCCGGTCATCCGTTGCGGAATTCGAGCTATTTTCAAAAGCACTTGTACCACTGGACGATCGACGCTGGTCTTGTAAACGGAACACCCCCGCAACCTGCGATTCTTGGAATGTTTATGAGACTTACAGTGGCTCAGGAAACTATTCAAACATTTACCATAGACAATTTTTTAAAACATCATTAATACTATAACGAGACATGACTCGATTATATTGGTAAAATTTGAGATTAACCTGGAAATGTATGTGGAAGTTACATGATATTTATTGCAAATATGTACTTAGCACAGAATTAGTATAGAGGATACACAGTGGTGATCTCACTAAATAGTATGGCTTGCTGATATGTATAATGAATGACTGATCATTTAAATACTTTGATGATCTCTATGAAATATTCACTCGCATTAAATATCCTACTTTAGCTATTTTTGGATTTTTAAGTATCTTTAGTGGATCGTTGATTTTATTGGATTTTGGGACGTGAATATTGGTATTAGTTAGAATATAGAAAATAATGAGTGTCATGGTCGAGCAGGAAAGGAGGAGCAACTGGTGAGTCGATATAACTCGGCGGGTAGGAAACGATTATCACCCCCTAAGGGCTCGTTACTTCACCCCAGCATGCGAGAGAAGCATCGCGTAGCAAATCTCCGTGCTGCAGATTTGACAAGGTACCTTCCGTCGGACAATGCCGCCGTGATCCCTTTCGACATACAATTGATCTTCTATCAATGAACTGCATTCATCTTGTCGAGGAACAGATAATAATTCTTTCTCTGGTACACGATACCCCAGGTGTATCGAATACGAGGGATGCAAGTCCATAGATGTTTATTTCGCTATAATTCACCGTGTATTCGCGAAATGTGTCATGATGTCTATAATAACGAGTGGATACTTAGGAATTTTTGTAATCTTTGCTTTAAGAAAATTTAGGATCATTTCAGGAGAAAATCGACAGTATATATGTTCTGTACCCGATACTAGAAATATAAGAAACTTTCACGATAAGAAGATAATCATTTTTTAAATTATTCGTTCCGAATCTTCCGTTGTGTTACGCTATTAAAGGATTAAAATATTCAAATAATAATAAGCGTACATATACTCGCAAACTATAATCTCCAACTATTCTTTCAGCTTCCTTATTTCTACAATCATCGTTCATTCTCGCAAGAATCCACGTTAGAACAAAACCCTAGCACAAAGAGCGGAGCAAAGCAGGGAGGGTAAGAATCATGGATAAAAAAGAAACAAGGAGGTAGCGAAAGAAAACTGCGGAGACACCACGCGAGTGACCATAAATCCCGAGTGTCACGTGGCGTTGAGTTGCGGGTCTCTGAAGGAGCCATTACTTTCGTAGCATCCCCGAGGAGCTCGGCCCAGCGGAGAGAAAAGGGGGGTGGGAAAAATGGCGCAATAAAATCGTGCCTCTGACGTGTACACAGTCATGTACACATAGAAGGTACCGGGTGTCCTACTACGTGTTGGTGCAGTATATACCGTGCCGGTAGTATGTACATAGCGTTTCTCTCGGCTCTGGAAGGAGCTACCGGTTGTAGAGAGGCGGTGAGTCAAGGGTAAGAGAGGAAGGAAGACAGAAAGTGGGAGGGTGAGACCGAAGGATGGAAAGAGAGGAGTAGGAATCGGGTTCGGGGGTTGGGGCGAACGGAGTTTCGCGTAACGAAGGTAATTTCATTCTTCGTAAGGAAGGTTAGCCTCTATGGAGCGAAGGGTGAGAACTGCTGGTGCCAAGGGGGCGGTAAGGGGTGTAGAAGCGGGGCAGAAATCTACACAGGAAAAAGGGGTGAGTGGATCTGAAGAGGTAGCGAGGCAGAGGGTGAAACGAGAAAGCGACAAGGCGAGAGAGTAGACCGGAACAGCAAAGAAGAGAGAGGTGGAGCGACGACGAGGGGCGATTGAAAGACAGCGGGGTTAAAAAGAGAGGGAGGACGGCGCGATGGGGTGGCAAGGAGGAGAAAAGAGGTTACTCGAAGGGGCGGGGTGCAGCGAGGGGTGCCAGGCTGGCAGGCTGTGTCGAGTTTCTACGGCTAAAAAGCGACTTTCAGAATAACAAACTGCGAGAAAAATGGAAGGGAAAAGCCTTGAGGGGGTGAGGGCGTACGCGGGGCCGGCAACTTCAGTCGTCGACGATTCGCGAAGGTTTTGCGGGTGGCTTGGCTGGATTATCGGCCGTGGAAAGAATAGATATACGCCTTATTATGTCCCAGCGGGACACCTAACCGCAGGATTTCAAAGGATACGGCCTCTGCGCGCGCAGCGTGGCGTAGGGAAGCGCGTGAGAAACAAACGCCCGTGAATTAACATTTTAGAGGTGAGTTTGTAGAGAAAAAAGGAGGATGAGGTGAAAGGATGAGAATAGAGCTGATCCTTTAGGAGGGTTCGAAGGTGTTCGGAGTTGCAGATCCGATGTTTCAGCATGAGGTATTCTATGGAGATTACCTAAGAAGACGAATACTCACCTATTACTTCTATTTAACACTAGAATGATCAAAATGGCAGATATTAGATTTGTCTTTTTTTACAATTACGAAAAATACGTAGATGCCTTCGTAAAATTGTTGTCGGCTGTTATTCGTTGTTAGACATAAAACAATTAAATATTCCTATCATTGTAATTATAATATAACTTTAATTTTTTCATCATACTATTGTAATTATAATCATTCACAAATCAAATACTCAGGTACATATTACAGATTGGACATTCTATTCTCAAGGATGCATAAATAGTAGTATAAGTCAATCATTGAATAAAGATGGACTCGTACCGATTTTCAAGAATTCCACTCACTCTTTACCAAACAAAAATTTCCCTACCGAAAATGTAATATGCTAAGCAATACTTTCAGCTTCGGAGTTTCGCCTTATCCGAAAAATCTCTCATTGTAAAACAAAACCAATCTTTTAAAAATCAACCACACAGAAAATGTTCCTCGTTCGAACGTAATTACATCCCAATAGGTAATAAGTACGTCATTCATCTGCCTTTCGATCTCAAACGATACATAAATGAAAAAGAAGTGTAAAAAAAGGAGGCAGAGAAGCAGCGACTCATCCTTATTCAGAGATCGTCGCGGTTCGTTTGCTGCGCGGTTTCAAAGCCGTACAAAAAAATCAGTCACCGTTATTCGCGAGGTTTATTTAACATAAATGGCGGAAGCGATCGCATTAGGTCCACGTGTTAACCGCTGCAAATCCACGCTCCCCAGGACCAGACGACGAGACGGGTCCAGGATTCAGGTATTACACTGGTTTTGTGTAGCGGGCTATTCACAAAAGGTGTACCGTCGGTTAACGCGGGCCGACGTGTGTTTATAAATAGGCGGTCGAATTCGCCAGAGGGGTCGTGAGAGCGTATTCCGTCACCCGTGACGATTTGCGCCCCGAATCGCTCGCAATTATTGCTCGGTCATCGAGCCGACAGCCGAGTATAAACACGTTGACGTTTCATGAAAACGATGAACTTCCGGTGATGAACGATTCCGATGGCTTTATGGATTTTTTTTTAGGCGATGATTTTGAGAAAAATTGAAATTTCAAGGATGGTGTTGATTAATGGAGGAATGATTCTTTATGGAAATTTTATATTATGAGATATGAAATATATTTTTATTATATTGTAGATTAATAAATACAAATAGAAATATATTAGATTATATTGTATGTTTTATATACTTTATTTCGATTTTATTATTAAATTAGATTACTAAAATGTGTCTTAATGATTCTAATACAAATCGAAAAGTTCGATCTGATTAAGCTTTTCCTTGATACTGATGATTTCGAGATACTGGAAAATTGAAATAAACAGTGAAGATATTCAAAATATTATTTGATGGTGAAGAACGAAACGTTGAAAATACTTATAGGACTTGTTATTAATTTTCAGTCAATACGAAGTTATTTAAACCTCGTATAAAATCTCAAAAGACATATTTCTTTCGCTGATTATGGTATATTTCTAAATATTAGTAAATTTTCTCATTTACGTCGCGAAACTATTTCGCAACAGTTCGGTTGGAGGATCTCGTGGTTTCCAGCGGCAACAGTATCTAAAGTGTTTGCACGATGCTCGAGGTAGCGGTGAAGCGAATCGTATGAGGGGTTGTTTATTCGATTGATCGCAAGGGGGTGGCCAGTCAGCGGTAAACTAATGCACGCCGGTGATGTTCGTTGCCCGCGCTAATTGATTGATTACGCGGCCAAATATTATGCTCATTTTCGTAACGGTTGGCTTAGCTAGCCGTGCAAACATTTCATTCCAAAGCGTAAATCGCTAGCGACTTTGTGCAGCCGCTTTGCAGCTTCCGGTGTCAATCAAAAATCGCCATTTTTTAGACTACCAATAGCCATGGTTATTTTATTTTTCCTTATAGACGAGACGCGCTAATACGATTGCAAACAAGTAGCTCGTTCTGGTGAAGTCAATAACGAACCTTCGTTCTTTAGCTGGGATTTTTCGGAGGTTTTCCTAAAAATATATATGTTTATATTTATGATATTTAGCATATAGATATATGTAATGGAAGGAGAACAACAAACTTTTGTTTATATATTTTACAACAAACATTCAAATCCTCAAAAAAGATCCATCGTGGTAAATATGCAGATCTAAAATTTCTATGGAAATGTACGAATCGATCATTTTACTCCACTGGTAATAATATTAAATAGAATATGATCAAGGTGTTCAGACAAATCTCCTCTACGAAGACTAACAATTTTCCCCATCACATATTTCCCAAATATCCTCGAAACATGATAGTGTCAAGCAATCGCAAAGGAAGGCTTACATCGCGGTATTCATCGGCATAACTGTTCCTCTTGTGACTGCCTTTGTTACCGGGTCGGTACGTCGCGTCCCAAATACTCGGTCCCAATTGAAGAGCGAAACGCGAACCAGGAAGTCAGTTCGATCCTCGAGCAGATCTTGGAAACAAGCGTTCCATCCTGGCGCAGATCGAAGTGGCTCTTCCGCGCCCAGGAGACGCGGATGGTAGAATTGAAAATCCCGTTCACCGAGCCGCGCAATCGGTCACGAAGAAGAGGGTCTGGGCTGTTGAAGAGGACGCCAGCTCTGATTTTATCCCAGGGTAGCAGCCGTCGTCGTCGTCGTCGACGTCGTAGTTCCACCCCAATTAGGGAGGAACTTCGCCGACGTTCCCTTCTCTCTTCTTCTCACCCTCTTTCCACCCTTCTCGTCCACGTTTCTCTCTCTCTATCTCTCCTTTCCCTCTCACGGCATCCTCTGTCCCCGTGTTTCCCTGGATCCTTGTTCCTCCAACGAGACGTTTCTCTCTTTCCGTTTCGAGCGACCGTGACGTAGACGCTCTCGATTTCACCCAAAGCCGACGCTAACGAGCACATGGAAGTCACGTGGAAATACGACATGGATGTAGCCGGAGGGAAAACGGGGGCGAAACGGTTGTATGCCGCTCCTCGCCCGTTGTGAAAAAGTCGTGACGGTCACGTGGATCTGACAGGTGAGCGCCACCGACTTCCATTCCGAGCTTTGTACGTATACACGTTTCCGGGCTAATAAAGCTCCTCCCAACTGACGATCGATTGCCCGTTTCTTTCTGGAAGATTCTACTTTCGATAGATGTTTCTTGAACTTGGGGCTCGGAGGATTGAGACATTGAAATTGGCGAACGAAGAGAGTTGCAGGATTTGATGGTTCAGACGAGAATATTTGGTGAAGTTTACAAAGATTTTTTAATCTATTTTCGGTAATTCCGAGTAGGATTATAAATTGGGAAGCTGTTTAATCTTATCTTGATGTTTATAATAATTATGAATTATAAGCTACCGTAGCTAATATTTGTAAATAAACTTCAGAAAAGGAACAAAATTAGAAGTGGTTTAATTTTAATGAAGTTTATAATGACTCGAGGATTCTTCTATTTTCTTCCACAATGTTCCAAGTAGATCTAAGTAGAATTATGGATCAGGCGACAGTGAGAAGTAACGTTCTCTGTTTCCATTACTATTTCTTACAGAGAGGCCTCAGAAAACGAACTGTATTAGTAATATAAAAATTTTCAGAAATTTATAATAATTCGCAGATTCTGATTCTTAGTAGGACTATAAATTAGAAAGTAGCAGGCGGTAGTCGCACAATTTTCTTACCTCTATTGCCACTTCATACAAACAATTCGTAGGAAAGAAATATACTTATCAAAGCTTAGAAATTATTCCTGCCAGCGGAACAAATCCTTTCACGCGATTGAGCGTGAAACCGAGCCTTACAATAGACGATAATTGGCGAAGTCAAGGAGCACGACGCGCGACAGACGGCGCGGTAAAGTCACGCGGGTGAGAAAAAACAGGCAGGGTGGCCGGGTGACAATTGATTGCGGTATACATAAATTCCCTTGATGTCTTCATATGTTGGCGATCAGGAAGGGTTGGGGCACGATAAATTGCTAGGGGTGACGCTGCTGAATTCGAGATTCCACGAATCGATATAGAAATATAAACAAACCTTCTGTCGTGATCCTTCGTGAATTTCCTCGTTGAAAAAGTTCATCGATAACGTTCGTGATCCTGAGATACGAGATTTCTGGATTTGTTAGCGAACTTTTGAATTTACAGAATCGTCGAGTGTTCAGTGAAAATAACGAACGCTGGAAACGAGTTATTCAAAGCGTTCTTCAATTCAGGGAAGAGTCGACTTTTACCCCTAATTCATCTTTAGAAGAAACGATTCTTTAATTGAAATTTCTTAATAATTATTTAAATCTGTACTGTTATCATATTAATTAAACCAACATTTTCAAGAGTTAAGGAGAATCCGAAATAATTCTAAACCGAGAAAACGACCAAACCATCAATCCGTCTTTCGCGATACAAATTTCTGCCATCCTTCAAATCCATGGAATTCAGCCAAATCTGTCGAGAGTCCCCACGGAATCCGAGTGGAAATCTCGAAAACCCTTGACACCGTTCGCTGCTCACTTGGTCTCCCTACTCGACGCGGAACAGATTTCGACCGTTCGGGGCACGGGACTCGCAACCTTTATTTATCTATTACACAAGGCTCGACATCGAGATCAGGATGAGGATTAGAGCATACACGGGCATAATCGTGGACGGAGAACAGGGAGAAACGAGGATAGCCCCGATCGAGGGTAGCATATGTTAGGGGTTTTCTCGTGGCCCCTGCTGAGGGTTGCGGGTAGAGTGGGCTACCCCCCCAATTACCAGCTCCCCTCTGGCCTCTTCTTCGACTCTGTTGGGCGGAATCGACCCTCCTGAAAGTACTTCATTACGCAGACAGCCGTGTTGACTTGTATTGTGCTGGTGCTCCGAAACGAGAAGAGAGAAAGAAAAAAGAAAGACACAGCCCCTTCAAATAATATCTGTGACGAATCGCTTGCGCCTCTGCACCCCAACTATAGCGCTCTGCTCCCTTCGACTTGTTTTTACGCCACTATCATTGCGGAGACCTGGAGTTCTCCTTGGAAGCACACTTTTTCTATACGCGTTTTCCCCGGAGAGATTCCATCCGCGAGCAGCTTCTCTTTTTCCGTGCCGCTCGCCTGAAAGGTGTCGTTTCCTCGAGCTTGGAACGAGGACGATTCGGATACACGACAGGGAACACCTGCTGCGAAGCGTCATGTCGGGTCGTCGTTAACGACCAACGCCGACGGAGTGTTGATTTGAGGAATAACAAGACTTTTCGACGATGGAAGGCATCTTGGGAAGAACGGCAGCTGATATTTCTTGAAACGTAAATTTTATACTTCTCTGTGTTTATAAGACCTATTTAATTCAATATAACACAGAAGATCTTGTAATGGTTATTCGGAAGATAAGATATTGTATTTTAGAAATATTTAAATGGTTTAAGAAGCTACATTTACTACGAGAAACTTTTGTAAAGTAAGCACATGTAGAAAAAATTTCAGTTAAATGCATAGACTAAAATGGCCGTTGTTCCGGAAACTAAGATTTAAAAATTATCTTTTAAAAAATAAATCATCTATGTTTATGAATAAAGTAACGAGTACCCTAAGAATGCGAACGTAAGCTTCAGAGTTAAATAAATTTCGGCGATTTGACTCTTGCATTTCTCTTTGTCGCGTCGGCGAATTAAATTAAACGCGATTCACAAAGCGGAACACAACCGATGCAGTTTACGATTTCTCATTGATAAATCGGACCATGGGGAACGAGATCGACGAGCGATATACGCGTGCTACAAGCATGGAAAACAACTCTACGACTACTCGGGCGCGACTAAGTATTTGGCCAAACACATTTTAATCCGTCCTGCAAACACGCTACGTAGAAGGGTGGCTTGTTTAAGAAGCGGACGCGAGTAATCGAGATAATCGTCGGAACGGGAGCAGTCGACCGATGCTGGCAAGGTGTCGACCACGTCAAGTTATAACGCTCGCGATACTTAACGCACAGGTTGCGATCAGGTGTGCTCGATAGTTAGCTGCTACGTGCACGGGTACGATCTAAGCGGTGGTTGCCGTGTTAATTATTGTCGGTCACACTTCCTCCCAACAGAATCCAATCCGAGTTATGTGAATGATGTGTTCATTTAAACATTTGATAGTTGCCGAGAAGTTTAAGTGTTTAAATAATAATTAGATGAGATTGGTTTTAATGGAAATTGGGTGTTCAATTCGTTGCTGTCTTACATTGACTTAGATTTGTTATGTTATTTTATTAGATTCTTTCCAACATTAACGTATATAAAATTTCTTTTTTTACAAATTAATTTAATAAAAATATGTCAACGTTGACGGAGTAAATGTGCAAATTTCATATATCATATTAGACAGAGATATCACATATCAGTATCTCAAAGATGGAAGGAGAAAAATGATTACCTATATATATTTAGTTGATTTGTTTGCGTTAATCGAGATTATTTCATCATTTTTGAAAATTCTACAATCTTCCAAGAGAAGTTTATCGAAATATGAAAATATAAAGCGGCATAGGTTTTGAAAGTAGCTTGCTAAGTATGACTCACGTACTTAATGCCACATACCACGCGTCTAATATTTAACCAACTTTACTTCACTATTAACTTGCAAAAAACTTCTATGCAAAATTCTTGGCGATCCTCGTGCGACGGACCCGTAACGAAAAATGGCGCAACTGTATCGTGCAGTGGGCCGTTTCGACAGCGGCAGGGTCCAGCGTGCAGGTGAGGAAGCGAAAGACGAGAGCAACCCCGCTGATTAATGATGCGCAATCAAAGTCAGCGTCAGAGGATCAGCAGCGGGTCATAAAGGCAGCGTTTAACATCGCGCAATGCCTCATCATTCCTTTGCTATAAATCAGTCTAAGCGGATCTCAGCTAGAAAGAGGAACGATTTCTTTTCCATCGGTACGCGGCTACCTTGCTCCACGTCCATCCTATGGCTTTCATGCCGGCCGAACCTTTTTCGGATTACGTCACGCCCTTCTCACGTAGTTGAATAATAATATTGTTGTTACGGCCGCGTCGTCGCGTTCATGAACGGCTAATTAACGATTTCGTCGCCGTTGTGTCTCGAGGCGACCGATCGTTACCCGTCAATTGCCCAATTTCCACTCGTTATACCGTTTCAACGTTTATGCTCGCCGGTGTCGATATTCAGAAATCGTTGATAATGTAATGTAATTTATTACAGTGACAATCGCGTTAACGCTTACGGTGAAATAATGAGCTGGCACGAACGATAATAAATCGTCGAGTTATCATACAGAACTAGCGAGGGTCTATATGTTTGATGCATGGGATTGGTTTAACGAGGCTTTACGATTTTATGAATTCGTCAGTTGGTCGATTGAAATCGAAAGACAGACGTACGTATGTAGAGATGGACAGGTGGACAAAGGAATCGATAGACGGATATAGATGGAGTAGATAAATAGCATAGGGTATAAGGGGTTGCAGGCAGAGAGGATGGAGGATACGTTAATCGTTTGATCAAGCAGGAAAACTGTATTCCCCCTTTGAAAAATCCAACCATTCCTTGGAATAATTCCTAAAACAGAGTACAAAGGGACAAGAGTTACGGAAAGAATATACCGGATTCCTATGACATTCAAAGAAAGCTTGCCCCGTTTCTTTTCTTTGCTTGCGTTAAAGAGGAATCCTCCCTTTCATCATTTTTACTTTCGTAATTCTTTCATACACTTGAGATTTCGTATTCTCTTTTAAGAAACTTTGCTACAGGCACGTTAAACATTCTGGTCAAAGAACCTCGACAATCCTAATTTTCCGATAGTAGCTCATATTTTTCTGGAATGTTTCAGATGGCTTTCATTCAGAGATACGGAAACCTTATTTCGAACCAAAAATCCTTGCGACAAGAATACTTCAAAAATTTATTTGTCAGCAAACTAACATTTGCATGTTTAATCTGGAACAGGAATAAATTTCCTTCGATATTAGGAAATAGCTGCATATACAATTCTTAATTATTTCGTCCCACCCCGCTGACTACTATTGTACCATCGAAACGAACAGAAGATGCACGTTGATTTTCTTCGTGTCAAGCTGCGTTCGTCCCGTTGCGTCTCCTTTGTAATTCCTTTCTCTTCTGGGTCCGACATCGACTGGTGAAAACAACTCACACCGTCTGTACGATCTGTTGTACGCACCACCTGCTGGTTCACGTTGCGCAATCGACCGCGATGAACTTCGTAGAACCGATTCGCCGCGATAATAACGGACAGCAGCGTGTGTTCAACTCGCGCGAGCTAGTCTCTTCTTCGCACCGCGTAATCACACAGCATTGAGGGGTACGCGATCGCACAATGGCGGCTGCCTCCGCGCCGGAAGAATCGTCGGCGTCCCGAAATGATTAATGTTACTGCGGCGGATCCGCTCACGTCTTAATTCCGCGACATAATGGCCTTAACGATTCCGTGCCACGAGTACACGGTATACCAGGGTACACAGTGTTGGTTCCAGCAAGCTAAGGAAGCGGAGGCGTGTCGTTCGTTAGACACCTTTTGTCGATCAGGTCCAAGGGTTGCGCTGGATTTCGGCGCTGTTGCTTTGCTGTTCACCGACTACCGTTGCACTCTCTTGCTTCTTATTTTGCTCATGGCTCGGGCTTCGATTGTGCGTCTGCTTGGTCAAGATTCGGTCTCGAACAGCATGATTGCACGTTCGTTGAATTCATCCAATTTTATTCCAGCTGTTCCTTTTTAGGGATGGAATCAGTTGTTACATTGTGCGAGATTATCTTTAATTTCTTCAAGGTTTTGTACAACGTATCTACCAGAATTATAGGTACTTCACATTATACGACATATTCATTACATTCACACACGTTATATTCACTACATTCTCATTTCATCAAATTAAAATACTACGATGAGTAAATATTCTTGCAGAAGCAAATTCTTAAAATACCACGACAAAGGGACAGTTTTGCAGAGGAAGATGATTATTCTCTAAACCAAAAACGTATCTCCATGCAATACACAATTACATTTAGTTGATCTATTTCAATGCAGAGGCGGGATGGTTGAAATCAACGACTCTCGAACAATCGTGCAATACCGACAGTCTACTCGCGGCGTGGAAACTCAGCGTTTTCTCTGCAGCAAACGTTTCGAGGCAGTATATTCCACTCGTCAGCCATGTTCTCGCGCGTGACAGCGTCACGTACTCGTCCCTATAAGCGTCTAGTGACCGCTCTAAATACCGTGCAATTTCACAGGAGCGACAAAAGAACGGAAAAAGGGAACGAGCCTCTCCTGACGCGCGCGATTTCGAATGAATCAGCGCGGCTCTAAGGAAACTAGACCACTGAGAAATCACGATAATCACGATGCGTGGAGCGAACGCGAACGGCATCCGTGATCGATCGTCGGGGGCCAATATCCGGTGGACGAGCGGCGATAGGACGAAGCGACAAGCTCGATCGAATCGCGTACAGAGAGGTGGTGCTCCGTTTGAAAGGTAATCACATTGTTGGACGGTGAGAGGAACGCGACCCGATTTGCCGCTCCATGGACCCGATCAGCCTTTAACGAGGATTGTGTCGCGCGATGTCACTTTCGTCTTGCCTGGTTGTACGCTTTCGGTGCACGATGATTACTCACCGAATATGGACCATGGCGTTTCAGTATGGGTTTGTTGGTAATCGCCGACTGTCACGTTGAAAATAAAACGGAGTCTCAAGAGGCTGCAATAGGAGTTAGATCGGAGGTTAGGCTTCGGACTCCTTTGGGGAAGGAAGTTTCTTTATTGGATGTGGCGTGCGATTTTTAAGAATGGAAATCGTATAGAGCAAGTAATGTATAAGTAGGAGATGAAAGAATATAATTTTCTGATCCGATATATTGTTAATCCGTTTGGGTACAAATTTGTTAACACATAACAGAAGGAATTAGTTAGCTTTCTTTTTAAAATAATTTCTAAAATAAATACGAATACTCCTAGGAATGAAAAGATAGCAGAGATGTGAATCATTTCCGCAATTTTACTAATTCACTAATTCTAAGCTGCCTTCTACCTTGAGTTCTATGCAACATGTAGTGATCGAATATCAAAGTCAACTTTGTACCCTTCGAAATTCTGTTTAAATTAAAAACATCATACTGTACGCTGAACTTACACTTAGATTTAGCATCATGAAGTATCTAATGATTGAATGAAACTGACTCCTATGTATAAAAATTAAACTGAAGTAGAGATTCCAACTGTTAAATCATCGCCTTAAAACTGCTTAGACCCATTTCCAGGTTCCTTTCGACTCAAACCTAACCCACAATTACGACGAATAGAAATACAAAGGAACAAGATTTATCCTAGACAGTCTGAAAGATCGTGATCGCTGTTTGTCTTCTCTGTGTTCGATCAGAAAGCTGTTCACGGTGGTCGCAACAAAGAACAATGGCGCACGGTGGCCAGCATGGATAGTCCGTCATTGTACCGTGGCAGGGGGTTCGTTCCAGGTCCACCCAGGACGTTTTGACCCCGCAGCGAGATAAGAACGGTCGGCTCCCTTTGATTTCACCGTGGAGAAAGGGGTACTCGATGTGGATCATCGGACAGAGGGGCCGAAGACGATCCGGCCGAGTTACAAATGGACCTTTCGATTCGGTCATTTACCGGCGCATGGACACTCACTTGCTGGCACTGAGATCGATTTAAATTGGCGATAGTTGGTTCTTCAAGTCGAGCCGAATCTTTCATATCTCTTGGATCTTCTTACGATATACTAAAGTAATAGTTTTGCTATGACTCTTCATCGTTACAAGTATGTTCGATTTCACTGTAAAATACTGGATTTCGATGAGAATTCATAGAAATGACAGGCGAATTTTGTGTTAACTTAAAATGAAGGAAGAAAAGAGTAATTGTAATTTTGGAGTGTATTTATAAAGAAATAAATTGTTAGATTATTAAGTAATTATACACTTGTATACCTATATGTTTTTCACCTTAAGTATAGGCATATAACTCAATATATTTGTAATTAACAATTCATCCAACGATTTTCAATTTTACTCTTCAAATACCCAGACGTATTCATAAAACATACTCTTGGAGCTTCAACTTAATCCAAGCACACATCGTCACGCGGCGCAGCATCACCAAGGAACCGTTCAAAAAGAAAGGATCGCGATGTGGGGGGAATCCAGAAAAGCATTTATCCCATCACCGGGCAAACATAAATTATTACCCTACCCTCGTTCGACCGTGGCCAAAGAGTCGTCGCGTCCAACGAAAAGGAAGAAACGAGGCGAGACGAAAAGGCTCGACCTTCGATAAGACCCTCGCTTCAAATCTCCGCTCTCTGGAGCGGCCAAAAATCGGCAATCGGTGCTTCCGTACGTAGGATTCCACTCTCACGACGCGTTTTGCCTGGCTGGAATCGACGTAGTCATCGTACGGGTCCCGGCTGCGGCCACGGGAGTGACTAGCATATCCTGCGAGGATGTCAACGAGTACCGTACAGGTCCTCCTCCTCTTCTCTTCGTTTCTGTTGCGTCTCCGTGTTGGACGTCTCTCTCCACGATGATAAAAGAACGAATATCCATGCCGATGGCAGAAGCGTCATGAGTCATCTTCCAGTCATTCTTAAACTGCCTTTTAATATCTCCACTCGAATCCGTGGTGACACGAAAGGAGGTGAGAGGGCACACACGGCGATTGTGGCCGCGACTACCTGCTCGGTTGGCGCTTCGTGGCAACGACATGGTCCTCTCCATCGCCATGGGTTCCTGTTCGTATGTGAAAGAAAAGGACGAAGCTGTGGTGGTTGGGGGGACAGGGCGGTCGGAGAAAAGTCGACGGTAACCGGGCAGTTTAATAGTCGGAGGCTCGAAGCTATTACTCGGCAAATTCCTTCCTCTGGCCGCAGGTTCCTAGCCGCGGACCGGCAATCGGTCACCAGTCATCGGTATGTCCTACCGTCCTGCCACCGTCGTGGCTACTCTGACGAAATCCTTCGTTGACATTTGGTATTCGACGATGCTATTCGTGTTATTAAAATTTTCAGACTCGATTCGTTAGAAGGGGATATGGAAAGCTGATCGATTTGTAGTTGATGATCGATACTAATCAATCTTTAATAAAATTAATAAAAGCTTATATAGAAAATTGACAGTTAGATTATGGATGTTGATTCACGCTGTTGTGAATGCAAGTACAGCAATGGAATGCAAATAAAGATTTGCCTTATTCTCTAGATGTTGCAACGAATACTTTAGATATTTTGTTTTTGTATATCACAGTGTCGTAAATGCATAAAATACTTGTAGTCTATAATTTCAAACACGGTAACCACCTTGACCCTTTCGATATTGAATATATATTCCAAGACAAAAGATACTCAGTGCTGAATAAATCTTACAAGCAATTGATTATACGCTACGCGAAATCCGTAAATTTACGGGTTTAGCACATCGAGCGCGCATTTTACAGAATGAAGGGTTGCCATTTATATTTTACACGCTTCTAATCGCCTCGGTAAATAAGTATCGGAGACTTCTCTATTCACTGGAATTCAATTTGAACTTCATTCAGAGTCCTAGGAACTTCACGTAGAAAGACCAGGAGTCTAGAAATCACGCGTTTCAAGATCGTGCAACGCGCATAGGTATACCACAGCGACACATTAGACGCGCACACGCGATGCACCGCACTGTAATTGAACGTATCGGCGTGTATCATTATCGGGCGACTGCTTTTTCCCCCTTCTCCGTTGCCACGGCGCCCCGTCAATTATCAATCGCGTATTCTGGGAAACTGCATGGCGACCTGGAGGAACAGACCTACAGCCGGCAAAGGATTTTCGGGAAACAGGGCCACCATTTTGTTTCAGAAGCACGCAACGACGATTTTCGAACGAGACACGGCTTGCTTCGGGGGCTCTGCACCGCTACGATAGATAAACAAACCAACATGAGACGTAGGATGGTTGATGCTTCGGGGATATTTTTTCGAGGCGAAATAAGTCACGTAGAGAAGCAGATTGTAACAATGTCGGCGGGATAACAATAGGGTGCGGCTGTGAAATTGACGACACTGAATTGCCATCATTGTCCAAGTCCTTTGTAGGCTTCTGGCTGGGCATTTTGTAATATGGGTCACGGTTTATTTTGTCCTTTAAAAATGCCCCCTTCGCTTCTCGGATCGAGCGTTTCCAGAATTCGCGTGATTCGTAACTCGCGACATGGGTTTGTTAACATGATTAGTATAATATCAGCGGGATTTTGTCATGTCACCACAAATCTTGAAGCATTTAAATGCGTTTCAAACATCTTAGTATGATATTATTAAATCGTTCGATTAGTTCGTGTTATGTCGATTTTTGGGAATGATCAAAATCTCGTTCTTATACATCTTCCAAAAAATTCACGAAATGAGAATACATTTTGGGTCCACATACATATGGATCCACTCGATACTTTCAAATACTTGGAGCATTTGTTTGATAAAGAATAAATGAATATTCTCGAACGTAACCCTGCGATAAGTTACTTCACTTTTTTGAGGTACATTTTTAATTCATCCACATGTAACCTAAGAATTAGGCGGATTTCTACGTTACGGTCCGATCGACAGATGCTACTCTGGTAGCCGCGACAAGCTCGGAGCAACGTCGTAGCCGCTGCACGAAATCCCGATCAGAATTACCACCGGGAACATAAATAATCGCCTACGAGGCCCAACAGGTTATTTACCATGCCGATTCTTCTCTGGATCGTTTAACCGTGCCCGTTCCCGCGTCCCGCCATCAATATTAACCGTCGAATACTCGAAGCTAGTCCGTACATTCGTACGTCGTTTCTATACGACTATTCCCCGCGAACCAAAAGGGCTACACACGTATACCGGTACATTGCTATCGTGTACACAGAGTAGAAACGGTGTGCACGTAGCCGCGTACACGCTCAACCCCTGTCAGCATCATCGCGAGCAAGAATATTTAGTGATAGTCGCCCGGAGCAAAAGCAACGGACGTTAACTAATACACGAAGCCGACTGTGGGACACAGTGACGTATGGGCCTCGGTAAATAAACTATTAATATTATGGTAACGTCACGCATTCCTATCCATATTGGCTGGCTCGCCCTGCTTGCTCGTTGGCGCCTCCAACCCTGCTGGCGAACCAGGAGGACAGAAGGAACGGGATTGGAACGAAGAAGGGGAAACGGCCGTGAGTCAAGAGGTAGAAGAAGATTTACAAGCCGAAGAACAAATACGTAAATTACGGGCCGGGGCTAATGGCCACGAGTACTGAACCGCCCGATCCAGTTAAACGCGCCGCATCGGCGAATGGGCAAATGCAGCCCGAGGAATCGAACACAGAAAAGAGTTCTTGACGAACGAACCTGATCGTGGTTACAGGTGTCTTCTACTCTACAATCGTTATGTTCGTTCGTTCGTTGAATCTGGCTATAGTCGCTTGTGAATCGCGGTCAGATTTCAATTTGCAACCGGTGATTCCCCTGGGTTCCGGTTTGGCTATACATGGATTAGACTCCATGGAGCAACATGCTTGGATCACGTCGATGCACTAATTTATGGAATGAGTTCATTTGCAAAGGCTCAACGATCGTATTATCCTTTTGTGTGTTAAGGGATTCCGTGGCTTTTACGCATAAGAGGTGATTGATTTTTAAGGATGGGAGAGATCGTGGCTGTAATTTTTATAGTGATTTGATGGAAACCGAGTTTGCCAGAATGTGCTTGTACGAAACTATAGTTAGACAAGTATATTCGAGAATTAAATTTCCAATACTCAATAGTAACCGACACTAAATTCTGTCGTACGTTAAGAACCTTAACCCCGTAAACGCTTCTTTTTCGAGATCTTAGTGGGCAACTCGTGGCCGACATCGTCGTAAAAGTAGCACTGGGACGACTAAATAGGAATCGTCGGGGCAACGTGGAAGTTTCGAACGTGATGAGATGCGAGGCAATCAATGCGCCATCAACTCGCCTCGATTTACGGCTACATCGTCGCGAGGTCTATTCGGAGCCAGAGCTACGGAATCGTTTTCCTCTGTGGAGAGAGAGTGAGCTGGCTCAACACGTTCGCCAGCCAAGCCGGACCGATTCCACTTCGCCTGGCCGACGGCTATTCTCTTCGGCCGAGAATTATTTCAATTTACTATCCTACCCCGTGTCCCGGCGGCCCTCTTGGTCCCACTACATCTGGGTCCTCCTTTTTCCTCCTTTTTCATCCGTTTTCGGACCCGTCGAAAGGGAGAGAGACGCCCGTGATTTATGAAGATGCGTCTATTACCACAGCTCCGCGCGATACATCGTGCTGAATGCTTTATCGTCCGCCTTTCGATGCTTCGCTATCGCGACTGTCACTCCAGTCGCGCGCGACCAATCTCTTTTGAACGAGACTGAAGCGATACGCTGGAGTTTGGGATTCTGGTTGACTCTTTTCTGATCTTTGATTGCCAAGTAAAGTAGAAGCGCGTATTTCAATTATTAGTAGACTGCGGATTTTTATGCAAATCCATATTTTTTTAAATACCAAATATAGTATTACAACAAACACTATATTTTGGATATTTTATATATTTTTTTATATTAGGTGTATTACGTACAATTTTGTACTTTCCTTGTGAACGTATAAGAAATCCGCTGTAAAGATATATAAAAAGATATTTCTCTACATTCAGTGAGTTTGATTGACTTTCTCCGGTGCTGCTAAGCTGTTGGCTACTAAGCAAGATAACATTACGTGTTTGAATCGTTAGTAGATTGTTAGTGTCCCAAAAATTTAAGCATAACTTCGTTTTCTTTTTAACAAAACTCCACTTTCATTCCTCACAATCAAACCATACAATTAAAACAACAACCTCTTCCAACACCTTCAATACTTCACAAATTACTGCAAAAAGAAAAAACCGTACACTCGTTGACAAGAAGCGACGAGAATTCACTGAACTCAAAAAACAACCCCTACTATGAAACAAAAGGTGTAACGATCAGGAAGATTCCAACTGGTCGGTAAGAATTGTCGGTGCTTTCTCGCGGCGTGAAGACAGAGGATAAGGGTTGAACGAGAGACAAGGACCGCTTAGAAATTCGTAGCCAGGCATTAGAGACGTACGGTCTGGTTCGAATAACTTGTAGCGGTGGCGCCTTGACGCATGAATAACTAACCTCTGGCCCTTCCACTCGCGGTGTGGGTGGCGTTGAGATTTTTTTACATGACTGCTCGACGGCATCGGGCCTGGAAACTGTGAGCCCAGTAGTAATTATTGCTCTGCCCCTCCTCTTCCTTCTACTCTTTTTTCCTTCCGCTGCCTCTCCTTCCTCGCGCCTCGCCACCCCCTTCACCGCCTCCCCCTTTCTGTCTTCCTGCTTCTTTTCTATTTTCTTTCCTTTCTTTTTATCTTCTTTCTTCTTTTCTTTCTTTCTTTTATGCGCCACTATAGCGCCTTCTTTCTTCCCCTCGCGGGCTCGGGTCGTTTAATTAAAGGGCGAGAACTCGCTAGGGAAACGCGACTGCATCAGCCGCTGATTTCTCTCTTTCTCTTTTTTTCTTCTTCTACGTGAGAGAGCTGGAGAATCGATTTCTCGATGACACTGCGAACTGGATCTTTACGATTGATTTGTGATTTGGTCTGAGTTCATTGATCGTACTTTTAACCTAGATATACATTTTTCATTATGTTTCTCGTAATAACGTTATATTTTCTTTATTTCGATTATATTTGACGATTCGCCGTAGTCTTTCTCCTGCTAAACTGTGAAAGAGTTAAGCAAATTGCAACTCGAATAAGTAGTATCTTGAGAGTGCTTCAGGAGATCGATATGCGAGTATATTATCAATATTTCAGACTTCTCAACATTATTATACGCGTATTAACAATATATTTATACTGATCGTCTGACAATCCCTTTACACGTACAATACCGTTGACAACAGAAATATTGACAATATAGTAGTATCGATCGTCCGAGGGCTTCTTTATAAATCATATTAATCATCGATAAATCAATTACACAATGATATAACAACCTTAGTACGCGTACAAGAATGAGAATCTATGAATTCGGAAAAAGAAAAAGAAAATACATACATACATCGCGTGATCGATTGAACGAGGAAGCACGATTCTCACGAAATTTTCACGTGAAAAACGCTTCCCACGAACCTCGTTTCTCTTCCTCTCTACATCTCTGTTCCTCTCGAGGGGAACAGCTTTTTAATAAGCTGTCGTTTCTATCGGGAACACCTGACAAGCTCTCCCGAGGGCGGATGCTTGCGGATACTTAATTCACCGTGCACGTAGCCTTTGGAAAGTCTGCTACATGGCTGCCGCTGTCAAATAAAAATGCTCGTCCCGAACCTGCGTTCGAGAAACGAGATGATTTATCGTATCGTCGAGACGCATCCGTAAGAAATCGACGAGAGGCCGCGACGAGAGTTCCGCAGAGTGGGGCCAGGGAAAAAAGACGACTCGCCGAACGAGATTATCGACGGTGCACTTCTCTGCGTTATTGGAAATCTGTCCAGGCCAACCGGCCAAGTATTTCGCTAAACTTTTATTTCTACGTGGAACGAATTATCCTCGGCGTTTAACTAGAAATCGTCCGGTTCTACGACGGACATATGTACGTCGATCCGCGTCGTTAAAGAATTTCAAATATCTATGACTCGAACCACGATCCTGGCTTATCCATTGGGGACATTTTTTTGTTCGTAGAATTATAATTGTATTTTACGGTATACGAGCGTTCTACGTTGGTAGAAAACAGAAGGGATTACGGAAAGATAAGCATTGTTATGCCACGCAACCCTTTTTCCCGCCACGCTTCCCAATTAGGTGGGAAATACGAGACGCTTCTGTTATGCGGTTTATCCGGTTTCCTGCAGCTCCTCCGGAGTTTTCTGTCACATTGCCCTCCTCCTCGAAGGGTTTCTTTGTGCGAGGTATCGATCGTTTGATATCCAGGGATGTAGGAATTTTGCTAATTCTTCCCTACGTGGTTTTTCCAACGTTTAAAAAAATAGAAAAGATAATTTTGTCTCTCGATGTTACTACTGGGATCGCCAACTTGATTGTTCATTGTTTTATAAGAAAAACATATTATATAAAAAAGACACGATACAAGAGAAAAGGCAAATTTTACCTATATCCTTTACTAAAAGCAAAGATCTTCGAATTTATCATCTTATTCATCAACCATTTACGAATCCCGCAAATTCTTAGCACCAGAAGACTGAACCAAAGCTTTCACCATCTTTCAAAGAGCATCGTATCCTTACGTTAGAAACGAATACTCGACAGAATCGTCGACAGCGTTGATATCCGCCAGCCAGGATTCGCCAGCCAGACGAGCCTAAATCGATGGAACGGAAAGGGAGAATTAAATAAGCAATAAATTGTATCGTAAAGTCTGGGGATACAGTAGCAAAAAATCGGTCGCGCACGCACGTCGTTAAGGCTTTATAACTCGGCTGAATGCATTTTAATTATTGGCCTCGACGAAACAGCCAACCCTCTTGGAAGCTTTACTGCGCGCACACACGGTTCCACGCGCGCCTGTAGTCCAACTTTAACTTGCTTTCGAAACGATCACGCTTCTCGCCAACCAACATGGATGCATCCACCCCTTTTTGCACGCTACTAACTGCCACTTTTCGTCCTCAATGCGTGTCGAGTCGAGTGACGGTCAAGCTTTGAAAAAAAAAAAAAAAAAAAGAAGAAAAGGATTTGCAGATGCGCGTTTCAATTTCGCGGATGAAACGAGCGGAAAAGGAAGCCGCTGGTTTTCTCTTTCTTCGTTCCTGCCTCTTTGTCGCTGCTCCATCGGTGAGTTATACGAATTTTTCAGTCGCTTCAACTTTCCAGCCACCTTTTTCCGTGGCGCTTTTGAAACTCGTCTCTACGCGGCATCAAACGGTGCAGCGAAACACGTTGCTTTCAACGCGGACACACGGCAAGTGCACTATTTCTGTTCGCCGCGTTTTGTTTTCTGATACTCCAGTCGACGATGAGTAAGAGCGATTGAGAAAAAACGCGAAATATGCTCCGTTCTATTTTTTAGTTTCTTCTGCTCTTTTTTTTTATTAGGTTGACAATCGGTGAAAATTGACTTTTCGAAGCATTTGGAGTTGTAATCAGGTTACAGGATTGCCTTTCAATGGAGAGTATTCGAGAAAACTTCGAATCCGTGTTACTGATTCGGATTTTTCAACGTTTTTTCGGTTCAAGACCACGCCAAAAAAGGTATGTTTCCCGTTCCTCGTAGAAAAACGGTTTTTAACCACAAATTTATATAATTCTTATGAAAAATTCTAAATTGATCACTTTCTCCACTTCTTTTATCAGATGATTCAAATATGAATTAAAAGAGGAATCAAAGAAAAATCAGAAAACCCACGAAGTCGACTTATTCTATCTCTGCGCTCTTCAATTACAATAAAAATTTGATATTTGCCTGAATACACAAAATAAATTACTAAATAAACTATATAGTAATACAATAACTATTCAAACAGTAATTGAAATATTTATTAAATTGTTAGGATGATTATAAAATTTTTGTAACTATTTTGAATAAAACCAACCAGTACGACTATAGAATTTTTGTAACTATTTCGAATAAAACCAACTAGTATGATTTAATTTGATATACTCCCAAGAGTAATATAAAACGTGGAGTAGTAGAGAATCAGACAAAATAGGAATTTAACTCCGTCGAAAGAGGATCTGCAGGGAATGTAAATTCTGCCTGTGCAACAGACTCCTGTGAGTCTGGAATCCCGTGTAAGTATAACGGCGAGGACAACGCCACATATGGTTTCGTATGTGGCATGAATGGGTCGTGGCGCTAGCGAGCTTTTTGCGAACACGAAAGAAGCAGAGCTATTTATCAGTGGCCCCGCCTCGAGCATACTAAGCGGCCTTTTAATCAGCCCTGTGATTTTTCCCGTTCCATACAAAGGAAGGAAAAGGAAAAGCTGTCCTGAACCCGGTACGTCAACGGGGTCCGGGGTTAGAACGCAAGAAATCATCGTATTATCGTTTAAACGTCTTCATTGAAAATCCATTCGTTGAAGTTACTTTTGTGCGTCGAATTACATGCATAGGCTTGTGTAGAAGCATTAAAAATATTACGACAAAGAATAATAAAACGCAATGAAAGTTTAACTTTGCGATCAACAGGTTTCTGACAAACTGTAGACGAGAACGTAATTTGACGATGAAAGTATGTGTAACGGCTGAAGTTTGGAGAATATTTCTCCAAGAAATATTAAGAAGCTTAATAAACATAAAGGCAAGGTATCTCGACTCATCTCAAGAGAGACGCAATCTCTTACTTAAATTCCATCTAAAATTTATAAACCTTCTTAATCTTCCACTCATCATAGCAGAAATTAAAAATTATAGTTGATGATCTATAATCTGTGATTTAAAGATACGTACTCTTAAACAGAATCTCAGAATTCTAGAATAATTAACCCTAGTATGGATATCTGAATAACCTGCTACTCGTTGCTATTTCCTCCAAGCAATTTTTTAATTTTTTAATTAAATATTACAAAATCCTCGAATGCTGATTCTTTGCATATTTCGTCGAAATTCATGCAAGATTGGTATCTCACTTGTTGAATAACCGCAATACTCTTGTTATCTATATAGATAAAGAATTAAAGATGCATTATTTCTTTCTCAAAAATTGTTTAGCCAATAAAAAAGAAAAAAAAAAGAAAGAAAAAATTATTCAACGTATCAATTCGAATCAATCCTAGACGCTTCGACAATCTGTCTGACGTTAGCCAAACAGTGAACGTCACCAACGAATTGCGTTCGCGCGAAAACGCTAAAAATCTTCCATTGTTTCCCTGTTTTGTTGAGGAAAATGGAAATGCAGACAACAAAAGTGGCGTACTTTAATCTTGCTTGCGCTTATCTCCTTAGCTTGCCCCATCGCTAGGAGACTCGGAGGTTAGAACCCGAAAGGGTCGACATCCCGCGGCGACGCCATAACGACGATGATAAAGATGAAGTTGATACTCGCGGTTAGAGCAGGAATCAAGACGATGAACGCTAGGAACGCGGACTTTCCGGCGTTATGTATAACCGGGCAAGATCTTATCTGTTACAGTCCCGGCCACAGTCGGGACCTTGTGAGAAATTCGGTAAATCCTCGTGTATCTGTCGTGTGAAAATGCTGCAACCGAAACTTTCGAGCTTCTTTCATTAGTGAAGTTGTAATCCGAATGCTACCTTCTAGAGTTTGGAATTTTTTACGGCATATTGATGTCCAGGTGATAACATTACTTTAACGTCGTAAATTTTGAGAAAATCATTCATGAATTTTATCTTAACATACGTCGCACCAATCGAGTAAAAATATGTCTCTTCTATGTTACCGTGTAATTGTCAATTACTCCTATTTCCTGGCTACATCTGATAGCGATGATTTTTTAAATTACAAGAATAGGTCACACTACATTATGACGTAAGTGGATGATTTTAGAAATTCGTTTAATTCAATTGTAGACATTTTTGACAAATTTATTATCGCACACTTTGACATATTTGAAAATCATATCCAGCAGCCGACATATCGATACTTAGCACATCATCCTCGAACGATCGACACTAAATCCAAACGATTTAGAAAAGGTTCGATTGAAAAGAATAAAAATTCAAGAAGCTGGAAAATATCTGTCGCTCGTATCTTTCGAAACAACTAAAAGTTCCACGTTCGATGTTTTATACGATGATTCCAGAGTTAAGAGGGACATTACTGGTCGGTCAGAGAATCATCTGGCAGCTCTTGGCCGATCGTGATAAGAAAAAAATCATCGAGCCGGTTCGGGGAGAAAATTCGAAGCTGACGCGGCCTGCCATGGCAATACAGAGACAGGGACATTACCATAAAGCCGAGAATTTTACGAGAATTATGTCCGACGTCCGAATCGCGGGTAGCGCCGCGGGATACCCCGTGGCGTTCCCTGTCGTTATCAAAATTCCGTCACAATGGCCACACATCAACTCCCAGCACGCTGCGTTTTCTCTGTGGTCTACGCCTCTCACGCGCAGGACCCTTCTGTTGTCTCTCTATAGGGTGTACTGCCGTCGTCTTCAGGTTCCTCCTCCGATACGCGCGTCGAATCGCGATTAAGATTTCCCTTTACTGGAGAAGAGCATTCGTGGACGATTGGAAACCGAATTAGTCTCTGTTTCGTTCTTTGGTTCTTTCACCGAAAGTTTGTAAATTTAAAAATTGAAGGGAAATTTAAACTAACGTATAAGGATGTTCAGAAAATTCTTGGACAAATTTAAGTAAAATTTGAGGAAGGTATATTTCGTCGAATAAAATATAGGAATATCGTTTCTTTTAAATAAGAGCAGAATTCTACCAAATTTAACCGAGGAAGAAGGAGGAAAGAGTTGGTTATTTGATAGAATTAATATTAAGCTACCCTCTTTCAATCTTACAAAAATTTCCTTTTCCTCCTCTTAGAAAATTTAAACCGCTCTGCATAACAAATATAAAAAGAACAATTAAAAAGGAAAAAGAACAACCAAAAGATCATGATAAAAAATATTAACGAGTGATTTTATGAAATATTTTATGCCTAAAGGTAAGTGGTGCGCTGGAAGAGATTTAAATACTGTAATAAATGTGTCCGTAATCGAAGATAAGTTTAAAACGAACGCACAAGGCAAGGAGAATTAATGAGGATAAACACGATGAATGTAGTACCTAGATATTTCACGCTGCGTTAATTATTTGTACAAATTTTTATTCCCCTTATAGAGATACTAAAAATGTATTTAAAGGCACGCAGAAGTATCGTGAAACTAAATCGCAAAATAACAGTATGTGCTGGTACCATAATATCGGGTTCAGTAAGAGAGAGGAAACGATTGGATCATTGGATAGGCGGAGGACTTCGTTTTAGGAATGAGAAACGGCGAAGTTCGGCTTGATTCATGGCTACACCTGACGGTGAAGTTCACAGTTTATTTCTGAAATGTTTCTCCGCTATTTCTGCGCTACGTTAACAGTCAGTTCACGCAATCAAGGAGGGATTCCATAGAAAGCCTCTAGATACAGCAAATTCCCTTACGGTAACCATCTCTATCTTTAGCGAAATAACAAATGGATTAGCCCAAAGAGAAATTTGTCCGCTAATGCAGTTCAAAAATAAGAGTGCTATGAAGTATAATTACTATAAATTTACCACATTAACTGAATAAATTAGAGACATACTATTTTAAGAAAGCAGTAAAAAAATATTGTTTAAAAAGAAATCTATCCAGTTTACATTATGCAGTAATGTCTTCTTTACGCAAACATCAGGAAAGATAATGTTCTATTATTAACGATAAAATAAAAAAGAAATTTTGTTGCATTCGATTCTAAAGATTAACTGAACAAGGAAGAAAAAACAAGCCAAATAATATCGAGAAAGTTATCGACACGAACAAACAAAATTAACTAAACGAACACAAACAGAATTCAATAAACCGAAAGTTCTGTACCACATCAAATCTGATTTTCCAAATAATAAAACACCGAAATTGAAAAATTCTTGAAGTGGCAGAACTGAACATGAATTGTTGTCGAAAAGTGAAAAACGAAGCGAATTACTTCTTACTTTAAAATGTCAAATATTTCAATTCACAACGCGTCACCCGTTAGATGAAAGAAAGCTCTCGCTGGGAGCAAGCGTTCAGGTAGCAAAACCGGCGTGGCTGCTGCGTTTTGTCGTCCTTCGTGAGTCGTCCTCGTTCTCCTCCTCGTCATCGTCTTCCTCCGCCTCCCTGTTCCTCTTCCTTCCAGCCCCGTTGTCTTCCACAAAGTGAACCCGTCAGCGAATCGTACGTCGAATAACCATAAAGTCGTCGCTTTATGCTGGAATCGTATTCCCAGCGTTCCCGTGGACACTCGTCCGGGATTAAAGTCGTCGGTTCTTTAATCGTGCCGAAGGATATGACGCTCCGGAACCATTCTGCGGTCACGATTATGTACGAGGACCCAGCCAACCGATACACACAAAGGTAAAACCTTGGATTTGCGACCGCGAAACGGTCAAGCCATCGATGATGCGATGCACCAGTGATAAACGTGAATGGGATGAAGGCTGTTCGCCATTGGTAATGTGGAATGTTTCCCTGGAATAATATTTGAATATTTGAAGCATATGAAAATTGTTAGAAGAGCATGAATAAGGCTAGTCGTTATGCAAAATTTATGATAAACGTTCGTATCTATAAACAGTAGAATTTTGATTTTTACTAGGAATTATTAGAAAGAATATACGTTCGATTTAAATCCCAAAAAGAGTATGACGCTGTGTCGAAGAATATCATAAAAGAAATTCCCAAATATTTGAGTTAATCAAACGAATATCGGTGTTTTGGTACTAATTCGATATTTCTAAATATAATTTTCGTGACATTTGCCGAATAATTAATTACAATATTGTCAGCATCAGTCACTTATCGCATTATCTTTGAGATTTTCAGTTTACTTGAACAACGAAGAAATAAAATGAATAGAAAGGTTGGTTGGTAATTAAACACACTGTTTAATATTATTATTATTAACTTATCAAGTCCTCTTACACTAGAAGAACAAATAAAGTTTATGAAAGTGCATCAGACGCCGGGAAACGTTGAATCATCAGAGCTGAAGCTTACGGTCCGCCTGTGACAGTAGATTCGTCGAGACCCGCGTAATTTCTCATTAGAATAAATTACGACAAATACAAAACTGACGTTTAAAACAAATTGCATAAACTCTTTCGCGAAAGTTTAATAAAATCATTATGTACGTAAACGGTTACTTTTTAATTGCACTCCAGCCCTTATCGCAAACCCTTGCAATTAAACCTTAATTGCAAGACAATCGCCAGGGAAGTAGAACAAATAGAGGAAGCCGCGGAACGATTTCCCCCTCGTCGCAAAAATAACACGAACCCCGATTGGAACAACCAAAAATACAAGCGACGATATTGTTTGGCTAGAGACATCAGAGGGAAGCCGCTTCTCGCGCTGGCTCGCGTCAACTTTCAGCCACACGACATTCTCGTTTGTCCTCTTTGACAACCCGCCGAATGGGGCAGCCGTCGACTTGTTTATCCAAGCCCTTCTCGTCGATTCCTGTCGTTGAGAAACGTTCGATCCATCCGTTTCACGCCGTTAACGACGGTTATCGCTCGGCTTACACCGGAGCCAGTCCAGGTGAACTAAACAGCGGCCAGAAACGACGAGGGCCGATAGAGGATGTCGCTGATAGCTTCCGACACCGATGGAATTATTTATGCGAACGCTTTAATAAGATAATAATGCAAAAGAGGTGGAATGGTTGTAAGCAGTGTGTAAATACAAGCTTGAAATTGATCCACTTTGATTTGGGTTGGTATGAAGCTCTTGGAAAGTGGGGTTTTTACAAAAGAATTTACATTTTTGTGTAAAGGAAGACTAGAGCAGAAAGGTTACATTTAAATTGCTAATTGAGAATTACATACTGTATTACAAATTCTTGTCTTCTTATCATTGAAACGTTTTCAAAATACTATTGTACGTACGTGTTCTCGAAACACTTTGTTACTTTAAATCAAGCCTGATACGGTATATTAAATTATTTAACTTGGGCTTGCTGTATTTATACAATATAATTGTGCGAAAGAAATAGTCAAATGATATAACCGAAGACTGAAAGTAATTTCTAACATGTACTGAAGTCTAAACGTCAAAGTGTATGAGCAGCTGTGAAAGTGTTAATAAACAATTTAGCTTGCCGCAAAATCAACGAGTCACTATTGGAAAATTTTGTGGAGAAGGTATGGTTTGTAAATCACACCTGTAAGACAATTCTATTCTCCTTCTTCCAACTAGGACGAGCCAAAGAAACACGAATTACGTATGTCGGGGCGATAACAGAACGGCGTTCCCATTTCAGGGTAGTCGGTTACATTTTCGCGGGACGAGCTTACATAAATAACGAAGGCGCGGGTGCAGCAAGCCAGAAACACTGTTACAATCACAGTTCGCGGAATGGCTCGATTCCCCGCGAGTACCATAACTCACTTTATCATCGAGCCTCTTAATGAGTCTTCGCGTTTATTTTCTTTTCGTTTTTTCTCTCTTCCTCTCTCCCTCTCTCTCCCTCTCTCACCCTGTGCCTATTTCTCCCTACTCTTTCTCGCGTTCATCCAACATTTGCCAGCGGTTTTCGCGCGCAATATAATAGGATATGGGATCCACGAGCGAAGGAAGCCAGCCAACGCGAAGTGGTTATGGTCTATATCCTCTTTCACCCGTGGTGATCCTGGCCAACGATAAAGACGGAAGCTCAAATAAATCGCGCCGCCGCCGGATGCTAGACACCGAACGTACCGGCCGCGAAGAATAACGAGGATTTCATTCCTTCGGGGTTACCCCGCCTAGCTGCTGGATCGCGTCGTTTCGCCGTCATAAATATGGCGGAAAGTTGCCGGATGGAAAAAAAACTAGGAAGAACGCGTATTTATGGCCGATGGAAAGCTTTACGTGTCACTTCGTTCGTATTTCTTCTTTGTGTCTCTTCTATCTTTTTATTCGTCTTTGTCTCCATTTCTATGGAATAATGTTGTGGAACACTGGCATTTGGATGAGTTGAGTTCCGGTTGAGTTTCATCTTCGTCTTCGTCTTCGTCCCTTTTATTTTCTTCGCCTTCCAGTTCCTGTATTTCCACATTTCTTATTGGGGGAAAACGTTCGTTTGGGTGGGGCAGGGAGCGAGAAAGAAAGAGAGAAAAAGAAAAAACGCAAGAACGAGGGTTGGTCGATTTCCTTACACGGAAATGCGTATCGTGTTGCCCGTGATAAATGGCCGCCAGTTAACGGCATAGAAACATTGTTATATCCCAGGGAAAAAACATCACGCCTCTTATGGAACTTTTATAATTTCATTTGCCGGTCTACTTCCGGTTTGACGACGGTTCCGCCGTTGTTACGACGCCATAGTGTTATCCAATGATTTTGCGTTTCTCTTCCCTTCCTGTGGAGGGGAGTAATTGGAGTGGACCTTTGCGATCAGATGCTCGATTTGATAGCGCTGTACATCGGTCGATGGGGGATTTATTCGTTTCTCCAGTCGCCACGATGGGATTGAAAATTTCATGATTATTTCCAATAAGTATTGTATATTTTGAATCGAACAAGGTCCATTTCAAAATGGGAGATTTGGCCAGCTTAATTGATCGCGAGAGAGAAATATTAGATCATTAGATGCTTCAGCGAGTGGAATTTTCGCGGAATTAATTGTACACGTTCGATTTTGCAGCGTGATCATTAATCTACCGAAATTTCCTGGAATTTCTATCGTGAATAACGAGCGACGAAGAAATCAGGGCCAAATACCGCGCCGGTATTTTCGAAAATTTTAATAAAATAACTATTTATCAAGGTAGTAAGCTTGAAAGGATTTTGATGAAAATGTTTTACGCATAAATGTTTCATACAAATTATTCGATGTTTCAAATAAATCGCTATTTTGACAATTAGAGATAAGGAGAGGTACTTCTTTATTCATGGCAAAACTATAGATTCAAATAACGATATGAAATATTAGAAATATCATATATAATCGTATATCGTATATCATAATATATCGTATAAGACAAGTTATTCGATATACATGTATTATACGCGCGATGTTAATGATTCCTGTAACCAGAGACGGCCACTATTTCGTCTCATTTTTCCGCTTATCGTTTAAATTTATTTTTCACGTGTACTCTTTTCTTCTCTCCCCTTGGAACGCCTCATTTTTGCTCCAACTCAACATGCTCACGAACTGTAACTCTGGTATCGGTCGAGAATAATCCATATTTATGCGATAGGAGAACGCGGCTCGTTCGAAGCGCGGATTTATGTATCTAGAATCTAGATATTCCATTTCTCTGATGTGCATGCGTGTTCTTTAAAACCTTCCTTAGATTCTCTGATGCATTGTTGCTTTTAATTCCAAATTTGCTGTGCTAGGATATGACTCGAGAATAATATATTTATCTACTTTTTCACTGTTGGTTACCTATCAAAATATTATTTTTTATTGCATTAATTTGGCTAGAATCCATAAGAAGACCAATTAATGTACACAAAATGCAACATCTAATTTAAAGTTTAACCGAACAAATTCATTTTCTGAACATTTCCTGATTCCAGTATCACAATGTGTCGGAATATGTGATTAACTTTTAATTGCTCAACATTTAGATAATTAAGATATCTACTGTGTCTACACAAAATCTAACACCTATTTCATACAAATCGAATATTTTTTAGTGCTATTAACACTTAACAATTATATTACAAATCTATTCACCGATATCGCAAAGGATTAAATACAAATAAAAATTTTTCGATGTCTACATATATTGCAAATATGCGACCGAATATTCATAATTGACAATAGTTAACATAATACGTTAAGATCATAAAAAAAGACGGTGAAATATAGATCGAAATAATCCGGAGAAAGATCTGGCGCATCGATGCTGGATTCTTAAACGCGTCCAAGCAGGTGGGACGATGCTAACCGAGATATCGCCGGCGCGAACACGCAGCTCGCTCTCGCCACGAGGGGAACTATGCTTTTCTTATAGAGTGTGAGATGCATTTTTTCAGCTTCCATTTGCAGACAATCGACGCGGTAATCACGGGTTGGGCGCCGGAAGCCGAGAAGATATTCGCGCGCTCGCGATCAGATAACCCTCTACTGCCTTTGCCTGACCTGCCTTGCTTTCTTATTCCTCCTACCCGTCCTCCACCTCCTGTTTCGCCGTCATCCACTACCTTTTCCCTCCCTTCCTTCTCTGTCTATGTGGGTTCGTTGCCAAGCATTCGGCCTCCGTTTCGCCTGACAGGCCGGCCAGAACAATGAGACGAACTTAACAGGATTCGTAAAAGTGGGAGAAACCGAACGCGAAACGCTACGCGAATGATCGTTATCTTCGCCAGATCTGATTCACCGCCCACGCAAGCTTGCACGCGGGCTTGATCGTGTTTATGAAGTGGCTGGCCGTTGCCTGAATGGCGGACGGATTAATTAGATTTCGAACGCCGCCACGGTGAAAGCTTCCCGCGTTTCTGCCTCGACCCGTGTCGAGTTGAATGAAACTCGAGCTACTCCCAGCTCCAGGCTTCTTCTTGTGTCGGTCTTAACGGTGTGCGTTGTGGCACGCATCGAAACGCGCTTCCTTGCGTTCCTGGCTTCTCATTGTGACTTAAGGTTTGGCTCTATGTGAAAGAACACAGGCAAAATGCAGGATAATAACATTTTTGTCGATTTCTCTTTTTAAGGCAAGAAGAAATATTTTAATATAAAATAATTTAATCTAAATATAAGAAGACTCTGATACAAGTACAAAGATACTGTCGGTGAAATTTTGTAGAAGATAAAAGCATAGCTGGTAGCATAACAATATTTTAATATTATGGGAAATAATATTGTAAAATCGATGGAAGAATATTGTTCGTACGTTGCTACATGGAAGATGATCAGAAAAACTACTATGATCTCATGACTCGATCTCCCACGAACTTTTAGACATTATTGTTAAGTCGTTCCGCTATTAACAATTCAATCTGAGCATCGAGCGAACCTCCCAGCGACGACCAGGCGGTACCAGCGTGATTGTCGAAGGTTGGTGACATTCACGGTGGCAATCGAGGGGCTGTGACGACGAGCATCGAGGCGGTGCGCTTCCTGGAGTTTCCGTGGCACTCCGATCGGCCGTTGTACGGCGAGTCCAGGGCCCGGAAGATCACCGGGTATACGTCTCCCGCGGGGAAACATACCATTTATCCACGTCAACCTCATTCACCAACACCGGCATGTCCCAGGCCGCAATCTACGATCCTTCCCCACGTGACGGTGCCGCACATAAATATACTTGATGCACGCGCACACGCACCGAGAGCGTTTGCCCTCTTCCCTCCCGTGTCCTCGTTCCGAACACCACCACCACCAACGCCGCCGCCCCCTTTTTCCTTCTCTGTCTGCTCTTCTCAGCTCGTGTCCGCGCGTTCTGGCTGCAACGTCCTCGTTCAACGCGAGATGCAAGCCCGAGAAACGTAGCGAGCGCACGGTAACACGCGAGACCGCGTGGAACACACGTTCCGTGATCAGAGAGACCCAAAGGTGGACAGGTGTGCATGTACACCGTGAATATTGTAGGCTCTACAACGTAGAGAATGTCCGTGTGTAAAGGTATGGCCATTGTGCGTGTCTGGCCGTGTGCGAGCGTTAAGGTAGACACACGTGGAACAGGCGACCGCGGCAGATTCACACTGAAAAGAGTCGGCATCCTGCTGCTTGGGCGGCTCGCTGTGGATAGACGTCGCGATAAAACGCGGTTAACACGGAAATTAACCGTTATATCTTTGCACTTATTTACTCTTACACCAGCCAGATAACGTAGCGAGCGAAACACCGTATTTTACATAATGCAATCGGCCCCCGAGCTTAGACGATGCACCGCTGCCTGAATCAAGGGCCCGAACCGAGCATCCCGGATCCGTTACCGATTTTACCGATTCTTTGCCTCTTCAAGCTCACCTTAAGATACCGTGAAGCATGAAACGTCTCAAGATATGCTGAATTTAGAGTAGACTGGTTATATTACTCGGATAGATTCTTTATTGTCATGTTGGAAAGAGTGGAAGATCAGATCTCCAAGATTTATCGGTTGTTTATTTTTGATAGTTTTTGATAGGTGTAGAGATTACAAATTGCTGTAATGTATGACAGATAGTATCAACCAAACATTTGCAGCCGTTTCTTTCCTTGTACATGTACCGGATGTTCTACTAATTTCGGTAATTTTCTTTATCTCGATGGATTTTTGACTACAGAATTTACCAAGATAAAAGAATCGCAAGTCGGAGAGACAAATTATACTTTTTTACATTTCTGCTGTAATTCCAAATTTTCAGCAGATAACATGTGTATGTAATGAATCGAAGAACAGCAGAGGTTCGATGTGACTTTACTTTTAATCATTTGCAATTTTCAAAAAACTGTAGTTAGATATTTAGATTGAAAAATCATTTAATTGTAGTTAGACGAAGAATAAAGTATTTTATTAAATATCTAGAAATTTCTTTGCTATTAATATTTTACTGTTATTATGTTTCTTCAAAGATACGTTTAATCTTCAAAGCTAACGGATGAAGTAAATCTTCGTTAATCTTAGATTACCTTGAAATTGGATGATACGATGTTGGGAAGTGGATAAGGATTGCTAATAACTCTGCAGTTACTTATGCACGACGTCGAGATACATGTATTTCGAGATTAGCATAAAGAAAGTGTTAACGAAGCCTTCAAATTACACTCGGGTTCAATTACGCTAATTAATTTCTCTTTCTCACGATTGATGGAACCAGTCGGGACACGAGTTTTCGAGCGACTCAAACCTAGCTTGAAATATTGCCAATTTACAAAATTTAGAATACGTCTCTACCGCAATATCAGGATGTTGATCAAGGTCCCTTACTCGAGAATCTGTCATCACTTGAACCGCGCTATTTCCCTTGAATTTTCAAAAGCAAACCTAATTAAAGAAACAGAGGACAGTCTCAAAGCAAATATATCAAACTATTACTCCTCGACTCTTCACCAATATTTCCATTTGCTCCAACAAAATCGTTATGATCTGTTTTAGAAAAATTGAGAGACTTTAATCAGTAAACGATGTAAGTAGCGAAAACAAAAAAAATGCTGGATGCAAACTTAATCGTTGTATGCGTTAATGATAAAATAAAAGATAAGATAAAACTCGAATTATAGATATTACATTTAAAACGATATTTCTTATTTATTACAAAAATTCTTGCTTATAGCACTTCAACTTTGCGATTATCTTAAACGCTTTAAAAAATGACGAATTTAAAAAAGGAATAATCAGGGACTTATTATGCCTCGTCAAACTACTTTGTCTATACTAACTACAAGCTAAGACAATTTTTCACCCCTAAAGAACCCAAATTTCGATCCTCGACCCAATTCGATGCTCTAGGACACTCTAGGTCCGTTCGCTCGAACCCCGTGGCAATTTCCTTGGAATCCTCGTGGAGACGTAAGTAGAATGAGCCGTCGAAAACGGCCTCCAGCGGCATTCGCCAGATGACTCTCGTTCTCGGCACGGAGAATCCCCAGGTCCGTGGATGCTGGTGGGACCAGTTCCATCTCCACGCGGCTCGGTGGCTCGCCCGTTTCCCATCAGCACGGTGTCAGTCTGAATAGCACGTCGACCAATCGGACGACTGCTTTATCTTCGTACGTTCCTCCCATTGGCTGGAACCGGTCGGGTTTCTATCGAGCGGGCGTCAGAAGGCCGCGCCTAGCAGAGAGAGGTTGCTGCTTCGGATCTGGGGTTAGTGTACCTTCGTTTTCCCCTCCAGCAGATCGAACAAGGACACCAGAGTATGGGCAAGAGAGAATGAGAGAGAAGAGAGAGGGAGAGGGAGAGAAAGAGAAGAAGTGGTTGTAGAGGGGTGGAAGAGGAGATAGACCTAGTGCTCGTCTTCTTCTTCGTTAATATTGCTTTCAGCCTTCCCTCTGCTAGGCCGTTCCGAAAGTCCCTGATCGATATGACGTCGCATCCCCGGAGTCTTGGAGCGGGACAGACCTCGTGCACCCTTCCTTCGCGTCATGGGGGTTACTTCAAGCCGTCTTACGTTTCTCTCTGTGCTCGTAATCTCCAAAGATTGCGAGACGGAGAAGCTTCCGTTGATTGAGAGTACTCGGATCGGTGGGACTTTTCCTTTCCTTCTTTTTTTGCCCTCTTTCGTAGATGCTCATTGGAGGGAAACGGGGTTGCGACCTCTGTCGCGTCTTCTCGTTCGAGTGGATTGAATTTTCGAGTCGACTCGGGACATCTGGGATGAGGGTGGTTGCGATCGCGACTCGAGAGCGCCGTGTTTCCAAAGTAGGTTGATATCTCGTCTCGTTCTCCGGCGAACGAATTTTAGGGCGAATCTGATCGTTAACGATATTTATTCCATGTACCAATTCCGTACGAGGTTAACCTATGAATCTCGTTAAATACGATCCACTCTCTTTCTCTTCGGCATAGACATATACGATATTACTGGAGGATCGAAAGTGGCGTCGGCCACCAATCAATCACAGTAGAAACAGCCGTCGATCAGACTCGTGTTGTTGGTTCTCTATTGTTCCGCCTTCCCTAAACGGACTCCGCGACGAATTCGAGGAAAGTCATGGAACGTAATTGCCGTGAAACGCGGCTCAAAAACTCGAAACGCGAGAAGAAGCTGTCGATCGGTGGTAACGGCGCATAAAATCGGCGAGGCTCGATTCGTGGGGACCGTGTACGATTGTGCCTCGGTTAACGAACTTAATGGGATATATGTGCTTGGCAAAGGAGAGAGAAGGGGAGGAAAGAGGGGAAGAGAAAAAGAGAGCATACGGCACTCTAGAGACACGATTCCGTCGCGCACGGTGAGCGATGAATTTCCGTCGTGTTCAGTCGAATACGCGTGCGGCCACCGGTTTCGTGGCCAAATATAGTCAGCCGTTTTCAGGCCAACGAATCCAGAACTGGCCGCCGAGGACAATACGTCTAACTGTCACCGTGATTCGATTACAATTAAACCGTGTAAGAGAAAATCTAGCGTTGACGAAACAGGTGCACGCGCTCACGTCTCGTGCAACATTACCCGTTCGCACTTTTCATTCGTTTCGTCCTATTTAGTGGAATTGTTTGGCTTTCTTGCGATTCGAAGTTACGAAGTGCGACTTTTTCTAATTCGATTTTATGAAGTATGAAGTTTTTATGAGATTGTTTCAAACAGAAACTTGAAGATTGTGGGCTGAGTGGAAAGAAGTGAAGAAGGGTTCGAGGATAAGCTCCGTCTTTCTTGCGTTGTCATTGTTTCTAACCTTCCCCAATCGTCGGATCTCATTTAGAATCGTTAACTGTCGTATGGTAATAAAATATCTGAAGTTTCTCACTCGAAGAAATTTCACAATTCTAATATCAATTATTTTCTCTCGCGGAAATAAGGTAATGACCATTTTCGTCAAAACTCAAAAAGCTTTAACACCCTGTTTCGACATTCGTTGCGATTAATCTCGCGAGGACGCGGTAGAAGCGCGCGTGGCTGGTCGGTCGATTTAACATTCGGAAAATCCCTTGGCTTTAGCGGGATTATCGTACGAAATCCGCGTGTGTTGGGCAGCGCGTTTCTAAGCGGGTTCTGCGGCGGGCCGGCACGGCATTCATTATTCATGATTAGCGCCTCTAGCTCCCGTCGACGTCGTTTTCAAAGCGTTTACCGGTGCGTTCGCGTTTCACTCTCAATTAATTTGTAATCGTGCCAGGTGGGGGCGAGAGGTTAGGAGGAGCAGAGGGTGCAGGAGGAGGTGGGACCGCATTGAATGGGAAGAGCGTGGTTCCACTACTATCAAAGAGAAATGACATGACACGCGAATGGTTAGTCACGCGTCACTCACGCATACAGCTACAAATTGCGTTTGCTTCGAACGGGCCAGCAGCAATGTTCCAGTTCGCCGCGGCCGGACGAAAAACGTGTTCCCGCGACGATTTTAATATCGCTGACCGTTTGTCACGCGGCCTGCGACGAGATACTCTGGAACGTACGCGCGCCGGTCTCGTGTGCCTGCCGGTCGATCGGTCGGTCGCTCGCTCGCTCGAGTACTCCGCCGCCTCTCGTCGTTCGATGTTCTTCTCGTCACCGACCATTTGTTTTCCCATCCGTATTTTAAACTTGAACTTCGTTTTTCATTTATCTGTAGGAAATGGAATATCGATATCGTATTTGCGGAATTAAATGGGATTCTTCTTTATTTGGCGGATCAAAATACTTTCAGAGGGAAAAAGATGGAATGTACTATTTATTAAAATTCTGGGATTTGAAGGTTCTTTTCACATACACGTAAATATATTTGAAAGGTTGAGAATACATTTCACGTAGAATTAAAGACATTCGAAAGGCAAAAGATGGTTTTAAAGATTTCCAATATCGTTTCCAGAATTGGATCAAGGAGACTAAGTTCCCTGAAAGTCACTTTGATTCTCCAAAATCTACAAAAACTCAGTTCGATTACTTTTGACTCAAAAGCTCACGTATTACACCTATCCGATACAGAAACTGCAATACCATCCTCCATTCTTTTTCCGCACTGGGATCTGCACAGTGAAACTCTTCCGAACCTACCGCTCCAAAACCCAATGCATCCATCCTTCTCAGCCACCCAAAGCAAAGCACCCAAGAACCTTCGACATCCCACAAACCCGATGACATAATTGACGCCCGCGAAGCGAGTTGTTCGAAGTGATTCTTGTCATCCGGCACGGAGGTTGACTAGATGCCGGCTACGTCGACGCGTCGTAAACGAGGACGCCATACACGGTCGGATGTAACGTAAACGAAGACAGAGAGAGATCGCGGGAACGCGCAAACGCCAGGCGTCCCGACGCCTCTACCCCGTCGGGGTAGCCACCGAAAACCCCACCCCGTGGCTGCGACATCGGTGCACGCGGGGGCCAGCCCCTCTATTCTGCCATGCCGACGTCCGCCCCTGGCCCTGGCTGGCCAGCCCCAGGATCGTACTATTACGCCGACGGGGAACAGCTTCCCTCGCGGCCAACTCGACTGCCGACCTTATCCGCGACGCGCACGATTTTCCCTCGCCGGGCAAAAAGAGGAGCGGCGTCTCTCGATCGGACGGGAAAGTGGAGTTTTCCGGCTCGGTTCCGTCGCCGAAACGAAACGGCGAGACACGCGAGAACGTGGCAGCGACACGAGTCCCGACCCCTGGTGATGATCTGCGGGCAAAGGTGATAGAGCAAGTTCTCGAGTGCGAGAGGAGAGGATCGACGAGAGGAACGAGACTGAATACGGGGAAGCAGGTAGAGGAATCCAAGGGTTGAGGTGGTTGATGGTGGTTGAGCACCGGGGAAGTTGGACGATTGAAGCAAGATCAGAAATATTGGATGTTGCATGGAATTATAGTGGTCCTTGTGAATTTGTTCGTGGATTTGTTCGTGGAATCGTGTGGATGTTAGGATAGCTTCGTGGACGCGTTGGGTATAGGTAGTGACATCACGACGTGAGTGGTGTCTTGGATGATGTGCGAAGTTTAAACGTATCATGTTTGATAAATGATTTTGGTACATTTTTAAATGCTTTGGTACTAGCGTAACAAGCTGGGCTTTTAGCGTCCTTTACTGACATAACAATTTAGTTTAGTTCTATCGCTAGAACCTAGGGAATTGTTCGATGGATTCTAATTTGATTTTAATAGATTCCAATTCCATTTCTATGAATTCCGATGCGATTGCCATTTTTGAAGCAGGAAAATTAAATAATCAGTAATTAGTCGATTCGAAAGAATTGCATAACTCCTATTTCACGCTATTCGGCTTTCCAACGCAGCATTTTCAATCGTCCAACTCTCTACCTCGACTTTCTCACCTCACGACTGCCGCGACCGCTTCCGACGGACCTCGAAAACGTCGACATTCGACTCTCGATCATCGACACTGAACCTGAAAAACCTTCCTACTCGTGATTCAAGGTCGACGCTGCCATTCAGATGGAAATAGCCAGGTTCGTGGAATAAATTCAGCGTTGTGGGAACGCTGGGACAGGAAGCGACGGCAGACAACGAGCAGACAGAGGAAACGTCGAAGACGTCGGTAGCGTCGGTGGAATTCACCGTCGTGTTTACAGCTGGTTAAACTAACAATCATGTAAGTATGGATTCAAGATGAATTGGAGCATAGAAACAGAATTTCAAGCGAGGTTAGAACGAAGGCTGGTGTTGATTCAATGACTGAAATTGGCAGGATAATTGAGATGATCTTTATTGCAATTTAAGACCTTTCCATCTACTTGACGGTAATATAGGGATCATAGATAATTTGTTTCACTGTGTGTTAAATTAGCGTTACTGTGTAGATGTACAATGATTGAACAAAACAGATGACATTATGTCTTTAATATAAGAATATTGTTGTTAAGTACTTTTCATTCGTATTAAAGCTTTTTAACCCTTTTAATATAGATCTTTTTTTCGCTACAGGAAAAGATTTTTCTTTCATCAATTATTAACAGTAGAAGCATATTTTTCTTAGTGAAACATATTCCTCTTTATAACGAAGATATAATGTATTGAAATTGCAACTATTTTTATGGGAAATAAATTCCAATGCCGTTCAGCGCTGATTAGTAACTTATTAAAGCATAACCTTGCGTATATGCATCATCAAACGAGAATTTTTCTAAGAATATATCCAGAAACCGCACTTCATTCTATCTTACTATCAACCAAAATTACCCAATCTACTTCCCCAACACCCATATATATGTACGATTATTCTGCAATTAAACGAAACACCCGAACTCCACGACAAATAATAAAACAAAATCCGAATCGGAATATGAAAATCAAAGAAGCAGAAACACAGCTAAAGGAAAGAACAAAAGAACAAGAGGAGCGCGAGTAGAACAGTTGTAAATCAAGGAGCACACGTTCGGTCTAATACGTCGGTGACAAGCGGCAGCAAAACGGCGTCACCTTGTGTAGGAACGAGGTGTACGGTGATTCCAGGCGACGTCACCTTCCATTTAACTTACGGAAATCACGTGCGGCCCGAGCTCGTAAAGGACGTTGAGTTATTGTGGCGATCCGCAAGCTTCTACTAATTAGCTCGCGGCCGATTCGAAACCGAGAGAGCCACTGCCCCGGGAGTCATTCATTAACGGGACAGCAGTCACGAATTGTTTTCATTCATCGGTTCTTGCGTGCGCCGCCGCCGAGAAGTGTCCTGAATGAATGCGGGGCCGCCTCTCCATCTTCCTCCTCCGCCTGCCTCCTCCTCCTCCTCCTCCGCCGCCTCCAAGAGGAGGAGGAGGTGGAGGCTCCGAGTCCTTCGGCCACGGTGCTCTTTCTCGTCATCGTGATGACGACGTGGAAAAAAGTTCTGGTTCGTGTCGCCTGTGAATTTTCACCCGCGTGAAATCGAGGACGAGTGGCTCGACCAGCCTCGAGTGTCAGCCCGCCAAATACAATTGCGGCAGCAGAAGCTACCAGAGGAAAATTCATGGGCCAGTGGCCGGTACGCGATTAAAGTGTAAACGTTTTTATTTATCGATGTTCCATTGTACCGTTGTTCATTTTATGACGGCTGAAAATTGTATGTGGAGATTGCGTGAAAATTGGAAATCGTTTTGAAGGTTGTTTTATGGACGATGGGGAAACGAGGGTTGAAAATAGAATCTGTAACTAGTGGTAATTTCATACGAGTATATTATATCCTCAAATGCGAATTTTCTAAGCAATTTAATAATATTAACCAACGTTAGAGAATATGTATGTACATTGTTATGAAATCGAAAGTGTTACCCGAAGAGCTCCTTAGATAACACGTAATTTATATGAGGAGTAATGAAATCAAAGAAGAATTTTGTTATTAAACTGTTAAATGATCGTGGTAATTAGGTCAGGTATCAACAGTATAAAAAATAATAGCATAACATTATTCGACAATAGTAGTAAAGCATTAGTACAAGCTGATAAATCATTCATCTCAAGAAGCTTTTCGATACATACACACACACACACACAAGTATTATTATGTATAAGTATTATATATAAGCATTATATATAATATAAAAGTATTATTTAAAGTATTATATCAAGTATCATAAAAGTAACAAAATTATATAAATAGATTCAGTCTACTTAAGATCAACCCAACAAGTATTAAGTACAGCATCATTCTATTGAATATAATCGAATTTTACTTATCGATATACCTGAAACTGCAATAATTCCATGCTCCGAACTGAAGAAGCAACTACGTTTGTCCCAGAATGCGCCGGTGGTCGCGGCGATTCTCTTCGAGATGCTGAAGGAAGTGGGCTGTGGGAGCAGCACACCCCCGCCAGGGGATGGTGCCATCAGCAATCGGCAGATCGGCACCGGTGAGAACAACAACACCGATGGTGGCCTCGGTTGCGGGGGTTGCGGCAGGGAGATAGCCGAACGATGGTACCTAAAGGCTGCGGATCGCGCGTGGCACTGCGGCTGCCTTCGTTGCTGCCATTGCCGTGTGCCTCTCGCCGCCGAGTTGACGTGCTTTGCCAGGGACGGCAACATCTACTGCAAAGAGGATTATTATAGGTTGGTAGAAGTAGTTGTAAGAGGATTAGGGTCGGGCGACGCTGAAGGGAATCTTAGAACGTGATCCGGTCCGCGAAACTGCGCCAGCTACCCCAATCCTAGGGAATTTTATTTGTGGATTGAACCACTCAGTTGTTTCAAGCATTGTCCAAGCTGGTTCTTTTATGACTGGCGTTTTCATTAGTTTAGTGGACAAAGTGGCTTGTATTTGTATCGAATGCATTGAGTTTGAAATATTCTAATTTTGTAAGATATTGGAAATATTGGACACTATGATAGACATCCTTTAATGTGTAGATATTTGAATATCATACTTGTATTTAAATAAGTATGGTACGATATAAGTAAGGATTATCATATTTCAATCTCGATAAAAGGATAAACTCTCGATAAACAATCCCTTATTGTTGCAAGTTCTTCAATTTTTTGATTATTAGATACGATTCAACTATCTACAAAATTAGCTTGAATTACCTACCTTCTATTTCCACCAATTTTGTATCATGTGGAATTGCTTTTGCCATTAAAATTTATATCTCTTATTATTTGTAGAATTATTTCTTCAAAAAAGAATGGAAATTAGTTTGTTGTATTCTTTCGTTAAATCGAAGTAATAATTGAAAATGTTCTTCGTGTTCGGCTCTCTCCTTTTTCGATATTTCACCATACGTTTTACGACACAAAGCGGATCCAACCATTCATCGTGGTATTTTACGTCGAATTACCGGGATGACGCGCGAAATTAATGCAAGATCCCCAAGCGTTGGTTGCCCGGGGCCGGCTTCCCGTTTCAGTATTTATTGGGGTATTCGCGAATTTGCATAGGAGCGTCCACCCCGCTCAAAACTTCGCCTGGACCACACAAAATGTCTACTAATGGCCAGTTCTAAACCGTGCTTGTCCTAGGTAGGCCTAACCTGGTCCTGAAATTCCGTTGTTGTGATACGTTCACCGTGATAAAAACACGCGGTCACGATTTCCAGCGAACAACCTCTTTCCGCCATCGAATGACACTTCGTTTTTCTTCGCGTGGGTACGCCACTGTGCAGTTTCGATCGATCAAACGCATGCTGAATTATTGATTTTGGTCTTTTGAACGAGTACCGCACACACATACACATCCCTCCGTTTCCTACTTTCTAAATTCTGGCACAAGAATTTAGAAATTTAGAAATTTTTTGATTTTACCTTTTAATTTTCATAGAAATTTTATTAATTTTATAGAAAGCTCCTCTATGGAAACTGTAACGTTTCTCATAAATTTAATAGTGTATTTTGGGGGATTCGAATAATTTTTTGTAAAATATATGGATAAAAGCTTGTTTCTCAATCTTAATAATAGTCGAGGTCAATTTTGCCAAAACTATCTACGTGTCTTTAGTAATTGTAAGAAAATGAATTTGAAGTAATTCTTCATATAAATAAAGACGATTAGTAAATCCTATATTTGGTAGTTTTTAGTAGCTCCTTAAGCAAATATATATATTTATTTTATTAGGTATATTATTTATATTTATTATATTTATATATATAATGTAATATTTTATTCTAAACTTAAATGTGCATTACCTTGCGCGCCGATTAATAATATAAAAATTTCAATAGCATGTTTCATTGTTCTGTAAGCACGCATTTGAACGCGGAAGCTTGTCAGGGCGGTGCAGATTAAGATATTAAAATGCAAAGTCTCGATGAATGAAATTAATTACATTAAACGTGGTTATTGTGGAGATGGTAATTAGATGCTGGGAATCTGTTATTGTGTTTTTGCCTATGAAAACGGGTGTTCTCGTTGAAATTCCGAGTGCAGTTAACGGACGGCGACGGAGAAGCACGCGTTGCATAATTCCTGTAGTTCTGGAAAGCGTGAGAATCGTTTCTTCTCTTTTTCGTTTCGGGGTTTTCCCCTTCCTCATTCACTGTTCGTTCTTTCCTTTTGGCGTTAAGCGGATTGAAACTGTTAAATTGACGAGAGCTTCGACGAGAAACCAGCGTTAAATATTCAATCCCCTATGAATTATTCACTGCTAAAGTATTCTTGACCAACGAATAATATCAGTGGAACTTCTCCAATACTTCGTTCTATGCATGAATTAATTAACAAAGCTAAAGATTGCTCTTAGAAAAGAATAAAGAATTTACATGATTTCCCAATATGTATCTTTTTTCAGCGATCTTAGAGGCGAGGGAGAAGTATCGTTGAGTGAACGAAAAAAAAATTCTGTGGAGAATCACAGAATCCAATGTTCTTTTCTATACTGTCTTATGTATGAATAAATTAATGAACAAAGCTACAAGTTTGTGGTTAGAAAAATAAAATATTTACATTGTTGATCATTCAACATTTTTTATTAATTGATATTAAGGAAAATGGAGGGGGAAATATTGTGAAAAGAACGAAACATAAGAATCATAAGATTCAATGATATTTTCTATATTATTATCTTCAAGCATCGTTTCCTTGTTATTTTTGTAATGAGAGGAAAGGGTGATTATGTTACAAGCTTCCCCATTTCGGTCCTGTAATCATTGTCTAATCAGTGATACGTAGGCCGCACGAGCCCCGGTGAAACGGAATAATTAAAGGGAACAAAACGAGTTCAGGTCTGACGAGGAAGATTTTTCAACGAACACGTTGTTACAGCCAGAAAACTGAAACGTTTCTTTGCTGCGCTAAAGACAGTCGGAATAACGAATGCAACATTTCGCTGCGGCTTTAGCCGTAAGCTTCTCTTTACGAGGCTTTTTCCAGTGAAATATGATATTCCGCAAGCAAAACGATTCGTCAAAGAATCCATCCTCTTTTGGAGATGAGAATCGTATTTTTAAAGAATCTCTCTAGATACTAGAGTATTGGCAAATCAGTCATGATGTATACTATGAAAAAGATATGAAGTTATTTAACATATTATGAATGGATGACGAAATATCTCGCGGTTCATATTTGTAATATTGGCATGAGAATAATGTCATTAGGTAAATATTAATATTTAATTCTCAATAACGATAAATTCTTAGGTAAATTTAAAAAGCAGTGTCAGCTCAAAACTATTGCAGTTTAAAATAATTACAATCGATTATAACCGATAACCATTGCATGCTAGACATATTTTATTCAAAAGAATACAATCTGATTTGTAATCATACATCTAATCGGCAATGTCTCAAAATATCACACGTTGGAAGAAAAATACTCAAGCGAACTGTTAAAACGCAATTCCTCGTATAACCTGCTCACACCCATAAGCCACATCCTTTATCCTTGCCATCACAGCGATCCTCGAGTTTCAGAGATTCCAGACGAGGGTGGAACACGCCGTAGGCCGGTGTTCCTGCAGGCTGGAACTCCATGCTGCCGGTTCGTTAGAGAAGAATACAGCCGGCTCCCATGCAATATGCAACGATCCATATCCAGGCCAACCCCTTTGTCTCTATTTGGTTTTCGCGCTTCGAAAACTGTAACTTCGCCTCGATCGTCGACAACCGATATGAGAGCCTTGGCGAGGAAACCCCCACCTCCCTACTCTGTCTTCACTCCACCCTCTCTAACTCCCCTCTGGCCGCCTCCCTTCGCGGACGTTATGGTGTATTAGTGGAAGAAAAACGTAACCAGAGGGGGAACTGCATTGTTCTCCGATTTTGGTTCGAGCCGATAGTCACGAACAACGGGAGGTCACGTGCGCGCGCGAACGGGGAACAGTGGCAAGGATCGATGAATTCGAGCGACGATCGGGATCGTTGATTTTGTAATTAGGGGATTCTACGAAGAACGCGTGATCGAGAGCTCGAGGCTGTTCGAAGGAACCCGGAACGACGGCGACGCTCTTAGAAAGCCGGTTGCTACCGGTGAATCGAAACGGTTCCGTCGTATTAAGAGGGTTGATTGGTAGACAGATACCGGTAGGATATAGTTGAGTCATTGTATTCGTGGCTGGATATGGGATAGGTAAGGGGATCTTGCAGGATTTTCATCGCAGAGAAATATTCTTGTAGCTTCTACTCGTGTCCCCATGACAGCGTTTTTGTGGGTTTATTAAAAGTGAAATAGAGGCTTTGTCGAATAAAAGCAGAGTTTAGTTAATATCCAATGGATAATTAGCCTATGTAGCTTGTACACTCTTGCACGCAAGAATTAGTTGAGTTTTCAGATGAAACGCAACTTTGGAAAATTTAATGTATACAAAATTTGCTTACGAAAATATTTGGCTTGTAAAAATCTTTTGTCAGTAATGATAATCGTATCGTTGCAGTGTTATAAACTTCCAGAAAGTTTCGTATAATGTACATAATACAGACATATAACCGTAAACAATCTCTATGGTAAGTATACAGATATTTTCAGTGACACTGTGATTGAAATTTAAAAATGATGATGAATTATTTGTGTATTGTTGCACAACAATTAATAGTATTGACGTAGCACATGTAACACTTAAACTTATCGCAACAATATTCACGAGCAGACATTCTTGAGATAATATCAACTAGCGGCTGACCAGGCACGGGCATTACTCTACTTCGACGCGGATGAAAATGTAATCCACGTTAGAATTTCTCCGATCGAACAAAACGGAAAATGTTGCAATCGTAAATTGCATTAACTATACGTTATTGTACTGAAACTCGTTCAATTATAAAAATTTGTAGTCAGCACGGCGTGCTCAATGGCCTGATTTATTTGTTTGTATATTTACAGTGGATTACATTCGCTGCCTACGAAAATGACGCGATATCGATAGCAACATCGAAGCCAGATACAGTAAGATACAGTACATGTTATACTTGGATGGTAGATCTTTTATTTTCAGAAACACTTTATCCCAACAAAATAACAAAATTAAACTTTGGTCGGAAACTTCTTGCAGCCATTGTAGTAGTTAACGGCAATCACGTTGTACTCCGTTTCCTCATTACTTTCTCTATGAAGCAGTATAAAACGAGGATGATACCCTTTATTAGAAAGTGGATATTGGTGCAATTTCATATTTTTATAAACTCAACTAAAGAAGCGTAACATAGGTAGAATTAATTCAACAGTATTTTTATATTACCACTATTTACCATACTTCACTTTGAATATTTTACATATTTTCATATCTTACACGTATCCTGTATCCTTCTACACCTTCAAAAAAAAATTGTCCTCGAAGTCAGGTGGCACCACCATGGCGGTGGCAAATATTTATTGCTTCGACTATTGTCAAATTAATAATGCTACCAAAAAAATATGCCGAGCGCGAAGGGTTAGGTTGTATGCAAATACACAAACGTCTGATCGTTATAATAATAATTATCTATAAAAGAATACGTCAATCGAAAAGATTTGTAATTTTAATCCGTAGGTTGTTCGCCGTTTCGAGATGTTCGCGATGTCGGGCGGGCATCTTCGCGACGGAGCTGGTGATGCGCGCGAGGGACTTGGTCTACCACGTGGCCTGTTTTACATGCGCCTCGTGCGGCACCCCGCTGAACAAGGGCGATCATTTCGGGCAGAGGGATGGCCTGGTCTACTGTAGGTGAGAAATACGAGCCCGAATTACCATCCTCCAAAGGCCGTCTCTTTGTTATCAACGAGTTTGATGACGAGAGTGACAGAAACACGAGGCGCGTCGACGTAGGACACTTATTATCGTTCGCTGCTCGCCTAATGACAGCCCTCCGGCGCGGGTGAATCCGGTTTTTTCTATTCTCAGAAACAGGATCGAAAGAGAGAAATAAACGGAGAGAGACAGAGAGTCGAGCTCGACGCGCGCTCTCGTAAAGAGAAAGACGTCGCGGTGCCGCTTGCCGCTCCGCGAGATCGATTCGACCGCCACTCTCGCCGGCTTATCAACGCTGCTCGTGCGTATTGCGTATCGATCCGCGTTCACGATCCATCAGCAAGGATTTCACGCGAATAATCGTCAGTAGGAAGCTGAAAGTCAGTAGGAGAAGTTTATTACAGGGCCTATGATTGACAGAGTGATCTCTCAAGATGACTGTTTATGTCTAAGGAAAGAGGTATCGAGTAGATGTAACGCGCAACGCGCGGTAGTCGATTGTTTTGCAAAGAGGCCGGAAGAGGAATTGGGAAATTTAGAAACGAGCTTTGTTGTCAAGAAACTTAAAGTTCCATACAAAAAAGATTTTGACACGAGAATCAATAGCATTTAAATTTTATTTACCTGAAAGTTGGTTTACTTTATGTCTATGGAAAGCGCTAAATGGGGATGTATTTACATATTTCTCGTGCGACGGGTAGGATGAAGGAGCGGTTAAAAACTATAGAAGTAGATGATTTTCTCTGGTATGAAGTTTGAAAAATTTCGAAACGAAAGTTACTCGTCGAAAAACAAAAAACAAAAAAAAAAAAAAAAAAAGAACGGCGTAAGTTTGAAAATCGCGCGATCTATTTAAACAAAATTAAGGATTAACGGAATGGAGGGTTGCAAAAGGATCTATGATAAAACGCTGGATTCGCCGATCCATCGATTCGATTGTGGGCGGGAAGCGGTCTTGCCGTTCGTCTATCTCCTCTCGCGAGCGTGATCGCGTTCGCGCGTTCATCGAACTCGGAGGATAACGCAGGGTCGCCACTGAAATACTCGACAGCAAGGTTCACGAATGACGAGCTGGTCGGTCCCAAGACCTCACTACGAGTTGCTGTGCTGCGCGGGGGATTACGGGAGCGCAGCCAGCAATATTGAGGACATCGGCTCGCCAGGAGTGTCGCCGCTTCCGGCTTATTACAGCGCCGCGGAGCAGAGCCCGATCACCTCATCCGGTACCGTGCAGAAAGGTCGGCCCAGAAAGAGGAAGTTGTCGGAAGTCACCGGATCCGAGTTACCTGTCACGATGAGGCTGGCCGCTGGAGCCCTTGGTGAGTCACAGTTTACTTTTCTTTTCAATTTTTTATCATTTTCCGATTATTGTTTTTCTGTTATATATTTTCCTTTCGTCGAATTTTTGAAGATTGTTTAACTGACTCTCAATTGACGTTGTGTAGACCAAATCGATGATAAGAATATTTTTATAATGTAAGACCAGGCGTTAGGCGAGATTTTTAATGCAAAGTATTCTTGCGATTATAATTAAAGAAATACGGAGAATTTAAATACAGACTTGTTTTGTTCCTGTATTCTGTGCCTATATTTTTGCATGTTACATGCAGCCTGTATATTATCACACATTAAGATTCCCTATAAATTCATAAATATTCGCAGTGTATTTGTTGTTTATTTATCACTGCGCCACATCAGCTGAACATTTATTCAATATATGAATTTATTTAACGACAGTAACATTTTTTCCTTAGATAGAAATGATTTAATTAAACGTAAGAACGGCAGAGGAGTATTACTTGATCTGGAGAACGAGTTCCAAAAAACATACAGTTTCATCGTTGAGAAAGCAATGGGAAATTCCTGAGAAATATCGATCCCTGAGTTCGATCGGAAGGACGCGACTTCTGCGCCATCGTACCGCGGATCGATTAATCGCGCGGGCGACAGAGGGCAAAGAGAAATAGGCAAGGGACGAAGAAAAACGTCGGCCCCGGGGCCCTTTGTTCCTCCCGTCGTATAGTCGAAACAATAAAGAATTCACAAGAATCCAGTCTCGGCTGGGCTGACTGCCTGAGGACGCAAATACGTGTAATTGGCAGTGGTGAAACAACGCGAGAACGTAAAAGAGGGATGGAAGGGGTTGCCAGAGGGATAATTGGGCCGGATGGTAAACGGGGGTGTGCTTTCAAACGTAGGTCTTAAAACCATGGGAACACGTGGTACTCTCGTTCGTGATCTCGTTTTCTTTCATCTCTCTTTTTCTCTTCGTTCAATATGTGTACGCGCGAAACTCTTTTCCTCTTTCTCTCTTTCGAAACCACCTAGTAGTACCAGCTTTCTGTTTCTCTGCTCTCCATCCCTCGAATCGAGCAAAGTGAGTCGGGGGAGTTGCATTATTTGCCGAGCAATGAGTATAATGGCTGGTTCCTTCGGTGTGCAAACATTTGCCCGAGCTTTCGAGGATCGCGGACCGCGAATCGGCCGGAGATTGTTCTCGCTCGCCTCGTTAGGCGTTCCCTCATCGACATACAAGCGGAATTCTTCGACGGAATTTCCACCGGCTGTCTAATTGATCCATGATCCAAGTGTGCGAGTGCTCGAGACACGACACGGCCGAAGCGCACTCTTTGTTTCGCGTGTCGGACATGTGCCAGCCGGTCGAACGGTTTTCCTTTTCGAGAACCAATCGAACAAACGGCCAGCTACTCGTTCGCCAATGTGTCCACGCATTTGGTCGTCGCGGCTGCTTCCAATTGGACTCGATGCTTAAATTGGCCTGCTCGATACGCCGGAAAACGTTTCGCTGGCCCCTTTACCGATGAGAACGAAGAAACGAAGAATCGAAAAAAAGGTGAAGGAGTAGACAGTTTGTGAAGATTTGTGGATGCTAAACGGCTGTTCTCATTTTATATCATTCTGACATTTATTACGAGTAACGTAATAAATCCTTAAATTCGTATGCAGGCTGTTTCTGATAACAAAAAGCTAAGCATATCGCGGCAATCTCGCTTGGTTTCAAGAATAAATTTCAAGTTTCAAACATTATTATACACAAGGAAATTAAAATTTATTGTCCATGAACAAATAGGTTCGAAGAAATACGAGTACGTGTTCGCCACGTTTGATATTAAAAGTGCAATAAATTTTGACGACAAAGAAACAATTATTCTCTAAACCTTTCATTTTGAATTCTTCTCCGCTTTATTATGCCATGCAAGGGTTAATTCACCGAGACATTTACTACCCCCGGAAGCAAGATCGCACGGCGCGATCCCCCAAAAATCACCACCGCGGTAAATTCGTTTAATGCCCTCGTGGAACAGGCTCGTTTGTCGGTGCGACAACGTTTTCGTTCGCGATATCCCCGCGTCTCGTTTGTTTCACGATGTTTACGACGTTTCGAGGCCTCGCTCGCCATCGTCCCCGGTTATTTTATAATCGACGCGCGATCACAGAGAATCACTTTCGGGCTACCGGGGTCGGAATTTACGATCAACAGCCATAAAATCGGCCATGAAGAGTCCAGTTTGAGCGACGCGCAGCCTTGGACGGGGTGGGAACCGACCGACTGGTTCGCGTTTTATTGTCTTTATATATAATTGGGACACTTTTTGCCGGGCGATCCACCGGATCCCTCGAACTATTCCGTCTGGACGTCGGCAGGCGCGTTCGATGAATCGCTGGAATTGCGACCACGATAAGGCCGTCGTTTCTCCGCCACCGAAAATACCTTTGTCCACCGCGGTTACGGTTCTTGCGGCGCTGAAAAATTAGCTCCCTTCAGAGACTTCGTTTCTGTTTGTCCAACAGGCAGAGCGGTCATTTCGCGAAGTATATTTTCTACAGGTTCCGTGCGTTTTTGTTGGAAGATTGTCCTTAAGAGGTTTATTTAAAGCGATTTAGAATCGCTTTGGAGAAAGCGTTATCGTAATCGTAAAGGTAATTGTTTTGGAGAAAGTTGAAGGAGTAAAGTTCGTGTTGTACGTAAACTGTGAACGTTTACCCATTTATGGGGAATTTAAGTGTACAGAATATACATAACACGCGAGAAAATATGAGATAACCACAGTTTCAATAGAACGATGTAGAAGATAAAAAAAGGTAATAAACAGTATATCCAAGTTTCTTACAAAGAAATGTGTGTAACAATAATAAATAGCTCTCTTTTTTTACTAACAACATTGTTAATTTAATTTTTTATTCTTCATCTCAAATGACGTACAATATCTAATGATACAACACAGTTCAAATCGATTGTCATGATTCCTCCCGGATATCATCCTCCGATAATAGCTTTTTCCATCAAAATAACCATAAAGGGACTCTCAAACGTCGCTGCAAATTTCCCCAAATACCGGAAGAAGAGTTAACACGGGCGTTGGTACGGTCGATTTCACCGTTCGTCGGGGGATTCGAACTCGAGGCACGCCGGTCGCGCGAACGGAGAAAAGGCTAGGCTCCGCGGACAGTGACAGATGGGTATCGGTGGCGAGATGCATCGATTGGCCGATCTGGCAGGAAAAGAATGCTGCCGTGGCCAATACGTGGCCGCAGCCAGCAGAATGGCCGGCGGAACACTATAATGCCGCCTGCGTGAGTTTCTTGCCGACTCGAAGACGGCCCTCGTCGTCGACCATCCGTGCCATCCGCGTGATTTCGGCCTCTAGCCCGGACCTGACAAATTGTAATCTCATTCTTGAACCACGAAAACCGTCCTCGACACCCCATCTCCTCTATTCCCCTACCTCTAACTCCCGTTTACCCCTCGTCCTCCCGCCACGCAGGGAGACTCGGCTTGGGAACCAGGCCAGTTCGATGAAAAAACTTGCGTATTCCTTTTGCAGGGCCGTTCGCTCGAGTTTATTGATAGAGTTGGTTCTAGGGAAAGCGATCCGTTTGGGAATTGAACGGAGTCACCGAGAACCACAATTTTCTTTGACCTTTTTTGTGGATAATGGAACGAAAGATTGGAGGAAAATTGGGTTTTTTGGGCTGGATGTGATTCAACGTAACGAGTCAGAGTGTAGGATATTTCATTAAGTTTAGCGTGAAATTGTTGAGAAATAAGCGATGCTTCCGTAGATTGCAATGGTAGTTTGTTGCGTCATTTCATTTTTTGAAATGATGTTTGTTGTTATCGTTCCATCTCTTCTCTGCAAATCATGTCAAACCTATGTCTATATCAAGTTAATTCAAAATAAACCTATCTAGATCAAAAACACAAAGAATCGTTACTTCATGTTCGCTCAACCCATAGAAAATTCACCAATAAGAAAGTATTTCATCAACATCAACCCTTAGCATGTCCTATTCCAGTTTCTTGCAATACTCCAGTAAACTACCTCTATATCTTACTACCGAATCAAGCCTATTTCTCGAATAACACTAAAAAGCCAAGCCATACGAAGAACGAAAGAAATTATTGCTTCATCAGCGACCAATACCGCATACTACCCTCAACAAAATCAACTTTATAATCAATCCATCAGCACTCAGTTACGGATTCTCAACCTCTCCCTAACAAGAAATTCCCCAAAGTATTATACAATCCCTATCGAATCACGACTTTTCCAAACACGATGTCAACTTATATAGAAACAAAAATCGATGTCGTTCACCCCGGCGAACAAAACAAATTCCACTGGCGGTGTGGCCGTCCGCGAGAGCGGTTCTTCTCTTTTCTGGATCGCGAGCCAGAACGCGGAGAACAGCTCGTCGCGTCCGTAGGGAATGGAAGTTCGGGACAATAAACAGTAATGGCGGATACGTGCTCGGGGATTTACTTCTGGTCGGGTGTTCCCCCCGTCGCCCCATCCCCCTTGCGCGCGCTCGCCTGTCCACGAACGTCGCCTGGAACCCGTTCTTTCTCTCCGATTGAATTCAATGGTTACCCTCGTCGTCTTATTTATTGGATGCGTTCCTTCGCTCCGCCGGCGCGCAACAACTGCAACTTGCAACGGCACTGAACGGTTGCACACCGATGTCGTCCCTCTTTCGATGCTCTCGCGCTGCTTTTATCCACGGGCACGACGATGCTGCTGTTGCCCGAGCTGCAACAGCGCTTACGTGCGCGGAAATTCGTTTCGCGTGCACACAGATGTACCGCCGGCTTTCCGTGGACAGGGGTTGGAGGAAGAGAAGAGAACGAAGATCGATCGGTCGATCTTGTGGAAAGATTTAGATGGTTCGCGAACATGCTGACGCTGAAGAATCGGCCAGGGTTTTGGCTAGCTTTGAGATAAGACGAGCGGGGGTTGGATTATAGATGGAACGAGTAATGTTGGGATTTGGTCTTGAGCGATTGTTCTTGATATGTCCGGTTCGCTTCCTTCGTGGCAAAATATCGTATATAGGGTCGATAAGATGGAAGAACTTCGAAATAAACGATCTTTGAATAACATTAAATTGCATGTGAAATATCTTGTTGTATCATCACGATTGAAAGAAATAACTAGATGGTCATCTTTAGATAATTCTGTTTAACATCGTGTGATTGTTTTTCCTAATTGTAGGGCAAAATTCAGTCGAGATTTTCCCTGTTTTTAACGAATTATTTTAGTTTGAGGAAAATATAAAAGAATTATTTAAACAAGCCGAAGAAACGGGATTCCTTGTAATTCGTAAGAAAAATGATAGAGATATTATTTAAAAGAATTATTCTTGATATAACGTTATTTCTCGTTTCAATCTGATATATAAAGATTTGATTAGAAGGTTAAAAGTGCTTTTGTAAAAAATCAGGAATTTCAAAAAGAGATGAAGATAAGACGAGTCATATCTAATTTGTTGATCTGTTTCTAAACTTTCTTCGCCAATGGTGATCAACCATCTTTTATCGTCCTGAAAAAAATATGACCTTTTTTGAAGATCGCTGTTTGACGATTGTCGCCAAACAGAAGAACAAATCGTTCGATAGATAGGTCAGATAGTCGCCTAGTACCGATTGATGGATCACGAGCGTTCTGTAACGATCAGACTGGAATCTTCTCATTTAGCATCGGCCGTTCTGTGTCGTTCGATCGTCGTCTGCTTTTTTCTCCAGCTTTGCTGTCCAATCTTTTTACATCAAACATGACTGAACTTCTTTCGCGTATCCGATAAGCCGACAGGACTAAAAAATCTTTGTAACAGATGCTCGACACTCTTGAACTCTATACTCGTGTGTACGACCATTTAGTTTCGTTTGATGATTTATTAGCGCAGTACACTCATCGGTCGTTAATTTTCTTGAGGAAGTTAAAATTCAACCATTTTTTATTCCGCATTAAATTTCTTTAATGCATAAACTTAATAAATAAACTATATAAACTTTATAAATAAACTATACATAAACTTTTATCTTGACTCTATAGCTATTGCATAAATATAAAAAAAGATGGAAAAGTTAGAATTCAAGCGTCTTTTATTCTACGTTAGATCTCTTCTATACTATAAAAAATGATCTTCACATCGAATATGCTCTTTAGATTTTCATATTGGTATTTTAATCATCGCACAAATACAGAGAAAAACATTTGAACTGAGAGTGAGACTTTTTGTTGGTTTGTTAAACTCTTAAATAGATCATGGCCAGTACTACATTCATTTTATCTTATATTCTACGATAGTTTTTTCATATGCAGCAGTGAATCGAATAAATCAAGCTTTCGAAGAAATATCAAGGAATTTAATATTCCCTAAATTCCAAGCCATCCAATTAAATATCCAACAGTATAAACCGGAGGAAGGGATTGAAATATCGAATAAAGGAAGGTAATTTGGTTGCAGAGCTGCTTCACCCAACCGAACTGTCCTCGTCCATGGAATCTTTGGCGGCGTACGAAGCGTCTGTCGGTTCTCCCGGGCCGGTGCATCAGAGCCAGCGAACGAAGCGGATGAGAACGAGCTTCAAGCACCATCAGTTGCGGACGATGAAGAATTATTTTGCTATAAATCAGAACCCCGACGCGAAGGACCTCAAGCAACTGGCGCAGAAGACGGGGCTCTCGAAGAGGGTGCTTCAGGTAGGAAATAAATTTCAGCCTTGGTTTCCTTCGTCTCGAATCCAATTTTAAATCGATGTCATGTTGAAACTCCTATGCGAAAAATAATTAGCGATATGATATCCTTTTTCGTTTTATTAGATGCATATAACTCTGTAGAGCATCGCTTTTATATTTAATAAGATGTTAACAGGTTGAGCATCTTTTCGTAACGTATAATAGAAATGAGATTGATAATTAATTTAAAAAGAGTATGCAATAATTTAATTTTTCTTCAATATTGCATTTTCTTCTTTAGCTATATTCATATACAGTCATTTTTAATTATATTTAAGTATATTCAAAAGAAATTCAATATCATGGAGGAAAACTTGAGATAATCGGCACGACACAGCAAGGAAATAAGCACAGTAACCTTAATTGTGTAATATATGTAATAATTAAATTTTTATTTGATTTTGTATATTCCCATCACCTATATTCGCATAGGATCATTCCTAATTTCAAAAAATCGACACATATTTTCCAAACTTAAATTACTATCATACAATATCCATTAGCTACTTCTATCATTTTTGTGACCATTCTTTTTCATCGCACTACATTCAATAGAAAAACTGTCTAAGAATGTGCTCGAAGCGAGGGAATAACGAGTCCTGAGTAAGGTTCTCGGTTCGTGCAGGTTTGGTTCCAAAATGCCCGCGCGAAATGGCGACGGAACATGATGAGGCAGGAGGGCAACACGACGACGAGCAACGTGGGGTGTCCAGGTACGCCTGTGCCGTCGAACACGGCCGGCTCGCCGAACGTAGGACCGGCAGCCAGCATCCTAGGGGACAGCAACAGCATGCCGTCGACCTCGATGGAGGAGCTCCACGCTCTTCATCACCTACATTCCGGCGTTTCCTCTCAGGTCTCGTTCTCCGATCTTTACTGACGACGGCTTGAGATGGAGGAAGACAGCTACAGCAGCCTTTCCAGCCATCTTGGATGAAGGATCGCCGCGTCTTTCTTTTGGGATCGATTTTCGCCGCGTTCAATTTCAGAGGAAAAACGTGCTCCTCCGGAATCGATTCGATTTTCATCTCCATTTCTGCTCGAGATTTTCGACGTTGATCGTTGACCAACGGACGAACCACATTCTGGTTCCATAAAGATGCATAGAAGGATGCATTTCTGTTAGCGTTTCACGCGATTCCTCCTCTGAATAGCGGAAGAATCGAATTCTGGGCGATGAGATTTATCGCTGAATCTTTGACGAATTTCCTGGTGAGTAATAAATCCCAATGTTTTCCAGTTGGTAGGCTTAGATTTATTTGTATACTAAAGACACTGATCTGTTTAACGATCCCGATTAAACTTGTTTGTTAGAAAGCCAACGTTTCTTAATTAATAAGCGACACGTGGTGAATGAAGACGTTTACAATCGCTAATGGGTTGCGAACAGTTTCTGCCTACGAGCTTGTCAAATCCCCGCAATTATCGCATTCGTTCAAGCAAAACCGACTATTAAACGCCTTTCAACGATTATACTTAAACAATCTGCAAACGTCAATTACACGTAACAAACGGTCGTTCATCGATCACCAACCTCAATTTACGTGGCGAGCCACACGCTAAAAACGATCTATCGATTCATCAACTGCCCATAGATCGCTTCATAAACGAATCGAATCAAACAATTTTTGGATCTATCTAAAAACATACAATCGGCTCACCACTGCTCACCAAGAAATGGTCAAGGTTCGCGATAAAAGGCAGATAAAGTTACGCCAACAGCGTTTTAGCTGAAACGGATTATGTTTAAGTAATCAGTGATAATAATCATAGTTCCATGCACATCCGAATTACCAAAGGTACTAGGCGATAGTTTGTCTCGCTAGCGAAAGCGTGAATCGGGTTTGGGTGCTGAAAGTTGAGGCACCATCGAAGGATTCGTCGAAATAGGGGGAAGAAACGGCCTTGTTCCACAGCGATAAAACTGTCCCATGGCGTTCTTTGGATCGAAAGGCTAAGGAGGGTTCCGACAGAATGGGCGTAGCTCTCCTCTAGCGTGTAATTATATTATACCGCAGGATTATTTCATTTGTTCCAACTGGTCCGGCTTTGAGTCTTTAAATGGCTATTTCGTGCAATTGATTCTTGGAGCGGTTTCACACTAACGATTTCTATCTTATTTAATTGTTATTTCGCCGCGCGATATATCGGTGTAAAGAAATGGCGACATATCTGGCATTTCTTATCTTTAATTTATTATTACTTTGCAGAATGCATTGATTAATTAAATCGTGAAAAAAAAATCTTGCTCATACAGCATCTTGCGTTTTAGTTTTGTGTTCGATGGTTTGAAAATGTGAAATGATCGTGATGGATCGATATAGCCCAAAATTGTATCGATATCTCGATAGTGTTCCTCTTCTGTAGCATCCTGATCCGACTTTGCGCGCTGCTTCACTCCTCCTTTTTAGCCAAAAACCGTGTCACGAAGACACTTTTTGATAACGGCGATTTACGGGCTAGAGAATCGCGAACGACAGGTGTGGTAAAACGGCGTTCCTCTCCTCGTGCCAAAAACGTACGTACATACGAGTAGCTAAGATACGAGTTCTTTTTGTACGGTGTCAAGCGAATCCAAGGTAATTGCAAGATTTTTCAAATAAAATTATTATTTTTCTTTTTCAATTAATCTCGAATAAGCGTGATGTCTTCGTATTTTGCAATTGATCGCTTATCATTACGAAAAATGAAGAAGTTAAGAAAAGAAGGAAGGATCGTAGAAACGAAGGGATTCTTCATCTAGTCAAATGGATCTACGATCTTTGGATTCGATCGACACGAAATACACTCATTCGACCACTGACGACACGGTATGTATATTATAGATAATGAAAATTAGCGAACAGATCGCAAAGTCTTTAGCCAGGCGTAAGCAACATAGTAAAACGCTTGGGATTATCGAGTATCCTAAGTGCGATCATCAACGTGTAGCAAAGTGATGGACGTTGAGAACCGAGAAAGAAGAGAACCAGAGTAAAAAGAAAAAAAGAAAGAAACGAATTATCGATGCGGACTTTCATCGCGTGACACACGCGTGCGTCGCATTTTCGACATGACGTTAAAAAAGGACAGAAAAGAAAAAAAAAGATAGAAACGAGGATTCCTATGATGAGAAGAAGAAATTTATTTGTAACAATCGAGAACTTATAATTTTTATATATATACGTCGTAATTAGAAAATGATATTTATCGACTGCAAGCGACAAGACGTTTCGATGATAAATGATCGTTCTGATGGAATTCTAAATCCCGTGATTCCTTTTACCGAAATGAAAATTTCCTTCCTTGCCCCGCGGATAACATCTCGTCAATTATCGCGATGGACCGCCGACCACAGCGGTTTTTCTAACATCTTTCCACATTTTGCCACACAACACCCGTCGAGTCGGGAATAGTCTGCATAGTCGGCAAAGTGGCGGCAGTCGCATGTTAGGCATGTGTAGCATAGCGATGATTTAATGTACGTCAGCGTCTTAAAATCGAAACAAGAAAAATAAAACAGACACACACACACATACGCATATGGGTGAACCAATTATGTAAAACTGTATAGATGAAATTAATGTGCAGCATTCGAGTGCGACTATTATCGTATAATAAATAGTTACGTACATCTGGACTTTAAAAATGCTGTTGCTCATTTCCTGTTTTATATTATCCATAATTTCCTCCGCTTTCCTCCATTTATTATATTTTCTTTATCCCGTTGAGCTGATCGGAAAATAATGTTAATTTTGTGAATACGAAATCGATTATTGTTCCTATTTCTATTTTTAATTTCCTCTTTCAGCCTATTTGTCTTACTTTTAAAGGATGGTAATTCAAAAACTCTCTATCTTCGCATAGACAAGAGTCAACGTTATTTTCCCACTAATTCAAGACAAAGTAAATTAAAGAAACCATCAGAAATACGAGAAAGAAGAACCCGGGCGAAAAACGAAGTTACCAAAATCACCCCCAATCGGAGGAGCAAAGGATCCCACGAGTCTCGTTCCGTTCTTAATTGAATAGCAAATTAAGCCCCTATCCCTGGCCAAAAAGAGACGTCGAGGTCCGAAGCTGGAGACGCGGCCTCCAAAAAGTTACTCTTCGAACGTACGGATAATATCCAGACACGGTATCATGAAACGTGAATTTTATTCATCTTACGCTATGCATCTTCCGTGTCTCGGCCCTCGGCCAAAAGGATCCCGCTTAAATTCCCAGTCTTGATAATCATGTTCCTGCGTAATATCAATAACCACTTTGCGAGATATTCTCCATGACCCGTCTTCATATGGTTTGTCTGTCCGTATTTCCGCCACACGCGATCCGGTCGCGGCGAGATCTGGCCGTGGAGAACAAGTGCGAGTTCTAATTAGCATCAAATTAGGTATTTAAGGATTTCACGTTCGTGCGTGAACGAATTACGGAGAGGGGTAGAGTGTGTAAGTAGTGGGAGAAGGTTGAAAGCGGAGGAGAAAAGGGATTCGACGTTCAAAGAAGAAGAAGGAGATGGAGAAGAAGAAGAAGAAGAAGGTGAAGAAGGAGAAGCAGAAGAAGAAGAAGACGAGGAAGAGGAACGGTAGAGGAGAAAGAAGAGGAAGAGGAGGAAGGTCGAGAGGCGGAAGAAAAAGAAGACGAAGGTCTCCTACTTAGGGGTTATACCAACATAGGGACCTCTCGTGTAAATTGTAGGCCCCAGAGTCGTATAAGTGCAGCGCGTTGTACGGCGTATACATATATTTCGTCGGCGCTCATATAAGTTAATTTTCAATCTATATGCGGGTTCTCGGATGGCGCGCGGCGACTCATCAACGAAATGAAGAAATTGAGACTCTCGTTAATATTTAATGAGCGCGAGGAGGATACAATGGCCAGGCCCATCCGCGGGGACTTGGAAATATCACCTTCGCGAGCGAACGCAGAGCGCGCACGATGCCGTGTGTTTACGGGCGTGTTAACGCGACTAAGATCCTGAATGGACCAAGAATCTTTTTATTCAAACATGTAGAAATATGATTTTGCGGATAATATCGAAATTATTCCAAGTTATTTATGTACTTTTATTGGTTTCGTTCTTATTATTAAATTCGGAACAATTTTTGAGTAAAATTCAAACGAGTTAAAGAATTCATCTCGTTGGTACCAAGAGAAATATGTTTCAATATGTTTGAACGCATGTAAGGCTTGTGTTCAAATGCATTCTCTATATGTTACTTAATTTATGGTACCTATCTATATAATCTCCGTACACATTGTATCATAATATACATTTTCCGTATAATTTTCGTATCATTTAATCAGACACATTTACATACATATGACACAAAATTTTCATTTCGTTAAATATACCAGATTCGTACATTTCTGCTACTAAAAGTGCTAGGTAGAATGATAATAATTATATCTGGCATTTAAATATATTATTCGATATTAAGAAAAACTGCTTCGGTCCGTACAGTAAAAGTACTTCCAATTTCGTGGATGTTACAGAGGAACATTGTTTCAAGAATTTAACAAAATCATTCCGATCCAACCATTAACAGTGTTCGTTCTGTTTACCGTTCGAAAGATCAAACGATGATCGCACCTTTCAAAAGGATCCAATTTGTGGCCCTTTTGTTGGCTGGCCTATTTACAACTAATTTACGAGCCGGTCCATCGACAGGGGAGGCATATGTATAAACTTTTAACGAGAAGGGACACGTCGATGCAAGAAGCCTTGGAAACATCGGAGATACGTGCGCATCCATGAATTCCATGTATTTTCTGGGTTGTCGAAAAGCAGTCGTCGTTGCTCGCTACCTTTTACAGCGGCGACAGCTGCGTCCAAAATCTGGTCCTCCCCTTTTATTGGCGATCGCGAATCGTGACCGTCTGCCTTGTGCCCTTTATCTCCCGCGACACGCTGTTCAAATACGGCCGCTCAATACGTTTCGATCTGTGCCTCTTTTTCGCTGATTAACCTGATTCTCTGGGCACGAGACGCGACAAAGTGCTTCTCTGTCGAATCGAGACCGAGAAGAAATGTCTCTGAATCGCCAACAGCGATGTTTCCAAATATCGCCCATAAGCGTCTCAGATGTGTTCGATGTACATTTTCTGTACGTTTTAAACATCTTTCTGGCGATTCATTATTGAATTTATGGTAATTTTGATTATGTAATGTACTCTTACACGAGTAAAATAAATAAATTTCGATTTCAATAAAAATCAACATTAATTCTGTTGGAAGCACTTGCATATTCTTAGTAATTTCTGAAACTTGTCAGTTTGAGTTTTGGTTGAAGGAACACGCGAATGTATGGAATATATATATAATATACAAAGATATATAAAACACTCGAAATGAAATATTAGTTATAATATTTACTAAATGAAATCAATTTCTGTTCATAGCCATATTTGAACGCAACGAATACTCTAAACCATCTCTTTCAAGTTTCATTTCATTACAGTATTATAACGATTGCGTTAAAAGGAAAACCTTTTGTTGGAAGATTTAAGAATAATTTGTCCTTCTCACGCATCCTGTGTTCACCTGTTCCGTCTCATCGTATCTCTTTGGCTAAATGTTCTTACTTCTATTCATTAAACGTTGTATCAAGAGTAAAAAGATTGCCGCTAATTAGGTCAGGCTCCCTTAATACTCTCGCATTATCTTCGCATAATTTTTCCGTATCGCGTAATTACACAGTATGTTACAACCACACGATTATCGGCAATCTGCACGAAACGGAAGCTCGCAAATTACTTCAACGAGATCGATTTACAACTCGTAATAACAAGACGGTTCGGCTCCTCGTTGCCGCAAGTGTCATACGCTCGCGAAATCGCTTGCACACCTTCCTCTTTTTATCGCGATCCCACGGCCCACCCGTTCGACCGCCTTTGAAAATCGGCCACCAATGCCACACGAGGAAAATTTATGTTTCCGTACGCGTGGACTTGTTTGCAAGGTGATCGGACGGTAGGCGACGATGAGTCGCGAGAACAGCGGAGGGTCGTGCACGATTAATTTACAGATTGCGTAATCTGTTGGGCTCCAATGTTAATGAGTAACACGACATCACTGTGTTGTTGAAACGGTAATGCTGAGCATTTCTACTTTAATCTGCGTAGAAAAGTATCGAAAATAAAATAATCCCAAAGTGGTTACTTCACGAGATATTTTAATTCTCCGGCCGCCGGCGATTTCCATATTTTTCTGTACAAAATCGCGAATGATTTTCATATCTTTCTGTACAAAATCACGAACGATGTTCGTATTTTCTGTATAAAATCACGGACAAAGTTTATATCCTGCATAGATTTATTATAAGAAGACTTTTAATGAGATATAAAACGTAAGTATACTTATTAACAGAGTAAGTAGCGGTGATTTCGACGTTGCCCGCGGTTGGACAGTTTATCTTTATTGTAGAAGATGTTGAAACACTTATCCGTTACATTCTATCGCTACATTTCATATAATACTTTTTAAATACAATAAACGAACAAGCAATAGATTTAACGTAGTTACAACTGAGAAAGTAATTCCAACTTTTTATACAACGTATGCACACAATTGTCACACATCTGGTGACAAGCGACATTTCGTCTCTACATATGCATTACCTGCTGCCTGTTCGGCAACGGTGCGAAAACGCGCGAGAAAGAATCGCTCGTCTGCATCGAGCCTTACAGGTGTTTACACGGTCGAGCCAACTTCATTTGTCCGTGGAAATCGGCCGACCTTTAACACCACGCTCTCACACGATTGAATAGAGCTGTGATATTCGTCTCTTTAACGCGGAGGAGCGAGATGGAACGAGGTAACAGGTTGCCTGTGTTCACACATAAGTAGACACTGGCAGCTGGGTGTGTGTAAAGGTGTGACGGGGAGAAAGCAAGAGGGAATGGATCCCCGTGTCCCATGACCGATCGAATTTTACGTTAATTAGTTAAGCATCGTTAAGCTGCACGCGAGGGCGTCCGGGTGTCGCGAGTAACGAAGGAGCTGGTATAATGGAAATTCTCTATGCGTGTGGAATGAATCGCATTTCTGTATTGGCTATTGAAGAGTATTCGTGAAACGTCCTTTTGGTTTTGGTTGAAAAGATTATTTATTAGTTACGGCTGCGTCAACTGGTCATTGATATTCCTACTAGTTGTTGAAACTAACTGTATGGTGCTAGTCTCTGATGTTACATACACGTCAATTCGTAAGCCTTACAGTACTATTGTTTTATTATTATTGTATTATTATTTTACTTCATGAATTGAAATATAGAGAAAAATGACGATCATTGATATTGTTTTTAAAGAATCTTTCTTCTATAACATATTGTATATTGATTATACACCCGAGCAATAAAATTGAGAACTGCATAAAAAGTGGAGACGAAAAGAAATTGGTCCAGAGAACAGAACAATCTGCTCATTTATACCTAATATACCGTACAGCGAACCAGAAACACTAAAGTCGCTCCCCTATGATTAATTCTCAATCACCCAGTTTCCTACACGTTCTTAGAACTTGGACCGATTTTTTCCACACCCTGTACGAAGAAACCACTAACCAAAACATCGAAGCAGACCTAGAAGAGGCACGGTCCTCCAATTAGTCCCTGCGCAACCTGTATTCCTCTACATTTCAATTGGCCGACGATCATCGAAATGATTCGGCAAAAGGTAAAAAGCGTGAGCACAAGTCCTCCATCGGGAGAAAGAGAGCAAACTGTCTGAAAATCGTCGCATTCTCGGATCGGTGGTCGAGTCGCAACAAGAACGAAAGGACGCCTGTCAAGGAACGGTACAGGCGAGGGATCGTTGGAAAAGATCGACCCGGGGAGATGTCTTGAAGCCTTCGGTAGCTGGTCGGTATCCGGTCGGTGTCGAAGCGGCTGACCAGCTTAAAAAGTGGACCAATTTTCAGTAATTTGTACGCGTTGGAGCCGCGAACGCGCACGTATCCGTTCGTGCTGGCAGCAAGATCGTGGTCTCCTCTTTCGATCCATTCGCGAATACCGTATACTCTCGGCGGAAGACGGTAGCGCACGTACGTACGTGCATGTATGTAAGTACATACGTCCATCTGGAAAGAAGGTGTAAAAGGCAAGATGAAGGACAACGCTTGAGAAGGGGCAGAATGACAGGAGAGTGGGACGGAGAATGGAGTTCCCCAAGAAGGGTGGCTAGCAGAAGGATATTTTCGAGGGAAGAGGAAGCCTTCCACGGTGTTCACGAGTTCGGTCGATAGTCTTTTGTTCTGTCAAACGTCGAAACGTGGACCGCGCCCGGTCCCTCCGGCGAGGGAGAACGAAACAGGAGAGGCGGGGAGTCGAGGTAAGGTAGAACAGAAGCCTCTCTTCCCCTGACTTCTTCCCTTGGTTTCCCTTCTCTCTTGGTCGTAGCTGACTCTTTCACCCGAAGGACAAGGAGAACGTAGCAGAGGAGACAACGAGAGAGGGCCTCGAGAAGCGGAGTTTTTATTGGGGCGGCTGCTCTTGCAGCTAGGGTCCGGCAATCGTCTCTTGCCAACTCGATATATACACGACTGTCTCTTCTCTGTGGCGGGTAGAGAAGTTCGCGAACGTGTGGTGTATAAGTAGTACTTATACATACACAGGAACGTTTCACGACTACATACAGGGATGGATTACATTGGTTGGGCGCAAGAGAGGAGGCCGCGACTCGTTTTCTGACTGCAAGAAGGGCAGCCAGAGAGCCAGCTGCTACCGCCAGCATCTACCGCCATTGCATTGGATGTTACGCTTCCGCCGATAGCCGAGGGGACCCGTCGTCCACCTCGCGTCCTCTCCTCGCTCTCTGTATATCTCTCTGTGTTTCTTCTCTTTCGTTCTTTGCCCGTTCTTCTCCGTGTCCGCGAGTCGCGATAAGCTCCGCTGCCGATTCGATTGCCTTGCCTCCGCTTCGCCGCGCCTCGCTTCGCCGGAAGCTGCCCGGGACACAGCAGATGGCTGCCGACAGGGTGACAGAGGCACGCGTTACCAGTGTATATTGGCCCCGCAAGAAAACCAGTATTCCGGACTGTTCTTCGTTCGCCGATGTCGAGAGATGGACCTACCTGCTGCGGGAGCTTAACCTCCCCCTCCTCGAGTTTCAGCCGTTCCATCCGTTTTATCCTTTCCTCCCCTTCTTCCTCCCCCATTCTATCGTGGAAATGATAAAAACCAAACGGAGGGACGGAGGCCACTGTGGAAGGCCTCCTTTGATATCGTCGCGCGACGCGTTCCCCACGTGGTCGTATGAGAAATTGCGTTTTAATTAGAAGGAACGAATTACAAAGGGGAAAGAGAAGGAACGCCCGTTGTTGACCAGGTAATTACGGCGAATCATACAAAACGCGACCGACGTTGAGCTTTCACCAGAAGGGCAAAAACATTCCGGGAGGAAGGATGGCGAAACACCTGCTGACGAAACGTTACGACCGTCTCACCGAAGGATAGATCGTCGATAAGATCTGTAATACAGAATATACAAGACAGGAAGCATCATCCGTGTTGCACCCATGTCCTAGCTAACCATAGAGCATGCGTTGAATCGGAATGAGCCAACGAAACTCGTTCAGTTGTTTCAGCTTGCCAGTGTATGTCGTGCACACGATAACATAGAAGACTCGCAACTTTGTTTTAAGTGTATCGTCAAATGTCGAAGACTCACATATATTTATACGTCGAGTCAAAGCTACCATAGCAAATCTTAGGAAGACATGGCTAAAGGTAGGAGAAGGAATCTCAGACGATCGGAGTAGAGCATAGATTCAGAGAATCGGGAGGGTGGTTGCGTAAGTTGCAGCAAATGAGTATCTCCAAAGTTGGCAGAAGCCGGTCGATTCTATGGGAAACTGACGTTCGGGTCTCCCGATATATTTCACGGTTGGCTACGATGTCAGGCTGCGAGTTTATGATAATGATAGCGAATCGCAAGCTCTGTTGGCGCTATTTTCAGGTGAAACCAGGAGCAGTAGACGAGCCAACGAAAACGGCACGGGACGAAGAGAGGAGATGAGAGAGGAGAGAACAGAGAACGGTAGGTCGGTTGTTCCCTTTTCTCCGTCGCGGTGAAGAGGAGCCGATGGGATGGCCGGAGCAACAGCAGATGCTGTTGCATATGGAGAACAGAAAAGGAACGAAAGATGGCCGCGGGTACCCCAGCATTGTCTACCAAAGACTCCGTTGTAAATAATGTCTCTCCATGGCGGCGAACCAGAAGGTTGGAGAGTTGGCAAACTATACAGCCTGGTTGGGCCCTGGCTCTCTTCCTCTATCTTCTTCTTCCACCTCCATCCCCCGCCCACCCTACCCTCCCTCGTTCCTCCCCCTTTCTCCCGGTTTCGGCTTCTTTTTCTCTCTTTCCAGAACCTGTCGCGCATAAACTGATTCGGTCCCGATGTCCCCTCGCACGGGACTCCCATTGGCCACCGCAGTCACGCCGTTTGCTTTGTTTCCTTTGTCGTCTCTGTCCCGATCCCCCTCGCCGTCCACGGCCGCCACTGTTTTCGACCACCCTCTCCATCAGTACGTCGCCGAAAATTTCGCAAAAGTTACTGGGCCATCGCCAGGGCGAGCCATGGTTTATCAGCCACGTAAATCGTGTGGCCAACACGCGATTGCACACGAGGGTAGACCACGAGACGATGAGTAACTTTTCTCTTCCCTCGAGTAACGAGTCATTCGTACGCTCTGTCGTCATCCCGATTTGCTGCGCTTTCGAGTCTCTGCTAGGCTTTCCAACTTTCCAGCTTTTCAAGTGTTCCTCGCCATTGCCCGACTGTGAGCCAACCCCTCTTTTACCAGCCGAATGGCGACCACGATTTTTGTTAGACGCGGTTCGATAGAAGGATCGCAGAAACAACAACGTGGAACTGGACGTTATGTACTACATATAGGAGATGTATGAAGTATAGAGTATTAAGGGAGGAAAGAAGGTTGAATATCTCGTCAATGTCTTGTTTCGCTCAAGAATTGTTCTTGCCTCTTACTTTAAGATTTTTTCAATAACCATTTAAGCGAACATTAGATATTTCTTTAAGTAAAGAGAAGAAGGTACAATGTTTCGTAATAATAATAAATAATAATAATAATAATAATAAATATGATGGACCGATATCCCTAATCTTGACTCCTCGTTTAATGGAGATATTTCCTGCTGTGTACACAAAGTACTGGAATAGTCCATATCATTTATAAGTAGAAATATCCGATCTGAAATACAGATACAAAATTCAGAGCTGGTAACGAACTTCGTTACAAAATGTACTTCCACCAAACTGAAACTATAATATCCAATTCGATATTGCAAGACTAAGGCTATAAACCTTAATGCTACAAACTACCCTTAAACCTTACCAGTCACGGAAACATTCTAATCCATAATATTGATTTCTCTATGAACGAACCCTAATATTAAGATCGCTAATTGCAATACGAAGAATACTTGCAGCTTTCTCCTCTATTACAAACTTGAAGGAAAGAGTCACCAGTTCGAGGAAACAAGATGGCCGGCGAGTTTCCAAAAACGCGATACACTTGGATTCACCCTGTACATGTACACATAAGTCGGTATCGGGACGATCGAAGGGGGCGAGGTGGAGGAGGCGGCGGAATAAGAGGTGGAGGGAAGAAGGGGAGAAGGGGTTGGTTGGTGCAGCACAGTGCGAGTTCACGTTTCGCGGTCTTTTTTCTCGGATTATCCAAGCGGCGCATCGCTTATTCGTGTATCGACCTTTTTCGCCTTTTTGCCCTTTTTCTCTTGGGGGTGCAGGGAGGATTCTTTGTTTGCGACGGTTTCTCCAGGAAGAAGCGGAGAGCCGAGGGAGAAGATAGTGGCCATTGTGGCACGATCCGGACAAAGGTCGCTATAGCGACGGAATTCAAAGGAGCTGAAGAATGGCGGCCGATGCAAATTGAAGGTTTTTTCTCGTACGTGGCTACCGTGGCCACGGACTTTTCACGGATAATAGATACAGCATCTAACGAAATTAGATTACACGGCGATGAAAACGTTAACCAAATCCTTGTAATAACATCTCTCTGATATCTCATTTATCCTTTTCTTCTTCGATACTGTATAACTGTCATTGCTCGTGAGGAAAGAAATTCTAGTCGATCATAGTTTTTCGTTTCTCGTTTCATCTAGTAGTAAAGACTGTTAATATTATGAATAAATTACTTCGTACCAGTATGGTATATAATGGTGTCATTGCGAGGCAAAATAATATCTCATACAACTAGATGGAGATTTAGAAACTATAAGTACTTACGATGGCGAGCGTATAAATAGGGGAAATGCTTACTCGTACATTCAACTAATTATATTATTTTCATTTTCTTCATAATATAGCACCTAAAAGTACATTTCATGTACTTTGAAGCATCATACAAAAAACCTTTCAAATTTCTATTCCGCGCAATAATTATAAATTATATTATGTCGAATTTGCTATAAAGATTATTTCTATTTATACGTATGTTTGTCGCTGAAATTACGTACTGTAATTTCACGTGTTGTCACAATGTAATTAATTGGAAAAAGGAAGCTTCATACAGCGAGTACTTAATTTAAACTTTATTCCAACTAACTCCCTCTTCACCGAACTCCTAATTTGTTTTGTTAACCCATCACCATCTTCAGCGTTTAACACGCATCCCTCCATCTCAACAAGAGATCCGATAGAAGCTCCATCAAAGCGACACGATCATCTACTTCATCCAGGGCAGAGATCTTCGACTCGTCAAACGCACACCTACAAAATTAATCATTCGATCGATGAAGTAAGAAGGAGCAAGAGCCATCGATGGAGAGAACCGAGTATGCGAGCAAAGTCCCGCCTTCGCTGGCCGGTTATCAAGATCATTGATCCCGCACAAGGAGCGAAGCGCAGCTTTTTTGCAGATGGGTGCAGAGGTCGAAAAAACGATCGGCAAAAGGATTTTTCCAAGAAGTAGGTGCATTTTTTTCTTATCGGGGACCGTGGCACGCCGGCGAGAAATTTCGTGAATGGAATCTCGTCCTAGGAGGCACCATTTATTCCGGCAGTTAATTCACTATCGTGCCCTGTCGAACGTTCCCTGACAGTGGTCGAGAGATTTACTTCTGATCGGTTGATAACCCGCCAGTGGCCATGTCCGCTGTGTCTACAGTGTGTTTTTCAAGCAAACTTGTATCTGGAGTCGAAGCTCGCCGGCCACGAGTGTGCCTCTAGGCCACTTGTGCGTCTCTCTCTCTCTCTCTCTCTCTCTCTGTCTCTCTTTTATTTTCTTTCCCTCTCTCCCATGCTTCCAGACGAGCTTGATAAATCTTTCTCATTTTTTAATCGGCCGTTTATTGCCGCGAGAAACGCGAAATAAATCACGGGGGTGTCATTAAACTATACGGCTACGTGACGCCGGATATCTTCCAGCTCATTCTCTGGCCGCCGCTCGAAAATCAGATATCCTCCGCTGATAGAATTCCAGTCCTGCATAACGCGAAACTCTTACTCTCTTTTCCTTCTTTTCTTTTTTTCGGAGCAGACCGCTTGGAACCGATCGAGAACGTGAAAAGAAATCACGTCACGAAATATGCCACGGGAACATGAATGGCTCTTTCAAAGGAGATTCGGAGCAAAGTTCGCGTGCTTGGCGAACTTTCATTCATGCCGCTTTACACTTCCTCGATGATCGGTTTGATCGAAATACGCATCGATGTCCAAAAGCTTCGCGAATGTCATGGAGGTTTTGTTGCAGTTCATTTTGTTAAGCTTGTCTTTTCAGATAAATCCTGTATTTATAAGCGTGATTTTACTGCGTTTATACATGCGCCTCTAAATATGTATTAATAATGTGCTAAATATATACGTACTTTATATAATAAAATTGACAACTTAAATGAGATTTATCGATAACGATCTTCTCCTATTTTTCTTAAACTTCAAAAGTTGTCTTACGAAAATACGACTCAACGAACGTAGAAAGGTTGACAAAAATTTCGTTGATCTGTATATCAAAAATATCTTTAGTTCCAATAGTATCCTATCAACATAATGAAACAACATTCTGAAGAATAATACAGCGATAGCCTCTCACAGACATTTTAACTAGTTGCTGTTGAAACGAGCCATGTATGGCGGCAGGTCATCAACGAGCAGCTAGCTATTCATCGCTAATTTCATCTCGCCTTCATCGGCTCCTTTCGTGGCACGGTCGAAATTCGTTCAGAACTCGATGCTTCGAGCTCAGGCTTGGGCCTTTTTAACGCGCTATAACTCAATCAACCGATGAGCTACGGGCTACGCCCACGTATCGGCTCTCTTTTCCAACGACTTTCGAACTTTCCACGAAGGACGTGTCGAGCCTGGATCATTGAACCTCAGAAACAGGTCGTAAACGAGACCGAACAGAGTCGAATGTCGATTAACATTCAAATTGCTTGCGCTGGTCGCGGTTTGGGACAAAGTGGCGCGTCCCGTTCCAATCTTAATCGTTTTCGATTATTCCATCCTTTTTCTGATAATACGAAATAACGTTGGCTGGTCCGGAGGTCGGTGAATGCTGAGGAATTAATTTTGTTCGCAGGAGGATTCTATTACGCGCGGAGAACCAACTTGGAAGCCGACACACAGCTCGAGGAAGTAATTTATTGGCCGTGGATACCGTTCACTTCTGATTCGGGTTCAGTCTCTTAGATACGGGATATTAGATACCAAACTTAATTTAGTGGGGCTATGGGAAATCGAAGAAAAATTATTCTTTCATGGGTGTGCGTGCGTATTTGTAATTTCATTCTAATTTTGTCATCACTGAAAAAAGAATTTTGATGTCTTCCATTAACTCACGGATAAATATTACGAGAGAAAATTTATCTTCCGAGCTTAGAGATGCCTTGGTAGAATACTACGAAGTGCCACTATTATTAACGAAACGAATTAAAGTTTCAGAATATAGTTCCAGAATATATCACTTTGAAATGATTAAGATTAAAAATGTATGTCTTTCAGATTGCTTTGATTCCTGTACTTCACGGATTACTAAAAAGAAAATAAAATCACACATCTCCAATTTGTTTCTAATTAATTAGTACTTAATTTATCGTTTATCTTTTCGGTTTGTTCACTTTCCCAGTCTATTCACTTGCATTTTTAGTCTGGGCTTTTAATATTTTGTTTGATTTTCTTTTTGTTTACATTTTTAGTTTGTCAATTCAATTGGTCTTCTACAAAAGAAAGTCAACACGACAATTATTACCTAGTTTGTCATTTACCTTTCCGTCTGTTTATTTACACTTCAACCTTTTCCATTTCCATTTCCACTGTGTTTGTTTATCGCTCTACTTTATCCTTCTACATCCATACATTTATTTACATTCTCGTCCTCGTTATTTTCAATCCCACTTACCATCAACGACTGTTCAACGAACATGCTACATAATTAAAGAAATTATTCAAAATTCTAATCTCGCCACAAACCCGCAAAATACTTCGAGCCCTGTCAAACACCGAGTTTCGATTCATCGCTCAAAGAAAGAACTATAAAAAGTGCTACGACCATCAGACCTGCTCGAGCGAACCTTTCGATTCGATCGTGCACGGAGCTCGCAAGAACGGCGAAAAAGAGGTAAAAGAGCCTGGTGGAGGAAGGGCGCGTAAAAAGATCGCGCGGTCTAATCGGCCGTGGGAAGCGAGACGGAGAAGGCTGTGTGCACGCGCGCTCGCGCGTCGCTCGTCGACGAGAGAGACAGGGGACGGGGTCGCCGATGGAGACTCTGTCGACTTTTTCCATCGGCGCCGAGAGGTTTCGCGCGAGGTCACAGAGTTTACGCCGTGGTCCGTGATATATACCCGTCGCTCGGGCTACGAGGCGGAGGGGGTGGCAACGTCGGAGCCCGAAGAAGGGCAAAAAGGGCGTGCAGTCCAGCTCGCGCGCGGGCGTAGGTTTGTTTTAACAAGGCATTTAAAGCGTACTCGGTAAACATTCGACGAGAAATATTGGTTGTTTATGGCGCGGTGATTTATCACCTCGCGCGCCTCCGCCAGGCCCGCTAGCGAAACGGCCGGGTCGGACACGAACGGAGAAAGATGGTGGAGAGAACAGTGACGAGAGGAGAAGGAAGGAGGGTAAAGAAGAAAAGGAAACGAGAAGAGGGGTAATGGGATGGGTCCGGTGGAAATAAGTTCAGCTATGGTTCATCTGGCGCGCGCGCGCGGAGGAGAGCAAGGGCAGGCCCTTGGGGCAACAGCGGAGCAGAGGATACGTCGGGTTTTAGCGCCGCTTAGAAGGACGAAGCCAGGCCCCCGTCGGTGATGGCGCATTTACTTCGCGATAACCGCGAATAAATTCCACCATGGGTGTAATTATTGCGCCGGGATTAGCCGAGGTACCTTGCCCCGCGACCACTTATCCGTAACTCGTTCCTCAGTGAGGAGTAAGTAATGTCTCGTCAGCGTCCAAGACCGTTGTTCCTTCGGGATAGGGTTCTGCGATCTGGCCGACGAGGCCTACCCGCTCGAGCTTGAATTATCGACGTTTTTTAATTGGACCCTTTGCGTGGGCGATGGAGAGAAATTGGCTCGCTCGCTCTCCGTCGACGTATTACGCGGGCCCTTTCACTTTTCCCGTGCGTTCACGCGCGAGCGTCCACGCGACCCGCATGCGAAATTATTACAGATAATTCGAGGCGTATAAGAGAGGATTCCGTGGGTGTGAATGGGTATATAACGGATCTGACAGGCATCTAGATAGCATGGTGACAGGAACGTGTGTAATAAACGTATGATTTACTATCGTGGTCGATACTAGTATAGTATAATATTTATACTTATAGCAGGTTCGAAATTTGTATTCTAAGCACGACGCTGGTCTTTTTCTTCGTTTCACATTTTTAGGGTCCTACTTTCCGTGAAGTTTCGTTCCGTTCGATCTCGGTAAAATTTTGAAACGAAGGGAAACGTAAGAATAATACAGTGGCCGCGTCGTTGAAACGCAGCCAATCTCGAATATGTAGAATCTCGTGGTGTAAGGATGCTGCGCGTCGTATAAACAGGCTGGATAATGATGCGATTCTATATAGCCCTCCTTGACGAACGTCGACAAGCATGCTTCTTCGTGTATACGTATATTTATATGTAATCGGGCCTGGCCTCGATAATCCATTGCCTTTCCGCCGCTGATTGGCTCTTTACCATTGAATTGCAAGGGACGCCTGTACTCCAGGTCCTTGCTGTGCTGCGTGCATTTCGCTTGTCACCGAATTCGCTGTGTCTCGAGAAGAAAGAAGAAAAGTGGAGAACCTCTAACTGTCTATAGATTACTCCAATGAAACTTTAATCACGAATATTTAAAAATTCAATAGCTGGTACTGAAGAATTTCGGAGAAACAGTCCATATCCACTAACTTATCTTCATAAACAGAACGATGAAATTTACTGGTGTACAAGGCACGAAATCTCCTTCTTAATCGAATAGTCAAATTAAGACTTTGGATTAGGAAATATAAATATTTTTACAATTCGACGAAGAATCTGTAGCACCGTAGTTGTAGCAGTAGATAGAATGTATCTACTGGCGAATTTTCTTGAAAAAGGGACAAAAAAGTTAGAGTTCCTTAGGAATTCAACATCCACGCGAAAGTTCTCGAAAATTGAATTATAAAATTCCTCTTCCATACCCGTTCCACAATCGCGGCTATTAAAACGAATCTCCAAACGAGATCCGATAAAATCTATGGCACACATCCGCAGGGGACGCGTTCATTTCGAAGCACATTAATAGATCGACCACCTTTCTGCGGTCAGCTGTCGGTGCTTCCTATATTTCTGACTAGAAGATCCGCCCGTAAATCTTTATAGTCCTCTCATTAACCGAAAACACCGAGCATTACCCGTGGCAAGGAACGTCCCTATTCGCGCCACCAAATTAGGGTCTTCGTTGGATCCGTGGAATCGTCGCTGAAATATTACAAAACGATCCTGGGGCCATAGTTGCCCTTTTCCACGAAGGGATACGAGGAAGCGCAGAAGAGGAGGACACAGAGAAGTACGGTCGAGAAAAAAATTCAAGGAGCTATTAAGAGGGAATCCCTCATAGCGCCGCTACCGTGGAAGATGATAATCTCGGTCGGCTACCGTAACCCGGACCGGACCCTCTGGCCCCGATGACGGGGTCCCGTGGTCGATAGATTTTACCTCATAGTCGCTGAAATTTCGCCGTAGGAGGTCCGCCAGCTTGACACTATTAAAACGATAGCCAAAGACAATGGCCGTTTCTGCCAGGAATCGCCGTGATCGTGGCCAAGAGTCCACGAATAGAGGGAGTGAACGAGGGGCCGCAGGATGTTTTCGAAATGAGGCGAACTCCTTTACCAGGGGCATTCTTAATCTTCATTAGTTCGTTTAGAATTTGCATACCAGAGACTCTCGCTCGTTTATCTGATCGTAGCCAGCGACAACAGTTGAAGGACCCGTGAGCTTCCTCCGTTGTCCTTGCCCCGTGTCGCGTATTTTTGCCCTGGCACGAGGTGTCCTTCGACGTTCTTCGTGTCAGCGGAAGGAACTGGCGGCTTGCGTTTACTAATCGTTTGAATATCTTTGGTGGTTTACGTGGTGGAAGGAATAGGAAATATTATATATAATTCTTTATAGAAGAAGGTTAGGTTAAATAATTCTGGGATGTTTAAAATTGGAACTCTAAAATTTGAAATTCTTCTAATCGAACGTTCGAATATCTAAAAATTACAAATACTGTGATTAGTATGTCTTTCATCGTCAAAATCGGGCATTGAAATGTTCCTAATTTAAAGAAGAGACTCAGACATATTCGATGTTAAATAGAAATACCAAAATTCGGAATTTAACTGAGCATTCGATAATTTTAAAATGACGCGTGTCGCTATTCGCATCCCTCTTACCAATATAATAATATAATCAGAATATTTCTTTAAATATTCTCCACTTAAACCCATACATTTCATCTTATAAATAATAGAAGATTAATCTATCCATGTTACTTTTCGAAAAGAAAAATTCTGCTTGCCAAAAGGGAAATCTCCAACATTGGAGTACAACTTGAAAGTTTCTTAACTAAAAATATCTAAAACTTACAGATATCGTAACTAATGTACTTTCTATCGGTCAAATCAAATTTCTAAATGTTACCAATCAAAGTCAGTCCTCTGAATCTAAGAAAATAAAGGAAAATTCGTCAATTCCGACGTTAATTCCGAAGCGTACAAGGCCCGATCCTGTCGAACGTCCGCGCACGTGAAATCATTCTTTTAATCCATCAGAGAGCGACGTTCCCTCGGTGAAAGTTCTGCATACAGCACGGTCCCCGGTTATTAGGCCCACCCAATCAGTGCTTAATCGTGACCTAACCTCCAGCGCGGACCGCTTTGGGAAGCGCATCGAGCGAAGGGGGCCAAGAAGGTCAAGCTTAGCCCTGAGACGCTGAACCTCACCTTATCGCGCTCCCTCGTCCGGGTGGCCTACTCGGCCTTAATTGCGGGCCCATATCACGATCCAATATGGCCGCCCACCGCGAGTATTAGACCCTATGGCGAACGTCAATGTCCGCTTTATGTAAGAAATACGGTATATCGTGCATCGGCCGCACGCGCACTTCATCAAGGACAGCCAGCGCAACCAACGACGGACACAGAAATTATAGTTCTCCCTCGGCTGTCTCGGCTCGAACCGGTACACGTCTTGGAAAGTGGTCTAGAAACGTCTAGAAACGTCTTCGGTGTGATTTTATACGAGAAAATGGAACGTACTGTGAGAATTTGAGCGTTGATGACGATCGAGAATCGAGGCTATCTTTATGCTGGAATATCGATAGCGAACGAGAAACGATTCACGATAACCCATGAAAGGTACAATACGATTGAGAAGAAGAGTGTGTGAGTGTGGGAGAATTGAAAGAATCATTTGAGATGCAATGAGAGAATTCAGAATTATTTGAAGAGCAATTGTCATCGTATTACTATTGAATATAATAGTAATTATTATTTATTTATATTTAATCAGCAAAATTTTCCATGCAATCCAGCATTTCTACAGTACAGAAGCAGAGGACCCTTTCGTACACAATCAACACGTCGCGCAATCAATTTCAAGAGCTTGTCCTCGGCTCGAAATTTACTTCGAAGACACAAATCACTCGAGATTGTAGCCACGGTCTGGCGTTAATTTATCGGTGTTCCATACGATAGAAGATAGAAGTAATCTCGGAAGCGCGAGAAAAAACGCGACGGGGTTCAATGGGAACAGCAATTCCATTTGCAGTACATCATTCCCGGCTACCCACGATATAATGTAATCTACGCGAAGAGAAGATCGTATTCGAGATAAACGGTGAGCTCGATCCTTACCTCGGTCTCGGTTTCCGGGCAAAAATTCAATGACAACGATTCACGGCTTGTCCGGTCTCTGTTCATTCATTTTTCATATTCACCAATTCCCTCAAGGACATCTCCTGGTTGGAAAATCGGCATCCACAGACTTTGCTGTTCATTTATCATAAAACGTGACTCTTCTCTCCCTTCCGTCGCGCGTTCCCGGTAACACGCCTTTGAAAAATGATTCTTATCTGTTCGGTTTGTGGCCCCTCCGCAGTGCACATGGCTGTTCATTTTACCATTCGTTCTCTATCGACGATCAGGTAGCTGCGAGTGTCTCAATCTGCCTCTCTCTGATCTCCAAGAGAGGAGATCCCTCTCCCTGAAGGAGGAACAAAGAAGTATCCAAGCGCACGACGCCGATCGAAGCCATGGCGTACGCGTGACCCGTCACTTTTCCAGATCGGTAACGCCGATTTCTGACTAACACAAAGTTTCCACTTGTACGTTTCCTTTTCTTTCGTTCAGGTAGCCAACCATTAGTCTCGCATATTCTCGATGGCATGCCGATCTGGCATAACCGTTTCCCTCCGAGGGACGATATAACCGATGCCTCGTGAAAGCAATCCGCGTCTGTCAGCGTTCGATGTTCTTATCGGTGACGTGATTAATTATTTTCACGGTGGAACCGATGCTACTTGCTGACGTTCCCTTTTCCTGTTCGCTTCATCATCTACGGGACGTCCGGCTAGCCGAGCCTTCGATTTTCGTTCAGTCTGTTCAGAGTTACCACGTTCGTAATCTTCGTCGATGATCGTTGATTCGTTCTGATCACAGTTGCGTACAACCATCGCCTGTTCGATTCACCTTTATCGCTTTCGCGATTCGATCTCTTTCGATCTTCACGCGTACTCGATTCGCCGTGTCGAGTAACGAGATACAGTGACTTCCGTGGAATACGTTACGTATACGCTACGTTTCCCAACGTGGACGAGCGGAGTTCTCGCGCAAGATTGTAATATAAGTACATTGATGAGCGCAACACCTTGTTGCAATCGGGACACCGTAACGATCGAATGGTGTAGCGTGAAGCGATAATTACACGTAGTTGCACGCCGATCAACCAGCGTAATAAATCGAAGGCAGACGAGTATTCTTTGAAAAGTTAATTCGTGGGATTATGAGAGTATGAGAGTTAAATCGCGTTGAACGATGTCTAGGATAACGAGTTCGTGCGTCCTGTGACACAATCGTTATCGGTCCTCTCTCTGAACGGACGCACGCAGGAATATTGGTCGAGTCAACAGGACGACCAACCAACAGTGACAGGCGTCACAGCAGTATCATCGTTTCACGCGGCGGTTGGTAACAGATATTTCCTCGTTATTTTTTACATTTCCTTTGGGAATTCTCGTAGTCTGTACGTCCTTGGAACATCGTCTACCATCGATTATCGATTACCATAGCCTTTACCATCGGAGCACCCGTTTCCTGATCATCTTCTCTCCGCTTATGCTCCTTTGACTCTCAGACCTTTCGTGACTGTTCGTTCTCAAGCGTAACCAGTTCGAAATTAGTATTCAAGGGTGCCACCGATGTTTCTCGGTGGAAGTGAAGTGTCCCCTTTTTCGCACGCTATAGCGAACCAACAGACCTCCTTATCAATGTCAGCCAGCCACGTAACACGGCGATCCAAAAGCGTAAGTACAGATACAATCATCGAGTGTCATCGGGATGTTAAAGTGGTTCGGTTGGACGTAATGAGGCCTAAGTGTTCCATCCGCGCACGCACATAGTCTCGATCACCTGTGCCGTACCAAGTAGGATATATTGGCTGCGTAATTTCGATGTAACAAATACCTGGTGTCATCGTTCTTCCCATCGTGTTCCATGATAAGCGGTCATCCTGTGCGAACATCCACCATGACCCGATCGTCACCACTACCACCACCACCACGACTACCACTACTACCACTGCTACCACCACCACCACCACCACTACCATCAGCGAGCAGCACCGTCGTCGCGTTAAACACGAAGCTCTCCAAGCTTTTCCCTTGACACGCGTGTGTACACCAAGGAATCGGTCACTACGGGAAAAGGTGGACGTGAGACGGGCAAAGGGGGGATGGCCCCGGTGCAGCTGCAATTTCGCGTGCTACACGCATGTCGAATAGCCAAGAGGGGCGATCAAGGCAAACGCACCCTGGAGGACTGGGCGACGAGAACAAACTAGCCTCCAAGCATTGGTGGCCGTTCCGTTCGCTTCTCGGCGGCCTCTCAGAGAGCCGAAGAGAAGTCGCCCGGTTATGGCTACGCCTGCTACGCCAGAAGAGGCGGTTAACGAGTCTAATTAGCGACGAAAACGAAAACGAGTTTGACCCTTTTTTCTCTCTTTCCCTCTCTCCGCCACGGCTTCGCCCTGTCTCTCTTCCTTAAACTCTCCCTACCCCAACCCCTCCTCGCTCTACTCTTTGCTCCCTTTCCTTCTTCGTTCACAGACTCGCAGGCTCTCCACTGATTCTTCTCTCTTTCCTTTTCTTATCCTTCCTTCTCTCTTTAACTCTTCCTCTCTTCCTTCCTTTCTCCGACGTTCCACTCTCTTTTACCCTCTGTCTTGTCTCCTCTCTTTATCTCTCTTTCTCTCTCCATTTCTGCCTTCCTTCTACATCCGTCTATCCCCCTTTCTCTGCTTTTTCAATCTCTTCACCCGTTTCCACCTTCCTCGGACGACGCGGACGGATCGCGAACCTTACGAAGCTCCGGCGCGGCGGCCCGTGTCGGCTTCCTTTTTTCCTCGAGCAAACGAAATCAGGTCAGTGGGACGCGCGAAGGGAGGTCGAGACTGACAGGAGAGACTTTAATTTGCGTGCTTGCGCTGATTACGCTTAGACCGCTCCGGCCGTCGTGAAATGCGACCTCCGCCGCGGCAAGCGCCATGCTCCGTACAGTGGCACGGAATCAGGTTTTCGACGAGCCTGAGAGATGCGCTCTTGTCGGAACGACCCCACTTGTTCGTGTCTGTTCTGCGAGCATCCTCGCCACTTCTAATTGCAAGTGCAGGTCTCGGTAATATAAATATGTCTTCTCGTGAGTCAATTGCGTTCGTTTCTAAATCTTCGTCCACTATTTGTCTAAGTATAAGCGCCAAGAAAGTCACGTTTGGACAGTTAATTAAAATTCACCGAAAGAATTTTTCAAAGAAGGAAGATAGGTGTGATGAAAAAACTTGTTGGAAGGTTTGATTTATCAAGGCGTGCGCTTGAACGAGAGGAGAGGGGAAGATAGCGATTGACATCGCGAACGACGGAGGGCGAGAATAAGGAGAGCGGAAGAAGATGAGAGTAACCATTAATTAAAAGGAGTATAACGACCTTAAAGATTTGTTTCGTGGGCGGTTTCCTAAGATATTTCGTTTGTCTGGTATTCGGGGACTAAACCAAATTCCTATTTTTTCCCTTTTCTTTCCCTCTTGTTTCTTAAAGAACTTTTAATTCGTCGAAAGAGTTATCGCGCTTGTGCCACGAAAATCGAGCTATGCGTCCGGCTATTCGTTTCTTCCCTGGTGATTCGTAAAACTTGATTGTCTGTGAATGAAATCCTATTCGAAGAAATGTCTCGAAAAAGGAAAGAGAATGATTCCATTCTGTTCGAATATAAATACTCTTCTTCTCGAACGATGTTCCAAGTTCTTAGAATTTCCGACTTAACTTTTACGCTGCGTAATCAATTCCTCCGACTATTTTCCAGAAGCACTAATTTTATAAGAAAAAGGGGAAATCTTTCAATCTTTAACTCTTCTTTTGCATATTTCACGCTACTAATATGAATTTTTCAACAACTACGCTGTTAAATTCTATACATCGGAAAATAAAAAAATCCGACGATGTTTCCTCGTTTCATTATTTCTCAAAATTCGTTTTGCAATCTCTAGAGACCGACGAGTATATAAAGCTTCTGCAACAAGGGCCGAATCTTCCATTTTCGACATTTTTAGTTACGTTAGACTGGATTAATTTTTACAAGGCTTCTACAAATAAAATACCATAGAATACCAAATAGAATCTGATAGAATACACATCTGTGATAATGACAAAAATAGGGATGTCCGGAAGGGTGAAATCTTGTACCTGCGATGTTTCTAGTTACAAAGAGCGTATCGCGAGAACGTTTCTCGGAACAGATTTGCTTCGATACACCCTCGCCGAGCACAGGCATCGAAGTCGTCTCGTTTTTAAGATAATCGCTGGAAAAGACAAAGTTGAACGCGCGGCATGCCGCGGCGACCGCCGCCGGTTCCTCTAATCGAGATCGTACCACCGTGGGCATTTTTTCGACTACCGCACGGCTTGATTGAGCTTCGGTGAAAAGCATTCAATTTATACGGGAGATATCTTGATCGAAAGGGCGAGCGAAGAATGTACCTTCATTAAGGCGGGTTCGACGAACACGGTTTCGCTTTCGCCTCGAAACGTCCAATAATAACATTTTTTCGTAGCGGCCCTAGACAGGCCGACCGCGAGTCGGAATACCTTTACCGAAAATTTGTTTAACGACGCCGACCCGTTTGAAATAGCGCGGTCGATCAATAAGGAGCTTCCACGGTGAACAATACTTCTGACCCCTGATACCTTCTTAACGTTTCATCAACCACTTCTTGGGCTTGCCATTTTATGTCGTATTTATAAATTGAGTGTTTCGAAAGCCGAATTGATACGCTACACTTTTTGTAAATCTTTCAGTTTTATTACTCAAATACATGATTAATGTTCGATCGAAGAAAACAGGCGACGTGCTTCCAACGTCATTCCTCTTCTTTGCTTTCCAATTTCGAAATTGATCAATGAGAAGGCTTCTGAGCGGCTTAAATGACAAGGTAGGTGTTGTAAATTATTTAGAGAAGCTTTACGAGGTTGCAATGGTTGATCGTGATTAGAGCGACGAAAAAAGAAGTCACGAATTTCCTCCAAATCTTTCACACAATCATCCCTCAATTACGACACAGTGGCAATACAGTGGCTACAAGTTGTATTTGCACATCATTGCATTTATAGTAGCAATTTACGTATCGATTAATTAGATCCAAGTATATTAAATTCCGTATGATTTAAAAATAGCTCAACACGATTTGAAAAACTTATTACTAGGAAAATGAAATGTACAGATCGTAATGAGAAACGAGTTTAATTAAAAGATGAGGGTAAATCATTGTAAACCAATATGATCATCCCTTAACTCGGTTGTTCCAACGAAAACAGAAGTCCCTTTTAAAGAAACACGGGATTAAATCGTCAACGATCCAAAGAAGGGTGAAATCTAACAAAATTCATCGAATCCAAGTCAAAGACCTTTCCCCATCCCAAGAAGTGAAACCGATACAGTCAGGTGTCCCGCGATCGGCTGGCGAGATCCGCGGAAGCGAGGAACAAAACGTGTGCGTCTGGTTCGCTTGGGTGCTCGAATACGATTCGACCGAATCGACGATCTTCCGGCAGAGTCACGAAGCTGTGGAATACTCGGAGAACTGATGCGGCCGAGGCCGATGCAAAGCGTTTCTCGACTGGCAGCGAGGGGCCTCGCAGAAACATTGTCGGCTCGGAGCTGTCGTCGCTGGAGGAGCGGTCCGTTAGTTCGAGAGGCCGTTGTGTCTGGCTAACAAGTCGACCCTCGTGGCCCCTCGAGGGTGGTCGGCCCCGGGAGGTCTCCCGATCACGCGCCTGGTATCGGCTACTCGGACACGCCCGCGGTCCGTCATCCCATCATCCACGCTCGAACCTGGACACGACATCGCGCGTCGTTGTGCACGAGCAGAGAGGATGATGTCCAGCCGCTGGACCGGAGAGCAGGTACACAGGACCGCGCGCGTCCTCCACCGCGGGAGATAGGATAATGTTCCGCTATTTAGACGATGGGCGCTCACTTCGAAATGCCCGCAGCCACCCATGGAGAGCGCCAGCGAATCCCTTCGGATAGAATGGGCAGCTAGCTGAAGGATCGTTCGTACGCGCCTGCGACGGTTCAATTACTTCGCAGGTATCGTCGCGATTTAAGGCTGAGATCCATCAGTGTCCACTGTTCCCAAGTTCAGGATTGCGATATCGGAGACAAGATGCGGGTTTCGGCTAAAACTTGGGAGATCGAGATCGATCGACGATTTGATGCGGAATGTTGGGAAATTATGAAATCATGAAATTCAGTTAGGTGTTTTGCATCGCGATATCGGACTGTATAATGACTAGAATAAGTGGAGAAGTATATTGACGTTAGAAAAGAGTACTCGACGCGTGACTGGTAAAAGGAGAGAAAGAGAGAGAAGGAGAGAGTCTAGGAGCCACGTCGTTGTCGAAGCGCCGACTTTCTCAAAGATTTCGAAAAGCTGACTTCTCCCACGCGTGCTCGAGCACCCCGTCGATATTCACCCTTCTATCGAGAGAACAGAAACGAAAAGAGGCGGACGAAGTAAAGAAGGAAGATGAAAAAAGAAAGGAATAAAGCGACGACGTTTTCCCACGTGACCCGGCGAAACGAAAGAGCCGGTTTTCTCTCTTGTGTCGAGTGGTCCGCCGATCGCGAGTGCTCATTGTTTCACGGTACAATAATGGGCCTGCGTTTCGCTCGCACAGCGAGGCCAGGACAAGTGTGCGAAAAGCCGAGAGGGCGCCGTTCCAAGCGAAAGAAAACGAAGGCGTGTGCGCTCGCGCTCGCGGGGAGCCCACGAGAGCGGAGGATCGCCACACAAAGAGTGCGCAAAACACACAAACAGCCGGATTGCAATAATGGATGCGTGTTGTACAAATACGATATCGGTTCGAGGGGGATGCAGACCTAGCCACGTGACCCTTTCAAAAGGACTCGGAATATAACGAACACCCCCAATGGTGCAACCCCCACAAGGGGCACGCTCCGAGCTCGTGTCCTCTACCAGTTACCAGGGTTAACTTACAAGTCTATCGCTAATACTTGCTGGAATACGATTTTTCTTTTTCCCCGCTCCTTTTTTTCATTCCCTGCCCGCAACATCACTTTTTTTTTTTTACTTCTTTCTTTCGTGTTGTCGAATCGTTGCTAGTTACCAGGATGGGCAATAATTTTGTGTTACGGTGACGTATAGATTTCCGATCGGTTCACACGATTGATGTTCGCATGATTATGGATATTAATCCGCGAATAGTTGCTGCATCGTTTAGTACAATGTACATATTTAATGTTAGATAATAAAATCCATTGTATCGAGCAAACTGTCAGAATTTATTCAGAGTGTGTATGTACAGTGTTGTTGTAAAAGTTAATTATTCTATACGGTAAGTGAACGAGATTTTTACGTTCATGTATAGCATAAATATAGGTATATAAATAATGTAGCTCGCTTTAAAATTGAATAAACGGTAAATTTGTTGATGTATGACGCTTAATAGTGATCGATGGCTAAAGCTTAATAACCAATGAAAAAAACTCGATAAAATTGATAAAATATATATGTCATGATGATTACTCTTTGTATAAAAATTATAAAAGAAAACTATGAATGCTTTTAATAATACTGCAATGTAAACTAGTAAATGCATCAAGAAGCATCTGAACGTCACTCAGATACTGCCCATAAGAAAATACAAAATTTGCATAGCAGTGAACATGTTAAAGAATTCACGTGTATACCACTTCAATTTTACTGCACATTTCTCATGAGCTCACAAGAATGCTGTCGCTCAAGCTACCTACACTTATACTAGACTGTGAGTGTGTACGCAACTCCATAGCTTTAAAAACGAAACTAAGAGAATCGAACCTAAACATACCTTCTAAACAATTTACAATCGGCCGCATAAAGTAGGTAATATAATGTTTTCTCAGGAGACAAAAATATAATAAAATAATACACATTCTTAACTAAACTACTTAAATCTATATTGAGTGAAAATTTTATTCGAATAAAAATGTGGAATAAAATTTTATTCGCTACCAATGAATGAATATACTATAGAATAAAATTTATTCGGATACAGTATAGTTCGTGTAAGAGTTTATCCGAATTGAAATGATATTTAACAACTTATTCGTATAAGAATAAGGAATCAATTCGAATAATGCTAAATGGTGGGCAGAATAGGCCAAGAGTTGGGAGGATCGTGGAAGAAACAGTTTGGTCAGTGTTACAAGCATGACTTTCATTCCGAGAAATACCGATCGCGCTGTTCTCGATAAATCACCGGGACAATTAGTGAAAATGTACGGCGCGATTTGCGGCAACACGTCGGAAGTCCGTACTTAGGATACCGAACGACGGGGATCGGAGGCCGTGTAAAGACACGTGTCGAAATAAACCGCGTGCCTATAATAGCTTCTGAATTGCGCGTGCACGCCCTTTGCTATTCCGACCGTCTGTTTCGTGCACGCCCCATAGAGAACCTAGTCGATGGGGGGCCGAAACTACGTGACGTTTTTATCCTAGCGTGCTATCCACCACGCATGTCACCGATACCCTAATTTCTAACATCATTAGAGGAAAAATTCATGCGCAGATCAAAATTCGACGACTGAATTATACCCTGTGTCGTTGGAAACGTAGTTATTATACAGAGAATTTCCTCTTTTTCTCATCAAACTTTCTAGTCTGAAGTATCGTCTGAATACCGAAATATAATATACATAAGCATATCGACGTATAAATAGACAATCGGATACTTGCAAAAATTTGACCGAATCGTTATATTGTAATAATTTGTTAAAAACAGAAATTAAACATTGATATCTAATTTAATGCGGAAGAGGTGCTCGTAAATAATAGCTTCACTCGTCGATACAGATATTCCGAGACTATAATCGAATGAATACACTATATTTGTCGAACCCAATAGAGTTTCACGATTTTATAACATTTTAATGAAATCGATTCATCGGATAATCAATTATCGTTGAATTATTTACATGGCGAATTTATAGCTAAGAATAATATAAGGTAAGATGAAGTAAATATAAGGGTCTGTGGACAGATCGTCGCGAAACTCGTGGACTAATTTCGACAGACTGATCGATAGTCGTTGGTGTGACAATCGGGGAATAAGTTGAAGCACGTCATTGGACAGCATTTTTATTTACACACCGGTACGCAAATTGACGTGTGAAGTACACACTTATATCCGACAGTTCAGCCTTCGAAGCCAGTGACGCGAAGCAGCGCGTAAAACAAACAAACTCTGTCGATTGTTCGAAGGAAATCACATATAAATATTACAAATCAGACACATTGCCTGTGGCAGTATTAAATACTTACTACTTGACTAAAGGCAGTTATATATTTGACGAATGTAAATATGCGAAAATATGCATCAACGTGCACAGATGCAAATATGTAGAAGCATGTATAGAAATGTAGTAATATATCAAATGTCAAGAATAAACTATATGTTAATACATTTAAACAATACAAATTTCTTTCATTCAAATTTTGTTTCTTCATCCGTGCTGAAAAAATGGAATTTTTATAGATATTCAAAATTTACTTATAAGATTTATAGTTCCACGTTACATGATATCGATTTACCGTCATTTGTTTTAAATAAAGCGTTGTATAATACGATGCAGATGCTACAGGAGAACCACCTGTGTAATTTTTGCATGGAGATAGCGGATTGCACAAAAATTGTACAGGTTTGATTTAATTGAATTAATTCGGTAATAGGAAAAATCATTTTCCAGAGTCAGCGTTAAATCCGACAAAGTCAGCACTCCCGGGGCATTGCAATCCTATAGATTTTCGATTACTACAAACGTTTCGGTGAATGATTTTTTAAAACAACCACGAAAATTTACGACGAAAAGACGATGATAATTGAGATAAAAAGTTCCTAGCTGTTTACTAAATCCTTTTTACTGTGTTTCAAGTAAAGTTGAATCCGATATTTAATATTCGGTAAATGTGAACGACTAGAAATACTTTGAATGGGCTCGGTATTCAATGTTTCTTTTATGTCCCATGTTTTGGGGGTTGCTTACAACCCCTTTGATGTTTTCGTGTCACATGCTACGTTACCGGTTCAGTGTAGAGAAAGACTACAACGCCAGTGAAACACTAGAATGTAGAGGGCGTAATAAAACCTCTGAGTGGTCGGTACAACAGAACATGTGATGGGATGTCTCGTAAGGTACCAGATGCCAGCACCGATGATATACAGAATAGACGTGACATTCAATGCTGTTTTGTATCCCACGTTTTGAGAGTCATTTGACCAACCATAACAATTTTCGTATCGCATTCAACGTTATCGATTCAGTATAGTAGTAGTAACTGGTTTCGTATAATTTCAGGCTATAGTCTATACTATAATTTAGTCAATGGTTTTTACCATTATACGTTAAGTTTATCATATGTTGGCAAGGAATAAATACAGAGCTTTACTGCAGATAAAAAGTAACTCCTTTGTTATTTAATATCGTAATAGTTATAATTTCAGTATTTTATTTTCTTAATAACCTTGAATACATCTTAATCATTTTAAAGATCAAAGCTTTAAATGTTTTTTCTAAAGAATTTATTTTATTCCTCGCCAGTGATATTAATTTCGAAATTTAAGTAATGATTAAAGGAGATAATCAAGTTCATTAAAGACATTCGCTATAAAGTATGTTCATTAAAATATAATTATTAATTATCATAATAGTTTAAAGCCTATTATGTATTATTATAGTCACCTAAATTCTCTAAAAATTACTTTTTATCAACATTAAAGGAAATAGACATATCTTCGCTTATTACCAAAGGATGAATAATTAGTTAACTTTCATTAATGGATAAACAACTGTATGAAATTTGCCAATCAAACAGACGATAAATCAAACAGCGTGAAGTATATGAAATACAAACAATCGAGTGTATCGAAACGTAATGAGCCCCAGGAAAACTCGGTCGAATGTCTATCAGATTTGCATAAAGATTCTGAAAGCGAAACATTTGCCCCAAAATGCAAATCCTATGGTCGTGGTTAAAGTGGGAAATCGGAGGAAAAAAACGGTGGTTCGTGAAAGAACGGACTCACCAATCTATAATGAAGTAAAATTGGAAAATGTCGTTCTCACGAAACTTTTATCGATTCCATCTATTAAACTTTTTAACTATGTTACAGTATTTCGTGTTCGATCTTTTTTGCAACCTAAACGAACTTTTAAGCACTAAAATTACGATAGCTGTATATCTGAAGGGTTATTTACGTCTCAAGTTTCATGGAAGTACGACTTTCGAAGTTGCTCTCGTTTGGGATCAACCAGGTGATATTTAGTTCCTTGAGTTTCTCGATTCATCTTAGTTCCCCGTTATCCTATTTTAATTTTTAATTTATTATATTGGAAAAGAGGCAGTGGAATAATAAATTTATCGACCTGAACAGATCATCAATATTATCACAAATGGGCAATGCTGACAAATCCAAAGGATGTTTCTGCGGGACCGAAAGGTTACGTCAAATGTAATATCGCGATTAATGTGAAAGGAGAGAAATTGAAAGTACATCCGGATACAGAGGGCGAGGACGACATCGAAGGGTAATTTTCACTCCAAAATACTTTAACACGTAATATCACTTACTAATTGTATGATATTAAGAATTTCCAAATTGAAGATCTTTAGACATTTTACGCCTTCAGAATCAAATTGAAAAGTAGCAAACTCCTTTATGACATTAACATGAAATCGATATTCTACCTTACGGGCGTCTTTAATCTAAATCCATTAAAATACGCTCTGATATCTGCATGAAATTTTTATTTAAACTTGAACATTATAGATCATAAAATTCACAAACTTTAAATATAAGTACCATCATCCGATAGGATTTCATTTAATAAAAATTTCTTTATCTGTGACTCTATATAACTCAAAATATCAGCAAAGATGTTGGTCATACTTTTTTCTGTTGTTTCCAAATATTAAATGTTAGTCATATTTATTTCCTATATATCCATAAATCTAAGATATTATACAACATTCATTCCCAATCTTCGAGCACTTCCCTATAAATTTATACGTTCCAACACCAACAGTTTAACCCCTAACTATACATCTGCATACATACTCGTATTGCGTTCTATTGCCCGTACGACAGAGAGTAGAGACACATTCCAGTAGCCTTTTTAATGTAATAGGGTATTTGTGCGTGTTCCAAAATCGATTTGGGGTGGATTCGAATTCGGAGCACATTGGCTTGTCAGCCGATTAATGGAAAGGGAATAATTACAGGAACCTCTTGTTGCCCGTCGGTGGTGAATTTCTACCCTATAGGCAACGAGCATGCTACATTTTTACGATTTATCGAGCTGACGGGTTACCAGATATGAGCAGCCTATGCGTAAAAAATGATTTCGAAAATATTAACCCGTTCGTGCAGATATCGTTCGCTGGAATGAAGGTAATTATTAATTGAAATCGCCATCGATAATTCAACTTTCCCTATTCATTAATTTCAATCGTCTCAATTCTTACCTTTCTAATTACCAACTGCGTACGCATATGTTTTCAGCCGAGTTACTATTTGACTTTGATCATAGAAATTCGAAATATAAAATAGGACACGATGACGCTTATAGAATGACCCTTTTGTTTCATTTCGACAACGTTTTCAGGAAACGACGAGCGAAGCATGGCAAACCTACAGGCCGCGATTTAATGAAAAGATTACGTTCAGAGAAATGTTCCCATCACTGTGTCAACGTGTCAGGATTGCTATCAAGCATCGTGTTAATAGCTGTCGAACGTGTGTCGTGGCTTCTTATATTCTCAACATGAACAAAATATCGAATTCTGGAGAGTATGGTAAATTCGTATGAGTATTATACATGCTATTGGAAATTCTTTTCTTCGAGTGTCGAGAATCACGAGAAAAAGATTTCAAAGGATAATACAGCAGGAATACATATAACATCGAATCGAGATCGATAAATTAAACGACAGAATATCGTACGTAAACGAAATTCAAATAAGCAGTTGCAAACGAAACGTTGATTAACGTTTGTTTGTTACCTCTGTGTTTGTTCTGTTCTATTCGTACTTTAACTTCTCCCACCCTTTTTTTCGTGAACAGCTAACTCGTCTGCATTTAATATAACCAACGTCGTGTAACGTTGGTTCGATTCGATATAGTACGATATATTCTTTTTCTCTTTTAATTCACATTCGTTCTTCCATTACCAATACCATACCGATGTTATAAACTGAAAAATGGATTGAAATATTATAGATCAATTTTTCGTTTAAATTTTTGAAACAAAGGATTATCAATATCACAAGTTTTTTGTATATAGTCATAATATGTGACTATATACATTTTAATTGTGTAAGCAATAAAATGGGATTGTAATGAATATCATTCAATCTACAATATGATACGAAATTTTTCTTGATTTTTTTTTTTAAGATCACAAAAGACAAAATAACCTGATATATTGCTAGATGTTACTTTTATCAGGTTTCCTACCGACTTTTGGGCCATCGTTCCTTCACTTTTACGGGTCCGGGACTACAGAAAGGAACAGCTGTTTCGGCAAGTGCTCGATAGCCCTTCCTTTTTATCGCGGTAGAGTTCTTCTCTCCTTAAAAACTGAAATGGATGACTCAGAAACAACGACAGCTGGAATCAGTGCTGAAAGAGAGCTCGCGGCTCCTATTATCGAGGTACATCTGCAGTGATCATTCTCTTTTTTGCACATCAATTTCTATTACTATCTGATTATTTTATAAGAGCAGAATTTCAAATCTCGAAAATTTTAAATCTTTTAATTAGGCGTCGACAAATCTCAAGTTTGCAATGCTCAATGTTATAGCATTAGATTTCAGTTCTTTTAACTATATACAACGAAAAATGGGAAGGAAGGATTTAAATGTAAGATAATAAGGAGAAACGGACCGTCTCTGATCAGACACAATTCTACAACGAATTACATATTATATTACAGGATTATATATTATATATAACCCTCTGTGCTTATATAAAAGTATGATTCTTTAGACAAAATTTGCGCTATAAATAAATTTTTCAGAATAATTGGAGATCAATAAATAAGATAAAACGACGGTTTGTGTGTTATTAATAAATATTAATTCACCGTCACGCTTCATTCAGCGTGTAGCAAGAGTGAGCGCTTAATAATTTATACAATAACCCGACGTAATATCGTTTCATTGATTTAACTACCTGTTTACGTGATTCTATATTGGTATGATGGTTGCTTTTGTTATAGCGAATTCAAGAACATTTTCTTGTAGAACGATATTTTACGATATTTGCAAGGAATAGTTTAACAACTTTACAATATCTTAAGTTCTTTATATCTGTTAAATGTTTAAGGATTAGGTTAAAAATTCAAATCTCTGTTTGAAATATCTTTTCATCTTTCGTCTAAATTGACAACCACTAACTATGGGATCGTTTCTTTTTTCAAAGAGAAGCTTGTGGAAGACGGAAGAATATTACTTGGTCACTGTGTTATACGATATAAGTATGATCGATCGGGGAAAATTTTGGACGAAATCGATAAGCTTCGAGGTTAGCCTCGGGAATGCCGGTAACAGACAATTTGCTCGCAGCCAATGTTTTGAGGACAATAACGATGGTATTGGATTCTTGTGTATACTTTCTTCAACCACTCCTTTCGAATGATCGAAAATTGGGAAATATGGGACCCGCCACTCGAACTTCCATAACGAAACTACGTTTCCATTCTCCAATTACTTGTTAATACGATCGACAAGTTACGCTATGTACGGTTACCTTATGTAAAATATGATCAATTTTCAACAGGAAACCAGATGCCAGACCGTAAACCGGAGTTCGAAAGCGAGACCCTGCCACGATTGACTGGAACATTGGATGGCAAATATAATTACGTGCCTCTTGGCTCGCGAAAACCCTGCCTCTACGTTAGATCTTGGTGGCCGAATCTCGATTGGCGAATGCACAACAGTAACAGCTTGGCTTTCATCGCTGATTTCCTAGTGAGCTTCGTTTGTTCTTCGATATCAAAAGGAAATTAAGCTGGATAAATCGTAAATGCTCTATTAAATTCGACTTATTCCTTCGATGTAGGTCAAGTTACCTACTTCCAAACTTTTCTAAACACCTCTCATTCTATCAACGAAACTTTAGCTAAAAACTTTCGCAACCTGGCCATTCGTTCGCATTAATTTCTCAATAAGTCATTGTACGTGCTAAAATTACAAATCGCGATTAATATAAGAGCGTCGTAACGGCCAACCGAAAAGTTCTTTCATTCGAAAGAAATATTTTATATATCCTGGAGTCGAGTTCTCACGATGGTAGCGGGAAACTAGCAAGTTTGTTTCCAAACTAGAACAGCGATACCAGAATAATTTTAATTTGCCACGACAGGAGCAAAAGTTGGAACAACTAGAGGACATGGTCGAGCTCCAACATCCAGACACTTACAAATTCTACAACGAGACGATTCGTACCATGAAGAGCCATTGCATACATTATTTGCATACATTAGACACGGGGCGATACGACGACGAAGGTGGCACCACGAAGCTCGATCGCCATCGCGTGAATCTATGCCGTAAAGAGATCGAGAATATCCTGAAGAGGATCAAGATCAACGGCGAACTTCCCAGTAATCACTACACGAGAATCGCAATGGCACATGCGTATCAGTATCTGGCTAAAGTGAAAAAGCTACGGGAAGACGTGAGTTGTATTTCATGTTTCTCCGTCACGCACATTTTCTATTTCTGGAACAATTGGCAAATCGAATAGCTATTTTTACTTCATTGACAACCGCTTATGTTCTTATGGAAATATCATCGAGTTGCTTTCAATTCCATATTGTAATTTCAAGTAATTATTTGAAATAATCCATAGTGGTTATGAATATCTTGGAGACGTATGAAGATGAAACTATCGCTCTAGATATGTTTAATCTACAAAAAGACGTCTCTTCGAAGTACCTAGGTAATCTAGTTACTAATGAAATATGAATATTTTTGTCGTCGATATAAAGATTAAGAAGGAATTAATATTGATTCCGATTACATTTGTGATTCTGTAGACTATTAAGTTCCTACGACATTTTTTACTTTCCTATTTACTTGGAAAATTTTTATTAATATTCTCTAGCAAATTCTTTAACCTCCACTTTCTTCCATTCGACATAAACGTTCCCCGGTCTACTTACAAATCTTACCAGGTCTATATGTATTCAATTTACATCTTCGCTGTAGAGAGACGGAAAGGAGAAGTTTTAAACACTTCAATGAGACGGTAAAAGCTTTACGCTGACTTTTTCCCTTTACCAGCTTGTTTCGGACAAACACAAGAAACTAATCCTCGGAGAACAAGGAACAAAGTTGCTTCTAAATTTGCATATCTTTTTTCCTCGTGATCTTATGTCCCTTCTCTCGCGAAGAATTTTCCATGGAGAACGCAAGATAACGACGCGCTGCCCTTTCTACTCATAGACATTGCAAATCGTCATGAAATATTTAAATACGAGCGTCCTTCTTGTTCCGCGTACCTCCATGGAAAATTTATCTTACCGTGAGCAACACAAGACTTCTTACAAATTTACCAGCCCCAGCATGGCCTACCTGACGTTTTCATTTGGATGATAGCCGGCTCGAAACGAGTGGCGTACGCACGATTTCCAGCCGAACGAATTATTTATTCAGAAGAAATGACCGAGAAGGGATCATTGTGCGGTCAGAGGGTTGACGTATTTTTGGTACATCCACGGGATGAGGAAGGTGCCGATTACATGGCCTGCAAGCTTGAAATTTTCCTGTGGCTTGGAAACGCCGAGTATGTAGGAGCTTGTTGGGCCTCGATTCCACCCGGTTACATGGTGGACCATGAGAGAAACATTGATTCGTTTCCCAAATATTTGGAGTACACACGTTCCACGGTATGAAAATTTCTCGTTGGTGAGAATTTCAGAGCAAGGTCAAGTTTAGACGCGTCTCATTTCGTAGCTTCAGCCAGGGGCTTTAATTAATCCCTGGCATTCAAGAAACGTCAGGCAAAAACGAGGGTATATTTTTCTTTGCCAAGAATACCTCCTTTTCCTTCCTTTCTAATTGCCACGTCAAGCACTGGGTTACATTCATAATTTCCAATATTAACAACAGTTTATCTACTCTTCTCTTTGATAATTAACATTCCTTTGTTTTATTCCCTTCGTCGAGGGTTTTATTTCAGTCAAGGAAGCTTTTTGACGTTGATGTGATGAAATGCAATTTAGTATCGAATACTTTCATTACACTAGAGAAATTTAAACAATCGAAACGGCACGCATTCCTGACAACTACAACGCGAAATTGTAATTTTAATCTTCGCTGCAATGCATTCCCCGAGCGCACACACCTTTTACACGGAATTGAGTATGCGTTAAATTATTATCGCTTGACATCATAAATTCAACGCGTTTGTTCTTAAAAAGCTTTCTTCTCCTAACGAACGAGTTAATCTTTGAATGCATTGTATCCAAATGTAATAAAACATTTCGAAATCATTAATTTACGTGACATAAATCTATAGAGAAATAATTTGAGCGTTCCGATAATATAAATGAATTGAAACAAACAATGTATTAAATGTTGTAGTATATCCGCTACGTTACAAAATATAGTATATTATCAAATACACTATGCATCACTCTGCATTCAACCTACAACAAAAGGTGCCAATATCATCAATCTTTCCATCCAGATTCACATCAACGAACAATCAAAATATCCTGATCGAAGAATCCAGGCTTTAGTAGCTATTATTTTTGTCTTAATTTAAGCGTCACCTGAAACGAGATTCAACGACTCAAAAATCAAACTTGACGTTGATCCATCTTAAAGATCTAACTATTCCACAGACGCATTAACGTAATATCGTTGGAAATATTTCGAACGAAACGATAAAATGAGTTTGTCATCGGTTGCGTTGCAGACATTTCAGTTGCGAGCTCACATATTCCAAGGTCGCTTTGATCCTGGCATGGATGCATCCGGTTTATTGGATCCGATCGTGCGTGTCACGTTTCACGGTTACACGGCCTCCACCAGAGTAAGTTTCGTGTCGATAATTCACCCACGCTTCCTGAGGTGACGCGCGAACTCGTCGCGTTATTATTACCGCGGAGATTTCCGCGGTTCCATTCCTCGAAGGTTCCCTGTTATTTGTAAATGGATTTCCACGAAATTCGCTGGCAATCTGTTTCACGAGCAGCGATTTAGATTTCTTTCGATTTTCTATCTCAAACGTCCGTTTAAATATTTCAAGGATTGGCACTTTTCAAACTTCGAATCGTAAGCGGAAATTCCTTGGTTTCTGAAAAGGTACTTCAGAGGATTGAAAGTATTCGAAATTTTCCAGATTATTAAGCAGACACTGGATCCGTTCTGGGATCAAACTTTGATACTACCGCCGAAAACTATTTATGGGACGAAAGAGTACATTAAATCAAATCCGCCTAAAGCGATTTTGCAAGTGTACGATGAGGATATATGCGTAAGTGAAATGCTTTTTTAAATTCATAGAAGTAAATTTCTAGGCTGTATTTCCCAATGGTACTGAGATAAAATTTGATAGGTGGCACAGGGAGAAGGGGATGGTCCGAAATATCAAATCTTGCAAAGTATATTTGATGTTTAATCATATGCGATCTTCGATATGGCAATGATTTACAAATTGAAGCTCTAAGTGGTTCACCCCGAAATGATGTCGAATCGAAATTTACAGGGCTTCAAGGAGTTCTGCGGGAGATGCACAACTATCCCATTAGTTAAGCTGGCGGAGGAAACTTACTCGCCGCCTAATTTCCCTCCGAAACTCGAGTGGTACAAATTTAAATCGCAAAGGGATTTCAGCGGCTCGGTGCTCGCTGCTTTCGAGCTCATAGAGGTAAGAGAGGCAATACTGATCGATATGCGACTCGTAAGAGAGAGAGAGAGAGAGAAAGAGAGAGAGAGAGAATCTTTGCCACCTCCACGCTAATGAACTTTTCTGTCATCTTACGCGCGGATTGATTACGAAATTAATATCCGTCTCCCACGCGCGCTATCCATTCTATTCATAAATGCAAACGTAGATCGGAATACAAAGGTTAAGTGACAAAAATGACGTGGCCGCATGAATATAAATGAAATTCGACGATTGATAGTTCTTCAGGATATTTAATTACGAACGGTGAGATGAACTGGTACAAATCCTATTCTAAGAGTTTTACACGTACAAAATGATAAACTTTATCATTTTTTCAATAAATATAACGAATATTGCGTCTTGATACTTGTGGTTGGCATGACAGTAGCAACAAACTTGTTAAATCACCTTTAAAGTTAAAGAACAGCTTAACGGTTTATTCTACGTTTAATAGCCCACGAAATATTAATGACACGAGTACAACTATGTATTATTTCAGACGATGGACGACAAGTCTGTGGACAAAATTATGGACTGCTCAATGCAAGACGTCATTTACAACATACCGGAAGACATCAGACCAAAAATGACGAGTTACAGGCTTGAAGTTATATTTTGGGGCGTACGAGACATGAAGAAGATTAATTGCATGCCGGTGTTAAACCCTCAGATTGTTATAGAGTGTGCCGCCGTTCAAGTCAAGTCAGAAGTGATGCAGAATGCCAAGAAATTCAGTAACTACAAGCAGACATATGTTGTCGTCGAACTGGTAACGTTTCAAACATTTTTCATTATCGTCGTACAAGTATTATTTTAACGTTAAAGAAATATCTAATTCGATTCAAATGTGTCGACATACTCGTATGTGTATGTACAATGTACGCATTATATATACGTTAATATATGAAAATTCTCTAAGGACATGCCAGAGCTCGATATCTATTATCCCTGCATCACAATAAAAGCTTACGACTCACGAGGATTTGGATGCTTCAAATACGTCGGGATTTGCATAATACCCAGCGTTTACGTCTTTCTCGAGCAATTAATAACAGAGGAGGATTACGACGCGCGTATACACGGCACCAAATCGATTTTGAAATCTCCATGGACTAAAAGACAATCTGTCACGATTTGTAAGTTTCTTCTTGCGAATGTAAAAATGCAAAATATTGTTGAAATAACGTTCGTTGAAATATAAAACGTGGAGCACGAGCGATTCCTTGTGTGAAATATCAACGTCCAATGACGTTGGTATGCCTCGTCGTATACCATAGACCACATACCATAGATTCACAGAAAATGTACGCCAACTTCGGAGGCATTTCAGGTGGTTATTAAATATTTGAACGCGGTCGGTTTCAACGGAAGTTAATAATGCCATGGAAAATGTGGTTCCACACCGCACGCAATAGAAAACTTTGTTAATTAAAGTTCTACGAAATGTTTATACGCTACGAACAAATGTTTTTTACCCCTCGAGGAACATGAGCTCGACCATTATCCGGCTGGAAATTGAGATTAACGTGCATCTAGTTATTAGTGAATTTCGTCCCTTATTCAAAATCTAGTTTATCAATCCATTAGAAGATACAGCTGTATCAGAGAAAGATCCTCAAAAATGAAATTCTTTTATTTATACGTGCGTCTAATATTCATCGATTGATATTATTTCTGAAATCTTATGTTCTCTTACACAGTGATAGCAAATTTGATAATGAAATAAATAAAGTGTTTCAAGTGAATATTACAAATTACCAGTCACTAAATTATCGAAATAAAAATTGAAATAAAAGATACTACTGTACTAGGGTGTTGTATCCATGATAAACATAAACGTTATTTCCTATGGCGATGGTTCTTAAGGTTTACAAATCTCATTCTTAAAAACTCATTTCATATGATAATGTTATCCTTAAGCATCTTTGCCGATCGATTACGATCCATTGAAAGAAGGCGAGAATAAGGAGTTGATACCGTACAAGGAGATGTACAAGAAGAAATCATGGATTAGGAAAATATTACGGTCCTTAAAGAAGATTTTCGCGCATGTGATACCAAGAAAAAAAAAGAAGAAGAAAATGGACTACAATCCAGAAGAGGATCAGTCTCTCGACTGGTGGAGTAAATACTTCGCTTCCATGGAGGTAGGGCGAAAGAGGGTCGGTCACGCGAGTAACTCGATGTATGTAAATTTCCACGGATCTCTGTTAAGCAAAACATGGCGTTTCCAGGAGGAAAGAAGCAGAGAGCTAGGCAGCTTGTCACCAGGTGATCAGAAGCTCGTGACGACGTTCAAGGTACCTACGCTTTAGCGCATTTTCACCAGCTCAGCTGTCTCATTGGACGGGAAACAGGTATACAACGGAGAACTGGAGATGCAACCGCAATTCGCCGGCTTTCAGGATCGTCTGAGATCGTTCGAACTATGGAAGGGGAAGAAAAGCGAGGATCCCGACTACGATACAGACAATTACGTTGGAAAGTTCAAGGTTTATCTCGAATCTAAAATATCTCTGCAATCTGCATATACATAGTAAAGCAGGGTTACTCGAATCACTTATACCTCAATCTTAAAATTGAATCTTGAATTTTGCATAGAACAATCAAACTTGTACGTTATAGGATATCATTTAGTTTTAATGTAATAATGAAAATTGATCATGTAAATCTTACGTAAAAGTAATGATGTTTGACGTTCATTCAAAGAAATATGAACATTGCTATAACCTAATATTAGGATAAAATATCCATTTATAAAATATAATCCATTAATAAAATTATAACATCTACTGACAGGGACGCATTTGTGTATATCACTGGCCGCACCCGAACAACTTGCCCTGCAAAACGAAAAGCGGCAGAAACGCGGCTAATGGTCTGTGTGGCGATTATCCACAATCGGATCCCATCAAATTTCTGGTCAGACTTTACGTCGTGAAAGGTGTGCGAGACACGACGTTTTATGACGTTTACATGGCGTGATAAACTAATGAAAATGAATCGATTTCACCCATAGGTATCGACTTGCAGCCTAGCGATCCCCTCAGCGGAAAATCTGACCCGTATCTGTGCGTCAAGCTTGGAAAAACGTTTATCAATGATAAAAAGAATTACATACCGAATCAGCTAAATCCCATTTTCGGACGGTACGATGACACTTTAATTTCGTTAACGCCCTGTTGACCGTTGCATTTTCCACGTCGCATAATTCTTTTATCCACTTTCCACGGTAGATTACATGTGATTCGCTTTGATAGCGCTCGTTCAAAAGCCATTCACTTTTCTAATTTTCAGTCAAAGCAACGTTATTGAATCTATCGAGATTAACATTATAGAATTCTATCTTTGCCTCTTTTTTGGGAGAAATATTAAAACATTGAATAAAGTACTAGATATTAAAATAATTTCGACTTGTTAATTCATTAATATTATTAAATAGTAAATTATTGTGTAAGAGAACTCTGATCATAATACTATGTACAGGGTGGTTGGTAACTGGTGATACAAGCGGAAAGGGGGTGATTCTACGCGAAAAAAGAAGTCGAAAATATAGAATAAAAATTTCTTTTTTCTTTTATTTTTCCATCGAGACAACGATCTACAGTGAGATCCGTTATAACGTACCGCACGCGTACCGAACGAAAATTCAAAGTCGATTTTCTCGAAAACAAAGCCTCAAGCGAAAAATTTTTATTTTATATTTTCGACTTCTTTTTTCGCGTAGAATCACCCCCTTTCCGCTTGTACTACCAGTTACCAACCACCCTATATATGTTTCGTTTTAAGACACCCGATAGAACAGAGAATGCGTAAGGGCGTTAATGTCGAATAATTTATAGGCTCTTCGAGATAGAAGCCACTTTTCCTCAAGATTACATGATGATCATACAAGTATGGGACTACGATGCAACTACGACTGACGATTTAGTAGGACAGACGAAGATCGACTTGGAGAATCGGTTCTATAGCAGACACCGAGCTACTTGCGGTATTTCCAAGACGTACAACGAGGGAGGGTATAATAAGTGGAGAGACCGCGAGAGACCGACGCAGATACTCGAGCAACTTTGCAAAAGGAACAATCTCCCATTGCCGGAGTACCGAAAGCATTACGTGAGAATTGGACGAAAAAGATTTCCATTCGTCAACGAGCAAGCGGAAAACGGTACATTTTAAAAATTAATCGTTTCGATCGGGAGGGAACTGTGTCGTCAGAATGAATTTCACTTTATCGGTGATTGATGATTTCTATTCAGAGAGGCAAGAATGTATGGCACTGAGCGTCCTTCATCAATGGCAAGATTTCCCCATTTGTGGCTGCGTCCTGGTGCCTGAACACGTCGAAAGACGTCCGCTTTTTAATGCCACCAGACCCGGATTGGAGCAGGTTGTAAAAAAAGACGAGTCTGTGCTTTTATCTACGGTAGAATTGTGACTAAGATTGAGTCGTTTAAGATAAAACGCCAGTTTGGCTGAATTTTCGACAGCTGGCTGTCTTCTTCGAAGAAAAAGAATCATAAGACGTATACTTGGAGACTCGTCGTTAAAACTTATTATTTCTGATTTATTTTAATGCGAAATTTACGGCACTATATTTCATGGTTAGCATGACAGTAAAATATTTGACAGAAGAGACTGAGGTGCACTGTGAAAGAATTAATCTAGAATTGTCGGGGAGACGATATCGTCCGAATGTAACATTCAGAAATTAAACATTTTTTCAACTGCCTAAATATTCATTGAGCATTCTAAAAGCACGATTTGCATTCTCGAACGATGCTTCAGGGTAAATTGGAACTTTGGATCGACATGTTTCAATCTAACGAGCTTCCTCCAAAACCGGCAGTGAACATCAGTCCACCTGTACCAGAGGAATATGAAATCCGTGTGATCGTCTGGAACACCGAGGACGTGCCCCTCGTCGACAGCCAATTCCTTACCGGAGAAAAGTGTTCCGATATCTACGTGAAAGGGTGAATTTGAAAATTGCAGATAGCGGTGGCTATTTGAAGAATTTACTAGGAAATAGATGAGCTATTTTTGTATAAATCGCTATGATCAATTTTTCAGCTGGATCGTTTACGACGATTATCAAAGAACTGACATTCATTATAATTCCTTAACCGGAGAGGGTAATTTCAATTGGCGATTTATATTTCGCGTTATGTATTGCAAGGGCGAGCGTGTTATGATCGTACGCAAAAAGACATCCATCTTTGCTATAAGCGAAACCGAGGACAAACTGCCATGTAGATTACACCTGCAAGTTTGGGACAGCGATCATTTCTCTTCGGACGATTTTCTCGGTAAAACAAACATTAGATTAATCGTCGTGTTTATCCATTAATCTACTGCAGACGAATTTTCAATATCGCTGATACATATACAAGCAAACATTTGAACACTTATCGTGGAAAACCTGTCTTGTATAAAACGTATAGTATATCTATAGTAGAGTCTATAAATATTCGAACGTCTCGTAAGATTTTATGTATGTGTATCAGAAGGTTTCAAAGGTTCTGGCACAATCGGTATGAATATTTTTATCTACTTTTAGGAGCATTAACGTTGGATTTAGCCAAGATGCCACGGGGAAGTCCAAATTCTAAAAACTGTACTTTAGAGCTACTCAATCCGAATCTACCAACGATCGATATGTTCAAAGTGACACGAATCAAAGCTTGGTGGCCATTGGAGCGTAGCGTGAACGCAGCCCAATACGTGCAGGCGGTGCGTATCATAAAAATCTAATGTTCATTAACATTCGAGGAAACAAACATTTACTTTACTCCATCGCAATTGTAACACTGTTTCCTTTTATAAATCAAGTCAATACCAAAGTCCTCATTAAAATGTGAAAGCTTTTAATTCCTTCTAAAATTATTCACTGGAAATGTGTTCCTTCGATAACGAACATCGCGAATATGCCCATTTACCTCGACCATTCTTCTTCGTTTATCTTCTTATTTTGAAGTTTATTTAGAAATATTCGTAAAACATCGAAGTAAGCTGACGTAATATATCGATACAGGGTAAAATTGAACTGGAAATATCAATATTGCAAACGAAGGAGGCTGACGAGCAACCTGCGGGCAAAGGAAGGGATCCACCTCAAAATCTTCCTGCACCAAAGTATGACGATACTTAATTGAAATATACATACGGAACTCCACGTCAGTCGATAAAAAAAAAAGACACCTGCAAGTAACGATGAAATATATCTTGTACCTTGTATGAAGGATGACCTACTTTGACAAAAATTTGAGCGAAATATGATTCGACGTTTATACAAGATTGATGTCGAGTTCTAATGAATTTCCAATAGTATTAGTTCTACTATATTTCCATGTCACTGTACCAAAGAATTTTTATTTATGCATTCATATAAATTTAATCCTTAAATGTATAGTTTTCCGGGATATACTGAAACATGTTAGAACTGTTAATTTATATCATACAAAACTATAGAAAAATTATTTCAAAAAATCATCTCCCGTACCGTTTCTTTGCAGAAATTTTTTTGCCAAATGACACATAGTCATTTATTCATATACGTCAATATTCTAATCCTATCAATATGAATATATTCGAATATATTATTAAATGATAACACTATGCATTCGAAGATTACATACATATTCATAACAATATAAAAATAACCGTAAAAATTAAAGAAATATTTAATTATTAACAAGAAACTGACTAGACGTAGTCAATCATTTATTATCCGTATAAAATTAGTAACCTCGGTTACATCGAAATAAAACCATATCATGATGAACGTATCAAAATTAATTTCATGTTCAACTGCAAATTAAATTAGCGTATATATCGCTCGCTATCAAACTTAAATAGATTAATTTTCGATTTTGCTGTCAATCTGTATAACTGCAAGTAGCAATAATCAGATTATTTCGTTAAGTCGGTAGAGTTAATTCGGGCTCGACCAGCACCGGCAATGTATTTCCGAGCAATCTTTAGAAGATCAAGTTATCTACTTAAATCGCGGTTTGTCTACTCCACCCGGAGCATAAAGAAACGTCTAAAGATAAAATTAAACCAAGCTCCATTATACGATTCGTAATACGAGCGTTGATCGTTTGTTCTATACGAAGTCTATAATCCGTAACTATACATCCACGCAACATTAAACATCTTTAATTCTTCGTAATTTCATCTTTCTCTGTTCTTCCTATCATGTACACGGCTATTCGAGGAAATTACAAACTTAATGAGATTTTAAAGCTCGTTTCATTCTACAAGATACATATGTAGTTCACGGATATTTAAATCTTACTTTTCAATTGATTATCTACTTCTTTTCGATATAAAATCGTGAAATTCATCAAAGAAGATATACATAAACACGTCCAGATCACTAAACATTGCGTTAACAACATGAACAGTGAAATGCAAACATTTGTTTGTTAGCTATTCCAACAAAACGATCGACATTCAATGGCGAGTGTAATTAAACCTGATCACATTTCGTCGACATTAAAGCGCCATTATATAATTATATGAGCAATGGTAATGACGACGGCCATCAACGGAGGCCGACGTATTTGTTAATTCCATTAGGAATGTTCGTAATCATACTTCACCATGAATTAATCATACAGGAAAACATCTTATTTCCCTTAATTTACAGCCGACCGGATACTTCGTTCTCCTGGTTCCGGAACCCATGGAAAGCATTTCGTTACGTTGTCTGCCGGTACTATAAATGGAGGATAATAGGCTTCTTCATGTGTGTGTTGATAGTATTGTTGGCAGGCTGTGGAATTTACGCTTTCCCTGGTTATTTTGTGAAGCGCCTCCTTGGTGCTTGAATCGGTTAACGAGGAAAGAAAACGATGGAATTGGGAACCATTGCAGTTGCTCGGTCGTAAATCATGAATTGTGTCGTAGCATGAAACATCGATTCTGACTACTTCATAATAACACGTTTGTTATTTCGGCACCGTTAATTGTTGGATAACACGATGGGCTCAGTTGTTCAACGAGCATTTTATTAATTAACAACCTGCTATTTATTGTAAAATTCGAATCAATGGATTATTATACTTCCTCAAGTTTCCAAGCAGTAAAGTTCAATGATAGTTACATAAATATTAGTAATTATACGTCGGAGGTTTCTAACTGTATGAATGTAGTTTACGAATATAATAAAAAAGATATTATTTAACTTTCGCATTTAATTCGATTGTATTCTTACTGTACTCCTTTCCTAAAGCTTTTCAGACAAGAAGAAATCTGGCGTTCAACTATTCGCGAATTAATCAAATTATAAGAAAGCTTGTCGCGAGTTTATCACCGACGTGACCCCGGTTACCTTCTCTCGGCGCGATATCTGGTTTCTGGACTAAAAATTAGACGGTCCGAAACGGATCGATAGCGTGAAACACGCGACGAATAAAAATGCAGAAATCAAGATGGAATTCGCTTTGACTGTTGATTTTTTCGTGATTCGAGGTACTTTTTAAGGATCATTTGCGCGTTGGAAATGCGGTTTCAGTCTGTACGGTTCGATAGACGAGCTGGCAGGTGAAAAAGAGGTAACGTGACGTAACTAGAAGATCAATAACTCAACCGTTTTGTTCGAAAGTTTATTGAACTCGACTTTTCTTAATGGCCGCTGCTCGCTTCAACCACCGACGAATCGTGTCTGTGTCGCTTTTACGACATAGACGAGCAACGCGTAGGGTTCCTTTGTATTTTCCATCTCTTTCATTCTCGTCGTGATAAACCTCTTTACGACTGAACTCAAGGGGACGCCTCTAAGTAATCTAATCTTCTTTTCCGTCGCGACTCGAACTGCAATTCGCGATTTCCCGATGAACGTGACTAACGTGGCACCCTCATGAAAAGATAAATTCTGCTGCGTTCCTATTGAATTTATACGGACGTGTCTCTCGTTTAACTTCCAAACTAAAGTATTATAAATAGTTCCGGTATCGTACAAATGAAATAACGATGAAGTTTTTTATTCTGTTCCTTAAAGGAAAACGACCACAGAATCTAAAGCTTTCTGAGAAATTGTAAAGGGTAAAAGTTTCTTATATTGCGGCGATACTTTAATGCGAACTTTGAATGAACTCTTCTGCGATAGATAGTGGATAATAGAAATAGAGTAGGAAGTTACATCGACTTTCATATTGAGAAAGACATTGTACTTCTTTATAAAGTGTGTATACGAATTTCATACCATATATATTTTCTTTCTGAGAGAAATTTTTATCTTCAATGCAGCTAGTTATTGATATTGAGACTCTTTCAAACCTTGCGACGCGTCCCGTGAACTTTCGTCATGACATACAAGCATATTCCAAACTCCTACTATTTTTGTTCGACATATTCGACGAATCCATCAAGTATGACTGACGCACGGATGCGCGAAATGGATTTGCCATATGTCCATAGGAAACGTTTCTCCTCGTCGATGAATATTTCTTGCCCAAACTAAAATATAGAAAAATAAACAGATATAATTATAGTCTTCGTTATTAACATGCGATAACACTGTACGATGATAATCACGCAACAATTTCAACACAGAAATCGCTATCGATTTGATCCAATAACCCATTAATACTCTATTTGAAAGTTCTTATAATGAAATTATCATACAATTTTCAAATGAGGAAAACCATTGCGCGATTGCAGCAGGAGTGTATTAAATCGAAAACACGAGGCAAAGTACTTGGAATAAACACGACGGCGAATCAATGACCGCGGCAGGCGAAAGGGGTGAACACACGCGAACCTGCATGCGGTCCCGCTGGCGAATCCATAGTTCACGACCGCATTCGCGTTGCATGCGGCCGGTCGAAAAAGCGGGTCTCTGGGAAACCGTTAAACGGACTCGAAACAAGCGAGTTTCGCGAGCTGAATGGCCTCGTGCGGCGCGGCGGCAGAGTTTGTTAGCTAAGTTTTCGACCTGAGCGAACGTGAATTCACTTATTACAGGCCAGCAAAGTCACGCGAATGCATGTGCACGAGCCAGGAGTACATGCACCGAACTGCGCGCCGCCGCGTCGACTAAATTCGGTCTTAATGCATCGCGTGCCCTATCCGACTAAGTATCTCTCGATTGCGGGCCAATGACCCGACCCTATGAAAAGTTTCCGTCATTTTCGCGATAATGTTGAGATTTCACCTGCAACCAAGTCGCGATCTTCTACCGACTCGCGGATTTATGATGGAATTGTTACAATGGAAGCAAGCAATCGTTGATAGCTCACCCGAGATTTCTGCAATTTTCTGATACTCATCTTTTTCTTCGATCTTGACCTCTCTACGTGTTCCATGTACATTGGGGATAAGATTATTTAACTTTGGTAAGTTTTAGAATTTATTTTTTGAAACGTATTTCATGATATAACAGGTACAACACAAAGATGCGCCTCGGTTAAATTAAATCCTCGAAAGATCCCGAGAGTCATAAATAAGACGCTGAGGTAGTTACGTCTTTTCTAACGAAGTATCTCCCGCGCCGCACAAACTAAAAGGCGAGAAAATAGTTGTGACGACTATTTCGTTAGTAGGAAAAAAAGAGGTGAGGCAGAAGATTGTGTTCATGGAAATAAGAGACTTGGTAGTTTCCCGGTAGCTGGTTAATGGCTAGGGAAAAATTTATTCGCTGCATGCGATGAAGGAAGAATAAGTTTCGCGTTTTCAGAATACCGGAGAAAAATAACGCGGCTATGTTAATAGTTCTGCGATAAGAAGAATTGCGCGGGAAGAAGCGAAATATTCTGAGCATGTTTAGCGATGTCAGTACTACTGGTTTTCTCGCGTGAAAACCGCACCCGACGCGAAACTAGTTATTAGGCACGCGTAATACGCGTCGAAACGAAGCTCCGTGTAATTTCTTCGATCGCGGAATTTCGCAATGAAGCAGAGGCGAGTCGATCGTTGGCCGGTGGCCAATTATCGGATCCCTATTACACCGCGACCATTAATATCGCAATCGTAGACACACGTTCGTGGCTCGAAAATTTAACGCCGTGAGTTCCTGGAACGGAGGCGACGGAATAAATTTCGTTACATTATTTAATGACCATAAATCGTCCCTTCTTCCGTGCTACTTCACGTAAACGAGGACTTCTGCGCCGCCATCGTGCGCGCCACTCTTTGCATTTACTTTACAGCACCTGCCTCATGCTACACGCCAGATAACTATGCAGATCGAGTATAAAACCGTAATAAATATTTCTTCTAACATCGTTCGTTGATAGACGTACTGTGCATAATAGCAGATGATGATGCTATTTATTAAACCTATATGCTAAAAAATGTATTTCGCATGTTTTCCTGAAAATCTAATTTTACAGTCATATTTTTCAACCTTATCAACGATAATATAATTCATATTACCAGCATATAAGTACACTTTCGATTTTGTGTCGTCATGACAATGGATCGTGTTTACTCCGAACAATCGACTGAGAAAACGTGGCATTGCTCGTTACAGGCACATTGCGACACAACCTGCAAGGTCTGTGATATTCCACTAAGCAAGAATCTTTCTATGCAAAATCTAACATCCGACGTCGTGACGAGACTGCATCTTGAAAAAGTTTCTTCGTCGCGAGACAAATTTCCAAGCACTCGTACGTGCGAGCCACTCTGTTGTCACGAAAGAGGTGTCGTGCATACATGGTCTGTAAATGAGGTCGCACTAAAGTTTAGGCGAAGTTCTATGAACGACACGCTTGAGGATTGTGTATCGCGATATCGGCAGATCTAAGAGATTTAATAAGGAGCAAATTTCCTAATCAATAACACGATTTTCGTGTACAAAACATGCTAAATATGCTAATTAATCTGATAATATGATTTATTTTATTTCTGTAATAAGATATTAAAATAAGGAGTCTTTTTTCAGCAAATTAGACGTAAGCACAACATATGAACGTCAAAAAAGTTGATTTTAACATATACTGCAATTTTGCCTTGCCTTATTGTAGTTATTTTATGGCCGTTGCATGATCGCTTTACAGTCACGATTATATCTTAGGATTTTTTTTTATGTTACTACTTCAGTCAATATCTATCAACATATTCAAACATTTTACTAATTATGGTGGATTAATATGCAAATGTAAGATAATAAAAAGTGTAATACTTTGTTCTTCATGAAGGTGGTAATTGTAAAAAGTCTTTAATTATTACTGAAAAAATTTCTGAGATAATAAAAATCTTGAGTGTATCTATAATTGTGCGTTTATGTGTTCGTATTCAAAGAAACGGTAACTTATAATTTGTTTACAGGCGGTTTCATCGATAGTGCTTTGAGTGCTTTTTACGAGAGCTCTTTGACAAGAATGTTGATGTTTCAATGAAACTCGACACGATTCAGAAGGTAAAAGCTTCCTTCGAGACGACGCTTTACTCTTAATTATATCCGACGACATTTCGCAGTTACGCGCCAGGGTTCATTTTTACAACAGGATAGATGCAGCCACCGTAAACTGTTAGTTTCAATTTCACAGAGAACTGTCCTGCGAGTATAATTTTATACTTTCATTTTATCGTTTGAAGTGACTGTTGAATATACTTATTCCCATTTCTTAACAAAGTATTTAAAACGTGATCATTTTATTAGTAATTTGTAAAAAGTTACGTATTTTTGCTTTTTTTTATATTAATTTATCCTTACTAGATTTAGTATTTACGATTATTATGCATAAATGTTGAAAACTAACAAAAAATTTATTTGCATAATACTTACAGATTATTTTGAGAAGTTTTAGTTTCTCTTTTATTGTTAAGCCATCCTCACAACATTTGTTACATATGATTATTATTCACAAATGTTCAAGTCTTTAGCAGAAACTATTTATCTTATAACATGCTAAAGCACAGCGTCAATTAAATTAAACCACGAAAAGATTGGCGAGAATTTCAATTATTCTTACAATAACATGCAATATAATAGACAATATAAGTCGAGGTACGTTACCAATTGCATGGTATTTGAAATTTGTAGAGATGCATAATCCGAGTTTGTGTTGCTCCGGAGTCCTGGAGAACCTTATATCCCTCAAGCGTCGTCTTCAAAGTACATATGCGTCGCGGCCTATCGGGAAATCTTCGATTATCGAGAGGAACCTATTTCACAATGCAATATTATTTATGGGAGTAATTCAAAACAATGACGTAAAAATATTTCACCGAACATTTCAAATTTTATGAATTTTCGATAACACTGAAACGAATGAATGCCAATCTTATTAGTATTTCTAACTTTAATTAAACATTTCTAATGAATGTTAATATTCGATAACATCACGCACTTCGAAATATATTAACTCACTTTTATTAAAAGAGGACGATAAAGAAATGCAAGCTTACATATTCTATCCAAATACTTACACAGCACTCGCATAATTATCATTGCAAATTATCGATTTTAATCGCTGAGTTGTAACGGGCCATTTGCACATATATCGAATTTTATACACTCTCGAAAATGGCACTTCTACGATAATTCGACTTTACAACAAATATTTCATATTCAATAGCATATACTTAATCTATTTGTCCTCCTTATCGTAATAGTTATTCTCACAACACAGTCATATTATTATATTTAACATAGAACATTGCTCGTCTCTCAATTCAAACGTTTCATAATTCAAAACAAATATCTAACTGGAAACAGTGTCACCATGTTCTTCACAAAACGCGCGAATTCAAAACTTGATAGTATAAACAGCATACGCATATACATAAACAGTTCGAATGCAAGGTTAGTTTGTAACGTATCAAGAATATAAAGCAGTACCTGTATACATATATTCAGGCGATTCTTCTGCGTTGCTGGGCACATCGCAGTTATTCGTCTCATTTGACTGAACTATTCCTTTTTACCGTGAAGTAAAACAAATACATATATGCGGGAGCATCGAGAAGAGATCGTAGCACGTCGCGTCGTTCACCCCTGACACGACCACGTGACCCGAATGGCGTCGACAGCGAGTGCGACGGCCCTGAATGCCGAGCGAGACGGTGGTGCACGAAACGTGCCGATGCCGGCCGACTACGCACGAGGGCGTCGCGAAGGCAACCACGTTTTCTACCCTCGGTTTCAGTCTGTCGTGGTGTGTCCTGTCGGCCGGCTGGTGCGGTAGTACACGCGCCCTTCTCTCGTTCTCTCCCTCCTCCGTTCGTTACTCTTTCTCTGATCGGTGTTTTCTATCGGTTATATACACTCGCGTGATTTTAATCTGCGCGCGCCAAATTGTCGTTGCTCCCGTGCAACGTTCGCGGCGAGGAGGGAGGTTATTCGATGGAGGCACGGGGTCCAGTGGGAAGCCGGCGAACAGTGTTGTGAGTTCATTTTCATGTGAGCGCGAAGCGTTTACGGTTTCGGCTCGATTTTACCGCGTGCTCCAATCGACGACCGGATTGACAACGGAAGGATTTGTGACATCGAGAGGACCGTTCAACGGCGCGGATTTCATCGTCTCGTGACCACCGCAACGGACATGCATCCGGAGAAACGCTGTACCGCGGACCGATAAACGTGGCTGGCAGTTGACTCGATGCAGAGGGACGCTAAGGTAAGAGTTCAATGTACGACAACGGCACCGTTGGCACGCGAGAAACTTCGCCTCGGAAAAATAAACCTCGTCGGATAAGGTTCGAAATGTATTTCGTTCGCTATGATCGGTTGGTACACCTTGCCCGCCTATTCTGTCAACCGTTCCCCCTCCCCCTTCACGCGAATCGTCTCGCGCACACTTCGACCGTCGATCCTTCGTGTTTTATACGCGGACGCCGCCTCGTGACACGGTCGCAGCGCGTTACTTTCAACGAAGATTAATTTCCGCGGTATACCACGAGTGTGTTTCTAGATGTCCCCGTTGCTACGCAATTTCGATGCGTTCAATGACACGACATCACGTTCCTATTGTTTTAATTGGCTAAACTGATCGATCGAAACTTTTATAGCTATATATGTATACGATTCTTTCGTTAGGCGACAAGAGCAAATGCGTCTTATTTGGAATGTCTTGTTTTCAATTAAGTTTCGGGGTTATCTTTAGATTCGTTGAAATTATGAAAACATGTAGCTATTAGTAGTGTAACGATCGTCGACGTCGTGTAATATCGTTTGTATACGTTTACGAGGCGAGCCGTAAATATAAACAGAAGTTGAGAATTTCAAAATACACTTGGATCATTTATTTAATCGTTTCACGCTACACGTGTATCGTAAATTATTTGACAGATATATGTGCATTGCAAGTATAAGCGTATATGCAGTTTCTTAATTCGATTTGTAAACAGTTTCATTTAATTACAGGCGGAAATGATAAGAAATACGTAGTAGAAACAAAATGCGATATCTATTACGATAATCTGCTTGAATGTTATATATGATAATATTTGTTTTCATGTGACATTGTGTTTGGTTTATGTATGTTTCAACTTTCATGTAGGCAATCAAAATGCAACGAATATCCAATATAAGTCATCAGTATCAATCCAGTATAAGTTTCAAGCTTTAATATTTAATATTTAAATCTTTTTTAATTCTTTTCAATATATGATCTTTCTATTAGGAAACAAAAAATTCTTAAAATAAATATAGAGATAACAAAATAATATATAATATCCCACTACAGTTACAATAAAAATGAATAACCAGACTTCAATTTGAAATTTAATACTGTCGTTGTAAGCTGAACACCAGACTAGAAATGTATGTTAGTTGAGTAAATTAAACCATTCTTTATATATGATCACTTTGAATATAATCACATCCAGTGGTTAATTTCAGTGGTTAATTAAATATCATCAAATTGGGAGTAATTTATCATGACTATGTTAACGCATTTTCGGATTAACGAGTTTTAACAGCAGCCCTTTGGAATAAAAATTAAATTTAATATTCCCATATGCCAGTAAAATATGTACTTACGTAGAATAAACTGAACCATCCTGTATACGTGAGCATGTCCAATGTAAACGCGTGTGTTGTAGTTAATTAGAAATCATTAAATTGAGGACGATTTATCGTAGCTATCTAGTTTCCGGGTTGACATGCTTTAACAGGCCCGAAAAAAGGGTGGTGTTTATTAATTGGAGCCACGAATAGATAAAGAATGTGTGTGCTACGTATTTAACGAGGACCTGCGTGTCTTTCTTCGCGCTGGCGTTGAAAAGGGCAAAAATAGCGCTGGAGGCGTGTAATTTATTTGCCTGTATGTACATAACGATACGGCAAAGAGAACGCAAAGAAAAAACGATGAAAGCGAAGAGCGTAGTCAATGTATCATTGAACAGAGTAAAGAAGAAATTAAAATTTCACCGTAGGAACTTCTCATTCTATGTAACTTTCTGTGAAATACGCGGAAAGTGTGAGATCGTTCTTTATTTTCGTGCGAAGATTTCATGATCATTTTTTGTGTAAAAAGTATAAAGGTAAATAAAACTCGTGTTTCATTTTGTTTTCTTTATGTGGTAAGGTGAGAGGCTCGAAAAACATTGATATTATAATATATAGCGCGAACAGACGGGGTGTAAAACAGTGCGGGAATGAATTATAATAATACAGGGGGATAGATTAAACGGTTCTAGAAGTGGTTTGGTGAAAGTAACACACGGGCATTACTGGGCAGAGAAGAAACGATATAATGGAAGACGAAACGTAATTCAGCACGAAGTAACTTTTATGGGATCGTAACGGGCCGAAGAAGAAGATATATTGATAAGTGAAACGAATGAACTTTTTATTCGTCGGATTACGGACCCCTAAAGAAGGGACGTGATAACGATAAAGCGAATGGAATACATTCCTTCAAGAGGTAGTAAGATGTAGTAGGTTGTAGCAGGGTGCGCTATTCTCTCTAACACCCTAAGAAAACTTATTCTCGGGGTAGAAGATATATCTCTGTATGAAGAGGCAAGTTGTTGAATAACAAAACGGAGAGAGAATTTGTCAAACGGTGAATTATGATTCGTAACAATGGAGTAATAACGTCCAATTCGAATATAATCGTTATACTTTGCGGTTAGTACAAAGGAGAACTTAAAACGTATCTAAATGAAGTTACTCTTGTTGTGATACTTTGCATAAAGCACGAGTAGGCAAGCTTTGAACGAAATTTTCGCACAAATTGTTTTCCAAGGGTTGGTCCGCGCCTGCATAAAGCAGTCTAATTAAGTACACTGATAAAATTTAGCGAAGGATGGTCGGGAGATAATGAAGTTGCTTCTGTATCGTGGAAATTTGAAAATCTCATTTGTACCAGCAAAGAACGTTCGATCCTTCGTTGTCCGTTTCATTCACTGTTCTTCCTTGTAACTTGCTTTTTCATCGCCACCCGTTTTACAAAAAGGTCGCCTAAGCATTGATCAAACTTTCAAAAGTTCTGTTCATCCGTTTCTCAAGTTTGTGCATAGGAGGTCGCTCGTATCAGGGACTGCAGAGAGATCCGTAAGTTAATATGTTCTTTCACGACAAGGCTCGTGTTGAAACAATAAATGCACGAAACGCCGCAATAACACTGTTCTTGATGGGGAAATTTAAATATTCCATTTAAAAGAAGTTAATCTCCTTGCAAGAATATTTCCTCGTGGCTCGACTTCGATCACATTCTTGTCCACTTCGTCGACTGCTTCTATTTTTGCATTGAAATATCGTTATTACTCATCCACTCCTCTTCTTTTTTTCTACAAGCTCGTATTGGGAGTTCTCAAAATTGAGCATAAGCGCTCTGTAAACATGCTTCGATGTTTTCATGTTTTGAACGCGGTCGCTGGTGGAACGATGATGCCGTTAACACGTTCTCCTCGAATGTTAAAAGCACTGTTTATATTCGGTAAAGGAAACAAAAGCACATTGTAACTGCGTCACGTTAATAATAATACAGCTGTGGTATTCTACTCGTTCTGATATATCGCTTATTCCAAAAATATGATATTACAAGATAAATTTAAAAAATGTACACCCGCAGCGGATTGCTCGATATTAGATTGGTAAATATAGATAGCTAAACAAAAATAAATTAAATACACCGTTCAAAGGAATGAAGGAGGTAGGGCGAATATTAGCTTACCGATGCTTTGGATATCTTGTTGCGGAATATCGTGGGTTTGGTGTGATTTATCAATAAATCCACTACTAGCGCGAAAAAACTGTATTTTGTAATTTATTGCGCGATTCGTGAGAGCCGAAGGATTTATCGCAGACTGAGTCCGGAAAATTTAAAGTACTTTTAAAAACTGTCATATATATGTCATACGAATGAAGAAAGGTATGTTGCTATTTAGATGATCAAAACTTAATGGACAACATATAATGATTACGTCGTACGATTGAAGTATAGGTACATTTAATATAATGTAGATGGAAGACATTTCTTCTTACGCCGAAGAAATATTTATTGGGACGGAAGAAAAATTGAGCCGGGAAAGATAAAGGATTGTTACCCCACGCATTTTGTGTTTCGGAAACGATGCTACGATTTGTCACGTGAAACGATCTTGAGTCTGCTGTGTGGTGTTCTCCATGCAACACAACAGACAAGAATTTATCGAATTCGAATCCAATGATTGATGAGGAACTCGCGTGTTGGAACTATGATCTCTTCTTATCTTGCGAGAAATAGTATGGTACAAAGTAAACGGAGACATAAGTAATCCATACGAAAACGAAGATTGCTTATTGCATGGTATATAAAATGTAAATCATCAATATAATTCTGGATTGACGGAAGAAAATTTTATACGGATGTAATCGAGTTTCTGATTGAAGAGTACACGGTGGAACAAAAAGATGATAATAAGAAATACCTGATGCATGCAAACACGTGTATATTTAAATTGAGTAGAGTTAAATTTATGAACGCGGCGACACATTTTCAGAAGAACAATTTCACGTAGATCCCATGGGAGACGTGTAATCTTAGCAAAGATGATAGAAGCGAGAGCCCCGCTTTGGTCGTTCAAAGAGACACGAAGTAAAACAAGAATGTTACTTTTAATCATGTAATGTTGTTGATGTGTTACTGAATCATATATTTCTTCATCGATTAACAATTTATTTAGAGAAGAATGAGATACATATTGGAGTGGCAAATGAAATAGGTATCAATTAAATAATCATAGGTTATAAAATAAGTAAGTAAGTAAGGTTGAAATATAAATGTAAAATATCCAGTGGTTTTGCGAAACTTTAACTAGAAAAAAATTGGTAAAAAATATATAGAAATGACAACCCACACTAGATTAAAGGTCTGATTTTTTAATTCCAAATTTAAAGTTGAAATTTAAAGGGCAAAGTGATGATTTTATTACTTGGAGGTCGTCGATAGGAAAAGAATGGGTCAATCGGATTGATGGACTGAGATTCCAACCCGAATCTTTCGCAAGTCTGTCCAGTGTTCTAATAATTGAGTTCTCTAAGCCACCGATCAATTCCTTTTTGTTACCTTTGATATTAAAGAATTGATCCTTCTGAGGTCATTCCGGGCGATGTTCAAAATTTAATGTTAAAAAGATTACATGGAACGAGTTGCAGATAACAAGTTATGTCATCTTCTCCTATAATTAATTGGGAGATCACAAAAAATGATGGCGGGACGTATAAGTGACAAATACTTCAACGAGAACCGTAAATTTGAAGTGCGCGAGTTTTATATGTCAAATAGAGTTTGCGAGTGGTGATATTTTTTCGTGACGCGAAAGGGGAGAGATCGTGGCATGGAAACGCACATAAACGTGACAAGGTATAGATTCAAATTTAACCAGAAAGGACAAAAAATACTTCCCCTGGGGCAAACTACGTTTTGCATAACGAGAATCGAACGTTCCTTGTTTACCTATATCTGTTTCAAAACATACGCCTGGTCGAACCAAATATTTTTAGTATCTGATATTTATGCATATTCACTAGCACCTTACATAATAATTTACACCTTTTATTGAAAAGACCTTTTCGTTATTTAATATTTCATTCTGGGACGTTTCAAATTCGCGGTTAATTCGCTTCCCAGATTTAGATTTAGAATGAAATTGACAGATTTTATGCTAGAAATCCTTTTATAGAAATTATTAAATGGTTATATTTTAAAGTTTGTCGATGAAGACGAATCTTGAATGAAAGAGCGAAGGATGAGAGGGAAAAAGAACAGAAAGAAAGGGAAGGATGGAGAAAATGATGACGTATAATGTCTGCTTGACGTAAAATTTTTATATCCTACCACAGCACTACTTAACTCTAAATGTTGTTTTATTATAATTCATTAAAGACCTCTACCACAGCTTTTACCATAAATATTCTTACTTCGCTTGAACTCTTTATAAATTTCTAACCATATATTTCCATAATTCTTAAAATTAAAATAATATCATAGAAAACGTTATATTAGAAAAATTCGAAAGGATTACTGCAGCGGAGTAAGCGATATTTGCTATTCGATTTTCCAGAAGGAACCCGACAGAACCGAGCGCACTTTTACCTGCTCTTGTGTAAATGGGAGAGGGAAGATTTATAGAAATCCGTCGTTAGAGTTAACTTATTTATCGGACAAGGAATGCAATAAAAATCGTGACAGAGATACCACCATATTAGAGAATAAATTCGAATTTCACAGATTTAACGGTTTACAGAACCTCACACGGAAAAGCTTCCACTTTCCAAATAAGATAAATAAGATTAGAAAGACACGAAACGGAAAGTTGGTAACGAAATGGACCGTGAGCACCAATAGCACCGGAGACCATTGGATAACTCGGTCCCTGGATCGAAAACTAAGATCAAAATATCGTCTTTTCGTCGAGAGAAGAATAGAGCTCGAATCCCATGGTATTTGATTGTTCACGGGAGGACTGACCTGGGGCGGAAGAAGTGGTATATTTCAGAGGCGGGCGTTGTGTCAGCTCGATTGCACCGTCGATTTTTGGCGTGAGATGGAAAATTGAAAAACCCCTGGCCCGCGTCGAACCATGCCATCCATTCAACCAATCGACTTTCAATCCTCTCTTCTTATCTTACGGATAAGAGAAGGAAAGAAGAAAAGAAGAGAAGAGAGCAACGCTTTTGTGAAGCGTCTTCTCCCTTCTCTCGAAACAAATTGAATTTTGCTAGAGTCCAAGAGAATGAGGAAAAATGGAAAAAGGGTTGCGGAGAGCGTGTGCTAGAGTGAAATAGAGTCACGATTTATTTTTACCTCGGACGCAGTACCGGAAGGTACTGTTTTTTACTCGATGTAGAAGGTCTCGGGTATCGCTGAGAGCTTTCCAAGTACAGGAAAGAAACCAGAGGGAAAGGGAAAGGAAGACAGATCCTCGAAGAGATAGAAAGGAAAACTAGAGGCGCCGTGACTCCGGAAGAAAGTTCAAAGTGCACCTCCTCGTCTTATCCTCGAGAAGCGTTACGCCGCTTTACCGCATCTAGGCTGTGCCCGTTGTTTTGTACGGAGCTTCTAAAAGTTACGTATGACGAGAGGTTGCCCCTTTGAGCTCGTCAAGCTTCGTGCTCGTGAAAATTACAAGCTGCATCGTAACGAGTACGATCTTCAAATACGACCATGAAACTACCTTTGATGTACGGGAACGTATGTACCGATGAATGCGCTATCTTTCTTTTCGAATTGGCGTCTCACTTTGGATTCTGCAAATCGGGACGACGTAGTTTCGTGTATTGTTCAGAATGTTTTAATTATGTTCTTCAAAGAGACGCGTGTTTCTTTCGTTCAGTTATCGATCATTGGTTTTTTAAATGTATTTTGTTTCTTAAGTTACATTTAATTTTAGTTAGTATAGATTTTTATTTGACGTAGAATGGATCGAATTCTATTATCCTGTCAAGAAGTAAGAAAGAAAAAAGTAATTGGTTCTAATCATAATCGAGTTAGGGTCAAGCATTGTGAACAAGATTTCACAATTATCTGATTATGAGAAGATCTTGAGAGAGCTCTAACGAAGTACAAAATGATCAAATGCTTGCCGACCTGTAATTTTGTTACTTCCAGAGACTCGTTTGCGGTAGTTGAAGAGCTCTTCGACAAGAACGAGCTTTTTAAGTAATAAGTGACTTAATATATTTTGTCGATGTTGATTGTTTGTAATTTTTTATTATACACGAGGAAAGTGGAATTTTCAATGCTAAAAGGGAGCATTAATTATTTCGAACATCCAATTATCATTTTGCCAGCTCAGTTTACTATTTTATCATTCGTTAATGTTAATTTAATTCAACGTAATAATGTAATATACGGAGATATGTTATATTAGCAATATCGAAATTAAATTTGCTTTTGTTGATATTCGATTAAATCTTGGTAATTAATGCTTATTTTACCAAAGGATGGTATGAAGCTTAACGCGTCGAATCTCATCACGTTATTGTATTTGTATTTGTTTTTAACGCTAGAGCTTTACAGAACCGTGCCCACCTCGAACGGAATACCGAAGAATCTTAATGAACTTGTGACGCGTTAATCGCGCGAATTGAAATTTACGACTGCAAACACGGTGGGTGATTAATCGCGAGTATTATCAGAGACGGTTCACTGTGAAATATAACGTAACACGACGTAGGCTTTACATTATGCTAACTGGAGCTTTACCTTCTAAAATATTCCCTGTATTATCCATATCGGAATATCTGTATCGTGAATCGTTTGTTTTATACGTATTTCGAATCATATTCTACAGATTATTTGTTATGTTATCCTCTGCCTATGGTATTCCCAAATAAACCTAAAACCTAGAAAACCTAAATAAAAACCTAAAAATACCGGATGGCGAACAAACTTATTACATAACCTAATATCTATCAATTTTTCAATTTTTCTACAGTTTTCGTTACAAAGCAAAATTCCTCTAATTTTTTACTATATCATAGTTCATTTTTTTTTCTTAGAAAATTGATTAAACTTTTGCGATTTTCAAAGACCTTATTGGATCTTTCGAATGAGCTTCAAAGAAAGAAACGTAATCGAAGATTGAATCGGAGGCAAAAAGAACGCTTTAAGCGAAACTGGATGACAATAAAATCACGGAGAAAGTTAGAAATTAAATCTCCGACTGAGTTCACGTAGTTGCACATTTTTATGTATATTTGAATGTATGAAGTAAAGCGGTCATAAAGTTTTGGTTATTAATCTTTAGGATTCTTATTTTTCGTATCTCTACCTAAAATAGGCAGATCCTCTTCTACAGTTCACGTATACGGAAATAACCAAAAACGTTGGAAACAGGCAGCATAATGTGCTCCTAGTTTAAAGCGGAACATGTAAATCAAGTGGAGCTTTCGTGCGGCGAGGACGATGTCCGTTGTAACGAATTTAATTTAATAAGTTTCTTCGGTCATGAAGTAAACGTGTAAATAAGTCGTGCGAGAATAGCTGGTTATTTGAATTATGTATAAACCTTCTGCTTCCTCTTTTGTTTCCGTGTTACTGTATGCGCTCTGAAAGAGATGTGACTTAATATTTTATAATTAAAACACATGCAGAGAATAATTTATCATTATATTCAAAGTTTGAAGTTCGTTGAATATTGAAGTAACCTGCAAAACCTTTAATCTCCGCGTTTTTCCGTTCAATTTTCTGCAGTGTAGCCACCCTGATTCGTTTTGTAAGAGAAGAAAATCAAGAACACTTTAGAAAATACATCCGACTTGCGACAGCGGAAGAAAATATAAAACGAGGAAAAGCATTACTCTCGCTTGTGTTAGAATGAGTATTTCACGGGCCGTTATGTTCGTTTACCGTTTTCATCTCGTAAATTATTTCTTGGCATCGATCGCTCTAATGGTCACGCTACACTGAAACCTATTAATTTGCAAATTAGATGCAAAATGAATTATTGATCGAGATTCCGTAACTACGCTGGAAAGGAGATCGCCGTTGATGCGTTTCGCCCGCAACTTGTTAATTTGGTATGTGTAAAACATGGATTTTCGAAAATCGCCGAGTTTATTATTACCGATGAATCATATATTACGAAACTATAAGTTAATAATTGCTTCAAGAGAAAATCTGTTCCATGTTGGTATTGGATCATTCGATGAAGAGAACATTATGGTTCTCGTTTCAAGATGAAGACAGAAGACAAAATTTTAAAATTCATGTTATTTTAAGATATAACCGTCCTTGGTATTGATAACTATTCGTTAATCGTGGCTAATTTGTTTTAAAATATCTATCAGATATACGTATATCTCGTAATCTTCATTTATGCAAATGTTATGCATATAGTATTTTCACAACAATGTATCTCTTTCAGAAAATGTATTTGAAACAGAATGTAGGTTATATATCTCATAGTCAGTGCAAAAATTGCATTCGATTAGTTTGTCTGGCAAAATCCACATAATGTCCTGATATGTCATCGATGTATGAATTAATTATTAATACACGGTGGAACATATAAATTTATAATGAGCGAGAAACAGATACTAGCGTTATTTGTTTCGTTACTAATTATTAGCGTGTTCTGGTATTACAAACTTTTCTACCGCGATAGAATGTATTTTGAGAAGTGGCTATTTTTAAAAATAATACTTGCTTGAAAATTCATAATACGCGATGAAACCTAGTAAAAGATAATAGTCTAGCGGAACGTGTAAAACAGAACGAATATACCATAAAAAGGCATAATATTAAAAACGTAACTGCCGGAGTGGCTCTTTCATCCATTACTTTCCTTCCTTAAATCGCTATAGATCTGATGTTACTCTTCAAATCACCTCGTTTTTCCACAACTTTTCTTCTTTTCAAAACCTCTGAAACACCTGGCCTGTTCGATGCCTAGCAACATACGTTATTCTTTCCTCGCGCGATTCATCTTTCTTTTACATGCGAGATTCCACGGTATACATCGAGCTTATAGACTTTCTTAGTATTTAATAGTAATAATAAAAATAAGCAGGAATTTCCCCGAAGGCATTTGAAAATGTCCATTTAGGAATGTTTGACTCTCGGAGCTATCGATAAATTTGCATTTCAGAGCATCGAGATTGCAGGGAGACGATAGAGGCGGGGACACCGTAGAACCATTGAGACAGTTAGAGCATTAACAGGGCGGCATATAATCATACTCAGCCTAAAACCATCCTATAACGGTTTAACGATCCTATCCTGCCACAATCTTTTTCTCGATTACGCGTTCGCATACATTTGCATAGTTACGCTTTGAAATATCGAAATCGCCTTTCACCAAAACTGACGTTTCCGTTGGACGCAACACGTAGACAAGGGCCACGTGACACATCGATTTACGAAACAAGCGATTTACCTTTATCCGACTCTGCCCTTACAAGGGATTATGCTTTCGATATCGATAGTTCATCGATGGCTGCGTTAGAATATCAAGAAACGTAGAATGGAACAAGATCGTGTAATAAGTTCGTCGACATTTCTTTAAAAGAGAGTGAAAGATTTTTATTTCTATATTATAAGATCTATTTTAACACAGATGTATACACTGTTTTGTCCTATTATCCTTATTGTTATTAATTATTCAGTAAATAAATGTTTAAAGTTGGAAAGATTGCACGGATTGTCGTGCGTTGAAACAGTATTGATGTTTTCGAGGTTGCATCGATAATGGTGCGGTTAGTAGCTCTTAGTTAATTCTACTTAGCAAGTAGAGTAGTTTAATGGTTAGTTGTTTGGAAGCATATCATGCGAGCTAAGTCAATGTTCACTTTAATATTCCGCGATATTGCGCTGTTAATAAATGCACAGCGTCAAAATTTGAATTAGATATAAACAACAAGAATTTTTATTTAATTAAAATAACTACAAAAAATGCTCACACACGATAAACCACAAAATATTCAAAATTCAAGATAGTGCTTGGTTAACTGTCCTTCGAATTTCCCATTTTACGCTTTAGTTTTTGTCTTTTCAAAACGCTTCGATCTTCTATTATACATGAAACTTGCACAGCACAGTCTTTATAAAATTAAATAGACATTCTCAGGACGAGTTTAGGCACAATTTATACTTTCAACTAAGAAAGCCTTGCAATCGTTGTTCGTTTAATTTATGTTATGGTTCACCTATGAGGTTTCACGACGTTAGGTGAGCACATAACGTATGGATTCGAGCGGCATTAAAATGGCAAATGAAACGCAGAAATATGCAAGAGGGTGAGAACAGATCGAAATAGCATGTTATAATCGCGGGAGGAGAACGGGTTGCGACTGCAAAGGATTAAAGCAGAGAAAATATTGGCGAGCAGCGCACCAGTTCAACACTCGAGATGTTGCATCGAGAGTCGAGAAAATTATAAATAAACGAACGCTCGTACGGTCGCGGCAGGGGAGGCCTTGGAAGTATAAAAACGGATAAATCAATGTGCAAAAATTGTTCCACGGCGATTTGAAAAGCCATGGCCATGAGATCGTTTGGGTTCAAGATCAATCTCACTTTCGATATTGGTCGCGATCGTTGCACAAATCGACGTCGCGATGCCAGTTTCCGCTGCTTTTACGATCAATGCACTAAACGCATCTGCGAGATGATTTGCAAACGAGCTCGTAAAATTTATCGTCTTCCTACTTTTTTGTGACTGCGCTCGTTTTCCGATCGTATAAATTATAATTTTGCAGCTTTTCCGAATTATTATTACCCTCTTGCGATTGCACCATGTGAGTGATAGGGAAATACACGTGTGTCGCACGCGCATTATCCTGCAACACGTGCAACTTCGAGTTGATCTTGATTTGAACCGATCTGTTGATTTGGAAAATTGTAGCGATTTGAGAATAGTCGATTTTATATATTTACTATTTAGAGTGAAGTTTATTATGTAGTCGTAGGAACCTGTTTGTATTTCTCTCTTTATTGACACGTGTTCTACCCTCTTTCAATTAAAGCGCAATGAAATTGATATTATTGATAATGTTTGAACATTTTCATTTATTTGTAATATGGTTTATTATTCCGTGAAAATTCTTCAAAATAGATAGCAGTGAGAATTAATAATAGATAATTGTGCGGTGATGTGGAGTAGAAGATATTTCACCGTATTTCGAAATGAATTCATCACCTTTAATTATTATTTCACGTTACTGTCAACGCTTTACTGCAGTGGCGCGTGTTTTAATAGCGTATCTGCTTTCGTGTTCGCAATTTAACCGCATTTCCTCTAAAAAGGAGAACCGTGTAACGTTCTTTGGTCTTGTTTTACGTAATTCGACGATATTTTCATCAAGACCGAAAAACATTTGTCCTTCCGAAGGAAAACTTTGTTCTTTCGTATTTTACATGTAGTTGGTTTGCTGGATGAGCGAGACGTCTAAAAAAATTACACATTAATAAAAAAAAGAACATTTCATATATTACAACCTAACGATTTAGTAATTTTCTATTTCAAAATTTCTACTTTAAACCAAATTTCAGGAGAATTTAATTCTCTTATTTGTCACTCTTTCAACAAATAGACGGTATCCTTTTTCATTTATGTCCTCGCCAGAAACATAAAATATTTGGGAACAGCAATGCATTAGACAAAAAATGTGAAAAGTTGCTCTATATAAGAGGGTCGATGTTTCTTACCCTTTCTCACGAGATATTTCGACATCTCCTCGCGGAATTCTGCTATTTGCTGTCAATCAGAATCACTCAAGTGTCAGATGAGTACACTTTGATCCTGACAGGAATACCTTTTCATGGTATTTCGTACGTCTATTATCGACATTTTCACAACGATTCTCCCTCGGAAAAGAACGTCTTTCTGATCGTGAAGAAACGTTTTCAGAGAGAGTCTCAAGCACGCTTCTTCGCATTCCTTCTGACGAATGACCTTATTACCGGGCCTTAATAAGCCCTGTCAGCGAGGTCACGTTCACGTGCACACAGGGCCGAGATTTAAGATGTGAACCTTGGAATTTATGTGCAAACGATGCGGTCTGGTGTTGAATTATTGGCGCGTTGCCTTCGACAGCTTTTGAGAGGCCGAGAAATATGCACGGACTCCAAGAAATCGTGGAATCGCCAGTTTCGATAGGTCCCCAGGTTAGATTAGGAAGCAAAGATAAAGATAATGCAGTGAACAAATAAAAGGCTAAGATGTTGATGAAACTGTAGACTACGAGGATAGATGGAAAAATTACAAGAATTACCGCTAGGGGTTGCTTTATTTCTTACTGTCATTGCCATTCCGGAAACTTTCCAGTCTGCCTTCGTATTTCATCTCTTCAACGATTTTACTCAAGACTCTGTCGTTTCTTATTCGTACCGTACTGTTAAAGATCTCACGCATAATATAAATACTTGCCACGTGCCATCAAATTCCCACATAACACTATATATACATCTCAGTTTACTCTTGCATTTTTCGAATTCTTCCTCACTTATTCACATAAATTTTCATTCCGACATTATTTAGCGGTTGACACAAATCTCCTCGCAGTTTCTTAATATTTTTTCGCTGTGCTCACAAAAGGTATAAATTTTCATAAACATCTACAGTCCACTGAGAAGTATCATTGAGAAAACAATATTTGCGAAATTTATTGGGCATATTTAAATGAGATCGTATATGCAACTGTATTTAATCGATTTTTTTCAAAATATCAGCGTATAAATAAAGCTTGTACTACTGGTAAGAATGGAATAACATTCTTCAGAACGGCGAATCTTGAGTAAATAAATGTCGATTCCGTGCAGCATCGTTTTAGGAAAGAGTTTCGAAACGAACGAAAGGGGACAAACAACGCAATTGAAAGGATTTCGCGATATTAGATATTTCGTGAGCTTCGATGGTTTCGCTAGAATTTTATTTATCCTCTAGGGGAATGACAGCACTTTAAAGGACAAAATATCAAACGAGTACGAGAGCCGCTCAATAACGAAACACAACGAGCATAAACTACGGACTTTTCTGCGCTTTCTAGAAAACGCTCATCTTTAGAAATATGTAGTTTTTTCACTTTTTTACGTTCCCTTTTTTTCGATTATGCAGCATAATGAGGATTTGTTTGTGTATATCGTTCGCACGCGTGGCGGAGTTCTCTGGTCCGTTTCTTCAAATATTTTCAAGTTCAAAGGAAAACCTTGGCAGCGAAACCGAATCGTAGATTTAAATTAAAGCGTACCGCGACAAGAATGTACTCGCGTTAAGATTCTGAATGACGTGTAATTATTTTATCACGAGCTGCTTCATTTTATTCCTCCTTAAATAAAATATCTAATGACTCATCAGAAATGTAATGAAATGTATATCTTGTTTAACGTGAACATTTCTACAGTATATTTCATTTCATATTATTATATTATACATTATGTTATTTTATATCATATCTCTGACTTTATACTGGAAAAATTTAATCTAGTTCGTCACGAAATTCGTGCTTATAGACGCAATCGGGTCCATATAAAACGTTTAAATTCTGGAACATAATGCAACATATGATTACGAAACATGCAATTTCACTGAGAAAATTTGTTTTCTCTCGTAGAAATTTATTAAATGATCACCGACTACTTCACTGAGATTCGAGTAGAAGTTTGAAATTTCAATCTTTATTGGGTAATCGGAATCTCGCCAGATTAAAACATCGTAAAACAGGTGATCTGATAAAAAAAAAAGAAAAAAATAGTTAGAGGTCACGCGCATATGTAGGTCGACATTCGAAAGAAAAAGCGCGGCTATTTGTTTGCGTCTTGTTGCAAGTTGAACAGATTCTTTAGAAATAACTCTTAACGAACGCGCTAGTTAAGAATTCCCAAGGTTTGTGTAACGCGAGGTTTGTACGAAAATGGTATGGAAGTTAATTTGAACCGACAACGGTTGAAGGAACTACATTCCAAAAAGTTGCACGAATGCAATTTCTCTTTGCTAAACTTCTCTAAGCGTGAGATCATTCAAACGTTAGACTTCATCGGGGTCTATTAACCGCTACGGAATTTCCGCTTCGCTCTTAAGAAGCGACCTCTTAATGTGTCTTAAACGACTAGTATACCTTTGTTCGCAAAGATGCGACGTGATGAAGTGGTCCGCCTAGCTTCCTAAGTGCTTCATCTTTGAATGTGAGAGCTATTTCTGAGTAATGACAAATGGATAATGATTCTTTCAAAAATCATGGAAGCTCCTCGAAGCCATGTGACAATCATGGTTCTCTCTGCTCTATTATATATGTAATATATATTGCTCTAGTTACTAAATAATCGAATCGTGTTCAGTAAAAAAATTATACTTTCATTCAAAAATTTGCATGGAAAATATTATTGACTTATGACTTTCAATCATCGAGTGATATGAACTGCTGCCATATTAACACTTTACTGACCGCTAGCGGTTCAACAGCATACGCACGTCCGACCGGCAGCTCAGGCGCAGATTCTCCCTGGCGCCGGCTCTGTTTTGGTTTAGACTCTCCAATACCGTTCTTTTTGTTCATCGCGAACGGTACGTTTCTTAAATTGGTATAAAACTGTGGGGGCTTGCAAAGCAACGCAATTGACGCAACCGAGCAAGTACCTTAGTACCTCAGTACTAAATAACAAATTGCTGCTGAAATAACGAGGAAGATTATCGGTGACAAAAAGCCGATTAATAGGCTATTGGCAGATAAACGTCGGCGACAAAAAACCGATTAATCGGTTATCGGTCGGTAAAGTGTTAAAAATATTCTGTGCTCCAACTATGGGAAAATAACTGTGGAAAAGTGTAAAATAAATTTGTTTGTCGGGAAAATTAATACATCCGCGCAGAAAACCAGTAATATATTTTCTGGTTAACAAACTGTACAGGTTTATATCAATTTGTAGCTGAGTTGTTTAGAGCGGAATACCATTCTGGCTGTTAAATAAACGAATTATGTCCCGTAAGAAGATTATACCTTCATTGGGAGGTTAGGTCGAGGTTTGGGCGATGTTTGGGCGGTAATTACTGACTTCGGACGCCTCACTCATTAAATAATATATATTTGAACTAGATTTGTCGTTTAAAATTCACGTGTGTGCTCTCTTTCAAACGGATATTATCAACTTGTTTTCCCAGAATCATACCGAATATGAACATTGATACGGCAATTAATAGTTTCAATTAAATAGATTTCCTAGTATTACACAGATTCAGATAGATATTATATCATAAGAGGTAGACACAGATAAAATTAGAGACAAAGTCGAAATAAGGTTAATATTGAAGGATCTGGAGACTGTTCGACCAGCCACTGACGCTCAAAATCCTAATTCTAAAGTTGCTGTCAATCAATGAAAGTTATTTACTTCGTGATGGACTGTTTCCAACTTGTCTATATCCGCCCGGCTCGTACAACAATACATGACATTTGCGGTCTTCCATTCTGAAAACGCGAGAAAAGTTTTCAAGTTTATCGGGCACAGCATTCTTTCACTCGCTTAATTACGAAACGAAGTTTGTTTTATTGAAACAAAGTTCATCAACGACTTTGACGCGATCCAGAGAAAATTCGAATATCCAGGTTACTAAAGTAACAAACTCGATTTACTCTGACGGAGAGTAATAGGTTTATAAGAGTAATTAAATTGAGTCCCATTGTCTGATATTGCAGATTTGATCAATGTCGGATAAGATTTATTGAGAAGAATCTTGTCGACTAGTCGCTTGGAAGAAATGTATCGCGCAACTTATCTGTTTCCATTTAGAGATCATGCCCTCTGGTTATCGCGAATCTTATGCGGCTGGTTTATTTCTGGACTTAGCTCTGCATGTCTGAGGAAATTCCAATATACTTTGACAGAGCGCAACAGCTTGCTGAATACCTAACTGTGGTAAATAAACTGGACGATGTGTGTTAGTATCTGAAACTTCAGTGAAAGCAGAGCGTAGTCACTTGTAGTTACAATAGTTCTCGTGGTACAACGTGCTCTTAAATTATAGCGTTAAATAGCGATACCAATTGGCACATTGATTGTCACGATGATATCGCTGCATCGAATTCTATGTTAAAGCAGACAGCACGCGCGATGATTCTAGAATTCTAACAAAGCGAGGATAACAAAGAGAAAAAAAGATAGAAATGGAATATAAACACCAAAGCAATATAAACACCAAAAAGGAATTTTATCAAAAGAAAATACAATACAAAGACCAATGGAAAAAATGACAACTATAAAAAAAATGGCCCAAGGGCATCACGAGAAAATGTATGATAAAGCACAAGGAAGAAAGAAAAATACAAAGCATAAAGAAGAGTGAAGTGAAGTGTAGCTTCTATAAATGAAAATATGATAGATAGAAAATCCCAGATCCTAGAAAATCTTGTAACGGGTGGAAAATTGTTGATGTGAAAAATTGACATGATATACAATACGTGAACAACGAGCACCTGCGCTTACATATGTAACATTGGAATCGATGCGTTCACTATCTCGCAAAATTTCTATTTCTGTCTGGCCACTGAATACTATTTATAGAGCTTCATTTCAAACGACTCAAATTTCGACGACTGTGTTTGAAATAAGCGTTCCAACAACGCGAGATTTCCAAAACTTTCGAGTAGATAGAGCGAACGAGAAACGCCCGACAGCCCAAACACATTTAAATGATAAACGTGTCGACGATTAGGAAACACCAAACTATTCACTCGGTCGAATCATTGGTATTCAAATTATGTGGAATTTCCTCGAACGCAGATCCTTTATGTTACAAACCGCTTTACATTCGCTCTTTGGGTAAAGCTTATTATTACTGAGATGACTGGCAGGTCCTATAGAATTGTGTAGAAACACGCAGACGAAACGCACGTTTAACGTCAAAATCTAGACGTGTCGTAGCTTGTAAACTAGCTACCTACCTCAGACTCTTAAAATATTTAAGCCAATGGTAGATAAAACGAAGAATCGTGGTAACGACCAAGCTTACAAACCCCGATATCGGCGACACAGCCACGCTTCCGACCTGTTTACGTGTGGTGGCAATAATCGATATATTTCCTTTGGACTTTTTGCTGTTACCTCCTCGTTCGTTAGCCTCATTCGGAATGAACGCGATAGCTGCGCGAATCGTAAAAAATAGATTTGCAGAATTTTGATTGCTTGTGAAGCTAACATTTTCGATTTTTTAACACGGTTGATTTATGAAAGATTAGTTTGTTTAAACAAATGTTTCTAGTCAGATACAACAAGTCTAGATACATCGATCGAATTTTGTGCATCTGATTTGTTAAAAAAAAGTTAAAATCGATATCGTATGATCGTATATTCATATTTATACGAATCATAATATTATCTATATTAAGTCTATCTTTTGTATGATTTTCGAGATTGCAAATGTATATAAATTTTGTGTATTCTTTATCTCTACTTAATAAGCATAATAATCTTCTATTTTTTTTTCTTTTAGTATGTGCCAATATTCAATCAATACATAAAACATAATATACATACATAAAAAGCTACTACACCTAACGTACTTACGATAATATTTCAAATTTAAGAGACGTATGTTTAGAGACTTTTATGACGGACTATGGTTGTCTCGGAATTCCTAAATTTATTTACGACCTCTAAAAATAATATCAAAGTAATATGTCTACAAATGTTAAATTCGTGTTTTACTTTGACCATATAATTTCCCACGACGTTTCACGAGACGAAGTTCATGTCTTCAAAATTTACGTTTCACAGTGACGATCGATTTTTGCCAACGACTGTGGTATTCAACCGTGAGTTCTTTGCTTGCCAAATCGCCGAACCATTCGTCGTTATATCCGAGGAGCTGTTGCTCTTTCGACGTTCGGTCCCTCGTCCAAGTTTGGGTCGCAGATAAATTCGACGAATATCGTTCAGTCGATATTTATGGTGCACTTGTCGGATTCCGTTTGGGTCGCGTGAGAAATATGCATTCAAGTTCGAAAATACATCATGCTAAGCGTAGAACGTATCATAAACGTAAAATTTTACGTGCAATAAGGCCCTCGTTTATAGTTTCAGAATTGATCGGACCAAAATCGACGGGGTTGTCGAACACGAACTTTCTATCGAGTATGAACTTACAGCCCCGAATAAATATTGTTTGACTTATTTTTATGAATTTGTCAGACACATAGCAAGGAACTTTGAAAGTGAAGTTTCGCCGTTGCTTCGTTCCAGAGATAGAATAGCGAAGTTGCTTTCGGAAGCAACTTGTACCTTTGCGAGATAAATTATCTTTGAAATATGAAAATTCTCATCAGTCTTTGAAGTTGTAGTTTCATGACAAATTTAATATTTCATCTAGGAAAAGTAACTATTTTATCTCATACCAAAACTGATGTAGCCATAGGTACTATTATATATTGTATATGGTAAGCATGTGAATCGATAGGTCGGAATCGAGAGTAGCAATTTGTTTTTAAAACAGCAAGTAGCAGGTAGATTTGAGTAGCAAGTAGATTTTATTTCATAAAAATTATTAAAAAAACAAAACTACCCAAGTTTATGTACGTTACATTGTAATTGTAATACTTCAGGTTTTTCAGCTTTCCGGATATGTTTTAAGCTTCGATTACAAATTTTCAATGTCTGATAGGAAATTCATCGGATCGCTAGTTGCTAATAAAACAGCAGTGTTATTTTGTAATTCAACCAGGTTTTCTATCGAGTCTCGAGCACGTACTAAACTTTTCCCCGATGCATGCTTTAAAGCAGTTATTTCACGCACACACCCTTCAGTAACCAAGATGAGAATCGTGTTTACAGAATTACACGGAAACTATGGAATAAGGGAGAGGATAAACGCGTTAAAGCTGCGTCGACAACGACGCGGACACAGACGCGGCTCGTCTGTTCGCGTTGTTTAACGTGCGACGAGGAAAACTCGATTTCTCTCCCCTGTTGTATCGTTCTTGCCCGATGTCGCGAAATTATATCGATGCAAACGGCTGCGCCACGATGTAAAGCGAGCCGAGACGGTTCTCCGACGACAAGTTAAATTGAAAATGAAATTAATGCGACGGATCGAGGCTGGATAGAATTGTTGAAAATAATGTAGTCCAGGTAGTTACTAGGACGAATAACCACGGAAATTCTCGTCACAAACTTGAGATTTCCTGATTTCAGAACGATTTAAGTCGTATCTGAGAATCAAATTCCCGTAATGGGAACAGGAAGATTGCCAGGAAGCTTTTAAAGTCGAACCAGATGATTAGTGGATCCGTTTGTTTCCTCAATTCGATCACGAATCGATTTTCAATTATCGCGTATTTCATAACTTCTTGGTTTTTAAATAATATTATCTTGTGTAATGGGATTCGAATTCCCTTTTCCCGATATATAATTTGTACTTAACTCTCCGCCGACAATATAGTTTTTCACTGAGGCAGTGGACATTATATCTCTAGTCTGATTTCTTATTCAGATTAAAAAAATGTGAAAAAATTCTGAGGTATTAGTCGTAGTCCCTAATTCATTATACAAGTCATACTTTGGCCCAATTTTTTAAACTTTTTTGCAATAAAAATAAAAATTTGACGAAAAGTTATGGAAAAATGGGGATTTGCCAGAAGAAACAGAATTTTGTAACAAAAATATATTGAAAAATGTTGTCCTAACGTTTTATCCATGAGACTATCTTTCAAAAAAATATAAAGAAATTTGTCAGTCTTTATGTGGTTTATTTATTATTAAAAAATATGAGACACACGCCGAGGAAGAAAGGCTCCGTATCTCATACTTACTAATGTATAAGAAACGTAAGTGTCATACGGGACATTGAAGCGGTCGCCATGAGATTACTATATGTACGAAAATAAAAAATGTTACGGATATAAGAAAATTCGCTTACTTCCTGAAAGACTGACGTAGACGACAATATGGGTCGCTGAATGCACAGTGCTCATTTTACCCTCGTGCTATTCAAAACTAAATTGAACGAAGTAAACAGTATTTGGGCCGTTGAAGCGTTGTAAGTGCTATTTTTGCAGGTAAAGGCTTTTTAGGTGCTGGAACCAGAATCTGTCACCTTCGTTTCGGAGAAATTAAACAATGAAAATTTTGTCTGGAACTCGACGACCCATATTGCCGGCGGAGGGTTAAATGTATAAATAAATGTATGATATACTACATAGGTATATGCAGAATGCGCTTATATGAAATTCAGTTTAATGCTGATGCGATTCTAGAATATTTATATTTCAATCTTGCTCCCGTTTTAGAAAACGAAAACAATTTTTAATGTTTTCTATGAAATATGTTATAACAAGATATTATGAAAGAAATTTTAACATCGTTTCCTTGTGAATATATTTTTTCCTGATTAACAAACAAACCTAAAACCATTTTTAATGTTTTCTATGAAATATGTCATAACAAGGTATCGTAGAAGAAATTTTAACATGGTTATATTTGTCCCTGATTAACGAAATGATGATTGATAATACGTTGAGAAAATTAGCCTGAATCGAACATTTTATCTAGTTACGTGGATCGCTCTAACGACCTTGAAGTTAGGTTTATGAGCGACTCGTAGAAGGAGGAGCAGCAGCAGAACGTGACTTCGTTATATGAAGAACCAATGAACCGTATCGACAGTGTTGCATAGGAAAAACGAGAGCAAATTGGTGATCTGTGCGTTGATCTAGCCACCCCTACTATTATTCATCGAAACAGGTCGGATGTAAAATCCGTGCTGATCGCCTCCGCAAAAATTCTATTCGAGATGCAGAGTTTAATCCTTGAAAAGTCAAGCGACAAAAAATAAAGGAGCGAGGAAAGCTATCTTTTCGTTTGAAAACTCTAAGCTCGAAAGTACACTAAAATTGTATTTTTTCTCTGTTAATTTTCCTGTACAAAATTTTCGTTAAAGAAAAATCAACATACAAATAGGACACAGCTGCATTATATTCGGTCGCCTGGAAAGTTTGTTCCGATTTTTAAGGAATTTGGTTGACACGAAAGATCTTATTGAAAAGTTTTTCGTCGAAAAACCTGAGAGGTTCTGGAAGAATGGAATATTGAAGTTGCGTGAAAAACGGAGAAAGATTGTGGAACAAAATGGCACCTATATAATTCCATAAATGCGTATCGAATCAAAATGTATATCAGAACGAACTTTCCGGGCGACTCAATATTTATAAATCACGGAATTTGCTTAGCTGCTTTTTTACACGTAAGTTTGCAATCGATCTCTGACACAATCGTTAAGCGCGTACTTGGTTACCTGTTCATTAGCAAACCGATAAACGAGGCATATCGATTACAAGCAGCGTAAAAATCCGTGTAACGCGATCAACCATCGTGATGGCGGCTTCGTACATGTTATTATCGTGCCTTGTATTCCTAGCTGATGTCGTGTCAATTCGAATTGTTCGACTCATGACATTCGTATCGTTCCACGTTCCCGACGCTAATTGTGTTCTGCTGGACTCAACGTTATATCCCTTTATCCCTTCTCGCATGGTAATCCAGGCTTTCTAATGTTATTGATACTCATTCTTCTTTCGTTTCGTTTGCCTTGTCCAATCTTACAAATTCTGCATATTTGGTCTCGAAATTTTTTCGTTCTTCCAACATTCGAGCGTTGCTTGTTTTTGATAAGATGTATCTTGAAATGTATTATTGCTGTCTTTTAATAGATAATTTTTATTCGTACTCTGTTGATATCATAAAAAAAAGCAACAAAAAAATAGCAAGCGCTGTTACTAATGACAAATTCATCATTGATTTGTACACTTTGGTAAAATTCGAATGTTTTTACCACGATTCTAGTTATGAACGGTCTTTTGTTACTACACAATAGTATACCTTCGTACCACCACTTATACATAGCTATTTTTTCTTTTGCTATTTTCACATGTTTTTTTAGAGTTTACATTTACTCCGCTCCCTGACATTTTCCTTTTTTTCTGCTACTTTCCACCCTGTCTATGTTCGAACCGGATCTCAGCCACCCTTCGATACTCCAAAACTTTTCTCTCGCCATTTTTCCGACATTTTCGTCCTCTCCTCGAGCTTGTGTATTCGTCGCTATTTGTCTTCCTCTCAGCTTCTGACTCGCTGTCCATCCATCGATGCCCCTTCTCCCTTCGTCTTTGTGTTTTCCCGTCTCTCATCCGACCTGAGCTTTACCACCTCTAACCCCATTTGTTATCAGCCCTCGTTAATCTCGGCTCCTCTTAGCAACGTCAATCCTGCGGCGCGTAGCTTCGGAATGTCGATAGATTTATCGCGACATCGATTGCACGGAATCGTGTGGAACTTGTCGTTGTTGCGTGCTTTATTAAGCCTCTTCGAAGAAAATTCGTGTCGCGATACCTTGTTCGTCGATATTCCAACGGAATTTTGAGCGGTCGTTCGCGCTAACAAAGCGCGACGTCGTTTCGCTCAGTAACCCTTCTTCGTATCTATTCATCTTCTATCGAGAGACCACATTCGAGATAAGACGATTTAAAGCCGATGCTCGTGAGTTAAATCACGTTTACGAAGGAAATGGAACAGATTTGGGAAAAATTTGAAGCTGTAAATTCAATGATTGAGAAATTTTCTGTCATCGTGGAAATAAATGATGGCACACAGCATAAAGTCTAGACTTACGGAACATTATCGTTTGTCTCCCGTTTAAGTGGAATATGAGGGACAATATTTGCGAACCATTTGTAGATATACACTCCGATTCGTAAGTATTAGGGCGCTTGTTAGTTTTATACGTAACTCAACAATTAATACAAATTTTCAAAGAAACAATTAGTAAAATGGAATTGTATATTTTGATAGTTGGTGAAAATGAAAAATTTGCAATCGAAAATAAAAATATGGTATCGAATTAATTACTTAAAACAGCCGACAACGCGCAGTTTTGTAAAATTAAGAACGACACGAAAACGTATAAATTCGCTAGGGGTAAAATTTTGCATTGAACCCGGTCACTCGGCTTTGCATAACGAAATGAGCACACAATGAATTCTTTATTGAATCGTTATCTGTCTTTATGTCATTTTAGGATGACCATTTCGATGGACGATACCATGAATATTTTACCCACCGAATCGTATTTTAGGAACATCAATTTTACGGATTAATCATGTAAATTAGTGTCAACCATGGCATGCAGGAAAAGAAAAGCGCAAACGAACATTTCGTTTTCCTGTTGTTTCAAGCGAAACAAAATTACTCTATAAATCACAATTACCGACTTACTTGTGTATGTGAACAAACAATTCCGCTGCTGCGAGGCGGTGTTCCTGTTATTCATCGTCGTAACGCAAATTACGATAACTGATGTTAATTATGAAAGCCAATTTTGCCATTATCGCGTGTCGATGTTTCTTCGTGATAAGTCTCTTTGTTATCTAGTATATACTCTCTTTCATCGGCTACTTTTGCTTTCACAAATTATTTCGGACTACTAAATATAATTTGACCTTTCCACACAAACACAACTTTTTTAAATTTTTTACGGCGTTTAATTTATACGGCAGGAAAGAGACAACGAAGTTTTTTTATTAGCCTGACATTGGCTTATCCTTGTACTAAGTGTAATGTAATTTAATCATTCTTAACTCATTATACCTTAATCAATTGTTTAACAAGTACGACAAACATATTGACTTGTCTTCGATAAAATTAGCTCTAAATTGCAGCGAGTTGTGACTGTTTTACAAAATCATTTAATAAGATAGAGTATATTAACACTTAGTAGAAAGATCATTTTCCTCACATGCTAATAGAAATTCGGAAAATCATATTTCCATATAATGGACAATAAGATTGACACAAGATGGTCATCAAAGCCCTTTACAAAGCCGGAAAACCAGCTGTCCGGAGCGTTCGACGAGAATGGTCACTAGAATAGTTCTCCAAATTCGAATCTGTGCCTTCGAGATCCGGCGTCGTGTGTTTGCCTCGTCACTGCAAACATTCCACCGTGTAAATCGTCAAACTCTTTTCTTTTCCTTCTTCTTCTCTTCTCTTTTCCTCTCGCCTCTTTTATCATTCATTACGCGTCGTCGCGCCCGTATCTTTCAACAACGAAAAAAAAAAAGGATAAAAAGGGAAGCAAAAAAAAGGAATGAAGAGCGTCGGTGGCCGAAAGAATTACCGTTCATTCTATCGATTGACTCTTTTATCTGGTTTATCGCGCATTACCGGCGCGTCCTTGCGCGATATTATGCGAACAAAGCGATTACCGAGTCGGCTTGTACTTATGTGGAGCCATGCTCGACGTAATTGTCTGCCACTAGAAATAGGAAAGTGAAGTTGTTCGTGCTTTCACGCGTTTTCGTCGCAAGATGAAACATGCATCAGGCAAATTATCCGCCAGTGAAACACATGGAACGAATGGCCACATGTCAACGTTTTCATTTCTTCGTTGTTGATGGATTGTGACGGATGATGATCTTCATCTCGACGTCAAGTTCTTGAGAGTGGATTATGGTATGACGGTTCGCTGTTGATTCGAAAGGGATGTTTGAAAAAAAAGGAAATGGAATGAAGTCATTAAATAGTTTTGTATGGAAAAATAGAGTTAGAATGATCATCGTAGAAAGTATGTTAAATCAGAGTTACTCGCAGCGCATATAATACATAGAGATTGTTTTGTAGTATATAATTATGGTCGAACGTGTCAGTGTTGGTTGATCTGTTCAATGATGGATAAAAGGTGTGGTAGTAAATAAGTTTTGAGAAGACAATTGCTAACGCGCTATATTTCCACCTGTTCAGTTTAATTGCTCATTTAGTAGATATAATAAGACAGATATTTTTAATACATGATGTTAAACTTTGGGAAGTTAGTTTTTAGAGCTACTTAACACGATGGTTTATCTTTGCTATTTACTGTCTAATTAGTTTGTATTTATCAGACGATTAATCTAATATAGTATAATTTTACTTGAAAGTAGTTGCATCTTTCTATTTCGACTTATTTATTAACACTAACCTTACCAAATCCGATCAAATTATATTTCAATGTTTCATTTAAAATTGTACATTCATTACTATTTCTTTTGCTCATCTAACTTTATGTAAATTCTTATATTATCCGATTAATCAATTTCTTAATTTTTGTTAATATAAAAATTATATTTTAATATCCTAGTAAGGTTAGTGTTAACATACGTATCTTTTCTTTCAATAAAATGTTAATATTCGCCTAGCATTCTGTAACACAAAATTTACGACGAAACTTTCAGCTTTATACTTTCGACCTTTGCAGTATCCAATCTTTGATTCCTTTTATACAATTTTTCACAAACATTCTTCATGTTTCAATATAAGTCACTTTATAAAATAAACCACTTTTCATTCCAGAACTTGGGTCTCAGTTACACCATCACATCAATTGTTGGCCAAATTTTAATGAAGATAGTATCATCCAACGTATGCGCGTTTAACATGAAGGCTGTTCTATCGGTACTAATATGGCACGTGGTCTAATTAGCGAAAGTGGTTTCATTAAAGAAACGACTTCAGGCGGCTCTTGTTTTTGTTTCTTTCAATTACATCTCGTTCCATGGTTCGTTCTATTTATTCCAATTTGTAATTCGTCCATTTTACTCGTAAACGAGATCATCGTAGATTTTCCACGGTCAGTTCAATCAAAAAGTCACGTTCCCGATCGAATGATTTGCAACGTGATTCGTGAAACATCACTGAACTACATGATTTAGCCCAAATACGGACGAGCGACCTTTTCCCGTGTGGTATCGTTGCGATCATATGTCTCTCTTTGTTTTCACATGTGTCAGATTTCCAATTTCTACACCGAAAGAGTTTGAAAGGGATATATCAATTAACGCAACCAAATTATTCGAGAGACACGTAGAAACAAATGAAAGGAAATTTTATTCGAGATTATACGAATATTATAGAATGTATAAGCTGTTTCGTTTATCTTGGATTCCTTAACTTTAAATTTGTATGTTTCAACCTCGATTTCATTTCAATGAACTATAGGCTTATAATGTTTTAAGAAAATCTTGATACAATATGTTTTACGAAATTAAAGTTAAAGTATCTTTTATACCAATCGTTTTAAGGCTCAAGTATCCCACTACTATTTTATTAACGAAAGCACGTTTGAACAAGTCTTCGATAGCTTATACTTGAATTTACGAGGGGTATGGATATTTTTTCTTTTTTTTTTTTTTAAATAACAGTAAGGCATCGTCGCATGATGAAGATATTGGACACAATAAAATTAGCTCGAAGGCGAAGAACAATTTTAGCATGAAACGAGCATACGCTGATCTACGATTAATTTTCTAATTTTAATTATTTCCGCGCAAAAATGATTTTCCTGGAATTTTGAAGTTCCTCTTACGAATATTTTTTAGAAGATAGTTTTGTTGGCTGTTCCGTAGCAGATACAATGAAAACTAGTTTAAAGAGAAAAGTAACAAGCTATACACTTCTCCACCCTTCTACCGGTCGATTACATAAATTAATACACTGATCAGTTGACGCTGTTTTTACCTTCGACGTTTTATGCGAGTTGGAGTTGTCACCAATCGATACTTATGCAACAATGCCACGGTTCGACTTTTGAACTTCGTGACTTTGAGATTTACAATAGAACAGACTCTCCTCTGCTTATAATAATCAAACCCAGTTCCTCGGTTTTAATTTCAGACACTAGCGCTTACCTGAACATGCTTTGCGTAAGAAAAGAAAAGATAGTATTTATACTTCAATCGAATTCACATTTTTATAAACATAATTCAAGAAATGGAACATGGATAGAGATTCCTTACATTTATCCTTATAGTATCCTCAAGCCAACAATTTCCTTTGCATATTTTGTACATTTTTCCTTTTAATTTCTTTAAAATGTATAAACTTCAACAGTCTAATAATATTACATTAACTAATATTAATAGAATAAATTTTTAATTTCCAAGCACAAAATAGAATAGATAATCCAACCACGATTTTAGGATAATCCCAATTCCCCGCTAGAAAAACCGACATATTCAGCTGGCGGTAATTTCGCGTAAAATCTGGCCAGATCTGTGGAGGAAGCTTTATCTTCCGGATGAATTTACGAGAAAATGTCGACTGGTTTAAAATTTCGTCGCCGGACGTCCGGCATTGTTCGCGACTCTCGCCGCTGGTTAACTCGTCATTGAACGTTTCGCGCAATTTGCCTCGCTGATAGTCGAGACCCGGCACATTTCACATCGCCGAGTTTGTAAGCTCCGCTTCCGCATTCACGACGTAAGAAGCGTAGGCGTGATGCCGTGAGTTTGGTGATTTCAACGCGACATTTGTTTCCGTCTTGCGTCGTTTGCCATTTTGGCCAGCGGATGTTTTGCAATTCAGTTTTGTTCACGTTTGACTCTTTCTGTTTTGCTCTGACCATATCTTTTGCTTGATTTCACCGTCTAAGTTTAGTAGACGGGTATTTGCCTTAAGCATAGCGTCTGTCTAGGTGCTACGACAAATCCAGAAGACTCTTTAACCTCTTACATTAATAATCGATTCTAGTTTTTAATCTCAATAAATTCATCCTTAAGGAGGGTCAGTGGAAAAAATTGGTGAAAGAAAGCGATTGATATTAATAGCAAAAATTAGTGAAAATTTTTGGGTTAAATGTAGGACTGCCTTTAGGTATAGAATATACAATTTAGTCTGAGCAAGACTAGAGAACGGTTGACAGGTAGATATTGTGGTATATCAGTGTCAAAAACAGAAGTTAGAAACTCTGGGTCTTTAGTCTGTTGGTCGAGGTCTGAAGTTCGACGAAATTTTACCTATTTGTCCTCTTTATTGAATAGATTTAATCGTTGATCTAAATTACGTAATGTAGGCAAATTGTTATGAGTAGAATTATGAAAATTTATGCATCGAAGAAGAATTTTCCTCCGTATGTTTTCGGCATCCTATGAAATCGATTAACTAGTGGAAAAAGTACTCGATCAACGTCGAACCACGTATAATTGGGTCAACCGAGGCAATGATTCTGAATTATTTATTCCGTTCAGAAAGTATAAGTCTCTTAGATGACGCGAAGCACTCGAGAAATTGCTTCATTGTCGATTAATCATAGATCGACGATCGATCGATGTTTATATAAACGAAAACGCGGACTATACAAATAAAAAAAAAACTCAGTAGAAGTTATGCCAATTGATCACTGCAGTCGAAATATCTTGACTCGGCTTGCGGAATTCCACGACGTTCGAGGGCACGTTTTTCTATTCAACTTGTCGATCGTTTGTCTGTTTGCGAACTCAGGGAAAGCTGATTTACGACCGTTGAGATATTCATGCAAGTACCTGGTATCGTATGACATTGGGAATCAATAAAATACGTAGTTCACTGAGATACGGCATTGTTTAAAACTGGACTAATACCTGCAGATTTATAATTGGAATTATCGTTAACTTTGGTATAGGTATCTATTTGGACTATACAAATATAAAATATCGAAGAATTCAGAATAAGTGATTCAGATGTTAGTTATGTATTTCTTTATCGTCGAGGTTTTTTTTGCAGTTTACAGGGTCGGAAATTTGATTTGCTTTGAGTCTATTTATTTCATTTAGCTTTTAGATTAAATTGATACAAAACTAATCTACATATTTTTCCCCCTTTTCTTTTTTTTTTTTATTTTTTTGTGAAGTGAATTTCTTTAGTGAAATAATTTTTATTTCATCAGAATAAAAAAAAAAGAATTAGCAGTATTGGGATTTTATGATCAAATTTTGACGCGCACACTACAATTGGATTTGACTATTAAGCAGCCATAAATCAATATCACGAACAAGCTGCCGCTCAAGATACCGCGAAATACAAACGACAGGCTTGACGCACTGTCATTTCTATCTGTTGCCCTATTCAATAACCGGTAAAAGATAATTCACTATTGACAAATCCGACATAAACAAATCGTTTATTCAGAAGTTTCGAATGAAACAGTCCAATCATCAGGTATTAGCTCTTTCGAGCTTATATTGAACGCAAAAGGAAGATAGACGCCAATGACGTGCAACATTGTTAACCTTCGTGGTCGATAAAAATGAAATCTAAAAAGTGATTAGCAAACATCGTTGGGTAAACCATATGTTCACCGATTACGTTACACACATTTCTATCATTCCTACGACCTTATTTATTTTTTACTAAATATATTAAATACTTTCTAATTTCTATATGCACATACATTTCTTACATGTTGTACATTTTCAGATTGATTTTAAATTTTATCAATATTACAATTATTAGAGTTCCAATGAACTTCCGAAATGTTTTATATAACACACATAACATGTACATAAAAATCAAGTAAAACTGCTTTTATATGGCCGCTCTTATAAGAAAGAGTATATTTTATTGTTTCGACTAATTATTCAGAACGTTAATATTTGCCAGAAAGTTCGGAATTATAGCCATAGTGTTGTCCCTTTCTCTTCCATCTTTCCATTACATTTATCTTCCATTTTTGTTCTCCATTCTTCTTTCTTCGTTTGCATAATTTATAAAAAAGGAGATTTCCTCGGCTTATCGTCGAAAGGGTAGGGAAGTTCGTTCGCTCTTGAGACGAGAGAACAAAATTATAGCGCCGAAGCGTTTAGAATCGATATCAGATCACGTGTTTGCTTCCGAGAAGAGATCAATTGGACCCAATTAAAAAAGAAGCTTCGATTAGCGATGTGCACTCGTCAGAGAACGACTTCCTCGGTTGACCTACATGAAGCGTCGTCCGATTAAAGTAGGGAATCACTTTTGCCGCAGCAGTTGAGGGAAACGTCGCTTATTAGCGCGGTAAGAGGCCCAAGAGAGAAGAGAGGGAAGATGGGAAAGAGAGAAAGCTGTTACATCTTTTGCCAGATTAACGCACCCAATATTGTCGAACGAACTTTCCCCAAAAGTACAGTTTGCGCAGTTAACTGAGGTGATTTCGATGTTTTGCTCTCGTAATGACGGTTTTCAACGAGACACGCGGATTTCCCTGTTTATCAGACAGTTCCAGCTCCCCTTTAAACGTCGCTTTTGTCTTCCACCATCGGTTTCACTTTGTCTCTATGGTCGGTCACTCCCTGTTTTCGCGTTTGTGTCAGAGCTGTTTAAGCTTCTTTCGTCTCGCGAGGTGTCCGTTTGAAGGCCGAACAACTTGATTCGATGGCTTCCCCTTTGCATCGACGAGGGTTACGCTCTGATATACATATTTCCCTTTCGTCCCAGTTCCCTTTTAGATTCTTTACTTTGATTCACGATTGTTTCTGCCTTTCATTTTGCTTACTTTTGTTACACGCTCGTAGGTTTTTAATTCAACGTGACTGTTCCGACCTGGATTCTTTTACATTTTCTCGCTATAAATTACTCGCGTGGGATACTTATGCTTCGAACGCAACGTACAACAAGGACTTGGATAAGTTCGTGGAAATTTACGAATGAAAGAAATCTTGAGCGAATATCCGGTGAAATTGTGCTTCTTGGGAGTTGATGCATCGAGGAATTACATTCCTGGGTAGATTTTCCTTCCTACGAGTTCCGCATCGTGTTTCTTAATATAATCACATCCTACTTTATGCACTTTATGCACCTTTCCTACGCGCACGTTCCTATGATAAGTTCGTAGTTTGTGTACGTTAAGTTATCTTAGAAAATTAGAGCAGTCAACCCTATCATTCCGATATAACTAATTAATGCATTAGTAAAATCGTTAAATTATAATTAAATAGCTTTTTCCAGTCACCATAAAAATTTTGTACGGTTGTAGAGAATTTGAATAATTTTCATACAGGTAAATTTGTATGACAAATTTTACGTAGATAATTTTTGATATAGGAAACTTCCTATAGAAAGATACAATTATTCCGTTACAGATATCCCATGCCGCCAATTATCGATACCTGGCTCGTGAGTTTTGTATTTAAGGGAAATTTCAACTTGTAGATTCGTACGATTAGAAATGGAAAACAGTTTTTCCACGAATACTTCCAATGACGTATTTCTATTAATATACGAAATACTGAATGTGGGTGTTGCAAATAGACTAGGATTATGTAAATTCTGTAATATTTCTTCCCTAATTTCGTAAATTGTTCTTGGCATCATAGGAAAATTCCTGCAACAGATGGTATTCGGAAAATACGATCGTGATCGAAGCGTATTTTGCGAATTATATATTGGAATCGCGTGTATAGAAAGTAGATTGACCGAGGCTCAAGTTATTTATTCTCGAACAAATTATACATCTATATGTATATATGTACTATTACCTCGTCACGAAGTTGCACGTACTGGTTTTATCGACTTTCTGTTCACTTTGTTGCTAGATAGAAACGTCTAGTGTCCATTGTCGATGTTTTGTCCCTTCAAATGATTACTGCAATATAAAAAGGTGCAGTACGATATGAGCTTTTGATGAAATTATATGTTGTTGAGTAAGTATCATTAGGATTCTCTTGTACAATAATTTAGGTATTAAGAGCGTTAGTGAATCGAGTTACGAGTTACAGGTTACTGACTTTTCATAATTTTACAATTTTCCACTAGGTAAGATAATCAGTTGACTTGTCAGTTGTATAATTTACTTCATCTTAATTTTCAAATCTAGTCATGCTTGGTATAGTTGTGAAAAATATATTGAAATTTTGAATACAATTCCTATTCGAATAATAGGATTTTTCACGTTATTTGCAAATGAGATTATAGAATGTTACAGTGTGTTTTCTCTCGAGCAATTACTTCGATGGAAGTTGGGTATTTTTAAAACATGATTTATGATATTAGATTGAATAGCGATTTGAATATTTCAACAACGGTAAATAATTGATCGACGTTCGATAGGTAATTTGTGTAATACATTCTTAATAATAGCGGTGATTGATGATACACATGCATTGTATGTTTAAATATTAGCCGAATCATATTTTTCTACATTTTCTACAAATTTCCTCTAAAAATTCACGATGAAGTATCAATATGTAACATTTCATATTTAAACAATTGAAAAGCTTTGCAAGCATTGAAAGAATATTTATTCTTGTTTCAATATTATTTGAAGAACTTGGCAGTAAAAGGTCAGAAGTTATTCGATACAGAAACTCTCTCCATATATTATAGTTTCATTAAAATAGGAACAGAACGATAGCATAAATCAATGAAGCGCTTCATAAAAAATCAATTGTTTTTCCAAATCCTTCAATTTAAAAAACTGGAACGTACAATTCTCTATGTGTATGAATAAACTCGCCCCTCGATTTTTAAAAATAGTTCTTCGTAAATGCTATGCACTGTTTGATAACATTCAAATATCATTTCTATGTTCAATAAATTTCCAAAAAAGTACGTTAATCTCCCGAGCTTGCCCTTACTGATTTCCTATTTTAGTGATAAGCTGCGTCATTAAAACAAAGCTTTAAAGAAAGAAGATTTAAACAGTCAAAATTGATATACTCACCAAACTATGTAATTATCAAATTAGAATGAAAAGCTTTAGAGTTAGACGCATCCAATTTCTTTCCAACCAAATCCACGATATCTTCCATAATGTATTGTATCTTCTTCTTTAATTATTCTCTGGTTACCGGAATTGGATACCGACGTTCTTAATTCGTAGTTTCGTGACGCGATATGTGAAACATTCAGGGGCAGGATGGATTGCCGTGAACCGAGCCGTGTGGTTTTCCTTTTCAATGACCTCGTGTTCTCTTCTTACCTCGATCCGTGTTATAAAAAATTTCGTTGCCCCGTACCGGCCCGGGCAAACGAGAATATAAATATTTCAGTCGACCTGGTGAAATTCCACGGTTGCAAGGCCCGCCGGTCGCCGTGAAAATGCGCTTCCGGCTGGCTTCTTAACGCGAATTTTCCTTGCGTTGGCTTAGCAAACCAACATCGGTCGCGACGCCTCAAAGCCTCGTGCCTCGTGTACAAAACACGTGTAAGGGAAACCGCGAGGTGGCAGAAAGAGACATGGAAATCGTAAAGGGTGGTTCGTTTCTTCTTATTCTCGCCACACGAAACGCCTTTGTTCATGCTCGCCGCCCCACGAAGGAGATTCTGTTGGAGTTAGGAATAAAAGTTCCTTGTCAATTCGTTATGCTAGTCGTTTCGTGGGAACTTTCTATGCAGTTTTCCGTTCCTTTCTACCCTCTTTCCTTTTTGACGCAGTTCTACTACGGTAGTGTTTGTCCTTCTACTATACTGGAAGGGCAGCAAACAAACGAGGGTTGCTTACAATTATTTTCACGGTTCTACAGTTTCGCTCTGGCAAGTTTCTTGAGGGTAACGCGTGTTTTGATCGGCTAACGAGTGTTATTTTGTTTTAGAAATGCGACAGTGATTAAATCGTTACTCCTTTTACGAGTATAATTAGCTCAACTCGCTGTAGAGACGTTACTAGAACGATTTTTTATCTAGATTGATTTTTTATGCAAATCATTCCGCGCGACTTGTACCGCGGCTTTTGCTCTGTTGTGGAATAAACGGTATGCGAAGTCAGACACATCGAATCACGCGTTTTTTTATTTTCACTGTGTGCACCGTGTCATAGATAAAGAGTGTGAGTGAGAGAGAAAGAGAGAGAGAGAGAGAGAGAGAGAGAGAGAGAGAGAGAGAGATGAAGGCTTGCGAACTGTTCCTGGTAGCGTTCTATTTTCTCCGCTGCTTCGACGAATCTATTGGAAAATGTATTTTCAGAAACCTTTGCGTGAATGATTTTGAATCAAGGTGCGATGAAAGGTTTAGTGGCTTTTATTATATTGTACAATAAATAGGGACGATCAAACTAACGCGAATAGAATAATATTTTATATGAGTAATCGAATGTCTCTATGAAAACGCATTATTTTGAGATACTCTCTCTGAAATTTTCTGTATGGCTACAATGATTCATTTCTACCTTTCGGTTTTGCAATTGTGACATTGAAATGGTATACGTATACACTGTGAATGTCTCTGTAAATTCATATTTTACTGAGCACAGTTAAAAAGGTAGTAGATATCTAAGTTTGTCTTATTTTTTAAATATTACGATAAGTATCTACTTCGTTTTTAACGTTTTCCATATTTTTGCATTTAAATTCCCCATAAATATATGAACATCTGTCTGATAATGTAAATTTCAAAGATTGGAACGTTATGTACAATAAACAGAGAACGTATTATGTATGTTTGTTAATTTTGATACTTATATTTACTTTATGTTACATTTATGCTGTAGTCGTAATTTTATTACGATTATTATAATTTTATCGTCCGTAATTTTAATGCCAAGAGCATTCAATTTTAGAGTAACTGCATTTCCATCCTACATTTTAAGATTCCATTGAAACGCATGCAGATTTCTCGTATAAATCACGTTCCAATTTTGAGAACTATCAATCGCAATGAGCGAACATCGATCCGCTAGGCGAAACACGTAAGTTACCAATTGAATTCGCATGCTTCGATGGCTGTTCCTTTCAATGGCTGGGATCTCCATGAAATTTTCAACTAGGTAATTTTCATCGATTTATCGATACATAACCGTCTAGTGTGTATTCTGGTGAAATTAATCGTTCAACGAATATTCTATGCCGCTTCCTTTGTTGACTATCGGACCACCTGCTTGCTACAATAAATTCTTCTCGCGAAAATTTATTGTACTAATGCTATTGAGAAAATGGCACAGTGCATCGATCATAGTAGGTTCTTTAGCGAATGATTAATTTATTTCATGTTTTATTCAAACATGAACTAAAGCGGAAATTACGTTATTGGCGTTAACGTGGAAAATTTTAATAAATATTGAGAGGAGCGAACTTAATTTAACGTTTTTGATAGTAACGAGACAGTATGTTTCGAGATAACTCATATTATGTCCATACTGTGTATTTTCATAGCTCTAGATTTCTCATAAATGCATAAACATCTACATACAATCTAATAATCGTGATTTTATTTCAATAAAGACTGTCCAATTTTAGTAAAGAATTATGTGTGAGAATAATAATCTTTAAACTCATTCTTTCAGTTCGTGATGTTCGTCATGTTATTTATATTACTTTAAGTTTTAGCAGGCAATATAAATAACATGGCGAGTATCACGAAATAAAAAAAATGGGTCAGTAAATTGTATCGCGTTATCCACGCAAAACAGTTTGGTCTAGTTTTTCCTGACTGATGGTCGATCGCCACATTAAATTGTGGACATTCGTTTAGTGGGATAAGAAAAATTTCGTAATGAAAACTTTGAATTAACTTGCCGTCAGCTCGAAGCGTTTCGTCAAAGGGAACTAGATAGCTGGTTCTCATTTTTCCCTGTGAAATTATGACGATACGAAACGGTGTCCATCGAAGCTCGCGTGTTATCGTCAAAAGTAAAAGGTCTCTGCTACGGGAAAGAATTATAATTACATAGTGGATCGTGGTTACTTTGACGTTCGTACGAGCATCGAAGGACTCGAGTTCGGAAAGTTTAATTTACCCGACGTATTCTTTGAATCTTGCAATATTCGACAAAGTTCTGAATATCTTGTATTTCCATAAGTAAATTAACTAGTTCGTTCATTGTTAAAATCAAGAAATTTTTACAAAAACAATTATGAAGCCATTTGAACGATCATGAAGAAATAGCAAGAAATTATCAAGAGAAATAATCCATTACTCAGTAAAATAATCTATTATTTAATGAAATTATAATCTTCCATTACATTACTTATTCGTCCTATTGAACAACGTAATATTTCATTATTTCTCATCGTTAGACTTTTTAATGCAAATTTATATCTTTGAGAATATAATAATAATAAAAAAAAAAAAAAGAAAATAGAATCTCTAGGAAATTGTTTTACCTACCACATATCACAGAAAGCATTATATTCTGAATATTTTATATATTTTTCTATGAACATTCTGTGTAATTTTACATCTTCAAAAATTTCTTACAAATGCATAAAAATCCGTAGTCTACTTATTTCGATAACCAATCATCCGCAAAATGATAGAACTCGTAATTACTTCCAATCATTATCAACAATCGCCCAGATATCCATTTCGGGGTTGATAGTAATTATTAGTCGGTGTCATTTTTCGCTTTTACTCCATCGACTCGCGTTTGACCATTCTGAATCGCATTTTAAACACCGATCATCGTTCCCTTTCGTTCCTCGTCCACCCTTGGAGAAGCTTTTTCCCGATTGACCGGCAAACAGAACGGTAGAGGGAGTGGTTTGATTGGATTTAGTTCTTGGCGATTGAACCGACTTGCATTAATCCCGTAGAATTCAATCCGACAAACCGGAGCAACTTCTTGAAAAGACTTATTGCTCGGTCCATTCGAAAGGCGATTCTTCTATTTATTCGCAGACAGATCAAATACGCGCTCGTGTACACGTGCGAAGTGGCTTGGCGTGACACGGAATGCTCGACCTCTGTTAACGTAAAAAGGCGATTTGGATAAACGGTTTCAACAAAGAGGAGGCATTTCAGCGGCTCGTGATCTGATCTAACGTTTCGCTCTCCGCCGACTTTATACTCCGTGCGTTTCTCTGTAGTTTTATCGATGTTCTTTGTAAGGAATAACCGTGGAACTGGATAAGCAAAGTATGTTTGCTTGTAGATAAACGAGAGATTGCGCTATTACCTAGCTGGGAACATGGAATTACTCCACAAAAATGAGATTAATCTTTGAGATTGTATGGTTGAATGTAGCGTTAATTCTACTTATAAGTTGAATTAGAAGGTACATTCTATTTCATGGGAAAATTGATCGAAGATCTGAACTATAAGGAATAATTATAAAAATTGGTTATTATATATAAGAAGAGAAAAGTTTACTTTATTTTCGGTCTAAGAGAAAGGTCTATTTAGCAAAGTGATTTGTATAAAAGAAACTCAGATAATTTATTCACGACCTGGGTTGATATATATTTTTCCCTGACATTAATTCGACGACGAAGGTATAGCGAATAAATCAGCCTGTAGACATTTAAAGCAATCATAGATTTGAATTGTCGCCGTAAAAAATAAAAAAGAAACGCGACTACAGGCCTGCATTAAACGTTTGGCATTATTCCATGGTCCTCTTGTAGCTTTCACGCCTTTCCATCTTCAATAATAATGCCCGAGGCACGATTCGACGCTTTCTTTGAATCGAAGCTCTTCCTCGTTCAAAGACGATTCTCACCTCGTTCTGTTCGTAACACAAATGTTCACACAAATGTTTTCTTCAGTGTAGCAGAAGAATAGAGATGTCAACGATCGAAGAAAAGGGAAGCAAAGATAACCTATTTAATGGACGCCCAGGTAACGGAACTTTGGCGTCACTTTGGATCGCTATATAGGGTGTTCCCTAGTAACCATGGTATAATCGACAAAGTGCTGTTTTCTACGTGAAAACATACAAAGAGAAAATAAAATAAAACTTTTTCATGCTGCGCTTCGTTTCCGATAAAATTGAATTTAATTTACGATTTGCTCAGAAAGGAAATACCATACGAAAAAATGTTATTTTATATTTTCGATTTTTTTTTTTCATTGTCAATTATACCGTAACTGCTGGGGCACCCTGTATATCTGTTCACCAGCTGTTCGATACGTTTGAAAGAGCAACGGATGGATAGCTGGTTCGAAATCGTTAATTTGAGTACGATTGGATGGTGGCACGTTTTTTACCGTAAAAACGATCGTCTGGAAATGGTAACGGCGAAACGGAGCACGATGTTATGTATGTAAATGTATCTTTTACAGACAGGAAACTTGTTTTTCGCTTAATGGACACGTTCAAAAAGAGATACGAATTCAAGTAAAAAGCGAAATTATTAATCTTTTAACAATCACAGAGCTTCAAACTGCGAGATAGTTGCACCTTTCTTCCACTTTACCGTTCTGTGTAATCTTTCTCCTGTTGAGCAGCATCCCACCGTTCTTAAATTATATATCGAGAGGTGATTGTTTTATTGTGTTGGGAAAAGAAGAAGAGGAAATTACGTGTTTCAGAGGATATCGTGACTTTATCTGAAATTATTGTGGTTCTGTGGTTATCGAATAACGTAAGATTGCATTACCATGTTTCTTCGTTATTGGTGAAGATGCGGGGAAAATCTATTCCAAAGGTGGAAACATATGGTAACCTTTCTTTATTTTTACATTTGAGTAATATTCCGCTATTCTTGAATTTTAATCGCAAACGATAGTTTTATCATGTCAAAGGAAAAAGGAAAAAAGATGACGTGACATTTCTCCATATTAAGTGACGAATCTATCCCGAAAGTGGAAAGAGGACGTGAGAATTCTAGCCACGTGGAAGGGAAATGCAATTGTAAGTTCGGTTAAAACGTTTATACGTAAGTTAGCATGTTTCCGAGCTGGGATGGAAACTTTCCAGAAAATTTCATCGTGATGTTGAATATCAATTCTAAATTCAAGGTGGTCGACGAAAAGGCGACCGGAAGCTGGAATCGCTTGGACGATGAAGCTATATGCTACACTGCATCGGCGTGACAGGTAAACCGCTAAAATGCTACGAAGAAGGAAAACTTTGTCGACGTTCAAACTGTGAAACGATCGTCAATTTCCTCGCTCGTGAGCCAAACGAACGACTTGTAACCAAATAAACTTCAAACGGAAGTCACATATTTTACCTCGTCAAAAACTTATGCTACACTTTTTATCGTTCTTAACTTAAACTTCTATATTTCTTTTTTCTTATCAACCTTTTGATAAAAATTACGCTGGGACATACATAACTTGACTGCGAACTTTTATATCCAAACTTCGCTCTCGTTTTAGGAAATAAGAACACTTTTAACGTTGTAAGAAAGTTTTAGCATAAAGCCGAGATAAAAATCACGTACATATGAACGGGCTTTTAAAAAAAGTAGGTAGTGAATAAGCGTTTTTGTTAAATGAGGCTGCATTTATTCGGAGAAAGAATGGTATAAATATTTTTCCATAATAATAGTGATAACTAATGTCCCTTTTGGTATTTGTAACATTTTATAAATTTGTCAATTTCATTATACAGTATATTAATTCACATTCGATTCTCAAGAATCAAACAACTTACTTCCGTCAGTTCCTATTTTTAATTTTATTATTTTTTTATTTTATTAAATCCACAAAGCATAAATTTTAATGTAACTTTAAAAACGTTTATATTTTTCATTCTTCTTCACTTTTCAATTTATGGCATTGATCAGTGTGGTTGCTGAACGATTCATATAGACTTTTCTTTACAACGTTATTTTCTTTACACACAGTTTTTTCAAATGGAATATTTCCACGCTTGTACTTTCCTTCCGAGTCCACCACACGTTCACGTTATACTGTCACACCTTTTTCCCAACTCAATCAATTTTTCAACGATGGAAAAACACGAATCGATTGGAAATAATCTAAAGAACGTAAATACACGAAACATAGACATAACGTAACATGAAACGTAAACATAAAAGAACGTAAACATAAAAAGATATACAAAATCCAATGCCCTTGCAAAAAAATTAATAATTTTGAAAAAAATTTCGCACAGGTATTATTTGAGCACAATATATCGAACAATAAATGCATCGGTCTATCTGAATCGAGACCTGGCTTCAATATGAAACGTTCGAAAGTTTTCCATGCAAGTTCGAAACATTTCTGCCGCCCTATTTATCACTTTAGGCTATGTAACAGGCATCCCACGCAATTCAAGGCACATAAAGCGAGGGTTGAAATTGTAAGTCACGTCGACGCTTCGATGTTCGAAGGATTATCTCGTTTTAATAGCACCCACGAGGATCACACCAACCTATATACATATGTGTACTCAATCGATATTTAAAATTGTCCGAAAAAGTTGAAAAATATGGTCGATCATGTGGAAAAAGAAATAGGAGGGAAATAAGAGGACTTTCACCCAAAAGGCTCGAGGGTGAAAACCTCGTGGGAAGAAATGTAAAGTAGCATACTGGCCAGGGACAGAGAATTCCGGCGACGAGATGTCGCAACAAGAATTAGAGTCCTGGACGCTTAAAACGTCCCTAGGCGATACCACGTTTCAACGTTGGAAACTCAACCATCGCAAACAAAGGACCAATAAAAAGTAAGGAAAAAAATAAAAGAAATAAAAATAGTGAAAGGAGGAAAGGAGACAAAAAAAGATGAGAGACAAAAATTGTAAACCCAGAAGACAGACAGAGAAGGAGGAGCTTGACCAATGGCTTGGTAATTCAGATTTCACCGAGCGACCTAGATTCACCCTCGAGACGTTCTTTGATCCATCCAAACCTCGATGAACGTCAACCATATCCTCTTGGGGTATATCGATGAGTCAACGAGATTTACCAGTGGTGCTAAACCGATGAGCGTCTTCGTGAAAAAATGTATGCAATCTCGGCTATACGAACAAGGTTATCGAGCTTTGACCAGCGGACCATCGTTGTTCGTTCAACACAGCTGAGTGCAAACTCGAAATTCGCTTGGTCCCAAGCGAAAGAGAAAATGCAGCGGATGATAAGTTTCGTTCAGAAGCGAACGCGCGTGGTCGTGCTTGAGGGGTCAAGCCATTAATAAAAATTACGCGGGTGAGATATTTGTCTCAAAGCGAATTTTCACGGTATTTATGGGCGAACAGTTCGTTTATGATACACGTCGGTTTTTCGTACAGATGCCACGAATTCGCCGTCAAACCTGCTGGACATTTTACGAGGGATGAAACCACCCCGACTCGTCCTACCCGATTTGACCTTTCGAGCGTCGATTTGCTCCAGAACGAACTCTCCCATCGAGAAGCTTGTTTTGCATATTCTAATTTTAAGATTGAGGAACTGGTTCCCAGGGATATTCTTGCTAAGGATGATGGAAGTTAAAAATGATATCGTATAACTTCATGGTAATTGGAAGTTTGCCATATATTGCTGTAATAATAGAAAATTATCCAATTCGTCGAAATAACAAATTTTAAACTGTTTGTTTTTGCAGATGATTTTGACAAATTTAATGTTGACTTTAATTAAAAGAGAATTATGATTCTATATATGGTGGGTGCTGGAAATTTCCGGTCAGAGCGTAATGCTATTTTAGTTTAAATTTTATGTATCAACAAAATTTTTAGTAAAAATTTGTACGATGTAGCATTTCATAAAAGTACATGTTACATTTGCGCGACAAATGTTTATTCTGAAAAAGCTGTTTAAAAACTTTCATTTAGGAAGAGTATTTTATCTCGGCGATGTAAAATTACACTTTAAGTGTTATCTCAATAAAGTGAAAAAGAGAAATATTAAAGAAAATAAGGACACAAGGTGGAACTTGACTTTCGTTTATCAGGAAAAGTCTTTCCTATCGTGTTAGTAGATTTGAAACGAGAGAAAACGATACCGGTGCAACGCGTATCGCACTCAGCCGCAGTTCCATTGGTAACAGCTACTCTTCTGCTGTGATACGTGTAGCGATTCAACGATGGTAATGCTATTACAGCGCATAAAAGCACCACGCAGCCGAGAGATTGTCTATTTTTATACGCAAGCCCAGGATCCGGATGATAAAACATTCTCAGAAATTTCATCCCTATCCCTATTTATAAGCCCAAGAGAAACGTTCAGGATCGTAAAATCAAATGTTCGCGAAAGCCTCCGCTAACCAATGGATATTGCATCGCGAACAGATACATGACGTAAACACTGTTACTTTATGGTGTCTTTCTACTTGATGAGTTGCCAGTGTAAGCGACTCTCAAGCTTAAACGATCCTTTAGAGAATTCGCTCCGCGTCCAATTGTAAATTATCGCTTTCAATTCCATTTTGAAGCATTTTGAAGCATCTTTAGAAGCATACGAATAATAGGTCTAACAGCGAGTCAAAATGTTAAAGAAAAGTGAAGTTGATCTTGAATGACGATTATAAAGCAAAGGAATTTGCATGCTTGTAGCGCTTATGGGATGGTAATTTCGGAGTCGAACCGCTTCTAAATCATCTTTCGTAGGATCCCAGGGTTTTCTCGTTTTGTTTGCGAACTCTACGCAACTGCATCTATTGGCACTTCGAATTTAATTGACCCTGCACCGCGCTGTTCAGAGTGAAACTTCGCCACTGAAAAAATTAGAATGCCTTTACCGCTATTAATAGGCGAGTCATTCCGATAAAATATTTTTTGAAAGCAACCGGTGTTTTAATAGCAACAAATATATTAATATGTAGCAAATCTATCTTCCGTTTTTAATTTCAGTGACTATAGACGATTCTTCGCATACATATAATCACATCTAATAATTACTATTTTTCGCAAAAATGCAAGAAGAAATTTTTTCCAAATTCCTTTAAAAAGAATGTTCATTTCTTCAATTTCATTACGTTACTTCTCTTGTTATTTGCGCTGAACGTGTAATTGCGACCACTTTTCGGATAAGCTGTGACGAAACGTTGTACATTATGACCGTGTACAAGGGAATCTTACACATTAATTAGTCAATAAACTTGATGTACAGATTGTATATATGCGTGCACGAGCATTAGCTACGCTCAGTTCGTGTAATTCCGCTTACCGATGTTTCTCCGTTCGACGAATCGTTTCACAATGAAAAATGACAAAGTTCAAGAACCACGATCATTTACGTAGTAGAATCAATAAACCAATTGGATCGTCAGCGACGATGCTCGATAAACTTTGAAAAATAACGAGATCAACGAGGTTGAACGCGAGCCAAAACGAACGAGAAAACACTTGATGAAACAATGTTGAGAAATTCGGAAGAATGAATGGACCGGTCGATGGAACACGGTCGTATAATGCCATTCGCGGTTTATAAATATTCGAAGAATGGAAACAATGGTTGAATGGCATCGTTGTTGTAGATGACTACAGCATTATCTGAAAAAAAAGAATAACGAAATAGTACTATACTCCATATTAATTTTTATTTTACTCTTGTCAGGATAAGAACCTTTGAATACGAAGAAAAATGAAGACAGAAAATTGATACTCGATATTATATTTTACAATTTCCAAAATTTATTCATAAGTCCTGTAAAGATGATTCATGAGAAAGATATAACGTTTTAGAAGAATAAATAAAAATATAAATAGAATGTATGTAAATACAAAAGAGAATGAAGCAGATTTGTATTTATCATTATTTTCCGGTTCCCAGAATTTATTCTTACGTTTTATAAAATTAACATCATACTAAAAAATACAGTAGCTTAAAAATAATAATACAATAAAAATATAAAAATAGAATGGAAATATACAAAAAGCGAAGGTAGATAGAAAATTTGTTCCTATTATTATTTCCCAGCTGTTAGAATTCATTTCTAAACTCTACAAAATTGCCTGGTAAGAAATACGATAGTTAAGATACTTTACGCTTAGTTCAGAAAGAATAAGGGTAATTTTGTCTCGTCACAAACGATTCCAACTTCCTCCACGAGGTTGCAAAGAAATGTATCCCAAAACTTAACACCTTTCGAATGTCTCGTTTGAACGTGAAGGATGGAGGTTTTTAGAGAAAATAGACAAGCAAGCCGAAGCGATAACTTGTTGGAAATTAACCAACGGCTTGGAAGTCGACGGCTGTCGCGAAAATCGTTTCGTCACGTTTAGTTCCGCGGAACGTTTGCTAGTACGTAAACGCGCCACGTGTCATTACACGATGTCAGTTGACTTACGTCACTTCACTCCGATTGTTATTTAAAGACTTCGCCACGGTACGTTCCCGAAATAACGGTGTATAAGTGACGTCGTCCGAAGAGAACAGAGATCTCCGTGATCTAGAGTTAACGAATTCGATCATCGATAGCTGTTGATGAAAAGCACGAGGACAACAAGAATCATCTTGACGGATGTTCCCATCGCTTCTTGAAAATGCTTATCTCGATATTTTAAATAAATTTCCTCCAAGCGCTTGTTTTCGTGATTTTGTTGTTGGTAAACGCTCGTTTTGATATTTCAAACAAATTGACTTCAAACGCTTGGGATAAGAAGGATAGAAACAAGAATGTAATTCAGCTGTGTGTTTGCCTTATTGTACTATACGTAGCATTACAAACGGTCCTCGAGTTGTCCAATTAATTTTACGTCGTGTATAATGAGATTTCCTAGTGTTTCGGCTAGAGGATGCATTTCATCTTCCAAAGATGTCTGTAGGTTTGCTCGATTTGCATTAAATGCAACGTGCACGTTCGTCGTCAGCACAATGTCTCTTACAGTAAAACGTAAATGAAAATTTGCAGATACATTACAGGTCAACCGACCATAGAATTGTATAAAATTATGAAAAGAAGGATTCTTGTAAAATTAGAAAATTGAAATTTCAAATATCGAATTGAGATATTATTCCTTGCTTATATTATCATTATTATTATTATTATTATTATTATTCACGAGTGTATATGATGTTTCATTTCGATATGCAGTTATGAAATAAAATATCAACGACCGATGTTATAAAAATTTTTGTCGATTCAACACGAATTGATTCTCTAATAGACACACCATCCTCTTCCACGTTCAGCGATATAACACAGACGATGAACAAAATTGCGCATATCTTCGGGATGGAATTTTTTATTTTCACCGATGCAAATTTGAAACGGAGTCATATAGCATAAATTTTGGATAAAATCATTTCGAAATTACACGTGATGGCCTTGTGACATGGTCAGCAGTGTTTCCAGATTTCATGCAGGTAGATTGCTTTAGTGGAACGCGTTGAAAGGAGACGCTGAGCTTGTTAGCGGACAAATTAAGCATGCATTTCGTAATCCTGACACAGTATCGTGTTGTGCTGCTCTTTGGAACCTAATAGTATCGTGACAGGAATCCAAAAGCGAATCGCCACTCCAGATAACTCGCCCCCGAATGCTTGGAACTATTTGCTCGACATTTAAAACAGCACGCTTTAAATTCTATAGAAAAAAAAGAGAGAGGAGTGTACTTAACCTTGCTTTACCCTTGACGCCTTTATTCACCGATGTTCCCCGGTGAAATTCTAATGACCCTCTCGACCCGTTTCGACCCCCGTACACTTGATTTTTTTCAATCCAATATCCACTATCACCCCAGAAACTCAATATCCATTTCTAGATTAAAGTTACCTATATACCTTGGGAACAGCAAGCGAACTTAAAAACGATCTCGGTATACACCTGAGAGTGCATTAATTGCTTTCATTATTCGCTACTTAAGTGCTTAATATCTCTCCTTTCGAATATAATACTCTGCTGAACGAGATAATTTGTTTCTGTGACTGATACTCGATGTTATTTTTACCTGTTAAAACGACGAGTTAGAAAATCCTACTGTATTTATATATGGGAAAATTAAATTCGGATTATTTGTAATTGATTTGTCTACATTAGCTTTTAATTCCGTGGTTGTTGGATATTCTGGTTATCGCGCGTTTAATTCATTGGTAATCTGCATGCATCGATTGCACGTGATACATATGTGATTATCAGCGACAATAATGAACACCGAAAATACTTTGGAGTTTAGATTTTGATACAGTACATTGCAGAAAAGAGAAAATTTTCGAAACTTGTTTACTGTCGTAGAAATTCTCATTTATAGTTCTGTTTATCTGAAATGATCGATTCGAAAATATTAAAAAAGCTCGACAAAGTTATTCTACCGCAAATTCAGTAAAGTGATTTTTCAATAAACTCATTTCGTACCATCTGTCATACTGTCTTTAATATTTCAAATAATTTATTTATATCTTTTCTCTCTTTTTCTCTCCGCGTGTCATTCCAAATCGTCATATATATATATATATATATATATATATATATATATATATATATATATACTACACATATGTACTATATATTTTTTACGAATACTTAAACAAATACACTCTAAACACATATGTATACAGGGAAAAGGCTACAAACGAATAGCATCACGAGGGGAATATTTAATGATTCGTATGTTTTATATGATACACGCACTATTTTTATAGTAAGTTCAAATACTTTCATGAGTCGCTGTATGTACGTATATGGAAGCTTTAATACAGACCTTGAAGTCCTTCGTATTGGCGTGAACACAACCGTGACTAAAATTCAAATTATGCAAAGAGTTCAAACCTAAACGAAAAACGCCGCATGTCGGTATTTTAATTCACGACATTTTCAGTAATAGCGCCGGGACGGTACGTTTAAAGCGAGCTGCCAGATCAGAGACTGGACTTTAAAGCGGAACAACCACGATGCGCGTTTTCATTCGATGAAGTCTCAAACGAACAGTCTCGCCGTGTAAACGCACAATGAGATTATAGAAGCAAAAGAAGCTGCCAACTAATCTAGTTCGATTATTTCCAATTGTCCATCCGGCCTATTGTACGCTACCTGCTAACCAGTTCGTCAAAGATTACACTCGTTATAGGTGGCTCGAGCATGTAGAAACGATTCAATTGGCCGACAATCGACAGCAAACGGCTGCGATATCGATTCTAACGGCGACGATGCAATGGCGATGGTTGTGAGAAAGCTACTGGTGAATATCGACGCCGGGGAAAACACTATTGTTTATCCGAGCTGTTTTGTTTGCGATGGAATAATACACTTTCGGGACTGACCGGTGTTTCAGATGTGTACTTCTGAAAGCAATGCCAATCGTTGCGAGGAAGTTTGCAATGGGAGAGAAATGTTGTTGGAAGGGTATTGAACGTTTGACGTGCATGCATTGGTTGGAACGTGGATCTGTCGATCTAGTTTAATTGGAGGTAGTTCAGTTTATCGTGTTCTAATCGTAGGAGGTGTAAACCATGCGTATGAACTTTGCAAGGTGCTTGCGATTTCACGTTAGGTTGAACGAAAGCGTTGATGATTAATTGTTGGGTATTTAGTTCTTCGTGTCACACTTAACTTTTAAGTTACATGGTGATATGCGATGATTTCTTAGAAGTCAGACTAATTAATTCCACTTCTTATCGTTTGAAAAAATTGATATTCGGTTCGAAAGAAACAACTTATTGATCATTCGCAAGAAAATGATACCGAGAATGGTAAATTTAAAAAACAGTACTTTTTATACCTTTCGATTTATGGACATGGCCAATATGAAATTTCCGAAGTAGGAAACCCAAACCAGGTAAGTGCATTGACGTCGCCACAAAAAGATTTTAAGGGTTCGTTGGAACTCTGAGAAAAGTGGCTATTTTGCAGGCGACTCGGCCCTCGAGAAACTTCGACTCGCCAGCCAGTAGTGGCGTGTCGAAGGTTGAAGAGCGACGATCGCGGAGTCGTTTAAAGCCATTAACCCGAAGTCGAAGACTTCCTTCCACTATCGACCTCGACGTTGGAAAAGAGTCTGAAACAAGTTCGTGGAAACATTACAAATCCAACGAAGAAAGTTGTACGTGCTTTTTTAATCTATGAGCGTTTATTATGTTGTAAGTCACGCAGATGTCCTGTTGAACTTTCGCTTCTAGTACCTCGTTTATCTTACTTTCTATTCTTTTCAACTCTTCCTTGACACTCTGGAGGAAAAGAAATGAAATTCCGCAACGCTCTGTGGTTACCCCGATCGATTATCAACAGAGGCAACGTACTGCAAACACTTTATCGATCAGTAAACCGCGCCGAAATAGTTTCCGTTCGTTTCTTCCTACTGTAAGAGACAATCGAAACAGAACAAAATTGTTCGAGCAGAAGGGCGGTCGAGCGAATAAGTAAAGGAGCTGATCACGTGATTTCAGTTCTCCTGCAGTTTGGTAACACGAAGTGAACCTCAAGTACCAATAGAATGTTAAAATCTACATGCACTAAAGCTTCCATATCGGGGCGAACGAAATGGTAAAATAAAGAAAGAGGAAATACACGGACGTGAGGATATAGTTATTGAATTTTCTTATGCCGTTTCATGTTCTTTGACGATTGTGTCGTGTGAATATTTTCAGACATTACGAGTAGAATATGCACTATTCCTTCGTCAAAAAGTTAATAGATCGCCCGATATTTACGTATTAGAAGATATCCTTGGCAGGACAATCGAATAGGAAAAATACTCCCCATGTTTCACGTAGTAAATCCGGGATAATGAAAGATCTGGCTTTTTATCCAGGTTCAGCAATTCGATCAGTAGATACTTTTCCCAAAATCCTAGTACGGCCCTCAAATCTCGGTAAAGACATGAAATTTCTCTCTCTCTCTCTCTCTCTCTTTCTCTCTTCTGGCACCAATTTAAGATCCTCTTCAATAATTTGGAACGAAGATATTCGTCTAAGTATTTACTTACAGTATGTTCTATGAATCCACGATAAATGAATAGAACTAGCGTTGCCATTATCGTTATCGTATTCTGCACTTAACAATATGATTATGAAAATGAAACTTGTTGTCGAACCACGTCGAAATTGCTAGCCCGCAGAGAGGAATTCCTGGCCGGTCTCGACGGGAGTGGCACTCGTGTCTCGACCTTCTTTCGTCGTGATCTCCTACTTGCACGATCTCTTCGCCTGTTTCCAGCTTTTTCCACTTGCCCTTTTTCACCCTCGACAGGGAGGCTGGCTACAGTCTTCTCGAGAAGTGCGGGTACACATTGTAACCGCTCGTGAGACGAGTGGCCACAGTCTGGCTAGGTTCGTAGCAGGTTTAGAAATCATGTCGGAGACCTCGTCTGAGAAATCGTTGTCTGGAAGGAGAATGAAAAGGAATATTTTAATGAGAATCGTGAAAGACGCCCGATAATTAATAATTCTTTAATGCTCTTTAAGAGAATGAGGTCTTTGGAACTAATTGAGGCGGGTGATTTGATCCAATTTGAAAGAAGAAAAAGATAAAGGTAAGTTGGTATTGAAAAGTGTGATATAGAAAATGAATTATTGACGATTTAAGAAAGCTTTGGAATAATTTTAAATCCACTAAATATTTTGGTATCATTGATTTGAACTGTTGTTGAGACTTAAACATAATTATACATATCACTATCTATTTATTTACATCACATATTTTAATTTTATAATCATTTATATTATAATCACATATTATAATCATTAATTATATGTATATAATATATTTAAAAATAAAAAATGAATATTTTTAATGAATAACCGCGTTACACAAAATATTAATGTTTCAAGAACACATGTAACTTTTCATATTGATGGAGTACTCCCACGGCTATATTTTGCAATCCTCAACACTGCATACGTACGTCATCAAGCAGGGAAGGAGGTTGTAAGTTATATTCAGTACAACACGCATATACGAACAGGAAGCATTACACAAATTGAAAAAAGCACGGCATTCGAAAATCGTTGCACCTTGGTACTTCCATTTGTAACAAGCCTTTCACATTTTTCCGCCCAATAATCTTAAAAGAGCCGTCGTAGCGAACGCGAAAGATAAAATAAGTAAAACACATATCTGGCCACGAGACGTTTCCATCTCCGTTACAAAAGATGCTTCCGGTGTACAACGCGTTACGGATGATCGATTCGAGGATCGTAGACTCGATTGGATATCTCGTCTCGATGAAAGCGGCCGAAGGACAAAGAGAAAATCGTGATCCTCTAGAGTTTCTCTTGTGTATAGTACCAGGTAAAGAAGTTTGAAAAACGATAATGAACGCTTCTTCGAAGGAAACTTTGCTGGCTCGGGATTCATTGCTTGAAAGATAACGATATCGTTTGATGTCATATGACTGGATGGTTATCGAGTCGATAGAATAATTCGATAGAAACTGATGTCTCCTGATGTCTTCCAGATCAACATTGTGATGTTTAACTTATGCTAAAATTAAAACTATATCTGAGCAGCCTTCTAGGAAAAACCTGAAATTTTAGTTTTAACTTTTTAATGTTAGCTACGTTTGAATTGGTAATTATAACAAAGTGGTCCGTAAATAAATTACGATTACAATTATAATACGTTAGTTTTTTCGGGTTACAGCTTCTCCAGAAATAAATAAACGGAACTACAGATCATAATAGTAGGAGTTGAGAGGAAAACATGACAGACATACGCTAGCCCATAAAAATTGAATCATAAGACGAATTTCCACATAAGACCATGTCTGACTATAACCTGAATCATATTGCTTGAATACGCTGCAAGGAAGTAGCTATAACCGTGAGGACCTTAACTTCCGAGCGTTCTACACGATTCTACTTGGTCCGACCATAAATTTCATCTTCCATTTGTTCGTTCCTCGAAACTTGTATTGTCACGGTTCAGAAGCTACGTAGCATTTTTGTATCAGGGGAGGTTAAAACAAAAAAATGCATTTCCTATGTTAGATTTTGCACGTGTATCGGGAGAATTCGTAACGGGTTTCGTGACCAAAATCCACTTATTTCAGCTTCTGGTGCTGCAAATTCGAATCCTAGGAGAATTAACGTTATGATTAGAGTGGAAACTATTACACTTTCGGTTATCGTCGAATATTACCGTTCCGCTACACGAACAGAATAGGTTTCCTTTTCGTTCTTTGTTCTTGTATTGTCCTCTAACAGAAAATAGGAAAATGTAAAGGGAAATGGAGAAAGAAAGAGACTATTCGCTTCGTTTAAAAAAGTTTTGTTAATAAAAGCTCTCGTAGAGCATTAGAAACGATAGAACGAAGCGCAAAGCAGACGGAAGCTACGTAATAGGAGAATGCCACGTTTAATTAAAGTCTTTTGGCTCAAAGAGACGATAGGAGGAGAATCGAAACGGAAGAAAAAAGTATAATACCCGTAGTATAGGAGATAATTAAAATCGCGAACCACTGTGTGTGACCAGTAATTAAAAGAACTAGCGTCTGTTTTTCCAAGAGAACTCGGTTTCTTCGACGAAATCTACGCAAAACATTTCGGAACACGAGTAAGTCGTGTACGCACTAATGACCGGCTACGTCAGGAGGATAAGCAAGAAATTTCCGGAATTCATGAATAATAACGACACCCTGGATGCAGCTTGGTCGAAATTCAACGTGAGACCAGCACGAGGACAGGGACATACGGTGTTCGTCAGTGTGTTACCGATTAATTGGAAGCACGTCGAGCTGGAGTCGAGCCGTCGAAAACGATCGAACACCAGAGCCAGGTCATTCGGTTCAACGTTGCATTATGCACGGTCGTTCCTCGCCAGACGATCCTCGATTACGCTTGACGGACGTTAATTCGATTAAGATCGTTCGCCGGATGTATTTTCGGCGACACCAGCGACGCTCGCCATCGACGTTCTGATTATTCAATGGAATCCCAAACGAGACTGTCCTTAATAGGAATGGACAGTGATGAAATGGTAGTCTACTCGGTTTTAAATTATTTACTCTCGGAAATAGGAAAATTGAACTGACAGGATGGGTCTAATATTAACGTTTTCATTTGGTATTAGAATCACAAGGCTTATAAAGTCTTGAAAATCTACGAACATATCGAAATACACTGTCTCCGACGCTGGTAAATATGGATACAGCAAATAATCGTATAAATTTTATAGAATGCAAGTGCAAGCCTAAAGAGAAATTTATTAAGATTATGAAAGTGCGTTTCTGAAACCCCTAAAACAATTTTATTATTCTTAATTCGTCGTCTCATTTTAAGATGAAAGATATTTCTTCTAAGATGTAAGACTGTCGTGTTTTCTATCAAGATAATTTAGAAATGCGAATAAACTCTCTTGTCTTAAAATACAATTTATCAGTCGCAAATGTCTCTAATTGTTTCGTTCCGCGATCTTAACTCTCCGCAAAAAAAGCAAGAACGAGTAATCAGGTGTGGCTGTGCTCCAGCAAGGGTGATTAACAGGTACAATTAGAAAAGGGAAATTTACAGCACCATTTCAGTGAATTATACGCGCTGCTGAACTGCCGGCTGAGATCGTTCCTCCACCATTGCTATAAGCATCGATTAAACGAGGAAATTTGTAACAAAGTGGCTAGGACGTCACGTTCGTTTACCATTTTTCAACTTTTCGCAATTTCCTAGCCAACTTATCGATAACGAAGAATCGATGAACCTTTACGAGAGTCGCTGAGTTACAGTGCAATCGGTTTTGGAGATTGAGGACACCGACAAGGCTATGTGGTCGGCTCTTCAAAGAAAGCACTAGTGAGAACAGGCTTTGTTCTCTTTCTTATATATCAGTTAATTAAGTTAATGAATACTGATTATAGACACAGGCCAAACCGAGGTCTGTGGACGAGTGCTAGTTTATCTTGATAGCTAGCTATCAATCGTTTCCTGCTTTCGAGATTCCACTTAATTTGAAATTCTCGTATCCGCGACAAGTTTCTAAGCTCGTATTACGTCGGATTAGCAGAAAGCTCAAGTTCCTTTCCCTCCGTATTTTGTTGCTTAACTAAGCGGCTAAAGGTTAATTAAAGTAGACAGTTGCGAGAAGTGACCATGTCACAAGTTTGCTCTCGCGTGGTAGCATTTGCTCGTCCCGCTATGAGTTTGAATTGCTCGCTCCTGTTAACTGCCTACGTGCTTCTTTTCGTATACTATATCCACACGACGGAAGCATTCTGAAAATGTTGACGGCGCTGCTTGTTGCTGCGAGAATTTGTGTTTGTTGATCTGATTCATGATAAACAAGATTTAAGTTCCATTTGAATCTAATAATACGATTGTATAATTTAATTTACCATTAATTCATAAAAATAGAACGAACGTATTCATCGTTCGTAGACGTCACCATCTTAGCGACAAGTATCCTAATTTGTCAGTGATTTGCGGTATAAGATCGTATTAATCAAGCCGCTCTTGATACAGATGCTCCTTAATCAGATCAAATTCCAGCAGTCTATATATGCTCGCCAAGTTCGGACATTGCAGATTCCATGTGGTTATAGTGTCGCACAAAAATCATAATTTGCATGTTACGCTCGTATTCTTCATTTCTATTACCAGCTGTATTGTTATTGTTTGTTACCCTAATTATTTCGAGCAAAATTCTGTTCGTTTGCTATGCCCATTGTTACGAATAAATTACATTTCCAGATAATTCCGATATCGGATGCAGTTGAAACTTTTTACCTGCATTTAAACCATCGTCGAATATTCAATCGTATATACAGACTCCAATCGTATTTGCTTCATTTTTTATATACGCGCAACGCTCGTAAATTGAAACTTCAACAAACGGCGGGACGTTTCTCTGCATAAAATGCTCGTTCACTCCGTTGAAAATTCGTGTCGAGGCGAGCTTAAACTCGCGGCAGTTTTCCACGTTTCCACACGCACGATCGTGCAACGCGGTTCCGGCGATCGATCATAACCGTTGGAAAATGAAAGAGAGACAGAACGAGGAGAGAGAGAATGGCCACGTGGAAGTAAGGTGCGAAAAAAAGGAACACCTTTGGGAGAGGCGTGCATATAGCCAAGGTAGTCATGGCCTATGCAACTTCTACAACACTTCGAGAAAGCGGAAACTTTTGTTAAAACGTGACCTCGTCGTGAGTTCTCCGCCTGTTTCGACGTCCCTATATTTAATCTCGTACTTAACTTTTCGCCTATACTTATTATGCGTTTCAATTTTTTGCCATACGCAAACGAAGTTTTGAATATACTTTTTAAACTGTAATATAACACTGTATACTTGTAACTCGCATGACTATATAACCTGGTGTAATTAGAAGTTACTGTGGAACCTTCAAGTTAATAGGCAGTCAAAGTTTCTAATGACTTTATGCATATACCTACATACTTAGTACCTAATTCAAGAAAAGATGTTCAATTCTATGTATTTTGCGCAAACTTCAACAAAATCAGATTTATGAATCTTAAATTTTGTTCACGACCACATCACGATATTTTCAACACGATTAGTTCTGTTGTATTTTTCCTTTTAGTTGCCATAACACCTAGCAATGAGATCTTTTTATAAAGATATAAATACCAAGAAACAAGGTGATATCTTATAGTCAATTATTACTGTTATCATTCATTTCATCTGTCATTTTCGCCTCAGCGTACTAATTATTGTTCTGAGTCACTATGAACGTGCCTCTATAGAGGAAAGTAAGCATTGTATATTTCGTAGATATCTGCTCGATTTGCTCAATGAAAATTATTCAATCATTTAACAATAGAAACATTATTTCCTTTAGAATTTACCATTCCTCTGTCAAATTATCCACGTAGAAATCTACACAAAGAATACATATATTATATAAAAATAATACACACAAAACGTATATAAGAAATATGCAATTAAGATGCAAAGATTATGCCGTAATAAAAATTATATTCCAATCTGCTGCAAATAACAAGCATCTCATTTCATCAACGAAAACTAAAAATAATTCACATAGTCGGCTACTCCCATTGCCAATGCCCATTGCCATTTATCTCTGGACACAGGCTCTTGAACCTTGGAAAGCGGTGGTTTGCCATGCGGAAAGGTTATCGTTACCAAGCGGATATACAACGAACCAATGATTCTTGACTCATCATCGACGCTGCCCATCGAGCCGCTCTGTTTCGTCGCTCGACTCTCTTTCGAGTGGCCTCGCATCTCTGTTCGAGATCCACTCGACGCGACGCGGTTATATGCATACCCGTGCGTCCAAGACACGTTTCGAGGGATCATCGGTGAACGCAAGTGCAATATGTATTACATAAACTAGAAATGGCAGCATATCGATCGCAGTCCGCACTATTAGATAGGCCTGTATAAGCATTTCGCGTGTTCATCAGCGACATTCCGTGCCCCGTGAGGGAGACACATTTATTCGTTCTAGGAATAGAAAGGTTTTACAGGGAGAAGAGTACGTTGAACAATACTCTGGAGCACGGCAGTCAATAGTCGTATTAGCTCTGCTGCGTTCTTTGTATCGTTTTAAATTCGATTGTGTTTCTTATTGGCAACAAATTTGTTAAAGGAAGATTTGAAAGAATCGTTGTAGATGCGTATAATTTCCTGTCTTACGTGTATGCAAATGGCTTTCTTCAATTATGAACTATCATCTTGTTCAGTAACACAAGAGTTAGATTAGGACATATACATGCGAAGATTACGATAGTGTTAAGAAGGGTCAGGGAAAAAGCAAATATGTGATCGTGGAATTTTAAATTATATATATACCAATTGTTGCTAGTTATATGATTTTGTTGAAGAATGATATTTGTATGAAAATATAACAACTGTGCTTTTCTACTTACTCCAAAGTACAACAGATATATTTTTCAATTGTTTATTATAGTGAAGAAAATAGAAATAAAACTTGCGGTAAAACTACACTTAGAAGAAGAGAAACTGTGAAACAGGATAGTATACACAGATGCTTATCGCAACAAAACGAGAATCGCTGAACGCTACTAATACGGGATAGAGGCAGCTTACGAAAACGCAAGCAAGAAGTGAAGATTTTAATTTCACCTCTGATATTGCCACGATTAGCAGAAATTTCAGGTTAAACCTGGCATGTGAAAATATTTGCTTGTCAACCTATCTTATTAGAGGGTTTGCTTTGGTAGAACGTACGATAGGAATGAGAACGGGGTGAAACGCGGTAGATAGATTGAAAAATATTGGAAGTGCGCTTCGATTTCAGCTGTGTCGTTGTTTGTGACAAATGCACGTGCGATCGCGTGTAGTGATTGGAATTTACGTTTGCCTGTAATTCGGTACCGCTATGTCTGTCCAAGTTTCTGGCCCAGAAACTCGAGAACATTCTGTTTTATTATCTGTTCCAAAATTGAAAATCGTTGTTGGTTCTACAGTCGCCCATGAAGGTATTCCAATAGTTACGTAAAGAGAATTTTTATATGTATATCGTATGTGTCATAAAAGAGATTTTGAAATTTCGTTGTGACGTACGTAAGCGATTATAAATTCGGCTCGTAAATCAAACTTGATCTCTGCTCGTCTATTACGAACTATGTATAAACTTCTGCTGCTAGCAGATTCAGTAGGTACTTTAGTGTTCAAAGTTTTGATATTTACGTATCTGGAACTTGTATCTCGAGAGTGCTTCGTCCCTTGTATAAATTCATCCGTGTGTAAGCTCTAGCAGGGGAACGATGTCAATTAATTTGAACTTGCTAATTGACGATTTGTTTTTATTACAAATATGAGAAGGGGGAAAGGATAATGTGGTATCCTAACCTTTTTACTCACGTAACGTTTATCCTCGGAAGCTCATGAATTTTATCACTTCAATTTCGAATACCTAATTTTAAGTAAATATGTCTTTCATTGTTTAATATCTACTAAGTATTGTTCGCAGCTCCATATTGTTTATTTAGAGTAGAAATAAATTTGTATATTTTATTGTTCGATACTTTATGTGACCGTTTTCTGGTTCTTTTACCAAAATACCCATGGGACTAGGTAAAAGGGCTGTAAATAGTTAGTTTTATCCTTCTTGTAACTTGACCTACTTCGAGGAGTAAACTGTTGTAACATCTTAGTAAACCTGTCCAAGCCAATACTACTTTCGACGAACCATTCCTGGAGATATTTGCAAGTCTCTATCTCTAAAACTAAATAAATTCTCAAACGAAGTAACCTTCCATCCTTTAGATCAAGTAAAATTTTGTCCCTTTTAAACGTTCAATAAATAGAAAATATACATAGCTGCTGTACTGGTCATGGACGATCTTTAACATCTCTTTTTCAGTCCGCCACATAAAATTACAAATACACGCACGAAGCAAATCGAGTTTCCACGCTGCAAGAGGTGAAAGAGAATTCGAAACGTTGCACTAAAATATTGATCTGGCGGTCGCTCGAGTTCACGAGGATTTATTCATTAGATCCAAAGACGCTCGAATATCTAAGCTGCATAACTATTTGGTTTCACCGCAAACTTTAATTAGAACCGTTCTAATTAATCCGCGGCGATCTCCTCGAAGAACAATCGACAAGCACTGACGGCCAAATATTTCGAGCCATTCTGCCGGAAATGTCACTCGTCGCAGCTTAGAGCTCGTTAAACGCTCGGTCTGCCGCTTGTCACTCGCGTCACCGACTCATCGAACGTACAAACACGGACAACCGCGGCAAATTGCCGCGTAACAACCCGACGAAACCTTAACCGGTACGCTTATGCACTTCCGGTTGCGGTGAACACGTGCTACTAGCATCTTCGACGAAATGTTTCCTCCATCTTCTTAGAATTTTCCCATTTGAAGCCTCGTTTGGAGTGAATTCGAATTCAAATACGTTTAGTTAAGAACTTGCCTGATACACGCGTACTTGATAAATTTTCAAATTTCACTAGAAGCTACGAGACATGAGCACGAAATAGAAGTCACAATTGAAAATGTAATTGAAAATATATTTGAACACTCGATTCATTGTTCTATGAATGAATAATAATTATTTGTATTATACAACATATTGTAAATAATTAATTGTACTAATGAATATTTGGTAGGACCAGTCTTACCACTAATTATACGTACGTTTAGGACAACTATTCATATCGCATACTAATTTCTCACGATGTGTATGTTTGCAACGAATATTTTGTAATTTCTAGATACATTGTCATTTCAAATTTTACCAATATAATGACAACAGTCGTGTCCACTTACAGCGCTGACGAAAGAATAAGTTTTTAGTTGTATCCACGTGTTGAGAAATGAGAAATAATTTTGGGGATAATTGCCGCATCTCTAAAATGTGTGAATATCTAGATATGATCTCCTCGTCTTTATTCAACGTAGATCTTTCTTCAGTAGATTCTCAAGCTGGTAGCGGCGGCCACGAAAATATGGGCTACACGTACCAACATATTAATACTGGCAGGCTACGTTTAAACTTTCCATGCACCGATACACGTGAGCTGAAAATTTGCAATTTAATTCCGGGCTAATTTAAATTCAAAACGAACCGCGTAATCTCGAGCTCTCGCAAGAATTCCTCGACGAAAGTTTGGTCGAATATAAATCTGTCAGGTGAATCGTTTAACCAAGGGATTCGCTAGTTGTTGAGATTCGTTGGCGCAACGAATATTCAATGGTTCGTCAACCGTCTACTGCAAAACGTAACATTCTCTGTAGATGGATTGATTCGATTTCGTTCGGAAGCAGAAGGTCACGCGGTATAATCGAGTTTCCTGAACATATAGATTCCGCCGGTTACATAGTTTACAGCCTTGCGCATACTCCGATCGAATCTGAATAAACTATATGCTCACAATATCTTTCCGATGTTACATTTATAGACAAGCGTTTAATCCATTGAAGGGTATCGATTTGTCTGAAACTATGAGATTTGATCTAAATCTGTACTTTGTCATAAGTTCTGTACATTGCTGCTACTTCGTTCGATCGTAGTACAAGATACTGTGAGTTGCATAGGATACATAGTTTATATAATATACGTTATATACATGCAATAATGTTACATAGGTGTGATGCTTGAGATGATCATTCATATACTAATTTTTTATTGAGTATATGTGTGTAATAATTATCTTGTAATTTCTATATACATTTCTAGATTGGTTTGAAACTTTATCAGTTAATTATAATCGTTGTGTCTCATTACGATACTAATAAAAAATTTCGAAACGTTTTATATAATACATGCAGTATGGACATAAAATCTTTCTATGATGAACATTCCAATATTTTCGTGAGCCAGTGTATGTTACCGCAACAAATATAAATCTTAACAGTTTCTACTTTTTGGAGTGTTCGTACTATACAATGAAGGAGTTAATGTTCGATATATTCTTCCTTCTTCTATCTATATTTTTCTTCCAATCATCTTCTCACCAATCATCAATTCGCGATCCAAGCGAGTAACGTTGCAGTGCTATCTAATCACAAGGCCTAGAACTGTTTGATGCATTGCTTCAGATAGCAATAGCGAGCGAAACTTTCTGACGAAAACGACACCTATGGCAACACGGCGATTGCACGAAACACGCTATCGGCTGAAATTCCACCGCCTTTCCAGCCAATTCTTCATCTGAGGCTACTTTACGGTCGTGCCCACTGTTATCTACCCTTCCTCTATTGCAGTCACCCCTTGGCGCGCTCTTTCTTCCCCTTTATTGGCAGCCGTGCGGCGCTGAGAGGATTTACTTTCGAAACTCGGGGATTTTCTCACCCTGCACGCTGATTTTCCCGTTTCTTGGCTTGTGACTGCCAAGTCTGACGTATCCCTGTGTTCCCCAGCGACCGGATGTGATTCTAGCAAGTCGACAGAATTAAGTTCTCCGAGGTAGAATCGACTGGGAAAATGGTCGTTAGAATATTTTAGAAAATCCAATAAACTCGTTCGGTTTGTACTTGATCCCCAACCAATTCTACGGTTATTGAAATCGTTTAAAGGAATAAGTTGCATATTTGTGCGGAACTGTTTGAACAGATCGAATAAAATGGCTGAGATTCGTCCAGAGAAACTGGAATCTTGTCGATTGCTTTGTATTTCTTTGTACGGATACGAAGAGGATTCAGTGTTTCTTATTCATCAGGATTTTAGCTTTTATTGTTTGTTTTCAGAGCTTGTAAACGTTTAGATTGTCACTATTTTTTCAATTATGCTTATATATTTAGAGTACGTCTTCACATGCAAATTCATATTTTTACGAGTGTAATTTCAAATCATCAGGTAAATTTTTCTTGTCTGTATTAATTTTACATTGCTTAAAAGATACTTTTACTTTAATTTCGTTGAATTTACCGTTCGAAAGGTAAGGAGAATAAACACAAAAATATCGCTTTGCGTCTTTATCTAATGATTTTCCCGTTTAGCCCACGTGCTGTATCAGTCTTGTTGTAACATGTGAACTCGTACAGGTAGTCTTCATCGTCAGCATACAAAGTTCCTGCGAAGTTTGCTCGAGCCTGATAAGCTCGTCTTAATGTGCCCCAAGAACACCAGCCTCTCCTCGATTCTCATCCCTAACTTAATATGTATCGCTGGTCGAGATACGGCACATATGTCGAGTTATCGAAGCTTTATTCACCAGAGACGCAATACGTCTTTCCAATGATACCCAATTAGAAGCCTTAACGAGCTGAAACTCACTGAAACGTGCTCATTAGTGCTTGCATGATACGATGTGTACATCGATGTCAAATTTTTGCGAATTGGGGTCAAGGAATTTTCGAATTTTTGACGTTTCAAAACCCACTTTACTATTTGTTGACTGTTGTCAGATCGAATGTTTATTCATACGTTTTTCCGATAAAAAAAGGGGAAAATAAAAAATTTCATTCAGGATGCAACCTATAACTATTCCGGATTCCGGTTCTTTTACTTTTAGACTACTTTTAGATTACATGTATTGAACTTGACTCGAGACACATAAAACTAAAAACACAACTAAAAGTCAAAATTGTGGAGAGGTGTCATAATAATTCATATGCGAGTATATAATGTAGAGCTTTGTAATCTGGAATCAGATGTTGTATGAAAATTACGCATTTGTTAGCAAACAACACCGTAGTATATAGAAATCAGATCCGCAGTTTATGTATTCAGAGAGAATTCTTGTATGATAATTCTAAGAGCAACTTTTATACATTGCTCTTGAGAAGACTACTGATAATATATAATTTATAATTTAATATAAATATACAGGGTGGTTGGTAATTGGTGGTACAGGCGGAAAGGGGGTGATTCTACGCGAAACAAGAAGTCGAAAATATAGAATAAAAATTTGTCGTTTGAGGCTTTGTTTTCGAGAAAATTGACTTTGAATTTTCGCTCGGTACGCATGCGGTTCGTTATAACGGATCTCACTGCAGATCGTTATCTCGATGGAAAAATTAAAAAAAAAAAAAAATTAAAAAAATATTTATTCTATATTTTCGACTTCTTTTTTTGCGTAGAATCACCCCCTTTCCGCTTGTACCGCCAGTTACCAACCACCCTGTATAATTTAAGATACCAATAAAACCTTCAAAGTAGATTCTACAGAACATCAAAAGTGTCAAAATACTTTGCTAATAGTTCGCTACGTAAGATTCTCTAAACCTAACTATAAATAAACATGGGGCCGTACAAACATCAAAAAAGGTTCGTCAAAGGGAATTTCGATGAGTAGGAAGTGATGATGGACGACGTTGATAAATCAGTTGCGATGAAGAAAACCGCAGATCAACGTCTCTCGAAGATCCTCGAAACGAAGGTCGTCTTTTAGACTTTCGTCGCGACTCTAATTAATGGACAGAGGCGAGGCAGGCGAACGACGGCTTCAAACACGACATCCAAGTGCGCCGTTGTGCCTGTCCTTCGCGTTTACATGTCCTAATTCCATAATGCCGCGCAGAAGGACCATCCAAGAATACTTAGGCTTCAAGGCGAATTAAAGCGACCTGTTTCAGCGATTAATTTGTCACTCATCCGGCTCATAGGTCGTGAAACGCTCGACAAACGAAGCTGCGAAGATTTGTTGGGACGATGCTGAATTCTCTTTACAAAAACAAAGGAAAATTTGAGCAATGTGCAAGGAACGTAACAGCAGAGTCGACGAAATGGTTGAAGAACGTCTGAAATGAGGCGGCTGCGTGCCGAGCGCATTCATTTCCTTCTAGCAAATCGTGTGCAGGCTTCTTCTTGAGTTACGAGGTGGTTTAAATTTATTACGTTCTGACGATTGCTCGTGAAGTCGAGCGCATAAAGAATGATGAAGCAAGAATTAATTGGAGGGTGAGATATTTCAAGTTTGTGGTTTGATTGGTTAATGTAATTATTGTCGAAAATGTTACGTTTCGAGATAAATAATTAGAGATAGCTTAAGAATATTTGGCTCAAAAAAGTAGCTCGGCTACTAGCAATAATTAACACTAAAATGTCTCTCCGCAACACGTTAATTATCTCGAATAGTATCTAAGTACGATATACCATTTCTTCACTTATCGGAATTTTTTCTTGACTGTGTATAAAGCAATATCGAACGCCAGCTATTCACAGTCTTAATCAAAGAACTCGAAACCTTTGACCTTCGAACAGTACAAACTCGTTCTATTGAAAATGTGGAGGGGTCAAATTAACCACTGGATGAATAACCAGCTGAGTAGTTCGTCAAAGGCAACGTGGATGCGGTGGTATTCCGCGAGCCATTTATCGAAATCCTGTTCGCAATTCGACAGAAAGGCTCGCGGCTAAACCCCGAACACTTGCGTAAATATACAGAAGCCTATTTTCGTGAGGATGTCGTCTACTGGAAGGGAAACTAGAGAGAGAGAGAGAGAGGCAAACAAGCGACACGTTTTCGACGCGATGTCTCGTGCACATGGAATGCACGTTCCATTCCGTTTCTAATGCGTACTGCTTCGTCATGACAATATTATAAACAGTGGGGCGTTCTCACGCGGAACTGTTTCAACAGGGCTATACACTTCGAAGCCGTGCTCGACGATAAAAGGCGAAGAAATTGTCGTCGGTGAATGCGGGGCTTCCTGCATTCTTTTTTGCTAAGACGTCGCATCGTATAGTGCAACGATAACAGAAGCACGGAAAAAACATAATGGTTTCGTAGGTGGAATTTCTTTTCTCTCTTCTCTCTTTTCTCTTTTACCTTGTTTTCTTCTTTCCCTCTCTTTTCTATAACGCGATTATTTTGGAGAAATGTGCTTCCTGTGAAGATAGCATGAGGGCGTCGATGAAAATCTAGAATCCTAGTTAGTAATTCAGGAATTTATATCTCAGTTGCGGAAAAATATAGAAAATTAATATTTCGCGAAAAAATCATGCAAATCCCTGAATGTACTGATATGAATTTAGAACATTTCTATGAAGGATTATGAATTTTTCGTTTCGACCACACTTGTGGATTTCGTCCTGAATTCTTATATCTTTTTTAATACAGGATTTTTATTTACACGAATTTGCCTATTTAATAAAAACCTGTTATTTTGTATGTTTTTGATAGTCCTAACGTTAAAGCGTTAAACGACAGGTATGAAGATTCCATGTGACTCTTCTTTTCGACAGCGAATATTTCATACAAAAGCAATTTTCGAGATGCACACGCGGCGCGTAATAATAGGCTTGTTGTTATGTAGGAAACACGAGCCGTCGTTGCGTGTTATGCAAATTTTTCATGAAAATGGGAATTTAAGGTGACGAAGTTTCTCCACGGAAGTTGAAAAGGTTTGGTGAAAAATTCAACGAGTAGTCTCCATTAAAGCTCCAATTATATCTTTGTTCAATATGCAAAATCATTCACGTTGAATTTAAATAAAATTCAAACGTCTTTCAACAGGAACGATCGACCAATTTTATCCTGGCTTATCATGGTGGCTTTTTTAAAAAGGAACTTTCAATTAGCTACAAAGCGAAATAAATACATTGCTTCACTATCGCAAAAGCTCGTTTTAAAGTTGTGGAAAAACCAGCTTCCTATTCGTACAGCTTCTATGCTTTCGTTGAAACAATGTTCCTTGCTTTCAGGCTCGATCTCATACTCCTTCGTGTGTAATGCGCAGGTTTAGCGAGGAAGAAGTTCGAGTAGCTATCCTGTCGTTCAACGTGTCTACATCCTCCAGCTTTAAAGGGATCCATGCAGTTTTATAAAAGAACGCGCTTACATCTCCGTATATATCTGCGTGTACGTGCTCATACGGGTTAGATGAGAGTTCATATTTGGTTGGAAGTTAGTCGAGTGCAAACTATGTGACTGAGAAGTTGAAAACTGTCCTGTAGTCACGTCATACAAAAAGAAAAGAGGTTGAGTTCTATTTTGCGTAGGTATTACGTTCTCGTTACCATACATGCCATCTTGTGTTTTTCAATTATTTCAATGTTCCTTCGTGTTCTTCGTGCTTCTTTAAACTTGCAAACGTTGCTGCTTCCGCGGTTTTATCGTCGTTCGTTGCTTTTATTAGATTTTAATTTATTATCCAAGAGGAAGGGGATCGTTACTTTAAAAATATCAACGTCGAGAACGGATCTCGCATCGTTTCGAAAACGTTTACTCGTCCGTCTTCGTCGCGTCTGCTTTCTCATCAAGAACGAAAATAGCTTCCTTCACCGGCGAAATGGAAATGCGTCGACTTGCCACGCGTCTGTCGGTGCACCGTGCAGCTGCATGTTTTCAGCGGTTCTTTTATTTTCCTTTTTTTATCGGAACGATCTTCCGTATAAATTTTTCGAAAAATATACTTACACACAATATCTTCCTTTTTTCCTTGTAACAGCGTAGCTGTAGAACATCAAAACGAGTGAAAAGTTCGGAGGTGAAACGATTCTTGACATTTGCGAACATGATGAAACGATTCCTGACATTTCAGTGGTCGCAAACCCTTTTAATTATTAGCCTGGATGTGATGTACGCGAGTATGGTCGATCTAGATCGGCACTAAATAAAACGCCCCTCCAGCCAAATATGTGAACGTATTCAGGTTCACCGAGGATTTCACCGAACAGAGCGATGCTATCGTGCAGGTTTGAAATGGTGATGCATTTTCAGAGCGCTCGATAAAACGTAGGAAACGAACGAGCCGAATGTAAAATTTCGATTACCAGGATAATGCCAGGAAGTTTTGATATTCAAATTTGGGATAGATTTAGAAAACATGGGAGAGTCAATCGTGATTTACTGCAAAGACCAAGGAAAAGGAAATGTTTATTTATTTGTGTGATTGATAAAAAGAATGCTAATGCTACGAATATATAATTATTTTTGAAGGTAAAATACTATACACCAGTGAAATAGAACGGTGGAAGCAGTTAATGTAAATTAATTATGTCGCAAAAACAAAGGCGAACAAAGGATACATAGTAAATTCTTGTGTACGTCCGGTTCTATTGTACGATGGAATTATACATGGTGTTATTAGCGAAATTTTAGATGTTACCGCCTAATTGTCAGAGATAGTAGATTTTCTTGTGTAACAGCATCTTTGCTAATACAGTCAAAGTGAAATTCTACACGTGAATTTTGTTACAAGCTAGCTGATTCTTCTTCAATCTTCAATTCTTCAAAAGAGTCTTATTCAATATAAAATCGTAGAAACTATTTATACAAGGACAGTCTGTAATTTATAATTTGTAATTTTTCGATTCATTAATATTAAATATTAACCGGTAAATTACGATGTAAGAAGATTTTGATATTAGAACTAGTCCTGTAAGTATCCATTGCAGACTCTACAAGCGTCAGTAAAATATTATACGTCGTCGATGTGAAAAAGTTCGTTACAAAGGAGAGAAATGTAACTTTCGTTAGTATTCACGGCAAAGAGGATATAAAAAGAGGTCAAAGATCGTTCAAGTCCCATTTTCCTCGATTCTATCACGTTCGAATTTGCGTGCGGTCAGCAATCGGCATCCGTACAAATTGCACCAGCCTCGCATCTCTCGTCAGCCATTGCGAAATGGCTTGGAGTTTTTCAGGCTGGCAAACGAAAAAGACCGGCTAGCTGCTCTGTTCATCCATTATTCCTCATTTACGTCCACGAATTGAAGGTAACGGCGAATTTCATTTCCATGATTCACCCGGTGCACGATATACGTTGACGATCACATTTACTCTATCCTCATCGAGTCCGCCTCTTTCCTGCTTGTGGTATTTTGTATTTCAACTATGCAGCCAAGAATGATAGACAAGCAAATATATTTGGAAATTACTCTACTGTATTCTAAGATTGAAATGTCTTACGAATATATAGCGTTTTCATTGTTTCTGACCATATTGTAGGAACGTAATCAACAAGTAAAAATAAGAATATTATAAATTATATAAAGTTTTGTTGGTAACATTTTAGTATAAATTTACATAAACAACCCAAAGTTACATTTTGTTAATAATATATTCATCTTGCACAACAAAAACAAATATATTAATAAAACAAGTAAATTTGAATAAGTAAATTTTTCAGATCACAAGTCAGCTAATTATTGCGTTGCATATAAAAAGAAAAGTATAAGAAAAACAGTGCGGCTGTGATTGGAAATTTTTAGCTGGTAGTACGTAGGCAAATATTGAACGCAGCTTGAAATACGAGCGTAGCAACAGATTCTGTATTATAGGATACTAGAGATTGATCGTGTTTACTTTACCTATAATGCAACTAATCGCGATCGTGCAAAATAAGATCGCTTCGAATGCTTACATTCTCACTTCTGAATATGAAATGCTGATACAAGCTTGATATCGATGTACATAGTATGAAATTTATTATACCTACAAATTTATTGAGGATTTTACTGAATATTAGCAATTGCGTCATTAATCCTTTGCATTACTTATCCATGCGGAGGTGGTATCGATTGTATCGTGTTATCATGAAAATGGAAATAAAATATACACAGTTAATATTTAGTACTTTCATTTCAAGTAACGTTTAATATTTGTTCGTAATTTGGTTGAAATAAAACCAAACGTCATATGAAATTTTTTGTAGATTGCATTTTGGAATTTCCGAGAAGATTGAAAATACTTCGGATGTCTATTAGTAATAAAGTTTTTCCTATAACATCTTTTGCAGATTATATCTTGCAACCTAATAAAATACGAAAATTGAAAACGCTGGATATAAATAATAGAATTTTCGGAACGTGATTTGTTCGGCATCGTAATTCTGTTGGTCTGGTTTCTTTGGAGTTTGGAATTTAAATTGCCATATTTAAGGAGAAATCTCGTGGAAAATCGCGCTGAGCCTCGGTCAGGCTTGTGTATTTTAGCGGATACGTGAGGAAACTGCACGACGAAGGCATGACAGGCGGTAAATCTGCAAACGAGTAAACGAGGGAACGAAAACGATAAGTTTCGTGACGAGGCGGCAATCTGGTGGAGTCAAGGACCGTACGTTTGAAGCCAACGACACGTTCAATCGGTTGTCGATATTCGAAAGTTTAGAGCGTGTCTCTACACACGGGCATGTTAGAAGTCAATATTCACGCGTGCATCGGAAACTCAGTAACATTGATTCTTGGATTTCGTGGAATTGCCAGGATTCGAGGAACATCGGGTTACATTAGATTTGCAGACGGAAGTTGAACGAAGAAAAGTTCGCCTTTAACGGACAGCAAATCGATTGAAAGAAAGACGAACGAGCAATTGAATCAGCTCCATTATGTATGTGGTGTATGCAATATATGAATTCATCACGTAATTTCACTATTTTATCATCGATGAATCTTTCAAATCCTCAAAAACACATCGTCGTAAAAATTGCTATGAAAAATTGTTAAACGAGTCGATCGTTAACACTAGAAATATTAAACCAATCAAAATGACTGGTATAAACCCTTTTGTATTCGCAATTACTACATACACATATCCATTCATCTTCGTTATATCGCTTTAAAAATCAAGCAGTATATAGTCTAATTAAGTATGAGTAACATATTTATGTACATGTTATAGGTCGGTAGTCGTAGTATTAAAATCGTATTTCATGCTTTTCCGAAATACTAGTTATTTTATCGTGAAAGTAACATTCCATGTTTATGTTACAGGAAATGGCCACGTGACGCGACAGAAAAGAACCTGGCCGCAAGATGAACACGAACGGCAATGTCGGCTCTCAGGAGGGTGGGAACGGTACCGATTACGGCTCGAGCGAGGAAACGGCTGCCCTGCTTAGCAGGGCGCCACCCCCGCCGGTCGTTGTTGCCGCGGCGTCTCAGGGCAAGCCGGTGCTCACGCGACAGGATCGAGCAACCTTTCTGGTTGCCTCGCCACAGTTGTCCGTCTCGGGGCTCGGCGGCTCCGAGGAGAGCGGCACCACCGAGGATCCGGCTACGAGATCGGTACCGGACATCGAGCTGCACTGTAGGCTAGACGGCGAGACTCAGTCACAACTACAGCCGCCACAGCCTCAACCTCAAGTGCAGCAAACGATCATGCCTGCCGGTTACAGGACCAGGCAATCTTCCCACCAACACAGGTGTCGCTGCGATCGTAGGGACTCGTTGGCTCCTTCGTCGGCGCTGCATCTGGCCAGAAGTGTGTCTAGGTAAGTCGTGTTCTTTAACATTTACACTGGATCACCATTTAACTGAACCTGTGAAGAGATACAGTGGCTACAGAAAGTGTTTGCAAAGGTTGGTTTCTAATGAAATGTTTTTTTATCAAGTTTTACGTTTCACTTTCATATAATTCTTGTAGACGCGTGAAAGTACTACCAGACCATACGAGATTTGATATACTTGGATCCAATTAATTAGTACGTTAATTTTCTAGGATACAATGGTGGATACAATGGCATTTTGTAGCCACAGTAAGCAGATTATACTCGTTTGTGAAAATATTCGAGCAGTTATCATAACTGTTGATTATAACATAATTCTGTATGATTGCGCAGAGGTAATAAGTTCTATGCTGTTTCTGTTGATTATATCGGTTGATATATAATATATATAATTTATATTATATATAAATTTTTAATAGGTAATATTTTAACCAATATAACATTTTCGGTGTTTGGATAATCGAAGCACGTAAGACAAATTGTTCGCTCCCCTATGTATTAACCATGATTAATTTCACACATTTTAGAACGATTCGCTTCTAATTAGTCACACGTTCCAGCCCTCATCCGTTACCTCGCGTGCATCACCGAATCGACGATTACCACGTGAATCACGAATTTAACATAATTACGAAACAGCGGGAATATTCGGGATATTGTCGCAAGAAAGTTTCAGTTTATATAACTAAGGAAGCTTAGAAGTTCCGCTTACAACCCGACGCACGTTGAAGAAGGGTTGCAATGGAACTGAAGATAATCCCTGGAACGTTATGGTCTGTAACGTTTTAGAACTTAACGCTTCTGATCATCTAGGTTACGAAATGAAACCTATTCTGTACCGTTTATCAGATCTCTCCACGACGATTTCAGTTTCTAAGTTTCCTTCGTACACCACTGAATTCATACGATTCATAACAAAGATCGCTATCAATGAGAGACGGTGCTATTTTGTTAGAAAATTTAGTTGCATGGCAGATGGTCCTCTTTTGTGTTCAACAGGGCAGTTGAACGCCATACTTCCAAAAAGGGTTTCGCTCACGTAGGTTTCCGCTGCAAAGTGTTAAGCTCCGACCTCGTTTCGAAATCCGCCGTGATCTAGCAGCCCCTATTCCCGGCATGGTTTGCCATTTCCTATTTCCAAATTTGTGCCAACCCCTATTTCCTTATATGTACTTCGTAAGGCAACACCACGCTAGTGCTGCAATACAGGAAGGAACTATATTTCAGGATATTGTGCGTGTAACCGGAGATATTACACGAGCTATATCGGGTATTCTGGGAAATTTACGCTCGTAACTAACGGAGTCAGATTGTTTTTGTATAAACTGTAACTGTGATATACCGTATGGAGAAATTCTCGTATAACTTGGAGCTCGAATAGCGATTTTATAGACGGCAAAGGAAAATTCGACGAACGAACTAAGTCATCTACTGTGTTGAAGAAATGAAGCGACATATACAAAAATAGGATATCTTTCAACAAAGAAATCATGATATTCGTAAGATCGACAAATCGAGTGACGAAAAAATCCTTTTTAGTTGAATAAGTTAATTAACACATTTCGTATATTTTTCCAACGAACTTCGACACTGATTCTTTGATATGATTTAGATTTGAAACAATCGAAGAGATCCGATTTCTCCTCAACCTAATTGTCCCACTTATAATTAGAAGATTTCTCATCAAATTAACTATGTGTTTTATTTATCCGATATATCAACTGTGATAGCATTTGGGCCTCAACTGTGACGAACGTTTCCCACACAATAGAAAGGATACATAAAGCGTAGCTAAGATCGTAAAGTAACAGTCTAACCTAAGTGGTCAGTCTATTCGAAGAGCAGAGCGAGCTAACACCGTTTAATCACCAAATGATTTACGATCGGTGATAATCCTGCTCGTTGGCTGACTCGTTCCAAGCCGATGTATCAGAACGGAGTCGTCGATGTACACGAAATACCCCGAGCTCTATTTCCAAGCAGATTCCTGTGATATACTCGTATCCTACGTAGGCCATCCTACGTATTCGATCGGCTCAAACTCTATTTACAGCGTCGTATCTTTCGAATCCCTCTCATTCGTTCGCTCGTATTATTTTCCGCTCCTCTGTCAGAAAACTACAATGTTTCCTTTTATCTTCGAACGATAAGAAAACATTCGAACGCGCAGAGTTCGGGGAAACGATCCACTATACAGTATCGATACGACGCCATTTCGTTGATTTCTTGTACGGCCGCACGAAATGTTTCTTTGAGGATTTCTCGAACGTAAAATTTGTCGGCAGCTCTTACATCTTTGTGATATAACGTGAGATAAAGTACGTGACATATTTGGAAAGGAAGAAATTGTAAAAGGATTTTGAGAGGAATCTCTAGGAAGAAGCATATCCTATTATAGAAATTTTAGTGATTTCCGTATTTGATTTGAAATACAACCGGATCAATGTAAGCTTCCGCCTAAAGACAGTAACGCTGTTATTATATTTGTCTCGAAATTGAGAGACGCCAGAAACCATTAAGTTGGAAAATAATTCCGCAAATGGTATTCTTCTGTAGGAACTATTTTTATCATTTTGATGTCTAAAATCACATGTTATAACTACCGCTAATTTTTTAACACTCTGTATAAGATGCCACAATATTAAAAATTTGATTAAAAAATGTACGTAATTCGAAGTTTGTAATTCACGCAAAATATTACGGTTCGAATGTAAATTAAAGATGTCCTAATAACTTTTGTGTAAGATATAAACAAAGCCCAGATTCTTGAAATGTCATCACAGATTCATTCGCGTTTACCGAAACAACAATTACCTGACAGGCGTTTAAGAAGATGGTCAATTCGAGGAATTTATCTGTTCCATCCCTGAGGAAAGTGCGAAAATTGGCCCTCTTATGCTAGGCCAGCAATCAGGCTGAAATCGTGGGCACGATGAAAGCAGCCTAACCTTGGTAAAATGTTTCGTCAGTATTTTCTCATTCTCCACGATTAGCACTCACGCGGAAAACAGTCCACCATTTCTTTCCGTCTGCGACTAGAACATCTTGCGGACCAAACGACCTCGCGCGAACTTCCACCTCTGAAACCTTCTTACGAGGTCAAAGATCGAATTCTGAGAGGTCAGAAGCCTGGATTCTTAGGAACAACGAACTTCTTCTATTTTAAGAGTCCAGAGAATAGGATTGCATTTTTGGACTATCGAAAATCGTCACCGTCTCTTCAACGATGCTGTCATTCTTTGTATATCTATTAAAATTTCATGCTGTTTGCGTTGTTGAAAAGATATAAAAAAGAGATTGATTCCTGTTTTCGAAGGGGAATTCTAAATACGATATCGCTATTCTGTCCTGATAGTCTGTATCCTGATGGGAACTGTTCCGGGTGGGAGCTAGGAGCGGAATCAATTTTGACTGGGAAATGGATTCGTTTTCGAGACGAGAAATTGTAGAATAACTTCCTTCGACGAGGAAGTTGCGAACGCTGTCTCTTTTTGACGGACGTTTCAAATTCAAAGTACAGGAGATTATTCAGAAACCAGAAGGTTAAACTCGTGCGGATCACCATTTTTTTCGTTTTGATGGTTTTCATACAAAGGTAAACTGAAACAAAATAAATTTTCTGTCGGAATCGAGGCGACAGGAACTTGCAGCAGAGGAACTTTGAAAAACAGCTTGACATTTCTTTAAAATGTGAAACTTCTTGCTGAAACATTTTGGCAACGGTTGACAAGTACTTTTTATATTCGTAACAAGTCACATTCTTCTTTTCTCGTAAGCAAAAAGTCACATTCTTCTTTTCTCGTTTCAAAAGCAACATATTTTCGACACACAACCTCGAATTTCTTGAGCAATCCAATACTATGAAAGCGGCTTAGCTGTCACTAATCTGTTGTCTGGCAGTCTATTATGTATAATACTAATTGTCTTGTCCTCATCCATCTATCTGCTGACGCGGCTGTATTCGGTCTAAATTAAGAGCTTCGCAAAGTACATACTTTTTCAAAGGAATGAAACTTTGCACATGGCACGTGAAACATGACACAACGGACGTCGATAAATTAATCCCATTTAATGGAGTCTCTAGATATTCAGGTGGTACACGGGCATTATTCCCAACGATGCACGAAGTTGTAGGAAGGAATGGCATGCTAAAGATTTATGGGGAGGGTGTCTGGAAAGGGATCAGTCGAAACGCGGAAGACTAGGACGGGCATGGAATTTTCATTGAGATAACATATGGGCTCGAATATAATATCTAAATGGAGCTGGGCGAAGGCTTTGGAATAGCGTTGGTCGGGCAGCGGATATACCTGGCTCTTCGTGGATTTCGTGAAATTCTTCGAACGATACTTTTCCTTAGACCGCCGAGACTCTGAAATAAATTGCTTCACACCTTTGTGTTTGTTGTATGATATTTTTAAAATGTCTAGAAGAGATGAAAAGACACACGTTTAGCTCGAAAACTACATAAAATGGCAGTTGTAGTAACACGGGACTTACGAGGCGACAATGTACTGAATTTTAAAATCGTTTCCCTGTAAGAAGCAGGAAATGCCAGTTATATTCTTCTGTTGTCGTTTCCAATTTGAATCGTGTGATTTCACTTAATCGACGTTGCTTCACGAGGAAAATTGGAATCAACGCGCGTCATAATGACAGGTTATTAGGTTCGAAGAATACAGAAGCAACGAAACCTCAGGCTTTCTCTCTAATTAGGGCTACTGTTAACGATATTTCAAGATGACGGTTTCTCTTAGCGTCGACAATGTTCGAACTAGAGAACACTCACAATCAGCTCACAAAGACGGTAAGATAGAGAGGGCTCCTCTGTCTTCACAATGCTCGAGAGTACATTCTGCGGGCAAAATCGAATTAGTTACTCCCGTCGAGAATCACCTTGGCTCCCTTTTCTTCGCTTTTATTACCTCGGCTCTTGTTATTACATGGCGCTTGTACGGTTTTGTTCCTTGTCAGAAAGAAATTGGGGTAACTTGATATGTTTTTAATTGCATATAAAAAGACTCTTCAGGTGAAATTGTCACACTAACGTCGTACATTTAAAAACCACGAGTAGTCTCCTTCTAAATTAGATTCTAGAAGATTATTCTCCATGCAGATACAAACGAACGTCCATACTATAACATGGGAGAATTAATTCTAATTACCACAGTGCTACTGATTAGATAACTCTGGCTTCACAGCATTCGTGTTTGCTAATTTTCTTATTGTATTAGTACTACTTACGAGATAATATTTACAGAGTGTACAGAGGTAAATATTACATTCAGTTAATTTGAAGCTATTCGGTTTGCTCGATATCTCGCGAAACATCCAACTTTTTGTATCATCCGCTGAGAATAAACGATCCTCACAACGTTCGCGAGTACCAACTAGTTAAAATATATGAAATTTGATCTTTATCAAATTGGAGAATTATTGATCGAATGGACCGTTTTACCGATCGTGGATGGTGTTGAATGATTCGTACGTACACTCTCGTTCATGTGTATCTATCAGAATATATATCGTCCTACTATCTTCAAAATTTTTGAATTTCACCGCACGCCATAATATTAAAATATAGGAAGTGTCACGATATTACTTGCCTTGTTAGTTGTACCCTTGCTCTTTGGAAATTCGACAACTTAAAGACAATATTTAAGATGCTTATAACTTTGTACTTAACAGGTTGTTTTCATTTTTGACTATGTCATGTTAAAGTAATATTTCAATACTTTATATTACCATAAGATAACATTAAAAATTAACAGAATGAAAAAATTAAAAAGAAAATAACAAAAATGAACTGATTATGTTTTTTTCTTCTAATCTTCGTATTCAGATCGATCGTGTCGAGGATTTTTAAACGCTCGTGTTTTACCTCGGTAAGCAATTCAGCTCTTAATAATAACAATTAATCCGACTGTATCATAAATCATGTAATCGAACTCCTTAACAGAATATAGTGCAATAGTCGCGAATAAGTTCTTCTCGATGTAAACGTGGTATTGTGTCGATCCCAATGCTTCGCATCGATACTGGACTACTGCGTGTTCTGCGTCTCTGTACCATTGCTCAAATTTGCACACATACGTACATACATGTATATAATATATTGTATATATGTGTATAATATATACCAAGCATTGCAAGCAATAGTTCTATTGACATTTGCGTGTTTACCAATTGCATAAGATAATTAACACCCAATACCAATTGACAACGTCGTCTCCTGTTCATCGAATGAAATTTCATTAATGCTCTTGTGTTTGAACGATCGACGTGTTTGCGATAATATTATAACGTTCCCAGGATGATTATACCGTAATATTATACTGGAATTCGTAATCAAACCGAAAGCAGTTTTATTGGTGCGTAAAAAGAACAAGTTATGGTGATTTTAAATGAGAGCTGATAATGAAATACGCGTGTGCCTTCTATTTTAGTACAGAAAACTTTATATTTGATTTCAAGTGATCTATATATTCCTCGATGTTTCCTGTTTGAATCATTTTTGGAGGTACTATTATTACTTTTTTTTATCCAAGTATCTTAGTTGTTCTTATAGCATAAATATTTTGTTATATTTTACAAAAATGTACACAGCGCACATAGTATGTAAAAATGTGAAAAATATTCGAATTCAAATACCAGATACAATATTTGCTAGGCGAAACAATTCTCTACCTAAATTGCATTTCTCTGGTTATGCTTGTGAAAATTTAAATCTGCATACACATTTGTATTCTAGTTATATCATTGGTTTCGGGGCTTAACGCGAAACATAAATTAATTTTGAAGCGCCATAAAGGTGTGATTCTAGTAGTGAAAGCGTAAATATTTCGCTACTGGCAAATAAAATTTTAATTTTGCTAAAAGGACACCGAATTAATTTACATACATAATAGAATAAATCTAATTTAACGAGCAGGTTAAATAAATTTTGAGATTTCGATTCGTGCGTTAAAGTGTCCGATTTATTATAATGGATAGAAACTGAGAGAGCTATCTGAGGAGAATTTTACAAAGAAATCATGTTTCTACCACTTTATCTTCATATTTTCCTGGGTAATATTAATAACGTTTCATTTTCTTTCACCGAGATATTCATCATCCTTTCTTCTCAATTTTCTCATTTCTATGCCACCGTTAATAGAGAACTATACCAAGAAATTCTCACAAAATTAGTAGTATTAGCTCATAAAGAACAAGATTGATCCACCGAGTTTTCGCTATTCCATTGTCCACGATCTACAGCCCAAATAGAGTAAACTTGCAAACCCAACTTCAAACTTACAAACTCGATAATCCGTTGCTATCGGATTCCCAACAAATAGCTAACAATATCCATTTTTAATTAAGACGAATCCAAACAAAACTTTCGAAAGTCTGTTAACTGTTGTGACATCTCGTTTAATTCGCAATGCAACTTCTTTATAGACATAGCAGTTCTATGGATAAAATATTTCGTGAATCTTTCCATTACGATGCGAGTTACCTTGATATATAGGTAGACTGTATTTATTTTATGCAGCAAAGTACAGTATCATACCAATATATACCAAACTATAATATCTTCGAGTAATCATAAAATAAAGTCAGGGTCTTGCGAATTTCACAGCTGGAGTTATCATAATTAACACTGTTACACTTAGTATTGTTGTAGATAATATTGCCGCGTTCAAAACTATTTAAGGCTTACGGGTATAAGCCTTAGCCAAGAAGAAAATGTTCTCAACATTTTCTTAAGATTGCAGCTAGCTTCAACAGAGGACGAGATATCAGTGCGTTCTTCCTGATAAAGCTGGCGTCAATCTTAGCAGAACGTCGAGAACTTTTTTTATTTGGATGTGCCTTATATCCGGAAGCCTCGGTATCGTACGTAACAGTATTGTCTATATCAGTGCAAAGTGTAACAGTGTTGTGATAATCCGAGTCATGGAAGCCTCAAGACTCTAATCATAAAATAAAGCCGTCAATAAGCGATTTCTATGTCTCGAACTCAATTCGAATCTGAATATCTAACATGGATGTTAGCCGCGTTTCGCGAAATTTCCGTTTCATCTATCGACGATAGCCTTATTTATAGAGTTAAATTCACTCTGTCAGTAACACTGATCTACCTGCGTTTCAGAGAAAGCGTGAAAAGCGGGCATCACTGTTGCCCTTGCCAGGCGCCGCCACCTCCGGTTCTAGTCACAACGTCGCCGAGTGCACGCATAATACGACAAAGCTCGCAACCGGAAGCGTCCGCGTGTTGCTGTTCCGGATGTTGTTGTCCCCTACACACTGGCACGACACCGAGTGCTGCCTCACTGCGGCAGTTGCGCGAACCTGGCGATGGAATTGCCGGCATCGCAGCGGACTCGTTGCGGATCAATGGCGGTATTCGACAATTCCGACAGGTAAGCACCCCAACCTCCAGTCTACGGATCAAACAAAAAGGTTCTGCAGTGCACCCACCTGCCATCATCCACCTACTTGCACGTAGACGCGCGCTCGCGCATACCACCCAAATGTGTTCACACATTGGCCGTCTCCTTGGATTGCTCGACACCCGTACCCCATTCACTTTTGTGTACGTTTATCATGCTTTCGCGTCGCGAGAGGGAAAACCTGGATGCCCATTTCTCTTGGGGATTGTTTTAAAGCAGAAAGTATTGTTGTCAGGATTTTCGCTTGGATCTGGTGAATCTGGATTATAGTCTTGGGTTTGGTTGTGAGAAAGGATGTGGATTTTGAAGATAGATTCGTGGAGGGTGGCTTTTAATACTCAAAATAATGAGGATCTTTCTTTTGTAATTTCCTGTTTTGGGAATTTGTAATATCGAAACATGATTGTATATTGTTTATTATTCTTACGTCTTCTATGTATTCTATTCTTCTGTATATTATTCTTATGTCTTAGTATTATTTTCGTTGCATCATTTTAATTATTATTTATTCGTTTAAGAGCGTTATATCAGTAAAAGTATAACTCGAAAGATCTGATTTGAAGAAACATAAATACGTATATTAATAGAAGATATAAGGTAAAGAGATTAAAATCTGTTTTTAACAGATATTTGTTAGTTTCATAATCTGAAAATTAAATAGGTGGCATATATTACGTTTAAAGATTTTGCCATGAGACACTCAGCATGTCTCTCTACATTATAATATCTTATGTACTTTGCATATGCAATACAAAAGGAAGCGTCATAACGTTCCTTTTTATGGTAATCTTACATATGAGAACATAAAGTAAAATTCTCCACGTGGCATCCAGGTTCCTCTCTAGGCGATCGTCCGTGATGTCGCGCGTCTTACGTGCGGCATATGTCAGAGGAGGAAAGCGAGAAACGTTCTGTTGTTAGGCGTCGCTGTGTCGTTGTCTATGCTGCTTGTATCGTTGATGATTCGTCCGATCAGTGTACCAAGGCATATCCAGAGCACGTGTTGTATTTGCGTATGCCACTCAGCTCCGCGTGCACCTACTTTGGTTGTCGCTCTTGTTTTCTTCGCGTGTCTCGATATTTCCTATTTTATGGTCCTCGGGGAATCTTGGCTCCTGCTTCGCACACGTGATTAGCTACTCAAAGTATATACGTTTTTCTTACCAGTATTTTCTTAACTCTTGCGTTTGAGCCTTCTCCACCCCCGCCCACCCTTAGACTTGTCGACGCTACAAGAAAGAATCACGAGAATTAATTGATTATTCTTCGAGATAGCACTAGGATCGATCTTTTAGAATTGATGGTATTGTATGGTATTTATTTATTTGGGCTAGGAGTTTAGAAAAATTCGTAGGAAAACTAGTAATTTTGTCGATAATTTATTTACTCGTCGTTTTTAAGTATTCATGAAATTTTAAGAAGGAAATGTACATATTGTAATAGGTTTGTACAAAAGGTAATTGCTTCATCTTATTTAATTTATGACTGACAGAGCCTGGGTCATTGTTATCACGAGCGCAAAATGTTTTATTCTTTAATGATAAAGCAAAGAACCAAACGAAAAGGGCTTTTAGACTTGATATGATAATATGATTCATTTGAAATGAAAAATTTGCTAATTTAAAAATAAAATAAAGTATCATAATATTCCAAACAAGTTAACAAATTTTAACAAAAGTGATCGTAAAATTTTTCTCTCGAAAAACTACTCAGAAAGTTATTATCGAAATACCACAGACTTCTTGAAATATTTTTCAAACAAGAGCCACAGGATTATTTACGAATACTTTCATGCGAAAGATAGAATACATTGTGTTTAAATTTTCTTCCCTGGGAAATCCTCTTTACCGGTGAAGCGGCCGTGCTGCCATCTAACAGAGGGTTGAAACATCTAATGTAGAGCACCCCTAAGCAACAAAAGCTCGATACCGACGGACATGGAAGGAAAGGTGAGAGCCGACACGCGATAAGAAGCTTATCGGGGTGGCTAATGAAACGCCTGGTAACATTCCACGTCGTAGATGGCACCGTGTACAAGGAATGGCACTCGCTTCCAAAAGGATAAACACCATGGAAACACACACATGAAAGTTCGCAAAGAAGCTCTGTGAATTCGGTAGAAAACTGCCCGTGTGATCGATCGGTCGGGAATACGTAGGACAGTTGATAGGATATCCGCTGTATTATTAATGTCAATACGTTTTGAAATAATCGATGAAATGCATAAATTCACAAGAACATCATATTTTGTAATTCGATACGAGGACATTTTTATGACACGATATATTTATTTATTCCATTGATATAAAAAAGATTTATTGTGGCAATAGTAGAATTTTTATCGAATTTTGTTAAATCAAGAATATTTGAATTAAAACAGTGGATGTGTGTGCAAGGAATTTAGTCTAGGATTTGATGTTAGAGATACATATATAATGGGAGCGTTTAAATTCAGTGCTTGAGATTATGGTGTAAATCGAAATGATGTATGGCCACAGAAAATTAACTAAATTACTGCACCTGAATGTGTTTATATCTGTATGGGAAATTACAATTAATTATTAAAATCTTTCATGTCTGTCATTATTATTATTAGATAACAATTCAAATATTATAACTATTATCTTCTTTCATTTTCATTGATAAAAATATTCGATATAAAATAAATTATAATAAATAAATAAATCATTTAGGAGGCGTGTCTAAGCTCTCAATATATACACTCAATATATATAATACATCAGTTGAAAGCTTGAAGTTACATATGGAAGTGTTTCATAACATTTAAGAATTTCAAAAAGTAGGCTTAGAATATTTTTGCGTTTTGATACTTTTTAATCAAAATCTATCAAAATAGAAAAAATTACTATATCGAGGTATATACCACTACATCGAAATAAAATATTTACTGGTGTAAATAAAATAGCGCGTTTAGTATTAAATCCTCATGTAGCCAAATAGGAAAACTACGACGTGGCAGAAACGTCATCTCCGTATCTACATTCGTGGAAAGACGTACAATTCTGAAGAGCAGGCAATTTGCTTATTGCCGAGAGTCTAATTTTTGACGAGCACGAAACGAATCTCTCGTCGTCATTAAATGAGATCCAGTGCGCAAAAACTAAAAAAAAAAAAAAAAACCGAAAAGGGAAAAGAAGCGAGGAGAGGAAGAGAGCAGCGGGCAAGTGAGATCTCGACATTGTTAGTTTAATTATCTCTCTTCGATGCAACGAAACGTTTCGTATCGTACGGACACTTAGGGCAACCGGGTATAGTAGAAGCAGAAGAGCGGGCTTTGTATGCGATTTTGGCCGGAAGCCAGCGGATTATAATCATGCTTCTGCATGTCGTGCGCCAAGGTTCGCGACGTACAACCGTGACACGAGAGATAATTGAGACCCTTTTTTCCTGTCATGATTAACTCTTCGCATTTTCTATTTTTTTCTTCTCTCTCTCTCTCTCTCTCTCTCTCTCTCACTCTCTCTCTCTCTCTCTTTCTGTCTCTCTCCTGCCACTTTTTCATTTTGTTGCTTTCTACATTTTTTTGATTGACGGTCGAAAAGGATTTTTCAAGAACAGTACGTTCGAGTTAATGAATCTGGACGAAGTACAGTTCGTTTTATTTTCGGGGAAAAATTGGCTGGAACTGTGGCGTGCATATAGAAGCGAAGCGTCCAGTTGATTGGGGGTGAACAAGATTTATGGCATTTCAGAGCCGCATAGCATCCTATATTTGGCGCCCTTTCCTTGTAGAGGGTCGCGCTTATCGCGCTGGTACTTAGTTTTCATTTTTGTAGCCCGCGGAATTTGCTGACGCGATCGCGTCTGAATTATGGCTGACTTATTCTACTGCGCACGATGATTTTCCGTCGATCCTTAACTGTAATCGCATTTTCTTGTAAAATAGAATGCTGGATACATGTTAACCATCGTTAATACTTCAATAACAATCTACACGTTTATAAAAACATTTATTAAATTGCATAACGATATTGATTAATTTGATGAAATGCGATACTTCTACGTTTAGATACTGTAAAAATGAAAACTTCCAACAAATTGCCATTTTTTGTAGAGAATATCGCCGAACTCTTAAAGCACGTGACATATTCGAGCATTTGTTCGTAACGTATGTTCACCAGGAATATGTCTAATGCTGTTATTATGTTCTTCTCGTACGTAACAAAGTTATATTGTACATCAGTATGAAATCGTCAAAGTTTCGATGGAAGGGCAAAATCTGTGGAGTTTCATATCGCGCGGTGATAATGACAGCGGTAAAGTTGTAAATCTGAAACTGTACACGTGTTTCTTGTCGGTCCAACTGCGTCCTGGGAAATGAAGCGGATGGAGTCTGGGACTTTAAAAGCAAGGACAGCAGTTTTTACGTTTTTATCGCGTGCAGACGATCTTAAGCACGCCTTGCTTCAGGGACTTCTTTTTCGTGTTCGCTCAAAATCTATCGGGATGCACTTAAGATGATTCCTGGCATCTCTAGTACAAATAAATTTTAACCATTTCTGAGAATGCGACAATAAGAAAGAAAAGGCTGCGAATGTTCCAGTTACATTTAGAAAAATATTTCACGTAAGAGATCTTCATCGAACTGTGCACGTTTTCAAATTTTGTCACGCTCTTCTTTTAAAATATCAAGAATGCTGTCATGAATATTTTAAAACATTAAGAAAGTTTCGCAACACGAAAGTTTGGTAAAAATGCCACGGCGTAGCCAAATCTTTTGACGAAGTCATACGACCAACTCCAATTTTCCACCCTCGTAAGTTGCTACTTTGATTTCCTGTACACCCTACCATAACGACCACTACTTACACACCTCGAGATACACTTCGTTAGTAGTTCTCGAGTTTTCAAGGAACTCGAACTTTGGAAAACTTTTGTAAAAACACATTTGCATCCCTTATTCTTGAACTGTGGTAATTGTATTAACATCTCGATGTTTTCTACTTGTTCAACATTTGAATTTATATATTACACGTTACTTGTTAAGAATTTTTATATTTTTATTATTATAAGTGTACCCTTTAATTTGGTTAATCAAATATCACATACTGTATAATACACCCCTTTTATACATTTACAAGTAACCATTATTTAAGTAAGAAGATTTGAAAATAATAATATTTAATTTTATAATTAATTAACAATAATAGCAATATTTAAAAAGCCACTCGTTTCATTAGCACCAGAAAGTAACACAAAAATTACAGGTACGGCATTTACTTAAATTGACAAATTACATTCTTTCTGCAAAAATGGGTACATTCAAACAATTCCAGTTGCATCAGACTCAAACGAATTTCCGATTGGATTAGATTCAACGACCGACCGGAAGAAGTTGCTTGACGATTTGCTCACGCTTTCCACAGTAAATTTTCCTGAGTAACGCGACCGACTATATAACAAAAGTTCGTGGAGACAACTTCAATCAATTGCCGAGTCCTAATCGTGCACTTTGATCCATAGATCAAATAATCCGACTATTGTTGGGCTTGATGCCTCACTGAAGATACCGTGCTCCTTTCTCTGCTCTATTTCTTCAGATAATGATTATCCGAGAGATGAACGCGATGCGATTCGCACGTGCAGAATATGTGTACGCCGACGTACTCGTATGCATGCAAAACGGTCTGGCAATCGAAATTCACTGTGCCATTCTTCGGGAAAGTCGTCTATTAAACCTAATAATATGGCATCAAAACGATTTAACTTGAACTGATTTAGGAATTTAAATGCTCGGTAGAAACAGTTGGAACTTGGAGAATTAGACCGTAAAAGACGGAATAATTACACTTAAACGAATATACAAAACCTTACCTAAGCAATATCTACTAATTGGTTTCGACAATATGAAACCAGATGTACGAAACATACAAAAGAAACGCTAAAATATCCCTGTCTCATCATATCGTAAACGGTGGCAATGAAAATCAAACACTGTCATTTTCATAAAAATTATCCAGATTACTTTTAATAAAAGTGCAAAGAGGAAATGGAATCCAATAGGGAAAGAATCTAATGTAAATTTTTTTCGTGACTATGTTCCCCCTCTTCGCGGAATGGAGGGAAACTGCAGCACACTTTAGTTTCTAGGTAACTGGTTTCTGTTCGAGCAGTTTACGTGATTGGAATGCGTCGCCGTACAAAGGAACAAAATTTTCGACGTGTTCCCATTCGTGTAATTTGATAACAGAAAACCTGTGTTTCGTTCGTAATGGTTCGTAACTGAGAATAGTTTTTGTCACGCGTTTCGCAGGCCACGCAGTTTGGGGCGGCGGTTCTAGGACGTATGGGGGAGGAGGCATGGGAAGAATCGGATTAAAATGAACACGAGGATTCACTACCTCCGAACCACTTTATCACGGATTTAGTCTTTGATCGATATCTTCTTGTTACTTGCGCGATAGAAGTTTGTCTTTTTGTGCTCTTGTATCTCTATCGTCACGAAGACGAGTGAAATTCTCTGATACTTTCAATATTCTAAAATTTTTCTGTCATTACTAGACAGATACTTATGCTGAGAAAAGTATATTCTAAAAATCTTGTTAGTTGTCTTCAAAATCTTGGTTTTAGAATTTTTATTTTCCTTGTTTCAGCATTGCTTGGTATAATGATAATCGTCAAGAGTATTGTTCTTTCAGTTGTGTTTACAAAAATATAAATTTGTATAAATACTTGGGGTTCAATTATACGTATAATATGAATAATTAACAATAAACGAGACCTAACATGTAAATTTCTGTTTGTCAGGAGAGAATTAGAAACCCGAAAGTCAACAAAAATCACGCTCATTATATTTTTCCACCGTATTGTTTTGACATGAGTTCAAGCGAACTGTTTGATGAAACTTTCTTCGATGAAAGTTCAAGTTCTTCGATAGTTATCAGACATCGACGAAAACGTTATCACACTATAATTTGCAGTTCTATAAAAATGAAACAATATTAATTACATTAAAATCGATGTATTTGGCAATCGAACAAAATCAATGATTCGATTCGTAATTGCATTAATAGCGAGAAGAAGAGAACTCTCAGTATTCGCGGAGACTAATTGTCACGAAGCACTTGGTCACCTATAAATTCGTCGATTGCAACTGAATTACTATTCAGTCCAGTGAAATCAAAATATAATACGACATGTCTCGCGATGGCAGTGTCAATAATACGTTCGGCCGTGTAGCATCTCGCTTACGTGGACGACCGAGGAAATAATGAACGAGAATTGGCAATTTGCAGAGTCTCTTCGTCGAAGGTCGATATCAATTTCCCTTTCTTCTATTGAAAGCCTCTCATTAAAAGGGATCGGATGAAAACCGTTCGTGAATCAGTCGCCTACGTTCTTCTCTTTCTTCCTCTCTCTCTCTCCTCTATACCTTTTTTTTTTACTTTTCCATTACGCGTAGTGAGAGGAAAAAAAGGGATCAAATAGGTCACTCTCGGCATTTAATCGTCGACAGGAAACACTTTAATGAAAGGAACGATCACTTTCACCTTCGTTGTTATAAAAACGAAGTAGAGGAGTTCAGAATGTTTTTGTTGAGCGTTTCCTTTTTATTGTCTCCTTTGATAGAGGTTTTGATTGCCAATGAATGGTATGCGACGTATCACGGTTCTTTTATTGAAAGCAAGCTTGAGGTTTCAGTTGATCAGGCCTGTTTTCTCGATTCTCTGTGTTTCTGTGCTTTTTCTCTCGGACAGATTTTTAGATGTTTAGTCGCTTTCGCAAGCATTGTTTAGAACGTTAGCTTCCCTCAGTCTAGTGGTTATGATTAATATATGTTTGAAATAGCGAAGAAAGGACAAGAAAGTTTGTTTCGCTCTCTTGTTATTAATTACAAGCTAGTAATATATTTGTTATTAAAATATATTAAAAACGAATAGTATTAGTTCTTGATAAAGCTGAGAACGCGATATTAATTATTGTCGTGCTTTACTTTTAGCTTCCATGTAGCGTGTTTAGTATATTTTATTACGAATATATCACCGTTTAGTTTCCAAGGATGACGTATTATAAGAATATTATTAGGTTGTATTAGCTTTTAGAAGACAAAAGTTACGAATTAATAACGAGAGTAAATGAATAGTACTACCTAATCTTTCGGTAAAGATTATCGCGAAGATCAGATATTTTGTTTACTATGTAAAAACATTAAGGCGCTTCACGAGCAGATGACGAGCGTCCTCGTACAAATTTCATTGCGGAAATCATCGACAAACATCCTGGTACCACAGAACTTCCGGTTTCTCGTCGGTATATTGCACTTTCGGAAACAGACGAGCAGTTTCAGTTTCAAATATTTAGGATGCAGCGCCGTCAGACGACCCGGTTCCAATAGACGCGGTGGAACATTCTCTTGTGTCTGGAAACTATGGTACGAAAAGTTTGCCATGCATTTGCTAGATATAGCAAACACGTTGTACCATCGTATATTTATGTCTGTCCAGGCATAATACGTTTGAGCTTTCTAACTTGTAGAAACGTTTCAATTTTAATATTAAATTTCCTCAGGGGTTAAGACATATCAATAAGTCAGAAATCTTAGCGAAAGATTTATGAATTAAATCAAACACGATTAAATTACTTAGCTTAATTGAAATGTACTGTACATCTTCCTATTTCAAGTCTCGTTGTCAGAAGCGAAAATTGTCAACTGTAGTTTCGGAAAATTGTATAATTTCGATATTAGAGTGTACGATTAAGATTTCATTCGTTAGAGACTGAATAATTAATCTTGATGAAGCTGATATATTCGTAATTGTACGACGTTAGCGTGTGAAAAAGGTTATACCAGAGATACAAAATCTAATAAACATGTACACCGAAGCAATAAAGCCAACAATGTTATACAAGCCACCCCAATTCTCTCCCAAGGAAATGGTCTTACTCGAAGGGAAGCAACCCTCGGATGGGGTTCTATGTTCGTAAAGACTACTTTTCGACTAGTCCTTAGTCATAAAGGCAATGTCACAGGCCGTTAACCTCGATTATCCTCGTAACCTCGATTATTCGAGGTTATAGGCAAAAAAGGTCAACTAATCGCGTCTGGAATATCGTTGGAACATCCTCGATCGGTCGCGATTCGTCCGAGTGCCAACCACGAAAGAAAAAGTTACATCGTTGCAGCAGCATTGATTCGGTAACTTATGCGCTGTAAGTAGTTCACTGACACGAACTCTCTTAGACGATCGCCTTGGATTCTTTCGATCCTCATCTTGAGGTCTTCACTTCCAGAAGCTGCGATATTTATCTTTGAGTGCAGCGAGACATAATCGATTTTTGAGCAGGAAATTCTGAGTAGGTACTAAATTCGATTTATCTTTCACTTTTTAATATTTGTAAATTTTCCAGAGCAGTTTTTTATTCTGTCATACTAATTAGTCATTTTCTCGTAATTAATAGGTTGCTTAATACTTGGTGTTGGTTGATCCTTTTGTGGCTATCCAGAAAGTTTAAAAATTTCAAAGAGCTTCATACAAGACACATAACATATAAAAGGTTTCTACGAGTTTTCGAATATTTTCTTAAGCTGGTGTAGAAATAACAAGATACATAAAAGAATCGTACAGCTTGAATTAGAAATACAGATACTGCGGTTGGCACGCTGCTCTTCCAAAGATCTATTTCTCGTGATTCGAAACTTTCGCCACTCGTCAGTCTATCAACTCGTCTTTAATTAACGAAACCAAACGGGTTGGCACAAATATCTTCCAGAAGTCCATTCCTCGCGAAACTTTCCCACTCTCCATACGGAAACACCTCGATTCGATTACAACGTGGTGCCAGATCGAAGCAACCGCAAAGCCAATCTTTCACCCGATCAAGTCAACTCGATAATGGAGATCGGCGTCTAAAGTGACTCCAATACATTTGAATAGATTTCTCCGTAGAGCGGTAGCGTTCGAAGCAGTTCCACGGAGTCGCTGTCGTAACAGCCACTCCCAGCGAAGTCTGCAGTTTTGCGGATTTCAGCGAAGTAGCCGCGCTATTGGAGACCCGAATTCCCACGGCATCAGCGTAATCTTCGACCGAACTTCGTCGAACCTAATATTTTCCGCAAGTTTACGCGGTCCGGCCTTCTCCTTTCGCAATCACGTTTCCCGTTAACGGTGTAATTTACAGTCAACCGCCCAGCCATAATCTTGTGTCTCGCAAGGTACACGCTAAACTAGTTCCTCAGAAGTTCGATAATTATCTCGCTACAACGAGCCTCTCGATACAGTAGCGTCGCGTTAACTGGTCGAGATTTAATTTTTCCAATTGCCTTCGTAATTATGGACGAGGTATTCCGCGACACGATATCGTTCGTGCGACGTTATGTTTTACGATTCGAGATCCGTATCATTAGGACTGATATGAGATATTTCGTCTAAATATATCAAGCAAGAAATTACTTTGTGAGATATTTCATATTTTTGAGTTATTCCATAGAAATAATAAGCAGAAAATGTATTTGTAAAATATTCGAGGCGAAATTAATTTCTGAGATATTTCATCTGCAGATGAATAAAATATTTAACTATGACCAGTTAACGAAGGGCTATTGTGTAACAAGCTTCTCCATGAATCTTCCATCATGGCAACATCATTTATTCGTCGTAGGATGAACGCAATAATTTATCGATCGAACACATTCGGTAAATCCCTAGCTGGCAAATAGTCGGAGCTTCGTAGTACGAATCGGTCATTAAGCTATCCGGAGACGTGGCTTCCAATCGGCTTAGCTTTCGGATCGAGTTTCGGCGCTGGCAGGCTAACAACAAGCGGATGAGATTAGAGGAAACTCCTCAAATCCGTTTCCCTATGATCGGCCAATGAAATTTCACCAACGATACAAAATGTCCACGCGCGACACAGTAGCCCCCCTTCAGCAGCATCGTACAGCATCTGATGTATTCTCTTTGGTTCGATGACCATCGAATTCTCTTCCATCCAGCTGCTCCTCTTTCTCTCTGTAGTAGACTTATATGCGTTGTTCGCAAGTCATCGCCCACGTGAACGTAAAGTAGATAGCGAACGTAGTTGGCAGACCTTTAAGTAGAACGCGGTAAGAATAACATCATCAATTTTCCAGTGCACCATCTGCTCGCATCATCCATTAGCGTTCTTTTGCATCGCTAAGCCCCGATTTTGGAACGGGTCACCCGTGGCGCTTGCACGCCCGGAAAAATAACTGCGATCCTGACGAGCTTCTCATTCGATTGTTCGCCAGTGTCCCCCACCAACGTCGCCAGCAGCACCCAACCCCACCACCCATAGAGAGTACACCACCCCCATTCGCAGAGAGATCTGGTCCGGTAGAACTAGTTTCGAAACCGAAGTTCCTTTAGTCTAGCGGCAGTAGCGACCGAGTCTAGCGAAAAAAAAGTAGTGGTCAGCCTTCGTAGATGACGTAGAGGATCATTAAGTTTTTTCATACGCTTTTGTACTCGAGTTACATCGTTTCCACTAGCTGCTGCTCGCCTACCTATATCGAAACCTACCTTGCCAACCATTGATCGTGTTCAAAGAGTGAAGAAAGACAGGCCTAGAGAAGGATTGACGAGGGACGAGATGTAGAATCGAGATCAACGCGTTCCAAGATTGTACACTGTACACGTGTCTGCTTTTGTCTCTATGATCGTTTCTCCCACTCTGTCTCTGTCTCTGTCTCTGGCTTTCATACGATGCACCGGGTGATATTCAACCATCAGCCGCTCTGGTACGCCGCTCGTCGTGCGGGAATAAAGGAGCGAATGAATTGCCGAGTTCCGGCTGCGAAACTTTATGAACCGAAGTATCTCCTCCGTTCTTCCTCCATAAACAGTTTCCACGAAAGTTTCACGGTTTACAAGCGTTGAACCGCGTAACTTTTGTTGGAACCATCTTGTAATTCTGGAAATGTCCGGAATGAAGTACTTCGCGTGATGAAGCTTGTTTCGACGATCTGTATACGTATCCTTCTCGCACGACAGACCGTTTACCAGTGGCTTGTCGTCAAGTTGAATGAATCACCCTGTACAAGGATGATTTAAAAGGAGAAATCGATGCTTAGTCGATGATAAGTCGATCACTGTAAGATAGACAGGTTCTAACAAACGTGTCTCTAATTTCAAATAATCATGTTGGCGAGTGTGTTTAGAATCTGTAAAAAATATTTACAAATTTAATTATTACTTATATAATAATTTAATTATTTAATTATTACTTATTATGTTCAATAAATAAATTTATTGAACATTTTTATGTATACGTAAAAGATATGTTTCTTGAAAATATAGAAGAACTTCTGCCTTTGTAGTTATTTTAAATTAAAGACACTTTTAGAAGAACTAGAAGAACTGTCTGACCAAAGCATAGATCATTCTCCTTAAGTCGTCTCGTATCAGAACACTTTGTCTCTTCTCGTGTGATCCATATAGAGCATAGCCTTGTCTATTGTCACTCGTCAACCACTGCACCTGTTTGCCACTCTCTCTACTGTGTCTAAGTATGCTATAAGAGTGCTGTCAGTGTGGAATAACAACGTGTTAAAAACACGCCCAGTTCCCCTGGTGGTGCAAATCGTCGTCGACGACAATGCCGACGACGCCTCCGCCACCCATCGCTGCGGTACCCGGCCCCGGTTCCGGTTCAGGCTCTGGTTCCGGTTCACAGGGTGCCCAGGGCGTCGTACTCTGTCCACGTACGCTGTCGCAGGTCCGACGTTCACGGCTACGAAGGGCCCTCACCGAGGCGACCGCCGAGACCGTCAACTACGTCAAGACGGTGGGCACGATACTTCCGACTAAGCCGTAATGCCTGATCTATCTTAACCACCCGTATTATACACGATTATTTTCAATTTTGATTAGTTACAATTTTGCATCGTACACACGCACGGATCGAGAGTCGAGTCGATTTCGTTCTTTTGGAATGTTAGCTTTTATTTCACTTTTACTTCAATAGTACGTTGCTGACACTAAGATGGGTTAAATAGAAATTTTGAAAAATTGTTAGGGTTTAATACGAGCGCTACTGACAATTGAAATATAGAATTTGCGTCAAAGGAGTTAAGTAAAATTTATGTACAACGTGCTTAGGTTAAGTAATACGTTCAAATTTGATGGTGATAGTTGATAATCAATAAGAGATTGGAAGTACACATAAAGACGAAGCTACTCGATTCCAAAAGAACTCGGTTACCGAAGTTAAAAACTATAACGCGTTTAATTTTCTCGGGATTTCTTTGCTCGGATGTTAAAAGACGTCGAAGAGCGGCACGTTACGACCTTCCATTTTCGACGATAGGAGCAAAAGTTGGATTTGTCTCGGGGATAAAAGGATCGTATCTGAACAATTCGATTCAGCGTCGTTAGCATCCTCGCGAGAGGAATCGTATTCCGGTATGTGAAATCGTTCCGATCTAACCTAACCTCGACGCTCGAGGATACGCGCGATATTAATGCAGCATGCATTTTATTGTGCGTACGTGCGATTATGTGTCCGAGCACCGTAGTTAGCGTCACTGACCTATAGAACATGCCTCTCACCCACTATTCACCGTCACGCTATGAAGTATTGCAACCAATTTACGAACCTAGACCTTAGGTCTATCTCTCAGCCAGCCATGACCTGCATTCTTCGAACCTGATGGCCGATATATCGGAAGAAACGCCAACGAAGAATCCGAAGTGCCGTTTCGTTCCCCTTTATTAAACTTTCGTCGGAAATGAACGAAAGATAAGACGGTTTAATAAGGAACTACATTTTTTCCCGTTATATAATTAAAATTTATTGAAACGTTTTCGAGGAATCAAGAGTTTCTTTCAATTAATCGAGATCGTAGCTATATAAATTCACTAGCGCGCATTTATGAAATAACTTTTATGTACTCGTCGCTGAGGTTACATTATGTACCAACTTCCGCCAGCATAGTTTGCAAACTCTGACTGTACATCGATCGGAGTCGAGGATGTCTGCTGTTTCCTTGAAACAATATTAGTACGTAATTAATATACATCTACTTTTAACGAAATAATCGAAACATGGAATATTATTCTTTTTTTTTTTTCGAAAAGCATGACTGGAATTTTACCGATTTTTTTTAATAATTTTCATAACAAGCGAACCAGGTTTTTTGAAAGAATTAGAAAATTAGATGTTTTTTAGTGTTAATAGTATATTATTTAACGAAACTAATCTCGAAGTTAATCAATAAGAGAGAAACGAAAAAGAGAAGGAAAAAATAAGGAAAGCAGACGAGGCTGCGAAGTGATGGCAGAGAAGAAATAAAAGAAGAAAAAGTAAAGGAAAGGAAAGGAAAACAAATCTCTACGGAATTAAACAAGCAATTAAACCATTAGTTACCATCTCGAAACTGTCTTATCTTTACTTCCCACGAATCTCTTGCTTCTTGAACTTGCGTAGTACTCAGACTGCTATTTGCCGCCCACGATGTAGCAGCATGCCCTCTCTTTTTCCCTTTTGCCTAAAAGAAATCACAGAATCGCGTATCTTGAATACAGTAGCACGAACAACGAAGTTTAATATCGTGCTTGGTGAAATACGTTTTCTTTATGCACTTCCCTTTTTCCGCGCATTCTTTATCGAACTAACTTAGCCCGCCGCATATGCCAGATTTACGATCGTGAATTTCTACTCCGTATACGGGCAGAGACATGTTATAAAGCTTCGAGGCATATAACGGAAAATTAGCGTCTCGCGTCTCACACAAACGTTAAGCCTGATTTCCCTGCCTCTTTTATCTTAGATGCCCTAGAATTGTTAGTGATAGATTCGCCTAGAAAATTAATTAGATGTTACTTAAATTTTATTTTAATCTTAAAAAAACAACAGAAATTATTTTTCTTCTAAATACCATTTAGCCCAAAACCAAAGTATAAAGAAACCTACGCTGTGGATAACCTGTAGAAAGTTATGAAACATAAAAATACTATTTTCAATTCAATCGAAATCTTTCAATTTCGAACGAAAAAATGGCCTGTCAGCACGAATTCATCCATCTACTATCGACAACGATCAAAATTCAGATGGACATTATTGCTTCGCGAACGACGACAATTTGGCTCGTTTGCTACGTGCTTTTCACCGGTTCACCGGTCGGAAACAGTGGCATGAACAAATGGCGCGCTTACGCTTTTGGAAACGGTCGAAACGCGCCTCTGGTAAATTACAACGCGCCTCTCTGAGCGCGAACGATTCCGGAAGGCCCGTTTCGATGTTAGTTTCGCTCGACGAGCGGACAGCCTTCCAGCGTTAAATTTATCTTGGAAAATTTATCCACGCCTCGACTCGCCTTTTACAGCTTCTGCGCGCAGATTAATTCCCGCGAGGGCTATGTTCATCGATTCTTGCAGGACATTTGGAAATTTTACCTGATCCCGATCAAGAAAATATTTGAATTTAAAACAATAATTGTTAACTAGAGATAAATTTAAAGATATTACTAATATTAAATTTTTTCATACTTTCCTCAAACTTGAGAAATATTCTAACAATAAAATAATAACTAATAATAATAATAATAATTTATAATAATAAAAGAAATTGTGTAAGGGATGAAAATAATCCAAAGGATGCTTTCCACGTTCCACGACTATTTTCCAAAATGTAGAAAATTAAAATATTTTAAATATTCTATTTTGTGCATTTAAGATTCAACGTTTGAACAATCTATATTTAAATTGCGCTTTCGAGACAGTTCGCATTCCATAAATTCTCAAGTATTTCAGTATCAATTTCTACAGCCAACTTAATTATACGTAACCCGAAGTTTGCGAAGCGTATCGAGATCAGCCGAAAGAGCTTTCACGATATTATCATACGAAGTAAAATGAAATTACTAATCGTGGCAGACTCCAGCCAACTGTGTACCAGTGACACAATCTGCATCGTGATATCGTTACGATACGAGCCGAATACCGCGATCCACGTTGTTATTAAGCGAGTTCTGCTACTGGCATTTAAACGATGTCTTGGATAATTGAACAGGTTGTGAACGTGCTTCTACGATTGGAAGTCTATAGGAAATTCGACGAAACACTGCTGTATCCACAATATTAATAGCCGAGCATGAACAGAACAATCGTTTTATTTATTAAACTCCAAAAGTACAACTATTAGATTGAAACATATAAACGAGTTTTACGAGTCACGCTTCACTGAATGCTAACAAATGTGCATTTAGATGCGTGAAAGTTGAAAAACTAAAAGTGATTTATGAGATATTTTACAAAGCAATACAAATATTTGTTTAAAAAAAAAGTTTAGAAAGTTGCTACAACGAAATTCTTCATGCAGTCCTATCTATGTAAATGTTTTTTTTCAAAAAGAACAATAGTAAAATAAAATCTATAAGAAAATATAGCTATGTCTGGCGAAAGTATTTGGACAGTTGTTATCATAGATGAAAAGAATGATTTTAATTTAGTAATTTCGATACTTATGCAAAATGATCAATGTAATTTCTCTCAAAGCGAACATTTATAGCAAAATAAAGTCTCTAAGAATATAAAGCAATAGAAATTGCCAGCATAAATTCTGTTCAAACAGAGCAATTATAGTAAAAAGTAAAAGTCCTGACCTACTATATCGATGGATATACATAAATCAACGTAAACACAATTAACTCCCTTCTGCGTGCATACCAACATTTTCAGGGGCGGGAAATCACTTCGATGGATCGATGAATAAACGCGATGTAATTGCACGTGACGGTAGCGGTGTACAGAGCAAGTGTACAAGTCGTAGAGGATCAAATTATGTCGTAAACATTAAATCTTCGTAACTGATTGATTCGTCGTATTAATTCGCATGTTTCCGCGTAATGATTGTAATTAATATTCACCCTCTCCCTCTCCCTACGTTCTGCTACGTTACCAGCCGTTTCTATCGGACCTCGTTCATGGATCGTTACGATTTTGCCTCCTAACTACAGCATAGCCGTTAAACAGCGCCGCTTCTGGTCGTAAAATAAATCACCAAGATCGCGTAATACGACGCATGAATGAGATAAGGAAATTATGATTGCCTTCTGGCAGAATGCCGTTCTAAAAACGCGTTTATCTAGCAATTAACACTTGGACCAATACACAGGCCAGGAGCGTTGTAAGGTTTAGTGGCGCGGTTAATTTTGACTGATCATCATGCCACGAAATAGTGTTTCTCGTGTCTATATTATGCAATCTGTAGGTAAACGTCGGAAAAACGCGTGTCGGTTGTAGGCTGATTTCAGGTTTTATTGGATGTACGTATGTTGCAGCACTCTATTGTGCGGAAGATATGGAACATGGATGGCGAAACGAGACCGATACATAAAAATCTGATTTAAAATCTGTGACGTGTGCATAAGGGAAATTGGAATATGTAAAGGTATTTCAAAATTAGACTGATTATTCCTAGCGAAGGATGTAATATTAAGTTGATTACATTCTGTTAAGAATATTAAGGAGATATTCGCAATTGCGATCGATATGTGCAAATATTATTTTGTAATATTACGTCGATTATGCTTTGATTGACTTCCTTACGAATGCGAAGAAATAATTTTACTATCGAGATCGTATGTAGTTGATGATACGAGATAAAGATTGTGCGAAGTCAAATCAGCGATGATCAATAAAAAAATTCCTATTAAATCCGTAGCATCTCATTAACAGAAATTGGTGGAAATACTTATAACTGGAGGTGTAATGCTAACCTAATTATATTTCCATTAATTTTGCTACGAACATGGAATAATTTGGTTATCCAGATCGGGGTTGATATAAGGGAAATTATGTAGAATATGTAAAATATGGTACATGAGAGAATTATAAAGCAAAGCTGATGGTTGTAGATAAAAACCTCTATGAAACCCGCGACATTTATTTGAGAGAAATTGGAATGCGTGTACAGATTACAAAGCTCGACTGATTCGTAGCGAGAGATGTAATATCCAGTCAATTATATTTTGATTTATACGGTCTCGGGTGTGAACCAACACTTCACCTTTACAGAGAGATAATAATTTACATACATTTTGTTAGTTTGAAATATTCAAGAGATAATTTATGCGAACCCTAATTTGAAACAGAAGAAGAGAATACGAAATGTTATTTAACTGAATAATCGGGATCCAGTATAATATTAATTTTTTCTATCATGTAGTAATGACCGCGTTTCACTAATAAATTAATTAAACAGCGCAGAATATGTACGAATAGAACGATGATCTCGATAGGATCATGAAATCGCCATTTAAACTACTCGGGAGCGCCATCCAATCGTAATTAATTGATTCGTTAATCGCTGTCTAGATAAGCAAATGTAATGAATTCCGCTGTTGATTAATCGCGATCGTGGAAATACGAAATTTCGAACAGGCTATACCTGCTAGCTTAATCGCGCTATATGAACTATAGGACAGTTGCAAAATAAATGGTCGTATGACTTTTTCTCTTTCTTTTCTTCTTTTCTTTTTCAATGTCCGCTAATAAACCATGGAACGAGTCTCGTATTTTACTAAAAAATTTGTGGGAACGATTTACGATCTGTTGATTTATTCTATCCTCGTGGTTTTTATTTTGTTTAACGATTTATTTTCTTTCGAAACAAGTGTTTCTATCACGTATCGCCGGCGTGGCTGTTTTATTAGTGTTACGTTGGACGTTTAAATCTACGCGGTCTGTGAAATTACGAGCTCACGTAAAGTGCAGATTCACACGGTTGTGAAAGACGAACCTGGAATCCCGACGAATGTTGAAATTCACATGACTGAAATTCAGATGACACAACTGCAGTTGTTAATCGCGCGATTCGCGGCCGAGCTGTAACTCGCAAGTAAGTTTATACGGTACGTTCTACGACAATCTTCTAACTATCTCGTAACCTAAGGTTCTGTTAACAGGTGAAACGATGATCGCGACTAATGTACTCTCTTCACGCAATATTAATTAATGATATTAAAGTGTTCGCAAGGCTCTTTACTATACATATTTACTACTATTACCAGTAATTCGCGTTTCTACATTGAAATCGATCACCCTGTATACATAATCAGATTACAAATTTCTTCTACAACACAACAGTTTCGTTCAGATTTATGATATTTGAGATTATTAAAATATTAGTTGTTTAAATATTTGGAAAATTCTTTCACAAGAGAAAGATATTACAGGAAGAAAGAGACATACAAACGAACCTATCATACAACTAAATATAAATTCGAAACTCTCGGCGATGCTGTAGAGCAAATCCTTGAATACTTAGAAGGGCAAAGATTACTAGGAATAATTACATCGACAAATCATGCAAGTCAAAGTTTACATTCGGAATTTATACTGCGAAAATTCACGATTCGCCATAATCTTCTACTTACTCAGCAACCGCGTTACTAGCCAAATTCGGGCTAAAGCCTCCCATGAATCACGAGTACGATAAAAATCTTCGATCTATTCGCAGATTCGCGAGTTTCTGTGGTTCTATCCATTCGTGTAATGCCGATCAAGAGCGTAAATCCGATGACTCTTTGGCAAACTGTATCTAGCGATTCACGTTCGATCTTCGCAAAGTCCTTTAGTTCTCATCGCTTGAATGACCATGAATCACGACTAGAGTATCGAATATACATAGTACTACGTATTTTGTAGTAGATACTGTATTTAAGTGCTAGCGTTCCAAATTACTTCTCGATGGTATCAACGTAGCGGGTATATTATCGAAATTGCGCGAAGCATGATTACCGCGCTTATTCAATAACTTCTATCATTTTTATATTTATAGATTAGATTATATATATAGATTATAATAAGACTTATAGAATAAGAGACATTTAATTTGTACATGAAAGAGTATTATTGGCACAAATGTCATAAAACTTATACGAAGTAGTAATTACTAGTGCATTTTGGAATTTAAATTTGTACTTCTTTTTTTTCTTAGAATTAAATAATACATTTCGTTCTAAGTAACCTGACCAGTCTCAAACACGAGTTCATATTCAGTGAGCTACATTGGAAAATTGTCCATAACATGTATAAATATATACATATACATACTTTATAACATAATTTTCTAATCAATAACATATCTACGTTAATACATATTTCTACTATATTAAGTCGTATAAGAAAAAAATGATTTTATTAAAATGTTAAAAAATTCAGTGAAATCTAATAGAAGATAGACAAGACGTTAAGATTATTTTTTCATTATCGCGTGAACAACAGTTCCTTTTGACGTTTAATTTTATTTGACATACATTTGGAGAGCGCCTTGGGGTAGGTTCGCGCGAGAAGGAAGTCTGAAAGTGCGGAAGAAAGATGAAACGAAGAGTCACGAGGAGGTGAATATAAAGCAATTTCCACCTTGGCTGAAAAATCCGGTGCTTTATGGTGGTTTAGGGAAGGAATAAAGGACTTTTCAGACACATCCGCAAGCGGATCGAAGTGACAAGAACTAAAGCTTACGTCGTGGCAATTTAATAAGATTGCTATTCCAAAACGATGCTGGAAATCCACGAATATACATTGGATGAGTCGACGTTTCAATCGGTGTGTTTAAGAAAAAATGTCAACGTGTTCGAATGATAAAAAGACAAGATAAATAGACTGAGAGTCGAAGCATTTATGTGTATGTATATACGTATCCCCTGTTGTTATTTCTATTTATAATTTTTATAAAATTTTGCGAGCTTCGATATCTTCGTTGATACTTGTGTTTTTATCGATTGATATTTGATCTTGATAAGACAGGAAAAAGGTATGGGCGTGAAACGATGTACTACATTTCTTAAAAGAGGATTTCGTTCTAGAAGGAATCGATTTGAAGCATGCACGACAGACGACTGCACTTGACTGGCAATAAGTCTCGGCTTGGCGAATTCCATGTACATTTCCATCCCCCGTGTCAAGGGAACATTGCTTGTACCTTATCTTTTTTTCATTCCTGCAATTTTAGCAACCACGAAATATTTTATTAGCCACGATATATTCATGAAGAATCTGGTTCTTCGAATTACATCATCTTTTATGAAACAGCCTTAGACAACGTTGTTACGTCCGCCACCGCAAAATAATGGACGCGAAAAGATATGAAAAATTTAATGCAACTAAAAGCAAAGGAAGAGTTTTATTTTTAAAGATGTTCGCAAACCATTAGCTGGATCGGCTATTTATATATAATACAATCAGTTAATTATTCATTACATATCAGAAAAATAAATATATAATTATCTAAAAAAAATCAAATCATATCAGATTCCGAATGTGTCGTTGCACCATAACTATCAATCCTCCAATGTAACTTTATTTGGCACGACGATCCACTGCTCGATTTTTCTCGTGCCTTTTCTCCTTATACGCTCTGTTATCCCGTCTTGGTCTCTCAGTCTTTTGCCCGCAAACGATCTTCATTTTTTTTCGTTGCGTCGCTGCAGTTCCCCGCCGCGATTATTATCTCGGAGAACGATGCCGCGACGACAAAAGATTTGTTGAAACGGTCTCTCGAGGCATTGCCCTGGCGGAACTCGAAGACTTTATCGAGGACAAAGCGACCGCCACGACTTCGAGTAGCCTATCCACAGAATAAATTCCTCTCCTTTCCCGTCGCTTTTTGGCCAGACGATCCTCCATTTCGGTGTTGAATTAATTGCCTCTTCGCTATCTTGCTGTTTCACGAATTATTTCCTGATTGATCTTCCGAAAGAATTTGTTACAGCATTCCTCTCTTCGTTTATCTACGAAAAAATTTTCCACAAAATATACTAAGACTCGTATATTAATTAGAAAGATGAAGAAACACGTGATGGATTAAATTGACCATGGTATAACAACAAAGATAGTTTTTAATCATCTTAAACGTCAGGCAGGAAGACAGAGTAGCAACACGATGAAATCTGACTTGAAATTTTAATACGTCCCTTCCAAAGTATCATAGCCGGGCTTTGTAGTTAAAATCAAAGCACCCGACGAAAACGAACCTCGAGAAACAACAACGAGCTGTTGACATTTACATAAAGCATACAATAGATTTAGGAAAACTAATTTCACGTGTAAACGTCCGTAAACTCAAATTCTTGTTCAAACTTCGAAGTATTTATATTTCTGGAAATTCGTTGTACTTTGTAACTTTCTCGCCTCTAATCAGTCATAGATACATCTGCTCTATCAACTCATTAAAGATCGATTTTCCATTAAGGCAACGCCACATTTCCAATTTATTTTTTTCAGTCAATTTACATTGTTGACTTCCGTGTTGGAATGCGTAGAAAAAGTTTGTAGGAAAAGTAATAAATTATGAATTGCATTATTGATCTTGCTGTTAAATGTAAGATTAGATATAATAGAATATACTTTTGACGATAAGTATATACTGTATATTCTGTTTATGATGCGAATGGGTTTATTAAATTTCATGTAACTTCGAAATGTAAACGGCAGAAGAAGACAGTTACAAGTGGAAGCGTGTCGTCGTTAAATGATGATGTTGGAGAAATTGTTAGCCAGTTCGTATAACCGATAGAAAGCCATGCCATGCGTGCGCGGTTGCAGCGCGTTATTATTGTTCGGTTGCTCGTGTCGTTGTTTCACTGATAGCACGAAGGTGCCTGAGTCTGACGCATCACCTGATATACTACTGGCTGACCGGAAAGCGTCGTATCTACTGCACTAGGCCGCGACACGGCAGCGTGTTGCACAGCGCGCGTCGATCACAGCTCATGATCTAATCGTCACTGACTTATTTTACCATAACGTATCAATGAATGTATTTCATATTTGATACTTTGTTTATGTTAAACCGAAGTTTTAAAAGATAAATTGGAATATCAATTATATATGATCAAATAATAATAAATTAAATTAAATACGTCAATAGATAATACAAATTATACAAAGTAATATATTAATTATAATAAATTCAAAATTACGAAGCGGAATAGATAATATAAATGGAAGTTTCAATGCGTAAATCAAAAATTGAAGCTATAAATTGATAAACACGCTTTGCTCTTCAAGTTTCGAGGGTAAAACAAAAGTCCGAAGTGAAATAAATAACAAAAGATCATACTGCTTTAGTAGGTAGCTTGTGCAGCTGTTTTTGATAAAGATTAATTGCTATTTTCATTTGCTTAATAGCACGCATTGGGGCAACAATCAATAGGAATATTTACCGAATAACGGCTAGTATTACAACAACAATGGCTAGTATTAAGTACGACCATTTCACAAATACTGTTTCAAGCAAACTTCCATTACAAACAAATATTGAAATGTCCATTGATTTGATTGATCTTTCGAATCTTGTGTTTTTTAACATATTCGTTGCTACTGATGCATATGTTGCATTAATCCTTATTGCATATTTGTAAGTTCATATTTTGTATACATTTGTAAGTTTACGCTACATTTTGACAGACATATTTAAAAGAAGAAACAAAGCAATGGACAATATTATTTAAGAATATTTCTTGATTGAAATATTTCTTGATTTCTTTGCTTAAAAAATGAGAAATATTTTAGTAGTAGAGGATAGAAAGAATATTTAAACTCGTTGTTGAAATTAGACCTAATTGCATCTCTGGAGACATTTATAATATATCGCAGAATGGTACGAGATTAAAAATTGACGTGTTGGTCGCTGAACGATCAAGTTAAAATACACGTAACGAGTTGCTGTTTGGTCAGCGAATAGTACGGTTATGGAGAGAGGATAGAGGAGCACGAATGCAGCGCCATGACTGCATCACGTTCCATTACATGCACGCTTGGAAATACTGGCCTAGCTGTATGTATGCGGCATTCCGAGGCGTACGTGACACTTGTAGTTAAAATACAGCAGGGCGTACTAATCGAATAAATTTTCTGTGTTTGCTGGACAAAGCATGCCCGGCTTTCCTATTTAATAGCGAATTTAACATTCTTACTTTACGATCGATGAGTACGGGCCAATAGAATGATGTTCACGATGCATATTTTAGATTTTTGAACAGGATCGTACTTTGCGAGCTATAGGAATTCTTGTTCGTTTTATACCACAACTGAATAATGCGAAACGAACGTAAAAATCGTTTAAAATTTACAAAGAAAGAAAAAAATGTAGACAAAAAGAAGTATTAGAAATAAATTATTATTTACTGCATAAACAATAAAGGGCTATGTGTTAAATATATTATCTTCTTAAATTTACCTTGAAAGTCGCGATTATTTGTGCCACCTTTTTGCGATGAATAAATTCATGGAAACAATTCATTTATTTTTTGAGAAGTTGAACATTAATCACTGATCAATTGATGAACATCGATCAATAATACAATTTAAAAAGTTTACAGAAAGTGAAATTGGTTTATTTAGCATCTTCGACTTTGACTCAATTTACTGTTTCGTCTTGAGGATGTTCGTCTTTTTCAGGAATCTCTGCGGACACCTTGTCACTGTCTGACTAAACATTGATTTACCTACTGACCATTGTATCTTCTTTCACTGATATTGAAAATTACATCTACGTCCGTAACCTATCACATTAAGGCGCAATGAAAATCTATCTATCGCGAAAATCTAAAATCGCGTTCTGTAATATCCATCAATCTCAAACAGCTGACCAACGACCATACAAGTCGTGTTGTCGAAAAATCTCCGTTTAGTTTGAATCATAAGAATTCTAAAGTTTACTGTTCACTGTGATGTTTTTTAAACAATCCGTAGTGGTACTTGCAATCAAAAATTCTACTTAGTCAAAAAGAGAAACATACTTCTTCATTTGTTCAATAAAAGAATTTTGGAACGATACATATTGACGTGTAGAGTTGAAACTTGCTCGGTAAGATTATTGTTGAAAAATTAATATATCTTGTAAACACTTTATAGCATGAACACAACAGGTTTTATTCATATTATTATCGAAGACAGTAAAAATAGCATAGCAAGTGAGGAAAGTTTCTTTAGTTTCCAACATTCTTACCATTCAATTATATATTCTTCAAGAATTGTAATTCTTCAATTAATCAATAAAACTCGATATCTGCTGTGAAGTATCTTCTAATTCCTGAATAGGCATGGCCTTGTATGCCAAAAATCTTCCATTCTAACTATAGCAGTCGAGGTTAAAGCGTAAAAACGATCCATCGTGAATTATTAAATGGATGCTTCTTAAAATCGTGTTCAGTGTTTCCTCAACTCTACGGAGGTCGGGGTTGATTTGTCAGATGTGTGTGAAACCTTTACATATATATATTTTAGTAAGCGCTTTGTTTAACAGAGTTTAACATGTTTAACAGAGCTAGAGTTTAACAGAGAACATCGTATGAGCTTGAAGACAAATTTATGTCGTGTATATTTTTATATTTTTTTGTATCGTACCTATCATTATTTGCATAATTGTTTCATTAATTACTTATTGTCTGTGTAATTATTTGTATTATAATTATTAGTATTATTTGGTTTATTAGCTGTTTTTATTTAATCGTACTAAATAGTATCTATTTTAACAAAATTAAACATTTTCATATATTATATTTGTACAATGTTTTACGTGGAACACGGAACTGCAGCATAGATTACAATCATTAGATAATCTAGGTAATTTCTCTTAGATAACCCACGACCTATGTCGGAAGTTCTAGGTTAACAGGGTTAAATACCAACTAACAATAAGCAAGATGACCGATGAGAATTCAGCAAAATTGCTAATATATTCCACGTAAAATATTCAGTAAACGATAGAATAAACGAACATAATCGAAATGTGACCATGACGCTGGAAATTATTCGGGATGACTGATTTCGATCTAATAATACCTTCGCGAAAATCTCCAATCGCATACGAAAACGTTGGATGATTACAATCGGAGAATCCAACGTTTCCTTGTTCTTAATAGAACACTTGGAATCTATATTCATCTGTATAGCCGATAATGAAAGTCCGTCTATCGATCTCTGAGCTGGAAAAGTCCTGCTTCTGGTTATGTACATGGCAATGTTTTAGCGCTTTAATTATTGCTAGTATCAGTTTCATGAAAGTTGTATATTTTTAAGTAGTTACTTTTCTAATAAATATATTGTAGTATCTCATCCCTCATCCATGATACTACAATATTTTTAAATCTTTTATGACAGCGAATTTTATTCAAAAATAGGTTATGGATGTGTTTACGAAAATTCATATTTTCACAGATATCTGTTAATTGAGAAGTAAAACTCGAATGAAAGTATATTTTAATTTCTAAATGTGATAACATGTACATACTTTGCTTTTGATACTTTATATATTTTTACATTTCTTGTACATTTTTACATGTTTATGCTTCTCATTAATATATGAATATCTGCAATCAATTCATAAAATTCTACGTTTATCTAATATCAAAGATAACATTTCGCCGCACGTTGAAGTATTTCTGTTCAGGTATCGAGTTACGAATTCTAATACCTTTTAGTTAAGCCTTCACGATAAAGCTCAATCACGTGATGCGATAAATTACCACAAACTTCTGAAAACTTTTACAACTTTTCGTCGTCATAGATAACATTAATCTTTTCAGAATGAAAGAGTGAACTTTCTTCGTGATAAAAATAAGATATTTTTATCAATAAAGAAGAAATAGAACACGTTGGCGTGAAAAGGTCAAATTATATCAGGCCTAACTTTTGTATTTACTTTTTCGCGTTTAACCATAATTCGAACGAAAATTTTCCGCCAGAAGGAATGCGATTCGTTGCCATGGCGATATGTGTTAAACACTTAGCTGGGATGAAAGTTTCGAAACGTCTTCACGTGGCGTTATAATTTCCGACAATCTACTCGATTTGTCGAGCTGTATGGAACGAGTTCGGCAAAGTTACTCCATTAAAAAGTTTCCTCATTGTATGACCGACGAAGGTCGCAGCATCGCCTGGATGGCTCGCGATTCTCAAGGAAACCAATTTCTTTTCCGTTGACTAAGTGATCTTATTGAGACGCGACAACTTATCGCTCGCTGCTGCGTTTCCGCGATAAAAGTTACCTCATTTCCGTAATTAATATTTGCATCCACGTTGAAAGCCTCTTCGAATCGATGCAGCCTGTCGTGGAAAAATATTTCAGTGTAGTTCGTGCGAGGTAAGTGGAGCTTGTATCAAAAGATTTCTGGCTTGCTTCGATGGTTTGTCGGCTTTTAAAATTTCACCGATATCCATAACTATACCTCTGGAGGAAAACAGGTAATAAATAATTCAAGTTCTTCCTCGCTTCTACCTGATTTACTTCTCCGATGCTGTTCTGAGGGATATTTTATTTAAACACACTCTTCGATTTTACAATATCTTTCATATTATAATTCCGAATGAAACATCACAGGAAAGAGTGCTCTTTGTTAACGTGTTTCGTTGTATTTGGAATATTGGATCGATTACACGTACTTGCTTCTATCAATTGTTGTAAATGAAACTCGGATTTCCTCTCGCAAGTTCATATTTTTATCCACGCAATTAAACGGATGAAAATGTAAGCACAGAGATTTTATTTTATACAGTAAGTATTGTAACGACTACCTATTGTACTATTGTAACGTTATATACAGTGTGTTCGAAAATCAGTAAGACAAGGAACATTCTACAAATTAAAATAAAAGTAGGATTAAAAATAATAAACCTTTGCTTTTAACGTTACATCGTGTGATATACACGTGTAAAAATTACCGTGAAACAGCTCATCTTACACTGCAACAAATTTTCTGCTGTTAGATAAGACTGTAACATTAATTCCTCACATATAACACAGAATTAAAAATGGTTTAATCAAACACTATAATTGCTAAAATTTTTTACACGAACTAGCCTTCCTCTCGAAGAATAAGCCAACCAGCGAAATTTTATCATCCTTAATATTCAGTTTTTAATTAAAAGAATATTTATTTTGCATATTATATGGACTCTTCAAATTTTCCGTAAATGCATAACCATCCACTATTTACTCGCGAGTAACAAGCTTCTATAGTTCAACACCTATAGTTAGTATCGTAATTAATTTGATAAATTAAAAGGTAAAGTCTGTATAAAATACTATGCATTAAATCTATTAGACTCGATATTAGAAATCCTCAAAACACTCTTTGACAAAATATTACCAGTCGTTTCATCCGACGCCTCTGAAGTGTGATATACATGAAAACCAAAAGAAAGAAATAAGCTAAGATACATTAGGGCATTCTATCGTGACCCAGTGCGAGATAGCTGTAGGAAGACGACGTGATGGTCATTAATTCTTTCAACGTGTGCTTCTGCCGGTGCGGCGGCACCGGTGTGCAGAGCAAATGTAACAGCGCGGAATCGTTACATTGATGGGCGCTGTCACGCAACGGCCGATGATATATTGCACGAATGCATCATCGTTTCGTGTTGGAGATCCGCGTGCGTCTATCGACTACTGTGTCGGGCCGATCGATCGGTAACCGATGAACCACGCTGGTAAACCGAGCTCGCGCGCTGTCAAGAAAATAATTCGTCCCTCGACGCCGCGATCGAACTTACCCTCAAATCGGTTTCTTTTCCGCTATCAGAATCCCAACTTCGTTGTTCCCAACATACCCTGTTTTGCTGTCCCCTTTTCTTTTCCCGGAAGTTTCGTGGCACAGGGAATTCAAGTTGAGCTTTTGTTTGCTCTTTTGATTTTTTATACCTTTTCTTTTCTCCTCGCCTTGTTTGAATTTCGCGTGTTTGATAAACATACAGTGGCTTGTGAAGGTATTCAAGTACCTTAACAGAGAAATGTTTCATAAATGTATTGTGTGTGTCGTAAAAAACCCTTTGAAAATTCATTGGAACTGTAATGAGACACGATAACCTGTTCGTTTATTATAGAAGGTCAAACAACTTGGCTAATATAGATGAGATTATATAGAAACTTGAAAGAATATTCCGAACGATAAAGTGGTTTCAATCGTGGAATCCGATTTTACTTAATATATAATAAGCGTAATATTCATAGCATAGAGACGAGTACACGTAGCATAAACATAAAGTTAGCTGGTTAAGATCCAAAAACAACAGGGATCATATGCTTGATAAACCACAAACAAAAAACTAGCACAAAAAATTCAAACTACAACGAAAATTCGTGTCAACCACTTTAAGCTCTTACTTCATTCGATTAAAAAAATATACGCGTCGCTTGCCAGTAGAGGCAGTGTGTTTTATGAGGGGACTAAAGAGCTCCCTTCATGGGGAGATTTAATTACGCGTTTCGCCGTGCACGCAAAACGACAAGCATTAATTTTCGGTTGCGTTTTGCCAGTGGGGAGGCAGAGTCGCAGAGCTCGATTCGATATGAATCAATAATTCATGAACAAACCAATGTATCGGTGTTATTCGAAGGTGCATTCATATAAGCTGAACTGTAGTTGGACCGGAATCCATATCGGGACGAGAGTCCATGGAGTATCCGTATTCGGTGTCGCGCTCATCGATTTGCATAAGGCGCAGAAGACGGGTAGCGAATCGATAACGAATGGAAGACAGATGAAGATATTTTGTAGGAGCATCTTGTAAGATATCTTTCAGACGGTGTCATCTTTGCTTGTTGACTCGAATAATGGAACGATTTTTTTAGTTTTTTAGATAAACGTAGAGTATTTTTAATATTTAATATAAAGGAGAAGAATGCGTTGAATTTTACCATGGGAACTACCTGCATTAAATTATTGTGGTATTTTGAAGAAATCTTTTGAATTCGAAGTTCTGCTTAAGTAAAATGTACTCCAACTCAATTGGCGTAGTAAAGATATCTGAATAAATTAAAAAAAAAAAAACAAATTTAATATTGCATATATTCTTTATACTTTCATCAATAAAAGACTAATAGCGCCAAATTAAACCCCCTTCTGAATTGTACGGCTTTTATTTGAAGCTGTTAGTAATTTTATATGAAGTGACTCATTGAAGGGAAAAATATTTGAGTTACGTGAGAAAGGATAATACGTTGGAACTTTAAGAAAGTTGAAAACTTTTGAAGCATTCAACTAATACATTCTACGTGTGCCTTTTTTAGATATAGAAAAGGATACTTACTCCGTATATTATTGATATTTCATAAGCGTTTCAAAGTTTGACAACCTAAGACCAACTATAAAAAAATCCATTAGATAAAGCTGATAATAGGATTTCACTCACGATAAGTTTTTGCGAGTGAAGTTTGGTAAATGAGATTGTGTCATCCGATCAATATGGTGTGTGATCGATATGCTTTGATTTAACGTTCTACGTTTCAACCGATGAATTTGTCGTAACGGCATTCCTATTAGTCACAGATAAATTAATTTTAACAGACCAATTGCAATTACGTGACAAATCCATATTCCTTGCAATTGTTCTATTTGTATACATGTGAGCCATCTGATATACATTGTGACGGAATTCAAATGGCGAGTTTATCAATACATAGTTTCCTGCGAAACTTCGACAGGTTATCGTTGCTCGCAAACATTCGCGTTAGAACAGTAATTTTCTTTGAAAAGATACTCCTATTTGAAGACTGAACTTTTAAAGAAAAAATGATCAGATAATTAGAAGTAGATCGCAGGTGTTTTGTTTAAAACAAAGCAACGAATGAATTACACATTGACCCCTATGTAAGTAACAAATTTATAAAAAGTTAATAAAAAGATCCTTCACAATTCCCAAAACTGGAATGTCTCCTTAAGCTCAAAATAGAAACAAGTTGCGATGCGGTAGAACGATTATATTTCGAGGTCGAAAGAGGGTTCTCGTCACGTCGAAAAGCTGAGGAAGTTTTATGGCACCACGAAGAACGATTCAGCAACGGTGTTTCCTTTTTTTTTTTTCTATCCCGCCTTCTCTCAAGCTTGGTAGTAGGATTAAAAGGGGAGAGAATGGATCTGCTTTCGACTTTCCACCCCCTTCGGTCCTTCAGCTATCGTGCCGTTTGCCAGCCACCGATCGGAACGCTTTTTTGCACGCAATCCACGAGAGAAACGAGAAACTTTATGGAGTGAAGTTCCGCGTTTCAGTGCTGCAGACATCCGTCTCCTCCTTCTCCGTACGTTTCTTGTACAGTCCATCTTTCATCGTATTTTCTGTCGATACGTTCCCTGTGCTTTTGCTGAGTGATCGAGCTTCTGTTAGTCGCGGATCGTTACTGCGAATAATTCTTGTCTTTTCCGAGCGCGTTTTACAAATCGTCGTCTATCGTAATGCTCGTTTTTCGTCTTGGAGTTACATTCTTTTTTCCTATTGATGTTTGAGATTTTCGCGAAATGAACGAATGAGATCGTTTAATTTTTTTTAATTGTTTGATTTTTATCGAATAAGGTACTTCGATTAAGTAAAGTCTATAGGTTTCTCAAGTAATAATCAATTGATCCTACATGTTTTGATATATGCCAAATAATATTGCAACTATAGTTGTACAAACTATACGTATGAAGCAATAGTAACATTAGCCATTGTCACACATTCATAATATAATAATAAAATTATTATTAATATACGATTAGTGATTGATTCGGAGACAATAAAGTCAGTTGCCAGCTTTGTTCGTTCGAAATCCTGGTATTTTCACGTCCGATGGCACCAACGTGTTGTCGAGTGCAGGCCAAATGTTAGTGTCCACACCAGGTTGGTGTCACGCGCAGGTCGATCCATTAGGTGAAGTTTAGGAACTTGAAACGTTTTACAAAGAAAGCGCTGGTTACTTGTTAAAGTCATCAGTAAATTTATTCGAACCACAAACCGTTAATGCGACTGACTCCCACTCGTTCATTTATTTCTTCTTGTTCTCCAATTTTTCCACTAACACGTAATACCGTCGCCCAAGAACATTTCCGGTGTATGTACAAGCCAAGTTTTTATGCAAAATGTTCGAGTGGCTGGGAAGAGATGAACCGAACGGATTGACAAGGAACGAGAAACAAATTTGCGAATCTTGCTATAGGCAACAATCTCGTCAGAAGATAAATAAGTGAATTAACGGAGAAACAGCGGGTCAACGAGCGTCTCAATTGGGTACAATCGAGTTTTAGGTTTGTTACAACACGTCACGTAGCGGTAACGAACAAAACGCATTTAAACGGCGAACGAGGTTATCGAGAAACAGTGTAACTGCAATTCTCTAGCAAAACTCTCCATTGAGCAGCGATGAATACGGCTCCGACCGGTGTTTGTTACAAGTTTCGGTCAGATATTTCGTACTTCCGCCGGATTACAACGAGAATCAATGCGATACCCGTGCGGGATACGCCTGCTGATAATGGCATATCGCGTTTCGATATTCATCGAAACTGTTCTCCAACCTTATTTCGTTTCTTCGATTCGACACTGTTTTAAAATTCTAGCTGCAGAATAGTCTCGTTCAGATGCGACTGCCTCAGATTGTACGTTGCTGTCCGATAGGTTTAAAAGCGTAAAGACAGTCCCTCTTCTTGTGTTTTCAAAGCTTGTTTTCTCTTTGAGAGAGCAATTTATAAAATGGAACAAATAGGTGTTACATTGAAAACGCATTACAGGAATAGTGTAACTAATTTTACAGAAAATCTAAAGATATTTAGAAGTACTTTAAGATCCTCCAATGTCTTGTAGACAGTATTTAAGGTCATTACGACCTTCCTCGAGATTGTTTAACTCTCTCAGTTGATATCCAGGTATTTGATGATCATTGAAGATCATTCACGATCACGCGAAAGACGTGAAAACTCATCTGAAGGCTGTATAATATTCAAGGCTAATTAACATTAGAGCTACCACAGCAATCAAATTGACTGGTTTTACAATTTTATTTCAGTATTCCTATTTATGTTATATTTTTTTCCGCAATGATGTAATGACTTTTGCAACGATAATTAAAAGAATAATATGATGAATTTTATTTTGTTTTTTATGTACTCAAACTTAAAATAATTTTGTATCAAGGCTACTTATAGCAATACCAGTCAAAATGACTGATACTTGTCAAAGTGTAAAAGGATCCTGCAATCTATTTATCGGACTCCATTTAACCAGTTTCCATCGTTTTGTACAACTCGCACGTTTTTAAAATTTTTACAACGTATCATTCGATATGATGATATCAGTTATCAGGAAAATTCTGGATCGATCGCTAGATGTTAACACTAGAAATACTACACCAGTCAGAATGACTCGTTCTACAATTTTTATGGATGTATCAACTCTCATTTAGGAATCATGGCCCCAGATGGATTAATAATACCAAAAATGTACTACACGACATGGAATTGCTTCTGTAAGAAAATAATAAATCAATAAATATAAAAATATTCAATTATTACGTATTTTTTAAAGATCAGTTATTTTGACTGGTTTTGGTAGAAATAGCTATGGTGGTTCTAGTGTTAAAGGACTCTCAATCTTATTAGGAAGATATTTAAAGTTATTTTACTATCACTTGAATATAACCAAGGAATAATGAAGAATAATAATAATAGTAAAATATAGACCGTGATAAGCGCGCCGAAATCTGTTCTAATTATAAAACAAACAGAATAACGCCTCCTCCGCTTGTACAAACTAATTATCAAAGTAATAGGCACTTTTATAATTCAAATTGCACATTATCTCGGACAAGCTCACTCACATCATCGAATGGAGGAATTCGTACGGGCGGGTCCTCACTCTGACAAATTTGATTATTTCTCACTTCGTGCCACTCTTACCACACCGGTTTCCCCGAAAATCTCTTCGCTATAGCCACGCGTTCAACGTTAACACGTCGAGATGTTAATCTCGCCGACAAAGACATTTCAACCATTTCCCAACCACGACAGAAAGTCACACGGATTCGAATCACGACAGACGGGCGTATTAAACCCATGGGGTCGGTTTGTAAGCGAGGAAACCGGCATAAATCTGAGACTGAATATGCTTGAAATTTGAAGATTGGCAGTCATAACCATCTACCGGGACAAATTTCTCTGTAAAATTGAAAAACAGTGGAAATTCGTGCGCGCCGCACTTGCTTCATTCAATTAACTCTCGTCGAGTTTAGGAGCATCAAGCCTGATTGAGATGACTGCTTGAACTATAAGCTACGCACAAACAATATAACTACTGTTATTTTATTAAATTTCGATATTAAGTGATTCTTTACAAATACGATACTGTACGACGATACTGTAGAATTTTTGATATATGATCGAGCGAATGTTTAATATAAAGCAATGTTCCTCAACCTTTTTAACTTGTGTTCGCTTTTAACCTGTGATCTCTCCCTTTGTACGTAAGAATAATTAATAAATTTATTTGTATTTAATATGACAATATAACCATATTGGACTAATTAACATACATGGAGCCATATATATAGATTTGATTACACTTGGTAAGAGTGTGTATCGTACAAAGCGATTCTAGCGATCTCTAACTATTCTATTCTATATCTTCTAGTGATATCTAGCGAATAGTTAATTAATTCCAAGGTAGTAATGCCAATCACTAACTGACGATAACGTCATGCCGGTATACGTGTGATTTGTCATCAAAGGCCGATATCTCCGTATCTCTATTTCTGATAAGAATTAGTTATGTAATATATATATGCGGGTATGTGCACACTATGTAACGTATTAAATGCAAACGAGATTATACGATATGTAGCCTGAGATCAATGACCATATTTTTGTGTTGCCCAGTGAAGAGAGTCTTAAAGAATGCGGTTTGATCGAGAAGTGGTAGAATTATGTGAGAATAATCATCGTTGTTATCATCTTAGTTATCGTTGTTATTATTTTATTTCTAGTTTATTCTTAAACGTGGTTTTCTTAATTTTTGTACATTTTACGAGTGGAAACCTACTTTTAATTATTATGTTATATTACTTATAACGTCATTGATACGATTTCTAGTTTATTCTTAAACGTGGTTTTCTTAATTTTTGTTTACTGTTAATGTAATTTTTGTTTATTATTAATAACATTTAACGAGTGGAAACCTACTTTTAATTATTGTGTTATATTACTTATAACGTTATTGATACGATGCTTTACAGCCCACATTTGGGATTCTTGGTGCAAATGTTCGCTTCTCCATGTGCTTATTTCGTAACGTCTTTAACAGGATGCAGAATATTCAAAGAATTTACGCCGTGATACGGCTCCCTTTATGATAAACTTCCTTTACAGTGCGCTGCAAGATGTTGGTAACACCCTAGGAAGAAAGAATATCGCTCTTGTTGAGATTGTTAATGTTTGACGTAGCTCCTTGGAAATTTATGAAATTTACTGTTTCGTATTTATCCACGAAATAGGAGGTCAATGTGAAATTTTCGGCTTGCTTAACGAAGAGCGAGGGTTATTCATTCATCTGGTCTAAGGAGACAAGAGAACAGTAGCTGCCGTGAGAATTGGTATTTACGAGATTAGTTGGACAGAATGGGATGTCGTATAAAAGCGACAGTATCCAAGCTTTTAGAGAATAGCGTTCTAGAAAAATATAAATCATTCTTGTACTATCGTAAATATATTATTGTCTTTGGGTTGGAAAAGTTGCGTTTAAGGTCTAAGATTACTTTTAAACCACACATTACAATTTGAGGTAATAACTTAATTTAATGTGTCATATCTTTTTTGCAATTTTTTATTTACTTTCATTTATATGTTATACTTTATCACTTAATATAAAGAATTCTAAGTATTGAATTCGATAAACCATTCATAAGAAGTACGATAAAATTCGTGCATCAGGATTTTATGTGAGGAAAGCAGAAAGTTTCGGGCATTTCCTAGGTTTCTGCTCGACGACTATTTCACAATGGTTCCACCGATGCCTAAATTCCTTTTGCGTCTGACAGTCGGACAGCTATTTATGACATAACCGGTTACGTTCTCCATGAGAACTTGCTTAAGTTTCCTCGAGACATTATTAAAGTTTCGGACATTCTCAAAGGAATATCCTTACCATTATCCAATCTCTGCAATGTTTCAGTGACGCATAGCCTGCTACTATGAAATTGCAATTAAAATTCAGGGAATAGAAGTTCGACGTACTGTCCTCTGTCTGACATTGTGTGAAATATTTTTATACTCTGACTTCTTCAAGATTCTCCCATTGTTTCCTTTTAATTAAGAATAACACTAATTGGCCAAGGACTCGCCATTACGACTAATTAAGCCCAGAATGAATTTGTTAGCCTGTAGGTCAAGTGATATGCATTCTTGAAGAAGAAGCGTACGAATTTGCCACGTGCAACTGCAAACATTGATCCAAATATCGATACGATTTAATCAACGTTCCCCTACGAAGGTAAATGTTCCGAATTAAAAATTGATTTCCATTACATTTTCAGCAGAGGAAACACAGTAGTGATCTAATAGAACGTTGGATCGAAATTCAATCTGAAACTGTATCGAAGTTAGCAGAAATAAAAGAAACTTTCTCCTTGAAAATTGCATGAAAAATGCGCGGAATAATCCTCCGAATAGAAAGTTTTTATATCGTTGGGCGATTCAGCACGCGCGATTTAATTCTCTTTGAACCCGTGCATTCCCTAAAACAATCTCTCGACGCAGCTCGAAACGTTAAAACTGTGAGATACGTATCGCAACTAGCAACTCCGCGGCTTTCCAAGTAGGTAATTCTATCGGCTCGCATAATTTTGCAGTTTAGGATATCCGACAAAATTAATTTCATCCAAAATCCCGACTGATCTCTTTTCTTTTCTCGACGCGGTGAACAGACTGCGTTTTATTCCCCCAGAGCGTTGTAACCGGACAAGTGTTTTAACACAAGTGCGCGTATAATTCGCTGTTACACGACGTTATCGCACCGTTCTGCCTCCAAACTTCGGGAAATTATGGATTCTCCAAACACCTGCTGCATGCCAATTAGACTATAGAAAAAATTTCGTTTCGTTTTGTTATCGAATTGAATTGAAAATCATTTGATTTTGTTTGAAACTATTCAAGAAATATACAAAATTCCGTAAAATATATGTATTTGGTTTTTCACCATCCACGAAATAATCGAAGAATCAAGTAATTAAGATTAAAGATTAACGATTTATACTTCTTTTTATAAATAAAGTCTATAGTCGGGATTGTGGCAAGGAGAAAAGTTGAAAAAACAGAGAGACGATTCTCTCGAATTTTTCCGTGGTCGGAATCGATTATTAAGGCATGTCACGAGAGCAAATAGGCAATTATCTTAGCGAAACGTAGCCGCACAAAATGTCGTGGCTTGTTCGTCAGAGGCTGAAAGCACGGAAACACGACACTTTCCAATTTGTTTCACGAAATTGTAGCGCCACGGCCGCCAAATGTTCAAACGAGCCTTGACCCTCGATCACGTGTATTGCGTTAGCCATACACGCCGGTCATCCTGCTTGTACCTCGAGCTGATAAAAATACTGATAGCATTTTTATGTTGTATGACGTTTTTAAAATTTCACACGACTCTCTTTCTCTCTCTTCAAACAAGTGTTCTTTTTTATTCCATTTAATAAACACACAACATTTCACGCTTTATTTTCTATATTCGTTCCGATTCGTTGAGAAAAAATTCGTAATCAACTTAAAAGAATGATTTTACATAACAAATTTTAAAAAATCTCTGATACAATTCTATTCTAATATTTCTTATTTTAAAAATTCCTAATTATTCTTATTATATAATCAATCATATAGATGAAGTAATAGGAAAAGTATTATAATTTTGTGTCCATCAGTTTGTATCATTAATCTATATTAATCTGATTTGGTATAGTCACCGAATAATCCTAATATACTCTACTTTAATCCGATTAAATTCCATTATAACTTATGAAAATGAAAGTGATCATTTTAATTAATTCACGAATCTTTTGACGTTTTGTGAACAAAAGGACTGTCATAAACACTATTTTCTGCGTTACAACCCGATTCTAGGAACTGAAATATTTCACGTCACGTAACAGCTGATTTACATCGATGTTTCGCGGTCGCGATAGGCAAGTTGACAAACCTGTCAGTCCCTATGCCCATTAACATCGTTTCTCTGACTGTCTGTCGTACATCCAGCTTCAATTACAATTTATCCCCGTCACGAAACGCTATCACCAGCCATAGCACATTGTCCCTGAGTTTTCTTATCAATCGGAGAACGACTACCGCTTATCGTTAACCTCGACAGCCGACCACGACATTCAAAGTTTCCGCGGAGATTTACAGATCGACCACAACCAACGAAATTTCTTCTGTTCCCTTTCGATGGGTCGTTTCGTAACCATTCTCGAGCAATTTCTTCGAATATCGAGGAGATGCGATGCGTTTCGCTTGCCATGCAGCGACTAACCGCTCTCGATCCAATATTTGCGTGAGAAAACGGTGAATCGTCGATAAAGGAAGTAAAGACGAAAGTGTGAATTGAGATAGCGAATCTGTGAAGAGCGAAAAGGGTGCAACTGTCGATGTTTATGGAGATGTAAGTGAAATTTGAGCTTTTCCAGGAAAACAAGAAGAATTATTGGAAGTAAACTGCGGATGTTTCTGTAAATTTATATTTCTATGAATAGAACTATAGAAATGGAATTTACATAGAGATTCTTTTCGCTCTTCAAACATTGTATATAAAGAATATTTTATTTCGAATATCTTAGTTGTTTTTACAACTTATGTACGCTTCGTACATTTCTGCATAAAGTTTAAATTTCCCATATATGTATCGATATTCGCAGCTTAATTATTTTGTGATGGATTTTCTTTCGTTTTCGTTGCAAGTATTCTAATAGAATGGACTCGCGAATCGGAAAGAAACAACGCTTGTCAAGTGAACTTTTTCAATACTTTAGATGAAGATGCATTCTGGAAGTCTGAAGAGGAAACACGGTGGAGATGTGTAGTATCATAAAAAATAATGTATGTTCTGATATATATCGCCGAATGAAAATTACCTGATTCTACATAAACCTTCGTCAAAGCTATTTTTCACCAGAAAGCACTTATTAAACGAGTATTACACATATTGAGAGAATCTGGTAATGTCGTGTCTCAAAACAAAGACCAACTTCATAATTTTATTGAATACTGTCCTTTTGCTATATTTTTGAGCATAACATTCGCAGTGATTGTAGTATGATGAATATTTTATGCAATATCACGCGTAGTATAATATTATAAATTCTTTTTTTTTTTTTTAATGATCAGAATCTATGGAACAAAAGTTACGTATGCTAAAATATCTTTTTCTCTCTTGGAATAAAATCAATACGGGTCCAAGAGCAGAATCTTTTCTTTTAAGGATTCATTATGTGTAATCCAGTTCTTTTTACGAAAAGATAAATTGGTATCATTTGAATTTCGTAAACGAGATGGGAACAGAGGTGTCTTTGAGGATCAATGGAAAGTACCTATTTAATGAAATTATTAAAAAATGAGGATCGTTTTGGCGAACAATTAATTTTTATTTCTTCAGTTAATTGCCGATGTCGAATTTTTCTGCAAAAAGTGGAGAGGTGAGTTTCGAAATGCTAAAGGGTCGATTATTATATCGATAACGCGATTAATGTTTTACGTGAGTCAGGAAAAGTGGGGATGAAAACGTTAAAGCGATGCAATATAAAAATAGTAATTACGTTTCGACCTTTTTTTACCTTCTTTCTCCTATAGTTACGCCGTACAACATTTTCGAATTACATGTGAAATCTTTGTACAAAATTTTCCGATTCTATTGAATGTATCTGCTCGTTCCTAAAAGATTCTATTTCCACGAATTATATTACAAAATTTCTAAATACATCGATACTGCAGAATAATACTAGATCTTTGATTATCTAAACTAATCTCGACATTCTATCCGAAGTATTGTATAGTATAATTATAAAAATAATCGAAGCATTGAAATTTAATAAAATATTATGCTTTATGTATTGGCAATATTTTCTAATAATTGGATAACAATTAATTTTAAAAATAACAAGAATATTTGAAATGTCTAAATCTGTAAATAAAGATGTTTGAACTATCTTTATTACGGAGAAAATCGTCCTCTGGAATATTGCAAACGTTGATCCTCTCTACGATGAAGCATCATATGGTCAACATATGAGAGGTGGATTAGTCGATGGTCGTATTTTGTGCGATGAAAAAGGACATGATAAACGGTAGGGGTGAATAAACGAGAGCTTAGAATTTGTTGCGTGGAAAGTGGATACTGGGACCACGAATCAGCAATCCATCGTCAGGGATACCGTGGACGCTGCGCAAATACGTTACATTCATATAACCCATGAATTTGCTTTTGAAGAAACATAGTTCTGTGTATAGGACGAGAATTCTTGTTAAAACGAAACGAATAACTGGAATGTACAACGCAAATGAACGATTCGTTGACACGAATATTCTGACATAAAATCCTTCGAAACTCTTAAGAGAATTTTATTCTTCTTCTATAAAATGAATGACATAGAAATTATTTCGTGTTAGTTGGATTTTAAAGTAGATATTGTTAAAGGGAGGAATAAATGAGAGAAAATAGCGTTGAGATTGAACCTGAAACAAGGTAGTTGACCTTAAAAAATGTAACGTGTATTTTTTGATAACAGAATGATTTATGGTGGTTGATAAATCGGCCAGCCAGGGACGAAGAAAGGGCAATCCCACGGTGAAAGCTGTGATTCCAACCGGCGATCGCGAAATCTTTTTTCCGGTTTGCTCGCGTGACGTTACCTTAACCGTGAATTACCATTTCACGCGCGAGCCACGACAAGTCGGACTGGAAGATCGATGGAGGGGCAGTGGTAATCCGAAACTTCGCCAAGAACTCGAAATCTCTGACGGTTCGTTGCGTGACTATCTACCGCCCATAAATTGTCATTGTTTAACACCTTTTCCCCTCGTTTGATTAGCTGTCGAGATGCCGAAAAGCTCACGTTATTCCACTATTTAAGTTCCTTTATTTCGGTCAACCAAAATACGATTTTTTTTTTTTTTTTAGAAATGTACTATAAGTATAGAATATAAGCAAACGCACGGATTAAATTCTTGTAGAATATAGGCAACTAGTAGAATTTAATTAAAAGTCTTCTCGTAAAAAAATCATCAGACAGTTAAAAATGTCAAATACTTTCCTTGTTATATTGAATATTTAAAACTTGAAACACTTCAGTTGAGGTTTATTTCAGGTTTTGTATCAGCAATGAGACATCCCACGGTAGCAACTTTTTGTGACTGTAAACCGTAATTACAACTTCTTCGTAAATTCTTTTATTACTTCTCCCACAAGTACCCTTACGATAGTTCTACTCTTCAATAAAAATGAAGCGCCATCAGGATTCATGTACAATCGACTCCAACAAACAAACTGGATTAACACGCTTAGAATTCACCGCAAAGCGAACTGCAAATTGAAACATTTCCCTGATCGTACACATCCTATTCACTATTTCCCGACTGTAATCCGCCCGACTTACCAATTTCCTTTTTCCTCCTCTCCCCTCCCCGAAGAGAAGATTCGTTGTAATCATCGAAATAACAGAGACGCCAGACGCATTCGTCTTCTCCATCATCGTCTTCCACTTTCTAATTTCATTCCGGCTGTAATTTCGTTGCAGCTTCCACTATTCTCGTCACTTATTTCCGCTCACAATCCTTCCACACACGTGTATACACACACTTGTACGCGTGCGCGAGCAAGAAAAGGGATTGGTCACGGCGAAAACGTCGACAGAGCAAACATCGTCTCTCTATCGTAAAATTTTCGCCGAGAATAGGTGGCTATTACGATCATTGACGAAGCACCGGGATATCTATCTTCGACACTGTTGTAAAATATCGCCGATGAAGTCCGCCTCGAACTCTTTTATCATTGCCGAGACGCTCCTTTTAGTCGAGAACGTGGTACACGTTCCGCCAGAAAATTGAGTCGAGTTCCACTATCGGAAGAAACTTCGTGACATCGGATCAGCGCATGTTACATCGTCGATTGTGTCGATGTCATTTATTTCCAACTTCTTCGAAATCGCTGCTTTGTGGCGAGCACTGTGCTTACCGACGCCCAGCAGCCACGTCGTCGCGAGCTTCCTCCCGGATTTCCTGGCAATAGAATTTACCACTGACGATCCCTATGCAACGCAAGATATCGAGCCGATCTCTCAGTTTTCGAGAGTATCTTCGAAATAATTTTTAGTTGGGAAAAATTGAAAGAATAAAAAAATAGAGCGAATGGTATCTTTACGAGATGTAGTTACAGTTTTTAAAAATTAATTTCACCGTGTCGTATAATCTGTCATGTATAAGTACAATTGTAAGGATTTTAAATTACGATGTCAATTTTGTAATTAAACACTGCATTTACATCGTTTCATATTAAAAATAGATAAGTTGTTAAACATATAGCTTCGAAACGGTTGTGTAAATTGTGAATTAAATCTTGTAGTGAAATTCTTCAACCGGCAAAAATGCAAAAAGACAAAAATGTGAAATCCACTTGGAAGCACCGTGTCGCCGAGTATCGTACGATTCCGTTTAAAAAAGTGATTGATCGATCGGTTACATAAAACACGCCTCGTTGTCGGAACGAAATCAATTCGACATCGTCGATGCGTTGCTTTAGCAAATTTCCATGATCCTCGATTGCCAACAATCTCTTGTAATATCGATCAGCTCTTACGACACAGACCCGCGTTATACCGATCGAATATACGATCTGTGTATCGTACCGATAAGTGCAGTTACAGTTAACTTTTAGCGATTTTCGATAAGCAAACTGCGAAATTGAGATACGTAATGTACATACAATCGAAGCGGTGTGCCGGAATTGTATCCAAGCAATCTTCGTGTTTGCAAGCTGAATCTTGTGTTTCGGAAGGCATTTTCGACGGTAAAGAACCCTCGAAGCAAAACCATCGAAAGGGATGGAGAAGACGATAAGGAACGAGGAAGTTTAAACCCTAAGTATAGTTGGTGGAAGAGATATAGCGTGGTCGTGAAATCGATCAGATGCTAAAATTGATATATTTGGGTGGTTGAAACATGTGATTTGAACCATTTTTAGCGACGTAAGAATCTATGATCTGTTTCAGAGCCGCATGATATCATATTCTTGTTATCATTTTGTGATAAATAGATTTATAGAAATAAATTCTTTGCTTTTCGCGACCTGAAAATACTAATTATACAATATATCTATATAATGAAACTGAGAATTTTATATTTATATTACTTTCTCGCGATATTACGAAGAAATTTATAAAAAGTGAAGACAGATATTTTTTTATAATCTTTTCTAGTCTCTCGCCTGTTACAAGTAACGATAATCAAATATTTTAATGTGAATAATAATCGCGCACCTGTACAATGAAATCAAGAAATTTATAAAAAGCGAAGTCGACCACGCCGACTTCTGAGAAGTTCATATAAGGAAAACGAACGACGACGATATTTTAGACGTTTGAAGTTGTCACAGATATTTTGACGCTATCGATCGGCAAATATAATTACCAAGCGTTTTAATACGTCTCTTAGTCTGTGTGTCGTTAGGCAGGACTGGTCGAGAGTTAAATGAGAGGGTGGAAGCTAACTGCTAGCAGAATGAAATAAAGAAAGTATCCTGATTAGAATGTTGATTCCGGCGACGATCGATGCTCCGTTTTTGTCAGTGGATTCCTTCGTGCCTCGGTTACGAGATCCAAGGAAAAGTTTTCAGCCAGGAGAATTTTCGTTTGTTAATTTATGGTGCTCGCGTTGAATCGAATGGAAGATGAGATGCAAAGAAAGTAGAAAGAGTGACACCGATAAGTCCTCTCTTGAGAGGTTCAGAAGAATAAATGCCTGTCAGAGAGAACGTTGAATACAGCGACATCGTAATTCGATCTTGCCTGTATGCATTGCAAAATTTTGTTAGAAATTTGATTTATACAGCAAGAAGTATCATGAGATAATTAATTCGATATAGTATGGATCGCTAGATGGGTCGCTACACAAAGCAAGAAGCCGAAGAACGCTACGAATTGAAGAAATTAAAACGAATAGTTACAGTCGATTAAAAAATTCTTTCAACAGGATTTAATATGCACACAGACACGTTTACAAGTACGAGAATATTTGTTGATCTTATACAGAATAATGCAGTTAGAACTTTGTATTTACACAAGATAATAAGAATGTAAAATACATAGCAGTAAATTGTAGAAATTTAATAAGCCTTAAAGGAAAATAACGAATTAAAAATTATATATTACGTTGGCTTTCTGTATACAATTTTTTTTATCTAGATCTGGCTTGAGGATAAATAGCCTAAAATTTAAATTCGACATTATCTGCAATCTGCGATCTGCAATCGATTACAACATCCGATCGACTGACGACATATAAAACGCAATAATAGAAAAATAGAATATCAAATATAAATATAATCTAAGATCTAATAATACACTTATAACATTAACTACACTTTCTATTGATTTTCCAATCATCGTGAATTATTTCCTAATAATTTGTCGGTATTAACTTATTTTTCTGTAGACGTACTGAATTTATTAATATGAGTGTACTCATAACACAAGAGTAAAGAAAATACATTTCCCAGGAAAGTACATAAAATCCGCCCTCGTCGAATGAATCTCAAAATCCGAAGAGGATAAACACGAGTAGGAAGTGGTAGTGTAGCAACTTTCTCAATCTCCATCAAGCATAATCCATCGTCGAGCCCTGCGGAAGAACGTCGTGCAAATTTACACCGGTTATACACAAATTCGACGGTTTCCCTGAAGATCCCCAACCGACATACAATCCCAATCATCTGCAGTCCCTTGAAGCACAGAAACAGCCCTCTGTATTTTCCAGGAAAGAGAGCAGCCAAAGGAAGCAGAACCGAAGGGGATCGTCTCATTAACGAAGTCAGAGTTTCCTCTCCCGTTCTTAATTCCAAAATAATCGAGATACCCTGCGGCAGCAAACGTCAACTACGGCTGTAACGTCGAACTGGCACCACACCCTCTCTTCATTTCCTCTGGTTCGACGCGCTGGCTGCGAAAAGCATGAGCGTCGTGCGACATTCGAGCCAGACGACGCGGCGGAGCTAAAAGAAAGCGTGGACAATTTCAGGGGCATTTATTAGTCTATTAAAGTGACGGTATTCAAGCTTTCACTAGCCACTTAAAGCGATAACCAAAATTAGCCGGCACGCAGATCTGTTTACACGCGGACGCTGCCTGAAGAGTCGACGTGGAGGGAAAAAGAGAAAAGGAGAAAGGAGACGGAAAACATACGATGAAAAGAGTAAGAAAAAGCGAGTGAAACGTGGAACGATGCTAGACGAGACAAAGTAGAGAAACATAGCGAAAGATGGTAAGGGATAGAGAAAGGGTGACGGAAGGAGAAAGAGGGTGGGGGTAAAAGCGTGTGCGTGGTATACAGAGGGCAGGAACACAAAGAGGGGTAAAGTCGACGAGGCCGCGCAAGGGGCAAAGCGGTTCACGGGGGTGGGTGTGCGAGGATGGTTGGCTCGGTAGGCGGTGGTGAGGATCGGGAGTGGAAGGGAAAGGAGGAATAAATGGGGACCGACGCAGTCCTGTCGGGAGCGTCACAGCGGGCAGACGCTCACCACCGACGCTTCTCTCGCTCGCCTCGCCTCGCCTCGCTCATTCTCTCTCCCTCCCTCCCCCTTTGCTGTCTTAACCACCATCTCGTCATCTCCATCCAGCAACAGCCGAGTCGCGAGACGGACCATCAGCCTCACCCTATCGGTTGCTCGGATACGCGTGTGGCCTCTGTATTTGCCTGCCGAAGGCGCAATCCCTTGCTCCGTTGTCTCGGTTTTTGCCGCCTCGTGTACGCGGCTGTGTATTGCCTTTGTTTTTTTTTTCTTTTTTAATTATACATTTGTCTGTCTCTCTTTTTCTCTCTATCCTTTCTCTTTTTCTCTGTTTCATATTTCTGTTCCTCCTTTCAATTAAGTTTCCTTGGAATCTGTTCTCACCGTTAAAATCCTGTCGTTTTATTACGTTTCTCGTCATTGCGATTCTTACCTAAGTTGCCGTAATTCCGAACGAACCAGCCGAAAATGCGCTCTCGAAACCGCTTTCGGTGGCCGCGTGATTCTCCACGGAGATTATCAGTGAACTTGTGATACCACGGACCAACAGTGTTTGAGAAAAGAGAAGATACCAACCGCTGCCTAATGAAGAGACGATCGCTGCGAATCCTAGAACACTGGCTATCGACCGGTGATCAAGGCGAAGAGCAACTCGTATTCCCCCGTTGTGTTGTTCCCTCCGTCTCATCCACGATGCCGCTCGAACTGTCACGAATCAGACGTGCGGTTGTCCCATAGTGAATTTCCATTTACCTCAACGAACCGAGTGTACCCGCGATCCAGATATCGTCGATCACTGCCCTGGTGTACGAGGTAGATATAAAGGATCAGTGATCGATCAGCGGGAGAGTTTCGACAGATGGGTTCGAGGGAAGGAATAGTGGAAAGGTCTCGTATTACTTCGGGGAGTGTATACAGTTCCAAGCACGCGGAACTCGCTCCCCTTAAAACGTGACAACCGTGATCGAGTTTGGGGTAACAGTGTGACGATGTTTGATTCGACGCGTGTCGGACGCGACCTCGATGAACATTTCTCGATATGCCTGTCATGTATTCGATGTGACACGGCAGGATGATCTCGACGTGACGTTAGGAGACATGAGTTATGATTTCACGCTCGTTTGGAATTGCTTGTTGCGATCGCGGACAAAGAAATTCCAAAGGTAATAATGGAATTCGTTATGGAATGGAGTTCGAAGTAGAAGGAAGTGATGATTTTACGCTCGTTATCGAGATTGTAGAAAATGGCTTAAAAGCGCTCGTTACCTTCCGTTATAATAAGATGAAAGTTGCAAAGAGACGAACAAAGATCCTTCGCGTCCGATGATGCTGAATATTGAACGGAATTTTCCGCTTGCTCTCGTGGAGCATCAATTAATGAAATTCGAGGTTTTCGAGTTATTTTAGGGATGAATTGCCACGGGTCACGGTGAAGCTTTGCGATGATTAACAATTCAAACTTAACGGGCTATCTTTTGGCGAGTGCAAACAATTTCAGTCGACAATTAAAAGCGCAACTGGAGAAATCGTTGGTCAGGGGTTGTATCAATTATTTCGCAAGGATATCAGTTTTCGATTCGTTTCGATTGGGACCTTGAAATGACACGCTGTCCGTCTGCGGAAATAAACCGGTCGAAAGAAGTTTTATTCTTAGAAGTGACGAGGAAAGTTAAGATCAGTTCCATTCTATTGAATAATTTGTACGGTTTCCCCACAATGAAATCGATGAATAAGTAATAGTCTTCAATTAGGTGGCATTTCATTGCCACCAGGAGTCGTTGAATAATACCAGCGATGAATAATGCTGTTCTTCGATTATTCATGTTTCCAATCCCTTCGAGAATTTTGTTCAACGTTTAATTGCCAATAAATAATCCGATCAATCTCGGCGTAGATTCCCGTTTTCTTTTAATTCGACGTTAATTCGTTGTCTTTCCATATTCTACTCTTAGATGATAAAACTCAGTTACTTATAATTTATTCGTTTAATGGGTGAAGCTTGAAGTTATTTTTATTGAACAAAGCGCCCTAATGTACCTTGATATCTTATTTTAATTTAACTATAAAACAGCAGAAGAACCGTAAAAGAGTTATTAAATGTTTCACAGATAATATTCGATATATTAAATTTCTATCAAACATATTGCTGATATACTTCGTGTGTTTCCATGAATATCTGCATATTTTATTTACATAAATATCATATGCTTTTTGTATATTTAAAAACACCCGCAGTCTATTTAACAATTCAAAATTTAGAGTGCTCAATTTCCTTCCAAAAAGTATCTGCAAATTATTAAATAATCCTACATTTAACTAGTTTAATTCAAGCGTAATAAGGCTATATTTACGAACGTTCTTCTAAAAGCAATTTTTTTAGAAAGCAGTACACGAATGGAAATGTTTTCCCCGCTCCTTCGAGGAATATCGAATGTTTCGATGCTGTACAGCGTTTAAATAGTCGATCACAACTTTCTAAATATTTTCAATTCTATGAAAATAACGATCTTTAAGATGATTTTTAATCTTCGGGAATAAAAGGTTTGTGGCACTATTATCATTTTTTCGACTGTTAACAATTCGTTGACTGATAGTGAAGCGACAACTACTAATGAAATAATCAAATAATCAAATGTGGGTGTGTTCTTATGATGCAGCATTTTCATGACACGCGATCATTTATTTGGACCCTCTTGTACAATAATTTATCAGATAACAGTATTAGTAAATTGGAATGACCTTTCATGATTTTATAATTTTGTATCAAATAGAATACTGACATAACTTGCAATTTCATTTATTTTTATTACCAAACTTGTTACTGTTAAATAGATGATACAACTTTATTATTGTTCAGCTTATTAATACTGGTAACTTGCAACTTACGATTTACAAAACTTCACTAATGATATTATTTCGTGCAAAGCGGCATAATTGCTATGACGTATTTTATATTATTCTGTACCAAGGAAACCAATTCAGATCAGTTCAGAACGTAACTTGAATATATATCCCAATAAAATATGCAGATCATAATAATTCGTTTGTAACATGTCTTGATTACCAATCTGAGTTACAAAGAAAGGAGTTTCGTACATTTTGGATCGGACCACGTACATACCAATTATCCACAAACGTTGGCTTCATCCTGCTGTCATAAGCAGTTCGTATAACACACTGACAATAAGACCGGTTTCAGGCGAGGATACGCGCATGATATACACTGAACATACACTTACAGCGTACTCCAATGCAAGCGTTCACACGACGATTCTCGTGAGACGCAGCATCGCGATACTCATCTCGTGTATCTTGGCAACGATACATTTCGTATGAAGGTGACAGACAAAACATTAAAACAAACGGCGACATTCGCATGGTACGCTCGCGATACACGTACCGCGAAACGCGTATCTCTGTGTGAAACCGGCGTAATACGCGTAGAAAACGACGCAGGGGTCGTTTACCAGGCAACCAATCGCGATATTATTACGACGTGCTCGAAATTCCTATAAAAACGGAAGCAGTGCGGGCCTCTGTTCGCCGACATGGTTCAATTGATTTAAAGCGCAATCAAGGTCGGCCGGCCGTTTAAATTCAGCCTCTGGACGACATCCGCCACTCTAAATAAAGGCCTCGAATCGCGATTTACGGTAAATCAAGACGAGCCGCATCATTGCATTACATAACTTAATTGCAGAACTGTAGCTGGCTTTCGGCGAAATTGCACACCGTCTACGTGCGTCTCTCTGACCGTGTATCAAACAGTGTCCATATTCACAAGCACTGCATGTACGTATGTGTGTGTGTATGTGTGTGTGTGTATGTGTGTGTTTATCCAACGTCGCAACTGGAACGGGTTTTAGTAAAATTACCGTCATTGCTAATGGACCGCGGGACGACGTTGGTTTCCTTTTCCTCGACATATCGATGTATCGAGGGTACATTAACTTTAATGAATCTATGTAAGAGTAACGATTTAAGTTCCTTGTATCTTTGATCGCGTGTCGAGTGGCGATTTGCAATTTTCAAACGTTCTTCCATTCTTTTCTGCCTTCGTTTAACGCCCATAATGGAAAGTGGTCGAGCGGGATCGGGATTGAGTCGAGATTGAATCGTTGATCGCTTTGCCAAGCGGATTAATGTATTTCATTAAGGAGAGCGGCCACGGAAATTTGTCCGGGCCACGATATAATTGCTTACGTAGATCATACGCGCCTCTGGTTTAGGAGTGGTTTATGCTGGATTTCTCTTTGGTAATTGAATTATCTTGATCATGTGAACTACGTTTCCTTAACCATCCTTATGTTTTCGTACATGGAATACCAACATCCTGGCTTTTTTTGAACGTTTAAACGCGAGTTAAATTAAAACCACGGTAATTATATTCAGGATTTTCTCTGCAGTTCCTGTTTGGGACATCGTAGGAAATGAGAATTTCTATAGTTTATGTCCTACAAGAGAAAGTAATGTAATTTGCTCTGCCGTGAATTTTTATGTCTCAATCTCACTATCATTTTAATAAAAAAAAGATTTTGAATGTTTCATAAAATTAGCCTATGTATACGATAAGGAATCCTGAATATTTCGATTGCTGAAAAAAAATCTAGGGTACAATAGGCAAATATTATTTTTATTATTTTCCATTCTTAGATCTTGAAATTTCTCTTTAGTAGCTTTCATGTTCTTTTAACGGAGCACGGAATTATTTCGAATTATGCTACTTTTGGGATATAATCGTATCACGGCACAAATTTGTTCGACTTCCTAATACGCTAATGATTAACATTCACATGACATAGTAGTTGATTATCGTAAAATTAATAGAACACAGGTGGATTGAAGATAATGTACATAATAAAAAATTAGATATTGCAATATTGTAATGAAGTTTAAGTAGATTAACTTCTACCGCGAAATTATAAAAGAACACATTCTAATCAGTGTGACCTAATTTCTTAAAGACAGTCCCAGGATGTCTGGCACCCTCCATTAGTCGCGATGTTTCTATTAGAACAGTGGTTTTTCTTTCATTACTTAACTAGATTACTAGAAAGAAATATGGCTACTAGGCTTTTACCCAGAGTTGGAATTCTTAATCGGCTTTTAAACCGTACAGAGAGGGCAAACGATTTCGTCTTAACTAAGAAAATTCAAAAAACCAGATCCGAAAGCAGACTCTCGTTAGTTTAATAAGCGTGTTCGAACTTCACTGGGACGATCAGTCTTCAAAACTTGATCTTTATTTTTCAAATTTGCATCTTTCGTGATATAAATCATAATACAATGAAAATCATACGTTTTCTTGTTTAATCCACATATGATGGAAATATTAAAATTAATATTTATTAGGAAATTAACCATTATTAAACATAATGTTTAAAGAAACGTGTAGTTTCAAGCGATAGTGCGTGTTACAATGGTAAAGTTACCAAAATTAATATTTCTTTACAAAAGCGCTTAACAAACAATTAAATTTCTTCAGTATAGAAAAAGTCCAATTCCCAATACAGTTTAGGAATAATAATCCAGCATAGCGGTACAAAAGAAATATCGACACGTTCTAAAAATAATATAGGTTGGTGGTACGACAATGATCCCTAAAGATCCTCAGGAAGAGCTAAAAGGGACACAAGAACTCTTTCCTCCCTTCGTTCCTTTGGGATAAAAACGAGTGACCGTATCTCGGAGAATCCCGTTGGCATCTTTTTCCTCGCAGGTTTTAACGTTTCACCAAATGAAACATTTGCTTCCAGATCTTATGTCGAACCCTTCTATCGATTCCTAACGTATTTATTATAAAAAGATGTATCATTTTGATTCGTGAAAACGAATGTAATAATACAAGGACACATGTTATCGTACTTCCTAGTTATCTGAAGTTCTTCCATAGAGAAGTATAGTTTGAACAACATTGATGAAAAATCATTGACAAAATAACTGATAAAAGAAATCGTTTCCCACAATTCAGAAAACGAGGCCTTCAACGAGACAATTTTACTCTACATTCTTTGCTTATTTTCGTACGTAGAGTAGTTTCTAGCTAATCGTCGTATACATATATACTTGACAAGCTTTTAACCGTTTGTGTCCCAGGGGTCTTTGAAACAACAGGATCGAAAAATCTGAAACAGCGCGATAGCGCTTGATTCAATCGATTGCGAAAAAAAAAAAAACAAGCGGCATAATATTGCTCGTCGTATTTGTTATTTTTATGAAATACATCTATATTATTATATATTCGTACTATTAGTTTATAAATATTTCAAGTTTTGTTCAATAAAAATTATTAAGAAGATAACTATGAAATACAAAATCAAATGTACTGGGACTTTTCGACGCAAATCTAAACAGCGCGATCGCGCTGGTTGGAACTCAAACAATTAAACTCGATTTTCTCAAAAAACGAAGCGCCATATGAATCAATTTTATTCCATATGTCCGATTTCTATTTTCACGTAGAATCACCTTGCATCAAGTTGTACCGCCAGTTACCGGTTACTCTGCATAACGTGGCCGAGGAACAATTTAATTTAACCATCGGAAGGTAACGAAGTAGGCAAGCAGTAGACTATAGGTAGAAAAAATTCCCTCACATCGTTGTATATACAGAGAAAGGGAAAGTGCACCGTCGTTGAACTCTGACTTTTCCAACGAGTGCTTTTGTTTTGTTTCGTTGTTCGGCCATCAACTGGGAAGTTCATGCTTCTTAAATACCACGACGAATACGCTCAAAGAATGGGAGACTGGCTACAATAAGTATTCGTAATTCCCAGTTCCTCTTCTACTCAGGGTTAAAAGCTTTTTTTAACGGTTCTTACACACCGCCACGCGAAATCGATAAACTCGTTATTGTCGCTTTATTTCCGAAGCCGGGATTACAGGCGCAGGTCTTGCTGCCGTAGAAGAGAAAAGAGGAAGGTGAAAAGCGTGGTAGAACGGATTATGGATATCGCTTCGTCGACGCAAAACGAATTTACGAGCGGCTCGTCTGCAGCGAAGCGATATCGGCGAGAATAGAGAAAGTTAGAGTGTAAAAAATTCGTATGGAGAATCAAAAATTCAGAGAGATACTTTTTGCAAGCAATCGTGATCGGTATTAGTTACTAGCGATAGATACTATGTAGCATGGTTTTTGAACGACGAGCGAAAAATTAATCGTGCCAGGTGTCATCCATTATTCCGCGCCGTGATCTCGTCACGGTGATAAAATATTGTTTGCGGTGAAAAAAACGCCTGGGACAATTTAATCGGGCGACTACTTCTGCGCACAAAGAAACAATAAAGAGAGAATGAAAGAGATATATACCGTGCAAACACGTTGATCGATAGGCGATCGGCGGAGAAAAAGTTCGTCACTCTGTCTTTCCTCTCCTTTTTCTACTTTCCTTCCTTTCGTTGACATGTTCTCGGCGTGATTTATTGCTGGACGTACGGTGTTTGTTGGTGTAGGTACATATTTGATTGATTGACTTCGAAGATGTCGTTTTCCTAATTATGACTAAACCGTGGATGTTTATACGCGTTCAGATTTTGATAAACGTAACTGATGAAATGAAAGGAAAAAAGAAATGCATTTCACTTTCTAATTATTATGATAATTACTTTTTGAATGTTTCTGTACATCACGTACAATCTACATTTTTAATGAATAGACATCACCGAAATTGTAGATATACAGGTAGACATACGAAATTTAATAACAGTACCTTTACACCGAACAGATTGAAATTACAAATAATCAATATTCCAGATAAATATAAATAAAACAAGGAACATCGGACATTTTTAACCACGATACGTAGCAAAAATTCTAGCCAGCCCGTTTCGTTACAGTTTACGACGAAGCAAAACCAAGCTCTTAGTTCTGGCACTCGTAAATTTCTTTAACATCGCAGCTACAATTTTAAAATCCTCGCTCCAACTTGTATTTACTTTTATTGCCCCTCGTCGCGTACAATCTTCAAGTTTCTTCAAACATCTGCATTTCTCCGCTTCATTAAACAAAAACGAACATTCACGGAGGAAAGTGTACTCAGACGGACAAGGAGATCAACGACAATAATTACACGTGTTGTTTCAAAATTTTATTACGCTATTTATCGTATTGCATTTTTACGAAATTGTTCCTTTTTCAAATTGAGCCACGTCAGAAGTTGCTCGTACGCCACGAGATCTTTTATTATTTTCCGAGTGAAAAAGCGACAAAAATGTCAGTTCGAGGGTTTTTGATTGAGTTACATTTGGAAGCGAACGCACGAAGTGGCGCTTGTCATCGAAAGATAATTTCTCGGGCGTACAAATAACAATTTCAACGGTGTAAATTTTTCATCGTCTGTCGAACGCGCGACCACACATGTTAAAAGCGATTCTTGTTAATCCGTGGGATCTTCTGAACCGGCCTGTACGCAAAGCGAAACAGTGACATGCACGTGTATGCGATAGAAAACGCGCGTTCGACGCGACACGAAACAGAGGAAGAAACGATGAAAGGCAATTTTTGTTCAAATCACGCAATTTTCCGTTTCACCATTACTACGATAAAAAATATCGGAGACAAAACTGTTTTTATGTATCGAGAGGAAACAGCATGGACATCGCGAAACGCAAATCGCTTCACGTTTCATCGATCTATCGTAACCTCTTCATTTTTGTTAAAAAAACCATACTTTTGAAAACTTCTTTATAATTTCATATATGTAATTAGTAGATGAATATTTTTCTTACTTTTCAAACTGTCGCATCTTTTTCTATAAATTGCTTCATTGTAAAATAATGAGATTTACCAGTGTGCGAAATTTCATCTATCATATTAGGAATAGTTCGAAAATCTTGTACTTCCCTTGTTCATATTTAATTCAAATTAAGATATTTAAAAATAAAATGAAGAAAGGAAAAAAATTAAGAAAATTAAAATGTCTACAAGACACGATAATTTTCCCACTGGCAAAAAATGTCAACCAGTTGTAGCCACGGACTTCCTTTTGTCTCGGTTTCGTTTTCAAAGGGTTGTCGCGCTTTTTTCCCAAGTTCTTCGCTTATTTTGCACCGTTTCCGTACAGCATTCTACATGACTAAAAAACAGCAGACCCCGACTATTCCACCGTTGCAAGTGTTCCACCAAAGACGCAATGTAAGCTCTTTAAACGGACTTCGAAATTAGTTAATTAACTCCATTAAATATTCCCGCGTTTTTCTTTCTTTCGTTGTTATTTTTTAAATGCGTGCCAGGGCTAGGAACACTAGCTAGGTTATCAGATTTTATCACTCTAACTTCTAAGTATTCAATTAACTAATTGCTCGGCCACTCAGTCGGATTATTTTCAAGCCTAAACACAGAATCATCTCTATAAAATCGTATTCTGTAACAATCGAAAGAAATAAAATAAAATTCAAAATGACCTGTAGTATCTTATTGATAGCGATATTAAATTCTTTATGACTTCACGTACAAAATAATGTTGGTAGTGTACTGTCTAGGAGAGTGACTTACTTAAAGATATTTTGTTTGTGATAATTTTATTATACTATTTTAAGGATAATGTTAGGAATTCAAAATAATACTGTTTTAACCCTTTTCTTTAGTAATAAACAATATTTTATTAAACATCATCAAAATCAAGGATTATTATACAAGAATTATAAGAAATGAATTATTAAAATTGGATCATAAAAGAAAAAGATTCTTACATTATAAATTACAATATAAATCGTTCAGTAATTAATAACTCAATACTTCTTATTATCTCGATCCATTAAAGAGTAACCAGAGAAATTAACACGCGGAACAAAGCATTATTGAAAATAATCATTATTTTAATAAAACAATCTCATCTTATTAGTAATTTCCACTTTGTCTTTATTTTTAATAAAGCAGTAAGCTTACTACTAAGCATTAGGGGTGGTTTAAACAGTTTACTTTAAACAAGACATCCTGCACAAACGATGCTTAAAGTACGGTTCCTTAAACAGGACCGATAATCCTCTGAAACTTGCCAGCGACAATCGTGCGTCAAACATCGTCAAGTTCTAAACACGGTATTCCAAAGGTGCTTAAGAGCAGCGTCGTCCCTCGATGCGCAACGGTCATGTCTTCGAGAAACTTCTGTCCCTATCCCTCGAGCCCCTAGAGAGCTCGTGAAATTTCCTGAAAATTTCGTCAAAGGAGGAAATAACTCGACCAGTTAACGCGTCGTAGCCTGCAGCCGTGCGTTCACGAGGGAATCACCAGTGACATTTCAGAGGGCGAACCATCCCGAAGACCGAGAAAACGAAGACGAGGAAAAGGACGGTGCCACTCTGGGTTTCCCGCCGTCTCGTCAGGTGTGTGAAATCTCTGCGAGCGATCGCGAGGCGCGGACGCGCGCGTTATATCGTGCGGGTCGATAAAATTCTAAAATATTAACGAGTATCGGCGCGGTCGCGGGACACGTTCCACGCGAATCGAACAGTGGAATCGTGTGCACGGCTGGCATTGAGAGCCAGCGCGATAACGGAGAAGAAAAGAAGGAGAGGTGAACGCGGAGAACGGATCGATATCGCCTGGTGTCGAGAGCGATTCGCGACGCCGGACCGCAGTTAGGGAGCTGGATAAAAGTTGAAGCAGGACGAGACGATCGAAAAGTACCATCATTGAGGAGGTAAAGAATCGCGTACTTGGAGCGGAAATCGAAGATTGCCGCTCTTCATCAACCGCGACAACCACCAAGTGATTCCAACCCATTGGCCTAACATTACTGTGGAGTTGTAAAGAGGCGATAGATACATGATGAATAACGTGGTGAATATTCGCGCGCTTTTAAAGGGGACGTGAATAATCCGTAGTTCGTCTAAGATTCAAGAGGATAACGAAAGTTCCTCTGAGATTCGATGAATCAGCCGTCTTTCCAGCGTTCGATTACCGACGTGTCCCGTTCGATCGAGCGATGAACGGTGAAAACACAGCCTTAAACATGAGTGAAACAGTGAATCCTGCTGACAAACGATTACAGGCCGCGATGCAACCAACGGAACGCGGTACGTTTAGTGAAGTGCATCCTGGCAAACAAACAGAGTTACCGCGTTACAGTGCCAGCGACATCCCGGCCTCGGCGGACCTGACTTGAGGAGCCAGGCGAACAAACGTAGATGTCACTGAGAAGGTCAGTATTAGGACAGTCGAAGAATTTTTGATGAGGGGTTGCATGGATAATTATCCGTTTTATAAACAATGGGAATCGTTTTCTTTAGCAATTAAAGTCACACGCATGGACGATTTAAAAATATGTTTGCATTTCTGGAACGTACTGTTATACAGAGAAGATTATGTCTTATTAAGATTCGATTCAATTCTAATTGTAAATTAATATTTAACTAGCATCAAAAATGTTTCCAACTTATTTATTTATTTAACAAATCTACCTCACAGATTGAAAATGCGGATTCTAGAGTGTAGAACGATGTTCACCACGTTTTTTTTCACATTTAGATGCAGGTTTACCCTCACAAATATAGCAGATCGCTACAAATGCAAATGTTGCCGCGTGCAGCTTGCACGTTTCGTTTATTAGTCGCAATTTGTCCTTTTTCCCTCAACGTTTACTGGAAGAATGTAGGTCAGAGAGGAAGAAAGTCCTAGAGAACAGACGCCAAGGGCTTGATTTGTGGCCTCTGTTTGTCGCCAGATTTTGAAACTGGGTGACGAAGGGAAGAATCTTGAAGATTCTGGAAACTGTATGGTACTTGTTCTTGCAACTTGATGTTTAGCTTGAATTGCGAACCAAAAAGCGAAGATCGCTTCAGTTTCACGGAGTTACATTATTCTCGTCCGTTCGTATCTTATACGGATATTAATCTCGTAGAATGAAATGAACTTTATTTGTACCTTTCGTTGGTTTTCAGAAGTCGAAACGTAGGCGGATAGAATGGGGCAGATAAATAAACAAGACGAAGAGAATAAATTCGTAATTGACAATGTTGTTTTCACTTCTGAGAATAGCTGACGCCTGCTTTGTCTTCATACCGAGATTTATTTTCTACGTAGGCGTTTTATATCGGGTAATAGTACTTATGTAATAAGAATCTATGTAACAGGCAAATACGAAGGACTGGTAGAATCTATCTGCACTCGATGTTATGAAAGATCCCATAAGTCAAATTTAGAGCTAATTTACTTCAAATTCTTTTACTTCTATTTAGATTAGAAAATTGTACAGCAATTAACATATTGTAGTTAATTCATTATTTTCCTCTGAAACTCTGGTAAAGTATTTACACAATTCCTTCTGTGTGCATATTCGTCGGATCGTTACATCTACGAATGTAAACTGCTAAACGAATTAATTATCCCTCTAGGAATCTAAATCAATTATCCAGATCTTGAGTTAACTAACCAGACCAGCAGACTTAATACTAACAGTTATTCAATTCTGGAATCCCTGCCTATCACTTCACAAAGTCTGTAAAAAAAAATTCTTGGTTTCTTCCATATCATTAATCTTCTATTGTTTCAAACTTTCTATTCATTCTCCATTAACGACTCGACGTAACACCGGGATAATGTTGATTACCGCGTGGCAAATATTTGTCCGCCCTTCGTGCTTAACTTCTTAAGAATTCTGTGAAGGGAACGAATAATGAAACACATTCCAGAATTCGTCGAGTGAAAAATTAGAAAATGAAACGCGTTGGAAAATAAATGTTATGGAATTACATTGAGGGTCCCTGAAGTTAGGGATCGGGGCTCGGGTAATTAAATATTGGGGCGAATACTGAACAATTAACGAGATCTTTTTATATCAATTCGGAGGAGTAGGTAAAAGGTTGAAGTAATTAACCTGGCGATAGTGTGATGAATTATGACATGCTTCAACATTCTTAAAACTTCTACCTTCATTTTAAATGTACTTTCAACATCCTTAACGGATGTTTATTTTGTAAAGTTAAAGTTATAAAAGCAATTTATGTTTAAATTTAGTTCGAATGAAATGTATTTGGAAAGAATGAATAATAATGTTATTATGAAGTTTAAATTCTTTTATCGATGAAATTAAATTATTTATGAAACTTTATTCTCTCTTATTAGTAGTATAAGTAGCTTTATGTTTATTCCCATAGAAAACTTTCTGTTAAGTATTATTTAAAAGAAGCCACTTTCGCGATTTCATATTATATCAAAAAATTATACCCAAGAATTTATTAAATTTTCCAAAAGATTGATTGGGATTTATATGTAATAGCATTTTTTTCAACACCCGGTTGTTGAATCAGAAACAAAAAGCCAGACACCAGTATTCGTCGTTCGTATTTAGTTCAGTGGAAGGGAACAATTCTTAAAGAGTTATTTGCGTGACGCCAGGGAGAAATTGCAGCGAATCTCGGTTCCTCCGAGTTTTCATCTATTTACGAAACTCAAAAAGGGTTTCATTAAAAAGGATCCAGTGTCCATGGGAGAAAGAAGCGACATTCGAAATTGCAGTGCCTGTACATCACTCCGTTTTCTCTGGGACGCTGTTTACCAAACTTTTCCACTTTCCATTCCAGCTGTCCCGCGTTTTCTCTAAAAAAAAACTCGATGATTCCGAAACTCTTAGTTTCGGTGCACTCAGTAATTTTTCAAACTTCCTTATTAGGGAAATTTGACGAAGATAAAAGTGAATAAATCTCAGAGGCAAAAACTTATGTAGAATGGTACGAAAGTTTAGGAATAAGAATAATGCAAATTTTCGTTGAAAACAGTTCGACGAGATTCGGAACTCGAGCTACTCTATAAGAAATTTCGGTTTCCAGGAAGATCATTTTAAATTCCGCCGAGTACACGTGCACTCCAAATATTGATTTCGCAACGTGAACGGACTAACTGGCTCTTCTTATTTCTTTCGATAAGTAACTCCGATCATTAATTCGTTAATATCTATATATCGCTATCGCAAATCGACCAAAGTGTATCCAAATACTTCCAAACTTTAATATACAACTTCGCGAATCATCATCTATGCACGTTGACTAAATCTAGAGAATTCTCAATGAAATAACGAATCGAATAAAAACCAATTATCATCCACCAAAAAAATCATATGAATTAAATCAAACGAATCGCAAAAATATAACTAGCTTAGTTATTAATATAATAATTTTGGTTAGTAATAATTCAAAATCAACATTTGTATATTGCTACTATAACACAAATCACGTCTGACCAATACTATCCTTCTCGATTTATCAACTACATCTACCACACCTACAAATCCATCAGTAAAATAACAAATCGAACGAAGACCGATTATCATTCAACTATCAAAAAAAATTACTCCCGCATCAATCAAATCGATCGAGTTATTTGGCGCATTCGTCATATCTCTTTCTTTCTCTTTCTTTCTCTACTTTCGCTCGTTGGTCCAAGCGACAATCAAGCAGATCATCCGGAATTTTCTCCACGTTCGGCTCAACTGCGGCCGAGAGTAGACGAATTGGCTCGCAAGCGGAACGAAGAGCAATCGTTCGCGGTGCCAAAGGTTTTTGGTAATTTGCGTCGGCGTCCTACGAATGCGGCGTCCTAAGATCCCAAGTCTAGGCACGTCCGTAGCCTCGGTTAGGCTTCGCGAAACGAAGGAAGTTTCGCGCGAGCCAGTCGAGCGCAAGGCAACTGGGACGTTTTATCATTTCGCTGCGACACCGGTGCTCAAGATGCGAAAGAGGTCGCGGAAACAATGACCGCGCTTATCAGCCAGCATCTCGCTGACGATAGTTAGGGAGAAGTTCGGGAGCTTCCTTTTCCCTCTTCCCTTCCTCTCTACGACCCTTCACTGTAGGGAAAAGTCTCATCAGCATCAAAAATTGTAATAAAGACGATCGGAGATTTTCGGATAGTCGATTCATGGCGAAAAGGATAGGGAATTGATTGACGATGGAATTCGATTTGACATGGAGGTGAGTTTCATTTTGTATAAGAAAAAATTATTTGTTTGGCGAGGTTTTCGTTGATACACTCCTCCTTCACAAGTATTGGGACATTTATAAAATTCGAAAGCTTAAGTAAGTTCGGCAAATTATTATTAAAATATTAAGAACAATTATTTCATTTGAAACGTTAGACTATGAACGACTCATGTATTCAATATTATAACAATTTTATTAACTTGATGTAATAAAATAAATTCTCTTCTTGCCTATGTACATCTGTTGCGTCTTTTGATCACTATCTTCATCAATTTTATTACTCATATTATGATTTTATTTCAGTTATTTGGCTTCATGCATGCTGTAGACCACCTTATAAAACTTTTTAGTTTTTGGAATGTTCTATCTGGTTCATCTGCGATTCTCTTTATAGAATTTAGATTAAAGAAACTGTCAACGCATGCTTGAGTATAAAATTCTGATCTATTAATCATTTCTTTGATACTGGTGTCCTAATACTTAACAACAGGGAGTTTACAGTTATCCTATGTATTTATTTAGTATACGTCGAATCATAGTGATTTCATTAGTCTTCAGATTCTCATTTTATCGCGAGCCAAAGTTTAAGGAGATAAAGACTCTTGGAATCCCTGGATATTTCCACGACGTTAATATTGAGAATTTTCTCGTGTCTATATCGTACTCAAAGGTAATACTTCATCGAGCACTTCGAAGAATTAGAAAGGGGCTATCCCAAAACTTTCTTATGAGAAAACTTTCGACCGTGCAGTCGAGGCACGTAGGAGATCGCGTCACTCTCCTAGATGTTTGTCGACAACAATTAATACTCTTAAAAATTGGAAATCACATACAAATGAAGAGATTCTCAGCTCTAGTACGATATATAATACAAACATAAAAATATCTATCGGAGAAAGGGAAGATTTATAAAATCGCTATAAAGTAATTGTATCTCAGTAAACTAACACAAACAAATAAATAGATATTATCTAAATAAGAAAATAATAACTATTGCCTTCAGTCATTAATTTTCTCCTACTTTTTCCTGAAAACTTATCTGTAAATATCAACGTATCTGCATTCTTTCAACTTGTTAATCTGGATAACGTCAAAGTAGCCTCGGGATTGCTCGGTCAACTCGAGAAACTATCCCCTTGAAACGGCAGAGAACGAGCAAAACGAAGAGTGAGGGACATAGAAAGTGCAATTAAGAGTGTGATCCTTTAGCCGGCGAGCAAGAGTCCGTGGTAAATCGAGGACATCTATGGAGCATAATTCGCCGGCGAACACGTGATGAGAGCCACTTGTCGGTGCAGCAACGACTGCAGACATCGTTGGCCGTGATAGAGGCAACGAGCTGAAGAGAGAAGATAAAAAAAAAGGCGCGCACAGGCTCGCGTTTATCTTCTTATTTACTTTTTTCCCGGGGCCGATTTGCTTTCGAGGCTAACGGATTTCATTCGTATGCAGATTAGAGGCCTCGTGCTGGTACTCGCACAATATCCGCGCACAATGGCTATGCCGGGACTGGTCTTTGCCGATTGTGCGGCACGCCACCTCGTCTGGAAAAAGTTGGCGCCGGAAAAACGGCCACAAATGGTAATTCCTATTCCCATGCTGGTGTGTGCACACGCGAGAGAAGAGATTCGCATCCCCTGAAGCCAGAAAGCTCCGGGACAAGCCGCGGATTATTTCGCGCGCGTGCAACACTACCTTCTTTTCGGAGTGCGCGTTACCGTAATGCGTAATGTGTCGAGCAGAGTCTGATATTGACAAGGAAAGGAAGGGAGTGAGGTAATTTTCAAGAAGATTTTTGGTGCTGGTGGTACATTGAGAGTGAGGAGAAAGTTTAAAATTTGTGCTAGATATTAGTATATTAATAGTAACTTATAGTTATACTAAACATTTTTCACCATGTTGATAACACATATATTATATCTATCTATAATTTGGTTGTTCTTGTCAATTATAGTTCTATCTTCTAAAATCGTGGCATTCTTTTGTACTGCTCAGCCTTTAAACTTTCTTTACTCTGCCTTCGCGGTAGCTCACGAACATATTTAGACATTTAACATACAACTCGTGTTTAAATATATCTACATCAGGAGACTTGTAAAAAATTTAGATTAGGTTAAAAAATGGAAAATCATTGAGTGATTATAAACAATCTTTAAGAATCATTATTTTGAAACAGCAGACTATAAAGGTCACATATATTGAGCATTGTAAGAATAATCCTATCAATTTCATGCAACAGAGGATAATTTCTTCCTTATAAAATCATACTATGACACGAACAAAAAAAGTCATTTCTAACACAAATGATTTGTTCTATTTACGTACGGAGTTTCAGAATTTGTTTAATTCCGGCGATCTTGAACTACTCTCTTCATTTACATCTCTTTCCTACTATTTAGACGTTCTTCATTTACATATCCCTGGTGCAAACACACTTGAATCCCTCAACAAAAATTCACCAGTCACTTGTACGATATAATATATTGGAGTTGAAATAAACAATAACTCATTAAAATAAGAGCGTTGCGGATGAAATTGACAATGAAATATCTCCGTTTGTTTCGGCCCCCGTGTACTTCTTAAAAATAATAATTTATACGAATGCATATTTCGGTTTTAATTTAATTAATCGATATTCACGCAGTGGGAGTAATTAAGGATTGTTAATATGTACAAATTCTCTTTGTAAGCAATTACTCATTTTATAAGAGCTAATTGTCAAGGGATAATGAATTTAATAGAGGCGTAACGTGTTTTTTTAACACGATTTTATCCAGCTCTTTTGTCGTTGGTATTAAATTAATTCAAGGGGAGCGATGAGTGTACGAATGGGTCTTCCTGTTTAATGAGAAGAAATGGTTGGAAGTTAATGGTAAGAAAGAAAAAATTAAGGAGTTAATAAGGAGAGAAAGTTCGCGTTAATCATAACGAAATAGCTCTCCTCTGCACGCAATTCTTTGTTTTTCTTCTTCGCTATGTAATAGAAACAGATACTTTTACATTGCAATGATATACCGCCATTATTCAAAGCGACATTAAAAATTAGAAATGATGGCTGTCATTGTAACGCTGGAAACCGAATAATCTATGCTTGGCAAAATATTTATCACTGCAGTATTGTAAACTATATTATTAACTTTGCTGAATGGTAAAAATAATGCTATGAACAGAAGGAATAAACGAGATGATTCTATGTAGTTTCTATAATAATCTTTCTGTGCGCAGTTTAGAAATAATGTTCAGACATTTTTCATTTTAATCATCGTAGGAGAAATAATAGAATAATTTTTAGTAATTTTGTAATTTCTTTAAGAGTCCTCTCGTCACAGTCATTGATTGCTAATATTGAAAAATTAAAATTGAAAGTTCCGGTGTAAGTTATTAATTTCTAAAAGGCACTTCGATCTTCCATAAAAAAGAAATTAAAGAACAAAGTCTAGAACAGTAGTTAGGAACAAAAATATTTCTATTTTTATTCTCGCGACTTCTCTTAGAAAAGTTTCCCCTTACTCGTGTCGTTAAGGTTCAGTTCTCACTGCAAGTTTCTTGCTTCCCGCTCGTTACACCACTCACGGGTGGGGCTATGAAATTTAATTAATGTAGAAACGACAGAGCACGCTTTGGAAAGTGTTATCTCGAAACAGGAAAACGAGGAGCGAACTCAGAATATGCCTGATAAAGTTTACTCCCGACGAAAGAGAGATTGCTCGTCTTATCAAGACTACTGTTGCAAACAATCGACTGGCACAGTCACAAGATTACTATACTAATTAAATTTCTTCCTTTGTAGCCGAGTTACGCGTACAAGGATTACCGGCGCTCTTTTCTGCAGGAAGCAACTCGCGAAACTTCGAATCGAACCCCTTCGATGCTCCTCCCTTTAATTTCACAACGAACAAGGTAGTTTCACTTTGCTTTCGAAACAGGAACTTTCTTCGTGCCTTTATACATAATTATTTTTCCCGGTTGTTTGATTTCATTTCTAGCTTTCTTAAGTTTGATTAATTATAATCCCCTGAACTATCTCTTTTACCTTTAATTATTTCGTAATTTATTTAAGGAATGGAAAATTGGAAAAGTGTATAGACTGAAAAGGATTGAAGACGAAGTGTCGTACGACAAAATTTTATTTTATGAGTTCGAATTATCGTTTTGTATATACGTACATTGTATTCTTGCTTGTATCATTAGTTACTGAATATTCTGTAAAAACATATAAATTATATTTGTTAACCTCTGGCATCTTCTCAAGACAAGAAAACAAAGGTTTGTAAAGAAAAATTTCATTTTATATTTTGTTTGATATATACCACTAGTTATTAGACGTCCTATGGGAACCTATAATTATGTACTTACGTTACGCTCTCCATATTATATTTAACGAGATTCTGCTCACAAGCAAACGAGACAGAAATACCAGTAAAAGTTTCAAGTTGCAAAATTCAGTCCCATATTTTAACGCAATCCGCGCTAGGGAATAATTCCTGGAACTTTATTTTCTGTAACTTTATCCAGAAACCAGCCCAGGAAAAAATAACGCCATCAAATGGACAAATTTCGAAGGTAAAATTCTTGAAGCTTTTTATTACGAACGATGTTACAATTATAACAACAAATGGACAAAGACAACCGAATCCATCGAAGGTGAATCCATCTTCGAGTTCTACGAGGTTCAGTATCTCACTCTACTTACTTTGAAAGTCGCAGAAGACAAAAGCCAGTCAAAAATCTACTCCAAGGGCTTAGCAGGAAAAGCAGTAGCCACTCCTTCACAAAGACGCCCTTTGTATTTTCCCACAGTCTTCTTTCTTGGACCCTTGTCCTCTATTTGAACGACAAACACTCGTAGTCCCACGTCTGTGGGATCTGACGAGAGGTCCGCGCTAGTTCTAATGAAACTTCATACGTTGACATAGAATTGAAAAAACCATTTTCATACGTGTTGGACATAAAAATCACATTTTATATGGTGGTATATAAAATAACGACATGATAAAGAATTAGTAATTATGTTCTTCGCGCAATGAAATTGAGGATATAAAATTGAGATAAGAAATTGAATAAATAACAGCAATGAAAAATATTCGAATTTCTATGAAATAACACATTCTGTTCGGTTACATTAAGTGTCATGATATTTATGGCTGGCAGTTTGCACATACAGTTTGCTAGTAGATTCTTCCAGTAAAGATTCCTAATAAACCCATGCCTTAAGCACGAGAACAGCAGATGTTAGATCAAAGTATCTGTGTCGTATCTGTACGAGTGAGATCATCAGGCGAGAGCCTGTGAGAATTCTATGTTAACGTGGTTTCATGTGATGTCATATGTAGGATATCCGTCATACTTGGTAAGATGAATGTGCGAATGTACGTACGTAAAGTACCCTTAATCAAGTAATTCCTCTTAGGGAGTGTTCTATAGCTTTATCGAACGTTCCGTCATTCCTATCGTTGCTATTTGCTATGTTCTCAAAAACTTCTCTACAAATATTCTTTAATTAAGTAAAAGATGGTACCTGTTCAGAAAATTTCTTTTGAAAACACTCGTGTTTGCTTTTTCAGTTTATGAAGTTCCATAACTCGTTTCAGTGAAAATAGAGTGTTAAACCGAAAAATCGAATGCTCGATGTTTGATCATTTTGACGACCGCGGGGAACTCCAAGCAACAGCCTGACGAATCCCTCGGGCTATCTTGAGTTTAATTGGCCGCGGCTAGTTATTAAGACGATTTCCTGGTTTCGCGGATTACCTCGCCCCTGCAGCGCTGAATAAACTTAATTAACCAGCAGGCGGTTTGCTTGCCCGTTCGAGAAGAACTGTCTGATCAAATAATCTTTTCCAGGAACGGGATGGAAAAATCCCAAGAAAGGAACCGTCGATCTCGATATATTTGTAGGTTTGATAACATCTATCGTGAGGTATTTGCAATTTTGCTAGAACTTTCTCATTCTTACACCTATGGTGTAAGTAAACCGTACACTACAGAGAATTTTTCAATTCTTAAACTGAACTTTTTAGATTTTTGTAAATCTGAAAGTAATAGAATTAGTTACCTTTATTTCAAAACAATGTGTAAAATTGTGAAGAAATTACGTACGAGCAACATTGTGTTTGAGAGGACAATATTTCATGACGCAAGATTGGTTGATCAAAATGGATCTGTACTACTTACAATTATATCTTAAATCCTGCAGGAAATCTATTATAAGAGAAAGCTATACAGAAAACTTGTGTCCTAATATCGCTGATGTAATAGTAATTACTATCAATGTATAATCGTAATCATTAATTAAATCTTTAACAAAATAGTTGTTCACGTAGTAATTAACGATTAACGATAAGTGGAAATTTAGTAAGCAGTATTAGTTGCTTAAGTTTATACTTGGTAAGAAGCGAAATTTTTCATATGCACTAGCCTCGTTAACCTGTCTACAATAGAAAATATAGTTATAGAAAGTACGAATAAACTACGAAGCGAAGAAACAATTTTCTTGAGACAATAAGCAATAAACAGAATAATTTTCTCCGAATCAATCGTAATAAAGCATGACAATTCCGCTCTTACTAAAGTAGTTACTTGTTAAATAATAAGTTATCAAGACTTTAGAGAGAGAATGAAGTTTACAGCAGCAGTTAAAGTGGCGCGGTAAATCCAGTTACAGTAAAGCTGCATTTACTTAGAAAGCGAAAGCACTAAGATTGCGAAACGATCGTTGTGCTGAGCTATTGACGTCCGTTGTGTAATTTAAGAATGGGACAGTAGAAGGGTCGAGGAAATTGAATAAATTCGACAAGGATTGAGATAACCGGAGAAACATTCCCGGTCGGAGTTTCCGGTTGGAATTTCAATGGCGCCCGATACCGATCAGGCGAAAGTATTTCATGGAAATGGAGAGCAATGAGGAGTAAACGAAATATCGATAGGACAAACGCGATAGACGGTAAAATCTGTCTGGGTATTGTATCCAATTTTCTTTGCTGTTCGAATTCAAAGGAACGAGTTACGATATCCATCGCCTCCATCTCTTTTAATTGAGTTTTTAATTGACGGATTTTTTTCTCTTTTTTGAACACGAATGATCGTATGTGCATCATAAATAATACACACAAATATATCTACGTATAACGTATTTAACGGAAAATTGAATCGATGGCATTTGATAGAGAAAAATAGTAAAATTCCGTCAACAATTTTTCAATATTAGAGAATGAATATTTACAATCTTTTTATCTATCAATGACTAATTGTTCGATAAAGCAGCTTAGATTTTACCGATAAAGCGGATAAAAAATTGCTTTTCTACAAAATGAAAAAGTGAGGTAAGAAGTAAATGTTTTCTCTACTTTCGTCTTCATTTTTCATTTCGTCTTATTTACAAGTATGTCGCCGTATTCTGTCCCGGTAGGGAAGAAGCTCCGGGATAAATTATTCAACCGAGATTCTTATCGGCCACCACTTAAGAACGCATTATGCGGCGTCATATCCAGTCAGGCCGAGGAAAAACGGACCATTAGGAGCGTGAATCACGCGAAATATCAAGCTTGAAGAACCACACTTCTATTCATCACTGCCTTTACCTTGCAATCGGTGGTGTAACAATAACGTTTCCGTGTTGCTTGTTCGTCCGCCTCGAACGCTCGCCTCCACCGAATATTTTCTCCTCTTGAAGCGACATAAGGCAATAACAGAACGGAACAAAAGCGAGTAAATACGCATGGACGAGTTCGGAAAATAAAAAAAAGTTATGCTGAAAATCAGCAGCACGTCCTCGATGAACGTTCGTTAATTCTTTTTTCGTTTTATTCTTTCATTTTATTCTTTCCCTTTTGTTTTTGTCAACAACAGTGTGGAGGATGGTTGGTCGAGTTGTTGTTTAAATGACGAAATTACCAGATATTGAAACCGTCAAATGTATTTAAAAATAATTAATAAATATAGAGTTAACCGTAGATTGCTCGCTAAGGGTTGTTAAAATAATGTTCGCTAAAACGCTCGGTACTAATTGATTCGCTAAAGATCTCTCGAGACTGAAACTGAGTAACTGGTCGCCTTATGATCGTGTTCGTTTATTTATACTGGTCGGGGGAGTATCGGAAAATTTAAATTCGTCTTAGGTTGCACGTAGCGGCAACATTGTTTTACCCGGAGTTTATTTATTATTACATTATGTATGTCCTAACGATGTTGATACTCCGAGGCAAAACAACATGATTCAAATTGTTCTCTAACTTATGTGCCGCTACAACAGTGAAATTTACGTATGGGAGATCGATCTCATAAATTAAGTTCTTGTTGATTTGTCAGGTAAAGCACGAACACTGAGAGCGAGGTCGTGAAGCGATAGCCTTTGAACTGGCGCGTTTAATCGACTTCTGGCTCGTTTTCTCGTTTTAAACTTCTTATTGAGGGGTGGTGAGAAACGGTAAACGAAACGTTTAATCAACTCTCATTGATAAAAATATAAAGGTACAAAAATGCACAGAATACACCATAAACGCAGAAATGTATCAGATAATCAGGGTACAATATGCGTTATAATATTCGGTGAGTAAAACAAATTTCAAGTTATAGTAGCTGATGAATGTATTAGAACATTTATAGAAACACTTTTAAGAGTCATCAGATAATGAGGATTGAATACCGTGATTGAAACAAATCTGAAAATATATTTACGTAGAAGCTACGAGGCTATTTAGTGCAAGAGATTTCGCAGAGATCACAACAATATTTATACAGCAAATTATACGTAATATTAATAAGCCTCGATATTCAATAGGATTTTTATTTTGACACTTATTACAAAATAATTATTGCTTCTAACAAGTGAAGTATCACTTCCAAAAGAAAGAAGAATAATGCATTAAATAAAAAGTAATAAATTGAACAAAAAGTACCTACTTACCCTAAAATAAGTAAAGAACTGAGAGTTTTTGGGCCAGAGGATTCACGTTCTAAAGCGTCTTGCAACTGCGACCAAAAGAAATATACAAAACGTGGGAGTAATTCGCGGTTGCGAGCTGGTATTCCGCGAGAACCGCAACTTAGTCCACGAAGAAAACAAAAACGAAACGGGACTCGTAAGAGTGCGATAGCTGGAAAAGCTGGCTCGATGATTGCATCGTACTGTTCTCGGTTCGTAAGCAATATCTCGCGTCTCCGTGCCGGTGACCTAAATTCTCGTAACGGCAGACAGGAAAAAGAAGAAAGGATGGAAGATGGACAAAATGTTATACGGTTCGACGAACCGACCAATCTGGCGACTGTGGGCGTTATTAAATTGTCATTGTTTTTTCACGATAACTCGAATTCAATGTCGACGGATTTTTCTTAGCTTTTTCCGAATCCTGGTTCAACTACAAAGTCGAATATTTCTGTGCTTCAAAGTGATCGTATTTTAGATTTTTATAAAATTAGAACAAAAGTTCTAAAGCCTCTTTCACGATGTTGGCCTTATGTTTGCGTCGCTATGTAATGAGAAAGAGAAACAGAAGAAGCATAAAAAGAGAAATGGAAATGAAAGAGAGAAAAAGCTGCTTTTTGTCCTGAATCTGAAACTAGACTTTATAAGTAAGCTTTCCTAAGGTCCATGGATTAGGCGCGGTAATAATGAAGGTCAGATGGTATACCTGTATGAAAGGAGTACTTTCGAGAATTTTATGTTGCCACTATAGTCAAATGTTAATCTTTTTTAGAAAATTATGTATCGTTTTAAAGTGAATATTAAAATCAAGGAGACTAAGAACGATCCATACTACTTACAGCAAAAGGCTAACTGCTGCAGTAAAGTAAATTTATTATGAAAGAGAACCATAGAGAATGTTTCATATAATATTACTGGTATAATAATAATTATTATAAAATGTAATTATAACGGTTAGTGAAGTTCCTAGCTAAATAATGTTTCACCGAGAAAAATAATTATTCAGGAAATGAGATTTCTTGTGAGAATCGGAATTACGGCTAAATATAAATAACATAATTATTCGTATAATATCAGCATTCTTTCGTATAATATTTCGGATAAATTCCCAATCATATCTTACGCGTTCCATATGAATATTATTTACACATTTTAAAAAATTGCATTTATGAGCGGATTGAATGCGAGAAAAAAATTTAATCTTTTATTAATTTATTATATCACTAATTGTACAATAATTAAATACATTTCACACTTCGATATTATTCGCGTTATACCTTACGTTTTGAGGAATAAAACTTTGCAACAAAATGTGGGGAGGGGTGGTCAAACAAAGCATTCTATTTGGTAGGAAAATATTTTGGATAATTGAGTGATTCAAACACCACGCTATTAATTGAGCGCAACAAAATGAAAATACAGGCAGAAAATAACGAATCTTCCAATTACGAAATATATCATCGGTCAATTTCTCGATTACAAACGAATCGAACTCAAATTTCGATGTAATCAAATTTAGTCGTTCCCCGAGTTTAGTGATAAGTCATTTTTAGCATCAGCTGTTCGATTACTCGAAGATAATAATTAAAATGTAATAGCCCTTCCTGGTCGAATAAAGACTATAAATTTAATAAGCGGTAGAGGAGACAATATTCTGAAGCTTCGCTCTAAAAGGCTGTCAAAATTCAATGAACGGGAATGTTCGCGGCGTTAAAATGCAAAGAGGCCATCGGGTTATGGAATATATACATAAAATTAGATGGAGATTTCTTAATCCGCGAGAAGATATTCCGAACGTGAATCCCCGCCAGATCCTTTCGTTTATTGATGTCGACCAAACTTAAGAATTGAGCCAAAATTTCAATCGAAAGCTTCGAACGCAAAATCTTCAGGAATTTTTTATTTTTTGTTATTAACGCAGTTTTAACCTCAGTAAGGAAGTTATCCTGCAATTTTTTGCAATTTCTAACAAAGTTAAAATTTGTCCCTGTACGAAGAAAACGAATATTTATTTGATAATATTTGTATCAATATTATGCTTTTTCGAATGATGTTATTAATCTTCCACGCCATTAACATTTCACAATGTTAAATGTTGAATTCGATATTAATTGTTTGGAAATATTAGACTCCATTTATCCGAACCTGATTATTGTTATCAAAATCTTTTGCAATCGATGATAGATGTAACCATATATCAAGATTTGTTTGACTTATTATCTGTAAAATATGTTAAAATTTTTATTATTTTAATGATAAATTATGTATTATCTTTCAAATGTTATGAAATGTATTCTATATTTAATATTTTGTATGTATTCTATAGTAATTATTTTAATAACAAGTTCTGCTGTAGAAAATCCTAAAGCTGAATTTTTAAAACTAAGAAGATATAAAACCAATTAAATATTCAATTATTGTAGAATCAGTGCACCTTGCTTCTAATTATTTATTCCAGCAGAACGAAACTTGACAGATGGCGTTATTACTATTCTAATTAACAATAATTTAAAACAATAAATGTCGAACGTCAACAAGAGAGTAGCCTGTGGCACTGTATTCGGAAAATTCGACCCAAGAATCGCGATAATTCAAACGGAAAACAACTCGAGTATATCGTGCTCAGAGAAATTTCAACGCTGCAATTGTCGAGCACATATGCTTCAAAACTGTCAAGAATATTTTCCTTCGAACTTAAAAAGTCACGTCGATTGCGAAGAATTTCTTGAACGATCGGTCATCTACCATTTACATATTTCTACTTTTCTGGCCATTATTTTACTGTGGTCGCGCCAATGACTTCGTAAAACGTCACGTTCTGCTTCCATTAGCGAGATTATCCTGTCTGAGGGTGGCAAGTCGATGGTCGAAAGGTAGAGCAAAGGAGAAAATCATCGACGCTTGTGTCTATGGGTTCACGGCTTGGAACGCCGGTGTTTCTACACCTTGTTTTATGGCTTTTTTAGTAGCTACTAAGGTGACTGTTAACCGTTTGTTGCTGTAATATCGCTATAAGTATACACGCTGAATATAAATATAAGAAAGCAGAATTGAAATATGAATTTCATTAAACGCAAGATAAATATATTAAACACACTCTGCACATAAATACAATTCTACTGTAATGTTAGGAAATGTTAATGTAACTTACATGTTACTCTAATGTAATTCTAATACTACATATTTTCAGAAAATATTATCACGTTGTATTTCATAAAATCATACAGTCACACATTTATACGTTCTTTATTTTTGAGACTGATGTTACTGAAAGAAAATTTAGAATGTCAAATAGTAATACATTCGGATAATATTTGATATTTAGAATTTTTTCATTAATACAGAGATGGACGGATAGTATTGAAATATTTTGACACAGGAAATATGATTAAATTAATTATAATTGTACATATATACAGTACACATTTAATACGTAATATTTAATAATACATGGTTATGTACGTGTAATGAGAAAGTGTTTCGAAACTATCTTCGCATTTCAATTTAATTCTAGAAATGGGAATGGTAGCGATTATGAGCGACGAGGGGATTCCGACGAATTTATTGTTGATTCGCGTGGAATTCCAGACAATAGAAAGTGATAACCACCGTCTAAATCAGATTACTCTATATATGAAGCGTTGCAATTTGTCGAGACTGTACTGCATATTAAACTGGTAGAAATTTGATTTTAGTATTCCTTAAAACCCTTTGATAAATTCAGCAGTCTTAGGAAATAACTTTTTAGAACAAAATATCTTCGTATGACTATCCTCTTGGGCTTTCGATTTTTCCTGTGAATTCAAGTACGACTTCAGAAAATACAAAGAACAGTTATATTCTAGCCATAATAAAATCATCTTTAAAGAAGCTTTTAAATAAATATTCCATATTTCCATTATATGAAATCTTTTCATAAATATGTAACCCTCGCATTCAATGGCTGCCTATTTCATACAGAAAAACACAAAATATTTATCTCTTTTGTTTTTAATAAATCCATATGTGAATAAATTTTATGAATAAATGTTTCAGATTGTATGAATTTAATTTTACCAAAGGATGTTGCTCGTACAATAAATATTATTGTTATTGTTATTAAAAAATTATTCTTTTCTTTCGGAATATATTTCATTCAATTATTGCGTGATTTATTTTGAAATTTGCCTTCTTGTGAATATCGTACATCTTTTACTATGCATACCAATAACATAACGCGATAAATTCTCCGCTGCAGTGGTCGCAACAGCGATACCATAAATTTCACTCAGCCCCTATTATCTTCTCCGTGTGAAGTTAAAAAGACGGCGGAAAATCTACGAGTGGAAGCTCGAACAATCGTGGGATGCTTTAATTCCGCTAAATAACGAATTAGATTAACGGTTCCTCGAAACAGATCGAAAACGGGTTTCTCTGGAAACCTGGAATGCGTTTCCGATTCGACCGCGAAACCACGTTTGGTCCATAGTGAAGTGCGTAATTAACGAAACTCAACGAACCGCGGAACGATTAAGCGAACGAGACTAGGTTCTCGGATCGTGTGTCATGAACCAGTAGAATGAAACCACGTTCATCGACATTAATTTCAACTGTCTGTTATTTTTGATTGATTTTCATGACTGATAACTTGGTCTGGATGGAAAATATGATTAGTAACTCATTTGGTAAGACTTAAGTGTTAAAAACTAAATTATCGAATTTTAATTGGAATCTTCGATTAAGACGAAGAAACATTTTTGAATGATTTATTATAAGGTATTGATATAAAATAATATCATTGGTATGAAGATAATGAAAGTAGTTAATTGTACATAAATGTGTACTGTTAAACGATTATTAACAACCCATAATGCAACAAATTAGTAATAAATCTTCTCACGAATTTTACTTTAGTTCCGTATATCTTTAACAATCTGAACTACATTCGTGCTCAAAGGTATGCCATTATACACCTCAAACAAAACTGGATAAATAACACTGGATAAATAAAATTACATTAACACAACCCTCAAATATTTTCAACCATCAAACGATATTACCTGTACCTGATCGTCGCTACAGGATTTAAGAAAGCTTTAAACGTCGTTACGAAATTACTCGGTGAGTTCTCGAGCAAATTGCAAGCCAATCCACGCAGTTCGAAAATCCATCATTAACAAAGTTCTGTGGATAACAAACCAAAGCCCCAATAACTGCTGTTGCCGAAGAACAGAAACGGAATGGAGAATAGGCCGAATTTAATACGACTGACGAATTGACGACATTTCGATATTTGCTACTGAAGTAACAACGTTCCCCTGGACTTCGTCTTTTATTGCCTATGTACATCGAAAGTGGGACGGGAATTTCGGTCAGGGGAAGAAGTTGCGAATCTTCGCGACGAAAGTCGATAAATGACCAGCATATTTGTAGTCGCGATTGACTTAAATGTCGTTCTCGCGAAATTTACGACTTCCTTTTTGTTGGGACAAGCATTATACGTTTGGTGACTCTTAGAAGCACATAAAAGATGTTTAACTCGATCTGATAGGGTATGATGTATACCAATATTTTCAAAACTGATGTTTATTAGGGCCAACGGGTTGATCAACTTGACTGGCCTCGAACTAATTCCTCGTAGTTATTGCACAATTGAGTGTCGCCTACATTCGAATGACCACCCAATTTAACTTAATATTGGGAACGTGACTGCTATAAGTTTCCTGATCGAGACTAACTCCTGATCTCGAGATGATGTGAACTGGCTTATTTGGCTTGTTACTTGGTTGATAATTTTTCTTCTGGCTTTGACTAGAAATTGTAGTATCTTGTTGCTCTCGCCCTTTCCTCTTCCAGGTGTCATTCTCTTGGTCGAAAACCCTCAAGGTTGCTAACTAGCTTATTTCTTTAAAACAACAACAAATCGGTACCTGCATCAGACCTCAATTCTCAAATCGATCGCACAATCTTGTATGCCAAACATAGAAACGATTTAACGTTACATGATAGGCTATGAATGTCTCGTAAAAGTAACGAGGTAGGTAGCTATCAGGATATCCAAGGATGGAGGAAGAATATGAAACTCAACCAGCGAGAAAGTACGTTCGAATGACATTTCACTGTAGTCATTGTCTCCTATGTGACATGAAAGAGGTTTGGGTTGCTTGAAGAAAGAAAACTGGCTCCATTGAGAGTCATAAGGCGTGAAGCTCGCAAGGGTCAACGATAAAATATAAGGAAGGTGCTTTCGAGGGCCGCTCGAGACTTTTACTCGTCGGCGTAATTTTAAATGAATCCTTCTCGACGAACAAAGCGGTAGTCTTTCTCTGAAAAAAGATAGGAAAGAAAATATGGACGAAGTTACGACGAGAGATCGTTGGTAAAAATAAAATGTTTGTTAGGAATTTTTATGTCGGGATACCAAGCACTGCTCGGTCGAGTTGCACTGGCGTGCCTTCCTTTTAGGAATTCTACAGTAAATGCTGTGCTGTTGCTCACGATCCTGTTACCAGACGGTATCTCTGGTTTGGATTAGATTTGGTCAGGTTAACCCTTGGCTAACCCTTCCACACTATTCTAAACAACTACGCCCTTGATACCAGATAGCTACGGTGACTCACGAAAATATTCGATCACTTGCGAAAAGTGAATCCCTAGTATACTTACTGTAGTCTGATTTCAGGATTTGCTTCAGGTTTGTATATACAAACTTCTGTAAAAATTGTATATCTAATTTGTTCAAGACATTTTCTATGACGTTCAGATTAGAGGATCGAGGACACGTAATTCTTGATTCATAATATTCTGTTTATGTCTTACAAGTAGCTTATAAAAAAATTCTTTGATTACTCATTTCCTTGACAATTTAGATCAGTTATTACATCTTGTACAAATCAGTATATACGATAATACTTGTGAACGTGGTATACGTGGTACACGCAGTCATGACGCTAGATTTCATAGCACGAATAGTTGCACGGACATTTTGCATCGATACACAACAAAGGCGGTTGCTGTGCGCTCGACTCAGCAATCTGAAAACGTCGATGTGGACGATCGGATCGATTCCCCTTCCGTACCCCGTATGGTCCCCGAACGCAGCAGCTTCCTTTATTCGCGTTTGAGTGCCCGCTATAGCTCTCCACTAGGATTCGATAACGGGGAGCTGCGATCGGGGAACCGCTCGATAAGCCCCGACAACCTCGAAATACTAATTACCGGACGCGACTTAAAATCAGCCGGCGACCCTCGCGACTGATCTCGTTGCCACGTTCGGCCACGTTCCAGCTGAAATTTAATTAAGCCATTGCATTGCGGCGAATAATCGCCGATCGATCATAGAACACCCATGGAATCGTTCCCCTTCTATGCCTTGGCGATGTTTCGGACCGTGTACAGAGCGTAGTTATTTCGAATTACGTTTGTACAGTTACGTCTGATCGGTTTATTGGAACGATTAGGCGATTAATTGCAGTCCTATCGATCTACTCGTTGAAATATTTATGTTTTACGATTAAAACGAGTCACGTGAATTTTTCGTTGAAAGTTGGGATGTGTGCCGGTTGTTTGAGAAGTTCATAGGATGAAATGGAAAGAAAGGTTGTATTACCTTTTAAATGTTTTTATTTTTAATGTAATACAATTAGTACATTCGGTGTATTAGTAGACAAAGGTTCCTATTATTAATATTATTACGCTTACGAGTGAATGGAAGAGCTGGCCCGTAGCTGTTGCTTTGACCTGAATTTTCATTTAATGCAAATGTAATTTGCGGGTTCTATAGTAGTAGAATGAGCTTGATAATCTAGAATGAGACAGAACGACCAAAATAGCCAAAACTCGTGACAGTGCTACAACTTACAACCCTTAATTGTTCAATTCAAATTCCGTCTGAAATCAAAATTAATACAATGTGGATGTTGTAATGCAGAACATCTTGAGAATATAAATTATACTCTTGGAAAATACTGTGATATTTTTTTTATGAAATTAGCTTCTTAGGGTGTTTCTCCGAGTAAAATCACTCGCAAAAGTATAGCGCGCGAAGGGATGAGAGTATACATATCAGCATATGTGAGAGAAAAAGTTTTTGGAGAAATTGAACGCACCCGTTCCATTACATGGACTCGTATGGCAGCGTTATATCTGTGCACATAGTACTGTTAGCCCTCCTCATTTTTTAATATAAGATGTCTAAGACAGTTTTGCATCATGTATTAGCTTTGTGAAAAATTCATGAGACAATTTTCGCTGTAATAAATAAAAAGTCACCTTGACGGAGGCTTGATGTAGGGATTACGTGTTAAATATGGAAACTTCGAGGCTGAATATCTCGACCTCGGTACCACTAGGCTTCCTTAACTTAGCCACAGGCTCATTGTTTCCTTTTTAACGCATAGTTAAAATTTGAAGAAATTCCAGAGAGACTCGTTTTTCCGTAGAAATACCCTAAGAAGAGAAAGCGAATATAAATATTTACTGCATCAAGACTTACGAGTGAATCGACCTAAATAAAGTGCATACAAAATTCATTTCACTTGAAAGTTGCATTGATTTACTGTGTTTACGAATGTTACATATCAATCGAAATTTCGGTCACACAAAATCTTACATAAAGTCTAATCGAATATCTATACTGTGCGAAATAAACATGGAAATCATTCAGAAAATAATCAGAGATTCAATGTTCCTCAGAAACCGTATCGTGAAAAATCATAAAAACAAACGGCAATCTAAAGTTGGTGAAACAGCGGGCTCGATTTTCTCTGGAAACTCGTGAAAAAAGCTCGATATTTACTCGCATAACAGACCGACACATTGGCGAAACTTGGCGAACTAGAATGAAATCGCGTTTTCTTACGAAGTACGTAAGTTCTCAAAATTCCAGAAAATCCTGGCCTGGAATTCCCACAATGCCTCTTTTCAAGTCACGGAACGTTAAATAGCGTAACAAACTTCAACTCCATCGAGACCATGTTTTATCCGGTGATCGATAAGGTCTGGGTTACACATCCGTCGAGCGAGCCTCGCACGATTTTCACGAAGTCGCCGGTCGAAAATCGTAGAAATTGTGTTTTAAGGCGCGAACTTCCTCGGGAGGACAAGAGTTTAAGATTACCCTGGCCAATCAAGAGTTGGATTAAGGAAGATGTAGTCTCTCGGGGCGGTTTCCATGACTACCATCCCCATTTCTATATTCTCCTTTCTGTCCTTCCTCAATAACACGACCCATCTTACCTCCACCACTTCGTCTGGCACGAGGAAAGGTCATAGGGTCGGTCTGCCGCGAGATCGTTCGACTCGCGTCTTGTAATCGCGAAGTAGAATCATCCTAGTCTCGATGGCTGACTGTGCGTCACTTTGTTGCCCATTTTCTCGATGGATTGACTACTTTGCTAAACACTAGTACTCGTAGATTTCAAACAGAGAGAAAATGGAAGACACTTATTCCTTAAATGGATATCTCTAGTTGATTCGGCAAGGCAATTCAATTAGCGTGAGAATAACCCTATATAGTATGGTGTTAGAGGAAGCCTTACAGTGTTTCCTTTGAATTTCGAAACTCCGTTTCGAATAACAATGAACCAAGAAGATCAGAATTGTGCATCTCTGGACTATATTTTTACACACTGTGGCGATAAAACTGCATTTTGATCCAAAAAGAAAACGCGAATTCAGTCCACTCGTGCATCTTTGCATATCTTGACGATATATTTACATACATATGGCAAGGATATTCCTGGTGTAAGGAACATGTCAGAAGCGATAAGCGTGATAAATAATATACTTCAAAAGTAAATGTGTTTCTATGTGATATACACATACGAAAATACGTGGACCCTTACCATAGAAACCTTCTATACACGTATCATGTGCGTTATATTTGAAATCAATGTAGAATGGTATATGAAAGATACAAAATATTTACTGCCAACTTATATTTCGTAAACAATTATATAAAATTATAGTACAGCATATAATCATCTTAAGAATATAATAATTGTTACAATAATAATTCCATTGAATATGAAGACGTATTCGTACGATGGGTAACTGACTGCTTAAATACTATCGTGATCTTCGCAAAACGTACGTACATATATTTGCGTCAAACATTCTGTAACTTTCATGTACGTTCCCAGATTTAGTTTCGAACTTTATCAATGAAATTTCTAAATGTCTCGTATAACACACATAATATACCTATTCGTTAAATATGTATAGAAATATTCGAATACTTCGGTGAACCAGTGCAATTTTCAAGATGCGACACGAAAGCAGTTGCAAAGAGCTCAAGTATCTCAGACGAGAAAACTCGAGGATTCAAGGAGTCGAGACGGTCGAATTTTGTATTTCTAACAACGATAAACGTCGGAAGGAAGGGGAATTCAATCTCGTTCTGTGCGCGTGATAAAATTGTCATATCGCCGGTGAGAAAAGAAACTTTTGAATTCCGCGACGGCAGTTCGAGAAACAAGAGCAATTTACTAAGGTATGCTTGATTTAATAACCGAAGGTAGCGCAACGGCTCTGGTTGCGCAAAACTATCTTAATTATACCTATGAAATCCTGAGATTACTGGACGATATGACTGCTGGCTTCGCGGTTTGCCTCTGTTACTCCAGAACAAATTCGAAGAGAACGACGGGATGCCAATGGAAGATACGTCGTCTTCGTGAGTAAAAATTACGACTGGAATTAGGCCTAACAATTCACTCGAGAGCTTTCACGTTCGTAGCATAATCCGTTGGATTTCAATGAGATGTTTCGAGAATAAAGTGTAGTTGATTTCATACGTTCTGTTATGTCAATATATTAAACCTAGATTCCTTGATTAAAAACAAGCACCCTTATATACAAACCATTTTTCTAAATCTATTAGTTTCGGAGATATTCCAGATTTTGCGAAAACTACGTCAATTCCATTGAAATCGGAGATATACATTGTGAATGATCCCTTATTAATATAAACACAAATTGATATCGTAATTATGAAACGAAATTAATACCCGTTAGCCGTATGCATCATAAGTACTAACTAAAACTAAATTATACTACGTTTTGAAGATTTTATCATGTTCCAAATCGTCGAGTATTCCGAGACTTATGAACGAAAGTGTAGGTATATCTTATCAGAAAGCTAAAGCTTTTCGTTTCTTAATTCTTCATAATCTTAACGTACCGTTATATTCCTGTCACGTTACAACGTGCATTATTTACGTCAATTGCCACCTCAAACAAGAGAGAAAGAAGGAAACGAGGTAAAAAGTGCAACCAGGAAATTTTCCATCGACGCGCGCTAAATTCTGCAGCGGTAATATCCACCGCACAGATATATGTAACTTCTCGCTGAAAACGTCGACGTTTATGGCAGCAAAAATGATTCCGATCTATCATTACAGCGAACTTGACTGTTGTCGAGTACGAACGTAATTGAAACCGAGCGGAATTGAAAGAGACAGCTTGATATTCTTGAGATTAAATGAAGTTGCATCCCTGGCGGGAAGGTCGTTGCAGTTGCAGAGCTACATCTACCGTTCATTAGCGAAAAAGGAGCACAGGGGATGATGGACGTAGGAAACAGAGGGAGGGGAGCATTTAAACGCTTCTGCTGGTTGTACTGCGCTGCTTTCGGAATGAAAATTCATCACCGCGAATTAAGTTTTTAGCTCCGCAAGCCGTACGCATAACTTGGATTACCCGTCTGACATAAGTGTGCCATTGTGCACATTCCAAATCAAAATTGTTGCAGGATTTTTTATCCATTTATTCTTACGTTCCTATTTTTGCCCATAATTTTCCTCCTCCTTAACGTATCTCTTTTTAATTACGTCCTTAATGAATTTTCCTTCTCCACGTTTGCGAAATTTAATTCGTACGTGCAATGTTTTTCTTGATAACCCTGCAACATTTTACCAGCAGAACATCGTTTTTCATATCCTTCCTCGTGTGCTTTTTGTCGGTGTTTTTCCTTTGTTCTTGTATTGTTATCATTGTATGTTACATTTCCCTTAACCAATCCAATAGTTCTCCCTTTCTTTTCTACACGTTCCTTACCTATGTATATATATTCTTCTATATCTCTTTATCTCCGTATCATTCCGAGAATATATTTGTCTTTTATATGGAATATTATATTTTCTTTTTATTCCCGCTTAATCCACTGGATCGTACGTGGCGGTGCATTTTTCTTTTATTTCCTTCCAGCTTGCCATGTACGTATATACGCTTCATCCACGAAGATCCCTCTTTCTCTCTGGACAATACTATATACGTCTTCCCTTCAGCATCCACCACCAGAGACTCGAAATACATTTTTTATCCACTGTATCTTATAAACCTAGGCGAGCACATGCCACACCACTTACTTTCCTCCCATTACTCCAATATTTATACGTGTCTTACAGTAAACTTACCGGATCCGAAAATTTGCGAAAAATGAGTATATGAGAGAAAAATTCAAATCATTTCGAACATGTTTCTTTTAAAAGCCTCTTGAAAGTCTTGATAATTCCTGAACAGCCAGCAAACTTGATAAGTTTGAAAATCTTGTAAGTTTCGATAGATTTTAAGAGCTTCGTAAATATTCATTACCTTACAAGCACATTTTCCATATGTATATTTGTGTCCAGGCAGTATATTGACATAACGTATTAATGACAGTCTGAAATGTTCGAGTATATTACAAATACATTTGCAATGGTTCACGAAGTATCTGGAAGCTTATCATTGAAAACTTTTACGTATATATTGTATATGTTATACGAAAAATTTTCCTAACAATCGTAGATGGAGTGCAGGGACTTTCAAGAGTTCCGAGCTTCAAAATCATATTCCAGATGATTTGAATCTCCAAATTCTTGAAAAACATCGAATTATTTCGGAGTTAAGTTCTGAACGTCTATCACAAGTCACAACTAAGACTCCAACTTTGTCAGTGAACCCTTAGGTTGTCAGAGACAAGCATCCTACTGGTTATGCGAAGGAAACATCGAAAGTGTCTGCTCTTCCTTGCTCTGATATACCTTCGGGTCACGTTTTCCAGTCACGTGTACTCTGCACGTAGCTGTACTTCATATTTACCGTGCATCTGCTACTCATGCTTTTAAATCCCATTATTCTTCGTTCGCCATTTATTTTCACGAAATACAACCCATTTTCTTTTTTTTTTTGTCGTACATTTCCCGCGCCGCGTTTCTATATCACACGCCGTGCTTCGGTAGATGGTATTTCTATTTCCACATCGCGTTTCTGCTTCCGCTCGTGGCGCTGTATCAACCAAATTTTTCCGCCTTGAGGCGTCTGTACCGTTGGCGGCATTCTCGGCTCCCTTTTGCGATAGGAAACGAAAAAAGTGATAAAAAAATCGATTCGGAAGAGGGTTGGACTAAAAGCTCGTACGATTAATAATAAAATAATATTGGTTAATGGAGATTGACAATAATGTTTTCAATATCTTACACGATTACACGTGATATAATGTTATTTACGATTTACCGTACGATGATTATACTCGTAGAGACACGATATATACAGGGTGGTTGGTAACTGGTCGTACAAGCGGAAAGGTGGTGATTCTACGCGAAAAAAGAAGACGAAAATATAGAATAAAAATTTTTTTTTACTTTTTTATTTTTTTTTTAATTTTTCCATCGAGACAACGATCTACAGTGAGATCCATTATAACGAGACGTGATAAAGTGCACGCGTACCGAGCGAAAATTCAAAGTCGATTTTCTCGAAAACAAAACCTCAAACGAAAAATTTTTATTCTATATTTTCGACTTCTTTTTTCGCATAGAATCACCCCATTTCCGCTTGTACCACCAGTTACCAACCATCCTGTATATTTCTGTTGATTTTCAAATTTTAAATGTCACGCATAACAAAATTTCTATAAGCGTTCAAATATTTTCATAGGTTACTGTATATATACAGTGACCAATAGATTTCGAACTATATATCTTGCGCTATGCAAATTGGTCAAATTGGTTATCCATTTATAGTAGAATATGAAGGATTCTTCATCTGATCGTGTTTACATTAACTTTTGTGTATTCTTAACTATTTCCAAGAAACAGTAAGAGTATGGATAGATTTTCATTTCGACCCGAAATTTAATCCTTCAACACTAGAACTCGCGTACAATTTACGAATTGTAAATTGTTCACGAACAAATCCAACGTAGACGCGACATTAATATTACGAAGATTGTTTAATAAAATATTAAACTTCGACATTACACAGCTAATAAATATTATTATCAATACCCTGGTACTATATATAATTAACGCTAACGTTTCAAAATATGTATCAGAAGGTTCGTCAATCTCCAACCACAATACCAATTATCGTTTCAATGTTGATCGTACACGATCAGTAATGTTGTTAATATTTGTACGGTACGATCAATATCATTGATTAACAAGACATCTGTCGATTAACAACATTATCGATCGTGTTTGATCTTACGGATCAGCAGGCATATGTGCAAAATGGAGAGTCACGTAATTTCGAAAGGATGAATACATCCCCGCTATGGTTTCCGTACGGTGTCACTCTTAACGTTCAAATATTCGTTGTTTCGCGCGCATCGGTATTCTTGGTGTATGGAAATGCAATTTAGCGCACGAGGCAGTCTTTGTTGGTCGATTTCGTTGTCTGGAACGGGGACGCGCGTTTCGGCCTACGTTATTGTTCCACGAAAGCGCCTTTGTGCGCACTGTCACGCGCTATTAAAAGCGCAACGATAACTTTCTCGACGCGCGGAATTTTCGTTCGTGTTTCGTCGTATCGTATGTCGGTCGGTGACAAAGGGACGGCTAAACGTCGCTGAATGTCTGGTACGTACGCTTTGTCGTTTCACGGTACAGACAATGGTTACGGAGACGGATGAAAAAGTCCAAGAAGAAGTTGGTTTTTTTTTGGTTACTTTTTTTAAGACGAGAACTGGATCTAGGGAAAAATTTTGCGAATATGTTGGAGCAGACGGGTTTATGAGATTAATTCGCGCGGGTCATGAGACGGAAATGGAGAGGAATGCATTTCACGTCGAAGCTTGACTACTTTTTCTACATTGCTTCCGTAATATGACCTCTTTTGTAATTCGTTTTATGGAGGAAATAGGTTGAATTAATTCAAACGTTGCGCGGTCTAATTGCTAATTCTGTAACGCGACACTGTTCTAGTTTTATATAATTTACTATATTATAACATCTGTTGTACGCTTCGTATAATTAGAATTCTGTTGCGCGTGTGACGCGGTAATTAAGGCAAAGAAATATTAAAGGACAGAGAGAAGGTTAGAATTTTCTACTGGGGTCAATGTAAACTAAACTCACTTCACTGTTTGAATAGACACACCTCATGCGTAAATAAAAATAAATGCGATAATTTATATTATTTATACCTGGTTATATTCGTTCTATCAACTATATTTTCGAGGCTTGTGTTTTCCAACGTTCATCCCTCTGACAGTAGGGGTAGAATACTCTTCATATACAGAGCCATTATGTTACGTTATTATGTAGAAAATCTTGTTCAATTTTTCATAGGTTGAAAGTGCACTCTAGGAATAAAGCTATTTCCCGTTCGAAGTCGCTGCTTTCCGTTCTGAATACCACTTTCCATTTACCAGCATGTACTAAACACGATCGATCTCCGCCAATCGAGATTCCAAGGTTCACGCGGAACGACGCCGATCGTCGTCGATGTCTCCTTGACCGGATTTTCACGCGAACCGAATCGTGCTACGCTCGTAAACGTAGCCTGTCATCGCTCCGAATTCCAAGCTTTCCACATTCTCTTCCGTTTACTTCTACCGTGTTTATTTCATCAACCGTTTCAACCATGAACATCGCTCTCTTAAACTTTAGCACCGCCGTTTTATTTCGCTTTTAAGTAAGAATTAACGTTCCGTATGAATCTACACGTAAAACGATTCACCATTATCTTTTTTTGAACTTCTTGTTTCATACTCGTACTTCGTCCCCGCGTTCTTCCCGATTAGGTTTCATATCAAACGCAGAAGCGAGGAACAACGACCGGTTTATTCGACAACTTGCACGATTTTTATGACTATTTAATATTTTACACTTAACGGGACAAATTTTGTTTGCCGTTATAAAAGAGCAATAGCAAGGAGTTTGCTCGAATGGAGAAATATTTTATTGGATAATAAAAACAAGGCGACAATCGAGGAACGACCAATGTTTCCTTCAAACTGATTACATTACGTTTCTTAGCTTATTTTTTGTATTATAAGTTACATTAAAGAGATCCTTCTGAATTGATAGGAAACTTGTCTATATTAATGCAAGCTGTGCCATTTAAATCTTAAAAAATCTGTGGAATAGTATATATGGAAAATAGTAAAAAGTATCATCTTCGTGTCTTAACGTTACAGTTTACGAATTTTGTAGAAATAGAGTAAACGCTACTTTTAATTATTCCACAGTTGGATATTAAAATAGTAGACGTTAGTGTAAACGAAGTATAATCTAATTTAAAGTAATAATCTAATTTCATTCTTCCGTGGGATTCGTCCTTTCGCGATCCTTTATATCTTCGTTAACGGTGGATTATCTCCCTTCGACGTTTCGAACGTTTCTTGCAATGAGGTTTACACTGCAATAAGCATTTTGCCACCATATGTCCGCACATTTCTTCCGAACCATCACTGTTTTATTTCTTCGCTCAGGCAAGTGGCATTAACCTAGAAAAGCTCCGTTTGGTTTGACGGTCTCGAAACACTGGTGCGCTGCCTTTCAACTAGACTTCCGTTTCAGAAGCACATTATTTCCGACATTAAGTCGACGTGTTGAACCCTTTTCTTCCAACGATTTTGCTCCATTTGTCAGTTGACTTCAAAGAATTGTCTTTTCTAATAATTTCAGACAAAGGCTTATTATTTTATTCCTTTATATGGTCTATTTTATATTCTCATCATACTACGTTACGGGATTATTTACAAAGTTAATGCTATACAATTTATGTAGAATTAAAGTAAAGTTAAAAAACACCAATGAAAAAATACACCAATAAAAGATTAAATTAATTTGAATTCTAATTCAGAAATAAGTTCGTGGAACATTTCTTCTCTTCAATTAGGTATATTCTTCTAAACCTATAAATTTCCTATCGCATAAAAATCCTTGCAATTAGTTTCTAATTTCTATCAAACTCAACCTACGTATTATTCTATATTCTACTCTCCTTATCTTCTTCTATTCTAATTTTCATCACACAACAAGATCTATCCCACTATGTACACCAGTCTATACCATCGCTATCCTTGATGAGAAGATTGTTAATGACATAGCACAGGGGCAAGCCAATTACGTGCTATTCGCCATCGCTCGTCATTACACTACACATGTAATCTTATTGTGATAATACGCGTGCTTATCTTCAAGATTGTATCGGATTTATCAGAAGTAATCAATCAGACCCGCATTCCTTTGCCCGGTCATATTCTAATTTCTGCATAATACTGTACAGTACATAGACAATACAACAGAGATAAGCACGCCTATTCACCACAAGCGTTATATATGTAAACATGACAGAATGACAAATATGGCCAGCGATAGAGAGCGGTACTTCTCGTATCTCCGTGCTGTCTTCTAATCATCTCCATTTAATACCTCTTCCTTCAATCGTCTCACTTGAAGCAACCCTATTAAACAGACTGCGGATATTTATGCAAATTCATATTTTTATGAATATAAAATGAGAAAAGTGGAATCTAAAGAAATACCATGCTTTATATGTTTTATATATTTTTGCATGTTCAACTTCAGACCAGTAAATGCATAAAAACCTGTAGTCTATTAATAAACTTCCATCCCAACAATATCCTCTTTCACCATTTTTTCCCTTCTCAAGGAACACCATCGTTCCATCGCTATGATCCAAGCCGTAAGTAGAATCCAGCTCGCTATATTATTGTTGTTAACAGAGTGCCCGTGGTTGTTTCAGTTACGGAAGCCAGTGTCGACACTCTCGATCCCGGGGGCGATGAAGAACAGCGGTGGCGTGGCCGGTGGGGGCGGCGTGGGGGGCGCCGGGGGTGGCGCCGGGGGTGCTGGTTGCGGTAGCGGTGGCGCTACCGGAACCGGCGAGGACGCCGGTATCGCCCTGGTCGGCGTCCACTCGGAGTACCCACGGTACGTGGACGACCGCGTGCTAGCCGGCGGTGGCCAGGTGAAAGGACCATCGGGCAGCATAGGACCGGGCTCAAAGCACAAACCGAACGTTGGCTACCGGCTCGGCAGAAGGAAGGCCCTGTTCGAGAAGCGGAAACGCATCAGCGACTACGCGCTCGTCATGGGCATGTTCGGCATTATCGTGATGGTTATCGAGAACGAACTGTCCAGCGCCGGAGTCTACACCAAGGTGAGTCGATGATCATTCTTCGTTTGCTTTGGTTATTGGGGCTCTTCCTGTTAGGTTTGGTACAGGATGAAAGGTTGGTGTATTTTGAAAGGTCGTTAACGTTTGGCCAGCTGTATCGCATTCTGGTAGATGATGTTTAATTATGTTGCAAGTTTTAACGATGATTAAATGGTTTACGGTTATCGAAATAGACAGATGATGCCTAATTTTCTTGTGAATTTTAACGAAGATTGAATGGTTTACGATTAACAAAGTTGATGGATGGTACTTGATTTTCTTGCAAGTTTTAATTATGTAATGCTGTTTCAATGGTGTGAAATTATCGAAATTGATAAACGATGCCTGAGCTTCTTCCAAATTTCATCGAAGATTAAATGCACTACGGTTATCAAAACTGATAAACGACATCTGATTTTTTAGCGAATTTTAATAAGTATTAAGTAGTTCATATGGAAATTGAGGCTTTTGGGTGGAAATTGTGTCATAAAGACATAGTTTCATCAAGTATCGAATCATCAATCGACGAGTACGTGTTTCCTAGAAGTTATTTTGTAACCTAACTTCGTTTAAAAAGATGTAATCTCAATTAGCCTTATGGAAGAAACGAAAATTAGATGCAACGATATTCTTAATCGAACTGTGATCATTTGCATAAGAGCCTGTACTTTATCAACACTACGGAAACTTTAAAAGAGTTCAATTTTCTCGAATGCTTGCTATAATCCTACTATAAAAAACAGAGTCTGCTACGAACAGACCGTTTCCATTTCTATACTCCAGATTTTCGCGAGTGCAAGAAGACGAGCTCAGGTATGGGTTTTCTTGCCAACTTCTTAATCGATTCAGCCGGCCAACTTCGCGATCAGTTTCTCTCGTTAGTTGAGCGGTGAAAGCTGACGCGTTCCTTATGTAAATCCGCACGGAACTTTTCAAAGTCACGCTCTCGTTATGGAATTAACGACTATGGCCATTTAGCGTATAATAAGACGCGCTTACGACTCAATAGCTATATTTTGACGCGACTACTATCTTCGTTCTTTAATTTTCCGGTATACGATAGTCTCAAATGCGCAATTCTTTGTTGCGAACATGCTTATTTCCTCGCGTCATACATTGTTCAAAACATTGAGAATTGTTTGTTGTATCACATTGATATTCACATTTTGTATCTGCATATTTCACACTTATTTTAATCCTTGATATTTTTCTTTACCCTACTATCGTACGAAGAACATATCAACGTATGAAGCACTGTATTGACATTGAAGTAATCTTATAACGTCACATTTTTGAAGTGACCTTCGTGCAATTTTTATATTTTGCTGCTATAATGCTTTAGCGTACGAAAAACATTTAGTGTAGGAAAAACATTTAGTAAATGACGAGAAATAAGCTGAGAAAACTTTTATGTTTTCTCATTACACGATTGTTAAATGCGCGTGACGATGAATTTTAATCTTACCTCTGAGTAGCTTATGTCCCAGGGGATGTATTAAACGTGTCTACCAGTAACGTTTCTAGTTTCTAGAAATGCGATGATCACGCGTTTTCCTAGCGTTATGAACAACATAAGTACCTGTTCAAGTGCCAAGTCACTTCTCTGAAGATGTTACTCCATTAAAAACGTAGATTAAGAAACTTCTTTTTGTGCTACGAATTAATTTCATCTTTTTTTTAAGTAGAAAATCTCCTCCATTTAAATTTCGTATTACAATTCTATAGAAAGAATAGCTGATTGAATATTCCTAGAAATGAAAGCGAGTGATTCGTTCATTTTATGTCACCGACATTGCTTTCCTTGGCAACGATGTAGCTTTTTCTTTTAATGGTCTCTTTTAAATGGTTCGATTCGAAGCACGTCATTTTCCCGCTAATTTAAAGTTGCTCGCGTCTCGTTCAATTAACCTGCATTTTGCCCATCAACGGGCGCGGCGATTCGATAAACTGAATGTCTGCCACTTTGAAAGTGTTGCCAAAGCCGTCTAAGTCACCGTTCCCGCAATTAAATAACAATCTGATATGTTAATTAAATGTTACGAATGAGCGTCGATATACAGTTGCAGAGAATTCCAGAGAATATTCCATTTATTTTGCTTTATTTCTTATTCTATTTCACATTAACCGAAAAAATATTTCCTCGATTATGTTTCTTGTATCGTATTTAAACGCATCGAACAATTTTCTTTAACAAATCAATTAATTACGTAGAAATATCCTATTAAAATTATAATTTCATAGCTTGTTTATAAATTTTGCCATAAATTTTCTCAAGTAAAAATAAATCTCAACATTTAGAAACTTGCGATATCTTAGGATCTTACGATTTAGCCCATTGAAATTGCAATTTCATTATTAGAAATCAATTTTTAATTATTAGAAAATCCGTATGATATATTTTCCCAACGATCAATAAAAAATTCATACAACTATCGAAGATTCCTTTTCGCATCCCAAACATTACAATCTTCCAAATAATCCTTTATTTCGTCTGTATATACAAAAATGAGATATACCTGAAACGCAATAAATCAGCTGTTCACAGCGACTGAATAAATAGGATAGCGCGAGTCAATCCAATTTGGCATGAGTTATTGTCTTGTTTATTTTCCGAATTCTTTCGATCGCTCGAATCTTTCAGCCGGTTCAACGGAAACGTCAACGATGTCGCTGTTTTTCCAACCACCTACTCCATCCTCTCGCTAATCATCGGCCGTCGGATTGGTTAAATCTAGCGTGAGCAAAGGAACACGGTTGACGACTGAATTACGCTGTTGACCGTGGCAATCTCTCTGAACTGGCGCCAAGAAGCAACGAATAGATTAACAATATTGGTAATGGAGTGGGAAGCTTGACTACAAGTAGGAAGGAAATATTCTGCTCTGTGTATGTGTCTATGTGTGTCTCAACTAGCTTGAGAAAGAAGGCCAGGAGGGTGCATTCGATTGCTCCCTTTCTTTCTGGCCTCGAATATGCTGGCGGGATTCTGGGCCAAACCATACATTTTAGGGGAGCTCTGGTCGACCGGAATCCCTTATATACGGTGTTCTATAAACTATGAAGCGGATTGCTGGTAGAAGCTTTTGGTATCGTTTATAGAAGAAACGTTTAGAGTATAGTAATTTTGAATTGGTCGCAGGAATTGGATAAAGAAAAATGAAAATTAATTCTTTGTTTTACACATAGTGGAAGAATTTAAGAAATTTTTCATTTGTATTACGAAATAATATTTCACATGTATAAAAATTGATAAATTTGTACATTCAGAATTTATATTTCTGCCATATATAAATTTATAAATTTTGATCGTGCAACATTGTTTCCATGTAAAATTGTATTGTTATAATTTTATTATTTTGCTGTATTCATAAAATCTCATAAATTTTCACGTCACGTTACGTTACGTTACGTTACGTTCGATTGAATGAGAATTTAGTAACCGACAGTGAAATAGCATTCAATAGTTTAGTGAACAAATATTATCTGAAAGGTGTATTAATAATTCAGATCGATCTACTCGATAAAATTGATTTCGAGTAAACGAAGTCAGCAGACCTAAGACGGCTACATTCAATGTAAAGAACTTAAGGTATGTCAGCATTTACTTTTAGTACACCGATAACACACCCCGTATATGCGTTTCGCCTTTCAAGAAACTCACAGAGATATTTACGCTTGTTCGCCCTCGATTATCAGATTCGTCTGGAAACGTGCGTAACGCTTGGAAGAGTTCGAGAATTTACAGTAGCACATACGTGCATCGACTTGCAAATACCGCGGATCATTGGAAATCCCTCGAAGAGGAAATTTCGAAAATCGAACAGCCGGCACGAACATTGAGTGTCTCATTTTTTATGCATTGCTCTTCTAGACACGATGGATTCGTGTGACTATATATGCACATCATATTACTGCGTGTTTCATAAAATCTAAAAATTTAGAAAGACGTTAGATTAAAATTTCTTTTACATTATAATAATTTCTACTAAAAAATGTATCGGAGTAAAGACAATTATTACAGATGTTTGTAGTATTAATTTCAAATAAATGATGAACTTAGCAGGAAGTTTTACTAGTTCGATATTCTTTTAAACTGTCATTGCTAAGATATAGTTTCTTAACGTGGAACAAAAATATGAAAGTGTCATTGTTGACACGAGAAAGATAAGAAAAAGTGATGTAAGAAGATGTTTCACTTAGGAGAACCGTGAGTAAAATGAAACTGTAAAGAAATCCGTATTACCTTCAAACATTGAAATATCTACACTATCATCAAAAAACCATCGTTACTAGAAGCTAACGCCATAAATACATTTAAATTTTAACCAATGAATTCCAGTTAGTAAATCGCAATTCACGAGAAGACAAATAAATCGCTATACATCATCCTTTTTTAGAGAAGATCCCATGGATTTGGCGTTCCAGAAATTCGATTATGCGTCGTTGCTCGCCGATGTTCTGCTCTGGTTACGGCTTTTTCCTTATTCGAACGTTGGAATCGTGATTGGTTGATTGTCTTCTACAAGTTTCTCGTGGCTGAGCACTGTCACAAAGAATAAATGGCGAGCACGTGGCAGAATCCGGAAATGAATATCTAGCCCTTGAAAAGCAGACGAGGAATTGCATTACATATTTCTCTTGTACCGTGGTATTGCGTTGAAATCGCGTGGAAAATTTGATTTCCGTGAGTTGTGAAATTACTGAGAGGAAGATCTGATTTATTATCAAATCTATTACAGACAAAGATATTTAATAATACGGATAATGTTGCTGATAATTTCTAGTAATTGGCAATTAATGGCTAATGACTTTAAAAACGGATCGAATGGAGAGTTGCTCATATCGTATAATAGTTTCCATGGAATCTGATATTGGTTCAAAGGTACAGATTTATATAATCAAATTCTGGAATTCGATACAAATGTTTCCGATACTATGAAGAGCTCGATAAACCGATACTTACTACGCTAATCGAAAATGTCGATATTCAAATGTTGCGATAATACCTCTTCTTCATCCAAGTGGAATTTATGGTTTCCCAAGGAATACATCGAACCATTAAACGTACCAATTGCACTCGTACTCGATTCGTGTTAAAGAAGGTATTGATTTCACGGGAAATTGCTTCCATTTCTAACAATACTAGAAAATTTATCATTCCATAAGTTCTTGAATTTTAAAAATTTCGAAGATATTAGATAGATTTAATAATTGGTATTTATAGAGTAGACGTATAAATTACGTATTCGTCAGAAAATTTTACGTAGACAACCTAAAGTTTCACTTGGAAACCCACTTCTTCCCATTATATCGACATTCTTTAAACTAATAAATTCTGGCCCTTAATTCGTTTAAGACAGTCATAATTATGACAGGTGACTAACGTTATTACGAAGCAGTTGAGTCGTTCTAAAAGAAGTCTTACAAGATCGAATAGATTAGTTTATTTTAGCCTCGTCTGTCTCCAACTAGAAGAATACCATACTGCATTAGACAACGCAATTCACTAAAACTAGACAACATACAGTCGATAAAGACGAGGCTATGGGCCGATGAAATTTATTAAAGTTGGTCGTTAGTGGTTTCGTCTATATATTCTTCTGTATTATTTTTTAAAAAATTAAGAAATATCCTGAAATATCTCTGAAAAAATTAATCAACATAAAAAAATTAATTGTAAGCTTACAAAAACTTCCTAATTCTACGTAATTATATATTCGCAAACTGAAATGCGTCAAATCAACACAAGTCCCATCTCTTTCAACTCGCTGTGCTTAACATTAACTCTTTTTGCATCAAACTGTCGGCTATCATTAACGAAAAACATAAGGACAGTAAAAAAAAAGAATAAGACAAATGTGAAGAACGCTCCGAAAGGGCGAAAGTAGTTAGCTAGTTGCTACAGAATAATCCAACAAAAGTGAGTCTCTCGTGTGTTTCTCGCGAGCAGTTCACGTGTGACAAACATGGAACAAAATGCTCACTAATTAACAAAGTCAAATAGCTTACACGTTTCATGAAACCTGAAGATTATACTGTTTAAACTCTCCTGAAATCCCTACGTTAGGACGAATTTACACTTTTACGCTTTGTGCATCATGGATAAGTTATTCACACTGAAAGATGTAAAGATTGCTTTCATTTGTGTTTTATCCAAAGTGAGATCAGTAAACTGCGGTTGTTTATCTATTTATGAAAAATTTAAATACAGGCTCAGAGAATTATTTGAACACTTATAGACATCTTTAATATAATTAACACTTATTATACGTTAACTTACGTATTGAGAAATTTTTAGCGCAAAATTGCACGCCACGCGTATAATACGAAAATATGTACAAAATATTTAAAATAGAGTATTTATTATGGTATTTGGTACATGGAATCTATTTAAATTCCATTTCCTTAATTTTGTTGGTAAAAATATAAAGAATCAGTATAAAAATTAAAAATCTAATTAATATATCTATCTATTAATATAATCTAATTAAAACGGCTATTCGTGCCGTATATTATCTTATTCAGAAATCCAAAATAATAATTATTTTTAACATTTTTTGAAAAAAGTCATCGAGAAAGAAAATAATTTTTATCCAAATGGAAGCCAGTTATCAATAAATCTCAAAGAAAATACTCAAAAACTGAAACGATTAGAAAGTATTAACTTTTAATTGATCTGATTATGAATAACGATTATGAATGATTAAAATCTTCGTGTCTACGAGTAATCATCGACGACGAAAATTTAATTTTGGTTACCAATGACCAATATAAATGATCAGAATTTTTTTGGTCGTCATTTATAATGGTTATTCGTAATCAAGATTTTCTAATTAAAGGTGTTAACTTTTATACCATAACTTTTACAATTCGTCTTATAAAGGCTATGATATCTGATATTTTTACAACACCAAGTATCTGAATTCGCTTCTATTCTCGTCACGGATACCAACTATTCCGGTAAAAAGAATGAGCGAATCCGGAAGATTCGAATCCAATAAGTCACGTTGTAGAGTCGAGTATCGAATTATGAGAACGCCTGTGTAAACGTTTGCGATACGCAGTTGCGTCGGAATGTTTGGTTTTCCTATCACGAGCTGCTTAGAGACGGCGTCCTATTTCTTGACAAACCGACTAGGACGAAATGAAGCGGAGTCAATATTCGTCAACGATAAATCCTCGCCGGTTGTTTATACGGTCCGTCGAACAGCATAGTGCTTTATGTACCGGGTATTATGAATCCGCGAGGCGTAGGTGTGCATATCTAACGATGGAACGGAGTGCAACTCGCTGCTGGGAATATTATACCGATAGGAAATGCTATTAACGCAGTTTGTGTATATCGAAAACTACACAAGGATGTACGATTATATTGAAGTACATGGTACGTTAAAGTGGATCGAATATCGATAGAGTCAATGGAATTTCCGAAATTATAGGGCTCTTCGATGTTCTTCCTTTAAAAAAGGATGTTTAATGTATAACATTTTTACATTATTGTGTGTAAGTATCCAAGCACTTTCGTTGATTTGTAGAAATTTTATTATCCACACTGAATTTCTGTATAAAAGTATAATTTGTTTCTGTGGTATAGAAACCATAATCCGTGACATAGAAAGCATAATCCGTGGCATAGACTCTATGCCGTCTGAAGTTGTACGATATTATAAAACAAGAGATTGAAACGAACCTGTATAAATGTTTCATTCGTCGTTCAACTCATGAACACTCAAGCAACAATTTTCAAATATTATGCTAAAAAAATTCCCAACAAACTTAAAATATAATATATTTAAACTAAAATATTCCAATATTCTCAAAATCATCGTGAAATTCCTTGCCCGCCATCTGTCTACGGTATGTCCGCGTAGTTGCAGGAAATTCAGTTCCAGAGCGGAAAGTTACCGTAACACATATTATATGAGATACCGGAGATAACCGCGGTAGATTGGTGGCAGCCACATGCAGCACGTATCATTGGCCAGTCGCCAATGACCAACGGGGTGGAGGTAAATTTAAGTATCTAGTTCATGTTCGTTGGCGTGCATCCCCCTTGAAACATCCCCTCTGGCGCCAAGACCGCACTCGCTGGCTCGCTCCACGTTTTTCTATTAATTTCTATCGTGTCTTACCGATTTTTTTATAAGGGGCCGTTGCAACCTTTACGACAACAGGACAACAATTCACCCTCGCGTCATTTATCCCTGCGATAAAACTCGCTCCGTTGCTTGTTTGTCCCGCACGTCCGATCGTAATCTTCCTCCCTATCTGTAACTTCATACGGTTTCATCCTTTTTCTTGGTCCTTTCTCGAAAATGGTGAAAACGAATCCGATAAAATCGTTGACATTTTTTGTGTGGTTTGTGTGTTCCAAAACTTTACCATTTACTTTGTCATCTGGTTTACCGAACGATGACGTAATTACAAAGGAAACTAGTATTAAAACCTTTCATTATGTATTTAACAAATGTAGCTTTAATTAAACAATTTATTTCATAAATTAATGTTTGTATCAAAAAGAACCGAAGACACACTGCTCTAAAATTTATTCGTGTGAAACCATGTGTTATTGAAATTTCTCAAATTCTACTAAAATTATGTACATATATTATATATTTATAAAATGCAATAAAATATTCTATTTAACTTCGTAAAATTTTAATTTATATCTTAATAACGCGGCCTGTGAAATTCTTACCGCAATACCGTATACAAGGTGGTCCAGTCAATTAAAGGACATATAAATCTTTATTCAGCGGATAGTGTCTGTAACAGTTTCAAAGACGTGTTCCGTTTCCTGTGTCGCGGCATGTTTCCATAAAATCCAATCAAAATCGCAAAGCGTGACCCGCGAAGTAACAGAATGCATTAGCTTTGATCCTGAATTCTGAGCCGATCCTGTTGAATCTCTCACTATGTTAAGCGCGCGAGCAAACAGCCATAATATGTTAATACTAAAACTTGACCAAGGAATTATTCACGCGGACCTTTGTAATCGTCTTCTGCACGAACAAGTGTGTTAATTTCAATGATTAGAGCTGTTAGTTGTCCATAACTCGTACGACACGGCTATTTGTGATTTACGAAATCGATGTTAGTGTTCTAAAGTTACAGGCAATATGGTATGTTCCACCATATATGGACATGGGAACTAAGCGTACGTCGCTATGCATATACCATGTGAATGCAGCGTCATGGACGTAGGTGTGCCGCATCCTGGCTGGATCATTATAAACTCTAATTGTGTACCTTACTGCTTATACATAGTATACGTATATACGTAGTTGATGAAAAGGATTATGATGGAAATAGGTTCGTATCCCAGTTTTGCATCTTTAGATTTCTATTAACAATTATTCAACATTAAAATCTATTTTTAAATGAAAAAGAATGTTTCTCGTTTATTGATATCTATGTCTTCTTCGTGATATCTTTATCACACTCTATGAATATAAGGGATCTCGGAAAAATTGTCGCATCTTATACTTCCGCTCGTTAAATAAGCTCTAAAAAGCTGAATAAAGTGTGAACCTGATAAAGAGGACGAATCCATCAAACCCAAAGTTTTCAGGTCAGTTATTTTTATGGCTGATGCTCACCATTAGATCCGTGAAATTTTTTATGCCGATCTTTTATTGTTCTACCATCTTCCAATCTGCAAACTCGTCCTCTCCGCTTAATATCGTATTAAACTTAATATTTTAATATTTTTGCATATTATGTGCAATCTAAACATTTCTGCACGTTTAAATTTCTCATAAAATATTTATCGAAAATCATTGGATTTCCAAGAGTATGTAATTTTAACATTACAATATCTTCTGAAGGAAATTCATTTAAAAACTTTACAAAGTCTGTGTTTTTAATTGAGAGTTTACTCTTCGTTTTCTTACGGCTGATAATTAAACATTTCAACTATTCAATGTACAAAGAATTTTCGCTAGATAAAATCGCAAAAAGTCGATGATAAGGCGACACGATGCACCGGGTCTGTTCTCTAATCCCTATCAGAAAGCCAGGGTAAAAGCACTCGAATTTTTTTTCGACACCATTTGTATCTCGCCACTGCCACTAACACCACGAAATATAGCGATCCTAATCCTCGCATAACATGCAAACCCTGTAGAGCAGATTGTCGTCGAGAAAAGGACTCGTGGCATCCTGAGAGCCTGTATCGGTCGTGGAAACCGAGATATCTGACGCAAGAACGGAATAAGAAGGTTGCTGGTTTCCTTCGTTACGAATCGTATCCAATACCAATAGAAAGATAGTTTTGTTTAAATATAATTGTTAGTACCCTAAATTTTAAACTATTTCCCTGCAAAAAAATAAACAATTCGACGTATCATATTTCCCCCACTATGCTTTTTAAAGGAAAGAAAATTTAGACACGTTGTATACTGAAACAGAGAACATTTTCACCACTCAACAAGAGAAGATAACAATTTAAAAAGGTATTTTCTACATTAATGTATCTTTTGTTCAAAAAAAAAAGAAACTTCTGTACAAGGAATATAACAAACTTTATTTCGCGAATATTTCAGTCTTGTGACTCGAAGATCTCCAGAAATCAGTAACGAAGAGTTTGCAAACAGAACCGTCATTAGTACGTTCTGTGTTTTACGAAATCTCCAATTTAAGAAGTACGCGAGGGAAGAAAATGTGAAACTGTCACAAAGTTGTAAAACAGACCCCTCTTTTCCAGGGATTGTAAAACTGAGCTTACTATTTCAACTGAATCGTTGGTAATCTATTACAGTGATCGATATAACTGTAAACTACTAATTAAAAAAGACAAGCTTTTTTAAGATTAATTTTCAGCATTCTGTATCTAAGAAAGTAATTTCGTTGTTTGATGAAATAATCTCAGATCGCAATTTAAAAATTTTGATTGGATATTGAGTTAATTTAAATATTAATTCTTCCATCAACGACAACACCGAACAACTAATCATCAAGTTTCGAGTTGAATCTAAGCGACCAAATTTCATTTGTCTTGTGTGTGATTCGTTTCACGCGATAGGATAGTTTTAACGAAATCAGAAATATCTAAATTGAAAGAAATTTTATTCGTTGGATTTGTAATATTCATAAAAGTTTAGGATTCCTGGCGCTTTTTATAGAACGAAAGAAGGGGCTGAAAGTCGTATCAACTACTCGGCTCGTCTATTTCTTATCCTCACGATCGCTCTTCCAGACGAGAGAAAACAAAACTTCAGAATTACAACCGGTCGTTTTTGCTCGTGTGAAACGACTTGCTCGAGGTTCGCCGAACTGCACGAAGATCGTTAACGTTTATTAATGAGGGTAATGAATAAACATAGGAACGAAGGTGTTCCCGAATTTCACGGCACAAAAACGACCGCGTAACGCTTACGAAGGGAGTAGAAAATTTCGATGGAACGAGGTTCTCAGTTCATTCCGCGCGATAACAAGAAACTTCGATGGAACTTGATATTCCGACAAGAAGATTAATTTGCTTTTAATCCTTCTAACTAGTGGTCCCTTTTGTTCGCTCTGCCTGTTTGCACCTCGTTGGAAGACAACTCAGAAAGCATGAACAAAGAAGTATTTATTGGGTTTGAAGCTGTGTAACTTGCTTAAACTTCTAATCATCCCACGAACGATTGCGAAATACTTTAAAATGTTATCTTCTTTGTAGTGTCAAATATAAAATATAAACTATTTTCGTCAAAAGTGCTGTCAAAAGTTTACTTAAAAACAAATTTATTTCAATTGATTATTATGTTATAAAGATTAGTTCAAGTGAAACGCATTCCAGATTTGGCGAAACATTTCCCTACCAAAACCGTTTTTTAATTAGGTTTCTCCTGAATCTGTTTACGTAGGAGCGTGAAATGTAAAATGTAAATGTAAAATGTAAAATGTTTAATATTTTTATCAAAAATGCTCGTTTCATTCGAAAACAATTTATGTGATTGTCGATGTGTTGCTTTTATAAATTGGTTAAATTTATATGCCTCTTATATTCGATGAAATTCGAACTAAATTGCGTGTAAAGCACTGTAGAAAATCTAAGTTATGTTTAATCTATAAGGGAAACGGAAAAGGGCAGGAGAACGAAAAAAGCTGGTTGTTTGAGTTCAAATCCCCTTCTGTCAAATGTGTTATCACCCCTTGGCTCAAAGCACGATTTCGAAGCGAGCTTTGCGAAACGGTTCGACGCTTTTGTGTTCGTTTGCGATTACTTGGAGTTCTGTTTTGCAATTCAAAACGCGGCAGTCTGGAAGGGTTTGCAGGGCTATCGACAATTTACGATTTTGGACGTGAAGTCTGCTCCGTTTGGTATGGCACGAGGAGGAGGAAAAATAGCGGCACGAGGACTAGATAGGCTCCCGTGGTGAAAGTATATTGTCATTTGAGGAATTCAGAAAGCACCGAGCTTCGTTTCGCTTCCCATACAGTTCTGAGTCAAACCACTCGTAATTTAAAATACGATTTCCATCAATCATTTCACGAATAGTACTTTCCTGGTAAGAATCGGTAGTGATTTTAAACAAGAATGTAAGAATTTTATGTAATATAATTGATATTCTTTTATATAGTCTTTCGATATAAATTTTGAAAATATGAAATAATTTCGATATATTCCATATTTATTTATTCTATATAAATGGAAATACATATAAAAGGGATATTTTTACATAATCGTTAGAAAATGTGTTAATAGCCAAATCCTATCTGCTAATGTTATATTTGCTAATTATTAAAAAATCGTGTTAAACTCTTAATTCCTAAAAGTGAATTTTTTTTACCAAAACTTCTAAATCGGTGGAATTAAATTCTCTCTATCTTAAATTAGTAAAGCTAAGTCTTTCTGAATTTAATCCTTTTTAACGTAAAAAGTTTCCCAAATCAAATTCTATGAAGCAAAAAAATTCAGAACCTATCCTTCGACGTGTCACCCTATCACGATACTAAGTTTTCATGAGTTTCCACAAATCGCGGTACAACCTTCTCACAAATCGCTTATGTCTTCCTTTCGGGTAAACTGTGTGAAGCGTTAAAGCGATCTTCGAGGGAATCGGCCGGAAGCGCTTCCTTATCGTGCTCGCGGGTTTGACATGTTTTCCGGAGTGCCACTCATTTTAGAGGATTAAGTCTAGTAGCTGATAAAACTTTCTACGATAATAAATTTCAGCTGAAACTCTAGGTTGGCTGCAGCATCAACGATACAGCTCATGCCACGATATTCGCTCGAAATGCACCGTCATTAGACCACTGGTTGATTTAACCATCTGTAATCTTTCCTCGTTTGCTGAGAAGAATAATCGTCCTACTTGTTCCATAACGTTGATTACGAGAATTCATTTTGAAATTAAACGAGTTCGTACAATTTTTGCACGTTATTTCACTGCTTGCTGGTCTTTAATAGATGAATGAGACATTAAAAAATTTCGTGAGTTTCTACTAAAAACAAAATAAATTCCCCAGCACACATAAAATTTCTAAAGAAATTGGTATTTAAAAACGATCAAAGGATTATACCATCGCAGCACGCTGTTATAAAAATTGCAAGTGGACAAGAAATTAACCAAATGGAATTCAATTTCATTTGTTTCTCAATTCTTTTTGCGTAGCATTCCTTATTTCCTAGCAAACGAAATTCCTATCTGGAAATTCTTCGTACGTTTCGCCTGGTAATCTCGCAGCCTACGTTCACTCTTTCCACGACGTCAAAGAAAGCAAACGAGCAACTGGGCTTCGCTCTTTTTTCCTTCTGCGTGTTTTTGTTTTGCATATATATCCTTTGAAGTATACTCTTTCTCTTCCACCCTTTGATGTTTCCGGAATTGTTCCATATATCGTAACTTTGAACAAGTATCGAACTATTGCATTCCTTCCATAATGAATTAATTCTTCTGCTTTAACACACAAACACGCAATAAATAATTTATATACATACTCCTCCCTGTCACAGAAAATCATCCTGGAACGTTTTGCTTAAACCCTTTGAATTTTGAATTACTTCATGATCCTTTCTTTACTGCAATTTGTATTCTACATACTTGAGAACTATTCAAAAATGTATACGGTGGTATCGACAGATCGATCGAAATTATCGTTAATCATCATTCATATTATATCGTAAAATTTGTATACGAAACCTCTTATCTTTGCCAAAGAGAATTGACATGTTAGAGAAATTGAACTAGGTAGGGGAAGATAAAATATGATATGTCGCATTTGATTCGAATCGATGTCCCGTGGGAAATTATTTAAATATAACGAAGCCTCTCGCATTGGATGTATCCTCCCACGTCTTATCACGCCACAATATCATCCCCGTCACGGGGTATTTCCTTACAACAAACAACTAGCGAGCCGTTTCATTTGTCTTTCAGGATGTATACACATGTTTCCGATAATTAATTTCATGGCTGCTGCATACGAGCCTCAATTACATCTCTATCGCAGACCCTGTGAATATTTCCTGGATCAAAGAGAAGCTACTCTAACGCTGTTTCGAATTCCTGCTCGTTATTTCGTGTATTCAGGTTGTGCAATAACATTGCTACATGGGGCGAACATGATAAGTCACATTTTCTATCTCGTATAGGGAAACAGTTCCAAGATTTAGAAGTTGTCTTTATTGTATTCAATTTTAGAACTAAATGTACATTTTTTTCATCCTTTTCAAAATTTCAAGAAATATTGCTTATCATTGGACTGCAGATTCTTATGCGTTCATGAGAAGTTTGAAGATGCAGAAATACGCAGAATACATATAATGTGAAAAATATATAGTAATCTCTATACCATACAACAATTTGCTGAAACAAATTTATACTTAAATTGCACCTTTTTAATTATATCCGTGAAAATATGAATTTGCATAAATGTCCGCAATATATCAAATATCGTGATATTATCTCTTTAATAGATTAATATTATAGGACAAAATACTATCAAAATATTATCATACCCCTATAAAACGACGTCATAGGATACAACTGATATGCGGTCGATATTAAACAATAGCAGCGTGTCCATTTTATGTTATTTCAGGAATCGTGTAGCGAGTATAAATCATCGATCGACAAAATCTCGAAATTCAGCGGCCTCTGTCCTTCCTGGCGAGGTATTACGTTTCCGATGTAAAACTATTCGCAGCGTTTCCCTCCCGATCATATTTCATCCCATTCGTTTGCCACGACTCGAAAAGAGACTGCGAACGTGTAACCCTTCGCAGGCTTATTTTCCCCTAGCTATCATCCATACCAACGTTCTTGCATCGTACGAGTTGCGAGAAATAATCTCGTCGAAATGTCAGAAATCGGTGACGCGCGAGCCATTTTTTACCGCATTTTCCGAAATGGTCACTCGATATCGTGAAGCACGATGTAATAATTATTGTGGAAGTTTGATACGATGAAATGTATAGCCAGAAAGGTGGTCGTAAATGGTGGATTTTATCATGGTCGATTGCTCGCTTGGCAGGTGTACTGCAACATTCGAGATCGTCGTTTCTTGAAAAAAAAATCGAGAGCAATAGAATATTGAAATGGTACTGAGATAGAAGCAACGCCATTGTTTCATATATTTTATAGAGGGTTTTATACGTTTTTGTATGTTTTATTCGTATTTGTGTTTCATTTTTATGTGTTTTATAACGCAGGATTTTGAGATTTATTGATAGAAATAATATACTAATAAAGGATTTAACGAAGCAGCTTTTCTAAAGAGAGAAGTATAGATGAATTTTAAAAGGATATATGGTTTCTGTCGCGTCGATTAAAAAAAGCTTGTCTGGTTACACATCGTCTGGTTTTACTCGTGTTCGCGTAGCTTCTCTCTGCAATATTTCGCTCCTCTTTTATATTTCAGCGAAACGTAACAGCTGAATTATATTATAAATCAGTATGTAATTTCTGATTCAGTTATTGGCCCGAAAATGTAAAAGCGAAAAATTTATTCAAATTAACGACAATTTCGATGTAACATGGTTCGAAGTAATTGTGCGGACAGATTAAAAAATGAGACGTCTCGTGTAAACTTCCATTAAAAAATATCTTCAAGGAAACACACTTTCCATCCAACAAATTTCTGAGCCAGAGAGAAAATTGTTTCTTAAACAATCCATCGGAAATTGATGCCGTAACTCCAACAAAATAAATGATCCACTTAGCTCCGTAAATTGGAAAATATGGAAAAGTAGTGTTACAAAAATTCTTCCTAAAACTTATCTTGAGATTTATGACTATTCCTTCTAGCTTTTTACGGCAAATTTTATAGAAGTGAGTCATTAATTTTCTTAGAAATCGTGTAATTGATTAATAAGATTGAGAAATATGTGTTCAAGGTGGAGCTTTCAAGAGGTTCGATTGTTTCGTAGCTTGGTCGAATGATTTACGAATTATTTCGTAATCTCAGCGAATAATCCATATTGTTATGCAGCTGAGTGGAAAGCAGGCAGACCGATCGAATTAATTATCGCGCCGTTGTTTGTCAAGGCGGTCGCTTCTGATGAACCCTTAAATTAACGAGGAAGGATCGATTAATTATAGAGAGGAAGAGACTCGAGGCGAACGATGCAGCGTCGTGGCAAACAATCGAGATTCGAGGACGCTTGCAGACCGGTCCGGTATGTCCAGGCATACGCGTATTCACGTTAATTTTCCAAGGGCGTAACCGAACCACACGGTTTCTCCTTTGGCTCACGGACGAAACCGACATGCGCACGAACGGATCATGTCGTCACCATAGAAACGTTGTGAATCTTAAGGCTTGCAGCCTGCAGCCTATTAAATGCGTTTATTTATAACTTTCATGATACGTGCAATCCGTTATCGAGCTTGGCCAATCTATTTCCCGTGAATTGCAAATTCCTGCGACTTATGTTACCTATCGGATGTTCCGGATGAAGGTGGAGAACCCGTTCGTGATCTGAAAATTCTGTAACTTTCCTGTAGTACTCAACTATGAAGAACAGCAATATAACTGAAAGCCTTAAAATAAAGTTTCTTCGTATCTTTGAATAATCGAAACATTGAAAGTAAATGTGGACTAATTGTAATTCGTCCTTTCTGGATGTGAGTTTATAGTATTATTTCGTTCTAGTAATAATAGCTCTATTAATCACTCAAAAGTGGAAAAACTTACGTTTGAAATTTTAGGCTTAAAGTGTGAATATCTATTGTGATAATATGTCAATTTCGATGTAGATTTAATTTCAAAATGTTTTGTATAAGATGTATAAAATAACAAGTATTCAGATAGTGTTCTATAAGTCACTACATGTACCTATATGTATAATATAGCTACTGTTTTTATTTCTTCATTTTTTCTTTAGTTCTTTTCGCGAATTTAATGAATACGGATATTTTATCTAAATACTTCAGGTTTTGTAATAGTTATTTCCTATAACAAAAATTTAGTTTCTGTAATATTGGCAAAGACAGGACAGCTTTTTCAGGGAGTTTATTCAGTTTTGATATATGATCGCATGATCGAGCCAATTTGGTTGTAACTTGCCTTTTCTCCTTTGGAAATCTTTCATTTACGATTGCTCTATACGTTTCCCTGTACATATGCAGCTTACGCATAAATTCTACGCAAGGACCATGAAAATCACGAATCATATAAATTACACGACTAGATGGAATTCCAATAACTCACTCTGCAAATCGCGCTAGCTCGAAATAAACAAGCTTACTGTAACATTCGGTCGAATCCATTAGACTCAAGAACAAATAAGGAATACACATCATTCTTCGAAGTTCGTTCGATTTAATCAATGCTGCTTTTCTCTAATTCTCATTTATTTATTATTCTTTCTTCCACTTTCTCATTTTCAGAAAAACGTTTATAGAACGTTTTATACTTTTCAATCATTTTATATCTTTCCTCGATCTGAGGGAACTTATCAGTGAAAAACACAATTGATCATAACCGACACAAACAAGAAACGATACAGCCATAATAAAAAAAAAGCAATAACCAATACATCAAGATCCATTAAAATACTGAAAACCACGAGATTTCCGCTGCAATCCGACCTCGGAAAATCGGGCTGACTTCGAGATACGGTTTCACATTTCGCGTTAGAGTCACCGTAAAACGTGGCGGATTCCGCTATCAACGTTCCCTCCGCCGAATCACAATCGCCACTAGAATTCGATTTCGCCGATGGTATCGCATCGTACAATGGCCATGCCCGAAATCGATACGAGGCTACGCGTGTTTCCATGGAACTTTTCTCGAGGCGCAAAGTGTTAAGCATGCTCGAGACTTTAATCTAAAATTTAGGATGCCAAAGGAGCGTGTAAACGTCCGGGTTCGCGCTCTCTCGAAGGGTTTGCTGTAAACAGACCGCCTAACGCAGTAAACTGTGTCGAAATTAGGAAAGTTTCCGGGCTAAAACACAGGCAGGTTTGGGTAGAAGAGAAAATTGACCGCGTTCGAATGAGAACCTGTCGACGAAGCGTCACTCTGTTAGTCGCCTGAATCCGCGATGCGACATATTAGCCAACCGATTATTTGGTTTCGCTCTACTAAACGGGGTAAACTATAAAACGAACAGTGTAGTCAGTTTGTTTGATTGCGATAATGGTGGTAGTTTGCTGGAACAATAGCAGCACCCGTGTTTAATGACGAAACGGCGGGGTTGGATGTTGATAAATGAGTCGGCGATTTGCTGGAATAATTGTTTTGGGTCTTTGAAGGCTGTTGCGGATTTAGAAACATATTGGGTGTTAAACTTTAATTTTGGGTTAATTTTAGGTAAAATGTTTATTGTGAGCGGCGAAGAATGTTTGCGAAAATGTATAGGTAGATTGGGGTGTATGAAGTGATATACCTAGAGATCATTTTAATAATATCTTAGACATTTAATTTCCCTATTTAGAAGACAGTCGTAGAGTCGTTAAAATCAATGCAGAGTATCTTGTTTATAGCAAGCTATCAAATATATTATCTTTTGTTTCAATTATCCGAGGCTGTAATATTTTATTTACTCAAATCTATCTTAGTGATCTTAAGAATTTTTATCGTGGATTTTATGAGATCTGGGAAATTATCATAGAGAGGCAAACGAAGATTTAAGAGATGTCATTACTAATGAAACGCTAGAATTAAAAACTCCAATATATCAATGGTAAAAAGAAGTCAAGTTTTAAATTCAACGACCTTTAACCTTGAATTTCATGTTAAAATCATTTCAACACAGGATTATTATTTTTTTTTTTTTTTAATTGCATCGAAATTAAATTTTCCATCAGAAGAGTAAAAAGTCCGCTAATTTAAAGCGTTGAAAGCGAGTAATAACGTTTCTAGAGCGAATTACAATGATGCCGCGTGACTGCTCAGCAGTTCATTAAGAATATGCCACAGGCTATGTTAACGAGCAGGTAATTACGTGGAAACGGTTCAACTTCATTTCGACCGAAACCCTTCGGAACAGTTTCTCAACTCTGGCTTCTCTAATTTTTATTAAATTTCGACTTCGATGTTATGCATTTCGTTTGGGTGGCTGAGATTTCCGAATTAAATCGCCACGAAATATCCATCATGTAAATATCGACGGGTGCACCGTGAATTTCCGGATGTCGAATTAGTCCAATATTTGCGTATCATTTCGCTCGTGGACTGAATAAAACTTTGCAAAATATTTCGCCCGATATTAAATACACGCCGTCAGATTTTCATAGCAAATACAAGGAATATTACGTTGTTCCCGAGTAGTTGAAAGTTTTTTTAAGTTTACGGATCCATCTTAAATTCTGATATAATAAATCTACTTTCCGGTTTGTAATAACTTACAAACATCCTGAAATTGGAACTCGTTCCTCATTTTTATTCCGTCACGGTATTCGGATTTTTATATCTCGATTTTGCTCTCGTTTTAACAGAGGAAACGATTTCTCGTGATTTTAGAAAAACTTGAGCATAGGATCGGGGCTAAAGGTCCAAATTTCCAAAATTAGATAAATATTACAAACGATACATAGAACCTGTACTTATTTAGCAAATGTTTTTCCATGATAATTACAATCAAGATTTCCATAGAAAGCCCAATATCCATCATAGTCGCGATTTCGCAGTGAGACTATTTGGACGAAACGATCGGCTCTATTAGAACGAGTATAATGATAAGCAACCAGTATACACGGTTCAATTAGCAAAATCCATGAATCATGGGCTATATCGGGTCAATGCAAAGAGAGAGAGAGAGAGAGAGAGAGAAAGAGAAAGAGAGAGAGATCGATCGAGGCTTGGAATATTGCGAGAAATTACATAGACCGTCACGCTCTTTGTTGAAGCTCGCGTTTTTTTTATTTTCTCCATCGCTTGCAAATATCGACAGCTCGATGGAAAAAAGAAAAAAAGAGCAGAGTGGAGGGATTCAAGATAGAAAATACTTCGTTCGCCTTGGTACAAGGCGAATTTCTTCTCGCGATTTCTTTGCTTTGCGTGGTGACTACGGTAAAGCAAAACATTTTTACGATATAACGCAACATTCTATGTTTGAATTCTTTAATCTTTGCTTTCGACATGAAAATTGACCGTAATCGCGTGCACGATTGAATCTATTAATGCGTCCCGTCCGTGTCGGTTGGCAATATGTTACCGATAATTACGTGATTATTATGTTAGAGTATTTCATTATTGGAGCGGACTATTAATAAAGCGAAATTCCACGTTTGTCAAGAGTACATAATGGAATAAACAAAGCGTGGAGCAATTATGCGTAATTACTGCTATTCATTAAATTTGACTCGTCACTTATCTGCATATTGATCCTTCGAAAACAAGATAGAAAAAGTGAATTAGAGAATATCTACCTATATCTTCGCTATAAATTAGTCGGTAAGATCATCTTAGAATAACAGAAATAATATTTCTCCAATTCTATAAGATTAAATGAATCACTGAACGAAGGAACCATTCACGTTATTCTGTGATAGTCGTGGGATTTTAGAGTATTGAAATTTTACAAGTCATTAATAAAGTTGCAAGTTGCAGTAAGTCACTAATAGATTTACAAGTTACAGTATTAATGAATTCTCTTGCAGAACTGTAACAAGTTTCGTACCTATTCACCCATATCTATTTGATGTAAAACTCTTCAGAAACAATTCGCTCATTACTTAACTAAATTTCTTACTTAGTAATTAGTGAATAATAATTTTGTAAGACAATCGTAATCACGTATAAGCTTAAACTTCGTCCGAATTCTCCATACGTCGTGAATAGATCACGAAAGAATATATCCCTTTATTTTATAAAAATGTCAACTCTTCGTTTAAAATTCATTAACGTTAATCAAAGCCAAGCAAGAGGAAAGCAATCAATAATTTCCTTTAGTTTGTCGAGCAATCGTCCGAGAGCTAATATTCCGGAACTAATAATAGCCTTTCGTCTCGCGATCGTTTAACAAACCTAATAACGGCTCAATCTGCGTCCGTTGTAAACAATACGTCCAGTTGAAACCATAACTAATCTCGATCCACAGATTCCGATAATCTAAAATCCATGGTAAATTAGTATCGCGTAGTTGTACACGCGGTAAGAAGCAAAGTATGTACCTATATAATAGTATAGTATAGTACGCCAAGCGGATAAACATCGAAAGAGGAAAACAGCCTGCAACGCGTGCTCTCGAATGGTAGATGAGCAAGCAGCGTGAAGTGCGGGCTCGTGAATGTGCAGAGCATAAACGTTCCGCTGCGGGCGATCCCGGTATTAAAATCACTCTAAATTGCTGCTCGAGGCTCCCGGATGCAGGCCTCGTGTCCACTAGGCGTTTTATCCTAACGTTTTGCCAGCGTTGCAGTTAATTTCCACGTAGGGTCGAGTGACATACTGATATTGTTGTGTATATTTGCTAGTTTAAAGTGGTTTGCAGCTCTACAGAGTGCCTTAGCGAGGCATAGTCATTTTCATAAGTATCGAGGTACATGCTGGTCTCGTATGAAATTTAATAATCCATCTACAGTGGCTAGAAAAAGTATCGTCATATATCCTTATTTTTCAATAAACCGTTTTTCTTATCAGACTCATTTCATTTGCATAGTGTCGAATTTCTGCAATCGTATGAAACTACTACGTATAATATAATACTTGGACGTAATTAATTAATATGTAACTACTATAATAAATGCGATAGTGTGTCGATACATTTTGTAGCCACTATAGGTTGCTAGGAAAATCGTTGGTTAATCAGACTTTTTAGATTCGTGTAAAATAACATAATATCGTTGTCAGAAACTGTCTGCGAGTATTACACGGTTTAGTTAAATTTTACCATCTACCATTTTATCATTTTTTAAGAAGTGTTTCTTACCTTACCATCTTTCAGACATCTACTTTTCTCTTCTACGTATGGTAATCTGTTGCGAGTGTTTATAGCGAAATACTGATTGTCGAATGTAAAATGTATAATAAAGAATATACTGGAGTACGAGAGAACAATAAATTGTCTGAGCTAAGGTTTTAGGTGATCAAGGCGGTATGTACATAGCGCCGTTTTCACGCGTTTGTATGCTTATGTGAGAACGTTGCGTAGGTTGTCTGAATTAAATACAAGTGGTTGTAAAATACGGAAAAACAGAACGTGTGGGTGTAAGTATATATTACGTAAGATCCATGCAAGAGACAGCAGTTGGTAGCAACGGGAAACGAGAGACCCTTTGTGCTGTTGAATCGTATTGTAAAAGATTTTCATATATCTATATTTTTATTTCTGCATTAACTAGAAAAAAAATAGAATAGTACGAGATTTTATACATTTGTGTAGAATCCACATGCAGTTTCATCGTGGACAGAAAATAGAATGTACGTGGCGTTGATGAAACGACTCGAAAGGGATGAAATCGTAGGGGGATTCAAATCCTATTATCGGTTGAACGAATGAAATTTAAGATTGATTTACACGAGGGATGCCGTGTCAGTATGATCGCAGTCCGATTAAGTATTGGCTGATTTTTTTCGAATGAATTCGATGCCTCGCGTTCGATATCGCGATTTTATCGATGCTACGTGTTGTATCTGAGAGATTTAGATAATTGTGTGTTTCGCGCAAAATTAGTCGTTTATCAAGGCTTTGATAGAAATTAGAGACTGTATTTGGTGGTTTGCACGGACCATTTCAGGCATCACTTCACATTTCATACGTAATTAAGTTCGCGATCGAAGTATATCGAATTCTAGTTTAATATAAGCGTAGATATTATTTTCGTTCGAGAAACTAACTAAATGGCAAATAATGAAGAAAAATGAACTTTCAAGGAAGTTTCTAAATTGAATTAAGTAACTAATTTTTATACTTTTCAAATATTATTCCTACCTTTCGATATCTTATAACCGTTTCTTAGAATAAGTAGATCGAATATTCTTTCTATTTCTCCGTTCGCTCAGCAAATTTTCTTGGAAGGCTTAATTCCTTATAAAAGGATTAGCCTCTTTTCTCTTGTAACGACCAAATAATACAAATCCTGTTTTTACGATGACCAAAAGATTGAACTCTTTTCCTTTTCCAATGTGCAGATAATACAAATCTCATACACTAAATACTTAGAGAGGCCTCACATCTTTTACAGACAATGACTAAATCAAAATCACTTCGGTCAGCGAAAAATAATTTTCTTTTTGGCAATAATTTCTTATACTTTTAACAAACAATGACCAAACCAAAATCGTTTCAATTGGCGAAAAATAATTTCCTCTTCGGCAAGAATATAATGTGGCAAAACAAATTATCAAACGACAAAGGGTTCGTCTCACCGGATCAATCGATGATCTGTCTTCGCGGCAATCCACTACAGAAAAGTGCACCATGACAGATTTCTGCACGTTCCGGATTACGTTTCTCGGCGTTATCGACAAACGAAACGAGCGGAAAAGCGAACGTTTGGTCGCCGTCCAAAAATCGTGGTTCTATTCGTTTTCGTGCAACATGACATCGTAGTTCCTCGTTCGTGGATGAATGAGTAAATTTACTTTAAGGTGAATTTCTATGAGGAACACCTGGAACATCGACAACAATCGTCCCTCAAATGGCAATTCGATGAACCGACTCTCTGATAAATTGGACTGTTAACAGGAGAATGCTGATCATGCGCATCAGTCACCGAAACGCGATTCTCAGAAGTTGGTGACTCGATTTCCGATCAGTCGGTGATACTTTAGGTTCTTGAACGCTTCTACTCGTTCATGGATGGCTCTAATGAACAGGTGCACTTCCGCTCGAAAATCTTAGAGTAGATATTAATATTATATAAAAGCGAAATACAAGCGAATAGCAAAATAATAGCGGAAACTACGTACAAAGTGAAAAATAGTTAAAAAAGTTAAAAAAAGTGAAGTTAAGAAAAGTTTAATACTGTATGCGATAAAGAAGCTAGTTGATGTGTTAACAATTTTATTAAAGTCTGTCTTTGTATTTTAAAGTTCTTAGTCTACGTTAAATATTGAAACTTTGTTAAAAATAAATGCGAAGAGTTTTTAACGGGAGTGCACTGCTTAATATAATAAAAATATTTATCTTTAGCTCTCTATAACTGGATTTTTCTTTGCTTATTGAGGAAGAAATTATGATTGATTATTACTAGAGACATTATAGGAGAACTATGTATATGATAAAGCAGAATGTATAGATACAGCCGTTAAATCCATTTTAGTTTCGTTACAGTTGATTTACAGAGGCGAACGGGGCCAAAGCGATTTGCCGTGGATGCGCGATGTCGATGATCCAATTGAGGGTTAGCACCTCTTAAAGACAACTGACCGTTCGCCCGATGTCGTGAACGATTTCGATCGATGACCAGAGTGATCGCGATAACAGCTTTTGGCCCCATTGCCACCAGGCGAATTTATTGGACCGACCAGGTTCTCTAGTTTCCTAACGATATTAGCGAACCTGTTCGCAAGCGAAAACTGACATTCAATAAAATTTGTACGACACAAACTTTTATTATTTATCAAATCTTCCTACGCTATTAGAGGCGTGACTTTCTTAGATTTAGTAAATTGCTTTCCTTTTGATGAAGGTACTAATAATTCGAAGGAATTGTTCGAAGGAAGATAGTATTAATTTGAACAAGTTGTACCATATGTTAAACATAGTATTCTAACAAGGAATTTCGTTTACTATAAGAGATAAATAAAAATTTGTCAAGTTAAAAAATCAGAAGATCATGAAACTTTAGTTGGAAATGGAATAATTTTACGAAAAGTAACTGCGTATTTTTAAGTATATTTTCAAAAATAAAGAATTTGATACCTGTCATTTTGTAATCACATTTCGAAAAATTGTTTTAATTCTGAATATCACCAGTTTAAAGTATCGAAAGTTAATTTTAATATGAAAGAAAACACAGTACACCATGCAGCGGAGATGAAACTTGGCCCAGTCTTCCTTGCTGATTAAGTTTTATTCAGTACGCGTCAGTTTTCGTTAATTTCAATATCAATATCTTATCAAAGAGTGACGTCTTCATCATCGGACACAGCTAGCGGAAACGTATTTCCGCGTTGTGGCTAATTTATATTCCTCTTATGTGTAACTAACTAATTAACTGACTGCCTATTATTACAGGAGCCACAATATCGCTACCACGAAACCTGAATCTGGCTATTTAGGGCTTCGTGAACCAATTAAGTTACATTATTATTGATGATCCTGCATCTTCGAATTATTCCGCTTCAAAATTTTAACATTTGCTTGTACGAATTCGTTGATGATCGTTATTTATATCAAGTTATTACAAAAGTAATGCTTTTATATCCTGATGTTTGAAAGTATTAAAAAGTGTCGCTTTAATCAGATCGTATTATGAGTTCTCATAAAATAATGAAATGTTCGGACAAATATTGAAGAGAATTAAACAGACACATTCGAGATTCTTCAATAAAATGGGGTTCTTTTTTTTTAATGAAGCAATGTTAAACCTCGTATATTCAAGAAATGTTGAACCTTGGCTGAGATGGGTGCCTCTATCTATCTTATTCATTAAACATAGTTAAGTAGCTTCTTTGTCATACAAAGCATCAAGTTAACTGATATTTCTTCATATTTTTAACGATTACTTTTCTCAGTTTTTAAGCAAATAGTAACTCTCCTAAGACATTTGAGCGGCAGTGTAGTCATACTCTGTTAAACTTTACGAATCTTCTCTGTGAATAATACAAAATGGCCCATTTGAAGCTATCGATTCACAGTAAAAATCGAAGGACGTGGAGAGTCCTAAAACGTAGGAATGACGAGGATCGTAAGATCTTGAATAAAGAGCTCTCGAGTCACTCGAAGCACTTCAAGTCAAGTATTCTCTCAGTAATTAAATCAAAAATGTAAAGTCGAACTGCAACTGATCTCTGTGGTCGCCGAAAAAATTGGCGAGACGTAATTTTGCGTTAAGTAGAACCACGTGGAACCGATAGAAACCAAATCACTTTTGTATCTTCAAATTTTTCATAAATGCATAAAAATTCGCGGTCTACTAATAAATAATCTGCTTGTTTCAAGTTTAGCAAAAATTGGCCCGCTACGTAATTACTTATAATTGATGCGACAGCGTAGGTACGTTGACATTGAAAATAAATTTTTGAATAATAAAAATATTCAATAATAAAGTAACAATGTTTGAATACCACTGAAATAAGATATAAAAATGGATAGAGCTTAAATTTCTTCTGGATTTGTATAGATTTTTCGAGTTAATTAAATGTATTCGTATTTTCATAAAGAAATCGCATCGTAAAGGCAATATAAACGAAATTTAACTCTGATTTATGAGAAAATTGCTTATTAAATTATTGGAAATTTTCATAAAACAGATCATACGAAATAATTGTTAAATCTAATTATTTATTTTGTAGGATCTTCTCTCTGTAACGATTATAGGATGAAAGTTCGAAGTTGAAACAAATAAAAGCTGGGAGCAATTGACCTTTGTGAAACATACTGAATCAGTTTCACCAAGTAATCGAGAATGAAAGTGAACGAATATCTACGTACATATTTATGAGAATTAAACTTTGTATCCTCGTTACCTGCCAGCTGATTATAAAAATAACACGAGACATCGAATTTCACGATTTAAACAACGTAACGCGTACTGGGGATAATCGCATCTATGCAAATGCAATTTTATAAATAGAAGGCACAAATAGCATGCAAATGACACACACGAACTACAATATTATACCGCGGAACGTTGAATGATGTCACGCGTACATGTTCGGTAACGTACGATAACTTCCTAAACGCGGAAATTTCGCTGAATAATGTTCTGATTTATTATTGCGCTGAAATCGTAAAATAGAGGATCCATCGGGGCTATAAATGAAGAACAAAGATGTGTGGACCATAAACACAGAAATTATAAATAAACACTATAAAATATTTAATGGAAAGGCGTTCAATTTAAAAGAAACAATTCATTAAAATCACTGTTCTTAAAACGATATAACATACCGGAGACAATCTTCCTTAAAGAGAGAATCATATTTTTCCTTAATATGAGTTAGAAGTGGGAGATTCTGAGAGGAACAAATAGCAGGAGAAAAATATTATTCATGAAATTCCATGCTATGTTAGCATGTCCTTTTTCGCACTACTCGGAAGACGTTTCGGAAAAGATGAACCGGAAGGATGGAATTTTCTTTTTTCACCATTTTTCTCTCTCTAAATGTCACATGCCTTGCAGTCGGAAGAGTTTAATGTCACCTTTAAAAAAAACGCAGTCCCTGTTTGACTTTTACGAGCAATAAGCAACTTTACGCAAACGCATAAATATTTCAGTATCCCGTGCTTGAGCGCGTGTTTTCTTTTTCCGGCTGTACGACGAACGTCGGAGCTGCAATTAATTCTTTTGCGAAGAATTTTCTCGTTCGACGTCCTAGGAAATACGGACGATGAGGATTGATCGAACCTGTTGAGATGGAAGTATGGTAATTGGATTGAACTTTACAAAACATATATTTAAATACATTTTGTTTGACAATGTTTTATCTGAAATTAAAATATTTGACATTGACAGTTGTCTTACTTAGGGTCTAGAAATTATGATAATGTAAGTGAAACACTTTTGAGAGAGAAATAATTTAAAGTTGACATTCTACAGGCACTCACTTAAAAGCAATGATTAAAATATAAAATGTAAATAATAGAATAACAGAGTTAAAAAAGGATATGTATAAAGGAATTATACTTCTAATTACATTTTTGTCTTGGAACTTTCTCTTTTATTTTATGATTCCTATTTGCAAGATTTATAGCAAACATCACGACACTCAGGAAGACGCATACTGCGTAGTAGCTATTTCTCTTATCGTCGTGTCATTGACAGCATGAATTTTTTCCGACGACCATTTCGCCTTTTTTCCCCTTTTATAATCGCATGAATCTGTGCTTGCACAAAATTTCTGCGAATTATTGGCAGAACATGGGCGCAATGTCAAATAGTCGCGTGTACCATATCGTTCGCCGTAAAAATTGCATTAAAAATTAGTTTTCCTATAGTTTGGTACCTGCCGAACTCGCTCGAAACTTTCCCAACAAAGTGCTTAACTGAACGAATTTAACTTCGTAGCGTATATTACCTTATCCAGTAACGCAGTAGCTAAAATAATTCTTGTTTATGGTAAATAAATAACGAAATTGTGTCTGTTACGCATAAAACATGAATATTTATTTATTATTTCTTAAGAAACAAATTCTCTCTCATATCAGATATTTTTTCAAAAAGAGGAAAGAAGAAAAATTGCTCGAAGAATTACAGTTAATAAAGAAATTAACGTATATGAACCCACATTTGCAGATTTCCTACCGAATAATATCCAACTTTTATTAGAAAACATTTAGAGAGGAGATAGTAGAATAAAGGCGATATGTATGGTTTAAATGGCAGAACTGGGATTTACGAGGACGACGTTTTATGTTGCAGGCCTCGTTTTACTCGACAGCACTGAAAACCCTGATCTCTGTGTCTACTGTGATACTGATTGGCCTCATATTTGCTTACCATGCCTTAGAAGTTCAGGTGCGTATAAAAAATCCAATAGGCTCGATGTTACGTCCTTGTAGCGTGCATGTAAACAATCTATCCGTGGACGTTGCCTCTACCAAACGAACGTGGAAAAAGGCTATACGATATAAACCCGTGGCGTTTGCACACACCTGTGGGGTTTCATTTCAGAAAGCGGAACGCGTTGACTGTCTTTCAGAGCGGAAGAAATGTCTTGATCTCGTCTCGCTCTATATTCTAGCATTCTACCCTTTACTACACCTTTATCGACGTTTCCTGTGTCACGGATATATATTTTATTTCTCAAACAAATTCCAAGAAGATTGCTTATTTACTGAAGAAATTGTTGCATCTGAGAATTAATCTATTCGAGTAATTCTAACACTTTTGATTGTCTATTTTCTCAATTAGTATTTAATCGTCAACAAGAGTACATTTCAAGAAAATTAACAGTTGAAAGTTCAAATCGACAATATTATATTTTCTGTAAATATTCTAGTAAGTTATTTCATAAATTCTGTTGTCTTTTTAGTTTGTCAGTTGTCTATTTTCTTAATTAATATTTCATCTCAAATCGATACAAAATTTCAAGAAGATTAACAGAAGTGTGGAATGGAAAATCACAATCAAAAAGGTTTGCGACATCCTATGCTTTATAAATGTAATGAAAAGAAGAAAGCAAAGTAGCAGTGATGTCTGCCAGCTGAACGGACAAATTAATCGGCGTGGCTTTTCGAAGGTAATCAAAGAAGTCACGCAGATGCGTGAAATCGACACGCCTGTTAAGCACGCGTCGTGCACCAACCCCAAATTACGATTTAACGATGATTAATCGAGCAATTGATACAAAACTAATTTTCCGGTTTCCCGCCTACTTTCCTCCTCCTCTCATGATTAAATCTGATTAATGACCGTGAAATTCCATGGACACAAAAGTGATACGAAGCGACGATACCACGGTAAAGTATGAATAGTTGATAGTGCGATAATTTGTCGAGCCGGTAAGTAAATGAAACTTCAATGACTGGATGTCGAACGGAATTGAGCTCTCCATCAACTTTCCAACCCTCGTGAAGCAACCCTGATTTTCTGCCTATCTAAATCACTGTCGACATACAGGAAAATTAACTACTTATAGTTCATGACACGTACAGGCATAATCGATATTATTATCGATCTGTTGTTAAATGGGTTGTTCGTTTTAACTACGAAGGATAGACATTGTGTTAACACAACACTTCATTTATACATTTTTTCAATCTATTTATATCATCGAATTCTTGTTTCATTTAATATCTTGGTTATGAAAGAGAGAATTCCTTAAGTTCGCTTAATATTTTTGTCTATTTAGATTCTATAGTTTAACAAAATTTCAAATAATTGACGTATTTATAACATTATGACAAACTATATATTGCTTGCAACGTAATAGCTTGATCACTCAACCTTATGAATTTAAATTATGTTATACTAAAATGCGGTGGATTACAAAATTATTCACAGAGTTCGGAATGTAGAAAAAATTAGGCAGTTACTAATACCTTTTTTATTATAGGCAAGTAATTAGAGTTCTAAAGTAATTGTTATATCATATTAAATATAATGATTTACATACAATATATTTATCAGATCGATAATTCCCATATCAAGAAGTTGAAATGAAGCTTAATTCTTACGAATCTTAATATTCTTTCGTTTTCTTCCAATATCATCGTGCTTGCGTATTCGCATTTCACTCAGATGCGATGAAAATATTCCAACAACGAATGAATGGTCGGAAACATCTAAAATTTCGTGTATGAGCCAACGAATCGCGAATCAGCCGCAGTTACTCGATATAATTCGGACATAACCAAAATATGGGAGAACCATGCGTTTATTGCAAATCCGTACGACAATGGGAGCGACTGGCTCGTTAAAATCGTCGATCGCGTTGACCGACATGAATTTTCATGAAGAACGACTATATTTTCATCCGCCCCATACCACTCAACGAACCGGGCCAATAAGCCGCGATTTTATGGTTCTTCGAATCGCTAGGTGCCCGACAAATTTCACCGTTATTAACGCAGACCGTGATTATTTGAAACGGATTCTCTCTGTTTCTGTCTAGTCTATGCATATGGCAGCATTGGTGAGATAATATCCGCGGCAATGCCACCGCTTTTATACCGCAGCATTAAAGCAAATCGCTGTGTGCACCGCCATCCAACCCGAACACTGTCAACTCGATTGCGAATCGTCAAAATCGTTCCACGTCGTATCGACGTGGTTTAGTACTAAACCGGGCTAGAGTTACAGATTCCGCTTTATGCCTTAATACAACGAGGTCCAAACACAACAGCATCATTTTCGAAGGTGCAATAACCATGGTTATACTGCTGGCTGGGTTATACAGATTGGTGTTCCAGACATTATAAATCGATTCATTTTTTCATAAATATTCGAAGCATGAAGCTTCGTTGTAGGGAGAATTAGCGAAAGAAGTGATAAAAATGTGCAATGATTTTCAAAAAATGAGTGAATTAATAGAGGGATCAATAATAAAATAAATAAATTTTAAAGGTTCGATTTTGCTACGAACCCTTCGTTGGTGTTGTAATAGAACACGATCCTACGCCACAAATCTAACCCTAAACCTAATCTAAGAAACGTCGACGTATCCTGTCGTGAGATCTATCGGCTCTACGTGACTCTGTCAGGCGTAAAATTAAGCAGGAAAAAGGCTCGTGAATTTCATGGAACCGTTAATTTTACGTAATAATTGGTAACTTGGTCAGAAACTGGTTGCTATCGCGATTACGAACAGCGTAGCCATAATAACGGCTGCGTTTTACGTGCCTGAATTTCTATCGAGTTACAGGGAATCGCGCGGTTAACTCGATTGCCACTACGCTCGTGAGAAAATTGCAAATTGTTCACGATGACGAACGCATCGAGGCCGGTACTCTAATTGCGTTATCGTGCGCCGGTGCACGCTTTGCCGGCATAATACCGCGAAACGACGCGATTCCAGCGAAACTGCGTCTGTTACGCGAACTGATAAACGAGATCGAGGCCTCGTAAACCACTGCTGGTGAACCGATTCCGCTGATGGGGATGGATCTGCTGGAAAATTGGTGGAGAGAAACTTATTGCAAAATGGAGAAAACGTTGAGATTTTTACAAAATATGATACAAGTATATTCCAGAGTAAATGACTAATACTAACCTGTGTAGTGGAAAACAGTGTTAGAGTAACATACAGTGGCATACAATAAGCATACGGTGAATTAACATATAAATTGCATACGGGAACGTCAGGAGGAATACATATCATAGAAAGGCCAAAGGAACGAGCAGATGAGCACTATTCTTGGTCAAACACGTATTTACTGAACAGTAGAAACTTGCATAGCAATATATAATATACTAATATTATATAAACTATAAAATATAAGTAAAATTTGGATTCGAATAAACCACATACTAAAATAAAGACTAAATATTCTCTGTAAAACGATATTAACGGTATTACTTTTGTTTTTATCCATCGTTATCAAATTCACTCTGAAAGATCACTTATTTCTACATAACTCTTCTATTCAACTTTTTATTCAAAATCACATTACCTTCACACGAAACACACAAAGAAATTTCTGATGGATAACATTCCTCTAGAACAATATACAATTTCGAAGATTAAGTATCGACTAATTTATATGCGTGTCACAAGATTCCTCTGATTTCGAGTATCTGATTCGTCCAGTCGAAGGCAGTTTGCCCCTCTTATCGTAAGCCTGATGAATCCTCACCTGTAATTGATGATAGACCGGTTATTACTGATCGCAGAATTCACCCGTAAGTGGTATAAGCCGTCATAAGTCAGACGCGTGGTACGTTGCTGGTCGCGATAACAGGTCAGGTTTCTTCGAATCCCTATCGGGCTAATCTCTCGATCGTATATCATGCAGAATGAATTGCATTATCGCACGAGCTCGTTTAACAGAGAGAGGGACTCGAATATCTCGGTCAACAATCCGTGGTCGAACGGTACCATTTGCGAAGACTTTCGGTGGAGATTCGCGATTTGATTGATCGATTCGGAAGCCGCCGTGCGTGGGGAAATGTGAAACTGAGATACAGAGATAGTTTAAACGTGTGGTAGAGTGTAATGTATCAGGTGCGTCACGTGGAAACGGAGTGAATAATTAATTTAACCCTATTCTTTCTTGATCTTACTCTCGTATTAACAAATCAAAAAAGAGAAATTCTTGGCATTTTTCTCGAACTTAATCGAATTTTTCTATCGTTAAAAAATTATTCAAGATTTTAAAGAAAATAATACAACTTATGTGTCTTACCTTGCATATAAAGCCAGATTATTTTATGCACAAGAAAATAAGTTAGCAGGCTCTATTCTCAACTTTCCAGAAGATAGGATTTCCATTTTAAATTATATAACTCGAGTAAAACATAACACGATAAACGTAACTAACTCAAAATCTCCCATAGAGAATCTCATCTACACTGTGTATAAGTATAGTGCTCCTCCTAATGCCTTAATACAGGCTAGTTATGAAGTTCATAACACTTAACTCGAAAGTTTATAGTACTTAATTATGTATACGTCAGTGCATCTTCATCCTTCTCTATCTTCTACTCGATGAAAAAATTTCAACCTTCATTTAACACTAATTGCACATCACACTTCTTAATTTTCAAACTCAATTCATTTCACGTTCAATCGCAAGTTGTAATCATAAAATCACGCGATAAAATTACGACACCGAATCCATAGGGATTTATGGATTTAGTATGTTTGCATGTAACGTGATGCACAACCACCTCGATAGTGAGACGAAGTTTGAAATTAAGAATGGTCTGTTAGCCTGTGTAAACACGGTTTCGACAAAGGGTTGAGAAGCAAGTCAAACGATCCAGTCTAACATCTCTCCTTGCTGTCAATATTTATCTTGGCTTTTAAATGTTCGAGCTGAGACTGGCCAACTGACGTAACACGCACTGACATTGCGATGGCAGGACGGAAAGTTCGGAAATTTGTAATTGTTCGTTTTGAAACTCTTGATTTAAAATTCGTGCTATTACCGTAAAATATATGCAATTGCCCACAAAAATAAGTGGTTTCTGGTATAAACGATACTTACTATTATTAATTTCTGAAGATATTAATATTGTTACATAAATAAATATAGAAATTTCATAAATGTAGAAATGTCTATAATTTATATATGATATTTAATACTAATGTTCATTAACTGGATTTTAAAAACAAAAAATGGAAAAAGATGGTAATTAGATCAGAAAGAAACGAACACGTGCCACTGGCGTTTGTTTTACTGGTTCGACGAGTGGAATTGAAGCTGCCATGATGAATCGCTCGACATTTTGGCAGATAGACAATCAGTTTAGTTGATAAAATAAAAAGGCCTGATCGGTTCATGGTTGTTTCCCCTTCACTGAAAACGCTGCTCTACTTGGAAATTATAATCGCGTTACAGCATATAAGCTATTTTAGTTAGTGCTGCGAATTAATAGTAATTAACGGGCCAATGTGATTTTCTACTATAAACGATAAAACGAACTTTGTTTAACCAGCCAACAGAGCGTGTCCTTTAACTAGTTTAACTTTTTACTATAATGATATACCGCTGGGAATAACTTTGATAATTAAAATTTTAAATAATCTCGAGAGGTTCCTTAATTGGTGATTCGTTATATGTAATATTCATACATAACTATCGTAATTACTGTTTTGCCATTTTACAAGTTTCGATGACTCTATAAACAATATTTAATACACTGGTACAGATAATAATTAACGGACTTTAATATTGTTTTAAATTAAAACAATGTTGAATATCGAACGTTTCTTCCTATTAATATATAGTGTAAAATAAAAATTTCATCGATAATATCAAATCAAACTTGTAGACTTGTGAAACCTTCCTGTAATGATGCCAAACGTGTTTCCGACTTCGGTTTAATTGGTGATTCGTCAATTAATATTCATGAAAGATCATTGGAATTATTTTCTTGCCGCTTCGTTAATATTAGCACAGTTGGAAATTGTCTTAAACTTAAAAATATTCACCATCGAACATTTTTTCTTAATAAAAAGACATTCCTCCCAATGTTCGACAGTGGTACTTTATATAATTTAAAATGTAATAATGTCAAAAAAATGTCATGGTTTCTGAAGATAAGCAAACAAAGTGCCAGCGTTAGAATCACAGGAAACGACGAGGACAAAGAATCGATAAAACTTTTTGATATACTTCTCTATTCGTTCCTTGAAACACAGCAGATGTAATAACGCGCATGACAGCCACTCTCGACCAATCGACCATCTTCACGCCTGTCCATGCTTCGCGTTAAATCGACAAAGAGTGCATGCGAGTGATACGCAGCTCGAATCGACAGTGGTTTTCATCATCTTTCAAACTCTTTTACCTTTGGAATAAGAAAAAGACGAAGTTCCAAAAAACCTATATGTATATCAGAAAACTGTCAAAAACATTTATTAGGTTGTAACAGAAAATGTCCGACTTTATTATACCAGTCTTCTAAATCCATCTTTTCTTTCAATGTTTATGTTTGTAAATGTATATCATTTAAAAACTGAGAATTTTCTATACTATATACATATGTGATCGCAATTTTGTTTACTTTCTAGAATTCAATGAAGTATAGAAAAAACGCGTGAAAAATTGAATATTCCATGTGTTATAACTAAACTGAACCTTTAGTAAAAATATTGTAATATCCAAAGGTGGATAAAATATCGAAAATACAGTAGTCGTTATAATATTTATTAAGAGAGAGTAACAAAGAAAGGAATAAAATGAAATAAAAGAAAATCATACAGGAAGGAAATATATCACAACGACATAGAACCGCAATTTAAAACTATTAGAACGCACCACGGAGTGAATTTTCCTCTTATAAGCATCCCTTAACTCTCTAGAGGTATCCTGGCAATAGCGTATTTTTCCGCAAACCGAGCGACTCTCCCTAAAAGCCTGGAATTCTTTTTCTTAAATCTATGCCAAGAACATTCAGGGTGTAGCAATGCATTATTAAAAATCTAAGAGAATTGGTAGCAATTCCTTCAAGAAGATTGCGTTCCTGTGTTGTTTCAGTAGAAGCCACGAGGAACGTTCTCCCGTTTCGTTTAATCGTACCATTCGAAATTGTTTATTTTTAATCCTGGCAAAGCAGGTTCGTCCCACGGCGATCAGAGAATTCCATCGCAATCTCGAGAAGTAAGTCGATTTTCGCCGTGTTTCGGAAACGTTTCGCATAAATCCAGCCAGGGAGAAAACATACGTCAGTGCAAGAATTTGCAAAAAAAGGTCCGCGAACAATGCAGGCGGAGAATTCACGCCGGAAAATACGATTTCCTTCGCCTTTAAAAAAATACAAAAGGAGAAGAAGAAGATTACATTTAATTCGGTGTGCTGGGCGTGACATCGAGAAAAAGTTACAGGAATGCTAACATCGGTATTCAGAAGCTTAGCTCCATTAGGAAGTCCGTTTTTTTTTTTTTTTTTTTTTTTTTTTAGAACAAGTATCTTACAAATTCTTGTGCTCCCCTTCGCGGCAAATTGCTTCATGCTGCTAAGTGAAATTCGGTGTTTCAAGATTTTATGAGAGCAATTCAGAAACTTTCCGATGTAGATCTTTTTTCGAAGTAAGATATATTTAACATTTTACGAGATTGGTCAATATTTTTTTCAATATTACTAGAATTTCAAGGGTGTAACGATTCAATTATCGATCATCGAAATTCTAACAAAAAAAATTGTAAACCTGCTAGGAAAAATAGAATATTGCAAATTGCTTTATCGCGTAATAACACGTCACTTCTCACGATACTTTTTACCAATCAAAATTCAATGTACGTACTTGTTAAGCTCCGAATTTAAATTTTGGTTTGAAATAAAAACGTTAGGGATTCGTCAATTTTGATTGATCAATACACGATTGATAAAGACATTTTCAACTTTCTCTAACTAGAAAAATATTCTAATTAATAACCATCGATCATCCGATGAATTTCAAAATATTAATTAAAAATATGTTTCGAATCTTCCAATCACGATTTTGTTGGCACAACGAAATAAAAGCGATTCGACAGTCAATTTGAGTTCGAAACTTTACAATAAATTGATCCTACAAAACAAATCTAAGATGGATATCAGTATACGGAGATAAACTATCGGTAATGTAACATTTATTACGGACTTTAATGGGTAGTTTCATTCAATTTGCTCGAGGATTACAAGAAACTTTCCACCATAAGAAGAGTCGACAATTGCTACTATTAGAATATTCATGTCGAGTGACGGTCTGCCACCTCGGGATACGGAAAAGAATGTTTTCATCGACGTTTCAAAAGTCGTTCGTGTGAAGAGGGAGCGGAATTTTCTTCTTTCAATAAATTACTTTTGTGATACATCTTCTAATGCTTTTGATTACGTTTACTCACAACTACTTTACGAGTAATTAACGACCATTTAATAAAAACAATTTTCTCATCCGCTTAGATTAAACTAAATAGACTTTTATGCAAAATAGAAATTTTAGATTTAATTTACTCTTACGTCGTAAAAGACGGTATATATGAGATACGATATTGGAACGGAGGTTTTAAATAAATATTTAATAAGAGCATCTAAGATTCAAGCTTAAAGGGAATTCAATGGGATCCCCTTGTATTAAAAGGATATTTAAATCGCTTTACATTAAAGCTTTACGAGACGTTATGAAGGAAAATAGCGTATAAACTACCGCATAAAACCTACAGGGACAAAAGACAAATATTCTACATTGTAAAGGGATATTTTATGGTGTTTATACAGTACAATGTACTATTGCGTTTTACGCCTCATTTGTCTACTCGTTACAATTAGAGGATCGTTATGGGTAGCAATTAATTAATACAAAATTTCATACCAAAATAATTATTCAGGAAATAATCACCATCTTTGTTGTAGTGATTTGAAAAGAGGACAATCATGATCAGGGATTCAAGTTTTAAGTTTCCAATTTTAAGTTGAGTGTGACAATATTCGTATCGATTAGTATTCATTAACGAGTGATTCGTTAGGCCTTCATTATCCCACTTCCCCGCGCGATCATATAATCCGAGCAAGCTGTTGCGTAAGTAATGTACAAAATGCAGTCAGTGACCGAAGTCGATCGTAAATGACGTTTATCGAACGATTCGGTAAGTTAGCGGGAACGTTTTAACTATAGCGGAATCGTACCTTCATTTCGACCTATTTTTCTATAGATGAGGCTGCCATTAAATCCTACCGCGTAATCGATGGAAATTCATCTTCTCAATTCATGCCTATTTGGCTCGCGATTTCTTTCTCACCAGTAGAGCGTCAAGTGCACTCCTTAACTTTGTAATAACTATACGTCGAAATGGGTCGAGCCACTTTTTCGCCACTCTACCAAACCACTTCGTAAATTGCCGGACTGTTTTTGTGCTTTCGCTCATTAAGGGCCAAGGAGTGAAATAATATCTACAAGCTGGTATTATATTATTAAAAAGCGTAAATAAAATAATATACATGTTATTTTGTGCGGATAGAGAAATTGTATTAAAATTATTGAGATATGTATAATTTTATGTGCTAGACTAGATTAGATGCGTAGTAGTAATACTTGTACGTCAATATCAATGTGTGGAAGCATGTGTATGCGCGGCGTCTCGAAAACAGATGAATGTAAACTGTTCAGACGGAAAGAAAGTGCTGAGACGCGTACAAGTGTATCGATGAATATCTTTGAAATCGCTTATCAAATAAATATATAACTATTCTAATATGAATTCTAAGTGTAAATTTAGTGTTCTTATACCATTATTTCGGCTATTAAGATCAAAAATTCTCAACAAAAATATTTTATAGAAACTACACAGACACCAACCAAGCATTGCGCGATTCACTCTCATGATTTAAACTGAAAGATATTTCATCAGAATGCTATAAATATTTCAGTCTCTCTAGACTTTCTAAAATTAGGATCTAGGTTCTGAAAATAACTACCATCCATTTTTATCTTCTTTCTTTTCTTTTCCCTTTGTCTAAAGATAATGCATGATAAATCTTTTCGATGCATTGCTGAAAGCTTTGACTGAATTATCATTGTTTAAAAAATTTTATCGAAATCATACATTGAAATTATTGGTTCCTTAAATATATTAAAACAATTTGGGAGTATCGATTGCCACTTTGCTGACATAACTTGCTTGGTCTACTTACTTTGAATAACTGACAATGTTATACCCTTGTAGGTATAATCGTCATCTCGTCAAGCACGATGGTGGTTTGTTACAAAATGCGTGCAAAATTACTTATTAAAAATTCCAATATTACATTAAAATTAAGCGCATATTTAATACCAATCTATATTTCACTAAATTAATGAGAAAATAATTTAACATAGTTTACAGGAGTTTAAAGTTGCTATGTATTTCTTTGCGTTTGATCCCTTTGTGCGCTTCGTGAATCCACATCAAAGGGAAGACATTCGAACAGCCCCTAGGCTACCGTATTAAGATCCCAACTTCCGTTGAGAGACCGCTATTCAAAACCTCGCGATATATCTTCTTCTTCAGTCTTTATCTCGCAGACCTATTTTCTTACTTAGACGGTCGCGCTCAATGAGTCACGTTACCGAAACTTTCATCCACATTCAACCGATGAAAAATATTTCACCAAGAAAGGAAATTCGATCGTGTCGTGAGATTCTCAGAAACTTTTTCTTCCAGGATGCTCGAATTTTTCTTTCAAATCAGTGAAGAAATTTAAGAGAGCGAAGAGATCAAAAGAAAAGATTCTATTATTGAGAGCGAGAGAGAAATATTGATTTTTCGTCCAACCCAACCGATAGAAAATTCCGCCAAATCTGGACTTCATGAAAGCGATAAAGACTATCAGTTTAGATAGTGAAATTCCAGTAAAACTGACGCAAACCCATTACACTTGCCGTGAAATGTTTGCAGAAACTTTGCATTCACCATAAAATTAATTTCGTCGATTTCCTACGCGCGATCGACCCGGCCAACGCTGTTGACGAGAACCGACGCAAACATAAATTGTGTGTCGATATCGGATGCAACGATTCGGTACACTCTCTTCGGTGCAATTAGAATCACGTTTTCCAGCGAACGATTTCGAAAACGTCGGTAATCAAAGAGCGTGAATACAGACACTGTGAACCAATTTTTTGAAACGTCGATCTCAACACGAGAAAATCGTCGAACGTTACTGCGTACACACGGCCCATATAATTATTTGCTTTGCTAAACATCGCGTTGTTGATTTCCAGCAACGCTGTGATCGCTTTTTGAGTATCTGCCAACTGTATTTTAACGCTCCGTTAAAACGATACATTCCCACGAGGAGTGTGTCAACATTTTTCATAGCTGACTCTTTTACATGTCTATTACTCGTTATCAGATACTCATTTTTCGTCGTGACGAGGCAACTTATTCATTCCCCTTGGGAGCCATGTTCTCGGTTGAATAGGCGTATCCTGACGCGGTTTCCCGTGTTAACCCTCTGAACTTGGGAAGCATTTTAACATCTCTTTCCATCAACTAAAAATAAATAGCAGTAATTAAAAAGCGAACAAGAAAAGGTTAGAATAATTCTCTTTATCTTTGCTATAATTAGGAAATAGTATTAATCATTTATATATAGGTGTATTAATCCTTTAATTCCTAATGTTGCACTGTCAAAAGAATTTTGTAAATTTATTTACATGTTATCCATCTTTAATCTCATAATTTGTATTTGTAAAAAAATTTTTGTTTATACGAAATGTTACAGTTATTATATTGAAATAAGGAAAACGCGAGTGAAATAAATATTTCACTATATTTTATCAATATTCTGTCATTCTTCGGAGTAAATATTAAAAGAAGGCGAAAATTTTGAATTATTTTATCTTCCCTCGTTCCCAGAAACGTGTTTGCCTCGGAGATTCTTCCTCCGCCAACGATCTGTGAAAACCAACTCGAGGGAAGTTCCATGTAGAACGAACAAATTCCCGACGATGTTTGATAACCTCAGCCATTTCCATGCGTTTCAAATCGAGCGTTTCACAGGTTTACATAAGGGCCAGTCGTAAACCGATTCGATTCTTGCTACGTAACCGGTTCACGAGCCCCGCCTGTAAGAGTAACTAACTAATCCGAGAGCAACGAGCGTTGTATACTGCAAACGATCCCCGTTATTGCAAATTTTAATGGGTACGCTGCACGCGATTCTTCGAGATCACGATAATCTCGTGGGACGGCTTAACCAGGATACTCCGTTGAAATTTGAATTTAATTCCTTGGATGTCCGAGCGTCACGCCTGGCGATCCCCACTTTCGCGAATGCTCACTCGATAAGAAGATAATCTATTTTTTCGATGCAATCACGTAGGATTTATATCGAAATGTTCGTGTTCGTGTTCGTGTTCGAAATGTTCATTCGATGCATATGTTGGAAATGAAGCGTTCGTATTACGAAGGATTCTCGTCAATTTTCGTCTTTTTGGTAATTATGCAGTTTAGTAACTTTTCCCAATTTTCCCCAGTTTTTTATCCTAATAAGAATCGAGAAATTTAAGAGAGATCGCTTCTGTTAGAAATACTCTGATTAACATATTTGTTTTGAATAAAAAATTGTATCAAAGAATTTTGATAGAAATCATCCATGTGATACATACTTATACGCTTTTGGAAATTATCTCTTGTATGAATTTAAAATTTTGTATAAATTTCAACGTTTGTATAATTATAAACAAACGCGAAATTCAATTACCGAAAGCCGATTTTTTCCATTTTTTTTTTTTTTAACATTTAGGGTTTTATTGTTTGTAAGTGTTTTATGGAATTGTGGTTTCATGGATTTAAATACTTTTTATCGAGGCTTCGTTATCCACAGTTAGCGTTTTATCGAGAATGTAATATTCGAATTTTAAAAAACGGACATCAATTTCCCATGGAATGCACAATAGCGAAACCTTGTTTATGGAATATATGGTACAAAAGTACGCAACGTATCCGATTGAAAATCTTATCTATTGTATTCTGTATAATGGATTAAGATATGCATATTGTTATGAATTTGATTAAAATCGAAGAAAATATCACTAAACCTGACTGAAATCCAGGAAAATAAGTAATAGTTGTAATTTTTTCATTTTGCACTGTATTTCCGTGTTCCATTGATTATCAATTCATGGTAAGTAAAAAGCGGATTAACAGTTTTTATTTTTCAGGCTATTGAATTGCCTGAAATATTATACACGTGCCTGAAACTGTACTCTCTTTTATATTTGGATGTCCATGCTTCGACTACATTGACGTATATCAATTAAAATTTGCAAAAAGATATAAATACAAGTTACCAGCATTGATAATATTATCTTGCATAATATTAACAAGTTTGGCAATGAAACAAAAGAAATTGTACTATTTAACGAAAAGTTATCTATTAATAATAATATACTTATTACACGTATGTAATTGTATAAAAGTATTTGTAATGTTTTTATTAAGCTTGTACGGTATGTTGTTTGTTCTAATCTACCAGAAGAAGACCATTTTATTTGACGAGTCACGTGTCAGAACGGCTACCAGAGATAACCGTGCGTAGAGTCAATACGCAAATAAACCCTTCGATATTCCACAACAACGCAAAAACGTCAATCACACGTCCAGAGGAAAAACTCGTTCCAATTTTCAAGCGAAATCGACAGAAAAAAAGAGTTAAAAGGCAGTTCGAACGCATAGGCGTAAGCAGTTTCTAACTCATTCGTTTACAAATATAAGCGATTCGAAAACACATTTATTGAACAGTATTTTACGTCATAATTTCCATTTAATAAACCTTTCAATTCATATGTTTCCTGAACTCCCGTTAATTATACAGGCTTGAACTTGCCTATAATTTTATAACGAGTTTCTAGTAAAAGTAATATTTTAATATATTTCGTAATTTTACGCGTGTAACCATTCAATTACCGTAGAAAAGCAATGATTAATATTCTTAATACCACTTTGAATCCACGTTTTTTCTTAATTTCCACAAAATCTACCGCACTTAATAATCGACCTATTCAATATTAAATTTTTAGGAATTTCAGATTTGAATCTAAAAGTAACACATGGCAAAAATCAACAACTCAAGCGCATGTTATCAAATATTGTCTAATAAAGAATTCAAAAATATCCCTACTTTTTTTCCGTTCTCTACTTTTCAGTTATTCTTATTAATAATCAATCATGGAAAATCCACCCTTTTGTTCATCAGTTAACTGGAAATGATCGAGTTGCTCCAGCAATAAACACCACGATGTTAAATCATTCTGTTGACCCTAATAGTATCATGTTCAGGCGTTCATTGTTTAATTAAGCGTAATGCTAGGTGGACGTTCGGATCTACGACGTAATCCTCGGCAAAAGACGGCGGAATGTCGACGGAAGGCATGCATGAAAGCCGATTTACCTGTGGTCGTATAAGCGAGCTCAAGTTGTCCTGAAACGATACACATTCATAAGGGAGATCGGCCAGGAACGCGGTTCATAGTACAATCCTTGCTGTTTCTACTTTCATGGATTATTTTTAGGGATCAAGTACGTTTCATGGTTTCCTCGTATACTCAGCCGTATTTGCACGTTTAATGGATACATCAAAGAAGTGCAGAAAGAATGTGTTTTCGACTTTACAGTTTCTCGTTAATTACGACGAAACGTTGCCAATTAGAATTTTGTGGTTAGGAATGTTGCCGATCCAATTTGCTCGGTTTCCTGTTAAGTTTGTTGGGTAATTACGCATGATTGCGTTTGACAGAAATGTACAGATCACGCTACGAAATATACATGGGAAATTGAAATATTATCAAGTTATTGAAAAAGTTTTTTTATTAATTGTTAGAGAGATGTGTTTCGATAGACCTTTGTAAATACTCGAAGATTAATCTGCCCTTCTTAGTTAAAATATTTTATCTGCAATCCCGAAACTAAAGTTTTATCATTTGGTTTATTCCAAAATGTGTTTCAAAACATAAACTTGCAAAAGTTTCCATAGCAACGCTATACCACCACACTAGAATTTTGTCCAAGTACAACGAATAAGATTCAACTATTCCAAGGTAATATCGTGAGTTTTAATAGCAAATATAAACGCAGATTCCAAAGGCGAGTATGGAAACCATGATATTTCCTAAGTTTCCAGTTAACTTGTTCAACAACACGAATATTAACGTCACTCGCAAGAAATAAAAGAAAAATTTGTTATATCACCAAACGAAACAGACCGAATTTTTCGTCCTATGTTTTTATTGAAAAAGAAAGGAAGAAGAAGAAAACAATGTTGCCAACGGTCACTCGATATCATACAAAGCTCGTCGACTTGTCCCCGATATTTTCGCTGAAAATTCGGAACGAAACGTCGTACTATGTCATAACTGTGTATCGGGAACCTTGCATCGAATGACAGACAGCGTAATAACTCGGCCGAAAAGAAGGTTGTAGGAAACTGTGAGACGCCCTCCAAGCAAAAAATGAATTTTCTGACGTTTAATATTTGCGTTGAAACGACAGTTCTTGACCGAAGATTCGACCGTCCTGGTATACTTTGATGCAGCGTCACAGTTATGAAGGCAGATTCTTTGTTTCACGGATCAACGATTTAAATATTTCATCAATTGTAACTTCCTCTTTTCGTGTCTTAATAGAAAATGTCACGTATCAGATATTACTTTTGTTCGCCAAAAATCATCTCTACTCTGTTGCGAATTCTCGACTAAAGAGCAACCGGTCAGGTTAAACTGGTCGGTCGATATCGCGTACCTCGAATGACTTAACGCTCAAGGTGGAGGAGGTTTAATAGATCGAGTGTTAGAGTAATCTAGTACTCTATTTGCACTTGTTGTATAAAGGTAACGTTTGATGTTCTGAACACGGCGTTAAGATCTCGTTGAGAGTGAAGTATTTCATCCGCACGGTACGATGTCTGATGATGAACTGTCCTCCCACGTTGCTAATTCTCCCTACCAGCCGTTGAGTTTTGTCCGTTTATCATGCCTTTCCGGCTGGACTTTTTCCAGGGTTTTTTACCTGACCTCGAAGTCATTAGGTTTGCGGCTCGGGGAGGACATGTAATTCAGAATTTCCTAAAAAAGGGAATGGGCCTGTCCGTGCCATAAACGGATGACCACTCAAAATTCCGAACATACTCTAACAATCACGATTACACCTTCGTGGCCGGTGTACTTTCCTGGTGGCATTACCAAGTGATCGAAGCAACTTTGAGTTAATAAATATTTATCGTGTCTCGACTTTGAAAACAAATTTTAAATGCCGCCATTGTGGCGACATACGACTATAGAAGATTAATTCTTCTTACTTAACGAAGACGCCCTGCAACGTTCGCAAAGCACCAAACTATTAAACAAACATCAGCAACACCGGTTTTATCAGGATGAAACGCGAAACTATTATTGACAGAAGCAAGTCACGTAATAGGACTGAGCACACGTTTCTGTTGAATTACCAGTTCTCAATGAAACGTTTCCTCGTTACAAAGAGAAGTGAGAGGGATAGGGTCCGGGGATAAATAGGGAGGCGGAGAAGCGGTCTAATTTTAAGCGTCGAAGTACGCGCCGCGCCATGTAAACGAATGAGAACGAGGTCCGCATTTCCTAGTGGCGAACGCTTGGATTTGAGCCTAATGGCCCGTTGACCTTTCAGCACCTGTTGATCGCCGTTTATCAACGATTTGCATGCGCAGATTTGCACGGATCACCTGACTTCGCTCGGCAAAATGAAAAGCTTATCCTCGAGCAGCGCGTTGATCGACGTAGACAATCTCTCTGGAAGCGTGATGCGTCGCGATGTCCCATGATTCGTAGCGAAGTTCAAATTTATTGATTTTCGATTCGCTACCGGTGCCTCGCTCTGTCTCGCTCTTCAACCCTTTTCCTCGTCTCTCTATCTTTCTGAATCCCTCGCTACTCGAGTTTCCTCTCGTTATTAGGAAATTGAGATGCTCGATAACTAACAGTTGCCAGAATTCTCATCGATTTTTGATAACGATGAAACGTCCTGTAAAACTGAAGATTTTCAATGGAAAACCTCGACGATAGCCTTGAAAAGCATGCAACAAGCCAGAGATGTTAGTTGATGACTAGTAGCCGTCATTGAATCGCGACTGAAGAGGTATAAGTGGAATTGGAGAGAAGTTGAGAAGGATTAATGGCTTCATGCTTGATACAGAGAGATTAATGTCTTACCTTTGATCGGGATTCCAAGTTGACTTATAGCATGTTTCCTTTTCATAGTAAGAATCATTGATTCGTAGAAATTCTTTTCACTTCTTTAACAGAGGCTGTGATCTTGTGTGATGTTTTAAGAAGGCTTCCGTTTCCTTGCTCTTATCTTGTGTCTTCAAGTTCGAAACCCGACGAAGTTGTTACGTTGTTTGAATTCCGCTGCAAGTTCTTCCGGCCGATATTGATTATCGTGAACGTCGGAATATTAAGGATGTCTGCTTGAATACTTTAAGCATGTAATTAGAATGATACGGCTAGATCGAAAGAGAGAAGGAATTGTGTAGACAATGCGGAAACAGTCTAGTTGTTTAATGAAATTAAAACTAAAAGCTATTTTATGTAACAACATCGATTATTTATGTTCTTTCGCGTTTTGTAAAATGTTATATTCAAGAATTATATTAATACTTATTATTATTATACATATTATATTGTATTGATATTTTGTCATATTTATGGATTAACTTTCGTATGACTTCATCTTATTATTATAACAGGAGATATTTTACAACTAAACTTTTTACGAATGGTTTCGTTCAATGTACACCGCCTTATATTTTTACAATGAGCAGAGCAATAAACTGCAACTGTTGGTGCTACAAAACGCAGAGTGGCTAAAAGTTGAAGTATTCCCTGTGATGATAGCAAGCCGGTATCGTGTTACAAATTGACTGTAAAATGCAGAACACACTTGCCATGCCAAGGGTGAAATCCAGTGACAAGGAGCACTGAAATACGAACGCTCTCTCCGTCACCCTGGTGCAACCTCGCTACGATCTCTTCGTAACTGTCGTAATTCGTTTTATCGATACCAACTGGGAAGATTGCTCGGGCGAAGAACAGGATTTCTCGAACCATCGTTATCCCACGAACGAATTATCTCTCGTAAAACACAAGAATCGATGCACTGCAAACATTATCGGCAATATTTCGCGAGCTTTACGACGGTTGTTTTGTCACAACCTTTCTTTGCACCTTTGTCATTCTAGTGAATCTCTCCCTTAACGCGATTTCTTGTAAAGAAATTTCTTTCTTCTAAGAATTTCGAATTTTTTTTTTTTTTTTTTTGCTATCTTTAATATTTTTCTATATTTTTGATTTTCTTTTGTAATATGTTTCAGTCAAATTAAAAAACGAAATCTATTTCTTGTATGAAGGAATATCAGAAGAATTCTGCATAGAAAATTTCTTGGTATCTGGAATTTTTGGACTCATTGTAAACTTTTTCACTATTTTTAATCTTTCTCTTTATCTCCAATTGTTTCGTTCTATCGTGCTATTTTCCAATATCGAATATCGAATAAAAAAGACAAAATCACTTTTTTACATAAAAGAATAAAAACAATTCTATACAAAAAATGTTTTTACTCCAAGAATATCAATGTTTTCTAACCGTTTTCATTGTATTTTTAACTTTCCTGCTTATTTTTATACTTTTTAGCCTGTTTTACCATATCCAGTATCAAACACACGTTATCATTAACTGGAAAACGAGAAATCTATTTTCTGCGTGAAAGAGTAAAAAGGTATAGAAAAATCAATCCAATCCGTTTTCATCTCTTTAACTGAAACCGGTTTGTACATATTTCGGTCTCTTAAAGTAGTAGTCTGCCTTCGATCTTTTCGATGCGCTTAACCTTGAGAGTGAAATATCGTTTGCATTCTCAGCGCCTTTTACCTGGCCACAAATTCCCCTTTGAGCCGAGTTGAGAAGTAACGACAGGATTAAATATTTATCCTATCGAGCGGTTCGGCAAGTCGGTGATATCATGTCGCATGAGGATGGTAAACCAGGGTATAACGTCACCGTAGACTGGCCACGAAAAAACGGAAAGCTCGAGAAACGACATGCCAGCATATAGGAAAATACAATGTAACTTAACTATGCTTTTCATCGCTGTGCATCTTGTCATATTATGATAATCTCATTCGAAAGCGTCAAGTTGCCTGCTAGGCTCCAGTGACGCGTAAATGATTGAATGATGTCTCAAATAACATTATTTGTATCCTGGTTATACAATATCATGCAACAAATCTTATAATTAGAAATAAACAAAATGTTAAAAGATGTTAAAAAATGTTATAAAATACATGTTTCTTTTTTAATCTCATTGAAATATATAATTGTTATTGAAAGTAGTAGAAAGGAAACATTTTTTTTTAGAGAGAAATAATTTTAAAATTCAATATATGTCAATCAATTTTGTATTGCCATCTCCTCTATTTTTATTTGATTTTAATATTAATATGTATGTGTATGTACATATATGCTTGACTCTTTGTTTAATATTTCAAAAGTATTGATTTTTTATTGTTACGAAATTCAAAATTAATAAAAACAGCTGAATTTCGATGCAGCCGGGTTTAATTTAAAATATAAATATAATGTAATCTATTTTTTTACAGCAATTAAATAGATAGGTAATTTGTAAATAAATAATCTGAAAGATTTGCAATCCGAATAATCAGTTAAATCGTTTTCGCTAATTAATAGAAAAAAATTATCATTGTCCCCATAACCAATTATAACAAAGGGTAATTCTTTTTGTCAACAGTTGTTCATGATCGATAACTGCGCGGACGATTGGCGGATCGCGATGACCTGGCAGAGGATCGCGCAGATTTCACTCGAGTTGTTAATCTGTGCGATCCATCCGATCCCAAGGGAAGATTATTTCCTGTGGACGACCAAGCTGGCAAACAAGGGCGGTAACATCGGTTCGACATGGGTGCCATACGACGTCATCCTATCGTTGCCGATGTTCTTCAGACTCTACCTCATCTGTCGCGTTATGCTGCTGCACTCGAAGCTGTTCACGGACGCCTCGTCGCGCAGCATAGGGGCCTTGAATCGTATTAACTTCAACACCAGATTCGTCCTGAAGACCCTGATGACCATCTGCCCGGGAACCGTGTTGCTAGTCTTCATGGTCTCCTTATGGATCATCGCCTCGTGGACGTTACGCCAGTGCGAGAGGTAAAGCAATTAGAATTTATTTTTATTTTTAATTAGTGTTTAATTTCGCATCAAGTATACGTAATGTTATTGGCCAGACTTTAGGAAAATATACGTATTACATGCGAAACATCAATATTATAGCAATCAAGAAAAACAAACTATTCGACAATTAGAATTCTTTTCTTTTGAAGTTAGTAACTCTCAGATACAGATATTTGTAAGTTCTCATTGTCCTGGTTGTAAACTACACAGACCTTTATTTTTTTTTTAAACCAATATCGCTTTAATTCCATACAATATTTTCCACAATGCTACGTGATTTTACTCCTTCGATCGTTCCTCCAATACTAACCGATAACAAGAACATATAAATCGACTAATGTAATGATAGAAGATCACAGAAGAAAACCAAATCAAATTTGTCGTCCTTTAATTTATACCTTGCTACCAGAAAGATATCCCCTTTTATATCTTTACCATTGTCTTGAATATATACAGGGTGGTTGGTAACTGGTGGTACAAGCGGAAAGGGGGTGATTCTACGCGAAAAAAGAAGTCGAAAATATAGAATAAAAATTTTTCGTTTGAGGCTTTGTTTTCGAGAAAATCGACTTTAAATTTTCGCTCGGTACGCGTGCACTTTATCACGTCTCGTTATAACGGATCTCACTGTAGATCGTTGTCTCGATGGATATTATCGTAGTTTAAGTTTGTTTTTGCCGTAACGGAAAATTAGGAATACATAATGAAATAATATGAAGTAATCATAAAGTTTATTATTACAAAAATTGCTGAAAACGTTGCCCATTCTGCCGAACACATACTTCTGCTCTTCTAATTAAATTTCTATGAACACTTTCTAACGTATTCGATTGTTTTAAAGTATGAAAGGCTAAATAATCTTTTCTTTCAATTGCTCGCAACTTGCGATTTCTTCAGAATAGACAATCACCCCCTTTCCGCTTGTACCACCAGTTACCAACCACCCTGTATATATAATATATATTTCAGAATGTTTTGAAACTTAGATTTGAAACTTCGAAATATTTTATAAAACATGTATAATTTACGTATAATAAAAGTATTCAAATACAACTTTCGTGAGCCAGTGTGCATAAATATATAAATTAAAAAATAGATCCATTGCACATTTCATAATCCATGCACAATCTACGAACATTGTGAGACCATAAATAACGCATACAGGACAAACACGTAGATCTTCGCGATTAACGTTCGAACGTCAAAGAGACTGGAACGTAGGGATCGGTAGTTAAAACGACAATGAAGGATTTACTACAGGGCTCGAAATTGCCGGGCCGCGTATAATTAAATTCTCCTGTAAATAGCGGAGCCGATTTAGGGAATCGTAAAGAGCATCGAAACGATCAATCTTGCGGGCCAATATAAGACTTCGCCAGTCTCTCGCGCGACTAAGCGCCATACCTTTAGATTTTTTCTCTTTTTCCCTCCCCGTCGTTGCTCTCGATAAAACCTTCGTTCGACTTTTTCCTCTTTCCTTCCCGATGAATAGATCTCTTCCAGTCTTCTGCCCTTAAATAAGACATCCACCGACTACTATCGTTCTCTCTCTCTTCCTTATCTCGATGCGTCTGTGCCGGAGGAAGAGGAGACGAGTTAAATTTTCGTCCATGTATGTATTGTCGAAGCTATTCTCTCTTTCTATTTCTATTTCATTCACGATCCTCTTGCTGAGGTCGATGTCTGCCTTCGAAGAAAAGAGCTTCCCGATTCTTCAAGTCGGATGCCAATGAAATTTTCTGAGAATTTATAACGCTGCTTCGACAAAGACACGTTCCGGAAAGATTGCAGCAGAAGATTCATAGAAGGTGATAAGATTTATATATAAAATCTGTCTGTTTGGTGTAGTGCTTATTAACACGTTCAATGTGGATCTGTTTGGGAAACACTTCGATACATGGTGAGCACTTACTTAATTACGAAAAATGTAATTGATCGGTTTGGCTTCTGAGAGATTCATATTTAATAAGAAATCACAAAATCTATCAATATAATATATCAATATATCTATTCGTAAAGCTGTCGTTCATGTAAAGAGAGAATACATTTTTTTGTGCTTAGAACTTGCAAAAGGCCATTTTCTTCTATTGCTGTCTTTTTCGTGTTACTTTTTCCTTCATTACCCTTCATCTCGTTTTCCCAAAGTCCGAGTTTCTTCCGAAATTAGAATTTTACACACGCGATGCAAGGTAGAAACGAACCTTTTCCTCGAGATCCACCGACTCGTTTGTAAAAGGAACTCTAATGGAAACTCCCTGTATCTTTTTATTTCCATGAGTGGAAAGCAAAAATAAAGTCGCGTTACAATTTTTACTTACATTTTATCATGATCGTTGTCGACGCAAAATTCAATGTAATAAGATATCACGACGAAATAGCTACACGATGCATTAGATAGACATTAAATTGTAATATTCTCTTTCTTAAGTAATATGATGATTTATTAAGCAACGTTATAGAAAATAATTCATGTTTAAAGATAACCTTTGCAGATATCTAAGAATTTACAACTTTTCAAGTATATTACTTTCTTAATAGACTGTCAATATTCTTTACCACTGATGTTTCAGTTGCCAATATTGATGGCAGATTTTCGTTTTAGAGCAGTAGGCATTATCATCTTCTTTCGGCAGGTAATCTGCTAGATCGTGTGCTTCCTTTCCCATTTTATGGTCTCAGCCTGTCTTATCTAGTACCTTTAACGCTTTTCGATGCTTTTAACGATGAGAAATGTTACGGCCAATAGCTTGACACTTTTCAAGCTTTTAAGATTACCCGTATTTTTTTACCGCTGAATTACACGCCTCTGTTGTCACACTTTTATGATTGATCTTTATGTCCAACAATGATATTTTCTTGCAGATTATTATAAAACATGGTAATAAGATTCGACATATTAACGAATGAGATTTGATGTTCTGTTTAATCCAATTTTATCATTCGTTCGGTTTAATGGATTTCATATAATCATTTTTCATTAACCTAATATTTTATTCTAATATTCAAAATAAATTGGAAAATGAACATTTCATTACTTTACTTAGAGTTTATTTCAATAATTTCAAACTGAATGACAATTTATTTTAACTATACACCAGAAACATTTTGATCCTTATGTCTACCTTCCTCTGTCAAATAGGTAGATCATGCAGTCGTAATAGTGCAAGAAGTCTTACGAAAACAACCACTCAATTACGTTTTCTTCCTCCATCTGTCTTCCATTGAGGCATACAACGTACCACGCTCGATTTCGAAAATCCCACATCTCGTTCCGCCATCTTCGTTCCATCGTTTCAATTATTTCGAGAACGAACCGTACTTTTGGCGAAAACACCTCACCGCGTAACCCAATTACGTGCTTTAATACCGACAGCTAATTAAAAAAAGTGCTTCAATTGATGAAGCGAGACGGGTGGAATCACTCTTAATGGCGTTTAAACATGTTACGGCGAATAAATTGGAAACGTCGCAGATAAGCGAATGTTGGCATTAGTATAATTTGAAAAATTCTTGAAAACAAAATTAATAATTTGACGAATTAGATGGAGAAGAGTTGCAAAGCTGTAATATATTTGGATGCATATTTCAAAACAACAATGCTAATATAAAAAGTATGATATGACTTTTAAGAAAGACACGTTACGTTCATATCGTTTTTATCTCTTGACATTTATATCTACTGTATCTTTTGTTTAATAACAACAAAAAAATTTGCCTTTTTCTCTTTTTCTTTACATACACGAGTATAAAAAGTATTTTTACACAGAATATTCAATCCAATTTCCAATAAACAAAATGTCTAAAAAATATAAATCGCTGAAAATATAAGAATAAAGTGGAAGAATGGAAACTAAAACGCGATTGGAAACTAAAACAAACCGTGGGATTGTAGGTCTAGCGACATCAGAACCAAAGTACCAAATATCGAGTCGATGAATCTGCTTCGATCTCTCGAGTACAGGGATCGTTCTCCGGACAAGCAGCAAAAGAGATCTCGCCCTAAAAGGAATCTGCTGTAACACTAACTGTCCCATTAGAAGAGTTCGGTTTAACGACCAGGATTAGTCGAGGCGCGTGTTATTCTCATGTCCCACCCCGGTTAACGATTTCCGATAATGAATTTCATGGATTCGACTGGTCGAAGAAAAGACCTCGTTTGCTCGTGTACGCATTTTAACAAACGAGATTGAAAGCAGCGGTGTTATTATCATAACAGGCGCCGTTAATCTTTCGGAACTTTTTGTTCTCGAGCAGCAATTTAACTCGAGTAAATGCATTTGTAATTCGTTTTTTAATTCAGCCTCTTGTCATGCAAATCACGAGCGTATGCATCGCCTGGATGCGGTTTAACGGTTTCGAAAATCGAGCCTAAGCAATTAACTGGTTAGAAGGGTCGCGGAATAATGGTGGTATTGTAAAGATGTGCTCGTTAATTTTTCGCGTAGTTTTGAGAAGTATGAGGAAGAACGTCATGAAAAGAAAGTAAGAGTAGATAGGGATACATAGCATTGGGAAAGTTCTTACCGATATACGTTCACATCACACAGGCTCATGAAAGTATAGTGGAAATATAATATATAGGGGAAGAAAGGTAAAGAAAAGTACGAACTTTTCTTTGAACAGCTTTAAAGAATAATTTTAGTGTCAGACTTGTTTGAACGTTGTCAGTATTGTCTTTACGTCACATATAGTTTCTGCGTTGAACTATGGTCTCTCGACTATAGATATTTACACAACTTCATATTTTTATGAAAATTTTATAAAAAGATACTTACTTGTTTATTTCGGTACATGTAAATTTTCTATAAATGTGTAACATCCGCTGTCTAACAATAATTACTTGTTGTACCTAATGAATCTTTATAATGAATTATTACATATAAAGAAACAATATTTTTTATGCAATATAATTAAAATATAGAAAGAAAATGTACAATAAAAATATACAATAAAATGTAACACATCATGCGACTAGGAGAACGATAGTAGCGTAAGTGAAAGTAGAGTAAGATCATGCGTGGTCAGACTTGTTTTACTGACTCTCAAGACTTTAATAACGTTTAATAACGTAACTTCCATAACGTTTCCTCTTCCTATACTATATTCTTAGCTATCTCAGATTAGCTAAAACTTCAAATATCTTTAAACAATTTTATACAATACTTGTAAGATGCCAACTTATTAATATATTCTTTGTTATTAAATTTGCACTGGAAAACTATTATTCCATCGGAAGTGTCTTTGTATTAAGCAATTTGTATTAAGCAGAAATTTCATTGTTAAATAACTACACTGACGCGTCAATGGCAATAAACGTGTTAAGGAAAAGAAAAATTCCAACCTATACGATATAATTTTAAACGATTTTTTGGCATTGAAATCAGAACCAGTAGTGTGCAGTTATCTCTTAACGAAATCTCGCCGTAATTGCCAATGAAGTAAAGTATTTAATGAAACATTTAATCGTCGAGTGATACGATTATTTATCGGAGCCTAATTTAAACGTCGACTAATATTTTATCATGTTTTTCGTTTTACGGCGGCAGGTTTCACGACGAGGAGCACGCGAATCTCCTTAATGCTATGTGGCTCATTGCTATCACGTTTCTGAGCGTCGGTTTCGGTGACATCGTGCCCAACACGTACTGCGGTCGAGGTATAGCCGTTTCTACTGGAATAATGGTAAGGCCAAGATCCAAAGTTTAATATAGAAATTCTCGCGAGATTTGCATGCACCTACCGCATTTCTCTAGGGATAGCATGTTAACTAAAATCTTTCATAGATTTTGATAGTAAATATTAGACTGAAACATAGTTGTATTACAATATGAAAATTCTCGCAATATTTACACATCTATCGCATTACTTTGAGGACAGCACATTGAAAGAGAAATGCTATTGATCGTGTCATAATATTCTATTATATTGTACTATACGTAGAAATGATACCTATAAAGAATAAAATCAATGCAGTTCGTTTTATCCGTAATACTTTAATTAAAACACTTGTCTTGTCAAAAATAAGCAAGTGTCTGAATATTTGTCGCATTTTTAAATGCATCAAAAACATTTATTACGTATATTTAATATTAAAATTACTAAGACAATCAAAATGAGCGACTCGTTATGTTTCATAGGAATTTTATAAATTTACGATAGTATATTTGCTCGCTTCTCTCTTTGCATTGCACATTTTTCATTTTGATTCCTATAAATTTATGCTTTAATCGTTGGCAGTTCGTGAAACGTAGATTCAAATCTCTTTCGTACAATTATAACAAGAAGATGCCGATGAAATCTGCACGGGTTCTCGTCAAAAATATTTGATAAAAATTTCAACATGTTTCGACAGTACAAAGGGAAAGCAAGTGCTATCGATCGCAGCATCGCGCCAAGTGCAGTTACGATGCATTCGAAGCGACACTTTGTGACGATAAACGCGACAGCGTGTTCCAATCTCTCCATTGGGAATGCGCCTGGTTCCTTATTGTTACTGCTCACTGTGACTGATGCTAATTCACGGATTTGGGATCACTCGTAGCTGCGAATCGTTAACCAATTTAATAGTCATGGCCAATTCTCCCTTTTCACTTAACAAACATGTTCGAATTATGGATGGTCCAGTAATATTCACGTTTATCGCCTTCATCCTCATTTGATTGTATATCGGATGATCCTCTTAAACTAATCGAGCTCAAAGATGACTTTATGATTTAGATAAATTTATAGGAAGCGGTTACTCTTCATTGTTAGAATAATAAATACCTTAATTTCACTTTGTATTTTAACATTTTACTTTTTAGTATACTATATAATTCTTTTTTTATGTATCGCTAAATTGTTACAATGTACTCATAACAGGTGTTAATTCCTAGTATTTAGAACGAAGTAAAAATCTATGATTTATTAAAATTTTTTCTCACGAGTAAGTGAAATTTTAATCACAAATGAACAAACTTCTATTTTCGAACGAGGACATCCTTTTTGTACAGTGGCGAGCGTATAAATGGGGAAGTGCTTACTCGTAAATTCAACCAATTATATTACACCAAATTTTATTTCCATTTTTTTTCCTTTTTTTATAATATAGGATTCAAAAATACAGCATGTCGAAGCACTTTGAATACAAAAGAACTTTCAAATCTTTATTTCGAGTAATAATTATTAGACTGCGGATGTTTATACATTTAAGGGAAATATTCAAAGTTTGATAGTCATTATAATGTTTAATGGCTGAAACAAATCTCTATTTAGATCCCATTTCCTTATGATATAAGTCTCCACAAACATTTGTAACTCGAATAACAGCGAACTAAATTTAAAAAGTTTAATTTAATATAAAAATTGTCCCTACTTACGACATATTTGAAACATTAGTTCTTCAAAGAATGTTGTTTACGATCTTCGGTAAAGGTTTCCGCTTAAATAAAAAATTCATAACACGACACTCGAGAAGAATCAGCTACTAAATTTTAAAAGAATTATCATCCACATTGTGATATGGCTAATTCGTGGTCCGAATTCTAGCAGCGAATTAGATTCATACCATGTTCGCGTCCCTCTTGTGTCCAGAAAAACAGATTACACGTATAATGGAATCAAATAAGGGGTATTGCTACCGCAAAGTGAATATAATTCCACCGACACAGAATGGAGAAGATTACACCTCTAATCGGGACAAAATACCATGTGTTCGTGGTCAGAATTCCTTATTAGTCACGTGGTAACTTCATCAACGAGGAGACAAGAACTTTTATCAACAGACAGAAGTTTGAAAACTTTCGAATAAACGAATAAATCTGAAAATATAGAATGAAATCTTTTTCGTGTGATGTTGTACGATTTCAAGAAAATCGAGTTTCAAAATTTATCGAATAGATACATGTTTTGGAACTTGGTTAATTCCGAAGTGGACAGATATGAATAATTAACATGTATGTGAAAGTAAAGTGAAAATATAGAACAAAATTAAATTTGGAAATTTACGAAATATACGTGCACCAGTTCTTCACTAAACATGTTTAAATTCTTTTTTTTTCCTTTAACAGGGCTTTAAATGGAAAAGTTTCATTTTTTACTTTTTACGTACTTTCGCATACAGTATCGAACAAATTTTCAATGTCGACTTTCTCGAAAACAAAGCTTCATATGAGAACATTTGATTCTGTATTTTCGACTTAGCTTTTCACGTAAAATCCCCTTGTCAATTGTGCCATGGTTTTGCCCAGAACCCTCTGTACAGGGTAACTTCAAACGTGAAACACGCGACAACCGATGAACCATGAAATTTTATCCACTTACAGAAAAGTAGAGTTTCTATCCTGAGAAAGTTCCTTTGGCCGAAGAATCAATCAGTTTGGAAAGTTTTTATTCGATAAAAATCCATCGACGGCTACATCGTATTGCTGTTAGTTAGCAAACAGTCGTAAACGGGCAATAATCGAGGAAAAGACTATGAAATTCGTTTTACTTTGAGTCCTTTACTCTCTCGATAAAATTTCGCAGAGAAAACAACGTCAAGACGAAGTAATTTCCTGAGAGAAGTCTTTTACGTAGAAAACATGGCGGCCTCGCAAAATTGCCCCTGTACAAGGAACGAAAGGACGAAATTATATTTTTCGATGTTACGGAAAAAGAAAAATTACGAATACTTTCATCGAAAATACACGAATTGTGATATTACGTTAGCGCATTAACGATGGAGCAGACCAATTCAAATGAAATTAATCGAAACAGATACATGACAGTGTATAACGTAAATATAAAATACAAGTAGTTCAAATATTGATACGCATCTGAATATTTTTAAATAAATAGTGTAGAAATATATTAGTCAAATCTTCTGTAATTTCCTGTAATCAAAGTTTTGTTTACTCACATACAAGCTGCATAATCTATGCAGTTTATGGAAAATTAAAAGCTGTAGAAACGTAAAACATAATACTCACTATAATTGTTAATTGTTAATATACCTAATCATTTAATATTTACACGCGTGTGGTAAAAATGCTTCAGCGCTAAAGTATTAAAAAATATAATCTTTTGTAGCATTAATAAGACAAACGTTGCATACATACAGTGCGCTGTGTATTTACAGACAATTTCTTCCAATGATGATGACTGAGAAGTTTTTGTTCAATTGACTCATATCTGGCTGAATTGCTAGTTTCGTAATTAAACATAGCGTGAATAGTTTCACAGGTACGTTTGACGGTGTTTTTAGGGCGCCGGATGTACGGCCTTGCTGGTGGCGGTTGTTTCCCGAAAGCTGGAGCTCACCAGGGCGGAGAAGCACGTTCATAACTTTATGATGGATACGCAATTAACGAAAAGGGTAAGACGCACCTGTTCGTACATCTCGCGGAGATTGTTCTTGTCTGTAACTATATATATATATATGTCTCGCTAATTTTTGTGACATTAAACAACATGTTTCATGCACATTTTCGAAATCCACAGTATTTGTATCGTTTGTGAGGAATGCTTAGTGAAATTCGTTTTATTTGAATTTTACTAAACGATACGAGTGAAGAGATCGCTTTGCAAAATAATCGACTATTTTAATACTTTGTATCTATTTTATGTTTTTTTGTTGGCGAATTGTAATGTAAAATAATCTATAAAAGTTTTAATAAAAGAATGGCAAATATAGATGAAGGCTTCGCATAAAAAACTTTGAGATTCATTTAACCTTTGGTTTACGACGACATTTTCATTTCCTGCAAATTCGATTCGTTGAAAATTCCCCCGATTATGTTCATATTTAACGCTTGTACATCGAACTCTACGAACTTTACGAACTCGTTTTTAGTGTTTTCAAATGTCGTTGTTTATTAATCCGTGTATATTTCACAACGATATCCTCCACATAAATACGTATCTTATGATCACCTATTTATCTCGTTTTTAGAAAAAATAATACTTTTAACGAAAAATGCACTTTTCCACCAATTCCTTCAATCGTAAACATTTCTCAAAAATACACGTCAGGTAGATACCCTTCTTTAAACATTCAATTTTTACTTTACGATCCAAAAACCACTAAACTCGAGCAAGCTCGCATATCAGAGTTTCGATATCTCCATGATATGTATACCGATGTTGACGTACGAGAATCTTTCGCAACAAGAGAAGCGCCGCTCGTGTTTCCAGGCCGGATGCGAACCAATCAGACCATCTAATGTGTCATTGTCATTTCTACCCGTTCTTGATGGTTCGAGTGTCGCTATCGATCGTCCAGCCTGGAACAAGAGAATCGCATCTTAAAAGGCAAGAACTGCATCGACCTTCTGTCATCCACCGAAGGGGAAGACATGAAAAATGAGGGAAAGAAAAATGGCAAGCTAGAAACCAGACCTCTCTCGATAGTAACCTGAAAAATCGATTCATTTCTCTCCGAAGATCGAGGACGTTTCGTTCCATCTTCGCAATTTCAATCGATGAACTTTCGATATTTTCGAATCTCAAGGGAACTTCAAGGCCCTTGATAAGCCAATTAACGAATCAGAGTATATTTCAAGCAACTTATGAAGTATTCAGTCTCGTCGCAGCCGACAAGCGGCACATGAACGGCAGCCGTCTCGTTTCTGCCTCTCGATCGAAGACTTTAGTCACAACCAATGAATTAATTAATAGTTGGTGATATGTATAAACCACGGAAATATCAAGGAGCAACAGCGATAGCGGTTACATCATAAGTCAGGGAAAGTTCGTGACGTATCTTCTGAAGGCAAATCGAATGTTTAAAATATTCTGTAAGTGTCATAGCGCGGTTATAAAATTAGCGGCGGCTTAAGTTTACGGCTTTCAAATGTCGAAACATGTAAATGAAGACATTTTTGAAGAAGTAAGGATCTTGTGTTCCTTTCAAGGCTGTCCGGTGTTAATTCATTGGCAGGAACGTTTCTTCCTATATCTTTCAAAAGTATACACCTTAATCTACATACATCGGTGATGGAGATGAGATCTTGTTTCTATTGTTTTCAACATAATTTCGTCCTAAATCTATCATCCATCGAGATAAACATCATCTCGATCGCTTCTCAGCAATTATCGAATATATTTGAAATTACAGCGTTCCAACTTGGTTCATCAATACTTTCACATATTTAACTTTTATCCAATTAACCACGAACGAGGAAAGCTGCTAGAAAGAAGTATTATATCATACTTTTTAAATAGTTCTGTTTGTAATTATTACAAATGAAATTTTTACGCGGGAAATGCGATTGGTGTTACGTAGTTTGTTTGTTGAGGAATTGGAGTTTGATTTGGGTTCTGTGGATGGCATGATTCGTTTAGAGGCAGAACGAGATATAAATGCAGAATGTATAAATGATTAAAAGAAAAGAAAAAGAAGACAGAGGTTATCTTAAATCGATAAAATCGATTATTGTAGCATGTTTAGTTCCTGCTACAAACATTTGGTCTATCGGCGTGCAAAGGAAGTTATAACGTGCCCAAGAGTGTTGTTTCGAAATCTATTTACCTTCCATCCTTAATTTCACTAAAATCAAACATTAAAACTTATTTATTTAACTTTCTCATTTATTTAAAAACCAAGAAGAGTATATTTTCTTTAAATGATTCCTCCCCCATTTGTTCGAAAATTTATCGATACTGCAACTGCGATTTCGCTAAAATCAAACATCACGACGACAAAATAACGCAATAACTTCATTTATGTAAAAATCAAGAAAAGAATATTTGTTTGAAAAACGATTCCAATCGTATTTCGCTTGTTTCGTTTATTTTATTTATCTCGTATTTTATTCGACCAACATTTCGACTGTAATTCCATCAGAATCGAACATCAGGGGAATAAAAATAAACAGGCAAGGGATCCGTTAGTTAAACGCGGAATAACGAGATCCGTTCTCTTTCAGTTGAAAAACGCCGCGGCGAACGTGTTGCGCGAGACGTGGCTAATTTACAAGCACACTCGGCTGGTGAAGCGTGTCAATCCGGGACGTGTTCGAACACATCAGCGGAAATTCCTGCTGGCTATATACGCGTAAGTCGATGTACAAACACGTGACTAATTTGGCTTTGATTGGCATTGTACAATTCTGCTAGAACGAGAAGCGATTAACATTTCTCATCCACAATATCGAACGTTTCAGACTCAGGAAAGTGAAAATGGATCAGCGAAAATTAATGGACAATGCCAACACCATCACGGATATGGCCAAGGTACCAGCACGCAAGTAACATGGAATCCAATTAAATTTTCTTGGTCATCGCTATGACGATGAATCGTATCGCGTTGATCGATCAGAGCTTCTGTGTCTGCGAACAAGCTCTTCGTTTGGCGACCTATACTCTCCAACGTGATGAAAAAAATATTGTCTCCCAGTAACTCGTAACAACGCTGTCCGTTCGAGTCTGTTGTTCGTTAATCTCCATTCATGAAAGTTTTCAATTGTTCGACACACCGCGACTCTCATTGTACCACTGCTGATCCACTATGGTCGATGGCTATGATTGTGATTGCTCGAGGTCGTTGAACTGAAGAGGCAATATCTTATTTCTGAATCAAAGTTTGCGTATAATTATATTTCTAAACTATTTCACGCCTAAGACATGTTTCATGGTTTCAAGATGCTTTCGAAGCAGCAGTATGTTGGATAGAAAAACAGAATTGTCCGAGGATATTAAACATTCGCTACTTATATTGTTGGATTTATACTAATTACGATTTAAGGCCAGTAACTTAAGTTTATCGATTCTTTAAATGAAAAGGGGTGTTGTACTGGCGTGAAATTTCACCCATAATAGCACGATAACGTGGTCTTTCTTGACGATAGTTTTTAAGGATTAAATTTTAACAAATGAATCGTTCTCGTATGAGCTGTTCAGAAGCCAGATTGATTATCTCCATAAATGGAAAAATAAGGAAAAATGACACGAAATTAACAAACTTGCAAAAGATGGAATTGATCGATTTGGCTTCCGAGAAGTTCATATATGATAAATCCAAACTAACTCCATTTAACGATTTTCGAAATAGACGCAGAACACAGTGTACGAGATTGTGTCACACATGAGCACGCGTCAGGACGGAATTGAAGAACGTATGGTGAACCTGACGGATCAGTTGGTCGCCCTAGAAGAGAAACTGAGCAGTTTGCAGTCCCAGCTGGATCTGCTGCCAGAGGAGTTGACCAGATGCTTGGCTCAGCATGCCGAGCGTATAGAGCAGAGGCGAAACTTCCTTCACCCGGATACCGCAGTCGCGATGGCGTCGACTGGAGGCGGTGGTAGCGGTATCCCAACCGGAAATAGCTTATCAATGGGCGTCTCCGTGTCCGCTCATCATCCTCTGGCCAATCTGTCAAACTCGCTGCCACACTCCAGGAGCGTCCCAAGCGCGCCTAGCACCACGTCCCTTCACCCTTGGCCGGCCAACTCGATCCTACCGCCAGTTTCGAGTCGTACGCCTCACCTGGTGCCTGAAACCGGAAGGCATCATAGTCTGGCACATTCCACGGTGGCCACGACCACGACCTCGCAGTCGGCCACCAGGTTCGCCTCGCAATCTGGAATGGGAGGACTGGGCAACAGTCAGGGGTCCGACACGTCTCCACACAGCTGAGTCTCGTCTTTGCAGCCGCAGCACTCGTATTAAAATAGGACATGAACGTATGATTCGATGTCCTGAACGACGCTCGCGTATCATTGAGTCCTTTCCCTGCGGACCGATTCTCTAGTCTCGTTGTCTGTAAATCTACGTCTGTTCTGTCTGTTTGCTAAACTCTTCCGAGGATGGGAAGCTTCTCCAGGTCCATCTTCGAGTGTACTGTGAATTCGTTGACCAGTGTCCGCGAGCCTCACGAATAGTGGTGTAGGGTCGTGTTTGATTGATGAAAGTTTAACATCGGCTTGACCGTGAGGCGATATCGATCGTGTCGATATTATGTATATAAATGTTGTCTAGAATGTAATGTATTTAATTTATTAATTGGTAGGCAATTACCAAATCGGTTTGCGTATAGCGAACGTTATGTTTAAAATATTCCTTTCTTCAAATTAAGTTTCGTGATTTTAACGGCATCCTTGAGAATTCAGAAGTATATCGATGCGAAGAAATCCTGTGGGCAACCTAAATAAGTGCTCCACTCCTTTGCAAACTACCTGAAGGAATTGATTTCAGATATACTTGGACGTTTCAGTATCTGCATCCGTCGTAGTTAATTCAAACATCCATTTCTTTTAATTACGAGTCGAATCGATACACAAAGACAGTATCGAATTCGATATTTCTAACGAGCCAAATAACGAAACTTCGCGACCATCGCTGAATAAACCGACTCGCCTACTTTTATAGCCGCAGATAAAACGAAAGTCTTGCAGTAGCATCAACGACGGGTCCAATCCTCTTCCCGATTGACTGTGTTTTCTTACGTCAAATGATACAAAAAAAAAAAAGAGATACTAGAGAAGGAAACCGTGCACGTAGGCGAATATACAACACACAACATATGTGTACAACAAGAGGGAAAATCGATCGAAAGTTTCGTGGTGGAGATCCAAAGAGGCGTGCGTGGACGAAAGGGAGGGACTCACGGACGCGAGCGTCCACTTCCAATTGCTGCGAGCTGCTCCCCTGCCCAACTTGCGTGCCTGAAAACTTTTTTCTTAATGTTTAAATATATATTCGACACACACGAACTCCATCTTATCTCTGTATACCTCGTGAATAAAAAAAGAAGAAGGGAAAGAGGAGAAAGAGAAAGAAGAAAAAGGAACGTGGACAGGCACAAGGTGTGTTTAACGTTTTACGTGTAATGTGCGTGGAGAACGTCTCCCCTCGATGAGGACAAGGGTGGCTCTTAAGCTGGACGAGCGCACAGCGAACGTCACATGTTAGAAAGAAAAGTTTCAAACTCGTTTACTAGGGAAATATATATCGTTTTAAGGAAGGGAATATATACGACATTGTGTTCGTTTCGTAAATTTTTGTTTCACTTGAGATCGCGTGCAAGAAGGTGAAAAGATAGCGTACAGTATTTTACGAATATTTTAAACGATATACGCGTAAATAGGTTTCCAATTAACAGTTTCTTAGTCGTTTCGATTCGAAATAACGAAACGCCTGACATATACTACTTGTCTGACTATCTTCTCCTCTTTGCGAGCTGATCCTTACGTTTTCTGTCAGTGGACGAAGAAAATGGAAAACGTAGAATTCTTCTTCGAGCTGTGATTAACGTTACGTCGAAAGCTTATTAAGTACAATCACGTGGTGACGTATCTTGCGTGAATCATAGCTTATATACACAAATACCAAACTTCGAAATTGTATTATATCTTCCGAGAGAAACAACTTGAAAGAAATATCTAAAAAATTTATAATGAACCGATTTATTTAAAGAAGAAAAGAACAAACTAAAATTTTGTTACGATTGGCCATTTACCCCCTCCAATATTTTTACCTCTTCCTAATTTTATGTTATCGATAATGAGTAAATTATACCATCTCGTGATTGTACCTCCGTAATATACCTTCCAAAAGACAACCGAACACGAACAGAGGGAAAGAAAATCGGGTCAATCGAGTGAGCGGTGGTTAATCGAGGACAGAGTATATTATCAACGCACTTCCATGTCGAATCACGCTGGATGAGCTTGAAGGGCCACCGAAGAAGCCACGAAGCAAATGTCCGAAGCTGATGGAAGGAGAACGCAAAGTGATCTTATCCGCTTTAACGTCCGTAGGTTACATAGGATATTATATTGTTAGTGTATACAAAGTGTATGTACATGGCGCATGGGTACAAAGGCTACGTTTCCACCGAAGGGGGAAATTTTTTTTATAAACGGTCTACGCACGCCGGTCTACGCGTGTGTGCACGATGGTCCACCGTAAATATTGATTTTATCGAAAATTGTTACCGACGAAAATGCTGCAGTTCAAAGGGGATGCACCGTGTAACTTGTTTAATCGTCTCAAAGGGATTATTACACCGATTCACAAGGGCAAACAGTATATTTTCGGAAGAACGAGTTTATTTCTCGCGATAGAACATTGTAATAAATTTATTGGCGTGTTAAAAAAAGAAAATGTAACCTGAGATTTACCTTGACCTATCTTCCTATACCTTGACAATTTCTTTCGTATATCCGAATCTTTTGGACATTTGGACGTTCGTGTGAAAGAAACTGCTTTCAGATGTGTTCAGAAATTCGAAGTCGCGAGATACTTCGAAGTATCCAAAAAGTGTTCCGTTAATTCTTCTCTGATGAAGGAAATGATGTTAGCATATTTCTCGTTAAGGCAGAAATATTTCCACGAAGAAGACGATAAAACCATGGCGACTAATTAAAAATGTTAAATGTATAGTCGACTCTGAATCACGTGTTTATACATATTGAAATTTCTCACGAAATTATTTTGTACGATTTAAACGTCTTTTTAAGATTATGTCCAGATTTTAAATTACGTAAGTAAATTCCTTTTCTGTCAAGTTTCAAGATGATTTTGAAATTATATCGTGAAACGTAGAACTTTTAATAACAAGTTGAGGGATCTCCTGTGAACTGTATTCTTTTCTTAACAATATTTAAAAAATAAATATTTATAAGAAGGTGCAATTTTAACTGGACCAATCCGTGCACTCGCATGAAACCGCCGCCAGAGATAAGTTTAATTGAACGAAATAGGACTAGACAAATAGAATGTAATCAATTCGTGAACGAAATCTACGAGACTGCGTGAAACGACACATAAAACAGGAAGTTGTAACATACCCCATAAAACCTCACTACATCCTCATAAATAGCAGAACTTTATATGAACCTATTTGACAAGCAATTCATATACATAAAGAAATCCTCTGATTCTCTCTATTATCTACGATTCTTCGTTCAAATAGGAGTTCACATTTACAAAAGATTCAATCGATAACAATTCGTTTAATCGTTCATTGAGTAAGATTTCGTTTAAATAAATAGACTTCACGTAAACGAAGTTCTATTGTACCTTATTCACAAAACACGCTTCCGTTTCCGAGAACATTATACTAACATTTTAATCAAAAGAGTACATATGTTTTTTTTCATTTCAGAACTGAATAAAGTCAAACAAATGCAATTGTTATTATCATATGCAATATTAATACGAAATTCGTATCGGGTGAAATTTCGTTCATTTCGAAAGGTGAATGAGAATTCTTCACTTAGCTTCCATTTCTTTAGTTGTATTCATAACGGTATGAATTTCATAAAAATCCACCATCTATACATAATTGTATAATCCACCATCACGTATAACACACAATCCTTTACACATCCAGGATATTCGATTAAATTACCACTTCCTGTTTGAGTGAGGATTTCAGTCAGTCCGGAAAGACAGACGCCCTTCCTCGCCGTGTATGCATTGTGTGCGACCGTGAAAACTGTTGCCGGTTCTGAGCGGAAGTTAACGCGGCCACGGGTCGGTCGACCTTATCGCGGTTAATTCGTCGAGGGTGGCCGATGTTCCGGTCGCGTGACGTTCGATCGTTCCCGGGCAAGTCTGCGAATGCGATCACACCGATATCTCTCGATACGGAAACATACCGGACGCGTTACGTTGCCGCTGGCAATTCAAGTTAATTACTTTAATTGATACTAAACGTTGACGTTAACTACGTGATCGGGGGAAGGGAAAACGAGAGTACGTTAACGAGCTGCGTCGACGGAAGTAATCGTGTCACGCGACGCGACGATTAATTTCTTCGACGCGATCACGTATATATACATGTTATATACATACACATATGTATACATATATATTATACACATACGCACGCACACGGACACACATACATGAAAAACAATATAACATACGAGGACATCGTTATACAATGAACGAATACACGAATAATATACATACAAAGAGAAACAGATACCTATTATTGATAACATATTATGATATTCGATGGATTGTTTCGTAATATATTATTAATTTTCGGCGCGGTAATGACGCGTTGTTAAGTTGTCCATGCATTCGACGTGCAGAGATTCGTTCTATCTGACGTGATCAATCCTGATGTTGTTCAGACCTCAGTGAAACGAACATGCAGCGACGACGTTATACACGTAGCGAGGATAAAGTGGAGAAAAACGAGGTGAGAGAGCGAAAGAAAAGAAGATAGTAACGATAAGATTGTACGATCAACACGCAGGGAAAAATTAGAGGAACTGCGAAGATCGAGATTTTTGGGGGCAGACGGGATGGAAAGTCTCGAAGGAGAAGGAAACGAAGAAGAAGAGATGCAAAGAGCGGATCGATTGGATGAAAGGGAAAAGGGTCACGTAGCTCTCTAGACAGTTACTTCAAGTTGAAGAAAAAAACGCGCACATATTCATTCACACACATATATACACTCGTGAAAGAACAAAAGCTAGTTCCTTAATCAACGATGGAAGAAAAGAAGGCTTATTCTCTGCCCTCAGAAATAGTCGAGCGTTCATTCCCGCGATAAATGTTGGGACCTGGTTTGTCTTGTCCGTCATTGTTTCATTTCGAAAGCGTTGTTTCGCGGCCACTACGAAACGCGAAACGGGACCAAAGAAAAAAAAGACACAATTGTCACAAAACGTTCTCATTCCCCTTCTATCTTCTATCCTCTTCTCTGGCTGCCTCCATTCAATCTCTCTCTGTCTCTCTAACTTCTACGATTCTCTCTTCTTAGTCAATTCTCTGTTATCCATTATAAAAGTATACCCCTCTATCTGTCTCCTACCTCCATATCTCTCTCTTTCTCCTAATTCCGCGCTCCTCTCTCTCTCTCTCTCTCCCTCTCTCTCTCTCTTTCTCTCTCTATACTTCTCTGTCGCGGCTCAACGTACTGGACACGACAACTCCACACGATATTTTTATATAGATTTCTTAAAAGTGCATTATAGTGCCAGGAAGACCACGCCAAGTTAACAAAATAATAAAAAAAAAGTAAAATAAAAAAACACACACGTAACGTGCAGTCTCAATATTGATTCATTAGGCGATAGGAGATTGATTCTATAAGTATTATAATGTATAAATTACGGGCTCTCGTGTAGCTGAATGATCGTCGAAGTGATCGACGAAGCGGCGCATTGGTCATGAGGGACACGATCGAGGCGGCTTCATACAAAGAGAGAAAAAAGGGGAATGAAAATTGGAACTGTTAAAAAAATCAACGCATGCTTAATTATAGCGATTTATATCGCGATTTTACGAAGCACGGAAGTGATCAGAATTTTATTCGACCAAAACGTACACGCCAATCGTTTGTACGACGTTGAGAATTTTCGAGTGTTCCAGGCTGCGTCGTTCGCTGATAACCGAAAACAAGATTATCGACGAATAAAATTAGACTGACGAGCGCAACATCGTTGCTTTGAATCGTAAACTAGTCTCCCACGTAGACAGCGAACAGCTAGGATCAAGGGAACTTGTTGTTTCCGGTCAACGATCGAGATAAGTTGAAGATTCCGCGTGAGATTTCCGCTGACGAAGGTGAGAAACATCGATGGAAAGATTTATGACTGGATCGTTTTGAAAGAAATGGTATTCTTTAAATGCAAAGTTAAACAGCGGCAACGATCGTTTTTTAAGAGACAACTGATAACAGGAAATACAAGAGAGGAAAATAAGCTACTTGTTGCTTCGTTCACATTGCAGACGTTGATATCGTTTCGAAAAATAAGTTGCGCCCTTTATCGACGAATAAAACAGTGAATATCGATTACAGAATCCTTCCACGATTTTATTTCAACGAGAAAATACTCTAAAAATCGACCTAACTTCCGAAATAATAACATCATCGAGTTAGCAGAAGGTTAATAAAAGGAGAACAGAGAGGAAAACGAAAGGAAAATTATGGAAATGAATTCCTTGCCAGAAGCATGTAAACATATCTTCACAGGAAAGGTTTGTTTTCGCAGGAGAATGGACGGAAATGGAGGGAAAAGGGGAATCGACTCAATGTGATAACCCGTGAAAAGGACCTTAACCGGCGATCTATATATATATATATTGCCCGAGTGAAATTGTTTCATTGATAACTCTTCCTCACACGTTCATACACACAAATAATTATATCGCGTGTGCATATGGGACGAAGCGCCTTTGTCCACTCGAAATATTTTCGTTATTTTGAACAATGCTGACATAAATATTTCCAACGACTCTATCGAATAAGTACGCAAAGATTAAAAGAATCTAGTCTTTGTTTCGCTCTAAACGAACAAATTTTTAATCACTACCAAATATACTTTTCATTAAGGTTAATTACAGAGTAACTAATTAATTATATATTATAATTAATTATATAGAGTAATTAACGACTATTCGATCGTGTTGGTCAAAATAACAGAAATATTTTCAAAAGACAAAGCTCCTACCCCGTCGCAGATATGCCGAGATTGATTTGTATGTTTATACCTGTACATATGTGTATACTATATTATGTAATATACACGATATTATAGTATATAGTGTATATATATATATATCGAAACATGTATTATGGCCTTTGTTTCAAGCAGAGTTTATATACGTATGTTTAAGAAAGCAAAGAAGGACGCTTTTGTGTTCAGGGGCACAAGTTCCGACATACACGCACTTACGATCGCCATACTTCTGCGCCCGTCGAGTGTTTCGTGAATGTTTAAATGTTGTACTTTACATGTGTACATATGTATTTTGTACGTTCGATGAGCTCGAGACTACCGGGCGCAAAGCGTGGACGAACACCCTGCTGTCGAAGATAAGGGTGGTCTCCCCTTGTTGCGCGACGCACAGCGGTGTACTATGTTGATGTTAATTCGTTCGAGGTCTAAATTTATGGTCGTCGATAGTGAGAATAATGCAAACGCTAGTCCCACAAAACGGAATGTTATAAATATTAGATATCTCTATATATTAAATAATTATTTATATCTAATATAGAATATCTTCTTTAAAAAAAAAAATTGTACCTAATCTCTTGCACCGAACAATATCGAAATAAAATTTTGTAGACTCCTCTTCGCAGAAGATTATCTAAAGAAGAAAAATTTAATTCTTTTACGTTAAGCTCCAATTTCAATTTCGATGTTTATTCGTATGAATGTAGATCTACTCTGTCAAAATTTTAGAATTCAAGAGGAAATTTTCAAATTCGTTGGATATGAATGAACAAACTTTCCAAGGTATGTAAACGTTTGTGTTATTCGAACCGATCGACGTAGCGCTTCGTTTTCTGTATTACCATAAAGATATAAAGATAAAGTATCCGATTCATGTCTAAGTGGATGCGATAAGGGGAAAAGAACAAGAACGCTGCATAAAAGCATCTTTTGTCCTTATCTAATCAGGCATGCATGATGACGCTACTCGTTGATCGGTATTATAACTTACATGTTTACTGTACGAATGTGCATACGTTTTTAGATAAGGACACAAGAGACCCTTATGCAGCGTTCTCTTTCTACTCCTATATCGCTTCCTCAGCTCGCTCATGCACTCTGTTTTCATATCTCTATGCGTGTTACGGAACATGCGATTGTGTCAAGTTTAAAACGCTGCGCACCGTGTTACACAGCGGCACAATGAAGCGCGTTCTTGTGTTTCTCGAGAAGCATGAAAGCGACGTGCTACGCAATATGCACGGGGGCCGCGTAACTGCCGCCTTCATTCCATGAATCGTTCGTGCCACCGGTCGTCAGTGCTGTCAGTCATGAGAATGCGTCGTAATTCGAAAAAAAGAAGGTAGAATGAGAAAGAAGGAAAATATAACAGAAGATTATGTTGCAATGAGCGAAGAAAAAACGCGCACACGAACACCAGAAACTAGATGAAACACGCGAATCGCGCTGTGGACGAAAGTAGAATAAACGAACGAATGGTCGAGCGTAACTGAAACGTAGGCTAAATCGGACTATCTTTGTACATAAACGTAGTTGAACAGAGACACGTTGTTTCCACGTTGATCCTCGTATACTTTCTTCCTTCCTGTTGCGATTAATTAGCGAATTTTTGGATCGACGGGCTGACACAGCGATTATGCGATACTTGAAGAAGTAAGAGGAGAAAAACGAAGAAAGAAGTTTTTAAGAAAACTTGTATAGGATCGTAGAGGGATAGTAAGACGTAAAAGATACTTAACACGCGAAAGAGAGTAAAATAACGCGGACGATCGCTTTGAAATGGCGAACGGTTGCGATTGATCGTCTTCGGGCGCGGTTAATCGATGATGATTCGTACGAAAGGTGAATGAAAAAAGTAACGAAAATAAAGAAAACGGGGAAAAAGAGGGAAACGATGGATGACGAAAAAATATCGAAAAGAATATCGGAGAAAACCGGCTTCTCCGAGCGATTTATACAAAAATTACCACGTTATTACTACATATTGGTCATTTATTATTGTTATTATTATTACGGATCATTACTATGATTATTACGGATTATTATGATTATTATGATGAATAACGGTAGTGTTTAAACGGTTTTAACTCTCAAATACTTTATTAAGATCTTTACCAATAATTAACTAGCGGGCTGTCGCCGTCTAACTGTTACGTAAAATGACCAAAAAATTACTAAGTAATGTACTATCTATTAATCTATATAGGGTGATTTAGCGACCACGAGTTAAGGGGAAACAGTCTTTTTTAATGAGCTCTCTCTATCTCCCAATTTCTCCATTTTTCTTACTATTTATCATTGACAGGAGACACACAAGATGAAGCAAGGTAGAATCGCTTGTTGTTATTTCTCGAAATTGTTATTATCGTTCTTAACACGTCATCGCGCTCATTTATCATACAATCATCGTGTCGTCGAGTCTTTATACGAATGAATTCAGTCTGGTTGCATCTGTGCCTGATACATGGTTGACTCATACTACTGAAAGTTACGTTTCAGTACTTGTCTCGTCATGATTGATAAATGAGTCGTATGGAAGTAGTTTTATTTAGTCTAAACGATCAACGTTGATCATCGTTAAGCTCTAACAAATGAACATTATTAATAGATGGAGCGTTGAACGAATGATGCATTGAAAGAGGTTTATACTATCGCTCAATTGCTTACAACGAATCGATTTTATGAACTAGCTTCACAATAACTTTGTCACTTGTAATCAATTTCAGTCATTTCATTCTATCATCTGTGACTTTATTGAATATTTCTTTACTTACTTTCGTTTTTAACGTAAAACAAAAACAATGGAAGGTTCATTGTGGCTCTCCTAGTCGTTTTGCATTACAAAGATATCAAATAAAATAAAGTTGAAAAATTGTTAATAGAAAGAATATAATACAAAGCGAAGTGAACAAAGTTTAACATATTTGAAAACTTTCTACTTTTTTCCAAGCAAATAATATTAGTATTGCCAGGAAGTTTCGCTTGCTACGTACAATTTATCGAACCATGTTGCATAATTTAGAATATTGTTTGCCGTACCTCGTTATTGACGTCTTCAGAAACATCTAAAGTAACTTCGTTCCACAACAGCTGGATCGATGATTTAATAACGACTAGTCAGCGTACAACATTTTTGTTCACGATACGATTCGATTACTTTCATCTACATAAATCCATCGCGAGTGCCGTTGACATTGCAATTGATTACGTAAGTCCAGAGAGTTTTGTTCGCAGACAACCTGCACGGAACATGGAAATCGCTGAAACAAATCGTCGAAAGGGTCTCAGTTTCTGGCGACAGTTGCAAATTCAATCAGATGGAAAACACATAAAGCTACTTTGTAAGATTCTACTTACTAGTGAACTATTCGTGGAATAGTGTATGTAGCTGCAACGCGTACAAATTTCACGATATAATATCGAATAAAAATCTGCAAAGTTTTTCACGTACTTTGGAAAGAATTTTATAAAACTCCAACAACTATTTAGAGAAACTAAAATAATGATACTTAAACATTCTTTTCTCTTTTTTACAGATATTGTAAAAAACGTAAAAACACTGTAATTTATTAAAAAAAAAAAAAAATTCAACTTAAGAATAGACAAATTTATATACGAAATTTTTCATGGCACAAATAAGAATTTGTTCATCCAATCTTCCTCGATCATCCTTTTCATGTTCGATAGCACGTGAAGAGATATCGTACATCGCTTTTACGGTTTCCGGTCTCATGAATGAGGAGGATCTTTTCAAAGTAGAACTCCTATCGTGTACAGGCTGCATCTTCTGTGTGTCCTTTCAGTGTGACAGCCCATCGAAAGAGGTCTAGATTACGAACGAGTAACCCACAGGGTGCCACGTTAGCACTTGTACATTGCTGAACGATTACTGGCGATGAAAAAGCACATGATGCTTGCTCAACTGCGAAAAAATTGTAAATCTTTGGGTCGTTCATTTCCCAAACGTTCAGTGTATCCACTGAATTTAGAGGAACTGAGAGAAATCTATATTTCTTGCTAATTTTCTATCGAAAACCTTTCACAAAATACCGTTGTTACTTGAACTATCGATTGTAAAAAAGAAAAAACGAAAAAAAGCGAACAATCGGCAGGAGAATAAAAAGTGAAACTAGATAGAAACTTTTTAGAAGAGAAAATAAATTAGCGACGATACTTGAAAGGGCCAGTGAATTTTTAGCCAAATATAATTATAATATCGAGTTTATCGAGTGAATGAGAATCGATTAAAAATTAAACAAACAACCGCACCACCTGTACGTTGGACAGAAATCTAGGCTTTCGTTTCGAACTTTGTTTTTTCCACGTTCAATTGCCCTATTGTGTTTAATAGGATTCTTTATACCTAGTACCATGATTGATCGTGAGTAAACTTTAGAAGCTTTACCATTGGAAAATGGACGATTCACATATAGAATGTAAACACCGTGGTGAATGGAACCATGATTGAACAAAAAAATATGGTACCTCTGTATTCCATAGGCGTGAAGCGTACGATGACGCAAAGTTAATTTCGATAAATATTGGATCGGTGATTCGAGGACTAATTAGAATCCTGTAGAATTTTGTTCAGTAGAATCGAAACATTTTAATTCAATTTTGCAGTGATTAATGGTAAATGTATTTATGTGATAATATTTAAGTAAAAAAGATTTACCTTGCAATTTTATGATTGGACTGCGAAATTGGATACTCATTCGATTTATTACTGTTCACTGTTTTTATTTTTATATGACTCGATTATTCTTCTGTTAATTGTTAAATGTATTGTATACTTATAACTCCATGTACAATTCTAGCAAGCTCGTTTCCCTGATCACCGATCCAATGAACACGGATGATAGCGTTCGTTTTACAAAGGGAATCGTGAGCAAGAATAAAGATAGGAAGAAGGAATTTATAATTTTATCTAACCGAAGGAAATTTACGATGTGATCGTGAATCTCGTTAACGCGAGAGTGAACGAACGCTATCGTCGTGCAACGAATAAATTTAAAAAAGAAAAAAACAATTCCCACGCAACGAATCTTGAAAGTAGTCAATATCTAATCAATTCCGAAGATACCGTAGCGGTAGACGATTTAAGAAAACAAGAAAAAAAAAAAGCGGAAAAAATGAGAAACCAGTGTAAAAGGAGTAATGCCAATAACGTTGAATGAGTAAAGAAAGGAAAGAGACAAGGCAAAACACGCTTGTAAAGTGAACGATATTCAAGCGAGTGATGAAGTATCTTTCATGAGATTGAATATCATTGTCGAACATCGATTGTAAAACTAAGAAGGAAAAATAGAGCAAACCGGTGTTGTTATTCCGAAACATACGAGTGGCGATGCGAGGTGTATATATATATATGTATTATATATATACATACATATTATTATATAATTAAATATAGCGATGAGAAGACAAGCAAACAAAAAATGTAGCACATATTTTTAAAGAGAAAAAGATGAAGAAATGAACAAAAACCGTGTTTTGAGAAAGCGATACGTCGAGCGGATACGCACGTGCGGTGCTAATCACGGCACTAATAAGTTAAAGAATGAAAGAAAATAAAACCGATGAATTTCGATGATCTTTGTTAATCATAGGCGAATTAATTAATATCAAGCGAAGCACCAGTCGATAAATCTCTAATCGTAGCGTGTATCTCCGAAGAACGCTGCTAAGAAAAAAAAAACGATCTTCGATCCTTTACGAAAGGATAGGAGTATAATGACTAACAATGTTTATGAACCAATGCATTTTCATGCCGAAAAACAAATAAAATTTGCAAGTCGAATCTCAATGTCTTTTACTTTGATGCATCCTGTATCTTTTCCGAAAAGAAACTAAAGAGGTGAAGTCTGGTTTACGTAACAATAAAGAGTATTCCAAAATGTACATATATTTGGATCAATAAACAATTTACCAAAATAGACATCAATGTACTACTACATTTGGGATGGTTCAACAGATATTTAATACGTCGATGTCACAGGTTTATTTTTAATCTTGAGATAAAAATGCATACTTTAGCAACCTTTGTTGGCTATGTCATTCATAATATATGTACAATACACATTCAAAATTCAAACATCCACAGGATTAGAACGTTAACAATACTTAGCACGTACATGTATAAGTGATGCACTTAAATATCGTCTCTCGTATATATTGCTATATATATGGAATCCTTTAAAGCTAGGAAGAGCTAGCACATGAATAAAAATATATATCCTCTTTTATCAAAGAAATACTACAAACTCGAATATACACAATTAGGATTACGCACTCACGGATTTCTTACAGATTTTGTACAAAGAGTTAGCTATACGCTTTTCTTACGCGGGAGCATTGAAGACACAATGTGGAAGAATGGTCTTCGATTCTTGTCAATCAGAAGTTATATTCTCCAAATGAAAGGTTTGTGGCGCTTCTTTATTTGCAGTTTCTTGCTCCATTATACTTGTCAATTGAACAGTGTCCGTTTTATTGCTCAGAGCTTCTGCCCCTTTTGACCAAGAACAGCTTCTTCTGCCAGGTGATTTAGGCATGGACCAGGTACTACTACGCGATCTTCTTTTAGGCGACGTACTACGAGATTTAGCTCTTGTGATTTTCACCTTCGATACTGATCTTCCTCGCCTGCGCCTATAAGGATGTTTATTGTTGTTTCGAGAATTAGAGTGACTCTTCGAACGAGATTTCTTCTTAGATCTCGATCGTCGCGATCGAGACCTCATTCTAGTGTCGGATTTCGACCTTGATCTCGATCTTCCTCGTCGTCTTTTCGAACGGGATCTACTTCTGCTTTGTCTTCTACTACGAGATCTCGATCCAGACCTCAATTTCGATCTTGAACGTGATTTCGACCTCGATTTGCCGCGTGATTTAGATCTCGATTTCGAGCGAGACCTCGATCTTGATCTTGATCTTGACCTCGACCGTGACTTTGATCTCGATCTAGACCTCGATCTCGATATTGATCTTGATCTCGACCTAGATCTGCTAAACGATCTTTTACGACTACGTGACCGTGAGCTTCTGTAGTCGAAAGAATGATAGTCCTGACCTACTAAATGAGCAAAGTATTTGTAGTACTGTTCGTTATACAAATGAGGATTAAATGTATGCAACGTGTGAGGATTTCCAGCATTACGCCATGAAAATCCCCTACCCCGTCCTCGTGTAAAACGACCACCTCTGGATATACCTCTCGGTAAACTGGAGTAAATCACAGGCAGAGGCGCATCATAATACCACGGTTGTGGAAAACGTGGATAAAGTGTGGGATAAGAAAGAGGTTCTAAAGTCGACGGTGCTAAAAGAAAAAATACAATTAATTAGTATTTTTGGTGACACGTATTGATTATTGTTATTATTCGTGTTTACCTGTTGACGATGATGGATGTGTAACATTTTGATTCAGAACACTTTTTAATTTTTTTGTTTGCTCTTCTGCGCCTGATTCCTCGCTTAGGCTTGCAGAATTTTCGGAATCCTTACCACCCTTCTTCCGTTTCTTCTGAAAAAGATTAATTGCTCAATATAAAAATTAAAAAAAGGAAATGAAGAAAACGGTAGAAATATAAAAAATACATTTGTTACTTTTTTCTTTTTTTCTTTCTTAGATTTTTTCTTCTTTGATTTTTTTACTTTCTTATCTTTCTTTTCATCCTTAGAATCTTCTTCTGAACTCAATATTTCAATAGTACCATCTACTTTATTACTTCTCTTGTCTTCTCTTTTTGCATCGTTTGAGAATTCATCTATTTTAATCTCATTGTTTTCTACTTTTATCTTAATATGGAAAATTAATTTTAGTCAATTTTATTCTTACCAAGATATAATGAAAATTTCACAGAATTTTACCTTTATTCTATCAAATAATTCATCTAACAAACGAATGCTTTCAAGTTGCCTTTGTGCTTTTATTAATTTTTGGCCTTCTCTGGCAATCTTCATGGACACTTTATCCTCTTCCTTCTTTCGAAATATAGTTATAGCTTTACGTTTTCGTTTCTCTTCCCGTTTTTTCCGCCTATTTTCTTTAGCTACTGCATCAGCTTCTTCTTTCTTCCTAGAAGAAATAATGTACGAAATGTTACATGGTGTTTTAATTACAGTCGTCACTATAAATATTACTGCTAATTACTTTAGTTCTTCTCGTCGTTTTTCTTCAGCTTCTTCTTTCCTACGAAGTCGTTCTGCTGCTAATGTATCCTGAGCTATAAGACGTTTTCTTTCAAATTCTCTATGTGCAACAGAACTATCGCTCATGTGTTTTGTTTTATCAAAAGTAATCTATATAAAATAACAAATATGAAAAACGACTTTTTTTATTTTATTATTACAGTTGATACAACTTATGTATGTATGCCTACATTGCAAACGCACCTTAATAGAGGCTGTAAATGCTTTTTCTTCTTCTTTTTTAAGAAGTTTCATACCACGCAATGCATCCATAGCTCTAACAAAATCCATATATTCAATATATTGAATATATGCATCAAAAAATATGCCATCTTCATAACTAAACTTATTTATATTTGTGCCAAGACGCATTCTAGACCTATAAGGATCAGCAGCAGGTACATCTATTCTTCTAAGTACTCCCCATTTCTTGAAGATCTTACTGATCAAGGATTCACTGGGCATAGTTGCACCATCTTCAGTGAACCATTTAACAGGTAAGCCTGTTATGTGTATAGTATCAGGCCTTTCTCCAGGTTTTAGTTCATTCATATGCTTGGCATCTCTGAAATAAGAATTCCAACTATGCCTTGTTGGAAAATCATCCTTTGTTTCTGCCGCACGGACTTTTAGTACATTGGGGAATCCAGACAAGTTCAAACGCTGGGAATCCAATCTTGCAAGCACACGCTGTAGTCTGCATCTGTCTTGCAAATCTCCCTCCAATCTGATAAATTCCAATGTACTCTTGGCTACTTTCAGAGATGCAAACTCGTCCGGTAATATAAGGGCACGGATCTTCTCCATTACTTCCCATGTTGATATTGTCTTTCCTATTTATATCGCAGTTAATTTTCTGTAAAAACCTACTATGCTAAAAATATTACATATAATTATAAATATACATAGAATTTGAAACAATAAAGTTGTTTCCTGTCACAAAATTTCAACATAGTTAATCTGTGCATTTATTAAATTCATTTTATAAACCTAGAAGAATCATGATTAAAATATGCACAAATATGTTTTTAATAACATAAATAGTGATTGACATATGAATAAAAAGTCATTTGATAAAGTTCTCAGTAATAAGAAATGACAAACATAAGTTTAAACAAAAACGTAAATGTGATCTTTCTCAGTAAGTAAAAATGCAGATGAAGATAAAATACATATCATTCATGACCGTTTTACCTGCTACTTTTAGTTGAGGAAGATTAACAGAAACATTTATCTTTGCGACTGGTTTTAAGTAAAGCGCGCGTTGCGTATACAGAGGCACGATATCACTAAGATCCCTACAGCTTCGAAATTGATTAACAACCTCAGTACTGGAATTTTCACCTACTTTCTTACCATCGCTCATTATTAATATAACGAATACTTTCTATACGGTAGAAGAACGCGATATAAAGTTACGGAATACAAGGGAAAAAGCTACAATTATTGTTAAATATCTATCTTACGACAAAGTAAACCCAGTGAGATGAAAACCATTCAGTAGAGAGGTTGTGTATCCATTCGAAATTAATAAATCTTCCTCAGACTCAAAAAGATTCTCCTCCTTCACTTCACCGTTTAATATCGTTCCGTTCACCGCGCGACTCGACTCACTTCTCACAGATTTACTTCTCCGTTTACCGACTTAAACATCATTCAACAAAAACAGAATCATATATGAACTCCATGTTCTGTCAAACTCTACCGATCGAACACTGTAAATACGAAGAGGACTTCAGAATATCAAAGATGAGTAGCATGAACGAGAAGATGTACACATGAGACACATCGTATGCGATTACACATTTGCGGTTGAGTCCAAAATCGGTGCATATGTTGTGAATTGGTGTAGGCCTGTTGTGCCCTCTAGCGTGGATATCTTATATGATAATAGGTTAAATTCTAGAGCCGCAAATTCAATTGCATAGTACTTCAATTGTACGTAGCCGAGACAACAAACTATATATGCTAAGTTCCAACTAAAGAGAGCAGATCCCTAATTTTATAGGTTCTTGTACATACTAATGTCAATTAAACTCAGCACTTGGCCGCATGGTGCAGCACCGTAATGTACTGTGAAACAACTAGAACTATGGGTGTGAGTAATCTCTGATACCATGTGTTGCATCTTAGAGAATTTTGTTTTGTTACCAAGTGGAACGCGATTGGACGTTGCACCAGGGACATAGATCCAGCGCCATTTGTTTGGACGCTCAATTTTCGGTCAGTTGCATTTGGAAACTGCGGCGAGTGGTTACGGGGTTGGAGGGAAAAGTGATGCGCGTTTTACTCGCGAGAAGCACGCGAATGTGATTATTGCAAAGAAGTAATAAAATCGCAGTACCAAAAACAGCAATAGCACGATGCGTGAGAAATTGTGCACGTCGAATTACCGTCGTAACCCGAATAATCGCCTACCGCGTACGTAAGACTCGCTGTTATTTACGGTCGTGGAACTTCAAGGATCGATTGTTAATTTACGAGGGGAGAACGAAAACGAAAGGGAGCACAATGTCTCTGAGCGCGAGTGCGGAAAATTTAACATCAGAAGGGCAAGTAAGTGAACCATACTAATTAATACGCTTTTACATGAATCGCGTGACTCATACTGGTCTATCATCGCGTTACTGTGCATGATTAATTCGCTTTTATTCGTTTCACTTTTTACTATTTATTAGCAGCATATAATTTCTTGAAGCTTTCTACAAATAACAAAAAATATATCACGCCAAAAATAAAGAAGTGGTGGATATTATGTATAAGTACTTACTCGAGTTGTCATATATACCTATCAATTAATTTAATTTAATTATCTTTACGATTATGTAAACATTCTATGAATTTATTATCCGTCTTAAATAACTAATAAGAATAAATTTAAGCTTTCAGTATAAATACTCTATCTCTAATCAATTTATTGTAATTGCATGATCAGCCACTCCCATGATCATTTCAATATTCTTTCCTTTTTTCCTATTTTTCTTTTTTCACATTGTGATTATGCATTAGAAATTATGTTATTATCCTTCCTGCTAAATTGACATATGTTTCTAATATATTTGAAGTAATGAAAACACAAATTGGAGGAATGATAAACAAGTATATGATAGATGAAATTTTTTACATTTGACAGAATAGTGAAAGGTGGAATATGTGCCTTGAATTGGCGCTTGAGGGTGAACGTCTGTGTAAGGCTGGAGATTGTAAATCTGGGGTAGCATTCTTTCAAGCTGCAATTCAAGCTGGTACAGATGACTTAAGGATCTTAAGTGCAATTTACAGCCAATTAGGAAATGCTTATTTTTACCTTGGAGACTATGTGAAAGCAATGCAATATCATAAATTGGATTTGACACTAGCACGTAACATGGGAGACAAATTAGGAGAAGCAAAGTCTAGTGGAAACTTGGGAAATACATTAAAAGTCATGGGAAAGTTTGATGAGGCTATGATTTGTTGCAAGAGACACTTGGAAATTTCAAGAGAAATTGGAGACAAGGTGTGTATATGATCAAAAAATTATATTTGGTTCCTATTAGTTTTAAAAACAATTTCTTACATAGCTAAGCGAAGGAAGAGCTTTATACAATTTGGGGAATGTCTATCATGCTAAAGGTAAACAGGCGGGTAGAGTAGGTCATCAAGATCCTGGGGAATTTTCTGAGGATGTCAGACAATGTTTACAACAAGCTGTACACTATTATGAGTAAGAAAATTGAAGATCTTAAGCTGGGATATAGACTTATACGCATAAATCATATAAATTCCTTTTATAGAGAAAACTTAGAATTGATGAAGGAATTGGAAGATTCTGCTGCTCAAGGTAGAGCTTGTGGAAATTTAGGAAATACATTTTATCTTCTTGGCGATTTTCAACAAGCAATTTATTATCACAATGAAAGATTAAAGATTGCCAGAGAATTCGGTGATAAAGCTGCTGAGAGGAGGGCAAACAGTAATCTAGGAAATTCACATATATTTCTTGGTGAATTTGAGAAAGCTGCACAACATTATAAGTATGTATTTAGATTACATCTTCAAAACAATAAATCAATATGTAGATAAACATTAATTACTCTACTCTAGGAGAACTCTAGTTCTTGCACAAGAGTTAGGAGATAGAGAAGTAGAAGCACAGGCATGCTATTCCCTAGGAAATACGTATACTCTATTGCGAGATTATCCAACTGCAATAGAATACCATTTGTGGCACCTTGAAATAGCACAACAGCTTAAAGATCGTGTAGGTGAAGGCCGTGCCTGCTGGTCTTTGGGAAATGCATATGCTGCGATGGGTAACCATGAAAAAGCACTACACTATGCCAATCTACATCTAACCATTTCCAAAGAATTGGAAGATCCAATGGGACAAGCTACTGCACAAATGAATGTCGATGATTTACAAAAGATTCTGGGTTTGGAAAAAGGGCAGCAAGAGAATAATAAAGAAAATATTGCACAAAAACTATCGACCAATACTGGCTCAAATGTTAATATATCTTCACCATGTAGATATAGACTTAGACGACAAAGCATGGATAATCTCGATCTCATTAAGGTAATTTGATTATTTAATATAATTTTATTTTACAATATTACAATATTGAGTTGGAGATTTCTAACGAAATTATCATTTTTATTTAGCTCACACCGGACGCAAAACTAAAAGAGCAAGCTGAATCTCAAATAGATAAAAGTAATAACACGACACCACAACTTACTCAAAAAGAAGAAGATAGTTTCTTTGATCTTCTATCTCGTTTTCAATCTGGTAGAATGGACGATCAACGTTGTGCATTGAATATAAATCGCAATCCGAAGTTTAGAACGATAACACCTGAGGTGTGCGAGTCGGAAGATAAGTACGTGTCTTTTGCAAAAATCATTATTTTATTTACTAATAGTATATATTAAAATACATTGATTTTATTTTCAGGGATGGAGAAGATTTACTAGAACTGATTGCTGGAATGCAAAGTAAAAGAATGGATGAGCAACGAGTGACGCTGCCTTACTTACCTGGCCTAAACAGTAATCAAGATTCCGACGATTCCTTTATCGAAATGTTGGTTAGATGCCAGGTACATATCACACACTCATGTACTTTTTTTCTATTAAACTCACCAGATCAAATGTTAAATAAATTATGTATATAGAGTTCGCGTTTAGAAGATCAGCGGAGCCCTTTACCAGCAGCATCAACGGTGCACGATGCTGAAGAGGAACACAACCAAAGATCTAATGGGACTACTCAAGCAGGGTCGACAGTGCCTGAGGAGGATCTTTTCGCTTTAATACAAAGACTTCAGGCCGGACGAATGGAAGATCAAAGAGCCTCTGGTCCTGGCAAAACCTGTTAAAGCATTAATATATATAATTGTGGGAAATCTTATGGTAATGAACCTGCTTGGAATTCTACGATTCGTTCCACGCAATTTCTCGTTGTCTTCTTTTATGATTTACGAAACAATCAATGCTTAATTTATGGATTCCGCTCATAGCCTATGAAATCATTGTACAAGTATGATTCAGACTTTAGGAAACTGCAAGGTACTATTATACCGTCCACTGACATTGGTTCTTCACTTTATACGTAGAACAACGTAACGATACCGTATTGTTACGATCATAGCATACTGATTTTGCTAAGCTGAAAACGACTTTTTTTAACTGCTTGAGTATCCATAGTATGGTGCCAAATTCTGTATATACGAACCTATGTTGTTCGTGTAACCAATCAGGAAATGTTGCACGACATTAAATAGAAAATAACTTTGTATTAATATTTTTGAGATGCAAGAGTATTTGTTTTTTTTAGCTGCGATTAGAAAGTGACTAAATAATTCACGATAAAAAAATTAAATTGATAACATTATAAACACTGCCAGGTTGAGTGTTTGAGTCATGCATTTCTTCAAAGAACTTAAAATGTTAGTCATGAGCACGGAACGATGAAGATTTATCAATCCTGGCATTATTTTTTCCATATTCAGTATTGTATAATTAGATATCAATTATTTTCGTGAATTGCGAGGTACTACGTGATAAAATTGGTGCCAAAAAGAATTGATCTGTTGGAATCTGAATATATAGTATAAAAAAGAAAGAAGAAATTGTTGGTCTTCGTTGTTTGTCTATTTTTCTGTATTCACTGTTTTCCCTATTATATATTGATAAATGCATGTGAATTAATCGAAGTTTGTAACACGTATAATTATAATAATTTATAACCAATGTTACCACTTCTATTAATTATATGATGTTGTAACCAGCTTCCGTCTTTCATCTATACTCTGCACATTCCAATTAGATGGAGTGTTAATGGTGTATCTGTGGATAGACTGGATCGACCATGATCATTTTTAATTCCAATAGTACCTAACTACAAAACTCTGTATGGATATTCCATCTTAAAACTTTCAAACAGACTTAATTATGCATAAGAGAATTCAATTTATAAGGATTCTCAAACTTACAATTTGATACAATCCACTGTATCATCCTGATCTCGTTGTGTTCTAAGAACTTTGAAAAGACAAATACTTGGATAATACATTTATTAAAAGAGGAACGTATTGAACATTCCATTAAATATTCCATATTATATTTATAATCTTTAAAGATATCTTACCGATAAATAACCTAATGTAAATCCTACGCGTTGTTTGTTTCTGGATATGCGGTAGGAAGATTATTAGAAATAAAACGCTTCAAGGATCTAGAGGAGAAAACAAGAAGAAGATTGGAACAATGCCTTAATAAGTTTATGTAATTCTATCGACCTACTATGCGTGTATGTGTACTTTGAGGCTAAACCGTTTCATGCCTACTTATTATACATGTGTACTAAAATCTAAACTTAACTATGAAAGCGAATATAAAATTAAGCCGAGCCTGGTCAAGCGACTATAAAACTATGTTCGAGTATTGTTGGAGAAGAAAATTATTAGTGTCATGTAAAAGGAAGGACGAGAACTAATTGTAATTCCTGTATGTATGAATTATAGTATTATTTTTCTTGTTGTTAAGAAAATTGTGTAACTATATGAACTTGAAACGAAAAGTGAGTTAAAGAACAAAAAAAAAAAAAAAAAAAAAAGAAATTCGTTCTAATGGTGTAAACGTACAAGCTCATCGTTCATAACTGTCATCATTGAAAGAATCGAAGTAACTATTGATTCGTTATTGAGTTTATATAATAACGAAAGATCAGTAATACTATTTTTTTGCAGATGTTACATTTGTAGTACATTCAATATCTTTAATACATTTAGTTTCTTACGGTTCGCGATGGCATCATAGCGGACTAGGTACTAATGAGATAATATAGTTTCTTTAAATTGTACTATTTTTTTATGGAGTCTGTCTTTGACGTAGATTTACATCTCACTCTCATATAGTTATGTATAATATAGAGATTCAATAAATATATATATATACTTTTTCCACAAATTTTAATATTTAATTATTGTTTGTTCTCAATGAACATTTTTATTTTTCACATAAGGACGATCGTCTTTTACTAAAAGAAAGATGTTTCAAATATGTCTGTAATGTCCAAAAAGCCTTCAGAATCTGTATTTGAAGCTTCTTCCATAGATGATTCAACGTTGTGGCCAGAATGGTCCGATGCAGCGTTAAACAAGGAAAATTGGGCTCATCCCAAAAGTAATTAATAAGAAAAATTGTTCTTTCATAATTTTGTTCATTGCAATTTTATATTGATTCTAGATGGACCGGATGGTTTGTTTCTCGACACACAGCTCGTTCAATTACCCCCATCTTTAGTACCTCATAAGTGGATAAGAGCAAAGAATTTAGATAATCTAAATGTATGTACGCTCCCTTAAAAAATTAATTTCTATTCATTTGATTGTCTAAAAAATCAACTTTACTTAACTTATTTACAATTGTATAACTTGAATTTAGGGACAACTGACAGTATTTGTCGCTAATTCAAAGAGTCCAGACTATATCGCGAATAACAAACACTTATTACACAGTCAGGTAATCTATATTAATTCAGATATGCCCGCACATTCTAACAAAATCTTTCAAAGTATTATCATTTTCACCCCTATTTGCGGTTTAAATTGGATGCATGCTAAAATATTTCCAAAAATAACGTATTTTAATTTATCGGATTGATCAGCTTGGTTTTTAAGCGACTTTTCCTCATATCACAGAAATATTAAATAACAGGAAAGAAAAAATTACTAATTAAAAAGTAAAGTGTCCATTCAGAAAGAGTCGCAAAGCGTTCGAGATCGCGTCATAATTGATCGGAGCGTACACACCGATCAAGAAGCAACCTGCTCGCAATTGAACGTGGTTCAATGAAGGGACGACTTTCAGTTCGCACGGTGGTTCATTTCCGCGCTAATAAATCTCCAGTACTGCGGTCGAGATGGATTGGAAATAAGTAGCGAGAGCAGCAATTTTATTTGGAATGGTCGGTACCAATCTTGGCAGGGCTGGATGAATGTGTATTCGATGAACAAGGCTGGCAAGGGTATGCTACATCGGCCCGTTATAAATCCAAACGGTATACTCTCAACATTTTATTAATCATCCATTTTTTTATTTCATTTTTTTTTTTTACATCAGACGCAAATTATCCGCGATGCGTTGCGATTTAATTAAATCGATCATCGGGAATGTTGCTCGTTCCTTACCTCTCCAAATAAATTAGAGCACTCCAGCATCTACTATTACCATTTTATCGTCATTAACGAGACAGCTTGTTGGCTTTCTAACGCGTGATGTTCGTTAATGCGTATATCCTGAGTCTGAGTAAAGAAGATCTAGAGATCTCTTATTATATATTATATTTTGATACGCTTAGAGATTTCTTGAAACATAATTTCTTAGATTCGCGAATTCGATACCTTGTGCGTTTCGACGGGTTTTTTAATTTCTTAGGATTTAGTGTCCCATTTCATGAAAATTATATTTTTCCTTCGTGAAGAAACTTTATTCCTGTGTATAAAGATTTTTGAAAAATTTGTATTACGTCGAAGGCAAATACGTTGTAAGATTATATTTCTTGGGAGCTTGGCGCCGGATTCTCGTGGATGATATGATACCAGTGAATGAAGAGAAAGTACCACTTTTACCTCGAACTACTAATAATTTTGAATTATGGCCCATGCTTCTTTCAAAGGCCCTATTGAAATTGTGCTCTTTGACCTGGACAGACTATTACGAGATCGTAGATTTCCATCCTGTCACGTGTTTAACAGGTAATGTAATAACTAAACTATTTAATTTATGCACCTATGGTATATTTATGCACTTATGGAAAATTTAAAAGTGCAGAAATATTCAAAACGCACGTAATATGGAAAAATATGTAAAATATCTATTTAATTAGAGACATAAAAGTATATTTCTCTTCTTCTATCATATATTGTTTCTCTTCAATTAAATACAGGATGGGTTTGTTTGCGATTAGAAGTGGAGTATCTGTCACCCCAAGATAAATGGGACTTTTTGAGACAGTACGCAGACCATTTCGAATGGGAAGCGGAAGTTACGGAGCAAGAAAGTCAGGGTTAGTCGCGTGTCTCCTGTATTTATCATTCTTACAATCCGTATATAGTTTTAACGCTTTGTAAATAGAAGCTTCGAGGTCTAAGAAAAGTAAAGAGGAAAGAAAGTCTAGGGAATCGACGAAGACGAAAAAATCTAAGGATACGAATCTTACGAGAAGATCCAACAACACTGCTGATACGAAAAAGTCCAAGAAAACCGATCGATCGAGGAAATCGAAAAATAATCAGAAGCTCAGCGCTTTGATTAAGCCACAACCAGTTACTCTGTTTCTCGGTTTGAAAGACATGAATGAAGTATCTTCAGAAATTGTGCCGGAAATAGCACCATGTTGGGGCCATTTTATTTATGTAGCTCAGTCACGCGATATTCCTTTGGATCCCAAAGATGTATGTTAAATAATTTTTGGAACTTAGTACGGCGAATATTGTGTACACGATCGTGAGTGAAATTTTAACCCATTTGAATTTTATTTTAATATTATCGTGCTGCGTAATATTGTAGCAATGTTATAATTCGTAGCCACTGAAAATAATGATTTCTCTAAAAATAATTACTTTTTATGATTGAATAACAATAAGACATTTTGTTCCGTTTGTTTAACTGTATTAATTTTTTAATTTAAACCAGATATATTGCGGTAAACTTTCGCCCATGATAGGATATCGAAATAAATGAAAAAAATAAATGATATAAATAATAGGTGAAGCCTCCGTTAGCAAGATGGAAATTTTATCGTTGGTTAAAATGGGCGATCAATGAAGGAATAATCGATCCAGTTGAATACTTCGTACCGATTCGATCCCTGAAAATAGTCAGCCCTTTGAGGAAATGCGAGGATAGCGTGATGAACAAATACATTGCGACAACTACAGAGAAAGATCTTCAAGACGAAACTGTCAATGATAAGTCGAAAACAGACGAAACAAGTCAGAAAGATAGGGCTCGTGAAATGTCGAAGGAAGAGAAGAAAATTTCACCAAATTTTTCAGAGGACATCAGCTTCTGGGCAGATTTTAACAAAATGGAACCCTACGTGAAAGACGTACATTTTTTCTATAAACTAGATTACTTTCAATACAGTATGAAACTGTCAGATCGATTTGCACCGAAACAACCAAACGATGAAAAATCTGAAACTAGAAAAGAGAGTAAAAAGGGTAGCAGGAGAAGTTCACCGTCTAAAACAACGTTCAAAAACTCTGAATTCATCGACACTTATAGTTGGCCTCAAAAAATGTCAAAAACCAGAAACGAGCCGCTATATGTCTTCACCGATTCGTTGGAAGAGAAATTCTTTCTCATCGACTTTGCAACGTTCCAAGTTTCCATCGAAATTGTCGAAAACGCCGACGATGAAACTTCAATCCCCAGAACCAAATTAAAAGGAAATAAAGATTGTCTAAGTATAGAAGAGCATTGTTGGTTTCGCAGGCCAGAAAAATCGATCTTCTTGGTCTCCGTTTTAACTGCTGGGACAAAATCAACCGTGATGGAAATAGATCGAGGGAGACACCTTTTACGAGTTTACTGTCACTCAGAATCCAATTGCCTTATATCTATCTCATCGGATACGGTTTTCCACGTGGGGGACAGGCGAAGGATGTATCAACTAATGTGCACAGAATCTGAAACGGTCGATCAGATGGCGAGGCACATCAGCAACTCCGTCTGTAGCGTCTATCAAGCGTTTGGCACTGAAAGATACTCGGAAGCCTTGAAGATTTACTACAAAAGCTACTTGCCACCGGTTGAAGATCGAAAGATGAGGGACAAGTTGTTCTATAATCAGATACACGACTACTTTATCGAAGAACAGGTACAATTAATTAGAAAAATCATGCCTGAAGACGAGGTTCCAGGTGTTTTACGAGCTCTGAGAATATTTTTTCTGAATCATACTGTTGGCTTAGAATGCTTCAAAGACGCAAGGATCGTGTTGAAGAACTTGCTGAACAAAACGAGAAGCTTGATTGAGGATAGAAGATACGCTAGTCAGCATCCCACGGAAAAAATTATTGTACAAAATAAGGCCGCAGCTGTTATTCAAGCGTTTTTCAAAACGATTACCATTAGGAGATATTTGAAAATACATAATCCTCGTCACGAACAGCATAATCAAGTTTTACAGAATCTACTGAAAGTTGCAGAATTGTATAATTATAATAAGCGAGAATCCTTAGCTAATCAGGTACTGAGGAATATATTAAAGCATCATGATAAATTACATGACATTTACTATTGTTCTAAAGACTTCGAGTACACCTTGCAAGCGCAAGAATTGAAAGGGACGGTGACAAATATCACGCCAAACCAATGGCTCCCTATTATAAGACTCGTGGTGAATCCTCAACCCTCAGAAACAGTGTTTGCCAGTATAGATTTATTTGTTAACCTACCAAAGTATAGTGTACGCATGTTTAAGAATGAGACAGGTAAAGAAATACAACGAGTGGTAAACAATGTGGTTCCAACTCGGTACCAGCATACGAAACTAGGTTACACTATCTTCTGCTATGGTTGGAGCGAAGACCAAACGTTGAAAGAGTTACCTTGGTCCTTAAATATAATTACAATGAAAGGACAACCTGTGTTCTATTTTCTAATTGACGAAGTATCGTTTCTCACGATTAACATGCCTCCTATGTTAGCTATAGAAGAATTAACCAACAGTTATATTCCTAATTCGAGAAATTATATTTCGAAGTGGATCGTTCGAGTGGTGAAACCTAGTTTGGTCTCGTTTAGATTAAGAGTATCATATGAGAAAGTAAGAATGAGATTGAGAGTCACCGATGAGGAAGGTCAAGTGTTGTCGCAAATAAAAGGTACTTGTGTAGTTATTTTGCCGATGGTGTATTTGGAATTTCGAAGAAGATCTACTGAAATTACACTTGAAAGGGATAATTCTGATAACATCGATGAAGAGAATTCTAGCGAAGAGAAAATTGATAGCAACGAAAGTAGAAGTAAGGATGATGTTATAGCTCACACGATTTATCACGTAGAAGCCTCAGTGCTTGAAAACAGCTGGCCATTGACTGAAACAGAATGGAGTCTTGTGTCAGAATTTAAAGTGAAACCGACAGGCTCTGTTATTAAAAAGAAACTACCATCTTTTTCGAATACAGGAAGACTGTCAAAGAATGAGTCGTTAAGGTCGAGGAGAGTTTCGAAGCAGTCTGTTGAAAGTGTTCCGGCTGTCGAGTCGCCTTATTGGATTCTTCAAGTAGTTACTGATTCTGGAAGCGGATTAAAGGTATATACCATATTTACACAACGTTTTAAGATTTTACAAACATTTCATATATGTAGCCACTGTTTATCTTTATTGCATATGTTTTAAATCAGATAATAATTCTTCAAGATTTATAGTTTAACTTCAAATTAAATAATAATTCCTAAACACTTTAATAACTTCCTAATGATTTTTCAAAACTTAAGTTCTCCTATGTGTGCTAAATTTATGAGAATGTATATGTGTATTTATAATATGGTTACATTATAAATCATCTATGACGATTATATTTCCGATCAATAGATATCCCAAGATAGGACGAAGGAAAGGGAGATAGCGAGGATGAAGGAAGCCTGGGCGAAAGAGAATCCTGACAGCTTGCAGCGTGGTAGAGAACTCCGTGAAGCTTTCATAAAGAAACACGAGATCAAGTTCAAATGCTCAACGGATTCGTTCGAAAAGAAACCTTCGAGTCATTCCGAGAAATCGTTGACGAAAAGGGAGAGCCATCGTTTGTCGCATATCGAGACATCCAGGATTTCAATGGCTCATTTGGAGAAGAGGACGTTGAAGCCACCTCCGTCCCTTCGTAGACTTCCACCCTTGGATTTGACTATCTACGAGGTCAAAGAGGACGAGGAGGACGAAGCATGGGTAAAGATGGAGTCGGATGAAGAAATGATGCGGAATATTCGTATAATGAATATCTTGTACGCTCAGGAAGACTACGCGCATTTTCTCGAAGATCTGAACAAGCTATATAAAAGACAGAAGTACCAATACGAAACATTGTATGGAAGATATATAGATGCATTTTTTGATAGAAGAGGAATGTTGGAAGATGTGTACGAAGCTCGAAAAGGATATATAGCTAGTACGAAGCCTGTAGCTGCTTCGAGCACCAAGTCTACTAAGAGAAGCAAGAAATCTAAGAAAACTTAGACCAATTAATTTTAGAATAATTTACATTAATTTTAATTCAGTAATTTACTATCACAAGTAAATATTTGGTTAATGTAGTTATGCTAGATTAAATAGTCAGAATAAATCGTGTTGTATTTAATAAGAAGATGAGAATAGGAAGAAGACACTTCACCAGTGTGAACCTGTTATTTGCTATACTTGAAATATTCTTCCAAATTTCTAGCTCTCATTACATAGCTTCTCTTCTCATTACATAGTCAAATTACTTGAATTCCAGTAAATAAACTAATCCGAACAAGATTTAAGATGTTTAAATGCTATTTATGTTAAGTTACATCCTTTAAGTTCTGCCTCTTAAAAACTTAAGAAATACACACGAAGGCCAATATACCTTAGCATTTACATATTCACGACACCCGGTTCACAAGAAAAGTATCTTTAATTGCTGCATGAACCTTGTGCTTACTAATCGTTGTAACCGCCAGCGTCATGTATATTCCGGTGCAGCGACATTCCTGGCGCCGCGGATTCCACCAGCTTCGAGTCCTCCTCGAAGCGAATAATCTGCGTATTACGTTCTAAACGATAGCGATCGATGATTCAGCGGGACCCTTTAAACAGCCACGATTTTTCATCGCCACTTATCTAGATCGGTGGTCGGTCAGGGACACATTGAACGATACCTACTCACGGTAGGTGGAAGCGATACAGTGAATTTGCAAAATCGGTCATAGATTAAAGATTACAGCTTTTGATGACCGTAACAAGCAATTAGAAACGTAATGGGGTTTATAAGGATCTAGAACTCCGTTCAAGGCTGCACGATATCAACTCGCAAGAAATATAATAAAGTAGAGTTATTTGAGTCATTTTGAGTTATTGAGTAAGCTTCAACATCTTAAGCTATTATAGGTATTATATAAGGTATTATATACATATAAAGAGTTTGCAAAAGATCCTGCCATACGATTATTCGTACCATTTTTTTGTTTTTTGTAATATTTTTATGCTGGATGTAAAGCGCATGACATTTTCTCATTCTTTCTTTATTATATTGGAGACTAATGGTGTCTCATAACATACAACGACTTTGATTATTTCGTATAAAGATTGAATTTTCAGATATTGAAGCTTAGGTGACTCGAGTAACTCTACCTTTCTATGTATACCAGATACGATTCAAAATGTTTCAGATCTCATCGCTACTTAATACGGTGGAGAACGTGCGACATAGGTGGAACTCGAAAAGAAGTCGATGTTTGCATACTGGCGACCGGTAGCCTGCGGTGCATCGCGAAGAGATGACCGTCGACGGGGCACCTTTTAATGACGTGCTCCCCGCTCGCCTCTGGAAAAGAAAAGCACGCTGATCCGTTCCGTTCATTTTTCATCCAGGACCAGTCCCCGTCGTCTAGCAAGATTATTACAAAACTGCGCGGGGAAGAGGTCTAGGTTAAGCGCAAGAACAGGTACAGCGTCAGCGAGCAACGTGCAGAGCTGTTTTATTCTCCGTGTGCTTAATGTGTAGTTCCTTCCTTTTCTATATTTATTTTTTATCCTTTACTATTTTTTTTTTTTTTTTTTTTTTTATGTCATAGCCAGTTGCTTTCGTTTGATCGATTTGTTTTTATTGGAGAAATTGATTGAAAGGAGATATAATGAAGAGGTAAGTTGGAAGTGTTCTGCATGGTTGTATGTAGAGCAGGTTTTTATTGGTAATATAGTAAAAAGGTGGTGGATGATGAATATGTGTATATAGGTTTATTTCTTGTTGACTTGTACTGGTTTATCTAACAAGATAAAGTTTAGATATATGAGCTATCTTCGCTCAGTTAACGCTAGTGGAATTATCAAATCTGTTAAAATAACAAGTTTTACATCTTTTGCTTTTGCAATTACTAAAACTTGAAATATTTGCAGTGGGGTGGAGGGAAAACGAAGATAATCATTTGATTCATTATCGAGAGAAAATAGGTTACACCATACCAATTAACGCTAGAAATATTAAACTGATCAAAGTGACAAGTTATGGCCGTTTTTCTACTATTTATTCCCATAACGAAATGTTGAGTATCACTAGATAATACTCAATGACGGAGTCAATGAAGAATTTCTATAAATACCGACAATACTAAGAGCACAATCTAATTAATTGAAGTAGTCAAGTGATATGCACTTCACAGTATCACGCGTAGAATTCCATTTAAACTTCGATTATAATTCTATTAAGATATCACTTGAGAAATATCAAACGATTCATTAAACTCGGCTCATTGACGGAATACGGCACTTAAGCTACAAAGTTTCATTGAAACATTTACAAAACACGCTGTACGTTGCTGCAACATGCGCGTTGATTGCAGGTGCATCCACGTTGCAGACTATCCGCTGGTGTTCAACATTCGAAGGCAGCAGTGCATCGCCTCGTCGGCAATCCTGTGATCAGTGTCGATCGTGTTTGTTGCTCGATCTCGCGTGTCGCCGAACAAATTAACGATCATGGTGGTACAGTGGCTTCTGCAAACTACGGACGCCGATTCACCTGGCAAATATCCAACTCACGTGCGTACTATAGCTTACACCGCAGCTCTGATGAGATAAGATCGAGATTTATGAACACGAGCTTGATAATTATAGTTTGTACGTGGATCGACCTAATAACAATATTGGCGAATAATTAACAACATTTATGATTTAATAAAAATATTAGCGTGTAACCATTGCCTGTGATTTAATAGAAATAGCACTGAAGATAAATTTGAGAGATAGAAATCGATTTTCTCAAGGAAGAATTCAAAGAATTCAATTGAATTTTTCGAAAGTGTACTTATACTTTCTATATGGCAAGGACGAAGAGGAGGTAGAGTTTAGTCGTGGATTATTCCACGTCATCGTGACTTTTAGTTCAGAATCTACTTGTCATTCGCGACCATCGCCAGAGCTTTCATGAATTCCTTCCTTGTCCGAGAATTCCTCATGTGGTGTCTTTAACTCGTAAAGAAATCGTAGTCATTCTAACTTGATTCTACCTTGCGAAGAATTTGTTTCGTATATATCGATTGCTATTAAAAAAAACAAAAGGCTTCTAGTGTAATTGCAAAGATATTCTCACAAAGATACAAATATGACAATTCCAAAGTGGAAATATGAAATCACAGATATCAATAATAATTCTTCCATTTTATTTACAAGCATAATGAACTATCGAGAACGACTCAAAGAGCGTATAGCAGGATTAAAAGTATTCTTGTCAGTGAATTGCAATTTCAATTTCCTTCTTCACGAAGCTATTAGGACGTTTCCGCTCATAAAACGGAGTATGGTGACGTTAGTTTAACGCTTTCGCGATAAACGAAGCCGCCTTACAATCAGTAAAACTTCCCCGTGTGCGTACGATCGTTCGTTTCTTGTTTTATAGCTGTTAAACGGGCCATTGGCTAGTTAGAAAAGAAAAAGAAAAGGCAAGAGAATGAACGCGGCCGTCGTTAATCATCGTTGATCTCGCTGGAGAGTCGCGATTCGCATTAGAGACGGTCGACAATTTTCACCGTCGTCACTCAAAATCGTGGCCGCCGATCGGAAAATCGCGTTTTACGAGCCGTTGTTATCGGGAATATCTCGCTGGTAGAAGCCGCAAAGGCTCGCCCTGCGTGTTACGCGTCCCCGTTAGCTCTCTGTACCATTTCTCGCCTATTCATTTCCTCACGAACGCGCAGACTACCTTCAACTTTTTACACATTTACAATTTAGGATGGAACATAAAGTTGCGCGATTTTCACTTTGTACTGAATTATACGTAAGTCGTAACATTTGTCTATTGGTTCTGTGTTGCGCGTTAATCCACAGCTTTTCTTATCTATTGAAATATGCGAAATTTTATGTCAGATCTTACAACGCACGTTTAACAAAAACTTTTTAAAACCTTTTGAACGAAAAGTATATACTTCTAGCTTTTGCTTCCACAAATTTTATTGGGCTTAATCTTTATTAAAATTTAATCAGTATATTATTACGTTCTTTTCTCTTTTTTTTTCTTTTCTTTTAATAAGATTAAAATTGAGAATTTGACGTCTTAAGTAGCTTAAAATCGTAAGTTCGTAATAGAATAATGTTGCAATGACGAAAATAAGGAAGTTATGTTTCATGCGTGAAGTTAACTTTTAACCTCGATGTCAAGGAAACTCGGTGGTTCTGCATCTCATTGTTATTATCGCCACCCGCATATAATTCCATTCGAATGAGGTTACGTAATGACAATAAAAAGGACGGCTGTAAGAACGATGATGTCAGGAAGATTAGATTTTTTTTATGTGCTATAGATTAGTTGATAAAAGAATACATTGATAGTTATGTATTGGATTTTTCATTGCATTGCAAGCGATAAATCGTTCTGTAATAAAAATAGCTATTTGACGTGCCCTATTTTATTCTTTTTGTCTTCGTTCGAATATCGCACATGACTCGTCAGCTAACAATGGATGTTTTTAATCGAAGTGGCCGGAAGTGATGGCTTCTTAACACGCTTATTAGTTCAGAACGCAGAGGCCAATGTCGTTGGTATTTCTCAATCGTAGCTCGAGCTTCGTCTGATAACGTCTACACTTTGTTGCGAAAGTTCTATTAATTAGAACGTTTCGAACCTTCAATATCCATAATCTTCATTAATGCTCATTATATCTTTAAAATGAGATTTTATCTGTATCAATAAAATTTGAAAACAAAATCTTCGTTTAAAAATAAAACGAAGAAAACTTCAAAACTTCTAAAACTTTCTACTATTCTAAAACTTCATCTACATCTGATCTTCCTATTTTTATTTCCTCCAGAAATTTAATTTTAAAATATTTCTTCGAAAACATTGTCCACTACATATAACTCAAATATCTACGAAATTTTCTCCAGTTCGAAGATCCTCCTAACTTTTTCTTTCTTCATTTCCCTAAGAAATCAAATTATACTACTTTCGCAAAAGTATTAAAACGAAAAGAAGATCTGAACTTCGTGTTTTAAGATCTTCTTAGCGGCACCTATAGCTTGCCTTCTACAATTTTCCTTCCTTCGGTTCCCTAAGAATCCAATTATGAAACACTGTCACATGTTGCCTCAAAAAAAAGACAGTCAAAGAAACGTTTAACTTCTGAAGATCTTCCTACCCTGTTCTCGAACCTTCCTTCAAATTTTCCCTCTCTCTATCCCACACAAAATCCAATTGACACACGATATCCATGTAAGTTCGTCATTCCATCCGAGCCCAAAATAAAAATCGCCCCGTCTCTACGTAATCTTCTCTAGTAGAAAATAGAAAGCAGTGGCGAAAGGAAGACACGAATAATCGTCGTATTTTGAAGATAACTTACCTACGTTGTTTTGCCTAATGCGTATGAATTGAAACATCGGATTTCGATTAAATTGCACGACCTTTTTGAACGTATTCAATTTTTATTCATTCTATATTATTATTATATATTCCTATATATTATAATATATATTACACATTATTATACATTCCATATATTATTATATCCTATAATTTAACGACCGTGTAAATTCGAATTTTTAAAAATTATGAAGTACGGCGTTTTTTCTTTGCAATCACAGGTATAAGTAAAAACACTGCTGACTTTAAGTATACCATCTATATGGTAAGTGTTTCAATACTTTGGCAAACCTCTGTCTTATAGTATAAAATATTAAGTGAAATATAATTTGATATAGAATTTTCGAATAAATGCAATGAGCAGTAGATGTTCTAATATAATACACATATTTACATCTCAGATCTCGAGGTACACGCATTTCTCAAACATTTCCCAGTATATTCGGACTCGCTTCACGCGTGTCATGGTGTAGCACACATTCGTGAACGTGTTGACAGGGACGAGAAAGAAAAAGACGGGGTGGGACTATCGGTGGTTCTCTTCTTGGTGTTTTCTCCCGGCCGTCAGCTGGACGTGGCCGCGAGCAGGGCGAGGAGGGAAAGGACGCTCGTGGAGGGAACGAGAGACGAGAAGACGAGGGAAGAGAGCCTCTTCTCTCCGGATGAGCCCTCTCTCGGTACGGCTCGTTCACAATCTGCTGCTCCAGTCTCGCGTCGAGTCCCGTCGCCGCATCTTTTCGGGGCTCCTTTCCTTCGTTGCTCCTCTTCGACTTCCCATTCGCGGAAACGACGTTCAACATCAACGTGAAGTGCAATCGAACTTCTTTTTCTTACTATTTCTCTTATTCTTTGTTAACAAATTTATAACTATCGAAGAATACGTATAAATTCGTGTAATTGGCCAACGATAACTATCTTTCTTTCACTCGATCAGTCTGGCACTCGAACTCGATTAAGGAAATTCTTAGGGGGGTGAGCTTAAAATTGTCGGGGCGCATGCTGGAGAATTGGTGATTGGATATTATCCGAGGAATTATACGAAGCAGATGGTTGAGACTAAGCTCGAAGCCTGAGAGTGAATTTGTTGGAGGATCGGTTGTTCGTGGTGGAGTAATGTTGATGATTTCGTTGACAGGTATGGCGCGAAGTTGAGACTAATTTCGAGAGTAATAAAGTTGTTAGGAAGGTACGTTTATTGTTGTTGGAAGTTTCTTGCATCCATTTCGTGACATTGCTCGTTTCGTACACGATCCAGTTTATCATTATCTTTTGGATTAGTAGTTGAGAACGTAAGATACTTTGAAGCTGCTAAGTCTGAAGCCATTAAGCATGTTAATTTAAGCGTGTTAATTCCGCCGAGAGGTTTGTGAGGATGTTCTTTGATATTCTGATAGTCTTCTATGGAGAAGTTGATCTTCGGTGAAATTTTTCACAGAAAATAATTGTTCCATTACTGTTAGCTTTACGTAATTCATTAAATATCGATTGGAAGCTCTTTCTTACCTTATGCAAACACGGTGAGTAACCAAAGAAGAAAACGAATCACAGGATAGATAGTTTATTTCGTTTATTTAAGCTTGTACTCTTAACTTTACGCAACTAACTTTTCACTGAAAACTTGTAAAATAGACCATCTTCTTAGCTCGTGCAAACACAACGATTAATCACTAAAGATCCACAACACAAAGTGAATCGTTCGTTTCGTTTATTCCATAAATATAGTGACTAATTGCTAGAGAATTCGTCGAAAAAAAAGGTTGCCGATATTGACTTGTTATTCCGTTTTCCTCGGGCAAGTAAACGATTAATAGACGCATTTATCAATCCGCTTGCCCCGTTCTCGACATAATAGAACGTGCGAACCAGACTGATCTCTTTTTATGCGAGTTTTGCACGAGCATACCAGGCTTTATGGAACTTTAATGATAGCCTCTGCTCGGTCCGCTTTTACGTTATGATAACGAGTGAAAGCGGGAGTGTGTATCTCGCTACGGCGAATTTCCGAGGAACGTGGCGTCGACTCGAATCGCCTGTTTCCCTTTTTTCCACCAGGAATAGGGTCCTTCCTGGCTAGAACGAGATCTCGATTAATAAATGGACGCTGTAAGCGTGGAATTCCAGCTGGAAATTCTGTAGTTTCCTTTTAAAGATAGGTATAAAGATGATAAATTGTACGACATTCTAAAGTATAATCTTTCTAATGTACGTCTAATGCATAAGAGATTGGTTTCCTAAGAAACGCATAGCTTGAAAAGTTCAAACGGTTATTGGAATGAAAAATAATCAGTATGGATAAATAATTTGCTAGCGGGATTCATTTTTATTAGCAAAAATTGTAGAACAAATAGTTTAACTTTTTCCGTTTTAAACCTTTCTAGACTCATACATACAATACGTATGGAAGTAATTTTTAGAGATTATTGTTAGATTGCTAGAATTAGACAGTGGACGTTTATACAATTTGAAAAATTACGGTTAACCTATTTTTGTCAGATTTGGATGAATTATATCGTCTGTGTCGTCATATTGCTATTACTCTAAAAGAAAAATTCATCCCGAATGAGTTAAATTATGTTTAGTTGCGTTCGTTTCTAGAATATTGAATGACCTGAAAATGAATTTCGTAGTTCCAGCTCCGTTTTGACGAAGGAACAGCTATTGTGAATATTTATATCAAAAGATAGTTCCATCTATCTCATCGTACTAATTTGGTGCTTCCGGAAAGGCGTCATAGTCAGCGCGGAATCGCGACAATTATCGCACATTGTCTCCTCGCTTGGTTTACGTGGTGAGGTTTTCGCTGTTCTCGCGAGATCGAAAACGAAACATAATTTCCACGAGTGTGACTAGTTTCCTTCTCCTCATTAATCTGGATATCGTTATGATTCTTCCGGAAATATGAGTGCAAAATAATTTTATTTCCTCATTTTTGGCAGGACTATTCGCACTATCCAATTCTTCCTGGAAGGTGTCTATATCTTTGAAAAGAACAATACGAAAATTCGTTCGATGTATTAACTTCAAATAGATGAGAAATTACCTTATTTTGAAAAACTATAAAGCGATATATTTTCACAATTCAAGCGACTTCCAACAAACAATAATTCCTTCGCTTCTAAACTTTGCTTAATGGTTAAGTAACCGCGACATTAAACTTGTCAAATACAATCGTCGAAAACTAAGACGAGCTAGAATTCACTTGCATTAATTTTCAAAACTTTCGATGTTATTGATATCCCATAATAAATTCCACAGATTTTCAGGAAGAATCTGAAAGAAAATTGCGCGCAGGAGACTTGTTTTCTACCCCAAAGATTCCCGACGAATCGAATCAGAAAATCTCCCCTCTGGAACGGAGACGCGTCTATTACAGAATTCCAAGCGCGTCAGATTACCCAGCATCCAGTCGATCGGGAACCATGATCGTGGAACCGATCGTGGTGTCGATCGCGAGCCAGCGTTGAAATCGTTCGAGCCCTCCAGTGAGAGAGAAAGAGAGAGAGAGAGAGAGAGAGAGAGAGACAAACAGACAGATAGACAGACAGATAGACAGACAGACAGATAGACAGACAGAGGAGAGAGACTTCATTTCCGCGTGTGATCGTCGATTGATCATGAGACGAGCATACGAATAATACGCAAGACGGATCGTTGAACAGTTTTCTCGTTTCGACGAGACGTGAGAATCGATGACGCCACCCGCCAAAATGCCGAACGTGGCGTTGATCCTTGCTACCTGGTTACTGCTGATCGTTCCTCGAGATGTGTCGAGCACGGGACAACGATACACCACCAGCCCGACCCAAGATCTGGATAACACTTTGCAATCGGTGCCGCCTGTCGGGTGAGTATCCAGTTATAGAGCATCCCTAAAACCATGAAACGCGAACCGGCCAATCTGCGGGCATCGCGATCCGAGATATCGCGCTCGCGAACGATCGATCACAATCACGGGGCACAGTAATTTTCGTGAAGTGTCTGAGGTGTGATCACTAAGGATATGCCGCGTGTATCTTGAAATTTTGGGGTAGATAATCGAGAAATATTTTTATGGTTTGTTGGCTTTTTTTTTATTTATTGGTTTGTTCTAGAGCGGAGGGAAGAGAATTCTTGTTGAAACTGTTAATTCTTCCCGGTTCACATTTATGAGCGTTTTATTCAGATTCACGCAATTTTTTGCGCAAATGTGACCATGCGATAGACAATATTTACGTAGATTGATTTTATCTTCTGGATGAATCCAATAAAATTGTAGATGAAAATGTAATTGGGAATTGCAGTCAAAAGTATCGTAATTATCGAAGTAATAAGGAGGGTTCATGACCGAATTCTCAGGCGGCAAGTGATAGACGTTTGACACGTCCCCGAGTTCCAAAGATGACAATGCCAGTGATAAGACTCTTCTCAGCTCGTTTCTATTTTTACTTGCCGTGGACCAGGAACATAATGAAATAGCTCCAGCAAGGAACTGTACGTTCTAGTTTCTTTTTTCATTCGAATTACGTAATATCGCGCGTCTTCGGGCCAGCATAATGTTTATCACGTTTCCCCTGTTTCTTTTCATTCGCATCGAGGACATGATATAGAAACATTTTAAACATTCCTCTGTGAAAAAAAATGTAGTTCCTCAACATTCGTCTTAAGCATCATATAATAAATTCTACGCCAATAAATATATTTCGTAAATTTGCATAATAGCAATATCGCGAAAATGATTCGTAATGATTTTGTTAAATTAGAAACTTCACCCCGAGATCAAGGAAAGTGCAAAGATCACTCAGTTGGTGCCAAAGAGACCGATTGAAAGAAACCTAGCAAACGATAAAAGACCATTGCGGCTCGTTATCAATCATAAACGCTCGATCTTGATGCAATCTCAAAATATAATGTGGCAAACATGCAATTGTGCAACTAAACACTTGTGACACCGCTATTGTCCTTGGAATTAATTGCTTCAAGCAGAACAGTTGAAAAAAGATTTGACTCTAGCAACGATGAATATTCGTAATCTAAAATTTATGGGAAAAATCGAAAGGAAATATTACATCAACTGAAACTTAACTATAATAGAAACCTATTTACGATAAAAATTATAAAAGAAAAAAAGCAAAATACTTGACAAAGCAATTAAATAAAAGATATATTAGACACGAACTCAGAGTTACGAAATTAAAATTAATATAAACCAATTTGCACCTCAAATCCGATTATACGTCGAGAAAATTTGTCACTTCTGATTTCGTGCTTTCAATTTTCGAATAGAAAGTTAAAGCGAATCAGCCAGTCTATTAGAACGACGAAAAATGCTGTATCAAACATAAACGATCAGGGCATAAAATTTACTTTTAGCTGTAAGTTCCAGGGTTAACTCGAAGTCACTTTCATTTCTAAACGACTTCACACGACGCACGGTCATAAAATACGGAATAACGATCGCGATGTAGCGGATCGACCAGGTTTCCTGGATTAACCGGTGAAAAGCCTGACTAATTACACACGACGAATTAAGCTTGTCTACTCGAAGGTCGTGTTCAGCGAGAAGCTGAAGTTAAATCGCCGCGTGACGAAACTCGGTGCAAGACGTATTCTCAGGCGGATCCGTGAAAAGCGTTTCCGGCTTGAAACACTCTATGGTCAATTAGGCCTAATGGATGGATAATAATGGTCCATCATCCGTTTGGATTCGCTTGGAATTGACGCGGAACGCGGGAAATCGCGCGAACGCATGAAACCTTGCCTTCTGATAGTGTGAGCAAGAGGCGAGGGAAAAAACGGAGAGGAAAAATGGGGATTAAACTGCGAATGCGTAATGTAATGCGTAGATAACCCAATTAGAAGAGTTATCGCAGGCGGTTCGTCGCGACGCGTCGCTATGCCCAGAACGAGATTCTGGATCTGACAAAATCTGCGATTTCGCAAAATCGCTTGATATACATTGGCTCATGAAAGTGCTCGAACGCTTACCTCAGAAAACTTTTATGTCCACATTGTTATGTAAAATATTTTGAAACCATTAATGACGAAGTAAACTCAATGTTTTTGATGAAAGAGGCAATTCGCTTGTGAAAGATGCCCGGTTGATATATTTCGATATGATACCAACGTGTATAATTCTTATTAAAAATATCTTTATAGACATAACGCAAAGAAATGGAATCTAAGTAAAGATTTGTTACGTCTAAATAATATAACAAGTACTTTCCACATTTGTAGGCATTTTCTACATCATATATTCGTACATTTTATGCATTTAAGTTTCCTCTCATCTGATGATCATATTTCTACATAAATAAAATTCAAGATTCACTTTGACAAAATCACATACGTATTTTCATCAAGCAAGAAAACAAAGAAACATCTCAATCGTTTTGACAGATTCGATACTTCTAGTGTTAACCAATCTTATTTTGCTTCCACAAAGAAGCATGAAGAACAGCCGTCAACCGCGATTCTTGCACGTTCTTGAAAAATGGAACGTCTTCCTGATTCCTCGATACACGATTCTATCTAGAAGAAACGAGAGGCACGAAAAAACGAAGGTATTGATCGGTGATCGGAATGCTGGCGCAAATAGATAGAAAGAGAGAGAGAGAGAGAGAGCCTGTGACGGTTTATTATACAAAAGCTTCCAACTGACGGTATTAGCCAGGCCCCTGCGGAAAAGTATTGGACATTAGCGAGGGTATCGTATAGCTGGCAGCAGAGGAACTAGTTTGTTACGGTAAAAGATTCTTGGCAGCTCATTGCACGCGATAGTGGCACCGCACAGGATCTTTGCCGCGGCGCCGCAGCCGGTGGATCTCGAATGCGAGAAATAAGTAAAATCGGAATAACCAGCGAGTCTCGTGATTTCACTTAATACGGGACATTAGCCGAGGCGATAACGTCAATTCAATCGGTGGTTTTACGGACGAGGTTGTTGCCATTCACAGCCGCGAAAAAGTTCCTCTAATTGTCACCGTTTGAATTTCCCGACCATTTAATTCCTTACGGAAGTAAGTATCAACGTTATTTAAGATAATCGAAGAACTTTCTGAAAAACGACTTACAGATCTATCATAAATATTGGATTGCAAATTCGTTCTGTTTTTATATCGATTACATAAACAGCGAAATTTAAACAAATATATCGTACATGTATCTTAAAAGTGTTACGATTCAAAATCATCCAGAAAGATAAATGGATGAAATTTTATAGAAAGGAAACGAAACGGTTTAAATATTCGAAATACGTATTTAATCTCATAATCGAACGAAAGAAGGTTTATAGTATCGTGGAATTAATTATTGAATTTTAAAATTGCTTATCGTGTTCTTTGTCTGTGATTTTCACGTGATTACTACCCACAGATAAGGCAAGGCAAGAAACACAGACCTAATGATCGGTCATAAAACATCCTCCACGTCGAATTATTCGACTGAATTCGTCGGGCAAATTCGCGTCTATCAGCGTTGATCGCACGATGATCGACCCTGAGAGGGAAGGCCACCGAAAATCGAGCGAATCGGTTAGCTTAGGCGGCAGAACGTCACGCTCGAGCAACTTTTTCATTAATAAACACGTATTAGCCGGTATCTTGTCACGGCCAATTAGAAGCATGTTTCACGTGACTCCACCTAACCATTGACGTTCAACTGCGCGATTAATACCGTCACATCAATTATCATTCCTCGTATGAAACATTTCTCGAGCACTCAATTAAGGCGTAAGAAGAAACAGGAATCGCCGATAGGATAACATTCAATATACTTTCGATTTTGATTCTCGTTTTACCTGTTTATCGATCGATTCTTCGTCGAAACGTACGAATTCCTAATAATCTATCCTCTTTTAGAAAACAGTAGAATGAATTGTTTTTCGATACGATGTGATACGTGGCACATGTTTAGTTATATATTTTATATTGTCATATTAATCACAACACATATGAGAATTGTAAATTTCTGTATAAATACGAGTAGCAGCACTACTACACTAGAACCTCGATTATCAGGGCACCAATTAATGGAACAATCAATTATTAGAAGATTAATTAATGGAAATAGATAATAATAATAAATTATAAATAAGTATATAGCACAAAATAAATGACGCATTTGCATATGAAAACGAAGTTACGAGATTATAAGAACAATGCCATTGTCGGAACAATGTATGTCACGACTAGATTATCAAAGTTCTATTGTATTTGAAAATAGCAACTATGATTCTAGCCTCGTAGAAAAATCACGATGAGAATACAGAAGAGGCTGCCTAGTTGGAAGCATCCGTAATCAGTCAAGCTAGATAGATAACTCGTGCCCTACAATCGATGAACTTTGTTATTTATCGGTTGTTCTTCAAACGCGATGATAACAATGTTCTAGAGCGAATTAATAAAGCAGGCCGAGTTACACGTAGCGTTTCGACAAACTGTTTAACCTCTTTGGTATAGCACTCATCCGCTGTGTAGTGTCACTTAACGGCCGCGAACAAGAACGATTGCGTATATCTATTATTAACTTTAGTCGATGATCGGTCGTGGCCATGCATTTGGTGATTGTCGACTATACTCGACACTCGTACCCAGTAGGTTAAAGGTTGACCCGAATGCCGCCTCTTTTAATCTGCGTTCAATGGATTCGAAGACGATGCTCGACAGTTAATGGGTTGCTTGTGAGTGTATGACATTCGTAATTGGAATTGGACATCGCGAATTCGGGTACGAATAATGAATCACGTTGAATTTTAATACGTTCGCCGCTACGGAGGATTAGAGTGAAACGTTCGTCACAGATTATGTTTTGTTTCTTATACTTTTGTACGATAGAATAGCTGATGAAAATATTTGAACTTTGAACACTTACCATGAAACACTGTAATGTGTTTGTTGCGTGCGTTACAAAGGACATTTTGCAATTTCATTAACACTATAATGGGACGTGATTGTCATGATTGTATTGATAACATTTGAGACCAGTCTGAGGTATTTGTTACGGCGATCAAAAGATAAATGTTGACTGATTTTAAGGACGTAAAGAAACATTCGAGTGTTTCAAGAGGCCATGTTTCACTGTGCTCTGGTTTTTTCATGTAACAGACGCTTTATCGATGGCGCTGATACAAACGCTAGTTTTTGTTGCTGCAGTAATTAATTAACAGGAAGGAATGTCGAACGAGTGGAAAATAGATAAAAATATTATTCTTTCTATAAATAGAAATACGTGAACAGATTTTTAACGATCTTCAAAGTGGGATGTTATGATAGTTCTGTTTGACAAAAGTTGTTTGAATTATTTGGAGAAAAACGAAGGAATGTGTGCGCGTGTTTGGAAATGAAATTAGCTAAAGCAAGAAGAAAACGATTCAACGGGTGGCTCACTTTCTTATCGCCTCTCTGCCCACTACGTGGACAACCTTCCTCAGTGACAGATTCATTACTTCATCTCTTTAACATCATTTCCTGTACAATCCTCAGAGAATATAACTACCGATTACTCTTGTCGCACTAAATAAGTATCTTGAATATAAAAAGTTCGTTAGAGATTTATCCATTTGCAAAAATGGATGGTAATTGAAATCTGTGAATGAATGTTATTTCGAAATACTCGATATCGTGTAGTATTATGTAAGCCTTCTAAAAAAAGATGTTTAAAAGCAAACACGAAAGTGATCCGAACTTTTGTGTGAGATCACGCATTCCCAGATATCGTACTATTTACATGCTTTTAGCTTTAATCTCTTAGAGTTAAGACGGACGAATGCATTTATTAAAGCCAAAAATCATATCTGATTAATTACTAGAGTATTTATTATTATTTCTTTCTCCTATTAAGGAATTTTCTGGTAAATATCTTTTTATAATAAGATTCATTGTATTCTTTGGATCCATATCTTTGAATTAAAGAAACACTAAATAAACGCGTATATATTTATGTATGTACGTGTATGTCAGTATAAAGATATCTTTTAAGACATCTTCTTTTTACTTGAAGAATTTCCCATTGAATAATCTATTCATAGTGATGCCTATTGTAACATTCGGGATAGTCCTTGAATTAAACAAGAATTAAATAAACCTATGCATACGTACGTATTAGTATTCCTCAAGAGATTAATTATCAATTGCTAGGATATCTCTTTTTTTATTGAGAATTTTCCCAGTGAATATCTTCTCGTAATAATGTCTATTGTATCTTTTGGAATTATTCTTGAACTAATGAAAAACCAAGTGTACACGTGTGTACTTTGTATCGATATCTGATTATCAAGTATTCAAGGATATTTCATTTTTTATTCAAGAGCTTCCCAGTGAATCTATCTATACTAATATTCATTTTATCTTATAGAAGTTTAATACTTTAATATAAAAATGATTCTTTAGTATAAAAATTACAAGAAAAATATCATTTAATATTAGTCACCATTAATAAACTCTCAACTATCTTTAAGTTCATTCATCTTTTGCACGCACGCATCGATTCAATAAGATTGGCGCGTCTGACTTTGTTATTATTAATGAAATTTCTCACGAAACAAGTGTCGTTGACTGTTATTCTCACGTCGTATTGGCTTTATTCATCGCGAAGCAACTTTCGAACTGACATCATATCTATCGGTCCATCACGGTTTTATCTGACCGAATTGCGATTTCTCCGAATCCAAGTTACGTCCGACCCCATTCTCCGAACCGATCCTAATTGGCGAACAATTCTCGTCGACGGCGATTTTAACTAAAACGTGTCGGTATGCAACGAAGAGATGCCACTTTTCCTCCCTCCACGGTTCCTCTTTCACTTCCTCCCTCGTGCGTTACGTAAAGGTCCACTTAAGATCCAGCTAATCCAGCCAGCCTAACCGTGAATAATTATGTAAGTGATGATCCCATTAGGCGTGAAATAGGTCCTATCCTATTTTCGGCCAAGTCCTGACGTTCACGGTCTGTCAGAAAAGCCGGTCATCCCTCGTTGTCCTTTTTAAATTCGAAGAATTTGAGGTTTTTAAGTGCTTACAGAGCTATAGTAGCTAATATTTCTCGAGGGTAAAAGGATTGTTTCTATATATTCTTACAAGCCTGGAAAATTCGAAAGAAATGGAAGCACTTTTTATAATGACGAACGTAGGAAATTGGGAGGATGAATGATGATCACACTTATCGATTATCTATATGTATTGGTAATTATAAAATGAAAATTTTGAAATCCAGCTTTGGTAGTTCTAGCGCTAAGCAAGTATCGCTGTAAATATGATTCTATCGCTGTTTATGAAATAACTGCCTGCAATTTCATTTGCGTAATATTAATGTTAATGGCCATTAAAAATCTTCGCAAATTTTTCAAATTCCTCGCCGAGTTCTAAGCGTAATATAAGCATTTCCATAACTTGTATTGCAACATTCTCTCGCTAAATTGCCATATCTTTTATCGAAAGAAGTGTCAATTGCGGCAATTAACAAGCAGTCACCGATTCTTCGTCGAAGGAACTCCTTAATCCCCTTCGTAATTATCAGTGGCAGAGGATAATAAGCGGCACGATAAATTTCTATCATAACCCGTTGATATTATCCCCGTTGGTTTCGTAATACAGACTGGCCTCAATAGGCTCCTTTAATCTCTCAATGTAGTTTTAAGAGATCGTAAATAATGCTCGATGTTTGCCCTACCTAATTCTCCGTCCACGCGTTTTTACTTCAGCCTCCTATATCCATTTTTATTTCTTCTATCTTAGAACGCGTGTATGTGTGAGAATGAAGCACGACCTTAAACGCAACGCAGTCGCGTTTTGATCGCTTTAATTTTAATGGACTATAATCCATCATCTGGAGAGTCATTCCAGCGGCCGTTTCAGATCCATTAAGCGCACTTTCCAATTGAACTTTTAAGCCCACACCCACCGCTGAAGCTGTTTAGACACGCATCAGGGTTTGTGCAGTTAGTTTATTGGATTATTGCGCGAGCACGCGAACGCGCGCGCCTCGTTACCGCCAACCATTTTGCGAATTAAAGCGATGCCATGGACAACGTTGGAGGTTACGTTGCAACGGGCGCAACATTTTTCCTCCTGGTTTTATTTCTGTGCTCTCTTTGTTTCGTTGATTGGAATGATTGAATGCACTTGTGCCTCGACGAAATGATCGGTATTTTCGAAGCGATTGATCGAAGGTCTACGCTTTCAGCTGTTTCCATTTAAAGATTATAGGAAAATTTACTAAAATTTTATGGCCGCTGATTTGATTAATTTAGAAATTCTCTACAAGATAAAATTGTAGTACACATGTAATACATAATATTCGTATCTTATAATTTGAATGTTATTTCATAAACTATTAATAATAATTGATATATTTATGTCAGTTGATATAAACTACATTTAATCAAATATAGCTCAAAATCATTATAAAACTACCCAGGGAGAGACTTCTTGCTTTATCCTTTTCTCATCAACGAAATTTATAGTTAAACGAATATCGAAACGATAAATCATCCAGGTAACTGGATCCTGAGTATCGTGAAAAGAGAAAATCACGAAAGGTGTGGTTATCGCGAGACCGACAATGATTAATTTTTATCGCGTGATTTAATTGGAAAATTACAGTTTACCAGAACTCGTTGGTTCGTTGAGAATTACGCGATGGATGTGAAAATTACTACCGTGAGAATGTTTCAGCCAATCTGTATGCAGATCAGCGACCCTTTCCGAAATCTCTTCATTATCTCGCGAATCAAGCGTGTCGATCGTCGCGTACAATTACCTGTGAAGTGTAATATTTAACAGCTGCCCCTAATGATACCCTTCCTTAACGAATTACTGACTGAGATAAATGATCCTAGTTTTTCTGTGGATTTCGTGAATTTTTCAAATCTGTTATTTTAAATTCTTGATAAGTTGTTAATGTTAGATACATAGTCAATGTTATTATTAGATTTCAAATGATCACTCTTTTATGGCAAATTCAAGAGAGCAGGAACGTGCAACATTGTGTATGAAAACGCCTTCAGAGAATTACTATTCCTCTTTCACTATTCAAATCATACATAAATGATTCCTCATTTTCATTACTTTCATATGAAGTTTCTAAAAGGATTCCGGAGGCTTTTGAAAATTATTGGAACAATTATGCACAGTAGTATATATAATAAAACAATCTCCAAAATTATCCTCTTTTTTTCACCGCTACAAACGGATAAAAATTATCCCAGCTTCCATTATTTCCATGCGAAATACATAAAAGCTCCGCGTGCCCACGTACAGAATCATTCGAACGATTGTTATAATATTGTAGATGATGTAATATATTCATATAATAGGGAAATATCAAAGAACCTGAAATATCCTCCCTTTTCTCGCCGCTAAAATCGTACAAAAATTATTCTTCACTTTCATTTCGTTACTTTTATACGAAGTAGGTATCTAAAACGGTTTCACGGGTCCATTGAAAAAACGAAAATTTCGCCTTGATATCCACGATTCCGGCGATAAAGCGTCGAAACGGGGTCGCGTGACGCTATCAGAAGGCGGAAACGGAATTTTTGCAGGAAACGCGCGAGCTCGCTGACGAAGGAACAAACTCCGGTGAACACGTTGTCGTGGCACGCGTTCGGCTTGCAAGCGACGTCACGGAAAAGAAAAAAATGGGAAGAGAACGCGGTGTGCCACCTCGGAACAAGGCGGCCATTCACATCGAGCCGCCTGTAATTAACGTCAGCTGCTATAGGCGGCCTTTGAGTACTTCCACTTACGCGCCTCGGCGCCGCGGCTCACTTCGCGTCGGCGTATTTACACGCCTGTAAACACGACCCCCTTTTTTTGTCCTTTTTCCATATTTCCATAGGCTAGCTGGTTCGCGGTTTTATTCAATCGTGACGACAGCTTCGATCCATGAGATCATCTTGAGCTCATACGTAAAGAACCAAGAGGAGGGGGTTCAAAGAGGTTCGAAGTCCGTTTATTGGCAGCCGTGAGATTGATTATTCGAACGTGTCGAGGGTTAATGATTAGTCGACGATTCTGCAGCTATTTTACGGGTTCAAAGGTGGAAAGCGGGATAACACCCCCTCCTTAATTCCACTTTGTCTCTCGCCTGTTTATTAGAGCTTTGGATAAATTTTGTTTCTGAATGAGAATTGATAAACATTCATCTGCAGGCGAGCGATGCAACATCGTTACAATTGCATAGTGATGACGCTGTATACTTAGGCAGATTTATATTGTCAGTGATGCAATGTACACGAGTGTTCGATCTTCCTACTGAAAATATAAGACTACTAAATAAATCATGCAACGTCACTCTTAGCGTATCACGAAATCACTATAATCGTTTACATAATAAAATGTCTATCATAGTATCTACGAGTTAATCCTTGATTGGATAATTAAGTTGCCGGTAACCTACGACAATTTAAATTATTTAATAATTTTAATACACTAACAAATTATTTGCCATTTAATAATGTAACGAGTTACTTAATTTTTAAGTATTTCATCTCCGTTTGTGTATTCTGTATTTTCTATGGTGAACACCATCGGTGGAATTGAACATGCGAAATAAAAAATATAGAGTTAAGATATAATAACCTAAAATTATATAATTTAAATCACATCTAATTCAAACCGTTGTAATCGCCTACAATTCAATGATATCAACTGAGAGTAACGAAGAGAAAAGAATCTTCCCAGAGTAGCTATTACCAGCCAGCTTTCACCACCCATTACGCTTATGCTCGTTTAATTTTCCAGGCCGAACGTGTGCAGGTCAAGATACAAGAATTACTGTTGCCCCGGTTGGTCAAAGAAGCCTGAGACCGGCCTCTGCGTAATTCGTAAGTACGGAGACCGTAGCTCGTATCTGGAATCGAGGCTCGATCATAATCGAATCTCTACGTCCCGTAATTGGACGTGATCTCACGAGCTCGAGTACATTCAATTTTAGCGTTCATTATCGAAACCGCCAAGCTGAAAGGAGCATCGCGATCATCGAGAGGCGCGCATTCGCGACGAATAATTGCATCCATTGCGCAACCAGCAAATGAGTGTTCATGCGACACGACCGATCGACTTCTCCAACGAAATTACTTTAATGGCCTGTTACACGCTTCCTGTTGATCGCATTGTCTCCACAATGCTTCTATATAGCATGGTTGCGCGCGAATGCGGTCGCGATACCGATCTCGAGTTCAAATTTCAAATGGCTTCGTGTCTTGTAATGAAATATGTGACTTTCCTCTTTCGATAAAGATTTCTTTCGTATTATGGCAATGTGGAATATTATATAATTTCTCGTAAATAATTTATGTTTGAAAATCTGGGCAATTGTGTGAAGGGACTTTGTCTACGGAAATTTACTAATGAAATAATATCTCTTGATTTATGAAATATGGAGCATGGAAAGAAAAATATCGATATCTTTTTAGCTATATGCGTTAGACGATGCGGCCCACTGGGCAGATGCATCAGGCCGAATATTTGCTTGTGCGATGGTGGCACAGTATCTTCGTCTTGCAGCAGCAGTCAAACCAAAGGTGAGAGAATATTTCTTTGGAATTTTAGAAAAACTAAAGTGTTCGCAGCGACAAATAGGCAGCTGCAATATTTAAATTGTATTTATTAAAAGTGAACGAAAGCTACTTATATTGTAATTTTCTAAAAATAATCCATGTGTCTACTCTCGTAGTTACTACACACGAAACTGGCAACGCGTTAGATAGGGGTGAGTCTGGAAGATGCAGGGTGCATTGTATAAATGGCAACTGCGTGGATGGCAAATGTCAGTGTCGTAATGGATATCAGGGAGAATTTTGTAACGAACGTGAGTCATCAAAACTTATCGTATCGCCTAATTCCTTACAATAATTTATGCTAGACACAATTCGTGATTTCATCGTCTATTTAAAATAGCAATTTGTCGAGAGCCATGCTTGAACCAAGGAAGATGTATTGGTCCAGATCGTTGTGCATGTATCTACGGTTATACCGGTAGACGATGTGAAACAGATTATAGGTATGCGACTATTTAAGGCCCCCATATTTCGATTAGTTCGAGAGCAGTGATTTCGTTAATCTTCCTTTTCCTTTAGAACTGGACCGTGTTATACGAAAGTGAAAAATGGACAGTGTTTGGCAAATCTGCAGGGTGTCGTTTGCACGCGACAGTTGTGCTGCGCCACCGTGGGCAAGGGCTGGGGTCACCCTTGCGAAAGATGTCCCGCCCGACTCGACTGCGAGCTGGGTCACTTGAAGACTAACCAAGGCCAGTGCGTTGGTGAGTGATTACTGGATTGCAATTTTGACAATTTATGAAGTTTTATATTTTCATAAACACGAAGAAAGAATGATAAATAAATACGAAGAATTCTATGTTGTATTTCGCTTTTTTCGGTTATACTTATACGTATACTTCATTTTTCTATTATGTTATTCCAAAAGTTTCTTTCGTTTTATAAGGAAATAATAGATGCACAACATTTTTTGTATTATATTATTTTATTGAATTATGTATGATCCATTTTGTAGTAATGGAACAAATTTTGTAGCAACAGAACAAAATGGATCATACATAATTCAATAAAATAATATAAAACAATGTCGTGCATCTATTATTTCCTTATAAAACGAAAGAAACTTTTGGAACAATCTAATATATTAACATGTAATTGACACAAATGAGTCGAATGATTGCAATTATGATATTAGTGGGATTTATTTAGAATTAACGTTATCGAATTGTTCTTATGATAATTTTTCATTTCGAACAATTCGAATTGATTTTATATACAGGGTGGTTGGTAACTGGTGGTACAAGCGGAAAGGGGGTGATTCTACGCGAAAAAAGAAGTCGAAAATATAGAATAAAAATTTTTCGTTTGAGGCTTTGTTTTCGAGAAAATCGACTTTGAATTTTCGCTCGGTACGCGTGCGGTACGTTATAACGGATCTCACTGTAGATCGTTGTCTCGATGGAAAAATTTCTTAAAAAAAAAAATAAAAAAAAAAAATTTTTATTCTATATTTTCGACTTCTTTTTTCGCGTAGAATCACACTCTTTCAGCTTGTACTACCAATTACCAACCACCCTGTATATAAAATTTCAACTTGTGGTGTCTGTAAATTTAAGATTCGTTGAGGTTTAATTTTATATCATCATTGATTAGATATCAATGAATGTGAGGCGATACCAGGCTTATGCGAGGGTGGCAAGTGCGTGAACACACCGGGTTCATTTACCTGCGAGTGTCCCGATGGTCAGGCCAGAGATCCCGAGACCAACTCTTGCAAAGATAGAGACGAATGTCAAGAAGAAGGAATCTGCGCAGATGGACGATGCATAAACACGAACGGTGGCTATTATTGTCTTTGTAATCCAGGATTTATCCAGAGCCAAGACCGAAGATTCTGTATCGGTGAGAACTATAAGTGATTGCAAACGAATTACAAACGACTTACTTGTGCATTCATGAAAATCATCATAGAAAATTAATCGATGAGAATCAATCATGAATACCTTCGTACGCTCTATAACCAGACTATTTTTATATATCTATACCTTTCATAAAAATACGAAAACTTTTGTGAATGACCGTATGTATTGAACAAAATTATCGACAAAAATGATTCGCCAATAACAAATATCGCCATTGACAAAATCATAGATGGAAGACAAGGTCTGTGTTACACGTCCGTGAACAGAAACGGGCAATGCAAGAATCGGCTTTCAATGAGGCTGAGCAAGAAGGATTGTTGCTGCGGCAAGAACATGGGACGTGGCTGGGGTGACGAGTGCTACATCTGTCCGAATCACGGAAGTGGTATGTAGAACGGCAAAAATGCTAAACGATACGAAAATAGCAGGCTTACGACAAATAATGAACGTTCAAGTGGAACGAACGAAAATAAAGTCACCCAGAAAGCGCAGATAATGCTGATAGTAATGGCGAGTAACGGGATCCGTGTTATTACTCAATTATAGACGATTACAACAGGCTTTGCTTGCAACAACTGCAGCCGATCATCGCGATAAACGAGTGCGCGCTGAGACCGGACATTTGCGGAAACGGGAAGTGTATAGACACAAAGGACGGATACGAGTGCGCCTGTTATCCTGGATTCACGAAGAAGGCTGGCAGATGCGAGGACGTTGACGAGTGTCTGTTGGGATATTGCCAAGGTGGTACTTGTCAGAATTACGAAGGAAGCTTCACGTGTGAGTGCCCGCCGGGATTCGTCGTTTCTGGTGAAGGCAGATATTGCACGGGTAAGAAATTCGAAGAAAAAAAATAAGAGAAAGAGAGGAAAATTATAAATAAAAAATAGATTACAAAGATAGTATCGTCTATGTCTATAAGTAGCTGATACTTTATAAAATTTATGTAAATTTGTAGAATATCATCAGAAACACATATTTCGATGGCCTTAACATCTTGATATCGGACAAATCAGATGTCTCCAGAAAACCAATTATCTCGTATTGAATGAATTTTTGTTTGACTTCTTTTTCTATAGATCACGATGAATGTCAGGACACCGGAATGTGCAATAATGGACATTGCATCAACATGAACGGATCTTTCAAATGCAAGTGCAACGACGGTTACACTTTATCTCCTACAAAAAATACTTGCATCGGTAAACACAGTTTATTTTCCCTTTCCTACGTGGAATTAATAAGTCATGATTTTCTTAGATTTAATTAATCAATCAATCGTACGATTTACAGATATCAACGAATGTGCCGACAATCCAAGAATCTGTTTAAACGGTCGATGTGAAAACACACCAGGATCGTATCATTGTATTTGTCAATCTGGATTTACAGCCTCTCGAGATAATACGTTCTGCGTAGACATGGATGAGTGTTCAACAAGTGGAATGTGTGAGAATGGAAAATGCGTGAATATGGAGGGATCCTTCAAATGTGTCTGCGATTCTGGCTTCCGGATTGGACCGGACCAAAGTCACTGCATCGGTGTGTATTCTTATTTCTTGGCAAATGAAATTTTTTCCAATTCTGATATTGGAAAAGTAAAGATTTTATCGTTGACTAGACATCGACGAATGCTTGAGTGGCCCGTGCCAAAATGGTCGCTGCACCAATACTCCTGGTAGCTTCCGATGTGAGTGTTATTCTGGATTGTATCTGGGACCAGATGGAAGATCTTGTTTAGGTTCGTCTTTGATTTTCTATTTTTTAATTAAGAAAAGTTTTAGCTAATTTACATGGAAATATTTAAATTAATATCAGATACGAGGAGAGACCTATGCTATTCCCAGTACAGAGACGGACAATGCTCGAATCCTACATCGACAGCAGTAACAAAATCAAGTTGCTGCTGTTGTACTGTAATACTAGGACAACCTATGGGCTGGGGAAGCACATGTCAACCCTGTCCACTCCCGGGTACCAGCGAATTTGACGCTTTGTGTCCACATGGCGCAGGAATGACTTACAATGGAGATGGTAATTACTGAAATTAATAAGACAAAAATTCTTCCTGTACTTACGGAAAATTTCTGTGTTAAAATATAAATAAGTATAAAGTATAGAAATAAAAATGTATATCTGCAGAAATATATAAACTAACAAAAGTAAATTACTAGTTACAATATTTGGCAGAAGAGATAAATTCCTACTTAGATTCCATTTCTTCATATTTATAAGAGTATCAAATTACATAAATACTAATTATAGATAGAATGTAGACAGCATTGAGATATATCTTCTAAATTAATAGCAATAATTTAATAAATTATGATTAGTCAACCTACTCTCTTGTCCCTTAAAATAGATATCAACGAGTGCGCACAGAATCCGAATATCTGTGTGAACGGTGGCTGCGAGAATCTTATGGGAACCTATCGTTGCATCTGCGACAGTGGCTACGAGGTAGATGCTACAGGAAAAGTTTGCAGCGATATAAACGAATGTGAATTGGAGGAGTCATTGTGCAGTGGTGGTCAATGTCGAAACATCCCTGGGAGCTTCCAGGCAAGTAAATACTCGCGTGTTAAACCAATCTTTGATTAGGTGCAACGATTCGTCGGAAGATACGCTCTGACCAATTGAAACATTTAAGCATGATATTCGAACAGTGTGTTTGCCCGACTGGCACGAGATTCAACACGGGCAACCATATGTGTGAGGACATCGACGAGTGCGAGGAACTTGGACCAGATGTTTGTTTGAACGGAATCTGTGTAAATGTCCCGGGTTCCTACGAGTGCGAGTGTTCTCCTGGATACATTCTGGATCACACTGGCCACATTTGCATGGGTATAATATTTAACATATATATTAAATAATTAACAAAAAATTGGAAGTATGGAAACTTATGAGTAGATTGATATGTCTATGAGATTTTATGTTTTCATAAAGATAATTGAAGAAGTAAACTCTAAGTAGAGATTTTTTATTTACATTTAGTACTGAAAGGAGTGAAATGGTATTATGCAAAAGTGATACAATATATCGAAACTAAGAGACTGATTGAACTTTAGAAAATACTTTGCAACCTCTTTGTAAATCAGATTAGATATCTCTTTATTATTATTTCCTTTCAATAAATTTCAATTGAATTTTTGAGAAAATAAAAGAACGAAAATACAATTAAAATTCCTCTCAGACAACAGGAGAGGTTCCTGCTGGACCAAGATGATAGATGGTCGATGCGAGTATAATTTGCCCAGACTGGCACTGAAATCTGAGTGCTGCTGCTCGGTGGGTGTAGCCTGGGGAAGCCCGTGCGAACTCTGCGACCGTTCAATCTGCGAATGTTCTAAGGGTTACGCGAAATTCGGCGGGAAAGACTGCGTGGACGTAAACGAATGTGAATTAAACAGTGGTATCTGCAAAGGTGGAGGCACGTGCGTGAACACCGATGGATCTTATCGTTGCGAATGCCCTCCTGGTTTAACTTTAGATGCAACGCGTGAGTTCTGAAAAATAAAATTGAAAGAAATATTCTTGTCTTCTTACTTAGATATGAAAGAATGTACGTTTTCTAACATAATATTTATTTTTTATTGATATATTTATTTCTTTTAATATATTTTTCTACGAATAAGCGTTGATCTATTTTTCGTACAGATATCACTTGCATAGACACGAGGCAAGAGACTTGTTATTTGGACTATCGCCACGGACAGTGCACAAATGCGATAGAAGGACAATTTTCTAAGAGTCTGTGTTGCTGTTCTGTGGGTCGTGCATGGGGTAGCGAAAGATGCGAATCCTGTCCAAAACCAGGCACCCACGCGCATCAAGAACTATGCCCAAGAGGAGACGGTTTTACAGACAAACAGGACATCAACGAATGTATCGAGTTTCCTGGAATGTGTCTAAACGGAAGATGCAAGAACACGGTTGGCAGTTTCAGTTGCAAGTGTAACCAGGGTTTTGCATTGGACGAACATGGAATTAAATGTAACGGTGAGTTAGATATTTATACACTGCTAAAGATATTACACTGCTGAAAATGATACTATATTTGTTCATTCGTGTGTTTGGAGTTTACTAACTTTCAATCGTGTTACAGAGTTATAATGTATATTATCTTCGTTGAAAATTTAGATTACCGAGTGTTTAAGGCGTTTATCTAAATTTAAATATTGTTTGACTTCTTATATTAACGTTAAATAAAACTGTATAAAAATGTTTTCTATAATGTTTGAATCTTTACTTACTTGTACAATCTTACGTTACTTGTACAGACATCGATGAATGCGAGATCATGCATGGAGTGTGCGGAAACGGGACCTGCAGAAATACGCCTGGCAATTTTCAATGTGATTGCAATCCTGGATATCGCAGCAGCGATATAATGAAAATTTGCATGGGTATGTAACGTGAAATTAATCTCTTAACACTCTCATACTAAGAAGATAAGAAGATTTAATTTCTCAAACCAAGTGTTCAAAATACGACTCATCGTATTGATCCACAAACATGACGAATTTCAGATATAAACGAATGCGAGGAGATACCAGGACTGTGCCGAGGAGGAACCTGCATCAACACCGAAGGCAGCTTCAAATGTCAATGCCCGCCTGGTCACGAGTTGAGTCCTGACAAGCAGTCCTGCAAGGATATCGATGAGTGCTCGAGAACCAGTGGGATCTGTTCGAACGGCGTTTGCGAGAACATGATGGGCACTTATCAGTGCATATGCGACGATGGTTATCAGCAAACTGGATTGAAGTCTCACTGCGAAGACATAAACGAATGCGCTACCAACAACGGTGGCTGCGAGGACATCTGCCTGAACATGCCTGGAAGCTTTTCTTGTTCTTGCAGGTGAATTTTCTTTAATCAGAAATTTCTATCGTTATGGAAATGAGAATTGGTTAAGATAAGATTTTAATTCTTGCGATTGTAAATATAATTCGCTTATAATAGAAATAATATGGCGGATTAAAAAATGGGTGAAATTATTAATGAAGTTAAAATTCTAAAAATTAATTTAGACATCTAAACGAATATGAGCATATTCTAATATATAGCAAATCATCTTTCATTTAAACAGCACTGGATTCGCGTTGAATCTCGATGGTCGATCGTGCGTGGACATCGACGAATGTAAAGAAAACCCGCGAATCTGTAACGGAGGAAAATGCACTAATATAGCTGGCGGCTACATATGTACTTGCACCGATGGATTAATTCCTGGCAAGGATAGTGCCTCTTGCATTGGTAAGTGTAGTCTTGAGATTAGTCAACTTTCAAAATCTCCAACATTTAATTACCCAGATGTTATAACTGTCCAGATGTCGACGAGTGTACCACGCGGCCAAACATTTGTGGCTATGGTGAATGTTACAATACCATTGGTTCTTACAATTGTCGATGCGAAGAAGGATATTCGGTGAAGCCAGACCAAGGTCCAGGATGCACCGACGATGACGAATGTCTCTTAAACGCGTATTCCTGTAGCGAATTCGCGGAATGTCAGAACACACAAGGTTCATATGAGTGCACGTGTCATGAAGGTTTTGTAGGGAATGGAGTTGAGTGCAGAGATATCAATGAGTGTCTAACGAATAACGGAGGATGCGATTCTAATGCGCAGTGTATAAATACCGAGGGATCCTTTAAGGTACACATTATATAAATCAAATAAGATACAGTGAAATGATATTTATCCGAACCTACGTATACACATATATTGGAGAATGAGTAGTTGATATAACTAATAATAATAATATAGAATTTTATCAATTCTTCACACATATATTTTTTTACATAGATTTTCTTATATAGATTTTTTTATTTAAATAATATAAGTTCAAGAATTGGATCAGTCAGTAGAAATTTATTTAATCAAGCAATACGTAACATTTTCAATAAATAGAGTTCAAGCAAATAGAATTCTCGTATTCAATATTATACATACATGTCCGAAACAATTAGAGGATCGCTATAATCAATTTTATTGCATAAGAAAATAAAAGAAATTAGAGAAGAATTCTTAATTGTTTTAGTGCGTCTGTGACGCTGGCTTTAGAGGCGATGGCTATGCCTGCAAGGACATCGACGAATGCGCCAATGACAATACTCTCTGTGAAAATGGACACTGTCTCAATTACCCTGGGTCATTTCGATGTGAATGTGAAATGGGCTTCATGCATCCTGACGAAAATAACGAGCAAACTTGTGTGGATATAAACGAGTGCGAGATGTTCAGTAATCTGTGTGTATTTGGGCGGTGTGAGAATATATTCGGTATGTTCCGCTGCGAGTGCAACGAAGGCTACAAGTTGGATGGTTCAGGTGGAAATTGTACAGATATCGATGAATGTGAGAATCCACAGTCATGTCAGTATGGCACGTGCATAAATACTCAGGGGAAATATATTTGCAAGTGTCCGCCTTATTACGAGTTAGTCGAAGCTGGAAACGCCTGTGTAGGTAAGTGACTCTTTTTACATTGATTTTTCTAAGAATTAACTTCTTAAATCAGTGTATTCAGTGCAGCAAAAGAAATGGAAATAAGTGGAAATTCTGGTGATGGAAACTGATATTCGTATAAAATTTATCCATTTGTACTAATTGTAATATTTTACAATATTTAAAAAAAGAATCATTTTTCATTTAAAAAGATGCATGACATTTTCGTCGTCTGCATCGAATGTCCAAAATTCTTTCAACGTTTACAAATTTTTAAAGTGAATTTAATATTACAGATAGACGAAAATCAATGTGTTTCACCGGCTTCGAACACGGTACCGGAAAACCGCAGTGCATCTTCGACGTAGCTTCTTCAGTTACCAAAGCGACCTGTTGCTGCAGTATTGGCAATGCTTGGGGAAATCGCTGCGAGGAGTGTCCTCGCGCTGGAACCAAAGAATTCGAGGAATTATGTCCAGGTGGTTCCGGGTACAGACCCAATCAGGAGACTGTCATTTTAGAGGACATCAATGAATGCGAGGAACACGAGAATATTTGTCAGAATGGTCATTGTACTAATACTTTTGGTAGCTTTATGTGCTCCTGCAACGAAGGCTTTATTTTGGATGACACTAAAACCAGTTGTATAGGTATCATTGAATTGAATTATTTTAATTATCAAGTACTTTGGATCTGAAGAAACTCATGGCTTAATTATTTGCATCTGTATAGACATAGATGAATGTGCTTTGCATCCACAAATATGCGGAGTAGGTCGCTGCATCAACGATCAAGGAAAATATCATTGCGAATGTCCAGAAGGATATATGGCAATGCCAGGAGGAAGTAAGCAAATATCATTCGTGTTATTATATGTGTAACAAAATTTCCGACATTTAATAAACTTGAATACTTTCCCAGAGGAATGTGTCGATATGAGAAAGGAATCGTGTTACCTAAATTACGAGGATGGTCAATGTTTCAATCCCATGATGCAACCACAAACGAAAATGTTGTGCTGCTGTTCCATGGGAGCTGCATGGGGAAGTCCTTGTGAGAAATGTCCAGCTGATAGAACTCGTAAGATCCGAGAAACTTTTTAATAAGATACCCATTAGAGAGATTAATAAGATATCGATGTCCTGCTTTTTGAATCTCTGTCACTTCTCGCTTAATAATAATTATCGTATTAATACGAATTAACCTCTAATTATTAAGATTAAATGTATCGTTTAGGAGAGCACGACATTCTATGTGGCATGGTACCAGGCCAAATAATGAATCCCATAACGAATCATACGGAAGAAATCGACGAGTGCGCCCTTATGCCAACAATGTGCACTCACGGTCGTTGCATGAATACTCCTGGCAGTTTTGAGTGCCAGTGTGATCGAGGATACGTGTATGATCAGGATTCGCATCAGTGCATCGATGAAAACGAATGTTTGCAGGTAAAACAACGTAACATAATCTTTCAAACATTTTTCGATCTATAAGTACTATTGCCTTAAATGTAAAAGGTTAGCAATCAAGTGATAACAAAAATTCAATTATGTCTTTATTATTATATTATATAATATATATCACATTTTAGTTATACGTATATTTTTCAGTGTTGATTTCTTTCGTTGGATGGCTATTTTTATTTAGGTATATTTCTTAAAATATTTTTATTCAACTATTTCATTTTTTCATTCAAGATTCCAAATCCTTGCAGTGGCAACGCGCAATGTATAAACAAGCAAGGTTACTTCGAATGCGTTTGCCCAGCAGGATACAAACTAGGCCTCAGCCAACGAGACTGTGTGGACATCGACGAGTGCTACGAACGACCAGGAATTTGCAACAATGGTGCATGTAACAACTTGCAAGGTAGCTTCCAGTGCGTCTGTCGTCTTGGTTTCGCATTAACGAGAGATAGAGATAACTGCGTGGACATCGACGAATGTCAACGCAATCCGAATATTTGCAACAATGGAACTTGCGTAAATACACTTGGATCGTACAAATGCATCTGCTATCAAGGATTCAAGCTAAGCCCTAATAATGATTGCGCTGGTAAATTCTATTTTATCCACAGAATTCTTCTACTCTTATTTCACGAATAAAATGTCTAAACTTTTTGAACAGACATCGACGAGTGTCGAATAATGCCATTCCTATGTCGCAATGGAAGATGTCGAAATACAATTGGCGCTTTCAACTGTGAATGTGCTGATGGCTATGTGTTGGCCCAAGATGGTCAGCACTGTAGAGACATCGACGAGTGTCACGAAGTAAGTTGTTCGTAGGAACAAAACTTTTCACGATTCTAACTAATCCAATACCGTAACTGACTGAAATCTTGTTGAAAATATCACAAAACGAATAATTGCATCAGATTCCTGGACTCTGTCCGTCACCAGGAAAATGTCAGAACTTGATGGGATCGTACATATGCAACTGCCCTCCGGGTTACGAGTTGGATCACACGAGAAAGAAGTGCGTCGGTGAGTAAAATATTCAACAGACTACGTAACGTGATTCGAATATTTCAATTATAATTGAAATTTGTATATCAGATGTGGACGAATGCGAGGAGACGCAAGGAATTTGTGAAAACGGTCGCTGCATTAATACAGAAGGTGGAGTGATCTGTGAATGTCCTGTTGGATACAAACTAAGCGACAAACCAAATTCGATGCGGTGCATCGATGTCAGAGAAGAACTCTGTTACGATCGGTATATAAGACACGGTGCACGATGTTCTTCTCCTCGAACAGGCGCCATGACGAAAAAACATTGTTGTTGCACTATGGGAAAAGCGTGGGGGAAATACTGCGAAGAGTGTCCTCCAGAAGACAGCGGTAAGTATTTCTTCTATTATAAATAATTTTTAAGAATAACAACAAGTAGAAAATACCTCAAAATCATGTTGATTAAACAATAGAACTAAATACATAGGACGATACGATATCTACGATAGATAATTAAATCTAATTAAATTTTTGTGTACATTTTTTTTATACAGAGGAATTCAAAAGGCTATGTCCGGAGGGACCAGGCAGAGATGACACAGGGATCGACTTGAACGAGTGTCTGTTCATGCCAGACGCCTGTGTTGGTGGCGAGTGTATCAACACTGATGGTTCCTTCCGGTGTGAGTGTCCCTCTGGATACGTATTAGATGCAAGTGGCAGGCGTTGCATTGATAATAACGAATGCTTGTCCCAACAAAATATCTGTGGCAATGGAACGTGCACGAATATTGACGGTGGTTTCGAGTGTTCCTGTAACGAAGGATTCACTCCTGGAGTAAATCAAGTTTGCGAAGATGTGAACGAGTGTCTGGAAATCGGCAACCAGTGCGCGTTCCGGTGTCACAATGCGCCTGGTTCTTTCAGATGCATTTGTCCTTATGGTTACACTTTGGCTCCCGATGGACGACATTGTATAGGTATGAATATTATATACGTACAACGTATCATTTAAAAAATTTTGTGGAATATAAAGCTTGTTTTTCTCTTTGCATTATACGTTTTTTCGCACGCATCTTATTTTCATTTCATTGATACTTATACTTTACTCGCGCCTAAGTATGTAGTTATAGTGCTAAAAAATAATACGAGAAACATTGTCACGGTTTTTCTGAGATTTCTGACAATTAAATCACCGGATTAAACGCTGTACAATTATGTTTTCAGACGTGGATGAGTGCGCAACACCAGCGAATAGTTGCAAATATCAATGTAAGAATCTTATTGGTTCCTTTATGTGCATCTGTCCACCTGGATATCAACAAATCGGTATGGCTGACGAGTGTAAGGATATCGACGAATGTGCAATTAATTCAGGCCTATGTCGAAATGGTCGATGCGTCAATCTAGAGGCTAGTTATCAATGTCTCTGCTATGATGGCTTTGAACAGAGTCCTGATGGAAAATCTTGCATAGGTATTAAAAATTAAAAAAGGGAAACAAGTATCAAACTGCTCAATATTAAGTTCCAAAATTGTTTTCAGATCGCAGAATAGGCTATTGTTTCTTGCAAACGATCGCTGGCAGATGCACCACAAGAGCTTCCGACGTAAAGACAGTGACAAAGGCAGACTGCTGTTGCACAATGGGCGCAGCTTGGGGCCCGTATTGTGAGATTTGTCCATCCAAAGATTCTGACAATTATAACGAACTCTGTTTGGACAAAGGTTTTTCAATAGACGGTCAAGGTACTTGAATTTTCCTTCAAGTGGAACAATTTTCAATTATAACTCAACTTATATATAATCCGAAAACGAAAATTTCTTTCAGATATCGATGAATGTAAAACGATTCCTGATTTGTGCAGAAACGGGTTGTGTATCAATACGCTTGGTTCTTATAGATGTGTATGTAATAAGGGTTACAAGGCTGATAAATCTGGAACCCAATGCGTTGGTAGGTATTCGTAAGATTAATGATAATTAGAAATTTGACAATACAAAAATTCACACAATGCACATAGCGTTCAATAGAATATAGAAAGATATAAGATTCCTTCAAATGCATCCAATGACATTACGATATACTCATATTATCATCAACAATTATCTGTCAATAAAATTGACTTCACGAAATATGTCCAATTCCAGACATAAACGAGTGCGAGCTAACGCCAAGGCCATGCAAATATAATTGCCAGAACACGGAAGGAAGTTTCATCTGTTCCTGTCCTGCCGGTTTCATCTTAAATCCTGATGGCGTCAGTTGTAGAGATCTGGACGAATGTGCGACTGGAAATCATCTGTGCCAACAGAATTGTATCAACACTCAAGGCAGTTACACTTGTGGCTGCCAGGAAGGTTATACGCAAGATGGAGATGCTTGTCATGGTTCGTAGAAAGTTAAACAACTTTTAATCCAGCTTTATCGGAAATTACGTAATTCGATATCTTTTAGATATAAACGAGTGCGACCAGGCTGGAACTTGTCCGAAACCGGGTACTTGTGTCAATACTCTTGGCAGTTTCCGTTGTATTTGTCCGAGAGGATTCAAGCTTGATCAATCTGGACGAATCTGCGTGGATCAGAACGAGTGCGCTGACGATACCGCGTGCGAACACGGTTGCCAGGTAAACGAAATAGAAAAATGATTCTTACTCGTCGTTTGAATATCTAAATACCTACGATAGGTTTCGCTTAAATTCTAATTCTAAGTAACGAGACTGCATCATTTAAATTTAACACTGCTGCACTTCTGTATTTTTCTGGTATGGAAAAATATCTGAAATTTGAGAAAAATATGAAGGAATTTTTATTGATACGTATGATTACTCGTTTCGATTTTATATTAAAGATATTTCTTAGAATATTAAGAACCCTTTTATTTGTTAAAATGAAAGCAAGATTGAAATATAGAAATTCCAAGATCATAGTAAGATTACACAACTCTATTGGAATTTTATGGAGTATTATATACTATATGTTTACTGGGATTAGCAAATTTTTAATTACTTGATTACACTCGTAGAACTTTATGGGAAGCTACCGTTGTGGATGTCCCGAAGGATTCGTTCAACATCTTTACTATAATCAGTGCATTGACGAAAACGAATGCAACACATCTCCATGTGGGGACAACACTTGCATCAACACGATTGGTAGCTATAAATGTGGCTGCCCGGATGGTTACCAGTTCGATAGTAATTTGCAAATATGTGTTCAGGTAAGTGTCTGTGTTCAGGAACAATCCCAATTTGAAGTACTATGGATGTTAAAGAAGAGATGCTGGTGGGTTTAGGTTAGCGCCGGGTGCATCGGAAGTCCTTGCGCCTTTGGATGCACTCCCAATGGAGCTAACGGTTTCATATGTGGATGTCCCACTGGATATCAACGAATTGGACAGGTTCGTTTTATTTAAACAAGAATAGATTATACAAAAGAAGAATTTCGCATTTGTAAAATAATTTAATCGTAATATTTAAACTACGTATTTTAAATGTCAATATTTAAATTTTGTATCTTTAACCTCGTAATCTAATTTTAATACACGGATTTTGCATTTTTTAACTGAAACTTCAATTTCATTTGAATTTGGTATCTTTCATTTTGACGACCAGGGTCATTGTCTGTCGACGATAAACCCACTATCGCAAGGACACTACGGCGAAGATATTAGCAACGCGCCCACCTTCGTGATAAATCCAGATCCTTATCACATACCACCTGCGGATGATAAAACTATATCGACAGAAGGTTGCTTCTCTTGCAAGGTATCTCAAAGCTCGATCTTAAAACTGAATCATTTTACTTCGATCAAACGAACATGTGAAAAGAGTCGATCGCTGTTTTTCAAACAGGTCAATGGCAAAGGAAGACACAGAAGAGACTCACGATCGAAATCGATGGACCAAGAATTGAGTGCACGAAGAAACGAAATTATAAAGAGGCGGTTCGCCAGATCAGCGAAAAGGCACCATCATGGCGAGGAACATGTTCTTAAAATCAGTCTGAGACAGACCCGGCACCGAATGAGAATCATTAAATTGCAGCCGGCTGTCAAGGTTCGTTCAAAATTTTTGTATCGTCGATTTGTTAGAAGAGTGACAAATAAGAAAGACAAATAAGATTTCAAATAAGAAACTTCATGATCTTTCATTTCGCGAAAATGTATTTTCAACAGAAATACTTTTAAGAATTCTAATTTCTATCAACGTTAACTTCAAAAGCAATTATTTCTAAAATTATTCCTCTTGCAATTTATAATTTTCTGTATCTATTTGCAGGACGAAGACATGGAATACACGATAGTTAAAGGAAACAACGACAATCACTTCGAGATCGTGAACGAGCACGGAATATCGGCTCTTCACTTCCGCAATCGATTAAAGGAACCTGGTCAATTCCGATTGGTAATCCATGGACGTCCACGAAACGGCATCAGCGAGGAGAACGAGGTCTGGGAAAGGCCTCTGACCTTTAGAGTACACTTAATAGTAACCGAGTAATTCTTAGGGAAACGTTGCTCGATGTTTCGGTTCTTTTAGTCAATTTTTACGTTGCCACTCAGAATACCGAAACGGAAGTTAATCCGAGCGGGAACGAGAGATTGCCGGGCTGAGTATTATACAGGCACGATTCCATTCTCGAATTAGATGCTTTGAAATTTGTGTTCATTTGCAGCCTGACTCGCGTCGTCTCACTGCCAAATAATTATTCTTATTCTTTCTTTTTACGTTGCTATGTAAAATGATTCTTTAACACTGCCTCTGCTTTTACGTATTTTCGTTCATTTGTATTTTTTACGATAGATACGTTTTTTTTTTAACGTTTGAGATTTAACGATTGAAATAATCGAGAATAATCGAGTAAATAATCGAGAATGCAAATGTTTTGTAGAAAAATATTAAAAGGAATAGGTTAATGTTAAAAATACACATGCAAACACGAAACTGCCCTCAGAATCTCTGCCGTATGTTTTAACTGCCCGCAGTAACATGTTACACGTAGAAATAACACTCTAGGGATGTACAAAACGGAAATGAATTTTTCTATTAAACCTAAGTAAATGAAAAAGATGTATACATATACAGACATAGCTTTATATATTTATAAACGTTTATAGTCTACTAGCAGGTAACAAAACGAATTAGCGCGAACTGATGTAGAGATCATAGATTAAATTAACCCTAGCATTGGCAATTCTTTTGATAACTTTTTATTTTCTAGCGAAAATACCCGAAAATCGCTCTGAATTCATTCGATCATTCGATATTTTTATGTCAAAACTTATGCAAAAATTTTAAATAGCAAAAATTCACACCATTTTGATTGTCTACATATAGGGTTAATCGAGACTATCAACCCACAAATATCGAGATCGGTAATTTTATAACAAAATTGTAGATGGTTCTCGATAAATGTCTATATTTCTCTCATACAGTTGCACAAAGTGCCTTCAGGACAATTAAAAGAGAATTATATAAGGAAGGTAATGTTAATCGACCCGATAATATGTACAATTTAATTAATAGCGATCACTGTGTAACCTTAATTGTGTCATTAAGGCGAACACACTCGATCGTTCTTACGATAAATATGTGAATAATTTTCTGAGACTATGACGGATAATTTTGTACAATCGGCGCGGACAAGAAGATTATTCCAGCCGAGATGGTTCACAAATATATGTATTATAAATCTACGTTCTTTTTGCTAATATTCATTGATCTACCCTTTAATTTATTCAAGACCAAATAGTGATATAATTGATCAAAGTTGCGCAAACGCAACATTATCGGTACATGTAGATAAATTAATTCATTGTATGTATTTGGATATAAAGAAAAATTCCTATAATTCGGATAAAAATACCACCATCGTGGTATAAATATTTCAATTTCTACAAATTAAAATTATTAAATTGTAGGAGATAGGCGGAGCAAGAAATAGTGATTCAGAAAAATATTAAGCGAAACATTGTTTCACAACCACAATGTTAAAACAAAATTTTGACAACATATATAAACCGAAAGAAAGTTGTGAATGAGATGTTGCGTCAATGCGATGTTGTTATGAGTTGGTTCATACGGTTGAACTTTCTATTAGTAAATATTCAAGTGGGCATATCTAAATTTTCTGACAATAAACCAAACTTATATGTTACATCGTGTGCGTAAACCTGGCCAGGATAAAGTATGCAAGGAGGAAAATTGCTTATATTGACCGCATCGGGGTAGTTTTGTGGTGACAAAATGAACCCACCGTGCCTCTGATATCGTACACCATCCTTCCCCCAAATTTCTTTTTGTTGCTCTTTTATTTTCGGCTCCTGTAATGATGATGTTCAATATTCCATAGATTTATGATAATTTTGATCATGGACATTCAAAAGTAAGTTACATTATCCGTGCAATCGCAGTAATCCTCAAAATCAGGTGGATAATTACAATCAGGATCTGGCAAATCGTTTCCGGTGGAAAATTGCAGTCCTGGATGATTCGAATATACTTCTAAAGTTCTTCCTGAACCAGGGTGAATTATTCTTTGAGAAAAAAGAGGGAAAAGAGGGTACATTAATGGAAAGTAACCGAGAGTTAATATAAAACATCTGTATTATCAAACGTCAGCAAATTTCAAATGTCTATATTTCCATCATACGGGTATATGACTTTAATACACTTTGGGGTAGTTTTATATTACGGCTGTGTAATAACATTGACACGCAAAAAAGCTATAAATTCGTATATCGTGAATAAACTATTCTATTGATTTATAATTATAGATTTATAATTATACCTGAAATAATATTATAGGATAATGGTAATAGTATTAAACTATTAAGTAGCTAGATAGTATAATAAAATTAAAAAAAACAGGTAAGTTGCTATAAAAAGAAATTGATCGTAAAACTAAGGGTAAAGTTTACTCTACGACTGTGTATGTAAGTTGACTGTTCCTACACTTACCTAGCGTGAAATCGGTAAGACCAACTGCTGGGACTATTTATGCAGAGATTTTGATTGTAACCACCCCCTGGTACGATGTAAAGCCGTCTCTTGGTTAACTGAGTCGGTAAACGTAGGTCGAACACTGTACGATCAACTGGATATATAGCATCTGTCGGCAAATTGTTCCTAATATCCGCAGGTGTCCAGCTATCTGCGTTCAACGAAATTAGATGTTTCTTCAATTCGCGTGAACCAGCAGCCTGTAGCAAAAACAGAAAGAAATAATTTGATTAACAATTGTCCTTTGATAACTGTGATTTTATTTTTACTATATATATCGGGGCGCTGCAGAAAGTTCGTTCCAATTTTTAAGAAACTTGGTTGACATGAAAGATCATACTGAAATGTTTTCCGTCGTAAAACGTGACAGCTTCTGGAAGGATGGAATATTCAAGTTGCGTGAAAGATGGAGAAAAGGTGTGGAATAAAATGCCACCTACATAATTCGATAAATTATCGAATCGAAATGTAAATCGAAACGAACTTTCAATCATTTTTACTTTCATTTCACGAATCATTTTTACTTTCAAACCAAATTCAGAGAAGCTTTCTGGAAAAAAGGATTCAATAAATAAAATAGTGACTTAAACATGCTGAACATACATTCAGCTCTTACATATTTACCATATACACCTATAGATCCATTTTGCAAAAAAGTTCTTCAATTATAATAAAGCATGAAATTAAAACCATGCTGCATAAGCAGAAAATAGGATAATGTTGTATAAATAGAATTGAACGAGTTGAAGAGCATAGTAGGTAATGTTAATAGCAACTTTACATGACCAGCGAGATTCATCAAACAATTAGAAGCAATGTTAACAGGAGTTGGTTGCGTGGCAGTAGCACGAATATTCATAAGAAGTTGATTATCGTCGGTCCAAGAATATTTAATCTGCGTTAACATATCTCCTGGGTATCCTTCGTATTTTGCTGGACTTACGTGAGACATAACCTGTTGCATTAAAAAGATAGGAATAAAAACTGATAATTGAAAGGATAATTATGAAAATATTCACCACATGCTTCTTCATTATGCAAGAATTCCAATTAACATTATCAAATCCAACGAAGCCACCGTTAAAATGGTCAACGCCATTTTCATCATTCGGAGATAAACAGTAAATCTTGTTTTCAATCCTCATTTTGGCACAAGAAATGCGATTCACCACTCGTCCGATTATGCTTCCTATGTACCTGTTCTTCAAATAACCTGATTATATTTTTCACGAATGAATTCTCGAAAACAATAATCGAATTGTTTGTTCATTTTTCACACTTAAAGAATTTTTGACGAATTTTTCTTTTACCCTCCATATCGTCGAATCCTAAAACAACATCACCTAAAATTCCTGATTGATTTGGAACTTTAATAGCTTGAATACCAGCGCCCCAAGATATCAACTGCACCGATGCTTTGTGTTTGTTCGTCATTGTGTATCTGACGGAGCAAATAATGGAAGAATAAAGTAGGGAAACAGGAAATATCGAATGCACTGCCGGAAATAAGTTTTCATATTAGAACGTTTGCTGTCTAGAAAGAAATATTCAGTACAAATTTTCATTTTTTAATTATTTTATACTTTCGTGAACCATAGTACAACGAGCATAAAAGTCCTTATGGCCGGCAGCAAATGTGTGATTTACCTTCTAACAATTTCGAATGGTTTATTATATTTATTACGATCTGGCCTGGGAACAAGCCCAAAACCATCTTCCTCGATAAATGTTTCCGCTACGGACATGATGCAACGTGAACACGAATTTACTCTCTTTTCCGAACGATTTAATCCTCAACGGACAATTTAGCCCGCTTGCATCTCCACTTTTTCAATTTCCCGGTTAAAAAGCCATTCAGCCGACCAGTTTTCACGGACAATTTTGACCGTCGATCATCCAACGAGGTTACGAAACCGAAATACCTGTTCGAAAGAGCAGCAACTTCGCGTCGAGAAAGAGGAAGAAGAAAGCGAGTGTCACTCGTACACAATGATGCATCAAAGAAAAGAATTCGCGATTTATTCTTACTCGAAGACATTTTCCGAAAGGAAATTTCTTTCTCCGAGAAATGCATTTTCAAACATTTAGACGGCGTGTCAGAAACGAAGAGTTCGTGAATTCATCAGCGTCGACACCCTCTTTCCGCGATTCTTATAGCTCCTCGCCGGAATTCCTCAAAGGGAAGTGTTTTCTCGAAAGCGCTCCGAGAAGAAACGAGGCGTGTGTATACGCGAACACCGCACAAAGTGTCATCAGTTCCACAAAAGAATTCGCGATTTTCAGGTGGAATACGAGGAAGAGACAGACAGATAGAAGGCGGAGAGAGGAAGAGAGAGGGAAAAAGGGAGAGAGAGAGAATCAGAAAGCGACAAACTACGAGCAAAACCCATTACGCGAAATCAGGGTATTATCGTGGTTGCAAGCGAGCGACACAAATCCGACAAGCGCGTCTCGTTTTAACGCTTCGTCACCGCTCTGACGAGTCATCCATCCCTCCGGTTGTCACGAAGGACCGAACGCGTAAGCGTTACGGGGGTGGAAAGGAGACACAGAGTGTCGAGAGCGGAAAGGCCCCGAGGTGTCGCAGAGAAACAGGGCGCAGGAACGTGAAAAATGGAAGAAGGAAAATGGAGAGCCGCGAAGGCATTCGCATCCCCGAGGAAAGCGCGGATTCTTTCTCAGTGCAGCAGCCGACTGATCAGTCTCAATTCCCGCGAAGCGTTTCGAGGCTGCGGGAACACTCGGTGGAAATAATTACATTAATGGCGTCGGGCCTGGAGAAAGCTGTTGGATACATCGGTAGATGCCCACCCCTCTTGGCGTTTGGCTCTTCCTCGAGAAACAGAAAGCAGAAACTCGCCTCCTTCTCCAAGCCCCCTCCCCTCTCGTGCTAGTTTCAATGGCGAAACATGGAACTGACGGAATAATGCTCCACCCACGGGCTAAGGTATACCAACGGTATATAAAGATATATAAGGTATAGGAGTGTACCTTCTACCCTTCTGCTCTCCTCTTGCACTACCTCGCGCCCCCGTTCACCCTCCTTCTAGCCACGCACTCCCTCACTTTCTTCTTGACAATGCATAATGCCATTCTGCCGCGGTAACGGCAACAATGAACGCGCACGTCCTGCTGGAAAGTAATTATCTTAATGTCGACGAGCCCAGCGCCAACGAATGGAGTACACTCGCAAGCGAACGCTTGCCTTGTGTGAGGAATCTCTTGGCTTGGTTACTCCGCTTGCTTTTGCCCTCCCACCGTGTCACTCCCTTTCCTTTTGCCTTCCATACTTCCTTCCTTCCTTCCTTCCTTCCTTCCTTTTCACCTTCCTCTTCCTACCTTACCCATTCGCCCGCCTTGTCTCGTTGTTTCACTCTTGGATGCGGATTGTGCGCGGCACAATATCGATGCCGTGAACCGTTCCCGCGATATCGTGACAAATCGCATCGCAACACGCGCCGGAATTGTCTCGCCGCTTGATGAATACGCTTTGGAAGCAACCGGGACGCATTACCGGGTTCGTTGGTTCCGGTAAGATGGACTTCGACGTCGTTCAACCCCTTTGAACCGCGGGGGAAGATGTTGTATCATTTACTTCGTTTCATGCATCTCCTACGTGTATATATACGGGATTTCTTTCGCGATTTCCCTGCTTATTTTATTCCTTCTCCTCTTTGACAATAGGCAGCAATTTAATAGGGAAAGTTTACTATGGTGAGGTAGAGTTATTTAAGTCACCTAAGCTTCGACACTTTACAATTCAGTCCTGAACTTTGGTTCAAAAATAACGAATAAGAATGAGAAAAGTACTTTTAGATTCGGTAAGAAAAAATATGAAAAACAAGAAAACGATTCGAGTAAGTAATAAAATAAACGACATTAATATTAGTTAATACTCGAACAAATATTCCTTTTGATAAATAGAAGTTACATCCACATAGGTAACTATTGCCATCGAGTTGTCAAGTACACGATATACTTGCCTATTTATCGTAGCAGTATCGTACCACGCAAATTACTTAGTTCGTCGCAAATATCTCCTTCTGATTCAAATAATCCCGCTTTACCTTATCGTATAACTAATCGTACGAACAATACGAGCTATACAGAGTAAACGTTATATATCGAGATGAATATTCACTAACCGAAAAACGAGCGGAAGAAATTTATAAATCGGTATACTCGAGATACTTAAGAGCGGGCCGATAAATCGATCGTATTAAAATCGTGACGGAGATCGGCGCTCTGCGAGGTACGCGACAGCGTAGTTCGTAATTCCATTGGTGTGCCTGCAGGCGAGAGATCCTTTGTAATCGACACGAGGGAGAGGAGTGAGGGCCAGAGAAAAGGGAGAAGGGAACGAAAGGATAAAGGAGGAAAGAGAAAGAAAGAAGAAAAAAAAGTGCGTTTTACCGTGACCAGCCGGATCGTATTATTCCCTTCTCTCTTCCAATCTCAATTAGTCATTACGTCTCACGGCGTGGCATAGCTTCGATGCCCTCCTCGAATCTCCCCCAACGTCCGCGGCTGGTTTCTCTGCATTAATTGCGTCTACGTCGGTCTACGCCACCCCCTTGGTTCTCCATTCGTTGCCCCCTCACTCCTATTTCCTTGGCTGGTGCCAGGGGCTGTTTCGACAAGGATTAGTGTCGACGCCACGAACCGCATAATTCGCCCCTCTCCACGAGGAAAATCAGATCTGCGGCCGACTAACACGAGAATCGCTCCCTCCAAGACGTTATTTACGTAGTAAAATCCGCTGTCGCTTTGGCGATATATAATGATTCCCAGTCTAGCGTTATGCCCGATAATTGATCGTTACGAGCCGTTTGTGCGTGAGGCTTCCTCGGAGTAGCTACGAGGCGTCACCGTTAATTTCCATACAGGTTGGACGCGATCGAATCGCATATTTGTGAGCGAAAGGTACAATCATACGACGTCGACTGGATACGATATGTATTTACTAATCTTCGATCTGAACAACCGACGCTAAAACTTATTACAAGTAAAAGCTGCCTTTATCAAATGGAAATCAGATTGTACCGTTCGTGGTACTCGATGTTATAAAGTAAGGGGTTAAACTGACTCAGACTTTGATAGAATCATTATCACCTCTTCAAAAATATCTAACTATAACCCGGTATACGCAATAACATACCCAAGGTTAAAACGTTACGATGTTACAAACAACTATCAGAGTGAATCAACGACAAATCATACACTAATAAAAACGATTCTCGAAAAGCTTCACATCTTATACGAAGAACCACCCTGTAGATCGCACGTGTGTTCGCTACTGCTCATGCACGCGGTGGGCTTCAGCCGATCGCCAGTTACTCGAACGCGTTCTCGGGGAGTGCCCCAATCCCGATGCACGGTAACGGTGCGCCCACTTCACCCTCGCCATCCAAGCCGTCCAACAACCCCCTCACCCACCCACAAAACCGGAGAGGCAGTCGCTAATTACGCAACGCGTTCGAGCGTGTACGTCGGGGTGGCGACGTAGCACCGTCATGGGCCCGTGTATCCCTCGTCCTCGCCCCGTCTCCACCTTCCTTTCTTCCGTCCTACCCCTCTCACCGTATGCCAACCCCTCTTCTCTGTCTTGCTCCCTCTTACAAGCCGCTTTCTGGTACTTTTACGATTGCCTATAATCACCCAAAGTACGCTGCGATTACGTTCCCGTTCTGCCCCACCTGCTTCCAGGACCAACCCCTCTTTACCATCCCTTAGCCATCCTCCGCCACCCTTCGGATCCCCCTTCACGGTGACGAGGTTGCTTCTAACAGCTTGGCCGAGTCGCGCAGTCAACTTAATTTGCAGGATCAACGTTGAAACGTCGCGCGGATAATTCAGCGCATCCGAATTACATGCTCGGCGTCCTGTCTAGATAGGATGAGCACCTGCGGATTTAACGGAGGCGGAGAACGATTACTAATTAGCCGGGATTTCGCTACCTCAGTGAGAACTACCCCCGCTCAATGCACGTGATCTCCGGAAGGATGGAGGTTTGTAGACGTTTCTATTCGATTTGCGACTAGAAGAGCATTCTTTGAATGGAGATAGTGATGCTTAATACGTTAGCGGATTGCAGTAAATGTGTACTACAGATAGTGGAGTCAATTGCCTATTCAGCCGTTTTTAATGTAAGATTTAATTGCTTACAAGTTGAAAAATAAATCTCAATTGATATGTATCAAACTAATACGTAGAACTTGCAAAGTCCTACTTTATGGTTCTGAGTATGGAAGAAGGAAGTTTGTCAAAGTTGAGTCAGGGCTGCTCGATCGTTTCATAGTAAGCTAATTTCATTGTTTCCCATCATATTCACATTGATTTCGCACATCCGACCAATTATTCTAACCATAATTAATCGATCATTCGACTTCGAACTTGTGCTACATTAAGCGAATAACTTAATCAAAGATGAAATCAATATAATTGTTTTAGTTTCTCCACAGTGGGTGCTCCAGTAACACAATCAAATCGCGGTTATAGGTAGACCAAACGGGGTAAGAAAGAAGAATAGATGAGTAGATAGAAGAAAGAGTAGGAAAGAGAAATATATCAGTCGCGAGGCGAAATTCATTCGCGAGCTTACACTCTCAAAATCGTAATCTCTGGTGAGACAAAAGCCAGGGATTGTTCGGGTCCCGCGATTTTCGCGACACTACCATTTAGATCGACCTTGGCAATAGGGTACAAAAACATTAACGCGCAGTCCCCAGACGGATCTTAGACTCATTCGAAATTCACAGGACCCGAAGAAACGATGAGCCTCTGCTTATCTAACTGAAAAATAGTGGAAAAGGGACAGAGAAGGAGGAGGACGAGAGAGGGGAAAGTGGTGTGGGCTGCGAAAAGATTTTGTTTCTAATGGCAATCATTAAACGAGGACAACGGGTTTTCATACGTGCACGCCTAAAGATATGCAGCTTCCTCGAATGGTTGGAGGTGGATGACGTAAAGCGATGAAAAGAGTGGGTGACGCGGTTGGGGTGTATTGGGTGGATGAAGAAGAGGGAGGAGGCTATACTTAAATTACCTAGGAAGCATCGCTGGCATTCATACGTGGGATAAGCATTGTCATCCCGGGGGATTGTCTCATAGACACCTCACTGGCACATGCTTTATGTCGTAGAGGGTAGCGGAGAACCGGTGCAGAGGGTGGTGGTTCGGTGAGACAGGGGCCACGAGGTGGAGAAAGAGGAGGATAAGCGGGGGGTGGCAGTCGAACCTTTATTAGGTAGATAACCGAGATGCGAGCTGCGTTATATAGATGCCCATCCACGCTGAGCTGCCTCGTTTTATTCACTTCAATGCTTAATGGAATTGAATTCTTGTAAGCGCTCTCAGCCCCTCCGCTAGTCACCTCGTTCGCCCACCGCCCAACCCGTTGCACCCCTCGGGGGCGGCGGTGGAGGGAATCGAAGGGACAGGCAGAGGCGGAGGACATGAGATAATTGGTATTTTGTCTCGCCAAATCCTTTGTATCTCGAGTTTTAATTGACTTCGAGATTTTTCAATACCAATTTGCACCTAACTGCATAGAGAAAGATAGGACGTGTATTGGTAGCCTGGCCGACTTGTGTGAGTCCACGGGGGACCGTGCACGTATTTCCCAGGATCCGGACCGACGGAATGGCGACCATCCGCCGACGGATTTTTTTCCTCCCCCGGAAGAGTCCGGCTCCTCTCTTTTCCTCGCTCTCCTTCCTCTTTTTTTTGCGCTATAATCGCTTCCTCCCTCTGTTTACCGTTCTCTTATTGGCGCTACGTCATCCTCCCGTTCCACGTCGCTTCGGCGAGCGCCATCGACGATTTTTTTAAATAGCAGCAGATTTTGATAGCAGTTTTATTCGGCAGATTCTCGCTATTATACGACCAGACAATAGATACGCAGCAATATTCTCTACGGTCGTACGAATAAATTCCGAAAACTCTTTAAAATAATATTCCCTGGAAAACATTCCTAGAAACTTCTCCGCAAATACGAAATTATATACCGAGAAAAATTGTCCTGTTCGATCTCATTGTTATAACTGGAATAACTCTTGAAGTAATAATCGTTAAGTCGATACGATACTGCTCGGTCGACCGCCACTTCGTTCCAAAATGCCGGAGGAAGCTTAATCGATTATTTGAAAATCGAAGTAAGGAGACACCGCAGCGAGGCGTACGCGCCTCCGCGACACAAAAGCACAAACGACTAATGCAGTTCACTGATAGAGAGAGACGGAAAGGGTGGAAAGGAGAGAAAGGGAGAGAGCACAGGAGCTTTTATTCGTTCACATTGCTGAATGTCCTTTGGGAGCGGAGGGCGCGGTGAGTCGAGATTGGGAAAGGGGCACCGCTCGCTCCTTTCGCCGCTGTTGCTTTCCATTCTAATCCAAGTGCCTGTCGTCGAGAGATTTTTTTCATTGTTCCTCAGATTTCCCACAGGAAAGGAACCGGCAGATTTCTGCCTTTCATTGTTTCTGCGGGGCGAAAGAAGGACACCAACATACGAATTCTGATTAATTACTCGACAAAACGACGACCCTGAATTAGTCGCCTGGCAAAGAAACGACGCTGATCATTCGTCTTCGCAATTGTGTTAGACTACTGGCCTCGTAACGCGATTAATTTCATTAGATAGGATGAAAGAGAAGTAATAACGTTTATGACTGTTGATTAAGGAAAATAATTAGCATCATGGATATTTCGTCATTGAAAAATATAGAGCAGGAAGAATTTTTAATTCCCGCTGCGCAAAATGAAAATTTAAAAAATAGTTTGTGTATGTATCTCCAGAAGAGTAAAAATAATTCTGCTAAAAATCCTCGCTCGAAAAATAAAAAGGTCGGTACCTCCTTGTTACTCCGCTAGACATTAGCTGCGAACCAGCCATAAGTAAAGCACAAAAATTAAAATCTCAAATAATGAAACAAATGAAACGAAAATGCCAACGTAACAAGATTCCAGACTCTAATCACGGGAATCATATAAATGCCGGTCGAGACTCGCTTCTTTCGAGGTCAGATGGAGGAGAATGCACGATGATCGAAGCGAAAGACCTAATCCACTCGAAAGTGCTCGAGCTCGTTGACCAAGAATACTCCATGTCGTCGTCGTGGTGGGCCGGCAGGGATGAACGGGGGTGGGAATAAGCATAACCAATTATCGCGCGATATCGCGTCGCCGTTGGCGTGCAAAGCAGTACACGAACAGAGGTAGTCAATAACGGGCAGCCTATACGCTATTTGTACTTCATCGTATCGAGGTAATCGATAATAATAATTGCAGCTCGCGGTCTCCGAGGCAGCAGCAGCCCTCCTCGGTTCAGCTACGGCTCAGAGGGGTTGCTGCTGTTCCTCGTTTGGTGTGTCGGTGTCGTTTACTAGGGAGAACGGGTAGAACACGTACGTGTGCACCGAAGCAACTTCGACGAATAGCGTGAAGAGGGTCGGTTCGTGGGCGCGGCGTACGACGCTCTGCGTCGGTTCCGCCCTCGAAATCCAGGTGGACAGAGAAACATCTATCAGAGAAAAGAGAGAGAAACAGAGAGGAAGAATGGATTCCCCCAACAGGTCACAAACCGGTCGCTCGTCAGTCGACACACTCAGTCGACATTGGCAGTCGAGACGCGCACGTTCAGCTGTTTAGTTCGTTTACCTACGCCTAGGAGGTTTGTCCTTTCCATTCTTCGTGTAGTTCTTTTCTTCTTGCCAGTTGTATATAGTGTCTTCAAACTTACGAAAAACAACAGAAAATTCCGTTAGTGGTTTGGTGTGTAAACAAAGACCGTCATTGAGTTTGATGAATATCACAACTGTGTGAAGTTAAAGAGACATTCGAAAGGTTCGATTCGAATTGACAACACATCCATCTATTACATTTATAATAACGGCGGTTGACTATGATAAGCTCTCACCAACAGCATCCGAGCTATGGGTTCCTCACCGGCATGGACCTCCATTCCGTTCACCATGTGGGCCAGGATATGAACCAGCAGACACCAACCCCGCAGGAGCAACACATCAAGAGGCCTATGAACGCGTTTATGGTATGGTCTCGGATTCAAAGAAAAAAGATCGCATTAGATAACCCTAAGATGCATAATTCAGAAATATCTAAACGACTTGGTGCGGAATGGAAGCTTCTCTCTGATACGGAAAAACGACCCTTCATCGACGAGGCAAAACGCCTGCGTGCCGTGCATATGAAGCAACATCCGGACTACAAATACCGTCCACGAAGGAAACCAAAGATTCCAGCATCCATCGGTAATAATAAAACAGTGTCAATAAATTCAAGTGCTTTCGCCAGTTTTCCGTTACCTCCATATTTTGCTGCACCTGCCACACCAGTCTCTCATCATCACCACCATCCACATCCTCTCGATTATCCGCCCTTGCCGCCCTACTTCGGATCCGCCTTCGACGCCGTCCACTTGAGCAAGCTGGTAGCTGGTAGTGGGACAGGCTCACCATCGACGAACGCGGCAGCAGATGCGGCCAACAATAACGCAGCTTCCGCGGCAGCAGTAGTCAGTAGCTTCTACACGGGACTCTATTCCACATCTACGGCAGGAGCTAAGCCGTATCCGACAACGGCGTCTCATCTAGGACCACTATTTCCAACTGGGCACCATAGCGTACCTGCCACTACGCCTCACCCACCTTTAGTGTTCCAATCTTCGGCGGCAACTGGCCCCGGAAGCATTGTAACGACTAGCAGTCCTGGAAGCAGTCCAGGATCTACTCCTATACCATCGTCCCATCAGCATGCCCCTACATCGGCTGCATCTACCACGTTGGATATGGAACAGCTACGTCGACCAGTCCCCGTGATATATTAAACCCATCGATTTAAACAAAAAGGAAGGTTAGAAGGGGCGGAAAATTTGCATACATCCCAGGAACAAGAAGAGATTAACGAATGAAAAGGAATAAAAATTGGTAAAAGAAGAAAAGCAGAAAAACAGATGAAACACAAAATTTGAGATTCGTTCGCGATCAATTATGATGTAACTCTATCAGAATAGGTAGGATCGTGCAAATTTAGTTTTTCAAAATCGTATATCGTGATCACATTCAGTTCATATCATATTTCTGACCGCATTTATGATCTCCCGCGCGGGAACACGGCGTAATATACTTATATCGGCGGCGCTCGAGAGCTGAAACACGAGATACATACGAGAAACATCGATGAACTGAACACACACAAGGGGACACGACCGTGGGAATCTTTTTACCGATTACGAATTAGTTTACTGATTGTAGGTGGGAGGGGGAACGGAGGTGTGATTTTCAAGGTCGATCGATTCGGGGTTCAGGAAAGGCTTGTCGGCAACCACGCGGATAATTGAATTAGCATATTAATGTTATGGAACAAAAGAGCCGTTTAGGCTCGAGATTCGTTTTGCTTTATTGAATGTGCTTCATTGTATACTCAAATTTTACATGAATAGACGGTGCCCTCCTTCCGTGAGATGAACTGTATTGTTCTCAAATAATGTTTTCTAATTGCAGATATGGCTTTTACGGTCATCAATACCAAAAGAGATCTTGACCTGCATGAATGATATCGAGAAAATGCTTTCGAACACCCGCGGCGCGGCGCTCTTGAGATCACTTCTGGCGCGCCACCTTCCTCCGAGCTCTAGGCCTTACGATCTATTGTTCTACTCCTTTGATTTCGAACAGGCATCGACTTACCTACGTCGATGGAAATGGCTTGGTCCGTCCACGCTTTACGCCCCACTGCTCGTTCTTGACTCTCGAGCGTTACCATATATCGTTTTAATATATCGTTTCTACCATTGTAAATAGTCCGTAAAATACACGAATCGCGTAGGTTAAGTGTACGAGCCGTATTCGCTTATGGTTTTTAGAAATTAGATATTTCATAAAACAGCACGTCCTGTGTATCCGTCAGACCTTATTTTGCTCAATAACTACTCATTCGCATTCGGCTAAGCAAGTAGACAGATTGAAACTTTTCACTCAAAATTCCAAAGAACTCTTCCGTATAAACGTGTACATGTAAGAATGTATGAAAAAGAGAGATAATGACTAACGTAGAGCGAGATCTACGGACAGCAGGCTCGTTCTTAACAAACGATCGTGTATCATCTACCTTGCAGACCTAAAACGACGAATTCGTAAAAAGAAAACGATATTCCTATTCTGTTATGGGGTTTAACTTATATTAGTTAATATTAGAGGAATTGTATATTATGTTATATTATATATTTACGACTATACCCGGGAATGGTGTTTCCAACGACAAACGAGAAAAAATTCCTGGATTTTATGTATTCTTATTATGCTATTAGCATATATGATCGTATCTTGACGATAATTACTTTTAACGAATTAATCAAACAATTTTTTCGTAAAAGTACGTACAGGTACGACAGTAAGGAAATGTATTGTCTTCGAGTCGTTTCTTGTTAGTTGTTCGAAGCACCATTTTATTAGACTCATCTTGAAACCATTTTGACTATGGTCCAGATGTAGATGGATCAATCGTTAACTGTGATTTTATTGCGAGTTTCCGCGTATACTCGCATTTCTCACGGGTACTTATGACAAATCCACGCGTACGTGTTTTTTTCGTAGTTTTAAATAGTTGATATTTGTGTACCACTTGTTCTGACTAAAGCACGCACACGTAAGATATTGTTGCATCGTAATTAAAGTTATTCAAAGGGGGGATAAGAGAGACTGTGTCTGAAAAATACATTCGTGTATTATAATAAATTTTTACCCCTTAATCTTTATCTTCATTCTTTTACTCCTAGTTTAGATTTGTTTACGTATGGAATATATGTATAATACTGGCTATATGTCTAATGTTACGTACACACGTTTTAATATTGTAGTGTATAAGTGCGAGAGCGAAAACCAAAATTGTCGACATGATCGATAAGAGTGTATATATGTACATATATAAGTTCGTCCATCATACGTGTATACATGTGTTAAGTCCAAGTACAATTTGTGTTTCGTTATGAATAAATTGTTATTATTTGTTCGAAGCACGGCTGTGTAAAATACATCTAATGTGAATGATGTTCGTTGAGCGATCGATCGAAATTCACACGAGCTGGTTTCATTTTTAACAGTGATTTATCGAACAGAGAGAATTTTATCATCGACAACGGTCAAGGACGGGGGTCGATGAAAGAAAGGAACAAAGTCTTTTATCATATATGTGGTTTTATTTATTATTACTTAGACATCAAAGTAATAAATGACTCTATGAATTTCAGTAATCAACTTCTTTCTGTTATTTCTACCTTCAATCTGAGCTACTATCAAACGAGTTGTATTATGAAGAAAAAAATTTCAAGAAACTCGAGAATGATACGAATATTTTCAATTGTTTGAAAACTAGAAGTAAAATGCATTGGAATCAATCGAAAAAATCGAGTGCACCAATGATTGTCCCTAAAAACTCATTTCAACCCCAACCACTGTCAAAGCATTAAGATGGATATTTGATCGAAAAGATTCGAGGTCGTCGAACAGATCGATCGAGTGTCAGGTATCGTACGGATCCAAAGCGATTTAGAATCAAGATCGAAATCCTTGGAACGAAGGTTTCGCACAGCGCAACGCCGCGCCAGCTGCGGGACAATGGCGAGAGTCGTCGAACAAAATTCGTAACCTCGAATTTCCTTGCGACATTCAAGAGGCTGGAGCGGCTATTCAAAGCCACCAGCTAGCCTTAGGGAAAAGAGAATGAAAATATAAAAGCGGGAAGAAAGCAGAGAGACGTCAGGTTCTCGTCAAACGGCACCTCTCGTCGTACTCCCTTTCCTATACACCTATACTTATTATATACACGTATGCATATATATATATATATATATATATATATATATATAATATATATAAAATTTTTTCTCTGTGCTCGTTCGGTCGGTGCATTGAAAAGTTTCGCCCCGATTCGGTCGAAGGTGGCCACCCTTTGCTTTTATGGGACACAAGTAGGAAAGAGGAAGAAGGAGAATCGGTCGGTTTTCGTCTTCAGTGTCGCCCCAATGGGCATTGCGTTTCGCTATAACTACCCTCTGTTTAGAGGTCAATTGTATTGGCACGGGGATCTTTTTACTTCTTTCACCCTAAGAAACCCCGCTGGCTCTGTTGGCCCGTTTCCTCAGTAGGGTGCGCACTTTCCTCTCTCCTTTTCTTTCTTTTTCTCTACGGGTTGATCCTGTGTGTACATTATATATACTCTTATGCGTTCTCGCGTATCGATAACGGAGCGCAAGTTCCTTTTTCCCTGCTACTTGCGGCCAAACTTCTTGACCAGCCTTTAGTCACAGCTCACATTTCAAACTTTTTATTCGATACTGTTAATCTGTTTTCCGCACCACGAGAAATTTGAATGACAGCTTTCGTCGTTGATTTTAGGGGTTGTTATTATTGTTAATTCAATTTTTTCGAATGCTTAATGACGTGAAACAGTTATTATAGAAATTATGAATGCGAGAGTATGAAAGGGACTAGTGGCACCTTTTGCGAAGTAAACTGTAATTAAATTTTAAAAACAGCTTTTTATAATTTCAACTCTTCTGATATAAGGGACGTACAGTGGCAAGCGCATAAATAGGGAAATGAAGAAAATTCAACTAAACCAAGTGAAGTAAATTCAACTAATTACGTATTATGAAAAATGTTCTTCCTATACTTCTTTTCCTATAGGATCTTTAAACATTTTTTAAAAGTTTCTTATAGTTTGAAGCACTATAAATATAGAATGGCCTAATTATACTCCTGGATAAATAACATTAAAAAATTTGGAGTTAATCAGTACGACGTTTGACAGACTCACATCTTTCTCCTATAACACAAAAACTGCTTATGTATATCCGTACGTATCTATATCATATTCCCCAAAATTTGAATACTCTTCACGATCATGATAATGAAAACACAAATAACAGACCATATTGAAAAAACAAATAGAGCGAGAATTACGGCGAAATAATCCCGAGAGGTCACAGTTGCAGCGGAACTTCAACCCTCGTCGACCGACATCCGTTGCGAGACCACTCGGTGCCGAAAAAGTCAAAAGAAGAAACTGACACAGCCTGGAGACTCTACTCACCGCGAAACAAAGGTGTCAACGATTGAGAGAGTAGGGTGAAAAGAGGTTGAAAAGAAAAGCATTATCGGATCCAAAGTGCGCCGGTCAGGCCTCTTTAACGAGATCATTGTCGGCGCTGACTGCTAGGCAAAAGTGTTTCAACGTACAAGCACTCGACTCCTATGCTATTGTTTTCGTCGAACGAATTGAAACAATGTCCACTTTGAATTGAGAACTCTGTCCTACGAATAATATAATGCGCCTAACTGTTTTCGCAATGCCTGGACCCGAGGTGCTCGACGTCGCTGTCATAAATGAAAAAGTGGCATCCTCGAGGATCGAACAGCGTCGAAGAAAAGGCCCCTTCACCGAGAGGGGGTGGAATGAGGAGAATTCGTTTCCTCTTGACTCGGTTGCATTATTAAAGCGTCGTTCTTTGTGCCACCTTGTCGATCCATCTTGAAAGCGCTCGATAATGTTCCTGGACATTTGGCCCGAATGCAAAACAGTAAAATCGTATTCGAAGCATCGTTGGGATCCACTAGAATCACTGATGGCAACATATGCCACGAGTTATCATGGTAGCTCATATAATTTAATTGAAAAATAGAAAGAAAGATTGTAACGAATCGAACTGATTCTGGCTTCGTACAGCGTGAATGATTAGTTAATTAAATATAGTTGAAACGATACCGAGGTGGATACGCAATCCGTTCGGGTTATATACAAAAGCAAGAACGTTTGTAGGGAAAACCGGAAGCCTTTCTGATGCTAGCTGAGGCTGATTGAAAAAGACGATGCCACGTGCTTGCTCTTTCCGCCACCCCTTTTTCACCGCTAATGGATGTATTCAACCTTTCGCAGTGCGCGATAGAACGGAGCAATATTGTGTGACGACTCGATAATCGTAGCAGAGGGAATTTGCAATGTTTGTCGGTAGATTTCTTGCAAAAAGAATAATATTAATTGACCTGACTTCCTGAATAGCGAAGGACACAAATGATTTAAAGTAAAAAGTTGGCCATCGAAAGTGTGAAGAGCGTGTCGCATCAGATGTCTCTCCGAATAAAGTTTCGAAAGCTCCTTCTTTCCATTCAGAACAAAATTCCCACCGAAGGAACAAGAACTTCCGAACTAAATAATTAAGAAAACCACTTAGGTGGCCCTCTGTGACGACCCTGATAAAGGGTTGGACATTTATCAAGCAGCAGACCGTTTTGCCATCGACGCGATTGTCTCGCGGCGCGTTCCAACGGAGTCGTCGAATACCGCGCGGAAAGTCTTTCGCTGAACGAGTTTTTGGCCGTGGTCGCCACAAAAACAAGCCTTTCCCATTTCGAACAATGCCCAGCGCCTTATTCGCGCGTGAATTTCGCCCGCTGAACTTCTTCCTCGCCACTGTTCGCCAGCTACGACAATTATTTTCGTGCGCCGTGTCACTCGAAACGACAATCGAATTTGCTCCGTGGCAAGAAGTTTTCTCCAGTGAAAAGCCAGAAGGGGACAAACATAGAATAATATCGGGGCAGATTTCTTCCTTCGAAGAATCGCTTCCACCAGTGAAAAACGCGTGAAACACAATCCGAAGAATCGCTTGGATAAACGCAGGTAAATTGCATTCAGTTTGTGTCAATGCAATGCAAGACGTCATTCTTATCGAGGCAACGTTCCAGCGGAACCCCGGCCACAAATCCGCGGAAAAACGGTAACACTCAGAGGCCTGAGATGCGGGAACAATCGTCGAAATTCACCGAGACGTTTCCACCCCAGTTTTTATGGTGCATACAAAATCCCGGGAACAAACGATTAAAGACTTTTTCGTGCTTTTACTCCATAGAAACGAAAATACTATTGTATCGTTTCGATATTTTCACGCTCATTCGTAACATGCCAACATTGTACCAAGGAAATCTCCAAAGTAACAACAGAAACTTCTTATTATAACTTTCTAACAATTAAGAAGAAAACCATTACGGAAGAATAGGAGAAAAAGCGAATATATTTAAATGTATATACTACCGTGGAAAGGTATTCGAACATTTTATTTTTGACGTAACGTATTCTATGTATTATATGTATTTTAATTTTATGTATTTTATATTCTATGTATTTTAAAGTTAAAGATAAAATACATTTCAAACTAATCGTTTCTCCAAAATAATTCAAAATATATTTAGTTTCATAGAAAATAAAGAAGTACATCTAAAAGATATTAGATAGCCTCACTTAAAAAAATACCGACGAGCTTGAAAGCTCGAAAAAAAAAAATAGTGAAATTTAAAAAGAAGAAAATTACGGTTCGTAATATTTGTTGTTCCGAACCACTTAAGATTGTTCTGATATGATTTCCTGTAACTGTAAAAGAAACTACGATATCAAAGTATCCAAAATAAACGAAATTTCCATTATTATAACCAATATAACATCATTTCGAATAACGAATGATCTCCTCGAAGGAACGCACAATTAAAAAACATAATACTCGACATGCTGTATACAGTCGTAACACAATGAAACCACCATAATAAACGTACCCCCGCTTGATCGCAGCGGCTTCGTCAAGATTTCGCGAGCGTTTACGCGGCACAGAACGATGTTTTTTCCTTCCTCACTAATTTCTTTCCAGCGCAGGAGAACCCGCCGGCATTCGTCCCTCGCCCGGCAATCCGCTTTTCCCTGCACGAGGGCCCTCGTACGACCATTTACGGGATATCTGCCGCGTATCAAGGAGGGCCTTTCAGCGCGGGATGTCGCAATGAGGTTGCTGCACGAAAGTCGGGCGATGCAATGGTCGCATCAAGTGCGCCGGATGAATGCACGCCATTCCTACTGCGTTTCCTCCCGACAATCAAACGCAGGATGATAATTTTCAGCGGTGTGTACCGCGATGCATGCGAACGAGCTAGCGGCCAGAACGAGACCGATGCACGAGCCGATTCGAGAGGAAGACGAAGACGCTTCGGGGGGTGAATGAGGGTCGCGCGATTGCGGAGAGAAAAAAGAGGAAGGATGGGGAGGAGAACGGAGGAATGGCACTCTCTCTCTGTGGACACTCGCGGCTCTTGCTCTTTCGGGAAACGCATCATCCCTTGACCCTCGACCGCGGGGGCAGAGAAAGGAGGTCGTGAATGTAAACCTTTTAATGGCCTGTGCGCCGGGACCCTTTTGAGAATCCCATTTTTTTGAGATGAATAACTCGCGACTGAAGCCGCCGGTTACGCATATCCACGTATGTGTCGCGGGTACAGTATAGGAGTTCGACGATAAGGATGATAGTAAGAGAGAATGTGAATTGTATCGCCTTTGAGTTTGAATGGAACATTTTCTGTTTGATATGGATGGAAGATATGTATATTTATCCTCAGACGCAGTTGTTATTTGGAAGAAGTTTTAAAGCATGGTTCTTTATCGATCACGAGATAATTTTGAAAAAATACAGGAAATACGCAAGGAGTGTGTTATGAAATTTAATATAGATTCGATAGTCGAATGCAATTAATGTGAGACGTATTATGGGAAACGAACGTTCAGCTCGTGAAAGCGGCACCATCGACGAACACCACTGTGCCGAATCGCCCTTTACTCGTATAAAGCTTTGGAAAAACATTCGAGGGTTCGCGCATAAATGTTTCTTTCAGCATTATCGGTGCTCAGTGAAGGAAGGGGAGAGCCGGGAGAGCTTGGTTTCTCGGCACTTGAAAAATATCGTCGCGAGTCAAGATTCTGCCCGGGCTTTGGCATAATATGACCGAGGTTTTCGAGTGGGCCGTGGATTCTTGCCCTCTTTCTCGCTCCTCTTTTCACCCCCCCCCCTGCCCGACTCCTACCGCCCCTCACCCTCCTCCTTCTTTTCTGATTCCTTCCTCTTTTTCGAACGCCATTATGCCTCGTTCTTACGTTTCGCGATGTCGAGTGCGTGCAGGCATTGACCTTTGGCCCCCACGAATGAAAACGCGAGGGGGTCCTTTTTCTCCTCTCGAGTGGGTCATACTCTATAGAGAGGCACCGTGTTCCATCGCTGTTGATACCACGCTTTTGTCAGTACATCGAACTTTTTTTCCAACGCTAAAAGGAGCCCATGAATTGCGGGGAAACGTTTTCGAACCGGTTTCACGGCGGTTCGCTATTTTGTATCACGATTGCCGAATATAAACTAAATACACCCGCGCTTGGAGGTAAGGTTACCACAACTTACTTTCGTTAATGAGTCGCTAGTACGAGCTATTTTCGTTTTTGCGTCTTTGATTGATATTCAATAATAATCGAAAATTGTATGTTTAATATTACAATTATCAAACCAGTTACAATCATTGGTATCCGATTTAGTGTTTTTGCAATTACTAAAAACATACAAGTATTCTTGATAATATTAACGTTTAATTTCATTGAAATGATGATATGTTTACATTCACTTACTCAGTTTCGTTATACTGGTTTAATTCTAATTAATTATGTACAATATCTTTGGATATATATTATAAATCGATAATACTAGTGTTAACCACCTTAAGGGAGCATGCACATTACATATTACATATTATATAATATGTATTATATATTATATATTACATATTAAAAATAGGATAATATGATCTAGTAACACGTACGTTCATTTCTAGGCAATACACTCTCCCTGCTACAATTTTTTGTTAGTAAATCGCAGATTTTTCTTTTTGTGGTGTTTTAACATTTCTGTACATAAAAACATAAATAATAAATATTTTATACAAAGAATGAAACAAAAAATTATCAAAGTTGATTATCAGGTCTTCTTTTCATACAGAATATTGTAACTCCTCACAATCATTACACGTAGCACCATTAGAAGTCGAGTAACACATCGATGTATATATAGCAGTATGGTTTATGTAACCTCAATTCTGATAATTACGTAATTCCAATATAAAAATCTCAAATCTATCTTATTTAAAAAAGAAACACTGTTTCGAAATTCAATGACGTGATATATATATATATATATATATATATATATATATATATATATATATATATATATATATATATAGATACGTATATTTCACGAACATTACACTGTAAACCGCACTGTAATGTTTACGTCTGAATCACTCGAGACCATAAAAAGGAATAGCGACGATCTCCAACAGTTATAGCACCACAATACAATCACAACAACAAGCATCGAGATTACATTAGTTTTGCGTCTATTCGAATACTTTTCAGTTAATGTTATGTGACCGACACGTCATTGAATTTCGAAACAGTGTTTCTTTTTTAAATAAGATAGATTTGAGATTTTTATATTGGAATTACGGAATTAATATATATATATATATATATATATATATATATATATATATATTCTATCGTTATAAATATTATACGCGTAACGGATAAAAATCATACGAAGTTTTCTCTGCTTATTTTCAACCAAAAGGTTAACTACGCGGGTCGTTCGCCATAGAATAATAAGTCAAAATTAATATTAACCTGACACAGCCAAGCAATCTCTAGCCGTCATTCAGCACCCACAAGCCTTCTTTGTCATACAATCTTCACACGTTTTAATGTTCATACAACCGGACAATTAATCACTCACGTAACAACAATCTAAAATCTAAACGAAAACACCTGCTCGAGAGAGCGCGAATGGACGCTCGTGCAACTTCACTACGGTCGATTCGCCCGTTCGATACTCTCGTTCGATTCGTTAACAAGAAGAAGCATCGCGGCGTTGTTTCCGCCAAGCGCTCAGAGCGATTCGCGAAAGTCATTAGTCTGGTGAAAGCGAACACGGAAAGAGTGTTACTTCTCTAACGCGAGTGCGGGTGACAATAATGATTAGAAGTGGCTCTCACGGCGGCAGCCTCTCTCTCTCGAACAATAACGACGGGACGCCAGTGAATAAAGAGGGAACCCCTATGCTCGCAGCACCGATTTATCCATTGCGGTTAAAATCAACGTTCCGCCTCCGAGATTGCGGGAGGGCAATGGACACGTACGGGTAAGTACTATTACACGCATATAATCGTACGTGTATTCTTTCGCACCCGGCGGCATTGTTGCGTGCACCATAACCACCAAAGCTACGCAAACCTACATTTATTTAGCAGCTGCTAGTTCAAAATGCGTCACAATAATAATGTCGCCTGGTGAGAAGGCACGAACTTTACTATAACTCTTTTGTGGTTTTCGGAACGACAGAGCACGAACGACTTTTGAACGAGTATTCTTTTCTTAAGTTAATATGTGAATGTAATAGAATAATTCGTTGTAAATTCGAGGCATATGAAAGATTGAAATCGATGCAACATGCTGACATTTTCGCTCGGGGTGGAGGGGGGGGGGGAGTAATCTCTATTGTACAAATATGGCGTACCATTTGAAAATATTAAAACAATTCGTTTTAAATTTAAGATACCAGGTATGTAAATATGAAACCGGTATTTGCCTATAGATGACCCTAGCTGATAATGTAGTTATCACTAAACTACGTCATTGATGCCAAAAGTATTTGTTGACATCTCACAAACATTTTCGACTCAGAACAATACAAGTTTCATACAAAAGCATAGTTTGTAATAGCGTTGAACATGTCAAATTTTGTGCCTGGAAACTACGATTTGCGGATTTTGATTTTCTGTTACCATTTGAAGAAAACTGCTGCAGAATCGCATCGAATGCTTGTCGAAACTTACGGTGAGCATGTTCTTGGTAAATCACAGTGCTTTGAGTGGTTTAAAAAATTCAGAAGTGGCAATTTTGACGCGAGGAACGAAGAACGTGGAAGACTACCGAAAAAGACCACCGAGCTGTTAAAACCTGGCGAAACCATTAATACTGAGCGCTACCGACAACAAATGATCGATTTGAATCAAGTTTTGCGTGAAAAACGACCAGAATATCAAAAAAGGCAACACAAAGCAATTTTGCTTCATGATAATGCACCATCGCATACAGCAAAACCGGTCAAGGAAACGATTGAAGCGTTCAGTTGGGAAATATTTTCGCACGCGGCTTACTCACCAAACTTGGCTCCGTCCGATTACTATTTATTTGCATCGATGGGACACGCACTTTCTGACCAGCACTTCAATTCTTACGAAAATGTACGAAAATGGCTCGATGACTGGTTTGCCTCAAAAGAGCGACAGTTTTTTTGGCGTGGCATCCACCAATTGCCAGACAGGTGGGAAAAATGTTTAGCTAGCGATGGGCAATACTTCGAATAAAATATTTTTAATCATTTTCATACAATAAACGTGTATTTTCTATACAAAAATTCCGTTTTCATATTTACATACCTGGTATACGGAAAATTGAAATCAATGCAATCTTTTTGTTCCCCTTTATAGTTTTTGAAGCGAAACGAAATAACCTAAATAAGCACCGCATGATTTGAAAATATTTGAATGATTTCTTAGATAAATCGTTTCTAGACACGATAATATGAGAATGCATCAATTTAATATACGTATAATGAAATGACAGAATATGCAGAATTAAAATCGACTTAATTCATAGTTTTCGAGTTACTTCCAATAGCATTACGTACTTTCATTTCTATTGACTGTATTTAGACATGATTCAGTAACTCAAATACTCATAGTGAGTAGTAAGAATAGGTATTACAAAGTATGTATCGTCATTGTAACAATGTATAATCTCAAAAATGGGAGTTCCTTCTGTCAAGATAATTACCATTGTGTGATGTAATTGTACTTTCTCTCGAATGACTCAAAGTGTAAAACCAACGCCATACCTTATGTGCACGACCTACAACCAAATGCTCTCTAACTCCCCTCGATTCCAAATTATATAGTTTAAATTATTGTTTAACGTCGATCAACCGTTAAAAAAAATTCTCGAAACAAAGAATCCAATCAATGGTTGTATATAGGAAAACGGCGTTCCGAAAATTCGAAGCGGGGAAAGTGGTCGAGCGACGACGCGATTATTAATGGCGCCACGATAGGCGATTAATAAAGCCAACGGGGGAAAAAAAAGTATTAGGCCGGGAGGAAAAGCGATGGCGAACGGCGGGAAAAACGGCCGGTGTATTTGGCGACTAGTTGTCCATAAGCCTACACAATTTACAATAGCATTGTCCGCGGTCGGCCAGGGCCAGCGATGATTTATCGAAAATCGTCATTCTGCTCTGGCGAAAATTCCTGACCCCCACTGGTGGGGATGGCTAACAATGAGTTGCTTGTCAACGTCGGACAAATTAATCGAATCAGTGCACGGATTTACTGCCGTCTACCCCCTGCCCGTACCCCCTCCCCTCTTCACCCCTTGTGTACGTTCTACCGTGCCCCTTCCCTCCCTCTAACCGCCAAAAAAATGTATATGACAGTGTGTCTCCTCGCTCGTTTGAATGCGAATAAATGGCGCTGTATGATGACGATGGGTATGGTGGTTACGGTGAATGGCTTCGACTAGAATGAGAGTGAGAGAGAAAGAGCGAAGTATACAGGGATGAGAGGCAGAGGGTAGAGGCAAAGAGAAGGAGGGAAACAGGCGGAGAACGTAAAAGCGTATGTTTTGTCTCCGATTGTGCGGCGATGATTGATGATGCGGTTAATGGTATTTTATTAGAGACACTTTGGAGGGTCAATAGACAACGGGCCGGATGAATAATAACTCTGTTACGGCGTTACTTATTAGGATTACTCGACGACGTTGTTTCTCCTGGTGCGATCATTAGGATGCTCGAGCCACGTCTCGGTCTGCGTCTTTATTTGTTGCTGGATCGGATGGATATTGTTCGTTGTCCCGTCCTGTATGAATAATTAACGCGTGTTCCGAGTCGTCGTTGAGTTTACGGTATCGCGGATGTGAGAAAGTTTGCTGTTCTATGGTGATGGTTCGAATAAGTGAATGGAGAATGGTCTATCTTAGATTTAATGGAAATATAGACGATATCCAACGAAAGAAATTTCGTTTATATTTACGTTATTCTTGATGAAATGTATCCATCGATAACGATTCTTATTTTGTTTCGAGTAAATTACCAAAAGTATTTATCTAAGATCAAGGGAAAAGTCAACTAATCGTCCATAAAGTATAGTTAAGATCATGATTTGCAGCGATGCGGCCTTTAATATAATGTCCATTTACGGCTGTTTGGCTTATTACAAGCGCGTGCGGTTTATTGGCCATTTCTTCTGAAATGATCGGATTAGTTTGTGCCATTCTCCCCTCGGATTAGCTGGCGAAGAAAGAATGGCACGAATTCTCATAAAATTGTCCGCTTTTATTATTATATTGATAATATTTCAGCTAACATTTTCTTTAACATGAAAACAAAGAAGGAAATTCTATTTGAATAAGAATATCATTAAGTTACATCATTTTTACTTACAAGGAACATATTCTAATGAGACAAAATGGAAGGTAAATTTAAGCATAGCTTATACCTAACAGCTTAAAAAGGTCTCCTACATAGCTGAAACGATAGCCTTGATTGTTATGACAAAGTTGGTTTTCTTCTACGATTAATTTTCATTAGATTCTGTAGGCTATAAGCTAATAAAAAAATATTCATTATCAAGTGAATTACAGCAACTGTATCGAATGAGAATCGATACACATCGGAAAAATCGTTTTTCGACTTCCTTGCTACATGTAGGTACCTCACAATACCGAGGAACAGGTAGATAGCTTGAAGCGGAGACAGTAAAATGACCAACAGGGTTTCCTCGATGTTTGCATTGCCATGTGACTGTTATCTGCGAATAATCTCATTACTCGAGGAATTGTTATACGACCTGGCAATCCATCGTCATATAATCCTCGAGTTAGCAAAGTTCTGTGAGAGCAAACAATGCCAGTACCGTTCCTTTTTCCTAGCTTGTCAATGAGATTAAGGAAACGACAATAATCGTTAAACATTGCCCAAGGTCGGAAGTAATGACTCGTCTGTCACTAAATTGTTCTTAGCTCTTGACATTACAAAGGCTGAAATGGTCGTTTGTCAAGGGATGACATTTCTAAAAACCTGTGCCACTGTGAGAAGGTTTCAGAAAATTTATAGCGCTGTCAATGTCTTTCGTTCGATTTTCTGTTGATATATAAAAAAAATTCCGTAGGTAAAAAAGTAAAGAGTAGAGAAAGGAAGATCGAACAGATAGATGACAAATCTGTGAATTTCACACGTTATATTTAAAAAATTATATGCAGATATTTAAAACTCATTAACTATTTTATCAGAAGAAGTTAGAACAAGCCATCGATAAAAATATTAGGAGATAAAAGTCACAGCGTAGGTCGTAATTAACGAGGAAGACGGTGCTTTCATTGCAAAGATCTTGCTTCTCATAATTACAAGAAATAAATTTATCAAAGAGGAATCATTAAAACGCGAATTTCTCCCAACCGCCCAACCCCTCGTCTCTTTTCCAACTGTGGCCACCATCGTGGCGCTATACAACGGAGACTTTATTTCTCGTAATTACCCCTCCCTTACTGCCCTGAACTCTGACGTATCGCGGATTTTAATCAACGAATTATTCAGCATCCCGGTGGTAACCGATCAAACGTGTCTGCTTCCTGTACAATAAGGACTCCTTGGCTGGAGTCAAATTATTAACGCCCTTGCTCGCGATCGAACGAAACTAAATCGTACGAGATAAATCGTGAAGGGGAACGGGGGAAAAAATTAAAAAAACAAAATCACGTATGCACGCATGCGGTTGCGTAATTTGAGGGAAAAAGAGAGTAGGAAAAGGTAATCGGATGCTTTAAAGTATCAGATAGGGTAACAGATAATCAACTATCAGAGGCTTCCGAGCATGAAAGGACCACTCGAATCGCGTCGAGGGAATGATATCGGCAATATTTCAACCGGTGCCACTAATTAGAAAGAGGTCAGTAATTAATGCTAATTGGACGTCGTAATTATCTGCGGATTGTACACGCCAGGTTCGTCTGCCGCAATGGCGGCTTCCACGTTTTATTTCGCGCCGTGGGTACGACTTTCTGCGACAAAGTCGACGTTTGATCCGTGGTTTCAAAGCGGAGGGAGGCGAGAAAGGGCGACGAGGAAAAAACGACTGAGAAGAGAAGGAAAGAGAGAAAACAAGGAAAAGAGAGAGAGAGAGAGAGAGAAAGATGAAAAGAGAACGACAAAAAAATGGCAAAAGCTAACGCGAAATAATGAACGATATCGTTCGGCTAATATGGCGGTCGCGCGCCGGCTCGGAAAATCGCTGCTTTCTACCCTCTCCCGAATTGGCTTTGACGCGCGAATTAATTTAATTAGCTGATTCTCACGACGATTTTCCGACGTTCGTTCCTCGCGTTAATATTTATTTTATGTCCGTCAGTGCTGTTTCCAACTTCAATTTTCTTTTTCCTCATTTTTTGTGGTTTTAGTAAGAGTCGTGTTACGATAAATGTAGTTTGTGATAAATCAACGAGAATGGTTCTCAATTTTCCTGTTCAATTGTTACGTATTAATAGATCGACGTTTCGAAAATGAAGATATATTCGCATTCAGGCCCGCATTCTACACTTTTGATACAATAATAGAGATAATCACAGGACCACGTGTTGCAATAATTATCGTACGCCATTATCTACGGTTTTTTCATCATCGGTATTTCCGTCATTGTCAGGATGTTTGACGTTTTCATTATATCGAGCTACGTTGATACTAATATGCATAATGCCCAATATTTGTAAAACAATGCTATTAATACTTGCAACAATTAATCTATACTCTCGGAATGTATGTTTTATTGTAGTATCCTTCGTATGTTATTTGTTTCGAATTAATTGGATATTATACTGCTCCGAATAATATAATAATATAATAATTGTGATGAGAGAAATAAAATAAACGGCGAAGATTAGGATTCATAAGAGAAAACACATATTGCATTGAAATAATTATCGAAATAGATACAATGCTGTGTTAGCTGTCTTGTCCTTTCGTTATTTCAATAAAAATATTCTGTGTTATTATTTTTATTAAAAATATTTCTATATTCTTATTATTTTCTTCGTCCCATAAAGAACTGTAACAAATTGCTATTATTCTATCACAAAATGTAGCCATTGTCTATTTTTATTCTGTTTCTTCATACTTCTCTTAATAATGTTTAAGGTACATACATAATCCATTGTGCATCGTTTATGTCAAAAAATAAAAAAGAAGAAAAGGGGAAAAAATTCAACTTTCAATTGGTAGTTAAAGATGGAATTGTTATGGGTCATCAAAATTCTTTCGAACTGTTTCATTGACATGGTGCTAAGTGTAAATGCAGGTATCTGGCTCTATTTGTTTGTCTAGGCGTTCACCAGTTAGACTGGCATTGTTTGCGCACGCACACGCACACCCTATGGAAAAGCTGTTGGCACAGATGGTGTGTATTTTTTTATTAAAACTGGCACTACAAAGTTTCCTGACAGACGACAAATGTTATCCTCTGCTACCGTTTCTTCGAAAGCAGTTTGTACTTTCTACCAGGAACGAGAGGACACAATGTTAACGAGATAAGTGCTTGATAATCAACGTTAACCAATAAAATTTTCACTTTCGATTTACGTCGATTTAATCTTTTGTCAATTTGAGAATCGTAAATTTTTCCTAAGAAAAGAAATTGTATTATTTTAACCCTTTTGGGATGTAGCTGTCTAAGACTATGGTTACAACGGATTCGTGTTCTGTTCTGACGAATGAGATATTGGAAGGGTGAAATGCATGCGATGTAGCTAAGAATTTGTGTACCATAAAATCTCGATTATCAATATACAGATTAAGCGATCGATTATGGAAACGAAAACTAATGAAAAATTTTGGAATGAGATGCAAGAAATTATTACAGTTTTATTTAAAAATTCTTGTACTTGTTTAATGTTATATAATATTCATGAAGTTCAAGAAACAAATGATCTTCTCTCATATGAAAACAAAGCATTAAACGTTTTACCGCGAGCAAGTTGATTTTACTCTGTTTGCCTTGACAGTGGTTGACTTGTTGAATGATACGCTCCTAGCATGTTTGCTTTTATTCGCAATCGAATTCGCCACGCGTATTATATGGTAACATAGTATTAAATTTCGACAACAATCCGTGAGATTAATTTGTTCGACTATATTAAGAAAAGCATAGTTGGCCATTGTAACGGGGAAATAGAGTAACTTCAGAGGGAAATCACGAGGCGTATCGTCGGCAGATTACGGAAACAAACGTTCCAGGGTATTATCCGAGTATAATGGCCCGTATGACATATGTACGGTGTGTAGCTGTTTATGACTTTGGACCTTCGTGTGCTACGGGATTTATAAATCTAAATACTCTTGGATACAAGCTCAATCTCATAAACATTTCTGCCATTCAGTTGAAACATAATGTCATTAAAACCAAAGTGACTCTCTCTCTCTTTAAGAAAGAAATATTAACTGTGATATCCGCACAATGTGGATTCACAATACAACGTTTTAATTCTATATATACTAATTACTACTTATTATAATTATAATTCTATTATACTAATTGAATAGAGTATGATGGTAACCATATAGTTTTCTAAGAATTTTACTATTTCATCTAAATTCTAAGAATTTAAAGTTTTAAAATATGTACTATAGATAAATAAATAACATCGCGAAAAGAACATCTGAACATTCGTTTCTGTATAACAGTATGTGGAAAAATTTTTCTTTAATTATATTTAATATTATATTATAACACAATATTATATTTCTACTTATTCATCGACACAACAAATATGTACATACATATTTTTCAATAAACACAGACTAAAATCTAACGAACAAACGGAATTACTTGTATCGCGATGATATCTATGAACCATTTTAATATTGACATAATACTTATACCGATGCTATTATGTTTTATTCCTTAAGCCCGTCAACCGAATGCATGCTTGCGTGAATCATGCTGTACCTCGAATGCAAATCGATTTATAACAAATAAAATAACTTATTCTATGGTAACGATCGATACGTTACTCCCGAGACCTGGTTGCTCGGCGCTTATCACCGGGCAACGAGATATTACATCCTTACTCGAATGACGAAACGAACAGTCCGCAAAACCTAATGGAACCTGTGTAATTCCAAACCAGCCGTTTGCCAAAGCGATAAAGCCAAGCCGATGAGGACGCAACCGGGAATGGATAAGCAATCTTCTTAGCTGTCGTTTTGAACAGCCATGACTGTCAGTCTGGCCCACGCTCGGTTGCCTCGTAAAGTATTAACGGACAATGCGTGACTGATTTCCGTGGCGTACTCTTTGTCAGAGACACAAGCCTCATTAAGTCTTTAACAAACCGGCCTGGTAAACTTTTCACGTGAATCGAGCCGCTTTATATCGCTCGCTAATAGACGATCACTCATCTTTCGTAACAGCGACCTTATCATCCAGCGTGTAATTACGGAAAACATTGTTGCGAGTTTCTCTATCGATCGGTGTCTTCGACGAAAAGTAGGTACATAGTTACAAGTACATAGTAGTACACAGTACAAGTTATGATTGATCGAACGATGCTTGTTAATTCTGTGTCTATGTTTCGTTCGAATCGAGTTGAAAATTTCAAAATTATACAGTTTGTTTCTTAGATTAGAAGCGTTAGAAACTTAAATTCGTGTTGAAATCTAACTGCTTTCATTGTTCTGAATTTTATGAACACTATATTTAGAGCTCGTTCACTAAATTAAATGAATGCTTAAAATTGTACTAACCATAGTTATGTGCATAATACCTTTACGTAATTGGGCAAATTTAAGAATGAAAATTCAAGACGGACAATAACCTGCTGTTTTAGGTTCGATTATTAAATAATTCTTCATATCAAATAATTCTATTCATTGATTAATAAAAATTCGAAGTCAATCAAGCATAGACCCTTTCTGTACGAGCGCCAAAACTCGAAGGCGTCCCCTTTGTCTTCGAGCAAACACAAGACAGGAGCTCTTCGCATCCGCCGATCGCTAAGTGGAAGAATCATCGCGGCAAAAAGAAACCTTCTACGCTGCCGGTCAAGACGTTCTAATAGTCATTATCATTTACAAACATCACGGTGTGGCTGGTCCAATAGCACAGAATACGCCACTTGTTTGCATAGGTTGCAAGTGTAGAGGCTCTTCCAATGGTTAGTGCTTTGTAAACCTATCCTAGCTAACTAGGCCTGTGTGTACCTAGCGAGTGTTCCTTCAGTGTTGAGAGAGGAACTCGCGTATATTGCGTGTGTTTATTGATTCCTGGCACCTTCCGTTGGTTTTGGTGACAAACACTGTCGATCGTCGATGATCGTTTCGAAAGAAGAAAACTACTAAGGAATCTAAGAAGAAGTTAAGCTTCTTTTCCTATTTTTTTATGGTAGCTGTTTAAGATGAACCAGTGAAACTGCTTCTAAGGACTCAGCGTACGATGTATTAATTTTTATTCGGTAGCGTAGTATTGAAGAGCGTATCGTATTTAAAGAGAGGACGAAATTCTTCGAATTTTTCTATCTATCCGGTTTTTCATGGAGGGGATTCGATGTTTGGTAGTCGGACACACCAGATTCTCAACTCGGTGTCGCTTCGCCGTCGGTATGTGACGAATTTTACACGTTGGTGTGAATTACATTAGAACGAATGACATTTCCCTTCTCGTGGCCACTAAAGGACATTTTTCGGGTAGCGAAAAGAGTAAGCTTGTCGATTCTCCGCGATTGAATCGGCTGTCGCCTCATTGACCATGCTAAAACCAAATTATATCTGTGTGAAAATGTACTTAAGTTTATTGCCACCTTTATTTTCCTTTACACGTTCATTTATTTTAACAAACCAATCCAGTCTATTCTATTGCCAGAGAAGCTACTGCTAGCGCGATTTTCCTTTATAATTTCTTTAACCTGAAATACATCCTTCAAGAACGATTTAATAGTTATATTTAGAAGAATGAAACTAAACGTAGTACAATTCTTCAACAAAATTTAAGACAAATTTCTAGGGAAATAATAATTAAATAATAACAAATAAATAAAAATAAATAATTTATCCCCGGACTATTTACTAGTCTCTAACATGCAAATCAGATAGGAAATGACTTTTTATTCTAATTCGAGCAATAATATTTGGAACTAATAAATACTCTAAGATCATGATAAATATGTATGTCGTTTGATTAGCTCATCATTAATTTATAAATTTTATCAACTGTTTACGTTATACCTGGCTTAAAAATTCTAAAGTTCTCGCAACTTGACAAAACCGTAAAATCTATCGTATGTATCGATCGTCTACGAAAATTCATCGTCTTCAGATGCTGTTTACATTTTTCCAATTCCACCAGAAACCACTGAACGAAAGAAATCACAGTGGGCGAGCGCGTCCACCGAAATTGAAACGGACTGACCCTAAGAACTTGGAACGATCGCGTTGGCAAAAAAGAAAAGGGGAAACGAGACAGGGAATCGCGGTTTAGGACGTAAACCACGAACGTCTTCTTCGCCATAGGCGGATCAATAGACCCTTAATATGAAATTTCGCGCGGACGTGCGGCAACTAATCCCCACCCTTTTTCCCATCTTCTGGTCGCCCTCGTCCAGCTTCCTCTCTTTCTTCGATGTTTTATTTTCTTTGTCTCTCCTGCTGGCCGGCGCGGAGAGGCCTGAAATATTCGCGAATGCATAAAGACGTGAAATATGGCCGCATGAATCAGCTGGTCTTCCTGCGGAGTGAACGGGTCCACAGGAGGGTTTGACAATATCCTCGCGGCGGCATTCTGCGCGGATTAGCGCCTCCAGGTTTTATGGGCCATTTTGTTTATGCACAGACAGGGCAAGGTTGCCCTTCCATACACCGGCGATGCGGACGCGTGTGTGCTCGTGTCGGTGCGCGCGACCGTCTTTGTGCGGCCACGCACGACACCGAGCTGAATTCTTTTGGAATTGGATAGGTTCGATACTATGTTTGCCACGAGGTGATTTGCCTCGCCGCTTCGGCTCGATGACTTTCGCCTCTCTTTCCTGAGAGATATTTCTACTCAGGAGTGGAAACTGAGAGCCTCTGCGAGGAAATTATGTATCTAGGATATGACGCATTGTTCGTAATGACAATTCGTTCTTTTAGAGAGAGACTTGTGAGATTTAACATGGATGGCTGACTAGTGCAAGTTTCTCTTTCAATATCTGCAATGAAATTTTTAGTTTAATTTAGTTTTATTTAGATTTCACGACGAGCGCGAGTGATTTATGATACTTTTAGATCTTTGACGAAAGCTTTGTAATTCGATTTGTTAAACGAAAATTTAACGCGATTTAAATAATTCCTAATCAATTATCAAGTATCGAATCAGTTACCAGTCCCACTGTATTCATTTTTACATATGTTAATTCTTTATAAACGGTACTTTTTTAATATTATATATCGTATTGAATTGCAATTCTCCCATTCGAATTTAAAATTTCTCGGTATATTTCATTTTTATCTGAACAACATAAGATTTCTTTACTCAGTTTATCTTCACACAAGTGTCTTAAAATTAGATGTTCTTACGTAAGCTTTTTCATTTTTTCATCGAATGCTCGTTGCATTCGATTTAACACACGTCAATTCCACCCACAAATACTACTATTATTACTAATAATTTTTCTGAATTAAATATTCCAAAGTAACCTTATTATCTGGTCTTAAAATTACTCCAAATATGCTACCGTTGCTGGAACACAGATACGTATCAAGACAACGTTTATTCATTGTGTCGAATCTTACACATGTTCAGCATGTTCAGAATAATTAGAAACCGATCGCACTCCAGCTCGTTGAACAGGGCATTGTATCGCTGTCGAGGAAAAAACCATCGTTCGCTGGACCCCTCCTGTTGGATTTCCAGTCGATTGAATCGCGCTGTCTTATCCCGTCGTTAGGAATCAGCGGGAAATCGCAGGGGGTGCGTTGTCGTGAGTTTACAAAGGGGGGCATGTGTCGCACGGTGCATCCGTACCATTGTGCACAATTCGGAACGATTAGGAGCCACTAAACAGTCCTGGCTGATCCACTCAGTTCGAGACGAGTCGTTCGTTTAGGATCGGGAACACCTCTGGCTAATCCCACGAGCGTGGATGCAGCAGGATAAATGAAAGAGACAGAACGGGCAGGCGAACCAAATGAATAGATCGCCCGATAGATTAAACCTTTGTTTGTCGGAGTTAAAAGGAGCCGAGCAGCTCAAGAATCTTTTTATTGTTGTATCGAGGAATGATTTTTTGTTTGCGCGCACCCATGTGCCTCAAGTATATCATCGTGGAAATGTTAAAAGTGCATGGTCATTTTTAAATTGTTGTTTAGGCTGGGAATATAAATTTCGAGAAATTAAAATGAAAAAGGAACTGATGAGACGCTATAGCTATTCTGATGATCGTTTCGGTATACTTCTTTTATATGATTTATAGTATATTTCTTTCGCCATTTATTTTATTCTTTCCATTTCAATTGCTTTCTTTCAAATTCTCTCAACGTTTGTTAAACTGCAATATTTTTCACTAAGAAATAAAATATAGAGGATGAAAAGGTAGATCTGAAATCTTCTAAAAAGAATTTGAAACAGACAGAAATCTTCCGCGGACGAAAAAATTAAACAGAAACATATAGAAAATACAGCAGGAGGGAAAGAGAAAATGAGCGATACAGAGCCAGATAGGAAACTCGTGTATACGCGCGTAGATGCGTGGCTCAACGCAATGGCGCAGGACTTCGGTGTTAGTAGGTGTACACAATCTGCGAATAATGGACGCCGAATGCGGAACAATGAAGTATACAAGCGACGTCACAATGCAGGGATCAGCGAAACAACGAGCGGTCTCACTACGGATTACAGGCAGATGCGCTTCAGTCCGCGCCAAATCCGCGCTCTGCCTACTGCACGCGATCATCCTCGTGTTTTCTCCTCTCGTTCTATCCCTTCGGCACGAGGCGCTCGTGAACCGCAGTTACCGTCGGCGATTTCCGGTCTCGTTTCAGAACTTCTCCATTAATCCTCAAAATTAAATTTTTCTCTTGCCATTAAATACATTTTTCCATTGTGTTAATCTTCTTGCTGTCGTACTCTCGGAATTGTAACCATCTTTTATATACAGATGTAAGCAATTTTTATTTAGTAGCAAAATATATACAAAATATATAAATATCTTATATAATTAATTATAGCATCTACGTATGTCTTTAGTTAAACATCACTTGTTAGGGGATTAATTATATTATATATTACTACTAATTCTTTTCGTTCTGCGTCAATCAGTTTCCTGTGAAAGTCCACAAAAACGGAACTTTCATTATCTGGCATTTTGAACGACACTTACTTGATATATTGATACGCTTTTCGTTATTTATATCGATTAGTCACTAGAGGCAATATTTCTGTTATTTACTTTCTTTCTGTTTTAATTAATTTTTTATGAAAGTCCAGGAAAATGAAAGATTTTAATTATTTTCAAACAACTTCTATTTCATCCTTTGTAGTTAACGCTAATTGTATTTCTTCCGTGTTAATCAATCTTTTATAAAAATTCAGCAGAATGTCTTTTTCACGAGCACCTCCCATACCCATAGCAGGTGATTCTCTGGAGCAAACACATTTCTCTCAGCTTCCCCAAAACCAACCTATCTCTCAGAAAAATCGTAACAATTCGGAACTCATGTTCCTGAAATTTTTTTTCCTCGTCTAGGGATCGCGTTACCAATCATGGTGGCGCACAACAGCGGGACAATGGGTATCCTTCAAATCGGATATAATGTCGAATAAGACGGGCCGACGGCAAACAGCAACCGGACGAAACCGTGCCGAATACTGTAAATACAGCGGGTGGGCGTTATTCCCACTGTATCGAGAGGCGACAATGGGGGACAAACTGCATGCTTGTTCGGTCGGTAATACCTCGTTGGGTCGCCGAACAGACCCACTCCCATTGTCGATGCATCACGAGCGTATATACCCATAGACTTGCGCGCCCGTACATTTCGAGTAGATACACGCGAACAATGGCATTAATCCATGATTGTTGCTGGTGTGGATATTACCGGGCGGAGACCGAGGGCTGGCTCGTTCGTGCTGGTAATGGTGGTAGCACTGGCCAACGTTGGTACTGCTTGCCGATGCTGATTCCGTAGGGAGTACTGACCACCCGCGATTCCCGATCATATTCTCCTCTACCCCTGTGTCTCTTATTTTTCCTATAGAATCATATATACATATACTTGTACCTTGCACCGAAAACTATTTGCCAACATTTTTACTTCAGAACGTTTCCCTCGTTTTTCCTATTCGAAGGGTGAAAACATTTTGACAAACCATTCGGTTTTCGACAAACCATTCATTCACGTAGCGAGTCTCCTGAGGAAAGGAAATGGATTTCGAAGGAAGACGCGTAAGAACAGGTGCGTTCACGTGTTCAGAAACATTGTTCGTGAATAGTGCTCGCAAAATATTCGCAAACATTTTACGTCCATTTTATGGGATACCACTATGAACTGTAAGATACGTCCTTAGTGGTGTTCATGAACAGTTTACGAATAGTCGTTCGTTTGTTATCTGTTTGCATATTGTTCGCGAATATGCGCGTGAAACATTGTTCTCGAGCATCTACGGCATCATGGACGAAGAAAATATATTTGTCGTTGTCGGTAAGATGTCTGATAGGTGTTCGTTCACTTAACGTTCACGGTGTTCTTCGATTCTCGCGTTATAAACGTGTTCGTTTGTAAATGAACCATTTGCGAGGATACACCTCACGATAAATCAGGACAATTCGACTAAGCTAAGGTGGATTCGAGCAAAGTGAAATTAAATAGCACTTGGTTAGAACGAAAAGCAGTGCGAATAGAGGGAAGGTACATTTATACCGGGGGCATAATGACGAGCGTCGGGGATGTCGATTTCAGGCTGTGCGGATCGAATGACTGTACCGCGCAATTTCCCGCGGCTGCTGGCACAGGCAGCCGGATTGTGATCGCCCGTTGAGCAAGAGAGAAACAGGAGAAAAATGCGAGAGTCATCGATAGAATCGGCAGACTGGCGCAGCGATATCGTGCGCTGCTCTCGCATAGGAACAGTGAAAAGAGGACAGATATCATCGTTTCCATAAAAATCCCCAGACGTAGCGGTGACACGTAGGAAATTAAGAGATAGGATTTTAAATTGGAAAAATACAGTGGACGGAGAATGAGGGCCTAGGATACAGCAGAGGGGGTGGTAGAGATAGTAACGAAAAGGGAGAGAATGTACCAGGGTGAGGACGGATGGGTGGTCGGACACAAACGGGTGGAATAGATGGGTGGGGGCAGTCTCTGTGGTAATTAACGGTTTAAATTGGATCTCAGTTGGCGGCTTATTGCCGATTGTCGGGGCCGAAGACGACGTAGAACAAAATTGAGAACAAAATTGCGCCGGGAGTGGAGAGGACCGATTGTACGCGAGAACGATAGAGACGGATAAGTGGTGGTACGTTATGTCGAAAATAGAGAGGAGAACAGGGAGAAAGAGACGCTACGAGATGGAGCGTACGTGGAAGAGCGTAAGAGGAGCCGAGCCGATGGAAGAGGTAAGGGAGGCGTTACTGTGTCCAGGGAGAACTCATTGTCGAACTGTCTTGAGGGCTGTCTTTGTGGACAGGACCAACAAAGAACTTCATTTAAAGAGAAAAAGACGGGGCAATGCGACTACGTCGTACGTTAACAGTCGAGAATATCGATTCTATCGATAAACCTCGCGGGAATTTCAGAAAACAATTTTTACAACGCGGCGCTTAGAAACTCGCGACAACCATGATTCTTGGACATCATAGTGGTGACTCGTGAATCTTGGTGTAAATCCTTTGTCCAACCATAGTCGATCGTAATTTTTAGATGTTGCATCGCGACGATAATTTAATCGGCGAGGCGAAGTCATTCTTACGTTGCATAAACTTACCTGCGCGACTCTCTCCTTAAAAATGTCGTAATCTTATAGATAGACAGGTTTATCTGCGTGACGATCGATTGTACTTGAACGTTTCGAAAACACGAAACGTTAAAAAATTGACGCGACACAAAGAGGAAACTTTTCCAACGTTGAAACGTAAAACAATCTTTTTCAAAGGTACAAGATGACCACCCACGACCGCGTTAAACGTCCGAAAAGAGCCTGAATGACCGTACTCCTTGCAAACACGAGACAACGGTTTTCTAATTACCAGTTTATCGGGAGCAGTTCGATAGGACCTCCATTGCTTCCATTCCACCCTACCCGAACTCTATCCTCCACCAGGTCTATTCTGTTCTTTCTTCCTTTTGCTCTCCGGGCCACAGTCGACTCCGGTTCCGAGTCCGTTTCGTTCGAGCTTCCGCCAACTCTGGTTTGCGACGATGACGGTGGCGAATACCACCTAGAAGGGGTCGTGGTTGTACGAGAGGCGGAGACAGGGGACGAAGAAGAGGCGAGGGGACGAAAGCGGGATCGGAGGCCGGGCTCTATAGGATGGATGGGTCACAATTAAACTCAATCCTATACAAGTTGTTTTTCTTTTGATTCGCCTCGCTCTCCCTCACATGACAATTCCAATTTAACCCGGACAAGCCTCTGGCCTCTCCTCTCTCGAATCTCGATCTCTCCACTGTCCTACCGGCGGTCTTTTCTCTCTTACCAACGAAACAACAACGGCAACAACAACAACAGGAGGGGAACAAACGGGAGAAGAGAGAGGAGGGCCGAGGGAGGGCTCGGAGGAAGAGAAGAAATGGACTTTTCGACATTTCAATCAGACATGACCGTCGTTCGTACTCCAACCGAACCTGATACCACCCCTGGTCCAGAAGCGGCCGCGGAGTAGTTTGGGATGGGTTTCGGTCCGGTCCGGCTCTCTCGGTTTCAGCCAATTCGTCGGCTCTCTCGAATTCAATGCATGTTTTAATGAAACACTGCTGGCCCGCTGCCCATTGTCAGCTGCATTGTTGCCTAGATGACTGGTCGATCGAAGGCCTCCAAGCTTTTGTAATGCCACCACCCTGTTCCGACTCTTCCACCCTCTTCCTCTCACTGGCCGGCCACCGGCTCGTTTCGAATCTCCGGCATCGTCATCCACGTGCGCCGGATGCGCGGCGAAGGGGCGGCCGAGGCCTATATCAGCATGTTGGAGAACGTCCAAAACAACGTCCAAGAACCAGCGTTCGCTTCTTTCAACGGTGTACACCGGGAGTCGGCTACGCTCACCCCCTCTTTCTGTACCTCGCGTACCTCTCGGCCAGAGAGGCTGCCTCGTTTCACCCGACAAAAGAAACGAGAGCGTTCGTCCTACTCCTCGTTATTCCTGTCGATAGTTTCAGTTTCGAATTTATCGCGACCTAAGCCCAGGCTCGTGGCTTCCGCTCGTGTACGCGTCGATTGTTCCCTGAAATCGCTGTGGGGTCGTCCATGGACCAATGACTGAACCGGGGCTTGAACCTGTTCCCAGTTTTGGTATACCCCTTGCTGTCTTTTGATAATTTACATCACTTCGATGCAAACTTACCGGGCATGCACATTTCTCCAGCGTTCTTTCTGTTTTTGATTACGAACCATTGAAATTCTACGTCGACGTAACGAAATCCGTCAATCAGCACCCTTCGGTCGCTTTCGACCGAGTCAAACGGACGGATGTCGCATCGCTGTCCCCTCCGACCCAGAATCGAACAATATACACGCGAGATTCGCGAAACCGTGATAATTCGAGAACCTGATCGTGCCATACAATCAGCCAAGTATTTTCAGAAAAATCATCGGCAAATTTTGATCCAATGTCTCTTCTCCCTTCTTCGCACGCTTTTCTCTTTCCAGCTGGTATTCATGGAACGAACAGAGAATCCGGGAATATCGTGGTACATTTAATTACCCCGGTTTGTCCGCACGTATCCAGCCGTCGTGTCGGATTGTCCGCCGCTTTTTTCCCTTCCTCCTCCCTGCTGCAACCCGATAGAATAGTCGACGCTGAATGCCTTCGTGCGCGGATTGACGACGATAAGATACGTGGCTTTTCAGCCGTGCACGGTTAGCAGCATTCACGTATAGCGGCCGCGACTTTTTTCCGTTTATGAACGCTGCAGCCGTCGCGGCGGCACACCAACAGACAGAGGGGTGGTTAGACGGCAGTCATTGTATGGCATTATCGGCTTCGGCCCTCTCTCCTTCGGTGTGTACAGGACAGGAGAACCATCACGAAAGGGATGCACGCCGCGCGCGGAAAAAGAGGGTGGACGGCCAAGCGGTTGTTTCACCGTCGCTCTGACGTCGGCTACGTCGGTGGTGGCTCGTGTTCTTTTCTGCCGGGGAATTTGTATTCATTGTCCACCGGACACCCGTGTACTACGTGGCATAATAAAAATTCCTGCTACTGGAGTTCGATCCGAGCGGAGAAATATTCTTGCGGCTCACGTGCCTCGCGAAATCGCGCTTGTCGTTGAGATTATTCTCTGCTGTCGCTTCGACGTTTTCCTTCTGTTAGCTCGATGTACCTACATATACGCTTGTTCGTAAGTATTTAGGTGAGACGTTTTCTGGCATCCTGTAAGATGTGTAAATTTGTTTAAATTATCAAGCGAATGATTAATCCATGACCTTGTATTCTGCAAGATAATACTGTAATTATAAACTGTAATTATAAACATACTGTAATTTATAAAAACTAGTTGTACTCGTAAGAGATACAAGAGGAACGTAATGGATTAAAAGTGTGAACATGTTTTATAATTTGGTCAAACATTTTCAGTTCCTACATCGGACACCTTTCTATTAGATGAGAGTCAGATTTCAAACTGTAGAGTTTTGGATTTTAACTGTCGAAATAATGGTATAGGAACACTAAATTTACGCTTAGAATTTATATTAGAAAAGTTATATATTTATTTGATAAACTATTTCAAAGATATTCATCGATACACACTCGCACGCGTCTCACCTTCTTCCATACCAGACTGTTAACCTCTTAACCTACGATTTACGTTCGAGAATTTTGGGCCGAAAACGTAAACAAGCTATTATATATTATATTTGGCCCGATCATCGTACTACGGACTATGCCCGTAATATTTACGTTTGGTCCGATCCTCTACTACGAGCTACGCACGTAGTTGTAGGTTAAAGAGTTAACCGACTGAACAGTTTACATTGCTTTGTTTTCAAGACGCGGCACACACACATACTTCCACACACTCATATTCACATACATGTATCACTACTACGCTGTCAATCTAGTCTAGCACATAAATTATACATATCTCAATACAAACAAATTGAGACGTTTTCTTAGTCGTAAAAGTCAATTACCTCAATTTACTTGTGTACGATAGGAAATTTACATTGCCGAAACAGTAGATAAAATTGTATACTTTTCTTCGGATAGTCGGACCTTCGGCCCAAACCGTTATATAACACCATTATTGTATGACTACAATACAATAATAGTAGACAAATTTCTTTTATGGTCTTAAATAATACTAATAGGCGCAAATTTGTCAACTGACTTTGTATAATAAACTTTGTACTAATGTTCCAACGGGCTTTGTAAATATAGTTAGGAGTTATTCTTCGGCCCTATTTTCGGTCTTATCTTGTATATACATACAATACATACATATACATTACATATAAAATTGTTTAGATTAAGAGTAAATATTTCCCATTCAGGATAACGAACTCATGATTTCCAAAGATAATCTAACAATGTTACATATTGTTTACAATGTGTTCTATGGACACATGATAAACTAATGAAACATGAAGCAACTAATGGTCCAAAATCAAACATAGTATTTAACTATTTCAAATATTTCACAGCAACGTCTCGAAAAATTCCTATTCCCAAAATCTGGCGATTGTCGTACCCCAAAGATACACATTTCTGGATCACTAAGCTTCTATATTCGCCTGATCTGCATTATGCACGCTCATGGTCATCCCAAGGATGTTTAAGGTGTACCCAGACTAAAGTGGAATTCCTAAGAGTTCGATCATTTCCGGCGAGAATGGTTTTCCACGAGAGAAGGCAAGAATTATCCTCCCGTTCGATGCACGTTCCACGATAGTTCGTGGAACAAGGGAGTGAGGTGGAGTTAGAGGAGAAAGAAAAGGTCACCGGTGGATGGATGCTGTCTCGAGGCTCCAGCGAAGTGTCCGCTTACAATAGCGAAACGAGTCCTAGGTCCCGTGAAGGGATAAAGGGACATTATCCCCGGCAATAAAGAAGGTCCAGAAAAGGAGAGTACGCGAGTTGTGCGAAGCCATGTTTTTCATCCATTGTCACCAAATATAATGCCGCGCAGTCTCGGTGGCGGAATTTCTGCCAGGTGCTCTGCTGCTGCCCCTTTCCACTTTTTTCCTCTTCTCTCCTCTCGTCTTCACGTCCTCTTTGTTCTTTTTTCGTTGAAGCAGCAGAGACAGCAACACAGAACGCTATCGTGGCCGATGTCCACTCGCTGCGGGCGTCGAAAACTCCGTTCTGTCGGTATTCGTAATGCATTGTTACGAAGCGACAAACAAACGACCGAGAAAAGACCTAAGCTAACAGATCAATGCGAGGATGTTCTTTGAAGCGGTTCGCAACGGGCCGGTTTAAAAGGGAAACTGAAACTTTCTTACCGAGTCGTTCGAGGGTAGACTTAGAACTAGCTGGTGTCTTCAAGCCGGTTAATTGATCGTTTTACTATACACGTTTCCATTTAAACCAGAAGATTTAAATATCTACCGGCAAATAGATTCCAAGTAGAAAGGATCATGGTGTAAATTGCTATTTATAAACGTGCAGACGTTAAAGTTGAAAAGAATCAGGATTTATATTCAAAGGTACGTGTACCAAGTAACGATCCAGGAATAATAAGCATCCCCGTCTTAAAGGCACAAAATAATCTCAACCGTGGTCCACGGAATTGTCCTTCAAACGCAATGGTAGAGCCGTGGCTCACAAAAACGAGAAGCGCCGCGACGCGCATCTTTTCTCGTTCTTTCTTCCCTCCGGCGTTTTTCTCACCCTCTAAACGACAGACGTATATACGGTTTGGCCTCTAATTAAGTAAATGCCTGGCAGCTTGCATACGCTGCGGTGAAGAGACAATGTTTCGCAGTTTCGCGCCACTCCCTCGCCGATGTGGTTGCTCTCGCACCCTACAGTGAGAGACACGTCACGCACACACGCCCGCAGTCATCGTCGTGTTTCTCTCTCTCTCTCTCTCTCTCTTTCCCTCTCCCTCCCTTTCTCCCCCCTCACTCTGCTGCCTATCTTTCTTCGTTATCTCGTTCCTTATTCGACTCTCAGATACGGATCCTCTCCCTTCTCAGTTTTGCGAGGCGTCGTTCTCACCCCCGGGAGCCCAGTTTTCCCTGTTTCATCAGCGCGGGTAGCTCGCTTTAATTAAATGCTTTCAACAGGGCGATTTTAGAGCCCAGCGAGCTGCACGAGGCGAACGAGTGAAAGCTGCGTAAGAATTGCAAGGTGTCAACCTAGAAAGAGAGTTTGAAGCCCAGTGTGCGAGGCATACAAGCCGGAAAAGAACGAAAAGAAACGAACCGCGCCGACGCTCGCAGAGACACAAGGGACGAGTTGCAGGAAGAGAGAGAGCGAGAGAGAGAAAGAAAGAGAGAAGATTCATGGAAAAAGATCACAGAGAGAACGCGGATTCCTGACGCGTCTGCCTTTTTTCACCTTCTTTTCCCGTGCTAACCCCTTCCTTTTTATCTTCACGCCTCCGACTCGCTAGTCGACTCTTTTCCGTCACTTCAAGCGGCTGCCTCTGTTTTAAGACGTCAAAAAGCAGGCGAGAACCGTGTAACTCTAATTGTACGCGATCTGCCACTTTGTCGCCTGCCTCCACTACGAGCGACCACCCTCGTCCTTTCTTTTACCAACGCTAGCGAACTCTGTCTTCTTCCTGCTGCGAAACTATCTCGCTTGGCACTATAATACCCGGTCCTGCTTCGTGGAGAAACCACCCTTGCGCATTTAGACGTGATTATTAATCGGGTAGAATTCGTGGCTCGGCTTAATTATGGTGAGAAGTCGGTCGACTATGAATGGTCCTTTGCCTATGAAATGGTTATTGTAATTCAGAAATGTTACCGCTTTATCAGATAGTTCTCTTCTGATGGAAATTTTGTGTTGTTTGATTTGGAATTATTATATAGTTGGAATTACTTATTGGGCTATGGATGTTTATACAGATTCACATCTTCATGGACAATACTACAGACAAATTTCTATAGATAATACAACAGCGAGAATTGTATATTTTTCATTATTATATATGTATATTTGCATTTCTGTTCATTCTTATAATTCTTTACGTATTAACACTTATCATAAATGTGTAAACACCCGCCATCTGGTTATTAATATTTGAGATGACTTGGGAGAGTGAAAGTTTTTCTTATCTCTTGTGCAAAATACAGGATCTTGTAAAGATACTGGTTGTGGGCAGCTTTCTATTCGTTCTTCCAGCCACTAATGACTAATTTTCGCTCATCCAGAAATCGCCTTAACGCATTAAAAACCTTTTCTCTCTGGATGGCCGAAAGCAGAATAAGCCCCTCGTGACTTCCAACGCAATCCAATCATCGAGCCCCGCTTTTAATTCGCCTGCTAAAAACGAAGGGTCGCTAATTTCTCTAATTTGATTGCGGTGGCCGACCCTCGAGCTTGACGCGCGTTGATACGCGAACGCGTTATCAAGGGCCGTGATTTTCGCGATTTGAAACGCGCGAACCCTCTCCTGGCGCGGATTTTTAAATTCCGCCTGGCGTACGTGCGCCGTCGCGTAATCGTGACACCCGGCAACAAAAAAGGAAGGAAAAGAATTGGTGTGCTGGTCGTGCGCGCATGGAGAAGAGTTGAAAACAGGAGCGCCAGACTTCAAAGGGTTCAACGCCAATTACCATGGAGGGAGAAAGAGAGTGGCAGGTCGGAATTTCGCGGCGAACCCTTCTTCGACGAGCCATAAAACCGTTTCGCGCGACCAAAAGGAAGCCTTGACGCGAGGCAGCATTCGCGTTTACTCGCGCGAACGCCTGCACTTGCGCGATGCGACTTATTAACTTGTTAAACGGTCCTCGTTCTCTCCTGGATCGTTTGTTTCCTGAGAAACACGCTGTACGTGGGAGCGGGTAAGTGAATTTTGAAAATACACGAAATTCCTGGTTCCTGTGTTATAGATGGGTGCTTTCGTATTGATGTACTTGTGTATGTATAAACTTATTTGTATGAACTAAAATTATTAGAAATCTATTGGGAAATATACAGGGTGGTTGGTAACTGGTGGTACAAGCGGAAAGAGGGTGATTCTACGCGAAAAAAGAAGTCGATAATATAGAATAAAAATTTTTCGTTTGAGGCTTTGTTTTCGAGAAAATCGACTTTGAATTTTCGCTCGGTACGCGTGCACTTTATCACGTCCCGTTATAACGGATCTCACTGTAAATATTTTCGACTTCTTTTTTCGCGTAGACTCACCCCCTTTCCGCTTGTACCACCAGTTACCAACCACCCTGTATAATACAGCTTTTAGTGGAGCCTGTCTATTCTTGTTGAAGAATGAGTTTCCATTGATTATCTATTGGTTTATTAGTTCATCTATTGATCCTACCTAATCCAATAGGTTCTACTTGAAGAACTGTTCGTTAAAGTATACATCAATATCACCAATTTACGACTTATATTATGGGTGTTTCTCCTAGGAAACTCCGCAATTAAAATTAAAGTACCGATAATACATCTTTAATGTCTTGAATCAATCAATATAATTAGTTCTCTCAGGTCCGCGTATCACTATCTTCTTTCCCTTGTGAAACGTGTGCACTACTTCCATTAAGCGTGTAGAAATTCATCGCGACCCTTGGTACCGCGGCGTGCACTGATGTTAGAAAGGGCGTGCGTTCACAAGCCAGTCACGAGAGGTTTGCGCGCATGTGAGTTCGTAGCCACCGTTCACCGCCATAATTCGTCGTTATCGCTGAGGAACAAAGTGACGGCTTGTTCTACAGGGCGGAAGTGGCGGTCTTTTCTCTGAATGGCCTTCTGCTGCTTCTCGCCCTTTTACCTTTATTTTTTTTTCTTTCCCTCCTCTACCTTCCTTCTTCTCTGGGGATTACGCGCAGTCAGACCAATTGGAGCGTAGGCGACGCTAATTGGCATTGAAAAAAGGTGGTGACGATAGCTAAGTACCCGACCAAGGGACGACCCTCTGTAAATACCTGGCCGTTTAACGCGCATGTTCACGCCCACCAACCCTTCGTGCCCTGTTCGCGCGCACTTTCTTCTTCTTCGTGAAGAGAGCGGCTGCTACCGGGTTTCTGAAGGTTTGCATCGACGATCCGCGCGAGTCAGCATGGACCTCAAAGCACGACAGCAGCGAGAAACTCTCGCACACAAAACTAGCGAGTAATTAATTAAAACGACCCGGTGGAAGAAGGGCTGAAGTTTCCCGTGCCACGTGAGGTTGACTGCACCAACAGACGCGTTACGCATCGACCGTCACTCGTCGTCCAGTTCAAAGACTCCTGACAAGAAGAATCGTAAATAGGAGGGAAAGATGTGTTTTCCATCTTTAGACACTTGGAGTTTTATAAGATTCACGTGCAATGATCATCTTTCCTGATAACGTTTATTTTTAGATATCCATTTCTATATTTCTCTTGACAATTTTTTATTTTCTAATGAAAATATTCTTTCGATATTTTTTCACTGAATTTATTACTACATTATGGTTGTCTAGATAAGCGTTAAAATGATTAGAAACAACCTTTAATTTTCTATCAATGAAGTATTGCGAATATTTTGAGTAACCGTTCCATCGTCCCCTGGATAAATAATTATATTAGCCAAGTCTAAAATTTAGTTAATTTCAGTCATTGTATCTTGTTCGCGATGTGTTATTTTTGAAAACGTAAAATCAGACCAAAGGTATAACGAACTCATTTTATTCGCGCGTCTTTTGTCTCTCAAGATTTTAACAGGAAAATTAAAATATAATTCCATCGTGATGTACAAATAATTACCACGGAAATACGGAGGGGTTCTGAGCGCCGTCAAAGGAATATAAACACCGTGAACGCGAGGGTTGTTTTGTTGCGTGCCGCAATTGCCTACCGGTCTTATGCGAGAGAAACGGTCGAAGCTTGGGTCCTTCGTCTGTTACACCCGAACAACGGACCGTAGCGAAAACACGCGGAATTTCTACAACGCCTCAACTAATACCCTCTTTAAGCTCGAGTGGTATAAAACGCTGTAATTAGCGCGAATCAACGGTGACCGGGTTGGAAGGCCTGTCTTTTTACCTCGCCACCTGCACCCCTGTATCCTTTCTTCTTCTCGTTCTTTCTCACTGCCTATCCAATCTTTCTTTTTAGTCAGGATTTATACGTATTACCGAGCCATTCGTATTTAATCAGCAAATCTTCCTCCCAAATTTTGCTCTCACTCCTTTCAGCAAGATTTAAGTGTTTATTTAACGTGTTCTCTACTAATCTGATCACTCTTCGTAATATTAAGTAATATAAACTCGTCCTGTTCTTTATGTATTACATCTTATATATATATTAACCTTTTCACAACGGGCAATTTCGCCCTGGCACATGCGTTGACCGAGCCGCCGCGCCAAAACAGTGCACAGTGTACGAGAAAGATCGTCAGCGGCCGCGTTTACGCCTCACTGCAAACCGAGCTGCTCTGAAGTGTTTTTCGAAGAAAAAAAACTTTCCTCAAAATGGAGTATTTATGACTTCTTAACACATTCACTTTTAATTACAATTTGGAAATAGTAACATTACAGAATATAACACTAGATTTACGGGACTTGTCAATTCGAAATGAAATATCTCAAAAACCATAGCACCAATTTTAACCATTTTGCATCGTAAATTAATCATTTCATCTAAAGAATTTACACACAAAATTATTTTTTCCTAGGCTTTCTAATTTTTGAAATCTGTATGTAGTATACTTACCTCTACGAGACCCGTCAAATTGTCGGGTAAACGAAAATACGCATTTTTCATTAAAAAATCGATTTATTCAAATTAAGTCTGAAAGGAACAATATTAGGCTTCACATTCAAATACATTATTAATAAATAAAAAGTCTTTTTTTTAAATTATCACTAAAAAAATAACAATAACATTAACGGTACAGGGTAATCATATCTATTGAGCACATTTTTTGCAAATATACTGAATGTCGTTTGTGCATTTTCCGCATACGATCTTTTTCCAATATATACAATAATTATTACTTCTATTTTTTTTGCAATAACCCACTTGACAACTTTTTCGCACTTCTGACGTTGAAGGTGACAGAAATGAAGCGTCTAATCTTTGGAAAATTTTCTCCTTGTTTTCTCCAGCTAATTCCTCGGCTAAACAAAATATGAATTCCTTTCTGGATATTTTCGATCTGGTGCACTCTTTATATAATATCCACGCGTTTATCGCTGCCAAATCCAAAATATTGAAAAAAGCTTGAAGGGACCATCGGAAACTCACTCCCTGCTTTTACACTATATTTGCGTGCCATTTGGTCAACGACGTCCACACCAAACTTTGTTTTATTGTAAAAAACAATGGTTTCTGGAACACGTTTACAATTATTTGGCGGAAGTGTTGTCGCTGCCAGATGAAAAGAGAGTTTTGCGTTTCGTCCTGGGACTACCGGTGGACTCGTCAGTAAGGCTATGCCCGGTAGTCCCTGTCTTTTTTTTTTTTTTTTAATGATGTTTATTTAACCAAGGATACAATTTTTGTTACATTTTAGTATTCATAATAAACTGTGAATTTTGGTAATGATGTGCTAGGCAAAAGTACCGATACGCGACGGTACGACGTAGCCATACTATATTATGTGTCGGTGTTTTACAATTTTTTGTGATTTTAAATCTATTCTTTGGATTTAAGCCGCTGGGGGGCGGAGGCTTTTATGTAATTTTGTTTTTGCTTGATTTTTTTGTCCTGAAACTTGGTCGCAAAACAGGACTCTGGTCGCAAAACAGAACTCGGTAGTCCCTGCCTTAGACGTAGAGGGAGTCTCGCTAGGTGCGATATTTGTATCGTGACACCGTATTTCGACCACTAGCGAGATGGACAGACTCGTCGTCGTCGTAACCCTCTGGTGTTGACGGTTGATACCCGCGGATCGCCCGGGAGGTGTTGCGCCGCGTTGATGCCTCGACCTGTCGGCGTCCTGTTGGTACCGATCCGCCACAATTATCTTCTATTCGTACACCTGTATGTTTGGTGCTTAGAAGGAGGACTTTTACGTTAGGCTTATTTTTATACACAGTAAGCGTGCAGTTTTCTGATTTATATACATTTGAAGGAAACAAAGTCATCTTGTCCTTTTTTCCCCTGAGCATAGAGTTTCATCTTTCCCCATATGAGGGAAACCATTCAAAATATATTTTGTTTGGACGTCAACTGCAAACCAAAACTTAATGCTAAATTTATGAGGCTTATTCGGCATATATTGCGTAAACCTGCATCGGGCTTTCGTTGGAAATAATTGTTCATCTATTGAGATATTTTCATATGACTTGTAACAAGCCTGGATATTACATATAAATCTGTTCTATGTTTCAGATATCAGCGCAAATTTATCTGTTTGTAATCTTTCGGAGGCTTTCAATGATCTCGCTTCATATGCGCCCCGGGCATATAGAATTCTTAGAAAACTACGTAACTCATCAACTGTGATTGTCCGTCTTTTTTCAAAACTCGATACGTCTCGGTTTCAGTGCAATCTTTTATGTGTTCCATTATGTGTCTGTCAATTATCAATACGAAAGCACTAGTTACACAACCCGACATAATATTTCTCTTAGCATAGCCAGTAAGCCCTGCGATATCCTTGAATATCATAAGAACGAGCGTCCTACCCCTAGATCCGCCTGCTTTCAGTTTTATCCACTGTATCCCGTCAATTGCAATTTCAATTTCACCCATTACATTTTGGGATGTGCCTGGAATACTCGTCCTTTCATCCTCGAAGTTAGAACTAGAAAAAATACGCATCTTTTTCTTGTTATGGCACACTTTCAAGAAGTTTTCCTCTTCACTATTATCCGAAGGTCCTTCTATCTCTCCACTTTCAGTGTATTCAGAACTTTCACTGTCAACTTCGCTTTGTCCTAATTCATAGTGATCTTCTTTGAAGGTATCAGAACAATCTCCATTGATGTTGACAATTATGTTGAATATCCTATTATATTTCCTGGATTTACTCATAATTGCTAAACGTGAAGCCTAATATTGTTCCTTTCAGACTTAATTTGAATAAATCGATTTTTTAAAGTAAAATGCGTATTTTCGTTTACCCGTCAATTTGACGGATGCTCGTAGAGACAGATATATACCAAACGCCCGTAAACCTAGTGATAATAATATGATATAATATAATATAATCGTACGATACTAATAGCTTTTAATAATAGTATTGTGTGTGGTATTTTTCGAGACATGGTGTTACACATAGGCTAACATCGCAAATCTACCACTGGTATCGCGATTCACTGCACAGTTCCCATCAATCGATTATAATCGACAACATACATAATGACGTTTCGTGTCGACATATTCTTCATTGTGGAAAGAGGACAACATATACACTGCCTTCTTGTTACACCATTTTATTGTTAATAAAAGGCTTGAGGATGTACAATACTCGTTCTATGTAGAATACGTGGCATCTTACGCAGAGCGACTGTAGTCGCCCGTAGTAGCGAGATATACTATATTCTATTTTTAGAATATTTTCAACTTTCCAGAACCTTCTATATCGTCCGTATTGAATTAGAAATTTCAGGTAAATTTTAAATTACCGTATTTAAAATATTGCTAATCAGTCGTCACAATGGAAATAAAGGTACCTAATTACTGGCAAGAACATTTCACGAGACAAAACTTTAATAGTTAATAAAAGTTTGATCCTAAAGCAAGAAACCAGCGATAAGTGAAGAAGTCAACGAACGAAAATGCCTCCGCTTCAAATATGATTTGCACGGATGTTTATTCCTGAATGTGACGAAGAAAAGATGCTTAGGTACAGGAGAGATAGGACCAGGGCTGGGTGTTTACAACTGTTAAGACATTGTTTACTATCTGAAAATCGTCCAGACTTACCATTTCGTTTTACAACGCAAGCAAGTAAAACGAAATAGCCTCGTGACGGTTGCAATATTTTCATTTTGATTACGGGAAAGATGGTAAATGCTCAATTTTTTGTCTTCACATAGTCGTCCCAGGGTCGTCAATATCATAAATTTACAAGGCATCTTACCGCTTTTTCTGTTTCCTGCCACAGTTGTACACTAATAGTTCGCCTTTCTCTGTTGCTTTGTTCTTCGCGTCAAGAGGTTGTATTTCGTGTTGACGGACCATCGTGGAATGACAAGGGACACTTTATTTCTCTTTCTCCGACTTAGTCAAACTCCAAAGAGATATTTTTGTAGGTAATAGCATAGGACGATTTAACTATTATGTAGGAAACCTTAATTACAGATAAAGTAATACTTGTAAATAACAGTATAATGAAATTATGTTATGTTGAGAGGTAATGGATTAAATTGTTTATTCTCTGATTATCTTGTATTAGGGTATCTCCTTCATTTATTTTATTCAAAATTTATGGTTTACTTTTTGTTACGGGTATGCGCTATATGCCTCAGTACATCGAAACTTTTATATATTTGATACTTCGATATTTTTAAATTTAATACTTCGAAATTTTTATGTTTATCCAAAAATACCTTTATATTTATGTTTATATACTTAAATCATTTATTATAAATATTGAAATGTCTTAAGAATGATATATCAATAATACGTCTATTGACATAACACGTTCGTTCAATGGTCTAATATACACGTTATTAAATATAAAAGATAAATAATATAAGGAATATTTCCATAAAAACTTAAGCAAACAACTTATCGATAATAACTCGAAGATTAAAAATCCATTCAAATGCCCTTAGAATTTTTTCCAGTCTTCAAAAACGCGTGTAATTCGCAGATTATTATCCATGACATGAATCGCGTAATCCTGGCTCTTTTATAGCGAACAGTAGCGAACGAATAGAACGACTTAACGGATAAAAGCGATAGGTTCTTCGGTCATCTGGCGGCGAAGCGTTTTCTTTCATCGTTGGAAGACGTTTCCCGAGACAGGCGGTGATACGACTCACGTTAAGATCCATAGGGCACACATCCGGGTATTTGTAGCACGCTGGTGTGCAACATGTAGGCACTTAGATCGTTCCTTTGTCCACCATTGTACGGACCAAACATACGTTTCTTCGAATGTCCATTGTCACCGCCCATGCCCCCGGTTGGTTATGGACACTTTTCCACGCAGTCATTGTCAAGGCGACTCGTATAGCGGTGGGTGTGCTTTTTAACGGCAGATTTTTGACCCTCGCCCACCCCCTTCTTTTTCGTTCCTCGCCGGCGCTCGAGTTTTGTCTCGGGTGTCGTTGAAACTGATGATATTCCGCACCTTTTGTTGAACGCGTCGACCTGGCAGGTACATGCTCGGTGTCGTCGTTTTCAGACGCATCAACGTGCATGCTGCTCCTTTTTACCATTTTCTTTCGTCGACACTACCGCGAATCGTAAATAGAACCCCTTTGTGTTCGATTTTTACAAGGGAAACTATACTTCCTCGACACGATCGCTGCTTAAGCGTTTTAGATACTCTATACTGTTCTAATTACTAAACCATGTAGGGAAATTCGGACGAAGTGTACAAATTATTAGGAACTTTTCAAAAGCTTTATCTTCGCATGAATATACATTATACGATTCGCACAGGGAAGTAAGCGTTAAATTATCTTTCAAAGTATCATTTACCTGTAAGTTCGCCCTCCGCTTGAAAGATGTAAATTTGCGTGCAGCTTTCGGCTCGTAAATTTCCAGTCGCGTCGTGTTGCACGCGAAGGTTCGCGCCATGCCGATCTTCCGTCCAGCGAGTCTGTGATCCGGTGGAATTGTCGAGCGGTCGCGAGTCCCATTAATCACCCTCTTCCGGAATTCGAAACGGCGCAATTTCAAGATTGATGGAACGTCTAACTCTTGAGCGCCGCCCAGTATCGAAAGAGCCAGGCCGCCATTGTGCGTGTAACGGTCGTGTAAAAAAGTCAAAAGAAATTTTCCCTATTTCATATTACCAGCTTTCTTTCTCTCCTATTCGTTCTATCTCTCTTTCTCTCGCAGCATCGCGGAGGGGGAGCCGTGAACGAATTGTTTACAACGACGTCAGGTCCTACTCAGGCCGTATTGCTTTCCGTGGGATTGAAGTGCTCGTAAAACAAACCCCCCTTGAGCAGTCCTTGCGGCTCCATAGAAGCGCACACGTACGCGCGTACACGTTCTGCGTGCCCTTCCTCGCGCACGATACAATGTCTCCCCTCCTCCCCCTCCCCCTCCCCGCCGCCATCCGTGAAACTAACACTGTGCATTACCATCACAATGGCTAGATTAAAAAAGAAGAGGAGTGGATACGCACCCCTGATCCCTTCTAGGGGTAAAACGACGTGTCTGACACGTATGGGCGAACGATGGAAACAGAACGTTTTCAGAAGCGGTCGAACCTTTCAGCAGGGTGCACCGTGCCAATCCTTTCCTCTTTCAGGTGAACTGATTGCGCGCGTAATTTGCCCTTGTTACTAGCTACAACGTTAGGAGAACGCTTATTTGTCTTCCTTCGTTTCTCTCGGTACTGCATCGATAGACTTTTGTAAGGAGTATCGATTGATAGCCCTTTGATTAGCTCGAGTCCTTTAAAATACAATATATTTACTTTCGGTTATGGGTTCTTTACCCGACGGATCGAGGGATTGGAGAGAAATGTTAATAATTCTAGATGGATGTATTTTGTGATGGATGTATAAAAGTTGGTAATTGACACGATAATTTAGATAGAGTACATTAATCCAGTCTAAATTGATCATTTTGTTAATCTTTTAGAAGTAGTTTAACAAAGGATAACTTTTTTTAATTCAGGAAAATTCAATCATGCGTTTCTTAGTTATTAGTATGTACGTTATTTAAACTCTGCTGCAAGGATTTCTATTTCTTAGACTCTGCTTCAATTGCAAAAGTTGTGCTGTGCAGTCACTTCATGACCTGTTGCTGCCCTAACGTGTCTGGTATTTAGGGATTGGACCATCTCCTTCCTTGGAATATGCACTCACCAATTGCTTCTTTTATCCACAAGTCAAGTAATAATAATAAAAAATCAATTAATTTGACAGTCTATCCTCGGCAAGGTTTCCTAACTACTAGCGTCGTTCCTATTGTCAGTCGGCAACAGAACTTTGTCGGGCAAAGTAGCATTTGTTCTGCCAGGTATACGCGCCTATTCCTGGTTTCTTCCAAACTGTCCTCAAGTTTTAACGCCACTCGATTGCAGTTAAGTTGTGCTTCGTGACAGTTGAGTGAAACATATTTCTTTTATAACGATTTAATAATCTTATTATATCTTGTGAAATATCTTTCCAAATACTTACTAACTTACCTCGTAAGTGCTCATCCGAATACGGGCGACGCGGCAGTCAACGTATTAAGAATACGATGTCAACCAGCTAAGCTACCTTTGTAAAGAGTGGCAAACAAGTGGAAACAAGTGGAATAAATAAATGGACGCGATCGCGGTTTCTGCAGTATATACCGAGTATTTACGAATTAGCGATTAATATCTACGAGATTGTCCGAGTTATTATCCGGGTTATAGTTATCGAATTATCTGCGAGCGATCATACACTATCGTTGCGAATACATTGAAAGAGCGTCTTTCGACAGTATTCATACTTATATTTATTTAATTTATTCCAAATATATTTGACGGGTTGCAACAGCAATCTCTCGCTCTTGTTATTCCATATTATCGATCCTCATCCAATCCACCACATATTTTCCGAGTTCGTTCGGAGAGGCAGTTTTGAATTGCGACAGTGGTCATCGAAAGATTCACGCTTAGTATCTCCGATTATCAGCCTGAGTACAGACGCACACTATCACGTTAGACGAAACAAAAGCCACTCTCGGACTGTATGGAATCATCTTACCACAGACCATGTTACCACGAATCGTGCAATTGCTTGATCCGCTGGGTCTTCTAGGCCCCGTCATAGTAAAGACCAAGCTCTTTATGCAGCAGCTCTGGCAATTGAAAGTCGATCGGAACGAATCGATACAATACCAGTCGCGCTATATACCGAATGGAAATTACTCGAATCGCAATTAACCGTCATTGAATCGATCTATATACCGCGTCGGATCCTTGTGGATAGGCCCGTAACAATTCAAACTCACTGTTCCGTATACGCAAACGAAAAGACATACGGCACGTGCCTGTACTTACGCTCCACCAATTGCGCCGGTAATTACGTAACACGCTTAATATGCTTCAGTAGAACATGATTAAGTAAACGTTTCTTGTATCAAGTATACTCGCCTATCTCTGGCATTTTCCAAATTGTCCTTAAGATTTGTGGCGGCACTCGACAGTAAGCATAGTTGGACGACGGCAGCGCAGTGGTTAGCGCCTTAGATTATGAACGTTCGGGAACTCGGATTCAAATCTCGGCGATTGTAGTCCGATCTTTCTTCCAAAAATGAGAAGGAAAGCAGCAGTACCCCAGCAGCGACATCTACACCAACAGCAGAACCCATCTCGGCCTCTACACCAGCGGTAGCATTATCACCACAACAATCACAACTGTTATCTCCACCTCAGATTCGATTGGACTCGATTGCATTAAGTTGCACTTTGAGACAGCCGGGTAAAAGTTCGCGTGAGCGATCTCTCGAACTGCAACATTCGTATAGATACGATGTTTCGTTTAACGAGATTTCGTTCAGATTGAACAAATTGAATTAGCGTGGTATTTTAAAATTATAGACTTGCTCCAAGCAAATTTTTTATTGTCTCGAATCGTTGAATGATAAGTGGATAATCGGATCATAGGAGTAACCATTTTGGTCAATAGTAAAAATACGTGTGCTTTATTTTTAAGAGCATGTCATAGAAGATAGCTTGAATATATTATGTCCACAAATCGGATCTAACCTTTTCCACTAGTCACTTTTCCAACCACGAGCAATAAAGAATAGACATGATAATTTGAAGTAAAAGAATTTGTTCGAGGAATCTTCAATCTTCTATCCCCTCGAAAATACTCTGAAACTAATTCCAAGTGCGATTCGACGAATTCTGAGGTCAAGGAAGGAAACATGGTTCGATCAATTTGTTCAGAAATGTTGTGACTGCCCGGGACCGTTTTATTTAGGGGAAACGACGAGAGAGAAACGCTTGAATGCCGGGCAGGTTGACCCCACAGTCAACAGTTAACGATTTTCAATGGCGATTGGATGTCAGCATCACTCTCCGCCAATCAGAGAGTGATGCTGACATCCGGACAAACGGACAATGGGAAAGCGCTAAATGCTCACGGTGCGCGTTCAATCCGGTGAATACGAGCGGCGTCTATTGGGGGTTCCACCCCGCTATTACAGTCAATGACGGAACATACGAAACACTATTCATCCGTCGCGTTTGTTCCTTACACAGATCGTGTAAGTATAGTGTAGCCCGGCTGGATGGAGCTCACGGTTTTGCCATGGGGATGCGAATGACGCCTGTCTATGAACTGGAGTAATATTTAATAGCTAAAATAAATATCGATAACAATGCAATGGAGAAAAATAAAAATCGATGAACCTTAAGCTTCATCTTCTAGTTTTCATCACTACTCAACGTAGAGAGACGTTAAATGTAGATCTCGTCTGAGCAATTCTATTGCGGATTTATTATATCTACATCAATGATTAAAACAAAGAAATTTAGACATTCTCCGATGTCCTCATAGTAAAATTATTAATAAAACTATCTGATCTTTCTCTCATAAAAAATTCATTAGAAAATTAACCGAACAGAACGTCCATCAGAAGTTTAATTACCAAAATCAGAGAATTCGAGCGTCCTCGAAAACGTTGTGAATCTCGTTTCCAGTTGTCGCAAAGCTGGCGCTAGGTCCTTCAAGTGAAATCTCCCGGAAATCCCCAAGCAGAGGCAGGAAAGGATTCCTGGGAGATCGCGGTCGCCGCTCGGAATTGTCGTGGTCCTGGGCCAGGGAATCAGCACTGCGTGAAATTCAATTATGTCATTCATTGCTCCTGCTGGCTTTCGTTTCCCCGTCCGTGACCCTAAAAAACCCTCGATGATCCCCATCCATCGGTTCGTCGGATCATCCGCAGATGCGTAACACACGAATGCTCTCGCGTCGACGTCCTTGCGGTTCATCGTCGATCGTTTCACGAACGCGTATCACCTTTCACAAGGTCACCACGATCACTGTCTCCCCGAATTAGTCCAATCTTCCCTCCGTTCCGCTTCTGCTCACCCATTCTACGACGTTTCGAGTGTCTCTGTTCGCTTCGTCGTAGTTGCCTCCTACCACTAACACGATCGTTTGATTCGAGAAGAGGCGATCCTTGCACGCGCCGCTGCGTCGTGGCGACGTCAAAGAACCCGGTGTACCGTCTGTCTCTTCTTTAGAGAATTTGTTTGATTCCTTAGACCTTAGGCAGAAGGAGCATCCTCGTACGCGACGTTTAATTGACCGATTTTACGGATTATTTCGTCGATGGTGAAATTAAAAGGTAATGGGATGACTACCGGTTCGATTTGAGTTGGTATTGTGGAGAAGCGTGTGTTGAGAATGGCAGCCTGATTTGGAATAGTTCTTGAATTGAGGGATAGTTTTCTAGTTAGTATTTAAGATTTTACAGGGAAGACTCGTTGGTGCAGCGATGTAAAAATGGAAAGGTAAGGTATCGAAGTTACATCTATGATTTGAAGTTTTGCTTAAAAATATATAATTTATGATTTGCAGCTTTAGGTACACACATACTCTGATAAAGATTGAAAGGTGATAAGATAGTTGCTAGTTCGATTTCTGTTGGAATTGTAGACAAACATGTCTTGGAGAATGGGAGAATTCTGACTTCCATTCTTAGCTATAGATTCTGGTGGATAGAGGAATGATAATACGATGAACGTTTGAATCTTGTCAGAGGAAATTCATTGATAGAACAAGGCGAATGAATGGAACATCGAGGCTATGTTTATAATTTGAAGTTTTAATTAACGATACAGTATTACAATATTCAATGCACGATATTTCCTTGGGTAGTGTATTTGACTTTTTCCAAAACGGTTTACTTGGTGAATTAAGCGTGAACGACAAGGAGGGAAGTCATTGGTAAAAATCTTCGAAAGAGCGAATGGATTGACAATTAGTCGAAGTGAGTTTGTTTTCCCACGCAATCAGAGACCACGAGGAAGTGTTACTCGTAACGGTACACCATTGATCGCAACAGTATCTGTGAATGGATGACTATTGTGCCATGAATGGACGATAGTTCCGCTTGGGAAGTAGGTGGGTCTGGCCTTGGCGGGTCTGTTGTTCGACCGTGCGACAGATTCGCACGCTATAATTTGTCACCCTGCTCAACTACCTGATTCTTTCTAAAAGTTCAGTACAATCGACGTCAGTTACCTCCCAATAACAGTAATTTTCTTGAAACTGATCCAGTCGTGTTAATTAGTAACGTTTTAACATATCCCGTTACGTTTCATTTCGATTATAAATCGTGTTGAAAAGTGTAATTTATCATTCCGCGCATAAGTAGGTATATCTGTACTTTGTCTTTCACGTACTGGTATAATAAAATTAAGAAATTAGTAAAAAGTGGAGTTGATCAGCGTAGTTCCGAGACGTTCGTCTTATGCCACGTTTATGTACGTTGTACACGTATTCTTACATTATTTAGCTTTTGATCAAAGGTTTGCTCCATCGATTTTTGCTATTTGTCGCGTTAAAAACACAGATTTTCAATTTTCTACTCGATCGTAAAAGAGTAAAGAACGAAGAAATGTTACGTAACAAGGACGTATCAAGCAACGTCCCCGAAATCAAAACGGTTCTCCAGCGGTCCTTTTCCCCGTGTACGGGGCGTGACGCGATAGACGTCGGCGTCCCGAAATTATGGGGCCATTATCGATACCCTTCCCCGTTGCCGCCAGCCTTTTCCTTCCACTTCCCTTTCGATGTAAGGCGCTGCGTGCAGCACCGCGGCGAAGGGTAATTATTCCCTGAGCCGCGACAACCAAGGAAACACATGTTCCGCCGGTGCGAAACCCACCACCACGTGGACCGGCGATATAATAAATCCGGACCCTCGTTGTAACGCAATTTCGTCTCATTGTGCCCGCGTGGCCCGGTTATGAAACTCAATTCTCATTGTGAATTTCGGTTCCGCCGCAGACCCCCTCGTTTTTGGCCTTTCGAGTTTCCAAAGGTAACCCATTGGCTTCGCTGGAACGTAGGAAAAAGGAACGCCAAAGGAAAGAGGGAAAAGAGAAAAAAAAGCAAAGAAGAACCAGAAGGGAAAAGAGGGATGAAACCAGTTTCTCGGTAGTATCTCTGGTAGGAGCGTCCTGGCTTCTCTATCGTAATCTCCATCCCTCTCGAGCTTATTGTCTTTACCCTTTAGCCTGTCTCTCTCGTTTTCTCAGAGAGAACGCATCACTTTGTTTCGGTGTATATAACGTGGAGCACCGCAACTTCGGACCCCAACGACAGGGCTTCTGGCCATGAATATTCCTCGGTTGCAGAGCACGAGGACATCTCGGGGTGACCAGGGACAGAGGGTTATGAATGTCATTCGCAAACGTTAATCGACGAAATACAAAACCCATTAGACGCCACCGAGGCCCGACCACGGTTTAAGTGAAGCTCACGCCCATGTCATTTTCGCTATTGTCCAGGTTGTACAATTAGAGGCGACTTGACTTCACGCTTTCCACTGATTGGTACCCATTGTCGGAGACAGAGGATCGTAGTCTGGACAACCTGGATGATCGTTGATCTTGCGATAAAGTCACCACGATGTATTTCCGTATCTTTTTTGCTTTCTTCTCTTAGGGGCAACTCGCTCTCTTTGATTCTGTGGCTAGTTTTTATGTTTATGCAAAAATTAAATATCATTCGCGATTCTATGGTTACTGTAAATGGAATTTTATTCGTAGATTCTTTTAGCGCACAATGGCTTGTCACTCAATCAGTTATTTAAAGTTAGAATTGATATATAATCTTACCACCCCTCTACTTGTTAATATCTAAAAATAGGAATTAATTTCTATTTTTTTTATATGCCGTAGAATCAAACAAAGCCACGTTGATCGATAAAGGTAGTATTTCTACTAAATAGAACATAATTCCCGTTGAATTTATATTTAATGTTTCCATATTTAATATTACTCTACTAGTAAGTATTACTCAAAAGTGAATAGATGGACTCCTTGCTACTCCTGTAACAATTCTCCCCACCTCTCCGATTATATCAACTGACATATCCTACCATATGTCATGATGTACATGACACGCCAGCAACTGATCTAACCACGCTACAAATTTAATAAAATATTAAATCGCTACGAATTAATATTTCTTTCATAATTCCACGTCGTTTGCGGTATTACGTAATCACATGGTGTAGGGGAAGTGGCAGCATGTCATATTGTCTGCCGACACCTCGGAGACGGTTCAACAAAACGGTCTCGCGCGCCGTGAAACTTTTATTCCGGCGAAATGGATGATGGCCGTGGAGCTTCGCACCGGGTGGCTCGCCCCTGTACCGCTGCTGCTGCTGCTGCTGCTGTTCGCCGCTGAAAAGATCCTATCTAACACGAGGTGGGCGTATGATGCTTCCCGACAGAACAGGCTCTATCTCCCCGAGAGAGGAAGAGAGAGAAAGGTGCACGGAAGGAGCTTTTACCGAATACAAATATGTATATGCCACCTGTGTGAAATAAGGGCTTCGAGAGGCCCCTCTTCGAGAGCTAGATCAAGGAACGAATGGTGTCTCCGAGTTGAGCAATAGATACGACGTAAAACTCGTTTGAAATAGTAGGTATTCTCTTGTTGCTGCATGCTAGGTTCACAGTTTCGTGATTTGTCGAGAAGACGGAGGCGGCTAGGTAGTTTGAAACGTTTATAATTTACAATAATATTCAACATTGTGCCTTTATACCGATCTTCCCCACTTGCTTTAAGGAACTAGATTTCCAAGCGTTTGTTCTGTTTAAATTATCTATTTAAGCGGTTCTATTTCACATTTACGAAGGAAAGATGGATTACAGAAAAAAATAGATATTAAAAGAATTATACAGAATCTGGACAATGATAATGACACAAATATATGCAAATATAGTTGCTAAAAGGATCGTACAAATTCCGAATTTGCGACATTTATCTTCGTATCTTTTATCCATCCTTTCCTGTATCTACTTTTGCTGAAAAAGTTCAAGAAAGAGGCTGGCAAAGATTTTAAAGCACATTTAAATCAACATCGGGACATTCTTACGTCTTCCAACGCGAGATAGTTAAATGACGCGAAGGTATATACGCAAACGTTTGATTTCCTCGTCCAGTGAGGCGCTTCCTCGGCTAAAACGAAGGTGTGTCCTTGGCGGTGAATCGCTCACCACCGGTCATTTTAGCATTTTAAAAGCATTCCAGAGGCTGTTGATTTTTTCGCGAGCCGTTCTTCGATCGGTCGATGGAAATCTAGTGGCGCGGTCCCAACGCGAGCCCCTTATCCTACGATCTCGAGAGATGTCTAAAGTGCAACTCTCGCGCCTACTATTTCGACGATGAAACAGATTTAATAATAAAAGGGGACGTGGGGCGATCGATTTCGCGCCCACACTCGATGATCTGCCGCTCGATGAAAGTCCCTTCGATGCACCACAATTCCATCCTTCTGTCATTTTTATTTTTCTCTTCTTCCCCTGTAAGGAAGACCGCACGGAAAATGGCTGGCGCGTAATGTTAAAATAAATTCTGCCAAAAATCATGTCTGATTTCCATACAAAGAGTTCTGTGATCCTTTATGACCGGGACTTGTATTTTCTCGTTAGATCCTGCACGCTGTTTCTGATATTGAAATTGTTTATGGTTTGATGCCTTGTCGCTAAACAGTTTGCGGTTGTGTTCTTTATATTTTTACTGAATTTCTACTTGGCAAGCTGAAGAATTCATCCCTTGCGAGATGTTTGATTTTTCTTGCGATTAGAAAGACACGGTCGACTCGGAAAACGAAAACATGGCGATAATTAATTCCTTTATCAATTTCTATATATCCCTCGCTACACGTAACTATCTACTATTCTCCATCAAACCCTTTCTACGGTATCATTGCATTGGGAAAGAATTCGATTTAAAATTTTTACCATGCACAATCATTCTTCCTTCCTCGATATGTCAAAAATTTCCACCGAAAAGCTCGAGATCAATCGCCCGTAATCAAAGCACCGTGTAGCCGCGACATTTTTAAAGATCGACCCATAAAGAAAATACTGGTCTCTGGTGCTATTTAATTTGCAAATTTCACCGGGGACGCGGCAATAATTAATCCCTTTCCCTTTCACCCGCGCCCGTGTGCTCGTGCACAGCTTTTCCCTTTATTATTGCGCGCTGAAAGTACGACGAGTAGAGCGCGGCTCGAGCCGGCATTCGTGTGCACGTGTGCGCACCTGAAATGCATCTAACTAGACGCGTTGCACCGTGGTGCATACAAGAAGGAGGGGTGCACCTACTTGTTCCGCGGCGGCGGTGCATGAGGTACACGCTCTCTCGCGGTATAATATATAATGAACATATCAGATGGCCGCCAGCGATGTCTGGGATTACATATTTGGATCCTATGTTAATGCCGAGTCGCGCTGCTATACATCACGGTGCTGTTATTGTGATTCAAAGATTGAATGGTTAAGGTACGAAGCCACGATTCTACGAGGCAACGCTACACGGCCAAGCAGTACGAGAGAGACGGAGAGAGAGAGAGAGAGAGAGAGAGAGAGAGAGAGAGAGAGAGAGAGAGAGAGAGAGAGAGAGAGACAGACAGACAGACAGACAGAACAGAAGGGCAAAGGGAGGAGGCGAGAGAAAGGGAGAGAATGAGGGAACGGATCGATGCGCTCTCGCACTTGGAGATAATATTGCAAAATGCAGCCGCAGGATGCGACATCACGTCGGGATGAACCGATAGAATCGCGAGCCGATAACCGACGTTTGAGATCGGGAATTTTCTAAAATTTCGTTTTGCTCCCCACCGTGTCGGAAATCAGTGCATCTACTCGGATCAAATCGGTCGCGAGCTCGCATCTATACAGTCAGATAGAAATTGAAGGGAAATTTATCTTTACTATCCGTGTAATATAAGGTAGCAACGATGGTATTGAGGTCTGTTCGTCCGACGATGGATCAGATGGTTGGTACATACTGTATCACTTGATTGCTTTCGACGTGGAACTTGTGTTTTTACGGTCTGATAATAGAAGTCCATTGGTATTTAACTTCTTAGCCGAGTCATCAGAATCTTCTACGGTCATAGAATTACAAAACTGATGAAGACAAATTAATTCTGGTTAGATCAGTTAGATATAATGAAATATAATTCAGAAATGAAATAGCGTAACATGTACGATCTTGTCTACCTAGATGAACAGGTTTAGAGAAATAGCAATGGTACCAAAACCGTGATCTTCTAAGTAACAAAAAAACAGGCAACATGATCTCGTTGGACGATCTAATGCCTATCAAACTTTCGATTTCATCTTGACTAATGGAACATTCGAGTCTTGATTTCAATCTGAACTCTACCAATGATCAACCCAGGCTTTTATGTAGCCATACTCGAATGCCTGAATAAAGATACTCGTCTCAAATAATAATCGGAAACAAAATCGTAGCACAGAGATACGCTCATTTGTTACACCTTACTGATGGTCCACGAAGAATCTCTGCCGCGAAAACTGGTTACCATACCTGTGTAACTGTCTTCAGGCCTGTCGAAGCTTCTTTCGATTATTCTCTTCGTCGTGCATATACACGCGAACGCTGACATTTCTCGTGTGCGAGCATATATCAATCGTGTTTGACAAGAAAGGAGAAGCACACACCGTTACGAACGATGCGTTCACGTTCTAATGTTCATTAATTGTCCGTGCAGACAACGTAATTATTTTGTCAATCACCCACGAGGAAAAATGATGATCGGGACTCTGTGTCAATTGTCTTCTCGTTATTCTCGCTTGCACAACGGCCACGCCGACCCAGTGGTAGTCCTCGATCACCGTTCTTTATATTCGCACGGCTTATTAGTCGGGTCACGCGGGGTCGTATCCATCAAACACCATCAGCTTCTATTGTTTCGTTTCACCTGTGAAACGCGATAGACTCCATTCATTTTTTTTCCGTGCAATCCTCGTCACGCGTTCCTGTATAGACGACTGGTTCGTGCTTCGTCCTGCTCGATGAAGTTTTCATTAGAAATAGTTTCAAGTATACTAATTGATAACTTGGATCTGATTGTTTGATAAAATTTGTTATCCTAAGCTATGGTATTCCTATGATTTTTTGAGGTAAATACTTTTGTAACTACTTGTATAATACTGTTCTTATAACAGTATGCTGAATGTGCTTTGTGTGTGAATTTATTTGGACTCGACGTTAAACGAAACTTGCTTTCATTTCACGAAGACAATGGTTGATTTATCTGCACGGATATCTGTGATATCTAATCCTGCTTTTTGTTCGTTGGACTTTATTTTTTATTGTAATCTGTAGTACTTGTACGACTGTCTACGATGATTATTTCTTACGCCACTTCATAATACCGTCGTCGTCCTTTCGCTGTACTCATCTCGATCACTCCTCCCGTTAACGTTAGTCTTCTAAATATAATCGCAAGTAATCGACGAGTTGTCCAAATAAAAATCAATTCCTTCCAGAAAAACAGTGTCCATTCACTGAGAGAGAAGCTTCGATAATAATATGCAGACGAGTGTACGACGCGAGACGCGCGGTCAAGCACCATCAACATGTTCATTCGGCGAAAATAAAATTAATGATCCTCTCGTCAGTCTTTGAGCAAGAGGAGGCGAAGGGACGAAAACTCTCGACTGGTCAATTCCGCGGCGGGGAATCGGTGGCGTATCCCGGCAGCCGATTTTTCGTAGCCACGTCGAAAAAGAGAATTCAATTACTCGTCGAATCGGTTGGTCGTAACAGAAATGACGTGCCATTCGGCACAAAGGCTCACCTGCCAAGGTGCATAATACTGGAACAATCCCGTGGGCGTCCGGCCGAGTAATGCTCGCTGCCGTTGTTGTTGTTGCTCTTTTTTCTCGTTTCTTCCTCGGAGGCTGGCCGCCGGTCGCTTTTCTTTTTCTCGGCTCGGCCGCAGCTCGCTCGGCCCACCCGTGGCGAGTCGATCACCGTGCAGCTCGTTCGCCCGACGATTTCGTTGCATTTCTAAGCGACTTCGTTGCCCCAGCCCCGGGACAACCACGCTTTCCATCGCGAGTAATCGCCTCGCGAACCAGCACGAGCTAGCGTAGAGGTGGTAAGGTTGGATCGATGGTTTAGCAACCCGCCGAGAGGTTTTCTATAACAGATCTCTGGTTTCCTGGTTCCTTTTAATTTAACATTCCTATAGATCTCTAGGATGTGAGAAGATTTTTTCGTTATTTGGTTCCAGTTTATTTGATATCGATTAGTTTCCTAGTTCCCTAAGCCTTCTCACTCATTCAATTCTGGCTCTGTAATTTAGCGATTTCATTATCTCTGAGATCTACGATTTAACTTGATAACTTCACGATTAGCTTAACTTCTCGTTCTAGGTCCTTCTGGACTCATCGTCATATTTGGTATTTTTATCTTTTCTCACTGGGCCCGAAGTAGTTTAGTTTCTCATTCTTTCGTTATTCTATTAAAGACTAACATTCTGTACAAAGCACAAGATTTAATTTGAAGCTTAGGTGACTCATATATATAACTCTACTTTACTATATTGCAGCAGTTGAATTTTCTTATTCATAGTTTATCGAACATGCTAAAAAGAAGCAAAGAAAATTACACAGGCGGGTAAGTAGCCAGCCGATCTGCATCCGTAGCACGCAAACGATTAACATTTAACGAATATATCTTTTCGAGGCCCCCGCATCCAACACTGGCCAGACAATGGCAACGAAATGTCGGACAAAAGGCGTCGGCGGACAATACAGTCCGGTCGACGGTGAATCGATGTAATTTCGAACGTATCGGCAGGAAGTGACTGCGCGCAAATCATTCCGAAAACAAAAATATAGTCCGCGTTCTACACGCAGCCAGTGCCAGAAGAAAAAACAGCCGGTGCTTCTGGCTTCTCTTTTAATTCACACATTGTGGGCCACGTTTGCCCATTACAAAGACGTTCCCACGAGCGGCCAATGAGTTGGCAGATATAACAAAAACATTGGCTCCGACACTATGCTCCTTTCGTTCTTTCCTTTCTTTAATCTCGGCCTTCACCGAATACTCTCGGCCTCCGAATTTACGCTTACTGATGTCGGTAGCGTTGTTGCTTTTCTAGCTTTAGAAAGCGAAATAACCGCGTTGCCTCAATATCGAATAGAATCAACGAGTTGAAATGGTAAATGATGTAAGTGGCCGAAGCGGAGATTTCCAACAGGAAAGAAACGTGTTTCGTTAATTTCGATACTTTCGTCATTTATCATAATTTGAACGCTATAGACTTTGAACGTGTATCAGTTTTATAGGTTTTCACATTTTTAATAGATTCTCCAGAATAATAAATACTCGTGATCACGTTATTTTATTACAGTATATCACGTTAAATTTACATTCCTGTAAAATTCTGCTAATCGTTTTTTATTTTCTATTTTTCTTTTTCTTCACATATATCGTTGATCACTTCAACTTCGTAATTCGCATGATCCAATCTTTTACAATGTTTCTAGACATTTTTTTATTATATATTTGATGGATTATTCTGAAATTGCTATTAAATGTTTCAACACAGGATAAGAGAAGATAACGAATTCATTCTTGAATCTTTTAGTTTGAATACTTAAGATTGATTTCGTTCGATATCGTTGATTGAAAAACGATGCGGAAGGAAGCGATTATTCACCTTTAGTAGAACTGTGCCGGCAACAGGGACGTCCGGTAATCGATTTCAATCGAAAACGCTGCAACGACGCGGTTTTGTCTCTAGTGTCCCGTGAACAATCGCACGGCCTCGACCCACCTCATCCGTTCGGTTTTATTAGGTGTGGAATTCCGCGAGCACGAGCCACAACGAATCGTTCTCTCGCCGATCTTCACAATTTCTACGTTTACCAGAATCAACTGCATCGTTTAACCAATTTAGAATCATTACGATGCTTTACATACTACGTGTACTTATTCTTATATCGCGTAGAAGAATAGAAACGATGAATTATATACATTCAACTCTATTTAAGATATCCTGGATTTTAATTAATCATGGTTTTAACTAGTCTATTCAATTATTTTCTTAAACCATTCAATGTATTTTTATAATTTTTATAATTTTAATACTAGCACTACTAGTGAAATTATGCCACAGAGAAAGTATAATATCTACACTTTCAACAAACACTAACTCGATCTCTAGTTACGAACACACATTTCTTGGGCGAGTCTCTTTTCTATCCGGTAAATTGTAACACAATTTAATTTACGCGCACAAAGAATATATTTTCCTAGAAGTTTAAAAAGTAACAAGTGTACACAGTAACTTATTCCGCGATGTTGAAACGCGCCAGTGCTGTATGAGATAAGGATAAAAATACATTACGTTGTGCTAATCATCATATTTTTTCTTTTATACCGGCAAATTTTATTTACGCGATTTTCATTCACGTAAAACGAATCCACGTGGAAACTCCGCGTAAATTAAGTGGCGGGTGTACACTGTTCCTAACAAAAAGGCAAAATCCTAATTAATCACATTTGCCTTTTCTACTCACTGAATCCGCAAATAAAAAGTCCATCGCGCAACAAGCGATTTGTACGATCAAAAACGTCACCTGCACACCGATCACATCATATGTCGTGGCAAAGTATCGCGCCCTTTCACTTTTGTCCGCTTCCAAAAAGCTACATAATCTCGGCCATTGGTGGGAGTCAAAATAACGTTTTGGAACCGCGGTCACGTTTTTAAGCCGAGCCGACCACCGGTCGAATAGAATGAAAGATAGCCGCGCGCCTACTATTCTGGGAAAGTCGAGGAATTCGGCCCGTTCTGAGAATCTTTATGGGACCCCATACCGTAGGGCCCACGGGGCGCTAGTATTGTTCGATGGTGCCAAACAGTCTGGCCAGGCGGACTTTCGCCGCGTGTGCACCGGCTCGCCTCCGCTCCTGCATCGTTTCCAGCCTCACGGTGAATGATTTCACTGTTTCCGGAATTTTAAATTGACCGTATTATTTCGTTATTTATGGAGATTAACGCTTGGCCACTTTTATCATTTTTACATGGGAATGTATTGTTCGAGAACGCGGGTAATTTATTTTTTTTAGACGTAGGAGTGAGGAATATGGTTATATATTCTCGTCGAAATCAGAAAGCCGTGATTTACGGACCCCGCTCCTATTAAAATTAAATGGCGAAGACTTCTTCGAGATTGCGAAGGTTGAAAGCGAAATTTCGCGTTCTTCTGAATTTCTATTAATATTATCAAATTTTATTAAAATATAATAGTTAAGAAACGCAAGTGGCTATCAAATATTGAAAGGAGATATTAATCCTGATAATCAACTTAATTTTCAACGACGATCCATTTTCATTGTAAAATCATCATCGTTGAAACTTTCCAAAATCGCTATAATACTCTAAAGTAATTCGATTTACGATATTCTTTGTTTTTTATTATAAAAATGTTTGCCAAAGTAGATTGCCAAAATAACCATAACTCGCCAAAAGAATTTAATTTCCAATTTTTTCAATTCATACTTTATAGTTTTCCAAAGTGATCGTAATTCTTCAAAATAAGTTTCCTAGTTTCTCAATTTATCGATGACATTGCGTTCGTCGTCGAGCAATTCCTATGCTCCGAATCTTGGAATTTCAAGTTTCAACACTAGAGGTTCCGTCTTTACGAAGCTCATGCACGTGTTTCCTCGAGGAAATAGCTCGCTCTCTTTTCTTCAGCGAGTGTTTCCTATCACGTGTGTGCGTGGGTATCGTGAATCACGTGTCACAGTCGATCTCGAATCCATTCGTCGTTTCTAACAATGGCACGATGCTAGTTGATGTTCACTACATAAACGGTGACTGGTCTCTTCGAAGAACGCTAATATGACTCGGTTTCATCGTCGTTTGCTATTCTTCGTTGCACGGTGTCTTCGTTCAAAACGGGCTGCTCGTAAATTTCGATGGAAACCCAGAAGAATGGGGGAGGCTTCCAAGAAGCGCAATTTCGTATAAACACCCCGTTATTTACGAGCAATCTTCTTATATTTCTTTCTTCTCGCACGTCGCATCGAAGACACGCTGGATGGAAAGGTGGACTGAAAGACCGGCTAATTTGCGTCCCATCTTCTCACGCTTGTGGTCTCGTTAGATTGAACTGCGGTTATGGAAAGTTGGACAATTTTCACACGTGGATCGCTGTTTAAAGGTAAAACTAAAATTTGATTTATGATATTATGAGAGAAGCAAAATGAAACGACGCTGTATGATAAAACTATAGAATTGGAGAAATCTTTAATCGTATAAATGTTCTAACCACTGCTTTGCTTTGAATATTTTATACTTACATTACTGCACATTAATCTATATATTTATATACATTTAAAATTTTAATAAATACACAAACATTCGCGATGTAAATGTATACATGACTCTTATTTAAAAATTCCTCTTCTATTTAGTGCAGTTGAAATATTATAATTAATATGAGAAATAAGGGTTGGAGGAACAATCTACGAGTTGTAAAATATTGCTAATTCAACTCATATTAAATCATTCTTTATTTTAATATCATACTACGTATCTAGTCACAAGATGCAGCAGAAATATTCCTTCTCATTGTCGCGTACTTTCGCCATTGTTTCTTGAACGTGACCAACAGCCCCATAACACGAACGTCGAAACAGAAAAGGTCGATCGACTTGGGATTAAAACCGGGCACAGAAAAATGTTATTAAGATCTTGATCTGAGACGCGAATAGAGTAGAACAAACTCGACTCCTCGTACAATGGCCGAGTTCCTCGGAGAGCCAGGACCGTACAAATGGACAAAGCTGTTCTCGATTTCTATTAACCGAGCCGGAGCGCCTGCTACCACTCGACTTCTCGATCTTACGTTCCTCCTCTCTCCCTCCTCCTCGCCGAATAATGAAATAACGTGCAATATGCTCGATTTCACAGAGCTTTCTCGCGAGTCATTAACGTATTCGGCGCCCTTCTATTTAAATGATATAACAATACCCTTATTTACCGGGACAATGGAGCATACACGTGAAATTTGGCCAGTGAGAAAGGAATAAAGGAAAAGAGCTTTAACGATACTGATCTTTTCGCAGACCTCTTTCATTTTATTCTCACTGCCATAGTAATCCGTGACGAAAGAATCGTAAGAAATAGGTGGTATGATTCGTGGTTTGATAAAATCGTTATTGGAACCCGGTTGACGAATAGAAGCGACGATAAAGCCATTGTAGCTTCACTAGCATCGACTCTACCGGTGTCGGATGAAAGCCTGCTAATTGCATAATGTAGATCTCGCGAACAAAGTTCACTTTGTACCTTTCAACACCTCAAAACGCTGACTCCTTGACAATCAATATTTCTAGATCTGTGAACAAAACTCATCTCACGGATCTTGTTAACGTTAGACGAACTTCGATTTGGAAGCAAGGAGACAGGAGATTAACTATTTACGACGAAATTCTATTAACAATTTTGCGTATTTGTAGTATCTATTATATAAAACTTATAACTTACTTTTATATATTGGAAGCTTCGATTTTATGGCTCATCGTTGAACTGCTGACGATGATAAAAATTGGTTTCAACAAAGTGATGCGAATATCTACGTAACCTTTTTTTTTTCTATTTATTTATCTAAATTTTACAATTTGTCCAGTAGGACATTTGGTAAAATGTTATATCTTGGTGTTGTAATAGCATAACATGTGGGTGGTTACCCCCAGCGGGGTACCATCTTCGTGTTTGTTAGGTTGTGTCCTTTGTGAGGTCTGTTGGGTGTTTCCTTTTTAGTCTTCTTTCTATGTTTGATGTGTTGATCGTTTCCGCTGCCAGCCGATTCGGGTGCGTTGCTTTCTTTGTATTGTCTTTCTCTGTACCTTCTTGCGTATCTGCTAATCTCCTCCTTGACCGTTGGTATTCCAAGGTCTTTCCGTATATCTTCGTTTCTGACGTACCATGGTGCGTTTACTATTGTTCTGAGGATTTTAGCTTGGATTATCTCTATTTTCTTTATATGGCTCATTGCTGCTGTTCCCCATAGTGGTATTCCGTACGTCCAGACTGGTTTTATAATTGTTTTGTATATTTTTTATTTGTTTTCTATGCTAGTTTGGATTTTCGACTTGTTAACCATTGCATTTGTCTCCTTGCTGTCTGTATTTTGTATATTATTGATTTAATATGTTGTTTCCATGTAAATCATGTATCTAGGTGGAGTCCTAAGTATTTGACTTGCCTTGTTTGTGTTATTTGCGTGCCGTTTAGTATAATGTTTGGTGGTATCTGTTTTCGCAGTGTGAATGTAATGTGGTTGCATTTATCGGGGTTTGCTTTAATTTGTTTATCTTGAAGCCACTTTTCTATTTTTGTGATATGTTCTTGAAGTAATGTGACTGCTGTTACAGGGTTCGTTCTACGTAACGTGTATGGCCCTAGCTGTGCTTAGATCGGTTGGTCATCCTACTTAAGCTTTTGTCAAAAGTCGTAAACTTTGGTTACTCGGATTTTACAGTCTCGTTATGTATGTGCACATCGTTTCCATCTGTTGTACGTGTATTGTACGTGTTATATATGTAAAGGGGTTTAATCAACTTGCTTCCAACCAACCAACAACCGCCCCCTCGTGTCGGAGCTCACGAAGCTACGTACAACGAAAGGAATAAAAAAAGATCGTAGATGGAACAGCGAGTCTTATCGGGAATCGAAGCGATCGAGCCGAGGATAATTCGCACGGCTGAACAAAAGCTCGCGATATTCGAGCGTGGCATAGGTGAGCGTAATTATATCCTTTGAAATCGGGTACAATGGATCCGGGGGCAGTCATTGAAAGTCGAGTACCTGTGCCTCTTGTGAAGTTCCACCGGTGCGGCCGCCTCTGTGTAAGGCGGCTTCAGGCCAGCCAGCCAGGAAAATAGAGACAGAATGAAACAGACGGGGGTGAAAAAGGGGGTAAGAGAGGACGCGTTTAATGCGTAATTAAATTCTGTTCGATACGGGTTCGCGTAGAATCGAGGATCTTCGTTTTGTTTCCTTCGCGATCGCGGCGTATCATCGCGCGCGTGTTCGCGCCAAGTGTTACGATCCGCTTCTCGTTTTTTGGCGAATGATCGCCGGCTCTTTGGTGAAAAATAGACGGAACAGGGGATGGAACGTAGATCGATCCGGCATCAAGTGAAGTTTTCACGAGCGAACGACCATTCTCGCCTGTCTTCGCTCCGATCGTTCGAGTTTTAATTAAAAGCGTGACTTCAAAATTTTTAATTAACATCACGGCAAGAAACGCGCCCCTGTAGAATCAGATTTTTATAGACGTTTATTTGGCAAGTCGAAATTGCTTTACCTTCGCGCCAGAATGGCGAAGCAAATTGTTGGACTGATTCTTCTGATTAATTAAATTCTACTCACGCATTACTGTGGTAGTTTATGGTTAAAGGATAATTTTATTGTATCGTCGAGATAGGCAGTTTTTAAAGATAAAAATTCGAGATCAAATATGATAGATACTTAGGTTTGCGATGCGATACGTTTATAATACAACATTGTTAGAATTTAATCTTAAAGTTAAGAGAAATAATCTGTGGAAGACACAATGTTTATGTTGAAATAATATTAGGTGATATTTATTAAACAAAATTGCAGAACCAAATGTATTTAAAATATAAGTGATTGCTGACAGTTGGCCAGTTACTCTCAGACTGACTGTACGTAGTGACCCATGGTCCCTCAAAAGATTTTGAACCCCACTCTCTATACAGTAGTGAGTATGACCTGTGTAAGTGTCCTGTTCAAATGCCTGTATAGGTGTCTGTATAAGATTAATATCGTTGTATTCCAACAAACATTCGTCGTTTCAGTTAATTAAAGAATCGTATCTCGATATAACATACCGTATAATTTGGTAGCTTCTGCGTATATCATCGTTTTAATGTACCTTGTTGCGATGAAAAAATTGGTTTGCAAAATAATCAACGATGGAAAGTCTACAACGAGCACTATTCTACGTTCCATGCAAATTCCGACGGAGAAGAAAACACAAGAAAACGATCAATCGCGGTAATACCGCCAGGAAGATGGCGCACAATGCCCTCGAAAATTACCTAACAAGGTTCCACGTCTCGTTGCTTACTTGAGATACACAGGCTGCAGTTTACATCCGTCATGTTTGTGAACATCCTGTTTACAGGAGCTCCTCCATACGGGTCGTATACGTTCTTTTGTTGCGAATAAATTATTATTTGCCCTGAATATTCCGCAGAAAGGAAAGGGAGAAGACAGCCACAGATAGGCAGGGATCTAGAATACCTTACACAGTAATGTTTGCGTGCATTCTTTACGCTCAATTGAGCGGGCATAAGTTTTCGAGAGAGCCACCGCTCTGCAACACACAGGATGAGTCGGATGGAACAAGGGATGGAATATCTGTACGAGGCGAGGCCAACATCTGTCGGCCCTCACAAATCATTCCACTGTCCTTTACAGATCGCAAACTAGGCACGAGCATGGGGTGACCGCCGATTATTTTCAACTAAAAACTCGTCCGATCGGTCAAGCAGGCCTCGTGATCGTGTCCCTCGACACAGAGACAGTTCTTCTCTCTTTCATCGTTCGCTCTCTGTATCTCTTTGTCTCCTCGCGTGTGACCGGTAGGCACGCCGGCCATTAAGTTCGCAAAGTGAGCGCCGTAATAAACGAGGATTCTTTTAATAGGAGTATAAGTGTCGGCTCGAGGGCGCGAACGAGTTCTGTGAAGAAGACTCTACCACAGGACGAGTTCAACCACCGGGAAATCTGGTAGTAATGAATTTCCAAACAGACTACGGTGTCTACGGTGGTCGTTATACACTGTGTTTCGTAGCTACAAAACCACCTTAAAATGTTTCATTCTTATACAAGTAGGAGGTAAACGATACAACACGACAACACGATATTCAAACATGACATATCTCATGCACATTCTTTTACATCGACCACAGCGTGATAAATATTGGGAAGTTTTGGATAGTTTTATAGGCAAGAAACGAAGAGTATAGTGACGTTGTTTAGGCTGGCTGGCTGAGTAAAGAGACCCATCCAGTTTTCTTAGAAACGAAGATATCCTGAATAAACAGCTCGGCCGATTGGCTATGAGGCAGCTTGTCTTTGTGCTTGGAAGTCTTCGACAATTTTTGCGACTAGAGGAAAACTGATCGATCGTCGGAGTATGGGAATTTGGTCAGGTCGTGAGAGAAGAGATTTTACTTTCTTATAAATGTTACTTTATTATGAACTTGTTACTCCATTCGCATAATATGTTTGATATTATGTAATATGTAAGATGTTAAACAAAGTAGAGCAAATACAACGAATCGATATCCTAGTCACTTATGGTCGACGGTGTACATTCGTAGAAGCTAATATCGTTCTAAAATGATTCACAAAGAAAACTGATAAATCAGAGATATTCGTATGCATCGAAACACCTCGCTCTATAATACCAATAATATAACATCCTTTGAGATAACATCGATATAAAATATGAAAAGATAATATCTTGGGAGATAGGATCAGGTATACACGATGGACCGGGTGCTGGATCATTCGAATTCCCAAAGTCCCAGCGCCGCTTCTCGACGCTAGAACCTGTCGTCCCCTTGGAGGCAATAGATTCGAGCAGAAGGTCAACATAATCCTCGTACAAATCTGAAGGCTTGTCAAGGGGTTGTTCGTTGAACGTTCGTAGAAGAACGCGAATGGATAGGGTAGTAGCGTGGAAAGAGAAAAAATAAACTAGAATCGCGGGAAGATGAGCGCAAGGGAAAATAGAGTGAGGTGAAATATAGAGGTGAAAGGAGGGAGAGGAATTGAAGAGGACCATCGTCCAGGCGATGCTGATAAACAACGTCCGTGGTTTAAAGAGAACCTGATCCGGACAGCGGTCGTTCATTGTCCTGGCGCGGGCTGCACGATGTATTTGGACAGTCAGTTGTTAACGGCAATGAAATCCGCCATTGTGGCACCATTCGCCAGGGACAATTGCCCATTATGGCAGTGACTACCTTCCGTGCTTCGTGTACCATAATTACATTACGCGAGTTGCGCCACTGGCCCCTGTGTGTTAACCTATTGTTGCCACGGATGCGTTCATGGGTGTGCCGCCAGTTTCGATCCCGTGTCTTCGTTGGCTTAATCGATAGGCGGCAGTGGATACATATATGCGTCTCTTTCCACGGAATGCCGAAGATTCGAGATGCTCCATTAAATTTAGGTTAAGTTGAAATGTCGAGAGAAATTTCCTTGGGTTGGGTTTCTTCCTGAGAAATTTAGCGAAGAGTATTTCGAAAGTTGGGTTCTGTTTGTACAATAGCTTTTACTGCGGCAATTTATGCCGAACATGGTACTAAAAGGAAGACAATTTTTTTTAATTTGGGTTCTTTTTACGAGTGAAAGTTGGTACGTCGAAAGTTAGGTAGTAGGATACTCGGTTTAGTATAGTATTACATAATATTCGTTGAAAAGTACTACTTCCTGAAAATTCCTCCTGATGTTTCCCTAGTGAAAGTTAATACTATTAAAATTAATTCCTAAAACAACAAGCCTGAAACAATGCACACAGAATCTCCTAACAGAACGTCGTTAATAATCAACGGAATTAAGAGAAAAGCTAGTCAACAAATATTAAACAAACAGGAGCATAACGTTCTGCATGAAAGGGTTAATGCTTTTTGTTCCGACCAATTCCCTGGAGACGAGAATCAAGGGGAATCGACACTTTCACTCCGTGAAAGAGAAGAATATCGAAAATGATGGCCAGGATGAAAAACTTGAATAGTCTACGCCTATGTAGAATGCTGGTGCCAGTCTGTCTGGTCGAGACAGCCTCCCACTCTTCTCGAAAACGCTTTCCGCTCAAAGCAAAGGAAACGTAACGAAGGCCATCTTAAAAATTCCTGGCACCCCGTCGAGAACGACTCCACCCCCAACACGTCTCAAAGATCCCCTTTATTCCCGCCATTTCCCACCGCTCCGACACCTCGACCAGAACTATCAATGAACACTAGGTTTTTATTTTTCTATTCCTCCTGCATTCCGAAAGGATTGCTTCGATCGCTATCTACGATCTGTTTGAAAACACTTCCTCTAATAGCCTGTAAAACACTTCTTATAATATTTGATTTCAGAAATATTTTCTATATTTGTTATATTTTCTTATATTTTTATTTATTACATTGTATTACACGAAAGTTACAAACTTTTTTACGCTCATGCAGTTTCATCCTCTTCGTAATTAAAAATATTTTTCAGAATTATTTACTATACATATTTATTATAGCATAATTGTTTTAGCTTTAATTACCCTCATTATTGGTATTTTTGTTCGAAGATATTTGTTTGAAAATGTATGTTAGGGTATAAATTTACATATTTATTACAGTATAATTGTTTTAGCTTTAATTACCCTCATTATTGGTATTTTTGTTTGAAGGTATTTGTTTGAAAATGTATGTTAGGATTTGAATGTATTTGTAGGAGTAAAAAAATATAAAGTAAAGTTCGTTCTTTGGGATTCGTAGATTTTAGATGATGTAGAATGTAGAGTTTGACAATGTTTCGGAAAATAAGAGAATTCATTGAGAAACTCTTCACGGAAGACGAAATCCAGGAACAGGAAAATCAGGAAGAGTGGTCCGCAAGTTTCCCACAAACGGTGCGTCGTTTGTGAGAAACGCCGCTGGTAACCGTACTTCCTATGCCATTCGTAGGTTTTTCCTTTGTATGACCGTGTGGACAATGGACCAACATTTTCAGTATTCGCAACGCTGAATCGGCTATTGTTCAACGTGGACAGGTCAACGTGAGTCCGGAACAGCTAGAAACTCTCCTGTGGCAACTCGAAAGCAACTGGACCTGATCCATCTTCTCAATGGAAACTTATTATACGGAATTTGTCTTAAAAGTAATACTAAAGTAATGAGAAGTATAACTAGAAATACTAAACATTCATAGAAAATTATATTAGACTGTCACATATGAAATTCTCGAATCTATTGTAGCAATTTTCTACATATATTTTTCGAAAAATATTCTTGTCACTGTATGTTATTTCAAAGCATTTTAGAATTCTCTCTCCCTCTCTCTCTCTCTCTCTCTCTCTCTCTCTCTCTCTCTCTCTCTCTCTTTCATATATAATCTTAACTCTTTAATAGAATTATAGAGACTCGAACATTTCATATATTACAACCTATTGTTTAAATAACAATGTATATCATATTTCATAACATCCCTAAAAATTTAAATTTCAATTCCCCATTTTATAAGAACATGCTTCCCGTCTCAAACATTCACAGTTATGATAATATGGCTACAAAAGATGCTGTCATCCATTCTTCCATTTACAGATAGTGGACGTTCGTGAAATAAAAAATTATGCCATCTGAAATCTCAATTTCAAACGTTAATGATTGTTACAGCGCAGTCACAAAAGATGTGTTCGTCTACTTTTCGAGGTACTATAACCACAACCCCCGGACAAACGTTTAAGCCCAACGCATATGTGTCCCCATAAAGTCAAGGGGGTAAGTGCACGCAGCATACGTTCTTATTCACGGTTCGACCGGGCGATTCGCGGTCGGCCAGTTTTCGAAGGGTCCGCAAATTGTTGGTTAGGGCTGAAAGCCAATCGAGGGAGGAGAGAACGAAGTCTCTGGGCGAACCGCGATAAGTGACATTAGTCCGTGATCGTTCGACCAGCGACGAATACGCTGTTTCACCCCTCGTCAGGTCCAGACCGAAAACTTGAAGTATCGATCGTATTTGCTAGTTAAAATACAAAATTCAAATATTTTATAGATGTACCTTATAATGGCCATCGGTGATAATGCTTTCGTGTATAAATTTTAAGATGAAAACTTTCTATTTGTTATATCCTACGTGGAGGATTATATTTCACAAAATCTTTGTACACGTCCACCTTGTTGACAGATGCCATAGATAAGATAAAAAAGGAAATAATCATAAATCCTTCACAAATACAAGGTTTAAAGTGAAACTTCTTGCCTCTATGGCTCCTAAATATCAGCTAGTTCCGTTAGAGAATACCAGGTACCCTACTTAAGACGTACTGTACCTTCAAGAATAAATATAATAAACAATACTTAAAGATTATTGTCGTTTTCCAAACAGTGACATTTAGTACGTTTCCCTTTGTCGAGGCTCAAAAGTCACGTGCTATAAAGATTGTGTTCTTCATTTCGTTTCAGCATAGCGATTATGAACTTGAAGGAACAATGTAATAAGAGTACACGAGTGAGGGTCGAGGTCTTCTACGGCAATTGCCGATAAACAATTCGTGCCTCGTGGGAGGTATACAAGACTCGAACCCACCGCAACGCCTCTTTCGAAAGCTAGTTTCGACAAACACCCTTTTGCTCGCGTTCTGTCTCTCTTTTCGTCCTCACCGTTTCCATCCTGAGCCATGGTTTACGTATGCTGCCAGCGGGGAGTCCCCCAAGGACATCAGCTCCTGCTCCTTCGGCCAAGAAGGAACCGCAACGATCGTAGTAAACTCGCCAAGCAACAAACGAAACTACGATTCCTCCTGTTACCTCCTCTATACTCGTCGTAGAATGTTTCTGACACCCTTTCCCTGCTCTCCGCGTATGTACACGTGTGTACGAACATAGTTTCGAGAGATGATAAGTTACTCGTGGATGATGAAGGGAACGAGTTCGGACCACGAGGTACTTGAGCCTGACTCTAGGAGAGTAGACTGAACCGAATACTAGTTAGATGGTAGTTTTGTCGAGTGCTGCAAAGGGAAGTTTATTAATCTTTGCGAGGAAAGAAAAAGAGGAGGAATTGTTGAACTCTATTCTGTGACAATGCAAAGTTTCAAGACTTGCTTTTGGTTGTGTAACTTTTTATCTATTTCTCCATTTAGGGATAGTACACGTTCATAAAACAGAAAATTGCGTCGTCTAAATAATAAACTATGTCGTTGCCATAAATTTCAATTTCATTTTATATTTTGTAGTTTTAAATGTTCCACGAATGGTGTGGTTATTTCTTGGGAAGTGACTAAAAGTAATGCAAAAGTTCAATCTGAAAAGTATCATAAAAAGAATGCGTGCATATTTCGGTTAATTCTCTGACGAAAGAAAAGTATAACTTTCAGAAGCACATAATTCTGAAAGTTAGATTTCTGCAATAGAACCCAGCAAGAAGCTACAACAACCTGTACCATTTTTTTTCTTTCCAATCACAGTTTGACCTCGCTTGCAAGTTTGTCAACTAAGAAGAAAACAAAAGAAAGGAAAGAAACGAACAGGTGGCCTTAATCGGCTTACCCTTATCCTTCGGATAAAAGGATCGTTTAAAAAGTTATTACATCCGTAGATCGCAGGACATGTTTGCATAAAAGCAGAGACATTAACCGAGTTTGTGGAATTCACGGATGGAGGGCAATTTTGATGCGAGGCGGTGCTTCAACTAGCCTTTCTTCAGGAATTCTAGCAACCAGCCGTTCCACCAATTACTTCATAATGTCGACACCGGAACAGGGAGAATTCGCAAGGAAAAAAAGCACGCGCACTTCGCGAGGTAGCAGTACCACGCCCCTATTTTTCCTCGCACCCGCCACGAATACGAAGAACGATCCGCTTCCTCCATTTCGTGCTCGTTCGAGTTTCAAGTTTTTTGACATTTCGACACCTGCCTTCCAGTTGTTCCGGAACGACGCCGTTTCTTCTATCCTGGTAAGGATTGGAGTGGATAAAGGACGCGTTTTGTCCGTGGAATATTCGAATTCTTAAGAAGTCACACACGATCGATTTGATAAATCGAAAAGAAAAGAAAAATAACGACTAGACTATGTTCTATTGTTTTCTTTTTTCGTCATTCTTGCATAAAAGAACGAGCAAAACGAAATTGCTAAAGTATCTTGATCGATCACTGAATTCTATTATCCAATTACGATCAAGCTACACGCACCTTTAGGACGCGTCATGGACGCGTGATCCGACCTAAACGCGTATCAAACGCATTTCACTCCGCGGAGCTGCTTTATTTATATTAAGTCGTCCATTGTGAACGTCGCTTTCATTGAATAAATGCCATTGAATCGTAATCTTGGTAGCGGGCGATACGGAATGGAAATAGAAGGAGGATCGTTCCTAAGCCTCGTGTGGAGCTGTCGGGCAGACAATGCGATCTACGCACAAATCGATCGCCACGGATGAAAGATACATCGATCCCCGGCCGATCTGTCCTTTTCCATTCTCTCAATGGGCCTCCTAGCGTAGCTCAAAGGTCGAAAATAAAAGACTGTCGCGGAACACTTTGAAAAGAAACGCCGCCACATAAATGTATTATATATTTATGCCACGTCCCCGTGGATACCTGGCATTGTGCCTTGACTGTTTCTAACCTTCTCCCTTTATTCCCTTTCTCTCTCTCTTTCTCTTTCTCTCTCTCTTTCTCTCTCTCTCTCTCTCTCCCTCTCTCTACCTTCTCTCTGAACGATCTCCACCATTCCTGACACCCTGTCGCCCCTTTTGTTTCGTGGATGATTTCACTCGTGTGGGACACCTTCGTAAGATAAGCCAGACAATGGCTGGTTTCTCGTCTAAGGAAGACAGTATCGCGATCTCATCTCATCCGATCGGAGAGCCCAGAAAGAAATCTCCACAACGTTCGTCGCGCTCTAGTCTCTTATTTTTTAGGATTATTCTAACCCAATGAACGTTGAGATCGCTAACGCGACGATCTAACGTTTCGCGGTGATTTTCAAGCCGATCGAAAGTCTCGGGTACTTTGCAGCTGGATCATGTTTCAATTTCTAGAATTCTTATATGAAATTTCAATTAATAATTTTTTTTAACAAAGTCTATATTCGAAGCCTTTGCAAATTTGCCCTCCTCCCCAAAGACAATTAGGTGAGAATTTTTTACCCTAGTCATATAGAATTCTAATTTTCAAATCTTCGCGAGGTCTACAATTCAATTTCCATACCATCTATAGAAAATTCTAATTTCCAGAGGCGTGAAAATGGGGTATAAGGGTTATATAGCTACGTATGTATTTAAAATCAATCCGTCTCAAATTCAATGACCGCACTCGAAATCTCGCGCAACCACTTCCACATCCCATAAAGTACACCCATTTACGCTCGAACGGAAGAAGCTTCACCATCCAGAAGATACGTGGCTCTCGAGTTCGTTATTAGCTGGTCCCTGGGCCGTTAATCCTTTCGAGCGTCCTACGCTCGCCTAGCAACGCTTTCACGCTCGAGCCGCTGCGCCAGAGTTTCCGAACGGTGCAAACGCTCGAACGACGAAGAAGCGTCCGTGGAGCACGTGAAGAGGACACATCCTCGATGTAACAATCTGTATATGAATACGCCATTTTTTGCCATCGATACATGATACTTTCTTGAATCAGAAGGGCTTCGTAAAAAAAGAGAAGATGAAGAGGAAGAGGCGAGATCGAGGCCAGTGGACCATAGATCCCACGAGAGTGGCAACGCTTGGAAACCAAAGGAGGGCCGCTTGCAACCGCGTATACTTCCTTTTGAAACTGATTGGAATGGAAAAGGACACGGACGAAGGGTTGTTTGGCTCGTTACCAAACTCGAGGAAGGGGTTGGATGTACCCTTCCTACGATCAAAGCCAGATAACATCTACCCGATACATTGTACCGGCTCATCAGCTACCTACGGCGCTTCCATCGCGCCTTCCGATCCTCCTATTTGTGAATCAAACTAGTCTATGAACCTATTAAATATTATACTTCCTCCAGAAGTATAACAAGTAGAGTTATAAGTTGTAAGGAAAATAGTTATTTAGGTCAGTTAAGCTTCACCGTCTTACAACTCCATCTTAAAGTTTGAACCGAATGATTAAATTTGTTGTGTTTTATGAGGCATTGTTATTTTGTAATGTAAAAATGAAAGAACAGGAAAATATCGTGCACTTTAGGATCCAACAAGAAAAAATATGAAAAACGAGCGAACTTTTCAAACGATCCTGTCCAACTGTAGCTCGTAACAATAAATGTAAACTAACAAATGTAGCTCGTATAAAAATTGTTCACGATCGAATGTAGCGAATTAACTCGGCTGAGATAATCCTATCATATCCTAGTGGAAGATATTTCGTCCTGACCACCGTGAGAATTTCGACGTCTAAGATGAAGATAATACCTAATGGCTTCTATGATCTTTGATCGTAGATAGATTTAGGGTACTCGGGTGTTGAGTCTTTATCTTGTCAGATTTATGCCTTCTTGCACTTTTTTTGTAATTTTATACTTTTGTATATGAGTTATTGTTAGATCGCCCTAATATTCTTTTAAAAGATCTATATAATATGTATCACCCTAATATTCTTTTAAAAGATTTATGTAATATATATCGCCCTAATATTCTTCTAAGAACGAAAGATGCAAATTTGCTACTCGAGATAGTCCTCGAGTGTATCAAAAAACTCATCGAGTGCTTCAAGTACCTGAAGAGACCCGAGGGGTCACTATAACCGTGATTCACAATCCAGCAACTGACCCCGAGGATCCACTTGGATCTAGATACATCGGAAAAAAGGAGAAAAGGAGACGGAAGAATAGGAAGATCAGGTTAGATTTTAATTACAAATCCGGCTACAAAGAGACCAGCGTTTTTTGCCGGACACCGGAGAAAAGCTAGGATTCTTCAGGAGGATAGTTCGCAAGAATATCGCGACTATCGAAGCGTGGTTCCTTGTAGACCAGGAGCCAGATGGGGCTCACTTTAGGCTTCGCTCACGCGTGATCTTTCGATGTATATACATATCTCGAATCTTCTTTTCTTTTTTCATCCCCCGGGATCATCGAAGTAGACTGGTCCATAGACAAGCGGAGGATCAGAAAGGTAGCTTCCCGCTCTCACCCTTCCACGTTATGTTTCCAAAACATCTAATATCTCGCGCTCGAGCGGCTCGCTTGAATACCAAAGATACGGTTCTACTCGCTTTTCTTCTTCTCGGGAGCCGTATAATCGGCGCATCCCTCTTGCAACGATACAGTTTACTTCTTTTCTTTCTCCATCTTTCTTCGTCCTCTTTCTTCGAGTCTCGGTTTAGGATTACGGTTAGGTTCGCGGATGTTACGCGTGCATGCGACTCAAGGCCCATCGGCGAGGCCGATTGGCAGGCGTGAAGAATTCCATACAATGCTACCCCGAAAAATACTGTCGATCGGCTCGCGTCCATAATGGACGACAAACGAGATCCTGCTGAATCAGCCATTAAGCCGCGGCGAATGCGCGGACCCGATTTTTACTGCGCCATTTATGGCCCTGGTCGGCAATTTTTGAAACGTACGCCACGTCCGCCAAATGAAGATGAAAATAGAGTTCCCTCTTGGCCCTCTAAGCTCTGAAACGGTCTGACCCTCGTCCCCATGCGGCTCTCTTCTCTCGTTATTCGCCGACAGACTCTACAGAACTGAATAAAGATCTTCGACCCAAGGAGCGCTCGATGCGTATTGATATTGCCAATAGTTCTCGCGTTGGCTGATTAAAAATCGTTAGTTCGGATTTGGTTCCACTTTTTTACGCTTTACGATGTATTTAATCCTTTACACTATGAACATTTTTATCATACAATGTTGAAACTTCGTGAAATTATAACTCCGCCTTCGACAAGAAAAAATAATAGATATCTGTAAATTAATACACAGTAAGATTTTTAATTTTCTCGCTCTTTCTTATCGATGAAATCAGCGCGAGAAATAGTTATACCAAATCACAGATTGGTCTGAAATTAATACGATGCGATATACCTTGATTCAAATAATCAAACTCTATCAATTTAACACCCGAGTCCTCGGTAACCCTTCCAAGAAACCGTCGAAAATCCCGCCAAGCGAAAACCCTCAACGCGCCTCGAATCCACTTAGCTGGTCGCCTAATCCCGCGTTCCACTTGTTCGCCCACCATGATCCCAGGCCCAAATACGAATCAATCGCTACCGTTTTGCTTTCGTTACACTCCTCCTCTTTCTCTCATCCGCTATTCACGTCGTATATGACAGAGAAGAGAACGTAAGAAAAAATAATAATATAAAGATACAAAGAGTAAAAAGAAACATTCCGAAGGAGGACCACGGTCGAGCAGGAGGGCGTAAAACACACGCGCGTTCCTACGTGCACCGGTCACAGGGCTGTGCATTCCGATGTCCGAAGTAATATGCAGTTGGACGGGTTCCCGCGTTGGCTTTTCTATTTTTACACCGGCACGCAGACCGTCGACGCTCGTCGAGGTAGGTGCCTCCACTCTCACCTCTCTTCACGATGGGTGTATATGGGTGTCCACGGACACGTGAACGCCCAGAGATGGTCACGGCTGGACCGTGTTTCGAGGCAGACAGCCTGGTGCCTGCGTTCCCCTGCTGGGCCACGGCCACGGAGGGCTGGCCGAGCTCTCGCTGCCCTTCCAACCCTCTGGCTCCCATGCAACCTTGTGTACCGAGTCGTGCGCACTGTCGAGCTTGATATCGAGATTGTTTAACCAGCTGGAAAACTCAATTTGGAAAATCCTTGATGAATCCTCGCGATAAGATTCGTTGCCTCACCTTTTTCTTTCTTTTTGATTGAGCAGAAGCGATACAGGTATTAAGAGGAGGGTAGCAGGAATATTCTTTTGTTAATTTATAGAGAAGGTTCTTAGTGGAACTTTTGATTAATACGTGAAGTAGGTATAGTTAAAATAAATGTTGCTGTTAATAGAAAGATAGGTGCATACTTGTGTCAAAAATTTGAATCGAATGGATATTGTGGAATAACGATTCAGATAGTAGACAATTTTCAAGCAAAGCTTGAGTCGATTAATCTAAGGATCAATATAGGTGTTGAAAATTTATAGAGAAATTATGAAATTTGTGAAAAAGAATATATAACGAATATTGTGATATGATGATGCAGCAAAAGATTTTTAAATAAATATTACGATAAACTAGTAACATAACGTACAAGGAAACTCGAGGTGATTAATATAAATGTTGAAAGGATTTAAAAAATTTAATATAAATGGTGTAGATATATGCATGGGAAGCATTAAGGTAAATGCTACAATGAATTAAAGGGATAGTATACTCAAAACTTGGGTCTCGTTTCCTGTATATACTACAGTCAACTTGTTCGCATCTATGGTGGGTTAAACCATACAATTCCGACAGTTCGACAGAGGAATCAGTGAGCTACCGGTCACTCTGTTGTTGCTCGTCCCTCTTGATGCCATTATAATAACAGTGTTCCACCCTCGACGGCCGAGAATGGTAAAAGAAAACGATAAAGCGGGACTCGATGTCCTGCGCCAGACTACGTAAACATTCCCTTTCTTCGATCGAACATATACGAAGAATCAGAGGAAAAAGGTATTGAGGTAAGAATGTAACGAGCAGGATCATCGAAGTGGTCGAACCAACTCGTGCAAGCATTTTAAGAAGTCAACAAATGGACAGAAAAATATTTTGTGTGCCATCTCTCCCTTTTAGTATAAACGTCCTGTGTAACGAGGAAACACACGTGCAGAAACACAGCGGCCTACTTCGTTTATTTATACATATTTTTTTAAATATATAACATCGAATATCCTATTCAATGAAACATGAATATCGCGAAACAGCATTATCGACTTAATTCGCTCCAATCTAATTCCTTCTCCATAGATAGATAACGTAGCGAAACCAGTACACAGAAACTCCTATAGAACAATATTCCTATACACAGGAACGGACGTGTAATGCTTTCTGAATGGACTTAAAGATAAGCACCGGCCATTGTGGAATTAATACAAAATAATATCAAAGTACAGCAGCTCGTGAAAGTATTTGGACACTTGTAGACAATTTTATCTATTGCGTTATATAAAGAATCTTATAAAGAATTATATAAAGAATTTTTATTGCACTATAATAACAATTGATCGATATGATTACATTGGTAAAATTTGAAATCAATCCGGAAATGTATATAGAAATTATATTTTTATAGAGGTATTTACTGCAAACTTATATTTAGTAAACAATTAGTTTGCAGCATCAGCAACAATCTTAAGCATCTTATCTAATCTTATGCTCGTTGATAATGGATATTTGATTGTTTAAATGTCTCTGTAACCTGTTTAGTTTAGTTTGAAAATCTACCGATATGATCACGTGACAGTCAAGCGTCATTAGATGTTACAATGAAATTTCAAAACGTTCCGTACAACGCTCATAATATATTCATGAAAGGCGTCAAATGGTACAAACGTCTAAATACTTTTGTGAGCCACTGTACACAAATAAAGTACAAAAATAACTAATCTATCAACTTCTTCAGAAGCACGACACACAAAGACAAACGATATTTCTCTATTTCCAAAGAAATTCATACGATCACCCCTTTCGCGCGGGGGAATCGTTGAAAAGAGACAACAAAGCTCGAAACTCGCACTTTCGAGTGGCACAATGCGTTTCAAACAGATGCTAGCACGGTTTAATTATCGAATCACGCGGTTAGTATCTTGAAGCATTCCCCTCAGGACCAAAGGTCAGGTACGCGTCCGGCCTCTCTTCACCACGGAAAAGGATCATAGACAATGATAACCGTTCCGATGGCCGGCTATAACGTGCATCCGTATAATAATACGTTAACCGTTAAGCCGACTGTCCTCTCAATTCCGGGGTCTGTGTGGTCCGCCATTGAGTCTTAACTCTTTGATGCATCGTGCGCGCATATTCATTCGCTCTCGCTTCGCACAATACCCATAGTGTCCATACACGGCATTGTATGACCCGTGCGCCGAGCGTTAAACTCTCTGACACACACGTACACAATCGTACAGTACCTACATACACACTTAGAGAAAAGCGTACAGATACGTTTATAGAGAAAGAAAAGTAAAGAGAGACAGAGATACGTGTAAGGGTCTTCGTGCCTTTAGAATGCTTCGAATAATTCATTCTGATTGACTCGGGCTCGTCCGTGAGGGGCCAAAGTTTGTTTAATTTTTTAGGAAATCGGTTTTCTGTGGATGAGGATGGTATGAAAAGCTGGAAGTGCGGTTGGATTTAGTGACAAATGTGTATTTCTTTATTCCTTTTGGTATTCTTAATAATAGATATATTTCACTAGAGAAGCAAGTAATCACGTATACTTCTCTGATGAATAGATATACTTTTTTGGATAATTTATTTTCTTGTTTCGAATATATGAAAAATATCTTCTTATAATATTTCAACAAATATTATTTCCCTCCGTTGATAGGATTAGAGATTTAAAAACTAGTTCTACATTCACCATGAAAATTTATCCCGAAACAATTCTGTCAAGTGTACCAAATACACTTTGCTCTTTTCTTCATATAAATTGACGAAGAATGGTGGGCGACGACTCGACCAAAGGAATCGTAACAGTTTCCGAGGATGCAATTTCACGATGATTGAAAGGCGTTCGGAGACACGTAATAAGCGGCACTATCGATAATGAGATCCCAGCTAGACGGTCGTCGACACTATTCCGTCGACATTATTCCATTCCGCGTAACGTGAATTAACGAGACGTCATTGTCGCCTAGCATTTTCTCGGTCGACGATGAAAAATGAGATGCGTCTTCGGCCACTGAGAGCAACGTAGCTGCTTTCCGAGGCCGACGACAGACCACCGGACATGATTTTCCGGATATTAATGATGCGAGGTTCCGGGCCATCGAGCACCAGCGACGCTCCTGCAAATCGTTCACCCTCCTTGTACACTGCTGTTTCCAATTTGCTGGAACTTAGCCGGATAATGACATGTTTCCACCAGTCATTTCCGTTACGGTTGCCGCGTCCCGTGCTTCGTCGACGATATTCTTTGTACCTCGTTTTTTCCGCCACATTGATGAAACGTTAGTTGAAAGAGAAAATAGAAAATTTACATGCGGGGTATGCTTGTAAGATATTCGTTTAATAGATTCTTTCCTTTTTATTCGAAGATGTGCGAGATGTTTAGGCAGCTGGTGATGATTATTGGTTTTAGTGATCGCTTGAAAAATTGTAAAATTAGTTCTTTTTTAATTTTTCGTTTTAAAGTCAATTTTAAAGTTACCTAAATCAATCTTAGCTACTTGTCATTGTGACAGTATACTGAAATTTAAATTCACTTTAAAATCTGTTACAGGTACAATCTGTCTTTGATGAATTCATACCAGGAGCTGATATCGCGTCGACGGCTCAAAGGTAATTTACTTCAAACAATTTTAACTTTAGTCTTAGTCTTTATTTTATTAAAATGATTAATTAACCTAAATTGAAACTTTAATTTATATTTATTATCGTTGCTATGAGCACTAGTCCTGGTATAATTATTTTCCGTTGAGAAGGAAAAATGAAATTTCGTATTTACCGAAAAATTATAGCTCCTTTAAAAATTCTTCTACGTCGTTAACACGTTCGGAAATATGTCTTCACATGTTGTCTTTATTATCCACTTTCCACTTCCCTGAGAATTGATTTGTTAAACTAGACGTAAAAGCTGTCTTATCTCCAAAGACTTCCAGCAGACAGCGCCGCATTAGACCCTTATCTCCTTCGTTAGCTGAAAGCATTTTACAACATGTTTTCAACGTTTTACGACCGAATCGATATTCGAAATTAGTCGCTTCCGTCGATTCACAGAAACCATAAAATCTCCGCCGATTAAATCTCATTTTAGACACGTTAGTTATATTATCAATCCCATTCAGCTGCCTACATTCCATCTCATCCTACAACACCATAAAATTCTCTTTTAAACCTAATAGTAAGAACCCTGTTCATCAGACTAATCACCTTACTACTCAAACGAAATAAAGCGAGAATATTTCTGACGTTAATAAAACAACCAGTGATATTTACATAAAAAACAATGAAATATATTATTGCTATGTTTTCTAATAGATGATCTATATTTATAGCCTGGTGATTCCATAAAAGAGTATGTACTAAACTATATTGCCAAGGCACGTGTTGCTAAATACGAATTTATCGTCAATTTGCACACTTTGACAATGCTATATATCGTTACTCTCGAATCTATCAAAATATCCAAATGTCTATGGACGGTGTGAATTGTTGTACATAACAATGGCCACCTGTTCCAACACGAACCTCCACTTCCTTCTTCCTCCATTCATCGTGAAAGATCAATGCTCGCGAACCAACAAATAATATCACCTTCACTCGTATAATCCTCACTTTACACGTTCGGTTAACCAAGTCGGCAACCGACTTCTTCACCAGGTTGTATCGATGCCGTGGAGTCTTTCGCGAGCACTTGGCCCTGAATAGCAGTTACAGGGAAACAATGTCCTCCGGAGTACGATTACGAAGGGGTTGCGCGATCTTCCCTTCCGAACGAGTAATTTTTCTCTATGGCATAGCACGAGGTGGATCTTAGTCCTGGCGAAAAGCGTACGAAAGAAAACGAGATTCGTAGAGTGAGGGTAACAGGATGGAGGGAGGGAGGGGGGGACTTAAAACTTCAAACCGGACACCGGTGGATGTGTTTCGGACAACACGTACACGGTTTGGCGCGTTCTGAAAGCCGGCGCGTCGCAGCCTCGCGTCCCTTCGCGATTTCACCCCGATTCTAATGCAAATCGGGGTCAGTTATGGCGATACCCCGAAGTCCCCATTGAAATAACATTAATCTAGTGTGGCAGCGAACGCGCCGCACGGTTGCCACGTTCGATTATGCCTGGGTCTGGCTACCTTCTCTTCTCGTTGCCTTCAGACGAAAGTCTTCGTCAATGGATCGAACCCCTCTCTTTCTCTGTGTATTTTTTTACTTCTTTTTCTTTCTTCCTCTCCTCCGACGTCATTGTCACTTGGGTGCGAGCCCCTAGCATACATTATTTCTTCCGTTCTTCCGTCGCGGAAAATGGACCGACGTTAGACTTTGTTTTTTTTCCTTTTTTTCTTTTTTCTTTCTTAGATAGCAGAGGGTTCTATGTAGAGGGTTTAGAGAAGAGGGAGAATGCTCGATGAGAAGTTTAGAGATGCCTCTGACGAGTTCTAGTCTCTTGACGTTCAATGGGGCCCTGCATGGTGAATGACAGGTTTGTGGAGTTATGAAGTTACGTTCAGCGGTGGTAGGAGGTGGGATCGTGCGTAGAATCGTGGAGCGATTCTTCTGTCGCTGCGGTGTTCACCGTTTTATGCAGACTTGTGTTTTCATTTTGCATAGTTCTTTCATTTTGTCATAGTCTGTGATCCTAATATCGTATTGCATGTGAAGAAGGATTCATAACTAGCCGCAAACTGATGAAATTAGTAATAACCAACGTTATCGATAACAACCTACGGTATGTTTCTTCCGCCAAACCTGATAGTTTCCACGTTTTGACTTTTCCATTCGTGTCGCGTCTCTTCCGTAACGCTGCGTGTTTCTAAAAACAGACGCGTGCAAATGCAACTCGTTCGTATCGGATTTCAACCACGTGCTTACTTTCCGCGCGTTCAATAGACGCAATACGTTGAAAGACGATCACCGAATTCGCGGCGCCGCGTTGTCAGGCGCACGCGCGCGCACGTCGAAACACTAACGCGGCAAAAACGGCTAAGTGGAATTTATTGCGGTCTCGACAGGTCGCGGCACTGCCAGTGTTATGTTATGCACGGCCGGACACGTGTAACGTGTATGCGTGTGGTGCAGGTATGTGTCCACGCGCATCCCATACAGACACACGTGGGCGTCGGACGCGGCTTCGTGTTCCCGTGTGATTTACACGGTTTCCGTCGTAACTCTTAGCGGACCATAAAACCGAATTAATCGTTCGAAAACGGCCCGCGGCTACGTGGGCCTCCCGCGAATAAAATCGACCCGAGTGCGCACCATCGTCGTACAATTCCTTTCCACCTTCTTTCGTTCGCTCGTTCGCAATTCCCGCTTCACCTCGTGTTCGATCTCCTTTTTCCTCTGCCGTCCACCTCTCCCCCCTGTCGTCTTCCATCCACGCGAGAATATTTATGCGGGCCCCGTTCACCTTTCCCTCCACGACGTCTCTCATTTTCTGCCTTTTCTCGCGGGTGAATAGCGCGAACGGTTCATTTCTCCGGCTGCGTTCGCTTTTTCTTCCTATTCCTTCCCTTCCCTTCTTGCTCGCTCGAGAACGTGGAGCCACGCACAGAAAAGAATACATTATCGCTCGTGTCGCGTTTTAACGTTCGCCAGGATTCCTTCTGTCAGCCCATTCGAGCAAGATCGAGTTAACGAAGCGGGTTTTCTTCGTCGTTTCCAACGACCGAGCTGATTTTGTTTGATCGAAACACTAAAGGGGTTGCGGAAAGAAAAAAGAAAGAATAACGTGTATCGAGAAGGGTTAGCTAAGCTGAAAGTTTCACACGGATCGGGAAAAAAGGGGTAACGATTTCTTCACCTGCTCCTGGTCTTCGAGTGACCGTTGTTAAGGGGCTTTTCTGCGTGGAAACGGAGGGGTCCCGCGCATGGATCGCGATTCCAAAGGGCTGACGCCACGTCGAACCCTTTAACCCTCGCGAGAATACACGCGTGCGGCCGACCTTCGGCTGGATTTCGTTTCGAAGGAAATTTGGGAAAAGCTTCTGTTAAACGACAGATGCGTACGGGGATTATTGTCGAAACCCGGTTAACGTATACCGAGTTTTTTTTTAGCTACGACGTTCGCGTCGTTCTTTTCGTTGGGTTATAGTTGTATATGTGTTTGAATTCTACGCTAACGGTCGCGCTTTCTTGGCTGAAAGATATATCGAAGAATGATCGGAATTTAGATCGAAATAAAAGGCTCTTGAAATTTCACGCAACGGGGATTTAAAAATAAAATCGTTCGTGTATTATAGTTTGATAATTCAAAAATATAACTCACAAAGTAATAAATAACTGAGTGAATCAGAATCAATCTAACCTTCGCCGTTCAAGTTTTGAATTAGATGAAAGGAATCCTAGAATCATCGACCTAAAACATACAACTACGATCGGATGCCTGGCGTTCTCCGGAAGTGAAGACGTGAGAAGTTCGCCACGTTTTCCTCGCGTTCCAAGGCGTATAATACCAGTCACCTTCAACGAAGTCTGGTGTTCTTTCTCAGCCTCTACACGGCCGTAAACCCTCGAACGCGTCGAAAGTTGAAAGTGAAATAGTTTAGTGGCGCGCGAGCCAAAGGGCCCTGACAAAGCAACGTTCCTCTATATTCTATCGGGTGTCCCGGCGAAAAAGCGAGATCACCGACGTGCTGGCTCGTAAACTATGCGCCGGGTTCCCCATTGAAAGCAGTCGAGCCGTGATATTTCAGGCCCACGACGCTTGTCCGCGCGCGTATGTCCCGCGTACGATTCGTATTATGCAAAACAGACGCGGAACGTATCGTCTGTTGCGAATCGCTCACGTCTCCGAGCTCATGCTCGGCTATTTATCCATGTGGTCGCTCGAAACACATATATTCTCCGTCTAATTGCCGTGGCGTTGGTACCGCCGGCTTTCCTTTCTCCTCGGCCGCTTCGGTTCACCGGGAAAATGTAACGCAGGTAGAAATCGTTGCGTGAACTTTATGGTAGACACTTTTGAAAGATTCTCGGCGAAGAAGCGAGAAGAAGCGAGTTGCGTGTGAGTTTAACTGGTAGTGTAAGAATACGTGTTCAACGCGGAAGACGAAAATTCTAAAATAGAATTCAAAAGTCATCGTTTCATACTTTGCTTAAATAAAACGCTACGAAATTTCATTGTAGGAATAACTATATCTCGCTATTATAACAGATTACGTTGTAATATGTACATCATGTTATATTAACCAAGATTTATCTATATCCGAATCTCTGTAGATCTTAACTTCTTGTTTCCTGATTTTCTTGACGGATACTCAAACAAGTGTTTATAACCTATTCACATTCATAATTATAATCATAAATATATTATAAAAGAACGAAATAAAAATGAAACTTTCCGTGATACAATTAGTTAAATTTGTGAATAAGCAACTTTATATGCTCACCGCTATATCTACATATATCAATTTCAAGCTACTTCCTCCGCATCAATCCGGCAAAAAAGAAAATCTGCCTGAACGCGGCTCAAACTACTCCAAACATCCCCGATTCGGTTCGCGGAATCGTGCGTACGCACAGTCGTCGAAAAAATAAGTTATCTGGTCGGAGAGAGCTAGCTCGCGACGGAATAATGGAGCAGCACCCTCGAATCGCGCGGGGCACTACCCGGCCCCTTTGATAAGGAGTACAATCGGGGATTCCATTAGAAGGTATTGGGTACACGGGGAAAAAGATAGAGACAGGGTGCGGGGGTGGGAAATGGAGGAGCGAGAGGAACGATAGAGAGTCCGGAGTATCGGTGAATTCGGACACGGGCTATCCATTACGAATCCACCAACAGAATTCCGTCCTATCAATCTTTGCAAACGCCATGCTCACCCTTGCTGCTCGTCTTTTTCTATCCGCTGCAACCACCCACTCTATCTGCCCTATTCCCTCTCTAGCAGTGGCTATCTATAGGTATTGAGTATTCGTCGGATGTTCGATGTCCGAAGGCACGAATCAGTCCGTTAATGCATACCATCGACGGCCAAGTGCCACTACGAAATTAATAGTCATCCACGTACGCCTTCTTTCTCACGTTTTTCAATCGCCACCCCCTTCGGGTTTCCAGATGCCACGAAAAAATAACGTCCGTGGTCGAAATGGACCGGTGTGATGTAAGCAGAGGGTGGTGGTGGAAGCTTTTCTTTGGAAATCGAACGCTGTATGGGGAACAGTCACTTTGCATCACGATGCTTGATTCGAGGGTGATAACGAATCGCGCTGGTGCGCTCGTGTTGCCCTGCCAAGTTCGGCCAGGGGTGGCTTGGTAGTGGATATTTCACTGGACGATGATCTTTTAATAATTTTACGTGCGACGTAGTGAAATCTTTGCTAGTGAAGATTTACAACGATGATCTTTACCGTGTGGACAATATCCGTGAGCATAGGGTGGGGAAATTAATAGTCATCCCTATCACCATTTTCGTCGTTGCGGGTCTTGCAACGAATTAGATACGTTGGTCGACTAGTGGGAAAGTATCATGTGAATGGAGATTCCGTGGAATGCGAGGAAAATAGAGATGAGATTGCATAATATGTTAGTGGGGTCAATATCGAGTTCTACGTCCCAGTGGACAAGACTTGTCGAGATCAACGATGAAATTACATTGATTCCTAGGTAACCCACAAACCCAAAAATAGATAGGCCACCTACTAAATCATACAGATATTCCAATATTCCTCTGAAAACTTCTTCGATTCCATTGGATCTTGTTACCAATACCATGTCATAAGTCAAACATTTCTCAAAATAATAAGCATGTAAAATAAAAAAAAAACATCCGCAAGAATATCTTTAAATTTGTACGAAGGACACGAAATTTCGGTGCATCGGTCGTCAACGTAGCGTCGAATCGTTCGAGACATTCGGTTGGTTTGAAACGAGTAAGAGATCGCATCAACCCTCTCATCGGTGGGAGGAGGGTGAGGTAGACGTAGACGGGCAATAAGGACAGAGACATAAGCTCGCTTGGGTGGGCACACGAGGCGGAGTAAAGGGTGGGAAATAGAAATGGGTTGAAACTTTTGCGAGGAATAGGAAAGATATTCAGGGAGCCGCGGTCTAATTATGAGTTCGTGGGATAAAGCTGGCATTATAAGGGAGCGTTCGTGCAGCAGGCATTCGACGTCAGCGCGAAGCTATACGAGGCTGGGTGTGAAAGAGAGCGAGACAGAGCTTGAAACAGACGCGAAGCTTTTGCCTGATGCCGCGCATAGAAACCGGCAGACTTGGAATTTCTGCGTATCCAGTCGTATGGATAGACGGGATGCAGGCACGCTCGGATGGATGGTTAGGAAGAGGCGTCGAATATATACGCGGCATTGTATCAGCATATATGAGCGGTTAGGCGCGTTTCTGGCTGTCAGAGAGGCAGCCAGATAGAGGGTGGGCGGTGGTGGGCGGGAAAGAAAAGGTAGCAACGCGCACAAAACCAAAATGTTATTCGTAATATTCATCAGGCAGCCGGCTGCATAGGTGCGAGGATAATACGCCGCGTATATACGTCGTTGCAGCGTTAATACGATAATGCCGGTAATACCCGTATATATCGTAATTATAGCGAAGTCTCCAAACCGCTATAGGTCGTTCAAACCGTCGAATACCAACCCCGTTCCTTTCTTCGCTCTTCTTCGTTACTCCTCTGTGTCTCTCCCTTCTCTGGCCCCTTTTTCTTTCGTACGTCTCTTTCCTTCTCTATCTTTTTCATTCGTTTTCTTTCTCCATCGGTTGCTTCGTTGCACGTTTGTTCGCTTCTTTCTCGCCCGGTTCACGACTATGCCCTCGCAGCCGCGATCCGACGATACGCTTTGGCTCGCGCGGAACGCGCGTCATCTCTGACGCCACGACAGACAAAAGCCACAGACTCGCTTGCCGACATAACACCTCTGTCTTCCTCTCGCCAGGTTCCCTGTGTTCCGACCGCGACATCGCGAAACCGCGACTAACGAGAGCAGGGGCACACGACACCACTGACAGACCAATAGAAACGTTAGATTCGTTTCAATATTTCCTTTGTCCTTTCATTCCGCACCCCTTTCCTTTTCTTCCTTCGTTTGCCGTCTCTCTTTCTTTATTTTGTCCTACCACGCGTACCACGAAAGAGAAAGAGAGGTTTTCTCTTTTGATTTCTCGCGAATTCTTTCGCAACTCTTTTCCCGCCACCTTTACCTTTCTTTTCCTTTTTACCTCGCTGTAGCTGCACCACTGGCTTGTATGCTAATTTTTCTCGCGTCGAAAGGGCGGTTCGAAGAAGATCCACGCTTCCCTCATTGACGATTTGCGATTATTTATAATAAACGACTGCTTTCACCGCGGCTGTCTGTTGACGATTTTGCCACGGGTTTCATCGTAATTACGGACAATCTCTTTCGCGACGCTTCTGACGCTTGTTTTTTTATCACCGCTGAATTTGCGGTGAAAACCGATTCGTGGGTTTTACTCGCTCGTCCTGAATTCACGACACTGTCGCGGAATTAAAGCTACGACCGGAGAAAGGGGTTGCTCTGTGACATGGTGCGGTTGACGCCAACGTTGCAAGGATTCGTGGAATCTTTTTGATCAGTGGCTGGTTTTCGAGGACAAAGGGGCTTTCGCTGATCCAGACCGAAATTTTACAAATATTATTGTTCGCTCTAGGTAGAAATTTACGTATTTATTGTATAATTGTTTCTCTATAGAGTCTAAAATATGTTTTTCAAGGTATTCTTTCAATTGACAGTTTGTTATTACAAATTGTTCGAAGAATTACAACGTGATCTTTAGAACTTTTGTTCTGTCCAAGTATACCCTATAACTTAAATTTCAAGAATTATATCTAGAACATACTATATCTAATATATTCAAGATCGATAAACCGATTTGCAGATATTTAATATCAGTTCGATTGAATTCCTCGATCCTTAGACTAAGAAAATATAACGCAAACCATCAAAGCGAATTTCCTACGGCGGTAATTAACGTATCAATTCTAAAATACAGAAATTAACCAAAAAATTAATCCAAGTCCAGCAAACCTCAACAACTTCGATGTTCTCCGTTCCATAAATCGAAACAAAATCCAACAAACCAATTCCAATGTAAAATCGAAAGGAAGACGAAACAATGTAGCCAGTGAAAAGGAAAAACGTCAAGTTCAATGTAGTGGCAAGGAACAATTTCCAATCACCAGGCAAATAGTGGCGGGTCCGTTCATAAATTACCTGTTCGTTATCGATAACCCGATCCACGGGCAATCGTGATTCCTTCAACGGTGATTACCACTCTGGTCGAACGCGATGACGCGGATCCAAAGGGGCCACACAGAGTCCCGAAGGTGTCGGCTCGACACGTTTCGGAACTGTTGCCACGCTAACGAACGCCCATAAATAATAACGTTCCACGGGGTTCGCGTAGCTACGTGGAAAGGTGCCGGTTGATTTATTGCGCCGAGCACTCGTCCGACGACGTAGCTGATTGGTGCTCACAGGTGTTGCGAGCCGAGCACACGAACATCTTCTCTCCTCGTGTTGTTGCCGCTCAAACGATGCCAGGCAGCGTCACGTCAACCGTGCGCCTTGCCTGTCATCCGAATCATCGATTGCCCCCCGCGATATTTTCTCATTCGGCCGTCTCGAGGCCCGCACAACGCGCCGTTGGCCATCCCTGAATCTCATCTTCCGTGATACGCGAATCAGTTCTCAGGGATATTCTATTCGTGCTCGACCCAAAAACTTTGATCGATGTTGAAATTTTATAAAGATCTTTTTAAATATCGTATACAGAAATTTATTTATACGATTCGTGCAGCTATTTTTCTGTACAAAGCCCAGAATGTAACTGAACGCCCACTGGACTTAAATTTCATTGTACGTATATTGTTTATTCCCCGATAATTAGATTCCCAAGAATCTTATATTTATATTATTTTAAAAATTTCGTAAAATCCAAAGCCTCGTTTGCATTTAATACCACCAACTTTGTTCGGAGCAAAGATGAAAAACCCAGGACAAGTGAAACTTTCCTGATCTCAAAATTGTGATGTATTAGAAATTCCGAAATTTTCAAAATTTTCCTCTCTCCCTTCGACTTTACCATCTATCACTCAACCTTTTCCTTCCCCGTCCTACCAAGCGTTAGCAACAGAAATCCATCGCCTTTCACTTACCCAACCTGAACCTGCAGGCATCGTTTGAGAAAACCTGCGAAAGTACGACGATCTGGCGTTCGTTTAGAAGAAATCGTCGAAAAGTCCCGTTGGAAGAGTCGAGTCTCGCGTACACCGTGAGCAGATCCTCTGGCTAAGGTCCGTTCAGGGTCAGTTTGATGGCTCGTCCAACTGTCAGATACGTCAGGATAGTGCCAGATCGGATCTGTGTTGGCGGAGAAACGATAGCTGCTAATGTACGTCGCGGTGAACAAGAGGTGCCACCCAACGTGGTCCGATAGGAAGCGTGTTGCTTTGATCCGGGCACCGGGAGTGCGTGAGCAGAGCGACCGTTTCACGACGATCCACGTCTATCTAGTTAAAGCAACTCGACACGGAGATTTCTGTCCAGCTGTCCGTCCATCGACGAGACGCGAACGACTTCTCCATATAATCACGATGATTAGCAGGACGCAACATCGGGCAACGATGGTTACCCGTGTTTGCATTGTATTTCGAATAGATAACCGACCAGGTCGATCGAGGCAAGGGATAAACGGATTTCTTGGATATGAGAAAGTTGCCGTTTGCTTTCCTCGTCTTGATTAATCAGACGTTGATGTTGGAGTTTGAAGTATAAATGCATAACATCGTATGTATTTTATCAAAGTGTACGAATTATATATACGTTGTATATATAATATATACGTCGAGCCCGCACTGGAGTTAGGGGCGTTTAACGAACTTAGTCACTCAATGAATATAACAATAAATTCACTACCATATTTACAGAATTACTATTACCATTATTACAGACTATTACAGAATTTGACCATTAACCGTGACAATTGGATACTAGAGATGCTAATGACAATAATCTTAAGTTCAATAACGAATACACGGTCAACAGAATAGCAAGTGCGTTTACTGTCTTGTCCAACGTCCAAGTCAAAACTGAACTCATGTACTTTTCTATGTACCTCTCTGTACCCTTTGGGTCGACTCTCTTTTAAGGAGAGCTATATAACAATGTCATATCTCTCTTTGGCAAAAACGTCTATCCCATGACCTTGACTACGTTTAGCGACCAGATGTGTCACTTCAAACCCAAGTTACTGTCATAAATCTCGGGCACACATAATTGGACTAAACCGTAAACAACTACTTGTAAGTTTCATTATTTAAGTACAGCTATAACAAAAGGTCTAGACTGAAGTATTGGGGGTTTTCCCAAAAATTCCAAAGGAGAAGCCCCGATGTTCTTTCATCTCCGACACATGTGTATACGTCGTATTTTTCTATAAAGGTGTTGTTCAGTATATTTCGATTATTTTGAAGAAAATATTCATCGTATTACACAATTGGTGTAAGTGTATCTATAATTAATTACATCATAGAAGAACTGCGTTTAATTGAATCTTCAAGTTGCGAAACTTTGATAGAGCTTGCTTTCGGAGAATTAATTTTTACGTTTATACTTTTCGCTTGTAATTTTCATCTGTGAATCGTCAAATTACGTTATACTAGAATTACCTATATTTCATTGATTATTTTCCTACTTCTTGCACAAAGTTGCAAAGGAAAACGTCTTTGAGAATCTAATTTCATTCATTGCGATAGGTATATCACTGCACCGCAGAATTCTCACAGTGACATTCCCTCGACCAAGAAGGAAATAAATTATACTAATTTCCCGGAGATCCTCGACTCGAATCTCGAGCGCAGCTTCTCGGTTCATTCTTCTCGCGTCAATTTCGAAAACCGTATCGATTTCCATTCGCTTCGATCCCGTTAATAATTCCAACATCCCTCATATACGATTCTTGCTCGTTGTCGAGTAGCCTGGCCGGATTTCGTTGTATCTAACGATACTCATGTAACATTTCTTCTTCACCATCGATCGCGTTCGTCTTTCAACGAGAAGCAACCCCTGGCTCCCGATGTCCTTTTCTTCTGATACGCGTACACGTGATTGAAATAACATCGAATACGATGGGGAACCGGATCGACCTATCGATAACCCAGCCGATCACGACCACCAAGAACGAAGAAAAGGACCATACGAAAGGTTTAGATACGGATTCGCCAATAGGAATTCCATACAATGCTAATTAAGGAAAGGGTTTATTCCCAGCCAAAGAGCACGAATGGGAATTTGTAACACACGTGGATCACAATGAGACAGTTTACGGGACACAATGTCGATCCGTGGAAGGGCTCTTCCTTTCTCGACTTTCTCCCCTTTGGGTTACCTTCTTTTCGATCGTAGATCGTCCACGAGCCGTCGAATTTTACAACCGGAGCAACGTTTCTACTCGACAATGTGATTTCTTCGTTGGTTCATTGTCGCCTAGTGATCTAGTCTCGAAGTCGCAACGGATCCCTTTCTCCGCGTGTACAATACACCTGAGTCGATTTGCTGATTATTAAAAAATATTATTTCTGCATAATCGATCGACGATCGTTGCTAGGACAGATGTCGATGTACGCTTGAAAATCGTGTCCAAAAGGAAAGCTAAGAAAGGGAAGATGTTATGGGAGGGCAACGGTGTTGTGTTACGAACGCGTTTCCCATGAGAACGATAACGAAACTCGATTAGAAATGGCATCGGGAATCGAACGATTCAATTGTTAATTGATATTCATCGTACGATATTCGATTCATATTCATCGATTCGTATCTTAATTGTAATGAAAACGAGAATATTAACGTAGGCTGACTCCAGGTTGATTCGTGTGAACGTTCAAGTATTCTTCCGTAGAGCAAAATATCAAATATCACTTTAGCTATTGACTACTAAGACTACTAGAGATCCTATCAAGATCGTGCGAAGACTAAAAATTATCCAAGGCTATCCGAAAATTGTACAACGAAATTACAAAAAGAAGTGGAGCCTTATAAAACCTTCAAGCAACTTTTCTGATCGTAAAACTTGTCGAACCGAGGATGTCGACTGCTAACGTTTCGAGTATTGTGCGCGATTCGAAGCCGATTTCCAACGATTTCAAGAGAAAAAGAGAGAGATGAACACGTCTGTCAGGGGCATTGGCGTCTCGAAGAAAGCAGGGTGAAAACCACGGTGAAATAAGGGTGTCGAAAGTCTCGGAGCGAAAGTTTCGACCAACCCCCATGCCAATCCTCGCGCGTATATGAGTACGTGGAGCAGGGTACACCACAGTATACAAGTGTCAGGAACACATGTCACCGTGGTGCTCCTGTACTCGAGCGCTGCTTTAAAGATGTCACTGCATCGAAATTGGTCGAGATACATGCGTCTTATAATCCTGAATGCCCCATTATCCACTGGCCAATCGTGGCTTTCGCAAAAAAAGCAGGATAATTTTACAAAACGGAATTATATTTGACTGGGGCCATAGATAGACGCAATATACAGGATGTCCTAGCAGGTTCAAGTTAAACTTTAGAAACACGTAGCAGATATTCATCAAGATAAATAAAAGAAATTCTTAATAACTATGAATCCAAGTATCGTTAGCTTGTAATTATTTCAGTGAGTAAGGTCTCACATGTTTCTAAAGTTACACGTCAACTTTGTAGAATTCCTGTATACTCTACACTGAAAAATATAACATATTAACGCGGTAAAAAGTATTTGATACAAAAGTTGCTAATATGCTCTCATATAAACAAATACCGATCTTAAACCTTCCTTTATCAGTCCCTTCTCTTATCAAGCGTCCGTATAACGCTTGCTCGTCATTCGAATCATACGATAAATCTCAATCTCTGAAACCGCCCTAAACAAATTCTTGTTTCCACCACCATTCGTATTACCACCATAATCACGGTATGATGGTAGAAAATCGAACCCCCACTCTAATTCTCCCTATCTTTGTCGATTGTTCAAGGACAGAAGGTATCGTCGAATCGAATCTTGGAGAAGCAGCAATCTCGATCCAATCCGGTAATCGGTGTCGCGCTCGAGGACACCTCGAAGGTAAATTAAACGTCGAATTTAGGCGATTTACGTCGCGGCAGCCCTCTCGTCGCGTTAAAAAGAAGCGGAAGGAGGCGCCATCAACGAAAGAAGACGAAGAAGAAGCTCGATCCCAATCCTCTTCTTCTTTCTTCGCGCAGGGTTCAATCAATTCGCTATGCAAATTCGCGGTGGCAACGAGCACGTCGAACAATCACGGAAGATGGCGCGAGGGAAAATAAACCGGCATATCGAGGGTGGGTAGGACGACGAAGTCGAGCCACGAATATCTTAATCAATGCCACGGAGTTTTCCCTTACCCGGTGATCGTTGGTCGATCCAATCCCCCGTCGAATAAAAGTGATCCAAGAGAAAGAGGGTGTAGAGAAGTGGCCGACAAACAGATCACGGGCTGGAAAAACGGATAATTATCCGAGCCGGTTTAGTCGTCTATTTACATATCAGTGGTTTCGACAATGGCGAACACGGATCGGCCACCGAGCGGGGATTCTAAATTAAAATGTTGTTTGCGCCGATACTTAAATCGCGCACACACTTTGTCTTTGCTCCATCGCGTTGCTTTCGTTCCATCTCGTTCGCGACGATCGGCGCCGATTCGACGGGACGCTCGAAAGAAACGCGCGGCGGGAAAGATTAAAGAGGATCGGTGGACGTTGAGCAGCCAGAAACGACGAGAGATTTCGAGGTTGGTCGATACGATCGGCTGGATGAATTGTATCGGAACGTAGTTGCGAGTGGTTGTTTCGCAACTTTTATTTCATTAAGAACGTTTGGTGATTAGGAAATGTAACAAGTTGAAATGTTTCGCAATTTAGATTTTAGTTCTTCGAACGTGTTCGTAAAGGTAGGAATTTACGCGAAAGAATGCGCGGTCTACTTAGAACGAATATTTCTATAATGTGATAATTTTTAATTGTACGTAGCAAAGCGTAGCTACGTACGACGTTCGTTAAAAGCCGTGATGGTCACGCGGTCGAATGTTTCGCGTTAAATTTAACAAACGAATTATAATTCCTAGTTATCGCGTACGACAAAACGAGGTTGACAAACGGGCCGAACAGCCGGGGGAATTTATGATAAAACTCGGTCGAACAGGCATGCAGGGGTGCATAAAACGGGCCGCGGCGAATCCGTCGGGCAAAAGTGCGCGCGATGCGAGCGCTAATTGAAACGTTTGTTTGCCTCGTTTGACGAGCCGCGCTTTTCAGAGAAATTTAATGGCCAGTGACAAAAACAACGTCGCACCGACGCTCGATACACGCCACAATGGCCGCGTCGTCCATGTGCAATTGCATTTTGAAAATTGGAGTTCGGTAACACGCCACAGGTTCCGCCGAGTTAAGGCAGATTGCGCGGGATCGAACAATGAAAGAACCCGGCTACGTTCTGTCCGTTGATGAAGTTAAATAATAAAAAGTATAACGAGCTGTTTTGTCCCTGTGCATAGATGGTACAGCTATATTGTTGCACCATAGAGCGGAACAAAATATGCATTTGATAATTGACGCGTGAACACGGATTTGGATAAATGCCATAAAAATATTTTGTAAAAAAGAATCTTTTTAATTTGGGGATCAACTGAATTATAGGAAGTAAAATATCAGGAAAATTATTTATTCTTTTTTATGTATTCTGATAATACGAAAATACATTTCGTTTCTAATGTAGATACAAGATAATACAGTCTTCTATCTTTTTAAAAAAGAGATATCTTATCTATGACATGTTTCTAATAACATTACGTTTCGATAAAATATTTGCAATATTTATGTTGCTTAATATTAGAATTATCCGTCTGTTATATACTATAATAAAGATATGTTCATTTTACCAGAAACATTTGCATATTTTTCTTCAAAACAAAGTTTCGGAAGCTGTTATTTTGACAATTTGAATAACTTCGAGGCTTAACCAAAAGTACACATATTGCAACGAAAGTATTTTCAAACAGGAGTTCACTGAAATTTAAATTCGAGAATTCGAGTCGAGCCGTGCTCGCATCTATTGACACGAAGATTTCGGGAAAATGTAGAAGAAAAATTTGCATGTCGTCGAGCCGTGCACGTGTTATGTTAGAAGCGAGGTTGGACGAAGGTGCGGTGCTTGGTCATCCTTCGAAGGGACGAAAAGCTGGTCTCTCCCATGGGGACGTGTCCTTTAATAAGCTGTCCGCCATTCATCGGCGATCTCCCTTTTTCAATTTTCATTGACGACCGCGTAGAACGTGTCACGGACCATTAGCATCGTAAATCCATTGATAGATTTTCCGTCTTGAAGAAAGAAACAGTGATCATGATCGCACAGCACCTGCGCTTTTCGCATACTCTTTGTTCGCTTGATCTGAAATTACAACATTTTCAAGCAGTGATAGTGATCACTATAAATTTGTAGATATGAAAAATTAATTATATGGCTTGTCATCGACGTATAGTTCTAATCAAGAAAATAGGAAAATTTAAAGATTGAAATTTTCATTTATGATGTTGGATCTAGGACGCGAATGATCAATAGTTTTTCGACGATCGTTATCTTCATTGCAAGATGACTGTTCTATCTCGTATAGCGATTCATAATACACGCGAATTATTCTCCTTTTTTAAATATTTTCTTAACTAGATGGCTTAAATTACTATATTTTCTGTGTAACATATTCTCGCAAACGAGGAATTTAAAAGGAAACAATATGACATTCAAGACGATGCAATAACTTTGAAGAATCTTTCACCAAATCCAATCTCTATTAACATTATTTACAAAAAATAGAAACTCGATAACAAATTTTCGCTTCCCTGCCCTCCCTCCTATAATTCCGAAACTTTTGAACTCTATAAACTCGCTAACCTACACAATTCCTCATTCTCTCCATTCCATTTCCAACGTAAGACAACCAGTATATATCTTCGACCGATTTGCCCATTCAATTCTCGCCACTCCATAATCCGCACGCCCTTCGCCCGAATCTCAAGTATTCATAAATTCCCAGCTAAGAGACAAACCCTCCGTAGAATCCGAGAAAGATCTCTGGCCCCTCTGCTCTTCGCTAAGAAGGCATCTCTTCATGGCTTCCCGACAAAAACGATATTAAAGAGCTTGCCTCGAAAGGACTAAGCAACAGCTCGAAAACGATGAACGGTGAAAAATACGAAATTATTACCAGTGTCCTGTTCCGATTCTGCCCTTTTCCATTCACCATTTCCCGCCTGTGGCTTCATGAATGGAGGAACCAGAACGATTTTGTCGCCGATGGCCTCTCGTTCTGCCCATCCTTGTCCATTTCGTTCATCTTCCTGCTCCTTCCTTTCTGTCATTCTCTCTCTCTCTCTCTCTCTCACACACACACACATACACACACACACGCACATTAGAAACGAAGTTACACAGCTCTCCTTCTTTTCTCATCGTGCTCTCGCGACTATTTAAGGTCGTCGTGGACTTCTCTTCCAGTATTGTCGACTAGATCGCAAGACGGGCGACGATCTCGTCGCTTCTTCAGGCACAATGAGCTTTCGTTTTCGGGAATTCGTCTCGGCCACCATGGTGCCGCGCAATGGTACAATGTATTGAATGACCGACCCTGAGAAACAGCGTTTTGTCACGCGTATACCTCGTTATCCAAGCGAAAAGGGACCGTCAAGGTTTTGCTGGAACGATGGACGTTGGTCGGTTACCGGAAAAATTCCAAAGTCAAGTAGTGGGCGACGTTTTAGGGGTTAGGAAACTGGGAGAAAGTTGTAAGAAAGACGGGTGTATGGCCGTTGGAATGATTTGAAAACCGGATTTGAAAGAGAATAATGTTATTTACGATACTGCTGTTGAGCAAAGAACGTTCTTAAATAATTGTAGAATTTTGTTCGTGAAATATAAACGATAATTGCAGGGTTGATATCTTTTCAGATATTTCATTCTCGAATTTCATCTCATATATAACGTTAATATCGTCTCAACTAAAGACTTCTAGCCGTTTCTTTTCACTATATAAGAAGTTTCCAATCACCGTAGGGCTCTAGTCTCATCTCAACCGATACAAATTAAATTTTATTCCCTCTTAATCTAACCGTTCAACGAAAGGAGAAAAAAAAAAAACGATCGTCTGTATAACGCATTCGCCTCTCTACCCAAAGTCCCAAACATCAAACTATATCACATTTTACCATTCTCTAACGCCATTCGTACAACGATCCGAATTTTGCGTCACATTGCTCTCCTAACGTTACAAAGGCCAATTCACAACAACGAAGATAACCGTTCGTTCGTAAGGAAAATTGCTTTCTATTGAGATTCAAAATTCGTTCGCCGTTTGCGCGACTTATTATTGGTGACGAGGCTCGCGCCGTTGGTAAAGGAGAAAGGAGAAAAAGAGGAATTACCATCCGAATTCAGTGGGGCAACTACCGTAGCTTAGCTCGATGGGCGGCGATCCGACCAAGCGATTTATTAACCGGCGAACGAATGCGAAATCAATCCCCGGCGTCTCGTCGCATCGCGTGTACCACCGATATGTCGGGTTTTTGTACTGCTTCGCGATCGAGGCGTGGCCCGTAAAACCCGCCTGAGAAACGACCGATCTCTCGAGTCGCCGACGAGGTAATAAACGATTATTTATCGGTAGGCGTGTTTCGCGGCTCGACCGAGGGAGATCGATTGAGTCGTTGCCTTTCGTATCGTTTAACGAACCCTATCCGCGCCTCGACATTCCCCGCGAACCAGATCCCGAGGTTATGAATTTTATATCGCGCTGCTTTATACCCGCGTACGCATCGTCGATCGAGAGAACAGATGTCGCCGAGACGAATACCGATTCTTCTTTTTCACTGTGCGAAAGATATTACGATCGTTCGATTTATCGAGGGGTTGGTTCGTTATTATATTTCGTTTGGATGGAATTAATTCATGGGGTGCGATTGGATTTGATAGGAGTGTGATGATTTGGCTGGAAGGTTTTCGTTAATTGTAAGCATCTAATAATTTCGTTTCGTTCGATATATAGGTGTTTGAGGAAGGATTTTTATAAATTTTGACGTAGAAGAAATATTAATCTTCAAGTTGACAGTTTTATTTTATATTTTATAACGTAAAGAAGAAACCTGGGTATGTTGAGTAAAGGTTATGTTCGATAGTAGAGTGTCGATCGAATCTTTCCTAAGTCAGAAATTCTTTTGTTTCCCGATGTAAAAGTCCACAAAGACGAATTTAGACGAAGCACAATTTCAATAGTGAATATAGAAATAAAATATATGTCGGAGTCAGGGTGGACTTTCGGGGCGTTCGATGAACTTTTACTTACTTTACCATCGCGGATGTAGCTAAGGTTTATTGGTGCAAATGTGGACACTACAAGAGGCTATGAGTAATAGCGGCGATAGGATGGTCGAGACGATAGTGACCACGGATTCAGGTTCGATAACGAATCCACGGTCCACGGGATGACGAGTATCAACGTAATACACGATTCACGTAACTCAATCAGCAATTCGTACAACGACTAACTAACTAACTATCTCTCTACTTCTCTAACTCTCGATCCAAATGAAACTGCCCTTATATATTCCTGTCCCCACTTCTCGGGTCAATCTTTGTTTTTAAGGAGAGCCATATATCATTCCATACTTCTGTTAGGTAAACGTCCCTCCCGTGACCGTGGCTACGTCTAGCGACCTGCTATGTCACCTTGTACCCGAACACATCGTCATAAAGCCGGGTCGGAACATTAAAGCTATTTCTATTTTATTTCTTTCTTTTCTCTTTATTGTTTACAATGCAGTTATCGTAAAAAATCTGGACTAGGGTATTGAGATTTTTCCCAGCATTCCAGACGGGAAATCCCGCTGTCCTTCCATCTCCGACATATAGAAATAAATATGTATGCCATGGGATGAAATGTTATGAAATGATTTCAGTCAAATAGACAGAAATTCTTTCACCTATTTATATTTTCATCGTTATATCAGTTCGAATACCAAACTTCTTAACAAGCTAACAAATGTCCACAGATAAATACAATTTAAATTCAAATTTCAATCGAGACAATAAAATAATCGTATTGTACAATGACGCTACACGGTATGTAACGTAGTCGAAGAGATCTTCAAATGCATCTTTCACAGCGATTAACCATATGTCCATAACCAGAGGCGGCTAATCGCTAATCCGGGCAGGCGAAAACCAGCAAAGCTTCGCGGCGGCGAACAGTGGCGAACAATGATCCCTGGCCGGGAGTGTAAAATCAGCGCGAAATTGGCGCGGTTCGAGCGATTTGACATCGTCTATTCTAACGATTGGCGCAGCGTGTGCCATTTCGATGTGGCTTACACGAGGCCTGGTCCACTGTCATGCAAAACCGCGACACAAATCTCGAATCCCCGATTCGATTGCCATTCATCGAGAAATGGGGATGGTGACTGTGGCCTGGCGGGACGCGAAATCGAATCGAGTCGAATCGATGTTTCCAGCCGCACTCCTCCGATGCAAATGCATCGATCCAGCCTTTTCTTTCTCTTTTCTTCCTCCCCTTCTCTATTCTCCATGCCTTCTCACTCGCGCTTTATCTCTTTCTCTGTCGATCATTCGATTTTTTCTTTTCTAACTACCTTCTCTGTCGGTGAATCCTATCCGTGTCTGTCTACCCATACGCCACTTAGCCTATCCACAGCACAGAAGGTCGTGGAAAGGAAAAAAAAAGAGGGAGGTCGATGTTCGAGCAGGTAACGCGCACGCTTACGACCGATGCCGTACGAGGATCCTGCTGACGGTATGAATAATTTCTAATCGGCCGTTAACGTTCTCCCCCGACGGTAATTCGACACGTATTTTCTGCGTACCAGGGCTGGATCGAACGGTTGTTCGATTCCATTCGGTGACATTTTACCTTTCTACACCACCGTTGCTCTTTTGTGGATCGACTGGTGAATTTTGATTATTCGTCGAGTTATCGAGTCTAGACGAAGTTGGAACTATGTTCGGTCGAGGTTGGAAAAGCGACGTGTTGCGGAAATAAAATCTACTGGTAGCGTTTGACATTTTATGGATGTTGTTCGATAAAATAGTTTGTTACGTGTTGCGAATAATTCTATGAACCCGGTAGATGTAGAATTATAGATATAGTTGACAGACAATGTAGGGGGCGAAATTAAAAACGTTATTAGTAGAAGCATATTATATCTTTCTCTGATTTGAGAAAGGTATGTGAACGTGAAATTATAGAACAGAAATTAAGATTACGCGTGTAGAATTTTACTAGCAAATTTACATTTATAGATTCGTTAGGCGTACGATATCATGCTTGTACTTATGTATCGTAGCATGTTTATGTATTTTTTAATAATTGAATATCTTTACTAGGAATACTAGACGTTTTTACAGTTAATCGATACTTTCGCTAAAATTTTTCTATCCTATCCTATTAGAAGAAATATAGCCAATATTTCGCTTAGCTTGATCAAGATTGATGCTAATACTTTTACTACTTATGACTAATACTTATATAGACAATATCCTTTTAAAATTATTACAATTACTTACAGTAGCAAACATATAAATAGGAAACATTCGTATACTAAATTTAATTAAATTAGTGAATTTCGGTAAAAGTACACAGAATGCATATAATATACAAAATATGAAAAGTAAAATACCTGTCATTGAAAGAATAAAACAAATCTCTATCTAGGTATTTTCGTAATTCTATTCACGAAAACTCATACATATATCCTGTAACTATAAAGAAACTCCAACTTCTCTTTCAACAACCCCTATCCATAGACCAATGCTCGATATACGTTATATACAATGTACGTTACACCTGCTCTACATTTATCCACAAACAGATCGAGTCCACGTTCACGCAATTAAAATCCGGTTTACCGGACAAAGAGGGTGACGAAAGGAGGAAGGTGTTCCCCATTCGGTTAACAACGAGGCAACGGGGGCGATAAAAACGGGGAACGAAGAAGGAGGACGAAGCTCCGGCAATCGCCTTGGCCGCGCACGAATGGGGCAAGGACGGAGATTTAGTTTCGTCTAACAGGGCAACAATAAATTCGTCGTGCTGTTAATAAATCCCATTGCCGGTGAGACGAGAGATCCCGAAGCCGGTGTACAAAAGCGCGGATGAACGAGAGGATACAGAGGGCGGCCCCTTTGCAGCATTTATTGTAGGAAGCCAGCTTAAGCATTGTTACCTGCTGCTACTGGCATTGTCACTCCCTCTACTATTCCACGTTTTCCTCCTCTAGCATCTGCACCCTCTGTGTCTCTTTCCTCTTCCTTCACCACTTTTTCGATTTCGGAAAAGTCTGCTCTATTGTCGACGAACCATGCCGAGAAATTTGCTAGGAATAAAGTCACAGGTCGGTTTCGATGGATGCGAGTGTTTGATGTCGCGTGAGAATGTTTAAGATGTTGACTGAGTCGATGTATAATATATCGAAGGGTGCTGTCGAACGAGAAGCAGTATGGATGATTCTTTGACTTTTCAAGCGTTAGTCATTGATCGTGATTGATCGAAAGTTTCTGGCATTCTTGCAGTATTTAGGAGTTTCAAGATGTTTGATGGTTTCGGTGGAAATTAATTAATGGTGAAAAATCTGATTTCTATTTCATGTGATGATAATTTCAGCGAGAAATCACGATTTATGTATTCTGTTTCTATAAAGTGTTTTTTTTTTTTTTTTTTTTTTTTATTTGGAAGAATTTTACAATCAATTCTCATTGAGAATTATAAGTAAATTATTCTGGGGTGGTACTATATCGCATGTTTGATTCTAACTGAATCTAAAGTGTTTCTATAAAGTAGCATTTGAAGACACGTTTGGTACATTACAAGGCACTATAAATATAGAAATTATGCAGAACATTTCAACGTTTGGATTTGAATATGGAGATTGGAAATAAACAAAAAGAATTATACAAAAATTTACAGTTAAGACATTCGCAACTGAGAACTATTTATCCCTCGATACGTTCAAATATACCACGTTCTTTCGTTCTAAAAGGTTCCAACGAAACCCATGACGGTGTCTAAGAATTCCATATCGAGCGAGTTTTTTTTCAAAATCAAACCAGAAACACTAAGAATTAATCGTTGGAACGCGTTCGGGCGTGGTTTCCATGCGAGGGCGCCGTTTCATGGACTGACACCTGCCCTCTCGACGTGACACGAATCGCCCTTTCACTCTGTTCAATTTCTCTGAACTACCTGCGTGCGTAGTCTCACCTTCTTCTCGTCCTTTCTTTCTCGAACATCCCCGAGCCACATGTTTTCCACGCGTTTTCGTCCGAGCAACAAAGAGAGCATAGAAGGCGTCAGGTTTCATTGAGAGTTGTTGGTTGAACGAAACCAGTCTATGGGTAGAAACAGCCTAATGGCCTGAAAATCCAAGTCCACGTGCATTCCGGATGCCATCGGTCAGACCGCTGGGCGCCTTTAAGCTTCCTTCACGTTTTTGGCGGGAACCAACGCCATTCAGTCGACCGAGTCGATTATGAACCTCTCGATGGAGCAGAGGTATTTCTATATTTCACAGAAACGTTAAGAGATTGTAGAAACGAGAATGTTCTTCAGTTCTCTCAGGCATTGATATTTATATTAGTTATATAAAATTACAAACAATTATATAATTGTATATTTATTACATTACATTACATATTTTATTACATTACAAACAATTATATATTGTATAATTTGTATACAAATAATTATAAAATTACATACAAACATGAAACCTAATCTGTCGGATGTTATGATCTTTATCTTGATAAAGCAGAATAGATCATACGTAATTCGAAAAATAATGTAAAACAGAAAATGTTGTGCATCCATTATTTCCTTGTAAAACGAAAGAAACTTTTCGGACGACCTAATATTATATTTGTCGGAGAAGGGTTGGAATTATGGGCGTTCGATGAACCTTTACTTACTTTACCATCGCGGATTGGTACAAATGTGGACACTACAAGAGGCTATGAGTAATAACGGCGATAGGATGGTCGAGATGATAGTAAGCACGGATTCACGTTCGATAACGAATCCACGGTCCACGGGAGGACGAGTATCAACGTAATACACGATTCGAGTAACTCAATCAGTAATTCGTACAATGACTAACTAACTCTCTACTTCTCTAGCCCTCGATCCAAATGAAACTGCCCTTATATACTCCTGTCCCCACTTCTCGAGTCAATCTTTGTTCTTAATGAGGGCCATATAATCATTCCATACCATTATCAGGTACACGTGACCCCGTGACCGTGGCTACGTCTGGTGACCCGCTATGTTACTTCGAGCCCGAACCCATCGTCATAAAGGCCAGATTGAAACATTAAAACTATTTCTTATTTTTATTACTTAAGTGGAGCTATAGTAAAAGTCTGGACTAGGATATTGGGGGTTTTCTCAACATTCCAGCCGGGAAATCTCGATGTTCTTTTATCTCCGACATATTTATATAAAGTTACAACAGACTGAAGAAAATTGTTAAATCGTTGAACTGAATTTTCGATATTTATCGATCGAACATAACTTATATTGAAAATAATTCACCTGATATACAACGAAAGTTAGCAATACACGAAAAAAGTATGAGTCTCTGATTATTATAATAGTAGAGGCAGTCAAAGATTACAAAACATTTTAAAATATCGAAAAAATGAAATACCGACAATCTTTTCTATATTTACCTTATCACAAGAAGAAAGGAAACTTTGATATCTCTAATGTTAATTTACAATCTCGCTATATCGGTCTTGTTAAAGTACACGCAACTTCAAATCGACCCATGTGACGAGTAAAATTAGCAATCCCACGAGCGAACGAGTCGACCGATCCTCCCAGCAAATAAGATTAGAAAAGCGAAAAAATAGGAGGAAGAGAAAAAAGATCGACGCAGGGGTCGAGGCGGGGAGCCACAAAGAGCCGCTGCAAAAGAGAAGACTTTACCGGGTCGTTGCACGCTTTTCCGCAAGGATCGAAGCAGATAAGAGATCTACGAGAATATAACCTACCCTTTGTGGCGAGTCGAGCGACCGTGCTCCTGCTTATGCTCCCGTCCCACGATTTAAAGTTACACGTACGCGCGAAACGTATGTACGCGCCGGATAATCCGATCGCGAGCCCATTGTTGCAGATCGGCTCGACGCCCACCGTTCTCCGCGCAAAACTTTACCGAGCACGTCTCGCTTTCTCTCTGTCCCAACCTTCTTTTTCCTCTTCTTTTCCTCGCGGTTTAATCGGTAGCCATCCGCTCCCGGGGTTAACATTCAAAGTTTTTTCGATTGTAATCCCGTTACTTCCGCGGATGTGAGCTCGGTCGATTCGTGATACGTCGTTTCGAACGTTTTTCTCGAGGGTAAATTAAGCGTGAATGGTATTTCTCCGCGATGGAATCGGCGGGCCAAGATTCTGACCTTTTTTAAAGTTAAAATATCCTATCTATCATTGTAGCTATCATTGAAACTGAAGAAACTGAAATGTTACTTTATTTGTGCCATCTTTGCTTTTCCTCGTTTACAACTTTACGTAAAAGATGGAAGAGTACGAGGAACTTTAGATATTTTAACATATCTTAAAACAAAATGAAAAAGTACTAGACATTTTAATTAATGCGGGCAGAGTTTATGATATAAATATAACAAATATAGAATATAGTATGAAGTATAACTGGACAGAAAGATATAGCAATTATTATGCGATACAATAACCACCCTCTTTTACCAAGCTACTCACGTTCAAACCGAAATAGCTCTCAAAAACCAATCTCCATTTCATCCCAACTACCACAAGAACCTCTCTCAATCTACCCTCTCTTCGGAACACTTCACGAAAAACTTCTTACCAGAACTCTCCTTCAACCAGCCTCCCCATAGCTTCGAATTACTAGAAGAACCAATACATATCCCTATTCCGAAAGAATAATGGATCAGAGTGTACTATGCCCGTATAGAACGTTCCTTTTCCTAAGCGATCTTCCTAATCTGGAAGATGGGCCGATAACGTCAGTCAATTGGCGATCGACTGACTCGGTTTGACTCTCACCCCGCCCTTCTTTCTCGCTCGTGCACAACCCTCGCCGCTTCCTCTTTTGTGGGAAAAAATGTAGCCAAACAATCGGATAGCAGACGGCCTGTTCATTGTGCCGGGACTAAATGACAGTAGAGAAGATCCTTCAGAGCGTAGAGCGCCGCGATGCGGATCTCTCGGTGGCTTCGACTTCCTTTCTTCGGGCGTAATGAGATGTCCCGAGATGCGTCGTGCAACGCACACGTATACGTGGTACAGTATATACGTAAATGCGTTGTACTGCGCACACGTTCAAACACACGCATACAACGCACCATATGTACATAGCATGGTGTATATGTAAATGCGTTTTGCACTCACGTTCAAACACACACGCGTACGACGCACCACGTATACGTAGCTGTGTTTATGTGCGTGTCTACGTGTGTATAGGCGCGTACGCGCGTATAGAATACAGAGAGACGTTACATAGGTGGGATAGAAATACAGAAGCACCCTCTGAATCGGATTTTCCTCCGATGCAGGGGAAAAAATAGGAGATGTACGTGGACGGTAAACGCGGTGAAAGCGCCGCCGGGACGTTTTGTTGTCGTGCACCGGTTCGCGTTCTACGGTTTTCCGCGTTCGGCGTCGCATCGACTAGGATAGGCTGGGGAAACGCGCGGAGAAGCAGCCTTGGTCCGAAACACCGTTTGCTGCCATTTGCATTTTCGTTCGCTTCGCCGTAGAGGCGAAATAAGAGGAAGAGAGGGAGAGATATAGTGTACTGGGCTTGGATATTTTCGGAATCGGCATTGTGCGTGGAAAAAAATTGGCATTTTCAATTCGGAGCGCAGCCACTCTCGTTGTATTTATTTTTAGCGTTTCCCGGTGAAACGCAACTGATTCGTTGCAGCAGATTTTCAGAGCATGTTTTAGCAAGATCGTCCTGTTCCACCGATCGTTCAGCAATCTCGTGGGATCTGCTTGATTGCTGGAATTTTTGCGAATTCGCATAGATTAATGAGAACGTGGAAGATTGGCTGGTTAAAGTATTTCGAACGTTATTCGAGCAAAGAAAATGAAGTTTGTATTTATCGACAGTAAGAAGAGTGTTGAAAATGGTAATTTTTAATATTCAGTGGCTTGAAGATATTGTTCCTTATTCTTACGAAGACCATAATTAACATGTATACATATAAATATAAATCACACAATGAAGATACAATACTTCAAAGGAGGTCCGAAATATAATTACGTTATAATAAAAAACAGTTATAAATGGTTATAATATGATGGACTATAATTACAATTACATTCCTGTACGTCTGTTGGATCATTTCTTAAGCAAATTATAATTTCATCCGTTTAAATCTCTACGAGATCAGCATCGCTTAAATTTACCTTGATAAAACACCATCGTCGTACTGTATCTAATTTTTCTATAAAACTTAAATCTCTCAAATCGTTTCAAGGAATATCGGTCGCTATATTCGAATACAAAAGAAATTCGCGCTTGAATTTTTCTGTCATTTCCATCTTGTCGCAAAATGAGCATTATCACGATTCTCGAGAGATATCCTCTTCAACTCTGGCAACTGGACAAAGAGTACGCGAACAGGAGCAAGGAGCCGCGAGAAACCAGAACGAAAAGGTGGTTAGAAATAGCCGCGACGATTCGATAATATCGTAAGCGGATCTTGTCGGATACGAGCTTAATTTCGCTCGAAAATCCGGATCGTTGAAAGTCTGTAGCCGCACAAAAAGGACGGACACACCACGACCGACGTTTTACGTATTACGTAGCCGAGTGACCGACGAAGAGAAGCCATCCCACGAGTCCCGAATTCGGCTTATCCGGGATTTCTTTCTTGGTTCGCGCGTGTTCGCCTTTCGACGATACATCTGCACACGAACAGATGTGAATTTCCCTATCTTCCAGAACTAACGACGCATAGAGTACTATTATTTGAGGAAGTTATATCTTTTCTCCTCGGTTGTTTGACAATCAGTTGGAAAGCATGGAGAGCAACCGCAAAGAAGTATTTGCACATACAGTGATAAGAGAAAGTTACAAATTGACACACTATGGATTTTACGAATTTTGTATTAAAAATTGTTTACTATACTCGTATTTATTCTATGGTATATACATATTATATGTATTCGTTACTCTTATTAAAATAATCATCTACTTCGTAAAATGAAGATATCCTCTTATATTTCTTATTTTGTAATCTTCCTTTCGGCCGCCGCTGTACCCTTATTTTCCGGCGAAGCATTTCTTTTGTCAGATTTTACATTTCGACCTGCTCCAACTAACCATTCGATACAACGGTACAAGTGTATTTCAGCGCACACAGTGAGGTTTTTCGACCGAAAATTCGATGGACTGGGAACTGGATGGATGCCGTATAGCGCGGCATACACAAATGTGGAATTCTTCTCGAGTAGGCAGCACACGTCAGCGCCGTAAGGTGTCACAACTCGTGGGGGTGGGCGCGAAGGGGGTCGAAAGAAAGGAAGCCCGACGACAACGTGAAAAGAGAGAGCGAGAAAGGAGGTTATAAGGAAGGGATGGTGGAAGAATCGAAGAGAAGAGAGACGAGAATTTATCCACGAACGTCGCCTCCGTGCAACCCGCGATTTATTTGCCTGGGCTAAAAGCTTGAGAGCCGTCGTGTATTCCGCGCTGGGAATACCAACCGGCGGTGTATTCTGTATTCGTGTCGTCGTATTCTCATCCATCAATTCCACGTATCACGAAAGAGTGCGGCCGACGACGAGGAAGAAGAGAGGCTACGCTGGCTGGTGCGCGGCTCCAGGGGCGGGAGAGTCGAAGATTTTTTTCCTCATTGTTGGCGTGGTTGTCGTCGTCGTCGCCGCCATTCGTCTGGTTTATTCGCCGCTGCATTGTGTTTCTCGCGGATGCAAGCACGGCCCTTTTCTTCGCGCACCGTGCCGCGAAAATAGGTGAACTTGCCTCCCTCTCTCTCTTCTTTCTTCGTCTTCCCGCCCCTCGGCAACCTCTTCCTCGACCGCCTCCTGCTTTCACCAAGCTCGTCGAAACGCGACATCGAGGAAAATGGAACCGATAAGGGGAAAGATCCTTGCTTAGAGCCAGGCTCTGCTCGTTAACCCGTTAAAAATCAGATTTTTATTTGACTCTCTGATAAATGGAAGTGGTAATGCGTTATTGGCTTGTTGGACTGAATTAAAAGGATACGTGAATTTTTGCAAACTTATAGGTTCTTGAAGATCGGTATTTCAACTTCAAAATGTAACGTAGGATTGAAATAATCTGCACAGTATTCTCTGCGTAGATTACAGAAACCTTTAAATAAACGTCTTTGATACATAATCCATCAGACTAAGCAAACTATACCCGTGCGTTTTCATTGGAAACGGATGAGACCACACTGTAGCAACCATTGTATCGAACACAAAGTAATCGGACAATAAACAGAAGCAAAAATATACATTGAATCCGCAATGGTCTCGGTAAACAACGATCTCGTTCACCGAAACCACTGAATATTCTCATAACCCTTCGAATTCTTTTCAATACTCCAAACCGGCCAGCTAAATCTCTCTTACCAATTCAACATTCAACATTTTACCTAAACATAACAACGTACTTCTAAACTCTGAAAAGACAGGGTATCATCCCTATCATCCACCCATTTTCAATTCTGTCGCGAAAAAAGAAGAGAAAAAGAACCAAAAACGAACCGATGCTCGTTCGTTGGGAAACCAGCAACCATTATGCGGAATTAATCGAACAGACTGCGAAGAATGGCGACAGCTTCTCTTCCGGTTGATCGAGTCGCTTTAACGACGCCTCTTGTCCGATATAATGGCGAAGAAAAACACGCGAACCTCCGTCCCTTGACTACCGGGAAGCGGATAGAACCTTTTGTAGGTGCAAATTCGCATGTAAGTAGGTGACAGAACGATCCCAACGGATCCAGGGCTACCGTCGGACGCTTTTAAAGGGTTTAAGCGCAAGCATTAGCCGGTCATTAGCCCTCCTGTTCGCCTTTGTTCCAGCTTAATGCATACATGCCACCGCTTCCGGGATTTGTCGCTTGACTGTTATTAATTATTTGAAGCGGGCCATGATCCCTGGAACACCTGTAGGCCACGAACGAACCGGGCCACACAATCGCCTTTGAAGGGACAATCGAGTGATTTTCGACGAACAATACAACGCGGATGTTCGGACTTTCGTGTTACATTGCGTCAGTGTCCGAGGCCCGTGGCTGGAGACGATCCTGAACGACGTACAGTGAAACTGACGAAGGTTTCATCATTCAGACTTTAGTCACGTTCCAGGATGAGGTTACTTGAAACTTAAAAGCGGAACCCTTATAATTTTCCTTAAGAATTTCATGCATTTATAGAAATATCTGTTCAGTTTTGGAAACTCAAATGATATTTTTGTAAAATGTACGGATAATGACATTATTTTTCATTCTGATCGTTTCGATACAAGCTTTACCTATGATTTATTTGTCGGTAGTTCTAGTCTTGAATGGCTCGAAAGCCAAAACCGTTAGTCCAAGTTTTCCACTGGATCATCACATTAATTCGCGTAATTAGTAAAATTTAGTATCCCTAAAAGGAAAGAAAGTGTGAGAATCTCAAGCATCACACAGTAGCCAAAGTCATAATCCTTAAACATTAACCTCCAATCCTCCACTATCCCATTAAACCAATATTTTCATCCCAATTCTCAAACGACAAGATTCCTCGAACTTCGATCATCATTCTTTTCTTCCTACTGTGCTGCCTGTAAAAGGCAGAGAAGCGGCACATTTTTATTAAATCGTCAGAGGCAAGTTATTCATTTGTTGGAAAGGAGTAAAAGGAGGAAACAAGCAAGCCACCAGGCGAGCAATACGGCAAAAAGGACGGCACGCTGCGCGTCGACAATTCACCGTGGCCTTTTGGACGAGCTAAGTTTCACCAGCGGCCATCTATTGTCACCATTGTGCTTATCTTTCACGTCACCTGCTGTTCTGCCAAAGAGAAAGACAATACCGTAAAAGGCAAGGCCAACTTCCCAGTACCAGCGCCGATCCTAAGATCAGTCGGCGACGAAACCAAAGCTGGAATCTCGTTCCGCGGGTAGTTGCTTCCGGTTAGGCAGGCCTAACAGTCCGTTTCTTCTTCTTAACCTCGGTGTTCGAAGGTTCCCTAATGAAATTTCTCTCGTTTTCGTTAAACATTGCCTCTCTCTCCAACAACCAGTTCTGCTTAAAGAGATGACACAAGGGATCGGAGTCGTGCCTGCTGCAAGGCCTGGTGGCCGTCTTTTGTCCTCGCAGTAGGCTGTCGTTTGCAATCCGACTTATCACCGCAAAACTGCAGGATTCGCTCGAGACAATGTGACAGTTGTTCCCACCTACGGACCGTTTCGACAATTGATGGAACTTTGGAGCAACACGCTCGTTGATCCTCGGCCTGGACACGACTGGTGGCTCAAAGATGTTGGAGGTATTTTGGCTGGTGGCCTATTGCTTATTCCATGTTCGAAATAAAAAGGATGCTTGGCAGTTGTGTTGTTGAATATTCTTGTCTCCATTCTTAATAAATGGAGTTGACATTGTAGGAAGAAGAGAAAGTTTTACTCGAGTAAACGAGATACAGATGAGCTATGGTATTCTTGGTATTTCTGGGTCTAGTTTTAAGGAAACTGATGCGTTCTAAGTGGGAATAATAGGGGATAATTGATATGTTTGCTCGGAGTAGACAGGTTGCGATTTGTAACAGGTTTGACATCAAACGTAACTTCCTGTGGCTTATAGTGTGAAACGTGTATCTAACGGTTCTTCCATATTTAATAACCACGGTTCGTTTAACGTGTATTTATTGAATAATTTTTATGCTATCCTACCTATAGATCTAAATTTACTTTCTACAATATTCTAAATTAGATATATCCAAAATCATTCATCAATCTTAAAACGAGGAAAATACGTTCTCTTATCCAATCTTCGTCAACGATCTCTTCTCTCCACTAAGAAAAATCTATCTATTTACACGTATAATAACATAGAGTCTGTCTATAATTTATTATGTCGTCCGAAAAGTTTCTTTCGTTTTATAAGGAAATAATGGGTGTACAACATTTTTCGTTTTATATTATTTTATCGAATTACGTATGATCCATGTTGTTCTATCAAAATAAAGATCACAATGTTCGACAGATTAGGTTTCATGTTTGTATAAAGATGCATCGTTGTGAAAGACGTGTCTGTAAAACAAAAGACACTTTTCGCACAACCTAATAATTATAGTATATTTCTAATATACGTTCGTTATGTACAATATAATATACAAATTCATCTCCCGTAAATTTCACATATACAGGGTGGTTGGTAACTGGTGGCACAAGCGGAAAGGGGGTGATTCTACGCGAAAAGAGAAGTCGAAAATATAGAATAAAAATTTTCTTTTTTAATTTCTTTTTTTTTTTTCTTTTAATTTTTCCATCGAGACAACGATCTACAGTGAGATCCGTTGTAACGTACCGCACGCGTACCGAACGAAAATTCAAAGTCGATTTTCTCGAAAACAAAGCCTCAAACGAAAAATTTTTATTCTATATTTTCGACTTCTTTTTTCGCGTAGAATCACCCCCTTTCCGCTTGTACCGCCAGTTACCAACCACCCTGTATATCTATTTTTAGTTGTTCGTCGACCTTAAGACAACGAAATCACATCAATTTTTATCAATTTCCATCGTATACTTTCTCACCAAGAATCCTTATCCTGATTAAATTACGTTCTTTAACCATACTCAACCGTACCATTAATAAGATCCATCCTCTGCAATGATCACGAACGATCATCCGTCGACAAGTTAAATTTCAGTGGAGCGCGGACAATTTGGAGAGGCTGCGGTCTGGCGCGATTTGCCCGAAAGTTATTATCGTCTCTCGTCGTATCGGCGTGTACAGCGTGAGATTTACACTTGGGGCGTTATTCAACGATGGTGGATCCCGAAGGGAAAGGTCCCTGATTCACAGCCGAGACCCCTCCGGTTTCTCGAGGGTGGTGGCCCCTCTCGAAACAAAACATATTGTCCGAATTTAATTGTGGATGGGGTGCATTAGATATTCATACGTTACATGTTCCACGACGCGTACAACAATATCGGCGCGACCCTGAACCGTGCACGGGGAGTCAGCACGTGCTACGCCGCAGAGGGGAAATAAATCTTCCTCGTGATAAACACTGGCGCGAATCACGAGTCTCTTCATCCTCGTGATTTTGCCTCGATTGTTTAGCAGGATATTAGGATTTTTTCAATTGATTCCATCCTAAGAGCGGGTAATAGGATGCTTGTTAAAAGGTTTTAGAAGGCGGGTATATCGCGGAAAAATCCTCAATAACTTTCCGTTAATTTTGTAGGAAAATAGTAGGATTTTTTGGGTCAGTTTGAAATTCGTGATATGTTGGATAGTAGAGTTGGATTTGAGAAATGTTTATCGAAATTATTTATACAAAAGGGATGTAACGAGAATGGGATGTTCATTGTTCTCTTTCGAAATACAAAAGTAAGTATCTTTGAAACATTTTATTGCATCTTTAAATATTAATATATAACTTTAGTAGCATTTTGCAAATCGATGAAGAACTATCTTTAAACATAAAAGGATTCTATTTTGTGTTTTCCAACGAAAGAAACATTAGTTCGAAGCAGACACAGTTTATAAGTAAAATCATTCGCTGAATATCAGAAAATTCAATTTTCCGAGAAATTTATCGAACGTTTTGTATACGTGACTCGATCGTTTCTAAAGAAGAAAAAAACAGAAATGAAATTCGCTTGTTCACCGGGCTCAATTATATTCTCGCGCGGACAAATCAATGGCTACCGCTAATGTTGTTCCTAACAACGAACCGTGCAACAATTTTCCACGGAAATTACGGGCAAATTATGTTTTACACGCGAAAAGAGTCGAACGAGCACGCTGTTGCTCCTACAAAACTGTTCATTGGCTGAGTCACGCGACTCATCGCGTTTAATGCGGCGAAATCCGCGATGAACTCGTTCCCGGATCGAATATAATTTCTGTTTACGAGATCGCTCGGATCATCGAGTTGAACGAACGTCGATCGTACAGAAAATGACCAGTGTCGATGAAATTATCAGATTAGCGAGCAGAATGGGGTCTCGAAACACGTTGGTCCCCTCTTTTCGTCGCTTCTCACCCTCTCGCGCCACTTGGGAATAAACAAGAGGCGATCGATGGACGCGAGGGATGGCGGAATCGAGTGTCTATAGAGAAAACGGACGGTCTATAAATTCTTTTGTAATCGACGCCACTTCGCGCCGTCAGTTAGGAACCTTTTCACCACTCTGTGGAAACGATGAAATCGCTTGATTGTGCCTGCCTGTCACGAGGACGATCTGGCCATTCGTTACTCCACCGCGGATCTCGTTTGAGATCCTCGAATTGACCAGCTTTTATTCGAAACGTTCTGTGCTTGTTAAAAATATTGTCCTAAATAGCGACCATGGAGTGATTAAATGTATATCGCAAATCATTAATCCTATCAATTAACACGTTGACTGCCACGCGTGTTTTCAAAGAAATCTCCGTCAGGTGCTCCCATCGATATTTTCGTAATGTATGTCGCTCAAGTGGTGGTCTCAAGAATGATCTTTCGTTTCGTTTGTTGTTGAATATAATGAAGCACTAGCTGTTGTTGGATATAATGAAGGAAAGTGTGATATAGATTTTTCTTATGCCATCACAATTAGAAAAGGAATCAAATGGTACAGAAAACTTGGCATTCTATTCCTTCTGGGAATTTCTGTTGTAAACGCTTAGACGGTTTAGAAAATTGCAACAAGGAAAAATATAAATATTAGAATATTTAGACAATTATTAGTTGCAAAATTATTAGGGTTGTCTGAAAATGAAAAAAATCCTCGTCTTCGACGGAGTCAGCATAATATCGATGTTCGGAAAAACGATTCCGGAAGAAGCATTAGACGCGCATGCAAACTATGTTATGCAAATAAAAGACGTCGAATGGACCGAACAAAGGCACAAAAGAATTTGAAGAAAACAACAACTTATTGTCCAAATTGTCCTGACCAACCTCAGCTATGTATAGAATGCTTTAAAGTTTTACATTCTAAATAATTTTTTTAATAAATCATTTTCGTATTTTTATTTTATAACAATTCAACAGTTTTATTATTATGGAATATCTTTTCAAATACCTACGACGATCCTTCGCAAGTAGTCAAATAAGCGACACCCGAATATGGGTTACGCGGCCTGACCAGAAACTTCGCTGACACCCGAATACGGGTGTCGTCAACGTGTTAATCAATTTTATTTCTATATCTCAGCTGAATGTGAAATCTCGAAACAAACAACCATCCTACATATCATTTCGACGTGAAATCGCGTGTCAAATACGTATTCCCAAAATATGTGACGTAATAACAGTCTCAGCAAAATTAAGCGCACAGGTTTCATTGGTAAGGATGTCGTATCGATGTAAGTCATTTTCTGTCCACATTTCACCTAAAAGTTACACACTCCCGAAGCAATCACCCCGAATTTACCCATTTACGCGCAAAAGCACGTATCCACCCTTCATCACGCGGGCCAAATATTCCCTTGCGACAGAAATAACAGCCACGGAAGAATTAATCGCACGTCGCAAATTCGTAAAGTTGTCATACAGGTAATTTTCTATTGATATTTCACCTAAGAGCTACAGACTCTGAAAACAATAACCCTAAGTGCCATTTCCCCTCGAAACCACGAGCTCATTCTTCGTAACACGTGCCAAATACCGGAGTTTCCGCGAACTATCGCTGCTCGTGGCTCACCTATCGACATCGTCCCGGTGCGCACCGGTGGTGAAGTGCGTGGAAACCCCCCGCTATCCAGCCGTTTAAAAGAGCAAAACGCCATAAGCTACCATTTTGTAGGAGAGTGGGCCGCCTCGTAGATCGAAGTATAATGTCCTCCCCTTTAGTCGAAGCGAGAGGAACACAGCTAAGAGAGGAAAGAGCCACTTATATACAGGGCTGCCGCCAGAACGAGGTCTACCGGGCTAACCAAGGGGGTGGTGGGGCTGGTGTTGCTAAGAGGGGGAGAGGAACACGGTGAGTGGTATCGAAGAGAGAAGTCACCTTCTTATTTCTATTCTCAGCAGCGTTCTTTCGAATTCGACTTGGCAATACCAACGGCCACCATCTCGAAATCGTCCCACCTTCTTCCATGATGTCCCCACCACGCATGGGCTGGATCGGTTGGTACCCGTGGTCGGTGCTCGTGGAGGTGGTGGCGGTAGCTACTTTACCTGACTCCACGTTCTAACTCGCCCCTCGATTTCTCCTCCCTCTCTCTCTCTCTTTTCCAACGTGTCTCGGTCTTCCTACGAGTTTCTTTCTCTGTTTCTTGCAAAGGTTTGACCCACCCATCCCTTAGGACGCTACACGGAGCATTACGCGGTCGTAAACAGGTCGGACTCCATTATTACGTAGGTCAAAAATTATTGTTGAAACGTTTAGTGCGTGATACTTACAGGTGAGTTTTAATAGAAGATTTTATGCGTTAGATAGTTTAAACGTTCTTGATACGCGAGTAGCTCCACACATCTTGATGTTTATGTCTATTTTCTTCGATTTATTTGATTTTCACGAGGAAAGCTAGAAAAGTATCTACGTAACATTATTTCCTGGACTGTGGCGAAATTGAATACAAGGTACATATCGATCTACTCTGAATGTCGTATTCTGTAATAACCCATTGCTACAAATGCAACAAATCTCTGTTTCCTTCTCCTCGTTTCTATAGTTCTATTCGCGAAAGCTAATTCCTCGAACTCCGCTCGTAGAAAAATATGAACTCTCTTAAACATTCGTGCTCTCCTAACAACCCTATCACCTCTAACCGCCGCCGAAAAGCATCAACTTCCCAAACCCCAATTCCCCGGCCTTACCACAAACTTCACCCCTACAAAAAAAAATTTACTCCATAGTAGTCAAAATTTTTGTAGAAAAAGACGGGTGACCAGCGGTTTGGGAAAGAAATTTCGCGTGGCTGTTGCGAGGTCCTGGAAAGAAAGGCGAGAAACAAGGAGAACGCGACAGGGTGAGTCGCCGAGGTAAACGAGGAGAGAAAATTGAAGTCACGGAAGAGGAGTGCGAAGTGGCTAATGGAGGGGACGATGGATGAACGCAGGACGGTTCGTTATCGACGACCTCGAAGGTTTCGACCAATCGAAGGGCTCAGCGATACCACGATCATCCTTTTTGGACCGCCCATAGTCTCGTGCCATTGGTTACTGCGCTGTTTCCCGTTTGAATCTCGATGGTGGGGAAAGACTGGCGCGCGGAGTTCGTGGATCGCCGGCAAGAGTCGAGACGTGCGTGCACATTCCCAAAACTATCGTCCGCGAAGGCAGATTGAACGTCGTGCACGTCGTGATCGTCCTCGTGCGTCGCTACCGAACGCGACTAGCCGCCTCTCGAACACGGTTCCCGTGTATTTTACGCGACCGACGCTTGCTCACGCTTGTTTTGTTCGCGAAGGATGTCGTTGGACCGTGTCCAGTGTCGCGACGCGGATATCTGATCGGTAAACGGGAAGGAAAAGTGTTGAACCGTGTAGCATAGTGATATTGAGACTCGAGTGGATGGCCTGACATGACAGTGTAGTGACTTACTTTTGCTTGTTTGTTGTTGATATCCGTTGCTGATATATTTCCTTTGGAAACTAGACGAGACGAGAGTCTCAACCACGGCAGCAAAATTGAGCTGGACTTGCACCAACGGGCCGCCGGCCACTTTATGAGGTGAGTTTCCTCTTACAAAGTGATTATATCGTACGTTTGACGAGAGTGCAAGAATGATCGAAGCATCGTAAAGGGAGTTTATAAGTTCGAATTTCAATATTGTGGCATATCGACAGTGATATCGGTTTCAGTCGGAATTACGATTGAAGTGCAGATTGAAAACTTCGTTAGCTGTCTGCGAATAGAAGGAATTTATTAAATACGAAGATAAATGTTTAGATGGTTTCTTCTATCGTAACGAATTAATTAGTCTTCAATAGCTACTTATTACCAACTGGAGTCCATCCTCTAAATTCTTATCAAAGATTATTATCAAACCAGATTATAGAATTATTCTAATGTCACAATTACAAAACGAATCTTCCACAATCTTCGTTTAAATATAATTTCCATTGCGTTGACTCGGAACGTTGATGATCAATATTCGAACACGCAAATACAAGCTGTGTCTCTTAACACGCGCGACGAGCTTGAAAAATATCTCCAGCGAAGTGAACGATAAGAACGAACCGAACAAACTGCGCCATGTAAACAGTCTGTTTGTCAATAGAATCACCTTTGCTTGCCACATATTCAAATATCCGACGGCTGTCGTGGCTCTCGATACGCTCGAAACCACTTTACCCTTCATTAGAATTCAAATCGACTTTTCCACGATAATTTTCACCCGTTTCTATTTCAAGTATCCGCGAGAGGCCACTTCATAAACGCACTTCCGTTTTTAAGCGATGAAGACGGAGCCGGCTCGAGGCAATAAATCGCCGCGTGCACACTATCGTTGTCCGTTGCCTAAACATTCAATTAGCACTTCCTAATCCCCCGTCGCAGCTTGTCAACAGCCATTACTTCCAGCATCTTCTCTCTCTTCGTTGAACCACCCCGGAGCACCCTTGGGGCCTCTCTACAGCAGCCACGCTGCTTCGTTTCACCCCCGTTTCTCGCCACACCCCCCTACCTCCGAACGTCTCTCTAACCAACGTATCTATTAATCCGGCCTGAATGACACTCGAGGGTGGCCCCGGACCCGAGGGTGATTCTAACCCTACAAAATCGTAACTACCGCCCCCGGGGTTAACTCCCTCAACCACTACAGGTTTTTTTTTTTTTTTCTTAATGAATGCTCAAGGAGATCCGCGTAATTGTGTTAGTTCGAGAGGAGAGAACACGTTAAGGGAGAATGAGAGAGAGAAAGAGAGATTTTGATGCCGACTGTAAGAGGGTTTTGGTAAGGAAAGAGAGAAAAGGATAAGAGGGAGAACACACACCCAGAACGAAGGGTGACATTTAGGGTAAAAAGACGGGAGGAGAGGCAACAACGCGGCGAGATTGGTTAATGGCTTTGATACGAGAAAAGGATAAGATTAATTTGCTTATGAATCAAAGAGCAAACGAATAAGCAATTACCGGGACCGTGAGGAGTGGCTGCACGAGTGCCCTCGCTTGCTTCTTCTGCGTGTCGCTGGCGCACAATTAAAATCCACGAATACCATTGGAATCCGTGTACGTAGGGCTTCATGTGCGCATGTGTTTGTGTTTGGTGCGGTTGGTTCTACTTCCTGAAGTTGTTATACCTGTAACGAGTGTAAATTCTATTGTGTTTAGGTAATTGTATTAGCTAGCAGTTTTTCGGTTTGACCGATCATACACTCGTACAATCTAATAGGATAACGAAGAATATAAAAAGTTATTACGAATAGAAGGGAATATCCAGTGGAATGATCGACGATACTTGTGATTACTTTTAATAACTTTGATTTGATATGGACGTTATTATTATTGAGATGTTCATTAATTAAGATGCTTCCTGCATGGAAACCTATTGGTCTGTGGTATATTTTCTAGTCGAATAAGTAGTTCAATCATTATGAAATTTGTTTTGTAAATATGAAAGATACAGAATTCTTTTAGGGCAATTATAATTTTCAGATCAATTGTAACTAATATTAAAATCTAGTACTAAAACTTCCGTCGCAATTTATTCAGTTCGTCGTAACTTTATCTTACAGGACCTTCTTCCAAGAAGCTCCTCGGTATACATATAATTTCTATTGTTTCTTAAACCTTTTATGCGAAGGAACATTGTTTTTCTTTTGCATACTGTTCCTTTTTGGAATTTTTGTTTTGCGACCGGTTGTGAAAGGTGGATGTTTGTGAGTTTGGTCAAGTAACTTGTTGCGTCGGGATGAATGAAACGATGATTGATGTAACGAGTCTGTCAATTTGGAAGGTTATTCAGCACTTTCTTAATGAGTTTAATCTCCTTCTGACAGGCTGCGACGTTAGGATTCGCGGCTCCTTAGTGTCGGTAAAAAGAAAATTGTCAGTGAGTCATTTGAAAGATTGTTTGCTACTCTCGTGGCGATACTAATTTCGCTGATAGCTCGTACAATTCGAAATTTATGTCCAACGACGCAAAAAAAAGAAGAGAAAAAAGGAAGAACGAGTACAGGGTAGTAAATTGCATCAGAGAAGACTGATATGTTCATCGTTCAAAATTACATTACACGTCGTGTGTTATTCAAATAATTTTACAAACTTCGTAACGTTAGAAAGTTGCACTCAGATTTAATTTAACGCGCAAAAAGGCAGTATTTATGCTTTCTTCGTTACTGTTTTAAAACTACCTCGCGTTTTTAATCATTTCTTCAAAACGAGTTTTGAGTAATCTCTCGTCACAAACTACATGAAACGTATTCAAAAGAAATCCTCAAATTTATCCGAACAGCAAAAAGGACAACTTCTCGGTCCTTTTAAACCACGTCCCACTTCAAACCCTTTTATTCATTTCAAAAATACCACCAATTTATTTCAAATTTCAACCGAGTTTATCGCAAACTTTGTAACATTCAAAAGAAACACTCAAATTACCGTTATTTTATAACATCAAATGTTTTAAAGAAACACTTTCTCCCATCAACTCTCAAACCTCTCTAATTTATACATTCTGTTCTATTCTAATCTGTTCCTACGTTAATAAACGTCGCTAAGTTCTAACCACTTCGACTGAGACATCAGCAATTTTCTTCTCAAACCAAATTTCATCTGACTTTATAAATAACTCATAAACGCCACAACATTCAAATCACTGATGTTTACTAACGTTAAACACTCATACATCCAGGACAACAGCTTCTCCCATTAACCCTTTTCAAAATCTCATCGACTTACTTCAAACTTCAACTAATCTGCAATTTTATCGTAAATTCCACGACGTCTAACAAATTTCCGAAACTCATTCGAACGTCCAGAGAAACAACTTCAGCCGACAAATCTTCCAAACTGCTCCTCATCACTCATCACTTGAAACCTTCCTGTAACTACAAATTTACTCTTGAATCCAGATTCCTAGAAACTATCATTCTCCATAAACCGCCCTCATCAAACGAACCATCTCTAGGAACCATCTCCCCACCAAAGATGTGTCCTAAACAACTCAGTGAGAGACTCTAAATGACCGAAATAACGTCGCGCAGATCGTAAATCACCGAGAGTAGCCAAGGTTCGTCTCCGACGGTGCACGTCCGGGTCCTTTCGAGACAATAGACACGCAGTGTCACGCACTTGTATGTTTATGTGTGTGTGTGTGCGTGCGTACATGGAGACAGAAACGTGGAGGAGTTCCTGGAGGTCTGGTCGGTCAGTCGGACTGTTGGTCGTCGTGGCTGTTTTCGCGTGGGCGTGTCCCCCTATTAACGTGGTCGCTGGGCTTACTAATTGGTGGCTGCGTTTAATTACAGAGCCGGCGGCAACATGTGCGACGGCTCGTTCACCGAGACCCTGCGCGGTATGCAGGGCATGTCGGGTACGTCGCCACCCGGTGGAGCGGGGGTCGGCCCCATGGGGGTTGGCCTCGGCAGCCCTCTTGGGCCGACCGCGAAGAAGGCGCAGGTGGAACACATTAAGAGGCCGATGAACGCATTCATGGTATGGTCACGATTACAACGACGGAAGATCGCGCAGGAGAACCCGAAAATGCACAACTCGGAGATATCCAAGAGGCTGGGTGAGTGCAGAAATTTTGTATTCTAATTTTTTCTACGAGTCGTTACGTTGTAAGACTTCCGTTCGTGACTGTTAGGACACCTGCTAATTTTAGAAGAAATTTAGTATTTTTGATTTGAATTATGTAAGCAATGGTTAATTGATTGGAATTACGTATTCGTTTCGAGTTGAAGAATATTTACTTTGAAAGATTTCGGAGAAGAAATGGATAATTTACGAATTAGAAAATTCAGTGAAGTCTGTGAAAGTTTTCGTCTGATTTGTGGAATCATTTATAGAACACACGACGGGATCAAACAAAGTTCTATTAGACTGCAAATATAGCTTTCTTATCAAATATACGAAAACTTTCGCGGATAATCGAGGAAAATATTCCTGCGATCTGGAATAATTCGAGCAAACAAATTCGTGTCGACGTAAGCATATATCATGATTTTCATTATGCGAAAACCAACTGCTATATGTATACGAACCCCTTGCCTTCGTCTCGCGAATGCAATTAGTGAAACTGAAGGTGCCGCTGTGTAAAAAGACATTAAAAAACTATCACCTCTTTTACTCCAAACAAAAAAGAAGAGAAACTTCGAAAAAGAACTTGAATAAAAATCAGACAACTGTCTATTACTGCAACATACTCGCATTCTAAAGTCTAAACGATCAAACTATATTGTAATTTCTCCAGGACATATACACACATATACATATTTACAGTTTTCACCAAACACAAGGCCGCGAGAACGACATCTTCAGCATTCGTTCCTTTGAAAATCGGTTGATCGCGGTCGGTTCGGCGGAGTCTCGACACACGCTCGAATTATTCGTTGCTGACGGTACAGAGAGAAAACGCGAGAGAGGGACAGAGAAGGATAAGCAGAGGATGGGGGGCGGCGAAGCCGTGAGGGAAAAGAAAAGGAGATAAAGACGAACGGGGACGAAGGTATTCCGGTTGGTATTTCCGTTAAATACCCGGGAATCGACAAAGCCTGTTCCCGCAGCTACCCCTCGAAGCTTCTTTATCCGTCATTTTCTTCCTCGCCTTGGATCTTCTACCCCCGGATTCTCTCCGGCGTTCCCCCGGCGACGACGAATAAGGGAAGTGCCTGCTCCTCGGCAAAAATGATGCGCGCACGCTCGAACCACCTCCCTCTGCCGCGGGATTCCACCCTCTTCGTTTTCTCTACCTCTCTCTTTATCCTCTTCCTCGACCATTTCGAGTCTCCTCTCTCTTTTTCTCCTTCCATCCCTCACTCCCACCCCCCCTTTTCTCTTCTCCAGCTTACACCCTTTGTCGAAGCGACACTTTTTCGTCGCTCTTTTACCGCCATATCCCTGGCACCGCGCGCATTTCTACTTGATATACAACTCTCTGCTACCCCGCACTCACCGCCCCACCACCCGCCAGTTCCTCGTAGCTGGCTTGTCGGAGCATTTGCAAATTTCATCCTACAACCACCCTCTTGTACCCTTCCACCTCCGTTTCCACGACCCTGCGTCTCCTTCTTCGGCCCGGCTTGTCCTCTTTCCACTGTACCATTCACTTTTCCTCCTTCTTCTCTTCGTATGCCGTACTAGAAGTTGACAAAAGATTCGAGGAACCGATGTACTCGGTGGAGGGAAAGGCTGTGGTTCGGTCGCTGGAATCTCGCGTGGAATGTTGCCGTGATCCACTTTCCTCCTCCAGCTTTCTCGCGGTTTCCGGGGAAAATGTTAACTCGCGAGCTGACTTGCTGACGCCTCAGGGGTGCAGCGATTTCGACGGTTCATGACGCGAATGTATGTCGCGGATGAGTGGAATTTCGATCGTGGTACGAAGGAGATTGTTCCCCAGCTAAATTTTTGACTTCTTTTGAGAAGATTTTGTTGCTAAATTGCTGTTTTTAAATTTATCTACCGTCGAGGTTAAGCGCACTTCTCGCTGTTCGATGGTCAGAAATTTGGAACCTGTTTTTACAATTTTATCTAAGTATACTTTTAATTCTGTAGACAGATTTGAGAAACGGAGAAGACATTAATTCCTTCCGTTCGTAAATTTCATAGTGTGTTCTACGATATTCTCTTAAGGTTCTCTATACGCAGGTAGGTTTAATCGAATTATTTACTAATTAATAATGTAGCGTTTGTCCAAGTTTCGAATTTATTAAATTATTAAAATTCTCTACTATAATAAAAATAGTGTAATTTGTACTTAAATTGTTTATTTATTGCGTGACAAGCAAATCTTTCCATTTACAAAACACTCTATTCTACGCCGCAATTGAGTAAATCGATTGGTGTAATACAAAGCGAAAAATAAGGGATGCAACGAGGAGACGCGCGAAGTGGTCAGTTATTTACTCGTTGCCATAAGCGCGTTCGAACGCGAAAGCTGTGCCGCAGTTGACCAACCGTTTAGGTGGCTGCGGCTTGCAACGGAGTGCAAACTTTTTAGTTGCCCAACTAACTAGTTGAATGCACACGCGGTTTCACACACATACATACACACACACGCTCTCCCTCTCTCTCTCTCTCTCTCTTTCCCTCTATTCTCGAACCAACTGAACAGTTAACCAACTAAAAGTTGATGGTGTTTGCCAAGCCTGAGCAAACGCGCGTGCTCGTCCAACGCCTGGAAATAGCTTCTAAATGGAAATTTCGATTCGAGATAAAAATCAACTTTCTTGCTCAGCAGCAAGATTCGATATGGGATTTTATCGTTGCGTTAGATTATCGTCGATTTTCTTGTGGATTATAAAATAAGAGTCTTATTACTTGCAACCAAAGCTACAAATATAAGTTGGGAAAGATTAAATTTGTTTGAAAGACGTTTTTGAAAGTTTGTGCACACCGATAGAGACAACTCTTTGCAGATGTAAGAGACAGCTATATGTAAACGTTGAAACTCGGGATGATGAAACTTATGAATACAAATATGAATTTATGTATAAAGATGCAGAACACCTTTGTGTTAGAACAGCAATGATACCATTTAATAGTATACGATACACTTTCCTCTAGATCATTGTTAGTAAATATCTTTTGAATCTAATAATATTTAATAACTATAATGATTCGTAAATGGTAAACCAAGTAGGAATTTAACACTAGAACTGCCGATAGTTAACACGAAGTTATTTCTACCAAAATCGGTCAAAATGACTGGTCCTTAAAAAATACGTAATAACAGAATATTTATATTCATTGATTTATTACTTTCTTACAGAAGGAATTCCATGTTATGTAGTACATTTTTATTAACGATGATCCCTAAAATGATCCCTAAACGAGAGTTGACACATTTATAAAATTGTAGAACCAGTCATTTTCACTGGTGTGGTATTTCTAGTGTTGGCATCTAGCGATTTAGCGATCAATCTGGAATTTTCCTGATAACTGATACCATCATATTGAACGATACGTAGTAAAAATTTGAAAAACATGTGGGAAGTTGCATAAAACAAGGAAACTGGTTAATTGGGCCCTTTTACACTTTGACAAGTACCAATCATTTTGACTAGTATTGGTATAAGTAGCTTTAAAAGCTTAGCTAAAAAACAAAATAAAATTCATTGTATTCTTTTAGTTAGTTTAGTCATTTTGACTAGTATTGGTATAAGTAGCTTTAAAAGCTTAGCTAAAAAACAAAATAAAATTCATTGTATTCTTTTAGTTATCGTTGCGAAAGTCATTACATCATTGCAAAAAAAATATAACAAAGTAGGAATTTTAAAATAAAATTGTAAAATCAGTCAATGCGACTAGTGTGGTAGTTTTAGTGTTAAAAACGCAAACATGTAGAAAATGTATAACGTCGAAACATCGATTAATTCCATTTAATATCTTATCATATTGCAATATGCTTCAGCAAACAAAAAACTAGAAAATGACAACTTCTCGCAATTTATCATAATAATATCGTCACAGTTATTATTCGATTTCAATGAGAAGAGAGCCAAAACAAAGCAAGATTTAAAACACCAAATAATCATCCCATAAACGCAGCTTCAAACTATCAACACTCCCCAAGCGGACGGATTTAATCAAATCCTAGGACTCGCGACGAAACGCCATCCGCATCTCCGTGAAGAACCAATGAAACGCGACGTTCATGATTAACGTAACGAACAAGCTGTCGCGTTTTCTCATGCTCGCGCGAAACGTTTCGCGCGATGTACACGCAATTACGATCACATCTGCGCGGCGTGTAGACGTTCGATGAAACGTCATCGACAGGCAACGTCGGTTTTACGACGTCGATTAGCGGATGAACGTCCGCGTTTATCTTCCAGCCGTTCAACCGGACACGTACTCGCGATTCTCTAGCGAAAACTATGGCGGAAGTGAGATTGAGCCCTGTATCGAACACGTGAATCCAACTGGGAGAAGCTAATCTGGTTATTGCACGTTCCTGTAACCCGCTGTTCCTCCACCAAAACTTTTCCATCCTTTCTCTGTCTGTTTGGACCATGTCCTTTTTCTATTTGATGGAAGATTCTACTTTGGTTCGAGTAAGTTAGAAAGGGATAGCGTGGAAGGGGTTGGTTCTTCGATCGTATTTCCTGAGAGGCGAGTTAGGGTGGATGTTAATTGAATGAGAATCGATTAGACCCAATGGGGATGGCGATGGGAAGTTTCTTAAGGTTTTCGTACTCTGATTGGGGAGGGAGTGTGTGGTGTCAAGGAAATTGAAATGGATATTTTGTATCGATTAAATGAATTAATAAATTTTTGTAAAGTTTTCTTTTTTGAAATTTACACCATCAAGAATCAGTGTCAATGAAAAGTTTCTCAAAGACTTGCTGTTCTAATATAGCATTAAGAAGATTAAAATGAATATTTTATCTTGGAATATTGAACTTCAAGATCTTTCTATTGTCACGTGAATTATATCGACAGGGGATGACGATTCCTCGAGTGTTTCGAGTTTTATTTAGTGACGAAGAATATTAAGTAAAATTAAAGTGGATATTGGTTATTCGATTTTAAGATCTTTCAATTCTTACGTAAATTCTTCAGAAAGAAAAGTACAAAACAATCATCATGTAAATTCTATTACACAAATTCCGCGAAACTGTCTACAGTATCGTATCCTGAACGAGTAAAGTAATTCACGGGACGCGATCGTCCCATTCGTAGCAGACTCAATTACTCAGAGGTGATCACCGAGCGAGTCTCCACTCGTGCCTGCATCGATCGTCGTAATTCCCCTTCTCGTCTCCTCCTCTCGGCTGTTCCTCTTCTCTTCCTCTCTAAAATACCCCGGTCCGTATTGTCGTTACATAAAAACGTGACGAGAACGCGACACGCAACTCGCACAATACGCGAAACGCATTTTCACGTGGTGGTGCACGTCGAAAACGAAGACGAAGAACTTGGAGGAACGAGATGGTGGGCGAGAGGGAGGTTGGACACAAGGGGAGGGGGCGAGAAGGAAAGTTGACAAAGAGGTGGTGGATGTAGGTACGTGCAAACACGAAAACAGGGAGATTGTGAAACACATGGTCGGTGAAGATAGAAAGAGAGGGCGAGGAAAGGGGTTGGGAAGAGGAGACTTGAGAAGGCAGGAGCAAAGCTTTCATCGTAATGAAGTATTTCTGCCGGTTCCCGTAGCCTCTATTTTTCTCTTTTGCTATCTACCTAGCTCTCTTATTCTTTTCTCTCTCTTTCTCTCTCTCTCTCTTTCTCGTTTCTCTTCGTCCTTCGAGTTCTTTGACGTGCGTTAAAGAAACGACTTGGTTTTGCGCACTCATCGACGTTGAAGCGAGCCAAGCAGAAGAGAAGGACAGTCAGAGAGGAGGAATATTCATCCTCTCCCGCGCTTGGCGAAGGACAACCCTATTTAACCCTTGAAGGCCGTGGAACGAGCGTTTTCTACGCTTCCCTCCGGCGAGCGCCGATCCCTTACCCTTCGCCGCCGAGGAATCCACTGACGAGCTCAAATTGCTTCGGCATTTTGCGGCTTATCTGGTTAAACGAGGAAAATGGGGGCTTCTTTACTTTGTTTCATATTTTCTTTTCTCGTTTTATCTTCGCAATGTGGATGGAAATTGGAGAAAAATTGAGGTTTGCTTTGGGGGATGAAATCAACGCGCGATAATGAAGAGAGTTTGAGAAGAAATTGAGAATCTTTTAATGTTTCTGTCATAAGGTTTTCACAAATAGCTCTATAATAGCTCAATTCGTGTATCTTTGAATCTATTCTAATTTCCTTTTGGAGATGTTCGATATTATTTCGATAATGTTCACTTAACACCGTATTAACGTTTACTTCAGCTGCTAAAAGAAATCATGAAACAAGGGGTTAAATTCTACTCTACGTCAACTATTCTGTTACGTAATTCCTACTCCTTTTGACTATAAACAATACAACAGACATACAACACGAACTTCCTGTACCTACCTACAATTCTCTCTTACACGAAAATTTACAAGATCTTCGAGAGAGATACGCGTGTATAACGAAAGGGCCACGAAAACTCTATTTCTCAAAGGCGAGGCACCGTAATCCCCAGGAAAGTGGACGTAATCGTGTCTAGGACATACACAGAGATAGAGAGAAAGCTTGTACAGGATTCGCGAAGAAAACAATTCGCGGAGGACCCCGACACTGCGATCCTATAGAATCGTGAGAACAATGCCGCCCTTGCGACAAAGGAGGGAGCACAAAACGCCTGCACACAGGTACACGCGCCGCTACTCTCCCGTTCTTTCCTCCCTCTATCTAGCCCTCCGTCTCCGCGTGATTAAAAATGATCGTCCCCAAGCAAGCTTAAAGCTCTCGAGGCTGAAAGCTCGACTTCTACTCTCTCTCTCTGTCGCTATACGCATCTCCGCGAATGATTTTGCGTGGATCTTCCGCGTCCGACAAGGATCTTCCTCTTAGCAGTGAGAAATTTTGTGGACGAGTTGTACGTCCATGTGAAATGCAGGTAATGACAGATTTGATAGGTAATTTGTAGACTCGGTGGAAATTTGTTTGAAATTCGGTGAAAATTTGATTTTACGAAGACTAGGAATCTGCTTGCAGTAAAAAAAGGAATAACTAAAGATAAATAAAGATATTAAAGGAAAAGGGAAAGTGCAGAATCCCAAACGAGGAATTGGAACGTTAAGGAACCATTTCTAGCGATACCAGAGGAAAGAAAATTGCACTGATAAAGGATAGAGGAGTGTAAACGGACCAGACCAGAAGCTACAACGTAAAATAAAATACAAGAATATCAAAGAAGGAATAGAAACGCTAAACGGGGCTGATGTAGTGAAACTTGAGAATGTTGTATGCATGATCAGCGGGAATAATGAAAAGAGACACGGTATAAAAGAAAAACCGACGGAAGAGTGAAATTTCTACAAGATGAAGAATGTTCTAAGAACATATGCTATTACTAAGTCGATCTTTGAAAATTTCCAATGTAAAACCATGTCAAGATATATGCGATAATATACATACATGAATTATACACGAGTATTAGTCAAGTAAATTCTACAGTAAGAAAAAAGAATATCGTAATTCGCCTAAAAGGGTTTTTCATAAAGTTGCACTGTCGAGGAAAATAATGTGATTACCTGGAATTTCCCTTTCAAATAAGAAATCACACCACCTGGCACAGCTATAATCTGAATTTTTCCCTCGTAAAATACGCAACGTTTGCTTCTCACAATACCGTTCGCGCATCACACGTCCAGAGTCGCATATTTGCCAACGGAAGACGGGCAATTTGTTGGAATTAGATTCTTTGTACGACGAAAAAGAAGCGCCTTGTTGCACGGATAATAACGCGGCCTATTAATCTACAATGTGTACGGCTCATTAATACGTCCAGCAGTCTTCCATGTCGAATAATAGATCGTTAAGGTCGATAAACAGACCATTGTTTCTCGTCGACGACCACGTGGACCTATCATCAAGATAACGTTGCTCCAGGCGTTAATTTATACGGTGCAACATTTCTGACGTGGATCACGCATAAATTACTTTGACTTCGAAACAGGGAGAGCAGAAGATGATCGTTGAAATAAAGAACAAGGTTGCAAAATACAAATAACGTTTTCTATATTTGTTTTGTTTTTTTTTTCTTTTTTATTTGTATAATTGGTCGATTTTACAGCTGTATTGTTGGATATCATTAACACGTTAATTGTCAACAGACGTCAATGGAGGCCGATATTGCCGGAATTAATTAAGGTGTTTAAATTAGAGAAAGAACCGTTATTCGTCAAATTTATGTTGACATACTTTTATTGCAGGTATGATGTAAAGTATTGAATTAACCATAGAGCGTTTACACAATGTTAACAAGATACGCGTTATATTTGCAGTCGCCCACAAAAGTTTTTGTACACTGCGTGAAAAGATTATTTTTCTTCAGGTAAGACGTTGCAAGATTTCACTGAAGATATACAAATTTTTCGAAATATCGTTTCGATTGTAAGAAACGTTCGGTTTCAGAAAATTACCGCACGTTCGTGTCTCGATATTTTTTATCGTGAAATAAGTTTGTTTCTCCTAGGCGCGACGTCGCGTCTCCACGCAGACAGGAAATGCAGGAAACGTTTTCCAATTTCCACGTTTCATCGTCGGGAACAGGCTCCTACGTAGAATGGGTCTGTGGATCGATCGACAATGCAGCAACTGCTCTGCCAACGAGCTTTGCACCCCCTGTTTTTTCACTCGTTGGAGGAACAACTCGTGAGAAATATTCTTTTAAGAGGTCACTGTCTTTTGCGAAAAGATTCGCGACATTTAGATCGAGAACGAAAAAACCGTGTTCCTCTGTGTAGAATTTTCTCTTTCGAAAAGTTTGTTTTCCTTGGCACGTGTGTTCTTTGAAAGACGTGTATGAATAAAATTCTCTTGCAAAAATTTTACTAAAGAAATTAGTCTTTCAAACATAGAATTTCTTCGTTTGGTGCCCTCTAAGGAATTACGCCTTCCTTGAAGCTTTTTCACATAAAAATTCACGTTTCGTGCAAAAGTTTCTTCAATTACTTACGTTTGTCAAATTGGAACAAAATGTAATCTACATTTTGCCCTGACACACGGAACTAACGGAGCGACGTCACGACACGAAATCTCCGTAAGAAACTTCTAAATAATCACACAATACGTTATTTCAAACGTTGAAACATTCACAATGCCTATTCTATATTTTCCATTTACAATTCACAAGAAATGCAAACATTCGCCAGGATAAAACACGATAATAAAACAATTTTAACAATACCGCTACCATTACAACGGATAAGTTCTAGAATATCGTAACCCAGCCAAGAAACGAACAAGAAGCAAGAAGAACGAAGCTGCCTTTTAACGGAGTAATTAATTAACTAAAAAACCGCTGTTCTCCGGCCGATTCACCAACGAACACGGAAAGGCCAAACAGTATTCGCGCTCGCGCACACAGCACCCTCTGTTCATTGCATAACGAAGACTCGCGAGAGAACAAGGGGAGAGGAACAAAAAAAAAGAAAGGAGAGAGAGAGAGAAAAAAGAGTACAGAAAAGGGAGAAACAGGAAAAGAATCGGTGGAAAGAAGACACTGAACGAAAGTGGAGGAGAGAGAAAGCGTGGTAGTAGCAGCAGTAGTAGCCTAGTTTTGCCCGTGACAATGAAGATGAGCAAAAGAAGAATGAAAGAAGAGTGAGGGAGTGAAAAAAAGGAAGAAAAGAAAGAGAGAGAAAGAAAGAAGAAGAGAAGGAAGCGGAGAAGCTGTGCCTTGGTAGCTCTCGCTGGACTAATAGCAGCTGCCTTCAGAAATAGCAATGCCGAGGCAATAGCGCGACGTTGGTGTGGTAAAAGCCGCTCTAGCAATGGCTCCCCGTCGCCATGGATGTCCTCCCCTCGCCCTCCTACGTTCGAGTTCCTCTTCCCTTGGCTTCCACGTCTCTCTTCTTCGACCCCGTCCATTAATTAACAGGCTTTGTACTTTTAAACGATGTTAAATAAACGGTATTGTTCACCAGCGAAAGGACTGAAAAGCAGGCGCCATTGTGCTTTAAACCCGGTCTTCATCGTCGTCGGCGTCGTCGTCGACGACGACGAGAAGGACGAGAACCAGTAGTCGGTGTTCTCTGGTTCGCCGTGGCCCTCTCCGAAAGCACGGAAAGAGGTGGAAGGAGTGGTGGTCGAGAATACCTACCTACTAATACCAACGGGTGCCGGGAACCCTTTGTTCTAAACAAATACGCCGGCCCACCCCCAAGCACAGTCCGTTCGCCACCCCTGTCCTACCCTTCCACCTTGTTCGTCCGTGCCACCTGCCTTTCAGACCGGGCAAACGTGTATCGATTGGTATGGGCTATAATGTAAATAGCGTCGCTGGAAGAAACCATTCTTTTCTGATGGTGCACTTGTCATTGGACGTATTTAAACATCGGTCGGATATCATTGGAAGATTCTTCTTTTTCCTTTAAGATTTCGAGGAAGATTAGGAGTCGTGGTTGGCTCTTTGTTTCGAGTATCGTTGGTGGCTGCTAATTTTTACTGTATAACGAAATATATGCTATTTATTTCTAAATTACGTCACATTGGGATTTTCTAGGTTTTACATATTTTTAAAAAATGAACGCACAGAAAAATCCTCAAGAATCGACTAAAATACCTATAGATAGGTGGCTTAAGCTTATACGATTCAAATGTTCGAAAGAAAGTATTCAACAATCCTGAAAGAGGTACATCGAAATCGTGCAGCATCCTTACGAGCAATATTTCAATAAGCTGGAAACAGAGAGCCAAACAGCGGTCCATTGAACTATTATTTCGAAACACTATATTTCCTTTCCCGTCCCCTGAACGCATTCTGGGAACGGGCTATGGAACAAGGATTAAGAATGGCTCGACACCAGTCGAGCTCGGCTCGAATGCGTTATCAGCGCTGCACATTGTGCCGGAAGACAAAAATCTCGTATTCCCCGTTCCGTTTCTCTCTTTCTCGCAACTGTTCCTCGAAGGTTCATTGTGAACCACCACGTGTCTGTATTGTTTAGCCTGCTCTCACTCTCTTTTGCTCTGTCTATCTTTCTTCCATCGTGTGCTCCGCTATACAACAAGCAACTCTTTCCATTGTCGTTGCCTGCTGTCAGCAACAATAACGAGGAGAGTAAAAGATCCATCGGGCAACGTGAATCCCATCCTCTCTTCGCTACCGTATCTGCTCCGGTGCGCCTCGAATTTCCGCCAGTGTATCTCGTCTCTGTATCGAGAACTTTCATCCCCCTTGAGCGATTCGTTGTATGCCCGGCCGGAACGTGCTCGTTCTTGATATTGCTGTCGGAACTCACCGAGCCTCTCTCCTTGGCCCCGTTTCTTCTCTGCCTTCTTCTTCTACTTTCAGATTTACGTTTTTCATACCGTTGTCTTTCGTCGATTACATGTCGTTTGAATGCTTCGAGAAAGGAGCAGGTGATTTGGAAGATATCGTTCTTTCCTTGGATCATGTACGCTAGGAACGATTTAGGACAAGAACATCTAGGTTGTGATAAAATTTACTACATATCGTGGAGTTCTGGAAATTTGCTATTTCGAAATAACTCTAATCTTCAGAATTTTACCTAATTTCATAACAGAGCCTCGATATGGGATTAATTGGAGTATAATAATCTTACTGAATTAGCGTTTCATTTTCATTGCAGCAGCTTATTATAGAAAGTTGGAGTTTGAATCTAAGAAGCGAAACTTAAATTGAGTATTCTTTATTCGTTTATCCATCGCTCATTACGTAAAATAAATCCCAAATGCCTATGTTAGTGATTATCAGTTTAGGTCAAATACTTTCATTCGCACATCCGTCATCTTACTCTATATCCTACGATTTCAACGTTACAAACCATCAATTTCCACTATGATTTCATTAAAATGGTAATAATGATTACCTAATCGCGTTAAAATCTAAGCCAATCCTAGAAATCAAATCACTTCAAACGAAATGAAACATCGCTCGATCTTCGTGCAACCTAACAACATCGTAGAAGATCGACGTGGAAAGACGGCGACCGTCTCAACATCGGCGGCCATTATCGTCACGATACTGGCAGCCTTTGTTTCGCGGGTGGTACCGCGGAGTGCAAACCTCGCGCGACGCCGTGCGTCGTTTACTCGTTTGAGCATTTTACCTTCGTTTGCCAGAACGTCGCGCCGCGCCACGCCGGGGCTTCGCGCTTTGTCTACACAGCAGCAGCCAGCACCCCGACAACAAGTGGTAATTAATTCTCGGCGAAACAATCGGCTCGCTACCGCCGAAGGAACAACCAAAGCGCCAAACAGAGGGCGACAGGACGGAGATGGCGGCTGCTGGAATCGTTTCACCGCGAAAACATCGGTTGTTTCGGGCAAACGACTGCCTGTTCTTTGCCATCGTTCTCCCCGCGAGCACGTAAAACAGTCCAAACGCGAAAATCACCCGTTTCAAACGCGCCAACGCCGTTGTTTCACGCCCCCGACAGTGTCGAGTACTTTTGATCGAAACGACAAGCGAATGGGAACAGGAAATGGCGTAGAGTCGAGTTTTTACGGAACGAAAGTGAATTTTACCGTTTAGTTAGAATATATTTTAATTGTTTATGTCGACTAAACCAAGGTTTAATAATATGACGAGAGATTTGGCACGAACGACTTGCGAAATAATTATTTCTTGATCACTATGATCTTTGGTATTTCCAACGTTGGATACGAAAAATACGTACTTTTCGTATTCTTTAAAATTATGCTGTTTATAAGAGAACAGAAAATTTGAAATTTGTACAGTATTATATTTGAAGATTTGTCACTGTGTTTGTTATGCTTCGCTCTGACAAGGTAAATACGGTAGATATATGAAAAGTGAATAGAAAGATAAATATAACGAACAAGGTTTATAAGAAACGAGTTTCTCGAATTTCTCCCGATGTTGTTGGAAAATGTCTCACGGAGCGACATTTCGTGTCGAAATCCAGTTAATTAAACGATATTTACAGACCGACCGGGTACTGACATAAGAAATACATGATATTTCAATGTTGGAAACATGCAAGTTCATGCTTCAATGAATCTGTTCGTAGTTTCGCAAAAGGCTATGATAAATTAAGAGTTTCTTTATTTCTAATCTTTCATTCGAAGCTACTATCGCTACCATTGCGTGACTTCGATCTTTGAAAAAATTCGCGATAAGGAAAAACGACACGGTCTATGTCCATTATTTAATCACGAATAAGCTTGTCCTTTCATCCGTCATGTTTGTTCCTAACTACAACGCGAAATATCACGAAATTTTTTGTCAAACCAGCCATTTTGAAACTAATTTCTGAATAATCATTTTTAACTATATCAGAACGCTCTCCTTCTATTATCATTCAAAAAGAAAACAAATCATGAAAAAATATACTACAATAAACAGAAGGAGGAAAAAAAGAGAGAAAAATAGAAAAATTTTATTGGAAAAAATGAATACGCAATTTTCCACACAAACAATTGCGAACGAGATGAATTTAAATGAGACGCGATTACGAGCTCGTCGATAATTCAGCCATAACGGCTGGTTCTGCCGCTGGTGGCACACAACACGACCGTTTCATCGGGTAAACACAGCGTCCAAATACCTTTTATACTCATTGATCGGACGCGTTATCCAAGTGCCTATCGTTCGTTTACAAACTGCTTTATACGAACCGCAAACAAGCATTCGCGAGAGAGAACCAGCCACGATACAGACTCCCTTCTTTCGAATTATTCGTGACAAATTTATTACTTAAATTTCTACTTTATTTTCCACAGAAAACGTTTAAAGTTAATATTCCACTTCGGAATATATCATATGATAATTGGAATGTCTACAGTTAATTTACGAATTGTAGGGAATTGATTTACTTCCACAATGGTAACTGCCTAACATGAAGTACGAAAACGTTAAGTATTAACTCATAAATATAATGCACCTTTTTATTTAATAAAAAATGTCACGCTTCGTATCAATCTACAATTAAATACATTTTCGTTGGTTCTAGCATACGTTGTTGTAGAAAAATTGAGTGACGTGGAATTTATTACTTGTAAATATTTACTACTTCTCACATAATTAATTATAAGTACATATATTATTCTGGAAATCTTAAAATGCAAAAGTATGTTATTCGCAATCTAAAGTATGTTAGTAAAGTATGTCATTTGCAAAAATGAAAAATATCCTCGTATTTATCTTGTAGATTTTTGTTTAAACTCTTCATTAGTGAAAGTGTAAATATGTACCCAGTTTTGCCGTATCGAACATCGATTAGACACGATTCAATTTGCAAGTGAAATGTTCGCTGAATTATACATTCGTTTTCATTTATTTTATAATCCGATTTTTGTTTTAGAATTTTTGTACAAAATTGTAGATGATGTGACTTCTAAGGTAGCAGAGAGGAATTTTACTATGAATCATTGTTTGGTTTCCCTATGGACGAGATATGGAAAAATTAACGTTTACTGACATTTACGAGCGGACGAAAGATAGGTCTTCTTGGAACGATATTTTCCAATGACGAACGCGATAATTATTTTTCGTAACTTCGAATGTAATTATTAGTTTCTTCTCGATTGTTTGACGCGCGAGAAATATCGAGTAAAAAAGTCGCAAAACTCTTCGCATGTTCGTACTTCAATAAGTTTTTAAAGAATCTAAAAAATATTTGAACTTGAAAATTGATTACAGTGTTATTAGGGAACTTTCCCAAAGGAAATTTTCTCGCAAAGGTTTCATTTCAACAAGCGTATTTCGATTGTTTAAACTTTTCTCCCTATGAACTAGTTATTTTTCCATCGTATTCGATAGAACTTCTTCGAGTATAGGCACTTGAAACAGACGTTGAGACTCGTTAATTCACCGATTCTAATTATCGAAATGTTACATTGTTTCAGGTGCCGAATGGAAACTCTTAACTGAGGACGAGAAACGACCCTTTATCGATCAGGCGAAAAGGTTACGAGCACAGCACATGAAGGAACACCCCGATTACAAGTACAGACCTAGAAGAAAGCCGAAAACCTTACGAAAGGAAGGTTATCCTTACAGTATTCCGTATCCTAGTGTGCCTATGGATGCGCTCCGAGCTGGTAAGATAATATTTTTGACAAATACATAAAATCTGAACGTAGAAAATATGAATATAAAAATGTCAAAAAATTGAAATACGAAAAGAATTACAATTCGTAAGAGAGGAAAAGGGAGTCGCTAGGTTCTGAATGAAAATCTTTTCTCATAGTTAATAGGTAATTAGTTACATTACTCTAAAACTATGATAGATTTATAGTTTGAATTTTCCTCGGGGTATCCGACTATAAAAACATAAACTTGTGAAACATAGAATTCCTACCGATCTCTCGCGAATCTATCGCTTCGTCAAATGTCAAAGTCCTTCTTGATTTAACTTAAAAAAAGAAAAATAAAATAGAAAACAACTTAGAGCAGAAACAATCTTTTCTTAATTTACACAAGAAAATAGAAGAAATACAACACGGAGCAATAAAAAGAAGCTTCACAATCGCACGCAATTATCCGACTGAAAACGCTCAAGCCTGATAGCGAGGAAACAATGCAATTACGATGGCCAAAAGACAAGAACGGAATCGATTCTCGAAGTAAAAATCTCGCAATTCTCTGGTGTGTTGCGGCGGGCTACAATAGAAAAAAGAACAGTTTCGTCTGTTGGGGCTTTGATATTCTTATCTTTTCGGCTCGCGTTTCAGCCGTATTGTTGCCGGCGATGCCCCCGGGTTCCGTGGTCGGAAGTCTTATAATGGCGATTTTTTAGAGGTTCGACCGACCCTCGTTTCCTTCATGCCATTTTCTCCAGCGTCTCGCTAATGGTTCACACGTTGCCCGCTTTTAGAGCCAGTGAAGTTCATCCCTTCATGGTCATCGGTATCTGTTATCAACGAATACCAAAGATAAAATTCTAGAAATAACTACAACGTGCTTGACATTCTAGTCTGAGCCATTGGTACCGTATCTAGTTACTTTCCTCGTAGAAGTATTATTTTGTGATACTTCTATTATTTCCTTTGTCTTCCATATGAATAACGAGGTAAGCGATCGGATGAAATCGCATGGATCTCGTAATTATATCTGGTGAAATGGAAGGAGGTATGGAAACACGGCTGGGTAGACTGGTAGATAAGTTGGAGATAAAAGTAAATTAGCGTAATTAGTAAATTAGCTGGGATAAATTGTGACGATACTGGTGATTCATTTTTTTCTGCGATTATTATATTTTATGTGTAAAATATAACGAGTGTAAAAATTGATTAATCATATAAAATACTATATTAAGAGTTAGAACCAGCGAGTCCGTGAACGTTTCCTCTTCATCACATTTATATAGATGAAATTTTAAACGCACTATTACTAACCACAGACCTATTAGCCCTTAACAATTTTTATAGCGCATCCTGTTTCTTAACTTCTATATTTCAAAATTGAGAAACTGTCCTAAATTAAATACAAAACTCGCATCCCTTCTCATTATCTAAATTCAACAAACTATGTATAATCGACATATAATTCTTATTACTCAACACATTACCCCTTTTGCAATAATTCTCAAGCATATTCTACCATCACAATCATACATCAATCTCTAAACAAACTGCAAAAGAACAGAATTTGAAAGGATCATTCTAAGAATCTCGATAAATTCGTCCAACTTCAAATATTCGGTATCATCGATCCTCGCGTAAACCGTTCATTGTCCAGCCCGACAGTCGAATGAAAATTTAGTGCACCGAATAATTCGTTCACCCTCGTCGGCATTCACGATCATAATTTCACGGTCGATTGTGTCCCGAGGCTGAATCCCGTTTTTTCTTTGACTCGCCGTGGAAAAATTCAAAATTACGTAATCTGTTATGAAGTGGGAAACAATGGGTACAATGGAGACGGTCGGGATGTCAAACAAATCTGTGTAAACCTCGAAGCGAACCGGGGGAAGGCCGCCGTGTGTACGCGAGTCCGATTCATCGAACATCTGTTCCCCGGCGATTTCGCGGGGATGCTTCGTAGTCGGAGATAAGGCAGGAACCGATCGAAATCGACAGATGCCGATCTCGTAATTGAACGCAACCTTCTACCATTGTCGTGGCAACGAAACGAGTGAAAGCACGGCCGAGTTGGATTGTTGCGTTTCGAGGAGCGACGGGTAGACATTCTTGTGAATGAAACGGGGTAGTGTTTGATAGGGGTTGGAAGTAAGAGTTGATGAGCTTGGAGTTAATTATGATTGGTTTAAACTACGTAAATTGATGTTTTCCTCTCTCTACTTACTGTTTTGTGTTTTTTAAACGAAAGTCTTCCTGGATGCAGGTGAAAAGAATATTCATGTTCAGTAAATAATTGTAAGATCTTATAAATCTAATGTTTCTAACATAGTCCGATATAGTTAAATGAAAACGCGCTAAAGGGTAAGAATAATGCTATTAATGACACGCTTCAACTTTCTACTTTGAATTTTATCATATTTTGTTAATAGCAAAACGAGTGCCCCCTGTTTATCTTATTGACGAAAGATAAATTAGTGAAAATTGACCCTTATAAATATAATCAATGTAAAGAAAATGATGTGCGCATACATATTGAATTAAAAGTAATATAGAAACGTACGAAATATATACAAAATATGACTCGTACGTACTGTGCGATTTTTTGTCGACAGGAATGAATGTAGCAAACGGGTTAAAAGCCGTTTCTACTTCATGTAAAAAGCCAATGTTCGGAAAAAAGAAGAAGCAGATAAATAAGTTAAGTAGTCACGCGATGTCCCCCGCGTTTATTTTCCAAAACATGGGTCAAAAGTTAGCACTGGTATCTTGGGGATCTGTGGCTCAAAGGGCATGAAATAAATCGTCGAATAATTCCCTTCGGCGCGGAAGGGCTGTGGTCCGCCCGAACGATTCATTGGCTTTATGCACGCGAGAGCATAAACATGTCGCTGGCTCATTATTTATCGAATTGTTTTAACCCCTGTGCGTACGATTGCGCCTCCAGACATTTGGCGGAAGCACGTGACTTAGCCAACCGAATTATAAATTCGTTAAGGGATTTCAAAGAAAAAAACGCGTGGGGTGATGTGTATAGAGATTTGAGGAATTTACGTGCTTCACCCCATCGCGTTTCTTTAATATTTGCTACTTTAAAAAATAGACATTTTTCAATAAATACAAAATGGTTGCCTCTTCTTTAGTTCTTCATTCTCTTTCTGGTATTTTCTATTTTCGGAAATAAATGATATTTTAGATATAACTCGCAGTTTATCTTGTCAGACGTTCGTCAAAGTAAAATGTTTTAGATTGGCCGATGAGAATGTCGAGTAGAGAATTGCTGAATAATCGAAGGATACGAGTTATACCCAAGATTTATAGTGTGTAAAAATCATTTTATTGAATCGAATTGAATACCAATTGTTAGTTACTGAAGTAGTAGTTCAAGTAGCTTTATAAAAATTTTAGTAGCTTGATTGGTCGAGCGATAATGGTTGGATTATTCGAATACCTTTAGAAGATTTAGTGCAGGTCGAACGAAAATAGCTCGAGTTAAAGGGAGGAATTTTTACAAAATAGTTATGATTTCCTTTATTTTATGATTTAACCCTTATTTTTTAAAATTATATTTTACATTTGAAGAACACCCTCTTACACAGTACAACTTACAAACCCTCTCATTTACCGTAAAGAATGTATTACATTGTCAATGATTGTAAAAACATTGTAAAATATTTACAAAAGATGAAATGTGTAATATTATACCCTACAACTAAAAATTTACATAAAGTGATAAATCGTACGAACGTTTTTGTTTAGAGGTACATGAAATAATTTTCTAATTTATCATTTCCAGTAGTAGCTTATAATAAGTGTAATAGTGAGATTTTAAATATTTCGTGACCTCGATAGATAATTTTATTTTCCTCGATATCGTTGGACTGTTAAAAAAATGTAGCGCGAATTTCCGGCTAGAGAGGTCCCCCTTAACTTACGGTCTTAAGTCGTTGCTCGCTATCTGCGAACGGAAACCCTGGCCAGAAATTCCAGCCTAAGCCGATAATTTATCCCAGCCACCCACGCACTTGTCTTATACGCGTGCCACTGTACAGGGACGCGTTCGCCAACAGCCGACGGAGGTTAAAAAGAGAAACGAAAAAAAGTAGTTGTGCTATACTAGTGGAAGAAAATGACAGAAAAAAGGGAGCAGGATCGGTAGCTTTTGCCGATATCCTTTACGATCGTGTTTTCTAAGTAGAATCATTTATTTAAATAAACTGCACAGCATTTACATACTACCATTTCGATTTCAGACTTTATTCGAAAGGAATCACAGACTGCCAAAAATCGTATAATGTAATCTTGGTAATTTCAATAATTTCGTAGAATAAGAAACGAGAAAAGGAGCTATATAAGCAGACCGGAGATTTTTATTGATTATTTTTACAATTTTGCTCTTCACGTAGAATCTAGCAAAATTTGAGAATATTCATTGATATCTCAAATTAAAAATCTAAAGAAAAGCACAAAGTTTACGAATATTTCAATATAATCTTTGCCATTCAAGCAACGTCGAATCGAAGCAATTGAATCGATTGAATACAGATAGACAGCTTTTACCGATTCATTCACTTTACAATCGTTCTTTCCAAATAGAATTTGTATCTCGAGAAACTCGAAAGTATTTATGGTCATTTAATATTATATCAAAAATAATTTAATTCTCACGGTTTAAATAATTTAACATCTTAAGCAACTTTGATATATCGTTATACAAACTGCGAAAGGAATTTACAAGCACTTCAATTGCTAAAAATGTTTTCGATCATTAAAAGCACTAATAATCTCAAAGATAGGATAGTAAACATGTCGTTTGAAGACCTTTTTCTATTCCAAGGAAATATTAGAAAATATCTGTATATCTCAGGATATCTACTAGTTTCATGTACCTTTCCTCCATTTCTAGAAAATTGATGTGGTAAAGCACCCTGTAACTTAAGGGAAAAAGGTTGGTGCACGAAAGAGGGGGGATGGAAATAAAGGAGGTAAAAAGATAAGAAAAGAGAAGCGTGGTGTACGACCGATAAATCGGGGATTACCGATCGCGTTTCGAAGTCGCGTGGGCGGTGGGATAAATTCCGGCCTTAATCGGTCCGTTGCCATTGCTGGAATTAATAATTTTGTTCGGTTATCCTGTAAGATCACGGGAACGTGAATGAAACGGGGGAATCTCGTTCCTTTGGACACTGCGGACGCGTTCACAGAAACTTGGGACAAGTTACGACTGTTACGAGTTACCTGGGGCTAGCGATTCGAGAAGAGGTTGTGGAGAATCGTGATAAAATCATGACAATTTTGAGTGTTTATTTTAAAACGATCGACGCGAACAATGATTAGTCGATTGATTAAATCGAATGTTTTAAATGAACACAGCTACGTAACTTCTTTTAATAAAAGGAATTTGTATAACTTGAAAGTTATAGCGCAACTAGCGAATTAAAATAAAGTCATTGGGTTTTATAGAAAAGTTAATATAGTGGAGTCATACGTGATTAATTTTTTGAAACGACTTGCAAGATGTACGATTATTTTACATTTATCGTAACTTAACAGATTGATAAAAGGGATAGCTGACGGTTAAAGAACTCCTACGTGTTAATGAGAAGCCATTATCCTTTAGCAAATCGTCGTAACCATATTCGCAAATTAAACTCTTGTTTATCACAATATTCTTCAACAATTAACCTCACGTTCTCCCTCACCTTTCATATTTTTATCCAACGATTAATGTCACTGTTCATTCCTCATGTCCGTACACGCTTAACTACTCATTCTTCTTAAAAAGTCATAAATCATTATTCAATCAAGATTGTACTTAATTTGCATTGAACTAAATAAACTGGAATTAAGATTAGAGTGCAATTCTATGCTGTAAGTTTCATTCGTTTATAAAGTGACAAACAAATAAATGAGATGTCAACACTGTAAATATCAAGTAACGACTCATTATCTCATGAAAATACATCTTCCGCAATGTTATCGGTCTTTGACTAAGTATATTGTGTGTCGTTCTTCTATTCCATTGATCAATCAACGATCACCCGACAAATACAGCAACAAAAGATCCACAAAAGTCAAAGTTCATACCATCCCAACGTAACGAAAATGAATTCCCCATTATCACGATTATTGTGCACACTTCTTTCAGAAAGGCGTTGCAAAAAACCTTCGACGACAAGGTACAGCGTGTTCCAAAGGAAAGACAGTCTCTGATATTTTTCAACTACCGGTGTCCCGTATTCTTCGACGAAATATTCTATCGGCATCGACGAAGGTCGGCCGGTTACAAAATCGCGATTAATAATCGACTGGCCCGTGAATTCTTCGTTGTCGGCCATAAATCTCGCCGCCAATCATCCCTGCTTCTATCCTGGCTTCTTTCGAGACGTTTCTTCGTCGTCGTGGAGGTTCACGGCACGTCGACAATGAGCCTTCGTTGGCATAGCCATTCTTTCGCCGCGTTTCCGTCGTTCGGCGACGATGATCGATAAGCCCTGAAGCGGGAACGCGAACAGCCTCCCCCCGATATTAATCTCGACGAAAAACTTACGGGCCTGTTCGGTTAATCATTGGCATTGTCGATCGACGAAAGGCGAGGATCGAAGCCGATCGTCGAGTTCGATTGCCGTATTGTGAATCGTGCACTGCGTTTTGGGAAAAAAGTTTTGTCTCGCGCTAGATGTACAATGAAGATCCTTTTCGGACGATCGAAACCTGAAAATGAAAATCTGTTCGTATTGATACTTCTTGGGTGTTTTGTTTGGTTTTCGTAATCGTATAAAGGTGAAGATATATATAGGAGGTGTTGGAAATATATTCTATAGATTTTTATAGATATTTTATACATATGGAAATATAATTTTATGTTTTTTTTTCGTTATATTACTTTAGTTGGAATTTTATGCGTATAGTATATTAGAGTACGATAGTTACAGTGTTAATGCGTATAATTGTGTAATTAATGTGTGCGAGGGATTGATGAGAGAGAGTTTAGATTTTTAAAGGAAGGATTAATCTGTAATTGGTAATATGGTTGTCACTTTGTCACGTAAATGTCGCGTAGCATTCACACGACACAGAGAAATATTTAAAAAATAGATAATTAGAGAAGAGGGTAATATGGTAGATTACACTCCTAATTTATTTAAATGTTAATTAAGTTCCATACTTCAGTCATATATAGTTCTCATGTTGGTAACGCAATGTTGTACGACTCTGCTATTAATTCTTTCAGAACCGAATGTAACGCTCTACTTGCAACAAATTCCATCTAACATTTATATCGTGGAAAAAGCGCCCGACTTTCGAATTGCTGGATTATCAAGATTTTTTACACGCTATAAACTATCTGTTGCAGGAATGGCTGGTGGAATGGGACAGGCAGGAATGGGATCGTATTATGGTCCCGCGGCCGCTTATGGTTCACTCTCTGCAGCCAGCATGGCCGCAGCCGCTGCTGCAGCAGCACAGCAGTCCGCAGCGGCGATGTCTGCGGGTCTAGCAGCACCTGCTCAGGTGAGTCGATGCATCTTGTAAACAAACAATCGTTTCCTGTCTCAAAACCCGTTTATCGTGTTCCCGATGTTGTTTCCGTGTCAAGCCATTTATCTTCCTCGTTCGGAACTAATCTATGTCGTTTACGAATCGCAACGTGCTATCCTGAAACAATTTCAGCGCTATTTCCGGGTTAATTTTCAGTCTTTGATATAACGATGGTGTGTAATGCTCGGTACAAACGAGCAAATTTATCGTCGTCACACCCAGGTGCGGAACAGCGATGTGACGTCTTTGAAACTTTGTACGCATAACACTGCACGATTTGACAGATTTATGTTCCTAATGATATAAGGCACGCAAGTGTGCGACTGTATTATTAGAAATATAATACACATCGAGCTACCGAATTACGGATCAGGTCGAAACAAGATCGTAATGACGTCGCATGAATTTTCCCTTTCGTATAGGTGCGAGTGATTTAGAGCGATAAGAAACAGCGTTGTAAAAAAATTGCAACAGTATAGTTGAGTGGAATCATAATTGCTCATTGGTAGGCAGAGGAGACATTGGTCTGAGTTTTGACCGGATTCCATGCACGTTGCTCTTGCTTTCGTGAAAGGAGTTGCGCCTGGTTGTACAATCGTATGATACCGTTATATTGCGGAAAATGGAATTGCTTCGATATTTGTTGTATTTTATTCAACAATCCAAGAATCTTAAATTTCTTTTGACTTGATTTGTTGATATATAAATAATAGATTAGATCAACAAGTCTTGCTAAAACTGATGTTTTATTTATAAATTGAAAAATATTAAGTCGAATGCTGCAAGTTAGGAGGAAGGGGTTTGATTCCGCCGAGAAGGGGAGCATCGGCGATTACGATTTGTCAGGGACGAAAAATGCGTAAGACACGGTCGCAGGGACCGAGCGTTATCGAGATGCCGGCGGAAAAGAGCCACCCACGCGGTTATTTCTTGCGCGTCCCTATTCAATGGAATTTGACGTGGAGAGACTCGATCGGGGAATCTCGAGATTTATCGCTGCATTCACGCACCCCTTTCCTCGGCAAACAAGCGAAATTCTATTAATCGTTGCAAAACGTATATCTTACCTTTTGCTTCGAACAAATCCCCAAATATTCTTCGAGATTGTACCAAATAAGTAAACTTAAGATACGGACAATCTAATTTCAAATACGAGCAATTTACAAATACAACGTGGCTATTAGTCGTCATATTATACACTATACCATAACGATCAAACTGTTCCTTGGACTGCAAGTTTTGTTAACGAAAAACTTTTAACGAGAAACTGACTTACATTGATTGGTTTCTGGGTCAGCTCATACATCGATTATTAACAAAATTATTCTCAAAAGATCATTTCAACCCCCGCCCACAACAAGCTCAGCCGAGCCACTCGAGACTCGCCCAATCTCCATGAACCCTTGATCGAACCTCGACTCCCTTAACTGAAAAAGTGAAACAATCGCCGAAGAAGATCGCCGACCAGCGATCCACGCGTAACAGAAGGAAACGTCGCGGAAAGGGAGAGATAGATCGCTGATGAGAGAAGGCAGCAGGAGCAACGCGAACATCGTCGAGCGAGAGAGGCCGCAGGAAGAGAAGAAAGAAGAGGAGGTACGAGGCGGAGGACGAGCGTAGTAGGTACGTTTCATTCGTTGTCGCAACAAAGGGGCCCCCGGGTGGCTTCGCAAACAGAAACCGGAGACCGTGGTCTGTGTATGAATTTCCGCAGCTGGGTACGGGAGACAAACAGATAGCTAGTTATTTCTGCATTCAACGGCTGAATGGCCGACGCGTCTGGAACGACGCAGCGGTGCGATACAGACCGACTATTATTGGCGAACCGACGAGCACGAGCGAAGAATTCCAACGCGCGGTCGCGCCGCCGTGTGTTATCGTGCTCGCGGACGAAACGGCACCGTCATCGCCGTCACCGTGCCCGTCATTGCTGGCTTTACCATTTAGGAAGATCTTGCCAGGCCTACGATGCGTCCAATGAACATTTTTTCCAAGTCAGACTTCTTCGCCGCTGCTTCGTCAAAGAAGAAACCTTGGGTTAAGAAAAAATGAGAGGAGTCGAAAGAAGCAGGGTGACGATCATCGGAGGATAATGCGAGGGTTTCTGGTTTGTGGAGAATTAAGGGGATGGCTTAGTAAATTATGCGAGAAATTCTTAGTCAGAGATGGTTGGTGGAGTAAGATTAAGGGTTGGTAAGGAGAAGACTGTTTATGTGGTATTGTATGGTGGATGATGACTCGAGTGGAGATTTTTAAATTGAAGAGTACGCGGTGTTTTGGTTTTCTATGGATAAATGAAAATGGAAATACTGTTTCACAAGCTAGTATAGACACGAGTAAATATGTTCGTATAGAATGTTATTTTTTCAAAGTAGTAGTGTTATTATTCTTTCTTTCCAATCTATTCAAAAACGTATTACTATTACCAGTAATTAATAAAAAAAAAAACATTTTTCTAATTAAAAAAGAATTTGATCTTGAAAGGGGTAATAAAGTATTCGTTATAACATTCAGAGGGCTGATATGACAATGCTGATCAGAAATTTACTTCACAAACTTTCGAACTAGCTCTCAGCAAGATTACACCCCAAGTTTCTTCTAACTATCCTTGATAGTCTACTTCACGTAGAATGTACATAAATCTAAAGAACAGAATCGAGCTTCCGATTGAAAGTCCATTCTCGACGTTGCTCCGAGGTCTCGAATCCACGAGGGCACGATGTGGGTGAAATATCGACGAACCGGCAGCAACAATGCTTCTCGGTTGACTTTCTCGCTTTGGCCAACCTTTCTGACCCGGGAATGGAGAAGAGCCATTTGGAAAATAAAGTGCTCTGCTAGCAAAAGACATTCCACTCTCTTCCTCTGTCTTTATTCTATTCACACACCGTGTTTGCGTTTCTTTCTCTGTCACTTCTGCGCTCTTCCCTTCGTCGCTTTCCATCCTTGACGACACATGGCAGTGCGGCGAATAAGCGCCTTTGTGAATGAAAACAGAAGAATAACGGTACGACATTGTGTTATACGCTCGAACGGCGACACCATGCTGCTGCACAGTAATTAAGTCTTGTCAGAACGACAACTACTGCGACGAAGGTGGCGTCGAGCCCAAGTGGAATTTTATTTGGTCGACGCTTGAGGAGGCGTGCAGTTTTAAATTTTTCATTGTTAACGTTGAAAATTAAATACACTGTATCTCATGAGTATATAATCATCAAAAACTTTTCGATTATTACGTATACGAAGATCAAAAGAAGGAAGAAAAACACGATGTGTAAATGATATAATAATAGACGTTTATTGATTTTGATATCACGTTATGATAAAATGGGGGATTTTTTAATATGAAACAAAAACATGTTAGGCACGAAGATTTTCCTCAGATCCCTTAGTCCTTTGATCCCTTTCCACTTCCATTTCTATTAGAATAATTTAATGTTATAAAATAAATAAAAGGTATCGAACGTTGAATCTGTTAGTGTCTATCGGAATATGGTTAAATTCCGCAACATTTGCAGTCCTGTTATAACAAATACTTTACTTTCATTTCATTCTGTACATCGTTACACACTGAAACTTCCGATAAATGCATAAACAACCATAGTCTACAGGTGGGAAAAGTCATTGCGACTCATCCACGATTCTAACTCGTTATTCGTTGCGAATGGGTTAATTTCCGGAGTCCATGTGATGGAGTCGACGTCGTTTTAACCGATGGAGAACCTCAGGATTCGCAAGGACCATTCGCGAAGGATTTTGAGTCGAGCAAAGAAGAGGAACCGAGCGGTAATCAATTGGACGTAGCTGGGAGAGGAGAGACGAGCGAAGCGGCTAAGACTGGATGTAAATCATCCGGACAAAGCCGCTTAACGATCCGACAAAGGGTCCGGCGTGGTCCTCGTCCACGAATTATAGAATCGGGAATAATCGCGCGCTTCTCCTGGTTCCCTCTATTTTTTTTTCCTTTTTAAGAATCCCGTCGCAGTTTCACGCGATGGACCATCCACCGCCTCGTGCGGCCGATCTTTTAACCCTTGGAACGGTTATGAAATTTATAGCCATTGGTAGCTTTGTCCTGCGAATAGAACAAATCTCTTTCGAGTCTGTCCGACGTGTCCTCGTCGCGGATCCGGCGATTTCGCGATTTGCACTCGGACCGAGTCGAATGCTGCACCTTGAAACCGTTTCTTTCTTCGTCCCAGGTTTCGGTTAGGAGGGTGGTAGATATTCTTATGGAATGTTCATTTATTTTTTCTTTGGGAGCTTCCAATGCGATTTTGATCCTTTTGTTATGTGGATTTATTGGAATTGATAAGTTTGGGAGGAATACATAATGTCGTTGGTAGCTTTAGTTCAGGTTAAGTTTGGAATTCAAGGTGCGGAGATACGATGATCATTTTGATTTTTAATTATTTTATGATGTACATACTTGTGTAATTTGAAGTAATATAAATCAATTATCTTTTTACTTCATTTCTGAAGTCTAGTAAAACTATAAACTTCATACTGCAAACTATACAATTCAAATCATAGAACCTCGTTTCCTCAAAGATGTATCATAGTTTTATGACATTTGTTCTTTCCCCTCGTTCATAAATCTTCCTCTCGATAACCACCAATCTTCTTGGCAAAATCAATTCCTTGAATATAATCCATTTAAGAAACCATAATCTCAGCAATACCCGATTAACTTCAAATTTGCCAATTTGTCCATTCAACCCAGACCAGAAGTTACCACTAACTAACCAATAGTAATAGTAATTATAGCAATTAGTAATAACTAACCAATGTCCAATCTTCTCTTCTGTGTTCCAGGTGGTGAGCTCAATGGACGCCATGAAGTACTCGATGGAGGCCGATAAGTACCGAGCTGCATACATGCCGCCGAGCACTCTGGCGATGAGCATGTACTCCGACCCCAAGTACCTGGACTCGAGTCCAAAATCGTACCTAGATCGGAGCTATTTAGACTCCGCGAAGGCGTATTTCGAACAATCGAAGCTCTACATGGATCAGAAGCCTGCGATCACCGACTACAATCGGCCCAGTTACGAGCACAACAAGCTTTACGAAGAGTCCAGCCCTGGTAGTATCGTCGGTGGTGGTCCAACAAGGTCACCAGCCGCAGAGTCTCCGGACATGAGCAAACAGCACGAGAGGACCGAGCAAGGTTCGTCTAGCGCGAGTTCTACGTCTACCTCGTCGGCTGCGAGTCCTGGTGCCAGTCTGCCAGCCTATTATCCAGGCTCGGTGCAAACCAGCGGTCTATTAGGACCCCAGATGAGCCAATACAGCGGCTATCAAACAGCTCCAGCGCCTGGAAACGAATCGTTCAGACGACCCCTCACTGTCATCTTCTGACCCGATAGAACGTAGCTCTGATCCATCTTCGAGGAGCAGTTGCCCTGACTTCGGTCCACCGTTTCCAGAGGTTTATGCATGTGACGTAGGTAATGGATAGACTGTGGGTGTTTGTGTATATGGTATACAAATTATAGGAAATATGCAGAGTAAAATTTGCAAAATGTCCAAGTTAAAGTTAATATTTGTTATAGTGCTTGGTAGATGATACAAGTCTCTATTTAGGTTCGTTTCCTTTGATTTTAGTTATCGAAGTACGTCCGAATTTTCATAAACATCCGCAGTCTAGTAATGGATATTGATCTGGCTTCAGAGTGATTTCTTGCTTTTGGAAGCTGGTTCTTCAAGTTTTTAAAAAAGGAGGAATTATAAAATCACGGAGTTATGTCTTGATGACTGGCATTGTTCCTGTTTTTAATGAGAAAGAGCAAAGTAGTGGTTTAACTTATTGCGCTACTAGGTATCTTTGGCATCTTAATACATTTTTCTTTTGTCTTTGAAATGGTTAACACAAGAGTTTTATTGAAATTGTTATATGTATTTAATTAAATGAATGAGCCAGTAATGGTCTGAAGCAAATAACGATATTTTATTTGAGAATTGAATTTAATTTTTTTTGTAACATATGACATATGTCGTTATCTTTATTCTGTTTTAATTTACATATCCGTTATTCTATTGTTATACTTTGTTAATATGCCATTCTACTTATCTCTCTATAAGAACTTCGGAGGAAGAACAGATACTTTCTATAAAATTATTTTTCTCAGCTATCATTTTTAAATGCGAGAGTTAAAATGAAAATTTATAGAATTCCTGTTTATCGCCTATAATTATATTCAATTTTCCGAAATTTGTTAGAAGATAGCTAGTTTTAGGAACATTGATTATTGGTTCATCCTCGTAATTGTTATTTTTGGTATACACAATATAAGTTGATACACTGAATTCAGAATAATCGAAATGCAAAACATCTACAACATCTATATCTGGTATAAAGAACAATGATTAAATAATGCAAGTAACATATAGAGAATCGTCTTTTGACACAAAAATTCAGAGACCTGTGCAGTAATTTCAATCATCAAAGCAATTGTTGAATCTCAAGATAAAATATCAAATGAACCTCCTAGAGTCATCTTAATTCTCAAGAATGATCTCTGAAGCTGTAACAAGAGAAAACTCGTCCAAAGGAATATCTAACGTCTTGGACCAACGAATATATTCACGAAGAATATCATAGTGAAATCAGGGCTATCAACGATGCAGATCGTTGAAAGCAACAACGAAGTCGATACTCTCCGTGTTCTAGCCATCCCCAAGCGTCAGGTTCGACGCGTGACGATTATTTATCGCAAAAATAGGGTTTCCATCCTCGAAATGGAATTATAAAGAGATTGTACATAGTTCCCGTGTAAATAGTGTAGCGAGGATTATTATCGCGCACGACGCTCGAAAACGGTTTTCCTTCACCCTCTGTTCCCAGTGTTTTCTTTTTAATCGACAGAAGCACCTGCATTTTCGTTCAGGTTATTTCGAAAGTTTCGCAGTATAAACCTATTTATTAATATTCTTTCGAGTCTGTTACTTTGTCCTTTTTAATCAAGTTATTTGATTTAAAATAGTTTGAAACATTTTATTAATACGAGCCTGTTATATTATTAGACTCGAGATATACTTTTAAGTTCTAAACGTATCAACCTTCCAATCGTTCTTTGATTTTCTTTAATATCACTTTCTGATTCTTTCCAGTTGTTTTTTCATTGTTTTCATATTATTTCCCGTAGAATATCTACTTGAACTGAAACGATTTGTATCCAAATACATAAACTGGACTAATCTGAACGAAGTTTATTTAGCACACATATAAGTATACATGTACGCAGAATCCCAAGGATCTTTCCTTTTCCTTTACATCCTGCTTTGACTATCGAACATCGAACTCCAAAACGGAATCGACATATCCCTTCTAATTACCAGTAGCATTAGGTAATTACCAATTCCACGGTATTTCGTTTCGAACGAACTTACATAGAAACAGAGAGCAGGTTGAGCAGAAGGTTTCGTGCAACGGAACCGTTAAAAGGAGAACGTGATTTTCGTGCGGTCGTTTGATTCGTAATCGCTGTACATAGACCCCTTCGATTTGTTAGAAAAAAATGCGTCGTCACTTCCTCTTCCCTTATTTTCTTGCTTTTTCCCCATTTTTCAATCGAGAAAAGGCCAAGAAAATTTCCTTCGCCTTTCGTTCGTCGTTTAGTATTAAAAAGATTTACAGATGACGACGTGATAAAAATTTGTTATTCGTTTCCGAATGAGAACTGATATAACTATCCTTTCGTTCCAATTTTTAGCTATTTATTAATCATCAGAATTCTATTATAATAATAATTATTTTTTTACTTAATATGTTGACCATTGAATGAATATAAATCAACTTGTACGTCCAGCGTGCATAATGTTCGATAACCGGTGAAGCAGATGATTGAAAATCGCCAGAGAATCTGTTAAATATTATCGCTTCTTTCTTGGTTGTTCTCTTTTCTTTTAGTTTTGTGTTTGTTTAATTCTCCAACGAAAATACCTATCTAGTACTTTCTTCAGCTCATTTTTTCCTTCTTTTCTTTCAAACATCCCAGTTGTTTTTAATGTAACCGTTCGGTTGAACGATTTCACGAGAGAAAGAGTGAGAGTGAAAAAGGGAGAGAGAAAGAGAGAGAGAAAGAGAGAGAGAGAAAGAGAGAGAAAGAGCTTTTATAGACGTTTCGCGAGCGGAAGAGAATAGAAATGTTAGAGATGATGAAGAAGAAGAATGATAGAATGAGATACGCTTTCGTGAAACGTCCATGATCCGCTGTAATCTTTGTACTTGTATCGTTACGATAAACCTCTTAAACTATACCGATTATTCGAGTATTACGACTTTAAAGCGGCAGAATTAATCTATAAATATTGTATTGTAAGTGAGAAAAACAGAAATAAACGTTAAGTATTATCCTTCGAATACGGTCTCGGACTACGTCTTACAATCGTTTGTCCCATCATCTCGTTTTCGGCCTAATCCGTCCAATAGAATCCATTTTCTCTCCGACTTATTCCGTTCTTATTTTGTTCCCTGGCTTACACCATTTTTTTGGACTTCCTCCCTTTTCTTTGTCGTTTTTAATATGTATCACTCTCTATTTAATATTTTTTATTCGCTTGCTACCTTTATTCACAATAGACAGTTCATTCCTTATGTATTCTCTGAATGGTTACTTTACTTTTAAAGACTTAATATCTTCAAGGACAAGAAAAAGGTATTTCGTAAAGGGAACTCATAATTGGAAATTGAAATTCCATACGCTCGAAACCTAAAAAAACAAGAAGCTGTTCTATAAAACGAGTTCATAAAAAATAGTATGAAAGATTGAAAAATTAATAGTCCAAGACAAAACTCGGGGAAACAAGAAGCTAAGCTTCTTTCTATAAGCAAGAGCGTCAAATTAATTCTAAAAATCTCATTATCTCGCAACAAAGTTTCTGATGGTATCTTCATCAACAAGACGTGGAAATTTTCGCGTAGCAGAATGGGAATCGATTGAATGGATTCAAGAGACCCGGAAGGCTCGTCTGGTGTCCGATTCTCCGGGGCCCGAACAATGGCATTCGGTCGCGAAATCCAAGGACCGTATGTCTGAAAAGAGTCCGGGTCTCGAAAATCCCCGAAAACAAAGAACACGTTTCACCGTTCGACCAAGTAGCTGTGCCATCTATCGAAATCCGACACGCTGCTGCTCGAGGTGCGATGGAAAACGCTGGAAGAAGCTTTCGAGCGGTGGTTTATTGTCGAAGTTCGACAGCTGCGATCGCCATTCGAAGATCCGTACCATTCTTTCGGTTCGCACCTATGCGTCACCCCTGAAATCGTGAAAACACTTCGCTCAACTGTGAACGAGCCAACCTTGCGAGTGTGATTTTATGGCCGATAAAAGGAACTTCCAGTTCCTGAGAAAGTTTTCCATGAAAAATCGCCTGCACTGGCTGAAACACCGGTCAAGTGAGTTACATGGAATATGGAACAAAAATGAGAAATTTGATGGTAACACTGTCGTTTTAAATGCTGGTTGAAGTTTGATGATGTTTTAACACTCGGAATTTTCGAATAGTTCGTTGCAGCTTGATATGGAATAAGGGATACATTAGATAATTCGACCTTTTTGGATGTATGACGCAGAATGTATTTATTATAAGTTTCAAAGGAACAATGATATTGGTAGATCAATGAAGATAAGATACTGTAATTTAAAATTTTTGATTTGTTTAAAAAGATTGGAGTTGTACGAAGGAGTGTCTCTGTACTAGTAACGTATACTTCTTAGTATAATAAACGATTCTTCAGAACAGTTATAAGATAAGAAATATATCAAGTTTAAGATACAACGGTTGAATCTCATTATTGGTCTTCGTCAGCTTCAAACTTCGTCAAACACCAAAAAAAGCAATATATTCTTTCAATGATCTTCCGAAACATTTCCTCATATACAAAAAGCGAAGTAAAAATAACAGCAAATTAACCTAAAGATATACCTGTCGAACCTCATCATTATTCTCCATCCGTCTCAAACTCCATCGAACTCCAAAAGAAACAAGATCTCTTAAACAACCCACCAATTGCTCAAGAAAACGTTCTCCCAGCAATCAAGTAATCACGGTCACCCATCATTATAACACCTCATTCTTCTCTCATCACACAGGCAGGTGTCGAAACTGCAGCTCCCGGTGTTTCAAAGGTGCCATGATTAAAACAAACTCCGAATATAAAACCAGATAACGAACACTGAAAAGACGGGCTGACCGTATATTTACACGGCGAGTGCATCACGACGAAAAAGTATCGTGACCAGTAGCTCTTTCTCGTCCAAGCAAGACGATAGCTCAACTAGTCGTGAGAACGGTGATTACCAACTTGCGTATATCTTTTTGCCATGACAAACTGACAATTTTCACCGTCATTATCCTCTCGAATGACCACCACCATTGTTTCTGTCTCTCAGGGAGCTATCGCGCGCTCGCGCGCGTAAAGGACACGCGGAGGAGGAACGACAGTTCAGCAAGAGGTGGCTACCTCCTCATTAAATCCATTATAGCGAGTGAACAGCGACGAACTCGAGGCGGGCTGACGGGCCTCTCCTCGGTTAGACAGATCGTTTAGGTGGAATCTAAATCATCCGCAGGGGCCCTGGCTCTTCCAGCGGACGTTCAACCGTTTGGACGCGCACGCTGCACCGTTCCTGGCAACCTCTCACGACTTCATTAGTACCTGCTGACTTTGGAATGCTTAGAGGACCCGTTTTGGTCTTACAAGCGGCCTGATCAAGCGTTGCCCGGTTACGCTCGGTTTCACGCGATGTTTTTTGTGGCTTTCCTGATTCCTCATCTTGGGATCGGTGGCGGAGGATCACCGAGCACCTGATAGGGATTTCATCGAACCCGTTCCGCCGTCTTTTGTTCGCCATGCCTTTTTAAACGGACCGTGTAAGGTGTAGTTAAGAGGGAAGAGAATGCACGAGGTTTTATTTTCATATTTGGTTGTGATAGGTGGCTAGCGTTGGGTTCGAGGTGCGAGATGGTTTTAAGGTTTGACCAGAGTGTGGATCGTTAATAGAGGTCTTCATTTAGTGTACGACGTCGTGTGGTTTAGTTTGAGCAGAATGTTAGATGATTCTTATGAAGAGAGGATATACGGAACTTGGATTTGAGAATTTGGTGAACGTATAACTCGTTATCTAAGGAGCCTTTAGATGTTATTTTGTTCACATTAGAAATAAATGATAATTGTGTATTTATATTTGTTAGGGCTCAAAATAATGTAAATGAAATTCATTTGTCCTTACAAGGCTTTAACTCCGCGATTACGCAAGCTTCTTTACGTTCTGTTTGTTATATTTAAAAGACAAGTTTCATTATATGTTAAATAAATAATCTGTTCCTTAAACGATGTTTCACGTTAACGTGTAATTTATTCTCAAACCTGACCTTTAATACTTTGAAATATAATCCATTCTCTCTTGGAGTTAGGAACCATAAAACACGACATACAATAAAGTACCCGTGTCAAGATTTTTCTAAAAGTCATCAATGATAAAATAAGTCGTTTGATGTCCGATCAACGCCCGCTTGATTATCTAAAATTCGACTACCAGATTCGTGGTCCGACAGATAGATAATTTAATTATTAATTATACGTCCTGTCAGTCGTTGGATCGAAACGAAGCGATAGGAGGTCGCGTTTCCTGCGCCGTTTCAAAAGACGACTACAGACGTTTTCTCATTAAATTTATTATAGAGCGACGAGCAATCTACAGGCTGAACGAGTGGCTTTCGTTGCCTTAAATCACTTAACCGGAATGTAAATCGTTCGCTGGAGCTGCTCGTCCACCACCTCGCGGCTTCATTAGCGTGGCTTCGACGTTGGAATTTCGAGCCTTGATGCCGGAGCTCTCTTCGTGTTCCCTTCAACGTAGCCAAGTCGACGCACGATCTACTTCCGGTCGACGATTTTCCTTGACGCTCGATGTGTCTCAAAAAAAAAACCAACATGTCCGTCGAACGTATTACTTTTCTAAAGGATTAATTACTTTCGAGATCGCGTTCCACTTAAGGGAGAGACGTTTCGTTGGTTACCAAGGTTCGAGTAGTATCAAGGTTCACGGAAATCCGTAATCGCAATCGCGTCGAATTGAATTACCTTACCTTCCTATTCTTCCATGTGGAAAATGTAAGAAATATACGAGCAAAGGTAATTAAAGAAATATTTAAATGTATTAAATATTTAATGATATTTTATCTTTTTTTTATTATTATGTACTATTTTCAGTAAGATGTTTGATAACGATTTAAATTGTACAATCGCTTTACCCACTACCACAAATCTCAATTATAATATTATGACGAAATTGAATATTTACACTTGATAATATAATGGATAATTTATTGTTTAAATCTCTAAAATCCTATATACTTTCACTAAATGTCATATAGCTTCTGCAAACATTTCCACATCCATTCTAAACTTCACCGATACAATGACGATAGTATGACGTACATAACATATCCAAGTGTTGGAATACCTTCATAAGTAACATGTACATACATAAACCCATACAAACGGATCTTTTAACCACCCCCTTTTCATCACGCCATCAGACCAAATCAATCTCCTTGGTAGGAGATCCGAAGGAACCTGACCTACGTCGACGCAGCGTTTCTCGTTGGAGAACAGAGGCTGGCAGCCCATTGGCAAAGTATTTTCAATCACGCTTCAGGAGCAAGGCAGCCCGCGATTAACAAAGCGGCGGGCAAACCGGGCGTCCCCTTTTGCTCGCGTAATTCCTTGATTGGCGCTTCGCGGTGGCTCGAGTGCGCGCGTTTTACACGACCGATCACGATCCCGTGCCGCTATAATTAATCGTTGATCATTGTTCGCGGAAAGACCTGGCGGCAGGCTCGTCGCTCGATTCCGAACCCGACACTCGAGGATCGGCTCGATACCTCGTCTTCCTTCTCCCTCCCCTTTTACCCCTTTCTTTTTCCTCTTTTTCTCCTCGTCGTCTGTTGTGCGCTTGCTCGACTTCTTTCATCGTTCAGCGCGACACGCACCGACAGAAATTACATCGACGATATTACAGGTTGAGGAGGCGACGTAAATAAGGTGGAGTAGGTCGGGTTTTTGCATACGATTTCCCCTTTACCTCTTTCTCTCTCTCTCTCTCTCTTTCTTCTTTTCTCTGGTTTTTTGATCGATCGATGTGGTAGGGGAGAGTGTAAGTAGGTAAAGTCCTTAATTGGGTGGAGGATTTCTTGTAAGAGAAGTCTTGAAAGATTTGCTGGTAATTAAGCGATGTTTCTTAGTATCTGTTAAGAGTTGGAAACGGTGTACCAGTGTATGAGAAAGTTTGGACGGTTCGAGGATAGAAGCTGATCTTGGAAAATGCAGGTTGGGACTTTCTATAGGTGCTTAGCGTTTGGGGATACGTAGAAAGGATGGAAGAGTTAAAAATATTTATCTTAGAAGAGCTCGTTTTTTATATCATAGGCTGAAGCTTCTTCTTCGCTGTTGGAAGATATCCATCTTTCATGTATTTGAATTTACGCTCGGGGGAAACTTGCTCGTGTTGCCCATTCAGTCTAGTCAAATATCTCTGCCCTTTTACAAACTATATCCCGCGAAATGATATAGCAAACTCTGTATATATATCGAAACATTGAAATTTGTACGTCTTTCACACGGGAGAGAATTTTTGTTAGAAGAATAGCATTTATCCTGAACCATTCTATAGCTATTACTATTAGACAGAAACAAAACTTTTGAATTAAAATATAACAATTTGTCTGTGTAGGAACCTACGTTCTTGCTTCTTGCAGATTTACTAATTCACGATTCTTTTCACTGATCACTGATTCAAAAAGTCATTTCCTTGAAATATTGAACACGCATGTTCTACCTATGTTATTCATTTTCTTCGATTCTACACATGTTGCCAGCCTTCTTTACTTTTACTTACTCGTATATTTCTTAGTCCGATACATTCATAATTAACTCCTCCTTGAACATCCATAATATTACACCGTGTTTTGTACGAACGAATAAATCTACATAATGCACAGGAACACAATTAACCTACTTCAAACTAGTACTGTTCGTTTCATTTGCTTGTCGGTGCATCTAACCAGTACACCGCTCGTCACCACTTAATTCTCCCAAACAAGCAGACGGCAAACAGCGTCATACGGTGTCGCAATAATTCCCTAGGCATACTCAACGAATTATCGCCTAATCTCGGCCAAAGCAAGCCGGCCGGCCGGTTGTTTGCGGTGCAATTATTTCGAGCAGCCAGCACACGATGCTAGCAATCCTTCTCTCCAGTTGTTTATGCGAGTCAATCGTTGCTGTTGCCAGCAACGCCAGTGCTACTCGTCGCTGCGCAAACATTTGCCATAAGCGCGGTTCGCTGTCCATATCTGAGGCTAATGCAAAGTATGGAATTCGTAGTTAAAGGAGTTTGTTGGTCTATAGCAGATATTTGTAGGGAAAATTGTTTCTTTAAACGGAATGAGAAAGATCTGCGAGAAATCTTAAATAGTTAAGTCAAATACTTGAGTATTGGTATACAGAATTTCTCAAGTCTTCTCAAATATAACAATTTTTAGGTGTCCGAGTTTTTGAGTCTTTGAATTTTCTAATATTTAAAGTTTCAAATCTCTGAATTGTTTCACTTCCGAACATTTCACACTTGCAATTTTTCAATCGCCCAATTTTTTAACTTCTCAATTGTTACATTCTCCGTGCTCTTATCGAAGATAAATAAAGGATTTTTAGACCCGTGCGTGACGGTTGAAATTCAGCAAGAGGCGTGAATAATCCACGTAAAAGAAAATGCCAATGGCCGCGAGTTTTAACGTTCACCTGATCTAGAAAAAAAAAACTAGCATTCATCGCTTCAAGGGAATTCTATCCAGTCGAAACTCGTTGTCTCATTTACCATACAATACTTGCTTTTAACAAGGCGCACGTTCTACCTTTTCACAGCTGCGCAAAATCCTCACTTTTATCTCAGTATAAAAAACTATGTCTTCTTCCTTGAATATAACATAAACGACACTCCATTAAAATCCTTTCATTAATTCAACCTAACAATAGAATCAAAAAATCTAAATTAACGAATACCTTAATTTCACGGAAGATTTCATTGATAAGATTAATTTTCACGCACGTATCAGCACATTCATACGTTTCTTAAGTATAATTTGCTGAAAATAAGAACTTGATACAAGGAGAAGATGTTTTCCGCGGTGCATTCTCATCGAAGCTAACAGGTAGTGAATTTCTTCTTTTCGAAGCGGTGAAGATACACCCGCCGGATAAAACGGAGGACCTTTGTTGCCGGGAATTCCAGGTCATCGAGAAGGCTGCACGTCGGTTTAGGTGTATGTAAATTAGCCGGTGGTCTATTCACACCCGTACACCTGGTCGCGGCCTCTTGCCGTACGAATGTTCATACGTGAACGCCTTCCACATCGAGGCCGAGCCTTCCTTCGTTCTCTCGCTTTTCTTTATTGCGCGCTACGATTTTCCAACTCGCGAATATGTCTTGCCTTTCTCTTGAAGAATTTCAGAAGACTTTCGACATTTTGTAAATACATAAGACTTTTAGTACAAGACTCAGTTACATATAACTTGGAAAGGATCCTTCAAGCGATGATTTTATATATTAACATTCGTTTGAACGTCTAAAATCGATACTTCAAAAATACAAAACATGTCCCGCATGTTCCTTAATGTCCTAAACGTAATTCCAGAATCTCAGCAAGTATATTGAAAAATATTCAATTCTAATTATTAACTAGAAATTATTAAGTGGAATTTATGGTAGATTTACCACGCGGTTTGAAGATTGTATCTGAAATAACTGTAGATGTTAACCGTAGATGATAACTGTACCTGGTTTTGAGGTAGCTGTGTCACAAAACATCCAATTAGAGTGAAATTCGATAATAGACCTTAGAAAGCGGTAGACTGACAATAAAATACTATTGAAGATTCAATAAATTATTGTCAAGAGATTTCGAAGGAATCGTGAATTTTTAATAACTGAAAAGATTGCATGGAAATCAAATGACAGTTAACAATTGATATTATGGAGAACAAAAATTTAATGAAATGAAATTATACAAGAAATTCTGATCATAGAGAATCGACGAGCATCGTTCTCGAGCAACGAGAATTAATTCTATCGATGGTATCATACGAAATCTATCGCCGACTAGGTAGGTCCCACACATGGATCACATTGATACAAATCCAAGATTGTATGCACGCGTCGGTGTAAGAGCTGTTGCATTGTGGCAGCTGCATTCCATACGAGCGAAGGTCTCTTCGCGTTAGTCTCTATTCTCCTGTTTCCTTTGGTACTTTCGGCCCCCGTGCCACCTCCGTATCTTAATTCGGTGTCCATTTAGATGGAAATTAATGCTTGGAAAAAAAATTCGGTCGCTGGATTTACGAGCCGATTAGATCCCTTTTCATCGTTGTAGAAGCTGAATCTTGTGTTATTTTAACGGGCGGGTTAACACGTGGAAAATAGGATTAATAAAATAACCAGCAGTGGATCTTCCCCTAATAATTTAACGAGGAAACTTCGAATAGTCGAAACGTCATTCCGTGATCAAAATTTTCTTCTTATTCTTCATATATTTGGATTAAGTTAGAAATTAATTAATCTTAAATATACGGATTGGAAAATCTTTAAAATTTCGTTTCAAATTTATTAGCACGAAATAGCGTCTTTTACCTTGTCCTCTGATTGTCTATTATTTTATAGATAATATGTTAGTGGAACAAATTTTATTTCATTTTTATTCAAACCGTGTATGCCAATATCAATTTCCCACACTTGATTGCGATAACTGTAAAGTTCGCCCTTTTGTATTTTCTCGTGGAACTTTTTAAAATGTCAAGTCGATTATTGATCGTCGTTCGGTTGTATAAACGATCGATTGTCGAGTCGATTACCGGCGGCAACGGTGAATCGACATCGCGACGCAGTGACTCATCTCCGAAGGATCGGTCACCGGGGGATGAAGGATTGGAAAGAGGGATCGAGATGGCTTGCACGTTGCACCGACCAATGAACTGACTCGATTAATTCAGAGTAATTCGTGACACTGAGATTCCTTCGTAAATTATTTTTCTAAATAAATCTAATGTACAAATTAGTAAACCAGTAATTGGAAAGTTTCACAAAAATAATGAAAAATACATAATCCATTGCGAGGATATTTTTCAAGAATATTTTACAAGCTTCTTTTCTTTCGATTAAGCAGTTCCTCTTACGTAAAGAACATCATATATATTCTCGTTTTGTTCCGTTATATCCGACCACACGTATCGAGCATATCAACAGACTGAGTGCGCAATCTGCGGGATCCAGATAACAGTTATGAATCGCCATTCATTGAATTGCGAGCAAACCTTTTCCTTTATACTTTCAATCTTATCATCCCTTAACACACGAAAGCTACTATTTTACCGATACAATACCTGATGATCAGTATTTTCCAACGTATCGCAAAAATAAAAAATATATATGAAATCTGATAAGTTACACCATACCAGTTACGAGTGTAATTAAAATAAGACAAATTAACCGTTCTTGATTATTTTACCAAATGTTAATTTCTTGCGGTGATACGTCGTTACTACACGCGTGATACGCTATTGGCCGTACAGGTGGTCCAGCAGGCCAATTTCGAGACCGGAATCCTCGACAATCGAGTATCGTTAAACGCTGTATTCGATCGTCATCCTACGAGTTTCGTTTCTTTAGCGCGGCCTCGTTTTGTGCTCTCCCTTCGCCTATAATGACAGCCACCCCCAGTCTTTCTCCGTCCATCTTACTCTTTCTCTCTCCTTCTTTTCTCTACTTCCATCAAGCGTTCCTTTTCTACGTCCGTTCATTTTCTCCGCGCCTTTCCACCAGCCACTTCGAGGCGATCGTGACTCTGCGCTACGATTGTTCGATGTTCGATCGCTCCCAGGTGGCCGACGACTACAAAACGATACGCGTTTACGCGATTACATCGCCCGAAAGAAAGAGACACCGAAACGGAGAAAGTTTCCATTCGTGTTCATTCTGTGCTCCTTCTGTTCTTCACGAGAACCTTTTCCCAGCCGCTAATGGAACGAGGCTACCGAGAAAATGGTGGATGGTGGAACACCTCAAAGTGAGAAACATTTTCTTCGAAGAAACTAATTTGCTGAGTCCTTGGATTTCTTGGATTCATGCTTTTTTTTTTGTTTCTTGCTGTTTGATTTCATGGCCTTTCGATTACTTGATTACTTGGTTTTTTTTAAATTCCTTGGTACCTTGGTATCTTGATTCCTCGGTTTCTTGGTTACTTAGTTTCTTAGTCCTACGATTTCATGGTTCCTCGGTTTTTGGCATAGCTATACATTGATTTTTGATCACTGGTTCTGGCAAATAAAAATCGATAACAAAGCTACCTGCAGAAGCATTTCCAATAAAAAGAATTGACAGTTTCTGAAGATAGAAAATGAAATTTTACTCGCAACAAAAGTGGAAGTTAAAGGAGATTCGACAAAAGCTAACGTATCCACTTCCTCGATAAACATTTTCACCAATAAACAAATATGTAGATACTATAAATGCACAAGAACGTGTTATCGCTTTAATCTTTCGATTTGAACATGTCGATCATCTCTTTTTAAAACGATCACGGGTTAAACAATCGTGGATCGTGCTTCCAGCGGCGATCGCTCGTCCGTTCATTTAGCAAATGTTATTCCACAGTTGATCGGCTATCGACGGCAGCGAGCCGATTACGTTTGCCCGTGGACCAGAAACAGAAGCTCATTTTCGCGGGCCGACAAAAGGCCACAGGCAACGTGACCAGCGAGACTTGGTAGAACGATTCGTCTGTGTTTCATCGATCGCCGCCGTCGAATTATCAGGCCCGACGAATTTGATTACGGCTTCTGAAGGTGCCGTGGAGATGGGTGACGCGGCAACAAGCATTGTAGATCGTTTAATAACTCCCAGTGGGTGTCTAGCGAAGGCCACCGGTGTTATTCGGCCAGCCAGGGCTTTCATTTCGCCCGTGGAATCCGAAAATCGACGGCACCGCATCAAAGGATCGACTTTACCGATCGGTCAATCGATCGGTCGTTGATTCTATGCTGGTTCGATTTGAGTGGAATTGATGTGCTTGCTTGACGCGAGGAAGTGTAGCACCCCTTTCAATCGTAATTAATATTCGTTCTCTTTTTGGTGACTGTTTCGTGAAGTTAAGAACGAGGTTTGAGCAATGAAAGAGTCCGAAGGATTACGAGCGAAGCGCGTTGAACGATTCGATGATTAGAGAAAAATTCGCTGACAGATACTTTAAATTTGTTGATATATCTTTGTAATAGGAACAAATATCTTAACATTTTTGGAGTATTTGAAGTGGCATATTTAATGGTTTGTTCAGAGGCAAACGTTATTCCAGTATATCATTTGCAGTTCTATAATCAATTTTCATTATTATATTTTGATTCTTTAACATGCAGTTGCGTAAGGGAATTTCAAAGATTCGTTTAAAATCATCGATATTTCTCACTATTTCCCACTTACATTCCACAGTTTTGTGAAGTTTGGACAAATCGAAATACTTTATTATATGACATAGTAAGAGACTGATTTCACTACTTGGTTTCTTCAATAAGTTAAATCGTCGAGCATTTCGTGATAATGAAGATTTTAAGACAGTTTCGAAACATCGAAATTTCTAAACGCCTTAATTAAATCCATTGACCGCTACATAATCAAAAACTACAATCATCTATTCGAAAACCGTAATTCGAACAACCATAAGCGTCGCTTAACCATTTGAACTCGAAGAACCACGTCGTCGGACGTCGGACACAAACGGCGCTAATTACAATTAATTCGAGGCCGAGACACACGAGAAAAAAGAGCAAAACGTGTAAAAAAGAAAAGGAAAAAGATAGGAGAGTGGCCGGGCCTGGGCGAAGGACGAAGGATCCAGGACGAAGTCGCATATTATATCAGGTCGATGGGGTACGGCGTGGCGTCGTTTGTCATCCGGCTCGGTGTTGCGGGCCATTCGTGTTTTCTAAGCGCGAGAAAAAGAGAGGAAAAGGAGAGAGCCCCGTCCCGCATTGTCGTGGCTCACAAAGCCCACAAAGGAGGACGTGTGAATCAGCAGTAATGGGGATAATGCAAAACTACGGACACGGAGGCAAGGAGAGGGGACATCCAGCCGATTCGCGGAGAACCGTCCAGAGAAGATTGTCCTGCCACTTCTGCGATCGATGAGCGCCCGTCTTCGATCGAGCACACTGTCAGGCCTTGTAACCCTTTTCACCAAGAATAGCATTTTTCTGAAGGATTTTCATCGCGTTCCTGTCTCTTGTTCCAGGCTTTCGTTGGAAAAGCTCGAGCCGAGTTGTTTAATTCTTGTTAGAACTGAAAAATAGAAGCAGATTTCAGATGAAAGTGAGGAGGGTACAGGATAAAAATTAAGGAATATAGAAGAAGAACGAGTAAGAAGAAACGCAAGAAAATAGCATTTCACATTCAATTCTATTAGTTGTCCAAAGTTTTTCATACAGAAAAATACGATAAAATCAGTGGATCTTGGAGTATTTATTTCTCTTACTTCGAATGGTCTTTGTCATTTATACACACGGTGTTGTAACACCTGAGTATTACACCTAAGTAGACCAGCGGTACGTTAATTTTCATCGTTGATTCTACCTGTCAAAAAATTGTCAAGTCTACAAAAGTCTATAAAAGTCTTCTAAAAAACATAAACGTTAATTTCTGCCTTGAAAATGACAGAGAGATCCAGGAAAAACTATAATAAAAAAAGCCTGTAACTTGAAAAATTCGATGTCTCTGTATTCACCGACGGTACGCAGTTAATTTTCATCGTCGATCCCTTCGGCCAGTGTAATCGGCGAGTTTTACGCGTCGACGTGGCGCACGGATTCCTGCACGGCCTGACGAGTGTTAATGACGTTTATTGGAAATCCGGCGCACAGTCGACGAACTCGAGGTGCTTCTAGGCGGACTAAGTAGCTGTATAGAGCCCGTTGAACCGAGGCAATCGATATCTCTATGGCACTGGCGGATGCAAAAGGGGCTTTCCTGATTAATGAACGCAGCCAGCAAACCTATTCGCACGCGCTACATCCATCTTCGATTCGTTCGTTCTTCGCGTTCCGCTAAACAATCTTTCGATCGGTTCACCCTGTCCTGCTCCGATCTGAGATCCTCCTCCTCCCTCCTCTACCTCCAACATTCCATTTTTTTTTCTATTTGTTCCTTCCTAATTGTTCCGTGTAACAATGCTAATACCTCGTTCAAACGCTTACGACATTTCTGAATGAGTTTTGAAAATGTTTATTCCGAAACTTAATTCTTAAGAACTTCGAATCGATGACATTTTTAAAGTATTTTGAAGTTTGGTGGTCGTTCACTCGAAGGAAGACATTATTTAAGGGAACATTTTTCAAAGAACGATGGTTTAGAATTTCATCGTGCAAGATTCTGATAGAAAGTTAATCAGGAAAGATCATAGAGATCGAAGTTTATTAGTAAAATATTAGTAAAAGAATTTTATTGTTCGCGCTTTTATTTATAGAGATTGATAACGTTAACAGTTATACAGCCGTTTAACGTTTCAAACGCCTGTTGAACGATCCAGTAGAATTGGACGTTCCTGGTCAGCCTTCTGAGAAGAATATTTTCCACCGTTTATTCCTAGCTTAGACGGATTAAATTCTTCATTTCCTTGGAAAATATTCATTTTTATATGACGATGTTCGTATCGTCCCCTTTCATCGTGAAATAATTATCTGTATAATGTGTTTTCTTGATTGTAGCGGACGATTGATTGTCGCCGATCCGATGCTGTGCTGTTAATTGAACGACGTTATTTATCGTTTCCATTGGATTCCAATCAAACGAATTTCTACAGCATAGTAATAATGAAGTATCTTACATTTTACCAGTCCACGTTAAGTAAACAACAACATTTATCTTATATCATCCGAATGATTTCTCCGAATTGAATCAATCATGCTATCGTTACTGGAGTAAAATTCATCGACAGAATTCGATCACGTATGTCGAGCATGCTGTAAGCCAAGTTGCTATAGCTGCTTTTCGCACAAAAGGGAAATAAGTCCCGAAGTGAGCGGAGAGCAGATTGTTTATCTCGAGAATCGGGTTCCCTCGCGCCCCGGAAAGGGTTCTCCGGTGGAAAAGGTGAAAAAAAGAAGGAGAAGGAAATCACATTTCGTCCCCTCTGAGCCCCCTGTTTGTCGTTTCTCGAGCTTGATACGTGTATTCAGGGCAATGAATGAGAAAAAAGAAACTCAATCGATCGTGGCCAGGGGGTCCCCGACGTGTTACTGATCGAAACGGAATCATCGAGCGTTTTTCTAGGGTGGCAACAATGAGATTCGACTCACAAAAGAGCACCCAATGCATGCAGGTAGTTCCATATTCGGTTTTCTTGTGGACATGGATACCGGAATCGAAATCTGTTTTCTTTCTTTCGAATTTTGATTCCTTTTTTTTAATGTATAATAACCTTAAACGTCTTCAACGTGTTGATAGTATAGGAAAAAAGGAATTGAGACGATTGTTGGATAATTTGCTGATATTATTCTATCAAAAGGATGTATTATATCTTTAAAAAAACTACTCAATTCACTTAGATTACTGAAACAAATTCATCTTTAAACTGGATTGAAATAACAATTTAAAGGCACTAATTAAAAAAATGTACAAACACAACGAAACACGAAACACCGTTAAAAAGTTGCGTGTCTCGTTTTCAGACACTATTTTCTGAACATCACACCTTTACTCCGTTAACAATAAGTTGGAGCTCGAACGCTGCCAAAGCGAAGGATCGATAATTGCTTCAAAGGAACGCGACACGGTGTAATTGCATCGCGTTGTATTTACGATTTACAATTACCTAATTTGCACCTTGAAACTCGCCGACTACCTTTCCCTCCTTCTCTTTCTCTACCCTCCCTCGTCTTTCCCCCTTTTAGCGAAGCGAATGACCGCGAGCGTGTTGACACCTTTGCCGGTGAGTGAAACACCGTGGATTATTTCCCTCTCTGGCACGCTGCCGCCCCTTTAGCCAGCCGGCTCTTTCTCCGTTTCTCACTTATAAACAATTTTCAAGCAGCGAAACGGCGAACATTCAAAGGAAACACGCCGAGTGGAGCGTGCACGAGTTCCCTTAGCTTCGTGCTAATGCACGTGTGACGCGCGATAACGAGCGCAAGCGCGTTATTAGCTGGAAATTCTAGTGAAACCTTGTCGAACACGGGGTTAACAGGCGGAGAAACGGACGGAGGGAGGTGGTGAGACCGGGGAGGAATGGGAGGAGAGCTGCCAGGTAAGAATAACGCTGGCAACAATTCTCCAGCTCCCAGACACAGGCCGATTCCGCTCACTGGGTATTGATTTTAATGAAATGATTATTGGAACCAGGGGTTAGCGTACACAGTCTACAAGAAGCAGAGAGTAGAAAAATTACTGAATAGCTGTTTAACCCATTCACTGCCAGGCAAATATAGTACCTCTCGTCCTGGATGCCAAGATTTTATTTTAAAGAAAACACGGAATTTCACCAAATTTATATATTATTATATTAATATTATTATATATAATTTTTGTTCATACTTTCTAATAATTCCTAACTCAAACTTATTCTCTGACCAATTGCGATCAGTTTAACCTTGTAACGCAAAATACGGGATATCTCGTGGTCGGCAGCCTTGGTACATGCGCTTACTACGAGATATCTCGTAGTTTGCAGAGAATCGGTTAATTGTATAGTTAGGGGTTTTCTGATGAATGAAAATCTTTTCTTTCACTTAGATGCTGATTCTAGTAAAATGATTATTAGAAGGGGCTGTCGGTACACAAAGTCGAAAGAAGAAAAAGTACAAAGTAGTTATTTGATTGTTGATTGAATCAAAAGTTGAACTACAACTTCTCGTCAATTATAAAATGAGAAATACATCCAACTATTACATCTTTGATATCTATTATATTTATCAGAACATACCGTAACAATACTTTTTTTAAAAAAATACAATGAAAGATGATAAAACAGAGTTAGAATTTTCCCCGTACATGAGTACAAGTATAATCGATAGAATCGAAACGTCGATTCTTCCTATTCCAGAAGGAAAGAATCACGCTGTTCCCTCTAATCCGCGTTTTTATCGAATGGACGTAGCGCGCAGCGTGCATGTACAGACCCGCGGCAAGCACAATGTGTTCTTTAATTCTACACTTTCGTGGTCGACGCTGGAATCCCATAAATCGGCCGAAAATTCCCACCGGGGGCATCCGTGGCCGCCTCGTGGACGTAAATTACCGGCTTATTTCCGCGGACGCACCACCACCAACTCCGCCATCACACCACCATATACCACCATGCACCGCTAGACATCGTACAGTCTGGCTCACGGATAAATAAAAATATTTATACCGAGGCCGCATGCACTCGGACACTAAATTAAACCTCCTTCGTTCTCCCTTATTTTTCCATGGCTCTCCGCTTCCCCCCTTCGATCCTCCTTCCCCTCGTTTTACCCCTTCTCTTGTTGCTCGATCTTTAATTTTGTCCTCTCACCTTCCCCACCGACCTTTAATTTTCTCTTTTCTAATTCGACTTTGTCATACAGCGTGTATTGCGAGTTTTCAAACGTTGCATCTATTCCTCTTTTTTTCTCTTTCTCTTTCTAAAGCACCATGGTTGGGTTGATTTTTAATTTTCAGCCAGCTACGTTATGTTCCTTTTTCTTTCCTCGCCTCAACGTGGCTCGACTTTTTGCGTTTCAACAGTGTTACGTTGTTTCCGGTATTAACGCCTGTCGGATGTTGTTTGACGTTGCGGTCGTTTCCTTTTTACCAGCTTGATTTTTCGTTTCCCCTTGAACCGTGTAGATCACGTTTTCTATTATTCCATTGTTCCTTTCGAAAACACGGATTTGAGCTAGCCGCATGTATTCGAGTTTGTTTTTCGAGAATATGGTACATTGTTTCTTCTTACGAAGTTTTTAATTTCTTTGTGAAATCTTGATTACTTTCTACGAGCTTCTTCGATTCTTTTTTATAGTTTTCATATTAGTTTGGTGCGCGTAAATTTTTTCAAATTAAACTTCAACTTCAAGTAGCTTCTTCGGAACATCATATACATTTTTCAGTGCGTTTCTTTATGTAGTTTTCTTCAATTTGTTATTTTCTTTGTCTTTGCGAGCTTGGTCTTTAATTGACTTCGTATGTCTTCTTTCTCTGAACTCATAAACAACGCTAGTATTGTAATTTTCTTCGCTGTTTCTCTCCCGCGCATCTCATTTCCTTTTCCTTCTCGCTATTTTCCGTACTCCGCTTCGCGTGGAACGAAGAGCGCGTGCAGTCATTTTGTTAGCTTGCACCTGTGTCCAGCGACGCGAAGTTTATACTGCTGACTGATTATAAATCTTCCGCGCGTTGATGAAAGTTACGAACGGTGAGCACGACAAGGTGCAACCAGCTTTTTGCAATATAAATCGAGAAAATGAAATACTAAGTAACACTTGCGTATAATAATTCCAGCTATATACTAAGTAGATATAGCAAGTAATAAAAAATGTATACCATCACACTACCTATACCTTCGACTCTAAACAAATTTCGTAATTCGATTCAGCTACGGAGAAGTTCATAAATAACATCTATTAAAGTGGCTATTCATTTGTATGTCCCTTTCTGTTGTATGTACAATAATTACATAATAGCTACGTAACATTTAAAGTAGTAACGAAACAGCCTTTAATTATTTTCACATGGAAGACTCTATCTGTACAATGAAATTTTCTATCATTTTATTTTCATCGACTTATTTTGAATTGCCTTCTTACATGGTGTATGAAAATTTTTATGGATGATTGTGTAAATATAATTGAAAAAATGATTCCAATTTTTTTCGAAAATAATAATAATAATATATTGTAGTATTAGGTTGTCCGAAAAGTTTCTTTCATTTTATGAGGAAATAATAGACGCACAATGTTTTTTGTTTTATATTAGTTTATTGAATTATGTACGAACGTAATAATAGAAATAGAACGAAATGGATCATACCTAATTTAATAAAATAATATAAAACAAAAATTATTGTTCATCTATTATCACCTTATGAAACGAAAGAAACTTTTCGAACAACCTAATACAATTCCAAATTTCAAATAGTAGCAACAAAGAGTATTAGCTATCGTCAAAGGATTAACAAATCCCTTTCCCAATTTCAAGCTAATATTTCCCAAATTCGACGAACATAATAATAGAAATAGAACGAAATGGATCACACCTAATTTAATAAAATAATATAAAACAAAAATTATTGTTCATCTATTATCACCTTATGAAACGAAAGAAACTTTTCGGACAACCTAATACAATTCCAAATTTCAAACAGTAGCAACAAAGAGTATTAGCTATCGTCAAAGGATTAACAAATCCCTTTCCCAATTTCAAGCTAATATTTCCCAAGTTCGACGAACATAATAATAGAAATAGAACGAAATGGATCACACCTAATTTAATAAAATAATATAAAACAAAAATTATTGTTCATCTATTATCACCTTATGAAACGAAAGAAACTTTTCGGACAACCTAATACAATTCCAAATTTCAAACAGTAGCAACAAAGAGTATTAGCTATCGTCAAAGGATTAACAAATCCCTTTCCCAATTTCAAGCTAATATTTCCCAAATTCGACGAACATGATAATAGAAATAGAACGAAATGAATCATACCTAATTTAATAAAATAATATAAAACAAAAATTATTGTTCATCTATTATCACCTTATGAAACGAAAGAAACTTTTCGGACAACCTAATACAATTCCAAATTTCAAACAGTAGCAACAAAGAGTATTAGCTATCGTCAAAGGATTAACAAATCCCTTTCCCAATTTCAAGCTAATATTTCCCAAATTCCTGCTCCCAATGATCATACGTTTGTAACACATAGATGATCGCGATTCAACACGCAAAAACGCAGTCAACCGCTCAGTATATCGTGCAAAGAAGGTGGAGACGAGACATTGGGAAGCACCTGTAGCCTGTAATGGTCACTCCGGAAGAATTATATAGAGACGGTGATAAGGGTGACCGCGTCACGCCGAGTTAATTCTCGACGAGCGCGCGAGCAGCGTGTATATTACTCGTGCCCAGGGACCGTTCGATAGATTTCGTGGATTCCTGGAAGCCCGGAGTACCGGACCGGCCGCGGGATACGCGATAAATTAGCGTTATTTCAATAAATTAGGTGCACGGTCGCCTGGTGCAGCCACGCAGCCTGTTGAACCCTTTTTGGGACCCGTGGCTCGTTCGACGACTTTGCCTACGCTTTCTGTTCTGCATATTGGACATTTCAGAGTATAGTATGATCAAGCAACAGTGGAATTTCTGTTAGGATTAAAATGAGGAATAAAGGAATTTACAAGATATTTTTAATTAATGTCGATCGGTCGATTGCATCTGAAGAATATCACTGGAGAAAATGGAGAATGTCGAGATTTAGCGTTTCCCAAAAAACGAAAATTTATTTTCCAACATATAATGTCGTAAGTTCGTTATTTTCTCCTATTTCGAAATAAAGCATCATTTTATTCTTCGTTTTATTCTGCATGATTCTCAACTTTTATTTCTGATTTTGAATAACACGTAACACAGTGAACTCTAAAAGTCGAGAACCTCGTTGTACACCACAATTTTTTATAACTACGTTTTCCCATGCACCTTTCATCTACGATCGCGATTCTATACGTTCACGAAGTCATTCAAACGAGACAATGGTTCTTTAAAGTTTCAATAATTTCCTCTCGATATTTGAGGCTTAATTATCTGCAAATATCCTATTATTATAAACAGAGCTGTATGTAGGTATATTTCTTCTTCATGTGAGAATAATTTTATATTTATTATGAAGGACTCTGCATATCTTACACTGCCTGTTAAACGTGTAACAGGGCAGCTTATAGTTATCGCATAGCACGAGCATGTCTATCATATTCACTTCGAAGTACCTTAAAAAAAGTTCGATCTATTCCACCAAAAGTTCAACTTGCGTTTTCTCGCGTAACGCGGTTTACAGCGGAGGAGCGCGAAAACAGAATCATGCAGCAAGAAAGGGAAAAGCGAAAGAAGGCAGGATGGAAGGAAGAAGGGAAACAACGGGCTGGGAAACGGGGAGAACAGAGAATTCTGCACGGCTTAGAGAAAAAGGGGTGGAAGAAAGGGAGAATCGGCGAGAAGGGCGACAGGAATTCTCGTCGTCTCGGAAAAACGCGCATTATGTACACGCACCACTGCAACTTCATCTCCTTCTCCCCGTTCCTCGCGTTCTACGCGGCTCTGCGCCTCGAGACGACTTGGAGTGGGCGAAAATTCCGAATTTTCGCTGGCGCTTTTTTCACCGTGCGCCTGTCGTACACTCGACGACTGTCGACGAATGAGAAACTTACATACATACATGCCGCGCGGCAAACAATGGAGCTGCACTCTTCACGGAGAATCGTGGAACGTTTCGAGGCGAATTAAAAGAACGTTTGGGAGAAGGTTGTTGGAATTAACAGAGAGTGTTTGCAATAATAGTTTCTAGGGTGATCTTTTTGGCGCTTTTTTAGGCGCTCGTTTAACGAGAATTTGAATCAGAGTGGAAGTTCGTTCCTTGCTTATTTGAAGCTGAGTTATTATTATTAAGTGTAATTGTTCGGTACAGGGAATCAAATAACATTAACTTGACATACACAGTAAACACTTTTCATAAATATAGACTGAGTCACGAAAGTATTTGGACACTTATCAGAGTGACTGTTTATGCTGTAACTATATTTTTTACTAAATATATATTTGCAGTAAGTCTCTTGTATTTCCTATATACATTCCCAGATTGATTTCTGACTTTACCAATGTAATTATAACAATCGTATCTCATTACAGTATTAATGAAATTTCAGAAAGTTTTGTACAATATACACAATACGTTCGTACAAATTTTCTATAGTAGATATTCAAATACTTTCGCGAGTCACTATTGGCAATATAGTAAATTAAAAAAGTTAACGAATTAATTAATCGTAAATCTAAAAACATTGCGAATCGAATCTCGCCGTAAAACGCATATCAGATGATCAATGCGACTATTTTCTTGTCGCATTCGCCAATCCGTTTCAACAAGCGTTTCGTTGTTAATCGTAAACTACACCGTTAACAATCCTGGAGCGAACGTATTTCCATAATAAATCATGAATTCTAGAACCACAATGCCAGCCGATACAATATGCGTCGAAGGGCGGCAACATTCGTGCAACCTGAACGCGACCCATTGTTCGCACTCGTTTTAATTATTATATTCCAACGAAAATACTTTCTGCCCTGCCCTCCTCCCACGCCACCCCGTCATATCCATCTCATCCTCCTTCCACGGATATTTCAAACGGGAACTGCACACCGTAACGTCTGTTTCCTTCCGAATGGTGAAACCTTCCTTAAATAATATCATAATACACCGCCGGTAGAAAATAAACGGAATTGTTTCCCTAATTGCATTCTATACTCGCGTTTTCTTTTACCCCTCTACAATACCTCATTATTACACATTGAATATTATACGCTTATTCAAGCCGTTTCGCCATTGGGATTTCGCCATTGTCCACGTCCTACTCCTACACTCTCGCCGTCGATATAACCGCGATAACAACCGAACCAACAAAACCTACCAACGAATGGATAAAAAGAAATAAAGGACAAAAAGATCAAGCAACCAAAGGAAAGCAGAAAATAAATATATAAATAATTCGAACGGTGTTCGCGACATTGCTATTTGACTCGTGTCGGCCAGAAGTATCGTGGTTTCTAATAATACGAACCATCGCGGGGGTTCAGCGCGAAAGTTATCAGCCATACTCTTACGAATAGTTGATATTCCTAACACTCCATCTTCGTAATTACTTTGTCTATCAAACAATACAAAATTCGCACACTCGTAAGGAGGTTGTGGATGTTGATGGAAATTTATATTTTTATTAACAAACAAAGTTTATTAACAATAAAGCACAGAAATCGAACCTAAGTAAAGATCTATTTCCTTCGCGAAATTTTATGATGATCGGGTATACTCTAAACATTTGATATACACATACACATTGTGTGTATTCTATGCATCTTTACACATTTCAATTTCCCACAAAATGCATAAAAATCCGCGGTCTACTTATAACGAACAATCCCATCGTTTCCCATCGCTTATCTAACCCGCCTCCCAAATCACCCTCTTCGTAATCTCTCATCAAACCTCTATATTCCCTAATTTTTCTATCATACAACCACCTCCTTATCGTCCCCTTAATACATAGCAAGAAGTACATAAACTACGTTTCCCTCGAAAAAAGCAGGCAGCAAAGGAATCGTCGTCGTTGTCTGGCTGTCCTTTTCGTCCGCGAGACGATTCACGTTCCAGCTGGTAGCGTTGCGCAAGGGGAGGAAAAATATCGGTCGTGGCCACATCGGTGAGCAACGAAGGAACGTCTCTATATAAAGGTGAACGTCGCCACGGTAGTCAGCCACTTGGCATCCGTTCGCGTACCACGAAATGCTTTTTTATTAACTCGCACCTGAATGACTTTCGTTCTCTCTTCCGTTCTCCTTGTCCCTTTCTCTAACGACGATTCACCCGCCAGCTGAATACATTCTTCGGCTCAATAAGGCGAGCTGCCGCGCTCACCGTTATTCGAAGAACGAACGACGAGAGAGGAGACGTCGTCGTCGCCGTCGCTCTCTTGTCGGTAATTATTTGCCGAGTGGTAATAAATTGAAAGCGAAGCAGCGATAAGACGACGAAACCGAGGAGGAGAGAAGAGAGGGTTCACCAGCCCCCGTTAACTCGGAGAAGGGGGAAGGGGGTGTGACGCGCAACTTTTCGACTTAATAAGTCAGCCCGCGGTGTTCTTTTTGCTTGTGGCGAGGTGTCGAGCCTTGCCGCTATCCTGGATGCTCCTCTTGTTCCCTCGTTTTCCATCCACTCTTCGGGAAAATCCGGCGTGTAAGCTGAAAGAAGATATTTCGAATCGTCTTTAAGTGTCTCGTTGAATAAACGATGAAGATAATGACCAGTGAAATATTAGTTTTGTGGGTTAATTAGGTGGAGTACAGGATGGATAGATGGAATGAATATTTTTTATCACGAAGTGAGCATAGAAAAAGTTACTAGGCAAACTAATCTACCATTCATATGTTTCGAATGCTTTCGAAGTTTGACTCCATAATACATCGGAAATATTTCATTTTCTATGTCGTTTTATCATAAATATATAATCCCCAACTTAATTAACATAAATCAAACAAACAATACTACATTTAAGTATGACCACTAAAATTACTATGCCATTTTAAGTTGCATCAATAGAACGAGATAATATGACAAAAACAAGGGTAGTCGTATTTAAGATACAACAGACACGGTAACCATTCGGAAGCCACGGGAATCACACGAATTTTCCATACTTCCCATTGCCTTAAAACGGATCTGGCATCCCTTTGACTTGCGGTCGGTCAGTCGGAAAATTCGCTGAATGGAATTATTCTCTATCGAGCACGCGACAAACTTCATCCCTTGCACACGATGCTCGGCTGAGTGAGTCAACGAAAAGGAGAGAAGCCCACCACCGCGTTATGCGAATCGTACTCGGCATCGCAGGCATCCAAGGGAGACGTGGTTTTGGCATGCAGATTCGATCCGGACCTGTCTATCGTCCACCACCCCTTGCATTCTCCTCGTAACCCTCTACGGACCTCATTCTTCTCGCGACCACCCCTTGTACGCAAGGTGTCTTGCTTTTCGATAAAGAAAAAAAAATATACTTATTTCTTTCGTACGTATAATCTCGTTTCCAAGTATTAGGACATATCCTGATTTTATACGAGACGATAATTAAAAATTATTCAATTAAAAATTATCCTATTTTAGATTCTCCATTATTAGACATTTCCCATAATTGGACATTTAGTTTTTATTTTCGATGAAAATTTAAATCGATTAACGAGAAAACGATTGATCGATCAAAATTTAATTTGATTCTTAAGGGAACGATTAATCAAGCAAAATCTATTATTTATACAAGATAACGACTTAAGAACCGATAAAACTTATTTACAAAAAAGTTAAGAGAGGACCATAATGATTTAAGAGTTGCACGTTCCTTTCCATAATCTTATAATCTGGATTGAAACAATTTTAAATGAATTACAAATCGCAAACCGCCACAAACATCCTTCACGCTAAGTCCACAGAAAGCATTGAAAAAATAAATGAATCAAAACCGTCAACAATTAATCCCCGCCTTCCATCCGCGTTCCCTAAACCATCGTGTCGAATGCGGCGAAGACAGAGAGCGAGCGAAAGAACAACGCGGGAAAAATGCTTGAATCCGGTTGGCGAATCCGAGCGATGTAATTTTTCAATGTAACACAAGCCGGCCCTGTTCCGGGGACATTGCGTTCTTATTTCAATAGCTTTGTTCGTGGCGCCCGTTTTTTCCGCATTGTTCCCACCCCCTCCCCCTTGTATATTTCGCGCGCGTGGTGTACATGCATGCGCGAAACCCGAAGCCGATTGTATAAAATAACATAAAATGTATGTCGTGCATCGAACGAACAATTCGTCGGCGACAAAACCGGGTATTGTCTCGACGAGCATTATGTCGCGTTTGTCGTACGGTATTCACCGCGTCGACGTTGGCGGCGCGTCGACGAAACGCACCCTTCCATCTTACACGTTGCTCTTACCCTCGCATCCCCCTCCGTCCAAGATTCATTTACCGCAAAACAGAATCACAGGGAACAATGCATCGTCGCGTTATCACGGGGCCCCGGTGTTAACGCAAACGAACCCATTTTCGTCGAACAAAATGTTCCAAGGAGAATGGGCGCACACATTCGGTAGCGAAGAATCGTCGGACAATCGCGATGGAGAAAAAGAAACGCCGAGACTGAACTGCCTTTCCTCTTGGCCCTTTTCCTTTCCTTATTTCCATATACATCGCGTTGGTACGATGTGCCAAAGGCTTGTCTTCGTCCCGTCGCTTTCATCCCTTTAGCGGCTAAAGTTCAGCCTTCATTCCCATTACGTTGCTTCCGTGCGGTGGAACGCCGAGCTTGATGTATGGCTTTATAAACGCCTGATTTACATATTTTCCGGATTTAAATGGCACCATCGTAGCTGACGACGAAAACTGGCACGTGCATAGCGTTTCGCTTTAGCTAGGTAGGTCTCAGGATCGTCAGGCAGACGCGTAATTATCATTATCCCTGATTACGACTATCGTCTCTGTCATTTATCCTGGAAAGGGAAACTTTCTTCCGTCGCTGTTACTTCTGAGTCCGCCTTCTCCACGTTTTCCATGCTCGAGCTTTGTAGCGATGTATTTAAGACGCAAGATTGGCAAGAGAATTTTCGGAGAATTTCTCTAATTATCCTGTAATTATCCTTTGCCGCCTTGTTCACCATTGTTCAGCCATTTTCGCGGCGCATTCGAAGAACTGAGGGAAGAATGTTGTTCTTGAGATGCTTATTTTCAGTGTTTGATCTCTGGATTCGGTGTAGTCTCGTACTTTGGAATAATTGTTCGACCTGCGCAATCAATATATTTTTCTTTAGAACAGAGATTATGAAAACACGTAAAACCTCATAGTTTATATTATCTTTACTTATGATTATGTTATTATAATTATAAATTATGCTTTTATCTTCCAACCTTTTATGAATTTCCTATTAGGATCCCAAGACATCCCTCAGATTTCTAACCTAATCTAATATAATCTAACATAATCTCATCCTAATCATTGCTTGCTTCTTTCATAAAACAAACTCTTCCTTTTATACTACTATGAGTAGATTATTTAAATTTTTAAATTAGAAATAGGAATTGTAATTCTCGAAAAATAATATTTCGACTTCTCTTACTCATTATTTTACCAAAAAACATCACTAAAATTCTCTCTATCTCGTAAACAAGGAGAAGAAAAAAAATTCATAAAACTTCTAACAACAAGCAACTCAATATCCAAGAATTTCTATCTTACCGTACTTTTCCAGCGTCCTTTCTATTCCCGAAATTACGGTTAAAGTCACTCGATTAAGCTATTTACGAGGCATTGCGGACTAGAGCGCGATTTTTCTCGAAGAGAACGCTCAATTCGCGTCGTACTATCCCCGCCAGCGAGTCGACGAGCGGAAAGTTGTAGCGGCTCGTTCGCATAACGACCGACAGAAGCTCTTCGAGATCCGAGGATCCCAGCTTCCGGATCATTTCCGTGAGTTAACAGCGAACGAGTGGTTCGGCTTGCGAGAGGTCCAAGTTGGCTTTCAGCCCTGCATACCTTTCAGCCGGACAAACGGACTGAAACTGTTTCCACGACTTACGCGTATCCTCCACGGGAAGTTTGTTGAAAATTGCACCCATTGTAGCGACAAGTTTCTCGGTATCTTTTTTTTTTACAGACTCGATGCGAGGGACTCGACTGTTTGATGATTCCGTCTATGTTGGCGGCTTCTTGAAATAAAATAGGGTAGAATTTTGTTAGCAGAAATTTGTTATTTGAATTATTCGGAGCTTCTTGGCTACGCAGCGAAACGTGTTTTCTGTTTTCTTAATGCTGCCAAAAGGTTTTAGTTGCGAAGATCAGCTCTATTGACGATTAAAATGTAAAAGTTGTATCTAAGAGATAAGGATCAGCAGAAATCGTTCAAATCTATAAAAATATATAAATAGAATTTTATGAAAAATTATGATACGTTTTATATAGGTATACACTTTTTATGAAAAGTTATGAACTGGTCGTTCTCTCGTATTAAAAAGTTAATCGAAATTACCATATTTTATAGAAAAACAAATTTTTGTAATTATTTAATTAGGTGACGGAATTGAAACATTATTGTAAATATTGTTATTTATTGTGTGATAATTATAAGCATGTAATTATGTTATTACTAATGTTGCATCATTGTTGGAAATATAATTAAAGTTGTTGTGTCATAAATTGAAATGCAATTGTAAACTCGATAATGAGTAGTAGGACAAAGTGTTCACCAAAGATAATTACATGTTAATTTTCGACGCATTCAATGGATCGACTCTATCAGTGAACATGCATGGAAACTAAAAACTCGCTTCTTTTTATTCGATTCTAATTAAAATTCTCCAAAGCAACGAGCCAACAATAAACATATTGCTACTTCTCTCTCATTCATGTGTCCAAGCTATTTCCAATTAATTCTCTTAAAATCGAAAATAGATTTCTTATTGCAACTACACTGAAATGGATTCAAAATTAACTTCACGTACAACTTTCTTAAACTTCACTGCAATTTATTCTTTTGTTTATAGCTAAATTAATTTGTTTGAAGTTTATTAAAAATATTTTAAACGAAATAATATTGTTAATTGCAATAATTTTCCAATAACAGCGCTGCAAATTGCCTCACTATTACGATTGACTTTTCCTTTTGTTTCACATATTGCAATTAGTTTACTATGATATTAAAAATTCTCCTCTTCTGGTCGAACCACTTATTGTATCTTTCTGACAGTCTCATATATTTGTTCATTATTATTAATTATTTTTCATTGTGTTTATTAAACACTTTATTCTATATAGAACCATCCATCTTCCGTGAATTCTCTGACAGGCTTGTATACTGTATACTAACTCGATACGAACGTATCTTACATGATTATTACAATACTAATTCCAAGAATTCAGTAGCTACATATTCACTGTCCAATTAAGAGTGTTCCCTGATATATTTCCTTAATTATCGCAGTTCTCTTAAGTATTGTTTATTATAAAGATATTGAAAAATGATCTCACATAAAGGATACATAGCAAATCCAGAAACAAAACTACACCAAACAAAAACACTTCATAATTCAGTCTTTCGCATATAATTACAATATTCAAATTTCCACTTCTCTCTCCATTAATGTTTATTTTTTACAAATTTCTACAATTTGCATGAAACCTCCCGCTACTTATTTTAACTACACTATCAAAACTATTTTTTCTATTTGATATCATTCCTAAAAAGAACGCGACACATTTCGCCAGTGATTCCAGAGCCGCAAGGGTCGTTTGGAAGCAAGTCGACGCGCGCGACGATTTATGTCGGTTGTCGTAGATATAGCTCGCGATGGGGCTAGGCATAAAAGTCCTGGAGCAGGACCCGGCACGCTGTGCACGGGGCTGTGCCGAGGATTAGGAGCTGCGTGAATGGTAGAAAATGCGAATTGATACGGTCGTTAAGAAGAATCTTCTTTGAACCGTAGATCCGTATGAAAGCACGCGTGCTAAGCAACAGAATGTTCAGAGTGGGACAACTTCGATCCTTTATTTATTTCCTTTATATTCTTTCTAGCGCATTTTCGTCTTTAAAACGTTACCGTTGTGCAATTTATCCCTCGATGTCCTGATGTGCATCTATTTTATGAATATTCGGCACAGGTGAATCTACCGATAAGGAATTTCGTTACTTTCTCTTGTTAGTAATTCTATCTTATATATTTTCCATGGGTACACAGACCAAGAAACTTATTAAGAAACTACTGACACAAAGAATACTTTTTTTTAAATACAATACTACATTAATAATACAGGTATTTATCATACAATTACGAAATAAAAATGGTACGAAAATTCTACCAGTGTATCCAAAAGACTCAGTGATTTGGATCGTGTTTGGAATCTGTCTGCAAGTTTTCTACCTATTGCATGATAGATATAAATAGATCAAACATGCCAAATCAAGCCAATAGCATCGAATATCTTCGCAATTACTCACCAGGCACAACATCAGGCAAACGAAAGATCAGTCTATCCCAATTTCAAAAACTTATCGGTCAGACCAAACAAAGATCGCAAATACGAAATCAAGCTGCTGTGCATCTTCCGTAAAATGGGGGATAGTGAAAGGGGTGGGTGGAAGAAGAAAGGTGGAGTGCGGAACAGAGGAGAAAAGAAAAGAAAGAACGCTGAGAAAGGAGAGAAAAGAAAGAAAGGAACGGTGGGGGAATAGGAAAGGAAACAAACTCAGAAAGCTATTCAGACTCGGTTTATTCTCGTTCGTCTCGGCGGAGTGCATAATGCTCCGTGTTCCGCGTTTTCTTGCGAGGCGCGGCCATTATGAGCGGACGAAACAAAGAAAGAGCATATCTATTATGCTGGCCGAGTTGCCGCCGCGACGCCGCCGCTAGGATTAATCCGTTCTGTGTCATTATATAATGTAACGCCGACGACGACGCCGTTACGCGTCTTTCTCCCTTTCTTCTCTCTTTCTCGCTATTCGCCGTTTGTCTTCGACTCTGTCTTCGTTTCCGTTTATGTACCTGATACACCGTGTACGCTAACTGCGCTCATTGTCGACTTATACTGGAGCGATTACATTCATCCGGATCGGACTCGATGTATGACCGCGTTCCCTGGAACCGAAGAAAGCCAGAAATGGGAGACGGTATCGACGTTTGACGTCGCGACGCCGACGAACGATTAGTCGCTGAACTGGCATTGGTTTTGTATGTAGCGTATGTTCGCTGATGTAATTGGTTTGGGATTGTTGGATTGATGGAGCTATACTTTATGTTGGATATTTTATTGTCTATCTATTAATTATATAGTATGACGATAGTAGAAGTGTTCTTAATAAAACAGAATACAGAGTAAGAATGATAAAACAAAAAGGAATGTGGTATGTAATAAATGATTATAGCATGAGCTATTTAAAATATCAAAGTGATCAATTCTATTAATACCAATTGTCTGATCCTTAAAAGATGAAATACTAGTCATATATTCTACTAACTTCTACTTCTCAATAAGCATAAATAGGAACGTATTAAAATATTGATACCATTTTTTATTCCCCCAGCTGCAAATAGTCGAAGCGCACATGCGTAATTGGTAATCGAAGTCTCTTCGACGACGTCATGCCGGTAAACGATGTTTTTCCGGAAGACCGGTTGCAGGAACCAGCGAGTCTGTCTTCTTTTTGTCATGGCTGAAACAACCAGATAGATCATTAATTATATTGACGTGCCGTGACCTTTTTTTTTTTTCGTGGCCGATTTTCTAGAAAGGATGCCGCGTACCGCAGAATCATGCGGAATCGACGTTTCCTATCCTCTCGACCCCTTGACAAATTATTCTGCATGAAATGACGTAAACTACGATAACTATAATTTAGAACAATATAATACTAACCTCATTCGTGAAATTTTAATACAAATTCCAAATTTTAAATGATTATTAAATACAGTTTCAACTGAAAAGGAATTACATACATATTTGCGATGTACATTTATTTCCACTTACAAAAACACGAATTTACATGAACAGTCTACATATTAGTAAGTAGTATAAGAATCAGAAATAGAAGGCGCCAAACTTCAGTATCTTTCGGATATCCAGAGCACCTTAAATACCTCCACCGATAGAGCACTTTAGTTACGCTTCCAAATAGTCCTGCGTCTGCCCTCCGTTTCCGGAAACAGGGAGCAGCTCAGTGTACCAAAAAGAAGAGAAGCTTGCTTCGTAACGGAATAATGAAACTACAAAAACACCCGAAAACTTCTGAGGAGGCAGAAGAACCTGACACCTGAAAAATTCGAACACCAGTTACGCCTTCTAAAAAGTCCACCCCCGCGACACCTTTGCTCGTGCACACGCTCAACTTGCTGGTGAGCGAGCGCGCACAACCGGCTGGTTGGTTTACAGACAGCGGGACGAGAGAGTGGAATAGGAAGGGCAGGGTTGAAGGAGAGCAAGACGTAGAGAAACGGGGGAAGACACAACGGAAAGGGTAAGAGATACTCTAAAAGCAAGACAGAGAGAGAAATAGAAGAAACTGGAGGGAGAGAGAAAGAGGCTGTTTACAGGGTGAGTTGATACAACATTAACAACAAGTCGTTAGAGAGATGAGGTACACACGGTGGGGTTGCTGGATCGGTTGTTGGGTGGCTAAGAGGGGGGCGGGGACGGTGGCGCTGTAGTCGCTGGCAGGAGAGGGGGAAGGTTCGTTGGTGGAGGCGCTGTGTTGGAGCTTGACGAGTGAGTAGGTGGAGGAAGTAGAGGGGGGCCCGAGAAGGTGGAGTGAAGGTGGAGGTGGAAGAGAGTGTGGCACAATGGTCGTCATGGCAACACCGTACGGCTTCCAACACGAGCAACGCGAGCAAAAGAGAGAGACGGAGGTTCATAGGTGGAGGAGAAGAAGTTGGATAGACAGAGAGGGCTCGATCTAAAGAGAGAGAACTCTGTCTCCGACTCAGGGACTCTATTTCCATAATCTGCCGCTTTGTCGATTCTGAATTATGCGACTACGCTCCTCCTCCTCCTCCTACTTCTTCTTCTTCCTCCACCGTTTTCTCCCCGTACCGAACTCAGAGACTTCTCTTCTTCCTCCAACCTTCTCCGCTGCCACCCACTCACCCACCACTCCACCTTCTTTCACGTATATGTGTATATATGTATGTATAGGTATGTATATACGCGTGTACATGTACATAGAGAGGTACAAGCAAGCGCATACATAGATGCAAAGCGTACTCTCGTAGCCGCCCCTGAACCGAGTATCCGATTATTTGCTTGAAATCGATTTCACGTGTTCGCCTGCCTGCCTTTGCATTTGTACAAACGCGCCCGTACAACGAACACACATCGTGCGTCGCTTTGTGCGATGTCACGGGGTGGCCCGGGTCCTCTCTCGTCGTCTTCCTGTCGGCATTGTCGCGGCTTTGTCGTTCACGACATCGCGTTGTCGTTGTCGTCGTCGCCGTAACGCAGTAGTCTTCGTCGTTGCGGTGGACTGATCTCTGATTAGGAACCACGAGGGGTAGTGCTCCCTTTTGCCTGAGACCTTCGATTTTTGTGTTTGAAGTAACGAGACCGCGGTTGATTTCGGAACACGCTTTCTTCAATTCGATTCCCCGGGGATGCTCGTCGTTATTCTCGTCAGCTTCCAACAGAATTCTACCAGGAGAAGGGGTTGACGGGCTCGTGTTCGTTTGGCAGACTGAGGCTGATCATTTCGACGCCCTCTTGCGATAAAGAAGCTATTGAAAAAGATTTGGGGGAATTATTAACCCTAATGTATAAATCTTTCCTTGTTTTACGCAAGATATTTATATACTTATTTTAGCGAAAGATATTGTATGTCAACTTTGAATAATAATAGTTGCGTTTAAACTACTATTAATATAAATGGTGTTTTCACAAACTAAAATAAGACGAAAATAAAGAATATAAAGATTGACGCTCTGTTTAACAATGATTAACATTTAGAAATTAACCAAAATATAATCTTGACAGCCAAACTGTGACATGACATAAATCGAGACACGAGGTTAAGACAACAACTACTTACGAGTAAGCTATAAGATTTGTATGAAACAAAACAAAAGAAATAAAATTGGAAAGTTTACCTACTAAGAACAAAAAAAAGCAATACAAAAAGAAACAAATTTTTGCTTGTATATTTCACCAAAAATCATCCAAATCCTCCAAAATTCAATATATATAAAATGCTATCGCAACAGAAAACTACAAATTACTCTAGTAGTGCTAGCATCTCGTAAATAAAATTTTCAAACTCAAATACCAACACATGGTCGAATACCAAAACCGAACCATCTTGACTTTCGGGGTTGATTTATCCCGAACGTTTACTAAAAAAAGAGTAGACGAACAAAGGTACCCAGCACCTAACGCTTCTGAGCTCGTACATTCACACGGCTATGTATGATTTTTTCAGGTGGAAGTTGGTGGAGGTTTGACAGTTTTTATCGGACTGACTCGGACCAGCCGGTACAGGAGCAACGCGGGGGTATGCTCTCGAGTTCCGGTTCGGCGGGCAACTTTGCCACGCGTATCCTCCTTCCTTCATCCGCACTCTCCCTCTGTCTCTGCGGACCCTCTCGCCCGAGCCCTCTCATAAACACTCGATCTCCATTAAACTGATTCTTTTCAAGGGACTGACCGGCTACCGATACTCGACTATCGTAACATCCGGCTTGACTGTCTGTTTATTTTTTTCTTTCTCTTTCTCTCTCTCTCTCTCTCTCTCTCTCCTCTCTCTCTCTCTCTCTCCCTTTCCTCCACTTTTTCTCGTTCCCCATTCGAATCCGGGAATAAATTCACCTTTTCAAAGAAAAAGTTCTGCGATCGTATGACGAGAGTAGAAAATTCACGCCTTGTTTGCGTTCAACGATAATTTTTCTGCAGAGTAGGACCAGGTGTTAGTTTTTGTTAATTTCAACCACGCGTTTTAAAGATACGTTTGGTCAGATCCAAATAATTATTGTTTGGTACGAGACGATTGGTTTGTAAATCTAACTGGCAGCATGATAATGTAGACAGTGGTTAGAAATAGTATCTGTATATTATATGGACTTTACTTATTTTCCAGTGAAGCGTTTTTTAATATACATTTAGATACATTTCATTTTCCTAACATTAAATTTCTATAATCGTGAAAATGCATACTATTAAATGATATGAAATTTAATATATCTCGTATTAACCAAACATATCAGATAATTTAATCGACGCAACATGTGCGTCTGTATCAAAATCATTATAGAATTCTTTCATAGAAAATACTCAAATATTGCCATTGATACAAATAGAATCCTATTCGAATTCTAAAATTGAATTACTTTCAACTCTCCGTTATAACTCACAATTCCCATCTCAAGAAAAAAGGAGAGTAGAAAAGAATTCGTTATGAAAATCCACGGCAGAAAACAATCGTGTGTTTGGTTTGAAAATAATGGCCAAGGGCTGCGCGATAAATTCGCCCTTTAACGATCGGCACGCGCGAACCGCGTTCATCCGGCGGAGACCTATTAGTTCCTCGGACTAATTAATTCGGGTTGGAAGAGGAAAAAAAGCGCGCGACGAGACAGACGAAAGAGGGGTTCGCGACGAAAAGAAAGCGAGCATTATCGAGCGGGGACAGGGCTCGATGGAAAATAGTTGGCTGAACGACGAAGGGGGGACACTTTCGATCATCGGTTAAATTTCCAGCATCGGCCCATTGTTCGGCCTCCATTGTTCTAGTATCTCGAGGGCGGCGCTTCCCTTTGTCTCCACCCTTTGTACGTTTCCGTGGCCGGATCTCTCGCCTCTTCGCGCGGGCGCGAGACGGCATCTGCCGAAGAGGGAAAGAAGAGGAAAAACCGGAGAAGATAAAGGGATAAACGGGACAGTCGGTGCACACGCTCCCGGATCGAATGAAAAGTTATGCCCACCGCCCTCTAATTCTTTCGCGCTCTTTGTCCCTGAGTAATGCGTCGCGCTAATGTACGGGAGAAACTGTTAATTAAATCGATGGAATTTTTTGGAATGATTTGGATTAGGTGTCCTGTGTGGAATGGTAACAGGTAATTTGATGACAATGGTAAGTTTCATGATAAATCAATTAATTTTTAGGATATCATTTTTACAATTTTTCAATCTTTTCATTACAATTTTATAGTTGTGCTTTTCCAATTGAAACGTACTTGAAATGTCTACATAATAATGTTTTAATGTCAATGTTCTTCATAATATAATACGAACATTATTGCTCACTACTTTATTCGGTACCTAAGCCATTTTACTAAAACGTATAAAAATAAAGACGCAATATTACTTATTAGACGTGTTACTCATTAGAGTCTAATAACTAATGTATTTATAATAAATTATATATATTACATAAATCGACGCAACATGTACGTCAGTAGTATCGAGTATATAAAAACTTCGAAATAACCTCTGAAAAGAAATTAAAATTTCTATTCTATAAGTGGCGTGGTAGTTCTACCCCAAGCAAATCCGAGGCATCAATTTCCTTTGGTTGAGCGTTTATTCGCGGTAGGACTCGGTCGAATGCATCGACGATCTTCATCGTGCGTATCTGCTCACCGGCACAATGTTACATTATCAATGCAACGCAATATTCACATATACGGCCGGTATCGAGTTCGCAATCTCTTCCAACAAACCCTTCTCACGGGCAGCTGTGTAACAGAGAGAAAATGTTCGTGCACGCATACAGTGACGATTCACACACAGAGTCGATTAAGTCGGGGAATCGACGTGGGAGGACATTACCATATTGCTAGGACGTCTATTGTCGTGATCCACCGTAGAATTTGCATCGGATTCACATTCGGCCAGGAAAGTAGATCGCCGCACTTTGTTCTACGAAGACGAATGGCTAGCTCCTCCTGTTCCTTTCTCGGTTCAGGGCGGAACCAGGGGTTAGTCGAAGTTGGCCCAAGATTCCTCCAGTCCCGTCAGCTAGATCGAAGAAGAATCGCAGGATGTAGTGGCAGTATTTATTCGAGTCCTTGAATCGTGAGGAGGAATGAATTTTAATAGCGCAATATGTAGATGTTTATCCTGGATCTGCTTAAAGCGTATGGATGGCTTTCATTTTCTTGGTAGAGGGGGAGGATTTTTTTTTTGCAGAAAGATGTTTTTTAGATTGTTTCACTAAACTTATTCGCTTATTTACTTGTTAGCTGTGTTCTTCTATCATTTCAAAGTTTCTCAAGTTCGAAAAAGATATGAAAGGATGGTTGTTAATATGCCTTATTTACTGTTTCAATTTTACATTAATATCTTTACTGAAATATTAAATCATGTTTCCCTTGTTTGCTTACTTGTAAACTAACTTGTTAAAAATGGAGTTGATCAGTTAAGTTTCAAAGGAGGTCGTCTAAAAATCACCAATGGATATGAAAATACAATTTTCCATTAGAAATTTGTAATCTATCATAGACTAAAATACATTGCTCCGATAATTCTATTTACCTATGAACCATCAACAGGCGTACCTCCGAAATCACCCCTAATATCTTATGAAAATACCAAGTGTCTTAAATACCCGACTCATCCCACTATTCACGTCAACCTTACAAAAGCTGCACATTAACCCACCTCCCTAACAACTCGCAATTCCTGCAACCCACAACGACATTCTCCTACCCATGGATCTTAGTAGAATCAACGCAATGTCCTGTGACGTTATACGGTTATCAGAATATTATGCAGCAAACGGACCAGTTATACCACCTACAAACATAAACGTGCACCCTCGCTGCCACTCCCTTTACATACGTATTCGAATATCACGAACGGATATATCTGAATGTAGCACGGCCACAGGATCAGGGGTTGCCTGGTCGAAGGGAAGGAGGCGACGTGCAGTGGCGGACCTGCATCGAGGAGTCGGGAAGCAAGAAGCCAGCGACGCGAGTGAAAGCGTCGATGTTTGGGTGAATGTGTGCCGGGTGGATAGAGGCAGGGAGGCACGAGGAAAGGCCGATACAATGCTGGCCTCTCCCGCGAGTCGACTTTCCTTGATACATCGCCATTGAGCCATTGTCCGCTTCCCAATGCCCGAACGAAAGACTCCGAGGACGAAAAATTCAATTCAGCTTTTAAATTATTTCTCCCCTCTCCGATCCTCGTCTCGCCATGCCCTGTGTCGCGCCACCCCTACGCGACCGATCTCTTCTTGTCCCTGCCGCCTCTGTCAGTACTAACAGGAGGAGGGGAGGGGGGGGGGAGGAAGAAGAAAAAATAACGTTGGTTACGTCGCTCGTCGTCCATTCTGTTGACGGGCAACCGACGACGATTTCGCTCTCGCCCCCTGCCTCCGTAATCGTAACGAGATCCATTCGTCTCGCCGCGCGTAATGAGACGTTCCTCGGAGAGAAATGCCACCCCCGGATGCTTGACGCGAGATCCGCCAGCCACGGAGTGGTTTTCAAGATTTTCTGGACACTCGAAGCTCTGTCTGATGATCCGCGTCGAATGCACCACGTGGATCGCTTTGGTGAACGGGGGTGCGTGCTGGTTTGTCTTTGGGCTATTGATTCAGGTGACGAAAAGGTGGAGGGATTGGAAGTCTTTTAATGGCTCGCATTATGAAAAATATTTTCTGTAATAGGAGCTGGATAAAATTTAGGCAGAACTTGAGATGTTGGGCGTTTTATTCGTTTGAATGATGAAAAATATGTTCTATGATAGATGGAAGAATTACGTAAATAGAGTTTCACGTGAAACGATGAAATGTTGTACAAGATATGATAATTGCAGACATCAGTTTTATTATCGCATATTGGCTTTTGAAAATAAATTTGCAGATATATTTATCTCTAATTTTAAAATTACGAAAAATTACATCTTCTTAAAACTAAACAAACTTGAAAGGTTCAATTAAAATTTTTAATAATGAATGAAAATTAAAAAATTATAAATTCGGAGATTGCTTAAGAGAGAATTTGTGCCAGTTTCTTATTCAAAAAATTATTCAATATTTTATAACGTTAATTCTGTATGTTTTATTTACGTTACATTCGATGCTCAGTAGAATCTGTAGGTCGATTAAGAAAAGAAGAAGGTTTTTGTTCGTTATAAATAATTAATATAATCCTCTTAACAAACCAACGCGCTTTCACAGATTATATCAGAGAATTTCAGGGTGTCGAATTTAATCTATTTACGACCTTCGTGCTAGTTGGTTTTCGCAGTCATATTACGAGATTCATCCATCGCACCGAACGTAATGAGACTTTCCACGAGAGAAATGGCTCGGGAATACCTACTCGTCGCGTGTACTCGAGGGGACGACGAAAAAACCCACGATCGCATCTACAGACTCGCTGGCGAAAGTTTGTTGAGATCTTTAATTACGCGGTTATTGCGGAAAGCTTCGAAATTATTCAGAAAAATCTCAACTATGCTTTCATTCGACAATCAAACGTACATTACATCGCACAAAACATTTCCAAGAATTTAAAATTTAAATTTAAAAGTACCATTTCGCGGAAAATTTTACAGTATCGCGGATAATATTACAGTATAAAGATGTACAAATCATATTGCATATAATATTTCACTTATTGAAAATGTCAAGAAGCGTCTCCATATTTTCCAACCAACTATGTCCTCTACATCATCTACTTCTTTAAAGAACTCCTCCCTTCTTAAAATTATTCTTACATAAAAAATCCACGCTCATGCTACTACCTTGAACAACAATTCAAGAAACATCCTTATATCTTTCAGCCAACTATATCTTCTACTTAATCTATCTCTTAAGAAACAATCCCTCCTCGCCTCGCAAACCTACCCTTACACAAAATAAGTCCACGTATACACTAGTATCTCAGGCTAACCATTCCAAATATTAAGAAATATCCCCATATCCTTCTTAAGAAAAATTCTCCTTCAAAACTACCCTTAACAAAAAAAATCCAATGGAAACCATCCCCTACGCCTCTAAGACTTTCCAACGGCAGTTTCAAGTCCACAGCAAGATGACCATTGATACCGGCGGTATCATCCTCCTTATCCATCCTCTCCAGCCGTGAGTCTAGCCAAGGGGATTGAGGAGAGGGGTGATGGAGGTTTAGAGTCGGTGCAAGGGCGTCAATTGATGTTGTGCTCGCCAGTACGAGGTACCACCGACAGGGGCGTCGGGCGCCACATTGTTTCAGCACAATATCACCACCGCCCCCTCCGCCCGTTTCCATCACCACCTCGATTCGCAACGCGACTCACCCCCGTCACCCCCTCAGTCACCCGCCAGTCAGTGACTAGCAGGGGATCTCTAGAGGACACCCTCCTCGCAGCCTCGTTATTTTAATCATCCCCCATTTTATACCCGTAACACGCGGACTATATAGCAACCCCCTGAACGCGGGGGTTAGCTATACAGAACGAATCTCGTGGTCGACGTCGTCGCGCGATTTCAGCCCGCTTTTATAGTTGCCCCGATTTCCATCGACGATCGAGAACACAGAGGCGGAGGGTTGGCTAAGGTGGATCATTAATGGCCGCTACCAGCCACTGGCAACCTCTTATCGGTCTTCGACAGAGAGGGTGGTTTACCTACGACAATGACAATTAGATAGGTGCTCTAGTAGAGATTCTAATACAAAAATATTATAATACGAAAGGCATGGTGATGCTTTTGGTGAGATATTTCGGTGTATGTTGCGGAATTCTTAGAGTAACAGGTTAGAGGTTTAGAGGAACAAATTGCAGGGAAAATTAGATATTGTAATAGGTGGAGGTAAAGACAGGTTGTATGCAGGAATTCTATGTTTGCACGTTTTGATGGAATATAGTGGAACAATTTCGTGGAAGATTGATACAAATGCATATTTATCCAAAAAACGGCATAAATATAGCAAATAATACATATACAGATATCTCATTTATCTATAATGAATCTAAAAGTATTATATTCATTATTAATTATTGTATTATTGTACTTATTACATTATCTATTATTAACGAATATTACATAATTCTGCTATTAACAAATTTCCAGTTCATTAAACATTGGAAGGCAAACGATAAAGATCGTGAAATTACTGTGGTATATTCGAAGGGTTGGTTCCCTTAGGCTCGAGGCGAGGACGAGTGTTCTCAATCATGGATAGTTAACGAAACTCGGTTTTTCCAGCCCTGAAGAACTTCACCCTCCCTTTTTTCTCTCGCAACCCTTTTTCTCCACTTCGGTTATTCTTGCGAGAACCTACCGCTCTCTCATTTCATCTTTTTGTCTCTCCTTCTCTCTCTCTCTTCTTCTCTCCTTCCCTGCCTTTCTCTCTCTCCTGCTCCTCTCCCTCGCTCCTTCTCTCTGCACTGTTCTTGGTGGGTCCTGGCGGGCGCCCCGCTCCATTATGACATTATGTTCCCGGTATTGTCTACCGCTGAATGCCTGAACGTTGGCTACATTGTCGTGGCACATTGAAGCCAACCATACAACACTACGAACGCTAACTCGTTATCGGGCTGATAGGGACGTGGGGTAGCTGGCTCTCTCTCGTAACAGCAGTCCGATGTCTACCATTACTGATATTCCTCATCCCCCTACCTACTGCCTGTCCTGTAAACTTATCTTTTATATCGGAATGATCGATTACGCGTGTTGTGCCTTCTATATGGGACTATTACTTCATAGAGACAAATGGCTCGGCCTGTCTGATTTCGGTTTTTAAAAGTAATCGATGGAATGTAATGTAACTGTTGAGAGAGTTGGAACTAGATATGTCTTAGATATGTTTAGTATTCGAGGGTTGAAAAACGGAGATTGAAAAGTTGTTGAAGTAAGGGTTGAATAGTTTGAAGGTCGTTATATATACATCTTAAAAGCTGAAATAATTCCAGAATAAAATTACAAAAGGTTAGATGGAATAATTGGTTCCATTAGTGAATTCTCTTTAAAGACATAAATATTAATATTCATAGAAATATCATAAAGAGTACTATACTTTGGATATTCTCTATATAATTACCTTTTCAATTCTATGCATCGTTACATCTTCGAATTCTTCATAAATATATAAAAGTCCACGGTATATTAATCACAACCTGCTCAAAAATAACAGTTCCATTAAAATTCCTAAAAATCAACCTAACCCTGTGTTCTCTGAATAACGTCGTTCACCAACAAGCGAAGCAAATCAGCAAGGGAGCAACGCCCTGTCGAACGTAGTTCTGGACGAGAAGAAAAAGCGGAGGCGGAAGTAACTGGTAGAAAATAGGCTGGTTCGATGAGCAGTACTGGAGTTGGTGGCTGGAAAGAGGGTATGATAAAGGAAGGATGAAGACGGTGCAGTGGAGAAAAAACAAAGACGGCTTGTTACGCGAAGCAGGACCTTTGTGGATCGGCTTTGTCTTCGCGCTTTATCGTGCGACAATGTCGCGACAATGGCGAGACAATGCCGGCATTACGACGGCTACCAGGCGGCACAGAGAATGGCTTCTCTCTCTCTCTCTCTCTCTCTCTCTCTCTCTCTCTCTTTCTCTCTGTCTTATTCTCTGTTCGTTCAGTTTTCCTCTTCGAGAACGAGCAGGAAGGACGCCAGGCGAAAAAATGGGCGTAACAATGGATTTATAATTAGTGGCTTGTACCGCCGCGCTGGCTGCCATTGTTCCACGTCTTTTCTGGCCGTTCTCCTGACGGCGCGGAGGCCTCCGACCGTCGAACTTGGTTGAAACGAGCCGAAACTCTTTCGTGCTGCGCCTTTCGTCGCCGCTCCGTTAATTGACACCAGCCAAGAAGCCTTTTTCTCGTCATTGTCGCTTGGTCATTAGATCGCGGATAGACATCCCTTGCTTCCGGGTGACAAGCTTCACTTGCTTTTTCCTCTTGTTTTGCGTCTTTCTACTTTGTTTCTGTGAATTTAAAGCTAGAAGAATGTTGAGTGTCGATGTAGAATCGGATATTTAATCTTATTGCTAGATTTTAGAATTGTATTCATATACCGTTGATAAGCAAGAGTATTATCATAGACCAGTTTTCTCTTTTTTATTTTCTTTTTTTGGAAAATTCGATATAAATCTGTAAAAATCAATTTTCGTGTTCATATCTTTTCTGTTTGTCAGAGAGTATCCAATATTTCGCAAAAAAAATGTTATATCAAGATGTTAGTTATTTTCATTGAAAATCCATCCGATCTACTTGCAAAAAAATGCCTTGAATATTCTAGCGATGGGTGATTACTAAAACATCAACGGTCTGATTTTCACAAATTAGCCAGTCCCCCACCCTCTTTCCCTTTCCATTCTCCTGGTGGTCGAACAATGGCGAGATAATGCCATTACGTCCACGTTAACAGCCATAATATCGAGCGACAACGATGCCAACGGTGCCGTGTAGTCTCGAATGATAAATGTCAGCGTTCGAGGTGGAGCAGCTTGTTCACAGGGTGAACCATAGAAAGAGAAGGGAAGAGATTTTTAGTTGTAACGAGACGAAACGAAAAGGGATAACGTATAGCAACGAGGAGGAGGGGGGAAAAAAATAAATACAAGCCAGTGGAGCGAACTAAATGCCACTAAACGGGGGAAAACTGGGGTAAAACATACGTTTCCGCTTTTCTCCCGTAATACGTCATAAGCGTGCGCGAAAACCAGTCCCCATTGTACGGGCCATTGTGCAAGGATAACGAATGGTTGTTCGTGATCCCACCGAGCCACTGACACCACCGCCCCACGCGTCCCTCTCTCGAGTGTGTGTTTTGATCCCGTGATTTTTATGCGTTTCAAGGGGCCCCCTTTTCTTTCGCTCTCTCGCTCGAAAATTAAATTTCACGGGGGAATTGTGAGAAGGCGTTTAGAAATCAACGGTGTCTCGCTTTCTTTTCTTAATTATGCAGAATAGTATGACACGTCGCTATATTTTCGGAGAACTAATAATAAAATAACGCGATACAAAAACAAAACGTTTTGACAAAGCCGTCCCCTTTGTGAACTTGACTTTTATTCGTTGAAATTATCCTTGAGTCAAGTTAATTGATAGAAAATTTGACGAAAACTTGGCAGGAAGATTAGTAGAGGAATTAGGAAGTTCACATTGGAACGAGTAGAACAGATCGATAGAAGTTTATTTGACCAGGTATTAATTAAAGCTTCATTTAAATAAATGAAGTTCATATAAACGTACCTAGCTACTGTGTATTACTGCGGTGCTAGTGATTAAGTAGAATGACCCGTGCATAAACTGGCACAATGAACGTTTACGGAAGCCGGGCGTGTCTGACTAAGCAGGCTCATTCTCCTGAGCACACAAGATTCTATAACAACGTAACTTTCAGAGAAATGAAATTACTTGAACATAGATTTTAGGCAGTTTTTAACACTTCTATTGTGTTCATCAAAGCATACGTTTGCTATGTAAGGATCATATATTTCCTCTGAAGAAACACATTTATAATATTGTAAGCTGCATAATAATACATACGATATTGTGTCACAAGGACGCATTAATTACACTGCTAGCCATTGTTATAACTATTTTTATAGGAAAACTCGGTACTTGAAGACGAATAAATTGATTAAAAGACCAAAGATAATAATAGCTTTAATGGAATTCTTAATCTAATGGAATTCTTCGAAGTATGATATCTAGTGCTAAGATAGTATCACCAATTAACGCTTAATTAATCAAACGTTCTACAACCACCTTAAATACCTCTGCATTCTAATTAGAACATGTCAGACGAAGAAACAGGCTAAGTAAACCGAGTCCATTAACGTTTTGTACCGTTTGACCAAATAATTTTCGTTCGTCGTAGCACGAAAAAGGGGATACACGTTATCAGAAAGGATCGTTTTGTCCACCGACAAAATCAGCAGCGGAGGAAGGCAAAAGGAGGAAGGAACAAGGGGATGTGAATCGAACGGAACAGGTATAGGATTCCGGCGCAAAAAGAAATTGAAGCAACGGAGTAACACATTGTGCTTCGTACAATGGCTGTTTACTGTCTCCACTCCGCGACCTACAATGGCCGCTCGTTCCGCCGTCAGTTTTTGTCGATTGTCGTCCATCGTGTATATATATGGATAGAGACAACGAAGGAGTGATGGGACGTAGCTGTCCGGGGAGAGCTTTCGCATAATTTATCAGGTTTGTTTAATCGATCGACCGAAAGGAACGACTCGACTACGCGTCTCTTGTTTTTTATCGAGCTTCTTCGATCTTCGTCCCGATTTAATCCCCTCTACCCCGTTGATTCTGTGCTTCATTTTATTTTATATTCATGAAAATATTCGGGGTATTTTAGTTATTGCGTTACTGGGAGATTGGAAGAAAGAAATTTGAGAAAATTGAATTTAATTTCCATCGTTATTCGTTAACTAAACGATAGATATATTTGTTTTTGGTAAAACTGCATTATATTTTCCTCACAAAACCATTTGAAGAATGTGTTCCTGTTATACGTATTTAATAAAAGGAACAATTTCATTCCCAAGCAAAAAGGATTCTGTCTTGGAATAGTTGAGAGTACTCGGTAATAAAATCTTTCTTATTAAATCATCCTTAATCCAATACCTATGAAATTCAACTCCTTGAACGAAGTTCTTTAAATAAATTAAATCACAGCAAGTACACAATGCTTCCATCAATACACATATCTGGTAGCATTTGTATTTCTTGTGAGCACCATTCGCAGCGCGTCGAAGGCATCAATGTTGCCAGTATTTTTCCCCCTTTCCCGTTTCCCTCCTTCTTTCATTCGTTGCTTTCTTTTTTTGCTGAAAAACCGCGTGATATTAACAAATGTTAATCCCATGAAACCCGTGACAACCGCATTGTCGGAGAAAGCCGATTCGTCGTTTACCGGATCGTTGTCGAAAAGGGGTTCTCTCGACGTACACTTTTGTCGGCGATCAGTGAGCAGGAAACCATGCTGTTACCTTGACGATGCCTCGACGAAAAGGAACGAGGGGAATACATATTCCCGAGCTTGAAAATCGCGTTTGCTGCGAGAGACCGGAAAATGGAAACGGAAGATTTCATATAGTAATAAACCGTAAGCAATAAACGTAACTTCGATAACGTCCAACTAAGAACGCCATCGTCTTTCGACAGCCTTCGTTAATTGCTAAGCTCTCCTAATACTTTCTTTCATAGAACGAACTCGATTTAAAATATTTTGTACCATCTACAAATTTATATTTTCTTCGGATGTTGTAGCTATTTAAAATGAAGCTTAACGTTCCAAGATTTAGCAAAATTTTAAAGTTAAAAAGATTATATTCCTGTCTCAAAAATACCAATACCAATTGATAACAATTTAAAACAATACCAATTTTTTCAAAAATAATCATTTAAAAGATCTCCAATTGAATTGAATGATACAATCCCTCAAAAGTGAATCTAGAAGAAGGGAAAATAGATAATAATAATAAGAGACGAAGAAGATGATTGAAACAACACTGTGCATCATAGATGCGTTTAGGAATTCAATTTAACTAGCGTTGAACCCCGTCAGAATTAGCCGGGACAATGAATAATCCAGATTGGGCATGATGAATCGCGGTCTGGGTGGACTGTTCGCTTCCAAGTGGGGGGATCAGTATAAAGATGTTGCATCCGCATTCTTCACGGCTGCTCCGTGTAATTCATATCGCGATTGTACCACGGACAACAAACAGATTCTATGCGTACGGTCACGTGCACGTGTCTAATGTCCCTATTCCGGCCCATATGTATAATATCCGTATACCGATTAGCGTGCACGTGTAATATGGGCGCAGCGTGTCGCTCTGCGTGGGTGTGGATTGTAATCACCTGAATACCTGTTCTATCGGAGGATCTTCGTTCGGTGGACGCATCTGGATCGTGATACGTAACAACGTCCCCTTTCCTTTCTTATCGATAAGTACCTTTAAAATGTCATAAATTTTTTCATTCTGCTCATTTTTATCTTTTTCCGTAAGTGAATGAAATACGTATTTTTTGTAGATGAGTGGATATTGTTACTGAGAGTATGTAGAAAAAGATACTTTTAACCTGAAGAACTAGAAGCTTCATTTTGTGATATTGGACTATATTTAGATACCATAGACATCCATTGAGGAATTTGGGTTCAATTCACATGCCGTTAAAATTTCTTTTTCTCCACTGTAAAAATCGATAATAATGTATATTTTAATATGGTGGTAATATGATATATAATATAATATTATAATATATATTCCATGTATATCTAAAAGTATAAAAAAATACAAGAAACTTTGAAAATTAGTTTCCTAAGTAATACTAACATTTAGTAACATATACAATACATATTATTTTCGTTTAAAAAGTACAATGTACATATGTGTACATGATACACATATGTAAGTACATACTATTTCTTGCGAACATTTCAGAACATTTTCCATGATATTATTTCGTTGAATACCCATATATTTCAAATGAATAGAAATAAAAACTAGGAAATAAATTCATCGCTAAAGATTTTAAAGAATATTCCTTTTCTTTTAGAGGGTTTTGAGATTTCTCGCGAATGCTTAAAGAAATTAATAAAACGGTATAAGGACAATGTTACAATTTTTCGCCCCAATATTCTTCAAGGATATACATTTATATCTCGAACAAGAAGCACAGCAAACTGCCACAAGTTCGATACCAGTCACCCTTTACCATTCTTTTCATCGATGACACAGATCTTTCAATAAATCACAAGCGTGCACGATCGAAGGTTTCTCGACTCGCAACGAAATGCATGCGAAACTACTCGGCCACGTGGCGACGAGTGACTTCTGGCCCCATTAGCGCGATCGTCTTGCAATGAGCCACGACGTGCGCCCGCTAATACACGACAACGCGCTGTCATCCGTGAAACGTTGGATCGCTGTTAACCTTCTTGCGGTAAGTGGCGAGGGTGAGCCCCATTGGCGTTTCGCGTAATAGATGACGAGGGAACCGGAAGGGTGGACCAGCAATATGATCCGAGCTGTCAACGCGCTTGCAATCTTCCTGCTAAACTGTTCTTTCTGTGCTAAGATAGATATTCGGTAATTCTGAACGATGACAGTGCCGCTTTATGTTTAAATGGAAGATTTATGTATTTTTTAGCTTTATCGAGGGATTAGAGAATATTATTCAAATATATGGTAATTATTTCGGATAGAGACATCTTACTGATTTTTATGAGTTTGAGATATGTATGTAATAAATAATTTTCCCTATGCATAAATTCTGCTAAAGACGTTTTCTACTTTGGGCATATTAACTTCGAATGGCTATAAATGCTGACAAGAGAATATCGAATAATCTTCAGTAACTTTGATACGATCTTTGGTTACCTTAAATGATTCCAAAATTATTTGGATTAATTTTAGTACAACCTTAAATTTTAATTAATAAATTTAATCTGTAACAACTCAAAATCAATACGACTATCAAAGATCTCTAGTAAATTCTAATTCGACCTCATAATATCTGGAACAATACAAATCTACAATTTTATAATAAATGCCTCAAACTGATCACAGATTACCATCACCAAGAAAAGGCTCATTCAGAAATTCAATTCTATTGCAATAACACCTTCGAATCCCATAAAGGTACGCGTACCACAAACATATCACATTAATGGAGACATCTCATCCTCTCAAGCTAAAGTAGGGATGAGACTGTAAAGGTTTTAGAAGGGCCTCGTTTCTACTGCGTGAGAGAACGAGCTTTTTAATTCGATTGATAATAAATGTTTGCATTTAACATGTAACCGAGCGTGCTGGATGCGTGGCATGTGGCAAAGCCAGTATTTGTTCAGGCACGAATGGCAAATAGAAAGCCTGGGTTCCCCCGGTTTTTGTCGCGCGTATCCGTCCATATTGTATTTTCGTACGCCGCATAGTGACGTAAGAACGTCGCCTGTTTTAAAGGGTGGCTTGGTCGGAATACTGACATATTTCTTTTTGCCTCGAAGTGCTCGCCATAAGAGCCTATCATGAGTGCGATTCGGACAAAGGGTAAAAAGGGTGCTGTGATTAAGTTTACTTTCTGAACCGTTTACTGTAATGCGAGATAGCTGTGCTTGATGATGAATTTATTCCGAATTTTTGTTCCTTTAAACACATTTTTGAATTAAATTCAGAAATACCTAATAACGATACAATTTCTAATTTCGCCTGTCATTTATAATTTATACCTAACTCTTATGGTGCTTAAAACTTTTGGTGTTGCATTGTATCGAAAATACATAGAGATACGGAATAAAAAGAAAAATAAATTTCCACACCTTCATCATGCAGATAGCATTCGCAATAATACTGCGACGTTATACTACAACAATATCTATTTAGATAAGGCAGAAGAAAGACGTAAAAAGGACAAAGGAACAAAAATAAAAATTCCACAATCTTTCAAATTTAAACATTATTGCGTTTATTTTCAAAGAAATTTGTTTCGAAAGGATCAAGTACACAGAATCAATCTTCAAACATTTTTAAACCTGCCAATTCCCAAATATACTACATATCAAGAACAGAAATACAACGCTATCTTCGTCAAATTCTTCATTTTAAAATGTCCCTTAACATCCCCCATAAGCAGCCCTCAAAGCCCTCCTTTCTATCACAGATCCTCGAAGGTGCAAACGTTGCATATTGGAGCACGATAGTCACGCGAGGAGAGATAGGAGTAGCAAGCCATAGAGCACCCTTGAGTAGGCAGGCTGGAACTCGCGTAAACTCGCCGAAATGTACTCATTCATTTCTATACATGCCAGCAACACGCGCTTCTCCCTGTAATCCGCGTAGCGGGCGCATTCAGTGCTCTCGAACGCGTTTCTGTAACTTCTCCGTGCGACGTCTCGTCGCGGCTCGGCCTTCCAGATCCTCCAGGAATCCTATGGGATCACTCAAGAGACAACCCAGTACGCTGTGATGTCAACAAAAGCCCGCAGAAGCATAGAACAGAGTCCTCTGTTCCGAATGTAACGATACCTCGAACTGTTTCCGATTTTGTCGCACCTGTTTACGCTCGAAACGCATCCGATTGCAAAGGGATGATCGTTGTTGGATCTGGTTTCGTTGATCGATGGTTGCTAGATTTAGATGGGCTCCATGAAGTCTTCGATTCGGACGCAACGGACCGTTTTCTGTTTTACGAAGAGACGAATTCCTCGATACACTGATCCGCTGTTTGTAGCCTGATGTCAGATAGGATTTACGCTTGCCAATAGCTCCCGGCTGATATTACCGTCATTCGAATTGTAAATGCACTGATACAGTTACGGGATACTGTGGGAAGTTCGGTGTTTGCGTAGAAACTCCGGTTGACTGCATTTAAGCACTGCGGTACGATGGGAATTTAGGGTCGCGAATGAAATTAAAATCCACGGGGAGTTTCAGCATGATTCTAATTCAGGTTTTTTTGATAGAATATTTTGATACTCAGATTTATAACATTATTGTTAATCGTAGAGTTGTCAGTATTTTCGAGTACATTTATCAGTTTGTCACTACCACATAGAACCTCCGGTTGAGTTCTAATTTAGTAACTTCTTACAGATAGAATTTTTTGGTATTTAATAACTGTAGAGTGTGAATAAGGTAATAATACAATAAAGCATTACCGGTTCAAAAAGTAGAACATCCTTAAACAAGCACAGTACAGGGATTGTAAACCAAAAAGAGAACGACAGATTACTAAGTTTAACGGAGAATATCTCTCATTTGACATCCAAGATGAAATACTGTTCCATCAATATCATTCGAAAGCGTGCTCAAAACCAAGCCTTCCACTCCTTACATCATCTGTCACTAAACGTCACAAAAACAATACCCTCTCTAACCTGAACATCTTTGCGATTCATCATTTAACGAGCTCAATGTTCTCGCGACTACATCTCTAAAAATAAGTCTCTAGAAAGAAGAAAGATCGACTACACACGATCCTCTGCACGGCTTCACATCGTGACAATTCACGACCAAAGACTGCAAACGACATTTACGTGTGACGACTCGCGAAAAGGCAACTCGTACGTTTCTTCTTCCCATTCTTCGCCTCGTTTTTATTTTTTCCAATAACATCCGTCGTCGAGTGGTGGAACAGAACAATTGCTACGCATCTATACCGATTTCCTTTCGGGAAACCGAGGCTAAGAGGAAGAACGCGGGGGAGAGACGCGAATGAAGGGCGTGGAAAAGCGGGACACACGCTTTCTGTTCAGTGAAATTAGAAGTGCGCCCCGTCCTCATCTGAAAGCAAATAGCACTCGAGCCACGCTCCTTTTCAGGAACAATGGAAATGTTAAGCTAACAGCGACCGGCAATTGACACAAGTGCCGCCCGCGACTCGCTCTCTTTATCCATGGAAAAACTTTTTCCAGTGCCTGTGTTTTTTCCTCACTCCCTCTCCCTTTTTCTCTCTTCCTCTTCTTTTGTCCGTACCACCCACTCTTCATTTTCCTACTGCTCTTCCCTCCCCTCCTCCCTCCCTCCTCTTCCTCCTTGACAGCCCTCTTTCACCTGTGCAGAGTCGAGTCTTGCGTTTTCCCTCTCTCCCCTCTCCAGTCGAGTTGGTTCGTTCGTTCGCTCCTGCTTCTCTCCTGCTTGAATTCTTTTTGTCTTTTGTCTCCCCCTTTTCTTCTCTCTCCATTCATCCTTTGTTTCTCCCCGCCCTTCTCGTTCTGTTTCCAGCGTTCCCTGTGTTCCTCTGCCTCCCCCCCTTTTTGCTCTCTTTCTCTGTCTCTCAACCGTCCACCTACACACCATGCCGTTTCGTTTCTCTTGTCCCCGCTCTTTTCTTTCTCTTTTTTCTCTTTTCTTCTTTTTTTCTGTCTGTGCACGCTCGTGCGTGCACGCGAGTTCGATGCACTTTGCGTGCAAACCGCTCTCTCTCCCGCAAGCCGTTATTATCGCAGGTGTGCTCGAAGCTGGACTCCCTTCCGCCTCCCGGGTGGACAGTCCGTGTCTTTGACTCAACGTCGATAGTGATACCAGAAGTTATTCTTGGAAGAAGAACTTGGAAGTTAAGGATGGCTGTGTTAGAGAATCTTTAACACGTTGACTGCAACGATGGTCATCGACAACCCACGTTACTAAATCTTTTAATAATTAAATAAGACGAATTTTATAAATATTTTGATACCGCGGATGTTGATTCATCTATTTGAAATTTAACTGTGTAAAATATAGAGATAGATAACATATTCAAAATAAAACATTCATTGGATATAATTACGTTTTTAAGGAGGATGATCTCTAGCTAGTTTCTATTCTTTCATTTGCATTCATAAAAATTCGAATTCGCGTAAACGCCCGCATTCTATCTACGATCACTCGCTATTCTCGATCCATCGGCCTTTAATTAATGTTTCGTGGCGAACGTATCCCCAATTTCCACTACCACAATGTATCTAAACCGAACAATGGTCACATGTAACAACACATGAAACGAAGTCTCGGTTAATACGTCGAGCAATTTCGCGGCAAGAAAGCGATCAAGACAAGGGCCTTTGAGATAAAGGATCAGTCTGGAACACAACGGAAGAGAAGATGGTTGGAAAGACGAGGAAGTGGAAAGAAGAATCGAGAAAGAGAAGAAAAGTCTAGGAAGAAAGAATCTTCTCAATTCGAAGAAGACATTAGGTCCGAGTTTTTTAACGACGTTCCAGCTTCTGCAAGTTTTCGCGACAAAAGATGGGGCCGGAAACGCACGGCGCTACGGATATAACTGCGATCTTCGAAGTCGAGAAACGGTGTTACGAGATTAAGTGGACTGTAGCCTTTGATGTCGCAAACGATTACGAAACATGAACGCGTAAGAAGTAACGAAGAAGAAGGATGGAAATTGTCCCTTATCGGGAGGCGTTTTCTTGATTCTCTTTAGAAGGATGTTCGGCAAAAAGTGATTTAATTTGACGTTATTACTTGTCAAACGACGACTCGAGACTGTAACTTCTGTTTTATGCTTGTTGTAAATTAAAGAACTTCCGACGACTAGTCGAAAGGGATGCGTTCATTCTTCACGGATGTAATTCATTGGAAGTAAAAAAATTCTTCCAGGAAAATTAGCGAAAGCAATTAATAACGAGAACTTTTATATTCACCAAAATTACAATGAAATACTACGATGATCGTGTTTGTTAAAAGTTATGTAAAAGAAATTTTCTAGCTTATTCTGTAACACAAGTTACGTTAGTGTTGATCTTTTTTGTGGCAATGCAATACAAACACGTTTATCGAGTTATGCGACTCAAAATTTTTCGTTTCTCCCATAGAAAAGTTTATTTCCCTTTGCAGTGTCATAGAACCTGGCCCCTCGTTGCTCCACAAAGCGGCCCCATATTTATGACATATCTGAGGCGAATAGAGACCTCAACGTCGCGAATGTCGATTGTATATCAGGAGGGCATGATCGGAAACGCATAAAAGAACAAGAAAAAGAAAGAAAACTCGTAAATCGCGCACAGACAATGAATCGAATGTGTCGTTGCACCGACTGTCTCATCCGCGACCGCTTGGCCCATTTTCACCCCGTTTCCTACAAGACTACGGACATCTTTACGATGTGAATTTATAACCTACGATTGTCTACACTATGATACCTCCCCTAAAAGAAAAAAGAAAGTCACTGAGGTCTACGGGTCGTTCGATCCGGTTCGATCATTGCTAGTGGAACCGCCCCGAGCGTCACGGCCGATTTATAGGCCAAACGGAAAAGGGGTTCGAGAATCTAACGAGAATCGTATGCACGCTTTATTACCATATTATTGCATCGCATTAAAGCGTCTCGCACGCGTGTTCTGTATAGTTTGTGAATAGGGGTATAAAGCATCTGCCTGCAGAGCATCCATTTCCGTTCTTCTCTGAGGAATAATGTTCAATTGATTATTGATAATGGAATCGTTACATTCTTTTCGTATGAATCGGAAGAGCATATTATAAAATTTATAGAATATTACAAAAATTTACAAAAATATTTAAAAATATTCTATAGCTTGGACAGCTTTGAAGTCTTCTTACAAGGAACACCAACATCCAAAAATCCTAATCTCCACGCCTACAGTCAACATTTGCATCAATTGATCCTGAAATTCTCTTTTCCAATCTCTACCAGCAGCCTCTCGGGAATCACCCTTGTCGCGTTAAAATAAAAATCAATCTGCAGATCGGTCTCTGATAGCGTCTCTCGTCGATTTCGAATTATCCCGTCGACATTAAACAGCTCTTAACGGTTCCTACGTGGCTGCTGGAAAATCCCCGGGTCCGTTCGCTCGAAAAGGAGAACCGGTAAAAGGTGTATACTCCGAAATCGAGCCAATATTTATGTAACAGAATCGCGTCGCCTCGCGACACCGATGCTTTTCCTCTTCTACTTTGCTTCAAAGGTAAACAGAAGCGTAGATTCGGTCTCCGCGAGTCAGAGCCAGAGGTAAAAAAGAAGAACAGGGGCGTGGAGGGGTAACGGGGAGTGTAAACTGGTGCATTATGGCAACGACAAAGAGTGAGAAGGGACTCAAGACTGGTGCATTTCGCCAAGGGACCAAGAAGTAAAAAGATGGTGTCGGTGTTGGTCACAATACCGCGTTCAAATTAAATTTAAAGTGTCATCCCCTTGCCGTCATACGAGGTGGCCATTGTGTCCCCTTCGAAGACGCGTAGATTGGGGAAGATCTTTGGGGTGGTTGACGTCGAACCGCTCGCGAATCGTGATTTAAGAATATGAGACTCGATTCCAGTACTTCCCACGAAGAAACATCTAAATGGAAATGCGCGTATTCGTTCTGAGGTGGTTTGAGGGGCGCGATGATAAATCGAGACGTCGATGGGGCGCTGAGCTGTTAATGATTTCTTGATGGGGATCGTATCAGGTTTTATAAGGAAAATACGAAAAGCTAAGTGTTTTAATAACTTTATTTAACTTATTATTTTAGTATTTTCTTCAGATTTTTCTTTTGATATTTCCGAATCTTTTCGATAGGATCGTCAGCTAGCTGACAGATATCAAATAAGTCTATAATAATTACATTAATAAAATAAGTTCTCATTTTGTTTTTGAACTTTCTACTTTATTTTTGTATTTATTGAAAAGACGTTTATTTTCATATTTCTATCAGATCACGGAATAATAAACAGGAATAAATCTAATGAAGGGGTTGATTCTAATCATTGAGCGAACCACGTATAATAAACTATACTCGGTAAATGGAGAATTCAATGATAAGAGGATGCAGTGGCAAATTTTGAAATATTCAGCCTGTAAACTTGTCCGCTAAGGCTCATCAGTGTCATCGTTTTCGCGTAAATGCTCGTTAATTAGAATTAGGGGAAATGAACGACAGTCGCGTTGTAAATCCTCATTAAGTCCGTAATAATTTCCAGAAACTCTGTTCCCGGCGTTCCTCCCGATCGCTTTAAGCCAGCCACGATTCTTAGGAACAATCGCACCAATCACAGCGCCCCCTGCTATCACCCACCCTTACCTCACGCATTACCCTTTGCCTTTTGTCACCCTCCTAACAATATTTCTCGGGTAATCACATCCGCGATTCACTTATGGTCGCGTTTACGTCCTCGTAATCAGCCATCAGACCAACCGCAGTCTCAAGCTCTCCATCTATTTCTCTCCTTCCCCTTTTTCTTTCTTCATCTTCCCTGCCTTTTTATACCTTGACTTATTCGTTTCTTCACTTTTATCAAATAATTCACCGATTCACTTAATACTCATCTTTCCATACATTTTGTCTTCTTTTCCTTTTTCATTTTTAGAATACGTTTCATTCGACTTTTACGATTCACTTTCCGCTCTTATAAAATTACAATGCATACCTTTCATTCGTTTCCTTTAATCAACCCTTTCCTCCTTCTGGTTCTATCGCACGCGAACGTAGTTATCAGCTTAGTAGCTATAAATTACATGCCTTTTTCTTTTGACAAATTGCCTCACTCAACTCTCACTTATCTGTTTTTCTCGCAGGCTGACTTATTATCTAGATCGACTCTACTATATATCAAGTTATTATCGCGACTAGCTATATCGTAAATTTATATGTATAAACAGTTTGTACAGTACCGTGAAAAAGTCACAGGCTAATTACTCAATAGAAATATCTTATTTTCATGATGGATATGAAAGCATTACTAAAATATTTGTGAACCAAGAATTTCGAACGAATCTTCATTTGTGAATACACTAATACTGAATTCATTAAGTACAATTAAATATATCATTAAATAATTGTTGTGTGTATATATATATATTCCACTTTATCACTTATCATGAATATTGTCGAATGAAAAACTCGTAGACGAACCGATGCTGAACATGTAACGAGATTATCGCCCGAAGTGGCTGTTTCTCGCACTGGCCAGCATTCATCCGTAATATTACCCATAATATACTTCCACCCTCTTAAGCGGCCACGGTTAAAGCTACAAAGCGGCTTACCCGCGGCTTTGCCTTTCAGCTTGGAATCTCGAGAGCGCCTACATTCCGGGGATATCCGTGTACAGTACCGTTCCACTTTTCAAAAGGGTCCACTCGCGTGCTCGGGTCAGTGTTTGGTGCACGGCCGCTAATCGAGAGTCGGCCTTTCAGGCTGTTCGCATCACCGATACCCTACGCGAAAGGGAAAAAACTGATGTTAAGAAGAAGTGTCCCTTTACAAACAGAAATTATCCATATTGTAACGTGCAGTTTGTTCCTTTCAGCGTTTACCTTCGCTCGTTGATCATTTTTCCTTCATAAAGGCCAACATTTTCATACTTGTGATATTCGTTGAAAAATAAATGAACATGCATTCGGTTCAGTATCTTTGTAAAATATAAGTATTTACGATAGAAATATAGTAGTGGGAAATTAAATATCATTATATACATTGGGAATGTTTTTTTGTGAATTGTAAAAATTGAAAATACTATGAAATTGTGTGGGTCAATGGCAGACTAAAATATTTTTTTATACAACGAACACATGTATACCTGTAAATCTAATTGTTCACTGGTGAGTGTACGTATTTTAAATAATCGCTAAAACTTCTAAAAATTCTAAATATTCAATAACATAAATGAGTAGATCTAATAATAATTTTCATCATTTTTCCATTTAAGTTCGAGATAATTTATCTCACAGATACTACGATCCACCATTCTATTACTGAGCCCCGATCTACGTAGAATTAAATTTTAAAAAATTACAAATGGACGTTTGTCGATTAATTGTAATAGTTAATAAATAATGTATCGCTCAATTGTAATTCTTAACGAGAAGAATATAAGTAGAAGATTCTAGGTATGTAATGCTGGTCTTCAAAGAATGAAGTTTTTTATAGATGTCAGAATCCATTATCCAAGATTAGTAGGTTTTATTCGCTGGAGGCAATAACACAGGACACTCATATACGTTGAATTATCATCTTAAGTCGTATTACCTAAGCCACCGACTATAACTTACGCTATAAACTCAGCTCAGCTGATCATCCTCCCTCTATTACCAACTAAGACGTGTCGCAGTACTAATAAATCGCCAATAATACACCTGTTCCATTATGTTCGTGAAACGGTTCTCAAACATCCAGTTGAAGCATTTATAACATCAACTCTCTAAATAATACTCAGTTTCATCCTCCACTACTATTTGTTTGAAACATCCATTTACCATAAGGATACAAAACTAAATCCATTTCTATCGTTGAACTTCCTAAATATTATGTTAATAAATAATATGATTTAAATATACAAAAATAATATGATTTAAATATACAAAAATAATATGATTTGACGAGATTTCTCTCCTTAACTGATAAATCATTTTCTTCAAACTCCATTAAATATGTAACACATAAAATATAATAAAATAAGATCGACTATCATAAACGTAATAAATTTCCCAACCAACCCAATATTCCAGAGATACCAACTCGTTAGAGTCAAACACCAGAAAGACCAACGAAACTCGGTAAGAAAGAGTACCGTAAGGGTTAACTGGAGCCCTCGAACGCCTCTCAGGTGCAATTAAAGGGAACAGAGAAATAAAATCCTCCTTTGCCGTGGTCCCCATTAGAAACACACGAACGATCAGAGCACAATGCACGGGAAGCCCGGGGGTTGTAACCCCCGTAAGTGGCTGTTCACCGCTGCTCATGTTGGCCAAGAAGCTCGCCCTCCTCGTGAGGGTCGGGTAGGATGAGGACACGAATTCGCGAAAAATCGTCCACCGTGTCTAAAAGCCAGCAGTACCCACCCCCTCTCCGTAACGGCACGATCCACGCGCGTATTCTCGAGCAGTCGAGTCTCGAACAGTCGAAAGTCAGAGTGGCGCGTGCTGCCACCGCCCCGTAATGTGTATATTATGTTAACAAATAAGTGGTCGCGGTAATAAAAGCTCGAAGGGGCCTTTCACCCTTCCCCGCTAGTAATGTATGCGCGGGACGTCTTGAACAATATTCCAGCGACTCTCTGGCTGATATATAATGCCGCGTATAAATAATAACGTCTTTACTCCGCCACCCTCTGCCACGTCCCTCGTCCCAGATTTCCACTTCCCGCCCTCCCTTTTCCCCTGATTCTCCCACCCCTTTCTCGTGTCTTTGTCCCCCTGGCTGACGTTTTCTTTGTCCGGAATACGAAAGGAGAGAAAAGGGTGACTGTGGAAGGAGAACAGGAAGGAGAACGAGGGGGGTTGACAGAGGAGGTGGAGGTGGATGCGAGACTGAAATATGTACAAACTTGCGGCTTCTTGTTATGAGCGGTGATAAATTACTGCACTGAGAGGAAAGGGAAGATTGGCAAGAAAGAGGAGGAAAGGAGATGGGGAAGATGGGTATGGTGGAGAGAGAAAGAGGAGCACAGAAGGAGTGGAAGACGGGAACAAGCGCAGAAAAAGATGGAAAAAATGTGGGCGGCGGATTGGGGGATGGGTTCCGTTATAAGTACGCGGATATAGCGGTTCCAGGACAGAAGAATGGGGCTGTGTCGCGTGTTTCGGTAATTTTTCATGGACAATGCGTACGGCTTGCGTACGATGATTTTATGCAGATCAAGGATGCCGCGTATAAAAGCCCGATTATCCGTGGAACGAATAAGTTTATTCGTGGCAGTCGATTGAATCGATTGTTGGTTGTTGGGGAATAATAATCGTGTTTGACTCCTTGTCGTTCTTTGAATTGTACGTTGATTCTTTAATTTTTTCTTCCCTCTGTACATTATTATCAAGTAACTATAGTCAAAATAGGGCATGTATTAGAATGTATTAGAATAATAGATGCTTTATAAAAACATCTTATACAGACCAGAGACACAAAGACAATTTTTATAATTTAAAAATATGTGTTATTATACTAATTATAAACTTTAATACTTTAATCTTAACTATTCAATTTTACAAATTTAAAATACAAATTCAAAAAATGTATTCTCAAAATCCAAGATCACAGCTGATTGTCCACGAAGGAGGTATATTCAAGAAATAGGACAAAAATCAGAAAGCTGTCGCAATATGTAATTACCAGCGGCAATAAGCAGCCATTATGTTTAGCCATGTTAATCAGGTTTCAGCCCTGGCGGAAGGCAAACCGACCCCGATGATTAGATCGATTCAGGGATAAATCGATTCAGTGATTCTTTGATCAGCACCTGGCCTGCCAGGAGTGCGCCGAATTCTTCATTAAGCCGGCTTTCCCTCTCGTCATCGTCTCTTCATCCTCTCGTCGCGATCGCTTCTGCACGGTCATCCTACTCGTCCCTGGCCGCTGCTTTTCTATTCGCTTGAACGAGTCGCGTCTTAAATCATATTCTCGTGTCTCCCGCGACACGCTTCGTTGCTTCCAATCAGAGATCCGTGAGAAAGAATGCCAGGATAGAGAGGGTGGCATGGAAGAACCAGCGAAGCATTTGTTCGACTATTGCCATTGGTTAAATCGATAGATTGAATTGGCCTTTCTGATGTTTTTAGGAAAATGTATGCCCGTTGTGCGTTGCTTTGTATAGTACCCTCTGCGGTGTGAACAAGTCGATGTGTATAGTGTTTGATTAGAAGCATTTTGACTTGGTTGAAGGGTTATGCGTTTGAATATGTTGCAAGCGAAGAAGATGTAGTATTTGATAAATATCACGCGAATAGATTCTTCAATAAGTAAATGGTTGTTTCTGATTCTCATTAATAAAATCATTGTACTTAACAAGACACTTCATCGAGCAAGATTATTTCTGTCTGTGGGAATTGATCAAATTATTACCACTAACTTGAATCGTGTATTGTATATGATAATCTTATATTGTCATAAAAATATCGATTTGCATAAACATTAGCGGTTCAAATGTAATTTTGCTTTAAAAATCACATCAAGTAAACATCAAATATTTCGATATATCTTGAAAAACGAAAAAATGCTAGGATACTTTAACTACTAAGGATAGAAGAACATCGAAGCTCCACTTTCAAATACTACTCTCAAATACTCGGTATTCCTGGTGTCAGAATCCAGGATCGGTGTTGACGTTTGTTTCCCCCGTTTCTTTTTTGTTCGCGGTTCGCTTTTCTTCCCGTCGCCGAAACTTCGCAATTAATTCGCCTGGGATTCCGCCGCGTGATTATACGCGACGACACCGGTTTCGGTTCACGATTGGATGGCCTCTGACCTCGGAAGAATTCCCTGCGGAGGACAGCGGAAAAATCGCGGGAACGGTTGAATGAGGCCTTTTCTACCGGAGCTGAGGATTCAATGCGCATTCTGGCCGGGCGCATATGTGAAACGAGGCTGCGGATGATAATGGCAAAGTAGCGAGTTCGCGCGCGCGCCAAGCGACGAATGTGATGCGAAAACAAAAAATGAAAAAGGGAAGAAAAAAGGAAAGAGCTGCTTTCCTATTGCTGTATAGTATATATGGATATGTATACCCGTATTTTGTTTTTTTCTTTGTTCGCACGCGAACGTACGCGTTCGTCACCAGCAGAATTCATGGTGGAACGGTGAACAGGGCAATAGAGTAATTGAAAGTTACTGCTAAGGTTTCGCCATTCGGTTTTCTCCACCGATGTGAATTAGAATCCCTTATCCTTTATCCGTATTACGTGAATAGCTCCCTCGATTTTATTGAGAACTTTGATGGATTAGATTTTTTTTTTTTTCGGTAAATTTGAGAATTTAAGACTGATCGAAAATTAGGAGACTATTTGGAACTTAATGGTTGTTTCTTAATAATTTAATTAGTATGTTAAAACATTATAAAGAGGTTACATTTTTTAATGGGAGTTTAACCCTACTGTATCTTCTATGTTATTTTCTATCCGATAGTGTTTCTTTATCATTAAAAAGTTTCTTAATTAGAAGGGGAATATTTATTAAGAAGAACTATTGTTAATATGTGTGATTTCTCATTTTAATTCTATATCATAGCTTAAATTCATTATGATCAATATCTATGTAGATATGTATGTACTTGTACAATACGTATGTGCATGTATCCATATATGATACTTGCACAATATTTTTGATTTTATGTATGCTTGTTCTTAGCGTTGGCATCTATTAGAATTTTCATGACGCGGAAAGAAAAGCGTTCAAATCTTTCATCGAATGTTAGATTAATTTTCGTACGTAAAAAGCTCTTTACGAATATTCGAATGATAAATGAGAGGAAAATATTCCATGATAGTATACATTGTATCAAGTGTGAACAGAACGGATAAATATCCCCTAAAACCGAGCCAGGAGTCGATCAACCGTGAGTATCGATTTGTATCGATACCCATCGACCCCCCTCGCGTCTAGCCAGGTATTAACAATGGCTCGAGCTAATGACTACCGGAGACAAGGGGTGACATCGTCCGAAACTCCCCATCTGTTTCAGCCACTAAATCTTCCCATGGTCATACGCGCGCGTCCTAATCGATTATAGGCTCCTGTTTATGGGGTAAGTGCCGGGAATAGGAGTCGAAACATCCCCTTCGTGAAGCTGCGCCCGATCGCTTCCTATTTCCGGTGGAAATACATTTTACTTATAGGATTAAAGCTCACGCCGTTCTTCTTTTTAAAGGATTCTTTCTATTATAACTGCATTAATACCTTTATCAGCACATAACTCAAATAATATCGGAAATTTTTCTATCCTATCGCTCGATATCTATCTTTTTAAAACAATTTCAACCTCTTTCTTCCTATTATCCCTAATATTCTTATAATAATTTAACGTAGAACAATTCCAGCCTACGATCATTTAGGAAGACCCTGAACTATATGAATCTTTTTATTGACACACAACTCGATAAATATTCAAATTCTTCAATCTTATTATCTTTAATATTCGTTTCTTTTGATACAAGCAAGATCAAAAGAAGACAGTCTCACAGACAGTCAGAACGAGAAAAGAAGCTGAGTAGAAGGGGCACGCCGGTGTCTTGGAGGCCTTTGGACAACGACGGCCGTAATAAGAATAGATGGCTTCTCTCGATTCCTGAATGGTCGACTATTAGCAACGAGCCGTACGGGCGACAATGAGGCCCGACAAACTGATAAATTATACCACGGGCGTATCCGCCGGTGCACCGGCCGCAGGTAAATAGAATTAATCACGCTATAGAAGCTGTGCGACGCGGCCTACGACGCGAGCCAGCGCGAGCTACCAGCCAATATAACAACGTGACTACACATTTTCACCCGGGGAGACAGAACTCTTTTCGTTCCTTCATCCGATCTTTGCTTTCGTCTTTCACGTAAGAGACAAGAATATAAGAAGATCGACGAGACTCGACAATTGACACGAAATCGAAATGACACGAATGATCGTTTCCACACTACTATTTGTCGAAATTTGGGATAAAAAATTATTATAAAATTGTAGACTGAGGGATTTAATATTTTATATATACGTTTGGTTATGTCTTGCGAAAACATAGATTTTTATACAGCTATTTTTATTCAGATAATTTGCTAACATAGTGTCACTTTGAATAGTTGTTCCGCTTAAGTATGGAGAAAGACAGTCTGTTAAGAAATCAATTCCTAAATACAAATACGAAGTTTCGCAGCTTCAGCCATTAACATTTTAAATCCAAAGATTAACATACGTCACAGAATTGGTAGATTTATCCGATCTCGTCAAACACTCAAAGCGAACATTCAAAGTCCTTTTTACCAACAGTCACACGTTCTAACAATAAGTACTTTCGATTGATTTCCAATGACACTGCACACGTTTCTTACACGCCTTGACAATTCTTAAAACTTCCTCACGATTGCATTAAGCACATACAGCACATATGTACTACTCGTTCGACTCGACTCCATCGAAATCCTCGCTAACAACACAGCGTACAATCATTTCAACCGTCAACGCGACGCAATCCGCGTGCAAAATCCAATCGCTGTCTGCTCGAAGCTCTGACACTCAGAAAGTAAATCCTGGCTTTCCGAGCGCGTGAACGCCTCGTCATTCCACCAATTAACTCTTCACGGTGGATTCGAGCGTCGCCAGCCATTATCAGAGAATTCCAACGCGGAAAGAACAACGACGAGGTGTGTCGACCGCGTTACGCGACAAAATTACACTGCAATTGTACCTTACTTACGCGTTTTCTTCGCTTTATTCTGCTAGAAACGGTAACTACATATCCCCAGGCTACATATATCCAAACACTTATAAATATCCTTTATACATATGTTATATATGCTATAGGAAATTTTTCGAAATATTGTTAGTATTAAGTAAAATTTGTGACAAATGCAAAATACGAATAAATATATGTCGGGTTAGTGTTAGAATTTTGGGCGTTTCCCAACCTTCACTCGAATTTGCCATCGTGGTTATAGCTGATATTTATTGGTACAAATGTGTTTATTACAAGAGGCTACAAGTAATAGCGGCGATCGAATGGTCAAGATGTCGATGACAATGAATTCAGGTTCGATAACGAATCCACGGCCAACGGGACGACGAATGCGATGTGATACACGATCCTGATGTCACTCAACGTGCAAGTAGTACTCCTCTGAATAGACTCCGTAGACTCAATCGCAGTCCAAGTGGAACTGCCCTTATATAGTCCTCTCCCCACCTCTCGATTCAATCTTTGTTTTTAAGGAGAGATATATAATTATTCCATACCTCTGTTAGATACACGTTTCTCCCATGACAGTGGCTACGTTCAGTGACCCGTTATGTCACTTCGAGCCCAAACACATCGTCATAAAATCGAATTAGAACATTACAACTATTTCTTTGTTTTATTACTTAAGTGTAACTATAGTAAAAGTCTGGACTAGGGTACTGGGGTTTTGCCCAACATTCCAAAAAGGAAGCCCCGATGTGTTGTCATCTCCGACATATATATGTATATACAAACAATACAATGATATTTAACAATTCAAGTAGTGTTATACAAGACTGAAAGTAATATTCTCAAATTTAAGTTTTATTCGTTCGCTCATAATAACTTGGAACTTCACATTTTCTGCTGAATACGAAGTTACAAATATTTTCAAATCGAATTCTAAAAACAACTCTGAAGCACAGATACCATTCTTACAAAAAGGAAACCCTAAGATACGGCGATGCAACAGGGAAACCGATGAGCCATGAAAGGTTCGAAATACCTTTGTACGCGTTGGATAAAGAACACACCGTGAAAAACAATTTATTAGCCATTGGTGGGAACAATGTCAATTTGTTGAGAACCCAGTGTCTCCCTCCTCTCCATAGACGCGTCTTTTATCATTTGTCGAGGACCACGGATGAAAGATAGAGGGAGAAGGTAATTCACGGTGATTCGGGACCGTATTGAACCGGTATCGGTCGACTTTCGATTCGATTTTATGCGATTAGCCACGGTACACGTCGTTCTAAGCGTAGCCACAGGGAAAAGTTCCTTTTTACCGGTGGCATCGTCGAAACTTTCGGATTCATGACACTTTTTTCCCCTCCTCTTCACGTCGATCAAGTTCATGGCGCAACACGGAAGGGCCGATGACAAAAAAGATGCACGTTGCAATGAAGGGAAGGTTCGTTCCTTTCTTTCCTTCCTTTTTTTTCTTTGGAGGCAGGGTACAATTTGGGGATTGTGGAAAATAAAGTGCGTCAGGGTGTTAGTATTTACCTGTGCCTATCTCTAATTTGATATTAAACGAATATCTTCACAAACATTTACGTTATTTAATGTTAAGGTTATTAAAATCAATAAAATTGTAGACATTCAACTATTTTGGAAACAAAATCTGAGAATTTATAAATATAGAGATTATATTGAAGATATTACGTAAAGTATGATTCAATATAATCCCTATGTTCATTCTTGTTCAGTGTGTCTCAAATATGTACAATATGTTCCTGATTATATTGATAAAATTCGAGACCAATTTGAAAATGAACATAGAAATTACGAGATACTTATTTCATACACTTCGAAGAAATTAGCAGATTGTGTAGGCAATCATATTTATAATATTAATAAGGTAAAATACTCAGTGAGATTATTTTTACCAATTAGATATACATACATAACTACTCATGCACTTTCAGATTGGCTTTAGATGCAATCTAACGCCACTCAATAATCGTGTCTGATTTGCAGCATTAATGAGACTTGAGAAAATTTTATATAATATATTCATAAAAGATTTCTATAGTAAATATTCGAATACATTCATCAGCCACTGTATACAGTTAGCTTTCTAACATCAAATAGAAACACTTTTTAGAAACGCCAATTTCTATAACACGTCAAGCAAATCTCAGCAAACCGCCGTCCGATCCCCGAATCTCACGTGGAATCTTCAACTAAAAAACACCGTACCCCATCATCCCCGTTGGGTTTACTTTCTATTTGTACACGCCGCCATTGTGGCCGCGTTTGTCGCCTGGTTCCCCGGCTTGCTCCTTGGCACACGAGTGTGTGCCCGGGAAAGGCGAAAGGAGAATGAAAATATTATTGCTCGATCCGCGCGCGCGTCATGCATAAATGCATCGATCGCGAAGGTTTCTCCTCTCTCTTGCACTTTCTCTCGCCTCCTTGTCGCCTCTCGCGGCAGCCAGCAGGCGGCTGTACAAACAACGATATCCACAATGTTCGAGTTACAAGCAACGGATTAGTAATCGTGCTCTGTCTTGCATATACGCTTATGCGTATTCTTTCTCATCATTTTGTTATCCGTTCCAGTGGATGTCTCGTTCTTTGAGCGAGCTTGCCAATTGGAAATCGGGAACGTCGAAGAGAAGGTGCGTTTAAAGAAGCACAAAATTCAATTCGAAAGTTTATAATTCCCAGGAACAATTGTCTACAAATATATGGATACTTAGAAGATTTCGTATCCTTAGAAATACAAGAAAATTCGTATTTCCTACTGTACCGATCAAACTCATTCGAAGCGAAGTTCTAAATCCCACAAACCAGCGAAGAATTACCCAACCGATCAACTAACCGTTTCCAACAGAAAGCACGAATAACGGCTTGCCACTATCGGTATCGAAACCTTCCCAAAATTTCAAACAGCTCACGAAGCAAGTGGAAGCGAAATAGCGTGGCATTAACAAAACAGAAGCAACAAAAGCGAGCGAATAAACTCGTCGTTCTAAGTTGACGATCAATAACAAAGGAAGAAAGGGAAGAATAACGACGACACGTGAATCCTTGAATCTGTACGGAATCCAAAAGCAGAACTAGACGAGACGAGAAAGAGGAGAAGAAAGGAAGAGAATGAAGAAAGATCAAAAATGGTATGAACCAAAAGGGACGAAGAAAGATTGGCGGAGACACGGAGAGAGGGATGCATTAACAGGGATGCGAAGGACGAAAGAAAGAAAGAATATAACAGGTCGAGCCCAGAAGCCTTCTCTGGAGGAAGACAAAGGGGGAGCAGAGAATTAAAAGTATCGTGGACAAAGCCGCGGGACAAGACGCAGGAGCTCATTTGGTGTCTCCCGGTGAATGGGCGTTCATTATGATGCCTCCCGGACTAACAATCGGGTTCATTTTGTCTCTCCTGCTCGTGGCAACAATGCTGCCCGGCTTGGAGGAGGTGAAGGTTACTAGGAAGAGGGACAGAGAAGAAAGACAGTCGAGCATGAGGTGCCGTCTCTCCGCCGCTATACCATCAGAGATCTGTCCCTCTCTTCTATCCCGCCATCTTGACTCTGGCCGCGATGTTCTTTTGTCGAGTTCTCTTGAAGCAGCCCCAGGAAAGAAAAAGACGCCGGCCTCCGTCGACGAAAGGGAGGAAGTCTCCAGCGAACCGGTGGTAGAAAGAGCCGGACCGATTCGAAGCTGCAAGAACCAGAGGCGGAGTGAACAGGAGGAATGGGAGTGGAATGGAAAACTGGGTATGGGAAGGAACGAAGAATATAAGGGACAGAAGAAGAGGAAACGTCCGGGAAGTGTAACGCGAAAAGATCGAAGAAGGAGGAATATATATATTGGATTCGTCGAGTTGAGGAAGACAGAAAGGTAGAAAATTTCGGACAGAGGAAATAGGAGGAGTAAGAAAAAAATATCATAAGTTTTCGTCGTCGTTCTGATAATGGACTCGAATTATTTGATACAGAAAATACAGCATAAGAATGATATTCAAATGCTCCTACATCTCTTCCTTCGCCAATTTCAAAAGATTTCAAAAAACGCCAGAATTAATTGAAATTTCTATTTGTTTATTGGAAGACGTCGACAGTAGAAACACATTTTTCGGATGTTTTTTTAAAGAGTACATAATGCACTAAAATTTGCTATCAATTTTACCGAAAATAAGTACATTTATTGTCTCGTACGCTCGATTCATAACTTAACGAAGTACCTATGATATTGCAATTCCAAATAATCAACATCAAGCGTGGAAGAGTTAAAATGTCCATGACATGGTTATACTTAATGTAACTAGATGTCCTAATACTCACGGCCGATGGTATAGTTACGCAAGAATGAGTCTATTTTTATACATTTAGCGAACGTGGGAAGAAAAGTGAAAATTACGCCATGCAACGGTTTCATGGTCGAATGAACTGACACTAACAAGCAAGTAAGCGTTTCTTTTAATCAGTCGAAGATTATGCTATAAGAGACCAATATGGCGACTGGCGGCCACGTGCAAGGAGAATCACTTTGGCGCACGTCGTTTGGCCGCGCTGGGCGGTCGGCATCGGCCAGTTTTCTTTTTGTTTCCGTCAGCTGCGCCGTCCAATCGGAGACCTGGCTCGAACTGGCCCCTGGAATCGCGTTCCTCACAACCGTGAGACAAAAACTACCGTTCCAGGGCCGCTCGTTTGGAACAGAATGGTGGACAACCGACGTCGACACTGGAAAAAAAAAAAACACGTGCTGCCGCGTCATGTCGGTTTTAATAACGTTCCGCTAATTAAGAGCGAGAATTGGACGCGATTCCTGCGGTTCGTCGCTCGAAATCGAACGAAAGCCCCTGTATTCTTGTTAGTGTGTCCGAGAATGAGCAGCCTTTTTTATTTCGAATGGTACCTTCTGCTTGCTTTTGTGTAATCCTTTTGTTATTACTGCAAAAATAAGGTACAAGTAACGAAGTATGAAAATTATATATAATATTAATAGGAGAATAAATTATTATTGTTCTATCGAATTTTATGGAACACAATCTCGGCGACCACGCGCATCTAATAAAATCTTAGAATGTACGAACTTAACAAATCTCTCGGATGTATCAGGATTCGATAATTTCTATCATTTTAACAAATTTTATTTACAAATATTTCTACGATCGTGTCAATCGCGTAACACAGTGCAAACGTGCCAAATGCCATTGCCACTGACTATAAATCGTACAGTAGAAAGTACAATAGTGACAACGAGGATTAAAAAATGAACGATTCCTCAGAAATTTCAAAATCCAATAAACTCAATTGTCCCAACGAATTTCATTCTATTATTATTCTCATAATCACATCAATGCCAGATTACAACGTCAGAATAAGTAAATTCAAATACATCGTAAAGATAATGTCGAATCATCCCTAAACAAATGTCACCGTAAGTTATCTATAGGGAGGCGAAACTTGACCCGGTATCAAAGATTTACGAGCTGTTCCAACGAAAAGATCCATCATAAGACAGAGACAATCTGGCAACGGACCCACGGGGCGACCTTTGCCCAGGCTGACTGCGACTTTTTCCCGCATCTGGCCGAGGCGCATCGCCATTTTTCTCCCTTTTCGCCCCGCGGATTGTTCAATGGAGCGACAATGCGCGCGGCCGGTCCGCCGGTGGTCAATTTGTTTGAATGGACAACGACACAGGCCAGCCGCGCACAATGGCCGCGTCGGCTGTCAGGGGCATAAATCAATTTCGAGAAAACGCTCGAAGGTGGCACGTTGCATTGAGAGAGAACGCCGGCGCGCCGCGGTTTTCGCAGTTCACGCGCGTTCACGTTCCTCCCTAGCCCCCTGCGTTTCCACGATAGTTTGGGATTCGAGCCCGGGGAAAATACGGTTCACACTTCGACGCGTTGTAAAACAGAATATCGGAGAATTTTGGCCAGGATCCTATGATACGGAAGTTTGTTGTAAGGTCATTGTTACAATGCATGTGCAGTCTGAATCTGACGAGTCGTCATTTTCACGAATACATCAGAGCAACGACAATAGTTTACGTACACTGTTGGAATGTAAAGCACTGTAATAAGAATGTTCTACGAATGTTTTCTGGCACATTGTGATATTATAGACACAGATGTGAAAGTATAAGTAATTTTATGACAAAAAGGGATAGAATTTTTGAAGAGTGGGACAATTTTTACAAGAGTATTTGATGTTACTGTCTTTGTTTCTTTTCACCAATCGTCACCAATCTCGGATTCGTTTTTCATTTTCGTATCTTCCTTTGTCTCTTCATTCCCGCGAAACGATATACAGGGTGGTTGGTAACTGGTGGTACAAACGGAAAGGGGGTGATTCTACGCGAAAAAAGAAGTCGAAAGTATAGAATAAAAATTTTTTTTTTTTAATTTTTCCATCGAGACAACGATCTACAGTGAGATCCATTATAACGAGACGTGATAAAGTGCGGGCGTACCGAGCGAAAATTCAAAGTCGATTTTCTCGGAAACAAAGCCTCAAACGACAAATTTTTATTCTATATTTTCGACTTCTTTTTTCGCGTAGAATCACCCCCTTTCCGCTTGTACCACCAGTTACCAACCACCCTGTATATCAAGCACGCATACATACATCGTTCGCCTCTGTACACATTTATATCATTTCCTCATACATATTTGTATATGTATTGATTTTCACGAACGTATTTATGCATTTTGGTCCTCGGATTTTTTCTTCTTTAGGACGACAGCTCAGAACAAGCATTACACACATAAATGTTTAATTAATATAACACTCTTTAAAAGTACACGAAACACAAAGACACATCCTGACATTAAGTATCAGAAATTTTATCATTAATCGCATATGCTTTATAACATCATCTTACGTTAATAAGAGTGAAATACAGTATGTATATACACCAACACATTATTATACACCAGTACACGTTAAAACCGGACGAAAAGACCGAGAGTGTCAGCGTCAACGGGCAAATCGAAACGATTGCACCATCGGCGATCCGTATCCTGGTCATGGTGTTCGAAATCGTTTTTAATTAGCGGCTGAATCTCGACGTGAAATCCCGCAGGCGAAACGTTGTTTCGGTCGGCAAAATATTTTCAGAGCAATCTGCGCTGTTTTATACCGGTTGAATTATCTGCGTTTTTTGAATCGTCGCGTCGACAAACGGCCGTGAAACGTTTTCGGCGTCCGTTCGTGCGTGCGTGCGTACGTGCATGCGTACGCGAGCGAGTTCGCGCGAGCGTCCGTTTAATCCGACGTTAGTCAGACCAACGCCGAGTGATTGTCTGCCGGGCGTATAATGAAATTCAATTAATATAACGAGCCAATTAAGCACGTCGGCACACTGACACGGTGGTCTGGCCCGTTCGAAACGGAAAAAAGGAAAAATAAAATACGCGGCATTCGACTTTCGAACAGGCGACTCCATCATGCGCACCCTTTAATTCGTGCAATTTGTGAAACGCAGCCGACTCGTTATGTCGTAAATTGACGCGATTGTGGTATTACAATTAATGCGCGAACGATGTCGCGAGTTTCGATCCGCTCTTTTTAGCTTTTCTTCCTTCTTTTTTTTATTATTCGCGATCGCGTCGCGCTCGTGCTTGCGTTTCTATCGACGTTGTATCTTTGTTTTAACTTTTAACCCCCGATGCTTCTACCTTTATCCCTTTGCTTGTTCGTACTATTTCGCTTTGATACAGAGTTTATTCAGCATAACAATTTTCTTTTTTTATAAGCTAAACGGAAGTCCTTTTCGGCATTTGAATGGAATTTTTTTAATTCCTTTGAATAGTGTATCTATTTGTTGTTATCTGCTGTTTCTTAAACGATACTGTTATTTAAAAATTGATTTATTTATATATATTTTTTCATTTAGCTGTAATTCAGAGGGATACTGTTCTTTTCTTGATGTTTTTATTTGCTGTTGATAAGTGTGGATTTACTAGATCTGTCGATAATAGTAGGTGACGGTCCGTAAAGAAGATTCCTATAGTAGAAAATGGCAATTTATAAAAATATTAGATCTGTTATTTAAATGTAAGCATTGAATAAATGTAGGATAGACACTGATATTATATATGTATGAAATTTTGTATCTCATATTTTAAAATGTCAACTTCACAAGGGTCAAAGCGTTCCTTACGCCCTCTGTGATTTGCTGCGGCGAACGTTGGAATTATATCCAACTCAATTGTCAAAGTGATAAAAACCTGGCATTTTATGGGGTACTTTAGCACATGTTCTGTAATACCATTCAGAAATTTTATTACGCCCTCTACAATTTATAACGTCACATCGAATGTAATTATTCTGTCTGAACGTGCATTATTTATTTAAACAAAACTTTAGGAAGTGTCCGATTAAATAAAGTTGTGGCGATTGAATTCATTGATCTAAACGTGGGCTATTATTATGTAGGCGAGAAATCGTAAGTATAAAGGAAATTTGTAAGTTCTTGTTATATGAATATCAGATTATATGTATTAGTTGTTTCGCGATGTTCAAATAAACGAAATTCTATCGTATATTCAATTCGAACCATAGATTAATAAATAAAAGAAAGTAGGTAATTAAATTAATAATTGAACTATAACAATACTTTAACATAATTCTATATTAGAAAATAAAACAGAGCATGAAAATATATTAGATTTATATATTCAATAAATAATTATTGGAAAATATTATATGGTTAGAATTAAGTTAACCAAGTTTACGAACATCTATAAGATATTATGGTGGTTACTAAAAATGCAAAATCTTATAAAAGAATTCCGGAAAATCTTTAATTTTTACAAATGGGAATATTATAAATGTATGTAAATGATCGGTGAACATTTATGTTCACTGGTCAACTTGATGTTTGGATGTTATAATCTAATTATTTTTATCATAAATAGGCATTTAATATTAGTTCAACATAGTTCTAAGCCAAAAACTAGTATCAGAGAAACGTAAACTTAGTCTTAGCTGGTAAAAAATATAAAATTTATAAAAGTCATTATCGTAATAAATTATTGTAGGTGTAAATTTATAATAAAAATTACAGAATTATTAAGTTTGATTGTATTATAATGAAAAAATCATTCTTTATGACATCGACAAAGATCGTTACCTTATAACTAATCTTGTTAAGGGTACATCGCTTTGTATACATATACATATAAGGAACACCCAGCGCGTGCGCGAGCTCATAATATAAACTTGAACCTTCGTACTTACATATGTCGGTAATTTTACGTTTGTCGGTATTATACAGGCTTTTCAGTCAATAAAGCCAATTTCTGTCAGAAAACTGCACAGCATTGATTACAGAAAAAGAACGCAACGTTACAGAAATATGTACTTCTGAGTAACAGAAGAATAAGGTAACAGGAAGGACAGGAGCTTGCTTCTTTCTAAAAGGTTGATCGTTTACATTTCATTGTATTTTAAGTTATTAAGAAATTATTAATTAACTAAATGATGAAAATATTTATTTTCTTCATACATCCAAAAAAGGTGTTGTTTCCATTATTAATAATTGACAGAAAAATATTTATTCTGTAGCTTAAAAATAATTTGATCCTCATAAAGTTAAAGAAGCGAAACCTAAACAGAAATTTGTTTCGTCTACTGTTCTACTATTCTACGTAACTAAAATATACTTTTCTTAGATGTTTCATATAATTTTACATATTATATACATTTTTAAACATTTAAATTTTGAATACACGTACGAACACTCAGAGTTCAGAAATTGCTATCAGAATATACATAGAAAAAACATAGTTCTCTACCCAAAAGACGAAAAATGTTTACGACAAAGCAACTAATTTCTAAAACGAAGAGCAATCACTCGTAAGAGCATAGCAACCATAAATGAGTATCTAGTAATTTCTGAAGATCCGCTTCTAGATAACGACTCTAATGTTCCTGCATCGTGTCTAGCGATTTGCTTCATTTCCGCATTCGGCTACGCGGCTGCCATAGTCGCGATCCATCCAGACATTTATGCACAGCTAGTTCCACCTATTCGATGTGGCAACTTTATCTACCACCGTAGTAGCAGTCACCGTGTCTTTCTTCGCGTCTTCAACACATTCCTCCCTTTTTTTTCTCCGTTATTTCCCAAGCTCGATTCAAATGGTCCTCGCCAATTTGGCAAAATAAGAATGGATGGAAAAACAGTTCGGGCTCTTACCAACAATTCTGTTTTGTTCGAGTCAGTCTGTTTCACCTATTTCCTTACGCGTGATATTTTCGAACGTCAATTTAGAAAGAAAGCTTTTCGGATCTTTGATTGAATTTTGACGTGTTCAATTTAAACAAACATCGTTATTAAATAATATACATTAGCTGGTAAAAATTTGAAATCATCGTCTCAGTGTTAATTATACGTACACTAAATTTCCCGTGTGTTTTAGGATTAGGTTGTCCGAGAAGTTTCTTTCGTTTTATTATAAGGAAATAATAGGCGCACAATGTTTTTTGTTTTATATTAATTTATTGAATTTTGCGCGAAAATAATAATAGAAATAGAACGAAATGGGTTACACCTAATTTAATAAAATAATCTAAAACAGAAATTGATGTTCATCTATTATCACCTTATGAAACGAAAGAAACTTTTCGGACAACCTAATATTAATTTAAGATTAACGCTATACATAGAAAGAGCTTTTCAAAGTAATAGAATTCTAAGCTGATTTCTTTCTTAACATTTTTTAATTCTACAGGTAGCGCATCCATCATGTGGCCACGCAACGAAATGGAGAAATATACGAAAAGTAGGAATCGATTTGGTTTTCGAGAGGCTGAGATTTCGATGTCTGTGGTAATTGAAACACTTGAAAATTATAACGTCCCATCCACAATTCTTCTATCAAGAGAGTAGTATCACGGATTTGAAATTTACCCTCGTTCTCGTCGTCTTCATTATTCTTTTCCATTCTATCCTCTGTGTCGGTCTAGCTCCCGTCACGTCAATTCGGCAAATCTTTCGGCAAATCTTCTTTGCTCGATTCTCGTCGGAATCCCGTGCCTTTCATTCTTCGAGAATAACGCGTTCCTTTGCCCCGGCGGTAAGCCGGCCGCGTTATCCGCGGGACTTCCTTTTTCCAGAATACGCGGAGACAATTTTATATTATTGCATTATATTCCACGGAGCTCAGTGAAAATTGGCTCTTCCGAAGATTATCGTATTATCTGCCGTACAAGTGGCCCTTCTAGTAAAGATACTGCTTCAAAGACGTCTACTTAAGAGTTCATTTACAGGTTAACGTTGATTAAGAAGTGGCCGTTGAATGGTAAATGGACTTTAATTATTATTCGAATCAGACAATTTCTTTTGGCGGAAAAGCGAATGAAGATTCCTAACATAATATGAAATGAATAAAGTGTATCGATTCACATTGTTTCTACTTTGCTCGATAATTTTCATTTTCAAATAAACCATGTCTATTGATATTATTTATCTTGAAACAATAAATTTAATACAATTCGATTTGAATAAAAACCTTTCATTTTAAAAGAAGTTTCAGTTAAGGAACAGAGCATTCATTTCGTAAAAATATTCTAACGAAAATAGGGGTATCATCAATCGTGATATGGTTATTACACGATTTACGTGAAATATATAGAGTTTAGGTGATAATGTCGCGCGATAATTTACAGCAATCGATGAGGCTGATTTTGATCACGACAGAATTATAAATGCGTTTAACGCAGTTCTACCAGTGATTATAGAATAGTGACGATTTTATAGGCAATTATAACGGGGATTATTTCCATAATTTACACGATGAATTCGAAAAATGAAAATGGTATTCATGAATCGTTCAGCAATCTGCGGAATAAGGCAGCCCGCAATTAACTACCGAAGAACGCGCGAAAGCGAACGTCTACGACAGCTCCATTTCCGTTATCCCCGGGAGACCTTAACTTACGATAATGCTTAAGCTAAAGTAGTAGAATCTGTCTTATTACAATCTATGATCGCGATAATTGCATCCGGAAGTCTGTGAAACCTTCTTAGAGAAGAATTCTTTGTTTATAATTATCATAAATGAAACAAATAATGACCACATATGAAAGAGATAAGTCACATTTCGAGTCTTTTATAGAAGGACAATTTTACACTTCAATATATCAAACTTTGGCCGATCCCACACCGATTTGATCTTGAAACCGAAACTCTATGATAGGATCATGCGAGTCAAACACGAGGTATTATACAAATACGTATGAGAATAATGAAATAAACAATAAAATAAACAACAGAATAACTTCCAGTAATATATACGAATTACGATAATTACGATTGAGAATATTAACATTGCCGAATACGTTTCATTGTTTATCAGGTCGCTAGCAACCAGTCAAGCTGTCTATTTTCAAATATAAACCACTTGAAAATTGTTTCGCCAATTACAAGGCGATTAATTTACTTTATCCTATTACAAAACAGAGTAATTACACGTAATCTTCACAAGAATACTAATCGCGAACATTGACATTAAGCAAGCACAAAATTCATTTTCTAGCTCGATAGATAACATCAACCATACCTATGATAAATTCAATATTATCGTTAAAGAGAATCATTGCATTAAGAAAAGAAAAACAACTTATACAAATTAACAATTTCATCTTACATGAATATATCTAATCACCTAATCTTAAGCTGCTCGAGGTAAAAACGAGTAAAATAAGATACGGAATAGCACAGCGTGGAAAGCGTAGCAAAATGTTGACTGCGTTCATTTGCGCTCCACCCCACTATTTCATCCCCGGCTTGCACGCGTTTAAGAGTCACTACTTTTATGTAACTTTCATTTTTCGATTGTCAGACTGACGAAGGATAACGGATAGTTCTGACAGGAAGAAGGTGCGCACGCTTTTTCACCCTTTCACACGTTGGCTGAACTCGATCACGATTGGCGGTCCAACTACGGTTGTTAAATCGATTGTTTACCCTTCCGCTTCTACTAACTAATATTAAAGATCTTTCTCGTTTGCGAGTATTCAGGATCCGTTACCGTGTTCGCCGCTATTAACAATGCCCTTGGCTGACGAATCAAAAATCCACCTTTCGAACCTTTCGAAGGTTATTTGAAACTAATAGCCCTAATGAACGGTCACGTTTCGTTTAATGAAGTTCTAATAATCGAGAAAGTCGGTAATTCGATCGTACGAGTGATGTTGGGAACGAAAGCAAGCTACGACCACTTTATCATGCAACATTACCATGATGATCAATTATTTCCTTTTTCAATTATATCTAGGATTCTTGTTTAAATGTGAAAACAAGCTGCCTGAGATATAATTGTTCATCCTTTATTTGGTTCTTTTATTTGAACAAATTGAGGATCATTGAGATGATAAAATACCATCACGAAATTAAATGAAGTTCTTACTACGTTTTATATCACTTGATAATCTACTAATAATCTACTAATATAATATACTATAATCTACTAATTCCATTAAATACAAAAAAGTCTCCTTTTGAAAAGATCATTATTAATTGTTCTACGAATACTTTGTATAATTGAATTATAATGCAAATTGTATTAGAATCGTGCAACGTTTTCTTAGGTAAAGTATAGGAATTATTACTGAAGTATAGGAAGTTTTAATTAGAAAATTCGTAATTAAATTGTCTACAAATTATACATTCGTAATTTTAATATTATTTATCAGTATTAATTTCAAATATTAATTGATTAATATTCTATATAAGAGACCGAATAGATCGGTATTATTTTAAAAACAAGAAGCAGAAATTCTAAAGTCTCTTAGAAAATGAGTCTGTTCGAAAAACATTATAAGTTTATATAAAGAACGCGATCGAAACGTGTTCACGGAAATAACGCCATGGTTCGTCGATCGTCCTTTACCTCGGTTCTTTTTATAAGAAAGAAAGACAAGCTGGTCGACCGTTTATCTTTCCCACAGAAGGACTCGCGATAACGTTTTACTTATCGGCACTTCCGCAAATCGATTACACAAGACCAAGCCGAAGGGAAGAAATGACGATTATGGGACAGAGAACGCGGATGGAAGAATTTTCAAAAGTTCCTACGTGATCATCATTATTCGCGTTGCTTCGAATAGTTTGAAATTTTCACAAGAAAACAGTGTTTATTTCAATGAGAAATAATTGTAAAAAATTCCTATATTCATACATTTTCTATACTTTTCCTATAAAAATGGAAATATTCCATTTGCTGCAAATGATTTGAGATTTCATAAGAAAAGTTTATTTATTAAAAAGCAATGAAAAAATATTCGAATACATTTTCTATATTTCTCTTCACTTAACAATAGAAGTATTTCTTCTTTATAAAATCTCTTGTTCGTACGAAAGTAATGTTCAAATCTTCTTACCAGAGTCAGTAGATTTTGCAATATTCTCTTACTGTTGCCAAGTAATTTTTGCAATATTTTATAAAGCTTCAAAAAAAAAGGGAGAAAAATAGTAATCAAAGTGAGTCATAAACGCTTGGAAACACTCGAATCGAATGAAAAGGAACGCCACAGAAAGAAATGTCAGTGTTTCGACCGAAATGCCGAGTTTTTTTTCGATTTAATTGGCCATTCAACCACCCTCCCATTGAATTCCTCCAATCGCGGAAAATGCGTATCGTTTTAAACCGGGACAATGTATCACGGGTTTAATTTCGATTTTATTGTGCGGTGGCTAACCAAGGGACGATCCGCGTGAATGTAATGTACATTTTCGGGTATTGTGGATCCTTTTTTAACTGTGCACAGAAGTCAGAAAGGAAAGGGCCGATTCGAATCGATAATTGGAAAAAGGGCTGTTGTCGCGACAAACCAGTCACAGACAACCACTTCTGCCTGGCACATAATGTGTGTACAGGGTCACGTAGATAAAGGGCTTATTCACACGCCCCTGCAAAAAGATTTGCATCGAACAATTATTCGCAACCCGTGGGTATCTATATACTCAAACATTGGCGATAGAGCCAATCAATCGATCAGTTTTAAACGAACAGGGTGGAATTAACGAAAGCAGATTAATATAACGCTACAAGTATCCTAAAAATTTATGGATTACAATTTTAAGATTTAATTAATTTAGTCTATCGCAGAATTCTTCGTCGGTTTTCCCTTGTTCTTCTGCTGTAGCATACACAAATCTAGTTTAATTGTTACAATAATCGTGTCAATGAAAAATGTGTGTTTCACTTATAGTCGAGAACAAATAGATATACATATAAGACAAGATATAAACAGAAAACAATAAAATTAGTACTTTTATAATTATAATAACGTTTTGCTTATGTATAATTTTAAGTTCGACTATACCGTACTATTATACATTTGTTGAGAATTAAACAGTAATCGTGTAACTACCCAGATAACGAAACTGAAGAATTTACAAAAAGTGAATTGATCAATTTCGCTTTTAAAACATACAAATGTACAAACGATATCACTTTAACAATCAGTCAAAAAAAAAAAAAGAAAATAATACAACGAAAATAAAAAATACTTTCCATTATCCACCAAACGAACCAAAGAAACTTACCATTAGAAACATTAATCGGAAAAACCTTTACTTTCAATTTCCACAAAAGTACCAAATCTTTTACCAACCGCCAAGAAACATGCTTTCTTGACAAGAAAATCATCCTCTCGAGAAACAAGTTCGTTCTTTTACCAAGCAACCGAGGCTGCATTTCTAGCCTTGGCAAAAGGGGGAGACACGAAAAGGAAAGGAGGGGGCGGGAGCTTGGGGGTAGAGATGGCCACGATATTGCAGCTTGTATACCCGAGGCAACAGAGCTCATATCAAGCCCACGACAATGTCCCCCATAATGCCGACAGTCCAGCATTGTCCGGTATTGGCGCACGGATATCTTTGCCGGTCGCGTGCAAAACCTTCGCCAATCTCGTCGAACGTCTCCGTGGGCCCCGCGTCGATATTGATGGACATCGGACGGACGTTTAATCGTTCCCTCGTCCGCGTTGTGTCGTTTATTTTCCAAGCTAGCGGCCCTCCTTGCCGCGTTGTCGCCCACCAAGCTCACAATGGCGTGAGCGCGTGGCCGCCGGCGTTCCTCGACACACGTTCTTCGACACACGTTCCTCGACACACCTCGACCAAGAGCAAGGAATTCGATTCTGCCGACGGATTCTACCAGGATTCGAGTCGCGGTAACGAGACGTTATTGTAGGCTGCGACAGCCGAGGAGCGCAGAGTTCCGACGTTTCGCGGAGGATGTTGATGGAAGGAGACGTGGAAGATGGTAATGTTTGGAGAAGGCTGATGGAACATGTAGAGGATTAATTGTGAATGGTGTGGCGAGTGACGGGTTAGTTTTGGTTTTAGAAGAAATAATTAGGTACAGGTGGGAGGGGAAAGGAAGATTTGGTGTGGAAGGACTCGAGACAATTATATGCTGAGGATTGATTGGAAGTTTGGTTGGAACTATCATAAGGAAATGGAAATACATGTGTAGATTAATAGTTGAAGTAGGAGATAAGTTGGATTTCGAGATAATCTAATAATAGATTATATCGGTGTAAGAAGCGACAGCTTGGTTGTAGTTGTAGAAAAAAGGTAACAGTAAAATATCTACTACGAAACGTAACAGTATCACCAAACCTATTTGTAATTAAAAATTCCGCAACATTAAACATTTCATCCGAAGCAATTTAAAAATATTTAATACAATACAGGAGTGAATATAAAATGTCACGATAGTTGAACATAAAATGTCCAAGAAACTGAATAGTCATCGAGACGTTTTTTAACAAAAAATTCTTCGCTATTTAACATTTCAAATTTCTCAACTATAAAATGATCAGGGTTCTCCACATTTTCCCACATTCTACGCATCTGGCTGCATCGTATCGTACGAAGCTCGCAAAGTATCGGCTTCGAGGAGCATCTTCTCAATGTCTAATGTCGAACCAGCTTACCCGAAGCGCGTGCACACACGTATATATCGTCTGTCGAATCAGTGATCGGCACCGCTCGACGCGGGACCATTCCTCACAATTAGCGGCGATTCAGGTGCCGTTTTACCGCCCGGACAAGCCGGCCTTCCATTCGTCCAACTAGCACGGAACTCGTCGGCCGCGGATAATTATTTTCCGATTATGATTGATAATCTACCGGCACGATACGCGTTCCGTTTCACGTATCCCGCCGGTTATCTATCACCCGTGAACGTTGCCAGCAGAAGTGTTAGTCAGTGAAACCGGGTGAGGTCTGCGTGAATAGAATTTTGTGACTCGTGGAATCACCTTGAAAAGGGGACGCGCAGTTGGCCCTGAAGATAAGACGGCTGTGAGCGTGAAGCTTCTTTTAAAGAAAAACGGAATTATGCTTTCTTCTTTCACTGGTATAACGTAATGCGAAGAAGAAACTGATAGCGATGGTTAAATTTGTCTGTAGGTATAGAAGACAGGTGAGCTAGATTTCCAGGTAAGCGATATATATACATAGGTAGGTTGAGGTAGGCGATGGTGTATTAATAGTGGAGTCGATAAAGGTACGGATGAGGATTGAAAGGCATCGAGATAGGAATTTTTATGTTTTCTTTGTGATAAGGTAAGCTAGTCGAATCTAAAATACAAATATCAAGAACCTTAAATCTAGTATTTCCGAAAGACAGTAGCTAAAGACAGAATATGAACTTTTACCACATACGTAGGCTTTGCATTAATTGGTTCTTATATCTATACGTAATTTTCATATATAATTAATTAAGAGACTCAATAGGAACAAATGCATTTTTTCACAGACAGAAAAAGTTGGTACAGAAGTACAGAAAATAATACTCGAAAAATTGTACAGATATATTTTTAAAAATTGTACAGATATATTCTAGCAATAATAACTACATATACTGCTCTAACATTTGAAGGCATACAGATCTCCTTTGTTAAACACTACTTAATTTTACCCATAACATTTGTCAAATTAAACATTCCGTCAATTGTATACAACCTAAGATCATATTTTTATGAGTCCTCAATCTCGAAGCAACACATGACGAAGTCGATCTGCTTTAAAGAGGACCTCCCAAGAGAACTCGCACTCAACGAACACAAATAACTAACCATTGTCATCGGTGGTCAAAATGGTAAGAAATAAGACTCGATGTACGAACGTGTAGGATAGCCGAAGATCCTGCAAGAATCGGTTCTAAACCAAACTGCTGAGATTAGTATACGTGAGAGTCGACGTACGGGGTGGCTCACCCCTTAGCCGCGTTTATGATACATTCGAGTCACATACGACGAGGCCGGTCCCCGCCACCGGTCGATGTATTCATCGTATGTAACTCGAACGGGACTCCATAAAATACTACCCTTCCACAGGATTTTGTTCGGCCGAATAAGTTATTGTAGCGCGCTCTATTTTGATACGGCGACGCCTGGCCGAGCGGCCGCTCGCTGAATACCGAATGCCGCGTATATATTCGGCCAAACAAAGTGGAATTCGATTTTACGGGGCCTCGAGGAACGTTCGTACGCGCGATACGGACAATCGAGTCTCGTTTACGGGGAACGCCCTTTCGCGGCTCTCTCTTTTATCTTTTCGATTCTTGCGACACTGGCTCGCCTGAACGAAGCGCAGTTCTTCTTCATCGGTCAGGAAACGATATCTCCCACCCTTAGAAAATATTAGGCTCTTGCAGAAATTTCATCCAGGTCTTTGTTCATGGAAACAAAAGTTATAATAATAATGTATTTATTACGTGCATTAATATAACATTGCTATACAAAGTGTTTCGTGTATTTTGCATTGCTAAGTATTTTAATCAGCGTTATCGATAGATCAAATTGTAGCAACCTAATACGTCGACAATCTGTTTAATTTGTAGTGTAATTTGGTATTTCGCAACGAAGGAAAGATTTGGAATTATGGACGGAAATTGGTGGTAATAGGGGCGAAGAGATTGTACGGGCTTAGAGTGAGTTTAAGTTGAATAGAAGGGTAAAAATGGAAGGGGGTTGATGAATTAAAGGTACGCGTGATGCGGTAAAACTGAAAACCTTCGTAGGGGAAGGTTAAGCTATAATACATGCAGCATCATAAATACTCTACAACTTTGAGTGTTTTAACTATGATATTCGTGTAATATCCTCTAACTATTGAACGGTGTAATTACTGCAGTACCATTATGAAACCTGTACCGATACGTCATTACCCGCTAGATGTACAAATATCAAACGATTCTCGTAGTTTCTTAAAATATGTACTCTTAAAATAGCATAAAACACTAAAACACTCGAATAGAACCACAATGAAAAGCACAAAAATGAATGTATTAACATTGTTTCAACCTTTATACATATTTTTTCTTTCTATTTTTAACCGTCAACCTTTACCAAACTACAGTTGCAAGGTGGCGACTCGTTAAAGAATTTCCCGACGTCTCGCATCTTCGTTTCCTTGAATTCCAGGATGCACCCCTTCGTGTATCCGGGTGGGTGCAGCTGGCAACTGGTCGGCAGAACGGTGCGATAAAAGGACAACAAAACGCCACGAGGCGTGGCGATTAACTGAAACAACCGGTCCGACAATGGAGTAATCAGCGAGCTTTTCGACGCACCCATGCCTCCGCCCCGCCGTTCGCACACCCCACCGTGCCTCTTACCATTCGACGTCGCGGGCCACCGTTTTGTTGTCGCTTCAGCAATCGCAACGATGATGCCTCGCGAGCTCTTTGTCCCGTCACACGTTCTTTTCCACGCTCTGCACCAGTCAAGAACAATTTGCTCAGACTAGCTAAATATGTGTTGGACTAATTTGTGAAAGCATATCTGGAACGAAGTTTCGATTTAATGAATTTCGGCGTTTATTATGGTGAATGGGCAGTGGCAGAGTGATTGAAAATCCTATGGATTGATCTTTTTATAGATTAATTGACACGTGGGTTATGGATACGAATTTGGAAGACTTTTATAGCAAATGAATAATTTAAGAACATTTCAAGTAAATTATAAAAGTATTTGATGAACCACGCTGGTTACAGGATCGATAGACTGCGAGCTTCCACGCGTTTTTTAAATAGTTGAGACTACAAAAATGCACATTATATACGTGATACTTAAAAATATCCTATAAAGTAATCAACGTAAAGTAGACTGAATAATAGTAAAAAGTAGAATACTAAAGTATTATAAAATGATAGTGAAATAGCGATATCATCCTGATGGGTGGAACAAATGCCTATTTAATTCCATTTCTTTATTCATAAAAATACGAATTTGCATAAACGTCCGCAGTCCTGTTTTAGTCCAATCATCCACTAAAATAGTCGAAATCAACAAAATGACGGAAACAAACACAAACACTTGATAATTGATTGAAAATGTAGAAGAAAATTTCGTTGGAAAGGGAGACGCGGTATCCCGAAATTAAGAAGCCGTCGGCGACGGGGCGCCGGAAAGCCGGATTGTTTCATTGATGAGGGAGCATTCAGGGCCGTAGTAGTCGCCGGGACCAAAGTGGGCACACTGTTGAAAGGGGGAGAAACAAGGGGTAGAACGGTGCTACGACGTTTACGAGTCCGCCAGCAACCCTCTTTCGGACTACGGTGCGCGATGAATGGTATAATCAGTGGTCGCGTGCCACCCCACAGCACGGAAGAGCGACCGAGACGATAACGGAAGGTGAGACGAATGGAGAGAGAACGTGTACTGATAGAGAAATTCCCTCCCCCGATTGTCGTGCCTTTGCTATCATCGAAATCGAGACAGAAGCGAACATGGAAAAGTCACTTAACATCCCCATACCATCGTACACTTTCCCTCCCTTTTTTGGGATGTGCAATTCCAAATCCTTCTTCGAGGTTTGCCCAATTCTTTTGCAGGAAAAAGTCAGATTTTTGGGCAATTGACGCTAACCCAGATATACTTTTTATGAAATTTTTCAAGATATCACTTTCTTCTTTATCTGGGATTTGTTGGCAAATTGTTATATCATTGCTATATTAAAATTAGTAAAAAGGAAAACATTTACTTCAAACGATATTAGTTGAAATTATTAGTGTCATAAAAATTACGAAATATAATAAAACAATATTACCATTTAGTTACTCTTTTGGAAACATGGTAGGGATATCTGGTGTAGAATTTTTGGTACTTTATTGAAAAAGATATTTTGATAAAAATATGAGAAGGGTAAGGAAAAATAATTATTATTACCTGATATTCGGTACACGATACTTTTGAATTTCCTAACATTGTGATGGAACATCCCACAAAAAAAGAAGCGTGATGTTTGCCAGCGATACGGACTAATTGAAAGTGTCAGAGTACAGATAAGGGTTTCGTACAACTTCGTGTATGAAAAGGGACACGGTTCCCCTTTTCGAGATCCTTTCTTCTCGTCGATGACCGATAAAAATCGCGTTCACGCCCTGCGAATAACGGAGAATGTGTAACGAGGGGTGATAAAGGAACGCCGGCAGAACGACAGCCGAGCGTGGCGATTCATTCACCATCGTGTAGTGAATTTATGATCGAGTTAATAACAGAACAAACAGCTGATTGCCTTCGATAATTTCAACCCTCGCTCATGCGTCCTCTTTTCCACTGCCATCCGATTCGCCTACATCTGTTCATAGCTAAATTTTACTGTGAATTCCTTTCTAATCTCTCATTATCCCTATCATTAGTAAAAAGAAATTATATAGTATTCTATCAATTTATCAAGAAAGACGATAATAAAAATAATAAGTTTCAGAGAAAATATGAGATGAATAATGAATTTAATTTTTGTTCTGTTATTCTTACTAATAAATTTCGGATTTTAATGTAAGCAGTGATATTTAAATGACAAATATATGTCATAATATATAAATAAATAGTAAAATATTATTGCTATATTTTTAATAGTCACACATATTGGATTTGTTGTCTGGTGATTCCATTATTATTTTTCCATGAACTTGTACGTTTTGATAAAATTCGCATATACTATCGTATTAACCTACTTAAGAATAATATTAAAAATAATAAGCAGAATATTGGATGTTAACAGAATCTCGAAGTAAAAGGAAGATAACGAAGATAGTTAAATTAACGTTTAGAAATCGACCCTTTTTCTTCTACCTTTCTCATTATTTCATTTTCTCGTCGACTTTTCTCCTGCCTGACACAAATACACCCCTGCTTCAGCCCAGTCAGATGAATATTTCGGAACCTTCCGGAAATTCGATGACACCGACCGTACAGCCGTTTCTTTATAAAAGTTGGAATTCGCTGAAATGTTACCACTAACACACAGCCCTCTTGTCTCGTTTTATACCTCCTCTCTTTATCGTCTTATCACTAGAGAGACGTCTTCAGCTCCGCGTTCCCCCTCGACCGTTTCTTCCAGCAAGACATTGCCGACACTGATAACATTTATTTGGAGAAATGGCCCGCTCGCTCTTCGCCTCTACAACGGCCGAACAAAGCAAAGAAAAAATTCTCCGTTCATGGTGTGATCACTGCAATACATGTGATGGTGTATTAATGAGGTTCGTCGATGACGGTGGAAAAATTTCTGGGCGAAGTATCGTCCGTTTCGTGGATGATTGATGGTGTATTGTCACATTTACTCGATAGATTTATTTAAAACTAGATATGAATTTTTATTGCAGGAAACAATATCTATCGTTACTGGATATCTAATTTCTATTATATGAAACAATTGTTCTTTTTAATTTAAAATTGAATAAAAAATTGTTATGATGATATATCAGATATATAAATGTCATTACATTTTATTATGCGATATTTGATGGATATGATATATATAAATTTAATTTGTCCTATAATTGCGTAAATGTTGTCTGACTGTTATCTAACTGTTCAGTCACTATTTAATATGCATATAAATAACAACTTTTCACATAATAGAAAGTATAAATATTAAAACAATAGAATACCAAATAAGATAAAATACTAATGTCTATAAAATGAAATATCAAATAATATAAAATACCGATATAGCAAAGTATCGAATCTATAAAAGGTTCATTCATTACTTTATTCATTACTAGTTACGGGAAATTTAGAAGTGTAAAAATGCATAGAATGATAGATAATACACAAATTCTCCTTAGATCCTTCAGACACGAATCTCATCGTCAGAGATGCGCGTAACGCGTTACGTCTGACTTGTGACGCTCCTGTTCTACTTACGACCGTAAAAATCAATTCAGCTCGCAATTATTTAAAAGCGTCGATGTCGACCGGATGCAAGCTGACCATCGACGTCGACCAAAGAGGTCAGAAAAGCGGTAGTACGATAATCTGCGTGACAGACACACAGTGAGAATCATGGCCCGGCTGGCTGGCTGGCTGGCAACGTGTACAACGAGGAAACGTAGCTAAAAAACGAAGAGAGAAGAAGCACACCTCCACCTGTTGAACGCGCCTGTATCCTCCGTCCGCCATGTCGACGAAGGAGCCAATCGTGCTTGTCCATTAGCCGTGGACCATGGTGGGAGAGTAGAAACATCCCTGGTTGGCCGATCCTTGTCTCCTCCGCGTCCCACGGGACTCCAGCTACTCCACTCGGTCCCGATTCCTCCCTGGCTCATCCCAGACTCGATGTCAGAGAGGTCCTGACGGATTCTTACCAGTCCTCGTCACGGTATCAATCACACAGCTTCCCTACGGTTAACTTGGTGTCGGTGCGCTGTTTCTCTCCTTATGAGCAATCGAGAAGAAACCAGTTTAATTGAATCGAACAAGGACAGATCGAATGGAGAGGATTCAAGGAGCTGGCCTTAACGAGACATATTCGTATAACATTGAAGAATGAATCTCTCTGTGAGTGACTGCTGGAACGACGATCAGATTCGAAGAACATCTTTCGTGTGAATTTTGAAATCCGGTTAAAGGGGGTGAGTGTAAAAAAAGAAAGATTCTGGCTCGAAGATTCATAAGAAGATTGAAAGAGAAAGTTGATGACAGTTTGAGACAGCAGAGTTTTGTTGCGAGAATTTTGATTGGAATTGTGGTTTGAAGACTGAAATCGAGTCGTCGTTGAGCATGTGGAAATTGTTAGCTTTGACGACCACGTGATCGAAAGTTGTAGAAAGGTGCAGTGTACAATATTTGTCAAGATCGATACTCATTGAGTAATGATGAAGGACAAGAATAGTGAAGAAAGAAATTGTTTATCGATAAAGACATGTGAAAGAATGATATTGATAGAAGATAGGAATTGAATTTGTAGAACGAATTGATCGAAAATAATTGTAGATCGTAAATCAGAATAACGGTCGAGATGTCATCGAAAACGCTTCACAACGAGCATATCAAACGTCCGATGAACGCGTTTATGGTGTGGTCACGGGGACAGCGACGGAAAATGGCCCAGGAAAATCCGAAGATGCACAATTCTGAGATATCGAAGAGGCTTGGCGCCGAATGGAAACTGCTCAGCGAAAGTGAAAAGCGACCTTTCATCGACGAAGCTAAAAGATTAAGGTGAGTATCGAAATTTTATTAAATATTCCACAAAAAAGTAACGTCTGTATCTGTAAATTTCGAGATCCTGAAAGAAAATCACGAAATTGATCAAATATTATTTTATTTATTTATTAAAATACAAAATTTACTCAACCATGCTGTGCATTATAAATGTAGAATGGAATCTTGAAATAAGAATCCGATATGTTTTTTACATAATAATAAAATTAATGCTTAATAATATAATGTAGAGATTGGGAAAATACAAGAGTACCCGTCGCGTGATGTTCGCTACTTTTTACACGCTTCTGAAGACTCGACACGCACAACACACATTCTTGCCACATGTGCAACTCCAAATTTCCACGTGGGGTCACGCATCTGAGTCAACGTGTATATTTTCCGAATCAATCCTTGCTCACTATCGATAATTTAAACATCTACATAATTCGCTATCACTTTATACAAATTTTTTACACAAGTTCACGAAAATGCGTACATTGTATCATTCCCTCATAAATATTACGAAATTTCTTATAAAAAGACCAAACATTATAATTTTTCTATGTATTATTCGAACTATTTTATTTACCAAAGTTGAAAAATCTACTAGGTTATAATACGCATCATAAATGTTATAAAATTTATCATTAAAATACAAAAACTTTTTCTTAATAAAACAAAAATTGTAAAAATCTTCCTAAGTTCTCTAAAAGTATTTAAGAAAATATCGATCAGTTTCTATAAACACCAATTTTTGTAGTTTGTAAATCGAAATGTTTTTTTGAAAGAATATGAAATAAAAAGTTCGTTTCGTATCGCCTTCAATCAATATCGAAGATCTTTCTTTTGCGTGCTAATTGCTCTTTAGTCACGAGTGGCCGAACAAAATTATCGCATCGAGGCGTATCTGCAATAACTGTGAAGAGGATGAAAAACGAGGAAGGGGGATCTCGTAGTTCATAATACGGTACATTGTTGCTAAAGCTAAGGGTGTGCTGCGCTAAGCCAAGGGGTGGAATAGGGTGAACGAAGTGGTATTTATGGAGGTGGAGGGGACGGCCTCTTTATTACCGACCCTGAATATTTAATCATTGTTATGAGTTTATTTAGCTCGCCGTACGATGAACAGGTCGGAGAGATTTCACGATCGAACGACATTTTTATCATTTCTGTTTCATTCCTCACGCTATCGAGGGGAATTAATGGGGGAATAATTGCTACTTTAAACATAATATTCTATATAGTCAGCTATAACTTATTCAATCCCTTAAAGAAATATTGGATACTATTTTGTGTATTTCGAATGTGTTGAGTTAAATTTTAACTTTCCCTACTTTCTTTCGGTTACTACTGTTTTTAAAAAGAGCATGAAGTAATCGTTCTTAAAAAGAGAAATTCTTTTGGGCACTTGATATGCATTTCTAACGTTAACAAATACAGTAAATAAAGTACTGTCGATGACAGAATCGAGGTCTGTCAGGGTTTTTCAAAGCAAAAATTGCCGGGACAGCGAATTGATAGGAGGCGGCTGGGGTTGAATATAACCGGCGCGGCGATGATGCTCGTAAAATAAATAATAGAATAATAAAGTCGGTTCTTCCTAAATTGTCGATTCACTTTCAATTGCCAAGTATTCACTTTTCCCCTCTTTTTTTCGTTCGGGCTAGATCGGTTTTGAAAAGAAAGAAAAATAAAAAATATATAGAAAGGGTAGAAGAAAGAAGAATCAATCGACTCGGTAGTGAATTCTATCAACGGAATGTAACATGGAATCCGCTTTTCTGTCGATGACCATGATCGAGTCCAACAAAAGGAATTATGAAGTTTCGCACTGACGCACAGTCCGTGTCAGTTGTGATTCGATTCCTTTTTTCACGGTATCGAATATTGCTCTTTTCAATTGCCGAATGAAAAATATTGTCCCGCCTAACAGACGCTACTGAAATTTTTTTCAAAAGTGGACAAATGTGTCTTCATTGTTTTGCAATCATTTTTTATTCGCAAACAATCCGTTCGAGTTTTCAAAGAGATGTGCACATAAAATTTTCAAACTAAAAACTATATGTATTATATATATCTCAGAAAAATTCTATTCCACATAATATGATCCTAAAACATAAAACATTAAAACAAGATCTATATATTCATTAACCAGTATTTGTTACCAAACATGCTGTCTTTTTATTTATTCTCAACGCAATCCTATTTTCCTATCATTGAAAAATTCCTCGAGTTTAAAAAAATATGATAGAATTATTATTGAGGTATGTGTTTTTCAGGAGCATTAAACATTAACGCTTGATGTTTATGATGGGTTCTTCTACTCTTCATCTAGTGTTCAATAATAACAAAATATTTAATTCCAATTGCTTACCTTTATCAGTTTCCTAATTAAAAACAAAAGTATATTGTGATAAACTTTCACTCATGATAGTCTTTAAGGGTTAAAAGTTCTTCTAATTGTTGAGATGAGAATGAGATTGAGAAACAAAAATTTGGGAATAAGCATGAGCCTTCTGCAACGATTGAAGTGGTTTTATTAGCGAAATTTTGCAAGCTATCTCACAAATTTGATAACGAAACAAATTAATTTTGATCGTTCTGTTCAACATAAAAACCACTTATACAATGCAAGCCTATAACCTATATTTTTTACTTACCAATTTTGTAATATTACTACTTGGATCGTAAGTAAATTATTCGTAGAGATTACCATATATTCTTCCACCACATCCCATCTCAAAAAGAAACAATTCCACTGAAACAAACTAACAACCATCCCCACTGGAAATCTGTAAAATCGACTTGAGGGAGCCTCAATATTCATTCTACCCGCGAAAACATTTCTCAGGTAAAGATACAGAGAGTCAGGGGAGGAAAATTTCGAGCAGAGACTTGTAACGGCGAATCCGCTTTTCTGGCGGATGACGGCGTCGCTGACGATTCTGGTAACGGTAGTGTGCAAAAACGAGAGGGGTTGTCCCGCGGGGGAGGGTTGCCAAGAGAGGGAGGAACGGTCGTAAAATAAAGAGGAGAGGGCCCGATAAAAGTCGTTCCCCTGGAACCAGGTTCCTGGTAGGAACGGGTTCCCCTGGAGCCAAGCCGTCACTGGCCCGACGTAATCTGTCCGTTCGTTCACGGCGACTCACAATGTGGCCCCCGAGATAACAAATAAAGCCCCATTGTCGCAATTGTGTGGATTTAAAAGGATTTGCGCGGCTCCTCTGCCGGCCCCTACCCTCTCCGCCGCCCCTGGTCTCACCCCCTCGCTTGCTGTTCGTTGGCTGTGCCGTGCTGTCACTGCTGCTGCCTGTCCTACGATACCCTCCTCCTCAACCCTCTTTTCTCCCAGCTCCTACAGACGCTCTGTCTACCCCGTTCTCGGTCGCGCACCGAGGAAACCGAGAAGGAAAGCGGCGAGAGTGAAAATGCTGCATCGAAACGGTGGTAAAGAATTGGTGAGTTGGAGTCAGTTGCGTGGATCAACGATGTAAGGTGAAATGGGGAAGGTTAGGGGATAGGCGATAGGCAGCGAGATTTTGAAGATTTTTTATGTGGTTGGTGGGTTTTCTGTGGACGATGTTAGAGTTAATTATAAAAACTGACGTAAATAGAATGGAGACTAAAGGAGAAGAATACGAGAAACAAATTTCCAATTTTTTTACAAAGAAGCTGTTTTAAAATTCAATATATCGTCGATCAATCCTGTTTTACCAAAATTGTTTTCGTATTATCTGGTTTCCGAGCTAAACACGCGTTTCTTCGCCATATCCAACATTTTGAAAATATGTTGATGCAAATTCGTATATTGTTGAACTCAATTCAAGAGATGAAATGTTTCTTTTACCATGCAAATATAATAATTAATACTTTAGCTTGAATATTTTGTACACTTTTACATATTTAGTTTTCTATATACGAAAAGGTCAGTGTAAATAAACTCAACCTTCCTGATTCGCCTCACTGTCGCTATCATAATCAAAACCATCCCCCTTTAGGATAGACGTAACCGAGAAATATGGAAAACAAGATCAAACAACTTTTTACATATTGCAATAATTATCAAAAGGTATATAACATGGACCAATTTATCCAACAATAATCGGTCACATCGACGACCAATATTCGGTTACACGGGTCACGGGAAGACCGTCACGAGGACATCGAGAAAGTCCGTCGATCGTTGGCAGCACAATGACATTTATGACGAATCGTTACACTAACGACATTCGCTAGGCCACCAGAGGACAATCGTGACTAATTGTTATTGTTTCTTGTTGCGGCAGCCGCGAGCGCAACTACCGCGCGGCTTATGTCCACCGATATGATATAACGCGTTGTTTATCGCACGGTTGGAAGTGGTGTGTGGTCACACCCTCTCCCTGCTAGCTCTGGCGGTGTGCTATTTTCCCTGTGTGATGGTGGTGGTAGAGGGCTCCAAGCGAATTGTAAAGATTACGCCCGATGTTTATGCATTTATGCTGAATTATTGTCGGCGGGGCTTTACCGATGTTTATGCTGATTTACGCTTTGTGCTATCTGCCGGGACACATTGTCCCGGAATTATTATTCCGCTGCGTCACTCTCGCCGCGAGGAACCGAAATTTCGGATTTCGTTCGCGAGTTGGAAAATTCTCCACCGTTATACACCTCGTGACTCGTTTTCGACCACGCCGATACGAACCATCGGTTTTGCCAATGTACAGCCTGACTTCCCTCGTTATTCCTATCGTTCGATCCCTAGAATCGATGATACACTCGAAATATAGAAAATATAGAAATATGACAACACTTGTCTTGCAAAAATAAAATGAATTTGGATTTATTTCCAGTATTGTATTAATATATCATTGAATTGGAAAGTTAAAAATTTCATCATTTTATTTATTTCCTTTATTACAACCATTTTATTTGTCTATTTGGTAAATAAATGCTACGAGAGGAAGATCGATGTCGAAATTGTGTAAAATGTCCTGATAAATTCATCACGTAGTATAGTACCTAAAGGTTTATATATTCGTAGATTTAAAAGAAATATTTTATAATACATAATATATAAATGATATGGGATTAATTTTTTACCAAGCTCATATTTACAGTAAATCCATATAACTGATACATATATCTGCGTTCCTAAATTCCTTTCAAATTTTACCATGACAGTCGTATCTCATTACGGTATTCATGATATTTCAAAATATTTTATATAACACACACAATATATTCATAAAAGGTGTCTATATACGTCCAAATATTTTCGTCAGATACTGTATAGAAAATAGAAGATATCGATGCTGAAAAGTACTAAAAACCCCTGGCGAGATGGTCGAAGTAATTCGAGTGGTTGTGATTGTGCGCGCGTTTTCCGGCAGGATTCCCCAACGCGAAACTCTAGGCACGTAAAAAAGAGTTCCCGCCCGTGAAACACCTATCTCGCTCGCTTTCTTTTATCTCCGTGAGGCGAAGCATAAATAAGGACTGCGTTTGTGCGCCTCTTGGGTACATAATGGAGTATTATGTGACGGAGATACCACGGGGTTCTGACTCTTCCCTTCCTCCCCTCACTTTTACCAGCCTGTCGACACAAACGTGGCGTCGACTGCGCCTTCAGCCGGGGTGTGTGTACAAGATATTAGCTGCAAATACCCATGGTGTCCCGTATCGTGTTCTAGTACCACGATAATACGTTCCTTTGTACGGATAACGGTGTCGAGAGCAAAGTTTACCGAATTCTCGAGTGTCTCATCTCGTCTCGCGCGATTCTTCCAGCGATAACGCGACACCTTGGATTATCGAAGATTGATAGAGGGCGACATCATTGTTTAAAACTGCGCAAAGACTGATTTTTCTTGGTGAACTTGGAAAATAATCTGTATTTTATCGAGATACAATGCATTTACTTATATTATTTATATTATATTTCTAAATATACATTAGAAAAATATTTGTCGAAAGTGCTTTTGCTCAAATTAATATCGACTTCGATTAATTAAATCTACGTTATTTGAACGAATGTTTCTGTTACGTTCTAAACGCGTTTCTTCGTCATGAAAGGTTCGTGAAAACTCCTAGAATCTTGCAAGCGTTTTCGTTCAACCAGCGGTGCCAGAGATTATGCCTTCGACCCTTCGAAGAACTATCGCGTTCGCCGTGGCAAAACTATTCAATTAGGCCACCCCTGAAACGCTCGAACACAAGCCTCCCTTACAACCTAGCGATAGCAGGTTTAGCGGTAGATTTACGATAACTAGAAATATCTTAAAATTTCATGTAACGAAAAAATCAAATGAACGTTTCATTTTTCTCGCCTTAATCATCGTTAATAAATCACAACAAATTATCAATAAATACTAAGTTAAATAATTATTACTTATCATTAATTAGTAAATTGTTGTGTGGGTTGACCTAGATCTTATATTAATGTTCCTTAATCAGACATTAAATCTATCATTCGTTAAAAAACACATGGTCACTTCAATAAAGAAACATACATTCTTCAAATATATCGTGGATATCGCGTACCTGTCTATTCTGTATTTAATTATAATATTCTATCGAAACTTCATTTTAATTATAATCTTCTATCAAACGTTTAATATTGTAACACAAAAAAACATTTTCCTTGCAGAGCCCTCCACATGAAAGAGCACCCAGACTACAAGTACCGACCACGCAGGAAGCCGAAATCTTTAGTAAAGAAAGAGAACAAATTCGGTTTCTCGATATCACCCCTGATGTCCTCGGGTGAGACCTTAGGCAATATATCGAGAAGCCTCTTGCCACCTTTGGCACCACCATCGCACCACACGTTGATGAGCCACGAGGATCTCAAGATTCCCCGTTTCTTCCCGCCATTTCCATACCCCCTATATCCTATACAACACAAACTTGGAGAAGAGTTCAACGGTGGCAAATTGGCCGCAGATTTGGCGCTTCAAGCACTCTACGGAGGCAGCACCTTTTATTCGAGCCATCAAACCATGTCCTGGCCGGGATTATCAACAGCGACCTGTCTCCAACCCAATTGTGGCTGTCCAAGTCCACCTAAAGATCCAAAGAGGCCGTACTTGCCCACCAAATTAGAAGAAAGACCTTTTCCTAGTCCAGGTAAGCCAGAAGAGGATGGGTTTCCTTCGGACAGAGACTCTAGCAGGGAAGAACCTCGATATAGAAAACTTGAAGAAGATACGTACTTGTCTTCGGTCGACAGGCACCAGGAAGACAGGTCTCAAGATAGATTTTCTTCGTCTTCTTCTTCGTCACCTACCGATCAGACAGAAAAAGCTGTTAATAATGTTCCAACGACGACGTCGACCGCAACAACAAAGGTGGAGAGCGCGTTTTCGGTTCAAAATCTGACGTCGTCCAGTTCAAATTTGGGAAGTCATCGCGGCCACGTCATATGAAGGCCGCTTCCGGTTCTCCCGGACCTAAACTTCCGGGGGAACCTGGTACCACCTGGATGGCCAAGCACTGACTGGTGGAGGGTACCACCGATGTTATCGCCCATTCCTCAGACCACGGTGACGAATTTAAACGTACCACCGAAGGACGACGAGGTTCAGTTACAAGAAGAACAGAGAAATTCCGTGATGGCCAGGTCGAGGGGCATTCATATTGGAAATGTACAGTGATCATTGATGCTCAGGGAGATGAATGGCTTCTAAAATGATTCGATTGAAAACTACTTGAAGGCCCATAATCTGTTATGTAAACGATGACGAAAGGAAGTTATCAATCGTGTAAATGATGTAAACGGGACTTTTCATTGGAAAAGTGACTCTTTTACGAATCGGAGATTTACATTTATAGAACCTTATACTCTCCTCCTTAGTTAAAATGTCTTATCTACCACCTTGAAACTGAAGAAAACTGAAGTTGAATGGTGTACTTTGTTCTATCTTTAGTTTTCTTCGTTCAATCGAAAATATTTAGTCACTATTTCGTAAGAGCATGTGTAATATAACATATTGTTAAAAGATACAAACATATGGAAATACTAATTGGGTTCATATTTGAACCTAATTAATTGTTATGTAAATGCTATAATAAATACGATGACATGTAAATACCTTCCGTATCCGCTGCATATCTTCAAAGATACTAGATAGGATATTTTGACGAAGGAGGGCTGTATAGAAAAAGGTATGAAAGATGAACCACGAAGGTCGTCGATCGTTCGTAACCTGTTGCGTTGTGTGATAATTCCAACAGCCTACTTAACCTGTTTTTTACGATTGTATATATGATATCTCGTTGAGAGGAAATCCTAAAACCTGGTTGGAGACCTCGAGAAATACCACATCATCCCAGTGATGTTCCACAATGTCCACGAGTGATCTTACTCTTGGGGGTTGCAGCTTTTTCGCTAGGGAGACGGAACGAGTCGAACTTTTCGATGAGAATTCGTTATGCGACTCGACGGTGGATACCAAAGCCGAATCGATAACTCGCCACGGCCAAAATCCTACAAAGAGAGAAGCGAAAGGGTCCTTTCTGGCAAAGCGTGTACAGGGATGCCAGAGAAGAGTCCAATTTTGATGAGATAACCAACCCTCTCGGTGGCACATATTACCGCACACGCGAGCCCAAAGCGCCACGGGAGGACAGAAAAGAGCCCCCATACGAGCGAAGAGAGGTAGGAAAAAAATAAAACCCTCTTCGAGCAGAGGCAAATCTCTTCTTTAGGGCGCGGCCATGCGAAATAAGCCAAACATTCTGAATGCTAACGTAGATGCGACACAGCGGACCTGTATACGCGTTATACCACCCCCCCCCGTCTCCTCACGAGATGATTTTATTGCGTCGCGCATTGATACTGCAACTCCCTGATATTTTCCCTGTGTCTTTCTCATTTTCCTTTTCTGTTTCTGTTATTTGTTAATTTCCTTTTTTAGCAACCTTGTAATTGCTAGATCGCCGGTTGGTGGTGATTGTGAGGGAGAGATTGGTAAGTGAATCGACGATATGAATTTATTTTTACGTCTTTTTTTAGCTTTCATAAAGATTTTGAAATCTTGTGATCCTGTTGAGATCCTTTTGCACAATTAAATTGATATTATTAGCGAAATTTTATAAATCACAAGGTGTCGGTGTCAATATATATTCCTGTGCAATACTAACACGTTTGTTAATAAAGCAAATGGAATTTGAGGAAGTATACGTTATCTAATTGTTCTATTTAATGTAAAATTTTAGAAAGGAAATTATTGACTCATAACTTATAACTTGTTGATTTACTAATATTTATTGTGCAAGAGGATCCTGGTTATTACTGTTGTATTTCTTATGTTATTCGTAGTTCTATTGTTGTTTTGTTTTTCAGTTAGAAAATATTGACGAAAGAGTTTATAATAAATAGACTATGGATATTTATGCATATATATGTAGAATACACATAATATAAAAAGATATATAAAATATACAAAGTACTCATTATACTACCTTAAAGGTAAATCTTCTATTTTTTAAATTGTGTGCATAAAAATTCGCAGTCCAGTAATGTGCAGCATACAAACTGTACAACTAACAGTTTAGTATTTATCAATTAATTTTATAGTATAGAAACTTTCGAAGCTAAAAAAGTATTTAAAAAAAAACTTGTTTAAAGAACGAAGTTCGTACGTAATCTAGTATCGTTTATCATATCTCTCTCATAATCCTACTGAAAAGAAACTACATAAAAGCAGGACGCAAAAGTGTCGAACATTCTTTTTCGAATGGCATAGAAATATACGAAGCAGTAATTTATTACTGTGAAGCTTTAAACAATTGGCCAGTAATAATAAAACGTTCAATTCGAGCAAATTGTTTGCAGACGTGCCATTCTGTCCGCGAATTGCTCAATTCGTTGCTGGTCCCCTTTGACCTCTTCCCCCTGTTCACGCAGTTTTATTGCAGCTGATTTTTCGCGATCGACGCGCACCCGTATATTCAAAATTTTATACGCTTGTTTTGCCGCGCGAGACACGTATTTTTCGGTGAAAAATTTCGACCATGACGATCGAGCCTCACTACTGACCAGAATGGAAACTAATTTCCACGCACACTTCCCCCACATCTAGAAATTGTATACAGTTAACAAAAAAAAAAAAGAAGAAAAAAGAAAATCGTAACGATCATAGAGAATCGACGATACAAAAAAAAGAGTACCTATAATGTAAAGCGTATTGTAAACAAATAGAAACATATCTTCTCGATATTTACATAAGTTCCTCGGCTACCGTTCATTTTCAACGTTAAACGAGAGAAAAGACGAGAAATATAGAGGATCATGTAGGAGTTTTCCATTAATCACAAAAAATGGCTGCGTTAACGCCCCAGGCGATATGCACGTAATCATTGTTAATTATTTGCTGTAACATAACGCGACGTTTGTAAATAAATTGGATCTTAACCGAAGCATTTGACTCGCCTGTGCTATATCCTAATTGCGTAAAAGGTTCTTTGATAGCAGTAACATCAAGTTTTGCATGTTCCTTTAAGCATTTTTATAATACAAGAAATTAATTTAACTTTTCCCGCACTATCATTTTATGGAATACTCAAATTTTTAATACAATAGAACTTTGATTATTCGAACTAATCATGACACATTGCTCAAGGTAATCGAATATTTTACCATCAATTATTTCGAGTTACTTTATAAAAATTAATATTAGATAGAAACAAAAGCTTGTAAATAAAAATGTAACTATTTCTTTCAATTTTTGTTCTTGTTTTACGATGTTTCTTGCAAGAAACCATCCTTAAGTTTCTCATTAATTAGTATCCCTATAATCATACGTTTTGTTAATCAATATTCCAATAATCAAACTTCTACTACATTTCAAAGTCTTAAAATACCTATTCAATGAACAGTATACTTCTTATTTCACACTTTTTAATTGACAACACGTTTCATGATTACCACATTTCACCAAAATATTACAGATGGTTACGTGTGTGCTTGAGCACTGGTCCTTGACACAGAAGGTGAAAAGTAACCAGGATCGATCAAGAAACCATCGACACGTATCTCCCACGTATTTGTAGAACTAATCGGAGGTTATGTGAAGGAGGAATCGTCGTAGGGGAAAATCTAAAGGACGAGAAGGAGGAACTTTCACGCCTCCCCTTCGACCCTCGATCCTCCCCTCCGTTGCGTCGTGTTTTATTTCTGATAGCGACGCCTCCGTCGTCGCCGCGAGGACATTATCGCCACCGCGAAGGACCTTTTCTTCCCCCATAAAGGCAATCACGCTTTCTTCGTGGCGAGATAACAGCAGAATGGAGAGCCAGAGACGTCTCCGTTCGCGCCAACGAATTCAACCACGATTCCATAATTCTTCGTACGACCATGAAGCGAGCAAAGCGATTCTTTCCACTTTCTTTCTTATTGTGAATAGAATTCTGTGAAACCTACGAGCATATTGTTTTCTATGTCGGTTTTCAATTAAGTAATACATGAAATTGTTCGTGGTAATTATATGTTGAAAATATTCAAGTCTTGAAATTATTTTTTAATTGCTGCTTAGTGTATAATTAATCGTAATTTTGATCTGAAGCAACACATAATGCGAATTATTCTATTAATCTTCGTTTTGATCAATTTAGTCAATATAACTATAGGACTGTAATCGTACTCTTCTTGTGTCCGTATTTTCGAAGATTTATAAAATTGTGAATTTTTCTAGGAATTAGTACGAACTAATGAAAGAATAATCTTTAATTACAATGAAATGAAAACATATTACAATTCCTTGGAGAATAGACATTTGGGACACTACAATGATAAATTAAAACCTGAGCTTATAAGTTATACTTATAGTATATTATTCAATGCATATCTCAAATTATATTTCAATAACTGTAACATGATTATACTTTAAACGTGTGTTCCTTTATAACTGTAACTTACAAGTTCTGATATCACAATACCTTACCAAGTAATCAACATATGTATTTCCAATTCATCAATAGTTAGTATCATTTCTCCGCTATCGAAATAATTCTTAGAGAAATTCATGACTTTGTAGCTTCGAAAGGACACGAACACGAATAGAAGTAGTTCGATCGAAAATGTGGACGTTTAAAATCTGAAGGAGGGCACGAGGAACGACCGGAAGCCCGAAGAACCGACGTAGACTCGAAATGCACGGTGGGTGTTCCGATTCGAAAGTGATTACATTTGACTTGGATTCGTGCCTCCTTACGGCAAAGGCAGCCTCTGCCGGTACAGAGCCTCGGCAACGAGGACATTCTTCCCCGACAATACCTCCCACAATCGAGCGAGCAGCACTTCCGCGCATACTAATGGAGAGGCGCCTAGACTCCTTTGGCCAGCCAGTAGTCGACGCCCCAATCCACCCTTTCCCCCTTTTCACCCCTTTGCACGCCGCCGTGGAAAACTTCTCCTAGCGGAGAAGATGTCCTCCTCTAGTTTCTAGCAGAGAAACACCAGACCGCGATGGATTTTTCCAAGGAAGACGATTTTACGTTCTTCGACCACTTTTGTAAAATGCTAAAAAATTAGAGATGAAATGGTTGTTTTAATGATGAAAAGAGGTAAGGGATTAGGTAGGAAGAGTGTTATACTGAATAAGCTTTAATACTAGAGTTAGTATCCAGTTTCTAACGTATACTTAAATATACTATATAAAAATAATTACAATAAAATGGAAAATGAAAAACATATGTTGATAAAGGGATGTTTCAAAGTTAGAACTGCTAAATTTATGAAAGTAACGGATTTTAATTTTCTTGTTTATATGTAAATTATATTTTGATCTTAATAAAAGTTAACATTAATTTTATTAAAAGTATCCACTCTTTACTAGTACACGAAAATAATCTTCAAAAAGTTCACAAATTTCTTACTTCACACATGATGCTATTACAAAGTATTTAGACAAATGAAGATCCACGCTGAAGGAGAAGATTAAAATATTCAAGCAACTTCTTACAGATCCATAAATAAACTATGGACAGTTATTTATGCAAATATTTTTACGAATATAATTAAAGAAATAATAGCAGGAAAAGAAGCAAATAGAGAATTGTTTTATCCCATTAAATATTATAAAGTATACTTTGGATATTTTACCTTTAAATCCATAAATGCATGGACACCATCGTTTTCTCATAAATCTGGCTTACCTTATACCTGTCATAACCAGTTCACAACGGAAAAGACAGCGAGGTCACTGTCTATAAGAGAAATTAGAAATGTTTAACTTTCATCCTTCAGTGTGTAAAAACTACTCCGTGATACCACACCTTTTTCCAAGACTCTCTTAGCTCCAAAAAATTCGGACGACATTTGAACGCGAAGAAAACAAATTAAAGAATACGAAGGAGACGACACGCGACTCGATAGACATTTTAATTGCAAATTATATAAGCGCTTTTGTAAGCACCGCGTGAGTGGGAGCTCGAGCGCATCGCACGAATCGTTTGATTGCGGAAAATGACGGGCGGCGATGGCGCGAGTGGAAGTTTTGAGTGGGCGTCGGTCCTGGCAGACAATGAGGCATTCAGGGGTGGCATTGTCGGGCCGACAACTGCGTTACCGTAGACAAACCCGAAATCACCGGCGCTATCGCCGTCCCAGATCCGATTATGCGAATAATAAAATGCAGCGAAACAGAGGAGGAGAAAGAGAGAGAAAGGGATGCAACGTGGTAAAGCAATGGATGCAGGGGTAGCGGTGAGAAGTTTGTTAATAGCGTCAGGGTCGCATCTTTTTCTTCGTTCCAACCTCACCCTGTTCTCCCTTTTTATAGGGCGACGATAATCCTGTGAATTCTGATAGTGGGTTAACATAAAAGATGACTCGAAGCTTTGAACATAGTCGCGATTCTTTTAGGCGAAGTATTTTTATATTATATTCTTAATCTATTTTAATTCTTATTATAATAATATTTATATTATTTAAAGATTATCCGTTTTTTATGAGAATAGAGGTGAAATATTATTATTATTATTAAATTGTAAATATTTTTATGAACATAATTAAAGAACAATCAGAGTACATCAACTAAACTTTATCATCTGTATCGTGTATTTCTTGTTCTTTAATTTCCATTGTTTCATAACACCTAAAATTTTCATTACTATATACCTTATTTCAATTATATAACTCTCATTTACCATCGTAAAACAAAATTACTTATTAATAAATGTCAAATTCCAACAAGAATCAATTTTACAAATATTACACGTAGAACATCGAAGTCGAAGAACGAATTCAGAGCAAGAATACACGATGTCTTCGACAGAGGATCAATTGGCAAAGTGGGTCGTGCGAATATTCGTCTGGAAACTAGGTAACAGGGACGTTGATCGGTCGTAAGGGAGACAAACGTGGCCAAGAATCGTCGTAGAAACGATATTCTCCCAAGCAGCGGCTATAATTATGCATCAAGGGTCGTCAAGTCCGGCCCAAGTTGGGGAACTTGGTTAATTAGGGACGGTAGTCAGACGCCGCCCGGTATTGTCCGGCACTGTTGACTTCCGGCCTCTTCTCGCCGCCACGAAAGCCCCGCAGAGAGGTAGTACGGGGTTGATTGTTTCATTGTTTCCGACCCCACTGTCAAATGCCACCACGCTGAATAGCGTTATTGTTATTTCAGGCCATGGCGCAGACAATCCAAGGGTTTTCGGGATCCCCACCCGCTTCGCGGTTTAATGTCGAGGTATGTCGACTTCGGGTACGTCAACAATCGCGTTGCCTTCTTCTGCTATTGCGCTTGAAACTTTGCTAGAGAAAATGAACGGAGAACTGGACAAGAGTTTAATAAGTATCTCGATATATCGGCAATAAATTAGTATGGCTCGTAAAAAAAATGACCATCGTCTATGTCTATCTCTTTCCCGAAAGACGAAGGAATATTGTAGCATTTTTAATTTCTTTAATTTCTGAACATTAAACTGTGTTTAATTGAATCATGAAGTTATGAAACTTTGATAAAGATTGCTTTGTAAAACCATCTAATTTTTATTTGGTAATAAATTATAACGTGGATCATTTTTTATAATACTGATAAAATTGATCATATCACAAACATTACCTTTTGTAATCTAAGAGATTAAGTTAATTCGACTTAATTTAAGAAAATTGGAATTTATAGTACCTATATCTGGTTTCTAATAACATGATAGTTGAAAGCAAACTTTTCACATTCTTATCGTTATCACATTACAGAAGGTCGTAGTTTCAATTTTTATAAAATGACTAGCTAAAAATGATATTATTAAAAAAAAAAAATCCAATTTATATCGAAGATTATGATTTCCTTGCAAAAAGAAATTAGATTCTAAAATATTGATAACGCTTCTGTTACGATCTCCGATAACGTCCTTCGTCGATTTATCGATTTTTCCGCAAGAATCGTGTGACCCTCGATGGCCCGCCTTCGTGTCGACCGGAAGTCCGTCCGAGCAGCGCCCACTGGCCGCTTTCGGTTTTTCAATTTCGCATAATGTCTGGGCATGGTCTATCGGCGTCTTGGAAAAGCGCGCACGTGATAAGATAGCCGTGGCCAATACCAGGGAATTTACGTTCGGCATAAGTTTGCCTTATATATGAGCGTCCACGGGAAATGCGACGATCCTATCGGTAGCGGCTGGGTCATGAAGATCCGTCCGTGAAATGTTGCCCTGGCTAGTATTTTACTAGTCGTGGGGGAAGCGACGTGTTCGAAAAGCTACCGCGAAACCGTTCAGAACGAACGGAGATAAACTGAACCCTGTGGTCAAGTGCTGTCTTTTAAAAAGGTAATCTGTTACCCGGAAGTCGATCGATGATCGTGCCACTACTATCGAGTGAACATATATCTTTGTTCATAAATATTAGAATACTTAAAAAAATTTAGGTAGATCTGAGAAATGATTACGAAATTATTTGAACCTGTAAGAACTGTTGTCTCGTTAGACTTTCAATATTTCAGGAAATATTTTTTAACATAGGATTGAAACAAGAAGTCATACATATCAACAACGATTTCTTCATGTTTAGAAATCGTTTAAGAAATCGTTTAAGAAAATAAAAGCTCAATTACGTCGAAAATGATCCTAAAAATATGTAATAGGATTAACTTGGAGGATTTTAATTTCAGTATGAACGTTCAATAAATACTAAAAGTGGACTTCGAACAGAGTAAAGTGCACATTCAATAATAATAACACCCAAGGAAGAGAGTAAATCTGGGAAAGATCATTTCCGACGAAGCGTCCCATGCTTCAAGCTTCGAGAAAGAATCGCGTGTAGGTCTGCCGAAGGAAGGAAGAGAGGAAAGAAAAAAAAGGTTGGCAGAGGGGGCCATTCCGGGGATACTTCATCACGATTTAACGCCATAAAAGTCGCATAAGGCCCGACGCCGGTGATGCCCCGACACCTTCTACCGCGGATTGGAAACAAAATGTCGTAAAATATCGGGTGGGAAGCTTCGGCCAATGATTCCCTCCTTTCCTCACCCCTTTTACCCCTGCCTGTTTCCAACTTTTCCGGCTTTCCCTCTCGTTTCCGCGCCGTACCGGCTGACCCGAGAACGACGGATATAAAATCGCGGCTGGTAGGGGCTGGCAGGCCACGCGGCGGTAAATATAAATAAAAATGGAAAGCCGACCATAATGGTCGATGGAAAGTATGACGCATACCTATACCCGTGGCTGTTTCAAATTGATATTTCGAAAGTGCCCCCGATGCAGGCGAACGTACATTTTTTCTCCACACGTTCTACTCTATTTTCTCATTCCTACCTTCTTCTACCCTGTGTAACATTGTCGAGCGTGGTTCTTCCGGTTTCAATGGTCCTCCAACTGACTGTTAAGCCCTGTTGCAGTCCTGGAATTTTTATAGCTATTCTCGCTCTCCTTCTCGTTCTAGTTCCCGTTTCAATAAACGTAAAGGTTTTTAACGTTGTATCAATAGTTCTTTCATATTTCTGACAATCCTGTGATAATCCTCGAATTTTTGTTTTTTAATTTCGCTCGGGAGACAAACGAAAGACTCCTAATATTCTGTTAATGATTCCACCTTTTAAACTTTTCGTAGCCCTTTATGTTATATGACTATTAACTTGTTTACTCGCACATAAACAACAGATCAGTATTGCTATACAAAATTCTGTCAAAATATTAATGTTCTTTTATCGCGTTATACAAATCCACGTTATACAGGATACGTTGTACTTTATTTTCGTTTTCCTTACTCCTCAACAGTATTTCTACCTATGGCATATAGAATTGATTTTATTTCCTTTCAACAGTTCTCAGCAGACATGGCATATCATGACATCTCAAGTCCTACTTGGCGATCCCTTCCTTCGATCGCGTAAAAATTGGACCACTGTTCTGCACGCCATTTCTGGAATCCCTTGACCATTGGATCAGCCGCTGAGAGGAAGATTCGATTTTAACAAAAGAAAATTCTATCTGCTGGCAAATCTTGGTTTTTGGTTTCGTGTACTTATATGGAAAATATAGAAGATACTACGTCACTCTGTTTCATTTGAAAGAATTTACTGGATATGTGAGGAATTTAAAGGAATTCATTTGAAGATTCTTTTAGTTTTTTTATTAAAATTCATAGAGAAAATTTGATTATCGATAAAAGGTTCGTTTAGGTATGGAATAAAATTGAGAGTATTCGTGCGATATTCGTTTCGTTTCAAAATAGTTGGTATACCGCTAGTGGCTCTAGACGGTAGTTCTAATCGATTTCAAAGGTTATAACGTCTTCAACTTATCCATACGACGCCTGACATCGACTGCAATGCACCAATAACGCGAATAAATCGCTTGATAAATACGTAAAACCGCCTAGACTCGCCAGTCATTATCGTTCCTCCGACGATTCACTTTAAATAATTCAATCATAGATATGCAAATGGGTAAAACGGTACCAATATACTAGCTTCCTAACTATATCACTGGCGATTTCTTCAAATGGTCAGAATTATTATACGTGTTGCACATTGCTGAAATATAATAACGAAACATTGTATACTATAAACTCGTCAAATTTCAAATAACCAAATAAATAATTAAAGAATGACGCGTTTGTCTTAAAAGAAACATTAACAGATACGCATTTTTATTTTTATAAAAATTCATTTTATTAGATTCTTATTTTTGTAAAATACGTTTATTTATCTTATTAATATTATCTTCTTTATCTAAGAAGAAAAAAGAATGGTTTACAATCTGTAAAATAGAAGAAAGATGAAGAAATTTTCAGTGGATCGGTGGAACGAAGGAAATCGACGAAGGGTGAATGGAAGAGAAAAAGAACGGTGCTCGCGGAGACGCGACGCGAGCGCAAATTATTTTTCACGGTGACAACCATCCCCGATAGAGGCTCAGGAATCCATGCACCAATGGATATGCAGCGGAGGCAAAATATAATGCAACGTTCGCTTCTCTCTTCTCTCCGCTCTTCTATTTCCCCGTAACCAACAAAGGAAGGATTTGTCGCGAAGCGAAGCTCCGCCGCCGACAAAACCTTACCCTCTCCTCTCCACACCCCTCCTTCACCTATCTATTCGTACGCTTTGTAAAGCTTTTAGCCCATTACAAGAGCGTGTGTAGCGCGTTCGGCTCGTCGATTGATGTAATGCTATTCTTGTTGCTATATTTATGCTTAATGCATATTCCTTCGACGCGACGCCGTTGAATTATATGTATATATATATTATACGTATTTGCGAGTGTATTTCAATGTTCTATACAAGGAATGAGAATGTCACATGTACTCTGTGTGTTTTATTATTCCTATTGATCTGATTCTTTTACATTTACGAGGATGGTGTGTAGTTGCCTGCACGACATTGTATGGTAAAGTCGGTCAAATGTCAAAGTTCGCATGTGCATAGCATGTTGAAGGGAAAATTGAATGAGGTTTATTCTTAGTTGTGGTTTATTCCATTCATGAATAGTTGCTATTATTTGATGATACAGTAGAAGTCCCTTTATACGATCTTTCCGAAAGACAAATAGATCGTGTAATTAGAGTTCGTATTATAGTTTACCAATATTGTCCACTACTTGTTAGTTCACATAATAAGAGTTCACATTCAGATAAATAGATTCAATCGACAGGAGTTCGTCTAATCAGAAACCAACTGAAATTTCGTTGCTACAAAAGGAATTCTATTTGTGCTTCATTTAACGTTCTTATGTAACGATAATAATATCATCGTGACTTCTTTCTACTTTTTAATAATATTAATGCAATTTAATGTATTCTAATTTTTAATGTATTTAATGTGACATTAAGTCAGTGAGCCCTCTGAACAACTAATACGTGGTTACTACATTTATTAAATCAAATATTGAATTATGCAGAAAGCATGTTGAAATTGCCGTTTGCTCATACTTTGGTAACTAGTCCAAGAGAAAATTCGTTTGATAAAAAAAAGACTTGGTGTAACTAATATCATCGACGACGGGCATAATTTCTGTTTTTAAATCTCGACCCATCCTTTACCATCCCCCAACACTCTTCGGTAATTGAATTCTTGGCCGAGATTACTTTAGCTTTCGCCATTTACTTCAGCTGTAGCATCTTGCAGCGAAGCTCGAACGATGAAGACTCCTTCAACGACGCTTGAACCCCGCAGGTTATTTAAGATAGATTATTATTCTCCAAGCCGTGGCAGCAAGACATCAGCGAAAATGAAAACGCTATCATTTACAGGCGAATTAATTGCCGCGAATCACTTTATCCGCCATTCCTCTCTCCGCGGCTCCTTTCTCCTTGCTGTTCCCTGCGTCGAATGTTTAATAGAATCCTGTTGTTGCACCACGTTCTTGTCGTTGCTGGTTACCCGTTGTCCGGATACAACGTTTGTGAAATTGAAAATATCGTGAGATAAATGTGTAATTGTGTTTAACGATTTACAAAGAGTGAACTGAGTACTACACTTACGTAAGTCAACATTTTGAGACTTTAGTCACCAACTTTGAAAAATCAATCTTAAAACCTGATCAGCAGTCGAACATTCCCTTGACCACAAGGTTCAACTACATAATGGTCTATCTTTTTTTAATGATCAACATACTGTAAGCCAAAATGATCCAGTTAAAAATTCAGAAACTTACTGCCTTCTAAGAATCGAACCCCAATAATTAATCAAGAGTCAAACCCTTTCGTTACCACTAAAACAACCTTTTATCTTTTGCTAATAATGAAAAATACAGTGACTGAAAACGATCCAGTTGAAAATATTTCCAAAATCACTGCCCTTAAAGTATCCAATCTTAAGTACTGATCAAAAGTCAAATTTCCTTCTGGTCGCAAGAACCATCAATTATAAAACGCTCTATCTTTCTTTGATAACCAAACTACCATAAACTAGGATGATCCAGTTAAAAATTTATTCAAAGTCACCGCCTCCGAAGAATCGAACCTAGACGATAGATCAAGAATGAAATTGTCCGGAGACCACGAGGACCAGCGTCACGTTACCAGAGGTCCGATTCTTGATCCTCGATCGTCTCCCATGGAAAGGGGTTGGAGGGCCTGGATTGGAATAGGATCGGAGCGAAGCGTGAAGAGGCCGTTATTGTGGGCGCTGGCGCGCGTCATTTGATCGCGCACAGTGGAAGCCGAGGCCTCTCTGTGTGCACCATTTCCCTCCTGCCAGGCTTGTCGGCCGATCCGCCACCCCCGTTTTCCCTCCACTCTCCCCTTCGCCATCGGTCGTCTGTCGTTTCGCCCCGCGCCGCCGTCGAAGTTGCGCAACCCAGCCCGCAGGAAGGGTAGGTGGGCCTGTGAGGGTGGAATTTAGCCCGCAGGCCGGCCAACCTAATGGAAACAAGAAATTGCGGCAAACAGCGTTACCCACGCCTCGACGCCCCGTAAATATCGCGGCCGAGAGAGACAGCGTGGCCGAGAGCGGCGCCCACAACAGCGTCGACTGTCCTTGTCAAAAGATCCTCTGGATCGGCTACCCTGTAAGGGGAGGCCGCTGCAAAGGGTGCCAAGCGACGTGAAACGTCATCATGAACATCTTTCTACTCAGTTGTTCGATGCTATTTAATGTTTGGATTGTTTTCTTTGTTGGGGGTGAACCGCGATAGGCAGTTGGAAAGAAAAGTACATATGTAGTTTGGAAAACTGGATGAGCATTCGGATGATTTGTTTGAATGATTGGAGAGGTTGAAGGATGATTTATTTCGGGGGTTGGAATGAGGGTAATTGTTTGGCAGAATTGGTTAGGGTTTTTTGAAGATCTGCCGATTATTTCATATTGGAAGTTTTCAGTGTAGAAATTAACACATAAAACACGTGATTACAACTCCAACTACTCCAACTATTGGCTGGTGATCGGTAGTTAATTGCTGTTATTAAAAAACAAGTTTCTTTTGTTTATTGTGCATTAGTCGCGTATAGTCATGAGAATTAGGTTATACCATTAAACTAGTATAGTCATATAGAATTAGCATAGCCATATAAGGTTTCGGTAAAAGTAACTTAACTTCAACTAGTTACATCCCGAAATTAAGTCTCGAAACTGTAATAGATTCAACTATGATAAACTATGACAAATTCAATCCTATCACACGCAAATAATCAGCATATGAATTAGTTTAAAATTACTGATTTAATTCATTCTTTAGATTATAGACGAAATTAACTAAAGAAATTTTCAGAAATTTTTCTATATAAGGGAAAATAATTCAATTGCCATTTCCAAAAGACAGTAGAAGTGGTTCGGCGCGATAAAACGTTGGTAACAATAGAAACGGAAACCGTAGACATTCTTGTAATGCAGCTTCCGGACATTGGACGCGTTCGAGTGGGTAGTACTCGTTCCTGGTAAAAGCGCATTGGCCATCGTCTATTTATCTGGGTCTCTGATAATCGAGTTATCGCTGCTTTCTTTTCATTCGATTCGACCGACACCGAGAGATATCGGTGACACTTTCGAGGGATCGGCCACGTTTCGAGTGCAATTTATTAGAGAAACTCTCGTGTACAACGTTCCGACGATTTCACCCCACCAACAGAATCTCCCGTGTTTGCCAAGAACGTTTGTTCTCCAAGCACAACTTTACATCATGCCATTTTTCCTCCGTGACATTCACATCGTTGTATTCATTTTTAAATTGTTCAATAATAATTTTATCTCTTTACTTTTAAACATTCTAGCTTTATGCATTAATCTATACATTTATGGGAAATTAAGAAATATAATAATGTGAAATATATAACATTTAACATATGTGCATACAATACATAACAAATCCAAAGTATAGTTCTCGTTACAATATATAAATTGACGAAACGAATCTTTGCTCATATTCCATTTTTTCCTTCGACAGAATAAAGCTAGACTAATATTCTTTATAGAAATATAAATTTATATAAAAATCTGCAGTCTAATTATTACGATATATATATATATATAAGTATATTGAATAATTATGACATAAAATATAGTAATAATAACAACCATACTTTTTAAAAATCTCAAACCCCACGAAATATACGATCCAAACTACAAATCGAAGTATACTCGAAGTAGCGACGGGGTGCAAAAGAAAATAGTATGAAGGAAAGACGGTCACGACTTTGAAAAAAGGCGAGAACGCGACGGAAAGGGGGTACGCTGAATGTCGAGTTTTCAATCTGCCATTCTATCATTGACAATTTCGCGCAAATGGGATCGCGGTGCAAGGGCGTTGAGGCGTGCTCTCGGCGCACATTGGCGTTAAATAAGAGTAACCCAGCCAGCACGCCGTCACGACATAATTGCCTGTGAAATCACTAGATGGATTTTGCCTCCTTGTTCTGCATTTCCATCCTGTATTTTTGCAACTCCACCCACGCCTAGTCCAGCCTCCAGCTGTGCCGGCCGCGTAATTCCGAGATCGAATCGCAACCGCGAAATTGTTTCATATCATAGCCGCGAATGTGATTCGTCTGCACACCCGAGAGCCAACCATGACACGAAATTTCAATCTTCTTTGGATGGATTCCTTTAATTTCGAAATTCTATCATAAGCGGGGATAGAAAATGAAATTTCATAAAAACAGAGCTTTCAGAGAAGATTGAAAGGGAATATGATAATCCTTGGGATTTTTATTGCACAGAGAAATCGTTTACTGTGGTTGTTATTTTTCAACTGAGAATATTTGTACGTTTATAAAGAAAAAATTGTAATGTGTGCGGAATACATACATATTTAAAATATTCAGAGTAAAACAATTGTTATAATTAGACTTCGAAGTTGTATGGAAAATATAAAGGTATAAAAAAACACACTAAAATTGGTATAAAAATGAAGTTTGTTCCGGGAATACGTTTCGTTCCAGTCCAATTTCGCTTTGTAGAAGGGGAACAATCGTTGCAGTTGGAGGACGGTGAATCTTTTCCTTTCGCGACTTCTACCACAAAGGTGCACTGGTACTTTGACCAGAGAAATGTATTTCCGCGATTCGGTAATCGCCTTACCGCGGCACAGACCGCCGTTACAGCCTTATCTTGTAGCAACCGCGAGATAGAGAGAAAGGAGACCGACGCTATAAAGAAAGAGCACGTGAATCGGAATGTACGACCAACCCAAAACTGAATTCTCTTTTTGAAAACTATTCTAGATAATAAGTTGGAAGTTTGCGAGCTCCGTGAAGAAATGAACTTCCCGGTACGAAAGTTATCGATTTGTTAGCGATGAGGATATTCTTTTCGTCCTTGGAGATTTTTACTATTTCTTAATCGAATTCTTTTCTGCAAGAAAATACAACGTAGTTATCGATTAATACGAATAAAGATTTCTTATAAATAATGTTTATTATATAGTATTCCATTAAAAAGTGAATTCCTCAACCACATTAATAGAATGTTTCTCGATGCATATTAACTACATGTCCTAGAATAGTTACACAGCTTCCACAAAAGACGAAACTAAACATTTGAATTTATGCGAGGAACGCTGTCGTCTTTTTAAAATTCCAACTTTTTAAAAAGACCAATTCTCTCAGGAGTGGAAAGACAAAACCATAGGACGATCAAACGGAGGTAAGAGCGACTAGAAGAAAAGCGGAAACGAGAATGCGAGGTAGCGTAACAGTCACGGGTCTGCTTAGCATAAAAATGGCCAATTATCCGGCTAACAAGCCGGCCGAGCGACGAAAACCCCGTGGAAACGCGGAGGCTGGCTGGTCCTAACTCCGTTAGCGCCTCCTCGCCTCTTGAAGCAGATTAGTTAGCGTAAATGCCGTCGGTCCTAGCATTTTTATTCCTGATTACCGTTTCTCGTCGTACTAATCTCGTTACCTTGACATTCGAAAACTTAACTCCCTCTCTCTCTCCCTCTCTCTCTCTCTCTTTTCCTCCACCTCCTTTTTCCTCTACTTTTCATCGACAAGAAGGGCGTCTTGAAGCGAAGAAGACGTTACGAAGAAGAGGTGAGAGAAGCTACAGAAACGTAGAGGCACCCAGCCAGTTCGAAGGACACGCGACAATGCCGTCATGATTTCCAAGAGGACTGAATGCCATCCTAATTCTTCGCGGAATAATCGCGAGTGCAAGTTTGTTTGCCTCCGCGTTCACCGGTACTATGTGTTGCGTAATGGCTTCCGATGGTTGCGGAAAACTCACCACCGGAAACGCCTTTCACTTGGACTTTAACTGAGACGCTTAGTTTTTTAATTTTGTTATTTAAGTAGCAGTGGCAGCGATGAAAAGTCGATAGAAATGTTTTTCTTTTCGTAATACACTTGCCACTCGTACATATCCAGATATTTTTGTCAATTTGTAGTAACAGTTCATGAATGTTGATAAAATGTATAAATTAATGGGAAGCTAATGGCTGAAAGTAGTACTCATTGTCACACACGTATTTCAAAAGTGCCAGAAAATAACTCAGTCCCGTGTTAGAATGTCAAAGAGAGATCTTTTTTAAATACTTGACCTTCAGATATTTCGTAGGATCTATCTTTTTTGTCAACATTATGTGTTTAATATGCGTGTATAAATAATTCTTTTGTAAGTTTTTAAATAGTTCTTTGCTTTTTCTAATGAACTTATTCGAATTGAAATACTGTATTTGCAACGATATAACTGTATAACGATATAATTTTATTTTCATTTTCCTTCCAATAAAATATACACACCTATGAAAGGAACTCGTCGAGAGACTAGTGAACAAATCGGAACCGGAAACGAAGATTCCCGACGTTATTTCAACGAGCGCGTAATTTCTTTGGAATCCGCTTATCCCAGCCTCGCAAAACTATAAACACATGTCGACGTAGAGAGGGTTGGGTGGTCGTGGGGTAGATGCTGGTTAACCAGGCTGAAGTAGGAGGCAGCTGAAAGCTAGAGGCGGATGTCGCACCGGGGCAAAGTTAAATTAAATCACGGGCGAAGGCAGCTAATATTGTAGTTTATCTGGCGGGACATTAGCGCGGTGAAATATGCGCCTCCTTCGCCTGAACTTAAAATCAAGATTCACCGAAGTTCCCAGAGCCTCGTTCTCACTCTCTCACTCTCTCTCTCTCTTTCTCTCTCTCCCTCTCTCTCTTTCTCCTTCTCACTGTGTTTCACTTCTGAAACTCGTTCTCTGTCTTACATGCGGCCACATCCTTCCTGCTAAGTCGCGCATGAAAATACTAATTATTATACCGATTATTAATACGAAAAGTTCCGTGGTGCGCTATGCCCGTGCTGTTAAGCTTCAGCATGGCGTGCAACGACGCCGCCGGAGGCTGAGTTTCTTGAGAGACGCAGGCATCCGGATTACGCTTATGCTCGGCTAAACGAGGAAAACTGGGCCCCCGTCTACGCGAACGGCTTCGCGGATCTGCAGAACCGTATATACGCGATAAAACGAAAATTAGAACGCGTTCTTCTTTACGTCAGGCGATTTCGGTTTGCCAGAATTGTTCGAGCACAGTCTGTCTTGACGGAGAATTCGATAATATTGTTACAGAATAGGGCTCCGTCTTCACTCGTATACTTCATGTTATACTATGTTATATATTGCATATTATATGTATATTATGCGTATATTATATATTACACAAAATGTGCCAGAATGTAACTTTGCGAGTGTACTTTATAGATCAAGTAAAAAATATCATATAATCATAAATCGTTCAAAGGTTTATTAAAATGTTGTGTTAAAAATACGAAACACGAAAGAAACAGTAATAAGCGTATAGTTATTATGTTGTAAGACAGAAATATGAATAATTATTAAACTTTGGTTTATTGGAAATCGCTTTATACAAGTCAATTGTACTCTTGTAAAATTTAATACATAAGTAATCAGTGTCAATGTATAAGAATAAAGATATAAACATATTTCTTATAATGAAACATTGTAAATTGAAAATATATTCTTAATTATACCAAAAAGAAGATCCATCCTTCTTGCGTTCATGCCAAAGTAGCTTTCTGATTTTGCAATATATCTTCCACGAAATTATCATTCTTCGCAAATTTGGCATAACTGAGGTAAAAAAATATAAAAATTACCAGGGATGAAACACTCGAAACCTCAAAATCCCACGAAATTCAAAAAGTTTTGTGTTTTCGAGTACAGGAAGCTTTGACTAAACAATTTGATCTTCTAAAAAAATCATTAAGATTTTAATTCCTAGCAAAAGATATGTATATTCTTTAGAAAAAAGGAAAGAAATAAACATTCCTGGTTTCGAGAGTTTCGAGGCTTCACAAAATTTTGAATTCGATCCATTGTCACAGATCTAGAAATCAGGTTCCAACCCACTTCTAAAAATTGGCTAAGTTGTATGGATCGGTTTAAGGAAATACTTACATCCTTTTATATTTCTCCTTTTCGACACGGGATAAAGAAGGATGAGTAGATTTGATGGAATCGATTAAATGCGTCTGAGAAACCTTAATGTCCTCCGCTTCGATCTTTCCGTCCTAAAGTCAGGGTAAGAAGACAAGGCTATTAATTGGTAGGTTAAGCGAGAAACGGCCTGTAAGTCTGCCTATATGCGTTATCGTTTATCAGTAAGACGCGTTCCTCTCGAAACGTGTCGCGCTCAGGAAACTCGCTCGCTAATTAGACGTACAGTTTGGATATTCGTGTTCTTCCGGTAGGTAAGTGCCGGCGTAACTTCGTTTTCTCACTAGGAAGTTAATTAATGACTCTACCACCTTCAGCGTATTAGACACACAACACTCACACCTCTTACACGTTACACGTGCAACGCGAATACTGACACGTATATCGCTTCACTTTTTATGTTTACTTTGCCGCTTATAAGTACGTGGATACTGGTATTTAAGTTAGTATTAACAACGCACGAATACTATTAAAATATATAATAGCATGATGCCAAAATATGTATATCATATACGCCGTGGTCCCTTAAATTCGTGGTACGATTGAAGTCAGGAAAGTTCTATGATTCAAAATAGAACGAAACTCAAGAATAAGAAAATTACGTCGAGAACTTTATTCACGAGAAAATTTGATATGACATGAGGTATATGTTCTATAAAAAATATAAATTACATTACCTATATGTTGTATAAATAACTTTTCTGCTTGAGGCAGTGGAGAAGAATTGAAGGTCAGGTTAATAATGTAATTTAGAATTAGTGTCCTTTTAGAATTGAATCGACGCAGAATAAGCGTCAATAGCAACGAGTGTATTAATTCTTAAACTAAAGACTACTCTCATAAATCGCTGTATTTTTAATAAAGCATCGAAGAAAGTGATCTCGTGGTTCAATCGCAAAATTCGAACTCTTGGAAGCAAGGTGGCAACCGAGGGTGTGGGTGGTGTCTGCCTTTCGATTTTACAGGACCGCTGCAGGCCCTAAACCGTGTATCATTATAACGCATAAGATAATAACCCCCTCGACGTTCAGTGAGGCGTAGGCCAGGATGAAGTGGAGCGAAATGGGGGATGGCTGGTGCTCTCGGCAGCGTGCGCTAATAAACCTGGTCTACGTTTCCTCAGTTATATCGCACCATACCTACCCACCTAGCCAGCTCGACACTCTATATACATAGGACATAAGCAGTGAGGGGTGGGAGAGGAGTATACACCTAACGATATTATCATCATTACGCACTATCTTACTTCGGAAGCTCCCTACAAATGATTCTCGGCCGGAGTCGCGCTAAAATGCTTTTCATTATTACAGAAGAGAGATACAACGGGCCGTGTAACAAAACGGCGCGATCGTTAGGAACAGAGGAACAATTCTTTGGTCCGTAATATGTACAATTCGTTTTCGTTACTTAAACATTGCCTTCATATTGAGCAACTTATGTTCATGCTAGCGTTTAAGTGGGGTTCGTTGATAAAGGGTTCGTTGCCTGAGATTTTATTATACGTAACGTGGCTAATGTGGTGTACATATATATATTTTGTACGTAGTCCTAAATCAATTTAGACATACTTACAGGAGCATTCGCAACAGCATCTTCGAAAGCTGATAGTCTGGCCTGTGTTACCACAGCATTTAAATCTGCACCCGTAAATCCTGAAGTAAGTACTGCTAGTTCTTTTAAATCTAACCCCGTCGTATCTATATTTTGTGTTTTACACAGGGCAATTAAGATTTCCTCCCTGTCCACCTATATAATTCGAGAAATAATTTTATTCGACTGACATTCTTATCAGGGAAACTATTACATAATTTTATTGTACCTATATAGAATCTTTTCTGTATATAAACTTTTATTTCGAGTTATAAGAATATAAGATTCTTATTAGAATTTATTAGAATATATTACTTTTATTTGGAATTATAAGGATAAAATCAAAAGCTACCTGCCTCATTCGGAAGTGGACAATATAAAGCTTTATCGAGACGTCCAGGTCTTAACAGTGCTGGATCCAATAAATCTGGTCTTGAAGTCGCTGCCACGACTGCAACACCTTCTCTGTCCTCCACCCCATCCATTTGCGTTAATAATTGGTTTACCACTCTGTCAGTAACGCCAGTACTATCGTGACCTCGTCTGAAATAAGTTCGGTAATAAATGGTGCAGTTTAAAACGGTCCATAAACGAACATTAGTAAAAAATAAATAAATTTACCTTGGAGCAAGACTGTCAAATTCATCGAAAAATAATACACACGGTTTGGCACGAAGTGCTCTGTAAATTTCACCAATTTTTATCGTTAATCTTGAAACGAGAAATCACGCATATTTGCAGATAAGAGTTTTTCTCATCTTTTTTTGACTTAAAATATTTTTTAACGTTCGAAAATTAGATCAAAAATGACTGGAAGAACATAATACAGTTAAAAACTCTTACCTTTCGAATACGTTTCTAACAGACTCCTCGCTAACACCAACATATTTTGATAATAATTCTGGACCCTGCAATACACATTTATATATGTAATAATTAAATTACTAAGTTGAATAAATGAAAAAATAGAGAAGAAAGTAAAAATGTATTTGTTCGTACTTTAACACTGATTAAATTAACACCGCATTCATTGGCAATCGCTTTGGCGAGCATCGTTTTTCCCGTGCCAGGCATGCCGTACAATAAAACACCATTTTGCAACTTAATCGGGGCATTCTTGAATATTTCAGGATATTTTAATGGCCACTGCAGAATCTCTATGAGAGATCTTTTTACTTCAGCCAGACCGCCAATATCAGACCAAACGTGACCCGCCCCTTTGTACAATTGTACACCTTGCAAAGATATCGGCGTGCAATTCTTCAGAGCGACCGCTACATCCTCTTCTGCGATCTCGACTGGAGGCTTGACCGAACCTTTTGTGTAAAAATCAACATTACAAATATTTATCTTATGATCAGAAATGGTACTAGCACAAAACATTAGAAAACTAGTACTGGCACAAAACATTAGAAAACTTGTAATTTTGTACCTTTTGTGTCAAAATTAACATTATAAATATTTATATTAAAAATTATGCCATAATTTATTCAAATCTTACAGATGAAATTATCTATAATTTTTATTTTCCATATCTATCAATTATTTAAAACCAATTTTATCATCTCATAACAATAAAATAATAATATACAATAGAATGTACAATAGTTGGTCATTATACGAGTACATACTAATTATATGTTCATTACGATAAAAAAGAATTGTTTGATGTTAGATAAATTAATAAATGATAAAAATGAAAATGATATAATATTTTAATCTAATATTTGTTTTAAACGGAGGTAACTGTAGTACCGTGACGCTTCCAAGCGGCAAATGCAGCTTTCTCAGCCATATCCACGAGATCCTGAACCATCCATCCCTCGGTCTTGTTTCCATAGTAATCCCAATTCACGTCTCCAGGCACGTACAACTTGTCCCCAAGCATTAATTGCAAAATATCGATTCTATCCGCCTAATTAGAGAGTATACGTTATATCCCAAACGGAAACACTGATCACGATCTCAGTTATTTAAACACGATAACTTTCTAATACATAGTTCGATCACCACGTACACGTTCTCCTTCCTCTCTTTCTCAAGTTATAACTCTTAATTTATATAACTTTCATTTTAACTAACTTGGTCCTTAATAATTGATCTGTTTCTAATTAATTTATGCACTTGTAAATAAACGTATTATGAATTAAAAGATGTTTGAAACTTACATTGTGTCTTCTCATATTGCAACCGAATATCTATTTTACAAATAATATACAATCAAAATAAAATACCTTCTCTAGATTAGGAACAGCTAAAACGGTCCTAAAAAAGTGACAACCCCTAGCCGGTCTCAGTTTTTGACCTATCGTGCTAACACTCGCACACGTAGCAATTACTGATACTTGACAACTTTCTTGATATTGTGTCACTGTATTAACCAATATATCTGTGATCCTGACAACAAGAAATTAGAAAATAAGAATAAATTTTTACAATTTTATTTCAAACTAGACGGAAATACCTGGCAGCGTTTATGGTATCGGGAGTGTTCTCCTCATCATTCATGGACGCACTAGTAATGGACTCTAAATCGTCCAAAAATAATACCGAAGGCTGATAATAAATACATTCAGTTAGTGCGATCATAATAACTTTTTGTAACGTTTCAGCCTTCTTTCCTAAAAATTAACAAGTCCTATAGATGGAGAAATTCTTTAAGGAAACAAGATTAAATATAATATTATATGTATAATTATATATACAGGGTGGTTGGTAACTGGTGGTACAAGCAGAAAGGGGGTGATTCTACGCGAAAAAAGAAGTCGAAAATATAGAATAAAAATTTTTCGTTTGAAGCTTTGTTTTCCAGAAAATCGACTTTGAATTTTCGCTCGGTACGCGTGCGGTACGTTGTAACGGATCTCACTGTAGATCGTTGTCTCGATGGAAAAATTAAAAAAAAAAGAAATTTAAAAAAAAATTTTTATTCTATATTTTCGACTTCCTTTTTCGCGTAGAATCACCCCCTTTCCGCTTGTACCACCAGTTACCAACCACCCTGTATATAAATAGACTGAGAATGCAATTTTATATCTTTATGAATATAAACAAAGAAATAACTTTTAAGTAGAGATATATTTCATTGGTTAAATATTTTATTATATGTTTTATTTTTTTATTTCATATATTCATAATATTATGTGCATTTTGTTCATTTCTCCACCTTCAAATTTTCCATAAGTGAGCTATTTTCCATAAATGGCTAAACGATCGCAGCTTACTTATAGATCTATAGATCTACCTTTTAAAGATCTACAATCCATCATGTGAGTATGTACAAAATACGGTGGACTCTGTAATTTTTCTACAAGTATCTTGCAGATAGTGGTTTTGCCTGAACCAATTGCTCCAGAAATTAAGATATTTTCAGGCTCGTATTCGAATGGTAGTTGTGTTTTCAAGCCTAGACCAAGATCTAACGTGAGTTCGCATTCTGATAGAATTTTGTTTAAGTATCTAAAACAAACAATATTTGAAGTAGAAGAAAATGTATCAAACAACAGATAAAAGCAAAACACATGTTGCTATTTAAAAAATTACTCCGATTTCTTTTTAGTTAGAAAAATAATATTTTTGAAATTATTTGTTACATCAATAAATTCTTCATTTAATAACAATAAAATTTTACTCGAAACCTTCGTTTTATTAAGTTACCAAGATTAGCTTAAATATTGTGATGATGAATTCATAAACCATCCTGTATATTTTGAATAATTTTCAAATAATGTAAAAAAAAAACTAATAATTTGGATGCATACAGAAAAGAAAAACAATACCTTGTGAATGTCATTCCTAGCAAAGGAGTTTCTTGATCCAAGTGTTCAGATATTCTCAGTTGACTTTCCTCTTCAACATCCCTCACATGCACCCTCACGTTTCCTAAATTGTTCTCCGTGATCATGGCAAACTTACAATTCTCCGGTGAGATATTCAATATACAACGACAACCATTATCCATATCGATAACAGCACGTGCGTTAATTAACAATTCTTTATGAAAGGAATGCGTTTTAACGTAATTCTCGAAATCTCTCGTAGACACAGAATTTCTCCACGAGAACAGCTCGATGGAAGATGGTGAAGACGTTTCAAAAGTATCTATCAAACACAAACTTACTTTCGCACCTACTTTTAAGCTCAAACTGCTTCTCAAACTGGTCGAAACGTATACGCTTTTATGACGAAAATTTACGTTAAAATGGTTCCTGTCCAGCGTAGAGGATTTCTCTAATAAATCTTCCAATATAAACACTCTCGTTATCAATTCCGTAGAAAGCTTTGGAACCGGGGATTCGTCTTTCTGGAGAAAATTCGTGTTTGTTATGTTCAAATGTTGCTTGTCCTCTGGAACCTTCTTTATACGACAGATAGCAAAATCGTTTGTTTGTGAGAATTTTGGCGCTTGAATTCTTGGAATAAACACGTGATAGGGGCAACGCGCAATCTCGTCGTATTCATTTCCTTCGATTGCATCCATACTGGGCATCGGATAGACACGGTACACCGTCGGTATTTTCCTATCGCGAAAACTCTGCAAAAGTTCGTAATTCTTTGCTGCTCGGTCTTCTTCTGAATTTCGATCGTTTACGCTTGGTAAGAATTTTTTGAGAGCGGAGAGCAGATTGTTCGCCATACTGGACGACTGTTTGGAATTTTCGTCTGACTCGTTCTTTTTTGTACTTGCTATTGTATGAGAAACGTGAACCTCGGAAAATTGCTCCAGCCTTCCGTATTTCATTGCTGGCTCTAGCGATTCTGTAAAAAAGGAACGACTCTGCTGTCTCTAGATATGTATGTATTTCTATTCGCAAAATAATAGAAGTCACTACATTGGTAAAGACTTATCGACTCTGTAACCTTAATTAACCACAGCTGGTAACTAAGCAAACTTTAATTATTTTTAATGGCTATTCCTATGAACAATAGTCATTTTAATTACGATATGAATTCTTACACTATAACTTCTTTCACATTATGTCCATCTGATCTTTGTTTGTTATAGCGTTCTAATTTTGTAGGTAGTAAACGATCATCGTAGGGAACATAGGGTGTCTCATTATACAAGGAATTTGAATTACTTGCCTACGATTAGCGTAATGGATGTATGTTTCGAAACCCACGCGACGATTGGCTGTCCCACAGCTACCACGTGAATTTGGCTTAGCAGTGTCGATTGCACCTTTTCCATTTGTATTTCCTAAAAGTAATACAATTTTATATCCAGTCGAGTATACGACAATGCCACTTGATTTTTATAAGACATACCAAAATTTCCCTATCAGGCGCAGTGAGAGGTGCAACGTTAATTTTTGTTGAAATTGGAACATCCTTCAAGAGAGATACAAATACTTCGTCACCTTCTTCAATGTTCAAACTTCTTGCAAAAATTGTACCAAGGCACAGTGTTCCACTGGGATTCGGTCTTAAGTTATAGGACATGTAATATATTTCATCCTTATGCATTATTTGAATTACATTCTCCTATAATTTATAATAAAGGATATTGAATTATTAAAAAAAGAAAAAAAGCAGGATGATTATATATTAATACAATTGCAGAGCCTATAACAGAAACGTGTCAAATTTGTTATATCTTTGATAATAATTTACTCTAATAGCCAAGAAAAAATTGTTAAATTCACAACAAGATACAATTGATATTATAAGAAACGATTTTTATCTTGTCGAGGAATAATTCATCTCTATTTAGGTTCCACTGATTTACTTCAACTTTAGATTTTATTCATATATTTTATTAAAAATTAAAATATTTCAACGCCTGGAATAGGCATTTTTGAAGCGAAGATATACATCAGGTCATGCATTTGGAATCACATAATTTTACCTAAACTGCCGTCTACCTTTTATCATTTTGAAGTTATATATACCCTGTGTAGCAGTAGGCAAAATCAGAAGGGAATTATTATTCCTCATTCGATAACACCCAATAACGGCATCAAACAATGTATAAGAATGTCAGGCAATAGGCGTGGATAACTTTTTGGGATTAAATTTAATAAACTGATAACAAATTTAGTGTAATGCGACTTAAACCGTCTAACCGATAGGTATAAAGGTCACAAAAGTAAAAAAAAAGTTAAGAGATATCTGACGTAGTGCACTCTGAATGCCTGGTTTTCACAATACTGATTTTAGATTACACAGGTATAAAACCTGCATAACTGCTTACAATAAGAGCGGGTAACGCAAATCGGACTATTTTATTTTACCAGCCGATCTCTACCATCAGTTAAACATAAATTTATTTAGGAAAGTAATGCATTAGCAATTAGAAATGTCATATAATTCTTCAACTTATTGTATACCATTAAAATACCTTCTAACCCGTCTCTATTTTTACGACCCTAACTTTATTGAAACGACGGAATAAAATGTTTCATTGCTCTGGTTTAATGCTTATATTAACAATTTTAAACAAAGGTGGAATAATAATGTTTAAGAAAAAAATGAGAAAAATAAATGATACTTAATATAATTTTTATATAAGTTTATATTTTTTGCTTGCAGAAAACTGCTGGTGTAATTAAATTTTTTGTTAGAAAAATACACAATATTTTTCAGATCCAATAGTTTTTGATGTTAAAAATAATTCCTTTTTTCCTCCCTAATTTTGAGAACCCTTTTCTATCCTTACCTATATATTAGTAAATACAAAAAAATACGTGTCAAATATTTTTCCAAAAACTGCCTGATCTTCAAATTTTAAGGAATTAACCTTTTTAAATAATTACTTTAGAAAAACTTTTTTGCGTATGCACATACTACGTAATTACCAACACTTAATGTTCTCCTTTTATCATATAATGGTAACAGAAATGAACAAAATCATTTATAACGAAATCAATATAAAAATTTAAATTATTACTTATAATAAAGCGGCAATACTTAAAACTATTACGATTAATGAATAATATATAGATCTGTAATCATCGAAATATCTTCAATGCCTACGAGAACTTTCTTATCCACTTAACCGAAGAAAAAATTAATCTCGACATCTAGCGAGACGATAGGATACTACCGCATTCAAAATCGACTCGTTGAGTTCCAATTGGTGTATCAGATATTCTATCTACCACTATATGTGTGATATATGTTTCACAATCTATACGTTTCCTAGTTGATTATAAGAACAAAGCACCAACCTTAGTTTCCAATTTACGTAGCCAGGTGTCCGGCAAATAAGCAAAACAGTTGTTCACTGTTATATACTTAACTACAAAACGTTCACTTTGCATTCTTTTGGTTCATAAAATCAAAGACCAATAAAAACGAAAATCCGGAGCACGGCACGCGAAGGTACACACGTATGAAGAGAATATATGATAAATACTCGGTATGTGACAAAACTTTCACAATATCCAAACGAAAATCATGTTTAGTTAGGTTAGCGAACATCAAAGAAACGAAATACTCTTTATAATTACTCAAATAGAATTTATGTATCTACCCGAAGTTTCAAGCATGCTAGTGTTTTACTGTAAATCGAACGATTAAATACAGGTCAAAGGTTAATTATTTATTACAAATATTAAGTTCAAACTATTCACATGAGACCAATTATTTGCAGTAAAAATGTATTGTAGTATTCAACAGAACAAACAAGAGGAAGATAGACATAAATGTTCTGTATATATATATATATATATACATATATATATTAATGTATATGGAATAGACAATTTTTTATACATATTGTTTCGTTTTACATTATAGACAATCATAAATTGAGTATACCAAATTGTTAATCAATTGGTATGTTTTTCTACTTAAAGTTCAGTAATGTGATGCACACGTTATATTAAAGATTAATTAAAATTGTACTTGTAAAATATAAGCCATTGATTATATAAAGTATAAAAAACGGATGTATACGTTTTGAATAAACGGAACAGTATTGACTTGTATATTTTGTCGATAGGTGGCGGTCGGATTAATTTCGTCTCTGATTGGCTGGCGTAAACCGAAGTGGTCCAATAGCAGGAAGAGTTAACAATAACTGTGATAATTTGAACAGCGTCAACTTCAGTTGCTCTCATGAGATAAATGGACACATAGCAATCTGTTAGTAGCATAAGAATTTGATAAATGAGAAACATTATTAAACCAGAACGTACTAAATCATAATTCATACTTACAAGTAAGTCAGAATAATTCATATATTGTCAGAAAATAACCTTTTAAGTGAATAGTCAATTTTCCTCGTGTATACAAATTACTAGTTTTGGGCCGTTTTTGCGATCGCTTGTCTTTATAGCAGTCATGATGAATTTATCAAACTTATTTTCATTCTTCTTTTACATTGCTTTTAAAGATTGTGTATCGTAATTTTGAAACGATAAAACTTGTGCTTTCGTATCTCATTTAACGACGTATTCTTGGTGTATATTCCCGCGCTTTTCTCTCATTCTGAATAGACCGTTTCATGAATTAAGTCAACAATCAAAATTCGGGTACAAGAAATGTAGAAAAATTTCTCGATTTATAACAGAAAGTGATTCCAATTTTTTAATAAATTGGTTAGATATTGATCAAAGTGCTATAAAATTGTGTCAATGAACAAATAAACGATCGAATTTATTGATCATCGAGCTTTGCTTTCTTCGTAATTTAGTCCACGTATATTTAACATATTGCTATTGAAAGTCTTATATTGCGTTAAAAAATATTGCTGTAATATTTATTTATATTTAGATATTTTTAAGTAAAAACTTAAATTTAAAACTTTGTTAAAATCTTTTATTTAATAATGGATTTAAATAGTCGTTGATTGTATTTTTATTATTGTAAAATTATACATTAAATCTAATATATTAATACCTGATTTCTATATAGGGAAAAATCTGAATTTTAATCTTAAGTAATTATAAGGATGGCTCCATCAAAAATTTTAAATATACAAAATAAACAAAGTGGTACTAATGTGACAAATACAAGAAAAAGAATAGCCACGAGAAGTCAAAATTCTGCACTAAACAATGTTTTAGTTAAGCCACCTGTTCTCGGTAAAGATCCCCGTGTCAAAAGAAAAGCAGAAGCATCCCCACCAAAAGAAAAGACAACAAAGAGATCTGCACTGGGAAATATTACTAATGTATGTTATTTAATCTTTCATTTTTCATCTTTTATATTTTATTGATAAAAGTCCCATGAAATATAATAATAGAACATATAAAATTAAAGGCAATTGGAAAAACATTGGGGACACATCAAACACAAGAACCAAAGAAAACAGTAAAAAAGACAGCTGTTACTCAAGTAAAACCCTTCACACAGACAAGTTCTATTAGAACGCTTGAAAAAGTTGTGACTAAGCCAGAGGTAATACCTCAGAAACCAAAGCCAGTGCCACGTGTGAAACCAGTAAAAAAGGATGATGGAAAAGTTGAAATACCTAGTAAAATTGTAAAGGTTAGACGTAGTTTAGATTTAGAAAAATCAGAGGACAGTTCTTTGTATGTAAGTGCATTAGATGATATTGGAGATGACAGTACAAAGAAATCCAGAAAAAGCAATGTACAGGTAAACGATTTTTGTTATTATATATCTTTACCTATATCGTGTACTTTTATGTGAATTTTAAATGTTCAAATAAATATTTAAAAACAGCCTGAAGAAATCGAGGAAACAGATGAAAAAAATGAATCATGTGAGCCCCAAGTACCTGCGAAAGTTGAAGAAAAATTAGTAACGAATCAACTGGATGCTGTTCCTGAAAGAACATTACCTGAGGGTGTTCAATGGGATTTTGATGTAGAAAATTGGTTGGATCCATTTCAAGTTTCTCACTATGCCATGGATATTTTCGATTATTTAAAAGAAAGGGAACATCTATTTTCAATTGGAGATTATATGGAAAAACAAGTATGCCTCTCACGATGGATGAGAGCTTTATTAGTTGACTGGATGGTAGAAGTTCAAGAATCCTTTGAACTCAATCATGAAACTCTATATCTGGCTGTGAAACTAGTTGACCTATACTTGACAAAAGTAATTGTTGGAAAAGAAACATTACAATTATTGGGAGCAGCAAGTCTTTTCATAGCAAGTAAATATGATGTTAGTATTGAAATTAATTGTATTATTTTTATTTAACCCTTTGTGGACTACCGCCGCATATATGCGTTCTGCGTAAACCATCAATTTGGCCGAGGAACTCGTATATTCAGTTGGCGAAAACAACTGATAAAGCCGAAAGACTCATATCTGTGTCCCACATAAACGCTTCGCTATGGTCGAGAAACTCGTGTATCTCATATATGCGTATATATAAAAGACTCATACGTGTGTCATTTTATTTATCCTATGGAAAAACTGTGCGTGTACATATGTCTAAAATTTGACATCTTGGAGTGCTATGAACGAAAATCGCGTCTAAGCAGAAATGTGTGCTAGCAATTTTAAATGACTATCGCGGCAGCAGCTCGGCCTCATGGTACGGTTGACTTCGAACCGTCCCGTCCGCAAAGGGTTAATTTCTAAACAAATTTAACATGTCTCATTATTGTTTAATTGTATAATTTTAAAGGAAAGAATACCTCCAATGGTGGAAGATTTTTTGTATATATGTGACGGTGCTTACACACAAAGAGAATTAATTAGAATGGAAATGAGCATATTGAAAGTAGTCGATTTTGATCTTGGTATACCACTTTCTTATCGATTTCTTCGACGATATGCTAGGGTGAGTTACGTTAATAACACTTTTTTTATCATAATGTAACAAACTATAATTATGTCGTTCTCGAACAGTGTGCAAAAGTGTCGATGCCGACATTAACTTTAGCTCGATATATTCTTGAATACTCATTAATGGATTATTCGACAATAATGTTCAGCGATAGTAAAATGGCTGCATCTGCACTCCTCCTAGCATTACAAATGAAAGATTTAGGAGGGTGGACTCCTACTCTAAAATATTATAGCGGTTATAGTGTTGATGACATACGAGACATCGTAAATGTTATGAACCAAGGGTTACATCGGAATCTTAAAGAAGATGGACTACATCGGAAACATAAAGAAACTCTCACCACTATACACAATAAGTACAGTCACAAGTAAGTATATCAATATGCTTCATATATATCTCTAATATATAATTATAAAAACTAGATGGAGATTAAAATAACAATGAAATTTACAAATAATTTTTATTTTAGGATATTTTTTGAAGTAGCAACGCTGCCATTAAAAGATACTTTAAATATATAGCTAGTTTAAGTAAAGATGTGTAGTTGCCAATAATATATAGGATTGCCTAATTATTGCTAGGTAATCTGTAATGACATTTATAAAAAATTGAGATGGTCACTGAGCATTAACTTATAAATCAAAATGATTGTTAATTTATGTAATAATGAAATTCCAATAAGAAAATTTTCAAGTTCTCTATGCGCCATAAAAAAATCAAATAAATTATGCTCAGTATAAATTTAACATGTCCAAAAGGATCGGTAAATACACGGTTTCTCTCCTTTATATCTTTTTTCTTTTTTTTATTATTATTAGTATTTATACAATATTAGTAATTTCTATCTACAATCTCAGTATTTGTAAGTTAATTTTTTTCTTTTTTTTTTTTTTTTTTTTTTTTTTTTTTTGTTGAGAAATTTATTTTAGCGCCACACTTTTATACTTCATAGAAATTCTGATAAAAATTAATATTTTTAAATCCGTTTTTTTAGCATGTTAAGATTGAAATGAATCTTTTACTCCTTTTTTTTATTTATATATAATGCTATTATATGATGTCTTACTAAAGATTTGGTTGGTACACATATTCAAATATCAGTAAATAGAAAATTAAGTGGTACTCATATTTTATAGAGAGTGGCGTATTGTTATGCATTGTTGTTGCACTTTATAGACTGATAAATTGTATGCTCCTAAGGATAGTTACATGAAATACCGACGAATATATATTTTTACGCATTACACTCGTTATCAAAAGTAAGAGATTATTTCCTCCTTCATAAAGAAATTTAGGAATTTAACAAATTTGGATGTTTTCGATTGATACATTGCACGAAATTAATAAATTTCAATATATATATATATAAATATGTAGTTTATAGAGGAAATAATTTCTCATTATTTGCTATTATACATAAAATTGTATTCTTCACTACTTTAATTAGTTGCATACATATTATAAGTGTAACAAAGAGGTCTATTTTTCGAATTTCACTCATAGTCACTAGTTGTGTCTGTAAGGCATGTTCTTTACAAAATACCACCTGTGATATATATGTATTCAAAACTTTGGTACAGTCAAATTCATCACGATTTTCTCATAAACAATATTTATGCAAGGCATGTGCCTATAAATTAGAACATGTTGGATCAGGAGGGTTGTTGTACATAGTAAACACAATTAACGATGTGTACATATTTTTAACAATTATTAAATCAAATTTAGAGTGATTTTTTTTATAATAAAAATTTATCATATAGAAATACTACATAGTAAGACTTATTGACATTAGGTGGTGTACATAATATCATATTTTTGTACCAGCAGTGAATGTATTACCTATTATTTTATAAGATGTGTGTATGTGAACCATTGTAAACGAGATGTAATTTAATAAAAAATAATGATTTTTCATTTTTCATACATATCATTCTTGTATACAATCTTCCAATACAATTTATTAAGGCAATGAAACGTACAGAATAAACGGACATTAAATGGGACTCCGTGTCTCATAACCTGATCTATATTTTATTTATAATTTTGTACGTATAAAGCTTTATTTAGTTTTAATTCAAACCAGTGCTATATACTGAATCGGTAACGTCACATATAGTACGAAAGTGGTAAGGGAATATCAGATAATCCCCAAAACGTAGGACACGAAAGAGCATTGCAAATCACATCTATTCTGTACCTTGTTTGTAATACATATATTACAAATACTTCCGAAAAATAAAACAACCTATTAGATTTTAATATTTTATTATAAACTTCGACCATATTAACAACTTTTATAAATAAACAATGCATACTTTCAATCATGATAGGAACCAGGTACAGCATTTATGATTATTATATTTTTTCAGTATAAAGATAATATTTTTATAAACCATTGTACTAAAAATATTATTACCACTTTATAATCAATATTTATAACATGTAATAATTTATTTTTATTTTATTTTTAATCATATTAAACGTCTATCAAATTAATTCATAGTTAAAAAAATAAAAGCAAGCTATAAATACATATTTAGAATAATACATTTTGCAAATACGTAATATTTACACTACCTTTTGTCACATTGAAATAATTTATATTATTTAAGTCGAAAACTTATAAATAAATTATATATATCGCTATTTTCGTGTTGACTGGTAACAGTATACGTACTACAGCATGAGTAATTATGTAATATAAAAAAAATAAATAGAAAAAATACTTCAAGAATAAAGTTACAATTACTTTAAATATCACATTTTCTCAGTCTTTACTACATTTGTAATGTACACATAATTATATTAAGTAAATTTTTTTATAAAATGCTATACTTTAGGCGTTTCAAGCAATAGAATGTTTCAATTCGTGAAATTTGCAAATATATTAAATTTTTTAAATTAAAATATAACTTTTACATTTTAACACATCTATGTAACTAATAATATAATGGAGATTTTTGGTAGTTTGAATTTACTTGTTGCTACTTGACAATTTCAATTTTGTATTAAATATGATAAATAGAAACCAAAGCATAATTTGGGAATATCTTTTTTTTACAAATAATAATTTAAATGAAATTTATAAATTACTAATTCGATACTTATATCTAAAAATATGACACAAGATAATCTTACCGTATGTCAAAATTGTTCTCTAGATATTCGTCTATCATGTAAACGAATGCAGCGTGGACAATCTACTTTATTAAAATTCTGCTTGCATTCATTATGAAAACATGCACCACACATTTCACATCTACTAACTTTTGTGAATTCCCACGGAAATATGACATCTTTGGAACGACATAGCTCACATACAAATCCCCTAGCTTGGCATAGCTAAAAATAAAATTAGATCTTATTAAAAGTACAAATATATAACATACATAACTCGGCTTTCATAAAAAATATAAATATTTACTACAAAAAACACTACCTCACAGCCCATAATATGCATATTACACATTTCAACTAATTCTTGCAATCTCATTGGCAAGATACCATATTTAACATGCATCAGATCTTGAATGGAATATACATGGGGTTCACTTATTATATAATTTGGTTCCTTCTTCAGTATATCTTGAACACTAAAAGAAGTAACACAAATTTCAGAATATTATCTTTTCTCATAATAAAAAAGAAAAAATATTTGAAATACATACCTTGTCGCAAATCGACATGTAAATAGGAAATCTTTAAAGAAAAATAATTGTAAACGTAATAATCTTGTTCTGGCTAATTGTTTTATTCGTCTATATAATGATGGATTTAAGTCATTTATTTGAAATAATGGATCTGATGTCATTTGATCCAACAATCTATATGAAAAGTTTGATACAGAATATCTAAATCAACAAATAAATGAATATATAGTATCATTTTATAAATTATAAATGTATGTTGTCTTATTAATTGTTATACCTGTTAAAATCCCACTTAGTTAAAATTTTTCCTGGTATTAATGCTACCTGATTAGTATGGCATCCAGTACAGAAGTATCTACCTAAATACTCACAGTAACGAAATTTATTTGCATATTTTATTGCAACCTTCATTCCACATCCTGCGCACCTGTAATTCTGTTTGGCTATAAGAGTCCGTCGCCTATGTATAAAAAATATCATGTTTAACTGAATAATGAAATTATATATATGTATCTGCTAAATTCATAAACATACACTGGTGGAGGATGTGATGTAAAAATAATTTGAGGTCTTGGTGGAGCCCATTCTGTTGTTCCACGCAGAGGAATTGACTGTGAATTTTCTGCATCATCTGGATTTATTGGCCAACTTTTTGGTAATGGTAACAATCTTTGTGGTACATCCTTTTCAGAGACCAGCCATTGTAATTCACTCGCTCTCGGTAATTGTTTCTCACTAAATTTACTAAGAAGTGACAAAGCTACTCCTTCCGCGGACATACTACTCTCAGTTAAAGTTGATTCTGTTCCATGTGCAGGGGATGATTGATACAAATCTGCATCTGAATATAAAGATGCCATGGATATGGAAATTCCAGCATTTTTAAGTTTTACTGCATTTCGCTCGTCATCCACTTCTAAATCTTCTATGTCATCTGTAGATATATTTTCTGAGGGAGTATCAGACGAAGTCGATAATGGACTAACACTTTGATCAGTGGTTGTAGTATCAGTTTTGCCATCACTCAGTAGTTCGCGATTCCACGTCCTTCCTTTGTACCGCTCTTCCTGTCGCTGACGCCGTCTTAATCGTATCCTCTGTTTTAAGCTATTTATTTCTTCGTCGCTTTCTTCAGTTGCTTCTTCCATAAGACGCCATTGCCTATTACATTTTACTTGTTCTATGGCAGCTATCATTGCTTCGGAAACACTGAAATGTGCGTTTTCTCTGTCCAATTCAGCATTCGCTCTAGAAAATTGTGCAGAAGCTAAAAAATTTGTCAAACTTTGACCTTCCATTGGACGCGGAAAATATCCTATTGCCATAGGTTGAACACTGCTTCCTCCATCTTCCATGAAACTCTTCTTTGCTGTTCTTATATCTTTTTGCCCCTCAATTTCTAAATTCCATGGACTAGTGAATTCAGGCGCTGAACCTGATAAAAGAGAAGTTTTTCTTCTTGGCATTTGAGAAATTCTAATTTCTGTAGAATTTGTGTTATATGCATTTGGATTTCCTTCATTTGGTATAAAATAAGGAATCCGGTATTCTTCTACTGCATTTATTGATGTATCCTCAGAATTTAACACATCAGAATCTTCGCTAGATTTCTTCATACTTTGATTCTGTTTCGCTTTAGTTTTGTTTTGTACTTTCCTTACAGGAGTCCTTGGCTTTACAAGTTGTTTATTATCCACATTTGATATTGAATGTTTTAATTCGGCATAATTTACATTAATTATTTTTGATAATTCAACAGAAGATGTTTGAGGATCATTACTTTTATGTGAACTACTCTTTGCAACACATGATGAAGATGCAGAAACACTTTTTTCTACAGATGTACAATTTTTAGTCAGTGCTGTAAGACTACTCCAACTTTTCAAAGGTATATCATTAATTTCTTTAGAATCTAATGATTTATCTTCATATTTTTCATTAGATTTAACATCATCATGTTGCATAATTTTGTTGTCTGAAGCTATTTTTAGTGATTCTAATTGACAATTCTCAATATGTATTGCTTTATCTCTTGCAACACTAAGATTTATTGTTGAGAAATTAATTGGATATGAAGAAGATCGACGATGTCTCTTTGGACTTGTTTTAGGAGAAATCCAACAAGGTAAAAACTAAAAACAAAAATACTAAGTGAACGATTAGATTAAAATGTGTATCAATCACACAAATACAATGATATACACATTACAATAAATAAAATTGTTTTTGGACAACTTACCAAGGATGGATCAATTTCTGTAAGCAATGTAGGTTGGTTTCTTTCAACTGCTCTTAAACATAAGAGTGTGGCTTCAGCTAAGTTTTCTTGACACAAAAATGCCCATGGTTCAAAACAAGAAAGTAAATGTTCCTTATCAGACAAAAGCCATGGAAGCTTATGTGACAAAGAATGACTTTCCAAACTATGTCATAATAATTATTAAATTATGTTATGTAAATTTAAGTATCTGATTTCACATATATATATATATATATATATATATATATATGTTGCTAAACTAATTGAGTTTGTTATTAAACACTAATAGATTAAATCAACATGTTCCTTTTGATAATTACCTCTTGTACAGCCATAACATATCTTTGTGTGACACAATTCGAGTTGGTAAATTTGAAAGATAATCTTCTGTTTCAGGAACAACAGGTGACAATGCTACAGAGGGCTGCAGCCAATTTAATCCTTGAATAAAAATCCAACAATCCGGTTCTCCCTTATAATAAATTTTATTAAATTCTTTTCAACATTAAGTTTACATTAAGTATTTCTCTATGTAAATAATATAAAAATATATTGACCATAAGTAAAAATAGTAAAATTATTCTAAATATAAAGAAAGATAATGACATCTTCAATGAAAGTAAAAAAAAACCAATGTCACTGTCAATGTAAACAAACAATTATAACAGAGTACAATTTCATATTACATTGCAATCAAAAATTTAATTGTATTAAACAATAAAGAGGCAGAAATAAAATATGGCCAAGTAAAATTACAAATACAAGTAAATTATATCATATTAATAACTATGCATGTCAAGCAAAAACAAGTTAAAGGATTTAATCTTACATTTCGATTAAATATTCGACAGCCATGTTTGAATATCCTTTCCATTACATTGTGAAGACGATTTAAACCACCGTAAACATCCCATACGTTTAAAACACCATCGACCAATAAACCTTCTACCGTAGATCGAAGGTTTTGCAAAAGTTGCCATTGCTCTTTGATGTGGGCGTCTCCGCACATAGTGATGATCAGGAATCATTCACTTTCTATTTTAATATATTCTTTAATTATTTTTCGTTGTGTCATCAAATATTTCAGAAAAGTTAACGATCGTTACATATTATATAAACATTATGTATAGCTATTGAAAAACGTTACTTATGCTTTCCTTGATATTTATTAAATTTTCTATTACCTTCAAAAAACTTCATTTTAAATGTTACATCATTACGATCAATTTTACTATAATACTCATATGCTATCTTTTAACGTAAACAGAATCACGTAATTTCATTCTTTTACATGATCTGTTAATAAACCATAAAAGATTTAGAAACCATTCGAAAAGTACATACTGATGGACATACTTTAATAGTTACACAAATGACATTGATATTAGGTTAGAAATTAGCGTACGCGTTGAAATACGTAAACCCTTAAATCTAAATTGCTAGAAACATCGAATGCAGTGGCGGCCCCCAACGGTGATTCATAAAAACTATCAAGTTTATGGTAAAGTCAATCGACAAAAAGAAAAATTATACCCGTGTGTAGTTGTACGGTAACATATGTACAATTATTACTTAACCAATCCAATTTTTTCAGATGATATAATAGAAATTCTTTAATTTAAATAAAAATGAAACTTTTACATTTGCAATCATATATTATATCTATTTTTAAATATGAAATTTTTAACTACTATATTGTCAAAAAGGGTTCCAAAAATACTACAATGTAATTACATACATGTATTTCAGAACTGTACCCACAATTTCTAATTTTTCACAGATAAAATACGATGTAACCTCGTACAATATAAAACAAAATATTTTTATTTTAATGTTAGTCGCATATCCGAACTTTTTAACAGCGACAATGCTGTATATACACAAAATAAGAACATGTATCATTCAATTTGTTTAATTTAATGAATTCTTTGTTAATATGTTTTAGATCCTATAAAGCTTCTATGAGTCTCTAATCTTTAAATCCTATGAGACCTCTGGTAAATCAATCAAATATGAGTATATACAATTCAATGAAAATTGACATACTTTTTGAACTTGTGGAAAAATTAAAAACATCATTAAGCATCCAATGTAATCTGTGAATTGTAAATATGCAATATATTTGCACTGAGTTTCTTTAACTCTAATAATAATGATTAATAATAGGTAGGTCTTGAACGAAATACATTTTCCTCTCCATTGCAATCAGAAAAAACTGTGGAAGGTAAGGATATTTAGCAAAACTTCCATCGATTTCCACATTCGTTGCATAGCACAAAAGTAGTCATAGGTTCATCAGCTGAACGTGTCTGCACTTGATTATAAGTACAATTACGTTTTTTGCACTTTCCACATTTTAATAGATCAGTTTTCGTTCCTTGTACTGTAGCAAGTTGTGCATCATTAATTGCTTCCTTTTTAAACTGTTCCCTTAATTGTTTTATTTCATCGCTTGCCATCTCTTCTGCAGTCATAACAGCAAGCCTAGCAGGTGTTATAGCACCAGCAATAAAATTTGTTCGAAGATTAGGATTTTTTGCGTCACGTAAATTAGCGACTCTGCTTCGCACCTAAATAATTAGATATATATAATTAGGTTTCGCATTTACAGCAAAATATAAAAATATAAAGAAATTAGGACCTTACTCTGTTCTTATATCTATTATCAGTATTTTTAAATTCAGCATAAATTGCTTCTTCGAGTTCTTCTGCTAATTCCTCTGGAGTAGCACAGCCTTCAATTGTATTTCCATCTACTCTTAAAGCTGCTGCCAGTAGCTCTCTACATTTAAGCCGTACAGCATCTGTGGTTGTAGGAGCAGGAAACGTAGACTGTTTTCTTTGAATATCTTTATGAGGTTTCTCTTCCTTCATTTTAACATCACTTCCATCTGCATTATCCTTTTCTTTTTTCTGTTCTCCATCATCTTTGCTTTTCTCTGATTTATCGTCTTTCTTCTTTGAACTGCTTGAAGAAGTAGAATCTTTTTCTTTATTGGACCCTATGGGAAAGATATAGAATTTCAATTTATCTAAGAGAAATTTTACTTTTATGTTTACTTTTTTATTTTTAATTTTATATTTAAATTTATTTTCTTACCAGATAAAAATTTCTTCCAATTTTTAATAAGAGTTTTGGATAACGATATAACTTCTTCGTCTCTACTTGATTTTCTCAATGCATTTACTGTCATTCCAATGCGTGTTTTGGTCAGAAGTTCCAAATCCACAGGCAACTTTTGTAATATTTTAAGTAATTCCAGTGCTTGTTCTTGTCCCTGTAATATGAACACACTTTTATTATAAAAGGAAATCTAAGTATACATAATCCATTTATATTTCTTTAATATAGATTACACATATAGGCATACATGATATTTATATAATCTACTGAATACATTGTTATTATGTATCTTTATCATCAAAACATGCATTGTAACCAATTTTATATAAGGATATAATTTGTGTATGTAACAGACAATTTTTTTAAAGCAACGTTAAATGTAAACAGTCGAACTATACAAATAATATATATATATAATATGTATATAAATATATACAAATAATAATTATAGCATAAACGGAAAGTCTATACTAATAAGTTTTGAATTAGTGCGACTACAGACTTTAACGACGACTTCAATACTTATGTGTTTAGAAAATTTTATAAGCTGCATTTTCGAAAACTCTACAACGAAAATAACATGACTCGCCTTTCTCAAATTTTATGAATGCATTAAAATTATCGTGCCAAATATTGAAGTTCCATAAATACGTTTTGTTGCTTTAACACCATCGAATTACTGTGTATACGAAAATTTATACGAATAAACATTTATTTCTGGAGAAAAGTTTCAAACAATACTTATATTTGTTATATTTCTTTGTATTTGTTAAACATTTACGATGATGTATTAGAGTAATCATAATTTATATTGGAAAAGAGCTTTGCTTAATGAACAGCCTCCAATATGCCGAGCAGGGTACACAACTATATTTTACTCACTTACTCACCGTCCCGTCTCCGCTCGACATCTTGTTTAATTTTTTCTGAATCCGTAGCACTTCTTCCTCAGCACTCATTATGAAAATTTTGTAGTTTTTACACAAGAAACCAATATAAACACATACAACACACCAATCAAATGAATAACAAACTCCGAGTATGCTTATAACCGTAACTTGCGATGCAGAGTTCGATACTGGATAGGTAACTTGCAACACGCTAAGGTTGCGGTCATTACGTGATATTATAGTGCCATCTTTTGTAGAGGAAATAAGTTAAAAAATGGCGGGAATATTTAAAAATTCTATATGAAGATCATTTCTCATTGTCAGAGGAGGAATGCATAATAAATACATTTGGTGAATTTGCCAAATAGTTACCTCCTTGTCGATTTTGATATCCTTGAAATATTTTGTCAAGATCATCATTCTGAACAATTTTTTCCCATACATATGTGAAGTGGCCGATTTTAGTTTTCGCGTTATACATAAACTTATATTCGGTATCATATATGCACTTTCTTCCTATATTTTGTACAAAATTGTAGATTAGATATTATTATTATTGCCTGTATATGCGTGTATGTGTCCATATTATAATTGTGTTGATGTAGCCGCATTATTATTGGTATTGCCCTCACGACTTGCGCGGGACCGCCACTACTTAAATAGCTTAACCCTATCTATTCCTGTGCATTTGAAATTCAGTGATTGGACTTCTAATTATTTCTTTCATTGTTCGTACATCTCTATAAAGATATAAAAAAATTCCGTTAAATTCATTAGAAGGTAACACATCGACAGCTTCACGCGCCATATATGATACTAAACATACTTTTGTATACAACTTGCAACCTACCGATCCCTATTATATGCATAGGAAAAAGTTGTTCAAAATGATGACCTTGATTCCAAGGCCATCGAAATTGGTGAGGAAGTAACAGAATAACTATTCGGCAATTTGATTGTGCATTTTTGTTAATATTTTGATTTTATTATAATTAAGTAGGAGAATTTTGATATGATATAACTGAAGATGAAACTGATCTGTTGATTCCAAACATGTAAGCAAATTTTAAAATTTTGAAAGGGATGAAAAACACATGATTAGCACCAAAATTAAATATGAAGATAATTTTGGCGATATGAGACTGATTGATAATGTACTGAATCTTGCAATTACTTCCCTGTAAAAAATAGGAAATATGACTTATCGTGTTCCTCCCTCCGGTCTTCATGTAAAATTTGTAATAAAAAAATATTTAAAAAAATTTCAGAAATGTTGAGATAATGCATCCGTCTTAATCTAATGTTAGTAAGACATTGGTGTTTAATCAATAAAACTTATGCCTGATTTGAAAATAGTTATACCATAGAATCTATATCATATTATGTAAATAATAAAAGTTTATTTTGAAATATTTACCGTTCTTCTTTGTAATTATTTCTCCAGTAAACTTGATTACTAGTTCCAGCAATACCGGTCTCAGTAAATATCATCATTCCCAGTAGTAATAATAGTAGTGATAATAAGCAGAATTACAAAATACACTATTCAAAATCCGCGGAGTATTTCTGCCAAGAATGGAATGGAATAAGGCACTCCGAAACATTACAAATACTATTGCTATTAAACTTTCAATTTATAAAAAAAACCTATTAATAATTAAGATTTTTTCATATTTATTTACCTAAACTAATTAAACAATGAACAGTTCATACAATAAAAATTCTGATTCTTGATACCGTCTATAATTTTTCGAATAACTGAAATCGACTACAATGCTATTTCAATACATTCTGATAAGCGCAGTTTATCTTTTTTGAACGAGTAATTTTAGAAGCAGTTTTTCGTCTATTACGGAGTCGCAAACAGATTGAAAAGAAGAAAGACGAGATTGAATGAACCTAATTTTCTTATAGACAGTAATAACTATAACATTAATCATACGTATACACTTATCCGATATCAAATAACTTGTGCTACCTATAATAGTGAAAATAACACAAATTGTTGCAGTACTGAGTATACAGTATTGAGTATAAAAGATTCATCCAATCATCTTACTAACATTTCTTATTTCCGGTCTATAAAGAATGGATTCATGCTTCAGCAACGATATTGTTGAAACCTTCGTGGCCACGTATTTACCTTACGTATCACGAAACATACGTATAATTGTTTAAAACATTTGGAAACATATTCGAGAAATTTAGGCAGTAAGGTTGTGCGCGCATTAGCGACAAAACTGTTACTTTAGCATTTATATAATAGAGGAACGTAGGGTGTAACCGGGTATGTAAGACAAACTGTATGGTGTTACATTTGGGCTGACCTTACGTTATTATGAGATCATAAGAGTAGAGCAGAGAACATCATAGTGTTTCATCCAGTGAAGTTAAAAAATTTCAGGTTGGAAAGTATTAGTGTGTTGGTAAATTAATAATTTTTTATCACTTGAATTTAAAAAATTATTACGATAAGTACTAAATTGTATTTTGCAGTCTTTACACGGTATTTTGACATTTTACTCGATTTCTTATCGCATGCTGAAATGTAAATATCTAATATAAATTATAAGATCGGGTATTTGATTGTGTGGTAAAATCGGTAACCGGTGCTGCTTTGCTGTACTTGCTTTCTATCTATAGTGTAAATGCGTTTCAGTATTCATTCCTTTTTGTTATAATCGCAACAATATAAAAATCAGCTCGAACAAGAAATTGTTCGGATTCGGAAAAAGATCATACGAAAAAAGAATTTCTAAATAATTGAAAGAAGTTAATGTAAGCTAAAATAAGTTAAAATAAACTGAAATAACCCAATATTTGTCAAAATCATATAAAATAACTTTCCTTTGCAAGCTTTCCTTATTACTTTTGTCGAAAAGCTGTCTACCTCCGATTTCAATGGTTTTCAATGCCAGTTTTTCGCGAATATCTCAGAAACTAAGCGAATGCACTCTTTCTACGTATAGGAAAGAGTTGTTTAAAATATCGATTTCTACAACACATCCAAAAATCATCAAAATTTAAGGGCAGGTAGTGTTTCTACAGTTTCACCGTTTTATAATAATAGAATAAAGATTTTATAATTATATCATATTTTATGTGTTTTTAATAGGTACCCGATATTAGCCACACCTATAGAATAAATATTGGCACATTTCCAAACAATCTTGATTTTCTATATTCTAAGTAGCTTTTTCAAAGACGGTCTCTCATTTCCTGATTCCGTACGGTCGAATTAAGATTTTCAGCGGTATACAAGGTTCTTTTGGCCATTTGACCTTTGTTAGCAGGAGAAATATATTAAGTACCCGGTTATGCCCTTATGGCATTATTAACAGAAGAAAATATTGAATTTTTTTTTATGTGAACGAAAAAAAAATGAGTCGTTCTCTGGTCCATATTATATATTTCATATAAAAATGTCCTTTCCGTAAACGATAAAATTGTCGCTAATGCGCGGGGGCTTCAAAAGGAGGAATATGCAATACACACATATCACGATTAAAATATTTTCTATGTCGTTCATTACTATATTGTTATATCAAATATATGTATATTGTTTAATGCTATTGTTTATATGTATGTTTGTACAATGTAAACTGAAGGTCATTACAAAACCGAAATGCAAGCGGAAATAACAAAATAAAAATATATTATTTAGTGTTTCAGAAGAATGAAAGACGCACAAGCACTGTATTTGATATTTCTTATTACAAAGTATTTAAAAAGTATCTACTATTCTTGGGACAGTTTCCAAATCAATCGCGCTGGAGTAAGAAACTTAATCTAACCGTGATGATAGGCAGTCTATTGACATTACATTATCCAGGTGTAAGTAAAATTATTATAGATATGTTAAACATGTGAAAAATATTTATGTTGTTAAATAAATATTGTGAAGACTAGTTACATGAAATTGATGAAAGGATATTGGATGCAATATAATTAGAGATTTTACTTAACAGTTTGTACAAATTTATACGTCATTATACGCAAAAGATGTGGCAAAGTTCTTGGAAGCCATACCTGTAATAACTACGTTAACAGCTGTCTTAATAAAATTGCTAAATCATGTAATTTACAAGGAAAATGTATATAAATTTATAAAAATAAATCCTATGATGAAATTAAAGATTATAAAATGTAACTATTTTCTAGTTCGAAAAGATGTTCCATATCATAAAGAAAGACTGGGAATTGTTGAACGATAAGAGCGAAGCGCATATTCTTAACGAAATTACTAAAGAAGGAAAGAAGCTTGGTGAAATATATAGAAGTAACTGTTGTAGCTTATTTTTTGATAAATTTTACATATTGACTATGTTTTTATATACCAACATTTTTCATAATTTTTATACAAATGATAAGTTATTAATATTATTTTCAGCTTTTATGTTATCATGTATGTCAGGATTTATAATTATTCCATTGTCCCCTGTGATCTTGGATATCATCTCACCGCTCAATGAAACTCGCCATCGAGAACAAATGTTTAGAGTAACATACTTTCTAGATGACGATCAGTACTTTTATCCTATATATTTTCATTCACTTTGGTGTGCATTCATAATAACGATGATTGCAGTCACTATCGATTCATTATACATACAAATTGTTCATCACGATAGCGCCTTATTTGCCATATGTGGGTAAGTATATAATAATATGTACAAGTATAGATATAGCGGAAGGATATCTAGTGATTTCCTTCATTCGCTACAGTATTTGTGAAAAATAATAAAAATGATATTTTCTATTGAGATACTGGTGAATTTGTAAAACTGTTAAGTCCTCTCCGATTTAGATGATTTTTTAATATGTTATGAAACTCAACAAATTGAACAGCTCTTTCTTTTATATGTAACTATCATGTAACTTTAACTAAAATCTAAATTAACACGTTGATGATATTCACTTTTAAATCGAGCTATAAGTTATACGTATACAACAGGCAGCTTTTGCAACCTCGGGTATGCAGTTATTATACAAGTTATCATTAATTATTATTATTGATAACAGAGTTATTATACAAGTCCGCTACATAATTAGCAACCAATGATAACACGTATGCTGTTACGGACGTATTATAGGCAGAATTCACTGTCTTGATATCGTTGGATTTTTGCTAATATCTTGGAAATTATGGCCCACTGACTGCTACATGTAAAGGAAAAAGTTGCGTAAAATGTTGAACTTTATAACATATTCAAAAATCATCGAAATCAGACAGGATGTAACAGTTTTACAGTTTCACTGAGATATTTGACAATGATGTAGGCAGGCCCTTATAACAGCACGAAAATCTACTGATGTTGACACAAATGAAACTTACACTGAATGGCTTAGGCAGTGCTTGACTATGCATAACGATGCCCTCCAGTTAGTAACGATAGAATTATAATTATATAACGATATAATTAAAAAGTTATAATAAAAGTTGACTTATTCTTTCGTTGTATTTTAAGATTATTCGAGATGCTAGATGACAGCAGCCGTAGAAGCTACTTTTTTCAAATTTTACTGACTATGATCGGCATGACCGTAACAGCCGTACAAGTAAGAATTATTTTGCAATTATAGAAAATATTAATAAACCAAACACTGAAACCTATTAATACCTTTTAATTAGGCCGTTATGAATCTGCATCAACCTGAAGAAGCTCTCAGAATTGGTTTGTTCCTTGTGGCTCAACAATTCCACTTGCTTATTATTACTTTACCTGGGCAAGTGATCACGGATCATAGTTTTGAGTTGACTAACGATATGTATGTTAACAAATATGTTTTAAACGTTCGAAAAATCATCAGTTCGGTATAACATCTGTATTAATCTTATATCTAATAGATACCGTTCAATGTGGTACAACATGCCAATAAATGTTCAAAGAGTACTTCACATGATGCAAATGAGATCTAGTAAACCATGTAAATTGACAGCAGGAGGGATATACGAAATGAACATAGAGAATTTTGGAATGGTACGTACTTTGCAGTGTTAGGTTTATAATTATTTTGTTGTACTTTAAATAATGATATAATAATATTTTTTATTTTAAGACATTTAAAACATGCGTATCGTATTTTACGGTTCTCCTATCCTTGGGTGACTGATACGTTTTCAAAATGAATTCGACTTGTTCCGTATGTTCAATTTATAAGATTCTCCGGAAGCTAACCATTGGTATTGATGTGGTAATGTGTATCTATTATACTTTTTATGGTGTTATTAACATTAAATGTGTACAAGGCGTACAATGAAATAGTGTTTACGTAGAATACTAGCATGGAGGTACAATAATTATAAGCACACATAAATAAAATCACTATATACCTCATTTCTTCTTTCATATTATTGCTTGAACATGACAACAATATTGTTTCTCTTTTTAAATAAATTTTTATCACTTCAATATCATCAAATGAAGATGACATTTTGTATTTCACGTTCATAGCTATATCTTAGCGTGTAAAGGCACAGTGTTTAGAACGAAACGATGTTTAAACAGTGTTTAAAACTCTAACATGATACCAAAAGAAAGGATTTAAACTAAGAATGAGAACACGAAAACAAACAAGACGAGCATAACACAGCAAGAAAGTTTATTGTAAGAACTAAATTAAATTAAACTCACACAAAATCCACTAAACTGAACTTGATGTAACTTAACAGCGGCGATGAAATAAATATGAGCACGTACAATTATTTCGATTAAGAATATTAAAGCGAGCACGACTATTTAACTTGGTTTCATGCGACGCAAAGCCTGTATCCTGCGGCTACTAACACCTCGTAATGAAAGATATTGCATCGTTCTTTCTACGTCTGTCGCCTGTTCTTGCCAAGCGTGAACTGGTGGTATAAGTACTACTTTGTTTCTGTCTGAATAGAATCGTTCCGCAACGTTACGTACCTGTACGGATAACATAACTCAAACTACAATATAAGCGAAGCACCACCGATGAACACATTGATATTACCCGACCTGTGGTCTACGACTCGAACGTAATAAAAGAACAGCTCGCGACGATTTGGACGGTTTGACCCTAACTTATGCCAACGCTGTCCAAAATTGTCTCCCGGGTGATAAGCGCCGTTCCCACCATCGTATCGTTTTAATGAATACGTCGTACGTTTCATCTGTTAAGACGTTATGGCTAACTGCTTAAGGTAGAAAGTGTAGAAACACATTACTATCACGTCATAGCACGTGATTTCACATAACATTCGAGAAGTGTAATCCGACACATTCGACACGCGTCATGCTGTTTATATGCAATACGCTATGTGATAGTATGTGATTTCACGTGATGCGATAGTATTTCTACCTTTAGTGTCATGCAGTTTCTCTGAACAAACACACTGTGCAAAAGAATGGTGGGAAGCAGGCAAGTGAAGAATCTCTATATTGCACAAATAAAAAACCTGGCATTGGTCGAAGTGATTCAGTGTTATTTAAAAAATGGGAAGCTCAAACTGTTCGTAACACACAGTATCTCATATATTCTTATGAATTCAAATATCTTCAATTACTGGGAAGTCAATCTGTCACTGAATATTCCACAAAACGTTCTAATCACCGTCTACAATACTTCATCTCACTGAAATCGATGATTGTCCGAAAAAATTGGACAATTTGGTCCACCATTGATTTCTTTGTCCACTACACACAATTGCCATAGAATGCTTTGACTTGAGCATAGCATAACACACATCTGTCTGGCCTTCATCATATTTCACCTTGAATTTACATATGAAAAAAATCTTCAAATATTGGAGAATTAGTGTATATGAAAACCACTACTGTTATTGTACGTTTTCGATAGCTGAATCCTCGAATAGTAAGAATTTTATAACTAACACTTAATTTTAGATATTCAATTATTCTTCGTCTTATGATAAGATGTCACATATTGTTTTAATCATACATTTTCTAAAAACGTTGTTCTCAAATAGAGTCTTTCTATACAGAGTGGAAGTCAGTTAGTTGACTCTAGATTATTAGAAATCAATGTTTTTTATGCTTCCTTATCCTTTGCTTAGTAAATCCTTAAAAACACGCAGCCAAACTTATCACGGTAGGACTCACAGAAAAACGTTATTGCATGCCTTCCCTTTAGTTTAGGTACTCTATAAGTATAGTTGTAAAAAGAGACGACAATTCTTGTTACAGAGTCTTAAAAAGCACTTCGATAACATTAATAAACATTCTTTTTGAAAAAGCAATTACGTTATTTACGTAGAGCCCACACCACAATGTCGCTGAAAAATTCGTGAGAGTCGTATTTTACTTTCTTTTCTGATGAATAGTAAAGGATAACATTAATATGAAGATAATCTGAATGACAGTATTAATACTTGATATATGTTAATATATGTTAATTGAGATAAATTACGTTGACAAGTTATTTTTTTCCCAAAATTGTTAATTGTAGTCAAAATAGTTAATTGTAGTTAAATACTGTGCATGTACGATAGTATGACATAGTTCAGAAAAAATCAAAGAGATATTCCATATGTAAGTTATAAAATAAATTAAAGAGGTGATTCTTACCAAGATTATTTGAAGAACAGAAGCAAATTTGTTAAAGTCGTCGATACCATGAACGCAATGAACGCAATGGTATTTATGCAAAGCATGAAACTTGCACTAAGATTTTTACAGACTTGCTACTAAGATGCTTTCATTTACCTAAATCTATGGAGAAACAAACGATACATATGGTAAAAATTCTGATTCTCGTTATTATTTTCGAATAATCGGAATTTGAATAAGAGAATTCAAACGAAAGGAGTTCACTTCATCGGTTAATATCGTTTCAACTACAATGTCGTTTCAATTCGTCGAAATAGACATAATATAAATGAAATCCTATAATAATTTTTGTTCAACGATTCAGAAGTCTCTAACAATCAATTTTCCGTTTATCACAGAGTCATTCAACAAACAGATTGAAAAAGGAAAGATAAGTACATCATTTTCTTATAGACTAATAGCTATCTCGTAAATTTTAATGTACACATACTCTACCTGTAATAATGAAAATAACATGATGTCACTGAATGTAAAAGATATCCATATCTTATCTGACCAACAAAATGTTTTTTATTCTAAAGAGTAGATTCGTACTTCGTGTCCGGCGGTATTGTTGAAACGTTCGTACCACACTACGTTTCCATAGAATTACTCCAGAAATTTTGAAACACTGGCAGTAAGAGAAAGAGATACAATATACATATATCACGATTAAAATATTTACCATTTCGTTCACTAATAACATTAATGTTATATCAACTATATGTGTATATATATATATATAATTTAGTGTTTCAGAAGAATGAAAGACGCACAAGCACTGTATTTGATATTTCTTATTACAAAGTATTTAAAAAGTATTTACTATTCTTGGGACAGTTTCCAAATCAATCGCGATGGAGCAGCAAATTTAATGTAACCGTGATGACAGGCAGTCTATTGACATTCTATTTTCCAGCGGTAAGTAAAAATGCTACAGATAAATTAAATACGTTAAAAATACTTATGTTATTAAAAAAATATCGTGAATATTGGTTACATGAAATTGATGAAAGGATATTGGATGCAATATAATTAGAGATTTTACTCAACAGTTTGCACAAATTTTTACGTCATTATACGAAAAAGATCTGGGAGGGATGTTGGAAGGCATGCCTGTAGTGGCTTCGGTATCAGCTGTCTTAATAAAATTGCTAAATCATGAAATTTACAAGAAAAATGTATATAAATTTATGAAAACGAATTCTGTGGTAAAAATAAAAATCACTAAATATAATTATTTTCTAGTTTGAAAAGATGTTCGATGTTATAAAGAAAGACTGGAAATTATTAAACGATAAGAGCCAAACACATATTCTTGAGGAAATTACTAAGCAAGGAAATAAGATTGGTGAAATATATAGAAGTAACTGTTGCAACTTATCTTTCGATAAATTTTATACATTGAATATGTTTTTATATATTAATATTTTTAATAATTTCTATACGAATGACAAATTTCTGATATTTTCAGCTTTTGTATTGTCATGTATGTCAGGATTTATAGTCATTCCGTTATATCCTGCATTCTTAGATATCATCATACCGCTCAATGAAACTCGCCAAAGACATCAAATGTTCAGACTGACATACTTTCTAGATGAAAATCGATACTTTTATCCTATATATTTTCATTCACTTTGGTGTTCATTCGTAACAGTGATGATTGCAGTCACTATCGATTCATTGTATATACAGATCGTTCATCACGATTGTGCCATATTTGCTATATGTGGGTAAGTATATAATAATATTTTAGAAACGTTTCTACATAAAATCGCAGGCTGCAAGGAATGATATCATGAGATTTTCTTTGTTCGCTACAGTATTTGTGAAAAATAATAAAAATAACATTTTTTCGAAATTATTTCTATCTTGAATTCAATTTATCTAGCTTCTTTTAATATAAAGAAAAATGGACTTCCTTTATTCAAATACTTATCAATGATATAGGCAGAACATTATAACAGCAACAGGATCTACTGGTGTTCGTATAAATGAAACTTACACTGAACGGTTTAGACAATGCTTGACCATGCATAAGAATGCCCTACAGTTAGTAATGATAAAGTTATAATTAACGTTATAATAAAAATGTTATAATAGAAAAAGTAGCAAAAGAGTTTACAGATTACCGTTGACTTTTTCTTTGGTTGTATTTTAAGATTATTCGAGATGTTAGATGACAGCAGCCGCAGGAGTTTCTTTTTCCAAATTTTGCTAACTATGGTCGGTATGACCATAACAGCCGTACAAGTAAGAATTATTTTGCAATTATAGAAAATATTAATGAATCAAATATTAAACTATATTGATACCTTTTAATTAGGCAGTAATAAATCTGCATCGACCCGAGGAAGCTCTCAGAATTGGACTGTTTCTTGTGGGCCAACAATTCCATTTGCTTATTATTACCCTACCTGGACAAGTAATCACGGATCATAGTTTCGAGTTGACTAATGATATGTATGTTAACAAATATGTTTTAAACATTCGAAAAGTCATCAGTTCGATATAACATCTGTATTAATCTTATATCTAATAGATACCGCTCAATGTGGTACAACATGCCAATAAATGTTCAAAGAGTACTTCACATGATGCAAATGAGATCTAGTAAACCATGTAAGTTGACAGCAGGAGGGATATACGAAATGAACATAGAGAATTTTGGAATAGTACGTACATGATAGTATAAAACGGGTATAATCATTTTTCGTCATGATATAAGTAATGAAATAGTAATTGATATTTTTTCATATCTTAAGACATTTAAGACATGCGTATCATACTTCATGGTGCTCCTATCATTGAAAGACTAATTCGTTCTCGGAAGAAGTTCATCCTGCCAATCCTGTTTTTGATGTAAAAGAATACCGAACAATGATCAACTATTGATACGAATATGGCAATGCGTATCTACATAGTAGCTAGTTAGATATGTATAATAAAAAGGTGTAAATCAATGTATGGTACACTAAATAAACGTACTCATAAACAAAGCGCTTATTTCAGTATTACTGTTTAAGCATGAAAACAATATTGTCTTGCCTTTTTAATTTGTTCTTTCATTAATTTCAATAAAATAGCACAAAACACTAATACTATTTTCTAAGTAAAATATATAACGATACTTGTATCATGATCTCATGTTTGTCAGTTTTTATAATTTCAAATTCAATGCTCATAAGCTTAAAATAAATTGGGAAAACGAAACTTAGCAAGATTATTTTTTGTGAAGAAACAAACATTTTAAACTTGTGAATTTCAGCAATACACGCTACGTAAAATGAAAATCAGTGTCATTTACGCAAAGTATGAGACTTGCAACTAAGAGCATACAGAGATCTATAATATTGAAATATTTAGAGAAAGGTATGAACATGGAATATCCATTTTATTTTTTAGTGTAGAGAGTCTCAGAAGAGACAAGATAGAAAAACACACGAAGAAGCTTGGGAAATTTTATGTGAAATGTGCTGTATAAACATAAATCTCGTGGATCTTATAGAACTCCAAATTTTTTTGGGGGGCTTTCGAACGTTTTTTATTTTTTTTTTTTGAAGTGAAGGTAAAATCGAACTATTAAAAATTATGGTAGTAGTACAGTATAGTGCAAGTTTTTTGCTAATTCTGTGCAAGCAACATATATTCTCAGCACTAATATCCTACAGTCTATCGTCACACGTTATAATAACTTCACTGCTCTAATGTAGTCAAATTTCTTTAGTTAAACAGCTTTAATAGCTTATATCATATTTTTTTCGAAATAATTATTTCTTAAATTTTTCTATTTATTTTTTATCTAGCTTTATCCGTGGCGTTTAAAGAAAAGATTGACATCCATTTGATTATTAACTGTATAAACTATATAGACGGTCATATAGCAATAAAGTATTTCTCATATTTCTGCCAATTCGTTATTTTACTTTTTCTTATTATGTCATAATCAAAACCATAAACACTTCACATCTTCATTGATTTACTAGATCTCGATTATAGAAGTATAAATTCCCGTTTTTGTTTTGTTTCAAAATCACAGAGTAAACCAACGTGAATTTCACTTCGATAAGGACGTGAAGACACTTCCTACTGCGGCTGAAACGTAAAATGTACATTAAATAAAAGAACGATAACTATCAGCAATGGTTGGTAGGAGAGAGTGTTCTAGTCGTCATAACGCGTGATGTACAAAATTTATATTGATCGACATTAACAAACCTGTCAGAACTGTACTGTAACTGTAACTGTAAGTACTATATACAGAATACGATTTCGTTCTCTCATATTTCTACCCTATCTCATATTCGTAATCTTTCCTCTGTCTATATCTCAACATTAATCTTCGAGGTATCTATGTTCTTCAACAATAGGGGATCAATTCTTTGTCTTCCAACGAATATCCAACAAGCGACAGTTTTAGAAAGAGATGATTTATATTTTATGATGTGCATCCTAACTGAAATTGGCAGTCCGTTAAAAGAACGATTACGTCATTTTCTTATAGGTATGTACATATGTAACTACTGTATAAACTGCTAATACAATAACACCAGCAATCAGACAGTTTTGCCTCGATACAATAAATGAAATAATATGAAAATACTGTCATTAAGTTTCTCTACACTTAACCGAATCAATTTACTACAAAGAATCGTTTCATGCATTCGGCACGGCATGCCAGTTTTATTGAGTTTGTGGTTCCGTGCGTTGCGTTTCTTTAAAAGTCGATGTTTCAAGAATTTGGAAACATGGACGGTAAGAGGAAGGGACGCAATATACATATATGATAACGCGATCAAAATATCTAACGTTTCGTTTACTAATAATATTAACGGTATCTGAATTATATTTCTGTATACAGGGTGGTTGGTAACTGGTGGTACAAGCGGAAAGGGGGTGATTCTACGCGAAAAAAGAAGTCGAAAATATAGAATAAAAATATTCATTTTTTAATTTTTTTTTTTTAATTTTTCCATCGAGACAACGATCTACAGTGAGATCTGTTATAACGAGACGTGATAAAGTGCGAACGTACCGAGCGAAAATTCAAAGTCGATTTTCTCGAAAACAAAGCCTCAAACGAAAATATAGAATAAAAATTTTTCGTTTGAAGCTTTGTTTTCGAGAAAATCGACTTTGAATTTTCGCTCGGTACGCGTGCGGTACGTTGTAACGGATCTCACTGTAGATCGTTGTCTCGATGGAAAAATTTAAAAAAAAAGAAATTAAAAAAAAAATTTTTATTCTATATTTTCGACTTCTTTTTTCGAGTAGAATCACCTCCTTTCCGCTTGTACCACCAGTTACCAACCACCCTGTATATTATATATCGATAATATTATTCAAATATAATTCATTCAAATAATTTTATTCAATTTTCGAAATATTTAGTATTTCAAACAGGGGAACAGTATCCTAATATATATGACATTCCTTATTATAACACAATCAAGAAGTATTTAAGATTTTTGGGCTTAGATCCACACCAAAAATATGGATTGATCATTGTAATTATAATGGTGATTAGTATGACAAGCGGACTTATTCCAATGGTAAGGTAGACATATCGGGGATGCAAGTTATAGAAATAGTATTATAGTTAAAATGTGTAAAGTGATTGAATTCTGCGTAATAAATTAAACAGTCAAGTAATGTCATTAAACAACTGGAACTTATAATTCATTAGTCAATCGTATTGTACGGATCATTATACACCAAGAATCTGGACATGGTGCTCGAGTGTTTGCCACATTTAGGTGCACTTTTGACCAGTATCGTTAAAATATTGAATGTTCATCTAAACAGAGAAAATGTACGCAAATTTATTACTATTGAACAATCTTTACGGAAGAAAGCATGTTATAAAGTTGTGACAACACGTGTTATGTTCTAGTTTAGAAAATTGTTCGATTCTATAACGAAAGAATGGCAGCAGCTGAAATTAAGTCAAGATTTGTACATTCTGGAAGAAGTCACCATACGGGGCAGCAAAATGGCGAAATTGTATCGAAGTAAGTTATCATGTCTTAATTTTTTAATCGGCGTACTTCGAGTTCACGTAAAAACGGTTTCATACCACTGAATATTTCGCACTTAAATGATCAATTCTAATCTTTTCAGATACTTTACTGATATGTATGGCACTTTTTTTACTCGTTCCACTGCTTCCTCCTATGTTGGATATCGTTCTTCCACTAAACGAAACTCGACCACGACAACAAATACTTAATGTTAATTACGTGATTTTTGACAGCGATAACTATTTTTTCTACGTCTACTTACAGTTATCTTGGACGTCAGTAGTAGTTTCGATAATCATAGTTACCGTAGATTCTTTATTGATGCTTATAGTTCACCACAATAGTGGACTATTTGTAGTATGTGGGTAAATATGATTTACTCAATACAATTATATTACATATAACTATGTACATATATTACCGCTTAAAAATATTTGCACAAATTTTAATTCGTTACAACATAATTATAAAATTACAGATGTTCAAGTTTATCTGACGTTTATTACAGTGGGTCACGAATATACTTGAACATCCAAATACTAATCTTTTACTTCGTTTTGTAGTAAATGTTTTATAGCTTTTATATTCGTTTATATACGTTTATATACGTTTATATACATTTATATACAATTTTAGATTGGTTTGAAACTTTACTAATACAATAATGACAGATGTGTCACATCAGTGTTAATAAAATTTCAAAACGTTTTATGAAACATATGTAATAGATGTATACATGAAACAACATATATACTTTTGTCAGCTACTGTATGTACTAATAGACATTATGATAATTTCTTTTAATTCTCGATATATATACAGGCACCAAATCCAGAAAAATACAAGGCACTTAAATTCGTTCACTAATGAAGTTATGTCGGAACGTTACACATATAAACAGATCAGAAATTGCGTGATCATGCACAATAAAGCCATAGAGTTGGTATTTAACAAATAACGATAAAATACAACAAATTATCAAATTGTTATTGAACGACATTAATCATTTTTGGACATTGCATTTTTAGCTTTTACGATATATTAGATGAAAACAATCGAATTAGCTATATGATTCAAATTGGACTAAATATGATTGGTATAACCACGACAGCTGTTCAAGTAAAGATATTCATACAGTGAAAATCTACCAAAACGTAAAAAAATCATTAACCTAATCAATTGTTTTATATTTGCAGACAGTGATTAACTTCGATAGACCGGGAGAATCAATTAGAAGCGCTGTGCTATGCGGTGCAAATCAGTTTCATCTGTTTATGCTCAGTTTACCTGGACAAATACTTATAGATCATTGCTCCGAGCTAACGAAACAACTGTAGGTGTTTAGTGTTTTCAAAGCGTAAGTGCGGTAGAATCTCGAATATCACATCACAGATTAATGAAAATTTGTGGGTGGTTCTGTATATGAAAGATTGAAAAATAAAAATGGGAACTGATGGACATTGTTACTTTTTTATCCAAACATTTTTATTCCTTTCTAATATTGGTATTTATAAAATAATTCAAAGTAAATGATGTTTTCCTATCTCCAAACAAAGCTGTTCGATTAACAGAACAGCACTTACCATGGTTAGATCGGATAATCAAGATTCTACTATAATCTTCTAAATCATAGAATGTAATATTTTATTGACATTGAAACAGATACGATTCGACATGGTATGGAGCACCAGTAGGAGTTCAAAGAATGCTTTACATGATGCAAATAAGGACTAGGAAGCCATGTACATTAACTGCTTGTGGATTATACCAAATGAACATTGAGAACTTTGGAACTGTATGTAACACAGCATAAATCGATTGTAATTGTTGTACCATATCAACCATTATTTACAATCGTTTTCATTGTAAGACCTTCAAAACCTGCATGTCGTACATTACGATGATAATGTCATTGAAAGGATGAAGTTCACTGTTGGACTGAGTAAGCATGAAGATAGTATAATAACCGATATAATAGTTTGTCATTATATCGAACGTGCAAATAGTGTTAATAAATCACGATGATTAGTTGATATTCTCTAATTCGCAAGTAATACTGTGTACCTTCCCAAAAATTACTGTATTGGACCTTTTCAAATATCGCCAGAAAGTACAATGTGTGTATGTATACACGTTTACTAACGTCATCAAGGTAAACTAATATGATACAAGTACTCAATTAATCAATCGAGTAATAATTGTTTTTTTTATTTTTTGCATCACATAAATAACATCATTGCACAGTTATATCGGAAAACACTGCAAACGAAAACATAATAGCTCTGGTATAAATTCGAACGACTTTACTGAGCAGTTCACTGAACGTATAAGCAGTACAATGTGTAATCAATATTTCAGAACAATTACAGCTCCTGATCTTTCAAGACAGGTGGCACGACAATGGCGTACGTGTCATTTTTTACCTACTATACGGTTTTGATCCTACTTTGAACCTGCTTTAAAAATAATACATACCTCTCCAATAAACAAAATGATTCGCAGCCATATTTAATGATTTCAATTTCATACTTCATGTAATACCGAGTATTTAGTACAACTGTGTTTACCAGATATTGTCCACCAGTCCTGGAAATTGATAGGTACATTTATATACTTCACGAACATAGTTAGAAACAGAGTTACGCTTGCATGTGGTTTCATTAACTACCATGACGCTATTCTAAAAATCTGGTCTCATGCACAGTAAGGTACAAAGGTAGAACGAAATAATATATACATCGCGATTGAAATATTTAAAATGGCTCACAAAAGTATTATATTTAGTATTTCAGGGAAACGTAAACCAGTATCGTGATGTGCCCGAAATCTAGTACCATAAAGTACTCAAGAAATACTTACAATTAGTAAGACTACACCCGCGTCAAAAACAAGGATTCCGGGAATACTAGCGCAATTGTAGTGATTATTAATATCACAAGCATACTTCTGCCATCTGTAAAGAGAAGAATATTTTTTAAAAAGTTATTATGGATAAAAAGAAGAAACTGAAGAGTGAATTACACGTAATAAATTAAATAATCAGGTAAGATTGATAAACAGTCGGAATTCGAATCGTTAGTTTTTAGAAATATACACAGGAATCTGTACAAACAATGTGGACGCCGTGCTTGAATGTCAACCGAATGTAGCTGCTTGTATGCCCAGTATTATTAAATTATCGTATATACATATGTATAGACAGGACATACGTCAATTATTTATTATACAAAGAAGATTTCAGGCAACAGCGAAATGTTGAAAGGACATGCTATTTTATATATTGTAGTTTAACAAGATGTTCGATTTCGCGTCGAAAGAGTGGTAGTAGTTGTAATTAAATAATGAATTATCCGTTCTAGAAAAAACAGTCCTGCAAGGCAATGAAATGACCCAATTGTATGGAAGTAAGACTAGTGTACAAAGTGATTCACGAAATCGAATCAATTTTTAAAGGTTGGACCAAACAACTTAAGTTTTGTTTCAATGCGTTAGAGACAGTAGTTTATCCATATGTTTCAGACAATCGTCAATTTTGATAGACCAGTCGGAGCTCTTAAATGTGGTGTATTTTGTGGAGCCATTCAGATCCATTAGTTTGTGCTCAGTTTACCTGGACAATACTTCTAGACTATGATGAAACAATAGTACATGTTTAGTGTCGTATTTAGTGTGGCCATCATATGCAAATTATCATACTAATCTGGAATATAACGTTTGACCGAATTGAAATAGGTACAATTCCACATGGTATAACATATCGGTAAAAATTCAAAAAATGTTTTACGTGACGCAAATAAGGTGGAAGAAGCCATGTGTCTCAACAGCAGTTGGATTGTACGAAATGAATATGGAAAATTTCGGTATATTATGCATTTCTATAAGGCTGACATAGTTATTTATATGTACTTGTATGTGTATACCGTAATTGTATATTATCTACTCTCCGATTATTTTAAATTTTAAGACCTTCAAAACGTGCATGTCGTCTTTCACAATGATAACGTCGGCAAAATAATGCTTCCACGTCAGCTGTGGGAAATATGGTATCATAGTCATTATGTTCTGACATTAAATTTGGACTAAGCAAGAATGCAGATAACAGAAAAAATAATCGACATTTCTTCCTCTATATATATATTATTCTTCTATTACATGTACACAGTAAGTTTCATCTTCGTCTTACAAAATAAGGAGTAGAATAAAGCGACCATAATTTTAGTTAAAATTATGATATCTGCATCTATTTCTTTTTCTTTTTTTTTTTTTTTTGCACGTGGAGAAATCCTCATGGACACTCCGCTGCTGCTAATAATCGGCAACAACAGAGTAGTGTCGGACTCTTACCGACTAAAACTCCACGATAACCATTGTACGCGTGTGACAGGAATGCTGCAGGGACCTCTTACAAATTATCTTTCCGTTGCACCCCCCTCCCGTGTCCTCTTGTTCGAGCCAGTTCTAAAAATTCTCTGACTGTTGAATTTGGTACTAAGGGGGGGAGGGGCATTGCACCTAGCGCTATCCCCCCTTCTAGTCATGGTCCGTTGGAACGGCGAGGAAACGGCTCTAGGCCGCCTGACCGCCATCCCCCTCCATCGCGTTATCCTACAAGGGTGAGAGTTTCTCTTTCTCTCCCTTTCTGCTCGCTCCTTTGCGAGCGTAACTCGCTGGCAGAAGAGGCGGACAGCCTCATATTCCTGCGGCCCGCTCAGCATCGCTTCTATGATCGCCGAGGGGGTCAATCTCTCGGCTATGACGTGCCGCAGGGTGTAGCGGGACAGCTCCCACGTTGGACAAAACTCCAGCGTGTGCTGCGCCGTATCTCTGCTCTCCCCACAGTGGTGACAGATGTCCGTCGTCTCCCGACCGATTTTCATCAGGAACTCGCCGAACACGCCGTGTCCCGTGAGCACCTGAGTCATCCTGTAGGTGAGCGGGAGACCGCGTCGGCTTCTCCATGTCTCCCAATTTGGGAGGACCGCCTCCGCGCCTCGATGTTCGCCTCCCTCGTTGATTAGCTAGAATGGCCACTGATCCCGTTCGTCCTCCTCGGCGGTTCCTAGGTCGTTTAGGGTCGCCTGCTCGGTCGAGTCCTCTCCCGGGTCCCACAATCTCATGTGGATGTATCTCCTCTTGAGCGCCAACGCCCGAAGCTCCCACAGGAGGACGCGGCCAGAACGGTCGCCGACGCGTGGGACACCGTTCGATATCCCCTGACGATTCCGATGGCGGTTACCCTGTGCAACCTCCTGAGGAGCAGGATGCTGCGACGACTCGCTATCAGATCATCCGCCCATACCGGGGCCTCGTACATCACTCAGGACCGAACGACGCCCTCGTATAGTCGGAGCACCGCGATTCCCGCCCCGCCGATGTTCGGCAGCAGGCCGCACAAAGCATTGGCAGCCGCCGACACCTTCGAAATCAGGGAGTCGAAGTGCGGTTCGAACGTCCACTGGCTGTCGATGACGAAACCCAGGTATTTCATCCGCAATCCCACCCCGATGGTTTCGACTGCCATGCTTATGCTCAGACCGGGCGGAGGAATCCCTCACCTGTTCTTGTCGTAGAACCAGATGACCTCCGACTTCGCAGGGGATACCCTCAGGCCCACTCCGCGCACAGCACGAATCGCGCAAGCCGTTGCGATTTCACCGATGCGCAACGTCTTGTGCCACCCGCGACCTCAGACCAAGACCAGAGTGTCGTCCGCGTAGCACACCATGACTGCGCCCGGAGGCAGCGAGCAACGCAGTACCTCGTCGTACGCAATTATCCACAGGATCGGTCCCAACGCCGAGCTCTGCGGAACACCGTGCTCTGGGTGCTGGGAACCTCGAAGTGCTCCAGGGCCGTCACTATCCTGCCCCACGGCATGGAGTTCAACGCGTTGACGATGTCCAGAGAGCCCACGATGTCCAGAGCCACGCCGTCCCAGAAAACCATGTCCTCCGTGAGTGCCCGCACGTGTCTGATCGCGTCAATCGTTGAGCGTCCCTTCCGGAAGCCGTACTGGCTTTCATGTCAACGCGACACCCGCCCCGATATGTGTCACTCCAGACGGGCGGCAACCACTCTCTCGAGGAGCTTGCCGACCTCGTCCAGCAGGCATATCGCCCGGTACGCCGACGGCCAAGTCGACGGTCGATCCTCTTTACGGAGCAAGACCAGCTTCGCCGTCCGCCATGCCTGGGGGTAGACTCCCTCTCTAAGACATTTCGTGTAGAGGCGCCGAGGTTTGGGAGCCATGACCCCATCACTTCCCCCCAGATCCGGCCCTAGATTCCGTCCGGGCCCGGCGTCATGTCGCGGGAGGCCATTCTTCTGGTCGCCTCCCACAGCTCTTCCTCCGTGACTCCCCAGTCGTCTGTCCATACCGCCGTCCGGGTTGTTTTCCACGACTGTTCTGCCGCACTGTCCTCTTGCGGGGAAAGAGCATCCCGATAATCTGCAGCAGCAGCGCCGGTTCCATCTCCGTCGTTGCCAGAGGGCCCTACGCGCGAAGTTTTCGTGTCACCGTCCTATATGGCCTCCCCCATGGGTCGAACTCGACTGCTTCGACCAGTTCCGACCAGGTACGGTCCTCCGCGATCTTGATCTCCTTTTGTAGCGAGCGCCGTAGCACGCGGTACGCTCGGTAGCGCAGGGAGACTTCTTCGTCGCGTCGTCGCCAGTGGCGGGCCCTCAGGAACCGTCTTCGGGCCCGATGATATATGAATAATATATATACCGATATAATATATATATATACCGATATAATATATATAATATATACCGATGACATGATGAATAATTCTGGTTGGGTATTTTAATTCGTCGAATATAATTTAAATCGATTCATCTACTGCACTTTGCGTCCTTACTGATTTTCTTTTACCAGAGAGAGCAAGTTTTTTGCTACTTCTGTGCAAGCTACGTAGATTCTAAGCACTAATACCTTCATTAATTTTGAGGCACATATAGGATAGACATATGGAATACAGTCGATTGTAACACGTTCTAATACCTTCACTGATCTAATGTCGTTAAATTTCTTCAATTAAACAGCTTTAATAGCTTGTATCATATTTTCTACGAAACAATTATTTCTTAAATATCTCTACTCTTTATCTAACTTTGTTCGTAGCATTTAAAGCAAAGATTAACATCCATTTGATTATTTACTGTAAAAACTATGTAGATGGTCACATGGCAATAAAGTATTTTTTTCTCATTATGTCATAATCAAAACCATAAACACTTCACATCTTCATTAATTTACTACATCTCGATTATAGTAGTATAACATCCCGTTTTTGTTTTTTTTCAAAATCACAGAGTAAACCAACGTGAATTTCACTTCAATAAGGACGTGTAGACACTTCCTACTGCGGCTGGAACGTAAAATGTACATTAAATAAAAGAACGATAACTATCAGCAATGGTTGCTAGGAGAGAGTGTTCTAGTCGTCATAACGCGTGATGTACAAAATTCATATCGATCGACATTATCAAAACTGTTAGAACTGTACTGTAACTGTAACTGTAAGTACTATATACAGAATACAATTTTGTTCTCTCATATTTCTACCCTATCTCATATTCGTAATCTTTCCTCTGTCTATATCTCAATATTTATCTTCTTCAACAATAGGGGATCAATTCTTTGTCTTCCAACGAATATCCAACAAGCGACAGTTTTAGAAAGAGATGATTTATATTTTATGATGTGCATCCTAACTCAAATTGGTAGTCCCTTAAAAGAGCGATTACGTCATTTTCTTATAGGTATGTACATATGTAACTACTGTATAAACTGCTAATACAATAACACTAGCAATCAAACAGTTTTGCCTCGATACAATAAATGAAATAATAGGAAAATACTGTCATTAAGTTTCTCTACACTTTACCGAATCAATTTACTACCACTTGATACTTTGGATCTATAAAGAATCACTTCATGCATTCGGCATGGCATGCCAGTTTTTTTGAGTTTGTGGTTCCGTGCGTTGCGTTTCTTTACAAGTCGTTGTTTCGAAATTTGGAAACATGGACGGTAAGAGGAAGGGATGCAATATACTTATATTATACCGTGATCAAAATATCTAACGTTTCGTTTACTAATAACATTAACGGTATCTGAATTATATTTCTGTATATATTCTATATCGATAATTTTATTCAAATATAATTCATTCAAATAATTTTATTCAATTTTCGAAATATGTAGTATTTCAGAAAACCGGGGAACAGTATCCCAATATATATGACATTCCGTATTATAACATGATCAAAAAGTATTTAAGATTTTTGGGCCTAGATCCACACCAAAAACATGGATTGATTATTGTAATTATAATGGTGACTAGTATGACAAGTGTACTTATTCCAATGGTAAGGTAAACATATCGTACGTACATGTTATAGAAATAGTACTATAGTTAAAATGTGATATTTGATTGAATTCTGCGTAATAAATTAAATAGTCAGATAATGTCATTAAACAACTGCAACTTATAATTCATTAGTCAATCGTATTGTACGGATCATTATACACCAAGAATCTGGACATGGTGCTCGAGTGTTTGCCGCATTTAGGTGCACTTTTGACTAGCTTCGTTAAAGTATTGAATGTTCATCTCAACAGAGAAAATGTACGCGTATTTATTATTATTGAACAATTTTTTCGGAAGAAAGCAAGTTATAAAGTTATGACGACACGTGTTATGTTCTAGTTTAGAAAATTGTTCGATTCTATAACGAAAGAATGGCAGCAGCTGAAATTAAGTCAAGATTTGTACATTCTGGAAGAAGTCACCATACGGGGCAGCAAAATAGCGAAATTGTATCGAAGTAAGTTATCGTGCCTTAATTTTGCAATCAGCATACTTCTAGTACACGCAAAAACGGTTTCGTACTACTTAATATTTGGCACATAAATGATCAATTCCAATTTTTTCAGATACTTTATTAATATGTATGGTACTTTTTTTACTCATTCCACTGATTTCTCCAATGTTGGATATCGTTCTTCCACTAAACGAAACTCGACCACGACGACAACTTGTTAATGTTAATTACGTGCTTTTTGACAGCGATAACTATTTTTTCTATGTGTACTTACAGTTATCTTGGGCGTCAGTAGTAGTTTCGATAAGCATAGTTACCGTAGATTCTTTATTGATGCTTATAGTTCACCACAATAGTGGACTATTTATAGTATGTGGGTAAATATGATGTACTCAATACAAGTATATTATATATAATTATGTATATATATTACCGCTTAGAAATATTTGCACAAATTTTAATTCGTTGCAACATAATTATAAAATTGCAGATGTTCAAATTTTTCAGATGTTTATTACAGTGGGTCACGAAAGTACTTGGGCATCCTAATACTAATCTTTTACTTCTTTTTGTAGTAAATGTTTTATAGCTTTTATATTCGTTTATATTCGTTTATATACGTTTATATACAATTTTAGATTAGCTTGAGACTTTACTAATACAATAATGACAGATGTGTCGCATTAGTGTTAGTAAAATTTCAAAACGTTTAATGAAACATATGTAATAGATGTATACATGAAACAACATGTATACTTTTGTCAGCCACTGTATATACCAATAGACATTATGATAATTTCGTTTAATTCTTGATATATATCCAGGCACCAAATCCAGAAAAATACAAGGCACTTAAATTCGATCACTAATGAAGTTATGTCGGAACGTTACACATACAAACAGATCAGAAATTGCGTAATCATGCACAATAAAGCCATAGAGTTGGTATTTAACAAATAACGATAAAATACAATAAATTATCAAATTGTTGTTGAACGACATTAATCATTTTTGCTCATTGCATTTTTAGCTTTTACGATATATTAGATGAAAACAATCGAATTAGCTATATGATTCAAACTGGACTAAATATGATTGGTATAACCACGACAGCTGTTCAAGTAAAGATATTCTTATGTATTCCTAGTGAAAATCTAGCAAAGCTTGAAAAATCGTTAACCTAATCAATTGTTTTATATCTGCAGACAGTCATTAACTTAGATAGACCAGGAGAATCAATTAAAAGCGCTGTGCTATGCGGAGCTAATCAGTTTCATTTGTTTATGCTTAGTTTACCTGGACAAATACTTATAGATCATTGCACCGAGCTAACGAAACAACTGTAGGTTTTTAGTGTTTTCAAAGCGTAAGTGCGGCAGAATCTTGATTATCAGATCACAGTTTAATGAAAATTTGTGGGTGGTTTTGTATATGAAAGATTGAAAAATAAAAATGGGAACTGATGGAAATTGTTACTTTTTTATCCAAACATTTTTATTCCTTTCTAATATTGGTATTTATAAAATAATTCAAAGTAAATGATGTTTTCCTATCTCCAAACAAAGCTATTCGATTAACCGAACAGCGCTTACCATGGTTAGATCGGATAATCAAAATTCTACTATAATCTTCTAAATCATAGAATGTAATATTTTACTGACATCGAAACAGATACAATTCTACATGGTATGGAGCACCAGTAAAAGTTCAAAGAATGCTTTACATGATGCAAATAAGGACTAGGAAGCCATGTACATTAACTGCTTGTGGATTATACCAAATGAACATTGAGAACTTTGGAACTGTATGTAACACAGCATAAGTCGATTGTAATTGTTGTACCATATCAACCATTATTTACGATTGTTTTCATTGTAAGACCTTCAAAACCTGCATGTCGTATATTACGATGATAATGTCATTGAAAGGATGAAGTTCAGTGTTGCCTCTATATCCGTTGCATTTTATACTTGGACTGAGTAAGCATGAAGATAGTATAATAACCGATATAATAGTTTGCCATTATATCGAACGTACAAATAAAAATAATAAATCACGATGATTAGTTGATATACTTTAATTCGCAAGTAATACTGTGTACCTTCCTAAAAATTACTATACTGGACCTTTTCAAATATCGCCAGAAAGTACAATGTGTGTATGTATACACGTTTACTAACGTCATCAAGGTAAACTGATATGATACAAGTACTCAATTAATCAATCGAGTAATAATTGTTTTTTTATTTTTTGCATCACATAAATAACATCATTGCACAGTTATACCGGAAAACACTGCAAACGAAAACATAATGGTTCTGGTAGAAACTCGAACGACTTCACTGAGCAGTTACATGTTTATCAGCGAACGCGTTAGCAGTACAATGTGTAATCAATGTTTCAGAACAATTACAGCTCTTGATCTTTCAAGGAAATCGACAAGTGGCACGACAATGGCGTACGTGTCATTTTTTACCTACTATACGGTTTTGATCCTACTTTGAACCTGCTTTAAAAATAATACATACCTCTCCAATAAACAAAATGATTCGCAGCCATATTTAATGATTTCAATTTCATACTTCATGTAATACCGAGTATTTAGTACAACTGTGTTTACCAGATATTGTCCACCAGTCCTGGAAATTGATAGGTACATTTATATACTTCACGAACATAGTTAGAAACAGAGTTACGCTTGCATGTGGTTTCATTAACTACCATGACACTATTCTAAAAATCTGGTCTCATGCACAGTAAGGTACAAAGGTACAACGAGATAATATTTACATCGCGATTGAAATATATAAAATGGCTCGCAAAAGTATTACATTTAGTATTTCAGGGAAACGTAAACCAGTATCGTGATGTGCCCGAAATCTAGTACCATAAAGTACTCAAGAAATACTTACAATTAGTAAGACTACACCCGTGTCAAAAACAAGGATTCCGGGAATACTAGCGCAATTGTAGTGATTATTAATATCACAAGCATACTTCTGCCATCTGTAAAGAGAAGAATATTTTTTAAAAAGTTATTATGGATAAAAAGAAGAAACTGAAGAGTGAATTACACGTAATAAATTAAATAATCAGGTAAGATTGATAAACAGTCGGAATTCGAATCGTTAGTTTTTAGAAATATACACAGGAATCTGTACAAACAATGTAGACGCCGTGCTTGAATGTCAACCGAATGTAGCTGCTTGTATGCCCAGTATTATTAAATTATCGTACATACATATGAATGTATATCGTATATAGACAGAACATACGTCAATTATTTATTATACAAAGAAGATTTCAGGCAACAGCGAAATGTTGAAAGGACATGATATTTTATATATTGTAGTTTAACAAGATGTTCGATTTCGCGTCAAAAGAGTGGTAGTAGTTGTAATTAAATAATGAATTATCCGTTCTAGAAAAAACAGTCCTGCAAGGCAATGAAATGACCCAATTGTATGTAAGTAAGACTAGTGTACAAAGTGATTCACGAAATCGAATCAATTTTTAAAGGTTGGACCAAACAACTTGAGTTTTTGTTTCAAGGCGTTGGAGACAGTAGTTTATCCATATGTTTCAGACAATCGTCAATTTTGATAGACCAGTCGGAGCTCTTAAATGTGGTGTATTTTGTGGAGCCATTCAGATCCAGTAGTTTGTGCTCAGTTTACCTGGTCAATACTTCTAGACTATGATGAAACAATAGTACGTGTTTAGTGTCGTATTTAGTGTGGCCATCATATGCAAATTATCATACTAATCTGGAATATAACGTTTGACCGAATTGAAATAGGTACAATTCCACATGGTATAACATATCGGTAAAAGTTCAAAAAATGTTTTACGTGATGCAAATAAGGTGGAAGAAGCCATGTGCCTCAACAGCAGATGGATTGTACGAAATGAATATGGAAAATTTCGGTATATTATGCATTTCTATAAGGCTGACATAGGTATTTATATGTACTTGTATGTGTATACCGTAATTGTATATTATCTACTCTCCGATTATTTTAAATTTTAAGACCTTCAAAACGTGCATGTCGTCTTTCACAATGATAACGTCGGCAAAATAATGCTTCCACGTCAGCTGTGGGAAATATGGTATCATAGTCATTATGTTCTGACATTGAATTTGGACTAAGCAAGAATGCAGATAATAGAAAAAATAATCGACATATATTATTAATGTTATATTATTTAAATCACCCTATCGAATATGCAAATAAAATTATTGTGTAAGAAAATTACATGTCTAAATTAATGATTAACTATTATTAGTACTTACTAGATTTCTTCCTCTATATATATATTAATCAGAAGAATAATATATGTAATAGAAATTACATGTACACAGTAAGTTTCATCTTCGTCTTACAAAATAAGGAGTAGAATAAAGCGACCATAATTTTAGTTAAAATTATGATATCAGCATCTTTGACAATAAGTAACTGACATGATTATATACCTATCGAATAAAATGATTTTGTCGAAAATGCAAATAAGATTATAAAACATCATTTGTCATATATTGTTTTTGTTTCTATTCGAACCTTGTGTCTGTGAACTTTACGGAAATGATTAATAGTACCCTATTCCACTGTATTCTTTGTATATTATCTCAGAAAAAGTTTATATTTTGTATTGTGTGTAATAAGGTTTTCCATTGTTCAACTATAACACGGTAGGAAACAAAATTTCAGAAATACTCATGTCTTGTAAGTAACATTATAACCTTGACTGTTCTTATTCGTAGAAGAACCCATAATTGGCTATAATATCTAAAATAGCAAAATAAATCCGCAGTACTTTTCTAAGGAATTAAATAATTTCAATTATTCTGTGTATAACAACGTTCAATTAAGAACCGCAATTAACATTTCATTTTGAACTTTTTCCAAATGTAGGTAAAATCGGACTATTACAAATTACGACAATAACGTGAGACAGTGTTACTTTTGAGGGAAATAAGTTAATTGACGCGATAGGCACTGAATGTACAACTGGCTTTTAAAATCTTCGGAAAATTTTATGGCATGAATAATTCTGGTTAGGTATTTTAATTCGTCGAATGTAATTTAAATCGATTCATTTACTGTATTTTGCGTCCTTACTGATTTTTTTTTACCAGAGAGAGCAAGTTCATTGCTAATTCTGTGCAAGCTACGTACATTCTAGGCACTAATACCTTCATTAATTTTGGGGCACATATAGGTCAAATATATACAACTAGCAATATAGTATTTCTCACATTTCTACCAATTCCTTATTTCAGTTTTTCTTATTATGTCATAATCAAAACCATAAACACTTCACATCTTCATTGATTTACTACATCTCGATTATAGTAGTATAACTTCCCGTTTTTGTTTTTTTTCAAAATCACAGAGTAAACCAACGTGAATTTCACTTCAATAAGGACGTGTAGACACTTCCTACTGCGGCTGGAACGTAAAATGTACATTAAATAAAAGAACGATAACTATCAGCAATGGTTGCTAGGAGAGAGTGTTCTAGTCGTCATAACGCGTGATGTACAAAATTCATATCGATCGACATTATCAAAACTGTTAGAACTGTACTGTAACTGTAACTGTAAGTACTATTTACAGAATACAATTTTGTTCTCTCATATTTCTACCATATCTCATATTCGTAATCTCTCCTCTGTCTATATCTCAACATTAATCTTCGAGGTATCTATGTTCTTCAACAATAGGGGATCAATTCTTTGTCTTCCAACGAATATCCAACAAGCGACAGTTTTAGAAAGAGATGATTTATATTTTATGATGTGCATCCTAACTCAAATTGGTAGTCCCTTAAAAGAGCGATTACGTCATTTTCTTATAGGTATGTACATATGTAACTACTGTATAAACTGCTAATACAATAACACTAGCAATCAAACAGTTTTGCCTCGATACAATAAATGAAATAATAGGAAAATACTGTCATTAAGTTTCTCTACACTTTACCGAATCAATTTACTACCACTTGATACTTTGGATCTATAAAGAATCACTTCATGCATTCGGCATGGCATGCCAGTTTTTTTGAGTTTGTGGTTCCGTGCGTTGCGTTTCTTTACAAGTCGTTGTTTCGAAATTTGGAAACATGGACGGTAAGAGGAAGGGATGCAATATACTTATATTATACCGTGATCAAAATATCTAACGTTTCGTTTACTAATAATATTAACGGTATCTGAATTATATTTCTGTATATATTCTATATCGATAATTTTATTCAAATATAATTCATTCAAATAATTTTATTCAATTTTCGAAATATGTAGTATTTCAGAAAACCGGGGAACAGTATCCCAATATATATGACATTCCGTATTATAACATGATCAAGAAGTATTTGAGATTTGTGGGCCTAGATCCACACCAAAAAAATGGATTGATCACTGTAATTATAATGATGACTAGTATGACAACCGTACTTATTCCAATGGTAAGGTAATCATACCGTAGGTGCAAATTATAGAAATAGTTAATATGAGGCAATTAATTGAATTCTGCGTAATAAATTAAATAGTCAGGTAATGTCATTAAACAACTGGAACTTATAATTCATTAGTCAATCGCATTGTACGAATCATTATACACCAAGAATCTGGACGTGATGCTGGAGTGTTTGCCACATTTAGCTGCAATTGTGACCAGTTTCGTTAAAATAATGAATGTCTATCTCAACAGAGAAAATGTACGCGTATTTATTATTATTGAATAATCTTCTCGGAAGAAAGCATGTTATAAAGTTATGACGACACGTTTTATGTTCTAGTTTAGAAAATTGTTCGATTCTATAACGAAAGAATGGCAGCAGCTGAAATTAAGTCAAGATTTGTACATTCTGGAAGAAGTCACCATACGGGGCAGCAAAATAGCGAAATTGTACCGAAGTAAGTTAGCATGTCTTAATTTTTTAATCGGCTTACTTCTAGTACACGTAAAAACGAGGATTCGTACCACTTAATATTTCGCACTTGAATGATCAATTCTAATCTTTTCAGATACATTAGTGATATTTATGGTAATCTTTATACTCGTTCCACTGATTTCTCCTATGATGGATATCCTTCTTCCACTAAACGAAACTCGACCACGACAACAACTACTTAATGTTAATTACGTGCTTTTTGATAGCCATAACTATTTTTTCTGTGTGTACTTACAATTATCTTGGGCGGCAATAGTAGTTTCAATAAGCATAGTTACCGTAGATTCTTTATTGATGCTTATAGTTCACCACAATAGTGGACTATTTATAGTATGTGGGTGAATATGACTTACTCAATACAATTATATTACATATAATTATGTATATTCACTACCGCTTAAACATATTTGCACATTTTTAATACGTTGCAACATAATTATAAAATTACAGATGTTCAAGTTTTCCAGATATTTATTACAGTGGGTCACGAAAGTACTTGAGCACCTAAATACTAATCTTTTATTTCTTTGATAGTAAATGTCCTATAGCTTTTATATCCATTTACATACGTTTATATACATTTATATACAATTTTAGATTGGTTTGAAACTTTACTAATACAATAATGACAGATGTGTCGCATTAGTGTTAATAAAATTTCAAAAGGTTTTATGAAACATATGTAGTACATGTATACATGAAACAACATATATACTTTTGTCAGCCACTGTATGTACCAATAGATATTATGATAATTTCTTTTAATTCTTGTTATATATCCAGGCACCAAATCCAGAAAAAAACAAGGCACTTAAATTCATTCACTAATGAAGCTATGTCGGAACATTATACATATAAAGAGATCAGAAATTGCGTGATCATGCACACGAAAGCCATAGAGTGTGTATTTAACAAATGACGATATAGTATAATATATTTTCAAATTGTTATTGAACGACGTTAATCATTTTTTTTCGTTGCATTTTTAGCTTTTATGATATATTAGATGAAAACAATCGACTTAGCTATATGATTCAAATTGGTCTAACTATGATTGGTATAACCACAAGTGCCGTTCAAGTAAAGATACTCATACAGTGAAAATCTACTAAAACTTGAAAAATCATTAACCTAATCAATTGTTTTATATTTACAGACAGTCATTAATTTAGATAGACCGGGAATATCAATTAAAAGCGCTTTATTGTGCGGAGCTAATCAGTTTCATTTATTTATGCTCAGTTTACCTGGACAGATACTTGTAGATCATTGCACCGAACTAACGAAACAATTGTACGTGTTCAGTGCTTTCGAAACATAACTGCGGTAGAACCTCGATTATCAGATCACAGATTAATGAAAATTTGTGGCTGGTTCTGTATATGAAAGATTGAAAAGTAAGAATAGGAACTGATGAAAATTGTTGCATTTTTATCCAAAAATTTTTGTTCGTTTCTGATATTAGTATTTATAAAATAATTCGAAGTAAATGATGTTTTCCTATCTCCAAACAAAGCTATTCGATTAACCGAATAGCGCATACCATGGTTAGATTGGATAATCAAGATTCTGCTGTAATCTTATTAATCATAGAATGTAATATTTTACTGACATCGAAACAGATACGGTTCTACATGGTATGGAGTACCAGTAAAAACTCAAAAAATGCTTTACATGATGCAAATAAGAACTAGAAGCCCATGTACATTAACTGCGTGTGGATTGTACCAAATGAACATTGAGAACTTTGGAACTGTATGTAACACAGCACAAGTCGATTGTAATTGTTGTACTATATCAACCATTATTTATAATCGTTTTCATTGTAAGACCTTCAAAACCTGCATATCGTACATTACGATGATGTTGTCATTGAAAGGATGAAGTTCACTGTTACCTCTATATCCGTTGCATTTTATACTTGGACTGAGTAAGCATGAAGATGGTATAATAACCGATATAATAGTTTGTCATTATATCGAACGTACAAATAAAATTAATAAATCACGATGATTAGTTGATATACTTTAATTCGCAAGTAATACTGTGTACCTTCCTAAAAATTACTATACTGGACCTTTTTAAATATCGCCAGAAAGTATAATGTATGTATGTATACACGTTTACTAACATCATCAAGGTAAACAGAAATAATACGAGTCCTAATTGAACTAGCACTAATAAAACTAGCACTATTATATGTAATTACAGAAGTGCACAAAAATTTCTAATTTTTCAGTTCATATTGTTAAAGCGATAATTTAAAGAACATTACGAAGTACATATTACACTATGGGCATAAACCAATTAAGATTTGTGCAACTGTATCTTTTTCCTTGTTATGCTGTCATATTCAGTATTGCACAAGATTCTTTTAAATATCGTTTTTACAATATAAAGTGAAGAACCTGGCTGAAAACTTCCTAACCACAATAGTTACGTATATTATATTACCTACTATTTACGAATATTTTAATCTTCAGACTGTCAAATTGTACATGTCCTATATAACAACGTTAATATCAGTGAAATATTGAATCCGCGCTACCTGGCGAATGTAATCATCCATATATTCGCATTACCTGTCGAATGTAATTATATCTACACGTGTATGTTCTACACAGTTTTATCTGACATAAAAATAAATAGCCGATATGTCATATTGAATAAATTAAACGATTTCAATGAATCTGCAAATAATGATATAAAACCACACATTTCAAATACAGTGTTAATACTTTAATACATAAATCGAAACTAAATAATATACATTCACTATTATTTCATTGAATCTTCCTTACATTTCCCTCAAAAATAACTTGACAATCTTAAGAAGTTAAAATAAATGCCACTTCTATTGTTACAATATTCATGTGTTGCAAACAGTGATAAACTCTTCACTGAGACGTTTCAATTGAAAGTCAGAGAAGGTGCTACAACTAGGATACGCTGTGCATAAAAAGAAATGTTTTCAAGCAGTCAGTGCTATGAATGCTCTGCTAGCACTCACGATCAATTATTTAGTTGGTATACCATAATTAATTATAATAACAGCTATACCATGTCCTGCAGAGCGATGTAACATGTCTCACAGGAACGTCGGAAAACCATTATTATGATGTCAAAGATGATATCACAAATTTAAAAATGATATAGTAGTGAGGTACTTGGCAACAAATCGATTTACTATAATATTTAATGACGAAAATTATGCATTTCCAGCAACATTGAATGTCCAGTATAACTACATATGAAGCATATTGATTTCTACGAGAAGGGAATCTCATACTCCATACGACGCTTCTTATACACACGATTTCTTTTAAAGCGGTTGCACAAGTTAAAAAGGCCGACTTTTTAAACCTGAAGCAACAGCCAGTAAGGGAAAGAGATTTACACTAAAACTAAGATATTTAGTTCTCTTTAAACTAATAATTGGGCTGCTGATATTTATGTAAATCCCACTTTGTGTGAATAGATTTGAAAAATCGAACCCAGGAAAAAGATGTTTTTACCTGTTACATATTACAGGCAATATTATATTTTGAATATTTTATATATTTTGGCATATGATATGATCGTTGATGATCGTCTTATTTCGGCTTCAAGAATCACCTCCTAAATTTCCTGACACCTGTAGCCGAACATTCTGTATATTTTTAAATATTATATGCATTCATGACATCTCTTTTCCTTGCAACTTCACATAAATGTATAAAAACACGTAGTGACTAGTGGTATTAATCCTATATTGATGTTATTTCTATGCTATTTGATATAACACGATGACGTAATTAATGTGGGTTTTGAGTATTCAGTGCTTCAGATAACCGGAGGCCCCGAAATATTTCAAGTGCCTTACTACAGCAAACTCGAGCGATATATCCAACTTTTGGGACAAGATCCGCGTCATAAAAGTAGCACTAGAAATATTATTGTAGTAATAGTAGTGACTAGTATCGTAAGCATTACTATCCCAGCGGTAAGAAAAACAAGATAATCATTATATAGAAAAGTAATAAAGCTAACGATAAGGTAATGTCATTAAACAATTGGGACTTGCAATCGATAGACCACAGAGATATTTGCGTCGTTGCATAACAAGGACATGGATGGAGTCATCGAGTGTCTGCCACACTTTGTCACATCTTCCGCCAGTGCTGTTAAAATATTAAATATGCATTTCAACAGGCGAAGTGTGCGCTAATTTCTTTTTATATAAAGAAATTGTCAACTACACACGTTGTTAAATGGACAAATACTTATCTTTTTCAAGTTTAACAAACTGTTTCAACTTGTGGCAAAACAATGGGAACAACTGAAATTAAATGGCGAATTGTACGTTCTGGAGGAAGTCGTCAAGCAAGGCAACAGAATGGCGCACTTTTATCGTAGTAAGTGAAGTTATCCCAATTCTCATCATGATTTCCAATATTTTTAATTTTTAATCAAACCAGTCCTTCCTAACATACATAAAGTTATTTATATATAAACAATCAATTGTGTTGATTTTCAGACACTTTAGTTTCTTTTATGGTATTGTTCTTGCTGGTGCCACTAATTTCTCCCATTCTCGATATTGTCCACCCAATAAACGGAACTCGAACACGCCAACAACTACTAAGAGTTAATTACATATTTTTTAACGACGACGATTATTTCATTTACATATATTTACAATTATTTTGGAGCTCCGTCGTTATAGTGTTCACCATAATTAGTGCAGACTGGTTATACATGTTATTAATTCACCACAGTAGTGGCTTATTTGCGGTTTGTGGGTAAATATCATAATGTTATCCAAGACTTGGTTATTAGTCGTCATTCTTTCATGCACTAGTAAATATTGTAATCGTTATATTTATACTAAGTATACACATGCTCATTATTTGTTATCATAATCGTAGGCATCAAGTCCAAAAAGCAACTGTGAATGCAAACAACTTTACCGGTGAATCTGTTTCTGAGAATTACATGTATGAAAAGATCCGCAATTGCGCGGTAATGCACAACGAAGCCATACGGTCTGTATTTATTACAATAATAAAAAAATTACCAAATGTCACTAATATACATCTTCATTAACTTTAAAGATTTTCAAATATATTGAAAGAAAGCAGTCAAGGTAGTTACTTAATTCAGGTTGGATTGAATATGTTGGGGATAAGCGCGACAGCTGTTCAAGTAAAAACAATCTTCAAAATGATAACAAACATTAAAAATAGTTTCAGGCAAATAATTGTTTATATTATTCTTCAGACAGTGATAAACTTAGACAGACCAGAAGAGGCAATGCGAAGTGCTGTATTTTGTGGGGCTTGTCAATTTCATTTGCTTTTACTTAGTTTACCTGGCCAGGTGCTACTGGATCATTGTTCTGATTTAGCAGATAATATGTATGTGTTTAGAAAGTATTCATATAAACTATATATATTAATCACAGGCTCGAATAAAATTAAATGCTCGTATCAAAATAGTTACAGCTCCAAATGGTACAAGGCACCCGTGCAGATTCAAAAAGTACTATACGTGATGCAAATAAGATGCAAAAGATTTTGTTCATTGACGGCAGGTGGATTGTATGAAATGAATATAGAAAACTTCGGAATAGTATGTATAAATTTAACAATGTTATATGTACGTACAATGGTGTATAAAAATTTCTGATTTTTCATTACATATCGCAAAAACGATATTTTGAAGAACCTTTCGAAGTACATAGTATAGTATGACCATAAAGCAAGTATCATTTGTTATACTGTCTTTTCCTACCTGTCATGCCTTTATATTCAATATCAGATAAAATTCTTTCAAATATCATTTTTATGATATCATGTGAAAGGTCTATTTGGCTGAAAACTACCGCATACTACTATACAGAGTGTTTGGCTATAGCTATAAAAGAATTTAAGGGGTGATTCTTGAAGCTAAAATAAAATGAAAATCAATAATAAAAAATTTGCGTTTTCTGATTTGTTTGTTGATTATTGCCAATTAAAGATTGGTTGAAATATTCCTGTATGCGAGTAAGAACCCTTACAGGAACGAAATTAGATCAACCTAAGCAGCGGGGTACACAGTAATCTTCAAATCGAACGATACATGGGCAGCAGCTTCTCTTGCACAAGCCGTAGAGAAAAAGATAATGACTTTCAAAGACCTAAATTATCCTGCGCAATGTTTTCTAAGAAAAATCGTACATTACACATTAGACTTGTCTACTTATTAAAGTACATAACAGCATATCGAAAATCGCCTCGTGGAATTTTCTAGTAGAGAGGATTAATGTTTCCTCTAGCTCTCTGTCTCCATAAATAAATAATAAATAATGACGTACATAAACAATGTTTATACAAATTTCACACACCTACAGCCATGGCCCTGTCTGTGGTTGGCCGATATTTCTTAGAAGACGTTGTGCAGGATAATTTGCGACTTTGATTGTCATTATTTTCTTCTCTACTTTTCTTTTTCTTTTTTCTCTACATTTGTGCGAAGGAAGCTGCTGCCCATGTATCGTTCGATTTGAGGATTCTTGCGCACTCCATTGCTTACGCTGATCTAAATATCTTTCGTTCGTGTAAGGAGACTTGCTCGAGCACAGAGATATTTCGGGCAATTTTTAATTGACAATGACTGAAAAACAAATCAGAAAAGGAAATTTTTTAAATTTTGATTTTCATCTTATTTTAGCTTCAAGGATCATCCCTTAAATTTTTTTACGCTTGCAGCCGAACATCCTGTATATACGTGTATGTATTATCCACTACTTACGAATACTCTAATTTCCAGACCTTCAAAACGTGCATGTCCTATATTACAATGATGATGTCAGTGAAAAATTAAATCAGCACTATCTGTCGAATGTAATCGTTCATACATCCACTGTGTGTTATATAAGGTTTTACCAAGTATACAAATGATATGATAGATAATTTACATGTAATACTGGATATATTGGACTACTTTGACGAATAGAAATATAAAACCACACACTTCAGATACCGTGTTAATATTTCAGTACATAATTCGTACCTAAATAACACATTTGCTACCATTTCACTGAATTCTTTCGACACCACTTAAAGAATAATTATACAAATTTAGGCAGATAAAATTGGTACAAGTACAAATACAACAGTGCTGTTGTTAGAATATTCGCGTGTTGCAAACAGTGATAAATTTATCGGTGGAGAATCCTTCATTGAAAATCGGGGAAAGTATTCGAACATCAATACACCGTGCATATAAAGAAATGTTTTCAAGTAGTCAGCGCTATGAAGAATTTCCTACCACGTATAATCAATACTCAGTTGGTATATCAATACTCAATTATAATAACTGCTCATCCATGTCCTGCCGAGCGCCGTAACATGTGTTACAAGAACTTCGAAAAGCCATCATTTTCGTATCAAAGACGATGTCACAACGTTAAAAGTGATACCGTAGTAGACTACCTGGCAACCAATCGATAAGCTATAATATGTAATGACAAAATTGACGCATTTCCAGCAACATTGAATATACATCATAACTACATATGAGCATATTGATTTCTGCGACTTCAGAATGAAACCTCATACTCCACACGACACTTCTTAAACGCGCGATTCCTCCAAAAGCGGTTGCACAAGATAAAGAAGCCGACGTTTGAAACCTGAGGCTACACAACCAGTAAGGGAAAGAGATTTACACCACACCAAAATAAGTGGTTCTTTTTAAACTAATAATAAACCTGTGGATATTTATGCAGACCTATACTTGTAGGAATATGATTTAAAAAATCGTACTCATGCAGAACATGGTTTTACATATTACATTCTATGATGAATATTATATTTTGTACATTTTATATATTTTTGCATATCATGTGCATTCTTTGTGTTTCTTTCCTGAAATATCCTATAAACGCATAAAAATCCGCAGCGTCTAGTGATATTGATGTTATGTTGATGTTACTTCTATGGTATTTAATATAACCTCATGGGGTAATTAATCTGAGTTTCGAGTATTTAGTGCGTCAGAAAACTGGGAGTCCCGAAATACTTCATGTGACATACTACAATAAACTCGAACGATACATCCAACTTTTGGGGCAAGATCCGCGTCATAAAAGTAGCACTAGAAATATGATTGTAATAATAGTGGTGACTAGTATCGCAAGCATCACAATCCCAACGGTAAGAAAAACACGTCAATCGTTATATAGAAAAGTAGGAAGGATAAAATGAGGAAACTGGATTGAGTGAATGCTACGTAATAAAGCTAATAATCAGATAATGTGATTAAACAATTGGGATAGACAATAGAGTTATTTGCGTCGTTGCATAAAAAGGATATGGATGGAGTCATCGAGTGTCTGTCATATTTTGTTACATCTTCCACCAGTGCTGTTAAAGTATTAAATATGCATTTCAACAAACGAAATGTGCGTAAATATCTTCTTGCATAAGAAAGTTTTGCAAACAAGAGGCATAAGAACTTATCCTTTTTCTAGTTCAGCAAAATGTACCAACTTGTGGCAAAACAATGGGAGCATCTGAAATTAAACAACGAATTGCACGTTCTAGAGAAAGTCGTCATGCAAGGCAACAGGATGGCGCACTTTTATCGTAGTAAGTAAAGAATTTTAATTCTCAACATAATTTTCAATATTTTTAATGTTTAAAGTAAAAGATCCTCCCTAACATATACATAGAATTATTTACACGTATATAATCAATTATACTAACTTTCAGACACTTTAGTATCTTTTATGGTATTGTTCTTACTGGTGCCACTAGCTTCTCCAATTCTTGATATTGTCCATCCAATAAACGGAACTCGAAAACGCCAACAACTACTAAGAGTTAATTACATATTTTTCAACAGTGACGACTATTTCTTTTACATTTATTTACAATTATTTTGGAGCACTGTCGTTGTGGTGCTCACCATAGTAGGTGCAGATTGGTTATACATGTTAATAATTCATCACAGTAGTGGATTATTTGCAGTTTGTGGGTAAATGTCATGATGTTATGCAAGAGTTGGTATTAGTCGCCATACTCGCATGTACTAGTTAATATCATAATCATTATATTCATATTAAGTACACACATTTTCATTATTTGTTTTCATAACTATAGATATCAAATTCAAAAAGCAACTGCGAATCTAAATTACTTTTCTGGTGAAAAAGATTCTGAGAATTCGACATATGAAAAATTCCGAAATTGCGTGATGATGCATAAGGAAGCCATACAGTATGTATACATTAGTCAACAACAAAGCATAATAAAAGTCGACTAAATAATTAAAATATTACGAAATATGACTAATATACATCTCCATTAAATATAAAGGTTTTACAATATATTGGACGAAAGCAGCCAAAGTAGTTATTTAATCCAGGTTGGATTAAATATATTGAGTATAAGCACAGCAGCAGTCCAAGTAAAGAACAATCTTGAGAATGATAACGGATACAAATTAAAAATAGATGTCGGTAATTAAATATTTTATTTTATTTTTCAGACCGTGGTAAACTTGGACAGACCAGAAGAAGCAATACGAAGTGCTGTATTTTGTGGCGCTTGTCAATTTCATTTGTTTCTACTTAGTTTACCTGGTCAAGTGCTTCTGGATCATTCTTCTGATTTAGCAAATAATATGTGTGTGTTTATAAAATATCCATATAAACTATAGATATCAATCAGGCTCGAATAAAATTAAATGTCCGCATCAAATAGTTACAGCTCCAAATGGTACAATGCACCCGTACAGATTCAAAAAGTACTATACGTGATGCAAATAAGATGCAGAAGGTTTTGTTCATTGACGGCAGGTGGATTGTATGAAATGAATATAGAAAACTTCGGAATAGTATGTATAAATTTAACAATATTATATGTATGTAGGTACAGTGGTATATAAAAATTTCTGATTTTTCATTACATACCGCAAAGACGATATTTTAAGATACCTTACGAGGTATATAATATATATTAGATTTATACTATAACCATAAAGTAATTATCAATTGTTCTACTGTTTTGAATTACCTGTTATGTCCCCATATTTAAAATTAGATAAAATTTTATCAAATGCCGATTTCACAATGTAAAATTCGAAAACCATCTGGCTGAAATGTTTCCAAACCAATATGTTTACTCATAGTATATTAAGTACTATTTAGGAATATTTTAATCTTCAGACCTTCAAAACGTGCATATCCTATATTACAATGTTGATGTCCATGAAAGATTGAATACGCATTAGCTGTCGAATGTAATCTCATCCACTGTATGTTATACACAGCTTTACCAAGTATAAGACTAGTATAATAAATAGCTGACATGTAATACTGGACATATTGGATGACATTGGCGAATAAAGATATAAAAACACACCCTTCATATACAGGATGGTTGGTAACTGGTGGTACAAGCGGAAAGGAGGTGATTCTACGCGAAAAAAGAAGTCGAAAATATAGAATAAAAATTTCTCTTTTTATTTTTCCATCGAGACAAAGATCTACAGTGAAATCCGTTATAGCGAGACGTGATAAAGTGCACGCGTACCGAGCGAAAATTCAAAGTCTATTTTCTCGAAAACAAAGCCTCAAACGAAAAATTGTTATTCTATATTTTCGACTTCTTTTTTCGTGTAGACTCACTCCCTTTCCGCTTGTACCACCAGTTACCAACCACCCTGTATAGTATTAACGTCTTAACACCTAAATCGTACCTGAATAACACACATTCACTACCATTGCAATGAATTCTCTTTACGTTACTTCAAAAACAATTTCCCAACTTTAGAAGGATGAAATTGACACCGCATAATGGTAAGTGTAAGAATAAGATATATGTATTGTTACAATATTCGCGTGTGGCAAACAGTGATAAACTTATCGGTGGAAAATCCTTCATTGAAAATCGGGGAAAATATTCGAACTTGAATACACCGTGCACAAAAAGAAATGTTTTTAAGTAGTCGGCATTATGAAAAATTTCCTACCACGTATAATCAATACTCAGTTGGTATACCAATACTCAATTATAATAACTGCTCATCCATCTCCTGCCGAGCGTCGTAACATGTGTTACAAGAACTTCGAAAAGCCATCATTTTCGTATCAAAGACGATGTCACAACGTTAAAAGTGATACCGTAGTAGACTACCTGGCAACCAATCGATAAGCTATAATATGTAATGACAAAATTGACGCATTTCCAGCAACATTGAATATACATCATAACTACATATGAGCATATTGATTTCTGCGACTTCAGAATGAAACCTCATACTCCACACGACACTTCTTAAACGCGCGATTCCTCCAAAAGCGGTTGCACAAGATAAAGAAGCCGACGTTTGAAACCTGAGGCTACACAACCAGTAAGGGAAAGAGATTTACACCACACCAAAATAAGTGGTTCTTTTTAAACTAATAATAAACCTGTGGATATTTATGCAGACCTATACTTGTAGGAATATGATTTAAAAAATCGTACTCATGCAGAACATGGTTTTACATATTGCATTCTATGATGAATATTATATTTTGTACATTTTATATATTTTTGCATATCATGTGCATTCTTTGTGTTTCTTTCCTGAAATATCCTATAAACGCATAAAAATCCGCAGCGTCTAGTGATATTGATGTTATGTTGATGTTACTTCTATGGTATTTAATATAACCTCATGGGGTAATTAATCTGAGTTTCGAGTATTTAGTGCGTCAGAAAACTGGGAGTCCCGAAATACTTCATGTGACATACTACAATAAACTCGAACGATACATCCAACTTTTGGGGCAAGATCCGCGTCATAAAAGTAGCACTAGAAATATGATTGTAATAATAGTGGTGACTAGTATCGCAAGCATCACAATCCCAACGGTAAGAAAAACACGTCAATCGTTATATAGAAAAGTAGGAAGGATAAAATGAGGAAACTGGATTGAGTGAATGCTACGTAATAAAGCTAATAATCAGGTAATGTGATTAAATAATTGGGACCTGCAACCGATAGACAATAGAGTTATTTGCGTCGTTGCATAAAAAGGATATGGATGGAGTCATCGAGTGTTTGCCACATTTTGTTGCATCTTCCATCAGCGCTGTTAAAGTGTTAAATATGCATTTCAACAAACGAAATGTGCGCAAATATCCTCTTACATAAGAATATTTTGAACTATACAAGAGGCATACAAAATTATCTTTCTCTAGTTCAGCAAACTGTTCCAACTTGTGGCAAGACAATGGCAGCAGCTGAAATTCAACGATGAATTGCACGTTCTAGAGAAAGTCGTCATACAAGGCAACAGGATGGCACACTTTTATCGTAGTAAGTAAAGAATTTAAATTCTCAACACGATTTCCAATATTTTTAATGTTTAAAGTAAAAGATTCTCCCTGACATATACATAGAATTATTTACACGTAAATAATCAATTGTCCTAACTTTCAGACACTTTAGTTTCTTTTATGGTATTGTTCTTCCTGGTGCCACTAATTTCTCCAATGCTTGATATTGTCCATCCAATAAACGGAACTCGAACACGCCAACAACTGCTAAGAGTTAATTACATATTTTTTAACGATGACGACTATTTCTTTTACATATATTTACAATTATGTTGGAGCTCTGTCGTTGTAGTGTTCACCATAATAGGTGCTGATTGGTTATACATGCTAATAATTCATCACAGTAGTGGATTATTTGCGGTTTGTGGGTAAATATCCTGATATTATGCAAGATTTGGTTGTTAGTCGCCATTCTCGTATGTACTAGTAAATATTATAATAACTATAATTTTTTTAAGTACACACGTTTTCATTATTTGTTTTCTTAACAACAGATATCAAATTCGAAGGGCAACTGCGAATCCAAACTACATTATTCGTGAAAGTATTTTTGAGAATGCGACGTATGAAAAGTTTCGAAATTGCGTGATGATGCATAAGGAAGCCATACAGTATGTATACATTAACTAACAACAAAGCATAATAAAAGTCGACTAAATAATTAAAATATTACGAAATATGACTAATATACATCTCCATTAAATATAAAGGTTTTACAATATATTGGACGAAAGCAGCCAAAGTAGTTATTTAATCCAGGTTGGATTAAATATATTGAGTATAAGCACAGCAGCAGTTCAAGTAAAGAACAATCTTGAGAATGATAACGGATACAAATTAAAAATAGATGTCGGTAATTAAATATCTCATTTTATTTTTCAGACCGTGGTAAACTTGGATAGACCAGAAGAAGCAATACGAAGTGCTGTATTTTGTGGCGCTTGTCAATTTCATTTGTTTCTACTTAGTTTACCGGGTCAGGTACTTCTGGATCATTGCTCTGATTTAGCAGATAATATGTATGTGTTTAGAAAATATTCATATAAAATATATACAGGGTGGTTGGTAACTGGTGGTACAAGCGAAAAGGGGGTGATTCTACGTGAAAAAAGAAGTCGAAAATATAGAATAACAATTTTTCGTTTGAGGCTTTGTTTTCGAGAAAATCGACTTTGAATTTTCGCTCGGTACGCGTGCACTTTATCGCGTCTCGTTATAACGGATCTCACTGTAGATTTTTAAAAAAATAAAAAAAAAAATTTTTATTCTATATTTTCGACTTCTTTTTTCGCGTAGAATCACCCCCTTTCCGCTTGTACCACCAGTTACCAACCACCCTGTATATCAATCAGGCTCGAATAAAATTAAATGTCCACATCAAATAGTTACAGCTCCAAATGGTACAATACACCCGTGCAGATTCAAAAAGTACTATACGTGATGCAAATAAGATGCAGAAGGTTTTGTTCATTGACGGCAGGTGGATTGTATGAAATGAATATAGAAAACTTCGGAATAGTATGTATAAATTTAACAATGTTATATGTATGTACGTACAGTGGTGTATAAAAATTTCTGATTTTTCATTACATACCGCAAAAGCGATATTCTAAAATACCTTACGAAGTACATAATATATATTAGATTTATACTATAACCATAAAGTAATTATCAATTGTTCTACTGTTTTGAATTACCTGTTATGTCCCCATATTTAAAATTAGATAAAATTTCTGGCTGAAAACTTTCCCAAATCAATATATTTTCATATAGTATATTAAGTACTATTTACGTATATTTTAATCTTCAGACCTTCAAAACGTGCATATCCTATATTACAATGTTGATGTCCCTGAATGGTTGAATATGCATTACCTGTCGAATGTAATCTCATCCACTGTATGTTATACACAGTTTTATCAAGTATACAACTAGTATAATAAATAGCTGACATGTAATACTAGTCATATTTTATGACATTGGCGAATAAAGATATAACAATCACCCCTCTTATATAGTGTTAATATTTTAGCACATACATCATACCTGAATAATACACATAACACACATTCACTACCATTTCAATGAATTCCATTTATATTACTTCTAAACAATTTCGCAATTTTAGAAGAATGAAATTGATGCCAGCAATGGTAAGTTTAATGATAACATAGATCCATTGGTTCCAATATTCGTGTGTGGCAAACAGTGACAATCTTCTCAGTCAAGAATCCTCAATTAGAAGTATGAAGAAGTAACGCTAAAGTATTAGAGACTAGAATACACTGTGCATAAAAAGAACACCGTCTTTCAAGATCAATGTCACAGTTTCGAAAACTCTGCTAACATTTACCATTAAAATTTAACTGGCATGTCGTACGAGACGGTATCAATATTTCAGGATAACTATACATAATAATAAGCCTTTCATGTTCCGCAGAATATTTTGATGGGAGCCAGAAGAACATCAGAAAATCATAATACTCTTAACCATGATGATGTAATAAATTTAAAATGATATCAAATTGCACAGTTGTCCGACAAGAAACTGAATCAGTATAATATATAATGATCAAAATTATACATTTTCAGTAACATCTAACGCCTGGTATAACTACATATGAACCATATTGATTTCCACGATCCTCAGATGGGAACTTGTATTCCATACGACACTTGTTAAATACGCGATTTCTCCTAAAGCACTCGCACCAGTTAAAAACACCAGCGTTAGAAATCTCGAGCTATAGCCAGTAACGAAAAGACATTTACACTAAAACTATAAATAATATTTAGTTCTTTTTAAACTAATGATAACACTGCTGGTGTTTATGCAAACCTATATCTCTATGAATATAATTGACAAAATCGGACCCAGGCAGAAAATGTGTTTAGCTGTTACATATTATAGAAAATATTATATATTGATTATTTTATACATTTTTGCATATAATATACATTTTTTGCATCTCTTTCCCTTAAAATTTTCCATAAATGCATAAAAACTCGCAGTGGCTAGTGAAATTAATATTATGTTGTCGTTATTTCTATCGTCTTTAATATAACGCGAATGTGTAATTAATGTGAGCTTCGAGTATTCAGTGCTTCAGATAAACAAAGGCTCTGAAATATTTCACGTGCCTTACTACAATAAACTCGAACGATACATCCAACTTTTGGGGCAAGATCCGCGTCATGAAAGTAGCACTAGAAATATTATTGTAATGATAGTGATGATCAATATCGCAAGCATCATTTTCCCAACGGTAAGCGAAACACATAAATCATTATATAGAAAATTAACGAGGATAAAGTGAGGAAACTGATTTGTGTGAATGCTACATAATAAAGCTAATAATCAGGTAATATCATTAAACAATTGGAACTTGCAATCGATAGACAATAGAGTTATTTGCGTCTATGTATAACAAGGACATGGATGGGGTCATCGAGTGTCTGCCACATTTTATCGCATCTTCCATCAGCGCTGTTAAAATATTAAATATACATTTCAACAGGCGAAGTGTGCGCTAATTTCTTTTTATATAAAAAAGTCCTGAACCACGCAAAAGGCATAAAAACTTATTTTTTTCTAGTTTGACAAGCTGTTCCAACTTGTGGCAAAACAATGGCAGGAGCTGAAATTAAACGACGAACTGCACATTCTAGAGGAAACCGTCATGCAAGGCAACAGAATGGCGCAATTTTACCATAGTAAGTCATGGTGGTATCACAATTCTCATCATGATTTCCAATATTTCTAATTTTTAACAAAGATGGTCCTCCTGACATACACGTAGAATTATTTACACGTAAATAATCGATTGTACTAATTTTCAGACACTTTAGTATCTTTTATGGGATTGTTTTTACTGGTGCCACTAATTTTCCCCATTCTCGATATTGTTCATCCAATAAACGGGACTCGAACACGCCAACAACTACTAAGAGTTAATTACATATTTTTTAACGGTAGTGATTATTTTTTCTACATATACGTGCAATTATTTTGTGCAGCAGCTGTTGTTGTGTTCACCATAATTAGTGCAGACTGGTTATACATGCTAATAATTCATCACGCCAGTGGATTATTTGCAGTCTGTGGGTAAATATCATAATGTGATGCAAGATTTAGTTATTGGTCGCTATTCTCGCATGCACTTGTAAATATTGCAATCACTACATTTATAACACGTACACATGTTCATTTTTGTTATCGTAACCGTAGGCACCGAGTTCAAAAAGCAACTGTAAATCCAAACAACTCTACTGGCACAGTTGTTTCTGAGAATTACACGTATGAAAAGATCCGGAATTGTGCGATAATGCACAGTGAAGCCATACTGTATGTATTTATTAATTGACGATAAAGCATAACAGAAAATGATAAGGTAAATAAAAGATTACGAAATGTTACTAATACACATTTTCATTAATATTAAAGATTTTACAATATATTGAACGGAAGCAGTCAAGGTAGCTACTTAATTCAGGTTGGATTGAATATGTTGGGAATAAGCGTGACAGCTGTCCAAGTAAAGTATAATCTTGAAAATGATAACAAATACAAACTGAAAATAATTCTATATAAATAATTGTTTTACTTAATATTTCAGATAGTAGTAAACTTAGATAGACCGGAGGAAGCAATGCGAAGTGCTGTATTTTGTGGGGCTAGTCAATTTCATTTGTTTCTACTCAGCTTACCTGGCCAGGTTCTCCTGGATCATTGCTCTGATTTAGCAGATAATATGTATGTGTTAAAAAAGTATTCATATAGACTACATTAGTTACAGGCTCCAACAAAATTAATTATTCGTATCAAAATAGTTACAGCTCCACATGGTACGGAACACCGGTGCAGATTCAAAAAGTACTATACGTGATGCAAATAAGATGCAAAAGATTTTGTTCATTGACGGCAGGTGGATTATACGAAATGAATATAGAAAACTTCGGAAATGTATGTATCAGTCTAGCACTATTATAAATGTGTGTGAAGTACTGTGCAAATATGTATGTTTCAGATAGATTTCGTACTTTACATTCTAGAACTGACATTTTAAAGTTTTATTTAGCATTAATAGCGGCTCTTATTCTGTTCTACTGTTTATTTTGGACTATAAAGTGAAGAATCTATTTGTCCACAAACCTTTGCACTGTACTTATATATTTATATTACATTACTTACTATTTTCGAAAATTTACATTTTCAGACCTTCAAGACGTGTATGTCCTATATCACAATGTTAATGTCATTAAAAAACTGAATCTGCGATACCTGAAATATGTAATTGTATCCACTGCGTTTTGTACCCAGTTTAGCCAGGAGTACAAATAGTATGTTAAATAGCCGATATAATGTAATACTTGACATTTTTGATGACTTCGACGAGTGCGCAAATAAAAACATAAAGTCACATAATTTTGATACGATATTGATATTTTAGTACATGAATCATACCTACATAACACACATTCCGTACTACTTCACTGAATTCATTTCCTACATTACACTAGCATAATTATACAACTTTAAGCACATGAAATTGATGATAGTATAAAGATAACGCAATCCTATTGTTACAATATTCGCGTGTTGTGAACAGTGATAAGCTTATCGGTAGAGAATCTTCAATCGCATGTCGAAGAAAGTATTGCAACTAGAATACGCTATTCATAAAAAGAACAGTGTCTTTCAGGATCAATGATACTGTTTCAAAAAATCTCGACATTTACAATTAATATTTAACTGGAACGCTCTACGAAACGATATCAATATTTAAGAGACTAGCTATAATGACAGGTGTTGCATGTACTGCAGAACGTTTTGACAGGCTATAGTAGAACCTCGGAAATCATAATTTTCTCTCCAAGTATGTCACAAATTAAAAATTATACCATAGCTTATATTTGTGTGATAGCAAATCGAAAAAATTCACATTAACACTTGATGGAAAAACTGCAGATGTCTAATAGTATCGAATGTCGTGTAAACTTACATACGTATATCATATTGATTTCTACGATCCTGAGAAACAGAACTTTCATACTCTCCACATGACAGTCTTTCTTCTGAAGCGGTTACTCTAGTTAAAAAAGGAGATATGGCTAGTAAGCGAAATAGGTTTACACAAAAATCGAAATAGTTACCACTTTTTGAAGTATGATTAGATCGCGGATGTTTGTGCAAATTAGTATTTTTATAAATAATTAATAAAATGGAAGCTAAGAAGAGAGCTTTTTTACCTACTATACTTTTAATGTCTTGTATATTTTTGCATATGATATGTACCCTGTACATTTTTTACCTTGAGATTTCCCATAAATGTATAAAAGTCCGCGGTCTACTAGTGATAGTTATAATTTTATGTTGTTCTTTTATGGTTCTTAATGTAAATTATCGGGAAATTAATTTAAGCTTGGAGCATTTTAGCGTTTCAGGAAACTGAGAGACAATCTCCTGATATATTTGATGTTCCTCACTATAAAATGCTAAAAAAATACTTGCAACTTTTGGGGCAAGATCCACGTCAAAAAAATGGATTTAAGAATTTTATAGTAACTGCTGTAGTGATCAGTATTACAGGCAACATTATACCAACGGTAAGGAAGGATCTAGTAAACCTCTCGTAGAAAAATGTTATAGATAAATTGAGAATACTAAAGTAAATGAATTCCTCGCAAGAAAGTAAATAATTAGGTAATGTTATTAAACAATTGGAACCTGCAATCATTAGTCACTAGAATTGTATACCTCGTTATGTGACAAGAATATGGACGCAGTAATCGACGTTTTCCCACATTTTATGGCAGCTACGATCAGTGCTATTAAAATATTAAATATCCAGATCAACAGACAAAATGTAAGTGAATTTATTATTAAATAAAGAGTTTCTTGTATATAATAAATATTCGCAATATATTATTTATAGTTTAACAAATTGCTTCAATTTGTGGCAAAGCAATGGGAACAACTGAAATTAAACAATGAATTGTACGTTTTGAATCAAACCGTTATGCAAGGCAACAAGATGGCTCAATTGTATCGAAGTATATTATCGTATTACTATTATCTAACAAAAATACTTTCTTTCAGTATTTTGCAGGTAAATTATCGAGTTTATTCTTTTCAGGATCTTTATTGACCGCTTTGATATTATTTCTACTGGTCCCACTAGTTTCCCCCATTCTCGATGTCGTTCTCCCACTAAATGAAACTCGACCACGTCAGCAACTGCTTAAAATTAATTACATTATTTTTGACGACGCCGACTATTTTTTCTACGTATATATGCAGTTAGCTTGGGGATCAATTATGGTTGTGGTAACCATAATTTCCGTAGATTCATTGTACATCCTTATAATTCATCACAACAGCGGATTGTTTGCCGTGTGTGGGTAAATATGGTGCTATCAGAAACATATAGACATATATCATAATTACAATACATTTACAAAAGATATGCATAAGTATTCAAATGCTTTCACATGGCACTACAATGAATTTTAAAAGATGTTACAATTATTTTTTCTATCTGTTGTTAAAATACAGGAACCAAGTACAAAGAGCAACACAAAATTTAGACACCAATCAAATTATTTCGGAAAGTTACACGTACAAACAGATTAGGAATTGCGTGATCACGCACAACGAAGCCATCCAGTTTGTATCTGTCGAGTAACGATAAGTAATGATAATATCTTGAAAATGAGAGAGACATTTCGCCATCTTTTGTAAGACTTTCTGAAGGAATCAGTTTGGCTTGTTTATTTCTCCATATAAAGTTATTTAAACTCTTCTCAAGACTAGGCTGATCTATAACCATTATTTGTGCAAAATTTCATTTCAAACAAATAAATGGGTAAATATAATAGTTCCTATAAGAATTGTATCAAAACTGTGCAAAAATAATATCACATGGTACAAAGGTATACATATTTCTTTCATGAATGTCCATTTATTTGGATTTCAATTATTGACGTATACAGATCTCAATTGCAGAAAATAATTCTGCCGAAAAGAAATGACGCTAACATTAAGAGCATTGGGTACGAAGAGTTTAAAGAATATGTGATGCTGCATTATAGATCTCTTCTAAACTAATAATCAATAAGAAATTAATATAACTAAACCTGAGTTTGGTTCTTTTATTATATTTCTACTAAAATTACGTTGTTACCAAGCATTTTAACAAAATTAGTAGTTAGTTTTGAGGTGATTAGACCGTGATAGTTGTGCTTCGTGATCGAGTAACAATAAATTATAAATAGGATGTGAATATTTACATAAAATATTTTTATAAACACGACTAAAATAATAACTAAATATCATAGTGAATACTATACTTTGAATATTTTATATATTTTTGCGTATTATATTCATTTTGTATTATTTTACATCTCTGAATTTCTCATAAACGCATAAACGTTTGCAATCTAACAGTAGTTTATCAAAAAATTATTAAATGCAACTAATCTTTTCTCTTATTATATTTTAAGGTTTTATAACATTCTAAACGAAAGCAGTCGAACTAGTTATTTGATCCAAGTTGGATTAAATATGTTGATAATCAGCGCAACAGCCTTGCAAGTAAGGAGAAAAGCCGAATAAAATTAAAAAGAAACATGTATTTAACTGATAGCTTTATTTTTCAGGCAGTAATAAATTTAGATAAGCCGGAAGAAGCAATTAGAAGCGTGGTATTTTGTGGAGCCAATCAATTTCATTTATTTGTGCTTAGTCTACCCGGACAGGTGCTTCTGGATCATTGTACTGAGCTAGGAAATAATATGTACATATATGTTTAATATACGTGTGCAATATATAAACCGTACGAGGCAAACATGATAATTCCATTTATTGTTGATTTCTTCTTCAGTTTTGGTGTCTATATAATTTATATACATATATAATATAATATACTATATAATATATGATATAAATTTAATAACGACTCTAAAATAGGTAACAGTGCAATATTTTAAAAATGAAACAACTCATATAATTAAGTTCCTTTTTAAATTAGATTTTGAACTTCTACGATGCTGAAATGTCGTGATATCGGATTTTCGGGAAAAATTGTGTAGCTATTGCACTTGCACTTTGCACTTTACACTTCGCGCAGTTTCGTAAACGTTGTAGTCTACTTCTTGAAGGCAGATCTGAAACTGAGGGTTTCGATCCCCGTTGTCACTATTTATACTGAGCGATGTTCCGCTTGGCTGATCAAATTAATAGCTCAACTTGGAAGTTCTAACCGGACGAATGAAAATCTTCCTAGTTGAGTCATCGGTTTGATCAACCAATCGGAATATCGCTCAATATAGATTGAGACAATGAGACTCAAAACCCTCAATTTCAGATCTGCCTTGAAGAAGCAGACTGCAACATTTACGAAATGTTGGCGCAAAGTGCAGGCGCGAAGTGCAAAGTACAAATGCAAAGTGCAAGTGCAAAGCGCAAGTGCAATAGCTACACGATTATTCCCGAAAAAGCAATATCATGCTGATATAATTAATATTATGACAATGAATCAGAGATTTGGGATTAGGAGATCGGCTGACAATTAATATAAAATTAAAAAATTTCTTAAATAATAAAATATAAAAAAATCTACCTTATCATGTTTTTCTCTGTAGTCTTCATATGCAATTAATAATTAGTCTCAATCAAGAATCGATTGATTCGAATGTTGTGTTTTCTCGATGTTATAATAGATATGGTGCCATGTGGTATAGAACACCTGTGCAAATTCAAAAAGTACTTTACATGATGCAGATAAGAAGTGGAAAACTATGCAGCTTAACGGCAGGCGGACTGTACGAAATGAATATAGAAAATTTCGGAGTGGTATGTATCACTATATGATTCTAATAATTTCTCGTCTTATATTAACTACTTATAATTTCTTTCAAGACCTTCAAAACGTGCATGTCCTACTTCACGATGTTATTGTCGCTAAAATAATGATTCTACCTTATCTGTTGAAATTATTTAGTCAAATTCACTGTGCTGTGATACAAGATTAACCAGGAATGCGAATATTAAGATCATATAGCCAAGATATGTACTGTTGATATTAAATCGTTTAAATTACTATATTCAAACGTAAATAGAATTATTGAACCATCTTTCAATATTATTTGATATTTCAGAGTGTATTTTCGACCAATCGCGGCGAGACGCAATCGCGAGGAAACACATTAACGGGAGTCGTAAATTCCCGTTACGATTATAATAATCGACACCGCGAATAGATCGATCCCCTGATTTCCGTTGAGATAATAGGGGTGGTTGAGGTGGTATAACGCTGTGATTAACAGGGTTATAAACTTTATATTTCCAACACTTATACACTCAAGAGTTACACCGTTTCGTATGATATAAGTCGTAAACGATGATTTGGCGTATAAAGATGCGATATACATGCACAATATTATTTGGTAATGGAGCAAGGCCCTTACAGTTGAGTTTCTTATTGTAGTTGAGGGAGACTAAGTATAGATATGAAGTGACTGCTCTGTAGTCTAGAGAATCAGTTTAGAGAGATGACGTGATTAAGACTGACTTGTCGCTCCTATGTTATTACGGAAGAAAGTTCGGTGTGAGTGTGCCCTTTGAATGAAGAACGCGGATTCGTTGTTCACACTTTTCGTTAGGAAAAGTGAGGGTAACGATCCGGGATGTCGATTGGTTATAATCCATGTTAATGCCTGAAGGTATGAGGAGGAAGCCTCCTACCAACGTGGTTCGTGGGTGACCTTGTTCATGGGAAAAACCAGCTTGTTTTGTTAGACAAATATTCGCTTTCTCCGTGTTTTAAGAGCGTCTAATAAACCCAAGGACTTTTCTAAAAACCAGCCGTGAACCGAAAAAATTTCTAGGATTAAAAAATCCTTCAGAACAAACAGATTGACTGAAAAACATGTATTGACACAATGAAGTTAAAAGTTAAAGGTTTATGATGGATCCTTAGATTAGATTGAGGGTTGGAATGACGATACGTAGACAGTGCAGATGTCTTACGCGACATAACACAGAATGTAAAACATGTTATATACCTTACCGAAATAATGAATTGACCACTATTTCACAGATTTCTTTCAGTTCGTTCCATCGAGCCACAGAGAAAATTTACATTTATGTACTAATTTTAGCAAGATACATATAATGAAACTCCAACGGTTGAGTCTATTAACTAAATGGATCCACCACTTTTTTAAATTTCATTTACATCTCGCAAATAACACCGTTGCACCTTTTTCCGTGTCAAAGCTTCAGCTAGAGGTCGAAGGAAATATTATCACGTCAACACTGCGAATAGAGGTACGATACTTTTCTGAGAATTCAAGACTTTTCAGTGTATAATTAATTCTACAATTATTTATACATCACTGAGTACCTAGCTAATACCATATTGCCAATGGCTCGATCAATATTTCACTGTAATCATAGATCTTCGATTTTCAGTTTAAATGACAGGCATCGCTACAACCCTTGATTCGTTATGTTCTTATCTATAATGCACTTGTCATTCAGCAATAGCTAACTTAGACATTATGCTATATACTGCATACCTGTCCGGCAAAGAAGTCGATTCATAGTCATACTTGATAACCGTAATTACAAGCTCAGTAATATTGAATATCGAGTATAACTGCATTCGCAGATTGACTTTCGCAATTTTAAGAACAGAAACATTTATTCAATCGGCACGACGATAGTCCGAACGTTAACCGAAGTCAATTAATTGAAAATCTGGAAATATGGATAGTAAGAGATAGAAATGAGCCATTTAGAAGTCACATTGATCAACTCTATAAATTGACGAGCACATGAAAATGATGATATTACAACTATTATTGTTTTTAAATTTATCTTAGAATTTATCATCATTTACGTCACCTTCTTACGATAAGAAAAATTTATGGAAGTAAATTTGTTTCTGGAGAATTGAATATTAATCATGTGCATGTGTAATAAAATTTAAAAATTAATAAAAAGTGCGGTTGGATCAGTGCCTGTCTTCTGAATGACTCAAATGCAATTTATGTTATGACTACAATATAAATTATAAATAATTAAAATAGTTCTTTGTTAATATATAATTTTTATGGTACTTAAAGTAAACTAGCCAGGGATAATTCTTTCATGAAATTAATTTAAACTTAGAACATTCAGCATTTCAGAAAGTCAGAACACAGTCTACCGATATGTTCGACATTCCTTACTATAAAATGCTCGAGAAATATTTGCAAATTGTAGGACAAGATCCACGCCAAAGAGATATATTCAGAAGTACTATTGTGACTATAATGGTGACTAGTATCACAGGCATTCTCGTTCCAACGGTAAGGGAAACATATCGCATAGTACATTTTATAGAAATGTATTCTTTATTTATAGAGATACATTTCTGTAAAATGTACTATAATCGAAATGAGAAAACTTAGTTGAATAAATTCCTCGCAAGAAAGTAAATAACCAGATAACGTTATTGACAATTGGAACCTACAATCACTAGTTATTAGAAGTATATAGATCCTTATATGACAAGGATATGGACGGAGTGATCGAGTGTATGCCGCATTTAATCGCAGCTATAACTAGTATCGTTAAAATATTAAATGTCCATTTCAACAGAGAAAATGTACGTGAATTTATTGTTACCCGATTAAGCTTTGGGAATGAAAACATATTATAAAGTCGTAAAAATACATGTTATATCATAGTTTAGAAAATTGTTCGAATTTGTGAAGAGACAATGGGAGGAACTGAAGTTAACCGATGATTTACGCGTTCTGGAGGATGTCACCATTCAAGGCAGCAAAATGGCACAACTGTACCGAAGTAGGTTATCATGTCTTAATTTTTCAATTACAGTGCTTCTATGTGTATAAAGGATTTGTTCTATTAATATTTTGAACATAAGCGATCAATTATAATCATTTCAGATACTTTATTGATCTTCATGGTACTGTTCTTGCTGGTTCCATTACTTTTTCCTATTCTGGATGTCGTCCTTCCATTAAATGAAACTCGACCGCGACAACAATTATTTAGAGTTAATTACTTATTTTTTGATCATGAAGAGTACTTCTTTTACATATATTTACAGCTTGCATGGGGATCTGTCATTGTTGTGATGATAATAGTTACCGTAGATTCGTTATATATCCTTATAATCCATCACAGTAGTGGATTGTTTGCGGTGTGTGGGTAAATATGATACTGCAAAAAGCATAAGGTCGCGTTAATCCGTAAAGGCTATCATGCGTGAAATTTCTCCCTTGATAACATAGACGTGATATTCTTTAATGATAGCTTTTAAGGATCAATAGCCATATGTCTCTTTTTGTACTAATAAGAATAAGAAGATAAAACTAATAAGATTTCATTTTTTATAATTATATTCAAAATATAGGCATCAAGTCCATAAAGCAACTAGTAGTTCAATCATATTCTCTACAGAAGCTATGATGGAGACTTACACGTACGAACAGATAAAAAATTGTGTGATCACTCACGATAAAGCGATCGAGTTTGTATTTATTAAATGACGATAAAATACAATATGGTGCGAGATGATTATTGATCGCAATTAATTTGCTTTTTTCGTTATATTTTGAGGTTTTACAATATTCTAAATGAAAACAGTCGAAGTAGTTATTTGCTTCAAGTTGGATTAAATATGATGGGTATAAGCATGACAGCTGTTCAAGTAAAGAGAATCTAATAATTGAAAACAAATGAATATTCTGGAAGCATTTTCCTAATTGAAAATTTGTATTTTTCAGACAGTCGCTAACTTAGAAAGACCGGCGGAAGCAATTAGAACCGGCATATTTCTTGGGGCTGAACAATTTCATTTGTTTGTGATCAGTCTGCCTGGGCAGGTACTTCTGGATCATTGTTCTGATTTAGCAAATAATATGTATGTATCTAGTGCAATTGTATAAAATGCAAATATTCAATCGTAGAAAAAATATAATTTATTACTCGTATCAAAACAGATATGGGTCCACCTGGTATAAAATACCAGTAAAAATTCAAAAAATGCTTCTCATGATGCAAATACGGAGTAAAAAACTGTGTACATTAACGGCAGGTGGATTATACGAAATGAATATGGAAAATTTTGCAATTGTATGTAATATTATGGGACAGTTATAGTTACTTTATATTATTAACTAGCAGGTACTTACGTCATTTCTGTTTTAAGACTTTCAAAACATGTATGTCATACTTCACGATGTTAATGTCACTGAGAGAATGAGTTGGCTCGTAGACATTTACTCATATTCATTGCATTTTATACCTGGATGGACCTACAATGAGAATAATAAGATAAATAGTCACTATGCATTGTTAATGTTGAATAGTTTAAACAACGTTATCGATGTAAATAAAATTATTAAACTATATCTTTCACAGAATATTTTTAAATATTTTTAAATATAGATTGATCTCGCTTAACAATGTAAATCACTGTTACTTAATCATTTTTATAAGCTAATGATAATATCTTGAAAATGAGAGAGACATTTCGCCATCTTTTGTAAGACTTTCTGAAGGAATCAGTTTGGCTTGTTTATTTCTCCATATAAAGTTATTTAAACTCTTCTCAAGACTAGGCTGATCTATAACCATTATTTGTGCAAAATTTCATTTCAAACAAATAAATGGGTAAATATAATAGTTCCTATAAGAATTGTATCAAAACTGTGCAAAAATAATATCACATGGTACAAGGTATACATATTTCTTTCATGAATGTCCATTTATTTGGATTTCAATTATTGACGTATACAGATCTCAATTGCAGAAAATAATTCTGCCGAAAAGAAATGACGCTAACATTAAGAGCATTGGGTACGAAGAGTTTAAAGAATATGTGATGCTGCATTATAGATCTCTTCTAAACTAATAATCAATAAGAAATTAATATAACTAAACCTGAGTTTGGTTCTTTTATTATATTTCTACTAAAATTACGTTGTTACCAAGCATTTTAACAAAATTAGTAGTTAGTTTTGAGGTGATTAGACCGTGATAGTTGTAGTTGCTGGCTGTAGATGTCGCTGCTGGGGTAGGTACTGCTGCATTTTCTTCTCATTTAAGAATCGTGGAAAGAAAAATCGGACTCCGGTCGCCGGGGATTTGAACCCGGGTCCCGAACGTTCGTAACCTAAGGTGCTAACCACTGCGCTGCCATTGTCCGACACAAGTTATCTTCCGGTGGTATTTGCTGTCGAGTGCCGCCACAGTTTCATAACTATTGTTCGCGTAAAATATCATTTCACTAATATACATATACAGATTTTCTATATGCTGGATTTTATATATGGATTTTACTTAGTAGGCATAATGAATTATGTTTTCGAATGTTATAATCTACTTCTCTACGGCCTGTACAAAATAAGCTGCTATCCATCTATCGTTCGATTTAAGGAACCCTGTGTACCCTGCTTCTTAGACTCACCTACTTTCGTTCCTGTAAAGAAGGTTGCTCGGCACAGAGGTATTTTGGATAATATTTAATTCTCGATAACTAAAAAAGAAAACCGAAAACACAATCTTTTTATTCTAGATTTTCATCATATTTTAACTTCAAGTATCGCTCCTTAAATATTTTTACACCTGTAGCCGAATACACTATATGGCAGCTTATTGATTAATATAATATGCGTATAAAACTTTGAACGATGCGTTACAAATATACAACGCAACAAGTAATTGGGTGTCACTGCAATGTCCATCGCACACATATGCATGCTTCTTGCTCGTAAGATATTAACCACCGAAGAATTTTCGAGGAATAAATTGATTGAAAACCTGCTGCTATCGCCGATCGTCATCGACTAAGGTTGTGTCACAACCAGTGAGGTCGATATTTCAGGGTAACCACAGGTTTTCAATTCCCAACGCAAATGATTGACACTCCAACAACCGATGGCCTATTATTTTCATATCTACGACATGGTTATTATTCGATGTCGTGCTACCCAACATTGTGCTATAATGCATACTTGTCGGTAAGCAAACCGTCAAACTAATTCGATAGTAAAAATTACATGCTTTCACAGACATCGGGTGAAGGAATATAAGTGCATTCGTAGGATCCATTTCAATCTCTCGGTGTACAATATAAAGAACAACTTTTAAACTTCATACTTCATATAACTTTGTTAAATCACTTTCGCCGCCTCGTTTGCTAATAAGTCGATTGTATTAGACAGATCTAAGAAATTTAAATAGTAAGAGAAAACTGAATATATTTTATATTGTGGCTGACTGTGGATTCTTTTGCAATTATACGAAATTTAAAAATGCAAAATTTCATAGATTTCTCATAATATACCAAAATATATTAATTTTAATCGGTAAAGCGAATCTCTATATAAGTTCCATTTCATTACTTGTGTCCATAAAGGTACAAATTTGTACAAAAATTTGATATCAAATTATGATTATTGCGGTAACTCGGTGTTATAATTCACTAACTATAAGTGTTTTAAATACCAAAAAATAAATGTCGAAATAAATTTCTTATTTTAGCACATCATATCATTTTCTCTTTTTCTTCTTCATTCTACCATATTTTACATTACGATATCCATTCAACGTTAAGTCACATTTTTCAATAAAAGACTTGAATTGTTAGTTTAAACGGCAATGTTCAGTGTTTCAGGCAAACAACAAGCAAGATTTTAATGTGTTCGATATTAGCTACCATAGGCCACTTAAACAGTATCTGTCAATTTGTGGGATAAATCCGTATCAGGAAGATCGTACCAGTAATATTATAGTAATTGCAATAATGTGCGGTTTTATAAGCTTCTTTGGTCCAACGGTAAGAGGAACGTATGCTATGTCGTTTTTATGATTATTATTATTAATCGATGAATATAATGAAAAATAAATAAATAGCAGAGTAAGTAATCAGGTAATATTATTACATGATTGGGATTCACGATTCCATAGTCTATGCAGCTATACGATGCCATACGTAACAAAGATTTCGATAATGTCATCCTGAATTTACCGCATATACTTACAGTACTTATCAGTGTTACAAAAATACTAAACATCTATTCCAACAAAACGCTGGTACGTATGTATTTAATACCTCCTTCACATACAAAGTCATAATAATCAAGATATTATTAGTTTAGAAAATTATTTGATTCCCTGGAAGAAGATTGGAAATTACTGGAATCAAAAAATGAATTACAAATGCTAGATAAATTTACCAAAGACGGCAGTAAACTTGCATGTCTGTACAGAAGTAAGTGGTCATCTTATAATTTTTATTATATACTTCCACAACAAGTGTTGGATATAAAAATAATTTTTAATTAAAAATAATTCTTCCAGGAACGTTATTAACAGCTCTCATAATATTTCTGTCCCTTCCATTATATAATCCCGTCCTAGATATTATTATACCATTAAACGAAACCCGACAACGAAATAATGTATTTCAAGTTCACTATGGTGTCCTAGATAACGAAGAACACTTCTACATCGTGTATGTGCATTTATCTCTTTGTGCGACTATTATCGTGGTAACGATAATCTCGGTAGATTCGTTATACATTACTATTATTTATCACGCTTGCGGATTATTTGCAGTATGTGGGTAAATACAATGGTTTAAATAAAAATTCTGTTGAAACAATGCAAAAATTGTATTACGCGGTAAAGAGTATACTTCATTTATATATGTTTACTTATTTGGACTTAAATTATTCACATGTACAGATCCCAGGTTCAGAAAACTGCAGAAAATAATTTTGTCAAGAAAAATGGTACTAACATACGCAACATTGGATACGATGCTTTCAAAGAATGCGTGATGATGCACTATAAATGTCTTCAGTCTGTATAGTTTTAAGTCCGACTAGTTAATAGTAAACTAATAATCGATAAGAAATTAATACAACTTGAACTGACTTTGGTTCATTTGTCATATTTTAAGACTTTATGACGTCCTCGAGAAATGTTGCCGGAATTTGTACTTGATTACGATGGTGTTGAATGCAATCATTCTCAGCGTAACAGCTGTTGAAGTAAGAACATCTTTTATACACCTTAGAAATTACTAGATTGTTAATTTTTTCTGCATTTCTTGAAAATACAAATGTTGACATATGTAAAACAGTTTTTTATGTAACTACCGTGTTTTTTTAATTCTCTTCATAAAAGTTTGAATTAGGAGGAACATCCTGAGTCGAATAAGTATTGAGAAAGAACGAAACCGATGCTTTTACCTTCTAGGTAATTGTGTTCTTGGACCGACCGGCAGAAGCCATCAGGGCTATTGTCTACCTCATAGCAGAACAATTTCATTTGTACATGTTTAGTCTACCAGGGCAAACATTACTGGATCAAAGCGTAGAATTGGCCAATAAAATGTAAGTTTTTAACGCATATAAAATAAAGAAAGCCGCAAATAGTCTAAATTTATGGATTTCGGGGCAGATATGACTCGGATTGGTATAAAATACCGACAAAAGCTCAAAAGGTATTTTACCTAATGCAAGTGAGGTCCAACAAACCGTGTATATTGACAGCAGCGGGGATATACGAGATGAACATTGAAAGTTTTGGAATAGTACGTAATAATGGAAATTAATAAAAGTATCATGTTATAATAATTTAAGCGGATGTTAGTAATGATAATTCTTTAATTTCAAGACTGTTAAAGCTTGTATGTCGTATTTCACCATGTTCTTGTCACTGAGAGAATAATCGTTCGTATCTACTCGAAAATATTCGTTTCTAGTAATTTTATGGTTTAATGACAACCCAATCTTACATTTTCTAAGAGTTATGTCAATGTTATATGATTATGATTACATTCTGAATGGAAGAAAGGCATAAATTATTGAAATAAAATGATATACTTTACCAAATACATCAATAAATTGTTATATACTGGTTCAATAAAATATTTTATCAATTTGTCACTGATGCTGCTATTCTGAAATTTGTGGCATGTACTCATTGGGGTATTATTGCTAAATATTTTGAAAATAGTAACTAGTAGTGATCATTAATGAGCCCAATACCATATATATAATAAAAGGTTTTACAGAAAGTATGAATATTATAAAATATTTAATTCTATAAAAATATTATTCTCTATATTATTATTGTATAAAAGTTTGTTTATTTTTTTGTACATATAATATTCATTTATGTCTTTATTCGTATAAAATTTCAGTTATCAGTTTAGATCTTTTTTCATATACAATTGATAAATTGTTTTACTAATCACTGATCCTATAAGACGTTTTTTATCACCAAATTCAATAGTGGCTAATAATAACTCACCATTGCAGTCAGACTTTTGAAAAGCTTCAACTAATAATCGGGGAGTTGGATAATGTTCTACAATTGCTAAGGCTTTATCTATGGACATTCCTTTTAACTGTAGTAGTTGGCGGACAAACATTTGGTTTACTTTAAAAACCTAAAAAATGTATTAACACCTAAAAATGTAAACATTAAATCAATGATCAGTGATAAATAGCTTAAATACCTTTTGTTTAGAAGCTGCTTTATTAAATTCTTCAAATACCATGAGACTACAGGTATTATTTAAAATATTTGTTCGTGTAATAACTTCTTTTTTACAACCTATCAGGTTTTTTTCCTAGAAAAATATATTTGCTATAAAATACGATTCAAACTAAATTACATAACTACACAAAAATATAAAAATTTGTTGTAAAAAGATTACGTACTTTGAACATTTTTATTAAAATTCTAGTTAATGATGACAAATAAAACATAGAATCTTTATGATTCTTAGTATATTTTACAGAGAAACCATCTTGTATCAAGGTATTAATGGAAGCTTGCATCAATGATGAGTGTGGTATTGTCAATCTTTGACCCTTCTCATAATCTTCAATTATGTACATAAGATTTGTAATTCCAGATTGCTTTAATCTAAACTATATAAAATAATATTCTATTTAACCATATAAAAATATATAAATATGAATTATGTATACATATGTCATATATATACCTTTTGTTCATGAAATCTTCCATCTGTAATACTTGCACTTAAATCATCTATTCGTTTCCTTTCTACTATAAAGGGTAAGATTAATTCATTATTTTTATTTCTTCTACACCTAGCAATCCATGCAAAATCACCAACTTTTAAATGACGTATCTCAAATGATACACCAAACTCTGTTAGTCCTGTGATAGTAGCATCATGTTGAGGTTCTGTCCTACCACTATATGAAAATTATTTACAGATACATGATAAAATTTTAACATTATAATTTAACAAAATGTAAACATACCCAGCAGTCTCTTGTGTATCTACTAATAATATTATATCGAAATTGCTTGATTCTAAATAATAGTTTCTTTGAAAATCATCTGTAAAATCTGTTTCATTATTTTCTAAATTATGTACATGATTCATATCTTTTACTTCTTTCGTTTTTTCTTGCACTCTTTTTGAGTAGACAATATTTTCCTTCGATTTTTGTTTTACAAAATTCTCATTAGGTTTTTGGCAGTGATTTTCAATAGTAATAGTTTCCTCATTCCTATTATTAAGATCGGCTGAATCTTTTATTAACTTAGACTTTTGTGTAATCAATGGTTTTAATGAAATTTGAATTTTATTTAATACTTCAAAAGAATTTAATGATATTACATCAGTATTTGTAATTTCACATATCTTCTTTGAAATACTTATACCATGCTCTGTAAGATTATACCTATACAAGTTATACTACATTTAATACTACAGAAATGTTAAATTCACATATAATTTAAAAAATTGTTATTAATAAATATTATTACCTAATTGGTCTACCTATCATAGAAATTAATCCACTTCCGAACAAATCTAAGACTGAAGTCTTTGCTCCATGCCCACACAACTGTTTCATTTCCAACAGTAGATCTGTTTCTGTAGTATATCCTAATAAATTATAGTATTCATTAGTGATATAATAATTTAATAATAAAATACACTTACACAAAAATAAAAAATATTCCTTGAAATATACCTAAATAACATGAGTCTAGTGTTTTCTTATATAATATCAATAAGGCAGCATAATTTTCTACATTCCAAGATGATAAATTTAAATCGTCAAATGTTGTTGGTTCTGTCTTGAAACAAAATATTTATTAAGTTTATTTCTTTAATATGTTATTACGTCTGTATATAAGAAATATATAAATATATTTACTCTTTCAGGTACGAAATCTGCGTCCACAATAATTTGTTGTGATCTGTGTTTCCTTTTAAATACAGGTTGTTCATTAAAACTGCAGTGCTTGCAAACATTCTTCAGACTTATTGAGTCATTATTTTGAACTTTATATTCTTTGAGTTTTCTATCTAACATGGAGCATAATTTTGTGCCAAAGTGTTGCAATATTATACAATCCTTCCCAGATTTTAACGGCAAGGGATATTTTTTTAATGCAGCGAGTGCTTTCGAAAAATGATATTGCAAGTCGGAATTTCTCGATGCAGCCTCTTTTCTCCATTCTTCTAACCAGAGCTCAAATAGTGGGTTTGGATTCTTAGGCTTAAGTTTTATTCTTTTCATAGTATTTTTATATCACGGTATGCAAAAGATTATATCATGTATGTTATTAAGTTTAATAAATTATGAAATTAATACTTCAACCAAACACAAAACATTTTTAAGGTTGAAATCTGTATGTATATCAATTTTAAGTGTAGAACTTCAAATCTTTACGATCTATACATATATTTATATACATATCTTCTTTTAAATGGAAGATCATTACTTTTATAAACATATGAATAAATGCATTAAACAATGAACATTTTAAAATTATTCCTAAGAAATTTTCTTAAGGGCAGATTCACACAATATAGGATGTTAAGTCAAGGTAGCTCTGACATTTCTGACAGTATTAATCATGATCTTCTAAAAAATTCTTGACTCTTAACACTCATATAATACTGAAGCTTAAGGAAAATCGAGTATGACTATCTGTGAAAAATCAGCATGGAAGACAAGAAGTCTGTCTGTCTTACAAGAACTTGGATTTTATTGAGCTTCCGTGATGATTTTTCACAACTAGACACGACTCAATTTTCGAACGGTTTTCTCTAGCGAGTGTCAAAACCTCTTTATATGATCGCAGTAGTGATATAAAAATTTCAATATTACTAGACATCTTAAGAAGATATTAATTCATATAGAATTTTATAAAATATAATAAATATAATTCATATATATTAATTCATATTACTAACCAACTATAAGTAAAATTTATATGTGTAATATAAATATGTATTTTTGATCTCTTTTGTATAAAAATTAATATATATTTAATTCTCTTTTTCGTAAAATAAAATTATTACCGATGGAGCAATATTAATAAATTATTTATATTTAACTACAATTTATTTTAATATATATATGCTTTTATCTTTTAATAATGAATAATAGAAAAGTTGTGTTGTACATAGTGTGAAATGTGTAATACGAAAATTGATTAGAAATCATGGTATACTAAATATGCATTTTAAAATAGACAAAGCATACTGGTTCAGTCGGTGATAAAGGAAACATAATTAAATTGTCGATAATTTTTGTTTGGCATTTATGGAATTTTCTACAAGATAATAAATGTGTCTCCTAACTTGAGTGTAGCAGAAAATGCAGACCAATACGAATTTATTATAGTACTACATTTTATATAGTGACTGAAAAAAATTTCTATGAAATGATTAGTGTACCAAATGAGTATAATTGTATCGTAGACGTGTGATTCCAGTAACCGTCTGCGAGGTATGATCTCATTTCCTGATAAATCATGTATTTGTGTGTTAATCAAAATTTTCTTGTTCGCAATTTACGGAATATCTTAGTTATTCGCATTCGGTTGTCACTGCCAGAAATGTATTTTAATTGAAGTATAATGTCAAGTAACGTTGTCTGCATTATGTAATAATCATTGTCGACTTACCATCATAACTATAATTACAAAGTGTCAAAGACATTGTAAGCGATACTGTATTTATACATATTTAATTGGAAAAATGAATGATTATTAGTTTCAAGTTTAAACAAAAATTACAAACATAATATGCCTACAAAACATTCTGAATGATATTTTTTTCTTATCTTATTGTGCAAAATTTTATATTTTGTATAATATTTAAAATGCTTATGTTGTAGTTGTATACTTATGTGCGTAAAATTTAGAAATGGCAACTGGAGGTAGTAGTTTTATAAGTAAACCAGCCAGAGGATGGTTACACCCTGATCATTTAGTGAGCAAAGAAGGAATTACCTATACTGTTAAAGTAAGTTTCTATTTTTCTATTATCAATATGTAGCATTAAAATAATTTTTTACAAATTATAAGTGTTTAATTATTATATTATATGATTTTCAGTATATAGGATGTCTTGAAGTATACACATCTATGAAAAGCTTAGATTTTGAAACAAGATCATGTGTTGCCAAGTAAGCTTTTTAATAAATTTTTAAAACACATTTATATGTAGAATTTATTTTACATGTAAAGAAACACTAAAAGTATAAATGTATGTTCTTAATATACTATGAACAAATTTTTTTTAGAGAATGTATAAACAGAGTTTGTGAAGCAGCTGGTTTAAAATCTGCAGATAAAAAGAGAAGGGTATGTATATTATTAATTTTTACTTTTATAATTGCAGCTTTACATTTATAATAATTTATATTTGAAGGTGGATAGGAAAGTGTTAAGAGCAATAGCAGATAAACCTCGCATGGAACATACAGGTGCTACGATAAATTTAACTATTAGTAGCTGTAGCTTAGCTTTGACTAATATAGAGACTGGACATACTATTGCCAAACATGAAATGCCACGTATATCTTTTGCTTCAGGTGGAGATACGGTAAATTATATGTTATGAAATATTAGTTTTTATTACCATCTGTATTATACAATAATTGCCAGACATATGAACTGGTTAATATATTTTTTTTATAGGAAATATTAGATTTTGTAGCATATGTTGCTAAAAATATGCAAGAATGGCGTGCTTGTTATGTATTAGAGTGTGGAGGAGGACTTGCACAAGATGTCATATCTACTATTGGACAAGCTTTTGAATTACGATTTAAAGAATTTCTTACAAAACCAGCTTCATTACAGTAATTATAGATATTAAAAACAAATTTTATTTATTATAAAATTAATCTTTAATATATTATTTAATATATATCTTTTTTATAATACAGCCCTATGTTAAATGGCATGCGAGAAGCAGATAGAGATTATTATAATGATCTACCAGGGAAAGTACCACCTGATATTGGCCCTCCACCAGTTCCACCATTACCAATTTCGGCATCAACACTACCTAATTTAAAACATCATCATTCTACTCAAAATCATATGTCACGTAGCAATGTACAAAATTCTGCTTTACATGACACATTTTCCATAAATTCTGATAGACATCATCAACAATGGCCAGGTAACATTCCTTTAAAATTTTATTATAATTCGTAATTTCATTTAATAACGAAAACTAACTTCATTTCTGTTATTGTAGAAAGTGATAACTTAATTGACTTGAATTCTGATGGAACATCAACGAATTTCAATATTCCTCCTGAACATAACTATGTAAATGACAGTGTCATAGCAGCTACACGAGAAAGTCATCGTGACCAAACATCACTTTTTGATGTGTTTGATATGCGTAAGTAATTTAATGTTGATATAGCATTTAAAATTCCAGCATATAACATAATATAATTTTATAGAGCCATTTAGTTCTGCGATATCAGATTTGAATAGATTAAGCCCCCATTCTCAAAAGCAACAATTAAAACAAGAGATATGGTTCCATGGTAGTGTTAGTCGCGCTGAAGCAGAATCAATGTTAACGAGGGTAAGTATTGCCATTAATATTTATATATAAGTTGTGTATATTTTCAATATAACATATTTGACAGGATGGTGACTTTTTGGTTCGAGAATCTCAAGGCTCGCCTGGACAATATGTCCTTACTGGTATGAACAATGGTACTCCAAAACATTTATTGTTAATTGATCCGGAAGGCGTAGTAAGTATTTTAGAACATAACATTGGAAGAAATCTACATACATTGAAAAGGCAAATATTTATGATTTATAATAATTCCAGGTTCGCACAAAAGACCGCGTTTTCGATAGCGTTAGCCATTTAGTAAATCATCATTGTGACAATGTGTTACCAATTATATCAGCAGACAGTGTTTTAGTACTTCGGTATCCAATTTCCAGACGTACAAATAATTGATTTTTACAAACTTATAATAGTGCACAAAGTAACGAATGAGATTCACATTTGGTATCGATCAATCTCACTAGTATTTACTAAAAAAATTCGATACTGAATATGCTTTTCATAGCAAAAATTTCATGCCATGAATACTTTTCTTTAAAAGAGGAGAAAAAAGTTTATCCGAAAAACGGTTTATCCTAATTTTACGTTCTATTCTTATCAAAAGAAAGACTTAATATTTCACGAAATATAATCCTATAATTATTAGTAATATCACCGTGCAGAGAGGTGTTGAATCATACTCAAAATTAAAGAAGTTATTATTAGATGTTAAATTATGATGATTAGTGTGTAAAAGATTTTATCAAAGTATTTTTATGTATCAATTTTTTTGTAAAAAGAAGTATATGTATAAAAAATAGTAATATTTACAGTATTCTTTTTTTAATTTATTAAATTGAATTTTTGAGATACTTTCTCATACATAATTTTTAAATAGTATCAGTATACTTCTATTAAATATAAACATAACATATGTATCTTTAATTGTTTACAAATACTTATAAGTTTATAGTTGCAAAACTATATGAATTTCTCTTTTCATTAAATATTCAACTTAAAATATATAAAAAGATAACATTAAATGATATTGACGAATATTAAAAGATAACTTTTAACTTAAAATATATCAATGTTACATCTGTTAAATATTAGACAAAGATTTTTTTAAATTGACTAAAATCAATTATTCGATATAACTCACTATTAAATCAATTATAGTTTTTTTATTCAATTTACATCTAATTTCAATTTTTGTGTAAGATTCAAAATAGTATCTTACATATGCCATTACTACACCTCAAAGTGTGCCACAATTTAATTTTTTAGTGAAGATTTGGTACCGACTACTGAATAAAATAAAACTATACATTTTTAATTTTATATATAACTTTACCATATAGATTATGGCTTTCATAAAAAAATGTTTTGTAATTTTAGTCATTTTATGTTATAAAACTCGCAAAATAGTTATGTGCATAAAATATATATATATACATGTATATATATATATATATATATATATATATATATATATATATATATATATTTACGAATTTTGTAATATCCTGATAGTATAACATTTTGATTCCATATTTGTGAGGTAATTTTCATTTGTAATCCCAATTTTAATAGAGAATTGTATATTTATATTTTATCTAAATATATAATAATCAAAGTGAATTTTGTATTCTGCATATTTATTTGCAGAAATATTTGAACTGAGTCCTGCGAAGGACCTCGCGTTTGCACTTTTATATTATGCATATATTAAAATATTTATTGCGCTTAAATATGGCCTATATTGTAATGTTTTTAGTATTAAAATATACAAATTATAATATTTAATATTTTTACCTTCCATGATTTTAAAATAGATATATATGATGATAGTACATAGAGTATGAATTATTGATTATACGCTACAAAACTACAACATTAAATCGTATCTGATAATTTATTGCTTATATAGTTTCTTTGAGAATAATATCATATATACACAACAAATTTAAATATTTGTGAATAATCACTAATATTTACATTTTTGCTTAAAAATTTCGATACATGCATGTATTGTGTAAGTATATACGTATATTATTATTTTCTAGCTCTTTCAGAGATATAATAATGATATAAAATAAATATTCATATAAAAATTTTATATAGCCATGATTATAACTGATCCTAACTCTGATTCAAATACGTAACTTTGTGTAGAAAGATATTTTCTTGTTTTATATGCTTAATCATATTCTTAACCACATATGTGAAAATCAAGAATAGTGTGGTGTCTCATAATCTAAATAATTAGCATTTGACTATGCTTGGTATATACGCCTTCCATTTCATTCGTATAAACAGAATTAGTTTACTCATCTCTGATATAAGCTTTATGCTTTAGATAGAAATACAATAAGAAAATAAATATGATGCACGATTGATCACGATTGAAACTAGGAAACTAGGGAATTATACCGAAACCTAAGGAAAACGATTCGAAAATTGAGTCGTGATTAGTTATGAAAAATCAACATAGAAGACAAGAAGGTTCTCGTTTTGCCCATATGTGACATGCTATGAATGCTCAGACAAAAACAGAGACACTTTACTCATCTTTGTCTGTCTCGCAAGAACGCGAACTTTGTTGTCTTCAGTACTGTTTTTTCACAACCAGTCGCGACTCAATTTTCGGACGGTTTTCCCTAGCGCATGTCAAGATCGAGACCTATTATGTTATAGTTGTGTGATTAATCGTGCACTAGTGCTGTTCAAGAACTTGGGGAATTTCAGGCTGGGTTATTACCTGTGGAATGCTAAAGCACTCTGTTCGTGTTTAGGAACTTTTAATTAAACAAATGAGGAATTAACGAATGGTATAGAAAGAATACAGAAAGAATTAAACTTGAAACAAATAACTATATTTTGATAAACCAATTACAAATTGAGAATCTTTAATCTATTATGATTTCCACATTTTTAGAATAGTGTCCGGATGTCGGAATTAGCTTCACAATTCTGTCTTTCGTACTTTCGTCCGGTCTACTTGTGTCTTCGGTTGTTACATAAAAAATGCAATGTGTTTACGATCAAATAAGAACTATTGTTATTAACTAATATCAATAATGGTTGTTCCCATTAGAATTAATCATATATCAGAGCGAGCGGTTTGTGCCTTGACAATGTTCTTTTCTATGGTAACTTAGATAAATATGCAAATTAGAAAGTGATTAGAATTATCAGTGGCAAATAATTTGACTGTTAAGTATTATATTTTTATATGGTTATCTTATGATTATCTTCTTTGATTATATATTTTATATATGATTATATATTATCAAAATCATATTAAAATAAAATATTTACTTAGATAAATTGTCTCTGTTCATTGCTTCGATTACGATTTTTTACAATTTGAATTTGGCGCAAGTTAGTTCACACGGAGCTTAATAGAGAGCGTACATGACGGTACTGATATTAATTAATAGAACCAGTTTCCTCTCTGATACAATTTTAGGAAATATAAGAAATATAGCTAGTAAAAACTACATCGTGGATGTTTATTTTTCTTGTAGTCTATAAGAATAAGTGTAAAACATGACAATGTTATTGATATAATCTTTATTATTCAAAATATTAATAATAATTGATAATCTTTTCATCTATATATTTACGTACGTGACAAAAAAAATATTTTTCCTTAATTCACAAGAATATTTTATTGTATTAAATACAATAATCAAAATTACAGAATAAATATATAAGAATTAATATATAAAGAAACGTGAAAATGTCAGAATATGATAAAGTGAGAACTGGAAAACTTGTTTTGAAAGGTGAAAAAAAAAGGTATACAAGTTGTTCCTATGCATAATGTGTTCATTTCAATGCATATATTTTTTAAGAAATAATTAATCATTTTCTTTTGTTTTTTACAGAACGAAAAAGAGAAAATTGAAAAAACAAGAGAAAGGACATATTATAACCTCAGAAGATAAAGATACTATAAGTCATGGTATTTTATTTTAATATATATGTACTTCCTCATATTGATTATCAAAGTAATTGTATTTTATGTTATTCATAGGTGGTTGGTGGAAAGCTACACAAGTGTCAGAAGTTACAGGAACAGTAGCGATTGAATTTGGAAATCATATCTACATGAAAGCATTAGATAATGGATTATTTACCTTAGGTGCACCTCATAATGAAGGCGAAGGGCCTTTACCAGAAGAGATTCTAACAGCTTTTCCAATAAGTGAAACCAAAGTTGCATTGAAATCTGGTTATGGAAAATACTTGGGTATTGATAAAAAAGGCGTTGTCATTGGAAGAAGTGATGCAGTAGGCATGATTGAACAGTGGGAACCAATATTTCAGGTAAATATATTATTCATTGCAATTTTTGATTACTGAGTCATTTCATTAAGATTATCATCTTTATTAGTTTGTATAAAGGAATGAGATTATTCATTTAATTTTACTATCATTAATTTAACACTACAAGTGTAAAAAAATATAACCAACTATTTATATATATTCTATAAAAAAAACTATGATTTTTTTAGGATAACAAGCTTGCTATTTTAAATAGCAACGATTGTTTCATATCAGTTACAGATGAAGATGATATTATTTGTCAGAAAAGGACCGCTGGATCTTCTGAGTTTTGTACTATAAGAAGTATAACTCAAAAAGCTCAAGATCCAAATAAGGACATTCCCAAAGAGGAACAGGGTTCTCTTCATGATGTTGAAGTGAATTATGTGTAAGTAGTATAGATTTTATATGGAAAGTTGTTTTCAATATAATATAAGAAACATAATATATTGACAATATTATAGGAGAAAGTTCCAGAAATTCCAGGACAAAAAATTAAGAATAAGTAAAGAGGATAGTTCTAAACTAGAGAAAGCAAAACGAGAAGGAACTTTACATGAAGCTTTATTAGATAGAAGAAGCAAGATGAAGGCAGATCGATATTGTAAATAATTTTATACAAAATTGCATTATGTATTTAAACATGTATTTAGACAATTAATGACTTCTAAAAAGTATAAATATTTAATAAAAATATGAAAAAAGTATATGATTACAAGCTTGAGATAAAAAAGTTCTTTATACATATCATATTTATTATGTACATTTATTATATTACATAATTTAAATTTCAAATTCATTATCTTAAATCATCATAATCTTCATTTGCAATCATTAAAAAGGTATTCTTTTTGTTCTTTTTTTTGCACTGCAATGCACTTTGCAAATGCACTGCAATTTACAATATACTGATTGATTTTTATGTCATTAGTCAGTTTACATACAATTATTGTATAAATTTATTTAAATTTATAGAATAATATAAATTTAACAAATTGTGTAAATTTACAAGTGAAAGCATGCGCAATAAATTCGGTTTTATTAACATTTTACGATATACTGATTGGTTTTTAAGTCATTAGTTAGTCAGTTTACATATAATTATTGTATAAATTCATTTAAATTTATACAACTTAATAATTTGTGTAAATTTACAAGTTAAAGCATGCGCAATAAATTCGGCTTATAGCATTCATTTGTGCACAGAATATAGGTACATACAGGTTTAATTTAGTTGGTGGGAATATTGTTTATTATACAAATTTGTTTACAAACACTATTTTAGTTTAAAAACCTTTAATACTTTTAAACAAATGGCAGAACAATTAATGGATGAATTAGAAAAGGCTGCACAAATAATTTTGGTATGTTTACATTTAATAAAACTGTTTCACGAAAGTTATAAATAAACTTATTCATTAAACTTCTAAGAAAGTATGTTTACGAATACAGTACATGTTACAGTACATATAGACATAATATAATACAGTACAATTATGTTACTATAATATATATTACAAAATATTAGAATAATACAATGTTATTTCTTTGTTAATTTAACGCGAAAAAAAATATATAATATAAAGAAAATAGTACTTAATGTTTAGTTTCAAATGTAATCATAGAACGGATACGTAATTAGATAATAGATGTTTTTCAGTTCTTATACTAAAAATGTAATTTATTTTTTACTGCAAAATTTTATAAGTTATGTACATTGTATATATGCGTACATTTATATTATATACATACCTATACATTTTATATTATGTGAAATTAACCAATTTGATGTAATAATTAATGCAATTTAATATGTTTTAAATCCTGAGAAACTCATGACTATTAATAATATAATTTCGTATTTACAATGTTTGTTTATATATATCTTTTGTCTAATATTTATATTATATTTGGAAGTAAATGTTTTTATTCAGTATTAATCTTTTTATTAAGTATCAATGGTTGCATTCTATTTCCTGTTTTATTTTTAGGCGGCACCAAATTTAGTTACAACAGAACAATGTCATAATACAGAAGAAGTTTTTTTAAATTTTCGGAAATTTAAATCTCCTTATGAGCTTTGTAGACAAATTTTGGAGACTAATACAAATAATTATATTGTTTTTGAGGCAGTTGGTTTAATAAAAATATTATTAATTTGTGAATGGCTATTATTATCACAAACACACACTTCTTCATTAAGAAACTACCTATTACATTATGTTATGAATAAACCAAATTTACCTCCATATGTTGAAGGATCTATATTACAACTTATTGCAATTTTGATAAAAGTGGTACTGTAAATGTCTCTGGGCAAGCACGACAAGCCGTATTAGAAGAAATTGAAAATTTGATAATTTGCATTATTTTGTAGTATTGTATGCTATAATGTTTTCTAACATTTTTAGAAATTTCTGGAATACAATCTTATTTCTATAATAATTCAAGAATATGTACTCAATTTCATGTCTGCAAATATAGGTTTATCATGGGAAACACATTTCTATGAAAAGAAGACATTTCAAGCTGCTGATTTGAAAAGAATTTTTAAGTTTTATTATAGGGTAATTGAAGAATTAATTAAAAAAGATTTATAGGAAGATAGTATAACTCTTTTAAAACCACTACTCCAAATTCTGGAAAGTATATTTACATGAACATTTGTTCATGCAAGGTATGAAAATATCCTTTTCACAAAAATCTGCTCTTATAGTCTCTATGCCTTTAGATATCTTTAAATTATTTCCTTTCCTATTGTTACTCTTATTTTAATTCCTTAATTTCATTGCACAACCAGTGTTGATAGGTATTTGGGAATCAGTAAATACAGAGTGTGTACCTTTGGATATGGATATACCAGGTATGTAAATATGAAACCGGAATTTTTGTATAGAAAATACACGTTTATTGTATGAAAATGATTAAAAATATTTTATCTGAAGTATTGCCCATCGCTAGCTATACATTTTTCCCACCTGTCTGGCAATTGGTGGATGCCACGCCAGAAAAACTGTTGCTTTTTTGAGGCAAACCAGTCATCGAGCCATTTTCGTACATTTTCGTAAGAAGTGAAGTGCTGGTCAGAAAGCGTGTGCCCCATCGATGCAAATAAATAGTAAACGGACGGAGCCAAGTCTGGCGAGTAAGCCGCGTACGAAAGTATTTCCCAACTGAACGCTTCAAGCGTTTCCTTGACCGGTTTTGCTGTATGTGATGGTGCATTATCATGAAGCAAAATTACTTTGTGTTGCCTTTTTTTATATTCTGGTCGTTTTTCGCGCAAAGCTTGATTCAAATCGATCATTTATTGTCGGTAGCGCTCAGCATTAACGGTCTCACCAGGTTTCAACAGCTCATAATAAAAAATTAAATGTTCTTCTTAAAATGTCTCAGAGGAGATAGTCTGATTGCAACATGGGCTCTAAATTTTCTTTTTGAAAAAATAGAGTTCAATATTAATGTCTTTAAAAGTGAACCTACAATAATGGAAAGAACTATCAAGATGTTGATATCACTTACTAATAGATCACAAAAGTAAGTTTGCGTTAATAAAGAATGGTATTATATTTTATGTATATCATTTTACATGTAGTATGTATTTGCTTTTCAGAGCCAATTATGTATTAAACTATAAAGGACTTGAAAGAATCATAAATTTAGCCACAAAAGGGCAACATGACCTTCCACAAGTAGTCGAAAGAGGATTAATGAAATCAGTGGTTCAAGTCGGGGTTAAAAATAAGGTAGATCAGTCATATTGGACACACACTCTGCAACCATTGATAGATAAATTTAAACAAATTACCTCTAATGTAAAATTTTTACAATGTTACCATCAAGAAGAGATTAAAATTCAAGTTACAAATATTTTAGAACATTTTATTGGTAAGTTTGGTTTTTAAATTCTGTTGTTAAACTTAAATTTTTATTAGTTAGTCGCTTTAATAATTGATTTTTACTAGTTTAACATTAAGTGCATTGTATATAAAATATTTACTATTAATATTTAAAACATACTCTAATATTATAGGAGTAGCACAAGGTACAAGAGGATCAAAAGATAGATTACTATATCACAACATTCAACCGATATTACATGAGCTACCAAATTTAATATCTTTGTACCATAATTATCAAGATATATAATTAATTTTAGAATTACTTTTTGAATATACAAATGGACCAGAACCAGTTCTTCTTCACATAACTGAGGTAAAATAATTTTCAATCTAATTACACTGCTTTAATATAACAATCGTCATAAAAAATAATATTTATTTCTATTATAATGTCAAATAAATTCATTCTTTTAGACTGATGCTGTACAGCTATCTAAGATATATTTAAGCACAATACGAAATTATATACGTTGTAATATTAATAGACTGACTAGATTCAACTGCAGAAGAAAATAATTATCAGGATATCTTGTTCCTGATGAAACTTTTAACTAATATTGTATCCAAGAATATATTGCAAGATAAAACAGTGTTTTTACAAGGTTTAACTATAATTATACCTATGATGACTACAGATCTATTTAAATTTCTATGTTTATGTTTACAGTAAGTTACCATTATTTATTATTGTATCAAAATCACTGTGAAATTATTCTAATTAAATTAAAATACATTTCTTATAGATATTTTGAAATGATGATGTCTTTTTGTAAGGATGATCCTCAAAAAGTGCTCGATCTACAGCCCGAACTATTACAATCACTTTTAACATCGATAGAATTGGGTTTATTCTCATTTAGTCATGATGTATCTATGTTGTGTTGTAATATGATTGAAATTTTAATAACAGATTTTTGAAAATATGCAAAACGGCCGTCCAAAAAGTGAAATAATGGCACCATTTTTAAATGTACCTATTTTTCAAAGTAATATTACAATTAAGTTATATATAATTTTGTTCTAATTGATGTCTCTTTTTCAGTTAGTAATTACTGTTATTTTAACACGTCAAGTTGACTCATATTTTATATCGAAAGTGTGCATATCTATTTATTATTTGATATGTTGTTATCAAGACGAATATAACCAGATTGTACAAAATCTTCTATCCACTCAATCAAATGAACAAGTCGTGCAGAGATTAGCCAACGCTTTTAAAAAGTTGATTGAACATATAAATTTTCTCTGGAAATATGTTTGTAGAGATAAAGAAAGATTTAAAAATTCTTTTGATGAATTCGTTGCTAATTTACAGGATTTTTTAATGATTAAATAATATTTCATTGATTTTTTTTGTGTCCATTTAAGGAACGAAAAAGCAAATTTTACCTTTGATGTCAAATTTAACATGAGGATATGTCACAAAAGGAATTCATTAAGCATGTAAGCTTTTTATTGACCGATTTATTACACGTTACCACTTACAGTGAGTCTAGCGAAAATCGAATAATTATAATAATAATAAATACAAGTTACAGCATCGATGCATGTCTTTTTCCATAGCAAACGATCAAAAACGAAAACGTTTTTGCAATAGAGTTTTTAGTTACCTTACAAACAAGTAAGTACATGAACTTACATACTTGGTACAGATCAAATCATCGTTAGCCTTTTTATCGTATGCCTCCAGATGGTCTTCGACATTTGACAAAATGCTTATGTTAATATTAAATTTATTTATATATTTATATAATATACTTTATATATAAGGTATATATATATATATACCTTATATATATAAGCAAACATGTTCTTTCGCGCTATCTCTTTCGCACTCACTCTCTCTCGCGCACACGCGCTTCTCCATTCTCTCCCCTTTATTTCTTCCCTTTCTCTTCTCTCGTCTCCCTTTAATTCCGCATTTTGTCTTTTAATAACAACAATGATTATTAATCTTATCGACAGCGTTCTTGTATTTTTATTCACAACGCTCGTATCATTTTTCTTTCTGCTCACTTGTCCTATTTTCCTTTAATTAATTTTTTATTTGTCTACTCCATGCTTAATATTCAATTTCTGTTCCTTCTTTACGTAGTAATAAATTATGTCTTTAACCCCCTGAAGCAATACTTTTCTTTTCGTTTTATTTACTTACATGCACAGTTGTTTGTCGTATATAGTATAACAAATAAATTATGCGTAAATAACACGATTAAAATATAAATGCTACGTATCGTAGGTAATATTCATAAATACATTATGCATACATATACGTATTATGCTCTTGTACAATTCATAGATGTCTTCTTACATGTTAAAAAAAAATGAATGAATATCTGAATTATGCATTGTTTATTTTTTATTTTGTTGTGTAAAAGCGCATGTCGTAAACCTTTATTTTAATCCTAAGTCTGTAAGTACAGTTATTCTGTAGATATACAATAAACATCTTAGAAAATAGCAATAGAGAGAGAGAGTACACTTTTTGCATTCTCCAGTTCAGATTTTTAATGTGCTTGCTTTCAAGAATTAATATTATGAATATTACATTTCTTATATTTATTTTCTATATTTATGTTACATGGATTCTACCATTCCCATTTTAAACAGGATTTGGAGTCTCTTTGATATATTATTAGACATAAGCAACAATCTAACAATACTAAATATCACCTTTTGATAAAAAAGAAGGATAATTAAAAAACTTTAATATTGTACAGTGTTTTTCATACATTTTGAAGGATGAAAAATCATTTAACTTTAAGAATTAACCAACATTGCACTTCTATTGTTATACTAGGGAAAATGAAATATAATTTTTTGGGGATGTACTAAAACACGACGTAATCAAATAATTAATTTTATCGCGGTAACTCTGCCCATCAATTCGTTCATTTTATTGTACGGTTTAATTCAAATTTCTGCTAATAAATAAATAATCGAAATTGATTACCTACTAAATTCTCGTATTTGAGGCTGTTTCATAACTACACACAAATTTTCAATTGTGATATATATATATATATATATATATATATATATATATATATATATATATATATATATATATATTGTATACTTGGCAATATTAATTAAATACATTTACAATTTCAATTAAAAAGTAATAAATAATCAGTCTATCCCTTAAATTGGGGTGTGTAATTGCAATTTGATTACTACTATATGGTTGTAAAAGTATAACATAAATTAAAATAAATAATTAAAGCTAATATGTATTATAAAGCTAATATGTACTGAGCAATAAAATTTATGTATATAAAAGAAAAATGATTAATGTCGATACTATCGGTTCGTTTCACCTAAATTTTTGCTTCAAAGGGTTAAAAAAGCTGAGTGCGTATATAACTTATTAAATCTTGTTCTTCATCGACACGTACGTCCTCGTTAACAAAATAAAACTATCAGACTCTACAACAGTATAGTAAGCAAAAACGGTAACAGAAGCGGGGCTCACTTTTGTGTAAACCTCCGCGTACAAACAACCGAGAAAATAATCCGCTTACAAATTTCCCATTTTATCTGCCGTTCAACAGAATATGTTGATAATCGCTTTTCACTGATACTCGGTTAGGTAAGATTGATAGAAAAATTGGAATATAACTGAAATCAATGAAAAAAAATATTTCTTAAATGATAATGAGGATTATGCCAGCAACTAACACTGACATAAAAGTTTTAACGAACGTTTGTACTGAATTAAAAATATATCTGACTCGACGTTTCGTCTAAATAATACTGCAAATTATCCGTATTGTTATTACGAAGTTTCTCTGTTGAGACAGAAAAATGTTTCCCTCGATCTTTATGTTTGAATACTGGTCGATACAGTAAGAGTACAAATTTGAGTGAAACTTGTTGTGACCTCGATATTCTTCTTATGACTCAAGTATTCGTTATTCGAGGTGTAAAATGGTTAATACTACAGCAACACGAAACAAGAGGAAAAAGGATTATTTCGATAACGGTCATAATAGACAAACAGAATTACGTAAACGAATTACTAACAATGAATTGTTCAACGATTACCGTTTAGAATTCGCGTTCGAAATCATCTGCACCCTTTTTGGTGTAGAATCTCTTATTTCTCTCTTTCCTTAATTCCTGTTCTCTTCTTCCTTTCGTTCTCTTTTTCTCTCTTTCTCTCAGACATAAACACTCAAAAATTCATAATTTCACTACATCGCCTTTTCCCTACTTTTCTCTCTCTCGTTCTCTCCCTCTCTTTCTTGCTTCCTCTCGCGCCACATCTTCTCTTTAATGAGTATACCTACAATGTGTATTCTCTTGCCTCGTTTTCTATGATCGTCTTAGGAATGTTTTATTTAGGCATAAATACGTTGCTCTTCACTGTATGCGTTCCACGCTTAAAAGAGAATCGCTTCGTACGACCGACTAATATCGAGAAATTCGAATATATTATAAGATAGGTATCGCGAGCTCGTGGTGATGTCTCATCAACGTTATTGTACATTTTGATCGTGCATCAAAATGAACGGAGAGACCATTGAAGGAGAATTTGCGATTCCGAAAGTAATAATGTCAATAATTCGAACACGTATAACCATTTTTTCTTTTTTGTCGAAAGTTAAACATGCCCTTGCATTTAAGAGTCGTTCCGATTTTCATTTCTCTATTCGGTCGCCAGGAGTAAAAGGGCTGACGGGTAGTTAAATCAGATGTCACGAGATATTAATCGGCGGCTACCGAAGCTGGTAGTCAATCGTTAGTACGCATTTTTCGAGGCGTTTTAATAATCGAAAACTACCGAAAATCGAAAGCTACAGAGATCATGAGACTCGAAGGCCGAGTGCGACCAGCAAAGCACCTTTTCGGAGGCTTTTGCAATGACGCTCGTTACCTCGGCCAACGTGTCGGCCACTCACTTATTTTGGTTCGACTGTTGATCTATGGGCGGGACTAGACCAACAGGCGAAGCGTTATTCAGATTTGTAGCTGGCCCCTTGCGTGCTAGTTTTGACCTGTAACAATTGTCAAGTATATTTCGTTAGCGAAATTTATTAACGTTATAAATAAATTTTTATGAATTATATGTTGTGATACAAATTTATAAATACTCTCAAAACCTAAAATCTTTATTTGTTCATATAAACGTATCGGATTATAGACTTTTTTAAATATAATTTCAAATGAACAACCTTACCTGATTTGACCAGCAAGAAGAGGATTAATAGCGTACAGCCAGTCATAAACCTCCTTATCTCCTAAAGTTTGCAATAAATATCCTCGATGTTTTGTAACGACGCTGCAAAATAAAGAATGCCGATTTGAGATTTCTAACACGGATTACATCCAAACGTAAATAACTTTATATAACTTACCTGAAAGTATTTGGTACTTTCACCATAGCTAATTGATCTTCAGAATATTCAACTTGAGCAGTAGCTAAATTAATGAGAGCTCTCTCCACTGGGTCCTTTTCTTCCCGAAAGATTAAAACGTATGGTCGTCGTACAGCCTAATAACCAATGATATTTTTAGTATATCAAACAATTCTAGAAACGGAGAAATAAAAATACTGTATTCAAGATATACATACCACCCAACGTTTCTTCCAACCATTAGTCTTGTGTTCGAGAACATTTAGGTATCCTTTTCTGGCAATAACCGGACTGATGCGAATTTCTTCGACTTCCGGCACGTAGAGTACCAAATTCTCCTTCGATGGGGAAGATGAGCCCAATGGAGCCGGTGCGATTGTACACGGTTGATTAGCGGATTCACTGGCTAATATACTCTCCTGCAGTTCCTGCAGTCTAGCTCTCTCCGGTGAACTTAACCTAAGGATGCACGACTTAGATCTGCTCCATACTATTATACCAGCAGCCTGCAAGTAACACTCCAGCATCACCCTGACCGTGTCCAATTTTACTTGCGGTTGTCTTTGACTCGAAAATCTCGAGTCATCGTCTACCAATTGTTGTGTTTCAAAGTAGACAGAAAGCGATTCTTAGAAGCTGATTGCGCTAAAAGCGCGACTTTCACTCAGCGAAGCTACTCGAAACGTTGCGTAATAAACGATTATTGATCGTTCTTAAAAGCGAACGTGAATCGAACTTCGATCTGATACAATAATTTCATTGAGTTCGTTGCAAGCTCGTATGTGGAAGAGACAAATCGACCTTCAAATTGAATCGAATCCTCGCAATCTTCACTCATAATTGTTAAGAAATATTTTTAAGTTTTTCATTTCGAGATATTAGTTACCCAGTTTTTAATTTTACACTTTTAATTTACATTTTATTGGCATTAAATTATGACCGATGATAATGTGAATGAAGAAAGAGAGTATCGTTTTTCTTTGAATCTCGAAAAACAAATATCTATTTTTGAAATCGAGATAAAAATACGATGATGCGACGAAGCGTGGACAACCGCTACTAGCAGGAGCACTCAGGCATGCGGGGAGGGTTACCTGCTCTAAGTAATCACTAGCTCTCTCGTATACTGACTCTTGGGACGAGGATGATATCACGGAAGATATCATAGATGCCGTCATATCGGCCATAGTGTCTTCTCCGGGTGAAACGTCGGACAATAGAATGGGTTCTTTGCTTGGAATGCGACCTTGAATAAGTTTGATATACTTCGTGGCTAGTTCTTTTTCTCTTTCGGTCATCTCCCAAGGCTCGTAAACGTCTTTACTAGTTGAACGCTTCAATTTCACCGGGCTGGCATGCGTTTCATTCGTCGCTTTCGCCATCATGTTGCAGACCTCCTGTATTGAATAAATATAATGGATGTATCTCGTTTGTTTAACTTTTCTTCAATTCTACTCAAATGCTTAAATATTATATAAAGATTCTTAGATCTTTATAAGACTAAAAATATAAGATACTTTACCTTCTCACTCTTTGTGAAATCATGAGATATTTTATTGCAGAATGACACTTTGTCGATACCGAGCTTTTCTCGTAATAATAGTGTGTGTCTTACTCTCTCCACCTCTTCTAATCTTGTCAATTTTTCTAACTCCCATTGGTGATCGAATATTAAGCTATCTCCCCGTGGTCTCCATCCATGAAGATTTTCCTCTCCTCTAACATACGTAGAGCTGGTGTCCAATACACGCCGTTGTCTCCTCTGAACGCCTGCAAAAGACAATTGCAAAAGTGGGGTGGGTACTGAATGTGGGAAAAGCGAAATGTTAGAAAGAAGTATGAATATGTTTCGTCTTGGCCAAGATTGGAAATTTCTTTGTCGAAATAATTTAAGAAGGAATAAAACATAACGAAGAAAATTGCCAATTCGTTAATAACATGATATAATAGTCATCGTGATTGTCACCGGAGCTTATTATTATATAATCTAGTAATGTAGTAACATCTTTCTAACAAAATATCCCCTTTCTCTAAATTTGTGCGACTATTATATCGACAAGGAGGGAAAGGATCAAGAGGGGTCTACGCTAAGGGTAGCAAGACAAACCTGGGCTACCTGCTTCCGAAGAACGACGCAAGACCAGCTCGTAAACACCACTGAGTCTGTTTGCTTCTTGATTGCGGTAGCTTCCGCTGAATAGATGCTTCAGAGAACGTGGCCCTACTCTGGCGTCTCTGCCATAAATGATCATACTCAAGTCTTTCGTGATGATCGCTGGTCTTCCACAATTCTCCAACTAAAAGAAATGATATAAAGAAATAAATCAGAGAACGAATCTTATGGAGGCATTTAATCCCTATTAAATATACAACGCATAATCTGTGATTAAATCTCTAATAAATATATAATACAAAACATTCAAATAAAGAATAAGCGTACCTCGAGGTAAGCAGAAATTGTCATAAAGATTTGTTCTCCGTAAGCTGTAACTCTATTGAGCAAGGCCGAATTATGAAGAGAACTATCCCACGCTGCCTCGAATCTGAACATGCATCTATCATCACCAGGTACTTCTAGATATTCGCCAGGGAAAAGCCCTAACGAAAGCACCGACGAATCATTGTCCTCTTCCTCCGGTTCTGGCGTGTTTCTAATACGTCCGACGACCAACTCTCTCACATCTTTCCATCGCAGCTCAGACGCTGGTTCGTGTACAATGGTAATTCGAATCCGACGCTGGATTCCCTGATGGAGCAAAAACAATCCACGACACGGTAGATCGTCGCTATGGTCGACCACGGATGGTACGTATTCACCGTTCGGCGCTAACTCGCAAATCTCAAACCAAACTAATACATCGTATTTCGCGTGCACGTGTGACGTGCTCGGAGATGGTAAAACACTGCCGAATTTCGGTGAACGTACGGGTTGACTGATAGGTATAGATGGCGGAAGCATTCTCTTCGGTGGTTGTCTTACGCTATGAAATACAATGCAACTAAGTTTATTCGTGATTTAAGAAAGACAATAATATCTTACCAAATCGTTATAACTAACCATCTTAAAGATTAAAAAAGACAATATCTTGTCGAACTGATAGATTTCATAGAAATTATTTAATGCTTACTATTCCAGTTTTGCATCTTTATGCAGAGGATGTTGCTGATAGTGTCCAAAAACTTCGAAAACGATTGGCTGAGTTTTTAGATATTCCAAGAATGATTTTGTTACCGTCACCGTGATCTGAACAGTATACGAAAAAAAGGAATAAAGAAATACATAATCGAAGTTGATCATATATAAATTATTTCTTTTTTTTCCATTTAATGCAAATTATTTGTTATTTCTTATTTTAATGTAAATGTAGCTTACATTTTGTACGTGATAAAATCCAGGAGGACATCCTTTTCCTGTATTTTTTACTGGCTCAGTTGAAAATGCTTCATCGTGTCGATGCAAGAAACTAGATATAACGCATCATAATCATACATTAACTATCAGTTTCTTACATAAAATATCTTTATTATTGTATTATATAAAACTAAACGTACTTGAATTGGCAAAAAATGTCAGCATATTCGGTGGAAATGCCCATGGCCTGTAACACGGTAACCCTGAATGTGAATTCAGAGCCAAGTTGCAAATGATCCGGTAGATCCTCTTCCTTCATGTCGCTGGAAACTGAGCTATCACCTCTGCCACTGTCTGCATCGCCGATATCGTCTTCGTCTTTCACCTCCTTTTGCTCGTTGTGGCCCTCCACGACGCGTTCCTCGTGTAACAGAATTTGTCGGTTCTTCTCAAGAGTCTGGGTTAACAGAGTGTTGCGTTTGTTCTGCTTTTGATTTCCAAACAAGTCGTCCTCGAAAGAAATTCTAGCTGACTGTCTGACGCCACTTGAGTATTCACTGTTTTCCTCTTCTGGAACAAGGGTTCGTTACGAAAATCCTACGCCAGAATACTTTTTCCACAAAATATAACGCGTTTCGTGTTCTTATCGATCGCGTGCAATAAATTTCTCATTATGACTGATATAAACTGACGTAAAGACTTCTGATATTTAATACAAGCAGTGATATCCAAGTAATAAGCGTATGTATTGAATAGTATATAAAATATATTATGTATATATATTTACTTATTTAAGTGTGTATATGTGGTGAATAGTAAAATATATTATTGTAACATCTTCTAATACTAAATTTAAATTTATATGAACAATAGTGTGCGCGTATAAATATTTTAATCCACAGAGCAAGGAAACGATACAACAGTAAAATTATATGACGATAACGTAATTTTAATTACTTCTTTAATTACTTCTGAAATAATTGCTGGAACTGTTGTCTAGTTTCATTGTATCGACATTGTTTCGCAATCAATTGTATTACTGATAATATACATGTAGGTATACGCATTTCAACGATGCGGTTAACATAAGATCGCCTAATCAGTCACGTAATATGTATTTAATTTCCCCCATCAGAGGAAATAAAGGAGTTAAATAAACTTAAGGTAGGAGATAATAAAAGAAAATATACAGACACTGATTACGTACCAACAACAGCTTGCACAGCTACACGCAAGTAGCCTTTTACGTCTCCCTTTTCGTTTACTATCGCTACTTTGTGGATCAATGGTACGGGATACATAAGATTGCTTAGATATACGAAAGACCTATGGTAACAAACAAATTGTACATTTATTACCAACGTTTTTTTATAGGGCCATAAACATCAAAATGCTTCGACACTACAAATACAACTCAAAATGTTTCATATTAATAAAACAAAATTCATTAAAATATTTGGTTTATTTATCAACTAGGTCGTTAAATATTTATAAAATACATTTTTGGTAATGGCTATTTTGTAAAATGTACTCTTCACTGTCTCAAAAGAAAGTTTATGAAGATTCGTTTCATCTGTCAGCTAGATTGTTAAACATTTATAAAAAAGATAATCTAAAGCATAGATTTTGGAAATGTCTGATGTTTAAAAAGGTTTCTTACGAACCTGCCAACCATTCGGAACCAGGGAAAACGGTCGTAGAATGGATCACCTCCAGTGATGGATTCGATATTGAAATCCGGGGATGTCGGCGACAATTCTGCCTCGTTGTGATACATTTCTCGCATCAGTTCAAGTCTTTGTCTGCACAAAAGCAAAAACGTCGAATCTCCGTTGTTAATCGGTTCATATCTTTCTTAGCCATAAGATAAAAACGTAATCAAACATTGTCGAGAAGCACAGTGAAGGACACTCTGTACATAATACTACACCGTATGCGTGGTGTTGTGTTCGAATGTATTCGAAAGTGGTATGACAGATATTATAGATGTTCAAATAAAGGGACATAACATGAGAACTTTAGTGTCTTTTATTTTTCTTAAACGGTGACTGAAATTTTCGTAAAAATGCAAGTTCTATTTCATCTAAGTAATAAAGTTGATATATGAAGGATAACATTTTACATACTTCTGCTGTCCCTGTATTTTCATAGTAAGAAAGAGTTACGTTACGAGTTACGATGATATAGAACAGCTAGAATATTCTATATGATTTTTGTCAAAATTGTTCGATCATAGTTGTTTAATCATAGTTTCGTGTAATTCGCAGTGACACGTGCACGGTGAAGTCACGAAGCGATAATGTGAGAAAACTTCAGCAGCAAGGAGCGCACGTGTTCAGCGGGACGCAATTGAAACGTGTACAGGAGTTAAACCCTTCGACTAATTTTCAGTTAATGCCAATCTAATAAACTTGATTATAAATTTCCTTAGTCAATATGTAGAATATACAGACTATTTCTCTAATTTCATTCTAATCGTTGAAACTGGTACAACGAAAGTTTAGACTGCCTGAAGAGGAAATAAAAAAGAAAAATGTAAATATACTAAAAAATAAGATGCAAAATAAGATAAAAGAATTTTGTAAAATATACGGAGGGGTTAATTCCGCTCCGATTGTTAATATCAAACAGACTAAACACGCTTGGCCATGCAGAGATCCTTGATCAATGTACATTTTCGTTGAATTTAGCACAATTGCAAAGCGAAAGTATATTTCGTTGGTAGGGAAGAGAGGAAGAATAGAGAAACTGTTTAAATCAAACAGACAGTGTACTGAGACGTAGCGGAAATACGGTGATAAGACGAGATTAAGACCGACATTTTGCACATATTCGTATATATAAAAAATTTAACAGAGTTAGAGGATGGGCGTGAAGCGTGTGACGATAAAGAGGAAAGAGTCTCACGCGTTCGAGCACCAACCTCGAAGGCAAAAGATTTGCGAGCGAGAACTTCGGATTAGAGTAGGCGGTTAGACATTGGAAAATATCCTCTTTGGCCTCCGGAGTGCTGGGGCTCGAGTCCTCGTTGTACACGTGTCGCATCAACTCCAAGCGCTGTCTATAAGTTAACACGTATTACTTGCGTGAGTGTCCCTGTGCGGTTTCATCCAAGCACGCATCTAATTAAAAGCGATGGTAGATCTTGATCCGCGAATCCGCACTCTTATCAGTTCTTTAATCGACCTCCTCACTATTCGATCGTACGACGAATTTAAAGTGCTGCCAACACTTACCGATTCTGATCGTATGGCCGAGAATAAAGAAATCGATAAAGGAACGATATTTTATTTTTTTTCGCATTTGATACTGATATTAGAAAAAAGAAATGAGATTATAAAATAGCTAGTAGCTATCATATTCGGTACAAATAATGGCAATAAGAAGAAAGGTGGCAATAAGAAAGCTTTCTGATATCTCGTTTTACTCGAGAGATATGTACTAGAGTTTGAAATAAATTATGTGACTCACCCTGTATATATAAACATAAAATGATAAAGTAAAGCATGTTCAAGAAATGAAATGTTAAATAAAATGTAACACACCTAAGTTTATCGAGTGTCCAGTAATGTGTCGCGCCATTCTTCGTGTCTTGAACTTCTACAGCAACTATAGTACGCGGGAATGGCCTTTCCTCCTCCTCCTCGTCGTCAATGACAGGCAAGAGATCCGAAGGAAGCGGCGAGTAAAGCGTATCCGTGAGCAAAGTAAACTGGAATTGTACCTATAAAGGATATATATGATATTTGTGAAGCAAAAGTAGAAAAAGCTTTTATCGCCTGGAATAAATATAAAGATGCACCGTTGTGAAAAAATGAAACGACCAATGAAATGTTACATTATAAAAGTGATGGTGAGGTACGAAACAAGCGGATGGAATTAATAAAACAAAATATCAGTGATGAATAAAAGATTAAACAATTAGATCAACAAAGGGATCGATATGGGAATGTAAAGTAATTACTTGCGAATACAAAGTATTTTTTTACTATTAGAACGTCAAAAAGGGGGTACGCAAAAGTGCATTAATTGTCAAATTTGAAAATCTGTTAAGTTTAAGTAATTCAGGCTTAAATTAATATTATGACCGATGATTGATTAACAAAAAGCTTTTTTCGAATAATTTATTTTGAAATATTTGATCATTTTTGTGAAACTGATCAAATGTTCATGATGGCTCTTGAAAGAATGTCAAAAGATATGATGAAAGATATGAATGTTGATGATTCGTAATCAAAAAAGAGCCGTATAAAGGTTTGAGTTTTCGTTAGTTCATCGAAGAATGAACCACGGATGTACCTTCTTTTTGAGTTCGACAGAAATAGCGTTAGCTTCTTTGAGGAATATAGCGTTGCCCCATAGATCATCCCGAAGACTTGTGAATTGATGATATTTCCACTTGCGGAAGGCCCAAGCGGCCAGTTGGAACTCTCTCTCGGTCCAGTTGCTCTCTGCGTCAAACAAGGGGTTGACTGAAATGCAAGCCATTACCAGGCAAAACAGTCAGAGAAGCCAAGCATTTCGTGGATACTGGTTCCTTCGTTAAAAGAAGCGACTGGCGTTCTGTCCACGATCAGATGATACACCATTTCATTTTGCGACAAGCGATCTTTCTAAGAAACATACCTCGAGACTGCCAACAACTTTTTAATAATGGGGAAAAAGTAAAAATTTCAGGAACACAAAAGAAATATAGTGATGTCATACCGGTTAACTACATGCGTGCATCGCAAGTTAATTGAAAGACAAAATCGAACAATCAACGTACATTCAGAGAACATATTATTAACAATTCGTTACGTACCACCATCTGATCGTCTCACAGATCCGTACAATGATAAAATTTGTAATGGAATGAAACTGAAATTATATGATGGACAACGGTGTATGCCCTTTTAATTAGACTTTTCTAAAAAAGTTTACGATATAAACTATAGGCGAGTCCATTACAAATTCAAACCTTTTAACGAAAGGAATATAACGATCTATTACATATGTGATCATTCCTCATTCGTATACAGAACTGTGAAAAATGTTTGATCAAAGATCACTGGCTTGAAATTATGATAGTTCAAGTCATAATTGTTGATCTTATACTATCTTGCTTACGTGAATTTCAATAATTGTAAAAAGTCAGAATATGCTATATCATAACTTTAAAAACCATTCAATATGTGTACTCACCGAAAATATCTTCCTCGATATTGTTAAAGTCTTCGGGGGTATAACTGCTGTACATTGACATCGTCATACTTTGTTCCTCAACCTGTCGTTGCAGTGCGTCTATTCGGGCCTCGTAGTTCTACGTAAAAATACAAGAAACCATATGTATGAATATTCACATTGAGTATTCATTAGTTTATAAAGTATTAGTTATACTTACCTTTCTTTGTTCTTCAAACAATTGGTCCGCCTCTTCCTTCTCTTTACGGAATTGTTCTTCCAAAGCTAATAATCTCTTCTCCATCTCAGCTTTTAGATCAATTCCTTGTTTTTCCAGCAATTCAATCTGTGCAAAGTTCCAGTCAACTGTTTCTCCATTTCCAGGAGTTTCTGCGGGAGATCCCTTCTCTCTTCGTTCACGGACTGCACAGCCAACAAAATATCTTTTTTCACATAATATCATTGTAGACATGTTGGGTTATAGGCGGGTCTCTCCTCATTAAATATAAGATAACGTAGATAAAGCTATATTTAGTAATAAGATAGAAATAAAGAATGTAATAAGAATAACTCTTAGAACAACTTTTTCAGTTCTGAATCTTTCAACGGTTCACACATAACTTCCATCTGCCAATCATATCGCACTCTTAAAGATTACACACGCACAATACACATTCTTGCCGTACGTAGTCAAATTTAAATTCAATGCCCAGTCTTCCATGCTTGTACGAAGCTTATTCTTACTAAGGGCATTTAGGTATAAATGGTATCGAGCGTAAAGGGTTAAGCATAGAACAAAGTATATACACTACATACCCTGATCAGGATGATTGAATCTGAACACATGATTCTTTCCTAAGATGACGCGAGATCCGGTCTTCAGAACGATCGGTTCAGTGACCTCACGTCCATTAACGTAAATTAAAGCTCCTTTCTTCGGAATCAGGGTAATAATACCCTCGTGATTCTCGAAGACGCAGTGCTCGCTCAGTATGTGAGGACCACATAACTGTATATCTTGCGGTATGTTAGCTTCGGCGCTACCGATACGTGTGAAGCCATCCTTGATGTAGTAAATCAAACACTCGGACATGAGCGGATCCTCATTCAGATTCACCAAGTGAGGAGTCTTTTTTGGAGAGAATACACCAACCGTGACTCCATCCTCTTTCACAGCAACCCCCATTTCGGCGAACACCGCCTCGCGTTGTAAACGAATTATCTCGGTTCGTTTCAGCTTCTCTTCCCATGTTTCATTCAATTCTGAGAAGTAAATGACAGCAAATTTCGTATGCTCTTAATTTTTACCATTTCGTTTAATGTTATATATATATACAATTGTTTCCAATAGCGTTCTTTTTTAACTTTAAAAGAATATTTATCTAACCATAGAATTTATTTCTGTGTATGTAGTTTGTTAAAAAAATTAATATTTTATTTACCGGCTATAAGTTTTTCTGAAGCTTGCAACTGATCCACTGCTTCTTCAGCGATAGTCGATGTGGTGTGAGACGGGATTCTGGGCCGACTTTCCTTCACGTCGTCCTCGCGTTTGGTTGCTCGGACGATTTCATCCCCTGTGGGATAAATAGAATCGAATAAAAATACAGAAAGTATAAGGGGCTGAATTTAGAATGGCGAGTCTCAGCCAGGGGTATAACACGCGTCTCGGAAACATCAAAAGCCATAACTAAAGCAGTGGCGTAAGTGAAAGAGAAAATTTTTGCCAAGATCTGTCCCATGATCCGTATCACAATGAAAAATGTTCTTTAGAAAAAACAGGAAATAGAACATGTAATTTAGACATTCTCCTTCACGAATAAAAGCTGTTATTATATTATTTCATTGAACAGAGAATTTCTTTGAATAATAATATATATTGTATATAAAAGAAAGTTGTTTCAAAGTTATTCACGTACATGAAAATTGACACATTAAAACTTATATCTTTTTTCTTATGAAATACCAAGGGATTAAATTTTACAAAATATTAAAAATTCGTTTTCTTATTTTGATTATCGCATATAAAGCAACGTTCTATCTTAAAAGAAATTAGGGATGAAATTCAATGTGAAATCTCTGATTATAAAATTGAGATTGCATACTTCACAAATTTTTGAGAATACAAAATATCTTCGTGGCATACGATACTGTAAAAATGACAAATACAAACGATCCGTATATATTTATGCAAATCAAGCGCAGCGCTCAATCAAATATTGCTATCCAGCTACAATGTTCATTAAACTTTGGTTGAAGTCTAGTAAACGGTGCTCGTGTCACTGCGTCCGAGATGCGTTCGAGATGTTCATTGTCGAGTGCCATGCAATACCTTTAGGCTGGTTCGGGAACAAAGTGATGGATCTAAGTGGATAATAAGCGAGGCAAACAACACGTGTTTACTGGAGAGGAATTCTGACACAATGGAAAACTATAAAGCCTGAATTCATATGTGGCCGCTCGACGCGAAATGAATTGTAATTACATGTTTACATATCATTTAAGATTCTCTCGAAGACGCTAACAAAATTTTTCTAAAGAATGATATTATGATGACGATGATACATTGATCTCAATCAAATTGTTCGGCTCATAACACAATCAGTTACATTTTATATGACTATTTTTTCCTTATAACTATATTACAGAAATTCATATATTTAAAAGTACAAAAATATACAGAATGTATATAATATACAAAAATCCTCATTTAATTTTTATTTCTTTATTTGTGTTTATAAAAATATGAATTTCCATCAACATCCACAATCTACTTAGAAGTTTATCTTAGAGGAAATGCTACCTTTCTGAATTTCCGATCAAGATCGAATTACTTGTAACGATTCGTTTTTATCGGTTAGTTACAACAATCTATTGTAATCCAAAAAATATGGTAATATCGTAACGAATGACTAATTGTAACAAGGATCAAGGTATCCGCTTATCCTCATATGCTGCTTACTAAAATACTGTACCGAAAAGTCCATCTGAGTGACTCGATTGTACATTGCTTTAATTTAACGTTGGTTTATAAAATACACAAGAATGTTGCGTTCTATGCAACCATACGATGTGTCCTTTCTCTATTATTCATGTTCATTCTTATATTTTTTTTTAACGAGGAACGCTAAAAGCCGCTAATTATGCAGCCTACGAGAGGCAGGAACAATGATAATCATTAGGCACTGGTTGTCACAGGGTTGTATATATATGTTAAAGGAAAAAACAGAATGCGTATCGCGAAGCATATGTAAAGAGAATTTTGTCGGAAAATCGACAAAAACACAGAGAGATAGAAATAGATAGATAGATGACACGCATTATGCACTTGGCCGTGAATGAAGCGGACGTTCAAAGAACAGGCGCAGAAGAGTGATCGATTGTCTGGCTTTTATAAGACTTTTCGTTGTGTGGATTGTCGGTTATTTTACTTACTAGATTCTTTCTTTTCATATGTGACTTTACCATCTGGCCCTACGTCAAGCACAGGGGAAACAAAGAAAAAAAATGTACTATGTAAATGGTGGCTTGTCTACCGCGCACTACTTTTTTACAAATTGTTTCTCCTTATTTTTTTTATTTCTCTCTATATCTTTTTGTTTATCATCGTTTGTCCTTTCCATCAGCTTGATATATTTTTACAGTAATATTTCTTTTCTTTTTTACACGAGCAAGTTTACTAAAACGCGTAGAACACTGCGAGAAATGATTTTTGCAACCTATTAAATCATTTATAGCATATTTTCTTTTTTTATACGGGAGAAATATCAATGATCAAGTAAGAGTATCGTCTAATGGAAGAAATACCATATTTTGTTTACAGTTTAACCAGTGTTCAAATATTACTCTTTCGTAAAAAGTATTTTCATTATAGAATTATTAGAAAACGTAACAAACCAACCCTGACAGATTATCAGGCACACGCAAATGTGCTCAGATTACTAGACTTTCAATTTCAAATGTCATAAAATGCCTGTATGCCTGTATAGAGAAAAAGGGCATCACTCTTTGAAATTTGGGTATTATATGGTGAAAAGCCAACTTACCTTCTTGCACATCAATACCCTCTTGTTTCAGCAATTCCCGCAATTTTTGAATCTCTTCTTTGAGTTCTCTGATAAGCTTCGCGTTCGCGTCTTCGTTGACGACGGCTTTGCAAACTATTTGTTTCGCTCTGTCTGCGTATCTGTAGTTTACCAAAGTAAAAATAATAAAAATAATTATTCACAAAAGTAGATATGATAGTAACGGGGACAATTACAAAAAAACATGCAGCCTATTACAAGTTATTTTATATAGTTAGCTATTTTATACAAATAAACTATCGAAGAAAGGAGATTTATTCATATTCATTAAATTTTTTGATGCCAAAAATTCTTACAACTCTAAATAATTATGTACTGGAATCGTCGTGAGACTTTTGAGAAAACAAAAATACTTGAAAAAAAGATCAGTTAATAAAGGTGAAAATAGCAAAATTACAAGGGTGATGAGTAACTATACCGTAAGGTGGAGAGGGTTTCATCGTAATTGATGTCCGCTGGACTCACTGCCGCAATCATTGCTGTTTTAGAATTACCTCCTAGATTTTCTCTCAAAAGCCACGTTAGAACAGAATCTCTATAGGGGATGAAATCAGCCTTTTTCTTCTTTTTAGTCGCCTAGATAGCCAAAACAAGGACTCATTCACTGTCTATTTTGTATACAAAAATTTAGCAGACTAACATTCAATGTATTTCAAAGTATAAGTAATTATGACATATTTGACGAATTAAAAATATTACGATACATTTGATTTGTAATATTGTTAAATTAAATAAGTGAGTTAAAAGATCATGGATACACAAACTTACCGCCTAAAAATCCATAAACGACAGTAGAGTAAACAGAAGACATGGGTTTCGTTAATGTGAAATTTAGGCAACATCTACGTAACTTTGAAAGGATAAAATTGTGCAACTTGTGTACAACCAATTGTGCAACGTATTCATTTTTTATATGACTTGTGTCAATAAAATAAAAAAGCAATTTCATTGTAATGTTACGTTCCCTCATACGAGAAATATAAATTTCAAATCGTCTTCCTACTATGCATTATACATTATTTTTTTATATGTAAAAAATATTGCTTACAATTTCAGCAAGGGCACTGATGACCTTTCCAAGGGTCGTCAAGCTTTTGTTAATATTGGCACCTTCTTTCAACCTCGTACCCTTTGCACCAGTAGAATCAGCCCTTTCAGAACCCGCCAAATCGACCAGGGAGATTTTGCTGACTTTTTCTGTCACTAATCCTGTTGCAGAATCCTGCTTTTGTTGCGTGAAGAATATCGTAAATACGGCATGCGATCTGCTAGACGTTTCGTTCATATTTGTGGCTGCTACCGTTCTGAAAAAAGAAAATAAGATATATAAAATAAAATATTTTGAAATAAAATATAAGATATATGAAATAAAATATTTTGAAATAAAATATCAAATATATTTTATACTCCCAAATATATTTTATATCAATTTTTATAATATATTATATATTAAAAGTATAATACTAATCTTTCAATTAATTAGATGTTTTAATCAGTTTGGATTATTAAATTTCATTAATTTTGTATTTAATGTACATACCTTGCCTTGTTCCCTTCATCGATAAGATCATGAATATCTTGGTACGACATCACCGCCAATTTGGACAGGTCCTCAACGTACGGTCCAAGCAAAGGATGCTCCCGTACACGGAGGTTTCCTTTGTTCTTGGGATTTAAGAGATCCCGCACCCTTTCGCAGTATATTTCCATATAACTCACTTCAACAGAATACTTCAGGCACTCATTTGAATTGCGACTGATTTTTCTAAAGAGGTCCTTGCAAATTTGAGGTATTATTCCCTCTTGACCTTCTTCTTGTTTACCCATCATGGTGTATGATTTGCCAGCACCGGTCTGTCCGTAAGCGAATATACAGACGTTGTAACCTACGTGTTAACAAAGTCATTGTTCAAATTAATTATTAATTAAATTTTTAAATAATTAAAATTAGTAGCTAAAACTATATCGAGTCGTACATATACTGTTGGTCATAAGTAGTAAAACTCCTGCTGGTATTTGATGCAAATTGAATAATTACTGAATAATTGAATAATTGAATAATTGAATAATTGATAATACATATTAAATAACAAATTTTCACTATCTTTATTTTTTAATTATTTTATTATAAATTTCTCCAAACTTAGTTCAATAAATGTAACTAGTAGATATCCTAACATTCATAAATGGTAATGCGTCTACATATTTCTAAAAATTGCGAGTATTGTAAAAGGTATAACAAGATGTCCTTCCAATAATCATTTTTTATAAGAAATTCAAAAGAACAGTAAAATAATGTTTTCAAATTTTTTAACGGTAGCATATATTCGTGTGTCGTGAATATATGCCAAGATCGTATGAGAATTCGAACGACTAAATTCCTATCCGGATGGTATGTGGGTCCACATGTTCGGTTCCTCGACGTAAATTCCGCGGTATGCGACAATTCGAGTACACGATGCCTAAAGTATTGAGAAATTGTTCGATCAATCTCTGTAGACGTTCAGAAATTTTCCATTTGGTATATACTCACCTTCGAAAGCATGCTCCAACATCTCTTCGCCGATATCCTTGTAGACCATTAGTTGTGAAGAATAATTTGCGTCGTTTGGCTATAAAGAATATAGTCCATTTATTATGTTTTTATACTATCTGTTCCCGATATCGGTTTTACGATAATGCGATAAATTATCGAATACATGTTTAACTTGTGTCCTTTTATCAACTTCTTCTTGGTCTTAATCTCAGTAAGAGTTATTGTAAGTACCTATATAATTTAGACTCTTTTTAAATAGTTCGATTCTTGTTATTGATCCGTAATTTTAATTAAAAGTAACGTGGCAAAAACAATTCACTTTATTAATAATGAACGAATTTATACTATATTTATAATAGATCTTTAGAGCAATGAAATGAAAGGAACACCAATACAAATGATTGATTTTTACGGAAATTCAATAAAACGAAGAAAGTATATACTTACGTCCATGGAAAAATAGGAATAATCGTAATTGAAGCTCTTGAGCGCATCTTTGCTGCCCGGTGGTGCTTTGGGATTCAATATCGCTGGAACACGCAAAACAGCAAATTAATAATACAAAAGGAAGTCATAACTTATTACTCGTTCTTATTTCATTTCCAACTTTTTCTGCGTTGTATATCAAACATGATTCTCGGATAAGACCCATAAAAAATGAATAGAAAGTTTTCAAATATAAACTTTTCTCATTTGTACATACTGATCAAAAGCTATATAAACATGTAGCATATATTACGCACAAACAAATCGATAGACAAATAAATAATTAGATTAATACGTGTGTCACGGTCGAATAAGGTCAGCTGCAGGTGATTATATAAAAAGAAAAAATAAATATATAAAACACAAAATCCGGGAACGTGGGATTACATGTCCATGTAAAAATATTGATTAACTATATCGAAATTTCACAATGAAATCATTACACACCAATGAACTGACGTCAATGTGTTCTCCGAACTTTATCTAATATTAAACTTGCCCCGTGATCCATTTGCATTTTACGAGACTTAAGGAACTGAAGTTCTTCGTTCAATTCGTGACGCAACATTAAAGTTGCACGAGAAATTGCATCAAATATCGAGTAAAAAACTTTTACAAGAGAGAACCAGAATTTTCACCTCGACATTTAAGCAGATTTTCCCTTCAACAAACAACGCGTGTATACAAGGCACGCTATTAGCCAAGTTTGTTGAGTTCAAGTTGTTTAAATTGAAGATTTCAAATGAATGAAAAGGATCGAAGGACGTGGTTATGCATGTATGCAAAATGTTAACCTAGGTATAATATCCCACTTACATAATATGTGTGTGCCCCAATTATTACGTAATATTTTTCAAAATAATGTCAATTTTTCCTCCATCTGAGATTCAAGTTGAATCAATGTTAAATTTGTTAATGTATGAAAATTACCTTTTCATTTCAAAGAATATTGGTTCATGAAACAATAAGAAAGACATACTTCAAATCAGGTGAAATAACAGGCTTACACTCGTGAAAAACAATTGTCTAATCAGAAGGAGTTTCGTTCTATATGTTCTATACAAACACAATTACGATAATTGAACGACAAATCAATGGCGAAAAAACGAACATGCATCTATGTCTTGATAGTTAGAAGCAATTGTTCTCGTGGTAAACGCGGCAACTGTTTTGTTTTGTAGAAAACAATTTTTTTATTTAAAAAAAGAAGAAAGGTAGAGAATAAATAATAATCAGACCACAATACAAAGACGAAGAAACGAAACGGAGGACGAAATACGAGCGGACAACAGCGTGAAAGTACGGACAATGTGCGGGAATTAAATTATACTCACAAGTAGTATTGCCGGACATTTCGATGATACATTGTGCCTCACGGGAGATCTCTCGATTGTTGAAGGGCCGTACCCTCACCGCCACCTTTACCGACGACATTTTCCGTCTGTTTTTAATTCAGCGTCGGATCACGACGGCGGCGGTGCTGGCGATTGACTTTTTCCTCGTTTTCTCTGTGGAAATAAGAAGGCATCGTTAGCGAAACTGGCATCGCGGAAGAAAGACACGATCGTAGGCTTCCATTCAATAGCGGTCACGCGCTTCTTGATTAATTGTAACGATACGTTCTTTCGAGATGATCTTATTTGATATTATATCGCTAAATATTTCAGAAGGAACAGCTGAAGAGGAATGAAACGACGAGAGTTTGTAATTAAAATTTTTTTTTAATAGACGTATAAATTCTGGCTGTGGGATATTTCGCGCAGAAATAGAAACAAAAGTATCATTTATTTTTTCATGAAGCAGTTTTATTATTTTATTCGTGTTGTTCTATGTATCTCTTTGCGCGCATTTAAGAAGCACAGCTTGTTTTTATTAAAATTCTTCACCATCATATCCCTTTTTAACTACACATTATAAAATGTTTAAAGATCTAAGAGTATCACCAAACAAAACTATTTAGAGAAAAGATAAATAATGTGTAAGTTGAGTTCTATTAATACAATTCGGACAAGGATAAGAACGAAGTTGAATGATCTTCTTGGATTCGTAAGGTTTGGAACAAAGCTTTAAATATTAATGAAATGATATCAGAATAAAGGAGGATGGTAGACGTGTCAACGTCAAAACAATTTGATTGAATTTATTAAGGTATATTTCATTAGGTCCTAATCGAATCTTGACGCTATAAAGTCCGTGCCGTCAATTATCCACCAACAAGAGTAACTAGTACCTACATAGTGCATGACGTTGAAAATCGATATTCACCGACAAAAGGTTCGTCTATCGGTGGGTAATTATCCCTCCATACACAGAACAGTCGGCCAATAAACATCAAACGAATCAGCGCAGGAACAAAAGAAGAGAACAGATTATCATTTATCCATAAATCCGATTAACTTTTGTAATTGCTGAAAAAGAAGCTCAGTATGAATATCCATGATACCAAATAAAGTTTCAAGACTCCACTTAAAATAAGAAATATTCAATACTTGTTTTTGTTCAGTAGATTTAATAGCAATTTTGAAGTCTATTACTGTACATTGATGTCTAATGTCAAATTGGTCTGTATCACAATGCATATTATGCCAATTTTAGACATAACTATGTTGGATAGCTTGAATTTTTACTAGAAACACTGCTTTTGATTTTTTTACTAGAAACATTGCAAAACAAACTTTTCACTGTACATTTAAAATACAAAATATGTTCAAATAATATACAATAACTTTCATAATGCATATGATTCTTATCAATATTAAAGTAGTTAGATATCAATGACGTAAATGTATCATAGATTATAAATTTCTTTCTGTATAAAAATACGTAAAAACCGATAATTTAAGCAATTGTTAAGCGCGTTTATTAATTTCATTAATTGATATTTCTGATGTTTTTTTTATGTAATATATTCTATTAGTTTGTGCAATGAGGAATAAAATGTATTCAAAACCAGGGAAAGCATATTTTTAGCTAACTATAGGATGTAGTATGTACATATAGTCCCTCATCAATGGCTGACCCATTCTACTGCGAACGTATCGATATTCTCTTGTCTATTCAGCTGCACAGAAAAATCCATATTAGGTACAAGATTAGTTCTCGAAATCATTAGAATCTATATAACCAGTTTTATCTCCCTGATCGACTATCCGTGGAAATTAAGTGAACGTGTAACTTCTACCTCAAGGGCACGAACATAAGCTATATTTATAACTACATCATTAAGATTAAATTCCAACCCTATGCTTATCATAGCGAGGATGATAAAACTAATTTTCAAGGGTATTAAAATTTAAACGGCTAATAAATTTCACTCAAAGATGTGAAGATAGTTTTAATGTTGGATATAAATTCTATTAAATATTGTACACTGCGATTTTAATGTATGATTTAGAAATAAAAATTTCGTTTGATTTAGAAATAAAAATTCGTGTACTGTATTCCTCGTTATTCCAACAATAGACCAATAGTCAGGCTAGGTTCCTTTCTTCATGAAACGAAGCGGAACAACAGTTTGAATCATTGTATCCAAGGATCGATACGATACATTCAAAGCAAAGAAATTGCAGAAGTTGCTTCTAAGCAAAGTGCCTTCTCCTGTAATTCAATCACGACGAATGGTAGATACAATTATCGTCGCCAGTAAACGTATTATTACCACTCGATGCGACATCAAAGATGCTTACTTTATGGTCTTCCCACGAGAAAATGAAAGGTCGATCAGATAAATTGGAAAAACAAGGAAAGGAGATGGTCTTGATACAAGCGTAGTACTAACGACTGAATATTGTGATCCATTTTTAAAATATCCTCTCTGAGTAATTGGTTTGCTTTAAAGCAAGAAGTTACTTCTTTGAAGTCCGTACAGTAAAGTTAATCAATCTAGTGAACTCTTAATCTATCTAGTAAAACACAATAAAGAAAAATAATCGTTAATGCGCTGTTTCAATCATTCTAGCCTTCTTGTTTTTAGGTGAGATAATATGAAATAAAAATAAATTTTATTCGTAAGAAAGAAATTACACATTATCAGAGGAGCAAAAAACGTCGAAGAATTTTTTCAAGAAAAATTTCCTACGCGGGTTCCAATGGAAATCCTTCTGGTGTTATCTCACGCGAAGGATAAACGATAGTGACGTTTCAATCGAAGAAAAATCTCTCCGAGGTGACGCAATTCCATGTAAGGTTTTAAATTACGTCAGTGATACATGATGGTAATTCGTTTTTGTAAACAGAAAAATTTCGACATTCCCGTAAATAAATTTATTAAAACAAACTCAAATTTTCATCATAAAAATAAAAGTAAATATATATAAATCAATTAATGAAATATATACGTTACCTATCAGTTTTCAATTTTAAAAATTCTAGATTCGTACGTTGAAATTAAAAGAACTCGGATTTAAAAAATCTCAATGTTTAGTTCCAGGTTTCAAGGGTTTTATTTTTCTAAGCGTATTTAAATCTCGTGACGCACCTTGACTTCGATAATTACTGCGCCATTTAGAAATGCAAACAAGCAGCTATGCTGGTTCGAGCTTAAAGCATCGCTTAAATGAAACGGGTACACCGCGCCGCTGCAAACGCGACATGATGATTTAGAAAAATGATTTCTTAAATCTGAATGCTTATAACATAATGGATCAAATATCTGATAACACGAGTATCCTTGATACGAGAATAACAATATCATCGCTATCGATCAACCGATAGTCACGGCCGGGTATTGAAAAAGACTGCAACCGTTGACTGACTACGCAGTGACACGAATCACTTGCAGAGTCTGAACAAGCACTGATCTCGTCCATTCGATTTTATGAGCTACGATTTAAATCGTCGTACTTGCTGCAGGAGCTACGTTTCTTTGTAAACCGTTTTTATGGGTTTAATTGCATGACTAAAAATCAGAGAAAGATTAAATGTCCTGAAAATCATGAAAATATTAATGTTTAACTTCTTGAAGGATACTGTCACATATTATGCATATACGAACAAATATTGTTAATAAGAAGTATATCTTGTACGAAATGTTTCTGGTTAAACTAAAATAGTTAACCTTTGTATATAATGGCATATGTATTACATATAGCATTAGCTACCTTAGTTAAGGACTTTCTATCAGTTGGGAACGGAAGAAAACAGAATATTACTTTCATAATACCATCTTTATTACTCTTTATTCAACTAAAAATATATATAAATAGCCTGTATAATATAACTTTATTTGATAGATAAAAACTATGGAGAAATTCAAATATTTCACATCTTGAAAAATGGAGAAATGCTAGGTAGGACACTAACTACAAAAAGACAATATATATATTACCTTTTTCTGAAAAACAAAAACTAATGATCTTTCTCTGACTTTAATAAATTTATAAAATTCTCATTCTCAAAGAGATAAAATTATTCTTAAAACCTACCATCCTATTTAATTACAAAATCATCCATCTATTTATAAAAATGTATCTTATTCACCGCGTAAAATAAAAAATATTAATTTATATAAGGCATTTTAATTTTTTTATTTTATTTGTTAAGAATCCAAGTTACTTGAATAAACGGTCCGGTAATTATTCTGTGCAGCGTATAGCGCCACTGGTGAAAAAAAAACCGTCGCTATCAGTTCAATATTCCACTGAATATTCTCCGTTATTGCAACATACAATAAGGCAGATCTTTTTGTTAAAGGAATATCAATAATATCTGAAAGGTAGAAGTATATATATTGCACGTCCGTAAATACGTAATTTCGGTACAATCGTATTGTGGTGTTCCGTATGGATGTAAAAGTTGGTAGAAGATATCAGTAAGAAAATTTCACCTCCGCTCATAGACTGAAACGCAACAGTCAGCAGGTTAGTAATTAACATTACGCTTCTTTGCACGGTTATCGATTGACACGTTATAACACAAAAATAGATCTAAATCTATATTATTGTAGATTTACTCGTCTAAATTTAGATTAAACTGAAATAAGAAAAAAAAGAAGAAGAAATAAGATAAATACAATAGCTATTTTTAAAACTAACATGTATTCATTTAATGTTAATAATTCGTCCTTAATTTTATCTGAGATCGCTTGACTTTGTATTATTCTTTTTATCCTTTTTTAGGGTTAACTTTATACATATATGTATATTATTAGACTGGAATTCTTTTCTTATGTTTATTTTCTATTTAATTTATAATTTTATGATTAGAGAAGAAAAAATCGAAAAAGAATATAAAAACCGAATTGAATGATATGTATAGCAGGAAATGGAGTACATACTGCGATTTCATGGAAACGTATACCGCTGCGTGTGCAAGTACATTCTTGAGATGAACGTAAAAACATAGCCACCACGTAATCGATAACAGCAACCGAGTTCGAGTTACATGGTGACTCTAACCAACCAAATTTCAATTTTCTATTAATTGATTTTTAAATCTCTTATAACGCGATCTATCATCGATTCGAATATAATTGACGCAATATCCATTTTCAATATCTATTTCGATTTCCAATTGGATAAATATCGTTCCCCACCCAACGTAACCTCAATAATCTATACAAGTATAACTGAATTTTTCCATTTTCAATATGTTTAGTCAATATCTAAAATTGATGTTTTGACATATTTAGTGAAATATCGTGTAATTTGTTTATGATAATTGAATGTATTTCGATTAGTGCTACAGCGATGATTATCGATGTTATGACCTACCATTCGATTCGAGTGCACAGTCGTTGCACCATGTAACATACGTATAGGGGTTTAAATGTACAAATTATCGTTGGATTGCTAAAAGCGTAACAAATTAAAAAAGATTGTTACTTTTGAAGTATTTGGAAAAATGAATTTTAAGAGTGAGCTATTTACCAGAATAAAAATATCAAAAATTTTCTAATAGAATGATTTGGCAAGAGTAATATTATAATTCAAAAGAGGATTTAACATTTTTTTAGAGTAATGAGCAATAAAAACAATATTTTCTTAGAAGCCTGAAAATCTATAGATTAGTAACTAAATTGTAAAAGAAAAAAATAATCTTCTGGATAAATAATTGAGTAATTAATAATTTTCCACTGCAAATTATTCTGGAAAATATATATATTTTTCCTATTTGTGCCACAATTCAAGTAAACCACCGATACGTATGCACGGTCTGAAGGGTATACTGTGAGCGATGTATACAAAATGTCGTCGAGCGACTGTTGACAGGACTCATTTACCAAAACCAAGTATAATGTGTAACCTCTTTTACCAGCGAATATTCTCAATATTTCCCTCGCATATCTTTGATGTGCGAGCTCAAACTGACACGGCATAATCGATAAAACAGTAGTAGAAAAGTGTCGCGACAAGCGAGACGGGCGTAGGTGAAAGAACATCCATCGCGTATACATAGATTTTCGCGATCGATCGTTGTAGCGAAGACGTTTCTACGGTTCTTACCTTCGACTCCCTGTTCAAGAACCAAGTTCAATCTGTCGTTCGTTTTCTCAAAATGAATTCGGGCGTTATGCGTTCAGGTTCACCGTTGATTCGGACGATAGCGATGATGACAGTCGCTGATGCGACACTGGATATGAAACCTTGAGAAACGATAGAAAACGATGAAACAACACTCAACGAGCCTCACAGTCGACGGTCACTATTATGTCGGTGCACTGGTTATGATTGGATGATCCTCAAAACTCTTAACGGACACGTACGCGGACATTATAATGTATTCATCCACGTATCGCTCACGGCTGAGCGTGTACGCGCGCACACCCACACACACATACACTCACTTTACTATTTGAACCACCCTGCTGCACGACAACGAGTAACTACGACACCTCCGGTCGGCGGTCGGTCGTCGAGTGACGAACTGATTCGGAGCGCTTGCGCACTTACCCCCGCGGCGTCCATTAGCCGATGGCCGAGTTACCGCGTCGGCGCCATCTGCCGGTCACCTGATAGTTACCCCTACCCATGTGTCCTTTAAGCCCTTCGGGTCGCCTCGATTCTAATTTATTTCTTTTGATTAACTTTTTTTTAGTCTTTCTTCTCTTCTCCGGGCAATGGCTCGAATTTTAAGCCGTTCTATTTAATAAGATGACTTTTGCAACGGAAAACTTCCAGATCTCTTGAGTACCTGAGTCTTTTAGGCAGTGGTACTTCTAAGAACTTCACGTGCAATTACCACTTTGGTTCACCTTTTCCCTTTTTAATTTATACGTAGGATGAGTCATACACGATTAAGATGAAATGGTTTTGGTGATCGTAACGATGATATCTGATTTTTTGTGATCTCACTTATTTTGTGCCTGCAACGATGCGGCTGTAGAATGTAATTGCATTTCTCTGGAGTAAAATCGTAGTCTATTTTTATGAGCAAATGCTTCGTACGTGGTTTTGGAGTTCTTAGCAAATACTTTCGAGTGCCTCATAGAAACAAATATAGGGTACAGTCCGCGTACATACATGGGATTATTCGTTGCAATTGCGCTCTAAATTATTTCATATTAATAAAATAATAAAAAGAAATTCGTATTTCCTTTACCTCAACTAAAAACTATTTACTCGACTGTATAGCAATAACAAAGTACTAAGAAATCTATACACTACTGCAAAACTACAAAATTAAAAAGACAAATTATACAACTACATTTTATAACTATTTCTCGTCCCCTTTTTTCCTTTCTATATATAAATTCTATTTCTCTTTATCGAAATACTTACACATAAATACTCACACACCAACAACGGTATGTTTTAACAAAAGACGTCTGCGCAACAGTTCTAATTGAAACTATCGATCATAGCTTTATTCGAGCTGGCATTCATTGTTACAAATTCGTCGTCCATTTTGGAAAACGCTCTCATCTCATCGGTGTTTATATAAGTTCTTATCGATTCGATAAATTTGCTCGCTTCTACGCTTATTCTGTTCGGATCGTCGGCGAGCCAATATTTTTCAACGATCACCTGGCCACGCGAAAGGGTTCAGGACTGAGCTTTCCCCGTAGACGTGCTTGGGGTAGTCCGGATACAACCGAAGACCCTGCTGACGTAAAATTGCAATCTCCGTGCCTTAATGCGATTTTTAAATTGGAAATGAAGCTTTGTTGACGCATCCAATATCCATCCTGGGCATTATAAATACCTAGTAGTAGTATTACACATTTACTCTTACTACAAAATTACAGAATTACAGTCAGAACAATTATGTAATATGATGAATATTTTCTTTGAAATAACTAAAACGTATTAAATACGTATTATATATGCTGGAATTTATTGCTTTCTGAAAAAGAACAAGCATAAACAAATGTGGTTTTGTTATGAGTTAAGTGGCATAATAAGATAAAAGAAGCTATTATCCTAGAAATTAACTCGAATCAAGTAGTATTGGTCAACAATTAAACCGTGTGCGATTTAGAGACAAGTACAAGTTCGAGAAGCCACATCTAATGAGTCTCATAAAATGATTACAGGGGCTCGATCAGACGTTACGTAAAATTGATTCAATGGTTCTTTTACAACTAATGTTGTAAAGAATTAATACATCGGGGACCTAAATTTTTAGCAGAAGTAAAATCAGGGAGATTCAAGGAATCGAAATAAGACGAAAATCAAGAATAACAAAAACACGTTTCAAGTCACGTGCAATATATGATTCGATGATATATTTAACAATCCGTAGCAGAAACTTGTAAAACATGACGCTTTACAGCAATGATCATTAAATGACATCAAGAAAACGCCATTGGCCACTTTCTCAAGAACGTCCTCGGAGAAACTTTTTACGTCTTCAGATTTATTGCGTAGGCTAAGTGTAAGAGATATACAGATAATAGGACCGTAAGTGTAAAATATGAAATGGAATTTGGAAAATGTAAAATATGAAGTGGAATGTAAATTCAATCGGTGAAAAAATAAATTAACGATACCGCTTTGAGGGCGGTGAAACATTTAATTCTCATCATGTTAAGCTTCTTGTTCGAAGAAGATCATATTGTGCTTTTTATAAACTAACTAAGTTTTAACTAAGTTACGGTAGATAACAGATTATAACATTTCAATGGGAAGTATATGAGATGCAGTGTATTCTGCGCAATAAGTCTCAAGATGTATTGAAAGATTCGAAATGACTAGTCTGATTCTATCTTTCCTATTATTCACAAATCAATGCATGTCGTGTTTTACATAATAGCGGCTCGTTAAATATGGTCATTCCATTCGAGTAGGCGAAAGATTCTGCCCGGCTGTTTACTACATGTATACTATAACACTAAAGATGCGACAGGTATAGGGGGTTGCTCGGAGAAACAAAGGTCGCACACCCATCCCTCGTTAGGATATCTGTGGTGTCTACATATACAACAGATTGTGTAAACAGAGATGTTAACAGACTACAGAAAATCTGTCAATATTTCCCAATAAGATTAAATCTACTTCCAATGAAATGCAATAGTTGATATCTCACATGTATCGATAGATTATGCTACCAGGTACATATGTGCATTATCTTGTTTTCATAAATATCTCTACCAGTTCATGCAAAAGTTGATAAAAAATTTTTCTATCAAAGTTTGCATATTTATTTTTCTTTTTTATTTCTAAAGTTAGAAGCACTAATCTCGCGTTGAATACGAGATATACCATAGGAAGTGAGAATGTTTTCATGAAACAGAATTCTTCACCAAATGAGTCATACACATCAATGACGTCAGGATACGTGCGTAGTCAACAGCCCAAACCCACGCTTTTATAAACTGCTCGTCAGATTTCCGTTCCGTTCGGCGTTGAACTGATCCTTAGTCGTTATATTTTACGTAGTTTTTCTAGCCCAGTCATGATCTTCGAATTTTTGTGCCTGAATCACGTCCCCCGTTTTAACAAGAAATAAAGAAAAAAGTTTAGTGTTGTAACAAAATCTCTAGCAAAAAATTGAAATAAAAGATTATACAACGATTATTTTATCTACTCTTCAAACTTAAGAAATTTATTAAGGATAGAAACATATAATGGAAAATAGCTCAAAGAACGCAGCAGGGTCACAAGAAATATTATACGTAAGCAAGAATTTTAAAGATTTTGCTAAAAAAAATAGTAGAATTAAAAAGGTCATCTCTAGGTATTACATATACGCAACATTGTACTTTAATCAATTATTACTTAACTAAATAATAAATGTACCTATTTTCTATTATCTATATTGTATCATGTCTTCTTTACAGAACAAATCCAGAAAATTATGTGTTAATAATTAATAGATAAATAATTTTTTCTTGCAAGGCACGTACAAAAAAATTCATTGCTAAAACGGTTAGACAAATCAAATTTTCTGACATCACTTTAAATTATTCCACTGGGCCTGCACACCAATTTCCTTCTAAATTGCACTTCTGCGCAGCAAAGTTCCCTCGCAATTTATTTAACGTAATGATAGGTTCGCCAGATAATTTTCCATAATTTATTGCCAGGAAGAACCGTGCAACTATTCATACTAATTACTCGTTACAACACTGCGTTACCCGAAGATATAGGATAATTATGAATATGAATTAATACCGAAATAAAATGAAAAATAATAAGTCCACGGTGACGCATTCTTTTCAATGCAATTGCCCTAATTTTTCCCGTGTATAATCCCACGCCTATTGTGAGGGACAGCTCTTGTAATTAAGATAAATTGATCGTAAAAGCATCAGTCCTGATTATCAGTAGCGACACGAATTGTTTGGTTTCAAAGAATTACTGCGATGCCGTATCAGGTGTGAGTTACTTTCAAGTGATTAGAGTAAACCATATTCCCAACGATGCAAAATTCCATTTAACATCATTTTTCCATCAAAAACGGAGTAAACGAAAAGCTGATTTCAATCTGAAATCTTCATTTTGTAATAAATATATACGTATTATTATTTAATTATCATTTAGTAAGCTTTTTTGTATTATGCTTTAAACTATTTTTGTAGCTGTTGGTTAAACTATTTCACTGGAGTGTTATACGTTATTCTTCTTGTTAGATTTATATCATAAAAGCACGACATGGGAACGTTTTCCAAATGTACCACAGAAGCCTATTTTTGTCCAAACCAACAAATCAAATTTAAAGTAGAAATCCTATATATTCCTCTTATTTTTTATGCCAAAATAGGTAGATAAAATCGAAGAAGTGAAGCGACTATTTGATGAAAAGCATTTCAGGGAAATGCTTCATTTATTAAAAGAAGCAGGCGATAAACCGAATCCCATTCGTAAACGAAAAACGGCTGCAAGAAATTGTCAAGAGACCTATCCCGGTGCACCTTATTCCAAATTCAGCGTGTCTTACATACATTTATGTAAAATAATTTTTCCACGAAAAGTAAGAAATAGTTAGATCATTCGAATTTTCTGGATAAACTTTCAAGGATATGACAACGAATCTATGATTAAAAATATTTTCAGATGATCGATCTAAGTCGACGAAGGTATGCGCACATGGTTGCTGGATAGGAATTTGCCCTCGAAAGTGAAGTAGTATCGAAACCGGTGATACACGGTAGTAGGTGGTTGGAAGCAATATGGCGACCCTTAGTTAGCGATGTAGAGTGCGCGGGCGCCGATCGACATCGTGGTCCAGGGTCGTGCATGCCCGCTTTCTCCGTTTATGGACCAATCACATCGCGCCTAGAGGAGAAAATCAATAGGCGTAGAGGCACGGATGACGTCAGCCTGCAACCCAACGATCGACCGATGCGACGCGGGCGGCGCCGGCCAATTTCTACGGAGCAATCAATAAGTAAAGATATCCAACGATGTCGGCAATAGCACCCACGTATCTTTATTTCAACCATATACGAATACGTATCTAACCGCCTCCTATTGCTCACTCAAAAATCTAATCCAACTTTTGTTACAAACCCCTAATCACGAAAGCCACCCCTAAAGGCAGTAACCGTTTCGTCAATATAGTAGCCAAATTATCAATATTGTTAAAAGTTAGAGACTCTCGGTTACTACATATCTATTATTGTGTTTATTCATTCATAATTTCAGATTATAACTACACCACGAAAGTTACTTCCCAAAGCATAATATTTTCGCTGTTATAGTAACTGAAGTGTTAATATTATTAGAAAAATTTAGAAATATTCATTTATGTTCTTAGATTATATAATTGCAATTCCTAACTATAGAAGCCACTTCTGAAACTGTAATAGTTTCATAAATGCCGTAGATGAATTATTAATGTTATTGGAAAATTTGAGAAACCCGGTTATCGTATACTTAGTGTTGTGTATAATTATTCATGATTTTAGATTATAACTGCACATCCTAATTAAGAATCTACCTCTAAAAAGGGGTAATACTTTTATGGATAAAGTAGGCAAATTATTTATTTGCCCTTCTTACCTAAAATGTTCTGTCTATCATATTTTCGTCTTTTAACATATATTTAAATATTTGAAATTATTTGTGAATAAAGAAAAACAAAAATGACATAACTGTTGGCTACTGACATGAGTTATTTGCCAAAATGATAAAATTGAAAAGATATTAGATAAATATCTTGATGAATACATATACCTTAATCGAAAACAAATGCTATCTTACGTTAACAGACTATATTGAATCAAATATTACAATATTTCGATAAAATTGTTTTTCCGCAACGTTGCATCGTAAGTAAGTTATATATAAGTAGTACCATTGACGCATGTTCATATTTCATGAGATTTCATTCCAGGAACGTGACTGGAACGTTTGGCCACTGTCACAAAAATGATAAATTTTCCTCTAAATATCCTAATATTATGTCACGTATAATTATAATTTGAATGTTCATCATTTATAATTTATTATATTTTGCATTTTATTTTATATCATGAAAAATAGATGGCTTAATAATGTTATGTAATATTAATATAATAATTATGAAATATATTCTACCAAATTCGTAATATCAATTTTGATAAATATATGTTGTTTCACTTTTAATATCATAATTTTTTGATTTACGATATTCTAAACACTATTAACACTATTATAATAAATATCATTTAACATTTTTATATTAATATATATTAAGATTGATAGAAGAATAAATTATAACACGTAGATGTCATGTTCAACGAAAGTTCATAATTAGTATTCTATTAAAATTATACATGTCAAGATTTACTGAAACGTGCAAAGTTCCGAGAAAAGAAGAATAACTTTCAAAGATATTGAATCAAAGTAGATACTTGACACTTCTATTCATAGTACCACTTTTAATCAGCTATCGATACACAAATAATTTCCATCGAACATATTCAACTTATTAAACTATTACTTATTTAAGCAAATGAAGGGCAAAAACATTACACTTTTCAAATACATATCAGAAACATTTCTTTATTTTTTCTGTTTTCCTACATTAAATATAAGTCCTTCCATTATCTTGAAGTATATAATATTTTTAACTGCTAAAAATATTAAAATAATTTCAAAAAATATAAAGCTTTCTATTTAAAAATTTGTTTAAATTTGTTAAGTTCGTATTGGCCCGATCGCTGAATCAAAACATTCACATTATTCACAACATTATTCACAACAAATCTGATAGTCAATTTCTATTAACGTATCCCTAATGAACTTAAATCAGCACAAAGATTTAGTTTGTGCCCCGGTCTTTTCAGCATCAACCTTCCGCAGCGTTGCACTTGCATACCCTAATTTTGAAAAAATCCTAATCCTAGAAGCGCGGTATAATTCTCTTCAGTAACGATCCGCGACTCGAATGTGTAAATGTGTACCATCGGGTGGCTTCGTATTTTACCAGCAAAAGCCTTGTGGCAGGAACGAGTCGATTCCACGCGCGTTCACTAATACGAAAGCGCCCCCTTCGATCATAATTAACACTTCTAATATGCACTAACATAATGAATCATACGAAACATGCTGCGAACGTACTCCTCGATTCATTGATCTTAAAATTAACTACATAGATACGATACATACATGCACTTATCTTTATACATCGCATATCGTTCAATCTTTATGCAAATACACGTACGAGCACACGTTAAGAGCCAATATAGATGAGAACTTTCTTTTTTCAAACCCTCCTTGACATAACAGAGAAATATATTATAGAACGTGTAAAAAGAATGTCAAGTATCGATCAAAATCATTTATTCAGATACTCATTTGCAAGGAAATATTTCAAAAAAAATTATACTTGAAATGTTCAAATTACTTACATTTAAGCCCTAGTCTTCGAATTTTTATGTCCTAATTTAACGCTCGTTTTTGACAAACAAAAAGATTTTTGAAGTTTTAAGAAATCACGCGTATTAACAATGATTCTTTCATATTTTCCTCAAATTAAAATTTTTTAACAATGGGAAAACCTGATTACGTCGAAAATGACCCAAGGAACGTAGAATTTTTATCCCTAATAATAATCGATCAAAATTCTTCGGACGATTTTTTATATTTTATACATGTAGTGCATTTACGAACTGTCATCGTATAAAGTCAAACTAACCATGCTAATGAACTAACTATGAAACAGAATAAAGGAATACAATGTCGCGATGGTTTAAAACTGATCTGTCTGACTAAAGTTGTACGTATCTACTGTGTACTCTAGATTGACAAAGCAAACAGGAAATTAATTTGCGGCGCAAACGGCATTCGAGAATTTATAATAGACGATGTATTGTACACAAACGAGTTTACGATAACTACAATGATAGCAACGCGTTCGTGCATTCATAACGAATGTGCTATTAGTACAAGTGGTTAAAATGACAAGAATGTTTTCGACTCACCAGATACGTAGGCAGTGACGTGAAAACAGCTGAGGACCTCCGGCCATACTGGTTCTAGTTCCGCGATGTTCCTCGAGACACAGCGTGGACGCGACGCGACGCAAAGCAATTCAATTCTAACCGATCGATTATCAAAGGCGCGAGTTAGGCGTCTTTTTCTTCTTTCTCGGCACTCGCTTGTGCAGCTTATTAACCATGTGGCGCTGATGTCTATTTTCTCCTAGCGAAATAACGTGACGTTTCATGCGAAATTTCCAATTCACACTGCCCATTGATATTATGCCAGATGAAAACGGAAATGACCGCGATGGTTATCGATATATGATAACTTAAATAGCGCGCTTCGATTTGAGCGCGAAAGTTTTTCAAATCGTTCTTGATGTGTAAAAGATGATTCTTTTATTAATTTAAGAATATCGGTTTAACATTTGAAAATATATTTTATATTTTTAAGAAAGAAAAATAATCTTTATGAAATAATATAATTAGTAAGATATTTCTTCTATCTGATTTTAAACCAACAATAACTTCTCTGGCAAATTTCATTACCATTTATTATTATATATGTACAATATATATGAAACAGATTTATATAAAATCATAAATGTCTTCTGAAGACAAACAAGAAGAGAGAGAATACGAAATTGATTCTCGAAAAAGGTTCATACTATGTAAAAATCATTTTAGACACTATCATATTTTTCTTCACTCTCTAACATTTCTGAGCATTGTTGTAACGGCTATTCACGTCATTCCAGTTCACTATGTCGAAGATAGCTTTAACGTAATCAGGTCGAACATTCTTATATTGTAAATAGTATGCGTGTTCCCAAACATCGATACCAAAAAGTGGTATCAAACCAGTTGTAGCTTGGAGAGGATCTTGGTTAGCGCAAGTAGCTATCCTTAAAGATTTTGCTTTTGGACAATATCCAAGCCAACCCCAACCAGAACCTTGAATTGCAACAGTACTCTCAGATAACCGCTTTTTCATCTCTTCCATACTACCGAAGTCCTTCTCAATCTGTTTGAGGAGTGCAGCTGAAAGGAAAGATATTTGATTAATTTATATTTAATTTTATTACAGAATATCTATCTCGTGTAGTAAAACAATATTTACCATCTGGTTTACCGCCATTTGGTGAAAGATTACACCAGAAAATTGAGTGATTTAAGTGACCTCCTCCATTGAATTTAATAGCTGGACCCAATGCAATTTGCGTATTAACATCACCTTTAGCGACAGCTTCTTTCATTTTCTCTTCGGCAACATTTAAATTGTTAACATATGTTGCATGATGCTTTGAATGATGAAGTTGCATAATTTCAGCGCAGATGATAGGTTCCAAAGCTTTGTAATCATAGGGTAATTCAGGTAGTGAATGTTTTGTTCTCACAAATGTGTCTTTGCTAAAAGTGAAAGATACATAATAGAATTTTTATTTTATCTAGAAATTTGCATAATATATATTGTAAAGTTAAAAATAATATGTATTAGTTAAAAAAATAGAGTATAAATTATATACTTAACTTTTATGTTTAAAAATATCATATCTACAAAATATCAACTTTGTTTTCATTGATAATATGAATATTATCTTATCATATGTTGTTTATTTTTTGTTATTATTTTTTATCATGTATATTCTTTTTATTTTTTGCATTTCAAATTTAAATAAAATTTACTTCATACATGTATGATGTATATGGACTATAAATATAATGATATTCATATATCACATTGACAAAGTATTTATCTAACATATATCTACATGCCAAAGGTCAAACCAAATTGATATTGATTTTTTGTACATACAGTTAATTTCAGTACTTTGACAATATGTTTAAATATATCTTTTTAAAATATACATTTGCCTTTTGTAATTTGGTTCAATATTTTTAAATTTGATAGATGCATCCAATACATATGGCTAAATATCAGTAATAATTTGTCATTTAACTATTAATTATTGTAAAATAAATTTCAATTTGGAACTTAAATTATATAAATGACCATGTATAAATTATATATTTAATTAAATGAAAAGAAATCAATTTATATTAAATATAGTTCATTCCAAATTTTGATACTGTTTTCGTAATTATATTTTAAAGTACAAATGTTAATCTTTTATACAATTATGTATATATACAATATCAATAAACGCAATTCTTACGAATAAAATGTCTAATACTAATGACAAAAAGTAGGAAGAATGACAGGTTAGAAATTATATAACATCAACTATGCGAATGTCAATTATAAATAAAAAGTAAGATAGACTTACATTGTGTTGGAAAACAGAGCACGTCTTGCTGCGAACATTATTGAAACTGTGACGAATCAACTTGTTTTTATAAACTAATATCAGAAAATGTGAAGTGCAGAAGTAACCGTTGATCGCAGACTCGTCGCAATAGTTGCAAAAATCTTAATGCCGGAGTATGCCGGGAAATGGCTCGAACTCTACTACCACTACCAGCTATACAAATATCAAATATTACGTCACAATTTTTTTCCACTGATAGTAACCACATTACTAATTTTCCCCTAATTAGACAATATCTACATATTTAGATGATATAATATTATAATTCAAAAATGACTAACCTTTAGAAAATATTTTTTTCATTTTGATAAACATTACATCTCCTCGAAGTTTATATTAATTATTTAAAAATATTTCGTATAAAATTAGGAACAAATACAACTTTTGTGTTACAAGTCTACAGGCTTTGTGGTTTCAATTTTATTTTAATTAGATGTTTTTAATTTCCAATTTTCATAACTGTAGAAGTTGATGAATAAAAGAAATGACGTTTTACCTTACGATTATCATAAATAATTATTTTTGAGTTGAAAGGTAATCTTTAATTGATAAATTACATATTATACAATAATAATCGTTTTTGTTATAGATATATTTGAATTGAATTATCCACAAATTATATTTTAATTATGAATACGTTTCCAAAAATTATACTCCAAATACAATAGATATACCTATTCAAAATCCAAACTGAACATTACATACCAAAATTACAAATGAATTAGAAAGCAAAATATTTATGTAAGAAACACGATAAAAAATATGTGCTTTTATACAAGATAGTATAAAATAGCAATGTAAATATTTTGTATATTTGTCCTCAAAAAAAATAAAAAATATGCAACTGTGATGTTCTGTGATCTACAAGATCAGTTGCATGTTTTACTGAAATTAATATCGTTTAATATTTCATATAATTTACAGGTATTCAATAAATCTAACAAATAGACCTCAATTTTATTATACACAATTAAAAGCATATTTTATGCATGAATAACGAATGTTGACACGCGTGTCTCACAATGAAAAAAACAATACATACATACAAATTATTGCGCACACAATCGTGTATAAATCTATGTATGTGCGTCGTTGTGTACCAGATATTAACATTTGTGTATTTACATAATAAAAAAGGCATAGCCTTGATTATTATTCTATTGTTATTTATATTTTTTATCATTGCTCTGCAAAATCTAACAAGAGAAGCTACTATCAATGTTTTAACGAATTTACAAAAAGCCATTTAAAAACGTTGAAGCATTTGTTCATAATAACGAATACTTATCAGAAAATTTAATGCGATTTTATTGCGAAAGAAAAAATAGTTTTAACTATCTACCCCTTTATTCCAACGCCACGTTATTTTTGTGAAGATATAATCATACGTAATCAAGTGCTGTTATCTTGGCATTAACGTGACTTCAAAAAAATCGAAATAAAAGATATATTTACGGATACACGTTATGAAAAATTACAAAACCATCAGAAATAATATTTATCATAATGTGTCTCCATATTATTCTTAAATATGAAATATTAGATTCAACTTATGTTGGGTATTAAGTCACGCTAAGCTTTGTTCATATATAACAGTGTTATGTGTATAAAATCGTTCTAGAAAACTGTTCATTCTGGATCGCTTTGAAGCGTCTCACCATTAGTTAGAACTAACGCGTCGTCATCAGCTTCGTTATAATCAAGAGAAAGAATACTCTCTCTTCTCTTTTTTTTATATGTCCTTTCGTCGTCACTACCTGGTGCACTTTTGTCCCTTTTGGTCCTATCCCTACCCCTAGTTATTCTAGTTAGCACCTCTTCCCCATTAGTTTTATTGTTATTTCTATTATGACTTTTGCTCCTTAGTATCCTCTTATTATTTCGATTTTCTTCATGTTCTTCTTCCCTATCACTTAATTCCTCATTCTCTACTTTAATGATCAAAGCAGCCGAATCACTTGAGCTTTCGTCATTATGATCTGCTTGATTGGGTTTTCGTTCGACCCGTTCTGTTCTTTCAGTATTAGAAAACTCACACTGTGGCGATCGCTGCGATGATAACGGTGGAGTCCTAGCACCTTTGCACACATCACTATCTTCCATTGATTTTGAAGTCTTTGTTTCCGAAATTGAATTTTCCTCGGATTCTTCCTTCTTTATTGGTGGTGTGTGAGGTGACAAACCATTCGTTAAATTATTTTCGCTTGAATTTGCTTTCAACGCTGCATTTTCTTGCTGTAACAATGTAACTGATTCGCGAGCTTTACGTAGCTCCTGTTGTAAGAAGTAAATTGTGCTCTGCATTCCTTCAACATCCTCGTCCAAGTCTTGCAAGAATTCATCCAACTCTGTAACATAGACATTACCAAAAGATATTAGCTACTTTGATCTATAACATATTAAAAAAATATCCATAACAAAAATAATACCTGATTGTGATTTCTTCATTTCTTCACTAAAACTTCTTTGAAGAGCAAGATCTCCCTCCAACTTAGCAATTCGTCCACTAGCAATCATGCGACCTAATTCTTCATTTTCTTGATATAACAATCTGCATTTTGCCATTAGTCTTTTACCTGTATTGCTATAGATAAAAAAAATATACAGAGTGTCATTGGAAATACAAATTTGTTATTTAGTTTTATCAAAAGACGTAAATTATTATTTACCTATCTGGTGTAAATTTCCAGGCACTAAGTTCGTTCTGGGTGTCCTCTAATTTAGCTTTAGTTGTAACAAGTTCTTGCCTTAATTTTTGAATTAAAATATTAACAGCTGGATCTAACAAAGCAGATCTTAAAGCCACAGCGGATGGAGCATGAGCAGCTTTCATTTCAGCAATTTGACTCTAAAAGAGAGAGGAAAGAAGAAGAAGAGTTATGTGCTATGAAATTTTTTAATTAGTTCTATATTTCTTCTATTAAAAAATGTAAAATCTACATACAATATATTCTTGTAATTCTTGTTCTTTAGAAGCAAGTCTCCTGACTAAAATCTTCTCTCTATGAGATGCTTCTGCATGTTGCTGTCTGTACTTGCTTTCAGAGTCCCTCAATGAGGATAGCTCACCTACAAAAAAGAATTATATCATTTCCTCTTTTAATTAAGACTTCACTGTTTAAAGCTATCTATGTGTTTCGTCAATTTGTTTTATGTTTATTATATAATCATTTTAAAATTAAACAGAGTATGAGCATATATATATATATAATATGTAATATAATGGGTAATGTAATATATATACACACAATATATATATATATATATATATATATATATATATATATATATATATATATATATATATATATATATATCATGTAATGTACATTTTTTATTATATTTTAAAAGGTTATGATTTTTTCAACTTTATTTCAATTAGATATAAAAATACTATACTTCAAATACATTTCAAACATAAAAATCATTAAAGAAGTTATTAATTGATAATATAAATTTAAAGAGAAAGCTGTATTAACATTTATTTAATTTAAAATACAATATGAAAAAAGATGTATTTCCATGTCTTTCATAATTTTACCTATATCTTTATGATGTATAATTTTTATTCATACACTTTGAATAAAATTATATTTTCATAACTAGAGTTGGGGATTATTTTATAATATTCTTTTTGTTTATTTTCTCCATCTCTGGTAATAATTCGTTTAAGTAATGGTAAGTCATGTATATTTATGAGACACATAGAGAGCTAAAAACCTTAAAATATATATGCATATAATATAATGGTACAGAATATTCTGTACAGTCTCTTTTGATATTTCATATCTGTATATCTTTGGTGAAAGAAAGCATAGTGGTGAAAATCTACTACATACTGTTTTGCCCTAAGTGCGCATAAACAAAACATGTTTTCATATGTATGTGACATTGATTGCCTGACAACTGACATTTTTAATTAGCGCATACTTTGAGTTTGGAGTCGTTGCATCGTGCCATTTGTGAGATTCTCTGTGCTTCCACCGAGACCAAGAGTGGACATTACTTTTCTTCCATGAGAATAGACAGACTACTTGTTGCAGACACAGATGTTGTCACAAGATGGCCTCCCGGCCTTATTTGATCAGGATTGTATTTTTTTCAGATTGGTACTTGGACATCAGGAAGTTATGGTGCAGGTACAAATGCATGCATGAATTGCGTTCATAATGGGAATAGACAGGGATGTTTGTCTAGGAACATAATTAAAATTGTTCAGTTTTATCAGATGTATCTATATATAAGATGATATTAAAGATTGTAGATTGGGATAAGAATTGTTAGGATTGGAAAAAGCAGCTGGAATTTCAGATCATAACTGCATCAATTAAAGGTTTCGTACTTCACCAAGACTTAGGTTCACGCATCCCTGGCACAGAGTTTTGTGGGCCAAAGGATGACATAGGGCCTCTGTTTTTACTCTTCTGAGTGGTATATTCAGAGCCAGCGAGGATGTTGTATTTCATTCAATCCTCGCAAAGTGGAAACTCGATATCCAATGTACACACAAACACACACGCACTGTCCTGCTTCTGGCAGTGTGTTTTACTACACTGTAGAATTATACGTGGCACACTGCACGGTCACTTAAGAGCTCATACCAAAAGTAAGCTATGTGTGTTTATTACAGTGAAAGAAATGATTCATAGTGAACACATTCGAAAAAACCTTTTCATCTCTTCTTGTCACACAATATCACTTTTTTCGACATACACTTTGCTTTTAGCATTAAGTGACTTTTAATATCAATAGCAGCGCAACTTAACACCAGATGATAAAATTATGCATACATGCATAATATTGTATTAGATTTTCTGTACATGCAGTGTATATGACTGTCACATCACTTCTGCTCACCAAAAAAATTTCGAACACTGTACATATTGGCATTAATTTAATTGCCCGCACTACACATCACAAATGTAGTTTTCAAAATATTACAATATTACTGTATCACTAGCCTTTATGTAAAGTCTATTACCCAATTGATCTATCTAGTGTTTCATATGAATACATAAATTTTCTACAATTGTAATTTGTTTATCGATGTCGTAAGAGATGTTAAGAATTTTATCTATCTTATTACGATACTTATTTATTCAAAATTTTTTCGACTTTAGGATTTATAAAAACTTAGCATTATTATTATCCTAAGCACAGTACTAATAATATGCTTAATCCCTAATCTTAGCGTCCCTATAAGAGTCTTGTCTCATACAAGAGACCGTTGTGTTCTGGCATTCATAAATTCGCTTAAGAAATGTGGTGAGTGAGGTGGTCTCACTCAAGTGATCTCAGTACCTTCCTGGGCTGCCGCCTGGGCCTCTAGACACTCCACATACAAGTCCTGTTCATGCCACTTGGCTGCTAGCTCGTCCTTTGTCATGCTGTCCAATTGTTGCTGTGTTAGCTTCATACGCCTTGGTTGTCTAGGAGAATGAGGACTGCTTGGTTTTCCTCCCATACCATTATTCTGTGGACTTCTTGGTGAAGATGGACCGGCAGACTTAACATCGTTGCACTCTTCTGCCATTTTATATTAGAAGTTATTAAAACCACACCCAGGCCTGTAAGTATGTTTCGAAGTACGCCTCTTCTTCTTTAACTGTTTAACTGCAACGAATGCGTTGATGATATGCTATTAGTGCTAGCACACATTTGTCTGAAAAAAATAAAAATATTTTTTCAGTATAACATATGTATATAACATAAATAAATTTAACAATTATATAAACTTTAATAGTATGCTAAATTGTAATTTTATTGCCTGTAAGTTGACTGTCTTATTGTTCTACATTTACAATAATATTATTATTACTACAAATATATTTATTGTTATTTAACAACCATTATTAATTTTTAATACATTTTTAAAATTTCCATAATGTAATATCAATAGATAGTATATGGTATATTCTAGAACATATTCTTATAACTAAGGTTATATAGTTACAATACATTAAATAGTAAAATAAAATACAAGAATCTTGTTGTAGATAATAAATTATCTATAGAGTTATATTTACAAACTCTTTATATTACAATTTTTAATTTATTTCTAAACAGCGTATTAATATCTAATATAGCATCGAAAAAACATATACATACAATGCAGAGTTACTATGTATTATTGGAGCTATAATTGTAAACTTGTACGACAGTACTATACACATACACGTTATATTTACTACTTCATTTTCATAGATATTACATGCACTTGTCATGTACTAGGATAAAACTTTTTTAGGGCGCAGGTTCGGACCCGGCTTTTAGAACATACCGCGTGATTGAAGAAGGTCACGTGGCACGTTTAATGTTTTATTGCGACATGCAAGGTAGGGAATGTAGGATCCAGTTATCTATAGTTGAAGGGAACATTGACGCCATTATGTCGACATGTCTGCCATGAACGGGAATTTCGCGATATAAGATTACAAATTTATAATTTATCTTCTTTCGAAGATCATTGAAATTACTTGCATATATTAATTATAAAAAAGATTTAAAAATATTTCTGTAAAACAGTGCACTTATAATACATAGCCGTCCAGATGTTTGATACAACTTTAATAATTATAACACTTTTCTAACATAGATCGTCATGAACTTATTACTATGTAATATTATCTAATGATATAACATGACTCTTGTTCACTTCACATACCTGGTATAGTGACACGCCTATCATTCCATTGAAAAATGTTTGTATCCAGTATTCGGTATAACGTGAAACGATGAAACACGACACCATGTATGTGTATATCCACGTACATGCATATACATATATACCTGTATATGTATATATATATATGTGTGTATACAAATGTAATTTCGTAGTCTGTTATAAGCAAGTTCAAGCTTTCGTTAGTGAGTTCTTCAATTGATCAATTGACGAATGGAATAAATGTGATATACAGGACTTGTCTCAATGTACCGCGCATTCCAAATACAACATCAATACGCGCACATGATACACGTATCGCGTAAATACTTGAAAACCATGCCACTACAGGCTAACACAGTAATGTAACTAATCACGAACAATGATTACTGCCGACATCACGTTCAGAGTGCCTAAGAAACGAATGTCAGGCGCATGCTCCAATCATAATTGTCCAAATACAAGTGCTGGCATAGAAATGTAACAAATGTTTTTCGAATAAATACAATATAAAGAATATCGAAATTAAAAAAAAACAATATTTCAAAAAATTATCACCAATCAAAATGGTCACAACTTCTTTATATGTTTCCTGTAATTATTTGGTACTGATGTTACTGTTTATTAATTTATAGTCATATTAAGCACAACACAGTAAAGTATATTTCAAATATCGAATCATAAATTTCACAACACTAACTACATTACCGCGAAGTTCTAACTGATCTAAAACATTTCAAGATGGCATGCTAAGCCCGCCATTTTCAAAACGTACAATAATACGAACCTCCGGTAACTATCAGTCTGTATAGAGAGTACGAATTCTTTTTTTAAGAATGAAATATATTAATTATTTGAAACAACATATATATTTTTTTAGGCATTACAAAATAATTAAATACTATAATAGTAAAATACCTGGGTAAATCTCCGTTTAAAATGACGTAATAAACGTAAAGTTAAAGTATGCTTATTAATTAAATAATATAAATGAAGATAAAAATAATAATTTATCGCTTTAAAAGGTTAGCTTTTTATTTCTTCAATATTCCTGGACTCATCTTGAGAGTAGATTTCATTGATTTCACTTTAATGGGTATTGTTTTTGAGACTTTTGTAGGTGGTTTAATCATTGACATACGAGTATTCGGTGTATTAAGTGCTCCCAAGTTTGGTGATGCCTGTTGTTCTGAAGATACAACCTTTTTTGTTGTCGATAAACCTCTGCAATTTTAGGAATAGCTTAATTTAAATATTTACATATATAATATTAATTAGTAAGATTCAATTATACCTATTCGACAGGTCGGAATTGATCGTGAGATTTGGTTTACTTGCGCTGTACTTTTTACTCGCCAAAAATTTTTGTCCTGTATCCGAAGATTTTAACAATGAGATATTAGAATTAGCAGTCGAAGGAATGTGGAAGCTACTGCGACGAAGCGTCGGTTTTACATTTTCTTGCTCAGGTTTTAAGTTCCTTCGTGTCGTAGATTTAGGAAGCATTGGTTCGATACTACGACGTGCTCTCGGCGTTAACGTCAAATATGCTTTTGCTCGCGTCTGTTGCTCATTCGTCGATTTTGATAAAGGTTTGTTGATTGTACATGTACTTGATCGATTTGATTTATAGGGACTAAGAATAATAGCAGGTGCTGATCTTACGGATGCACTGTCATTATCTATTATGAAGATAAACAGATCTTAATATTTTCCAGTAGAATATTACTATTTTCAAATAATATTCATCTATCTAAATAAGATAATTGCCTTGAATGGGAGAAGTATCATTCGAAATCTCTGGTTTCTTGATCAGTAACACCTTAAGAGCCTTTTCTAAGTTTTGATATGCCCCTAAAACATATTCAGTTACAATCCTAGGATTTTCAATTTCGCTCTGTAAAGAAATTTGCCCTAAGGAATTGGATAATTCAGAAACTACAGAGGGAGAACTCGTAAGCTTTGGAGGTGACGGCCGTGGTTCTTCGTTTAAACTTTCGGTTTCGATGTCCCATGTTTTCTGACGTTGTAAAACAGGTTTAACTGATTGTATTGGAGACATAACACGACTTACAGATGGGTCGGAATTTACACTCCTACTTTTCTTCTCAGGAACACACTAACAATGCGTAATCAAATTAGTTAAAATATAAATAATAAAAATATAAGTATTATTTTTATATTATATAATATTATATAAATATTATGTAAATTATATTATAATAGTACAATATTATATAAATGAAGTACCCACTTTTAAACTCATATCATCTGTACGAAGAAACATTTCCGGTTCTGTATGACTTCGCGTAACTCCAATGTCTCCTGTTAAATTATTCTGCGCAGTTTTACAAGACGTATTACTTGTTTGTGAAGCGTTTAAAATGTCCATATATCGATTGACATCCGGTTCGCATACGATTGTGTCGAATAGTTTATATGATACGTCACGCAAAAGTCTAACAACATCTTTTGGTAAACGAGGTAATAAAGTACTACCAGTTTCTTCGATTTTTTGTGATATATTGTCCTGAAAATAAATACAATATTAAAATATTTTTACTGTATACTTCTTACTGTACTTTTCATGATTGTTAACTAAAATCGTAAACTTGTATTAATTTTTTTCTGAGGAAAATAAAGAAGATATGTTTAAATCGATATACTCGATATATTTATTAATTTTTTGCTGTCAAATTGTCAAATTTCAGTTTTGAACGTTGTCGTACTTCAGATAAATATTAAATTGCATAATAGAGGTATATCTTTACTTTCATTTGCGCAAGTTATACATTATTTAGTTACTTGAGCTATTTACATACGTAGTAAATGATGCTTAAATTTAGAAATATTACTACACGTAAAATAAAAATTATTCCATCCCGAATATAATATTAAACGCTATAAGCATTAGATAATTTATTTTAATTATTAATGCTTTCATAAAACCCAAGTTCATGTGACTGAGAAGCTCTCAATTTAAGCATTTCGATACATTTTATATTATTTATTGCCCCCCGTCCAAGTTTGTAAATGTTGGAAGTCAATAAACTCCAGATGATAAACGATGTAAATGCTAAAATTAATACACATTTAAATTTTTTAATTCGCGCGATCACCTCAGTAACACCTCAGCATAATTTCACTTTAATACTTAGATAAAGCCAGGTTTAATAGAAATTATGAAAGAAATTATTAATTTTTGCATACGGTGCTTCCAACAGGTCCGGTACCACTAATAGTCCAAAAGGATGCGTCCTTAATGTGATCAGAATTGGGACATTTACATATGACTCCTCCTAATTCTAACACTGCCCTCATGTTGGAAATATCGCATTCGAGTGCAACTCTAAGAACTCCTTGATCAGGTGTTTCAACATTATTATCATTCTTTCCTGAGGCATGTAAATCATCGTGCCTTTCAAACGAGAGTAGTTTAAATCCGATCGCTTGTAAAAAACTGGCTAACGTTGCTACGTCCGGTTTTGTTGAATGTCGAATGTCGCGCATTTCCTCATTGTTCCAGTCAGCATGCGCATGTACACCAGTTATCCATTTGAGTACCCACTGATAAAACTTTCGTTGTGCACTAGATTGAGGAGCATTTTGACTGTTAGGAACACACGTACTGGTATCCATCCTGAGAACTTGTAAACTGAGTGTCACGAGAAACAAACTGTTCTCGGGATTTATATTTAAATTTTTTTTTACCGGCAACCGAAAGTGTTAGTAATGAACCTACATACATATACTAGTATTAAACATATAACAGTCCTTGCTATTGGATTATAAACATTCAAAATGATACGGATAACGATATACGAAAATATATACAAATTACAAATATCTATATAGATTTAATCTTATCGCAAATATCTTTTGTGCTATTTTTTTCGTAAACTATATACAACATCTATATGATAAATGATAATATATGATATACATACATTTTTTTTTTTAAATATCATATAAATGTAATATTGAATTAGAGCTTAATTATTTAATGGTACATAAAAAATATATATAGACTAACACTGTATAAATTATAAATATTTATTTAGTATACATAGTATCTGTTTGAAGATGTATTAGAATAATCGTATACATAATCCGTAAAATACATACTTTATGTGGGTATTTAATTTTTGTTTGCATTGTTACATGAATATTATTTGGTAACAATGTAATTCAAACTGTATTTGAATTATTTTAACAGCATAAAAGTTATATTGCAGATTTTATAGATATTTAATTATAATGTCAATTAATATGTTACTATATTGTGTTTCATATTTTTAGGTTATAGTTAGATGCAAATAAGTGGAACTATGAATGTTTTTTTATTGACCTCTATAAATTGTCATTTATCTCGATTTATTTTGTTATATTTCTTTATTGTAAATCATTATTTATCTCATCTTCTTTATTTCAGAATTTGTAAAAAAGTGGTTTTACAATGGCATTTGTGAAATTTACTTTGATAACTGGTGCTGCAGCCGTACAATTATTTCCACAAACTTTCTTATTGCAACAATATAGAAAAATTAGAGCCAGATATGAGTAAGTATAAAAAAGTGTGAGAAGATATTAAGAATTTTATAATGCAATTTTAAAATTTTATAAATAGCTTTGAGAATAATGAATTACCAATACGAAAAGATATTGAAAGAAGACTTAAAGAAATACTAGATGATGTAAATCTATTATATAGACCAATGATACCAGAAGAACGTATTAAATTTTTTAACGTTCATGATATAGAAATGTTTCATGCTGGATCAACATATACAAAGTATGGTGGCTTAGTTGGAATTCCAGTGAATTTTGAATATAATGATATTAGTCATATAAATAATGGAAACATATCAATTCAATCTGCATCACTTCAATGGGATGCAGAAGCTACCGAGGAATTTCATAAGTCTTTAGTACTCTCAGAAAATGCCCAAAAATTTGCTGTAGCTCAACAAATTTTAAAAGTCGCAACTTTTGATCCAATAATTAAAAGTGTGAATGCATGTGCAGATGCATTAATAGGAGTGGGAATGTATGAGTTCCTTTGTTTAAAATTAAAAGTTACCAAACAGCAATGGGGTAAAAATGCTTTATGTATGAGTATTGCTGCAATTGGAACTTTTACTTTTACCTTATTAACACATAATGGATTAGATTATTATAGAGAGACAGAAGTCAATGAAATAATATCTAAATTTGGTGATAAATATATTCAAGGTGGTGTGGAATATTATGAAAAATTATCACAGAGAAATAGAGCCTTAAGAGTGCTATTGGGAAGTAAGGGTAGATATATGTTTACACCTGTTGGAAATCAGACTACTTGGTTTACTAAAAAAAGGATTCCAATTTCTGAACAAATAGATTATTTTAAACAAAAAATGCAAAATATCCAGTCACAATTAGTGTAGTATGTATTTGTATGATTTTATGTAAATAAAACAATCATAATAAAATTAATGACAAATTCAGAGTTAATAGTACTTCCATTCTAAATTAACTTTATTTATTAGTACATATTAATTACATAATTTATATACAATAGAAATACTATTTTTAAAATACTTATCTATATGAAATGAAATTTAATTTTTCAAGTTAAACTATTTATAACATATATAATGTTGACAATTTTACACTTCATTATATAAAAAATTACAAGAAAGCAAATACATCTGTGACAACTTTATAACAGTAAATTTTTATTCTATTAATAAATTTATAAACGGTTATAAAAGTTAATAGATAGTGGCATGCTTATAGATGAACAGCTAATATTTATAATTATTTTATCATAGAATATTTATATATATTAGGAAGCAAGGTAATCACATCTAAAATTGTTTCTACCTGTAAATTGTGTCAAGCTTTTTACAGTATGTATTTTCTACATATTATATATCATATATTGGCAGAATAATAGTCATCTTTTTAAAATACATATTCCATAAATAAATACAAGATACTTACAATCTAATATACAAAAGTACTTACACAATTTTTAAATATACAGAATTTTGCACTATGTAAGACCTAGAGAACCAAGCTGAAACATTAAAGAATTAAGATTTAGAAACACTTTTAATATATGCAATACATATAATAAAAGTTAAGTTGTAATATATATCAAAATAAATAAAACATTCGAAAAAAGCTAATTTTATTCCTATTTATTAACAGGTATTTGCTTTTTATCTGTTATAAATTAATGTTATTAATGTTAATGTTACGTTAATGTCATTAATTAATGTTTGGAAAACATTGATAAGTTACCTTAAATAACTTATTAATGTTTTTCAAACATTAATTAAATAAATATTAATTAAAAATGTAAATATTCTTTCAAAAAATTTAAAAACTTTTTACCAGTGTCATTTTATCTTCTTCTTTCTTAAGTACTTTTGCTGTTTGTTCTTGATCAAATTTGACAACTGCAGCGATCACTCTAGCAAGCACCATTGTTTCTCTTCCCATCATGTATTCAAATAAAATGTTCCTAAGATATTCAATCTCTGTTGAATCTTCTAGTGTATCATGCCTTAACTTCATTAATTTTCTAAGTTCAGCTAATTCTCGCCTCTGTGCTGTTAGGGTTTGTTGAAGAGTGTGAAAAGAACCAGTGTTTGATTGTACAGCTGCCATTGCAACTCGTGAAGTGCTCTCTAATTCCTAAATAAATTAATAAAAATTAGTAAATTCTAATTTTTTACTTATACTGCTTATTTTTATGTTTATGTTAAATAATAATAAAATTGCAATTAGTAAAATTGGTGTGTTTACAAATTTGAAAGAACTTTACCTTGTTAATTAAATCAGTTTGCATATCAGGCTGAAAGAGACAAAAGTATAAATAAAATAATAAAAAATGAAAAAATAATTACATAAAATTAAAATAAGTAATATAAATATAACAAAATCTTGAAAGTAAATAAAAAAAGAAATATAAAATAAAACGTCATTTTGTAAATTATGAGGTATTACTATTTTTTATAACTTTGTTGTAACCAACCCTCCTTTCATTTCGCCATTCCTGTGTTAATTCATTAATCTCTTCTTCGTGTTTTGCTTCCAACTTGTCAGTTTTCTGTTGCACAATTGATTTCCATTTTTTTTCTATTTCTTTAATTTCATCTGCATGTTCTTTCTTCATTATTGTAATTTTTTCCACTAACTGGTTTATATCTTTTGCTTTTTGTGACATTAAATTTTTATTTTCTAAAATTAGATTCTCAATTTGCTCAGATTTGGCTGTTAATTCTATTTGGAAATCTTTTAATTGCTCTTTATATTGTTGAATAAGATTTGATTCATAATTTTGCTGACGATCTAAACAGGGAAATGCAATAATATATTTACAATATATTACTATAATATTTTTGTATATTTATTATCATCATATACAAGGTGATTTTTTCACTTTGTATATGGGTTGGGTTCGTTAATTTAAAAACAATTTCGACGAGATGATAACACCGTATCGGTATATATAATCTGTTATTACAAGCCGAAATATCATCTCTGTTAAACATATATAAATATATATAAATATGTATAAATATATGTAAAATGGAAACAATATTATAAAAAGAATTCTAATTTACCAAATCGTCTTTCTAATGCAGCATGTAACTCTTCTTCCTTATCATGTAACTGTGCTTGAAATTCCTTAACTAGTTGTTTTAATCTCATGCTTTGCTCTTCCTCGTTTGTTTTTAATTCTTGCTTCAAAGTATCTACTTGATTTTTTAATTCATTACTAACGAAATGCATTTCCAGTTCTTTTGCTTGGAATGTTATTAATGCTTCATCTAGTTGTGCTTCTAATTTTTTATTTTCTTCTTCCAATTTGTCATTATTTTTAGTAGAAAACTCATGTACTATTTCACTACTACTTATACTTTTTACTTTTTCATTTAGTGCAGTATTTGTTTCTCTAAGAACCTTTATTTCATTTTGTAATTTTTTAAAATCTTCAACAGTAGTTATTGATTTGTTTGTTTCTATTGCTACTTCCTCTTCCACTGATGAAGATTTTAACCTTTCAATTTCTTTCAACAATTCCATATTTTTAGTATCTAGTAATTTTAACTCTGCTACTTTTTCATCTACTATAAGTTTTAATTCATATATTTCCGTTGTTAATTGTTCTTCTACTACATCTTTATTCTTTATTTGAGATAATAATTCCATATTTGTAGATTTTAATGTATCAACTTCATTTTCTAATTCAATATTCTTACATTCTATTTGATCTAAACTGGAAACCTTAGATTCTAAATTATTTACATAAGATTGAAATTTCGTATTTGTATTTTCTAATTCTATAATTCTATTTTTTAAAGATAAATTTTCAGTAATTAGTTCACTGTTTTGTAATTGCTTTTTTTCTAAATCACTTTTTACTTTATTTAAGCCATTTATTTCTAATCTTAAGCTATTAATTTCCTCTTCAATATTTTTTAATCTTGCAACTTCCTTGTCCAAAAGTTCTAAATTCATTAGTAGTTCTTTATTTTTTTCTTCCATGTTATTATTATTCTCTAACAATAAATTTAATTTATCTACTTCATTATGTAAACTTGCATTTTCCTTTGTAAGATGTTCTTCAATTTCTTCTACTTTTTTCTTAGATGAAGTTAATTCTTCAAGTTGGAAATTCAGTTCCTGATTGTTAAACTGTAATTCCGTATTTAATAATATACTTTCATTTAACCGATTTTTGTATGATTCAATTTCTTTTCCTAATTGTGTATTTTCAGTTAGTAATTGTTGATTGTGTTTTTCATAATTTACAACTTTTTGTTTTAAGTTTTCATTAGATTCATTTAATTCTTGATTATGTTTTAGAAATTCGTTTTGCTTATCTTTTAGATTCTTATTTTCCAAATTGGTTTCATTATGAATTAATTTTAGCTTTTCTAATTCAGTAATGATTGCCGCATTATTATCTTTTAATGCTACTATTTGACAGTTTTCAGATTTTAATATATTTACTTCATTTTCCGATGTTTTTAACTGTTCTAATAAATCTGCATTTAAAGTTTTTACTTCATTAATTTCGTCATTTAATTTTTGAATAGTGGCATCTTGTTTTTGTTTAATAGTTTTTAACTTCGTTAATTGCTGGATTTTTGTTTGTACTTTTTGCTGTAGAGTTTCATTTGACTTTGTAAGCTCAATGATTTCATTTTCATATTTTTCATCTTTGACTTTTAAATCAACTAAAAAACTTTCTTTACTTCCTAATTCTTCATTTAAGGTATTTATTTTTTTATCTTTTTCAGACAAATTTTCATTTAAAACTTTTATTTCTGATTCTAAAGTGTTTATTTTTTCTTCTAATTTATTGGAATTAAGGTTTTCAGATTTTAATAATGTAGCAATTTTTGTTGCTTCTACATATTTCTGTTCTAATTCCTGTAATTTTTTTGTGTTACTATTTGCTTCTTCAAGTTGTACTTTCAAATCAGATATTTCATTTGAAAGTAATTGATTCATATCATTAACATTATTAAGTTCTTCCTGCAAAGATTTAGATTCTATCATTAATAATTTCACTTGTTCAGGTAAATTTCGTAAGTCATATAATTTGAAATTGAGATTATCTATCTCAGCTATAAGTTTACGATTTTTTGTATCAACTTCGCATTGTTGCTTCAATTTCATGGACATCTCATTTAGTTGTTTGTTATAATTTTCCAAACTTATTTCCAAATTAGATTTAAGATATATAGTATCTTTTAATTCGGTTTGTAATTGATTATATTTTTGTTTAAGTTCTTCAAATTCCTGTAATTTAATTTGGAAATTTTTAATTTGCACATTTACACTATTCTGAATAATATTATTCGCTTTTAGAAAAGCATCAAATCCATTCTTTAAGACAGAAATTTCATTGTTAATCTCCATGAAGCATTTCACTGTATTGCTTTTAATATAGATGTTATCTTCCTTTAATTTTTTAGTAGAAATTTTATAATTTAAAATATTTTTAATTAAATTATTTTTCTCTTCGTGAAGTGAAGTAATATTAGAACTATCTGTTTGAAGTCTATTTTTAAGATCGGAGATAGTAGATTTACAGGATTGAAGTTGTGTGCATACTCCTAATAACTCAGTATTTTTAATTTCTAACTCATTGTTCAATGTAATTATCTCTGTATTGTCTTGTACTTTTTCCTTAAGAATTTTCATTTCCACTTCCTGGCTCAATAATCTTTCTTTCATGTTTTCAAGCATTGTTTTATATTCATCAACTTTAGCATTGTAATTTTCACATACTTTATCTCTATCAATTAGAGCATTTCTCATATTTTCTAATTCTTTATCAAGACTTTGTATGGTAGCTTGTAATTTTTCAATTGTTGCTTCTGCTTCTTTCCTTTTTTCTTCAGCAACAATTTTATGTGCATTTTGTTCATTTTGAAGCTCTGTATATTTTAATTTGTAATTTGAAAATTCCATATATAGTTCTTCTTTATGTATTTGATATTCTTTAGTAATCTTTTGCAATTCTTCTAATTTATTTCTTGTCTCTTGAAGTTCAATTTCCTTTTCATTTAATTTAGACTTTATATTTTGATATATTTCAGTATCATGCACTTTTGTAGTTTTTTCTATGTTTTCTTTATTACAATCTTCTCCATGATGTTTTGAGCCCATTTTTTCATCTAGATCATTTAATAATTGCTGCATTTCTTGCTGTACTGGTTTTAAAGCTTCTGATTTTTCATTTGTTATATCTTGTACAATTTCTTTTTTTTCTGAATCTGAATTTTGAGTACTATGTGATAATTTTAGTTCTTCGACTTCAGCTTTATATTTATTAACAATTTCACTTAGATTCTCTTTGGATTCTGTCACATGCTTCAAATCCAACTGTAGCTTTTTGATTTGTTCTTCTTTATCTTCTAATTCTCTGTGTATCGAAAGTTTATTTTCAGCTAAGGATATTACAGACTCTTCCTCGCGTTTTTTTAAAATAATCATTTGATCTGTTAAACTTTTAATTTCTGTAGATGCATAACTTAACTCTTTTTCCTTTTCTGTATAGGAATTTTTTAATGTTTCATACTGAGATTCTAATATATTTTTTTCTGTTAATATTTCAGAAAATTTGTCTTTATTTCGTTTCAAAGATTCTTTATACTTCAAAACAACATTTTCCAATTTTTTTAGTTTATCTTTTAATTGTGTATTTTCCATTACCAAAGCATTTTCTTCAGAACTAATCGATGATCCAGTACTTAGGTCAATGAGATTATCTTTTAAATTTCCTTTATCATTAGTAGTATCTGGTAAAGTAGATTCTAAGTTTGGTCCAGTCGTTTGTAAAAGTTTAATCTGCAATGCATATAACATTAAAATCTGATATAATACAATAATAGTAAATGTTTTAATATTACCTTTGTATTTAATGTATTTATTATGTGATCTTTTTCTTCAATGTCATTTCTCAATGCTTCTTCCAAATGAGCTTTGGCCTGTTGTTCTAACTGACACTGTTCTTTTAAATCAGCTATTCTTCTTAATACTTTATCTTGGGTTTCTACTAAGACTGATTCTAATTTGCCTTTTGCCCTTTCCAATTCTTTATAATGTGTTGCTAAATCTGTATATCTTCCACGATATTTGTGGTATTTTGCTTGCACTTTCCGATATGCTGAATATATTTGATCTTTTGAAATTTTATCTAATTGTGGATTTATATTTTCATCTATCTCACTAGCAGATTGATCTATATCAGACTAAAAAGGAAATGAAAGTGGACAGTTAATTACATTCAAATATTAATAATTTTTTAAAATATTATATCTTCTTGATGATAAATGTTCTGTAATACCTGTAAATGATACAAATTAGCAGGGCTTTCATAAATTGGAAAAAGAGATGAAGTATCACTAGTAATACTGCTAACTGATGATCTTCTTGAAACACCTATAGAATTTGACGTAGGTGACATTAAATCTACATTTTGAAAACCATGTTTTGCAGGACTATTTTTAGGAGTTTCTGTAAATAATTACTTTTATACTTAAATTCTTCTAAATTTAAAGTAATAAAGCAATATATAAAAAAGAAAGGCTTACCATCTCCTTCTTCCGTTAAACTAAAATTGTCATTAGATACAGATAATTCTTGTACTGAACTGTTAGACAAAGCAGGAGATACTACCGCCTAAATTAAACCAAGTTATTAATATATAAGATAGATATTTAAATTTTATTTCAATTATATTAGTAAGTCAACATATATTTAATTATCGGATATGACAAATGTATTTTTGTAAAAGTAATAATTTTTTTATAAGTACACAATAATTTTATTTTATTAAGCAAATTACAAAATACATAATTTATGTCTTAATTTTATATAAAATGTCAAACCTGTGCTAGTTGTTGCATGCTTGCCTGTAACCTGGCAGGCGATTGTTTCATTTCTTCCGCGAGTTTATCTTTAAATTTTTTAAACATTTTGGCAAAATTTGTATGATATTGTAGTTTTTTATTAAATTATATAAATTTCCATAGATTTTTATTTACATCAAAATTAGGTTGGGATAGAAGACAAATGTCAAAATTTAAACACAAGTACAAGCATTATCCTATATTGTTTGAGAAAGTATTTTCAGAAAATATGCAAATCATTGATTATCAAACACGATATTTAATCCTTTGATATAATATATTTTTACTGCAATATTAAAACTTTCACGTGAGAACTATGTATACGTAGCACAGTTATTGCCATTGATGTTGATAATAGTAGATTGAACTGAAACTATTTTTGAATGAACGTAGATAAACTGGTTCCATTGTATGATTTTTGTGTATTGTATATAATTTTATTTCTTTCAATGCATATAATTCTTCTAAGTAATTAGTTAGAAGGAATAAGTAAATAAATAAATATAGTCGGAAATAAAAATTATTTCAATTAGAATTGAAATATAATATACTATAGGGTGATCATATAATTATTTATCAAAAAATATTTCGGTTTCTTATAATATTTTTAGAAATTTGAAATATAAATCGAAACGAAATATTGGATTAAAACATTAATATAATTGTCTTATTTTAGCGTAGCTTTGTATACCAACCTTTAATCTATATGCCCGCAATGTTCACTCATTTCTTATAATCATCATATACATAGAATCTAGTTGAGTATAAATACAACGTGATATAGTTTACATGTGAAATAGAATATTGTTGCTTATATCATTTAATTTATAAGGAATTACAATAATTCTACTTTCAATGATTTGATTTAAAAGGAAAACATTTTCATTCTGTAGGAAATGGTATGGTATTCTTAAACGTAAAATGAATGAATAAGCGATTAATAACCTTACATATTAGTTCTGTAGTTAATAAGTTTATACTTATTTATTAAACTATCTTGAAAGAGAATTTTTATAATTTAATTTACATTCTCAAAATTTTAATTTCTTTTCTATTTTATTTTGATAATATTTGAGAAAAGTACACTTGAATTAAATCTTCTGAGAATAAATTTAGAAAATAATTTTTTATAATGTGTTACACATGTGTGTGATTCTATATATATATATAAACATTTAATTTGATTATTTGTAAGTTTAACTTGTACATTATATTATGTTACAGGCTTCAAATGATAGTATACCTCCACCTACTGCGGTACCAGGGTTTCCACCAGCGACTCCAAATATTGCTTCCACTTTTGTACCACCTATTATGCCTACTGCACCTTTTATACCTCCTCCTAGTTTACCACCTGGTCCACCTGGTATAATGCCTCCACAGTTTTCTATACCTCCACCAGGTTTTAGTTTTCCAATTACTGCTGCTCCTCCACCTGATGCTGGAGTAATAGGTTAATACCTTTTTTGATTAAAGGATATTTTTCATCTTTTAGAAGTAATGTGCTTTATTTAAATATTATTTATATTTTAGCTGCACCTCCTCAAATAACGGCACCAGGTATTCCTCCACCTGCACCTATAGCAAGTGAAGCCACATCAGGTGTTCAACCTATTGCAACAACAGAAAAAAAGACTGATTGGACTGAACATAAAGCTCCTGATGGAAGGACGTATTATTATAATAGTGCTACAAAACAATCTTTGTGGGAGAAACCAGATGAGCTAAAAACACCTAGTGAATTGCTTTTATCACAATGCCCTTGGAAAGAATATAAATCAGAGAATGGAAAAGTATATTATCATAATGTGACAACTAAGGAGTCTAGGTGGACCATTCCTACAGAGCTAGAAGAACTAAAAGCAAGAATCGCAGCTGAAGAGGCTGCAGCTGCAGCTGCAGCAGTTGTTGCGAGTGCTACAAATACGTTAGTAAAAATTATATTTATTATAATTCACATATGCATATACATATGATAAAGAAGCTTTAAGGTTGTAAATGTAATTATCAATATTTTGCCTTTTCAGTATAGTTCCTGCAGGTATTCAACATTTATCTCCAAATGTTGCAATTGCGAATACATCTCAAACTAGTACACCAGAACCAGGTGGAAAATCTGCAATTGAACAAGCCATGGCTGCAACTCTTGCAGCAATAAACATTCCTACTCCACCTGCAAAGCCAGATGAAGATAGCAATTCTGCAAAAGGATCAGCAAATGATAGTCGTACCAGTACTCCTGAACCAAAAATGCAATTTAAAGATAAGAAGGAAGCAATTGAAGCATTTAAAGAATTGTTAAGAGAAAGAGATGTTCCATCAAATGCTACGTGGGAACAAGCAGTGAAGTTAATTCAAAGCGATCCTAGATATCCACAAATGAAAAAATTAAATGAACGTAAACAAGCATTCAATGCATATAAGACACAGAAACTTAAAGAAGAACGTGAGCAAGAAAGATTAAGGTAAGTATCATTGTGTAATATTATATAAAACTAGCATATTTTAACAGAATAAATAAAAAATAGTAAAATAGATAATTCATTTCAAACAGATTGAAGAAAGCTAAGGAAGATTTGGAACAATTTTTATTAGAAAATGATAGAATGACAAGTACAACAAAGTATTATAAATGTGAAGAAATGTTTGGTAATTTGGAAGTGTGGAGGGCTGTTGGTGATTCAGATCGACGGGATATTTATGAGGATGTTATTTTTAATTTAGCCAAACGTGAAAAAGAAGAAGCAAAACAGTTAAAAAAGAGAAATACTAAAAGATTAGCTCAAGTTTTAGACACTATGACAGATGTTACATATAGAACTACTTGGCAAGAAGCACAAGCATTACTTTTACAACACGCAGCTTTTGCAGAAGATGCAGACTTATTAGAAATGGATAAAGAGGATGCGTTACTTGTTTTTGAAAATCATATACGTCAACTAGAAAAGGATGAAGAAGAAGAGAAAGAACACGAGAAAAAACGTAGAAAAAGACAAGAACGAAAGAACAGAGACGCATTTATAGTAAGTTTTACAAAATTATGAAATTTTATATCACTTTTACTAATGTTTTCAATAAGAACAATTGTTTCACAGAGTTTGTTGGATGAGCTTCATGAACAAGGAAAATTAACATCCATGTCATTGTGGGTAGAACTTTACCCAATGTTATCTGCTGATTTAAGATTTTCAGCTATGCTTGGACAATCTGGATCAACTCCGCTAGATTTGTTTAAATTTTATGTCGAAGATTTGAAATCTAGATTTCATGACGAAAAGAAAATTATCAGAGAAATTCTGAAAGATAAAAATTTTGAAGTGCAAGTTAATACTACTTTTGAAGAGTTTGCTACGGTTGTATGTGAGGATCGAAAATCTGCAACATTAGATGCAGGCAATGTAAAATTAACATACAATTTATTACTTGAAAAAGCTGAAGCCCGAGAGAAAGAACGTGTAAAGGAAGAAACTAGAAAGTTTAAGAAATTAGAAACTGGCTTTAAAAATTTACTAAAAACTCTTAATGTTGATTATCAAATGACGTGGGACGATGTAAGAAGTAAGATTGAAGAAGAACCAGATTTCAAAGCAATAACATTAGAAAGCGAGAGAGTTAGAATTTTCAAGGAATATCAACATGAACTTGAAGAAAGCTGTAGTCATCATCACATTAGAAGTAAAAAAAAGAAAACAAAAAAAGTGAAACGGAAGTCACGGTCGCGATCACATAGTGTAAGTATATTATACAATTTTACAGTCTAAATATTTATTTTACACAATCCTTTTATTCTGTATTAGGAGTCTGAAGGTAGTGATAAAGGTTTGAAGAAAAAAAGACATAAATCAAGATCACCAAGTGTTCCTAGCAAATCGGATAGTTCCGAGTCTGATACTAGAAAATCAAAAAAGAAGAAGAGTAAAAAGAAGAGAGGTCGTAGTCATTCCGTAAGTTCAATTAATATTGCAATATAATTAACAATTTTCTAAGTTTGTTTAGATTTAAGTTTAATAATTGCACATGGTTGGTATAGCGATCACATTCGAGACTTCCGTCTTCTGAAGAATCACCAGAAAGAAAACGAAAGGAAGAAAAACATAGAAGACCTTCTGCACATAGTGAAGGGTCTGTGACTGAAAATGCCGAACATCATGAACTTTCAGAGGATGAGTTGGAAAAACAAAGGGCACAACTATTACGTGAATTACAAATGCAGCAAGAAGACAATTGAAAAAAGTCCGCTTGCTAATAACATCTTCTGTAATTTTAGATAATTGCAATATTAAATTAAATGATTTGTACAAGTTGAATTATTCATTTATTTCCTCATTATATTGATAAAATTTCTTTATAATTCATAGTAGACAAAAAGAAAAAACAAAGTATGATTAGACAGAGAATCCTATAATATACAATGAATCATAAATCTATGAAAGTATAATGTACCCGAAGTGAACATTTTGATTATATATTTTTTGAAAATTAAATTTTTTAATACATTACTTTAAGACCTTGTATCTATTTTTGTGCATTTGATAAAGTATACATTAATAATATTGTTTGGGCTACAAAAAGATCGACGGATTTTTTATATGTTTTATTTTTAGATATTTGAAACAATACATAGTAACAATGAAATTATTTTATTACATTCATTTGGTTTACATTTTGTTTAAATTTCATCAATTTCATTGTTACTTTGTATGTTACTACTTACTTGTATTGATGTTACTTTGTATTGATACTATACTATATTCCATAAAAAAGAAACAAAATGCAAACCAAATGAATGTAATAAAATAATTATATATATAATTATATTATTACATTATTATATATATATATTATTATTATATATATTATTATTATATATATATATTATTATTATATATATATATTATTATTATATATATATATTATTATTATATATATATATACAATTATTTTATTACATTATTATAATGTATATAATAAAAATATTATTAACTCTCTATTAATAACTATAAATATCGAGAAAAAAACAATTTGGACTATTTTGATCCTGCTTAAGGAGGTATATTTGGATTCATATTTAAATTAATCTATTAATATCTATATAATATCTATATAATGTAATAAAATAATTATATGTATATATATATATATATAATTATATATATAATACCTATATATATATATATATATATATATAGGTATTAATAGATTAATTTAAATATGAATCCAAATATACCTCCTTAAACAGGATCAAAATAGTCCAAATTGTTTTTTTCTCGATATTTATAGTTATTAATAGAGAGTTAATAATATTTTATATTTCGACATTTTGATACCGAAATATTTGACGATTCTTTCAATACTTTATGTATTAAATAATCTGTTACAAATTTTATGAAATAACTTTTCGGATAAAATATCTTATAAATAACAATTAATCTATAATTGTATATTTACCTATTTTTGCTGTTATACATATTTTTATTCAAGAATTAACCAACGCCCTACTTTTCGGAATCTTATTACGGCCCTGTTTCATAGTCGAATTGATGGAGGGTGGGGTATACATGGGGGGAGGTTTGGCTCACTATTTGCTCGATGGTTGCCACTGTCGAGTTTCGTAGTTTCGACAGTTCAGCATCCTAATCAGTCTTTACAGTGATTATAGAGAGAAAGGTCTATTGATACCTTTGCAAAATTTTTACGACGAACGTGAAGGTGTTCATGTAAAAAGTTCTAAAGGGAATATAAATCAAAAGAACCAAAAAAGACAATGTTGAGTCTTTGCCGTCAAGCGTTAATAATTAACAGTCAAAAGTGAGTAGCCAAACGCGAAATTACTAACTAAAATTACACGTATAAACAAAATTAAAGCTTTCGTATTTTGTGTCTTGTGTATTTTATCAGATATGTTAAATCCCACTATGATATATTGATTACTTTCGCGTATTAACACACACACTATGTAATAACGATCATAAACGAAGGGGCGCGTTTATATGTAGATGTCAGCTCATTGGTGTGTTATTGGTCCTCTGATTCATTTTCTTTGTCTAAACTTCTCTGTTCACATACCTCTTCGTCTACGGAAAGGATAGACTACTTTGTGGGCTCCATCGGAATTTTCCACTATAATATGGACGTGAAAGGTGTTTTTTTGGTAGTTTACCGACTATCATACTTTTGTCAATGTATTTTTGTATTTTTCTCTATTTAACTATTTTTGCGGGTCACTTTTCAATATCCATTTTAATGCATTACTCTTGCGCTTTTTTTGTAAACTTATATTATAATATATAGAACATATTTGTAAAATTTAATATTAGCCAGATTTGTAGTATTGACTGTAAATGTGAACATACGTACGAGGATGCGTGTAGGAAGCATGAACTTTATTATATTTATTATATATCAACGTGTCATATCACTTGTACATATATATATATATATACATATACATATATGTACGTATTTCGATTTTAATTTGCTTTGTTGAATGATTCTTATAAAATTATTCATAAATATTCATACTTTGAGATAATCAGATTACGTGTTAATATTACTTTGAAATAATATTTTTATTCATTGTATATATGTGAGCGCCCTTGAAACATATTTTTACAGACCAATACATATGGATAGAGCAGATGGTAACATCTGCTATAACGGACGTTTGTAAATGTATAAAATACACAGCAAAATTTTATGCGGTAGCGCCAATATTCGCTTATTGATATGTAACATTTTTTAGATTACAACTATTTCTTTCCGATTTGTTTGAATTCAAAATTTTACACACAATGTATGTCATGTAATGTTTCGCGATATTTTGGAAAGGAATGTATTACTGAAAATAGTGAATCTTTATTACAAGGCCGCTTTGTATAATTAAAACGAGCGTACCTTTATATCGATTCATTCACTTCACCCATTTAACTTATCCGCAACTTCATTGATTTAATTCAATTGGGATAATTTTCGTTATCAAATTAATGTGTAATTAGTAATGCAGCGATAACTGTAATGACATGGGTCATTGAATTTCTGTTATGTAATAATCTGACCATGAATGTCGGCTTGACACATGTAAGCAAGTTTAAAATAACATTCTTCCCTGAAAATAATTTCTCTCTCCTTTTTATTTATGTAAGATATATTTTTGATTTTATTTTAGATTTTAAATAAATAAAAATATTGCTTTTGTGTTATAATGCGTATAGAAATAAATAATAATTTTTTATTTTTATAATTTTTGTATTATTTTCTATTACCTTTATCATTTATTAAAATAAAAGATTGATTAGAGAAAATCTTGTGCTGAAGATAACATCATGAGTTTAACTCTTACTACAAAGTACATAGATAAATATTGACAGATGGTATCAAGAAGCTAATATGTATTCTCTCTTTTAATCTTATTATGTTCTATATCAGTAAATTTAGATACGAGTACATTTATAAACATTATGAATGTATAAAAGGGATATGTGAAAATACTTGAAAAAAATGCTAAAATTGAAATGTGTTTGATTTCTTAGATTTTTATTACTTGTAATTATATATATTTCATACTTTTCTAAACAGAATTGGTACAAGATGTTTAGGAACAATAATACCATTACCAAATCCTGCTGAATTTCCTTTGGAAAATGAACCTGTCCTTACTTATAAAAAAGGTAGCCCTGAGAGGGCAGAATTGGAAAGAGCTTTGGATAAAATGGCCAGTGATTGTGAAGAAGTACCCCTGGTTATTGGAAATGAAGAAATTAAAACAGATTTATGTAGATATCAAGTTATGGTAAGTTGACAAGTACAATAGTAAAGAACTAACATACAGTAAAAAACTAACAATAGAGTATATATTAGTGACAGTTATGATATATATTTCAGCCACATAATCATAAAGCAAAGGTTGCAAAATATTATTGGGCGACACCTGATCTAGTCAAAAAGGCAATAGATGTTGCTGTAAAGGCTCAGCGTGAATGGGAAAAATGTCCATTTGAACAGCGTTTAGAAATCTGGTTGAGGGCAGCTGATTTGATGGCAACAAAATACAGACAGCAATTAAATGCTGCTACAATGCTTGGACAGAGCAAATCTGTTATTCAAGCAGAAATCGATAGTGCAGCAGAATTAATTGATTTTTTTAGAATGCATGCATATTTTGCCAAAGAGGCTTTAAAATATCAACCAATTTCAACCAATTCTAAAGTAACATTAAATTCAATGAGATATAGAGGAATGGATGGTTTTGTTGCAGCAGTATCACCATTCAACTTTACTGCCATTGGTGGTAATCTTAGCTATACACCTGCTTTAATGGTTTGCATTTTTTTTATTATTTCATTTTTATGTATCTTACTATACAAATGATTTATACACTGCAAATTCAAGTGCAGTACATGTTATACAATAAATGTATATTACAAACGTTGTATCACACATTTTAGGGTAATGCAGTACTCTGGAAGCCATCTGATACAGCTTTACTTTCTAACTGGTGGATTTTTAAGATATGTAAAGAAGCTGGTGTACCACCAGGTGTAGTTAATTTTGTTCCATGTGAAGGACCCGTTTTTGGTGACACTATAACTGCTTCACCTTATCTATCTGGGATTAATTTTACCGGATCAGTTCCCACGTTTAATCGTTTGTGGGTACAAATTGGTAAAAATCTGGGGAAGTATAAGAACTACCCAAAATTAGTAGGCGAATGTGGTGGAAAAAATTATCATTTCGTACACGCGAGTGCTGATATAGAGTCAGTTATTAATGGGACCATACGAAGCGCTTTTGAATTTAATGGTCAAAAATGTTCAGCTTGCAGTAGAATGTATGTTCCAGAATCATTGTGGCCAAAGGTAGATTTCACACATAGTTTTGATTTCAGTCTTTTCCTATTTCAAACACTGTTATATATATAGATAAAGGAAGGCCTTTTATCGCTTCGTGACGCACTTAAGATTGGCGACGTCAGAGATTTTACCGTGTTCACCGGAGCCGTTATAGATGCTACTGCATTTAAGAGGATTTCTGGTTACATCAAATATGCCGAAAAATCGCCTAATTTAGAAATTATCGGCGGTGGAAAATACGATGATTCGTACGTTTCATTTTACATACAATCTGTTAAATATGTATTTTCTTATTATTTTTAATTCCTTTTCTTTCCATTAGGGTTGGATACTTCATTGACCCGACAATAGTAGAAACAAAAGACCCTACAGATAAGATAATAACAGAGGAAATATTTGGCCCTGTATTAACAATATACGTTTATAAAGATTCAAACCTCGATGAAACGATGAAATTGGTAGAATCCTCGACACCTTATGCTTTAACTGGATCGATATTCTCGCAAGACGAGTAAGCATTTCATTTCGTTTTTAACATATTTGTACTTTATCTCATTATACAATGTTACTCTTCAGAAAATGGGCGAGAAGAGCTCTCGAAGAATTTAAATATACAGCTGGCAATTTCTATGTTAATGATAAATCGACAGGCTCGGTTGTTGGTCAGCAACCGTTCGGCGGTAGTAGAATGTCTGGAACAAATGATAAGGCTGGCGGACCTCATTACGTTCTTCGTTGGGCATCGCCACAGTCAATCAAAGAAACATTTGTTCCTTTGCGTGAATACGATTATCCATATATGAGGTCTTAGATGTAAGTATTACTAACAGCTTGCAGTTATAACGTGAAGATACATATACTGATGCGACAGCATCTTATATTACAAGTTGAAAAAGAGCAGATTTTCGGGTTGTTCGATAAGAAATAATGAAATATCTTCATGCATTTCTTTATGTGAATACATGAAATTTGCGTATAAGGCGCTATTTGCACTCACAATGCAAGTGACATGGGCTTTGTAGGAATTTATACTATAAAGCAAACTGCTTAAACACAAAGTAATTCACGATAAAGATAGTCGACTTTAAAAAAAAGATTCAAGTATTCAGTGGTTGTTAATACATTTACCAATTGAACAGTATTTTTTTGTTTTTAATAAATGTGTTTATCGATTTGATGTTACATAGCGTACAAGGAAGACGAACATATGAATAAGTACATATTTCTAAACTACTTACAAAGTAGTCTCGACATAAGCAACATAAACGCAAGTCCACCTTAATACATATTTGCTGCCAATAGATAACACTAATGTTCTGCAAGTTGCAGCGTGTAGAGTCTATATTATTAAGATCAAATGTTTTAGTACAATAATATTTTAATATCTCAGGAATTACTATATGTGGTTGCAAACAAAGAGGCATTTTTTTTGGTCGTACATTACAGTGATACAAGAAATTTTATAACAATATTATTCAAGTATGGTGATCGAGATAAATAACATCTGACGGTGTGTTTGAAGATTGTGATGAATGCGTACTAGTTAGAAAACCATCTGCTGTGTTTTTCTGACCTTACTTTTTTATATTCTTATATAGATCATTTACAATGGTTGATATTACATTATAAACGCGCAGCAAAGAAAACATTCATTTTACTGTGTAACTTACAAGACAATATGTAGACGCGGGACGAACACAGTAAAATGCAAAAGTTACCCTTAAATCCTTACATTGTGTTGTCAAGCCTGATCGTCGATCGTTTAGGCATGTTATTGTTAATAGTGTGATTGAGATAAAGCATCTTGCAAATCGAACAATTATTAATTATTATTAATTAAATATACAATAATATGTTAGATGTTGTGGCTGATGTTACGATGTAATTTAATTTAAGTGTACCATAGCAATAAAAACACTATATAATTAGATACTTTTAATATAAATTTTTCAATTGACTCATCAGTCATCTTCATTTATCGTTGCGATCGATCGCTTTCGTTAAAAGTAATTTTACATTTCTAAAATTCCGAAATTAAAGATATGTACATAATTATTACTAGCAGTACACTTAATCATTGAATAATCTAAGGACCGCAAATAAATGCCACAGCAGGTAAATAGAATGTTTTCGTCTACTCCTGTATTGTCAGTTACCCTGTAATGATAATGTTGACAATAATATTGCATTCTCAAAAAATGATAATTCCACTTTTATGAATCGACGATTACGTGAATCGTTATTACAATTTAAATTATTATTATTATATTATTATAATGGCACAGATGGTAATAATTAGATATGGCCATATGCTGAAATATCGACCGATTATTTCGAACTCACGTCAACAGAGTTCGCAATGATGTCAATTAACATTCACTAATACTTTCTTTGCATAAAATTTAGCTGTAACCTTAAAAACAGAATATCTTTAAAAATCTTTTTCAAAAGTTTCATTCAAACATTTCTAATGTTCCTTAAAAATATTAAATAGTCATAAGAGATCTATTACACTCTGTTCTTTATTTATTCTATTTTATCAACTCTTGATAGATAGACTTATATCGAGATATTTAAAGCTACAAAAGATACAAATCTTAAAGATGCACATTTAAATTCGTATTCTATAGCTGCGTTTTTATTTTGAGCTATATAATTGACAAAATTATACTTTTCAAATATTAAAATTTTTAAGCATTTTCTTCGATCTGTAATTGTAGATAAGGAAGGAACTTTATGTCTTTTAATCCCTATGCAGTTCCTGGCCATCAAATTAGGATCACTTAAAACTTCTAATTTTCTTTCCTGTTTTTAGTGATATTGAGAAGCGTGAACGAATTCTAACATTAAAGTTCATTACTTATTACGCTGTTATACATATACATGCTAGTGATTTGTATTTCTCCCCTTTATCTTCGTTATAGGCCTATAGCTCATTTGCTTTCCCGTATGATCTATATGCACTGTCTTTGTGTCTGCACTATTGTGTTAAATTTCTGTGTTTTTGTCCACAGATTGAACATAAGTAAGTAGAACGTAGCATTTAAAGATGGCTATATAGATGATTTGATCATGGTCCAGACAGTTTCAATGGCATTCAAATTGAGAGAATTATTCAATCATGAGTACTTTTTAGCTTAGTATCCTCGTGCCACTTTCATTACTAAGATTTCGTATTAGTATTTATGAATTGTTTCTTATTGTTGAAATTAAGAACAATTCGCCATTTATTTGGTACAATATATGAGTATATGATATACATATTATAACTAAAAAAGGTTTCTACATGTAACCCGAATTCGATGACCTGGAATGTCTAAAGCAAATTTCGTATTTTTTGTGTAGACTTATCAGCTGGAGGACAAATTACCTCCTCTTCCTTCTCCTCCTCCTCCTCCTCCCCCCCCTCTCACGTCCTGATCGTACCATTTGCATTTTTCACAGTTCCTCGTTTCCCTTCGTTACTTGGTTGCTGGAACTTTACCTTCCGTCATTTCCACTCGACTCTCTTCGCTCCTCCCGTTCATTCCTTCTTTTTTCTCTTTCTATTTCTTTCTCTTTCACGGCACGTCGATGGCGCCGCTTTGACGAGCCCTGGAATGGGGTTGACATTGGAAGACATCGACGGAAGAAGTGGGATTCGATGGCTTAGGAGAAATCGTCGTTAATGGCTTTGCCGAAGGATTTCCTGGCGTTCTCGGTGCTTTTTTACGAGTTTTCCGGGCGCGACGATCTAAAGCGCTCACTCAAATCAAGATTTTCACCTTTTCAACGGCAGATGAGGCGGATGGCCAACCGTCCTCGCCTTGACGCGACGCCGTTTTTTCTTCATCCATCTTTCGCCGCTTTTCGTCCTCCACGATCCATCCTTTCTTTCCTTTCTCTAGTTGAGCCCTTTCAGGCCCTCTCCCCACCCCTTCTTTTTTCCGTGCTCGACTAAATGACTTGTTTTTTCGAGTTCTGCTTGGATCATCTTGTAGTGGGAGGATGAAGGTCCCGTCTTCTGCCCGGTAATCTGAAATTGACGTAATGATGATGGATGCACGGTCACGAAATTAATCGCTCAGTTTTCAATATCCTTGGCTATGTGTCCTACGTTCATCATAAGAGAGAACCGATCGTATTACTCGAAGATATCGTAGAAATGTTGAATTGCAAATGTGTGGAAATTATTCAGCAACGTGGATAGATGTATCAAATGTAAATTGAAACGGTCACTTAAATAATTATTTCGTTCGTAACAGAATCTCTTTGCTTTTATCCTTTCAAGCATATCTTCTCGTTTGATAGTAGATGTAAAATCGAAAGTTTCCATTCCACTCGCTCATTACCGGCATATACATTGTTAAAGTTCATTCTCGAAAGCAATTGTTTGTCGGAAACAAAATGTCGTTATTATCGGTAAATATCCAACAGTGAACGAACAATGAAACCAAAGATTTAAAAAGAACAAAAGAAAATACGTTGCAAATTTATTAATTAGCGTGCAACCGATTGGTTCATTAACGGCCTCTAATGGAACACGTGTATTTGAAATTTAAGGATTTCATTGGCAACCGATACAATAGTAAATCAAGAGAATTGGATTTTTCAAAAATCTCATCACGCAATGGTTTCAAGGTTTCAAGAATAGAGAATTTTTAATAAAAATATTTTAAACGTAAATCGTTCGAAAGAAAAATACAATGAATTTTTATTTTAATTAACGAGAGTTAACGCTTGCTTAAATGGAGGAGTATTTTTCGAAAATCATGATATAAGTGATCTGGAAATGACTGAGTGATTATTTGGATAATATAATTCTTGGCAAGATGTTGAGATTGGATAAAGAAAAAGCACTTAAGTTCCGGTATCAGTTCGCGGACGATGCTTATATTCTGCTCTCACGCAATATTAATCGTAGAGGAGCAACGTTTAAACGTTTCATTCTACTCTTTCATACACGAAATAAAATTACCGCTCTTCCATTTTGTCTTGCATGGCTTCCTACATAATTTTCCTTTATCCAACGTCCGAGTAAACAGACAGATTTCTAACGGAAGAGTTGGTCGTTCATCCTATAGAACACTTGTTAATTGTTACCTGAAGTCACATACATATAACATTTATTATCTTATATTACGCAATTATTTTATATTACAAAAAGCAAATGAAGAGAAACTTCATTTAAAAACATTTATTTAAATTTTGAAAACAAAACATTCTCTAACGAAAGCAAATTAACGTGAGAGTGGCATGTTCATATGCACTCGTATTATACTAGTCTTATCTACTAGATATACTATAGTTTAGAGATTTCATACGTAAACTAAGCAAAGTGGAAACGGTTATAATGAAATTTAAAGATAGTTTTATTTCGTATAAAATATCACACGATATACCGATCTATAAATTTATCGTTCGCTATACAAACGTTAAAATAACAAGTTTCAATTTGCCACAAACTTAACAACTCACCAAAACACCAAACTTAAAACAAAGCGTATCGACAAGGATGCTACGAAATACTTGGAAATAGATGGTCCGACGTTTCGTCTCACGACGAAGACTCTCGTGTCAATATCCCAGCGAAATTCAATGATATCCGAACAAGGCGTGCTCGTCTTGCGTTGCAAGAATACAAGCAACCAGAAGATCAGGGTACGAGAGTAAGAGAGAGAGAGAGAGAGAGAGAGAGAGAGAGAGAGAGAGAGAGAGCAAAGGCGATACTTCGGTGGCACTCGTGGGGTGGCGTTGGGTTTTAAAGGGTGGGAAGGATACAATATTTCAGAGTGGCGACAAGGAGCAAGCCTGCTTGCCACTGGCAAATTAATTAAATTCCTAGAGGCTGGCTGGAAAGGCTAAGGGGTTGGTTGGCGAACCGGGCAAGAGTCCTGTGTTCAGCTCGTGGGAATATTGTAATTAAGATATGCACTTCCACCCTCCCATTTTACCCATTGCAGTTTCCACACTCTATCCTCTCACTCTTGCCGCGGTGGATGATTTACGCTTCGAAGGACGCGGTATTGTCTGTTTCGACCGTTTCTAAATTGCATCCTATTATGGTTTGGGGCTCGAGGTTGACGCGCCACCGAGATTCTACTTCCTCTTACGGCTCGCTGCTTCAAATTACTCCACTCTGATTGACGCTTAATGCTTCTGTTTATATTGTGCGGTGTATACATATGGAAATGGGTTGAGCGTGCACGCGAAATAAGGGTCGAAACACGCCGGGGGTTTCGTAGATTTGTAAAATGGAACGATGGCCGAACCAGATGTTCTCGTATTGTCCCTACATTGCTGGAATTCCTATTTCTTTCTTTCTTTCTTTTTTTGCTGTCGTTGCGATGCTCTTTTCATTGTCGCGATGTATTTTTTTTTGGTCTCCTTATCCTTTGCTTTCTTTCTGAATTGAAATCTCATTTTCGGTACGTGTACTTTGTTTGTTCTTTTTATTATTGGAATACTTAGCTCAGCGTCGCCGCTGACATCTTTTACATCGTTAAATCGTTACATCGTTAAACATCTTTAAATCGTTTTTTTACTGCTGAAACTTCTCCTACGTGTTCTCATATTGTATCTTTATCGCTGAAATCAATTTTACTTGTTTATGTATTCCCGAGCTGTATTTTTGCTACTGGAGTTCACCGTTTCGAAAGTTGTATTCCTCCCTTGTTGCATCCGCGAGTGTGGAAAACTTTTCAAAGTTTCAATTTCATCATGCTAGAGTACCGTACGAAGGTATTGCTGAAAGAAAAAAGCTTGCGGGATTGATGGATTATTTTCCACACTGCGCTGGATTGGACACTCTCCGCGCAAGTAGTTGGAATCGGAACTGGTCAAGAATGATTTCACAGAAAATGTTCATACATTAGCGATCACGTTACCATTGATCGATCACAGGGTAAACGTTAGTAGCATAAAGCAGCTTTGAGTACTTTGGTAATCGCATAAGAACAAAAGAATAAGGTTTAGGAAATTAGTTTTACCTAAAATTAGGATCACTTAATGTAGGATCATTTACGATCACAGCAAGTAGTAGTTCTGTATTGGATTTTATTAATAAATTGGAAAAGTTCGAAACTCAGAAGCATCTTTGTACGTGTTTGTCAAAACACATCGGTCGGATACTCGACTGTTTTTTTACAAAATAAACGGTGGTGTTTTTTCAAAGTTTAATCCTACAAAGCAATATTAAAACGTGGCAGATTAGCATAGTGTATACAGTCTACGCGACGAAAAAAACGAAAAAGAAAAAATATTCGTTCTCTCCCCTTGCGTATGGAAATGCGATGAAATTTTCCTCCGTGAATCACCGAGACCGGCGTGATCACTGTTTTTCAATATTACCAGAACATCGCTGTTATTCACTTTGTGTTTTCAGTGAAATTTCAATCTGCGTCGCTTCTTTTTTTCTATGTATATTCCCCATATCTTACCACGTTTCCCTTTATTTTGCTGCTTTGCAAATATTTATTTAGACATCGATATACAGCAGCCCATAAAAATATTCGTACACTGGTAGAAATTTTCTGCGAGTATATAGTGCGTTCTACGATGTTTCATCATTTTGACGATCATTACACGACATTATTGTTCGTAGAAGATACGAAATATTTAACGCAATATTTAGCGCAATGATTAGAAAAGAATTTAAGCTGTGAATTATTCGTTATATTAATAAGCCTCGATATTCAACGAGATCTTATTTTTGAAATATTCAAGGAAACGAGAGAAATGTATATTTAATCCCAACATTAAACAGGAAAAGAATTTTGTTTACATGGGATTGATTGTTAAGGTCCTTGTGGAAGTAATTACTTCAAGAAAAACTCTACAACTTTTCTTGAAGTAATTACTTCAAGAAAAACTCTACACCTTTTCTCGTGTATATCCGTGACCTGGAGACCGTTGTTACGAAGAGAATAGAATTTTGAAAAACATTCAAAATAAGGAGAGATCCATATTATTGTGCCTTTGAATATAAATTTCGTTTTGGATTACAAGGTTCAGAAACAAAAGAGCTTTCTATTGCTGTTTCTTGCAGCTTTCAGCTAGAGCTACACACCAAGATTAACTTGTGCTGTCGTTTGCTATAAATATAGGAACGTGCTCCCTATCATACCTTCTTGCTATTGTATTGTAACACTGTAAGAGTGATCTGGATCAGCATACACTATATCTGTACTTATACCTATGCTTATTTCAATATATTTTTCTATTACAAATTCATCCACTCGTTCCTCTATCAGTCAACCTCAACAGCCCTAACTCTCCAAGTTGCTTTAAAAAAACCACTTACTATGTTTTTGCCCTATGATCTTTGTATAATACTTAAGACGACTATTCATTTTTACAGGAAATATTTTCTACCTTCCATATTATATTTTGAAATCGATTTCAAATTTTATCGATGTAATCACGACGTGTATGTAGAAAGTTTCCTATGCTAAGTATTCAAATACTTTCAGCGAGCGACTGTATATTTTTACGTAAAACGAGACTCTATCACGGATACGTATTAAACGTAGAAATGTCAACGAAACGTCCAGATAGGTTACAAAATTCTTCGTTTTGACCGCGCGTATTTCCATAAACAAATGACAGGTTTCTGTAGTCTCGTGTCGTGTCGTAAAAAATCGATCCACAAGCCGTGGTGTCCGATGGGACCCGGTGTCCGACCGATTTTTATAGAATTAAAGAACGAAAAAGAAAAGCTTAATTAAACGATGTCTTCTGTCGATATCGTGAGCCACAGAGCGATGAAGATGTCCAGGCCTGAGAAACCGGTCGAGATTTTAGCCTTTTCATAGAGCGAAAACGAGATTCATTAAGTTTATCATGGCGAGCATCTACGCTCTGTTTCTCACTTTGATCCTTGTGTTTTCTATCGCCGTTCAGCTCCAAATGTTAATCGTATGTAATTAATATAAATATATTAATTAATATGAATATACGAAGTATCTTTTTGTAATATCGTAAAGAAGATGTCTAGTCTGAGAAACTTCTTAGAGGTTATCACGTTTTTTTTTTAAATTGAACGCTTTTAACGAATTATTTAGTACGTTGTTATTTTACGAATTATATTTTCATAATTTATTTGAATTTCATTTATTGGGATGAAATTTTATTTGTCCTTTCGTTAAATTAACTCCTTTTTGATCGAATTAAATCATCCAATTGTGAACTCGTTATTTGTATCGGCAGTGTTATATCGCTTACTGGCCACGATAATGGCAATTCTCGCGGGGAATAAATTCGTATATTCTGTAGCTATAAATCAGAATTAGCAAACTGCATCGTTTGCCGAGCGTCCAAGCTAACCCACTTTTGCCCTCAATGTCTCGCGTGTATTTACATTTCACTTTCTTAGTTACGTATGTAAAAGCATATACGTTTAACGATTGTATAGAGCTTCGTAAATTCAAATCACAGGAGTCACGATAAAACCATAATACCTTGCTCCATAGGCAGATCCAAAGAAGCTATGCACGATTTTCCATTACTACGCGACCAACGCGGAAGATTCCAACAAATCATCCGTCCGTAACATACTGCAACACTATTCCAAAGAACCTAACGTCTTCAGCGTTCCCAGCTCCGATTCCAAGATATCGTTGACCAACCTGAGAACTGTTTCATCTTGGCCAGTGATACCGAACCAAACGCTATCGATTCCTAACCCAACGGTCAAGACAGAAGCTAGAAATTCGATGGAAACTGAGCCGAACGTGGTCGCAAAATATTCGTCCACGTTCGTGAAAACCGATCAGGTTTTACCTGTCGTTGACATTACATGGGATTACAATTCGTATCGATTCAAAACGTTTGAGTCGTGCTTACGAAATTGTTACGGGGATAGGTATCCACCGGGTGAAGTGGTGTTGAACTCGATGCAGCTGAATCTGTTGGATTCTCACACGAACGTCCCAATGAACGTTGCCGGTCTATTCGATTTCATGAAAGAAGAGAGCGAACCGCGTTTGAACACCGTGTCGAGGAAGCTGGAAATTGAGTATCTTAATCCGTTGGATCACTTTGTGACGAAACAACCCGGTAGACCGGAGACTGTGGAGAGATTCACGGAAACGGATGAGCAGGATCGGTGGTACAATACAGCCAAGAGCCAACAGGAGGACGATATCGGGCCCGTAATCACCGGCCGAGAAAAGAATCAGCCGAATCGAAGATCCTCCAGGAAGATCGAGGCCCCTTGCAAATGCTATTTGTCCTCGTCTCGGCGTGTTTGCGGGACGAATGACTCTTGATCGGGAAGAAACCCTCTAGAAACGATTGGAGAACACGGTCGCTGGCTGTTGCCGGGGCATCGATTAGGGCAACTAGCCTGATTGAGAAGAAAAGGTGGCGAGAAATATTTGTCGCGAAATTATCGCTGCTTCTTTCTTATTCTACGAAGGATTCTACGAGTTTCTTCCTTTTTTTATATTTTATTCTGACCCGTGGATGAGAGAGAAGGTTCAAGGGATTTTTGAGATCTCGCCGAGGGAATTTTATAATTTACGGTTTATACTTTACCGCGTGCAGGATACTTGTTTCATGGTACTAGTATTTTTATACACGGCTTTGTTTAAAGATTTTTCTCTGGAAATATTAATCTAAGTAACTTAGACGAATAAATTTCTGGCTACAGAATGCGATTTTTCTGGCGATTCTTTCGAGTTCTATCGATTCTCTAAGCGTTACTCGTAGGTAATCAGGATAAGTTAATCCTTATTTATGGATCATTGTCGTTTCCAGTGTCGAATATTTTATTCGGTGTAAAGTCTGTTTATTTCTCGGCGACAGCTAAAACTTAAAAGATAAAATTTGATAGAGTAGTAACGCAAGGATGACAGTCATATGTATCCAAGTAAGTTAACGGTTCAGATTCTATATATATAGGGTGGTTGATAACTGGTGGTACAAGCGGAAAGGGGGTGATTCTACGCGAAAAAAGAAGTTGAAAATATAGAATAAAAAAATTTTTTTTTTTTAATTTTTCCATCGAGACAACGATCTACAGTGAGATCCGTTATAACGAGACGTGATAAAGTGCACGCGTACCGAGCGAAAATTCAAAGTCGATTTTCTCGAAAACAAAGCCTCAAACGAAAAATTTTTATTCTATATTTTCGACTGCTTTTTTCGCGTAGAATCACCCCCTTTCCGCTTGTACCACCAGTTACCAACCACCCTGTATATAATAGAAATTAGAAGTAAATATCTGAAATCAAATTATGCAATAATCTAATAACTATCTAACAACCAAAGATATCAGTTCAAGGTTAATTAGATTGTTATACATCTGTTCAATCAACGTGATTAAATCTTACAGTATCGGGGTTGATATCATTTTAGCGCTGGCGGAGTACGAGGTTTGGCTGTAGCCGGAATCAACGTCAACCGTGACAATGATGTTTGTATTCAGTATTGACAGATATACAAGGGTCACGTGTGTATGTATTTCGGTCTTGCCGAAGCTCCGTTTTAAATAGAAATCGATAATGGGTAATAAGGATTGGATAGGGAGGGAGCTTCCACAGGATAGCTTCCTAGGAATTGCGTCTATTTATTGATCGTCCGCTGTATCGGAATATTCAGACGAACCATGGCCTCTATCCACTTTTGGCTCGTCTTACCCTTATTCCTTGTTTCTCTTGTCGTCCTTGAACGCGAGTGTCTCTATTCTCTCGTAACCAATAATTTCAAGGAATTCAGTAATACCGAAATAACAATAAAATATATGATTATTGACGGTCTAAAAATTGTATAGTATAGGACAGAATTGTGAGAATTCAATTTTAATGTTGGAAGCACCCATGATATTGTATTGGGTTATAACATAAATTCGTATACATACATGTACTATATAATTACACATATATTAAATATATTCATATATTAGTTGGTATACATATATTATCTATACATATATTCTAATAAATATTAGTAGTAGTGAATTTATTCATTTCAACTTATTAGCCCAGAAAGTGGACTTGGTTACATAGGTTGCTATTGTAACTCATACTATTATCGAACTTGTTTTAGATAATTATTTCTTTGGTTTCTATTCTAAAACTGTTTCTGCTTCGCTATAAAGCATTATCGTTCCTTAAAACTACCTTAAACTATTTCATTGGCTTCACACTTTGCGCAGCTTCCTTTGCTCATCTCCTCTCCGCCTCTTTTCCTCCTTTTTATCTTTTTTAGCCATTCCGCTTTTCGCTCCTCCATTAGTATTTCTTCCACGCTTACGTTTGTTCTATCAATTCTTTTGCATATCCTCCATATGTTCAAATGCCTTTTCGCTGGTTTTACAAAATAAGCATCTCTTTTCCTTTTTACTCACCCAAAATCTACATGCATTCTCCAAGTTGCTATACCTTGTTCTTCTCAGTAGCTTTTGCTTCCTAGCTTCCGTCTCTACCTTAAATATTTTGGTACACTTCCTATGGCTATTCTCCTATTTTCGTATTTCCTATTATATCTACATCCTTGTATTCTAATCCACCGCTTCTCTCTTTGTACATCTTCTTCCCCGCTCCTTAGAACCTCACCTTCATCTTCTATTTCTTCATCTCTTTCTCTCTCTCTCTTTCTTTCTTCTATAATTTCTCTACTCCTTCTTGACTTTACCCACATTCTTTAAAGTGTTCTAACCTTTCATATTGCAATAAATATAAGAACAGGATGAATTTATGTTACGACTGAATAGTACGAAGTTTGTGTATACTTGTACATGCTATATATATAGAAATTGAAATGAATGTCATATGAGAAAATATTAGGGTTGTAACATACGTAACTCCCCGTTTCTTCGTTTAGAATAATAAATAGAAGCACAGGACGAATTTATGTTGCAACCCAACACTTTTATTGATCAAGCTGTCACGTTTGGATGATTCGTTCCAACTGTTTCACGATGGCAAGCCGTTGGTCGAAGATGAGAATTAATTGCACCGGGAGAACGATCATCTGTCAAGAAATCGAAAGGAAAGGGCCGGGAGATAGATCAGTTGTAAGAGGGAAAAGCGTAGCTTTCCTAGCTGTGCTATTAGCTCTTAAGCTAAGCCGGAAATTCCAGACCGGAAACCGGCAGTCGCAGCTTGGCTGGATACAGTGAGGCAAAACAAAAAGATCAAAGAAAGACAGAGATAGAGAGAGAGGTGCAAAGAAGAAGGAGAGAGAGAGAGGGTGAAGGATGGAAAGTTGAGTTGTGCGAGGAAAGAAGAGGATTTATCGTGGATACAGCATCGAACGCGTACTCTCACGTGGCCGAAATGCCGATAGTTTGTTTAACGCTTTCTATGGACTTTCTGAGAAGGATTCAATTAAAGCCAGCCTTTATTATTGTCGCTCTAAGAAACCTACCTTCTTCTGCATCGCTGATTACGTTATCGTCATTTTTTTATTCTGAGTAAATGACAGAAATTTTTCTTGTCGCGATTGAAGGAATAAAAAATTGGTATGCTTCAAAGTAAAAAGGTGGACTGCGAATATTTACGCAAATTCATACTTTCTATAAATACAATTCAAGTGATCGAATCTAAACAGATAGTATCCTGCTTGTTTACGTTGGAAATAATTGTTTATTGGGAAGTTGTTATAATCTGCGAAATTACACGTGACGTGTAAAAACGAGTGAAGATAACAGTACTGTAACAAAGAAAGGAATATATAACGGAAAAACCATTAATTTTTTGCCGGAGTACTTTGACCGACACTCTATGCGAAATAATCACGTTGTGAAATACGTGTAAATATTGAAACTTTGGCTTTTTGTATAAGTATCGATAATGTATCAAAATATCTACATTTCTTTTATTTTTCAATTTAATTCACTTTTAGTCCTTCTCATCTTTGTCCCATCTTGATACGTTGGTCCTTTTATTTCATTATTCTTCATAAATCATGAATACTAGAAATAATTCCAAACGTTTGAACGATAACGTAAGGGGGATGGTTTTTATCGTTAATCATCTGATAAGAAATTCTACGCAGTTTGTACATTATTTTTCATTATTTGCAACTGTTACAGTAACATAACAGTTCCTTTTAGTTTGTCTGACGACTTGGCCTCACGACAGCTTCACGGGAATTTGAATTTTAAAGCGCATTCTTTCGCGATACCTGTGCACCGTGTACAAAGGAAAAAAGTCACGTTCCTTCTTTAACCCTTTTTGCTTGCAGCGTCGTTTCGCGCGTCACGCGTTGCATCGTGTCTCAGACACGTAACGCAGATTCCACCCACTCGCGCCCCTATGAATTTTCATCACGATACTTCATGAAAACCCATTTGGATCTGTACACTGTCTACTTTTTACTGAACCGTGCACGCAAAACATCGTAAATGGAACTCAGATTACGCGAATCTACAGCAGTTTTATCTAAACGTAAATCAACAATTTTACATCGTGATTCTTTATTCCTCTTCGAATCTTATAAGACTTATAAGACTTTGCTATATCTTCTATGAATTAATCGGTTGATCTAGTAAAATGAAAAGTGAATAATAATTTTTTGTTAGAAAAATCAAAGGATAGATAAACTAACATTCTTCTAATTCCATTTTCATCATCTTTTTCGTGCTACATGAGCGTGACACTTACGAATTGAACACGTAAGAGGTAAATGGCTCAACTTTATCTTCCACTTACACGAAGAATAGAATTTCCTTTGAGAAATAAAAAAATCAATATACCTCATATATATTGCGAACGAAAGTTTTTGTTGCTACTATTTTTAATCTCTATTAGCCCTTTATATTCCTTTAGTCTTTTGTACTCGTATTGTTAACGTGAGAATTATTTTTAAATTTACACATTTAGATTCACGAACTTATAATGTTCTCCTCCTCGAAGAAAAATTCCTCATTTTTAAAAAGTTTCGCTATAAAAGCGTGGGAGAGAGGGTACGAAACATATCGTCAACATGCAAAGGATTAACGTTTCTATCAAACCTATCCAGAATGAATCGAATACAATCGAAATTTTACGTGCGTAACGAAACGCGTGGGGCAAGAAATAATCATCGCAAGCAAAGGTGAATACGTCGCGGAAAATCGGATTTCGGGCGAGCATCATGGAGCTAAGCGTCTCGAAAATTTGAGCACGCCGTCGAACGAGGTTTTATCGGGTTTCACGACAGGGAGGTGAGGAGGATGAGAAGGTGGAAAACGAGAAGAACGCTGGAAACATGCAGGAGGCGGCAATAGGATTTCGTGACAAGTCGATTTGCCGCGGAGCAAAGTTCTCGGATTCGTCGGCGTCTTCGTCTTTTACGCGTGCTTTCATGCTTTCCAACAATGTCTGCGGGAAAATTCGTGCCATTCGATCGTCGGCGAATGGAATTGCGATAATCGGACGCGAACCCATGTGTTTCGTTCTCTAACTTTTCTCTCTGAACAACATAATGATAAACTAAGTTCAGCTTAGTGGGATTTGGTGAGAAAATGAAATATGTGTTGTTATCTCTGGCAGATATACGATATTGATCGCAAATTTGGCATTCTTCTTGGGAAGTTTTTGTTGTTCGTCTGAAATTAATTCGCTACAGATATAGATACTTATTTTCTTTAGATTTTTGAGTAGAAATTATACGAGCCTAAAGGAATTCTAAATTGGCGTTTTGAATTTCTACCGAATACTCAATTTATGGATTTAAGCTAATTTGCGAGTGATTTAATTATTCGTTTGTTGCTCGTATAAGACGTAGTATTATATTTTAAGTATTCTATCCAAGTCTATAATCTTTCCACGAATGATCGTCGAAGAACATTTTGACGTTACCAGTACAAACATTTTACCTGCTATGTCTTGTATTTTATATTTCGAAAAATTAGGAAAGATAGAAAAATCAGAAAAGATTTGCTATACTTTAAAATACGCTTACCTATGTTTACGTTAACTACGCTAGTAATACACCGATAATAATTGTTCACTGTGACTGTAACGCAGCGACTGTAAAATAGAATTAGTACGAAAAATTGGTAGATGCTATCACTCTAAAGAGCTAAACATTGAGAATGTAGCGTGTAGCTATTCGAAGCTCTTGATCGCCGACGTATTTATAGCAGCTGTTCGAAGGAAGTGGGATCGAGCGGCGCGCAATTAAACCAGCGGGTTCGAGCAGGTTCACGGGAACTCGGACGTTACGCGTGCAAGTACGATTTCGAAGGAGGTCGGTTCGAAGGCCGGGGAACTCATTTCGCGGGCGCAACTTTATGGAGATCGATGCTTCGGGAAATAAAAGCTCGGCTATAACCTCGAGTGCCTCGCGGACGGCCGATTCTCGTAGCCATCAAAGGATGGAGTGCCGCGAGGATTTGCCTATTCCATTACGACTCCACCTTTCTCCGTTTCCGATTCCGATATCTTCTTTCGAGGTTGCCCTCGTTCGTGGAAAGCCATTCTGTGGCGTACAGTCAAACTTGCCGATGAATATAAATGCCAAGGGCAACGTGGGGCCGACTTAATGCCACTGAAACGGGCCGGGCCGGTAGAGACTTCCGGTCGAACCATCAATCTCGCTTCTTGCCGTTTGCCTCTCCGTTCGTATCACGCGGATCGTTGCGCAGACGTGGTTGTCGAAGGGGGATGGATAAGTCGATCCGGGTGTTCCATTGTCGGGTAAGTTGTATCCTTAGCCTCGTATGTTTGTATTTATAAGTTGTTTCTGAACGTTCGTTTATAGAGTGTTTGGGTAAAAAGGTGATAAGACGAAATGGTTATGAGTTTGGTAGAGGTTTTAGAATGTTTATTGTTATCTCTGACGTTAGGTTGAGACCTTAAATGGGGTTTTTACGAAAGCAATTTAAAGGGACTTTTATTAGTATTGGGAATATTGATATTGGGACATATATTTTAATATTGGGTATAGTTCTATGAAAAAACTTACGAAATGTCTGAAATAAAGTATTATTCGCTTTTCTATTCAGATCCAATTTTTTTATTCATACTTATGAAGATACGAATTTGCATCAACATTGGCAGTTTAATAATTAATATAGGACATGACGTGTGATTCTCATTGTTAGGTAAATCGTATTGTAGGCTGTTCATGAAGAACTTTGGATGTATCATATATTTGTTGTTATTATACGTATACTATTATTATTATTACTATACTATATACTATACTGTATACTATACATTATTCGTTATCGTATACGTATATGCACATTGTATTTGAAATTGTTTGAAAGATTGCCTAATTAGTTTGTGTACTTTTTTTTAATACTGAAAATATCTATTTTAAAAGGAGAAGATAGAAGTTGTTAAGATATTAATTTTCTTATCGCTCCTTCGTATTTATTTTTACCTGACTTTTGCACGTATCTCTCGTTTGATACTTCCATGATCGACGTTTCAAAAATCGGAAGATCGAGGTAAGAATGTACAAAGGTTAAAGAAGGCGCGCATGTTTTGCTAACGTATGACGTTTAGCAAACTGAATATGAAAAAGGGACTGAGAGAGTACGATGTACAAAAAGGAGAGGGAGATGAAGAGGGACACGTGTTTTCTTGCTGGACATACCTATGGACATGTCGGTAAAGCTATCTTGCTGATGTTGCTTTAGACACGAGAAACGTACGGCGATAGTACGGAAGGTCTATGTATATGAAGGGATCGATGGCTAACCGAGAACTTGCGGAAATAGGGATTGATGGATGGTCATCTACCAGCGAGTGCGAAAGGTGTTACGTATGCTTCACCGAAGCGACTTTTCAAACACTCAACTTCGTAAAAACTTTTCCCAATACCAATAAATATGTATCAATAAATTACGAATAATTTAAGGTGGTCCAATTATGTGACTCACGTTTGTGTGATAGTATTTTATATAATATTCATAAAATCTCTGTATTTTTAATATCATTATGTTTATTTTCTGATACGAGGAAACTGCATGTGAAGTTATGTTTTAACGTAGAAATCTGTAGATTGTAAACATTGAAGCATTGAAGCAAGATTCATAACTAGATCCTCCAGATAAATATTTTATGTTGTATTTTTGAATTATTTTTTTTTTTTTGAGAAAGTGCATTTATACTTCTGTAGCATTTCTCTACTGAGTTTTTCATGTATAGATGCAGCATTTTTTCTGTAATATTATTATACGTAATATCATGCATAATAATGATCTTCCTCTGTAACAAGAGTGACCTCTTATAAACCTTTCGTCATCATCTTCAAGAGTACCCATCATTTAAAAAAAACTATACTTGTACCACTTTTCCATTAAATGTAAGTCCCTCATAGAGTGCAAAGTTAAATTATTTACGATTTCGAAGATAAGTTTCAACCAAAATTTTCGTACGCGAATTCTTGGGCGACTAAAATTGCATCCTATAAATGTTACCTATATATTTCTTAATACCTCGTATATGTGTCAATATTGCGTAATATTATTACGTATGATTATTTATCTATATTATTTATCTAAATGTTTCTATAAAAATTATTCAACTGCTGTCACTCTTTTTAATGGGAGGCAACTCCCGAAGGAACAGTCGACTAACGCGGTATTTACGATTCGATCTTTGGTCTCAGCATGCTGGTTCGCTACTTCACGGGTCGGATCTGTATTTTTCTCCCGATCTAACGCTCGGAGACATTCCGTTTCACGCGGCGTCTCATTCCTTTCCTTTCTGCCCGTTCGTCGGCATCCATCGGTGTCCTTTTAATCTTTCTAGCCAGCTTTCCACGACAGATTTATTCCCAAAGATTCGTTGACCGTCTCGAGGCAGCCGTGTTGGTCGCTTGACACGTTTAAATGGCTCGAGAATCACCGACTTCAAGGGAAAGAGCTCTATCAACTGCCCAGACAAAGGCGCGCTCCCGAACGAGACAGACCCTGTTTCTCCTTCAATTCTGTCTTGTTCCGTTTCAATTTCTGTTCCGTCTTACTTCTTCGCCTTCCCACACAGGAGACTTTGACGAATATCTCGACGCTCGCGATCATATGGTACTTTGTGAACTGTGTAGATGTTAGAAGGCGATGGGTGCAACAAGTTCTTGAGAAGGGAATTTGAATTAAAATTTCTTTTAATCGACGAAGATATTGCGGGAATAACGATAAGCTGAACAAAGGTAGTTTTTGATTATTAAAAAATTCACGCATTAAATATCGTAACGAGTACTGTACTTCGGATATATTTCATATTTGTGTGTCGTGTGTAGATTGTGCATTTTTTAAATTAAACAATTTTTCATGAACACATAAATATCTACAATTGATTAATTATTCGTATTTTAAAGTCGAGATGTATGGAGTGTAAATGTAGATAATTTTCTTAGAATATAAATCTTCGTAAAAGATTGTGAACACGGATTTTATAGCGTCGATCGTCGACCATTTTTATCGGGACTCTCGAAGAATGTCTTCTTCGTAGATTTTCGAGGAAAGACGGCGTCGAAATCAAATCGCCCGAGGCGCTCAAGTCTGCCAAACTTTACGATCGATCGTTATTAAGCTAACTCGTTTTACCATTAACGACGGCGTAAACCTGATCATTGAGCAAATTTATATAGATTTTCGAATTGTTTCGCGTGAGCAACCATCGTTCTCGCCACTTCTGGCCTTTAGAATCCGGAGAACTACGCGAATTTCGCAGAAAATCGACGATAATGGCGGCGACGAGGCTAGGGTACGATGGAAACGAAGTGCTTGAAAATGTGTTCCCGGTTTCTCGAATTGTATTACATAATTACTTCGAAGAAATATGCTATAGAAAGTTCGTGTTTTCGGAAGAGCGATACTTTTGGTTTAATTTTTTAACGCTGTAAACTTCCATGACCAGAACTATCAAGTCTGAGAGTTCTTTTTTGCTTTGATCTTTCAAAATCGTTTAACTTTAACGTGCAATTTTTTAATAAGCTTATCTTTTCAGAAGCTTTTTTTTTTAGAAGCGTGACACTTTGTAATATTCCCATTTTTCAAGCTGATTGTAATCCAGTTTTAACTCTTTATAACTTGCAAGTCATGTACTTAATTGCTTATATATACGCTTTTCAATCTTCATTTTATTTATCTATCATTTGCTATATCATCGATCACTGATTTATTCTCTGATATCGATAATCTATGATCAATTAGAATTTTTTTTTTTTCTCTATAATCTTACTTTTTAGTCTACAATCTATAATATCGAAGTCTTATTGTACTTAGTATTTCGACTTTGGAAAATTTGATTCGACATCTGAGAAAGTATCTCGTTTCGGAATGCGAAAATTCGCCAGATGGAAGGATCACAGAGAAACAAAAGAAAATATTCAATTTTATCCTTATTCTTCGTTTGAAAATCGACATGCGAGGGGATGACAGTGTCGTGAAAGAGGTAAAGGGTCGAATTCCGTACTAGATCGAAGATAATGGCAGCGATGAGACGGAAGAGAGTCGATCACAGAAGTCACTTATCGACCGAAGGAAGTCGTTTAACGCTTCGTTACGAACGGAATTCCTTCTTATTTTATCTATCGCCTCCTCCTTCTTACCGAGCAAGGAGAATGACATTTCAGGGAAACAGAACGAAATTGGCATATTGGCAGATCCTTTTTTTTTTATCATTATTATTATTTGCTCTTCGTCACTGTTTAACTTCATATATAACCGACATATACCTAGTGGGCAAGTTGCAATATCTGTAGATATTTGGAATTTTTGTATGTATGTCAAAATATTTTTTCATGACGTATATCAGAGAAAACTATTTGCAAAAATACTCCAAACGAATTTATATTAATAACTTTCGTCGACGTCCAAACTCTTCGAAAATTAATCATTTCCCCTTTTATATATGCAACGATATATTTAAGAAAATAATTTTCGAGTAAAAAAAAATATACGTGTGTATAGTACGCGTGACTATCCTACATCGACACAGTACAAAATAAATGTACTATTATTCTAAAATTGCTGTCTTCACCTTCCATTCGGCGGATTTGATCAAATCTTAGCTTTTTCTCTTTCCAGCCCAAACCAATCGTTCTAGTTCCTAATTCCTCATATTCAGAGAGAATAAAAGCTTTCGAAATATCCTGAACAACCGAATCCACTCTTTCATTCGACGTAAATCGTTCCAACATAGGGAACCGCGAAGAGAAGAGAGGAACGTAAAACGAAAAAGATCGAGGTCGTGGAAACAGGATCAAAATGGTTAAGTCGATGGAGGTTCTTCATTTCGCTGGACCTTCAATCTGCTCGCGTAAGTCCTGGCTGCTGTTATCTTATCGATTGACTTTATTACCTAAGTATACTTGGTACGTGAGTAGCTCGAGGGGAATCGGTCGATTCTGTGCCAGACATTGAATCGACCATAGCTGCAGTGTCTAGTCATAGCGCGCTAAATGAATGGCACTTTATGACGCCATCCTCGTTCCAGTTGCACGTCCCGTACATTTGCCATTCTATGAATAATTGTTTCTCCATGGAAACTTTCCATTACGCGCATTTCAGTCTTGCATTCTTGTTCACGTCGATATCCCGTGAAAGTCACGGGATATTGTGCAGAGTTGTGTGGAAGTTGGTTTAAACAGCTGATATTTGAGTAATTACAGCGATGTACGAATACATATTTATTTGGAATCGTCAGTTTGATACGTTCACGAAAGTGTACGAACGCTAGCCATATGGAAAGTTGTTATGTATCATATCGTGTGTGTTATTCATATGAAACATTTTGAGATTTCATTAGTGTTGTAACAAGGCAGGGTTATCGTGATTATATCGATGAATATAATAATATACAAGAGTACATAGATAAGATAAAGAAAAAAAGAAGAAGGAAGATAGAAAAAGAAAGAAGATAACTATTTGAAACCAATGATGAAAATGCGTATAAAAATTGCAAAATATTTGAAGTGGTTTATTATACGTGTTGATAGAGACGAGTGATAAAAATTGTAATAGTCAATTATATTAAAATCGCTTTAAGTACAAGTACAGAGGTAGTGTATGCTGGTCGTAATCGTCGCTCGCTCAATGCTACTGTTCAACTCTACGCTCGCTATTCAACTGTATCACTCGCTATAATCATTGTCCTAGAGAGCATGTTCGTTTATTTGTATCGAGCGGTGGAATTACGAAAAGTTCAAATGCAACTCCGGTTGACGATTAGAAATAACGGTGATAATGTTTTGTCCGGAGTTTGTTTACCTTTGAATCTAGCAGACCAAAACAACGTTGGTACTCCAAGGCACAACAATATGAGTCTCTCCCGATTTGAATCTTCTGTTGACTCATGTGCAAATATTTATATATGTGACATATTTGTCGCAAATGTATATGTATCTAATAAAAAATTAGTATACTACATGAACAGTCATCTGAGGCATATGCATAGCAAGGGTTGAATATGGTCTCAGTGAATATTGAGGTTTATTCATATGAATAATCGATTGTTTAAATACTTTCGTGACGGTGATGACCAAGAAAATACCGTAAATTGAAGTGAAGTAACAGAAGTTGAAAGAAATTTATAATGATTAATTTCGGAAATTTAAAACCAGTACTTTGACGCAAATCTAACTTTTTAACATTAAGAATTCGAATAGGATATTATAAGAGATTCTATTTCTTTGTAAGAGACGACATATTCCTTATCGAGTGTTTAAATTTAAAAGTGCCGATTTCCGAGATACCTTATCTTCAAATTACATTTTTTAATTTCAAACTCTGAGAATTCATGGAAACTGGAAGCCAATTTATCCAAGAATAATTAAAAAATAAAAAGAAACCTGGAAAATCCATGCATTTACGTGAAGAAGTCGTGTTGTAAGGATAAAAGGATCGGAGTGAAATCGGCGAGAAAGAAAGGTTCTTGAGCGTTTCGCCTCGGGAATCGCTCGTTTTAATCGCGGACGACGATGCAACGAATTAGTCGTCGTTCCGTTTTAAACCCTTTCTTCGCCACATGGCTCGAGTCAACGAGCTTTCGGAGGGTCGAGAAAGCTTGGAAGCTGGTCGCAAGGTGCGAAAGCGTGCTTGAAGTATAGAGAAGGTGGTTCTGGTCGAAGGAAGAACGAAGGCAGACCGGAAGTGGGATGAAGATTGATACGAAACAGTGAAAGGGAAGAGACTAGTCACTGATGGAGGCGGGCAAGAGAGTTTTCTCAGGGAAAAACATGTCTTCGTCTATTTCCCGAGCGAAGGAAATTCTTTGTGTTTTTAAATTAAGTTAGCCCACGGAAAAGCCATGCATTCGAACTTTATCCTCGTCCCTTGCTTTCTCCGAACGCTTTTTCACCCTTCCACTATTCTTATTTCGGGTTCTCCAGCAACGCTTATCGCGATTATTTAACGCAAATTGCTTCTCTGATTTTTATTGCTCATTATACAATAGTAGTGTGAGATAAATATTTACGATTAGAATAAAAAAGAAAAGTAAACTTCACGCAGATAAAAATTCTTTCGTGACAGTAATTTTTATAAAATGTTGTAAAAATTGCTAACTTTGAAGCTCTTTATTTCAATAACTTTGGTTTTATCAATCATAAGCGTTAAGATGAGGTTTCAAAAAAAGCTTTGGCGTAACGTTTTTCAGATAAACGTTAAGATAGAGAATATTTTTTGTTTGTAGCTGATACGGTGTAAAGGAAAGGACGCATGTGACGTGAGGATACCAGATTCCAAGCTCTTAGGTGCGCGTTTATATTCAAAGGTCCATTAGCGGAGCAGCGTTAATTAATATTTAACTTCCTGTCTGAAGCAAAGGGTATTTATTACGCTTTGTATCAGGTGTCTGTAAACTATACTCGGGACGTGGTTATGATAGCTTACTTTGGTTAATTTCCAATGTATACATAAACAAAGTCGGTCGCCACTCTCTCTTGTTTTTAGTGAGTTACTTGATTTTCTATCGATAGTTTCGATAAACAGGCTCGGTCGGCTAAAATTGCCTACGGTGCACCTGGTTGCATTCATAAATAAATGCATCTTCCTTTTAAGGGTACCAAAAGTAAATTTCTCTACCATCAATTTTCATAACATCAAATTTCCACATTTTGAAGTCCAAAATTTTATGTCCACGAGAGAAAGTTTCATATTTTCGTAATTATTTATATCGTAATTTCTAAATATGATACTATGATTTTCTTGAATTCTTCAATTGAAACTTTACCATTCTTTAGAATATCGTCTATACTTCGAATTCTTATATATTCCATTATTCGAATTTCAAAAACTTGATTTCATCGCTCCATTGAAGTTCCATCTCTCCAATGACATCGTCATACTACCAAGTTTCTAAAGTCAAAAATTTCATATTCAAGGAGAAAAGCAAGTCTTCTTGTCGTATACATATTTTACAAAAGATCATTCAAATCCTAAGACATGTATCGTTGTCAGTCTATAAAATGTTTAATCTATAAGTCACACGAATGGGACACTTTAATGCTTTTAGTGTTATGAAAGTTAAATCGATGTTAAGGAAATTGATTTTTTCCTAGCAAAACAAAGATTCATAATCGCAACAATCTCGACTAAGGTTCCTCGCATCGTGAAATCGTTTTGAAATCAGTTTATCCTTTGTCTGGTCGTCCTGACTTGTTAACGCGATGGATTAATAGTCGTCACTCAGTCTAGATGAAAATTCTTGTTTACTTAATTAATTAAATTTGCGAATTCGATGTGTGTCCTGCTAATGAAAGGATGTAACGTCACCGACTTGGCGCAAAGGTCCCACGCTCTGTTGAATATAATTTCGGCCAGGGCGGCGGAAATGCACTGCCAATTTTCCAACATCGTTCGAGTGTTTGTCCGGCGGCTTCACCACGGACATCCAGACTACATCCACACGGAAACGCTTGTTCCCTCTACGCGACGAATACAGCCCGATTTCCGAATTACACGCTCGCACTTTCCAAATATCTAGCAAACAGTAATTGAAACACGACTGACCCCTAGATCTCCCTGCATGTCAACTTTCTATACTTCCTCCAGCCCTATAATTACTTCTTCCCCGCGAAGAACTTTCTAATAACTTTCATCTTATCCCCCTTTGATATTCTTATGGCGTATGCATAAAAGGATGGTGGAAAATTAAACGCTGTAGAGCGTGAAGAGCAGCCATTTTGTACGTGATGTTTACGGGAGTTTGTGAAGCGGTCATGCCTCGCTTTTAGTTGATACTTTCTGGGTACTTAGTTAATGAAGTATAAGAAGTAGCTGAGATTAAAAATCGTCGCTGTGTTTGTGGTTTTAGAATTTTCTCAAAGGTGAGTGTGATTACAGAATTTTGTTTTTAGGAAATAAAACACGCCGCTTGCGTTTGAAAATGGCACCTTCAGTTACTTAGGAATGGAATAGCGTCATAAATATAGTAGCAGATTGATAACTCGCGAGGTTGGTAAAAGGTGAAGTTGATTAGTTTGAGAGGATCAATTCTCAACAGTCCAACATTCTTACATTAATTCCTGTTGTTTTAAAAAATCCAAAGAATTCCGTAGTTCATGAAAGGTTCAAATAATTCCATCTTTTTGTTTAAGAGTAAGTAACTTTTTCTGTACTAGATGGAAATTTGTGTCGTTAGGAAGAAAGTTTCATACGGAACGGATTTCAGGTAAATGTGTATCTATGTCGTGTTCGAAGCTTTGGATGCCATTCTCTCCTTCGCAAGATTAAATCTCGCGCGCGCTGTACACAATGTAATGCCGCGCGGAAAAATACTCCGGTCGAGGGTTTCATCTTGGAAAGATAAAAGCGTCTTGAGGATTCTTGGAAATCGACCGGAGTTCTATCGGAGGAATTTAAGAAAATCCACTGGAATCATTGCGAGAAACAATATATGAAAAACAAAAGAAGGAGATGAGTTTCGAACAAATTACCATCGAACGTATATTTTTGGCTGGTTTCTTCGAGTAAGAAAACCAAACATAAGATACGAAAATATAAAAAGATAGAAGAAACATAACTTTGCAGATTGTATTCATTCGTGTTATTAGTATCATGTTATTAATTTATATTTTATATGAATCATACTGTAAAATAGATCTTTTTAAATGTATATTCTCTACGTTTGCAAACATATATGTACGAGCCAAACAAAACGAATATAGTGATATATATTAATATTTCAAAATACATATACATTATTCTACTAAAATCTAATTTAAACCCCATCTAACTTTAACAAATTAAAAAATATTGTCATTTTTCAAACTATTCGGTCGATAGAGACAAGTACGTATATAATGAAATATCAAATATCCGATCAAAATATCGCAAATATTTGAATATTTCAAAGTATGCAGATTATATTGCTAAAATCTAACTTTTACTCCATCCAACTTTCACAGGTGAACAAATTTCATTTCATTTTTTCTTCAAATCATTCTATCTGTCGATATAAAGCAATAATTAATCGCAATAGGTTCACAATAAAATAGCAAATCACCGATCTTCCTGAACACTTAGCCACTTTTGCTAGTGTCGCAGGTTGTCGCGAGTCAACAAAGAAGCGCGTCGTTGCTTTTCACAGAGACGGAAGCAGCAATGACCCATGGAAAGCGACGAGACATTCGTACGGCAATCAGGACGAAGCACGAAGAACCATTCAAGTTGTGGGCTTTCATCGTCGCCTTACAAGTTCCACCACTTTCCGTCCCCATCGCGGCTTTCTCGTCGTATATCTGGTTCGTCGCTCTTTTCCGCCTTTTCCCTCGCTCCCTTCCAACCTTTCTTTCGCATTGGACACCCCTTTTACCCACGTACCACTCTTCCATCCTCTGTTTGAGCCTTGCCGAACTGTATATAAAGTGGTGCTACTAAATTGGAAACCGCAGCTTTGTCGATGCTATTGCCATCCTCTTCTCTTTACCTTGCTCGTTTCTCTTCCTCCCCATTGAGCCCACTACCCCCTTCCTCTTCGCTTCTTTTCTCGTTCAAACCGGTCCTGGTCAGGATGGATCGTTGTTAGAGTTGACATTGGGGCTGGATTTATTGGCCTGGTCCGTTTTTCGAACTTCTTTCGGGGTTGGTCGACCAAGCTTCGAGGGTCGCTGGATCTCACGGGTGGAAAATTCGTCTGTCCTGACGCTTTGATAACTTTTTCTCGCGCCTCGCTGCGAGTCCTCGACCTCCTCACTGGTTTTCCACGTCCGAGCCGCGGTTTTCTAATTTCTTCAGGTTCCTTCCTTCTAGCTCCCAGGTGTTTTTCGTTTCTCTCTCTCTCTTCTGTTTCTTTTTCTTTTCCTTCTTTTTTAATACTGTAATGGATGCTGAGGAGATAAGAGAGAGGAAGCGAAGCGAGAGCGTTTAGGTAGATTTCGCGTTACGTTTAAGGACGATAATGGTGACTTGAGTTTATTAAGCGAAGAGCTGCCAGAGTTGAGTAATTGCCATTTACGGTTCGCTGTTTAACATGAAAATATTGACCGGAACAATTTGGCCTTTGACAAAGACCAAGTTCGAAACTTTTGTCACTCGTTACGAAGAATAATGTTTTAAGATGGAATTTGAATTTAATTACTTTTAGACTTTCCTCTGCTTCTTGCAGGATGAAAAGTTGCTACTACAAGAAACTAGAGACAACTTTCAGGCTTGTTATAGCTCACTATATAAACAATTCCTTTGAATATTTTTTAGATTAAAATGGTAATTATAATTCCATTATTTTTTAAATATCCAGCAACGTAGAAATTTTAAGGGAAATTTAATAAGAATTGGTCTCTACACATTAAAATTTATTACGCTCTAGTAATCTATCATGGTCTAATTATTATCACGAAAGCATTGGCTTCTACTTCGATCAGATTACAAAGCTCGGTACGGATGGTAGATCGTAGAGACCGTCGATTTCTACCACGGATGAGTATAGATAGATATCAAACCGATGAATTTAATATATGAGAAGGTCGACTTACACGGAATTAATTAGAACTATTCTGCATTCGGCAAGTACCATCGCTTGAAAATGTCCGGCAGATATTACCCGACCCCTTGCTGTTCTACTACGTATAATATCACGGAATTTACCGATCTACGTTTGCTAAGAAACAAAAGTGCAGAATTTATGGGATCATCTACGTTATTATAATTTTCATATTTTGTACGGGATAATAATAAAAGTTAATTGTAAGACAATTATGTAACTACGTTTCAACAGATCTGAGTCATCAAGTTCTCGATTTGATCTCATCGGTCATAACCAACGGGTCACTTAACTAAACATCAACTTGATCTTGATCTGACCTCGACTTCAATTAAAATTTCCAATTAAATTAAAATCCTTGACCTGGTTTTCACTTGATCTTTAGCTGACATTAATTTCAATTTGTAGTCAAATTGACCTCCACTTGATCCCAGTATCGAAAGCAATATATTTTAGCATTATTTTAAAGCAATATAACAATCGATATATTTTATCGAAAGAAAGAAAGGAAAGTTTCGCTTATATTTTATTTCATACTTTAACGTGTATCCAATCGAAACCTCTATGATTCCATCATCGTGTAATCTTCATACGTTAGCGTGTATTTTTTAAAAACATGGCGTAGAAACGTCTCGAAGGACGCTCAAACAAGAACTCATTCAACTCTCTTGCTTTCCTTCTATGTATATACTTGGCGGTAATCTCTCCTCGCTCGTTGACCTCGACGACTGAGCAAAATTTTGCGATATCTTGAGAAAAGAAAAAAAAAGCACACGTCTGTCCTCGAGACTTTCTTCGCGGATTTCATCCGACGATATTATAACTCTCGAGGAAAGGGACCGCGCGCTCGAGTCGTTGGAAGAATGGCGGGTATCGACGTCTTCGGATTAAAGTTAATCCGGTTGAATCGGCATTCTCGTGGAAACCACGGACGCGGTGCACTTTAGCTGATTGCTTGATTTAACGTAAACGGAGGCACAGCCCACGAAGGAGAGAGGCTGCAAGGCGAGTCGGAAAATGCGCTTTGCTTTGTCTGCCCGTCGCGATATCGCCCATGGTCTTCCGTTTTCCTCTCGACTTTCGCACGCTAACCTGCGCTCCTTGTAGAACATTCGTTTCCACCAGATGCTCGACGATGATTATCATCGAAGGTAGAATAGAACTGCAATATTACGTAGAACAATATGATTTACTGTTAAGTGGTACATGTCTACGTCCTTTCATTTTAATTTTCTCTTTTTTACAACGAAGCTGGAGAGTTTACGAAGAGTTAACACGTTGACGTACATTGAGATGGCTAATAATTTCGTCGGTCTTTTATTTAGTGTATAATATCTCGAAGAACGTAGTAAAAATTATTTAAAGAAAGTAAAGAAATTTTTTGATGGGAAATATAAATTTTGTAGGGCAATAGTACAGACATTTTACTTTATTTCACTTTTATTTTACTTAGTGTATAATATTTCGAAGAACGTTGTAAAAGTTATTCAAAGAAAGTAAAGAAATTTTTTCATGAGAAATATACATTTTGTAGGGCAATAGCACAGATATCTTACTTTGCGATTAGGTAGACTTTATATGAAAGCCATAAACACTTGACGTGCACTTTGAAGAAAACATAAATAAACGTATTACTCAATCTAATATCGTAGGGATGATAGAGCGGATGACTATTACGACAGGTTGAACTATTATTTTATTGCTAGGTAAAAAGAGAGTACGCTCACACTCGCTGGCGAAGAATCACTTGTCTTCACGCAGGCACTCGTTGCAAGCGCACACACACACACACACCACATGCACATATTTTTTGGCTTAAATCTGCGTGTTCTACAAGGATTGCCCGTAGCCACCAGCCCATCATCGCTTGCTGATTTTAAGACTAAACAGAAAACTATGGATATTTAAACTATCTACAATATAACATTTATCCTAACTTATACACTAACACTACAATAGTTTGTTCTGTATAAAATATTCAGATTGTTGAATATTTCTTAATCTATGAAATTTATCTTATTTTCATTATTCTGAAAAATTTAGCAACATCTGATTGAATCACCGATGATTACCAATGATCACCATGACACTCAACGTGTTAATCAGTGGTTTCCGAAAGATTCAACATTGCGCCATGCGTCTCTCTTTCCACTAAAAACTTGAGATATAGTTGCAAGTCGATATTTCGTTTTTGGAATATAGAGATACGAAGATGCAGGATTAATTTACGATCGATAAGTCGGAGTTTAAGTAAATGCTCGGGCTGTACCGGGAACAGTAACGAACCGAGACGCGGAATAAGTGTTTCCCATGTTCGTGGCAATCTCCGAGAGTGAAAGGTGTCTCGAGAATGGATAGAATTTATTCCGTAGAAGTTCCGAAGGTACAGGGCTGTCTTGTTGGAAAAATTTCTCCCCGGATAGGTTCCGTGCCGTTCATAGAATACTTGAAGACGGTTGCTCTCTTTGTAACAAAAGAAGATACGATCAAAACAGAGCTTGCCGCAGTATCCCTTTGAACGTTTCGAATTCTTCACCGACATGATTTTCACCAAGTCGTGAAGACGTTTTTAGAGGCAAATGAAACCAATTTTCTGTGGAAATGATAGTGAAAATGGAAATGTATATCTGGTATTTATAGAAGATAGTCTTGTTCATCTTAATTCTGTTGCATGAACAGAGATACCTATCGATATTCCGATTTCTCTTTTATTGTGGCAATTTGAGTTTCTACGAAGAGACTATTTTACGATACATTGCACATTCTAACGTTATAGCAAAATTTCAATTATAGTTATATAATACTCATTTTTATTTTATTAATACAGTGTAAGAGAAAATTCTTTTCAACCTCAGAGTCCCGAAGAATTAGAAAGGTGGCTTCTGATAGCTAGGAGACATATTGGAATTCTGGAAAATTTAGCCGTTGGATTTTTCCCTTTCTTCAGTTTTATGAATCATGCGAACAAACCGCCTGGTACCAGTAGCCAGCAACTAGAATAACGACGAAAATGTTGTCGTTCTACGTGATTGAATATCGATTATGTGTCGAAACCTCTTCTTGCTTGCTAGTGTCACGTAAACTTGAGGGTTGGATGATAAAATAAAAGAGCTGAGTCGTAACGCAACTATTAATTTTGTTTTAATTAAACTTTATTATGAATTCAGCAATCACAATGGAATACACATTGAATTAACATAAGTCACAATTCACTTCAACCACGTTATGTAAAACTTAGTTACAATGATACGTTAAGTACGCGACTGTTATAAGGGTAGAGACCGGTAAAGATATGTTGACTATTCTAAGGATACAGAATAAGTAAAATTTTACTGACGATACTGTGTCTGAGGAGGGCTAAGGGTGGGTGTGTCTAAGGACACGGGACTATCGGATTTGCTGATGACAATTTTGGTTAAGGAAGTGAGGGCAGTAGACACTGTCTCCGATTGGATAATAAGACGGTTGGTGGACCAGGAAGGGTTTCAGCCGCCCTCGTGAGAAAGTTGCTAACGGAACATACCAGACGTGAGGAAAACCAACTTTCCGTGTTAACCCGTAGTAAACAATAAAGGTAAACGGAAATCTAAGACAAGAGATACTTGCTTGGTCTGAAGGACCTTAACTATGAAAATTCCAAGACCCCTGGTGGGTACTTAAGACTATTGAGGGTACGCGCCAAGGATGTGCAGATCATCTGGGTGCCATCCTGCCCACGGTGTGTGGCCTGGTCTCTGATGTGAATTGACGTTACATACCCCCCTCCTTAGATTGATTTTGGTCCTCCAAAATCTTAGTGTTTCTTCAAGATTGTTTTATGGACGCTAATTGGTTAAAAGTGTACTTTTCTTCTTTGTCTTTATCCTTTATGGAAAAAAAAATTTTATTTTGAAAAAATTCATCGCTCACATACACGCATACATACACATACAAATTCCGTTCTCTCCGGTATGTACAACCAGAAAATACATAACACAGCTACTTATGAAGAAGGTGAAGACCATCCTGGAAAATAAGGTTCAATACGATTACCATGTACTTTCCTAATCGAGTCATTCACCATTATTTCATAATTATGGGTTTTTACTTTTTCAATGGTGTATTGCCCTAGTCATTCAGTATCTAACTTGTGTTCTTTATGATCGTTATGAACTAATACTAAATCTCCTTCTCCAAAATTGGATTGAGGTTTAATAATTTTTCTTCTTTGATCTCTTTCATTTCTTTGTTTACTCTTCATTAGAGTTTCTCTGGCTTTAAGTAGTTTGGCATCCCATTCTTGTTTCCTGAAGCTAACTTCATCAGCGTATGTTCTTTGGGGATTTTGGGATATGGTAGAGGGGAGATTGGTCTTATGTCCAAATGTTAGTTCGGAAGGGGTATATATCCACTGGCATCATGAATCATAATGTTATATACTAGACACACAAAATTTAGGTTTTGATCCCATTCTGTTTCATTGTCGTTTTGTATAGCTTTTAACATGTCGGATATTACAGCATGTGTTCGTTCTAGGCTTCCGTTGGGTTGTGGATGGAATGAGGTGGTTTTTATATGTTTGATTCTAAATGCTTCTTCGTATCATTGCACTAGTTCGCTAATAAAACTTTGTCCTCTGTCAGTTAATATACGTTTGGGTGCGGAGAATATATAAATGTAATGATTCAGTAAAGCATTCCAGATTGATTGGGTCAGTTGTGTTTTTAAGGGTACGAGTATTAAATATTTGGTTAGTTCATCGTGTATAGAGAGAATGTATTGGTTTCCTATCTTGGTTTTTTTCAACGGACCTATCAAATCCATAGCGATTTTGTCGTTAGGTTCTAATGGGGTGTCAGTTATTTGTGGTTCTTCCTTTCCTCTTATCCGAGTAGTCCTTGATGTTTGACATGTCGCGCAAGTTCCTATTCTAGTTTTTATTCTGTCCATTAGGTGTGGGATATTATATCTGTCTCTGATTCTGTCGTACGTCTTTTGTATTCCGGGATGTCCTATCAAGTCATGATTTTCTTTTAATACTTGTTCTATCTCTTCTTCACTTAAACTCTGTATTGGTTCGTAAGCAAATTCTATGTCGTCGCGTTGGTCATTGAAAAATAAAAGAAGTCTTTTTATGTGTGCTTTGTCTTGTCTCCTATTCCTATATTTCTATTGGTTTTAAGTATGTTTGATATTTTCTGTAACCATACGGTTTCGTCATATGGGCCCAGATATGTTTTTGTTCATTGGAAAAAGTTGTCTTTGTTAGATGTTAGTTTCGATAATTTTGGCATTTCTTCTGATTTTTCCCAGTCTCTGAATTGTTTTAATAAAACCTCTCGAATTTTTAACCAGCGTAATCGATTTTCTCTTCGACAGTTGATTATGTTTCGATATAGGGTACGAAAGGAATTCGATTGATAAGTTCTTTTATCTTATCTAAAATCTTTTGATTGACGGTTATCACGTGTTGATTTTCATTTTTGGTTAGAATTAATAGAATAGAGAATGTCTCCTTTTGCATTGGATTTTAATTGTACAAATGTAACATAATGGAAGTAAGTGTTTCTTTTTTTTCTACGAAGAAAGATATTCTTCCGTGTATTATTCAAATTAGATAAATGCCAGAGAAGATCGAGATAGAATTTAAAATTTGATTCTACTCCAAAGCTTTCGTATTAATAAGCTGTTCAACAATTGTGTTGAAATTAGGTTTAAGCTTATAAGAATTTTTGATAAATGTCGAGAAACGATATAGAAATCATGTAAGGGTTATTTAAATTGCATAATAAAAATTTGTATAATAAATACTTATTATATACTGGGTAATAATGAAATAAACTTGCATCATGCCAAAATCAACGTGCAAGTCTTCAATCTTCGCATAAATTACACGCACAGGCGACCGAAAGGTTCCTCAATTTCGTACTTTTGGAACAAAATTCCGCTGAAATTATAAGGAAGCAGCAGAAGATTATAATTGAAAGAAGAAGATACAATCAAATTGATTCATAATTGTTAGATAACTTACTAAACAATTACAGGTTCTTCGAAGTAGACTGGCATTAATGAGGATTGAGTTTACAGGTTGTTAAACTCTGAATCTCCTTCCGGTTCTTCGATATAGAATTTCCAAAGAATGTTCTTCACGGTGTTCACGTTCGCGATAGAAAATTTAAATTCTTAAGATATATTGAAATACTAAAATTTCATGATATCGATTCGTTTTCTATTGCAAACCGAAGAACATTTATAATCAATGAATGTGATTTACGTTAATTACTAATTATATCTGGCATCAACATTCTCATCAAATCGTAAAGATCCAGGGAATTTTGTATAATACTTATGGCACATATCTAGCTTCCTTGTGTAAGTATGTGCGCGCATGTAGTAGAAAATTGATACTAAGTGGAGATATCGCGAGTTAGCGAACCTTTCTAAAATATTTACCGAATACTCAGTACCAGGTGTTTAACTTTCGACGCTGTCATCTATTGTAGAACTTAAACATCACACTTAACCCTCTGTTTGCGAACTATTCCTGGTCCACTTTCTGCAAGATTTGTGTTTGTAACCTTTATTAACGTTATTTGTAGAACTGTATGTCGCTTGATTGTCTAGTGCATTTCAGTGAATCACAATTTGAAGCGGATCAATTGTTTATTTAAGCTTTGAGCAAGTTTAGATCTTCTCAAGGATCAGATTAAATCCCTGAACAGTTGTTTATTTTCTAAAGAAAACTACTCAGCTCAAGAAACTTATTTCAACATTCAAAGACCAAATGGATCAATTTCAATATGTTATGCTTCGAATCAGAACATTCTCGAAGATTAACTCAAGCTCACAACAAACAAATTGCAAATCAAACTGTCAATGAAACGTACATTCGTCATAGCCTTTGTTTTTTAATGATTCTTTGCTTTGTACAAAAGTATACTCAATATACTATATTTAAAATTTGAATAAACCCTAAGACGACAAGAACTAAATTCTCTAACAAAAATTTCATAAACTATAACAGAATATTAATTTAAGTTTAATTTAAGAAGAATATTTTAATATTCAAATGCTTGAAATTAGAACGTCCATAATCATCAATTATCTAGTTACGTATACGTTTGACGATACAAGTACTCGTTCTTTAAATCAGTAGTCAGATACTAATGAATTTTCACTTTGCACAGCTAGGTCTAATAGATTCACCGTTGGTATCAGATCGCAGCCGGTCGTATTTCCCCGTCTCGAGCCGCAAGTCTAACGGCCGGTTACTCGACGATCCCTTCGAGTTCTCGAAGAACGTTAGGATCCCTTGTGAGAATGGAAGTGAATTCGATTCCTCGAAGAATCCAGTTTCTGTCTGATGCCCTTTCTTTTTCGCTCGTACCGGGCGGAGATTCAAATCTCGAGTCGATCGACTCGAGACCACTTTGGCGTCGATCGAGTCTCTCCTTTGGTGGATTCCACCTCTTCCACTTATCCGACTGGACGATAACATCGAGAAATAATCCGGCGGTTTCCTACCAGGCGCAAGTTTTCGGGGAGTACCGTCTTATTATACCCGACGACCGGGATTACCGTGACCGGTTCAAGGTCGCTGCATCGATCTTACTGGAAAGCTTTTCCTACAATTTCGTGGTTATCACTTTCGCTGAAGGCTGCTTGATCGTCGTTCGATGCTTTTACCTTTCTTGCATTAAGTTGGATTGAATTAATTTTCTATGAACTTTAGATTATTATTTTAGAACGCATATCGTTGTTTCGTTGGAATATCGTCAATTCTGAGATATCTGTAAAGATTCGATCTAAGATTGAATTATTAGATCGTAATGTATGAAATGTTCGATTTTGAACGAACAATACTTCACTGAATATTAAATGATATTCCTGTGTTTCGGAATAATTGTGAACTATATGTGAAGATACACGTTAAGTTAACATAGGAAGATTATAAGTTGTTTTTTACAGAAGTTACAGGTCTTTTGGTACTAGCTTTAACTTTTACCTAGAAGAATTTTACAAGTATAAATAATTATATGTCGGAGATGAAAGGACATAGGGGCTTCCCTTTTGGAATGTTGGGGAAAATCTCAATACCCTAGTCCATACTTTTACTATAGCTACACTTAAGTAACAAAACTAAGAAATAGTTTTAATGTTCTAATCTGATTTTATGACGATGAGCTTGGGCTTGAAGTGATATAACGGGTCACTGAACGTAGCCACGGTCACGGGTGGGACATGTGCCTGACAGAGGTATGGAATAATTATATAGCTCTCCTTAAAAACAAAGATTGACCTGAAAGGTGGGGAGAAGAAGATACAGGGTGGTTAGTAACTGGTGGTACAATCGGAAAGGGGGTGATCCTACGCGAAAAAAGAAGTCGAAAATATAGAATAAAAATTTTTTTTTTTAATTTTTCCATCGAGACAACGATCTACAGTGAGATCCGTTATAACGTACCGCACGCGTACCGAGCGAAAATTCAAAGTCTATTTTCTCGAAAACAAAGCCTCAAACGAAAAATTTTTATTCTATATTTTCGACTTCTTTTTTCGCGTAGAATCATCTCCTTTCCGCTTGTACCACCAGTTACCAACCACCCTGTATAAGGGCAGTTCCACTTGGACTGCAGGTGAGTTCATGCAGATAAGTTTCACTTGTACGTGGAGTCATACGTGTATCATATCGCATTCGTCATCCCATTGGATTCGTTATCGAACTTGAATTCGTTGTCATCAACATCTCGACCATCCGATCGTTGCTATTACTTATAGCCTCTTGTAGTGACCACATTTGTACCAATAAATATCAGCTATAACCGCGATGGTAAATTTGAGTGAGGGTTCATCAAACGCCCAAAATTCCAACCTTAATCCGACATATAAATATAAATAATATCAGTAGCTTATTATATGTGTAGATATTGTGATAAGCGTTAACCAGGTGCTAATTCTTTTATCAACAGTTATTGACTCAACAAATATACTTTTGATAAGCCTCTGAAGAGATTTCTGATGTTTTGTTAATTTACATTCGAATAGAATGACAAACACAAGACACAAGATATAATATATCTCGTGATTTACTAACGCATATTGCAAGTAATATGTCACTTTCGAATACGTACGTATGCACTTCACGTTTAAAATCGGTCGTTCAACCTGTCATTTTGTATTTTTCTATGTCGCGCTCCATTATATGAACGCGTTACATGCGATTTTTCTCTTTTCATTACCTTTTTCACGCCGTACAAGCCCGTTCGAAGGAGGCCGAGATAAAACACGATTTGGGGCGCGCGGTGGCTGAAGGTAGGCGCAACTCTCAAGGAAAATATTGACCTTTCCGCGAAAGTTGTTCAGAAATCTCCGCAAACTATACCTGGAGCACCACCTGGAAGAGGGCTTCGGCCTGTTTTCACAGTTGGCGGCGCTTTCGTTAAAATCGATTCCGCGTCTGTTGTGTCTGACTCGCGAACACGCGGCTGCTACGAATTTTTCTCCTTTCCTCTAGTGCCGTTAAATCTTAGATTTTTCGTATTTATCAATATTACGATTAATAATCCTATCAAGTAAAAATTTGTAATCAACATCGATAATTTTCAGCATTTTCAACACGTTTGTTGTCACTCTGTTTTACGACATTCTTGATCTTCTTGCGTTTCACGCAAATTATCTTTCTAAACGATTCGTCGATGCGCAGATTAATTAATTCGCGTGACATTGAATGGTTCAAGGTTCTTATCTTTCATCTAAGTTACATCCAGCATTATCGAACCGATAACTAGAGTGTCAAGGATCTACTAAATTAACCGACACGTGGGACGTCTGAGATTAGATCGATTGTGACTGGAGCAATTAAAACCGTAGGTATTAAACCGTCTGACAAGTTCGTTTTACTAATTTACGACAGTAGAACTTAAATAGAAATCTGTTTGGTATCTTATCCTGAATATTTTACATACTTCTGTATATTCTATGCGTTTTTGTATTGGACCTTTGAGTTCGCACTTGTAAATCGTATGTACCAATAAACGTATAAACATTCACAGCATATGAATTACGAATTACGTTTTCAATTAATACATTTTTCGATATGAAAATACAATATTTCTAGGGAATTTGTTTTTACAATGCACAAATTTGATTTATAGATATGTTATGTCGCTTCGATATTTACGAAACAAAATGTATTTTCGACTTTAAACACTCTTTTTATTACAAACACAGCGATGAAACAATATTTATGATACGAAAACTGGCGACATATATTTATAAAGAGGACTGCTATTATCACAAGAACAGCAATGAAACAATCGGTAAAATTGAACAATACGCTTCACGAACAATTTAAACCCAAGGTGTCTTTATGCGCATTATACGTATATTCGACTGTTTGGTCAATTATATGAAAACTTTCCATGATTTGTACCTCTCGTTATTCATGCTCGAACAAAATCTCATCCTTCTTTCTTTCTTCTTTCTTTCTTTCTTCCTCTTCCTTAAATATTGTTTGCATAATACCGAGGCTAGGAGCCAGTTGCTTAATGATCCGGCCTCATCAACTTCCGTCTTTCGTTTTAATCTCGATTCCTTTCGTACAAAGGTCATCTACGACGCTCTTAATCTGCATCCCTGTCCATCCTTTTCCACGATTTCTTTTTCGTCCGCAATCTTCCTCCCTTCTTTCGCGTACCTAGCCATTTCAACTCTTCGTATTTATGTCTCCGTTTAAGACGATTTCTACTCTTCACCTCTACTTCATTCCCCTTTTCCATACTATCTGAATTTTCCGTCATTTAATCAGTCACTGTCTCAAAGAAGTTCACCGTCTAATTACCGCTATTGTCGCACCGCTGTTTTACGTAAGCAATTATCGTCACGCGATTTCGCTCCCCGCGAGGACAATGGAACGTGACAATGGGAAAGAAACGAATACAATTTTTGGTTATTTAAAGCTTCCAGAAGCGATTGTTTGTTGAGACATTGATAAGTTTCCAGCAAACAGAATAATCGGATAGTAGCTGTAATTTATACAATTTTCTTTTATTTCGTGACTGAAACTGTTATCGAAGACGCGAAGATGTTTATTATTATTAGACTGCGGATATCTGTATATCCATGGAGAAATTTAAAAATTGCAGAAACGCAGAGAATTCGCGTAATATGCAGAGGTACATAAAATACGCAAAGTTTAGCATCTACTATAATATTTGGTAGCAGTATAATATTTAGTAAAACAAATTTCTATCCCTTTATTTGTCTTTGTAGAAATTCGCATAACGAGCCGCAGTATAATTATCACTGATGAAGTTTGTAATCCCTTGACATGCAAAATTAGTTCGATCGTGAAACTGAGTCTAGAAGATGTTATTTTCATATTTTTCCATTGTTTTATCGATACAAATTGCTGCGGTCTCTCTCTCTCAAAAAAAAAGAAAAAATCCCCAGTGATCACGTTTGTCCGCCGAACGGCGCGCGGCGAATTGCATCGAGTTTCCGTATCGGCTTTTAGCCGTGTCCCCGAAGGCTCCCTCCATCTTTATTCTCGGCGGGAACCTCGGCGCAACTTGTCGCTATTCATTTACCCTTTTTCCCTCGTTCCCAAGGGAGACGATCTTCCTCCGTTCTCTTGCGGGACACTTTCAGCCTCCGGCTCCGGACCGGAGACGTTTTGAGAAAGTGCGAACGATTGGGATTGTCTCGTCTTTTACACCGTGAAAGGACAGCCACGGCCTCGATGCACTTGAGACTCCGGTGAACAAAGGATCGGGCGATATTTTTTGCCCGAGGGAACGGACCAACCCGACAATTACGACGATCGATACCATCTTCTCCCTGCGATCATTAAAATGCTTTATTTTTATTTTTTCTTCTTTTATTCTCCGCCGTTTTATTAAATTCTTCTTTTTGTCTTTCTCTCTTTAGAATATTTTTCTCTTACCGTGTTGACTGCTGCGAGGCAGACGCCGATGATCGCCACTTGACTTGCTAATGGCGCGATAGGGAAATTTTCTGATGGACCTGGGATTAATTAAAACACTCGATTCGAATAAACGATATTGTTTTTGGATATTTTTAATACTGTCGATGTCATTACACCAGTCGATGTTAAGTACCGCGTGTACTATAAAGCAGGAAGTCTTGTTTTACGATCAGAGCAAGATCGTGCTATGTCAGAAGAATTGATTCTTAATGATTCACACTTCACTAAATCGTAAAAGAGATACGTTTACACCGCTGACCATATGTATCACAGTATTATTGACCAATTCTTAATGTTTCTCTTACTTTCTATCTTGTACCGTTCAATTCCTATACTTCTCTATAGTTGGCACATTTGGTACCCTAATGAAAAACAGTTTACTTATTTGTTATTTACTTGTCATTTGATTATTTGTCAAACATTCATAATAAAGGAACACATAGCGTAAGTTTATGTGAATTATCAGGATTTATAGAAACTTGCGTAACAGATCAGCTGATATTTGAGGATAATCGTTGGTTATATTTACAAACGAGAGTTTGCAAGTTAACTTTTCCTCTTTCTTTTTTCAAAGACATTGATCGATTGGTCAGCGATAAGAAAAACGAGGGAGAGTTACTTGAAATTTCGCAGCGTCTTATACGAAATTCAGTCTCAGTAATCCAGCCTCGTAGTTCCGTAATCAGGTGAAGTAGGGCGCTATAATTACAGATGCAATTTGTTTCGAGCGTCGATGCACGACTGCTTGGAAGTAGCTCAAGGATCATCGTCTTCACTCCGCCTCTCCTGTTCCGCCTCCGTGAATGCCTGGGAAACCGACAGAGAGAGTAGTAAATGCCCCTGAAGTGAAACGCTGTCGAAATAAACGGTGAATCTCGATCGGTCAGTACTCGTGAGTACTATACTGACGTATCGTCAGTATTAGAACGTTTCACGGCTCTAGTTAACGACTAGATTGTTCCCTTCTATCGATTTTTTTCGAGTCTCGAATATTGTTACCTGCTCGCTTCCAATTGGCATATTTCTTATCAAAACGAGGAATATATTTAATTGATTAGAATTAAAATGACACGACGAAAATAAATAATTCTGTGTAATCAGATTTCTATCCTCGTCAAATTAAATATTAATATTACCAGGAGCATTTTTTTTCATCATTTCCTTGATCGAACTATTTTATCAAATATCGAATCAAATTCACAATTTAACATTTCTTTCGTTGAACTGATTGTGTTGTTTAGTTCATTTCAGAATTTCATTGTGATTGTAAGCAACTCAGGGTATTAGGATAGCAATAATTCAATAAATTATTAATAATACAAATACGTGAATAAATTATTGTAATACGAAATATAATATTTATATCTCATTAATTTGTAATATTTATAAGACTGTGAATTATTATTTATCCAGTAATTATTGTCGAAGCTTAAAATCTATTATTTATCGTTGATGCACCAACGGTTATACGGTTATAGAATCAAAATCGTTGATATTATTTACACATAAACACGTGACTGTATGAGACCAGCGTACCTATATGTCGCATTCGAAACTTAACGGTAATACGACTCTGTTCGGAGGATAGTAACTTCCGGCTACATCCGCTGCAACCGGAAACATCGTTAATCAACGAATGATATATAAAGTTTGGGGGCAAATAAAGTAGCCGAGCAAACGTCCCGGCGTAGAAAATTACTTTCACGATGACGATGAAGAGACGGAAAAGGAAGAAAGAAGAAAAGAAAGAAAGTATAAGACGAGGTGTCGACGGGAATCCAAGAAACGGCTGGAAATAAGAAATGTCATTAAAGTTCCTCCATAGGCCACGTGTCGATTCCTTTCCTATCACGGTACCACCCTTCGAGATCTCCACTTTTTTCCTATCCCTCGCTTCTTTGATTATTCCTCATTTTCATCCACCACCACAGCACCTGATATTTGCATTGGAAATTTCTGATGAAGTGGGGATGGTCACAGGAACCAGACCGCGACAACTCTTTCTTTACTTCTTCCGTTTCCTTCGTCCTCTTCTACTTTTTCTCGGGACGGCTTTCTTTGATTCCTTCTATCTTTTCCACTTCTGGCGTTTATCGGTCACGAAGTTTTTAATTGCGAGTCCTTGAATTCTTATTCTGAGAATGGAGAATAAATGTTAGATACGTTTAATATCAGTATTGTTGAGAAATAATTCATATAAAATTATCATTCTATTTATTTATATTGCCGTACACGTGTTACAAAGGTTCATCAGGTGAAAGTAAATTTCATATAAATCTATATGAAACAATGTGTAATACAAGCAGAAAAAGTAGAAAATTCTTAAAAATTGTTGTAAGTCTATTTGACTATTTTCGTGTTAACACTACAATTCATTTATTTCATGTTCATTCGTTAGTTATTTATTCTTAAAGCATAGAATATAGTCAAATGCTGTAACAATTAAGTAACTCGATTCAAACCAAAACTTAATCACTGTATCAACAATGCTAATAGAGATCTAAATTCCATCAATATCCAAAGCTAACGATAATCCCGGTTCCAGTACCGAGCCAGGCTAAAATTTCTTCCACAAACTACTCTTTTCGTTTGTCACATGACACATCACACTCGCTGCGTCGCATTATCACACGTTTTCCTATAAACACGAGTCTTGTCTCGCGAAATGAAACTTTCCGGGCCGTGGCATTTGCAAATCACGCGCGAAACGTCAACCGTGTATACGTCAGCCGAGTAAGAAGATCGGCAGTGATTTGATTTTTTACTCATTACCAGCCAGACAAGAATTTTTATTTCGCCACGGTTGTCTTAGGTTCCTCATTTACTTCTTCTTTATTCGTTTCATTCCATTTTACCGTCGCGTTTTACAGAATGTCATAAAAAGAGTCACCGCATATGTAAAATACGATATTGATCAAATGGCCACTTCCACTTCTTTTACAAATGTGTGCCAGTTCAAATGTCATTTTTCATAACATTTTCTCCTAGTATTTGTTCAATTTCTTGTCGAATAATATCGTTGAATGGCTCGATTGTGGTCGATTTATTTGCATAGGCGTCCTCCTTTTTAGTATCACTACCTTTGAACATAATCCCGGTGATCGATATCGATAATAACTTTCTATTATGATAAAATCGAACGAATACAGCACGGTGTGTAATACATCAGCTGAGAAATGGAATGACGATAAAACAAAAATGTAACATCTCTTTCATGACACGGTGTATAATCTTCCTTATCCGCTGACGTAAATACGCTGATAGGATTTCGTGACGCCCGTGTACACCCCATAGAAATACGTTTCATCGTAATACGATACGCGGCCATGAATAATAATATTTACCCACGAACGTTTCGTCAGGAAGCGACGATAGTGAATAGCCGGAAGGATATCTTCCTATCTATAACAAGCGAATTCGATCGTCGATCTCCCACGAAAGTCCACGATTTCCCCTTGATGCACGTTGTTATTCATTTGCCCATGGTGGATTTAATTAGTTTTCGACCGATCCTCGGCCTTGGCACTAATTAAACTCGCTCTCGCTCCTCTTTCTCCCTCGGTTTTATCGCTTGTGCCGCCTTGTGGGGCCGTGTAGGCAGTGTGAAAGGGGTGCACGAATTTGTTTTAATTGTTAATTGGTGAAAAAAGGAACCACGTCTCGGGGGAATGTTCAAAATAACGAGTATAAAGATGCAAATTGGGGAACGACCGTATAACGTTGTCCAATTTTTTTCTGTTCATTAGGTTCCGAGAGGCTCGCGGATTTTTGTGAGGGATTCCATGGCGCCTTTTTTTAACGCTGATGAAATTGAAAGGGATCGCGATTGTATTCACGTTTACTGACCAATTGTTGATAAAATTAATACGCCCAAGTTTAAGATAAATTATCATGATATCACGATATCACGATAATTTTATTTATTATATAATTTGATGTTATTATCACGATATCATGTACTTGTTAAATGTAAAATATCGAATTCATAGTTCTGGTTACAGTTATATAACATACATATTACATATTTATACAATGTATACATAGGTACACGTATAAACCAATAATGGAACACCGTGATATCTGAACATTAATAAGTCATTGTATGTACATATGTACGTATATGACATTTTTTGTAAATATTTTTAAGCAAATATATTTCTATTATTCGAATTATTTCTATTCTATTCTACACACACTATTCACGTTTACTAGTACATGTCTGTTTTCGTGTATTCTCTCCTGTTTTACAACGATGTAACCGGCACTTCGAGACTTTCCCACGTGCCTTCGACCAAGCTACGTCTTTGACGATGGTCTTTGAAGGTGGCCTCTTCGTGAATTCCATCGTCGAACGCGACCTAATTGCTCCGAACTACGTTTCGCGCAATCGAATTTCCGACGATTCCGCCACCCTCGCGTATCGATTTCCTGTTCGCTGGCTAGTGCGATTAATTTCGCTCGACCGGCAACTCACTCGCAGTATGATAATTAAAATTTGTTGTCGAATCGCGATACTATATACCGATTTTGGTCGCGATACCAATGGAACAGGCTGATCCAAGGAGACGGAGAATTGTTGTGTTGTCGGTACGTACACAACGTGTCAAAAATTTAGTATTATCATAGGTATATAGAATTGAAAGAAATTGTTAATTTAAAGTCCGTATTTATTTTAGAAAATTCTTTAGTCAAAAATCTATCCAAGTTAAAAAAGTTAATACTGATATATATACAGGGTGGTTGGTAACTGGTGGTACAAGAGGAAAGGGGGCGATTCTACGCGAAAAAAGAAGTCGAAAATATAGAATAAAAGTTTTTTTTAATTTTTCCATCGAGACAACGATCTACAGTGAGATCCGTTATAACGTACCGCACGCGTACCGAGCGAAAATTCAAAGTCGATTTTCTCGAAAACAAAGCCTCAAACGAAAAATTTTTATTCTATATTTTCGACTTCTTTTTTCGCGTAGAATCACCCCCTTCCCTTTCCGCTTGTACTATCAGTTACCAACCACCCTGTATATAAGTATATTAATAATAATTTAGTAATAGGTTTGTATGTCTACAGAAAATTGGTACTGTAAAAATGAAATATAAAATCGGATTAAAGAAACACTTCACGGGAATATAGGGGTATGCGCGAGTACTTTTTTTAACTACCATAAAGTAAGTAGTATATACAAAAATTATTAACTTGCTTAAAATACTTCAAATTCATATTGACTTATCATCCCACATGATTTTTCCATTCCTTTATGTCTATGTTTCCTTTACGTTGCTAATAGCCCATACAATCATTTAGTACGATTAGAAGCAATTGATGAAAAAAGAAGAAAAAAACAGAAAAGAACAAACAAAGACGAAATTCCAATAAAGAGCGTTCGATCGAACGAACGTGAAAGAAGTTCAAAGAGTAATTTGATGAACCAACAAATTCGAAAATTAAATCGATTTGAAAGAAGATAACATAAGTAGTCTAAATGAAACGTTCTAATAAAAACTGAAATAATCTAAAAAAAAGAAAAAAGAAACGAAAATTGGGGATGGTTCGAGAGCAACGATAATGGTGAAGCGAGAAGGTTGGGATAAACATGAAGGGGTGGAAGGAAACAAAACTACGGAGAGCGAGAGACGGGCTGGAACGAGGGATAAGCGAACGGCTATTCCGTTTCGTTAAGCAATTCCGACGCGTTTCGTCCGATAACGTCCGGCCACGAGGTTCTCTCATAACAAATGAATTTATTCGTGCGCGAGTTTACGCGGCGGGCCTGGTCACGCGGATAATTTACAAGGAAACGGGCCACGCGCGTAGATACCGGAACACATCGACTCTATAGTGTTTCCGCCGCTTTTTAACCGGAGGGTCGCGGCTTTGTTTGGCCGCTTTAAAAGGCACGGCCAAGTCGCAGCGATTTTTCACTTTTAATCTCGGCCAACCCAACTCTCCTCTCTCCGTCTCTCTCTTTTTTTCTGGCCGAGTCCCGTGGCCAGGCTCAACAGCTCGTTCGAAGAGCTCTTTTTCTCCCGCTTCTGTTTTTTGTACACGTCTGCGTTCTCCCTTTTATTTTTTTCGTTTGTTTGTAAAGGGATGATCCTTTATTTGATAAAATTTTTGCACACGTAAAAGGCGAGTGTTTTTTTTCCCCCGTAAAGATTCGCTTTTTATTTCTCCGTTTAATATTTCTGACCACGCGTGCAAGTAATGCAAGCATCAGTTGCTCGGTTGCTGCATTTTTAATTTGTTTTCGTTAAGTAGGTTTCGATGGAATATGGAATACGTGGAAGATATTGTACGTTGTAAAAAGGAAGCTTAAAGGTCGTCTAGGAGTTTTATTGAGAGATTTAGGAAAGTAAATTCATCCTTTTTTCTTGTGCGATAGTAGTTTTTAAAGTTTATTACGCATGAAATAACATAGAAGAACATTTGTTTTTATTATGCGGAAGATACGAAAGGGGTGAAATATGTAGAAAATATTGAAATTTGTGAAAAAGTCGTAAGAGTTGTTTGAAATCTTGATTGAGCGATTCGCTATTATAAATTGTTTTATATTTTATGCAATAATAAGTTTTAAACAGCGCAATAACGTATTTCTAATATTGTGAAAATAAATATCCCTATCGTAATTGATTTAATTAACTCCGTGTTAATCCAAAACGAATGTTCGATCTTCTTTAGAGTTCTATTAAATTCCGCAACTAATAATTACAATGGACATTCGAATTATTAATGTTCATTAATATTGCTGATGTGGTTGCTATCTGTCCATTGGGCATTTATTAATTTCAATAATGCCGAGTAATTGTTTTTGCGAATTCCGTGCTTCGAAATCGTGACAACGTTGAACTTCAATGACGATATTGCCGCCATTCAATTCCATGCTTATGCAGCGCTTCTATTGAACAATATTACGTATATCGCAATGGAAACTTTTGGAAATTATTTTCAACCTTCATCATCGTGTATACCAAAATAATAATTCATTTAAGTCTTAATTATCTTTTATTCATTTGTCCTGGAAGCAATAATAGACGACGATTAACGAAGATGCATTTATTCAATCATTTCATCATTTTGGAAAATTTTCGATCATGCTACTGTCGATTGTGTTGCAAAGATATTTTGTAGGAAGTCATGGAAGGAAAGAGGCCATGTAAACTCTATTCCAGTCGTCTCTGTCTTTTGATATTCTACGCGCGTTCTTTGCAAACGAGATTCCGACCAAAGCTAGAGGCGAAAACGGGAAGAATTTTCAGCTGGCTCGTGAAACGTCGTAAGAACGGACGTTACACGTACTGCAAACTATCTTAGGATGTTCCGACCGGTACGTGTCACTAGATCCTTTCCGATTTGCATTATTATCGGACGTACTTTTAACACTAGGGATGAAATCGCTCTTCAGATCTACAGAAACAATCACAGTAAACGATCTTGGCAAATTTTTTAAGGATCTTTGCCTTTTTTCTTTTTAGCTTACTCGGGGAATTAAGAATTTCCATGTTTCCTACTTTTGTAAGTTTGAGAATTATATCAGATTTTTCTGTAAGTTAAATGAAAATAATCTTCCTTGTTTATTAAGCGTAAGCTTATGATACTATTGCGATGTTTAAAGATATTTTTTTCAGTTATGTACTTTAGTTCAAGAAATAAGTCTTTGTTTAATAATTTAGTAATGAATAATTTCATATACTTGAACCTAAAATTAATTAATATGTAAATGCTACAATATATACGATTATTATAGTTAATCGATCCCATCATTTAACATAAATATTCTTTAAATGACGTTGCCAAAATGATAAAGAATAGCGTTAATTATAAAATATAGTCAATAATAATAATTATTATAAAATGTGTAATAGGTTGAACAAGACGAAGAATATAATGGAATTAAAATGAAATGCACGGAAGGGTAAAGAGTGGAATTTATTTTAACGTGTAATAAATACAGGCATCTCGCAGTTCATAATTATTATCACTCACGACAATGTTCGTTTCGTTTTGCGAAACAAAAGTGCCTCGGTGGCGTACGAAGAGCATTGTGTGCGCACGGAGGTTTAACCGGGGGAAACGCTTGGCGACCAGCGTCATCCGGTGTTAATACTTCTCTCGGTGAACAGGAAAAACAAGATTGTAAAGTGTGTATTCAGCGTGGTGCGCGTGTGCGCCGTTTAAAAGGCGTGCACTTTAGTCAGTAAACAGCGAGTTTTGTTAATCCCGTGTAACAGAAATCTGCAGGTAATACCATGAAATATCGCGCAATCTCCCGTAGAAACCATAAATTGAATATGATGTTTTATTCACGTACGTTTTAATCATTTTAAGTCGATCTCACTTATTTTTCATTGTTTATCTTTCATAATAATTTGATCGTGTCATCGGAGCGATATAACCCTCCGAATCGGGAACACTTTTTACGTTTTATCATTTAACCTTTTTCCATCGTTTCCTCGCGAAACAAATGGTTAGAATGTCGTTAAAAGATAATTAGCCGTCCATCAAATGCTTTCTTGTAATTAATAGCTGCAGCGCGGGAAGAGTATAGAAATATACAGTGTGGAATCTTTATTCAACTTGGTTTTGGTAATCATGGTTATGCAGAAATACAATTTCTCAAGTCGATACTCGCCATAAATATCGCCAGAAACCAATTAAAATTTCAAGAAACTTGCCAATCTCTCCAACAATTATCTTTTCACGGTCTTTCAGAAGCCAAATTGACCGACTCCTTCCAATAAAATTTTCAATTTTATTATCCAGATAAGTCAGATGTGTGGCTCTCCTTCCTATAATTTTATTCATAGCAAGAAGATAGCATATGTAAATCCTATGGTAAATTTACAATACATTTCTAACATCCTTGCGTTTTTCTACCTTTCTACTTATAAAGTAGACTACTATTCTTTCAAGTATTGATAACTGAGATACTTTCAACCAACCTCATATTTAAATTTCCAATTTCTCATCCCTCTCGACTGCTCTAAAAACTTGGTACCCCAAGTTATATCACACTGACGTTACATAGTTGTCTAGGTGGCAGGAAAAAGCGCTAATAGTACATCAAAAGTGGAGTGTAAAAATGAGGAAATCGGGAGGCGTCAGACACTGGGTGGATGTCGCGTCGAGACAGGAAAAAGGCAACATTAAGAGGCGCTGAGCTGGCGACACGGCAATCTCAGGAACTGGCAGGAAAAAATCCGCCCTCCCTGACGCGCGGACCGCCTTCAAAAAAGGAACTGGCTAAAAGGTCGTTAAGGTTAATGTGGCGCGAGAAGACGAGGACAGAGAGTGAATCCCCTGAAGGCGGTGGCTCGCTTCCTGCTTCGTTTCGACGTTTGGCACCCTTTGAGGTGTGACTTGTTCCTAGTGACAACCTCACGACGTCATCGAGAGATCTCGTTCTTGCGTTATATTCGTCCGATTCGAGTTTCTACACGCAGCAAAGGAATGGTTTAGTAGCTAGGGAATGGACCAGAAGAGAGATATACTAGATGGATTCCAGGCGTCGGGGAGCATTAAGGGTTTAGGAGCTTCGAGTTTCGAGAGGGAATGTCTCTTGACTTGTACGTGGATCTCGTTGGTCGCGGAGATTTCGGGAGACTGGATTTTTCCGAGGAGAAAGTTTCGAGATTTCTTAGATGCATGTTGGGATTTGCTTCTTTCTCTTGCTTTCCTTTTTTCCCTTCTTCCTGATATATGAGGTTGTGTGTTTGGCAGATTGAACAGTACATAGTGTATGAAATATAATTTGATTTATAAAGTGTGAGCTGAAAGTGTGATGGAAGATTGTTTTGATACAGCAGACGAAGATCGCCGTGGCCAACACTGTCCATTCAAGTTTTTCTCTATTGTTAATTACTTCCAAGAGGAGATCAGAGAAGGAGAATGCTGCTATAGGTCACGTGTATCAATGTTAGGAAGATTTATAATAAATATTCGAAGCAATGATCAGAATATTCGTGTAATTTTCTTATGTGAGACTAAACTTGGAAAAAATTTGGCGAAAACATAGATTGAGTATTTGAGGAAATAAATTTTATTTCATAGCTTTGATTTATTTCTGTACAAGAAATTATATAAAATACTAAATAACTTTTGGTCGTATCTTGTATAATAATATTCGCACTATAATAGTCAAGTATAAGTTGGTTTTTGGAATGGGGAGAAGGAGATGTAGTAGAATGAAACAAGAGAAAATTCTTCTTTACCATCTCTTTCCCTCATTACAAAAGTATCTGAACTCTCACGGTTATGCAAGAAGAAGGGGAGACTGAAGTAGAGAAGCAAGTGAAAACGGATCGTTTGTAGCCAGACGCGCTACATTACTTCATAACTCGGAACTCTCGCATTCTTTTAACAATCTTATCTCACATTCTTTTATAAACTGGCAGAAGGAAAAGGAGTAACATATAAAACGAAATAAAACCGTGGAAGTAAGAGTTCGCGTTGATGATTAATAATTAAGAATTGAGTAGATATAAATAATACAGTAAACGTGTTAATAAAGAATTTCTATAGTTACAATATGAAAGATTAATAAAAACCAATAAAAAGAAGAGCAAATACATTGACATGGATGTCACATTTGTACAAATATAAGAATTGTTTTGTATCCTTTACTGCGTGTATCGGCTATTTCTCGAATCGTTTCGTGTACTTTATTATTTTTTGACAATTTTAAGTTTTTAATTACAATATCTTTTTTCAACGATCGATTGTTAATTTTTTATCGAATAAAAATGTAATCCTTCCTCGTTTTGTGTTACGTTTTTCGTAAAATTTGTAATAGAAGCATTTACTCTGCGGTCGGCTTGTATACTTGTCATTGCTTGATTTTACCTGCGCTCCTCGTAAGGGATTTTTGAAACTAAACCTCGCAGTTAACAGGCTAAAAGTTCCGACAAAATTCATCTTTCACGAGTCAAATCATTCTGTACGGTTATTAAAGGTCGAACGATGGGAGCTTCAAAACGAAAAATAAAAACGATACAATCGTCTGGACCCGGTTATCGTCAAAGTTCGCGTCACATCTTCTCTTCGTGGCCACCAGCTATTTATTTTCACGGACAAATTTTATTATCAAGCAACGGTTGAAGTTAGCAGAACGGCGGGGGGAATTTTCATTGCATATAAAAAGAGAGAATCGCGGGTTCATAGGGCGACGGGGGGCACGTTTCACGCCTTCAGAGAAATCCTTAAAGCCGTTTAAGCCCTGCGGTGACGCCGGATCTCACGTAGCCACGGTAGAGGCGGAGCCAGGAGTTGCGGCGTTCAACGACGGATGAATGGAGCTTAACTCTGCGGCTGTTACGATTTGTACGCGTATTCGTTTCCGTAGATTCGAATGGTTAATTCACCTATAATCGCCGCATTTCTCCTGCGTGTCGCATTTTCTTATTACACATCACGTTCGCCGGCTTAAAACGCGAGAATGGAACAACGAAAGGGATAATTATTAAGTTTTATACGTGTTTCTTATTATCTTTCCGCGTTATTACTCTTTATTATTTATTTTCTGAGGATATTGCATTGTTTGTATATGATATAGGATACAAGGAACTATATTTAGTGACAAAACAATAACGATTGTTCTTAAAATTCTTCCTCTCTTCCTTATGAAACAGGAAAAGGGAAAGGAGAGGAAGAAAAAGGCCTTTTCAACATCATTAGGCATTAGGATAGTGTAGGACACGTTGAAAGATGTCTATGAGATAAACGAGTAAGGACTATAGCTAGTGCAGTACGGTCTTCACAGTATTTTACTTCTTTCACTCCCAAAACTTCTTTTGACATGTTAACATTTGTTTGCAATAAAGAAGTTAGAAAGAACACTCCTATGGAAAATCATAGAGCGTGACAATTTCGTATTTTATTTAAACTTAGCTCCGCGTTCTAAACATTATAGCGAGCGCTTTGTTTCAGATATTTTACGTATTTATGCATATTATGTACATTTGCACGTTTTGAAATTCTTCATAAATGCATAAACATGTGCAGTTTACACACAGTAACGAGAAGAAAGAAAAGAAATGAAAGCACGGAGAAGCCATTGTTTCGCTGCATATACATTTTAATTTGCTGGGACGTCATTGTCAAGTAAAAGCCTCTTGGTACGAAGATATTACTACGCTAGGAGAGGGCGATGGGGTGAATGCGGGATCATCCGATCCATACCGCCGCCATGATATATCATAAGTTCCATTATCCGGCTCCCGTGTTACATTATCGCGGCACGTTTCGGTTTAAAGGCATCCCTCAGGTGAAATAGCCATTGCCTTTCTTGCCCTCTTCTGTATACGACGTCGTGTAAATTCAATTTAACTGGTTCGGAGGATGAAAGACGTGTCGAGACTCTTCAACGCCCCCTCCTTCCTTTTACTTCTTCTTCGGCTCGACCGATTTAACGGGGTAATTACCTACGTAGCGTCTATTTAGACCAGTAATGGAACTACCACCATGGTGTATTTCTTCGATTGAATTTTATGGTGGATTTTCCGCTGGAAGATGTAGAAGCTCGTTACCGGCTTCACCGGGATTCGCTGTTCAGATTTATTTTGGTTTTCCAAGAGTGTCTTTGAAGAGAGACTAATCACAAATCGAATAGATATTCGAGTACTTGTATTTTCAATCATATTAATACAATTTTTATACTTTTATATCCTAGTACGATGGTTAAAAGTCTCTTTCGTTGTAATTTCCTGTGGGCGAAAGTAGCTCGTTAATGGCTTCATTGAAATTTGTTGTACGAACTTATATCAATTTTCTAGGAGTATCCTGGAGAGAAGTAATCACGAAAGTATCGTAATATTTGTATTTTTCATCTAACTACACAGTTCTCGTATTTTTATATTTTTATATCTTCGCACGAAGCATAAGCAAATTTTCCTATACGTATAAAATGGAATTCCATCTTCGATAGATTCATAAATAGGATATTACTGTATAGCGCTATAAATTGTGTTTATTATATGATATTTCAAATTCCCTGTTTCTATTTTCTATTCGCTCGGAAAAAGATATATTAGAAAATGCAAAGAAACAAGTAGCAGCAAATTGAATCGATACGTATCGAGTCACCCGTTATGATAACGGCTATGTAGATATTAAATTATATTCAGCATGTTTGCAGCAGCTATGGCGAGGAGGCAGTGACTTTGTATTAGAGGTCTTCCAATATGGGACCATTTCCTGGCCCTCGACCTCTGTCTCGTTCGAACCTCTTTTTTCTCTCCGACATCGACCCTTTCCTACCGAGTGCTCCCGTCATGCTGCGGTGTTCCGGTATTATGAGCTTAGAAATATCATAATATCGGCGACGTGTTTTCCGGAATATTGAATTTTGAACAGGAGAGAATCGGACGAAAAGTCGAGCGCTATTCTCCACGAGGAATTTAACACCTGGTTCGTCTTTTTGAAACGCCAATGTGTTCTAAGGTATTAAATATTTAAAGGGTACCTTTACTTGCTTTTAAGCTCTGTTCCCAACGAATTCGATCTCTCGAATTGAAAGGGATTTCAAGTGAGAAAAATTGCAGGATCTTTTGGAATTTGTATATTGTATGAGACTCTACAGAAGGAATACAAATTTGAAAGCATGAAAAAGTATTCTTTTCTGTAAAGACTACTTTTCAGATTAATTAAATGACTGACTCGTTTCGAGAAGCGCGTGTCGGTAAGAAACGATCATTTGAGATAATCTTCAACTAAAAAATATTAAACGATCAATTCTTGTCCCAACTTACCTGCACAAATATACTTTAATTAGCAACAGGATTTATCCAATTCTTTTATTTAATAACTATATGAAAGAAATATTCCAGTAAACTGAGACCCTATTGTTTTTCCATATTCCTAAATTAACCTTTGAATATTCCATAGAAAACTATCGCAAAGCGTACCGTAACTCTACGAAAAAAACTTACATTCCGCTGTCGAGCCATCGAACGGAAAGTTGCTCGATATCGCGGCATTCCACTCCTCTTAAAAAACAAATAACTCGTACACATCCGGGAACATTCCCCCCGGAGAATCCGTTAAACGAGAGGAGGAATTATCGAGGAATCGTCGAACCGTCGTCTTTCAGCGACTCCATCCGAGCGGGAGCATAATCTCGCCTCGTTTCGTGTCAATATAAGGCGAAACTTCGATGAACCGTCACCCCCCGTGGGAGGGTTGCCACCGCCGTCACTCTGCCGACTTTTTAATTGCGAATCTTCCGCGAAGAGATATCGTAACTATCGTCCAGGGAGAGAGACAGGGTACCGCGATAAAATTCCACGCCCGAGAACCGAATGAAAAAAGACTCCGATTTCTTCGACGATTTTTTCATTTCTTCTCTCCCCTGTCGAACAACTTGTCCGCGAAAATTCAAGAAGATATTCCGCGTCGAGAGTCGCTCATCAGATACACCCTTCCTGCCCATTTCTTTTTTTACTTTCCTGAAAGACGGCTGCCTTTGAGCAAAACGCGGAGAAAAGTTGCAAAAAAGTTGAAAAGCTTCCATCTTTTTTCTATTCTCTTTTTATTTTCCTCGTCTGCGTGCCCCAACCAGCAAGCGCGGACGGAATCGTCCAGATCAACTTTTATATAAAATTCCCTCTCTACCTAGAGGCGCGTGTAAATCAAAGGACGCAATTAATCGGAGGTTGATTGCAATACTTCGCGGACTTTCAATATCCAATTTCGAGCTGGCAAAGGACCGCGATGGTGGACGACCGATGCGAGCTTCCGCCCACTCTTACAGCTTCGTCGCGAGCCGTCGCGGCTATCTCCTTGCCGGACACCGAATCAAGTCCGTTCTACCTTTGTGCGGGTCGTTTCTGGGATCTATCAACTTTCCATCGAGTCAATTTCCACAAGGCGAATCGAAAAATTGTTTTCGTTTTGCTTCTGATTCGTTTGAGGATTTACTTAACGCTCTCTCGTTAGAGTTCTGTTGCTACGGTAAATTGCAGGCATTTCGTAGATTGGGTGCCTTTGATGTATGGTATTAGTGTATGATGGCGAAGAAATAGAATTTATGGTAGGAATAGAATTCTACAATAAGGAAATGGAAACTTAAAATATAAATAAAGAAGTTTGTATTTTTCTATCAACGAGCAAGATACATCTGTATTTTCTGTAATTTTTTTATATTTTTTATATGTATTTTTTCAGATATAAAGAACCTTCTCCTTTCATAGCACATACCTTTTTTGAAAATTCATTGGTTTAATAATTCTAGTATAATATTAAGAGCTCGTATTCTTTTCATTCTATTGCACACTATATCGTATTTTATATCACGTAAAACAAGAAACTTATTTGAAAACAAGGGAAGAAAAATCATAAGAGATCGTCCTAGACGTATTTCCGAAAAATTTTGCCAAATTTCTCACATCATTGTATTGTAATAATTCGACCAACTCTTATGTATAAAATCTATTATTCAGAATAATCTTGAGTTAACTATAATCAATTAGCATGCACGAAATAAATTATTCATCATAAAATAACTTTTAATTATCCAACGCGAGTTTATCTATACGTTATAACACGATATAAAATTCCTTATCGTTCACAGAGTTCGCATGCAACTAACTAACGTCCGCCTTCGTCTTCGTTCCGTCGAAGAACGTTGCATAGTAGACGGACGATTATACAGGCCAAGTGAAGAGCAGCAAAAACTTGGCAAAAGAAGCGAACGCGGAACGCTAGAGCAAGAAGATAATTCCCGCTGATCGTAGGAAGGATACCCGGTCTTTCCGGATCCATGGAAAAAAAAAGGATCGAAGAGATTTCCAACCGGCGAACCGTGGCCAAGGAACCGAGCCTAATGGGGAATGGAGGCTTAATTACAGGCTCTGGCGGATATTAAGGGTATGCACGGCAGCTCAGTATAAACGTTGAAGCTGTCGTGTGCGTCTATCGGCTGAAATTGACTACGATAGGAGCAAACGCGGTGCAACCACAGGAAAGGAGACAGATAGACGGAAAGGGAGAAAATCGAGGAAAATAAGGTGAAACGAGGGGTTTGGGAGTTTGAAGAGGATAACGCAGATAGATTGACAGATAAGTACCACCGGGTAAAAAGCTGAGTGGTGTCTAACGAGTGACGAGCAAAGTGAGAGATAAAGAGGCGCGTGATAACAGAGATGGAAAGAAAGAAGACAAAATGGTGTCTGGTTATTTGCATTGCTTGAAAATCGACGATGTGCACGATGTAGAAACATTAAATGGTCATAATTCAAGCACGTTGACAGCTCTAGAATATACCAATTAAGGTAGCTGCACGGTGGCGGATATTAAGATCGAGCCTGGATACACGCGACACCGATGTTATCGTCTTTCGCCGCCTCCGCGCATCAATGGCTTCGCCGTGTGTGGTTTTACACACGTGCCACTTGTCACGTGGCATACAGGATCGTACGTATGTGTGTAGGTAGACGTACCACAGGGACGTACACGAGCAGACGTGGCAAACATTATTGGGATATTGGACACATAGTGGCAGCGGGCTACCAACGCGGTAAGCAAACCTCTTTAGCACAAAGCAAATGGGAACTCTGATTTAACACGACTCAGTAGTTGGGCCGAAACTCTCTGAATATACTGATTGTGGTATCATCGTGGTAGCAATCTACGACTCGTTTGGTGGACATAGTGATTAAAATGTTTTGGATATAGTTTCTCCTTTAGGTGGTTTTTTAAGGGTGAATGTGTGTGTGTGTGTAGTAGTATAAATATAGAGTGAATCACGAAAGTATTCGAAGATTTACGATACATTTTTATGAATATATTAGCCTTTTTAAATTATACAAGCCTTTATACAAGCCAGTTATACAAGCCTTTTTGAATTACCATTTTTATTTAGCAAATTATTTAAATACTGTTCGACGCTATCATAATTGAAGAATATACAGGAAGAATACGATAAGAATTTCCTGTTTTCTACAGGGAAGCAGTTTTAAAATTGAATATATTGCTAAATTGATAGCATATTAGCAAAATTACCTTTGGCTTTAGAGCTAGAATATTGTTCACAATATTAAAATATTGTTTGTCTTAATAATTATATCTTTGGCTTCGATCAAATTTCTCCAACTTACTATCAATAAAGACTATCTTTGAACCTAATAGGCTGTTTCCATTTTAAATTGTTATATTAAAATTCTTCTGTTTAATAGTAAAATGATTACTAAAATTTAGCGATCTTCTATGATATTGAATTACTACCAAACGATCCTTCGCCTTCATTTTACACAGCTAGATACTTCTTACATGTTATTCTCATTATCCAAACAGCGATAATCACCATGTCATCACGTACCCTGAGAGCCTATAATAACCCCTCGAACCATTCACCTCATCTTCAGATAATCCCTAAACCTTTTTCCTTCGGCAGTTATCTACCCCCTTTGCGACGATGTTTCACCAATATCGAGCAACGACATCGACAACAATGATATCAAAAGTTATTCAAGCCTGTGATCGATATTTTCGAAGCTTTTAGACCCTCGGCTGACCTAGTTTCTCCGTAATCTAAGGCCGTAACGAAGACATTAGCGTGTTGAAATTCGAGGGTAATGACCAGGATGGAGACATTTATACAAATGAACATTTTTACGAATATAATTTAAAAAATCGTACCTAGATCTAGAGATTTGTTTTACCAACTTACATATCATAACTGGACTGGCCATTTGACATATTTATAAGAAATTTAAATTGTGAAAAATGTACACAATGTAAATAATCGATAAAAATGTATAAAATATCCAGGATATAGTGTAATAGTAATAAAAAGTACAGTATAATAATAGAAGTATAGTGTACGTAGAGAGCATAGTAATAAAATAAAAGTATAGTATGATAAAGTCCCTATAATATTTTTCATAGGTGAAACAGTTTTCTATCTCGGTACCATTTTTTAAATTATATTCATAAAAATATGAATTTGCATACATATTCGTAGTCTAATTATAAGAAACACCACGTTTTAAATATTTCATAGATTTATTTATTACGTGTAATCTGTGCCTTTTTCAGCCTTCGAATTATCCATAAATGCATAAAAACCCGCAGTGCAGTAATTTGGCCTGACCGATATGTAAGTAATATAATACAAATCAGCGTTGTCGTCGTCGATTAAGATATCTTGCCAAGGTATTTCCAAGAAGTTCCTACGATCGAACGGTCTCTATGAATGCCAATGGTAAATCCGATCGACTCGGTCACGCGAAAATCTCTTCGTCCATTACGCTAACGCGAGTCCGAGTCGAGAAGCAAAGTACGGTGTCCGTTTTATATTGGACGCAAGAAGATGGAAGCATAATCGTTTCTCGTGCGATCATACGTTCGTCGTACTGGCCGGTTGCGTGGACTTCGTTTGAAATTCTATGCATTCGGGAAAGGGGATGAATATTCACGCGGAGCTCAAAGACGCGGAGTACGCGCGTGCCTGTTTCGCTCTGCTCGTCCGCTTGTAAAAGTACTAATTAATGGTAAATACCGGCGATGCGCGTGGAAATCTGATGAGATTGTTATTTTCATAACGTGAATCTTTCCATTCTTTTTTCCCTGACCAGAGAATAATTTTGAATATTTTTAGAATTTTCCATGAACCTCTGTGGCTGGGATTAATTTCATTGGAATTGAATATGAATTTTCTTTTTATGCGCGGTTTATTACGTTTGAAAGCTTGTATTTGTCTTGGTGACGGACAAAAGTATTGATTTATAAAGAGACCAATATTTTTTGTATTATTAAATACATTCAAATGTATCTAATTGTAGACAGCTATACAAAACTGAATTTAATCCCAACAAAAGATCTTAGTAAAATTTTGAATAAAATTGAAAATTTAGTATTATCCATACCACCTCCTTTTTAAATACCCTTTTAAATAAATAATTTAAATAAACCACGCTTTTAAATAAAAGATTTAATAAATCTTGCTTAATCCAGACATATCTACCGAATTATTTTTTTAGAACAATGATCGTAAAATAATTCTCTTTTGCGATTTCATATTTTACATTATGCTTTTGTCTGGAACGTTGTTATTGCAGTTAGTATTTCAGATAATAATAATACTATAATTTAATTAGTAGATTTAATCTAAAGAAAAGATATTACTTTTTAAAATATTAAAACAAATTCGGACGTGTCTGAGCTAAAATATTAAATTGCGCAAAGTTTAATTTAAAACGAAAGAAACGCAGTATCTCTAAAACATAAAGTGTCATGTTAATATTTTAATATCCTTTAGAGATAATGAATTGTTATATTTTAAAAAATCTCAAAGGTAATTTTAATCAATCTTTATTACGCAGCAATAAGTGTATCACGCCTTACGATCTATAAATTTCGATATTGTGTTATATATGGGTTTTATGTTACGTTGACGTTATATTAACGTTAATTTAGACGCCCCGACGTCTCTTCGTTTTTTCCTAGACTCTATTTTATTTGCAGTAAATAGCCGGGATATGATGCTGTAACGTTGTTGCGGAAATTGTGTATGAAACGATGATGCCGTTATAAAAGTTTTATCGGATAATATTATTTACTGTTTTATCCAGATTTTTATCCCAGCTCCGAGGTATATTATCTATTATGTAATTTCATCGTATAATATTGCTGTATTAAAACTTATGAAGAAATTATGCACGTCAGCAAATTATATTCGTGATGATAAATTAATACAAATGGCTCTACAATTTTCTCACATTTATTGTTATATTTATAATAATTTTTTAGTACATACAAAATGGTACGTTTTTCAAATAAAACTTTAACAGGTAGTTCCTTTAAAATACTACATAAAATTAATCAAATATGATTCAACGCTTTTTTTTCGAAATTTATATGAATATTTTCATTATTCGTACCAAACAATAATTTTTAGTATAAACCTTCTCATGATCAAATATACTGGATTTCTAGTAAATTTCTTCTGTCTCTAATGTAGTTGACAATTGACGCATTGAGAATTTTCAGTAATTTTTTCTGGCGTGGCGCAGTGACATGGCTAATTATTTATAATAAGTTAATACTTATTATAGATAAGTATAATTTATAAGTAAGCGTTATAAATAAGTAAATATTACTTAATATAAATATCTAATTAAATCTAGTGTTTAGGTCTAACGTGTAGTGTCTCTTCAGCCTGCGGATCTGGTCCGACGTATCAACTAATCCAGTAATTAGGGGGTTTCGATGTTTGTTGACTCTTTTGCTATATCTGTCGCTATATTTTGCTATTTCCTCTTTGACTGTGGGTATCTTGAGGTCGCGATGTATTAGTTCGTTGGTGACATACCAGGGTGCATTTATAAGGGATCTTAGCGTTTTCGATTGGAAGCGTTGAAGTATTTCAATGTTAGAATTACTTGCTGTTCCCCATAGTTGAATTCCGTAGGTCCAGACAGATTTTATTACGGCCTGACCAAAAATGTCATGAACAAATCTGATGGTCCCGTGCGCTAGACACACCCATCGTTAGCTTTCCTCCGACACAGCATCGGCATTGTAAATTACTTATTCTACAACGTTAGAACAGTCAACATGTCAGTTCTTTTCCCCTATTGCTACGTCAACTATAACAAAACCTCTAAGAGCCTTGCTTGATCACCAACGAATATTGTGCCAGTGTATCGCATCTCTATACGCTAAATCATTGTCGACGATATATATCATAAGCAACGGTGTAACTTAAGTGTTAAAAATATATAGTTTATAACCCTGTTAATCGCAGTGTTATACCCTCTCAACCACCCCTATTATCTTAACGGAAATCAGGGGATCGATCAACTCGTGGTGTCGATTATTATAATCGTAACGGGAATTTACGACTCCTGCTGACGTGTTTCTTCGCGATTGCGTCTCCCCGCGATTGGTCGAAAATACAGACGATACGATAAACTTTGATGAGTAGTATTGACTTGTCAAGTTCGAATTTTGAAAAAAACAAGACATATTTTACAAACATCTAATATAATAATTAGACATATTTTAGAAATATTTAAATCGTAACTAAAAGTAAATCTATTGGACTGAGACATAAGACGATAGTAGCACGGAAGAAACGACAAGGAAAATAGATCTCGGTGGCGTCAGAAGATAAGAATACGGACACGGAATAAAAATTACAGATCCAAGTCATATATTTACCGTGAAGATGCTCTGCCACTGACTTCTCCTGCTAAGCTTGCCAACACCTTTCATATATAATGGCCGTATAAGTCTGCCAGCTCTATATGAAACACTTACGAATCTCTCGCCCGTGTGCAGGCGAGTTCTGCCTCTAGAAAACATGATTGTCTTACTGTCATTTACAGGCTACGTTTGCTAAGTAACTAATGCTCTTCGAATCTCAGCCGGATATGTGTAAGTAGAAGCGTGTTAAAGTACGATTGCAATGGAAAAACCAAAAATTTTATATTTTGGAAGCACATACAGTGCCTTAGGAAAGTATTTGAACGCTTACCATAGAAAACTTGTATGTCTTTATCGCTCGACACATAAATCATTCTAAAGTATCATTAACATTGTAATAAGATAGAAAAATCATGGTTATATAGAGAATGTTTGAAACAAAATTGAAAATGTATACGGAATATCGAATATGCCGTAGTCTTCTTATTTTGGTCCTTACAAAATATGATATTATACGAAATTAGATACTTTGGAAGTCTGTGAAGGAATTCGTTACCGAAAAAGTCGAACAGTTTTCCAAGAAAAGGCTCGTGAAGTTACAAACGGCAAGAAGTCAAATTATAATTAAATTTTTCTTAACTCTCGCTACGAATTTTCTCTACAACCTAATATCTATATCGTTTTCCTATTTTTCAATCTACGAAGTTGATCGGGCCTTTCAATGGCTCGTATATCTCTCACTTTCGATCGATGTTCCGTAATACAAGCGATAGTTCCGATCGCACGAAAGTCTCGCGATGGTCCCCAACGCAAACACACACCGTACGAAGTAAAACTTTTCTAGTGGCAGGAAAGGAATCCTCAGGAACGCCCTGCGATAAGGGTGGCGAGTAATGAGTAATAGGCTGCTTATTTTCAAAGTTCCTTTTGCGGGCTGGAGGTTTGAAAGGAGGGTTGGGTCGCGAGGAAACGAAGAGACGTCTCGACCCCAAGCTGGGTTAGGTGGCAAGGGTGGCGCAGGTAAGACGTAGAGGGGACTGCGGTACTGGCAGATAATACTATTAATTTACTTCCAAGAATCGTAAAATTACGATGAAACTTTAAATTGGATATTTTATCTGAGAATCTTACTGGATGTGCTCGGCCGGCACTCTTTCACCCCCTTTTCGTTCTCCACCCTGCAGGTATCCGGAGTTCCTTTCTTTTCTCTTCGTCCACGATTTCGAGCGCCGTCTCCTTTCACCGTGGCTTTCGCATACCATTCAACGGAACAACGTTTCCATCGAACGAGCTGTCTAATCGGTCTTATCGCAGGAATATCCCTTCCGCGAGCTTTTTAATGGCGGCCTATCAAAACGGCGGCTACGGAAGAGCGTAATCAAGAGCCGGGGCTATTAAGAGACTTCCCGATGAGAAATTCAAGGTACCAACTTCTTTGAACATCGTGTGGTTTTCGAAGTCGTGACCTAACAATTCGCGTGAGAATTGTAACAAATTGACTTTCAACGTCTCGAACTACGGAGAATTGGTAATGATCTTCGTCTACTTATTTAGGGGACGCGATGTAAATTCAATTGGCGGATCTTGAGTTTGCCTGCGAGCAAGTTTATAGGCATTGAATATTGTTAGCAGGAAATAATTTAGAGAAATTTTTTCAATTATACAGGGTGGTTGGTAACTGGTGGTACAAGCGGAAAGGGGGTGATTCTACGCGAAAAAAGAAGTCGAAAATATAGAATAAAAATTTTTCGTTTGAGGCTTTGTTTTCGAGAAAATCGACTTTGAATTTTCGTTTGGTACGCGTGCGGTACGTTATAACGGATCTCACTGTAGATCGTTGTCTCGATGGAAAAATTAAAAAAAAAAAAATTAAAAAAAAAAATTTTTATTCTACATTTTGACTTCTTTTTTCGCGTAGAATCGCCCTCTTTCCTCTTGTACCACCAGTTACTAACCACCCTGTATAATTGAAAAGATTTCTCTAGATTATTTCCTGCTAACAATATTAAGTGCTTATAAACTTGCTCGCAGGCAAACTCAAGATCCGCCAATTGAATTTACATCGCGTCCCCTAAATAAGTAGACGAAGATCATTACCAATTCTCCGTAGTTCGAGACGTTGAAAGTCAATTTGTTACAATTCTCACGCGAATTATTAGGTCACGACTAGTACCAACCACCCTGTATATGATATATGATCTTTCTGTTAATCCTTGACAGGTTATGATCGACTTATTTAAGATCTGATTCTAGTGAAAGAATGGAATGCATTTTTAGCGCTTCGTATATATTTCACAAGGGAAATATGCGTTAAGAATAATTAAGCCGAGGATGTTTATGCAATTGATATCTTCCAGCAAATAATCATTGGAATACAATCTAAATAGAGATTAGTTTTATCATTTTTGCATTGAAGATATGTAATTAAGTAGCTACGTATTTATTTAGACTAATATGAACTTGGTCTAAAAAGTATACGTGTCATATGTGATATAGTCATAGCTATCTACAATTTACTGTGTCAGCATTAACACTAGAAGTATCACACCAGTCAAATTGTTGACTGATTTTAGACTTTTATTTTAAAATTCCTACTTCATGTTATATTTTTTTCCTACAATGATGTAATGACTTAATGACTAAAGAGAATAATATAATGAATTTTATTTTGATTTTCATGTATTTGAATTAAAGACAATTTTATATCAAGGTTATTTATATCAATACCAGTCAAAATGACTGGTACTCGTCAAAGTATAAAGGGGTCGTGCAATCTGTTTATTGAACCCCGATTCACCAGTTTCCTCGTTTTGTACAACTTCCCACACGTTTTTAAAATTTGTACTGCGTATCATTCAATATGATTTTTTTTTATTTATTAATATTTACAATCAATTCTCGTATCGAGAATTTTCAGTAATTTTTTCTGGCGTGGCGCAGTGACATGGCTAATTATTTATAATAAGTTAATACTTATTATAGATAAGTATAATTTATAAATAAGTGTTATTCATTCAATACGATGATATCAGTTATCAGGAAAATTCCGGATCGAATTCCGGTTCTACAATTTTATAAATATGTCAACCCTCGTTTAGGGATCATGGTCCCAGATGGATAACATGGAATTCCATGGAAAGTAATAAACCAATAAATATAAAAATATTCTATTACACCGTATTTTTTAAAGCCCAGTCATTTTTACTGGTCTGGGTAGAAATAGTTTCGTGTTAACTACCGGTAGTTCTAGTGTTAAGTAACTTTGGAATTATAGCGTCGATTTCTACTACATATTTCATTTAACTATTCATTGAAATAACGTGTTACCATCTTCTACTGTCATTACGAAAACCAATTCTCATCTATCGTTTCAATGTACACAAAACTTAAGCAACCTAAATGATCGACGTTCGTTCAGACTCGTAGATGTTTGGTAAAGCGATAGCAAACAGGGCACTCCGAGTAATAGTTCTCAGAGGGATCGTGCGATCGTTAATTTGCCCAGTGTGACTTGACCGATGCAACTGATAACCCATCTTCTATCCTCGAAGTTTCACGGCTGGCCAAACTTCCTTTTCCGTGCAGGAAGTTCAACGATCTCGTGGATGTCGCTATTGGACGACAATGAGCCTAAGGTAACCAGCCTCACCATAGTTGTTGTTGCTGTACGAGTTGGATGATGTCTGACCTCGGTTTCCGTCGTTACTCCGCCACTTCCTCAACCGTGAACTTGCCTTTGAAGGGAAGCTTCTAGCTTGAGTCTTTCTACTTACGCATCGCCCGCACCGTCCCACCAAATTTCGTCTACGTTAGATTCGGGTGGACTTGAAGATGATCGTGAATATATTTCGGAATCATTGATAACTGGTATAAACGTAAGAAATTTTGGGTTAATTCTGAAGGAGATTTTTGTGAAACATGTTTACATTTACAAGAATTTTAAAAAATTCTATGATATAATTTTTTTATCAGTATACCTTTAGAAATCGAAATTAGAGAACATAGTCGTGAATGCAATCACGAAATGTTTTCAGTAGACGAAGAAAGAGAAGAATGGGTGAATACATAAAACGGAAGAAAATTAAAAAAAAAAGTAACAATGTATTTAAATGTAAAAATGTAGCAATAATTGGTTTCTAAGTGTAAGAATCTGAAATACCAAAAATTTCTAATCGATATTTGTAATTCTTTTTCTCATAATTAAAAAGACATTTCAGCTATAGAGAGATTAAATAGCACTTGCACGTTCGATAATATTTTGTAATTACATAAAAAATTATATTTTACATGAAAAAATCATCTGGAATGTTTCCGTTCTTTCATCCCTTAAAGAGTCTACTGTTTCACCAGTGTATACTGATATTGTGTATCGGTGTCGACTCCCTTCTGATGAAGTAAACTACGGTGTTTACGAAAGGTAGGCGACAAACCCCACGTATAGCCGAAAACTAACAGCGATGCGGGTCGTGAAAGCTTAAAATACTCCAGCTTGAAATTTTCGTCGGCACTGCTGCGCCTGAAAATATTTTGTGCCTTGCGGCACTCAAGATTCACTCGTTTTCATTACGTTCCTTTTTTCTGCTCTTTCTTTTTCTTTCTTCTTTCCCCATTTTACTACTTCTCCCTCAGTTTCTCTGTTTGCTTTTAAGCACTTTCCCTTATTTCTCTTTTCTATCTGCTTCCCCTATACCATCTTTTCTTCTTATTCCTTTTTTTAACAACTTTCATCGTTCCATCCATTTCTATCTCTGTTTCTTCTTTTGCTTAAGATACACTTCGAAGCTTCTTCAACGATGCGATCAAGTTATTATTCTTTGAAAATAAGACTAAAAGATCTTCCAAATTGCCCACTTTAACGTTACAATTATCGAAATAATTAATTCACGATTTCTTCTAGAAATTTTAAACAACGATGCACATTCAAGGGCTTTTTATATGATTTTTTTTCAACAAAATACAATATAGATAAATGCTTTGTTTTTCTTTTGCATTAGTTCTAGCACCGAACGACACAACTTTTCTCTAAAATATATTTCTCCATAGTACAAAATATAGCGTCCTTTTTCCGTTATCCAAAAGTTACCTCCGCTAGAATTATTCCTTCGATAACTCTAAACCACGGAAACCTTAATCATCGAAACTGCGCGGTCGCAAATAATCCTTCGCAGTTGCAACGTGTACAGGTTTTCCGGGACGAAGAGCTGGCCGTATCCTTTTCTAGGTGGACGATCGCCATGGGAGAGTGTGCGCGCGGTTGTGTACAAAAATACACGAAGAAATTCCTGGTCCACGACACGGCTTGAAAAGGGTTTGAAAACGTTGGAGGAAGGGAGGGTTTGGGTACATCGGGGGTTAGATGGGTATTTTACGTTTGAGGGGTCGGTAAGCTTCTGATGTATTACTGGCTGAGCCTGCGGAGTCAGCGCTGCCGGTCCAACAAACTGGACAATCCGATTTTTTCCTCCTCTCTCGCTCGTCTCTTCTTCCCAGAGACGGAATGAAAAAGGTCCACGACGAAACTACCGATTCCGACGAACGCCGACTAGCGCCGCGACGCTCTTGTGCCCGCGCCAAGATTCTCATGGCAAGATACAAATTGTAATCCGGCGTGATTGGATCGCGAAATTAGCGGTGCGTTAGTTGAACGTGGACGTTTCGCTGTACCAAGGAAAATTGAAGCGTTTCAGTGAGATTGGATCGTGTGCCATCTCTCTTTCCTTTTTTCTGCCTATCTTTTTTGCATATAATATCGCATGCAATTTGTCATAGATCCTCGGTTTGCTGGAAGAAAGATGCGAATATAGAAATGGAAAATAGAAGTAAAGTGATTAATTGTCGGAGAATATATAAATAAATAAGTATTTAACTAACAATCTTTGGGTTTGGGAGATTTCTCATAGAAATACGCAACTGTAAGACAGTTTTATATAAAAATGAAGACTCGAATAACTTTCATTCTCAATTTTATAGAATTATTATTCCGCTCACACATATTGCACATAATATACGTAAACCGAGACGTTTTAAATGTACATTCGATCACGTCAATGGAAAATTTTGATGTGAACATTTGATTTTTGATATTTAACTCTTGCTCGTAGTATCAAATATTTATTTTCACATTATACTGAAATGTGTGCAAGAAAATGTATTCAAAATGGGCAGCTACATTATTGAAACTTTAGAAAGTATCTACCATTTAAATATCTTTGTCCATTTCATATTATAAGCAGATTCATTATTGTAAGTAGAAATAGAATTTATTGTAGACTTATAAAATTGTTATTTGCAAGCCAGGAATTGATTTCAGAATATGGTACTTAATATATATATATATATATATATATATATATATATATATATATATATATATATATATATATATATAAATCTGCGCAAAATTTTCGATATATTTCTCCATTTATACGCTATAAAAATACATATATATATATATATATGGAGAAATATATCGAAAATTTTGCGCAGATTTTTCATCATTCTTTCTGATTTTTGTGCAATGTATATCTACAGTGTTCAATGAAGATTCGATACATCATACGATCCCTCGAAGAGAATCGACCGTCTGTGTTTCATACTGGCCAGAAATGTATTTCGAAACGGGGTTGCTGGATTTTGATTGACTCTTTAGCGGACGGCGCTCCAGTTTCGATGGATTATTTCATTTCCGCCAGTGAGATCGACTCGTTGCGTGCTTTACGTGTTTCGAGGCGTACGAATTTTTGCATTTAGTCGTCTGTTCTTTGTGGTAGCCCTGTTGGTCGCGTTTTATGTCTACGCTGAACGAGCAAATTTAATTCCATTTTTCTTCTTGGTTGACAACTTAATGATAACGAAAAACGATTCACACATATATCTTTTTCATCTCGTATGTATATAATAAATACCGTTTCGTTCACGTTAACAGCCTTTTTTGAAGAGACCAAAAAGAAGAATTTGAAAATTCACGTTTTAACAAAATTTAATACACGTGGCGAGACGTTATAATTAATCCTGTCATATTCAATGTTGCACTTTAAAAAAACATTGCATTTTAAAAAATGGCTATCTAACTGTATATGTGCAAATGCAGCAAATGTGAATTTAAAGACAGAGATATAATTGTTATGACACGCTATATTTTAATACTATGGTGAGCAATATGTGTAAAATTTTGCAGTGTGTAAATACTTATCACACTTCTATAATCGACTAAAATAACTTTCATCTACCTCTGTCTAGCGAAAGACATATTTTCGTTTCGAATTTCTCACGCTTCGAACTTTTGTAGAAACCATCGTAACTGTAGGATCTTCTTCGGAAATGGAAACTTCCTTTCATAAGTACGCTTTGAGCGTGTATCTCGATCGACAATAATAGTTTCGATCCAGTAAATCGCGGCGACAGATCTCCGACTAATTATCTTCAAGTGGTGTCACTCGTCGTTAAAACTAACTGGAACAACCGAAGGGGTGTGCTTCCTGGAACTGGTTCCGGTTATGTTTCCGCGATACCATGCGCATCTGCATCTGAACGCGGCCTACTTATTTCGCAAATTGACATGTACACATTAAAACAGATAGCATCTGTTTCAGGGGCTCGCAGTTTCGGGATTACAATTTTGTTGCGCAGCGCTATTGTTAAATAACGGATGATTGTTGGAAATTTGTATTTTTACCACTGCGACTAAAGGGATAGAATACGAGCAGAGATTTATTTCATACGTTACGCAGCATAACGAGTGCCCCTTTTTAACTGTTTCGTTCAAATTTCCGTATTATTTACACAACACAGCGTTTATTAATTTTTTATAAGCGCATGTAGATGCGCACTCCAATTTCTTTATTGTTACAAACGACATAGAAGAGTTACGAAATTTTGGAATATCGACAATTAAAAAATCTTCGAGCGAAAGGGTTCTCGGGCCAACATTTTGCTATCTCAAAGTAAACGTATTGCTTCAAGGTGCTTTACAAGGAGAATTTGGGAACCTCTGTTCCAACTCGTTCCCTCCCCGTCTTGTTATCTTTAAGCTTCTTGCTTTTCTACCCCTCCCGTCCATTCTCGCATTGCGCTTTCTTTCATTTCGCCTCAGACTGATAAATTCCGTTCTTCTTCCTCGGTTTCTCGGCCCGAACGCTCTTATTCCTCCCTTCCAACCTTATTCCATTCGGCCTTTTGTTTCCTTATTTTCCACCCCCTTCTTCCTTCTATGGTTTCTTCCATTTTTCGAGGCGCTCCTTTTCTTCCGTTTAGTCGGTCGCAAAGATACGCACAAACGGTATCATAGTTTTCCTCCGTGCTTTCGTTCCTCTGTTTCCATTTATTCGCATTCGTGCGTTATGCTATTTCTGTTCGCCTCTACTCTTTTCTCTCTTTCACTGTTTTCTCTTCTTCTTCTTTATTTTTACCTTCGCTTTCTTGCCTTTTTGAACAATGGCGAATACGCGTGCAAATTTTACCGGCACAACTGCCGTCCTTTCTCTCGTTTCGTCTTGTCGTTAGCCATGTAATCTTTTATTCATTCGCCAACCGTTTTAGATTCCTTTCTTCCGTTTATTTTATCGCGAGCATGATAGACGTTGTCTGTTTGCTGTTCTTCACTTTCTTGCCGTTTCTCTAACCTATTTTCCATATTTCTTGTCTGGGATTTCTTCTTCATCGATTTCCCTGGTCAATTCATTCTAGGTCATAGTTGCCAATTTTTTTATTCGTTATATCGTTCCAAGTGTGTAAATTTTGTTCCCTTTTTTTTCTTTTGGATCTTCTCTGTTATTTGTTCTTTTCTTCTCAATTTTCTCTGTTGAATTCCTTCAGCCATATCTCGTTATTCTTTCGAAAGCTCCTTTCTCTTCTCTGTATTATTTTCTTCGCTAACCCCCTAGCCTTCTCCTAAATCTTCTTATGGCACCACTCGTTACATTTTCTTTTCACAGCCGCACGCTTTTTGTGAAAATACACTCGCGAGTTCACCCACGGTCTACATATACACGTTCGCGTCCCGGCACACCTTTCCGTTTAAGTCTTTTTGTTAATACCACCTTCGCTAGGATATTTATAATTCGATCTATATTACGAGAATAAAAAGAATCTCTTATTTTCTTTACCACTTTGTACCTCGTAATTTTTCACAATTCCTCGTGTGCTAAAATATATTTATACATGTCGTGAAGAAATCTAAGAACTTTCAAAAATATCCTCAGCTTTCCTAAAATTTTGTAATCTGAATCACGATAGAAACCCTACTCTTCGATTCTCAATCAATTTATAATTTTTCCACTCGCAACTCCAATTCTAAATTCAGAACTCATCGCTCATAGCATTTTCATCATCATTCCCTTCTAAACGTTTATCGAAGTTTTACAAACGTAATTAAAGAAAGAAAAATATTCTCAACTCTCTTAAACCTTCGTAACTAAAATTGTAATTATTTACAATGAAAATTTGCCGCTCTATTTCGGAATTCGAAACACGCGACACATGCATTGCCCATCAGTATCTCGCAAATGTAACCAGAAAACGGGGCCCCGATCCTTGCTGGGAAACCTGTTTAATAAAGCAGCCTGAAACTTCGTAATCTCAATCACAATAAAGTGCTCATTCTTCAATTTTGAATTCAGAGCTCGTCGTTTATAATTCTTTCAGCTCATGACCAGCCCTTTCTACGTATATTCTCCATCAACGTTTCAGGAATTTAAAAAGATGGATGCCGCAGTCTTTTCTCTGCTTTGCACTCGCTTCTCCATCTTCCAACCCCTCGTTCTCCGGTCACGCTCGTTTCGCGTTTCCGCGGACGCGCGGAAAGCCACGCGACGAGCAAGCCTGGAAAAGAATATTAAAGGAAACGACAGGGTACGCGTTTTCATATTTCGATGGCGTCTTAGGGGCGCGTGCGCCACCAGTGACGGGCCTGGGTTTCGATTCAGACAGAGAACGTCGTATATTCCCATGAGAAGATACAGAAGCGCGAGATGAGTTTGAAGAATGCTGGTGACGAGCTTCTTTTTCTGGTATCTTATTCTTTTTCGACTTGAATATAATTGAAACGAACCAAGCATATGGGCAATGCTTCCTGTTTTCTCTGTTTCGACATTCGCTTGTGTAATACTGGCAAGAAACGTGAATAGGACACGAGACTAATGAAGTTAATTTTGAAAATTTATTTGCATGATCGCTGTGGAATTGGCGGATTTGGCGTAGAACTGTATTTCATTTGCAATTCTTCTCAGTCAGTTTTAATTTTATTTGTTTTAAGATTGTAAAGGGGATTTTCTAAGGTTTAGGTCACTTCTGTCATCACTTTTTTTCGGTCACCTAAATATTAGAGTTTTAAAAGATTTGAAGAAATTAAATAAGAGATTAAGATTTTCAAGAAACTAAGAAATTAAATCATGAAAATTTGTTATATGTCTGTGGTTTATGTAGTCGGCTTTCGAGAAATCTCCTCTGCAATGTATGTTTTTTCTCTTTTAACTGTACGTAAATTTGTTCAAGTTTCTCGCAGTCGATGTAGGAGGATGTTCATACTATAATTAAGTTCTAATACGAGATATCAATTATTTTTAACATAGGAATTATTAAATAATCGTTTGTTCGAGCATGGCGGACGAAATGATACATTATCGCGATAGACTTTTGCTCGAAGCTGTCACATAAATTTCTCTATTCACAGAGAATCGCGAATAGTTCTCCGTTTAAACACCGGAGCGGTTCACGATAAGAAGTTCAAAGATTAATTTCGAGGGACCGAATTACTTCCGGGCAAATGGTAATCGGGTTAAAAGTTTAATCAAGGCATTGATTACCGGTAAGAAATGAAGCTCAAACGGTTTGTTAAGTCACTCTTCCAAGGAAGGTAAATCGTAAAAAGGTATTCGATAATTATAGTTTTATGATTATTGTCTCAAAATACAAATCTTAAATATATATGTATATGTATATTCGTAATTCTTTTAAATTACAATATAGCTACAATATACAATATAGCGGCAATTTTCTCATTAATATGATCTTTTTATTTTATTACCAACATTCCTACGAAATGGAATTTTCAATTTGACCTTCAGCTTCCAAGGTTAAATGTTTATTTAGCCTTCCTACAAAAAGGAGATTTCGGTTTGACCTCAAACTTCACAGGTTAAACATTCGTTCACCAACCACACGAACATTTACGGTCAAATATTTATTCAGCATTTATCGAGTATTCAAGATCAAATATTTATTCAACATCTCCACTACGATGGAGCTTCCAGTTTGACCTAGGTAAAATGTAAAACGTCCCGAAAATGTCGATTGTGTAAAGTGAATCCTACCAGCGTCGCAGAAGTGGAAATCAGTTGCCCATCTTTTCTCCGGGAAAAATATTCCCGTTTCGGTGGAATGCTGGCTCGCAGGCAACTCAACGCGCGCCTTATGTCTTCCGTGGCATTGATTGAAGTATGTCTTCCGTCAGAGCAGCAGGATCGTCACGACATTTCCGTCTTGGTAGCGCCGTTATTTCATTACGTATATCGGATATCAACTGTCGAATAAAAACCAAACGAAAAGAGCAACGCTTCCTGTAATATGTAGCTGGAAAATCGTCTTTTAAATGCAGTTTATTGCGATAAATTTGCTGTGTCCAAAAATTTGCAAAAGATGAAAGCGTCCAGTCGATCGAAAAATTCGTAGCGTTTCTGCCAGGAAGTTTTGTCAAACAATGAAATGTTCGATCAAAGTTAGTTGGATATTAACCAGTTAGTTATTTTTGACATTGTTTTGAGTTATGAAAAAATGGCAATAATTCGTGTTGTGACGACATCTGTCAGTAATAAAATTAAAAAATAAAATTCAACTAATTTTTAATTCTGTATTATAACAGCCACACACAGTCTATGTTTGACGAGTATACTCGTCGTCGTTTACTTTCTGCGACACATTTTACGTACCCGATTTTCAAAGAGGTCGCAACAGCTAACTAGTTAAGAAGAAACTCAATCATCTACACAAATGATCAATGCCGCAATACGAAAATCACGAGACTACTTAATCGTTGGCGAAAAATGTTAACGGAAATGATATTCGTGCGAGACAACACCGTCGGGTTATAACGTTGATTAGTTTAATGGCTTTTGATTTAATGGTCGGTGGATGGTGCAGGTCGGCGCGCTCGCGTGCGTTCGCCTGTCGCATTGCATGCGACGCGCGGAACGACGTGCGTTTTCGTTAACGTTCCACGCCGACCGGGGCTTCGTTTATAATTACGCCACCGCGAATGGTAATCGGTTTATTTAAAAAGCCTTTCAACGTGTCTCGGTAGACCGTGGCGGCAGCCTCCATTCCTCGTTACACCTCGAAATGCGCAAGGCGTGAGGCGCGGAATTTTTCCCGCGTGCATCAACGTAAATCAATCGGCTTCCAGTCTTACTGAGAATTCTGTCTTCATCTCCTCTCTTCCTTCAATGTGGTTTAATTTCTCTCCCTTACGGTGAAATATTCTACACGATTAAGAAAGACGTATTGGCACTGAAAGAAATGTAAGGCAAATGTATAATTATACTGTGCCGATCATTCGATAATTTAACGCAAAAGTTGTATAATTTTTTGATATATATGTGGGATGGTGTGACGTCAGGGTGGGACGTGGCGTGAGGGGTGATTGTTTATTAGCGTGGTCAAGATATGTTGACGTTGTCAAAGAGTGTTGCGAGCGTTGCCAAGGTATGTTTGGAAAGAAGTGAGCGTTGAAAACATTGTAACGAGAGTTGACAGAGTCAGAGTTGAATTTATCGTCGTCGTGGGAAGATCGTTGTGTCGTTGTGTCGTAGAAGTAGTGAGTAACGAATACGTGAAACGGGGTTTTATATTCGATTACGTGTGAGTGCAAACGATATTGTATTAATCATATTGTTACCTACAATCGAATAATATAACATTCCTACATATATTATAAAGACTGTATATTGGTTAATCAATAATTCACCTCCAATTAACGACAGCTGAGAGTCCTGCTTTAAATTTTTAATTTTAAATGCAAAATAAATTATTACAGATGAAGATCGAATACTGGAAAATGTAGAATATCGACAGTAATATTCTAGCAGAAAGAATCACAAATTCTCAACAAAGAGAATGTAACATTACAGTAAACAACAAAGTTAAACACGAAATTTCTGCATCTTTTGTGGAGCACATAAATCCGCCGGCCGCAGAGTTAAAATCTTAAAGAAGAAATAGAATTTTAATTTCCAACAAGCAAAAGAAAGGGCACGTCGAAAACGCAAAGCGCAATCGAAGACGATTGCCTCGAATCGGCTTTTTCGAAAGCCGATTTCTCTGTGACAAGGCCGCGTTGGTTGCGTCTGGCCTTCTTGCAAGACATCCACGTAGCAAAGGAGGTTGAAGGAAATACCCTTATGGGTGGAGAAAAAGAGGAGGTTAAACGCAGGACGTTTCCGAAGCTCGATCGGCTGGAAAGCGAGGAATCACGTGTCACAACGGCTGACATCTTCATGAAAATCGGCACGTGTCACGAGATTTTCGCGACTGCCTACCAAACTAGCTCATGTTTTCCGCTTCCTTCTCTATTTTCTGCATAGATGTACAACGAATTTTTGATCTAAACGAGAAACGATCAAACGTTTTATTATTTGACAGAAACTCATAAGAAAAATGCTACGAAATTTTCTAATGGCTGGATACTTTTATCTTTTCCAATTATAATTTAGTTGTACGATCAGGATTATATTTTGTGGTAATCCAAAGAGTTGGAATAAGTTACTTTAAGGCTATTGATATACGTATAAGTATATTAAAAATATTATTTATATTTCTAATAACAACTTTCACTGTATTTTTATCCATTGTAATTTTAACAAGGATTTGAATCTAGTAGTTGTGTAAAATGGGCAAGGATTTCATATTCGTGAGAACCAAGACGACAAAGTGAAATGAATTTACTTGCAAGAGATTCCAGGTTTTAAATCCGCAGAATTATGGGGATTTGCTATGTGTGTGCCACCTGCGAGTCTTTGTCTCGTTAAGTACATCGACAATGAAGCAACTCCGCTTTAAAATGTTTTGAAACAGAAAAATCTCTCGATCAACAACCAACTAAATCGAACAACCTAAATAAATAAAAAATCTTCTAAAAAAAAAAGAAACCATTTTTATCAAATGCTATTATTATTCGTCTAATTCTATTACAGTTCTTAAATTTCTTTTTTTTAACGATAAGAAGACACGAGTAAATTAAGAATAATCCAAAGAAGAGATAAACGAAACACGCACTCCTCTAACGACGAATATAATAAAATAAAATCGAACGTACAATAAAACTGGAGAATTCTCAAAACCTTTAAAAAACGCCTCAAGAAAAGGAACACTCTGCAAAAACAATAATGGTCTTGAAAATCGCATTACCAGACTACCGTCATTCTTCTTTCGAGCTCTTCTTTCGTACCTGTCTCGAACCTCTCTAGTACCAACGAGACAGGCCAGAAAAGAATACTTCCTTATATTCCACGAGTGACTAGAACGGACAATCTCAGCTGATCGAACGAGGAGGAACAGTCTCAATAGACAGCTAAAGAAGATCCTCCATACACATTCTCGTTATACGATAAGAAAAATATAATTTGCCGTAAACAAGTAAATTATTCGCAAAAAATTCATAAAAGCGATGAAAATAATCTTTGAGTATCTTGCGGCACATCGAAAAATTTATTGGTTAGATTAGAATTTTAATAACTTGATTATCACTATAGAAGGCAATTTTTAATCGCTATTAATAGTCATGAATAACGCAAACAAATTTCCCCCTATATTTTGCACTATTTTAGTGTACATCTTCGGCCCTGCAGAGGGAGAGATGTAACAAAATATAATTTATAAAACAACGCAATTTACTGAAAACAAGAAGTAAATTACTCACGAAAAATTCATGAAAACGATAAAAATCATTTTTGAGTATCTCGTCGCGTTTCAAAAAATGTATTGGTTCGATTCAGATTTTAACTGAAATACCCCCATAGAAGGCAATTTTTAATCACTATCAGTGGTGATGAATAACATGGAAAGATTTGCTTCTATATTCGCTATATACACTCTAGCGTACATCTTCAATCCCGAAGAGGGAGACAGATAAAAAGAAACAAAAGCAGGAGGAACAGAGAAAATATAGATGGAAGATGGTACAAAGGTGTATAAGGGGGTTGTATCAAGCTTCTCTCAGCTATCGTCGAAGGTATTTGCCGCGAGGTACATCGGCATCATTAGAATCTACCCCCAGGTAGCCTCGCGGCTCTTTGTATCCTGCTCGTCGCCAGTTTTTTGCCTCCTACCCCTCGATTCACCCCATAGATCGTCTTTCCGCTGTACCTAGCATCCCTCTTCCGTTACAGGAACACAGGATGAATAGCGTTTTCTTTATCAATGCTTTGAAATCTCGATGCGGCAACGGATAAGACCGTGGGGAGATGATATCGCGAGAAAACTGTCCTAAGTGCGGCAACGGAGGGGCGAAGCGTGGCCCTGGCGTCTCAAGAAACGGAATTAGATTTGTTAAGAGGCTGTCCTGCCACCGGGAGTTCCAGGATGAAAGACGCGACGATGGCGTGCACCTGCATCCACTCGGCGAATAATAATGTCGTAGCTACGTCCACTGGCGATTTGCTTAATTTATTCTTAACGAGTCGCGCGAAACCAGTCTCCGGTCTTTGTGAGAAGGCTCGTTGATTGTTAGAGAGATGGACCTGATCGTGATGATAATTATCGATCGACGATTCGTACTGATCGCACGGCGAATGGAAATCGGAATTTCTCTGTCGCGGGCAAAGGGATGGATGTCTCGAAGAAGGGATAGGGGCAGCTGAGAAGTTTGAAGTTCGTCGTAGGGCGAATTGAATAATCTTGGCCGGGCCTTTGTCCTTTGGTAATTATGTTACATTTGAATTAATTGAGATGCATATTATGGACAGTTCGAGTGTTTGAATTTCTTCTCAATCCTTTGCGGCTCGATGATCAGTTTGCCCGGACATCGATTTCATTCTGGTAGGTTCAATGTCCAGTCTGCTTGGGCAACGATTTTATTCTGGTAGATGCGATGTTCAGTGTTACTGAACGATGATATTTTTTTCTCGTAAGTCCAATGTTCAGTCTGATATGTCTTTGAAATGTGATTTGAAGTATATCGTGTTTGGTCTCGTGTTAATTAGAAACAACTCACAAATACTAATAGTAAACGTGTAATTAAAAAAGGTGAAAAATAAAGAAGTTTCATCATTATCTCATAAATACATTAGTATCGTTCCGTGGACGAATTGAATTCGGATCAAGTTGCGTTGCTTAGCCGTCGAGCTTCGCGCTTCACTCGATTTCAGTGTATCTGGTTTTTTCTTCCGGCTGATAAGTCCGAGCAATTCCTGGAACACTTGTCTTCCTCGATCTTGTTCGCTACGTGAGTCCAAACTTAGGACGTTAGTTTCAGCTGGCAATTGCTGATGTCGGACCTGCCGGTGTCGTCTATGTAAATACCTGGTACAGATCTGGCGAATAGTACTTTGAAAGTAATCGCGGACCGCAAAGTGTTAACAGCAGTGTATCGCTGTGAGAAAGAATTGATACAATGCAAGTAATATACAAGAATGAGGAAAATTATAAATCGAGTAAATTCCTATATTTATGTAAAATAACGGTTCAGGAAATACGGCGAGGATACGTGAAAATGAGGAAGAAATTAAATGAGGAAGAGACACAAGTAACGAAGTCTTTCAATGTTCCCAAATATACGAAATAGTAAGACGACTAGCATTGTGCGTTTGCGTTGCAGAAAGTTGAATAATTAGCGGGATGTAACGAGCGCATATATTTTCCAAGGCAATGGTTTTCGTTTTTAGAAAAGCGCTAATTAAAGGCGAGTGGGAACTGCCGTTACGCGAAGAAGAATACACATGTGTGGCATTTTTACATCTTCGTTTCACCGTGAATTCATTTCGCAACTCCCGACTTTCGTTCCTTTTCCAACTTGTTTTTTTATTTCTCTTTCTTCAACAGACCTAGCGTAAAAGCGCAAATAATTTTATGCCGTTACCACGCGTATTCATTTATATTGCTATTAAGAAAATAAGCGAACAAACCGAGCAACCCCGTTCGTAATTTCGAATTTTGCCAGCGGCGAAGTTCTTGTCCATTCGACGATCATTAACATCTGTTCCTAGTTAATCGGATTAAGGAAGGTTGTTGGGTGGCCAAATTATTTGTTATCTGGAAAATTGTTTAGGAAATGACCTACACACTTTTCCTCAGAACTTCCCGGTCTACCAGGTCTGTAAATATGAAACCGGAATTTGCCTATAGATGGCCCTAGCTGATAATGTAGTTATCACTAAACTGCGTCATTGATGCCAAAAGTCTTTGTTGACATTTCACAAACATTTTCGACTCAGAACAATACAAGTTTCATACAACAGCATAATTTGTAATAGCGTCGAACATGTCAAATTTTGTGCCTGGAAACTACGATTTGCGGACAGCATTGATTTTCTGTTACCATTTGAAGAAAACTGCTGCAGAATCGCATCGAATGCTTGTCGAAGCTTACGGTGAGCATGCTCTTGGTAAATCACAGTGCTTTGAGTGGTTTAAAAAATTCAGAAGTGGCAATTTTGACGCGAGGAACGAAGAACGTGGAAGACCACCGAATAAGACCACCGAGTTGTTAAAACCTGGCGAAACCGTTAATACTGAGCGCTACCGACAACAAATGATCGATTTGAATCAAGCTTTGCGTGAAAAACGACCAGAATATCAAAAAAGGCAACACAAAGTAATTTTGCTTCCTGATAATGCACCATCACATACAGCAAAACCGGTCAAGGAAACGATTGAAGCGTTCAGTTGGGAAATACTTTCGCACGCGGCTTACTCACCAGACTTGGCTCCGTCCGATTACTATTTATTTGCATCGATGGGACACGCACTTTCTGACCAGCACTTCACTTCTTACGAAAATGTACGAAAATGGCTCGATGACTGGTTTGCCTCAAAAGAGCGACAGCTTTTGGCGTGGCATCCACCAATTGCCAGACAAGTGGGAAAAATGTATAGCTAGCGATGGGCAATACTTCGAATAAAATATTTTTAATCATTTTCATACAATAAACGTGTATTTTCTATACAAAAATTCCGGTTTCATATTTACATACCTGGTAATTAGAAATTTATTGGCAAATGATAATTAATAATATCAATTAGATTGCTGCATATGAAATGTCGTTTCTTCGAAGTTTGAATTTGTTGCATTTATCGTGAATTATCAACGACAGTAAAAAAGTAGAAATTTGTTATAAATAAATAGACTTATAATAGAGATATCAGAACTTTGTTATTTATTATTGTTATTTATTCGTATGATCTTCTTGTACGAGCTCAAAAGAGAAAATAACGTAAATGTTGGAGATAAGATAAATTTATTACAATTTTTAATGCACTAAGTATACATTAAATGGAACCATAAACGAAAAAGTCGTAACAGAGCCATTGCAAGAATTTTTCAATTATAGAATTTAAAATTTTTATACAAATGTAATAATGAAACCAGCTAATCATTAAAAAAGTCTATCTCATTATGGGAAAATTATTTTCATCCATAACGTTCTCAGCGAAGAGTTGTGATAAAGTTCGGATTCCTCTGTATTTTTTTGGCAAAATTGTTGACACTGACGACCATTGAATACGAGGTTTGAACATTGTTTGATTTTAGTTACTGTCATGTCTGGCACAGAGTGAACAGACGTCTCCAACCCCCACGAGCTCCATTAATTCCTGTTGTGTGCGCACGCCAGTGTCTATCTCCAGACTTTGTCACTTGTCAGATAAAAAATGATGGATTTTCCATCGCAGCTTCGACTAATTACGGTAGACTTCTCTTTTCTCATATATTTTCGTACTCTTATCCATTTTAAAATGTTGAGAATTGTGGATCTTTGGAGCCGAAATAATGTTATAGGAACACTTAATTTACACTAACGATTCATATTAAGATAGTAATATATTTATTTCATGGACGATTCCTTATATAATATATTCATCGATACATGCACGCGTCTCAGCACTTTCTTCCATACCCGACTCTTGACCGACTCTTAACCGACTGACTAGTTTACAGTCATCTGTTTTTTTGGGACGCCGCGCACACACACCTCCACACACCGACACTCGCATACAAGTATCTCTACTACGCATTTGACTCAGTCCAGCACAGAAAATTATACATATCTCAACATAAAATTTAAATACATTAACAACGTAATATATATGCCCTTCGTGATATTCTTTTCCATCTCTTCCCCTTAGTTTTAAAATTAACTCAAATCTAACTTTCTCGTAAACTTCTCAATTTTGTTTCCATGACCTACTAAGATTTGACTGAAACTCTCTTGATAAATTTGAGCAATTCTTTGAGTCTCTAAACTTAACTTAAGTCTAACCCAAATTATGCCACAAACCAAATCGCTTTTTTTCACGAATCCGAAACGTTCGTTAGAAATTGTTCAAACTATTATTCGTTCTCCCTCATCCGACACACTCACTTGATGATACACATTACCAATTTTTAACTAAACTTCGACAAGTTTAACCAACAAATTTATACAATAATTTCATGATAAATTTTCTGTTTCCAGGAAAATCTTCAAAATTCGTTGCTTACGTAAATTCAAGTCCACAAATCGGTCTTCGCATTAACTCTGTGCGCCACCCCACGGAATCAAGTTCTTCTTCACGTAACGCGATGACATTGCGAGCCACGCGAAGAGAGATCGCGAGAGAGGAGAGGAGAGAGCGGCCGAACGGTCGAAAAACAGTCGGTCACGTGGCTGTACGTGCACGAGAGCGGAAGGAATACCCTTTTGCTTACTAGTGGTGGAGGTAACGGAGGGTAAGTATTCCAACGTGTTTAGTATTCCGGCGCCATTTGATTCCTCGGCTTCGGTACGTGGGCCGCATTGTTTTCGAGGCTGACATCTCACTAAGGCGAATAAGGAGGGTCGAGTTTCGTGGGAATTCGCCCGAGGAATATTATCGTGCCACCACCGTCTTCGTTTTTCCAATGTCCGTCTAACCCTCCTTCAACCCATTCGTTTCTTTATTTCACGTGTTTGTTAAGGATAGCTCGTTCCACGCGATAATTCTTTCGATTCTTCGTTGATTTGGTTCGTTTTCGCTGAGAGAAGTTCTGTTAAGAGTTCTTAACGTTTCATCAAAAGCGTCGTTTTTACGATGAACGACGATCTTATCGGGAGAATTTTGGAAAACGAGGAGAAAGATTAATCGTGTTGCTTAAACTTTCTTTATGGAGCTTGATGTGTTACTCATAAATTGCACTATGATTATTTAAATTATTTAGAATATTGTTTAAATTATTTGAAACACTATGTAAATTATTTAGAATATTATTTAAATTACTTACAATACTATTACTTTCTCTGGATATTTTTACAAAAATTTATATACAAAGGTTCCAAGTATTATTAACATTCCAAACTCATTTCAACAACAACATTTCGCTTTCCTACTCGCCGAAAATCTATGAACAACAATGTCAATAGAAACTCGAAGAAGACAAGCTTCATCGAGATAAACACCCCTCAAATAAAGTAAAATCAGCCAGCGATCTTTCAGTCAGCTTCTCATTTACCGCGCTTGATGTTCCATTCCCTCGGTTTATTATGCTAATTCTAGGGTCATGTAACTTCCATGTCTTCTCGACATTAGTATAAACCAGCCAGGGTCGCCTGGAACACTAAATTTCGCCGCGCGAGTACGTGCAACCCTTCGAAGTCTTAACGCGAGACAAACCTAGCCTCTTCGACGTGAATTCACGTTCCAAGTTGCGTACCGTGTGTGTTTTCATCGCGACTGCTTTCGCTTCGAAAGTTGTCGCGGCAACTTCCTAAACACGCCGCCACCCTTCATCCTCTTGCTAGCTTCTCGTTCACCCGGTTGCCTCTGCTCGCCGATTAAATGGAAGATTAACCTTGCGACACGAGCACACGATACCCCCACGTTCCTTGATACTTTAATCTTCGACGCGCGCCAGTCCTTTACTTTTACACGTAGTCAACGCTGGGAATCAGGGGTTGCGTCCTTGGGGATCAGATCGATCAGCGCCGAATGCAGCCAGCTACCGGGTGTATGTTGGATAGATAAGGGATGGACGCTGAATCGAATGCAAACTGAACTATTTACTATGACTTCTTGCTGAGATTAATGGCTATTTCGATATTTTGCGGGTGAAATTTTGGATTTAGGGAGCATTGATTTCAGCGTTTAAAATATTTGTAATTAACTGGGGTATGTTGGGATATATAATGATTGGACGCTGGATCGAATGTAAACCGAACTGTTTACTATGATTTGTCACCGAAATTAATTGGTATTTTGTTATTTTCTGCTTTGGAGAGAATTGATTCCGATGTTTGAAATATTCATAATTAAGGGGTGATTCGCTAAGCTGCAAGTATTTGATTGATTTTGGGGCTGTTGTTGTTTTGTTCTAGATTATTCCATGCTCGATGGTTTCCTATCTTACACGATTTATAGAGATATTATAATTTTTAAATGTTTTATACAGGGTGGTTGGTAATTGGTGGTACAAGCGGAAAGGGGGTGATTCTACGCGAAAAAAGAAGTCGAAAATATAGAATAAAAATTTTTCGTTTGAGGCTTTGTTTTCGAGAAAATCGACTTTAAATTTTCATTATCACTTTATCACGTCTCGTTATAACGGATCTCACTGTAGATCGTTGTCTCGATGGAAAAATTAAAAAAAAAAAAAATTAAAAAAAAATTTTTATTCTATATTTTCGACTTCTTTTTTCGCGTAGAATCACCCCTTTCCGCTTGTATCACAAGTTACCAACCACCCAGTATATTTTCTAAATAAACATGTTAAGATACATGTGTCGAATAATTTATAATCCGTTCTGACGCGTTACGTAACTCGTTAATACACTGTGGATTTTTATGCAACGCTGCAGAAATGTATATAATTCACACGATACACAAAGACGAATAAAATATGCAAAGTGTACCGATCATTGGAAATTAGGAATAAATGGAAATGCTTTTAGGTAGAAGATATAATATATGCAAATCCGCCAAGCCAATAAATAAACATGAAGCCCAACCAGGAGTAACATATAAATATTTTTCCTGTCCCATAATAAAAAATATTCCCCATATGACAATCGATAATCCAACCCTTTATATTCTACAAACCCAATCCATCTCCCTCTGCTATACAAAGCGCTTCTGGCAAAAAAATGTCCTACGAAAACTACAAATAACATCTTCATCCATGCAGACCGCAAGAGGAGTTACCGCCCCGAGACAAGGGTGGCCAGCCTCCCTGTTACGTTCCAAATATTATTCTCCCAAGAGATTCGAATTCATCGTGGCCTGATACGAAGAAACTTGGCATGAGAAACTGCCAGGCGAGAGAAAGCAGCACGGATCGAACGAAGCTGGGGGTGGCTTCTCCGACCACCGTTTGAGAAAGTAGCAGCAGTCGAGACGGGGAAGAGACGTCGGTGGTTGGACCACAACGACGACGATCCCGGCCGTGCTTTCACGTACAGGGAATATTTCCTTCTGGCCGGCGCCACGGCGCGCGAAATTCGGGTAAACAGATTCTCCGTGTGGAATTCGTTCGATCGATAGGAGACGCGACCCTTTCCCTTCCTGCCAAACCAGTCGAATACCGAAGGGAGACGAGTTAGTCTGTTGTGATAAGGATGCTGGGCAGAGAAGAGAGAAGGCAAGGTTGCAAGAAAAGGAGAAGAAAAAAGGGAATTGGGATAGAAGAAGGATGATATAGGAATGTGGGGATCATAGGTTCAACGAATCGAGGAATAAGATCAGCGTTGTTTTTGCGAGGTTTCAGGGGCAAGGAGGTTTCGTTACGGATCGCAGGATAATTTTGGAAGGATATTTTTGTCGTTTATAATAGAGATATTTAGAGATTTCTTTTAGAATTTTCGTATTATATCTTAATAATACTGTGTAAAATTACGATAGATACTTTGTTTCTAACTCGAAGTTTGTATATTTGAGAATTTAATCTCTTTAAACGAGCGATGGCTCTGTGAGAAATTTACAGAGTAAATCTCACCGAGGTATTTTTGCCATTTACGTATGTTTCCTGTATAACGTAGAGCTTTGTTTATCCGAACCAATCGACCAACAAAATACAATAATCGATGACTTTGACTTAATAGAGGCTCATTTACTACCTCCATCAGACACTGCTATGAGTTTCGATAATAGAGGTTGACGTTCGTACAACCGAGGTTTAACAACAATTTCGACACAACTTGTGTTCAATTATATATCAGATTAGACAAAACACACGTACGACTTCAGGATGCGTGCTCGTATAACTGAAAGTACGCTGGAGCGCGCTTCGAATAATAGAGGCTCAGTTACGAGTTCATATAACTGACGGTACACAAAACTGGTTCGTATAAACGAGCTTCGGATAAACGAACTTCTGCTCTATCTAATAATCTCTTTTCCTAAAAGTCGTTCCTGCAGAACTCGTTTGGATAAGAAAACACTAGTCAAACAAGAGGAGGGCGATTCCGGAATAAGGAAAGGAGGACGGAAGGAGCTTGGAACTGTGGAGCTTTGGCTAGATGTCCCGACGGGGGTTGGGTGCGAACCTCCGATCCATGGAGAGTCCGATTGGCGCCGGTTACAGCGAGACGCAGACGAGAAGGCGCCGCGTGTCGTTATTCTGGCGCCAGATACGCCATATCCCCTTGACTGTTCTCTCGTTTTGCAGACCTGGACGCGTTTCTCTTCGTCGATCTCGTACCATTAGCTTTTGTCCTAAAGGTCTGGACGAGAGACTCGTCGTTCTGTGCAATAATTCCTAGAAGCTATAGTTGCAGAAATTGAAGTTGACCAATGGTTTATTCCATTAGGGGATGAAAAATATATCGGTGATAAATCCTTTAACAGTCATATGTATCAGACTGTAATTATTTGGCTATTTTATAGCAAATTGATAGTTATTATAATAGATGTGTAAGGATTGTTTCGAGACGCGTGAATTAAACAAAGATGCAAAAGAAATGAAACATTATTATTTATCAAAATAGTAGACAGGCGTGATACAATGGAAGATACATAACGAATACAATGGGAGATATATAGCGTTATGAACCATTTATTCGCTAAGAATTAAAGAGATAGGATATTATCTCGTCGAAATGCGAAAGTAGACGTCTTCGTGAAATGTCTCTGTATTTTCCAGCACCGAAGCGATTATCTTAATGAAGAAAAATAAACGTAGAAAATGCCGCTGCGTATTCTGACGTTCGCTTTAATTAATTATGAGTGACCATCGTTGCCGTAGGAAAAAATCAAACAATTATAAGATACCACTTTATAGCACGGAGGCGTTTTGTATTTTAAAACGACCTATTTAACTCGCTCCCTCGAATTCCTCACTTCTAAATGCCACTCTCATTATACAGATAGAGTCACTTTGTTTAATTCTCTAATGTCACAATACTGAAACGTCACTTTTCGCGATATTGAGGATACTAGAATGTCTCCTTTTTTCTGAAGCAGTTAAGTAAGAAATTAACTATTTAGAGACACGTGTCTTGTAAGTTAGCAAAATTTCTGTATCTCGTCTATCTTTACGGAAATCGAAAGATAATTTATATCGTCAACGTTTCAGGTATTCGATCTATACAAAAAATTACATGGTATCACGTTCACGATATAATACGATGTTATTTGAAAAATGGCACCTTCACTAGTTTTCGCTTTGTCGCAACAAGACTCGGGTTCTCAATCCTCGAGTATCGCTTCTGGGGCACTGATGTAGATTTAATAAAGAGTCACGCGGTACTGGTATACGCGCTCCATGGGTAGCATTTGGGAAAGATCGAGTGGAAAAGAAGGGAGCATGTCGTAAACGTGGCGCCAGATACTTTATATCCAGCTCTTTACACTCGGTGCGCAAGGACGGTACAGTGCGTCGCGAAAATTTCATCGGCCAACCATTCGTTTGAGAAACGTAGAAACGTACTCGATCTGCAGTTCCATTTCGATTCGATTGGTTCACTTCAGTGATCGAAGGATCGTTTAATTTTACATTCCTTATTTTTCTATATTCGAGAATAATATAGGAAACTAGTTGGATCGTTTCAGCGTAATTGATAGTAGAATTATTAAATTTCAGATTTTTTAACTTTTGCAACTACTAAAAATTTGTAGGTACTTTTGATGAAATTCGTGCTGGTTTTTAATGAGATGTTAGGTTGTCCGAAAAGTTTCTTTCGTTTCATAAGGTGATAATAGATGAACAACAATTTCTGTTTTATATTATATTATTGCATTAGGTATGACCCATTTCGTTATATTTCTATTATTATGTTCGTGCATAATTCAATAAACTAATATAAAACAAAAAACATTGTGCGTCTATTATTTCCTTATAAAACGAAAGAAACTTTTCGGACAACCTAATGGAAATGTATTTGTCACGTGAACTTTATGAATTCGAAGAAACTAATTTTGTACGATAACGCATTATCTATCGATTCCATGAGCGCTATTGTATAAAAGTATTTGATACAAAGATACATAAACGTCAGTTACAAAAAATCGTTTGTTCATTGCAATCACAGAAACAGCGAATCTGAAATTCCATTTTTTGATTTTATAAATCCTCTATGCAACACTATGTATGTAATACAAACAACAATGATATTTAGAAAAAAATATTTCAATCGCTGGAATCGCAGTGAAATGGCAGCAACCACATTGTGACAACAAAACATGTCAAAAGCAAATCTGAAAATCCTCCATGCTCGGTACTACATAAAAATATGGTATACATATCAGAAAAATACAAACAACACTTATAAAAAATATTTTATTCCCCGTAAACATTGCGAAACAATATCATTCACGGTATAACAATGAAACCTAACAGCAACGAATTTAAAAATCCATCTACCATTTCTACAACCAATTTAATTCCACGCAATACTATGAAATCATTTCATAAGTTCTACCGTGTTTTCGTTATTATATATTGCTCTTTAATTGTTTATTTTCTCTATTGGTATTTTTAATCGCTGTTCCCATCAGTACATATTTAATAGTATCAGCGTGTTTCTTCTACTTTTTTTAATTGTGTTCATAAAAATATTAAACTTAGTGTATAGAATGTACCAAAAATGTAGAAATATATAAAATACCCAAAGTATCGTAGTGTACAATATTCAACAAACACTATAATATTTGATAGAACAAATCTTCGCTTAAGTCCTATATCTGAATCACAAAGCCAGAGTGTATCAGCGTAAAGTGTACTTTTTTAAAAGGTCACATTTTACGTATTTTCAATATCAAACTTTTACTCTTCCCGATGGTAAAAATATCTCCTTTCCAAGTCGTTTTGTTTTTAATACAACAGTATAAAAGTAATACGAAATCCGTATCTTGTTACAACGTTTTTGCAACTTTCATTTGCTCTCTAAACTTTGAAAATTCTGACTTACTACACTGTGTCTCTGGGGTTTAGATAACTTTGACAAAAACATTCATAAAAATGGCAATTTACGTCAATGGTCTATGAAACAATGCACCAACGACAAATTCATACAAAAATTCATATTCTCCTTCACAAGCCTGCAATCGTAACTGAATGGCGTAATCATCAAGACCACTAAAAAATCACAGCCACCCCATCAACGTATTAAACATTCATCCGAACGCATCGCCCATTAAGCTTCGACGTGTTGGTCCATACAATAACGTGTCGATCGTTCCATCTTCGCTAGTCGATTCACGGGTACGATTTCTCGATAAGTGGCAGTGGACTCTATGGGAACACGTTCGCATTGTATTTCGTGGGCAACAATCGTCCTGGCATTAGGACGTCTGTCCTGCACGTTCGTACACAGAATGGTACACGGTTGAACGGCGTCCATAATTCAGAAATATCCGCTGGACTGGGCGACGAGCGAAGGGTTGGGGCTTAGAAGCGAGGGAGGCTCGTGTATCATTCACGAGAGAGACGTCACGAGGAGTTGGGCAACGTCAGCGGGAAAAGAATACACGGGACACTGGCTGAAAGCTGGTCCAAGTATTGGTTAATTTATTTAATGCGTAGCTGCTGCACCAAGACGCGGAAAAAGCATTCTGGTTAACCCGCTGCTACGTTTTTCGAATTTTTATATCGCAATCTCACTTTTGTTTCCGCCATCGAGCAAAGCTTGTAAATTTTGTACAGGAAACATCGTTCGTCAGATTGAAGCGAGAGGTAACCCTTAAAGGTATACCTTTACTAAATTAGAAAATTGATAAAGTTACTTACGTTTTATTGTCATTCAATGTCAAACGAAGAACAGAAAAGTTATATAGTTTGGCCAGTGGTTATAAATAACGGCATTGCGATGACATATTACAGGATGATAATATAAATTTAAGAATCGACGACGATTCCTTCGTATTTTCCTTAACCTGTTTCAGGATTAAAACGTTGCTCGATTTTGACAAAAATTTGTTGCATCAATTATTATTATATAGATATAAATTTTGAATTTAGCTGGTTATTTTAGTCAGTCGAGGCATCCAAGGTACATATTTATATTTTCCAATATAATATATCATCTGCAAGCATCGAATAAAGCCGGATATATAGGGGTCGCGAAAGTAATTGACCAGAATTTGCCTTAATAAATCAAGAACGTGTTTGCCAGGTATAAGAGAAAGAGTAGTTTAAGAAAACGTTAAAAGATAAGCGAATTAACCGTGGACGAAGCGGGCGCAGGGAAGGCCGTCTTTCCTGCACCATCCCCAGACGTTAATCCCGTGAAACCTAATAGAAGGATCAAGCCTTCGTTCGCTTAAAGCGTCACTAATAACGCCAAGCGAAGGAAGAGCGCGGGGTCAAAATCGTTTACGAGTAGCTTCATAATTATTTCGAACAACACTCGCCGCCACAATTAAGCGTACGGCGTAATAAGCGGCGCTTCGTTATCCATCCGGAAACGTGACTTTTTGGATTTTCGAAACTACGCGCTCAGGTCGAGTCGAAGTTTCGGCTGGCTCGTCGGCAAATGAACGGCGGGAACGGTTGCTGTGACGAGAATAAAAGAGCTAGCGGAAATAAGGAAGAAAGAGAAATACATACAGGATGTTTCATAATAAGTGGGCAACATCTAAAGGACGGATTCTACGCCTAAAGGTAATGAGAAATGCTCGTATTAACGTATATTCTATTTGATATCGTTCACGAGATATAACGAGTTTTGCGTTCTGTCATTTCGTATCTGATTACCTTCATAGGAGACACGCAAAATCATCTTCTTGCATTTCAATGGATGCATGCAGACGTCTACAGATGTGGCGACTCCTTCAATAGCTATCGATATTCCTTGAATTTATTGAAACCCTTGTTCAATTTTATGGCGAAGTATCTCAACGCTGTCGGCAGACGTTGAGTATACAATGGGTTTCAAGTACATATTTCTGCAAATAAAAATCCAATGGATGCATGCACCGAGATGCAAGACAGTCATTTTGAGTATTTCCTATAATGATATTTAGATATGACGCGACAGAGCTCGCCATATCTGAACATTTTTCTAACTTCTATGTTACGAACTGTTTCTTCCCTTTAGATGCTGAATGTGTTTTTTAAATATTGTCCATTTATTATGAAATACCCTGTATAAGGACAGAGAAAATAAACGAGGAAGAAAAACAGAGAAAGAGAAAGAGAGAGAGAGATAAATATAAAAGGGAGAAAGGGGGAAGGGTAACGAGGGTTAAAAAGCGAGTACTCGTCAATTATGAAACGCTTCTCTCCCCATCGGTGGAGAAAATTGCGACCCATTAAGGGAAACGCTACGTGTCCAGGCGAAATTTTCGGACAGTCGTCGGTCGCGACGCGTTACGTCGCGAAAACAACCAGCGCGGTCGAAATTCGCGCAATTCGCGTGAGCTAAAAATTCTAATCTGTGCACGGGAATTTTGACAGATTTCGTAAAGCTATCGTTGCATTGCTGGGACGATTTTCAATTTATTATCGACTACCACGTAGTGACCAGGAATCATACGATTGAAATTTTTGTCCTCTCTTTCGATTGATTTTGAAACTTTAAACGTCGATGTTTCCCATTTTTGTTTCAATTTTTGCTTTGTTTGTTATGTAATCGACCTGAATATTTTCATGTACACTTCCATAATTTATCCGAACATTTGGCAAATCTTAAACGAAATACACCATAAAATGCAGCACAAAATAGATTTTTAATAACATTTGAGACACACTATGGTGACTGAGATTGAGATAAAATTGCAAATGATAAAAAGGACGAATTTATCACTTTTTGTAGCAATATTATTGACTTGCGACAGTGTATTTTTGGTGACTCGAATAATTGTCTTACATATAGACTGCTTCCTTTTTTCTTATTACATATAATTTCATATATCTTTCATTTTTATTCCTTTTCGTACTAATCTCACACTTTATTCATTGACGCTTCTACTGTTTCCACTCATTTGTACCCACGTGTAAGTAAACAGTACCTTTGTAATTAACAAACTGCAAAGCGTTCATCAGCCGAATTTCCTTTTCTCCTTACTTTCTCTCGAAACTACTAATAATATTTCCGCGACCCACCGTATATTCCCGTGGAGATCGTTATTTTTTCCCGAGGAATTGATTGTAAGAATGCTGGAAATTTATAGGAACGATTTTGTCATAGCAGCGGCGGTTTTTTTTTTAGAAAAGAATTTTATAAAGCATCCGAGTCCAATAAATCGACCAGCACGATAATAATTGTCGCTTCGGTTTTATCGATTATTTCGTTAGATCGTAGTGGCGACAACAAATTAATAGTTGCCATTATTTCTTCGAGCTGAGGATGGCAAAACCGGTTCGCGAATCGAGCTTAGCAAGCGAAGTTTTTGTCAAACAATCGCCGGTTTTCAACGTACAACCCGAACAAATCGGTCTATAGAGGAATTCGAATCGTACCGTGTTTCATTGTTTTTAGCTTCGTCCCGTCTGGTCTCGTCGTGCCACTAACCGATAGAAATACCACGAATATACTGCCACAACTATAGCGAAATATATAAAAGCTAGGGCCTATCGATAAATCAATATATATATATATATATATATATTTATACATTGTCATATCAGTGTCAACAACGAGAGTTTATTAATGGGAGTGAATTACTACTCAAAATAAATATAGGATACTTCGCAGTATGAATTCATACTTCACGTTACTGTTTGGTCTTTGAATGCGCTGATGCTCCATTTGCTTTCTATAGTACTTCAAAAAAAAAATTATTTGCAGCCTAGGGTGTTCAATCGAGTTGACATGATTTAAAAATAAAATTGTTTATCGTACTTCACAACTTGTGCAAACTTCATAAACTTTTACCTTCTAAGTAGAAAAACTAACTAATCAATAGCTACTTTGAAAATGGTACTTTCTCCATCTTATTTCTTTTTTCAAATATCGTATTGTATATACCGTTTCATTTAGCTGAATGATTCTAGACTTATTTAATATAATTTCTATCGTTACACAATTATTATAAATTCGCAAAATTATTGTAAATTCCATCGTTTCCATAAAATTATTCTTTCTTTCATGCCAACGTTAAAGATAAGTAGTAGAAAAATAATTGGAAGATATTTAATATTCCTTTCATCTTTTCTGCAATTTCACTCTTTTTTTCTTTCAAGTATCATCGAGATATAAAGCTGCATCGACGTTTGCTCGACGATCGTTGGACGATTCTTTCCGCAAGATGTTTCAGAGATTTCGAATGCCTGGATCACGCGACGGTGAACGGAACCGAAGGATCGCTGACATAGCGTGCATGTCAATACCGAGTACGGTTCGAATGCCCTGAACGACCTGAATGCCTGTACCTAGATCGCTTGGCGCAATCATAGAACGATTGCAACGGCGATCTAGCCGAACTTCGTCGACCATGATAGCGTATTTCCTTTTAGAACGTAACCGTAAACGTCGTGGAAACAACTGTTTATGGAACCACTGTTCCCTTTAGACGCAATACCATTTTGACAGGTAAACAATTGGCAAAGTTTCTGAAAGCCAGTGAAACTGCCTTGCAATACTGTGTCGATAGAAAACCGTGATCGAGATAAAAATTTCTATTGTAGGATCTTTTTTATTTTCTCTCGAAAATAAACGATTCACTGAGAAAGTGAATATCGAGACCTCTATGTATTATATTTTATGCCAGTTCTATCATTTCTTGAATGTTATTTACCAAGAAACCGGACAAGAAGGAAGATAATTTGCAAGATAGAAAATTATATCGACGTTTTAAGGAGTTCTCTTCTTATACTTTTTAGTGAGAGGAAATAAGAAAAAGAGATAGCGTGTGTAAGATCTAGACAGGTCCGTAAAAATATCCAAGCACTTACCAATGAAACAATTCGTCCCACTGGTGCAAGCAGCGAAGTGTGATAACACTATGAAACTTTTACGGGTAAATAAAGACCACTGCACGAAATGACGTGGACATCGTAAAATTTTTACAACCCAGAAAGGGAGCATTCCCACTTTCTTTTCTTTATTCTATAAACTTTTAACGCGGTTATTTGTAAATCTCAATATGTCGCAAGGCCATTGATCCTCTTTTACTTTTCCAAGCGTCGTTAATTATTAATCGTCAATCAATTTATCGTAGATTCATAGATTGATGATGTGGAAACATCGTTCGTGATTTTTTGTAGATTCCAAGAAGTTTCTGAACGGAGAGCCCGCAAGCTTCTGATTCATTGTAAATTTAAGACTTGCCTGAAGAATCTACTGCAGAATTTAAGACTTACCTGTAGAATGTTGAATCTGATGCTTGAGTTTACAGGATTTAATAATTTGTTAAATTGTGCATGCGCTTACTTGAAATTCGCCAACGTGCGGACCTGCAATTTTCAAGGAATTCTTAACTTCATATTGTATGCTTGCCGATTTATTTTCGATTTCTGGCATACGCAATTAAATCTTAGGCTCGTTCGAGTTTGAGTTTCTGATTCCAAGATTCAAGCTTCCCAATTTGCAGTAGATTCGGAATTTACGCAATCAAAAATCGAGCTTGCAAGTTTGTCTGTTTATTTTATTTATTCTACATTTAAATTTGCATGCTGTGAAATCCAAGCTTGCAGGATTTCAGTGTAAAATTTCTACGCTCGTATTTAAACGTGTACAATTTATCAATTTTATTATAACTTGTTTCTAAAAATCAAACGTCCCGTACAATAATCTCTCGTGTGTGTATAAATATAATACTTATTCCATACACGTTCATTCTGGCAGAGCCGCAGCTTCGAGCGTTAAAAGTAAATTTCTCTGTGTTCGAAATATCACTGTATCGCGTTTCAGCTCGTTAATTAACTCATATTCCGGGCTTCTATTAAATTTACATAATTTATATAACTCGCGCTTTTTCGCGCGGCTGTTTCAAGTTGCCGCAGGATGGTGTTAATTTATGCTCCATTTTAATTGGTCGGTGCTCATTTAATATAATACAATATCAATTTTATATATCAAATCATTGTACGGAATAGAATATTCCAAATTTCTTATTTTATTATATCATCATTTGAATGATATTCTTACGACGATGCAAAATGTCCAAACCCTCGTTTCTCTTAAAATCGTGATCTTTTATTTATGTCGTCGTTGCTGCGGATAAGCGATATATTTATTAAATATATCCGCTATCAACACAAATAAACTTAACTTCTTCGTTGAGTCCGATGAAGCGCATGGAAGCTTTAACAATCGCGCGACATTATTTAATGTTATTTTCGAGTTCGTTGGCTGTTGTTTTCACCCATTAAAGTTACCACGTCTGTTAGCTCACTGAAATACGAAACGGAAATGGCTAGCAGAACGGGCCAGTTCGCTTCGATTGAAATGTAAAATTCACGGATAGCCTCTCCATGAATATTGGCCGTTCTGTTTGTTAGCTCGAACTCTCAATTCTTTATACGTTGGTCAAAAAGCAAGAGGTTTCACTGCGAAACGACCGGCTAAGAAATAGCAAACAAGTTGCGTTTATGACGAGCACGCGAGATTAAAAGTATACGAGTTGAGAAAGCGTTGCAACATTGGAAAATTCTATTTCTTTTCCTTTCTTTTCAGTAAAACTCTCCTCTGAATAAATTTTCTACTGGAATAGTTTATCTTATCGTGAGAAGTAGTTAACTTCCTTATAAACGATCTACGTATTTGTACCCATTTCTGCAACTTTCTTACGATGAAATATAATGAGAAATCATTTGCATTTGTAAGCCAAGGCGATGAGAAATCTCTACATTGTATAAGGCATCGTGAAATGGAAATTATCATCGATTAGGTGTACGTGTTGAGTTAGCTGTAAGAGATTGTCGATATCTGTTTATCGATTTTCAAATTAATGTAGCCTTTTATCGAAATGGCAAATAAAAGAAAAGAGGTCCAAGGCCCGATACGAGCAAACGATTTGTTGATTTTGTATAGAAGATACATTGAGATTGGAGAGAATCTTATACAGAATTATTTAACGTACATATATTTTCAAAAATTATATCATTGTTAAAATTACTTTCTACGCTCTAACCTAATGTGAACGCGACTTTCAAAATACCCGAAAAATCACAAATCTCTGAAAAACGATTTTCCATTAAAGAAAGCTCCGTAACATCACCGCTTATCGTGTAAAGAGAACGCGTAACGACGTCGTGGCATTTATCTGAAGGAAAAAATAGCTCGCGAGGAGCTTAATAAGAGGCTGGAGGAGAATCGCGAAGATAAAGTAGAGAACGTTAGAGGATGGTTTGGTCGACGCGTCGAAGGAATCAGCGGCGTCGCGCATAAATTACGCAAGCGAACTCGTTGATTTGCTTGCGTTTAACGCGGTTAATGGAAATTTAATGCACGTCCCAACCGTGGTAATAATAAATAACCTGGTAAGGGAGATAAGGCGGCCGATAACCGCCGCCAATGAGTCGTCGAAGAGTTTCCATTTTGCTCAGGTTAAAGGATGAAGGGACAGAAAAATAGCGGCCCGATAGAGGAGGACTTTCGGAGGAGCGACGGTTTTTCCCGCTTTCTTGCCTTCCCAGCCAACACCACAAACGAAGATAACTCGAATAAATGTAAAAGGGAAGAACGGCTGACTTTTCTCTAAGTGAAAATCGATGGAGTTTTATTGTGTGTCGAGGCATCGCGAAAACTTGCCCCTCATCCTCCTCGCTGTTCGCTGCTTTCTCTCCGTGTTTGTCCTTTTCCCTCTTTCTTTCCTTATTCGGTTAGAGGCACAGTTTCGTCGCCAGAACGATCGAAACTCGATAACAGTCTGCGACTGAATAATTTTCCGCTATTAGACCTGGTACAGACGAGGGATGCGATATTGTTCATTTTATAAAGTTTATATGTTGTAGTGTATATTGATGATATATATATCTTGGAAAGTTCATATTTTCGAGAAGGCAGTATACGCATTAGAGTGTGTTGTTAAAAGCAAAGAATGCGTTATTTGATATTATTACAAATATTGTCATGTCATAAAGAAAAATGGAGTAAAGTAGATCGGCATGACGTTAACATTTTGTGACGATTCTTAAAACTACAATTTTAATCCATTTTAATATTCGTTTGTAACTTACGTTCGCAAATTTTCGCCGAGGCAAATCGATCAATCGAGATACCCCTTCTTTAACATTGTGCTAAGAATATCAATCGAGGGAAAGTTTAAAAGCGTGTTTCCCGACTACGTGAATTTATATCTAGACAATTTGTCATTTTTCCATCTACATTCGACGTTTCAACAGGCGAAATAATGCGCGATAGTGATGCAAACTTCACCACAAACGGCGATTCATAAATTCAGAAGAGCTTGTGAAACGTTCTTTCTGTCTCGAATTGAAATTTTCGTTGCTCGATGCCATCCCTATTTCGTTCTCCTCGCTCCGACTCCTCTGGCTGCATCCTCGCTTATTAATCCACCCCTCATTATTTCATAATGAAGAGTAAATGGATTTCGTCCTCCCAGGGGCCGAGAGAAGAAACCTGCAGCGCTAAAGTTGCTGCAGAGTAAATAGCAATATATCGAATACAGTTGGAAAAGGGTGTATTCTCTCCCTTTGTTTGTACTTTTCTCTAATATTAATGTTATCGTTAGTATTGTCGTTAAATTACTGTCAGCATTATTGCGAATGCTCCTGTTGAACTATACTATTATTCAAATTTATTGGAAATACAATTGATGAATGAAATTGTTGTTGTCGAAAATAATTGTTGAAAAACATTTATCGAAAATGGAGATTTTATTATTCAACTAGATTGTTACTGGGAATATTATTAAAGAATTTATTTATCGATTTAATACGCTGTGGAAATTCCAGCATAAATAATTTCGTAACTACAATTGTACTTTTTAAAGAACTATGAAAAAATTCTACATGAATTCTAATTCGTATGAAGAATGACAGGGAAACAAATAAACAAAGATATTTTGTTTGTACGTTTTATCGAGACAAGTTCGCTTTGTAATTATTTAAAATAATCGATTATTTCTGCGATTTAATATTATATGTATTATATCCATTTTATATGGAATTTTGAATTTTATTGACTCTTTTCTATATTTTCATGAGTATAGACGTACCCATTTATTGGGTATACACACGCGCAACGCCTCAATCAAAGGTAATTAATCGATTACGAGATTAATGGAAAACGTTACTGAATAGGATTCGACGAAATAATATTTAACAGCAACACGCAAGGAATGAAGAAAATGACATGTAATAAAAATGACCGCTAATAGGGTTTCAAATGGGATAAAATTCCCAAAGGTTTGACATTTTATTAACATGTCTTGCGTTGGTCACGCAAAAGCATGTCTTTTCCATACCATCATTTAATCATTGCATATATAGCAATGTATCTCCTATTTCATAAATTTCTTGCATTTTTATTTAAAATTTTTATGTTGATTTAAATTCTTATATTTTTATTTGAAACTTCAATTTTGATGTAAATTTAATTTTGATATTTGATGAACGAAGTGATCGATATATCGAATATATCGATATATCAAAATCTGTTAGAACATCAATCTATTTATGCAAAAAGCATATTTTTATAACGTATTAACCACTTTAAATTATATCAAATATTTTCCTCTAAATTTCCAAAATTCAAATGCTCTTGCTCGATCACGAATATCCGACTTCAAATCTCTTCCGGATGTTTGGCCAAGGAAATTCTCAGACGACTTTCTAGTGGTCGTGCGTTATTTTCATCGGGGATGCCCCCGGTAACGCGGTTATGGAAATTACGAAGCTTCAAAACGCTTTCAACGACGAGAAACGGGGCGAACTGCTTACAGACCGGAGTTCGTGTTTTACTAAACTTTGGTATTCTTCTTCGTCATGAAAATAGGAAACTGGCGTATAGTTAATGAACAGTTACAGCGTTCAAGAAAGCTCGATTGCAGCCGTATGACGTGCTTTCGGTATTTAAAATGTTGTCTCTGATTCTTGGCTAGAACTTCTGTGTGTCGGATTTCGAATAAAATTGATTTTATTTCGTTGAAGATGACACGATTTTCGGAATAGAAATCAACGCTGTATGATTTTTAATAATTCTAGCTGTTACGACCGCTTCGCGGAGAGACGCGGTCGCGAGGAAAACGCGTCAGCGAGGGGCGTAAATTCTTGCTAAATTCTCGCGAATTGGTCGTTCCCCTGTTTCGATTAAGATAACAGAGGTGGTTAGAATGAGTTTAACACTGAATTAACAGGATTAACATAAACTTGTATATTTGACAATATTTAATATTATAATGAGCACGTCACAAATTATTTAATGATAATACAATTGGTTTGTTACAGTAATTCGACCCGACTGTAGGATATTTCTCGATGTATTTGTTACATTAAGCGATTTTAATTTTATTCGTCAGAACCTCTCGATGCATAACGTTTGAATCCCCAAATGATACTGATTGCCCTTCGATCTTCCTCTTTGTCTTCTCTCGGTTACGCCACCGTTCGCGCCTATGATCACGCATGCCACCTTCTTTGTGTATAAAATAACGGTCACGTTAAACGAATCGACGTTTCTAGAACTCGCTGCTTGATCAACTATGCGCTTGTCGCGACACTGTAGTACTGTTCGAGATTTGGAGTGGCCTCCTGGTAATTACCGCGACGATTTATGTGAACCAGATGCGATCCTCGGGCAGGACGACCGTCGAGGATCTACGCTACCCGAGTGCGGACTCATCATAAACAGTGGGCCTATTGTACAGTCAAGGTACTTTAGGACCCCACGGAGAAAACCCATAAGGCACGAAACTTCTTTATTTTATGCTACATCTCAGGGTTTCCCCAAGTGTAAGGTCACCTGCGCGCGAACTTTCATGAAGGCAACCAGCCCATCCTCAAACATACGTCTTTACCCAATGATGATTTAGGAACAGACTTGAGACACACCCACCACGAACATTCCTCTACGACAGCAACATCACCAAGAGACACTCTTGCACCAGTATTCTAAGAGTCAACATATAACAGTTTTCAGTCAGTGACCATTATATTTAACAGGATAGCCAGTGAATTAAAGACAGTTTTATTCAGAGTATTAAGTGGAACTCAGTGAACTTAAAGACAGTTGTATTCAGAGTATTGAGTGGAATAAATAAAGTGAACTAAACCTCGCTCTGTACATTTATTATGATCCTCCACCTTGGACGCTAATAACGTCAGGGCTCGCGATACCAACCGATCAGTTGTATCTGACTGGTCGCTATTTAGTTGAGTGTCGCAACAAGTACTACGAGCGACAGTTAGCAATACGGCCTATGGTAAGCCTCGTGGCGTAACGTTAGTTTTCGCTCGACGTGAGTGTCAGGTAAAATAAAAAAAGAAAATCTCAGATGAAAAGAAAAATAAAATATAAAAGAAATAAAAAGAGAATTTATTTTCGAACACTTGGTTTACACTAATTACGATTTGGTTCTGAACTCCAGCCGTGACTTTCCAAGACTGAAGCTCTTACAATTTGACTTTCGATTGGATCTGTTTCTTTTTTCTTCGTCACCCCGCAATATCCCCACTATCCGCGCGTTTGTTAGGCGTCCGCGAGCGTTTTCACGCACGCCTTCTTCTAGAACATCTTTATCCGTCGGATTTGAAGTGTGCCGGTCGTGACATGAGCATGATTCTATACAAATATATGTAATGCACAATGGCATATTTTTTAAATAAACATTTTGTTTAATAATACACATGGAAGTTCTAATATTAAAAGTTAAAAAAGAAAAACATTTTTACGACAATTTACTTATACACATACTTACAATGTACATGGTCGTTATACCTTGTACCAGGTCGAACAGTCAGATTTTCATGAACTACATAGATATTTTGGCGCATTCACAGAAAAAAAAAGAAATTATTTCCAATGCTAGGCTCGCTGTCACGCGAAATATTCGCGATTCCATCAATAGTACAAAGAACTTCAATTGCCGATCTTCTCCCTCCACATTTTTTTCTTTCTCTCTTTTTCCCAAACGCTTTTCACTTCGGAAGGAATTCCACCGAGTCAAATATTTCGCATCGTAACGGCCGAACGATTTCAACGTTTAGCGAATTAATTATTGGAAGTGCAGCACGCGTTCCATGGGGCTGTCAGTCGTTACAAATTTACCGCGATTTGTTGGTTAAAAGCACTGGAGACGTCTGTATGAAAATTCACGTCAACATTCAGTTGTACACGCTAACGATCTGTAAATTCCCCGGAAATTAGTTCTCTACCCTTCCTCCCCCTCTTTCCCCACACCGCTTGCCAGCAGTTCTCGTGCACCCTTTATTGTCGAATGCGTGAAATTGTTGATCGACGATTCGTTAAGGTATGCAGCCTTCTGCTGGCTACGTTCGAAACGTTTCTGCAATATTATTTCATCGCGTTGCATCCTTTGTGACGCACCAAATCAAACGAAGTATGTATATTTAATCGTCCACCTGATTGCGTTTTATTCCACGTGTTATCTTTATCGTATCATCGTCAATCGAGAAAATTTAACGAAAATTAAGATAGTGAGATATTTCTTTGTTATGCGATCTTTGCGACTTTTTCGATGCTTTATTACTTTGCTTTATTGTTTAAAGGACTTTCCATGACAAGCGTGAAAATGTCTAACTATGTACGGTCTATTGCTCCTTGTCCTTTTGTAAGATGTTATATTGTCTGGCCGTGGACGATTTAGTACTACTTACTTTACTACTCACTTACTTAAGATATTACAGTCATCCGACTGTAAACGATCTACTTCTGTTTGTCTTATTTTCTTCCGATGTTGCAATGTCTGACTATAAAAGGTTTAGTACTACTTATTTTCCTCAAGCCGTTATATCGTTTGATTACACAAGGTCTACTGCTACTTGGTCTGTTTTTTTCTTCTGACGTTGAAATATTCGACTACGAACGATCTACTATCGTTTGTTTTATTTTCTTCTGATTTCACAGTATCTGACTATGAATGCTCTTTCGTTACTTATTTTCCGGACGTATGAAGAAACAAATGTATGTAAAATATTTTGCCACATAAAAGATCATTCTACCAAATGTCCAAATCGGACAAATTGTGAATGTAAACAACTAAATAAAAAAAAAAAAAAACAAAAGATCAGTGTTTTCCATTTTCCGGAATATCCATTCAACGAAGAATATCAGGTACAATAGGAGCTTCTAAAATTTCAGAAATACGAGCGACGAAAGATTGAAAACTGTGCCATCGAGTCCTCCAGGGATCGCGTTTTAAGGATCGACGGTGTTTCGAACAAAATTACACAGCACGTGCTCACAGTAATCGTTGTTCTTCGGAAAATATTCAAGAAGCTACAAGCTGGCCCGGAAACACGACAGTTTCGAAAGTTTCGACGATAAGAAAAAGAAGGGAGTCGGAAAAGAGAACGTCCTTTGTCGATCGCAAGTGGCGAAGTGAATTGAAAACTTTCCTCCTAAGCTTCTTCGTCGTTTTCTTCTCCGTCTTCTTCCTTTTCCATACTGTCGTCCTTTCGTTTTTCTCCTCTACGTCCTGCATTTTCCACGTTCCCTTCACGATGCAAGTTCTGTTTTGTGCAACTTCCAAGTATTTTCGGAGGAACCGCCACGAGAATGTTCACCTAGAGCACCTCTTATGATCGTTTAATCTTTTTTTGCTTCACTGTTGTTCCGCTCTTTGCTCTATAACTTAGCACTTCAAAAAATGTTTTACTCTATCGATCGATCGAACTTCGAATTGAACAATCTTTACGTAACATATAGTTCCCGGTTGATTTTAATTTATTTCCACTCAAGTTACGTGTTTCTAATTGGTTAATAATCTTCTTCTAATAATATCGACATGATTCAGAAATAAAAATAGGTTATAAGGAAGCTTACCAGATACGGGAGCGTTGTAATAAAATCGTATTAACAAACAGAGAAAGTAATTAAAATAACTGGAATAATAGCGGTACGAAACGACGACGGGAGCGGATTTCTACATGCCTGAAATTCATTTGTTTGGCGGATTAATACGAAGTTAAAATTAATTTAATCGTATCCGTTAAACCGTGCTTAACCCGCGCTATAGAAAATTCTGCGCGATTTTCGAGCCCGATATACGCGAAAATCAGAACAGTTAATTTTTTTTTATAATCGTCGATTTTATCAAAATTTGTTATTCGTTCGACGAAGCAAAATTTCATACCGCAAATGGAACTATTAATATTTTATTTTGTAATCTCCCGCATACACGCCCTCCATACACGCACGCATACACATATACATAGAGTTACTTATATATGTTACACAATTAGATATAATCTTATAGATAAAGTATTAACCAGTTCTTTAGATATTCAGGGAAATCTGAAATTTTCAATTCGATTGGTTCGATTTGGCCTCGAATCAACGACGGAATATTTTAAAGCGAGTTACGTCCCTTGAATCGGTGTTTTCAAACGAAATAAAACGAGCTCGATTCTTTTAAAAGCAGAAATAAAAACTTTATCGCCGATCCTTTAATACGGAAGAAATACCCAGGGTATTTCATTTAGTTTCTTTTTATGTTTACAATTTTATATCCATTTAAATTGCATTATATATATGTTGTATTTATTTTCGCGATACGTTATATACGTTTAATGAATATTGAATATCGTTGCAAATGGTATTTTTAAGGATCTAATTCAATTAATGGAATTTGATACGTAATTTGAAGCAGTACGTTTTTCGATTCAGCATTTTTCGTTATTTGACAGGATTCCATAATAAATAACTCTGTTCCAATTTCAGCGAATATACGGTGGAATATGTCAATCCTAAAAAATACTATGAAGTTCGCAATAATTCAATCTCATAAAAAATGCGCCATAAATATATGAAAAAATACGATAAACAACGCAACAAGATCTTCGAATTCTGCCTTATAAATATATAAATTCATTTTTCCGTTCTTTATATTCCATAAATTCACGATTTGACGGCAGCACGCCGTAATTCTATTAACTTAATAATAATCGGCGCTATCCAGCGCAGTAACAATCCTATCCGCTGAAATCCAATACTCAGCATTGCGTCATTTCTTCATCCTTCCCCCGTCGATTTGTATCAAATCATTCTTCGTAATAAAGCAATCCGATTAGACTGCGGACGTTTATCCATTTTATGGAAAATTCGGAGGTGTAAAAATGCAAATAATATCTACTCATAATACGCAAATACTATGTGTAGCATAAGCATAATTTTATATACATGTATTATGTGAAACATACCTACTCAAATATTTTCTAACGAGTTCACATTTTTTAAAAATGTACTTTCCATATTTGGCTATTTCGCCTATAATTAACTAATGATTATTCATTGATACTTATCCACTTCCGTTTCCATCCCTTTACATTTATTAATTTTCCCTACCTCTTCTTCCCTTTATTTCTTCCTTTTATTATTTTTCTTTTTTTTTATTTCGTTGGGACACACGTTTTGGAAAAAGCACTTTCTCGATCATTTTTGCTCGATTGATAACCGTGCCCCATATTATTTCGAAATTGGTATCCAACATTTTTTCCATTTCGCCATGGGAGAGGAATGGAAGGTGAGAGCTTCCGGCAATTTATTTAATTGGCCCGACGTCCATCGCGAATGGAGATGGACGGTTTAATTGATGTACGAACGAAAATGGATTAAAGATATACATTGATAGAGACACTGTTAATGGGAATGGCGTAAATAATTGATCGCCAGTTTTTCGATTACCCCATGGCGCTCGCATCATCAACACCCTTTAAATGGGAAAAGTATTTCAACTAGTTTCCCCAACTAATTTCCCTGTAATTCAGATCCTTCGTTGTAATTACGGTGAAACTTTTTCTGATTTTTCTGTCTCATAATGTAACGCCCAGAGATTCTAAAAATACGTTACGATTATTCGAGTTGACATTTTCTTGATTCTATTCATTTTTGAAAGTTTTTTCTTTTTGTATTTCGATAGGTTTTACTTAGTTTTCAACGAATGGCTAATCGACGTATGTTCTTAAAATATCAAACGTATATGTTTACTTTGATATACTTTCTCGAACCAAAAACAAATTCCCATTCGAAAACTACGTTTTTGGAAATTTATAGAAATTTCCTTTTACGATTCCTATATGAAGACCATGGTAAATAATAGTTAAAAGCTCTGTTAATATTTTTATACGAAATCGCATCTGATAGAATATTTCGGTGAATCGATTTGCAATTTCTCCTGGCGATTGAATTTAATTTTTGGAAATTCGCACGCCATTTTACCGGTAAGATTCATGCGTTGTGGCTGAAGATTATTGAAAAAATGATGAGTCATAGGACGTGGAGTGAATATCTAGCGAAACTCACGGCCTTAATGCACTTGCCAGGACAGAGTCGGAGTTTCATGAAAGTTAATAGAAGTTTAACGGCGAACTATCGGAGCTCTCAGCCCACGACCAACAGTTGTTTTCGTAATAAAAGTGTCGTAAATATGAGGAAGCACAGTGCTTTTTCATCAAGCGTAATAAAGTGGCAAGATCGTTGTAACGGACCGAAACTTCACAATGTTCTTACGCGATGGCATATCTTTCGCCATTTTCTTGCAACTTCTCATACGTATATCGATCAAAAACTAGCGTAAACTTCATCGCTCGAAGAAATCTTTCATTTGTTCCAACAAACAACATGTATATATGTTATTATTATTTGTTAATATAGTTGTTGTTTGTGTTTCTCTAAAGTGACTCAAGTAGTTTCTGCCTATGTCGAGTACAGACCAAGTCATAACGTGGTTTATGCGAATTCTCCTAGTTACCGGAAACAGTTCTAACTATGTTGCTCTCAGACTGTTCCCACTCTGATTGCTTTCTGTATCACATATGGTATTATCGGATTCTGACCAAGTTGTTTTCAGTTGGCGACGAAAGTGTGCGACATTATTCAGGTGACTGACCAAGTATACCTCTATTCACAAATCAAAGATTTTTCTTCTAAAGAAATTTAACTTCTTCAAGATAAAGAAATCTACCATTTACAAATTTTTAAGAATTGAAAAATACGATTTTTTTCATCCTCGATTGATACGATAAAATTCTGTGCCTGGTACCAAACAATTTACCTATCTGTAATATATTCTAATATTTCAGAACGCGGATTTCCTATCAAATTTTCCTATTAAAATCGAGCTTCGTCTCAACAATTCTCTCAAATTAAAAGTTTCTTTCACGCATAACTCTTTCGTATAAGAATAAATAAAAAAAAAGAAAATCATTTGATATTTAAAAAGCAACACCATTTATATCAATTTCCAAAAAATTAGAGATCATTATTTTAATAGCCGGATATCACGCTATTACAAAATCGTCGAGTTCGTAGCGATCGATTCACCGGTGATTAATTAATCAATTCAGTGTGGCAGCGGGTTCTTTGAGCGGCCGGAAGTCCGGCTGGTGCCGGCGTCGAATGCACACGGAGCACGTTGGAATGGTAGTATAAAGCTTTTCAGCGCGACGGGGTCGAATTGTTCGAACGTGGTAAGTCTGTTATGGAGGTTTGGTCCTTTTCAGGGCCGGTGGAAAATCGTTTTCCAAGCGGCCATTGTGGTAGGTAAGCCGATTCCTCGTTGTCGAATAGAAACGATTTGGTATCCCGATGTATACGTAGCGTCGCAGTATCCTGGCGAACTCGACGGGATCTAAATCACGTTCCTGTATTATGCCACGTTATCAATAAGAGCTGGAAAAAAGGCAACGTCTTTGTTCTCTTTCGTTCTTTCAGCCGAATCCAGACGCTTTCCCTCTTTTTCGAAACAGCTTTCAACAGGATTGAAAGCTGACGAACGAAAATAAAAAACGCGTGTATAGTTTCCTTTCCAAGATATTCTCGTTTCGCTTGCCTTTTTTTCTTCGTCAATTATCCTGTTATTGGATTTTAAGCGGCATTGTGTATTATTGCGAACGTTTTGCTGTCGGTACTTAGCGATTGTAAAAAGGAATTTTTTTTTTCTAAAGGAAAGTCTTTCGGTCGAAGATCGCAGATTTTGGTATTCATCAAGAAATTCTTAGTACCGCGAGGATTCTTTTTCTATAATTCTTTTATTAAAATTATAATATCCCAGTGTTTCACTTGAAAGGGAAAATTTTATTTCGGAAAAAACGAAAAGTTACAAGATCTCGAAAAATCCCAAACCATAAATTACCGAATTTCGGAAACATTCAAGTATTAAATAATCATATCTGAAATATCAAATTTTGAAGATTTAAAACAACCGAAACACAAAATTGCCAAGCGTCAAACATCCGAAATACTAAATTCCTAGATTCCCAGAAATCTCAAACGCTAGATTCGCAAGTGCCTAAAAATCTCACATACTAAATTCCCAAGAATCTCAAATTCCAAATTCTCAACAATCTGAAACGCTGAGTTCACAAATCCTCTAAAAAGTGTTCACCGAAAGCAGTGTCGTCTACGTCTCTCCACCAAAACCTTATTCTTCCATCAATCTCCTTTGAAAAAAGTGCGCATCAAAAGCACGATGGCTCCGAAGCGTTCACGAAAATAGCTACATCGAGCAGAAGGTTAACATCTACCATCATGATGGTTTATGTCGAATAGAGGTGAAAAGATGAACGAGGATCAGAACCGGAAGGTGGTTGGAACCGATCGCGACTTCGCAACGCAACGCGGCGAGGAATTATGGATACCATTATAAGGAGAAAGATTAGAAGGTCGTCGTAATATTTTTATTACCTCATTTCACACGTACGAGGCTCGCACACCGATTCGATCGGGCACAAATCGCGTCGTTGGAGCAGATCGTATCGAATGGCGTTAAGGAACGAGAATAAGAGGAGCTCCGCGAGACGAAAAATCCAATTCCTCTGGCAAAAACGTGGCCCGATTAACCACGGGCCTCGTTGATCATCGCGGATTACGTTCAACTACGTTAATCGATTATCGACTGCTTTGCTGATCGGTGGACGCGGCTGATGAAAATTGTTGCCGGTGTTCGGTGATCTCGTTAAAACATACCCGAAGCTGATTCGTGCGATTTTGGACATTGTTTATGATTAATGGGGTTAGGAAAAGACCGTGGTGTTAGATCACATGATAATTTGTTGCTTTCGATTGATAATTGGTTGAATTAGTATTGTGGTAATTTGATTTGGTAGCAAGCAAATATGCTTTATATATCTATTTTGAGATAAATTGAATTCACAGTGTGTTATTTATGTAAAATAGTTGCGGATATTGTTTACAATTAATGGTTTTGTTAAGAGATGTTTAATTTTATTTAGATATTTAATTATTATTCAGTCGGTGTTTTGGTATTTTAATTAGAGAGAATGTGAAAAATGTATACACACAGATACACACGTATCTTAAAAGCTGATGCTTTCTTGTACAAAGCAAAGAAATACTTGACGATGTATCTTGTTTTGCGACATTTCACGAGTTGTTCACAAAATTTGTTATATACATTTTCTTCGAAGTTCAATGTTCGTAATTCATTCTTTCGCTAATTTCCAAAGAAATACCGTCTAATTGTAAGTTTATTCTCAACAAAGATTCTAACCAACATATATTCTCTAAATTAAGAAACAATAAATATACGACTGTCGAGGATGCGTGCTTAAACTCATCCAATAATTTCCTGAAATTCTCCATGTTCAAAGAACACCTGAAAGAAGCAATTCGCACGCAGAGAACAGAATAATCAAAGAAGCTGCGACCATGATCGAATGTAACCGCGTCTCGAGCTGCTGTCTAGAAGAAATCCAGCTGGGAAAAAAGATAAGAGGGAAATCAATTTACAATTTGCCGCATCGATGCGACGAGAGTGCTCTATAAAAAATGGCGAGCCGCGGGGCCACGAACAGGCCTCAAAGGACAGGGTCGAAAGCAGAAAGCGAGTGAGTTTGAAGCTTGTTCTCACGGGAACCGAAATCACATCCTTAATTTCCATAAAAGAGTGCGATGGGCCTCTTTCCTCTCACTTCGATCGAGTGCCTTCCTCGCCTCTTATTTTCTTCATCTCTTTCTTTATCTTCTTCCTCTAGTCTTTTACTTTTGTCTCTTCTTTTCCCCTTTACCCGATCCTCTCACGGGTGAGAAGATGTCTCTGTCTTTCGAGGAACTTGAAGCTTCGTAAGCATATCTCGTTCATCCTCTTACCTCGTTCGCGACTTTGCCACTCAGCACACCCTCCACTCTTCTCTCTGTCTCTTTTGGTGACGCTTGCCTTGTGTCAGACCAGGTCAACGTAATTACCGGCGAGGGACCTCGTTGCTCATTGCTTTGTTCGTTTTTTGAGCGACACTCGTGTACTTGATGTATCGGTACATCCTTTAGATTTTTAATCGCTCGTCGTTTTTTGATTCTCTTGTTCCTGATAAGGGAGGTGTAGTGTTTGAGAATTCGAAGATTTGTGAAGGACAAGCTTGACAAAGGCGTGGATGGCGTATAATAAGCATTATACTTGAGACGAAAAATTATTAGAATATTCATAAAGTTTGGTATCCCTCGAGATCTTACAGTAGCGTTGGGGTAAAAATTGATTTACAAATAGGAAATTCTGGTCCGTGTCTTGATTAGTTCTAGAATCTTCCTTTTTATCTATTAATTAACTTCGTTATATTTTCCCTATTTTTTCTATTCCTCACATTCTATCTTCAATTGTCTATCGTTCACATTCTATCTTCAATTATCTATCGTTTCATCTTATCCTTAACTAGCTCGGTAATCAGTATCCATAATTAAAGACCTATAATCCGGCAAAATGTAATTTCCAACGATCAATAAAGATCCTTCTCATACCAAACATACTAAAACACACACACACACACCATCGGAAAAAAGAAAAAATATATCTTCATTCGATTTTCTTTTACATTTTTGTACGTTATAATCTCAGCGTTGGATTTCTAATATTAAAGATATCAGGTCTGAATTATACTATCAACCAAACTCGACCCAATTCACTCAAAAGCTGGAGCAACCCCTACTCTAAAGAACACATCTTTTTCCAAGTTGATATCTCAGTCGGTTTGCAAGATACAGTGATTCGAAGGACGTTATAGGACAGCGCGCGCAAAGCTGAATGGCGGTCGAATTCCCGGAAGCGGCGTGACCCACTTTTCGTTCGTGAAAATACGCACGCAGCGTAGTAGTGATAGTAAAGAAAAAAACGTCGATTCAGCGTCCGCCGGTGGGCAGCTAGTGTGGGGTAGGTCAGTGGGTGCGTGCGAGGAAGAGGCCCGAGTGTGCAAGAAAGAGGACGACAGGGAAATATTCAAAATTATGGCCATCTTTCAACGGCCATATCTTTGAAACGGGAAGTCGTAGGAAGATGAGACAAAAAACATTTTAAAGAGGAAGTTTAGAACTCTATAGTCGTGTAATTGATGAGATGGTTTGATGAAACGCAAGAAGATTACAGAAAAGAGTATTATAGGTAGGAAAGGGAGAAATTTGATGGGTTTTCATGGTATCGATAGCGAATAACAATTGACAATATAAATATGTCGTGTGAAGAATGGTGTATGCTCGTAAAATACAATAAAAGAATAGCGTTAACGAGGAGTAAAAATTATAACGTTGCATTGAAAGGTGGTTTGAGAACTATGAATTTTGGAAAAATCTGCTTTTATCCAGGATATACAGGATGTGGTCGAATAACATGTACAAGCGAACGTGAGGTGATTCCTTATGAAAAAACAAGAAGAAGATGTAGAAGAAGTTTTAGAGAAAATCGTATTTGAGAATTTATCAAGTGCACTTGAATATCATTAATTATTGGCTAGGTATGAATAAACAATTAGCAGGAAATTATTCTATATATTAGGCTGTCTGAAAAGTTTCTTTCGTTTCATAAGAAGTTTTAGAGAAAATCGTATTTGAAAATTTATCAAGTGCACTTGAATATCATTAATTATTGGCTAGGTATGAATAAACAATTAGCAGGAAATTATTCTATATATTAGGCTGTCTGAAAAGTTTCTTTCGTTTCATAAGAATAAGTGATAATAGATGAACAACAATTTCTGTTTTATATTATTTTATTGAATCAGGTATGATCCATTTCGTTCCATTTCTATTATTATGTTCGTGCATAATTCGATAAGCTAATATAAAGCAATGAACATTGTGCGTCTATTATTTCTTCATAAAACGAAAGAAACTTTTCGGACAACCCAATACAAACTTCAAATACTTCTTTTTTTATGAATTTATTAAAATACATACAAATTTGATATAGTGACAAAATAATTTTCACATAACTTCATATTCAATGAGTTGATTGTTAGTGTAAATCAATTTATTTATAACATAAATGAGGATTAAAAGGGAAGTATATTATAATCTTAGTGCGCATAGATTTGAATTATTGAATTTTTAATCCTAGAGGTATGAATTATACAATCAATTGAACTGAAAAGACAAACCTAGTGAATTCCAGAAGACAAGCATAGTGACATAGAGGAAGGTTAACTACAAATATAATTTTTCGTGATATTTAAAAGAGCTACCGATAATCACAGGTACCAATATAATTCAATCAATATGAGAGAACTGAAATTGAAGCCATAGAAATGATTTTTCGTTCATCAAAAATGTTTCAACTTTTCATATTTAGACCTCAACGATTTGCCTATCATTAAAACACCGAAAGACTCGAACCATAACATTCCATGGAAAATCACGGTTCAGATTTCCCAATCTGGTACAATTAGCCGACACCGGAAACGGCTAATTGACAGTCGAGAGATAAAACAACTCGATCGAATCGTAATCGAGGTTTCCACGGCCTCGAGCACGTCAATGGCCCTCGTCAGACGTCGTCCACGTTCTGATAAGTCTGTCTGGTTTGTATGACGCGAGCTATTCTCCGCGGAATGGTTCCAAAGCCTGTCGTGCAAATTGAATATTTGGCTGTTTCGTTTGTCATAACTGTCGTCCAATGTCCTCTCCTCGAGAGAGTGAGAGAGAGAGAGAGAAAGAAAGAGAGAGAGAGAGAGAGAGAGAGAGAGAGAGAGAGAAACGTCGACATCACGTCGTCTATACTGCTACTTATCATGACAGACACATTTGAGCGGTCATTCCCTTGTCGATGCGTTTCCTGTTTCTCCTCTAATGATAATGTTATGATTTATTAAGTTTGCATAGTTATTTCTCGAATAAAGGAATCGTTAACCAACGTTGCAATATCCCATTTGTAATATATACAATTTTTATATAAATTTTACATTATATATATTTGTAATATATATAAATACTGAATATTATTCTTTGTTATTTTTCTCCCATTTAGATTTTACAGTTTCATAAAGTTTGTAAAAATGGAAAAATTAATTTTTTACAATTATTAAAAATATGCAGATACTTTCGTCTTTTAACAAAATTAATCTTGACTTTTATTCAGATAAGAGGACAATCACACGAATACTTATTTATTTATTTCCATCAAATCACTTTAATTATCATGTAGATTTATAGGATATTTGGGTCAACACAAATAACAGACGAGGGGTTCTAATGCTAATAAAAGTCATTCTAAATTATGTCATACTTAATAATCGACCCTAACATAAACTCAAATAGCACACATTGTCGTTGATGATCGATCGGTCCAAAAACAGCAGCAACTAGCAATGGGCGCGAAAATTTCACGTCGGAAATTCGTAAAATGAAATTCACTTACCTCTGGCTGGTCCCGGCGGAGCATCGTCGTCGAAAGTTGCCACGACAAGGAGATAATTAATGAAGGATGAGACGCAGCCTCGCAGCGCGAACTTTGCCCGTCGTTCGACCCAATTTCCACTCAGACAATTTGTCAATGTACCGGGATTTTTCGATCGTCTACTCGCAAGATTGTCGCGAGTCCCACGGGGCTTCGTCCTCCATAAAGAAACTTCCGCTAGATCGTCCGTTTCTTCGAATAATTATTCAAAGCTACGTTCAACTGATAAAAATCGCGGTCACATGGCCAAACTAAATAGATTCATCGACTGCGATTAATCTTAATTGATCGTGGTTAACGCATAATATAATTGATTGTAATTATTTGTTTCGTGAAGTATTTACATGAAATTATTTGAAGATATAGGAAATAAATATGATTAGTATGTATCTATATCTTTGTTGATTTTCTGACTTCAGTGTCATTATAGGAGTACCATTTTAATACAACATAATAATTTCTTAAATCCAAAGGTATAAACCATTTAAAAATATGTAGTTTATAATCCTTTTCTTCTAGTAGTTCTCTTAACGATTCTTTCTACAACTGTTCTCATGATATTTTCAATGATAAATTAATATGTATACCGACATATAACATGTTATAGTTCATATAAATTAAAAATTTATTAGATAATGTTACGATTCGTTAGATTAAGAAATTCTTTGTTTAACTTTAAATTCAAAGTTCCAATTATGCCTCAGGAATAAACGCGAATTGTTATTCCCCATTAGTCCGACAGTAATTATTCGAAGAAACCTTAGACGAAGCTAAAAGAAGAGGGTGAATGAAGAAATTAAAAAATCCGTAGGGAACACACGTGATCTACAATATAACGTTGCGTTTATTGTTATCGTTATTCATTAACCACAATCGTTAAACGTTCACTTTCGTATGATACAACGTTAGGTTTCTATACACATCCTCCTCCAGCCTCCCTCTAAGTGTCCTCTTAATCTGCTTACACCTATTTTTAATAGTAGTTCCTTTTCTTACGGTTTCTTAGTATCTGTATTTATATACAAAAGCGCTGGATCATTCGTCCATTCGGCTAAGCTATGAACAATCCAATTTTTATTCCTCTCGCGATTGCGGTTGGTCTAGCACGCGACTCTAATTTCATATCACTCCTCTTTCTCCTCTTTTTATCGTTCTTTAAGTTTCCACTCTCATCCTCCAAACATCCAAACCTATTTTTTTATTCGTCGAATCGCTCGTTCCGCTCAGAGAAATCGTGAACATTCGATCGTTTTATCATCCTCTCCATCTATTTCGAAATTTTCTTACTTTGACACGTTTCTATTCGTCGTACGTTCAGCGTCACGTTTACGTATATTGGTTATAAAATAATTGACAAAAACCTGTCAAGTAAGTCGACAATTCCATCCCCTCGTTTTCAAGTGTCGTTTGGTGCCCGGCCAATGGCCGGATTATAATTATTATTTTTGTTCTCTGCCCCTTTTTTCCCTTCTGTTTCTTTTCTAGAGGGTGGTTTTTATTCGAAAGCGGAACGAGCACGATTCTTCTGTTAGCAGCGACAGGCACACGATTGTTCTCTGGTTTAGTAAATAAAAAAATATCGCAGAAAGGACAATGGTCACTCTTTGGCGAAGTTTTACGATCACTTACATTATACAAATTACGAATAAAATTTGTTCTTCTCGACAATTTACGAAATGATGTTTGCTTTAGACATACAATTATGGCGAGTGTTTTTATTTGTAGTTCAACGTATCGACTACCATGAGATTTCTTTCAATCAATTCCTAGAACTCTCTATTGAATATTCCAGTGAAATTTTATTCGATGTGTAAATTAGTTTGATGCTTTAACTCTATTAACTTTTTCAATTAAATACTTTGATCAAATATTTGTTCGTTTTGTGATACTTCCTACGAAAATATCATCTACACGACTCTTGCGTTTTTCTTTTTTTTTTTCGCTTTAAAGAAACACCTGGAAAGATATAAAATGTTAATGGACAGTGTATCGGGAGAAACATTACTTAAAGCAGTTTCGTTTCACGAGAACGCACGACTTAGGCTCTCTTGCACAATACTTGTGCAACAACTATTTCGACGATTTTAAAAAATGCACCGAATCAATTTACACACCTGACAAATTCCGCGTCGACTTTCACAACGAATTATTACAAAGCGATCGCGTTTACATACAAACCTGCTATCATTCTTCTACACGTACAAACTTCTCCAAATTTCCCTTATTTTTAATTATTCATCCTGAATTCCCAGAATCGTAATGAATTTGCAATTTCACCTCAAATCATACATCTTCGTCGTGAATTATTAAATCGTCAATTATTGATTCACAATCATGAACAGAGAGATATTTCCTAATTAACTCGCTATTTTCGAAATTCACGAGAAACACGACCAATTAGGGCATTGGACACTGGTTCAGGCGAACGTTCCACGAAATATTCCCATCTCTTGGTACGTTCGCCTCGATTTCGAGCGCTTGCCTCCCCTTTTTTGCCAACGAACGACAGGAACGATTTCCGGAAGGTGTTCAGGCGACAAATACAAATTCCAGCCGCGCTCCAACACACTTATCATCCCCGTCAAAATCGGTTCGGCCGCGATAACTCGAGGAACCCCCGTGCCCGTCCCTGATAGCTCGTGAATCTTCTTCCACACCTTCGAAGATGCAGCTGCTCGGAATCGACGAAAATCGGTGCCACGTCGAAATACAGTAAATCTTTATCGATCGTTTCTTCGTTTTAATTATCGCATCTGTTGGCGATTATCAGCGCGTAAATTTAGCTTCCAAGTATCAAACTGGTTTGCGATTTTGTTTCTCTTAGGGAGAGATCCCACCGAACGTGTACTATCATTGGACGAATCAATTTTCAATGGAATTAATCGAAATTCACGTAGTTCGTTTGTTCCTGCAGCAATATTTTTAGTTAGAATATCTATTCAGTTAAGATGTCAACATGTCATTCTGACGTACAAGTTAGAACAACCGACATTTCTGTAATCTTCTTTTCGAAATTTGACTTTTGACATTTTTGAATGTCGTGTCTATCGATTGAATTGAATCGCTTTAAAGCTTCCGGAAAGAAATCTTTTATCGGTTCGTTAAATAGATTTCCAAAGAAGATCTTCGAGTTCAAATGGAAAAGATTTGAATATTTGAAATTTCTTTCAATAACACAGAAATGGAATTAAAAAATGTTCGAATTTCAAATTATAACAAATGCAATGAAATGGAAGTTTCTCGATGATCTTATTTCATTTGTTCGTTTCGTAATGAAAATAAGAAAGATCTGCAGAATTTTGTCTGCCATTTGGACGAATCGAGTTCCCTGAACCGTGACCTTGTCAAGCCTGTACACAGTGATCTTTTTCTTTTTGCATGCCTATTACGAAATGTTCGCGTGAACCTGTCGCATTGAAAGCCGAAAACGTCTCTGGTTTGTATGACGGCCGCGATTCAGACGACGCCGTTGTGCGAGAGGGAGCCATCGTCCTGCCACGTGTTCGCTGGAAAGAAAAAGTCATCTTTTCAGATTCTCATCGAGACGATCCCTTCGCTAGATGGTAAGAAGTTTGGGGCCGCTCGAGCCTGGATATTATCCTGGGTTACCTCTATAGTGCATGTCCTGAGCCATCGATGGACACTTTGCATCCGGTCGCTGCCGAAAAAAAAAAAAATACAAAACTTGGTTTTCGTTAATCGTTTCTCGTCGGAACGTATTATTAGCGCCTCTAAAGCATTAATAGAGTAAGATGAAATATAAGAGTAATATTTTTCTCTGTTATTCGATAATTAAATATAATAATAATTAAAAATAGTGACCAAATAATATAAATAATAATCCTGCTGCGATTTTTCAACTCTGGGATTGAACTCTTCTTGGACTCTGAATTTCTATATTTCCATCTCATTCTTGTTTCAAAGAGCCAAACGACGCGTAGTATTTTACGAAGAAATTTAACACAAAATTGAGATAAGAAATCATGCCTGTTAACAACTTTCATATTTTTCTCAAACTTAAGAAGTTTCTTAACAACAAAAGAATCTATTGAATCGGAAATGGCCCAGAGAGCGTAGCAGGATTAAACTGTTAAAAGTTAATTTTGATCAATAAATTTCTTTTAGGTGGCGCGACCTGGTCGGATATTTTCACCGATTTTACGAATTTTTCCTGATCCAGAAAATGAATACAAACCCTATCCTTAAATTATTCTGTTAAAAACGAACTTAATCGCCATTAACACAAAACAAATCATGATATCGCTTTCTCTCGATTTACACGCTTTACATTTGAACTTCGAATTAACATTCATAACGATGAAATCGGACTTATTCTACACGCTTGTAGCCAAGCTTCCACATCGGTTAATGCGATTAGTCGATGAAAAATTAACAGAAGCGGCCAAGTAAATGGATGGAAGGAGAGACGATGGAAAATAGAATAGAGCAATTCACCTTGTGAAAATCGATGTTTGTCCGTATAGTCCTGTAATGAAGATCCTGCAGCGGCCTCGAATTGTTTCCCAGGGGTGCTTTCGGGGTGGTCGACGGACCTTGCATTAGTTGCCTTAGTGCGTAAAGCTGGAAATGGGATTAGGATTACGATGTAACGATGCCGTTCCCTCGTTCAATATTTAACCATAAAGCAGAGCTTGTTAAGTAATGGCGTGGTCGTGGAAGGGAGAAGGATTGAAATAAGGGTGGTGGAAGCGCAAGAATAGCTCCGGGAAAACGGGAGTTGAATCTCGAAAGTAATGTACTTTAAGGTATTGGTGTTGGTGCGCCTGGCACCTTATTAAATTATTTATTGTCCCGCGATTAATTTTGCAACGGTGCAAGGAGATTAATAACGCGGACCAACGATTTACGCGAATTTCATCGTAAAATTTAGCGTACTTCGTTTCTCTCTAGTAGCCTTTTTCGTAAAAATAGATATCCTCTTGGACGGTGAATAATTAAACGAAATTGCTGTATATGTATATATGTACTTCATTTGGTGTGCCGGTGTTGGAGTAACGATCGTATAAATTCTTCCTCGCCGTGTTACGAGGACAATTTCGCAAGATCTTGAGTTAACTCATACGTGATATGCTGTGTTAATCCAAGTACGCGTATTTGGTCAAAATGTAATTTTGTGAAAAATGACTTCTAGCGTCTAACAACTGGGCACAGATTTCAAATACGTTCGAAATATAAACTGTTACATGTGCAGTTTCAACGCAGAGACGTTTCTCTTATTTAATATTTTATATAGATAAACTAAAGAAAGTTGCTGGTACGCTCGTTCGTCCTAACTCGGCAGCGATGTAATATTTGTAATATTACTGATATATAAGAAAACGACAAATTGCTTACAAATTGGTTATTTAACAAATGCAGTTTTTCCCATAATTTGTAACTGAACAAATGATTGAATGTTTCTAATAATGGGATAAATTTTTCTGAATGGAATTGCAACTTTCTTCGATCCTTTCAGTCCTATTAAGAAGTTTCTCAAACTACTGTCGTGGATACGGATGCACGTACACGTATTCAAAATTAGTATCGTGTTACGTTTATATTATACACGCGTTTACACAGAACGAAAGATAGAAGATTGACTAATTGACCATTCTACACACGAAAAGGGTAATAAAAAAAGCTCGAGGGAGGAATACAAATTGAGGTAGATAGGGAGAAGGTAAAGAGGATCAACACTTACCTCTCGCGCTGTTACGTAAATAGGTTTGTTGAGGATCAGCCATACTGCTGTTTCCCAACAGCCTGGGTGAGTCGTGCTGCCCTCGTAAGTCATGTAATCGTTCGTGTTTGGAAGGAGGCTCTTCAAAGACAGATGACGTACGGGCGCAAAATCGCCTGCACAGAAACACCACAACTATATGAGGATAACGGGACATTTAAACCACCATCGCATTGTTGATTTCGAAATTGTTGCAACAATACACGCTTTTGATGTTTCCTGTTTTTTTACGAAAACTATCCTAAAAAAAAAAAGAATTAGAAGTTACCCGATATTTGGGGAAAAATACTGGAAAAAACAGTGCATACGTTAATCGTTAAGATGATACATTTTTCTAAAATTTAGCTATGAATGTTCGGACTAACCTCCATAATCTAATAATAATTTGAATTATCAAGAGAAATTTGCCATTTATTTGACATATTCTATGCGTATGACGTATAAAAATTAAAGGAGTAAAGTTTCAACAAAGATTCTAAAACGTAAGACGTAAAATTTTCGATCTTAAACAATGTAACGCGTTGTGTAAATCGTTGGCGTGATTATTAAACTGATCGAACGAAATCAATGTTGCCGATCCTGTATGAGCAGAAAAATCGCCTACCTTGAGCAAACAGAATAAAGGCTAAACTTTTCAAACACTCTTTGTGCGGCATAACGAAAGCGCATCGGTAAAGAGCGGAGCCTGTCGTCTAAATTCCAGAGTATTTGCATGCTAAACGATCAAAATTCGGCGGGTTCTCTTATTCTATCGGTAGAACCGCTGCGTTGCATATTCAGCGACGTTATTTCAAACGCGACAAAATTACTCGATATTCGTCCGAGGCCACTCTTTGAACTTCAACTCGCGAAACAGACAGCCTGGAAAAAAGAGCAGGAGACTGGCTCGCCGGCGCCAAGAGAAAGGAACTTTGTATACTGTATATATTATTTATTTATTTATTTATTTATTCGTGGTAAATGGAGGTAGGGGACTATAGTAGCTTCCACGATACAACGAGGTCGTAAAATCGACTGTTGTTTCTACTGGTAACCTTATATTGTCCTTTTTACTACTGGAATATCCTTTTACGCTTGTTTTTGCACTGCTTCTTTTCTACATATTACTAGAATTCGTTCTACGACTATTCGTGTAATCCTTTTTGTTATTCTTCTCATTTTGTCTTAGTATTTTTATAGGCACTGTCTTTAACGTTATCGACTTCCTTTCTTCGTCCGCTGCTTTTTCAATTATTCAAATTCTATTTTTACTTTGTTTATTTCTTTTACGTATCGAAATTCTTCCTTTGGTGTTTCTTATTTTGCGCTTTTTATTTGTTATATCATAGACATTCTTTTCATAGAAGACCCCACGCTCTTATTTTTATCATTGAAATTGCTTTCTTAGTACAACATGTTATATTCATTCTTAATGATTTTATTAAACATTTCAAAACCTCGATGTATATTTTTCCGTATTAATAGATGAGTTAATAGATAGAAAATAGCTAGTTCACTCGACTATACAAGTTAAGATCGAGCACTGTAGGAAAATCACGATTTCTTTCCTCCATCAAAGCACTCTACTATCTGTTCATAACTGACAAGACTGCTTATGGATGATTTGCGCATAGTTGGTAAGTAGGAACGAGCTCGTAATTCTGCAGCGCATATAAATCTGCGCGCAAGAGAAGCAATAACAAATTGATGCCGGTCGTCGAACGATCGTAAAGAGAAATCGTGGTTATTCCGTCGGCTTAACGATTCGACGTGGCGCGTTCACTCGTAAAAGGGGTGACCCGTGTGTGTATCGTGTATCACGTTGTCGTCGTCGTCGTCGTCGTCGTCGTCGTCGTCTCGCAACGATACGAATAATCGATAGGGTGTGACCAGGACCCGAAGAAATTCACTTCACAGCGGCGATTTCGATTCTTGAACGAGGCTCGCTCGGCCGTGAGCGAATCGCAAGCGAACTGGAAAACCAATGAAACACGACTAATCGTCGAATAATCGTCGAATTATACGATAGAATGGTTTATCGGACCGAAAATTTCACAATTAAAATAGCTTTAAAGAAGAATGTTCGTTATATTCTTGCGCTGTTTGTATGTTTTTAATTTCTAACGAATGTTGAAATATTCAGTTTGATATAGGAAGTGGATATTAATTATTTAGTTAGGAAGCTGATGTACTACTTGCTAAATTATAATGGGATAGGGTTTCTTGATATGGATTTATCGGTTATGTTAATTACATTTGAACAAAGGAAGATACTTGTTTCTATAGAAATTATCAAACCCCTGATTTTTAAACTGGTAATTTTTAGCAATCGTTAGTATAATTAATGGTAAAATATTTTGCATAATAAAGCTTGCCATATTTTTCTTTTTCTAAGGGTTGTAATAATCAAAATTACTTATGAAGATTAAATTATTTTAATCATAAACAGGCTGTGGATGTTTATGTAGAAACATGTTCTTGTTCATTAAGAAACAAAAAGTTACGTATTTAATAACTGAGAAACAAATCATTCCGTTTCTTACTATAAGAAAACGCTACAAAATCTCTTTCATTAAAAACCTCCTCTTTCAAACACACTGCAAACGAAAAACCTCAGCGCAACATAAAATCTGATCAAAAACCCTAAACCCTGGCAAAACCCAGTTCCACTGGAAACTTTACTAATCATCCTCATAAACTATCATACGATCCACCAACTGAATCCCATGGCTCGATTCAGTGGTCTCCGCCCTTTTTCCCGTTCCGTTCTGTAAATTAATCCCAGGGATGATTAATCTGAAAGTCGGACACCGTTTCGTAAAAAGGAACTCTCTATCCTTTTTCCATCGCTCGACAAGCTTCTTCCGGCGTCATTAATCGAGCTTTAATAAAAATCATCGTCGAATGGCCAACGCTCGAATAGGAGAGTCGTGGCGAGTTGAAAAGCTTCTTGTTGCGGTGTCGCGACGTCGCGACTGCGAGCCAGCTATTCCCCTCGTATCGAGGCACGTGACACTAAGGAGGAGCGAGCGTGTGTCGGGGCAAATGGTGAGCTGACACAACGGATAAATGTGGCGACCCTCAGCCATCCGGCTTGTTCTCGTCTTCCGCGGCGAGGAAACATTTTTAGGACAGTATTCAGCCCGCTTAGAGGGCAGAAAGTGGCGGACTCTCTTTTTCTCTTTCTTCACGACCCTCGTTTCTATCCACAAACCCTCTCTCCCATCTCTTACCTCACCTTAGACGCTCCTTTCCATTCGTTTTCTCGACGTCGGACGCGCAGTGAAGACGCGTGTCCCCGCGCTTTATTTTTATTTATCGCGCGGCCCCGATTCTCTTTCTTCGAGGCGTCACACGCGAAAGCGCTGTGATAAATAATAAGGAGGACGCCCCGAGACGGAGAAATATCAAGCGTGTCCGAGGATCGAAGGGAAGGAGGGTGCTGCTGGAAGGATTCTCTTTGTGTGATTAATGGGCTGTTGTGTTGGAATGGGGAGAATGGGGCTGCAGCGAGAACGTTGTATTGTGGGAGTGTTAATGGCTTGATGAGTCGAGATGTGGATTAATTGAGGATGATTGGTGGCCGATTTTCAATGTTGCAAATGGTTGGTTGGCTTTGAGTACGAGGCTAGGAAGATGTTTTAGTTATTTGGATAAATCGTATTTATTTGTAGAGTATATAACATGGAGGATAAATTATGCAAAATAACGTAACTCTATAGAGAAACGTTTTCTGATACAACTTTTTATCCGTCGCTCAGTTTGCTTATTTTAATATATACGTATACAGACATATAATTTAATACATATTTCAAAGAATATTTTTTCAAGGTATGTCATGCACGTACATTGGCGTTCTAAAGTTTAGATTATATTAGAATTTGCTTCAATCAAACAAATAATAACTTCATTAAGGAATTAAATATTTTATCTATGATATTACTGTTTCACATTAAAATAGTAATTAATTATATTTAGAAACAATGCTTGTAATATTCTTATTTCCTTGTAAAATATACGGAAGAGTTTGTTCCATGGGAAAAACAAAGGGTGTTTCAAATTCCAATTTATTTGTATCTTAATTTTGCTCTTGTTTTAACAATCGCGAAAAGACATCTAATGCCTTAAAAAGAATTTTCGCGTGAAATGGAAAAGAGAACTGATATAGTAAAAAGAAAAAAGGAAGTAAGAAAGGAGGAGAAGGAAAAGTAGAGGAGCATCGAAGCAGGTGACAAATAATAATAAAGATGTGGAAAGGATGGAAATGAGGGTGAGGCCAGGTATCACAGCAGGGATGGAACCAGTTCTGAAATTCAGATGGAAAGAAGAGAAGACCAGAGGGTCGTCCGGTGATTAATGAAATGCATTAACTCTTGCACAGAGGTCGCGAGAAAAAAGCGTGAAGAAATTGAGAAACGTGTCACACGTCGCTTCGTTCTATCCGATTTCGGAGAGCGCTTCAACGCGGAGGCAATGATTTCTCGAATTTCTGCTACGTGGCGCAGAAGGTTCGCGTGCACGCGTCCACGAACGACGCACAGATTATAAAAAATGGGGAAAAAAAAGGGGATGAAAATAGAAAAATTATTTGAACGTTTTTCAACGTCCCGTGACGTCAATCTGCCGCGGTTTACAATTTTCGTGAAATTGATATTTTCACTTTTATTCTGCTAGGGCACTGATTTGGTTAATTTAATAACTTGAAATGTAAAATGGTAAAGTATAGAAATTTATTATGGAAGGAAATGTACTATAGAACACGTGTACACTTTTGTTAAACATAAAATAAAGAAATCCATATAAAATGAAGAATCAACGGAAATTTTCACTTAAAAGGACAAAAATATGATTTCAGTACAAAGAAAATGAGTTCTCATGAAACATTTAAGATAAAATTGTGGAATATCTTTCATTGCACGCGTGTATTGCTGACCTAGAAATAAAAAGATATCTATTTCGTTGGTTTTAGACACGTTCAGATTTTATAAAACAGGAATTTCATTCGATATGGATGAAGTTTTTTGATTTTTACCATTTATCTCCCTCCCTCCCTCCCTCTCTTTTTACGATGAAACTATATCACGAGGAAGAATGGATAATATTTGCATGAGGAAAATATTTCATCGATTTCGAGTGAGCTGGCACCGTTTGAAAATGACCGATTTTGGAATTTTAACCTCTTGTAGAATTTTTCGTACTAAATAACGTCACGGAACGAAAAAAGATTCAATTGAAAATATGGTTGAAAGTGGCGAGAACAAAGGAATATTTGCTTCGTTCTAAATCTAACAAGAGCAAGCGGGAAGGCAGAACGTGTTCCAAATTAGAGGAGCGGTATGAGGCGGATTTATAACCGCGTAACGTGAGGTCGAGGCGTCACGCTGAATACTAATAATATAAAATGAACTTTCAAGATAAAGCCAACGTCATTTAAAATACCGGCTGAACATACTTTTTATCCATGTCCATTTATTGTATTATTTTATCCTTGGTTATATCCCAGCTTGAAAGGGTTCAATCTCCTTCCTGAATATAACTATATCATAAACTAATTACTAAACTAAATATACAGTATAAACTGAATACATACAATGATTTATTCAAACTTCGTACAATCGTAGACTCCACATGGTATGAAAGATAGTGATTCAAAAATACGAAGTAATGTTTTCACAATCTTAATGTTAAAGACAAAACTCAATAATGTAAGTCGAAGAAAAATTTCAAATAAGATGTTGTATCAACGCAACGTTCGTTTTTAACAGATCAACGAATTAAATTTGAATTAATCAAATTACTAAATTTTAAGTATCTTTTGTTTCATAAGGTAAAGATTATTAATAGTTGTTCGTGTAAAATTAACATAATATTAAACAAATTAAAAATCAAGTAAACCAACTCGCGATTAATGTATTTTTCACTGACTCTAACGATACCAATTCGAAGAATTTCAATATCTTTTGAAGCTGAACGTTATTGGAAATAGAGCGATCCCTTACAAATACCCGTGAACGCAAATATTTGACATAAACAACAAACGTTTGATAATGTCATGCAGGTTCATCCTCGCCGCATATAGTGATTACGTTTTAATCTTTAGTTTGACACAGCAGAGGACACAGGTTATGATGGCGTGCTCCATCGCTGTTCTTATATCGCGATTATCGCCACTGTCATCATCATTATCCCCGGATGTGTGGTCGAGCCATTAAGGTCGGTCAATTTTCCTAAGAGCCCTTTGCCCTCAACTTCCACGCAACGACAACCACACGTGTGTTTCTCAAAGAACATTTGACGCAATAGAAGCATCGCCGATAGTCACTGGGTCTGTCCGATAATAGATAACAGAACGAGTGTAAATTTGTCTCGATAAGCCTCTTAAACGGGCTAATGCGCTCGATTAGGATAATTGGCAATGTTTGTAATTTCATGCAGCTTCTAATGGCGACTGAATCGGGGAAGAGTTATAATAGCTATCGTTAGACTGTGGATTTTTATGCAGTCACGTGATATTTGAAGGTGTGAAAATAAACAGAACCTACAGAATTGAAGTATATAGAAAAGTATGTAGAATTTTACTGCTCAAAAAGCTTAGACGATATTCTAAAATGTTGTGTCAGGTAGCAGGAATAAATGATTTGAACGAAGTATTATTGCGAAGTTAATTAACATAATTAATAGAAACCATGAGATACGGTATAAGCTTATATCTTATAATTACTATGAATTTTGGACGAAAATGAGGATTTGTTTTGTTGTGATGGGAACAAGAGAAACAGTGAAGAAGTGGGATGAAACAATGAGCTCCATTTAATTGATACAAGATTAATTATTTTCGATCGGTCGTTTCATTAATGGGATGTTACGCGTGCGTTTAATTTCATTTATACAAACGTGATATCTTTCGAGGTCACTCATTTCATTACACACTCAGTTTTCCAAATTAATTCTGTATTTACCGGTATGATTAAATCAAACTCTGGCAACCATTTACCAACCTAATTGCATAAAAGCCCGACCTATAGACTTGCTTTGTTGTTTCATAACTTGAAATCAGAAACAATGGGTCTGATGTACAAATCCTTCCGAATCTTTGATGAGAAAACCAAAGAACAGAGATTAAAGAGGATTGCAAGCAAGATTTCCAAAAGTATGTAAATTGCTCCGTGTGTAATGTGACACCCAGTTCCATCGGTGTTTAATAGCAAACGAGAACGATGCACAGAATGTACATATTACACGAAAATATCGAAAATACAATAGCTGTTAAAATATTCAATCGTTGAAACAGATTTCTGCTTAGATGCCACTTTAATATTATTTTCATAAAAATACGAATTTGCACCAAAAAAATCTTTGTATCATTCAAATAATTACTACAACTTAAAGTTAGCAAAGAATAGCTCACACAAAATTTCTTATTTCCCGACTCACTCTTCGAAACACGACTATTTTGACCAATAACTAATTTCGTAAAACGTCACGATCCATGCTGCTCGTATTAAAACTTGTAATCGCACGAAAAAAAAAAAAAAAAAAAAAAAAAAATAGAAAGAAAAAGGGGCCACTAAACGTCCAATCGTTTAGCTCTCTCCCTAATTAACCGAGGGGTGCTATTATTTCGCTTCGAGCTGTTTGACCTAAAAGCAGAACACGTCGGATCGCTTTCGTAGGGGAAAAATGGCTTTATCGCGTGGCATGCCAAAAGAGAAAAGTCAGGAACGAGGCTGGAACAACGGATTATACCGAAAGGGTGGCATCACATTCCCGTTTCCGTCTGTCTTTTAAAATATGCACGTCGGTTTCCCGGGAGCATTCGCGCCGGCTGTCAAGGAATTTTACCGTGTCAAGGCCAGAATCCATGGAAAGAATGAAATTTCCGTTCTTTCATCCGCGTTGCGCACAAGCGTTCCCAATGATTCATGGTACATTCACCGTGTTCATTACCCGGCATCGCTTGTTCGTGCGCGCACGCGAGCTCTCGCGGGACCACGCCGTCAAATCGCGTATTCAAAATCGTTTTCAAATTTATGCGCCGGCCTGCGCTCCTTCCCACGGCTTCCTGGATGTCTGCCACGCGGAAACCGGAGCTCACTGTTGTTTGCTTAACCGAGGTTCGAATCATTCTTTTGTCCTGCTTGATGGACATTGGTTTTTGTGTGTTCGCCGCGTTGTGGTTGAATGATTTAATTAGACGATTGTGTTTGCGTTCCGGTGTGTGCATTGATAGGTATTTGGTATCGTCGATAAAGAGTTTGTAGAGTAAGGTGTTGTTGCATGGATACAATACAAATTCTCGGATTATCAGTATGAGTGATAAAGATGGCAAAATTAAAAATGGAAAATGGTAAATCAGGTGAATTGCCCGGAGTTACTATGATCCGATTAAATCAATTACGAATTTTTGTATTTGTATTTTTCTTTATATTATATATTTCATATTGCGAATTTTTCAAGTTGTCTGAAAGTTTGTATGAAAGAATTTGCAATTTACGTTTCTGCCATTTCTTGCAGCACCTCGATGTCTGCCAATTCTTTCGGAGACTCTTAATTTATAATACAGACTGTATTTCGGTACCATGTGGCTTTTCCGCTCCTAAATTCGCGTAAGTTTTTGAAATTATTTGATTTATTGGTAATACAGGCATGTGACCAATTATATTAGTTGCAAACGGTTAACACTAACTGTTGCGGTTTATTTACATATCAACAGCTATATATTCGTATCACGATAAAAGCAAGAAAATTAGTGAAAAATCCGAGTTACAAAGCGTCACGAAATTCCTCAATTCGAGCACAAAGGTAAAGCCCTTAGCTGCCAGCACGTATTGCAATCGTGCTAATTTCCAGCCGACAGCTTGCACGCGCGGATCAGTTTCTTGTACGCGGCCTTCTGTAGTAGAACAAAGCCGTGCAAACGGACCAACCGCGCCCCTTTCGTTGTCCTGGCTATCAACAATGACCGCTCTATGCTTTCAGAAATGCCGTCGTCCAACATGGAAGGATTCTACGCGTCAAACTGCTCCCGGCTAGATACCGATCGAATATATTTGATGGATGACTCGTTTATAACACATACATATTCATATGCATACCAAATATTCCTGATATTAAGGTCCTGTACCTTAATTTTAGATTTGTTTGTAACATTAATTACCTAAGACGATCTTTACTGTTGTCTTATAGAAATCGCGATATTTCTTAAGAAAAGATAATATATGTGGTGGGACTTGTAGAATAATTGAGCCACTCAGAAGCCAAATTATTCAGCTTTATTTTCTGAAGATTTCTCAATTGTGCACGAAATATGTTTATGTTTGCCTTTTTAAAGTAATTCTTGCCACTAATCTTTTAGAATAATTCAAAATTTATGCTCGGCGGAACCATTTTCGCCATTTTTTGTCTCAGATAAGTATCAGATATTAAAGAAGTATCTTCATAACTGTGTGAACTAGAAGATTTGTTTCGTATAACGAGTTCCATCTTTACTAATTTTCTGACGTGTTCATTAATTTCCTCAATCTCCAGGGTAACTTCTTGATCGACACAGTGAAGCGGGTGTCAAACCTCCCTTAATCCATCAAAAACCTGCCGAAAATTCGGTCCTTGAAGTCGCTACCATCTTGCCGGTTCTTACACCCTGAACGAACTGTCGAAAAAAAAAAGAATTGTTCACGAGAGCGATCCGTCACCCTGGTAAATCCTCCTTTTTGTCTTCCCTAGCCGTGGAAAATATTTTCATCGACTGAGGAAAGTTTCGTCGACGAAATAAGCAAGAACGAAGCAAGACATTTTTTTCATACAAATATCTCACATTCTTGTATAATCACTTGATATATAATAATATAATAATAATGAGAATGATTAAATTAATAATTAATTAATCACACAATTCGTCGATAAATAAAATTAGTCGAATTAAACAGCTAAGTTAATAAATGACAATATTCTGGAAAATATTAAATGTGAATTTCAACTAAATTACTAACAATAAATAATTCAATTACATACAGAACACAATTAACAATTATTTAAAAATTATCTCGGATATTTAATTCTATAAAAAATTGAAATTGATACAGGAACAAACAATCTCAATCGCAGCTGAATCGACGTAACATTTTATTTATTCGTTGATTGTTCTCATATGAAGGAACGTGTGACGATTCTCAGAGGACGCGGGTAAGATATCGTGGGATGAAAAGGTCGCGACGAAAGCTCGCCATTAGTTAGGCGAAACAAAGTGGAAATACGCGATGCATGCATGCTGCACATGGCATCCCTCGAGCCGCGTTCGAAGATAATAGAGCATGGACCTTTTCAACGTAAAGTGGCTTGGAAAGACAGCGTACGGATTTTTCTGGTTCAAATCCTTCTGGTTGCTTCGAATATCGTACGGTCTACTGTACGATCGTGTTTTCTGTATTGTTTCTCGTGGTATCTGCCAGCCATTACAAGAGATTCATACGTATTATATACACGTAGATATAATGAACATGGGCGGTTGTAATTTACCGACACAGTAATTTAGGTGAATTTGTCTTACGAATAATTAACAAATTTTCAGATGGATGATATTCAGAAAAGCGCAGAATGCCGCTTAATTGTTATGAACATTAAATTGTAATTTTAAATAAGCCATTCAGAGGTCAAAGTAATAAGCAGACTATGGATGTTTATGCAAATTTATATCTTTATCGTAACAAATAGAAAAAATGCCTAGTAAGAATTTTAAGACGATTTTATTATTTAATTTTAAGAAATTTGATATTCAGAATGACACCAACCCTTAAATGTGTTATCTATTTGTTTTTATAGTCACGTTAAACAACGTTATATTTTACAGTGACTTCATTCTATTTCAATATCTGTTTCCATAACTTTTACAATAATAAAGGCAAATCTGCATTTTATGAAAAAATATTAATATTCTGAATACGTCAGACGGTATTTTTAAAACAGTAGTTGACAAATATCAATAAGCCAAGGATTTAACTGAACAAAATTCATAAACCACAATGAAAACAATTGGTAAAATGTGAAATCTATTACTAATACGATTAATCAGAAAATATTCTCAATTTATTCTGCGAAATCTCCAATTAAGGCGAATTTACTCCAATGTAAGCATCGAATCGCTTATTCTACTTATATTTCCTCGTCGTGTCTCGCGTTTCTATCGTACTGTACGAACGCAGTTCTCTTCAATTTCATTGGTAACATCGAAATTGGAAAAATCGTAACGGCAAGTATTTTTCGTTCCGCGTGTCATTCCGTATATCACGAGTAGATGGAAGTTAATATAAATGCTTACATTACGACGCAGTGGATTCATCGTTGGCACGCGAACGAAGCAGGAAGCTATAAAGAATTTTATATTTGCTCGCTGCGTCGGCGAGTAATGCGTCGCATTTTTCATCTCACTTTGGAAAATGCCCTGCATAGACACGTAGCTATATTCATATTCAGGAAAGTTGCCCGTTCTTGTCTTATTTCGTCTCTCTGTGTTTTATTGTTTCCATATATTACCGGGGCCGTTTACGATGAAAGACAACGGAAGATGTAGCCGACCTTCTTGCAACGTATAAGACGTTCCGATTCGCCATCAACTCCATTCTGTTATTCGAAGCTTCCGTTTCACGAATACATGCAGTATTTTCTTTCGCACTAGGAACATGCAAATCTGTCAAAATAGCAATTTTATCATTCTTATTTTTGTTTATGGAAACGTTATAGACATACAGATGCTTTTGACAAAATTGTTAGTTCGTTAATACCTCCGAGAAGGATTGAAAGTGAGTTGGCTTTATGTCTGAGTTTTGAGGAGTTTGCAGTTCTTAAGAAATTTCTTTTCTCGAGTAGTTCGAACACTGTGTCTTATATTTGAGTTTTGAAAAGTTGTACGGTGTAAAGGATTTAGTTCTGAAGATCGATGGCTCTTCTTCATATTGCATAATAAATCGCTTTTCTTCAGTCTTTCTCCACTCATTTTAATACCGTAAAACATCTAACAACGAGTAACACAGAGTTTATCAATTACGCCTGCTCTTTTCGCAATTCTTAATTTGTTTCTACACTTTTGAACCATTGCATTCTGCATATTGACTTCCATTCGCCCGATAGCTGTGTTTGCGTAAACTAAATTATATTAGTTTTGATAATCAATAATGAAATGTACATATAAATTAACAAGTGATAACAGGACAACATGTAGCGTTAACCGTTATTACTACATCTACATCTATATACTAAATCTATAATGTGATTCGATAGGTTTTCACATGAGGGCTAAACTAGAATCATATATTATACAAATCCTTGATGTAATTCAAATTTAAGCTGGCGTTTAATTAAATTTCTTTTTCAACTTTCACAATGAAATTTTTCTTCTACAATTCTTTTACTTCACTTTCGTCGCACACGTTTACATACGAACCTCAATTATAAGGACTCTTCTACCTTTATTAACAAATTTTTATCATATTTTCCAAAAGTTCTAAATTTCATAAAATTCGAACATAATAGTCGAACATACTCAAAACTGTTGACAATAAGAAATTTCTCAAAAATTCGAAACTTCTCAAACGTTAAACATAATTTTATCTTGCAACATGTATTATGTAATGACCCATATAAGACCCTAATTCCCATCATATTCTACATGTTCGACATCGATAAACGCACATGCTCGCGTTACAAGAGTTAACAACTGATTCTGATGAACCAATCGAACCGGGTCATGCGTTTCCCGCGCATAGAATTTCGCATACGTACACAACGTTTGAATTAAACTGATTCATAAATATTAACGATATTTACGATGCGGTGCGCGATACACGGGGAACGCTTACATTTGATTCGTAAAGCGCGAGCGTGTGTATCATGTGCACATGACACAATCTCTCGACAATGATGAAAAATTACAATTACGAGTATTCCTGGTAATCCATCATCAGCAAAATATTTTCTTAATTTTGTTTAAGTATCGTCAAATGGTATCGTTAATTTCATTTAGATAAGCCGTAAAGTTTTCATTTGTCATTTCCATTGCGTCGAAACGATAGAATAAAATGGCAGGTAATGGGATTAGATCGTGGCCCTGGGTTCTGTTCCTCTTCCATTTACGAGCATTGATTAAATTTTGCTATAGTCGTTTCGTTCGCAAGCAGTGTACTTGGTATCGCTTAAGAAAACAAATCAAACGTTTATTGTAGATACTATCTTGCAATCTTCTTTGTATCAAAAGAAATAAATAAACAATTTAAAAAAATTTAACTATCTGCCTAAGTTAAATTGATACACTAAAGTATCACGAAAAATTCTAATAAAATAGATTTAATTTACAATGTTACATAAAATGTATTATCCATTCTACAACATTCATTTCTCTTTAGAATTTAAAGGCATATAAACAAAAATTTCTATTATCTTCGGAAATTATTAGCAAAAGTCGGACAAAATATGTATAACTTATTACACAAAACTTATCTATACCCTCCCATCTGTAAATTTCTCAAGCCCATTACTCCAATATCTGTAACATTGTAACCAATCATCCCAAAACTCACCCCTTCGTCTCGTTAGAATCTCCAAAATAGCGGTACGTTCTGCAGAATCATGCCTGAGCCGTAAGGCAGGCTGTCGACGACCGGTTGTTCGGCCGGAAGTCAAGTGGTGCGATACAATCTTGCTTTCTCGCGAAATTTCGCAATAAATACCTGGAAACTTTTCGAGGAGCGATGGCGTGCGCGCGTTCGTGGGTCCCCATTGTTATCGCGGATGGCGTACATGCACACATCGACGGTACAGGAGCCGACGGTACACGACAATGGAATACTTAGATCCACCCCTGTTGGTCCACCCCCCACGGCATTTCTCCATTGTCTCATGATTTATGTGCCGTGGTCGCGGTGTCAACAGGGTATTGATTAAAATACACACACAACGGCACACGTACACGCGGCGCACACTAGAATATGACGCCACGGTGTATAGAGGAATTTATGCACACACAAGCTAGCTGGACGCTGAGCATCGTTGTCCCTCGTTGTAAATCGACCGGTTGTCGTGTAGATCGTGTCCACCGCGTAAAAAGCTGCGCAACCGAGCTTCCATCGACGAATCGTTTAACGTCGAGTACCCTTACCGTGGAGGGATCACCCTTTGGGAACATCGACTCATCTCGTCGCTCCATCGAATTCATTCTTCGGGTTTAAACCTTCTCCCGTTTACTTTCGCTCGTATATTTTTTTGAGAAATTCCTGTGACGTGCTTTTCTTTACAGACTACAGTCTTTTACGACGTTATAAGTTTGGTCCTTATATGAGGCTTCTTCTTATTGCTGTTGATTATAGACTCTTTTATTGGCTGTTTTATTCGGTCATCGATTGCCGATTGAGAAGGTAATTCTGGATAAGGTGATGATTTTTGTTGATCCATGATCAAAGGGAGAAACCTCTTGCATCGGTTGACAAGATATAAAGAGACGAGTTTCGGAAATATATAGCATCTTTTATGATATAACGTCAATTACTTCTCACAGATAAAATCCTTCTAATAGCGTTATCTGATCTTGCGAAGTTATTTTCGATTTCTTCCTAAATACAGATAATAATCATTGACATTAAATAATTCGTGAATGAAAGTGTTAAGAGATACTCGTCAGAAACAAGAAAAAGGATCTCCCAAAATTTACCAAATAAACAACCCCCAAATCTAACCTCTATTTTATTCCACCTAACAGCACTCCAAAACCATAATCATATATCTCTATCCTCTCATAAAACTCTCAAAAAACGCCATTCATCTCATCACCGGCAATAATCCCGAAAACGTACCCCACGCTTTAAACGTCTAATCGTAGCCCGTTACCCTTCAATTCTTCCTCTCATTCAAGCCACGAACAACCCCACAATATCGACTCTCACGACGAGATAAAGTCGCCCTTTCGAGAAACCTGGATATCTGCCGCGGTGAAGTGACTCGTTACCTTAAGAGAGTCATTTTCCATCCCCCCTTCTCTCTCTCCTTTTTTCCGTCCCTCGACTTTTCACCCTCTCGAGTCAGCGAGTCCCGCGCCACCCCTACGTAGCCTGGAGCGTCGGCACACTCCCTTTCCTGGCACCATTTTATTTATTATCCGGGGTTATCCCAGCGACAGAGTGCGCGGCCAACTTTCCACCGCGGCTCGCTGAAGCGGTCCACGGTGGTATTTGGTGCGTGAACCGCGCATTCATCGTCGCGCGTTCTCTTTACCTCACCCCCTCGGTCTACCAAGCTACTCTCCGTTTCGTTTCCGCTTTCAAACCAGAACCCGGGGTCCTGGGTTTCATCTGTGCCTCTTCCACGTGCCTTGCGCGACACCTTTTGACGGTCCACTAATTGCAGTCGCGAATGAAAGACACGGACACGCAACGATGAATCGTCTGTTATGTGTATTTCATCAAGATAGTGGATAACACGGGTGAGCGTTTTTTGACTTTCGAATGGTCGTACGAGACAGAATTAGCGATGTTTATTCAGGTTACAGACATACATCCATTACGTACGTCCATCGTATACAACCAAGTTATCCGAATGACGTGGTGAGCGAGCGAGAAAAGATAAAGCCGGATTTTTGTAAAGGGAGCTCATTCAGCGGAAAAGGCTTGCAAGTGTCGGAAAGTGTTTCACGAGGAAATATGTGGCAATGAGTCGGTTTAGAATAGGCTGAGATATGAAATATTTTCTTGAAAGAATTTTCCATAGAGGTGAAAGGGTACTTATACAGTTTCTAATAATGTTATTGTTCGCGCTTTTCACTCATAATTGCTGCAATAGTCATTTTATCACATGGATAGTGTGCTCAAGTCCACAGAATTCTATAGAAATATTCAGAAATAGGGAAATTCACTTTCTTTTAGCGAGAATGTAAAGTTCTATTCATAAAATTAACGTTTAGTAGAGCTCAAAAGTAAGACAGATTTTATATGTAGGATTTTCACTATACCTTAGCTCAAACATCTTCAGCAACAAGGAAATGTTATCCGGCGATTTCTCAAGTAAATGCCTCATAAATTGTCAAGAATTCAAACGTGAAATATAGAATTTAGAAACTTGAAATAAACGTAAGGATAAGGTTTAAACATTAAAGTTCTTACTGTTAATGAGATTGCAAGCTTTAGAATTTCGGCAAATGTGAGAGATCGGAAATTCCTAATAGGATGGTGAAGTAACAGGGGATAAATCGTGATCATTATACGGCGCGGCACGAACGAAACTATTAATATCCCATCGCAAAAGCAAACGGTAGCGGAGCTTGCCAGCGAGTTGAAAGCCTATAACACCATCAGATAGTCTGCGGCAGTATTAGTGCGTAAATGCGTATTGATAGTGTACGCTAGCAGCAGAGACGAAAGGCGCTCGCATTATACGTGAAATTACAATAGATCATGGTCTGCAAACCTCATGAATTTACGTTCTATGGTCTAGAAATTTCTGCTTCGTAAACCGATCAAACGTACTTTTCTGGATTAGATAGAATTTATATTGTTTATGTTTCCAATACTAGTTTGCATTATTCAAAACTCCGAATTTATTTCATTCAAGATTAAAGAAAATTCGTTCGATGCAAAATGCTACGGTTACTGAATTAATAATTAGACGATACCTGAAATTTTGAAAACAGCCTATTCAGAATAAAGAAAAAAGGAACAAGAAAGATCTATGAAAGAATAAATCAATCTTTTATCCATATACTGTACAAAAATTGTCAAAATACTCAAATTCCCTATATACGTACCAGGTATGTAAATATGAAACGGAATTTTTGTATAGAAAATACACGTTTATTGTATGAAAATGATTAAAAATATTTTATTCGAAGTATTGCCCATCGCTAGCTATACATTTTTCCCACATGTCTGGCAATTGGTGGATGCCACGCCAAAAAAACTGTCGCTCGTTTGAGGCAAACCAGTCATCGAGCCATTTTCGTACATTTTCGTAAGAAGTGAAGTGCTGGTCAAAAAGTGCGTGTCCCATCGATGCAAATAAATAGTAATCGGACGGAGCCAAGTCTGGTGAGTAAGCCGCGTGCGAAAGTATTTCCCAACTGAACGCTTCGATCGTTTCCTTGACCGGTTTTGCTGTATGCGATGGTGCATTATCAGGAAGCAAAATTACTTTGTGTTGCCTTTTTTGATATTCTGGTCGTTTTTCACGCAAAGCTTGATTCAAATCGATCATTTGTTGTCGGTAGCGCTCAGTATTAACGGTTTCGCCAAGTTTTAACAGCTCGGTGGTCTTTTTCGGTGGTCTTCCACGTTCTTCGTTCCTCACGTCAAAATTGTCACTTCTGAATTTTTTAAACCACTCAAAGCACTGTGATTTACCAAGAGCATGCTCACCGTAAGCTTCGACAAGCATTCGATGCGATTCTGCAGCAGTTTTCTTCAAATGGTAACAGAAAATCAATGCTGTCCGCAAATCGTAGTTTCCAGGCACAAAATTTGACATATTCAACGCTATTACAAACTATGCTGTTGTATGAAACTTGTATTGTCCTGAGTCGAAAATGTTTGTGAGATGTCAACAAAGACTTTTGGCATCAATGACGCAGTTTAGTGATAACTACATTATCAGCTAGGACCATCTATAGGCAAATTCCGGTTTCATACTTACAGACCTGGTATATGACGTAGACATGTATATGACATGGTATATGACATATGTAAATCTACAAAATTTCTATGAATTACAAATTAATCGATTTCACTATACCTTTAGTACCACCGTTACGGTCTCATAGATTAGAAAATATTCAGCTTATTTGCATTACACTAAATTATCATTATGTCCTATACAGTTTCCAGCAAAATCTTTCCGAAACACGCAATTCCTATACACTGATCTAACAGAGAAGAAATTTACTTACCGCGGTACTTAACTTTGTTGAACACGCTCGTTATGATCTGAAGCTCTGGGTGCAGCGTCTCGCCGATCTAAAACATGCGAAGAACAGATTTTATTTTTAGCATCGACTATGAATGATCCTGTATTAATGTCGCGAAGATATGCACAATAACCATGTATCTTGCCTTGCAACACACCTCGTTCATCCTATGTCCTAATGCCCTAATACGTTTTCCATCGATTTCCCATGAAATGGGAGGCTCGACGCTGCTAAGTGCACCGCATAAAGAGGCAAAGGCGAACAGTCGTTTCGAAACTTCCACACTGGCCGGCTATTAAACGTAACCGTAAAAGCTAAACCGGCTAAAACCGACCCGACAACTCTCTAAAGTAAGAAATAAATAATAAAAGTTCATCTGGCCATCGAGGCTGGATCAAGAGTTTCGTCGTTTACCCTGGTGATGGGACAGGGCCCTAGTCTACCGATCATACGCGTCATAGCTTTTCCCCGTACTCTTTTCTCCGTCCCTATTTATCTTCGTTCACAGTCCATCCTTATCTTCGTTTCGACTTAAGAGTCTCGTTACCGGGAAGTTCGAGGCCATCGTGACTTTACGAGTATCATTGTTGCCGCGACAACGACGCTTGGAAATTCATGGCGTTTTACGGGGTATTCGTTATTCAAGGTGGCGTCACTATGTGGATGGGAGTGGTGTTAATGTCAGAAAGATAGTAGGTAATGATTTGGGTTTGGTACGGTTCGAACAATTGAATATGTATTGTTCTTGATTTTCTTGGAAAGAGGATCGATATAGATAAGTATAGAGATTCATAAAGGTTTGTTTAAGGTTAATTTTGCCAATCAAAGCATTCATGTTCGATAAGAAAGGTAAGATACTTTTACGTTGATCAGATACGGAATGATAATTTCATTTCATATTTCCTCGAAATTTTCAGTTTCTCGATTTTATAATCCACGAAGTACTACTTTAAACGATTTATGCGAAAATGCTATATAAAATTATAATACTATATGGACTGATATTACAGTGTATTGTAATATGCATTGGCTTATGAAACTATTTGAACATTCACCATGGAAAACTTTTATGTTGGTATCTTATGTATTATATAAAAAGTTTGGAAATTTCATGAGCATTGTAACGAGACATGACTAAAGGAAGATATTGTTAAATATTCTTTCGAATACATAAGTATACCGAGGAGGAAGCGAATCTCAAGTATATATTCTGACAATATCCGGCATAATTATCGCGTCTTCATCCGGCAGACAAAATAGAGGCAAGCTGGATTATTAGCTTCCGAGCTCGATAACTTATTAACTGATAATAAAATTTTCAGCTCGCTGTAATAAAGCAAATTCAATGGTTACGTTACTGCGTTATACGGGTCGTTCGGTCTAATAACATAACGTGCGATTATTACGTTCGCTTTGCACTTCTTGTTACGCGATTTAATAAGGGAACGATAATATTTATTTTCCTTGGTAAAATACATATTAGAGTTACTTCCAATGACGTGTATAAAATATTTAGTAATTAATGATACAGTGAGATATAATTATGCAGTAAAAATTACCAACTATAAGACAGTAAAATCAAATTTCAATTAAATCAAAGATTTACGAAAATCAAGATTTACGATTAAATTAGTACGATGTATAATTACTAAATATTTTCATGGGAACGTAAATACGGAAATTAAACATTAAACGGCCACTTTACTTTCAATATTTTCTATATCTTCGCGTATTACGTACATTCCGTATATTCTTGCAGCATTAAATTTGTTACGAATGTCTTTATTGCTGAAACCAAACGTACGAAAATGAATACGATATTTCTACGAAATAAATATTCCTTTAATTTCTCCTCGCTTTCTATTCTCAAGCAGAAAATAGTTTGTAATGAATAAAATTTGTTGCTCTCAAGAAGGAAGAAAAATCTGTCTACAAAACTTTAAAAAGCAAACGAAAAAATCGTGTAAGTAAATCCAGCAGAAAATGTAGAAAAGGGAACCACGTCGTTTTCATTATCAACCCCCTCCTACGTCGCTTTCAATCAACGCAAACATTGTCCAATAATTTCACCTCGCCCCGGATTCATTAAAACCCAGTGTCGTAATTCCCACCAAGCATCAAGGATCCAGAACAAACGACTAAAATTCCAGTCGATAAATCCATCCCGGTGAAAACGGGTGACACGAGTGTCCCACGAAAGGTACACGTGGAATGGGGTAGCAACGCGCGAGTGAAAATATCCGGGAGCTCATTTAGACCCTTCGGATTGTTCAAGCGTTGACAGGGAATGCTGCCACCGACTCATTTGGATCTTATCCCTCAGACACCCCCAGGGTATAATCCGTTTGAATTACACCCGTCAACACGACGCCCCTCTGCCACGACACACTTTTACGAGCTACCACCGTACCCTGTCGAGAGATCGAGCACCTGTTAAAGATTGGCCCGCGACACGGCAGCCGCTTTGGGGATGGTTCTAAAATATTTTCGTCGTTGCCGTGACTATGTTATCAAAGAAATGATCGTGATCTGAACAGTGTGAATTGGTGCACGTGTGAGTTATTAACGTAGATCTATTCCAAATTTCATTCAAATATACTTTAAATCTAAAGACTCGAGCAAGTTCGTAATTTAAACGTAATCCAAATTTAACTGAAATCTATTTTAATTTATTAATTAAAAACTACCTTGAATGTAACTCAAATCGGATTCAAATCTATTTCAAACTTAACTCAGTCCTAATTCAAGCTTGATTCAAACTGAGATAGATTGAAGAAGTTTGAAGTTTGATAAATTACATTCAGTAAAAAATAATTAACCGTCGAATACTTTCGAGAATAATAAATGAAACAATGCAAAATTGCGTGACGTGTTATGAAAAAATGATATAAGAAGGTATGATGAAATCTAAGAAAGAGAGAAGCATCTACTACTTTCACATGTAGAAAATTCCAACCAACGTATAAACTCATTCACGCCACATAAATTCTCAATCTCTTTTTATCTTTTTACTTTTTTACCTGTCCAACAAATTTTAAAGATCTCTCAAGAAACACGATATCTCCGTAAAACCATGGACGTATAAGAAATACGTAAGAGTGAAAAATCAGGTACCTCGTCTCTATAATATCATGGTCTTTTTAAAATATTGTAAACTTTCCAAATAAGTGGTTTACATTCAGGTTACCTCCGTTACGCCGCGTCCTTAATGCATCCTAAAGGAATCTTTTCCCTCCTCGTCGTTTTTTTGCTGTTCTCTCTGTTTCACGGTCGCGCGTTTCAGCCGCTAAAGACCGTGAAAGGTAAGGGAAAAGGAAGATGGGGGCCGGCTGGCTGCTGGAACTTTGAAAATTTATTCCGCAAGTAAACGGCGCGGCCGCGCAAAACGAGGGAAAATCCCTGTCAACCGGCGTACCACGCTTTTTCGCGAGAATACGCTCTCGCCTTTTCTTCTCTCCCCTCTGGTCTCGCGTCGTTAATTCCTCGGCTGACGACCACTGATTTTGGGTAATGATTTGGAAACGAGCCGCGCGTGGATTTTTGTGTCATTAGCGGCTGGGAACCGCTGCTAAAGGCAGATGAAAATTACGCTTGCACGCGAAAAACACCACTTTGGGTTTTGATGGTGCGTGACTGCTGATGGATGTTGGCGAAGAGGATGTTAACTACCAGAGTTGAATAATATTATGAGAATTTTTTCAAGCTACAGCGTTTTTCAAGTAATTATTTTCAGTAGTAACGCTATATGATTCTGAATGTTTAATTTGGAATTGTTTGATTTCTTGAATTTTGTTGTAATTCGTCTGAAGACCATATCGTTTTGACCAGGGAAATATTAGCTATTATCGTTGACTAATTTTATGGGAATTTTTCAAATTAGGGGGTACTTGTTTCTAATAATAATATTATACAATTGCAAAAATCCGATTCGATAGTGTGCGCATTTGTTTGAATAACAGAATCTTAACCCGAAGGGGATGATACAATAATTACGAAAATTGACTAATTTTTTGGTAAATCTTCCAGTTAAAATATAGCTTTTTTATTCGCCACTAATAAATGAGTAATATGGAATAATTGTTTGATTTAGAAATTTAATTCAGAGATCGAAGGAAAGAAGCGAAGATTTCTGAGGCGGAGATACAGGAATTTGATCTAATTTGTAGAATTACTCATAAAAATTTACAGAAGATGTATTCTGCTCAACGAATCATTAGATTAGCACTCGTTCAATAAATACTCGAAACGATAACATTAGAATGTATAAACTTATTGCAAGAACATTTCTAACAATCATGATATATATAGAAGAGCGAAACGGGAATGGTAATCAGAAAAGGAAATAGAACGAGCTAGAAACGAGTCGATGTTTCGATAAACAGTCTGAGTGAAGCGGCAGCAGCCGATTCTGTTGAACTATCGTGCCAGAAATCAGAAGCATAAACGCTTGTTTCCTGGCGTTTGTTGCCTCAGAATCGCAGGCTTTCCAGTTTCTTCTAGCGGAACACCGGTTCTAGAAGGGGTGAAAGAGCAAGAGAGAGAACGTAGACGATCGTCGACGTGAGAGAAAATGTGAGGGTATAAGAACGAGGTGGAACGAGCTGGCGAAAGCAGAACGTTTCCTTCGAAACTTTGGAATTTATTCTCGGAGCAAGCGGCACGCAGCCCCGGGAAGCCTGCCGGGTGTTTGTCTGCGAGACTTCGAAATAATTGTTCACCAATAAGAACGTCGCGAATAAAATCTTTCTACCTCTTCCTCGTACATTTTTCTTCCTCCTTTTTTTCTATTATATTTATCTCGATTTTTTTAAATAGACCTTGCTCTGTTTTTATATAATAAAATGATTTTGTCCAAATCCGAGAAGAAAGAAAGGGGGAGAAGATTCGAGAATCTAGAAAGCTTGGAGTGCAAAGGATCCTACAAAAGTGTACAATATATATTTTCTTATTTATTTATTTATATTATACACAAGAAATATCTATGAAACAAATGTCTATTTATTTTTAATTTGCATTTAGAAAAATATGAATTTGCAGAGGTAATCTGTTTGGGAATAAAAATTTGTGAATTACAAATATTTAGAATTTCATTTTCGTTAATAACAAACTCGTAGTTTCTGTAATTTTCTTAATTATGATTTTTAACGGCGGAGTAAATTATATCGATCGAAAGAATACGGTAAACACGCGATACCTAGTTTACAAATTCGGGAATAAATTCCAGGATTGCTAAACTACCCCTCGTCGACATATAGAATTCTATGATTACTATCCTTATTTTTCAATCCCTTCTGTCTCGTTACCATGATCCATTTGGGAATTCATATTTGTGTTTTTAATAGATTATTATATAGATTGATTAATATAGATTATAACTAATAGATCGATTAATCGTCATTAAAATAAATTTAATCGGAGCGTCTACAAAATTCTACGATAGTATCGATAGTATAGATATATTTTGGTACTTATTTCATTGCTATTTTACCAATGCTTTTATTTTTTTTTTACAATCTCGCCAATGTTTATTTATTTATCTTTTTTCGAAATGAAAGGAATTATAAATGTTTTTTGATATCAAAATAACTATCGCGTACGTATATATTCTCTTTGTTCAAACACCATTCATATATCTCATGCATATTCATTTATCTAGTAATTCCACGGTGGCAGAGTGGAACGTTTGTTACAAAATTGATGCGAAACAGATGGAACGCACACTTTATTTAGCAATGTAAATACGCTCATAATACGAAGCGTTAACATGTAACGAAAAAAGTGGCGATATAAAGTCTCCAGTAACAAATCGTGCAAACCGAAATAACGATAAGTATTCGGCAATATTCAAGTTCAAAGATTCGATCATCTAGATTCCAAAAATTGAAAACACAATCAACATATCAAAGTCCTGCTCTTTCATAAAACCATATAAATCAAATCATACCAAATTCACCTCTGTGCCCCCACACACACACGAACACACATAAATCTAAACATCCCGGCATACGAAGCTCCTAAATCACCGCGAAACTTCCTCGTTTTAATCATTTCGTAGAAACTACAATATTCTACATTCGCTTACCTGTACCATCAACGAGATCGCGACCAGGCCTTGACTTTTGTGTTGCGCCTCGCTCATATTGTGATACAGTTCCGCGTTGAACCCGTACACTTGTATCTGAAACACAGAGAGAGGAAGAACGTCAGAAAGTAGGCAGACTGGGATTTATTTGGCCGCGTAATCGCAACGCGTCTTCGTATTTCCCCTTGCCGTAATTACACCGACAAATTTCGCGTTTCACACGAACCAACCAGCGGGATCGTGGCCGCTTTGTGGCCCGACGATACACGTGTACATAGAAAACGCCCGCCACGGAATCGTCTTGCCAAAATTGCACGCGCCGCTGCAGCCGCTTCGTTTCGTGAGCCTTGTTCCGCACCGCTTTCGAATGAATTAATCGCCGAAAGATTTCAAAGGGATCTTGCCGGCCCTTCGCCCCTCTATCTCCACTGATTTCCTGTACATCACGAGAATTAATCCTTCGTGCACGAGCATACCTCGTACCTTTGCCACGCCGCCCTGCCATTGTTTCCCTCGATTCACCCTCGTTCGGGTAAATACACGTGCCCTTTCATTTTACCATCTATGTACGTTTAACTGTGTTTGAGTTTTCAGTATGTGGAACTTTTCGAAAATTTCTGCTCTTCGGAAGTTCGTGTATTCTGGCGGTACGATCGAATTTTCGTCAGCTTAGATCCTCGCACATTTTTTCCGTAGTTTCGATTCCACTTTCGAATTTTGAGAAATTTGCGATTTCTATGAGATTCCTTTACTCGGAAAGATTAAATGCTTCGCTTCGATGGTCGAGCTTTGAGAAAGTTGAAATTCTATGGAAAATTTCTTTAGTCTAGATTCTTTTTTTTATTTATCTTTATTTCTCTATTATCTATTTAAATGAATTTTACTTGTACAGTGGATAAATGTCAATTATTATCAACGTATCATTTCAGTCATATCAAGGTATTTGTTGGAATGTTTCTCGAAACCAAGAAAGTTTTTATAATTTTATATTTACATTTTATATATTTAAAGTATTTAGATGTTATAATCTAGACCTTAAATCATGCTGGAAGTTAAGCCAAAAATAATAGAAGTAGCCAAGAAAAAGGTTTTATAAAAACAAAGAAGAAAATCTAGTGGAAAGAATAAAAAATTATTACAGCAATTAATTATTCACAAATAATAGTAACAAACATTTAAGTTAATTACGAGACTATCCAATGCGTTACTAACATATCAGACATCAAAATCAGTTTAAAAAGCTATATAATGCCATTTTTGGAAATAATATTTCACCTCAGAGATAGGCTTTTAATAATTAAACAAGATTCTGACGCGACGTGGATGAACTTTGCTAACCCTGCTTAACTCGGCTCGACTAAATTAATCAAGCGTTAGATATTAACCCGTGAAATTGCTTAAGCTGTTTGACCACTGTCGCGACGATTTATGTTTCATTCGGTCAAACGGAATCACGTGAATAATTTCGTTCTCGACGAAAATTGATCTCGTACCTTCGATATTTCTTCCGACGTTATTCAAACCAATAAACCAACGATCCGTATACGTTTCACGTATTTTCAGAAGGTTATATGTATTTTATATAGACAGAAAAAAAATTATTATTCGGAATATTCTGACAACGTATCGTCAGGTAATAATAAAAAATTTTTGAGGCTATCGAGTCGGTTGATACCTTTTCCCACGCCATGTCGGTGCACTTTATTAAGAGATTTTATTTCGATAAAACAGAAACGGCTCTATGAGCATCGCATTTTTCCCTTGTAAATAACTGGTCGATAGAGATTCCTCTATGCATTCTTGATACTGGCCTGTATTTTTTTTTCTATCCTTCGTAAAACGAAAGGAAGTCAATGGTTCTCGTTGCTCGTTTTGCCAAGGAAAATTCACGGTAACGAGATCAAGAAATTTTTCGATAAAACGGCCAACTAAAGGAAATACTGTAATTTCGTATAATCAGTGAAACACTCTTGGATATTCGTTTCTCAGGATCGCGGAATTTTCCTATTATTTTTTTCTGGAATTATCCGCTCTCCAACTTCCATATTAATTTAACGTCGGTGATTTTAAAAGTATTTCACTGTGAAATCATAAATTCTTTCGTAAGCAACGCACAGATTTCACAATTAACGGAAATTACAAAGAGTAACCGATTTGTATGAATCTTATGAAAATTGTTCAATTAAGGAAATTATTAAGAATATCTAGAAACAAATTTCATAAAGATTCTGTAACTAGAAAAACTGTATAAAGACTACTTAAAAGAAAATCTCATAAATGTTACATAAATTTAGAAATCTATAAAAACACACGTAGAACTGAAACTAGCAAGATAATTAAAGTAAAGCTGAATTGAAATATATACGAGTCATGTGAAATGAGGACAAATTTAGAGAAAATTTTTGAAACAGAGAAAAATATCGACGAATGTTTATCGTTATCGTTTCAAGCTGAATGAAGGAGGAGGCAGCTAAGAAAATAGAACGAACGTGCGACGCTTTGCAGGTATCGTCTATCTTTTCTCAATTCCCTTTGTTGTTTTTCCTAAATCGCATCTCAAAGGTGTTCTCAATCACGCTCGGGGCTGTTTCAAGCTTCTACGTTCCTTCTACGCCGATGTTAAGATCGAAACGGATATTCGACGATCGTGTAAATTACAGTTGTAAATTTACCGACGCGACAAACTGCTACGTCTCCCTAAACCCTATCCCGTACTCTTTTTTCTCCCTACAGAAACGACCATTCGCGTTCGTCGTCATAAATTTCGACCAGTCTTTCGGAAAGCACCGATTCGTCTCACTTTGTTTCGATTCTCTTTATGCTTCTTTACTGATAATGCAATTTGTTGATTAGAATTTCCCAACCAGCTACATGTTGAATTAGTAGATATCTGGCAAATTGTTTAACCTCTTTGTTTTAAGTGAAATTTTCTAATGTAATTCGTTGATTATAATTCGATGGTTGAAGAAGAAATTGTTGATAATTTTGGATCTTAATTGCCGAAATAATGGTAGAGGAACACTAAGTTTACATTTAGAATTTATATTAAAATAGTTATAGATTTATTTGATAAACGATTTCAAGGATATTCGTCGATACACATTTACACGCGTCTCAGCACTTTCTTTGTCTCACCTTCTTCCATACCAGACTGTTAACTGAACAGTTTACATTCCTTTGTTTTCGAGACGCCGCGCACACACATATTCAAATACATGTATCACTACTACGCGGTCAATCCAGTCTAGCACACAAAATTATACATATCTTGATAGAAATAAATGTTGATTTATATAATCTGTTGATGTAAGAGAAAAACGAAGAAGGAGTTAATGGAGAATAAAATTTATCAATCACTTTACAAAACTAATCCTGAAACACCTATAGAATATTTTGTAAATGTAATTGAGGAACTGTAGCATACTTGCAAAGAAGAAATAATCCTATACAGTACTTTGTAAACAGATTTCAAAAACAAACTCATCTCCTCAAAGAACTCAATTGCCTAAATTATTAATCTGCTATAATGAAAACTCCCAATATCAAATCACCGTAGTATTTAAGAACATAACATACTCTTCTTAAATAGCGATACACTCTACCAAACTCTACAATTACACTCTACAATTCGTATTACATCTAAATCGTATTAAATCTAATCGTATTAAATCTAAATGTACACTCTACAATTCGTATTACAAATTAACCATTACAAATACCAACATCAGGGTAATTGCTTCGATCTGACATAGCAGGCGACGCGCTCAAACAGAGAAAGAGCAGCAGAGACTGGTAGAAAATCAAACGTCGACTTTTAACCACCGATCCAGCTTTCTTCGTTTTCCCATGCAGGCAGTGCACTCGTTTCTTTCTCTCGATAATGGCATTGCCGCGGCACTTCCGCCGCCGCTTCGACCTCGTTGAAAGGCCTACGATGCGACGAGTCTTCAAAGACGTCGCTGACGCTGTTGCAACACGATGAACCTTCCGAAGAGAGATAAGCGGCGACACTTGTGATAGAAGAGGGATAGATAGATAGATAGATGGATAGAGAGAGAGAGAGAGAGAGAAAGCCAAGGATGAGCATAAATCCAGCGCGTCTGATCAAAGTACGACTAGCACTACTTGCAAAAGGGGAAGATTCGCCGCGTCCTACACGAATTCACTTCCCTTAGATTTTCCCGCGTTTTACTTCATGCTACACTCTTAAAGTTATCCTTTTGTTTTTCCAGAGGCTCCTCGCGTGGAATGTAAGAAGAAACGTAGACTTTTCTCCTGAAAATATAGTCCAACTGTTGATACCGCGAGACGGATGGGAAATTAAGTGTACTGCGTAGACTCTGGTTCATGGATGTCCATGTAAACAATGGTTTTCTTTCGCCTATAATTTCGGCAAGGTAAATTATGGTAAGAGATGCTGAAGTCATTAAGTGTTCACGAGGCAAAGAAAGTGGAATAAGCTTACTTTTTGAAATGGTTTTTGAAACGTTTATTTTCGTCGATTCCGGTTTAGTTAAAAGGGTTACAGTTGATGTTTTACAAGTAATTTTGCTCAACTCGTTCATGGTAAATATTGAGATTCGTTGGAAAAGTATTAGAGACGTGCTTAAATAGTATCAAGTCAGATATCGCAGTCTTGCTTCGAACGTGATGTAATTCAAGAACAGAATTTAAGAAAATGTAACGAACTCATTATTGCACTACATTATTTTGTTTATTAAATTTTTCAGTAAGAGAAATGATACTTCCAAAATAGGATCAAATAAGCAATTCAACAAATTCAAGCAAGTTCTGGGAAATTTTTCACAGTGCTAATTCGAGAAACATGTTTACATAATATATTGGTTTACACAAGGAGGTGTAGAGTACGGGTCGATGAAATATTTTCTCGTTAAGTTTCATGATTGCATTCGCGTCGCCAATATTTCGCCAGGGGAATACACCTAAAAAATTATAGCAGTCAATGATCGAGACAAATTGAATCCAGCCGGATGTAAATTAAATTTTACAATTTTCACGATGCGATCTGGTAAATGACGGTGCGAAAAGCGTACCTGTGCGCGAAGGGGTTCGCCGTGTGTCGATTTAATTAAATTTTAGGCAGCCCGTGTAATCGAATCCTAGTACAACTGCGATTACGAAAGTCGTTCTATGTTTAATGCCCTGCAGGGAAATAGTAAATGCAATTTAGAACGTCCTGCGGCGCAGTTAATTTATTGATATCGAGAGCGCCACCGTAATTTTCCACCGGTGCTAATAATGTACAATAAAGTTTTAACGAACCCTACGTCCGCCGAATAAAACGCCATAGAAACGCACAGAAATGAAAGAAAAGAAGAAACGAGGATTACACGTTTTGCCAGAAGCGAAAAGAGGATACTCTTTTTTCGGTACAGTTACTCGCCGAACAAATTACTCATCGAAATTTGGGGAATTCAATCTCGACACGAATCTCCAATTGAATTCGACTGGAAAATTATTTAGAACGTAGCATGAAATTTAAAGCGAAAATTTCTAAAGAGACTACCAAACATTATGAAATACCGACTGATTATTTAAAAGAAAAATCTCTAATCTTTCATCGTCGACATTCGTCAAATCAAACCAACAAAATTACTAACTTCTCAATCTTTCTATAACACAAACGCAAATTTCTATGACATGAAAAATCTCTAATCCTTCATCCTGAAAGATGAAGAGGTCGTAAATGTAAAATATATAGCTTTGATTCGTGTTGTAGTACGAAAAATACCTAATTTGAAATAATTTAAAAGTAGCAAAAAGAACGAAATCTAGCAAACTTTCCAATCTTCCTATAACACGAATCAAAGAACAAGCAATAATCCGTGAAGATTCAACATCGACCGAAAGTTCAAAGGTCGACGGAGGAATCCACTTCGTTCATACTCTTATTCCGAATATCGGTAGCTACGAGCTGCCTGTTTTTCCTACGGCTCGTTAGATCGATCGACTTCACCATGGTCCACTAGCTGACATCGAGATTCGTTATCGTCTCGGCTCTCGGCGATCTTAGGGTCGGGGGTGGTTTGCCGGAAATTCAGGATTCAGCCCGTCTACGAGCGCAAACACAGACATACTCTTTCAAGTATCTTCGCTTTATCCGATGGTTCGTTGGATGGATCTTCGCGCTCCATCCGCATTCTGCCTCTTACCATCCTTGGCCCATACTACCTTTATGCTTTGGCCGATACTTTGTTACCACCACTGCATAATCACCGGGTCGAAACACTGGAAATCCGCAAGCGAAGCCAGAATTACGTATTAGAACGCTTTAAACACTCGCTTTGAAGGATGGAAACCGCGCTCACACGTGTACGTGTCACATATCTCTGCTCAATTGGTCTACAAGTTCTTTGGAAAAAGCTGCTTCAGCGATTTCGTTTCCGACGACGATGTCGTGATGGGACAGATTGAGCTTTTGTACGGGCATTACGTATCTGCTTTGCTCGAATCCTTCTGCAGATGCTCGTGTGGAGTATGGAATCATACGATAGTCTTGTTCTTTCAGAAATGATCAACGTTAGAACCATCGAACGACTAAAGTATGAAACATCAAATTATTTTCTTACGATCAATTTATTATTATATTATTTATAAGTGAGACTCGACGTGGTTATTTTGATTAAATTTGAAACAAATTTAAAAGTATATACATAAGATGGTATTGTAAGCCTAAATGATAAATTGAGATTCATTGGAGCATCAGTTAGAGTTAAGACTTAAGATTTGAGAATTGAGAAAGTTTTATATATCTTCGTATAAATAGTTAATGTGATTGTCGTTTCATTGTCAGATATACCTTTTATTATTTATTGTTTAAAAAGAAATGACGAATGAAAAGCCTGCGTAAAACACAGTAAATTCCTAAAACATCGTAGTTGAAATTAATTTTTGTATGTATATTAAAGGGTAAGAACATAACATTATACTTGAATTATATGGTAATTTGGTTGTATGATTACTTGAGTAACGTGAATTTGATTGTGGGTTAGAACGAGGTATAAATTGCAGGAAATCGTGTAGAAATATATTATAATTTAGGTTGTATTATGGTGTTTTGCGTAGTAGGTGGGACGTAGGTCGGTCCCTTGTATAGCAACTTGGATCACGCCATGAGTTATGGCATAGTGACCTGGATCGCAACATGTTCTGCTATGTAATGTTTTGGATTACGTTATGAATTATAGGATAGTGATCTGAACTATCCCATAAGCCACGTTATCGTAAGTTAGATCACTGCAATTTTACAATTTGGTATAAGAAAATTCAATGTATGTTATAACTAAGCTGCGGTTTTTTACGCAAATTCATATTTTTATGGATATAATTAAAAAAGTAGAACCTCGATGGAAAATTAGTTTGCCTATCAAATATTACAGAAAGCACTATACTTTGGATGTTTTATATATTTTCTCATGTTATATACATTCTATACAATTTTGCACGTGCAAATTCTTTATAAATACATCAGAATACGCGATCTAGTTATAATTTAACACATTCCATTTTATTGTGAATTATGAACAATATATTTCATGAACACATTTACTTTTTACGAAATTTATTTCACAAAGTAATTTGTGCATTAGTAATAAAAAATGTTTTGAAAGGGAATAATTTGTTTGTGATCATTATGTGAATATTCGTGGCAATTAATACGTCTATGGCATAATGGAAACTATTTTCAATTTCTCCAAGTTTCACCTCAAAAAAAGAAAGAAGTGAAAAGAAAGCAAATGATAAGAGAAAACAGATACCTCCAACTCTTAAACCTGCGATTCTTTCTGAAAAGAAACTAATTTCAAATGTGAAAAAAAAAAATGAAAAATCGAATACACTTGAAAGAAACAATTTAGAAAAAATCTCCAATAAATATAAATATCCAATTTCTCAAAATAGAAAAGAACAAATTATTTAACCTTTATTAAAAAAAACACTAGTAGTAGTTAAGACGATATGTAAAATTGCTGGCAAATTTCTTAACGTTTGGATTTCGCGGAAAATTCTCAACCGTATCTACTGGAGCAAATTCGCGACGGCTTGAGGTTTGAAGGATAATTCGTGCGTTAGAGACGCGGCGTCGTCGCGTCACGACGTTCCTGCGGCCTATGGGCATGCCATCAGGATTTCTGGCACAATGCTGTATTCCAGCGTGATAGATATACAGCTGTAATCCCACGCGTTCATCCCCTTCGTCTCTCTCTCTCTCTCTCTCTCTCTCTCTCTCTCTCTCTCCCTCTCTCACCCTTCTCTCCCTAGCTATATTAACTCACGAGTACTGCGTACACGAACGGCACTCGCGTACCACCCTATACATCTACCAACGCGACAATGCATAGCGAGCTCGAGGGTGCGCGTGCATTAATATGTAGATGCGCGTATACGTGTACCCGTTGGGATTTCCACATTCATATGTAGATACGTACAAGTAAACCGGTTTAATTTGTGAAAAAAGTCGGAACAAGCTTATTATCGACGTTAAATCGTATTAACAATTTCATTCGATCGTAATATATGGCAGTTAAGTTTTTATTACAATTGTGGTTTATCGGTTTTGATACAGACATCGGCGGTTTATGATGGAATAGGAAATGGTTTCTAACGATTTGTATCGATTGGAATGATTAGCATCGAGCGTGATGGGCTATAGTACGAGATGTCGAATTAAACGTAAGTCATATCAATTGATTTAATTTCTATAAAAAATGATCAAATTGAAATCGTATTTCTGGCTTATAAGTCGTGACAAATATCGAGTTAACGATTTATCATTTCTACAACGAGCCAACGTTAAGTGCGACGTTTAAAGCAACTCTTTTACACGAATTTTACTGCGATTCTTTTTCCCCTGCAGAATAATATGATAATGTAAAACTTGCTGGAGCCTTAGTGCTTTTTTTCACGAAGACATCCCCTTTTCACCAAGCACAATCGACAACCAACGAAATTCACGATAACAACGACTTTCCATTCGTATCGACTGAAATAGGGAGAAGTTACGACAACAAAGGGCCCTTCAAAGGGCGGCTTTCGGTAAACTGTTTCGATGGACGAACTCGTTAAACAACGATTCAACCGAGGAACACGGAGGCGTCGATTCATTAGTCAATTTCTTCCGGGTAAACTTGGCGAAAGAAAAACGGAGATAAGAGAAAGAAGGAAGAGAAGGAGAGAAGGAGAGAAAAAACGAGAAGAAAATATTACCTAAGGACGTAGAATTGAAGGGAGAAGTTGATTTCCCCGCAAGTTCACCGTGAACTTCGGTTGGTTTGCGTCGGTGAGGAGGAAAAAATCGAGGTGTTCTCGAGTTGACGGCCTTTTAACACCGGCCGGAAGTAAGAGTGCCACTTCTGACAACAGACAATTGCAACGCGACGAGAGTCGTTCAACTATAAACGACCACTACAATTACGAGGAACGCGCAGCCACGCTCTCTCGACTGGTTAACGTTCTGCGCGGAATAATTAAGCAAATTTGCGCCGACGTTTCTGATTTAACTTCTACCGGTGGTCGCGTGGGCGAATTTGTCCGTGCTTTCCGCTCTCTAGTGTCGCGAGAAGAATCGCGGAAATAGCCTGGAGCACGTGGTTTCCCGAGTACATGCCTGCTAGACTAACGAGTCGAGTTTCCCACGAAGCGACAAACAATCGATAATAGAATTGTATGAAATTACAACGTGTTGATGGCTTCCTGATAAATGCTATTTATCATAAAAAAATGACGTAATTTCATATTACTGCAAGATTTATAAATACTGCAAGATTTATAAATACTACAAGATACGATGAACGCTATAGAAAAATACGATTGAATTAACTTTCCTAGGAATATCAAATATAAAACTTTCAGAATTGTTAGACAACTGATAGATCGATTAAATATTTCAGGAATAAAGGCTTAATTTGATAACGAAAGTTACGAATATTTTTCGTGGAAGTTTGATATTCGTATTTTTCGTGAACAAGAGTGGCTCTAGTTAATTATAAACCGATGACACGATTTCCAGTAATAATACCGCGATAGTTGGTTACTTTCGACGATAATCCTCTCTTACGTTATTATCTGGCATTTGCATCGGAAAGATTAAACCGTGAAGTTAAATTACATACTGTGTGAGAGATAGGAGGTGAGAGGTAAAGAGCGAGAGCAGTAAAATCAGAATACTCTCGATAACGGGCTCGCGTGCGATAACGCATATTGTGCTGATGAATTGCTCGCATACCTTTATCTACACACAGAGAATACCTTTCTACAAATCGTTGATTATTCGACAAAACATTTGGCGCAGGCGTCATGGTTGTTGGGATCATTACTGGAGTGTAAATCGAGAAGTATTCGCAGTAATTTATGCAATATGCTGGATAGAGCCACACTGATTTTGTGTTTCGAGATAGATTTATCCGTAAATACCAGAAATTATTGCATACTGGATTATGTAATAAGGTTACATTTTTTTAAAAGATCATTTTTTTTAAAAGAACATTGTTATTTTCATATAAGATTATTCAATTAACGATATAAGAAAATGTCAAAAGTATTTCTATTTATAAGTTGAGAATAAAACTACCTTAATATTATAAACGTTTATCTACAATATGACAAACATTCAATTAATAAAATATTCAGTTAATACAAATGATCTTAAGTAATTGATCTGTATAAATTATTTCATTATTTCATTATTCTGTTCTTTTCTGTTAGTGTATTAAATAGGTTATTTACTATAAGATTGTCTGCACTACCTTTATAACTATAGAACTTTGTGTATAAATTGAACTAATTATATCAATTAATTGATCTTAATCTAGTTATTTATTTGGACTTAACTGATTTCCAGTAATAGGCGACTGTTTCTATAATGGCAAATCGAAGAAGATTCAGAAAACTTTTAAACAACGAATTAATCAGATTTCTTCTCTTTCTAAAAATTCGTTAAAATACTCGAGATTTGGTCCAATTAATTTCCCAACAATATAATGGTAATACGTATGTTGAAGAAGGAGATTCAGAAAATCTCTGAACGACAGATTAATCAACTTTTCCAGTAAAATACTGGGCAGTTGAACGATTTTTACGAGATTCCCAGTTGTACGTTCGCGTAGAAATTAAACCAATTATGCCTGTCAATTTGCGTCCTCCGCGGTACCATAATAATAGCACTCGAATCCCGTCGCACGCTGTTTGACCATTACGGAGGCATGCCGGCTGTCATGCTTCTCGTAAATACCTACGGTCATCAAAAGGGTCCTCAGAATCCCGCAGCGCCGATTTCCATAGCCATTGATCTATTCTGAACCCAATGCTAGAATTAATCGATCGATTGGCCACCCTGCATTTCGGATCCGCGACTGCCATCGACTGGAACGCGACTAATTACATTCGCGATTCACGTTAAACCCCTTTGTTGTTCGTTTTCGATCTAATCGCCTCGCGGATTCTGTTTGATTTTTATCTAATTCCTGTTCAATATCATTTGTATAATTCTTTCGTGCATATCCTTGTTGATTTGGTTCGATTAGCAAATTAATGGGTAGATTGTTTTATGGTAAGAAATTTCGGATAGCGGAGTATTGTAATATTTCATTTAATATCACTAGTTTTGTTGCGTTAACTTGGATTCCAGCTGGGTTATTTAATTTTAAGCTTAAATTTTGTTTTATTTCATGCCCTATATCTTATGTAATTTTGCATGTGGTTTAGTTTGCTTTGGTTTGATTAATCATTTGACGAGTAGATTCTTTCGTAGTGAGAAATTTCGAATTGTGGAGTATTACAAGATTTAACAAAGGAGAAGATTTTATCATCAAAATACGTATCGTATATGTTATGTAATAACGTAGAAATAAATTTAATAACTAAAAGAAGTTGATATTTTATAACGTTAATTTTCACATCAAGCAAATGGTACAGCACGCATCATGGATCACTTCGAATCATTCAATTTAATCACGATAAGAAAAAAAAGACGTCGGGCGTACACCAGGTTCAAAGAGGTGGAATTTAACGACAAAATCGAGTTCCTTGGAGCATCTTGAGCCGAGGATTTCGTGTGTCTGATGGAATTTCCTCGAGAATGGCCAGGGAAGCTTCCCATTTGTGCCCAACCATACACAGCCATGGTCTGACTCAGGTTCTCTGACCTACTTGCGTGCCCGAAAGAGGCGATTTTCGGATTCTATGGCACGTCTTACTTTTTCCACGCAAAGATACACCGTAGAAACCCGTATGGGGAACCATTTCTCCGACGAAAAATGTTACCATGCGATAGAGCCCCGTCTTCTTATTGCACGCAGCACTGCCACGAAGTTTCAGCTCAATCTTCGACGAAAAATTGAATGCCGATACGAACGAAAGTCCGAATGAAATACATTTTCCTCGTGTGATCCTTCAATGCAGAAACTTTCTCGCATTCCGTGAAAATTCTTCGCTATATATAGAATGCGAGTGTTTTTCTAGACTAATTTATTGTACTGTCTGTATTACGCGAAGATTACAGCAGAAGAATATGATAAACTGATATTACATTTATCAATTAATAATTTTCTTTAACTCAGTGCATTTCTATCGAACGTATTTCAGTATTTCGAAATACCAAATTTCTGGTCAGTAGTGTATATTTTAAATTTATTTAGATTAAATTTATTTATTACGATAATTATTATAATCAAAAACAAGGAAGCATGGTATTTAATGGAATACTTAAAAAGCTGATACTTCAAAATTCCAGGGAATCGTATACAAAACATTGTCAGTGAATCCTGACGTCATTTGCTACAAATATATTTATCACATTTTATAATTTCCAATCTATTTTTCAAACGTTCCCTGAACTTACTAATCAACTCGTAATCGTAATCGTATGATGGAAAAAGTTTATTTAAAAATGGAAACATTCCTTTGCTGATAATACAATCCAAAATTCATAAAAACCGATCGTACATCTTTTTCATGATTTCATAGTGGCCTGAAGATGAAACGAACGGTATGGAAGTACAGGTGACGAATGGAGGGAGATCACGTCGAGCCGTGAAGTAATGAAAAGGTTGAAGTGCGGCCAACAATTATAGCTGAGCATTCTCGATGAGCAGCATCGGGTGCTTTCAATGCGCCATGAATCAACGCCAGTCAACGGCATTTACCACCGACCGCATTCCTCCGCGTTAAGCACATCCCCATCCACTTTTATCATTCATTTCTCGTTGCAACTATTTACGCTTTTCCTTTTAGCGTTTCACTTATCTTCTACCGTATTGCTTTTTACTTCGCGTGAATTTATAACCATCCTTTCCTCTCTACTTTTTTCCCTTTTATTTTATAAAAATATCATTTTAGCGAGTCGAAGCTGAAAAAGGATAAACCATTTTTGACAAACTCGATTTCACAGTAGAGATTGACGGTCGCTAATGTGAGAAAAGCCTTTTCAAAAAGGTGATGCTAGTGGAAAGTTTTATTTTACGGATGTTATTGCGAACGTAACAGTAGGAGGTTTTACTTTAAAAGTGTCCTTTCGGATTGCTTTGGACACCATATTTTAATAATTGTAATAAACGTAATTCATCTCATAGGGTGTAAAATATGAAAAAACTTTTTGAACAATTTTGATATTTTCTATAGTTATAATTACTGATGTAGGTACATTAGTAATTAAGTGGACAAAATATTCTAAAATTAGATTTAATATTTTGTTCATTAATATTTTGGTATTTTATTTCAATAGCGTGTTAATCAAACACCATATTTTAATAATTGTAATGAATGTAATTCATCTCATAGGGTGTAAAATATGAAAAAACTTTTTGAATAATTTTGATATTTTCTACAGTTATAATTGCTGATGTAGGTACATTAGTAATTAAGTGGACAAAATATTCTAAAATTAGATTTAATATTTTGTTCATTAATATTTTAGTATTTTATTTCAATAGCGTGTTAATTAAACACCACATTTTAATAATTGTAATGAACGTAATTCATCTCATAGGGTGTAAAATTTGAGAAAACTTTTTGAATAATTTTGATATTTTCTAAGTGGACAAAATATTCTGAAATTAGATTGAATATTTTGTTCATTAATATTTTAGTATTTTATTTGAATAGCGTGTTAATCAAACCTACAACCTATGATTTTAATAATTAAAAGATATAAACTATTACTAACCTATAAATTAAACTAATGCAAATAATAACGAATAACTATTCGAAATGTTCGGTCTACGATGCAGCTTAATTTTCCTGAAACGATCACTGCTTTCCATAATTGGATCGAGGTTTAATTCGATATCAAAGCCACGGATCGTCCACGCTCTGATTTTACGATGACTCGAAGGAAATTAATTTCACGATATTAGACGCGAACGAAACGCGCGGTTACGGAAACCGAATTTCGTTCGAACGCGTTATACACGACGTCGTCCAATTTAACGATCGTATTCTTTTACGAGATCGCTTCGTCGCGAACCGTATAGCTCGCGGTATGTAAATAACGTTTACGGTGAACGAGTATCCGCCACGTTTCCGGATATTACGTCGGGAGGAACGACTTTGAATTGCGATTCGACGTGACCACGCTTCGTCACTCCAGACAACGGAAACGGTTTATTTTATTGGGACATTTTGCTCGTATCAAGAGTTATAAAAGTTTATCCGTACTGATCGCCTATATTAAAAAATAACATTTACATAATGATTTATCAAACGATAATATTAGTAAATCGGGAAATTAGAAAATAATTTAGGTCATAGAGTGGACGTCTATTTATTAAAACGTGTGAACATTTTGTAAGTAATTAAATATTTTCATACAATAATGACAAACTTGATCTTCCACGATACGAATGAAAAATAAGAAATAGTAGAGAAAACAAGCAAACTCCAATTGTACAAATTGTTTGTCTCTCGATAAGTTCAGATAACTGCTCTTCTACTGTAAATTTTTGTTTTGCTATTTTATCATATTGTTAATTCTGACTCAGATTATAATTGTTCTTTACCAGTTATATTCTAAATAGATACAGGTTGATAAATAAACTAACGGTTTATACTTATACTTAGTCATAATTTGGTTTGTTCACGTTTAACATTAGTTGTTAAAAGCTATAATTAATATTACAACTTCTTTCTGTCATAAGCTACAGAGAATTAAAATGTGATGTTTCTTGAATTGTAAAATATCAGCTGTGAATAGAAATATATATACGATGGCTATTATTTCCATGCAAATTTTTAATCGAAAAGTTCCTCTTTGGATAAGTTTCGCTAGATTGATTGATAATGTTCCGAAATGTTATATAGGAGGTATCGATGTCGATGAATTTCGAAGATCGACAATCGTAGAATATTTACATGTGGATATATATCATATTATAACTGTGTATGTCAATACCAGTATATCGTAAAAAGAACTGGAGTTTGTTCACAGACGGATTTCGAAATCCTATGTGTGTACAACGAACTCATAAATCTTGAAAAACTCTAAACGGATATAGTTTATGAATACAGTGTATTTACAATAAAATATACATCCGTTTTACAATCGTTTTAAAAGTAAAGAGTCAAATGAATTCAACGAATCATAATTATTCCATTTACTTTATATTTAATACGTATGTTAGAAATAACGAACTAAGAGAAACGAATGAAAATGAAATAAATCGATCAAAACACTTTGTCCAATGAAATATTCGTTTTATAAGAATATATTTATTTAAGTTTTCTTTATTTCCGTTAAAATGGAAACGAAAACAAATGTAGACACGAACTACCGTCGCGAAAAATGCGAAAACATTACGAGAATCTGCAAAAAGCGAGGTGTTCTGCATACGTGGATTCTGTATGTACCGTCGAACGTTATCGAATGTTGCGAAAACGCTCGAAATGTTTGCAGAGGCACGAATGTACTGGATGATATTCACCCGTGCAAAATACACGATTCGATATCAACCATGCATTCGATCTTTCGTCGTTGTTGGTACGATAAATTGTCTCACTTTCTTTTTGATAATCTGTCGAGATTTGCTGTATTTTCTCCATCTTGTTACAACGAGTATTATTTTATGGGAGAATAAATTCTACAGGAACAATTTATCGAGTAGTATAAATTTGTATTATATTTTTTCGAACTAATGTCAGGAAGAATCTTTGTTCTAGAATTTAGTTTTAAGCCAATTTTATTGACAGGAAGAAAGCACGTGTATCTCTACAGAGGTTTTCTAGATAGAAAAAGTCCTGTGGTCTGAGAATTTTTGAGATCGTAAGATAATCACCTTAACAATTCTAATAACTCTAGAACTTGCGCAACTCTCCTACAACACTAATCTAACACTAAAAATGAAAATAGTGCAAACTCTAGTAAAGAATTTGCCAACTTTGATAACATCGAAATTGTTAAATTCCCGAATTCTCCAAAAATCCACCAACTAACTTCGCAATTCGAGTAATCTGAAAGTTTCTCTAGCTGCACAACTTCTCTTCAAACAGTTCCCAGAACTATTTCCCCCCGATACAGAAGTAATAGAGAGATTTCAAAAATTCCTTCGCGCTGCTAGCATAGTGGATCAATTTTTTTAAAGTTTAGAATAGAAACGAATCTCGTCGTGTTTCTCTATTCTACGATGGAAACAAAAAGACAATAGCTGCTGCATAGCGCAACGTTCGCAGAATGATAATGAAAGAACGATTAGGATGATCCCTGGCGCGCATTTCTTTTTATTTTTTTCAATTCCAATCGGCGAGCTTTTGATCGAACCGTTCGCGATTTAAAGCAAACAGAGACGGTAATCGGTCTAACCGATACAAACGGGACACGTCTGTATGGGCATCAACCGCAGCTACGGCCAATTTGTACGAGATTGTAAACAAGAACGGCACAAAGCAAATTCCGTGCACCGGATACTACGAATCCCGGGAAATGATACAGCACCGATCATGCTGATAACTTGAGCGAAAATTACCGTCTCACCAGATACATCGTTTAATAAGAACATACAAACGTGTACCAGGTATTTTTCTTAAATACTGTTACAACATAATTTGTATACGAGTGAAAATAGGAAAAAGAATGTCATATCATCATCCTAATCGTTAAAACTTTTAACCGTACGATAATACAGAGAGTACAGTTACCGATAATAAAACTGAGAGATGGGCGATTCTACAAGAAATTATAAATCGAAAATGTGGAACAATTTCTTTTTTACTTATGAGCCTTCAGTCTCGGGAAAGACGACTTTGAAAATTTGTTTCAAAGTTTCAACTTCACATTGTACATTAATCTAAGTACATTATGAATTACTTAGGTCTTGTGGAACTTTTCATACCTAAATACCTAACGTAAATACTGTAAATCGAAAAATTCCTAAAAGTCTGCCCTCTAGGAATTTTTCAAATAATCAAATATTATTTCATAATCGTCGATTAAAATAAATGATTTATCCCAATTAAAATAATTTAATTTAATTCAAGTATACCTTTGAATAATTTTTAATGGATATTATCCTTCGTTATGGAACGTCGTTGTATATGTAGAGTGTATCCACAAAGTGATCAAAAGTAAAGAACAGATTACGAGATAAAATGTAATGGATAGAGGGTCAAAGAGCGAAGTGGAGATAACAGAACGGGTTAACCGGGTTTATTGGGACGCTATGGGGACGGAGAGGTGGGATCGCTTTGCTCTATGAGAACCGGAACCGGGTTAGAGCTCAAGTTATAATCTCAGAATTTCGTGATAGAGTATATAGCCCGTCCGCCTGCGGCGAGAATGTCTGTTAACGTATTTACGAAATCCGTCTTCGCTGATTTAATCGTCAAACGGCCATTTACTTTCGTCCCCAGATGCGGCAAATGAAAGTAGTTTCAATTTCAATTTAAATCGCTTTATCATTAAAATCTTCTTCAAACAACTGTAACTACGATTTAATTCACGATGTTACAGAAATATCCAGCTTAACATTTTCTCCCTTCGTACAGAACGAAATTTTATATCGTAAATTTTCATTTAAAATTGAAAAACCAATTTACGATTGTATATTAAAGATGCTAGTCCTTTCTATGTGTAGAATTAGGGACAACGAATTTGAATATCCCATTAAGATGAATCTTTAATTCGTGAAGAAGAATTTTTCAATCGAAAACAGAATTTCTCTACCTACAAAATTATCGCCTTTGTTAGATATCAACGATGTTTCGTTAACTATGTTTCGTTTACACAAAAATGTTATTTCAATTATTCACTAAATAATCTATTTATTATGAGAATATATAATAAATAAGTATACAACGCTAATATTAGTTCGATTAAATTTTACCTTTTACTATTACCTGTCCATATCCTTATTTTTGTCCCCGACTGTATACGAAACCTTGTGGTACAAAAATATCGAAGCAAATCCGTGCGAGATAGCGTCGTGTCGTCTTGTCCGTCGAAAAACGGAAATAGGAGAATAGAACGTGAGGAAGGGAGACAGCCAGAAGAAGCACGGGTCACGGAGAAGGGCGAAGGGTCTGCTTGAAAGGGCTGGCAGGAGGACAAGGGGATTCCCAGAGCCACGGCACTCGAGCGAGTCTGAACCATTACCGGCATGTTTGAGCGACGAGCCGCTTTGATGCCGAAAGCCTACTCGAGAAGGAGCTGATGGAGTGGCTCGAGTGGCTCCTCGAATGGTCCCTCCTTGTCTCAGCACCTGAACCGGATGTCCACACAGGCGTTCCCGGTTTGAGAGTCACGAATTTATGGCCGGTGTGCTAGACTGAATTAGCCTAGCGCATCGTATTGTCGATTAATTATTGATCCGACTCGTTCGATAGATGAATGGTTTAGACGATGATGATACCGAGTTAATGATTTTTAAGACTGATTTTGAGAAGTTTTGGAATTTTTTGCAGTGTGTTTTTAGCAAATGTTTAATACGATCTCTTTCGTGGCGCTGATGAAGTAAGAAGAAATGTTTGTTGTGATATTTGGCACTGAAATGCAGTGGCTATCAAAATTATTTGTAGGTAGCATTATTCTTCAACGAAGAAACGTTTTATAAGTTTTTACGTTTCATTTTCATTTTTGTGATTATATGAAAATGCTGTTAAATCAAACGAAGTTTAATGTTCTTGGGCATAATTAATTAGTATGTAAATACTAACGGGAATGATCTATTATATAACAATGAAGAAGTAAATTGAAACTTTCACGATCGGATCCAGCCTTTCGAAAATTTCAGCTTTCTATCTCTATTAGGACGTCAACGAGCCAGAATGTCGAAAGATAGACGCATCATTCATTCCTTTTTTCTCGGTCGTTTACGAATTCGAACGGCAATCGATTTGCGTGCAGATATGCACAGAGTCCCGGTCGAATAAAAATGGAAATCGCGGAGGCAGTTTACGCCGGGAATCAATGCAATCTCTTTCCAGATTAAAATTTTATTTGCAATTAAACGACGATGGACCAGCTGTGTTTGCCGTCGCAATGATCTACCTTTCTGATAAAACGAGAAACAACAAACGTAAAATGAAATGAAAAAACAGACAGAAAAAAGAAAAGCACATACGACTGGAACAGGTCATGAAGCATGTAATAGTCGATTCATTCGACTTTGTTTCTCGTGATTATTAAAAACAATCAGTGATTCGTCGAGACTGAAGAATCGCGTGTAACTAAATAAATAATTGCGACATGAAGAATCGGAATGATCTTAATAGAACTGTAAAATCGGCCTGTCCTTGTTCCCATTGCTAAATGAATCTACGTGAATATTTTTGAGAACACGCACGTCGAACAGTTACGAATAATAGTTAATGTAAAAGGTAGCTCGGGAACAAGAGTAATTTTTAATCATAATTGCCTTGCGGCTGGCATGATCTTCCGCCATTATTATTGAGCGTAATTACCACTACTTTTCAATATATTAGTTCCGGCCATTAGTGTTTCAAGGTCTTTTCTATTTCCTTAATAAATGGTTTCGTGAGCTTGTTCTTTGTTCGGAGTTATTTTACGATGTCTTTAATTCTTTTGTATATAGATAAAAAACATTTAAAATTACTGAAATAAATTTTTGTTTTATTTCCAACATCATAGTATTCTATCATATTAGATAGCCTATTTATAATATTTATATTAATTATTATCGCACAGTTGTAGGACAAAAGTTGTACAAAAGAACACTACTATAATCGAAAGAGTTAATTAAAATATGTAGAAAAAATGAAGAAGCGTAGAGGTACATATATAGATCAATGTTGGTGGATGGTAGCTTTGGAATTATTATGCCAGACCACGCATCCAGTTATGATATGTACTCTCACTGATAGTTAATGATTCAAGGCTGACTCTTGCCACTGGAATTGTTAATGATTCAATATTTATTGACTCGCACTGCCGATGATTCATTGATATATGCTAAGCTGCATCGTTGTAAAATTTATCGTGGAACGTTTGTTTATGTTAACGGAAGCAGCCTGGCCGTTTATGATTGATTTGTACTACTGAGCGCGCAGTTGACTTATGCTACTGGGAGTAAAAGAACCGTTCATATAATACGTATGCGATACAGGAATACGAATATATTCAAGAATCTTGGGATTCGAAATATACAACTGGAAAATTAATTAATTCGAATATGTAGCTTTCAAGATTAGTATCAATTTCTCAATGTCAAAAGTAACAAAACTCATAATGTTACACGAAATTAGTTTCATGTAATCTCCGCGGAATTTCAATTACAGCTAACGTTGATACGTTTAAAGAGCGTGATATATTGACACTCAGATTGATAAATTTAATTCGAAATTATTACGAGTTATCGTATATTTAGAAAATCATGTTTAAAACGAGGATATATGAGGATTCCATTTAGAATTTCGAAGAATTTCCTGCTTTTGTGCCAAAATTAATATTCCTTCGCACATTTCTTTCCCCACAGAACAAATTACAATTTTCTTACATATTTAAAGCACTTATGAATACGAAATTACATCATGCTTTTAAGAAATCTTAATTAAGTATTCTTTACTCTCCTTAGTTAATCTACATGTTCATAACCTTTTCACAGGAGAAGGAAATTATTTCTCCCAGCAATTAAAGTCACGTGTATGCACAAAATGAAAATACGTTTCCATTTCTGAAGTTCTATTTAGACAATAATGGGAAACATAATATTCAATGCTATTAAACGTTAATTTCACGAAATATGTACGATATTGTTAGAAGAAATAAATTAATCCATTAATTTTGTCCCTTGCACGGCATCACAATAATAATATTATTGAATTTTTACGAAATGCAACTTACAAATTATCAACGCTCTAATAATTTTCTTGTGTAATAGCATTAAGTTTAACAACGAAACAAATATGAGCTCTGCAGAAAATTTTGCGAATTACAAATCATTCAAGTCTTAAAATTATAAACTAAAAGTTCATAATCTACAACTTTTGACTTGGCAATTCGTTAAGATTATTAGTAGATAAATTATTAGAGGATCCAGATGAGGATTAAACGTTTTGACAATTCTCTAATAATTTCTCAGGTTAACTTGAGTTTCCCCAAGTGTCTTAATACTTATGAATGGGAATGTACACAGCCGTACATACGCGTACACAGATCTGGAAACGCGACGAGTTGAGGATTTATCATTCAGCGCAGTGGTAGTTCGCCAGTTCATTCGTCAGCGAGAGTTACACGGTCGGCGCGGCGGAAAACAGGTCGGAAAAAGCGCGAAAGAAGGACGCGGTGAAAATGGATGCGGCTGCGGGCCACAAGCACGGCCGCTGATTGCGCCGCGTCCCGCTCGCACCTGCTCGCGTGTGGATTTCGGATTTGCTGCGTACAAACACGCAGCGTTGCCGCTGAATTATGTGCTCGATTAACCTCGAATCGATTTCAACCGCGTCGCAGCCGCGTTGATTCGAAAATAATTGTTTTCCGGCTTATGATCCATTCGGGCAACTTCTTTCTGTGCGGTTTGACGTTGTTTGATCCGGTTTGTTCATGTCAAATGTGGGAATTCTAAGATGTAATTTGAGTTATATCGATAGTGAAAGAGTTAGTTGCAAGTTCCAATTACGTTTGAAGAGGTATGGACAAGTGTAAGATGGTTTGAAGGACAGTTTAAGTGGAAAATAGTTTCTTTCTACTTCTTTTTATTTTTTTTGGTGATTCAGCAAGACAGTGTTGCAATATTGGTATTGACATTTCTTTGATATTCATATGTGTTTTTGTATTTGACAGTAGAAAGATTAGTTGGATTATTTTAACCAATTAATAAAATTGATCATTTTTACCAACGAGTATATTCATTCGCAAACTTTTGGCTTTTGAAGGAAGATGAAAGGTTTTCTGCGTTTCATTTAAAATAGTAATAGATTATTTGTATAAGATACAATAAAAATATGCTTAAGTGGAATAAAGGAAAAAGAAAGAAGAAATTACCATTGACTACTTATGTTAGACGAATATGGTTTCGTATGGTATAAATGAATTCGTTAGTGAATACAATGAATGACGGAGATAAAGTGTTATCAAATTTTTGGATATTTGCATGGAGATTATTTGGATATTTCCGTTTGATCATGCGGCGCTGTATTTACTTTCGTTGGAATTTTATCGAGAATCCGATATTAATTTCATCGAAATAGGTAGTGAGACGCGAAATATCAATCGGTAGAATACTGTGTGCGCATATTAATACTGCACCGTGTTTATATCATCTCTACAATTTTAGGATAACATCGAGTGAGATAATTACTGTTTTTAAAGATACCCAGCGCATGAGATTATAAGTGCTACAAGTTGGTTCCTTAAAAGCCAATGAAGTTATTTAATTATTTTTTTCTTTAATTAAATAATTCTGAGTGCGAGACGATCTTTTCTCCCTCGTGTTTTTAAGATGGTCTTTGTCATTCAAATAATTTTCTTTCTGCTTTCGATCCTTTATTATTGAAAGCAAAATCAACTAACATCTGTCACGTTATTAGTGTCCGTTCGTTACTTTGTTTCATTTTTTTTTAAATTATACTTAACAGTTTAGGAAAATAATATACGCGTAATTCGTGTTTTGTGATGTAAAATAGTGTATGTGGTGGAATAATGTATAATATGTTGCATTTCTCAATAAAAAAAAATTATCATTGTCGATGTATCAGTAAAAGAAGAAACTCCAAAATCATATGGAAAATATACGTCTACGAGTAAAATATTAGATACATTAATTCCTCTAACATCATAGCCTAATTTAGAAGTCCAAGGTGACTCCCAGGAAAAGTAACTTTTATATTTTTCCGCCACGGGGAACAAAATCGTGGAAACGAGCGTGTTGCCTTCTACACTAATTAAAATCGAGAAGTCGTGGAGGACGGGCAACGTAGCTCGACGATATTCTTTCGCGGTTCGCCGACCGTCCAGGAGAAGAGAATTGGGTCGCACGTGGAGAGGGTCTGCTTGCCGGCAGGATGAGCAGGTCGCAGTTAATTGGGTCATCGTCACGTCGCGTTTAACGAATGTTTAATTTGTCTCGTTACGAAGTCGGCTCCGTGATTAATTTCGATTAACTACGCTGTCAGGTTCCTGCATCCTGGTTGCACCCTTAACCTTGTCCATGATTCGTTGATGACTCTCGTTACGAATATCACAGATCTAACTAATATTTTTTAGCCTGTTTTGTACTTTCAACCTAGTGTAGCTAGCATTTTATTTATTTAGGAGTGTTTATTTTAATATTGGAAATATTCAAATTAATAATTGGTACAAAATATGATTGTTTAATTTTAATATAATGGCGTGTTAATTAAATGTGGCAATACAGTGTCGAACAGATAGAATAAAATTTGACAAAATTAGTTCATGGATTTTATTGTACATCGTTTCAATTATTCTTGTAGATTTTTCGGTGTCTACGTGTCCTGCACACTTTAATTACACTTTCTCGAATTTTAAAGTGGTCCGACCATATGTCACTTGATAATTTACTACGTCGTGTCTTTCTTCATCCCATAGCTCTGACACGCTGTGTGATTTTGAATTTCGTCAGGATGCAATTTTTAGGCAATAAGCAAGAACGACCATGGGACCAGCAACGCGTAAAAAAAAAGTGGACAGACAAAAATTGCCTACCATTTGTTCTGTTGGAGCGGCACAGTAAAAAAAAAAAAAAAAGATGAAAACAGGAAACAACTGAATTTACTTTTTCAACGTTAAACTGAAAGTGGGAAGAGAGACACGAAAGAGATTCGTTTCAATGATTTCGATTTCCACATTGAAACGAAGGCTCATGATAATATATAATTAAAGGCAGAGGCACTGACAGATTTTCAACGAGAACCATCAATATTGAGTCGAGAATGATCAATATGGTCAATGTCGGTGAAAAATTCAATGACTTAAAAATTTTTCGCTTAACAAATAATTTCCCATCGTACGTTAAATACGTTATTCCTAATTTATATTTTATTTTCGTTCGAATGAATTTCCTCTATTTTTCTATTCCATGGTTTTATTTTGTACAGAATAAAACAGTGATATTGTTTAAAATTAGATTCGTTTCGTAGCTTAAGTGATATGAAATCGTTTCTTTCTCTGTTCTGTTATTTTTACCTGTTTCTTTTCCCAATTTCATGACCGGATTTTATCAAGTTTCACCGGACTGCAGATATTAAATTCCGCGTACGACCGAAGTCTCTGGAATTTCGACTTTTCAACCGGCGGCCATAAAATTGTTAACGAATTTCGCTACGTTTTGCGCGACATTCTTTCCTGGCTTGTCAAGCGATCATTTTTGATTTTTATCATTTCAATCGTTTTTACAAAATAGAAATAGATTTCAACGATTTTTGTGCACGAAGAATATGTGTTTGCCGGTGTAATATTTAGCTACGGTTTTGGAATATAACATTCTCTCTTCATGATTTTGTACCTTGCATATTTTAATAAATTCTTATAATCACTTTTTAATGGACAATCTTATAATTCCTCTTCTCTGGTAAGCTTTCAGCTAAATTTCACTTATAATAAATATTCTTCTAACGGCAATCGCTTTCGCGAAATGGAACAGGCTCGCGTTTAATTTCTTAAACCTTTTACTCACCTCTGCAGGAAAAGCGTAGTTGTTAATGCGATGCTCCGATCCGTAATCGTTATCCATTCCATAGTGTATGTAGATCTCCTCGAATTGATAATGATAGGCGAGTGGGCCACCTGTTATATTGACTCGCACTTTCGCTTCCCGATCCGCTCTGAATACCAGGAACTGACCGGTGTTGTATAAATGCCCGGAAACCTGAAAACGAAATCAATTCGAAATCTTACTCGTTGGCGTAATCGATTTACCATTCTATCATTAGCCAACTTGTTGTTAAAGTTCTACTTTAAACTGGATTAAATGTGAAGAAGTCTTGTCTCGACTAGAATGGTCTTATAATGGCAATTCATTATATTTCCAATAAATATTTTAAAATATTCCATTTCTGAAATTCCAAATTTCAAATATGTTTCAAACGGAATTTAAATAATTACAATCGAACAAAAATGGAAAAAACTAAAGCTACTGTAAACGAATCTGTATGATAAATTATCATCGTTAATTATTCATACTATGAATTTATTAAAACGTATTAGGCAGAAAATTATTCAAAAAATTATTATGCTGTGTAGATATAAAGTAACATCAACGTAGTTATATCCACAACGTAAAATTAACGTAACATTTTTGTAATCTAGTTGTATCTATAACGTAAAATAAACGCAAAACGACGGATTTTATCAAGCAGGAAAAGCAAACACGGTTCCTGGCAAATGAAAATATACTATAACTGTTGGAAATGATAGTCGCGTTTGCCATCGATCGAAATCTCGAAAAGGAACGTTTCTTCCATCACTTTCATAACTTTACTGCCTGATAAATTTCTTGTAACTTCGATTTTCCCTCTCTCGTTTCCATATTGTCGACTGGAAACTTCCCCACTCCGCAGCCACAGTTTTCTCGCCCCGTTCCATTTGCTTTTCAACCTAAATATTTTCTACAGTTTGAAATTCGATAAATCCATTTCCACAAGGATACGGTAATTTACGTAAATTTCCATGAAAAATTCCTCACGATATTTTAACGGAAAATATAAGTATAAACGTCAAACGAGCACGTTTCCTCTTTCTTCCTGGTTTCGCGTTATAAACCGTAATTACGAATGGCGTTTTCCTTTCATCGAAACTGAATAAAAGTCGCGATGGTAACGCGATGAAAAACCGGGGGCCCGAAGAATACGCCACAGAGGAAAACACGATCCGACGCGAGATGTATAATTAAAATGGCGTAACTCCATTAAGTCCCGCACGAAACGCAATTATCCCATATTACGCGTGCCGCGCAAATCATTTTCATTTAAATCACCGCTACTCCGGGGGAAATTTTCAATCCAGCCGGCGTCCATTGAATTACTAATCGGCGATCTGCGTAAAATTTCGACCAGCTTGTAGCGGATGTGTTCTACAATTCAAGCAAGAATTAACGACCGATTAAACTGTCTTCAATAAACCTTCTTCGATCGGTTTTGTCCAGCACGCTTTAACGCCCGAAACCGTTCATCATGACTCTACTAATTGTTGCATCGATAACTGCTGCTCTCTCATCATTTGTTTGTTGATATCTGGTCATTGTGTTACTGTGGTACTGACACACCATATAGAATTATTTTCCTGTGTTCACGTACTGCTTTGTTTCGTGTAACCTTTATCTAGAGACAATGATGCTTTCATATTAGGATAGCATCAGATACATGTCAAATTTATTTATTTTGTTTTCATGCTATCAATGTACGCCAAACAAGTGCATTTCCTCTTCCTGGTTCCGTGTTATAAAACCGTAATTACGATTTGCGTTTACCTTTCATCGAAATTGAATAAATGTTATCGAATAATTGTTTAAATATAATTAAATAATTATATTTCTTATGATCGTGTATTTAATTGGTTGCAATAGTTTTTATAAAATGACTTTTTTCAGAATGATGTAGGCAATGCAAGTTGTCATATCACGATACGAGATATATATATGTCAAATATTATTTGAGCACGCTTTGAACGGAAAGTAAAGAAATAGAAAGCTTTGTATCTGTTTCAATAAAATCTTCTCTTTTATCAAGATCACTTGTATTGACAGCGTATTGAATTCGCCTTTTTCTTTGTCATTATATAGAAACAAAAATATGGTTTATTTCAGAAACATAATCTAACTTTATATAAATCTCTCTAGATTTCTAAGAAGCATAATAATTAATTTTCATGCAAGGATATTCAAGATTTATGGAGAAAAATTACAGGATGATTATATGCACGATAAACGAAGAATACATGTGTGATACGGAGCAAAGCAGTGGAAGTAGTAACGAACCGTCTTTAGCCAGACATATTACTGTGAATTCATTATGCATGGACGTTTCATTCCGAAAATCATTTCAATAGTCCTTTTATTTCTTACGCGTACATGTATCTTAAAATTTATTACAAATAAATAACATTGTGGAATTAATGTGATCTTTCATTATAATCTTACAACACAATCAAAGTACCGTAAATATAATTGCTCTACATCAGCTATGTATGTATATGGCTGTTATTTTATTGAACAATTTAATTTATAATGATAAATTAATATTAATTTATAATTTATAATTTGTATTAAATACATGATAAAATATTCATTACGAAATATTAATAAAATAGCAAATATAAAGTATTAATTTATGTAAAATATTGTAATGTCCAATGTAAAAGCGTTCCATAACAAGGCTCCATAAATTTTCATTTACAAATTTAATGTCGCTTCCCTTTCAAATTATTTACCATGTAAATTCGTTTTACAATATTCATTAAAATTCTCAATAAATTATCTTCTCTTATTTATCTACCATTTCCCTTAACACTTCTCAAACTATTTACTCACCACAAACGTATTGTCGTTTTCTATCTGAATTATTTACTATACACATTCATACTACAGTTTCATTAAAAATTCTCCAATTATTTTCCTACATGAATTCCTTACAATTTTTCCTGAAAATTCTTAAGCTATTTTCCCCAAAAAGAAAAGCAAACATATTGTCACTTCTTCCCAATGATTCTCCCGTAATTCCTAATGATAATTGTTCTTCATTGGGAGATTTCTTTTTGTCAAAACGACGCTCGGAAGAAAAGTTGTAGAAGTTACAGATTTTACCAAGATCGCCAAGACGTTAACTGATACCACGAATACATATGCGCAACAGAGGCGAGAAGAGAAAGGGAAGAGTTCTTTGTAACGAAGTTAATGAAGCGGCCTTTTATACACCGGCGTTACTTCGCGGTGTTTCGCAGTTTCGAAGCCGCGTACAAAGCGTTAATTTCGCGTCGGGTTCGTAAGACCGGCAGATGAGCCCTGTGCACGGTCAAGGCTTTACTAAATTTCCTCCCTCCCAAATTCCTAAATTACCTTCCACGCGACTCTATCTTGAACTCTGTGGCTCTCATCTTCGGTCTTTTCCACCACGGGAACGTTTTCCTTGCTGGCGACCTTCTAATTAGTACGCCATCAGCAAAACGAAACGTTGGTCGAATTCTCAGATCTGTGAAATCACGTGTAATTCTCATCTCGTTCTTGTTAATAGTCGTGTGCCGAATATACATTCGTGAGCCGAAACGATGGAAAATAACATAGAGGAGACTTATGAGGCATTTCGTTTCAGTTTCATTATTCGTTATCTACTGTATAGATCAAATATAGATTCGATTCCTTTATTCATTAAGAATAATACCATGTAGATTAAACATAGATTAAATATTCGATTTCTCTATTCATTAAATGCTACTGATCAAAGTACAGATTATTTGATAAAGTAGTTTCTGTTCTTTTTCTTTTTTCCAAAGAAATTTCAGATAAAAATAGAAAAGTATTAACATAGACTACGTTTAGGTACAAGATAATTCTGGATTGTGTTTACGGTTACAATTAGATTGCTGAGTTTTACGTATTCATGTGAAACGTAATGCCGAATCTTTTGATTATTTTTAAATACTCAATCGTACCTTTTCAATGTTATACCAATCTCGAACAAAATACGAGAAAATTCTCATTGGCACGCGTGACTTCTCGTCTCAATCTTACGTTAAACGTCCTCTTCCAACGTTACAGAACGTTTTCCATTGCTGGAACGAGAGATCGAGGTTAGATTGAAACATAAAAATCCGAAGATTACAGTAGTTTCAAAGATACAGAGGTACGTAGATTGTGCGAAACGATTTATTCAAGTCAGAGAAATGTCATATCTTTCTCTAAAATCCCCATCTCAATTAACCACGACACAGCTACGTTATACCAGTTCCATAAATCAAACTTAATCGAGTGAAACGTTCTTCAAATCACGACGCGACAATTAAACACCACTAAACATAAATCTTTCACAAAATACTCATCACGAAATCCCAAAGCAGGCTACGCTGCCCGAAGGACGAACAACGTTGTTTGACAGGTTCGCGACACGAATTCAGGCTTGCACGAATTCCGGCAAGTTGGGTAGGCCAATTATCGAGGCGGCAGAAACACGGGGGTGGTCAGGGGTGATCCCCTTGATACCTTGGTAATTTCTTCGCGGCAGGGCGGCTGACGGGACAAGGAGAACGTGTTTCGGGAGCTACGAGCAAGAAAGGGCGTGAACTCGTCCCTTTACTGGCGGATAATTGATTAGGCATTTAATTGGACGGAATAGCAAGGCCAGACACTGTGCGCCGTTGTCGCCGTTCTCTCTCTCTCTCTCTCACTTTCTCTCTCTCTCTCTCTCTCTCACATACACACTTACTGGTTGAGCGAAGAACCAAGGGAAGAGACGAGAGTTAGAGGTTCCGACGAAGTGCAAGACGAGGCCGGGAAGTCCATTTTCTTGTACGTCGCGAGAAGCTGAATTATAGCGTCATCAGTTAGAAATAATGAGGTAACCTCGGGGAGAAAGCAGCCGCGGACGACACGTCGGCAAAAGTCGCCGGCAGATAACTTATTATTTTGCAATAGATTTCCGCGCCTGGCCCTGGCCGAGCTCTATTCCGGCCAACTTCATACGCTGTGCCCTGACTCTCTTCCACTCTCTTCCATTAAACATGTCGCCGTTTCCGCTTCGTCGCGCCCGTTTTTCTTTCGCTTCGTTCCCTTCTTTAACCGGTTTATTAAGTTTCCTTCGATTGCCGATGTTTCCTCTAGTAAATTGTATTTAATGTGCGTTAGGTTTCTCTGCTATGTTCTTTCCCTACGCTTCCCTTATTTCCCTTATTTTCTCAACTTCATCCCTTTCAAGAATTTGCTATTTATAAAACTTTATATTTTTCGCTTTCGATAATTCTGTACGCTGAATTTGTTAGTGAATATATCGGTTTCTGAAAATTCGTTCTATCTCCTTGCCACTCTGACTTTGCTTAATTATGAAATTTTTAATTTGTAATTTTTAATTTGCCTTTCAATAAACAAAGAGTGCTAGTCTTGCGAGACAAATTTTCATATAAAAAGATATCGCATGTATTAATGGCGATTCTTTCATATCTGTTTCAGATCGAAGAAGCTCTATAACGATAAAGGAGCATCGATAAATGAAAAATGATCGAAAACCATCAGCCGAATATTAGAATAAAAATTCGGAATGAGAGCCGGAATAAATCTTAGCTCTTCGTCGAGTCTTTTCGACTTGAGCGAATATAAATCCAACGACGCCAAGAAGTAGCATAACTCACCCAAAAGAACATAACTCATTATCCCTCCGATGGATCTCCACCTTTCCGATTCTAATTCGCGGATAATCCTCCCTCTTTCTCTGTCTTCTTTTTCATCCCCCTTTCCATTCTCGGCAACTTCGAACTCGGATCAATGAGGCCGCCGCCGGAAGAAGACTCGCGAGAAGCAGTTCTACGAGGCCGAATCTGCACAAAGACCGTCCCCTTGGTTCTTTCCACAAGACCTCCAAGTTCAAACCCGTCTTCACGAGCCTTTTCGACGCGTTCCACCCTTTTCCTTCACGAAGGCAACGAACGATAGAAGCAGGAAGTCGTTCAGCCGCTGAACGAACAATCGTCATCGCGAATTCTCCTGAATCGCCGTGTGGCCTCGTGGTTTTGTTCCCCGTGGCGGCGGCTGGAAAATTCACGAGACGAAGAACCGCCACACCATTGCGGTATAATCTTCTTCGTTTCCTTTCGTTCGTCCGCCGGTGAACGAACTTCATCGGCGCATCGGTGATTAATGCGGCTGGCGAGTTTCTTTTAGCTGAGTTTCGAACATCAAAGGAAAGTTTCGCGCTTTCCATCGATCGAAAGGGTTCGCGGATTCACGCAGAAAGGATTCTTCGCTCTGACGGAGCCGGAATTGTCTCGAGTGTCTCACGGGATTTTGATAGGGTGATGGGTGGTTCTAATGTTACCTTTCCTCCTGATATCGTCAATTTTACTAGCTGGAATTTTGACCTTTCGGTGGGTTGGCGAGAAAGTTATTCGTGGAATTATTGGCTCGGAGAAGTGTGCGTTTATTCTTATCATAAAATTTGTAGATACTTCTAGCCATTTGGATACTTCATTCCCATGTAGCTTGTGACGTATGAATTGTATTTAACATTGTGTTTATTTGCATTCAAATGTAATACAATTACAACACGTGCAAGGAAGAAACGAGTTGTACATAAAATATCAATTAATTCTTAATAAAATGTCAAATTGTAATCCAAAAAGGTGTTCGTTTATTACGATGCATAGATATCACTGACAATATTTTCTCTTGTTAGGTACATGATACATTTACACTGTACATGTGAATGCGTGTGTAAGCGTCAGAGAGCGTCCAGGTCTCAGTTGAGACAAAAGACGATTCGAGGTCTTCAGAGTGTAATATACAGGGTGGTTGGTAACTGGTGGTACAAGCGGAAAGGGGGTGATTCTACGTGAAAAAAGAAGTCGAAAATGTAGAATAAGAATTTTTCGTTTGAGGCTTTGTTTTCGAGAAAATCGACTTTGAATTTTCGCTCGGTACGCCTGCACTTTATCACGTTTCGTTATAACGGATCTCACTGTAGATCGTTGTCTCGATAGAAAAATTAAAAAAAAATTTTTATTCTATATTTTCGACTTCTTTTTTCGCGTAGAATCACCCCCTTTCCGCTTGTACCACCAGTTACCAACCACCCTGTATATGTATAGCTGTTGTGTGTGAATAAAGTAAACTATTTATATTTCCGAATCTCTATACCTTAACACTTCTGTTCGTAAAAGCAATATCATCATTTCATCTCATAAATCTACGTCTCTCGCTCGATTAAATGAAACCAGCCGATCAACAGAGATCCATTGTACGTAAAATCAAATCAACAGAATTTGAAAAGCTTCGCGACTATCCTTGAAAATCTGCTTAAAGCGTGGCGAAATGCAAATGTTATTTGACGATTATACCTGAGCATCGACAACCAAGATGCTATCGCGCCGAGTGAAAAGGAGCCAACGCGGCGCCGGGAATACCAACTCTTATGGAACAATAGTCAGATCGCGAGTTAATTAACAACCAGTCGCTGTTTATACGACAGTTACGACGATTTATATACCGGCCACGTTTCTGGTTTATCCTGTTAGACTAGAACGCCAAGAGCTCCGATTATTCTCGATGGATAAAGAACGAGGAATTCCGTTCGACTCGAAGGACACTGACACGCGTATTGCTCTCGCCTGTTATGGCAATCGCTAGCTTTTTTGTGGACGATACTATATACGAAAGCATTTTGTGCATGATGCTATATACCACAGTATTTTTACTCGCATTTGCACAAATAATTAGTTTGTACATTGTTGGAATTGGAGAATATATAGAATTTATGTAAAAGTATTAGAATTGATAATATATTAATTGGAACGATAATTGTTAAACTGCAGATATTTATGGAAATTCATAGTTTTGGTATAGCTGGAATGTCTACGAATCGAGTTCCTTCTATCGAAATTTCGAGTGCTGGAAACAAGAAATAACAGAATGAAATCAAGTCTAACACGTTACTGATTATATCGACAGGAGATATTCGCACAAAGGCGTGGGAATGATAATTAACTGTAATAACTTTGTCTCACTTCTGTGCACAGTTGATTTCGAGGAGAAGATGAAGAAGCAAGCAGCGAAACTGACGGACAAGGCCGAGTATTTGCTTGGTCGCGGATAGTTGGCGGTTTATTCGCGAACAATGGCCGTGTCGAAGGGAATTCTCTTTCGCGAGGAAAAAGTAACAATGGCACCTCTTTATTCAGAAAGCCGTTGCCCTGAGTAAACGAGCTCCAGTTCGCGAACGAACGTTTACAGAGTCACAGTATTATCTCGGCGAATACATTCAAATATTCGTTGCTACTCCGTCACGATTTCGCTTATCTGTCTGCTTACAAATGAATATCGAACGAAACGAAACGAGTGTCGTGTTTCTTTCTTGTTCTATTGCGTCGGGGTGCCTTCGTATTTTGTATGGATTTGTCGTGGCTGCTATTGATAAAGTTAGAGGCCAAGAGGCGGAGGAAGTGCAGCGGGTCTGCGTAAGTTCAAACGGATGCCCAGTAGAACAGCACCGCATACGGTCAGACATAAGGGGAATAGGATGGTCTCGTGTATTTCCACGCGAGCGAGTAGAATGGATCCGTGTACGGTCGGACGGGGACTGAAATAGAATAGGACAGGGCATAACCCGACGAGGATACAAAAGGATATGGATGGAGCTTTCAAATAAATTGTAAGTAACAATTCCTCCCCTCTGCCACCAAGCAGCCCGTGTTCCGGCAAATATTACGCTGTCGTGTTATCGATCATACGACTATCTTTCTGTGAAAATAGCTAAAATTGCATGCTTCCAGTGATCACGCGAGTAACGTGAGTTACAGAAATTAAGCACGGCGTAGATTTCTTACGGATTCTATTTCTGACTCGTCACTTTGATTCGTTAAATCTTTATAGGTAGAATTTTAGAATTCGTTTACGAGGCTGAAGATCGTAGTTGATTGGAAATTTCTATTCATTTGGATTTCAGTATTAAAGATCGATAAGTGAAAGATTCACGATAAAAGTGATTCTTCTCTTTTCCTCGAGTTTTTAGATAATAACGCATTCTAGTCGTTGGCACAGTCTGACGGTATAGTGGAATTGATATCGTAAAAATAATCTATATCTTGATTTATTGTTCAATGAAAGTTAATGGATTCTATAAAAACAGTCTTTATCGCGAGCTCCACAATTTCACGATTCAATTGGATGCCGCTCAAGATTTTTAATACTCATTTGTTTGATGGCTACGTTACTGGGTCAAATAAAAATATCATATCGAAATGATTTTCCTATTACAAACAGAAAGTAGCGCGTTATTCAATTATCACAAAAGACGTTACACGGCTCGAAAAAGATTGAAATATACTGCTGCGTACACCGAAGCCAGTTAAAACAACAAAAACATTTCACTGAAATATCTTGAACGTATCTTTACCCCATCCAATCTGCCCAACCAATAAACTCGCCAGTAACACCGGAACTGAAAAATACAGGCAGGAGAATCCCTATAAAACGTTCCTCTGGCCGGTTCACAAATTCCACCTCTCGAACGCGTTTCTGCCGTCACTTCGGTTCATCGAATTTTTGTCAGGGCCGGGAAAGAGTCGAGGGTGGAAAGTCAATAAACTCTGAATTCCGTTTCTCCAACCGAACAGAAATATTTCAAAACGTTCCCGGCTAACACAACCATCCTGGGTCACATACGAAACGAGTCACGATGATCGGAAGTCCAGACGTTCGTGGCTCGTGTCCCAATCCGCGGAGAATTAGGATTCTCTTCGAATCGGTTCGGTTTCGATCGCGAAATTACGCTGTCTGACAATTTTGGGATCGCCTAGCGAACGACGAATCCAGTTGAAACTGGCGGAAACGTGCACATGGGCGAAGATCAGAACTAGGACTGCATGTAGGATGGTTGAAGAGGGATGAAAAAGGGCAGGGGGGATGGAATCGAGAGAAAAGCACAGAGGAACCTCGGTCGAAGACGTACGTTCGACTCGGCAAGTCGGTGGTTCGGTGGTTCGCCCTATTGTTTAATTTAAGTGCCAAAGTTTAAACCAGGTTAAACGCCGTATAAATTCACGAGGTACATGAAACCACCCTTCGACTGTTCCTTTTGCCCTTCGCGTATACCTTTCGTGTCCTAGGAATAGTGGGTGTTGTAAGGGGGATTGGTGAGGATACGAAATGGACCGAGGGATGTATTTAAATAGCGCTGAAACTAGATGTGACGTCACTGCGGCTTCCGGCTCGGGTAGTTAAGGCTGACGATAGTTAAGGCTTTTATCCGGTTTTTCACTTTGCTATTCGCTATTGGATTATCCTCTGCCGACTACGGACATTTTAAGTCGTTGCTGAATCGGGAGAAGGTTTAGGTTTCCTCGGGATAAAGTTTTCAGTTTCTAAGGCGAAGCGAATTGTTTTACGAAGCTACCGTGATTATGTAGTTGATTATGTTTCATATACTGTCTGGTGAACAGGAGATGGGATATAGTTAAATAGAAGAGACGCTTTATAATTTATAATTGTTGATACCGTACTACAGCTGGTACCGGAAATCAAATCTATTAAAATACCAGGTTTCAGGGATTTTATTCTGGCAATTTCATAAATGTATTATGAATGTACAAATAAATTAATTAATATGCAAATATAATGAACGCAATGGTACGACAATACTTTTTGTAGCAACTGTATCTACGTATAAAGTATAGTAGTTTATGTTCAAATTTTCCAAACGTTACGTTGGTGTACAGTATTCGGTATCCGCGGGAGATGGCAAATTATCCTTGGATTATTAATGCGACAAGTCTCGCGTGTCCGCGGAATTAATGGGCTGTTTAGAATATTAATTTCTAAGGAAGTACCGCGAAACAGGCCCAAATGGATCTGGCCTGACGCATCCCTGTAATGTAACTATTAATCTTCCCGGTAGAAACGTGCATGTGCAGTCGGGAACCGCGTGACAAAGGGCAAAACCTTGATACCCATAACTTGTCTCGGTGTATTTCGTCCTGTTCTGTTCCCACTCTGAATTACGGTTACACCAACCAAGAGATAATCGTATCGGACTGTGTGCGAGAGTAAATTGTTCGACAAAAATATCGATTCGAGACTTTATTTAAAGTCAGACAAATTTACTCTAGTTTACGTAAAATATACGCGATTTGTTTTCATTAATATAGCTCCGTAAGACATCGAATGATTTTATGATTTTTCGATATACTCAATGTTTTTGATATGTATTAATAATATGCAATATCATATATATACATATACAGTGGTGAATAAAGGTATTGTTGCACAACAATAATTTTTCCATAAAATCTTTTCGTATATAAATCTAATACAAAAGGTACAAGGTGAAATGTCTTACCCTTAAAGGCGTATTATATTTGAGAATGGTATGACGTAGATTAACCCTTAACTACTATTATGAGGTGTTACAATATCGCAAACGTCGCAAACACTGGCATAATTTCCCTTTCAAGTAGCATGTGACACTAAATGTCTCAGTTATCACGAATAACATCGAGCCTTGTAATGATACGATATGACTGTTTATGGGAATTTGGATTACAATTGTTCTATTCGAGCATTCCAAAGTTTCACCAAGAATTAGCTTTATAGTAAGTAGGCTGTTTCTCGAAGTTAGAAGTCGAATAAAACTCTAACACAGTTGCTAAAGTTCTAAAAGACTCCAAGAGGCTAACGTTTATACAACATTCCCACACTGACAATTAATAATTCGCTCCTGACAATATGAAAATTTCCGAAACCATGTTACTTAAAGAAAAACAATAACTTTCGTCCCAGCAACTCAAACTTCATCTTGCATTAGTATTCAAGATACAATTTCAAACGCAATTCGAAACCCGCAGAACTCTCGAAACAGTAGTTTCAGAAAAATCCACGCAATATTTAGAAGTTCTTGGTTGCGACTTCGTTGTCGAAGGGTCGAACGAAATTTCTCGTGGAATTTCCACGAGCAACGTTTCATCTTTATGCAGAGTGTTTCGGTAGGTTGAAGAGTCCGAGGGAGGTGGGAGGTTTGCGAGGGGTTGGCACGAAAAGAAACGCGCATAGTTCGAATTTGTCGGGCAGGACACAAAGTGCCTTCCACGGAAATGCCCGTGAAAAGGTTTAAACGCGCACCCGAGGGATCGTTTGCTCTTCCTCTCTCTTCCCATCTTCTTTCCAACCCCTCGAATCTAACCCAACCCCCCGATGCCAACTTCCCGGAGCCGGAGTCAATCTTCCCAGGCGCAAGTAGCCGCGTTCTCACGAGGCAAGCTCATCGGATGCATTCTACGCTTTGAAACGAACCATGGTTTGGGTTCTGTTCATTGTTTGGTCCACCCTCGAATCATCCCCTCCAACGTCCAATCGCTATCCTCCGAAGGCACAAAAGCGCCTAAAGGGAACAGGGTTCCAGCGTTCTTCCTCACCTCCCGACTCGCATCGGTTAGCCGGCGTCACACGCGTTGTTTAAGTCAAACAATCGACCATTCGCGAAAAAGGAACACCTTTCGTTTCGTTATTATCAGGAATTCGTGCTCCTTGATTTATTTCTTTCTTTTTTTGCTTGCTTCTTTTTTTTCTTTGGAAGCGAAGATAATTTGATAAGGCGTTTCTATTGTGTTTGAAGAATGATTTGGTTAGCTGTTTTTTCAATTTCAAATCGGCGGATAATTTTCAGAGGCGTTGCTATCGGGAGAATGAGTTAGTTGATTTGTAATTGTTAGTGGGTTTGTAAATTTATGTGTTAATAAAAATATTAAAGAACATCTTTCCGTTACTAATGACAGATTATGTCTGATTTCTGCTTACAATTATGTTTTATTCATAGAAACGTTAAAGGACGAGTTTCTATCATTAACGAGTAACAAAATCAAATTTTTGTCACGCTTTAATAAAATTCGGTCCCCATAGAATCAAATTTTTAAAATACAATCAGTAGTAGGTAAATATGTCTATCAATTTTTTAAAAGGAGACAACTTTTAAAAAGGAAATTAAAACTAGAATCAGAAACATTGTGATAACCAAAAACATTCATAATTATAGAATTCGAAGTTACCATAGACAAATTTAATTCCAACTAGCTCGATTCTACTCCTTACGGGTATAAATATGATATAATTAATCTTCAACAGATACGATACGACTCGTTAAATACGTCGGAGCTCTATAAGTAAACAGACGGTTTTATCCAAAAAATTAGGAACCCGAGTGACAAGTCATGTAACTCGTTTTTCCTAAATAACGTTAAACATTTTCTCAACGATCTAAGATTCTTCCATCGAAAATCAAAGCTTAAAGCAGCGAAACGTATCGCGGAACTACTCGGTGTGCGATTCGAAATCCTACGAAGAAACGCTTCAATTATTTCATTAACGGGTGGCTGACCCGCTAAGAAACAAAAGTCTCGAACGTTTCGCAGTTCTCGGGAAGAAGTATCGCAACACCGTGGATGATGGAGCTGTAGGCGGAAGCGAAACTCAACCGCGGCCAGAAAGGAAAAGAAACGAAGGGAAAAAGAAAAGGGAGGAAATACAAACGACTCTCGGCTAGGGCTTTAAGGCTCGCGACGAGTGTTTGCACGAAAGCTACTTCGCCAAGAGTGTTATTGTTTGATAAACTCAAAAATGACGCGCCTCTGGTTCGTTTGAAGTCCCGCGGTTCGCGAACTGCCCGGAACAATGAAGTCCCTCAGAAGAGGAAACCAACGAAGTCGTTTAATCATCGAGCTACCAAGTACCTTGGCTTTGCGTTATTTTTATTGGCTGCTGTTTGCTGTTTATGTAAGAAACTTTTTCGTGCCCTTTCATTTCTCTGTTTCCTTTAGATGCATTACTCTGCGAACTGCAGTTGAGTTTGTTACATTTTGCGCGGTTTTAATCACAGAACTTCGATTCTCTCCTTTCTGTTTCGTCCTTGTTTCATGCATTCATACATACGTTTATACAAATTTATATTCTTATGGATATAATTGAAAGAAATTAAATCCAGGTAGAAAATTGGTTTGCAAGTGTATATTTATAGCAATCAGAAAATTATTTAAACAATCCGTTATCCACTACATTGATAAACCTTAATATTTCACGGGACATTTAACGCTAATTATATGTATTCATTTTTTACTTAATAGTCTATTTGTAGTAAATGTGCTGTAACTTTATATACATTTTTCGGTTGGTGTAAAATTTTACCAGTATAATCATGATGCTCGTGTTTCATTACAGTACCAATGAAATATCAAAAAGTCTTAATATAATATATTGATAAAAACTGTCCACTTTATCAATAGTATCTACATCAAACTAAATTGCTATTCATTGTTGCTATAGGTCTACATGTATATCTAAAATTATCAAAATTTCCAACTAATTCCATTTCCAAGAAATTATAAAATCCGAGAAAAGGAGAAGCATTTCTCGCTGAGAAATAGACAGTCTAAAGGAAGTTCCGGTCATGTTCGGGCTGAGCTTCGAATCGGGACTTCTGCTCACGTGCCGGCAATCACCGTGTCAGCTGAGGCGGCCACGTGATTCGTTTCTATCGTATCCACGGTGCGATTAGAGTTAGCACGTTTCGCGTAACAAACGAAAGGTTTCGCCTTTGAGACCGTAGCCAGCACAGCTTTCGCGAAAATCGGACAAAGCGCACGTGGTCAGTGTTTCGCGCTTTTCACACGATGGAACCATCACCACGACGCTCAAACGGTCATGGAACTTTCTTTGAATAGCAGCGAACTCCGGTGAAAAATGGAAAGTTTTCTATTCCCGTTGTTTATTTCATAAAACTAGTACTTTTTAACGTACAGTTGTCGGAATGATGAAAATCAGTAATTTGTCATTTTTCATGAAAATTTTATACATCCAAAAGGCTGCAATAGTTGGAGATTCGAACTATTTTTTGTTATTTCGTATACTTTTTTTATTTTGTATGTTACAAATATATAGATACTAGAAGATTTTAATTTGTAGCGTTTTAAGAACATGTTTTACTACGATATATCGCAATTTGTGTATTGAATAGGAATAATTTATTAAATTAATCAACGTTCAGCTATCCATGTGTGTAATTCGTTAGTTTTTCAGGAAAATTTTCGAAAAATAATTGCGGCGTTAACAGCAATTATTTCCGAATTACGATAGAATTGTCGATACTTTGTTACGAAGATGCACGTAAAAACGACCAAGGGAACTACGATTAATTTTAGAAAGGTTTCGGCAAAATCGAATTATCTCCGTAAATTGTTCGTTCCAGTTCTGTTTCAAATTATCGGTCTTCGCCTCGATTCGCTAGATTTATACACCGTCAAAGTTTCTTACCTACTTTTTAATTCAGTTCTTCGCTCGATTCAGTTTTACGACTCTCAATCGAAATTATGTATTAATTACTTTGGCAACTTTCACATGCTTTTCCAACGTCATTGTAATCAACAAGCAACTCGATATTTTTCGAACAAATCGCTGTCGATCTGGCATATATTGTTACGTGAACAACGATGCATTTGCATGTTAATATGAATTTGGCGATTTTATTTCGGCGTTGTTCAGACGAAATTGTCGATCGTAATTAAAAAATACGAAATACATTAATACGCTCTATGTTAATTGCGTCTGCTGCAATGGAAGATGGATGCATTAACACCATCGCGAAAGATACTGAAGCTGGCTATCGATGCGCATCGAGTATTGAAAAGTTGAATGAAATTAAAAATTCACATTGGACGTGGACAAATTTATCAGCACATTTATATCTCTAACCTTAATTCCTTCAACGATCGATGTTATCGTCCAGTCGTTTAATTCAAGACGAGAACACTTACCAACTTTTTCATATGAAATTGTCTATACTACAAATAACAAGTTATAGTAAATGAAAAGGTCAATTTTGAAAATCTTTGGAAAATATATAAAAAATTTTTTTATCCTAAACATAGGACGACAACGCTCACGAACTTCTTCCTGTACATAAAATTATTTATACTAGAATCACAATAATAAATTATAGAAAATAAAACAATTGCACAATTTCAAAAATTTATTATAATTATATTTAAATCATCTCGATCAAACAATTTCCAAGAACGAGACCATTACGAACTTGTTAACAAAGGAGTGAAATTCCTTTCGATTGTGATAAATATTTTATAGCGTTACGTTGGCCAGTAAATTTTCTCCAATTTAACCAAACTGCTTTCGTGGAAATCAGTAATAGAACGCGTCAGTCTCTCCTAAATATTCTTTGGCTCGTGTCGAAGTGTATCGACGTTTATTCCACGGTGGATACAAGCAGCCTTCGCCAAGCGATTTCCATAAAACAATTTCCGCAACTGCACTTTCGCGTCCTAGACGAGTAGACGTGGAATTCTCGTGTCGCGTTACGTCACGCGAATACGCGATAAAGCCATGCATCCAAGAGGGAAACTACAAGAAATAACGTTGTTCGACGAAAGCAACGTTAATCGATCGATCCTGCAAATAAAAGATCTTCGAAAGGTCTTCTATTCTATGAATACTTTATTTGATAAAGAATTATATTCCAAGTTTGATAAATTCGAGAAATGATAGTGAATTACGGTCCCTAGGGGATCAACCGGAAATTTATCGCGACGACGTGGCCTTCTTGCGAAAAATTATAGCAAACGTCACTTGGTGGAATTCTGTGTGTAAATATAAGTGCTTTATATCGTTTTATTATTTCGAAATTTATTTATGAAATTAATGATTTAGATAAAGAATTTGTCATTTTTATAATTATTAGAACATTCGTTAGTAAGTCGATTTAATGGCTCGCTAATTAAATTGAATGGCCTGTTGAGAGATCCTAGAGCTGAGATCTGGCGATAGAGATGTCGAGGCTAGCAGGGTTAATAACGATAACGAGTTAATATTATTAAAAGGCGATCCTGGATTTGGCTGTTTTCTATGAAAGCTTCGATCGCAATACCCACTCATACATATCTCTATTTCGATACTATTAGTAATGTGCTAAATCGTTACAAGTGTATATTTCGTTTTTACGTATTAATATGGGAAAAATATATTGCACAGCAAGTAGAATAAATAATCGCTATGGTCAGACACAGTATGTGTAATATACAATGAATCGAATGAACGAAATAATCATAATAAATATATACACTGCAGTATAAATATTACACATCAAGTGGAATAGTCGTTTTCTGGCCAGACAAGCCGTACCTTACTGTCTATAAAATTTCATTTAAAATTTAATGCTAATATGCCCTTATCTTCGATATATTTATTACATTACTTTCGAAATATTCTATTAACAAACAAAAATCTCTTTTTCTATAAAATACAGAAACTTTCCTCCTGACAAATTTGATTACTCGAATCTCATTATTCGCTATATTAATCTTACAAGTAAAACCCTTTCCCCTCTAGAAAACCAATATCTATTCGATTCGATCTTTCCGAGCGTATCGACAGTGTCTACGACATACAATCGCACAACAGTGTGTTGTCGAACCGTTAAACAAATTGCTTCGCCATCTGAAGGGAGAAGAGATACATCAGCTCGACCGTTGCAAGGATTCTTGCAAATTTCAGCTCGCGTTTGAAAAGTGGAACTCCAATCTTTCCCTCGATGAATATTCACCTGGCAAAGCAAACAATCGCCTTTCCCTCTTCCTCTTACTTTTTCTTTTTGATCCTGCCACGTTCTTTCGATCATTTGGAAAAGTTCCGTGCAATGCACGTAACACATTCATAAAAATGTTCTATGACAAACGTTCAAATATTTTCCAAAGCCATTGAAAGCCGATGAATAGGAAAATATTTCGAGAACAAAATTCCACCCTCACCGTCCTCGATGCCTGTGTCCTCTCATTAATTATGGTTCGACGATTAATCAAGCAGTGGCTCGTCGTTGTTCGCAAGTCGCATAGGCGAGATTTACAATATTTACGTGACTCGTCACGGCGCCGCAGCGCGCATCAATTTCACAGCGGAAAATGGGCCCCGCGTAAATCGGCTGCTGCGTTAATTTCCACACATGCAATCCACGCGGCGGCTGCTCGATAAAACCAGCCCGACGTAGCGAACAAAAAGCGGAAGGGAAACGAATGACGGTGAAACCGAGCCCCCATAGCCCGGCGCACCGTTGTTATCCTCGCATCTGCGAAATCAATGACCGCTTTTTTACCATTTACCTCGCGGTTGCCACTGCTATCGCTTGATATGCCTGGATGAAGTTTGTTTCGAAGCGAATCTTTAGGATAAAATTAAGTCGCGATTGTGAAGTAAATTGTAACAGCGAAATATGCCACCTTGCAAAATAGAATTAAGGTTTATCAGTGACATTTTGTATGTCGCGATTTTCGAGTCATTGGTACTAATACATTCTCTTGTATGCAGTATTAACAGATTTGCTAATAAAAGAAATTAAATTTCATAGATGAACTTGATAAGTTACAGACTATTTGGTCATTGTATTTAACGTAAAATTGTACGATTGTAAGGTAGAAGGTCCACAATCTACGAATTGCGACGCTGGGAAAAAATGGGGAATTTTAGAATTTTTTAAGATATTTCCGTGGCCTCAAGAAACTAGTGGTACGTTGTAGTATGTGATCGTTTGATTGATCAAGCGAGGTTGAGATTCAGATGAACATCCTATGAATGAATCTCAGCTTGGATTGCGGTTAGATAAACTGAGTAATGAGGGGTTTGAGAGAAGTTTCATGTGGAATTCGAAGTCAGAATTTTCTTTTGCTACTGTTTCTCGATGTTCCTCTATACATAATTGAATTCATAAAATTGATATCGTTCTCCCGATATTGCGAAATGTACACGCGTCAGAATAAAGTTAACAATTGTATTACGTTTTTATTTCAATTATTATTAAAATCAAAGACTATTTTAAGAGCAAAGAGATTTAAATTAGATTGTCAAATGACGATTATTTCCATTTTAAAATCATACTATCTATGATATTTAATCAAGAATGTCAAAGAAGTCTAACGCTAAAATCAGTGATTACTTTTAGGGTAAAAGAGAATTAGCATGATTTCACGCGTAGCGAAACTGAAGAACGAATAAACGTTTAATTAATCGGAGATTATTATTTTCGTGGTTCTAAGGTATCACGAACCAATAAGACGAACGTTAAACAGCCAGATTGGTAATTAATGGATATATTATCGAACTAACGAACTCCCTGGCGTGGTGAAAAATGGATAGAGAGAAAGTGGAGAATGGTCCAGAGTGAATTCAAAATCCATTACTAGCCGGCGACAGCTCTGGGAATAGTCGCGGCGTAGCTACTCACGTTCAACTGAATGCGTCTCCCCGTGATATCAGTCTACCCAGTCAAATAAATCATCCGAAAAATGTTAATTTTCACTTGAATCTACTTCACGTATCTGCGACGCGTCGAATCAATCGCTGTCTGATGTGTTTTATTTTTTAACCTGAGGTGGTATTTGTGAGTTTCGATTAAGACGAATGCCATTCTTTTTTAGAAAGTTTCCTACATCTTTTTTTTTATTCATATATATTCTGTTCCTATATTTTTCTTTACTTGTTATTATTTCCATTTCCATTAGTCTTTCGTGTTTTATCTTATTTAAGATAGTATTGCTTATTTACCATTTTGCTTCGAAATTTTCAGATAAATTTATTTTATAATTTAAATTTAAATTCATTTATAAGTTAACGTTTAATCGCTTTTTTGTTGCATTTAACTAAAATATTTTTAAAGTATGAAATATTTAGGAAGAATCCCCTGCTGGGGATACCAATCGATACTATGAAATTTATAACTTATTTAATACACGAGATCCCCAAATGGGGACTGTGAAAGCTAATATTATTTTGTTTCTATATTATTATTAATTTTATTATTATTCCGTGGTATTTTAATTATACTGTTCCTCTTTGAAACGCTGTTATAATTAATGTATTCTTTCCTAGATTAATATACTCATACAATAATATATTCCATTTTTGTATTAACGTTCCCGTTCCTTTTATTCTTTCCCAAAGCTCAGATTAAAATTATTTCTATGGTGTTAGGGGGTAAAACTAGATATCTTATGACAGTTAATAAAATGTAAAATGTTTGATCCGAAGAAACATTTCAATTGACTTTTTCACATACATACAAATAACAGAAATAAAATGAACGAAAATTAATGAAAATAAATGAAATGAAATGATTTGATATTACAAGATAACTAATAATACATCTTAAGTTCGAAATTATTAAATAATAATAATATATAAATATAGTATAAGAAATAATATAATATATAAAAAATATCATTTTAATAATATTCATTTTAATAATAATACAGATGCCAATTTTGACGTTAGATATAAATTATATCAGAACGTATAATACTAAATAAAGTAAATATCACGAAGAGAGCATCATCTCCATTAAAACAAAGGCGTGACGATAGAAATTTCTGTCACGAATCGACTCGGTATACAATCCTTCTTTACTTTTGAATACACGAGCTTACTCAAAAGTCGAAGCACCTCCAACGAGGAATAAAAAGAGAAGAAATAAAGGGACATTGAAGAACACTGGATAAATTACCTTGTGTTTGTCGACCGACACTGGTCTCAAGTGGCGGTCGAAGAGAAGCTTGTCAGGCTCGATGTTGATAGGACTCTGTCGTCTTCCTTTGCTGCACAAATACCACTGGGGGTTTATCAGACCCCAAAACGAAGGTCCTGCAAACAAAGTGAAAACATGCATACATTAACGATTTTCCCTAATTTTCTTTTACAAGCAATTTTTTTTATTTTCACCGCGTCATATAAATTAAACCGTTCTTTTGCAATCTTAAAATTACTTTCAGAATTACTACGGTCGCTAGTTTTCAGAAATAACGAGCATGTTATTTTATCAAATACACCACTGTTATTTGAGGAATGTTACAACTGGCTCTTTTACAAAGTTCCACAGAGGTATAATGTAAATTCACGTTTCATTTACATACCGACGTTTAAAATTTCAAAAATTTCTAATTAAAATTAATTAATCGTTCTACCCAAGAAAATAGATCGAAATGATTTACGATCATCGAATTATTACAATCAGTGAAAGACAAGCGATTTACCTCCATAAGTTTCTTTATCGCAAACAAATGATACAAGAAGTCATAAATTCTAAAGTAAATTTAAGAACGAATTGTTCGTAGATAATTTTCCTCTACTTTCCCATTTGTAGATTAATACTGACTTAATACTAACTGGTCGTAAATAAAGAGATTACAACATCCAAGAGATTGGTAATCCAATCAATCAGTTAATTCCCACGACTAACAAGTTGGACGTAAAATATTTTCCAAACGAAGACTATCATTCGTATCAAACGTCCCCTCCTGAATCTTCTTTCTAGAAAAAAACACAGTCTTTTGAAAGAGTCACAACTGCAGCTATCAACGCGTTATCAGGTGATGTTGAAATTGGGAAAGCGTTTCGATAGCGCCGCGTGGGCATCGACGAAACAATTTTTTTCCGGCGGTTTCCAATTTTCCCCGGTTCCAAGTTCGGCGAAGTTTACGGGTCGAAAAACCGCGACAGTGGCTATCCCAGGCGACCGCGAATCGTCGTCTTGTCGTCTGTCAGCCGTTTGGAAATTTGAAATTTTTATAATTTCAACTTTTCCGTGTGGCCTGCGCCGGCGTAGCCCGCCTTCGGAACCTTACCAGTTCGTGTCAACTTTTATTCGGTAAAAGGGCTTTCGAACTCGTTTCGTAGGGCGACACGAACCAACAGGGAGCTCTCCCTCTTCCTTCTCTTCATCTTCAGCCCGTTTCCGCTCGCATTTCCCGCCGTCTCCTCTGAGAAATTTAACTTTCTTTTCGCGTGGATCGCGAGGATCGATATACCAAGAACGTTCCAACTAACGAATCCTTCCTTCGTGAATCTATGGGTTAACCAAGAGGAATGATCTCGTTTCTCATCTGCATCAAGCTCTTTTGCTGAACTTCTGAACAAGAAGCAGCGAGAACTGTTCATTGTTATAGGGTTTTCATTATGTAAGATACGATTTATTTAATTAATTTTAGGGAAATACGTCATCTTTTGTTCGCACATAATTGCAATAGGCGCCGTGTTAAAGGTCAGTAACAACACGATAGAAAACATTTACAAGATTGTACGTTATACAACAAATGAGAAAAAGATTCTTTTCTTTTTTCAATCTAAGGATAGATTCCCGATATGATGCAAATTTAGTTGATATTAATAGGTTTTTCAATACTGATTCGTAAATACCAATTTTTGGAACTGTTGCGCGAATTCTCGTCTCCTCTTCAATCAGAATAAGCGTAGAAACTTCAAAGAGCTAAATATCCCCTTTAGATTATAGCTCGTACTTTTCCCATCATTTCACCAAACATTTTGAACTTTTGCCTTCAAAAGTATGTCGTTCAGGAACGAGTACATAAATGATTTAAGCGATATAAGCTTTCGAGTCAGAGAAATTGCTTCGCTACGAAAATGTACTTTCCTGGAAAAAAACTCTCCTATGGACTTTTCTCTGTGGCATTACAGAGTAATAAATTAATTGACATATACACGACCATTTACGCATTCACTAATAATTTGAACAGCCACGGACAATTTGTCATTTATGATACAGCAAGTCTTATAATTAGAACAATTAAATTTCTACAAGTGATCGTAATTCGACGAGTACTATAAAATTAAAAAATAACTATAAAGGAAGCAATACAAAGAACAATACAAAGATAGCGAATCTTAATATACGGAAAATTGATATGAACGACGCCGAATCTCTCGTTAGTAGTCGTTAACATGGGAGCTAAAACGACCATAGTCGCGGTTGAAGTATCGCGCGTCTTTTCGTTTAAAGCACGATACAATTCCGCCGCGTTCTCCATCTTCCATAGTTCTGACGTCTATGATATTAACGATCCGACGCGTCGTAAGGGTAAGTAATAAATTATTGCTCGTATAAACAACTCGTATAACCGACGCCCCAGGCACGTCAGCACGGGAATTTGCCACCGTGACGGCACGCGACGTTGCACACAAAGAGAATCTTATACAACGATCCATACACGCCGCGCGGTTTTCCAGCAAAGTGTTCCGTGATACTTTCTCATCTTCATTTAATGCATAATAATTCAGAATATTCGCGGCGACATTGTTGGCCGATCCACAGTGAAAATTTCGTCCCTAACTAAAGATCCCTCGTGCATTCGGACGGTACACAATAGCAATTAATAATAAAGCTTTAGCAAAAGATAGTTTTAAGTCGGTTTTACGACGGGGACGTGATTTCCCTGCTGCCTCGCAGTTTCACATTTTCCATAACATATTTCGTTCTAGCTTCGTTTATAGCCAGTAGAACATTTCATTTTGGAAAATTCGGTGTTCCTTCTTGCACCTCGATAACAATTGCTAATTTGAATTTTGTCTAAGCTAGGTGACGCTTCAATCTCTCGCGGACATATTTTAATTTTAATTTTAATTAAATTTCTTCGAAAATCCATTTTCTCGAGTCTGTTTCCTTCTGATCGTGAATTTAATAAACTCCAACATATATTCCTATCTCGCGCTAATAATTCTTCGACAATCATTCTTATTCAAACACAACTACGTGGTTAATTTCCCTATTAATTAATCTCCGATTGCCACGTTCACCCCTTTCGAAATCGTGGAAAACCTCTTAACAGCGGCGCTATCATAGTCTGCTCGTTAAAAGAAACATTTCCGAAAACGATTCACCAACGATCGTTGTGCAACGTTTCACGGACGATTCTTTTTGCCCTGTTAATGAGAGGGGTGCGATAACGATAGCGAGACACGCGAGTGCAATTAAAAATTACGGGGTCAATGCCGATACACACAGTCGCGTTTTTACCGCGATGCGATTGTTAGTCGTGTGTTCTCGCCTTTATCATCGACATATCGACGCAATTAACCCCTTTTGTTCCACGATTCTCACCCTCGAATGGCCCGTTACAACCCCTCTTCTTCCACGATCGGGTTTCTCTTTGTTCCTCTTTCACACGGTGAAAACAGAAAAAATCACTGGTATTTTTTTTTCTAGTTTATCTGGACTCGTTGGGAATATTTTTGGGGGAAGAACATAGCCGTAAATTTCGCGAATGATAACAAACGACTCGTTGAACGCGTCGCTACGTGTTATAGTTTGTTGGAAGGGAAATGCGCATTTAACGATTTTGTTGGTAGAGTGCTTGTAAATGTTCCCGTTTCAGCAATCTCGCGCACTTTTTTTTTAAAGGTTTCTCGTCGAAACAGGATTTTCAGTTAATTTAGTATCGGTGCTTTTCAAGTTGTTAACATTTTCCAAGCTCAACCGGTTTTTTATACGTTCGTATCAAGTATCATCATCGTTAAATCGGTGGAAAAGTTCATCTCTTTCGCCTTTGAAGTTGAACCCAGGAATTAAAAGTGAACAACCAGTGAAATGATAAAATAAATACTCAAACCTGCATACTACGTGTTAAAATTAAGTAAATTAATTGTATATTATTTTTTCGGCATTTTTTCTTTTTTGGGGGGGATTTTTAACGTTTTCTTATTTCAATCTCTAAATACATTTAGATACGTATCACAGTGTATAGATACGCTGGGATAAATCGATGTTTATGACGAAGAAAGATATATTTCATAGAAAGGAAGATCAATTGCATAGTTGGTTCTAGCATATCCTATTGTATAAATGAAGTGTATGGCCAAGCACGCTTATTTTGCTGTTAATACAAATGCAAGTAACTTGTCTATTGGATGATGTTTAATTTATTAGAAACGCAGGTCCATATGGAAAATATGTAAAGCGAAATATTAATTCGTCTCGTGCTCCAATTCTTCGTTCGTACGTGTCGACCATTAAAATGTAAAATTATTATGAGCCAGAGGGACGAAATAGCGTGTCGGTGAGTAGAGAGGACAGATCTCTCCACAATGTACATATTCATAGGTAAGTAAACAGATATACGAAACGAAACACATCGTGCGATAGAACAGTCGAGTAATTTGCAATAAGGATGTTGATCCTGTATTGCGAGCTAGTTTCAAATTCCCAGCATTTGGTACAGTTCTCCGTTTATTCTGCGTTGTGTGAATGAGAACTTCGATCGGGAAAATTTTTACATTCGCGTGGAAAGTAACCAGTTTTCTTGGAAATTATGCTTTATTATGCGAGATGAAAACGAAAGAAACGATACGATATTCGCCAATATCTGTTACCACGTTGTATCTGTTCTATGGTTATACAGAATACATTCCAACTTTTACGAAGCAAAATTTTCAAGATTCGATATTAGTTACTTAAGTACAGTTCTATCTTTATTTACTATTTCCCTTATCAATTTTTATGTTCGTACAACCTTTTTTCATATTCATATGTATAGAATATCCTAATAAAATTTTGCCTTAAAAACTAGAACACTCTGTATATAATGTAAAATCTGCATACATAATATATACGTTTCGATGTGATAGGATATCGAACGTTTTATCGGTCGAAATATGAAAACTGAAGGTAATAATGAAAAAAATATCAGATAACGTATCGATGCCTGTATTAGATGAACTTGCCTCGGAGAAAACTAGTTTACACAGTCGATTTTCACGCGTGTTTCGTAATACCTGACATTCAACGCTTCGTTGTATAATGCATGCATTTTCGATACTCTGTTGCTTCCGCAGAGCAGTTTTTACATGTTAAATATTAAAATTTCCTTTTAAATACCTAGCGCTACGTTATCGACGAGAACCTGTGTTTCCGCTATTACTCTTCGATATTATTTGGAAAGTGGAAGAGATTTTACGATTTTATTCAGTAATTTTGTCTAAATGTTTATTCCAATTATTAAATTAGTGAGAATATAGCAATTAATTTTGTCAGGCTTCGAAATATTTGTATACCATCTCAATTTGTCAATAAAATATACCTATGTGTACAACGTGTTTTTTTAATGTCATATGACTTAAAAAGTTAATTTTAGAAAATTCGCAGAATATTTGATAGGAAATGTATCTTGTATAATATTAAATATAAATTAATAAATATATTAAATATAATATTAAAAGACTAATATGGCAACAATTCACTGATTATATTACATTCTCATTATATGTGTTCAATCAAGCTCTCCTCTTCATAATAATACTAAGGCAAAATGGAAACCAATAGAAACCTCAAACAACACAAGCCCTTGACTACTACTACATCGCAAGCCCTTGACTATTACTACATCGCAAATTACTAAACACAGACACTATTACTGATTAAACTTGCTCTATCGTCAAAAAACACACGCCTATTACAGAACTTGGATTCTCTTCGATTAAAAAATTTCATTTCCTTTAAAAATCATAATAATTATCTTCGATCAAAAGCCAATGTATAAGCCACGTAGCTGACACACAGCTCCTAAAACGCTGAAAACACCAGCTTGGTACCCGGCCCACACGACCAACCAACACCGTCAGGATTTATAGTATCTCGCTTGAGCGTATCGCGTCCAGGCGTCGGCTATTTGTCAAGCGACGCAACATTAACCCGATATTTATAACATCGCCTAGCCCACTCGCCGAGGAATTTCATTTTCGAACAGCGAGCGACCGAGCCTCGCCCCCTAACCAACGATATAATTGCATAATTAGCAGCCTGACGGATCCAGCCAGTCTCTCCAACGCCGTTTTCGCGGAAACTCCGATCCAGATGGGGGTTGGCCAGTGGTCGGGGTGAACCTTCGAGTTAATGAAATAACGGTGGCCAGATGGAATGATTACTTTCTTATCACCCGAAGGCAGGTAGACTATTATGGCATTCATCAGCTACCTGGAGGAAGCAGCCATTGGAGAGGGGTTGCAAAACGGGGTTGCTTCTGGAGGAAAGGGAAACGTGGCCTCGGAACGAGGTAAGGTAAGAGGCGGTAGATAACAGGAGAAAGGGTGATAACTGGAGAGCCTTACTCCAGTGTACAACCAGTTGCGAGACTGTTCTCTCTCTCTCTCTCTCTCTTTCTCTCACTCTCTCTCTCTCTCTCTTTCACGAAGGGAGGTGTAACAACCCCATTATTGAAACTTCAAGCGCGGAGCAATCATTCTGCAATTAGCAAAAGTGATTAAGTGTAGAAGCTAACGCAGCCTCGTTCGAGTCCTCTGCCTCGCGTTTGCCCTCCTCCAACCTTTCTTCCATCCTCTGTACCCTTTGCTTCATCTTCCTTGCTCACCCTTACCTGTTCAGCAAACCTCTCCCCACCCTATCCCTTCCTTCTACACACCTACAGCTTTCCCTACAGTACGAGAAGCAACACAACTCGTAGTTACATCGCGGTCGTTGTTGATCCCCTTTGCGGTCTGGATTCTACCCTTATTCTATCCCAGCTTCCCCATCCCGGTGTCAACTGCTTCACTGACACCTGTTTTAATTATCCACCTGTCCTTCCTGCGGGGAAGAAAGGACGGGTGTCTGATAATTCGTAATGAGCGGACAAGGACAAGTGGATACACACCCTCTGCAGGGTGAGACCTGTTAACTGACGTAATTACAGGCTAGCCACCGCTGCGGATAATTGTTGGGGATTTTTTCCCTCCGCCTGTTCTAAGAAAGAAGGGCGAAATTATCCTTTCTGGATTCCTGTCTTAAACTGTCCGTCAGTGAGCTTAAATACAGAGGTAACGAAGAGGTTCGTCAGATTCCACTCGATAAGGAGCACCGACTTGGCTAGATGGAATTAATCAAGGGCGGATTAGCCCCGCCGGGATTTCTCGATAAAAACAATTAATCGGTGGATGGAACGGCTTGAAAATTGCCACGGGGGCTGTTCTTACTTGGATCGATGGGTGAAAGAAGAATCGTAAGGTTTTCCAGGATTCTGAGGTTTCTGTAGTTGAAAGATTGATTTATTTCATGATCGAGGACTTCTTTGTAAATTTTTCTCCACGGTAAGAATTATAGGGGTTCAATTGGTTTTTAAATCATCCTCAGTTTCGTTGACACGATCACATTTGTGATGTGCCCACGTATGTCGTCATGGGCATTTTCTATTCTAAGTCTAATGACGTATTTGCACGAGTCATCGATCTGTTTTCCAAGAAATTTTCAACTAAAACTACAAAAATTTTTTAGTTAAAAAGTTTTGGTTTTGTTCAGAAAAACGTGTCTCTGTTTTCTTTGTTTAAAATGCTAATTTGTTTAAAATAAACAAATGTTTTAAATGCTTTTGATCGAAATAAAAGTATCTTATTCTTTACCCAAGTGCAACGGTGTTAATAACATTTTCCATTTATTATAATACCGGATAAAATATATGATGGAATCTGTTGCAATATGCAGACGGTGTTAATTGTAAGAGGTCAGTGGAATAGTTTCGATACCAGACATATGTCATTCGAGATTGTCACTAGCCGGAGAATTCGAACAATATATCTATTTCGAAGATTTCCTAACCATCTCTGTAGGCATTTCCTGATCATAAATCCTTGCCACCTCCGACGCTTAAAGCATTGCTCGGCTACAATGAAATGTCAATTCTTGGCTAACAGTGGCGTTCCCGACCAACCACTGAAATTCTTCAAATGTCCAAGAAATGTCCAAAGTCCAAGCAAAAGTCAAGGTTCAAGATAACAGCAACTTGAAATATTTATACTGCTCATCTATACAAAAAGATAATTGTGGGAAAATGTAACACGAATATTTTTGTATTTCTGAATAGTTGTAACGTGACCATTTTATATCCTAAAAGTAATATAGGAAGATAGTAAAACATAATATCCATCTAAAAAATGTAAAAATTAATGGTTTTCTTTTAATTTGGTTGTTTATTATATAACCGCTTAATGCAAAGAGATCTAATGCACGAAGTCAGGTTCTTATCGCATCGCTTTGATCAAATGAATCCTTTGCTAAAAGAATTTTAATTTTCTCGAGTAGCGATGAATAATGAAACAAAAGCACGGATGTATCGGGGCGCTATGGCCGTAATTCAAGGTTTCTTTTCCCCCTCTTAGCTTCATATCGTGCATTCAGAAAATCACGCGCAAATTGCATACAATTATCAAGCCTATCAGCTATCAAACGTAGCGGTAATTTAGAAAATAAACGAAAGACCAAAAGAATTCCGAGAAAACGCTAATCACCGACCGTTCAAGGTGGCGAAGAAACTTTTCGACCTCGTGCAATTACCACCACGATCTTCCCGAGTTAGACATCGATTCCACGAAACTGTCTCCAATTTCATGGTTATAAAAATACCTCGAAACCTTTGTCGGCATCGATGGACGACCCTGAACATTACTCGATCGTAATTTCTAAATTCCTCTTATTAATTTGAAGAATCACCCGAGTATAAACGAAAGCTTGGAATGACGAACCGGAAACGATGACAAATTACTCTGTGTACCATCTTCCTGAACTGTGTTTAAAAGTTCTGCGACTAGCGCCGACAAGTGTTGCCACACAGATGGCAGAAACGTTAAATTTCTCGAGAACAATAAAACCGAACAATATTGAGTCATCCATCCCAGACAACATTTTCACCTCTCAAGCCGTTTTTCCATTTCGACCAATTCGACCACCGTAACTCAGATCGGTCTATAAACACCCCCATCCATCAATCTTGTCGCTCTTGGAACTCGGAAAGCTCACGATGAGTCGCGATATCTCGGCTCGAGTTCCAAGAGAGCTCGTAAAAAAGCAGCGAGATCCATCGTAGAAAAAGCTTAATTACGAAACGGTGGATTACAGGTGGAGTAGTGGGGGTAGCCTTCATTAGCGTGTGGATTTTCTGCCATCTAAAAACCGTCAGCCACCCCCATACGGGTCCGTGGGGGGCGCATTCGCGACGGCAACCTCGGAAAAGGATAGTTGATTGGGCGAAATGTATTCATGTATGCATATGAATTCAGAAGCCAGGAGGAGGCCGAGGCGTCGCGACGCCTCGATGTCTGCTACGGGCTAAAAGCTGGCTGCTTGAAAAACATCTTAATTGGACTTGGCGCGCTGTCGCGATCCCAATGGACCCCTATTTCTCCCATCCTTTAAGGGGTGAACAGGCTGCCTTCGATGCTGCACCTTCCCTCTCCGTCAGCCCCTCCCTTTTATATCTGGCCTTCTTCGGCATTTTGGAATCGAGATTGCCCGATAGAGCCAGACGACTGGAGACGCTTTCTTCCACGTCGGGATCGACGCGAATGTAAAATGAGAGAACCCCTTTTCGCGGCGTAAGAGGATCTTGTTACGAGTGAGGACATTTTGAAGGGTTCTCTTCTTTCTGCTTTTTGCTTTCTTTCTTTTCTCGTTCGTTTTTAGGGAGTTCTGGCAGAAAGAATGGGGCGATTCGAATTGTCCTTGGAATACGAGGTGCAATAATTGACGGGTCGAGGGTCCAGTGATGGGAAGTCGTTCAGTGTTTCAGTGTTAAGCGCGTCTTTTGACTTCTAAAGGTATACTTAAAGAATAATCTACCAGCTAATGATATTAACGAATTGACAAATTACAGGATACGGGTTGTAAACTTTTACTTTGCAAATTTGCAATTTGATTGTCAACTTGTTGCCGTTACGTAAGAGTATTTGTCGATATTGGTAACTAAAAGCTTTTAACTGACAGTTTGTGATATTTCTCTAATAATATTAGTTCGGTTGTGTAAATAAACATGATTTGAATTGAAAATGGAAAATCTTCAATATGATCATTTTGTGGATGTTGAGTAAGATAAGAAAGGAAAGTGGTTGATTATAGAGATCAGGTGTTAAAGTTAATATTTCGTTTTATGGACAAAGAAAGTGCCTTAGGAATCAAATGATAAAGTCGTCGCTTCACGTGCGAAACCTGTTCTATGTGTAAAGAATCTTTTTGAGGAATCAGGTGTTAAAGTTAAACATTGCGCGTGTGAAATCTGATTTATAGGTAAGAGGAAGTTTTCGAAGAAGAATGGAAAGTTAGATAATATCTATATTTAAGTAGAGCTATATATAAATACAGTGCCCATAACACAATGTTCCATGACTTTTCAATTTGATTTTAAAATAAAGCTCTATCGATAACCAGACAGCGGCCAATATCTCTCCATGGATGAGATGGCCACGAATATCTTGAGAAAGAAAATACTTTTCTTAAAGCAGATAAAACCAGTGAAGTTCCTTTTTCGATATCGACACTGGGGGGAATTCTTACGATCTGTCTATTGTGATAACAAACATCAAAATTGCCTCAACGCGAAAGATCAATAATATACGTGACATCGTATAAAAGCAAACGTGACAGTGCCGTATATTAAATCCAATGGAAACAAAATTTCCTTTTGCGCGATAGAGGAAAGTCCTATAATAATAAATAAGATATACGACTGATTAAATCTACCATCTCTCCTGAGAAAAAGTTACACAAACAGTGGACCATGTATGCATTTGGTATAACGTTTATTAAATATAGAAGATAAACATCATAGCGAAAAATCAGCATCAACATCGAATATATGAAATGAATAATTTGCTACGAGAGAATGTCATTCTAAATTCTCTGAAACGATAGAATGAAGTAAATTACAAGATTAATAAATTTCTTGTAGCGATTAAGATATTAACAAATTCGTTAAAAGATTCTATTATAGAAAAGGAATTTGCGAAAAGATTAATACATTCGAAGATTGAGAAATTATATTATAAATCAAATTGTAATAAAATGTAAATACCACCTGCTAAATATTTAAGACATAAAGAAGATTACATCATTTCTCCCTAATAAAAGAAATATCTCCATGCTACAAAGTTTATACCTCTTATCTATATAATTCCCCTTTTTACATCTGCAGATAGAGCCTTATAAAGCATGGAAGAGAGGAAGGAGGAAAAAGGGAAAGGTCGGAAACGCGTGGCAGCATTCCGGATACGCAGAGGGAATGTATGCAAATACGACGGCGGAAGGATTACTTACGTTAAAGCACGGTGGAGCGACAGGGAGAAAAGGGGGTTGGAGAAAGTTTGGAAGGGGCAGAAAAGGGGAAAGAAAGAAGAGCTATTTCCATAAAAATTCCCGATCCCTACCGGATCAATCTCGATATGCATGAAATATTCAAAAACAAAATGATTACAGCCTTAAAAGCGGCGCGATGCACTCGGAAATACCGGATGAAGGCACGGAAGAAAAATAACGAGCGTTGTAGGAAGTAGACGCGAAACAAAAGCATGAATATAAGATGGTTAAAAGGTCCATGGGGGAGAGAAAATATTTTCTCGAATAATATTTTACGATGGGATCATCGACGACGATCATGCGACCGTTTTGACTTTGTGCTCGTTCAACCTAACTTTATGATCGTAATTAGCGTTTGTTGATTTCCCCTTTGTCGATATCGTAAGGGATGAAACCCACCAACGATACTCGTTTTTATTGTAATTCGTATTGGCTAGAAAGAAGTACAGTGGATACCAAAAAGTTCAGATCCGAATGTAATTTTACACTCGTCCATAAAATTAAAGAACCACTAAATTTCGATCGAGAAATTGTCGCTCTTTGAACTGTTATAAATAACTTCGTGAGAAAATATCATACGAGAGTCTATCTGGGCTTATTTTAAAGATGAAATCTTTACTTTTCAATCCCTCGATTTCCAAGAGGATTTTCTCATTTTAAAAGATAATTTAGAATCTGATCGATTATTTTCGAATGATAAAAAGTACGAAAATAATAAAATTATTAAAACGCTTCGAACAGAAGGAACAAACAGTAATGATAAAATATCGAACGAAGAAAATACTCGACTTATAGATTACTAGATTTATCGTTTCAAAAAGTACCACCGTAAGCGAAGAAGAACCAAGCGAAAGGAAAATCAGAGAACCGCAGAAAGGCAAGGACACAACACTCGATATTCCCGATTATGGCGTTCAATTTCAGGAAAGCTTCTTAATTGTTTTAATAATAAATAAACGCCCGTTAAATCAACCTTCGGCGTGACCGGTCGCGAACCTTAATTAAATTGTTCCGTCTGTTAATAAATTCCACCCTCTCCATCTCTTTGCTTCGCTTCAGTTTGCCTCATTAATATCCCCGATTAATTTGTTTTGACAGGCAAGCTCGCTGCAAACAGCAATCTTAAGAGGGGTCTCGTCGCGAAAAAAGAGATAACCTGGTTCGACGATCGATGAGTTCAGAAAAAAGTCCTTCGACCCTTTTACACCCGCGCCACCCGCCTACTTACCCCTGATTCAGCCAGGTTGAACCAGAAGCTCGTTGGCTGGCTGCGACACTTTTCGTGTTCTCACGGAGCCGATAAATCTCTTTCTCTCGTCCCGTGAAAACGAGAGTTTCCCGTGGAAATCGAGGGGACGACCAATGAAAGCCGCGAATGTACGCTCGGTGTCTAGAATTTTTCTTTCTATCCTTGTTGCTTCCCTTTCTGACCCTTCTCTTTTGTTCGATGAGGTTTGTTCCGTTTCTGTTCTATTTAAATACTTTTCGTTCCTTTTCCAAAGGTTCTAGGTACACTGACGGTGGAAATGATTCAAGTGGATGGATAAGGGGATTGAAATTTTTTATTAGACAAGTGGATTTTCTGAAAAGATAAAAATGTAAATGGGATTAAGTGTTTTATAGATAGGCTGCGCTCTTCGAATATTTTTTCTATTAATCTTTTGAGAGTGTAGCAAAATGTCGAAAAACTCACAATGGACCATTCAGAAGGTACTTATTTTAGTTAGTTTGTAATGTAGGTCTCTCCATTCTCTATCTTTTTCTTTCTCTCTCTCCCTCTCTCTCACTATTATTGACTTCAAACTCACAGTTTCCAAATTTCAGTCGCGAGTTCGTAAATTACGTCAGAAAGAGCAGTTATAAAACTGGTAAGGTAAAAAATAACTGGAAACGATCACGCGTTCTTTAATTTCTTTTCTTGAACGATTCGAGGACAGGCCGAAAGTTTTAAAATCATCTGGATTTGTGAAATTTTTGAGACCGTCAGAAGCCACGAAAGTTTCGGTAACACATTCAAAGCTTTCAAGATTTGCAGCACTCCGGAGACTTTCGAGCTTCCGTGCCCATCACGGTTCGGATAACATTCGAAATAATTTTAAACTTCACGCTACTCCGATCTGGACGAAACTTTCCGCGAAACTTGTCACGGACCTCTTAGAATGTGTCCGCGGGACAAAACTCCATTTTAAGGAAAAAATGCTTCGACCAAGATAGCTCTACCATCGTGATCCGTTCATTTCTCTGTTTAAAAGTTCATGATCACGCTAATATAGTGGTTTAAGAACAATATCGTTCATTGCTAGCAATTCATCAATTCTTTTCTCATATCTTTAGACTTTTTATACTTTCGCTGCCATTAACGCACACGGTGCGTCGCTCTGATTATCCAATTCTAAAAAAAAAAAAAGAAATTTATAGTGCGTTTGGAATATATATTTATTGTGGCTCAAGATAAATATATTTCTAATGCAAAAATAATTCCAGAGATAAAGTCGTACAATGAATATCAATCTTAATAAAATTTGTTCAACTCTGTTTAGTAACAAACAGGAGCAAGACTGTTATTTTAGTCGAATTAAACACGAAATAAAATTTATCACCGCCGCAATTCTCAAATAAGATCCGCGATCCCTAACTCTGAAGCAACACTCTGAAATGGTACGTACCATTCTTAAAATAATCCCAGTGATCCGGGCCGATTTTATCGCTCGATAAAACGTTCGATTCCTCTCTGAAGTGGAAGCAACGCACCGTGAAAGTTCCGACGACATTCGTAAGTAACAAGTAACGAGCGACAAGTCAAACGATCGACGATCGGCCCCCGCCCCCGTCTGCTCGGTTACGGAGCACAGAGGCAGGCTGGCAAGGATAAAGAAAAAGTTTGGCAACAGGAAGGAAAATCCCATTCGTCTCGGGCTTCTAGTTCGAGTTCGGAAAAATTCCAGGGTTTCTAATAAAACTTTCACGGCTGCTCCTACTAAAAATAAAGTCTTCAAGTTCCGATAGTTAAATTCGAGATTATCAGCGACAGATAACGGGGTGAAATGAAATATACTTGGAGGGAATGGCGCGTGCGCAGGTGGATTACGTCTAAAGTCTTCGTCGCACCTTAGTCTGTCGAGCTTGGAATTAATTACCGTGGTCCAATTAATCAACGTCGTTTCATCGGGTGCGTTCAAATCTAGATGTAACCCCGCATCCACCATCCCTAAACGACGATATCATTGAATGGCTGATTTTCCACGCGGTCAGGATTCCCTAGCGAGTACTCGCTTTGTTCGTTAAAGGAAATCGATCGAGGTAATTGGTTCTGTTTTACGAGCAAACGATATGAAGTCTTGTTCTCGCGTTCGCTACCTCTTAGAATTATCCAGCCGTTTGCTTAGTTTTCGTAAGATGTACATTGATTTGTTTGAAAAGTTATGGATATTGAGATATGTATAATTTTATGTGCTAGACTAGATTGGTTGCGTAGTAGTGACACACGTATGTGAATATGAGTGTGTGGAAGTATGTGTGTGAGCGGCGTCTCGAAAAACAGATGAATGTAACTGTCCCGTTGGCAGTTTGGTGTGGAAGATGGCGAGACAAAGAAAGTGCAAAGAAGTTAAGATTAATAATCTGTGGAAGACACAATGTTTATGTTGAAATAATATTATGTGATATTTATTAAACAAAATTACAGAACCAAATGTATTTGAAATATGAGTGAGTGTTATGGATTGTTGACAGTTGGCCAGTTACTCTCAGACTGACTGTACGTAGTGACCCATGGTCGCTTAAAAGATTTTGAACCCCACTCTCTATACAGTAGTGAGTATGACCTGTGTAAGTGTCCTGTTCAAATGCCTGTGTAGGTGTCTGTATAAGATTAATATCGTTGTATTCCAACATTAAATAAATCTATGACTATTTTAATTTGAATTCTAAGTGTAAGCTTAGTGTTCCTTTACTTTTATTTCGGCAATTGAGATTCACAATTCTCAACAATGGAAGTAGCGAGATTTCAGAAAAATGTTAGGTCAGTTTGTTTCCATAGATTCATATTTGATTATACTGTAACATATGATTTTCTCCGACGACTTCTGTCACGCAATGTTACTTCTTGTTCTGTGATTTTTATGACGTAAAGTTTTTTTTTTTAGAAGAGTATTCTCTTTTGTCAATATGTTCATTCACGTAGCTATAAGAGTTACACGCTTCTAGTATTAGTACAACTACACACTAATACTTGTACGACTACTGAATTTCTACAATTTGATAAAATTTCAATATTGTTACTACCAATTAATACGACTGAAGTAGGCGTATACTTATGAGCGTACACTGGATATGTTTTAGATGATACTTAAGCTTGAAAAGGTCGTTGAAATTCGATTAAGTTTTGCGGGTTTTATGGAAACTATGCGACATCTCCTATTCTGCTTGGATATATGTGTTTTATCGAATGGCTATTATTGGATTAGATCGGTTGGACATTATATCTGGGGTTTTCTTTGGCGAAGAAAAGAAATTATCTTTTATTGCAGTTTTTTGTTGTAACAGAAGAACTGACATTTCGTCCGAATCCCCTAGGGACGTATTAATCTTCCATAGAAATTCCAGAAACGTTTTCCACTTGTCTTAAAACCATCCAAACAATCAAAGCTAAAGCTATTCGAATCTAATACTCGAAATACGTAGATAGTACAGTAACTCGAAAATGATGCATCGGTCATCAAAAACACAATATCGTCAGACACAGCCACACCTGCTCGTGTGGTTTGCAGAAGATACAAATTTCTGACACAGGACACGCGATAGATCTCGTATCTTCAACCGAATCATCATCCGAAATCCGAAACGCGATCGTAGCTTTTCACTCGGAGAACAGCATGCATCGACGCAACAATCTATACACGTAACTTTTCAAATTGAAATTTCCATGTAAAAGCCTGGATACGCGAGTCACTTCTACAGCGGGAAAAAAAACTCGCTTCGAAAATTAGATACGAGTTGCAAGCCCGTGACGAAAACAGAGAAAAAAGAACAGATACAAAACAAAATGAAAAAAAAAGATAGGAAGATAAAAAATAAAATTGTAGGCAGGGATGGACCGGGGACAAAAGCGCGAAAAGGGATAAAACGCCGCAGAGAGGCAATTACGAGTAACGGCCGGAATTACGAGCAATTCGAAAAGCTGTATACAAACAACGGGAACGAGCTTTCGAAGCTTACACGCATCGCGACCGATAACGATATCGGCCAGTTCGCAATTCGCGACGCCGCGCCGGTCCCGCCGTACAACAGACCGATTTACACACCGTCGCTGTCGCTGTTGTAAATTCGTTAATTAACTAAGGTAATTGCACCTGTAGCCCGGTAATGCATTCACCCAGCAACCCCTGAATACGCTCGAACACGTATGATACGGAGCCAGAAACAGCCGAACCGACGAGTTCAATTTGAATATAAGCAGTTCACTCGTTGTCGACTGCTTCGCTAGAAGCTCTCTGCCCATTCTATAAGAATTTCGTTTTCCAACTGCTATCCAGAGATGACAGTGTTTAGAAGTAAGCGCTGAGTTACGATTATTTTTGAAGAAATTTTTAACGTTATAGTGTAGGATTTTTTTATTTATTTAGAATGAATTAATCAGGAAAAGATTGGTTATTTAATGTGAACTAAATACAGTAATGTGCTGTAACTAAGACAACTAAATAGTTAATTCACAACTCTCGTCACCACGGTTCCAACGCTCTCTTTCACGCGGATCACCCTCCTTGACATCGCTGACCACACTCTCATTTCTTAACTAACTACTGTCTGTTAATTCGTCTTTTTCCCAACACGTTCTTCGCGCAGCGTGATTCGGCTAATTTTCCTGCGGGGCCCAAATCCGACCGCCGGTACGCAGAACGTAAATAGAGCGACAAGCGGGAATTCGTTGTTTATCGCCTTCGATTCATTGTAAAGAAAAGATTATACAGGGTGGTTGGTAACTGGTGGTACAAGCGGAAAGGGGGTAATTCTACGCGACGAAAGAAGTCGAAAATATAGAATAAAAATTTTTTTTTTAATTTCTTTTTTTTAATTTTTCCATCGAGACAACGATCTACAGTGAGGTCCGTTATAACGAGACGTGATAAAGTGATAAAGAAAATTTAAAGTCGATTTTCTCGAAAACAAAGCCTTAAACGAAAAATTTTTATTCTATATTTTCGACTTCTTTTTTCACGTAGAATCACCCCCTTTCCGCTTGTACCACCAGTTACCAACCACCCTGTATAGTTCTGAAATGGAGCAAGCGATAAGCTTTCCAGTTAGAGTACTCCGAGGGATCTCATGGCAGATATCTCAGATCTTCCATTTAGTCGAGAAGCACACTTGTGAGACGTACATCAGCGATTGTTTTATCCTCAAAATGTTCAGTAAACAGTGTGAAAATATATTTGAAAGTGAGGAGAGAGTAGTGATGACGGAATCTACAAGTATTGTTCGAAGTGCCCAAAATCACTCCAAATGTGTTTGGAATGTTTTAGCAAATACCATGCGATATAGAATAAGGTAATATATTATCCAGAATATAAATGAATAAAAAGTATGGTATAATGTGTTTTTCCTATATATAATATCCTATATTTAATTAACTCGAACAAGAAGAGCGTCACCCATACTTTGGTGACGGGGTCCCCACGAGAATATACCTGTCACATAGATATGCGTGACGTGGGGACGAACGTGTTAAGCATCCTTTTGTCTTTTCTCATAGTCCCACCACGTACGTGTTCCGCAACCGTCCGTGGCCTTTCTTCCGCGTAACAATTCGATTGAAGGGCCGACGACACATTGATGGGCTTTCTCGCAATATTGTTTCTGGTTCACCCGATATTTCTTAGACAATCTGTCCACGATACTACAATAGTAATGTTCGAATCTGGTCAAAAGTAGTGATATTAACGAGAGAGATAGATGGCTTCGATATTTGTAAATGAACGATGAGCGACTATAAAGGAAGACACAGCGTCGTCGTTGTATGAAGCAAGACGATGCACTGCACGTCGGAGCATCTCCTTCGTAAAGTTTCACTTTCGTAAGTGGCTAATGGATTAACGCGTTATAAGCGCCCAAAATATAATCAAACTGGTTTATAGGTTGTCCGAAAAGTTTCTTTCGTTTCATAAGGTGATAATAGATGAAAAACAATTTCTGTTTTGTATTATTTGATTGAATTGGGTATGATCCATTTCGTTCTATTTCTATTATTACATTCGTGCATAATTCAATAAATTAATATAAAACAAAAAACATTGCGCGTCTATTATTTTCTTATGAAACGAAAGAAACTTTTCGAACAAGCTAATACGTTAGAGTTTTGTAACTTTGTAAGCATATGCGATTTATATAAAGAACGTAACGTAGAAAATTTCCATTTACTAAAATTCGAAAATTTTCGGAGCGAGTTTGAATTTAATTCGAAAAAAGAAGGGGGTGCGCATGAATGAGTGATAAGGTCGAGATTATACAGAGGTAAAAGTTTGCTGCAAAGAGATTTTCTTCTGCTTAAGGAGGGTCCTAATTACTTCTACTTTGGTCCTTAAAAGAACGGAATTCCATCCTCAACAGGGAATTAAATAGAATTTACCTCTTCTTCCCTGTGAACCGAGAGCGCAAAGTGTTGCTCCGCTTATCAACCGTTCCACTAAACACGAAAACAGTACAAAAGCTGCAACAACTTCGCGGCTGTCGAACGAATCAACGAAGCCCACGTCCCCGTGAATTAAATTACTTCACTCGAAGGGATCTCTTCGACCATTTTCGCGTCCAATTAAACGCAAAAACTTCGAAAGGGGAGACAGATGTCTCTAACTAAATTCTACTTCTTTCCCTTAACGGGGAACTCGCACGATCGTGCTCGCTGTGTTTCTTTTTTTCCATTTTCTCGATCGAACGAACGAACGAAAAGGAAAACGAGTCGGTGGAAACCGCGGCAGCCATAAAAGAAAATTTACAGCGGCAGCGTACGAAGTTGAAGAAGAAAATATCGATCGTAAAGTTAGAGATGGGAGGGGAAAGCCGGTCAAAATGGGTCGTGAATTATTAATTAATAGAGCGATGCTAAGAAACGTGCCGCAAACTTCCGACGAAGAAAGGGAAGCGAACAGCAGGGAATTCAGTTCTTCCAAGTTTCGATGAAAAATAGACTCGCCAGGCGATTAATCGTCGGATTGATCGCGCCAACTACCCAACCTTCGCCTCTGTATTGAATTCTTCGGCCTCGAATTTCCCGCTCAACTTTTATCGACGTCCAAATGGTGTCGGATCACGAACCGAACGAAAATCGGCCAAGAATCGTTTCGTTTCGCCTTTGTTAGGCAGTGTTTCAACGTTTAATGCCCCGATCGTTGCAACAATTGTTAAATGGGTGGAAAAAGAATAGGGTTAGATCCAAGTTAGGAAATGGCACCGTTTCAGTTAAGTTCGTGTTGCGTGCGAGGAAATGAAAATTAGCGGGTTCAAAGTAACAAAAATGAAAGAGTCCAAGTTGATATCGATTGGTATAGATACGTGATATATATTACTATGGCGCTGTGGAGAAAGAATAAAGAGAAAGACAGAAGAAAAGAGAAAAAAGAGAACGTTTTATTCGGAGCTTGCTGGCGGGCTCATTAGTAAAACAACTTAACACGCCAGTGTCTTAGATGTTGAAACAGTTGTCGGATAAAAGTTGTATAAGCAGGAAAATAAAAATAGTCGGACAAGTATTTTTGAGAATTGTTTTCGGTGGAAACTTCTTTAATTTAGTGAATGTATTATGCAGAATATTATGTTATTAGAATAGAATGTTATTTCTGATAGAGTCGATGCAATCATACGAATCAGCACGCATATTGACCGCAAGTTTCATACATACAAATAGAAGCATATAGCGACCCGTATGTTAAATATTATTATTTAGAATAAAGTTCTCTGTTTTCTGATAGAAAAAAATTGACTGTAAATTTTCTTCGCGAAGTGAAATATCTCGAACTATTGTCTCATAAATGTTCGCTAAAAATCCTCACTATTTCATCATCTATCGCGTCAGACATTTTTTCCTTCCTGTTTTCGCCGCAGGCTCGTTAATTTTCACGCGAGAGAAAACGGAAAGCGAGCGTAATATACGCGTATAAATTTTGGGCAAGCTTGCTAGGCAAGGCAGATGGCGCGCAAGCTTCGAAAAAGGAAAGAAGAAAACTAGCGAATCGGCGAAGAAAAGAGAGGCTGGTGAAACAGACCTTTTCTTTTCTCTTGTTCCTTCCTACGTATTTTCCGGATGGAAACGGCGGCGCTAGTCGACTCGCGTCGAGAGGATAGCTGGAATTAAAGAAGCGGAATAAACATGCAAATGCCCGGCCACTTTCCATCTTTATCAGTGGTCGGAGGATGCGGTCGTGCTGACTTAAGGCTCGACAAAGTTCTCGTCAGTGGAGGAAAGTGGAACGAAGCCGACCGTGGCCGGATCAGCCAGAGATTTTTAAATATACTCGATCCGCGCCGGTGTTTTCGAGTGACGCGAGATAGAAGAGAGATAACGATACTTCGAAGGGGAAGATTAAGAGAGAATTATTCAGCTCAGAGAGATCAGCTGCGCGATGATCGGATGAAAGATGCGAATTGAAGAAATGGGATTTTTAAGTAGACATTCTTCGTTTCTTAGATGTTTACTGTTGACTTTGGACGATTGGTTCGTTCAGATTCCATTAATCTCTCATAACTGAGACTTTGTTTTCTCGTCAGGCAAGAAATTGTAATTCGCGTCTTATTTTATACGTTAATCCCTAAATGCATTATTTTTTCAAATATACAAAAATTTTATATAATAATAATAATGTAATAATATAACTGTGAAATCTATTTCCAGTTGAAAAGAGAATTTAGCGATACATAACGAACAATTATTTTAAAAACACAATAAATTATTTGGTGTATCAATCGCATATCATTTCTATAACTTTCGTTACACAATATAACAACTGTTCGCTATGTTAAGAAATATAGCATCTTAAACATTCAATAAGTAAATAACGTTAAATATATAAGAACTTCTGCCCATACAAATATTGCAAATAATCCATAGATATCGCTAGAAATAAAAATATATCCAAGTACCTTGAAGTTTTCAAAATTTGCTACATTCCGTCGACGATAGCCGAGATTATCTACAAACGTAAAACGATCCGAGAACAATATCAATGTTTCGTGGGTTTTGGCTGTTCGTCGCCAGGGAAAATCGTTTCACCGAGCTCTGATCCCTGTGAAACGAAACAGGCTGTAACGAGAATGTGGAAGGCGTTTCCGGTGGCCGGTCGGTGGCCGTGCCAGTTCCCGCGGTTATTTCGGTGGTCCGCGAAATTACACGAGAAAATATTTCGGCCGTCGAACCAGGAATCGCAAGGACGTGGTGCGCGGAAGGGCCGCAGGGGAGCGAGAGCCTGGTCCGTGCGCAAAGATTAAATGAAATTATTTAAATGCCGTAATTTAACATCCTGCCTGGCCGGACCGGGCTTCGCAGGTGTTGAACATGCATGTATGCATAGAATACGTTTCCGGAAAACCAACTCTCCTGGTGCCGGTTCATCCAGCAGCCGGCTGGATTGCACGCATACATTACCACCGCTCGAGAGGGCAAATATGCACCCGCGCAGATTTTGAACCGGTCGGCAAACGACTTTTCTAAGTTCGTCTTGTTTCTCATGTTTTTTTTTTTCTGTTTCCGTATTTGATAAATTAATACGACCAAGTGTTTGAAACGAAGAGATAAGGAAATAAGTTTGGTACGGTTCCTTGTTTGATGCGGTTTGATAAGATTAGTTGACATTGGTGAAAAGGAAGGAACAGTGTTATGTTTCATGAACAATGATATGTTTCAGGATTTTTCTTTGTGTTTCCTTGGATGCATAAACAATTGAGAATGAGAATATTACGAAATGTGTTTTCGATTGACTTGTTTTCAAATCTTTATCTGATAGTGTGAGGAGTATAATTCACTATATGTTTAAGTAATTTTCGAAATGTTCACATCTAAATCGATCATCTATATTTATAGGTCTGTAGATTCTATTTGGACGAGTAGTATTTGATACGATTTTTGTGTATTTGTTGTTGAAGAAATTGAGAAGATGATACGGCTGGTAGAGTGGAGTAACCTGGTACGTGGTCAGAATGGTCGAAGTATGTCCAGAAAGATGCTAGAGGATTATTTGAAACGATCTTAAATACATAACGTTTGTTGGTTAAGTGGAATAAGCCAATGCATGATCAGGCTATTAAATAGAAGTGTTATTCTTTGTTGGGGCCATTGTTGTTTCTTTTTTGATTACTGACTTTTTTCTTTCATTCTGCTATCTAATGTAAACAAGTGTACTTTAATTAACAATCTTTTTGGTTTTTTAATTCCGAACGAGCAAGGTAATAATTTATCATGTTTGACGTTCATACCATCGACAATGTTAATTTTTTGTACGCAAAACCCAGTTCTGAATGTTAATGAAACACGAATAGATATACAGATGTGCAACACACGTCGAAGAAACGTCAACGGAACTGAAATTTACGCGTCTCTCTGCCGCAAAGGTATTCTATTTTCGCAAAGCACTTATGCGAATTCCATGGAACCTTCCACAGAAAATACATAATCCTTACTTTTAAAAAGTAATGTCGCTCCCTAAAATAATATTCTACTGCAGCAATCTGACCGAATGAACCCAGCACCTCAGTCTCCGAATCGAATTAGAAAATACGTCCCGTTCAGATTCGCGAGATTATTCGAAAACGTTCACCTTATTTCATACATTCTGGCTACGAATATTCCCGGTTGCTCGAATATTCATTCGTTTCTATTATTCATAGACTCGTCCTACTTTCTCGTTTTTCGCAACTCTTGATGCATCTAGCTGTGGCAAAATACTACGAGGCCGCCTCGGAAGCAACTGCGATTCGTCCTCTTCATTTTCGAACGGTGAACGCGATGTCTATCGGATGCTGGTGAAGTATGAAAGCATTATGTTCTTTCTATAAAAACGTCAGATAGAATGTTTCGTTTATTCAATGACGAGTTATCATTTAATAATTGACTGTTGAGATTATTAGATGTATAAACAGAGAAACACGCGGATAAATTGTAAAGTAGAAAATATATTTTAATGCAAAAGTGTAAGTACAAGTAGGAATATAATTTGAGCTGGTCCAGATCCGCACGTTAGCAGTGTTACCGTATAACTGAAAACCCCGAAGCCATCGTCGCCTATTTACTATCCATGGTCTGCCTTCGTCCCAGTCTATTGTCTGTACGCTGTCGATGGCTTCAGTGCTTGAGAAAACTAAAATGACCATATGTAGAGTTTTCTTAGAAGTGGTGACCACTTGAACATTGACAAAGATCAAATTCTTTTCCACAGTCCAAAAACAGTCCTGTCTCGAAAAAATAAGTAATTCGTGTATATTCTCTTATGACAATTTACACAGATGTGAATTCCCCTTCTAAAGTAATATCTTTACTTTCGGCGATTCACGGAAACAAGAACGCTCTATGTCAGTTCATAATGCAACCATAATCCGCGGATTAAAGTAGGCTTAATTGAGCAGGTTCGCGATCCGCGTTAAAGATACGGTAATAAATTCGATTGTTTATCAGCGGAACGTCGACAAAGCTAAGCGGAACTGCGGTCAGTCTTCATTGTGTTTGTTGAATTAGAGAAATTCTCCACATTCTGGCGCGAAACGACGTTTTGGTGTGCATATTTCGCGTAATATTGTCATGGTCACTAGTATTCCTAGCGTCATGGGATAAATCTTGCTAAAAGGGATATTTATCTTTCGTGGTTACAGATGACCATAATGTCGATTATTACGAATTACAAACAAAAAAAGAAAATGGACAGATAGAAATCACAGAAAGCAAATTGATCAACTCCATTTGTGTTAACAGGTTCATTTTTGAAGAATTAATTAAGGGAAAAAAAGTTCATCGTATATATTCTGATGTAAGTATATGTATATATGAGTATAATCATAAATGTATAAGTATAATTTAATTTCCCTGATACATAAAATCACACGACAACGATATAAATATCGCGTCAACTTAATTGTTCTCGAGTTCGTTAAAAATACGCAACAGTCGATACATTTCAGAACTTACTTGAGAAACGAATTATTTATTTATCTGTGACGTTCTTGCATTCCAAAGGAGATTATCCAGGAACTGCACGGACGAAAGGCCTAATGTCACCACAGCGGTGGAATACGCGGCATAAAACATTCATAATGCCGCGATCGTAGGAGAAAAGAATAGATGCTGCACAACCGCTGTCAAATGTCATTGAAATGTTAACCTGATCTTACAATTCTCACTATTTCCTTTAAGATATTGATACATTCTTACAAAAGCCATATGAAATTCCTTCTTCTTTCTTTATATTTTCTTTTTTATTCTTTATATTTTTGAAAATTCTCTGGCGGATACTAAAATACACATTAACAGTTCAAAAATATAACGATATAAATGTCATTTACACGGAGAACTTCAAACTAGGACGAACTGTCATCCGTAGAAATGTTCGTTTCGCAATTCTTACAATTTTTAAAATCGATATTAGAGTTTATTAATTTTCAAAGTTTCGTTCCAGTCACTTCTCTCCAAACAAACGCGATTCGTTGAAAAATTCAATCGGTCGAAAATTCTCATACGTTTCCGAGCTTTATTGTCAGAATAGAATAGGAATTAACGCGACACCGCGATTAAAATTTATTAATCCGCGAACAGCGAGACGACGACTGGCAGTGTTATCGTACCGTCGCTCAGGCAATCTTGTCATCGAAACCAGGCCAACGCACATTTATCTGTTTCGTTGGATAACAGGGATGCGATTGTTGCCTTTCATTCGGATTTATAAAATAAACCACGACCGCTTCCACTTTCAATGCGGACCCGGTTTTCACCTTAACGAAGCCCGTTTCATAAAGAGCTCGCTTAATAAGTTCCAAAAGGCCGCCTACGAGCTTAGATGTTCGTGGTTCGTCGCTTTGGAATAACTTGAAAATGGGGAAAAAACACAGAAGGAAAATAAAAGGGAAAAAGAAAAAATTCATTTTCGGTGAATAAGGGTAGTGACACGAATCAAACGATCTGCCATTATGATGGTAAAATTTCATTTTGTTCCAAGGATCTCCTCTTCTTCTGTTTCTTCTTATTTTGAAGGGATATTGTAACGCGAAGTAACGACAGGTCAACTGAAAATCATTCAGGTAAATCACGTAAATCTTCGAATATACTAACAAGCGAGAAAGCAGGGATGAATATTTTGATTAATCGATCGATTGTAAAAATTTGATTAACCGTCGCGATATACTATTATAAAATATATATTCACGATAATATGCACAATTACTGATTCAGTTCTAGATTGTTATTTAATTATTTAGTTATTAATTTTAGATTATTAATTATTTAAAATTATTAATTTTAGGTAATTAGTTGTAGATTGTTACAGCAAGCAAATCAATTTCGGTAAATGAATTCCAAAGCGTTCTGACTGATGTTTGTTTGAATTTTAAGAGATTTTTGACGCGGTTTATTATTTTTTTATCAATGCTGATATAACACTATTATTATTGAAATAATGCTTTCATGGAATTCTTATCGTATTTTCTAATTCATCGTTTTACAATATTTTACGACTATATCATTTGGATCGTTTCATAGACAGAAGAGAAATGTATCGTTTGTTATCTGGAACTTCATTTTTGTAACAGTTAATACGATTTTATGATAATAATCTTTTGCGATAACAATAGAATTCAGCGTCGAAACTATAAGTCGATCTGTAGCGTCTACCACGTGTAATTATTAAAATCTGTTAAAAATATATATTTAAGATCTGAGGAAATATTAATTACGTTCATCACGTTAATTCCACGTGGTAGACAAAAAAGCGATGAAATCGAAGAGAACGTATAACGCGTGGCCTCGTACTGAATCACCACGCGACAATATTGGAATAGGTGAAAAAGTGAAAATTACGAGCTACTACGACGTTATTTATGTGCAATTATCTTTATTTACTTCACGCTCTTCGTATAATGTTCGTTTGATTCAATAAAGAGATTGGAGATTCCTATCTTTTTCCCTTGTTTTGATTATTTACCGTTAATTTTCATATTGATAGACATTTAATAGACATTATTAATATGTTACAATCTACAACGAAATTATTACTACATTATTTTATTTTAATATTAAACACTTTGATATTAATTGAGAACTTGTTTGAGGCCAGCATTCTTAGTACCTGTTCGAAATATCCTATAAATCCTTGTAGGATTTGCACTTTGATATCTCAACGTTTCGCTTGAAACGTGGCCATTTGTGTGGATTCATTTGCAAACGGAAGGATTGTTCTATCGAGGTTCGTCAAGGTCAACCGTACTCTCCACGTCAAGTAGCTACGGAAAATTCGATGAAAGGAATCCGCCCCTGCGACGACCCTTTGTGTCGGATTGCCTTCCCCAGTGCATTGTCGAACGCACGACTTCAAGTCTGGGTCAAAGGGCAGCCCTGTTAGCCTTGTACGACCCTGCGGTGAACACAGAACTGATTTCGACACGACAGCGAATTCAGACACAATGGTAGATACCTCGCTTTCTTTTCGTGAAACGTCAATGAAACAAACGAGGAGGATAGATATATTCGTTTCTGTTTTACGCGGTTTTTTAGAGTCCTCGACCTACTATCCCATCGACCTCCTTCATCAATGAATGTAAAGGGTGTGATGAAATACGTACTACCTTGAAATCACTCGAAATTACAGATATTTTTCACTGAGAAATTTTATCGGGGTTTTTCTCTCCCTCCGAATATATGTATGTGTGCATCGATGTTACGACCAAAATTGATTGTATCGATATTCACTTTGGAAATTGCGACTTTTCAATTTTTGTTTCACAGCTTTGAATTTAATTAGTTTCGATGCAATTCTTTTTCGCGGATGTAGTATGCTTTTTCACAGATTTGTTGAAAAATTGATTCTTGACTCGAATTTTTATTTCCGATGAATAGGATAAAATTCGGGTGATAAGAGTGATTGAACATTTCCGAAATTTTATGTAAAAGTATCGGTTCAAACAATGTATTTATTGTGATTTTAATTTATAAGTTTATACTGCTCGACGCAAATAACGAGCTGAAAATCAAACTGGTGTGAGTCCAGATTTTCAAAATTTGACTTTAATCACGTTCATCTCAACTTGAAAAATACCATCCTTCATCTTCAGAATAAATTAAATTATACCTTTATAACGATATAAGCGATACGTTCTCGCGACTTAAAGAAATACAGTGGATATTTTATAATAATTATTGAGATATGTATAATTTTGTGTGCTGGACTGGGTTAAATGCGTAGTGGAGATACTTGTATGTGGGTGTCAGTGTGTAGAGGTATGTGTGTGTGCGCGTCGTTTCGAAAACAGATGAATGTAAACTATTCAGTCGGTTAACAGTCGAGTATAGAAGAAAGTACTGAGACGCGTGCAAGTATGTATCGATGAATATCTTAGAAATCGTCCATAAAATAAATATATAACTATTCTAATATTGATTCCAAATATAAATTTAGTGTTCCTATAACATTATTTCGGCTATCAAGATCCACAGTTTTCAACAATAATAAATATAGAAGTCTTTATTTTATGAAAACTAGACTGACTTACATCACTGTAATTCTCAACTCTTCAAACGCGTAGTCAGACACTAACAACAATGTTTCAAGATAAACGTGTCCCTAGTTCTCAAAGCCATTGGCGTTTAGTGAGAGATTCTTAATTAACTCCCTTATGCTCGCGGATTAAGCAAGATATGCTCTCTCTGGTGCACCGTCTGAGCATTTTAACAAGTGTATCATTAAGTCCCTTGCTGGCATACGTCATAGTGTAAATGAAGGCAGTCTCGTCTCGCGGTAGAAATTTCATTTTCACTTCGAAATAGTACTTCCAAGGGCCGGAAAAGTGCTCTTCAAATGTTGCACAAGGCTTGCCAACGGTTACCAGTTGCGTACCATCGCGAAACACGCGACCACGATGGGGGTCGGCTTAATCCCAAGCCACCTGGAGGAGTTTCATAGCATTGAAAATTTTTCATTCCCCAGCGCATTCCACGTCGAATATCTGTCCGGGAGTTCGTTTGTCATTCTCCTTTTTCACGCTTTCTCAAAAAATTCTTCTGTATTTCCAAGCTCTGTCATATATCCTGATACTTGAAAAAAATGTTTTATTTGGTATTAAAAAATCTTAATATTTAGCGGGTCTATTTTTAACTTCGTTGTTGCTGTGTTTTGTTATTTAAAGTCGCATCATTTGTCAGGATTACTGTCTTCTGCTATATTCTTTTATTATACTTTCAACTCATGTTGTATTATACTTGTTATTTCAAAATGTTTTATACAACGCGTACAATATACATACATATATACAGAGTGGTTGGTAACTGGTGGTACAAGCGGAAAGAGGGTGATTCTACGCGAAAAAAGAAGTCGAAAATATAGAATAAAAATTTTTCGTTTAAGGCTTTGTTTTCGAGAAAATCGACTTTGGATTTTCGCTCGGTACGCGTGCGGTACGTTATAACGGATCTCACTGTAGATCGTTGTCTCGATGAAAAAATTAAAAAAAAAAAAAAAATTTTTTATTCTATATTTTCGACTTCTTTTTTCGCGTAGAATCAGCCCCTTTCCGCTTGTACCACCAGTTACCAACCACCCTGTATATAAAAGTTTTCTATGATGAGTGTTCAAATAGGTTTCGTGAACCATTTTACATCCAACATTGTATCCACTGAGTACACGCAGCGAAGAGAAACGACAAAGTAGAGTCTACATATGACGATATTTTTCTCCACAGTCGGGATGAAATCAAAGATATGTTGAACGTATAGATAGACGAGCGTAAGATGGTACAGGTATATATCTACAGAGGGAGTCCGTTATTGGTTGTAAAAACGGCCGAGCCATCTGTCCGCGATATGAGACCTCGGTGCACCCTAAAAATCCACTCCTGAGCCATCAATGACAGTAATAAGTCACACAGAGTCCCCTGCTCTGATCTTGTAGTGGTCTGATCGTGCCTGCCAGTGAAATTCAATGACAAAATCCAGCGGTATGGATTCTTTGTTTCTCGAGGCAAACATTGTAGGCGACAGTTGTCCGGGCTCAAGGAAGACGATAGCGGGGGACAAACTGAATTTTCTGAGCCTGGAAAATTTAATAGTCGAGGACCTACTGTAGGCAGAGGGAGTAGTTGGGTAAGTTGGGCCTCTAGCAAACATAAGCGCCAACATCTTAGAAGAGCTAGTCCAAAGAACCCTATCAACAATATTTTTTGAAACGAATTACATACACCCACCCAAGAACTACTTCTCAGTCGAACTTGAGAATTACAAAACAATCTTTCCACGCTTGCAGGAAATTGAATTTCTTCTTAATGACTTGACTTAACACTTACCATTCGAGCGATATATTGATTTTTATTGAACCAACAAAATGGAGTTCTGCAAAGTTTGATTGAACAGCATAAAGCTTCACCGCAAGCGAAATGAACTCTAGCTCCAAGCACAAAAAATATAATATTCCAAAACCAGGAGAAAGAACAGCAAATAAGTAGAAGCGTAAATCAGGTTGCATTTGTGCCAGAATTCTCACTTTAGCCATACTTTGAAGTATCAGAGCGCGAATGAAAGCTCTAAATATATATATATGTCGGAGATGTATAGATGGCGGGCCTTTCTTTTGGAATTTTGGGAAGATTCCCAATACTTTCGGTTAAACTGTTTGTTTAAGCTGTTCAATATAGTATTATAACAGTGGACTTGAGGTTGAGGTGACACTGTCGGTCACCGAACGTAGCCACGGTCTCGGGATGAACGTAGAAGTACAAATGTTGAGGGACACACGTTGTATTAACAAACAAGTCCCGAGGCGGGAGCAATAACGGCTCTACGCGAGCCTAGTAACGGTGCCTGGAATTTTGTTGATAACCCTGATCAATATGCAATTGACAAGTGTGATCGTGTCAGTCTTTTATTTGTATGATCACCTTGGAGAGTTGATACACAACGTCAAACGATTAGTCTAAAAGATACCGAACGTCATAGCTAACGTCATTTCAAGAATAGCTTATAACTAAATGTTCAAAAAGTTGTCCCGTTGACCGTGGATTCGTTAAACCCGAGAACATGGTATATTTAAGAGTGACTTTACGTTATACAGTTAAACCTTGTTTAATCAACTCCTGTACATAATACTGTAAATATAAACCTTTGAACAACTATAATGGCTAGTCCTAATGAAGAAACACAAGGCGCCCCAAGAACCAGCACCAACCCAACAAACCCGATTAACCCGACATCAGAAGTGGGATCAGAGCCGTTTTTGTCCATGCGAGAGCATATAACAATCATGCGTGAGTTAATACGGACGCTTGTGACAGAACCGGGTGCGGAAACGAAGAATCTATCGCTTCCGCGTTTTAACCCAGAAATCGCAGGTTCTGACCCAGCTGCATGGTGTGCAGTAGTAAATCTGATTATGAAAGAAAATCCCTTGCAAGGCAGTGTGTTATATACTGCTTTGAGTTGTGCTCTAGAAGGTACAGCAGTGCAATGGCTAACGTAAGTATTGGTTGGTAGAGATATTACTTGGACAAAATTTAAAGACCTTTTCACTGCGCGTTTTGGTGGTAAAGAAACAGCTACCTCAGCGCTAATGAAGATGTCTCATGAAAAACCACTGAAAGATGAAACTATAGGAGCTTTTGGTATACGTCTCCGTTCCTTCCTGAAGGCAAGATGGGAAAATTTAACTATGGCTGAGGTGATCAACGCTACTGTTCTTTTCCAATTGGCTACGCAAGATCAGCGTTTTGAACGGGTTGCACTTACAAGTGATATTAAGACTGAGGATGAATTTCTAAGGGAAATGAGAGCTTTCTCTTACGCAAAGAAGAGGCCGGTGATTGTTACGGACAACTTTTCTGCGGGTCCTGAAGCTAAACGTCATAAGCCGCCGGATTACCGGATTAAGTGTCATTACTGTGGTAACCTCGGACATAAAGTGATGGAGTGTCAAAAAAGGATAAAATTTGGGAAACAGAGGAACACACGAAACCCGAACGAAAGTCAATCAGCCGCTACATCGAAGGTGATATGTTTCAAGTGTCGAGAGGAGGGTCATATTGCGCCCAGTTGCCCAATGTTGCGGAAAGGGAAAAATAACGGCAGTACACCTAAAGGAGGCAGTAACTCCAAAAACGAGAAACGGGTTGATTTCTGTGTAACGGAAGCTTCCATTGGTAAATTAATTCATCTGGGTGAGTCGTATCCATTTTACTTCGACTCAGGGGCTGAGTGTTCGTTAATTAAAGAATCCGTGGCATTGAAATTTTCCGGTAAAAGAAAGACTAATACAGTAATGATGCGTGGAATAGGAGATACCTGTGTTAAATGTACTTCGCAAATTTTGTCTTTAGTATGTATTAATGGATTTACATTGGAGATAATTTTTCATGTTCTTGCTGATAGTCACTTAAAATATGATATAATGATTGGTCGTGAAATTTTGAGCCAGGGTTTTGATGTAAATATTACTCAAAACGGCATTGTTATTAATAGAGCAAAAATAATTAGTGCGTGTAGTAAAGTCAAAGAAAACGAAATCAATATTAATGAGGTTGACACTGATATTATAGGGAATGATAAAAACCGTTTGATTTCTGTTCTTGAAAAATTCAAAGACTCGTTTATTACGGGGTTTCCACGAGCTCGCGTTAATACGGGACAATTAGAGATACGGTTAATAGATCCTAACGTCACTGTGCAAAGAAGTCCTTACCGGCTTAGTGAGGAAGAGCGAAGACTTGTACGTGAAAGAATAAGCAAATTAATAGAGGCGAAAATTGTACGGCCCAGCAATTCTCCTTTCGCGAGCCCCATATTACTTGTTAAAAAGAAGGATGGCTCAGAGAGACTATGCGTGGATTACAGAGAATTAAATAAAAACACGGTTGCGGATCGGTTTCTTTTACCTCTAATAGCGGATCAAATCGCGAGATTGCAGAAAGCTAAGTACTTTATTTCCTTGGATATGGCCAGTGGGTTTCATCAAATTCCTATTCATCCAAATTCCACGGAGTATACAGCGTTTGTTACTCCAGACGGGCAATACGAATACATAACAATGCCGTTTGGGTTGAAAAATGCACCGTCCGTCTTTCAGAGAGCAATTTTTAAGGCCTTAGGAGATCTTGCTTATTCGTACGTAGTTGTATATTTGGATGATGTACTAATTACCGCTGATTCGGTTGACCAGGCTTTAGAAAGATTAGATATCGTATTGAACACCCTTGTGAACGCTGGATTTTCTTTTAATTTCTCTAAATGCTCTTTTCTAAAAACTTCGGTTCTCTATTTGGGTTATGTTATTCACAACGGTGAAGTTCGCCCCAACCCGGGTAAAATACAAGCCTTGAGTTCTTTATCCGCACCGACGACCGTTACGTAGCTCAGGCAGTTTATTGGTTTGGCTTCTTATTTTCGAAAATTTGTTCCAAAATTCTCACAAATAATGAAGCCTTTATATGCACTTACTTCTAGTAATAAAAATATAAGCTGGACGGATAGGCACGAAAAGATAAGACAAAGAATAATATCAATTCTCACCGATGAACCAGTGTTGATGATATTTGATCCTAAATATCCTATAGAATTACATACCGATGCCAGTCTAGATGGATATGGGGCTATTTTGATGCAGAAAGTTGAAGGGAAAAACAGAGTAGTGGAATATTATAGCAAAAGAACTAGTCCTGCTGAATCCAGATATCACTCGTATGAGTTGGAGACGTTAGCAGTAGTTAACGCTATTAAACATTTCCGACACTATTTGCATGGACGAGAGTTCCTTGTTGTAACGGATTGTAATTCTTTGAAGGCGTCCAGCAATAAAGTAAATTTAAATGACAGGGTTCACAGGTGGTGGGCGTATTTACAAACCTTTAATTTTAACATTATGTATCGCGAAGGAAAACGAATGGCTCATGTAGATTTCTTTTCGCGGAATCCTATAGATATTGATCGCGTAGAAATTAACAAAATTAAAGAAAAGGAAATTAATCTGACTGAAATTTCTAAAGGATGGTTGTTAGCGGAACAGCGTCGCGATCCTCAAATTTCGGAAATTGTTACTAAGTTACAAAATGATGAACTCGCGGAGGATATTGCAAGTACGTACGAATTACGGTCTAGTACCCTTTACCGCAAAATACAAAGAAAAGGCAGGACTCTCAGTTTGCCTATTGTCCCAAGAGGTTTTAGGTGGTCCGTAATTAATCATGTGCACCAGTCAATTATGCATTTAGGTTGGGATAAAACGCTTGAAAAGCTGTATGAGTATCACTGGTTTAGAGGAATGGCGAAATATGTTCGTAAATTCGTGGAGAACTGTCATGCTTGTCAGGTTTCCAAGACGAGTTCAGGTAAAGTTCAAGCTGAACTATATCCTATACCTAAAATCAGCATACCTTGGCATACGGTTCACATGGATATTACGGGCAAGTTAAGTGGAAAGAGTGACTTGAAAGAATATGTTATTGTTTTGATTGATGCTTTTACTAAATTTGTATTTTTGCACCATACGCGTAAGTTGGATTCCTTTAATACTGTTAAAGCACTCAAGTCAGCTATATTCTTATTCGGGAGTCCTTGCCGAGTAATAGCGGATCAAGGTAGATGCTTTACTGGTAAAGAGTTCAAAGATTTTTGTAGTGAAAAACAAATTAAACTACACTTGATAGCAACCGGTGCCAGTAGAGCTAACGGGCAGGTGGAGCGTGTTATGGGTACTTTGAAAAACATGTTCACTACAGTGGAGACGACCGGCCGCACGTGGCAAGATGCGATTGGTGAAATACAATTGGCTTTGAATTGCACTACCAATCGTGTGACAAAATCAAGTCCATTAGAGTTATTGACCGGCAAAGCAGCAAGACCCTTCGGTTTGTTGTTGCCTGATAATATGGAAGAAAGAGAAATAGTTATCTCCGATGTAAGACAGCAAGCTATAAAGAACATTGAGATTAACGCTAAGTACGATAAAGAAAGATATGATAAAACTAAGGCTAAGGTAGTTAGATTTAATCTTGGAGATTTTGTGTTGCGCAAAAACGAAGAGAGAAATCAAACCAAATTGGATCCAAAGTTTAGGGGCCCATTTGTAATAGCAGAGATTTTAGAAGGAAACAGGTACGTTTTAAAGACGTTGGATGGTAAACGATCATACAAGTACAGTCATGATAAGTTAAGGAAAATGCCAGATAGTTGCATTCCTGCTGAGTTGGATATCTGTAGTAATGGTGATGGAAGTGACAATGACAGTTTGAGTACACCGATCCAGGAGGAACATTAACACTATGACCATAACATCTAGCATAGTGTTTCCTCGTACACAATGTATTATGTTCATGGTATCTAGTATCGATTTTTGAGGAGCATTAACACTATGACCATAACATCTAGCATGGTGTTTCCTCGTACGTTATGAACACCTAGTACGTTATAACGCCAAGTTCAGTGTTCTCATGTGCATCCAGTGTGGTGATGAGAACGAAGTTCAGTGTTCTCATGTGCATCCAGTGTGGTGATGAGAACGAAGTTCAGTGTTCTCATGAGCGCCCATTGTGGTAATGTGATGAAATTTAGTGTGTACTTTAGTGTGTACGACCATGTACGACCAGTAGTATTGAGGTGTGAACAGGTGTTAAATTGAATAAACTGATGACTGGTGGTTCACAGGATGCAACTAGCACTTTGGACGAAATTGTAATGTTACTGATTGTTGTGTTTCGATTTATTAAAGAGCATTTCATCGGAATCTTTGTTGTTGAACTGGGCCCTTGACTAATTGGAATATTTAGTTAGATTGTAAAATGTCAATTGTGTTAAGTCTAATGTTAAGAAAATCGAATATTTTAGATGCACCCGAGGACGGGTGATTGTCAGGATGGCCGTGTCGGAGATGTATAGATGGCGGGCCTTTCTTTTGGAATTTTGGGAAGATTCCCAATACTTTCGGTTAAACTGTTTGTTTAAGCTGTTCAATATAGTATTATAACAGTGGACTTGAGGTTGAGGTGACACTGTCGGTCACCGAACGTAGCCACGGTCTCGGGATGAACGTAGAAGTACAAATGTTGAGGGACACACGTTGTATTAACAAACAAGTCCCGAGGCGGGAGCAATAACGGCTCTACGCGAGCCTAGTAACGGTGCCTGGAATTTTGTTGATAACCCTGATCAATATGCAATTGACAAGTGTGATCGTGTCAGTCTTTTATTTGTATGATCACCTTGGAGAGTTGATACACAACGTCAAACGATTAGTCTAAAAGATACCGAACGTCATAGCTAACGTCATTTCAAGAATAGCTTATAACTAAATGTTCAAAAAGTTGTCCCGTTGACCGTGGATTCGTTAAACCCGAGAACATGGTATATTTAAGAGTGACTTTACGTTATACAGTTAAACCTTGTTTAATCAACTCCTGTACATAATACTGTAAATATAAACCTTTGAACAACTATAATGGCTAGTCCTAATGAAGAAACACAAGGCGCCCCAAGAACCAGCACCAACCCAACAAACCCGATTAACCCGACATATATATACATATATATATACACACAGTGAGACGAAGGTCGAATGTGAGAAAGTTCACGCGATAAAAAGGAATTCGACCGAGAAGCGAAGCGAAAATTTTGCGGAAAGGGGCAGGTCGAGGCTTTATAGGAACCGTGCCTTAACCCAGGTTATACGGCACTGTATCTCTTGTGGCAGCTGGCTCACATGGCGGAACAACACTAAACTCGAGGCTCTCGTGCCTCGCACGACCCTATCGGGTGGCCGTCTTATTTTTAATAAAAACTCGGCGGCGCGGCGAGATTAAAAAATTCGTGCCGGCGCCACGAGCCACTCGATGGCGTCGTAACTTAAAATTAAGAAAATTAGGAGACCTTCGCGTCGCCACCAACCCCGTATATCACGGAAACTGATCAATTTTTCTTGTCTCCGACAACTTAAATCCCGAAACCTTCTTGTTACCTCGAGAATGATCGAAATTAGGTATGGATTAATTGGATGATGAATTTTTAACAATGCACAAGTGGACTATATTACCTGTGTTGTATGTTAATGAACAAGCGAGTCGAATAATTTATTTCTCTGCAGTAGAATTTTAAAAATAATTTGAAGACACATAAAGGGCAAAGCATAATATTTAGCTTATAAAAAAGAAGATGCTACAGTTCATGTGCAATCTTTGAATTACTAATATACAGGGTCTTTAGTAACTGGTGGTACAAGCGGAAAGGGGGTGATTCTACGCGAAAAAAGAAGTCGAAAATATAGAATAAAAATTTTGTTTCTTAATTTTTCTTTTTTTTTAATTTTTCCATCGAGACAACGATCTACAGTGAGATCCGTTATAACAAGACGTGATAAAGTGCACGCGTACCGAGCGAAAATTCAAAGTCGATTTTCTCGAAAACAAAGCCTGAAACGAAAAATTTTTATTGTATATTTTCGACTTCTTTTTTCGCGTAGAATCACCCCCTTTCCGCTTGTACCACCAGTTACCAATGACCCTGTAAATGCATCGAATTATTCGGAAGTTCATTGCGTCTTAATGCATCATAAAAATAAGATAGGAAGACAAACTTTCATATAGAAAGAAATTGAAAGAAAGAAAATAAGTATGTAAGCTTCTGCATAGAAACAAAATGTCGATTTATCGTAACATAGCTTCTTAATATAGTCCCGGAGGTATCAGCTCGTCAGAGAACTTTTTCAATATTAGCCTTACCGTAGACAACCGGAGAAAGAGTGATTTTTAACGCGGAATCTTTCCGATATCTCATTATTCCGTCGAGTTCTCGAAAGACCGGAACGTTGCTCGACGAACTTGACGCAATCGATTGTGAAATCCTCGAATATTAATGGAAATTAATTCGTGCCGATTAATTTCTCTTTCTGAGCAGCCCGGTATCGGTATCGATTCGCAATTACACAGGCGATTACTTTATCCGGCAACTCGGAAAATTGATGGAAATTCCTTTGGAAATCAGATTTTCCAAAATGAAGGGAGTCAGCGCGATGTAATATTAGTCACTGGGTGGAGGCAAGGGGGGCGGGGAAATTCTCATCAAAGAGATACTACATTTCCTTTTTACTTCTATTTTACTCGTTACTTATGAAAATGAACTATATCGTGATATTTGTTTAACGCGAAGATTAAAAATAAGGATATATTTATATCATTTAAATCTTTGGTCTTAATATTTTGAGATCTTATGAGTTTACACTCTGGAAGTCTTTCCCTGTTAGTTGAATTACCGACGGATTTAGGTGGATTAAAGACTTACCTGAAATTCCGTCGTAGGTCCACCATTCGTCCCAACTGGCCTCGGATTCTGTAAAGCAATGAAACACAACTATTATCGAAGTGTTTGGAACTCGGCAACACACTATGTATTGCTTAACTGTTATGTACGATCCATTTATATACAACAAATAATAGAATACTAGAATAATATATTGATGTTCTAATTGGAAAATAATAAACCTGATTTGTTATTTGTCAAACTTGTTATTGGAATAGCGATGATATTGAAATTAAAAATATAAATTAATAGATTTGTATGTCCGAAGCGTGAAAAGGGATATATTTTACGTTGTACAGTGAATTAATGCATGGTATTTGCCAGTTTCTTAACTCGTATATCTTTAGAAACTTCTGCTACACCGGTGAGAACTTTAAAGTTCCATCAAGCAACGAAGAGCATCGATCAATTGAACTTCTTAGCGTCGAGAAATGATCGATCAATCGATTGATAATGGTGATTCAGAATTGAAACTGAAGAATGCGATCAACAGTAAGACTGTAACTCTTGAAACGAGATATTTTCTTTCAAAAGTTTCTTTCAAGGAATTATACGACTATGTAATAATTCTATGTTACTTCGTTACAAGCTGACATTGACGTACTACGTTTCAGTTTATTATCTTTTTCAATTAATTTACATATACACTTAGATTCTTACTTCTTCAAAACTGTGATTGTAGAAAGAAATTGCGAGGGTTTGGTCGCAAATTTGTCAATATTTCATGAAATTTGAAGAAATTGATGCGTTTGTGATACTGTGATAACAATATATTTGTTGAACCACGGGAAATTTTTCAATGTCTCTACGTTCACGCAAAATTTAAATATAAGGAAAGGAAACCAGACCACAGTTTCAAAACCCCGTAAAACATTTAATCTCTGGGCTCGATAATCACAGAAAAAGCACCATAAAAACCAGACTAACCAGCGTCCGTTTTCGAAGCTTATGAAATTTCAAACGCCTTCTGAGAAAGCAACATAGGATTCCTAAACGTAACAGCGCAAGATCGTTGATTGCACCGTAAAAACCTTCTTCAAATTTCCATTCAAAAAACAGAAAAAAGTGCCCGATACTCTTCGCATCTAGCCATATACACTCCATACAGAAAAAAGAAAAACAAAAAAAAAAAAAAAGAAATGCTGGAAATCTGCAAACGCGATGAGAGATCGGATCGGAAACGGTAATCGTTAAATCGCTTAAAATTCAGCGAGCGAGAGTGTCTCGTCTCGGAGCACTCAACGTCCTCATAATTGAATTCTCATTCCACGAGGAACACTTTATCTTCCGCATTACCGCGTCCCTTTCCATATTCATTACTTTTTCCGCCTCGAAACAGCCGGCCGGTGCTGTCGAGAGCCAGGGCTCGTCGTTTTTTCTATATGCAAATCATCCGGCGTTCCATCCGTGGCGAACGTTTTAATGCCCTAAGCGTATCGAATAGTTCGAGATTCTCCCTCGAACAATTATTGCTTGGAGCTCCGGTTTTCTAGTCGACCCTCGTCCACGTGCGCACGTCAAACCTTCTCTCTTCTCCTCCATCGTTTCTCTTCGCTCTATTACTCTATGTCCCTCTCCAACATTCTCTCTATCTAGCTTTCCGCTCTTGCCACCACAGTCGTCAGACTCTCGGCCTGACCAAAGCGCGACTCATTCCACTTCCGACGGTGACCCATATTCGATTATCTGGATGCATGCCATCCAACCCCGCACGGGCAAACTAATTGCCTCAAATTGGAAAACTTTCTCGGCCTGTCCTGATCTCCGCCCTCTCCTCTCGCCATTGTCAATCTCCCATGCTTCTCTATACCGTGTCCTATCTCGATGCGAGCCATGATCGTTTCACATCCTTGTTCTCTTAATTCGCGATAGAGTTCATCGGGTGTGTTACGGATACAGTGCGGATAATTACGCAAATTTATATTTTTACGAATGTAATTGAAAAAACTGAACGCAGACGTAAATTTGTTTTACCTACTAAATATCGTAACAAATACTACGGTAAAGCTATCTCATACGTTTTTGCGTATTATGTGCACTCTGTGCATTTTCCAACGAACGCTACGAAGGTGTATGCATCAACAAATTTCCTGCTACAAAAAGTACTTGATGGCAAGAAAATGAAACCGTAATTCATCAATAAATCTTAGAAATAAATTATTTTCACCAATGAGAAAACAAGTGCGCTTGAACAATTTTCCATTGAGTTCTGTTTTTTCAATTAGTTCCTAAAATAAAGGAAACGCCGTGTCGTTCCTTTAAACGATCGAATGGTCAAAGGTTCGAAAAATAAGAGTTCGTATAGTGCCGGGACAAAAAAGAAAGTTATTTAATTGCGTCGAATTGCGCAACGAGGGACGAACCGCTTTTGCCGTCGTTTACGTAGCAGCGTAACGAGCGCTGTTAAACATCGAAGGAGAAATGAACCGTGGTCCGTTTGGCGGAAGGCAAGAAGGAACCGCTTGTCGATGAAACGTTTCTACAGAATGCACAGACTAGACGGTTGGCGCGTGTACGAAGACGCGAGGAACCAAAGGGAGAAGAAGTAAAACGAAAGGACGAAGAATTTAAACGAAACAGCGGAACGAGGATGGCTTCTTTTCTATTTCGCTCGCGGTAATTTCACTTTAATTATGTTTTTTACATCTTCGCAAAACCTGTTTGCAATTTCCTCCTCGGCCACCGTTTCAGAATATTTCTCGTATGTTCCGAAGATCGAACTTGAAACTTTTCTTTTTTCAGTTTCTCATTTTCTTCTCTTTTATTATCCAGCTGAATTGACTTTATAGTAACTGTTAACATGTTCAGCCTGTCATTCCTTGAATAGAAAACTCTATGATTACGAAGTTAAGAGATAATAAAGGACATAATCAATTGTGAACAGGACATTTTTAGTTTTCCCAAATATGAATATCACATAATTTATCTTCCGTAAGAATGACACGATGAAGCGACTTGTTAAAAAATAAAGAGACCATGGGTAAAGACATCGTTATAACTGCGACATTGATAACCATAGTAACGAGTGAACTTTTTCGATTAATATTGTAGATTGATATTAATAGATTACCGAACAGACACGTGCATTTTCCATTTCACCTCGTTACAATTGCGATATTCTAAATGTAAATTCAGAATAGTCTAATTTAATTTAATCTAATCTAATTATACTATAATTTCTTCGATTTTTTCCACGCTATTTCTAATATAGAACGTTTCGTGAAATGGACGTTTTAGGAAATAGCGAAGCTAGTTTTAAACTATCGATATGATGATTAAAATTTCTGAAATAGGTTCGAAAGATACCCGTATGTTTATTAATTGATTTTGAAACATGAATGCGAAAGAATATTCCAAGTAATATATTGTTAACTTACTGAAATTTAATAATTACGTATTTAAATAATATTTTAACAGTTTGTAATCTCAGATATTCCAGTTACGATTTTATATTAGCTCTTGCAAGGCTTACTCGAGGGCAGAATTAATTTTAGATTGAAGTAAGATCGAATTAATTTCTTACTAACTATCGCAAAGGCTTAGTTCATGCAATATTGCACTACTGTGAACTTCTATCGCAAGTGGCCTGGGACAGCGCTTCGGGGAATTCGAAGTGTATTATCCCATAGAAATAAGTTTAGTATCCAGTTTCTACCGGGTCTAAGTATTATCTCTTGTCTATCTCTCACGTCAACTACTTTATTTTAAAAACCACTTTCTCAAAAATTGCACTATCAAATTACTCCATCGATACTCCATATATTACCAGTAATTTAGAAAATCATGTTAATATTGCACACATTAATAGAAATGAATAGCGATAGGAAAACTAAAAATACTATAATATTCGAAATTTCGAACAAAGTCAATCTTTCTTATGTTCGTCATAAATTCCTTCGCGCGATGTAAATTTTATAACAGTACCTATTTCTTAATAAGAGAAAATAATACAGAAGTCCATAAAACGATAATTACTGTGAGAAACGCAAACTCAGAAAAGTAAACACTGTGTAAGATTTTAACAAGTTTCGCACGTAATATATTCATAAACATTTCCGATAGTAAGTGTTCGAATATTTTCGCGAGTCGCTGTACCTTCTGGACTAAACTCCTGCACATCAAACATTCAAAAACCTAAATTGTACCGTGCTCGATAAACAGCCATCCCACTATTCCACGATTCGTTTTCCACTTTCCATACTCCTCCCGCTCCCCCATGTCACTCCTTCCTCAAGCAATTGTAACAGCAACCGTGTCGTCGTCCAATTTTCAGCGAGCGAATCCCGGGCTCCATCGACTCCATCGAAAGGAAACGTAAATACGCTTAAAAGTCACTCGAACGAACCGAGGATGGAAAGCCTGGAAAGCAGGTTAATCGCGTGGCCTCGGGCCTTCACGGGACTTCCGACGTCGTTCGTGTATCTCTTCCGGCATTCGGTCCGCGTAGCAAATCTCGACGAAAATAAGCGCCTACGGAAGGATGAGCGAGGGCTCGAGAGAGAAGGAATTAATAATTTCCGCGCCGCGGAGGATCGTCAGCGGGACCCCAACTCTCCAGTCGCGCCGTTATAATTATGGTTAACCGAAATTTCTATATTCAACGACGGCCAACCGAGTGGAGGAGCCGCGTAACTGCCTGGGACCTGGAGACGTTGTTAACTTTAATGGCGAAATTATGGTCGGATTAAACGGGGCTCGCTCCCAGCCCAGATAGCTGCCGAGACCTACGTTTTCGCACTTTCTCACCAACAATCAACGTTCCACCGCAAACAACACTTTTTGTTGTCCCGCGAACCCTCGCACGTGTAGCTCGGTATTTGCGACTTTTAACAAAACAAAGTAATGATAATACTTCTTCGTATCTCTGAGCGCTTTACATTCACAACAAATATAAGATTTTCGACCGAACATGTAAGGCAATAAGAATTAGAAGAATATAAGATCACATAAGTAGAATAGTTACTTACTGGTCAAACACGTTATTCTTAACTGTCTATTCGCAGCAAATGTAACTATCCTAAGATTTTTAGTCAAAGATATAAGCCAATAACAAGAATTAAGACGCTGTAAGATCAAATAAGTAGAATAATCGTATACTGATTAGACACGTTACTCTTTTATTCGGTTATCAAAATACATGAGACGTATCCTATTCTAAACAATTACCCTAAAACGAAGTATGTTAAAAGTGTCAATAAAAAATCTAGAACTAAAAAATGGTTGAGAAATCACATCCGTATCACAGGCCCGGTTGAAAAGTAACTATTTCCAACGGCCTGACACACTTTTTATTAAAACCAATTCCACGACAGCATGCGAGATAAAGTTTCTGCTCGTATCACACCTTTCCTCGCCCTTCGTCACCAGCAGTAAAGAGGTTTATTAGCCGCGTGGCACTCGCTTCTTCCCGTAACTTCCGTGCCCGGTTTTAGCGCTTCCCGCTGTCTGTTTTTAACGCCGTAGGTGCTCTCGCTCAGCGGCATTGTAATTCCAGTATTATTCGTTCAGCCACGATAAGAAAGGTAATTGCGAAATTGCCACACCTGTTGTCACATTCTAACCTAGTGTGTTCAAGTGTTGGTTAATGGGAACAGCAAGACACTTTGCCGACTGCGTGGAACGACGCTGTTCACTCACATTTGACGGATATTTTCCGACATATCATGAGAAGAGAAGTTTCTATTGGAAGTTAGTTCGTTGGTGTTTGAGGATAGATTGTTCAAGTCGTTGAAATTGTTGAGAGAGGTCTATTATCGGACAACTAGATTCCAATATTTTAAGCATGAAATTATTCTTTTGGATCAGATTGTCGAATTATTTTTGATAACTGTTAGGTTGCTGCATAGCAATAGATATCGGTTTTCAGATAAATGGTTTGAAAAATTATATTGTAATTTGTTTCAAGAATGTAAATTTTTTATGAAAGCAACAATCGTCTTGACCCTTCTTTTTTATTGAGAACGATATTACAAAATTGTTGTTTAACGTTCTTGTTGTTTCCATCACAATTTTAACGGGATTATATTCGCAAAGAAAAATGAGTTAGAGAGTGGCTTTCTGTATTTGAAAAGAAATAAAATACATAAAGAACACGAGAGGCAAAAACTGACGGCGTGTATTCCTTAGAAAAGTCCTGGCTTTTCCACAAAATCGTGAACATCGGCTAATTATTTCGGTGCTTGAAATTCGAGAATGTAACCGCAACTTCGAGAAGCGGAAACACGCAACTGGGCAAACTAACGCATCGAACCTGTTAACTAGAGGTTTCGTTTCAACTCGGCCCGTTCGTGCGTTCGATCGCGTGACTTTTCCACGTTTTAACCGCTGAATCGTTGAAGTAGCTTCGCCGCTAGGGCTGTTTCATCAATACTACCAATGATAATAACGTATCTACCAGCAATAATTACGGCCAGAACAGAACATTCTCCGCAACATATCGAATAGATACTGTGATTTCGTTGTCGATGAAATTGTCGTTGAAATATCAAGGGAACTTCTGTCTCCTTTGCCTCCTTTCTATTTTTTTATCGGCCCTGTATCGCAGTCATAAAGCGGAGATTTCTACGCATGAATCGTGGAAGAAATTGCCTGTGTAACTCGAAGTTATTGTGCCCACGGGGTTTCCTTGATTTTAGAGAACTTTACCTAGCGGATGTAGGTCAGTATGTATGTACTAGTTTCATCAACAGATTGTGACGGTAATGAATGAACGAATGAAGCATGGATTTTGGAGATTTAAAAAACCAAAGCGACTTATTGAGTAATTTACGAAGGATATGTAAAAATTTGGCGAATAATTTTTAGATTATAGATATATGTGTTAAATATATGGTACACTTATACTGTATGTGTGAAAGTGTATGTGAGCGTCGAAGGATGTCCAGGTATCAGTTGAGGCAAAAGCGATTAAAAGCGGTTAGAAGTTATTAACCCCTTAACTTACAATTTACGTTCGAGAATGCCTGTATTATTTAGGTTTGGCCCGATCATCGTACTACGGGCTATGCCCGTATGATATGTTAAAGGATTAAAAGCCATTAGAAGTGATCAGAAGTAATCAGAAGAAAACAAACAACCAAGCGAGTAGGTTATCGAGTCCTTCAGAGAGTAACGTACAAGCAGAGTTGAAAAATCTGCAAATAAATTTTAAACTATTTGTTTCTCCAAATCCTCTCTATACCTTAACAATATGTATACCTATATCGATTAACATGGCGTTATTTTAAATTTCCAAATTTTTCGTAAAACATATATTATAAAATATTTAATTATTATAATATTTATTTATTATAGTATAAAGTATTTAAAAGGTACAAATACTTTTGAAAACGTGTATATATACACCGCTGGTAACCATTAAAATATCTACTTGTTACGATTATTGAAAAATTATAGTAGACTGTATTTTATTTAGTATCTTACATTATAAACATAACAATAAAAATCATAAAGCGTATCAAGCAAGATAACTAGAACGCAAAACCAGACAAGAGTATTCAATTTATAACGAATATCAACAGTTATCCTAATACTTATAACGAACAGTGTAAATATCTCTTAGCTCGCTAGAAAACAACTTGTATTAGGTTGTCCGAAAAGTTTCTTTCGTTTCATAAAGTGATAACAGATGAACAACAATTTCTCCTTTATATTATTTTATTGAACTAGGTGTGATCTATTTCGTTCTATTTCTATTATTATGTTCATGTATAGTTCAATAAATTAATATAAAACAAAAAACACTGTGCGTCTATTATTTCCTTACAAAACAAAAGAAACTTTTCGGACAACCTAATACATACAATAACGTTAGCTCGTTACTTTCATCTGCAGATCCGTCTACATCCTTTCGTGAACACACATCAAGTCCCGTTCATGGACGCATTAAAATATTTCCCGCAATATTTCTGCTTTGCACGAGCCTCTTGCGGCACACGGCTATTCATTTCCCCGTCGGCTTGGACGAATTGTCGGTTGTTTAATTATGATAGCCGGGCCGTATCAAGCACACGAGTCGAAAGAAAAGTTGGCTAAAACGAGGAAATGAAACGAGACGGGAAAAGAGGGTGAAAGAGATGGCGTGATCCGTAGTTCCGTCTCGCCTTCCGCACCCACCGTAATATGATTTCCCTTTCCGCGCTCGCGTTTTTCGCATTTCGCTTAAACGAACGCCTCTGAATGGCGATGCTGACCCTCCGCCACCACTTAATGTGCCCGCTGCCTCTTTAGCGGCCGACGACGTGGAAACGTAATCAACAGGAAGCTCGTATACGTTGCCTTCTGGATATTTCGTCTGAAATTTTCTGGACGTTCGTACGCGCCGTTTCTGTCTCAGATGACCTCCATTCGATCATTTTCCTGGTTACGAAGCTTCGTTTCCCTTTCTCGTTTTATTTGTATGTACGTGTTTTCTTTAAATTTTATTCTGTATTGTTGTAATGACGAAGAAAGAGAATTGTAACGACAAAGAAGGAGAGAAAAAAGGGAAACGCGTTTCGAGATCAGCTAATAGATTCGTCAGAAAGGCTTTTTAAAAGGAATACTTTCTTTTACGTCCTGTAAGGGAAGTACAAAACCTTTGAGTTACCCTAGTATTTACTTGAAGCTTCGTACATTGGTAGATTTCTCTGTTCTGTTGATGAATATAAGTTAATACGAGGTAAGTTACTTAAAAATTATCTTTCTACCACTTTGGGATACGTAAATTGACAATATTACAGTGTTTTGTCATTTTTACAAAAATTATATATTTAAGAATTATATAGCCACGCATCTCAACTAATTTAAATATAATAATAGTTTACAGTAAAAACGCTGCTTTATATCCATCGAATGCATTGGTAAAATATTTAAACAGTGAATTAATTCCTATCGTAGTATAACAAACATCCCTGCTACTTAACTACCATCGATTCCTGCAAGAAAGAACTAAAGGATACGAAAATGGTGTACGAAGATTCATGCGTGGACAATAATAATTAAAAAAAAAAAAAAAAAAAAGAAAACGGCGCATGGGATTAAACGGTACGGGGAAACGACGACAGAAAAACGTAGCTGCATCGTGGCGGGAAAAATGAATATAATTTCAGGACGAGCAACTCGTATATTACCCTTGCAATATCCGGAGAGTTTTCTTAATCTGGACTTCGCCATGATGCGAATACGAATTAAACTCTGCCACTGTCCACGGCTTGAGCCCTTTATAAGCTTTGGTTCCTCTCTATGCGCCACCGTTACAAGAAAAAGAGGATTTAGGGAAAGATCACGACATGTAATACGACCTCTTCCTCCTTTTTTCTTTCATCTTAAGTCTTCAAGGGAAGACGATACGCAGTGCTAGAAAGGATAATGCGTGGTTTACACACGAAAAAGATCTAAGCAACGCTGTATAAAACTGTTACCTTCCTCGATCCGTATACTTCCGCCAGCCGAAACAGGATTAATCCAAGAAGCGCGAGCGTATAATATATTACGCTTTTAATTGCCGTCTTAGCTCGCCAACTTACATCTCGCGCTTTTCCTTGTACGTTTTAATATTTTCTATTTTCCCTTCTTCATCATCCGCTTTTCACCTCGTGTATCCTTCTTTTCTATTTTACGGCTTTATTGCCCTCTTCCGTTAGCATGTCCTTAAATACGGTGGGTGTAGGAGCTCTAATTTTATAAGAAACATGAAACTTCATGTTTTCAGGTAAAATTATATTTTTCGTTTAATCCTTTTGTTCCATAGGTATAAACGTTCGTATGACTATTACGCGACAAGTATAAATTATTCACACGATCATTTCAAGATTTGAAGACGTTATGCTCATCCTTCTACAAGTTCAACAGCCACAAATATCTGTCTGTTGACTTTTCTGTCAACTACTTCTTCGATGTTAGACTTCTTCAACTTGAGCAATAGAACTTGGCACGAGTTCTCAGAACATTATACGTATACGTAAGTGAATGGTAATTCGCAATTTAGTTTTGCCATGTGCACAATTTTTGTTAAATATAATATAATTTAAAAATTGTACTCGTGCTTCGATAAAGTACTATGACGAACTTACGCCATAAGAAAACTGTTTCTACTCCACGTAACAACATCTCCAAACATTATGCTAATCGTAAATTCCATACCACAAAAGCTCACAAAAAGGTCTATCATAATCAACTCACGAACACTCACTGGAACAACTCGAACGTGTTGCACGCTGTTCGAATGCGTATCCTCAAAGGCTGCAATCCACGAGCAACTGTTCGAGAAATCGAAAGTGTACACAGTGGATGAATACAGTCGCGTAATCACCGGATCTACACCTTTCTCGATCGGCAAATTGTCGGGCTTGTTACACGAGCAATTGGTGGAAACCGTTTCGCCTTCGTCGCCCATTATCCCGCTTTTCTCGAACGCTTTTTCCCTAAGGGAGAGACCTCTTCTGGCGCACTCGCCCTTTCACGACTCGCGTACTCCAACACACGCGCGACCGTAAATTGCCCTTAGGTCGGCAGGAATAATTTTCCAGTGAGTTTTCAATAATTCATGGTAAGCGCGGACCCCGAGGTGTCGGATTATTAGGGCAGAAGAGAATCGCAGGATACGGGGGAACGTTCACTTGATGGTTTACCGCTTAATAATTCGACGGGTGGCGAGTTCTGCTTAGGGTGATCGAAGGGTAGCTTCAAACGGAGGGCTTGCGATGTATGGAAGAAAGAATTAAGAGCCTATAGGTCGATGGTGACAACGTTGTTTTGCAAAATTTAATAAAGTATTACAACACCGTTGCTGATTCGTTTGGAATTGGATGGAAGTAACGTTTGAGCATGTGGAAGATTCGTTTACGAATTTTTCTATCTTTCAGATTATCTTCGCTTGGTCGTTGTGTAATTATAACGATTGATTTGGAGTATTTATTCAAATATTTTAGGACTGCTTGTTAATCTATTTATGACTAAGCAGAAATAATATTTAAAAATTCGAAAGGCTGACCTTCGTCGAATTTTATATTTTCTAGAAGATATTTTTCAAATGACAACTCAAGTTTTTCATACAAAGCTTTATATACTAAACACATAATATATACGTCGAGGATACGATAACTCGTCTACGATTCGATACTTTAAATCGCAAAGCGAGAAAAATTGCAATAAAAAGGGCAAAAAAAAAACCTAGGGAACTTGACTGATGAAATTCGAATCGAGGCTGCCACTATATGAGAATTAATTCAACGCGAGGGAAAGTGAACACGTGGTGCCTACTTTGAACAAGAGAGCAGGATCGAATAGAAAGTCGAGGATTAAGGAAAAACGTAGCAACTGTTCACCCACCGGACGTCGGATGCCAGACAAATTAAAAGCCGTGGTCCTTCGATAATTTAAGTAAATATCACGTGATACAAATGAAAAGCACGTGAGCCTGATACCGATTAAACACGATATCGATCGTCGAGGCCGTACCGAAATTACAGTCCACCGGACCCGGCTGGTTTCTCTCTTCCTCTGTGTTTCGGCCAGATAAGACTGGGCAAATAACGGTGTAGATACTATCGGTTCTGCCTTTCTTTTATCAACGGGCATATCAAATAAGTCTATAACTAACCGTGCAGACCGTATCTCTGTGCCGGGATGCCTGTAACCACGCTCAGACTTACGGCGCACGAAACATTTTCGTGTTATTAATTGGAGCCTGGTATACGACTGATCTCGAGCAGAAAATTACCGACATTGTTCCCAGCATTTCGATAGTACGGACGGTCGTTTACTGTGCGACGATAAACAGATCTGGAATTTATGAAAATGTTCTTTCTTCGATACGAAAGTCGAGTTTCTATGATTAAGGGGAATTGAACCGAACAGAAATTTTCGAGGAAATTAGATTCTTGGAAAAAGGTATCTTCCGAAAATAGTCTGCTACTGAATGAAATTCACTTTTTATAAATTTCTCAATTTTGGCGAGCGAATACACGATTAGCGGTTAATTGCTGACATTCAAATGATTTATCTTGATGGAGCTGATCTGACTTCTACGTGGTTCAATTGTGATCGATTAAGGTGTAATTAGGGTTTGAAGAATCTCGTGAGCTGCCTGATGTTGTTGAAGAGTAAATTCAGAAGAAGAGGTAGAAGTTAAATACCAATCACTTCACGGTTCTACTGACGATCATAACTTCGAAACGAAGTAACTGCTAGAATTTCGGGCAGAAACCTCAGAAAACGAAATATCGTAGACAAATAGCGAATTTTTTTACAGATTTATATTTCCATGGATATAACGAAGAAATGGGGATATAAATAAATATCTATTTCAGTTTCTAAATATTGCGTGCTCTATGTATTATATACATATATAACATCAATTTAATGGAAAAAACAAGAGTCATATCTTTAAACTAATTTAATACACTTTGAAATTTATCTTAAATATAATTTTAATACATCTAAAAAACAATTGTTAAGGGGTAACCTGTTATCGTCCTTCTAAACAAAAAAAAAAAAAAAGAACAAGAGAAACGACTAATTTTGCTTTAAGAGACAAAATATATTGCTGGTAGAAGTAATAATATTTCTCAATTGAAAACTACTTCACTGATCTTTCCAAGTATTAGTCATCCATTCCTCCAGCCCTATTTCCACCGAAAGTAATCCTAATTCCAGGAGAGAAATAAAATACGAAACTGAAACTGCCACGGGAAGTGCCACCAAACAAATTCTCTCCGTGGGCGTAAAATGAAAGAGCTGCACGTACAAGAAAGAAGTAGAGAAGGAAAGAACAAACGAGCGTACGGAAGAAGGGAGAGAGTAGGAGAACAAAGAGGGTGCCCAAACGAGTGGTCAAATGTAATTTAAAGAAGGAAGCCTCTCCCACTCGACCCTCCATCCCATCCTCGGGCAACGACCAGAAAAGAAGGCAGAAAGTTCAGGCTAGTTTACAATTCAGCCCGCATAGAGCAACTCTTCCGTACCCATTCTGACTAACCCTCTATCACCTTGCCTCCGCAACACTACGTCACAACCCCTCCTGTTTGGCTTCGTGAACTTAGGCGTGGTACGCGTTCTATCAGCCTCGCGAGCGCACACGTACACGTGGCCACGCTTTACAACTTTCATAACGATGCATCGATCTACGAATATTACACGCACGGAAGAAACATATTCAGATACAGTGACTATAAAAATTATTCCTATCATCGTATTTGTCATAGCGTTTATATGAGAATTAATTAAGTACAAGTATATTAACTTTTATATCATTTCGTAGTAATAATTTCGCACGACTATGTAGATTTGATACTATGAAAACAAAATGTGGAATCTTATGACCTAAAGTTTTATTGGAAACTAAGATTACGTATAGATGTCTTTTTATAGCCACCGTACGAGTAATTTAAATTTATAATAAATAATAAAAAAAATTGTAGATCCGTTTGAAGAATACAGGTGACCTTAAAATCGTTAAAGTGTCACCGCTATCAGAATGGATATACGTCATTATACATCAGGTTATGTATATAATTTAAAAATATTTTAATTTTTATTAACGAAATCTTTTTCTATCTTTTATTGTTTCAGAGCTCCGGCCTGTCCCGCTTATCGTCGAGAACGGGAAGGATGTCACTTGGGACAAAGGAAACAGGGATCTGTCTTCGTTCACGCGATCGGATTAATTTGTGTGACCGTCTCGGCAAATAGTATGCTGTCGTCGAAAAATACGTGTGAGATGGAACGTGTTCCTTGCTGTCCGATCACTTAGATCCGCATTCCCTCTAAGCGAAATCTTTTCAGCTCCCTATTGTACGTAAAACACAGATGTATATAATTTTTGTAATAAAATATAATTAATTTTAATGTATATAATTTGTATGTATATAGTAATGTGTATATTTCAAATAAAAACGGATAAATGAAAACAATTTCCAAAGTTTTTATTTAAAGTACCGGGCACTAAAATAAAATAACGATGCACAAGTAAAAAAAGTAGAACTTGTCAAACAGCAGCTGTCTTTTAAAAACAGTGAACTCAGCAAAAAAAAAAAAAAAAAGAAAAAGAGAAAAGAGAGAAAGCAGAACAGTTCTTCGACCACTTATAACGCAAGATTAATAGAGGCGTCTTGCACGGTGTTTCGCATCGTAACTCGAACAAGAACGGTTGAATGTCTCCTCGCGTGAAAACTTTCGCAGCGAACATTTTTCTCGCCCTGAGCCGTATGTAGGAAAAAGAAGCAGCGTCGACGAGAGTACTTCAGAAAGAAAAAAGAGAAACGACGAGAGTAGCGCAGCTGACCTCGCGATTATGCTACGTAGTATAATCATGCGGACGTGTTTCATCTTGCGGCGTGGAATACAATTGTTTCAAATATGAGGCGCACGTCATGAATTAAACGATATTCATTAAGCGGATAATCGTGCCAGCTAACTATTCAGAGACCGAGTGCCACGGATCCGCCGCTAAAAGTTAGCCGAACCGCTTCCGGCGCACCGTCATTTTACCCCTTTCAACTTTTGTCTCGCTAGTCTTTGAATCAAAGTGCAATTCGAGGTTGGACCTTTGACAAATGTCGACTCTTTCTTGGAATGGTTCTAGTAAAAATCAGGTCTCCAAGATATGGTTCAAGAATTTCTTTGTTGCAGTAAGAGTGATTAACTTTTAGTAGGAATCATTGGATCACGATTCGTGATGATATACGATAGTTTAAATTATGTTTAAGTGTGGTTACATAATTTTAGAATGTTTAGAATGTTTAGTGTGTATATATATATAGTGGAGTATAAATAAAATTAATTGTCGTAATTACTCAGTAAAAGAGAACGTTTAGTGGAAAAGGAAAAAATTATAGTTAAGTGCGATTTCCAATTTCTATTTCAGTTTAGATACGAAAAGTTATTTTCAGATTATAATTTTATCTCGAACAATAAAGGACACAAATGAAGTTAATATATAATATTTTGTCCTCAAGCGCAAAATAGTTTTCATTCTACAGGCATGGTTCTTCTTTGTGTGCTCGATCTTTGCGAAACTAGTTAAAACAACGAAGTTTGTTGTAGCAAAGTAAAGCTTCCTTGATTTCCTATCTTGAATCTCTAAAAGCCGCGAACTCGAGAAGAACTGAACAGCGCGAAAACACAGGTATCCAATACACTGTTGCAGTAAGTAATTCGAGTAACGTGTCGTGAAGTTTGTGTAAATAGATCAATCAGTTCGAAGGCGAAGTAAGAAGAAAGAGGAAAAATGCGGAAAGTTCTCCATCCATCTTAATATCGTTCATACACAGGAGTGAAGATACTTTTTAGACGTTGAATTAAAGAAATTTTCTGTTCATTTATATAACGTTTCAGATACGAATTTTCTATTCGTATGAAGATTTAACTCACCCCCTGTCAATTCTGATTAAGATTCTGAGACCAATACAACAAATGTCTAATTTACAACTTCATTTAAAATTTTGCATGCACAACTTATAACATAAGAATCTTTTCGTTTGGAGAATCGCCAATACAATGACATACAAAATTCTTACTAAGAATCTCCTGTTTTCATTTTAAAGCTATACATGTAATATCGTAGATTTCTGTAAATCTCAGTATCGAATAAAAGAAAATTTCTACTTATTCCTAAAAAAAAGATGTAATAATCGATCGAAACGCAGAAACTAATCGCACGAACGCGCAGTTTACGGCGAGAACGCTTTACTCAAGATTCTCGATAAAATACTTTTCGTGAGATTCCTATAAACCTGCAGTCATCATGCACAATTTACAGTATGCGAAATTTTCCACGCCCATTCTTCTGATTCTCATCTTAAGCAACGGGTGCTGCGAACGTAGCAGTTCGCACTCACCATAGGAAATTGGTGGCGCGGCAGGGGTGTTCGCGGGTTAGGTGGAGGATAGGTCGTAGGATAAAAGGTCTGAGCTGGGTTTACGCCGCGTCATCAGCGTAATTGTATGCGAGGGAATAAACAAAACTATAAAGCTCGCGGTTCGGATTACTTTTCCGCAACTTCCCACCCCTTCCCCTAACTAACAACCACCCCCTTCCTTTTTCTTCTATCTCTTTCCAACGCAGACAGAAGGCTATCGTTGCCAGTTATTCCTCTCTGCTCCCCTTTTCCACGGTTCTTCCCTTTCTCAGCCGCTTCTTAGCCCCCTTTCTTTCTCTCTTTTTCTCGAGTGGAGGCCCGGTCTGGTGCATCGTGGAAGTTTATGTCTGAGTCGCGTGTGTGTGGACGAACCGTACGCTCTCGCCAGTTTGCTTTCCTTAATGTACGAACCCGGGTACGTGGGAGAGCAAAAGATAGAAAGAGAGAGAGAGAGAGAGAGAGTTATGGAGGAACGTGCACACAGGCACGCTCTCAACGAATCTCAACGTCCTCTCTCGACGGTTGCTTTTTATTTACTCCATTTCCTCCTTTGTTTACTCAACGGCTCGTCCCCTTTTGAACCCAGGTTTCTTCTTTCATTTCTCTTTCTCTCCGGTTCACCATCGCCGGCGTTTTCTTCGAGCATCGCCGGCGGCGGTGGCGCACAGGGCCGAATCAAACGATCTCGACACCCCAGCCGGAACAGACCAACCACCCATCCCCGGGGGCCGGCCAATGGGATTAGAGGACGATCGGGAGTGAAAATACTCTGCCGGGTCAGAAAAGCCCTCGATTCCACTAGTCTCGCTGCTTTAAACAGGTCGCCGAGAGAAAGATGCCTCGCGATAAGCCCAGATTCTCTGCTTTAGAGCAGATCTCGCTTCCTCCTTTAGACGATATCTTGGTGAATCGTCGCGAACATTTCGACACGTGGCGAGAGCTTCGTGCCTCTAATAAAGGTGCAAGATCTTCGCAGTACGATTTGGTAATTGATGACATTAGAAACTGAAAAAGAGGATTTTTGTGGGAGGGATTTCGCACCGGTAATAGAAAGACGAATTCTTTCGTGCAACGAGCCAGGAAGTGGTAGAAATGTTTGTATCATTGGTTTTACAAATATGCTAGGATCTTTGCTTGATATAATATATCATCCTTGAAGTAATCCTCGAAGAACGCGCTTCTTCGGATCTGTGATATTCAAAGTGCAAATTATTTCGGTAATACGGCGCTATTGGGATTATTAGAATAAATGGAAGGATCGATTATTTGGAAATTTAGGAGGATGCTATGTAAAATAAATTGACAAGAAAGTCTGAATCTTTTCCCTAGATAATCATTCTCGAAGGTACTCATTGATATAAATTTGATTGAAAAGGAATTATTCGGTATAACGTCAAAGAAAACGCGAATGTTTCTACAGTCCTCGTCGAAGATACTGTGTTATAGCTCATAACATAGCTTGTGACATGATCCACGTCACTGTGCTCTAATCCATGATGTGGTCTGAGCGACTGTGTCGTATCTCATCATGCGGTTTAGCTGACCGCATAGGATACCGTATGATTATACTACAGTCCATAATACAATCAAGATTATGCTACCAGAAACCGCTATTTCTTTCTTAATACTCGTCTCCTAACTTATTCATTGTCCTTTCTTATTCAACAAAATAAATTCACATAAGTATAATACAAAGTTCTCACAATATTATTTTAAACATTGCGTCAAAAACGAATACAATAATTAGAAACAGTCAATGGAATCTTTTAAAAATCTCTGTTGACAAAGAACGTGGGACAAATTTCATCTAGAATATTTAAAACAATTATTATACATGAAATATTTTCTTACTCGGTATATTATTTCTAACGTATCCAATATTATTATTCCAGAGAATCAGAACAAGTGTTTATCATGGCTCGGTTCCGTTCTCGTTGGCCATTGGGAGACCGATAGTGGAAACCACGGTTCGATTCAGACTCTGGATCAGAATGCGTAAAGTTAGAGAGGTCAAACCGCAGTCGCAAGTGGTCTTGTCTATCGCGCGAGCCACAGTGCACAACTTCTATCGTGTTCACACGATTATATATTTGCACACATTGCATTGTGCAAACAAAAATCATATTGTAACTTATCGCTTGTTTCGTTCTACTACGAAGACATTACTATATAGAAAATTAAACAATTCGAATTTCAAATTCGTGCATTTTCTCAGAATCTGATTTTATGAGAATCATTCTCCTACGAAACTTTTACAATTTTTTAAAAGCTTCTAATCTTATAACGTTATACGTATCTAATTATCGCAGATAGGAAAATAAGTAAAAATTGTTTAGCTGATTAAATAACATTACGAATAAACTAAAATGACAAGAGCAAACAATGAATGCTGTTTCTCTTTATAATATCCCACGGATAATTAAAATCTGTCTATTCTGTTTTGCTAATTTAATTTCATATATTTTTCCGTATGGATATAGGAATAGAAAGGAGGAAAATAATAAAAGGAATAATAACGGTATAATGGGGAAGAATAAAGGATAATTGGGGAAGAATACGAGACGATAAAATAGCAATAAGAGTGATTTTTCTGACGGTAAGAGAGTAATAGCTTAAGACTAACTAAGAGAGCAAACTTCCGTTCACCGTCAAATGACAGTTGAGGAAAGTTGCTTAAACGCATTAAGGAACTTCCACATCTTGGAAACTTCAAAAACGCGATTGTAAGGGATTCTTGTACACGGACGGGTTATTCGAAGCAGTAAACTCGGATGATTCATTTGCACAGGAAGGGCGAACGCTGCATTCACCAAGAAGGGATAAGTTTCAGCCTCAGAAACGAAACTTGCACGCATACGAAATTTATTTATTATTCTTCTTCGAACTTCAAAGCTGCCTCGAAACTTATAAATCATTCGCTGATACGTACAAGAATTCTTACGATTCAAAAAAAAAAAGAAAGAAAATCCTTGTACCACGTTCGTACGTCCAGTGGCTAGAAATATTTAAACATTTGCCATAAAAAACTTTTATGTCGCACGTGTTGTGCAAAGCATTCTAAAATTTCATCGACAGTGTAAAGACGCTGTCTGACCAATAAGTGACTATTCTACTTATTTAACTCCAATTCTTTTTAGTTCTTCCTCCATCTTCGATTAAAAGACTTATATAATAATATATTCATAAAGAGTTTCTACAAGTATTCGAATACTTTCGTGAATTACCGTACAGAAAACGCGTTCGGTTTACCCTGATATTTATTTCTATCATCAAAATTTTCAAACGCGTTCATCGGTCCTGATCGAGAAAGCTAGCGAGGCGCAATAAACTTTACACAATCGATACCAAGTTTTTCATGGAAAGCTAACTTCCGAACGCTTTGAAAGGGGCGCGATCATGAAATTTCAAATCGCGTCGCACGTGCCCTTTCTTCCTTGGTAAGCAGTCACAGGCAGAATATCGAAAGCTAACTGTAAAATGCTTCTGGTCAATAAGCTTGTACGTCACGATAACCGACACTCTGCGTCGGTGCAAATAAATCGTTGCAGCCACTGGAAACACGCGTTCGATATTTACATCGCGTTGAGTTTGATCATTTCCAAATAGGTTTCATTAGAATTTATAGTGGATTTCCAGTATGCAAGTAACCTAAATTAACTCCGAGCACAATTTATTCTACACATGGGAGAATACATTGATAAAATTATTATTTGTAGTCTGAAATCTAATACCTAATCGTTTATAGGTAACAGATAAATAAACAGCTCATCATATCATTTAGTAGCACTTTTAAGTGACTGCAAGATAGTACAAAAATGAAAGGTGGAAGCTGATAAAGTACTTCATTGGAAAATAATTATAAACGCTCTCTTAGTTTTTATAGCTAGTGTAAATGAAAGAAATATACTTTCCAGCTAATCAAACGTTTCTTTAATACTTAGAACATGCAAATAGTAAAATGTTTCTATAATGAAGATTCTATCAGAATGAAATTTGTACTATCGATTCGTTGCGTTCTAGCTACGTAGAATTTTTAATTATTTAAAAACTTCATGCATTTTACAGATTAATCGACCAAAATTTCGCGTAAAAAAAAAGCATGTTTATCGGCGGTGGCAGTAAAGTTGCCGGTTGTTTAATCCTAAATTAAAAAGTTCTAAATTAACAAAAAAATTTTGGGGCGATGAAAAAAACGGTCGGACGAAATTCTTGTTAGATAATATCAGTTCGAGATAATTGCTCGATAATAAAATTTAATTACTTCGTTCGTAACAAGATCTGGTAGACTTTCATAAAAAACCTAAAAAAATTAATAACCACCTGTCGTTGAAGAATATATCAAAGGTTTAGCGTACGAGTGGAAATGATTTTAAAAGTTAATTCGCTTGTCACCGGGATTGCATAACACGGTATTACTTTATGAATAATTTCGGTGAGTCATAGTATAGCGTGATGTCTGCCCGCGTGAAAATAATCGCCCATATATTTGCCCACGGTCTCACTATTCGAGAGAAATGAAACAGTGGCGTAACATCGCACATTCTTCGCAATAAGTTCTGCAAGATGTATTCTGACGATTCTACTAAATTTTCCGGATGTTTACCCTAGCTCTTTGAATTTTTAAGGGCAGCGCGAATTTGTCGACGAGATTTACGTAACTCATACGTAAAACTTACAGGCTATGAATGTTGCGTAATTTCAAATACCACTAAAACCTATATTTTATTCTTTATCCCACACCTGAAATAAATTTTACTTTTGTAACATCTCAATGTTTTACTTGAAACAAGAAAATTGTCTAGATTTCATCGACAATTAAATATTAAAAAGTAATGAATGCAGAGTTTCACGAAGTCAAGATAATTGTTGGGTAATCAATTATTCGATGTATCGGCAAATAAAATTGTTTAGCTTCTATTAATCGTAAACTATCAAAAAATTATAAAAATAAAAGTTCATTAAGCCAATTTCTGAAACGAAATTATTTAGCTTTTATAATATTGATAAATAAATATCGAAGAAATAATAGAAATAAAATACGACAAGATCTATTATTATGAACAAAGACTAAAAGTATACTAAAAGATAATTGCTCCTAAGTTCTAAAAAGTTTGTACGAAGGACCGGAACATGTTTCCATAAAGAGTCATTAAAATTAAATCAAAGTACTTACGTTACTCAAAACGCTTCATCTATTTCGTAGAAACTGGATCATTCCTGGTCAACCCGCTCGTTCTACGCCATTGAATTAGGTTTGCACGGACGGGAGTGAAAATGAGGATCAGGTCAGGACGGTATGCAGTGTATACTCGTAAATATAGCCTCGTAAACACGTGCTGGTGCGGTGACATTAGGACACGAAAATGAACTAATATCGTGTCCCGTCTCACCCTCTCAGCGACAAGTGCTTTCTAGGCGCCGTTCTAATTACAGCTGTATAATGAACCCCTAAGCCACAACCCTAACCCCACCATCGTTTTATTTCGACTTACAAAGTAACATTGAAATAACCAGTTCCTCCTTGATCTATATAATCCAAGAAGGAAAAGCGACGTCTCAATGAATTTTCCTTATTTTCGTAATAACGTTATGGAAACAACTGATTTTGATAGAAGTTAAGATATTTACAGGATTTTATGAATTGTATATTTCTTATACATATTTTAGTTTGAGTTAGAATTGATAGAATGCGAGATTCAAGACGAATTTGAATTTTATGAACTCTGAGTGGACTTTTAAATTTGATTTCGCATTGTGAATTTTCATTACCGTTTATGACATGCGAATTTCTTATTTCTGTGAATACAAACGGCCCCACAATGTGTTTGACGCTAACGCATTGTATTTTCTTTCATTAAATTCTGACTGGATTTTCCTTATTTTTATTCGATTCTAAAACTGTATTTGCTGAACGAAGACGTCAATTAATCAATTTCACACATTTCGTTACATTTTCCAATATTTCGTATGTGCAAATAAAGTGGAACAAAGTTGCGCAATACGAAACCCGAATGCATTGGTAGAACAGTCGATTGACCGAAAATTTCCATGAAGGAATTGCCGCGTTCGTTCAACCCCGGAATGGAAACTTTCCGGTTGTTACAATTCCTACATTCGCGAGGCTTACCATTGGATTCGTAATTAACTCCACTCCGGAACTCTTAAACATTGTCAACAATTCGCTCGACTGACCCGCGCAACTTTCGTCAACTTCAGTTTCACTCAGCCGGACCTCGTCCTTACACTCCGCATCAGCTTCAACCAACTTCATATTTGTTCAGTCGTATGCATTGGATTAAGCGTAACCCTCTGATTAACGTGTGCGTTCAAAGTCATTAAAATCCAAAGGAAGAAACGAAGAAAAAATCGATTTTTTTATTTAGTGATCAAAACATTTTGTCTATCAGCTGTGACCCAAATTTGAATTTTTGATTGCAGGGTTTGGTAGCGTAATCACAGCGATTATCAGATTGACGACAGCAGATAAATTGTACAATATTAAGTTTATTTACCCAAAATTTCTCCCTTTCAACAACATAAATACTATGTTATAAAATAACTAAGATTCTTATATAACTAAAATATAAAAGTTCTCAAATGAAACTTAAAAACTTCAAAAATATACATGAACTTTCTACACTTTTGCATTTAGTGGTAGATACGTATATTAAAATATACCTATCTGTTTGCAAGAGCTAAATCAAACAAAAGTTCCAATACCAAAGAGGTAACTGTAGAACGCAACTAAAATATACTGGCAGAAACTGCGCAAACTAAATATAATTCGTATCTATATCTGACCTGTTAAATATATATCCAACTTCAGCCACATAAATTGATCATCCTTTTTAAAAATAATTCTATCGTAGCTTAACACTTCGCCATGGTACCGTGGCAAGCATTCAGTCCAAAGGTTAATGTCTCTGTTCGAGGTTGTCGACCCCGTGTCAGGCTTTCCGGTGTTATGTACTTGTCTTTTTTAGCTCTGAGTCGTTCTAAGTGACCGACGGGTGGTGGTGAAACTCAGTTTGCCCACTCACTAGACGAACGTCGATCGTAGATCATCGTCTCGAATCGGTAGAAAGAGCTATCGGTAGAAATTGCGGTGTATGCGTTCGAATGGCGTCGATTGGATATCCCGCGTATCAGATCAAAAATTGGATTTTAATTTCTTCGTCGTCTGTACGGTATGCGGCGGTCATTTGTATTTCCCGATGTTGTTCTATTCGTACGTGAAATTGCGAAAGAAGTTTAACGAGGCGAGCAAAACGAGTCACGAAACGCGCGCTGATGTATTCGATGTTCCATGAACGTTGATGAGTTTGAATCATGCCTGGCCGACTTAATAGGCTATTTAATATTCCCCTATTTTGTGCTCGTACTTGATGTCGTAAAACCAAACGATATACAGCGTTGTATAGCGTTTTTTTAAATAGCAATTTGAAATACGTCACATATACGTACATAGACTGAATTAATTTCATGTGAGCGACTTTAGTCCGGTTGATCGAGAGCTGTTGAGTCGTACGTTACAAAATTGTGTTGTGAATGCTATCGATCGTGAGCGTGAAGAACCGGCAGATTTTTGTACGATTTTCGATAGCTGTATTTTCGTTGGTATAGCCAATCAACCAAGCAACACCAAAGTGTCATCAAAATCAACTTCATCATACGTATGTAATATTTCCTTATAGTTCTCGAAACAGTATGCCCACGTTCATATTAAAATTATAAATTCACTGTCTTCCATCACTCTGTCATATCAGTTGTAAATATACTACTTTCAATTTCTCTTGGTTTTCCTAAATTTCCCTTAGTTCTCTAATAACGCGCAACGTCCAATCGTAGGATAAAATCATTACGCGTTTTTATAGTTTTTCATGATTTCCTTTTCATTATCGCTCTATTAACGGCTGGAAAAACTGTATTTGAAGCTAACGGTAGTTTTAATAAATGAGAAAAAGTATTAGAGAGCAGGAATATGCTTACAGCCGCAATCTGTGAGAGCAGAACGTAACAAGGGATCGAATAGCGAGCGTCGCGACTAAGCTGCTTAGAATTTACGAGTTGCCAAGCGAATAGCATCTCTCTTCCTCTCATTTCTCTCTTCCTTCGTGAACTTTGCTTGGCGACTCAGCCAGCGTCTCATAAATTTCCATCCCATTAAGAATCGCTAGGTGGATTATCGTTTGAATTGTAATCGAAGACGCAAGAATAAATGAATAACAATTGTGAAAATGTTTGGTAACAGAAATATCTTTATTTTTCGTGGTGAAGAAATTATTTACACTACCGAAAGATTTTCTCTTTTATTAGATACTCCATAGAATCCAAGAATCAAAGAAAAAAGTCACGTTGGAATTGTTATCTCGAAAAACGTTTTTAGTGGAAGATTTAACGAGACAGAATATTAGTTATATTATTGTTACATAATATTTGCTATTTATTAATACGATAAGAAGATATAATAAATCTTTGAAAGTTAATTGATCTGATAATTGATTTCCTGAATTAATTTACTAAATTATTGATACTGATTAGATGAAATACCGCTGCAGTTTCATGGTTTCGCTCGACATTTCCATAATTGTAATAACCACAAATCGGAGTTGTAAAATATAGCGTGCTCTAGCGAGAATGATTGATAGGAACGAGGAGGATAATCTCTCGTTCGTGCAATCAACAATTTGATATATATGGGATCCAAAAATTTTGGATCAGTTTCCCAATTATATCTATACTGATTCTGCTATTCATTCGAAATTAATTCCACACATATAAATACATAATAATTTCTTACGCTTCGATCAAATTTCAAGCCAAAAATGTTCTAAAATAAATAAATTCTAAGCTAACACTTTCTCTTACATTCTTAAATTTTATAAAGCATCTAACGGTCTTAAAGTTTTGAAAATTTGCAGAAAATAACATCAACGTTTAATTCATCGATTATCTGCATTAAATTCTCGAAACAAAATTGTTCAATTTTCTCCAATTTCAAGGATAACTTCCTCAACTTGTATTTCAATTTGTAACCACATCCTTAAAAACTGCATCTAAGAATCATTGGTAGATTAAACGCGTAATCCCTTCAATTCATATGAAATAATAAACTTCGTGGGATCTACTTTATAATAAAGAAAAAAAGAATTAGGTTAGTTTTTCCCCGGAAGGGAACGAAAAGGCTAAGTTTTTACGAGAGAACTCTTCATGGATAAAGTCTTCTTTAATTTTCGTGGATCGCCTGGCAAGGAGAACATAATTCCGTTTGGGTTAGGGGCTATTCGATTTATTCAGACAACCAGCAGGGTCAAGTGTGCGCTGTCCGTTGCAAGCTGGGATGGCAATATGTAATCCGTTTTAGCTGGCCACTCCTCTCGCTGTAGGCCCGAAAGAACCACCTGCGAGAAGTTTCATTTATAACGCTGGATCAACTGGAAAGGTTGCTATATCTCTGACACTCCATTCTTAATCCGCGCGACACGGAATAATTGCCACGAAATTTGTCCTCTTTTCTTTCGACCAACTTCCCTGCCTTCTATGAAATTAGGAAAAATAGTCGTTTTTAATTAATATTTGCTGCAGTCGTAAGATACGGTTGACCTAGTTTTAATAGTTAGAAATTTGTAAAAAGTTCGGACGAGATAGAGTTTGTTTCAAAGTTTTTGTTGAATTATGGCAATACATATTTCGATATTTTCTTCTTTTTTCATCAATTTTTTTGCCTTTGTTCTCGTTCCTCCCTTAATTTCATCTCTTCTCAATTTATTTTCTTTGTCTTTCCTCTTTACATAATCATATTCCTCTCTTCCTTTCATCTCTGTGCTTCTTCTTATTTTCTTACTCTCCTTTCCTTATTTCCTTTTTTCTGCTTCTTCTTTATCTTGCTTTGTCCTCTCCTAGCTTCCTCGTTTCCTCTCACTCACCTTTCATATCTTCATTTTCATCTCCAGTTCCATCAACAAGTTTCCCAGATTTTATTACTTTATTCTTCTATTCATATTGTATACTAATCTTTTACTGCTATGATACAACATAGCCATGCATTAAAGTTTTCCATGGTAAGTATTCAAATATTTTCGTGATGGAAAACGAAAACTGCACTCGTCATATTTTTTCCGCCTGGTCTTCACGTTTATCGAAAGTATACGTTGGTGTGCTACTATATTCGAGACGTAATTTTCCTACAGATTTCATAGCTCTTCCTTTTTTCTCTCCACGGATTTTCCTAATTGCATCACGCGCGGAGTTTGCTAAGACCGCTTTATTAAATACTACAGCGTTTACGCTGTTCCTTTTTCTTTCGCCAGGATTTTGTTCCCATAGTCTTGCGTCGCTACCGCGCCAAAAGGTTCCAACACATTGAGCGAATTCGAAAATGCGGCGGAATACAACAGCGCGATGAAAATTTCGATCACGTGCCAGTCTTACGCGTTTCCAAAACTACGTAGCAGCTACTGCAGCAATACCAATTGTCCGTAATGCCGGTATCTCGAATCTGGACCACGCCGAGATTTAAAGTAAACGCCGAGCGTGGAAGGTTAATAGAAATACGCGTAAGTATTACGAATTTCTAGACGAAACTACTTAATATAACTTGCAGAACATTTCACTGTAAAAAAAGAGCCAGATTGTTACAGTCGAATAGCATTATTAAAAAAAAAAAAAAAAAATGGTCAAACGAAATTTCTTACACATTCGCTTAAATTCTCACTTTTTTAATTCTTTTATTTTACGTATAAACAACGTGATACTGTGATAATATACGATGATATCATATGATGATACATACCTTAATGTATTGTATCATCAACTAACTAAACGATATATATATCTGTTTTCGATAAAACTGTTTGTAATTGTAACTTGTTAGTATTTCTATAATAACACCAATAATAAACAATGAAGATTGAGATTATATAAAAAATTTCATATTATATAATACAAAGAGAAACAGCTAGGCATCTGACAAAATCTATCTAAAAGGCTTGCCGGATAGTAAAAGTGTCGAGTGCAACGTGTCACGCGTTGAAAACCCCAAATTACGTATAGACGAAATCGACAATAAGAATCAGCTTCAGATATAAAACAACATCATCCACCGACAAACAGTCCTTCCCATTTTTCCTTCCTGCCTCTTGACACCATAATGCACGTACGACTGGCAATCACCCCTAGAAACCCCCCACCCATCGTCAACATCATCTTCCCCTTTAATCTTTCATCCCCTACACTCCAATTTCGTGGAAATCAATTTCCAGCCGGGGTAATACGAGAAAACTGGAGAATGGCGCCCGATGCTTAAGCCTTGTCGAGGATCAACAGAGAGGTCAGAGGCCGGAGATAAAAGAGAACCAGCCAGGGTAGAAACGTAGCGACGTACACGTGGACCAGCCGAGAGCCAAGAGGAGTAGAAGGGCGAGACAGCGTGTGCGGTTAAAGTGGATTACATATTGCTGTCCCGGCTTGCAACGTGTTGTACACTTGGCCTGCTGGCCTTCCAGGTAAATCGAATCACCGCTAACCCCGAACGAAGTTAGCCCCGTCGTCCTGGCAATCTCTGGCCACGAGGAGGCAAGCCACTCGTGTTTTCCGCGTACCCGCCAAGAAAACCGAGCGTATGCGCCATCTTTATGGGTCGTGAGCCCGACCAACCTCCCCCATCTCGCGAATCCATATTCCGGTTGTTAACCTTTCGCGAACTGACACCCTTGCTCCTTGGCAACTTTGAATTTTATGGCCAGTCCGTGGATGTCAGAGGGTGGCTCGTTCGATCCGGAGGCACCGAGGTATTCCTCCAGCGGAATTGGAGCGGAGAGTTCAAGAGCGGTTTGGCGAATACGAAATTTGTCATTAGGTATGATAAGGGATTGTTTAAATGGGTTTATATTTAATGGGTTTCTTTGGAGAATTTTTGGAATGAAGAAGAATGTATTGCTATTTGATATATTACAAACAGATGATGAGATATTCGACTGTTGACTTTAGATTGAATATTTTGAATTCAAGTGAATGGCGAGTGAATGTGAAAGATCAGGAAGTGAATGATGGCAACTAATGGCCTATGTTTTTGCGTAAAATCTTATGATACGGACGCAAATGTAAATCTTGTGACGCAGTCCGCACTAAATATAAAATAATCGCGTCTTTTTATTTCGTTTGAACAAGTTCTTCATCTATTTTTATACTAACGTATTATATCAACTATTATTCCAGAGCCCTGTTAAATAAGGAATGCACTTGGTTAATTGGGACCATCAGGAATTGTTAAAATATGCGATCTATTGGAGAATGTAAAAATTCTTCGTCAACGTTCTTTGATTCAGAATTCTTCGTCAATACCTGGTCGCTTTCACACGAATAGCTGTATCCTTGTAACGCTCGGAAAGTACCATTCGTATTTTTTATCCTTTGCATCTGATAACGAGTTTAACGAGAAGGAAATTAAAATGAAAAGTGAGGCATGAAAGAGAGCACATCTCAGAGAGGATTATGCATTTTTGAAAAATACCTTTGAGAAACGGAGAACCCAGCGGAAGAATTCTGGTGTCGCATTCACCAAGAGAATTTCAAATTCCGGCCTCAAAGCTTAACCAGTTGGTATTTAGGTCAACGGTATCGAAAGGTTGCAGAAGCTGAATAAAATAAATGCAAATGACGTCAGCCAGATTGAGTTTAGTAGAAATTAACGAATAAAGCATAGACAATTACACTCTGTAATTAAAATCGGAATACGACGATAACGAGGGCGCAGCATGGCAGCTGTAAATCGAGGCAGCATTAACGATTTACGAAACAATCGTTGTTTTATATTTCTTGTGAACAATTTTTACACAATTTTTCGAATACTCATTCTATGTTTTTTCACATCCGCGTTAATTAACGACTCTACGTGATCCAGCTCGATATTAATTCGGTCGACAGTGATAATTCGTGGTTTAACGAGCTCCAACAAGCATAACGAATATCAGAGAGAGTAAAAATTACGTCCGATCGGAAACTTCGTTTCCTCTTTGATATTACACTTGATCGGCAAACCGGAAGCTCACCGGCGGTGCATCGAAACCGCCGACTGGCACGCCCGGTGACCGGCCAATTAACGCCTTCTGCCCTCGTGAAAATCGACCGACCAAAACCGTCCCACTGTCCAGGACCGTATTTAGGATTACACTTGAATCACTCGTATCATCCAAAAACATTGCGTCGCTTTTTCTGTCTTTGCCGTGAATACATCGTATCCGATTCGAAACTTTCCAACTTTCGTTCTAAATCTAAAACTTGCAATATTTCTCGCTTTTTTAGTCAAATTGAAGAACGCCAACGAATTATAATAACACAATTCGCTATACATTATTAAAGCATTATGAAAACATAAGAAAGTGTTCGAATACTTCTAAACACCATGAATATATTGTGTACATTACACGAAATATTTTGATATTTCAGTTGCACCATTAAGTTTCGATTATCTCGATTATATTGGAAAAGTTCAAAACAAATCTGGGAAGATATATATTAGGTTGTCCGAAAAGTTTCTTTCGTTCTATGAAGAAATAATAAACGCACAACGTTTTTATGTTTTATATTATTTTAATTACGTACGATCTATTTTGTTCTGCTGAGATAAACACCGCGACATTTCAAACACTTGGTTTCACGTTTGGATGAAGGTGCATTGTTGTAAAAAACACGTTTGCGAAAGAAAGACACTTTCCGGACAACCTAATAGAAAGTACAAGATATTTAGTACAAGTATATATTTCGCAGAAATCACAAAAATAATTAGATTATCCATTATATTAATAAATCAGAATATCCAGTGAAACTACATTTAGTAGTTATTGTGAAGTTTCTATATGTAAGGTATATTCTATATGATTCTAATTCGATAGTCAGAGACTGTAAATATCGTGAGATACGAAGAGGGAGCCAAGAGAGGCATATAGAAGGAGAGAAAGAGAATAAGAGAGAGGGAGAAAGAGTGAGAGTGAGATCGACGCGTGGCGAATGTTAATTAACCAACGTCGAGACGGTCGGCCGTAACCCTTTTACTGGCTGTTCCGTGAAACAGACTGTCGTGCACACCCTTAACTATCTCCGTTTACGTTCTCGATTCAACCGCTTATCTTAATTGTTCGTGGCGAATTTGCCTCGTACACGGACAGGTTTTTGTCTCAGAATTATTATGTCGTTTTGTGCGCAGATGTTTCCGGTGAAGTTGCTCTTTTCGCTGGGGATCTTGACGAAACTATTGCACCCCAATAGAGGCGGTAGCTAGAAGGTCGGAAAACGTTACCGTTATTTTCTGACGGCCTCCCATTCAGGTCTGAGTTATAAAAATACCGCCGTGTTTTATCGTAGTATCTTGCTATTGGTAATGTGTATGATACCTCAATTATTAAACTTTCTGAGAAAATATGGGATGAAAAGAATATAGATGATGAAACAAGGGAAGAACATTAGCTACAACTTCCAGGTGTATTATTATTAACAAATTATTAAAAACTTTTGAATGAATTAATGTTGAATTTTATTCGAATATACACAATTAGTCTAAAGAAGCAGCTGCATACTTTGTGTGTGTGTGTATGCATATCGTAGCAAAAAATATATCAACGCACTTTTATCATTTATAAAATCTCCCTTAATTGGATCAACTAACTTTTATTTATTTTTTAACTAATCGTAACATTTCAAAAATAGATTGTACAACTAGTACGAAGCATACCCGAAGACTTATCGTACTAAAAGAAAATTAATTTTTTCATTGTATTGCTTAACAAACTACCAAACTGACCCTGTTAATTACTAAGAAAATTAGGTTAGTTTAAAATTAGGTGAGCTTATTGGAAGAGAATATTGTAACGATAGTTTCAATAGCCAATCCTGAAGATTCTTCCGCGAAAGCTTCAATAATCCATATAGGAACATTATCGCAGTTTCCAAAGCACGAGCGTGCTTCGACGATGAATTTCGTCATGTGAGACTCGAGTGTGCTTCGCCTTCAGCTTGTCACAGTGTTTGAGTTATCATGACAACCAGGGTCGCGTGACTATTTGCGGATGACAAACCCCATTTCAACAAGAAGCGTTAGCGTTTGTCGTCTACATGATCGGTTACTCGAGTGCATTTAATCCAATAATCCCGACAGGAACTACGATGATTCTATTGCTGACGTACGCCTTAACACAATCGTGTCTCCGTTCTCCACATAGTACAACGTGTAACTCGAGAACCTAAGAATAACATCGTAGTTGAACGGCGTGCTTGTGGAATGACTCCGTATATGGTCAGACAGTACGTTAATATGGATGGTAAGAAGAATATCGAATACCAAATTCATTTCCCAATGCATTATTTTTTCTATTTGATTCTTCATTCTTAATATGAACTAACTCTTATTGTCTAAATTTTCTGTAAGAATATATTCTCCTGTTTTTAAGACAGTACATATATTGCCAAATATATGTATATTATAGGATATGTTTGTTCGCTTTAGTCGTAGAATTAAATTTGCCGTCAATCAATTCCTGAGTATATAACATACCTAACCTTTATACCATTTTTAGGTAATACATATTTTATAATACTGAGAAATTACATGATTTTTCGAAACAAAATTCTCTCCATATACAGTCAGAAAATTATATCTTAAACGTAGCGTGTATCGCAGCAAACATTAAGAAAACGTTAGCCTTCTGCAACGTCCAATATGCTGATTAAATAAACAGAAGGCAATACTGAGCATACACGTCGGAACTATATATTAAACTATGTATTATATCCTCAAATTACACAGTGACATAACAAATAAAGAATATGAATGAAGAAGACAGCTACAATACTAACTTATGGTAGACTGTACTCTAAATTCTGCGAACCAAAATTAATGATACAAAAAATGTACCTCTTTACCATTGAATCCCTGATTTCCTGAAACATTAGAATAACAAAGCACGACACAACTAACCCGCGATTCCAACACGAATTTCGCAACTTCAAATCTATGACAATGAGGATCCGGCGATTATTTGCGGATAATAATCGTCCCTATACATTTCACATCTCTTCTGGTCGACGATCGGGTGTGTGTACTTAATCCGATAAACATTTTGACGCGTGCACGTGAACGACAAAAGCGTCAGTTGCAACGGCCGCCTGTAAATTCGTCGTGCGTTGCACGCTCGTCGCCCGACGAGTACCGGCTTGTTCAAAATTTCACCCCGAACCGCACATCGCACTTCTAATTACATGGAAACGAATTCGCCGGCCACAAAGGCTACTCCCCCTTGCCCCTTGCGCTCCCATACCCCGTGAAATCCCGTTCCACCAGCGATTTAATGTAATTCCCACGGAGCCCGTCTAGCACACGCTGAATAACGGGATTACGGTTTGTGTTTGTGTTTTTAACATTCGTCGTAACGCGTACATACCGGCCCGAGCTTTGTCATCCTGGTCATTTGCGCGAATTACCGGATCTGTAATTGCTCGTTTGCGGCATGCCAAACTCGTTGGTCTAATTTTCTATTTTCCTGCGATTATCCGTTGATATAGCTTTCGTCAGAAATGAAACGTTCGGGTATCGAAAGTGATGTATAAATATAGAGGGTTTTTAGAAGATCTGCTAGCATATTTAAGTAGTTTGTTCGAGTATTGTTTCTTTCGAACGTAAAAAGACGTTCACGCGTCGATTCTTCAAAAGGCAAGTACATTGTTTTTTCTATCGAAATTAATGTCTTATTTCTCATTCTATTGTAAATTTTGTAGTACCTAGAGCGAGATATTTATATGATTTTTGTTTTACAAGCTTCGATACCATTGCATAGATACGCTTTATATAATAATAATTAGGTAATTTAATTAACGTGTGTGTAGTGCGTTAGTAATTTCCGACTGTTTACTAAACACCCATACTGTGTATAAATGTATACTGTACATATATTTTATCACTCCCATAGGAAATCACGACTAAAATATTTCAATTTCCAATGAAATCATTCCTTTCGTATATCCGAGTTACCAAAAGTAGCTAGCAAATATTCGAAACAATTAACGGGAACGTATCACTGCAACCTATCTATAATAATATGACTGGAACCGAAACAAAACATTCAAAGATCACAGTATACTTACGTACATTATGAGCAGGTAGCAGAACCGAAAGGCAGAGATTTTCAAGGCAATTTTCGCTCGGCATCACGCTCACAGTAACCTGTACTGCTCTCGCGAATTGTCCGTAATTCGAGCTACACCGAGGTTCATCCCGTAAAACAAGCCAACCTTTTTCCTCTCTAGTATCCTCCTTCTGTATCGAGGGCCTGCGCACGTTCCCCATCACAAAGCGAATACGTTTACAGATGGTCGCGAGAAGGTAGCACGCGGTAATAACAAAGACGCGTGACTGTTCGCGTAACGAATACGATTTTCGAGCGGCTGCTTGTCCGCCTGATGGCTTATTCGAGTGTACAGAATCCAATAACGTTAACGGGGCCCGATAGCCAGCAACAATTCCCCCGTCGACGACACGTACGTGCTCGACTTCGAACCGCGTTCTCGATTCGAGTCGCGTTTCATCGGTGTTTAACAATGCTCTCACGAACCGTGACTATTCATACGGTGCGTTATGTTTTTCTATATACTGCAATGATGTAGCGTCCCGTTACGAAACACCATTGTAGAAAGCCTGGCTTCCGCCAGAATTTTACCAGAGACTGACACTGCTTTCCAGTCTACATGAAAGGGTAAGGGGAAAACACGAGAACGGTGGAAACGGCTCGAATAACAATTTTTTCGTGGCAGATTTTTCACCTGATATTCCGCCCGTTAAGAGCCAAGGGATTGACGACGGGTAGTAGCTGTGTGGTGATCAAGCGTTCGCTATGGTTTATTGTGTTCTGTACAGGTTATTCTTTCGCCATGTGATTTCATTGAATGGCGAGTGATGAAATATGGTGTTCGGTTATTTTGAAGAGATATTGAGAAAGATGTTGAAAAGTAGAGAATGCATTGGCTTAGACTTCTTACCCCTGTCGCGTAAATATGTTTAAAATACTTCTAAGGTGTGAACGAGGATCTTTCGTTTCTTGTGTGTTTTCAGAAGATCATAGTTTTTAAGAAAATTTGAGAAATAACCTTAAGGTTAACGCTGTGATTAGGGTGAACGTTTGAGTGTTGAAAGTGAGATTAGAGTGTGAAAATTCGATGGCTACAAAAGGATAAACCAACATGTATCAACACGTATTAAGCATATTATCCAATACATTTTAAATCGTGCGAGAAAATAAAATAAAATCAATCTATCCAACTCGACAACTCTAATAACTAAACTTTCCAAACAAATTGCCTAGAAACCTAGAAACTACGTGGAGAACCGGAGGAACGGCACTTAGGATGTGCAAGCAATTTCAGTTGGAAGACCGAGCTGTCGAGGATTCGGAAGAAAAGACAAGAGGTAAAAAACTAACAAAAAAGAAATCAAAAGAAAAAGAAAGTGAAGTTTCTCGTATCGAGAAGGATGTACGTTTCGAATGCTATCGAACGTGTGGATCGCGTGACCACAGACAACAATCGCAGATCCATTTAGACGTCCGTCTGCATTAGAGAGTGTATTTAATCCAATAATGCCAATTGGACCAACGGGCAATTCCCTCGTTTGCACGCATATGCATCCATTTCTGGGGAAACGCGCGCTCGCGAGAGCTCGCCACTACGCTTGAGACACGCACAGCTGTTTGGCATGAGTTTACGTATTCAACGCGTGTTTATGTACAAACGCGACCGGCGCTCCCGAGCGTACATGTATATTTGCACATTGGCGGCTGTGCAACGCGAGCAAATCCTTACAGCGGTGCACGTTCGCTTGTCGTGTGGAAATCTTGCAAAATATTATAATACGCGGCAGGTCCCAGCATGTACCGCGTACTTTATTTAGAACTCAATTGGAATTTGGGAATTGAACCGATGAAAGTATCGCGAAAGTGCCGAAGAGAAATTAACATCCTATATGTTTAGAAATACTGAGGAATTTGTAAGAACAAATAGATAACGTTTACGCTTTGAATTATCGTAATTTGAGAATAAGGGATTGGTGAAAAATAATAGAATTTGAGTATCGGATGGAAACGTTGGGAAGATGCTGAGAAGAAATGGACTACGTATCGTGGTGGATTGTTGAGATTTGGACGAGAAAGAATGATCTTCTTTTGTGAAGATATTAGGGAGGAAAACTTGAAATCTTTTTCTTTTAGGTTGTTGAAATTTGAGAATATTCGAATTTAAATAAAAAATGATTAAATATAAAGGTATCAAATTTATCTTTGCAACTAATAATATACAGCCATTTGATAGAAATTATTCGAAAATATAAAACGAGAAACGAAGACAAAATGCTATATATTTCTGTCTGTTTCCAAAAAATTTAATAAGAAACATCGAAATTACGGTACTAATGATATTTCAACACGTAACACAGATAATATTCATCGCATGTTCATCGTATGGTGAACTTACTGTCAACTGTATGTAAACCTGATGCATGAATTGAGCTTAGTACGCGAATCTGTATGTCTGACGCATGCCTGCATATACTACTTAATCGCATACGTAGATGCATATATACGGTCTAATATGAAATTCACATACGCATTAATCGGGCGAGTAATTTCCAATTACCTTGCAATTTTCTATCAAATATTCTGTCGTTACTCGGAACGACCAATCGATAATTTATAAAAGAAATCGATCATCATAGTTGTATCACTGTAAGGGATTAAACATAATCACTTTAATTAATACGTAAATCTTAATCACACGCCACTAAGTCCTTTACCATTTCAACCATGACATTCCAGATACGTAGTGCAGGTACAGTTGTAACTAAGACTGTACGTAATTCAATCCTCTTAGCTAATAACGGCAACAACAACAACAACAACAACAACAATAATAGTAACGACGACAACAACAACATCAACAACGATGTCAGTATTTACTAATCTACCTGAACACAATTCACGATATTTGAAAGAAGAAATATGAAATAACTTATTTTTACGTATACATATAAAATATCCAAAAGTAAATTCGATATCAGATTAATTATCTATTTATACTACCAGAACATTGAATTTCTCTATCATTTTTATACAGAATACAGAATATTCATAAATATTCCTTACCAGAGAAGGAAAAAATATTGGATGCTTTCTATGTATCTTCGTATAAAAAAATTTCAAAGAAATATCTTCTATATCTGACTAATTATTTACTTATTCCACTAGAAACTATTCCTCTATACTATCAATTTTTCTATATACACTCGTAAATTCTTCCTGACGCAGGAATATCTATTATATATTCTTTATTTATATCTGTGAAAAAGTCTCGAAGAAACATCTTCTACGTTTGACCCATTATTTAATTATTCCACTAAAACCATTAATTTAATATATATAATATATAATATATAAATAAATGTAATACTTCCCATTCGCGATATTAATAAAATTTTAATATCTGTCTTTAAAAATTCAATGATAATCTCAAACACGTCGACGGATAAAAGTCAATCAATTGGCTGAACCGAATTACAACAAGCCAACCGGAAATGATCCCTGCTCATCGAGCCAATTACGAATGACAAGCGCGGTTTCGTTGTGGCCGGTCGTTTGTCTCAACGATCGGATACTCGAGTGTATTTAATCCAATAATGCCAACAGGACCGGCGACAATACCCTCGTTGACGGCATACGTTTGCATATGCCTCTATTTCCGTTTCCCCTCCGCTGGTGTGCGCTTACGAGTGCGTACGAGTGGTTCCGTCTGCCGCGTTTGCGCGTTCAATCCCTGCCTCTGTGTACGTTCTCACTTATACCACCCTGTTTCATCCCCATGTACAGAGTGTCCGAATTTTAATCATCTCGTTATTTTATAGACGCTCGAAATGGAAAAAAATATATTTATTTTTGCGATTATATTGATTATCTAATTATGTATGGTTGTGAATGTTTCAAACATGAAGATAAAAGTAAAAACTGGTTTTTTGCAATTAAATTGCTGCGAATATTCTTCTGAGCTACATTACATATATTATACGCTGAATTTGTCATATATTTAAATTCAAAATATTACTGTGATAATATTATAATATATCTTATAAACTCAGCTTTCTTTTATCAATCCTATCATTGCATTCATAAAAGTTAATACCAGTAATGTAATAATTATCACAGTGTATCTTTCAATTCGTAGAGGTGATTAACGCTGCTCCTGAAAGGATCAATCAACGTTCTACTTTCAATATATCTTCGATATTTCCATTATCCTACATTACCTATCACTCTTACAAATAAATCAAATTTAACAATAATCAAATTTAAAACTTCAGCCGAAAGTAACTACACCCTAGATACCTATTTTCTGCAGCCCTTCAAAGAAATCAATAAAGCGTTTCCCATTTAAAATCACGTCACTTATACCAAGCATCAACTTCATCCACACGCTGTCGAATTTTCAGTCACCCTATGTAGACTCATGCACGTACACAGAAGCCATTTCTCTCATCGGACTGAACGCGAGCTCCTGCGTTGCAACCCGTTCGCGTGTACTCCCTTCTGTTTCCTCTTTGCACACAGACAACCCTACACGTACACACACGATTTTCAATTCGCGCAACATATAGCCCCTATCTATCTGTAGGAAGATGCGCCCGTGTATCGTTGCCGTATGAATGTGTGTATGTGTGTGTGTGTATCCATAACCCCCACAGGATGTTTCAGGTTAGGATTTCTCCGGAATGTTAGCACGCGCGGGAGGTCTGGTAATCCGCTCGGGAATGGTGAGGCTTGAATTTGGGTCGCGCGATAAGGGTAATCCAAGGGTTTCGAAATGCCGGATAATTTCTACCAGGACCTTGTCCCGCCTTGCGCGCAACACAGTATTTCGCGGCGATCGCGGCCCAGAATGCAGGCAATCTCGTATCGCGCGTAGTTTCCAACGGATGAAACTACGTTTCTGATTCGGTTGTTGGCTGCGTTTTCGACTCCCGGATAATTATTATCGCACTAGCAATGAAACCAAACGCCCGGCAGGATTATGGGCGAACCTCGTAGTGGTGGTCAATCGAATAAACCGGAAATTTACGAGTCGACCTTCTGCTGCAACTCTCGAAACACACGTTAGGAATGCGTTTCCGGTCGACTTCGTGTGTTTATGGATCAAGAATTGGGTCGGTGGACACGGAGATTTCTCGCGAACGTTCCCCGCCCGACACGTCAAATAAATCTTCCTCTAATTTCTTGGACCGGCTGTGAGCTTTTCGTTTCTCTAGCGTACTGCTACTTGTACAACGTAGAAAATACGGTGCACGTCGTATCTACGCGCGAGACTTTTCAAATTTTTTGAAACTCTACTACTTGACTCTTTGCGATCTTTGATGTATCCTCGGTGATTTATCAGATATTTCACTTTCCTCCAGCTCCTTCTTTTTGATTTCAATGACGCCACGTCAACGATATTTGTTTTTATTTATTATAGTTAGGATATTAACACTAAATAACCAAATCGCAACTTTTAAACACGAGATGTAAATCTTTCGAAAAATATCTGGTTTCTAGAAAAATACGATTTTTTAATATATCTTTGAATTATTATATCGATATGAAGTAGAACATATCGACGATTAAATTCACAACGCTTTTCTACAATTTCGCATCAAACTTTTAATAAGAACCAACCAAACGTATAAGACGACCTGACATAACGCAACTGTACAAGTGTACAATAACAAAAATCGTGAAAGCACCCTACGATCTAGCAGCAAGAAATTCCAGAAATACGAAATCGAAGTCGATTCCTTCGATGTTCCTGTTACAATCGCCTCAACTCTGTTCGTGCCACGCAACCAGACTGAACCATGAACCACCCTCTAGCCCAACGCAATTCCCTCGTTTCCGCCAATTCCACGAGCAGCAATAAAACCGAGCACAGAGAACCACCGTTACAGAGAATCTAGCCGGAAGAGGGTGACCTTATCCTCTCGCGAAACCAGTAATTTAAAAGCGGCAACTTTGAAGAGTTAGCCTATACGATATCGTACATAACGGTATCGCGACGTTGAAAGATAATTCCTAGTAGCCTGCACTATACCATACTCAACGTGCGTTAGTCGTGGTGGGGATAGGTTATACACACCACGGTGTGACCGTACGTGGAACGCAATCTTTTTCCACCCTTCCTCTGGACTTCCGGCTACGGCTTCGTTTCTCCATGGCAGAAATACCTACGAGCTCATGCAAATACCTCGTCGAAATAAGGTCGCGTACCGTTATTTCGTACTTCTCCTTTTTCTCGCCAACCCGGCCCCGTTTCTCCGTTCGGTATTTTGGCCCCGATAAATTCCTCCCAGATTCTCGAGAATCCACCAGGAAAGGATCTCGGCGACGGTGCTCTGCTTAGAAAAGATAATAACAACGATAATAACGACGATAACGGTTGTATCATCGAGTTCAAAATCCGCGAAACGCGGGTGAGACAGTGGCTCTGTTACAGCCTGTTCGACATGCGAGTACGATAAATTAGAATACAATGAATTATGGAAGTGTACATAAAAATGTAAACGATATATGATTGTATTATTATTATATTTCTCGTGTGATATTTGTACTAAGATTGTCGTATGTTTTGGATTATCTACGGAATCAGTATAGAAAAACGTTTGACTGTCTGGCGCCAGGAATTGATTTTGTGTCTGACCCGCAAGTGATTGTTCTACTTATTTCGTTCTACACTCTTTTAATTGCCTCTACCAACTGACAGCTTTGGCGCCTGGCCAGTAAGAGACCATTCTACTTATTTTTCGTTGCATCCTTAGCTGTTCTTCCTCTTGCAGTAGATATGTCGTAATTTCTATAAATACTTCCAGATTGGTTTCGAATTTCAGAAATATAATCATTGTTAGCCCTTGTTACGTGTAATGTCTGATTACAGTGCTGAAGAAATTTAAAAATATTTTTACATAATACATACAATAAAATTTTCTTTCGCAAGTCACTATATATTATATTGATAGAGAAAAGACCTGATTTGAACATGGCCATCGATGGTACGAAATCTATACACATAAATTTCTTTTTATGATGTGTAAATAGGGACGATAGCAGCTAATGGCTTCGCTTCGTTCGACGCGAGAATGGTTACAGGAGAATCGAAGAGAATATTTCTGAAAGGGGTGCATACAACTTTGAAATCGGTTATTCCTCGCTGAATTCTTCGAGTCAGCGAAGGCTGGAAATATTATTTCGTCTCCGCGATCCTTCCAAATCCTTCCTATCGTTCTCTCTCTTATTGTTACTCGATCTTTCGCCCTCCTTCGTTCTGTCTCCTTTTCCTTTCTCCCTCTCCCTCGACTTCTCGTTAATCGAGACTTCGAACTTTAGATTACACTGCCGCCTTCTGCGTGGTGACTGCCGAGAATTCAAAGGGCATTGTGTCGAAAGTTGGAAACGAGAGAACCACCGACACGAGGAAAGGGAAAAAATAAAGGAAACTCGGTCGAGTTACTCCAGCGGCGAGGGAGAAGAAGGACGACTTGCAGATCTCGAAGCGAACTTTATGCGTCCCCGGCATTCTGAAAAATGGATCCTCGGCTAGGGGAACCTAAGCCGCGTGGCTTCTAGCGGTAGAAACAGTTACGCGTGTCACGAGACCGGCAATACGATTCTCCAGCTCCCTCCGCGAAGCGGGAAACGCGTATGGTTATTTGACTTGGAGATGGAGCAACTACAATGCTATGAAATGATTCACGACGATTGAACGTCACAACTTTTGGCCCTGCTCTGCAGACGATGTAAATGCATTAGGTTTCGCATCGTTCATTCCACGAAGTTACTTAACTGTGTAATTTTATGAGATAGCGAGATTGGAATACGAGGAGTAAAAGTTACGAAGGGTACAAATACCTTTATGGTGTAACTTCGTATAAATTGTAATTATGTTACAAATTTTTTAATGGAAGAAGAAATTTATATTTTAACAATGATTGAAGCTATTCTATGAAATAGGGATCATAGTAGTTTTAATGTATCATAACGTAGTGTCGGTGTATAAGTTAGGGTAAGTTTTACATTGTAGATAGTTTAAGGGAACAGGGCTATCGGTAATGAGAACCCATCTGTTAAATCTTTTTTTGGCTTAGACTAAAAAGGATGTACATGGATGTGTGTGTGTGTGTGTGTGTGTGTGTGTGTGTACGGTTGCAACGAGTGCCAGCGTAAAGACAAGAGACTCTTTTCACATAGCAATAAAATGATAGTCCCGTAATAGTCATCCGCTCCATCATCCCTACAATAATATAAGATTGCAATGTAACAAATAGTTTTAATCTGAAGTGATCCGACGTGAACAAATGTACGTTAAATAAAAATTTTGCGTAATTGTAGGTGGGATTGATAAAAATTTGTATATACTTATACTTCGTAATTACGAATGTAAGGAAAAGAATTAAATTGGTAATATCCTGAATGGAAGAGCAAAATTGTATTTTAACAAGGCTTGAAAGTATTCTATGAAATACAGACTATGTGCGGAAACGAATCATAAAACCATGCGATTCTGAGAAGCACAGAACACGAAAACAAATCTGCACTCTGTTACACGCTCTGGAGACCTACTATCTCGCAACGCAATAAATTGGAGCTCTATCTCGGCCAGCAGATACCCAGGTGTAAAGAAAAACAAATTTCTTGAGTCGATGCTTTGCATTTTTAATATCAACCTCCTAGCCTCATGTTTTTTAAGACTTCTGTTCCCCAGCTTATACCCAAGTTGAGATTTGTTTTACACCGTTGCAATTATTCTGGGAACAATTTTAATTTAGAAACCTCTTTTATTAGCTTAATATAGTTAATTCTTAATGTATTTGTGGAGAAACAGTTTGCTCCAGGTAAATAAAAAGCTTGAATTGCAACTGGAGCCGAGTATAATATAATCAATTTTCACATTAACTCGATTAAACAGCTGAGATAAATAAAACAAAATTTCGTTTTTCCGTTTGCATTGAATATTCCATAAAATTATTTAATCCTGCTATGGTCTTCTGACGTGTATTTCCAAAACTCTCTTACGTTCTAATGAACAAGCTTTTAATGCTTTAAAGAAAACTTTGATTAAAACAAATCAAAAAAAGTTATCCAAATGGATCAATAAACATCTATTAAAAACCATTCTTAAGTTTCTCTTTAAATCTGAGAACTTTTTTAAGATTAAAAAAGAAACTATCAACTCAAAAATAACTTCAAAAACACACAGCTTCGACCAGAAATATTGAGACACCTGCTCACATTCAATAAAAATTATACGCTTTCCACTGTTCTTACTTTCGTCTATTTATTTTATCTTTTTATTATATATTTCGTTATTCGCATGATATGTGGCTTGTAGTACAAGGCATTAAATAAAATAGAAGTTGTTAGAGTTTTCCAATAAATAAAACGAATAGGAATCCTAATACTTACAGCCAACAGTGTAAATTAAAATTCTCTCAATCCATCAACCTTTTCATGCTCGAAACAGAAAGCCGATGATTGAAACAAATCAAGAAGAGTTACTCAGATAGAATGATCAATAAACATCAATTGGGCCGTACGAATGGACCGATCAATTGATTCTGGCTAACACGATCAACCAATTACAGACTAGGAACCAACCACAGGTTATGAGGACAAATCGGTTGGTCCACAATATTACTTGATCGATTTATTCGATTAACTATTAACCATCCGGCTAATCAGCTTCATCGATTACGCGAATCCGGTCGATGCGAAGTGCATAACGCGTGAACCGTTGCGTTGACGAGTTAGTTAGTTACAGTTTGACCGGCTGAATAATTGAAGGCAATTGGTTAAGGGACTGGGACGTCTGTGATAAGTTAATCGATTTGCAATGGTTTCACAACCCGTTTGCACGTGTACGCTATACGAGTAGTCACTCGAAAGCAACATTGGACGTAGAAATCTGCTGTCACTAAGGAATTCGCTAGCGGCCATGTTAATTACGCGGTCACTTGTATCACTTCGCATCGTTGTTTTCATTAACAACAGGGCCCGGATTAATTTCTGTTTATTATACGCTTTTGGCATCGCACTTGTATAAACATCGAATCCTATCGAGAGTATCACCCTTCGTTTCTAAAGTTTGGAGTTTCTAAAGTTTCATTTGGATACTGTTATCGATAGAAAATTTGATTCTTTCGATTCATAGAAATGTGAAATCGTATCGGATACGAATTATACATACGTAATTTGAACGGAAAGTCTTATATAATTGGATGAATTGATATTCCTGTTAGATCTATGGAATTTTTAGAAATTGAATTTTACTAATGTGTTCCTTTTTTCTGTTTCCATAGTGTGGTCCTCAAGTAGTTAAAGTTAAATTAAAAGTTAAATATAACGATTCTAGAATATAGAATATCAAAAATGAAGAGACTTGCCTAAAGCTCTTTCACTCTTCGATAATCATCCCACGATTGAATATCAAGCAATTATGTCGGAACAAAAATAAATGACATACGAACAAGCCCCTATAAATTTCAAAAAAGAAGAATTTAGAAAATTCTCCTTCCAACATGATTTAAGCGATCATATTTCAAGAAACTTGCAAAGAATATCCATAAATCAAACGGAACAGAGTGAAACCTGACACGGTTGTACATTTTTGGCGCAGCAATGAGAACATTCGGGTTTTATTCAATGTATAAACGCATAAATTCTCTAAGTTCGTTGTTCGGCGTCATTAAATTTCGCTGGTCGCACGAAACCTTTTAACCTGTGTCGTTCTTTCTTTTCTTTTTCCAATCGGCCGACAAGAGAAAGCCACGAGAAAGCACGCAATGCGGACCGGATAGCACGTACTACATGGCGATTCTCGTAGAACGACGTAAAATACTGAGCAAAATTGTTGGCCAAACTATTCGTGAACGTTCCGCGAACTATGTCGCGTCAACGTGTCTGAACCGACCATGTAACCAATGCTATATCGGATTATACTAGCCGTGATGTTACATTTTCCCATCTTTATACTAATCCTTATGCCATACTTATACACACCATCTTTGTACTTCGTTTTTACACCACCTGCTCTAGGTGTTTACGCGTGTGTTTTAATCGAGTCCTCTTGTACTATAATTTACCAATTAACAGTATTAGTAAATTATCGAGTTACAAATGACAAACTACGAACTCCTCTTTTACAACTTTGCCATGATTATTCTATCTGACTTAACATTCTGGGCCACTTCTTCAGGATTGCAACAGTTTCAGATCTGTGCTGAAGAAGTAGATTGGAGTGTTCACGAAACGAAAAGAATATCAGAAATCTGGCATCTAATAAACATCGCTAAACCGTACACACATGAAAGAAAGATCCTGTCTGTCTGAAAAACGATGCCCTCTTAAGCATCGAACGATTTCGACGGAATCGTGGAAACAGGCTGCACAAGAACGTAGAGTAACAGAGGCAACGAAAGGTGGACGAAGAAGAAGAGATGAAACAGGGGGAGAGAGAGAAGGTTCAAGCCCGAGCTATCGACTGATGGTATGTAGTAGGATAGGATTAGTCGACCGCAGACTAAATTGGGTTTCTGTACAGTCGCCTGCAAATACTTCCTCGACAGCCGGTCCACGGTTAGCAAAGAGTCCGAGAAACGTGTAGGGGCATCGTACGATTAGGGGAAGGCTGGCTTTAGAGATCGAAAAAAGAAATTATCCTTCGACCTCTGTTTTTCAATTAGGCCGTTATCCTTTGCACGAGCTTAGCTAACTCACGATTAGTCAATGCTACCTACGAGCGAAGATTCTCACGTGTTTTATCTGTCGTATATTATATAGAAAATAGAATGTAGAAAGAGATCCATAGATCTATGTTATAGACGTAAAGATAGAGTTAATCTAGAGATGAGTATACTTAAGAGTAAACTCACTATAAAAAAAAAAAAAAAAAAAAAAAAAATAGGTAAAAGGTACATATTCCAGTGCATTATGGAGGAACGGTAATAAATGCAAACAAGCATAAAAGGAATTTTATTTCTTTGCACCTTTGAATAGATTCTACATGAGAAATCGTAAAAACGTAGACCATAAAATACAAAGATATGCGTAAAAAGAGGAAAATGCAAGAAAATATAATTGACTGTCTATGATCATTAGATATTAATCTAGCATATAACTTTCCTCCATTTCTGATTTAGAATTCTCATAAAAAAAAGGGGGAGAAGAAATCGACACATAAGAAATAAAAAGAAAATATTCTAGCAGCGTCGTAAGGCTTGAACACCTCTGATCTTCACTATCTTTTCAAACAAATTCAACGAGGATATCTAGTTACATACATGCTCAAGATAAAATAAAACGGACCTTGTGATGTTAACCAGCCTATTATCAAATGTATCCAATTCAGTTGCTGCAATTAATTCTTCGATAACCTTACGGCGAAATATTTTGATTAGACTACCTCTAGAACAAACGCCAGTGGAATGGTGCTTGTATTCATAGTACAAAGACCGCTTTGGGTTAATCTCCGAGGGAAATTAGGATTCAATCAGAGAATACAGGTGAAGGTTCTTTCAACGTCGACGAATTTATGGTAATTTTTGAGAAACCTTTGAGGCGGACGCGCACAAAAGTTTCCACGAGTTTCAAAGGGAGGAAGAGGGTGAAAAATTACGGAATTTCAGTCGTTAGAGAAATTGGTTGCTCGCGAAACAGCTAAAATTCCAAGTAGCCCGTGGTCTGCTAGCAGCTTCGGCTAGGAACGAATGGAATTAATCGTTTTAACGAACCTATCGATTTTTACACACTCACCTACTATTGTATGTGTGATAGTTTCTCTCATCAACGACGCATGATTACATATTTGACCGTGGTTAGTATAATATTGGTTATACCATTGCTGCATATTATGTATTCTCAATAGAATCAGTAAACCAAATTTCTTTTTAAAAATCTGTATATAATTCTACACTTTAACTCCAACTCCAATTCTTCTAATTTCTAATTAATAATAATTTCTAATTTCTAATTCCAATTATTGTCTAATTATTCTAATTCTAATTAATACATTATTGTAATACGAAAGGAAACCTTGTTTGAAAATAATAATCGATGCTAGGAAAATACAAATTAAATAAAGTCTTAATATTGTTAATTGTTAATGTTGTTAATATTATTCATTCGCGTCATTTCTTTCGGAAATATTAAAATGACCGTCCCCTTAATATAGTCCGAAAATGTCCGACAAGTTGAGACGTGTCTCATCGAAAATCGCAGCAAAGAGGATTAATTCAAATTTGAAAATGCTTCTGAAACATAATTGACACGGCATATCATCGGATCTGTTAGAAATTTCAGTTTTATAGGCGTCGAATGAGCCGGATGTACAGAGATCCGTTTTCTATAACCGGATTTTTCAATTCGGAGATATTGCGCCCCGTTTCGAATCAATCAGCTGTTATCGCGATAGGAATTCTGACGCGACGAGAGAATCTCTCGCAGACTCGCAATTGCGAAGGAAGAACGATATATCCGGCACCGTGTATAAAGCCAAACTATATCAGCTACGGCCGTAGGATTTATGCGCGTATAGAATTGCAGTTGAGCATCTGGCAACGGTGATTTAGTTTGCATTGCAATGGGATTTACAGTGTGCTCGAGATACCTATTTTCCAAATTGACCTTCAGATTGAACTTCGACGCGTGTATGCTGATTGACATGCAACGATCTCGCTGCAAATATGTACGTGATTTCTAAATTGTAGACAAGATATTTACTTAAAATGTAAATTTTACTAAAATGTAAACTTTTGTTCGGTTCGACATGTATACAGATACTTGAAACCTTTATGATTATTATTCCCATCGGAACTACGTAGACTATGAAGAATCCATATATTCGATGTTGTAATAAAAATCTTATAAATAATAGAATTTAATTTTTCGTTCATAAAGATTTTTCTGAATCATTTCTTATTATTAGATTTCCCATTCTGTAATTCTCTAATTAATTCATCAAAAATTTACTCTACGGATCAAATCAAAAAATCGAAGATACGTTGCACTCTTTGAAATTACACAATTATCTAAAAATACTGTAATTATTTACAATAAGAAAGTTTAGGATATAGAATTGGTGATATAGAAATGGTGATTTATTAAGAGATAAATTTTTGAATCACCTGCGATTAATTAAAATTAACTAGTATTTCCCTCTATGTGGTAACTAACGAATCTACTTGAAAGCGATATAACCTGCAACAAAGGAGGTAATTAACTCTCGTTCGGACAATGTTTGACAACGGAATGAAAGTCCGACTCTCGACAGGAATTCCGGCAAAACGAGTGTTAAGTAGAAATTACTCGGCTGTTAATTATGCTAATGACGTGCTAAACTGCGCGTTCGTCGAAATTAGATCAAACATCGGAGAACAGAGAAAGTGAGGTCATCCTTTCACCGAAAGAAATTACTGTCAATATTTTAATCGAATCTCAAGATCGCCACCAACTAAATACACAAATAGACTTAGGATAGGCCCACAAAAATTGACCACCTCCCACAGAGAAAATAAATTTTAAAAAGAAGAAAATATTGAACGAACAATAAAACAAATTACACATTCGTTTTTAATAGCGAAAAAACAAAATTGCTCGACCGTGATTGCAGTTTACCTACAAATAAAAAAAAAAAAAAAAGAAAGAAAGAAAAACACACATACACAACTATGTGCTCGTATACAATTTAGTCGGCAAACCTCGGTCATTTGTTACGAGAATAAATTTTAGAAATCATCGGTCGTTTTATAAAATACCCTGAATCGTTTTTATTTCTTCTTTTTAATTTTTTTTTATCCAACATCGGATTCGCGCCATGATTCGGACCGCTTTTTTTCTCCCTAGAATAATTCACAAGTTTATCGATTTTCTCAGCTACAAAAGCAATATCGGGGGCTTATTTATTCGCGTGCAGCGTTGAATGGCTGATTCAATTTTTTTCTCCTCCCACTCCCTTTCGCTACCTTTATTAATTCTCCTGTTTTTGTTTTTGTTTCTTTTGCGTAAAATAAACGGGTACACAGTATTTAGTTAGTCACTGTAACGCCACTCCTAGATCGTTATTTGCAAATCGACCCTTTCACCGTCATAACAATCCGCCGAAACGAACGATTTAATTTATACACACTATGCTTCTCGTTTCAATTTATAATCGGATATATGGAAGGGTGGTAGAGCTGTTAGTGTGTACGTCGGAATATATGTCACCAGTGAATGGAAAAACTCGAGCATGTGGAGGCATCGGTTAAATTTCGCACAGGATGATCAGTAGATGGTTTTATAAATACATCTATCAAAACAAGCGGGACAGTATATCCAATTCGGCTGGAAATAATTTTTCAGTAAAGCCTTTCAGAAATAAATAAACAGAATTGATCGTTCATTTTGTCAGAATATTGATTCTATCGTTAATCCTTCGAAATTCTATATTGAGTTAAATTCCTCTCTCGTCCCTTTATTATGTGATTTTGCGAGAAATATCTTCTTACATTGAAATTTCATATAGAAATTTCGTTGTAAATTATATTGAACTAATCAGAATGATAAATTATAAATTTTCCACTTAACTATCCATTATCCTCTGTCTCGAGAGGAATATTTTCTTATATACACGAGTCTCGTCCAGATGAAGATGCTTCTAAGATTTTAAGAAATTTTTTCTTTATAAATTTACATATTTTTGTTTCATTCGAAACGTGTAGCTTATTTAGCAAAGAATTCGTTAATCCATGATACGTTGTTTCTTTTTTATAGTGAAATAACACATTTTATTTCGACGAATATTATCACAATATAAAACGAAGTTTTAATAGGCTTGGTAAAAAAGAACTTGTTCATGTTCAAATAAAATTATTGCAAATTGCAGATTCTTTTGAACATCATATACTTCCTCCATTAATCTATCAGACGGAACCGGATAATTCACTGCGTTATCACGCACAAATCATCGAGAATAGTAGTTCGCGATACGATTTTTACCAGGAACATTTCACATCGGGTCTGCTGTTAATTTCCGAGAACAATTCGCGCGATCTAGCGACCGAGCCAGACGAACGAATCACGCTATTCCCTATCAAATCCCCACAACACACCCTCCTTCCACTTTCGTGTTTCATTAAAATCACAAATAAATTACACGATAGTGTAGCACGATCGACGAGGAAAAAACGAGGCTCGATAGTCAGCCACGCAACAGTCGTGTTTTTTTTTTTCCCCCGGACCAAATCGAATCGTAACGCTCTCGAATCGCGCCTTCCAGCGAACTGAAACATCGGACCAAGATAAAACGATGGAAAAGGGATCTGGAATCGATTTCGCTGAACTACACGTGGACGTGAATCGATGTAAGAAAAAAAAAGAATCCGCAGTAAGAAGTAGAAAAGAAAATACAATACAGAAGGATGAAGGCCTTTCCAATATCTTTCACGTGATCTTGAATTTCACGAACTCGAATAACGATTCCTGGATTTTTCGATTCGAGACCGTGGATTTACAGAATCCGTGAAGACGAAGAAATCGTTATAAATTCTTGAAAATGGTAAAATCGTGAGTTTTTATCTAGAAAAATTTTCTTGCATCCGAATGTAGATACGAAGAATAGAATAACTCGATTCGTGGAAATGATTACACGATTATTCTCTTTAGTTCGAAACGCCGGTATCGATTGCAAGTCGGTGCTGCTGCTGTTGCCGCCGTGGTTCACCAAGTGTCAAGCGCGTCGATAAATCAAACAAATTGTCACCGCGACACTCGATCGCGTGTCTCGAAATACGTGACGCGCATCCGAGCTACGCGCTTTCATACGATCTTAGAAGTGTACGGTTGATGATTAGTTTTCTGGTTCCGAGGGTATTTATTTAACCTTCCCAAGCAATTTTCTTTTCCAAATGGTTCCAGAGGTAGTTATTAAATTCTTCATAATTGCAATTTTCTTGTTTATGAGGAAATAGAAAAGCTTTTCTTGTTTGTTTGCTAATAAACAAAGTACCCACACGATTTTCCTCCTATGAATATCGCACACCTATATTTTACCGCCCTGTATACAGAATTAGCCCTGTATGCTATCCCAGTTCATGTCCATTAAATTTCATTTCTTTCTTTTTCTTTCCTATAAAGATTTCATTGATATTAACACTTTAAATTGCCATTTTGTAATAAAATGTCTGCTTTTCTTGCGTATATCAAAACAAATATTATGTTATCATCATCGTTATTAATTTTAGGAAGACAACATATTATATCAACGCGGTATTATTATTTTTTTTAGTATTATGCCAACTCTTTCTTCAATTAGAAAATTTAATAAACTCCAATTGCTTGGGACAAAGAATTTTTTCTGCCTAAAAGATTATATTAAGTTTTGAAGAAACGAACAGTTCCGAGAAAATTTAAAGCATATTTCATTTGCTAAATAAAGTATAAAATCATACCTGTATTTTTGCGAAATAAATATCATGAAAATGATTTACACGTAACAGAGTTTAAGAACCTAATAGTGATGAAAAAATGGATTGCTTCGGGTACAACAGAGATTTTTCAATTATGATTTAAATCGATTTGAAGAAATTTATGATGAAAATAGTGAACGAATGGATGCAACTATCTAATTCACTGTACGAATGGATTTTTTTATACCTTTCTTTTTTCATTTTTCTCCTATTCATTTGTACGAATTCACCATTTCGGGACTGAATATCACCGGTATCCCGGCTTTTTTTTTTAAGTCAAACAAAAATTTGTTCAAAAATACACATGTTTTTGTTTTCTGTACACGAGAAATTGACAGGGAAGTACATTGTCCACCTCGATGATAGAAGATCCATTTGTCAACCAACGGACAGACAAAATATTTTCAAATATAGTGATTCGTGATAAAGGAAGACCGCTGTTTTTGCAATGTAGTTTGATGTCTATTAAAAAACAGATGACGAAAAAATATACCGCTAACAACCAAAATAAAAGAAAAACAAGCTTCCAAAAATTTTAAAAAAGATACCTTCTTTTGAATAAATATTCAATCCACACGAAAAGCTGCGGATCTTAAATTACCTTTTCTTAAATTAAAAGCAGCGGTCTTAAATTATCTAAATATACAATTACAACGAAACTCGAGATTTTCAAACCGTTAATTCACCTTCATTAGGAATTCAACTAACTCTAAATTCAGAAGCAGATCACCCAATATAAAACCATAGACATATTCATCCACTTTCGCTTGCGGCGTATAAGCTCGCCCAATTAAATCTCGAGCGATGCACGATCGATTCGAAATCGGCTAGCCACGATGAGATCGTCGAAACCGAGATTTTTAATTAATCTTCCATCATTTTTCGATCGACCGGTATTATTCCGGCTTCCACGGTGGATTATTAGCTTCCGGCCAAACACAGCGGGACCTGGAGCACGCCGTTGGAACAAATGGGGCCGAGGCTATTCCGTCGAGTGAACGTCGATCGGTTCCCCACGAGCAATTATCGATATTCCTTTCCAGCGCATTTTTCCGTAGCCAGTATCTTGCTGTTCGAATGCCGTGAGTCGATATATCGCGCGGCGGGGAATTTCACGTGCGTGGCGCGCCCTGACCCGTGAAATTGAACCGTGTGATTTCGTTCTAAGCGATGGACGACCACCGCCTTCATGCGAAAGTACGCCGTGCTAGAAGCGCCGGGTATCTTACGTATGAAAGATCGCACACGTTTGACCTCGTTCGCTACCGAGGACGTTGGACACAGTTACGTGACGCGATATCGATGATGCAAAATAAACACGAATGTGTTTATGTGATTATTGGCGAAAAGAAATCCATTAGTAAAGAAAATTACATATGAATAAAGATACAGAGAGTTTATAACCAAAATACACAAAAATCTCAAGTGAGATACAAGTTTATAAGTGTTTAGATAACAAAAAAAATCAGTTTATCGAAACAAAATTGGCAAAGATCCATTAGACCATTACATATCGTACATAATTACATATTGTCGATTATACGTATTGTTTGTCTCTCTAATGAAGGTTGTTTCAAAAGATGGATCTTACCGCATAGACTGATTTGTTTCTTTCATATTGTTATTATGTATATCGTGCAGATATTCATTTTACCATGTGTATCTACTAAAGATTGAAAGAACTAAACTGTAAACTGTAAAACAACTAGAGATTAAAGTAAATTGGCTTTGAGATAATATCATGGGAATTTGTAGAACAATCTTTAGTAATGTACCTTTCATTTCATTTCAAACTATCTGCTACAAAATTGATTTCTCAATACATATTCATTATTAGATGTTTCTTTTCTAACCTTACTATAGAATTGTGTTGCTGACTCTTCTACCGGTATACAAGAAACTTTTACGCAATATATCTATAATTCAACGTCTGAGTTTAGAAGAAAATTATACTTTATACTCTTTTACTAAGCACATACATAATATGTTAATCTATACTTTCGAAAACGTACCTACAATTTATAAAAATTAGTCAATCTACTTACAGGGCATTTATATTGAAAATATGAACAAATATAAATAAATATACCTTTAGAAAATATACTCTTTTATTGGATAGTGGAATATGTATACTACCATCAATAAAAGTTCCAATTTTATTGCTTATGAATATTTAAAATCATCCCATTCATATATCTATACTTTGATTAATAATTTACAATTCTGTTTCCTTCCACTGCATACTAAAAAACGAGCTTACACGCCAGTAAAAGACAAATATGAAAATATTTTGTCATAAAGATTTTACAATTTTCTTACCTTGTACCGCAATGCCTCGTAACAGTACCTGGCAACGCCGAAAATTATTTACCAGCTTCCCGTAATGCAACACGAACGTGGCACCAACCTCATAACTTATCAATAGCTCGGCGGCAAGGCACGAAACGCAACATCACCGCACCACACGAATGACTGGGCGAATAAAACGCGATGTAAAACGTCACTGTACCGGCCGAATAATTCATTACGACGTTAGAACACGACGAACGGACGCATGATCCACGTTGCTCCGCCGGCTCTGAATCAACACGGAAAACTATAAACATTGCGTGGAACACGAAACGCCAACGATATTATTACCACGACGCGCGAACTACGACTGACTTCGTTCGGATCACGACACAAGACATTATTTACATGAAACTATTTCTTCTATACTAATTTAGAGATCAAACACGCCGTTTCTTCGAAACCACTCACAAGATTCTTCAGTTTAAGAGAAAATACGAGAATTTCGACGCGTGACTATTTATCGCAGATTACTACGCTGTAATAGATGTCGCTGATAACGAGGTTAGGTTGGCGTGTGAATTTGGCGCGCTAATTTGACAGGCGAATGTTTAATTTCGTATTGTTTTACTTAATACGTACTATGTTACTGGTTAAATAACGCGCGATGAATATAAATAATTATGAATGTCGTTGAAACTAAATGCGGTGAGATATTCTTATACTTTGTACTTTCTTCTTGAATTTTGTATTTTTTTACTTTTAATGTATTAGTTATGAAGTTGTAGAAATTTTAAAATTAAGTCTGCTTTTTTATTACCAATTGTTAAAACTTCATAAGCATAAAATGCGAACTTTTAACTGTTAGTTATATTATTTACTGTTAGTTAAAAATAAGTAAAACAAATGTATGAAATTTTGTAAAGTAGATAACAATTGCAGATAAGAAGTTTATTGTAACGCATATTTGTATTGTTGTCTCAACTTTATGGGTCTTTTAACTTCTCTCGCGGATACTAAGGTTTTATCATCGAAATTTTAATTAAATCGAATTAAGGATACAAAGGATTTTGGTCACGAAGAATGCACACTGCCAACCGGGAACGAAAGGAACTGCAAACAACATAAGGAGCCACGTTATCAGCTGGTCGAATTGGGTCTTATAACCGGTACAGTTAACCGCGTTCTTATGAACTAACAACAAACGTTTTCTACTCAAATATGAAGATCAAAATGAAAGTTTTCATCGACTACGAATGAATTTACCTGGCTGCGCATTATATTTGCTGCCTTTCTACTTCCAAATGATTCCATGTTCCTAAAGAAACGCATTAAATCGATGAGAATTGTATGCAAATTTCGTCGTTTATCTCGAACGACTGTACCGCAGTGGAAGCTATCAAATTCTTTCGAAACTTATTCTATTCAGAACGAGTTCTAATTTCGAACGAAAAAGGAAAAAAGGGGATATATACACAAGTGTAATTCGTAAATTTGAGAAAATCTATGAGATATTATATTTTTATTATTTGTCGATTACTGTAATTTTGTCTGAATGCAGAATCCAAGGATTTAAAAAATCTTAGATTGGAATTTTGTATGCACGGGCAGTTCTTTAATAAAAAATGTATCAAAATAAAGAAAATTATTATTAAGGAAGAATATGGAATATAAACAAAGAAAATTCACATCTCTATAACATTGATTCCAAATTACAGAGTGAGAAAATTCGCGGAAGATTTACTATAGCTGCAATTGATACAACTGAGAGTTAATTTAAATTTCTGGTTATATTTCTGGTAATAATTCGTTGCAGTGTTTGTTCTAAAATATGGTATACGCGTAAATATCTACTGCAGAAAGCTATTTAACTTAAAGTATTGTGTTCCAAAAGCGTTTTATTGTCATAGTGTTCTGATTAATTTCTTAGAAATTTCGCAGCCGTTCTTCTTATAAAATGTCAAATACTACAATTTAATATTACGTCTGTTGGAACAGGTGGTATATACCACTACAAGAGTAGTAAAGGTACTTTCATTAAAAGGATATAAATAACGTTAAACCGCTTTAAAATGAAAGATTGAAAATCTCTGGAAAATCTCGCTCCCAAGACGTTAAATTATGTCCCGATCAATATCAAAGTAGCGTATTCAGGTGGGAAATAACTCAGAATGAAGAGACGCTTTTACAAAATCTGCTTTCAGTCCTGATTTTCTGGTTCACCAACGGAAAATAATTTCGTAACTCTGGACAAATAAACTTTGCCTTACACGATGGCCACAGCGTTTGCCAAACTTCCTAACTTCCTTGTGCAACTATATGCGTATGAATGCGGCGCTATCATATGTAATTTGGACAAAATTTAGTATAAAATTTTTATCTTCTTGATCATTTCCTTAGTAATTGGGTAAGTTTTAATTACCAATTTTCTAAAGAAATTTTCATGTTCACAGATGTCCAATCTGAATCTAATCTAATTTCGGATTTCACATTGCAATAAAATTACAGTTGTTGACGAAATGATTTTTTATAATTTTCTCCAAATTTACTAATTTTGTTATTAGACTGCTGATTTCTATGTATTTATAGGAAATTTAAGGATGCAACATTTTACAGAACGCACGTAATATGCAAAAATATATAAAATATATAAATATATAAAATATTATTTGTTCAAATATTTAATACGTGGGAGACACCTCTGCTAGGATACTATTCTTTTAACTGGATTCATAAAAATATGAATTTACGTAAATATCCACAGTCTATTTATAACATTTTCAGAGTTATTAGAAAAATATCTGAAAAATCTGTCGATTCGCACAGAATTGCCGAGGTGCACACAATTTTCACGACTAGCAGATATTTCTGACGACGCGAAGGAAATAGTACATATACAAATAGTACATCAAGAACATGAAACGTTGTCGGCAAATACTGTCGCTTCCTTGTGAAATGTGCAAACACTTCAGAATTTTGTTGGAGAAAAATTGCGACAGCGAATCACGGTTGGTGCAGTTAATTATGTTACCATGTGCCTTGTAATATTTGTATAATTCATCAATTTTTCGCGTAATATTTTTACAAATTCTTTTTAGTTCGATTGACTTTACTTGTCTTTATTTTCTTTGTAATTTGTAATCATTGTTTCACTGTTTGTAATTATTCGTAAACAAATAAATAAAAAATTCTCATAAATAAATTACTAATGTGCACAATTCAATGTATAAAATATTGTTAAATGCAAGTAAATCATTAATTAAATTGAGACACTTCTCTTTTCGTTCTGTCAAGATATTTCACTTCAAAATCAACTTGGATGGATTCTTAACGATCTAACTTAATTGTCCATTAAGAAATCGTACCTTAGGATAGTATCTGATCGATAGCAACAGCGGATTCCTTTCCAATCGAGAGCCAATAATCGTACTCGTCGGAAGAAATAAAGCGCAGCAAATAGTCGTTCTATCAGTTTGTTTGAATTTAATCGAATTTTATTTTTCCAAATAATTCTGTGCTTTATAAAATATTTATTTCAACTACGTACGAAATACGCAATCGTAAAGATTCATCGAAATTCTCGCTAGACCAAGGACTATACAAATTCACATTTTAATAAACATAATTCAAGGAATGAAATCTAGATCAAGATTTATCTTGCACTTTAGATATCATAACGAGTCTATTGTCGTATCCTGTACATCGTTGCGCATTTAAATTTCCCATATATGTACTTACAAACATTTGCAATCTATTGATCACTAAGAAATACCTCCATCAACAGCGGAGAGTGGCTACTCTTACAATAACCAACAACTGCATTATATTATACATTTTTAATCATGGAAATCGAGTCGTTTTTTCATTCCAAAAGAATTATACGCAATTTGATAAAATATAAACTTCGTAACTGATAGATCGAAAAGCAGTAAGGAGTTTTCGTAATCGAATGTAAGACAAATATTCTCTTAAACATCTCGTTAACTTTGCCATGCGAATCTTTCATGAATTAATGACGCCATCTGTCCCATCTGTTTCCCGGAGATCGTAGTATTACAAAATTCATCGGAGCTCGATTGAATTTGCATCCAAATACATAGACTGGCTACACGCCAGAAAGTACGGTAGCCTTTCGTTGGACCTTTACTAGGGCGCACCCACCCCTTTCTCGTCCAACAAACTTCGTTCGACACAAAGAACAATCGACGATGCTATTATATGTCCACTGCAACCCCCCTTCAACCCTCCATCTTCCTGCTCTTTGGCATAGCGAACGCGTTTAAAAACACGCTACAACAAAAAGTTCCCTTTCATTTTCAGCAAGCTTTTGCATCCAATAGGCAATTTTAACATGTTATAACTTCATTATAAAATTCGATGAACAAACAAGTACACGAGATGACGAGCGTGACGAGCTTCAGAATTTATTTATTGTTTGGAGAATCTCTTTGGGGTATATAAATGCTGCTTGTCTCGATCGACAGTATTTCTATACTATCATAATGAAAATATATTGCTCAAAGTATTGTATAAATTGGTAGTCGCGAATGCCAAGTAAAATTTCTGTATTCGAACAAAGGCAAAATACTATAACTTTCGAGCAAGTAACTATCTTGATATTTTATGGAACAACACATCCTTCATGCAATAACTAAATAGAGCTTAAAGTTTCAGGTGTAATCGATATAAGAGCGGAATTAATGAGGCTTAATAGGACTGATGGAATTTACAAGGAACACATTTCAGGAAATTATTACGTAATTGGCGTGTAGAATTATTTGCAAGCGGGTAATATTAGTTCCCTGAAATATCTGTGGAATAACAGTCCCGTGAATTTTCGTGGCTGCTTTCACGCCACCTAGATAACATAATATTTCTCTTGCATAGCTGAAAAGTAGCAACTTCGTTTACATCGATTATTATGCAGCGAAAATATTGCAAATTAAACGTGCCGCCGACAGGGTTCCGCTTCAATATCCTGTCTGTTCCGTTACGTCAACCTAGTCTCAACTAATCTACGTTCGTTTCACCCTTACGAATAGCAATTAACCCCTTCGACGCTTCATGAAATTAAGCAAAAAGATATTTACTCATTTTTTTATTTAATTCAATTATTTAAATAATTATTAATTATTTAGATCAATTTTACGTGTAGCGTAGTCAACTTATGTTGTGAAATTTCATCCAGAATCACACACAAATGTGCGTTTTACGCGACAGTAAATATAAGAGAAGACATTAGGGGAATGAAATTTTCAAGCAAGAGATCTTGTAGACTACCAAGGCGATATTATTAGTGAAATTCTCTCGAATAAGAAGTTTGATGGTAAATAAAACGATACTTTATTTCCCTTTTCGAGTATAATTATAAATTGTGAAAATATAAAGGTTTTAACTTATAAATCGCAACGTATAAGTTCACCTGTATTAATACTTGATAAATTATTATTACATAAGGAAGCCTGGTCAGTGAGATCGTTCACTGCTTTAAAACCTCTTTCGCCTACTGAATCTCTCCGAGGCTAATTAACTCTTTCTAAATTTCTTAAGTCTAAATGTACCAAAAAGTTGGATAGACTTTTCAAGTTATTTATCTGCATTCTCTGAATTTGTCACACGTAAATCGACAATTTCAAAGGATTCTATCGTATTCAGCAAGATTATGTATTTAAGGATCAAATGGGTGACAACATTTGCTTATTGTAAAATTCAATTTTTTCGATAAATAACCTTTGTTCAAAAGATTGACGATAATATCTGATGGTAGGGATAAGCGACAAGAAAACTTTCATCAATGGACGGTCCAGTGGCAGTTCCGTCGATGACGAGGTGAAATAGTAAAAAGGGCCCTTGTGTTGCGGCAGGAAATGGACTCGCTTAAAAATTTACAGTTACGGTGGTTAAAACCCTTGGTGTCACGTGAACTAGTGGAACGCACGCCGGGGAATGCGAGAAATGCATTTAAGTAAAACTTTTACGAGAGTTTTTCGAGTACTTCCGAAAGAATTCTTCGTCGCTTTTATCCGGATTCCTCGGTCGTCTTTTTTCCCTTCTCTACGCCTTTTAAGTTCCTTGCCTGTGCTTCTTTTTCTTGGGAATTTTTGGTTTTAATAAGATTAGATCGCGCTTAATGAGAGCCGCGTAAAAATGCTAATGTACTGTTGCGGTTCTAGCAGATGGTCTCAGTGTGTAAAAACGCGACTACCAAACGATAGAATATGGTGTTGTTGTAAAATTATTCTGCGGCAAAGTAGTTAGTAAATCGAACAGAAAAATGAAGTATGTACACGCTAAGTACTTTTCTCAAATCACAAATTTCTTTCTAATATCAAGAAGCCATATTGATCGACGATCTTTAAATTAAAACGTAGAGAAAAGTAACGATGTTACGGACATGATTCTTTAAATTTCACTTATTTATCTTGTAATAAATCAATTTATAAAAATAAGACTAGTATCGTGATACACGTATCGCGATTTTATTAAATATTTGTATTAATGTTTCTTGCGTCGCCTTCATACGAAAAATATCGTTGCCAAGCTACACAGAATAATATCGCGAGAATATGAACGAATTTATTGGTGTATACGTTCACACATTCAGTATCTGTTACAAACGTATCTCAGTGTGGAACTGGTCTAAGTCATCTGTTCTTGAGAATCAGACATTAATCGTGTACCTATATATGCAATGAAATGAAGAAATTAATAAAAGGTGGAGATGGTAACTTTTCATACATAACTTCCCTTCCTTAATTAACAAAAGTTCAAAGGCAAATTCCACGCGATTAAGAAGTTCGAACCGGCAAACCGGAGAGTAATTTCGTTAAATTCTGTCCGTGGTGCGGATCGCTTTATATTGTAAATAGGAGCGCGAACGGCCGTGTTTGCAGCATCAAATATTGATCGATCCCGATACGAAAGTGATTGGCGCGAGCATGATCGATGAGATATGTATTTCGTGCTTCCACCCATTGAATTTCGGGCTTCGATACACGTAGCTGGCTGTGTTTCACGCAGTGAAATTTCGAAATTTCATTCGCAAGAGGGGAAAGTTTTTCGACTACCGTCCCTCGGAGCCGCATCGATTCTCATTTGTCATCGTTCATTAGAGGAAACAGCCCGGTGTCCTTAATTAATTAACAGCAAACGTTGAACAAAACTTTTTTCTCATCGGCCCGAAACTCTTTCGACGCCGCGGCCGCGTAATGGGCCACAAATAACGCGATCGGCCATGCAATTTCGTTTTGTAGAACTTAATTCGCCGCTGCTCGAGAACCAAGCTACCCGGCCAAAGTGTCGTGGCTCAGCACTTTCGTCGCAACAGAGATGATGCTCTTGAATTTTGAAATTACTCCCACGTACAGAAAAAACAATGTAATTTATCATGTTTCCACTTGTGGTTTTTATTTATGAAAAATGGTAATGTGGGATTTCCATACTAAAAAAAAAACGCTTTCCACCGAATCGTCGCTGATTCACTGTACCAGATATTGTAGTTCAGACATGCACGAGTATACCTTGTTATAATATTCAAACAAAAAAGATGATATATTGCACGATCAGCATAATTACCATATTCCTATAAATTAAATTAAACATTCTTCCAATGAATCACACATTTGATATGACTGAACTAAAATTTTGTCAAGATAGAACGTTACTTTTTTCCAGTCACAGAACGTATTGGCAGTACTATAGCGAAAACGATGAAATATTAGGTAAATCTAAATGGCCTTTCTCCTTCGCTACAATATTCAGGAAATACCTGAAAGTTTGACATCCAACGTTTCTATCCCTACAACGTTAAACAGATTCCAATTCCAGATAGCGAACATCTCGAACATTTGTCTTAAAGAGAAGGGATTTGTCGACGGTCTGGACAGTCCAATTGGCAGACCAGTTAGATCCCAGTCCAGTGGTCCTCTTTCTCCCTAGATAATCAAAGACACGCGCCACAGAGAGCTACGTCAAAACCACAGAAGTTTCCATGGGAGGGAAGAGATAGCGAGAGATTACTTCCGCTTTAAGCGTTCATCGACCAAAATATCGTAGACGATGATTGACCTAGCAACGTATTTTTGACTGGCCATGTAACACTTCAGACACATCATGGTATTTTCGATAACGTCGAATCGACCGACAAATCATTGATGTCCATCGTAGCTTTAAAAACGATGCGATGTTAACAAAACATTTCGTATAACGCATGCAGTATATGGGAAATATGTCTCTACAAAAGTTCAAATACTTTTGTTGGCCTGTGTATATCAAAATATGTATGGCAAAATTTATTACAGTAAGAAGTTGGTGTGTATTCATCGCGGTGTTGCTCGAATTCGAATTCAAATTAAAATCCATTCGATGGCAGAGCATAGGTTTCAAATGACACAGCAAAGGCAGAGACAATTTAGAAAGAATAGTTGAAAATTGAGGATAGAAGAGCTTGAAGTGAATCGCATTGTTCATTTCGACAGAGGGTTGCTCGTGCGAATAATAATCCGGCAAATGCGGCGAGACAGGTCGACAATTCGCGTTTATCCACGAATTCGTGGCGTCGCAATAAGCCACGGTTTTTCGCGCAGCGAAATTTCGACTGGGAATTGACCGGCGTTAATTAACGCGACCAGACAAAATCCACGAAATTATGAAAGCAGCCTGCAGAGTTTATACGAGTCGATTGACTACGCATCGATAATCGCTCGACTTCCCTCTATGATTAAACTAACTTTTTATCAAATGTCGAACGAACGACGAGAAAAAAGAAGAAAGAGATTCATTGAATGAAAAAAATTCGAAGAAACCAAAAGGAATCGTTTTGTGCTTCTAAAGGAAGAAACAAGTAAAATCATATTTGCGATTTATAGAATGGTGTTAATTATTGTTTCAATAAATATCAAATAAGTCAATGAATATGAAACTTCAACGAAAGTATAATTTATAGTAATACGTCGAAGCATATAAAGTTTAATTTGAATCGTGAATACTTTCAGATGCATCAACTGCTACAATTTACAAAGAGCTATTTGTGACAATTAAAGGTATGCGATATTCGAAACGCTTAGATTCATTTTCCTATGTTTCTTATATACAATGAAAACTAGGGTAATAGCAAAAATACAAGGACTTAGTTGATAAGGATCAAAATTTAAGTTCTCTGCTTCTGTAAAGTAAAATCATCTATTCTAGGCCGCGTTCAGAAAGTGTTCATTTCCCCGCAAACTTGTGATCGTTAGCGTGCGCTGTTTGTGTTTATGATACTTGGCTAACCATTAGACAAACACCATAAGCTTATTTTCAGTAAAACAAGACGAGGTTAATCGCGTCTAACAACACAGAATTTCTTCCGTGAGAAAACCAGATGGAGCAAACGTTATATATTAATCTGACATAACTCGTCGTGATTCTTACACAAGAATTTTGAACACAAGACTTTCTCCTTTGATCATTAATGAAACTCGAATCCTGATAAATTAATAACTATGTTAACAGCAGGAAAGAATCGATTTGAGGAACAAAAGATAGGGAAGAATTCCTAGTTTTCTAGAAACATCTGTTTGCCAGTTTTCATTTCACCGACTTTAGCTCGCGTTCAAAAATATTTTGCACTTTCGGGAGTCGTGAGGAATAGACGAGTCGCGAACTTCCTGTCCCATGGGAGTAACCGCGTGAAAAGCTCGAAACCCGCTTCAACGTCTTCACGAAACTTGACGCCTGCGTTTCACGTTCTTTTCACATTTTGCGTTGAATCGCTACAACGACGTTCTCGATCGTTCGATAAAATAGTGTTTTTCTTGGTATTCTTTTTCTTCAAACCTCTGCAGGTAAACTGGGTCGTTGACGATCTAAGCGAAGTTTCCCCCTCGCATTTCTTTGAAAAGAATTTTATTTCTATTAAAATGCTTGAAATACTTTTGTATTATATTTTCCTAGGAAAAGACTTGAGATATCTGACTGACGATCAGTAAATGTCAAATTTAACAGTCGAATTACGAATTTTAATCTACAGAATTACGATTTCGTTCTGTATGTACGTAATAATATAATTCCACTCGGAGTTTGCCCATAATTGAGGAAATAACGTAACTAGATAAGATCAGATAATTTCGGAAAATATATCATGATGTTTGACAAAGTTGAATCGATTCACCTAATGGATTACATTAGATTAATCAGCAGCAATTCGGAACAATAGGTACCTGAATTGACTTGTAAGATTGGAACGTTCAAGATGGTCTAGCACGATGCGATTAATCAGCACCCTTTACCGGCCTTTACCAAAGGAATTTAAATTAGGACTGGTGTTATTAACGTTAACCACAGAGAGGCATTGAACCCATCTGTCTAACTACTCTTCCAACTGTAAATTGCATCTTCAGAAGGATCTAGACGATTTGATTTCTTTGTGAGTTCAATAGGGTTTCGGGACATTTTTCTAAAACTTAGAAATCGTCTGAACATATTAAAATCGGAAAGTGAATAAAGGTCCTTAGATAGATGAAATCTCGCAAATAGCAGTGTACCAATGATGAAACGTTACAATGAAAATTCAATATTATTTACAGAAATTTCAAGAACGCAACAATATTTCCATCTTCGATCCATTTAAAATTCATTTCGTTTTTGAAACACACTGGAAATTATTGACATTTCGATTTACCTCAATTTCTTGCCAAATAAAAATTCCATCGTTGAATTATAAAAGAATCGTCAGCTTCTACCACTACATAGAATTTTTATGAAACAGAAAGCTCCATACTTCGATATCCCATTTTCACATAATCGGTACTTTTACCGGCTCCAAAACGAATATCCGCCCTCAATTTAAATAACAGTTTATGAAAACAGTTTCTAAACACCTATTCTGTAAAATATAAAATTTAAAAAGATCTTCTCTTGAACATTTCTTCACAGTGAAGTGAAGAAAAGTAAGAGTTTCACGGGCGAAAAATCCGCAAACAGGGATAGACTGGGACCGTGTAACCGCGATTTAAAGCGCAAATTACGTCCAAGTCTCTGTGGATGGGTTTGATTATCAATTAAGGGGAAGATTATGAGCGTGAGCATCGTTCGAGGTCATTAGGCTTCTAGTCCCTAATTAGCCGGCTAACCTCCACGGATATTAGGTTTGTACGTCATCACTGTCTGACGAGAAACTGTCAGCCGAAAGAAGGAAAGAGAAAACTCTACTGAACGAACAACCAAGAAACACGCTATAATTGACATGCGTCGAACCTGCAACTGTGAACCTTTCGATTGTTTTCCGATACGAGTTCTCTCTTCTTTTCTCTCGCTTCACTTACCAACATAGTGCATCAATTCCTTCTTTTGAACTTAAAATATTTCTTTCTTTATGTCTACAATCTGCCCGTTCTTTGTGAGTCTTTTAGTTTTCACTTCTCTATGTGATTCCTCGTATGGGCAATATTTCTCTCGTTCTTAATTCGTAAAATTAGCATAAATTTGAAAATACTGTTAGAAACACATATTTTATCGATGTAACTTGTAATTTTTATTCAAACTAGACAATCATTGTCCATCTTGAATAATCGGTCTTTTCTCTGAGATAAAAGAGCCTTTGAGAGGTCTTTTATATGAGATAAGATTAGTTGTATGATTAGTGGACAAAATTCAAAGCCAAAAATAAAAAAAAAAGTGTATGTTTCATATAGAAGCATACAAATATCTATGAAGAGTAGTGTAAGTTGTGAGAACATTTTAATAAATTTCTCTTCCATTATAATTTCCACTAAAAATGATTGTACAACCATCATACCTTGGTTCGCTCTTAACACGATCGGCAAAAATCTCATCGTTTCCTGATTCATAACCACGACTAAAGAAATGGACTCTGGCACAGAGATTTTTTCCACCCAATAATAAATATCCCATTCGAGTATTATATCTGATATATCATTACGTATTTTTGCGTATATTGCGTGAATCCTTGCACCTTCAGATTTCTCACGCAAATGTATAAAACCTCCTACGCATATAAAACTCTGAGCAGAATATCGTGCAAGAACCGTTAATCAAGTTAACCGATGTAAAAATCGGATTCTTCCAAACTTTGTCTTCTTATTGTATCGAAAGTAAAGTCTTGGGACGTTTCAATATAAATCAACAGCATCTCGGAGGAAAATTACTTCATCGCGTCGTCGTCCGCTGCAGCCAGCTATTTTCTTCGGCGAACCAGACCAACGGGTAGCTATTTAGGAGCTTAACACCTCGCCAGGAGGTCCGGGTGGGGTGCGAGTGTAGCTGGTGGCGTTAGGTGGCTGCTAGCAGGCTTGCAACCACTGTGTCACCTTTATCACCTTTATCACCTACTGCAAATTGCCGCCATTTGGATGCTAAACCCCGAAGTCTCGCCTCGCTGACGACTATTTGTAGAAACGCATCGGGCTACGAGAGCGTTGGAAATAGTCTTAGAGACAGAAAGGGGATGGAAATAGGTTGCACTCGAGTGTTTACATAAGTTTGATCGAAAGAAACAGCATGAAACATGGGGAAAGATGAAAGTGAGAAAAGAAGAGGACGAAGGAGGTGGGAAAAGAGTTGCAGATATGAAAAAGTTCAAGTACATAGTGAAGTTATTTGAGAGAAAAGGTTGGAGAGAGAAAAAATGTAGGAACGAAAGTGGAAGGTGCATAGATGGAAATAAAAGAGGAGAATTAGAGAGGAAAAGGATAGGAAAGAAAAGAATACGTCCTGAGAGGGAAATGAAAGAGAATTCCGGACCTATACGACTGGCATTCGTTTCCGAAACGGTTTAATCGGATTACCAAACGGTTTGAGAATACCATGTATCGCGAATTTTTGCTCGCGCTTTGGGAAAATCGAGTCGTTTACGTATTAGAACGACTTTCAATTCAATACGAATGTAAATGTAAACTAAATATTATGGTATCTACTTGTCTTACTTGGAACAACATTAAAATAATTGGTCTGTGTCTTTCGAGATTAAATGTATATTTAATTTATCGCTTACACGTACAAATGACATAGAAATGAGTAATTGATGACGATTGATATAAGCGAGATATAGCGTCAACATTAGAAGAAATAGTATAAAAAGAATGATAGAAGTTCCCGCGCATTCTGATACCGTCTTCAAATTAATATCCTCAACGATATAATGATAATAAGAGAAAAAGGACAAGAACACTTTGTGTAATACTTGTTACTCAGACGGTTGACTCGCATCCGCGAGTGTATGCTCAAAATTTCCCTCTACGACGAATAAAACCTCACCGAAGTTTTCGTGCTTCTACGAAGTCGGCCAGCTTATATAATGTGCTTTGAATTTCTTTTTCCGCGCTTTTATAACGTCCGCCACGTTCCCGCTCGTTGCACCTATACATTTTGATCTTTCAGCAGCTGTGGCTCTCTCGCGAATCCTCCTTTCTCTCGTAATGATTCTTCTCGCCCCTTTCAAGCTGACAGATTGTTAAGAATACTTCATAGTGAGTAATGCTACGCTCCCTACCCCTTAAAGAAATAAACACATTCGACGTTATATCTCTGCGTAATATCACGTAATTTCCCACTGCTATCGATTATCACTAAAGCGCAGATTTATATGCAAATTCATACTTTTTGTAGGTAATAGAGAATCGTGGATAACAAAGGAACCGAACTAAAATAGAGAGTTGTTTTATCTATTAAAAATTTCAACGAACAATCTGCTCCGGATATTTTATATTTTGTTGTATATTACGTGCTATTCCATGCATTTTTGGTGTGCTTGGATTTCGCAAAAATGCATACAAATTTGCAGTATAATCACTGCTTTTTACACTAGCATTGCTTGGATGAAGAGGAAAGTTTAAAGTTCGATGGTTATCCAATGTCATCGGCGATTTCCATAATACGAAACGAGATAACTTTTATGAAAGATCAATGGATCAAAAGTTTGGAGGAAAAATGTGAAATGATCAGAGGAACAAGGCACGAGGACCGGTTAAAAGGATGAATTTTAAAGGAATTATAGCACGAACGCGTATGGCCTCGCGTGATTGCAGGTTTCGTAGAGTTCGCTTCGTTTTAACGTTCCGGGCAATTAGTTGTCGGATTCCTCGTGTCCCCTGTATACACGCGTTCGCCAACTTTGCTATTACCGTGCCGACGAAATTTGGGAAACCTTCGAGCCGTAAAGTTTCGAAAATCCCACGAAATTGGCCGACGCTACCGCTTGAAAAATAACCAACCGGTAGCGCGAAACTCACGTAGCTTCGTTATTGTCTCTTTTTGCTGTATTCTCGATTGAAAATCTCGATTGTGAAAAATATCATTCCTTGGATTAGAACTATTGCACAAATCTCGGAGTTTTCAAAATATTATAGTGGACTGCCATTTTTGGATTTCTGGAAATTCAAATGGAAGATAATTCAACGGTATTACCATAAATTGAAAACGGTAAAATTCGACAAAGAAAAATTAGATGAAGTAATTTAGATAATAAAGAAATAGGAACAGACGATGTTAAGAAGAGAATAAAATAAGATAAAAAAGACCTTATACTTAATAAAAAAATGTCGATCAAAATATACAAGTACATAAAATATCCCGAATTTAATTAATTATTACAAGTTTCTTACTCGACGAAGGATAAAAAATGGGATGAAGCACTCGACCAAGTAACTGGGTCCAAAGGGTAGAAATCTCCTAAGATTTTCCGAGGCTGCTCGCTAAGGCGGATAAAAGACAGAAACGCAAAGGACGACGACGAAAGACGAAGAGGAGGGGAGCGGAGAGATTATGTATTCGGTTGCTAGACAGGATAAGTGGATCTCTACAGCGACAGTGAATTAAGTTTTCACTGAAAGATAATGTACTACTTAAACCGACCTCTCTGATCAGTTAATTCTTAAAAATTCACGAAAGAACAAACCCATTTGAATATCCTTTTCTTCGACCTCGAATTAGATTTGTATTATGATTCGTGCAATTTCCTTCGACGTTGTAGCACCATTTTGCGAAATACGAGTAGGAATTTGAAATTGTAACTAGTCCGAGACACAGCAGTGGAACGAATATACGATGTGTATCAAGTATTATATGGTTTAACAGCGAATAAATGATACCAAGTCATTTATAAATGTTTTCAACGAAGTAGGTAATGACACAATCGCGATGGAAGGCTATTTTTAACATACATATTTTATCGTATACATGTATCGCGTACATTTTGCCGGATGAAATTAGAATTTGGTTTAAGCAAATTCTTAGAACCTGGGAAAACTCATCAAAAACTCATTTTACTTGCCTCCCTCGATGACCTTATCTTCAGACCTAGTCTATCCTATTATTTTCAATGTATTAATCAGAATCAGCTTCACCGTGACTAATGCGTTAATGATAACTGACATTTCAACAACCTACATACTTCAAATATTTACATTACTACAAACAACGCTTCTACAACGAGAAAATACCTCAGGGAAACTTTGAAGAGTATCGCGATATAAACCTCTTCGTTAGAATTCCTTCGCTTAGACAAGCAAGTCAGAATAAACCAGCTGCGATCAAGAGGAAACGAAGTTTCAGAAAAAGTATACGTAAAAACGAAGGAGTTTAATGTTGGGCAAACAAAAAAGCTTTTTCGGGAAATTAGCAGGACGACGAAAAAACAAAATTAGTCACGTCTGGAGGAAAGATCATAAAGTTAGAAGAATTTGTGAAAGAAGAATGGGAGTTCGTGATTAATTGTACGAAGCAAGACAAAGGTTCTAACGCTCTCTGTTCTGTCATACAACGCGTCGATATTCTTACGCGAAAATACACCATGGAAGCCGAGATTTCCACGGGCGTTGCAAAGTGCCTGGAAAATATTGTACGAGGGAAAAGAAGCAGCAAGCTTCTTTGTGGTAACGAAGTTAGAGAAATACGACTAGTCGGTCGAGAGGCTGGAACTCGCGCAGCTGCGCGAAACTTACAGCCTCCGTATACGATCTCTATAAAACATGACACAGGGTATTAAGAACGTTATTCGCGAATTTCGACGAATCGTAGATATACTTTGTCGTGGCAGGCTTGACAAGCCCAAGGAATTTAACGATTGACGGATGAAGATTTGTACCCTGTGATATGCTGCAGATCCGCATACATTTTTTGAGACGTGTTTTTTTTTTTTTTTTAATTTTCAAGTTTGAAAAGAATATGAGAGGGTTGTTGTTGATATCTGTGATGTTTAGTGATTTTCAAGTTTAAGCTGATATTTTTCTTAATACAAATCAGTGTTTATATGTCCCTTCTATGATCTGCGAATAAACTATGGACTGAGTCCTACGATGTTGACGAGTTTTCTATCGATCCCGTCACAAGATTCTTCCGTTTTTATTTCGAGATTATAATTATCGCGCCGAAAAATCGTGTAAGCAAATATCGACAATTTCTGGATAACTTGTAACAAATTTCATTACTTCTTGCTATTTCGTAACAAACCTCTCGGCTTTTGGATGAGCAAGTTCTACAATCGCCGGATGGTCTGCAATAAATCCCGCAACCCTCGGTTTGTCCGTTGTAGCTCCTACAACTTGCAGGTGGTTTATGACAGGACCGATGACCACTATATTCAGCAACTCGGATTCTCACGTCCTTCTCAGGATCCCACAGCTCAATTAATTCGAAATACTACAATATTAGGCTTAAAAGATCTTCTACTCTGTAGCATCGATTAACAAATTAATAATTCAATCGTTATATAAATCAATATATTAATAATTAACGCATCATATATCAATATAGACAGAGTTAGAAAAACGCAAATTTCTGACAATAAACGTTCTACTACAGAACATCCTGACATCTGCACGTGCTCTCTTTCTCTATTTTATCATTTTCACGCGCACAATCAATAACTACCCCCATATCTGCCATACACACACGCTCTTCCTTTACACGCTAATCTCAAACACTCTAATCCTTAAACCTCACACACTCGCAATAAACAAGCAGCCACAATTTCCATTTCCACAAATATTAACTTCTCGAGCGACTTGCGTACTTCAGCTCGCATGTAGAGAGGATCTCGAGAAAAATAGGGGTTTCCTTTCTGAGAGGACTTAGAGAGTGTATATTTCACAAAGAAAGAGGTTCTAAAGCTACTGGAGGCTCTTTTGCCTCTTGCCACGCCGGATATAGCGGAGAAGCGGCCCTGTGGTAGGGATAAACGTTGAACGGAGGATAGGAACGCCAGGGGTTGACTCATCGTGGATGGGTGGGCCACTTCCTATGACGATAAGTTAGGAAGGCGTTTCGCGGATGTTCGCGCCATTTGCGACGAGCGCTGCCCGAGATAATATGAAGCCGATAGACGATATTGGCTCGCCGCTATTGCTGATGTATAACGTCAGGGACATCGTTTTATCTCATCTCTTCGAGCGATACGCTCACGTTTTCGGGCATCGCCGTGTTATATATCGCGATCGAACAGCCTGTCTCGACTCTTTGACTCCGCGTATCGCGTCGGCTTGAGGAGAATCAAGAGATTACTCGCGTGTGACGAAGAAAATAGTCTGTAGTGTGAAAGTATTCTGTTTCAAGATGTTTTATTCAGGCAGTCTGCTTTCTTTTCATATCAATTAATTGATTTCTTTTTAAGACAAATTACGTTGTACATGGTTATATTTCGCGGTAAAATTGATTCGTTATTAAATTAAGTTTTCATTTGATGATTATAGAAATTCCTAATACAAGGAGCCTAACGGGTTAGGTATTAGAGATGCACAGAAGATGGAGAATGTTGGAAGTAATAGGTCTTGATGATGCTCTTAACCCTTTAAGTGCTCGCCAAAATAATTTAACATGGTTGAAAATGGGGGTTCGCCTTTTTTACGACTTCAATATATATACGTACGTATCTCTCGTATAGTTCAGTTTCCCTTATTATTATTTTCAATGTATGCATTCATAAAATTTATTTACGAAAGGCGAAAAGTAAAAAAACCATACGATGATAACGACCAATCGCGAGAAAGTAATAACGCGGAATAGATCAAAGAACCAGGTACAATCAAACTATGATCGTTTAATTCAAACTCTAATTCTCTATTTTCAAGTCACAGAAAGGAAAAACAGAAAAATACGATAACAAAGAAAGATCATTTTACGAGAGATAAAAATCCAAGATCTCACAAACAGTAAAAAACCGCTGGTCAATTACAAACCGTAACTTAAACTCAACTCGTTTCCCGTTCCCATAGTGTGTACCCGCGAGTTAAATATCGCAGCGTAGTTATTTCTCGTGCCGAACAAGACCGGAAATAGACCCCCCGGCAGGAAGTCGGCGAATAATGAAACAAGCCGGATCCGTGACAGGAACGCACGCGGCAGGGCGCCGGATATTTCCAGGTGTGCACAGGGTTTCATCGGTATGCGCACGCATCGTGGCTACGCCTCGGGGAACCTGTTTGAGCCGACTGGCAAATTGAAATCGTGCTTCCGTCGTATCTGGCGTCGAGCCCGGAATTTCTCATCGAACGTATTAATTCGACTGAAACGAGTCAAAGGGGAGGGAAGCATCGTGCGAATCTGCTTGCCCGTCTTGCGCGTTCCTACACCGCGATTTCTAGATTTCTCGTGATCTTGCGTGAGATTGAGAATGCCAGCGTGGAATGCTGCATCGTGGATGTTACGCTGAGCGTTGCGGATCTCGTCTAAATGCGGTTGAGGAAGTCGAGACACGAGGAACACGGTTTACTGATGGACGAATGGAGGTTTAAGAATCCTTGGAATTTGATGCGATGGTGTTAGCGAGGCGAAGTATAAATGTTCAAGTTGTATGCAGAGATTGTACGCGTGCGATAGAACCTCGTTTATAAGAACAAATTAATTGATTAAATAGCTTGAGGTACTTACACGAACTTAAGTCTCAGCCTTTATTATCCGAGTTACGACGCGCTGCACGAATGTGTATTTTCATAATGAATATACGCGATCATTTGCTCGAGTTTGCGAAAGAAATTCCGTGTATCACAGAAGGAATAATTGAACGGTATAAATATTAACACATTTTATACTTATTTATCAAGAAATCTTTGCGCGGTTCTGTAATTAAACCTCATTTTATTAAAAACAAATCGATCGATACTTGTGAGTGTACATCAAAGTGCAATAAAGAAGCAAATTACTCAACACAAAATCCTCTATCATCAAATAAACGATCGCACGTCTATCAAACTAAAGGAACTTCAAACAATTAGCGAAAATGTACAAGGTACGAAAGAATCGAATAGAGTTAACTATGCTTGCAATTTATCTCGAGCAGCAAATGTATCGCGCGACGAACATGCACGCTGAGTATTGGCGTTGATTCGAGAGAAAAGCAGGCCAATAAACGTCATTCCGAATTATCAGAGTTCAATAGCCCTAAGAACAGCGTCGCAGACAGCAAGAGTAGTTGTCGTCCACTGGGAAACAGAAGCACCAGAAGAAAGACCGTCTGGTGTCGGCCACGAAAAAGCGCTGGCTACATAATGGCGGTGGCGGGGGGGTGTGTCGACGAAAATAAACAAGAAGAACACACTAACGGGACATCGGGTGGTAGAAAGGGGTTCGCTGATGTTGTGATAAGGGGTTGAGAAAGGTATTGGAATGGGACGTCGGAGCGTATCGCCGCTAATGCATGTACAACGTGCCAGGAGAAAGAATTGGTAACCGAGCGGCGGATACCGGCGAGGTAATTTAAAATCTACCCTCTCACTCTGTAGAAATAGCGAGTGATCCTATCCTGGAATGCCTAAAAATCTACCTTGCCCTTTCCTGCCTTTCGTACACTTCTTATGTTTCTGGAATCCATTTTTGAAATTTCTTGGATCTTTAATTCTGTGTAAAAAAATTCCAAGGATTTTTCTGAACACTAAGTTCGAAGGAAGGATTAATAAGGGAAGGTTTGTAGAGCTGACTGGTACTGAATGTATAATAAGCGAAAGCGATTCATTTATGCAAGTGGTATTAGATATGTAATTTCGTGCAACGTGTAACACGTCTAATTTTAATTTCTGAATCTTTAAACATACAGTTCTGTACGGTTGTTTGAACCGCGGTATGTACAGCATGACACGTAGAATTTCCCTGTAAATTTTAATTCAAGCCATACTTCTACAACAATCTCCCGCGTTAGATAATTTTTAATATGTACGACTATTTTACATGAACAGCTACTTGTCGAAAATTTATAGTCTCAGTATGATATTGCACCATAATTTGATATATTTCTTCCATTTAAAATGTATTCGTACAAATGTGTTTTATATCCGAGGGAGATATAAAACTATCCATCAAGAATTAAAAATTCAAAATAGAGATCAGAAATATGAAATAGCGTAGAGAAAATAAAAGGATAGAATGTACTTTTCTACAAAGGAACGAAATCGTTTAATCAAACTCTAAAACCAGCGCTGTGTTTCATCCACATAAACACGAATAATGGAGAATAACAATTTCCTCGTAGCACGTTATATGACTCCATATCCATTATCAGTTTAGTAACCCTTTACCACTTCCTATATAGCCAACCTAAAACACCAACAGTTAGCATCGCAATTAAAAATTACACCGCTCTTAACATCCTGTACAAAGAGAAGCTCATCAGGCTTTGCCAATTGAATTTTACATCTACGAATTCGTTCGAATGAAATTTCAAAGAAAGTTCGCGTTAAACGTGGCCCTTCCTCCAACTACCTTGGCCGTGGTTTCCGGCAACAAAGATTTTACTACGCAGGAATAAAAAGGAGAATACGAGGAGAGTTCAGTTCCGCGAAGATACGAGTTCGCGTTTCGAAGCAGATGCTAACAACGCGTTGCTGAATTTCCAGATTAGCATCGCGTTAAAACCAACTACGCCATGGCCGTGTTATAAACCGCCACGGTTTCGTGTCCTCGTAAAAACTTGCTCGCTGCAGCATCAAAGATTTGACAAACTTGTTTCACCGAGTGAAATTTTTACTGCTGCATCAGCTCAAAAATCTACATTCATCTCGACAATAGGATGCTGAGTTTATTACGATTCTTTATTTTATTTGATATCTTATCGCGACGAAGTTGCAATATTTTATTACGAAACGTGATTGGTTTTATGAGCTTCGTTGTTTGTTAAGGGAGGTCTGTTTTTATTTTCTTATAGGAAGATTGTGTGAAAGTAACGTTGGTTTAGATATGGTAACCGTAATTTTTTTTTATAAAGGAATGATTGCAATATCGCTGATTTTATTTCGTAAATTTCCAGTAAGTATCGTATCTAGTGTATCCTTTTGGAAAGATAACGGTGTTTCGGAAGATCAACCAACGATAATTAATAAGGATAATTATGAATTTGTATGAAATTTAAATGTGCAAAAATATACAGAACGCACATAATATGTAGAATTATACGAAACGTCCAAATCATAATGTTTATTATATTTTAATTTCTTTTAATGTAAAAATTAAAGAAAAAGTAATACAATTAAAGAATTTTCAATTTCAAAATCCAATTTTCCTATTTCCATAAAAATATACTTGCCTACCTTCTGCATTAATGTTAAACTACATCGAAATTAAATGATTCGACTCTACTAAAAATCTCCAATTACAATTTCAACGCAGGTGCTTTTATTATTAACGCGGATGAACCTGCGGTGATAATAAAAATCACATTATACGATGGGAACGAGTCTGTTCATCGACTTCTCTTAAAAGAAGCAAGAGAAATGATAAAACGTAACGTGAAACGTTTCTCTATGTCCTCGATATCGTTGTCCAATATTCCTCCATAAATTCATGACGCCTTATATTCGTACGCGACTTCGATTCCCAGTTAAAATCGGGTATTAATTATCCGTCAGCCGGGCACTCGTTCGGTTCTCGTTCTACTGCCGTTCGACGCCGGCGCAACTCGTTTGGTTTCATCTGAGCTTCTTTTATTCACCAACGCGACTTGCCTTTATTCGATCTCTCGTTCCGGGACACTCCATGCGCCTTCCAGCTATCATCTTTCAATGATGCCATCGGATCGTTTCGTTTTTCGCGTGAAAACTCCTCCTCCCTCTGTCCACCACATTTTTCTCTCGTTCTTCTGGCCCGGTTGCTTTTTCCATCCCGATAAACGACACAAGGATGTTACGTAAACGACGAAACATCGAATCGTCAGTCGTACGAGCTACGAATACTATCGCAGTTAAATGTGTTAATATGTGATAGAAGATTCATGGTGAATCGTTGAAAATTTGGATCGATTATACGCCATAAATTAAATTTTTAAAAACGCTTTATAGATCAATACTTTGACCAGTATGTGAATTTTCATTTTTATTTTGTTATGTGCTAGGAAATAATGTTGATATATCTTGTATTGAATTCTCCTCGGCTTTTGATTCATCCAATTCTTTTTGTATCGAATTTTTTTATACGAATATCGAATCGCTATGACATCGTTGAATGTTTGATGAAATTGCGGTAGTTTCGATACCCTTAGCTTTCGTGAATCAACGTTTTCGTCGCAGAAAAAATATTCGTTGATTCTGCATGGCTATCTTTAATAAATCGTCAATTCTATGATAATTAATTGAATCAAAGTATAGAATTGTAGAATTAGATAAATAATTCATCAGTATCAAATATAAAAAAGAAACAGTTAAAAATTGTTTATTCTATGATTCCGCAATTCCTACTATTACTCTGTCTGGTTATATACGTGTGTATTCTACTGTGCCGCGTGTCATTTAATTGAAGTGATACTACGCGATCGTCTGATCACGAATTCACTCGTACTACTTCCTCGACATCGACCATGCCTTTAAATTACTTTTAATATACTGTAATATTTAAAAAATCATTAATTACAACTAATTCCATTGAAGGCGCTTTTCGTATACTTTGACACACAAGAGCAACAGCAACGAGCAAAGTTGATTAGAAAATCTTCACGTCCGCATACAAATGACACCCGTGACTCTTTGACCAGTAGCGCGTTCAAGATTCTTGCCTTTGGTGACAAAAGATTCAAGCAAAGCATGGAATAATTCGCAAGGAATTCCTGTGGTAAATAGATGAAAGATATTCTGACGACGATGATCTATAACCGATATCTCTCTCAGAGAAGAAAGAGAGAGACTATCCCTGTTTTATGATTCAAATGTAATAAAACGCAAAGGTAGCTTCTAAAATCGAACGAGGATTTATAAAATATTCCACATCCTTCTACTAACCTCGTAAAAAATTTAAACATGAACTACTTTTCACAATTTTTTTATATGGACAATTAATCCACTAAGGGACAACGTTGAATTAAAGCAACGTTCCATTTCCAGCTTTTTTCAGTGCATTCCCGTTATAAAATTCTCCTATTTTTAACATAGCGAGTACGAAAAGAAATTCTAAAAATTTTATACGTTTTTTTGTACGCCTTACGGTTAGCTTTATATCGAAATATCGAAACATATATTTAAAAAACTTTACAAATTTTATAAAGAAGATTCTACAATTTCCACTATCTTTCAACACTCAATAGATTTTCATTCTCCAAACATGACACTCCCTAACTGATGACTAAACTAATCTACTCGCCAAATTCAACGCCAGAAACTCCCCTCAAGAAAAGCAAAAGGAAATAAAACTATTCGCACCCTGTTTCCAAGCATTCGGTACAATCTCGCCCGAACGAATCGATTAAAGGGTCGAAAGCCGATCAAAAGAAATCTTGCCAAGGATATCGGGATTCTTCTAGATCCCCTTGTTTGGCAAGCCGCTGGTCGTCGTGAAAGGGGTACAATTCCATTTCGTCTCGTTGGCCTTCCATAAAAGCGGACGAATGCGAACCTTTTAACGGACCGAGTGTAAACCTACACCCGTGCTCCGTAAGCTCGGCCGTTTCTTCACCCCTTTTCGACCCCTCACCCCGTTCTAGCATTGCCAACCCATTGCTCCGTGGGACACAGCATTCCTTCCCCTTTTGCGACGCCTCCTTACTTTCTGTCACACGTTTTCCGGTAAACGATGCTCGTAGTTTGCTGCCGCGATGAAACTTGTTCCTGGATTCCGTCATCTTTTCCACCGTAACCCCTTTCAACCCCTTGGGCAACTTCGTTCGTGGCTGTAGATCATCTGCGTTATTCGTCAGCCGAGCACGAGAGAGCAAAGAATATTCAGAAGGATTTTAAGGGGTGAATGCATTAAGTTATGGTTGCTTTCAACGGTGTAAACAGAGGAAGATACAGGGATGGTTCTGCCATTTATTTATCTCTTTTATTTTTTCTTTTTCCTTTCTTCTTTTTTTTTTTTTTTTTTTTGAGTATTGATGTTTTCAAAAGTACAGTTGAAAGAACAGCGAATTTTTGATATACGATTTTTCTTGCAGATTGTAGAGAACATAAAATTTGATTTGATTGCTCGTAATTTGGTTTAAAAGATTTAATGGATGGGTATATTGGTTTTGTTTTTATGAACGAAATAAGTTCCTCAGAAAGTATCCTACTTTTTCATTTGCGAAGGATACAGTGCATTGGATTGAATTCAAATGGGAATTTTTTAAACGATCGAAGTACGTTAGATTAAATGAAATCCTGTAAAGAGAGAATTGGATCTGAAATAAAAATGTAAAAGTAGTACCAGATATATTGGGGTTTAGCCAGACATTTTATGATTACTGATACGCGTAATAAATTATTACTCGAGATAATAGAACATAACTGACGACTGATTTTATACCATAAAATGCTAATAGAATTTTAGTAGAATTTTACGGAAATAGAAATTGAAGAATGTTACAGTAATATGATTTACCTCGATAACCGAAATCGAATAAAAAGGAATGTAACGTTATAATAAATGAAATTTATTTCAAGATTATATACCATAGTTAAAAGAAGAATCTTAAACTGAATTAATGTTAACGCCTCGACAGACGCATATCGAAATCATCTTCCACGAATATTCCGACGATTCGGACGATTTACGTTTCACGGTGACGCTTTATTAACGAGATTCTGGCAATGCGGATATATTTATTGCAGAAGAACATCCATATATACGTGTATCGGCGAAACAAGTTCCGAAATAACTGGCCGCGGGCAAACAGAAATAAAAGTGATCGAACAGCGCTGGCCTGGCTCCGGCTTAACAAACAGCCAGCGTCAAACTACAAATACTTCAGCTATTTTCGTCCGTGGAAATTACAAAACTCCATCGACCATTTCCTCTTTTTAATCTCCAAAATGAAATTCCCATAAAGATTCCTTGCTACCAATCGTTCTTTCAGTATGTCACAATATACTTGCACTCGATTGCAAAGCTACCATTGCAATCAATAGTTTATTGATTTTATTCAATAAACTATTTCTCTTTTTTATAAATTTCTATTCTTTATTTGTTATCATACTACCTCTATACATAGTTGTGTGTTTATTTTGTTTCAAGTCATTACTTTTTTCTAGTTTATTTGAACTGCAATCGCGTGTATGATCACATATGTCTCTATAATACTGTGCACGTTCAATATCTAGTTTTACTACTGCGCCAGACTATGAATATAGTTATTCCACTGCGTCTATTCAGTTAAAAATATAAATGTCAATTATTGTACTAAGGTGTCATTCAAGAATTAACAGATTGCAATATGAAGCAATTTTTAGACTTTCAATGAGTCTGACCACGAATACCCTTATATACTTATGCTATTGCATCTATCTAATGGAAGACATAAATATAAATCGTTGTACCAAAGTATCATCTAAAAATTGAAATTGGCGATGCTTGGTCTAATATGAAGCAACTTTTGAATAATATACTTTGATCTCTAATCGCACACCTAGAAATCTTCAGAGAAGGCTTCTTCGACAGTTTGTTCAGTGTTATATAATAGAATCGAAATAGTAATTCAAACCGTTTGTATCCACGATAATGGACAGTGAAATATTATCAAATTTAGAAGCCCTGCGTCTCGTCGACGAGCAAAGTAAACAACGAGCACTCTTTTGCATGAACAACGAAAATGTTTGTAAAAAACTATCGAGTATTTAGTTGCCCTCAATTTGTTGCAGCATCTGTCGTAGTCTCAAGTAACAGTAAACACTGTAAAGAAGCAATGGAAAATTGTTTCAATAAAGAAACGAAAAATTTGTATAGAGAAAAAATTAACGAATTATTGTGAAGACGGTAATGATCGTATATGTATAATAACTGCTATTAAATAGCAGATTAACAAAGAGAATTAATATGACAAATATGGGGGTATATATGTACTAATACATCAAGATTTTCTATTTTTGTACACTTAAGTTTCTATTGGAAATATAGTAGACAGTTTAGACATTAGTGGAGTGGATTCGTCGGTGTCATACCTAATTCATTAATATTATACTTAATTATGTCAGTATCTATATTATGCATTTCTATATATACTCTACTATTATACATTTTTATCATAAATAAAGAATAGAAAAGAATAAATATCGAGTATCAATTATCTACATAAAGGTATTTTATAGCAACGACTATTAGAGCTAGCGTTTTGAACTGAACCTCTGAGATATCCGGGTATAGAAAAATTACCCGGCTAATCAGATATATCATGAGACACTCAAATACATGAAATAATTGAAAGTTTTGATACCCTCCGAGGTTAGGTTACTATACCATATAATACAAAACAGACGTTGGTACTCAGTTTATAAGTACTGCAAAATAGAACCTGTCTTCGGTTCGATCATTGTATGTGTTATCATCTTGATATTTTAATAATGTCCGATTAGCGGCTTCTCCTTTGGGACTTCCAGCGAGTTTCGGGTATTTCACGAATAACCCGCGTACCCGGGTATCTCGCAAGTCAGAGGCTTAGTAACTATAACTTCAGTGATCGAGAAGGATCGAGAAAACTTCGAAACTCCTATAAACAAGGTCGATACAGCGAACAATCTCTTCGTCAATTAACGCGCAAACCGTTGCATTCTTTCGTGCTAGTTCGATAGCCCTTAACCGCTTGGACATCTTGGCGTGACTCTCGAAAATATCCAATTGGAATCAGGTAAACAGAGAATTACAGGGACAACGATGAATCGTGCCGGGCAGCCGCTATTAGCCGCCGATTATCAGAGTAATTGCGGCCTCGAGCAATCTCGAAAAAGTTAAACAACGGCCAGTTTATCCGGCTTTATTGTATCGATTTACGCCTCGTTATTTTCACTGCTCCCTAACGTGGCTACCAACTCCGGGTATTAACGAGTGAAACCCTATTTTCCCTGCACGACCTCCATCCTTATCCGACCCTTCGTTTCGCGTCTCTCACATCCCCTCTTACGCTTCACCGTCGTAATTATATCTCTCGCTCCCTTACGAAGCGCGACCGAGACTTCGTCGAGGATCCATAAATTTCCTGCAAGAATTCGCGGCACGTTGCATCGTCGAATTCCCGAAATTTTCTTGCCAAAAATATCTCAGAAATTCGTCGTCGACTTTCGTTTCGTCGACACTTTCCAACATCCTGCCTGCCTTCCTTTTTGTCCTTTTACTTTTACGTACATGTGTATCTTCTCTGTATCTTCCTTTTGTCGGTTGGAAGCTGAAAATTCGAAATTCTCCTCTCTTTTCTTTTTCACGTGTGTATTCTGTGGTAGCGGTTTGTATTTATTCAGCGTGCGCAAGTGCATGGAAGGGTGTAGCGGGAAAATTTGAAAAGATAGGGGATGGGATGTGCGGAGTTGCTGGAATTTTTGCAGACGTGTAACTCAAGCGAGAGAGGTATTTTTAGGTCGGTTAATTGAGGCTACTGGTAAAACCGGGTGCTAGATCGTTGAATTGGAAAGTTTGAAATTAAAGTTAGCCAGTATGCTTTTCTTCCTTTACGTATAGTACTTCCAGATTAGATCCCGTATCAATTTATTATTACGACATGATGAAATTGATTTTAAAAGTCCGATAGATATACCATGGAATATTGGCATCTGCAAGAGTAGAATAAATTCTGATATAATTTTTCATCAACATTCATAACAACACGTTCTAGTAAAGTTCTTTATGCAGAGACTATCCATCCGTTTCTCAGATTTCTACAGTTAAGATAAGGAAGGTTCTTTTAAGCTCGTAAAAAGACTCATCTCTTTGATAAGCGACAATTAAAGCGATCATCTGGTCGCATAGACGATCGATCAGTCCTCATAGTTCCGTCATTTCCTTCCTCTTTTTCATCGCGAACGTTCCGGAAACCATCAAGAGAAAGTAATGGAAAATGCGGTCGTAGAAAGACACGGCATTATCGGAAATATTATTTTCCTAATTTCCATGGGAAACGACAAATTCAAGCATGCTAATTAAAACTGCCGCGCTCGACGGCATCGATGCATCGCCTGGTAATTAAAAATGCATCGTTCCGCGCGTGAATCGCGTTCGCGGCCCGTTCGAAACGTACCATCTTATCATTTTCACCTGTGCGAAATTAGATTCCATCACATCCGTGCGTGCGAATTTCGTTCGGGTCGCTTGAACGGATTTTGGGTATTAAAAAATCAATTAACCCGTGATATCGACCATAATCTGAATGGTTCGTGTAATTGTAAGCTTTCTGGGAATTCAGTTAATATATGTTTTTAACTAAATTCGTGTAAGAGTCGAGGGAGTGGTATTAAATCGTTAATAAATTATCATGGAATTCTGTAATTTGTCTTGCACTGTATATAACAGTAATTATAACGATAATTTATTTATCTCGTCTGTTCTGACATTCAAGATAATTTTCTTGTAAAGATACAGTATACCTATACCGACATATGTAAAACATTGCAAAACAAAAACATAAGATTTAGCAAATGTAAATACGCGTTGACTAGTCGATGCATGAATTTACATAAGCTTTTATCGCATCGAATAACAATAAGTGAGAAATCATTATGATACACAGAAATGTACGCTTCTCTAGAGCCGCGTCACACAAATTCAGTCATATCGACAGAGATACGTCGATCGTGTAACAAATTGCATCTCGAGTATACGTAACACAAATTCAACGCATTCCTTTCAACTAAGCACAGTCTGATCAATATCGAATTTATCGGAACTCATTAATTTAGTTCGTTCGGAACGTACATGATTATTAATTTCGATCGATGTTGTTCTTTTAACCATGTTCATCGATCAGCAATTTCCATTCACGTTAACGAGAGAAAACATATAAAACGCACAAAATCAATGGCGTCCTCATTTTTTCTCTACGAGCAAATTACAGAGTGTCATTTTCGTCCAAAATGTTCATCAACGAATCGTATCGAGCCTTCCTTTTTGACGCGGGACGTAAAGAGCTTGTCAAACTGTTTAATTGACGTTGCCATATGCAGATACAAATAGACCTACTTCCAATCTTCTGTATCTCCAACATTTTATATTTATACCAGGCCTGTAAATATGAAACCGGAATTTGCCTATAGATGGCCCTAGCTGATAATGTAGTTATCACTAAACTGCGTCTTGGATGCCAAAAGTCTTTGTTGACATCTCACAAACATTTTCGACTCAGAACAATACAAGTTTCATACAACAGCATAGTTTGTAATAGCGTTGAACATGTCAAATTTTGTGCCTGGAAACTACGATTTGCGGACAGCATTGATTTTCTGTTACCATTTGAAGAAAACTGCTGCAGAATCGCATCGAATGCTTGTCGAAGCTTACGGTGACCATGCTCTTGGTAAATCACAGTGCTTTGAGTGGTTTAAAAAATTCAGAAGTGGCAATTTTGACGCGAGGAACGAAGAACGTGGAAGACCACCGAAAAAGACCACCGAGCTGTTAAAACCTGGCGAAACCGTTAATACTGAGCGCTACCGACAACAAATGATCGATTTGAATCAAGCTTTGCGTGAAAAACGACCAGAATATCAAAAAAGGCAACACAAAGTAATTTTGCTTCGTGATAATGCACCATCGCATACAGCAAAACCGGTGAAGGAAACGATCGAAGCGTTCAGTTGGGAAATACTTTCGCACGCGGCTTACTCACCAGACTTGGCTCCGTCCGATTACTATTTATTTGCATCGATGGGACACGCACTTTCTGACCAGCACTTCGCTTCTTACGAAAATATACAAAAATGACTCGATGACTGGTTTGCCCCAAAAGAGCGACAGTTTTTTTGGCGTGGCATCCACCAATTGCCAGACAGGTGGGAAGAATGTATAGCTAGCGATGGACAATACTTCGAATAAAATATTTTTAATCATTTTCATACAATAAACGTGTATTTTCTGTATAAAAATTCCGGTTTCATATTTACATACCTGGTAGAATACAAATTATTCAAAAATTCCTAAAAATATTTCACCAAATAGACCATGACTCTATTAAAAAAGATCAGTAAACATGAAAGATAGGGAATAAACTCCACGCCATCGTTTTAATCACAGATGGCATCACAAACGCGACAAATAGATAAATAACGTGCGAAAATGTTGATACGAGCCTCGCGCAGTTCGCATATACGCGAAAATAGATTTCCATGCGAATAATGGCATTTGAGCACGGTTTAACGTGCTTCTATCTAAACACGTGGCTAAACAATTTTTCAACGAGCCATATACCGTGGCAATTATTAATCACGCGTGCGGCACTATCCACGAATAGCTGTCCCCGACGTGTACGTGACGTTCCAGACTGGACTATAACCGGACTCGTGTGTTTGTTACATTAAAGAGAGATTAGGAAACCCGCATAGACGCGTGTGTGCATTGTATACCTTTGACAAGACGAACGTCAACCGACGATTCCGACTGGTGGCTGTAATTGTCTTGCAGAATGAAACTTCTGAAACGCACACAGTATAGACATTCACACGCATTCAGACATTTTGATCGATTTGTAGTAACAGTACGTACGTTTTATCAAGGTGTACAAATCAATGATAAACTGGTATTTCTGCGAAGATAAACAAGATGCGAGCGCAAATTTACCAGAAGCCGAACGAATTCTATATTCAAGCAGAAACAGTAACGAAGTTGTTAGCGAGCTTCTGTTGTCACTCGGAAGTAACTCAATCTTAACCCAACGATTACGAGGGAACTTTGTTGCAAACACCTCGATCCTTTGCAACAAACTTTAATTGAGAAGAGACCCTTAGTCGCGAACCGAATGGGTGTCATTTTCCATCGGAGATAATGTGAAATCTTGTAACACGAGATACCATCCGGGAAATAGTTACAAAAAAATCTCAATTAAAACCCACCGTTTCGTCCCTCCGCTGCTTCGCGGAGGAAACTGTTATAATATCGAAAATCGAAGACCAACGGATCCAAAGTTTCGTAATAATATTCTTGCCGCTGGATACAATGTCAGTTCTCACGGGTATACTCGACAATTAAGAAATATAAAGAACTACGAAATCATCTGAAGACGATTTTTTGTCAAGTTTGTAGCATTTTTCGGTACATGGCATTAATATGTAGTATATATGTAATATCGTAACAAATGGAATAAATCAAAGAAAACTGGAACACTACTACAGAGATCATTTTCCAATAACGTGAAGATACGATGTAAATTGAAACTCGAATCACAGCGAGATAAACAGAACAGGATTTACAATTTGTACATCCTTTACGAAATCAAGGAAACGAGGTAGCAGAATCGTAGAAGAAGACTTCGTTACAGTCAGAACGAGACTGAATAAAAATGTAAAAGGCTTATTAAAACAATCATTCGTCCGCAACATGGAACACCGTGGAGGGCGTACCTTTTTAAAGCGGCGCACAAAGGGAGTCTCTCTTTTTCTTTTTCCCTCTCTCTCTCTCTCTCTCTCTCTCTTTTTCGAGTTCGAAACGAAAATGAACAATCAGAGGGGAGGGGTTAGGGAAAACTTCCGAAGACGATAAAAACCGTGGAAGCTCGCGGAAAGGACAGATAGCAAGCAGGCAAAAAGATGGGGGCGTAAGAAAAACTTTAATTGCGGTTTATTCTGTCTTTTGTCTAGGAAAGACAATTAACAATTATACGTTTTTCCCGACGGTTTCTTCTCTCGTGGTCCGGGTTTATAGCTTTCGGCGCAGGCTTGTGCAAATTCTGCGCCTCGCAAAAAAGATTCTCATCAGAGAACGGAATGAAATCCCACCCACTTTTCTATAATACTATCTACGTTCCTTCTCTTTTCATCTCTGTCTTTTTCTTCTCTTTTTCCGGTTTTCATATATAAGGTGTCACAAAACATGAATAACATATTTTTGCTGTCGATTCTAAACGTTAAAATCGCTTTATGCACGCAATTTTCGCTTGTGACTTACTTTTCAAATTAGGAAGAATTCTATTTTACGCTAGAAATACACTGGCATTAACGAGTCAGCCGACGAACCTCTTTATCTCCTGGTCTTTGTGATACCTATCTGGAATCCTGCTGCTTCAGTTGGTTCTGCCTCTTGGAATATCTGTCAGCTGTCGTTTATCCGTGGCGCGGATGACACGCGACACACGTGTTTCCTAATCTGTCTTTGTGACGTGATGTACGCACGCGTGTACTCTCGATTCGCATACGCGACGACGACAAGGGTTGAAACCCGGAGGTGCGCCTCCTCTCCCCTCCTCTGATGAAAATCTTCGACGACACGACCTGGGGAACTTGGCTCGTAATTAGAATCTAGGACTCATTTCTCGCGTTCCATATTCGGCTGATGCTATGAATATTTCATTGGTGTAAGTGTGATTTCTTTTCGCTTGAATTTTGACTGACAACTGCAGGATCAATTTATTTACAAATTTGGAAATAGACAAGGAACGATGGATAGAGAAATATCTAAATTACTTGCGATCCAATTATACATTTCGCAACTGTGTATCCCAATAAAGTATAAACGCGTTATTACGTAAACGATGATACGATACAGAATACAAACTTTAAAAAGACACAAAATATCGATACGTCCAAGTCCATTCCAATGGACCAGAATACAACCGAGGCGAGTTACTGTACATAGACTATGAAACCTTACGATTATTTTATTTCGTAAAATGATGAAATTTAAAACAAGAAAATTTCCTTAGAATTCTTTACTGCTTCGGAGAATTTACTTCCACAAGAATTTGTTGAAGTAAAGGAAAGGTATGAAATTGATATCCAGAATACAAATATTTCGAAAGGTGCATGTCTAGTTGATAAAATGAATTTCCACGTAGATTTCACTTCTTTATGTTCGCACAAATTTAAATTTGCTTATACACCCGCAGTCTGTTGATATCTGTAACGTTTATTTCGAATTAACACAACTTTGTTACAGATTCAGTATATTTATGAAAATGTTCAATGGTGTATATTTTGCCTAGAAGTAGCATGAGAAAACGCAATTCGCGAAGAGCTCTTAGGATGGTGACATCGGTAGAGGAGCCGGTTGGCAGATTTCTCCTCGCGGTCAGACGCGTCGTTTGCGCGAGCCAACAGAAAGCAACGCGAGGATTGTAAGAGGAATGAAGAGCCGGTGCTGGACCGGCCAACAGATAACGCGAGTGAAATGTGCGCGAGCATTATTTTTCCTGGGTAAATGTCCCGTAATAGAAAAAAGGAAGATCCTGGAGGACGCAGCTGCACGCTCATACAATCAGTCTCTGCGTCCCAGGGAGGTTGCTTTTTGGTGGTGGAGCGGAGAAAAAGGAGGAAATGAAGAGATTTTTCTTTTGACATTTAAATGCATGATTTTTTCAGGTGAAATAAAATATTTTGAGAAATTACTTCTTTATATGTTGTTCGGACAGAAATAATTTAAGAAATTTATATTCTTCTTTTGTTGTTCAATACTTTTTCGTTTAGAAAGGAGATTTATTATCATCGTAATTCTATAAAACTGCATTATATAAAACAATGTTTGAAGTATTTTAGTGTAACCACGCTTCAAGTGTTCATGAAAGTAGTAGCTACGCCGAAATGTTCGAGTTATAGTTTACTTATAAATTTATCCGCTTGTGACGATAGTTTATTCTTCGATAATGTAAAAATGTAATCGAACATGGAAAGGAACAAAAATGTAGAAATATATTGAGGAAAATACATTGAGACGCATTTTGGAAATATAACTATGTTACCAAGTAACAAAAATGCGTTTAAAAGTAAAAAGAAAGAAATCGATTTAATAAACATTGGTGTACAATGTTTGGAAAAATAATCAACGGGTAGATATTTAAACTCCTCGGGAATATTACGGTACGAATTGATGATTGTGTACGTAGCACGAATTGATTATACTAATAAAACCGTTATTAAAAGCATTGTTAAAATTGTCACGTGTTTTTCTTTGACTTTATGTTACGTATAATCAGTGAACTTTTTAATATAACTCGTGCTTTTTGAATTATTACAGTCACGATGCAGCACAGAAGTACCCAGATACTTGTTTATTTTGGACGTAATTTAATTACAAAATATACATACACAGGTAAAAGAACAACCATTTTATTCTTTGTTATCAACATGATAATGTATGGTAGACTATAATAACGAGATGAAATTGATTATTAACGGCGATGTTCGACAATGAAGATAGTATCCGCGAGGAATGAGCCTAATTTCAGAATTATACGAAAAGTTCATTTAAACTTCAAAGCAAAAGACAAAACTATTATAGTAATTGAATTACGTTGTACCTCTTTTTTTTTTTTTTAACGAGAACGTGGTAAAGAATTTTTAATTTTTTAATAAGCTCTACCAACACGATTTGTTATCCCACGTGCGAGAAAATCTTACGGTTAGATAGTAGGACTCGTTAAACCAAGCAAAATTTTCCTCTACAATTTCTTTTTATTCTGTTGTTTAATTTACTCCGATTACCCATCTTATTATTTCTAAATTTTAAGTACAACTTTTTCAATCTTCTCCACATAAAATTTCCATTATTGATTTCTTTCTTTCTTCTTTATTTTTGTACATTTTATAACATTTCCTAACAAGCTAAAAGTCTAGAGAAATAATAAAAAAATAACTTCGAGCGTAAGTAGAATGAGTCTCGGTAAGGTCAGCCTTAACATACGCCTTTGCTAAATAAAAAGTCGAGAGACCTTTAATTTATTAATCGCGTAATAGAAATGGTTTATCGATAAGGATAAAAGATTTTGTGAGTCTGGAAGATGGTTGCAGAGATGATCTCGTGCACTTTCTTCATTTTCCGCCACTTTGGCTGACCAGCGGTTTCAGAGTCGGTCAATCGGTCCAACTCGGCTCGGTCAACCGATATCAGTGATCTTGAAAGGGCGCCGCTTTGCGAAACTCAAGCACGACCACTCGAGAGATCGTTTGCCTTCGATAAAACTTCGCCTTCTTCGTATAAGGGGTGGACTATTCGAAAGCGAGTATATTTTTCGGATACAGGTATTTGTTGTGGTCAAGAAGAAGTTTCAAAAGAAGGTATGAAATAAACATAGAATGAATCAAACGTATTTTTTTTTTTTTTTTGCAGAGAAAACTGTTTTCAAGATTAATCGATTGCTAGTAAAGATTTATTATTCAAACTACCAGTTTGATCGGTAGTGATTACCAATGACTAAAATATAAAACTCGTATAGGAAGCAAAAAAAGAAAAAAGCTTTTATCGATATATTTCATGAAAAAATCATTTTAAAAATATACAGTTGTAAATCTACAAAAATTCTATGATAAATTACGAATTGGTACTTTCAACAGTTTTGGTAGTTCTAGTATTATAAATGTAAAATGTTGGGAGAGAACAAGAGATGGTAGAGATAAATTGGATATAATAAAGTACTATCATTAGCATACCGTTAAATTAATGCCAAAGGACCGTAGATTAGGTAAGAAATGAAATTAGTAAACTTCTCCCCGTATTTACAAAGATTGCAATCGTAACCACGAACAACTTCGTTTACACGAAGTTCAATTACAACCCCACAATGCCGGTTTGCAAAGCTGCGACTTCCTTACCTTTGTACTTTAAAGTTTCAGGTATTGATTTCATCTCACCGTTCTCGGAGCAGGCAAACCTTCATTTTCATGATACAATTCGGTAACGCCGCTTTGAAATTAAATAGAATCTTTCAATTAAAATGTAGACAAAGGAAGAACATCAATTAACACGTTATAGTAACACGTGATACACGTATCTTTATTCTTATAATTTTATTTCGCTCGTTCAACTCTGTATAATTGCATTCTACTAATTAGAGAATGTTCCTTCCTATCTTAAACTCTTAAAGTTTATCTTTAAATAGATTAAAACAAAATTAGATTAAAACAAAAGATTCTAATAAATTGTAATATTCGTTTGTCACGACAACAAAGAAAATTCGGATCGGGAAGGGTCCATCAAACCATAGAAAGATTTTTCACGCTTCCAAAAAAAATCTGATTAGAAAAGCTCTGTCCTGTATATAGATAACGTGCGACAAATACACAGGATTCCGTTTAATCTATGTTTCGTAATTTCCTTTTCAATCCTTTTTTAGATTCTTATCCCAACTTGCACATTTTCGTGAACGCTAATTATAGCTGTAGAGATAGTTGTGAGAACACCCGTTATATAGTTAGCCACCAAGCAGTCCACGTTTTCCTGCTAAACGCCCTTTCACAATACCGTGCATTGATTCCGGCAACGCCGATACCAACGACCGCCTCGAACTAACTTCCATTCCGACGTTCCGTCCTCACGACTTTACGCTTGCCACTGCTATGCGCCGTTGCAACTTGGAATTATCACTCTCGAGGATGATACACAGCTAAGTGGAACGTCTTTCGCTGAATATATAGCTCGAATCCAGCTATTCTATCGCGAGTACTGTCCATTTAGAAACGGGACAAGCTTTGGATTTATAGTATCAATGAAATACTTAGCCTCCCTTAAGCTCCACGATATAATCATTGGTGATAAATTATCGTTAGGTGTATAATTGACTTCGGTGCAATTTTGATTAGAATTTTTGAATGAAGCTTTACTTATAAATCGTGCAATGTAAATTTAATCGCTGTTCGATTATTTGGTGCAACATTGTGTATGCACAGATCGTATTTCTTTGAAAGAGCATAAATTGAAAGAATAACTGAATTTGAGATAATTATTAGAGATGAAATTGTTCGTCCGTCATAGGATAATTATTATTAGAAGATACATTTAAAATGATACTGAATTAGTTATAGTTGGAAAATGAAATTAACACAAACGTTGAACTTCTATATCAGAAGGGAATGTGAATTATTAGCGTGTTCCTAAAATTTGATTTGAAAAGATTCTTCAATCGAAAGGAAAGTAACTGAGGAATTTCATCTGTATGAATTTTGAAGACAAATATTGATACTTATACCAGGTTCAGATAAATAACTAATAATGAAAAAGGAAGTATAGACTTCGACATTAATTAAGTTTCAAAGTCGCAGCCCAATCGTGTACGACTGCAAACCTAACTTCGGGTAGGTCTGGATTCCGTCCGGATTAAGATCCGCGTTAGATTACTCTAACAAGGTTAAACTTATCTAACCTAGATTAGACTTATACTGGTATATATCTAATCAAGGCTTGGCAACTGTATCTTTTCGATTCTACTATCTAAAATCATACAACGATCGAATTTCTCCAGTCCGTACTCTCGCATAACGCACAAAAGTATAAATGTAACAAACACAGAACGCGACAAATATTTCGTGTATTGTTTGTATATTTTATATTTTGAGTTTATAGCATTAAATTATTCCAATAAACCGTAGTTCGATAAACTGAAAATCATACAAAATTGAAGAAATTTGCTTTTTCCCACATCGAACCCAAGTAACATAAATAAAAGCCGTTGTTGCATTGAATATTTCGTTCTCATATTTACTTCAACAACTAAATTACTCGGTTCGTTCATTCCTTGTCAGAGTACAATTTCGCTCTCAATCCTCGTATTATCCATTCACAAATACAAAAACACGTTTTTTTAAGTTCCCCGAGAAAAATCGGCAAACTCGCACTTTCGACGGAAATAGACTCCAATCGATGCGAATGAAAAACGATATCTTCGCGACTCATTGATGAAAAACTGCGAAACTTGGTGAACTATCGAGAGCTCAGAGAGTCTTCTAACGAAAGCACGAAAGATTAACAAACGAAGGAAATTCTTCGAGCCATCTCTTTACTAGTAACATCAACTACCATCGTCGCGATGCTTGTACTCAATAAATCGTCTCCTTTTTACGCAACTGACTGGCGGTTGGTTCGCAATAAAGACAGGCCAATTCACTCGCTATAATTTCACCACGTAAACGTAAAACGACTCGTAATTTTGCCAACGACGGTAACAGCCATTTGAGTCGGCGTTTTTAGACGTTTCGCCGAGCTCGTAATTAAAATCGAACGCGAGACAGGGTTATGCTTCGGGGGTGGAAAGTGCGCGAAACCGGCCCGCGCTACCTGAATCGAATTAAAAAAAGAAATAAAACAGAAATGAAACAATGGAAATACAGGGAGAGGGGAAGGAACAGGAAGAAAATTGGAAAAAACAAAAGAGTTGGTTAAATAAAGGCGAAAGGGAACGGAACAAGCACATCGTTTCCAACGAAACCGTACGTAATTTCTCGACTGCATTCGCGATCCTGCGTTCGACTGGTCCGCGGGAAAACGCTCGAAATATTGCGATCGCAATTGCATTATTCCGCGGCCGTACCACCCGGTGTTTCAACGCAGAGAAAGTTTAATTGAAAAGGCTCGTATAAATATATGTATATGTAGTACGTATACATATATGCCATGTTATCGATAGTTCATCGATCGAATTGTACCGTACGATTTTAATAAGTTTATTTCAATCGGGCTAGTACTGATTGAACGAGCCACGAATATCAAATACTTTTCGAATTTCGTGAGTATTGCCGATTCGACGCGTCCATCCGGAGCTTCTGGTCCAACGTTCGCCTCAGTTATCGTTCGATCCGTTCCGCGGATTATATTTTGTCCCATTAACTTCGTACATCCGAACGAACCGCTGCTGATGTCATCAGTTCGCGTCCAGTTGCCAATTTCGCAGTTTTCTCCGACGACCTGCCGAATGAACACGAACCACGCACCATCGACTACAGTAATATCGTTCGGTCGGTTACTGGGTTGTAATTCATATAATTGGAGGCAGACTTTTTTGTTAGAATTTAGTTCGTTTCGCTGTGTCACTTACTAACGAAATCATAAATTTATTGTAAACTTAGAGGAAAGCAGCATAGAAAGTTCTAATGAGAAAATTATTAATTCATCGCAAAAGTAATTTTTTACGAGTCAGTAGGATATCGTATGTATTAAGTTGATGTAAAGATAAATGGGCAGATAATGGAAATAGATATCAATGAAAAAATAATACTCAAGTATACAGCACTGGTACTAATTCGATACAATTTCATTGATGCCTTACTTTCACTGCCTCTTCTCTTATTTTTTTCTCTGACTGTATTACGTACACGATCCACTGTCCTTTAAAAAGTAACCCTTAAAAAATCTTGTTGCATGTTTAGACTCCAAACACGAAGATCAATGTGATTCTTGTCTATGGACCTATCAAGATATTCCATTTAATAATATACAAATTGCACGTTTATATCTACAAGCACACTTGGCGTATAATTTTCAGCATTTAAGATTGTTCTTCGAACATATCCCGCGCGTGTTAGGAAACGCCGTGCATACATGCAGGTGTGTTTGTCCTCGCGATTACTCGAGAGGGTAGACTCGTAAATTTCGCGAGCCGATAAGAAGGAAATTTATAGAGTTCACCAAGTTCGATACCGGGATAATATTGGTTTTATCAAGGGATTTCAAGCGTTCACGAAATCCGAGTTTCTTAAACGATCAGTATCGTGAACCGACGTTGGGTAAATAACACGATTTTAATGGCTGTCCTACGGCCGATTACGGGCCCCTTACGGTAATTATAGTTTATGTCCACATAACACTAGAACTACCATATCAGTCAAATTGACTGGTTTTACAATTTTATTTTAAAATTCCTACTTCATGTTATACTTTTTTCCCCGCGATGATCTAATGACTTTCGTAACGATAACTAAAGGAATAATATAATGAATTTTATTTTGTTTTTTATGTATTCAAACTGAAAATAATTTTGTATCAAGGCTACTTATATCAATAGCAGTGAAAATGACTGGTACCTGTGAAAGTGTAAAAGGATTCTGCAATCTGTTTATCGAGCCCCAAACCAACTAGTTTCCTCGTTTCGTACAACTTGCCACACGTTTGTAAAATTTTTCCTGCGTATCATTCAATATGATGATATCAGTTATCAGGAAGATTCCGGATCGATCGTTAGATCGCTAGATACTAACACTAGAAATACCACACCAGTGAAAATGACTGGTTCTACAATTTTATAAATGTGTCAACCGTCATCGTTTGGTGATCATCGTCCCAGATGGATTAATAATACCAAAAATGTACTACATAACATGGAATTCTTTCTATAAGAAAGTAATAAATCAATAAATATAAAAATATTCTATTATTACGTATTTTTTAAAGACCAATCACTTTGACTAGTTTTGGTAGAAATAGCTTCGTGTTAACTATCGGTAGTTCTAGTGTTAACGAAACAATATCCACTTTTCCAATAATTTATATAGCGAATTTGGTTTCTAATAATCGCGAGATTAAAATACAGAAAATTCGTTAAACAAGCGTAGCAATATACAGTAATTAATAAATTAACTTGAATAAAATTGAATAACGTGGTATTAACGTAATAATTGTATAATAATATTTAACACAAATTTATATAAGATTCTTTATTCTTTTAATGCGCTTGATTAAATCAATAGTTGGTAATTATCGATTATTTAAACAACCATTGTTGATAATGAAGAAAAGTCAAAGGATACGAATTAATCAGAGTGAGGCGTTTCTTTTGAAAGGTATTATTTCACAAAGAAATGATTCGATACAGAAGAAGAATGTGTTCGTTCCGTCTACTATTGGAACGTTGGCGTTCTTCGCGAAGCAATGCACAGGCGAACCGATTGAGCGGGCAAAAATAATTGGAAAATAATTCTGTCGATCGGAAATCTTTCCTTGGTCGCGCAACGGGCAACGTTCCTCGTTACTTTTTTCCATGGAAAACGTTGCGTACCCTGTAAAACCTGTCATTGCTTAATAAAAGACTTTGTTTCAAAGGATCATTTACCGACGTTTAACATGATAAATTGTACTCAGACTGTTTAAAATATTTAATCGATCGATCATAAAACTCCAAATGAATGAATTCCAAATTCATAATATTGTAAAATAAAACAAGCAAGCTAAATGTATTCTATCTTCGACTGACTCAAATTCAACCATGATCAATCTTCGTTTAAATTAACTCATACCAAATCTCTGAACCGGCCCTCCACTACCATCAAACCTATTCGTACCAGTCTAATCTATCCAAACTTGTTCAAACCAATCCAAATCGAAATCAACCAGAAGAAATATCCTCTCCAATACTAATCGTTCGAAAAGTACGACTGCAAGCATGAATCAAGAAGATCATAAGTAGACTAACTGTGCAAATTGAAATAAGCGGGAACTTATATGCATCGTGTCGCATTCCCGCGCTTTTACTGTCGGCTCATTTCATTTCCGACTGGCAGCAGTATGGTTTTATTGGTGTTACGACGTTATGGTCTTTCGCCGTTATTGTCACTTCCATCCCTCGTTCCCTTCCATTGCTCGTTCTAACCGTTGACGAACCGACGAGGACGAAGACCCGACATCGTCCACCAAATCCTCCGTTGAGTTCGACCAAGTGGCCACTTTATGACTCGTTTTTTCTTCACTGAAATTAAACCGACCTCTGTTCAACAATTTCGACGAGCTTTTCTTACACTGCACGCACCTTACACGTTTTGAAAAGTTTCGCTCTTAAGGGAGTCGTACTCTTTTCTCTTATTCCTCTACAACCCCAAGACGGTTAAAAAAAGAAAGCTTGACTATAGGGAAAGTTGAGCTAATAACAGAAAATTGATACGAGAGATTGTAGCAATGTTTGATTTGGCTGATTTCGTTTTGATTATATCCCCGTTTAAAAGTCTTGGAACAGTTAATATGTTGGTTCTAAAGTTAGAGAAAATGAACCTACATAATGAAGATTTATAAATAAATTTAATTTAAACTACGTACTATTAATATACTTACAATTTGGTTGAAACACAATTCAGAAATCCGATTAAAAATACATATCACAAGACTTTCGTATGTATCGTATGTGATACAATTATATTGTAAACAAATATATAAATTTACGTATTAATATATAAATTAATGTTGGATTTAATTGTTTACAAAGTAACAATTTTGTTTTGTATCGATAAAAGCACGCTAGTCAACGTTCCTAACTCTCTTTCTTTTTTCAAAAAGATCCGAACTTAGAAAGTGTGAAACACGTTCTATATAAAGCAATTTTATTTCGATTTTGATTTTACAATTTCCATAGCAAGGGAATTCTACGCGAAATATAGAAGGCGTTTTTGAACGAGGTGCTAGGGCGAGCGTCGTTTGAATGTAACTAGCAATATCGTCGATATATCGATGTCATACCGTCTCGTATCAAATATATCATAAATTTTTAGTACCCGATTGCGTCACACTCGATACGAACGACGATGGCCAACAAATGAACGTTATTTATACATTCACAACCACGTAGAAGAAATCTTAGCTTTATTGTTATTACGAAATAAAATCCTCTACGAAAGTTTTACATATAAACAAAGAAAAGATATTTTACTTCTACACGTCAACCATGTAATTAATTTAGTTAATAATCTTTTGGTTTTATGAAAATCCACCAAAACATCATATATTATCAGAAAACAATTAAAACAACTCTATCATTCTATTCCGTTATTCTATTTTCGTAAAAGGCCTATTAAACAGACTCAACAATTCCTACTGAAACATATCTTAAAATTGACGATTTTCTAAATATATCTCAATCCGCTAGACTGTATGAAATACGTTACTCTACACGGAAACTTAAATAATTTGCGGCAATATCAAGTTTTGATTGGAAAAGCAATTGAAACGATGAAACCCTTCGGTTCTCTTCGTTTCATTTTCTTCCCATACTTTCATCAGTCTAAACGGACCTCCGTTCGCGTGTGAGAACAAGCCATAACTCAGGAATTCTATTGCCGAACTTAGGTTATAACCGCAAACTTCCTTTTAAAGGTCTATCGATTCTAAAAGTTCTTTGGTTAATCCCACCCTCGTTTCCCGGATCCCATTAACGGATGCTGCCAGCAATCACGAACTGACACATTGTCGATCGTAAACTCCTTTTCGATTATTATTTTACTCCCAGTAACCTACAGTTTCGGTGAATGTCAATAATTATGGAAAAACAATGCGATTTTGAACTTTATTCTTACAACGAACTATTAAGCTATTAAATATTGTTAAACTATAGTAAATACGAGCTTTTATAATTGATTGTATCCGTGTTACATTAATTTCTATATCACAGTGATTTAATAAATATAATTATCAATTGTAATCTGAATTACACGTCTGCGGTAACAAGAAAGATATTGCCGTAAAACTACTTGATCTATGGTTAATTGTTAAATACAAAACATATGGTATCATCGAAGAATGTTTAGTATTTAGTATTTAGTACTATTGTATGGAATGTTTGCTCTCCTTGTTATTCGATTTCCACATAAAGAATTTTGGTAAAGTTAATTAATGAACCCGTTGTCGGAGAAAAATAAGTGGACTAATTAGGCAGGGAGGCAAGTCCCAACTGTTTTAAATTGAGCAAATACGAACATTTTTTCGTTGCATTATTCAGAAAACTACATTAACCCAGACTTCGTAATTCATTTATATCTCGGAGATCTCTGTTCAACCGAGCCTGTTTCGCAAACCGAATATAACTTAAAAATCCCCGAGCGTGGTATAACTTCGGAATAAAATTATTAATACCGTAAAAAGCATCATTCCTCGGTCTCCGTGTCTTAACTTGCCCATTGTACAACCGAGTCTTAATTAGCGAGAGTGAATTTTACCAAAATTAGCTCCACCGGGTAAACTTCGCTAACTAAGTAAATTTAAAGCAAATTCCCCTAACCGAGTTATTCGCTAAAAGCAAATTGCACCAAAATCAACCAACATCGCGACAAATTCCAGTTCGTTCAAATTCTCCTCGTTCGGCCGTACGTTTAGGAAAAAAGCTAGTGTAAAAAATAAGGGAAAATTATTCCAGGAAGTATCTTCGAATAAACGAGGACTACTTATTCGAACGGTTGAATTAAATTGTTCGATAAAAAAATAATCACAAATAGGTACGAAGAATTGAATGAAAGAATTGACCGAAAGAATTCGGAGAAAATTATAATTATTTAAAATAATTATAAATGAAAATGATCAAAATCTTTACAATTTTATCTCTATATCTAATCTAGAAAATTTAAAAAAATGTATTTGCAATAGCTCATGCGTCACTCATCTGATTAGACACGTTCCTCGTTCTACTTATTTACTTATGAAATTTTTTTTATCACATATTAAGTCACAAAATATTTTATATTTCATATTTATTTAGAGGTTTAAATATGCTTCGTGACAATTATTGTGCCAATAATTCACAGATGCAAGCATTAGAGAAAGAAAGCTCGTAAGAGAGAAGAAGTTAGGAGAAGAAAATTCAACCACGAGAATTGAAAGTTCCAGGAGACATGGCTGCATGCGTTTCTTGAGACATTCACGATGCTCTCGATTTACGCTTTACGAACGTGTTCCCGTGCTCGTTGTTATTATTACGATAAATCTCATGAGCTTCATGAAAGTCGATAATTTCTCGCTCGGCCTTTTGTTGCAACTTCTATACTCATCCTCCGCTGCAGCCGCCAACCACCTCCCTTCATTTCCTCATTCCCTGTTAGTCGACTTACGACTTATCCCCCAAATCCCATTTCTCCCCATTCAGCAGGAAACAGGAAAAGCTACAGTTTCACAGACATTCATGGCCGGATGTTCGTATCACAGGAAGTAGGCGAATAAAGTTTCAAGGCAAGATTCTGCTGATCTAACCTAACCAAACCCGGTGAAACGTTTCCGACCAATGGGAATAATCGTTATATTTTAATTGACCATTTCATGGAAAATTTTGATCGATATGAAATAATGAAAATTTGATTGACCCTTTACGATAATCGTACAATACCGAATAACGCGTAGTAGCAAATTTCCTCAAAATCGCGAATGAAATTACAGTATTTTTATTCTTTCCATTTATTTAGTCCCTGTTATTCAACTTCAGAACAACTTTTCCCCTTTCATTAAATTCCACGTACGTTATAAATCACTTCTTTTGAAATTCTATCTATTTTCTATCATAAACCTGCTGGTCTATTCTACTTCGTCTATTCTAGTCCAAATTAAAGTAAAAAAATATAGAGTGATCGATGCAGCATGACCTGCCTCTATGCTATTGGTAAAAAATTTGAAATCACTTTTCCAGTTGTACCCACCATGAGACTCTTATATACTAGCTTTTTCTAATAATTCCTAGTTTTTGATTAAAAATTTTTCCAAATTAGCAAAACCAGAACGAACAACGTGACTTCCTCAAATTCATGAATTTTATAGAACACGTAGCGATCCTGCAATTTGTCCCAATAATGTATATTCAAATACAAAAGATATCGATGTTATTTTTACAAATATATAACTCGAAATTCTGGCAAGCAAGAAATTCCAAAAAACTGATGAATATCTAGGGGTAACTGCGTGAGAATTTTTGCTAACAAAATACATGTGAAATATCTCGACATTAGGAAATCTTGTTATTGCACCTTCTGAGACTTATTTATCGAATTCTGGCCATGCGAAAAATTCCCCTGACGATGGCTGAACCCATCACATCGACGAAAGAGGCGTCTTTCTGCTTTCTTATAAAACAGACAGAAAGCGGGATCACGGGACCAGAATGTAAATCAAACGGGAAGAGGATCTTTACTTTTAAGGGAAAAGATACGAGCGAGAATGAAAGTGGAACAGCGTTCGATAATCTTTCGGGTCAGCGACTTAATAGCTATCGATTTTTCGGCAAACATTATCGAGCTTCGTTTTCCTCGAAGCCAGGGAAAACCAGGAATAGACAGAAAAAAAACGATTTCTACGACGTGAATCGTGATTACCTAGGCATAAGATGTTTTCTGATCGAAGGTAGAAAATGTTACGTTATTTGAACGTTTTATGAAAGCTTTCGATGGTTCCTGATAAATCTGCAACTTTCCAATCAGTGCTCGAATAAATTCGTTACGTATGTTACTAACGAACCATTAACGCAGCTTTAGGAAAATTATAGTGAAATTTCGATGATTTATTTTTACAGTGTAATAATTGACAATAAGAGTTGAATGTTATAATCTATAATACCTTAAATCGTTGGCATAATTTTGAATTTTGAATTTTACAATGTTTGCAATTTTTATTTATTTCTGTCATTGTTTCATACTACATATTCTTGTATCGGAGGCATTGATTTCTTCGGGAAATAAACCAGATTTTAATTTTATATTCTAGACACGTATTAATTATATAAAAAACATTAGAGCGTGTGAAATGGATAAATAACGAAATTATATAGAAGAAAATTCCGGGATATGTAACGTAATATATTGATGTAATTTTTCTGTATTATGATAATTCTACATTGATGAATACAATTTAACAGAAACATGGGCTCCCGGTGCAATGGCGAAATGTCTACCATAATATTACAAAATATAACGAAAACATTTTAAACATATTAATTTCAATTGTTATTGCCATTTTCATTTTATTTTTCTTTTCCTTTACTCACTCTATCGATTTGAATGTTATTTGAAGTAGAATAACATTGTAATGTATTTGATGGCTAGAATTAAAGTTATGAGTAGTAAAAGTTACTAGCTCTTTGAAAAAATGTATTAGATTGTCCCAAAAGTTCCTTTCTATTGGAACAAAATGGATCATACATAATTCAACAAAATAATATAAAAACAAAAATGTTGTGCATCTATTATTTTCATATAAAACGAAAGAAACTTTTGGGACAACCTAATAGATTAATATGCATATAGTGAGAGAGTGTTACAATGAGATAGGAAAAGCACATAGTAGAAACACGATAAGAACATTTTTATACATATTCTAATTTTGATATTTTCTCGTAATTCAAATGGAGTATTTTAATATGATACATTTGAGAAAAAGAACACCTTGGTAGAATAAATAATAATAAGATACAGAAAAGACTTATGTCAATTTGTGAATTATGTGAATTGATTAATAGTAAATTTTCAAATTGCTATCCTATATAAGATAAGGGATATAATTCATCATGCTTTTCCGATATCCTTCAGTTTTTCTTCCAGTCAGTTTGCTTCTAGTCAGCTTGTTGAGTGACGTATTTTCAGATTTGCCTCAAACTTTACCACCACGATTATGACAGCCGATTTTCACAGCAGTACTAATGACATTCCAAAATTCATTACGTGTTACTTCAATACATTTCGTACAACACACATAATACGTTCATAAAACGCATCTACAACTATACGAATACTTTCGTGAGCCTGTTATCCGCTCCGTGACGAGTCTCGTGTTACCGTGAGAAGATCTCGCGTATCTCGTGGCACGTCGATAATTCTTCCAGCCGACGCGTTAAAAGCCGTCCCGTGGGAACGTCGCGACCCAGCTTCCCGTTGTCGAAACGTACGTATGTAAGTTTTAAGAGGCGGCCATATCGTCGTCGCAACTTTTCCCGCCGAAAACTTCTTCCGTTACGGGGAACAACGAAGAAATCCTTGCGTCTCAACCATCTCGAGGAATCGTCCGACTGTCTGACGCCGATATCGAGTTTACATCCACGCGATAGTTCCATCGATTCTCTTACTTTTATTCGAAAGAACGCTCTCTCTACCTCGTAGTATCCTCGTCGTAACTCTTCCCAGAAGCTTGCCGCGTTTTGTCGACCGACTTACGACTCCTGCTTGGGACTTACTCGTCGTCGGAAATCCAGCTTCTCTCTGTCCAGACACCGGTGGATCTTCGACCCGGAAGTCGATATCAATTCGACGAGCCGGATATAATTTCCACTGACTGCGAGGATATCGAGCGAGTTCGATCTTCTACGAAGCGAAACAGCGTTTCTGAATAGTTTCTATTCGAAAAAGCCCGAAAGTTTTTAGGTCGAAACTTCTTATTTTAGATGTGGTTTCAGATGTGATGGCTAGGTTGAAGATGTTCATACATTTATGAGAATATTTAGAGGGCTGAGAATTATAGCGATCCAATCTTGCCGAGTTCTTTCGGTTATTTTTAACCGGATTATATTTTTCTAATATTAAAAGATAGTTTGATGAAAATATAAAAAGCGTTATGTTAAACATATTCTGGAATAATTACACGTTCCTTTGGTTTGCCAAAGTGAGAGCAAGATTGAAATACAAAAATTTCAGGACAGTAGAGTTAAGGTCACTATTTTCATAAAATAGCTTTTCATAAAATAGTGTTTTGCATTTATTGTTATAGAAGATCGATTACGTATCTAACATATTTTACGTATGAAAACGTATCGTGGAAGAGAATAGATTGTAATATGCATCGAATTAATATATTCTGCCTAATCTGAAGGGTTTATTTTAATTTAGACTATTGCGAATTAAAGTTGATAGTACGCCATCCAACACCTGCTTAGTCTACTAATTTCCTCATTCTACTTTCAAACATTCTGACTGTCACAGAGAGACCTTTACTGTAAGTATTATGGTTCGTATTATTCTGATCTGAAATTCTAAAACTAACGCGATGCATCTCGAAAGAGCCAATTTTCTCTTCTCTCGTGGTCTTAGCGCATTTTCCCTGGAGAAAGAAGTAATAAGATTGTCCTTGTCTCACAGAATGCGGTTGCAGCCTTGGTGAAATTTTTACGGGAATAAGAATCACAATTTTAATAAGTGTCATCACTCTTTGGGAAACCATAAGATCCAAATTATGCTCGATATTCGTAATATCAAAGATTCTAGGCTCGTATCGAAACATTCTACCTTCTTAATATTGAAAATTTTATAACAACTTTTGTATTTCTAGTAGTTATAAAAATTAATGTGTAAATATTCTATAGATTATGTAGAGGATATTAAAAAAGATGTTTATCATATATAGAATCAGGAGCATAGAGTACGAGTAAAATACATTTGTTTCTAGGAATCTTCTTGATTGTCTTGATATCTATAATCATTTTTTCTAAATATTATTTATCCTTTTTAACACATTGTAAGCATATGATGGATGTGTGTAGCTTACAAATGGAAATTGTAGAGAAAACGCCAGATGAATTATAATTTTAGATTTTAGTATAAGAGCGATTTTGAAGTTGAGAGTGCTTTCAACTAACCTCATGTTATCAAAATCGTATTTTACATTTTGAATCTGCATGTAACTTTCAAAATCGATTCAAACTTTTCCAAACAAATTATTCTCTATGTATATATTAATGTATTAATATACCCTCTTTTAATTTCCAGTTAACATAATTGTATAATATGGTTATACGAAATGCTCGGTATACGTAATTACGTTAATAACGTTTATTTATCCGTTTATATTTTAAATCATTTAATTAAATATACAAAAAGGTACATCTGTTTTCAGACGTGTATAAATATGTACGTTTATACGTTCGTTAATTCCTCGATATAAAAATATAAAAGCAGCCATAATGCATTCACTTTCAATCAATTTTAATTTATCGTACATACTTCTAAATAAAAGAGAAACAAATTAATGAGCCGCAAAACGAATACGTTTTTCATAGAAATGTTGCAAATATTTAAATCTATCGATAAAATGAAACATTAATTCAATAAACCTAGCTATTAACGTAACCCGATATACGAACTAGTAAATAACATTTAGCTACTTTTTCCAGGACATTGTAACTGTTCTCGCGTTCCATACTGTCATTCCAGCTTTAACAAAGTTAAAGACTTTCGTTCCGACTTTTAGTTACGTTTTACCCTATCGAACACGACAGGAAAATTTGTAACCTGTAGAGTATCCCGTACGTTATACGTAAAGAACTTTTATTCCTCAAACTACATATATTCCGAGAAATGAAAGAAGTAAAAGAAAGCTGTGGATGAAGAGAAGAGCACAAGGGAAAATTCAGTTGAAAATTTCTATACTTTAAAGGCTAAAAATTATTTCCACTATAACGGTAGTAGTCTTGGAAAAATGACGATGAATGAGAACTTCGACTAATCTACGAAACTCGGGTTATGGGTTTTCACAGCACATTTAGAAACGAAAATTCGTTGCTCGTGGCAGCTTGATACGTCGATGTTATAAAACACGTCGGCCACCCAAATGGCCCGACTTTCAGGCGTTTATGGTAGCTTTCGTTTTAACGGATAGCGCTTTACTTCCGAACTATCTCAAAAAAGTGTCACGTGACTATAACGTTGTACTGTAAAGTACTGCGTATCAAGACCTAGAGCTCGGAGCCATCGTATGCCACCATTAAGTCAAAAAATGATCGAGAGCCGAAACGACCAACTCAGAAAATCACGATAGAAGACAAACAGTTGTAACAAAGAGTAATACTTTCTTGACTGCACGTAGAGCTTTTGTCGTCTACTTGTAACCAGGTCGATGCAACATTTGGAAAAAATCGACACGAAAAATGAGACGGGGGAAACGTTGTTCGTGGAACAAAGTAGAAACATAGAAAGAGAAAGCAAGAGGGAGCACGTATGACGGCGAAGTTTGTCAAAGTAATTCGAGTTTTCTTCGAGCTCCGATTCCCGTCACGTACGTTCAAGTTCTCGTCTTTACCACCTCGAATCCTTATTACCCTATATCCGTGACTATAATCCCGCTGCTTACCGAATAACCTCGACCGAGCCGTGAAATCGTCGTAATAACGGGCCGGCGGTTTAATCATCTTTGACGGTCGGAAACGTCGGGATGACTGCGCGCCCTTTAGAATGCGAGAAAATTAATTATAGTGATGGATCCGACGATCGCTAGATACTGTACTCAGTTTGCTGACTCCATTGCGAATTTCTGTATGAATCGAAGAACAATTTAAAACTTTGAGTAATAGTCTTAAAGTAATAAAGATATTCATTCGTTTACGTTTTAGGTTGTGTAGATATTTGCAACACATTATAGCTTAGTTAAATCATAAATTTGTTTTTGATAAAAATACGTTCAAATTATAGTGAACTACGCACTTTTTTTTTAAAAATGAACAAAAATGAATGTCTTTCTATAGCTAATATTCCATTTATCCGACCATCCTCATTCTACTTACGAATGAAAATGATCAATATCCTTCAATATCTTACTTGTCTGGACAAATACGGTCCTTATTCTGCTTACTGAAATGCCTAACCTTTGCCATAAAATATAAATAAGATCCAAATCTCTGTTCCACACAGACTGTTTATTATCGTTTTACAGATTTAAATATGCTTTATGACAATTATCGAGTCGATAATTCACAAATATAAGCAAATTTCATTTCAATTTCTCTCTTAATCTTCCCACGCTAGATCTTGCGCCCCAATTTCAATACATAACACTGTACTTTAACAAAGTTAATAACTAAACGATAAATTCACCTGTAGTTTCATCGTGTAATATTCCTAGCCATTTTCAAAAATTATCTCGCATATATCAAACACCCAATATAGCAAGTCTCTAATTTCAGCTTCTTCGAGTCAACAATTTCTCATCGATTAAAATTCTTTCTAAACTTCGTTTAAATATTTTCCCCTACGCAAAGTTACCCCCTTGATCTGTCATCAATCAAGTATTCCTCTTCGAATAGAACTCACCCTTATTTACACCCTCTGATTTCACGTTCCTAAAACACGTATAAACCTAAACACACACCATCGTCGTTAAATTACTGCTAAGTGTAGCTAGTTCCTCGACGTTAATCGCCACGACAATGCTTGTGTAAACTAGACCAAAGGGCACGTATCAAGGGGGTTGAATCGAATGGACGAGTAAGAGGAAGAAATAGAAAGAACCCATGCTTTTTCCACCGGTACGTGCACAACTGCCCCAAGGAATTCAGTTAATCGTTTCGAACGCGAGGAATCTCGGGAGAAACGACGTGTACTTGGTGTCCGGGAAACGAGGAACGATATAGACAATCTGTGGCAGGCAAGTGACTTTCCCTTCGTCAATTCCTGTAATTTAATGAATCTTCAAGAAACCCTCGCCACTCGAACACTCTTTCAACTCGATGGAATTTAGATCGAGGGGGGACCAAGTTCGAAGATTCGTTCATCTTGAAAGGAATTTGGAAAGTTTAATTATTTTAAACTGGTGCCTGGAAAGGGCTGGAAATTATTTTTAAACAGGTTCTGGCTGATCCTGTAGGAAACAAGATTTGAGATGCTTTGAAAAATATCATTAAAAGATTGCGGATATATATCTTAGTTAAATAATAATACGTTGATACTTTGAATATACCTAAACCCCGTAGAATCATAATGAGAAACGATTTACTGCTCCAATTAAGAAATCAGTACTTCGAATATCGATAAAGTCCGATTATCGTCTTGATTGCAACACGAGTAATCATTGATACTCTCCTTAGCGATGATAACAGTACTTTATTTGAAGAACCGTTCCTCATTTCAAAATAATTAGTGACCTTTACCTTTGTAATGATGTTATTATGATAAGGAAATGGTCGTTCAGAATTCAACGATCATCTAAAAAGCTTCTAAATTAATGGTGGAATTGAATTAATATGTAATATTTTACATTTATTTGTGTATCTTTGATAAAATATTTAAAGCAGAACATTTTTTTAATCAATTACGGAATTACGTTTGCATCGAAAATTTGTATTTAATTAGATAAAATGAACCACCAGGAGAGTATTACAGCTCTTTCGTGCAATTGTAAATGGCTAGCCGTAGGCACTCTCGCTTAGACGATAAATTAGAGAAATTTTTAGTTATGTCGTCTATCATTCATTCGAAACGACTGATTTCGAACGTTCCGTGGTCAAAACTACAGGGCCATGACTATTATTAACAACAACAGCAAAATGCGAAACCAGGCGCAACGATGATAGCGAAACGAAGATGAACAACAAGGCTGCGTACGAACTTTAACCGCAAATTGCAACCACAATACAGGTCGTTATAGCGCGACAGGAAATTAATGCTATAGCAAAACGCGGTGTCACTTGCATTATAATTCACGACAACATACTTTTCCCATCTTCTTCGTAATTTCATCGGCCTTGCCAATAGGATTTTTACCAGCTCAGAACGCAATTTCGCTATTTCCGTTCTACAGGAAATTCTAATAAAGAAGATGTACAGGATATTCTGGATAGAATACAGGAACGACAGGTTGGAAAATATTTTAGGTATTAATATTAGAAAGGGAAGGTTTTAGGGGATAAATTACAATTATAACTGTTTTTATGAAGTAATTTGATAAAAATATAATATAAAGTTACGAAACAGATGTAATAAAAATATAAAATATGCTTTGCAATGGTATTGAAAGTAAAAATAATAATTCAAATTAATTTTTCCATTTGATACTATACTAATAGTAAGTATAAAATCATAACCTTAGTAGAGTTGTTCTCTTGTTTTAATTATATTTTCTTGTCTCCAACATCAACAAGAATGAAATGAAATTCAAGTGTTAACTATATCGTATAAAAATTCTTTATGTTTGAATAAATATCAAATTCTTTAGATAAATCAATTTTGCGAGGATTCAACATTTTCCAAATCTGGAAGCAACCACGAAGGAACACTGGAAAATCTGATCACGTCAACAACGATAATTAGCCACCGTATAAAACATCAATGATCAATCAATTTCACTAGAGAAACCCATTGCTATTGAATCAACAAACCTTTACCAGCGCGAAACATTACACGATTCGCTCCCTCTGATAGACACACACAATACGATTACGCTCCTAATTAGCACGTTGTTCTCGCGTTTCAACCATACCAAACGCTCCAACACTCGACTATATGCACGATACTTCGCAATAAGCCTCTTCTCTGCATCCTGATATTTTCCAGCTCGGCTTAATGCATTTTTCACCCCTTTTCACTCTTTCTCTCTCTCTCTCTGTCTCTCTTTCTCTTGGAAATTCTCCGTTTTCACGCGTATTGGTTCTGAACGAGAGCCTTAGCTCCTAAAATATGTGTGAAAACAATCATATGGTAAATAAAAATGTTTGGCGAATATTACCATTGATTTTTATATGGGAGGCAGTGAAAAGCTTGTGGATGGATGGAATGAAGGACAAGTTAGCCAGGTAGTTCAAAATTAATGGTGAAGATTATTTGGACGATTATCATTGGAACACACACTGGTCTGAGAATAACCCAAAAAAAAATATGATTAAGTTACCCCAGTTGGTATCAAGCGGAGAACGTCGATTTTAATTACCAACGTCGACTACGTAAAAATGACAACTATTAAAAATCCAGATCCTCAATTGCGAAATTCAAACAGAAATCCTCCAAAATAGCGTAAATTATATTAATTTTAACTAGGGTAATTGATATTATGGTCTATTAGTGTATTATAACGTCGTGTGAATTTAGGCTGACTATTTTAATAGTTGTGCGAGCTATCTTAGAATAATCATACTTAATCCATTACTCTAAACGAACAGACAAGACATCAAGAAAAAAGGAAAAACGAAGGAAAATTTGTACCGCGTTTAAACGATCGCCGAGCTGGCTTATAATGCTCGACTGCGTCTTTAAATAACGCGATGCATCGAAAAAAGATGGCGGGCGGTATTTGTTATCGCATCGCTCCTCGCCTCGATCCTGAAAAACCTTCTTCGTCCCCAGGGAAGCTCGACGTTGCAGCGGTTCCATGTCCCGCGGCACGTTCCGTCGCGATAATCTCGCTTTTTTCGCGGCTGGAAAAACCGAGCTCGCGACCGAAGCGCCGTGCGTGCATTTTGAGCTCGTTAAATCGCGACTCGCAAATGGGACAAACATGTCTATGCTGGAATACTATAAATTGTTATGGCAATTTAGGCAATTTTTTCGCCTGAATTATTAGAATGGACCGAGTAAAGGAAAGACGACAGGTGAGATTTCATTTTTGTGGTTCAAGTATTTGTTTAGTTTAAATTAACGAACATGTTTGTGGTTATTAAAAATTATTGACGAATATTAGTTAATTTTGATAAGGAATATCGTGCTCGGGTTGTAGAAGGTATAATGGACGATGTGTAATTGTAAACTGATATTAAACATTAAATATTAACAGTAAATTTTTGGAAAATTTTAATATTCCATTTTTAGTGATTTCATGCGTCAATTTATGCAAAAGAAGGTACATAGTTGTACCTAGTAAGTATAGTTCTCAGCTGCTTAAATAGAAATAGTCGAGTAAAATGACAGACAAATTTTTCTACCTTCTACGTTTGAACCAAGCTTGAACTTCATGTAGTTGCTACAATTGTCATGCATGGTGGTGTGTGTACAGTGTACTTCTAGTTCGCTTATGGAATATGATATGCTTGCGACACGACACTCATACAATATTATACAATAGTATACAGAGCAAGGTATCCAACTCGACGACAATAAATTCCCCATAAACAAATTATTTTATGAGAAAATGTTCTAAATAAAAGTTGAATAGATTCAAGAGGAACTTAATTTGATGTTCTTCCTTTATCTTTGTAGATGGACGTACAAATTTCTCTTTCAACATAGAATCATATATTTTTCAATGTATTTATTGATCAATGTATTTATGCAGAATGCATAATTTGTAACAAAGCAATAATCTTGCTTAATAGAGATGTAAAGGTCCAATTACCATTACCTATTTTCAAGCATGAAAGGTTTAGTTCCTTTCGTCGCTACATAATTGGTTTCTATAACATTGCGTATTATATGTATAATTGCGTACACTAGACAAGTAAATGGATTGATTAACCCTGCAATTAGTTATTAACGATTAATAACATTAATTTGATAATACTGCGATAATTCATAGCCGTGGGATCTGCAGTCGAAATCGTAATTTCTAATTCAGAGAACATTGTACGATGAAAATACCGATTTAGATAATGCTTCTACCACGTAATTTGGTTTCAAATTAAATTGTGCACACAGTAGTCAGCATTAACGTTATTAACGGCAGTACAAGAGATACTTGTTCATACGGACCGATTTAATGCAATTTTAGATCGCGATTACGTTCTAGCTTTGTGCTTACACCTCGGGCGCCTCGTCGTATCGATAATTCTAGGACAGCCATTATGATGTAAATAAACCACAGAAATAGTAACAGTAGCGTGAATAATTTGGAAGTATATGAATTTTAGCAGTTTTTTGAATATTTCGAACAAACAACTCTTTCCTCTTTTTTTTTTTTTTTTTTGTTCTCTAGATAAATTAGTATTTTAATAGTAGAATGATAACTGTTCGTGATATGTGATACAGGTATAAGTTGAAGTGGTAACTGGTTAATTAAAGTTTCATCGAGATGAATAGATAATAGAGAAGTTAATATAGTACGAGCAACGAGGATTAAAATATATTTATAAATTAATTTATAAAATCCTTGATGTATTAGTAATTCGCTCCGGTAATCCTACGCTCCAGTAATTTGCTTGCATTTGAATTAAAAATTTCCATTACGTTACATTACTAAATCTAATCTATATAAAACGCCAGAGTAAAAGGTTCCACTGTAGAAACAGAAATTACCAATGAGTTATTAAACGTAAATTGCGTAGATTTATAAAAGGAAAGATTGTAAAAATTGCATGAAATTCGTAAAAAAAAAAGTAAAATGTAGTAACAAATCTGACATAATGGTAGTAAAAAAATAAAAATCACATTGAAACACCGGTCATTCAGTTTTAAAGAGAAATAAATAAAATAGAATGTGTGAAACATAATACATACTGAACACAATAAAATACACAATGATCCATACATATAATATACGTTTTAGTTGTTTAAATAGCGTAATTTAATATATCATATCACATACAGTATCAAAAATATTAATTAACGTATCAATATCCAATTAAAGGAAACCTAGCAATACAAATATTCATACATAAATACTGTTAATAATTTACTAATTCAATATCACCATCGGCACAAATAAAACCAATTACGTACAATAATTAAGATAATTTAACTACCGTCTCCAGGCCTAACGAACGGACAAATCTTTCTTTTTCACGTGTTCTAATCGTTTTTCGCTTGTCCAATATTTCTTGTACAGAACATTTTGCCCGTCGTTGAATTCGCCATTTCGAATCTCATCGCGTTAAATTACGAATGAGAAAGCCCTTCCAACTCCATTTGGTCGGCAGCGTTGCATATTGCACACAACAGCATATTACATGCCGAGCATTACAGCGAAGGTGTCTCGTAGTTGAAAAGAATTCGTTCTGAACCCCCGTTGCTTATGAAACCCCCCGCAGTCGGGGGAGATTTCCCTCATTTCCGTTTCTTCTGCTTCGTAATTCTGTCTTGAATTAAAGTTGACCCGTGAATTCGACTCTTCCGTTTCTCTTAAACCTGTCCCTTGCAATTACTTCCGAGCATTTTCAATGGTTATAGAATTAATAGAATGATCACTTAGCCAATTTTTTTCATCGATAAAAGTTAAATTTTCTAATATATTCGATGGCATTTATTTTAATTTCAACATCATAATTTCATGTTAGATCATTTTAATTCGTTATAGTTTGTTTATCACCTAAATAGAGATTTTAATACAATCCGTTTCTGTATCTTCATCTTCTTAAATCTATTCATCAAAAGATATTTGAACCTGCTGCTCTTTACGTTCGTACAGTTAAGTATACGATTGACCTGGATCGTCGTATGTACAGCAATTTGCTTTAAGTATTAAATAAATTTATTTCCTGGAAGCTTGTTGATCCTCCTTAACAAAATTATATCTCGCGTCTGTGCTATAGGTTTTGTGTTTCTTGTGTATATTTTTTATTAAATACTAAACAACCTCATTATCTAAAAACATGCATTAACACCCTATAACAAAGTTACATCTTTGACAACTAGATTTAAAGAATTCTTAAATAATCGTATGCAATCATGTTAGAGAACTACGTATTTTTATCAGACGCATTTTCATCGAACTGAATCATAAATCATCTCTCATTCGTCGAGAAATATACAATACAATGATGACGTTATATAAAGTAATGAAATAAGAATGTCACACATGTGGAATAGATAACGTACGATCGATCCGACTAATCGCGTAACAGACTCGACTGCTTGCAACTTGACAGTCTGTCACGGAAACGTCTGCAGGCCGACGCGACGTGGCAGCGGCGCGTTTCCGCCTGGCGAGCTATAAGCGTGGCCATCCGCGCGGAAACGCACGCGAAACACGGGATACGTTCGTTGGGTATCGTATGTGCGCCACGATGAGTATTTCATACGAGAAACGCGGTGTAAGACGACGAGGACAACGAGTCACCCATGCACAAATACAGATGCACCCAGCCAGTTTCCTTTACGTCGAACGAGAGGGCTGAAATTTTACTTGCTTCTATTATCGTCGCGTGTTTGCAGTGAAATGACGAATCGATAAACGTTAACTTATTCATTTATAGTGAATCAAGTTTTATGACAAATTAATTTATGAGAAAATTAATTAAGTGTCAAGATTTAAAATTGGAGGTATTTAAGTTGACAATGTCACGGGTCTCTTTATCTCGTGTTTGTTCAATAAACCATACAGTTAGTATAAGAAAGAAAAACTAAGTGAACACAAATTCACACAAATACACAGTATGTGATAAATCTTCTTCAGCTGTAACATTGTTCTGAATGGAATCACTTCGGTTGGATGAAATGAAAAATACAGGCGCACACAAATACCTACTCTTCGAATAACTTATGCATCCTCGAAGTACCATTTTGCAGAGTCCATATTTGGAGAGACCTTTCAAAAATAAAATCCCTCTTGCCTATTGATTCATTCGTGACATCTCTAGGTAAAAACATCGATGCTAAAATCGGTTCTCGACTACCATTGACAAGAACAGAACGTCCAGAAAGTCTTATTTCTAGACTTTGCACGTTTATATCTTGAACCGCCGAGTTACTTACGAGTTTCCGCCACGCTAACCACGCAAAACTAATAGAGTCAGGATCGAAAAAGTTTCTCTTTACCTTGCAACTAGTTTGTCAAGTATAAAAACAGAGTCAGAGCCAGAGACAAAATGAATGGAAAATTTTCATCGATTCTAAGATCTTCAATAACATTTTTCTTTTTTTAAATAATACATGTAAAGCTGTTTTCAATGAGTTACAATATAAAGTAATATAAAGATTTGGATAAAGGAGAAAAGCAAGTAATCGTACAGTATAAAAAAAGATCGCGTTAATCGAAAAATCTAAGTTTCTCTGTTTAATTATTTCAATGATCCGCCATCAACAGCCATTATCGTCATAATCAACGATCTTCATCGAAAGTCTACGCCAATCTCTACGCGTCACGAAGGCCTGAGAATGGCAACGCGGTACCTCGAGTGTCCTCGAGTGGCTTGCAAGGCCCTCAAACCGGAAGAAGAACGCTGATGCAACTGCTATTTATCTCGAGCCAGACCTCGAGCATTATCATTTCAAATTGGTAAGCCTGGTCGATCCTGTGCGAGGCAGTTTCGAGCCGCGAAGAAAACTCGAGAAAATAATCTCAACATCCTTCCGTCAGGATGATAAACTCCTCGTCGAAAGTGCGAGTGGACTTTTGTTTCATGGTATTTCATTCTCTTCTTGCAGTTGCGTGTTTCGTATCATCGAACAGAAGAAAGAAAAGGTACGCTTTTAAAAATGAACTTTCTAATGCAATTAAGTTCGTTATTGCTCCAATTAATTTTCAACTTTTATTCTTACATATTTCGTATCAACGACATGAATAAGTAACACGTTAATAAGTAAATCATCTTTTTATGATAAATAATCTCGTAAGAAATTTGAATACAACGTTGTCATCCAAGATGAAATATATTCCTGCACTATGTATTCTTTAAGTTCACTGCTAATATTTAACGTGTAGAAAGTAGATTATGAACGATTAGGTATAATTAAAATTATACGGTGATATTTCACAAATTATACTTTCAAACAATAAAAAACAATTTTACCGTTTTTAAAAACAATTTTATTATCAAATAATATTACGCGTTAAGGACCAAACGCTGAAGGATATAGAAACATGTAATGGAATAACATTCTGAACACAAAAGAATAACCTAAAACGCGGATCGTCTCAGAAGCTACAGTACAAGCTAAATACAAACCATCCTCCCACATGCTTCGATATTCCATCTATTTCTCCGTGGAAGTTTCGCAGGAAACCCCACTTCTGTATTCATTCGCGAACTTTTGACCCATCAGCCTGGTTCGAACTTGGAAAGAACCTTCAGACGTCTTTGCGTAGAAGCAATTAACGTGGTCGAAGGGATATAGTTGTTTCGAAACGGGTGAATAATTCAGAAGGAGGGCGGAAAAAAGGGGCGGAATCGCGCACGAACAGGGCGTAGGACGCCTCTGACGACGCCGAGCGCCGCGACGCGCCGTCAATCAAGTTGATTGACGCTTCGAGCCGACGGCGAATAACAATTTGCTCGAAATAACTGACAACCGTACTCGTCGGGCCACGGCCGATAATGAATCAGGACAAACACTCTGCCAACTATCGCTTTCATCCTCTTTTCCACCTTTGCTAACGATCTTTTACCTTGTCATATTCCAATAGTTTTCCAGCACCGATTATGAATGTTTTCTTTGTCTTTCCTGTTGCTTTGTTTGCTACATCGAAGATTAATTTGTCTTTACGTATTAGAGGGAAGATTGACAGTGACGAAGATATTTTAATTGTTTGGTGATGTGATTAATTTTAGGTGAGGAGGTAACGACATTCAATTTGACGAAAATAATATATTTAGTAGGTAGTTAAAATAAAATCGTTTAAGACGCGGTATTAAACGAATAATTAATTTATCCATATTTTTCTGAAATTTATAAATCTAGGATTCCGCATTATATGGAAAGTACCAAATATACCAGGAATATTAATTTCAATTTGTTCTAAAAATCGGTAATTTCCAAACTCTACAAACTCTAAGCGTGAAATATCAACAAACAGTCTGAAACTTTCTGAAACAAAATAGTATAAAGTCTTATCACGTCCCTTTCTATTTTCCTATTATCAGTTCCTCTACAAAATACCAACGGAGAATTTAATTAATTAAATCGACTATCCTCTGAACAAAGACATCGAGCAAAGTGCTAATAATCCCGACGCGACACGTATATTCGAAATATTTAGACTAGTCACTTCAAGCCCGCCTCGAGTCTGGTTTTATCGAGGTTCTCGCATAATTATGAGCTGGTTGCTGTCAATAACGACGATAACAGTCGACGAGGTTCAATCGAGATAGCACGTTTATGCGATAATGTGAACGATTAGACGCAGGCTAAAGCTGCGCTGTTCCGAAGCTACCAAGATCCAGATTGAAAATTATGACACTTCTCTAAGCTATTATCTCGATCTTACGACTCATTTGTGTCGTGCCTTGAGAATCAGAGACGTTCAAAATTTTCATATCGAAATTCTTGCTACTTCTTTCTGGAAAGTTAATGAGAGGAATCCAAGCATAATTTATATATAGTACACTAGGACTATTTTCAGCGACAATCGATCTCAAAAAGAGGACGCAGATATTTTTATCATTGACCGAAATGTTTTAGACAGATCGAAAAAGAAGGGAGTACGTCTTTTGCAGTTGTACTATCTCACATACTTTGGCGAACTTTCCATTTACACATAGTACAATGACTCTACTGAGCTAACTACCTAGATTAACATCACCAAATAGATAAATAAATAACAACTAATTAATAAATAATTATTGTCAAACCCTAACCCGGGGATGGTTGCAGAACCAGCATTCAGAACAAAGAAAAGGAAGAATATTGTAACGAACGAAATTCTCGAATGCACCTCTCGTTCACGTAGATTACGTGAGAGCAAAATCGCGAGACAAAGCTATTACGCTGCAGACGGCGCATCGTTCGGTTGTTTGTTTGATTGCGTTTCAATGTATAACGCTGACACGCGTTTCCTTTCACCGAAAAGGACGACGGAGGCGAATGAGGGACTCCAGCCACGTTTCCGTACTCCGGTTTTAACTTCCAAGTAGCCAGAAGCAGGGCTCGAGTTTAACGTAACAATGGTAGTTTCAACTTCACTTCCATTATACTTGCTCTTTTACATAATGGAGACATAAGGCAGTTTCACATAATTGTGGGTATTTTGACATTGTTATAGAGCGACTAATTAATCCCAAACGTCTACACGTTAATCAATTAAATTCAAAAATATCATTGGTTTGTTCTTTTTTAAAATAGGAACATGAAGTATCTCTATGCTTTGATATTGCTATATAGCGATTAAGTGCAAATAAGATAATTAAACTTTGTGTTATGTTTAAGCGAATTACGTCTACACCTGCACGAAATGTCGTCGTAAAGATTTTTGTTGCCGATTGTTGTATTCTGAGACAAAGTGCAACATTCTAAATAGGGAACGTAATCGTCGAAGTTATTTCGTTGAGTGTTGAAATAATTGGAGAATTTCCACAGGTCACTTGATAGTAACGAAAGATCATTAAAGTCAAAGATCACTTAAAGACCACAAGAGTTCATCGATATCGCATTACTAAGATTGGAGATCAATTATAGGTCATAAATTGTGAAGTTAAACTTGAAAAAATTAGATGAAAGTCATAGATCATAAAAATCTCGTCGCTGCTATAATCACTTGAATATACTTTAAATAAAAATAAATACCGAAGTAACTTCTATTTGCAAAATTATCCGACACTTTCTGGCTATAGTACAACCTGATTGCGCAACAATTTTCAAAGAAATTATGTGGCACAAAAAGAATTTTCAAGCCGGTTGTATAACATTTTTGACGACAATTATCGTCGTTATGGTTAAAAGTCCTAAAATGTGCGTGAAAAGTCAGTCACAGTTAATCTCCGCTAGATTAACGTCTGATTCCGCGTAATGTATTAACGGGACAAGCGCAAGCAAGTGAAATGGAAGAACGTAATCACATTAACGGGGAAGTTAGTGTCGGTTTAGGTGGCATGAAAAGTGGTAAAAGATTACAGATAGCGCTCTCTAAGTATCCGTATGCTGTACACCGCTGAGGGACCTTTACTTTTTTAAATGCAAATACTACATCCTAAATATTAATGTGCTTAGCGTAACGCTTTTGAAACGACCGTGTCCTCACCATGGAAAATCGCCAGCATTTTTTATACGACAGCTCTCTTTAAATTACTAAAATTCGCTGGAAACTGCATTTTGCTGCGCGACTCACTGATGGTTATAGCCATTTTATGTATCTTATCATATTCATGATTTAATTCCATTTAAACTTATGCAACGACGATAATTCCGACAATAATATGAAATTGAAAAGTCTAGAAACGTAGACGTAAAATAACAAAATCTTCTTTCTACAGATAAAATTGCACTCTGATCGAAAACGTTTTGCTACCTTATTGAAATAGAAAACGAATTGTGTGTAATAAATTTTCTATCATAAATTCCACCTCAATTTCGTCGAAATTCTTTAGAAACCGACTTACAAGAAAGAAACTCGATACTTTAAATCAAAATAGTTGATCCGACGTAAGTACAAAGGAATAAAGGAGGAAAAAATGGAACAAAGAAAAGAGAAACGGTATTAATTTCTTCGAAAAAAATTGACGAATAAACAATTATGTTCGATTCGAAAGGCTCGTGAACGATTAAAGTCCTGTTGAATCTTTGAGGGGTTCGGGCGAAAGAGGAAATGGGCGTACGCTCGGCTCGATGCCGGGGAATAGAGAAAAATTTACTTCCTCATTTCGACCGAATACACGATACAGTTTTAGAGCTTCCTATAAATATTTGCTCGCTACGAAATATTTGAAAACGCCGTAATGGCTGCAATATTTCGGTAAATTTCGCCGACAAATATTCGCAGTTCGGTTGGCAACCGGGTCGATCAACCGGGATTAATAAAAGTAAATCTGAAGATTACCGTGCACCACCGTCTCACCCTATGCCTAGATTGATTTCTGTCGCGGTTACCTGTTCGTCTATCTCTTTTCCTTTCATCTCCTCGAGGCTCACGCGATAAATGAACCGGCGCTTTTAACTGACATCTCAGCATGCCGGATACGCGCTACATTTGAAAACAATAAATCGCCGAGGTTTGAAACGAATAAATTACCTTATTGGGTATTACGAATTAATCGAGAAACTTTTAAGATAAATAATTTCATAAGATAAAATGAACCGAATGGTAGAAGTTTCAGTTTTAATGTTTTTAATGCTAGCATTATAATTTTATAATGATTCGTAAAGAACTGAAACTTGAAATAAAAGATACACTCAGCATATACATATAGATGTTTATCATAAACCTGTAGGTTCTTTTTTCAGGAAGTTAGTCGATTATATAATAAAATAAAATAAGATTATATTATGGAAATAAACTGTGTCTGCTTGTCAGAATAGATATGTTTTGCAAAATGTATAAAAGCCAATTTGCTGGTAAACCGATATTTTTGAAAAGAACGAGCCAACGAGCTTTTGAATGAAACAAATTACATTGTTCAGTACAGTATATAATAATTAGATAATAAATTGAAAATAGAATTATATTCTAGAGATAAAATATGTCTGTTTGTCAGAATGAATATCTTTCACAAATTCAGAGCAGTAATCAAAATGGAATAAAATGTCAGATGTATAAATATTCCACGGATGTTATACATTTATATGTACATATACATGTATCTGCAAAAAATTTATATATGTACATTAAATATCATATATAATTTATATATGTATATTAGATATCATATATTTGATGTTTATATGCTTAAAGTATAAGATTTTTACACGTAAAGCAAAGAAAAAGAATAAACGAAACAAAGTAGTACAAGACACTACTTGATCAGCCACCTCAGATAACTACAAACACATCGATTTGATTTATCTTGCGACACTACGACACACTTTTCGCTTCACTTATACCCTATATAAAATATTACCAACACATTAGCCAATATACCAACAACATAATTTCTTTCGTTTCTAACGTTGCGAACGTGCTAATCCTGCGATTATTTCAAGCAACCGTACGATCCTCAAGTGACATGGCGATTTGTCCATCCGCTTGTAGCAGAGTCGTTTAACTTTAAAGCCTGCATGTAAACGAATATAACTTAATTCCAAACAATAAACGAACCGTTTCTTCATGGAAACGATAGCAATAAAAGCTAGGGTTGAGAAACAGAGGGAGCGAACCGGTGAATTGCAGCGGTGAACACTCGAACGAGCAAATGAAATTAAACGGGTCGAGGCGAGTACATATTTCATTAGACGCGTAATCTTGTTTATTGCAAGGTACACTGGTAAGTAATTGAATGTAAACAGTGCAATTTTCCGGCGTTCGTTTGCTCGATTTCCCTAGAAAACCGATCGATCCGTGCTAAACGAATCTTTCGCGCGTCAGAGTTCCGCGAAAGAGGAAGAAGAACGAGAGGAACGAGCACGAACCAGAAAAAAAAATGAAAGAATTATCAGGCAAACGGAGAGAATAGCTGTGTACAAGCAGGCAGAAAAGCAGCTGGGAAAACGAACTCATAAAACGCCACGCATTTTCATTCATTCATTCCCCCGTTCTAAAGCGAATCGACATCGACTATTTCCCCTCTTGACAAAGATACAAGGCTAAAAGGGAGAAGAAGAATAGAGAGGGAAAAAAGGTACAAAACAGGCGAGGAAAAAAGGCAGGAACAACGCGTTTTGATTCACTTTCACGGCCTCGTACTCTTTCACCTTGCAGGATTTTTTTCTATTTTTATTTTTCTTTTTTTTTATGGTCGACACGAAAATCCACCGTCCATCCATGCATATCGTTTTTTATTTCCCCCGACGAAAGCTCTGTTAATGCGCGCGTTAACACCCCACGATCCGCGGTGGCTTTTTTTACAATCCCCCTTTTCTTCGTCCATTGCTAGCTCGCCTTCCTCTCTCGCTTTCTCTCATTTTCTTTTCTATATCTCTTCTCTGTCTAGCTTCTCTTCTTTCCCTCACTGTTGTGTATCCGACCGTTTCTCTCTGTCTCTCGCTCTGCGTAGATTACGAGGGCTGGCACGCCGTAAAATCTGCCGACACGTGTAAAAACGACACGCGTTAGCCCGCGGGGTTGTTCCCTGTTTTATTTTCCTTGCAACTATTTGCTGTAAACCGGCAACTCCGAAAAATCTCTTTGGGAACGGGCACACGGCTGCTTTAACGTCCACTCGACGACTTAACGTCCGTAATCTAGCTTCACTTAACTCTACCGTGACGTTCCGTAACCCGTCCTACCCCATCTACTTTAGGCTCGTTCCTGCGAGGATTAAGAATCCTCTCTCGCTCTTCGTCTTTTTCGCAGGATGAAACCCCGATAGTTTATGGATTTCCGCTTTCTGCGCCCGTTGGGGATAAATTGGGATACAGTCCACTACCAATCTCTTTTTCTTTTCCGGTTTTCGTGTTTAGTCGAACAATTAGAATATTTAACTACGTACAAATTAATAGAGTTGATCATTGGAAAATTGGGGATAAAATCGAATTCTGAGGCGATTAAGATCACTCGTAATCGATTGGTATCACCTTAGGATTTATATTCAATTAAATTATACATTAACGTTAAACAATATTTTTCGAAAGAATAGAAACTAATTTATCGTAAGGAAGAATAATAGTATCAGTGAAATAAAAATGTTATACACGACGAAGTTGAAAATTTGAAAGATAAATGATGGAATCAGTAAAATAACATCCTTACAAATAAAGAGTAATTATTACAACACGGCAATTTAATTTGGAGGTAAAAGTTACGTCTAAAACCAACCATGATACAGTTAAAGCTAGGTTTTGCTCTTTAACAAGTTGACAATTAATTTAGAGTAACAAAGTAAAACACTATCAGTATTCATATTGGAAATTAAAATTCTTCCTTTCTTTTCGAAAGTTTGTTAAGTCGTCGCTACATAAATGGTACAAAGTTCGAATGTCCTCGAGCGTCAACAGCTCGAGGATTAACCGTATTCCACTCGTTTAAAACCAGATTAAACGAGCTTCCTTTCTTTTTTCTCCGACTTTATTAACTAATTTAGAGCGAAGCGTGGAGGCAGGAAGAAAAAAAAAGAATAGTTGGCAAAAAGTTTCGGTCAGGTGGTGGTTAGCTGCAAACTTGTCTGGCGCTTTACGACACTTCCGAGTTCGCGTTCCTTCGTCATACGGGACAAAAACGGCTCCTGTACGACCTCCTTCGAGGAAATCCACGTGAACAATCCTATCAACCTACAATGTACGCGTCAACGAACCCAACTCCTTTTGAGAGGATAAAAACAACTTCTACAATTGCTACATTCAGACAGTTCAATTCAACAGCACAGTTTTCTGACCATTTTAATCAAAATAAAATGTTTACATAGATATTTTCTCGATAAATCGCGATGCATGAAACTAACAAAACAGAGCAGCTATTTAGCTGTTTTTTCAAAAAATTTTGCAGCACAATTTATCAGTGAGCGGTAGATATGTAAATTGATCATATTTACAGCGGTGATACAAAAATTTCTGGTCAGATACATGTTCCGCTAAAAGCGATATTTTATACGAAGAATTTATACTATTATTATATAATAAGTATACAACAGTGTTCATTTCAGTGTATTATTTTTGTATTAAACAAAGTGGTATTAGATATCCCTTTTAGATTGTGGCGTGGAGAATCTATTTGGCCGAAAATGTTTGCACACTGTATACTATTTGCTTCGACTATCATTTTGATTCTCATTCAATTTCTTTCGTGTATTATTTACGTTGATTTTATATATTATCGTCTCCGGATGTTTATGCATATTCATATTTTTATGAATATACTATCATCTACTATCTTCATCTACTATTTATTGCGAAGAGTAATTTGATTTGGATATTTTATATATCTTTATGAATTATACATTTGCATCTTTGAAGTTTTGTCAATTGCACAAACATCCGTGTTATAATAATATGAATATGATTTCTCGTCTTTACACCCATTCATAATTTACTGGACATTTGATAACGAGATTTAACTTTTAAAAGAAATACCTATCCAAATAAGTTCCTAATAGGATTGTAGAAATATTGTACAATCTAGTTTTGTTCTTTGTAATGCAGACAGTTCGTAACTGTCAATTTTAATTGGTATGTAAAACATTAATTTATCACTGTCCTAAATCTGCTAACGGTCTCTGTAAGGACTTATGAATAGCAGTGCACATATCATATAATATTACCATACAATACTCTGTAATACTATGTATACGATATTATACTACATCGATTGTGCATTATATATGTAATGGCCAAACGCCATTCATTTGATACTATTATTAGTATGAATTCTCTGCACTGCGAAAATATTTTTCACACGATCATATACCAGCTTCAAAATATTTTTATGGTAGAATTTGTTGAGACCAAAAGTTTTCGTATGTAACTGTGTAAAAACGTTTTTCTCCAATTTTCATCGGTTAAAATAATATCAAAAACAATATTCACATTATTAACGTCTGCAGCGTCAATGGAGCGCAAAGGACTGAGAATAATAATCATTATTTATATGGAATGTTTTTGAAACCAATCAATGAAATGTTTTGGTACAATCGAAGAAAGCTTCCTCGTCTAACAGCAGGACACGTACGTACTCGTATATATTTTTCAAAAAAATCATGTTTAGATATTCGTTAAATACACGTGCACACTTAATTAGTCATAATCTGCTTGGTTAACGAATCTAAGGTAGCTATCCCAGCAATCGTAAACTATAATGTCAGAATCGGAGTTTAGTTTATAGTTTAAATTAACACGAAAAGATTCAACGTTGCAATGTTCTACGGATAAAAAGTTTTAGAAAATTTGGGTGTCACGAAATAATTCATTGAACGAGCCTAAAGAAATGTTACACTTTATTCTGAGAATAATTAAAATTGTCTTCAATTAACAAATAAGACAGATATAATCGAGCTAGTGAAGAATTTCACCACATCATCATTTTCATTAACTCGAGCATCTGTTTGCATATCGACGTTATTTTTAAAATAAAATCTTTTCGATGCAACTAAAATACACGTGTCTTTAATAAATATTCCAATTAATTTTCGTTGAAAACAGATCTTTACACGAAAACGTTTCATACTAAGTTCCCAATACACTGTTACACGAATCATCGCTTTTTTCTATTATATCACCAGATTTCAATAACATCCAGCGTTACCAATCCCTTTCGTTGAAAATCAGGGAAGCTCTTCCTACAAAGAAACGAGACAAAAGCTCACCGTTGACGATGACGATGACGCCCAACAGGCAGAGCAGTAAGTGTCGCAGGCACATCTTCTTCCGTCGAGTAGAGATTACCGAAAAAAAGGGGGACACGCAAAAAAGGGATCCTCACTTGCTTCTGTCGGACATCGTTTTTCAATCTAGTTGATGGAAAAAGACTCGTCTCCCTCTTTCTCGAACTGTCTCTGGCGATCAGTCGACCAGGGACAGGCGGACGTTCATCGCGATCCTGACACTTGTTATCATCTTGCACGAGAACTCCGTGGGAGTTCTAGATGTTCACGCCGTTACTATCCAAATGGAAAATATCAGCAATCAACTCGGATTGATTTCAACTCGATGATCGAGAGGAGAGTCAAAACGAACAATTACAGTTAATTAGAAAAAAGACTTTAAATCGTCATCGAATAGAACGAAGCTCCGACAGGAATTCAGACTTCTCCAGATGAAATCTCTCTCCCTTTCTGTCTCCTCTGTACGTTTCTAGCAACTGATATTCCCTTTTCTGATTTTCCCTCTGTTGGGACAACGACTCCTAGGCGGCTCTTTGTCTCTCAACACAGATATATAATATCCCTCTTCCTGCGGATCTTCGATCTGCTTGTTTGTTCTTGATGACGTCAGCTAACCACAAACTGTCCCGCGATCCTTTGCAAGCTTGCCGCAAGGAGCGAGGGATGAGAGACCGAATCGTCTCTCGAGACACACTGCTCCCGACTCAGGGACCTCTTAACGTAATTGCTTTTACCGTGTGTCGAATTTCTACGGATCTTAACAGATAAAGCAACCAGTCTGGCCACGACTGTTTCTTCCTTTGCGCACCATCCGAAACGAAATCCTTTTGTATCACCAAGGAACCAGACCTCGTTCAACTTTCTTACACGAAACGCGACTCGACTCTTGCACTAAACTTTGATATATCGCAGTTCGATCTGTTAGCAATTTCCAACGTGTTACGTGTATCGAAGGTATTCGAATGATAAATAACGATATTTCTAAGCTCGACGTACGCACTCGTAGGAGCGATAGAGTCGAGAAGTGGCGCGTCAGAGGCCGAAAGCCATGAAGCACGAACAAGAACGCCACGATAGATTTCCGGCCACGGCGAACTCGCGGCGCTTACTGAGTCTCTCGAGGCGCTCTTCGAGGGTGACGAGCACGTTTCTCACCCCCACCATCGGCAGCCAGGCCGCCACACGACAGGCCGCGCGGCGATCGGTCGCGCAAACGCACTACCAGCCCACGGTGGTTACGCGTGACTCGCCGTTCGACTCGCGAGCGTCGCGGCGCTTTTCAAGGAGCGAACTGACTGTGAGCAGCGGCTAAGGCGGCCGTCTGGTGGGGTGCAACAGAGAGAAAGTCGCGCACGTAAAGCGCAGACACACGTATGCACGCGCGCACGTAACAAGATCGCGTAACGTGAGCGTGTCAACGTGAGCGTGTCAGCGTGAGCGCGCGGGAATCCAACTTGCGGCACAAGTTATGACCTCAAAGGGATCGTTAACGAGCACCCGCCAAATTAGTATAACGGCCACTCGTCTCACCCTACGCTTTTCAAAAACATCACCGGTCTCTTTTGACTTCTTCTTGTGTTTCTTGGAATTGGGATATCGTCGGTAGCAATATCGTTCGGTTATTTTCTCGCAGACTTTTGAAAAATGATTCTGTTGTTAAAAAGTTGTTAAAAGTAAAAGAAATTTGGTTTCGTTAACGCTAAAGATACTAAAGTTTTAAGTGTATATTTTTGTTTTCTCTTAGACTATGGAGAATTGTCTGATATTAATTCAATATCTATTCAATCAATATCGATAATTTTAATACCAATAATCAATTTAATATTAATTTAATTAATTTAAGTAGATTAAGTAGATTATAGTAATTCGGTATTCACGAAATTTTATTTCTTTATCGCTGGAAATATCAGAGTTTTAAGTATATGTTTTCATGATTTTGATTAAAAACAACTGTTAAAATGAGTGAGAACTTTCATCTGTGCATTCGACATTAATATTAACGGTAAGATTGATATGCGATACTTGTGGCACGATACGAAGCACAAAGAGACTCTGCAAACTGAAATCTGCATGAAAATTTGCACAGTGTTCCCTTGACGCACTCGTACGCTTTCGATTTATGCATCATTCGTAGATGAAATTAAAACCATGTTGCATCGAATACTAAAAAGGAAAGGAAACGTATCGAAACAAAATTCCAAGAGCAATATAAACCTACAATTCCTAATGTACTTAAAAGTTTTTCCTCGTAATAACTTTAGGATTTCATCTTTAGAATGTCGTAATTCTACTATTGGTTGGTCACAATAATACAAGAGACAATACAACACACTCGAACATCATTAACATCGTATCCCGTTGGTTTTCGATACGTTATATCGAACATGAGAATACTCGACACCTCGGAAAGTTTTTACGAGAAAATTCCACTGGCATCGATACTCATCGGCGATCGTTAATTAATCTCTATAACACGATCGTGTATATCGGAAGTAATGCAAGCTACCGGTGCACTAACGAGCTACGCGTCATACACGATCGATGTAATTATTAATTAGTTTCTCCGTATCAAAGCATTGCCGTGAACTCTGCTGTCTCTACAGAGACGTAAATAATTATCCAATAGCGGTGACAGTGTAATCTGTAATAAACAACGCGTTGATCTATAGCTCGTTTAACACAGGACAACTTTAAATATCGATCGATGCATCCGTATCGAAGGTAAACAGACCATCATTTCGTATTCAGTTCTGACTCTTTTATACGTACAGATCTTCGAATTATAAACATCTGTCTCAAGAGAAATTTTGTAAGCATCATTTATTGTTTCAGGAGGATCTTTAAAAATTAATATTGTTCGAGGAGAATGTTTAAAAATTAAAAACATTAAAATATCGTTTCTTTTTTATGAAATGACTCACATTGAAAGATTACAGAACCCTTTATACACTAAATAAATAACAACTTAAATCGCGATACTTTACACCTGGAGTCTTCGATTAGTTCAGCTTGTTCGCTATCAATCAAGGAAAAAGGAGAATCCAAAAAACGTTCATGGAATAGGCTAACGCGGTGAATTCTTAGGCGATCCTTTCAAGAGATGGGCAGATTTTCGCTCGGCGATTTGGCAAATTTCAATAATAACCGAGCAGAAACAGGCGGAAATGAATTCGTCGAGTGATAAAAAAGAAGTTTTTGGCTGCCAGGTTGTGCTTTGATCGGCGGTTCTTCAAAGCACCATCAAGCCCCCTGTCTCATTTCGATTCTGTTTTACTTTACCCGCATATCGATATTCTCACCGTCGCTTTTTTTTTTGTCCACCCGTCTTTCGCTTTATTCGCGTCTTTTGTCGACCAATTTTCGGCTTCGCGTAGAACGGCTTTCGTGAAGGTAGAAAGGAGAAAAAAAGAGAATAGCTGTCCCTCATTAACCGCTGCTGGTACCTCTATGGGGAGGAGTTTAATGCCTAAAAGAGAATAAAATTTCCCTGTCCAAGCTGAAACGGATTTCACTGCGCACAATAAATCTATTCTGTGGACGATCCGATTGAAAATTTTACCTTTTAAATGTTATTACCGTTAAATCTCCTATCATGGGTACATTTTTTCCTCTTTCTTTCATTTAGGAGATGATAACGATCCTTTGTTTCGTTTGCTGATTATATGAAAAAGACATCGTAAAAGATTCGTACGATTTTAAGATGAGAAAATGGCAAATGAATGGAATTATCCGACTACACACAAACTAATACAACTTTATTACTATTATAATATATGTGCAAGTTATCGGTGTACTTTTCCTTCTTCCCTCTTCAAAATCTCGTGGTGACAACGATCTTTAAAACTTTGCTTTACTTATGAAAAAATTGTATAATTTTATGGAAAAGTACTGATGAAGACTACTTCGCTTCTATTCTGATCTGGGCATATTATTGGCATATTATTTTCCACTTTTTATTTTGAACAATTCAAGGCGACAATCCTTTGTTGTAGTTTGTTGATTATATTAAAAATGCGCCGTAAAAGATTCGTACGATTTTAAGATGAGAAAATGGCAAATGAATGGAATTATCCGACTACACACAAACTAATACAACTTTATTACTATTATAATATATGTGCAAGTTATCGGTGTACTTTTCCTTCTTCCCTCTTCAAAATCTCGTGGTGACAACGATCTTTAAAACTTTGCTTTACTTATGAAAAAATTGTATAATTTTATGGAAAAGTACTGATGAAGACTACTTCGCTTCTATTCTGATCTGGGCATATTATTGGCATATTATTTTCCACTTTTTATTTTGAACAATTCAAGGCGACAATCCTTTGTTGTAGTTTGTTGATTATATTAAAAATGCGCCGTAAAAGATTCGTACGATTTTAAGATGAGAAAATGGCAAATGAATGGAATTATCCGACTACACACAAACTAATACAACTTTATTACTATTATAATATATGTGCAAGTTATCGGTGTACTTTTCCTTCTTCCCTCTTCAAAATCTCGTGGTGACAACGATCTTTAAAACTTTGCTTTACTTATGAAAAAATTGTATAATTTTATGGGAAAGTACTGATGAAGACTACTTCGCTTCTATTCTGATCTGGGCATATTATTGGCATATTATTTTCCACTTTTTATTTTGAACAATTCAAGGCGACAATCCTTTGTTGTAGTTTGTTGATTATATTAAAAATGTGCCGTAAAAGATTCGTAGAATTCTGTGAAGAAATACCGAATGATCGCACGGCTGGCCATGTGCCAGGTAATACTACTTGATTCCTATTGCAACATACATCTTATTGGAATATGTTATTTTTATTCTGAGTTATATTAGAAAGTTTCTCTACATGATTTGTATAATTTTACGATTAAGCAGTGACGAATGAATTGATTGGTCACCCGTCTGACCATATAACACAAAATACTACTTCGTTCGTATTTTACTCTCCACTTCTTCGTTTAAAATATATCGCAAGTCTAGATTAGATACTTCTCCGAATAATATACAGTGAAATGAATTCGTCGCCCCGTAAGAAATATTTAAAATCGAATAAAATATGTATCGTGTCAGTATTGGCTGATATTTGTAAAACCTGGACGGGAAACGTATTTTCACATCCATAAAGTGCACGTATTTATCGCGTGACGTTCATTTGCATGCATATTGACGGAATAAATTACAAAATTACAGTACAAAACCGATCCCCCGTCCGTCACAAATGATATTCCCCCATCCAAAATAAAATCCACTAAAAACCCGTCTGCGAAACGGAATCATCTATTAAAATCTACCGATGAAAGTACTTAATTTTAACTCATCGTGATTTTATTCGGCCGATGCATCTTTAATCGCACGAATTTTATTTAAACGATCGCATGATTGACGACTGAAACGAACATTCGTGGCAACACGTATGATGTAATAACTTGCCGAATAAACCAAGAACCGTCCGTTTAATGGTTGTAATAAAGAAGAAAACGCGGCCGTGAATTATTGAATCCCGCGTGGAATTCGCCCCGGGGGGTGAAAGAGGTTGTTCGAAAGCGCGGCCGTTAATAATGAACGCGGCGCGTTGCCGGTGTTTCGAGTCTCGCGGACGAAATTAATGTTTTAACGGGGCCGAACGTCGCCGTTGTCCGCGACTTTCGTGCCAACGAGCGCGTTTTTCGACGGAGACCACTGACATAATTAAAAAATATACACGTACGTGTCAGATAACCGAACCGACCGATAAATATGCAAATGGCCGACGCGAAACCGAAATTCCAACGATATGGAGATTCGAACGAAGTTGAGGATGAAACAAAAATTGCGAGATAAAGAAAGTTCGGAAGAAAATACATTGAAAAGTAGAAATAAAAAGTATTGTATACAAGAAGAAAATGAACGAAACGTGAGAGAGTTTGTGGGGAACCACGAGGAAATTTTAAAACTCCGAGAAACGTCGAGTACTTGGGAGACACGTGAAACGCGATTGTTAAAAATTACAAAGGACACGGTTTTTCCTATGGAAGAACCGAAGTCAAATTTTTAAATTAAGCTTAATGATTAATTAACGTGTTCCAAATGAATATCATGCTGTTGGAATAATTTCCACGCAACGTGAATTCGTTCGAATAATTTCCGCGTATACCCGCTTGCTCGGTTATTTGATTCGTTACTTTGTTCCTTAATGCGTTAATCGATATATCAATTGGGCTATTCGATTTGTTATTCGATTTGTTATTCGATTTTGATCGGCGCCAATTTTCTGCGTCAATCCTTTCGCTATTAACGGGACCTACATATACACGTACGTATGGTTTACGCAAGCTACTAATGAACAAAGTGTCGATTGTCCAATATAGATCACGTGACCAATATAACCTGCTGATATCTCAACTAGGGGTAGATTTTATAATGTGACGATCGGAAAATATTTTTTTAAAGAATCAATCAGAGTAATTCTAATTAAAAAGTAAAAATATTTCAACCATGACGAAAGAATTAAATCGACGCCAAGTCACTGATTCAGAAAGAATCAACACACCAAGAATCCGATTTTAAAATCCTCAAGAAAATGACAAATTACTTCTACCTTGGAATAATTCCTAAACATTCCCTTGTCCGACCGAAGAAAAGGAAAATCCAATAAAACACAAGAATCAAACTTCACCATCTATTAATTTATTATTCGTTTTTTATCTCGTAATCCAATCGATCGAGCCCCGTTTGGCCGCCTAATTTATTATTTAATTTTAATTATTCGTCGATTCAACCCGGTTTAAGCAAACATCGCGCGCGTTCTCCATCGACATTATTCCGGCCCTCTCCCCCAGATGCGAAACTCCTGCTCGCGCGAATTACAGCGCTGGACTATACCGGGATAAACTGACCACCGCGTATAGCTGTCCAAGTTTATCCAGCCGCGGCGTATACCGTTCGCCAACGATTATTGTGACAATTTCATTTCGCATTATCCAGTCGAACGGCCAATGACTCTATCGGCGAAAACTACCTCGTTCACCCTCCATCCCTTTTCCTCTAACCCCCAACCCCCAACCCCCTTCGAAACCGTGTTGCGTTGCGTTCAGTTCCCCGACGAAGCAGCTACTGGCCGGCCCCGACTACAGCGTTCGCTAAATTTCCCTTCGGGACATGTTTCGCGCATATCGAAATCCCATTTAATCGAAATTTCGAATGAGCCGCGTTCACCGTCCCCTGTCCCTCGTCTCCCCATACCCTCCCCGATTACAGACACCCCTCGCGCACACCCCCGGGTCGCGTCCTTGCATTTGCAAGAAGCGAGAATAAAAGAGAAAAAGGAGAAAAGCGGGTGGGAAGTGAATTGGGAATTTATTCGAAGAGAAAGCGGGGAATGGCGAGTCTGTCTGGATTGTACGCAGCGACCGGATTTGGCGGTTTTAGTGGTGAATGTAAGGATGTTGGGTTGTGCACTGGTCTTTGCTAGTGAGAATTAAATACTACAGAAAAAGTATCTTTCATGATGAATTAATGATAATGGAATAAAATAATTTGACGGTATGAGGATTCTTATTCAGAAGGATTATCGATAGTCTTGAAACTCTTTTCTCTCGATTTTTGTTATCCATAAAAAAAGTATTGAGGTATTTATTTCTGAAAATGCGTCTCTTAAAAGGTATTTTAACTGTTTAGTGTTTAAAAAACAAGAGAAACGTAAACACAAGAGTACCGTCTTGTATTTTACCAGTTTTACCCCAGTTCTATGGAACATCCTGTATTTTCGCATATAATTTGCCTATACTTTGCACCTTCAAATTTTTCACAAATACATAAACATTCATAATATAGTAATTAACAGTTAACAATTTTCTATTCCAAACCGATTTCTTAAAAAATATCTACTTTTCCTGATTCTATCACTTTTATAATAAAACCAACGGCATAGTATGGAAAATTAGTGCAACAAACAACAGATGTAGACATACAGCTACCGTCGATACATGTTTATGTACGTTTAATTCGATATTTCGATCAACGGTTAATTGACATTCCGCGAGCAAACCGATCGTTGCTGCGCGATCATTAAAATACAGACCGAGCGTGGCTATCCAACAAAGAAATTAGATTCCGCTTGACGCACGCGGATGAATTTGTAGCACCGCTTCTCGTGCAATTAACAATATACCGTTTAAAGGCGAACGTCAGGCTAAGGTATCAGTCAGACTGGCAGGTCTCTACGGTCTGATCGTGTCAGTTTTCGAAATTCTAACTGAGAGAACTAATTGGAGGCAGAAATATCGGATTAAATAAGTGAGCTCGAATAAAACCGTTCGTCGAAACAAAATAATTACCTGGTAGACACGTTTATATCGCGTGTTCCTTTTGTTATTTCGTGAAAATTTTCCGGTCCCGACCCTTTGACCCCGGTGATCTAGTAAATAAAATGCACCACCATGAAAAATAAAACCAGAATGAAAAATTATTTATAGTAATAACTGCTTATGAATGTCACTGTTTAAAATGTTGTGCTAATATTGTAATATTAGCACATAATATTATGCGTTACGATTTTCTGTTATTATTGCATAATTAGTACGTAAATATGTACCAGTATTGAAATATGTTATGTATGAAAATATTTTGAGAAATTAATAAAAATGATCAACTTCTTAGCCTTTGCATCTTAGCGTCAAATCATAACTATGACGTGCTATTCACTTCTTGTGCCGTACAGTGATAATGAAAATCAGAATCGTCGTTTGCTACTAAAGAGTTAACGTATTGTACAAAGTTATTTTATGTATGATATTATCTCTTTGTTTTACGAAATTACTTCATCTTGAAAATAATATAAACTGTTTCCTTTTGGGTCACTGTGTATATGGAGATTCGAACAAAATGAAACGGCATTTAACCAGGAAATTCCTCGAAATTTAATGGTACGCCAAGAAGTTAAATATATTACAAACCATCTTGAAAGAGTAATTAAATGCGTTACAAATGTTTGACGTAACAGCTCTCAGACCACTAAATATTTTCATAGCTTTTATCATTTCAACGAAGAAGCACAAACATCTAACTTCTCATCTTTCAACCTCCAATTTCGCGTTATCTATGGTATTCAAAATAAGTATCTAACATATACAGAGTGTTCTTCGTACACAAGTGAATATCAGTTACCATAAATCATCTTCTAACTTCCCCGGCAAAATACCTTCTATGCACTTGCAACTACACGCTTGCAATTACAAACAAATCTATCCTTACAAGCATAAACATAAAATTGTGGGACACATATTAGAGACGATTCTTGTCAAAGTTTCCCAACTCTTACACGATAATGCTATCTAGCAATCAAAATGAAGTAAAATTCACATAGTGGAATGGGTGTGACGAGAAGTGATCCATGTCCTGACTTATCGTTGAGTGAAACTTAAACAAAAATTGAAACAAAAATTAAACAACAAGGAAAAAATTTTCAAAAACAAGCTTTAACCCTGCTTAATTTTTTTTTAATATAATTTTTTTATAATATACGAGTATACGATCGATAGACTGATAATCATGGTAATAATATCAAGACTTCGAGAACGTGAGTCTAGTTTAGTATTGCAATTTTTAAAAGCATCATGCCTTTAGTTGGATAACAAATAAATGTATCCGTTATCCCGTGTTGTGATTGACGTTTTAAGGACTTGAACAAATATCACCAATGTTTTAAAACAATAAATGTAAAACACCATTTTATAAGAGTTAACAACGAACTGACTTATACCGCTATATATTCTCAAGCCTCCAATTGTCATGAACAGTCAAATAATAACAACCTAAAATCTTTTCAGAACAAAAATCCGGATATCCGTAGTCACATGGACGATCAGTGATTCGATAGAGAATGAGGAAGAAAAATACAGCATGCACGTTCAACGTGTGTAGATACACATACACATCTACGTATACAGACTATTCGTCGATCGTTGGAAAAAGTTGATTGCCTATCAGCGGCGGGCCGCGATAACAGGTGGACTGTTATGAGAATAAATTCGCGAAGCGTGGAAATCGTCAATCGGCCGATTTTTCAACGCTCGTTACGCGGCAAGATTTCACGAATAAGCAAACTGCTCCGTGTACGATTGTTCCCTTCGATGATCGATTCGGCCCCGATTATATCCTCGGTAGAAAAAAGGTGCAAAAAAGAAAGTGCAAACATCCCCGGCCAACACCAACCCTTTTCCCTGGAACAGTTTCCCCGATCGACTGGTCCATTTTTTTCATCTTTCAGCCAAGAATTTTTCAATATTCGCTACACTTCCCTCGGGATGTTCCCGCGTATCGATATTCCATTTCGTCGGGCGGAATCGAGCGACCATGGCGACGCTGCACAGATCACCGAGCCTAGCGAACAAGAGGGTTGAGGGGGTTGAAAGGGCGGAAGGAAAAAAAAGAAAAAAAATAAAGGAGCGGGCCCGAGAACGCGTTGAAAGATGTGACGAGACCGTCGTTTACCTTTATCGTCGCCCTTACCAGCCGAGTCGCGTCGTTATATGAACTGCCACGGTCGCACCCTTAACGCCTCGCACCCACCCCGTGGGAATTTATTCGGCCACCGAAATGACGGTACTTACGGGACTCCGTCGATTGAAACGGGGCCTTGCGCGTTCCAAAGGTATTAAACGTGGATAATCTCCTCTTCGTGACTTTCGGATATTGTCTTTACTTCGTTCATACCCATCGGCTTTTTATACCTCAGTGTTTCGTGTGTTCAGCATTACGAAAAATGGGATTTTTATTTATTTACAGAAATTCTTTGTAACTGTGGGATGTTGAAATTCTCCATAGTATTAGATCATTGATGTAGATATTAACTTCAATAGAGATAAGTTGTAAAAATGTTTGTACAGAAGAAAATCATAAAAGATGACAATCATACAAATGAAACGTAGCATTAATTCTTAATTCTGAATTTAAAAGCATTTCCTACTTTTTACTTCTAGTTATATTCGTTCGATAAAGTAATAGTGTTTTAAGCGCAAAAGTAAGTCTGCTTTTACCATTTTCGACGTTACTGGCCAAGTGGTGTGGGTGTAGGTTTTTCAGGTTTCGTTTATTGATACCGGCGCGGAAGGGACAATTCGAATGAATAATTCGAATATTTGTTGTTTGCCGAGGGATTCGTATTCAAATGCACGCCTGTCCCGGTGAAATTTTTGACGGGGAGAAGTCGTAAAATTTCCGTCATTCCGCTCGATAGATAGTCGACATTCCGCAGGGAGTGAGGGAAATTTTTAAAATTTAAAGCTCTCAGAAATGAATAAAAGGGAGAACGAATTATTATTAAAAGTCTCATAAGTATTGCAAGTATTTTATGATAATTATCGATAAGTTTAAAATGGAAATATAGGTATTCTGAGACTTTATGCGTCTCTGATATTTTAATATTTTATTTGCACAATTGCTCGTACTGTTTTAAAATTGTATTGTAAATATCTGTTTCTTGCAAAGAGATTAATAAAATTATACTTCATTGGTACAGCATCAAATTTATTGGTCTCTGTGAAAAATTCAAAGGGAGCAGACACATAGTACATTGATTAGCGCAAATGTTATCCAATAAATACTAATTTTTTAAGAAATTACCGAACTGCAGCGTAATTTTTTCACTGCGAAATTTGCCATGTATAGAAAAAAGTAAAGATGCAAATAAATTTATAACGTACAAATTCTATGAAAAGGAAACCTACAAGATAACGACACGAATACTTTTAATTCACATTATTTTATACAGTACTGTCTACAAGATTTTCATAGTATTTTGCAAGAGAAAAGTTAATTGGAGACATTACAACGTTAAAATCGTTATTTATATGTTGTATGCAAATCATTCAGAATGAATATAAAACATTCATAAATAATTAACATAGGAAGAAACCAATCAAGTTAATCAAATTTAAAATTGAATCAATTTAACGATGGCCTCGCTAATTATCACATACGATATTTACGAATATATGACAAATATTTGTCTCATTCGAGCTTGTAATTCACGCATAATCTTCCGTCTATGTGTGCTTCGGAAAGTTAATTGAATTTTAGTCGCATTCATTCTGCGGTAAATAACAATGTGCGATCGCAAGTATGGCTAAACTTTCCGTAAGAAAAACGAAGGAGAAGCTAGCTATTATGACAGACAATGAAGTATATCTACATCTACATTACTCGAAAGAGAAATAAGGATAAAATTAATATTTATAATAATATATTTGTAGCAAATATCGAATAAAAATATATCTATATAAAATAATTTGATACGCAATTATTTATTATATAAGAAAACGAGTAGGTGCACTAATACAAAAATGACAGGTAAAACCCAAATTATATGAAGATAGATCATTTTTGTAATTACACGTATAATAAAAAAAAGAATGCATAATATATAAAAAAAAGACTCCAGTAACATCGCTAAAAACCTGAACGTAGCCAAAAGCAGACTATATAAAAAATATATCGTTGCACGAGGTGAGCAAAGTTTTACGAATGATCGTATAATAGAATAAAGAAGAAAACGCATAAAGTATACATTGAAAACTGAACACCACGAAAACAGAGGCACCATGACGGAAGTTGGTGGCTTGTTCGTATAATCGAGGACAATGGAATCAGCGGTGGTATCGAAGAAACGGGAGGCAGAAAATTCGTGGTAGGCGAACAAGTGGCTGAAACTTGCCGCGAAAAGGCCAGGCATATCCGGCAACGCGTTTTATCGACGCGTAGACCGGCGAAATCCCGAGGGAACGTCCTCGTGCGCAGCTAAAAAGACCCGGATGAAGGTGGATGAAGAGAGCGGGGCAGAGGATGGCGAAGGATTTTTCTTCGCGGCACGCAAAGCGTGCAAATTAGAGTGGCGAAACGGTAAAGGGAAGTTCTCCGCGGCCTTTCTAAATTCGAAGGCTCGCGCCAGCTGAAATATTAAATTATCGCGCGGCGAACTTTCAATTTAATTAATGCCAATGGAAGTCCGGTGACCCAAAACTTCACCACTTCGCCACTGCAGCCAGGAGATTCCTTTTTTACTCCACCTCCTCCTCCTCCTCCTTCTTCTTCTCCTTTCTCTTTCTCCGTCGTCGGTTTATACTTTGGTCTTGGTATGTATTCACACTTCTATGAGAGGATAAATAGGAGCGAGGGAAAGCACCAGCGGAAACTCTGATGATTTCCATGGATGGTTGCAATTGAGAGCTTGGGGGATGGAAAGGCGGTGAGTTTGAGAAGATAAATTCTTGTTATGAATAAAATATATAGAGTGCTTTGAGCAAGCGAGACAAGCTGTATTTTTAAATGGTTAGACGCGAGAAGATAAACTGAAGTATATACTTTAAAATTAATTTCATACATCTCTATGCACTATGGATGCACCTTAACTACAATTTGTATAAAATACAAGTAACCCAGTTACTACTCCAGATACCTGTACTCAATTTCCTTGCTTTTTTCTTCCACTTTTACCTGATAATCGATGTGCACCTTATTATTTGCCTGACGATTGTCTCAGTAATCTTCGAATGCCAACAACTGGCAAAAACTATTCAAAGCAACGTGACAGCGTGAAAACATTCACCAGTGGCCATCGAAAAAGCGACGAGTTTCGATATCAACAGCGTCCGTTTCGCAAAACAGCCGCGAAGAGAACACCAATGGAAAATGTGGAAAAAGAGAGAAATTCGAATGAGAGGAGGGAAAGGATGGGAGGAAGCTTGCAAACTGGCTTGCGGTAGTGATTCAATTTAAAATGGACCGTGGAAGAGACGCGCGTATAGACACGCAGATGTCTCGTGCGTATGAACACGAGCTTGCAGATGGCACACGCCTCGTTTCCATCCGTATTATATTACTTTCTATTGGCCCTCGTCACCCCGATGCGACAGAAGGAACGCGAGAATGCACAGAGAAGCACACGGGGGTGGTTGAAACGCGAGGGAAAGAAGCAAGAGAAAAAAAAAGGCTGGCAACCTTGCACCGTGAATCCGCACTCATAAAAGCTCCATTTTACACGTTTCGATGGCACCAGGGAATAACGTCCGTTACGCGATATTTTTTCCATCCTTTTTCCTTTACGTTTCTACTCTCGCGTCTCTTTTCTCCCTTTTCCACCTCTGTGCGCCCTTTTTTTGGTTTCGTTTTTGCGACCAACGACACACGGGATATGAAATTAAGGGAAGGCAAGAGAAGGAGAGAGACACGAATGAGTTTCACAACGACGCTGTTTGCGTTGAATTGCTTCGAACGTTCGGTTCTCGGATTCAGACGTATCCTTCGCCAAATATCGAGCTGATGGAATTTTGAGAAATTTAATCATCGTGTAAGAGATTGAAAAATGACGACTGGAAGTGAAGGTTTAAGAAAGTTCACAGTTTCGTGAAGATTGTTAGAGGAATGAAATCTACAGAATTTTGTTTTGCCCATTAAGTATTGTATTATACTTTAAATTGCACTATACAGTAACCGCCGCAAATATTTGCACTAATACCATTAAAAATTTGTATGTCTATGTTGCATATGTTATATAAAATATTTTGCCCCTATCTCTTCCTGTTTGTATCACCAATTACAGAACACTCGATATTTAGGAAACGACCGTGATTAACATTCATGATCGATCGTTGAGCGTTAGAACGTACAACGAAATTTACACGTAACGTGAAAATTTTTCAAAGATCAACCTCGTTACGAAGACACGTAGAAAACACTTTGTAGAACCTAGAATGTCGCCTCAAAAAGTAAAATTGAGAAGATCAGGCAATAAATTCCCTAAAGTTCTGAAAAATAATAATGTGTACTCTAGCGGCTTACAGTAAAGGTCCGATAAACAAAAATCCCTCGATCTCCATTCTGCCGTTTTTTTCTTCACGCTAGTTACACAATGCGAAATACAGTTTCGATCGGATTAACTAGAAATCACGACGCGCCACCTCGATGGTATAGCGGTGCGCAAAAAGAAGAAACATAAAAAAAAGGGCGAAAAATAGAGAGGAAGATGGAAAAGCAAAAAAGAAAGGGGAGATAAAGGATTCAGCGCAGTTTCCACATTTTTCCTGATCATTTTCCACGCACGCGCTACCGCGAAACGCATATATGTAGACATCGCGAAACGCTACGTGAATGTGCTATTCAATAAATTGTCGACGGCGAATAGTCCGTTACGCTCGCTAGGAGGCGAACAACGCTAAACACGCCTACAAAAAGGCACTATGAAACCAGAGGCAGAGAAACGTGACCACGATGCACTCTTGCACTCGCAAGGGCCTACGGGATATTCAATCGCACTGTCAATCGGGTTTACACCCTTCTCTCGCCTGATAAACTGCCCGTGCTTTTCAACCAGAAACGCAGAACGAAATGCCGTTAATATCAACCCCGAAAGAGTTTTCCAACTGTTCTCCAGATAGCCTCGGATTTTCTACCATCGGCGACGAATAGGAAATAATTATAAACCGAGTGGTTCCACTGTTTTCCAATTGAAATTGTTTCCATTGTGAGAGATTTTCATCGTTTTTGCTCGGTTTTACCGATTGTTCGAGATTTTCGGGTCGTTCTTAAGGTATGTAGCGAGTGTACAGGTATTTTTTCGAAGTATTTATGGTGGTGTGATATTATTGCTGTTAGGAGTGTATGCATTGGGTTGAAATACATATATCAGAAATTTTTCTTTCTATACAGATTTTCGTTCATAAGTTAAACATGTGAATTACTTTTCTTTTTCTATTAAAGACAAAAAAGAACGATTCATTGTAAGATGAATTTAGATGTTTTCAAGATTTTATGTTACTACGTTTTATAATTTTAACGTATCGAAGCTTAGATACTCTGTACTATATCTAGAATAATATCCAGGTATCGTGAAACACGCTTCGAACGAAAGAGACTCGTTAACGGCTATCCACCTTTCGTCGAGTTGCGACAACGGTGTTGCCGATCGATCGCGATCGGTACGTACACTCATCCCAAACAGTAGCTCGAATGGGCTATTCGTCGTTCACATTTACCACTGATGGTTTTGCACGCAATTTGGAGTCACGCCAGGACGTGGTTTCCCACGACCATCGTGGGAGGATACCGGGAGTATGGGGAGCGGGTTGGAGGTCGAGATTGTGAGATGGAACAGAAGATAGGCAGGCCGATCGGTTGGTGGATGAGGATGCGGCGTATTCAAGCGGATTGCCAAGTGGCCGGTGCCACATACCGGAGAGTCCGGCGGTTTGCCATTAAATTGGAACCGAACTTTCCCCAAGTTCATGCTTTATTTAGAGAGGACCTGCTGGTCAGACTTCCTGATTCGACGGCCAAGAAAACACCGGCCATTCTCCAAGATTTGTCCTCTTCTCTTATGAGAATTCTTCGAGGCGTTCGAGTATTTATGCTTGGTTAAGTAGAAACCTTTCTAAAGGTTTTTTGCGCAATGTTTGTATAGTATGGACACTGAAATATGTGGAAATATTTTCGGAAGAAATGCTTTATTTCTTGAAATGACATAACTTAATCTTCCAATTGAGTGGTTCTATGAGATTATTTTTTAATTAGTTAAAAGTTGCTGAAGACGATCGTAAATACATATCCTTTTTTTGAAATTAATTTTTGTCCAATAGATCCACCTTCTTCCATATAATCACACAAATTTTTATTATTCGTCAGTTTTTGAATAATTAACAATTTATTTTAATGAAAAATTCTGGAATTGTGCTACCAATGTCCATTAGAATACTCGGTTAATAACGTAACGTAACGGAAGAAACGTAAAAGCAATTTAATTCTAATTCTAGGAGATTCAGAAAGGACGTTCGTTTCACCAAAGAATTCACTTAGAGGAACTATATCAGACGGATCTAAGCGTCTCAAAATTACAGGAAATCGCGTTTCGAAGGTTTCCAGTGCGCTCAATTTCACTGTCGTTGCCCTCAATGACGTTAACCCGACGCATTCGCCTGACACTTGAACGTTTCGGTCGAACTACGACTACCTTGAGCCGACCAATCTGACGACTCTACTCTGAGAAGTCCAACTCCTGAGAAACCTTCGATTCGGCCATACGACCAACCAGCCAATCTAACACCTCCATCAGCCAATACAGCGGTCCAAACTGGCCAACCGCTGTGACATCTCTTCTAACTATTTATCTATTCCGCCAATTCCGCTTGCCCCAGCGAGATACAGACCTGGTTGTTCGACCACGTGCTAGACCATACACCGTCCTATTCCGCTTCTCCGAACAAGATCCTATAATTCTTGCGAAACTGATACTATTTCATTGTGTCTGATGGAGAATAGTTGTATTTTACTTCGTATGTCAGGAATTCTAATTTTCTAATTTTGTCTAGAATCTTTCCTTTCTTTGCTCTACCATCCATATCCCTGACTTTTGTTTCGTCCGATCACGAATGATCTATTCTACTTATTTCATTTCTTTAATGGTTTATGTTTCGAATAATAGAATTTTTGCAACTCAATATGAGTGCATACATATTCATTATATTGATTTAGATTCAATGTAAAGTAAGCCACATATTGCAATAATGTAATCCAAACGATCTTCACTGTTGTTCAGAAATAATTTATTTCCATGTCTCATATATCGTTTTTCTTTATATAAATATATCAGCTATTCGTTTACACAATTGAAGCTTTCAATCATATTACGCCATACAGGAGAAGTTTCGCTAGGAACAATATAATTTAAGCAAACCACGTCACACGAGTCATCCTATACATCAAAATACAAACCAGAACAATAACAAATAAATAAATGAATAAATAAAATAATACTTACCATAACAAAAATTCTCTCAATTCGCTAGATCAGGCAACGTCCGATTCAAAAAGATCCAGAAGGATAGAATTCCAAAGAGTACGAAATAAAAAGCAGGATAGCCACGAGTAAAGGCGTTACAAACAAGCCAACAAGTGAACACCGACGATACCAGTTTTTCTTGATCGTTAGTCAATACCAATATCGGCGGGACGATTAAATTACCGAGGAAGTCAGGGCTGGTCGCGCTCGATCCGGTAATTGTTGCGGTCTTCGTAGATGGCTTCGGCCGGCAATATTCGTCGGCGCCCGATACATCGACACCAGATGTAATTAGATCGACGACGCTTCTAGATTTCAATTTCGTCGGGAGGCACGCCGAATTACCGGGTACACGACGCTTCCTATCGTTCCGTGGCATAATGTATCGTCGTGTTAATCGAAAGCTCCCGCCGGACTCGATCAATTAACGAAATCGTTCTGCTTGCTCGCACGATCTCTCTTTTTCGACAACGTGCCGAAATACGTGGGCCATATAACTCTTAATTCCAACTAACGTTAACCGATTTCTCGTTGTTTCGCCATCGAAACGTGCTACGGTTTTCGAAAGTTTAGGAAACATAACTTTTCCAATATTTCTTGTCCCGTTTTTCTCTACGTGGTTTATCTCATGGAGAAATATGAAAAGATGATTTGTAAATCAGTGAATTATCTTTGTTACAAGAAAGATGAATATTTGTTAGATAAGGGTGGAAGTTGCTAGAAAAAGAAATAATTTTATGCAACATTTATCACGTCGTTCTTTACGCACTATGTAGTCAATAAAATAATAGTTTTACGAAATTAATGATTAATGAAATTAAATAACGATATTACAACATTGCTTTGTATTTTTAAAGAGCTTCAGAAAGTAAATAACGCCCAGGTCTAAAGAGAATTGAAAAATACTGAATAATATGTCAATTAACTTCCATAAAGCGTTGAATAATGTTCCGAATGTGAAGTATGGAATAAAGGTAAAATAACGTAATCTATAATTTTCCAATAATTGCAAAGAAATAACGAAATTTTGTGGAATAATTGTAGTAACGAAGAATGACACTTGCTAGACCTTGTAACGAGAGAACAATGGCATAATAATATACAATATCACGAGTAAAAAGTACGATCACGTTATCGACTATTAGCCGCATTGAAAACGTTACATCAGACATCAATTAAATATTGAACAGCGTTGTTACACACAGACTAATCCTTTTTACTGTGCCGTTAAATTTGATTCATTCGTCGTCTCGTAAAATTTAACTTTCGATTAAACCGTCGCGTTGCCCGCTTAATGCGATTGGCGCTTTTGGGATTTAAAGAACAATAAATTTAACGAGGAATCAGAAAAAACTGCCTCTCGTGTACGTCGACGTTTGTTCTCCTGTCTTTCTCCTTCTCTTCTTTTTTTTTATATTTTTTTTTTTTTTTTTTTGGTCCTCTTAATGAATTTATCTGTCGACCATGTAGCCTCCGTATATATTCAATCGTTTTGCTTAACCGAACTTCAATCTTCGTTAACGCCAAATGTATACGTAAATGCCATTATTCTTGAAAATTTGAGCAAAAAGACCTTGTTTTGTTCTACATAATTTATGTAGTTTTTTGTAACAACGAACGAATTTTTGTATACTTCTACTTTCATAAGATTTATTATCAAATGTTAATCCTAAGCTAATATCTGTGGGAACATAGATGAGTATAATAACATCATATTGATTGTAAATTAAGTTTGGATCAGGTTACATAATTTCGAAGTACGTACTTTTAACTTCTTTACAATTTTTAAACATTTGATATAATTCTTTTAATTTATTATAGCGTTATCTATATCTTAATAACAAACGAGATCCATCTTAGAAATAATATAGAAACATCATTCTATCATTTCCCATACTCCTATACACCAAATCCTATTTTTATTGCTAAATTTAACCAGAAAAAAAGGGAATATTTTCGAATATGATACTACATTTTACTCTATATATCGGCAAACATAAACTATCACCGGACACGACTTACATATTGATTTCCTCTAACGCCCATGAAACTTTCAAGCACATTCGTCTTTCCAGAGGAACCAGACAACGACGAGCGGGATTCGCCTGGAAAACCAAGCCTGGTCAGCCTGGCCCTTTCGTAAGGACATCCGGACGTTTGTCAAATGTTTTCTTGCGACGACTTGTCGGAATCGGGTCGGACAAATTGGCTGGACCGACAAAAACCTTCGTCGAGCTTTCGACGTTCCTCTATGTCCATCTCCACGCTGTTACCAGAGACGCTACGTTCTCCTTCTAGGTCTGTTTTTGTTCCCGAACTTCCGTGGTTTCTCACGCAAGATTTCTCTATTACTCCTAATGAAACGCTGCGAATCACGAATCACGCTCAGCACTAAACAAGCGACAGAGTTTATCTCACGATTCTAGAAAATTTCAGTGGCAGAATAGGACGACGTTGCTTTCAACTTTGTTACTTATTACTGGTTGGGAAAGTGAAATGAGTAACTGAGTTAGATAGTCAGACTATAAAGTATTCTATCGGGATAAATGATATAAGTTTATTTAAAGTAGTTTTGAGTAGTACTTGATTCGATATTTAAAGAAATTGTCAGGCAAAATACGATATTATTAGATACACATTACAGTAGGATACTTGGTCAAGTGGTATAAATCAGTGTGTTGTCAAACGAACAAAAATATTTTCAGGTAAGTGATTAAAATTTGTCTACGATAATTGTAAGTAGTATTTGGTCCAATATTTAAATACAGTGAGGGTTGAGAGACGATATTCTACAAAACTTAATAGGTCGAGTGAAGTGAACCAGTAGTAGACTAAATGATTAATTTATTATAATGCGCAATGGAAAGAGAAAATGAATAACGTTTAAAATAAAACTGTACTCGCAACACAGAAACGATAAGGCTACGTTCTAAGTATTTTAATCACAAGTGGGCATTCGTGCTTTTGTACATACTTCATTTGACCGGCTATTTGAAGCGAATGTTAATTTATTAAACGTACTTTGCACGTATATACTTCCTACCTGACCTTGTATATACAGGGTGGTTGGTAACTGATGGTACAAGCGAAAAGGGGGTGATTCTACGCGAAAAAAGAAGTCGAAAATATAGAATAAAAGTTTTTCGTTTGAGGCTTTGCTTTCGAGAAAATCGACTTTGAATTTTCGCTCGGTACGCGTGCGGTACGTTATAACGGATCTCACTGTAGATCGTTGTCTCGATGAAAAAATTTAAAAAAAAAATAAAAAAAATTGTTATCCTATAATTTCGACTTCTTTTTTCGCGTAGAATCACCCCCTTTCCGCTTGTACAGCCAGTTACCAACCATCCTGTATATATAGAAGTTATTATTATTGGCAAGGCAAATGTTTTAATTATGAGCGCTGAGACAAAGCAGTAACTCTCATGCAGGAACCTATTTGCATAATTATATACTTTTAATGTTTCATTTCGTCCCTTGGTTTTCCACCCTATGTAGGTATTACCAACAACCTTCAACAACCAAAGTCTATAATCATCCCCTCTTCGAGATCCAAAGACTTTGAAACATCCAAACTACAATGTTGTAATAAACGACCTGACTAATTGAAAAATCTACGTTCTAGAGTCTACCGAGTAAGTTAAATTAAATTGTAGAATCATTGATGCAGAGAAAGAACCGAAGAGAAAAAGTTTCATTATCATAAATTAAACTGCAAAAATTCTTAAAACAAAGCACAATATAAGGAAATGCTAATAGAAAGAGACTTTAATAAACTGTCTAACAAAATAACATGCATTGGAACGATCTTAAAAGCGACACAGTTGAGCGGAAACTCGAGAACCAGTCGTCGAAATTTCAATAGGTGACCATCGAGTCGGAGGGCGTCCTGACGTCCGTGTCACGGTGCACGTGCACCGCCTGCGAATGTGGACAAGGCTTAATAACAGTGGAAGCTCGCGGTCTAACATTCCAACGTGACCACCAGCACACGCGGTTAGCACACCTGAGGGATTTTGAATTATAATCAGAAACGACGATAGAAGGTGCACCTAGCGTTCCCAAAGAGAAACGGAGGCAGGTGAGCCGTGGGTACCTCACAGGTGGAACGAACACATTCAAACAAGTAGTATCGGTCAGTGTGTGGTAAGACTAAAATGAAAGAAGTACAGTAGATTGAAGATGTATATGTATATGTATATAAATAATCTAATATACATGAAGAGAATATAAACGTTATTTTTAAAAACTTTTCCTTGCAGCATATGAATTTTTGAAATTTATGAAAGATTTCTTTTGAATACTAATTATGCACCTCCAATATCACCCAATGTTACTAATTCATCTCTCTCGCTTCGTTATAATAAGCTTTGTCTCCAAAAAAAATTCGGATTGCACGTTATGACAAGATTATTTCATAGTGGCATAGATGAATACGTAGTCGGACAACTATTATCACAAACCTGCCTTGCGATTTGACAGATTAAGCTCATTAAACCAACTGAGACTAACGTTTTAAACGAGAACAAGCAGAGAAACCCGATAGCTTCACTGTTATCCTTCGCGTATCTCCCTTCACGATCCTGTTCGCGGAATGGCCTAGTAATAGTGCAACCTTGTCCGTTAACTTGGACAGGTAGTATAAGTATAAAATTCGAGAATACGTGAAATTTCAATAGAAGCTCGCTATCATTTGGATGGAAGGGATAGGGCGAAACGATGGCGGTCGCTCGGGCATGGTAGGGGCTTAATAACGGTGGAAGCTCATGGCCTAACATTCCAACGTGACCGCCGGTATACGCGGTTAGCACACCTGAGGGATTTTGAGTTATGGACGGAAACGGCGGTACGAGACCCAACCGGTGGCGAAGGTGAAATGGAAAGGTGGCGGTGCTGCGCCAGGGTTAACAGGATGAGACGAGGGTGGCGAAAGAGACGGCTAATGTGGTAACTCGTAACGTGCGTCTCGTTCGCGAGGCCGCATTAATTATTTCATATCCGAAACTCAATTTTCCACACGTACCTCGTGTAGCGCCCTCGCTTCCCTCCGCCTTTCCACTTGCAATTACCAGCCTATTCAAGCTGCCTTTCACGACACGAGTCATGAGTCGTGCAACGATCTCTGAAGGCATCTCGACGAACGTGCGTATAACAATAGGGTGGACAAATAGGAATAATTTGTGCAAAGGAGCGATAAATGCAGTAAAGATATTTGTTACTTAGAGGAATCTCATCGTTTGTACTAGGTGCTTTAGGTTGGTAATTTTTGTGAATTTATTCCCTGTACAAGGAATTCAAGTGGATGAAAATAATAGTTATTGGTTTTCGTAAAATAGATGAAGATAAAAAATGATTTGTTGGCAACTGATTAATGATTTTGTTTTTTACAATTCTTCACCTTTTTCTGTTAAGTTCTCCTTTTCGATTTTATATATCTATATATACAAGGTTTGATAAAACTCCGATGGTAACAACTTCTATTATTTAAAACTCGATTCTCGGAAAAATTATTAGTTACTTGACATATTTTGTTAACTTGATATATTTTACAAAATCATTGATTTTTGGTTGAAAAATCTTGTCTATCTTCAAATTGCTGGAACTTCGTGGAACAGAATCGTACGATGGTTTATCTGAGTTCGTTTTAAGGGGTAGAGCTTCTTCTTTCTCAACCCTGAATTGAATTTTCGCGAAGACATTTTTATATTCGAGAGCTGGATAGAGAAGTGAATAACTGATTTCGCTTCGCGAAAATTTTACGGATTTCTCTTAATTTCCAACCCTGAACTGTCATTTATATACACACACTCAAACCATAATCTGAAATACTTCAAACACTCTCGTCTCATATCTCCAACACTCTGGGCTGAGTATACTCTGCGTTTTAGTACAAACACTCCTAACTCGACCGGCTTACATTTTATCATTTCAACATTATTAGCTTATCTTTCTCAGGTCGTCGAGTTATATTTGTATTTTCTAATGACGATGATCCTCGGATTTATAGAAAAATAGGAAGTTTTCCGAATGAAACCGATTTTATTTCTCACGATTTAAAGAAACAATTAAGGATTAAGCATAATTGAGTATAAAGGAATAGAAGATTGGAAAATTCTATAAAAAGCAAAGATTTAAGCATTTTAAAGCAAAGAATTTATCGAATATTCCGTCGAATATAAAGAATACACCGCGAATTATATGTCTCCTGCTTACACCAAAATTAACATCGTAAATTGAAGAGGAGAAATATAGAAAATAAGAATTTTTCATTTATCACGTTCGTAATACCAGATCCACAGATAATCCATAGAAGATAAAGGATACACCGCAAATTGTATTTTTCTCTTGTATGCAGAGATTAAGACCGTATATTAAACGTAAAGTCTCAAAATTACCACGAAATAAACGTTGAACCGCAGTAGAAAGAAAAAGGGACGGTACGTTCACACTCATAGATCTTCCGAGTAATTATTATTGCATAGTAGGGTTACCGCAACCGGTCCGCAAACGGCTGGCATTTGTCGTCGATCCATAATTGCCAATAAATCAGCCTATTTGCGACGATACGGTGCAGCGAAACAGTGAACCGGCCGGCTAACAGAACGGCATAAAGTTACTACGGAAACTTACCGCGATTAACCTCGTTTGGGACGCCATTGCTGGTTGCCCTTTCACTGTTTCCGCGAAATCAGGGATATCGAGGACGTACAGTGAGTTATCGTCGCGTTTAAATGCGTTCCACCATTACGTCGTACCACTTGCGATATTTGCAACTGTTTGTAAATTGTTTCGAAATAATTACCAACGTATCGTGACGGATCTTCGAAGAACTTCATTTTTGATGCATCGCGCAATCGTCGTTAAATACGTATAATTCTTTCTGGAAATTTGCTTGGTGCATCGTGCATTTCTATCGGCTTCGTTTTCTATTGAGTCTAATGATAATGATAACATGATTTTATGTGACAAAATGATAATTCAAAAATTATACGATTTCGTTAGATATTTATAATAATATTTTAGGGGATATTTTCAAGTATTTGAATCACAAAATATTTCATCGCACACGCTTGTAGTATAATACAATGAGATCGAGAGAAATTTAAATAGGATTTTTTCTGGAATTTTCGAGCAAACATATTTGTATAGATTTCAAAGATTTTGTAATTAAAATGAACGAGATATTTTCCTTTATTTCAGAACACGAATCTATTATTAGCTCGCAACTTCGATAAAACAGTTGCAACAAAACCGAAACTAATGAAACCTAATTATCCGGCTTATATATACTACATTTAATATATTATTAAAAATTCGAAATTCGAAGAGAATTCGCGTCTGATTAAATCGTATACTCATATTTGCAAATATCGTGAGAGCGATCGACCAACCAGCTGGTTGGCCAGGCACAGAGATGTTACCACGAAACAGAATGGAACACGAGTGTCGAAGTTGTTCCAGCATGCGATGGGTCACGATTTCGAAACAGCATTACCAAGCGTATACCGTAACCCGGTGTAACTAGTAATCTGAACTAGCTCCAGCTATAGTCAATCAAGATCTCATGGTGGACCGACTACGATAAATTCAAGCGATTCCACGGAATACCGTTACCCGTGATTTCATTTCTTCCTATCGTTTCTATGTACTCCACGATCCAATTACTTAATTGTACCGCAAGAATGGATAATGTTACTAACCTGTACATGCTAATGCTGAACACTATTTTAATTAATTGCTGTCCATTTGCTCAGGGAATGATGCGATTTTCTTTTATTCTACTAACATTGTTTTCGAATTTCGAAAGTAGCTTTTTGTTGTTCCAGATCATTTCAAGATCTAATTCAAGCATATTTCTATATAATACGTGTATAATATAATGTATGATTTTCGTCTTATAATGTCAACGTATTAAAGATTCTTCATATAATTAAAATTAAGAAGACATATTTAAGTGCCCGTCTTATTTTAGGACATCAATATATATTGTTGTCGTATAATTATTAAACTATGTATTTTTCGAAGGACATCCTTTTATCCGTAGTATCGAAATTCACAGAAGCTTCAGTACCCGTGGGAATTGAAATTCCATGTGTATTTTGCGGTACGGTTTTTCATAGATCTACCGGTAAACTAATAAAATTCCGTATCTCGCTAAAACCGCCGCAAATTGGGTTGGAAAATCAATATTTGCTTTCAAAATCTCGAAGTTTACTTCTACCCCTTCCGTTCCTGCCCCGTCACCCACTTTCTCTGCGTCGCTCACGTTTTGTTATCCTGAAATCCATCCTACACAATTAAATTCTCCGATTCATAACGCTTCTGAAAGAAATACTAACCCAAACGCCAACCACTTCTATTTACTTACAATTCAAATTATCACAAATAATAATTTAATAATATTACGTTTTTATTATTGAATAAATATTTGACAAGCACGATACGAAATAACTAGCAGAATTTCAACAGAGATGCAAGTGCCCTTTTTCATCGTTCCCCTTGCTATTTCAAAATTCACTTTAAAATATTATTCAAAATATCATCGTTACCTAAACGAAATATTACAACTAAAAAGAGAATTATCTCATACTAGACGAATTATTCTGAAGTCCATGAATCGATCGAAATTATTCACTCAAAAGTACTATTATCCATAAATTTGTAACTTTAAACGAAATTGAGTCTTTTCTTGAGTTTCATTTGACATAATAACAAACTGTTCTTTAATGAGAAATACTGAAGCAGGAATTAGACATCGTAAAAAGAATTTTCTTTGCATCTTATCTAGCATTGAGTATTGTTTGTCATTTTCTTGCGACAAATGAATTTCTGAACTGTGCATTAATTCGATACATGGACATAGAAATTAAAAAATCTAAAGAAAAGCTAAGTTGATCAGTTTAGTTTCCAAAAACACTCGCACTTATTCTCTACTACAATCGGCTATTTTAAATACGAAATTATCTTACGATAATCTTATTAAAATTAAATTATCTCAAACAGAACCATCTCACTAAAGATGTTTCGCAACATCTTGGATTAATATTACGCTTAGCCAAAATCAACACTTAACACAGATCCGAGAGATCGTTGCAAACTTGCCTTGAAAAACTCGATCAGAGAGAAAGTTCAGAAGGGTTACCTTTGTGCAACTAGACCGTCGAAGTTCCATGCAAGATTAGGACGATCGTTTGTGCAGACTTACAGGAATTCTGCGGAACATCGTCAAAGACTGTCTACCACACACCACACACCACACACACACACACACAGCGAGAGAGATACACACACAGATACACACAGTACATATAGATATACACACATATGTGTGTACACCTGTATGCACCGTGGAACTCTAATGATCACAGGCTTGAAACCGAGATTCCCTGACAACATAGCGAATAACCTGTGCCATGCAAAGCTAAATCCAGCAGGCTGATGAGCAGCTACCAGTGTTGTTCATCGCGACACGCAAACGCTAATGTTTTCGCAGGAAATCGCGAACCCAAGTAAACGTCGATCAGTTAAGCAACGAACTCCAGGACTATATGGTTCTACAAACTGTTGACTGGGTGTCGAGCATTGTTAGAGAAGACGTAGTATCTGATTTACTGACATTACGAGATTTGTGATAGAGAAGATAGGTCTCTTTTCAGATATTTAACTTTGCTACACGTTTTGGGAAAACTTGGGAGACACTTGAATTTTTCCCTAGCTAAAACATATCTTAACTTTGAGAAGAAAGAATTGTTATTTACAGAACACGTGACTACTCTCTTGTGTCAATATTATACTGAGGTTTTCCTCGAGGTTTTAAGAATCTTCCTATTTGTTGTATATCAGGTCTGTAAGTATGAAACCGGAATTTGGCCCTAGCTGATAATGTAGTTATCACTAAACTGCGTCATTGATGCCAAAAGTCTTTGTTGACATCTCACAAACATTTTCGACTCAGAACAATACAAGTTTCATACAACAGCATAGTTTGTAATAGCGTTGAACATGTCAAATTTTGTGCCTGGAAACTACGATTTGCGGACAGCATTGATTTTCTGTTACCATTTGAAGAAAACTGCTGCAGAATCGCATCGAATGCTTGTCGAAGCTTACGATGAGCATGCTCTTGGTAAATCACAGTGCTTCGAGTGGTTTAAAAAATTCAGAAGTGGCAATTTTGACGCGAGGAACGAAGAACGTGGAAGACCACCGAAAAAGACCACCGAGCTGTTAAAACCTGGCGAAACCGTTAATACTGAGCGCTACCGACAATAAATGATCGATTTGAATCAAGCTTTGTGTGAAAAACGACCAGAATATCAAAAAAGGCAACACAAAATAATTTTGCTTCGTGATAATGCACCATCACGTACAGCAAAACCGGTTAAGGAAACGATCGAAGCGTTCAGTTGGGAAATACTTTCGCACGCGGCTTACTCACCAGATTTGGCTCCGTCCGATTACTATTTATTTGCATCGATGGGACACGCACTTTCTGACCAGCACTTCACTTCTTACGAAAATGTACGAAAATGGCTCGAAAACTGGTTTGCCTCAAAAGAGCGACAGTTTTTTTGGCGTGGCATCCACCAATTGCCAGACAGGTGGGAAAAATGTATAGCTACGATGGGCAATACTTCGAATAAAATATTTTTAATCATTTTCATACAATAAACAAAAATTCAAAAATTCCGGTTTCATATTTACATACCTGGTAAGAGAATGATCGAGATATAAAAGTTGGAAGACAATAACAGGCTTGGATTCGAGTTAGATAAGAACCAACCCAGTTCCATTCTGTCTATTATCTGTCTATCATAACAGAGACATTTTACCAGTAATTCGTACACTTCTATAAATCCTAATAAAACTGTATGAACTAAATTTACACGAAAGAAACATTAAAATCTACTCCAAGCAAAGTCTACAATCTCACACGGAACGACATACGTTGAGCTGGTTCAAAACACAACCTAAATATGTCATTCACCCGACGCAATACAAATCTTTCTCGTCCAGTAAAAAATCTACCACGTGCCATTCATTCAATGATAAAAATTCTCGGCCGGAATCATCCAGCACATTCTACTTTACATCCCGGAGACATTCAGAAAGAATTTTAGAAAACATTTCATTAGAAGTGGTGTTCAGCCAACGGAGCAGAACCAGCTCTCACACGATAATTCTGAATATGTCGCGTGTCAACGGCGTTTAATTCTTCTCGCGTAGAAAACGAAAGACAAAATATAGCCGGGCTTTTCAAGTGGTCGAAAACCACGATTCACGGGGAAAGGAACTCGAAAAGCGTCGATGGTAAAAGAGGGACGGAGGTGAGAAACGAGAAAGAAGCGAGGAAAGAGACGCAAAGAAGAAATCGTGCACGAGCGGCGGTGGCGGCGGCTGAAAAGTTTGCGTTTCATCCTTTTCAACGGTGGCACAGCCCTTTCATTCGTTCCGTGAATCAATTCGAATCAGCTCGCAAGCGCAACCACGGTTCTCTCGCCGTACCGACACTGGCAAAAGCATGAAACGCCGTGGAAAGCCGCTGAAAAAGCAACCCCGTGCCTCTAACTGGCCCTTTTTATCGCATTTCGTATTAATAACTTTCCATCCGTTTGTATCCCCTTGCACCGCTCCCCGCATTTTGTTGGTTTGTTGCCGTCATTTTTCCTATAGAATAAAATACACGAAACAGAAAACGTTCGCCTCCTGAATGAGAGGTTTTGAAGACTAAGTTCTAGAAATTGATGAAAGAGCGTGGGAATGCAGTGAATGATGAACGTTTAATATCCTCCTCTTGTTATATTTCGTTGCATATCTTTCTACTACAGAAGGGGTGAAAGGTGCTAACGTAGAAGTTGAAAGGAAATAAGACTTTCAAGTTGCTTAGAGAAATTCATTAAATTGCCCACGTATTGAAAGACGCTAAATTAATTAAATTCAATTATATCAAAAGTAATGAACATAAATTTTTAATTAATTTCATTTTCTGCATACCAAAAAATATACGAATCGACTTCGTTCGCTCTCTATTGATTTAATTAAATTTGTACAAGCTATCTTCGCTGCAATATTCCATCAATTGACGTTCAACAAAAACATTCAGATCAAGTGCCGCTGCACATATTCAGATATAGATATAATTAATAAATACTTCTAAATTCTTTTAGAAAATAATTCTTCACGGTAGAATAAAAATTAATACGCGTTCGTTATTAAAGATCATTTTCAAAGACTTTTCGACGCTTAAATTCGCATTCTTAGTTGAAATTTTATTTAAGATAAAGACTTCCATTTCGAATAAAAACGTTTAACTCGCGAATTTCAGCGAATCTTCTTCATAAACTCGCTTGTAGTAACAAGCCAAGTAAAATTACCGATGACAGCTGGAAAATGGCCACTCTATCGGGTTGCACGGAGAAAGATCACGAGGAGGATACATGAAAGGGAGACAATCGGCACGAATAGTGTGCAGCTCGACACGCTAGAAGATGTCTTAGCGCGCGACTGAAAAGCTCGCGTTCGAAGATGCGCACGAAAAGGGGTTGCAAAGGGGAGAATACGGAGGGATGGCTGATGCGAATTGAATCATGGGGGCGTTTTAGCGTCTACGTGGGCTGCATCCGAAATTTTGAAGCGTCGAACCATCCAATACTCGAGATCTACCTGATACACTCCACGGAAATAAGATTTACGCGAAAAAATTTCGGAAAACCTTTTAATTTAACGCTGTTTCCACCGAAAAACAACGTTTATTCGATTTACTTCCTCAAATAATAATATTCTTCACTCTTATTAATAAAAATTTTCATGGTCTAAAGCCAGCTCTTTGCTGAAAACATATTACGATGAAATTTCTAGAGGGACGATGCTTCGCGTGGTTTTTATATGGATCGTTGATTTCCAACGAGACTAGTTCGATAAACCAGCAACAGCCTGTATGTGCAGAATGTTCAGTTTGATACTACGACTACCGACGAGTAAAGTATAAAACTTGTATACAAGAAATCAAAATAAAATGTATATGGAAGGATACCGCGAAAAGTACAAAAATAACGAATAAAGCTACACGTGTACTCTAAAATTAAATATAATATAATTCAGATCGTGGTGCTGATTTATGAGTCAACGATACCATTCCAGGATTAGTATCGTTGATTAGAGGGCTAACAGCATAAATATTTATTAGAATAAGAACAAAGAAGTAACATAACGTATACCTTATGTCACGAGTTGTACGCATCCTGTCACCCCCGTACTGTACGTAGGTTCTGTTCTATTCAGAGAAACGCGAAAGAAGAGGAATAGGTGGTGGGAGGAGGAGTTACTCGAGACTCCATCGATTTTTAAACTTGTTCGCTCGCGTGCAGAGGAGGAGAGGGAGACCGCTCTTTCAGAATTTGTCCGATTGAAAATTTATCCGATGCGCGTGGTGTACCAAGCAGCTCCTGTCCCTCCATTTCACCCCCAGCCTCGCTTTCGCCCTACCTTTTCCCACGTGAATTTGCTTTATCCACCTTTTCCCCTCGTCTCTTTCCTTTATTTTCAATTTTCTTCTTCGTCACTTCCTCCCTTTCCTTCCCGTTCCTCTTGTCCTTCTTTTTTTCTTCTTTTCACCGTCGACAACGCTCGTCGATTATTTCACGATCACACGAGTCGAAATATTTTATTATCAGGTTTGTTGTAACTGGTTTCGAGGATCCTGAAAAATTCAGCATCGACGGCATACCCCGCCGCAACTTTTGAAATTCGTAGGAAAGTTTTCGTTCAGAGATAGAGAGAAACTACAGGATCAAGTGCAGAATCTCTAATGGGTGTAAGAAGAAAGTCAGGTAGGATGAATTACGAATGATGTAATTTCCACTCGCGGGACTATACAGAATGTATGGGAGTATACATTAGCGGAACAAGTCGCTGGTAACGCGGTTTCGTCAATCCTTCCTCGCATAATCTCGCTATAATGGCATAACGGTAAGTAAATTATTCAAGTAATGCAAAAAGAAATAGGATAAATTTTCATATCAAATATTTGAATATCAATGTTAAAAATAAGCCAACTTTTAGACAAATCGAATATAACAAAAAAGAAAAAGAAGGAAAGTGGGAAATAGTAGTGTACGAAGGAAAGGAAGAGACCAAGAGAAGGAAGGACAAGAAGGAAAGAAAAGAAGAGAGGAAAAGGAAAAGAAAATGTAATGATAAGAAAGAGCAAAGTAGAGTCTATATATTTTGCCACACAACTCATTCAAGACTTTTAACACTAGAACTACCGTCGCGCGGACTAAAATATGATACTTGTACCAAAGGTATCAGAATGAAAGATGTATGAAAAAGTATATAAGCGAGGGACGAAAGAAACCTTTACGAACTACCATCCAGATTACTGAAAACATGCTCGTATTATCTTAATAAAATCTTATTAAATGGAATATTAATTGCAAACGATCCGCATCTCATCTGACATTCCTAATCCTTTCTCACTGAAAGAAATAACTTCCCGTTTCTTTCTTTCTTTCTTTCTTTATCTTTTTTTTTCTCTCGTAATTCGCTCTACAACTCCTCTAACGCCGGTAGAATTTTACCACAAAATTCCAAAATTCGTAACATTTACGAGGGACGTTCTCTGTATAAGCTTGAGTATAAAGTTACTTAAAGAGAAATGAAGATACAGAGGCGGAAACGAAGCTGGATATCCGCGAGTGCAAGCACTTCAATTTACTCGAGCCGAATCGAAATTGCAAATGAGGATTAAACGTGGCCGCAAACGCTGGGGCAAGTGTCGATAAATAAACGGCTTGACAAAAAGCGTACCGATCGGATTCGACGACTTCTACAAATCTTGCCAGCCGGAAGATCGGGATCGAAATGCGACCCATAACAAGATCCGACTGGCCGCATACGCATTACGAATAACATTACCATACGCCGAAGTTCCGAGACAGAATACCGTGTGTGCAAGCCGGTGAAATGGACCGAAATCTGATCAGATCCATAACTCTTTTGCTCAGATAGTCACTACGATATCCGATAAGTAATCCATCGTCTAGTTCAACGATAAGCCAGGAAATTATTTCTCTGCTTTACGATGTACCACACAATTACCATGAGTAATTATGTGGTCACTGTTTTCGAGAATGAAGCGTTCGTCGTTTGCACGTAGGTTGGAAAGTCCTGTTTGTAAGTTTTTCATTTTGAATGCTAGTTTTTGACGTCTTGTCAATCGTGCTGTCTTTAGAAACTCCTCAAGTACTAGATACATTTATTTATTTTTCCGCTCGACACCCTGGAAAGAATTAACAAGAGATATTATATTATCTATATTTACTGATTTTTAATTTGAAGAATCGAAACTGAATTTACTATTCGAACTAAACTTGCTCGTTACATCCATACGAACAATGTTACAATGTTACAGTCGTGAAAATGAGATTCGTACTAATGAAGCGCGCGAATCATCTAACGTCGCAATCATTATGCTCGTTGTTACTAGATCTATCAGAAAGTTTTATTACGTGTAAAAACTTGAAAAGAGACTTCAATATGATAACGTTCGATTTTTGTCCCTCTTCTCTAGTACTTTCCTGTTGTGAAATCCAATAATTATGCTGCCCTTTAAACTCTATTACGTTTCCACTACACCTCCACTTGCAACGGAAATACCTAAAAAGTGCAAAGGGGAAGGTTTCAGGGTTGTTTAAGGCATGTAAAGTAAAATGCTAGGAAAATAATATTTCCCGCCTGTTCATACTATCCAATATCATACTACCCTAATACCATACTGTGCAAAACCATGCTATCTATTTTGCAGAGTGAAGAAAAAGAGAGTGTTCGCGGGTTAAAGATGACTGCGGTTAAATCGAAATGGCTGGCGATAAAGCGCGTCGTCAAAATGTAACTGGCATTATCCGCAGGGCCGGCTACGAGGCAATAAACCCGTGGACACACTATTACGGTAACGCGTAGTATCGACTGGCTTGTTTCTGATGTGATTGATACGATCAGACAGTGGTGTTATACCGCTTGTACGATCGAGGCCACCGATGTCAAACGATCTACTTTTAAATTAGCCGACTCTGTCCAACGCATTACTGGATAATATTTCTGCAATATCATGGTGTCGACAATGAATATCGATTAAAGATTGGAGATCACACGTTGACGATTGTACATCGTGTAATTTAACATTTATCGCGGTAACTGTACGATCGTGTATCCTACAATTTGACATTTGTGATTGTGTGACTGAAATATTAAAACGAAATTATGGTATTTACTTAAAAGTCTACTTCAGAATAGAATTTATTTCGCTGGATTTAATGACACTGACAAATCAGTAAAAGTTGTTATTTATGACTCGCGAACTTTTCCTAATCAAATTCATTTCTTTTTTCTGCAAAAAGTTCTCCAAATTTGATAAAAGTTGTCAAATATACCAATAAAGTTAAGATATAAAAACAAGGTCTTTTGGAGAATTTAATCGTCAGCTTTAACGAACTTTCGTGTGTTTCTAATAAAACGAGTGTAATGCCGAACGTTCTTGTTGAGTCAACTTCAATCAACGCAGCGGTGTATGTAACTCAAGAAAGAGGAACGTAAGAAGCCAACGACAAGTAAGAAGTCAGCAACAGCAAACAAGAACGACGAAAGTTAATGTTATGAGGATGAGAAATCAAGGCGACAAGGAGCGACCAAGCCGAAAGAACGCACGAAACTTTGATACGCTTCAGGAACAGGCGACAGGATGTAAGAGTGGAAAAGTCAAGGAGCCAGACACAAGGAAGAAGATGTCAAAGTCTATGAAGCTGCTGAATGTAGAAGTTCGAGGTATTAGAGATCTTAGAGGTATTAGAAAAAAAGCTTTTGCACCAACACTGAAAGAGACTTTGGATATTAAGAAAGTATAAAAAGTATAAAAACACACGTAAAGTGCGAAAAAAAAAAAGAATGAGTAATCAATTTTTCTGTTTGATGCAGTTTAATTTAGTATATGTGTTGCTGAAAACTACTGTTAAAAGGATCAAGATTAATTAAAAGTGTGCCAAGCGTGTTGAAGCTGCGAAAAGCTGCCCGCTTCACTTCCGGTTTTATATCGGTGATGTACCTAAACCAGTTCGCAGCTGTTTCGACACAGACTCACAGAAAATTCTTAATATAATATTCAAAATTCTCGGGCATTGCACAAATGGTACCATTCCTCTTAATCCAATTTAATTTGACTTATTAAACTCACCATCTGGCGGTCTACATGCACCTTCCAGATTATCGCTATTAATTATTTTCACGGTTCGTATAAACGCGATACACACATAGTATAAGTACACTAGGTGTTAATAGGAATCGTTAAAATCTAGAAAACCTTTTATTTTTGCGCCAAATGACACTTTTCTTAAATAAAATGAAATAAAATATGGATGTGTAGAAAGACCTATATCTGTCCTTAATCCATTGAAAATTTAGAGAAATTCTTATTCAGCTATTTGGAGAATTCTGAATTCTCAACCGCGATTAAAAGATGTATAATAGTAGGAATTAAGAACAAATAATTCTTCGTGATAAAAATGTCAGAAAAATTCCTTGAATTAATCATCAACACTTATTCTTCTTCCGAAAGTCCTGAAAACAGCTGCAAATTATTCCAGACGGCGGTCGGTCGATTGCGAAACCTGGCAAAATCCCGACCGCGGTTACATAATTTACGCCAATGTTTTCTACATCTGTTCACGGACCACCAGTATTACACGTCTTTTTCAACGTCACCGTTACTATCGTACAATTAATAGCTGCCTTTTAAGAGCCAGCTCCCCGGCCTTTTCAAGCCTCCATAATTCATCACCGAGGGTCGCGATTTTCGTCATCCGATGATCCGCAATGAAAATAGCAACGATTCCGCGAATCGATGATGTAACCTACCCGATATTGGTCATTTCACCGAATAAAAGCTGGCTAAGTATGTTCGACGCTGCCGTGGTTCATCGAGGCCATATTATCAACCATTTAAATTTTACGAATTCGATACACAGCTTGTGTACAAAGAATAGTCGATATAGAGTATATTTAGATTTAAAAAATAGAAAGAATTTATTAGACATAAAATCTTAGCTGTCTGCACTCTGAAAATTTGTATATGAATCAGCAAGTCGTGTATACTATGAGTATTTTTGATCCTTCCATACGATCGGCACACCTAGCTTACTCAACAAAAATCACTTCCCATAATATCAATATTAATCCTTTAACTATAGGTATCCACATACTCGGCATTATCGTTGACGTGTAATCTTTTAGAGTATATTATTTGTATATTATTTGGGAATTTTATATTATGGTATATATTTGGTAATTATACATATTTATATCAAATTACTGTCTTCTACAAATTTCTGAATTATGCTTGTATACTTGTATGCTTGTATAATTGTATAATATTGTATACTTGTTTGAACAATTTTTTTATAATTGAGAGTACATAGTCAATTACAGGAACTTGTAAAATTCTTCAGCATATTGTGATACTGAAATAAAAATTCCAAATACTTTCAAAGATGAGTTGTCGAGAGTTAAGTAATAAATTCGCTCGATAAAAACAATAACGAGATGAATTAATGTAATACTTTTCGTTATTAGTACACCCAAACCTCGATACTCTTGGAAATTAATCAATAAAGCACTTCGTTCATTAACTAATTTATAATTGAACGAGAAAGGAAGGAATTTCAATTCTTGATGTGTCATGTTACATCGCCGTTAATGCTCCGATTTAACCGGCTCAATGTAAGGGCTGCTCGCTTCTGGGGTGGAACAAGCTGGTTTCTTGTAATCGCGATAACACCGTGAGGATGGAAATTTTACGACCGACCCCGGCTATAATAGTCCTGGAATAATTTAAAATTTTTCATCAGCGACCCATTAAGCAGCCGTTTTTCGGATTAAGCTCGATACTTAATAATGAAAATTCATTTTTCCTCGAATCACCCAACCCCTAGTCAAGTACTCGTCGGCAATCATTTCTGTCGCCAGTTGAAATTATCACGGACAGGCTTTTAATAGAACGAGCGAGGGACGTTTCCGAGATTTAAGTGACTCGCGTGATAAGTAGGAATATCATGTCACTTTTCTATTATTGATGAATCATTGTAGGAGAGAGTCTGTATTAACCGAATTGGGCGTTTAAGTGATTAGAATAGTATCAAAGGAAAATAACAAAGGATAATAGAATCGGTCGTTTAAATTTGAACCTGAACATAACTTCTATTAACTTGTAAAATTCCGTTACTAACCGTTCTTTCATAATATCATAGTTTAGCAAATAAAAAAAAAATCGTGAATTGATTTCAATAAATAACAACAAACGATATGGAGCACAACATGGATAATTATTGAAAAGCAAACTTTGCAAATTCTGCTTCTTGTATGTATTAATTCCAGGATCTTACTGTTACCTAATTTACTTATAATTTTTTAGCTTTATTTAGAATCTCTTTACTTTACGAAGAATTTCAATAAAATTGTCAGTCGCATACATTTACGTTGTCAAATAAAATGTTTACGAGATTCTAAACTGGTAAAACTTTTACGATGAAGCACTATGTAAGTACACAGCTCTTTTGACGCAATGAAATCAGAGACGGCTAACAACCGTCATCGAGCTCTCGTTCGTTAAGCAGAAATGAGCAACGGCCTGGAGGAACGAAACGTCGCAAAACCAACGTAGACGGAAGTCAGCGTTGCACAATCGTGCCAAACGATTAAGGCCGCAAAAAGGAAGGTGTAGGAGGGTTACAGGGAAGGGGAAGGTGTATAAAGTGCGGCGTAATCAGTATTCGGCCAGCGCCGACCGGAAATTCAATTCCATCTTGGGGTTATAAATTTTTTGCACCGCTCGTAAAGGCGTGCTCGCGGAGAATCATCGTGATATATCGGGTGTCCTGCACAAAAGGGCGCGCGTCAGTCGAGATGCAAGGGACGCGGGAGCCTTCGTGACTTAGCTGCGCCCTCTAAGGGTTCTCTTGAAAAAGAAATGTCCAGTACTGGAAAAAGAATATTCATTTGAAACTGCATCCTTGTAATGAATATTTCATAAACGAAACTTTTATCCTGAAAAGTTTGCTATTCTTTTGCTTTTTATTTTTATCAACTGCAATTAAAATCAGTTTTCTACTGCATGAGTGCTTTCTAAGTTTTAATTGAATTTTCATTGAATTTTAAAGATTCGTTAATTTTGTACGTACACTATTAAAAGTACAGAATTATTTTTAAAATACACGGTGATAATGATTGTTGAGGTTATTTGATGTATAAACAGAGAAACTCGTGGATAAATTGTAAGCTAGAAAATATATTTAAATAGAAGTGTAATTATAAGTAAGAATACAATTTGAGCTGGTCCAGATCCGCACGCTAGCTGTGTTACTCAATAACTGAAAACCCCGAAGCCAACGTCGCCTGTCTACTGTTTATAGTCTGTCTTCGTCGCAGTCTTTTGTCTATACTCTGTCGATGGTTTCAGTGCTTGAGAAAACTAAAAAGACCAAATTTAGAGTTTTCTTAGAAGTGGTGACCACTTCAACAATAATAAATTATAATTTATAGCTTGTTTCATTAAATAATTTATATTGCGACGAAGAAACATAAAAACATGTAAAAAACACTAATATTCCCAAACTTATCTCGAATATTGTACGAAAGGACAGAGCAGACCTCAATTAGTAGTAAAAGCTCCTTTATTAATGATTCCAAAGAGAGATTAACGAGAATGAATCCTAATGCTTTTGTTCAGGAATCAATTTCTATCATTGAAAATTATCTAACTTCCACAGGTGACTACGGTAGTTTCAGACATTACTCGGGTGACGCGTGACCTACCGCGGAGGAGACATCGATAAAACGCTGGAATATCCGGATATTCCACAAAATCGAGCCTGCTATCGTCAGGAGGAACCAGCTCTCTGTGATTTCGTCGGTGTAACAAGAAATTCCTACGGTCAGCCGAACCGGGGATCAACGAAGAAACTTTACCCCCTGGAATAGACGCTCTATCGGAATTGAAATATGAATATTAAACGTTAAGCGCGTCAAAAAAAACTGTTCATTTCACTGACATCAAAATGACGCCATCGTCTCTTACCCGATCGTGGAAGTATTTTCCAATTCTATTTCGCGATATTCGAAAGTGAATAATATTAAGGTAACAAAATTTTAAGCCGAAAACAAATATCACTTAATGGATAGGAATAGTTCATAGTTGACGCAGAGAACAATATGTTATAGTCAAAGATGTAACTGTTTCAAAAATAAGCGATAAATATATGAATTCGTAAGAACGAGCGATATAACAAATTAAATGAAAATTATATTATTACAGTATTATGTGTTCCTCTCGTCTGGACCAGTAACATTGAAGCTTCTAAATTTAAAAACATTAACAATTATTGAATTAGTACTCTCAAAAAAATGGAAAGAAATTATTTTTATCAATAAAGGATATTTAAAGAAAAATATTTTAAACAACAAGAGAATCTACCTCGAGCTTTGAAGTTGTCACTCTTCTCTTACAATCATTTTTGTTTTCGTTACTTTCGTAATTACAAATGACATAGTGTACGAACGATTTGGATAGGAATATTTCTATCAAATGGACGGAGAACTTAATCGAGATGAAATTTTTGAAACACCAACGACATTTATACCATCGAGTTCGATGGCAAGAGGAAGCCCGACCGCGATGCAGGGATCGAGAAAAAAGCGGATGAGAGTTAGGATTACTGTATAGGCCGCGGTATAAGACGAAGCTTTCGAATGGAAGCTGACTATCAAGTAGCAAGGATAGATGCCAGGGCAGACGGTATTAACCACTCCGCCTATTGGTATTGGCACGTGCACTCGGGGAAAATATCGTCGGCTCGAGGATTCGCGAATAAATCTAAATAACCTTCCCACAGGGATGCCGCAGTCCTTCGTATCTCTTTTCTTCGAATTTATTAAAAGAATGAAAAAGACAAAAAAAGAATAGGGAAGAAAGACTTGAGTCAGCACCTAGTGCTGACTTTTACTACTGACACGCTGAATATTATTCCTTTACCGATACGAAACTTGTAACTGATGCGTAAATTATTCGTCAAATTGTCGATAGTGGGATTTTGAGCGAAACAATGGGGAACAAACGTGATAATTGACAATCGTTGAACAAAAGTGCTCGTAAACTACGATTCGTTACGCTCGTTGAGTTTTTCCATAATTGACGGTGAAATCACTCTGAATCTGGTTTCGTTTAGATCGAAATTTGTGCAGGTCGTTTGAAGAATCACTTTTCATTCAACCCAATTCATGTGTATTTTCTCTTTTCTGTGCGGATGAAGCAATTGGGAAATAATCTGAACATAAAGATGTATATGTGAAAAAAAGTTCGCCTGGAAAAAGAATGAAATATTAAAGGAGTAACTGGGGAAAAATACTCGTACGTATTTTAATATCGAATCTGCAATCTGAGAAGTGTACTTTTTCCAAAATCAACGATTATTTCTTTTATGACTTGATCTCCATACTATTATCAAAAATCTTTCCTTCTTCCTATCCTTCTTCTTCCTCTTATCAAACTGATAAATCTGAAACCTCGATAGAGATTTATTTGACCAGTTCGTGGTTCGGAAAGATAATTATTTTTTCCAAGAGGCAACAAAGAATGGAAGAAAGCGTATTTATGGATGGTTTGAAATAATAAAACAGCCGCGCCTAAATTTATTCGCAACATTGAATCCGGTACAGGCCGCAATATTTCGACGATCGACTTGGCATCCATCCTTACTACTTGATAGTCGACTCGGCTACGGAGGACTCGTTTTATATTTATGTACCAACATAACGGTTAACGGTAACCCGGACTGTTTCTGTTACTTTAACCACGCAGATCGTGAATCGTAAAAGTAATCTACAATTCTACGAGCAACAATACCGTCGTTCCGTGTGCTTTTCATCCGTCTCGTCAACCCGTATCCCCCGTATGTTGCATTTTACACAGAGCAAACGACGATTTTATTTTACCTCTTCCCATGTCTGATTTGTGCTCTTGTTTATACATCAGTCTGTCTCACGTTCGTTATTCTCAACATTTCGTAAAATATTCTTTTTAGAAATTTTCTTACATTTCAGTCAATCATGAAATTTTGTATAGGTTTTCTTAGGTGCTTTAATTGTTGCTAGATTTAGTTAAATTCGATATATTCAATGCTTCTATTTACCACATCTCGTATTATAACGTCCAATACTGTTATCTTCGAGACTTTTTAAATTTGCATTGCTTAATCTTTATCTTCATCGAGGCTTAGAGATTAAACAGTAAATTGCAATAATTTTTAAATCCAAACAGTTAAATTTATCCAAATCTTAACAAATAAAAGACAAATTTTATTTAAAAAGCTAAAATACGAATAGTATAGCATCAAAATCTATGGTTTACAGAGATAAAATTCATAATATTTTAGAATTTCATATATATTGAAAAAATAATGGAAAGATTATTGAATCGGAAATAGCAAAAATTTCCGTGGCACGATTTTCCGAATTTCACAGGCAACTTCTATAAAAAACAGATTTATCTGAAATTTTTGTCGGTCGAAATAATTTTAGCGTTAAAGGTATCGTCTTTTCGACTCGGCATTTCGACGGAAACTAGGAAAAAGAAATTCCGCTCGATCCTTTTCCCGACTGTAATCGCAAAGAATTCGTACCTTTCCCCGACTGCTTTCGCAGCGAATTGTTTAGAAATGCATCCGATGGTCCAAGAAACATCCATTTGCAAACCCCGTTGGTCGAAATTAATATGATAAGAGGCGTGTGATGCATGTGTGTTGGTAAAACATCTATACAGTTATACATTTAAAAATTTCTTCTAATTGTTGAAATTTGAACTTAACAAATTGAAAAAATTTATTTCAGAATAATGGGCAAAGTATAATTTTTAATTAACAAATATTTAGTAATCTTTATGTTTCAAAACTTAATAGGAAACTTTGTATCACTCAGAAACCGCGACATCAAAATCTTACAAAAGACAAAATCACGAATTTTTTTACAAGAAAAATATAACACTTAAAGAGTATAGCAAACGGAACGAATTATTTAACACACATTTTCATTGACGTTTAACTCGATCATTCCACTAGTCTTATTATTAAATTCTCTAAAGATTCTCTAAACAACGAACGTTACATTCTAGCAAAAATACGTCTAGTAAACCATATAAATGTCCAATTCATCCATCTTACCATTTAAATGAAGCAGAAAGTAATTCACCGAGACAACTAGCGTTATTACTTGCATTATGATACACCTATAACCAGAAGGCTTAGCTCATTTCCTATCCGCTGGAATCCTTCCTAGAGTGCAAGTTCCAAGGCGAAACGAACCCATGGATTATCCGAGGAAGTGCGAAGAGGCTTTTAACGTGGTATAATTTATTTAAAAGCCGAGCCCCAGCCCCCTCGAAAAAGGGAATCTCTGATGAAACAGCCTTAATTAGCGCACAGTTTCTTACCGACGAATTTACCTTTCTTTTTTTGCCCCGTGGAAAACCACGATGCTCCTGTTCTTCTCGCTCTTTTTTTTCTACTCTACTATACTTAATCACTTTCTTCTTATCTCTTCTATTTTCTTATTATTCCCTTAATTTCCTTTCCTTCTTTTTTTTTCATTACTTTTTTTTAATTTTATATAATTCGTACGTTTCTAAAACACAAATTTAAAGATTGGAGCTAAATCGTTCTTTTAAATTCTTCTATTCTTCTTTATACTTCTATTTTGTTTGCCTACATGGTTTACTATTTCAAAGCCTCATTTGCATCGTTAGAAAAAGGATTATGGGTCGAGTATCTAACAACGTCCCCTCGACTGATCGAACCACCGACGAAAGAGAATACCGAGTTATTTGTTTATGAATATTGCTGGTAAATATGTTAGTGACGCTATCCAGTGACAGAACGACCGGTCAGAAACAAGGTCGATCGATCAACCAATGAATGTTAAATAACAGGGGGCAACTTAATTCATGTAACCTGATTAACGCGACACGCATCGCGGGAATCAGATTGCATGCAAATATCGTTGGCTCGACGTACAACGGATGACTCTATTCGATCGTGTGACATAATTAATTCTTTTTTTTATCATGATACACAAACGATAAATAGTTCAGGATAATTGAAGCAATTGTACAACGATAATTGAATCGAACGATAAATAAAATGTTCGTTAACTGGTTCGAAAAATGCGTAACAAATGACTGATTGGATTGGTGTAAAATAATAATCGAATAACGAGCGTGTAATAAAGGGGAAATAATTTTAGTATCGTGACGAGATCGACTTTCGAAAGTGGACCATTTTGAAATGGGCACAAATGTCGTGCAAAAGCAATTTGCATCGAAGTCAGGGCCTCGTAATTAAGTTTCGCCAATTACATTTCCCAAACGACTCTATTTAATTCCTATTTGGCAAAATTCTGACTACACCACATCAACGTCGATCCTCGTTAACGAGCAAAGTTATATTTAATCTTTTTCGATACAAAATCAAACGATAAGGTCACATAGATAATGCGTGCACATAACATATGTATATAAGTAGATGCAACATACTGAGCTATATTCGCTGATAAATATATATACAGGGTGGTTGGTAACTGGTGGTACAAGCGGAAAGGGGGTGATTCTACGCGAAAAAAGAAGTCGAAAATATAGAATAAAAAAAATTTTTGTTTTAATTTTTCCATCGAGACAACGATCTACAGTGAGATCCCTTATAACGCACCACACGCGTTACGAGCGAAAATTCAAAGTCGATTTTCTCGAAAACAAAGCCTCAAACGAAAAATTTTTATTCTATATTTTCGACTTCTTTTTTCGCGTAGAATCACCCCCTTTCCGCTTGTACCACCAGTTACCAACCACCCTGTATAACTAGACTGTTATACAATAATATATTTTCCATTAGATAGAAAATCGCAAATTTATTAAAACCAGAGAAAACAATATATTTCTTAATTTTCTACGAGAAATAATGTACACACATGTAATCACGAGTATGAGCATGCGAGTAATATTAAATTTGACAAATGGTTTATTTTCGGTCTTAATTTTTCATCTCTTAATAATTCATCTCGTTATACAACTTCTTTATAACAAATAATGATGTATTTAACGCTTCGAAAAATGATATCGTACGAAAAATATTATGATTGAAATATCCACTTACGAGTGAAAATGTCTCACCCTGTATAGTCAAAAAGCATCGACAGGGAAGAACGACGAAAATCATTCCGTCCATTGAACGATGCTCTAGCAAGAAAGGTCTGATAACTTGTCACCCGTAACGAAGTGAATCGTCGGGACGCCTATTTCAGTGGAATTCACTTTGAATTTCTCACCCTTACAACTTTTTCCGTTCTACGCGGGGACGTCGGTCTGCTACGCTTCCCCCGCGAATTACCTCGTCAGAAATTCAACCCTCGTACACAGCCATTTCGCAAATTCGATCTCCCTCCGTGAACGCTCCACGGGTAACGTCTCCTCGTGAACACGCGAGCAAGCGAGCGAACGCCCGCGCGCAAGTCAAGACCACCTTGTAAAGGCGAAAAGCGAGACGAAACGAAGAAGTCAATGGCGTTACGTCGATTCGTTCACACAATTTTGGCGGATAAAAGTTTTTCGAATCGGCTCACGGTCGATTCCCCTCGATTCGTCAAACACGTGCACGCCAAAGATGGAAGTTCGTTCAGGAGAATTGAAGTTTATCTATGGTAACTGTAATGGTATTATATTCTCCTCTTTTTGTATAGTTTGATGATATATAATGGAGTATGAAACAATAGCAGATTAAACAATATAATAATTATAGATGAATATAATAACAGAGTTTTAACTCGTTTAACTTCCAAGAGTTCCGTATGAATAATAGATCATTCTATACAATTTTAGTATTAGAGAAGCATTAATTGCAATTTATAATCCAGCTATCGTCATTTTCGTTGAGAAGAAAATAATCATTCACCAATTTTTAATTTTTGAAGGAAGCTAGCAGTTTCCCTACGCTTCGTTTAAGGTAAGAGAATAAAAAGATAGAAACCTTGGCATCTCGAATATTAATATGTACATATTTTCATTTCTTCAAGCCCTATGTGGATAAGGGACGCGCAATCATAACAATTTTGATTGATTTACAATTCGATAGGTTTATATACCTACAGATGCTTTGTTACATATTCATGTACCTACATGATATCATTATAAATATACAAAACATACAGAATAACCAATGCTGCTAAATTATAGCGATAATTCGTCTAGCGTAAACTTTACCCTACACTTTTTACCAAGGAGAAAAGAATAGAAAGAACAAAAACAAGAAAATTAAAATAACATCGAATACCTAACTTTACGCTCCAATTACGTCACGAACAACACAGCTAATTTTATTTCCGGATGCTATTAAATCCATCCGGAACAAGGAAACGAAATCGCCGTACGTTTCGACGTTATCAGCACCAGCGCTAGAGGAACGATATAAAGGAGAATGAGAAAGACAGGAATAGGGAAAGCTGTTCAGACCGCCAGAAATTTTCCCGTGACGCTTCCCTTTGTCTGGATCCCGGACCTAACCCAACTTGATTTGAGTCCGCCTCGTAGGTGACACCAGTGCGACGAAGAACGAGAACACAGCCGGAAATGAAGGTGGCTAGAAGTTCGCGTGGTGAACGTCACCTTCTGTCGAGTAAATTTTATCGAATCCACCGATCCCTCGGGTTTCCCGGAAAAAAGGGTGTCGGAAGGAAAAAAAACTACATATATCACGAAGCCGTACACGTGAAAAGTGGAAAGCGACAGTGACACGTGTTGTGTCGGATCAACGACCACACCAGGGAAAAATCTTGAGAAAAGGAAGATATATGTATGCGTGTATCCCTTTGGAGCAAGCTTAGCTTTCAAAGTGAAACATAGAGTGGTTTGGATATTTCACTAGTTTTAGTAAGTAGTTTCGATCATTTTGTTTTATGGTTTCCGTTAGATAAATTTCTTAGTTGAATGTATAAGGATAAGCCACAAATTCTTGTCCAGATTATGTACGAAGTGTACTTCTAATTTTCAATCTCTATGTCGTTTTAAATATATGATAAATCATCCATTTATACAAATCTTCAGGAAAAAAGGTCAATCTTAATATTAACATTACAATCTCAAATTTTTGCATTTATGCAGAAAGATCAATAAAAATATACCAACGATATTTTCAATATTATTTGTTATCTCTATAATAGAATAACAAGAAACATAATCTCTGATTCAGGCATGGTATTTTAAACGGAAAACGTGCAGTACATGTGCGTAAATTAAATAAATCTTGCTGTTTGTCATGAATACAGCGATACGAATAAATTTTACAACAGTAGATAATTTTCTGCATATAATTTTATTCTCCAACCTCGAAATTCAAATATAAAATACTATTCGAATTTATACAATGTAATCGGCCAAGTTAAAATAGAAACCCGGAAAATGAACAATGCGTACTTGAACATAAGGGACGCGAGCACGTGCACGCGAATTAAAATTTACAAGCTGTCGGCCTGGACGCCGCGCAAAAATACAACTTTCTCATCCGTAAGTAAAATCATTAGCATTTCCCATAAAATTACGAACCTCATTTAAATTCTCACGCATGTACTATAACATTCTGCTAAAAATCCTTTACTAATATTTTTTCATTAACATTCTCTCTTTTCCCCTTTCTCTCCCTCTTTTCCCTCCTTTTATCTTATTTTCTTTCTTTCACTTCAGGAAGCCACGAAAAACCTAGCAATTCCCGAATCTCAATGAAATTGTTGTCCGTCGCTTAGAAATATTCTAAAATTAAAAAAATAAATTAGTCGTCTAACGCTAGCGTTCCTTTTAAATTTATAAATTCCTCGCGAACGTTCGAGGTTACCTATATTTTTCTTAGAATCCGATCGATTAAAAGCGTTCCAGTGTCTTCCACGCAATTTTCCCTAGTGTTAAAATTTACTCGTTTCGCGAGTCAACAAAAAACACCTTGAAAGGAAGCGAAGAAAAATCAGTACGAGCTATCGAGAATAACCCTCGCCTCAACTAACTGTAAGACGTTCAGAATAAAATCACAAGAATTCGAAACTCTTTAAGACCTCACGATCCTAAAATACGGAAATTCTAATGTAAAAAAAAATTAAAAAAAACTATAAAAATGAGAAAAAAAAGAGTGAATCCTATTGCTGCCATTTGTACGAGTCCTTCGAAATCGTTCGAAGAACTGACAAAAAACCGACGAAGAACCGATGAAATTTTAATTTCATGCGTGATTATAATCACATCCATTCTTCACAGCCATTGAGAGATCTCGTGGCGACATTTCCTCTCGTACAGCGTCTGAAACTTTCAATGAGAAAACAGAGAGAGTGAAACGGAGGGCCAAATCGAATTCTTGATCAATCGAGATCGGGAAGACCGCCAGTGGAGCTGAAACTGTCCCTCGAATCCTTTTGAGTTCGTTCAAAATGGCCAGCCGGCGACGTGTCTTTCAAACGATTCTCGAAATTCAAAAAGTCCGTGTCGCATGGGCTACAAGCCTGCATAGATCGGGGGAAATATTCTTTGTTTCAACTGTCTATGAATCGCAAGCGTAATCGAATTTTTTTACTTGGAGCAAGAAGTTGTCTGGACCACCATTTTCCCTGATCTGCCTGTCCAACCGGGGCGACGAGATCACCGTGTTGTCGGAGCTGTTGCAAAGCCCTCCTGCGCAGTCCATCATCTTCAAAAAAATTAATATTTTTCTTGGTTGATTGATAATTAATATATTTCTTATGATTTTGTTGAGTGAAAGAAGATCGTGAATTATTTTGAAAGTATGATGAGGTTGAAGTTGACGAGTGCAGCTGGTGAAGATTCCTGGTATTTCTTTTTTTTTTTCTTTGTTCATTTTGTACACATTATCGAGTACATAAATGTTGAAAATTATTTTTAAAAGTGTGATGAAAATTGAATGTTTGTGAATGCAATTCATGAAGATTCTTGATGTTGAATTTCTTATAGTTATAATGGTGAATCTTGCTCTTTGTGTTCTTCCTGCGTTCTTATTTGTCTCGGTAATTTACAGTGCTTTACGCATATATAGTTTTATGTAATAAAGTAGATTAATGTCGAGGAGATGAATAAAACCATATAAAAAAGTTAAAGGCAAAATTGGAGCGCTTGATTCCTCGATTAGACATGCATCAGTAAATTTATTATTTTTTTAAGTCACGTTATTTTCTTATCAATTTATCACGTTACAAGGAATGTATGTGAACTTAGTTTTTTGAAAGGAAATGAACATAATTTCCAATAAAATGTTCGAATTCTAAAATATCTTCTTTTAAAATCAAAAAATCTGTAAATATTTATATCTCATTTATATCGACATTTATTTATCTGGAAAATTAACTCTTAGAACTCCAGTTTGATCTCAGCTGATCCTAAATTTTGAATATTAAATGAACACAACTTTAAAGATCAGGAAGATGTACGAAAGAGCGATACGATTAGCGAGCGAACAAATTGAGGGTAATCATGGAATCTCTTACCAGCTTAGTTTTCTCCTCGATGACTTCCACGACGTTACCTTCCTCCGTACTGGTAATAATGCCAGTTCCCAACTTCTTGCCTAAAATCTTTACTTCCTTCCTGCATCCACCGGAAGTGGCGACTACGCCGCTGTCGCAGCCATTAGTGTTCGAAGCGGTGTTCTTCAAAAATTGCTCGTACGGACTAAGTAACTTTAGATCCTGATACTGTGACGTCATGATCTCTTGATTATGATTTTTTGGGCCCAGAATCTTCACTTCATTCAACCCGGAGAACAATTTCGATGACGGTAGACAATTTGATTTACTACCGAGAACCTTGAATTCCAAGCGTGAAATTCAGAACAGAATAACTACTTGGGAAATCTAAAAATTACTTAAAATTATAGCATGTTTCATATTAAGAAGATACTAACAATAAATCATTTTGAATATATTTTAATCTGTGGAGATTTAATTTAAGTACAATTCCAAAAGATAGGAAAATAATATAACTCCAAATGTATACACTATATTTTTTAAGTATTAAGTATTTAAAAATACTTTTCAACATATGTATTACTTATCTTCTTTAATATTTTAAATATATACGACGAAAAAATAAAAAATGAAAAATGAAAAATTCCTCTTTCCTTAGAAAATTCTTCCCTAAAGAAATTAAACACTAATGAGGAAGTATTTAATTAGACAAAAATAATACTAGTAAGAAATTTTGTTGTATCTAGCTTGCACAAATAGTACAATCAAAATACGAGCGTAAATTAACTAAAAGTTTAAAATAAACGATGAAACAATGAAAGTCTAAATCTTTTACCTTATTTGAGCTTCCCGATCCGAGGATCTTCATGTCCGATTGACTAATGGGTATCAAACCAGTATCAGGCTCACTGTTATCGAAAACACAGGGCAATTTTATCTTGGACTCGTACACGGAATGATGATCGTCCATAGTCGAACTACCCAGAATATTAAGATCTTCGGCTAAACTGGTATTGCTCTTCAGATATGGAAGTGTGTCGTTTAAAATTGACAATGATGGATGATTTTTCATTAACAAAGACGATATCGAAGGCTGAGAAGCAGTCGACAGAGTCGAAATGTCGCTTCTATGACTAAGAATATTTGTTAATTCTTGTTGGCTCGAAGGCACTCCTATAGCTGTGAATTATACCAATACAAGATTTATATAAAAATTCAAGAAAATTTTCGAATAATATCAGGTTGTTACGTAATAAATATTGGTTTAGCTTATAACTTGTTTTACAACGAAAATTAAAGTTTGTTCAATTCGAAAAATTCGATGTTGTTGTTTCGAGGAAGTTGGATCAATTTTATGCTCATTAAAAAAAAAATACAAAAAAATATAATTGCTTCAAAATATTATTAAACTAGTGAAGGGAATAATGGAACAGATTAATACACACACGTAAACAATTGTTGAATAACGTGGAATAACGATATAAATATCGTAATGTGTGTAAGAAATTAATAAAATAAAACAATTTTATGATAAAGGGTTTAGTACAAAATAAGGAATGAAATAAAGAATAACGTAGTAAAACTCACCTTCATCTTCATGTTCGCCAACAGAGACTCCACCATCGATGGACAAAGATTTTGGGCCTAAGATCAGATCATCGATCTTCGATTGCGACAGGAAACTAATGCCATCCACAAAACGATCGTCGAGGCTTTTACTATCGAGAATCCGAATGTCTTTGTCTTCTAGGATCTCAATGCCGTCTATCGGCATAGATTTCTGCGTGGAGGCGGAATCAAGTACCATGATCTGATTATCAGAATCTCCGATAATAACTTCCCCGTTACCGCGCATATTCACAACATTGATCGCGTCTGCATCCTCGCCCTCAAGAATGGTCACGTCGTGTGAATTCTGTGCCATCAGATCACGAGCTTCGCTGTTCGTCATTACCTAGATTACAAAGAATAATTAATGCCAGAATAAAATACATATGATCAAATAAAATTATAATTAATGAAGGAAAGCAGGAAATCGAAGAGAATATTTTCATACTGTCAGAACAGTTAGAAAATCTTTTTCTACGTCACTTAATTTTCATACTCACTTATCTATAGCTATATATTGTTTAATCATCATATTAAAGTTAATTTTTATCTTACGAATACCACGTAAATTCAATCTTTATATTTTAATTATTTATATGATTGGAGCAATGAAACTATTCACAATAACGATTCTCCAATTGTTATGGGCTCTAATTGAATCGTTGCGCGTAATTAAATTGTCCAAAACAATTAAAAAGATTTAAATGATTTTCTGCAAAAGAATGTCTTTCACCCCTGCGTGCCGCAACATCAATCGATGGCGAGAGTTTTTAGAATTTAATTTACAAATTTATTACAAGTTTTATGCTTTAGTCCTCAGCAGTGTTAATGTTAATAGTTGCAAATTTAATCTTTCTAACAGTATCGGAATACAGAGTGATCCTCTCGGTATGTATATAATTAACTGAAAGACAGTGCCGCCCATTGCCATCGTGGCGATGATGCCGTATCATGTGTGATCTGTCATCAGAGACCGATATCGCTATATCAGGGCCGAGACGGCTATATGTATGTGTGCGTATAAAATGAAGACGAGTATGTGTGATTTACGGCATATCCTTTGAGTTAACTAGCGAGAGGATCGCGCTGTATATCAATGTATCAAGCTTACAGAGCCTCTTCGTTTCTGTTCGCTTGATTGGTACAATAAAACCGTTCACAATAGTAACTCTGTAATCGTTCCCAACATTTACTAGGTATGAACATCTGTGATTTTAATTGTATAGTTTATTTCGTTATTTCAAATTTAGGTGTCTTATCGTATCTTGGTACGTCTATACCGCTAACATTTAATTTTTCATATAACATGTAATTTCGTCGCAAAACAATAGAAATTGATACGATAAATATTCTTCGCACGCTAGCTCAATAAAACGATTTACAAAGCGATATCAAAGATGTTCAGAACGAGATTTTTGATCCCAATTAAAATACTCGGAAATCACGTACCACTGGGTACAAGAAATTCGACATCCAGAAATAATATGGATTACTACATCAAAACGATCGACGAATGGAAAAGAACTCAACAAGGAATAATTTTATGACTGGAAATATTCCAATTTTTAATTATTGGACGTGTTAATGAACGTGCTACGTTCTCCATATTTATTCCCAAAAATCAATAGATTAACATCTTTTCCGTTCTTTCAATTTAAACGAAAATAATTTCAGCGAATGTAATATCGCAATCCTGCCAATCATAAATCTATTTAAATCTAATAATTTTTTGTTATATCATTCCGAATAAATAATATTTCGTTCAAAGGAATTTCATTTTACAATTTCAAAAGCTCTGTTCTCAAATCTGAAAAATCTTGCTATCGATGATGAATGATTCATCACCTCGTAACGACCATCCTCGGTAGCGCGCACGAACTGTATTCCACCCTGGGCAGCCAGTTCCAGCAGTTCGTTGCAATCCTCCATCGCTGAGGACACAACAGGACCATTCTGGCGATCGGGCTCGTTTCTAACCGGGTCGCTGTACGTGAACTGAGAATCCAATGCCGTGACCAAGCTCTCTGTCGACAGTGCACCAAATAAACGCCATATTGCGGCGACACTTTGAAAAACATCGCTATTTTAACGAGCCAATTATAGACGGACAACGACGCGTTAAAAAGCCCTTTTGGAAACATATTGCGAAATGAAATCGTTCCGCTAAAAACAATACCATTACTGAAACAATTAACGTGTACTTATAAAATTTGTTGTTAGTTGAATTTTCAGTTTTGCTAACACTTGGAGCTTTATAGATTTAGAACGTACTATAAAATTTTTCTTTTTCTCAGCACTAAAACCAGATAATTTTTCAGAGCGATTTTATAGATTTAAAACACTAATTTAAATAATTTGCATTTTGGAAACTGAAGCGATTTTTGATTAAATATACGAATAAAGATTTTCTCTTAGATTCCTATACTTTTCATTTTCATTCTTTCTGCATAAATTTTATCCTTTCTTCTCTTTACTCTAATAAAATGTTCAGATCATAAGAAAAACTATTATTTACTTACCGTGTTCGTCCTCAGGTCCCGGTGGTTCAACGATGAAATTCATTTTACCATCAGGATCTATATTCTGAATAACTGTGGCTACCACGGGTACTTTTACCTGAACTGCTTTGATCCTGTCAGCGTCAGCAGAAATCGTTGGACTTAGACTCATCTTCCCTGCCATACGTAAATCTTCTGCTGTAGCAGGAGTCAAGATCTAAATTCAGAGATGAAGCCCACTTTTTAATAAAGCTTAGAACAAAAGGAATTAATAATTGTTTGATAAAATTATTACATTTTTATGAGTTCCTGTTGGAGAAACTTTCACGAGGACAGGAATTCCTTTGGCTGGTTTAAATAACGCGAATGGCATTTGTCCTTCGATCAGTGCCATCTCCATCGCTTTCGTATCAATCTTGTCTATTACTACAGATTCCATTACGTCGGACTGTTAAAAAATATGTGACAAATTTATTCATTTCCAAAGACTACAAATGTTGTAATATGATTCTTGTTGCTTAAATGAATTACTAACCGCCATTAAAGAATCCTTGTCCCTTACTTCTATAGTTTGATCTCGATCACCATTTGGCAGCTGCACGATCCTAACATTTTTACTGAAACAAAATATCTATCACTATATACAGAATTAGTTTTTAACCGTCCGTAGGCAATCTACATCGTTTATCATTTATTATTCAACACTAATTTTTTAGTATCATTTCATTAACATATTTTATTTTATAACGTAAATTTCTATTAACGTATTATTTCAAGTTGTCAAGAAGGTTAAAAATGTTCTAGTATGTATATCGAACGCCTCTACTACATCTCTGTAAAATATAAAAATTCTCTTCTGAAAAGAATCCAAACCTGAAATTTCGTTTGCTTACTTAAAAGCGTCAAATATTCTAGTATAATCTTTACATTGAAATTTAAAATCGTGTTAAGAACTCTATTCTTCCGCATATTAGAAACATTAATCAGCACATCAATGTGTGTTAAAGAAAGAAGACTCTAGAAAAGAAGATCAATTTACAGAAGTGAAAGAAAAGAAGGAAAGAGGGAAGAAAAAAAGAAAAAGAAAAGAGAAGACCGTCAGTTTTCTACTACATTCTAACCGACTAAGAGATCAACATTCAAGTTGCGTTCATTCAGCGAAAGAAGAAGCCGTCTATCAAGGGGCAAATTAAGCGTCGTTCAGTTCTATTCGGTGACGTCTACCTACTTTCTTATGACGTTGGGATCGACGATGCCCGGCTGCACACCAGCCGGATGTCGATACTTTATCCCGTGCTTGTACTCCTCGTGCGATCTCAAAGAGAATCGACGCGGAAACTCTTTGCCGCAGATTCCGCACACGTGCTGCATTTTCTCCGCGTGTGCATGCGCTTTGACCTTGTGGCAGACCAAATTCGACATTTGATTGAAGCCTTTGCCACAAAGCTCGCATTTGTACGGCCTCTCGTTGGTATGGGTAAACACGTGGTTCCTCAAATTGCCTGACAACGGAACGGTATTTAACTGTTGCCGGTTCCCCGACTCCGGCTTACTTACTTTGCACAGGCTGTTTCAGAATTGTTACAGCACCGTTTAATTGATCGACACCACAAAACGCGGACCAGATATTTGCATAATGCGTATCCGCAGTTTGTTCGCAAAAGAATTTGTTAGCATTCTAGATTTAAATGTCTTAACTTTGAACGCAAAATTTTCTTAAATGTAATTCTGAAAAAGCTTGCATACTTCGAATAGCTTAATAAATGATAATTACCCTTCTGATGAAATCCCTTTCCACAAACCTGACATTTGTGCGGTTTGTGCTCCGAATGTGTCTTTCGGTGAGAGATCAACGTAGATACTCTAGAAAGTCATAGTTAGTTATACATGACAGTATTGTTAGAAGTATAAAAATTCCAATTTTTCACAAAATAAGGCCATCTTTCAACGCAAATAAATCGAAGGAGAGTAATACATGATCCTACTAAAAAAAATGTAGGATCATGATTATCGTAATCGACTCAATAACCCATTCACAAAGAGTTTTATAAGCTTCGAGATCGAAATCGTCTCAATTAATGAATTATATCACATTCGAACAGGCTTACTTATTTAAAAAGCATACTCTATGGAGATTAATTTATAAAAAGACCAGCATATCCGTGCTCGTTAAAATTTCCTTTCTGCTTTCGCGCACAATCGCGCAATTTTGCAGCGATTCAAAACGCTAATGATCCGTGCGCGCTCACAAGCGGCGCTTGTCATCATTTTTTCCTCTAGGTAAATTGTAGTTTCAATTTCTATATGAATATACTGTTCGTTAAAAATATTTCAAACGGGATTTAAATTATTATATAGCGAATGAAAAATGCCCAGATTAGATTAGAAATATGTATAAGAAGAAATAATTAGATGAAAATCGTAGAATGATTTTGATAGTACACTGACCTGTTGAAAGTTTTCTTACAAAATTCGCAAACGTACGGCCTAGCATCACTATGTATCGCCTTGTGCTGGCTCAATGTCGACAACTGCCGGAAAGCTTTGCCGCAAGCCTCACATTTAAAGTTTCTCTCGTCGGTGTGTGTTGGCAAATGCCTCATCAATGTGTACTGATGCCGAAACTCCTTCGAACCTGGATCGAATATCAAGCTTTAGGGCTATTCTAGCGATGTTGTCGCAAATAGCGAGCGTTATGCGAAAGAAATGCTATTGATTTCGCGCTGTGCAAGATTCTTGTGTACGGTTAAAAAGAATATTATGTATAATAATATAATATTATAATATAAAAATCATTGAATTTTCAATCTTCAAACGATGAATATCTTCCAATCTTCAAATGTTAAAACTTTCAAATCTTCAAACGTTGGAATTTTCAAATTTGCAAGTTTTCGAGTTTTTAAATGTTTAAACAATGTGATGAAGAACAAAACTTTTCTCGTGCAATGTATGACAACAATCCATATAGGATTCGATAAATAAATTACTAACAAATTCCGCATTCCCAAATTTTCAACGTTTTCCCATCTCGCTTTAAATATTTCACAAAATGAAGCTTCGACCGTGGATCATCCTTATCGATCAGTCGAGTGGAGGACGAGGAAGGTCCTTCGACAACCGGATGTGAATACACCATAACGTTATCTTCAGATGAATTAATATTTTGATCGAGAATCTATAAAAAGTAAAAGTTTGGAAATCACCTATCTTGTAATTTAATTAGAAATCAAAGCAACACAAATAATTTTCATATTTTTACCTTATATTTGAAAGCATCTTTTCCGAGAAACTTCGTCACAGCACCATCAATGTTAATTACTTCAGAATCTATAGCTACATTTAGGTTCATGCAATCACCCTGGAAACAAATTAGATTGAACCTCTGTAGGAAGTGTTTACGGTGCAGAAAATTACAGTACATATATCGCGTAATGTTATTAATAATTATAGTTAATAAAGGAAAGTTAATTGTTAATTTACCACTCATAATTACCTGAATTAATTGATGATCATTTGTGGATGGCAAACTCGGCACAACGGTGACATCGTTCCTCCCTTCAGAACCTGCGGTTTCCTCTTTCACATAAACTTCATAAACACTGTAAAACCCAAAGTCACCAATGAAATACATCTTTTTAATATCTTCGAACAACTTTACGTCCAATTTTATCTTAAATTCTATTATACAGTATTTTTAATTCAAAAGATACAATTTTATAAATTTCAAAATTTTCAATAAAATTATCTTTTAGTAACTTCGCTTCTAATTTAATTTTGCAAATTACATAATAAACCTACAATACAACGCTGATGTTCACTATACAATTGTTTAAGCTCACCTGATGACTTCTTCCGGGATAGGACGAGTAAACTGCACCTGCGGATCCTCGTACTGGGTATCCCCTAAAAAATTGAATAGCGTTGTAAAGGGACATCTTGAGCTATATAATAACCTGCGTTAACCTACCTCAAGATCTGCCTAGTTAGCCTACTTAAAAAGAACTTCGTTGTTGTTTTCTCCATATCAAAAAATAAGATTCGATATTAAATTGAGATTAAATTAATTAATTTCATAGTTAAGTAGAATGTTAGATACGAGTTCCAAAAATGTCAGTAAATTAATATGAAGACAGCGTTTTCCATTACATATTTGTTTCGAACGAATTTACGCAAAGCTGGGAATGGAAGATTTACAAATAAAGAACATTGTTAAACAGCTATTTTCGAGATGCTACTATTTCTCCGTTGAAGCTCTTGAGAGTTGGGGATTAGGAAGAAGAATAGTGCATATGTTTTTAGTAGAAAGCTTTTAAGATTCTTTCTGAAAAAGGAGAGCACAATATTCTTGTACTCTAATACTTCTCGTGACAAAATAATCCTTTCCCCCCTCTTTCCGTCTTTCCTTTTTTCCTCTCTCTTTCTGTCTTTTTTCCCTCTTATTTAATAATCCATTGCCTACTGCAACTGCTGTTACTTTACCGTTTTCTGTATGCTCTTTGTGAAATTAGATCGTGTCCAACTAAAAGAATTTATAATGACTACCAATGAATAAATCGTGTTACTTACAGACAGTTACAAAAATCTATCCGACACTCCCTAAATATAAAATACTATAATAAAAATATTACCTCCACGACTTTTTGTTCTGACACGTTAAAACATGCATTGCTAAGATATTGTTATACTTTTATTTATTCATCTTTGCCTTTATTACGAAAAAGGAAATAAAAAGACATGAAACACAATGTCATAGTAATTAGATAGACCTATCGTATCTATACGAAATCATAAAAATCGTAGGTTTATTACTGCATTAATATCTTGTACGTTAAAATATCAATGATATCCAGCTATCTCCATGGCATTGAAGAAAATATACTGTAACTTTTTATACAATTTTATCCCAATATTTTTGTCAGTCGAATGTTTAAATTTCTTAAATTCTTTTTAGAAATGCATTAATAATAACCGTATTGATATGTAGGTATGAATAACTTTATAACACAGGACGATTTTACTTTCTTTGGTAAGCCAGATACACAATATTCGGTGTATGTATAGTTTCGTGACTGTATGTCGTATTGACTAAAAGCTCGAGCTTCGAGGCTCCTTTCTTTTTCTGATTTCGATAAAATTACGATGGTTATGTTTTCAGCAGTTCCAGCGAAGCTGATTGTTACTAAGAATTCTTTTCTCTAACATTTTTTAGCATTTTTTAATAATTTTCGAAGAGTCATAGAGGGCGTAAGCTTTATTAAAATAAACAACCTTGTAAAAAAATAATGAGATCTTTTCTATTACCTACCAATCATTCGTTAATTTTATCTAACTTTTCTATCACACTGTTATTTAGGCTAAAGATTACTCTAATGAAATAATTTCGATTTAGGTATTTTGTATCGCAAGCCTGAATAATAAAACTGTTGACGCTGACCGAAATCGAAACCCATTTTCATCAGAGGATATCGTGAAGCGATATTCTAAATGATGCGTCAGTTGAGTGACTGATGACTGATTTAAATGGAACTGTCGACAATAGCGACACAGGTGCCTCTTGAAACAATGTAACGCATTCGCCGAGCGTTTGATCCACAAGTTTGAGACAATGTTGCATTCGACCGCAGAAATATTCGACGATGTATCACTCGTACAACTGATTCGTTTAATTTCTAACTATGTATTATCGAATTTATGCATGCTTTTAGAGTTTGAAGAAAAGAACAGAATTATGAATAAACTATGGTCGAATTTCAAGTTTAGAATAGAAATAGTTGAACGAGTTTATCTTAAAACAATTATCGCAGTATCTTTTAATTATTAAAATATTTTGCGATAAAACAATCATGGGAATTTTCTTTACAGCTTTATACAAATGAACTGCTTCGCATTTCCTTAAAAACTTACAAAATTCCGATTTAGCAAATACTTCAAGTTGGACATTTTTATAAAAACAGACGCAGCTAAAAAACTAATTTTATACTTTTAGAGTTATATATAATATGAGGCGAACGCGAACAGTCGCTTACATTAGTCTTGTGACACCTCGTGAAGAGGTCACTTTTATTTAAATAAAGCACATGTAACAACTTATTTAAGTGTTATACTAACTTGTTCATTTTTTAGCACATCAGAAAATAATAAAATCATTTGCTGTCTTTGTCATAGAACACATTAACGTTTCACTGAAATTTTATACGATTATATTTTAATCAAAGTGTTATCAAAGACTTTTGTGAATTACTGCATAGTACATAAGAATTATACTCACATGGAAAACTATTAACTATTAACTATTAACTAAAACGATTAACTATTAACAAACGTATCTTCCACAGTTACCACTGAGAGATTAATTTTATGAACTCCTATACCATCTTCCATCATTTCGCGATATGTTACAATTATACGTACATATTCAAAGCAGCGTATAATCCATAATTCTTTCTGTTAACGATTCCATCACACTGACACCAAATCATTCCAACGATCTTGACCGATATCCCGTAAAAAAGTCGTGTAATGTCACAGGTCGCGCTTTCTTTCGCCACCATTAAAAATTTACGGATTCGCGGACGAAAGGAAAGAGAGCCGGAAGCCATCATCGTTAAAAGCCCGAGACTTCCTCCCGTTGTATCGAGGAGAAGAGAAAAGACTGTCAAAAAACGACGGAATTTTGAAGGTTCGCGTCGCGATCGGCAGAAGTCCGACATCGTCGGTCCTCGCCTTTTTTTCCGGCTGGTGGCAAATAAACGAAAGCCGCCATTATCACAGCTCACTTTTCACGAGCCGACAAACGACAGATCGCGACGAGTTAATCCATCGTTATTTAGAGTTTTACAACGGGATGGAATTCGTCCGAGAGGGAATCAAAAAGGAGAAAGACGAAGCAGCGAAGAAAATAAGGGTGAAGGAACGAGATTGGTCAATTTGATATTTTCTCGAGTGTTACTCACAGTTGTATCCTTGCAGCAGGTTATTCTGAGACATTTCTCAGCATCCGAGCGTGTCACCTTCGAAACCGAGCCACTTTCCACACGTGGACGTCGTCTCGCAGCCTGATTCGCATCGATCGCTAACGAGGAATCGTTGGCCACGATCCCGAATCGGTTCGCGCATATCGCCACCAAACGGGCAACTTCGGAAACGTTTCCAGCCAATGGCGTAATCTTCCTGTCTTCTGGTCCTTTTAATCTTTGACACGCGAGTCGTAGAATTTTCCTTTGGCTCAGTCGAAAAAGATTAGAATTTTTTATATATTTTTTAAGAGTTTTAGGTATTGTTGAACTAATTTGGAATAATAAGGCACAAGGATTGAATCTGTTGTTACTAATGATGGGGAGAAATGGATCGTGAATTATTTCTCATCTTTTATTGACACCTATTATTATACTATTGCTACATTTAAAATTGCAAGACTTCTGATTCGAACAAGAGGACAAATAAAAGATTCGTTCCTAATTTTTAACAATTTATTTATTAGCTCATTTTTATCAATAATATTGTTCGTCTGTATTCCTCTTTTTAGATTTGACAACGAATAAGCATAATTAATATAAGGAACTAAACTAATAAAAAAAGTAACTGGAAAATGTCTCTTGTCAATCCTTCATAGAAAACTGTTCAATATTTTACAATAACATACACTTAGAGTTCTTACGAATTGCGTTTTGGGTTACATGTGGGTCTTGCGATAATTTACAGCTTCGCCAAGAGGACACGACTTGGTCCCTCGATCCGCCTTTTAAAAATAAACCGATCGCAGCTCTACATTACTCGGGTCAAGTGGTTGCTGGTGTGAAGAAAATATTTAGGAGCCTGGACAGTCGCCACGTGTCCCCACTCCAAATCTAGCAATGGGCCTTGTCTTCTACAGGAAAACTGCACTCGGAACACAATAGAAGGATGGGTCGATCGTGAGGTCCCCAATATTTTTACCCGACGTTGTTACATCTCTTTGATTACACTTTTAACGATCATTTTAATCTACACTCCGCACAAGAGCGCTAGATATCTCAAGAATTAAACTGCGCTTGAATCCATGCACGTGATATTCTTAATTTCTTAACGGTGCAATAAAACGATGAAGAATTGAAAATGAACGAGTCAGAAAACAATTATGAATTTATCCTCGAGATCTCCTACGTTTCTGACATCAAGTAAAAAAAAACACAGGTTAAACTTTCTATAGAAAACAAGAATTAACAATCTCATTACGTACGATAATATTTAATGCCTATTTTCGATTTATAGTGGGTACTATGCTCGGTTTGCACCAGTTTCTCTCGGTTTATATCGTTTAAGAGTTAATGGAAAGACACGCAAAATATCTCGTGCATAGCGTCGCATGAACAACGTTCATCCATTACTCGATGTCTCATACACATCTCGACCGTGGTAGTGAAAGTGTTCAGGCGATAACACTTCAATTTCTTCTAGAACAGTCGAATCCCAGTTGGCCCGATTGCGCGTGAGGTCGCATTAATATTCCAAGAAACACCTAAATTCTATCCGATCGACGAGCCAGAAGAGGAACCATCTTCTATCGTCGAAGTCGCCGGAATTACCCGGTTCTCCTTCCCCTTTCTCTTCTCCCACTGTTTCCGAATTCCGGTCAGGTACATCCACATCGGCGTTCTCCAGCTTGCCGGCATGGTCCGCGGCATACTTGCCTGACTCAATTATTACTTGCTACTTCTTGTTACCCGCTGTTTAAGTTGCCTCGACCCTTCCCTTCTCGCTATTCCAGTCAGTCGAGTCAGCCCTCAGGTTCAACCTTCTCTCTCTCTCTCTCTCTCTCTCTCTCTCTCTCTCTCTCTCTCTCTCTCTCTCTCTCTCTCTCTCTCTCTCTCTCTCTCTCTCTCTCTCTCTCTCTTTGTGCGCTAACTACTACCGATAGAGCTTGTTCTCCATAGTCGAGGAAGATATCGTTTACTGCAAGAGGCGCTTAAAACGGCGAGAAAAACAAATGAGGACTTTCCGTTTTGCGAGCCTTGCGAATTCGCACTTCCATCCGCGTGCAAACAGTGGAACATTTTTCGCCTGTCTGAAATTTCTTTCCGCCAAGGTAAAAGACGGAGAAAAGTGAATTTTGACTTCCTGGACTAGCGTTCGAAGTGTGGCGAGTGTTGTAAAAACGCGAAGAATGGGAAATTGAAACGGGTAAGGGATGGAGGTGTTGCGAGGAAGGTAGTATGAAAGGAAATGTTCTTTTGTCGGTAAGACAAGGAAGGCACAAAATTGTCTACCAGGGTCTTCTTTCATATAATAATTTAACTATCAACAATGTTAGTGAAAACCGACAAATGACAAATTATGGGTTACAGAATTGTATTGCAGAAGAAGTTTCTACAATTTTACTTCGAATAAAACTCTGTTATCATACAGGAAAACTTAGTATTGGCAATTTGTACTTCGCAATTTGTCAATTTATGGTAATTATGTCAATCCAATTGAAAGATACAAAATACGAACTTGAGAAAAATTACGCAGGCGTATAATATTAAAGTACCTTTGTCAGAAAAAAAATCTGATACAATCCGAATATAATTGCAAATATAATAAAATAAATGCAAAAGGACAAACGAGTTCGCGAATCCTGAAATCTTTCCATTCTTTTCTGAAACTCTATTATCAAATAAACCTCGTATCCAAAGCTCAGTTCGCATAAGCAAATTATCCTTCCAACTTTCTCCACTTCCGATAATTGACAGGAACGCGATGTAAATTAAATACAGGAAGTTTGTCAGCAAGCTCGAATGGATTTTCTCATATCATGAATTAACAATATTAACCAGGAGTTTTCAGTGAGAGTTCCCCCTTTGAATTCCTGACGGATTATTTTCTCTAAGGAATATCTGATTCGCTTCATCAACGAGTCCTTAACTTCTGCGGGTAGTTGAATAGGACGATCGAGAGAGAAAGAGACGGTCGGACGTTCGGATGAAATGTTTTCACGAACTCACGGAGAAAAGGGAGGTGCGAGAATCTGCGAGGAAGAGCCCGCGAGACGAAAGGACGACAATTCGATTTTGCAACCCAGATAAAGAAAGCTTTCTTCCTCGTTATAGGCTACCAGAGGGGTTCGTTCCCCTAAAACCGGCGGGGAAAGGGAGAAAGAGACGTTAGAGTGGAAGGAGTGGAATTTCGCTGAAACGAGCCGGCGCGCGTGGCGATGCTCTCGCTGCAGTAACCTTTACACAATGAACGACGCCTAATCGAATTCCGCAATGGAAAAAAAAATCGTCTATTTCCTCCCTACCAGCTTTACCGTGAGAATTTGTGACGTCCAAGAGGAAAGCAGGACATTGTTGAAGTGAGAAGGAAGTGTTAAACGAACGAAAAGTTCGAGTGGATGCAAATATTGATGATTTTACAAAGTACAAAACATGATAGAAAATTGGCTATCTTTCGTGATGGAATAAATAAAACAATTTTAACAACATTTTATTATATTATTTTTATACATCTGTAATAAGTTTTAGTTTCTAGGTATGGAATTAGAACGAGAAGCCTTATCAATAATTACGGTGGAACAAATTCTTGGCTATAATCTCGTATGTGTATACCTGAACTTTATAATAAAATTAATGTCTTACATGTATAATGATCTTGTCACTTAGTTTAAGAGTCAGATATATTTTCATTAATAAATTGCCAGGAATTTCATAAATAAAAGTTCGATTAATTCGCGATTTATTCTGCTTGGTCGATTGGAAAGTGATATTTAAAAACGATCCCCTAAGCTGATCCCAGGATCACTTCGTCCGGGTGAAATGATTTCGGTGCATTGATATTCCTTGCGTTGCGTTTTTGTAACGATGCTTGTTTTTAGTGGAAACACGAAACGTGCAGCGCTGCAGGAGTGCTTTGATAGAATTGGCTATGATTCCAATCACGAACGATTTTCAGCCAATACTAACTGCTATCACGTCCACCAGTATATCGTTGCAGTTTTTCCACCGTTTTCTTCCCCTATCATTCTTTTTTATTTTATTAACGACTTCTTGAGCATTTCAATCCTTATAAATACCATCATAAAGGAAAACAAAATTGATGATTCTTCAAAATAAAATTCACAATAAAAAATAATGTTTCGATCACGGTAGACCTTTCTTTTTCTTTCGATAAATACAATTTAAATAATCCAGCTACATGCCTTTTTCTAAATCTACATCGTCAAATTCTCCATTCGCGCCTCAAAACTAAACTGCAACCAATTAATCGCTCTAAATTCTCTAATACGTACGCGTTCACAGAGTTCCATAGAAAATCCGAAAAGATTTTCCACTGACATAGATTATCGACACGATATATCGATATTTAATCGCGTGTATCTCCGCGAATTTCAAAGCTGTTCGTCCTAACTTCTTTGTAATTAGAAATCGATTAATTAACCATAACCTTCCATCAGTTTATCAAGCCGAAGACCAATGGAAGGAAGAAACATACATATTGCAAATCTCCGGTCTTCTAACTGATCGCCGAGGCACGGAATAAACTCGGCATAGGTCGCTTTGCCATGTAAAGCCGGGACGGAAATCGATTTCTACACGGACAAAGTATTATTACGAGGTGGCGGCGTACGCCGGCCTATGGAAGTCGGAAACTTCCGTTCCCCTCGGTCCACGGGCATCATAGTACACACAGTGCACGAAATGTTTGAGAAATCAATTTTGCCTGGCTATCGTGCTTATCGGTCAGAGGCCGGAAACAAAGTCAAAGGGGGTCAAAGAAAGTCTAGGGGGACGGGCGAAGTGCCGATGGAGTAGTCTATCGACCCAAAAACAAAGCCGTAACTCGATAGAGACATCCTCGCGACACCGTGGAAACTCGACGTGACAGCGAACGCAGCCGGAAACAGCTACGATCCTCCTTCGTTTCCGCTCGTCACCCTCCTCGTTCTAGCTAACCATACTAGCACACATACACACACACAAAGCCAATGGAACACAACGACGATGATGGTGCAACAAGGAAGAGAATTTGACAAGGACGTTGCTCGACCGCCAACTGTCCAACTGTCCAACTGGCCATTTTCGTCTTGGCTGGCTCCGTCTCTGCTTCCTATCTTGAATAATATCTCCGACGGATACCGACGGGCACGTCTGCCGAGTCCTGACAAATACCACCGCGCCCCCGTACCTTTCGAGTTTACCTTGCAGGAACGTGCCGTACATATTTCGATCGGAACGCGGAAGGGAATCGTCGCTGCGAAACGGGTGGCTCCGGTTCACTGGCAATACATTCCCTACCCCCCCCCCCTCCACCACCCACGAGGATGATAGAAAATTATTCGACCACCGATAGCAGCATACCGATGATTTCGTTAGACCATCGAATTCGATGACGGCTAGGACTTTGACGGTTTCGTCGGTAGAATGATGCGGGGAAGGAGGAATAGGGAGACTGAGGTATGGGTGAGAATTATTGCGAGCAGGAGGAAGGAATGGTGATTAGATATGCGTAGATGGAGATGGATATTGGCGGTTGTTTTATGCGTAGAATGTAGGCTAGGTTATTTTAGTTGAAGCTATGCTAAAAAATAGTATTCGTGTAGACCAATGAATTATTTTAATTAGTTTTAATTATTATTTTATTTTGCAAGTAATATAAGGGAAGTTTATTTCTTCCTTGTATTAGGATTAAGTGAATCATTTTATTCGATCATTTGATCGGCATGGTTTAAGGCAAGATAAAATTTAATTTAATTTAACCTTAAATAACCACGTATACGATATTTTATTCAAATTATGCCGAAACATGGACTCGCTAAATTTTGAAATGCTTCCTGGAGTCTTTTTATTTTTTATTGAAATTGTACAAAGAATAGGCGAATATGAATGTGAAGAGAAGAGAGATAATATTTTAATCGAAAGTTTCAATAATTAAAAACTTCGATAATTAAATGTAGTTCAGCGAAATTCTGATTGTAAAATTTCGATTATGAGTTCTATACCATAATTCTACTTTGCGTGTTTTTATAATTTCTTCTTTTATAGAAAGTAGGATTTAACAAATTTCGGAACGGTTCGCGAGCCTTTATGGTTTTTAACACAAATGAAACGCAATTTTGCGATAGAAATTTCCAATAATTGGAAACTTCAATAGCCTAATAGATTCATGGCCGCAAAATTATGACTATGAGTCTCTGCGATTTCCTTTGAGTTTCGATACTTTGTTTAAACATGGAAAGTTCAAGAAAAATGGAGCAAAGTGGAATGTGCATTTTGTTGCAAGCTTATCGGTTCTCCGCGGTGTATCTCGATTTCTTCATCGGGAAAGTGGCAAACGTCAATCCGAGCGCGAGAAATAGTAGCATTTCTTACCTATCTGAATTGCAAATTTCATCTTCTTAATAGCACCGTGGATTGAAATGCGGAGTTCAGTGTTCAGACGTCTACGAGACACTCACCCCGGTAAATCTAGCGAAATAAGTTCAAAAACATTGAGATAACAAATAAATAATTACATCTTTTTACCTACGCTTCGCATCAGAATTAATTTAATATAGTGATATATCTACCTAAAACAATGTAACCTAATTTAATGCAACTGCAGGAGAAAAATTTTTCAAGAAAAGAAGATATATCGTTAATGATTTTCCAGGACCGATCATTAACTTCCAAGGAAAATTCCTAAGCTTTCATCCTTATAAATTTGCCTCGCAGCCATCGTACGAGCGAATTGAGTATCGACTATCTACAGTTCCGCTTCTACGGACTCGATGGAAGCAGAGAAAAAAAGATAGAGAACCCGCACACGAAGTAATTACGTAAAATTTATTACGCAGACTCTATTACAGCACTTCGTCGTATCTAATAATCGTTATATGGAATAAATTGTTTGCGTGTTTCTTTACTTGAACTAATTTATATACTTGAAATACTACCAAGCCACAAAACCTTTTACAGACTTAAAAATCTTAATTTAACAGAAGGATTCTGGAAAATGAAGAATCGAATATCGATCAGACTGCGCAAAGTTTTTAGTCAATCACTATAATTGTTAAAATTTTAGAACAAACGAATATTTTCCAAAATATTGTAAAACTCAACCTATAAATTCAACTGAGTCGCTAACAACCTATTATGACAGTTTTATGATCTTTATTAATCTTCTATTCATACAAACAGCTGAAGGCAATCAATTAAAAAAATAATAAAATGACTTAAATATAAACTACAAAGATTTAAATATCTTATGCAAAGTTGTTAGTAAAGAAGAACTAATGTTTCGCGTAAGATAAGGGTTTGTAAAATTCCTAAGAAAGGACCAGGATATGTTAAAAATGGTCAAGGTCCGAGATTCGCAAACGTCATATCTCGATCCGCGGAAAACATTCTCCTTAAGCTGCGGACAAGCTTGGGAAACACTAATTATTTCGCAATCTCAACACTCACCTCATTTTGCAGGTAGTGTTGCATTAAGAAAATTAATTTTTTACCGACGCTCCTGGAGGGGTAACACGCGCTCGTGTTCCCGCCCCCTTTTCGCTCCGCGGTTCTTGGAAAATTAATTCGAGATGCTGCGCACCAACCGACCGCCAGCAATCCGATATAAACTGGAGATTATGCCATTAACGAAATTAATAAATGAAAATGAAATCATACACGTTACTCCATTAGCCAAATGAATCCGTAGGATGCGTTCTTTGTATGAAAAGAAGCGTAAAATTTCGTCGGCACCGGCACAATGTGCGCGTTAAGACAGTTTTTTGGTGAATTCTCGTAAACAGAACTTTGTAAAATCATACTAACATAATCTTCTTAACTCGAATTGTTAATACGGTTGATGTATCGTCTGAATAAGTCGAGGATAGAAGTTGATAAATCGCAGTAATTGTTCCTTCATTCGTAATAACAAATAATTGTGTCTTTAATATTCTACAACATATATCATGTTCAAGAATAAAATAAGTATTCTATGGAAATTTAAAGTTTAGATGGAAAGATTAATTATTGTGAAATATTCGATTAAAGAAGAATATTTTTGTTTTCATTGTCATATTTACTTTACTGAATCAGCGTACAAGGTATTAAAAGATCAAAATTGAAAATTTTATGAATTAGTAACAGTCAATAAGTAGAGCAAGGAGTGATTAATGAAAATCGAAAATTAATTTTTTCCTAGTGGAGAGAAATTTTATGTTTGCAAGTTACTTTTTTTCTTCTTTTTCCTTTTTTCTTTTTTTCTTTGAATGAAGAAAAAAAAGCTTCTCCCAATCAAGGAAACATAAATAAACATATAACTTCACTAAGTAGGAAAAGAAATAATAAAGTAGTATTGGAAAGCAGTGTTTCGCCATTTTGCGCGCATTACCGTCCTTCCTGTCCAGTCTTAATCTCTCTTCCGACAAGGTCCCCAGTGACGAATTTTATTACGCGAAAGCGGAGATCAAACGGATCGTAAAGGGCCAAAAAACGAGCTAATTAATGGCGAACAAGGGAACAGATGCTCGAACGATGCTGTCGCTTACACGAGGGTTGGCCCCGTAAGTTTCGGCTTAATTTCGGCCGGATTTCTAAGACCCTCGCTTCTCCTTTTTTTATGGCCCCTACTAAACCCTCCGTGCACAAGATGAAACGAGAAGGGAAAACCATGTGTTAGAAGAGTGAGATACAGTTGAGTCACGGAGCTGAGAAAAGCAAAAGGTACAAGAGGAAGTGTAGGAAAGAAGGACGAAGAACGAACCAGGGAAACAGCCAACCGGTGCAAGATTGCCTGTTTTCTAATTTACAACTAGGCAGGGCCTGGCCTTAACAATTTACGTTGTTTCTTACATGGTCACATCCACTACCACCCCTTGTTCAACCCCCAGCTCTTGGAACTCCAGTCCAGATTCCGATCGTCAGGAAGACGTAGCTGGCGTCGTGACGCTCGTATTGCAACGAGAGAACACTTTCACCCCGTACTTTCCTGTTTTTCTCGTCGCCTCTCGTTCAAGGGGAAGAATTACTACCTCGTTAACGGGACGATTGATTCTGATTATAGTTGTCGCCCTCGATTCCCCAACGCCACCGCCGCCACCAGATATTGGCTCCGCCGTGAATTCATGTAATCTTCTTTTCTATCGTAGACCATTCAAGAATCGTCCTCGGTGCTCCCTTTCGGAAACTTTGACAACGCCTTTATGACAATTATTTAATTACCATTCATTGGTCTATTTTGTTTCCAAAAGAGAAATAACAGAGGAGGTAAGGTAGAAGAAAATTTATGTGTATTTTGTAGTTGTCGATTTATAGAATTTTTCTTCGAAATTATTTGGTTAGTAATATGTTAACTTATTCGTGGCTGATAATTGTATGGAAATTTTGAAAAAAACTACTAGTTATATTAGAACCGATCCACTTTTGTATCAACTTATTCCGATCTCCTGCAATTGTAATCGTCAGATTATGAAATATTTTACGAATTCCTACGTGTTTGTTATATTTACTGACTATATAATAGTAAACTCATGGTCACAGAAAATATCAGGAATTTCGCGAGAATTCGCACGATTTACTCGTCGCCCGTCATCGGGGTAACGGAAGGACGGCAGCTTTCTGACTGGGCGAATTTGTATTAAACGAAACGGCGCATTGTGATGAATTCGATTAAAACTTTGTTAATAGAGACCTTTGCGCACTTACCATGAGGCAGAGGAGAAGGACGAGACGAGAAGGGAGAAACGCGGGGAAGAGAGGGTTGAGAGAGGGTAAGTTTGAACAGTCACCGTGCGTAAACAGCAACGAAAGTTAGATATGAAAACCGCAAACTTGCTTAGGAGTCTAATCTAGTCAGTCGAGTTTCATAAATTTTAAAAGTCAAACACGTTTCCGAATTATCTAACGCCGCGCCGCGAAGAAACTTCTGCTCGTTTTCCCTCGGAACTTCTTCTCAGCCCTATCCGCTGCCACCCCCGAATAAGTGACCGCGACAGTGGATTAATTTTAACCAAACGAACAAACAATATTTGCCTGTAACTTGGAAAGCGTTTCTCGCGTTTAAAGGGAAAAATAGAACGAAGAGATAGGAACTTTCAGAAGGCGTTTGCTGAGAGAAAGTTTGGCTCTTTAAGACTTTACTATCGCGATATTTTTCTATGAAAATTTTAATGTTAATTACGATTAAATTAAATTAATCTCTACTTGGATAAGTATTTATAGAAATTTTGTAAAGATATTTGGAAAAAATTCAATATCTATGGTTAATTGACCGAACCAAAGTTTTTTAATCACAGAAGTGGATGGATTACGAGGGTGGAAAATTGACAAATTAAAATTAATTTCCCAAGCGAAATCATTCACTTAGAAATTTTCGAAATAGACTCAAGTTCACGGAATTCTGTTTCCACTATTGACTGTACGTACAAAGATTGTTATGAATAAAACATAGATACGATATACGAATCAACGATGGAAGGAAAAGTAATAATATTTTCTGCTCAGTTGAAATCAGAAAATTCCTGAGAGTCAGGGGATGAAGATAACAGTATTCAGCGATGCATAAAACCTCAAAGATAATAGAAAACGATTTAACAATGAATTTCCACAATTTAATCATCGAAGGTTTATTCTTTTATCGCCTTTATATTTAAACCCAATTGAAAATCGTATTATCGATCTGTCGAAAACGTCTTCCACGAATTAATGTAATATAACGATTTAATCTTCCAAATTTTATTGTCTTCGTCAAAAATCCATTATTCATTTACGAAAAAACGACAATTGAGAAAGAAAAAATGAAAAATAAATACATTCGTGGTCTCCATTGACGATACCACGGAAAAATCTCAACAGAGACGAATGAAAGAAAAATCCTAGGCTCCGACAAAGCTCACCGACAGGCTTCGCTCGATAAGAATAATTTGATGGCGTCGGATTTCAATCTGTCGAGATGACGGATATGGCGGAGGGGCCGCCTCTAAAAGGATGCCGGCGCGGATGACGAGTAGGGGTGGCTCCTTTTTAATATCTCTAATATTTCCAGCCGATATTCCCCATTTATTCCCTATCCATCACTTGTCTGATGTGTAACCGGAAGCCTCCCTGTTCCACCTCAGAAGTCAATCCGATATATAAAGGCGTAGTTCGAATTTCCCGCTGTAAAACGAACCGCGACTAGGCAGAGAGGCGAAACTGTCGGCAAATGTTTTCCTTCTAGACACGAGAATATTCCATCACTGTTTTATCATATACAATAGCCTTCGCGATATAGGAACGTTATATCTTGGTTAATGTTCATTTCCATCAGATTTCTTTTCTGAAATTTTCTTTTCTAAAATTCTTGGCGTTCTTGCGGTATCATTTTTTCATTTCTTTTGTTAAAATTACGTTTTCTTTTCTTTTGAATTTCTGCAAATCTCCTTTTTTTTTCAGATTTTATATATTTCCATATAATTATATGTATAACATTTTAATTTCGTATCTAACCCTAATTCTAATCTAACATCGTCTCGCAAATGTTCGATAAAAATGAAACTGATAAATTACTGTACGATCAAAACGTTTCTGGCTCCATCTAACTTCGAGAGATTACAATGTCCGTCCCTCGAAAGGATTTTTAACAATTCGACCGATCGGCCATTTTCCAGTTAACCGAGGCAAGTGTGTCAACAATCTCAAGAACCGTAACCCTTGTCGCGACACATCCAACGCGTTAGCAGTAAAAAGAGGAGAGATAGCCCGACGAACGCTGAGAATAACTGGATTACTCGCAGTGGTTACGCCCAGTTGTAGTCAGACTTAGCAGTGGGTTGGCCCGATTACGGTCAGCCGAGAGTGGGACTAGCCCTGCTTGCAGTGATCGTGATTCCATCCGTCGCAAAAAGAACCTTCTATCCGATTTCTGGCGAAGAACCTTAGAATCCACGGAACATTCTTGAACCTTTTCTCAAGAAATTTTCTGAAAAATCAACGTCGTTCCGTGCTCGTTTCAACGATGAGCTTCGAACGTCTTTCTTATAGATTTCTTTTCTTAATCATTTAAAGATATTCTTTTCGTCTAATGAATAAGGATCAAATGAAATTAAATGGTTTGAATGGCTAATGGAAATAAATAGCATAAAGGTAGTGTTATACAGTCTGTTTTATCTATCACGAATACCGAAGAAATTGATTGCCATTTATTTATCGAAGATTGATGGCAAGCCGAGAAGCAGAAGGGTATCAGGAAACAAGGCGCGAATCTCTTCCTGCCATCGATAATCTACTTGAAGTGATTGAATGTGGATTATAATGGAATATCGACTTAACGCAGAAGCACTTCGCTCTTAAACGCTTGACAACCTACGTTCACGATTGACCAAATGGTGAACGTACACAACACGCTAAAGGTAAAGAAACACTAGTAACAATTTTTCAATATGTAAATAGATACTTGGAAAATTTGTCGATAAATACAATAAATAGATAATAGATATAAGATCATAAACTATAAGTTTAAAATTAATTTTAAACTAGTGAATTACATGAATATCTCAACCTAACGATCTTCTTTTCGACGTATAATAACTCACTTATTATTATAACCAGGAGATATGACAGTTTACCAAAGAAATTTTTAATGGATAATGGATATCTCTCAACGTTTACATATCAATATCATATTTCGGTTCTCAAATACTGTAATTACTTCATTATACAAAGTTCAAATTTCTATCAGCGATAACCGGAATGACCGCCTGGTTTTCATCGTTCCTATATTGTCGATCTCGGGGCCGAGGGAAATCGACGTGATCCGTACAAGTTCGAGCCGGTATCGGCAACCCTTAACGCGGATACACGCCGGCTAAATTAGTCGTAACGGCCGCGAAACACGCTCCCCTCAGTATTTGTGTATTTGCGAAACTAATCCATTTCGCGTGGTCGCACAGCGAATGCGTGCCAACCGGAATCGTTTCGGTGAATTCAAGGAGTTTCCAATCTACCGGCTGTCGTTTCACCGGAGAATTATGCCGTTCCTTGCCTCGTGAGGAACAGGTAATTAGTCCGGCCCGTTGAACGGCAACACGATTATTCACGTAAACGTCCTTTGTTTACGTTGTAATTGGCAAATTATCTTATTGAAGTAGTTGGACGCGTAAACGAAACAACACTCTTTTTTAACAACGTATCGATCGTCGAATTGGGAATGAAACGTATGAAAATAATATGTTTTTTATCTTATTCCTTTTAATTGTACGGACAAATTCGTTATTTAAAGAAGACATTAAATCCTTTCCACTTTTATAGACACCATGGACGTCATAGGAGGAGTACACGGCGAAAGGATACGCATAGGAAACATACATATACATTTTTCTTCACACACAACCCCTGATTTAATTTTTATCATCCCAACATTTAAAACACTGGCCTGCTAAGTAGTTTTATTACAAAGTTCACCTTATGAGTTCACCTTACGAGTTCATCTTACGAGTTCCCCTGACGACCTCACTGACAAGTCTCCTCCCCTCCTTCCTTTATCTTAAAGAAGAATATCAAAATAAAGAGGAAACAAAAAACGAAATCCTTCAACAACTAAGTTTAAGATAAGTTTGTACTCCAAAATCGCACTAAATATCAGGTTATAGTAAAATTTCATCAGTCTGAACTTCATTTATTGGAACAAAATTTTAATTAGTGTTCGATTAACTAAACTTTTGCCGATTGTATCCACTTATCTCTGAACACCTATTTTATGTTAACGAAAGATGACAGGTAGTGAGGAAAATAAGTGACTCCTTACATGAACTCCAATTACGTAGACTGTTTGTCCCCCAACAGATTCTGATAAATGCAGTTCTATTATACGATAATTTTTTCTGAATCTATATTTAGTTCAAATCAGCAAGCATCAAGGGCTTGAGACTCGCAACATTAGACCCGGTTCTTCAGCATCACGTACTCTATAACGCATTCTAATTCTCATTAGCCTCGTTCTAGCCCATGAATATTCACGAAGAGCACGCATTTTACCTCAATAACATAAGAACCCTTCACCAAGTACCACCGGTCTCCTAGCACAGTACTTAATATAACCCGTGGAATTTTTCAGTCTTTGGCGGTCGGAAAAGGTGGCATTAATCGAGAACCGTTCGAAGAACCGAACCACGTACACGGACCGAAGGCGAACGAGAGATTCTTTGAAAGTCCTTGAAAGTAACAGGCGGCCTCTCGGCCTATCCCCGAAGTATCACGAATTAGATCTTCGAGATAAGACCGCTTCGGCACTAATGAATCCAAAACTTTCGAACTCCAATTACACCGTCGCGAGCAACTATACCGAACTTTCTTCGTAAGAGGAAGAGAAAGATAGAAGGAGAAAAAGAGAAGACTAAAGACGAGGCGCCGTACACCGACGATGAATATTTCTACATAAATTTTCTAGCCGGTGTTTGCGGTGAAATTAAAATCACGAACGTAAGCGGGAATGAAAATTTCACACGGTATATTTTTGACTCGACGACGATTTTCTAAAGAATAAAGGAGAAGCTTCAGTCAATCCTAGGTATTTGCATTAATCCTTTTCACTAGACATGATTTAGGACTGAATATTATATAAATATAACATTATAATATACAAATAAAATATTATATCAATACTTAACATGAACGTTACTATTATAGAAACTACATACTAAATACAAAAGATTAGTTGAAGCTGAACTTCCAGAAGAACATCTCAGAAAAAACTTTTTTGGATAATATTTCGTGATACCCAAAGTGCCCAAGTCAAATTCTTTCAAGTCTCCAAACCAAGTTCACCTTGAAGCTACCCCAAAAACTCATCAGTCTACTACCGAAATCCTGTTCAAACCAACAGAAGTAACCCTTATCGATCATCAGTTTTACGTACATACTTTTTCAGCGTCTACATATGTACATAAATTATATTTCTCTCTCGTAGCATTTAATAAAAATATTAATAAAGATACATAGGAGCACTTACATCTTATTTACATTCGCGCAAGAAAAAGCAACGCTGCAAAATCTGCGGAACGAACGATCCCTCACGATTCAACGTTTCGTCGTTTTCTCCTCCGCGTAAACGAAATTTCTGTTATTGTTGTACTCACAGATTCGAGTAAATAAATATTTTTGCAGCGACATAAGGTTTTCTCTTTTACTTTTATCTTTTTCATCTTAACTTCCTTCCCTTTCTTTCTTCCTATTTATTCCTTAGCTCTCCTCGTATTCGACGAGTTCGACGGAGAAGGACCCTTATTCCAAGAGAGTCGTTTCGCGACGTGTACCTCAGCGCGATTTATCTGCTCGATTAAGCATCCGTGCTCGTTGGGAATGCGGTCTGACGTCTTCATCGTCTTTGTACGATTTCCATGCCCTCTTACCGTTAAGAACCTCTCTCTTTCCACGGATGAGGCTCCGTACCGACGTCCTTCACGTCATCCCTCTCTGAAACAAGCTCTCTCGTGAATAAACTGAACGATTTCTGTTTTTCCTGTTGCTCTCGACGATGCCAGCTACTCTGCCGTGCTTATTTCCGTGTTTGATTGTGCTGCTCGTTTCGCGTGAATTTTTCGCCACTTTGCTTTGATAGAGAAAGTTTTTAGGAAAAATGTATAATCAAAGCTTGTTCGTTATCCTAGATTTCTTCTTACTCCCTTCGGTTGATGATCGATAACTGTGACTTGGATGAAAATCTTAACAACCGTGTAGCGTAAAGTGAATATTGAAATTTATATCCTTCTACAGGAGATCGTTTGAGCAATATACAAATTTTAATAGAGGCACAAAAGTTGCAATGGGAATTTAAGAGGAGAAAATGTACCATAAAATTATCGTTTTTGTTATTACAAAATAAATTCTTCAATATCGATTGATATATTGAATAATTGAAGTTTCTCTTATCCGAATCTCTGTTTATAAAAATATGCTGGTAGTAATTAACTAACTTAATCAAATAATCAGTTTGTAAAACTGTTAAAAATTGTAAGTTTTACCTAGTTTATGATTTCATAATTAACTTAAACTGTTCGACTCGCAATATTTACAAATACTTCCAGTCTTCAAAAATCGTATAACAATCTACGAGTCCCTATTTCTCAAACACCAACAGAATAAAAAAGAAATCTATTTACCCTAAATGTTGAGCTTCGTTTCATCAAGAGTGATCGAGTATCTATCGTACAAAACTTGGCCAACGAAATCGTCAAGATGAGGATCAGTTTAATGCGATTTCGTTAATCCGCACGAGAGAGATTGTCCGTCGATTTTTACCAGTCGTATAGAAGAGAAAGTTAGTAGCAATTAGACCCATCCTGATAGGAGCATAATCAGGAAACGCTTTTTGCCCTGTCCTTTTCGTGAAACAGACTCAATCAGAGCTGGGACGTCGCGTTTCGGAAAGCAGGGCTCGTTGAAGTTGTTCCACCCACTTCGATCGAACGATAACGCCCGTTCACCGGTAATCTGACCGCTTATCTGGCGATTTTTCTCCATGGTGAGCTCTCAAATCGACCGGAAGTTGCCAGGCCTGGGAATTAAAAGGCAAAGGGTCCTCGATTTTACGAAGGATGGTGATCTTGGTATCGCGTCTCAAGAGATTCTCTAATTCTGATTGTGTCATGTTACGATAAACTTTGGTCGTTTCGACCTACCATTACTTCGATAAATGCTAAACAAGGGGACATTCAATTGTTTTAATGTGGAATGGAAACATTTAAGAAAAGAGTAAAAAATAATAGAGTAAAATACTCGATATTTTTTATAGTCAGATGATTTGGTAGCTACAAACGTTAATTTCAGAGCCAGTTAAGTTAGAGAATTTGAATGAAGCTTCAGAAGTTGGAGGATCTTTTGAATTTGAAGAAATGAAGAGAGACGAGAGAGGGGGTGAAATAAATATAAATAGATTAAATTGAAACTTTTCGAGAATGTATATAGAATCTTCTGTGATCAAAGAAGTTCACAATTAACTAGATAAAGAAAATTTATCAATAGCATTTGTGAACTATTGATTTTGAGTAGCATTTGTAGAAGCCATTCTGAAGAAAGTTGTTGAATATCAGTACACTTGTAGCGGCACTCGATAGCAAACCTTCCAACGGTTCCTGTCCCGTGGCCTCCTACACAAAGACGCTACCCTTCGGACAAGATGATTGCCAGATGTCGAAACATTTTCATAACATACTTTCAACATCTTAGGATTTCTATAGTAACGCATCGTCCATAAGTCGAGTTGTAATCGCGAAGTGCGAACCGCTAAGTGTAATCGCGAGCTCTACGTAAAGTGTACATCGAGAGTATTGTTAATAAATATTTTGTTAATTATACTCGAGACTTTCTTCAACACCTATCACGACCAATTCACCTCATACCCATGCTGTACAAGATATACCAAGTATGTAAATGTGAAACCGGAATTTTTGTATAGAAAATACACGTTTATTGTATGAAAATGATAAAAAATATTTTATTCGAAGTATTGCCCATCGCTAGCTATACATTTTTCCCACCTGTCTGGCAATTGATGGATGCCACGTCAAAAAAACTGTCGCTCTTTTGAGGCAAACCAGTCATCGAGCCATTTTCGTACATTTTCGTAAGAAATGAAGTGCTGGTCAGAAAGTGCGTGTCCCATCGATGAAAATAAATAGTAATCGGACGGAGCCAAGTCTGGTGAGTAAGCCGCGTGCGAAAGTATTTCCCAACTGAACGCTTCGATCGTTTCCTTCACCGGTTTTGCTGTATGCGATGGTGCATTATCACGAAGCAAAATTACTTTGTGTTGCCTTTTTTGATATTCTGGTTGTTTTTCACGCAAAGCTTGATTCAAATCGATCATTTGTTGTCGGTAGCGCTCAGTATTAACGGTTTCGCCAGGTTTTAACAGCTCGGTGGTCTTTTTCGGTGGTCTTCCACGTTCTTCGTTCCTCGCGTCAAAATTGCCACTTCTGAATTTTTTAAACCACTCAAAGCACTGTGATTTACCAAGAGCATGCTCACCGTAAGCTTCGATGCGATTCTGCAGCAGTTTTCTTCAAATGGTAACAGAAAATCAATGCTGTCCGCAAATCGTAGTTTCCAGGCACAAAATTTGACATGTTCAACGCTATTACAAACTATGCTGTTGTATGAAACTTGTATTGTTCTGAGTCGAAAATGTTTGTCAGATGTCAACAAAGACTTTTGGCATCAATGACACAGTTTAGTGATAACTACATTATCAGCTAGGGTCATCTATAGGCAAATTCCGGTTTCATACTTACAGACCTGATATATACGACACAACCGTGATAAATCTAGAACATAAACAATTATGTGAACATACATTATGGTATATGTTCCTAAGTTTTATTGGTCGCGACGACCATTTCGGTTGAGATACATCTAACCATTTCGCCATTTTATCACTCGAAACAAAAATATTAAGCTGCAAAAACTTGCAGAATATCTTATATCCTGTATTTCTAACGCAAACTTAATATAGATATACATCGCACATTATACACAACACGGATTAAATCCATGTTTAAACTAAATCCATCGTTCTTCGATTAATCTCCAAACACTAAGTGCTTATGCTTGAAAAATTCTAACAATATTTCAAAGTTTCGATGGGTTTGATTGTAAACTTATTCTTTGCTTCATCTTAAAACTAATACCACTGTTTTTAATTTTACAGCGTGTCCTGTGTAACACTCTTTCTATGCGATATTGTTTCACTAACAAGAATAATACAGATTTCTTCAGACGACACCCTTGGTGTGTTGCCATTTTCAAACGATTTAGTACCCCAAAGTATAAGTTCCAACGCCGGCTTTAATCCCAGTTTCCACAAAACAAAAAAATTCCATGTTTTATCTCGTCCGGCACAGGACATTAAACCAAACGAATTCCAAATGTTGAACAAGAAAACACGGATAAACCTGCCTTCAAAAACCTGTCCACGAACTCCTCCTCTGATCATCCCCTAGATCTTCCTCAAAAAGGCCATACTCATTCACACGGTTCGCTCTCTAAAATTAACAATCCGGCCACGTCGACGAGAGCCAAAGGTAAGCAGAGGATCCAGTGGCCTCGGAAGTGGCTGGTTGGTTATTGACACAGCGGAATTCACGAGGAGGATCGAAAAGTCCAGTGGTTGGCCGCGGTTAAATCCGGCGTAAAAATAAAGGCACATTTTACGTTCGTAGGGATCTTGAGTGGGAGAGTAAACCGCGAAGCTCGTGTGTAGTCCAGGGATTTACGTGGCTGACGATGGACACCCTGCGAGAAGAGGCGGAGAGTGTAAAGACGTGGGCAAAGAAACTAACAGTGAAAAAGAGGGCAACGGAGTGAATCTCTTGGCCGGCGTTTATGTAGCCAGCGTCTGCACTTAACTCTCTATGAGCCAATGAAGTGGCTAAATCACTTTACGGCGGACGTTTACAACGCCATCGACCTCTATTTATTTATTACGTCGACCCACTCGTACGTCTTCTACTATCCACGAAAATTTTCTCCGTTTCACCCCAAAAAATCTTAAGCCGCAAACCCATATAGGCATATAGCTGTATCTCACAGGTGTATTTTACTTATCCTATAACATGAGCAAATTGATGGTTTGTGGATTCTCATACATTGTAACGGCTGATTTAGTATATTTATATTCTTGGTCAAAAGTTTTGCGACGATTATTATGTTCGGTTAAAAACTGCAAAATGTTCAGCAATCGTTAGAGGATCAATTAATCTGATATGATAATTAATAAGTTTGTGATTTATATGTACTACTGAAATTTTATTAAGAATAAAAGATATTCTGATATTTTTGGTTGAATATTACGTGTATTCCTAAACTTTTAAATCAAGATGGTAAATGGCGCACGACTCCAAAACCTGGATGGATGATGCTGCGTTTTTACACCTTCTTGTAACACCCTCGTATAAACGCTTCGCCGAGTAACAAACGCATTAACGTCATAAATCAAAGTAAAACTCTCGTTGTAACTTCCCTAAGATCAATATTCCCTGACTATACCAAAAATCATCTCTTGCGTCAACAAAAAGATTTGAAGCTTTCTCAGCGATCTCTAGAACACGTGTCAACCCTCCCAATTTTTATAGTTCAAATTACGATGCAACGATTTCGCAGCGGTTGCGAAAGCTGATGAATAATTAAAAAAAAAGACGATTAGATAAAAAAGATGTTTAGAAAAATTAAAAGGCATTGGAGTAGTTTTTCGCGCTTCTATAAAAAGAAAGCACTGACGAAGGTCTTATGAATTCTCTAGTTATTCGAAATACTATGAAATCGCGATATAAAATAAAGATTACGATAAAGAACAACCCTAAATTTCCAAACATTGAAATATTTATACTAATACTTAGCGATAAAGAAAGGTACTTATAATACGATCAGATTCGTAGAAACGACAGAATAATATTCTATCGGTACAATCCCTACGTGATATCTAAATCAAAGCAAGAACTTCGTTATTCTACCGAGGGTCAAAGGGTCAACGAAGGGTTACTCCCCATATGAACTCTATTACTTCTCGATCCCTTCTGTTCGATCTTCGTATTTCGATTAAATAATGTACACGCGCATTGATTGGGAAAATCTCTACTATCGAAACGTTGAAACAAGGTACGAGATGCGAGATCGTTAATTAAATGTAGCCAGTTAATAGAAACTCTGGAATCGGGAAGGGTGAAATAAATAATTTCCACAGTATGATCGCACGACGAAACGCGTACCTCGTCAACGTTATGGCAACTTCAACAATTCAGGACGCATCGCATTTCCATATTGACGGAACAATGTTTAACGATATGTGGAACCGATGAAAATTGACGCAACACCCCCTCGATTTAATAATTAATTATTCACACGTCGAGCACCCAGCGAAATGTAAATCACGCGATGGTACACTAGGACACATTGAATTTTGTTAATTTTCTGTCGGCTATTTTTACACTTCGTGAACAACGTTGTTTAATTATAACTGGACAAAGAGACACGACAGTTTTGTACGGAGAAAACTTTCGTGTAATTTAACTTTTTAGGTCCCCGATATTTTTACATAGTAATTTGTTTTCTACATAAATGTTTGAAGACTATTCAGATAACATATTATAACTCAATAACGTTATACATACTATAATATTATACTCTGGCTGTTTTAATATACCTTTCTTTTAGATATTTCTTTAATTATTCGTATAAATATTCGTAGTGCAGCAATTATTATCCGTGTCTCTAATTATGGAAGAACGTTACGATAAACATTACGAAAATAAAAAGACATTAAAGCATCAGCGAACAAATAAAACAATGAAGAACAACGACGACAGAAGTACAAAAACTTGTTCCCATTCTGGACGGATTACCCAGCGTAGCGTGAAGTCATCGGGATTCGTAATTAATTTATTCACTCGCGACTACGTCACGTCGCTTTGTCGTGGTTGAATATTGCATTTTTCCATTAACAGACCACGATTTCCCATAATCGATATTTAATAATTCAGGGAGGAGGGGGGCAGGTGCAGAGAGAAGAGAGGCGGAGAAAAGAGAGGATACGGCGAATTAGGAGGATGGAATCCCCCGACGTGAAATACCCCGGAAAACAGAAATTGAATGTTCACGCTTAAAAAGGCCGCTGTTTTACAATAACACGTGGATGTGTATCACGAATGAATGACCGATCAACGAGAAACGCCGCAATATTCTCGTTGCGCAAACAGGCGAAATGCAGTTATTCCCAGTCGCAAAATCTCCGGTAAATAACAACAAGGAGGAACTGTTTGCATTGGGAATTAGTTATGGTTTTTGTGTGGCAAAATTATTGCACGACCGATTCGAAAAGAACCGACGACAAAAACGTCACAGCGTGGAGGCGGATTCACGATCTCGTCGTTATTTTGTTTCATCGATTTTCTTGACCAGTGCACAGCGAGGGGAAAAAAAGTAAATCGACGTACACGTAAATCCTCGATTTGTCATGAAATTATTGATGCTTTTTACGGATTTCATTAAATTTCTAATATATTACATTTGGTCCATGTGAAAAAGTATATGGAATATTGATGAATGTTTTTTTATCTTGATATTTCTATCGTTTACATCGAAAAGTAACGTTCGAAAAGTATCGTTACATCGAAAAAAATATTGTTTGTATTTTATATGTAACATATCTTGTTAACGATCTTGAAATATTTTATAAAGTACAAAAGCACCGGGGGATCTTCAAAAGACATACATAATATCTTTTACCAATAAAATATCGATTAAATCATGTATATATTAAAAATAAAACTGTCTCAGCGCTTTATGACGTGAATTTCAATATTTCACATCATCACTTTGATATTAGGATTGACAGTACTATCAATATGACTGTTCATTGAATTCCAATATTTTAACTAACGTGTTAATCTCAGCAATTCTGTTTGCGTCTCTTTTAATTATATTTGTCAATCTTCTGTAAAAATGCCTGTCAAATATTTATTAACGGAGACGTAATAGAATTTAATCAATTAGAAAGTTACAGTTAATTAAATTTAATTTCCACCAGGTAATAGGAAGAGCCTCTTAAATAACATGAAACCAATATCCAGTTGTTTGATACTAGAACTATTGACTTGTGACTTATATCTAGATACGTTATCCATATGCAGATGATTGTGCTGAGAAAACAGTTCTACATTAGTTCATGTAAAGAAGGTTGCCAAATTTCAGAAATAGTTTAGTCAATTTTCAAATATTAATAGTTAATAAACAAAGTCTACAAAGCTTTTAACTTTTATATTCTTTATGTTTCTCTTATTGTAGTTCATACAAACGTTCCTGAAAGTTCTACTTTGTTACCAAACACCCCTTATATGTAATAAAGTTCCTATTTCGATAAAAGTCGATAACCATATCTTTATTAAAAGTACTTGCACGGTTCCATTAGTTCCAAAAGCAAAAGTTCTGAAATACGTTATTTTGGTAGAACTTAATAGAATTCAACGATTAAAACTCGATAGATTTTCGTAATAAAACTAATACCTACACCTTTCGTTAAAACCACTCTTCAAACCGATGTCACCCGTTTCCTCCTTTTCTACAAAAATGATACAGAGAAAATCAGGTATTTAATCCCAGTAACGTCTCCGGAACATGCCAAACCTCTGATCGCGAAGCTACCCAATCTCAAAGGCAACCGTAGCCAACCGATTCAAAGACGACTTCATTTTCCGTCGGTTTTAATCTCCCCGACCAGCGACGCCATTCTCGTGTGTGTTCGGAACGTCGACCAATAGGACGGCCGACTCTTAACAGGAGTAGACAGATGGATTGAAGTGCGGAAGCTCTGTATTCAAGTACCATCCAAGCACCGCGAAGGACGATGGCGCTCGTTTCAGGGGAGAGAAATACGGGCCCGGTGGAAGGTGCCTCTACTCGAAGTTGATGGCGTCAGCTGTTACGTACTGTTGTCGACTTCTGCTCTAACCACCCCCATGCACCTTACTTCTCCCTGCACCATCACACCCCTCTCCCCCACCCGACTCTTTTTCAACAGAGGTAACGGGCTCGCCGAAAGAATACAATATTCTATCTCGCGACGTTTTTCACCGGAATGGTAATTCGCGGTTTATTCCCGGCGACGAACTCAAGAAGAGAAGGATCGAGTTTTAGGTCGTCTGCGAAGGATTATTGAACTTCCGGATTTTATCGGTTTCAGTTTGAAATAATTCAATACTTTATTAAGTGAAGTCTATGTGAATATGCGATTAAATCGAAAGGCGCGGAGTTGTGAAGTTATAGAATAGTCGAGATTAAGTATTTTTGAAAGCTGGAAAAACTAGTCAATCGACCACCTCGATCTTTAATTCTTTACGTGAACAAGAAAATTGATGCAAATTGTCGAATCGAACAGATTTTGTCATTCAAATACCGAAAGCCCTAAAAATTAGCCAAGGATCTAATTAGATGCAGTCAGAATTGGAAACTTCGGTGGTTCCAAGTAGCTTGGATAGCTTCTCTCACTGTTTTGAGACAGGTTACATATGTTGGATAGTCTTATTGTTCCTTTGAACCGTTACTCGTGTAAGACGTCTTCGTTCCCTTCGGATCGCAAACATCTTCCTTTGTTTTACGGCCCTTGGAATAGGTTCTTTCAAGAGGCATTGGGTGTTTTTCAGCTCTGACTTGCCGTCGCGTAGGGAATTTTATTTACAACGACCGGATGTGCAGGGTAAAAAACTAAAAAGAGTCGTTGCAGACGGTGCGTGAGATTACTGACGGAATTACCTTCGTTTTAAACTTTGCTACTTTTTTATTGTACTATTTTCTCATACTTGTAACACTCTGAGAAATAACCCAATAATAAAGAATGATATTCTTTTACGTATTATCGACTAATTACATTAGAAACTTTAGAAATTTCCGCCATCAGATGTTGCTTTTATATTTGCAACTTCATTTTAAAGTGTCTAGAGCGTGTAGATAAATGAAATGACCATTATATTTTAACACTGCAAACGTAACTCATAAAAAGTAGTGTAACATTGCTGATGAAATTTTCTGTTGTTTAAAATTTATCTATCACAAAGAGTATTTTAGTTGTTGTATATCGTGCAGATGTCAAATAGAAAAATTTGCAGTAGAGATAAGTTGCACAATTTTTTCTGTCCTTCCAATGGACAAAAATGACAGAATTTTCTAATCAACCTAATATCACAACACCAACTACCGTGAAAATTTATGTGAAGCTTAATTTCTTTATTGGAATATTAATGTTTTAAAGGGTAACGGGAGGATGTTTCGCATGAAAACTGATTAATCTTGATCTGTTCAGGCCGATTCACGCGATTTCGTGTCAAATTTAAGTACCATCGATAAATCAGTGCCTGTTGATGTCCAAACGTGACGTTTAAATAGTCGCTTATGTGCAATGAATGACGGGTTAGAGCATCAAATTTATATGTGACCGATAAAGCAGGCTAAAATATATGTGCGTCACGTACCAGTACGTCAAATTTTCATAATAGGGCTTGTCATAAATGAAGCTCACACATGCGAATCCTTGACAAGCCGTTTTACACGCTGTATGCATATTACCCACGAGTGTAATTTTTCACGTAATATGCGTAAAAAATATTTCGAGCCAAAATCCTGTCACATCTTCTAAAGAATATTGTTCGCTTGTTTACTGGTATTTTATTTAAAAAAAAATATATATATAGGTATACATACCTACATACAGGAGATGCAGCATGAATTTTCTTTTTTTACATCATGATATTTAAACTGGTTCTCATAGTTTAGCAAAAACGTATTTCCAGCATTTTTAAAGCCACTTAAAAAGATACTTTCAAATCTTTGATCATATTTTATATTTGATATATAATTATTTATTTTATCATATTTCCATATTTCATATGTATAATTTCACAATATACTGTTATAAACCTTTACTTGAAATATTTTTTTGTTAAACTACCAACTCAAATATCACGACGATGGATTCATGCCATATTCTACATAATAACATACGATTTATATTTGGGAAATAAAGGAATATTTGTAATATCAGATTATGTTCTTTTTTCCCCCTGTTTAAAAAGCATTCGGTAATAATTTAGTCCCAGTTTTCAATTTTCATTTTATTCGCCATATGGATCTTTTAATCGCTAATATATATTTGGTTTCATATTGTTATCGCGGGCAGACGTGGATGCTATTTGTCGAAATAAAACGTTACAGTACATTGAAGGGACGAGAAAATTCCATTACACGAGGGAGACCGATGAACATGCGAAACGGGAGAGGGAGTAAGAGATGAATGATTTTGCGTTGACCGGCGGCGTTCGGCATAATTACGCACAACGATCCTGTTTATTTCGCTAGCATCACGCGACGATGCTTTCCATTTTCTCTGTGACTTGATCGCTTCAGCCGTGTCCCGAAAATTCGCTTGTAATATCAATTCATGTTACATTCTGCTGGACCGATGGTGTAATCACGTGCCTCCCAGATGGAAGCAAACGATCACAGTTTGATGACGATTCTCCATTTAATGAAGGATGAAACTCATTCGAAAGTATACGCCTGTGATTTAATATTTGTAATAGACATAGCGTTTTAGAGCTAAAGACCTACCAAGACGGAAAGAACGGCCAAATATTTTGTCCATAATTTTATAATTTTCATAGAAATAAAACTTACAATTGCATTAACATCGAAAACACGTTAAAAAATTGCAATTAGCGGATATTTGGATTATTAATTTGGAATAACAGAAAAATAGGTAGGATCTCTCTCTCTCTCTCTCTCTCTCTCTCTCTCTCTCTCTCTCTCTTTCTCACTCTCATTATGTGATTGCAAATGTTTGGTCACTACTGTATATCTAATTTGATTTATTTTCTATGATTATGTTACAAATGATTAATTAGTATATTTCAGATATTAAAATATAGAACGACTTTCTATCAATTCTTCTTTTTATTTAAAAGGGAAAATAGGAGAACGAACCCGTTTTTTACGAAATATCGAATTCTACGCAAACGAAATTACATCGAATCGATATGGAACGGTAATTTGAACGCAGAATACGTGACATTTCGGATAGGGGACACCAAATAAGGAGGAACTCTTCGCGAACCCCCATACAAACAGGACTCGGATTCACAGCAAAAAAAAGAACCGACCTAACTTTATTAATATTTCACAGTCGCCGTGAATGGTTTTTCATTTGACGATGTTCTTTTTTTTTCCTCCTCCTCCTCCCTCTCTCTACCGCAACCGGGCAAAGAATCGCGTTTCAATTCGCGTGTACGGTGTGAGTAAAAATGGGCCAGTGTATTTAAGTGGATTTCGCGCGGACACACTCGTGGGACCTGGTCGTTGAAAATGCTCGATCGATTTCGACAATTTCACTGCCGACAGACCGCAGCGACCGGACTGGTTACCGAAAATTAAAAAAAAAAAAAAGAAGAAAAAAGAAGAGGAAGAAAAAATGGGAAAGGCAAACAGTGCGAAAGGGACGGGACGAAAGGGCGGACATACGCACGAGAAGAGGAAGGGTAGTTATACTACATCGGACCGACTGACGAAAAAGGACGAGCTACTGGCTGCAAAGCGAAAACGTTCTGGCTCGAAATAAACGTCACTGATACACCGGTGCGACGTTCAATAAATTGTTTGACGGTTCATAGGGAATCGCGGGAGAAGTTGTTCGACGTTAGCCAGCCAGAGATAAAGCCCTGAATTCGTTTTTGTACAGCGCGCGTTCCGTGCCGATGAAATTCGTTACCATTTGGAATAACTCTATCCTCGCTTTCTCTCTAGTCCTAGAACGTATATGTGTAGTTCTTCTTGTCTGTTCTTTGGACGGACACGATTAATATACTTGGAAAAATTTACGAGGAGAGGGTGGCAGTTGGGTGGAGGAAGAAGTTATTTGGCGACAACAGGCGAGATAGAATTTTGGATCTTTTTTCACCAACCTCTTCTCGAGATATTTCTTCACTCTCTGCGACAGTAGAATTTAGTTTCGAGTGATTCTGTTTTCTTTTTTACTTTTTTATTTTCTTTTGGAGAGAAGTGTGTGTTTCGTATGTAGGATTGATCTCTCGTGATCAAATAATTCAATTTTATTCTATTGTTAATTATCAACCTTTTCAGAGAAAAAGAAATTCTCTAGGAATGTTACGTATATATCTCAAGAGAATTTTCAAGTATTTTCTGCCAATTGTATCCATAATTGTATCGTCTGTATGGAAAGATTGTTGATCGAGACGATTTTCATTCATAATTTTCTAGGGGACACTCGTATGATTCCCGAAGGAATACACAGTTCGATTCCTTTTTTATCAATCATGAATTTCCACGATAATCGTTTGGTTATCAGTTTCCTTAACGTTGTTGTCCCCCAAGTAGCTCCTACATCATGGCAGTTACCCTCTGCCATGAGGGGAACGTTTCTTTCTATCTTCTAAACATTCTTATCCTCCTCGGTGGCATTATTTCCAACGGCGAACGATGGCTCGAAATTCCATTCGATTATCGGCCCCTCGTCCTTACGCTTCTTTCTCCTTAGTGACAATAAGCTAGCCAAGGCACGACGCGTTGGAATGTCGTAAAGCGTTAGGAAAGTGGCGAGTCGTAAAATAAGATTTCCTTCGCGAAGTGCATTGTTAGAAAATTTCCAAGAAGAATGATGTTAAACTAGAGCGCGGAACGACGAATTTTTTTAAATCAACTTGAAAATATTACAGAAGATATGCTTGCAATGCAAAAACAAATTTCCTTTGTTAAGGATGGAAACATCTTGCCAAAGAATCCTTTGATGTGATTATTTTTTATATATGTAACTCGGAATATCTTCGAAATGTTGAAACTTACAAAGGGAGATTCTATACTAATATTATATAATACACATAAGAGAATTTGATTAAGCAATATAGTTACCCTTAGAATATTCTTTTGTTGAAAAAATTATTATAAATTTGCAAGGTGTTCCTATTATTCAGAAACTCTATATACAATTCTATTTTTTATATCTTAATCAATTTTGAAGATAATTGATACTAAAAACCGCAATTTGTTTGACGGTATGTTTCCACTCCGATTATCACTGCAAGTATCATTTTTGCCATATTTTTTCACCAATCGAAATAGAACATTCCGTCCAGTGACAAAACAAAACTAAACGTTGAATTATTAGATCGACAGATAAATCATCATGAACTAAGAACGAAATGGAAGAAGAATTTGGATGGGAATTAAAACTAAAACTCGAGGTATTTCTAGCAATTCCAGCTTCTTCGTGTTCACGGTGCAAAGTTCATTTTCGAGGCAATTTAAATTCCGCGACCGTTTCAAAAAATCAATTAGACCATTTGCGTGAGGTCGTCGATCGACCGATCACGTTTGAATATATTATACAGCTAGAATCGTTTACAATTGTTGCAACAGAGAAAAAAAAGAGAGAGGGAAAAATCGAGAGGGAGCTTACTGGGCCGAAAAAAGATCGTATCGTCGTCAACCAATTGTACGTGCAAATGCCCACTGGATAATCAATTTGAATAATTACCTTCGGATATTCGGTATTAACCGGTTCAATGCGCGTAGAATTCCCCAGGCAACGATAAAGAAATAAAGGGATCGGTCCTTTTTTTTATCTCTCTACCTTTTAATCTTTTTTTCCCCTCTTTGCTTTCGTTTTATTCTTCAATATAAGCCACGGTAATATCTTCAACGGAAAATTTGACAAGGGTCCCTTGTCGATTCGATTTTCTGTTCGGACGACAATCGTCGGAGGTTGAGTTCTGGTTTACATTACGTGTACGATCGAATCGCACTACAGGCTTAAAACATATCGAGACAATGATAATGTCATGTTACGAAAATATAAAAAATATAGGGCTCGTGGTTTAAATTCTTGCTACCATATTTTTGGCAAACGCAATTATTTGAGATAAATGTTTGACGTGTTATTATAACAGTACTCTATTTAATCTTGATTCTTTTTTTTATGTATTATTGTATTTTAAGAGTAACTCCGAGTTGAAATAAACGAATGGAAAGTTTATCCCTTCTGATAGTAGATGATTATTTGGATGATTTATTTAAAGTAACTAAAAATAAAATTTCACGAACATATCTCTTAATTGTTATTATTTTTGTTTCCATAAGAAGTTTAAGAACCTCCAAATAGTTTGATTAATATAAATTACCGCGAAAGTTAATCTTGTTACGAAAATTACGAGAATAATTGAAATATCAAGAATGATGTCTCGTAACTGAAATTTCACTCCGCGATCGATTTGCCATTTTTAAACGGTAGTGGTCCATCCAGTGAACGTGTCCGTCATGTATATATGTATATATTTTCTGCACGTATTGGTTCTCCAACAGGCTGACATCTATTAGTCAATATTGAATGAATATTTGATAGTGAAAGTTATGGTCCCGATCAAATTCCAGACCGTACATCCACTACTTAGACACTATGTTTCACGCTTATGACCAATCGATCTACAGGATGATTCTGTTATTTACCTTCAAAGATACTCTTTTCGTGCTATCTATAACACTTCCTTTTCTTTTTTATATTTTTCAAAATTTCGAGGGTACTCTGATTAATATTAAAAATCAGATGTGTCTGCTCCTAAATTTAGATCATTGTTGAAATAAAAATTAGTCACGATTAAAAGCACTGAAATTATGTTTTTAGACAATGAATTATTATTTAAATTTTGAACTTTCTTGGACTCTTATTAAATTACAGCACGATTAAGGAAATTAGTCAGTCGAAGTTCGAATAGTGGAATAAAATGGCGTTTCAATTCCAAGAGAGCAGTTTTCGTATAATTCTTCTAACTATGAACGATTGCTTACTTATCACTATCTTTTTGTAATTCCTTTTCATTTTCGAAATTAATTAATATTAATTATATAGATTCAAGAAAAAAATCTTCAAAAATTCTATATATTTTACTAACGATATCAATAACATGAAGAACGAAGGACGAGTTGAAAAAAAGTGTTTTAAAAAATTCAGTACTGTTAAAAGTTCTTCGATTTTGCAACTTTCTACCTCGGCTCGGTTTTTGTTCATAACGCCTATGAACAGATTGAATAATTAATTGTTTCCGTTGCGTGGAAGTTTTCTTTGAAGCACGGAGTCTGTTGGAACACAGAGATGAGTGAGGAAAGCAACCTCGTGCTCCGGTTCTATAATTGAAGATATACTTTAACCAAAATCTCCAGACTGCAGGGCCTTCCATTGTTGTTGCTACATTGTTTCCTAGAAATTAATGGATCACCCTGCGTTCGTCGTTGATTTTACGAACAATCGGATCGACAACGCTTGAACTTTCTTAAATTTCAATCTCAATGAAATCTTCGGAATTTTCATCGAATTTTGATTCAAGAAATTTTATTTCGTTCACTTTCTATTCTTCTAAACAATCTTATCTCCCCTTTCTCGAATGGAACATAAGGCAAAAGAGATTTTATGCACAAGATATTATGGCCGCCAAAGGTATAATTATTAAGACGAATAATATTTTAATATTATGACGAGCAATGTTTCTAAGATTTTGAAGAGTATGAGAAAACACGTGTTAAATTCCAGAACCAAAGCAGATAATCTTGGTAATTCACAATTGATTGCTAACGTACTGGATTTTAGAAAATAGAATATTTTTCTTTTAATATAACTTTCATATTAGATCACAAACGATAATCCAAAATGTATCTAAATCTTCCACAAAAAGGGATCACTAACGTCCTCCTCCTCTCGCATATCATTCTTTTGCCCAACGAACGAAGGTCCACTGAAAAATCCAACCTTCACATTACGCGCGTTTCTGCGAGTGGCAACAATGTCTGGCCATCGTCTGACTTTACTACTTAGCGATTTGCGCGTGATTCGCATCACGAACGAGCGGCCGTCGACCAATTTTACCAAAGAGAAGGATAAAATAGAGGAAAGAAAGAAAGAAAGGGGGCGGCGAATGGGGGTGGAAAATTGGCGGAAGAGAAAAAAGAGAAGGAAACGTAGCAGTTGCAAGGCGTAGCTGCGAAGTTTATCGCGCTTTCGAGTTTATGTACTCGCAGCGTGCACCGGTTCCCGCGATTTTACGCCTTTCGCTCGTTTGTCCGCCTTTTCACCACTTTTTCTTTTGTGTTTCTTCTCTCCTTTGCCTTCCGCTTCCCTCTTGCAACTGTTCGTCGTCTCTCTGCCCTTTCCCTTCCGCCGTTCTAGGTATCACGAAACGATGCAATGGAAAATGGGGAAAAGATATTTCGCGAGTAGTTTATGACTGTTCGAGAAAGGAATTCGATGGTGTCGATGTATGGATTCTGCGTTTCTGCGTGCAGAAACTCGCAGTCACGCCGACATCCTTTCGAAATATTCCCATTCGCGATGAACACAAGTTACTTTCAATCTATCGGATGTTCTGGGAAAATGGTAGAATCTAACAAAGAAGATAATTTTTTGGAAACGTATGTGTAGATCCTGGTCATTGAACTAGGATCAAATTCAATTGAAAATTTTTAACAACGTTTATCTTCTTTATATACTTGAAAGGCTTATCAACGAACTGTAATAGCAAAATTTATTAATTACTAATCATCAACTTCGTTTCTGTAAATTTCTCAATTTCATTACTTAGGTCCCTATTGTTAGTGTACAACTTCTCAGAAAGCAAATGTCTTATCTTTAGAAGTACATACAAAGGAAAATAAAATTTAGCTCTTATTAAATAATTGCCTGCTTGCATATTTAGTAATAATTTGAATAATCGAGAAAAATTTTCTATATAAATTGTTGCACAGAAAAGAAAACTTTTACAAGCGGTTTTAATTCGGCGAACAGAGACTATAATGATATTGTAACGTTTTATTCCAAGATTTTTAGGAGTCGTAGAAAGACCCGAATTGAGTGACAGAGATAGAGAAATAGAGAGTAAAAGAATGTGCGGGTGCAAGGATAAATGGTTGTGGAGAATGGTAGTTGAGAACGAGAGTTTTTGAGAGAGAGTTTGTTGGATAGTTGAGAAGGAGTTTGTCAGAGAGTTTGACAGAGAATTTAATCGAATAGCACGTGAAATATAGTGTATCTAAATAATTACTCTTATTGTGAATATAATTACAATTTTGGTATTTAAAGTATTTCTGTAATGTAATATAAATGCAAAGTGGTAAATGGATATCTAATACAGATAAATTCTACAACTAACTGATAAAATATTAGATCGATAAAAAACTATGACAGAAATCTAAACAAATTACCAATTCATTTAAAACAGAGACATGATTGTACGTATATAATACAATGCTTAATTGCACTTTTTCGGAGAAGGAGTTGTTTCCTTTTCAGCAATATTACACTGCTTCGTTATAAGTTGTATCTTGTACTATTCATGTATGCATATCAAATGTTCTTTATTTAAAAATCCTCGAATAAAATCACAAACGTACAGACAAAACCCAACAGCAGAACTTTTTGACTGATCTAACACAAATAATAGGTGTGTGAGACAAATACAAAACGTTTCCCATTCTTCATACAAGAAAGTAAATATTGAAAACTATCAATCAATTTATCAAGAAAAATCCGTCACGAGAATAATCCGCGGCGTTCAATTTTGCGTGGGTCAGGGAGTACGAAGCGTGCAAAATCCACACGCAAACAGAAGGAAGAGGGTAGAAGACAGAAGAGTTTGATCGTGCATCCAAGAGCGACCTAGTAACGGAGTTCTGCGCGTGACAGAGGTCACGGTACGGGCATTATTTTTCTTCCCCTTTCGAATTCTGGACCGAGACGCGAGAGGTGAACAGGGACAAGAGAAACAAAGAGAAAAGGTGAATCCGGGTAAAAGGAAGCGAGTTTGTCGTAACAGCGGGTACTGACTTTATCGGCCTTTCGAGTTTATTTATTTCTCTTTTACAAGAGGTGCAACCCCCGCATTTTCACGCTCTCGAACCAAACCACCCCTTTCTCCCCACCAATCTCTCTCTATCTTTTTCCTTCACTCACGCTCTGTTTCTCTACTTCTATTCTGACACTTCTATTCAACGACGGCCAGCCCCGTTTTCTACGTAACACGCATTCATTTCGCCCCTCTTCAACCATCCACCCACCCCATCGCACAAGACCTCTCCCGGCCACTCTTTCCATCGGTTATTTATTCGCGATAGTTCCTACTTTTTACGGTTTACGAGGCTATATCGACGGCCTTTGTTCGTGGCCGTCCCTCCAGCCAGCTCCTCGTTTCCCATCTGCCGATAAGAAACACGAGCCACCGTCGCCCCCCCTCCCCCCGACACTCTACTCGACTGGCGTGTCGAAACAGAAATTCCTCGCCCTTCGACGACGAGAAAGCTCGCCGGACTGGAAGATCTTTTGGAACGAACGGCCCAAAGCAGCGATCGTTGCGATAATTCTTGATAAACAAGGGAGTAGACGGATACGGAAAGGTGAATTTGATTGAGCTTGCTAAGTGAAATGCGAGTATGAAGAATTGTGGAGCGAAGAATAATGTGAGAGAAGTGGAGGTTGGTTAGAGATTTAATGAAAATTGATTTGTCGATGGTCGAGAGATAATCGATTGGCTTCTTCGCTTTCACGGAATTTCGCTCTATATTTTAAGATCAGTCAGGCTGCTTGGTTTCAAGAAACTTTATTAATCTGAATAACGCTTGAAGCTTTCGTACAGTATCGTACGATGTGTATTCGATTATACGAACTTGCCCAAGTTCAACTTCTTCTTTATTAGATGAGATGGGAAAGTGATATACTTCGTAACAAACGTCGCCAGCTTAAAATCGTCGCGTTTTCAAATTCCGGCGATTTCACGGCAGCCAGTATGAAAACGCACATAAGTCACCGGGAACGATTAGCGGGCGAACTAATTGAGAAAACCACTTCGCCGTGGAAAACATAAGGTTCGAGCGCACACTGTTACACGTGGCTGTTGTTACACGAGCGTAAGGCTAACCAACATGCTCGCGGTCGTCACAACGTGGAAGATTAATCGCTTTAATTTCCGAGACATGATTAATCATAATTAACAGGGTTGGCTTGCTAGAACGATAGAAGAGGAAACGGAGAGGATAGAAAAAGGTGGGGATAATGAGAAAAAAAAGTAGAGGGAAAAATAGGGGAGAGTTTCGCGTTCGCGTCGCGCGGAATCATTTAAGCGAAGGAGCGAAAAAAAATGGAACCGGGCATGAAAAATTCATGCGAACCGAGCACGGGTATTAACAAGTTGTTACGAGCAGGAAAATAGACGATCAGAAGATAAATGTAATAACTTGGCCGCTTTGGATCGAGATGCGTGCGAACTTCTATGGATATTTCCATCGGCTGCTGGATTAAACGTGGCTATGTAAATTACGCTGTTTTAAATTACAGTACTCAACGTGGAGAGTTTTCTTTTCGCCCCTGTATTAATATTGCTCTGTTCAAAGTTAATTTCATCAATCCATTAAGGACCAACGTTGCGTTAACGCAATATTTCATTTCCAATTTTTTTTCAGTCAATTTATGTTATTAAGTTTTGTTTCTTTTTTGATAATGTGCTTATGAGAGGACCTATTCCATATTTTGTTCGCCGTTACTTATTCTTCCGAGAAATTTGAAAAAATTGAAGTATTTATCGTGCAATATAATAAACAAAGTTTTTAATACAATAATAATATATTGTTTATAGCTTTTACGTTTCTCAATTTTTGTCCTTAATGAGTCAACGCAACCTTTATTTATATACTGGAATGGCTGTTCTTTCTTTTTTTATTTTTAAGTTAATTTTTATACAATTACTGACAGAAATGTAATCATGGCAAACTATATTAGCTAAACATCAACCCCCAATTAAAAATGTAGGGCATACAGAGTTCTAAACATATCGATCCAGTTCACTACTTTAATTAATAATCGACACTTTGTTGTATCAAACTGTATCGAATAAGCGAACTTAATTATCACACAATCCGAAACACGAAAAAAGGAACCCTCTTCATCGTTCATACTTCTAATAGAACTGGAGTACGTTTACTCTCTATGAAAATATCATCAGAAATATATCTTAAAGCGACTGAGGACCATAATTCGAGCACCTCCGACATTCTATTTACCGTTCCAAACAGAGCAAAATGAAATTAAAGAACGAAGGTTGGAGGGGGGGGGTCCATGAGAGAGAACATCAACGACCTTTTCACCCCCAAAATGAATAATATTCCAACGAGTGCAAGAACGCAATTTCGAGCTCTAGTTGCCACTTAACGCCTGTGAAAACGACGTTCCTGCAACCTTCTTGAGGAAACAGTGTTTTTCGCAAATTAAGAGATTCGCAATAATGGCCTTAATGGTCCTGTAAGGGTACAAACTGAAATTACGTTACCACTTAAACGCGGTTATTTATCGCCTACTTTATTATTACCGCCTACGAGATTTTCGTGTGCCTTCGTGTTCAGGACACCGGTTCGCTGTTAAACGACGTTGCACCTCGTTGGCTGTACTTTCAATTAATTTCAACTCCTTTTCCCCGGTTTTTGCCCCGTGGTTTCTCGTTACGTCGGGTTTATCGCGCGAGAGGCATAAGGATCGGCCAAGCTTTTTCGGTAGTATAAACTATAAACAGGGAACAGTGAATCATATTTATTCGAGCAACGCAATTATTCTCAACCGTTATACGTGCAATTTAGCTTCTTCATCAGGAAATTCGTTTAACCGGCTACGTGTATCCTTCCTTTTTTCTTTTTCCGTCATTTCACGTCTACCTTCTGTGTAAAACTTAATGAATCTTTGCCTTGAAGATTATATCATTACCGGTGCAAGATTCTACGGATTATACGAAACCGATTAAAACGGTGAAATGAAATTAAGATCGTATACTCTACGATGTGTCTTTTCGAGAAACTGCTATTTAATTGATTTAAGATATGAAAATTTAATAAAAAAAACTTATATTTTTCAATACTTCTATTTTTGAGTTTGTAACATAGTATTGTAAGGAAGTTTTTAGCATAATGTGAATTAAATAATGTAAAATAAAAACTTCCTTCATTGTTTGATAGTCGAAGTATTTAAAACACATATTCATGAACACTCTATGTACGTACTTATACCCGTACATTGTCTTTCTTTCTTTCACGGCAAAACATAAAAAGTATAAATATAAAGATAAAAATCACAAAAAGGAAAAAGCGAGTGGAAGTAGCTCGAAGGAGAAATCGTCTCTTCGGGATTAATTTCGGACCGTCATTTTAAAGACAGCGACTCGTAATTACAAAAGTTCGCCGGCTTGGAAACGAAGAACAGCAATTCGAGGGTAACGGAACGAGAGGTGAAGAAAAATCGAGAAGAACCAACACGAACGCACATTCGTTACATAATAAAAGCGTCGAAATCTCGACGCGAGTCTAAGATCTCACGGCTCAGAGACGTTATATGAAGTCCTTTAAGCCTCGCTGCCCGATCGGAAAGTATTTCTCATTTGGCCTTTGAGGCTGCTCTCAGGATTACCACCCGCGACCACCTCCAACCCCGGCACACATCCACCGAAGACATCAATAACGCCAACTCGAAACTTTCGCTCTGCCTCGAAGTGTTTCTCCTGCCCTCCTCTTGCCTCGTCCCTCCACCATCCTCCTGCTTTTTCCTCCTCCTTCCTTTCTGCTCTTCCTTTTTTTTACATTTTTTGTAGCGCACGTCAAATGGCCCGAAAAGCATTGAACTTTACTCGAGAAGTGACAAATGGCCATCACGAACGAGCTACGAAATATGAGAGAATCCAGAGTAAGATCGCAAACTTCGAAAAAGAAATAATACGGATATCCGGTGGATGATCGTTGAATTTTAATCGCGCATGGATATCCTTAGATTTTTGGAATCATTCGTTGGTTAGAGAAAGAAGGGAGAGTTAACTTGTCGTTTATGCCAAACTCTTGGGAATAATCTCTTCGGTCTTTATTCTACGTGCCATTATCTTTTTACGTGCTCTTTCGCTTCTCGTGGGAATATATTATATCCTAGTTACATTTGCAGATTTTTGGAATCGTTCGTCGACTAATCGTTTAATAATTTACCTGCTCCCTAACTTGTAGATCGTTTCGATTATCGAATAAATTTTTGTTCATTATAATTGATTTGTTTCTTTACTAAATACATTTTGTAATTAAGAAACGACTTCGTAATAGACTAAGATGACTCGTTGACGTATTATTTTAGATATTAATAATGTTAGGAAATATTTGAAGAATTATTCCACGAGGTACAACTTTTCACGATATCAAAAACATCCTTTTTTAGCTTTGTCACACTCGATTGCGTTGCTTCGCTTTGTATGATATCACGTATTTCTATTGTGCTTGACTATTGCGATGACTTAATGGCGTGAGAACGCTTTGTTATTGTAGATGGTGTGGTAAAAATGAATGTCTTTTTAAAATTAAATATTAAACATCTATTTTTGTATGAAAGGACAGACATCTAGCACACCTTTAAACACTGATAAGAAACAAATGTGTAATTACAAATAGAATTAAACTTTTGTTGCACTAAACTTTCTGTTCCAAAGAGTTAAAAACGTGTCACAATGTACGAGCTTTCTATATTTCGGAAGATTCAAAACAAAATCGCACTAATTCCACAGAGATTTTCTCTTGAACTAATTAATATCATTTCGAATATCACCATCCTATGCTTCAGGGCGAAAAAAATACGAGCAACCTCGCTCGAGAAAGAGTAAGAAATTCTCGAAATATCGAACTATACGCGTTTTAACCCTCTGGTAAAGAGAAGAGAAAAAGAGAGGCACAAAAGAACACGAGATTTCAGCCTGATGTGGTAGAGATAGATGAAGAAATATTCGAAACCGAGAACGATGAGAAGAGATGGTTAAAGACGCCCAGTGCATCAAGTAGATCAAACATTTGTGTTGGTTTCCGGCAAAAGAGCATGTGAAAGGAATGAAGAGGAGAAATTCTTTTAACCAAATGACGTGAAGAAGAGAAGAGGGGAAAAAAGGTACAAAGGGTATAGAGAGAAGAAAGAAAAAAATAAAGAAGATAGGAAACGTCTGCGATTTTAAACCCTTTCGAAGAGAGAACTGAGGTAGCAGTCGGTAAGAAGGTTCGAGGAGGGTGGAAATAAAAAGTTCTGCAAATTTGAGTGGTGGTTTTAACGTTGGTCTACGAACTACCCCTGGCTGACCGTCTATAAAACCACCGTCTCGACTACGTTAATGCCACTGAAGGCGATTCGCCTACTTCGATCGATTGTAATTAAATGGAAACGCTTTTACCCTCCACGCCCGATATCCTCGTCGCTCCACCCCATCATCTTTTTATCACGCCGCTGAATATTCGGCTGCGAAAGTTGATGATCGTAAGAAAACGCGATGCCATACGAGGTCCGTCAAAATGACTGAACAACACACAATGTAAATAAGTATACCGGCTTAATTTTTCACACTTTTAGATTTTAAACGCTCATGATGAGTATTAATTGTTATTTTTAATAGTGCATTCGAATTCCTAAATCGAGTTCCTTAATAAACGCATACGCGGTAGGATTCACCTATGTCCAAGCCTAACGTTTTCACTAGTCTAAGCTTCCATAAACTTTGAGGAAGCGCTAAGATTCTTATCAATTGTATAATCATTCGTTAAGTTAAATGTTCGAGACTTTTTTCAATAAAAATAAAAGTTCGGAGCAGATGAATTTAATGGATGAAATTTCGCATGAAGTGTTAAGTGAACGTTAGATATTCAGCATATTAATTAAAGAATATACAGGTATCGTACGCAATATACATATATATATAGACACGTAACAGTTTTATTGCTAGATTATCTACATACGATAAGAAAAGAATAAATGCACAAAGTAATTGTACGATAAGCGAGATTGAGATGTAGGGATATGGAGAAATATAATAAATATTGTTGAATGAAGAGAGAAGAAGATATATACTTGGTAAAAAAAAAAGCCAAGAAACACTGAAACACTTATTAAAGGAATGCACAAAGCTTGGAAGAGTAAATTTGAAGAAGCAGGAGCTATTGTCAAAGACATATCGCACAAAAGTTATAGACTGGTATAGGAGTTTGAAAATAGCGAGGAGGAAGGTGCAAGAAAGCGAAAAGGAGAAGTATGAGATGGGACATGGGCAAATAAGTAGAAAATGTAAATAAGAAAAATGAAATAAACAAATAGATAAGAATGTAAAAGGAAATGTAAATAAACACAACGTACGAAACCAAAGATATGTGCAAAAGTAATATACATATGAATGGGGGAAAGACTACAATATTAAAATGTAAGAATGTTAAAGTATAGTACGATTATAAGGTATGTAAAAGCTGAAACAAATAAATACTACTACTACTACTACTACTACTACTACTACTACTACTAGAGACATCGTAATTGTAATTTGAATTTAATAATCCTCAGTCTAAAAAATTGAAATTAAAATTGCAGATCAAAGTAAACTTCCCTAAAAATAAAATCTGTCTCTATTTAATTGGAGACATAATCCCAACCATACATTTAATATTATAGAGAGTTAGTTAAACAAATTGAAAAACACTTTATCAAATATAAGATGATACTACAAAAGATGAATTTTATTATTAAATATTGTTTCAACCTCATCGACAAACATATAGGACAATAGGTTGAACAGAAATCAATATGGTTTCTGTAGGTACGTTTTATGAGACAAATTCAATATGATATCAGAAATACATATTTCGGTATAAACGAAGGAAAAAAGGACGAACCGGACCTTTTCAAACAGATCAAATCGGGGGATCCTTTCACTTTGTGTCGTTCTCGTAAGAGTATTACAACCAGTTCTCTGGCTGTCCGATCGGCAATGATTTCCAAATGGCATTCATGGTTCTCCGTTTGCAGTAAGCCGTAATACCGTAAATGTGGTCGATTGTAAGTGCAGATTTCCAGACGGACCAGCCTCGGGCAGAAAGCTCCACGTGAAATTGCAGCTTACATCTACACATCCTTCAATCCCCATCAAATTAAAAGCGGTATTCTGTTAAATCGCATCCCACGGCCTTCATATACGAACAACCATCTTTCAACGAGAAACTTCTGTCAACTTTTGTCAACCGATTTTATAATTATCAGTACACATTTATTCATATGGAATATAAAAATTTATGTTATTTCTTTTTACATTCACGTGCTAGAATTCTCTTTGATATGAGGAGGAAAATTTGGAAGATTCTTCGATAAAATTCATAAACTTAAAAAAAAGTTCAATGTACGTGATTACTTTGATCACCATAAAGAGAATATTAATTTAAATAGTAAACAGAAGATCAAACATAAATTCTCGTTCTACCAACAAAGTTTATTCCTATAGAATTAAACAAGAAATTGAAAGTAATCAACAGACTGAAAGTAGCTATGTCGACTATGAAAGCCACAAATAAAGTGCTTCGTGATGGTGTAAAATTAAAATGAGAGAAATAAGGTTTTACGTAGAAATATTTGAGTGAAGTAGAAGAAAGGGAAATGAAAGAAAGTAAGAGAGTATTTGAGCGCAGGTGAATAGTGACACCTTAAAATCGATTCGTTTACGGTACAGAAATAGACAGGAAACACCGTGTCCTGAAGGAATCCCGCAAATGGGACGGGGGATGCGATCGTGGCATCACTTCGCCGTATTAGAATTTAAAAGCATCTCGTTGACGTGACTCCTACCCTTCTGGCTTTCAAGTCACCGATAACGATCGACATTAATTAAAGTAATCGTCTTAGCGGTGGGAGCGCACAGGTTTCGTCGAGAATAAATAATTTATAAGATCTGGAGTGAGGTGGCGAGTACAACGAAGGGAGTACGACGAAGGACAAAAGGATGGCCGTTACGGAATATACATATTTATTCATCTAACAGGCGTACATTTTTTTGCATAATGTCTACAAAGTGCATCGACTACCAACTGCAATTTGAAGAACAGATATGGTTATATACCATACATAATTTCACGGTGGAAAACAAGGTTTATTGAATACCAAAGTTCTAATAAAATCCTAAAATGTATAACGATATAACGAACATGTATTATAATAGATTATGAAACGTTGTATACGTATAACAATAATCATTATATACTAAAGTAATACTTTTCTTTCTTAAGTAGTCTTTAATTTTATACTATAGATATGGAAATTTATTCGATGGATATGATGACTTGAATAACTTTAAACAATGAAAATCTTAAATACAATTTATACAGAATATGACGTTACTTTTATGCATGTTACTTGTCATTTAGTAATCATTTTAAAAATTTAAGTTAAATTACTTACTCTGTTTTTGAATTCGATCATAGCCAAAAAATGATATACGAAGTATGTGCTTATCTTATTCAATCGCTGCATTAAGAAAATATTAATTACAAGTTATATATACTTCATAGAGCATATGCACCCCCCTTGTTTAACATATAAATTTATTGTTGGATATAAGAATAATTAAAGATGCGAATCTCATAGACAGAACATTGTTGCGCCATCTAGAAACGAAATTGTATCTCATTGAAAGCAATCGATTGCACCATGCAACTGTCGTACCCTGTGTACGTAAATCCACATTATTATCTAAGAATGAGATCGTCTGTCGCTTCTAACTGTGGTTCTAATCACCGACGAGGTATAGAATAGACCTGATATGCAATGCTTTTTCACACCCCATATTTTTGAGGTAATTTTACTCTTATACCATTTTTATGTCGCATGCGACGTTATCGATACAGTATAGTAGTGACCTGAACCGAAACAAAAATTTCCTATGAAATTACAAATAAGAAATTGAACAGAACACATCTTACAAATGAAGTACCTACATACAGAATTGTATACTTCTGTAATATGTATCTTGTATGATAGACAAGAAAATGTTACTACTCACGAGTACAATAAATATCCGCGGTCGCTATGCTCGTCAAAAATTCTACGTATACAGCCAATCACACGTGTCAATTCGGACCTTTCATCCTTCGACATGATTGAGAGACCGCAGGAACAAAAATACGTGCGACTCACGATTAGATGTGAAGAATGTTGTCCTCGATATTGTTCTGATCCAAGGGAGTTCGTCATCAAGCCATCATCAAATTGGAATCATCGAATTCAATGGGAGAAAACTGTAACAAAGTATAGAATATTTTAATTTACTCGTAATGATGGTGTTAATTACTTTAAAAGTTTTTATTTAAAATAAAAGACTAATTTCTATTAAATAAAAATTTTTAGTAATAATATTCAATTCAAGAATGAAAAATGTTCAACTTGTCAAATATTCAATTAGATTTTATTTTTTAATGAATAATAATTATCGTAGAATATAAAGAATTGAATTAAATGAAGCACAAAATAAATAGTTACTTACATTCTTTGGTTTTGAAGCACCAGTAAATCTTTTCCAGGGAACAGGAAGAACGGGAAGAAGTGACATACCTTTAACAAAATATGAATTGTTATAATTTATTTTGAGAAGCACATTGATGATTAATAAAAAAATCTGACATAATAAAATATGAAATTCTGTAAAGACAGAACTTTAATAACAAAAACGTTAAACTCCTAATAAACTCTAATTACTATAGGAATTGGAATGCTAATAAAAAAATTAAAAGTCAGATTTTAATTTCTAATTAATAATAATTACAGCGAAATACAAGGAATAAAATTAATAAAATACAATGTGCAAAGATTCTTACATGCTCAAATTTGAAGTACCGCTACATCCTTCCCAGAGAAGAGGAAAAAATGGAAATTATGAAAAACCTGTAACAAAACATGTGAAATGCTATAATTTGTCCTTGAAAACGGACTTTTGGTTCTTAAAAAATTTTAAATAACGAAAAACAAAACTCTATTCAAATTTGAAATTTTAATAACAAAAAGAATTGAAATTCTAATACAGCTTAATTGTTGAAATAAAAATTAGTACCTTAACATAAAAATTAAAAATAAAAATTAAGATTCTACTGATTTCTGAACGTTAAATGTTTTTATTGTATACCTCAACATTAAAACTTTGATGTTTTTTTCAACAGAAGTTAATAGTAATTCAAACTAAATACGAATAATAAAATACTTACATTGTCGAGCTCCAAGAGAGGCTTTATCATATCCTCTTGCGAGACCTGCGACTCTACTACCGAAAGCAAATGTTTAACAAAAAAGAAGAAGAATAGTAGGCTATTAACGCGTCCGTTCAAATCAAGTGACAATTGGCGAACACACTGACTCTACTTTCGCATCTGATTATTATAATTAAATTTAATGAAAATTATTACGCTCTAAAAAAATATGAAAAGTAATATAACGCAGCAAACACTGACTTTACTGACCGCATTGCGCGCAGTCACAAAAATTTTCTAGAAGAAAAAATTCTTATTAAAATACTACTTTTCTTCTTCTTCTTATCCAGTGTTCATTTATGAAAATACTGCTTTTTCAAAACTATGAAGTAATTATTATTCATTTACCACAGACAAATATCACATTAGAATATGAAATATTAAATATGCAGTTATTAGTTAAAATATTATTCAAATCTCTATCAATATTCCATAATGCACCCAATTTGAACAAATTATAACTCTGAATATCCATTATTAGGGTTTCAAATACATTTTATACTAACAAAATATGTCTTTAAACCTGCATGCAATAGCATTTCTTCTCGAAAATAATAGGAATTACTGAAAAAATTGTGAAATGACAATATTATTGCAGAAAATTCGCGGGAATGCAGCAAAATGTAAGTTATTTTAATTTCGTATTTAAATAGAACTTTGGAGATTCTACGTTAATGTTAAATAATAAAGCATTTCATTTAATATGTTTGAAATAAAAAACTAATTTAATATGTGTCTATATCCGAAATAAGAAGCGGTTAATCGCGTCTTCACTTTCGTATTCTTAATAAATCATAAAGTAATTTATAATTTTGTTATATTAAGTATTAATGGTGTTAACATTGCGAATTATTTGTTAAGAATCGATTACATACTAAATAAATATTACCAAGTGTCCAATAGAAAGAACAAACAAACGTATAAATACGTTTGCCTTCATTAGAATAAGTCAAGCGTTACCATATCTGCATAGAAAACTATCAAATTAATCAGACACCGTGGCGTTCTTTCGAATTTCGTAGCGTCTCTCTAATGTCTTCAAATTTTCCTCGCAATCAAGCAATAATCTGCACAAAAAGAGACCGAAACATTAAAATAAGTATATAAAAGTAACAAATTATACCAAAGTGAAGCAATTAATTGGGTTTTAGCAATTAAGGTTAAAGTTGCTTCTGAAAGCTCATTGTACAAGCTACCCGTAAATACGATAACAAAAAATAGATCAAAGAAAAAAAAATAATCTAATAATGGATTCTAATAGATTATACTGAATTAATGAATGAAACGTACATTAATTAGACATAGCAGTAGCGTGAATTTGGTAGAAAAATCACTACAAAAATACTACGTAGTAGAAAGAGGACACTTGTTGCGGAGTATACAACTAATCAATCCGATTTTCGTCGATAGAATGAGCTCCGCGTGCCGATTTACCAAAGGGAATTCGGTTGGCGAGGGGTGGGGAGGACGTCGCCGGTAAGTCGAGTGTGTACGAACAAGAGTCGTCGAATTCTTGGAAAGGATATGTTTCCAACAGGCCGATATTATGTTTCAAGAAAAAAACAATACGTCAGACTGAAACGCGGAGATACGCATATAAAGTAAACACGCACGAATTGATATAACGTAAACGAACAAAATTAAAATAAAATATCGTAAAATTATTATTACCGTAAAATCGAATGACTATCGAATTATATTTCGTTAATTACCATAATTTGATGTATAAAAGGAAAGGAAAAGAAAGTAAAAAAAATAAGGGATAGACTATCAAGGAAAATAAAGGGAAAGAAGAGAGTCAAAGGAAATAAAAAGGAATAAAATTTCATTCTAATAATACGTGATTTGCGCCTTTCGATGTAGGTGATTTTGATCGAAAACTAATAACCCTCTATTCACATCGAAAAACGACAAATCACTATAAATTGTATTATAAAATGAACCAAATGAATATTCTCACCATTTTAAACCAATGTGTTCGTATTGTATATCAAATTTTCCATGAACGACGAATTTACGACGAATTCTCGACAGTTACTTCTTCTTTTCAATATGACGCCGCGCGAAATGGAGTAATTTCAAATTTTAATTTCAAAATTCACCACCAGAGTACGATTGATTCAGGAACGTATCACATTCTATCAGTACCCAGATACTAATCGGATTTTCCTGAAAATTTCCATATTCGTATGTTTACATGGCAATACGACAAATAACTATAAATTGTGTTAACATATAGCAGACTAATAGTTATTACCAACTACGCTCAGCATTTAGTTAAATTGTTTCTCTCTAAATGAGAACAATAAAAATATGAGAATTTTCATGATCGACCTCAAGCACTAAATCCGTTTGCAATATGTTAATAACTGTGAATACAGAACGATTCAAATTAAGATTCTCACCCTTTTGAAGCATTTAACATGTCGATGTATATTAAACTTTCCATATTTATAACAAACTCTCTGCAGTTACTTCCACTTTTCAATATGAGATCACCGCGCGAAATGATGTAATTTAAAATTTAATTCCTATTTCTGCCATCAAGAACACAGATGACTCAGGTACGTATTATCCTGGTATTATGTTCTATTACCCTGATACTGCATTTTCTCGATACTTACTTTCATAGGAAATTCTACAAAAAATGAAAAAATTTGAAATTTTTACGCAAGTTAATTACATAATTCTTTCTAATATGCATATAAATTATGTATTATATTATGATAAAACATAAGATTTTGTAGTAGTGTAGATATCTTATCGATAAATAGTATTAATTTATGTCGTGTTTTCCAAATATTAATATTCCGTAATATTACTATTTGAAAAAGGATACAAGCATTAATATTTCCCAATATTACTATTCAAAGAATGATACCAACCTAAGAACTACGCAATCTGTAGCCCAAAGTCTATCGCATTTATGTATGTAATGTATATTCTATATATACATGTATATATATTTCTATATATATAATCTTTTATTAGATATGTTTCCAAAATTCTTTTCTCTTCCATTAGGCAAGAAATAAAATAATAACAACCATCATGAGACGCCATGGAATATTTCAAGATATCGCAAAACATTGTGTAAAAAGACATCGCTCAGGATATCACGGAAGACATTACACAAATCTTAAGTCTCAATTTTAGTATACTCATAAAGGTTGATGTACTTGATCAGTATATATATGTATTTATCCACAGAAGCAAGTTTCTGTTGATTTTTTTTACTCTTTCATTGTTCTTTTCGTCCTATTCATTAGACATAATTAAGTTATCCATTAATAAGAGTATGTATAAGTATAAAATTCTATATTTCATTTGCGATTATAGAATATCCTTCCTATATGTATTTTATTTATAATTTCATAAAGGACTTTAGTTTTAATTCAAACCGCTACTATATTATATCGATAACGTCGCATGCGACACGAAAGTGGTATATAGTGTCATATATACACCACATAGTAATGGATGGTAGAAACACGTGACACAAAATGCGTTGAAGGTACGACGTGATATTAAGTCCATCCTTTATTTCGTCTGCGAATTACATAAACCAAAGAACAGTATAATGTAAAATACATGATTCATAGAATTGTATTTTAAAAGATTATATCATTAAAGCATTCTCTACAGCATATTGTAAACCCAGTTTAATATTAATGATTGTTCAAATATAAACAAATCTGACAACTTCTAAAATTAGCAATGGAGATAAGGAAGCAGATATGTATGTTTATAAGAGGGTAGCTTTTAAAGAACGTCAATGATAATCACTGTACATTGTCCTACGCGTCAATTTCTATTCCGATTCCTATTCTATGTATGTTGTTCTATTCTTAAGTCTATAACATCGCATCGCAAGCGCAGTACCACTCAGGTGGTGAAAAAGAAAGGGTTGAGTGGAAATAATCGTTCTTTTTCGTTCAGTTGCAACACATAAATAGTAAATAGTGAGACGAGGTTGCATTGAGAATTGCAATCTAATTCTTTGTGACAATTGTCAAAAATAGTAAAAAAAAAACTCGTAATTCCACACTTGTTCATTTGTAGTGCGTAGGAAGTATACGAATTTCATAAAAAAAATAAAACTACATATGTTATAAACAATCATCTACAATAACCAACTAGTTTATCGCACCAATAAATGCAAATATATATGAGTGACATTAATTGAGAATCAATCATTCGCGACATACATGCCACGTAAACGAAGAAAAAAGCCAGATGCATGAAAGTATGATGACAGAAATACACAAATTAAAGCGATAAAGCGATCAATTTATTGAGCTTCTGGTTTTATAGTTAAAGTGTATAAACAATGGCACCCACTAAAGACAAATGGGTGAGGCGTTTTATTATTCCAGAAACGACACGGCATAAGAAAGGCTTTACTATTTACAAAGTCACGTCTGTGGTATGATATAAAATATCAATATGATGTATATAGAGTAAAACAGTCCGATAATCAGATAAATTAATAATCAAATATCAAAGAAAATATCTTTAAATTCATTTATTTGCTTTTTCTCGTGATTTTTTAATATTATATTAATTTTAAAATTCATTTTTAATACATGTTGTGATAAATTAACATATTCTATGATTTAATTATAGAAATGTTGTGAGTCATAATTTATAACTATATATATTTATATCTTTTTAGGTATTTTTGAAAAGCTCTCATGAAGAAATTTCTAAAGTATCTGTATGGAAACGTTATAATGACTTTAAGAAACTCCACTCAGAATTAAATGTATTATACTCGCAATCGCGAATTAAGGAAAGCTTTCCATCATTTCCAAAACCAAAATTTTTTGGCAGATTTGAAGCTGAAGTTATTGAAGAGAGAAGGGAATGTGCATTAAAGTTTCTAGAATTTATAGGCAGGCATTCGTATTTATACTCTAGTGATATTTTCATAAAGTTCTTTGAATCTAGTCATGCAGATTATTATTTAAATGATTGCTCTCAATCTCTTAGTTCTGATACATCTGCAGAGGAGGATCGTCATACTTACATAAATTCTCTGCCAAATAATGTTTCTCAAAGTATTCTTCAACCTAAAGGTATTCAAACTTCATTGACAAATTTATCTGCTACTAAAAATGAAGTAAAGCAGTCTCAAGAAGCATCTGAATCCAAAGAACAAATTTTATCACAAAATGATTTAAGTCATGAAACTGAAAATAAAAAAGTATCTATGACAAAAAGCAAGTATAATAAATTGCTAATAGAAGATAATGATCACAGTAAAATTGTCTCTGAATTAGGAGATAATCAATTAATTTGTAACAAAAATAACAATTGCTATAAAGATAAAAATTATAATGTTAGGAGTAATTCTGCAATTGTACAAACATCAGACACTAATATAAATACTGATACTACTAGTAACGATTTAAACACTTCAATAAATACTCATGAAGATTCCGATCTGCCACAATCATGGGCAGATTCACCACAATATATTTTAGTTGCATCTGCACATATGAGTGCAGCTGTCAAGCATGAAGATCTTACGGAGTATGAAGAGGCATTTACTCAATATAAAATGGGAATCTCTAGTCTTCGATCTGGTGTTGAATCTGATACAAATAAAAAAAGAGCAGAAAAAATTAAAGAAAAGATATCGAAATATTTAGACCATGCTGAGAAGCTTTATAATAGATATCTAAATTGTAATATTTCAGTGTTAAATAAACCTATATCAGAACTTCAATATTACAAAGTATTAAAAATAATAGAGTCAGTAATGCTTGTAAAGGATATTCGTCAAAACTGCTTCAACGTTGTAAAAGTAACATTATATAGATAATTTAAAGATGTAATTTGATTACAACAAAAATATGGAACACCAAAGTAAATTCATTTAACATTTCTCTTAATAATTTCAGGCCATAGAAAAGTTACCTTCAAATAAAGAAAGTATAAATAATTATATATTACGTGGTGAAATACCATACATGGTCCGTTTACATGCATGTGTTGAAACAGAAACAAGTGTATTCCTTATCCTACAACATCTGAGGTATGTATTAAGAATAACATTATTATCTGATATTCATTGAAAACTAACTGAATTACATTATAGCCATGGAAGATTGTGGGATTTTATAACATCACATTACAATCCCAATAATAATAAAAATTGTGATAAAAAAACTGCAAAAGATGATACTGAAAAAACAATCGATGTTAGTGATATTACTTTAAGGAAAAATGATGTAAATGAAACTGAAAGCACTATACTCAAGGAAAATGTAAACCTTATAAGTACAAATACCAAAGTACAAATGGAGATACATCCGATTACAGTAGAAGAAAATTACGAAAAATATACCGATGTATCTACTACGCAATTATTAGAGAAGGCACAAATACTGTTACAATCGGTTAATGCAACTTTAAAAGAAAGTAATTCGGTTGTTAATCGTTTATGTGAATCGGACTGCTTCATAAATCATGAGAATAGTACTTCGTTATTAAATTTTAAAAACAGTATATACCAATCAAAAAGTTGCAATGAAGTATCAGTAGATATTAATGATATATCATTAAAAATTGACGGCATGAATAAATCCATTATAAACGAAAAAATACCTGAGAGAAATGTGATAACTTCTAATTACTTGTCACAAAATAATAGCAGTGCTAGTTCATCATTAAAAAATAGTTACAAAAATCTTCATTTTGAAAGAAAAAAGTCAACAAGTTCTTTAGATAGTACATATTTTGCAGTAGAGAATAAAAATGATAATATTCCAAAAAAATACGAATTAAATAAATTAATAGAAATTAATAATCAACTAGAAACGAATACCTATTGCATATCAAATAATCAGCAAATTCAAAGGAATGTACTTCTAACAGAATCAACAAAAAACAGTAATGTAGACACTGAACAGGTACTTTGGACAATACCAGAAAATGTAATTCGTCTTTGGTCTGCTGAAATACTTTTAGCGCTAGAAGCATTACATCAGCAAGAAGTTCTTGTGTTTGACTTAAAACCTGATAATATATTGCTTGATGATAATGAGCACGTACAGTTAACATATGTTGTACCTCGTCACGATATAGATTTATTAAAATACAAATATCCATACTCATCTCCCGAATTATGCACGTTTTCACCTATGATTCCTCTTACATCCGCTACAGATATTTGGAGTTTTGGTGTTATATTATATGAATTAATAGTAGGCAATGTATGTAAAAATAAAAATAAAAATTTTCTTACAGAAATATGATATAAGACAGATACTATATAAATACTTTTTATTGCAGAAATTTCAAGCAAAGCACCCTGGTCTATTTCAGTCACATTCCATACTTAACATTCCTAACAAGCTTTCTGAAAATGCAAAGTCTTTGCTTCTTAATGTATGTTTTTACATCACATTTTATATTTAAATGATCTATGAACATAAAATATAAATTTTTTGCAAAATTTGCAGATTCTAAAATATGAACCAAACGAAAGGATGACAATACCTGAGATAAAACAACATCCGTTCTTCAAAGATATTAATTGGTCAAGTTTGGTAAATACACTCTAAAGATATGAGAAATTTGTTCTTACTATGTTTTTAGAGAATATATCGATATTAAAAAAATTCCCATCAATGATGGATTCCTTTTAAAACAGAGATTTATAGTTCTTCTTTTGAGTAAGATATACATATTTGAACAGTATTTTACAAAAGCATTTATATATTCGCAAAATATTAAAATTTACTAATTATATGTATATTTTATAAAGATGTAGTTTATGAAGACAAAGTTAATTTTTTATCATTATCATTTATTATTATACTCATATGTAAATATATGTATATATAATATAATCGATATAATTCTAGAAATATAAATTATATTTCTATATCTTGATATGGAATCCAATATTTGGAATTTTTTTAATAATGAAAATATGATACACGCACTTCAGACAATTTATAAAAATTACTCAACATACTATTGTACAGGAGCATCATTTTAAAAAAATACTTATTAGATATAAAATTAATTTATATATATGTATATTTATACAAATAGATTTATGTAGATTGAAAAATGTATGATATATTTACTTAACTCTTATTCTTTCACTTCTAGACACTGTTGACATTCCATCAATAAATCTAGTTGTAAATATTACATTAGCATTGTTAAACATTCCATCCTTTAATGACACAACAATAAATTGTGAATGTTTAAAGTGTTTCTTTAACATTATACCAATATTCTCCGTATGAGAAAGATCTAATGCAGCATCAACTTCATCCAAAATATAAAGTGGAGCAGGTTTGAATAAAAGCATAGCCAATATTAGGGACAAGGCAACCAAAGATCTTTGTCCCCCAGATAATTCTCCTAACGATTCTTTCCAAATTCCAGAAAATGCAATTTTCACTTCTAATCCTTCAGTAACTGTTTGATTCTCAGGGGGTTGCAATTTTGCATCAGCTCCTGGCAGTAAACTACTGAAAATTGATCCAAAATCTTTGTTTACCTAAAAATTAACATATAATAATTATATAATATAAATTTGATATGTAAGTTAATTCAACTTAACTGAAATTAAATAATTATACTTGTTTCCAAGCTTCCAATAATGTTTCTTTCTTTTTCTCATCCAAATGGTTAATTGTCTCTAATATTTTTCGTTTGTCATTTTCAACTATTTTCTTTTTCTTCACCATTTCATTATATTGTTCTTCCTCTTTATCAAGAAGACTAATAGCACGTGTATTGATATTTCGACTTAAATTTTCACGGATCGATTGCAGCTGTTGTATTTTTTGTTCCATTTCATTCGGTTTATTGACATTAAAATCATAAATACCGCCTATAAAACATGAATATTTTATAGATACACTACTTAAAAATTAAAAACAAATGCAATATGTAATTGAAATGTAAAAAGAAGATTACCAGCTTTCCCAAAATAAATTTTATTCTCTTCAATCCATTCATACTTCCGTGTAAGTTCTGAAACTTTTTCTTTATAATCTGTAGCAATATTTTTAATTGAATTAATTTCATGGTTTAGCTTTTTAATATCTAATTCTGCTTCTTTACTTTGTTTTATGATATCTTCTTTTCGTGTCATAAGCTTCTGCATATAAACATTTTGCTTATTAATAATGTCCTTTTGTTCTTTTATACCAGATTGTATACGTTTTACGTTAGCTTTCACTTCATTTAATTCTTGTTCCAACACAGTTACTTTTTCTTCTACTACATTCAATTTTTCTTCAGATGCTACTAACTGTTCTTTCCCAGCTACAATACTTTTCTGTAATTCTTCTATTTCCAACTTAAGCACTTCTGCTTCTTGTTCTCGTTTTTCCCACTCTTTACGGCTATTTTCAGCTTTTTTCTTTAATTTTTCTAATTCAGATTTGGCTTCCTTTAATTGTCTTTCATGGATATTACCAGCATCTTTCAATTGATGCTCCAGATTTTGAGCATGTGTAGTACTTTCCTTCTCATTTTTTTCTGCCACTGCCATTGTTTGCAAAAGTTGCTCGATACTTTTCTCCAAGGATTCAATCTGTAAAGAACTTATTAAGTAACTATTCGTTCTTGTAAATTATATTTATTCTACATACCTCTTCTTTTATTTTATAATATTCTGTTTGTTCTAATCTTTGTTTCGCCATATCGATTTCGTAGTTCCGTAAATCGAACGTTTGTTTTAATGAAGTGTATTTTTCAGCAACACTGTTTATATTCATTAATGTAGACTCAACATTATGAAGCGCTTGTTTTTTGAAGTTTAATTTATTTTGTACAGTTTTTAATTCGTCTAATTTCAAAAGAACTGATCCAGTTTTTAACGGTGCACCACCAGATAACGTACCAGCAGGATCAACAACATCTCCTTCTAAAGTAACACACTTTTTCATTATATTATCATGAAATGCTATCTTTTTAGCAGTTTCAATGTCTTTACAAATAAAGATTTGTCCAAAAATCCAAGTCATAGCAGGTGTAGTTTCTGCTGGAAAATCTATGAGAGACAATGCTGGTTGAACATTTTCCACACCACCTATCTTCTGTGCTAAATTAATTAATTGATTATCCATAGGCCTTCCATTTACTTTATTCAAAGGAATAATAGTTACACGTCTTTGTAACTGACCATGTTGAAGTATTTTCTTGCTAGTAGTTTCTGTATCTACTATTACATTATATAACTGAAATTTTTAGAACTCATTAAGCTATTAAATTTGAATATACGAGTATTACAAGTATTTATGAGCATAATAGTATTACTTAGAAAATAAATTTTATGTAAAAATCATTAAATACCTTCCCTCCTGCAGCTATATCTAAAGCATATGCTGCTTTTTTATCTTTTACTGTGATTAATTTACATACGACTCCTTTCACAGAATCATGTTTAAAATTAGGATCTGGTTTTTGATATTCAAATCTAATTTGAGGATATCTTGATTCAAAATGATCCACTTCATCTTCCAATGTTAATACTTCGTTCGTTAGTGCACGTTTTTCTTCTTTAAGTCGTTCTACAGATCCATCTTCGTAATTTAATTTCTTTAATTCGTTTTTTAAATATTTTATTTCTTTTTCTTTGTTTTCAAGATCTTTAGTATATTTTCTGTATTCGTCTCCAGTATTTTTTAAATCTACTTTCTTTTTCTTTAGTTGTTCTCTATTATGATTTAATGTCATTTCACATTGCTTACGTTGCGTTTGTGCTTCTGTTACATTTTGCTTGGCACTTATTAATTGCTGTTCCAGTGTTGCGTTTTCACCATCTTGACTTTCTAACAAACCAGAACTAATTTTTTGGTACTTTTCTTGCGCTAGTAATACTGCCTTACAATCCTGTTCATCTGTCTCTTTTAATGTCCTAAAAAGATCTTCAACTTTGGCATATTCTTTCTGCTTTGATGTAAAAGCATTTTCATCATCAACTACGTTAGCTTTTAATTGTTCTATTTCTTTTTTGCCAGTTTTAATATCTTCTTTATTACTATTAACTTCAGCGGTCAATTTAAATTGTTTCTTTTCTGCTTCTTTTAATTCATTCTCCAAAGATTCTAATTGACCTCCTGCTTCCTATAAAAATAAGATAGATGAATAAATAATGTAAAAATGTAACAATACATTTTTATTTAAAATACGTACTGCGTCCCTTTTTTTAACCATTTCATCTAATTCTTTCTCTATATTCTTAAGTTCTTCATCACCAGCACTAATGCTTTTTTTTTTATCTTCTATCTTATTTTTGACATTTTGTACATTCTCTTCTGCATTCTGACATTCTCTTAAGGCTGTCACGTATCTCCATGCCAAGTAAATTCTCTTACAGTGGTCTAATTCTCTTTCTATACGTTGAAACTCAACATATTGTGTTTTTTCTTCTTTAAGTTTTGCTAGTTTTGGTCCTATCTCTTCTTTTAAAATCTAAAATAAAGTACTTTCATTCAATTACGTACTATTAAATTAGACAGACTTAATTGTTAGAATTAATCCATACATCATTTATTTCCTTTAGTTTACTATCTTTCTTTTCTATGGTCTTTAAAGCAGCTTCTTTCTTATTTTCATACATTCGAGTACCTGCAGCTTCTTCTATCATAGACAAAATTTCCATAGGCTTCATATTCAAAACTTTCGTAATTCTTCCTTGCATTATCAAAAAATGTGGATTATTTACATTCAATTGGACAGAACAAAACATATCTTGGACACGTTTATTTTGTACATTAGATCCATTGATCAAGTATTTATTTTTGCCACCAATTACAACTTGTCTTGTAACTGTTATCTCTTCATGATGTTCATATCCCATAGGTGACGAATTTCTATCTCTATTGTCAAATGTTATAGTAACACTAGCTTTCTTTATACCTGCTTGACCAGATTTATAAACTAAGTCTTGTAATGATGTTGCACGCACCTATCATAAAAGGATAAAAAATATGTTTCTTCCAATTAATTTAATACAAATATTAATGTCTGAGTAAAATTGTTTAAAGCATATTTATAATGTAACTACACGCAACTCGCATCACATTATTTTCAATAAAACTATAATTGTATTGAAAAGCAAGAGTACACTGAGGTTACAGTTAAAATATTTCATTAATAAAAAAAGGTAAAAAACAATGTGTCACCTGTCCAAGATTCGAAATTCCCAGAACAAAGCATATTGCATCGAGGATGTTTGATTTCCCGCTACCATTAAATCCTGTGATCGCGTTAAATTCTTTATCGAACCCATTTATTTCGATTCTTTTCCCATATGATTTAAATCCTTCCAGTACCATAGACTTAATATACATTGTACAGTCAAGTAAATGTACTTGAAAATATCACTTCAGTTGCACTTATCGCACTAAAGAAAACTATAAATTCAAATTGTGGACACTGACCGGTATAACACATCATTTAGGATAATATAGAGTGGGAACTTGGGAACAAGTAGCCATCTGCAGCCATTGACATCTCTTCCACATTTGAGTTCCAAAATTCACTCAAAAATTTATGTATAAATCTCTCATTTAATTTTGTGACTGTTATTACAATTATCAATAATTTCAATTAATATTTTGTTCCAAAATATAGCGAATATAATTTATTATAAAATATAAAGTGAAAAGTCATTTTACGATCTAGGGTATTTTAGAATGACTTTCTTAACACGCACCTAACCTGTGGTATAAAATGTCAATAACGAGCTAGCATCTCGATCTAATTAAGTTTCGGTTTCAAACCACAACAAAACATTTTAGAATATTAAAAGAATATCATTTTATTTTTTAAATACTTTATTAGAGAGAAGGCGTGAAACTACAAAGAAAATAATTTCTTTAGCACTAAAATAAAAGGTATCTTGGAAATTATTGAAATTAAAAATAGTGTAAAAGGTATTTTATAGAATCGGATATAAGATTACAATACAATTCAATAAATCAAAGTTTATATCATTCGCAGTATAATAATTTTTAATAACAACTGCAAATTTGAATTCTATTTTTGTTTATACATAATATATAGACCTTTTTAAATTATTGTATTATTAGGACCGCTATGAATATCCCACCAATTCAACAACCAGGAACAATTGGAGTGGGCCAAATGACACAGCCTGTAAATCCTCAGCTTGCGCAAAATCCACAACAAACGCAACAGCCACAGGTTCAGCAGCAACAGCAACAACAACAACAACAACAGCAAACTCAAGAAAAGCTTGACAATATTTCCAAAGTTAAATCATTAATTGGTCCATTAAGGGAATCATTAGCCATAGCTCTTAAAACTGCAGCACATACATTACATCAAAACAGTTTGGTAGATGTTGGATCTCTAAAGGGTGGTGTGGATCAGTCTGATCATCGATTCAATAAAAATATGGAAGAATTTTATTCAATTTGCGATCAGATAGAATTACACTTAAAGACTTCTATAGAATGTTTATCACAAAATTCTAGCTCTGTAAGGTACCTACCAGTATCTGTTATACCAACACGTACTGATACTGTTGGAGCTCAAGAAGGACCTGCTTTAACATATCCTCAGTTTTTGATGACTGTAAGAGCTCAAGTTTCATTTGTTCGTGAAGTTCATGATACTTTAGTTTCTGCTGCACAATCAATAGCATCAGGTGAATGAATGACGCTGTTAATAGGAAATTTATTATGATAAAAATAATAATAGTTAATTACTAATTTATAATACTGTAAGTCCAATTTCTTATGTGTCTTTTTTTGTGCCTTGTACAGCATAATACAATAATGTATAGTTATACTGTTTTAATAAAATTTTAATTTATTTTATCTAAAAAAGATTTTTATTTTATCTTTTTATACTATATATTTTTCTTTATTAATATATGTAAGATTCTTCATACCTCCATCTATAATAAGATATCAGTTCTGTGAATCATAACAAGTACATTATGTAAGAACAATAAAACAAATCAGTAGTCATTCGATTTGTATGAACTCTTGCTAGATAAACATACAATGGATGAACATGTTTACAATTATAAGAAGTAATGTCAAGACATTTGCATGAAAAAAAAGTTTACTAATATGAATATCATGAAATTTTAATTGTTCTATTCATTACTAAGTTCAACTGTATGAGACATAGAATTCTTGCACAATTTCCAATGCTTTCTACATATGTATATTTAAACATTAAAAGCAAACAAATATCAGTACGTGGTCCCTAATGTATCCTTGTGTACAACAATATTGATTAGATATTCATTGGAATTAAAAGTATGATATTCAAATTAATGTTAATGTTGAGCAGAAACAATATATCAATACAAAGAAACTTTTGCAAGAGTTTTATATATTATAAGATGTTAACTCGCCCTATTATTTTTAACCAAACTGTTTATTTCGATCAAACCACAATTGACTGAGAAATGAAATACATCGATCTGAACATAAACAGAAGCAGATAAAAAAGTATGAAAGCTGGAAGATAGTAAGAAATAGCGGATCAACACAGAAAGCCGCTTATCAGCCGTATGTTTTAGTAAGCACGTAGAAATAGGAAGGACATACCGGTAAAAGAGGAGGGGAGGAGAGGCGTGCAGGAAGCGCTACTGTCAGTTGGATTGGTGTTTTGTCGCGGCGCGCCGAGTGATCATTTGAAAAGGAAGGACCACCTCTGTTCACCATATTTGGCAAACTTTCCCTAATATGGTAACGTCTACTTCTAAATATGGCAGCCGGGGACGCCCTCTCGCTGATTCCTGTACCACTCCGCGCGATCTTTCAGCCGCAAATTTTGGGATATCAAATTCGCGCAAAACCGATTTAACGCCAGATCAAGGACCACGGTTGATTCGTTAATTTTTCTACGAAGAAATTTTTAAAGATCTTCTTCCAGGTGACTCTATCTCGATCGAGTGGACTAGTTTTTTATCGCGTGCGTGGCGCGTGGTGGGGGTAGCAGCTGCGCAGGAACGCACGAAGGCACCGCGCTAGCACGTAGGTCAAGTTACGATACTCTGCGCGCATTCAGTTCGCGGGGAGCGCTCGTACAGTGCGCGTTGTTGTCCCGTGTTCCTCTAGATGGTTGATCACGTGGGAAACATTGCGCCGAGTTTTCGCGATTCCGTGGCGGAGAAGGGCCGAGGGAAAGGGAATAAATGTGCGCGAGTCCGTAATGGACAACCCTAGCGGCGGAAGAGATAGTCGGTACGCAAGTCTTGGCTACAGCATGGGGATGATAGGCAGCGACGCTGGCTCGGAAATGTACGGCCGACCGTCCACCTCCCAACTTACAACTTCTCAAATAAGCCGCGGTGGCGCCACCATGATGGCAGCGGCGGCTGCTGCAGGCGCACCGAATGCCGGCGTGGGATCTGTACAGAGGGGTATCAAGAGGACCACTTCGGACGTCTGTTACGATGACAGTAACGCACGGCAGGCACTTTCGCAACAGCAGGCCATGTCAATGTCCACAGACTGTGTCCCCGATAATCTCGAGGAGTCATTTACAAGTTTGGGCCAGCCGAAAAAGTCACCCCCCTCGAACGGTAAGAAGACCAAAGGACGGGTCAAGATTAAAATGGAGTACATCGACAATAAACTACGGAGGTATACCACCTTCTCGAAGAGGAAAACCGGAATCATGAAGAAGGTTCGTATCCGACAAACCTGTCGACCTTATTTCTCTCGTTAATTAAAACGGTTGTCGCAAAAACAGTGTGTTGAATCCGTCGGGTATCGATGATCGATCGTCACGATCGATCGTTTCTTTTCGTGTGATCATTGAATCCTATATCAAACATGGTGTTTAAGTGCATTCAAAATTGACGAGAGATTAGAGATAAGAAAGTACATGACACAAATAGCAAATGTAAATAGTGTATTATGGTTGTGTGGTTGCGCGTATTGCGCAAATCAAACGTAAGCCGATGAGTTTAGCGAGCGCGCGATTTATGAGTGACAACTGTGCTTTCGCTGTCGTATATATTTGTACGCCAGTAACTTAATCGTGTATTTTGGATTACCATTAGACCTACTGACTACAAAAGTACATAATTTTTATCAGAAAGATGAAAATGGTAAAATAAGAAAGTCATATGGTATATGAAAAAATACATAATGCATTACAAAAATCATTAAAAAATCCCTAGAAATGCAGCGTTGTAATCTATGAAATTACTACGAAAGATTACTAAATGATCATCTTGACAGCTTTGGTAGTTTAGTATCAAAATACGCCCAAGAAAGCTATAGTACATTAGTCGTGATTTTATGATATGATTCTGCGATGAGCACTTGTTATATGACTTTTTACGAATCGACCGTACATATTTCTTAGTTCTCTAATCTTAATTATATACAATTTACATAAAAATAGTTAGCGAGGTCGTTTAACGATAATCAGTAAATAAATATACGTTTAAAGTTATAAATTACACGATTAAGTTACACGTCAGAAAATTTATGTGTGCTTTTTTCTTTTTGTTAAAGCTTCGTACACAACAGAATCTATTCTGTAAACGGTTACGCATCTATATTGACATTAACGTTGTATTTTATATTTCAGGTAACGAACGCGTTGTAGCCACTACAAAATATCGTAAAAATTGCTTTTACGTCTTGTCACGTCAAACTTAATCTTTCGTCTAAAAAGCGCATTATTTTAATTTCTCGAAAATGATGTATCCATTTTTGTTTACCTTTTATCGCTCACTATAATTATAAACTTTTTATTAACAACGTGTTCCTCGAGTAAATAATCTGAAAATAATCTAATTGTTTTTTAAGTCAGACTTTTTTAATTTAACATTAATTTAATCATGTTACAGTTGTTTATCTGATCCAAACGGCGGAGTAGCTAAATCCGTAGAAGAACCTAAGGCAAATTGCATCTTTCATACAAATATAGAAAACCAAAGATAGATTGTTCCCCTTTTCTAAAGACGGATCTCTATAATTAGCTATGTTTTGACACGAAACTGACATAACTGCTTTATAACATTATTGGAAAACTGGAAACTTACGTTAAACTTAAAATAAACAGGGGCATTATGTAAGAGAAAGTACGAATTTAAATATTAGGCTAAATTCGTAGTCAGTGTTAAAAGAATTACGTATTGCTAAAAAAAAGTTCCCAATTTCTAACAGTTCTTAAAACGCTAAAATATAAAATTTTAACGCGCTGAATCAAATATTCTTCTTAAGTTTTTAATGTATGTATTTTTTATCTGTACGATACTTACATTATAATGATAATATTTACATTTTTTAAAATGATTTATCAATCATTAATATACAGAAAGTAATCGAAAAATAAATCGCAAAATAAATAGAAAAATTGTAAATTTCTGGATCTTGCAAGCTGCAAATTAATCACCTAATCGCATTATCATAGTATTCTAGATAAAAAATATAGAATTTTGCGTTACACATATGAAAATCGACAGATAGGTTCGGTTTGAAAGAATATATAAATTACAAACGTTAAGTAAACAAAATACTTTCGTTGAGCGTAAACACGCAGCGACATTCTGATCTAAGTTAAAGACAACGATTTCATAACGTTCCACTATGTTTATTCATTTTTATGGTATGGTTGCGTTGTTCCCCCTCGACCGGTAGGTTTCTTGTTAGTAGGCTGAATTTTTATAATTTAGATTCAACTTAAATATACAATAGCGGGCTGTCAGTTTTCACTACAAAAAGAAAGAATTCCATCCGCATCACGCTAGTAAACGCTTCGGTAAACCTTGATAATTATTATGTCATTACAAGGTATAATCTCTCGAACATAAAGCGCTGAGTGCGCATATCGTTTTTTATTCGTGTGTGTTCGTTTAATTATTTAAGAGAATTGTATATTAATGATTATGCAGGCGGTGATAATTTGCATAACACCGCTCTATAAAGATCGCTGAGTAGCAAGTATTTGTAATATACGTTGATCGTTTAAGAGTCGAATGGAAAACATTGCTTTCGTTACTCGAGAATCTAAGTTTGCTACTTTACTTACATCCGTACTTTGATTCTTTAAGCAGATACTATCTTAATTAATTACGATATGAATTTGCAATGCAGCGAGTTAAATTTACGATACATTCGATCTTCAAACTTGTAGTTCCATCGAACAGGAAACACAAGTGTCCCACTGTTATACCCTTCCATCGTTCTTCAATTTCCTGAAAAAACTTTTCTTCGATTAAAATCCATCTCGCTTAAAAACGGCTAAAACCAGTATTCGATCAATGAAAAAAGACAAAAACCAAAGTCCGAAAAGACGGAGGATAAAAGTGCAAAAAGAAGGAAAAATCTGGAGCAAAGCGTCGTTAATACGATCCGAAGAAGGAGCCCGGGACATCCCTAATTAATCGTTATCTCTGGTTGCAGGCGTACGAGCTGTCGACACTGACAGGTACACAGGTGATGTTGCTGGTAGCCAGCGAGACCGGGCATGTGTACACGTTCGCGACACGAAAGCTGCAGCCGATGATAACGAGCGAGGCCGGGAAGGCGTTGATCCAGACCTGTCTGAACAGCCCGGACCCTCCCGCCTCCGGTTCCTCCGGCGACCAGAGGATGTCCGCGACCGGGTTCGAGGAGACCGAACTGACCTACAACATAGCCGACGACGAGCAGAAAGTAAGGCAACTGGTGTATGGCTCGCCGCACGGTGGCTCGCTGCACGGCGGTTATCCTGGTGGCGGACCGACCGGAGGGCCTCCTGGCCATCCGCCACCCCCGCCGCCGCCACCGCCGCCGGGTTCGCAGCACGCGCCACCCTCGCACGCGCAGCACGCGCACTTGATTGCGCATGCACACGCGGCCTCGCCGAGCTCGCACCTGGTACCCTGTTCCAGTCCTGGGCCCATGTTAGCCGGTGGTCCCTATCAACAGTCCTGTCCGTCGCCTCTGCCACCCCATCACGCCGCCTACCATCCTCACATGTCGCATTCGCATCCCCAACGGTAGTACTACCCTAGTTAGTACTTGAAACTATCGCTTGTCCTCCGACTCTTACCAGCTGTCCGTGTCCGATGCATCGCACACTCGCATCTGTTACATCGCCAGTTGCATTCGTCACGTCGTCAGTTGCATCCGTTGTATCCATCGCTGGCTACCGTGTTCGATTCGCGTATGATCTTCCATGATCAATGACTACGGAATATCGAGACAGGGAAGAGGTACAGGGAGAAAAGAACGTGAGGTTGAACGCGTCCGTGGATATAGAGAGGAGATGCTCGATAAGAGTCGGTGTCCGCGGAGTTAGAAGACTACCGTCGCCGACACGAACCACCGGCGTAACCGCAATTATCCGCGTACGCTTATCGCGCACGACGTCTGTCGTCGATTGACTGTGACAATTGTCGACTTCGAACGGCCGCTCCGTGTTCGCGCGATACGCGCTACGAGATTTACTCGATGTTGGAGTAGATACGTTGATTTTGCAGATGGATGTAAATTGGTTGAACGACAGTAGGTTTGAACAACACGAAGATTATTGTGTTTTCTGTATATAGGCTCGAATGGTTTCGTTATACAGCTCAACTGGATTCCATGGGGGCACTTAATCGTTCTAGCGATTTCATTAGCAAGAAGCAGGATCGGTGAAGAATAAAACCAGGTTGTGGTCTTTCTTTCAACGATCCGTGCTTCGAGCCTGTAGAAATGCTTGCTAGGTTTCTTGAAGCTTCTCTTCTGTTTCCTAGTTACTTTTCACGGCGGCAAAGGGCTCCTCGAACAGACGCCTCGGCGTCGGTGCAATTCCGTCCATGGTGCGAGTGCATCGCGTTCAAGTTAGGTGCGCGGGAACGCGTTAAACTTTTCTTTCCACGGTGCTTTGATCGTTTTCGAGGCGTTTTAAAGAATAGACGTATTATCGTTACGGTGGATTTATTATGTTGTGTTATGCTTCGTTATATCGAGAACGCGTCGTTCGATGGACGTAAAATCGTACGTCGTTTGCAAGCTGAATAACGAATCAGCGTGACGAAGGAAGTTCCGGACGACATCCGACTTTCTTTTCCGGACGATGAATATCGAAATTCTCGATGAGGCGCATCACATCCGGTGTCAATGAAAGTACGGTTATTTTCTTTTCGTGTGTGTGTGCGTGTAGGGAGGAGAGTAGCATCTCGTACGAAGCGCGAATGACGTTAGTTACGATCCTAGAGATTAATATGCCGAACACCCGGCACGTTCACGCTTAATTTGACGTAAATCTCAAGGAAGTGAAGTTTCGTTTGATTAAAACCCTGCTACGTCATTTGGATCATCGATAGTATTTTCCTATCTTTAAAAATTGTTTAAGTTTGAGAAAAATATGAAAGAATGTTTATTGATATTTACGCGATGACACTTGTTTTAATTTTATACGAAGATTCCCTTTAAGAACGTTTTTATTTATAAAAGTTTATTGAAATTCGAAACTTAAAAACTTTGAAGATCGTAGCCGGACTAATAATTAGAAAAGTTGACTCAATGTTATGATCGTGTTTAACGTATTCAATCTTCTATATGAAATAGTTTTCTATATAATTTAATATCGATTACAAGTTATTAACTATTTTCATGGCAAAAACTTGAAACGAAATTAAACGCCTGTATCAGGTCGTTTCATAAATCTTTCTCTTTTCCAATTCAAATAAATCTTTATATCAATGAAATCATCGATTTTCCGTGCATTCGATATGCCAGTTTATTATAAATATATTTGCATAATTTCCTATCGTTTCTGAATTAATTTATCGATAAATCTCTCGACAAATCCGCTTCTCGTGATACGTCAATGCGAAGGCTTATGAAACGACCGAGTAGAACGCTAACAGCGAGAAAATAGCTCGCATAATTGCGTGCCAGGTGCACTAAAAAGATTTAACCAAATCAGTCGACGAGGTAAAATCGAGACTACTTATGGTAACGTGCGCTCGCGCGCGCGCTTCGAGATCCTAGTACAGTTGTTAACGACAATCAGAACGATGTTTTGCCACGGCTGGCTCGCTGGGAAGAGTTTCAGGCAATTAACTCTTCTTTCGACTCGGTATCGCAAGTAGAAGGCTTCTAAGGACACCTGTCATCCTCAGGATAGGGTCGAACAGTACTTAAAATAGCAGCTTTTCGGTACTTAATACATTAAGAACTATTACCGTTCGATTATTATTCGTTGTTTCAAGGTATAATAAACATGTTATATTGATAGGCTCAGGGAGCAGTGCTTTCTTCAAGTTTAACAAATTTAAGGGCTCGTAATAAAAACAACCCTTGTCCACGCGTTTAGCTCTCTCCAGGAAAGCAAAAGAATAGTTTAACATTTGTAATTTCTGGTCGATACATTTCACTTTTGCTATATAAATTATTCTATGAGCCTACCAGTAATACTCGCTGATGATATTTAATAAAATTATAACGTTGTGGACTGTGCGATAAAAGTTTTTATAGAACCGGTTAATTTTCATTCGATGACAAGTCACGATCACTTTTTAGATCATTTTTTATAACATCGATTCCATCATAATGTGAACGTAGCTGGTTACTAGAAATACATTGTTGTCTAAAAGATTGAAAGATTTTACAAGAGTCGGTTTTGTTATGAGTCCCGCGATTGATCGACGCGACATATTCTTGGAAATCAATCGTGATCGAGCGACGCTTGTCGTTAACCGAGGCGTGTGATGGTGTTTTCAATGAAAACCGATCGGAGCGCAAGAAAACGTACGGTGTTCCGTTTCCAACGTATAAATCTAGTCCAGTCGACGCGTACTGTAAATGTATACGAGATTTACGTCCACGTTGTTTTAATCTACCCGAGTGAACAACGACGAAGATGATCGATGAATTTTTCCGACGATCCGAAATCGACCGTCCTCTTGCTCTCGACAGTTCGAGTTTAAAGAAACAATTGAAATCATGGAATTTACGATTTTTATAAATACGTTAATTGATACATAGTTTTATAGAAATATCCGTTATAATATCCATAGAGCAAAAGTTCGCTCTATAATTTTAATAATTAAGTATCGAGTAAGATATTTTGTAATTTGCGTGAATTTGATAATTTCGCTTGTTTCACAATTTAAAGACCGATTCATAAAAAGACAACGATCTCGATAGAGACGTTCGAAATGCTAGAAACGGATGAAAATTTTAGCTACAATCATTTTCGTTTTTCTTTTTTATGGTGCTCGTGATACGAAAACAAGATTAAAGAGTAAGACATTAGGAAATTCAGAAAATAGACAATTTTAATGGCTGGATCTATACGTTAATCAAAGTCCAAAGACTTTTTTCTACGATACGTGGTTCCTTCGAATCGTATTTCTTTGCGAAACGAACGAAACTCATAGAAAGACACGTATCGATGGAAATTTTCGTTTATCAAAACGAGAATGGAGAGGCAGTTCTTAATCGTGCACTTAGGATAGTAACTCATGTGATGAATTACTCGAGGAGCCGTGTATTATATATATATATATACGTATATATATATATATATATATATATATATCATCTTCTCTTCTTTCTATTTTGATCGTATTTATATCTTTTACAACGATAGAATCTCTCTTATTTATTTAAAGATCTGTATATACGTTGTAAGTTGATCGATCGTTGCCGAGCAACGAGAATCAAATGGAACTGAGGCGAACCGTGATTTGACAATCGAAAAATAAATTTCGATCATTCGTATTTAACTGCGTGATAGTATTTAACGATGTCGATAGTATTTAACGATCTGCTCCAAAGTAATTGAAGAATCGTCCATCCGGATCACAATCCTCTCGCAAAGGGAGTCAAACGTTGCAAAACTCGGAGAATGAGTTTAACAATGATTACGAGTATCGTTATTTCATCCTCGACATTCGATTTATTCGAACGCATAACCGAGAATGGCCGTATTCTCTTAATTGTTTCGAGCAGTGGTATCCATTTTACCGGCGTAGAAAAACGATCGTAGAAAGTACGATTCCCAATTAGCGTTTCGCTGGCTCCCTTCAGTTCCAAATCGCTCGATCGTACTTTTATATTGTAACAAACATCGTACCTAGTAGTTGGTGGGATTTGGCGAGGCCGGAATCAAAGGAAAAATCGAATCGTCCGAGCGTTCCCTTTTTTTCCCCCCTCCCATCAAATATCCTTATCGAGGCATCCATTATTTTTTTCAAATACTCATGTCGTTCGGGTCGAGACGTTTCGCCTTTCGTTCCCCGGGACGAAACGCAAAAAAAGCCAACGAAGAAACGAGAAATCGTAGTACGTGGGTGCGAGTCCGAGCCAGTAGACCCGGCGGTGCACGCTTGGCATTGTTGCGCATTGAATATATATATATATATATATACATCATACATACATGTATATATATATCTATATATATACATATATATATATATATATATAGATATTGTTGTGTGCATCGTACATTGTTCCGTAATGTGTTTGTACTGAAAGTGGCATGTGTAGTATTTGTTTGTTTTTTTTTTCTCTTTCGTAGATTAAGTAGCTAGTATTTAAAATACCTTGTTAATTTAAATTCCCAGGCGAGCCCCGCCTGTTCTCCATTTCCCCCCTCTTCCGTTTCCCTTTCCCTTAAGTTTCTTCCACAAGTAGAGAAAACCTCGATTCTCCTCCCTCTTCACACAATATGCATGTTTACGTGTGTGTGTACGTGTGGTGTGTTGTTTTCTCTTCTTCTCTCCTTTTTTTTTTTTTTTTTTGTATCGCTTAAAATATTTTTGGAAAAAAAAAGAAGAACAGATACATATAAATATATATAAAAATATATAAATATAGAGGGTAGATAGGTAAAATAGATAAACGTTTATACGTCGGAAGAAAGGAAGGTGAAAACGCGAAAGAAAACGAATAAGCACACGAGAGCATTACGTGCAGGCGCAAAAGTAAGGGAGATTAAACGTGAGAAGAAAAAAATATGGATGAGAAAAAAGAAAAGAAAAAAAAAGAAGAAGAAAAAAAGAAAGAAAAATCGCAAATCCGAATAGAAATGTAATTTATCCGTGGTCTCTCCCGTCGACGCACAAAGTACAAATAATATAATTAACTTTACGATTATACGATAATCCTGAACGCAACACGGTAATCACGAAATGTACGGCTGGCGTGCCTTAGTTTTTATGTATCACATGTGTAAATAGTGTACTGTAAAATACTGTGATAATATTTATATTACACGTACGTATTATATTGTTTCGCTTAATAATACGGTCCCATGACAGTGTTGGTCGTCGTTTCGTCAAACGATACATTTAACCGATATACACACGAATGCCAACAATTATTGGCACAAGGTGCCAGTCGTTTGCGAACAGGTAGGTATAAAAAAAAACCCGCCTGTTTTAGCGAAGATACCGTTCGATCGACCATTTGATACATAATTCGTACCTTTTATTTTACATCCTGTTTGCCGCGCGGATCACCACGTTGATAACGATCACGAAGACGATGAAGAAACGTACAAAACGAAAGAAAGGAATTTCTGTACGATTAGGTAATAGTTTCGCGTGAAACGTTAAACTAGTTGCGTCGAGATGATTAAAGAAACTAGCCTCGATCAAAGAGGGGTATTAACACGATCGAACCACTTTTAACTTGATTTCTTGCGATTAGCGGTATTGTTATTTAAACAAAGAATGAAAAAATGAGACATTTTAAAAATGTGTTTCTTTATATTAATTTTATATTGGATTTTGTTGTTGCTTTATCGACGAGATCGTATCGACGCTTTTTTACTTTTCGTCTGTGCGTGAATATAATTCTCGCGATTAGCCTAAACGAGTTGCTACATTTAACTTAATGGTACTTGTTGTCTTATGTAGTTTGAAAAACCATTTCACTTTTGTTTTGTAAATAACGTAGAGAACAGCGGTATCATTCGTAAACGGATGAAGAATAATTATTAACGCGATAAAACTCCTGTTACTCTTTAAGACGATTTTTATTTTCTCTCTTTTAAAGAATTAACGTAAAATTTCGTATATGTAATTATCGAAGAACAATAATCAGCCCTTGATGCGATAGATAATGGAGAGGAAAAACAGTTATGTTAAGAATTAGAACGAACGAGATGCGTTAAATTATACAAGATTAAATAATAATTCTATCTACGTTGCGATCATTATTGTAAAGAAAGAATATTCCGATCCGCTTGAGAATAAGACACCGATCAACAGTATTCCATTTTGCCAATCATCCCTTCAACATAACTCACAAGGTAGGTCTGCTTCTCGATACGCACGGATTATTCAAATTTAACGATTCTTTTTAAAAATCGTATCTCCTGAACTTTCCTATACATTGCTTTAATGTTTGACTCTTTCAGACACAAATGTCCCAACGTAGTTTCAAAAGAAAAATAAAGAAAACACAAATTAATTCTCTTAAGGTGAAAGATGAAATTCTCTTTCATCTTTCACATCCCTTTCTCGGACTTGAAACAATCTTCCACCCAAAAATTTCCATATAAGGATTAAGAAAAAAGAAAACATCTTGGATCTTGAATGTAACAAGTCTGAAAGAGTTGAAGACGATATTTCTGCAAGCCTGCGCGAATAAACGCTAAGCTAATAAATAAAAAGAGACGCAAAAACCTAGGATGCGTTAAACACCCCATTAGTACGTAAAAGAAACCGGATCGAAACTTTGTCCACCGTAATAACAATGAAAAAGAAAAAAAGAAAAGAAAAAGAAACGTTGAAAAGCTCTCTCCCTTGACGGTGGTTTGATACGGGGCACGTTTACGGCAGGGGTTTGAAGCCACGATTTACGATCTAACGACTTAACGATTATGATGCATTTCGCTAAGAGGGCACCCTGGTGGATCGCGGCCACGAGGAAACGACGAAGACAACAGGCGGCTCTCCTGGTGGCTGGCAGGGCGAAAAAGAGAAGGGCAGAAACAGGTGGGGAGTAATCGGATGGAAGGGAAAAGAGAAAGAAGGCGGGGGAAGAGAGGGAGAGAGCAAGAAAGAGGGAGAAAAAGAGAGAGAAGGTATGGAAGGTGGAAGCAGAATACCATATACGGTCACCTTTGTCAAAGCCTGGTTGTCGCCATATACAGGCAATGTTCGCGATGGCAGATACTTATATAGAGTCCAACTTAAGAATCAGGAATGCCGGTTTTTGTCGCGCCTTCTATACACACCCGTGGTAATGGGGGGTACAAATACGACTCGGAAGTGATCGTCGACACAACGCCTGCTGCACGCGGACGAGGGTCGCGAAACCAGCCCTCCCGGCACTTTTGGAAATCCTCCACGAACCGTCACGAAACCACGGCCACCAGCCTTCCGAGCTTACGACTTAAGAACGATTTGACGCTTCACGGAAGTTGAGACACTCTCTTAGCTTCCGTGTTTCATGCATGGAATGTGATATGACTCTCGAATTTTTGCGTCAGTGTTTTAGCTTCGACGTCGATCGAAAGGACAATTGCGAGCTGTTCGATCGATGATTCGAGTAATTTAGACTACTTTTCGAATTTTATACGTACGTTCATATTAAATTGTAAATATGCTTTGTTTTTTTTTTTATTAATAAGTGGCTTTTGAAGATAAAGTTTGTTATTTTTTAAAGACGCTTTTTGAGCTTCGATTTTGCTACTCGTAAGTGATAAATGATATATCTCACCGCAGACATAATTGAAGTCTTTGGTGAATGACTGGTTGGAAAGTGGAGCAGTCTAATTAATTGACTCGGTTTCAACTATTTTTGGAATGTTGAACCCTTACAGCGCACTCGAGATCCCTTTCCTTGCTCCTTATTTTTCCGAGGCTAAAGGACGTTTCATTTTTTTGACCGTATACGTTTCTGGGAAACATCTATTTCTTTGGTATATCAGTTTTCTTCTAGAAAACAACGGACGTGATCGAGTTGCTCGATCAGTTACCGATTCGAAAGTACAGTACTTCAATTAACTCGAATTATTTTCGACATTTTAAATCATCCAAACTACACGAACATCCATGGCAAATTCGTACTTAAAATCAGTATCACTAAATCGTTTCATGTAGTACATTCTACCGTAGTACAAATTTACTACTGACTTAAGATTAACCAAAAAGAAATACAGCTGATCAACGACATCGTGACGAAACCGTTAATAAAAACTTCTATTCCTATCGCTACGGTAAAACCCGATTTGTCCGAGCTCAGGCGAAAAACATGGAATTCATCGATGCTTCCCATTGCCTGAGATTTCTTCTAACTTCCGACATTAATAATAATAAGAATTCATGTTCTCAAATAAATGCACGTAACTCGGAAAAGTTCATGAACCAAACTAAGCAGATTCAATCGGATTGAGGAGGACGGTAATTCACAAACTAAAGTATAGAGATTCGTATGAACGAGGATTCGGTAGTCCAGGAACCAAGATTCTGAATAGAATTCTACTATAATACGAAATCGTTGAAACTATCTTCCACAACGAAACAAGCAACCACGAACGGAATAGTTCGCCAAATCGGTGCTTCCTTGGCAGTCGAAAGACAGGCATTTCCTAATTCTCTCGAAGAGCATCGGTTCCTTACTCTCGACTGGTCGATTTGCTTTCTCTCGAACGCGACCGTCGGTCGACACGTGTATACACACATGCGTCCTAACGAACGAATCGAAATGCATGTATAAAACGCACAGGTTCAGCGCACAAACGGTTAAGCCTAGGGAAAAAAAGCTATCCGTCGGTGGTGGCGGTATGACCGGGGGAGAGAAAGTCACCCGGGGAAACCGTAGTCCTGCGTAAATTTGTGAGAATCTGCCGTGGAAGCGCGGTACGAGTTGAGGCCGCGCGGATGGCCATATAAGGCGCGCGAACAAGCTCGCGCATCTCTCCCTGCTAGGTAGGTAGGTAGGTAAGTTGGTTCGTTGGTTGTTTCGTTGGTTGCTTAGTTGCTTGGTAGGCTCCACTTGATTGATTGGTTAGTTGCCCGTTTGATTGGCTCGCCGATATTATTACAGAGGCGTTATCTACGATTTACAGGCTACGAATCGAGCCGCGATGCTTCTCCTCTCTTCTGGCTTGTTTTCTGCTTGTCGCCGCATCGCTCGTTAGGCATCCGGAATTTACAGACCTGATACAGATCGTACGTCATCGTGATATCGTTTTCACGACAACGTCGTGAAGCTTTGCCCGGTACCGGTCGATGAAACGATCGATTCTGACGATAGTTCAACTTTGATTTTCGTTCGTTTACTGTAATAGAAGTTTCGAACGTTGGGCAAAGAGGAGAATGTCGGGTTTTTTAATTAATTTGCGTCGGTTAATTGCAGGTACTTCCTATGTTAGGCATATGAATTGTAGGCAGAATTCTAGGAGTAGTGGTTTGTAGAACGAGGCAAGAGCCTTGTAACGATGATTCATAAATTTTGTAGCAGGGCGACACGTTCTTGAGAACTTTAATGTATGCAAACAAAATTAAAATCTGATTCACGCTGGCTTCTGTTTTTTTTTCTCTTCCTATTTGTTATTCTCTCATCGATTTTATCTTCGTACGAATTAACCAGAATTATCTTCAGGACTCGTAAACAACGTTTTTATTTCAAATACGAACAATATGCGTACACCATTCGTACCAACAAATTTCGTTTCATTGTTCCAGGAAGACGGCACTTCACCTAGATCGGACGTTTGCGCGAACGAAAGCGACGGAGACACCAGCGATGGCGACTCTCCTGTGTCAAAGGATCTCTCAAAAAATCACTCAGGTAAACGTACATACCAAAAACTATCTACCTAGAAACATCCTGCGTATTTCCATCCCAAGCGAATGAAACTTTTCTCGTCGTACATTTTCAGAAGGAACTAAAGACAATTTACACAGAACACCATGTATGCTCTCAAATAAAGGATTTATTAACGACAAAAGTTCCGTACGTGGAGTATCCTCGCCAACTTTTCCATCCAAGTAGTGGCTGTCTAGTCGAACGTGGACGCTTCCCAAGCGTGGTTTCCTCCCTTCCGTCGTGCTAGAACAATTTCACCTGTCCGTTCCGCGATTCTCGGCCCGTGCCACGCCGAGTACGAAAGACAATCGTACAGCTGCGCATACGTGGCGAGTAATTAACGAATTTCCCCGTGGGCGTAGCAGGAGTCGCGAGTCGCGGACTAAGTAGCAAGCGGTAAAAGCCGTGGCGTGGAAAATCGTTAGAGCCAGGCCGTAGGTAGTCGAGCAAAGGCAAACGTGTACAATCCAATCAGTCAGGTAGGTCGGTAGACAGAGAAAGGGATAGATACGGATAGAACGAAGAGAGAGAGCAGGAGAGGAGAGTTTGGCGGAGAGGAGAGGAGAGAAACGTCGGAGAACGAGAGAATGGTATCACAGAAGAGGTAAAACGTATATGATGCGTACGCGCGCGCGATCGCGTGTGAGCGAGCGAGAAAAGAGGGGAAAAGAGAGGGAGAAGATAAAGGAAAGAGGACACTTAAAATGCGAAAAGTGTGCGAGCGATGACGAGGTTATCCGTGTAGGGGAGTACATAAGGAGTTGTACGGGCCGCGATGACCAAACTAAGACAACGACGCGCTGCCTAACTGGGAAGTAAGATCCGGTCGAAAGCCGCGCTCCGATGCAGGTGTACACATAAATATCGATGCTAATATATGGAGTGGATGCCATCCGACTTACCGATCGCATGACGTACGTTTTTTTTCGCCTTTCCATTGTTCCCCGCGGCACAAACAGTCTCCCCGCCGGAATTTTGATAACTCGCCACGCGTTCATATCTCCGACCGGCACGATCCGCGTCCCGCCGATCTTTTACCCTCCGATCGAAACTCGATCGTCCCTTCGAACTTCTTTCTCCTTTATGATTTTCATTTGCTTCTTCACCGTTCTGACGATTTTGCTAAATTTACTTTGGATAAGATTATCGACCGATTAGTTGATCGAAAATAGAGGATAAAGATAGATTTCGATGGAACATCAACAGAAGATAATTTTCGTTAAAGTAGGTAAAAATTATAATATATTTATCTATCGATATATGAAATAAGAATGATTACTGTATAATAAAGCGTAGATATTTGAATAGATAAGAAGAACCAGGTCCAATTACACAATTTTACTATTTCAGAGTAAACATTACTCTCTGTTAATGTTTTATCGAATTTCCTCTGAAACAGTTCTTGTATTAGTTTTCTTGATACATGGTACGTCGACTTTATAGTTTATTTCAATATAAGTGGTGTTTTTACAAGATATCTGAAGATTTTCAAACGAGTAATTGTAAAATACGGAAGAGACAGATGCTGAATATAAAAGTTTGTTAATCTACATTTCTAAAAATCTAATAACGTTTTGTGTGCATCTCTGTTTTATGTCATATTAATGATTATGTCATTGCTTTATATCATCCTTCGTATCACGTCGATTACGTAAATATATATTTTTAGCGGTGTTTTCGACCTACGACCGATCGATTTAAGTAGTGAAAGAAACCCAAAAAGCAGACGGTTATGAGTAAATCCGTTATACCGCCTCGCTCCGTTCTCTTCCTCTTCATAAACTTTAGTAAAAAAAAGTATGTGACGCCAAAAATCGTTAACTGTACATTTAAAAACGTCCATTTACTAATTCTAACCACTCGTCCACCCATTAAGTCCAATATCAACCCTATTGCGGCCAATCGGATGCCTGTTTCTATATTTCTCTTAACAGAGTTTTCATCTTTCGTTCTTTAAATATTTTCACGTCGAAATTTACAAGAAAGTTTTAAATATTGAAGCTTCAAGCTTACTTGTAAACGCGTTAAATAACCGTGGAATCTAGATTGTCTACAATAAGGGTTGAATCACATCGTTATCGATAAACATTTATTCACCATAAAATGACTAATCGATCATCATGTCATTTCTCATGAAAACGGCCGTGATTCTGTGCAGGTATAATGTACCAGATGCCACAGACAGTAATTTACTCGCCGACTCCGGGGGTTCTACTCGGTATCGGGCAAAACGGCCAGCCAGTGCAAATCTCTCAAGAAGGAGGTGAGAAACCATGATCATCCCCTGGAATCGATCTCTCCCCCCAAAAAACACACACATCCAGCCATCCTTCCGATAGCCGAGCGTTACGAAATGAAACGAAAACCCAGATGGATACCGGCACCTTGCTCTTGCTACAGACGTTTACCCGACGCGAAACGCGTGCCCGTCCTTCTTCCTGTTTCCCCAAGTAGAGGTTTTTTGGCATTGTTTCGCAGGCACGGTAGCCCCGGTTAACTCGACGCAGAATAATCAGCCGTTCATCACGATACCGCTGAACGTCGCGATGAGTGCCGCCGGCTTGTCGCTTCCGGTTACATCCAGGATGAATCTGTCGCCGTCGCCGCGATCACCAACGACATCGGCCACGTCCAGCTGCGAGCTACCATCGGACCTGAGCAAAGATCGTGAGTGATATATCGCGGATCGAGCCTCGATTAAGAAAAAACCCTCCCCGAAGCTTGTCGCTCGACGATGCAACAAAAGGCTTGACCCGACGAGATTGGACGGGCCATCTTTTTTCCAACGATCGTTTCGGTTCACCAAAGAAGGTCGGAGCGAACCGTGACGCATACAGAAACTCGGAAATCTCGCGCGGAACATTTTCTCTTCAGCGACGCGACGGGATGACCTGTTTCGATCGTACGTCCGAGCCGAATTGATCCGACGATCGAAATGGACGCGTTCTCTGCAATGCTATCGATACATACGGATAGAATTTGCTGCTTATCGTGTACGATCGACTGATTTGTATTTTGCAAGATGCTGGATTTTGTCGAGATCTCCTTTGCGCTCGCGATCTAGCTGGTCGCGACGGTAACGCGTTGCAACGCGGAGGTGCTTGTCATTGGTCGAGGATATTCGTTTGATGAAATTTTGCCAAATTATCGGTACTGTGTTGTATTTTATAGAGGATTGTATAAAACCAGAGAACGAATCAAATTGCAACGATGAATACGTCGAGAGTAAGGGTGGCAAATTTCGATGGATCTTTGCGTACGATACTATGTGCGTAAATTAGCATTGACCGACGATTGGTTGTGGTATGAAATTATCAATGCGCATTGGTATAATTTTTATTGATACTGGACTTTGTTAGCCGGCGTTTAATCGATATTCGTGCAATACTAGTCGAAGGTTTTACCCAATAACCGTGCCACGAATTAATTGTTTACACTGTCTTCGTAGAATTCACTGCCTTTCGAGTTATTATTTAACGTTTCGTAAATTACTTAACAGAGAGGAAAGGAATTCGATATTTTTTCAACGTTAAACGTTATATAGGGATATTTGAAGATTCGTGGAATTGGTGAGTCGAATGAGACGCATTCGAGTGCAGTAATTTGATAATAATAGAGAAATGAGCAAGTAATAATAAAATATCGAAATTTTAGCGATACATTTTATGTATCACGTGTGTTATGTACTATAATTGTATATATATCAACAATTTGAAGCTTGTAATTTTTAACGTTTTCTTCTTTTCCAACGTAAATCATCACGAAACGATTACAGAACTTACAGGTTTATAGCTCGAAGCGGTACACCATTCGACTGCGGCGATTCGTTCGCAATTCTCATCCTAGGAAACGCAAGTTCATATGGTTGTTCGCGAATTATTTGAGAGAAAAGGGAGATAACTAAAGAGAGATATCGAAGATCGATGAATCGTGTGGCGATGATGACTTCTCAATCGTACAGGGTGCTTCTAAAAATAATCTATAAGCTAGCGTTATCGTTTTTTTGAGCTATAGAGAAGAAAATATTCGATATATTTTCTAACACGGAAGTGCGATTAACCAAAGACCTTTTTGGTTTATTCGAATTGTATTATTTATTAGCTTACCCGGATGATGATTCCTCGAGAAACAACGACGTGTTCGCGGTGTTACTGAAACATAGAAATTACACAAATTCCTCGTGAATCAGTCACAGAATGTAAAAGGCGATAATAGTGTCTCGAGATCGGGTTAATTAACGGAACCGTTCAATTGGTCAGTGATAATGTTGGCAATCGTAACCGTTCGTTTATACGATCATAATGTTTAATCATTAACCGTAAAATAGTGATAAGCACGCATCATTATCAGCCAAATTGATTCAACAGTATTTTTACTCACACAGTAATCTCTATTTTACACGATATGGAAATAAACTATCAGCTTGTGATAGATAACACGCGAAAAGCTTGTATTTTTTTTTACAATGAATCTATGATTTTTACACGGATAGTACTATCGACACGCGCGAGGAACATTGTCAAACTTACCAAATGAATTTCTTTCTTTTTCCCTTTGCTTTATTAAACAATTTTAAAGATGTAACGCTTCCCTTTAATGCGAATTTATTTTACTTCTCTAAATTTCATCGATATTATTTGGGGTAAACGTTATTAGGTCATGAAAGTATTCTGGAATGGTACCTGCTTATTGAAAGAAAAATTAGAAAGAGCGTAGTTTAGAAAAGAAGCAAAATGATGATGTACTTTTTTTAAAAATTATCGAATTTTTTATGTATTTTATATATTTATGTCTAATCGATATTATTTGATAGTGCCTTCTTAGAGAATTAAAAGATGTTGGAAAAAGTTGAAGAAAAAAACTTTAATATTACACTTATAAGTACTATGTGCTCCTTAGAATGAATTTTTTAAACTTAATGCAAATGTATTACGAATTTTATTAACTTTTCTCATTAGATAATGCTAGTCAAAAGATCGTATTATACCTAGTCATTGAAATGTGCAATGAAACATAAACAAGCATTTAATTTTTGTATCGTAACATTGCTCGAAGCAGCTGTAGAATGTAATAAAGTTACTTAATGAAAATTAAGAAACTAAAGTAATAAAAATTTAAAAAAATTTATCTGATAAAAAAAATCTGATAAAAATTTAAATAGAACTCTGAATTGAAGGAACCAATCGCGGAACTTCTAACAATCTGTTTCGATAGAAATTTATATCATAAATGAAATATTCTATCACCTGTACATTGTATAAAATTATCTTAACATTGTTTTGAGCAATGAATACGTTGTATGGATTGCCATAAGAATAAGAGATTTATAATATGAACGATAGTACGATCCGTGGGATAATGTGAAAGATTCTTATGCCAAAATCCATACATTCTCGTCCAAAAGGGAATACCGTTGTATCATGCATTTATCATAAATATCTTGAAAACATCAAATTTCACTTTATATCTTTCGAAATTTTCAACGCTGGCCTGTTCAAACGAATTACATGACAGAATTCAGGCATTTCTTTTATTATTTCATCTTGTTAGTGATTAAAATAATCTTACGTGAAATAGTGGAAGTTCGATTTCGTTTCATTTTATATCTTTCTTGATCATAAATATATTTCATATACAGTAGTACGTAACTCGTTTTTAAAAATGTTTCGCTAAACTTCGTTCTTAAATACTTTGGTTTTGTTGTAAATAAATAATACGTAAAACCTGCATAGTAAAAATTCATAAAACAAATACTCGCGGTTTTACGAATACCAAACTGACTTCTTGTCACCCTGCGAATCGGCGACAGCAATCAAAAGTTCTATTTTAACTTCGTTAGATAATTTTTAATATTGAAAAACGACTTCTGTTATTCCAAGAGAATGATAGAAATTACTTACAACCTTCGTGCTTCCACGTGCAATAATTACATCGATAACTACCGTAAACAATTTTCCCCTATAATAAGAAATATCCAAAAAGATAAGGTACACAGCTCTCTGAAAATTAAACATACGTATACATGATGCACATCGACCTATTCAAATGCGAATGGAATTCACCTTAATCTCGCGTTATGTAAATTAAAATCGATATGAAACGGCAAAAAGAAGAAAATTCAAACAATAATTTCTACATTCTGTTATCGCACAAATGCACACATACTTTTTAATGCCGCACCATGCAATATTACAAGATAATTATAGTTCGTAAAACGCATGCTACTGGAGAGTGATTTTATGATCACATATGAAAATGATATTTACAACAGCTAAGGTATTTATAAATCGTTCACGAGGCAAATATGGTAAAATAATAATGGGACGAAACAATTCGAGCGTTATAACTTGTGTGTACACGTGTAATTATGATGGAACTTTATCGAAGTGCTAAAGGAAGATGGAATAATGTTTGAATGAAGGAACACGTGAAATGTCTATTTGTGAACTATCTATATTACTTTCGAAAATTTTACTTCGCTTTTGTGCGTTATTGTTATCTACGCTTAACGAGTGTTCTTTACTTTCTTCGTCGATTATATTTCTTTACATTCGATACACGATCGAGTAAAATTAGAAAATTTGACGATAGTATAAGAATCATTGGTTTTCATGAAATTTTATGTTTCGGATGTAAAGACGAGCAATTAATATCTAAAAAAATGAAGAGTAACACGCGAATGATGTCTTATGAACCTCATAAAGTGCAGTACCTCAAAAAATTCGATGGCCATGGCTCGAGCTTAATGTTTGTATAATAGTAGAGCAATTCGTATGTTCAGCATGACCGTTGGGAATCCAAATTCTCGACGAATGACAAATTTAAATGCGTTCTATTTTATATACAATTTATATATACATATCTATGTAATATACGCTGCGAGGGTTGTTTAAATTTTTCTGGGATTTTATAATTTTCTTATGAATAAAGACATTTGAAGAATATTACAGGTATTTTATGTAATTTTATCAAGACAAATATCAGTAGAAAATTTTAAATTTCTCAAGTAGTTATATCAGAGATTATTCAATATTTAGTGTAAATTACAACTTATTCCAGTTTTTCCAATCCTTATATCTCTGTCAATAATCTAAAGATATTTTGCCTATTCTTACAAATTCACCGAAACATAATCGTTAATTCGTGATAAATAAACGTTAAACTTAAAGATTTCTTATATAACAAAAGTCTTGTACACTTATCATAATAATTTTACTAGTGGATAAAAAAATGTTTAAAAAATATTATATAGCAAACTTTAATATTTCCATGTATGCGTATGATGTACATAAAATGGTAATATTACAAAGATCATTCAATGACTCAACCGATCTGTTATACATAAAGGAAGAGAAAGAACTCCCGAAATGTCAGAGAAATACATCTATGGTAAAAAATCGAACCAAATCATTGATTATGTAACAAATAATTATATTCATAACAATCGCAATCATACTATAGATAAAATTCCAACAACCCTCGGCTATACATGAATTGCAATGTTTTTTTATTACTTCTCTACTGTAATATATATTACAGCATGAAGAATGTTTGTAACGAATGAACATATGTAGACATATCGTTGTTTTTTTACACTAACTTTACGTAATGTACCGATCATGTAACATTGTTAGAATTGTTGTGACGAATACGTCGGATACGAAGAAATGAAATATAATTATTCGAATTACAATTTTTGTGGATACTGTGGGTTTTATATCAATTATACGAACCAGAAGTTATTATTTCCGATCCTTTTATTTATTTATTTTAATTGTTTTTTACATCCTTATCTTTATTTAATTAATCAACACGAATTTGTTATTTATACCTAAACTTAAAAAAATATTTAAAAATTGGAGACAAATTATTTTAATTCAAGAAATTGACTGAGAAATTGTATCCTCCTTGTTACTTAAAATGACACTTCAATTAATTCGGCCATAAGATGGTTGTATACCAATGTCGATAAACTCATACACAAATGGTAGAAAAAAAATTCTAATTTAACGTCAATATTCGAACGAAATACGTTAACATTAAATGTAATTTTCAAATTAAAAATACAGAGTCTATTTATTATAGCAGCGAATTTTATTTCTCTTAAGAAAGAATCGTTAATTAACGATTCTCTTTAACGCTTCGTGTGATTTTATCATATATGTATATACATAAATGGAAAATTTTGGAACACATTAAGCGATTTTAAAAACAGATGTTTTAAGACGAAGAAAATCGAATCGAAGATTCGATTCGATATAAAAACGTGTAAAGCGTTCCTTTGAACAATGTTGGCAGCAAGTAGCAAGTATCAAGGTGTAATGGACCGTCATGGCGACGTTACCGCCGCGGAAAAATCCAACTCCGACGAAGATTTTAAAACAGCATTTAACCCCGTTGCAAACGCTATTACAATTAGGTTTTCCGAAACATCGAGCGTGAGTATTAGAGTAAGATTGTAAAACACTATCGATATCTCTTTGCTATTCTACGAACAATTGCGTGCGATTATAATACATTCAATGTAAACAAACAGCTGTCAAACATTAAGTATCATTGTTGTTTTCTTCTTGTCTTTGTTGATTCGTCATTGCCTATGCTTATCATAAAAATTTAACATATATACTTCTTTATCGTTATCTTCTTTTTGTTTTAATAAATCGATGTACAAAGTACGCAATTTCAAAAAAATTCTATACTTTTATTATGTAATCATAACGCGACTGGAATTATTTGACTAATTGTATAATCTGTAACAATCCAAATAAATATTCTATTGCTTCTAGAGAGAAAGCATTAGCTGCTACAGGACATCGAGGTGTTCAACTTGCATCGGATTGGCTAGTAGCTCATGTTAGAGATCCAACTTTGGATTCTGACACCCATAGACAATATGTTTTGTATGCTTGTCCTACGGGTGAATTAGCTGAGCAACTTATGAGATTTTGGTCAGAGAGTAAAGAACTCATATGGAATGGAGCACATAATTATGTGCCACATATTACGCTTGTATCATTTTTCAAGGTATAACATCATCTTAACAATACATGTAAATAAAAGTCACAAGTAGTACAAAAACATCTTTTTGCAGGCACCAGATGAATCTACTGAGGAATTGGTAAACGCGCTTGAAAGTATAGTTAACCAAGATGAATTATCAGATAATATTGAATTAGAAACTTATGTTTCTCCTAATTTTATGGGTCTATTTGTTAAGGAAGTAAATACAGAATGGCTAAAAAACATTGCCATTTGTTATGCAAACAAACTTTCAAGTTTGGGAATTTCTGCAGAACCCCAAATAAAATCTTTACATTTGACATTGGCTTATCAATTTCCCAGCAACTTATATCAACAATTGCGCTTGATGGTGGAAAAACTGACACTCATTTGTCCAACTAATTGGGAACTCAGATTATATTCCAGAGATTCTAGGCTACAAAATGCACATGTACATAAAGTGACACATCCTCACATGCCTAGGGAACACGATGAATTAGAATTGAGAGTGGGAGATTACATTTACATTCCAGAAGGGGCGTGTAGTGTATCTACAGATGGTTGGGTTGAAGGTATCTCTTGGCTAACTGGTATTTCAGGGCATTTACCTTTGAATCATACAAAACGTACAGCTGAATCAGATTCATGGACTTTACATTCTACCATACAAATTACTGACAATAAAAGCGGAATTTTAGGAAAAGAAGAAATATCCCCAACTCGGAAACCACCAATATTGTTATCGAGTGATTCCATAGACAGCCCTGATGGAGTAGCTACAACTACTGAATCAGTAAATGACATCAATTATCTATTATTTATTTCCATATAAAAATTCGAATTCTAATCTTTCATTGTACTTCTACATATACAGATTGAAGCTTCTGAAGTACCTCCAAGTTCCTCAAGACAAATTTTTATATGCCGTCATGGAGAAAGAGTAGATTTTACATTTGGAGCATGGATTCGTTATTGTTTTGAATCAAATGGATCCTATGTTCGTAGAGACTTGAATATGCCAAAGGAAATACCATCAAGAAATATACAGGACTTTCGAAACGATAGTCCTTTAACAACTGTAGGTGAAGTACAAGCAAGTTTGGTAGGAGAAGCTATGAAATCATCTAGTATTAAAATAGACGTGGCTTTTACATCTCCCTCATTAAGATGTATACAAACATTGGCCCACATTTTAAAAGGATTAGATTTAAACATTCCAATGAAAATAGAGCCAGGTCTCATAGAGTGGTTAGCATGGTATCCAAATGGTGTTCCTGTTTGGATGACATCTGAAGAATTAATAAAAGCAGGTTTTAACGTAGATAAAAGTTATAACCCAATTGTTAAAGCAAAAGATCTTCCATTGAAAGAAAATGCAGCCCAGTATTATGAACGAAGTTATGAATTAATCAAACGAATTATTGAAAATACAGTAGGAAATATTCTAATAGTAGCTCATGCTGCTTCTTTGGCCGCTTGTACCAGACAATTAACAGGTGGGAAAGTGCCACCAGCTTCTGAAGTTACTAGATTAGCACAGAGAGTACCATATTTAGCATGTTTAACAGCACGTGAAGGGTTGGATGGTTGGCAACTTCATCCACCTCCTTTTCCTCCTATAACCCATACCAGTAATACTAGATTTGATTGGAAAGTATTATTGTAAAAAGTAATTAATATTTTAAATACAGTTTTTCTCTTTTTATCTTTTAAACTACTAAAACTTAAATCATTAAAGACTATGCAGATGCAATGAATTTTTTGTAATATATGTATTTTAATTTATATAAACTACATTAGAAAGAGGGAAAAAGTATTAAAAAGATTATTTTCTGGGTTGGGTTATTTATAACATAATAAAAAATATGCCAGTCATCTATTCAATATTTAAAACAATTAACATTTGTAGGGCAATAAATACGGGTATTGATTTTTTTAATTCCACCTTTTCTATAGAGATATACTAAGTAAGATATACATTTAAAATGAATGTATGAATTAATATTTTGAAAAAGATATATTCTCATAGATTTCCTACTGGTCGTTTAGAAAATGTTTAGTAAAGACTAAGTATAGTATTTATAACCTTTAACAGGCAAATATTGAGAGTTTATTCAGAGTTTTTAAGAATGTATTTAAAAGATTATGAAATTAAAAAATTGATTATATGATGATTTGCTGTAATGTTAATCACAATTTGTAAAGTTCATATGGTTATTGAATCAATCTATTATTTATTCAAATGTTTAAATCTGCATGTATTTTGAACGTATTATTATACACGCAGAATATATAATCAGATTTAGAATCTGTTACTACTATGTTTAGTAAAGGTTTACTTTATTCTTACAAAAAATCTGTGTACAAAAATTACAAAAATCAGTAAATAATAAAATTTTTCCACACACTGTACAGGTCTATGAAACAATAGTTGGCATGAATAATGTGTGAAGAAATAGAAGTACAAAATTAATGTAGAAAAATAATGTTATTTACCAAAGAAATATATAAGATGTTATTTCATTACAAATACCAGTTATATCATGAAGGGACCTATTATTTTATTTACTGCAGAAAAAGTTTATTCAAGTGTAATATATAACATACCATAATGTATAAAAAGTTTTCTATATAAAGATAGACTTTAGTAAAAATGTAATTATATATTTATATATATAAATAACATCAATGTAAAACAGTATGAAATAATTTTAAAAAAATTTTTCAATAACAATATATATAATTACACATGTCCACTTTCCTTTAATTTTGCAATTAATGTATCAACATCTGGTACAATAGCTCCAGCTTGTCTGACTGGTGGTTCTTCGACTGACAAAATTTCAATCCTTGCTGAAGTATCTATACCAAGATCTTTTGCTGTTAGTTTTTTAATTGGCTTTTTTTTTGCTTTCATAATATTGGGTAATGTGGCATATCGTGGCTCATTAAGCCGAAGATCAGCACTTAAAACTGCTGGCATTTTCATTTTAATAACCTCTAAACCTCCATCAACTTCACGTGTTACGGTTAATTCACTATCATTTCTTTCGATCTGTTACAAAAAAATAATCTATATTAGAAGATACTTGTAAAATATGTTGTTTAAGGTCTTACTCAATTAACTTACCTTACTACAAAATGTACCAGTTGGCCAATCCAAAATACCTCCAATCATTTGTGCAGTTTGGTTACTATCATCATCTATAGCTTGTTTTCCAACAATAATTAAATCTGCTTTTTCATCCTGAGCTAATTTGGCTAATATTTTGGAAACATGAACAGGTTGTAAAGTTTCATATTCAGATCCAGATATTTCAACATGAATGCCTTTATCAGCACCCATTGCAAGTGCAGTCCTTATCACATCTTGACATAGTGGAGGACCACATGAAACTGCAATGACCTCCTCTACTAATTTCTTTTCTTTCATTCGTACAGCTTCTTCAATTGCAATTTCATCAAAAGGGTTCATTGAATGCTTCACTCCATCTGTTACAACACCTGTTTTATCTGATTTGACACGAATCTAAAAATAAATAACAAAATATAAAAATGTTATCTATAGTTGATAATATTTGAAACAATATATGTACACATTTCTTAAGAAATATAATTTTAAATTATTTAAATTTATAATATTCATTTTTTATTGTAATATAAATTCTAAGTGAATCTACGAATTACATAGTACATAAGCTAATACTTTCCATTGATCTACAATTACTGTAATCTGTACTATATACTATTTCTCATTTATTATTATATTACTGATAATTACCTTAACTGCATAATCGATAACTCTCTTTACACCTACAAGCGCTCGTGTCATTGTTAATTAATAAAGAGGTCGATAAATTATACAATTACAAGTTATAATTTTTTTTTCACGATATTTATCGAGGTGTTTACAGAACTACTTTAACCTCTCATGTGCTATATACGGTGTATGTAGTCTGAGTATTTTATTGACTTGCTTAACACTCTTCACTCTTCACTCCGTTACTTGGTAAATGGTCTAAAGTTCATTGTTGCTTTGATATGTTATAAATGCCTGTGTTGATTTCATGAACATATTTTCATATAGTTCGCGCTGATGTAACTGTGAACGTCATAACATGATCATTTCAGATTTTAGATTAAATAATCAAAAGATTGCTTAAAAAATAAAAATATAAAAATAATGTCTCGAATTTGCAAGCCAGAATGTAAAACTCATATTAAACATGGCTTGTTTTTAAAATAACTTTTTTCATAGATCCTAACTTATTTATGATGAATGAAACAGCGAGATTTGTAATCGTATATATATATATATATATATATATATATACAATTAGTGATGACATTTTTATCTGAATCAAATTCATAAATAATTTACAACAGTACTTTTCGTTTTATGGCTTTATTCCATATAGTATATTACACGTTAAGGCCATTTTCCATTTTTCAATGTACATATATATATATATATATATATATATAAAATGTATGTTACATGCATCTCTTAAATAAAACAGTAAGGAGATGAATCATGCATTTTAGTTCAATTACTGTTGTTTTATCGTTCAAAAAGAATATAATGTAGATGATTATATATTTTTTTAAAACGATTAGTTTGAACTATCTCAATCGGCATTATAATTATAAATCACAATATCAATTATTTCTAATATTAAATAATAAGGATTTTTATATAAATCATTCAATACATAAAATATACATATTAACTACTGCTACGAAATTAATTTATTCCCAGATTAACAAATACTTTAATATTATAATTTAAGGTATTAGCTAAAAAAATGATCGATGCAGTTCGGTTCTTTTGATCTAATACATGGTTCATGTAGAATAACGAAATTTTCGTTGAATGATTTGAATATTCATATGACTCAATACATTACATATATGTAACTGTAGAGTAAGTCATAAATCATTAACTATTACTACTTTATGTATAATAGCATTTTAAATATTTGATAAACCCTTTTTTTAAAGCATGATATTTTTAACAAAAGAAAGAAAGAAATTTTCGCAATTTTTCCATTTGCAGAATATTACTAACAAACATGCTGCTTTTGAATCAATGAAAATTTAGCACATATCCGTTTCAACAAATGAAACTTTCAAAATGCATGAAAATAGTTACATACAATTTTCATGTTCCAATGGAATTAGAATAAAAGAGATTTTGAGCGATCGCTGTTGCACCAATCAGAATGAATATGAAATCAAGTTTGCGCCACACATGGCGTCCAAGAACCGACGCCATCTAACGTCTGGCATTCCTGTTTTTTTCGTGCGGGTAAAATCACGGCTTTCTATAGCGCGCAAGCCTTTATCGTTTTGTTTTGTAGAATACGGTAAGTTAAGTGGATATCTTTGATAAATCGACTATGCTACGCGTATGCCGAATGAAATGTTAGCTGAAAAAAAGCGTTCACGCGTTAAAGAAAGTGTGTGGGAAAATGAGTTAACCGTGTGTTAACGCGCAGTGGTCAACTATCCGTGCAAGTTTAGCAAAGGAATATATATCCATATTCAGGACGTGATAACGTCGAGGTAATTAAATGTTAATTTTTGAGATTGAAAGTATGCGTTGATTCTCTAAATATATATAGAATCTAAATCCGTTGAAAGTTTCCTTCGTGTTTATGTTTACTCCTCTAATTACCCCCTCCCTCTTCAGCCACCTTCTGTGCCTCAATTCTTATTGAGATTCTCCCTCGTTTTCTTCATGCTTTATACGAGTGTTTTCTTTTTTATAGCCTTGCTTCTTTGCCTTTTTCTTAATCATCATATGGATTTGGTATCTATCTCATATGTTTGTTATTACATTGATTACAATAACCAAACTGTGGAAAGGATACAAATCGCTATTTATATTGATGAAATGTTAGCTCTGCTTTGTTGAATTATTCTTGATATTCTTTTGATATTATTTTTTGATATTATTTTGATGAAGAATGCTAGCATACTACCAAACATAAAATAATTATATATCAATAGTTTTGCAAACGTTATTCATATATATATATATATATTTATTTCTTAATATTTCTGTATTATAAATGTATATTTATGCATAGCTAATTTCAACTAATTGACATTGGCTTTTTATAAGTATATAGAAAGACGTATTTAATCAGTGAAAAATGAGCACATCGGCCATAAAATCAACAATACCTGGAGTAGGTACATCCCCAACTTCTACCAGTCATTCTATTCTTCCTATGAATGCAATGGCACAGAAAGTCGTATCAGGATCAGAACCAGGATCTATGAAGCCTTTACCAGGAACTGGATTAAGCTATGTTACATTACAACCACCCAGTCAACCTTTGAGCTTAGTACAAGATCATAGACCTTCTGTATATCAAACACCACCTTATGTAAGCAGCAATTCTGAAAAGGAACCAGACCTGGATAAATTAATCCCTAATGGAGTAGAGATTATGAAAACTGAAACAGAACAGAATATGTCTGTTTCTATAAAGCAGAGTGAATCTAACAGAAATAATAATTTAAGTCCAGATAATCCTACACAAGATTCACAAAGAGAAGTTCAAACAGAACAAGAGATGACACCTATCAATTTAGATTTTCCTGGTTAGTAAAAATATAAATTTCTTATTAATTTAAGTATGTAATTAATTTTATATATATTTTGTTCATCGAATATACTTCAATGTTGCATCACGGATATTTTTACTTACATGTATATCATTGGATATAATAATTCAACGAGTTATTTACATGTATTGCACATTGAATTTATTAACATTATAATGCATGTAAAAATGTACAAATATAATATACTTACCTATATCTATGCATATATATGTTACTTTAGCTTTATGTCCACAATTACAAAACAAAGTTGAAGAAAAGAAAACTCCTGTAAATAATGGTTCAAAAGAATCTGATGGAATTCCAATTAATACAAATTTGCAAACAAAATTGTCATCACACAAATCAGAAGATGGGTCAGTAAAATCTGATAGTCAGAAGTCAAAAACCACAACTCAAAGTACGAAACTTGTGGCAGATAATTCTGCATTACCACAAACAAATAATCCACCAAAGGTTGAAACAAAGGTCACTGGTTCACCAAAAACAAATAAGAGAAAGTCTAGGGAATTGAAAGATTTAAGGGGAATTTCAGCAAATTCAGATGGAGCAAGCAAACCAAAAAGAAATCGAATTCAAACACAGCCTTATCAGAGTCCACTACCAGAAATTGCATTGCTTGTAAAAAATTTAAATAAGCCTCCACCATCGAAAGCTTCTGACGACAAACTTATAGTATTCTATAAGTAAGTATGAGTCATATGACATTTCCAAAAATGTAAAATATGATGTAATGATGAATAATAATAAAAAGTTTAATCTCTATACAAATTTTCATTCACAAATATGATAATTTACGTTGGTTTTGAACATAAATATAAGCAAAATTAATAATGTCATCACATGCATTAACTTTTATTGATATTCATTATTAGAAATGAATTTTTGGCTGTGAGAAATGCGGAAGGAAGTTTCTACGTATGTCAAGCAATGCAAAATATATATAAATCTAGCAGAAGAATTCGTATACGTTGGCTCTCTCAAGATAAAAACAATGGTGAAATATATTCACCAGATTTTTATGATTATATAGGTAATATATAATAGTTATTAAATGTCATGTACACTTGGCTTATATTTTGTAATATTTATTATGTTATACGATGCAGATTATGTTTATTTTTTTCTTTTTTTAAATTTCAGATTTCGACTGTATATTAACGAATTTAAATTTAAACAAAATTGACAAAAATAAATTCCAGCTAACCAAGATTGAATTATTACGTACAGAAAATATTTTGAAAAGAGCAATTGATGTTGAAGCAGGCGTATCCGAAAAGCCTCGAGTAACGGAAGAACACCCAGATGGACGTTAGTATTTTTATATACTATTTATATAAACTTTTACAAAAAATGCTCAAATGTCATTTATTAATGTTACTAAAATTTTGTGTCTGTTCAGCTTTAATAGATTTTATTGATAGTGTTTAATTTATTCCATTATTTCTTGTTTCAAAGTCAATAAGATTCAGCTTTAATATTACTTGTTTCTTATTTATATTCTTGAAATTTTGTAAAAATATTTCATAAAATTGAAATGTTAATATCTTATCCACAGTTGACCTTTCACTTTATAAAGATGAGTCACAATTAAAGAGAAGAAAAAGTCACAACTTGCATAAACAAAAACAAAGTTTGCGTAAGAAATCAAAACGAACTGAAAGCTTCTCTGAAGATGATGCTACCGAAGAAGAATCAGGAAAGAAATCACCTAAATCGAATCGTTCTAAAAAGCGAACGGTTAACAAAGCTCTGGCTATTGCAAAATCCGTTGCAAAGGGATCTAGTAGAGCAGAAAGAGCATTGAACAGAAATACAAAGTCTGGAAGTGAAACTACTGCAGCCACTACTAATAGTACTGCAACTACTACTACCACTACTACTACTGCAACTGTAACTACATCCGCAACATCAATAGATGCAATTAAAAATAATACTGATGTTAAAAAAAGTGAAAATAAAAAGAGCACAAAGCAACAGAATAATAATAACGCAAGTGGGGTTTCAAGGACGAAACTACGTGGTAAGAAGTTCTCATTAATATATAGTCTCCATATCTATCAATATATTGGTATAATTTTTTTCTAAAACTATCACAATTTACTTTTTAGCATCTGTACAAAACACACAACAAAGTAACAAAACAGCAGGTCGTCCAAAGCGCATGGCTGCAACCACAGGTGTTGCGCCAACCGAGGAAGCAGCTTCTCGAAAAAAGCCACGTGGGCGAGCATAAGATTAACGTAATTTACTTGTATTTCCTGTACTGCATCTAGAACAGAATCTGCATCGTAGGCAATATGTACACGTAGTACACTCTTTAAAAATTGCGATCGATTTATAATGTAATATATATGATCTTATTATCTATCAGATGCTGCATTATATTATAGTCCAACAATGTGGGATCAACAATTTATATTACGATGCGGCAAGTCGCATTTAAACGAAGAAAAGACTCAGAGACTTATAAGAGTGATATTGTGATATCATACAAAATTTGTACATATCGTCTACGTTTCAGATTCCTACAGGAGAAGAAAATCATGGAATGTGTATGAAGAACGGTACCTTGGTTGAGTAATAACTATCTACAGGGTGTCACAAGCTAATGCACTCTTGCAATAGTCTATTTTTGATGTTGTGAGTGAATTGTACGTGATTCAGTTGAGTTTAATGTACACTTTCCATTGGATATGATAGCTATGTACAAATATATATATCTGGGGCTTATAACGTACTCTATAAAAAGATGAAAACGAAAGAAAATAGAGTACGAGAGAATGAGAACAATCCGTGAATTATCGATCTCTAAGTTATGGATCGGTAGATTTAGAAATACAATATCTGTACATTATGCTGAATCCTTGCTGTTTAAAAAATAGCATATAAAATGGTCCAGCGCCTATGTTAAAGACAGGCAGAGAAAAAAGTGCCCTCAACTGTAAATCCTTGTCCTGTTGTTGAATCTATGGATTCATAAAAGAAAGAGTCTTATGCCTGGAGATGTAACGTTTTAACTGTAGTTTATTTTTGAATCATTTACGTCAATGAATTTCTAATATAATTCATTGTTATAAAAAATGAAGAGAATCATATTAATTATGATGGTATCAAACTATAATTTAACCACTTAAACATTATAATCCTTTCTTAAGAAAAAAAACAAACAAAATAGCACTTATTTACTCTGATAAGTCTGGATTTAAATGTGTAAAAACTTACTTTATCTATGTATTATTTTATTTTTTCAAAGATTATGGACAAAGTGTATATTTACTGAAAGATAGATGATTATGATTTATACACACTCTTCACCAAATCTAAATTCATATATTTTAATGTAGTTTATAGTTTATATTTTGTGTCAAAATATATTATTGGGGATACAAATTTTGTATCAATATTAAGAAAGGGAAATTATGAAAATCAATTTATTACTATGTATGTACATTGAACGAAGGTATCGAGGCATGTATTTGTTTTTTACATTACAGTGGTACAAGGACATACAATACATAGTTGTTTTACATGAGAAAAGTCTTTGGGTTTTAGGAAAATGAAAAATGAATTTTATTAATTAAAATTGTATCGTTTTTTTCGTTAAAAATTCGGTCGTCGAAATTGTGTGAACTTATTTAATGCATCGGCCGTTGAATATTGCACAAACTTAAATGAGAAAATAATTTCTCATTTACATGATTTTATCTGTATGTACATATAATAATTAGGTAAACAAAATTGTGAAAATGAATAAAAATCTATACAAGCGTTTGGAATCTTGAAGGCTAATGTATCTTATTCATTTGACAGTGTGTTCCAATTTATTATGTTGCAATATGAATGAACAGTGCAAAATCCTTTGTCTCTTATTTCAGGAAACATTGAACATATGTACGATGTACATATAATTCATAAGCTTATAACGTTAAAGACAACTCAAGAATGCCGTTTAAACGAATAGGCATATCGACTTCTATTGAAAATAGGATATAATTATTATAATAAATGATTAAGGTGAATTTAATTCTTGAGATAGGAGATGAATAAGATACCAATCCTGTCATTGGTCCATTGCATATTGTATTTAAAGTATACACACACATAATGTATAAATTTAAAATATACGCAAACGTAATGTATAAATTTAGTGAAGGAAAAAAAATTCTAATGAAAACCGAGGAATTTGCTTATATTGTTATTCGATTTTGCTTTGAAAGCAATTCTGAAAATTAGTTGTATAATATCGAGATGATTCATAGGATGGTGCAAATAATTATGACTAAATATTATCATTAGCGTCGATGGATGATATGTAATATATAATAAATTTTCAAGACAAGCTGCACTTTATCATTTCGTGAAGCAAAATCGATTACAACATATAACTCGAATAAATACAGCTCTCGATATTCTTCTCGTGAGCCACTTGCAAATTTAAGACGGGAGAATAGTACGAAGGAAATTGAATCGAAAAGCAATTATATATTTGCGTGCGGGCTGATATTTGTTGAGGATACCTAAAACTAATGTATTAAATTTCAAAGATCGAAGTTTAAACATGTAGACACTAGGTAAATGACCAGTAAAGAAAATCATCTTTCACTTTATACACGATGAACTGTAAACTTGTATTCATCTGTATTAATTTATTATACATATGTGAAAAAATGTTTATTCGAGCCAGTAAATCCCAAATTTTGTATTGTCATTATTATAGGAAAAATAATTCGTATGTTTAATTTCGTTTTTTCTCGCGATTGCGTTTTTTAAAGTAAGACTAGAAATCGTTGTTCAAAATTTAAGAGCTAAAGATACATTTGCTACAAAAAAGTATATGTAAAATTCAAAGTACAAATAGTTTGTCATGAAAGTATCAAATCTTTAGCCCAAAATTTAGGAAACATCGGTTTAAAGTGTTACGTTAAATAAGATCTCAACTACCTCGATATATGACTTATTTCTACAATAATGTAAAGATTGTATCTCTGATTTTAGATACATATAATTTAGAGGGACCTCATTTTATTTGCATTATGATTTACTTATATATGATATGCAAATATATAACATTTGATATTATCAGCATCTAGAAATGTCCTTTTCATCCAATACTTAAATATATAAAAGTGATATTACGTTGAGATAAGAAATACGAAAACAAAATTTATATTTATCTATTTTGGTGCTATCTTTATAAATGAATCTTGATTGGTTCAAAATTTTTATTGATTTTTAATATTTTTCTAATTTTTGTATTAAATGAGAAGGATGTTTTAGTCCAACGATATCAAATGTTGTATCTTATACAATCCAAAATAATAATCTTGGTCAGTTTGCGGTGCCAATTATTTTTACACACACGAAATCTATTATTGGCTCTCACTTGACTTCTAAGCACTGCTTCAATGAATTTACAGCATATGTCCCTTATTAATCTGAATGTCACGATTGCATTCTAATTATGTAATAAGTACACAAACCGTATTACGCGTATCGCATTTAGATAGACATTTAAATGATTAAATAAAAGCGATCGTGCGATTACCTCTAATTATGATTCTTGTAAGAATAGATATTTACATAGTCGAAAAGTACAGCCCACATGCGAAAATATCGAGCCATGCTCGAAACGCGTTACTAAAGACTGCCTTTTTGCTTCGAGGTCGCGTGAATTAGCATTTACATTAGGAAATATTCGCAAATAGTAAATGTACGATATTTGATATTTCGTGTAAATTTAGTTGTCGTTTTCAATTCGAGAATTGAATCGAATTTTCAAAAGTCTTATATTATTGTACAAAATATGATAAAGACAATCTTTTAGCATAAAGATATTAATTTTTTCGAGGTATGATTGTATTATAATTTTATTCCAATTGTATTTTTTGAGATTGTTTATTTTTCTAGATCGCATATAACTGATCTTTTTTTAAATATTATAATAAAGTAGCTACGATGATCTTTAGTAGGAAATTAAATCGAAAGTTAAATTCGATTCATACTTCTTATTGATCGACGACACACATATTTAATAATATTTCATATGGCCTACTCAGTACCTAAAACACGAAGAATTATTTGACCAGGAGCACAATGGCAGAAAATAAAAGTTGTACATGTATAGAGAGCGCGTTTCAAGTAAAATTGGCTCGATCCTTTTGAGATTCATTTTTCTAGAAGTTATTCTATACAATTTACATGCGATTCTACTATTTGGAAACCATTTGCAAGGAGTTTCTACTATCTAATTGTAAAATGATTAATTACAAATCACAATGAGGAACCTCTACCTGCCGTACCGTGTATTGTTTCCTTTTATGTACGTTGTTTCGTAATTTTGTCGGATTAATTAAATCATAAGCTGATGATGGTTGGTGCAATCTATATGTCCCCTGTGATTTAAGTTCACGAAGAATTTGAGAAATCAGCGTTTTACAAATAATAAAAGATATTGTGAGTTTGGTGATCGGAGTCAGTTTTTATTCGCGTTATATTCCCGTACAATTTCCAGAGCTTGAGATTCGCCTAGATGCAATCGAAGCGTGTACAACGAGTGCAACGACTCGAAAAGAGGCTAAAAAAAAATCATATATGAACTATGCGGTTTTTTTTAAATCGATATTAGGATGAAAACACGGAGCTTTGTATGTACAACATTTTCACGAATAAAAATTTCTGTAAGTTACGGTCGATGTACTGCTCGAATGACCACCATACAGAACTAGATTGCCGTTGAAAGTTACCAAAGGATCTTTAAAATGAAATAAAGCAGGAAATTACGTATTTGAAATTACGTTCACGTATATAGCGTCTGAGAAGTATGTACTTAAAATTGTTGTTTACCAAGATATCCAAGCGCTATCGCTTTGGAAGTTAAAAACTGGAAAATTACCACGACCGAAAAATTATATCGAAAGAAATCATTCTTGGAATTCTAAATGGAAAATAACTATATGAAGAAAGCTATACAATTTTAAATTACTCGCTTAAAACAAATAGCGTTAACACAAATGATATTCTAATTGTCGTTCAATCATCCGAAAGTTGTTTTATTCGCATTAAATTTAACGTATCATCATCCTTTGATGACCGTCGTCATTATCGCGTACGGGTCATAAACGTGAAATATTACAAACAGCAGTTTCGTGACCCATCAAATGGACGCGTCCGTGTTTCCGTGAACCATGTTCGCCGGCTCACACGTCGTTGCTTCTCTAATACTCTAAATTAGAACCTCTCTGGCGCGTCTCTCGCAACTCGACCGAGAAGGAGGCATAAGGTTCCTCAAAGTCGTATACGAGCTTCGTCGAACCGGGGGCAGGCGGGTTCATTCAGTTCAGACCCGCTAAAAAAGACCGTCGATCCGACACGATACGGAAGGGACAAGGGATTTCGCGGATATCCAAGCGTTCGAAGATATCGGGAATAAAGAGGCAAGAGCGGAACGAATCGCTTTAGTTGTAATGCGGATCACGGAGCATTATTTATTAATAGCAAAGCTGGTGTAGCCAGCGCAAGGGAGTGGCAGTGCCATGCTAAAGCGAGCGCGACAGCACCAGATCGTGGAACGGATCTTCGGATCTTTTCCCCGTTCCTCTCTTCCTTCCAACCTCCCTCCCTTCCTCTAGCTCTTTCTCTTTCTCCTACGAGCCATCTCTGTTTCCTATCGGTCTCTTTTTCTCTCCTTCACAGTTACACACTCTCTCGTTCTCCGTCTTTTCTCTTGGCTGGTAGGCCCCTCTTTTTCCACTCGTAACCTCTTCGTCCGACCGAAGGGAGCTCTTTCTCTCGGTCCCTCCATGTGTTCTTCGGTCTCTCTGTGTTTTTCTCCCTTCTCCCATCGTGCCGCGGCGCACCATTCGTCCGGCGTTGCTCAAGCTTTCTCTTTCCGCTTCTCTTCCTTCTTGCTCTGTATTACGCTACCTTACCAGCTGACTCGCTTTATCCATTGTCTCTCTCGCGTGCTTTGCTCGGCGAGCATTGTCGCGCTCCTGCTCGCGAGACAGCACGCCGTTGTAGGAGAGTGGATGAACGCTTTGTCGGCGCCCGCGGCTGAGATCAAACGCGCCGACCGCTTCCTCCTTCCCCCCACCCCCGCCCCGGCTCGACCAGCCCGTAATCCAGCCGAGGCTCTCTCTTTCCTCTCTCTCTCCCCTTCACGTCGCCGCCACCACCGCTACCCAACCCCCCTATCCCACGACCCTCCCCTTCCGACGAATCCATCCAGCAAAGGTACCCATAAACGCTCAGTCCCGGCCTGTTCTGGCCTGATGAGAGAAAAATCTCTGACGGGTAGCAACCACACACGTTCAGTCCGGGTTTGTCGGTCGCTGATTACACACCCACGGAAAAATAGAACGGGAAACCAGCGATAACGATAATTCCGCTTGAATGAACCACCACCACCACCACCACCCCTCGCTCTGGCTAGGGGAAACACGCGCAAACGAAACGAGTCTCATGTACTTATGTACGTTGGAACGGGCTAATTTTCATGAAGGAGGATGGAAGTTCCTCCTGAGTTTTGAACATCCCTCGTTATTCGTAAATCTTGGAGGATGCTCGGTCCAGGCCTGTGTTGAGACGTTAAGGCATATGATTAACGTTGATGTAGATTTTTAACGCTATGACCAATCTCGTAATTTAAAATTGCTGTTGTGTTTAATTGATAACTTGCTTCTATCTCTCAGTTTTATTCATCGCTGCGCTTACTTTCTATTTCAAAGTCTAAATTTGCACAGTCTGACCTGCTTACTTAGAAACTGAACACTAGTCATCTTTACCCGGCTAGATATCCGTCTTCTAACGTAGAAATAATTACATATTTGCATAGTTGCATTTACAGTTACACAAGAATTTCGTTTCAACTCATCGATCTTTTATTACAATTAAACGAATAGTTGAATATTTATGAATAGTCATAAATGACTTCTTCGTATTGTTGATATATTTATTATTAAACAGTGTTACTCCAATCTTGAGTTATTCCAACCTATCCCGATATATATTTATTGCTACAAACTCTGTTCTTAAGCTTCTCAGTCGGCTTTTAAGAAGGCATTCCTACGTTTGGATTTTCTTCAAATTAGACATCTGTCAGACGCGAAGAGCGTACAACGAAACCGACGTCAGACTTGCCTGTTTCTCGGCACCGGCGTTGCTGCTCGCTTGCTTACCGCCGTGACTGCTGCTGTTGCTTCTGATGCTCGCGGCAAAACTGTATTATAGCCTTTCCTGTCGTATTCTGTCGTACGACGTCCTCCTTCGCCGACCTCCGTATACCTTCCACGATACCTTGCGATAAATACTCGCGCCGCTCTTTTTACACGTTACTGCCTAATTAGCGTAATTATAAGATCCGGTCGTGGACCTTCTTCCCTCTTTTATTTCTTCCTTTCTCCTCCTCATCTTTCCCTTCCTGTTTTTCTCCCGATAGTCCAGTCGGGAGGAGAAAGAAAGACAGATCGAACGTTTCTGAAACGCAATCCAAGGAACATAAAGTTTAGATGATAATTTTAATGGACTTTGCTGAGAAAATAAAATTGTTTATCTTTAATAATTCATAGAAGAATATTTTGCTTTCGTTTCTTTCTTTTTAATACGAATGGAATGACGCGATTTCGAAGTAAATTCTTTAAATTATGACAAATTAAATTCTTTAAATTTCTATAATTTAATCTTTCTGATTACTCATAAGTAGTATAAGACTGCACTTTGGAGTTTCGACAAATATTGAAACGAAACGGTACAATTTCAGAACAGATGAATCATATTGTTCGCCTATTACGATTTTGTGTAACACATAGAAGACTTTTGTATTCGAACAAAAATTGAAATTTGATTAAAAATACGTTAGATTGTATGATTTTAACAATCTGGTAATTACACAAATTTGAATCAAGGATAAATAATTTCTTTCGTCGATGTTTAATTATCGCGTCGCTCAAAAGAAAAATTCCCGCGTGTATTTCAGTGTCGCCTAACATTATAATTCACGCGTACTACTTCCCCTCGCACGTTGAGTGTCAAGTGATGCGATGATAATGACCTTGCCGTGATGCATTTTGCGATATTTTTGTAACGGCAGAGATCCCTGCTGGAAAATTCGAATCAACAATCTAACATCATTCTGCGAGAACAATTGGGAAAAATACAAATTGATACGTTTGTATTCGAAACGAGTGTAATTGTATGAGAGGAACAAATAACGTGAAAGATATCGCAATCGCTAGAAGACGATCATATCGAAATCATCATCTTTGACGTTCGAGAAACAAAGCCTGCAGCCAAGCTGAAGTGTCGTTTGATAACGAGTATCGAGATAACACAGCCTGGTAGCTTGGTAGCTAGGATAAGTGGTATTTACACTGTTCATTTAAGATTGCTTTTTAACGAACCATTCAAAGCAATCGAAAAATTGAAGAAGAACGTTCGATTAATCATACATACTAAAAATTTCAAGACGATATAAAATTTTGTAATTTAGACATTTGGCAAGCGTGACAATTACCATGAAAAACATCTAAAGCTCTCTGGTATTGCGTTTTCTCTATTATATCGTACCCTACGGGAAAGCGCTTCGATAAATATATATCTCACTTCCCTCGATCTCACCCTATTCTTTTATTACCGGTAAGTCCCGACGGAACGATACTATGTAGCAGAATTTATGTTCACATTCACGGATCGCACGAGCAGTTCGATACGTCGATGACCGTATCGAAGAATGCACGACGTTTCCTATTTACTACCGCGTGTCGGTAATTTTCTTTAATAGTGGCAACAGCATCTTAGCCGGCGTGGCATATACACGTGGCTATTCGCACGTAACATTACATAATAACGCAAACGAAACGGACGCCCAGGCCAGACGACGTCGGTTTCGAATGGGAGAGAGACCATGCAAAAGCCGGCGCGGCGTGTCGCGTTCGCAAAGGAGCAGTCGTGGGCTCTCCTTTCTCTCCAGACGATAGGAAGACAGTTCACTGAAAACAGTTTATTATTAATAGATATGCCTTGGTTTCCCGAGCGAGATGCCGGCTTTATTTCGAGGTTAGTCTGTACTGAGTTTTTGAACCGTACGTTTTATTCTCCTTGCTGCGTGGCCCTCCCTCCCTCCCCGTGCCCCTCCCCCTAGCCCCGGCCCGACCATTCCTTCCTCAGCCCCTGCTGAGCGGTTGTCGTTTTCCTTTTGCCTCCTCCCCTCTACTCTTCTCTTAAAAACGAGACTCGCCACCGACTTTCCGACAAAGGAATAAAGAAAAGAAACAACTAGCCACGCTACGCGGTTGAGGATGGCACGGCAAACCGTAGCACAGCACGGCATAGCGTGGCATGGTGGGTAGAGACTTTCCGTACAGGGAGAGCAAGGGGGTACTTGTCAAGCCAATGGCGCAGCTACTCAGGGACCGTGTTTTTCGTTTTCCTGATTTATTGTTATTTCAACGATTCTGATTCTTTGAAACGTTATTGTACGAACAAATTTTCATTGTCTTTTATACGTAGGCGTTATCGTCTTCGTTGACGAAATACAACAGCTTTATCGACGATACGATATGGATGATACAACAAGAATTTCAATGTTTCACGTTGTTTGTTATCGATTTGTTTTGTTCCAAGAAGGGAGTTATAATTGTTGTGCATATATATCCATTGGTGTAAATTAGTTACAAGTTAGTGGAAACGTGGAAAATGAATATTAATAGATAAGTAGAAAATTGAATAATGATTTTGACACAGAATTATGTTAACAAGAGACACGAAAGACCGCTACTGGGTCTCGTGTATACATGACAAAGTGCTTTTCGGTAAAGTTCATTCATTACATTGTCAAAGGTGACGCCTATGTTTCTTCTGAAACACCGCTAGGAGATAATAGCGTGCGGGTACAGTCTCCAAAAAGAGTATTTCCCATTTATCCCACTACACTACTACATTTATACACTTTAACCTTGAATAATTGAAAAACAAATAGTAAAATGTTTAGGAAGCATGGCATTTATCTCGGCTTTCTCAAATTATGCTTAACTCGGGAAACGCTGTGAGTTTCCTTAAGTATAGTGGGTATTAAAATTTAGAAAGTTATTAACAGTTACTCAAATTTTAGTTCCATTAAAACCATCTTAATTTCTGGCCTAATTATCATTCATCCTTAAGACGATAATTAAACGAATGTTTTTGTTACGTAGATCGCTAACAGAAGCAACAGAAGATGTTGTACGATAAATATTCTGCTATAACGTAGCGTCGAAATATTAAGAATAATTATCATTATCTCTGGTGGACGGAAGATTAAAGCGCGGACCAAGTAAAAACCAAAGATGACCCTAAACCATTACTCATCGGTTGAAGTTTGCCGCGACGGAAGGTACAGTAGTCTGGTTGTGCGTCATTCTGACGAATTACGGGATTCTAGCGACGACTTCGACGACGCGACAATCTCGCCCGCAGGAACGATTCGACGTCGGGTCCTTTCAGACAGGAGCCCTGTTTTTCCGAATCCTTTAAAAGCGACTTTCTCCGCGAGCGAATCGGAGCAACGTCCGCGCGCGATCACCGACGCAAAAATCCGGCGAAGGTTTGTTTGCGACCGCGATAATCGAAATCCTTAGGAGGCCCCCGGTTCCCTTTTTACGCATGCCGTTCGACGTCGCGGCGTCGACATTTAGTGTCGTCGTAGACCACGTTGAACCATCATCGGCTTCTTTCAAAACCCCACCAGCCGTACGAAGCTATCCTTCTTTGCCTCTCTCATAGACCTTCGCTGGACAAAAAGGAAAGAGAGAAGATCAGGAGAAAAGGAAAGTATACGCGTGGTTAGTACGAGAAAACGAGTACGAAGGTAAAAGGAAGACGGGAGGGAAAGAGATGGAGGTAGAGCAAGAAGGTTATATAGGAGGAAGACGGAGAGAACACAGAAAATAGGATAGGAAACGTAGAAAAGGAAGAACGCGAGAAACAGAAAGAAAGGGAAATAGAGGGAGATGGAATTACGAGAAGAAGAAGGGAATAGAATAAGAGAGACGGCCGGTGTAGTTAGAAGGAGAAGAGGAAGGAAAGGAGACGGATTCGATGGAGTAACAGAGAAAAGCTGACGAAAAAGTGGCAAAGGGAGGGAGGTGAAAGAGAGACGGACAGAAAGAGCGTGAATCGGAGGTTCCGAGCCGCGCCTCCTACCTTCAGGGCCCATGTATCCACGGCTCGGCACTGTTGACGACGCAGCGCCCTATGGAAGGGGAAAGGGAATTACGGGGAACGTGGTTTAGGCAAGAACGATCGTCCGTAGTCGTAGTCGGGCCACGAGTCGAGCGATGTCGTGTGACCGACCTCTCTCGTCGCGACCGCGTTTCTTTCTCTTTCGTCGCTTTTACCTGGATTAAATTCGACACCGAGTGTTGTTCGTTTCGCAGCCACACGGCTGCCTACGTGCGTGTAACTGAAAGTCAGTGACAGGGGAACGAGCATGCGAGCACGAACGTTTCGCCTTTGCGTCGAAAGCACGATAAACAAAAGATAGAAAGAAAAAGACGAGAAAGTTGACTGGGCGCCGACTGGGTCGTAAGTCGTAACTTCAAACGCTGCAACCAACCCTCGAAAACACGTGTCGTTCGTTCGGTGCGTTGTCGCGCACGTCGATCGTTGTGTGATCAACCGATGTCGACCGACTGTTATCAGGAGAGTATGAAGTTCGCGGAAGTGTGTTTTCCAATTTCTAGCAGTGGCTACGGTGAACCGTGCACGGGGGAAATCGGGCACGACTAGAGAACGACGAATGATTGTCAGGTGAAAACACAGCCGTGTTTTTTTAACATCGGATACACGGCGATATTCGTCGATCGTCATAGTGACATACGGCTGGCTGTTGCGACGCGAAGGAACAGGAAGAATTTAATACGGTGACGAGTTTGGGAAGAAAAATAAAAACAAAGTGGCGAAACAAGAAGCCTGGAAGGAAAGTGTGCGCAACGTTTGTGGATGCATGAGGGTCTCATGGCTACTGGATTCGTAAAGTGGTGGCGGGCAAGGTTCCTCGCTGGCTATAGACCCTTTTCTGGTAAGCTACTATGACGCCTCTCTGTCTTTCTCGCTATCAACTCTATTCGTCTACTTTTATCCATTCGACCCCCGCTTTTTCTTCCTTTATGTTTCTTTTTTGTCATATATACACGTCAAAATATCGATGTGCGTCGAAATCGCCGATGCATGGATAGATCGAGATATACCATATACGGATTTGTTCGGTCAGGGTCCGGTTATAGGCGTGATATTTTGCCCGAGTTGCGAGCCGCGTGGTGCGTGTTTCTCGATGATGCTACTGCAGTATGACAGAAGTGGATCCCACGTGGTGTTACGTCATACTTGCATTTTTCTTACCCGTTGATCTATAACCTTGTTCTGCTAAAAATTTGTCTGTTAACTGTCATTAGTTTCTTATTTTTCGAACAATTTGTAGAGCTTTCGAATATTTTCTGACGCACTTGAATGATAAATATTTTTATTATTTTCCTTTTTTCTATTTCAATTAATTATTGAACGTCGCATCAACCACTTTTATGGATTATTACCGACTCAGAGACGAAATTTACAGTTTGTTATACAGTTTGGTATTATCTAATATTATTTGGTATATATTTTATAAATTCATCGATGATGTTATAAATTCTATTTAGGCAATACGTCGTTATACTAGTTGTATAATGTTTATGCAACAGTATATATTTATGAATGTTAAATATTGGTTGAAATATGGTTGAACGTGCAGTTACTTATTTGTAAACTGTAATAATAATACAAATATATGTTTTGTTTTATTGTTAGTTTCAAAAAGAGTAGATAGAAATAAATTGAATAGCGCTTGAAATACGCATTGACACTTATCATTTTTAGTTTCGTATGTGTAAAATATTGTAAGCGTGAAGATAAATATTTGAATGATTGATATTGATATCGAAGGCGGCACTCTATCAGCAAATAACTACTTTATCGTTACATGGTAACGATCTTTCAATAAACTAAAAAAACATTTACATAATATGTATAGATACTATAAGAAATAACATAGTCATTTTATAAATGCAAATAAAGATATGCGATGAAAAGAATGCGACATGTATTCTATCAAAAACCACTGGTGAATTATTTTTATATTTTTTAGCTATGCTATTCTAAAGAGAAAGGTGACAAATTTTAATATTTACTATCTTACTTATTTAATTTTACTTTTAGTTATTCGAAAAAAAATTTCGGTGCGAAGGGGATAACAGTTTCTCACTTGTATAAATAACACTTAACATGTCATTAGTCCATAATTTTTAACACTTGTAAACCTATTTTAATGAAACAAACATAGCTATGTATGTTCCACCAGAAGACTAACATCTACTCGTAAGATGGAGGGTAAAAATAAAACGCGCTTCTAGTTAGCCGCGTTCCAGAATTCGAAAAATTTTAATTGATACAGATCTTCGTTCGCATCTTGCAAGTGGATCGTTCAGAAATAAAGAGTCGCTAGTTTAAATAACAGTTTAAAAACAGTAAATATTTCAATAAAAGTCAGATATTCCATGATATTCAATAAAAATTTATTCAAATTAATCATTTTATTCGTCAGTATAATAAATATTACTCGTTATATTTCCATAATATTTCACTTTTCATATTTTATATTCACTACAGACAAAATTAAATTTCATTTCATTCCGAATATTAGTATTACGTAATCTACGAATCGTCTCTTACATTTGTCATACTGTAAATCAAAGCCATGCAGACTCACTGATTAAAAATTATCGTATTAAGGGAAAACAAAAATCAGAAAAGGACAGAAAAGAGAAGTAAAAGCAAGAATCAACTAACACAATATTTTTCCATGTCGTCTATTAGTCTATCTCTATCCTCCGTCCTACAGTCGCGTCGTTGGGAAGAGAAACTGATCGAAAATCGTGGAACAATTGCCGGGATCCGTCTATGGGCGAGGCGCGCGGCGCAGCGAATCCCGCTTTTGAAGATCGGCCGATCTCGGATTCTCTTACGGTGTTTCTCTTTATGGGTGTTTTCTCTTGCGTCGCGGGGCAAAATTTTCATACGAGTCGAGAGCCGAATGAGTAGGGATAGGGAAAGCTGTTGCGTCGGCAAATGATAAAAGTTACGAGCCGAGCAAACAGAAAGGGGTGATATACAAAGAAGAAAGCAGAAGCCGCTTGTGTCCCGCTCTCCCGCTGCTTTTCATTCAAGAGGGCGCAAAAGCGGTACGGTACACACGGTATAAACACACGCGCGCGCTCGCGCGCTCTTTCGTACACAGCGTATATATAGTACTACAGACTACATATACACGTACTATAGATTATACACGTAGCTGCACGAGGAGGAGGGTCGCGCGTCAAGGGTGGAGTTTAATTATCGAGACCTTGCAAGTTCGTTACATACATTAGTCCGGTGGTTAGATAAAAGGCGTCCATGGCTATTCTCTATTCCTTTGATATCAAAGCAAAGATTCTCTCTCTCTCTGTTCCCTCTTTCTACCCGTTCCACTGTGGTCTTCACTCTCCATCTCAGTTTCCCCTTGTTCTTCCTATGTTTCTTCCTCTCCTCTCTATCACGCTCTTCCCTCTGTTTCTCTCTTTCGCTCTCTGCCATTCTTTGTCTCCCTTTTTTTTCTCCCCCGGTGCGTTCAGTGTCTTGGGTCTTTAACGCTCGCCCCACGAAAGAGTTACGGGCGTAATTACCACACGGCAGGTATCATTATACGCGTATATGCGTCCGTTTCTTTATGCAGATACGATTATCCCGCTTTTTCTTCTCTTTTTCTCTCTTTTTTTCTAATTTTTTGGTTCTGTTTTTTCGTTTTTCTCCCGTGTTTTCTTTTATCTCTGCCCTACTTTCGGTTTTCCTTGTCTCCCTTTCGTTATTTCTTTTTCCTTCCTCGTTCTCTTTTCTGCGCGCGTGTGCAAGCGTTTTCTCGTCGTTTTTTCCCTCCTTTTTCATTCTTTTTCCCCCCGTTGGTCTCGAGTAATTGAAATTAGCGGCCGGCTTCGTTTATTACGAGTTTCGTATCGCTAATTATCGTTGCTTCGCGGTCCCTTTGATGCCGACGTTTTTAAGTATATATTTTACTGGAATCACGCTGCACCGGCTTAATGATGTATCGCGTGAATTAAGATAAAAGCGGAGCCTCCTCGAGACCGAAGAGACGGCCTACCATCGTAGAAGGGAAACGTGTAAACGGTGGCCAAAGCACTCGAAACATTCTCCGGCTACTCGGAACTCGAATCGCCGCGGAACTCGTTTTATCGAACCCCGATTATGTATTGAGCATTCCCTTAATATTTTGGTCGATTGCTCGGCCATCTTGCAACAGAATCCGATCCAACTAGCTTAAATAATTCTAACGTTTAGCTATGTTACATTCGCGTAGTTGTATTTTAATTGGGACTGCAATATGTTTTTCTCCTTTTGCATTGTTTTATCGAGTCGAGAAAAAATATTATAGCAATAACAAGGAATTTAGTACTACAATACGATGAAATACTAACAAATTTTTAAATACTAAAATAATACAAATTTAAAAATAACAGGAACTGTACAAAATTTGTAAACGTTTAGCTTTTCCGAAAGAAATTTTTATTCTGAATGTTCATCACGGAAAAAACATACGAAACTTTTGAATCTTTTTCTAAACTCTCGCACCTATTGCAAGACCCTCGTAAAATTCTAACGTGTATCTTCAATATTCATTGATCAATAGTCTGAGCAGTAATTGCTGACAGTTCTTAGAGCTTGTTCTTTCTACTATGGCTGGATGTTGGACGCATGTAGGACGACCGCCTATTACAATCCATGAATTCCAAAAGAAATTAAAAGCTTTCCTTCTTAATTGAATTGCTTATTGCGTTATACTGATCATTATGAAATAAGAAAAGTGTGCACCAATGTGTTTAACGCTGCGTTAAATTACACCTCTGTCGTTTCCTTATTTATTTATATTTTTATTATTAGATTTTGTTAATCATCATTGATATTGACAAATTAGTATTATGATTGACATTTTGTTAAGATTGACATTGTTTGATAAGATATAAAACAATTAAATTGACAAAGATAATAAGTTAAGTATCTTTTTCAGAGATAGTTTCCATGTGTTTCGTAAGAAAAAAAGAAAGATGAAATTTTTTTATATCGGCGTTCAATTTCCTAACTTTCGATATGTGTATACGAAATTCCTAGATATAGAAAATCCTTTGAACAGTTGTCCCTACGTGTGTGGCGAGGTCCATTAGATAAAATCTTTACTTAAGATTCTCTTTTCCTTTTACGTTGTGGGTGGGAAAGAGGTCGTTCCAAATTTATTGCTCCCTATCACTCCTTTATATTGATCTTGCCATTCAAATCTTATCGTTGTACATTTACCACCAACGAGTATACGAATTAACACCTTCTTACTAACTACGTAATAAATAACTATTGTTATTAGCGAACTTGGCAAAATTGTTTGTATGAAAAATTATATTATAAAAGTTCAAAGTTTTATTTTTAGGTTATTTTAGGTATTAGATATGGAAACATTCTCTAATAATATTCTATGAATACACAGCGTATAAAACATTTTATATTTAATTATATAATTTATTCAATCCAACCATCCAGGAAATATAGTCCCGTGGCCGCTTTAAACGATGCATTTCCTCTATCGTCGGTGAGAACTTTAGAAATTTTGTAAAAAGTGGCGCTCCATGTACCGCATCATGGCGGACGTGTCGTGTTTCGTAGATGCTCATTTATGTATGGTAGTTGCGCAAAGATATCTTTTCAGTATTTCATTTCGTAGAACGCTTTTACACAGGCGTCTAGGTAACGGTAAACGGCAGTGTAATGCAGACACATTAAAGATACATTACACTTCCTTCGGCGAGTGTGCAAAACGTTTCTGAAATAAACGCTGGAAATGGATGTGTTCTCGCCATCCCTTTCAGTGGAACTTTCGTTAATTCGTTCGCTCGCTCGTTCGCTCGCACCGCGCGAATAATTTCGGCCGAGCAATAGACCGAATGCATTAAAGATAATTGCGCTTTTATGCACGGAATCCGGTCTCTCTGTAATTATGAAACAGCAACCCTTTGATCTGTAATTTACGCGTTTAAACGCGTTCGCATCCATCAATTTCTAGACACGCTTCCGCCGATTAAAATTTTTCCTCTATCATTTTTTTGCTCAATTTTTCAAATCTTTTTAACGTCGTTGACTCTTTCTGTTTTCACCTTATTTTCATGCCAGTCTTTTATTTATTTTGTTTCTTGTCTATATTAGATCTTCCTTCTTTTCTTGTTTTAAAAGTCGTAGTAGATTGGGGTTAGGTTGAGACACGTAAAGAATAATCTCGTTGGATTCGATTTAATGTGAAAAAAACGTGACCGTGAGATAGGTTTGGTGATCTGTTGTATTTATTTCTGGTGATTCAAAGTTACATCCCCTTCAAAATAGTCCGAAAATACTTCCTACACTCCGTAACTTAAGTACCGAGTGGCACTCAGAAACTGACTATAAATATAGGCTTTACCGTGGAGGATGTTACTTTGATACCTTTGAGATTCTGACTTTTGTTTACGAGCGATGCCGCCGCTCGACCGTAGATAACAGTTTCATTCCCTTTGATGAGAACTTCATGCAACGTAAAACAAAGCTATGAAGAGGAATATGTTTAACGAGCTAGCGTAAAACGAGTAGAACCACTCTGATCTTATAATTATATTAAGCTTCGTTTTCATAAAACCAACATCTCTCTTAAAATAAAATTTCATTCGTTAAAATATCAGTGTAATCCACTTGCGTGAATATCGACGATTATTATACAACATATAATCTCACTTGCATAGGATTTTCATAGCTTTTGTCGCAGTTTATCTTAAGATAGTTAGAGGGCGGTTAAATATTGGTTAAATCTTGGTCCATCCATTATTACTGAGAAGTTAACGATTGTTTGGTTACAGTGGTTGGTAATACGGAAGGCAGCGACTCGGAGGAACTTCTTGGCGGTATCTCGGCACCTCGTAGCGGTTCGCCACCGGAATCCCAGCCAATTCTATTAGAAACAGAGGCACCACAGGTCGCGGTTGACGCTTCCACCAGTCCTACGCCGGCCACCGGAAATGACGAGCAGCCGAGTGCTAGTACAACGAAGCAACTCAGTTTCGAGGTATTATTAACTCCCTTGCTTGTTAAAGAGGAAACAATAAAACATATGTTTTTGTTGTCTGGCGACTAGTTGTTAAATTTCGAGAACTTTTTTTCTAAATTAATCCTCGATTAACCCTCTAACATTACGTTTAATCTTTCATTGCAAACATAAAGGTAGTAGATCTTTTAGAACAAATTTTGATCTCCTAAGGTATTATACAATGTAATCGATCCTTACAGCAAATCTGTATCATTAGATTCTTTGCGATTCAAACTCGGTATAAAATATATTCTTTTGAGCTATAATTTAACCTAATATATGTATCTAAGTACCTTATCGAACTTACTAACTTATCGCGATAAGATACAAATGGAAGATAATAATAAATTAATATACAGGGTGGTTGGTAACTGGTGGTACAAGCGGAAAGGAGGTGATTCTACGCGAAAAAAGAAGTCGAAAATATAGAATAAAAATTTTTCGTTTGAGGCTTTGTTTTCGAGAAAATCGACTTTGAATTTTCCCTCGGTACGCGTGCACTTTATCACGTCTCGTTATAACGGATCTCACTGTAGATCGTTGTCTCGATGGAAAAATTGAAAAAGAAAAAAAAAAAAAAAATAAAAATTAAAAAAAAAATTTTTATTCTATATTTTTGACTTCTTTTTTCGCGTAGAATCACCCCCTTTCCGTTTGTACCACCAGTTACCAACCACCCTGTATATTATATTATACAGAAGAAAGAAGTCGAAAATATAGAATAACAATCTTTTTTTTAATTTTTTTTCTTTTTAATTTTTCCATCGAGACAACGATCTACAGTGAAATCCGTTATAACGTACCGCACGCGTACCGAGCGAAAATTCAAAGTCGATTTTCTCGAAAACAAAGCCTCAAACGAAAAATTTGTATTGTATATTTTTGACTTCTTTTTTCGCGTAGAATCACCCCCTTTCCGTTTGTACCACCAGTTACCAACCACCCTGTATATTATATTATACAGAAGAAAGAAGTCGAAAATATAGAATAACAATTTTTTTTAAATTTTTTTTTTCTATTTAATTTTTCCATCGAGACAACGATCTACAGTGAAATCCGTTATAACGTACCGCACGCGTACCGAGCGAAAATTCAAAGTCGATTTTCTCGAAAACAAAGCCTCAAACGAAAAATTTTTATTCTATATTTTCGACTTCTTTTTTCGCGTAGAATCACCCCCTTTCCGCTTGTACCACCAGTTACCAACCACCCTGTAGAATCAATAATAAGATATTGCTCAGACCGCAGACTCTGCACAATTTACATATTCCAAGTAATAAAATATCTCGTCCCATTTCTATTTATTATTGACTTGAAACTTTTATTACTCAACTCTTGGTCCGGTTGCAGGAATTCGAATGCGACGTTTCGGTAGCGGAGGGTGACCGAAGACGGCAAGAATTCTCATTCACCCTGTACGATTTCGACGGCCACGGGAAGATAACAAAGGACGACATAGCCGGCCTGGTTACTACCATTTACGATACTCTGGGCGCTTCTATCCAGGTACCACCGTGCGGCAGTAAGACGATTAAGGTGAAATTGACTGTGTCGCCAGATCAGAGAACTAGCCAGACGCGATCGGCTGGCGGCTGTTTGAACGCGTCCACGCAGCCGGCTGCTGCTACGAGCTTTTCCGGAAATTCGTCCTGCTGCCATTTAAAGCACGCGTCCTGCAACAATGCCGGGACCCATACTGGCACGCATGGTTTACGTAGAGTTCCTAGAAGGAGGAGGGTGCCACGACACCGTTGCCAGGTAAGATTGATGCCCCTACGAGGCGAGGATTCGAGGCTTTGGGTTTTTATGGAGCCGCGTCTCCTCTTTCGTAACCCGACAATTCTAGAAGCTAGTGGCGGATTTATCATTTCTGCCTTTCGAGATTTATCGTTCGCGGGATAGGAGGGGGTCTGTTCTTTCTGATTCTTTCTTTATCCGTTTTTCTCCCCTACCCCCTTTTTTTTATTTTTATTATTGATGTTGGACAGATGTAACAGGGTTCCTCGCGGATTGCCTTTTTATTGTTGGGGTGTTCGAACTCTCGGAATTCTGAATGAAACAGCTGCGCGTCGTTGTATGGTAGTTATTTGAATCTTGGAATATAAAGAAGATAGGTTTGTGATAGGAATTTTTATATTTTAATGTCAAAGGATGTCAGATTAATGCGTAGGACAATAAGTACATATCGATAAAAATATGTTTTATGTAGTATACAAGAAATACCAAAAAGTGTTTGTATATTTTTTAAATGATGTTATTTGTAAGTAACATTACACATTCGATAAATAAAAATATGTTATTTTTATATGCTGTTTTAGAATGAAGAGAAGGAGGTGGATACCCACAGCGAGGATGACGGTGAAAACGCACGAACAAATCGAATAAAGCAGGAGGAATTACGCAAAAGGGTGGGGCCCGTGCCTCATTTACCATCACCCTATTCCAATAGCTCCGAGGGTGATATTAGCGATGACAGTGATGTTTCTCCCGCAGTTTCCCCCTTGACGCCACTTCTCACGACTAATCAGCGAAAACGCAGTGGTGCCCTACAAAGGCAACAGCTCTTGGAAATTATTCAGGCGAACATGGAAAAGAATAATCTCAGTTTTCATACATCAAGGTACGTCTTTCGCGTTCAATCGCATGGAAAATCGCGTGACGTGCTCTTGAAGAAAAGGAACTATAGCGCAAATAAATACATATTTCAAACAGAGATTCCTAACAAGATTGTTCCATTTCAGTAGTTTTATCTACATTTTCTGATATCTCGCGTAAATATATATCGCATATGTTATGTATAGGATACATAATACAGATAATTTTTAATGAGTTAAATCGATCTTTTCTTAGAATCTATTTTTTTGGTAGTATTCGCAAAAATCTGCGACATATTTCCGTAAAATATTTCCTTTTCCATCGGTAAGATTTCTTTATGTTAATATCATCGACCGAATATATGCTATAATAATAATTAAATTCACAATTGTTATTTACTGTTCGCTCGAAGAAAGTAATAATAAAAATATGATAACGCTTCTGACACACCAGGAAACGACATCAGAACGAGCAACTGCGCATTCCATCCCAAGCCCCGCATGTCGAGACTTCACCTCACTACAATCAAGATTGTCGTTCACCATCGGAATCTCGGCCCACGGCGACAGCTTACCATAAGCCTACTCGGGAAAAGCCTCAGGGTTTCACGTCGTTCTCCAAGGTACCTGCGAAGCATAGGGGGAATCTGAGGAAGACGCGAGCACACTACGGACTTCAGAGGAATAACACGACGATGCAACCGCCACGAGCATACGTTCAACCTCAAGTTTTACCGAGAAATGTGATCAGCCCGAACGTCTATACAGATCAACAAACCACTGCACAAGCTAACGCGAATCGTAATGGCGGCAATCTGATATCGAACAATCAGCACCCTATTAATCAAACCCCAACCAACAATCATAACGTTCAGCGTAGCGAGACGCAGTTTGGTCAAACGCCTCAACAGTGTGGTAAGTCGAGCAAGAAACATCAACTGAAGCATGCGACCAGGGAACAGGATCAGGCCAGAGCTATGGTCCAAGTCGTTCGTTGGTTGGAACGAGAATTTTCGCAGAACGCCGCTGCGAGCTCCGGTAGGAAGCACGTTCACGAACATATTCATCATCATTACCATCATTACCACACGGAGGCGCTTGTTTGATTCGTTCTTCGTTCGAGGAGCTTTTGCGCGAATGTAACGAGATTCTTTGGTGATTGCATTAGTCCTCGAGCGATAGGGTGGAGACTGAGTGATCTGTGCTGTTCTTTAAAAGATTTTTTTCTGATTGCCGGCTGTCAAAAATCTGTCGATTGATCCATTATTATTTAGCTGTAGGGTCGACCGTTGGAAATTTAAAACTATAGTCTGTTTTCTTCTGTTTTTACACATCCCTATAATAATGATTGTAGTGATTGAAATGAATATTTCACAGTTAGAATAGAAATCGAATTCAGTCGTTCATCCTATGATTTCCAAGGATCAGTGTACTAAAAAACACCTACAGCCAAACTTTTGTTGATCTATTCCTACACTTTGCGGTTTGTACATTTTTATTAGTTCGAATGTACTGAGTTCCTGCGTAAATTTTAATTCCGAAATATCGAGATATTCTAATGGAAGTTACGAAGATCACTGCCATGTTTCGTTCTTTTTAGAAAGAAGGTATTATCGAACCCGATTTTAACATAGTCGATCAATAACGAACCAAAGCGGATTTTTAAAAATGGATACTCGAATAGCTTTGGATCATTGTAAGTATCGACTAAGCAATGTATCGAGAAGTTTTATTCTTGAGACATGTAATCGTGTTTATATTTTAATTATTTATCGTATGGTATAAGACGATCTTTCCTCGTTTACGTTTTCAATTTCCTGAACAACGGATATGTATCTTCCTCAATTTGTAATAGTATTACAAGTGAACGAAGAAAATCTAAGATGATGAAAATCTAGATGATACCAATGATCTATTACTATACCGAAGTGCTTATTACGAAGGTTGTTATTTCTGAAATTTTTACAACGTCTCGCTACTGTAATGCTCGATATTTATAGTCACACGCATACACAATAGTGATTCGTTTTTGTACATAATCGTGTGTAAAATATGAACGAAGTTCGACGATTTTATACAATTCTTTAAACCGACTTTTAATTTATTAAAAGGAAATACTTTTAGTTTTCCTTCGAACTCGAATCACGTACAAAATCGTACAAAATCCTCCATTTTAATTTACGTGGCTTTTACATATTTTAGTACAAAGTGTAAAGATTTGTTCTACACAGAAATTTTATTATAATCCGACGAACATACAAACTGTTTTGATTACTATAACAATGATTTTAAAACAATTTACTCAATTAATTTATAATGTATAATGTCATTTTAGACGGAACAGTATTAGTGCGTAACAATAACGTAACCACTATACAGAATAAAGTTGCCTAGCGAGAGTATGAATTGAATTTCTAAAAATTACATACGTATGCAAAGTAGAAAATCACGAGAACTAGAAATATTTTAAAGTTCGTGGCGTTGAATAAATACGAAAATAACACTAAATAATAAGAGACAAAGTGCTTTTCTGACTAGAGCTTTCTTGCTGAAGGTATGAGCAAAACCTCAAGGAGAATGCCCAAGATCTTATCTTGAACGTTAAGCGTTTTAAAATAACTTTTCTCGGACACTTTCCTTGGAACAATCTGTAATTCGACGAAATGTATTTATTTAACTGAGCTATGAAATAAGAAAATTGTAGATAAATATTTAGTCAAAGTGTCAGGAATATTGGCTGATTGCAAAACATTGAGCAAGTAACAATTTTTGTTACTTAGCAGATAAATATTTATTGAAAATAATGAATGACTCATTTCATAAATCAATTGAAATCAATCAGCTAAATTTTGTTAATAATTCGATTTTACTCAGAAAATTGATTTAAAGAAAGGAGAGAGAAAGATATATCTGTAAAGGAAGTAAAATTTATTGATCTAAAAACATATAGAAGAAAATAACTTTTATAGAATATATTAAAGCGTTTGCAGTCATTCAATATCTTCCTTGATCTGATATTCAGCGTTGTAATTTTTACGAAAACTTTTTTTTCTCGTAACGATTACATCGCAAATCGATGGTGCTTCTATATTCCAACGAATACAATAGTATGCCCCGTAATGGCGTTAATCATTACTTCATTGTATTTATACAATATTTCTCGACAATACAAGAAAGTATTAAGATAATGTAATCGTAAGAAAACAATTATGAAATTTACAATTCTGTACGCTATATTTCCAATTATTGTTTCAATTCTGTAACTCACAAATGACGAAGACTTGGTAGGAAAATATGCGGTGGCACAGAATTTTTGTTGAAGCAAAATATTTATGTTTATATAATCTTTCTGTTATATAGACTATCGCTGATAATTATTTAAGATACGACACAACGATAAAAATGACATAAAGTAAATTCATTGAGAAAGAAATAATTTACTACAAAAGTTTTTATATTTTTTATTATCCAATAGTTCGTTATTGAGGATTTGATTAAAACACATAAAGTTTTTGAAATAATTACGACTGATGTAATAAATTTAATCCAAGCGTATGAGTGATAAAAATATTATAATGTCAGAAATTAATGTCAAGAATTATTATACGTATCTTTTGAGGCGTAACATTGAACATGCATAAGATTTTCACAAAAAAAAAAAAAAAAGGTAAAGCTGAAAAGAATGGACTTGTTAAGAGTGCCTTGTCATATCTCTGTTACTACGCAAGTATTAATTATCGAATCTCAATGTACGAAAACACTTCCTTGAATTTCGATGGACCCATTTATTATTAACGCAGCTACAATAATTTTCACTAGCAGTATGTTATTAAGCTACGTATTTCTTTATATTAATTTGGAAATGCATGATGCTTAGAATCTAACAACTGGAATTGTTACGGATATTTTTCTATCGGAGTACTCGAGGAAAAAAGGATTATAATTATAATATTTATTAATTACAATAGATATTACTAACAATACGATTAAACTATGACAATTGCTACTTTGTACATTTATAAATCTTGGATGGTGGTGCTGTCCAGCAACATGTAATTTTATATCGATCTTTGTAATCATTGTAGATATTTTGTGTAATGTATTTTTTATTGATATTTATTAAAAACACATTTTGATACTACATCATCGGAATTCATTATGGAATTCTTTCACTCCAGGGTGTTTCATAAAGAAAACCAATAAAATTTTGACATTATTTTCACTTCTCTATGTGCGCTTCTTTTCTACCTCCATATTTTATTCTAATATTTGTAAAAAGGTTTTAGAAAGTCGGTTGAAATCATGGAACGATAGAATGATAAAGATATATCTTTTAATTGCATCGCGAATAAACTTTGTAAATGCTGCCAATTTTCCTTTAGTGTCTGCGACTAAAACCAAAGGGATGTTTAATATTCCTTTTAAATTGTTATAACAGAGAAGAAATGTGAGTGTTCATGCTCGTAGTTCCAGTTGTTTCACAGTACAGGTGCTGCACCATACGGCCAAGTGCTGAAGATGGCAAATGCTAGCATATACAAGAACCTATAAAATTAGGGATCTGCCATGTTTGGTTGCACGTTAGCATGTACAAGAACCTATGTATTTAATAAAGTTAGGGATCTGCCCTGTTTGGTTGCACACTAGTGTAGTATCGTGGACAAATGGTCTAAGAAATATAGGGTGAACCATATTGTACCATATTGTTGTAAACTATTAGTTGTGAGTTGTGAATTAACTATTTAGTTATCTTAGTTATAGCACATTATTGTATTTAGTTCATGTTAGATAACCGTCATTTCCTGTTTAATCCATCGTAAATAGATCTATCGATCAATAAACTTATCATATAGGATAGATAGGATACGATAGAAGGTAATAGACTCCCAGAGGTGTTTAAGATAGATGCAGAAATTCAGCAAGACGGAATAATAGATCAGTCTCAATTTTATCTCTTCATGTTCCTATCGGGGAAAGTAGTAAAGAATGTACGGCAGTTGTAGTTTCCACGAGTCCTTGTCTTGAGGACACCATTGTCATGAAAAAAAATTTATTAGACGAATCGGTTACAACGGACATAACCGAGGTAGCGTCGTATGGAGACAACACGATGAGGATTTCGTAGGATTTACAGAATATCGTGCGAACTGTACAGTCGAAAAAATAAAACCTAGCACGAGTACGTCAGGTGCAACAGTGGAACGTCGAAAGTTTCCTTAGTATCTTCGCATAATGATTTCGCAGCCAAATCGAAGCAGTTTCGAATCGGTGACGAGATCATTCAAATTTGTAGACGTAGACTGCGTGGTATGTCTATCGTCGAAGCTAGGAACGCATTAAAACATTTTCGGAACCCGTAGAATTGCGGATAGCCAGAGAACCGACTTTCGTTTTAGATGAAGAGCTAGGTAATACGTGGGGCGATATTCTTGAACGCACTCGAAGCAACTCAGAAGTGTCGACGCTGAAACAAGGGAAAGCGGCTGATGTTCGCGATTCCATAAATGTCGTGCAAAGGAAACCCCTTTTAAATGTAAGATAGTTGGTACCCTGATGAAGGATGGAGAGAACACGAGTTCTAAGGAGCGAATGAAAAGCGAGAATGAGGCAGCTACGAGAAAATTTCAGGTGGTGCGAAGGCAAGCTATCAATCCGACCTCTTGTCCGTAAAGGGCGTTTAACAAGAGACGCAAGAAGACGACAACATACAAGACGGGGGATCTGGTGGCGATCAAGAATACGCAAGCTGGTCCTAGGTTAAAGCTGCACTCGAAGTTCCTTGGGATGTACCGTGTGGCGAAAGTTTTACGAAATGATCGTTATATGGTGCAGTGAGAAGGCGAACACGAGAGGCCCCAAACGACCTTCACGGCGGCTGATTATATGAAATGGTGGGACATTGTTGAAGTTAGTAGTGAAATTAGCGACGATAAGTACATCTGGGGTTCGATGTATTTGTCAAAATGGCCGAGTGTAATATCGTGGACAAATGGCCTAAGAAATATCGGGTGAACGATAAACAATAAACAATAAAACGTTGAAGTGCCGTTAAGCCAAAAGGGTCCGGGAGTTTTTACCGGATCGTTACCGGGTGTTCGTTACCTGAAGAGTCGAGTGGAGGAGTTGTGAGTTCAGAGTCGAGTGATGAAAAGTCGAGTTGAGATAGTCGTGAGTGAAGAGTCGAGTTGTGAGGAGTTGTAAACTATTAGTTGTGAGTTGTGAATTAACTATTCAGTTGTCTTAGTTATAGCACATTACTATATTTAGTTCACGTTAAAGAACCATCATTCCCTGTTTAATTCATTCTAAATAGATCTATCTGGTCGGGATTTTGAGTGACCGTCCGTATATGGCTCAGACAATAATTATCCCTTTTTTGAAATTTGAAATTACGAATTATATCTATCCTCCCCGAACTGCAAATCCGAGGGTTCAAAGGTCGGGAAAAATCTCCGGTCAAGTAGGGACGATAGACGGACGAGACCCAACGACTGGTGGGGATGATGGACGGACGAGACCCAACGGCTGGTGGAGACGATGGACGGACGAGACCCAACGACTGGTGGGGAGCACCAGCGACATACTAGGGCGATCATCAACAGACCGTCGTACTGTGCGTGTGTGATATTTCAGTCTCAACAAGATCTTACAACCGTCGTGTTCAGACTTATTTGTATACAACAAGTGCAAATAAAATGCCAAATTACGCTAACGCTCGATCTATTAAACCTCCTCCACGTTGAACGTTAATTCATTCAAGGTACGTGATATCAACCGAATATAAAAGTTTTATTGTTGCATTGTTACTTCATCGGATCGAGTAATATTGCTTGCCACTATCTGGTGTAGTCGATAGCAGATTTTCAATATAGTTACATAAAGATTTATATTTTTCAACTCTTCCAAAAATTTGTTTGTCCGATACTAATAGTTTTTCGACATAAATTATTGCGCGATTTTGTTATTCGTAGAACCGTGCAATTTAATAGGTTCTTGTCTATGCTAGCGTGCAACCAAACAGAGCAGATCCCTAATTTTATACGTTCTTGTATTGTTAAGGTGTTTCATGGTTCAGCACTTGGCCGTATGGTGCAGCATTAATCCTGAAACAACCAGAACCATAGCCGTTAGCACTCTCATTCTCTATCTGTCATAGCTTGTAAATAAGAAATAAAAGCAGATGCAAAAAATGGACGCACGGAGACGGGATAGAGAGCAAATTGGGTTATGTGGTGTTGATAGAATTTGGGGAAAATCACCAACACGAATCGAAGAGTAAGAATTTATAATATTTTATTTTGTAATCAAATTATACATCAATTATGTTATACATATATGTTTATTCCTATAAATTGTTAAATGTTTTGTGTTTAATATAGTTCTGACGAAGATGAAGAAACTAACAAGTACAAAGACAGTATTATACCAAAAGATAGAAAAAGGAAACATGAGATGAAGAAGAAGGTATGAAAACATAGTTTAACTTCTCATTAATTTAATAAGTAAATTTATTTTCATAGTTCCATATATCTTTCTTATTATATGTTGTGTATGTAAAAATTAATTTCTTTATAACGTTATTTGTTACAGACTTTTCTTGTAAGTTATAATAAATGTTTTTTATCATTGTTTTAGAAAAGTAAAAAATCAAAGAAAGAAAAGAAAGCTAAGAAAGACAAAAAGAAGAAACGGAAAAAGAAAAGGTCAGATAGTAGCTCCGACAGCGAACCTGAGGAATTAGAATGGGTGGAAAAGAATGGAATTAATGATAAAGCAAAGGTTAAAAAGGGATCAAGTTCAGATGAGAGTGGTGATGAAGTAGTGGGACCAGTTCAAAAGCCACATGTGACATTATCTGCTAAAGATTTTGGCAAGGCTCTTTTACCTGGTGAAGGTGCTGCTATGGCTGCATACGTTGCAGAAGGAAAACGTATACCTAGAAGAGGTGAAATTGGTCTGACTTCAGAAGAGATAGCTGCATATGAATCTGTTGGTTATGTTATGAGTGGTAGCAGGTAAGATATCCTTTGAAAATTTATTTTCATAGTTTGAAAATTACTAAAGTATAGGAAAATAAATTTATTATAACATTGACGTTATTTTTTCTCAGACATCGGCGGATGGAAGCTGTTCGTATCCGTAAGGAAAACCAAATTTATTCTGCTGATGAGAAACGAGCATTGGCTATGTTTAGTAAAGAAGAACGACAGAAGAGAGAAAATCTTATTTTGGGGCAATTCAGAGAGATGGTTAATCAGAAATTAGCCCAAGAACAGAAGAAAAAGTAATGTAATTATTTGATATATAATTTTCATCTTATTTAACATAACAAGAAGTTATGTATGAAAGAAGTGTATATAAGAATTGAATACATTGTAAAATATTATTTATACGCATGTAGATATATACATATATGGAAATAGATGTAAATATATTATCTTAATTGATTATATATCATATGATATTATTTATCAATGAGGATTAGCTTAAGAAATTTTCATTTTAAACAATTAATAACAGTTTATTAATGTAAGTTAAGAAATTATATATAAGTGTTTACTAATATTTATAAGTAAATATATCTACTCATGTAAAAATAATTACAACAATAGCTTATACTTTCTGATTGCTTTCCCAATCTAGCCATCCTCCAACATAATTGTATGCACTAAAATATAAATAAATAGGTTTAATTAATACATCTGTAAAACATGTGTAGATATACTTTTATAATATAATATACTTTTCATATCCAAGCTTTCGAATTTCTTCTTGAACCATGCCACTTCTTTTCCCAGATCTACAACTTAATATGATCTTCGTATTTTTGGAAGGTTTTTCTTTCTTAAATCTTTCTTTAAAATCTTTCTCAGAAAGGCTCAACAATGTATTTGCAACATCTCCCACTATAATAATAAAATTCAACAATAACTGCCTAATACTTTAAAGCATGATTTTGATGATATTAGAACATACTTGGTATATGAATACTTCCAGGTAGCTTTCCAGTTTCATCAATTTCTTCCTTTTCCCTGACATCGATGATTAAAACACTACTATCATTTTGAGCTTTTAGAATCTCATTATAATCAACATTAAGGCAAATGTTATCACCTCCAGACATGGTTTTAACATCTGTATTATGAAGTATTGAGGTTGAAAACTGTAAAGTTGGTTTTACTAAAAAACAATATGTTTGATATATCGTAAATAAAATCGTATATTTACAGTAAAACATCTTATTTTTAATTACAAACTTCTATAAAAATCACGAAAACAAGAAAGTTAAATCACGCGTTATATTCTTTACGGAATTGTCAATAAGTTTACAGGCTCCTTTTTTAATATTTTTTGTAGATTACCATGAAAAAATATCCTATATGAAGCAATTTTCAACAATTTATCATAAATAAATGGTTTTGGTATAACATATGAACTTTGATGTAGTGATTTGAAAGAAATAAATTGTCGTAATTTATTAAAATTCATAATTACTTCCTGATCCACTCACAATCACACAGTATGAATTTTATACAACTTATGTTGCAACATAGTATCAAACAGTACATACATCTAAAGATACTGTAAGTCAAATTGTGTTCTAGAAAAAGATTATTATTTGTATAAATATCATAATATTCTCATCAAATCTTCCAAATGATTCATCGCCGTAATATAATCATATTTTTCAAAAGACTTAAAGATAACAATATCGCTTAATGCAAATTTTTATTGCGTGCTATCATATACCAATGGACGCGACTTAATTAAGTATTTATATCAGAGATTATATATTAAATAACTAAAACGATAAAAATTCTTTTCATTTAATTGAATTTTACATCAAATATATTTTTATGTACACAACAGAGTGTTTAATTTGAAATAAGAATTATTCGAAAATGAAATAAAAGCCTATCGCAAAAATCTGTCGTGTGCATTTAAATTGCTTATATCGTCAGAACGCAATGAACCTGACTTAAATATCTTACTTAAGAATAAAGTATAAAACTTTGTTCGATCTGTAAGGAAAGAAAAATAAATTAGATTTATCATGCAATGGTATAAAAAACAGATACCAAGATGATATTCTGCGTACATTGCTTTTCAGTGATTCATCTGCAGATGAAGAAAAAAGTTGGGAAAGTTTAGAAGAGTCAGGAAGAGCGTATCCCGCTTTCGTATACGTCGCACCCTGATGAGGAATGCGGGAACTAACAATTTTTATTTCTCGTGCATGGAGCAGTAAAGTGTATTAATTTATTGAAATAATTACGACACTCGTCCTGTTTTTGCACTTTCGCATAATGTGAGTAATCGGACGTCCATTCGTTAGGACCATCTGCTTGCATTCCTGTAGTGCGGCATGTGAAAAATCCTCGCTGGATTCTAGTTCGAGTATATTCTTTTGTTTATTTATACAGCCCTTCAAGTTCAGCAACTTGTAAAAATATTAAAAACCGTGTGCAACAGGATCGTTTTCGGTGTTGCAAACACGCATATACCAATGAGTCGCGTTCGTGAGACCTCGAATACTATCCCACTACGATGTTACGCATCAACGAAAAATTCAATATCTCCGGATTATCAACATTCCAGAGTGTTGACACCTCTGTCAGAGCGCTCTGCTTTACCATTACTATAACATCGTTGTCTCTTTCCTATACGTTGACTTCTGATAATTCTGTCTTCGTTCCTCGTTTTCGAGTGCCGCGTAGTGTCAAATAGAAGAATGCATGAATAGGTTTACGTTCCCACTGGTTTTTAACTTTTAGAGATGTGAGAGTGATTAATTTGTGGGCATTGTTCGTATCTATCTCCATTCGCATTTTCGACGTGTTTCGATGTGATGTGCTTCTAAATATTGGTTAAAATACATTATAAAAACACGTTTTATCAAAGAATGTTATAAATAAGGCATGTTATAAATCCACGTTTCCTAAAAGCTTGTAAATATAGATCTTTCATTGTTATTTTTTTTAACATTGTATGTACGAGTGTGCAAAAAGCATGTTGAAAGAAAAATAAATCAATCTTCGCAAAATCTATTTATTTAGTCATGCAATGAATTATTAATCCATGTGATATGCATATTAGAATAACATATTCATGTAGAGATTACATATAAACAAACTGTTCTTTGGTATTTCCTGAATGATTGTAAAAAATTAATTCTATATATTTGCAGATTAAATAGAACAGGTGTAAATGAAACAATAGAAAAATGAGTTCTCTGCAGCAAGGTAGCAGATTCTTACCTTTTTCAAATAATAATATACAAAGGAAGCAACTATCAATGCAAGGTACAAGACAAGTTTTATAATATTTGTGCTTGATATTTTTAATTGTTTCTAAGATTTTTTAAATGAACAAAATTTTAATCTATGAAAAGTTGTATTTTTCAAAATACATGATATATATTTAATAGGTGGTCTTCCACAAAGTTTGAGTGGTAGTGAAACTGATGTATCAACATCAAATGAGAACTTAACTAATGAAGATCGATATGTTATAAGACATACAGCTCGTCAAGAACCTCAAGGCCAAGAAAATCAGCAGCAAAGTCCATCGAGATCTTCCAGTCATAAGGAAAATATACCAAATATACAAGTAAGTATGAAAACATTTGTTAGTAATTATTTACTAAACAATATATGTTTCTAATCATTTTTCTAACAGTGACTCACATTAAAATAATATACATCTATGTTGTTTATTATAATATTTTAGTTTTTGAAGAATATTAGTTACTTTTATATATCACATACTTTCATTCTTTGTCATTATCTTTGAGATACATGTGACCATTTTTTAATGTCTGTTATCTAACTATATTATTCTGATATATCTTAAATTGCTATCACTACCATTAAGTCACATAAGTGTAAATTACTTTATTGCAATCTAGGGTAACCTGCTCAACAGAAACAGTTTGAAGGATAGTTTAAATGGTTCAAACAGAAACAGTTTGAAGGAAAATTTGAATGGTTCTAATAGAAATAGCCTTAAAGACAGCATTAATGGTTCTAATAGAAATAGTTTGAAGGATAATTTAAGTAATCGTACCAGTGTAGGGTCAAATAGAAGTAGCTTAGATGTGTCTACAAGCTCTTACAACACACTTATTATACACAGTGCTAATGATGATAATTCATGGGTACCATCTGGAAGGTAATATATACTTTGAAGAAAAATTCTTATTTTTATAATCTTTGGTAAATATTTATGAATTATATATCAATGTTTAATTTTAGGTTGTCAGGTGTAGTAAGAGAACATGGAGATATGGGTTACTTATATTGTGATGGTGGTGGTAAAGGACATTCGAATAGCCCTACTATGCAGTCCTTATCGAATTTATCTCATGAAGATCATGTTTATGAGCAACCTAATAATGGGGGATGTCAAGAAATTACAGATATACCAGATGATTATCTTAGTCAGTCACAGGTGATTATTTTAGTAGTATTGGAATATATGTTTAACAAATGAATATTGTTAATACTTTTATATTATTATGATACAGTTTATTAAATGAGATTAATTCTTCATGTTCGTTATTTTATTTCATTTAAATTAAGCAGGTATTAAAACATCTTGCAAAAGAAGTTAAAGTACCATCTTATAGCAAGCTAACTAATAATGGAGGAAATATTGATATGAGAATGAGAGATAGTGATAGAGGAAAACAGAATGACAGCGAATCAGAAGATAGACCACCACCTTCGTATATGTCTGTTCTGCTACCACTAAAAAATAAATCTCGACTTCTTGGGCCTATGGAAAAATTGACATTATCAAGATCACAACCTGATTTATCTAGAATAGGCAAACCAGATATGGATAATTACAATTTGCGGGCAACTTCTCCACGGTGATTTAATTAAACCGATTTTCTTCAAGTTATTTCACTTCTAATGATCGCTTTTTGTAAATAATATCTTATTTTTCATAGACCTCAAACGAAAGGAAGAGAGGAGACAGAATCTGCAACGGGTGAAATTTGGCCACCATCAGAGATGATACAAATTGTAATCCAGGAGAACAGTGCCTTAAAATTAGAATTAGAACGATGCTATAACAAAGTTGCTAAATCTCAAAAGTTGGAACAAGAGATCGCGAAGGTACACAGGGCTCATGAGGAATTGGCTGCGTCGAGTGAACGAAGAGAGAAACTGGAACGAGCTGCTAGACTGAGGTTACAAAATGACTGCAGACGACTAACCGAATTAAATCGTGCATTGAGAGATCAAATAGATTTATTATCGGCACGTACCGATAGTCCTCCGATCGTAGAATCTATGAGAAAGGAATTAACGCAACGAGAATTATTAATTGGTCAATTGATTACACAAAGTATGTAAATTTTATTATTCGTTAATGTTTCTGTTGATAAAAATATTATTTTAACCGTATCGATATTTATACTAGATAAAGAATTAGCCGCGGCGAAAGAAAGGCAGGAAATCGAATTAGCAGCACAGCGAGCAACGTTACAAGAACAACGTACACACATAGATATTTTAGATACTGCTCTCACTAACGCACAAGGCAACGTTGTACGCCTTGAAGAAGAGGTAATATTTTTTTATGTTCCAGTAAATTGTTTTTTGTAAGTTGTTTGTTACATTCGTTTCTTACAGTGTCGGAAGAAACAAGTATACGTAGAAAGGGTAGGCCAACTTCAACGAGCTTTGTCTTCTCTTCAAGCGTCCAGTGACAGAAGAGAAGAAACAGAAAGACAGTTGAGAGGTCAATTAGAACGGGAATTAAGAGAAGGCGGTGGTGGCGGTGGCGGTGGTGCTAATGGTAATGAACAATCCTCCAATGGAGAAACGATCGCAGAATTAAAACGACGAATACGCGAAAGAGATGAAAAAATTATGTCACTCGAGGGTGACGTTGCAAAATGGGAGCAACGTTATCTCGAAGAAAGTGCACTAAGGCAAGCGGCAATTGATGCAGCCAGTCTACCAAAGTAAGTTTGCTCGCTTAATACATTTTTTTGTCATATGCACATTAATTACAATTTATTTATCTGACCAATCAGGGACGCCAAGATAGCTGCGTTAGAGAAGACGAGTCAAGACGCTGAGAAATTAATTGCAGAGGCACGTTCTGAGAAAATGAGACACATGGATGAAGTACACGCGGCACAGAAAAAATTGGCTGATTTTGAATCTAGGTAATATTATTTTTATTTCATATAATCTTTTTATATCTTTTGTCATTTAAATAGAATTACAGTAATACAAACCCTTGTCTGTTTCATAGAATGAAGGATCTAGAATCGAAATTAGCTGAAAGGGATGCAATGATTAGAGTCCTTCAAAAACATACGTACGACAAGGATAGTAGTAGCAGTAGTGGTGTTGGTAGTTACCCTGCTGCACATTCGTCTCACTCAAGCACATCAGCGGATCACCATACTGCACTAACAAGCACGCCAGAACTCGGTAAGATTTCTGATGCAGTTCTTTTTTCGAAAACTAGTAATTATAATGTCTTTTTAATTATTCATTTTTATGTTTAACAGTAAGCAGTGTATTGGGTGGTGGTAGTGGTTATGGAAGTACTGGTTCGTACGGTGTTACGGACAGTTACAAGTATAGGAAGCAGGGGAGCTTCGAACAAACGAATAAAAGTCTCGATGATCAATTAAAAGAACTAGACTCCCAGCTACTTAGTAAGGTATGCAAGCTCCCAGTAAACGTATAGTTACTAGACGTAGAAATAATTTCGTGATAGTAAAATTAATTTTCTGTAGGCAGCATAGTTCTGTAACTATGTAAAGAACAGGATAAAAGTAGGATTTTATCATTTAATTTTAATCATTTCAAAATTACATTTTATGAAATTTTATTTTTATTTTTTTCTATGTACTCTTTGCGTTCGACATAATGTTTTGATTTTGTAATGTTAAACTCTTTAGTGTTTACTTTAGCTTTATAGCTACAGGAGACTATGAAAATATTACAGATTATACAATCAAAGGTATTTTAATGTTCTATTTGGGTTAGTCGTATGGACAAGAATAGTTGATGTATCATCAAGAATCTATAATATCTTCTGTTTGATATATAAATAATTGTCAGATGCATTCGATACATTAAGTAAATATATTAAATGCGTCAACTATTCTCTTGTGTTTAGTATTGCATAGTACATTGTAGTTGTGTTATTTGCATAACTATGTGTTGTATTAATTCATTTTTTTTTACGAATTTCTTATATTTTTTTATTTCGCTTTATTAGCCAAATTTATACAGAGTAAGCTTTTTACCTACAACAAACCTTCAAAAGATTCGTATGTTATCAGACTTTTATATAAAAATAAAAATTGATAATTGGAAGGAAAACTAATTTAATATTTTGTAAAAAGCAAACTCCGCATAAATCATAAGACAATATATATATAGGTGATATGTAAAGAATGCATTTGCTGCTCATTTTTTATCTAAAAACTCAGTAAACTGTATTTTCACTAATACAAATTTTTGTGTGCCATTGATTTTTCGTTTTATAATTAACTATATATTAATCGTATATTTTCGATTAGACGATAAAAAAAGAAAAAAGAAAAGACATTTCCTCCATCCTTCTTAATTCAAACTAACCCAACCCAATCCTCATCCCGTGTGATCCTGGAGTGTGCATGCGCTGTTGTAGCGAGCACTAACCCCCACTTTCCAGGTCCCAGGCCTCCTTTCCAACGCGGCTCTGCTTTTCTCTTGTTTCAGCGGGCACTTTGCTGTTTTCCAGGATTCTCTAATCCAGGCACTGCGTCGCGAAAAGGAAAAATACCCAAGCCATTATTGGCGGGTGTAGATAGCACAGGTACCTCGAGCACCGCCTCGAGCAAGAGTCGCCTATTAGACGACTCCGGTGGCGAGGTTTCGCCGGGTATCATGGAATTTGCGAGTGCAGCCTCGAGACTGAAAGGCACTGTATCGAGATTGTCAGACGGTAAGCCCGAAGATATGATGCTGCTGGAGAAGCAGGGCAGAAGCTCTCAGAGGCAGAGAATGCAAGAGGGCGAACCACGTCGCGCGGGTAGTCTTCCTCCTAGCTCGTTACCGCGGCCACCGAAGAATCTGAAGTCGACGAACTCGCGTTACTGCAGACTAAGCGACACGGAGACTCGCAAGAAATCAGATCCAGGTCCAGCTTTGGACACCTCTGTGAGCATGAAGGTGCGCGATACGAGCAACTGCACCATCGAGTATGGCAGATTCGACACGAAGGCTCAGCGTCGAAAGAAATCATCCGGAACGGAACAGTTGGTCGTCAATAATTCGCTGAAAAAGCCATCCTCCACGACGAGTCACGAGTACGAGCGTCTTCAAGGTGAAAATATTCGCAAGAAACAGCCTTCCAGTTCAGAAACGAAGCACAGGGAAATGCAGAGTCGCTCGCTGATACCTCCGCCGTCTCGTCGTATCGGAGAGTACGGTCGCCTCAGCGATGGCACCTTGAGAAAGCAAACTGGTTCACGAGGACAAAGCACCGGAAGCACGGTGAGCAGCAAGAGCGGAGGGCGCGACTCCGGAGGCACCGCTAGCAGCGAGGCGTCCACGTCATCGTTGCCTCCTTCCAAAGCGAGATCCATACCTCGTCCGAGCAATTACCGCATTCAGTTTTAATTTATAATGTTTGGAATCGAGTTAGTCTTCCTTGTTACAAATATTGGCTTTCAAAGAGATGTTCTCTCAGAGGAGTGTATAACTCCTTGTAGCGTATAAAGAGTAACTCGTGGGATATAATTTTCCATACTTTATCTTCCATTTATGAGAATCTTCCTTACCAAACATTGATACAGATGCTTATTCTACTGTTTTAAGTTTTCTATTGCATTTTCAACGAACGACGGAAAATTTCTTTCTAGTGGATGTCAGAGAGGAGCACAGCAGGGTCGAATGGTTAGATGATCGAATGGAAAAGAGCGGTGAACGACGAATAAAATGGGAGGCGGATTAATGAACGAAGGCAAAAATCAAAAGCGTTGACTGGTTTTGAGAGCGTCCCTACTTCGCCCTTCAGGAGTTCAGATCCTATTTAGAAGTCCTAATATACGTATGCGCGAGCGATACGTCTACACAGCCATAATATTAAACGATGCGTTAGTTCCCTTTATTACCATTTAATAACGAAGAAGCGAAGCCGATCGCAACGACATAGCGAAGAATCACAATATATCGTCGCGTAGCGATAATGCATGACCTAGTCATTACCAAAGTAATTTCTGTAATGAAAACGGAATTGATTTCCTCTCGTTTCGTACGCAACTACATCTAGGAACATTGCGGCCTTTTGTTGAATAATAATATTCGTATAATAAACGCGAAAAAGTGCCTTGTTAAAGACTGCGTGAAAAAGAAATACACGATCGGTACAACTAGCAATAAGAGTATACGTTCGGAATAACTTTCGGAATTCTAAAGGACACGGAACCTTTGGATAAAGTCAATCGCGTGACCCCTTAAGTGGACGCGTTATTTTTTGAACGTGTATTTTATAATTTTACCCTTTCGCCAGGAGTATCGCATTTCTGCGCGTGCCTTATGAAAACATATTTCTTTTCCTTCTCTTTTCTTTTTATGTATCTTTAAGATCGTTTCCTGCTGGAAACCATATAAAGATACAAAACGCGAGATATCCAGTCAGTTTCGCTTTTCGATGGAAAAGTGAAACTATGGTAAGGCGAACGAAAATTCGATTTGTCCGGATGCACAGCAAGCAATTCGACTAGTATATATATATAAATAAATATATATATATACATATTATATATTTTATATAATCACATTTTCGTGTGTACGTGTCTCGATTCGATGATTTTGAGTGTTCTTTTACACCAAGAGAAATTACGTAAATCGTTAACGGTGATTCGCTTAATTTAAGGTGACATAGTAAACGTAGCGACGGTGATGAATCATACGTAATACTTAGAAATAATATATTTCACGATGGAGCAGTTTCATAAGCATTTACATTTCGCCCCCAAGTATCGTTCAGCCGGTCGAAAGGTACTTTTCCCCTTGCCCCGCTTCATGGTTTTAAATGCATTTCGATTTTAATATCAACGAAACTCTTGACGATAGTAATCTCGATCGATGATATTCACCTTTTAGGCAGATTATTTTTACGTCGTATTTCTTGTTTTCAGCATATTCCTTTTATAGACGTTATTTAAACAGTGTAAGATCAGGCTACATTTAAATTGAACTGATTGATTACAAATCATAGTCAAAATATTGTGAAGTTCCGGTATAACGTACATGTTTTGTATTTTTATCTCTCGTGTATTAATCATAGAAAAAAAATATTACAAAAGGAGTTATGAAAGTGATAAAGCAGTAATAATTTATGTTACTAGGAAGTTGAACGCGTCACGTTGCGAATTCCAGCCTGATGGAAAGGTTATTATAATTTTCGTGATTAGTATAGGTACTTATAAGACTGAAAAAAGTGAATACCGACGAAACAAATTTTCTTCTTCGCTATTTGCTACAACATGTTTTCTCTCTCATCCCGTTTCACCCTATTTTCTCCCCTTCGCGCGTGTGCACGAATTTACATCTACATACAGCCAGGAATATATGTATACAGACAGACATAGCTGAAGTTGATGCATGTTCACGAATATTCATGTGCATTAAAACGTCTATTGTTCACGATACGAATTCCTTGAAGACTACAGGGATATTCGTGGTAAATATAGCGGAAATTTCATTAGCATTCTCTGTAATCCCTTCGACGAATGGTATGTAGCCTGTTGAAAGAAAAAAAGAGAGCAGAAAGAACGGAAAGGAAAGAAAGAAGGAAAAAATAGAGGGGAACAAAATCTCTGGACGTGTGTAACGTCGTTGTTTCCGCAGAGACGTTGAAAATTTTTAGGACGAATCGTTTATTTTTGTCTCGCGCGAAACAAAGAGAAAAAAAGATGATAAAAAGGAAAAAAGAAGAAAAATACGTAGAATGCCAAAGCAAGTTAGGATGCCGCACACTACGATTTATAATGACAAATATGTTCTAATATAATTTTAGCGTATTTATTTGTTTTCGTTTTTGTGTTAATTATCTATTTTACGTATAGGGTGAATTTTCTATCAATTATTATTTCCCGTGAACGTTTTAGAGGGGAAGGTTTATCGTGTAGCTTCCGTTTTGAAGCACGCGGTCCTACGTGAATGGTAGGAGAATTTAGAACCGAGTGACGACTGATAAAAGACTCACCCTGTATACGTAGGGTGTTCATTAAGATACGATATGTTTAGAAAATGAGGGATCTCTGACCTAATTCGCACGTTTGTAATAAGAGTTATACGATTCAGTACTTTTCGAATTCGAGATTTTAACAGCGATATATATAAAATATTTAAAAACGAAGGTTTTCAACAAGTTTGAAATTTTCTTTGGCTGTAAAGATCTCTATCGAAACGGAAGATAAACGCGTAGGACATAGCAATTTGTAGCAATTTGAAATAAAAATTGACTTACGACGAGCATTGTTTTTATTTCATATTATTTTCACAAACATTTTCTTTATTTATATACATTCGTATATATACGTACAAAAATTATTATCTTCTACAATATGGATATATTGATCTTCTCCTAAAATATTTTACAAACAAAATTTGTAATCTCAGAAAATGAATATCTTTTTGTATCACTCTTATCGCAACCACGATATTGTAAATGGTATTTATTATCTAAATATTTATTCCTATTAAAATTTCATCGTAAAAAAAATCTTTTTAATCGAGTGTTCTCATTTTTTGAATATTTCGGATCTTGTGAAACATCCTGTATTTGTAAACGTAATATATATTCTATATAATACGCTTATCGTATTGTTCTATCACCCTCCTTTCCAAATAACGATGTACCAGTCACAGGAGATAATTATCACGCGTGGATTTTGTATTGTTCAAGTTATAACACACGTTGATTGTGATGTAGAACCTAGAGGATATGCGAACTGCCACTGGCGTACGTTTTTTTTTTGTTCTCGAAATGAAGATTTGCTCTTTTATACACGAATATTCAAAGATCTGTGTTGAAATACGTGAAATGTAAATTTTACAAAAAAAATCGACGATTTGGATTATCGATGATTTCTCGTAGGTTGTAACTTTTTATTGATCTTTGCCATAAAAAGATTGCTCTATGAATATTGTAAATAAAGATAACAATAAAGGGAAACATTTTGAATTTTGTCGCTAATATATTCTCATTGATTTATTTATTTAAAATATAAACTTTTAAAGACGAGTGGAGATACCTTTGTTTGTTTCAACTTGTCTTTCCTTTATAACAAAATATGGGATTCAATTATTGTCAGGCTAAGCTAAATTACTTTAGTTAAAGCAACGAATAAAATCGATTTATAAATAAAAATAGAAGTTTTGAGAGTCGCAGTAAAGTCTCCAAAATAAATAAAAAAAAAACTTTTTGTTTTTAACTAATAACCAAATACTAAACTTAAAGACAACTGAATTAATTTAAAATTTTTAGATAAAAGTTATGAATTATTTAAAGCTATAATTTCTATTTATAACTCTAAAAACATGGAATACAAATTGGAATGATTGATAATAAAATGTATCCAGTGATAAAATGATGAAGACTCTTAGAATCATAGATCACTTACAATATTACAGTAGTATTTTGTAATATAATATTAGAATCTCTGGGGACGGCTTGTTACATTTTCATTTCTAGAAACAATGCACTTTGTGTGCATCTGATAATTATTACCTTGCAGCAGGTGGCTTGAAAACTCTCATCTTGTTCTTTTTGAAAAGTTACAAGCAGCGAATGATTTGTAGTTAAGATAGATAAATGCTTGTCGAGAAAGAGATAAAAAGGGAGAAACAAACTTTTATCTTCCTGGCTGAAATATTTATTTTTCGATTGAATATATTGCATATAAAGGATTATGTATTTGCGTATTTAAGATAATTAATATTTTCCGAATTATTCACATCATTGATATCAAGCAATTAATAGAAGATGTTACTTTATTAAATTTCTGTTTCAAATATTTGATGCTTATTTGCATTGCATCCATTTATTAATAAATTGCATTGCTTAAAATAATATGGAAATATTGTTATTACACGAATATATTCGTTGTTTTCCGAAATATAGAACGTTTATATAAAATGTAATGCAATTATATTCCGTTTCCTTTTTTCTTCAGGTCCTTAAGTAAAATAAGTTTTTGGTATTTTAAAATGCCATCACTGTATCTGCAAAATGGAAAACACTTTCATTGCAAGATCGAATATCTTGTTGAATAAAGGATTTATTTTATACTGTGGCTTCTGGGTTACAGTTTAATTTACGTTCCTTAAAAGATACAAGTTGTTGGAATTTCAATTACGTTTTTGTAATTTAGTTCTCTACAATTCCTATATTACGTTGTTGAATGTAAATTGAAGAAAGAAAAGTAGCTGGTTATAATCTGGTTAAAAAATGAATAATTTTTCTGTGAAAGTTTAGGATATACATAGATTGAAACCAGAAGTTTGTTTATTAAATTCTGCACTGCTTGTGTGCACGTATGCACACCAGATGTTGAATTAGACTTTATACCGGGTGACACAACTGGACAGTGTTCATATGGAAAGCTACATTGTACTACAGAATTTGTTAAACAGTCCTGCGTGTAATATACTTGAAACTGTATTTCAAAAAGATCAATAATTAATTTTATTTAAATAAAAAATCATACTTGTAAGACGATCGTTATCATAAAGAATTTGTACCTTTATATAAATAATCATTAGATGTAAACAACTAATTGTACAAAGGCAAAAGAGCGTAATATATTAGTTATAAAATACTTGATAGTAAAGAATATTCAAATTTATATGTATTAATACTTCAGAAACATGTAATATTTTCAAAGGAAAAAGAAGAAAGGAAGTCTATATAGTTTTTACGTTAACTGAAATCTATATCAAAATTTTCTAAAATTACTTCTCTTGCTATTGTAATTTTTTTACAGTGAACTTTAAATTCATCTTCACTACATTTTCTATCTAATCATTTCTGCTCCTCTGTTTTTTCTATTATCGATAAACTCGTAGTCATTCTCTGCGTTAAATTTATATTTTCCATTCTTCGTGTAACTCGTCGAGTTATTTATATGGCGCGCATATACGTTTCACTTAAAAAGCGATACTTTTCTCTGTGTACAGATAGACAGTTCGAAAAGATTGCAGGAGCAGCGAAGGCGAACGGAGGATCCAAACAATCGGTTCACCCTCTGCCCGTAGGATCCACGGTATCTTGACGACGTTTTCCGTCGATTTTCCGCATCTGCGTTGTTCTTCTCATCCTCATCGTGTCAAGTGCTTTGCGTGCGCACTGCGCTCACAGGCAGTAGGGGTTGGGAGGTGCAGTTGGATGCTGATCGTCGGTTCGTTCGTGGCTGCTCGGCTTCGCTCGGCAATCTCCGTGGATCTCTGCGGGGGCAGAGGCCTCCTTCCCTTTCGAGCAATTCCACAGTGTTCACACTCCCGCGTAGGTGTGCGGTGGTACATGCCGAGTTTTATTTCATCGTCGCGCGATCCAGTGATGAGTACGTGTTCGTAGCGGCCGCCCTTAGATTACAAGTGATAACGCGAATTGCCACGTTGTTTCTCGACGTGTAATAAGTGACGCGTACGGGAAACGAAATAATAGAAGATCGTTGAAAGATTGACAACGACGGAGCACGAGATTAGGAAGGAAAAACAACGAGCATGAATGGAAACCGGCAAAAATAAGGGTGCGATCGGTGTCATCGATGTTCGTGTTCAGAAACGAACGACAGAGGCCGAGAAATAAAGCTGATTCTCGCGTGGATACTCCATCGAGTGATACTGGTTTCGGAGCTGTCGACGGTCGACGAATTTGAACGTAGTGATTCCGCGTCCTTTGACAATTCACCTGTTACAAGTGGACTCGCGGTGCAGTTTAACTCTCCCCTGCCTCCCCCACCACCCTGATTGATCGATCTCTCGAACGCGTCGATCGCGAGCTTCCATACTATTCGTATGACGTCCTGCTGTCGGATATGATTACGTCTCGAGCGTGTCGAGAGGAAAAAGTGCACCGAGAAAGCAGCGACAAAGGCGTTTGTAATTTATAAGCCGGTAGAGTGCGCGTACCCGTCGGTTGCTACAGAAACATTGTTTCTTGACATCGCACGGTACACGATTCTTTCGAGAGATCGTTCTGGATGTGATCCTTTCCTTTTGATTATCTCTCAGCCAATCAGACACGCTTCATCACGATTATCAAACTTTTCGATCGCGATAGTGCTACCGATTCTCGAACATAGTGACGCGTTACGTCTCAACGTTCATTTAGAATTGAATTCGAATTGAAAGAAAGTGAAGAATCGAGAAAAGTGTTATGTGAAAAAGACGAAAGATTAAATATAAGGAGAAATACTAACAGATGACGATTTGTCGCGATATTTGTGTTCTGTATACGTGATAGCACTTCGGTTTGGTGGTAAACAACTGGTCAGGTGATATCTGTGCGAAACAAGGATATCGTCGAAGAAGTTACGTGCTCATTGGAAATACGTACTTCTTAAATGCAAGGTTAAATGCGGGTATCGAGCGTGCAATCGATTTATGTTGATATTCGTTGTTTCACAGCGAACATTTTTGAATGTCGATTTCACGATAAATAAGGAAGGTGTACTGTGCGTGTAAACTGTGAAGTGACTTATTTTCTAGAACGAAATAAATATACGCGTTCGGTGTGCGAGTGGATGGACCATTCTGTGTTTACATACGTTCTATCGTGTTCGGTGTGTTCATCTATGTTCCTGTAGCGGATTCGTTCTAACCATGAAGGAGTACGGAATGAAACTGTCACCGATGAGGCTGATCCTGATTTTCACCATTTTTTCCACTGCGACCATCGTGAAAGGTAAGTGTCCAATTGTAGACAGTTCTCAAACGATTTTCGATAAATCGTGAAATCGTTGTCGGTGTACGTATGGTGAAATTCGCGGATAGGAAAAAAGCTAAAAGTTCGCATTGCTATATATTTCGAAATTTGAAAAGGTGTAGGATAGTATATTAAAAAAATCTGCAATATTTTAACAGATTAACTGAAAATTACATTTTTTTATTCTTCTTTTACTACTTTTAATACATTCAATGTGAGTCTTTCGAAATTGAAAATGGCGTTATATTAAGTGTTGTATCTATATAGGAGAAATTAGCGATATTTTAATAAAATAAGCTACCTCCTTTAATACTTCTTCTTTTGCCATTTTTAATACTTTTGGCGCGGATCGTGTACAATTAAAAATGGCGGTATATTAAGCGTCGTATCTGGGGAATAATTAGCAGTGTCTAAAAAAGTAACTGAAACCTGCACTTCTTCCTCCTTTTCTTCTATTTTTAGGTATTAATTATGATAAAAATATAAAATATTCCGTTTTCCAATTGCAAATAAGATACAGACACAAAGTAAAATGATCCGAAATTTTGTAGAACGAACATAAGTGTTCATAGTCCATAGTAATCGAATTCTTTACAATCATATATCTGCGTTCATACGCCAAAAAAATGAATTTCACGATTCTTTCAATTTTCGATTCTTCAGTGAGAATCCTTTAATACGTTAACTGCTAAGCGAATTATCATTGAATTGAACGTTGAATCTACTTCGCGACAAACATTTCAACAATTTGAACACGTGCCTTGACACATGTATCATCTTCGCTACATATTCGTGTTAAATAATATTCTTACCTTTAGTATCCGATTATCAGCGTAAATATCTACTATTACAAAGCAAATATTAATTTCTTTACAATAGGTTATATCCTTTCTCCCTTGAATTCTCCCTTATGTTCTCTTATATTACGAATATAAACTATGAGTATACACTTTACCAGGATCCTATTGCACAATAATTCACCAGTGAATAATATCAGTTAGTTAGAGGTTACAAGGTATAAACTTCATTTTTTCCAATTCTACAATTTTACACCGAATAAAATAATCAGCTGACTTATAACTTGTAAAAACTACATGCATAACTTGGTCTGTTTTATTACCAACCTTATGAGTGTTATGCAAGAGAATTTATTAACTTCGATAACTTGCGATTTGCGACGTGTAAAGTTCCACTAGGGATATTAATTCGTGCAAAAGAATCTAGGAAATACGTAGTTACATTTTAAACGTTCATTAAAAGTTGGCAATTTTTCAAATCAATTTGAAAAGGAACGTGTTCAACGCTATTCTAGGAATACTGAGAGCGTACCATAAAAGTCGACGCGTTGTCGAAGGTTGTCGAAACGCTATCTTCCAAAGGATATAAATAAGGACTACAAAAAAGAACAAAAACCAGACAACTAGCAACCACTTCAGAATCAATGGAAACTATTTTGTAGCACGCGACGCTGGTATCACGACCCGGGATAAACCTTCGTGGAAGTCTTTTGTTATACTTGCCTCGAAATTACGCTAAATTCTGTCAGAAAAAAAAGGGTCGAACGAGAAAGAAAGGAAGAAATAAAGGGAAGAGAAGAGAAGAAACGTCCACGCGCTCGTTAAGTTATTAAGCTCCCACTTTGGCTTAATTATTTCGATGAGAACCTTTTTGAGGAGCAATTAGGTGTTGAACCTGATTTCCAACTAGCATGCATAGACGAAGTCCAGGGCAAACGGTTCTCGCGCACGGAAACTCAACCGATTGAAGCACGGGTGCGATAAAGAAAATACACGGCGGGAATTGGATCTGGCAAAATTGCGCCAAAAGGCGGCCATCCAATCATTCAGCTGACCAATCACTCGATAAATGGAACCACGACCTCGTGTCCACGACGAATGTGGATCGAATTTTTGTTTTTCTCCCCACTTTTTTTCCCTTCTCTCTCGCTCCTTCTCCTCTCGTTGGCGTTGTCGTTATCGTTTCGTTATTATTTGCATAAAGCTTATACGGATTTTCGTTGTTTATCGCGTACCAGTGTCTCCCTTTCGGGACTTGATAGCTTGTAAACGAACAACGCGATTTGTTTTTGCCAGTCGCAATACGTAGAGTATTATGGAGAAGATGAAAAACGTAAAAGGGGTTGGTAAAATCTTTTCTAATCTCGAGGAGAATGTTGATATTTTTTCGTACTTTGGCTTACGTTTACGTATGATAGATGTTTAAGAATTCGAGAATTAGTAGAAAAAGGTTTGATGCTAGAACTACCAAAGTGTAATTTTTCATAGAGATTTTATAGATTGGATCGTTCACAGGAATTTGAATAATTTTTAGTAAAATATCTGAATGTTATATTTCCCTTGGTACCGTATGTATACATCTCTCCAATTTGTATTCTCCAAATTTTTCGAGAAGAGTATTTCATGCTATTTGTTTCCGGAAGCGAGACTTGGATGTGATTCTGTGATTGATCCTGAAAATATGCGTGTTTTACTATCGATAGACGACGTTTTGTATTCGAGCAGAGGGTAAGGTTGATTTGACAATTCGAGAGATGATTTATCACACGTCCTGGATCTCGCACGTCAAAAGATATTTTATTACCGTTGTGAACGAGAAGTATGTACGCTCTATAGTTCCGACATACGTGAACTTGAATAATATGATAAATTACACCTTAACAAATTTCTTAGAACAAACCGCTTCCTCTACTCTGTTGCTTCATTATCTCAAATATTTCAATATTCGTTAGAGGCGATAAAATATATCTAGTGAAATGGTTTTTGTAAAACCTTAGCTGAGTAAATGCGACAAAATAATATACCGGGTGGTTGGTAACTGGTGGTACAAGCGGAAAGGGGGTGATTCTACGCGAAAAAAGAAGTCGAAAATATAAAATACAAATTTTTCGTTTGAGGCTTTGTTTTCGAGAAAATCGACTTTGAATTTTCGCTCGGTACGCCTGCACTTTATCACGTCTCGTTATAACGGATCTCACTGTAGATCGTTGTCTCGATGGAAAAATTAAAAAAAGAAATTTTATTCTATATTTTCGACTTCTTTTTTCGCGTAGAATCACCCCGTTTCCGCTTGTTCACCAACCATCCTGTATATTATATTATACAGAAGAAAGAAGTCGAAAATATAGAATAAAATTTTTTTTTAATTTTTTTTTAATTTTTCCATCGAGACAACGATCTACAGTGAAATCCGTTATAACGTACCGCACGCGTACCGAGCGAAAATTCAAAGTCGATTTTCTCGAAAACAAAGTCTCAAACGAAAAATTTTTATTCTATATTTTCGACTTCTTTTTTCGCGTAGAATCACCCCCTTTCCGCTTGTACCACCAGTTACCAACCACCCTGTATATACACCATTAATATTTTTTACCATAGACATGGTGAACCACGAATGATATAATTAACACGGAACGATCTCTGAACGAAAATGTGGTCAGTTAAGGCGGAGATTGGTTAAGCAAGGATCGGATATGAGGTAATCTACCGTAGAACTATTTCCTCATAATTCTGTAAACGCGTCATAGCGGCTAATTAACCGGAAGACGCGACGCGCATTTAATCAGGGGATCGATTCGTTAATTGATCGCCATGAATCCACATTAAATTGCTCGGTTTGTCATTCGATCGGTTCTCCCAATGATGTTAAACATTGGAAAGCTGTCGTTCCAATTATATACGGAGTTGAATGGAAACAAACGAGGCGTACGCGGAAAGTTATGTTCGTATCGCGAATTTTCACCTCGTGTCTCGCGCGCGAAGCTTTTCGAGTTTCACATTTTCTATAACGTACTCGACAAATTTCACGATTTTTTTTCCGGTCTTTTTCCTCCATTATTTTTTCTTTTTCGTATCTTTCTCCTTTTCTTTCTCTTGAGAGAGGGTGCACTCGTATCTTCGACCAGAACGAATTACAATTGCAGCGCGAGGTTCCCTGACCGAGGACGAACGTGCCAACGGAGACGATGTAATTCAGAGATGAGATTTTCGAAGCCGGTTCGTCTTCTATCTCTTCTTTCTCACCTTCTCCATTTTTTCTCATTTCCCTTTTTGCCGCCGCGTCCGACGATTTTCATATTTCCCTCGATTTCTCTGGAGGTCGGGATTAGCGTATTCCGATTCTGAATTTCGTTACCATCTGATTTTTACTGGGTAGCCGGTTGTAATTACCTAATTTGGCGGATGGCACGGAGCAGGAAAACCCGATGGGTCGCGCAGAATTAAAGAGATCACCACGTTTCGTGGAAATAAAAACGAAGAAAAGAAGGATGCTTCTCCTTGCGGATTTTCCTCTTCACGGTTGGGAATTTCGAAAGGATGCACCGAGGCTGAGAATATCCGGAAATATTAAAACTCACGGAGCAAACGCCACGGAAAAGGGATGTAAGCGTTACGAGATTTAAAATTGAAATAGGTTTGCTCGATGTATATTAAATCGTTTCGGGAATTACATCGAACTTAAATACCTTTTAGGATAAATTGCTGACTAAATATTTCCGAACGCGATATTTTACACGAGTAGTTCGAGCCGAGAGAGGATACGAGGACCTTTAAATTTAGGATATAGTTTACTACAGGACCGTCATTTTTCGTTCATAATCGAACGGTTCGTAACAAGAATGGTCTTTGTCAAGTTTTTAATTTCGTTTGGCTAACGATATTATTAGGTCGCACTTTATTATATTCTTTTACCTATACTTTGTGTCGTTTTTTCCGTTATGCTATTTTCATGAAATATTGTTCTCTGTTAAAAAAAAAAAAAATACGTTGCTTTTCAGTCGGTTATTTTCTCAAATATTACTTTACCTCATTCATATGTCATACTTGTACGACCGTTCATTGATTTATATTTCTTTTAATTGATAGTATGACGTCAGTATGGTATAGTCAATGGTTTAAAATCTACGTTCGTCGTATAACGATAAAACTGTCGCAAAACTGTTCAAGCAGTCGTTTAGGTAATACACTTATTGTTGATATATAGTAACGATAAACGCTATTCTTTCATCGTTAGCTTATAATCTATAAAACCGATAACTGATAGATACGAATACTAAATGACAAAGAACTCTTAGAATAATAAACGACCAACGAGCAGTAAACAGTTAGCTAACTTATTTAAGTATCTGTTACAACTCGTAACTTACAAATCCCCAAATCTTCTTTCTCTCGCCAAATAAACCTTCAGAACGAAAACGTACGCAGCGAACGCAACGTATACGAAATGGTAACGAATGACAGAACGATAAAGACGAAATACAAGAAAATAGAACGATAACAGGCGCACTGCCGATGATAATAATACCAGGCAGTCTCGTTTAATAATTCCTCTGGTGATTCGAAGCAAACGTTGAGAGTGGAACGAAAGTCGAAGAAATCGAACCGTTCCTTGTCGTTGTTGCTCCGGACGAGACAGGTTGATACTCCTCTGCGGCGTGTTCGATGTCGTTCCAAGCGGAATTAAAAAAAGAAGCTGGCCGTGCAGACACGATGCACGCGTTTTCCTTTCACCGCGCTCGAAAAACGAGAATCAGCCTTTAGCCGGTCGGCCTGCACGAGAAAATATTAAAAAGGTCGACGTTATTGTTCGCTGCATATTACACGTACAGATGCTGGCGCAATGGTCGCCAGGTCGAGTCGAGTTGTTCGTAGGAAAGAATATTAATTACAAAGCGGTCTCTATTTATACATCATTACGGCGTACTCACAAAAGGGTTGCGGTTGTTATTTGTGCGATTCTCTTACAGAGCCAAGTCCTTGGTCCCGCCAAATGGAAAAAGCGCCCCAGTTTATGCGAATCGAATGTTCGCGAAAGAACCGGCAAAGAGAATAAAACACATTGAAACATCGAGATCTCTTACGGTTTTCGATGTTTCAGCTTTGTTATTACGTTGTTGCGTATGAAATTGATCGTACAGACGAGTGTAAAATCGTTCAAAATCTACTGCTCAAAATACACTCTCATGTACTATTTATTATACAGGGTGGTTGGTAACTGGTGAACAAGCGGAAACGGGGTGATTCTACGCGAAAAAAGAAGTCGAAAATATAGAATAAAAATTTTTTTTTCTAATTTTTCCATCGAGACAACGATCTACAGTGAGATCCGTTATAACGAGACGTGATAAAGTGCAGGCGTACCGAGCGAAAATTCAAAGTCGATTTTCTCGAAAACAAAGCCTCAAACGAAAAATTTTTATTCTATATTTTCGACTTCTTTTTTCGCGTAGAATCACCCCCTTTCCGCTTGTACCACCAGTTACCAACCACCCTGTATATCGGTGGATTTCTTTATTTGAAAAATAAAATAAAAATGTGGAACAAATTATACGCAAATTAAGAAAGTTACCGTTTGCAGTAATTACAAATAACACAACGACGATCAGGTGAATAATATGAACAGAAAAAAATTGCCACAGGGAGAAATCTCATCCATAGCCTTTAAAAGGTTGTTATCAAAGGTATCTTTGTCGATCGTTTGTTGCTTCCACGTGGTTCGTTCCTCTTCCTTTTTCATGGTTTTTCGTTGCCAGCGATCGATTTTCTTGTTAAAATATGGCGCCGCCGCCGAGTTTCGATTGCCGTGTAAATCGTATCTCGTGTTCGCTCTTATCTTTTGTAGATTTAGCCGATGTTTTCTACCGGTGAAAAATAGCGGCTGTGTATCGAGATGCGCGTAGAGAAAGAACGGCGAAGGTGTTTGTTTGTTTGTCTGAAGTTCGTTCGCTGTTTAGTCGCGGAATGAAAGTTTTATTTGCCAGCTCTCGTTATCTGCACAGAAGCGAGGAATTTATCTGAAAATTAATTTCGATACGGACTTTCTCTTTCGCGTGGCCGTTTCGAAAGAAATGTAATTGCAAGATCATTGTTATTTCTTGTTATCTTTTCTCTTTACCGCGAAGGTTTTTAAAAATTCCTGGTTAATTAACGAAAGCGTATCGGGTTTCAACGTCTCCTTTTTTCCGGCCAGAATCGTTGAGAACGTGGCTAAATTACTGGAAAAGTGCAGCAAACTGCGAGTATTTATTTCTCACTCACCGAAGCGTGTTTTTCTTATTTTTCCTTTCCACGAAAATTCACCAATTATATTCGCAAATAATAACTAATGTAATAGTAATTAAGACTGTTATTCGCTTTGAGACGAATAAAACAGAAGTAACAACATCTCGCAGATAGCAGGAATTTATTTAAAAGATCGAGACACCGTTGATTTGAAATTCCACTTCCAAAGAACAGAGACCCGACTTAAGAAAGTTACGTCTGTGTGTTACGTTTCCTCGTTTTTTCCTCTTCCCTTTTAAAAGGGAACTTCCTTTTTTCGTCTGCGTCGGAAATGACACGGCGAGCCTTCGAAATTTAAGGTCAAAGTAAGTGATAGCCGTTAATTAAAGTATATATACTATCATCCAGACGATCTTCTTAAAAGTGCATCCTCGAATCTACAGTTTTCTCAACTGTGACTTAATATTCAAATACGACGACAAAAGTTTATAGTCTCTTTGTCCTTATTCTTAATTTTTGATATTCTCTCCCGTCCGTCATCGTTCATTTTCATCTATTATTTCGACGAACGCGAATATTCGTCGACGACAGTCCGAAATTCGTGGATCCGGCGTCGCGTCGCGATCTCGTGATTTATCGGTGGCACGTTGAAAAATTTGTTGCTTGAGTCGCGAATTTCGCGCCATGCGTCCTTGTTTCCGGCTCGATGCCGATCAAACTTTGACCCAATGTTCGGCTCTTTGGCGAATTGAAATTTCGACGGGGCAGTCAAGCTTTGTTGATAAATTGAAAAATTGTGAACAAAGCCGTTCCATTAGATTTCCTTTTTTTTCGTTCTTTTGTCTACCTTCTTTTTAGTTCTTGTTGGAAATCAATTTCGTCTCTTTGGCGGAGGATTCGCGGAGATTGACTCGTTTTCGAGTTTGTTTCGTTATTGGTAGCTTTAGATGGAAATCGAAGCTCGAATGTAGGTTATTAAACGATCGGAATCTTCTTCTCTTGGAGTCTGGTAGAAATAATATGTGATAATTCTATAATTGGAATAGCAGGTTTGCTATTGTAAAATTAGACCACGTAACTGAGGAAGTTGCAATTTGAATTGATTATGCCGATTTATGCGGTCATTGCTTTGCTTCCAAGCTATTTTAACATTGAACATGAAAATATTAGCTTTGATCTCACTCGAAGGTTATTGAATGTTCAAGTACTTTCGAGTACTTTACGAATAATTTTTAAGTCATTCTAAGAACGAAGATCATTAAGAATCGAACTGTTCTAGAAATAACTTAGAAGAATTTTATAATCAAAGAAATAGGTTGCTCGTGACCAAAAGGAAAATTACAAACGATTATGTTAATTTCCAGTCATCTCTTGCGTGCAATAAATTTTAGTTTCCTTGATTAAGAATTTACGAAGACTTCTTCATTTCAAAGCTTGTTTCTGATTCTCAACCAAGACAGAATACTTGGAAATCATGGAAAACATGGAAAAATCATGGAATACTTGGAAAACTTAGAATTCACATTTTTGTCAAGATTATCGTATAGATAGTAATTGTTAAAAATCGACGATGGAGAACGTGAAAAAGTGTATTAACGCATACTAGCGATCGTGATAGCAATGCATGTAAATGTTCGAAGAATGCTGAAGCGCTGCGTACAAATTTTATGGACAAAAAGATGTTCAACTTGACGATCGTATCCCAGAATACGGTGTATAAAATTACGATCGAGATACATACGTTTGAAAAACGCTGGATCGTGAAAATTTAGGATATCAAACTCAATTGTCCATAAAATTTTGGCGTCGCGATAGTGCAAGAAAAATTACGATCCCTGAAGTGTTACGCGATCTGTATGAGAAATTCTGATCGTGATTTATCACTGAAAGTTCCTCTTCCTTTAAGTTTCGACCGTAATCTGCTTGATTCTTCTTCGAGATTGAACTTCGCTTCGAATTTCTTCCTGTCTTTCTTTCCATTCTCCCGCTGTCTTTTACTTCCTCCAAGTCATAACAACGTTGCACACGTTTCTAGTTATTCCAACTCCCATAAATTTCCCAAAGACATTGACTGGTTGAAATATAGTTGGTATATGGAGAATCGTTCAAAATACTCGCAGTATATCGAGAAAAGCTGTTTTAAGAACTAAAAGAATCAAATATCAAGAATAAAATACTACGTTGTAAACATTTTAAATTCTAAAACTAAATTCTATCGATTATGATCTGTAAAATAAGATTCGATTCGATTAAAATATCGCAGTCGTTAAAATTCCTAGAATAAATCGATCTTCTCTAATGATAAAAATTTAAAAAATTTTTTATTAGGCAAATTATCCTAAAAATAATCCTGATTCTAAAAATTTGTAAAAATATCAAATAAGAGTTGTTCTGGCGAAGAGAATTTGCACAATGCATGATCGAAATCACAGGGCATTCTGTTTCCGGATGATTCGTAGGTAAAACTAAAGACGCGTTCTACTACTGCCCGTTCGAACGAGTTTCTATAGTTTAACCGCTCGTCTATTACATGCGGATACACGTATAGTTGCTATAACCTCATCCAATAGTTATGGAAATTCGTATTAATTCCGCGGTGATAGCAACATGCCAACCGAAACGTTGTTTCATCGGTGTGCGAGAACGAACGTTCATCTGCAGACGGGATATTCCAATTTTTATTGGCTTCACAGTTTGTCTCGTTAACATCTGTCTGATTTATAACCGCCAAGTTTGTCAAGAATTAGCTTTTAAATTTGAGATTTAAAAGTTTGCATTTGTCAGCGAGACATTTATAAACGATAAATTTCGATAATTTCATTATTGAATTTCATTTTCTTCGGTTTTCGTTTAATTTGAAATATCCGTGAAACACGGGAAAGCGTGTGATTTTTAATTATTTTCATTTAATATCGTATTTTTCAATTTGACGTCGTTAAATTTGTTATTCTCCTCGGTTTTAGTTCCGCTCGAATTTAAATATATTTACGTTCAAATAAATGTGAACACGTCTGCCTTTACTTTGAAATGTCGCTGGCTTTTTGTAACGTAAGATTCGATGGGAAAACAGGGAAATTTTGTTAGTAAAATATTCAGTAGAGTCAACGGATTTGACGTGCTATGTCTAGTTAAATAAAAACGAGACAGTATGAAACCGCAAATTTAATATCGCGCTGGCGGCTAGATATTTATTTCGAAGAGTGCAAGGAGGAAACCCTATAAAATATTAGAGCGACTCCGAAAGGAAGTAAAAGTGCAACGAGATCGGAGCGGAGGCGCAAACTTCAACGGAGAATACAATGAAATTTTAATATTTCCCCCGAATTTTCGTCGGTATCAATTTACGAGACTCGTTCTGACTTCAAATAAATGAAACTCCATCGTTCTTTTCTTTTCGTCTTGCCGAATTATTTTCAATGCGACTGACAATTAATCACGAACAGTATACCATTTATCTTCCTCTCCAATCTTTAATTTATAAAATCTTGATTTTCGATGATTTAATGGAAATTGAGAAATATCGAGGATTTTGTGCAAGTAATATTTTTGGTAGATAAAGTATTCGTCCTAAAATATTCCCGTTTAAGGTATTCTGGGAAAGAGGAAGCTCGTTTTTGAGAGTGTCCCGAATTTAAATATTTAAAAAGTACTGAATATCATACCTTTTCATTTTCTAGGACAACCGCTATCTTTTTTAGTATTCGTTATTTTTACAAGTAAGATGAACCACAAGTCGACAAAAGTTATGTTGTTTTATTACATTGTACGTTACTAAACCTTATTTTATAACGATCGTGTAGACATCCTATGAACAAAGTGATATTAATTCTAATTAGATTCTCTTGTCACAGGTTGAAGTATTAATTTTCATCAAAATTTTATGGACAAATATTTTGAAAAATATCTTTTGGAAATATCTACGCGACTATTTCTAAATTATTTTTTCAAACTATACATTTATTCAAAGCTGCGCTTAAAGCAGTGATTAATAATCATCCTACGATTAACTTGCTCGTTTCGTAATTAATCACAGAGACCCGATCCTGGCTATTTAAAAGGTACTTTTTCACCAGACATAGTTTCACTTCCAATGAGAAAGGTTAACGATGGTCAGGAAGGAAACGAGCTATTTAGTATACCAAACATTCGCGAGTTTCCCATCGTATCACGTCGATTGCTACCATAAAATGGTACTCGGCGCAAATATTCGACCGATCCAACGGATTGCTTCAATTTCGTTTCTCGATGATAGTCAGCGTTCCTCAAAACTCATCGTATCATCCACGTAAACGTGCGTTTCGGAAAAACGAGCAAATATAGAACGAGAGTATAGTCATCGAGCGACCTGTCCATAAATTCACCTACACCAAAGGAACTTCAGGACGAACGCGAAGCGAATGTTCGTAGAGATTAGCCCGAGTATCTAGAATGCTCATTCTCATTTCAGTGTTCGCTCGGCCTTGTCACACCGATGTCTGACGAAGAAATTTTAATTATAAATTTCTCGTCTGGAGCATCCATTCGGACGTTCGATTTCTAATTCGGCGAACAATCGCTAAACAGCGTACAAATTCTCGCTTACACTTGTATCTTGCAAGATATTACTAAAATGAGAGAAGAGCGAGCGAGCCAGCGTTCGCCTGGTCTAGACGCGCTCTAAAATAAAACCAAACAGCAAGAAGGAAAGAAAGATAAAAGAACCTACCCCTTTATTCTACTTTGACATCCCTCATCCCTATAACGCAAAGCTAACAGGGTACTCGCGAAATCGGATAGCTTCGCGTTTGCTAGACGAGAGATCGATACACGGAATCTTGGTTGTTCGGCCAGCAAACGAATGAGAAGTCGCGGCGAAAGAACATAAACCATGGTCGCGTGACAGCCAGTGGAAAGGGACATGCAGAGACACGAGATAATGCAACCGGCTTGGATTACATAGACATTCTACCCCCGCACGCATACGTTGAATCATCCCTTCCTCACCTATGCGTTGACTGGCCCTCTTTCTCTCAGGAAATTCCGGTGTGTGCAAGCTAACCGTTGCGTTGCGTTGGCGCGACGCTTTGGCTCCGAGTATCTCTTTCACCATGTTCTTCTCTCATCTCCCGCCCCTTCTTTTTTCGCCTCTTTTCGTCCCACGAATTTCTCTGTCGCGTTTCCCTGCACGTTATCATCGTACACTCTCCCGAGTGCATCGTTGGTATACGGGGCTTTCTCTTCGGTCCACGCGAAGCAGCAGCTAAATGGAATGGCAGAAGTACACGCGCGCCAAATGCTTCTGTCTCTGGCGACGCGCGAAGTAAAAGGGGGATGGACGAAAACGGGGGTTGCGGCTAGTGGACAGATTGCAGGCGGACACGAGGAAACGGACGCCCGTTAGAAGCCTCTCGATCTCTTCCTGGCGGTCTCGTCGCTTTCGAAACGTATACAGGCTGCTTCAGAATGTTGCTGCTAAATTGAGGCAGCAGAAAATGCAGCAGAAGCCCGCCGACCTCATCAGAACGGGTAATAAAATTTGAATAAACATCGGCCTCAACGTCATTAGTTTCAAAGTTTTATAACATTATACGTAGACTGCGGTTATTCATGGGTTTTTGAGAAATTTAAGATTCCAAAAATTTGCGGAGCGCACGTAATATGCAAAAATATATGCGATATTTACAGTAGAGCACTTGCCATGATATTTACTAGACGGGACAAATTTCTATTTAAATTCCATTTCTTTAATTATGTCCGCAGAAACATAAAATCGCATAAACATTCGCAGTCTAGTACGTAATATAACATATTTGTAAGTTATGTGGGATGGTGTGACGTCAGGGAAGGACGTGGCGTGAGAGGTGTTGTTTATAAACGTTGTCAAGATATGTTAATGTTGTCAAGAAATGTTGTGAGCGTTACCAAGGCTTGTTAAGGGAAAAATGAGCGTGGTAAATGCTGTCAGAGTTGAATTTACCATGGTCGAAAGAAGTTCGTCGTGTTGTTGTGACGTAGAATTAGCGAGTAACAAATACGCGAAACGCGATATTGTATTCGATTTTGTGAGAGTGCAACGATATTGTGTTTATCATACTGTTCTTTCTGTTATTTATAATATATCATTCCTACAGTTATAACATGAATGTTTGCGACTGAGCCTGCGACAGCATAAGAGGCTACGCGAAGCACGAAGAAGTTCTTCCGTGTCGTAAACGCCTCATTGTAATTGCCTCACGGACAATCGAAATCAGCACCTTTTACCTCAAATGAGTTTTGCAAAGAATCGACAAGAATTCCAGGACAAACTGTCGAAGAATAGCATTCCGAGAAAGAACTGTTAGCTATGGTACCATGTGGAAAACTGTACATTCCTCGCTATTCAGTCGTAACACGTGCATTGACTGCCGATTGCCAGTTAAACCTTGCAGCAATGACACAAAATCTCGACGTGGTATGGCATTTCCTCGTTCGTAACTCGCTTTCCAGCTTCCCGGTAATTTAAAATATTCATGGTACCTGTATACCACTTGGGACGAAAATCTTATCATCCGATGAATCGGTGAGTCGATCATCCAACACGTTCTCGAATCGTACAATCGAACTCAACCGTTTCCTAACTCTTACGATGATGCTACATGTCTTTTTGTGAAACACCTGGTAGATTGGCTCGAGAGGGTTTGTCGTCGCTTGTTGTCGATTGTGTCGCGTCGAGCGCGGAAATTTTTGGATGCTCGTTCGATGTACAGCCGGTCAGTTTACGGCTTTTTTCGCGCAACTTGCGATCAGAGACGGAAATTTTTGGATCCTTCAACCGCGTTCGGTTGTTGCGTGTTATCGATGACAATATTGGCTCGATAGAGACAGCTTTTAACGAAGAAATATGTGCTTAGAGAGATGAAAATTTGAATAGGCTTTTGCGTGAAAGCTTTTGCTTTTTACTTGTTCCGCTTGCTATTCGTTTTTGGCATAGGTTGGAGACTGATGTTCTGTCTTGACAATTTTTTTTTCCGGATTTGTAGCTGCACCGATGGCCACGAAATTGGGATATTCCGGTTTGCCATTTGCCCCTTTACGTTTAATGGGTAAATAAATTTTCTTTTTTATTCAGCAAGAAATTTGTATACGGCGATGTATCGGATTTTTTTTTGGTGATCACCGATGTAGTCGAATGTTGAATTTAATTACTCCAGCGCGAAGTAATTAAAAGGTAATTTATCGCACTCGCGCGTATTTTTCTTCCCTTTTAAATGTTATTCGAACTGCGAGCAAACAGTAGAAGGGCTGATTTTGCGTTTATTTTGCGATCAAATCACGCACCATTCCGTTGTAACGAAAATAATACAACTCGAAATTGCCTCCAATTTTGCACTTTACCAGTACCATACTGACGTCAGTATGCACCGTAGACCCTTCAAGGAATAAATTCGTATAATTACGTTCTATTCGGAGGAATTATCCATTTACGTAATTTACATTTTAATTGATAAAACGTATGAAACTTCCTCAGTTGGATTTACGCGGAGCGTACAGCACGAAAGATTAAAACGAAGGAAATATTTTAATATTTCAAACAACGGCGAGTTGCAATTAATTTTATAGGTCATTATGCCTTTACGGTTGGCGTATATGTCCTTTCATTTATATTATTTACGTAAAATTACAACGATTGCAGTATCCAAATTACTATGCAACGATCGACAATCGGCTCTTTATGTACCTGCATATGTCGATGTTTCTGAGTTGTAACGTTTATCTCGAATACGAGCGATCCAATCTCTGAATTCTCGTTAACGAGCGATTAACGATATCGTCCTTACGATTAATGACACATTACGTGTGTCTCATTTATACCGCGCTAGTCGGCCTAGTCGTCAATTTATCACTGATAGACGTTGTCGATCGATGAAACTAAAACAATCTTTTTTATTCCTCGACACTGAGAGATTTGGATTTAGAGGATTTTCAGAGAGTCTGAGATAGTCTCAAGTGTCTAAATGTCTCCTTGTTAATTCAAGCGTGCGTTAAGCGTTTCCTTACTAATTTATGTTTCGTTAATTGTCGTTCCTTTTAAATTTTCGCGCATCACGAATGAAGAACATCTTCCTTGATTTTCCTGAATAGTTAAGTTTCCTGAATATTACTTCCGTCAATACTTCTACCTACCACGGTGTCGCGATAGTTTGGCAAAAGTATGTCAAAGTTTTATTAGTCGAACAAAGATATTCTTTGTTATAGATGTTGGTCGAGCAAGACAAACGTAAAAGAAAATCAGTGCTAGGAAAGTTCTCTTTCTTCAACTAAATATGTATTTTAATGTAACTCTTTCACTTGGATTTAAAGTTCTGCGAAAAGAAAAGAACGCTAAAGAGACCGTTCTAGGTAGAATTTAAAAAAGGTTGATCTCGTCCTTTATGCGTTTCTTGGTAATTTGAAGGTTTCAAAATGCGTCTCTTTTAACGCGGAATATGTTAATAATTAATGGAACGAGTTAAATCGTCACTCGAATTAGCTTCTGCTTGTAGCAATTTGTGCAAGTGTTTGAGGATTTTTATTTTCAAATCCATCGTTTCCTACCTCTGCAGAGAATAAGGAACGTTCTATTAATATTTGCCACGATTAAGATTGACTCGGTTAAATTGTCTTCATTTTGACGAATTTCTTAATTCTAGAATAAAAGAGGTTGACCTACAGAAAACTTAGAATAACAGTCAGTTCCTTTCTTGTCATTTTTTGATAATTTAACAAATTTGGAATATATCAACAAGATATTCTATTTCCATCCACGACATATTAAATAAATCAATCAATCATCATAAATCATATCAAATAAATTCATTCGTCAATTGAATTATCGTACAAACGTAACAATTAATTCACTGGATATCACTGCTACATCTTAATACGTCATTTTCTACACGAAGTAAAAATAGCTTCCTATATCCTATCTACATATACCAATACCAAGACTGAATCTAAAACCTGCTTCGTATCTATTAATTTTATCTTTACAACCAAGCTTCCGATGAAAGAACGGCTCAATGAATGGCTTAGGGTACATAGCGATTCATCGATAAATATAACTCGTTTCCATGAATTTCTTCTCCACGCTTTTTTTCTCCCTTCTGTCGTGACACAGAGCCCCTTAACGGTAGTTGATTTCACCGGAAATCACGGCAGTTGTATTTTTCAATTAATGATAAAAACGAAAAGATAGAAGGAGAAAGAGAGAGAAGGAGATAAATAGAAAGATAGGGAGAGAGAGAGAAAGAGAGAGATTCGAGTCATTCGGTAGTAATTCGATGCTCTTACGACTCGTCGGCAATTACCAGTTCGCGACTGAAAAACCGCATTCACCGTCACGGGATAAGCGAGGCTGCGGTGTAACGGCAGCCCGCTCGTTTACCTCGTTTCATTTTTATTCCGTTGACACGCGATCCCGCCACGCTATCATCCCGATTCGAGTATTTCTCGTAATCCGGAACGTCGCGATCCGATCGAGTGACGCACGATGTTGGTCTGCACGCTGCCCGTGGATTGCCCTAAAATTTGAAAATTAATCTATAAAAAGAAAAAAGGAAAGTGCTTGATTTTTAGGAAATTCAGAGAACTGACGAAAGTTTGACGCGTGTCAGTCCATATCGCACGAAATGGTAGTCCGCGCGTTGCTCATGAATTGTTCGCGAATTTCAAAATTTAATTGTAAAGAAGATTAATTGTAAGAAAGTTAGTACTAAGGAAGATTTAAAGAATTGTAATGATATACTATATACTATACTAGTTCATGAACTAAAGTAGTATAAAAATAACGTCACTCTGAACCACCAATTTCTCTCTATAAGATTCGAAAACATATAAAACAACTATTCAAATCATCATCTACAACAAGGTCCTCTTGCACAGTGATTCCCCAGCTAATAATATCAGTAAATCGACAAGTTGCAAATTGTATTACGATTTTACAATTCTTCCATCAAATAGGATAACCAAATAATCAACAGTTAGCAAAATTCACTTTTAACGTACTACTCGTACCGTTATCGAACTTGCTAATGTTGTTACGCCAGGCTGTTTAGTAATACCAGTAGCTTGTGTCTTAGAAAATTTCATTAGCAATGCGTCGGGAACATCAAACGCAGAGCAACTTTTATTAAATAAGTAACCGTTTCTCCCTCGATATCTTGCTTTTGTTTTATTCACGGATGAAAGCAGATAAATGGAACCATCCTCTAATCGAGCCCACTTTCATTACCATAAAGATACGTTTACCGTGTAAAGAACTGTTACATGCCGGATCCAGGGAACATAACCCGTTCCACACATCGTGAAACGATGCTCGATCGAAATGGCGGCACCGCTGTGCAACACGGTTTACGTTTTTACGGAATTGCGAAATATTTCAGTGGAAGTTGACGAGATCGTGCACGGTACGCCGCTGTGCTCGAGATCGAGTATCTCTTCATCGGATGACTATCGTTTATGGTCAATAGCGACTCTTCGCTTTTCAACATTCTGAACGAGAGTGGCGTTCTACATATATGTACATCGATCTGTCCCTGGCGGGGTAAAAATTGTGAGAGACTCGCGATACTGGTAATTATGTTCTTTTTTTTTTTTTTGCGCGCGCGATCTTTTTAACGGGGTACAGGGTATCGTTCGCGGCTGCTCGAATGACGGATCGTTCCCGCTTCGATAAAGGTATCGAAATTGTATCGAAAGTGTTTGGTTTCGCTATTTTATCATTTATAACATTATCGAGATATACTATGTTTTTTTATAATTGGATCTTTAACGGTAATCTTTAAACAGATTTTTACACTTTTGGCTTTGTTCGTAGATCGAAAGGATTGCAGTTGTAAGTAGTTAAGTCTGTCTTTTGACAAGTTCAGTAGGTCAAAAGGAGTTTATTAAAAATCAAGTTGTTCTTTGCAAACCTGTGATAAATTCGTTGTCAACTGGTATTGGTAATGACGAACTTCTTCATTGAATGCTAAAGGCAATTGCAATAAAAATGATAATCGACGAAGTATGGAAAAGTTTGTGGTAATTAACGGAAAATATGAGCAACGTTTTACAATTATACAACTACATAACGCTTTCAACCGAATGTAACTTTGCCTAGTTCGTATACCGTCAAATTATTTGGTTTCGGCTCATTATAAAACCATATTGTTTTTATGGTTTTACGACCGACTTGGAATTTTATAATTTATATAGTCTTGTAACTACACAATTGCTGTAGAAACGCCATCATTATCTTTCCTTCTTGGCCTAAATGGAAGGTCATATCTTTTTTTTTTTTGCACAAGATAGAGTATATAACTAAAAATATATACAGAGTAAAATTATCTTTTTATTCCTGCAATTTTCTAGGAATCTGAGGAGAAAGGTTTCTCAAAGCCACGATGTACCTTTCAATAGAATACCAAGAACATTTTCTGAGCCGTGGAAACGCACGGATCGCAATTTAAAATGCGACCCACGGTAACCTTCGTGACGATTAATTATTGCGTACGATAACCTATACACGTTTATTATTCGTTTCTCTTTCTTCTTTCGTTTTTACTCTTCGTTCAATGAGACCTGTACAATGCTACCATTATTATTCGCATGCATACGAATATTGTCCGTTTCCGGCAATTCATTAGCTACTAATAATCGTCGCTGAAATTGTCGGTATATAATTAGATACGACATTATGCGACCGTGCATTGATCGTCACGCGTATACACACAATAAACGCGTACGATACAATAAACTTGATTACGCAAAACTTCCTCTTTTCATACTTTTTTCTGATACGCACGCAGATGCACACGATGTTCGAGTAACATAAATTCTCATGCACATCTTTACAAATTTATACCTTCATAGTTTGTCGCACCGTTCTTTTCCATAATTATTAGGTCGTTGCAAATGAAATAGTCAAATTGGCAATAGAGAACGTTCAAAGTTTATCGATCGAGACAGCTAGAAACGTTCGACGTATAATATTAATTAAAACGCGGTTTGATAGATACATTGCATCCTGACTATTGTAAAATAAAGCTACGATTATTAGAATTGTACTCTTTGCGGTTGATTATTATTGATATTCTCGTAGTCCATTTTCGACGTTTGTATAATTATTAAATCTTTACTATAAATCAACGACAGCTTTTGGGTTTCTTTAATGTAGCTTTTGAAAAGTTGCTCGCTTTTATACAATTCAAATTCGACTTTCATGTCCATGGATCGCTTTAATACATAGTTTGTCTTCTTAAAATAAAATAATTGACGAAATACCAATTATATTCGACTCGGCCAGCTTCAAATCGACGTTTAATAAAATATTTTTATATTCTTAGCCACTAAATTCTGAATGATCTTACACGGTCGTAAAATCAACCATTTCAAACACATCGATCTAATATTTCCATCTTTCTCTTCTCTACTTTAATATAACCCTCCTTCTCTCTCTCTCTCTCTCTCTCTCTCTTTCTATGGTTTATTACACCCTTTCTCCCATCCCTACAAAATTTTCTTCCCACGTTTCGATTACCTTTAAAAATCTCGTTTGGTCTACCTTCCCCTCGTTACTCTGTTCTCTTGCCCTTTAAGATTCCTCATAGTACCTCGTGCATTCTACAGTTTCTCTTATCCTTGTTATTCCCACTTGTCATTCATCCCTTGGCTTATTTCCATGGATCGACCTTTTCGTCGAGGTTCTTTATTAACTTCTCTTGCCTCTCGTTCAAAGCGACCCACGTCCGCGTGGAGAATCCATTCAACGTAGGTGATCGAATTTGAAATTACGCGCGATTTAACCGCGCTCGATCGATCGTTTCGGAGAAGTATCGTCCCTCAGGTGTAGTCAGATCCTTTGCGCCAAGAATAGAAATCGAAGGTGAAGGAACAGGGGTTGGGAAGGTCGCCCAGAGGCAAAGAGGGTTGGGCATTCGATTAAAAGCATGGTCAGAGGGTGAACGTTCTGGAAATTAACTGGCCAGATGACGTTGGCGGTCATCGATTCGACGAAATCAAATTCTCTTTCCAAGGAACCTTCGACGTCATGTACCTATAGATAGCGCATGCAAATTTATGTTTTTACGAATATGCACAAGGAAAGAAATAGAAGCCAGACGAGGATTTGTTTCATCTATGAACAAATCATGACAAATACCTTACTTTGGAAATTTTACAAATTTTTCGTCTATTAAATTTTGTATAAATGCATAAAAATCGGCGATTCAGTCGTGTATACAATTCCCTAATGCCCATGAATTTTTTTCCCATTAATTTGTTATTTCTAACTCGTCAAATATCCAAATGGAATTGAAGGTGTTGACAAAGAAAGCAAATTTGATTTGGTCTTGGGTTGACCATTAAATGGCACTACATGAAAAAGTACTCGTAAGAACATCTCCGCTAATTAGTAGACGCACTGGTGGAATATAGTAATCGATAAAGTTTGAAAATAGCCGCTTGATTCCGGTCATCAAACCGGTCCCACGTTCTTTCTTCTACCGTTAAATAGTAACGTGGCCTAATTTGATGCTGCTCAATTCTGATAAAATTGGACTTCTCCTATGATTAAGCATTGCTTCTTCTTTTAAGATCGACTCAGAGAGCAAGGAAAACCGTATTACATTATTTGCTGGCGTCTTTCTACGTTACTTTTATCCAGTAGTAAAAATGTATGGAAAGGTATAGAATCGTCTATCTGATAGATAGACTGTTCCCTTACGATGGATGATTTCGTTGAATTAAAATTTCAATTTGATTTGAATTCTTAGCGCATCCGCGATAATTTAACGCCAGTACCACCAGAATGACTAATTTGATAATTTTCTATACAATTTTTATACGTTAACAACGCCACGTTTTCAAACATTTGAATGATCATTTTCATCTAACTTCGATCGGTTTGTTGAATGGACATCAAACCTATGATGCTTCCCAACAGTGTTGAGACAAGAGCTCCAGTTAAAAGAACGTTTAAACTTCTTTTGGAAATAGCAATTAGAGAACACTTCCAATTTCTTTCAATCAATCAGCAAATCAGAAAGAACCATTGTACAATAGTTGAATACATTAGACGAAATTTAACGAAATTTAATAAATTTCCACGAAATTTAACTTTCAACTAAATTTAAAAAGCAGTTTGAGAGCTTGTTCGGAGTGTCGTGCCGTGAAACGAGATCATCGAAACGAGAGCTCGGAGGGAAAAACGCGGATGAATCTGGAACTCGATTGCAAAACAGCAGGAGGGGGTGAGTATGAACAACGGAACAGCGGGAAAGCATCAGCGGGGGCGAATGACAGGGGAACATTCTTGAAAGTATACATGATCCTGGGCTAGTGTCGCGAAAGATGCCACGCTTTCTCCATTTTGCTCTTCTCCAGCCCCCTTCCCTTCCTCAAGGCGAAGCAGAACTTTTCGTTCTGCACAAGCGAACAACGCTCTCCGGAATTTCTCTGGTCTCGTCATTCGGTAAATCCAAGTTTCGTCGGAATAACGTTGTCTAGACTACGCGACTCGAGAGACTTTGGACAATTAAAGATTTTCTTTTTTCTCCTACCATTCCTTCCTTCCGTTATCCACCTCTCTCTATTTTATTCTTCTTTCTCGTGCTTTATTTCTTCTCTTTATTCATAAGAACTGTCCGTCTTTGAAGAAATCTTCTGAGAACGATTGTTAAAGCTTAGAGCCTCGTGACAGAGCCTTAAATGGAGGGAACGTCCAGTTTCGTTGCTTTTTCTTCTCATTTTTCAGTGGAATGTCTGAAAGGAATGAATAAAACTGACGAATCTTACCGTGCGGCTTGTTTCCAGACTTGCATATTCTTTAACGTTGCTTCTAACGTCATATTGCTCTCGGGGAGTGTACACGTTTTTCAGCAAGAAATTGAAGAGGGAACACGATGTTTCTCGTTGCAGCATGATGCATTATTTAAGTTCCACGCAATCTCTGCTCTTCTGTAGTAACTAACTCCACGAACGTCGATATTTTATCGTTAGATCGTGGTCCTTGGCGCATTTATAGGAAATATGGAAATATCAAAATTCCCAAAATCGTTATGATATTTAGTAGCTGTCATAATGCTGTCATAATGCTGTCATAATGCTGTCAACGAAATTCCAATTGCAGGAAAATTCTAAAAATGTCATTCCACACGAAGACACGCATGAGAGTCGACCTTCTTATTTTAATATCACTTTATGATCAAACAGAAGGATCTTAATCTTTGGTCCTAAGATGCACGTACGTCAAAAGTAGCTAATAAATTGGCAAAATTCGTACAATTATTACGATACTTACAGTTATTTGGATAATACGAGAAAACACGTGTTTGAGCTTCAACACCAAATAAAAAGATAATTTTCAGATTCCCTTAGCATGGGATTGATTGATAGCGTACTGAATTTTAAAACTGACTCCCCGTGAGAAGCAGGAAGTTTGATTTATCGTGTTCTTTCCCCAAAGCCATCGTATAGGGTAGCAAAGAAACTAACGAAATGTCGGAAGTCAATGGATCAACGATCGGTAGCCGATATTATCGATAAACTAATTCCCAAAGCGGTAAAACCTCTGAGATTCCACATACCCGTCTCATATAACCGCCGCGAAACTCTATACATAAATGATTCTCGTTTCTAAAGCAACGACTTCACAAAAGAAGGAATCTATCAGCACACTAACCCACTTGCTCGAAGCAAGTATCGAAAAAGCAATCGGTGCACAAGTTTCGGGTGGTAGGTTGGAGGTCGTTCGGGAATCCAATCGACTTTTCTACCTACGAAAATTTGCGTTCTCACTAAACAACGAATAGAAATGTTTCGACTAATGAAAGATTCTCAGCGAGCTACCATATAACGGTGGTGATAGCGATCGTTATAATCAGCAGACCGTAGATTTTTATGCATTTATGGGAAATTAAGAAAATACTAAAATGCACAGAACGCACGTAATTTACAAAAATATATAGAATATTGAAAGAACACGATATTTGGTGGGTAAAACAAATATTTGCTGAAATTCCATTTCTTATTTTTCTTTTTAGTATTATTGGTAAAAATATGAATTTGCATGAATATTCGCGGTCTAATAAAATCAGAGTAGAAATCGATGGAACTGAAATTGCATTAATTTGAGTAAATTAAAAAAACTAACTCGAAATCGGATCACTTTTTGAAATGTGCTGTAAATTCGTAGCAATAAATTTTCCCATACTTGAGTACGAAATTTATACTTTTTCCCTCTCTTCTAACAAATGTAACTTAAATGTCGGTGTTTACTGTTTTCGTTGCTGTAAATTCTTCGTTTGGTAAATCGAAATAATTGGATCCTTGTGAACCACGATCTTATAGAATGAGCTGTTACGCTGTAGAATCGATTAGCACTCGAAGCGCGGAAAAGTCAGTAGGAACAATTTGTCGCGAATTTGCCTGCATTACGCGCGATAGGATAGCAAGAGACACACTTTAATGGGGTTTCTATTAAGCTATCGGTATCCACAGTTGTCCGATAGCCGGGTGAGAGCAATAAGTCGATTGGTACGCAATCGTGATCGCCTAAATTAGGAAATTCGACGACGCATTGGTGTTCTTTTGTTAAAATAAATTACGTTTTGTGTCAGGGAATGACAATTTATGTTGCCGTATTGCTCATAGCAATTGGAAGAAAAAATATAACAGCGAACTGACTTACATCTTTCGATTTGAGAAATTTGAGAAACGTTATTACCACGAACATTATTTAAATATTAGAGAAATGGAGAAAATTGAGAAAAAATAACGTAAGAAATCAAGAAAACTATAATATCCAAATATACTATAGAAACCTTTGAAACGGTGCACAGTAGCAAAGGCTCTGAGAAATCTGTAATATTTTAATGTACTTGTTGAGAATTGTGGACCTTAATCGCCGAAATAAATGTATAGGAACTCTTAGAGTACACTTAGAATTGATATCAAAATAGTTTCAGATTTAATTAACACGCGATTTACAAGATATTCGTCGATACATATTTGCACGCGTCTCAGCACTCTCCTTGTCTCACCATCTTCTTTATCACGCTACCCACGGAACAGTTGCATTCTTCTGTTTTACGAGACGCTGTGCACACACATACTCCAATCCACTCATACTCATACATGTATGTCACTACTACGCGGCTAATCTAGTGTAACACACAAAATTACACATATCTCGATAGTACTATAAAACGTCCGAAACACAGAAAAAATACAGAAAACCTTAAGCTTACAATTAACTGCAGACTTCATCGATATTACCATCACTGGGTAACGATAAACTCAGCATAAAAGTTGCTGATAACTGTGTTAAACACGGTCACCTGACTTAACATTCCATCGTGAAACGCTGAAAATCGTTTTCGTCCTTGCAGCTTTTATTGAACGCGAATTTACTTAATTTTACTCGCTAGCCGTGGAAGAATACAAGGGGGGCGGATAGTGGGTTGGAAAATGGCGAGTACGGAGAGAAGGACCAAGAGAGAAAGGGGTAAAGACAGGGAACGAGTAGTGCAACGAGTAGGAGGGAGGTTGGATAAAGCAGTTGAGATAACTTTGGTAGTACGTGCGGTATTGTGAAGACAGCGCGCGCGGGCCGTGGGAGCCGAAAGTGTCTCTCTAGTAAGAAGTTTTGGTCCGGTGGTGTGAGATCATCTGAAAACCGTGCGCGAGGAATACGAAGCCTGATAGCGTACTTAATCTGCGAGAACTTCGTCTCGCCTACATCGTCCAGATTTAATATGAATATGTAAAAGAGACAGAGAGCAATGTACATATATATATATATATATACATATTCGATTGTTGGAATCAGTCAGCAGCCTGTGAAAGAACATTCTCGTGTTCCAGCTCGTCGGTTCGCTTGTCGTCTTAATGTTTCCGCTTGGAAAACGTCGGCTAACAGGCATCGAGAATCAACGGTCGAACAAGCGCGCTCGTTCTGACTCTCTTCGCTGAGAGCGCGTTTCTTCGCCCAGACAGAGAGGAAATCGAGAGCAAACAGGTTTTTGATGCTTCGCGGCCTGATGACGGGTTACCGGCTAGGTACTGGTCTGTCTCTCGGAGACAGAGTTCGTTACGAAATCCGGTAAACAGGGAAAAAACCGTTCCGAAGAGCGGAATTGGAATGTCTGTTTGCACGAATGTCGAGCGGCCGGTTTCTCTCGACGATCGTCCAGGCTACAGGGTTGGAGTGTGCTTCTACTGTATATATGTGTGTATGTAGCTTTGTGTTTCGGATGGATCACGGAAGCTGATGCAACGTTCGAGTTTTAAAGAATGACTTTGTTTTATAGGGAAGAGATTCGCTGGCCGGGTTCGACCTATTGGCCCGAGGCGTGCTACCGAATTTAACAAACGCCGATCGTAGATGGGACGGGCTATCGTTTTATCTTTCCAACTTTTCGCCTTAACTCTAGGACATTGATTGGTACAATATATGAATATTTGTACATTCGTATAAACTAATGTATCGATAATGAGATCTGAATTTTTGATTCAATAAATGGACTTGATCGCGAGGATCGTAGCGCAGATAGAAATCGTGAGAATTTGCATTAAGCGTGTTTTTCATATTATTCGTATCGATTTCAAACTATACAGAAATATATCGAACAGAAAGAATCATTTTACGACGAATATCAATGGTTTGCCACGTCCACGTCGCAACGATACTTGTTCCATAAAATCTTTTCGTTCTGTTAAATATAATACGAGATTAAATAAACGTTTAGATAAATACGATTGAAATATCGTATACTACACGAGGAAATTAACGTTTCGACGTAACGATTTTTGCGCTATCACAAGATCAACGTTCCACGGATTTTAAACCATCAGAAACCGTAGAAAAAGCGACAAGCGTCCGTTCACGTCGATCCACCGCGATTATCCATAAATTCACCGTGGGTTTTTTCGTTGCTCGTTGGCGTCGTGTTGTCTGTTCTGGGTCCACTTTACCGGGGCCTTTTTGTGCGAATCGATGGAGCCGTTTCTTCTCAATAATTCCACGTTACGTCGCCCGAAATTCCCTGAAAATTTGAGCTCTTGTTGTTCTTGCCCCCGGAACCGTTCTTCTTCCAGCGAATCCATCAATTTGCTTAACATATTAAACGTCATGAGCTTGCAAGTATGCAGCCCAACATACAGTCGGCCAATATAGCTTTGTGTTACACAACCCTGGCGACACGTGTATTCATTATCATTTTCGCGTGTACTACAAACACCGTAATATATCGTCGCGTGGGATGCGCGCAAGTGCATTAGACAGTGGCTGTGACGAAACGACGACTGGCAATCATTAACGTCGCTTTCCTTCTATACAAGGCAAGAAGGAAGGGTCATTAAGTGGAATTTTCGCGTTGGCGACATCGTGCATGCACGTAGGAAATATCGTTTCACGATGAAACGTTATTCGAAATTTAATATTTCGAGCTGGTGTCCTAGGTGCTTTGAGATCGTACACGTTTGCTTCTAGAGGCAGGAATGTCAGATATCAGTTGCGTAACATTGATTAAAATTTACAAATAATACACGTTGCTCCAGAATAATTAACCTACAATCGGGGACGCGTTCGAGTCTTGTGTAAATTAAATAAGTGATATTATTCCTGTTCATTTATGACACGCAAGTTCGTTCATTTAGTGTCCGAAATCTCAGCTCGCTTTATATTCTACGATATTTTCAAGAATTCATACCTGGGCGACGTAGTCTTCGATCCACCGTGTTCGGTTACGTAAAATTCTAGCCCCTATCAATTACGTAACAAGAACATCCTGTCGCGACCGAAGGATTAAACTGATGTCCAAAATTCATTCTGTCGAGTGTCTTTAATGATTTGTAAAATCTCATACGAACCGAGATACGGTCGTTAAAAAATGGTATGTTTGTAAAAGTTGGACTATCTCTACAATTCGTTAAACGATCCAATGACTTTGCGATCCGATGCTTTGGAGAAGTTTTTGAAAGTTCTTAGTGTCTTTTTTTGCGTTGCAACGAGCGAAACGAAACCCGATACACGATCGAGGGTTAGGTTTTTACCTAAATTGCCAAAGTGGTGGAAATGTTGCAAACCTATTACTACGTTAGTTCCTCTATCGCAAAGTGAATTCTGATAAGTGTATCAGTGTTTAATGATCCGAAACCGAAGTGGTTGAAAAGCAACCACGAGTTTTTCGATCCGATAGCCCTTCACCGCTGAAACATAACACAACTGAAATTGAAACCGAATCGTAACTGAACGCGCAAACTTTTAAACACTTAACTCGATTTCCAAGTTGCTATAACATTTTCACCCATTGAAACGTTCGATAATTATATTTTATGGGAATGTAATAAAAGGGGAAACGGTCGGACGACGATGATTTCACGCGGAAAGAGGAGTTCAATGCGCGACACGCTCATTGCCAAGAATTCGGACTGTATCAGGTCTGTAAGTACGAAACCGGAATTTGCCTATAGATGGCCCTAGCTGATAATGTAGTTATCACTAAACTGCGTCATGGATGCCAAAAGTCTTTGTTGACATCTCACAAACATTTTCGACTCAGAACAATACAAGTTTCATACAACAGCATAGTTTGTAATAGCGTGGAACATGTCAAATTTTGTGCCTGGAAACTACGATTTGCGGACAGCATTGATTTTCTCTTACCATTTGAAGAAAACTGCTGCTGAATCACATCGAATGCTTGTCGAAGCTTACGGTGAGCATGCTCTTGGTAAATCACAGTGTTTTGAGTGGTTTAAAACATTCAAAAGTGGCAATTTTGACACGAGGAACGAAGAACGTGGAAGACCACCGAAAAAGACCACCGAGCTGTTAAAACCTGGCGAAACCGTTAATACTGAGCGCTACCGACAACAAATGATCGATTTGAATCGAGCTTTGCGTGAAAAACGACCAGAATATCAAAAAAGTCAACACAAAGTAATTTTGCTTCGTGATAATGCACCATCGCATACAACAAAACCGGTGAAGGAAACGATCGAAGCGTTCAGTTGGGAAATACTTTCGCACGTGGCTTACTCACCAGACTTGGCTCCGTCCGATTACTATTTATTTGCATCGATGGGACACGCACTTTCTGACCAGCACTTCACTTCTTACGAAAATATACGAAAATGGCTCGATGACTGGTTTGCCTCAAAAGAGCGACAGTTTTTTTGGCGTGGCATCCACCAATTGCCAGACAGGTGGGAAAAATGTATAGCTAGCGATGGGCAATACTTGGAATAAAATATTTTTAATCATTTTCATACAATAAACGTGCATTTTCTATACAAAAATTCCGGTTTCATATTTACATACCTGGTATACGTATGTATGTCTCGTAAGCGAGTTTTATTCGAATACGTCGCTGGAAGAAGCCGAAGGTTGATTTCGTTTCTGTCAACGTCAGGAAGGCAATATGCGTTCCTGGCACTTGTATCGTGGTTTCTCAGCCTGTACGAAAAAACTGGCTCCGCTCCGATGCGCTTCATAAATATCGGATTGAATGGTGCGCGCTTCCGTTTTGTTTTATCACTCGTGTATAAATCATTCGCCGTAATTGAAGAACTGCTATCGATCGTGGACAGAGTTTCCCGCGACGGATTTCCCGGAACTTGAAAGCCGTCGTCTCGTCGATGATAAAGTCCCGCCTAGCCTGACCAGTATCCATCGTTGAAACGTTCGACAAGAATCATCTCCTTTCTATTCCTCTTTTTCTTTCCTTTTATTTCCATCTTTCTTATAACCACAGGCGAAGGATACGATAAGCAATTTTTAAAATTCAATGATCAATTCCACGTTACTAAAACTGTTCTTTTATTTACTTGCGAGGATAAAGGATTCTTTGCTTGGTTGTTCGTCAATGTTTCATAGATTTATCGCTAATTTTTAGCACGCTTATGTATGCGATTCTAACAATTTGTTCGAGTAACATCGAAGTCAAAAAAAATTAGTAAAATCACGTTTGTCATGTTCCTTGTCGTATGCTCTTCAACGCGTAAAATAAGCCAAAAGATAAGAAACATAGTATGCCGTGTTATTGAAAAACGTTTTATCATTTCCTTGCGCATGAAACGCGATAGAAAAACCAGTTTATTTCTGTCTCCTGTAACCTGTAAGACCAGTATTTGATTATTCTCAGGATACGATAAAATGGAACTGTAAAAATAATTCTTACAGGTTCGATTTTCCATACTATTAATCAAATTTCGTATCTCGTATGTGGTACATGTGCGTGTATAAGAAATGGGAATTTCAGGGTAGACTTACAGCTACGAGACCGCAGTGTATCGTTGGAAACATTCTTGTCTCGGGATAAATAAAAATTTTGAGCGCGTTTTAATTAACGCCGTAGAGCGTTCCAAACGTAGATTTATATTTTCGTCTCTGGCTGGCGCAGATGGAAATTAAAACGAGCGCGTGTAATAGACCGTGTGCATCCCCGCGGAGTTGTACGAACAGCAAGGTAAACAGCCACGATCGAAATAGTTATGTAAATTGTATTTAAATCACCGTTCAACCAGGCTATTACCTTTTCTGCCAGTTGTTAATAAATATTGACACAATTTACGAATAGGTAATGGACAGATCGTTATCGTTGCCGCGTATTAAGCCGACGTTTAATGCATTGTCGATTGAATCGAAATTAAAGCGAGCCGTTCCGACTCGTCTGCACTGTTCTTCGATCGCGCGACAAGATATCGCACATTGAAAACGCAAAATGGTAGTCATTGTCGTAATCGTTGACGAGCGAGTCATCTAAGGATTGAATATAAAGAAGTAAATAATAGATTATCGTTGTATAACATTAGGTATGTATATTTTCTGCCTATACTATAATTACGTTCCTCTATTAATCGGACTGGAAATGTATATATGTATATGTGTGTGTGTATGTGCGTGCGTGATTACAGTTTATTAGTTGTAATTCACAATCGCAAAAATTATATGCCTATAATTACAATAACTACCAAAGTGTAGATTTACAGATACTTATGAACAGAAGTGAAAAGATGATTCAGTGTACACGTGTATAATAATTATAATGGTTAGGTGCAATTGAATATACAAGACGAATGAAACGAAAGATGCGATTGATCATATAAATCGAAGAACAGAATTCACGTTTTCTCTTGCGATTATTTCCAGCCGAACATCGATCTGTTGGCACAATCAAATTCGTCGAAGTATTTCAGTATGAAGCAACGTGGAAGGAATATTTCTATAAATTATACTTAATTTCATCTACATGGAAAATGTACTTTCTTTCATCTTGCTTTATTGCAGGTTCGTTGATTCGAAGGTTTTTTAAAAAAAAAAATTTTTCCTGGCGTACGCCCACGCACACGCTCCTCTACATGTAGAGGGAAGGAAATGAAAAAAAATCGAAATATTTGATGGAAACAAAGCTCGCGATATTTCGCGGATTCCGAGGATGAAAATGCCTGGCTTAAAAGCAAACTACATTTTTTCGGATTATATCGTTATTTGTTGAAATCACGATCTTTCGGCGCGCGATTCTTTTTCCGCCATTACGCCGGTCAAATTGCTCGAATGTCGTATAATACTGGTGAAAAATATGTTTATGCGTATACGCGAGAACAGTTCGTTCGGAGCGTTACGTTTGATTTTCTATGTCTCTCTCTCTCTCTCTCTCTCTCTTCTTTATTTTATCTTCTTTTCTCTTTTTCAAATATACCGCTTTAATTTCGCGGAATGTCGCTTAAAAAAGGTCACGTTCACCGATGAATTTTGCATTGATGAAAGGCTCGACCAGATTCACCGGTCGGGAAGGAGCGAGAATTAATTGAAATGAAATCGATTAGTACGTGTAACCGATTATACGACGAAGTAACGTGATATTTGTGATTCGGCATTCAAAATGGTATTAATCCATACTCGATACTCGAGTTTTATGCGAAAGAAAATTGCAATGAATTCCCGGCGAACGATGCAATCGTGGTTTAAATACGTTAGCGTAGATAAATAATAAATATGAAAAACTAGGCATTGAATATCGTCACGAAGTACGTATTTCTTTCTGTTTCTGGCTGGTGAATTTTTCGGGAAATATATTTCAGCCGAGAGTGATTGTAAAGAAATTTAGCCATTCCGTTGCTACGGGAAACATAATTAAAAAGTTCTGTGTAATTTCCGGCGATGTCCATGCTTTTTTGTTACATTGTGTATACGTATAACGAGAAATTACACGCAGCGTGGAACAGCATGAAAAAAGATATATTGCGTAACAAATTGGAAAATACAAAATTGTTATTGTAATATTTTTATATCAATACGATAGCTTTTATCTTGCGATGATTTCGAAATGGAGAATTATACAAAAAGTTTGCAACATAGTTGAGGATAATTTACGCACATGGTTAAGATATTTTTCACCGTTTTCATGATTATACGAAAATGACGGTAATGAAGATGAGTTTTCAAGTAGATTGTTGCAGAATTATTAATTAATATTTATCAAGATATTCGGAGAGTTAAACGTTCATTTATCGTAGACAATGAAGTTCTTTTTACGGCTGAACAGTTTCTTCGTTTCGTTGCACGAATTCCTGTCATAATTTAATAATGCAGCCTGCATAATGAACTAATTTGGCTAATTTTATTCGCCAGCCGTATCTTTGTTTAATATAATATTTCGCTGGCATTATCATTAATTTTTGTGTTTTATGCGCGTGAAAGTGGGAACTTTCAGTAAGTCAAATGAAAAGTAATGCGCGTTAAAAGTTACGCGAATTTTCTCGTGTAAAAATGTCTGATTCTTTGAAGCGTTCACTCATGTGAATTTAATAAGATTTCTTTTTTCACGCTTGAAAGAATAATTATTCCTTTTGTACGAACGTACTACCGGACACGTATTTACTTGTTAATTACAAATTTTTCTCCGCGAACTAGTCAATACCTAATAAAACGAATTCTTTTGCAAACATTCTCAGCAAAGAATATGCAAGCAAAACCAAACAGATCCTTTTCAGAGGAAGATTATTGGTTTTCTGGGATATTTCTAATATTTATACAAAAGCAACCGGTTTAACTAATAGTAAATACTAAAACCGCGTATAAAACTAGCCCGATAATCCATCAAAGGAAATATCTTACGATCACATAAATACTCGCAAAATTCTCAATACGTAAAAATGAGGGCAAAACACGAATTAATCCTTTCGCCTGACACATTCGATTTCGTTTTAAATTTAAGATAAATATTCGAATTTAGCGTGTTTTTTTTTTGCGGCACCTCGTTTAATGGAAGAGCAATGTAACAGCAGGAATACGCTAATAGCCCGAATGTAAGCAAATGGTGGCTTACAATTCGGTGAAAGGGGTGCGAAGTGGAGAGGTGCCCGTATCAGGCGTCAAGTCGAAAGATCGCTTAATTTGGTAAATTAAATTGTCACGAATAAACGAAACCAAATTATTAGAAGCAATTAAGTCGAATTAATACGCGTTGTTAAGTTATTGCAGCTTACAGCAGCGTTTGGTTATAAAATTAGATGCATTCCTTTAGAGTCGTGTTAAGTATTACGGGTATTCAGCTAATTTATGATAGTCATTAATTAATAATTATCTCTTTATTTGCAGCTTTGACTTTCTATTATTATCTTTTGACTGTATTAAAATAGAAATTCATGTTTCTTTTCTATTACATAATCGTTTCCATACTATGACTTAACATCATAGGAATTAAAAGTTACTATATTATTATTATTATAAAATTAGAAGAAATTGAGTTTCATGCTTGAGAACTATACTTTGTACAATTACATATAAACTATGAAACTGTAAATATTGTAATATACAATTGAAACTGAAAACGTAAAATGGTCAATCATTTATCAACTTCACATCAACTATACATGAGATCACACATTTTTCTATGCAACAGTAACATATATTTGTTAATAATGTACAGCAATGATGTCTGAAAATTTTCGTAGTCGTTCTAGAATAGTGTGGAATAAATGGTAGAGCATCGGATCCGCGAATAGATCCAGACGTATGCAAGTATAATTTGTAGATGAGCGTCTTGTTCGATAAAAAGTTAACCAACGAGGAGTTTGCGTTGATATTAGCTGCTATTTTTGCGACTAACATCGAACCGTGCCCCGGTTCCTTGAATAATTTATGTAAAAGTTCAGCATAATTCCGAGCAGGCCGAATGATATCCTTATACGTACACCTCCTCCCAGCCAACGAGATGGGTTTTCTTTCGGTCTCGCCGAGAAAATGGAATCTCTCTCTCATTTTTCTTTCTGTTATTGGGAAAACTTTCAGAGACCCGGGTTAATTTAAAAAATTATTAATACATAGATCGATATCGTTCGCAATTTATACGTCTGGCGTTTCCATACGAGAAGTATCGTCGTTCTTGATCAACACGTGGATTGTACGCGCTGTTCTAATGCGGTTCTGTCTTCGAGAGTCGCGTAACGCGAAGTCAAAGAAACGTTCAGTTTGAAAAAGTAATCACGCTAGTTCATTATGAGTTCCTTTTACGGCGAGCTACAGCGACCGCAGCGAGTGTTACGAAGGCAACGGTAATAGAATGCGTTATTATATTTTTCATCCTCTCCATTTTCATCCGGGTCATTTTTTTTTTCATTGTACACTGTACAAAAAGCAAGGAAGAAGAAAGGCGGGGAAGGAAGAAAAAGAAAACACGACACACTTTGAAACGACCGGGCCGCAACTTCGCGCGACTATTTAAAGGATGAACAAGTAACTGAAACGTATACCCGCGAAACGAGAGTGCTTTGTTAGACTAGATAACTTGCGTCGTTTCCGCGTACGCTCGTTCCACTGGTAGAAAAGCGATGACACGTTTTCGCTAGCTTTCGTTTTTGAGAAAAGGGGGAAAAGTATGAGAACAAGGGGGAAAGAAACGAGGAAAGTCCGCCTACTTTGTACACCTGAATAACCTGCGAAGAAGTTAGAGCACCGAGTATATTTCATCCTTTCAAACCGCCGCTATCTCGCGAAGGGTTAAAATGCGACTTGTGTAGCAACAACGTTCGAAAGGGTCAAGGTGAAACACCCCCATATTCTCCGGCCCTTGTTCTCGTCCCCTCGCTGAATGTTGAAGTTTGAAATTCCAGGTGAATCCATAAATCAAGACTCTCGACCACTCGTCTCGATCCTCCTCTGAATATTGGATGATTTGATAATAGATTCGATAAAGAGCGAGAGTGATATTTATTAATGATAAAGCAGCAAGTCGGAGTTTCTGTTACCTACGTAGTTTGACTAATTAGTAACGTAATTACGTTACGTGTCTTTTATGCAAGTACGTATATCATATACAATACGTTCATTCATTCTATTGTCCAAGAGCTTTGTGTATGAAGGCAAAATATTTTTCAGAATTCGTTTTACTGATACGAGAGGATGTTGTTAAATCTTTGGAAAGAAAAATGAGACTCGTTATTACAGTGATATAAGTATACGTTATGCATTCGAATCTTTAAGGAGCTTTTCACTCTTATGGAAAATGTGATCGTAACGTTGGAAGATCAAGTTTCGTTTGATATCCAAAGAATGTTTAATAAAGTAATCACACGTGGTAATTAGATAAAAAGTCACTGATATCTACGTACATATTATGTGTGCAGTAGATTGTGTATACATATACTTTTATGTAGACTACATAGTCTACGTAGTATACATATACGTACGCTCGTTTAAAAATCCCAGGGTATTTCCTATTTTTAATAAGACTTTGATATTTGGTATAGATTATCTGGTGTAAATTACGAACTTATATCTGACGATTTTACAATGTATTTTTAAATTTTATAATAATAACATAATATACCTACAATAATTACTTCAAGATTTCTAACCCCTTAACCTACAACTGCGGGCATAGCCCGTAGTACAATGATCGGGCCAAACGTAAATATCACGGCCATAGCCCGTAGTAGATGATCGGACCAAACGTAAATATTACGGGCATAGTCCGTAGTACGATATATAATACATAGTAATATATAATAGCTTGTTTAGGTTTTCGGCCCAAAATTCTCGAACGTAAATCGTAGGTTAAGGGGTTGTGCACACGCACAAGAAAACTCTATTCGTACATTTATATTTCTACCAAAATCATGTACCTCAACGTATAGCCCAAAATCTTCGAACCACCAAAGTACAATTAGTCCAAGCTCACCTCCTATCCCTCATATCTCCTATTCCAAAACCAGTAAACTTGCGATCTACCTAACGATTTGCCCCTTCCCCAAAAATCTCTGTCCTACCTTATCGTCATCTTCCTACTCCATACGATTCTCTGCAACAGTCACCCAGCGAAAGATCGCGATCGAATTTGCCGCGTGTAACAACGACCCTCTCAATAGCCCATACACGTTGCAAGATCGTATTCTCTGGAAACAGACATTCACCTCGATCAACATCGTGGAAGGTGTCGCCTGTCTAGTTGGACGCGGTTGAAAGAAGCTTTCAGCTTGGCTCCCTGGGAAAAAAGGCGTTTAGAATAAATCCAAGCAGCGTTTCCCGGCGGAGATGAGGGACGCTGGTGCAGCCGGTAGACGATATTGGCGTGCACGTCAGTAGCTCCAGGGTCGGCGGTCCAGCCGTCAGTGAGAGAGACAGAGAGGGTAAAAGAGAGGGTTGAGAGAGCGAGAGGGAGAGGCAGCCGGAAGCGGAGAAGGGAAAGGTTGGATGGCTAGGTCGCTGGAGTTGCGGTGCTGCGGAACTGCGGGATTGCGGGGCTGCGGGGGCGGTTGTCGGTGAACGAGGGTGGCGTCGCGAGAGTGGGTCGGCCATGACGTCATAGCTATGGGGGAGATCGATCCGGGATTCGCGGTCTGCCCGAGGGCGCAGCAGCACCTACACCCCCGCTGCCATCCGCACCTAGAACGCTGCTCTCCTACGTCGCTCTTGAGGCTGACTCCACCCTAGGACACGCGATTCCGAGCAGTTACTGCCTCTCTCTGACGCTCTGCGAGCACGCCGCGGGCCTCGAGAACCTTTGCTGACTTTTCCCGCGGCAAAACCGACCGAGGCAACCGCTGCAAGTGTCGTGGGGTGGATCGAGAACGAAACAGACGCGAGCTTCGCCACTCGATCCTTCTTGGTTATGTTTATGCAAAATCGAATTTTTATGAACGCCATTGGAGAAATTGAGAGATTTGTTTGAACTCCTGAATATTGTAACGCGTTTAATATATCCTATTTTCTCGTATTACTTGCAGCTGGTACATTTTGCAACTTTCAACCTTCCACGAATGTATAAACATCGGCAATCTAATTACGTGTTATGAAACGATGCAATCTCTATCATTAGGGCGCTTAGTTCGAGGGATAAATGGACGTAGGTGAACGTAAGCTGAGTTTCTACGATTTAGTAGCCGAGAAGGTCGAAGGACAGATACCTTTCTTCGGTCTCATTGATATTGTCATCGAGACAAAGAGTCGGAAACTAAATTAATCGGACTTCCATTTTTATGTATCTTACATTTCATTAATCAATTTTCAAAACATGCCATAAATGTGATGCCATAAATAATGGTAAATTCTAAAGTAAGTTTGAGAAAATGATATCTGTGACATTATTATATTATCTCTGCTTTCCAATTTATGGCTCATATCTGAGGCTACAATTTAACAAGTTTATATGTTCTTTGACTATTACTGCTGTTTCGAGTATTACTGCTTTTTGTATGTTTGAACGAACGTGTTTACGCCTGTTATGATTCTTATTTGCAAATCATTTGCGATGAATCTACTATCGTTTGTATTATGTAAGTGATCTAGGTTTTCGAGATCGAGAGTGGAGAAGTTTATGAAGTTGTAGGATATTTCTTCTGGGGGTTGAAGCTCTGATAGAGTCGTGCGTGTTTACGAAGGTCAACGCCGATGTATCGCGTCACGTCCACTCGATTGGATTTTTTGTTGTCCATCGTATGGGATATTATCAGCGTGGTCGTTTGACGTTTTGCTCTGGTAGAGTGTTTCGATTGTCAGGATGACGGGCTCGAGTAGGGTAGTTTGATAAAGTCGCGGCGAAAATTCTGGGTGTCGGGACACCGTTGACCCAATTCCGAGGATTATCGCGTTCGAAAATTATCGGGGATCGAATTGACTCGAAATAACAAGCTCTGCATTAAGGTTTCGAAAAACGATTCTTCTTCTGTAGATTTATCGATCGGTTTATCGATCGAGATTTTTCAACCCAAAAGAAACTTCAAAGAAAAATTAAGCGAATCGCGACATTGAAAACCCCGTCATTTACTCGACACAGTAGCGTTTTCATCGAATACTCAGTTTGCATTTTACAATATTCTATCATTTATCATTAGATAATTAAAAGAAAAAAGAAAAGCAAGTGAAAAGGCATTTACTTGAAGAAAAATTTGTCAAGAGATTAATTAGTAATCGGTATGTTTTGTATCTTAGTGTAAGCTTGTAATTTGTTCACTATTTCTCACGTCCATTTTATCGTTCTTGTACAGCGTTACTTAATTGTATTCCGATAAATATTCCGTTCGTACATGGGCAAACGATCTATGTCTACATACGCGGACTATAGACAGTTGTGCAAGGGATTAGGATAAACGTATAGTGCGCCACCGATCGTACAGACCCTCATTAGACTGAACATTTACGCTGGCCGGTGGAGAATATACCTGGAATCTAAGTTTACGTATCTGTTACTCTCTAAATTGCAACGGATATTTACTGAAATTGTAGATATTTATGCGTTTAAAGAGAGATTAAAATAAAAATTCTTATTTAAACGGACATCGATTTCCACATAAATATACCTATGAACGTTGGTAATTTAGAAACTTTAATTCGACGCGGTTAAAACAAAATTAAAGGTAAGTTTGTTCTACAATATTCAAGCACAGCGATCGTTTAAACTCTCGTTAGAAACAGCATCTACGTTAGCTGGAAATATATAGCTGAAATCTAAGTGTATATCCGTTACTCTTTAGATTGCAGTGAATATTTAGAGTAAGTTAGACCAATGTTCATTTTCGACTGTAGATATTTAAAAATAGCGACTGTTAATTAGAAGAAAGTTGAATCCAGTTAGACAGAGTAACGTTATAAAGTAACAATGAATTGAGAATGAATGACTTATATGAAAATAATTATATATGTATACTTCCTCATTCTGGTATTGGATATATAAAGTTTAGACTTTTTATAGAAAATAAAATCCGCGTAATTTACATTACGTTCGATTTATTCAAGATGTAGAAACAGTGTACTATATTTCGTTGCTCGGTCGAGTTTCTTTCGTGGTACACCGTGAAGAAAGAATTAATTTCGATATGCATTGAGCCAGTTTGATTATTTACAAATTTGAATTCATCGCGATTGAAACAAGCTTAATTAAATTTATTTTACAAAATTGATCACGTTTCGCGTTTGATCCAAGTGACTGATATTAAACACCGAATAATCTTTTAAAGCAATATTGCACTAATCACTTTAATTCGTCGAAACGAAAAGCTGAAGTTTACCCAAAATATAAACCGACTTACATACACATTTAACTAGATGAAAAGTTCAATCCCCTTGCCTGAGCCAGCTTTTCAGAAGTAATATATTTACGATTCCCTGTTGGTACTACTTTGCCATCGTAGTTGACCGTCCGTAAATATTGATCTTGGAAAATGCTCGCGTGTTTAAGCGACACGAAAATATACGCGCAAGCTCCGCTTAAGAATGCAAACTCCACGGAACGAGACACCAGATATATATCCTCCCCCACGTTGTCCATGGCGTTGCTCGACGTCCGCCAGAAACAATTCATTCTGGCTGTAATATTGCTGGAATCGGTCGGAGGTGAGATTACCGAAGATTTAAAAGTTTCTGTCCCTGGATTAAAGTTGTTTTATTTTGTCCCCCGATCGGCGAAGAAATTCTATTAGCGTGGACCGCCTCGAACGTCAGTTAATTGTAAAAACTACCAGCCCTCGCATAAAACTGCTCGAACATTTTAAACGTATTGATACATATTTTTCCTCCTATTCCGCCTCATTTTCTTCGTTTTCCAAGCTTACGCTCGGGTTATCTTTCATAGGGTACAGGCGATGCTGCTACGAGGGTAAAATCAATGTTGTTTCCAGTGATTTATGAAACCTTACCAAGTGTTTGCAGTTGCTTCGAAATAATTGAAATTGTTTGGAAGTTCCGAGTTAGAAATATTTCCAATGTATATTTACGGTTAATTCGTCCAACTAATTACTCTTTCCCGCCTTAATTTTGGGATTAAAAGGCGATATAGGAATAAAATACAACGAATGTATTAATCGAGTGTAAACATGTAATATTAGTGTGTACATTCGCATAGAATTATAATAACGAGGATGTTAATATTACAAGAATCTCGGTGATTGATTAATCTGTATGGCGCTGGTCATGTTTGAAACATTGATATCGCTATTTTGATTCTCTCAAAAGAATTTACGATGATTCGTTTATACGTGTTTCAAAATATTTACGAAAACTGATCATTTGAAGAAATAAAATTATGTTTGTACATATCTTTATTGTTTTTCTCAACAAGATTTTACAGTGTCCCGCTTTCATGCACATATCGCACACAATACTCAATACAGTATAACAAAAACAATAAGAAATACAATTAGGAAAAACGATTTCAATGAAGTTCAAGACAAAGAGGATGATATTAACGAATGAATGCAATAGAAGAAATAGAAACAGCTAGACAAGTTAATCCACATACTTTCTATAACGACATAAATAAAAGTATCCATTATCTAACAATATAAACAACTCGCTATGAACATCGACAATTCAGAAGAGGAAGAAAAAAGAACACCTTGAAGAGGAAAAAGAACTTGCTTTAATTACACGGGAGCCCGTGAAACAAGCGTTAAACTTTTTACTCAAACAAATCCTCTGGCGATTGTTTAAAGTCTCCCACAAAGTAGTTGTCTGTGTCGGGGAAATGTCGCACGCAGACCGAGTTAAAAACGTTCGCGCACGCAATCCTCTCTAATTACTTAAACCAACAAGATTTTCCCGCAAATCGATGTTTTCATGGAAAACGCAAGCGCGAACGAAGAAAAAAAGCGAAGAGAGAGAGAGAGAGAGAGAGAGAGAAAGAGAGAGAGAGAAGAAAAAGGTAAGTAGAAAGGGGCGTTATTCGCGGTTTCGTTGGAAAATCACTTTTTACGCGACGACCAGCGAATAAATCAAAGATATTACATCAAAGAAGCCGACGACCGAGCATTCAACAGCAACGAATTCGATAAATAGAATGAGTGATTCGGACACGTTAGATCATAGTTGGTGGAAGCGAAGGTCAATTCGGGTCGATCGAGATTGGCGAATTAACCAACGTGATACGAAACGAACTGTTAAAATCCTGGCACCACGCGTGGAATTCGATATCAGTAGCAGTGTTGCACCTATTGAGCGAAACAGAACGGAAAATTCTTGAATCGGACGTTACGAACGTCGCTGTAAAGACGATTCTCGACTTTCCTCACGACTTCGTTCCCTTTTCCTATCCTCTTTCGAGATAATGTCAACTCGACTCGCCGGTTTAGTCGTCGGCTCGTTAGACGTGGCTCGTACAGTCGTCTGGTTGCGGCTAACTTCCTATTTCCTGAAACGAAACTATTTCCCCCTTGCCTTCATCTTCTCTATACGATAAGTGAACTACCCTCCGCGTAGAAACACAATACTCGTGGAGATAGGAGGTTAATAGTGGCTTATTACGTGCCTGATGGGGGTTACGCCGGTTCTTCGTTAATTATTGTCTGATTAATCTGCTCGCGTGTTTTGAACCCGTGCTTTGGGAGGATTAATCAGTTCGCGGTTCCTTGGCGGAGATGGTCTCGGCATTCGAGGATGCTGTAAGATAATTTACTTGAAATGTACGTGGTTTCTAACGGTGGTTTTGGCGCATCCAAACTTCGTTGAAATTTAATTCTAAAATGATGAAATATACAACGCTTCTTTGAGTTTTCATTTGCTGAAGATTGTTCTGGATTGGAATTGAAAGGATTGGACGTGATTAGGGTCGACGTATACGAATAAATAATTAGGAAAGAATCGTAAATAGAAAATAGTAGGCATAGTTTTGCAATTGGATTCTGGAAGAGTCAGTTTCGTTTGTTTATGGTTGTTAAATAATTTTTATCGATGTACGAGTCATTTCTCGTGACATAAGTTCCTCTTCCAGATCTCGTTTAACTCGTTTCTAGACGAATGAAATAAAAATATCGTAGCTAGAATTACTTAAATTCTTTTCTGTCAGCATCCTCTCTTTCTTTCAACATTGTTCTAACTCTTTCCTCGATAAACATCATTCCCTTTTATCAATAAATACAATTCTAATTCTTAGAATATTCTGATCAAATCGAAAGATTTTAAATGGCAGCGTTTCCTTTGGGCCAAGGATAGTCGTAATCGATCGTAAGCAGGTGTAATCAATTGTACCTGTTTTTCATCGAGTAGATCGTCGTTTAGATCTCAAGGAAGCGATACGAGGTCGCAACTGTTGGACGAATCTTCACGCCTGGAATTCCAAGCGATTGCCATTAAACGATAACTTTGCCACGATGGAGACGAATCATGCAAGGATTCAGGAACAGAGGGTGGAGAAGCGAGTTATCGATGGCGATAGTGGGATCGAGCGAGAGATCTTACCGCAGACATATCCCTTAATAGCATCACGATCCACGGCCAGCAAACTTTGGCTCTTCAGTTTGTTTACCGATGAGAACGACTGTGTTCCTGTCTCTAAGATCAGAAGACGTGTCTTGCTTTCCTGACAGATACCGATGGGGCTGACCTATAGATGCTGTACGAGCCGCTTCACTTTGCTTGCAAGCCTCTTCTCCAAGTGAAAATCACTTTTGTCTGTCACTCGGAGTAGTTGATCAGAAGAGTGGTCTTGATATTTTATTTTGGCTTCTGCCAGTGCTTTTATACAGCACTGGTGATATTCGATTCAATTTTGGATCCATTATATTTAGAAACCTTTTCTGACACATCAATGGCACCGGTATATTTTTACGGTACAGTAGAATTTCGTCTATATATAAAATTTGCCGGGTGTCATGTTGTTCATATAATGAGACTCTTCTTCTATTCTTTTCTTCTTCTTTTGCTTCCATGCTTCAAACATTATTTATGATTCTTCGTTCGTATAATAAGAATTTACGTTCGTTCATAAGAGAATTTAACCGATAGGAATCTTTAAAAACGACCAATTTCGTTGAAAAACCATTGAACCAGTTTTCGTTAGAAGCATTTCTACGACAATTCAAAACCTCTACATACTGCAGAAATGCAATACTACTGCGATATAACTATTTGTAAGCCACCGAGAGCAGAAGATTTTGCTGTTTCGAACGAGAATAGCTAGACAGGGAGGGTTCTACCCGGTGTTTTTCACAGCAACTGCGAATTCTCACCAAAAAAGTAGCGAAAGATCATGGTGGCGAGTAGCAGGTCACGGAAAGGTGGAAAGTTAACAGCCGCGAGTTCGGACATTAGCGGGTAGAACAGTTTGCGGGAAAGCTGGAAACCTGAAATTTAACACCTGCTCTCACCGCGGCTATTAGCATACTAATGAGTGGTCCGGTGAGCTGTTCTCTTTCATGGAACTGGTTGCTGGACCTTAAGACAACATACAACTCGCCCACATACAGCTGAACGTGCCCCATTTTATTTTCTCTCGATTCAAATGTAATCCAGGAATGCCAGGGGGATGAAGCGAGAGAGGGTAGAGCTAATGCCAGTTCATTATATGACACGTTAATAGCCGAGGAGTTTCTGTTGAACACGACAGCGCAGGCCGAATTTCCAAGCTTCGCTTTCAAGCAAGTACAGAGGCTCGAATGTCACGCGGGTTACCTCCTCTGTTCTCGCAATTCAGCTCCGACCTCATCTGCGTCTCTCGTTTCACAAGAGGCTCGAACGACTCCTCTGTTACCAGTACTTCTCTGCGAGGCGGTAATATTCTAGGAAGCGGCACTTACGGCCAGTCGATGCCACGAATTTCCATAAAATAAACTCCGTTATTTGCTACAGAGCGTTTTTAGCTGCGGCTCAGCTCTCCAGGGTTGAATTTTTTGCGGCTTCTCGCTGACTCCGCTGCACCACTCTGGAAACCTGTATGGTCGTGGGTGTCTCGCGTGTTTTACTAGCGTGGTGTGCAAGACCGTTCGGCTGGGGTGAAACTCTAAACACTGATGGATTTTGTCATTCTGTTTGTAAATATATCACATTCCAGGGCTATCTGTTAGGGATGTTATTTCGCAATCTTTGCCGAGGCTATTCGATTGAAGTCGTGCTGCCTGTAGGTTCCTCAGAACATCCTACATTTGATCAGAGTAATTTTCACGCCATTTATTTAACCATTTATTTGAATGTTTTCAATGGTTAATTGATATGGACAATTTATGAGAATTATTAATTGTAGAATGGGAAGGTAATTGTGTTGTAGATTTCCAATATATTTGATTATATATATTTGTAGATGTCCAATATATTTGTAGATTTCCATAATATTTTCGTTAATATAGCTAGAATGAAGTAATTCATATTTCGTTAGAGATTAAAATATAGCACAGAGGAATAGTAAACGGTGGGTAGAATGGCTAGAATGTATAATGGTGTTACGAGTTGCTTCTTCTACGTAGCTTAACTTGGAAGGCTTTTGTCTTAAAATTGCGAGTTCTTCTCATTGAATATTCCTCTCCTATAGGTACGTTCACTCTAGAACTAAGAGTGCTTTCTACATTGTATGACACATCGAAGCCTTTAAAGCACCGAGGTACCTCAATGAACGGCGAAGACATTTCACTGAGTAATCTAATATTTTCAGCTGTAATATCAGATGAGGGTATGTGTCGCGATTGAAATACGTTACTGCAGATTTTTATAGACGAAAACTCGTTTCCTTCGAAGCAGGAAATTGTTTGAGACCATCTCTCACGACTACAACGGTTTTTAATCTTCCATATCGTATTTTTGTCGTATGTTTCCAAGCCTAAACCAATCTTAATAAAATCACGAGCGTAGAAAAAAAAAGAAGAAAAAGAAAATAAAAAAGGAAAGAAGAAATGTAATCGGTTACATTTTAGCAAATTTATTGAATTTTGTCCACTTTAGTGTACTACTTACGATCTTCTGATTAAAAAAATCCTAACCACAGTAATTCATCAATATTATTACAAAGGTTAATAGGAAATGTTAACAGCCGTGTACTTTCTTATACATTATGCTTCCTCTCAATAAGTCTTTCTAATATCATTAATTTCTTCGAAGAAGAAACTGCGCTTCCTATATTACACGTCATCGTCTAAATGATTAAGCCGTATCTCTTAATCTCATTACAAACATAAGTCTCTCTATGTAATATCAACGTCATGATATTTATATCACATAATATCATAGTTTACAGTACAAACACCGTAATAACCACGATCTCTTTTTACCCTAAATTCATAAGATTGACGTAAGTAAGAAGTAATTACCTCAGACCCATTTAATCTCCTACCTTCTTTTCTTCCAGCTTTCTTAACTCGTTAATCTCAGGCCTGCAATTATTTACACTCCAAACTACGCAACCCTTGAAATCAGGCGTCTAATCTAAGAAGAGAAAATATATTCGAATTTTTCCTCTCGATTATCTCAAAGGCATGAACGTTTAATGTTTCCTTTGGATCCACGACCCTTTTTCTGATCGCGTCGGGTGGAAACAGACTGGACGAAATAATGATAGAAAGGGGAGGGGGGAAAGTGAAACGAAGAAGGGAAAAAGGGAAGGAAAGAGCGATGGAAGCAGAAGGAAGCGTTCGTTGATTCCGGTTAGGTTTACAAACGGACAGAGACAGGTAGCCGAGCAAAAGGATGTAGCGGAGAGGGAAAAACTTGAGGGGGAAGCAAATGATATAAATTACAGCCAATCCCTGGGATTAAAGTATCCAAAGAACAGTCGCATTTGTTCATGGACCGAAGCGCCGCTCGTCGGACCGGATACGAAGTGCCTCTGTTTAAACAAGGGATTCTACCCATCTCCTGCTCGTGCTCTCTGCTCTGACAGATCCACCGAGAGTTCGACTCTCTCTCTCTCTCTCACTTCTTTTTTTTCATCTTTCTTTTCTGTCTTCTCTCTTTCACCTTTTGTTCGCGATACTTCCGTCTTGCTCTTTTCGCGCTATTTCAAATTTTATCTGGCTTATTGGACAGACAACGCTGCCAATCAATCGTCGCGATTATTTCCCGTTCATTATCGACAACATACTCTGCAAATCCATCTCCGAGCGTATTACGTTAGACGTAGAAAGAGATTGCGGGACGTTGATCTGATATTCTATATCGTTAACTGAAATTCTGTAATGCGTTTAATCTTTTAAATGATATGTCGTATAGATATAATTTAAAAAAATAGTCGCAATGATCGTTGATAAAGGACACGTTAATACTGCACTCTCTTTGTACATGTTACAAAGGTACAGCTTATCCGCGAAAGTACATGAAGTATAAAACTGAAAGCGCTGAAGCTCTCTCTACGTCTAATACTTTGCAATAGTAAGGAAGACGAAATAAAAATCTTTTGCCAGCAGAGACAGTTCGATATAATTTATAATAATTCGCTGTATCGCGTCAATTTGTATTTTCTTTTATCGAACCGAACTGCTCTCGATCCGATTCGTTACACTTGTCCGATGGAGTTAGATGGATACCATGTTGGTACTAGTCATAGAACGGAATCGCGTTTCACCCTGGTGGATTTTATTTCTCTGCGATTTTTATTAAATATATTCAACACTTTTCCGATGGAGAAAGGAGACCGGTCTGGTTTCACCGGAGAGTGTTCCGGGAAAATATTCAATTTTTGCGATCGTACCGTTCGTAGGATCCATTTGCAAGTTGGAAACAGTTACCGTAGTTCGGGCATACGTTCCTTTTTTTCCCCAACGACTAACGGTGTATTTGTTGAAAAAGTTGCCGAAAAAGTTATCCCCGATAGACAGTTGGAAACGGGTTAGCGTTGTCTTTGTCTGCTTTCGTCGTGAGTGACTGCGTCCTCTGTTGTTTAGATATGTTCGATTCTCGCCCGCGTTCGACTACCACCGAGTACGAACAATAATCAAATCGTCCTGCAAGCGGAATGAACCGTGAATGTTTCCAGCTCTTGTAACAAAGCCGTTTCTCTGTACACGCTCGTCTGAGAACTACAGCCGAGGCTGTGCGACGAGCTCGACGAAACAATCGGAACGTTTAACACTTTGGGAAAGAAATTTCCGCGCGATTTTATTCTTCTATTAAAACACGCTATTTACTCGAACTGTCGTTAAATAGCGCATGCATTTTAAACGCATCGACTCTCACAGTGGATAAAAACAGAATATAACAGGCGCCGTTTTACGCTGATAAAAAGAGCGTCCTTTTTGCGGTTACGGAGGATAGACGTTCGAAGCGTTGGCCGGATGTCAGCAATTAAGCCTGCGAGGAGAATGATCTCCTTGAATCGCGGTAGGATGAGTTACGTTGCAGAGAGTGGCGGAGAATGTCATTTCGCGTTTTTAAAAAGACACGCCCTTTTTAAGCCTCTAATTATCCGTAGTGATATTCGCAACTTCTTATTAAGGATTCATAGCTTTAATTAATTTCTTACGAGCTATAGTGAAATTAGCTGACTAACGATCAGCAGACGGTCTGAAAGTACTGGTATGATGAGTCTTTGAAAGACAGGTGACCATAACTTGGGAAAAACATTATACTTTCAAACGAATATTTACGGATTAGTTACTAGCCTTGTCACTAGCCATTTTCTTATATAATTTTTCTATAACTCGATAAAACGTTCAAAGATAGTTTAAGATATGATACAATAGCTAGCAGAATTAGATCTTGGCAAATTTGTGACACGAATTCGAGATGTTAAAATTGGTTATCGGGAAATTATTATAGAAGAAAATTGAAATGTTAGCTACAGCGTGTGCTTCTTCTTATTTTCTTCTTATCTTTTAATCAAGAATGGAATAGGTTCTCTACGAACATAGTTGGTATTTGTTGGATTTCGCCCATCATCTGCAGCCAGCAATCTACCTCGATATTACAAGACAAAAGATTAACTCTGCTACGGGATACAGGTCGTTCTCAACCCAATGGTGATCCCTTTTCATTAAAAAATTTCCCTTCAAGAAAACACAAAGAAGTTTATTATTAACGTCTATGCGTTCTCGTTTCAATTCAATGCTAAAATTTCCTTTTACTCGAAAAGTTTCTTGAAATAAACAACAGCGTAATTGCGTCCAAGAAACTTGGAAGACCGTAACAGACTCGGGCGAGGTAGACTGAAAAAAAATCAAAGTTTCAACAGCTCGTAGCACATGTTACTCCCTGCTTTCTCTTTTTCTCCGGCTAAATATTCAAACTTAATTTTTTCTTTCGTACCAAAACGCCGAAACGTTTACACTTTTTTCGTTTCTGGAACCTGCAACACTTTGCCTTCGCCAGATCTAACTGAAAGAATTTTTCCAATTTTCTTTACGATTTCAAATTTTCTCTCTTTAAACGAACGAAATTTTAATACGATTTCTGTATTTTCCAATGGAATTATCTTCAGTGTCGTTAGGTAAACGTATGCTCTGTTTCGTGACTGATTCATTGACCTGCAACATGCCATTTCGAATACACATCGTGTCACCGAGCAAAGTTAATAAAACTCGAATCAAAGTGACGATTCGCTTATAATTCCAACGTATGTCTAAAGCATTTTTATGGCAGTACAGACACGAGAAAGGTGGTCACCGACCGCGGCGCGCGATGCCGCAATTAAATCACAAAATAATAGTTTCACGTGGCATTCGCAACAATCGGTGAACCTTCGCACGCTTCAAAAACCTATCCACCCAACGAAGTTCAACGACATGCCACGCTGTTCCATCGTGGTCACATCCAACAATCGTTCCTCGTGGTTATGGAAAAATCGCACGTAGAAATGAAAAACGCTAGGTTTTCCACGAAAAGCGTGATCCACGTCCCGACCGTCGTACTCGGCAGCGTTGAACGCTGGCGAAGGAAGTCGTAGCGTTCGTATTACTGGAATTAATTTAATTAACGCGTCGCAAAGCTGTCGTTGCCGGCCGTGGAGCGGGAGCGTGTTCTCGCGGGCGAAATTGGCCGCGCGCAATTATCGCGTTTCTTCCGTGGTAAAGTTCGCCGCCTGTTCTTCGTGGGACACGATAAGCTTGCCGTAGGATAGAACTCTACAGAGCGTGGAACGAGGAGCGACGCGAGACAAGCTTGGAGGAAGGTGGTAAGGTCGATTCGCTTTTCAGCCGTATCCTCGAGGCGGGTTACACGAGGACGAGAAGACGCGTTAAGGACGAAATTACGCGCGAGCCGTGAGAAAGAACGCTCTGGTGTGTGCATTATCGCCGCGTCTCGCGCATAAATAAATACCGGAAACGCATTATGAAACGGCCTCGTGTAGGCGTCATTAAATCATTACATCGCGAGGATTAGCAGCCGCCGCGGATACCCTTTCGCGGTTATTCCGCTTCGACTTTTTCCCAGCTAGTAGCTACCTTTTGCAGACTCTTTAATGTTTGCCCGTATCGAGTTCGAGCCGACACGGCGTCGCGAATAAGGTTTTTCCTTTTTTCTTTATGCTGGGGAAAGTTCGCACGACCGAAGTCTCTGTGCGTAAAGGAGCAGAAGCTTGTAATTTCTTTTACGGTTCGGTTTTATTCGAGCGAGGGATTAAATGGCGAGTCGCGAGTCAGTGGTATGGGTTAAGATTCGTCGGAGGAGCTTGCTTGCAGGGCACGATGACGCCAACAAATGTTTACAGTATTTTAGAAATTTTATCATTGCGACAAACAAAGATAGTTAATGTTGGAATATCGTAATGTATAACACGAAATATATTTCCAGTTGAATATTGCGAAAATCGTGAGGATGGTTAGATCGTGAAATGTGTGGAAGTCATAAAACTGGCCCTAAATATTTGTCAGGCTCTTTTTATCTAAAACTCGTGTAGCTGTCACTGTGTATGACACACGCTCTGTAAAGGCATATAACGTTCCTCGTTATAATGCTGAGCTAAAATTCCGATATATCGAGAATAATTAGCTTTTGCTTTTGACGAATAGCTACATCGTATTCGTTTAGTATCGTAGAGTCTTCACGAGACGATCAATTCGCGCAGAAAACATCGTACAAAACATCTTCTTTTTCTCGATTCTTGAGTAACTCGGGACAACGCGGTAATTCCGTATTAATTATAGTATCAATTTTAATTCGCATTTGTTTGGTTAGTAATTAAGGAGGAAGTACATGGAGCCAGCGTTTTCAATGATGCCTGGCACAAATTAAATTTCAATTTATTAATCGATGTTAATTACATTTCCATCAGACGTTTATGCACCAAACGAGCGAGCACAATGGTTTTTGTTTCGCGGAAACTTTTGTTCGCATCGCGTTACTATGTTCCATACAAGTCTATGTTCCAATTAAAATTCTTGATTTCGTCAAGGATCATCTTTGTCATTACGGTTAACAAGCCGAAATCGCGCGAGCGTGGGTAGTTGGCGGCATGGTAGAGAAAGTGGCCGAAACTTTTGTCAACGTTATCGACCACGAAAAGGAAGTACAGTGTTAACGACAAGGGTCAAAGATGGTCGAAGACGCTCGCCAACTGAAACGAGTTCGCTCGGTTGGAACTGGAAAAAAAGGGGCTGCAGAAGCTTGTTAATTTATGTGAGAAAGTTGAAATGGCTGAAGAGAAGCGTGGCTTTATACAGGGTGTATTAAAAGGTTTCTGTATAAATTTTATTAATCTGCTCTGCCACCAATGGAAATAAACACCTACGTATGATGAATATTGTGTATATTATTTGATGTTAAGTAGTTTCCTTGTTAATAATTATCTCGTTAAAATATTGTAATAAAAAAGCGAAATGCAAAGGAGACGTTAATGAATTTGCTTTTAACGCGATACACAGCAGAAACAGATAAACGATATTTGTATTTCGTATTGATACAAATTGATTTACCGAGTTACGATCTCATTCGTCGAATAAATTCAACAGCTCCGATGTTAATCCGTATCTATAGATCTTCGTATTTCGAAAATTACCCACTTTTCTCTGTATGAGCCTAAAAACTCAACGCGTTACTGCGCTAATTCGATAGATAAAATATCAATTAGGTAAAGCTGGCTTGTTATCGCGATAAACGTTGTTTATCCACTTTTACCTTCTATCGTATTATAATTACGTAACAGTGATATATCACAGGCACGTACTCATACATTTTCACGTTCCGTTTTAAAACTCACTTTCTCTTCTTAGAGAAATTGCAACAATCGAAAAAGTGACCGATATATTATCGTGCGATCGGTGGTTAAGTGAGAAGAAACTGAGGAAAAAGACGTAGCTATTTGTAAGCAGCACATGATGTGTTAATTCCCCTCCGTGCTCGAATGTCGTAAGAAATGTCGCGTCGCAAGAAGCTCGACGATGAGAAACGACTTCCCTCGCAGAAACGTTCGTGCAAGTTCGAATTCACGCGTGAAAGTCATGTCTGTAACGGTAATCTCAAAATGAATATTAATAACGTCGCAATTACATTCGCATCCCGAACAGAAACGCGGATGAAGTAGTTGGCGTCTCAGTCGGGTACCGACTAGCGAACAGCGTTACCGTAAACGTAGCTGCATTAATATTAATATATTATTAAAAGTGGCACGTTCGCTTAATGCGCCAACCATTTACATAGAAATACATATAGCGAACATTTTAACGGTGTAAATAAATTCGGCAAGTTGCCGCGGATTTCGTAGCCCGTAGATGCCACGCGAACAGAGAACTTCGTGGATGCCGGGGATTGAGTTGCGCCAACTACAAATGCCTTAACTTAGGAACGAGCTTGTGGGTGAAGCTTCGTCTGCCTCGACGTTCCCCTTCAATTTATTTTAGGATACCGGCGAAAAAATTGAATCGTTCGTCGAGGATTTCGTTGGATTTCAGGTGCTACCTTAGACATCCGCTTACGTTTGTCAGTTTCACTTGGCTACAGGCGATGAAAGAATATGATTTTCCTAGGTATTTTCAATCATTCGATTATTAATCCTTTGAGAATATTTCGGATACAAATATTTTTTTTATAAAAGTCGTGCGATTCGATGTGATTGTTACTGTTGTTGTCAGTGAGTGACTCATGAAAGTATTTGATTGATTGATTTTATGGATAAACTGTACCCGTATGAACACTCGTGTACACACGTAAACACGCCATCCAAATGTGTATGGACAATGTGGGCACGTGGATGGAAATTTCCAAGTTTTGCGTATATTTGACACTGTATCGTGATCTTTGATTCCTCTCTTGCGACAATACATTCTTCTTATCTATTTTCTTGCAAGTTACTTGCGGTGCTTGCCATCGGTAGCCATGGTTTTTATTTTGAACGTGTTCGGAAAAATAGATCCTCGAGTAATTTCTTTTTCCACGTAGCAGTCAAAACATGTTAACGTCGCAATTTCGTGTAAGACAGAAAGAAGATCGGTTTAGCCGACGAAAAAAGCAAGATGATCGACGGGCTGTCGCTAACCGCGACCCGTGTCATCAGCAAATGGATAGTTAATCGAGAAGCTTTCTTCGGCTGATCGAATTCTTCGAAAGGTGAGATTAATCGAAACTTCTCTTTTTTTTCGTACTTTCGTAATCTAAACGAAACGGTCGTATGTAATTCGCGCGGAAAGTTTTTTTTTTACGTTTCTCGAGGCGGACAGGAAATCCTGGGGAATATTAAGCGGGAATTAAGTTTACCTAAAATTCAGCTGAATATTAAACGCGTATTACGCTTGTTCAGGACGAGGTCGCGCACTTGTGTCGCGTTCAAGGGTCGAATTTCACGGTATTTAAGATAGAAGAACGTTTTTGCATTTGTAATTCGCGTTAGAGTAGTTTCGTGTTTAATTGACGAGCATGCGGTTCCCGGCGATATAGAAGGTTTCTGGTTCTTTTGTGAGATCTGAAGAACTCCTCTCTGTGTAAATGCTAATTAGGACGGTAGAATATATTCGCCGCGATTTTTTTTAATTGAGAAATACCACGAATTTCGATATTTCCACCGATGTTGCACCGTGTATAATTGGCATAATTAAAAGAATTGCAATTACGGCGGGCCAAATCCATCGTCCGGCGGCTTGGATATATCAGAAAGAATTATTTAAAAATCGCGTTATAGCTATCGAGTAGAATTCGTAATTAAAGATATATGTACGTAAAATGGAACGGTCCATATTACCGTAGTCTCTTCGATTAAGAAACATTACCGATTCCATTTGAAACAATTAGGACCGAACGAAGATAAGCTACGTGGTTCGTTTGATGTTCGTTCGAGCCAGTAAAGATAGTTAACTATACAGATTCCTAGCGAAATTACGTGGATATCTTAAATTACAACTTTTAGGTGATACGTACGCACGGTTGAAAGTAGTTGTTCCCTGGAAGACCTGTCGTAATTAAAGCGATAAGTTTATCGGGTAATTGTGGATGGAATAAGAACGAAGATACTGGCTACCAGGAATAAAACTTCCCTCGTCAAACGAGAGACCGTGAGGGTGACTTCTTTAGTAGGAGTTCAGGTAATTAAAGTTGGAAGTCTCACGACTTGTATCCGCGCCACTGAAAAATATCTCCTTTTTGTTAGGAATATCTGGGAATAAGATCAGTTTCCTGCGAGCTGTTCCTCGATCCCTTTACTCGAGTTCCCCTGCGTTATGAAATTTTTGAAGTTAACAACGGCTCAGCGAATAATTCATTTCCTTGGAATGCTAAAAAATTCATTAGCACTGTTGCCACGCGACACGCGCATCAATATTTACGCGGTATTTGTTGCTCGTGATTAGTATTCAAACGTTTCAACGAAATGTAAATTTTGTTAATAATATTTGCCTGTTTTGTCTTGCTCGATTGTAAATATCGTGAATTTTCCAAGCCTTTTGTTTTGTTTCATGTGCCAAGGAATATTGAATTTTAGTCGCGCCGCGCATATGCCAGTATCGCTGCCCTTTGTTCATTTACTGAGAATGATGTTTCGCGTTCAATAAACAATTCATACACGTGATTATTGGATAACTTTTATTTTTTCAAGCGTCTCGTTCTTTCTTCTATATGTCTAATGACACGGTGCATCGGGGGAAAAGAAAATCACAGACGTTTTCAAGAGAAAAATATATTTTTCTCAGCGAATGATTTCCATCGTATTTGCACGGATGCGTTCGTTACAAATATCGATGAAGTTCACGTGGACGACTTGAATCGTAATATCCCAGGATACATAAACAAATAAACAAGCATATGCGCCAGGTCGTTCCGTTTCGCTACCATCATTGAAAAGAGGCCGTGTAATTCCAGCATGAAGAGCCGTTAACAATCTTGATAGGTTCGATGGAAGGGCTAGTTCCCACGTCATACCAAGTTTAAGACTTCCGGTGGGAGCTTAAAACTAGGCCGAAAAGTTCCAACGCGGTGTTCAATTATAGAAAATTAGGAATCACATTAACTTTACCGCCGCTTATCACTTCCCGCCCTACTTTCCCATCATATCGGACCTGGGAATATTTTTGTTTCTTAACTAACCACTTTTCCTCGTATCTCTTAAATTAACGATCTAATTACTAAATTATCACGCAGAAACTTCTACCTGTCTGTTGTGTCATTTCATCTATCATGCGCGTTACTGTTATACGCGAACCACTGTGGCTAACGTAAATTTATATGTTTGCAAGGATAAATGAAAAAGTTGTAGCTGGAACGTACATAAAAGTATTGTATTCTGCCCTCTAAATTTCGCAATATGCGTTTAATTTCTTTTTATCAGTTTCTATATTTCCGCTGGAATATCCCGTCCGTTTACGAGCAAACGAAATTTCACTTATAAACATCTAAAGTTTCAATAAAGGAACATCTTGCAATCTGCGACATTTTCTCTATTCCACGACGTTCACCTCTCGTACCATTACACCGTGTTCATTTCCGAAATTAGATATATCGAGACAGAACGATATCGCTTCATTCCCAGGCGTTATCTGCACACAATGGCAAAGAGAAATAAACATAAAGGGGGAAAGGACAATGGTCGTGATCCCAGAGAAAAACCCCTTAAAGAATTATCATCGTTGCTGGAAGGGATTCCGTGGTTGCAATTACACGCTATACGAGCGTTACGCAAATATGCCTCGACATGGAATTAATTGAATGGCTACGTACATCGGAATTGCGATACATAAGGAGGTACGAAGATTCCTTTTACAAAGAGGTGAAGCATCACGGGAAGACGTTTCGTGTTGCAACGGTAAAAAGATGCGATGGGAAATTGCCCTCGAGGGGCGAACAGTCGTCGCGATTCTATTTCACAGTACGTTTTTGTCTTCTTCTCTTGTCTCCAGCGATTATTATAGAGTAGGAAACGCGTTTCCCTGTGTGCTCGTGCTTGTTGATCGAACGTTGTTACCGAAGAAAGGAGACACTTGCATTCGAAAATGCCGAGCACCGCCGCGTCACTGATATTCGATCAATGCGGCTTTAAAGGACTGAAGATATCGACCGTTAACAAATACATGCTTGACGAATATCAATTACATATTTAATTTTGCTTACGTGGAAGCGGTCGGCTCGTATCATCGTTTAAAATGTTAATAATGCGATGAAATTGATATTACGCTATCACGGCCAGCCTGTGTAATTATGGCCGCGTTATTTTATAAATGCAACCTTTATCTCCGTCGTTGCGCTCATTAGTGTGCACTGGCGTCGATTACAACGGTGGATATGTCATTTAACGATAAAGGGAATCGCGTTGTCTTGTCAGATTTTCCCGAGAGATTTCAGTTTGTTTCGCGGCGATTTACAAATGTTAGCAATTATTTAGCAAAGAAAGGAAGATTAATTAGAAGGCGTCGATCTGTGTAATATCGTTTGTGCGCAACAAGTTCCTCAAGTTAATCTTTGTATTTTTTTTCCATTAATTACAGGTGTAATATACAGACGCGATTAATAAAATACAGTGATTCAGAGGGTAGATCGAAAGACTAGCATGCACTTCACTCGTCCATAACTTATTACAAGGAAGATCCACTTTTTCAAGAGACAGAATCTCCTTCTTGAATTTCTCTTAATCCACCCCCCCCCCCTCACCGAGTAACATAATCTGCTTTCAGTCAGCATTCAGTAGGTATATCCTTTGCTTGGTAACGGGAAGATCGTTCCTATCAGAGCTCATATAAACTTCTTTCAACTTCAAAGAGAACCCTGTCAATTCTAATTGCTGTTCGCGAGGTTCTACTGCGAATTCTCTTGACGTTGCAGATCACCGGTCACCGATAACGTTTTCACAAGATGTTTCAATTAAAATAGTATTCTCTAAAGAATTTCATTTTTATCTAACCCTATGAAAGTTATTATAAAGTCGCGGTGAAATTTTTCGTCGATTTTGAAATAAAAATATTCTTCTAAAATATTCTATTCATCTATGCAAAATATATCTGCAATAAAAATCTTGAAGACGAACCCTGAAAATTAAACAATAGCAGCAGCGACGTTTAACACGTTTACACCTTTCCTTTCCAACGATTACCATCTCACGTTTTCCTGCGGGCGCAACAAAACCATCGAAGAACAACAGCCTGACAAACAGAAACGCGACATCGAGAGCGCGGAACAATCGAAGAGACATTTTCACATTTTTATTAGATTTAGCATTGGGTGTCACGCAACGGAACATGGCTCGGCGGATAGGGGCTCGTTCCGTGCCTCGTTGCAGCGCTCGGCACGAGCCCCTAAAGAGCTCGACGGCGCAGCCAACGCTCCGTATCGGGCAGGAAGATCCGATTATGGCTTAACCGCATTAAACGCGGAAAGTTTACTTTCGGTAATTCGAAGTCTGAAAGGGTCGGGGAGTTCGAAGCGCACCTGCAACACGCCACCTGCCTCCTTTTACCTTCCTCTCTTCTCCTTTTCCTTTCTCTCTTTCCCTCTCTCTCTCTCTCTTTCTCTCTCCAGCGTTTACTCGCTTCCGTGAGAGGCAGACGCGGCGCCGGTGGTGTGTGTTCCGCTTCGTTCCGTCTCTCGTTCGTATCGTTCCGCTCGAATGCCGTACAATGCGGACGCCGCAGTCTTCGAGACTGTTTACACTCCGCGACGCAGCCACCCTGTATCGCGTTTTGTTTCCGACGCCGTGAGCCGCCTCCGGAACGAGGGTCGCTGGATTCCGTGCACACACGGATCCTCGAGGGCGGCACAAGTGCATTTCACGCACCCCTGACTCGTTCGTTACTTTTGCGACTCGATGAGGCGACGGTGAGTTGCGTCTCGTCACTCCGCGAGTAACGACGGATACTGAAGGATAATTTGGAAGATGGCTGGATTCTTTGTTGGAAGGGTGTAGGATTGTGTCGTTCACCGTGTCATCTTTCTTCTTTAAGATCACGGTGAGGTAGGGGGAAGTAGTCATAGATCTGCTTAGTTCTTTGTGGATTCTCTTCTTCGTATTATTTGCGAATACTCTACAGCGGTGAGCTTGAAGACGTGTATCTGCGTTGCGTTTGCGCCTGCTTTGGTTTTTGGCTTAATTTGAGCACACAGGTTTCAGCTGCTTTACTTTTTGATCATAAATTTCAAGGACGACTCATAAATTACATGTTTCCTGAGTATATAAAATTCCTTAATTTAGAAAAGAAGTCTTTACCATTGCCAAGTGGTTTGTATAGTACGTCGATACAACGAAGAGCGTACAGTGACACGATACAAAGATTAGATTTGCGTCTCGTAATGGATACAAAAACATTTTGAAATATCGTAATTTAAATATTTGTAACATGATCGTAGGTAAAATATACTCGCAACAGTATTCACCTATTTAAGGATTAAAACCTACCACACAGTACTGGTCTAATTAATAAAAGAACTACACGGCGATTAAAATATTCCAAGTTCCCTCTCTCTTATTTTTATACCAAATTTCCGTCGTTATTTTGAACGCCGAATTCCAGGTGTATTCGTCAAGTTGGTTTAACGAAAGGTGGCGAGCTCCCTTTGATTACGAGCTGCAGAGGGTAAAAATGCTTGGATAGCTCGATTGGCAGAGGCGACCAGATCCAGCAGCAATTAAAAGATCCGCGTTTGAATCCAGGCTCAGCAAAATTCTAGCAGGCAGACCCTTTTTTCGCTCTACAAATTATCGTCGACGGTGATCTCGTTGCCATTTCATGGCTTTTCTCCTCGAATACTCCGCGCTGCACTGGCTGAAGCGAGCGCAAGTCCATGAAGCGGCTGGTTTATTCGGTTGTAAAGGATGCCGTGATTAAAGAGTGAAGCAAACAATTGGAATTGGTTTTCTGCGTGGACCCAGTTTCAAGCTGTAAAGGGTGCGTCGGTATAATTAATGGCGCGGGACGGTTATTGTGTTTTATTGGCCGCCACGTGATCGATCAACGGCGCTAATTACGCCGTCGTTCCTAAACGGGTGTAGATTCGACGCGTTAAACAACCGATTCCCGTACACCTCCCCACTGTCGTTCCATTTTTTTTTTAATGATATCGAAGCCGCGTGATCGGAGTCCAATGCGGATTAATTGAGTTTCTTAAATGTATAATGAGATTTGTCCCGTCACTGGACAAATTGAGTTTCTGGATTTACGAGCGTGTAATTCCCGGCCTCGAATGCTTGTTTACCTCTTCTTTTATGGGCTAGCTCTTTTATGCTACGTTTCGAATCGACCGATTGAATGCTTCGCCATACGGTAAAATATCGACAGACAGAATTAAACGCAGGTAGTGCGAGAAATATCTAAAACGTCCAATTTTTACGATCACTAAAACTTAGGACAGTAGACGTTCGAAAATATTAAGGAAGCTTAACGGGGAAATAAATTTCTATGGAAGATGAGAAAATTCTACACCGTTATATAAATAACACGGATTTATTCGATGATACACGCCTCTGTATTAACCGAAAATAAATATTTTCTCATTATTAATTAACTCGTTAATAGCCGTTGATACTTACGCGAATAAATTTGTAACGATACAAAGCGCGTTCCTTCATCGAGGAAAGACACTTTAATCTTCTATTCAGAAGTAAGTATAATATAGCTGGTTCGTAACGAAAATGGAACGCAGCATTAAATTACGTCGCGCAGACTGGCAATCTAATCACGAGTTTACTCGTCTTTCTTGGTTAGCACGTTTAATAAAACCGCTACCACGACGCATCGTGATAATCCGCACTCGATTTAGGACACTGCGTCACAAAAACCGTACATTGCTCGTGACATTATCCAATAGTCTGAATATTAAGCCAATACGTAGTCATAGCCGTAAAACGAAATTACATCGAACGCTGTAGGACAGGTAGCGCACACTTGCAATTAAGAGTAGCTCGAGGATACACATAGATTCGAAAAGGAGCGAACAAGCGTCTAGGAAGAGACTTCCTTTGTCTCTAGATATGCCATTTCACTTCCCTAATGATAGAAGTTGCTGTGGAAGCAAACGATGATATCCAGGTGGCAAATGGTCCTCGTAGAAAATCGGTAAGGATATTCGACTTGTGCGGCAGCTTGCGGGCAGGTGAATCTTTCACCTGCCACGCAGCTGGCAACCACTTTTTCGTACCTGTTGAGGAGCCGTGGCACGAGCCACGGTTTTTCAAAGGAGCTTCATCGAACCACATTCCACCCAGCTCGTACCGTATAAAACAGGACAGACGCGTGTTCTTCTATCACAATGGGGGAATAAATAAGCTTTGCGTCGGTCGTTGCACGTACGAACGAGAGAATAAATTAAAGTTTCTAGGTCGAGGGGAAAGAAAGAAAGTTTGCCGTAAAATCAGTTCGTTCGTTCCTCTCCCTACCCCCTCCATCCGTCGCATCCACACTTTTCCTTAATTTTTTTCGTTTAAACGAGAAAATTTCGTATTTACGACGTCGAAAGTTCTAAATCGAGTTTAAAAAGTACAGCTGCTTTTAATACGCAAGGATTATTCTGGGTATATCCTTTTCTCTCTCTCCTTGTTGCGCATCCGTTTGCCGCAACACATATTGCGTTACGCTCATAAATTGTAAAGTTAGCACGTAGTTACGCGTTAACTTTCGGACTTTTATTATCAATTATATTTTCGATAGGTTGTCCGAGGGAAAAGAAAGGTATTGCATTCGATCGGGAATCGTAACTCTCCTCGTTTAAGGACGATGATTTATTCTCGCCGATATTCACGGTACAACGTACGTAGAGCCAGTTTCTGTTCATAACTGGTATTATCCGGGCTGTTAAGCGTAAAAGGACACATAATCCGTTTCCCCTGTATGCGAATAGTTTAACCGACATTACGCGCTTAATAACGTTAAAAGTTGCGCTTAATTGATAGATGGATAGATAAGGAAAATTATAACGGGTTCTCGGTGTAATCTTCTTTCAGCTTCTTCAGCCTCTCGTATCGTTGCCGCAGCCTTTTGTATCTCTGCGCTGACTGCGTCGCTATAATACCATTGATAATGCGCAGATTGTTTCTTGTGGAAATGGAAAGGGAAAAAGGATTATTGTATAAATAATTTTACAAAACATTTTTTTCTCGTCGAAATAAATTTAGAATTGTTAAAATAAATTTAGGTCACAAAAATTGTAGAAATTTAGGGTTCAGAAGGTTTAAGTGTTTGATAAGAGTTATACAGTAATATACGTATTATAATTATTCAAATCGTTTTTAGATTTAACAGTAGTAATTTCTTGTTTAATCACCTTTGGCAGACGAAATTTAGTTTATTAATGCGAAATTTGTACAATGTAAATATATACAGAAAATACTTGAATACGTTCTTTTTGGTTCGATTATACCTGCAGCAATAAATAACTTCGACATCGGTTTCATCTTCAGTTTATCGACGAACTTTAGTCACAGAAGTCTTCTATGTTTTAATTCATTATATATTTACGCTTAATTGCTCACTACAATTACGACTGAATATTTCATCGAGACAAGCATTATTTAATTAAAATCAACGATAACGAGAGATCGCGATCAATATCCATTTTCAAATTAGTCTCGCAAGGACCGTGACTTTACCGCGGTAACAATAAAAAACTTTGAAGCTCTCATATTCGCTGTTCTCTTCTCGTCTCGTGCTTTTTACCGTCAGAACCGTCGTCTTTATCTTCCGCTTCAATAAATCAGCTTTAGAATCGGACTACGTCGTTCCGGTGTGCAAGCTGCTCGCAGTTTTCGAAAGTTACCATATTTCACGAGAATTCCGCGTAATCTGCCTTCGCGAAATTTGCATCTGCGCAATAACACGAATGCTAATCAGGATCCTCTTTCTGTTTCAGGTAAGCGATAAATTCATTCCGACTATCGGGCCAAGTTCCGAGATACGCTCGTGATCTCGCTATTCTTTCGTGCGAGATCTGTGAACACATATGCATAGATCTTGCTGTTTAAATCACGCAGCCATTCTTTGTTCGGCATCGGTAAGTTCGTTTTGTTTATTCGGATTTAGCTTTATTCGAAGAATATAAAAAGATTTGAGAAAATGTTCCAAACGAAAATTGCACGACGTCAATTCCATCAACATAGATATTTTCTTTTAAGGATAAACTCGATAATGTAATGGCATATAACACGTGGAAATTGAAAAGTAAAATAAGTTTGGCATAATGTAGAAAATATAGTAAGTCTCTAATAAATTTCAGTGATGCTAGAAAAGTAGTAACTCTGTTTAAAATTTGATTAATCTCAAAAGGATTAAAGAGTATTGCAGTAAAAATGAAAGCTATGAGAAGATTAGATTTTTTAATGAAAACCTATACTTTTTATCGCATACTCTCGTAACCTTTGAAACATCTTCAAAGCACTATCTATCTATCTATCTTTTGCACAAACTAGTCTCGAGATATTGAACTTCAAAGATCACGTGTCGTCGTCCATCAATATCGCACTACATATGGTCCATTCATCTTGAATCCCACGGTGTTGATAGTGATTGCGCTATTACGCTTGACAATCATTATTCCAGATTAGCAAGATAGCTACACGTTATTGAGGTTTATTTTATGAGAATGGCGTAAATATTTCATCGAGGAACATATTGATATCAAATTTTATGGGCGCATAAAAATTTATTCGTCTGGGCAAAAATCAAGATCGAGGATTTTCGTCAAAATTTTATGGTAATGTGATGTGAAATTCTCAGTCACGTTTGATTAAAATTACCACGATTGAAACTGTCGAATAAATTTCTAAATAATAAACAAAAATTCAGTGTTCTGTTAAGATTTGTAATAAATATTAACAGCGACGAATAGATGACGATGGGTGATTTATTTAAAGTTAATAGAAAAGTTGCGACGATTAGAAAGCTTAATTAGATCGATATTAAAGTTTGATGATCAACAGAAGCTCGTTACTCTAATCGAACGCCCACTGGTGACATCGAATGAGTGATAGTAGATTGTGTAACACTTCATCACCGTGTGCTCCCGATAATCGATGTTTCAGCTTGTAACAAATGACACACGTGACGCACAGTGACGCGCAAACTTCAATTACTTAAAAATTTTTTAATACACTTGATGCTGCTTCCTATATTTGCTACTCTATCCATAGACACACCTTTAATACTCTAAATTACTATTTCGTTCGAATAACAGTCAACATCGGCATTTTCTTTACCTGCTCTAAGAACAAAGTTTTAACAAAATTTGTTTTTACGCGAAACAACGTTCTTTACCATCGTGCTATATTTATTTTCCGTAAGATTAAATAATTTCTTGTAACATTCCTCCCGATTACTTTCTAATTTATTTATTCCTAATTAAAAGTTTCATCTCTACTATTAATTATTATTCAACTATTATATTATTAATTATTCTATATTTCATCTAATTTCCTCCTTAACTCCTGCGCGATACCTGATCTTTTAGAAAGAGACGTTAGATCAGACTCTCCAACTAACATTTAAGGATTTACCGTCAGTTTGTCTAACGCATTTACGTTTCCGAGTTTCCCACTACAATCTCAAGACGACCATTTTTCATACATAATTGTTACCAATTCACCTTCGAAAGATGAATTAGCCCCTAACCGACTGTTTTCTTCCTACAATTCACGGAATTGCCATGCTGCGTCTCGTCCGCGTTCCACGTTACCGAAAATTCTATCCGGGCATTTACCTTCGAAAGAGAGGCTAAGGAGGTAACTGTCCGGAAAGTTTCCCGTCGGCGGAACTAGTGAAACGCGGTCGGAACCTTTTCAGCCGTGGTGCGGCTCGATAACATCTCCCGGTGTTGATTCTGAAATTCTTGCGTGGAAAGTCGGGCGGAGGCTAAGTGTACGCTTCTAACGAACGTTTCGCGCGAATCGTCCCTTTAATCGAAGTCGACGCGTCTAGCGCTTAATGAAAGAGGCGCGCAGGAGTGGGGAGATAAGGCCGTTAGGAGGATCGAAGCATCCCTTCTACGAGCTCTAACGTTAAACGATTGATATCGATCGAGGCGCAGCCGAGGGTTGGGCCAGGGATAGCTTTCGAATTAATCGTCTCTAATTACGGGAAGTTGGAGTGCAGTATTAGCAATTAGTCGAAATTAATTAACGCTGCTTAACGACCGACTCGATAGGCCGTGGCGCGCTTCTTCCGTGACTCCCCCTCGCTTTGATTCTTGCTTTACCCTTTAATCCTGTAAACCGAGCTGATAGACGTCGCACCGGTACGATGCGACACATGCCATGTTCCTCAAAATCTGGTTGATCATCATGGTTATCCGCTAAGTGCACGGTACACGGTTGCGTGCACGATCATGGCCGCCGCGAACGAGTGGACTGGTGATTTTCACGCCGGTACCCTGTGTATATACCGTGTATCGCATACGATGCAGATCTGGTTAGCCTGGAAACTGTGAGCCGCTCGTAAAGTACGAGTTTAGGGCTAATTTTCATTTATGGCGTATTTGATCTTGTACGCTGATACAAGCGTAGGGCACTGACTTGTTCCAGATTCATTTTGTTTTATTAATGTCGGAACTGGCACGGCGAAGCCGCATTGGCTTAGCTTCACTAGCTTACGACGAAATCCATTTACCGTGGCGCGTGTTATTCGCTCGTTCTCTTTAGTTTCACCGGTTATTTTGTATCGTGGCGTTTGCCATTTACATCGATACCGTATTAATAGAGTACGAATGATTAATCTCGATGAGAATTTGTCTTCTTATTTTTCGGATATAGTACGAATATAGTAGTTCGGATATAGTACGAATTGTTGTAAGAGAGAAGATAGTTTCATGAATAAATGTATGTGTAATAACAAATAGCAATGGAAAACTGAAAGGGGAAAATGATAAGCGTATCTGTGATGTATCTTTTGATCTTCGTGCCAGTTGATGGTTGAAAAGAAGCAGAGCAACGAACAGGCTGAAAAATATAAATCTTTCGGACATGGATAATAGATTCTTGAAACTTTGTAAAATCCCAAACGCGTAGCTAATATCATAGCAATTAACGTTCTCGAAATATCGAATTTTCGAATGAATCGAGATGTTGAATCTTAAAGTTACTTGTCTATAAGTTGGGATTTATTAGGTTCTTCATTAAGTTATTCTCTTGTGTAATTTCTGTATCCAATATCAATTAATTCAATTAATGCAATGTTAATTTTCCTTGTGTATAGGTATCCATTGTCCTAACCGCTTTGGACGCAGATTTATTCGATACCTTTCGCAAGCTACTCGTAAACTAATCAATTCTCGATATCTGAAAATATCCCAAACGATCCAAGTATCCTTGAAATATCTAACATAAAACAATAGCAATCGTCGCAAAACATCTGAATAACGGAAAATTATTACCTGTCCCATCTCCAACCGTGGAATCTTGAATTATCCATTTTCATCTGCTATCTATTATCCCGTTGGAAACTCTTAGCTCGATCTTCTCGATATCGTTCGACAGTTCGATGGTTTTCATCCCATTCCGTATTCCCAACCCAGTGGAAGACAACGCTCGTTCCTTCTCGTTACGTTTCAATCTTGCCTGGTCGACTATTTTCCAGAAAGATCGACCGAGCTGCGCTATCCTCCCCATTCACCCATCTCTCGTTAGACTTATCAAATTTTAACTTTTATATCTCTCCATACCTTGCCCCGACCTATTTACATGGAGATGCGATTCCACCACTGGTTTCCCACTGGGAGAGCCTCCGCGGAGGAATTATATTCGTGACACCGATATCTCGCCGGTGAGACCGTCGTGGTGGATGACAGGGTCAGCTTCCGGCAGTGATCGACGCGCCCAACATAAAGCTACGTCCTCACTGAATCAACAAGGTTCCAACAGAGGAACATTTTTTTTCATCCTGCAAAGTTGAAAAGTTTGCTGGTCGTTGTCCAATGTTTCATCGTGTTTCTTTCTCCTGTTTGCGTTGCCGGTAACATAAGCCGCTACAGTAGCAAGGGAAATACTGCTTTCCATCGTACATCGTCTCCGCGTTGCTACATATGTCTCGTATACGTAACACTTTCTGCTAATACGTCTGCTTCTATTTATAATAGCGCTGCGTCTATCAGAAATACCTGTTCTCTGTCACGGAAGGATAAGTGCGGAAGAAAAATAAAGAAACACGCGACAACGAGAAATGAGAAATAAATTCTACTTTAGATCAACATGTCGTAACTCTTCAGATGCATTTAAAGGTTGCACGCTGATAAATTTCTGACGTCTTTTAAAACTTGGTCGAACCCACGTCTTTCGTTCCTTTTTTCGTACCACTAATGGGGATAACTGTCGCAACTACAAGGAGCAAGTTTTCTTCAGTCATTCCACATCCGTAGCTTGGAATAAACTGATGGCCACACTTGCGTGTTGACAACTTGTTGCTTGGACAAATGTAGCTTCGAAAGCAAAGAAGATACAAATCCTCCCATTACGTTGTTTTATTGCGAGCGAAATGTTTCAACAAGTTAATATTCGTCGGCTACTGTCTGCGAAGCGGTAACAACAGGCAGCAAAAAGTTGCTCGTTGTTCTTTCGGTGGGGACGTAGCTTTACGGTGACCGTCGACCGATTCGACGGCCAGGAAAATGGAGTTGTCCGGCAAATAAATTCGGTTCGCTCAGTCGGCTGACAAAAACCGGCGCATAGCTTCGCAGACCGATAAAATTTGCGTACGAATGGCATGTTCACGCGCCGCTGATGAAGATCGACATTAATCTGTCCCTTTCGGTCGCGGTCGACGATTTCGTTTTTTGAATGGTTCCGCGATCTAATCAATCGGATATAAAACCGTAGACCGATCGACGAGACACGACGTGTCAGTTTCAATATGATTTCCGCCTCTCCGTGAAACGAGAAGGCTTTTTATCGCGTTTATTAGCTGTCAACAGGTGTCTTACATGATCCTTGGTCGTTTTCATTGAAACGACCGGTCACTCTCCTTTCACGGATGATCGATGCGTTTTATAGCGGTCGTTTGTTCGGCTCGTTTGCATCGTACACTGGTTTTCCTCGCGTGCTCATAGAGCAAGTTGTCGACCTCTTTGTTTTATGATTCTTTCTGCGGATATTTAGTGGGTTAATAGTATGTATTATACGTTGGAATATTACACGCAATTTGCATTCAGTAATTTAGATTCAGTAATCTTGTAAATATTTATGAGATTCATAGAGATTGTGTAGTTAGAAATAAAGTTAGAGTGAAAATTTGTTTTACGTTCGAAAGAGGTACGGTCTGATTTTGTTTTATTTTAATCTTCATATTAAGAGACGAGGATTTAATTTGTGGTCGGCGATGATAGAATCTTAAGGTAATTTCTGTTCTACGTAGCTACGAATTTTGTTCAAAATGTACATTCGTATAGATTGTGAAACTATAGAAATTATAAAATCATGGTTATGAAACTGTAAAACTGAGAAAGGTCATGAAAATTCTACCGTAAAAGGAAGCTTATTCCGGAAACGAGACTATATCGGGTAACGAAATTTTAAGAAATCCAATTCCATTACAAACGCTTCCTTTCTATTTGAAATATCAGTCATAAGCGTGGGTTAAAAAGGTGGAACGACGACGAATAGAAACAGCGGAAATAAATCCATTTACTATCATCGAAACAGTGCGGCAATTTTCTCGCCTCATTAACGGTACACGACCCAACTATTCTCCAACTTTTCCTCTTGTCCATGTGCTCGTGTTCTGCGACGAGAATGTGATGTTGCTTCGTGAGATTGAAAATTTAACCAGGTTTGAGTCCACAGTGTATTCTCCTCTAAATTATTCCACGGCACTTTTTCTTCTGTTTTTAACGCCACAGGAATTAACGAGAATTTAATATCCGTTACGATCTATCTGCAATTATTACTTCTGTATTATTATCATAGCATTACACGTATGTACGCATGTTACGTAACCTCGAGCGTTTCGAGGTTTTTATCCTGCTTTTGGCATTTAATCGATAAACGTTGTTACAAAGATCAGAAATCCTGTAGTTGCTATAAGCTCTACCTTCGACTGCAATTGCGATGCAATTTATTATCATAAATGATTTTCGATTTAATTCGCTAATATTTAAAAAAATAACATTTCTCCAGCGATTTGCTACGAACTGTACCCGAAGATTACAGGAGAGGATGATAAGTATATTTTTGTTGATTTTCTGATTTTAATAACATCCTATGGTTGGACAGGAGAATTTTAACGCGATATAATTCCGAATGAAAATACTCTGCTGGATCTAAAATCGTAAAGATGATCTGTTAAACTCAGAACGATAAAGATTATCAGAGCTTCAGAGTAAGATTCAGAAAGTTTCAAAAAGGACGAAAGAGCGTGTTCGTCTCGAGAATCAGATATAATGATATTTTTAGTAACAGGATATTGAATTTTAAAATTTCCCGTAGAAAATAAAAAAGCGTGGCTTGCCACGTTCCTTTCCTATAGTCTTCATATAGTTACACCACCAGTTACAGAACACCGCAAACACGTTACATTTTGTATTTTATAACCTACAGCACGTATTCCACGATATACCCTCTTCAAAGATCGTTTAGTTCAACGATAATAATAAAATTATGATCGTGGCGAGGAACTTTCGACAGCCACTAAATTGAACGTTGCTCTGCTAACGTTAAATCGGACGAAAATTACCAAGTTTGTAGAAAAGAAATCGAGTTACCTTCTTCTTAGTACAGTCTGTGCGTTGCATTTCGTTCACGTAGAACGCATGACGCCGATTTTCCAGACCCGTAGCCAGCCGCCGATCTTCTTTTTAAAGCGTTTCACCGCGCTAACTTTCCGGTTACGACGCCCGACCACGTTGCGGACGGCGTCGTCGGGCACGGTGGTAAAATTGAATTTTATTTGTTGGTAACTCGACTATCCACACCTGACGTGAGACTGCTGCCGGTCGAATCGAAAGTTTCGCCCGAGCACGAGGATGCGCGCACTGCAACGAGCACGAGCTCTCGCGGCTGGTATTACGTTAAATCGTAAAAGCTCGTTCCCAATGTCCATTGGGTCACGTCGATGCTACTGCACGATCTAAGTATTGGAACACGTGAGAAGAATTGGAAACGATGATGATATCTCGATGCCGAAGGTCCGGTCGTTTCACTTAAATTTACGGAATAATTACGGTTCTGAACATCTTTTAATAGCTGCGTACAATAGCTGCGAAAAGCAGATTTTACCGCTGAGAAACCGGCAGATTTCTCGAAAGCTTCGAATGGTTAATGTTGAAGTGGTCACCACTTCTATGAAAACTCTACATCTGGCCTTTTTTAGTTTTCTCAAGCACCGAAGCCATCGACAGCGTGTAGACAAAAGACTGCGACGAAGACAGACCATAAACAGTAGACAGGCGAGTTGGCTTCGGGGTTTTCAGTTATTGGGTAACACAGCTAGTGTGCGGATCTGGACCAGCTCGAATTGTATTCTTACTTATAATTACACTTCTATTCAAATATATTTTCTGCCTTACAATTTATCCACGAGTTTTCTCTGTTTACACATCGAATAACCTCGACAGTTAAGATATTACGCTTGGACACAAACGATCCAATTTATTGCATGGAAAAATATCTACAGTGAAAATAAATAATATTTGCGCAGTGTTGTGTTTGTTATAGCCTTTACGTGTTGCGAGAGACGCAAAGTTGACGTAATCGCTATACCTGCTGTATGTGGTGATAAGAAAAACGTTACGTTTCGTGGCATAATCGCGGCGGGTCGTTGTTACAACTCTGTCGTTCGTCTTTCTTGCTTCGAGCGTCGGGCGATTCAGACGTACAATGGAAAGTTTGAAATCATACGGAGAATTCTCTGCCAATTTATCATATTACGTACTAATTAATTAGTACCAAGTATTCCAAATTTTAGTATCATTCGCTAGTGCTTTCGTACGACTAAAAAGATTTAATAGCATGAAAATGAGATGTATAGGATTTGATATAAAAGAAAAGGCTTCGTTCGAAAAGAAGAGTATGTGCAACTATTTCTTGCATCCCATACGTGCAAACTAGAGATATTTCAGTCTTCAAGAATAAAGTAATATAATTATAGAGCATAACATTGAAAGCGAAGAGTCTTCTTCTCGTTATAATTTTTTATCTAAGATTATTTCAATAAAGTTTTACGCGTGAAGTAACAAGAAGCAATGACAAGAGATACCAAGCGAAGCGAAATTATATTAACAAGGAAGACGAACAAGAGGCTGGTGTAAAAGTAAAAATTGCGAGCATTGTCTTGAGCATTGGAGTATCGGTTGTCGTCAAAGTGAAAATTTTCCTAAATTAGAGAAACGCTTAAAACGAGGGAAGAAACGCGAAGGAACGATAACAAAGAGAGTACTCGAGATCCTCGATTCAAGGGAACGAATAACAGCGGTCAAACTCTTAATCCAGCCTTGTTTCAGCTTCTGAAACAAAACTCTTCGGCACAATACACCACTTCGGGGCAAGTTCCCAGTCGTTCCGTGAAATTCCACGTCCGACTTGAACCGACAAAAATTAGTTTACCGAGCTCCGTTTTCCTTTATCAACGATGAAACGTATTATACGGAAACAAGAAAACAAGATTATTGACCAACAAGACGTATAACTAGAATCATTTTATTTTAAAACATTCCGATAAAAAGAAAATACAATTGTCTCTGTGTTCTCTAACTTGCGCAGAATCACGATTACGTGTGTCTGCGAAGATACACACGCCTGTAAACACATTTTATGAATGTATTACGCGCGTTATACGAAACATTTTGAAATTTCTGCGCTGTTATGAAACACGAGTATCATGATTATGTTGGTAAAATTCGAAACGAACCTGAAAATGTATATAGGAATTACAGGACATATAGTTGAGTATATTTCGTAGAGATATGTTTGACGTAGTTATTCATGGTGTATGCTAATTTTTCGTTAAAAATATGTCGCTCTAACAAATATCCTGTGTACCTCTATACATTTTGAAATGTTACCAATAATATATAATCACGACAGCCGCGTCTCATTGCGGCAGCTAGCGAGATGTCGAAATTTTTCACCTCGCAAGAACATACTCGTCATACGTTATATATACATTAAAAAATCTTCGTACATTAAAAAATGTATTGCTCTTAAAAAACATAATGCGTCCTTTTATAATAAATAATAAGTAATAAATAAACTTCACGTAGAAAGTACGCCGCGAGTCGAAATTTCGGTCCGTGAATTTATAGGAATCAGGAATCACTTAAATATTTATTTGCTTGCTAACAGGACGATTAAAAATTTTTCCCTGCATTTCCACCGCGAAAACACGACGAATTCTTAAACGTCGCCAGCTCGTTTCGTGTTTTTGCCAACCGTTGAATACCCCCGTCAGCTCGCTGTGATAGCGCTCGGAGAGCGGTTATTATTTTCTCGAAAAAATAAGCTGGACAGAGAGTCGCGCGTTGCACAGAAGCATAGCGTGGGAATGGGAAAGACCTGTAATTTCGTCCAGTCGTTTATCGGGGAATATTGGTCGCTGCGACACGCCGCGCGGACCGTTTCTCTTCGCTTAATTTCCAAGGATGAACGAGAGCGAAGAAAAGAGAAACGCCGACAGAGCGTCCAAAGATGAAACGAGCGGCCAACAGGCCGGCAAATTGCGCTTAAACGCCGATCCGCAATTACACGATGCGCGATGAATAACGAATCGGCGCGTGACCGTCAAGCTTAGTGGCCGTTCTTTTCGCCTATCGCGAAATAAGATCGCCGGATCGTGTCGCGTCTCCACCGTGGCATTCCCGTGATACGCGTTATGCTTCGGAAGAGAGGCATAGAACGCGTTGAAAGGTTGTTCAACGAGCTTAACGTTGTAATTTCGTGGTATTTAATAATGGACACCTATTATTTAGTTTACACTGCGTTGACTTCACCAGGATGTAAACGTGTACGTAGGTACAGAGAATGGCAATGTCTGTATTAAATATGTAATTTTGATTTTTCTTTTTTTTTTTTTCAAGGAATAATGGTAGCCTTTCTTAGCATCGGTGTCATCAGATTTATAATTATGACGTTGTTCTTTCATCGATGCAAGTATGTCAGTATCGTTGCATTTTATCTCCTATCCATTTCTTTACGCAATTGAGATCTTTACAAGATTTTATCGCTTAATCAAATGTGTAAATAAGGAGTTACGACGTGATGGAAAGTAATTGCAGCTACTTTTAAACAGGAATAACGAAGAATTTTAAGAAATGTTTAATGCTAGAATATAAGAGATAATATTTAATATCTTGATAGGCTATTTTATATCGTTTAATTGGAAATTCAAGTTGCACACAAAAATGAACAGCTATACAATGAACTTGTACACTGTGTACAGTTAAGAAATTGAAAGAACAAAAGTCTCTACAAACACTTGCAAACACTTGGACATGGTATTTCCACAACAACGTGAAGAGTTCATATGCTGGAGTTTTACCACAAACTAAGTAGTTTCTACTCACTATACTCCATTCCATTTATTCTATCTTCACGTTTCTATCGTAATAACATCAGCACATTAACAAAGCTACCGAAACTTTAATTTGCTGAAAGCTCGTGTTCCTTGTTACCACCCCTGTCGTTAGATCCTAATTTCTCGAAGTTCACCTAACGAATCTAATTAAAAGCGCGTAAACAAAAGTATCGGCAGCTGTTTCATTTTATTCATCCTTCACGACTCTATCCCATTTTCGTTTCCATTATTTACTTTTCTCGGGCTGTACAAGCTCTCTGGACTAGCGAGCATTTGACGAGAGAGACGCGACCGCGTATCGGGAAGTTGTGAAACGGGCATAACGAACGCGCGTCAATAATTCTTCCCCGGAATATGGAGAAACTGGAAGGAACGTTTCTCGTTAGCCCGCGAGCATCGAGAGTCCTCGCGAGAATCAACCGTGCACCGTTTTTTCCTTTTTTCTTCGCCTGTCATTTCTTTCGTATTAGCGACCTTCTGTCCGGGAACATCAATAATACATAAGCAGCCCCCGTAATTTGCTTCACGGTGGAGTATTATTTAAGGGAACATTCCGTTTCTGACGGCGGGACAGTAATGGAAATCGATCGATCGACTTATTTCCGCCGCTGAAGAATGTTTAAAGACGATGGAGAATGGCGATAACGGACTGCCAGACGGGGCAAGTAGATCGAACGATGAAATCTGCGTCTTACTTTAATTCGCGTTAGATTGGCTGGCAAGTGTTTTCTTTTCAGCTCGTATATTCACAATTTTGTACGTCTGAAGGCGTCTATTATACAGGATGGTTGGTAACTGGTGGTACAAACGGAAAGGAGGTGATGCTACGCGAAAAAAGAAGTCGAAAATATAGAATAAAAATTTTTCGTTTGAAGCTTTGTTTTCGAGAAAATCGACTTTGAATTTTCGCTCGGTACGCGTGCACTTTATCGCGTCTCGTTATAACGGATCTCACTGTAGATAGTTGTCTCGATGGAAAAATTAAAAAGAAAAAAAATTAAGAAAAATTTTATTCTATATTTTTGACTTCTTTTTTCGCGTAGAATCATCCCCTTTCCGCTTGTACCACCAGTTACCAACCACCCTGTATAAATTGCAGTGTAGTTGAAGGGTATATTATGTATATACAGCTTCGACTGTCGCGATATAAATAATAGAAAAGCGGTGCAGTATTACCGGAAGGATATTGGAATAATAAAGACGGAGGATACGAGGGAAGAGGAATGAATAAATTGTTAAATAGTTGGAAGATAATTATAATTAACGATACATACAATATACACAATATACGGTAACAATAATCGAGCGGAGAATTAGATCTCCTTGTGGGAAGAACGCGTAAGGATATTTTTAACTGCGAGGTTGCTGCTCTTCCATCTTTCATCTTGTCCGATTTTTTCTGTTTATCGAGTGAAATAAACTTGTTAAAGTCGCATCTGTATAATAAATTAAGAGATCTATGGAAAAAGGGGTGGTGCTAATTGTCGATCGATTAAGTTTAGGAAGAAACCTGTTGCAAGCGCAAATTCTACGTATACAGAATTTCTCAGTTGAATCTATTAAGGCAACTATTTTGAAAGATACATAGAGAAGAATGCTAATAACAATTACGGAAATTCGAGAGGAAGAACGCTACTTACGTTTTCTCAAACAGTATGAAGTACAGTTTTGTTCTATGTACCAATAAGATGTAAATGTTTCGCGTATGTAAACGTTTCGATGTAAAGCGTTGACTTTTAATTCCTTAAACAGGATTCCGATTATTGAAACAAGTTACGAAATGCAAAGTTAATCGCGTTTCTCCTTAAACCTTTTGCCAAGTAAGAATCTGTTCAGTCTCATCCTCGTTTTCCTATAAAAAGAAGGCAGTGATCTCGCTGAACTCGCGTCTCAATCAATCAACCTCCCCATTGTCGAAAAAATTCTTTCAATCGTGTCCCACGAATTAGCATCCTCGGTTTTTCAGCATCTCTTAAGCTTACAACAAGCTACTCGATTAATCAAACACGATACACAGACGAGCAATAAATCAACCGGTGCCTCTAATTTTTCAATGGTTGTACCTTTCATCGAAAGTCTTCGTTTTTTCCTCTTTCTTTCACTGTAGCTTCGAGCGATCGATCGATTCAGCTAACTTCTACCCGAGATGGTTGTTAATCGCTCTCGGTAAACTTGCAAATAAGAGGTACGACTACGTGGAAGGTCTCGCTTAGTAAAGTATCGCCCTAACTAACCGCACGGTATTAACCATTTGCGGTCGAGGGCTGTAATATTGCTGCCAAAGAACTTTTATCAGCGGCGTCTTTAGCTGCAGCGTTCGCTTTACGACTTCGGTGTTCTATGTCGAACTGGTAGTCGTTGTTTATCGGATGAAATTATAACCGCAACCGATTATTGGCGGTCGTGGAGAGAGCAAACCGATGGATCGGTTAAAGTACATTAGCGCATACGTGTGTTTAGAAAGAGTCGCGTTTTATCTACGACGTTTTTTTTTTAATTTCTGTGCCACTGGCAATTCCAGTTTTTCTAACGAATCATCTTGCCTCGTTTCCTTTTCCCTTACGAACGTTCCATCGAATTGGAAACTTAGGATGCGACCGAAAGGCGAATCTTCCATAGCAAAGTATCTTGTACCGTGTCAAATTTTGGTTAGTTGTTCCGGTTTGGTTGTGTTTTTGAATTTTTAAGTTACACAGCGTTACTCGTCTTATAAATCAACAGCTTTAATTCTGCACGAAGAAAGAGATTCGAAAGGTCGTATTACATTTTACTTATAAAAATTCAGTTTTCTCGTAAAACGTCAATCTTTCAGTCGCTCTACTAATAAAAGAATTTAACCCACGTGCCAGGTTGCTAAAAGAAATTTACGTATCTTCGATTGAAACTAAGACGTAGTCTCACACTGTACAGCCGGGACTAAAGTTTTCTCGCAACGATATTAAACCTATCGAATGGACGAATTTGCTCCAACCTACTGAAACAGAAAAAAGCAGATTCATTCGTGAAAGCGTGAGTCGCAAAGATCGTCCCAAACTATGGCGATAATATCATCCATACTCGTCAAACGCATCGGAGCAGGAATGAAGTGCTTGTGGGTGGAGAAGCGTGCGTTAGGTTCATCGCGAGATTAGCGTGATTCCATCGCCAGTAATAGGAACGTTTGGATCCAAGGCTATCAGAAACGCCCTTTTCACGCCCCCTTCGAGCCAGCCGTTTACGAGGCTTTTTAGCGCCTGTTACACGTGGCGTTATCGTTCTTCGAGAATATTCGCGTATTATCGACTCACTGTTTTCCAAGTTCATTATTCTCTTCGCGTTGCTTTTCAAAGTCGCGTGAGAATTTCTGTCTCTTTGATACGCGATTCTCATAGAAAATCGTCAGATGCGTCAAACTACGCTGTTTTTTTTTTCATCGTTCTTCGCGTCTCAAGATCCATTCTTTGCATAATACGAAATTTATATAAAATATAATATAATTGTCAATGTTAGCAAAGCAGTTGCAGTGCTAGTAAATCTTTTTCCTCGACGCACCTTTTCAACGATAGTCCTGTTTCTGTGGCTTTTCCACGGGTTCGGGTAAAGTGGTTTTAGCGATTGATTTACCTCGATATTTAGAGCCAATCTCTGTTACGATTACATACCAATTAGAGAGTTCTGTCAGTTGGATATGTGTACAATCATATACGTAGCTTCATATTTGTCAAGTCGAGATTTATCTTTTGTATTGTCGTGTTAATTCCAATGGAAACGCGAGAGATTCGTGTTAACGCACGTGTCGCTGGGTAACCAGCGCGAGAAACGGGAATTATGGGAAAGGAATGTTTGTAATTGTCAATAGCGTTATACTGCGGAGTATTATGATTATTATTTGCTGTAATAATTGTAATTCGAGCGTAATTTCAGGCAGACGGCTTAGGTGATTACATGTTGGTAATGTAATTGCTCTTTGGAGATTACCTATCTTTAATTAAACGGAACATTAGAATGTAATTTAGAATTTGAATTAGAAATAGATTTAATTAGAAGTACAGTACAGAGTGTTATCTCGAAACACGAAGGTCTGTATCTTTGGCAAAATTAACGTTGATTTTTACCGAGAAAGAAATATCATTTTTTTATGTGTGTGTGTATTTGTTCCCGTCATAATACTTTAATTATAATCATTTATATACAACATAGTTAGATCCGCATAAAATAAAACAATAGTTTGAGAAGTTTTAATGTTACGTTCTTTGATTATCCTCTGAAATACAGTTTCTATAATATCGAAATCTTTCTACAGTTGACTATATAATACGATACGAGGTATAATCCTGATGAAATATTTACTTGTGCAAAAATGTCGTCATTTTGCTGCTTTATTTTCCTAAATTAAAATCACATTAATACGGCCAATCAAGAAGTAATAGATAATAATTCGCCTTATCACGAAGCTTCTCCCATTATTGATCCTATCAATTCGTCAGCCCCAAAAAACAGAAGGTAGGTGATTAAACATATAACAAAGCGATCGGAATTATTACTATCTCCATTCCTCCTTCCGAGACAATTCATCGAGGGCTGTTCGAGGCCAGATACCGGATCCGCTGGGAAAGGACCTCGATCGCTTTGTCGATTCTTCCGGGTGGCGGCGGATTCTCAATTAGAAATTTTCCAGCGACGTCCAGCAACGTTGTACGAGGCGCGTCGATACCACGGCCAATTTGTCGAGGTGTCCCGGTTGACGGCAAAAGTATCGTTCCGAAACAATACCGATCGTACGGTGAAAGCGAGCCAACGATGCCTGAAAATCTACTTGACGGGATTAATTCGACCACTTATCAGCGAGAAATTTAACCGGCAGAGAAAGACAGGCTACTAAAACCATCAAGTACAAGAGAAAAAGAGAGGAGGAAGAGGAGGGAGTTAGGAAACGGGATGAAAAGAGAGAAAGAGATAGAGAATGGGACAGAGAGAGATGGGAAATTACAGCAGCCCTGTAAGAGTACGTACGTTTGCCGTACGTTGAACCAAGCAACCGAGCAAGCTTGAATAAAAAAGGCTGATTCACCGGCTGTGCTTCTCCTCCTTCCGTTCATTCCTCGCTATAATCTTTCCTCCGTTCTTCTTCTTTTATTCTTTTTCGCTCGCACCACCGGAACAACCTGTTTCACAGGCTCCGCTGGAAAAATCGTCCCAATGCAGGGTACCGGGTGCGCAACGTGTAGTACCGTATTGCTCCCTTCTTCTTCAACGCCTTTCTCTGTTTCTCTCTGTCTCTCTTTCTCTGTCTGTTCTATTTCTATGTCTTCCTCTTATTCCAGTTTCAGTCGAGTCGGTGTCGTCGATGTAATAATCAGAAGATTTGCAATTCCCCGACGTCCGCCGTGCCGCGACGAACGCGAAACGGATTTTTACGACGGGTCGCTTGAAAACTGATGGAGCAGCGCAACTCGTGAATGAAGCCAGCTGCCGAGCCGGTTCGATGTTTTTTTCCTCGCTTTCGTTCGAATCGAAGTGGTTGGAATTATGGCTTCCTCTATCTTTTTCCTTTCTCCCTCTCTTCCTCCCTCGAATTTTCCTTTTAGTTTGAAGCTTGCGCTTTTTACAGCTGGTTAATTCGTCTCGGTGTTACCGTCGTTGAATATGATAGCGACAGCAGGAACTGGCTGCATTCGCGAATCAGCGTATTAGCCATCCTGAAATTGATTAGGTATAAGAAATCGATTTAATGCGATTGATAGGATTACGAGGGATTGCGGAGAGAAATCGGAGTAAATTTTTAGGTAATTGGAATTACAGGATTCAGAGAGACCGCTCTAATTCCTTGGAACAGAAACGTCGATGCTTGATTGTTAATGCTTTTCCATGAAAATATGCGAAAGTGAGAAAATATTCCTCGAATATCGCCGAAAGGATTCTCTTTATTCGTCTCTAAAAGCTTTCCTGTTTCAATTTGTCGTCGTCTCGTTACTCTCACTTACGAGAAAATTAGCATCACTTTGGCATGGCCGAAGGAAGCGGCAGACCCAACAAATTTATGGTAGCGTAGCTCGCGGTCATGATTTCCTCAGGAAATCCTTCGATCCAGGATAATTCAGCGCTGAGAATTCTCGCCTCTTCCCATTCTCGCTCCCTTTATCTATCATCCACCACGAACACGTATCTCGGTAATTTGGTATCCGCAATCGCGCTCGCTTTCGTTTCAGCCTGCGTTAATACGCCGTTCTTTTTGTCATTAAATCGCGAATGCGATGGAAACTTCTCGTGTTCTATTCGCGTGATGAGCGATTTTCAATTACCAGGCAGTTTTCAGCGACCGTGGTTCTCATAAACGTATCTGTCGTATCAGATCGCGTCGAACGAATCGCAGGAAACTTTAAAAGAGATCAGCTTGTCCCTTCGTTGAGTTGGTCACGATCGCCTCTGTGTGTCACGCAAGCGAATTAAGAACAACGTGAAGCATAATGTCGGCTTTGTAAGCAGAAGATTGCGATCTGAACGAGACCTGTTTCTCTTGCTGCTGCGTTGTATTTGGTATAAATTACGAACAACGAGCGGGGAGAAAATACAATAGATACTGGGAAGTGGTTGTTAGTTTTACTTACAATTAGTTGATATTATTCGCTGGATTTTTAAAACAGCGATAATAAGGATAAGGAACGAGATAGGAATTCTAAATGTCCAGAGGTTGGAACGGATAATTTCATTTTTACAACGACTATGGAATCTTCTCAAGTTCAAATAGTTTAATTAGCCATCGTTAGACGTTGCCTGTAATTTTTAAGGTATTTCCATCTCGTTATTATGATAATTGTAATATCCCACAAATGATAGAAAATTCACTTCTGAGATTCTATTTCTTGGAAAAGGTATCCGCATGCCATAAGTCGACCGTGACCATTTGCCACGCATTTATTGACTTACCCTCGCTTTGAGAAAATTTTACCATTTATAATTTTATTTCCGATATGACATACTTTTACCAATTATCAGACCGCATCAAACTATTGGAACCAAAGTACTAAAAGCACAAATCGGCTAGGTGGAGCAAACTTTGTCCTGTTTGAAACCAACGTCCGCCTAACCATCGGCAAAGTTCCCTTCGTTTATCATGCCTCTAATTCTTCTATCGTAGACGATCATTTTTTCCGATAATTCAACTATGCCAGCGAGCGGTTTCGCATCTGGTTCACGCGGAACTCGAAGCTCGCGTTTTCGTTCAGCAGCGTGTACACGATCGTGCACCGGTAGAGAAGCTTCTAACGCAACGTTTCCCGCGAAACTTGTTTCGTGCATGCATGGTTGAATCGGTTTCTGGTGCACACATGGAAAGAGAGAGAGAGAGAGACTGTGTGTATTCCCGGGTCCAGCGATTCACTGGTTCCCAATGGCGTTAAGTGCGGAGATTTCGATTTCCGTGTGTGGCGTGTTAGAAATGTTGAATTGAACCGAGCTCTCGTGATATCCACAGCACGCTCCCTTGTTTTTGGGACGTGTAATGTGCCATGTTCGAAGAAATTAGTCGCTTGCGATTTGTTCCAGTTGGAATCTATTTCTGATAGATTTCAATTAATGAAGAGTCTCGCCATAGGTTTCGCCTAACTCTTTGTCAATGTAATAAAACGACGCACAGTGCAAAACGGACGATTAGAAAAATAATTATCTTTCGAAGAAGAGACGCGTAAGATTTTTTCTATCATTTGTAGAAAGGAGAAACTCGGTGGAAGAATGATAGGGGTGCATTCTTTGTCTGGAAGAGATTTTGTTACGAATTTGCAAATCTTCATGGTTACGCGTGGTAAAATATCTTAACGTTTGAGAACATACGGGTGTTCGTAATAGAAAATAATTTTGCTCAAAGATTTTATCACTTCCCGCCTGATTCTCTCGAAAATAATAAAACAACGCGTTTTTAAAATATAATAAAACAATCTTTCAGACGATTTATCGCGACGTAATAAACTGACACAAAGATTGGATAAGGACTAAAAATGATGTCATACTCTGTTACGTATTATCCTCGTTCCTAATACGAGCTTTATATATTCACGAAACGACGTGCAGGTACTAACGTCGACTTTAGCCATCGCATCAACTGAGAACGGCCTCTAAATACTATCTTTCGCTGTATCATCATCTAAATTAAGTCGTCGTGCGTTTAATGAACATAGTCTGCCCGTTATTTTATCGACCCGAGACGTCAATTTTATTTCATTTTATTTTTTTTATATCGCCTATCTCGATCGAATGCTTAACAAACTGCATAATCGTACTCTTTGATAACAGGGCGATCATAGTTGCCGTAACGAAATGGCTATTGTATGATTCTAGCTACTAAGCTTCGCGCCGATACTAAGATCTACGAAGCGTAAAATTAACAACTTATCCGTGTATTTTTAGCGATACAAAATTTTATACAAGGCGAGATTCTGCCATTAATTGAGTCGTTCAGGAGTCAAGCTATATATTCAACTAGATTTCCTGAAAAATTCTTCATTTTAATACCAAACCAGCGAACGTACACGCGGATCTATACCTTTACGAGCAAAACTCACCAGCAAACTGGTCTCTACCCGAATTCCACGTTCTAATGAAAAGACGCGGCAAAAGACTAAAAATTCGCAGCAGGCGTTATAAATTATCCCGCCCTTAGGTTCCAAATTTAACAATAATTCAAAAATAATAATTCTCATAATCGACGCTTGTCTCGCAATCCCTCGATAAATCTACGCGCATATCTGTACTCTGTTTCGCAAACACGCGAAGAGGTAGGGGACGCGGTACGATGGAAGAAAGATGGAAACACAGGAAAGAGGAACGAGAGCGAGAGAATGTACATTGCCGCTAAACGAAACCGCGGTAATCCGAATGAACATCTATCGTCGAATTAAACGAGTAACAACGCTCCCGGGGGATGAACTGGTCGGTCTGGCTGGGAAACGATCGGACAATCCACTGTCTATGGGCGCGCGTCATCGTCGGCAGGTTCATCAAGAGCTGACTCATTAGCTGGTATTGTGCGTGCGTTCGACTGGCAACTGCATTACTTCGCTTTGATGCGTACCTGACCGAGTGCAGATCGGAGTGCCATGGATGGTGTACGCGGGTACAACAGAGGGTGGCGAGCGCGAATGAGCGTCTGCGCGCTCGCGTGGCTGCAACACGCGCCGGATTTATATCTGTGCTACGAGCGGACGTTAATTGCTCGCGACTAATTTCACTGCAGCTCGTCGGAATCTCCTGTCGGTGACACATAGCCGCGGGACAATGGCCTTTGTGTTGCCCATTCGGAATACAATTTTTCTTTCGGTTCTCATCCCACCTCTTTCAACCTTCTTTTTTTCCTCCCACTTCCGGTTTAGCCCTTTCTTTCTCCGTTTGTTCAGAACAATGCTTTGTTGGACCATTGGTTAAACGAGGAGCTTTACCTTCGTGCAAATAGAAATCAGATTCGAAGATGTTCCGACCGATGATTTTTATACCGATACCTGTTTATTTTCTCAGGGTCACTGACCTATCTTTCTTTAGATCGAGCAAAAATAATCGTCCGGTGTGAATGGCCCGTGTGGAACCGAACGTGATAGATTGTTTGGCGTGGCGCAGAATTTTAGAATCAGTCAATTAGAGAAACGTTGCTTTAGAGGGTGGAATAGATAAGCAGAGAGACAATAGTTTCGTCCGTGGCTACGGAGGAATTGGACTATTGTAGAGCTTCTGCTCGTCTTGAAAGTTTTCAACAACGTTTTTAACACGTTGACCGCCACGACATCCGTATTCGGATGTCGGGTGACCAAGTTTCTGGTCAGGCCACGTAACCCATATTCGGGTGTCGCTTATTTGACTACTTGCGAAGGATCGTCGTAGGTATTTGAAAAGATATTCCATAATAATAAATTGTTAATTAATAATTAATTGTAATAATAGTTGACTTGTTATAAAATAAAAATAAGAAAATGGTTTATTAAAAGAAATATTTAGCATGTAAAACTTTAAAGCATTCTATACATAGTTGAGATTGGTCGGGACAATTTGGATAAGAAGTTGTTGTTTTCTTCAAATTCCTTTGTGCCTTTGTTCGGTCCATTCGACGTCTTTTATTTGCATAACATAGTTTGCATGCGCGTCTAATGCTCCTTCCGGAATCATTTTTCCGAACGGCGATATTATGCTGATTCCGTCGAAGACAAGGATTTTTTGTATTTTCAGACAACCTTAATAATTTTGCAACTAATAATTGTCTAAATATTCTAATATTTATATTTTTCCTTGTTGCAATTATGTAAACCGTCAAAGTGTTTACAATAGAATTCCCAGAAAGAATTGAATGCCAAGTTATCTGTACCATTTGATTCCTTTTCCAATTGTGGTGGCATAAGAAACCATTTGGTCGGAATAATCTATACCACACTTTCCTTCGTTATATTCAACAACAGCTAGTGGTTTTAATGTTGCGAACAAATGAAACGAAAGATCATTCTTGAGGTCATCACTTGAGCGATTCGCATTACTAAAATATCGATGGGAGCACCTAGCAGAGAACGCTTGGTACTGCTGTACGCGTGGCCTGACGGAGATTTCTTTGAAAACACGCGTGGCAGTCAACGTGTTAAACTGTTGGGTGATTCGGTAACTTTCTATACATCTTCGTTTATTTTCATATACAGGGTGGTTGGTAACTACTGGTACAAGCGGAAAGGGGGTGATTCTACGCGAAAAAAGAAGTCGAAAATATAGAATAAAAATTTTTCGTTTGAGGCTTTGTTTTCGAGAAAATCGACTGTGAATTTTTGCTCGGTACGCGTGCACTTTATCACGTCTCGTTATAACGGATCTCACTGTAGATCCTTGTCTCGATGAAAAAATTAAAAAGAAAAAATTTTATTCTATATTTTCACCAGTTACTAACCACCCTGTATAATATAATATACAGGATTAATATACAGGATTAATAAAAATTTTTTTTTTTAATTTTTTTTTTATTTTTTTCATGGAGACAACGATCTACAGTGAGATCCGTTATAACGTAACGCACGCGTACCGAGCCAAAATTCACAGTCGATTTTCTCGAAAACAAAGCCTCAAACGAAAAATTTTTATTCTATATTTTCCACTTCTTTTTTCGCATAGAATCACCCCCTTTCCGCTTGTACCACCAGTTACCAACCACCCTGTATATTGTAATTTCAATATACCTTTGAAAGGCAGATTCCTAGAAACAACAGAAGTAGCTAATCTTCTCTTTGAATTGTTCCATAGAAGTAACTTGAATAAAAATATTGATTTTACTAATCCGAAAGTGAAACGTTGAATTTGAAAGACTGATGTATTGCCAGGCTATTGTAATTCAACATTTTTTCTCTTTCATTCGTATCGCGTATAAAATATTCGAGTCATAAATAAACAAATGAATAAATGGAGAGTAAAATGCACGGGGAGGTCCGCGTGTAAAGACGATAATCGTTTGGTATATTTATGTAGGTGGTTCGACTGAAAACGACGGTTAGCGTTTGTTGCAATCGACCAGTCTTTGTGCATACGAGCTCGATACTTTGTTGTGAATGTGCTTCGAACCGGATGTTTCATTCCAGATCGTCCATTGGTTATCGCGCAAACAGTCCTTAATTAGCCCGCCGGATATCCTTATCGAAATTATGGCAACAGAGGCGGTTCGGTTTTCCAGAATATAGCATTTTGGTTCTTGATTACCATCTACGGTAATTGTAGGGCAATTGCAGGTGTAGCGAGGAATTGAGACAAGTATCGTGAGAATGCGTCAAGTTCCCGACCAACTGTAATTTGAAATTTCGAAGTTCAAAGATTTATAAGATTGCGTGAAAGAGCTCCCGATGTTTTCAATTCTCATCGCTGAATTTGTCTTGCCAAACAAGACAGTGTTTAACAAAAGTTAAATTACGATGTAAATATTGCGGTACATTTGCGTTAAAAATATTTTTCTATGTCGAGATGCTGAGAATTGAATATCAGTAGAAATGAAGAAATTAATCAAAAGCGAAGTTGACCAATTCGTGTTCCTAAGAGCAATGTATAAACACATACAAGCATCGTATCCTCTAAACGTCCATTGGTGTGAAATCAAACGAAAAAACCAATTAAAAATAAAAGAAACCTAAAAATGCGAACGTCTATCCTGTCTACGCTAACTTTGCTCTTAAAAATTGCACAATATTCTGCGCTATGAATAGACGATATAAAACAAATCGTTTAAATTCTTCGAATAACGCTATCGCTAAACGCAATCTTACGCGACATACCGGTGACGCGATAGCAAGAAGATAAAACGAATCGCGAGAAGCAACAGTGGAAGAAGCTCGTTTCGGAGCTCGATACTCGCGTTTCAGAGGAAGTTCGGTAAGAGCCGGGTCGTTTATCGGGTCGGCAGGTTAAAGGTCCGCGTCGATGGTATCACTTCTAGCGTCGTTTTATCTGCGACATTTTGAATCCAACTTTCGCAAATTGCGAGTGTCACAGTATTGTTATGGAGAAACGCCTAAATGTTTACGTATGACAAAAGTTGAGACCGACAGAAGTGTAAGAGAAGGTTGGCCGATGATAGAAGAACGGAGAACAAATGTGTCGTCCAGAATCACGTAATTAAGTATTGATCAGGGCGGTGGCTTCTGCGGCAATCCAGTTCCACCTGTTGCCAATTTCTACTCGCCTCGAACTGCCATGATTCGATGAAATAACCGTTAACCCTCTTTGATAATCGAAGCTACGCTTCGTTGGCTCGCGTGTGTGCGTGTAAATTTTACCCCGTAACCATACTAACCCTATTTCCCTCGTGGCGTTCGCGTGCGGCAAACGATTTAAAAATTTCGACGCCGCTGCTGATGCCACGAAATTTCGGGAATTTCATTCAGTCGAGGCGCGGCGCACGATCAGCTTGCGTTTTTTAAATTATCCTTCTCACACGGGGATGAGTTTCGTTGTTTTACGATAATTGTGAATTTTATTATCCTCGATTCGCTTAATAAATTCGAACGCGTGGTTTTAACCCGAATCTTGCTGTGATTGCTATTAAAACATTCGTACGATAGATATTATAGAAAACCATGACATATTATTATTTAATAAATAAATATTAGATATTAGATATAAGTATTAGATAGTAGATATCGTATATGTTATATTATTACATACTATATATTATAAAAATATTTCTTTGAAATTACGGAAAATTCTCAAAAAGATTCGTAGACCATTGCAAGGTCGAATCTTAATTTCTTCAAATAAATGGAACAGATATTAAACGCGATACTTCAAATAGAAATTCGAGAAAACTCTTGAAAGGGATCCAAGACAAATATTCAAAGTAGCATAGTTAGATTCCATTTTTTTCCAAACGACATTCTAAGAAATAATTCTGTATGTAGAATTTAAGTTAGGGTAGGTTAAACGGATTAGATAGAAAATGAGAAAATTGCGTACTGGTTACGTATATAGATTAGAATATTACCATATGACTATTTGACCTTTCGCATATTGAGAATATTCCATTCTACGTTGTTCTACCCTAGTGAAGTCCTTCTTGAAAGCTGATTTAGACTCTACATATTACAATTGTCATTTAACGGGCGTAATTCCAGATGAAGCAACAATGAACAACCATCTGTAATTACCAGTTACCTGTGTTTGCTCATAAGTAATTGCCATTCAGGCTGCCTAATATAACACCCGCCTCGCGATCAATATCGAGTACTTACTTCAACTCCGAGTTTCGCTTGAATTGCACAGTACTACAAGAAAGGGGTTATTTCAAAACAACGAGACAAACGTTTTAAAGTTTCTAACACGGTTGGAAACGTGATAATTATCGTGCCAATATTACGAAAAAAAAATTATAAATATATATAATAAATATATAAAATAAAAAAATATTGAAATAACAAAGTAACGTGATTTTTGAGATCTTTTAATAAAACACGAATTAAACATTTTAAAGAAGTCTCGCGGAAAATCGAAAAGTAGATCGAAAAATATAAATTACGATACGATAGAGGCGATTAGAAATCGTACTAAAATATTTCTTAGAAATTTTTACACTATCGAGATTAGATAGCGTCAAATTTTCACGAAACAAATTGCTTCTGGCTGGCCAGGCGCACTAATTCAATCTCAGGAGTTAGATTAATATCGATCACGCAATATTACATCGTGATCTTTGGAACACCAGGCCGTAGCACAACGTGGCAACCATTATTGATCCAATATCGACGACGTCGGCAGCGGAATAATATTTACGGCCAATAATGAGTCAATATCGTAAAACAATATATTATAACAGGGAGTAAACGGTGTTTTGCTCTAGTATACCAAGCAACCGGAAGATGATAAATGGAAAACGATGACGTGAAATTGATAAAATCGAGAAGCAATGGTGTTTCTCACAGTTTAACGATATCACATAGTTTATACTCGATACACGGCTTTACACTTTCCTTACCTGTTTTCTATTTCCACCATGTTTCCCAGGATAATGTCGTTTTACGCTTCTGGTCTAATTCGAGTATATTCATCTTCATATCGCACGCACGTATTTAGATTGGAACGTTTTTATCGTTAATTACACCAATTGTCCAAATAGACGAGTAACTCTAAACGCGAGCAGTGCTGTTAAAAATAAAAAGGAATTATCCTTCTAGAGAAACGCCTGATTTTTAAATGTTCAGGGAGGTTCGATAAGTGAAACGCAGATGTAGAGAAAGAAAATTTGTACTGAAAGTAAGTATCTTCTCTAGAGAATTTGAGGGCGAACGTGAAATTTCTTCCACTTTCGAAAGCAATAACGGCAGACTATCTATTCGCAAAGACGTTCTCTTCAGAACATTGTACTTGTACAACGAATCGAGTCATATCTGTTTAGCCGATTTCCAGACTTTATAAACGAAATTCGGGAGGATTGCTCCGCTAGCCCTGGGAACGCGAAGATGTAATTGTCTCGTTTCGCAATTTGTCAAGTCAACTAGACCCGGGTGTAACAAGCGAAAACAAGGCAGGCCGAACTTCTAAGAGGATGAAGTGCTACGAATTTACCTCGCTGACTCCGACTACCACTTGACTTACTAATTTCATTTGTACCCGATTAATTCTACGATCGGTTGCTCGCTCGCAGTCACGGGCTGCTTGCAAATGGGACCAGTAATCGACGAGGCAAAAGAGTTGCACCGCTATTCCGGCACATCGACGACACTCGAACGAAAAACCAGAGATTCGTTAATGAAATTGACTCTATAGCGTCGAATCTAGTACTGTTCCAGGCTTTCGAGTAAGAATCGCGCCCAACAAGAAAATATAATATAACGTTTTGTGAACATTGCACCTTGCTAGCTTCATCAGGGTGTCAAAGAATACATTGAAACTCGGTATAACGTTGCACAGTGCAACGATGTTAAGTGTAATAATCGAGGCGGTGGATGCAACGTCAAAACTGACATTGCAAGCTACTTTTCGTCGAATTACTCGATCGAATAACCTAAATTATAGCAATTGAATATCAGCTGGCCGGGCGTATAGGCGACGTTATAATTTGCGTGTTAAGGAAATGTCAGGAAAGGAGAGAGAGAGAGAGATAATAATCGTATATCTTGGAAGTTTCAAAAGTTGCAGAGGCAATAGGTGAACCAGGCCGACGAGAGTTATACACGGTTTTCACGGTTGTGAAGCGAACGACGAAAGTTTTCGGCTCCATCTCCGAATAGGATCGTATCTTTTCAGCTGCGTTGGTCAGAATGGCATTTTCGTTCGGCCAGTGGAGAGTTTCACGGAATTTCCCGGCAGACTGCGTAAAAACGTATGGTCATAAACGTTTCACCGTCGTTAATATCGCTTGTTACTGCAATATGATCCTGCCCTGTTACGATTCTGAAACGAGTTTGGATCCAGTCGCGGAATTTCGCGACTGGATAAATTCCTGGCGACAGCCTGCCACGTGTTATTGCGATTCGATCGCCGATACCGATATTTAAAACGCGGCCAATCGTACGTTGTATCCGATGAAGTTGCGTGGATGGCTTTAAACTTTAAACGCGTTTACCGTCCTTTGACTCGTATATCGGTATAGTCCTCGCACAGACGTTTACTCACTCAACTGTTGGTCAGATGCGTTCGAAACCGGAAATTTCGTAAGTATCTTTTTACACAAACAACAGGAATACGTGTTTTTATTTTTTCTATTTTTTTTTTTCAGCAAGTTTCAGAGAATATGCTTTGTAACACGAAACGTTCGATTTTTAACGGTTCATATCTCACTGAATTATAGGAAGCATAAGTTTACGTATCGAGGTATTAAAAACTTCGGTCGTGTATCGTGAATGCAGTTATCAGGATAGAATATATTTATTACAAAAGAAAGTTTAGAACGTAGACACAACAAAATTGGACACTCGGTATCTTTCGATCTAACGCAATATGTTTGTCTGTAAATATTATTTAATATACGTTATTATAAAATATTTTGCACAGCTTGTTCAAATGGATCATCTTGCACGATCGGACTGTTACTACCTTGCACTATGATATTTTATATCGAACGGTTTGTAATTTTTAGCTAGAACTTTACCCGCGACTGTTATATTGTAAGATAACTTATCAATACCGTTAACATAGAACTCGCGATTTCTAAAATTTCGCTAATAACATTAATTGAGTTAACATTAATTGAGAGTCGTGAACTGAGTATATCTTCATCTCGGAGACTGTGAATGTGTTAACAAAACTAATTCCTCTCTCGCGAATATTCTCGTGGATTGTTGCAAGTGGGAATTTTTTCCCGGCAAATCCCTGTAAAACGGTGGCAACTCGTTCCGGGGCGTGAATAAGACGATTGGTCGGATAAAAAGGAGATGGCAGAGAATGCAACAGAAGCGGTTAAATAAAGAGGCCGTTGAAAGTAAATGCTTCGATTAAAACGTACTCACTTGAGCGAGCGATTTCGTTTCAGTACCCTTTAACGACACTGTGTACAAAGAGGGAGAGAAAGAAAGAGAGGAGAAATCGAATTTTACATCTCGTCCGAGGAGACGTTGTTGTCCCCTGTTGTCTATGTTCACGCCGAATTTATCATGCCTCTTTATCTAAATCCTGTCCGAGAGTCAAAGACGTATTTCTTCGTCGTTCGCTCCATTTCCTCCCCGTATAATCCATTATCTTTTTAAAGGCGAGGACATTAATAAAGTGCGCCATCTACTCGACCGTCTAAAACGGAAGACCAGGGGAATAACCGGAGAGAATGGAGAAATAACGAGATTCAAAAAAAATGTTCCGATCGTTTTTTCATTTAGAAGACAGAACTCGACGGAATCTTTGATTTCTAACTGGTCTCCGCCAAGTCATCTGGAATATTATTAAAACGACGAAGAAATACTTCTCAGGATTGGTGATAAATGTCATGGCTAGTCGTAATCTTGCTAAAGCTTCTTTTTTTTCTTATTCCAAGGAAAGTCGTAAAATTGAGGAACGAGAAATTACGCGTGTCAATAAGAATTCTTTTGTATTTTATCCAAATTTCAGAAATTGTCAAGGACTAAGAGAATACGATTCCACGAAAATACGTGGCAGATATATAGAGTCATTTCCCATAGGGAAATATAATAAAAATTCCTAAAATTTGCACTCGCTTATTCCTGATAACAAGAGAACTGAGAAACAAAGTGAAAGAGAGAGAAGGTTAGAAAATTGCTCGCGATATCCGCAGGATGGACGATACAGACGAACCATCCAGAGTTACAAGTAGTTCAGCCCATAACTGGATAACGTTCGAGGACACGCGAGTTGGTTAACGTCGAAGAACTTAGTCGGTAGTCAGATCGCAGTCCGTACTTAGTACCTATTACAGCAGTATACTGTCAGTCAGCGATCAATCAGGATCAGTCGCTACAGGAATCAATTACGCTTGCTCTAATCGTGACTCGAATCCTCTTCATCGCCCTAACATCGTCCATCTGTAATTACCCGAATTTACCACTTCCACCCGAACGAGCACAGGAAAAATCGATTTTGGATAGCTTCCTGCCTGTTACTCTCTCACGATATCAATGTTTTGCTGGAAGTTAGGAATCGGCTGTTCAACTCTCCGAGCAAGGTGAAACGCTGGCTTCCTGTTTCCCCCTTCAGCGATTATTATCGATCAGTCTAAACGGACGGTAGAATGTCGTGCCTCGACCCCGAAGTCGAAACTGGGTTGAATCTCGGAGGTTCGGGTCCTCGAAACACGTCGTTACAATTACAGCGAAGCTAAAGAGAGGCCACGGTTCACCGGTCTGTTCTGGTGGATGGCTCGGGACGCAGGTAGCACCTAGGGAACCGGTCGAACAGGTTCTCCACTGCTCTTCGTGTTCGTAACCGGTGAAACGAGCGAAGAGAGTTTACGAGAGGATCGAAACGAAGAAAAAGAGCGATCTAACCGGTGATGATGCCTGGCCAGGCGTTCAGGTATGGAGCAGAGAAGAAAGAGACGAAGAGGACAAGCAGATAGATAGAGAAAGAGAAAGAGAAGAAAGGAGAGGATCGTTGGAAGCAGGTGAGAAAGAGCAGGAGAGAAATGGAGAGGCGAGGGTGCACGCGAACGTTGGAACAGCGCTGCTGGGTTTCCGGTGAATGGCGAGCGCCGGCCACGAGCCAACGTCCAATCAGGGCAGGAAACGACGTCGAGGCCACGCGCAGACCCTGCTCTCGAACCTTTCCCCTCTTGTTCTTCTCTGATCCTCCTCTGGTTCTTCTCCGGTTGAACCGACCGCGCGCACACACAACCTCTTTCCTGCGGGGCCTTTCGTTTCCTTCGTTTTTCTTGGCTGCGGCAAAGTGAAGCTGCTGCCGGTGCTGCTGCCGCTGATGCTGCTACTGGCTGCTTTCGCTCGCTCCCGTCCCGCTACCGTCTTTGTTATACCTGTGGTTACGTGTGGCAAAAAGGACCCGGCCAGCATCTACGGAATAACATTTCCCTGGATTTCGTGCGAGGGAAGAGTAACGATATCAGGCCGGTCAGATTGATGGCCGCTACTCCACCTCCGCCGAGGGAGCCGCTTTTCAGGCCAGAACTGCGGTTTGGTCGTCCAGCTGGTTTTCTGTGTGATCGAGCGTTTGTCAATTGATAGGGAACACGTTTTGAAGGATATAAGAAGCGGAGGGAACAGCGAGTATTCGAGATTTTGTACGAGATTCGCTGGAAGCGGCCTTTCTTCTTGAATTGAGCAGTTGAAATGGTAAAAGATGTACCTGGGAAAAATAAAAAGGATATCTTTCTTCTGTGTGAAATATGTTGAGAAACGTTACAAGAAAGAGAATAATTTCAGGCTACGTATATAGATGTCAATATTTTTATAGGAAGTTAATAAATACCGTAGCTACTTTTTTAACAGTTTCGTCAACTCTTTTAAATGTGTTGAAGTGGTCACCACTTCTAAGAAAACTCTACATCTGGTCTTTTTAGTTTTCTCGAGCACCGAAGTCATCGACAGAGTATAGACAAAAGATGGGGACGAAGGCAGACCATAAACAGGCGACCAGGGCTTCGGGGTTTTCAGTTATATCTGAACCAGCTGAAATTATATTTCTACTTGTACTTACACTTCTGTATTAAAATCTATTTTCTACCTTACAATTTATCCACGCGTTTCTCTGTTTATACATCTAATAACCTCAACAAAATATACGTGCTTTTTATTTCTATAAAAAATCTTCAGCCTCAGCGCTGACTTTTATCATGTTTATTTATCATTTGGACTCGTCAGCTCTTATCGACAGGAATGAAACGTGTCGGAATATCATGCCAACTTTTTCAACCGATATACGATACGTCGAAAGTACAAGGGCAGGATATGGTATCTCATTGATTATTGGAAAATGTCGAGTTCAATTAAAACGAAGCGCTCGTTAAATTTTACAATCGAGACACGGAAGGCACTGATTGCTACCATCAGAGGATACAATCATTAACTCCATACCGTCCTGACAAAATGACATTTCTTATAGCCATCCTCTAACTCCTGGTAATTCCTCTGATTGAGCGCCCGGGATTTTACGAGCGGCAAAATGCGTGGCGATTTTTATGCATCGTCGACTTCATTTACTAGCCTACGAACTGCCAGACGACTTTCTATAATCTTCCTACCACCGTTCTCTCATTAAACCCTTTGATCCAAGACTCGTCGACCCAAATCAATCGTCGTCGAAGCTAAATCGTCGCAACGAACTCGATAATCGTAGCCATTTTCTTCGAGCCTGATCCACGGTACCGTCGTAAACACGTTCGAAACACATTCGCCGGAACTCGATCACGTGTTTTAACACGGTTCTTTTTTGTCAATGAAAACGTCTCTCGGCTAAATTGTAATTAACCATAAACGCGTATCAACGTGCGACGAAACGAGAGAGAAGTTTGCTGCTCTTTGCAGTCTCTTGTTATCTCGTAAATTAAAATTTATGGTCGACAAAGGTGATGTAGCGTGCGATCCGATGGTGATCCACGGTTTCCCGAGAACATCTCGTACGAAGACGCGCTCGCACAATCTGGTAACCGGGTGGGGAACCTGCGAGCGCAAAAATAGAAAGTCGAAGAATAAGTAGTAACGCCCGTGGCCTTGAACACGGCCAGCCTTCGAGATTCGAGGCGAAGGATTCTCATGCTGGCCGTGGTACACACGCAACGGAAATCGTTATCGAGGGCTCGGCCCTTGAATGCCGAGACTTAAATAGTCCTTTCGTCGATAATGGGGTTATTTCGTGACGTAGCCAGGTGGAAAGCAGTTTCGAACTGCTCAACACCGAGTGAATGGACGCCGTTGTTCGGCGATCACTGTGATTGAGGTTTGGTCTCGGTTACCTTTTCATTTCTCCTTTTCGAACCTGTTCGCCGTACACTCCGTGGCAAACTTTGCATTAAGTAATAGTCGAGATTATGTTAAAGGCTGATTTTATGATTTTATTTGAACGTTTGTTTTCTAATAACCTGATTTACGAACAAGACTCGGTATCTGTTGGATTTTAACGTTGCACTTTTTAACGCGTTTATCATTCGATGCTCCTATAGCACTTGGATCGTTAAACAAGCAAAAATAAACAAGAATATATTCATCGAACGTTCGTTATAAATAACAACGTTTATTCCATATCAACATTTACAACATATCGCGCATTGTTATTTTTTCTTCTCTGAAATATCCATATTGAAAGATGCAAAATGTAACGGCTACGTTATATTATGCAATAAACAGCGTCGTTTGCATTCGTACTTTTTATATTTGCCTTTGTAATGGACATTGTGAAATTTTGAATTAGCCAGCTAATGGAACAGCATATCGCTCCTAATTGTTTTTCATTCGTTCGAACTCGGCCAGCAAAGAGAAACGATTAGTGGAACAGTATTTCTCGACATCTTAATTGAACGACACAAAAGTGTTTACAATTCTTGCACCGGGTACAACGAACTGTTCTGAAGTTGAAGCGTAAAACGCGTTAAACGCGTTAAACGCGCTACGCGTCGCGTGTATTTCGTTTACAAGAGAATTGTTATTTGCTGAACATAATTTGGAAATCAGGGGTGGTCAGCTGGAAAACAATTCAGCAACCGAAAGCTTGATACTCGATTTACCTAAATAATTTATCTCTTTGAACCGACGTTTGCGCTTTATAATTAAGCTGCAGTTACGCGGAAAGTGAAGTTGTAATGAAAATTTTCGATGCCTGATGCTTGCTTTTATGGTTTCGCGTTTCGCAAAAATCGAATAATCTGAAAAAAAAGAGACAAAAACAGGAATAAAAACAGGAAAAATGTTGAAATTTATTAGAAATGAAGAATAGAATAGAAGTAAAGAATAAAATTTGGATTTCTTGTTCTTAAATTACCAATTATTTTCCTTGATTATTTAATAACAATTCCAAAATTCTTTAGTTTCCAATAAGCGTAAAGCATAATAATTCCAATTCCAAAGATGTAAGACGCAAGAAATAGTTTTAATTTGAAATCAATTTCTCTGAATCACGATTAATCGATTAAAATTGCTGATGCAAGAATCGCAGGTTCAATATTAATCTAACGTTTGAGAAAGGAATGTGTCGTGTAAGAAACACGCGAGTCCTTCCACGTGTTAAAAACCTGTCTTTTGAGCGTGGTACAAAAGAAGATGCAGTTATTCAGAGACTAGAAGCCGTTCTTGCGTGACATGTCAAGCGAGTAACACGTTAGACAAGGTGCATTTAAGACACCACTTACACATTCCATGGCTTTCGAAAGCAGGACAATGCGCCACTTGCTTTATAAAGTACTTGGAGAAGGTGCATTAATTGTTCGTACCTTGTCAAAGGTAGTTTGCTGAACGTCGGTGTGGCGATGGCCGCCTAAAATCGATGAAGATATTTCGCGAATAACATTCAGTCGAGTACTTTGCGCCAATTTTCATACGTATAAGGAATATCGAGTGGAAGCTTTACTGTCGACTACTGGGACGAGGTATTTCTGTACTCGATAAAGTAGATTGAATTTATTTCAAATTTTCATTAAAACGAACACTGAAATTTTATTTCTGTACTACGAATATCGTGTTTTCTTACAGGTCTAATTTTTTTAGTATATAAACTTTATGTATTATATTAATTAAACAAAATTTTTTGTATACGTGATCGTTCTTTGTAACTCGACACTTAGAAATATTCTGGATAACGAAATACCACAGCAATAAAACAATACTTTTTTATCTTATTAAAACGTCAAACAAATTTATCTCGCGTTTAATACACGTTTACCAAAACATTTAACATAGCAAACACAGTGCACATCAATTGTCAACTACAACATGGTAACGAATCGTTATCGGCTACATATAAAAAGTACGCCACATAAATTATCCGAATCTGGACGTACCAAAACGATATTAATGCACTTAGAAAGGAAACTTATCTATCCACCTTCTGAACAAGAGAGATTCGACTCCAAATAGAGTCGGCGATTAAAAATCCTCGGTATCGTGTACAAAACAGACGATCTATTCGCGATCGAAGAAAGCGACTTTTTCGATGTGTTTTCACGGGCGAAGAAAAAGCTAGTTGCACGGAGTTGCTTTGGCTCGATCGTACCGCGGTTTTGCAGGCAATTGCACCGTTCATTGCCTATCCGAGCAGACCATCATCCGTCTCCGGTTGTCCGTGAGCAGGTTGCGTTTTTCTCCGTGGAGAATACGTCACTTTGGGCGTGGAGGATGCCGTAAGAAGACGAATGCCGTCATTTTCTGCCACCGTTTCTTCATTCCCTTCTTCTTTTCCATCTTCTATTCCTCTTTCACCATTTCTCTGTTTCGTCGAACCTGGCCGAAATAGGATCGGCCATTGGTCAGTTTCGACACTTACGAAATCGTTCGCTTCGCTTCTACAGAGAAATTGAGAGGAAAACACTCGAGAGAAAGAAATCGGTTTTCGAGATTTCGAGAGTTCCGTTATACCCGTTTCGTTCGTTTATGTACGGCCGACACGTGCTTATATCGAGCTGCCAGCCAATAAACCAGCACCAAGACAAATAAGGGTCTCTGATCCTGTGGAGGCTGGTTGTAAAAGATTTTTTATTGAATCCACTCGTAAACCCACGCCTGATGCTCGTCGAGCCTACGTTTATGAAGACATTAATATTCGGCGAAAATTGTTGACACCTCGGTTATTATTTCTTTCGATGTACCTCGAGATGCGTTGGATGATGCGTGTGGGTGAGTTATGGGTATGGTAGGGTAGCTGGATGAGTGATGTAGCAGCATGAGTCTTATGGGATGAAAGGTTCTACGCGTGAAGATGGTTCGTTGGGGAATTGTTTTATCGTGTCGTTACTAAACATTTCATAGATGGTATTTGTGAGAAATTGAAAACTGCTCGAACGAATGGAATATGCGAAAATATATAAAATATTCAAAGCGTGGTACTCATTACGATATTATGGTATCATATTATGATACTATATATATAATATTATAGATATTCGCAGTTTAGTAACTATCGCATCGAATTAAAGATTTATACACTATGTATGTGTCAGAGAAATCATCTTCGTGAATTATAAATTGAGCAATATAGAAGGTGATCGTTATTGATATTATTTCCTGTAATTTACAATCGTGCGTTTGAGAGAAAAATTTAAAGAACTGTATCTTCCATTAGCGAATAGTTGGAGAAAAAGGAATTCCTTTTCTCGCGTTTTCATTTTTTCCCGATCCACGTAATATCTTAAAACGTTGCTTCCTTAGATTTCACAAAGTGGTTTCCAAGGAGGAACAAATTTTTATCGAAGACTCCTTAAACATCCCAACATCCAAAGTCGGCCGTAAGATAAAATTTTCGCTCGGTGTAAACAGCCCCGTTCGTTTGAAAGTTTTTCAAAAATGGCACAAGTTCGGCGAACGTGACACCACCTACCAATATAGTCGTTCCCCGCGATGGTATCCTAACTTTCCGCTAGGCGATTTTTAGACAAACGGTCGACCGACGACATGGAACATTGTCGAAGTTTGAATGGCACGGGCTTGAAATTCGCGCGCGTTTCGAAAGTTATTAACGCGGATGGGTGTTCCCAGGACGATGTAATCGCTTCTTCGTGAGCTCTGGAATTAAGACAGGCTTCTCCTTCAATTCAGACAGCAATCGGCATGAATTTTCGTTCCACCTTGCTCGTTATATTCGGAAAACTCGTACGAAATTCCATTAACGAAACGTTTGTTCGTTATTTTGTTACGACAGATCTCACGAGATTATTCGGATGGAAATCTTATTTTAGCATCGTTTAATAAAGTAAGAAAAGAAATTTAATAAGACAGACGTATTCGAGGAAACTCGAGAGAGAATTGGACGCGCTGAACTTAGACACGATGTTGCATTATTTCGGATATACAGTTTCATTTGGCGAAAGAGCCAGGCAAGAAGCGAGCTGCCGAGCGAGCCACGTTGAGTAAAATTTCTTGTTCGTCGCGACGCTTGTTTCGTCGGATCTCGTCATCTTCTTTTCAGACGTTTTCCTATTGTAACAAAGAACTCTGGTATTTGACCGTCGCGGTGCACCTGTTTTCGGTATCTTCACACCGAGTACGCCTGCCTTTCATTTTGCTATAGGTACTTTTTCTTTTTTTTTAGCCACGCTCAGAGCATCTCGTAGATAACGTTTCGGAGTTTTCGCACGCGACAAACTTTTCCAAGAGATATAAGGAAAAACAATTTCCCTCAACTCGTGTTTTGCATCGAGACAAGATAAAGAAGGATCGAATAAGGGTGAAAGTTTGAAATTACTTTTTCCATTGTAATCAGATCGAATATCCTGGTAATTTCTTTATTAATTCCGAGTTAGTGCTGCAAGTATTAACAGTAATTTCCTTTACTTGGGCGGATTTTTTATGAACTTTCCGCTGGAACAGCCGCGTCTTGTACTTTTCTAATTTCGATACGAATTACGTGAATTACGCGTATATTAAACTACTTAATGAAAAGTCGCCCTGATGAACGGAGAATCTGGAATATTTGCCGGTCGACAAATTTGTTCGCAGATGTTGTAACATTCCAGCTCTAATGGCGCGTACTTTGAAGATCATTCACGCTGCTAATGTGTTCTAGCTGATATGTAAACCGCGGCGTTTGTCACGCCACGTACTTGATTACAGTCTTCCAGGGTAATGATAGGTCTTTTCCCAGGACTCTTTTGATCTTAATGATATTTCTCATGTACACGCAGCCCATTCTAAATATTTAAATACACATAATTAGAGCAAATATGGAATCTATATTTATTTTTAATCGAGTTACTCGTCCGAGGTACTCCAAGCTGATGAGTAAGAAAGCGTAAAAATATTCTTTAGTAAACAGGTTCTTTCTATTCTTTGGTAAACTATTTTTCATTTATAATAATCGAGAAATAAACAGGAAACATTAACGCGCATAGATATTCTTGAATATGTATATGAAATCCTTTCACGAACAGTTAACCTCGCTGTCCAATGGATGCACACGTGTATTATTTTCTCAGAGAAGAATATAATAAAATAAAATATAATTACCTCTCGCTACCTTCGATAAGTTTGTGCCTTAAGAGGTTAAGATAAGGGATCGTCGGGTTGAAGTTAGTTTCAGCTATACTTACAACTTTGTCGTGGGGCAGCTGTAATCGTACATACGGAAGAACTGGTGATTTTGCGTTATCACAGGTATAGAGCGTTGAAAGATTATAGATATCAGCGAGCACAGTATACGGGTTGCTGAACTCGTTGGAAGAATCAAGAAGGTTAACAATCACGTACATATTCCTTTCGTATGAATTTATCCAGTAATTCATATTATTATTGCATGTATCCTCGCTATATATTTCCTTCCACAAATATCTATCTTTTTTTTTATAATCCGTTGTTACAAAAATTACTTTATACCTGTAGCATCCAACAAATACAAGATCGTATTACGAGCGAAACAATAGCTTATTTTATTTTCATTACCTTTCAACTCTTCTACTTTCGATTTACCAACATCCTACCAGAATCGATCGCATAAAACGTCTTTTAAAAATAGTTAATGCATTGTATATAGGTTGCAGAACTCGATAAAAGAATCGAGAGGGTTAATAATCACGTATATACGTTTCTCTGGAACCCGACATGTACACGAAGATCGTCTGGCGAACGAAACAGCCGATTACTTCTCTTCCATTACCATTCAACTTTCAACCCTTTTACTTTTAATTTACCATCTTACCTGAATTAACTGGATAAAACGTTAAACGTCTTCGAAGAATATTTAAACCACTACATGTGGATTGTAGAACTCGTTGAACACATGAAGAAGGCTAACAATCGTGTGCTTCTCGGGTGAATTTATATTCAATAATTTATATCATTATCTCTACGTATTCCTTTTGACGAATTTCCACCGTTTTGCAAGCTTTCCAGAATGTAACTTCCAACAAATACTCGACGATCGTTCGACGAGTCAAACAATCGATTATTTCCTTTCCATCGCTTCTCGATCTCTCCACCCTTCGATTTATGGATATCCGAGCCAACTGAATCGCATAAAACCTTCTAAGTATCTTTCAAAAGTAGTTAACCTGGTATATGGATTATAGAACTCGGTGAAATAATCAAAGCGGTTAACATCCGCACACGTACGCGTCAAACATGCGTTTACCCAGTAAATTCGTACCATGTGACGTTCGTCGTTTGGAAAATCCGCAATGCAAAAGCTATATTAACAAGCAGCAAATACACTAAGATCATCCTGCGAAAAAATCGCATAAAACCTTCTAAGTATCTTTCAAGAGTAGTTAACCCGGTATATGGATTATAGTACTCGGTGAAATAATCAAAGCGGTTAACATCCGCACACGTACGCGTCAAACATGCGTTTACCCAGTAAATTCGTACCATGTGACGTTCGTCGTTTGGAAAATCCGCAATGCAAAAGCAATATTAACAAGCAGCAAATACACGAAGATCATCCTGCGAACGAATCAATCGATTATCTCGCTTAACAATCACCTTTCAACCCCCTTTTACTTTCAATTTACCAACGTCTTAACCGAGTGGGCCGCATAAAACATTAAACACCCCTCAAGAACGGTGGTTAATCCACGTAGCGATGCTCGTCAAGAGCCGTTTGTCTTTGGCAATTCTATCGTTTTCGCTCGATTTTCGATTCAGTTCTCGTTTCCAGGCATTCGATGGAACAAGATGAAAAGGGAGAGCGAGCGAGCGAGAGAGAGAGAGAGTGAGAGAGAGATGATAGAGGGAGGGGGGCGGCAGGGGGGAGAGTGAATGTTCTGGATCGACGTAGAACGTGGGTAACGGCAGGAGTCGAGGCAGCTGTAGAACGGTGAAACGAGAGCAAGCGAAGAGAACGATCTGGATTGCAGGCTTCTACGCTGCAAGCAGGTCTTAGAGTGTGCTCCGCCAGCGAGGAGCAATCCGATCTACCGTTCAGCAATCACGCACGCTGTCTCGGACCTAGTACCATCAACCGGCAGGATAAGTACACGAGCCACGGCGGAGGATGAACAGGAATAATTTGCGCGTTCTCAGACGAGGCAGCCTTGCATTTCGGAAAATCGGAGACGATGACGGACACATGGTTTGGTTTCTCCATGCTACGTGATGCGATACCGCTATTTCACGTTGTATTTCAGAGAAAAGCAACTACACCGGCTTAAGAAAATATTCCAACACTCGTAGAAACATTTTAGGGATATGTATAATTCTCAAATCGATCTGAAACTCTACCAATATAATCATACGATGCTCAGATCTCATAACATTGTCAATAAAATTTCAAAATGTTCTATATACAGGGTGATTGGTAACTAGTGGTACAAGCGGTTTTTTTTTTAATTTTTCCATCGAGACAACGATCTACAGTGAAATCCGTTATAACGAGACGTGATAAGGTACACGCGTACCGACCGAACATTCAAAGTCGATTTTCTCGAAAACAAAGCCTCAAACGAAAAATTTTTATTCTATATTTTCGACTTCTTTTTTCGCGTAGAATCACCCCCTTTCCGCTTGTACCACCAGTTACCAACCACCCTGTATATATATTATACGTGTTGTACGAAACATTTTGAAATTGTATTGGTAATGTTATGAGATTTGAGCATCGTATGATTATATTGGCAGAGTTTTACATCAATTTGAGAATTTATGTACAGAAATTATAAAATATTTAGTGCGAGTATATAACTTGCAGATAATTCAGGAAAGTGTTTAAATCATCCGTTAGGTGAATTAATCTTGATATTCAGTGGGATCGTAGTTGACAGTCGTCGTATGTTAGGATATGCCAATATCGCTGTTTTAAGATTAGTATCGTAGATACTGAAACTACTAATTGCACGGTTATTATTTCTAATAAATGAAAGCCGAAGAAAATGTTCTATTACTAATTTCAGTTAATTTCAATTACTCGATTTCAGGAAGTAAAAGACAAGCCGCAATAAACTATTGTAGATAAGTAAGATTAGAATTGTAGTAGATAATGCGTTTAGATTAAAATAAAAGATGAATTGAGATGAGATTTACGTGCAAAGCGGTGGATGAAGTAAGACCGTTCTTCGGCTTCTTTCCTGTAAACTTTCTATTTCGAAGGTTGTATCAATTTATACGAATTACTTAATTCATGACTTAGTTTCTTACGAATTTTCCATCAAAGTTTCCCCTCATACGAATATCTTAAGTTATTATACAGTTGTGCAAACTTTTTACACTGAACCAAGTGATAAAGAATTCTTCTAAGAATGAAATATATTAAAATAAAAACAATTAATCGCATGTTTTCGTCATCAGGATAATTCATCGATAAAACTAGATACAGTTAGCATTTAGAAAAATAGAATACGCTAAATACAATTCGATAAGACTAAATACTACTACTACTAACGTCTAGAAGATTAAAGTACGCGTAAATTATTATTTGATTATTATTTCTTTAAAGTATGTAATTTTCATTTTTTCCAGTAATTATCATTTTTTCAAATCCAACTTACACACGAGCCATTGAAATAAGGTATGATCACTATAGTTCCATTGAAAAGGCAAGAATATAGGTGAACAAGAAGAAACACGCGTATCGATGTTGAAGCAGAAGAAGAGGAGGATCGAGTAGCCGTGGCTTTAAAGAGAACCAGTTTTGCCGTGGGACCTTGTACGTTTTTTCGCCGCTGCAGCCGACTGGTTCCAGTTTTCAATTACTTTTGCTGTAACCCAACCGTCCCATGCCGGCCGGATGCAAATCGTTCGCCGATCATAATTTTCCCGGTGTCAAATTGTTGCCTCACAGGATCTCGAGTATCCTGCTATCGTCTTTAATCGTGAACTCGATTCGATCGATAATTCATAGAACGAATAAACCTCTGCGTAAACGTTTACGTGATTCGATCGACGAATCGATTCGAAAATAAATTTGATTCCCCTCGAGTGTGATTCCAGCACCGATTGACTTACGATCTACGTTTCTCGAATTCATATATATATAAACAAGCAAAGAGAAAAATGTTCTCTAATGGGAAGCTCCAATATTGAATCCGCTGAAAACACCGGGCTTAACCATCTTCTCCACATAATCCACATAAGCCAAGAGAAGCGTCGACTAAAAAACTTCAAAGACTCGAGCCGTGATTGGTGTTGGACCAGTCACGTCTGGCGAAGTAAGTCGAGAAATCGATGTTTCTCGAAAGGAAAGCGACGATTCCCGTTTCGAAATTCCAGTTGCTCGCAGAGCACTTGTAGACATTGTTGTTGACTTGTTAGACTTCTTGTAAACAGTTACAACTTTGGAACACTAACAGATAGTCCAAGCTACCAATAAAAAGGGATAGATACTGTTTTATCTTTGAGATTTTCCTCTGGATTCGCAGGAAATGTACGAATTCGCCGAAAGTAGATAAAACGGATAGATATACAGGGGATAAATACATATAAAAGGAAGGTAGGAACGGAGAAAGAAAGCGGAAGATCGAGAAGGGGATGTTAGACTTTAAATAACGATTAGTCGGCGGAGTTAGCATTTAATCTCCGTTGGCTGGAGAGATACAAAGAAACGAGCGACGTGGAGGAATTCCCGATAAAACGATTTGCATTTCCTGTTGGATCAGCGTCCGTTTCGTTTCACGCGCTGTTTAAATATTATTCCGAGCATAATATAGCGTCTTTTTGACCCGGGCCCGGCGCTATCTGTTTCTCCTGGTACTCCAGTTCCCTCGACTTTCAAAGCTATTTTACCTATATTTATCATGGTCGCTCTAGGTTCTTCAACTTTGTCTTTTCGCACGATCGTTAGCTTGCAGTCCGACCGCTACCACTTTTACCCTATGTCGTATTTGTACTGCAACGACTGTTACAGCGATCGTAAAACTGGTTCACGAGAACGTTTCTGTTTGCACTGTTTGTATCGAGACAAAGAGACAAGTCGCATGATACTTACGTGGACGTTATACGATGGAACCATAACGAACGTAGAAGATGTTAACCCAACTCTCTGTCTCTAACTTTCCAAATGTTTGGTCGCAAGCTCTTACAGGTCTTTACTACGTGTCTTTTACTTCCTGAAATCGAGTAATTGAAATTAACTGAAATTAGTAATCGAACACCTTCTTCAACTTTCGTTTATTAGAAATAATAACCGTGTAATTAGTAGTTTCAGTAAAAATTTCTTTACGACTAATCTTATCATCAGTGGATGCAATTCACTCGTAAACGTATGTACGAAAGATGATGATACAAATACTCGTTCTATGCATTTTATTTCGGAATTACGACCATCTTTATGCCTTACTGATTGTCCTATCGAAGCTGGGAAAATCCCTGTCTAACGTAATCACGCGGAAGAGAAAAAGATCGCGTTTAATTTTAACGATGGAAAAGTAAAATTTTTGTCGTATAATCTATTTTCTTATTTTAATTATAGTCCGGCGGAGAGATTTCGTTATTCGAGGATCCAACTAAATTTACAATCGAAAGGATGCAGTTTTAGAAGAGCGCGTGTTCTCGAATTGGGACTTTCCGAACATTCGTACGCAATAAGATACACGCGAACCTTCGGTTGCTGTTCATTGAATCCGTACAATGCAATGGTATAATTTTTCAAAGGAGCAAGTTTCGAAGTTGAGAAAGAAACTTACTTATCCAGAGAGAGCCGAGTATCGCGCTGACAATAAAAACCCGAGACGGATCGATGGTGAATCGCGTCGAGATATATACGTGGCCATTTTGCTCGATGCATTGTAAAGAGGATTCCCGATGCACAAATTGCACAATTCAATCAGAAAGACGGTTAACACGATCGATACCCGATGTCTGAGGGACTTACACGGTCTTCGTCAAAGTAACGACAGATTATTGCCTTCCAACTTCCTTCTAACAATAAGTAGCAACTCGTGCTTCCTGTTCCAAGCGAATCGAATCAAACAAAGTAGAGAAATAAAGAGCACGAATTCTTTTTCCTTAGCGTTCGCTGTAAATGGAATTTACTTTTATACGTGTACAGTGTTGCTTGTAATAATTAGAGATACTCTTTCTTCTTTTCCTCTTTTCTGCTTTTCTTTTCTTTTCATTTGCTATATGGAAAATCCATAATTGCGTATGGTGTCATTACTGTACTGCGATTACGTCACAGGGACAGAGACAGAATTCATTCACGAGTTGTATCCATTTTTATTTAAATGTTGTCAGGTAATTGCGTCGTTAAATCACTCGTATCTAGCAAAGATTCACGAATTAGAAAAATTTGGTATAGTAGGTCATAATCGGCAATGAAAAACACCTGGAAAACTATCGACTTTAATAATTTGAAATATCCATGAATATGCAATTTCAAAAGTGAAAGTATAAACACCGTAATGTGGCGGTATAAAAGATTAAAAATAGAGAATATTCAACGAGTAAAATTTCAACTACATTTTAATAAATGATTCATAATCGTAAAGCTATACAACGCGAAGTGCTTTTGTCTTTCCTCCTAAAAGACTATAATTTGCATATCTATGAATATTTTATCACCAGTAAAATACGCGAATTATTTATGTGAAAATTAACAAACCATTATTCCCAGCCATTTATGTGTATCTAAATGTGTAACTAAAATAAACGTTCATTAAAACCTGAAATGTTGGAGAGAGAAAAAGGAGGGCTGTCTTGATTGGCAGCTAGAGAACCGGTAAGACATCCATTCTTTCTCTTGCAATTCTTCTTGGACAAGACAATATTGCGTTACATTATCCGAACGAAAATCAGGGCCTTTCTCGTTGTTGGATAGATCTCGCGGAGAAGCCCCGGGGAAGAAACCCTTATCCCGACACCTGATCGCCGAGGAAGTTCGCTACCAACCACAAAACTGCTGCGTAAATTATGCCTGGAAGTTTCGGTCGTAATTTTGTGCATCTTAACTTGCACGACGGAATTATACGCGGTGAACAGCTGATTTCCTTGGAAAAATGGCTACTCACGAAATGGAAAACGCGACAACAAACAGCTTTCCTTTGGATTTTACGGTTCACCGTCTTCTCTCCAGTTTTTCTCCCTTTCTTTTTCCCGTGGCTTTCATTTACTTCCTTTCGTCGGAGTATCTTGTACACAGTGATAACGACACGAGACGTAGATAAAAACAGCCTGGAAAAATATCGAGCAGTTTTACGAACTCGTACACGTTTCTTCGGATCTGTCGAGCTTCACGACCTTTACGACAATTATATCAGTCTGTGACCAGAAGTGGCAACGCCAATAGTACGTTTTTCCAATCGTATAATACAGATACAGTAGAGGGTAGAAATAAGTAGTCGCATATCGATGAAGTTTCATCGAATTTCAGTCTTATTTATTATACAGGGTGGTTGGTAACTGGTGGTACAAGCAAAAAGGGGGTGATTCTACGCGAAAAAAGAGGTCGAAAATATAGAATAAACATTTTTCGTTTGAGGCTTTGTTTTCGAGAAAATCGACTTTGAATTTTCGGTCGGTACGCGTGCACTTTATCACGTCTCGTTATAACGGATCTCACTGTAGATCGTTGTCTCGATGGAAAAATTAAAAAAAAATTAAAAAAAAAGTTTTTATTCTTACTAACCTCCCTGTATATCCTTATAGTAAGTTATTTAGCAGATAATTGAAATTAATATGTACATCTTTGTGCGAACAAGTCGTATTTAACACAACTTCCCCCGTATCTATTGGGTTGGCAACTAAGTGATCGCGGATTTTGTCATTAGGCGATATTGACAAAATTTTTTGTCAATATTTCAAATTTTTGTCAATATCACCTAATGACAATCAAAATTTTGTCAATGTCACCTAATGACAAAATCCGCAATCACTTAGTTGCCATCCCAATATTTTCGTTATCTGCCTATTTATTTTTGTATCTCGCACTCTACCTCGCGTTATACGCTACTATATTTAAGTATTAAGTATCAAGCGTTAAGTATTTTTTTTCTCGCCGTAACAATAAAGGCCATGCAGCATTTACATTTATTCGTGTTACGGTTCTCTACGACCAAGTTTCTTCGACATCCTTCGATCGAGACAAGTTTTTGAACGGAAGGAAGACATTGCCTAACAGTTAAGGAGAATTGCTTCTAGATCAGCGAAGCTGATTCGCAACGATGGAAATGTCTGTTAATGCTCGTTAAGCGTCAGAAGACTCAATTACACGGTAATCGAATAGCAAAATTTACTCCCGCGTTAGTGGTTGTGCCCTTTGCGGAATATTCTTGGCGGAACGATACCCTGAATACCGTACGATATCGAGAGAACCGTCCAAATTCTCGGGATTTTTCTTCGTGGAAAACGTACAATGATTGTCCGAATAAATATCATGCAGGATGTTATTTTATCTTCGTTTCGACTGTTGTTTTTAAATTAAGACTCTCTTTCTTGTTCTTCGGCATAGAAATCAAATTCTTCCAATATAACTTTTTGGCTACTTTCGTTGTTGATACAGGTAGATTGAGAATAAAAAGAAACATTTTTCGATTTAACAGTTATTACATTCAATTCTTCATAGAAGGCGGAATTATCGATGATTCAAGTAAAATTTTGTTCTTGAATTTCTCTTCGAAGAACTTCCATTTTCATCGAGAGAAGTTTCAAACACTTCAATTGATAAATGATTACGCGATACAGTAAATACGAGAATAAGTACCTTAGAATTTTTGTACATACGTTAAGAAGCTTAGAGCAACAAAATGGTTAGGCTTGTACGTGTACAAAATACTAAACATATGTCTGTTTACCGAGAGTTAACAATTTGCCAACGTGAAAAATGTTTGAACCATGACTTGGGAAGTCAAGAATATTTACTACATTATTATTTATAGATTACGTCGCTTCTAAATCACATAACCTTATATATGATCGAATGATAAATTAATTCCAAAGTCATTCGTTAGTTTATGCCCTGGAGGCTCGTGTTTACGTTGAATTTTCCAGTAAAACACCATGTTACCTCTATATGTACGTTCGTACCTTGCGAAATTTCTACGCGTACGCGCTTTTATTAAGATCCATCCCTTCGTATCCTCGCAGCGTATGGATAACGAAGTTTACATAATCTAGAGTCAGAACTGGAAATGGATTAAGACATTAAGATTCTGTTTGAAGCGGATCATAGTGAACATCACGGCACGAGGCATGCCACTGGGATTACCATTTAGCTTCTATCTGGCTGTCAAAGGAAACGTCACAATAGGCGATAATCGAAGGACAAAGCGCGAAGAATCGTGAACGATATTAACCGTAATTTCGTCTGTTTGTTAAATCTCAATGATGTTTACTGCAATATTAAGCGTGTCCACGATACCTCGCCAATTACACGATGATTCGTAAACACGCTTTTTAAAGGCAGTCACTTTTCGTTTCTTCATTTTGCGAAATTTCTATTGAAAGAAATTTCTTGCATCTGGAAGTCGCGATACCATCGGTCTCAAAGTCAAATATCTTCTCTTTTGATCCACAATTTATTCGCAATTTAATCCACAAATGACGAGAACACGTTTGCGCTGTTGAGAAACTACATCGATCAATCGCATCGGTTGCAAAATATAGAAACGCGATGTTGTATCGTGAACCGTGGTTTTGAGATTTACCTTAGAATCTATTATCATTGATACCGTCTTCATGCGAGGAACGAACTTATGACAGGCCATTTGTTTCTGGAAAATTAAACGTTCACCGTGTATCCGATGCGATTAAGAAGTTAACGAAGAGCAGAGTTGAAATAGAATACAAGTGCATTGAATATGTGGCGCTTGATACGTGTGTTGACCTGTACAATTCAACCTTCATATACATCAACCTAACTGCTTGCAATTGCACAGAATCGAAGAAACGATAATACAAACGAAAATATAAAAAAGAGTTCTTGGTTGTGAGAATGTTTGTATACATTTATAAAAAAAACCTGAAAACACAAAATTCTACGGAATGTACATGGTGTAGAAAGAATGTATAAAACGCGCAAAGTATAGTTCTTTTGGTAGGTAAAACAATTTTCGATCGAGGTTCTATTTTTTCTTTTTAATTATGCTCGTGAAGATACGAATTTGGATGAAAATCCGCAGTCTACTCATCGTGGATAAATTATACGTCAAGAAATAAGTCGGGAGATTGAAGGAACTGTCGCGTCGTAGGAGCTGGCTTGGAAAATCTTCAACTAGCCGGCGCGGCGATGCTCGAGGTCGTAAGAAAGTTGTTGGGCCGACGAGAACAGGTTATAAACTGACGGTTCAGCCACGCTCAAGTACGCTGATTTCACTTAATTAGTATCGACGTTGAATAAACAGAATAAGGCGAGGGGCTCGTGTTTAGCAATTAGCGCTGTGATGCTCGAGATGCACGTGTCCCGCGTATCGATGCAGGAAGGGGAACCACCTCAGAGTATTTTCTTTATCCCTTGCTATAATACCGAAGCAGGACCAACGCGTAAGGTAAACAACGTTGCAAGGGAAAAACGTCTGGCAAAGTAAACGTGGAAAAGCAGAGTTCAGTGAACCTACCCTTTGACCATTGTCGCGTGAGAGGTGCTCGTCGCGTGGAAATTATAGTAGACGTTGGATCGTCTAGCGATTTATGGAAAAATCACAGGAATAACGCGTCTAAGTAACGGACAGTCAGTCGATTTAGTAAATTGAAAATCGCGCAGAAAGCCGGAATTCCGATAAAAATTGGTCGGTCTACTTTAAAAATGATCGAGATGTGCAACTGTTGGAGATTAATGCTGCGTTCGTTCTTAACGTTAGAGGTCAAAGTCAACATCGAATTGGAGATTGAAATCTTTGTCGATATTGGGTCGGCTAAACACTGTACTTGTATGTAATTCAATTAGCGTTGGACGTACAATTAGTCCCCTTATGGTGATTATAGGATGATGAGGATATTAGTCGACTAATTAGGCGCTGATTATGTTCTATTATCGGCGTACGCATTTTTAGACGAAAGTAATATCGAAATGAATTTATAGCATCTGATGGTTAATAATAATAGTAATGGTAATAAATAAGCCATTCGTTCGATTTTATTTCGCAGGAAATAGGTTTCCTTTAGAATTTCGAACGGGACTCGGTGTGAGAAATGCTTCTCATTGAAAGTTGACAAACTCTTTGATGACAATAAGCCATGAAATTGAAATTTCAGTAAGTAGAAATGAAAGGCTTCCCTTTAGCATGCTCCGTTTGATACGGTTCGTCGAAATTATCCAAAATTATCCAGAAACTCGATCTAAAATAATAATATCATTGAATATTTAACGATAATATCACTTAGTTGAATACTAACGATCCTCGGTAAACCACACCGAAGAAGCTTATAACCGTGCAGCAGGGAAGGTTTCAGGGAGGTAAGGGATTTGCGAATAGTCCACGACGAAATTTAAAGGGAAGCCGGTTCCCAAAGGGTTAAGTACTTCAGGATCTGTTAAATTATACATGAAGCGGAAAAAAGCGACAGGCTAATCAGATTAGAAATTCGATATATCCTGAGTCATGATACATTGATCTAGCAAACATTATCATGTTTTAATATATTGTGTCTAAATATTTAATTAGTTTTGTTGGTTGTAATTAAAGTAGATAACTGTAATTTTCTTTGATTTATAAAATTTCTAATCTTGTTAACATTTATAAAATATTTAACCAATATTCGATATCTTTTCTCTAAATTCTTATTTTCTAATTTATTTTTCCAATTTATCGCTATATATGAAGGAAATAGAAATTTGTATAAAAATATCGGAGAATCTGGTTTAAATCTATACGATGACACATCTGAAGAAATTTAAGAGAAAAAGAAAGTTGTTTTAGATGAAAGTTATGAAGTACTTAATTATATTAAATGTATATACTATAGATCAGTTCATATATCACACAAAATCTTGAAAAATCGAATTTGGAATAAGGTTTTACCTTTCTAACGCCTACTTTGCATCGCCAGAAATAAATCCTGCTGGCTGTCAACATCATAAATTCACCGCTACAAGACGACAAATCGGAATGCTTTAAATGCCACTTAACGTTCCACTCAACCACAGAAGATTAGTCAACAGACTCAAGTTCGAAACGGTGGCTACACCTGTACCTGGATCGCGATAAGGAAATGCAAATTGCGGTGACAATCATCGACGTTCGTGTATATTTTATCGAGAACGGTAACGGTACCACGAATCAAATCGATCCGAACATTCTCCAAGTTTAATTTTCCTTTTCTCAGATATATAGTGGCGTACAAAAATAAAATATATATTTATAATAAAAAAACTATGCGGTCAAACTTTTGCGCAACTCCGACGTATGCAGATGAACCAATTTCAATGCATTTCAAATGAAAAGTACGTTTAGGCTTGCGTTATCTTTTCCAAAATATTTTTCTAAAAATTAAAAATTCCATCCAAGTAAAGAAAATCGCTTCGTTTTTTAATTGACCAGGCCCGAACTCTTTTACACCTTGAGAAAAATGTTGTTTTCATCGTTTATCAATAATAGAAACACGAAAAAGGATTAGCAGAGGAATCGGTAGAAATACAAGCGACTTTAAATTTTTGTCCTGTGGTATATATTTCGACGATGCACGCCCACTCGACTCGTCGAAAGCAGCACTTTTTTTTTCTACATATGTGTATCGCGAACGAGAACACGGATGGTACACGCCATTCCTTCGGAGTTGCGTGTCATTAGGCAGGATAAATAGCGTGCAATCGGCGAACAACGCTACTGTACAATTGAATTGCATTTACAGGGCAGATATTCCAACCGATATACGCGTGTTCGCGTCATTGCTTTCGAACGGTCATTGATTTTTCGCTCGATCGCGAGATTGCGTTCCAACGATGGAAAAGGAAGGGAAAAAAACAATAAAAACGTTGCCCGCGTTCCATTCGCGATGGTTCGTTCATTTTTGGTTCCTTTCCTACCTTTTTTTGTTTTGTTTTTTACCTCTCTACGCTGCGTATTTGTTGCACACTATTTTTGTTTGATTTCGTTATCGATAAACAAATGATTCGTTTGATTAATTTCGGAGAACGGGGTATACGGACGAACACGCGCGACCTGCTAACGGTAATTGAAAAAAAGTAAAACATCGAAAGCAGATTGAACGTGTAATCGAGTAACGCGAGGAATAGTTACGTAGTGATAGATACTTTGCTGCTTTGTTCGGTCCTATGATTTATCTTGCCGGTGTCGAAATACGCTGTATCGCTGCTTCATTTTTCTGGATACGTAGTTTCTCACGCTGCATTTTTCATGGCAAAGTTTTCGTCGGTTTTCGAGTTTATTACGTATGAAAGAAGTTCCGCTGATGGGATTTTTGATAAATAATGGCTGGAACATAGGAGAGAACAACGAGATTAATAAAAAGTACATAATATAATGGAAGACTTGTAAGCAAGATAACTGAAACTTATTAGCTTCTCTATGGCGTGATAAAATAACGGACAATTTAAAACGTGCAACTGAAAAAGTAATTTCCGTCCTGTCTCCAAAAGCGATAATTATTGTATGTCGCTGGTCCTTTCAGCACAGTATTATACCGTCCCTCTAAAACGCTAAAGCTCCACAACCATCCAAAGGTATAAAGATACTCGTTTATTCGCACTAAAATCCATAATAAAAACCAAACACAATTCTCGAGTATGTAGGCGCGTCCACTTGTGCGAATATAGAGAAGTGCAATATCCGTTAAACCAATTTCTAGCTAATTGACATAAAGTTTCGCAGTTAAGCTACGTTCACAACGTCTTGAATAAATGACGTATTAAATTTATTTTATTGTATATTTGCATAAAATCGATACGCAACGAATAGTTTGCAGCCATTGACAGGTATGAAAAAACAGTCTAGTTATCGGTAACTTTTCTAGCGTGATATTACATTTCATCGCTGTTCGACATCGAATCAACGCACAAGAAGTTCACAAGCGTTTAAATCTGCAAGAAATCACGTTTCACATATTCTCCGCAGTGACTGTCTTTTTCCATCAGTGGCATCTATCCTTCTCCCTATAAAATCGACGAGGTTGGACCGGTTCCCGTGTCCGTCGTTACGCCATTCGAACCGGGCCAGTCAGCAAATCACACGGCCACCGTGTGATTTTCGAAAACGCCGCTCACATATGGCGATTCGTCCTCCGCGGCGTAGAACATGTGGTCGCAGCGTGTGTCCGCCACCGCTGGAGGCATCGCCTCCTCCCGCGAAGTTGCAACATCTGCAGCCAGTACTTTTATCTCCGTGTCTCGACGTCCCCTGAAGAGACGAACGATGACGACGACGATCCGTCGGTTGCCGTCTCCCCTTTTCGTCGCGGTTCTTTTCGTCAAAGATGCTGCATCAGGCGCGCGAAACGCCGCACGCGGCTCACAGATCGTAAAATCGAACGATCCGCGTCGAGATTGCCGCCATTCGCCGACAGATTTTCTTGTTTACACGAGGGAATTTATCGAAGGTCGTCGAAGAACGCTTCTTTACGCCGTTGATAGCTTCCTCAGAAGAGAGGAAATTTCAAATGTATTTCTGTTGTGCACCAAGCTAACGGGTACTGGAAATTTTCCTCGTTCGGTTTTTTTTTAGAACGAAGCTACGATGCTGAATTTTTATGACGGTGTAGGATGAGCCGGGGAGGTCTTTTTGGTGGAATTCGAGATGCTTGGTGGGCCAACTCTGTTTGAACGTGGGCCTGTAACGCGTGGGTTTTTTTCGTAGTAGATTAGTTTTTGGTTCTATGTATGTACTGTTGCTTACATTAATATTCGCTTATGACACGACTAAATATTCAAATATCGTGTTGTTTATGGTATGGACGTATGAATTTATCGTAGTTTGTAAATACGTAAAGCTGTTAGTTGGTATAATGGATATGATTTTTACATCGTATTTTTCAAGTGGTAGGCGTTTGGATGATTTTTACTATTATTAAAGTTGGATATCATAGTAAGGTATAAGAGCATTTAGAAAGTAGCCTTTTATTTGGATCTTCGGACTCCTGGGAATTAAAGTGCTCCTCAAGTGGATCTCGTTTTACACTCGAGAGGTATTGGCTAAACAAACAATTTTAACGTAAACATGAAACGTCAACTTGAAAATGAACATGAAAAACTTGAAAATGTCAAATGTTTCTCGTGGGATTTAGTTCCGAAAGAGATGTTTTAACGTTGAAACTGAAATATTTTGTACTCATTGCGTGATTCTTTATCTGTTTCAGGTGAGTGAGAAATACGTGTAACTCTGTTTTGGTTAAACTTCGACTCGACGTGGTTTTCATGTGAGTATGTGTTTAAATATTTCATGATATGATGACGTTTATAAACAATTATATAAAGAGATATCCATGTAAAGTGATAAAGTATAGATAGATATCTGTGGTAGTTAGTTTCATATATAGAGAGATACGTGTTTTGGTCAATAGTGTCATTTGGAAGTTGGAACGTTTCAACTTTACATCCTTAGGAAACATTCGGAAGATTACTATGTTGATATCTGTTAAAATGGCACTATGTAAAATAAAAATATAATAAAATAAAACGGAAGTAGCGGCGATAAAATATCAGTGGAAGGTTATAAAATATGAACTCGTAAAATAATATTTGAAATGTTTGAAAGTCGATCGATGTAGTGGCAGTAAAAATTTTATCCGAATGAAATTGCAGCATCTCTTTGCGGATTACATAAGTAATTACACGTACTATTTCATTTTTCAATTTAATCCGAGATTTCGTTTTATCTCCACGTGTGGTAAACGGTAAGTCTTTACTAATCGCAAGTTACATGTTCAGTCTATGAAAAAAAAAAAAAAAAAAGAAATGGAAGAAATCAATAGGAATAGAGGAAAGAAAAAGAGAAAGGAAAGTACGAAACATCATGTAGAAATTCTTAAAATTCTAAAAACTTGAAGTTTGTAAACATTCGTGTACACGTGTAAAGCGATACGGAGTGACGAAAAATTAGAAAAAAGATCCCACGTCTACAGCTTTAGTTTGAAGAGTTTCGTAGAAACAACTCGTGATGTCTATCAGTGGGGTGGACACTTGACTCTAGCTACACGTTCGGAAGTTTATCGCTAGTTTGTAATTCGATCTGTTTGACACTAGAGGCAGCATCGTAATATTTCTCCGCTTACCTACCCATATCTTATTTTTTCTATGGCTGTGTGAAGCGAAAATTGTTTTTTGATCGTGCAACGATAATTTATTTCAATGCATTCTGTATTTTTACATACATAATCAGCGAATCTATCAAAATACAATTTCCAAAGATTTAATTTTTAGTTTTAACCAATTACCAAGTTCTTCAAACCACGAAATCGATCTTTCGTATTTCATTTTTAAATACAGAGAAAGCTATATTGATTCAACCGATAACTACCGACATAGATTATGCTATTAAATTATACAATTCATGTATATAGTAGTTACTATACAGTAGTTAGTATAAAAATTAAAAAAAAAATTTTTTTTTAATTTTTCCATCGAGACGTTACAACGAGACGTGATAAAGTGCACGCGTACCGAGCGTAAATTCAAAGTCGATTTTCTCGAAAACAAAGCCTCAAACGAAAAATTTTTATTCTATATTTTCGACTTCTTTTTTCGCGTAGACCACCAGTTACCAACCACCCTGTATATCGGTATACATATATCAGTTATAAAAACATATTTCTCAATGTTTTAAAGAAGCTTCGAATCATCTATGTTTACATAACATTTTTCATACTATTATAGCCATAAAATATACTGTAAATTGCATTTAATTAAACGTTATCCTCTGTCACATGAAACTCCGATCATCTCGATCGATCGGCAATTAAGCATCGCTCATCCACGACGCGATGAGTAGAAACTCGATTTGTTTCCTCGGATCGTTGTCGCGCGATCGTCTCAGGAAGAAACCACATTCGGTTCGTCTAGCCAGCTCGATGACGTTTGCGATGAAGCTTTCGAGGAGATTGAAAAGGAGGACGGATCATGGGAGATCGCGAAACTCAACCGAGGGATGGAGGACGATCCAGGCTGCGCGACCTGTCAATCACTTTAAAGAGACATCAGTCAACGCGTATGAACAAAGATTCGTTCGCAGACGTCATCGGGGTCAATTGCGAGGCTGGTTCAACGAGGTAGAATCGAATCAGTACGATCCAATATGGGGACCGAGCGTTTAATCTTCCACCACACGCGGTCATTCCCGAGAAGGATGCTAATTTCTCCTCGGCTACTCCCCTTTCCCTCCAGGCCGTCTATCGCCGAGAGAAAAATTACTCGAGTTCTCGAGTTCCTGGAATCGACGATCGCGCCAATTCCGTATCGCTGCTCCGCTTTTAGCTCCGCGAACATTTGCATACGATTCGACGTGGGAGACTCGATAATCTTGCACTTGGCTCCTTTTCGCAGCCGCCAGATTGAAAGATTTACAGGCGAATTTTTCTTTCTTTACTTTGGGCAGAGATATCCACGAGATTGATGAATTTTGAAGGATGGTTGAATAGGTAAAATTGATTCGAATTAATATTGGAAATATGAGAGGTATTTTTCTAATTTTCTTCTTGAGTATTCTTTTTATCGTATCTTACGAGACAACTAGGAAACGAGGAATAATTTCGTATTATTCTAGATAGAATAGAGGAGAGACATTTATCGTATTATTTCTTAAAGATATAAAATTTCTTGGTATCGTTTCATTGTTGGGATATTTATGGAATTATTTTTATCGGAATATTTCTATTTTTATTCATTTAGTGTAGATTCGTACAATCGGAAGCTTAATTTTCATACGAGGTCTTCGATGTTTAGATCGAATTGGTTAGCTTCTCTGAATAATTTTTGTTGGCAAAATAATTTCTTTAAAATTGTACTTCATTGAAAGAAATAATTTTTATTAAGGAAAATATTCTCAGCAGATATAGTTATCTAAATATATGGTTTCATGTTTTAGTCGTTTATAGTTTGACTGGCTTTTTAAATGTGTAGTATATTCAATATGAATGGGGCGAATGAACACAACTGGAAGTAGGTATATTTCGTTTCGTCATGTTGTTATCGTGGATATTAAAAGGAGAAAAACATGGCCAAAGGTAATATATCAAGCAACTGGCATGTTTCACATTTCGGAATGTATGATGAGAATTAATTTAACGATAAACGGTACAAACCAGAGTTTCTTTTTACTGCGATATCGTGACATGTGTTTAATACTTAACGATGCTCCTGTTAAATGAATAATTTCTAGTTCGTAAACTCCGTTTCACTGACTAACGTGGAAGTACAGTTGCTTATAACAGACAAAGAAAAAGCCAGGGAAAATGAGAGAAGAACTTCCGCGATTTTTACAATGAAATTTCATATTATCCCGGAGATTCTTTTCGCTATTTAATATAGTATTTAAGAGATATAATTTCCTGGGAAATGGAAAATTGAATAACCGAGAATCTCTGTTATAAAGAAGTCAGTCTTTTTTTTTTTATTTATTTGGATCGAAACATTTTTCTTTACAAACGATATATACTTCCAAATTAAATCGGTAGTTTTAGATATCACTATTAATTTATTCAAAAGAAATACGATAAATCGTTTGAATATTTTATGGCATAAATACAATCCTCCATGTACGCTTATAAATATTAACAAACAGTTAATCCTACATTAAAGCCATTTATGCTAACCATTATTAATATAATCATACAAGCTGACATATATGTACATATATACAATATTTCATATAATATAAATTTTCATTAGAATTGCACAATTTTCTTCAATTTTATTTAAGTCCAAGGTAAAGTCAAATCTTCTACCTTAATCCTCCCTATACGTACCTACAGTACAAACAAATATTTGCGTATATCCTTATTTTTCATTCAAATAATCAGTAATCGTATAAAAGTACCTTATTATCACTAAATGCCATAACGAATACAACGTTATGCAAATATAATACTTTTTATAATCACTGTATTTTCCCATTCGATACGTAAATTCAATCGTTCACGTTTAAATCTATTATTTTTGTTGTTCCAAACTTTCTAAAAAAAAAATCTTTCTAAAAGTACTTATGAACGTTTCTATTACATTGTACAAAAGACTCGTACATAGAAAATTTGTGGTCGTAACAAAGACGTGAACGAGACGATTATCTATTATATGAACGAATGAAATCCGTGTAAAAGGTTACAGTAGTGTGTTAACGGCACGTAGAACCGTTCCATCGGCGTGTTACCGTGACTCATCAAACTCCTCGAAGTTCTCTTCTGGGCTCCGTCCATTGGTACCGGAGTTAAATGGTGAATGACACGAGCCAACGGTACAATCGGGGTTAACTTCTCGTGTCAATTGCCACTCGGATTTGTCCCGGTCTCTCCCCGAATTTCCCTCCCAAAGTTGAACGATCTGAACACCGCTGGTCGGCTTCTTGACAATCGATAATTCATTTATCCGATTCCGTGGCTACGCGAAAACGATACCGATCAATACAGTGCGTTACGTACTACGAATGGATGTCGAGACGAGCATTTAACTCGTTTAAAATTGTTCGAATTTAATCTTAAAGTTAAGATAAATAATTTGTGGAAGACACAATGTTTATGTTGAAATAATAATTAGGTGATATTTATTAAACAGAATTACAGAACCAAATGTATTTCAAATATAAGTGAGTGATATGGTATAATTAACAAAGTGTGCAGGTAAAGAATTTATGGATTGTTGACAGTCGGCCAGTTACTCTCAGACTGACTGTACGTAGTGACCCATGGCCCCTTAAAAGATTTTGAACCCCGCTCTCTATACAGTAGTGAGTGTGATCTGTGTAAGTGTCCTGTTCAAATACCTGTGTAGGTGTCTGTATAAGATTAATATCGTTGTATTCTAACAAAAATGAAGTCACAAAAAAAAAAAAAGAAAGAAAAATAGGATTAGGATTACTCAGGAATTCTGAATTTTTGTCTTTTCAATTTTTTGTACCGTTACTGGAAGGATATAACCTTCAGTAGGATGGTTCTATTGGCAGATCTGGGTTTATTCAGAACGTTCATTATTACGCGAATTTTATATAATTTGTGCCCTGGTAGCAACAATAGATCGAAATATACTTCTCACTGTACGATACAATTTAATTCTTGCGAAATATTGCATTGTATTTACGCGTCTTTCCCTGACAATGTTTTCTAAGTCATCCACATCGTTAGACAGTTTTAAAATTAATCATTTTAAAGAATTTAGCAGTCAACGTGTTAAGTTGGGAACGCTTCATTCGTGAGTTTCTTCTAAAAGTGAAATTTTATTTCTATTGAAATACCTTTTAAACATTCCGTTTAAGAATAGATTGTACAATGCTGCGAAGATATCGATAAGTATCCCAGAGTTTGTCCAAATTTTATAAAAGTTCAGAGTAGTAAAATTATTAGGCGGAGTTCGGCTCTGATTTGGATGAAATTTTGTAGAAGAGCAGTGGCCAAAAGCAATAGATAGATTCGAAAGATAATAATTCGTTTTCCACCGGTGAGATATAGATGGTTTTCTATGCTTTCGTGTAAATTTCGTGGTTAAGTTGCAACGGTTGCATAAATACAACGATAGGGTCGGTTTGTTTCTGTCGAGAGGCGGATTTTGTTGAAAATAACTGAATTTTTACGCGTTCATCCGGGTCCGTGTCCTGTGATTGAACGTTTAATACGCATTCTGTTGGTCGTATAAAAATATAGCTTTTTGTCGGGTCAGGTGGCAAGTGTGTACGGCATAAAAATAAAACGATACGTCATAAATGATGTACAATAAAAAATATTACTTCGTTCTCTGGTATGCTTCTTTTATGTAAGACGGAATTGCAAGGACCGAGTTACAGAAAATCGAAAAAATAATGAAATTCAACGGTTGCGCCCTGTGAAATAAAAAATACGAACGTTGTTTTCGAAGATACCGTAAGAAGCGTTTGAAAGAAAAAGAGAAATTTCAGAATTAAATATTCAAAATTTTTAGTGTATTTGGATATTTTCAATTTAATATTATAATTTATAATGAACATAATGAGTATAAGTATATTCAGATACTTTGAATATTCTAGGTTTTTTTAAATATATTTAGAATTTTCTCTCTGGAATTGATTTTTCAAAATTTTATTAACCCACGATGGGGAAAAATTTCACATTTCTATGACAATGATTTGTTGGCTAAAGTAGATAATTCGCATTCTATTTCAGTGAAAAGTAGAATCCAAACAAGAAATATTTTCGTCTCAATTCGGGAAGATCAAAACGTTTCTCGCGTGTTCTAATTTTGGTTGAGTTTCAGGGAACCTCGTAGGGTAGAGGAAAAATGTTTGTTGTAATAATCGGGAAACAGAGGCGTTAGACGCTGCAAATGGACGGAATAAAATTTTCTCGTCGAAAAACGATTTTACCGACGCGTTAATGGATTTGCTGTTTGCTTAATAATTATCATACTGCCGATAGAAGAAAACCGAAATCTGATTCGTCGATGCTTGTTTCTTTTTAGTAATTTAAAATGTTTCTCTTCGGATCGTATGAAATCACCGACTTTTAAATCTTTGTAATATTTTTTGGAAATACGATCAATCTTTTACGCATGTAGCATTAACAACAATTCCTCATTGTTAGATAACATTTCATTTTTGTTTTTGCTTTATCTCGTGTTTTCAATATATTTTTCGTTTCAATATCCGTCAAATAAATACGATTTCAATTAATACAGAAAAGTTACCAGGAAAATTTTATTTTTATAACTTCTATTGGATAACAATAGGATACAATATTTACGTTCAATTTCAATTTTTACTCTGTTACTTATTCACATAAAAAGCATCGTGTTATATTTCAATCTGTTTTCAATGTTACAAACTCAACAATTTTAACTAATTATAAAATCAAAAATATTCCTACTACACTTTCCGTTCATTATAATTGCATAACTAACGAAACGTTCTCACATATACCATTTTACAGATGCTTCTTTAATTTCCAATCGTTCTGTTATTACACCATCGGAGAATGGTTAAATTTTCATTTTCTAATAATCGTTGACATCTACACCGTGATTCGATGACAATTTCCTTTTTCCTAACCGGCACCAACCTGTGAGACGCAACAAGAAAAAATTAATTACGATTAATTTTTCAATCACGAGCGCGCTATCGATTAGTTTTTATTCGATGATCGATCGCATGACGGAAACCGCGTCAAATGTCGTTTCATATTGTAACGACGAAGGTAATGGTCGCCGTCATCGATGGACAAGGAACGTATAGTTATGGAAAGGGGAGGATCTCGTTTATTCTGGCATAACGTGCGTATATCGTCTGTCGGGAGATCGTATAACTGTACGTTATGCAGCAGGTAATTAGATGATCCCTCGATTTATCAACGAGGGCTCCGTACCGGTTACCCAGCATTAAGCTAGTTAAACCGGAGGAAACTAGGTGAAAACTTGAGATATTGCGTATCTGAACAATTATAATCGAGAGATCTATCTAAGTGATTTTAACGGGGTCTGTCCAATTTTACCGGAGAATATTGCAAAACTGTGTATAACGAGGTTCGCCTATGTTAGAAAAGCAAATTGTTCATTGAAGTCCGGCAGCAAATTCCGCAAGTTTCGCTAAATGGTTGTACAATGATATAATTCTGAGTATCTACGTACATTACGACGACGATGCATCTTCGCGTGTATTTCTATTAGATAGAGAAATTAAAAACGACTTAACTATGTTCCAATTACGGCGTGAATCAAAAAGATGGTCACTTCAAGTATTTTTTAATATTTTAGATTTATCTGGCCTAAATGTCTACATTTTATACAAGGAAACCACAGATGAGCAGATATCCAGAAAAGATTTTGAACTTGCCGCTGACAATGAAAACTCACGGATAGGACAAAGAGCATCTGATATCGAAAGTACGTCAAAGAATTCGTCTTATTCACGCAAATGGTGTCAGATAGGTGACAGATATTACTGTAATAATAACAAGACCAACACCATTTGCAATCTTTGTAAAAAATATTTTTTTTTATTTACAAGTACTTTACAATCAATTCTCGCATTGAGAATTTTGAGTAAGTTTCTCTGGCGTGGCGCAGTGACATGTCTAATTATTTGTAATAAGTTTATTTTCTAAAGGTCTAAAGGATAGTGTTTTCTTAGACCGCGGATCTGGTCCGACGTATTAAGTAATTTAGTAATTAGGGAGTTTCGATGATTCTTAACTCTTATGATATATCTATTGCTACATTTTGTTATTTCTTCTTTGACTGTGGGTATCTTGAGGTCGCGATGTATTGCTTCGTTGGTAACATACCAGGGTGCATCTATCAGGGAGTTTTCGATTGGAAGCATTGAAGTATTTCAATGTTGGATTTACTTGCTGTTCTCTATAGTTGGATTCCGTAGGTCTAGACAGGTTTTATTATGGTCTTATAGAGCGTAATTTTGCTCTGCCTAAGTTGGAACGTCGGTCAATGAGTCAGTAGAATTTGTTAAGTTTAGCCTTGAGTTGCTTCGATTTGTCTGTGATGTGTTGTTTCCATGTCAATCTCCTGTCCAGTATCATGGCCAGATATCTGACTGAATCCTTGTTAGAAATTGTTATATTGTTAATGGTCACCTGAGGGCAGGTTTGTTTTCGCAGCGTTGTAAAAAATATGTGTGCGGAAAATGCACGCAGAAGAAAGTTTACGTTTGTAAGAAATGATAAATTTTCTACCTAATAATTTGAGTTATATTTGTATTTTATTTATTCTATTACGCTTATTATTATATTATTATATTGTACTTCTTACATTTACCAATGGAAATTTATTTTAATATTCTTGTTACCAAAGATTTTGGTACTGAATATTCTTCATTATTCTACTTATTGTTATTGTTAAAGTTGTTAGTATATAGTTTTTATGATCTCAGAGCATGGAGTTTCTTTCGTAAGATAATGATAGATCAATAAATATAAAAATATTCCACCACTATGTATTTTTTAAAGATCAATCATTTTCACTGGTTTTGATAGAGATAGAGGTAGTTCCAGCGTTAAATATCGAGAAATCACCTGATCACGAAGAAACGCGTTCTCCGTGATATAACATAGCATAATTGATCATTGAAAATACAGAAACCTGTGAGCTTATTTTCTCGCAAAGCGAATTTCCTGGTTAGAAATCGTTTTCTTTAGAAAACAAGAGGAAGAACGTTCCTCCTCGAACAACAGGACTTTGAAAAATGAATACGTATCACGTTTGAAGATTCATAGAATCAGGAATTAAGGTAGAAAAGATTTGTATTGCTTTTATGAGTGTGTTTGAAGTATGCTAGCCACTCGCCAAGAAAATTTGTACGCGCACGATTCCTCCAGCAAACCTATGCAAACGAAGTAAAATACTTCCGACTGAATAATTGCCAGAAGACGTAGGAGGGGAAAGAGAGAAGAAAAAAAAGGGAGAGACGCAATATTTTTGAAAGCGTATCGAGTAAACTCCGTTAAATCGAACCGTTGCGTATTTTTCGCGCTAATGGAATTCACTTGGCCGGTTTTTGTTGCTGATACGAGGCAGACAAAACGTGCGTTGTAAATATCACGCGATACAAAAAATATCGGAATTCGTTAAAACAATTACGACGCGGCTGGAATGCTTGCCAGGACGAATCGAAGGTATTCCATATCGACGGAGGAATCGTTTTCAATCAACCGTGTTTTCACGCCGTTCTTCGAGCAGTTCTACAAAGCTTGTTCAATTCCGATCTCTCGAAATTCTGTTCTTTCAAACCGCGCCGTAACCATCCGCCTATAAAAGTTTCCATTATTACAGAGAACGTTTTTCCGCAAGCTCATCGTATCCTGAAACCTTCGTAATATCAATTTCACGGTGAAATTTAGAAATTTAATCAACGATTCGTATTTTGATATCGGAATGCAAGATTGCTTCTATTTTTATTCCCCGTACTGCAAGCTTTTAATTGGCGCCACGATAATTTCTCAATTGTACTTCATAAAATGATGGCTGTTATTTGAAGTTGCGAACCTCGTCGAGACGAACTCCGTGCTGATCGCGAATTCTCTGCTCCAATGTATTTTAACAAGCGTTTTATCAATCTTCTTACTCCGCAACAGGTTCATTCTGAGAGACGTGTACACCATTTGTAAAATATTTTCAGAATGCTGAACGTCATTCAGTATTTGAGTAGCAGAATATTTTTATAAATTGAAATTTACTACTAAAACAAATAAATGAAATTTTAGGTTCGTCGTTTCCTCGCTATTATCATACACAGGAACATACATAAAACGAATATTCTCATCGTTCGTGATCATCCGAGACACTGCATAATTTACAGTAAGCTTCTTACTTAATTCAGTTGCCGAATGAAAGTAGAACAAAGTTTAATCAGTAGTATTAGTTCGACAAATTCGAACTTTGGATAAACAATATTTCATAAGCATCGATCTGCTAACTTGTACTTGGTTTGTAACTTCATAAATTTCTCTGACAATGGCGATTTAATCGCGGAAAAGGATCCTGGCCTATCTTCGCTCGAATTACCCTGTGTCTTCAAAATTTCCTAATCGCAGGAATATCAGCCTCGTGAAACCTCTTTATATTCGTACGTTCGCGATTAGGACAAGTTTTACTGATCGTGCTGAAACGCGACGCGAGTTCAACAGAGATGTAAAATATCTTTATGTTTCGGTGACGCGAGAGGGAAACAAAAGTAGAATGGTAAAAGGAGCAAAGAAGAGTGTGGGCTATATGGAGCGGCGAAAAAAGGGGGAACGCGGGTCTCTGGCCAGGTAGAGAGATAAATTTCGACTCGTAAATTTGCCGACGACGGAGGTGTGTCGGCGAAGGAGAGAGCCGAAATTCGCGTGCCGCAAAAACACGGTCTTTTGTGCGAGCAAAATGCGAAAGGGAACGAACGCGTCCTCGCGCGCCAACCTCTGTGCTTTCTCTATTCAATGACCGCGAGTATGCAAAGAACCTGCTCCCTCTGCCGGTGTTTGTCCAGTCGCGGAAATAACGTTGAAATTAATTAAAAACGTTATTTAAAGAACGTAATTTAACTTTCGAGAGAAAGGTGCTCACCCGTGTTTCAATTTTTTGATTTAGACAGGTAGTAGAATATGACGAGGTTAGAATGGCCGAGAAGACTTCGTTGTTTTAAGTCAGAGTAACTTGCTAACGTATTTGTAACGTCGATTTGTATTTGTTCGAAATTCCAAGCAAACTATCCCGAGCATTCCGTTGATATTTCCGAAACTCGGTCTAAGAAATTATCTTATAATTATTAAATAATTAAATTAATTAGTCGGTGTGAAAGATTACACGGAAATTGTTAAAAAGATCGTGTAAAACGCTGAGAATGTTAATTAGCCAGTTAGCTGTTGCGATCTCCTTGAAAACTTAGAAAAATGTGTAGCTAAAATGTTTTTTTTTTTTTTTATTTAATATTTCACATTCACAATTTGTCCAATTTGGACATTTGGTAGAATTTTTTAGCTGATTGATTATCACGTGGGTGGCTACCCCCAATAGGGTACCATAGCGAAAATGTGTCGCAAAAAGTAACCGATGACGAGTATATTCGTCAAATACAGAGTATTTGTGGCTGTTGTAATATAATGAAATTTATAATGAAACGACTGTTTCATACAGGGTGGTTGGTAACTGGTCGTACAAGCGGAAAGGGGGTGATTCTACGCGAAAAAAGAAGTCGAAAATATAGAATAAAAATTTCTTTTTTTTTAATTCTTTTTTCTTCTTTTTTAAATTTTTCCATCGAGACAACGATCTACAGTGAGATCCGTTATAACGAGACGTGATAAAGTACACGCGTACCGACCGAAAACTCAAAGTCGATTTTTTCGAGAACAAAGCCTCAAACGAAAAATTTTTATTCTATATTTTCGACTTCTTTTTTCGCGTAGAATCACCCCCTTTCCGCTTGTACCACCAGTTACCAACCACCCTGTATTTTAATTTTACTATCGACAGGGCTAACATAAAATATACTCGTCGAAAACAGCTAACCAATTAATAATCGTAGTTTTCTCTTCTGAAAATGTCTTACTGAGAAAAGCGCTACTTTCTGAAGCATTTCATCTTTCCTCATACTCGCGTATATATGTCTCTGGAGTTTAAAGGGAGCTTGACGCGTCGGATGTGCGCATCGGTGGAGGTAATGCGGAGATAAATGATCGGCATAGATGTCAAGTGGCCCAATTAGTTGCGTTTTGAGCTCCTAGGAGATCGGATCTCGAAGATCTTAACTATCTTCCCTTTAAATTCGTGTCGTGCGCCGAGTGCTTCATCATCGATTTATCGATAGCGATGTCCTAAATCTTTTTATTTCTTTTTATCTGCTAGATCCATGCTTCTTGGCTTTTCAGATCCACGTAGATTAATGATCTGCTGTACAAGTGTGTTAGATATTTCTGTCAACTCGATAAATTATTACCAGTTAATTCGTTACAAACGAAACGCAACAATTTTATTTAAACGTTATACTTGTCAATAATTCTTCCAAATACTGCAAAGAGGAGATATTTTAAATTTAATCCTCATTCAAACACTCGTTCATGCTCGTCCTTGTACTTTCTTTTCAAGCTTCAACGTATTATAACTCATGCTGTTATATCGTCGCGTCTATCGTAGGATGAAGAATTATTTCGGAAATATTAACATTGGATAAAATATCGCAAAAAAGTTTAACTCGCTATCGATCAGCATTGCCAGTTACGACGAGACGGAAAATTCTCGAAGCCGGCGAAGGAAAAGCGATACAAAGGGTGTGCGAAATTATATTGTTTCATCGTGGCGAGGTTCATTCAATTATTAACCTTAAAACATCTCGCGAACGAGCGGATGGGTAATGGGTGGTAACGAAGATTGTAACGTGTAATGGAAGGAAGGAAGAAGGAAATAGGACGAAAAACGGAGACAGGAGAAAGGGGAGGAAGAAATAAGTAAAAATGCAATAAAGGAAGAGCTGCAAGACTCCAAAGTATGGGCGTATGCTCGCTCTTTTTAAGCGACTTTATGAAAATCCGATAATAACGTCCCTCTTGGTCCAACCGGATTTACTTCGTCGCCTCTTTCCATTCATGTTTCACGTTCTCGATTATTCCAGTGACACGTAGTATCGAGAAGCTTGGCAAATATCGTTTCTAAAACTTTTGCACAAGCACAAGTACAATTTTTGCTACTCGAAGTCGTGTTGATAATAAAATTCCTTTTCATTCGTACACTCGCGAAACGGTGTGCTTCGTTGAAAGTTCAAAAGCCTGGAGCTGGCAAATTTCGCTCTGTTAAACAAATTTCACCCTCGATCAAGGGAATTTGACAAATTTTTAACGAGATCTTACTCGCCTACTTCCCATTTATTTCCACGTACGGCGTCGATAAATTTTCAAATTCCTTGGAAAAAGCAAGCGCCAAACGAAAGACTTCTATCCAATCACGCGCGTTTGCTATTTATTTATTAAATTACCTAAATGGAATTTAATTTACATTACAATTACTCACAATGACGACTCCGCTACAAATTCACACGTCTTTCTCCATATTCTCTATGATCTCTAAAAACCCATGCCGAATTGCAAACGTATACACATATTCTGTCCCGTGCACGCGTTAAGGATCCTTTTGACGGTAAACAATCTTCCTTTCCAACATCCGTAAATGGCGGCGTGATGATACTTCCGTCACGTTCAAGCGCCACATAAAATTACCCGAAGGATTCTTCCGCCACGTATACGAGAACCGTACGGAATCGGCAATGAGAGATGGAACGGAGATAACAGCCGTATGGTCAGGTTTGTCCAACGGAGAAACGGAACCGAATGGTCCGTGGTGTTTTTGAACTTGGAACTGGATTATCTGGATGGGCTTGGAGAGCTTGTAAGCCGGCTAGAGACCATCCATGTCGAATGTTTTCCGTGGTCTCGGAATTGAAAGAGGTAACGAGAGGCGATTGCCGGCTTCTGGGATACGCTTTGTCGATTGAATTAGAGCTAATCGAGATTATGAACTTTAGGGTTGATTACAGGATTTCGCCGAACGGGACCGTTCTATATGGAAATTCTCGGAAATCCTGTTCTTTGTGTATGGATTTAGTTATCCCGTGTTAGGTTTATTGTTACGTAGAAGAACAACTGTCTCTGTTATTTCCTCTGTACATAGTTTTTCATGTTATTAGCTGAATGAACGATAAATTCATTTGCGTTGAAAACGCTGGGAAATTTTAGTACACCGCGTCTTTTTTTTTATAAAATCATCCGGGAACATGTGCTTTTATCGTTGATAATTAAGAAAATGTAATTGTCAGAAGTTGAAGAAGAATTAGCCACTGAAAGATCCAAGAGCGATTCCTTCGATAATTTGTGATCCGTTTGAAAGGTATATTTAAGATTAATTATTTAAAGTTGAATACGCTAAATGTAACAATAACTGTGATAAATCCCAGACGATGCTCTGGCGATGTAAATAAATTAGAAAATTCCTTCATTTTGACAGAATGGATAAATATAGAGTAATGGGTAAAAGTAAGAGATGTTCGTCAAGGTTTTGTCAACTTGTAACGATGTTTCTTGCGAGTGGAGGTTTGTCGATATAATTTTAGTATTCACGTTGGAGTGTCGAAATCGATAAAATTTAGTGAAAATTCCTAGTCAAACATTTCAGCTGTTTGATGCGAGAATTTATTTGTCTTCTTGAGAAATATCAATTATGATAATTGATTACCGAGTATAATTTATTTTTGCCTCAGGATAACTCAATACTATCGATAAGATTAATTAACAGTTTGTCGCTGAGTGAAGTTATTTGTTTTAAGTTCATCGAATGGAATTACGCAGAGAATCATAATTAATTTCGATCGTACAGTCAAAGTTGGCCATAGTTGTGACTAAATAATTGTAAATAATTGTAACTAATTATTCAGCTTGCACGAGCAGTCCCCTTTAAACCCCTACGCTATATTAACTAACATCAAACAAAACACAACACGAACAAAACGAATTTATACTAAAAAAAAAAAAAAAAAAAAAAAAAAAACCACAGAAAGTTGAAGAAAACAAAAATTCTCAATTTTTATGCTAAGTAAATTTAAGAAACGCTGAAATATTTAAAAACTAATACGCCATTGGCTAAAGAATTTTAATTTATTTACGTAGCATCCCTTGATTAACCTTCCCCTAATTAACCATCCCTTAATTAATTAAAAGCTCAGCGACGACAATTAGCCATCGGATAACACAACGACAGAATGCTAAACGATCAACTGCTGTAAACGACGCAGCTCCATCTTGAACGACGTTATTTCCAAGTCGTGCTATAGTCGACGCTTAATGCCGATAGTCATTCGAATCAGATTAATCGAATCCTCTGCCGTTTCATTACGTAGAGAGCGTACGAAGATCGAATTCGCTTAATCGACGTGCAATCGTGTCTCCTGTCTTTTTTAAAGGAATGATTTAATTTCACTCGGTTCGTTCGAGTCGAAACGCTCTTACGAGCTTCGACGAGAGAACACGATGGAAATCGATATTCATCGATCGATCCCACGGCGGTGCCTCGTTTTTTTCGCCTGAATTCGGCTGCTCGACGAAGAAAAAGAAGAGGAGCAGGCAGAATCGATGGCCGGTCGCTTGATAAATAAACTAGAGCAACGTGGAAAGGCGTTTAGCCGCTTCAGGGACTCTGCTACTACCCACGGCTTCGCAAACTTTGATCTACGTTAACGAAACCCCGCCAGAAACTTTCTCGCATCGTTCGAAACGTCCTGGCTTTTCGTATTGGTAACGCGACCGATTTTTCCACTTGGTGGTCGACAGTCGGCGGCGATGATTAAAAAGTAACAGAGAAAGCTTGGCCGATGGTCGCCATGGTCGATCTTTGCTCTAGACGTTTCTACCTTGATCGAGCCGCTCGTTCGTCAAATCGGTTAACTGCAGGAAGCAAAGAGTAGAGAAAATCGATGAAATGATATAAAGATAAGCATCGATGAAGTTTCTTGGCAGTAGAGCTTGGAAAATTTCAAGAAGCGCAGTTAACCACTTTGACCTGTGAATAGTTGAATTATGAATGGGTGGGAAGTAGAGGGGAAAAGTGAAAAGCGGAGAGCTTTAGTTCCTTACGCGCTGCTTCTTAGATCATTTTGATTTTAAAAGCAAAGCTATGGATGTATTGAGAAAGTATTTGCTCGAGGATCGGTAATTTTTAAGATAGAAAAGGAAGCGCGGAAAAGATTGCGACTAGTTCCGTGAACTTACACGTAGTGTTCGATCTTTGCTTTTTTATCTCCTTCCAGAACGAAGAACCTCGCGATTCATAGTTAATTTGTGAATTAGATCGATTCAGGTGTTTCGATTGATCGGTGAGATGGGAGAACGGTGCCTTTCAACGATGTTAAACTTTCCGAATGAAACGGTCAAATGGACGGGCAATCAGGCGTACTGCGAATATTCCGATATCGAATTAAAAGTTTGCGGACTATCCGTGAATAGAAGGATAAAGGGGCAGAGAGAAATAAAATTCTGGCGTGTCGTTGAAATTCCCGTGAACGAACGAGGCAAGAATTCGCAAGCGTTTCACAGTTAGTCTGTTTAAGCGTAATTCGTTCGTGTAACGCGAAGTTTAGGAGCAAGTTGAATTTCGCGCGAGACCGTGTCCCTTTGGTTTGGTCTGCATCAGTACTCCGGGTAACTTTTGTCAAACGAGCACAGTTTGTGAGCACAGCAGCGAGCAGTTAAATTGAGCTGCTGTTGATTGAAGTGTTCCTTCCATAGCCCTTGAGACGATTGGTCGACGACTGTAATTATAACTCGCTATTAAATACCCAAATTTTCTCGAAATACACAGATATCAGTTAATATAGGGAATTATTTACCAAGGAAAATTTAGATAATTTTAGCAATTTCCTAATTTCAATGAATATAGTTGAGATAGTCAGTTCTCCCCATTTATATTAGTTTGTCCGAAAAGTGTCTTTCTTTTACAGACACGTCTTTTACAACGACGCATCTTTATACAAACATGAAACCTAATCTGTCGAACGTTGTGATTTTTATTTTGATAGAACAAAATGGATCACACGTAATTCGATAAAATAATATAAAACGAAAAATTTATTTCCTTATAAAACGAAAGAAACTTTTCGGACGACCTAATATTTCTGTCGTGATTCGTTTCAAGTTACGTACCTTTCGAAATATTCCATCGATTCGATCTTAGGTATGAACAAATTTTCGTACATTACGCAAAATATATTCGTAAAAGGTGTCTACGAAATATTTTCACGAGCTTCTATATTCAAGCGCGCGAAGTAAGCACAAAAATGCAAGATTAACCTTAAGGGGGTATTCTAGTCTACAAATTTGAAAAAATCGAAAAATTTTTTTTTCATATTTCCAAAGTTTAGACATTCAAGAATATGCCCTTAAAAGAATTTTTCAAAATTTCAATTATTTTATGAGTTACAGCCATTTTTGTGACGCGGCATCTGCTCCGGTTCGACCGGAACAAATGAACAGTAGACGGTAGACGTTGTCCGAGTAAACTTGTCTCAAAGCTTTAAACGCGTTTTTCTCGAAACTACTTTTTTCAAGTTGGCGTGCACGATAACTCAAGTTCTAATGAACGGATTTATTTGGAATTTTTTGTGAGTATTCTTTATACATTTCTCTATCGCTTTAACCACGCTCAGATCAAAATTTTTAATTTTACTATTTTTAAAAAATTCGCAATTGCCAAAAAGACATGTCAAAAAGGAAAATTTTTTTCAAACGGTCGCCATTTCGTGAAGAAACAATTTTTTGACTTTTCCAAGGTTCGTGCTATAGCCGCATCTATACTAATTAAGAATCCGTTCGGCCTTTTTGCTTCAAATGACCAGAAGGGTTGAAATCATGCACGCCAGGACACCCTTTTTTTTGGACCCCCCACTTTGCCAGTTCATAACTTTGTGAATTTTGAGTTTTTTTCAGTTAATTTTTTATGTAATCTTGAAGTATCGATAAACAAATGATAAAAAAATGGATAGTAAAAATATTTTTTGTTTCGTTTGTACAGAGCTTCGAAAACCACTCGAAATTCGTGCCTCCAGACTAGAATACCCCCTTAAACGATTCCCATCGTAACCGATGCTAAAGAGGAATTAATTATTCGTTAAATAAACTGAAAGCAGTGTCATCGTAAACACCATCGCGAAATGCAGCTTAGAAACGAATATTAGATACCAACACCTTCCGTTCCACGTTGATCGCGTTTCGCCCCGGAACACCCGTTTCTCTGTTCAAGCCTACGTACATTCCATTAAACTCCACGAATATCTGCAGGCCGCGAAACGCTCGAAACACGTAGCTGGTCAGACGTAGTAGAATTCGATTGATTTCACGGTCGTATTCCCCGTGCACACGCATGAACGTACGTACACGCGGATCCCGCGGTTACGTTTCGAATTACCCGTGAGAAAGGGAACCCCCCGGTGAAAACTCGATCCTGGACCGATCGATTGTTATGAGAATCGAACTGGTGCGTGTCTTCCATTCCTCGTTACACAATCCTTCTTCACCGGTTTGTTATTGATATTATTTCTGTTCAGGTACCTGTCGTACCGGTAGTACGATCGTAGATCACGTGGATCGATGATCCTCGTGGAGGCTGCCATTGGATCATAATATCTAGATGTCTCGAATTCCTGGGAATGTTAGGTGTGTACTATGATCGTCGAACGTGTTGTCGTCCATTCACTGGTCTCGCGAGATCGTCGTTCAGTTTGCGGAATGATATCGGTTTCCTGATAAGTTGTCTCTCTCTCTCTCTCTTTCTCTTTCTCTCTCTTATTGAATTACTTTCCACGTGGTTCGGCCTTGAGTTGCGCGAATCGAACGAAGTATGTGAAAGTTGGAGAGATTCGCTGGATTCTGTGTAACGCTGAATGGATGATATTCTTAGGTCGCGGTTTTCTGAGCGCAACATGTGGCATGTATGAGGACTTTCCGTGTCCCGGAACTTCCTTTGTCGATACTTCTCAAAAGAATATCTTTCTCCGGCGATGTTTTTTTTATTGTCGAACTTACGGTTTCGGGATTCACTCACGATAGTAAAAAATAAGGGTTTCGGAGTTTAGCGATTTGCGGTGCACACTTCTCGAGAGAAACGCTTAATCAATTTAAGATGTATCAAGTTGATCGGACAGTTGGCAGAATTTTTGATCGTGAATACCGTTCTGCAAAATTTATTTCCATTGCAAGATTGGAAGAGAATTATTTATCACGAATTTCTGCCACTTATTTGAATGGTAAGTTTAGCACAAGTACTATACAAATATAGAGGAAAGATGTTCTATGGTCTTAAAATATTCTCCCTTAACATATTGTATATTTCAGGGAATACACGGTGGTTGGTAACTGGTGGTACAAGCGGAAAGGGGGGAGACGAAAATATAGAATAAAAATTCTTTTTTTCAGTTTTTCCATCTAGACAACGATCTACAGTGAGATCCGTTATAACGAAACGTGATAAAGTGCACGCGTACCGACCGAAAATTCAAAGTCGATTTTCTCGAAAACAAAGCCTCAAACGAAAAATTTTTATTCTATATTTTCGACTTCTTTTTTCGCGTAGAATCACCCCCTTTCCGCTTGTACCACCAGTTACCAATCACCCTGTATATCAAGTAATGTTGGATATTACGAAGCGCAAATCATTACGTTGTGTCCTAGAAGATATCGTTGATGGAAATTATTGTCAAGGCGTGAATTACAAAATGCTTATACCTACGTAAGAATTTGTTGCAGATTCAGACGATGACGTGGTTGAAAAAGAGTATGAAAAGTCGAGAGTTCGAAGACCATCTTTAAGCTGTAAGACTCTCGGTGGAAGTAACGAAGAAAGAGCGTGAAAATCCTAGGATTAGTTTCATAACTGTAATTTGAAGTCAAGCGTATTCGTGCCTGCTTCTGTCTGATCTTTAACCGTTTTTACCACCTGACTACGTGTTCGTTTCGCTTAAGATGAAGTGGTATTCCAGAGAGCTTGATTCAATCGATCAATCAGGGAGTTCAATTAAAAATCCTTTCAGTTTAAAAATTGTTAGACGCGTGATATTCAACGAGCACGTCATTTCAAATTGTTGTGTCGTACGTGTGTGTATAACAGAATGCAATTTCGTGAAGATTCTAGAGAAGAAGAATGATCTTTAATCGTTTACTTGTCACAAGCAGAGGTAAATAAGAATATGATTTTGCATATGTATTTAAAAATACGTTCAATTACGATCAAATGTGTTCATATGTTGTACACAACGTTATGACACGATTTTCTTTTTAATAAAATTATGCTACTGCTCAACGAAACGAAATAAGAGATACAACAGACAGTTACAAAAATAAGAAAAATTATTTCAAGACTATCACCGAAAGTACCGCGTATCGAAGATAATAAAATTTCAAAATCGTTCAAAATAAAACTAATTTCCTTGCGTCATTTATTCGACTAGTCTTTAGAGCTGCGAACGACGTTCTGTAGCTCGCCGTTCCTTCGTTCAATTAATATTTCAGCAGGCTGTTTGGCAATGTTTCAAAACTGCAGGCTGAAGCCGCAGAGACCTGCTTTAAATTCGCACCTCCATGCCATTGGCAGATATTTTATTCGTCGGTTTACTTTTGTTTTCGCCCGTTTCTCCATATTGTGCATCGCACGGTACGCTCACGCTCCACCTGTAATATAAATAAATAAATGGTCCTTTGCATTTTGCATTTACCCGTGCAACTCGCGTGCCATTCCGGTTATTCATCGAAATCGGCGGTATCAAGCGGTGAGTTACATGAAAATCGCTGGATTTCGAGCCTGTATTGCCTGGAATTTATTATCTCCGCACGTCGGATTCGGTTTCTCCGAGTTTCATTTTAATCGATCGACAGCCCACGTGATATACCGCACACTGTGCGAAAGTAAAAGCATTCGAATTCGCGGCTACGAGAGAGCGAGCGAAGGGACGTGAATAGGATTCATCGTAGTCGATCGCTTTGTACCCTGCTGTTTAATATCTTCTTCTACTCTCCTCTACTCTGTGATTCGCGATTTTGTTTCATATACAGGGTAGTTGGTAACTGGTGGTACCAAGCGGAAAGGGGGTGATTCTACGCGAAAAAAGAAGTCGAAAATATAGAATAAAAATTTTTCGTTTGAGGCTTTGTTCTCGAAAAAATCGACTTTGAGTTTTCGGTCGGTACGCGTGTACTTTATCACGTCTCGTTATAACGGATCTCACTGTAGATCGTTGTCTCGATGGAAAAGTTTAAAAAAGAAGAAAAAAGAATTAAAAAAAAAGAAATTTTTATTCTATATTTTCGACTTCTTTTTTCGCGTAGAATCACCCCCTTTGCGCTTGTACCACCAGTTACCAACCACCCTTTATACGCTATTGTTCGTGAGTATCCTGATACGTTAGTCGATTTGTAACACAACATAAAAAATTTTATCGAGGTGAACGAACCATTGAAGAATCAGTAATTAGACGTAATGCTCGCTGCTTTTTTATGGAAACTGCAGGTACAGAGTTTGTACAGGAAAAAAGTGCTTTTATAAGATTAATGAGAATCAAATTAAAATCGATTTAATCCGATCTTAATGCGCTATTATACATAGCTATGATGATCGTAGAGGATAAAGTCGTAATATGGTAAATCAATGAGGTAGTTGCGATATAGGGGTAATTGGAGCAAAGTAAAGCAGTAAAGTTGCTAAATTACTTTCATTTTGTTTATTTCTTATTCGTATTTCTTATTTGTTTATTTTTATTAATTTCGACTTTTGCAAAATTCCTCTTCGCTTCTCTTTACAATTTCCTTTTTATAATCCTCGTAGTCACACAAGTCCATGTACATCTTTGTATCTCAACTTTAAGTTCGCTTGTTAAGCACTGCAGTATGGAACATCGTTGGAATATCGTACCAATATACTAAGATCGCAATGCATACTAAATTAAGGAAGGTGCGATCTGTTACGATTTTCCTTTCTTCATAATTCTGGCTATAAAAGGTTAAGGATATTGTATTTTTATTATCCGTGATATTCAAAACGCCCTTCGGTTGAACGTAAAAAATGATTGATCGCTTTCAATTTATATAACCTGTTAGAATATAAATCGTGGAAGAATGTCATTCAAAGAATTTTCCTCGCTATAAGAAAGCGCTCACGCGACCGGCACGATCAGTCACGGTACAAGAATCGCCCATGTTCAACATTTGCATAATGCGTTTGTGTTATTACATCCGTTGCTTCGATCCTCGTTTGCGTAAATTATCATTCAGTCCTGTCGAATATCTCGGGCCTGTCCTTTTTCTCAATAAACCATGATATGGCGGGGTAACATATTGCCATGGCTTTTATAAATTTCTGACCGAAAAGACCTTTGCGAAATTTATGTGGTCTGCCGGAGCTTTCTACGTTCGTCTCTAAAAGGAAGTCCGCGCGAATTCATATCTCTCCCTGTTGGCAATAATTTCTCTCTCCCTTTTTTTTTTTTTTTTTTAACAGAGCAGGAATCTGGTGGCGGTTCGATGCGTTACTGCTTTCGGACCATTTGTACATCGATATCGATCGCAAAAGGAAACACAATGTACGCGTATCGAGATACGTAACTGGCGAATTTTTTCCACCGCTGTTCTCCCTTTCCTTTCTTTTCTCTTCGCTTTTCCCTTCTTTTATTCCCTCTTCTTTTTTCTTTTAATTTTTTAATCGACAAGCGGCGATTGCGGATCGAATCGATCGTCGAAGCGTAACGCGCGCTTGTAACGCCATTGTCACGTGTATTCGATAAGAACGAAGCTGCCGAACTGCCGGAGAAGTCGGAATCCGGTCGAACCGCATTCCCGCTTCCTGGTTCTCGTGCATTTGCAATTATTGTCTCGTGGTCGATTGGCGTCTTGTAAAAATTAACACACCTAAGTGCTTAGTGGTGCTTAGCCGTGAGCGAAACGGGATGCTACTGGGAATCGATTTCGTTTCGATACGATCGTTCCAGTTAAGAGGAGACGATCTTTTTGATCCTTTGTGCTTCATCGCGTGGATGATATTTCCTTGACTCCGGGATATGTACTTGTCTTGTTAATAGCTTTTGTTATGTCTAACTTTATCTTTTGGCGAGCATAATTTTTTTTTACATGTTTGAAGACTTACATGTCGCGAATATAACGAGTTTTCGTTAATAAGTTAAAGTCACGAAATTTAATAAAGGAAATCTGAAAATGGCTAAATGGAAATCTGAAATGATGGGAATTTTAAAAATGGCTTCCAATTCCTACATTTTCATCTGTTATTAAATACCTAGCATTTCGATCGGCGTAGAATTTAGCCCGTGTGAAAATTTCCCAAAATCAACTCTGTTATTTATATTTTAATCGATATAAAGTAATTATCTTAATTTCATATTACGCTGATAATAATTGTCATGCTATGAAATTCAGTGTCGAATGACGATCATATTTCCTTGTTGCCTGTGTACAACTGATTGTAAATGCAAACTAAAACGAAATAATCATCCGGTAGTACAGAAAAGCTGCTCGAGCGAGCGTTGTCACGAAAATTTCAAAGCTTTCCTTCGCATTCGCGGAACTGTTTCAAACAGAAGTTTGATTGTTCTTTGCCTCTCGCAGTTTACCGGTGTCCAAACTTTTTTACAAGTTTTCCATTTTTTACAGAAACGAGAGGCGCTCGTACTTTTCCCAAATGGAACCGTGACTTTCCACTCTTCTTACATAATTCAGCGCGATATATGCGAAAAGAACACCGTAAGAACAATCAAAGTATCAAAGAACGAGTATCAGAGTTATGTCCACCGAAAATATTACGTCGAATGTTTAAAGAACGCCAAGACTCGCAAGTATGTGCTTCGGCCGTATCTAAATTAGGAATTTAATAAATTAATCGAGAAAATAAATTAATAAATTTAATAATAGGAATTTAATAAATTTAATCGACCTAAGAATGAAATAACGTACAAAAGTATATCAAGCATTATCAACTTACGTAAAAATTTAATATCGAGAACATCGAATATCGCTGACGCAAGTAAAATATACTCGATCAAGTATTACTGTTTCTTGCATTATTTTCTGTTTTGCAATGCTTAATAGTCACGTTTCCAACAAACACGTTCGATTCGTCAGTATTTAGAAATTTTTGAAATTTGCAATTATGTTCACACACGTAAATAGCGTGACGTCAAGTAACGTCGAAATTTCAGGTTGATCAGATACCGTAATGCAAAGCAGTAGATGTATCAGTGATTCACGCGATCGAGGCCAGTTGATACCGTGAACCGCCTCACGATATAGCGTTATGGATCGGTTCGTTGAAGATCGAGCACGGATAATCTAACTGTAACAGCTTGATGAGTACGAACAGTCGAAGAGGTGAACTCGGCTAATGTTTCATATCTTTTACTGTTAGAAGAAAATCGATCGAACGTGCCCCTACTACGAGACAAATTGTTCGGTAGCGTGTTTGCAAGAGAAGTGTTGCAACAGAAACTGTTAGATTAATCTAATTTCTACTGCAGCAACAAACAAGATTTATTACTCCGTTATCGTTTAAGTTTATTTTTGAAAGGAAGAGAAATTAGCAGCGTTATGAGCTCTTCCTATAGACGGTTCTTATGCGACTGAATGGCTCAGTGGATCAAATCACAGAACCGAAATTTCAATCTCATTTGTAGATTTAAAAATTCCGAATCGTGACATTGTTAAAAGAAACTGTTTTCAACTTTGTTGGATATTGAGAAAATTTCTATTAATTGAATTCTTCTATTAATTGAATCGCATTAATCACACATCGTATTTTCTCGAGTTACGGCTCAGAGTACACGGGTAATGTACATTTAGAATTTCATTTGAGAATCTCTATAAATTAGCAGTGTGTAATGCAATTCCATTTGTCTGAATTCATCTGGGATCACACAGCTCGTATAACTAGAGTTTGATGATTCTCAGCACTGTCCATAGTTTCTCGTTCATACATATACCAGAAGTTCGCCTTTAAATAATCGAATTCGCCAAATTAACGAATGAAATTTTATTCTATTATCGATCAACAAATTCCTTCGTAACGTACACACACGCGCTAATTACCTAAATACCTTTCACTTCTTCGGAACCGATCACTCGCTCATAACCTGAACCGTGTTTCCGTAATCCCACAGGAACTAAACCTCTAATCCCAAATACCCAATGCCCCGTGGTAATAACGCGATACCTCGACCCACTTGCATCTCCGTTACAGTGGACGGCCATCGTCTGCAACCCCGTAACCCTCAATCGAATTCGCAACTCTCGCATCAGCCGCAGGAACAACTACACAGAGAAGTACGTCGTCGAAGCTTTCGGCCGTTTACGACAGGGGAATTCGGCTGGTTACGGTATGTGGTTCTCACGTGTTTCAAGCCTCTCGCTGGATAAGGAAGACCACGTTTCTCTGTACAAGCATCTGCTTCTCGAAGGTAGTCCACGTATCTCGCGACTCCACGACGTGACCAGGTTACCGCGATTAGCCGCGTCGCGCATCTACCATTTCAACCCCGCGCCATTTCATCCTTAACAAGCAGCTCTCTGCCCACTGGATTCTCCATCATTAGGTTTTCCATTTCTAGCCTAAAGGTTGTTTTACGTTAGATTTTATCGTCCGGGCGACTAGCAGCAGGGAACGATGGAACGATATCGTTGGTGGTCTGCCTCCATAATTAACGTTTACTTAAGATAATAACAGTGTACTTTTCAACGTGTAGTATCAGAAATACAGGTGTTCGGTACGTGTTCCGGAAGTGTCTCTCGCCTCTCTTGTATCTTATAGGGAATTTCACGTGCCACACTGTGGCTGTTGAATATCGCGAGCTTCTTGCCGAGGCGTATCGAATTTGTGGCTTTCTTCATGGCAAAGCTTCGACGAGTATAACACTAAAATACCAGCGATTAATTATGTAGTTATGTCACGTTCATTCGTACACACGCCCTTTGCGTATTCTTTTTTCAACGTCTCAGAATTAATTTTATTGTCACAGTGTTACACGAATAGCACGTCGATCTATCAAGCTCCTAAAATTTCTTCGTCTAGTAGAATTGATTTTTAATAGAATATTTCTATGGATATTTATGTACATGAAATGCCATTCACACGAATATATTACTTCCGACGATTATTGTAATATTCACGTAACTCTCTGATGATAAATGTAGAGCGATGTTCACAGTATTGTTGCTAAGCGTGAACTTAATATGATCGTCATCTTTATCGGGAAATACGAATTGAAAGGTATAGATGATCGTTTAGCTGGCAACTGTCGTCTGCGGTTTGCAGACTGCAAACTTACTCGCCCACGATTCGTATAACGTAGATCCTTTCACTGATTCTGGGAAAGAGTTAGTCGTTGCCAGGGTATACTGGGAATTCATCGGATGTCCCGTGCAATTTCTTTAGACGCGGTTAAATGAATGATACGAGAGTGAACAGTAGGAGGGTGTATAGAGTGACAGGTTGAAATGAAAACGGGGGAAAATGGTTAGGGACGGCGATGAAATTCTTTTGAGAGGAGATTGATTGGATTGCAGTTGCGCAGAGATGTTTAAAATGATATATACGTCGGTGATATTTCTTTTCCTGTCATCATTCCGTTTTATACATTTCTTCGATAGACACGTTTCAGTTCCGTTTTTTTTTCACGAATTATCTTACTTATTTATTAACTAATAATATATGATATATAATATAAGTGAAAACACAAAAGAGCTAAAGTATCATTCTGTACGTATTTTAAGCAACCGAGCAGTACCGTTACTTCGATCAGTTTGTTGGAAAAATGCCTTTTGTTAAACTTTCATGCTGTTGAATCCTCACAAAGGGACGGCTGTGAAACAAAGAAAAAAAAAACAAAAAAAAAAAAAAGAAGAAAACTGATACACTTTTGCAAGAGCTGAAAGAAACTCGAAACAATCGATATCGGAGGATTAATCTGTTCATTGTTGGATCGTTGTACTGGATAGAATTTCATAATACCGCGTTTCCACGACAAATGAATATTTATTCAACATTTCGCAGTCGATCGATGCTTTTTATTTTAATCTGGTCGTTCCTCGCCGATCACTCCACCGATTTCAAAGGTAACAACCAGGATCCTCTTACGGAATAATTGACCAACCAACAGTATTAGTAAACTGACGAGTTTACAGATTACAGGCACATAGATCTCTTTCTAAGGTAATTACCATTTTTCGTTAAATAGGATAATCGGATAACTTGTAATTTATAAAATTTATTCGCGCAAAATTTCATTTGCTTTATTACCAAACTTGTTTATTATACGTACGTTCACAAACTGATTTGAAATTTTACGTCATTATGAGAATACGAGTCGTATCTCATTATAGCACTAATGAAATTTCAAAATGTTTTATATAACACGTACAATATATATATAATTATATTTAATAATAATAAATATATAATATATAATTAAATAATAATTATAAGTAAACATTTAATATAATTACATATACAGGGTGGTTGGTAATTGGTGGTACAAGCGAAAAGGGGGTGATTCTACGCGAAAAAAGAGGTCGAAAATATAGAATAAACATTTTTCGTTTGAGGCTTTGTTTTCGAGAAAATCGACTTTGAATTTTCGGTCGGTACGCGTGCACTTTATCACGTCTCGTTATAACGGACCTCACTGTAGATCGTTGTCTCGATGGATATTATCGCAGTTTAAGTTTGTTTTTGCCGTAACGGAAAATTAGGAGTACATAATGAGATCCTCACTCTATTCTTGAAACACATTTTCAAGTAAGATGGAACGTAAACGTTTGGGCTGGCATAATCGGACATCTAATTATTGGGCCATATTTTTTCGAAGGAAATGTAACGTCAGCAACATATTTCGATTTCTTACAAAACAAACTACCGGAATTATTAGAAGATGTTCCGCTGAGAACTAGAGGAAGTTTAATTTTTCAACAAGATGGTGCACCGCCACATTTTAGTCGTCATGTGAGAGATTTTTTAAACCGACATTACCAAGGCTGGATTGGTCGTGCTGGAACAATAGCTTGGTCACCACGCTCTCCTGACTTAACTCCGCTTGACTTTTATTTATGGAGCCATATTAAATCAATTGTCTATTCTGAAGAAATCGCAAGTTGCGAGCAGTTGAAAGAAAAGATTACTGTAGCCTTTCATACTTTAAAACAATCGAATACGTTAGAAAGTGTTCATAGAAATTTAATTAGAAGAGCAGAAGTACGTGTTCGGCAGAATGGGCAACATTTTCAGCAATTTTTGTAATAATAAACTTCATGATTACATTTATATTATTTCATTATGTATTCCTAATTTTCTGTTACGGCAAAAACAAACTTAAACTGCGATAATATCCATCGAGACAACGATCTACAGTGAGATCCGTTATAACGAGACGTGATAAAGTGCACGCGTACCGACCGAAAATTCAAAGTCGATTTTCTCGAAAACAAAGCCTCAAACGAAAAATTTTTATTCTATATTTTCGACTTCTTTTTTCGCGTAGAATCACCTCCTTTCCGCTTGTACCACCAGTTACCAACCACCCTGTATAAAAGTTATCTGTGCTAAGAATTCAAGTAATTTCATATTAACTGTAAATAAATATAATAAATGAAAAATGGAGAAAATCTATACGTCTTAACCCCTTAACCTACGATTTACGTTCGAGAATTTTTGGCCGATTTACGTTTGATCTGATCATCTACTACGGGCTATGCCCGTAATATTTACGTTTGACCCGATTATCGTACTACGGGCTATGCCCGTAGTTACAGGTTAAGGGGTTAACATTACATACATATATCTTGAAACATGTAATATTTCATCTCGTGGCGTCTAATTTGATGGCCGGAGTCGAGTCCATATCGAATTTGTTGATTATCATTTGAAATTTAAATAGAACATGTCATACGAATTGGTCGATAACTGGCAAGAACTGGGATATTTTCGTTGAAAATCGAATTCTCTCACTTCCGTGTACAATCAGTGCTGCTTTTAATTATAATGTGCCGTCGACGCGGCGATGCTTGTTTCCAGGAGTCGTTGCCTGGCATTATCGATGCATATTTAATGTCGGATATACTATAACCGTTAAATTCTAGTTATTGGCTGTAATTATTGCATTATACGTCGTGGTGATTAAAATATCGCCGTTTCGGTGTTCTGTTTCACGTTTCGTCCAGTTTCGTTAATTTCAGTTTCATGAACGATCATTACGTTGAAATGACAATTTTGTTTTTCAATTTTTCCTCTTAAGGATGATAGCAAGATATAATTCATATTACGCGATATGAATCGAATTTATATTGTAAGTTGAAGCTTCAATTTGCTTTAAAATACATATATGCGTGTGCACGTTTTCGAAGATTTAAATTTAATTTGGATAAAAATAATAATTTTAACTTTCGAAAGATACATACCTTTCAGTATCGATTGGCAAAATTTCCTCTTCATCGCTGATTTTCAATCTCGTTCACAATTTCGTAATTCAGGCATTAAAATCGATTCAAGTTAACAAATTTATGCTCCACTGACTGCCATTTCAAACAATCGTACAAATTACCATATATGGAGGGAAATGCAAAATTTGTTGAAGTTCCTACATTAAAATTTCGTATTTGAATATAGATAGGTACTTCGATCAATTTATGTGCTTTCTGCAATAGTTTGCCAAGCCTTTTTCCATTCGTACTTGCGGATTGATATTATTGTTCTGCGTAATTTCAATTTATCATTCCGTCTTCCGTAATAATCTAAGAAAAAATATTGTACGGTTCCACCAAAAATCGATGACTTTGGAACATCACAAAGAAATGATCTATAAAGTAACGTAACTTTGTCTAAAGAAACTCTTTCGTACAATCATAAATAACAAAAATAATTAGGTATTTGTGTTTATAAGTATTTCTTCAGTTTATAGACACTACAAATTTAAATTTAAATAATAAAAAATGATAAACTGAAATTATTACAAATTTCATTTAAAAAGAAATCATTTTGAACATCCAGAGAAAAACATCCTTTAAAATACGAATTTCTGTCTGAGAATTGTCCATTTTAATTAGATTTTTTCTATGGTGTTTAAACATTTGACCGGATAATTCCCATACTTCTGGAATTGCTTTGATCTCGCACGCGCATGCTTCTCAACAACCGAGAGTTTTCCATCGACAGGAAAATTCAAGATTTACTCGGGCATCTACCTCGTTTCTCTAATGCCGGAAAGAAGACAGCGAAAACAACCTACTCGAATCATAGTTTCTAAAAGTTGTGCTCTCGTTCGATCAGTCTCTCCCCGACGTTCCTTCTTGCCACCACGTTAATGGATGTTTCCGTAAGTGTTCACCTCCTTTGCCGTTCCGGTTTATCGGAAAAATGCATTAGGATTTGATTGCGGAAGTCCATTAGGATTTTTGTTCGAAAAAATTTGTCATTTTTACCCGGTTCGACGATTTTTCGCGATATATGTGCCACCGTATAAAGTTTTATTCGGTTTGCTCTGTGTGTGAGCGCGTTTTTGTAGGTACAGAAGAATGATTCCAAAAAAAAAGTTAACACGCGTTTTTCGAGTGTACAGGTCGCTGGAAAAAATCGCGAAATACCCCACTGCTTCCTGTTATCACGCGGAAATAAATCCCGTTATCGACGCTTTCTAGGAATTTTTATTTACCATTCCGCCGATATTCTGAAAAAAATATCAGGTGTAACTTGCAGTTTGAGAGCAGAAAAAGTCTTGTATATAGTATACCGCCGACGTTTTAGTTCGAATGTTGGTAAGATTTTCACGTTTGATTTGTTACGTCCAGAAAACGCGTCCTGTAACAAAAAATGATCGAACTTCCGATTTTGACAGCTATACATATCGAGTTTTATCAATCTTCTGGCGCGTTTGTACGTTCGCTTTCGTTTTTCCACGTTGCGAAAATATTTTAGCGGAACGACTAACGTGTTATTTAATAAGTAACGTCGATGTATAGTTTTATTGTTAGAAGAAATCAGTACGTTTTGTTTGTTTTTAATTTCCATAACTTAGAAAGGGAAAAGCGCAATTGTTGATAAAAACCAACAATGTATGCTGCAATATTTTGACGACAAAAGTACAACATACGTATATTTTCAATTAAAGGATCTTAAAAAGTTTCCTGTAGAAAAATTTAGGCTCAATACTCTCTTATGAAAATATAAATAAATAGATTGGTATCTATTTCAATAAAAAATCATTGAAATTGTTTTTGTACCAACTGATTGATCCTGATTGATTCGTCTCGATATAAGTAAAACTCGATGCAACACTGTTACGAAATATCTTAAATACAATAAATTATTAGTTTTCTAAAGTTTAGAAAAAGATCGTAGAAAAATATATCTGCAGAGATAATAAAGAAATTATTTCGTCACTATAATATATAAACAAGTAGAACTATACGCTATGTACAATTTCATGAGGAAATATTTGTTGGAGAAAGTGTAATAATATTTCTGGTGACAATTGGTAAGCGAGTTTCATATTAAGATATCGAGCGTTCGTTCACCGTTGCAATATTGCAGCGAGGTAAACACAAGATCAGAACCGACTGTATAAACGTAACAAGTACCGAATTTCTGAAGTTGGCGTCGTCGACGAGTAACTGGAAAGCGAGGAAAGTCGCGAGCATCCTGGGTATCATCGTCAGTTTCAAGGTACACGAGCGTCTCGACGATTGCTCGGCAACTTGGAAACTCGAGATCTAGGCCAGCCATCCGATTGTTTACAAGAGGACGCGAATTTAGGATCTCGGTTGCCACGAGATAGACGCTGTTCCAGCTTTGGGGCCTGTAATACAATTGTACACGTTGCATACCTTCGAACTGTACAGCGATAATTTAAAACGCAATCTTCAGCCGAAAATTATCATTTCGTTCGCCGAGTCTTTTATTCCAAAGATGGGTAGGTCAGAATATTGAAAATTGATTTTCATGAACGTGGAACGAGATGTACCTGTACACATTTTTGAAAAAGAATGTTAATATTTCAACGCTTTAAGAAATCCTTTTCTCATGAACCTGAAACGAAAATGAAAAAGTTATGTATACTAATTATTGGCAACTAAGTGATTGCGGATTTTGTCATTAGGTGGTATTGACATACCTTTACAATCCTTTCATATTTTGATCAGGTTTGTGAGATATTTTTGTCACTAAAAAGATAAGATTGCAAAGGATCAAAAAATGCGGCAGAATTGAGAATTAAATAAAAATAGAATTGAAAGAATTAAGAAGATAATTGACGAATGAAATAATTTAATCCATTGGAAACAGATGACGCACTATTTGCGTCACGTGAAGGAATTCATGTTCCTGTTAACTGTCACCGTTGCGAAAGCAGTGGAAGAAATAGGATTGCATAGAAGGAGCATTGTAGAGAATTACCAGTGAAAGTAAAAAGTTGGTGTTGGTTTCAAGACAAAGAAAAAGAAGGAATAATCCATAGGACCACCAGGATGTAATTGTCTTTTAATTACGAGCCTCGAATAGGTTAAAAACTGTAATAACTGAAAAATATGAATATTAATTACGAAATTCTAAGGTAAATTGTTATATTTCATGATATGATTGTCTTTTAATTGGATGACTCGAACAGGTTAAGAACAGTAATAACCGGAGAATAATTAATATTCTTATACCAGTTATGAGATTGTAAAGGAAACTTCCATGTTTCATGCGAAATGTTTAATTCCTATATTAGTTATTAAGTAATGCATCATTAGAGTTAAAAATCAGTTTATTAGAGGAAATCGTGTGAAATTGAGATTGCTGGACAACGTTTCACACGAATCATATTTATTTCGACCAGACTAAGTGGCATTTAATTATTTAATCGGGTTCCAAGAAATATTTGATGAATGTTAAATGGAAGAATTAAAACTCTCACTTATTCGTGTAAAATAAGAATACGCTGCAGACGATGTAAGTACGTATTATACTCGTTAAGTTGAAGCACAATCACCTTCACTTTATAGACTCTTACCAATAAAAAGAAATTAACGCTGGCATTAAGAGCACGTAGTTATCTCTACGTGGTGCAAGTGGAATTATATCGTTGCTTCCTTCGGGCAAACCATACTAAAATATAATGTGGAATATCGTCGTAACAAGCGAAGGTAATCGAACTCAACGATAAATTGTATAAAAGTTACTATTTCAAAATAGAACCTGCCTTACCTAAAACCGAAGTTCTATGATCTTCTTTGTTCTGCCATATTTGTCTGTTACGTTCAATTAAAAATATTCAATTAAATATTTCGCAACAGTCCTTACAATATAATCTTGCTATATTTGAAGACAAACTGGTCGACTTTGCTTTTCGTTAATTTCTTAATTAACCGACTGATATTCAATTCTCAGCGTTCGTAATACTTTGTGTACCTTTTTAAAATTATGAAGTCGACCAATATGGTTCTGGAAGGACTCGTATCTTGAAAAATTACAAAACGCTGGACAGAGAATTTTGGCTAAGGAGAGAAGGACTTCTCGCTTGTTTAGCGAACTTCTCAAATTTCTATTACATTTGTCCGTTATACCTTGTATTTTACTAACGAAAGAGTAGGGAAAAGATGAGTCGACAACTGGAAGAGTGTCATGAGGATCCAGAGGATCGAGAAAATCTCGTCGTCTCTTCCGTTTCTGTCTTGAAAATCTGTTCTTAGCAAGAGAGACACTTGATCCTGGACACTTCACCTGTTTTCTCTACAAGCTCGCGGAAAGTGAACGAGAGATTTCTCACCGAGGTTCCAAACGTGTTCTGGAAAGTGGATTCGTGGAACTTAAAACGTTTTAAAATACTTGAATGCAACGCTGGTACTTTGAATTTCTTTTTTTTTTATTTCAATTTTAGATCCTGCTCCGGTTCTTTCATCAGTTTTCGCTTATTCAGCATTTACGTAAAATGCCGTGTGTTTTCAACTCGTTTCGCTTAATCTTCAATTCGCTTTACGTCGATCACAGACAACTTTTAATGTTCACTCCCACGTGCAGCTCAAGTTACGTTTTAATCGCCGTTCCAGTCGAATGTATAATCCGAAACGAGTTCGACAAACTCGATCGACTCGCGGATATGACATCTTCAAACGTTTCCAACTGATATCGAGATGCAACGTTTAGAATTCTTTTATAAATGTAACAATCAACTATTTGCATATCCTATGTTAAACTTCCTCCTCGCTAAAGACAAAAGCTAACACGGCTTTTTAAAAGTAAAAGAAAACCAAGAGGTTGAAATCTTCGACAAGCGGTGCAGGATAATTTTCCTTGTAAAGTTTTACGTTTTAAAATAACAAGATCGTACATAGAAGATATCATTGAAACCAAGAACACGTATACGTATGCATACACAGACCAACATCGACATCATGATATTAATATCTATTTCACTTGTCTGTTTATCTTTCCTAATAGAAATCATTCTAAGAAATGTGAGGAGACTTATACTACTTTAGCAAATTCTATTTTTCCAGCCATTTTAAATCTCACAGGTTTATTTTCACTTTAATAAAAATAAGAATACAAAAACAAACGTCCATTAACAATAGCGCACATAATTTTCTTACATTTACAACATGCTTTCGAATGCGTAGATTACATTTTCCTAACGAAGAGAACTAACACAAAACGACGTAACATTGTCATCGTAATGGTGGTTTGTACGATTCGTTGATACAACTCAATACGACAAATTCCTGTGCAAATTCTAGAATCGTCTGGAAAGTACCCTAAACCCATCCCAACCGTATACACTGTGCAGCCATCAAGATTCGTCCGTGTAACTCGAGCGGACGGGGCTATGGAGCTGATTCGTTCTGCTGAAAAACACCGCGTCCGTGAAAACTACCACGGTCGTTGGAGCACGGCTTTGAAAGGGATCGCGTAAACGCGGCTCCGGGGCTGACCACGCTCTCCGCGTCTGCCAACGCGAGCACAAAAGAGAGGGCGAGGGCCCAACGATCAAGATACACCGGCAGAGAGAGGCCAGACATAAAGGACGAGAGAGCAGCGTGTGTAGCGTGCGCGAGCGAAAAGGAGCTCGCAGCCGGCGGGAAAAGCGTGGAGCCGCGGAGGGCAGAAAGAGCGCGGAGACGCGCGGAGGATGTCGCGGTTTCCGAGGCTGGCAGCATGCAGAAAGGAGCAGAAAACAGCCACGGATAAGTAGGGGAGAGGAGGCTGCTGCCAGATAAAACCGGCTTCCACTCGTTCTCCCTTCAACCCAGAACTCCGGTATCCTCGTCCAACCAGAAGAACACTGGCCCAACCTGTCTCTGTCGCTCGCCACGCGAACGTCGAGCGACCAGCTCGATGCACCTGCACCCGTGTGCTTCATCGTTGCTCGTCAGCTCGTCTCTCTCCTCCCCTCTACGCCTCCTCGTACCTTGTGTGCCTACTCGCGCCGCTCGTTCCTGCCTCGCCTGTCATCCACGAGTCTTCTCCGATACAACCGATCGGATCGCGCGTAGCGATGTGAGTAAGCCTGCCTCGAATTTTCGTGCTTGTTTGCCGAATGTTTGACGGAATTAAGCGATTTGATGGGATATAGAGGGATTTATATGAGGCTGGAGAGAACGAGGGTGCGAGGATAGTCGAGGGGATCGTGATTTTCGATGGATTTTTGCGGAGGATACACTGGATGATTGGCGAAGAGAGGCAGGGTTTAGAGGTGATTAAGGCAGATGACGAGTGACGATGGATTTTTCTGCAGGATACTCGCTGCTTGAGTGTATGCTAGCTGAAGTAGCTTGTTCTTTTGAGGGGATTCGATCGACTGGGAGATGGGATTGGGGAGGATAGAGGTTGGTGATTAGGAGCGTGTTTCAGGCATGGATAAGATTGTTCGCCTATTTGTTGATCTCTATCTTAATGAAGATCGGGAAAGTGTTGGAATTAGAAAAATATATTTGTGTAGATGCTTTAAGTTCGCTATAGGAATCGAAGGTACAAGGAAAATTTAAAGATGATTTATTATAATTTCTTCAAATTTGATAGATTTGTAGGTACAAGCAGCGAAATGTAGTATTAAGGAATCTTCATGATTCCAACATTGAAAGACAGAATTCTGTGAAATATCGTAAAATAGCTGAAAATAATTGCATCGTGCAATGTGCCAACACACATTTCTTCACAAACGGTTTCTCATCTTTTCTTGGTTCGTTAATTATCTTCTTTATCGAAATTAATAGTCTATATTCCTTTCTATATTCCTATACATAAACAAGAAGCCTGTGTCCATGAATGTACCTAGCCAAAAACTTTGCCACTTCACACGTCATACTGGTTAATCAGTCGACCAAACGATTAACATCGCTCGATTCAAACATTCACAGCTCGTTACACCGTAATCCTGCTGCACAGCTGGCTAAAACAACACTTCGTATAAATCGATAACCCGTGTTCATCAGTAAATTAGTAAATTGACTTTCATCCACTTCGTCGCCCTAAATACTCTCGAATTTTTGCTCGATCCGCGGTAACCAATTTCAAACACTCGCAAGATGCGTAAAAGTCCCGTTTATCGATCTTCCTGTCTATCGAGTGTCTACTCTTCCTTATTCGGCATAATTAATCCGACGAGTCGAAGCGGCTGGTATTAACGTTCACGCCGAAATGCGTCAGGGACGATTATACACCATCGATCTACAGACGAGGATCGCAATCGAGCCACCGATTCATGCCCATCGCTAGTGCTATTGCTCGTTCGGATATACAGAACGAACCAACAAGGGAGAGAGAGAGAGAGGGAGAGATATACGTGAGATTCGGAATGAACGAGTAAGAGAGATACATATATACCTGTATTCGGAGCAAACGAGTAGGAGAGAAATATATATATACGTCTACACAGAACAGGTATAAATAAGAGAGAGGTGAATATAGGCGTACATATATACACACGCATACATATTTCTACAGTGAGAGAGAGAGAGAGAGAGAGAGAGAGAGGAGACATACGTACACATACAGATATCTATAAAGAGTGGGAAGGGGGGAAGAGAAGTATCTGGATGGCCCCGAGGCTATCAACCCAATCTCGCGCGCCACGAAACGGCTAACTTAACCCATTCGCATATTGCGAGCAGCGGAAACGCTCTTGTCCTCTTTGTTCCGGTGAAACGCGACGCGGGTACGACGCTTGACTGTTTTTTCACGCGGGGCCGGACGCGGTTTCCTTTTTGATGACCGCGTCGTACAAATTGTCGGAGTTTCTTCCTTTCCGCGAGAAATTTCCACGAGGCTGAGAAGAAAAAAAGAAAGGAAAATAAAATACGCGAGAGAGAGAGAGAGAGAGATGGGTGTAGCGGGGAAAAAGAGAAGGTCACGGTGTCGTGCGTGCGAGGACACGAGCTTTTGCAGGGAGTACGCTCGAAGCGTAGGACGCCATCCGTAATGATAATAGCCACGTCGTGGATGACGATGATGACAGACGTCTTTAAGCGGTTTCCCTCCCTTTATGACACGCAGAGAAAAATTCCTGTATTTCGCTGCGTTCTTTCACGCGATCTTTTGCTATGCTTCACTGTGTTATCGAGCTTTCGTGGTTGACTTCTCGTCGCCTGATTTCTTTGTTTACAGTAGCTTGAAAAAGTATTGCCACCTCATTGTATTTATTATAACCTTTACATACCAATTAATCAGGTTCAAGCGTATCAAACTTGGTGTCATTTGTTACTTTTATCACGTTCACTGCCACGCGTGTTTTCACTGAAATCTCCGTCAGGCCACGCGTGCAGCAGCACCAAGCGTTCTCTGCTCGGTACTTCCATCGATATTTTAGTAATGCGAGTAAATAATTTGTTTAATAAACCATTTTCGTATTACTTTTATAACAATTCAATAGTTTTATTATTTCCTCTAGAATATCTTTTCAATTACCTACGACGATCCTTCGCAAGTAGTCAAATAAGCGCCACCTGAATACAGGTGACGCGGCCCTACCGGAAACTTTGCCGTCACCCGAATACGGGTGACGCGGCCCTACCAGAAACTTTGCTGTCACCCGAATACGGGTGTCGTGACAGTCAACGTATTATATGACTAAATAAATTTGACACCGTGAAAATGAAAGGCATAGAGGCTGGCCACAAGGCGCTTCATGGGAAAGTAAGGGTGTGTGCCAATACATTTTCTATATAGCTAAACGAGCGTTAGGTTTTTAGATTAGGATAGTTGATAGTTTCTAGGATATTTTATACGCTTTATCGTAAAGAGAAATTAAAGCGTTTAGATTTGTCCGATCCAGTACTTACATGCGTACGATAAATTTTCAAATTTGTTTTTCCCAAACAAAGACTGACACACGGAATTTTCACACGTAGAATGACTTCCTATCGATTTTTTAATCTTGTCTAGTCCGGAATTAGCCATGTTGATAAATTTTCAAAGTCGATTTTCTCGTAAACTAAAATCTCAAATGAAACCATTTTATTCCATACTTTGCTCTTATTTTTTCATAGGGAATCGCCTTGTTCCCGTGTACGTTGTACGTGTTATTCGGCCGCACAATAATGTAGACAATGATGTAACATCATTTGTATTTAATAATTTTCAGTTTGAAGAATTGAAGCTAAAGTTAGAGCTGCAGCAAAACTTTGCTACCAATACAACTAGTCTTTATTGAATCAGAACTGTAATCTGTGCCACGAGTGTAACTCGATGTTATAAGGCAAAGGGTTAATGGAAGATTTACGGCGACATGGTTGTGTTGCGAATAGTTCTCCCGAGTATTATCGATCTTTGTCGCGCTTCGTGCAATATGAAACCACGGAGCATCATTACTTCTTGTTTTCTTCAATTCTTTAACAAATCTATCTTGTATTCCAGGATAATTTTTTTACTCTGTTAAATTATACATAGCTAAATGTTATCCGTAGAGCAGGCGATATTTAAACTTTTAACCATTTACAAGTAAAATTTTGTTTGCCTACGAAAAGAAAGAGCCATGTACTGTATCGCTTTGATCACGTTTTCTTTAATTTCTCACAGATATCAATAGCCTAGTAAGTACATTAGATCAATAAGATACAGCAGTGGAGCAACAAGCGAATAAAAGAAAAATTTGAAAAATATAAATACGCGAGTATATCTGACTTGCAAGTCACATATCGTCGCAGAGATATAACGCGGAAAAAAATGTGAACGGACGAGAGGAACGACTGTATTCCGCAGGTTTAAATAAATGTCGCCGTAATCTCTCGCCTACAATCCCCAAAAACCTATCCTATTTTCCTCTGATTTTTCCCCCATGACTTTTTTCCGCTCGTAGTTCGATGACATCACGAGCATCGCCTGCATATTCATCGTAACGCAATTTCATTTTGACCGTAGTTCCCAGTTACTCGAAATTAAAACTGCACGTCGAATGAAACAAAAAAAAAAAAAAAAAAAGAAAAAAACAATGTGCAACGAGGAGTAGAAAAAAGACACGCACATACGCAGGTATAGACATGTGCGCGCGTAAAAAACGTTTGGGAAAATAAAATCGTTTACGGCGAATCCTGAATCCTGAATAACCGGGATGAAAGATTTTATTTATCGAAACAAGGGAATTTCCAACTTACCGGGCCACGCATCGTCGCTGTCGTTAAAATTTCGCCGCTTTATCTTCTTCTGCACCTTCCACTTCTTTCCTTTTCTCTCGCCGACACGCTTCTCGCCTCTTTCATTTCGATTGAATTCATTTCAACCGCCAACCTGCTGTGTATGTTGCCATCTAAAAATGAAAGAAACAAGAGAAACGGAATAAACGAACGCGATTTGAGAACAATTTGCAATATTTTGTAGACTGTGCGTTTGTTTCCCTTCCTTTTTTCCTGTCTAAAAAAAACCTCGGTTTCCAGCTTTATACGATATCGTTTCTTCTAAAAGTTACGATGTCATTAAAAATAAACTTGGCTTAATGAGTGGATTTGACGTTGAAACTTGTGCCACAAATTATGTTTTACCGCTTAAGGAGAGACTTTGCATATTCAACAGATTTGAAAACAGTTGGACAGACGTATTAGTTGAAATGTGCCATTTGATCAGAATTTAATAGACGCTCGTTAAACGCGTATCATTATTAAATAAAGCCAATTCCGTTTCTTTTGAATAATATTGACAGTATTATTAACAGAAGAAGGAAAATATTTCCTACGTCGTCTGAATAATTTGCTAGAATTAAATTGAAGATTCACGATCCTTGTAAATATGTATGTAGCATTGAAAATAGACATTCGAAATATCATTTTGTCTCTTTATCTTCCGCAGTCGCATCGACCATTTTAACGCATTATTAAACATTCAGCTAAGATTAAATTGAATTAAATTGAACAATTTTTAGGAAAGATTGGTTTAATACGAAAATCGTAGCGACTCCAACGTTTCAGTCAAACTTTTCACGTTATCTTTTACGAAGGAGAAACCAATATTAAAAAGCAATATATACCAGTAACGTACAATTTTTTACACCATAGAATAAAGTCGTTCATAATAAATTTTCCCTTGCATATAACACGCAACATAGCTTTGTATGTACATTTAAACACACGCATTTCTCTTCCACGCATACACGCAACAATACGCTATTCTTCAATATTTTTCCTCTCAATTCAAAAACGAACAGAGAATTTGAGGATAGAGAAACAGTGACGTTTTCTCCGAAAGACGAAGAATCGCGCAGGACGTTTTAATATCCAAGCACGATACGGCTTTTTTCTCAGTCGTATTTATATTCCCGTTGCGCTTGAGAAACACTAATGTTTCGCGTTTAAAGCGTGCAACATCGAATAGGTTCGGCGGCGGAGCGCCGTAAATTTCGCCAGCGGATCGCTCGAAACTTTAAATATTGTTCAGCTCGTTCTGGCATGCCGCGGCCGGAAATTATTATGCGAGATGCTAGCACGCATACCAGTTTAACGAGTATATTTATCGATCCGGGAATGCATTCACGTTCACTCTAGTCCCGTTAGGATTGATGTCGCGAAAACCTCTGCGAAAGCTTCGTCTCACGGCGACGAGGTACATCTGGATACATCGTTCCATCATAACGTTGTAACAAGAACCCGAAAGACTCGTATTTTTCGCCTCCTGAATGTTGCATAAGAAATAAATTCGAAATTGGATTTGTTAGTTTTTCTATTTCGATTAATGTTAGGTTGTTCGAAATGTTTCTTTCGTTTTATAAGCAAATAATAGACGCAAAATGGTTTTTCTTTTATATTAGTTTATTGAATTGTGCACGAACGTAATAATAGAAATAGAACGAAATGGATCGTACCTAATTGAATAAAATAATATAAAACAGAAATTGTCGTTCATCTATTATCACCTTATGAAACGAAAGAACCTAATAGTTGAAACATCTGTCGTTTGGCATTTGCGTAATTTGATATAATTTGTTAAATCTGTCTATTCGTACTTTGAAAAAGGTTTGAATTTTAGTTAAAATGAAAATTGAACTTTTCGTGTTTTGGATCTTAGACAAAGAATCCTGTATTCTCTTCTAGGCTTTAGTTAATGATCGAAGTGAAATTTTCTATTATTTGTTGCTTACGCCAGGATTGAAGATTGAAGTGAATTTTTCGCGTGTCGAACGTTGGAGAAAGAAATAGAAATTAAATTCTTTAGCGTTTGGGTTCTAATCAAAGTCAAAGTGAGAGTTAAAATTTCTCGCTTTTACCTTAATCATAGTTTAAAAAGAAAGAACCGAATTCCTTAGTCTTTGTGTTTTAAATACAAAGTATAGTAGTTGTCGAATAGGCTGTTCCTTGAACTTAAGGCAATGGTTAAAGTTAAGGTTGAGCTCTTCGCTCGTTGAATTTTAATAGAAAACTAAAACTGGCGTTTCTTTAGTCGTTGCGTTCTACGAAGGCGTCGTAGTCAAATTCACGCGTTTACTTATTTTTCGGAATAAATCGTAAAATAAATTCAAAGGTTAATTACATGTGTGTAAATTGAATATCAAGTGCCTGAAACGAATATTCCTTTGCGATTACGAAACACGCCTATAGCGGTGGCCAGAAAGTCGATTTAATATATATATTCTCCGATGCCTGATTATCGGTTAAACGAGCCACATATTTCAATATTCACTTTTTCCTCTTTCCTGAGTTTTAAATAACGGTTCAGGTATAATTGTTATGATGATGACGAATGAATGAAATTATAACGAGGAAGAGACGGAGCTCCGGTTGCTACTGTAATCACAATATTTCGCTTGCTTTTTCTCGAATTAACCATTTATTTCGGTGAATTCATTTCATCGAACTTGGCGTTTACCGAGCGAGCCATAGAAACGATGATAATATAAATGCGTATAAAAGACATTTAAAACACACATCTACAACGTTAAGTGAATTAATCTGCTTATTAAAACGGTAACAATATACCGAAGCTGTATACTTTAGAAATTATTCGCGTTGGTAATTTCGTTTCTGCCTGCGCTCGAAGAAACAGGATCGAACAAATCGTGTAATAACAATTGAATTTGCATAAGCGATTGTTAAGTAATCGATTTAATACGCTAAGGGAGCACGAATGCCAATGAATCCTTCCCCCCCAACAGTGGAAAGGCTCCTGTTCTCGAGTTTCTTACCTTCGATATCGCATTTTTCTGACGGTTTACTACCTTCGATTGGTCCGTACGTCCATTCAGATTACTAAAGCGAGAACTCGTAACTTGTAATCGAAGATGGTGCGTGTCTTGGAGTCGTAGACGTTAAGCAGTCTGAAGGAATAATCGTTTGGTTGTGGGTAGCAATCTCAAAATTCCCTTTTCCGTCGTAAGTAACCTACAATTTATAGCAAATTCGCCGAGTCACGCGTTACCATACGAAGAACGAGATAAAGTTTTCACGAAGCCGCATGATCCCGTGCGTTCGAGGCAATCGAAACGAATTACCCGCGGATGTTGCGCAGAATCGTTGATGGAATTAAAGAAAATCGTGGGGTCATGAAATTACTTCAATTTGCAAGGGGGACTGTCGGAACGTAGATTCTTCGACGGAGAAAAGCTGATGAATAGACATTTATGAAAAATTTATGGAAAGTATTCGTTATAACGTTTAATAAGCGATTGAAATTCTTGTTTGGATTCCAGCTTTTCCGTTGTGTTCGTAAAAATGTGAATTTCCATAAACATTCGAGACTCATCGATAAAGTACTTTTTCTAATATTCCAGATGCTATAGCTGCGAGTCTTCGTTTTTGTTTGTTTGTTATTCTTTTCATTGATATCTTTTTGAGAGAATTTCAGCGTGAAAAATGAATAATCAAACATTAAATAGATTTTGGAAAAATTTGTTTGCCATCTGGCTTTAACGAATGTGCTATTTCAATGATTAAATCATATTATTAATCTACCGTAGTTTATCATCGATGAGATCACCGATACTTTAAAACGATGGTAAAAGTAATTCGATTGAAAGTCTAAGAAGTCAGAATTCCTTGAAGGAAAATTTGCAAGACCATCATAGCTGCAGGAACTGCAAGTCTGGATAGTATCAGGAAAGTCACGTTCCCTTGCAAATCCAGTCCTTGCGCCATCGTCTTAAACTCCACCAACTCCCCCAATATAACCAGAATTCCAGTCAAACCTCCTCTTATTTCTCTTTCCAATTTGAAAAATCCAGATAGCACGCTGCTAATACAAAATACGTGCTACGATACGAATCTTACAAATTTTACGTCGAGTTTTATAAATCTATCTAAAGTTTTTCATTATCATCGTCGACGTGCACGATGAGACGTACATGTATACAGTGTTTCAAAAAGTTGCGGTTAAACTTCAGGAGCATATAGCTCCTATTAAATTTCATTGAAATATTTTGTTAAATTTCATGAAATATTTTGTTAAATTTCAACTAAAACAAAGAATATATCGGTATCGCTATCGCTATAAACTTTCTTTACAATATGACCAGCAACATATATTTCAATCACCATAAGATCTAGCATGGTGTAAGACCATTGAACGTTTAAAGTCAGTTAACTTGGGTATTCGTGTAAGGTCCATTTTTATCCACTTCCGATTAAATCTCATTCATCGATATTGACTATTGATTTCACCCATGTAATTACATATGGTTACTTGAGATAGGATCAGAGCCAAGATTAGATTCGGGAAAATTAGATTAAAGAATTTCATTTCAAGTATGTTTCACATACTTACAAGTATATTTTATGTGTTTTGAAACTATCCAAATACTCGTAGACGATGGTGCAATGTTTCATTGATGAAAACGTCTTGTAACTTTGAAACCAATCATATTTGAATCTTTGAAGATATTAACGCAATTGATGTATCGTTTAGCTCTTCATCGACTAATCGTTTTGAAGCGTCGAAGAAGCCCGGCGCAGCGGTTAGTATATTTTAATTAAAAAAATTCCAACGTCAATGTCTTAAGATATTTTTGCTTATTTTAACGGCTACTATTACACGATCTTCAGTTGCAATTTTTCTTAAACAGTTCATAGACAGAGTAAAACACGCGTGGACAAATTTCCTGATCGATTATGCTCGGACGTTTCGTTATATCGGAAACATCGAATATTGCGTTTCGCGCGAATGAAATCTGACTACGTGCGGTACGGGCCGTGAAGTTCGACAGGTGGTATTTTTCAACATGGCTGGATACTAAACACCTGTATTCGCCGCGGCTTTTGTCCGCATTGCGCAGAGGATCTGCCTGTAAGGACGTAGTCCTCTCGAGCCTTTTCTATCCTTAATCGATGTCCGTTTGAAAGGAAGACCGATTTGCTCTTCAAAAGGTGTTCTATCCTTTAATTGGTAAATCTCTGAGAAACAATTACGTTTTCGATTGGTCGAGTCGAGTACGAATCGTTCGTTTCTTCCCTTCTATGGAACTAGTTCGTCGAATCGATCAAGAGAGAGAGAGAGAGAGAGAAAGAGGGTGGAGGAAAAATGGATGGGTTGATTAGAAATCATTTTCACGCGGTAATCAGTTTCTTGTTGAAAGGGTGGATGATTGCAAGGAGAATTGCGAGTAAATTAAATGACTTTAAGTACTTAATGGAAAATTATCGTATAACAGTGTACACGTTAGGTTGTTGTGTTACTATTTGTTGTATTATTTCAACACATAATCAAGAGTCAAATATCTTATGAGATGAAGATGGGCATATTTCTATAAATGTTAATCTTACGTTAATAGATCCACTTACGAAGATTCGGAGTAAAAATTCGTGTCAATATCGAGAACTGAGCGAATGCTTATGCTACAGAATACACGTGCTGCTTTGGCACGCATATTTCCACTTGGAGAATTGATCGCACGTGGCAAGAATACATATTGTACGTGTAAGAGATGTTTAAGAAACTGCTGTACGATCGAGGAGCGGTATAAGCTTTCAAGTGAATCGTCGAAGACTTAAGATTTATTCTAGAGTGGAGTATGACAGAATTTTCAGAGAATTCGCGAGTATTGTGAAAATTTTCATATTAATCTCCGTCATTTATATTTTTGAATAAAAGATCTGCCTGCAATCCAACGTTCCTACGCTTCTGAAATGTCTATCAATCTGATATCTAAATTTCACTTCCAAACTTTCAGTTTACCTATCTCTGCATCAAACTTATTGTACCCTAGCAACATTCTTGTCTCGACATCTGTTCCCAAATCTACTCAACGAAAGGATCTCGAATCCCTTTCAAGTTTGTCATACTTTCACAGCCGGCAGACCGTCGTCGTCTCAACATCTACTCTCCTGGCGAAAGATCTCGCTCCTTCGAGCTGGTTTCCGATCACCGGGCGTTTAATGAATTTTTATCGATAGGCGATATCTCGATGGTGCGGCGTTAGGAAAGAGAAAGAGAAAAAGAGGATTGCACAGTTGGCGAGCAAAAAACGAAGCCGAGAGACTCGCGGAGGCATTCGAGCAAGAAGCTCGCGCTGAAGGAGTCTTCGATTGGCTCTCGTTCCCTCTTTTCCATCCTTTCCTACGTACAGGAACGCCGGGATAGAGGGCCACGGTTCCCGTTCGTTAACTGCCGGCAGAATCCACTCGACTTAATCGATCCTTTCTCTCGCGGACCGGCTATACCTTTCCCTTCCTTTGTTCTGAAAATGGAAGCTAGCTAGCCTCCACCTACTCGAGCCTCTTCCTCGGGAAAACGTTTCATCAATGCTCGCTAGCATTTACAGCTAATAGTACGTGATATCGGCTGTCATGGAAATTCCATCGTGTCCCGTCCACCAGAAGCGTGAACATCATTGTTGGAATCACGTTTCATGTCTTATCGCGTGATGCATCGAATTAGCAAGCAGACTTTTACGTAGATTTTGACGCGTTTATGGGAGATTTGGAGCTACACAAAAATACACAGAATGCGAATAATAGACAGGAATATATAAAACATTCAAAGTATAGTATCCGTTTATGATACTTGATAGATACGGTAACTTCTTTCATCCAACGGTCAGTTTTTTTAATTATATTCGTGAAAACAGAAATTTGCATAAATAAATTCACAGTCTGTTAGTTACAAATAATGACGTAAGAGTTAGATAGATTTTTAAATGTTACTGTAAAGACTTAAAAATTAACGCTATCTTGTTTAGTTTATATCTTGTGTTATATATATATATAATCTATAAATAATGTAAGTATATAGCGTTAAATATAGTCATTATTGCGTTATTATTTGCGACTTCGCTTATTAAAGTTGTCTGCAACATTCCTATAGTAATGAGCAATTTTACGGACTTCACAAATATGATAAAGTACCTACCGACGCAGAGTGCCTTATAAATCATTCTTAATTGTTAACTTTCTTACGAATTCCTCCTAGCGCACATTTATTATATTACACGAGTAAACAAGTTACCGGGAGATATTAAGGCGCTACTGCAAATTACCTCTCTATTGATAAAGTTCTTATTACGCATTAAACTCCTTGTCCAAAGGGAATTCTAACACTACCAAACTCTGGATACCTCAACCTTGTCCCTCCATATCTCTAACGTTATATCTATAGTCATCTCATATATATTCTATCCGGTCCAGTCATTCGATTAAACCTTTGGTAATATAATCAACCGGGAAAGACCAGAACGAACGATTTAGAGAATGATTTAGAGAATAATTATTTCCCTATTCTCGAGACATTTTGTGCCTTTGATATCAGATATACAGGCTTTGGGATAGAATTCCTTAAAAACACATTCCCATTAATTTTATTATGTATAAGGTTACACATACCCTACAGTTATAGTAGTTATAATATTCTCCGATATTAATATTTGAAAATTACGAAATTTATATGTTACGAAAAAGTATAAGTACAGCGTGAATTTTAGCAAAATGTTTAAAGTAACGACGAGTACAACAAAGTTTGGAACACCCTATACGTATAGCGCCGTTCGACAGGAAATGCAAATCACATCGAGCTTAAGTAATCGACACAAAATCCTCAGCGTTCGCGCATCAACTTTATAACAGCGTTTAATCGTGTTCGATAAAAGTAGCGGTCGGGTGATTGGCAGAAACAGGTGGAATCTTTTATCTGTAATCCACGAAGAGAATCCTTTTTACTGCAGCACTTAGACTTCAGACAGTCATTCTTCGACGTTCAATTCCATGAAGCGTATTAAACGCGCTTAAGAACTGCAAATTATATGCATCGGGCGAGCTTCGACTCCTGTTTGAAGGTTTCAAGGTTTCTCGACTTATCAACAAAGTCAGCGACAACTTTCCCACCAGTTATCGTTCTCCGAGCCCGCGTTACATCAATTAGCATTAAATATTCAAAGTAGGCGAAATTGCACGTCGCGACGTTGGCCAATTAAAAACTCGCCTTCCTATGCTCGCTGGAACTCGTTTAATGGAAACTCGAAACTGGTTGGATAGCGTGTTACGTGCTTACAGAGATGTATTTGCAGACAGACATAAAAATAAATGGACAAGTAATGGAAATAGATATGAATGAAGTTTAATCGAACTAGTATTAGTGTCATATATACTAATACATATATAATCGTGTTATTCGTCAGACAGCAGATTTCTACTTCAAACTCGTATTTTTATAAGGACAAATGAAAATGTGCACTCCGAACATCCGATTAATATCATACTTTATGCATTTTTGCATTTTCAAATTTCCCACAAATGCATACAAATCTATGCAGTCTGTTCATTATATACAGGGTGGTTGGTAACTGGTGGTACAAGCGGAAAGGGGGTGATTCTACGCGAAAAAAGAAGTCGAAAATATAAAATAAAAATTTTTCGTTTGAAGCTTTGTTTTCGAGAAAATCGACTTTGAATTTTCGCTCGGTACGCGTACGGTACGTTATAACGGATCTCACTGTAGATCGTTGTCTCCATGAAAAAATTAAAAAAAAAAAAAATTTTTTTTTAATTTTTATTAATCCTATATATTAATGCTGTATATTATATTATACAGGGTGGTTGGTAACTGGTGAAAATATAGAGTAAAATTTTTTCTTTTTAACTTTTCCATCGAGACAACGATCTACAGTGAAATCCGTTATAACGAGACGTGATAAAGTGCACGCGTACCGAGCGAAAATTCACAGTCGATTTTCTCGAAAACAAAGCCTCAAACGAAAAATTTTTATTCTATATTTTCGACTTCTTTTTTCGCGTAGAATCACCCCCTTTCCGCTTGTACCACCAGTTACCAATCGCCCTGTATATCTATAGAACATAGATTATTTATTAAATAATCGAATTTTACATTTACATTTTTGTGCAAATTTAACAACGACTTTAATAATAAATAATAAAGCTAAATATAACGAAACTTCATCGATGCCTATTTCACCTGTCTCTTATTTTCGTCCTTGGCTGTATATCGATGACTGGCGACGTATTAACAGGTCACGGATACTAATTATGTTTTATAATCCAGTTCACCTGACTCAACGTTGGCTTATGATTTACATCACGGTAGTCTCATTAATACCTTCGGCTCCAAGTTCTTATTCGAGAACCAGCTTGATATTGCGTAACACGTGTCACGGATCTGATGATATAAGATTCGTTTGGGAACTTGGATCGTGGCCGGATTGGCTGAATGAAACCGTTGAATTAATCCAAAGGGGAGAAAGTAGCATCAGAGCGTAGAAATTAAGAAATGTTCCCTCGGCTTCTTCTTCTATCTTGTTTCTTTATTCTTCGTGTTTCTTTTTTCTTTTTCACTTCGTGAGATTGGTTTCGAAAGGTATTGTATCGGCTGCAGGTCCATCGACCCTTCATGTTCATGCATTTGTGGGCAACTTAAGGACACAATGTTATACGGAATACACATAAAAGATGCGAAAGTGCATAAAACGCGTGAAAACGCGAAACTATAGAAAATGAAATGTCTGAACGTAGAAGAGAATCGAAAAATGCAAAGATATATAAAAAAGATATATTAGACGGGATATCCGAAAATGTTGAAATATTCGAAATAAGGGAGATAATTGGGGAAATTTCTTAGAAAATATGATTATCAATGTGAAAATAAAGATAATGATTTTCCTGAGATATTTTGATAGAAAACATAGAATTCGGATAAAGTATCGGCTGTATTAATCATTTACGATAATTACGCTTATGTAAATGATTTTCGTTTAATAGCTTATGCAAATTCCGAGCGAAGAAGATTTATCAATATTCCCCATGTAAAAGAAACGAGAAAAGAAAGAAATGATAGATAAGAAGCTTGTGTAAGAATCTTGTAGAACAGGGTAAACTTAGGACTTTTTTCTAAAAATCTACTACAAAAATCGTTTACAGGCTAACAGCTCGTTTAAGGTAAGAAATTCCGTGCATTGCTCTATCAAGGATCACGTGGCAGCTAGAAAGTAGCACAGATCGTGGGAATAAGATATTATCTCTGAATGTATACGTTTACTCGAAATTTATCTAGCAAAAACAGTTGGAGAATCGTATAAAATTCATTGCATCGTTTTTTCTGCGAAATCTTGATTTCACTAATTCGTTCGAAAGCTTATGCGAATGTTAAGTCTGAATGTGGAAGTGAAATACACAGCTTGAGTTAATCGTGCACGTGTAAAATCGTAGATTCATCGGGTCGAGTCTAATCTAAATCTTCGGAGAAGACGCTATGCTAATTGTGAAAATAAGTTGGGGAAACAAAGAAAAGTAAGGCGAAATAAAATCGAAGCTTAGCCGCAATTTTCTTTTTAAATCGAAGTGTTTGACATTTCAACGACAACGGTGTATTTCGATATTTTCATAAATACAAATTTTCAGAAGTCATTGCAACAAAAAAATAAAATAATTTTATGTAAGCGAAAGTTCCATATAATTCTCATATCTCAGATACTTACATAACAAAAATAAAATAATTCTATGTAAGTAAAAGTTAATCGTATTTATACATGAAACAGTAAGGTAGAATTACTTTATAACGAAATAGAGAAAATTTAGATGATAAAATTAGAAATATGGAATATTCGAAGAGTGGACAGACCCTTGAACGAACTACTTCTTAATCACGAAATACGGCAAAGCATAAAACCGTGTGCGTATCGTTTAATTCGTGTCAAACGTTACGCACGCAATTTTCAAGTTTTATCGCTTGGGGCGTGACGCTCGACAGAGAAGGAGCTTGTTCTCGCTCATGCGTCGACTGTTTCATAACGAAACTCGTTTAAACTAATAACAATGGCCGCTATATTTCGTTAACGAGTTATTAATAAACGCATTTTGTTCGTTACGAGTTCGGTACACGGCAAACATAAGCGTTTGTTGCCCAGACACATCAGCTATACATGAAAATTGTCTCTTTTTCATTAGAACAATATGTTGGTTTCACGTTGGAAATGAAGCTGGTTTAATTACGAACGATCATTTACGCGGCAACGTTGCTAGAAAAATTCGAGAAATCTACTAAAATCGTCAAAAGTCAATGTAACGTAAATTTCAGGATTCAGGGAAAATTTATGAGACGTTCAACCATCCAACAGTTAACATCATTTCCATCACAACAATCTCCCCCAAAAATCTCCCTATTTACGATCGAAACATTCCTTCGAAATCCGGTAAAAACTCTGCTGGCAGAGTGCCCGCATGATAAACGAAGCAGAGGCTAAAGCAGTTGAAACGAACGCAGGAATCAGCTCGGAGAAGCAGGTAGACGTCGGAGGCCATCAGCGTTTTCCAATTAGGCCGGACTCGATCGATTATTATACCGGACGGAGGCAAACTTGTGCCGGTCGCCGGGTCCATGTTGAATCCATGGTGAAGACGAAAGAGAAGGACGAGAGAAGAAGAGAGTAGACGACGAACCACATTCAGATACTTTCCCACAGTGTCCGGTAGGCCAAAACAAGCCTGGCATCGCCTCTCTTGCGCCGCGTGGCTCTTCCTCCTTTGCCGAGCTCTTTTATCTCGCTTTCTACCTCCGGTTAGCGGCCCGACTTGTTCCTTTTATTCCTCGACCACGCTTTTCTCCCCTCTTCGCCAGCCACCGGGTTCCTCTCGCTCGCGTCCTCGCCACGCTTTTTGCTCGTCCCCCCTGAAGGATGTGGAAGCGTGGCGGGCTCGCTTCTCCCACCAGCCAGCCACGTGGCCACGCAACTGGAATGCCTGTTTGGTACTCGACTGAGATGCTGCCTGGCTGATTCTCCTGCCGTTCTCCTTTCTTTTTCCCTCTTGATGTCTCCATTCACGGAGCCTTGGGATTTTCTTGAATCGCACCGGGGGAATGGACGAGAACTAGGATTCGGGATCTCGTTGGGTTTCCAGAGGTTTCCAGAAAAAGCCTGTGAAAAGAGATTTCCAACGGTCGAAATAGTTTAGAATAAATTGCGATAGAATTACGGGGACGAAGCAGCTTGAAAAATAGGTGGTTAGAGTTTTGCAACGTGCTAGAACGCAGGGAATAAGAAACGAGTGATTTAGGAAATTTTAAGGAATTTCCGTGTTTCGTAGCTTCGATCACTCACGCCTGATGCGTAGTTTTAGCCAAATGAAGAATCGTAGGAGGCTTTGTAGACTTGCAGAAAGTTGGCGAAGAAAGTCAACAATGTAGGAACACGTTTGCCATGGTTTAGAATAATACGCGGTAAAATTACCAGGATGAAGCTGCTTGAACAATAGGTGGTTCAAGTTTTCGAGAATATTTTAATATACTTTATGTTTAGAGCGAAGGAAGTTTGAAGTAAGAGCTAAGTGATTTAGGGAGTTTGAAAGGATTTAGGTGTTTAATGGTTTGAATTGATGGTATTTGATACATAGTTTTAACCGTATGAAGAATCGTGGGAGGTGGGTTATAGCTCGGTTGGAGTGTAAAGTTTGGAGAGCATGCAGCGATGGAGAATTTATGTCGCGAACGTGCCATGACTGATCCATCTGAGGACCAGATGCTCGGTTATTGTACGTTACTAACATGCTGTCGCCTTTCCGATTGCATCCGACAAATGTTTCATTTTTCCTATTTTTAACGCATATCGTTTCGTTTTTATGCTTACACGATCAAATAGAAAAGCGCAGAATCGCCGTGCAGCTAAGTCATATGAACATGATCCGATATACTTTCGAACACTTGCTTTAGTTTGGATACAATACAGCAGCCGTGGTGTAAAAATATTTTTGGAGCTCCAGTACAATTTAAGATCTTTAATCCACGGCTAATCTTATTCGAGTTAAAAGTTTGAAATCAATTTTGTTTCCCAGTCTTCGTATCGTATTTATCTATAAATAAAACACACGCTGTTCGATCGATTTAATTCTCCTCAACTTCAATCTTATCACAAACTTGATCCATCCAATCCTAACGTTTGTACACGTGTAAGATCAAAAGTATACTCTGTGTACTCGACGTAACGTTGCTGGCTGAGCAAAACAACGATTCAGTTGTTTGGAAACTTGCGCACCAGTCAAAGTATGGACGTTATTCGAGATACAATTGAGTTTCCCATAAAACTGGTGTTGTACATCGGAAGTAGGTCGAATCACCGTCGACCGACCGATTCTAAACAATTTTCGTGCTGCAAGGCCACGCGTTATCCTGCATTATGCATAACAATGTTGGGAAACGCGCGCGTATATGCGTACGCGAGTTCTCTTTGAAGTCACAAACAGCAAGATTGCATCGATCTGTTTCTTCGTCGTATTTTTTTACTTTTACGCTGCGTCACCAGCCGCGCTGCGATTGCAGTTTTAATGCACCGTAACTTGCATATACGTGACGTTTGATCGCGGTAACTATTCGCAAAATATACATCTGCACGGCGAACAACTTCTAAATTACAGTCCTTTATTCACGGCTCTCTCTCTCTTTCTTTCTCTCCTCGAAGCTTTCCTTCGTCGTCTTCGAGCAATTCTCTTTCTTCTCCTCTCCTCTTCACCCTCAGCCTCCTATCCTATTTTTTTTGCACCGTCGATCGAGTGGACGATCTACTTATGTAAATTTTCATAAATATTTCTTGCACAATGTTCCGTATCCGTGAAACGATCCCCGACCAAAGCCAGAGGGCGGAGATTCGAGAATGCAACGAGAGACAATCTCGACTAAATTACAGCCCTCTCCCCCTTTCCTTCGCTTCCTCTCTCTCTCCTTTTTTCCGTGTCCCTGTCCCGTGCATTCCTTAATCTCTTGCCTCGTAATCGATGCGCCGGCGATACAGCTGTTTTGCCCGTCTTTTCGCTATCTTGCGCTCGCCAGCGAGATAAGAACATACGCGTCCGATTATTCGACTTCCGTGCTTGATCAATACCAGCCACGAATTATCGCCATGTCATAATAATAAAACAGTTGCCTGCAGCCACGATTGCTCGTTATAATAAGTTTCATGACCAGTTTCCATCGTCCTTTTGAAAAATCTGGCTTTTTAAAAGGGTAGTCGAATCGACCGAAGTTGAACGTCGATGTCGACGTGGTGGCTATTGATTTTCCTACGATGCACGTGGCACGTGTGGGGAATCGACGCGATTTAAAATTAATCGGCGGGATTATGGGTTTCCACAGTGGAGCGATAAAATTTCTTAGGAGACTGGAAATTATCGCGATGCGAAAACTGTTGGTTCTTCGCCGCTTCTGCTTTTTCTTATTTTATATTTTTGTTAGTTTTAAACAGCGTATGCCTAATCACCTTTCCAAAAGGATTATATTTCACGGTGTTTCGTAGTACCGATCGCTCTATCTAACATCCCTTGGAATAAAATGGTCCTCTGTTCCTAGGAAATAGAAGATCGTCGTGATGCGAAGATCGTTGGTTTCCTTCTTGAATTTTGCATTTACGTTAGTTTAGAGTTTGCGAGATTCCTGCAGAAATTTAGATAGAGACTTTGGATCATCATTTAGGCAGACTTGGTCCGCGCTTCGGATAGAAAGGCTGCTATTACCGGGGCAAAGTTCCATATTCAAGATGATGAAAATCTCATAAGCAGCGCGCAAGTTAAGTTGCAACAGTTGAAACGAACTTTCTTCTTTTGGCCGAATGTTGCGCGAAACTTTCTTCCGCTGTTCCTTTTCGCGATCTTCGGAAGATCCTCCTGGTGAACTCCTAGGAACTGAGAAATCGGTCGAGATATGAAAAAAAAAAGGGGGGGGGGAATCTTTTTTCTTTCTTTTTTTCTCTTACTCTGTACATCTGTATTCTTTCGTTCTTCGATGTTACTTTCGTACGAACGTTTGAAGATTAAATACATGAAAGTTGCACGGCTAATGAAAGTTTAATTGTCCGGTTTGATTTATTCTGCGCAGCCCTCGCTTGGAACAGATCATTTTAGAGAAGCAAGATATCGAATCGTTGAAATTACGAAAGTTTCGTTAGAGATTTATTATCAGATTGCGGATGATTATGCAATTTGATGAATGCAGCTGTCAGAATGGCATTGAAATAGAGATTGTTTTAGTAAATTAAAAAAGATAAATACGAGTACTTTATTTTTACTTTTCTTCGATATTTTCTATATTTTCTCATATTCTCGTTTCAAATTTCTGATACGTGCAAATACATATGACAATTGTGTTTGATAGAATTATTCTTCGAAATAACACGATGAAACTTATCAGTTTAATCTGTGATGTCGACTTTGAATTACATCTTAAATAATTAAATGCGTGGTAATACGATTTGTCGAGAAATACGATTTCTAGTAAATAGTTTTTGAAGCTTCCTATGCAAATATACATAACGACGTTTCATTTTTTTCTGTTGCAGGTAAGAAACTTACAGGCTGGCAATTCTTCTTGGAAAACGTCCAACATCCGAAGCTGCAAAGTCACGAGATTCGTTCTGTGACTGACTGAATCCGATAAAACTTAGTATCTCGTGAAAGGTCAGAGGTAGACGTTTTCCTTATTGTGCTGTACCATAATACTATCATACGTATAAAGTGTAATGGCGCCATGAAGTTAATCTGTACGACGTCCAATCCTTCTCGAACAAATTTTAATAACACGGTTATTTGCAGTAAGAAATGGTTAATTTATAAAAAAAAAACGCGCAGCTCTAATTTAAAATTGTACTTTTTTCTAATTACATTATCCGTTTCTTCTATCTTTTACCTCTGTTTACTCTTCATTTGTCGTAGAAATATTTATAAAGAAAAGAATTGAAATATCGTTCTGAATTTATATATTTAGTTGCACCGACGTTATTGAAATTCTAACTAATTTTATGCTTTTCGATTACATTGGCACTGCAACCTGCATCCGTTCGATATTTAGTTGCTTTCGGTAGCAAATAATTAAACTGGAAAATAAATCGTGGAATTGAAACGTAAATAGTGCAAATAACAGATGCAATGATTTTCAATAGATACGAAAAACGCGTATTTGTTAATGTATATCGTTAAACGGCACAGGCTTTCAGCGTTAATCGACTTGCAATAAAGTATTTACCATTTTGTAAATTTCAAGGAAAAATAAATAGAAAATCGTCTATCAGTTTAATCGTAATTAAAAACTGTTGGTATTATCATCTTTTTCAATTATGATAGAACGTGTTTTAGTGTCTTTCTTCTTCGCGATAACGCCAACAGCTAAATTAAAATTATTCCAAAATTCTAGAATCTATATGTATTTTCACTATTATTTATTTTGCTGTTATTACTTTACTACCTCGCTACTTTCTTATCCTTCCATTTCTCTCATTTATTTTATCACTGTCGAATAAACTGTAAAATCGCTTACTACAAAATAAAATAACCAGTGACAACCTTTGCATCTCTGGATTTTTACATTTCCAATTTTTCCTTCGCCATCAATCGGAAGACCATACGCTCTACGCACACAATATCCAACAACGTAAATCCAAAAATAACTGCAAGATAGTTGACAAAGAAGATACTCTTTTACATCGAAGGAAAACGTAATTTATATTTAAATCACGTTGCGCACAAAAAAGAATTAATATCGTGTATCCGCTCCGCGAAGTCTATCGAACGAGGCTCGACCTTTCTTGCCAGATTTTCCATGACGCGCGGTTCATTTGCAAGCCGAGGAACGATGCAGGAGGATTTTCGCCACGGCGCTCGATCGTAGCACACTTGCGCGCGCGCGCGCGTGGTCGCGTGTACCAGCGATAGCAGAGGCTTGCTGAAAGAATTGCTTTTTGGCTACAAGAGGAGCGTATAAACCCGCCGGGGGGATGTGCAGTCAGCATTATAGTATACTGCATATTAAAAGCAATCTCGTTAAACGCGACATAGAGAGAGGCTTGGCGGAGTCTGTGCAGAGTTATCCTTGTGTCTGTGCTTCTTCTTTCTATGTATATGTTGCTGGTGCTCGCGCGTCCATATGACAGCGAGGATATGAAGAGAAAGAAAATAAAAAAGAGTGGCATGGATAAAAAGAAATACTACGGCGAGAGAGAGAGAGAGAGAGAGAGAGAGGAAAAATGAAGGGAAAGATAGGAGAGAAATAGAAAAGGAAACAAGAGAAACGAGACGAGACAGAGAGGAAAGGGTGCGAGCTAGAGAAGAGAAGGAGATGGAAAAGACTTGTGTAGCCTGCGACTCGTTTAGTTTAATTTGACGCGTGCAAAGCTACCCCTCTATCTCTTCCTCTTTCGTCGTTGGCTCGGCCCACGCGCGTTTTATACAGACTTTATGCTGCTTTCGTCGACTTCCGCCGCGGGTTTCTGTTTATTCCGTTTAATTCTGATCCCTAGAATTAAAGGTGCTCGAGCGTTGCCGCGATGTAATGCCATGCCAAGGGACTGCAACGTCCCTTGGAAAATGGAAATCCCGTGGTTTCGAAACTGAATCTTCGTCGGGCAACAGTCTGCACCGCTGTCTGTCTTTTAAAATATTTTTTAAATAGATTACGTCTGGCTACCTGGACCCGCATGTTATTTTATCCTTCTTCGGCTTCTTCGTGTGCTTCTTCGCGCGGACGTGTGCACTTCTTTCTCGCACCGCGGTATATAGGCTGACGGTCAACTCGTGTTTGAAACAGTTTTTACTGTGCCTCGTCTGGAATTCTTTCGCGTGCGTGAATTTGTATATTTGGCCGAGGTGCAAAGAAAACCAGGTTTTATTGGTTTTAGCGATTAAAAGTTGTTTATTTGGTTTACACGGTTTTACAGTGGCGCAGAAATATCGCAGTCTTCCGCGAGAGAAAAAATTGTAGAATACAAGTGGAAGAAATAGCAACGAGAAATATAAGCGAGTCGTTGACATCTCTTTTTGCAGCTCCAATATCGAAAAACAATATTCGTCGATGTAAACTGATCGAAAAGATATCTTAATTTTTACTTAATACGTTCACTCTCACTATCGATATTATTATCATACTTTTCGAACGATAAACGCAGACAAATCAATGTTTTCTCCATCATTTCGCTTCTTTCTAAAAATATATTTCGTAATTTGTAGAGACTCGTCTTAACGAAATACCGTGACGTATGTCTGAAACGACGCTACCTTCAACTTCTTCTTCTATCGCGGAAACAATGTACGCTTACTAAAGGGAACGGAAAAGGAACAACGAGACCGTAAATAAATGCAACGCGTGGCATACGTTTGTTTCAGTCAGAAATGCCGTCTGTAAATACGAGACAATAGAACGCGAAGCGATAAAAATTCATACGTACGTGGCTCACCATCCCGTCGTCGTTATTATTTCGTGTCATTTAGCAGAAACACGCGGTGAAACGCGACGGGGCAAATGTCCCGTACGACGAAATTGTGTTTTCCGGCCATGGAACGAGCGTCATAAATTTCGGACGGTTTTTATCGCGATCCTTTCCGTAACCACAAAAGCGAACGGTAATAACAACGACATGGCCTTTTAATAAGTTGCGGTAGATGCTGTCCGAGCTGACACAACTGAGCGATAATCAGTTTTGAATATTAGATATGATTCGTTGCTTGTAATTCCAAATTGATTGCCATACTATTCTCCAATTATTTTTTCCTGCTTTCTCATTACCTTAACGTATAATGGCATTTTGAAAAGGTTTGAATTGAATGTTTTATTCGTATCTTATGAAGATCATTGGAGAAGTCATAAGAGAAATCAGACTGTCTTTTTAGAAGGGAGTCTTAAAATTTAATACGTTTTTAACCAATTGTTGTAAATTAGAAATTGATCATTTTTCTATCTTCTCCTTTTTGTTTTCGGTGTCATATAAAATTTCATGAATCTAGCACCCATCTTCGATACTGGTTTATTTATCCGAACTAATGCAGTAAGATATATTTTCCCTTGTATTCTTTTAAACAGCAGAAAATAAATTCATAATATTCTATACCCGAAATATCACACATATCTTCACATGCAGACCAAATACGGCCTGTAATTTGAAAGAGATACGTAACAGGTCTGTAAGTATGAAACCGGAATTTGCCTATAGATGGCCCTAGCTGATAATGTAGTTATCACTAAACTGCGTCATGGATGCCAAAAGTCTTTGTTGACATCTCACAAACATTTTCGACTCAGAACAATACAAGTTTCATACAACAGCATAGTTTGTAATAGCGTCGAACATGTCAAATTTTGTGCCTGGAAACTACGATTTGCGGACAGCGTTGATTTTCTGTTACCATTTGAAGAAAACTGCTGCAGAATCGCATCGAATGCTTGTCGAAGCTTACGGTGAGCATGCTCTTGGTAAATTACAGTGCTTTGAGTGGTTTAAAAAATTCAGAAGTGGCAATTTTGACGCGAGGAACGAAGAACGTGGAAGACCACCGAAAAAGACCACCGAGCTGTTAAAACCTGGCGAAACCATTAATACCGAGCGCTACCGACGACAAATGATCGATTTGAATCGAGCTTTGCGTGAAAAACGACCAGAATATCAAAAAAGGCAACACAAAGTAATTTTGCTTTATGATAATGCACCATCGCATACAGCAAAACCGGTGAAGGAAACGATCGAAGCGTTCAGTTGGGAAATACTTTCGCACGCGGCTTACTCACCAGACTTGGCTCCGTCCGATTACTATTTATTTGCATCGATGGGACACGCACTTTCTGACCAGCACTTCACTTCTTACGAAAATGTACGAAAATGGCTCGATGACTGGTTTGCCTCAAAAGAGCGATAATTTTTTTGGCGTGGCATCCACCAATTGCCAGACAGGTGGGAAAAATGTATAGCTAGCGATGGGCAATACTTCGAATAAAATATTTTTAATCATTTTCATACAATAAACGTGTATTTTCTATACAAAAATTCCGGTTTCATATTTACATACCTGGTAATTAACTGATTCGCGGAACTGGCTGCAGATCGTTTGGCAGTAAGAAAAAATATTCCCCCACCAGGAAATATATTTTACTTCCTTTGTTTGTAGCAATGTCGAAAGAAAAACAGGGGCCATCGTAAGGAACTCTATCCGAACGAGAGATATTCGTTCTCCACGAAACAGATTACGAACCTTCGCGTTCGTTTTCCTTTGAACGCAGAGAATTTAAGCTTCCGCCGTGAAACAACTGGTGTCAGTTAATTTTGCATCGGTTAATTACGAACAAGCTAGCAAGTCCGGCTGATTATGATTTATTAAAACGTCCGGTCTTTTACACGGTGCGCTACAGACACCAGTTTAGAAGTTCTTTTTCTTCTTCTTCTTCTTCTTCTTGCTTCCTATAACCCGGTATATCTGTTTTTGATGCTCGCTTATCGCGATTAAGAGATACGTTGGCAAAACTTTCGCAGGATCGGTAAGATTAACTTCGATGCTTGAAAGAGGCTTGAAAGATCTACAGAATATTGGAAAATATAAGTGGAATGTTTTTTTTATTAGGATTCGTTTTAGATATCATAATGACGAGAAACGTTCGTGTGATTCGAGGTTTATTTTTCAAGTTATAAACAATAGTATATCATGCTAAAAATATACTAGGCTCGTTGGATCAGCTGAAGAACCTTTCTCTCTATATCATTCGCACTTGGTGTTTTTCATTCTAATATAACAGTCGAAATCCTATCCATATTCATTATTCTGTGTGTCGTTTGTTCCAGTTGGTGGATCAAAGTGAGAAACGTGAAGCGTGTATCAGAAGCGCATAATTAAATTTATGATACTCTTGATATTAAACAATAATAACTCATTCATTTATGGTATTTTTAAATTTAATAGAAATATTTGAAATTTACTAACGCGATTGATCGAAATGTTATATAAATTGCTCTCGTGTGAAAAACACCGAATGTGACTTGTCATGCGTTTTCCCCGTGGTTTTCATATTATGTGATATTGACAGTAAAGGGAAAACTACGAGGGAAATAAGTAGCTGAAAAATTTTCCTCGGTGAACTTTGAAAAACAGTATCCTATGTATTTTATAGTAGTTGGCAGAACTTTCGGGTAAAAAGTGCAATCCTATTATATTGTTGAGATAAAGAGTTCCTGAAAATAAAAAGCTATTGCCCAAGTATAGCTACATCCTTGTTTCTAAAATGTTACATTTTTCCAAGGAGAATTTTATTAGCGCATATTTTCAACCGATATAGAATTACAATTTGGCCGGAAACTTTTGGCAGCCACTGCGTATATATTTGAAGTTGTTGAGAGTAATGGCAAGTTGTTTAGTTTAAAACACCAAGATAATAGCGAAAGTTTCGTATCTTCGAAATAATAAGGAAAGTAAACGGAACAAAAACGGACAGGATGTTTTCTAGAATGTTTAACATTTAACATTTACATCCTTCGAATATCGCACGAATCTCTATTTCTCTTTCTCTATATATAATATATCATATTACACTTAATATATTATATACGATGATTCAACATCGTAAATTCCAGAATCGAGAGTTTTGCACCTGGTCGTAAACTCAAGTAGTTCAGATCCTAGCTTAAACCGACATTCGACACTAGAGGCGAAAAGTTTCCAGTCACGCTACCTTTTTTTAGAAGCACGGTTTAATATAGCAGAAAGCGATAAAGCGGCAAGTTATTCATTACCTATTTACTTTTTACGAAGCAGAGTTTCCTCTGCTTTAATGCCTGTTTATACTTTCCGAAAGTCGTATACACGTTACAGTTATTTTACGGAAATTAGTTTTATTATATAAACGATTTCTTCGTGTCTGCCTCGGTTCTCCGTTTTATAATCAGATTTTCATGAATACCAGAGTACCAACTAAGGATTACAGGCAAATTTAAATCCTGCTCATACTGTATTTATAAAGAAATATTTATCCAGAAAAATGATTCAACTACCGTTAATATTCCATCGAAGTCTTCGTCGATCGTTAATAATACAGGGTGGTTGGTAACTGGTGGTACAAGCGGAAAGGGGGGTGATTCTACGCGAAAAAAGAAGTCGAAAATATAGAATAAAAATTTTTCGTTTGAGGCTTTGTTTTCGAGAAAATCGACTTTGAATTTTCGGTCGGTACGCGTGCACTTTATCACGTCTCGTTATAACGGATTTTACTGTAGATCGTTGTCTCGATGGATATTATCGCAGTTTAAGTTTGTTTTTACCGTAACGGAAAATTAGGAATACCTAATGAAATAATACGAAGTGATCATAAAGTATATTATTACAAAAATTGCTGAAAATGTTGCCCATTCTGCCGAACACGTAGTTCTGCTCTTCTAATTAAATTTCTATGAACACTTTCTAACGTATTCGATTGTTTTAAAGTATGAAAGGCTACAATAATCTTTTCTTTACATATATAGACAATTGATTTAATATCTACAAATTTGAATCTTCGTTTGAACGATGCGTTACGAAGATACCGAATATACTGGAAGGTCAACCAAGAGATAGAAATATACGGCAGATAGTATTAACAATATGGAGACGAATGAACTTTTCTAGGGTTAGATGCGAATGTCAAGCTTAGGATAATACGGAAGAGATCAGGCAGCTGACTGGAATACGAGATTAGGGTGCGAGTGAGATGTGCATTTGAATGGATTCCAGGTATGAAGGGATGACTTTAGCATAAAGGAACGCACGGCATAAATATCGTAGTGTATTTCAAAAATACAGCAAAATCAAAACCTGAGAAGCTCAAAGACGAAGAAAATGCCTCAGAATAAATGATATAATTTAAATTTACGTTATGATTGAATATAGAAATTTCATAAAAATTTAATCACACAACCCACCTAACATATTCTTATATACGATAAGATCTTCGTTTTTAAAACGGTCCACACTCTCACCTCATTTTCTCGGAACTATAAAGGCATTGCACCTAACTTATCAACATTAAGTAATACTCATAAACACCTATCAGCATTAGGTTCAATTTCTGGCCCTTAAAACCCAATTCACCTTTGAATATAAATCGTTTATACCTCCCATATTTACTCCCTCTTTCTCACACTTGTAACAATTTAGGCCATAATAAAGACATTGCCCGCTGTATCATTACATCCAATTCCATGTTTCCTAGAGAAAAAGGAATACAAAAAAAATTGGCGTTCCACGAATATTCCTGTCACACACGAAACAGGCTTAACCACCCTCCAACCATCGCATCGCATCAGATCGCCATAATCCCAGAAACGTGCGTCTAAATCGTTGCACAGATACTGGAAATAGGGTTTGTGGTCGCATTTGGGACGCATATTCTCGCGAGAGATTCACTGCTCAAAGAGAGGAACCCCCTTGTGTCCACACAAGCACAATTTCAACGTCGTGAAGGTACTAGTTGCGAACATAATCCTTCAGGCAACGCGGGAAATCTAGGACTAAGGACTATGCGTGTGTAAGCTCTCTCTGGTATGGAACATTCTAAAATTTATGACATCCGACGAAAATGTTTGCTATTTTTTAAAGCTTCAATATTTAAAGTTTATCACATTGCTGGTCGACGGCTTTTCGTTGTGCGTGTCAGGGATTTTCTCTTAAGTAATTGTATATTTATATATTTCTAACCTCGGATTTTGAATTTCAAGGATGAAACTCTTCTGTGATACTTGAATTGTTATATTTCGATTTATGATATATCAATGAGACGTTTAACGTGGAATTAAATGGACAAATCACGCGCATCAATAAGGAAGTTTATATATTTTGTTAAAACTTGAGCTAACTTTTGATCTTATAAAAATACAATTGGATGAAATTGGCCGAAGGAACGTAATACGATGGAAAACCTTGAGAATTTTACAATTCCGTAAATTATTCGAATTTTACTCGGATACAACTGAAACTATCTACTTGGAACTTTGTCCTAAACCGATATTATTATTTAAATATATTTAGCGTTGGCAAACAGGTTGTTCGTTTATTCGCTAAACACCCGTCTTCGCAAACAATCTGGGAAGCTTAACAGTCTGTCGTCAACCGTGCCATTTATCGTGTGTTCTCCCTCGAACGTTTTTCAACGGACTCGCCAACTAATAGAAGACGTCAGCACAGGTCCCTAGAACTTGCCACAGCTTACCAGCGACCCCAAGGCCTTATCCGGTGTGTCTGTAGGTTTAACTTTTCCCCCGAGTGCCTCTGCACCGCTTCCATCATTCAAATTGTTTCTCCAGCCAAGGGTCGACGAGGGCAAGGGTGAAACCACGATACGGGGATAATACTCCGATTGCTCGAGACGATGCTTCTCTACGTGCACAAGTTGAGAATTTCATCACGCTGAATCGAGAACGAGAACGTCCACTTGTTTGCCGAACGATGTACTCGCGCGGTCACTTTACTCCATAAACTTCTTTCTAGCGAGAACATTTCTAACTACGTCGTACTTTGAGTAGACGAGTAGTGCGCTATGGTGCTGGTGTGATCTCGTTTTATGAGTCACGTAGAGGTGGGAACGACCCTCGAACGAATTCTTCTGAAAGGGAATTGTTACAGGGTGGTTCTGTGGGTCGTTTAATCGAGGGTTTAATTGTGCGTTTAATTTTGCTTCTTTGATGTAGAAAGTTAATGCGTCGGCTTTAATCCGTTAACTGGAAATACGCGAATCAATTTGTCAGTCAGGTTTCTTCATTTATTTCTTTGTTTCTTAAATTTCTTAGTTTCCCATTTCTTTATTTATGAATCCTCTGTGTAAATCCACCTGTTTGAAATGAGATGGTGTCTATTAATTTTCAACTTGGCAGCTACAGAAATTTTTGTTTAGAAGACGATTCGGTTAGTAAATGGAGATTTTGTAGTATTTCTAAAATAAATAGAATTGCTGCGCACGTATTTGTAGTTTAATATCTCTAATAATCCTACGTATCATTTTAACACATCGTTAGCCAAAAGAGAATCGTCGGAGTCGGCTAAATTTTTTATTCCTATTTATACATTCGTGCATTAATTAATCATAATCAAATTGCTATATTCCCCGTCACTCGTCATAATCATTCACGGTAAATTATTATTCATCATCCATAAATATTTCCACAATAGATTAAGCAATTTTAATTAAAATATGTATATCACCGATCTATTCTCTATTAACTACATGGAATCGAGTCTTTATCAACCTCGTTTAATTCCCAACTTTGATCATTCTCCCTTCGGTCAACGATGCTTGTTCGTCATTGCGCGTTGGTTCTTTGCATCGAGAGCACATAGGCTCGCTTTTGCCCTCCAACGGACCGTGAAATACGCATAAGATCAGTTTTCAAACCCGCGCGAGTATAATCGAACGCGTATAACTAAATCGGTGCGCGCGCTCGAGCTTTGTCAATGCTCGCTGACTCGATCGCGCGTATGATCCACAAGGGATTTCCGTGGTGAAATTCCTGGTCTGAGCGAATGTACCTGCCTGACCATCGATCCGATTCCATTTAAGTAGATCAGCTGTTCTAATACCATATGTTCCCGCGTCTAAGACGCAGATCCGCTGACCAGAGTCATCAGTAAGGCCAACTAATCCCCAGGCTTTGTTGGCTGTTGCTTCGTCTATTTTGCACCAGGGAATTTGTGTTTACGAGTAAGATAGTTGTTGATTCTGTGGTTCGAGGATTTTTTGCAAAATTGATTACCTGTTGTAGCGATATTTTGAAGAAAACTTGGGATATTTCTGAACTTGACTTTGGATATGATAATAGTGTTGAGAATTGTGCATCTTGATCACCGAAATAAAAGTTAAGGAACACTTAGGTTACACTTAGAATTTATATTAAAATAGTTTCAGATTTATTTAATAAACGATTTCCAGGATCTCCGTCGATATACATTTGCACGCATCTCAGCACTCTCTTTGTCTCACCATCTTCCATGCCACACTACCAACGGAACAGTTGCGTTCATCTGTTTTTCGAGACACTGTGCACATACATATTTCCATACACTCATACTCACATACGTATATCACTACTACGCGGCTGATCTAGTCTAGCACATAAAATTATACATATCTGAATAAATAGTAATTTTTCGAAAGAACATTGGAATACCTTTCATGATGCGGTTTCGCTGTTTCGAAATGAAAATTCGGGACGTTTTCAAAAGCGCGCGATCGAGCGAATTTATATTTTAGAGGACAATGGAGATATTTTTGCATGTGCTTGCGGTAATTTCCTATCGATTGGATTTATGTTACCTCGAAGTGGAGTTGGAATATTTCTCAGTGTGATTTTGGAAAGACAAATCGATTCATTTGTATAATGTGATTTGAGATAGTTTTGAATAGAATTTTTGTGAGTTTTAAAGATCGAGTCTTTTTCACAGCGCGATCATGGATTTAATTAAATATATAGCAATGAAATTGACACGACCCCAAGTATATTGTCTTTCAGAACATGGAGAATCCAAACTTCAAACCAAACGCCACTGTAAACTGATTTTGTAATCGGTATGACTACTCTTCGTAGAAGATAAAACGTTGTCAACTCTTGATGACAAAAGGAACAGGAATGTTGAACATTTCTGTGCCAACAAATTATTTTGTATTGACACTTTTTCAAACGTTTATTGAAAATTGTTTTATCGACGAACTATCAGAGGAAGGAAACAAATTTTCAAACGTATCTATATCATACGTATATTGGTATTTGCGTGATAAATGGTCGAGAGTTTAAAATATCGTCCTCTGTGGATAGATAGATTTTAATTGGACATAAGTAATTCATATATCTTCTCGATTGAATTACACGACCAAACAATCGATCCTACCATCTTCGATTTAAAAATAAACCACTACTGCTTCTTTACTTTCCTTCTATTACTTCTTTCAATTATCCCATTTTATTAGCAACGATGTTCCTATATTTCCAAAAAGACACTTGCAAGAAGATCCCCCCTGTTGTACATTTCAATTATGTCGATAACCGATAATAACGCAGCTCTTGTTACATCTTGCACTCAATCATACTCGATGACCAAGCCTATGATCTCGAATGATTTCAATGGTACGTTTCTCACGTCAAAATGGCATCGAATTGCTCCAGGCTGATTTCGAAGCAGAGTCTTCCGTTCGTGAACACCAGATGCGAATAGGAATATATCTGCCATACGAAATGACGTGCTGGTACACAGTGAACATTCTTTCGCTTGAAAGGAGATACTTGTTCGATCGATCGAAACAGATATTGATTCGATCGATTTGATATGTTCCCCTGGCTGGTGGAAAAGGGACGTTTCTTCGATCGTGCTAAGTGGAATATTCCTTCGACCGGTTGAAAAACATATTTCTGTGGCCGATTTCAATTCCCCCGATTTATAAAGAAGGATATTTCTTGAATCAAGAATACGCTTCGAGCCAGTGGAGAAGTCGTATTTCTATGGCTAATTTAAGCGGAGTATTCCCTCGTTTTGTGGAAGAGGAATATTTTTTTAATCTAGACAGGATATGTCTTCGATCGATTGAAAAGAACGCTTCTGTGGTCAGTATAAGTAGAACACTCGTTTTATCGGTCGACGAAAATATTTTTAAGATCGGTTTATAAGATTTATTGCCCTCGCTGCTTAAATAAAGGGAACACTTCTCAGTCGAATTTCATAGATATCCCTTCGTTTGGTCGAAAGAAAACACTTTCTACGATCGATCTAAGTAAGAATTAATATAATAAATATATTTTTAAAAAGAAGAGTATTTCTTCCATCAAAAAAATATTACCTTTCTTTAATAATCCTTTCTCTGTTGGAAAGAAATATCTAATTTCGATTGATTTAAATAAAATATTTGTCAGGAAGAATATCTTTACTTACGCGAAACATTTCTACGATCGGTTTAAAGGAATTCTTTTACGATCTGAACCAAAAATATTCCTCCGATCGTTCGAAAATAATACTCCTTCGATCGGTTGTAAAAAGATTTGCTCGCTCGAACGAAACGCGATGTTCTTTCCGATCAGTTGGAAAGAGATACAAATATATTTCTACGATAGCATTGTTTTGAAGATGCTCAATGGTTTCCAATCATTCCTTTCTTCTTTTCTTTTTTTTTAACGTTTTTACGAGTGGACATTATGGGAGCCGCCTCCTATTACCGATCGCCTCTTCGACATCGCATTTTTCGCTCGGTTCGTTTCGAACGCAGTCGGGAATTTAATTTCACATCCACTTCGACGTGCGAACGTTGCCATTTCGATGCTGTTCCAATGACTTTTCGGCAGCGTGTGAAATTTTCGAACTCGAATAATGCTTTATGGTTACGATTTTGAAACTAGAACATGAATGTTCGATATAAAAGAATCGAGAAACGGTGTCCCTATCATGATTCTATGATTACTTGAAAAATTATTACTCGCTATTTCCGTGATTTATAAAGTTTGAAGTGCTATTTCGAATAGACGACCGAACGTTTTACGAACTAAGGGTTGCTAGCAGAGTTTCTAGTTACTAGGGGAGAGTATTGTATTAAATTATGCTTTGTATTCGAATAGTACGTTAGAAAATAGCTATTGGAAAGAAGTATGCGAGAAAGAATATTCTATTACAGTAGGCATAACAGACGGTTAATCGTCGAGCCTTCGCTTTCAAAGATTCGTATCTTTAAGTTAGTCACCTGGCCAGCAGATGTTGGCGTTGCAAGGTCTGCCAATTCTCGATTAGCTTTCTTTTTCTTCTCAATGAATTCCTCGTAAGTATTTCTATTTGACTACACGAAAGGATCGTATATGTATCTCTTATGGACAACGTTCGAAACAAAATTGACCCACTTTCGTAAGTTCATGCTGATATCTCCATATTCGATGTTCTTAACAGTGATAAAATAGAGAAGGATGCAGAATAAATTATTTAGAAGAAAATTATTCTTTTCAAGTTTTTTAAGCATTCCTAGTAGCAGACTCAAAAAAATGCTTAGTCTCAACCTTTCAAGCGTCAAGAATGTTTAGTGGATGAAACAAGTCTTTGCCTACGAAAACTATTTTCACATAATTCTCAACGAAGTGCTTTGTTCTCAATGAAGCGTTTCATCAAGTCATTTACATTTCGTAGTATTTAAATGATACGAAATCTCAATACTTCGACTTAATTCATTGCTATGTAAATGTTTGTATAAATGCAATACCACGCAAATACTTTTTGTAGTTATTGTAAATTGCTATTTTATAATCCATGGAAATATGAATTTACATGCACGGTTTACAGCGTACACAAGTGACGATTCATCGTCATTTATCATAGGTAAATAAGTTTAATCGCGTACCTTCTTCTGGATGATCCCAATTTATCGGTAAAAATCTTGACGATGGCAGGCTGTTCCTCTTAAGCATCGAAAACCGCTCCACGAGAAAGCTCTCTGGCCATAAAAGCTCTCATACCTCCCTTCAGTTATTAACATACGAGGAGTTCGTGTGCCAAGTCCATCCTCGGACGATTCTAAGGTCCCAGGCATCCAAAATCTATGTGACCATTACTGATCTCCCTTAAACTCATTTCGCCAGTGCCAACCGCGTTTTTCTACCGATTTATAGCATGATACCACTCTTACAGCATGCTGCTACCAGCAGCCCAGATTTTCTGCTTCTCGATTCTTCGTAACTTTCAAACGCACTCAAACTATGTACATGCTCGTTCACAAAATAGCAAGACACCTACGAAGGTTCGAGTAAACACGAAGAATCTTATGAAATTATTCAAATACGAATTATTATCTCATTTGGAACGACTATAGAGATTGATAATAATCTCATCAATTTTTTGTGCAATCTTCACTTACAAATGTCTCGACAGATCGAAACTGCCAAGACGTACTTAGCAATCAGTTACACAGCATCGTCGATGATCTGGACGTTAACCAAAAATCGACATTTCTAAAATTTATTGTATCAGCGAGACCAGTGTCGATCGCGAATAAAGATAGTCCACGAGCTTTGTCAGCGTATACTTCACCACTTCTAGAATGCAGTGGATAATGCTACTATTCCACCTAGTATACGATACGCATGGTACATTGAATCCCATTCAATAGAAAATTCACTTATCTAAACACCCTCGACTAGCTACGCGCGCTATAATAAAAATCATTATTTTCAAACCTCTCTAGACACCTCAACCAGCGAGACACGGCGTACAGCAACGCGACACTTTTCCAGACTTCAAACGGTCCATTCTCCCGACGAACTTCATCCGCCAGTTTGCCAGCGTTTCGATAAGCAGTATTTTCCGTGATGGCCTTCTCCCAGTCGTTTTGTACCTCGTTGGCGCGTCGATTGCAACTCAGACGCGGTACAAATCCACCGTATCCTCCGTATATACGGCATCCTGTGCGTCCGGACAGGTGTGTGCGTACAACTTCGTTCGTAAAAAACCGATGAAAAGAGAGAAAGAGGGAGAAAGATAGAAAAATCACGAAACATAGAGGAAACACAGAAGTAGCGTCAGGCTATCCCCGACATCGTCGAAACGTGGCATTGGCGGTCGTTTGGTCGCGTTATAACGCGTAGAATCCATTCCCATAGTCGAGACGGCAGCCATTGTCGGACATGGAAGATCAAACGACAGAATTCTCCCCGGAGGTACGCGCCGCTTTAGCTGGCAGGGTGGGTTGCTGCAAAGGAGATACAAACAGCGAGCTTCCTTTCACCGCACTTTGCCCACCTGTTCCTGTCTCCACCTGCGATATAAAAAGCACATTTCTTTTCCAGGTCGATGCATTCCACTTGCGTTTCTCTCCTTTACCCCTTTCCAACGTTCCTTCCCTCCTCCTATCTTTCTCTGTTTTCCACTGATCTCTTCTGAATATATACGAGTACGCGTGTGTGTGTTTGTATGAGTTCGTGCGTGTCGAACCATCAGACCGTCACTTTTCCTCTGTCTGCGCGCTTTACACCCTCCACCACCCTGTGCTCGACGTGCTCGCCCCTGTGTCAACGACGCATTCGACCCTGTTCCACACACACACACACACAAAAAAAAAAAAAAAAAAACGAAAGGGGAGGCTGGAAAGTAGGGATTCTTGTGGCTACGGGGAATTTTAATTCGATCCTAGGCTCGATCCTACTAACGCGTAAAGTAGCTTTGGATGTTTGATTGTAGGAATGTTCAATGATCTTTTGGTAGAAGAGAGAGGGCTGAAGGAGAGGCGATAAAATTTGTCTAATTGGATAATGGAAAAACGTATTTTCAAATTTTTATTTACTACATAAATTATTTACTACAAAATGTATTTGGCTGCTATTATGTTTGTTGTAGCATTCGCTTACTAATTAATTACGTCAAATCCTGTGTCAGATGCATAGTGTTTTTATATGGCTGCAGAGTTTGATATTATGAAAATGAGCCGAATAGAAAGCCTTTTCGTAGCAATCGAACAATGGCTATGGTCAGCTTAATATCCAGAGAGGTTTTAATTATTTATGAGTTTTGGAAATATCGAAGTGTTCTGGTTAATGTTAACTTGAGATATTTAGCGGTAAAAGTGCGTAATCATTTTTTAAAGAATAATGCACATTGTGTGTGAAGTGTAAAAATTATTCAAATTGAAAAGTTACGTATTTATTGCTGACACGAGAAGAGATAAAAATACAGTTGCCAAGTAATATTATGGTCAAGTGCAGCATTGATTATTGCTAAGATTTTTAAGGCTCCGTAGCATTTAAAGTTTGATAATAAATTGTCACAGTTTAGACCACCGAAAAGATACTGGAAATAATTAATTGGAGATTAACGTTGACAGGAAAATATCGCGAAAGTTTGTTCGATAACGGTGGAAGGTTGTTGCAGAGAACATTTGTTATATGTAACGGGCTTTATTAACCGCAGAAACGTTACTCCCCTAAAAGGGATTGCGAGCTACAATCCGCCAGTTTTGCAGTGGCTACGCGTATTGGTTTCGTCCCGTTATGAATAAGAAGTTCGTGAAAGTTGGTTGGACTTTTTGGAAATTTAGGTCACGAACGGAAACGAAGAAAGGAATTAGGTTAGAAGGTGGTTTGAAGGAATTTTTCTTCATGATGCGCGTTCCTGTTCCCTGATAAAAGCCATTTCATGCTGTTACGCCAAATTGAACCGAACTCGTACGTTTGTTTTCGTATGAAAAATTGATTCGAATTGCAAAACTATTTTCTACGATGGAACATGTATTATCCCATATTGGATGAAATTTTCTAGCCGTAACTTAAATATATTTTGAGAAGACCACGTAGTAACCAGAGTTTTATTCGTAGTTCGTAGATTAATGGCCTGTTAAATTTTAAGTTGGTTATTTTATCTGATTGTCAGCGCGCTTCTTCGAGGTAAAGTGTAATTAATAATTGAAATTACCACTCTACCACGCCTGTAGAGTTGCTATCAGTGCTGAATTAATCGTAGCACTTTGTCAAGATACATAATTTCAATTTGCAGAGACAGGATTAATTAATAGTGAAATTGTTACTCGGATATAAAGTATTTCTCAGAAGTATATCATTGCTCATCGCAGTTACGTTAAATCATCCAGCGCTAAATTATTATCCTGCGAAGCTACATATCACAGGAAACGTGTATTCCATTTCGTTCTAGCGAGTTTTATTGATTTCTAGTTCGTAAATTTAAAAACTTGGAAACTCGAATATTCGAAGAATCGAAGATTACAGAATTTTACGATTCGAGTATTTAAAAATTTGAAAGTCCAGAAATTTTGATGCAACGAATAAAAAATACTTGATCGATTGTAGAAATGGATTGGGAAAATGATTGATTGTAACGAAAATGAGATTTGGATGACAGTAAAAAAAAAAAAAAAAAAAGGAAAAAAAAGAATAAAACAACTGTACGCGTGTGTAAAATATCGTTATTCGATGGCTGAACATTGTCGCAACATCCGGTGTCCAGATTGTATAACGTATACAGACAAGTTGAAAATAAATTTGCTTGAGTGTATCCTCAATTTCATTGTACGCTCGGTCTAGTGGTTGGAAATATAGCATGTGAAATATGGATAAAGTGGATCACTTTGTAGTCGGCAAGAAATAATTTGTTGCTTCAAGTACCGAACCAACGTTCGTCGACAAACATGTAATAAACTTCTACTTCCGAAAGATCAGCTATATAAATGATTCTCGAGGTAATATTTCGTGCTTTGCAATGCTGAATCTACTATTTACATGAACATCATACAAGTAGAACGTCTTTGTCTTCCATTCGCTTCTAACATTACTCTCTTGAGGTTAAAAAGGAAAATATTGGGTACACCCTGTATAGCAATTACTACCTCCTATTTCTTTCACTAAGAGAAGAAATCAAAATTTAATTAGCAATAGCAATTAAATGGAAGAGAAATGAAAATTAGAAAGAGAAATTTCATTTCTCTTTCTGTTTAAAAGTGATCGGTAGTAATTATCGTTTTTAATAGTATTATTTAGCAGTATTTTTAATAGTAATAATCAGTAGCAATTATTTTTTCTCAAGTAGAACAAAATATTTGATATCTAATTATTACAGCGTATCAAAGACATTTCTATCGTAATATCACTCGAATTGTTTCGTTATAAACATCATTCACCGAGGCATCACCAATCGCCTCTGTTACGTGAAATCCGCACCGAGCGATACGGTGGCGCGAAGCTGCGAGTTAACCGCGTTTTCAACGGTTAATTATCGCGTTTCACGAACAAACACCCCCGACTGCGGCCGAGAGGTCGTCAAGGGTGTTCCCCGCGGAAGCTGGAGCTTCGAAGCGTGCCAGACGAATTCGAACACGAAGTTAGCTGGGACACATCAACGTCTATCCTCTGCCACGAAATTCTCCATCGTAACATTACACGGTGTCTGGATCGCAGATAATTAACGTGAATTTACGTGAATAAATTAGCGCTTCTTTCGTCTCCTCTGCTTTTTATGGCTTCTCATTCTTCCCATTTAATAATTCGTTAATAAATATTTCGAATTGATTACGCTAGAATTAATTACTTTCGAACTAATTCGTTATACCTGTTCTACCATTAGATCGACTACGAGATACATCGAATTAAGGAAAAGATGTTGATTTGGTTCTAAATATATTCATTTAAGCAATGTATGTATATATATTGATTTTGTTATACACGTATTGATTTAAGAGAAGATTAATAAATGATAATTGTTTTAAAACATTTATATCTTTGCGTGGATAATTATACGAATGACTATCTGATTCTGTCTTTCACAAAGTATATATAGAATCGAATATAAAAGGAAACTGGGTTACAGTAATTATTCTGCATAAATGTGGAGGCGTTTGAAGATACTATGGAAGGTGTTAGATAATATGAAAGGTGTCGTCTATGGTGTTATAAAATATCCTAATAAAATTCAAAAATATAAAAAGTGAGTAAAAAGATTTTACTAGAATATGTATAAGGTATACTAGAATTTTGCAGTAAAATAGAACACTGTGTTATGGAGAATGTAATAAAACTTCTACGGAACTCCTCGTAAATATTCCAGCTTTAACAAAAGCAACTAGTCGAATTTTTTTTAGTTTCAAATCGAAGGCTAGTCATTTCGAACAACATCCTACTATCTAGAGAATCACCCCCTTTCCGCTTGTACCACCAGTTACCAACCACCCTGTATATAAAGATTCTGGCTACTTCTACAGAAAAACTTAAAAGATACAACCGAATGTCCGTGTTCCTTAGAAATAGGAACCCTTTCTACAAAAATCACGTATGATAAAATAAAAAGTTGCTTGAAAGCAAGATATTCCTCTTTCGACCTCGGTATTACGCGTATTGTCAGACGGAATGCTCTAATACCTTTTAGTACGTAATTTAATGTTATCGCCGAGACTACAATTTTTCTTTCGTCACAGACATTCCAGCAACGAGAATGCATCGTAGCATTCCACGATATAAAGATACGCAAACGAAGCATGTTGAAAGGCAAAGAGAAAAACCCTGCAAATATACTTCGCGACGTAACTTCCAAATTCCAGAGCGTTAGAGTTAAAGTTAAACGCGCGATCCTACCTAACGCCGCGCCCGAAAAATTCCTCGGGGGGAAAAAGGAAGAAAACTCATCTGCGCCGTAAAACACAGCCTCGTTGACCCCGCTTCGAGTCCACATAAAACACAGTATAATCGTCGCGAGAATCACTCGTGTGGTTCGTTCAGCGACGCTCGCCCTCTAATTCAGCGAATTACGCGGCGAACAAAGAGCAGAGCGGAAACGGGCAGAAGGGATGGAAGAGACCATGGCGCACAGCAGAATTATTAAAGATCGTTTGCGTCCCGATACCGTGAAAAGGTGGGCCACCGGTCGCCCTTTTCTTTCTCCCAGTTACAATCACACCGCGGAGAGAAAGATGAAATGAGAGAGAACATACACACACACACACACATGCGCGCACGCACAAAGGGTGCAGCATCCGAGAAAGGATCCACTAGCGGTGGCTGTACGACAGCCACGCCTAGTTGCCACCTATGGCGGCGTGGGGGCCGCAGTCGCACGTAAATCGCGACCTCCTCGCCGTCGTCTAATTCCAAATAATTCTCACACCCTGTGCACGATGCGCTCGCCTACGTCGTTCTACCTCGAAACCCTCCGACTCTCTAAATGCTCTTACTTCGCCGCACACCGAAATGGCTCTGACTGGCTGGCTGGTTGGGCTGCTCCGCTCGATGTGTTCTGTGCAGATGCTGCAAATCACCGAGACAAAACAGTCGTTGCTCTATAAAGTTTGCCGCGCCAAAAACGCCGCTCTCTTCCAGGACCAATGACAGTGCGTCTCTTTTGATTCTGCCTGACCGTTGCACGTTTTACTCTTTGGGGCATTGTGTCGCAGCATGCGGGCAATCTTCCTTCTCGCGTTTTTTATCTGTGTTTTAGGTGGTCCGAAAAGTTCCTTTCGTTTTAAAAGGAAATAATGGATGCATAATATTTTACGTTTTATATTGTTTTATCGTATTACGTATGATCCATCTTGTTCTATCAAGATAAAGATCACAATGTTTGACAGATTAGGTTTCATGTTTGTATAAAGATTCGTTGTTGTAAAAGACGTGTCTGTAAAAGAAAGACACTTAATATATCGCGTTTAGTAGCAGAAAAATAAATCAATTCTATGAAGGTAATTTTTCTGGTTTTTAATCATGATTGCGTAGTTTTACGTTAAAATTGAGAAATTCTCAGGAAACGACCACGTTGTTTAATTCGACTTTCGAGTGGTTCGTATGTATCGTGTGTTGTTTCGATGGAAAAATTTAAACAACATGATTACAAGCATGATTACAAACAACAAAATTAAACATGAGACAACGATCTACAGTGAGATCCGTTATAACGTACTACACGCGTACCGACCGAAAATTCAAAGTCGATTTTCTCGAAAACAAAGCCTCAAACGAAAAATTTTTATTCTATATTTTCGACTTCTTTTTTCGCGTAGAATCACCCCCTTTCCGCTTGTACCACCAGTTACCAACCACCCTGTATATTGTATTACTTTCGAAAAATATTAGAAATCTAGGAATATCTTATCGTTTTACCATGTAGAGGATCCTGTTACAAGTTTTCATATTTCTTCTTAGTTCATATTTCTTCAAGTTTCTGTATCCTAGTTGGAGAATTCTAATTGGAGAATCGTTAGTTCTCGTCTTTTACTCTGGAACACGGAACGGTATTTGTTATTCTGATTATTTGTACAAATGAAAATCCAATTACAGTACAGGATAGAATTCGTTAGGAAACGCCGGGAATTTTGGAAAAGTGATTGTTCGGATTGCGATTTTTTGATAAATAATCGTCGAAATATCTTCCTCATGCTAACGATTTTGACTTTTGGTAGCGAGGTGTTCGCGCACGTTCAAAGAATCAAGCAAAATAGCGATAGATCGATACTGCGGTAGGCAGGAGAGCAGCTTGAAGCGATGGCGTACGTTCCCGGCGCAAGTTTGATGCGGGTCTAATGCAATCGTTAAATAATTATGTCGAAACGCAATTACAGTCTCCTGTGAATTGGGGATGAAACTATTCTCATTGTGCATTTAATTATAGAGAGTGACGCGCGTAGTAATTTCCTCGACGGATAATCTTTGAGTGGATAACTTTAAAACTGAAGATTTCTATCCTTCAAAAATAAAATACCTATTACTTATATTATCGTTTCTTCCGTAAGACGTATAACTTTCAGACACTCGACATATTTTATTTAAAAAATAATCTTACAATTATTTAGGAAACATAGTATCCCATTAAATATTTGAATATATACATTTATGAAAATATTACTAAAACACTACTAGATGATGTTATCGCCATACTACCAAAACGTTTTTATTGAATTGGAAATTCTATTTCTTTGTTATCGCGTCGAGGAATGCTCGATAGGTTTGTTCAACGCAATTAAGAAAATTAAATTTCACGAAGGGGATCTTGATTTCCGCTTCTACGATTATAGTCGACGCACGCGATTTTCAAGCCAAACACATGCCTGTTCGAGCAACAAAATGGAACGACACTTTTCAAAGGAATTCTCGTAGAAAAGAGGGAACCGGAATCGGATGATCGTTGCACTTCACGCGTCGAGAGTCAGAAGGGGGTGCGTTGGGTATTGTTGCCGCATAATTCGCTTTGCCACACGTTCTTTGAATTCTATAACTTGCCAAGAAAGAAATCGATAAGGTGACAGCGAATAAAGACTACTGGAAACAACACCGTGTTGGATACCTGCTAAATCTTCCAACATTTCCATTCTGTTACTATTATTGCACAATAAATTGATCCAATCTTCAACGTTACCTTTTCCATTCTCTTGCTATTATTGCACAATAAATTGATCCAATCTTCAACGTTACTTTCTCCATTCTGTTACTATTATTGCACAATAAATTAATTCAATCTTCAACATTTACTTTTCAAAAATCCCATAACATATTTGTTTTTACGATAATTCTACTCTGGTCTACGTATATAATAGTTTTCTACAAAACTGAATGACGTTTCGGAATCTCCCTTGATCCACACGATCCCATATATGTTTTATAAAACTTAGATCAAGATTTGTTCGTTTTATCATTTTCGAAAAGTTAGTTGCAAACATAATTGCATTCGTTTCCATGGAACAGCACCTGGAAACTTTTTAAGAAAGTGTATTTACTTGTCATTATAAGACATTGGATATTTGCTAATTTTCAGTAATATGTTTACCGATGTGGCTCGATAATAAAACATTGTTTATTAAATAAATAATATGAATTCATTTGTAATAAAGTTTAGTTATTATTTTAATTTCTTCGTATCGTAAATGTATGAAGCGTTTGCTACATATATTTCGGTTTACAGTTATTTTAATTAGAACTGCCTTAATTAACAAAATATCGTGTAAAATATTTTTGTCTTCAATAATTCGTTTTTGCTTCGTTTGAGATGTATCAGCAGCGACGCTATATTATCGCGTCATTATCAAGAAAGATCAAACTTCGTGATAGCCAACAATGTATACATATAGACAACTCACTGATCTAACAGAGTAGAACATGCACAATGAATCGTTACATAACTACAGCAGGTGGGGTTAATTCGAAACGCGCCACTGTAGTCGCGTTAAATTAATATCAGATTATCCCACGATGAAACTGTTTTCCCTACAAAATTAATCTAGAGTGTTACAAAACATAATTTAATGATTACCTAACGTAACGTTTTCCTACAATATTTCTCGATTCTTCGAACGACAAAGTGTCGATCAATTCTGACTCGTGTTAATAGATACTTTACATTCACTGACCACTCTATCAAAGTATATGAACGATTTTATTTTTTACATGAATCTAATTATCACTAGACTATGAGTATTTAAGTGTTATACTTTCTACATATTTTTCACATTTTTATGAACAAGACTGAAAGACATTTGTTCCACCTACTAAATGTTAAAACTGCACTTTGGACATTTTACTCATTTTCGCACGTTACACGTGTGTATTTTTAAGCGCGCGCATTTAGAGCTTGACTTTAATCTTTGCGTCTTTCAACCTCCCATAAAACCGCGTAGAAATCCACAAATTACTTATCGCGTAGACACAAAGCGTCTTTAGCTTTGCAAAATAAAAATACAAATAAAAGTAAAGTTTCTTAATTTTGGCTCTTGACGACAAACATCCAACCTCGGGGCCTTAGGATCTAATCAACAGCCTTAATCAGACCTTCAGCTTCGTTTGATAAGCCGTAATCCGGCCGTTTATACGAATCCCAGTTCCTCGAATACCGCAACAACTTCATCTATCCTCCCAGTACCAAGCCACTTTGCCATCTCCCAGAAACGACGTAAGACCACTCGTCAAAGTCCCAACGCAGAAAAACGACGATTCGTACGAACGTCGAAATGGCTTCGTGTCACCATCCGTCGTTCGACAGCACAGCGAACCGAATCGAAGAGACAAAGCTATCGGTTGGATTCGGCTGACAAAAGAGCAAACCAGGAGGGATTGATCCTTGGGAAAGAGGCGAAAGGTTTCAAAGCCAGCCTTCGATACGTCATAACGCTCGACATTGCCGTGTCGAGGTATTAGCGACGATTAATTAGGGGAGCTTTCACCGGTTTCAGTGCGCTTTTATCGGGCTGATCCGATTGCTTTTCCACTTGACCGTCGTCATTTCTCGCGTCACGACGCCAGCTCCATCTATTTCATCGAAGCGAGCTTACAAGCCTCTTTTTCGCACCCCTTCGTTTAATCGAGGATCCCTTCTCCCGGTCCATACGGTTGCCTATCCCTTCGTTCGTGCATCGTTTCCCTCGGGGCATCGGCAAATACTGCGAGAATTTCGGATTAAAGTGAAACTTTAAGCTGCTAGGCCTGGATTAGGTTGCTATCTGATGGGTGAAAGTGGCTCTTGCGAAGGATGATGCGTCTTTAGCTAGTTGCCGGCGTATGGTCTTGTTAGATGGAACGTGGCTGAGGTGGATTTAGATGGAAGTTCAAGCCTCGATGGTGACAACTGTTTTTATCTGTTTTATGCGAGCAGTTTCGAACAAGTGGTAGGATGCTAACGTTGATACTTTTCATTTGAGGAAGCTGTGATACATCGGTGTATGTACACTTGTTGTTTAATAGATATACCATTGGGAATTATTAGCATACTCGACGTTCTATATTTTGGATCGTCTGTCGAATCGAAACATGTTCCTTTTATCTATTTATTTATTTATTCCTTTGACAAGAAAATGCTGACTTTTTGGCAAACGTAAGCACAAAAATAAAGAGGAGAGACAAGAACAGATTTAATAATACACTTTTCCCTCATGGTATGAAATACTCGATTGCTATCTAAGGGAAATGAGTATCTACGTATCACAGAATATCACAAAAAGGTATCACGTGTATCTCCAATTTGTTACTACATAAGTAACATTTCGTTGATTATTAAGCAGAAGGTTTGCTTTATGATCTCGTTGTGTTTCTTTCACCTAGTACGCTTACTCCTTCCATGGGTATTCGAATGGCACTTTCTCGCTCGAGACGACAAGAAAGTTTTAATCGGATGGTAAATTAATTATCGACGGGAATTGTGTAGCACAAAGCCGTGGACAACCGTGGCTCGGATCGCTGTTTTTGCCGATCGTGACATCAAGAAAGAGCTTGTTTGTCAAGCTGGAGGTTGTTGCCCGAGGGTCGTGCGCTGCTTGCTCGAAAGATTATAATTCGGTGTTCGTGGATGAACGCTTGTTCGCATGTTTGTCGAGTTAGCGGCTGAATGGAACCGAGGTTCGTATTGTTCGTTGGAAGATGATTGTTTAGATGAAAATGGTCTTCTAGACTGTCGAGATCGTATTTAAATGATGTCGTGTTTTTGAGAAGATCCCCTAGAGAACACAGAGAACACCGCAAGAAATGTCATTTGTGAATTTTGGAAAGATCGTTCAGAGTTCGTTGTAATTTTTAATTAACTTTAATATTGTTTTTCCCACGTAAATATAAATGTAGCTTAGCGACGGAAATTTATTTGAACAAAAATGAGAAGTTTACTTTATTCGTATTGATTTATAAATTGTTAACATAATTTCATCTACGAGATTTAATATTTAAAATTCAAACATTTGTTATCTCTAGTCCGTTCGATAAAAAATTTCCTTTGAAGTGGAACGAGTAAATGAAAGAACAAATAAATGAATTCATTGGATTCTATAAAATTCGTAAAACGACTGCAAACAAATACAAATTTGTTTTCGATTCTGCAAAGAGTATTTTATTGGAATTTCTAATCAACTTCGATGATGTGTCTTATCACAAATGTAAATTGATCCGAGCACAAATTTTCTCTACTTTCCTCTAGTTTTCATTCCTGAATCTGTTATTCGTGATACAGTGCATCGAAAGTTTTCTTTTAAAGGGAATGGATAAATCGAAGAATAAATGAACGTATTTACGAACCATGGAACTTATTTACTCTGCTATTCGTTAGTTTATGAAACTATGTGTAATTTGCTCGTTAAGCTACGTGTATCAGGATTTTTTAAATATTTGCTGTACATACAGTTTATGTTACAGAATCCTCGGCAAAGTTCGAAAGCCTGGCGTTGTTGATCCCTAGGTATTACCCAATTGTTTCAACAAGCTTGTAAATCTTCCATTATAAACGAAAGATCGAATAACGCACGCCTGAGTGGATATTGGAACCTTGGATGTTGCAGTCTCGCAGAAGCGGCAACAGTATACGTTCCTAAAACCGATACCAACAACCTTTGTTATTAGTTAATTTTCCTAAATTAAAAAATTATCTACAGCTATTATTCCTACAGATCATGAAATTTTCTCAATTGTTATAATAGACGAATTGCGTTGGCCTATTTTTCAGTGATTTCTAAAATTATCGCAATTAGCCATTTCAAAGAGAGAATGAAGAGAAAATTACGTGGACGTTTCAAACAATTTTCTGCCACAATTGGTGAAAAGATTATGTAATAACAATCGAATAAAGTATCGGATATTCTGCTAACGACGAACGTTACAGAACGTGTTTCTGTAAACGATATCCGTTCCCCGTTCGTGTTTTTAATCCAAGAAACTTTTAAATGGATTAACATTTTTTTCACCAGAACATACAAGCTTGAAAAGAATTTTTAAATAGATTATCGACCTTCTCGTTTTGGTATTTATATATTTTTAAACGAAGACACTTTTAAATAGATCAGCGTTTTACGGGATAATGTGTTTAATGTATTTAAGGTATTATCCATTAGCGGTCATCGGAGATTTTATCATTGGCAACGGTAATGTGTATCGAGAGGCGTAAATAATATGTTTTTTAATGATAAAATTCATCGGATTTGGAACGACGGAGTTGTAGCGAAATTTATTACGATCCGCTGAAATTCGAGATTTCTCCGTTTTAATTGCACAATTATCCGGCCGAACGGATGTCAAAATGCTCTTGGTACACGATTATTAACGGTAATCGATTTCATCGGTGCATGCTTTCACTTTTTCACGCTAAAATTAACGTTCACCCTGTTACTCCGTTAATAATGGTTTAAAATTGCTTTTCCCTGTGTACTTAAAATATCGCGAGAAATTTATTTTTATGGCCTGCATCGCCTATTCGATCCGGCAAACAACGAGCAAGCATGGCCGTTCCATAATTTCGGTAAATAGAGAGAAACATCAAAAAGAATTTTCGAGAGGTAAACAGTTAATAAACCGTAAGGATGGTAAACAAGAAAAATATCCAATAACCACGAGCGATAACTCTTACGAACCGAACAATGTACTTTATTAAAACAAGCGCTTTGATACCTTGCAATTGCTCTTAAATTAATTGATATAGCACAATATCAAAGTGTTGCAGAGAAAATATTTCCCATCAGCCCGATAAAATGTGACTTTAATTGAAAATAATTTACACACTCTGGAACGTTTGTCAAAAATTAATCACAATGAAATTAATTATAAGTATCGGTCGATTTATGAGGCTTCTTTACCGAATACCATACGAGAATTCTCGATTATCATTGGCTAATCTAGTTTCATGAAAACGAGTCTTAAATCGTCAGATTAACCTCATAGAAAACACTTAATTATCTGAAATTTCACACTGTATAGAAACGGTTTTCCGTATTTTTCATTCATCGAATTCTTTTTATACGTAACGTTTGAAGTTCACAGCATCGACGAAATCATTGAAAAAAAAATATCGAAAAAGCCACTAAAGAGAGAACTCACTCTCCTCTCGTGTACCATATTTATCATAGTGTACGTTTTGCAACGAACATGAAACGAAATTCGTATTTTTTTAGCCTCAGGGATTACGCGTCCTTTCTTTCCCTTTTTGTCTTTTTTCTGTACATATATATGTGTGTGCGTGTGTATTTTGTTTTTCATTTTTAGTTTTTGGTTTTTAATGGGTCACGTAGCGAACGATTGAAAATTGTTCGCTTCGACATGTTTCCGCTCGCCATAACTCGCATTATTCCTACTTCCGGTCGAGCAAATAGCCAGATGGGATCCCAATGGTGGATTAATCCGCTCTTTCTTTTTTTCTTTTTTTTTTTTCGGGGATATCTCGTCGATCCTCTCGTTTTTCGACAGCTCGTTACACATTTTCGAATTACTTGCCTGTTTCACGTGTAATATCCCTCTATGAAACGGTATCCTTTCGAAATCCGAGACGAACATGTAGTTTTTTGGCAGATGTTTCTCTATCTTTTATTCGCAAGGGATGTAGTTTAATACCGCGCATACAACCGACAAAAATCAACCTGAGGATCAAAGTTGAGGATAAAAGTCAGACATGGACGCGTTTGCAATGTTCAATTTATACTGTACGACCAGTTGATTCGGTATTTCTCTTTACAGAAGGTAATCAAAACTTTCTTCCATGTAAAATAAAAATCTCGTATTTCGCACAAATATCGTTTAGGATATTTTTAATGTAATTAGGTTAAGATGCAGGGAGCCACATTAAACAGTCTCTTAGAATATCAAGTTGTCCTCGTTTTATCTCTATACGCAATTGAATTCTTCTTTTAACGCGGAAATCAATATCAGTTGAAGCAAAAGCGATTGAAATGTACGAATGAACAGAAAACATGACAATTGCATTTTTAGTTTGCGACAAATTAATGTGATGCATAACTCGATGATAATCAAATTTTGATTAAATGAGAAACTCATAACGCAACGAACGTATAAATTTTACAAGATTAAACGATAAGATAACGAAATTTTATACTAAAATCAATAATATCCAAGATATTAGCAAAAGCTTGTATTTATTAATATAATCCCAATATCCATTTATGAGTCTTATTATTGGTATCGGTTCATTTAAACCTAAATGCTCCCTTTATGCTTCTCCACTGATGCAGACAAACACCTGTAACATGCCCTAAAATCACTCTGAAATACATCATCATTTATATGTATCAGACGCGAGCAATACTGCAGTTCTAACTAACTCCAACTATGTTCTAGCTTTATACATAGATAAATGAAATTGTACAGGTAGACACTGGATAATTCGTCATATCGTTAACTGATTCGTTCGCTATGCAGAAACTATGGGCGGTGACAGGGACGCGAAGCAAGAAACGTACAATTTAATTAGTCCTAACAGCCTCTGAAATCGTTATCGGTGGTTCCAGTGGGACGCGTTTCAGAAGAGTGTTTTTTCGTAGCCTCGGGAGAGAAACGAGCGTTTTCACGTGCTCGGATGTCTCTGATTAATTGACATTATGTTTATCGGACACGATTCGTGCCACCGATACGGACGACGCGGTACCACTTGTCGTACAATCGATATATTGAGTTATGGAATGGCGGCTGATAGGCAATACAACGACGATAACAACATTGACCAACATAAAATTTGACCCATCATCCATTGAAATTTCGTTTCGTCTTACCGAAAGTGAAATTTAGGTGAACTTGGAATGGAAGGTCGCGAAAGAATGTCTGTTGACTTTGATAGAACAATACGTTTCTCGATATATCGTGTCTCGTTTGTAGCGTTGTTTTGACGGAATTTTAATCCCTTAACCTACAACTACGGGCATAGCCCACAGTACGATGATCGGGCCAAACGTAAATATTACGGGCATAGCCCGTAGTAGATGATCGGACCAAACGTAAATATTACGGGCATAGCTCGTAGTACGATGATCGGGCCAAATATGATGTACAGGGTGGTTGGTAACTGGTGGTACAAGCGGAACGGGGGTGATTCTACGCGAAAAAAGAAGTCAAAAATATAGAATAAAAATTTTTTGTTTGAGGCTTTGTTTTCGAGAAAATCGACTTTGAATTTTCGCTCGGTACGCGTGTAGTACGTTATAACGGATCTCACTATAGATCGTTGTCTCATGTTTAATTTTGTTGTTTGTAATCATGCTTGTAATCATGTTGATTAAATTTTTACATCGAGACAACGATCTACAGCGAGATCCGTTATAACGTACTACATGCGTACCGAGCGCAAATTCAAAGTCGATTTTCTTGAAAACAAAGCCTCAAACGAAAAATTTTTATTCTATATTTTCCACTTCTTTTTACGCGTAGAACCACCCCCTTTCCGCTTGTACTACCAGTTACCAACCACCCTGTATATTAGCTTGTTTACGTTTTCGGCCCAAAATTCTCGAACGTAAATCGTAGGTTAATGGGTTAAATTCCAAGAGATCCGTTTACCTATTTTAGGGTTACAATGATATTTCGTTACGTTAAGTTGTAACATTTTTATTTCGTTTGTGTACGTAAAAGTTAGAAAAATTCCAATGGCGTGCGAAAGAAAAATCCTCAGTTTTCAAGTAAAAAAACATCGAAATACACAGAGACAGAGATATATTTCTAAGAAAGCAGACTCAAATATCGGCAACCTTTTCACTCACAAAATACGCATAAAAGTAACGATAAAATTTGAAAGATTAGCGAATGATAATTACTTTTTGAAAATGTGTCTGGATATTTAAATACTTCCCTGTTAGAAGTTCCCTATCAAACCAATATCGAAGCGAAAGTTTCCAGACTCTGTGAGGTTATTATAGATAAGAGCTAAGGTAAAACGTGCAAGTCGTATCCCTTTAGGAGCGTATGATGGGGCAGTCACGCTGATGCTGTATCGGTGTCAAACCATTTCACGTCGAAACATATCTGCCTTTACTGCAGCTCTTACTGGAAATTATTTGGAAGCGCTTAAAAAAAAAAAAAAAAGAAAAATTCGCCAAAATGAAGAAATAAAATCAAATATTCACATATGTGCGACTAATTAATTTCGAACGTGGTAGTGAGAAAGTCAGGTTTCGAATTGATATTACAGGTCAATAGTCCGATCTATTTTATCTCTTTCCTCGTTATTAAATTCAGTTAGATATGTCAGATGTATCCAGTTGAAAGAAGAGAGGAGGAGGAAAAAAAGTTGCAAAAACATGTAGCGACGTTAATTTAAGCCGCTCGTTTCGGCGTGTAGCGAACACCGGGGCAAGCGTTAATTTGATAAAAATATCAGCGAAAGGCTAACCCAATTTTCCCGCTTCTGAGCCAGCTTCTGAATTAACGGGCTAACGTCTACTTTGTCCTGCGTTATTACGTTAACCTGATTGCGCCGACAAATTAATTTCGTTGTCCATTATATTGTTGCTTAAAGCTTGCGTGTAGCGCTGTCCTTTCCTGTTGTCTCGCACGCTTTACACCTTATTTTTTCCCCTGTTGTTTCATTTCGTTTAGAAATCAATTTCTTTCGGTAATGATCGAGTAATGATCATTAAGCCGTGAATCCTCATGCGGAATTGAAAAATTCCAGAATTTATGGCATATATACGTTACGTTACGTTCCTTTAATTATTATTACTAATTATTTTAATACCCTTAGCCGTGCTCGTTGAGGTATCCTTTATGCCCTTCTGGATTTTAATAAATGTTCGTTTTAATAAACGGAAAATCTGCGAATTTCAGTTTTCCACCAAAAGTATCTAAAACATACGGATCAAACAGACACATCTGATTCATTCTTTTTACCTGAACTTCTATGGAATAGCTGGAACATAAATGAGTTTCTGTTAGTTAATACTCGAATATTACAATCAGAATACAGAGTATTATGCATTTATAGGAAACCTAAAGGTTCAGAAATGCATATAACACGCAAGAATATACAAAGCACACGAATTACAGTGCTTGCTACAATATTTACTAAACGACACAAATATCTCTTCAGCTTCCATTTCTTCGGTTAGATACGTTTCCAAAAATATAACGCTGCATAAACATTCGCCATCCAATTATAATATATATAGTGCCCTTCCAGCTTCATCAAATAAGCATACAAAGCATCCCAAAAAAATATCCACCCTCGAGAAAAAAAAACCTACGGATAGACATCTCTTTCACGAACCTTTAATATTCGTGGAACGAGGGTCGACAGAGGTGTGTAGCGAATCGTAAAAGAGGAAGAGGAGCCGCGAGGGTGAGGATAGTCCCATAGCGATATTTTTCCGGGTAACAAAGTGGCAGTCTGCCCGATGGAGCTGCCGCATCAGCAGCAGCCGGTTATGCGAAACAATTTCGCGGTGAAAACGGATTAGACGATTCACCCCTGTTACCAAGGGGGTGGCGTGGCGTGGCGTGGCGTGGCGCACCACGCGCGAACCGCACGATGGATGAAAGATAGCCCGAAGACACACGGGTTTGCCGGTTTTTATTGCTCTGGCCCGATTTCGCGAAGCAGAGAACGCGACGAAGCTGACTCGTCGCCCCCATTTTCCGCGCCTTTTGTTCCACACCGAGCTGGAAAAATAACACGACCACGAGCAAACAGACGTGGCCTGGGTCGAGCCATTGTGTTTCGTATCGTTTCCTGACCACCAATGGTTAAAGTGGTTCATGTACGCGTACAAAGAATAAGAGGGTGGAGAGGAGTCCGACTATTTTTGGAGTATTTGATTGGTGGTTAACACGTTGAGTGTCACTATAGTTAGTGAGAATCACGTTTTAATAAATCTTTGGAACGATTAATATAAGACAAGTTTCACTAACAAATTTTCGACGATGTGAATGATTTGGAAAATATTGTCGGAAAAGGGTGCGCATATAATACATAATATTTTGGAAAAATTAAATTATGACTGTTGTTATTATTATTCAATCATTACGGCGTAGTATGTTTCAATATTGCGCTCGTAGGGTGAAGCACACTGGCGTGCAAAATTAAAGGATCATTAAATTTCCAATGAAAAGCTGTCGATATTTAAATCATTGTAACTTGGTGAAATCAACGTGCAGTCAACAGCCAGTGCAGTCTACGTGTTAAAAATAATTTGTAAATGAATTGAAAAGAAGAAGTTGGGTTTGCGTTCTGTGGTTCTTTTTAACAGTGTCGTGGTGCGAAGTAGAGGCGGGTTAAATAAAAATATTTTTATCGCGGTTCTGCGAATCGTGAGTTTTCGAGCGAATTAATATTCGATATTTGAACCACTTATTATATCCATAAGTCTATGATTTTTATTGTACGTATCTAAATGTGTGTATTAAACGGATAAACAGTGAGCCGTATCAGTGTAAATTGTTCTATTATTGATTTGAAAATATTGACTTTAAAATGGAAACTTTATATATTTCAATTGCAGTCAAACCAGTGTAAAGTGGCATTTTTAATTTGACTCCTTTGAAATTATTCGATCGAAATGTAATACGCGCAAAGTATTCTGAGAAATTTAGTTTTCCGTTTGAACAAATTTTAACATGACGGATCGTGGTTAACTCTCGCTTTTTTTTTTATTAACATTTTGCGTTAGCGGTCGTGTAGTTCGATTTCCAATAAAGACTAACTAAATATTTGAAGAATCTTGTTCCTGCGTCAAAGTTAAATCAATTTTCCACTTTTACAAATAAACCGTTTATTGATTTTACAAAGAAAATGAAAAATTCAAGAGCCGTTTATTAGTTTTGATAGAAGTAATACCGTTGATCGTGTAACCACGTCTCTGAAAATAAATTTACTTTTTTTATCCTTCTAGATATAAGTTATTTAAGTTTCGAAAAGGAAACGATACAAACGTGTTTATCTGTAGATTTTCCTCGGTAATTTTCAAGCCTTCGTTATCATGTATATCGATGTATTTTAATACTTAAAATTACACAAATATTTCCATTATAAGTCGACTTGAAGATATTACCATTTTTATTCTGAACATAGCAAATTCCCGGAAGATTTCTCTCTGCCATAAAAAAATCGTATCGATGATAAAGAGAAGGAAATTCCGCTCATCGTCATTCTTTTAATTTTCATTATTTTACTATCGTAAAACATTTTCAAATCTCTATAAATTACGCTATATCTTAATTTAATATCCTATATTATGATATTTTCTTCGACCCCTTCAACATTTGCGCCATCTTTCAAGTATATCTAATCGCAAGATACCAGCCAAACAACACATAAATTCGCATATCAGCGCCACAAACTCATACCTAAGTAAATGTCTGCCATGTCACCGCGTATTGTAAAGGGGAACGGGCATGTTGCGTTAATATCGATATGTCACGAGGTTGTTCGCGTGTTAATTCGAGGGAATTTCGTGCGATAGGCAAGAGTGCGGATTAAAGTGTTACAGAGGCACAGAACCGACGTAACAGGTGAATTTACGGCGATGCTGACTTTTATTGCGCATTCACATATCTCTCGGTAGTCGCGCGATTTCTCTCTATAATTTCCTAGCGTCGTTCGCCATCCGCGATTCCACTACGTACAAACACGTTCTACCATCCTAGGAACCCTCGATAACGTCGACGACAATTTTCAGATTTTAATGAAAACGAATTCTTCGCCACCATTTCTTGAACACGTAGAACACGTAAGTGCCGTGATTCCACGCCAGGAACAATCCGAGAAGAGCATGTCATGTATGTTGATTCATGGACGGCGAGGTAGAGTTGTCTTGTGTCCAGTTATTAGAACTGCGCCTCGACCGGACGATTATTACGAAAATAATAGAGTTCTAACTCGGCAACTTGAATGTTTCGAAGTCATTTGAAGATTCGAGGATTTGAGCGTACGAAGATCTCGACATTTGAGAATTTCAACGTTCGAGAATTTGCACATTCCACGTCTCAAAGGCTTGAACATCTCTGCGTTTGAGAATTTCTACGTTGGAACGTGTAAAAAGTCGGGAGTTCGAAGATTTCGGCGTTCAGAAATGAACAAATTTTGGTATTTGAGAATTTTGGCATTTGAGCATTGGGGCGCGCAACAAATTTGTCAAAACGCGTAACAAGGTATTCGAATATTGAAAAAGTTCCTAATTTGAGCATTCGAAGGTTTAAGAGTCGAAAGATGTACAATAAGAAAATTAGAAAATTTGGCAAACCCAACGTTCCAAAGTTCATCATTTCTTTTAGAAAGCTGAAGCTCCTAAATAAATTATTGAGTCGCGAGTATCGAACGTCGATACGTCAAAGTAAGCTAAGTTAAGGCTTTCCCGGTTACCAGGTTAACCAATTCTCGGCGTCCCGTTCTACATTGCGTCATCGAGTTGGAAGTTGAAAAACCGAGGTCCGTCTGAAAGCGAACGAGTAGGCGGCGCGGCCAATCCATTTCACAGCTCGTCTGCCAAACACCTCTTCCGTTTCCCGTATCTACGCGTCCCGAACGCATCGAACGAACGTTTGCCGATAGCTCGCCAAAGAAGAGAAGCAAAAATTCGAGAGAGAAATATCAGCTCGTTCCACGTCCTTCTGCTTTGTTGAGAAAGACTCGTTCCCAACTCTTTCGCTACTGAGGTTGATGGTAGACGAACCTTTGCGTTCTAGAAAAATGGAGATTGTTATTTATTGTAAATTTTTTATTGAACGACAAAAATTGATTAGTTTCCTTTGTTGTTTCTTAACGTCTTTCGTAGAACTGAGAATTAAAAATCCTTCTAAGGAAGTTATTTGAGAATGTTCGATTATGCAGAAGAATAAAATATTGTTATTAAATCTTTAGTAGAATTTTAATTATTATTTCGGATCGATCAATGGTCAATCAAAAATTGTATCGAATGCATAGAAAATGTGTATGGTATAGAAATCATACTTAAATTCACCATTCTGTAAACGATAATATAGAACAAAATCATCGTTGTTTTATGAATTTTAGTAATAGATGCATGAATCGTACATGAATTTTGATAACAATTATCATAGCTAATATCTAAAAATATTTTCTACCCAAACCACCTTCCCCCGACTTCATCGAATCTCACTATAATATTCTTAAAGAATCTAAAATTTATCAAAATTTCATAAAAATAATAATAATAAGATTGGAATTCCATAAGAAAGGTTCCATAACCAGCTTATGAATTTTTATGCATTTATGGGAAATTTGATGGTGCGAAGGTCCACGCAATGCATATAATACGCAAAAATATATAAAATAAGGAGAACCGAATTTATTATAATATCTCCCAGACGAAACAAATTTCTATCTAAATTCTACTTCGTTAATCATATTCATATAAAATAAAAATGCATACAATTCGACAGTCTAACAAGTCCAATATCTAAACGCACGTTCCATTCAAATAACTTCTTAATACGCAAAATTATTGAAATCATTTTCTATCAAAATTCGCGTAACGCTGTACGCAACATGTCTATTTGTATTCACCATCCTGATCTTCGCTTAAGATTAATTCCAAACGACATCGGCCATCATCGAGATGACGCGGCTGTGAGAAGTGGTGCAAAGTCGCGGACAGAGACAAAGTAAAAAGAAGGATTACACGGGGGTGGAATGGGCCACAGCGGTGGGAGAAGAAGCGTGCCGCTCTACCAGCCACCGATCAATACACCTCTACCGGTACCAACACTATCGATGGCTGGATACGAGGGATCGGTCTGGGTTTCCGGCGTTTTCGCATCAAGAAAGTATAACCGCACTGAAATTGCACGAATAGAAGACGCACCGATCAATGGTGTCCACTTGCGGTCTTGTGTTTTTTGATGACTACGTCTTGCGGCTGCTCCACCTTCTGTATCGTGTTACGTCCGGTATTCTCCTCTATAGCTAAAGATGGGATATTACAATAATTGTTCAACCATGGTTCTTTCGTGTTATCGAACGATTATACGTTTCGTCGAAGAGTATAAAATGTTTTGAATCTTCTCTTGATGGTGGAATATATCTTTGGAAATATTCGAAGCATTTGATTGAATTAATTTCTTTATACGACGTATTTGTCAGAAGTAAAGATTATAATTGTTCAAGAATGCTTCTTCTATAATAGCCTTCGATTGAATTGTATAAAATTGTCGGAAATGACAACGTGAGTTCGCGCTCGCCAACCATATGCAGATGCGTCAGTTACAATAAATAGTAACTAGAAGATAGTTCTAGATATAATCGATAGGTTTAAGATATTCTTTTCTTTTTATCCCTAGTCCGTGTAAGAAAGTGCAATAAAGGTTTTTCGGCTCAGAGCGGTGTGATAGATTTATCCAAAGAATAAAATAATAGCTATTGTGATCTTACCTCTAAATACAGAAATAACAAGAAAAATATTTTGAACGCTCTTGATATTTTTAATCTGCATATAAACACGTATCAAAATAAGACTAAGGTCCAGGTTCACCTTTAAAAAGCAAAGATTTCCACGTCGCCAGGATACGAAATACAAGACCATCGATAATCTCGCGATCTGTATGCATCCGAACCTTCGCAGTACTCGAACAAGCTAAGGCCTTCATTCACCGGTTGAAGTCCATTAAATCTCATTAACGTTGTCGCACTTATCCGACAACGTTGTATCGCAGTAAAACACACTCGATCTTTGTTTTATTTTAATTTTTTATTCTTTCTTTTTTTCAATTTAATCCGCCTCTTCGCGTCTTCAGAGCTCTTTGCCCTAATATATCTTTCTCTCGGGTGAATGGCAAAAAAGTATCACGAACTCGCCAGCATTCAGTGTTTCCCCCGTTCGAGGGGAGATTAAATAAAAAGGGAGAGAAGGGGGAGAAAAATTCGCTTTAAATAAGCAAGAACCGAGTTTCGCCTCCGGAACGTTTTCTTACTGGTCGGCAACTTAATGATTAAAATAACTCTGGCGTAAGAGAGCATCTAGAAGAAGAGTATGTATATGTGCGTGGAAGGGAGAGAGAGAAAGAGACAAGTAGAATGAGTCTGAAATCCGCTTGAATATAAAATGTATCATCAGCGTGATTAATGTCGTCGCGGCTTCAATCCCGTGCGATTACTCTTGGATCGTTAACCGTTCTTAAAAATTGCCTGAGAAAATCTCGCTTTATCACTGCTCGTCCGGCTTCTTAACTGTGCGTGAATTTAAAATCATCTCTCTTCTTTTCTTTCGCCTCTTTTCCTTTCAAAGCGATTATTTTTCATAGATCGCAGTTGAATTTCTGCTGAAGATGCTGGCACCCGCCAAAAGTGTAAGGAGTTGGAATAGCATGTTGCTTCGAGTTGGATATAATTGGCGGGAAGTAGGGACATTTGTGAATTAAGCAACGTGTAATTTCGAGGATTAATGAGGCTTCAGATAAGATGGGCTTTCTGTTTCTTTCTTTGATTATATTTATTTTCGATTAGGGCTACTGGTTTTGTTATTTCAACGATTAAAATCTTCGACACGAAGAGATTATCTTTTGTAGGAAGTTGGACATTATCGAAGAAATTGTGATTATCAGCGCAACACAATCATAGTTGCGATATATTATTTTCTTACGTGCATTATGAACGTTTTTTCTCAAACTAAATTACATATCACTTGAAATATTTAATGATAAATTGAGAGAGAGATTTAACTTCTGGAATTTTTCAATTGCTCAGCTTTTTTATCTTGTTAATTGCGATTCTTTTATTGCGAGAAACAAATCCCTATGAACATTATATTTTTTTTAGAGATTCCTTTCTCTCTGGATCTTTTCCGGTTATTCATCCTGTAAAGAAATAAATTCGGGTGTCGACATTATTTTTAAGAACGTCGTTATGATAGTTTTGGAAAGTAAACTTCTAAATGACAATTGAGGAAGAAATTTCACTTCTGATAATTTTCAATTAATACAGTTCTTAGTATTTAATCATGATTCGTTCATAACTAAGAACGAATACTTGTCATTAACGCGTTTCCCTACATTTCTTTGAATTGATATAAAAAGTAAAGGTGTTCTATCCTACGTAAAGCGTAAATGATTTAACTGCGCCTTTCACGGAATTTTCCATGTATCGTGCCACTCTGTCCAAGCTAAGCTCCAGAGATTAAACAGCCGCTCTCACCGTGTCTTATCATGGGATTCTAGCGTTGACTGACAATCACCAGACTGACGCCACGTTTTACATGAGAAACGCATTTCGGTAAACACAATTACTTTTCATGAGAATACGTCGACTTTCCTGCACCCATGGGCACGCTTCGTTCAAGGAAACAAACATGGGAACGCGTATTTTCCGTATGAATATTCCAAGAATGATATCGTGCACTTAAAGAATGAGCATAACAATTCTTCCATCGTATTTCCACTCAAAGATCCTATTTTCTAAAGCTTCCTTAATTTCAATGCAAGACTATACGATTAACGTTTAATCAATTGATTATTTCATTGAATCGATTAATTTATTTTCTGCGTGACTCGTTTCACAAAATTCTTCGCGAAACAATTTTCTTACGATATGTTTATCAGACTCAAAACCAGAAATGACGAACTCTATTTTATAAAAGTTTCATGATCTTAGCGCAACAATACGCAACTAGTCTATAACTCTTCGAACTGATTATTTTATTTCATAAGATATCTCGCGGACAAATTTTTCATTCAATATCCTTGTTACTCGCTCAAGAATAAAAACTCGAATGCTTTTCGCTATTTTCCAAACACACAGCCGTACACGATACAGAGGAACTTCCGCTATAAAACACACATATAATTCTTCTATGAAAATCGGTCATTCCGATCGTTTCCTTTCGACAACATCCAATCCCGGAGCCATTCGCAAATCGATCCAAAAACCATCAAATCTTGCAACATTTCCTCGAATTTCTTCGAAAGATTTTTAAATCTAATCGCCCACATTTCCAATTTATAGCACTCCTTCCGCCATTCATTCCACCCTTGCAACGTAAAGGGATTGGACAACGCAAAGGATCACACACAGAAGGACGCGTTTCGCGACTGTTTTCAATTGGAAAACGCGGACGCAAGCAGCCGCTTGGACCAGGATCGCGCAAGAAAATTACACGGATTCGAACGCGATAGAAAAGGCCAACTCATTCGTTCCTTTCACTCTGCTTTCATTCGCCACTATGCACCCGTTGCAACCCCTTCCGCCGTGATATTTAGAAGCTGGCTGTCGCATTACATTTATATCTGCTGGTCTCTCGCTGGTCCCTGCGTCGCCTGCCATTTTCGCTTCTGAAAAATCGTGTTCGCGAATGAATAGGACCGCTGTTTTTGCTTTCTGGTGTTTTAACGCGAACCGTTTCTACCGTTTGACGAACAGTCACGATGTTTCCGAAACGTGCTTGGAAGATTTATGATGCAGTTGATGGACATCCTGTAAGCAGAATTTTATTACGACAGAGTTGTGTTTGAAATGATATTTTCCAGTTATTTTGTCAAGCATCGCCGGAGGAAATTTAATAACAAAACTTAGATAATTTGCTTTGATAATTTTAATTCGTCTGTGGGAAGAAGATTCTGTGCTTTTTGTGTCGATTTCGGAAAAGGAGGAAGATATCTCAGTTCGATGAGAATACTTTTTTTTTTTGTCAATACAACGTACGTTTATTTTCAGGTATTGTGATTCTTTCGATCGTTAGAAATATTTATTAATATCAATGACTTTTCATTTTATTTTTCCAGTGCAATTAGTAGAAGTGGAAAATTGATCGAAGCGCTTAAGTGAAGCAAATTTTCTAGTCTCCCCACAAGAAGAATTTTAACAATTTTTATGGAACGGTAAAATAAAACAGTTTGCAAAACAATTTTTGTAAAAGAACGAATAAGGCAAACAAAATAAATATATTTTGTCAACAGAATTTCATTCTGCACACGTCTATCTACATTCAGACATTATCCAACCGCATAATGTACCTCGATATATACCAATAAACATTTCCATCAGGGAAACGATTGAATAAAAATTCTCGCCTTCTCGGGGCCGATATTTCCTTTCCCGATTCTGCACAGTTACATAAACAGGATAAGAGACAGGAGTCGAGACTTACGCAAAGAGCAACGACGCGGCGGCCGATTTCCCAGAAGCGGAGTATCATAAATAAAAGAAAGAAAAATATAGAGAAACGTAAGCTACGAGGGGAAAGATTGACAGAGTAATTACAGAAAAGCGTAGTTTCTATGCTAGCAGACCTCGCGGACGTAAAAACGAACGTAACGTAAAGAGAAGAAAAAAGAAGAAGCAGAAGATGAACGGGATAAACCAAAATAAAACAAACAAAAAAAAAAGAAAGGAATGAAAGAACGAAGAAAATAGAAGAAAAGATAAGAAACGAGAGAATAAAAGAAACTATCAATTCTCATTTTTTCCAGCGGGCGTTGCTTTTAAAACAGAGAGGACTACGTCGACGGCGCAAGCCTAAGAAATTGCTCTAAAAATAAAAAAGAAAAGAAGAGAAAAAAAAAAGAACGGCAAGCAACTTGCCTTTTTCGTTCTAAACGAAAGTTCTAATTTATTCGACATGAAGCCAAGCCTTTCCCGCAGGACGCGTTACAAGCGACCCGGAAGAAATTCAAAGACAGAGCCGTCTACTTTATTCTCGCCTCGTCGAGCATCAAGAATTTTCCGCGGGCTACGGGGCTAACGCGTGTGACACATGTCATGCCCGTCTGAATTTCGAGCCTCCGAGCCTGAATTCAGATGCGCCTCCGGGGAAGGCAACCGTCTTATTTTCGCCATATCACCCTCTCTTTGTTCGTCAACGATTCACCTCTCCTGTTCCTCACGTATTCCTGAATCTTCGCTGTCACGCGTTGTGCAAGGGAATTTGTAATTGAACGTTGCGTCGCAGGCAATTGTTCGCGACGATAAAAAAAATGTTTAGTTGGTGATTTGATATCGGCAATTTGCAATGGGATACGCCGAAATACGTTTTCATCGTTAACGAAGGTACATATGGGTGAAGGATACGATTAAAGCGATGAATGTTCATCGAATTAAATTTCGCGATCGATTTGTGGCAATTCGTGAGAATTTATAGGGTGGTTGGTAACTGGTGGTACAAGCGGAAAGGGGGTGATTCTACGTGAAAAAAGAAGTCGAAAATATAGAATAAAAATTTTTCGTTTGAGGCTTTGTTTTCGAGAAAATCGACTTTGAATTTTCGGTCGGTACGCGTGTAGTACGTTATAACGGATCTCGCTGTAGATCGTTGTCTCGATGGAAAAATTTAAACAACATGATTACAAGCATGATTACAAACAACAAAATTAAACATGAGACAACGATCTACAGTGAGATCCGTTATAACGTACCGCACGCGTACCGAGCGAAAATTCAAAGTCGATTTTCTCGAAAACAAAGCCTCAAACGAAAAATTTTTATTCTATATTTTCGACTTTTTTTTTCGCGTAGAATCACCCCCTTTCCGCTTGTACCACCAGTTACCAACCACCCTGTATAACCGTAAATTATTTGCTTTCTGTAAAATGTTATGCGATTTAGAAGCGTATGTATGTATTCTATTTTTGTATTATACTGGCAGAAAATGATCTCTCGAAGACAATGATTTCAGACTAAGAGAGTAAAGCTTGTCCGTTCGTGATCATATGAAATTCTGTTTCTGAAGGGAATATCTCCAACTGTGTGTATTCATATGTAGTCTGAATCAGAAACACTGCCCTAAATTTAGAACTATTATTATACTTCGTAGAAATTGAACTGCTATCGAGATGAAGTGTTACGATGTAAAATATTCAATTAATAACTTCTTGAATTTTCGAAATTACGGGAAACTCGGTAAAATAAATTTCAAGTAATGAAATTAATTGAGAACAATATTTTAATTTCAAGTTAATGACAAGTTAATAAATTATAGCGCCGAATGAAGGAAAATTACGTTAATTAAGTGACATTATGTGGACGAGTTTTTACCCGATAAAGATGCTCTAGTTCTTTTGAGAAAACAACCGTGTTGTCACCGCACGTGACCACGTACTCCATTCAATGAGCGTAGTCCACTGACCTCTTTGCCGTTGCATCATTAAAAGCCACCCTTACTAAGTGCTGCAAGTGGCGACGCCGTCTTAGAACTTCTCTAGAACGTCCAGAATACTATTATTTTCGAGTATCACAAGGAAGGAAAAATAGTGCAGTTGTTTCACCTGTCAGCACGAACTTTCTGTTTCATTTAATAATTTTCTGTTGCATATATGCATACACATATGAACATATGTTTAACGTTGCTTCAATTGCGGAGGTCATTAGCAGTGTAGCGCAGTTAACATTTTATAATTTCAGATAGAATTTTGTACAATTCATTACAAAAACATACATAACGGTCACGTAATCAATATGTTAATTATATGTACACATATAATTACGTTATTTCCAATAATGCGTTTATAATAATCATGCAATTATTATGCACCGTTTGCGTAATTCAACAAATTTTACATCCAGAAAACCTAGTTATATTTAAACAAAACATTACGATATTAATCGAACATCGTAATTATTTTCCTTCATTCTTCGATTTTCATGCCACTTGGAGAATTTACATAGTTGGAAAGAAAATAAATTTTCAGGTCCAAACGTTCGTAACTCTTTTGAATATAAAAAAATTAAGAGAATACCTAACGTTATGTTAATTAAATTTTTTTAAATATTCCAAAGAATAGTAAAAGTACATATATTATCCTGAAGTTAAATAAAAAGATGGTTTTGATAGTACAGAGCTGATCGACAGTATATTGAACTTTTAAATTGCTGTAGAAGATTGAATTTTCTGTGGAAAAATTTGAATTATCACGTTCCTCCTCGCCAATCTAAAATTTATATTAGAAATATAATTATCGGACTCATTAAAAATCGTTCGAAATTTGCCCCCTCGAAGGGTATCCTCGCGAAATAAACTGCAAAGAGCAAACAAACGATAAATTCTCGGGCATCACTTCGCCCACTTCCTTGGTGAACAGTGAAACCAGCCATGCACAAAGCAGCAACCTAGGCAAATTTGTTAACATGTTTCGGTACACTCGATACACCTCGGAGTTTGTTTTCCTTTGACATCGTTGCAATTCGATACGAAGAAGCACGGTAAACCGGTTTGTACGCCAGCAAACCTCTTTTCCTATGTTAATCTAACTAGAAATGCGCGTTAATAATCCAGCCACGCGTTTTTCCCTCTCTTTCCCTCTCGATGTGAAATCGACGCTAACGCGCTTCCCTCTTTTGATACGAATCTGCCGGCAGCGTCGAGATTAGTTTTTCAAGTGGTTCGAGGTGGCTCGTGTTATAAAATTAAATCTCCAAAGACGCGGCTTTTCGAAATTCGGGCTGACCGAGTGTCAAACAAGCCTTTGAAAGATGAGCAGAGTAAAAAAATACCCACGCTGGCATGTTCGATTTTCGACTCGTTTTCCAAAACGGAAAGGAACTCCTCTGCCATGGAACGTACCGTGAAAAAAAAAACTACAATTTTTCCACCTACGAAAAACTGACGATTCTCGTCATCCCTTGTCCGCCGTGTGAAAATGAGAATTTGGTGTAATTAGTGTAGTTTGGTGTAAATAGTTAGTGATGCTTTAAATGGCTAAATGCTTCCGATTAGGGCGCGAAAGGACAGTTCACAGTTAATTAGTGAGATATTTACTAATCGTACTGAATGTTTGCGAATCGGTTTGATGGAGACACGAAACGTCCATGAACAGCAAATAATCGTAAATGATGGCCAACGCTTGGATCAACGTCAGTGTACATCAACAGCTTAGTATCCACGAAACTCGCATTTGTAATAAATATTTGCAAGTGTTCGAAAACGTTTATCGGAAAGTCGCGTTTGGTGAACACTCGACATAAGATTTTGATTTGTTGCGATTGGACGTGTGCTGTGTTGTATCAAATTTACATCGTGTGCCATTTTACCCTATACATTAGCATTATTTTTCGCGCTTCATGAAATACTTTTTAACCCTTTAACTTTTTAGTATTTGGCCTTTGTTTCATATACCCTATTATCTATATATCTTTTATATACTCTTTCAATAACTCTAATTGAAAAGATACAAACATATATATAATGATCATACATATTATCCATGTGGAAAATTGCCAAATATTTTCTAACATCATCTACATCGTTCAAAGTACACCCGATGTACGAAAACTAATCATCTTTGCTCAAGCTTAACGAATTCGATTCCGAAGAAATTAACAACATAATTATAGTTTTATTTCATTCTGTCACTGTGTCGTAATCATATTTTCTTTTTACAGATATTACGATTTCAGCAGATGTTTTTTCAGGAATTCCAGCCACTCGCGAAAGTAATTTATCGCGGGGAATAAAAATTTGTTGAAAAACGCGCGTGATTCTTTTATTAGATAAATGCGGAATCGGGGGAAGCATAAAAGAGGCTTCGTGGTGTAGTAAGTTGGGGTTGCAGGAGAAGTAAGAATCCGAAAGTGGGATTAACGGCTTAAAAATAGAGGCCATTGTCCGTGGAATTCTCCACAGGGATATCGTACACGAAATTATTCACGCTTTCGAGAGTGATGACATAGGTGCGTCTTTTAACAAGGGACAATTAACCGTAGAAACAAAGGACACCGGTTCGTACCTAATTTTCGGTCGAATTATACGAAACGAATATGACCTCGTTTGAATATACGAATATGTGAATTTCTCGATACATAATAACATTATCTGTGTTTATTTGTACGTTGTAAATGGTTTTTGACTTGTGCATATCCGTTTCGAAAATGACGAAGATCTTAAACAGGAAAATAAACTACCTGAATTTGATTAATATTTGAGCGATCAAATGTATGATGTTAATAATGACGAAAAATTTTATTTATATATATTGTTACGTTCTATTCAGTTACCGACGAGAAGGTAGCGTTAATTGACGTTTAAGGGGGTATTCTAGTCTAGAAATTTGAAAAAAATCGAAAAATTTGTTTTTTCATATTTCCAAAGCTTAGATATTCAAGAATATGCCCTTAAAAGGATTTTTCAAAATTTCAATTATTTTATGAGTTACAGCCATTTTTGTGACGCGGCATCTGCTCCGGTCCGACCGGAATAAATGAACAGTAGACGGTAGACGTTGTCCGAGTAAACTTGTCTCAAAACTTTAAACGCGTTTTTCTCGAAACTACCTTTTTCGAGTTGGCGTGCACGATATCTCAAGTTCTAATGAACCGATTTATTTGAAATATGGTGTGAGTATTCTTTATACATTCCTCTATCGCCTCAACCACGCTCAGATCAAAATTTTTAATTTTACTATTTTTAAAAAATTCGCAATTGCCAAAAAAACATGTCAAAAAGGAAAATTGTTTTCAAACGGCCGCCATTTTGTGAAAAAATATTTTTTTGACTTTTCCAAGGTTCATGCTATAGCCGCATCTATACTAATTAAGAATCCGTTCGGCTTTATTGCTTCAGATAACCAGAAGGGTTGAAATCATGCACGCCAGGACACCTTTTTTTTTGGACCCCCCACTTTGCCAGTTCATAACTTTGTGAATTTTGAGTTTTTTTCAGTTAATTGTTTATGTAATCTTAAAGTATCGATAAACAAATGATAAAAAGTGGATAGTAAAAATATTTTTTGTTTCGTTTGTACAGAGCTTCGAAAACCGCCCGAAATTCATGCCTCTAGACTAGAATACCCCCTTAATGGAGGTGGTAATAAGCTACACTTTCGGCTAACCTGCTATGTGAGGGAATACTGGCGCGGGAGAGGATTAAAGTTATTCAAAAGTAGATTAACAATATGTAATGATTTATTCAAATCTTACTTGATTACGATATTGACAATTGACTGAGAGACTGACGGATATAAAATTTTTGGGTTGGCAAAATGGTAATTCTTCGGTTAACAAGATGATGATTCTTCGGTTGACAAGATGATGATCCTTCGGTTGACAAGATGATGATTCTTCGGTTGACAAGATGATAACTAACTCTTCGATAGACAAAACGATAACTAACTCTTTGATAGACAATGGTAATTATTCAGTTGACGAACGGTAATTAATTAATATGCTCGGTAGACTAACAATAATTATTACTCGATAAACGAACGGCAAATACAGATGAAAAGTTACGACGAATTACATATGTATTAGGTTGTCCGGAAAGTGTCTTTCTTTCACAAACAAACAAACGAGAAACCAAGTCTGTGAATTGTCGCGGTGTTTATCTCAATAGTACAAACTATTATTTCCTCATAAAACAAAAGATACTTTTCGGACAACTTAATATTTTGTTTGTTTAGAGAAGCAATTTCATAACGCAATATGTTGTTAATCTCAGATCATCAAAACTGTATACTTTGTTTGACGAGTCGAGTCAGTAGAGATAAGCAAACGCACGTGACTAGAATAGAAACGTATTCACAATCTTACTACACAGAAAAATGTTGATTAAATATATATTAGATAAATTAAAAAATTATCTGATGTAGCAAAAGATTTTTGGTTTACATAAAGTTTCTGAAAACCAATTGTGTTCGGCTTTTCGGTGCAAACGCTGCACTGTGTATATCGTGCGTCTGATAAGCCCCAGAGGTCCAGGAAGGGTCTAACAATGATCCCACCTAAATCCGCTTCTGAAGTCAACATCTGCCAACCAATAGCTGGACTTCTTTGTATCTATCAGTAGCTTGGTACACGGATCTTCTGTTTAACTCTAGCGATTCGATTCGTTGAGCTAAGTATAGTTACTTGATTTTTCGATTAATATAAATATGTATGTTTTTGTTGGTTTGGACATTTGAAAAACATCGATTCTCATAAAATTCTCCGCCGTTTATATTTTACAAAAAAAAGCTTTATAAACTTATCGATGTTTATAAAATACTCGTTACCCAGGAAGCAGCATAAAAATAAGAAAATAACAGTGATACGTATGAAAATTAGGCAAATATTTCTCGAGATTTCTCTCGCTCAATAAATACTATAACAAATACTTTATTTCCTATATTTTTTGCACCTTTAAATTTCCTATAAACGCATAAACTATTTATTCGTAATCCGCTTACTATAATCTTTTCTCACTCAGTTTTAATTAACAATGATTTGACATTACTTCCCTTTCATTTGCAGCGAAACGTTCCATGCAAAACGCTAAATATACGTATTATCTTCTTCCTTTTAATTCAACGCGGAATATAATCCAGCGTCGGATTAACGACGCCTCGAGCAATCTATGCATGTTTCTTCTTTTTTACCGCGAAATATTCTCGAGATAAAATGTCCAATTGCCAATTTCTACAATGTTTCTTGCAGGCAACGGATTTTCAACGATTGCCGCCATGTATTTCATCAAATCGCGCGCTATTATTATTATTCGTCGGCTAGTTTTCCAGCAGATGATAAAAACGCGAACGAATTCGTTCACGCGGTTGTTCGTCACTATTTTCAATGTCGATCTTGTCACCGGTAGAATCACTCGATAAACTGTCCGTTCGATTGGCACGTACTCTCGAAACGACATGCAACACTTCGTTGTTTCAAATTCTAGTCTTCCATAGTCGAGACTCCGACAAATGTAAAGAATGGATTTTTTTTCCAAGCAAATATCGAGTCGTACAAAGTGATTCAATGTTTGAAATGTTCTGTTCTCCGACGAAGTTATGTACATGCAACCTCAGTATTGTACATTCCTTTGGCCATTCAGTTCTTTCAAAACCGAATTTTCCTTTAGTCTATGAGAAAAATGATCTTTTCACTCGTTTTTCCGGCTAGTTGTCTAAGGAAGATAAAGCAGTCGATTTTTCAAAATACAAATATGTTCGTTCTTTATTTAATTAATAGTTTATTAATTTAAAATATTACGTGTACGTAACGTGGAACGTGGAAGAGTCAACAACCGAATTCTTTTACATTTTTTTTAACCAGTTCGCTTTTAACTTTCTGTGTTTGGTAGATTCTTCGTAAATTCAAATTTGTTCTATTTATATGAAGAAGAACATTGCACTCGCGAAGATATGTTATAAGATTCATATATTAGGTTGTCCCGAAAGTTTCTTTCGTTTCATAAGTGAAATAATAGATGCACAACATTTTGTATTTAATATTATTTCATGGATTTGTGTATCACCCATTTTGTAGTAATAGAATAAAGTGGATCAAACATAATTCAATAAAATAATATGAAACAAAAAATGTGCATCTACTACTTGCTTCTAAAACGAAAGCAACTTTTAGGACAACCTAATAACTATCACACATTTGTATTGGAACATAGTATAGTCTGAAATCTTTATACTGGCGTTTCTTTAGTCACATCGATAGTACACAACATATATGTGAAATAAAAGAGAGAAGTCTAATGTATCTAAATAAAACTCGATAGACGTGATCTCTCTCTTGTTAAAAACTTTTACCTTCAGAAATCTTCATCGCGAAGGGAACCTAATCCAAGGCAAAAGTTGTTGATGCTATTAAAAAAATCCTGGAAAAGATTCAACGAACAGCTATAATCTACTTTAGACGTATTCTACTCTTGAAAATGAAATTAGTAGATTGTAATTAGAAAACTTGCTATCAACCAGTTAGCGTATACTTATAATTCTGCTTATAGTTGGCAAACATTCTATACCCGTGAAACTACTCTGGGGAACTTCACGAGCAACTTTCAACGCAACAAACAGAGCACCTTACACCATCGGCATCATCAAACCACATCCACCCTGAACAAACTTGTCTTCTCTAAACCTGTCTCGCAAAATATCACCGTGAAACTACCCTTAAACCTCCATTCAAAGGTTTACCCAATAGCAACCGTATCTTTCTACGGTGCTCGTCCTCAGTTCCTTTCGCATAAGTGAACATTACTTAATCACGAATCCCCTAACAACGGCGCAGACATAAAAAAGATTGAAAGAAAAAGGTAGAAGTAGAAATCAACGTCCGGGATGGAGTAGGTAGGACGCAACGAAATCAAGGACGTTTCTTTCGCAACGTGGTCGATACGATACGACCCGGTTCAAGTGGCGCAAGAACGTTTTCAATAGGGTCGTTCATTATCAGCTTGTACGTGGTACCGTGTTCTCTAGAGAGAAAGAGAGAGAGAGAGAGAAAGGGGGGAGGGTGGGGGAAATAAAAAATAAGAGGAGAAAACGCGATCAGGCATCAGTCTTTTTTCTCTCTCGTTCTTCGTTCAATTTTTCCTTCTCGCCTTCGCTTCTGCGCGGTAATGACGATCCCTACGATGCAATCCGATCGATCCGCGGTTTCTCGCGCGATTCACGATCGCCAGTTTACGTAATCCAGTCGTGAGAAACGTCATTCTTTGAGAGATGATTGGACCCCGGCCTCGGTCATGCAAATCGTATGGAATTGTCTGATGGGAATATTCTAAATTGGGTTCGGTCCACGATGAGCATGTGATTTCTTCGCTATAATATTCTTAGTGATTGCTTTATTTATTTTATTTACTTTCGTTTAGTTTCGTAATTCTCCTAATTTCCATTGATTCTGCTAATACAAGTCTCGTAGGTCATATTTGGTTCACGACGTACACGTGATTTCTTCGCTACGATACTTTTCAAGTTGACATTTCAATACACACGTGCTTTCAGGCATTTCATCGACTTTTATCTTTGTCAGGACATCGTCTAATTTCCAGAGAATCTATTGGTAGGAATTCTTAAGGTTCGAGCAACCAAGGCGTAGTAATTCGCTTATACTAAAGATTGAACTAGCGGAAGATGTAGTCTTCACTAGGAATCTAACTAACGGTAATTGACATATTTAAAATCCCAGGAATATGAATTTAACATTATTTCAGGACGAATTTATCGGAGGACCGATTTCACCGTGGCGCGCAAATTTTTATGGGCGACAATAAAACGCCGTAACCTCTGCATTTCTGTCTTCCTCCCTTTATCTCTGACTCCTCTGCTATCTCCCAGACGGCCAGTGTTTTTACGGCTTGCTTTGAAAGGAAATAATAACGAATTCAGCGGCATTGCATCGACAAACGAGCGTTGGGACCAGCGTCCATTCATCCGTATCGTGTTACCGATTTCCCCAACTGTTCTCTCGATTCTCGGCACAGACGTTTTGATTTTCGTTCCTCTCCTTCTATGTTGCTGTCTCTCTCTCTTTTTTCCTATTCTACTTTCATTAGTTCTGTTTTCTCGAATGTTTTAAAATTTCTGCCGAATGTTTCTGACGTTTCGAAGGTGGTGCTGAAAAATTTTCCCGAAATCGAAAGCTGATTTAGTGCGATGTTTCTAGATTTTTCAGTTGCGATTCGTACAATCCGTGTTTCGCGTTATAAAATTTAACGATTCGTCGATAATCCTTAAGCAAATTAATTCTGGAGAGTTTTATAATATTCTTGAAGGGATAAAGAATGGAAGGAAAACTACAATTAGCCTCGGAACGATCTCTATTCGCATTTTTGCTTGTTTGGCAAAATGTAGATCTACAAGCATTGTGGGTCTATTATTTACGCATTTACTTCATTTTATTCAAGTTAACAATTATTAGCAATTCGAAGGAAATAACTGTCCGAAAGCTACGGCAATTGCATAAAAGAATTTTGCAAACTTTCAAAGATTTACAACTAACGCACTATACAAGCCGAGTTCGAATTTTCCCCAAATTTTGCAGGGTGCAATATTAGAAACTGAGGAACTTTCGAAGAATTTAATATCAGAAACTGGAGAACCATCGGTTTTAATTTCAACTTTTAATGAGTATTTTAATTTCAACTGTATTAACCCAACAATTTCTCGCGGGTAGTTGTAACTGTCTATTTTTCTTTCTTCCACTGCCCCCCTATCTTTACTCGGCACTCCTGACGAAAAAAGATTGCGCCCTTGAAAATACAATTCTCTCTCTCGTGATAACCAGCGGAAAATTCCATGGGTTACAGGTGCGCTGAGTAAATTTGCGAAATTAACCGTAAAATGCAGAGATTAAAAGTTTGTCATAATATAAGGTAACTGTAAAGATGATTAGTAATTTCAGAGTAATTTGTGAGTAATTTATCCGAGAGCATTTAAACTCGGAACACTGCTAGAGAAAACATAGGTCCATTCTCCTGAACTGACCGCGTGTCTGACCAAGCGCGGTTCTGTTCTACTTGTACAACCATTTAAACAAGCAAGGATCTATTCTACTTCCTCGTTGATTTATTCGTGTAAATACATTTCGCCGTGTTTGTATAGAGGTGGTAAGACCTTCAAATAATCTTTAGCAATTAACATTTACCGTGTATTTTACAATATACTTTATATAGATCTCGCATTTGTATTATATTTATTACAACGTTGGCAAGTACGGAAATATTATTGTTCCTTATTTTGAGATTATGAAAAAATAAAATTATTGATGTGTCTTATCCGCGGACTATGGATGTTTATTCAAATTATATTTTCATGGGCAACGATAAATTTTATTCTTTACATTTTATGTATTGATATTTATTATTTAATATTTCCTGTATTTTTACGTTTCTGTTTATTCTGATACATTTTAATAAATGTATTTATGCTTGCCATAAATACATAAATATAGCAGCAGTGCAGTTATATCGAATCATTTCTATCACATATTTTATGTATTTACACAGCCATGCACAAATTATTCAACAACTATCATATCCAGTGCTTTTAATTTTTCCTCGATAAAAGCCATGGCAATCCACAAAATATCATAGGTATCCAAAACAATATACCCTCTTCCTCACGATTTGAATATTTATAGAAAAGTTTATATAAAAGTATTTCATAACACAATTACAAATATTTTGAATGGAATTCTGACGAAAAGATAGAGCGAATTTGATGAAAAATGATAAAATTGCAAGAAAGAAATCTATAACCTACAACTTGTACCTAATATTAGTTTGCTAATATGGCTCATTAGTATCCAAGAAAACCTTGATCTCGTATCACCATAAAAATATGGAAACGGGAAAGCAAGAAGCGTGGAATTCAAGTAGAAACGAAAGAGAAGCCGTGTTCCGCGTGCGTGAAATAACAGGCGGTCTAGCAAATAGAAATTCGACGATGCAGAAACGGATAGGTAAGGAGTGGGGATACAAAGCTGGAAAAGCATGCCTCGTGGGACACGTGGCAGGAAGGAGAACCTGGACTTTTCGTTCCTCGACTCGATTTAAGTATATCGCGCCATATTTTCTCGCGCGAGCCCTAAGAATCCTGTTTCCGCTTTAGCTTCACGGATACCAGACTACTTTGCTCGCGGTTTCCTCGCAAAGAGCACAACCATCTCACCGTCTGTTGTTATCTTCCTGTGTTCCTGCTCTTCCTATTCCGCTCACTGCCACTCATGTACATATTTTTCTAATAAATTTTTTTCTGCTCCCTGCCGAGTCCGTTATTCAAATGGAGCAGGTTTGTCTTCTGAACTGCGGCTATATAAATTCACGGAGAAGGAACTGCGATTACGTGCATCCGTTAGGGTTGCTCGGAGCAGCACTCGAGCTTTTAGTCATGGGATTTAAGGAGTAGATTTTCAGAAGAAATTACGGATGATATCAGCGAGTGACGAACAATTTGCCTTTATAGAGGTTCGTATTTATCGTGACGTTGACATTGTGATTTTCCTTGCTAGAATTTTAGCCGGCATTTAGCTGAGACTTGAGCTTAAATTTTGATATATGAAAAATTTGAAGTTGAATTTGATTCCTGAGTACAAGAAGCTTGAATACGAATTGGAATTCTTGTTATATTTGCGAAAGTAATTATTCGAATTCTATTATTCTTTACCGAGGTAGTTTTACAAGCTGTCAAATAATTCATGCAGAATTTATTGCCTTGGATTAATTATGTTTATGTTTGGTAATAATTCGCGATATATATTTAGCATATGCAGTCGTACCTTTTGACATTCTGTTTACAATTCTCTTTCGGTCGACAGCTTCTGTCAATATATTACGATAATTAATTTTTTTATACGTCAATTAGCCAATGACGTGAATTAATGACGAATTGATGATGAACATAAAGATATGTCATGAGCGTGTACGTTGGCAGAATGGTTTATTAACGATAATGAGCGCTTACATATTGCAACGTCCAAGTTAAAAGACTTCAATAATTACGTACGTTATTGTTCGATTATTTTAGACAAGTATATTCATTTTGATATAATAATCGTATCGACATAATGTAACTTGTAGTAGAATTATTTTACTATTAATTGATCAATGTTTAACAACTTTAACAAAATTAATTTGCCATACGATATAGTAAAATAATTCTACTACAGATTTGCTTCTATGTTTTCTTATCATATTCTGTTAATTATAGCATAATCGTTGTTAACACATACGTCATAGTCCGATGTTTTTCATGATTCAATTTTAGTACTTTACAACGAGCACAAAAGACGACGAACAAATATGTTTTTTTTTTTTATCGAGCAGAAAGAGAAGCTTTCAAAACGTTAAATGCGAAACGCATGCTCGTTCCCCTAAATATGGCCGAATATAAATATATTTTTGCAACAATGAATAATGTTTCACGGTTATAATACTGAAAATACGTATGATGTTCGAATAATATTTGCTACAATGCTACAAGTGCAGGCGACGTGTTCACTCGCCGAGATTTGACGATCTCGTTTTGAACGCGGAGAGCTGAAATTATAAAATTTTAACGCGAAGGGATAGGAGAATTGAAAAAAATATTTAACAAGTCCATTTTATGATCGAAAAAATTTTTTCCGCAAGTTTTTAACGCGGTTATGCTGTTACAATATCTGCGTATGATATTTCTCTCGTCACATTCTTTTTATGGGTCATAGGATTTATTTTTATTCTTTTTTATAAATTGCAGATAGCTATATTCGTTACTATAATAGGTTACTAGCAATTTGAGTTGAAATTATAGTTTGAACTTGACAATTTTGGAAAAGAAATACTAAAATATTCAAGACAATCCGATCAGTTAAAAAAATAATAAAACTCATGTGGCTTATTTATTTATTTAATTGATTTTTACAATCGCGTTCATCATTGTAATAGCACACTATTGCTTCGATTGAAATGATAGATTATCATCTTTGGAAACTATAAAACTGAGTGTATAATTTCGACCATAAATAATTGATAATAATAATTGAAACAATAAATAAATAATCGTACGATCCATACGAGTTCCCTAATTTTTGGAAAAGATTCCCAGTCGAAATACTCGATTTAACCTTTCGAGTTATCTTTTATATATTGTACAAAGCGATATTTATTGTTGAAGTAAAAATCGAGTTAAAAAATTATCTATAATGACCTTGATTGGTAGAGAATTTTTGATAGGCGCCTTCGATCTAATTGGAAATCGATATTTATCGGGGAAAAAGTTCCCCTTTCGTCCTAATGTCCTGAATACACGATAAATTTATAACACATGAACGAAGATAGGACGTGCCACGTTAACGACATTGTCAAGACGAGGGGTGGAAGTTTCAGGGGGTAGTAAGATAGTAGAAGGACATTAGGCCCTTGATTTTGATGGATGTACTTATATTTGCAATTTCTGCTCGTTTTTGACAGAGAACCGAAGAAAAACACGAAAGTAAATACATGCGTTTTATACATAGTTGAAGTTTCGTTCTAAATCGGCGTTAAAATGGGAATAAAATTCCAAGAAAACTGTATTATGCTAGGCTAAAAGCTCAACTATATGTCTAACGTTGAAATCAGGTTACGAACATGCTATTTCTTTTCTATGAATTTTTACACCCGAGAAGACCATTTCCTGAATCTTTTCTTTTTCTTGTACAAATAAAACAGTTTCGAGGCAGTTTCACGTTACCGCTGGTGTAAGGTTATTCCAATTAAATTTCCCTCGTGGAAAGATCAAAATTGACGCGTTTCGAAAGACACTGGACGAAGAAGAATCTCGTTTACATCACTTTTTGCACTTAAATTTCGACTAAATTACACTGGACATTACCTAAATTCCACTCTACATTCTTCTCGAAGAACTTCATGCAAACATTCTTCTCATTTAGATAACGCCATTTCTTTCAACCATCGCCTCCCACAAGATATACAACTAAAGTAAATTGCAATAAACTGCCCTAGAAGACTCAATTACTTGATACTCGATCCTGCACTCGCCAATTACCTAATACCTAACACCGATTACTCAATACCTAAGCTTCCTCTCTATCATTACCCATTCCTTCCTCCCTACTTCACATTCTCCCCCAGGAAACGCCAGCGAAACACTCTTACCGTCTCATCGTCGCTACTTTCAACCCCTATCTCGCATCACCGCCATCCAACACCTTTCCGATACCCAAACTTCCCCCTGGCAGCCAGTGCCGCGCGCCCAAAGTACTCGAAGAACGTCCACGTGAACGATCGCGAAAAGCAGGAGCGGATTGAATGGGAGGAAAAAAGCGCGGCCACTTATCTTGCGGCCGCGGACACGTAACAAGTCGATCGAGTCGCGCCAGAAATCGAGCTGGTTGATAAGTCGGGCAGAAAGATCGGCCGATAAAAGTGTTGGAAAAGGGTTCGGTAAGAGTGACAGCCGGCCCGTCCAAGCGGAACGACGCGGAGATTAGCCGCGTACACCGATGCTGGAAGATCAAGAGAGGGTAATCTGACTGGGAACGAACAAACAGAAAGAGAAGCGGCGATAAATGGGGATGAAGGACGAGAGGGCGAGTTCCTTTTAAAGTAGTGGACCGCGTAAGTGAGAGAGGGAAAGCGAGTGAGAGAAAAAATGGGAGAGGAGAGTAGGACGGAACCGGGCCAGCCGTTTTTCCTCCAGGTTTTTCGCTCGCTTATCTCCACGCGACGTTGATTGGACGTTGACAAACGATTCCTGGACGGCCGCATCGTCGTCGTCGATATAAAACAGTCGTTATCGATCCAGCCAGGGGGTAGCCTGCGGCAAAAAGGGATCGGTGCTCGCTTTTGGCTCCGTTTGTTTCAGCTGCCTGGCTCGCGTCGAACCGAACCCTTCGATGGACGGGGAAAAATCGGTCCACCGATATCCTGCCTCGTTTCGAACGTCCCTTTGAACGCGCTTCCACCCGGGGTTATTAAAAATTGCCCTCCCCGCAACGCTATCGACTATCACCGAGCCTCGGTCGTCCTGTTTCCTTCGAGTTGCTTAGGGTCGCCCCGGTGGTTATTGCATCCTGTAAATGATTTTTAGTTTTGGGGTCATCGAATTTGAAGGAATTAGTCGGACGGTGGTGATATTGAATTTTTACTTTGATCTCTGAATTCTTAGTTTCTCATGGTTCGTGTGAGATGGTTGCGCTCTTTTGAAAGTGCCCTGGTTGAAGATATTGTGTTGTTCCCAGGTGTCTGGGTTTTTCAATATTGCTAGAATTTTGTTTGCCAATCACATTTGGTTTTGGAAGTTGGGGAGCTAATTTCATTTGTCAATGGAATATAGTTATTAATACTCGACAATTAGAAGGACTTCGCGTAGGACTTGACAACACGAGATGATGGAGGGACTATACACGTTCTTCGTTTACCTAACACTCGAAGTTCAGTCATTCATTAGGAACATTCACGTCAAGTCCTGCAAGAACTTCGCGCAAGATAGTCATTGAAAGTTATACGATATGTATATCTCTTCCATTAGTTAATTAACAGGTTTGTATTCAACATTATAAACGTTAATATAACCCTGTAGAAACAACAAACCCACAACGAAATAAAAAATACATTACTTTTATCATGCTCGTACTACTAAATAAAATATACTAAATAAAAGATCAAAAGCGATACGAACAATGGTGGGAGAAATTGATAGACGGAGGGGAGGGGAGATTGAGAGGATCGTTCGAAAAGTTTAACGTCCAATTAAACGTGTTTTTCCGCTTGACAGAAATTAGCAAGAGTAAAATTTTGACTTACAAGCTACGCAAGTTTATTTAGGTCTCTGTACCTAATTCAATCAAACACCTTTAGCTTCGCTTGTTTGTTCAATTACACAGCAGTGTGCGCGGTCGATCAATTCTGGATACAAGTACACATTGTAGTCGTGACGTTAATCGATAATCGATAGCCGGTGTTCATAATGAATTGTTTAATTTCGATACTCGATTTTTCTACAACAGTCGATACGGCATTAATCGTTGTCTGTAACGCCTATATCGATGCTTCGAAGAAGATATAAACTTAATTACACTTCGAAACGCCATTTTACATTGAAATTGGCGATTCCTATAAACTTGTTAATTATACGGAATTACTCGTTTTGTATTGATAGTACAATTGCTAATACAAGTCTGATAAGAATCGATTAATAATAATTAATAACCTGTTATTTCTGTGCCGCTCACTTAATATCTTCGACTCTACCGAGAGAAGATGCGTAAAATTTGTTGTTTAACAAATTGTGTTTTCAATCGCTCTGTAGTTATTTGCATTTCTGTTACAAGCAATTTACTTTAGCAGAGTCCTCAAACGCTCCATAGTTATTTAGCTTGCCGCTATTCAGGAAATTTTCATAAACAACGTGCCTTCATTTCTCAATTGCGGTTGCTCATATTTCTGCTATTTGGTGGACTGCTGTGCATATTTGTATAAACAACGGCGAGTATTCTTCTGCTGTTCATAGGATATTTATTTTGAAAATTTTGGGAAGTGCGCACGATATATTTGTTTCGAAAATATTGTTTAACGAATAACGATAAAACATTTTCGTCGCAAGCTATCGGTGTAAAAATATTTTCAATCCATCGTATTTTCAAGTATGTGCAAAAATATACAATGCAGGCGAGTAACAAACAATTATCGATATGTTTTACGAAAAATCATTCACGTATCAGAAAATGCAGCATTTTAAATCTATAAAATTTCTCTGGAAAGATATAAATATTTTGCTCACTTTAATAATTGTTAATTAACATCCGCCAATTATCTGCCGAGGTTTTATCTTTTTTTTTTCTTCGGTAATTATATTTTCAAAAGTACGAGTGCGTAAAAATTCGCGGTCTAAGCGCTACACTCTAATTATTATTATTTCTATGGCTTTCCCATGAAACCGCTCATCCCTAACTAATTCTTGAAAACGAACGAAACTTGCATCTCACATCGGAAAATTTTCGCTGATTGTGAACGCGTCTTTAATTGACCAGTCACGCAGAGGAATCAATTTGCCTGGCTAACTATAGCTCGATAAATTTCGCGCAACCTCGGAATTAATTTACCATTTATACCGACGCTGAATCGACGCTCGAGGAAAAATGGAGCCGCGTTTCAGCGAAGCAAACCGTGACAGAAGGAAAACGCGGCTGAAACGCAATGAATTCATTTCTATCGGGCTACGCGACGTGTGCCCCGGGTTCTCTTCAATTATTTACGTGGATCGTGATACGAGCAGAGATTGCAACCGATAGCATACAACGACCAGTTTGCTTTTTAATCCACCAAACACAAATGTATCCGTGGTTGTAATGCTTTCTTTCTCTAACTGCAATTAGCTCCAAGTCTCTCAGCTTTCTGAAATATCTTGAATTTTTCGAGATTAACCTCAGCTTCTAAAATTGAGGATTACAACGACGTTCGTATGTATTTTTCTATCCGAATATTCAAATAAATCTAATATTCATCTATCCAGCCATTGCAGAAGTTTTGCATAGTATCATATTGTAGTATAGTGGACGGGGGGGCTGGGGGGTGTCGGGCGAATTATAAACAAGCCAAGGTGTGCGTGGTGAGGCTAAAACAAGAGACAAGACAAGCGAGGCTAAGACAAAAGACAAGGGGCTGCTAAGGGACATAAACGAATTAACATTCATTGTGAGTTGCGAAGCCAAAGAGTGTGAATCGAGAAGTCAGAGAGATAGTGTTGCTAGCGTTGTCGAGAGAGTGTGGTCCGCGTGAGAGGGAACGTTGGATCCGTGGTGACCAGAATTGCAAATTAACCATCTAGTTGTTTTAATTATAATGCGTTATTGTATATAGTTCACGTTAAACAACCATCGTTTCCTGTTTAACCAACACCTGTTTAATCCATTTATTGTAAATGTTGAAGCGGTCACCACTTCTAAGAAAACTCTACATCTGGTCTTTTTAGCTTTCTCAAACACTGAAGCCATCGACAGCGTATAGACTAGGTATTCAGGGTAACATAGGTAATATATACCTATATATAATATATAGGTAATATATATAGGGTGTTATAGGGTAACACTGCTAGCGTGCGGATCTGGACCAGCTCAAATTATATTCCTACTTGTGCTTACACTTCTGTATTAAAATATATTTTCTACTTTGCAATTTATCCACGCGTTTCTCCGTTTATACATCTAATAACCTCAACAGTAAATAAATTAATTGTAGTAAAGATTCTACAATGTATCATCTTCTTTGGCGTTTATATTACTCGCGTTTCTAATATCAGATACGAAAATATATGAATTTTGTATGTAATAACGTATAATAATACATATATTATATACATATATTACACAAGCGTAATTTGAATTTATTTACTCACATACGATAATGTGTCGATGTCGTTGATTATAACGTGCGATATACTCACGCGTTTTTATAAACACACGTGCACTCAACAAATAACGTACACAATCTGCTACAACGATCAATCTCTAGCTTTCTATCAAATTTTTCACGCTCTATCCTTTCCTCCGTTCATCTCTACATTCAATTCATACCTTTCCCCATACGTTTTCATCGTTTACTGCATTTTCCGAATAAAAACTTCTGTACGATTTTACGCGATATAACCGGTGACACGAAAAGTAAAGCAACAATAACAAAATCGAACGAAACTACAATAAACGTCTCGCCACACGTTTCTACGAAATCTCTAATCTATATTACGATAAACTGGAACGCGAAACCTTCCACTGTAATCCTTGCTTCACGCCCTGAGTCTCATCCGACGAAGAACGTCAACGAAGATTCATAGATCCCGAGGAATCGTCTGTAAAGCGTCGTGTTCGTGTTCGTGCCTCGCTTCACGGGATCACAGGATCGTTTGAATGTTCTCCATTGCCGTCCTCTCTTATTATACTACACGACGCTATACTTATCCCCTGTTTCATGGAAAGTGATTGTCTCTTCGAGATTACCTTTCACAAGCAGCTACACCTATCGAATGCACCTTGGATCCTGGTATTAAGGACTCGCGTCTTTCGCGAAAACACTTTTACAGATAAAATTACTTTTACAGATAAAGTTTACTTTTCAATGGATATTTCATTCGTCTACTTGGAAGGATTAAATCCAACCGAATCTCATAAAGTTAAACTCACACCATGTTAAATCCAACCATGCGCTGGTGACTTGTTATTCTTAAAGATTAGCTTACATATATTATAACATTTATGTTAGTATAGATACGAGGTGGTTGGGAAAATATGGAAAACGAAGAAAGTACGATTGAAGTTTTACTTGAGAAGAAAGAATATTCCATACGCTCCAACCTAATGAAAAATCATTCTTTCTGAAAAGTGTCGATCTTCAATCCCTTCTTCTTCTTCTTCTTCGATCTTCTATTTCTATCTATTTTTTTTTACAGAAAATTTCATGTTCATCGTAGAAAAAGTCTGATTGTAGCAGCACCTAAGGTTAACGTGTCTAAAAGTATCTTTTAGAATTTTATGTACATTGTAGTTTAATATCGTTTCTCCAATAAAAATAGGAAACAGAATAACAAAGTGAAGCGAGATAGAGAAAACGAAGTTTGTTGGACGTAAAATACGCTTTCGGCGCACGCAGGAGCGCGCGCCTTTTTGAATTAACAAGACGAACAGGATCAAACGTTTCGTTAGCTGCACAGGGCAATTACAAGCAACTGCTTAAACATCAAATAGTCCTGCACGTGTCCGACAGCATTTCCGCTCGTAAACGTTTGCGCGAAGTGTCTCGTACGTCTGCGCGCCCGTGTTCATGTTCTCTGGATAGTCGCAGCTTTGTGAAGTTACCCGTTATGGTGTATTTGATGGGAATTGTTTTCCACCTGTACAGGTCGACAGCCTTGTAATAAGGGAAATGGATCTGTGACGAGACTCGCGTCAAACATTTTCCATTTCCTAGTTCGTGTTCTTATCTTGAAACACGTGTTAGCGAAGCAAAGAACGCTACAGTGTGGTAAAATGATCTCAGAATTCTTCTTTTAACACTTTGACTGCCACGTTGGTCATATATGATCGGTCACGGTTTCTCCTGTGACGCCATGGTGGTCATCGTTGACCGGAGCGCTTGAACTTCTTACAATTGTAAAAATTGTATGAAAATTGACAGTTAGGGCATTTTGAATATAACCGATAAATAGAAGATACTTTGGAATAAAAAGTGCCCCATTGGACAATTAAATATTTTTATTAGAACATCAATAAAAAAAAAAAGAAATGAGAACAAATCTTGCATCTAACGGTACACTGTGTTAAAACACTTTAAACATAAATGTGGCTCATCGATACAATCTAGACGATAGGTGGTCACCTTTTTGGTCCGATTCTTAGCAATTTTTGATCCTAACTGTTCAACTTTTTTTTTTTTTATAGCACTCTCTGCAAAATTTTCGTGCCAGGTACGCTTACCCTTCTTCCTTCTGCATTTCGTGTCGCAATCTTTATCGAATAAGTATATTTGACGGTTCTGGCGAATGACACTGTGTGAGGTGCATTGCGAGTACCATTCTAAAATCTGATACTTGATTTTTGTTTTTGTTGCTTGTTTATAGAGTATCATCGCGTTTGAAATTGATGTATTTAACAATAATTCTAATTCTAATTTTATATACCACTTGAGGGTCCTTCTATGTGATGTAGAATATGCTATCATTTGATCTGATAAATCTACAGCACATTTTCCTCTCTTGTAATCTACCGCTACCATTGGTTTATCACAAACATCATTTCTTTTTACCTCTACCATTTCAGCCGAATGTTTCGTCGAAATCACAAAAATAATCATAATACTGTTTACTAATATCTCCTACTCGTTTCAACGATATATTCTGCACGTTTTGCTTACGACAAAATAACGAAATATGGTTTGTTGAAATAAACGAAGCCTTGTTATAATATGTCGCTATCAACTGTTACCAAGGCGACACTGTGTTCACCAGTGACCACCAATAAGATAAACGGTCCATTGGGGAAGAATGTTATCTTACATCATCAATTTATTATTATTTTGCCATTATATGCTTTGAATAATAAAAATACTGTGCGAAACAAACAAACAGTCAAAGTGTTCAAATCGTTAAGAACGTGCAAATGTCTTCGACGATTTCAATTTCCAGTAAAAAGAAACAAATTGAATAAATGAAACGTCAGTTGTATAGTATTCCAAAAACTCAACACTCATTCTCTGTTTACTGATCCACGCGTGTATCTAAATAAACCAAACGTTCGCCTATATATGTTCTTATTAGAGAAACAATCCAATTGCACGTTCTGATTGGAACGTGATCGGTCTGTCGTAAAAAGATTTTACACGTACGTCGATCTCGTTTCACGTTCAACGATTGGAAATCTACTTTCTCGCAATTCTACTTTCCACGATATCAGCCATCCATGGGTTTCGCTTTGTTTCAGCTTCTATGTCACCATGCTGACTATATATATGTTAAAAGTTCAAAGCTTGGAATTTTCCCTCTTACAAAAGATTTTAAACAGCACCAAGTACCAGATCCTTTCAATCTATCACTTTCCATCTCCAATCAACCCTCATCGAACCACAAGCCAAAAAGTCCATAGTAACTTTGCACGCTCTCTCGTCTGTCACATCCAAGTATTTACCAGCAAATGGTTGGGTCGAAAGTACAGCGAAGAAAGCTACTAAGGTTGGCGGTTAAAAAAGGTTCAGATGGGTTCACAGAGCTTTGAGAATGCGATAGAGGAGCCTAGAGCGACAGCTGAAAACGGGCGACTGAATCGATTGTACAGCTCCGTTCACAAGTATCGCGACACTTACGGAAAGCGAGGAAAACTTTCGAGATAGAAATTTGCTGAAACTGTTCGAAATTATTATGTCGTTTGAAAGTTATGTAAAAACGAAACGTGTTAGACGTTGTAATATATAATTTCTTTGTAGTTACATTTTTTCTCATTTCTATCCATTGTTCGTAGGTCATTGTTTTAATCAATTTTCCCACTTCTTTTCTTAAGGTTTCTTATTTAATTACAATTTCAAAAACTTCAGCTTTTAAGTAAACTTCTCGGAACTTTTCCACCAATTTATAACAAAACCTTTTCGATAAGTTCAAAGTTTAAAGGGTTGTTAGAGCCAGTGTGTACGATGCTTGATTCTTCATGTTCTTCTCATAAACCTTACTAACGATCCTTGCAAATTTCTGCATCTTTCTAAAAGCATCCATTCAATTGGTTCGATTAATTACTTTTCTCGATAATTCTTTACAATGCCACCGATCATTACGATACTATAGCTAGTCGATCGGACTCGTAAGCTGAGATTCACAATTTTGTCGAAAGATTGGCAGAATTTAAAAACCATTGACAATTACAAAATCGCTTTGTCGATGATTCAAATCGATCGTCAGGACGTGTACGGATCCGAGAGCTGTTGCAAAACTTATGAACGTAACTGTACGTTCGTATCTCTTCTCAAAGGGTTAATAAAGAATCGGAAGAGTGAAGAGAAGAGGGAAAGGGAGGGCAGAGAAAAAGAGAGAAAGTGAAACGATTCAGCAGGAGACCGAGAGGAGGACGCGATGCCAAAACGTGGGCGCGGCTTTGCGAACAGACATTTTCCTTCGCGTATCTCTGGCCCCGCGTATCGATCTGTAAGCGGAGCGTGCAGTCAAAAACGAAACGCGGCCAAAAGAGAAAAGCGTAGCCACGCTAGTTAAACCACGATAAGCCACGCGATAGAGCAACTGGAATTTTTGAGAAGCTGACGTGAAAACGAAACGAGTCTTACTCCCCTTGGACATAGCTCGCTTCCGGCAGGAAATTAGTTAGTCGCGTATTAGGAACACGTTAAGTGTATTTGCAGTACGAAGACTCGCATAGTTGGAGGTAAATATAGGGTTGTTACAAAATTTCTTAAAAAATTTGTCTCCTATGTCTATTCCTCGTTGCATTTCCTCGCACTTTTTTTCCATTCACGAATTGCCAGATCTTTGGCTTTGTATCCTTAGCGTAGTACGAACGTGAACTTCGTGTAATTCGAAAAATGTGCGTTTTGGTGTTTTATTTTCAGAATTATAAATCGAAAATAATAAGAATGGGCAGTGAGATTGTTTCACGCGATAGACGATGCTGTCGTTAAAAAATTGCTTCGTGTGTTTATTCGCAGATGTAATTCTTGGGCTTCCTTCCTTCGCAAACTCTGAATCTTTGGGTTTCTGAAATTATATGCACAACAGTCTTCTACACGTATCGTTGTTACTGTATGGAAGTTTGTATGGCTCTTTAGAACTATCAATTGAAAACGATCACAATCTGCTTAATCCTATTTTGTTTGCCTTACTTTTCTTGCTAATAAACTTCGTTAAGTGAATGGAACGTTGTTAAACATTTGCTTGTTATTTGTTAGAATTATTTAAATACATCGTTTAACATTCTATATTTTGCAAATCTTATTTAATTCTTCATCGTAATAGCGCTAGGAAGTCTATTTGTATCGATAGTTGATTCCTATTTTCCAAATTGGAATAAAAACTTTTAATCGGTTTTTTGACGAATACGAAAGATTTCACTTATAGAGCGTTCACTTATAAAATTGTATCTATAATTTTGCTTTGATTTTCAAGAATTGTTATTAGACGCGCGAAGGCTACGATTATTGAAATATTTTGGTAATTTGAAATGGCCGTCTATTATCATAATATCGTTTAGTTAGCTTACACAACGGTACGTAGAAACAGAAGAGGCGGATAAGCTCGCGACAGAAGGCAGCTTTGAAAAGTTTGCGGACACGACAAGCAGAGAGTGGCTTCGAGTCGTTAGCGTGCATCTAACTTTGATCGTCGATGGCGTAAAGAGCTGGCAGCCGATATACATGCAAAATACAGAGAGTGTGTGAGAGAGAGAGAGAGTCGACTTATTTTTTGCCTGTGTACACTCGAGAAAAGTTCGAGAGAGGCGGTGCGGCGTTGCTGTGTTGCTTTGAAAACGTTGCTGCTTGGTTGAGATTTCTAAAATCGTCGTTTCCGTCCAATTTACTCTTTTTACTCTGAAAATAGTGTTCTTCGTGTTTGCTGCCGCTTATTTTGCACTTTGATGTTCAGTATTATCACATGAAGTCTGTATTATAAAAAAGAATATACATACACATATAGTTTACGTAAAAATGTGGAAAGTACGTAAAAATATTAACAGAAAGGTGAATATTTCTTGTAAAGACGAAACTCTTGTGGAATAATTCAATAATTCAGGATAATTGATAAAATTGATCTATTAAAGGAATAAAATACATGAATTCGTTCTACATCTGAGTTTGCTTAAAAATTGTTACAATTTCCTCTTGATCCTGCTCAGAATTTGTTTAAACTCACGAACCTTAGAGATCTTTTTTAAATTCCCGCTAATAAGTCGTATAATACTTAAAGAATCTCAAAAAAAGGAAAAATGGTAAACGTATGAAAATCATTAGCATATTATGAACTAACTATGAAAGATTTAAAATGTGATTGTGTTATGACATATTTTCTAAAACTACCTTGAGATACAAGAGAATAGTTTTCTTCGTTTGATAGCAACAATTCAGATTAAAAATCATTAAAACAATTTACCCTCGTGTTTAAAACACCCTTGTAAAACTTCCTTCGTCCCGATTAATGCACCTAATCGTACTCTTTCATTTCTGTTTCAGGTAAGTCGAGGAATCTGCGCGAGAAGGCGATTTCTTTTACCGACGAATCGAACTCGTCCAGCCGGCCGGAGTTATCATCGACCCGTTTCACTTGGAACGGTGACAAAATTTGCATTTCGACCGTGGCCAGCCCGTTATTAATTGGGTTAATAAGGAAACCGACCGACCTGATCGATATTCACTTGGTGCACCGTGGATTATCGAGCCCGATCTATCAATATTTCATTTTTGGCCGGCGAATTGCGAACTTCTGTCGGTGGCATTCCACCGAATAATTGAACAGGGTAAACCCGAGTCAAATTTAACGCTTCCGTCCTGCTCGTGAGCCACGATTGACGAGTGGATTACGCACGTCCTGGAAATTGCATGTCGACATTCTGGAAGGTGCGAGAGGACCGAGCGAAATGCCACTTTTTCTATTTCGTAAAAGAAATTGAAAGTGGGTAGGGAAGTTATCGCGAATGCGATACTTGAAATTGTCGGGCAAATTCCTTTTATTTCCTTAGTGAAACAGTGCAAGCCTGTGGAAATTGCTCGAGTGTTGGAAATTCAAAATTGTTTACTTGCACGTTTATATTTTAACATGGATGGAATATTTCAAAAAAAGACAGAGAAGATTGGAAAGAATATGGGAATTTGGTTGGCGAACATTTAACAGACTCTAATTATATTTACAGCTTATTTTCGCTATGGATATAGTAATTACATATTGTAGTCGAGTTTTCCTTTGCTAACGAGCAGAAAGTGGATGGCTGGTTATTACATTTAATTCTAGTAAGAGGAATTAATGAAAGGAACAAATAATAATTAAAAACAGGTTGCTTGGTAGAGTCGAAATACGCTGGACACATCTTTTAATGAAATTTTCACGCGATTAACCATCCTTCCGCCAACCGACAGTTGGTGATCATGTTGTATTTCAATATACAAAGTAACGATTTTCCATTTCCAAGAAAGAAACGGCGCAGTAGATTATTAAAAAAAAAAAAAAAGAATGGAAATGTAATGCTAAGAGTGTGAGTATTTTTTGGAATATTTTTGCAACGTATGTAATAAACACAGTGTGTATAGATAATACCTATACATAGAAAATATAATTACGTCGAGTATATATCTATATACTTGTACGAAGATATTCTAAACGATAGTTCAAATACATCAAATAAATTGGATGGAATTCCGAGTGGAGATAGAAAGCAGATCGTAAGAATCAGAGATAGCGCTGTGAAGAAGAAAGAGAATAGGAAAAAAGCGAAGTGAACGGAATCCCTAAAAATCTCTACCGCTTGAAAAACAGTTTTCGAAGTTGCTACAAGTGACCTTTCGCCTCGAATGTACAGCCGAAGTAACTTGGTAAAAAGTTATCGAAACTTTAAGTAGAATCGAGTGCGTGAAATATAGGTGGTGAAAAGTGGCGCTAGAAATGTAATAAAAAATAAAGAAGACACGGATTCCTACTTTTGTCAAGTTCAGATCGAAACAAAAACTCGCCACCGTATCTTTCCATGTGAAAAATAATATATATAATATATATAAATATATATAAATAATATATATGTAATATCGTGATATAATATATTTACAAGGAATGGATGATACAGATGTTGATTTGACAGAAAAGACGATTGTAGTTCAACCTGAACTATTCACACCAAACATACAGAAAACAGCACAATTAAATAATTAGATAACGACTCGACTTTTTACAAACTGCCATCCACACTCTCTCGGTAACGCCACTCGCCAACAACTGACTGTTGATTCCCCCTCTTTTCCGTCGCTTGGCAACCGCTCGTGGGCAAGATCACGTAGGCCTACTCTTTCCAAAACTACGCGATAGAAAAAACAAACGCCTAACGCCTCGGCTCTCGCGACACTTCACGCGGTTCACCCGCCAACTCCCAGGCCTCTCACTCACGATACTACACTCGGCCATCCTGCAATAACATCTGCCCTCAGATGTTGCCTTCTATCTCGCTGTCATCTGATGCGTTTTGCTTCCCTTTCTCTCGCTTCCCGTTTTGCTCTGCGTTTCTCCGCTTCTTTCTCATATTCCTTTTGTTTGCGACGTTCCCGCGTCTCCCATGCTCTCAAACGCTCTTGATAAGCTGCTTCTTTTTCTCTCGCTCTTCTTTCGTTCTTTTTCCTCTCCTTCGCCTCTTCCTCTTCCTCCCTTTCACGCATAATTTCTCTTTCAGTTTTCCTTGCTTCTTCTCTTTCACGTTCTCTTTCTCGTTCCCTGTCCCTTTCCCTTTCTCTATCTCTTTCACGTTCTCTTTCACGCTCTCTTTCGCGGTCACGGTCTCTTTCTCTTTCTCTTTCTCTATCTCTTTCTCGATCTCTATCTCTATCACGATCTCTGTCGCTTCTCTGACGATCCCTCTCTCGTTCCTTAGATCTAGATTTAGACCGCCTTTTGTCTCTTCTGCTACTTCCGGTACTACTACTGCGACCTTTATGAGACGTGGGGCTACCAAGATCGCCGTCTTGATCGTCTTTAGTGTTACTGCCATCACGCCTGTCTCGTCGCTCTTTTTCACGTTTCTCCCGTTCTTCTTTCTCAACAGCTTCTTTCTTCCGTTTAACTTGAGCCTTCTCCTCCTCCTGCTTCCATAATTCCATCAACTCGTCCACCTCTTTTTTCTCCGAAGGTGCCAATCTTCGCGGCCTTCGAACCACAGGTTTGTCACTCTTTAACACGATTTTTGCCGTTATCCCAACGTCCCGCTTTTTCTCCGGCTTATACCCCTTAATGATATCGCGAATTGCTTCCCGATAATGCGGTTCCTGCACGTGTGTTAGGTCTATTTCATCAGTCTGTTCTATCGCGTTGATTCTAAATATATCCGGCACGTCTTTGTTAGTCTGTTCGTCAAGCCGCAAGAAAGTCACTTCGCCTCGCTTAACCCGTAATTCTACCTGATCCAGAAAATCAGTGCCCAACAACATGCCGTGCTTCGTCAATATTTTGTTCGAAACAACGTGTAAAGTGATTGGCAGTTTATACCCATCAACCAACATTACCTTGGTGAATTCACCCCAGGTCTCATTGCCAGCGGAACTAAGACCGTCGAACTTAAGTTTACATTTACCTAGCGGTGGTGACCCTAACCTCGCATACTCGTCTGATCGAATGAATGTGAGATCACTACCCGTATCCACTAATGCCACAAACCTACAATCATCTATCATCACTTCCTTCATATACTTCCCCTTCTCGGATCTTGACACTACGCAGGTCTCTTTCGGTCGCGCCGTACACCTCGCTGCAACATGTCCAAATCCGCCGCACTCGAAACACCTAACACCTTTTCCTCTCTCCGGACACTTAACACTTAGATGATCCTCACTACCACAAATGAAGCATCTTCTTTTCTTCATTACATCTGCAGATTGACTGAGCTTCCCTTTCTTCTCGGTTTTAGCCGGCTTCACGATCGACTTTACTCTGCGACTCTTCTGCTCTTCGTACATCACTAACCTCTTCCTCAATTCTTTGATTGACGTAGCGCCGTATAATATAGCCTTATTTCTCTCGTCGTCTATTATTCCATCCACTATGTATTCCACCTTTGCTTCCTCCTCTATGTCCACATGGCTGGCTATTTCGAGCATGCGGTACATGTAAGCCAAACATGCTTCATCACTCTCCTTTTTTGTTTCTTCAAGTTTCTGATGTACTTGCCTACTGTTAACTTTCCTCGAAAATTCTTTCACTAGCCCCCTCTTCAACTCATGCCAAGTCCTGGCGTGACACTCGAAGCTCGCGAATATTTTCGCTGATCCCTTCAGCAGCTTCCTCGCGTAGACTGTCTTCTGTCCATCCGACCACATGCACGTATCAGCGACTTCCTCGAACGACTCGAACCATCGTTCGACATTTTCACCTTTGTTGCCACTAAACGACTCTAATGCATCTTCGACGTCTCTGAAACTCAGTGTCGAACCAACACATGCCCTTCGACAATATTCATCACGGTCCTGATACACCCTTCGCGTACCTCTCTTGAGTCTTCTTGCGTATTTTTTGTCATCTTCGTCCTCACTTTCGTCGTCGCTTTCTTCTTCCGACGAAACATCGTTACCGTCCATGGCCGCTTGTAGTCGTGCGCGTAATTCTGCTTTTCTTCCCGTCGTTTTTAAACCCAAACTAGCAAGGCGCTCTTTCAACTCCTTCGTATTCATTTTCTCAACATTTTCGTCTTCGTTACAATCACGCTCAGCTCTCTGTACATTTTCTAAATCTCGTTGACCGGTTGGCTCTTCACCGCCCGTCGCTCCCTTAGGATACGATTGTCCAGCCCTACACGCCCGATTCAGCCTCGCAATCAGCACTGACCTCGCGCCCGATATAGGGAGGTTCATTCGCGCGAGCTTACTTCTCAGCTCCTCCAGCGTCGAACCTTCTTCACCCGACAATCGTTCGTCCCCGACGTTAGCCATTTTTTCACACTACACCAACTTAAATGGTCAACGATATCGTCTTTTACCGCACCGCGTACCGGTAAACTCACAACTAGCGCGAATAGCTCTGTTAAACCGTTTCGTTTTCTGTCTTGTCCAATCCCGGACGAGCCCCCAAAAAATGTAATATCGTGATATAATATATTTACAAGGAATGGATGATACAGATGTTGATTTGACAGAAAAGACGATTGTAGTTCAACCTGAACTATTCACACCAAACATACAGAAAACAGCACAATTAAATAATTAGATAACGACTCGACTTTTTACAAACTGCCATCCACACTCTCTCGGTAACGCCACTCGCCAACAACTGACTGTTGATTCCCCCTCTTTTCCGTCGCTTGGCAACCGCTCGTGGGCAAGATCACGTAGGCCTACTCTTTCCAAAACTACGCGATAGAAAAAACAAACGCCTAACGCCTCGGCTCTCGCGACACTTCACGCGGTTCACCCGCCAACTCCCAGGCCTCTCACTCACGATACTACATATATATAATATATAAATATATATATAATATATACTATATATAAATATATATAAATAATATATATAAATAATATATAATATATATAAATATATATAAATAATATATATATAATATATATAAATAATCCTAATAAATTTTATTCTCCTGACATTTGATACGACGTTATAAAGCGTTCAATTTCTCTTCGAGTCACTAATACGACGTAAAAATCATTAATATGTAAAATATCAGAAACTCATCAGGCAATATAATTCTGCATCGAAATTGCTCTTCCTAAATATTATTAACTCGTTGATCTCTGAAATAATTATTTAGATGTTTCAACTACGTTGCAAAAATATTCCAAAAAATACTCACACTCTTCGCGTCATATTTCTGTGAAAGAAAATGTTCGCAATTTTTATTTTTTATTTTTCTTTTTTAATATTCCACTGTGCCATTTCTTTCTTAAAAATGGAAAATCGTTACTTTGTATATTGAATTACAACATGATCGCCAACTGTCGGTTCGCGGAAGGACGGTTAATCGCGTCAAAATTTCATTAAAAGATGTGTCCAGCGTTCCGAAACGTTATTAAAGCTCAAAGTTGTTCATGAATCTATTAGCCAACCTAACACATATCAATGTACGTGCACGTACATAGCCGTTCCCGAGGGATACATTCGATGGCGTGCCATTTGATGATCAGCAGCACGAACCGTCGTTATTAACAGAGAAATGAAAGGGGACTGGCCCGAAGGCAATCCAAGGATTAATCTTTTTAGCAAACGTCTCGGGACGCGTGAACCGCGCCACCATGTTGAGTCCTGGTTTATCGACAACGTCACGCTTGCCGAATATTTCCAGCTCGATCCGCCGATGAAAGTGCCATGCACTTCGTTCCAAGTATAATTCAGGATCTAATGTAATCGTCTATAATTCACAATCTAATCTAATTGTCTGTAATTTAGAATCTAATGATTGCAATATAGCTTAATTTGTTGAAGTCTGATTAAACAGTCGCCAATTACGTAATAAAGTTCTATCTCGGTCTTATTTTAATTGATTCGAATGTTAGTCGAACAGTTAACAGGGCATTAACTGTTGAATTTTAGATTGCAATCGATTTTCTTTTTTTTTTTTTTTTTAGAATTTTTAACGCAACGATACCTACGTATACATACACTTTCATTAGCTAAAATCTAATTAAAATTTCCGCAGAAGGAATTACATTAAATTTTAATTAACTTAGTTCTTTCTGTTATCCGCGGAAAGCATATTATGAGAAGCTTCCCATTTTAATATTGTTAATTTGCTGAACTAATTTTAACATCTTACCTTAAAATTTCATATTACACGTTTGTACTTGATCAAATCGTTCTTTTGTCTTTTCTTCGTCGTTAACGAATTTCTCAAGTTTTGGAAATAGAACGAAAGAATTGCGATTGACGCGCGTAATGTGTCGATTATCTGAAAACCGTCAAAATCTTTTCGTCCTTTGAAACGAGAATAAAATTGAGACACAATAATTCGTAAATATGTTTAATACGTAAACTAACAGAAAAATACTTATCTTTTAATTTTAATTTTGACTTCAACAGTAAAGTCGACACTTTTTTTCAAAGATACCTTAGTCGTACGTTATTCAATTCTAAAAGAATTTCCTACTATTTTTCTCTCATAGCAATAAATAATAAAATATTCGAGAGCGCTTCCGCAAAACTATTATGAAATGATTTCGTGTGCAAGTTCAGTTCCCCTGAAAGGGCTATTTCGGCACTTGGCCAACGTTGCAGCTAGTTTGCAGTAGTCAGTAGAATATAGCCGACCATAGAACGCTTGACGAAGACACGTGAAACAGTTGGAGTCAAAATCGAGTTCTGGAATCCGGTGGCAGAGAACGTTTGACAAAGGTGCACACAGGTCGTTTCGGGTCAAAATCGAGTTATCAGTGGCGCTGGGTTCGGTTTGCGTTGAAATCGTGTTTGCAAAACGACAACCCGCAATGCGTTATTTCTTTCATCATTTTTAACTATAGCGGAGAATACCTTTGATCCCATGACGATCGATTTCATTGTCCCCTTTGACGCATCAGTTTCGTCGAGAATAATTTTTTTATTCTCGTGAGAACAATTTCCAATCTTTTTATTGATATACAGAAGTATTAACGCTATTTTATATTTTTTTCGTTCTTTCCTTTAGTATATCGATACTTTTTGTGTATCATTAATATTTTTATATTGTGTTCTCTCAGACCTTTTCAATTTTGGAGAATATCCCTGTTCCCATCCGCATTCCTTTTTCTATTTCCATTTCTATTTCTCTTTCCACACCTGTTTCCACGTGTATTTTAATTTATGTTAAAAACTATCTCTGTATCTCTCTTTATTCATATTCCTGCGCTATAGAAAATTAGAAAATTAGAAAATTAGAAAATTAGAATAGAAAATATTCCAATTTCTATTATAGAAAGTGAAGATTCTTAACATTATGGAGAATATAGAAAGAAGCATTTTTGCTAATATATTATTATAATAACATAATATTAATTGACAACGTATACTAAATTTCTTAATTGCTGTCTTATAAAGAATGGAAGGTACAACTTACCCTGTTCTTCCCTACAATCTTCCAACCTAATATTTTTATTTCTACTTTTATTTCTATTCTTATCGTTAGCAGCGGATAAAAGATAGTTTAAGCTAGCTACGTAATCTGTTTGTAAAAATAATTCATCGATTCGTATATCACGTATCAGTAACTTTTCTATTAAATATCTTTCATCGTGTTGCTGATCACCGATACTCAAGTACATAGTAAATTTGTTCGCTGCTCTGTGTATGTGTATTTAAACTTCTTGCTGTTCGTTACTGTATACAGAAATTGCCCTATTGTCTTGAAAGAATGGATTAGAAATAACCCAGGTGAAAACATTGCCTTAATATTCGCGGTCTCAGTCTCCGAGTGAAATTCCACGAAGCAGATTCTCTCAACCGGGGTTAATATCTGTTTTTATGGGCGATAAATGAAGTTGTTTACCAGTGGGCTGCGTGGCCGGGCCGGTAAACAACGCGATACTGGCCAAGATAAAAAAGCTGGCCGGCGAAAGAAGAAAGGAATTCGCTTGCAAATAAGTTTATTTACGATACGATTATTCGAAGTTACGCGTGTCCGTTGAACGAACTTCTGTCCGCGTAATAAAATTTGTATTAAAGCCTGGCTCGTTCGTGAACCAGCGAAAAATTCCACGGCAACCTGGCTTCGCTAAATAGGGAACAAGTTATAACGATGGAGGAAAAAGAAGAAGAAGAAGAAGAAGAAGAAGGGAAAAAATGACAGAAAGAAAATGAGAGGAAAGTTAATGTTGTAGAGCTGGACGAACAGTTTCCCGCGCAGTGGGAAATGAAACTGATCGCTTGCATTGTGCCAAGGAAACGTTCCGTTGGAATTAAACGAACGAGGCTGGAATATTCATGTTGCTTGGCAAACAAGTGAATTGAGAGATTGAAGAGAAACAGCGAATACGTTAAGTCCGCGAATGGTTCGAGTGTTCTGGAAAAAAAAAATAAACGGATGACTCGGAAGTGAATGGATTCGACGAACGACATTTGGATGTTCGATCGTTTTACATGGGTTTAAGTAGTTTAATGAGATTTTGCCAGAGTAGGATTCGCAAAGCTTTCAAATTGAATGGTTAAAGATTCGAGGAATTAGAATTTGATAGGTTGGAAATTAGATACCTTAGAATTTCGATGGATTAAGTATTCGATATGTCAGAAATGAAACGCTTCGAAATTTGTAGAGTTCCATTTGTTGGGTCTCAGAATTTGATTGTTTAAAAATTATACGAGTTGGAATGGAAATAGTGTGAACATTCGGTGGCTTGAATTTCGGTTGTTTCAGAAATATAGCGATTTGGAAGTCAAAATACTTAGAAATTGAATGGCTTGGAATTGAATGGCTTAGAACAGAGAATAATCGGAACATTGAGCGGCAAAGAAATTACGCGGCGAAGAAAATATCGTAGAATCTTAATAAACTTGTAAATTTCTCGACACAAAATTTTCTTCATACTTCCGCCGTTTGTACAATTTTTACAAAATTCAGAATACCGTCTGCTTCTTTGAATACAAAATTGCTACATGTGCATGCATACTCAAGCTTTTCAGTTCTATCTCCTTTCACGCGGCAAGTGTATCTTCGTACGAAAATGGCAGCAAGCTATGAAGCGAAGTAAAGATTGTCTCTTAGACGAAATAGTTTGTTCTAGCTTTGAAGATGTGTCTCTGAATTCAACAAAAATTCCGGAGTGTTTATCGGGGGAATTTTGAAAAATATTAGAAATTCTTTCGATAATTCTTCTACAAAATTTTAAATTATTTCACTGGAACAAGAAACTTTTAACAATCGAACGAATTGAATAAAGATTGCTATATTTTATTCGCGTATGTAACTCACGCAATTCCCGTTACGTGATTTTTATCAGAAAATATTAAAGAATTTTATGAACACGTTTCTTTTCGAATAAGAAATCATTCTTTAGGAAAAAGAAGATGAACGACTGAACGGTGGAAAATTAGGGAACAATGTTCTGCTGGAAAGTGAGGCTTTTGTAGAATTTGTCGATCTCTATTTGTCGGGGCATAAATTTTTCTTCCGAAGCGAACATTTCAAGCAGTAAAGGCTCGCTACCCTCCAATCCTACTCCCTCGAGATGTTTCAAGATGCACTATGATTCTCAGGAAAAGATATGAAGTCAGTAAAACATTCTTATCGATATAATTTGCACAACCTCCTCTGTGTATTTCAAAATGTATGCTTTAAGAAATCGAAAAGGATGAAAGATAGAAAAGTCGGAAAAAAGATTATCACAGTTTATTTAAGAAAGATCGTCTCCGATTAATAATTATTCTTATGAAACAGCTTTATTGGAAATTTTTTTTTTGTTCGATTTCATTATATACATATATATTATGTACATTTTCTTAATGTAGTCTGGCATACTAATTTACAAGAAACAGGATTTAAAGCAATATAACGTTTCATCGTTACAAGCATTACAACGATCGACCATGTTGCTTTACTAGGGCTGTAAGTATGAAACCGGAATTTGCCTATAGATGGCCCTAGCTGATAATGTAGTTATCACTAAAGTGCATCATTGATGCCAAAAGTCTTTGTTGACATCTCACAAACATTTTCGACTCGGAACAATACAAGTTTCATACAACAGCATAGTTTGTAATAGCGTCGAACATGTCAAATTTTGTGCCTGAAAACTACGATTTGCGGACAGCATTGATTTTCTGTTACCATTTGAAGAAAACTGCTGCAGAATCGCATCGAATGCTTGTCGAAGCTTACGGTGAGCATGTTCTTGGTAAATCACAGTGCTTTGAGTGGTTTAAAAAATTCAGAAGTGGCAATTTTGACGCGAGGAACGAAGAACGTGGAAGACCACCGAAAAAGACCACCGAGCTGTTAAAACCTGGCGAAACCGTTAATACTGAGCGCTACCGACGACAAATGATCGATTTGAATCAAGCTTTGCGTGAAAAACGACCAGAATATCAAAAAAGGCAACACAAAGTAATTTTGCTTCATGATAATGCACCATCGCATACAGCAAAACCGGTGAAGGAAACGATCGAAGCGTTCAGTTGGGAAATACTTTCGCACGCGGCTTACTCACCAGACTTGGCTCCGTCCGATTACTATTTATTTGCATCGATGGGACACGCACTTTCTGACCAGCACTTCGCTTCTTACGAAAATATACGAAAATGGCTCGATGACTGGTTTGCCTCAAAAGAGCGACAGTTTTTTTGGCGTGGCATCCACCAATTGCCAGACAGGTGGGAGAAATGTATAGCTAGCGATGGGCAATACTTCGAATAAAATATTTTTAATCATTTTCATACAATAAACATGTATTTTCTATACAAAAATTCCGGTTTCATATTTACATACCTGGTACATGCACACGATTCTCTAAACTTACGTCTTGCATAAACAATCCTGCTACGTCTTTTAATCCATTCTTCACTCAATACTAATTCAAGCTTTACGTAGACAGGTTGTGTTAACATTTTTCTGAAACTCAACCAACTTGTCAAGCAACTCGATATTTTATAGAAAGCTTCGTAATAGAATACAAAATAGAAATTTCCGTCTGATTCGATCCCTTCGTTTCAACGGAATAATTTAGAATTCTACGTAAGAATTCGCGCAATAATTTCTAATACATTTTCACGAGTCTACAGTGAATACTGCACGTTATATTTAACGAATTTTTCAACGCTCGAATGCAGTGGCTTATTTAAAAAGGAGAAGAAAGAGCGAGGGGAAAAGGAAAAGGACGAGAAGCATTCGGATGGGCTTGTAAAAAAGATATCGCGGGGTAAAGAACCACGAGAGACGTTGAAGATGCCGGGGACAAAATACATTTCGCAGAATCCTCGAAAGCTCGGCTCGTCAAGGCGTGAAACTGCGCTCCGAAACGCCTGCATTCCGCTCGAAAAGGGCCACCGATATGCTGACGCGCGCTTATCTGTCTCGTCCGTTCTCTCGAGAAGATCCGAAAAGTTTCCACGGCAATTTCCGCACGACGCAGCCGCATTGTCCTCGTCTAAACTCGAGACAGGTTCGACGCGTGCTACTGCACCTTCTGTAGCTGGCTGCGTCCCTGAAATCGGCTTGTTGCCCGCCGCGTCGGGTCGAATTCGAAATCGAGAATTCGCGAACGCGCGAGAAATATCAGGAAAACAGACAGCGAAAAGAAAAAGAAATAAAATAGAATAAAGGAAAAATAGGACTCCCTGTCCGAAGGGATAAAAAATAAAGCGAATCGAAAAGATCGGAGCGCGACTCTACGCTGCAAAATCGAACTGCGAAATTTAAATGACTGTTCTCTAACTTTCCTTCCGACCCTTTTCATACCACAACCACGCTGATTATAGCGTGGCTCGGGTTTGCTCTGATCTTCGATCCTCGACACGTGGATTGAAATATCTTTTTGGCCTCTGCTCGATGCTTCTACCCCGATGTTTGTCAAATGGTCTGGTCTAATTGCTTCTTGTCGATCGTCTGATACTTGGATCGTTTTTTATGTTGTTTGAGAAGATTGGATCTTTCGAAGATTCTTTCGTAGATGCTTGTAATATAAAACTTGCGTCTTTCGTTTCTTAATTTCTTCAATCGTTGAAGTCAACATTTACGAGAAAGCTTGTTACGACTTTGTTTCATATTTATCATTTTGCTCGCGATTGTTTGAAGTTTATGTTTAACAACAAGTTACTCAAAATTTGTCAAAAGTGAGATTAGATCGTAGGCTTGATTTAACGACGTTTACTGTTTCTTACGAAATGAATAATCATCAAATGAATTGTTGAGGTTATTCGATGTGTAAACAGAGAAAACTCGTGGATAAATTGCAAGGCAGAAAATATATTTAAATAGAAGTGTAATTATAAGTAAGAATACAATTTGAGCTGGTCCAGATCCGCACGCTAGCTGTGTTACCCAATAACTGAAAACCCCGAAGCCAACGTCGCCTGTCTACTGTTTATGGTCTGACGTAGAGTTTTCTTAGAAGTGGTAACCACTTCAACACTCTCCCTAAAACTCTACATCCCTACAAATTTCTCAAATTTACAAATTATCTCTTAATATTTTTCTAACTCTTGTCGTAAATATCTGAAAATTAATTTGTCAATGCCTTCACAAATATATTTGCCAGACGCCTTTCTCTTTTTCATTCAAATTAATTTATTACAAAAAAAACTAGAAGACTAAACAGATCATGTAGAATTTTTTTCTTTTTTTTTTTAGAAGTGATAACCACTTCGACATGAATAATCATGTAATGGACAATTAAGTTACCGGAATTGATCTAAGGAGCAACGAAACTTGTTTGCCAATTTTAAATTATTTTTACTGAATATGCATCTCTTGTATACACTTCCTCGTCTAATTCCAAATGTCATGAAAAATTTGCATTAAAGAGATTTTGAGCAGAAGATACGTAACCATTTAAGAATTTTACAAAAGCGTAATTAAATCGTGCAACGTTAGCTTCTGAATAATAAATGAATGTTTTTTTTATAACATCAACGAGTACACGCTTTCCTGCACTAGAAAAGTTCTGCCAGGTTTTTATAATTCATATCACGATAAATAGTAGTTAATTAAGCAGTCTTCGCTATTAAATACAGGTTTGCCGACATTCAGCCTGAATGTAGTATAATTACTTTTCGTGATCCAGTTATAAAATTAACGAGCTCAAAAAGCTTTGATACATGAATGGTTGAAGCAATAAACAGTCGAAGGAAGAGTCAGTAAACAGCTTAGATTAAAACTAAACGAAAGCACATAATTTGTTGTTCAACGAAACAGTTTTACATGTTTAACTGACGCTTTTAAGAGAAAAATGGACGAAAATTGGTCAAAGGAATATAAATTTAAAAATGAAATGCTTAATTAATATTCTGTGTTCTTTCGGACAAATTACTTTCAGACATAAAATATTGTAAAATGTTTTAAAATTCGTGTGCGTTAAAAATAATGAGAAAATGGTAGCGCACAAAAATGGAAAACATTATATTTCATTTTCGAAGACAGATTTATTCGAGGGAACATAGAATATTAATTAAATGTGCCATTTATTATATTTTTGCAATTCTTGAAACTCGTTTTGAACATCTTTTGTTCCAATAATTTCAAACATTTCGGAAGTTTTTATTAAAAATTGACTAAAAATTAAATACTAAAATTAACAAATTGCAAAGTAAACAGTAATTCTTCTTGGATTAGCAACACGACTGTGGTGGTTTTTTGTGCAGATTTCTATAAAACTTCTCGTTCATCTCGAACGAGTTGGCGCAATTTTAATATATTGTTGGAAAATGTGGAACATTACCCATTCTAGGTAAACTGAATATTCGTGGTCACGGATTAAGCTCAAAATTAGTTTGAAGATTAGGGAAGTTGGGTTAACTGCTGCACATAGGATCCGCCCGCCCCCTATCTATCATGAGTTGAGAGGGTGAACCAGCTTTGTGGTGAGACGTGTTATTGATTCGAATATCGTCCGTGTCGTTTGTTCTCGCATCTTGTACGTGAATTTCCTCGATCATCACAATCCAGTGAAATCGGATATCCGCAGATAGAAACTGATGACAGATTAATGCGATATGAATGGAACAGTAGAATAAAGAAATACATAATTTAAGTAATTAATTAACATGAAATTTTTATTCATGAATGCTTCGATAATTTGGGAGTAGAAATTTCACTCTTGATGTAAATTAGAATCATATTCAAGATACACAAACTTGAATTAGTAAAATTTGGAATTGTGGATTGTTAAAAGCGAAAACTGAGAGTTGAACAATTTGACGAAGAAATAATTTAGGCAATTTGAAAATAGATTTGGAATTTTCTGTAGGAATTTTTTGATAATCTTGGAATAAGCTTGCTCTTAGAATAAATTAGTATTGTGATTTATATTATACATAATTATATTTAATATACTTAATGTAAATTAAAGCGTTCAAACTATACGGCAATCTTTCTCATTCTTTTCGTCTAATCGCTTATAATTGAAATTTTATGGGGAAAACTGTAATCTCTCGTTACGAAACGGACGAAGCGCGAAAAGCGAAAACAAGTCGAGCTTGCGAGATATAACTTCGTCGCTAGTTACTCGTGGACTGACGTAAGTAGAATCAGGTTTTAATTAGACAAAGTGTTGTTTTGCAAGCCCAGGTATGTTTCGAAAGGCTTGATTAATTAGAAGAAAAGCAAATAACCTGCACATCGTCTTGGATCGCGTTGAACGTCGCTGTAAGCAATTATTTCGAAGTTTAATGGAAAAATATGAAATTTTCTGATATTACGAATTAATTATAAATTACGATATTGCAAATGTCACAGCTTTTTAGGCGATACTTTCTACATTAACAAGCTTTTCTCTGTCCATAGTATTTCCATAATTTATTTTTTGATCGTACATCATTCAAATTATAGATATTTTGAATTATAATATTAACAAACATAAAAAAAGAAGCACAATTTAAAAAAGAAGAAGAAAGAACGAGACAAATGCAATTGATAACTACAATCTGTATTTGCACGTTTAGAGAATATTGCTAGAAATTTGCAAGGGTTGACGTGGACGCATGAGCACGCATATTAATGCGTTGTAATCTTTGAAAGCACGCAGGCTTTTCTATTAAAGTGCAACTTTACCCACAGTTTCCTCGAATTAAAAATCTTGTCACTTGATCCACTTTTCCTTCGAGCCCCTAAAAGTAAAACAGTCTCTATATCTTATCGCACAGAACCACCCCTAAAGTATAACGCGAATCAATAAGATCAATTATCCACCATTTGTCACAGATACCCGTCTCGCATTTTAATTTCACACATTACAGGGCCGTTATACGTACACTCAATTTCTTCTGTGAAAATTCTCCTTCTAATTTAAGAGATTTTATCTGGCGGACTCGGGTCGCGTTAGAGAAACTTCCATCGTTATTACTCGACTCGATATAGTCGAGCCAATAAAATACCATCTGACCAATGGTATTTCCAAACACACTATCTGCTAACCAGTGACCATTTTTGGCCTTAACTGTAGCAAATGATAACGTTACCAGCATTTACGAACTTTTATCCTTCTCTTTAATATCGACGACGAATGGCACTCGGTTGGCGACAAAACGAATCCATGGAACAAGAGAAAATATCATGCCGCATAATACCTTCTGCCGGTATTTGCCTTTCTATCTTCGGTACTTCCTTTATTTCTTAAACGAAATTCCGCTCGTTTTTCCGGCTGAAACGTTCGCGGAGACCAAACACAGCCCCCTTCTCCTTTTGCTGCTTCCGTATCCGAGTATTAAATTTCGCGGCAAGAGGCAGGCAAAAAAGAAAAGGAAGAGGAAAGTAGCCGGGAAGGATCGCGAGCAAAAGGAGAAAGATAAATAATAAGGGGGCGACAGATTGGCGGATCGATTCGACGATTTCGCGCGCCTCGTAAATAAATAAGAGGTCGAACCTTTAAGTGGATCACGCAGCGCGCGAAAAGAGAATCGGGCAAATTCGAGGCAACCGATATTGGATTCGACCTTCCACGCTCTTCTTCTCTCCCTCGTTCTCGTTGTCATTTCTCACTCCACCCTTTCTCTCCCTATTCTCCCATTTTTCCAGACGAGACAGAACCCTGTGCGATCCGATCCTTTTGTTATTCCACGATCCAGCGCGCCACTACCTTTCCCTCTCAAAAGCGGCTGCGATCCTCCTGGAATCCGAGAATCCTCCCGGCAACTACCACCGATCGAACTACGATAGGCGATGATAATCGTATCGCGAGAACGCGTCGCAGCTTTCTCCCTTGCTTTCTCCCTCTTTCACCAAGAGTTCGTGTACGTTCAGCCTCTCTACTATTTCAATAGGTGGAGAAGGGGGCCGGAGCCAAGCTATTATTTTCGCGAGACGCTTTGTGAAAATTGACTTTTGCACGAACACTCGGAAATGTCGTTACGAGGCTGACGTTGTTTTCGAATTTGCGAAACTGTTTAGAAGATGATGGAGCAGCGGTGCGTAGTAAACGTTCGTTGTGAGATAATTTGAACCAGCGTTTTGTTATATTTGTTATTCGCTTCGTTGGTATTTTATTTCGTTTCTTGCTTATTTATCGTTGTTACATGTTGCATTTTAGCTTAATCCGCGCAAACCGGTAGTTTTTCTTCCGGAAGGAAGCAACCGGTCCTGTAGCAGTGCTTGAACACGCGGACCTGGCAGTGTGAAGAAGCAGCAGCAGGATTAAAATATAAAAAAGGAGATAAACTTTGGGGGGTGGAGGAGTTAACGTTGTCGGGAGATTAACGTTATGGCGAGGCTAACGTCGGGAGGAAGATTAAATATGTGCAAGCTTAATGATCCAAGATGCTAATGACTGCCGGTATGGTTCCGTAGATAAGATCGATATTGCAAAGTCCGGCGTGAGTTGAAGAGGTAGTTGGGGAAGTTTCCGATCCGTAGAAATGACGTAACTTTCGCCAACCACTCGACACGTAAACTACGTTAACCCATTATGGTTGCGTAATCCGTGCTCGAGTCGGAAATAAGTTTGTTTTGCCGACCATTGGGCCAAACTTCTTACAAAAGATGCAAAGTTCTTATTCCAAAGTTCTTATTTCACTTTTCAATATCAATTTATTTCTATCCTGTAATTCGACATGCTTTCGAAGTTCAATATGTTATCTGTGTTTGACGTTGGTGCAATAGAAATATTTTTATGAAAGTTTTAATTAAACATCACATTATATCATGTCGAAATCATGGTTGTCCCATACTTTTCCTCCTGGAAATATTCCACGCCGACCCGGGAAAACGTCACAAGTTAAAAAAGCCTTTTGCGACGTTTTAAAAATCCGATATCTCGTTACTCGCCTTTCTGTTTATTACACATCGAGTTAAATTATTCTGTGTATTACATCCAATACCATTTTTCATTCGCCACAAAAAGGAGACTTGGCAAAACCACAACGAACGAGAAGCACGTTCGCCGTGAGAAAATTGTTTAGACTAATGTTTCCAAGAAATATCTCCATTCGTCAAATATTAAATTGCTATTTATGAACTTCTAGCAATAAAATCGAGCGGTTTATTAATTAAAATAAATTAAAAATCGAGTAATGTATTAAAAGCAAGACGAAATACGTGCAAACGAATATACACATTCGCGAATTAATAGAACGAATTAATATATTAAAAAAATGCAAACTTGCAATATAATAATATACAGGATAAAAATATTTCCAAGAAAAATTGTTGTTAACAATTTATTACATGGTCGTAACAAGCTCCTAACAGCAAAATCGAGTATTTTATTAACCAAAAATTAGGTGAAACGCATGCAAGCGAAGCTCGCCACCCTAAAGGTCTCCTGATGCTGATTCAGAGTTAATTTGCTTGGCGTGTTCCATCGACCTGCTCTGTTTGACATAGAAATTAAATCCTAATTAATGGCACGTACGTGTGTAACGCGAGTGTACGTGCGTAGCTGCAATTGCAATTAAATTATTTCGGCCGACGTTGCAAAACGCTTGAATCCGTTCTGAACGTGCACGAAGAACGCGTAAACGCGGAGCACAGGTGTGGTCGTTCCGCTGTTCATTTCGCTGCAAAGAATGTCTCTGTAGATTTGTTCTATTCCTTTCTTTTGTTCATTTTCTCGTTTTAAGTGGCGCGCAGATCTTCGAGTTGGTGCAGACAAAAGGCGTTTAATTTTTTTTTCACCAGAAGTTTAGATCTGAAAAGGTTAATTAGAGGAGCGTATAATTTTTGCGTGAAACGTTCTCGAGAACCTGCTGGGAAGCGAATTGAAGCAGCTACATTAAAGTTCGTTAATTAATTCTGTTCGTTAATTTCGTATGGTATGCGGTTGTATGATTTGTTTTATAACGTTCAGCCAATTGCTTTCCACCTGCCTCTGCCGCTCTTTCTTTTCCTACTTCCTCGGTATGTTAATTTAATTTGCGCTCAACCCGCACTTTGGTCTCTACCATTAACAACAATATGAAAGATTGTAAGGCAATAGAACGAGGAAAGGGAAGCATACAAGTTGAGAATACAATCGTACAAATTGTAAAATATAATATACTGTACCTTTGTTTTTCAATGTATTATAATATAATCGATAATAATTTGAAATAGCCAGCACATCTTGAGTAACAGAAAATCTTCCAATCTGCTTGTTAAGGATAAATTATTGCAAGAAAACGACAGAAACCTTAGAAATCTTTACTTGCGAATTGTTTCATACATTCTACACGCAGCGGAATGTGTAAGGTACGCGTGCAGTCGAAATGATGTTTATAAAACGAATTATTTTTCCTCTAGGCTATCCTTTGTTTACACTCCTCATTATCAAACAAATCAACTCTTTCGTAATTATTAAATTCATAAAATAGAGAGATCTACGAAAGAACCGTTCTCTTATCGACTCCATTTACAATTCGACGATCTTTCTCCGTAAACCACGTTTAATTTCTTCCATCCGAGACAAGCCATTTCAGAGCCACGCGAAACAATCTGACATTAGCAGAAGCAATAATGGAGCTAGCAGCACGCTCCATCAAGGCGAATTTCGCCGCGGAAACACGGAATTCGTTAAAAGCGTGGCTTGCGTTATCGCACGCAGAAAGTTCGCCTCCGCTGCCACCGGAAACGCAAAAAAAAAAAAAAAAAAAAGGGAGAAGAGAACTGCGAGTTCGCTCGATACGTCGCAGTAACGAAAATGCAACTGGATAGCGCCGTTTAAATTCCCCTTGTCTCCTTTCCCCGCGCGTATCATTTTCCACGTTGCATAGACATCAGCGAAAAATCTGCATTCCCTTCCTGGTTATCATTTTTCTCTGTGTTTCCCGGACGTTGGTATCTCCGAGCCCCCCTTTAACACACAACCATCCAACCCTTTTTCGTCCCCTTTTTTCGACAGTTTTAATCCCCCGTGCACGAGGATCCAACAATCTGTCCACGCTTCTCCCCATTCTACCCCCTGTACGACCCCATGTCTCTCGCCTTTTCTCAATTGTTTCTTCTATCTCGCGCTTTATATTTATTTTCATGACGTTATTATAGCGCCACGTCCCGTTACATCAACTCACCGCGCGTTCTTGCCCGAGTAATTCATAGTTATCCGGCTTTCGAATTTCGTTCAGCTCGTGTTCGTTGCCTCGATTAAGGGAACAACACGCGTGGACACGCGCGGTGATAAAAGCTTGGTGAAAACACGATACAAAGGGGATGAGACAGGAGGTTGGAAAGAAGGATGGACGAGGCGCGTGCAACTCTTCGACGCTGAATTATCGGCTGGCTTTTTCATTCTTCTCCTATTTTCATCTCTTTTTGTTCGCATGTCGATTCTCCACTTCGCTCTTATCCCGTTCTTTCGGTTAATTTCGCTGCCTTCTTTCGGTCAACTTTCAAACCATTGTTCCTTTTTCAATATTGGGAAGTATCTCGCGTAACCTGCCAATTGCTACCGTAATTTCTTATTTGTAGAAATGAGAGCAAGAATGGAAAATCGAGGAACGCAGCAGGTTTCACCACTGCCGTCCTGGTCATCGATGACCCGCGATTTGCTTTTAAAATTACGATTGGAATAAGACACGTTTCGTGACAAATTTTCAATAAGCGAGTGACATATAATATTGGCAAAAAGGCGCAATTAGGATATAACATTTTGGAAAAATGAAATATCATGGTACAGTATACTTCAATCTATCGTGGCATTCGCGGTAAAGTGCATGAAATTCGCGATTACTATAGCATCGATTAAAACGTATTGTAATTGCCTGGAATATCGTATCGTCTACTCGTGGCCTCGCTCATTTTTCTTCTTCATTTTTCTTGCCTCGGTTTCGCGTACATCGTTGATTATCTCTGTCTAATTATCACGGTGTAATTAATTCGCAGACGGTGTACTCAATTTGGTAGCGCGTCGCAAAATTTCGCAAAGCACTTTACGCGATCTTGTTTATCACGGACGTGGTTTTTCGTGAACGACTGACTGCTCGAGGAGTTTCGGCTAGTAACGAAGTTTGAGTGGCTGGAGTGCTTTCTGTTGGAAGTTGTTTGATTCCTGTTGCTGTTGTTGGCCCGCCGGAAGGATTGTTTCCGGCTAGGGATGCGTTCGACTGCGGTGGTCTCTCCGTTTGTTTTCTTCGTTTTTCCCGCGTCGTTTTGAAGGAAACAGCAATTGATCGTTGGATCTTTTTGCGTGACGAACTGTTGTTTCTGATATGTTGGTTTACTTGAATTCTGTCTGTTTCGGTATTCGAAAAAGCCAGTGAAGCAAAGTGATAGGTATACGTTCAATTATATACTGAAATTTGAAACATTCTCTGGGGTAACCGCAGACACTATGGCTCTCCCTCTAAAAGACACTAAAGACAAACACAGAAAAAACACAAAAAGATACTGGTGGATACCGAATCCATAATAAAATAATAGAGAAAATCATTAAACCGACAGAACTCAATTCTGCCCCTGTATAACACACGTGTAATCATTGTAAATATTGTAAATCTTGTAAATAAACCTATTTAACATCCCGCTCCCCCTCCCTATCATCCCGCCTCTCCCCAAAGTTATACAGCACCCAAAAAGTAGACTACCGAAGCGTCCTGTTTTGCGTCCAAGTTTTCAGGACAGAAAAATCAACCAAAAACAAAATTACATAAAAGCTCCGCTCCCCAGCGGCTTAAATCCAAAGATTAGATCTTAACACAAAAAATGTAAAGCGTCGACACATAATATAGTATGGCTACCTATGTCGTACCGTCGCGTATCGGTACTTTTGCCAAACACATATTATCAAATTCATAGTTTATTGTGAATACCCAAATGTATTAATATGTAGCTTGGTTTAAATAAACGTTATTAAAAAAAAAAGCAGTGGTTAGCGTCTTAGGTTACGAACGTTCGGAACCCGGGTTCGAATCCCGGCGCCCGTAGTCCGATTTTTCTTCCATGGCACATAAATGAGAAGAAAGCAGCAGTAACTTATAGCGAGTCTACATCTTCAGCCAGCAGCTACAAGTATCACGGACGACAACTACACCTCACATATATTTAATTGGAAAGTCAAATGGAGAAATAGTTTTCACGTGGAACTAATTGACAGTATATTAAATCTTAAACGTTGTTCTTCTACTAAAGACGAAACACGTCGATTTCGTATTATAACGTGATTTCGTTTGAAAATCTTCGTACTATGGAACTTTCCAAAAATTATAGTGCGCGAATCAATACCGACCACGAATAGAAACGAGACAATCGGCAGTCGAGAAGTCTAGACAGCGTCGAACGAGAAAGGAAAAGAGTGGGAAAACAGGCTGGTTAATTGAAAGTCGGGAGCGACCGAGACATCGCGTTAACCAAATCGAGGCGTAATATTTCTCGAGAGCTGTTACGACCATGAAAGGGAACCGGTGTAACTTTTTCCAGTCTGCCGGTGAATTGATGAAAGTGTTTAAACGAGATTTCCAGAGGAAAGCGTCCCCTCAGCCCGCGACAGCCCCCGGAAATTACCGTCAACGTGTCATAGCCTTGAACTCTTCGAAACCTTCGCGTTTAAAAAGTCTTTTCGTTTCTCCGCCCCTCTTCGTTTTCCCTATTATTCTGATAAAAAAATTAATCGGTTTCTGGAAAAGCTACGTTGGTTTCAAAGGTATATACATATTCCAAAGGATTAAATAGGTCGACGACTGTTTTTTTCGATCCAGTTTAATGGTTGATAATTGAACGAAGCCAGGGTTTAGCCTCGAACGCTTCAAGGTTCGTGTTTAATCAAGATTCTAGTTAAACGGTCCTTTAGTCAGGCTATTTAAACGATCATAAATTAATGAAAAGGAGAATAGAAAAGGAAGTTTGTTACATCGACGCGATAAAAAGTTAATCGTCCCTAAGAATTTTCTTATTTTAAAGGTTTCCAGCTAATAATGTAAAGAGGCTAATCCTACGCTGGCTTATTATTAATATTACGTATGTCCAAAAGTCTTTGTGTATATATATTTTAAACGAACTCTGCTACGAGTTTCAATAGGTTTCTGTCACGGCAGGCAACTTAATACGTGTCGTTAAAATATTTCGCCAAGTATGCATAATGCATTAAAGTTAGAAGCTGCTTTACCAAAGCCAAGTATATTTCTCTCTGAATTAATCGATAACTTAAAACTTACCAATTTTCCCATTTGTTAATAGCGGCCGTATAATTCAATAATTTTATCTGTATTGCTCGAAGAACCGCTACCGATAAACTGATTTTTCAATCATTTATTTAAAAGCAGGATCGCTGGATATCCCCCTTATTCAATTGCGAGCGAGTCTGGCTGCGGAATTAGCGATAGCGAATGGCGTTTTAAATAACACAATGCGCATCCTGGTAGTTTGTCGGTAATTTGTTCGTACACTCGTAAACCTCGTGAAAGCTTCGTGTTCCAGGATTAATGAATATTTCCTCTGGTGGAAAGTTAACGACCTTCGATTAACCCCTTTATCCGTCAAGCTCTTCGGCTCGCTGCGCACCCCTTAAATTTTATCTTCTTTCGTCAGTGTTGCGCAACCCTCGAGACTCTTTGACCGTTCCCGAAGGCCAGTTGAATAAAAAACAAAAAAAAAAAGAAAAGGAGAGGGGTTGAAGAGAGAAGAATAAAAAGAGAGGAGAAGGAGAGAACGTTATCATGCGTAATGATACGTCCAGACGTGGTCGATCGATTTTTTCCGCGATATTTCAGCCGCAGTCTCTCTCTTTAATGAGCTGTTGTTAAATTATTAGTATCGTTTGTACACTGAATGTACGTTGGCCGGGCGATGGTTGGTTTAAATGTAGTATTAACGGTAATACGCCTCGGGTTATGGCTGAATAGGCATTTTGTGGTTTTTATGTAATTCCTGGCTTGTATTTAAAAGCCACGTTTCGTTCGCATTCTCAATATCCCAGTTCCCTCGCTACATTCCAGAGCTGATTAAACAGCTTAATGTTTTGTAGTAGCTTATTCTCGTGCGATGTTAGTGGTAATTTGTCGTGTTCGGCATGCTTTTAGCATGTTTTTACATCTACGCGATACTAAGTTCGATTCTGAGATCTTAATCCTGGTTGTCGCCCCGGATGTTAGTAGAAAACAAGTTATCAAATTTAAACAATTTGATCAGTCGTAAGGAACATTTAGAACCATACAGTGGTATTACCAGAAATAAATCAGACCCAATTCCACAGACTAAATTAATTCCAAACATACTTCGTATTAATCGCAGCTAGTTCCACTGTTGAAGTGGTCCCCACTTCTAAGGAAACTCTACATCTGGTCTTTTTAGTTTTCTCAAGCACTGAAACCATCGACAGCGTATAGACAATTGACTGGGACGAAGGCAGACCATAGACAGTAGACAGGCGACGATGGCTTCGAGGCTTTCAGTTATAGGGTAACACTGCTAGCGTGCGGATCTGGACCAGCTCAAATTATAGTATTAAATATCATAGTATTAAAATATATTTTCTACTTTACAATTTATCCACGCGTTCCTCTGTTCATACGTTTAATAACCTCAACATCCACAAACGTAACTTTGTTCTAAACTTACTCTTTATTCCAAAGGAAAAAGCAGTTACCTAAAAGTTGTCTAATTTCAAGACTATCGTACCCCTGTTCCAAACTAAATCCCTAGCCAATCATTCGCATCGCTAACTGATCCTATTTCGATCACGAGCGACCACCCTTCTACGGAATCTTTCCCAAACTCCGGCTTTCAAGAGTTCATTTTCACTCTCCCCTATCACAAGCCATCATCCGTACACAAGCCACCACAAACGAGAGGCGTGAAACAACAAGAGCAGAGAGAAGGGTTAGCGTGTTAAATTCATCATTAATCCGTAAAAACCGCACTGGTTCCACGATTCACCGAGGCATTTCACCAGCGCAACGATATTATCGCCGCTCGCATTTATCAGTCTTTAATTATCTGGTCGCATTGTGCCGTGCGTGTAAGCGTTCTCCGTGAGTGGGTCAAATCGCGTTCAATTACAATAAATACGCGTTAGTCCACTGGTTACAATCGACACGCCATCGATTTCCGCTTCGCGATCCTTAAACGCCCGACCTAACCGCGTAAAATCTCCAATCAGCCCCTTCTCTGCTGTGTCTGTTATGCTGCGTTCACACTGGTGCCACTATCAGCTTATTCTGATAGAAAATAACCGATAAGGTAAGGTATTTACCTTGAAGGTCGATAACTTTAATGTGTGTACATGGTGAATGGTGTAAATTGTACTAGAACCTAATTGATTGGAATCTAAAGCATCGTCGAAACTGTTAATTATACCGGGAAATATTTCAGATAGAAATGAAGCAATTTCAAGAGCAACGTAATTTCGTCACGACGAAACACAAAGATTAGATTCATGTCTTTTAACGTACTGGCCAATCTAACTCGTTATTCCTTATCAAAAAATTCACTGAACCAATCATACCGAAAAAGCAATTAATTTGTGGAATATCTTTATCCAGATATCAAAAAGTACAAAAATTACCGATATACATATATTAGGTCGTCCGAAAAGTTTCTTTCGTTTTATAAGAAAACATTGGATGCATAACATTTTTCGTTTTATATTACTTTATGGAATTACGTAGCAAGATAAAGATTACAACGTTCGACAGATTAGGTTTCGTGTTTGTATAAAGACTTGTTTGTAAAAGAAAGACAATTTCCGAACAACCTAATACATTGATATACAGGGTGGTGGTACAAGCGGAAAGGGGGTGATTCTACGCGAAAAAAGAACTCGAAAATATACAATAAAAAATTTAAAACAAAATTTTTTTTTTGTTTTTCAAATGTTTCCATCGAGGCAACGATCTACAGTGAGATCCGTTATAACATACCGCACGCGTACCGAGCGAAAATTCAAAGTCGATTTTCTCGAAAACAAAGCCTCAAACGAAAAATTTTTATTCTATATTTCCGACTTCTTTTTTCGCGTAGAATCGCCCCCTTTCCGCTTGTACCACCAGTTACCAACCACCCTGTATATCATCGTTTGCTTGTGTTTTATGAAAAAGCAACAGCTCGCAAGTAGTTTTGATCAATGTGTACGCCGCATAATGCCGTTTATGTGGAGGTTACAGTAGCTCGATATATCGAAATAACCGTATCGAGGCTGGAGGGGTAGGTAAGGAAGGGGGGATGAAAAAACGGCAAGTTTTAATTAATTTTCATTTTCAGCTTATATTCGCCGCAGATAATACGAACGAGTGGAGAAGCATCGAACGAGAAATGCGAGTAGCTCGAGGCTCGACGACCAGCAGAAATTTGCCGGCGAAATAATTTTAATGAAGCTTCGCGACCATGTGCCGATATGTACGTGCTTCGGGCTCTCTGCTTCTATACATGTTTCCTTTTTTCCTTTCCTATTTACAACCCTCTTATCCAACTCCCCCCATTCCAACCCATCCCTTTTATGATCGTCCCGTTGTTACTGTATTAATAATATACTTGCTTAATTAACTTAATAGCGTGTTTTAATCTCTCGATTACAGGATCGAAGCTATGTATATTTCGATGAGCCGGAATAGTCGGTTTCCGTTCTTCAATAGAATTTCCTTGTAACACACCGTGTACACGCTAATTCATCTGGTAGACACGCGATCGTTTCGATTATTACCCTATTTCTCTCTTCTTCTGATTTTCCATTTTGTTCTCTAACTGTTTTAGATTGCACGTGAAGGTGATTATTGGCTGCGAATTTTCAACTTTAATTTTTAGATATTAAACGAGAATCCATTTAAACTGTTCATCTCTTTCACATAAACTATTTCTTTACTTGAGGATCCTCTATTTCCGTTTCTACGTGTCGTCTCATTTTTGTTCTTATTTGAGTTCGCAAAGACTAGAAGAGACATAATCGAAATTGATCCGTCTGTATGAATCTTCAACTTTATAATATTCATAACTTGATGTTACATCATATATCGCGTAATTAAATTAATTGACGTTGCTTTGATGTTTCTGATAATATGTTAATTTTCGTGCAAGGAAACATGATTTTTTCATATGATGGTACAGTATGAGTCGAACGATTGATAGTGTAATTTTATGGTTACCTGTTCATGTTCATCTTCTCTCACCGACAAATTCTACATTGTTTCTGCGTCCAAATAATTCAAAACACGCGAGCTCTGCTTGTGTAACACTTATAAAGTACTCGTCGGGTCACTATATAGCTTGCCTTTTCTATTTTTTTTTTTTTTTTTTTTAATGAAACCTCGCGTCTTCTTTTCCATTTATCTTTCCGCCAGTCTCGAGATGGATTCAGCGAGCGTAACGAAGGAAGCTCTAAGATTTTCGAGTCTTTCACGCCTCCGCTTCTTGCTGACACTGTCTCAGACATCCGGCTGCAAGTCACCCGTTTGCTTCTTTCTCTTTCTCCTGAGGGAGCATTTTGACGCTTCCAATTGCGGCTAGCTTCATTAGGGCCCTGACACACTGCACCAACATTAATGCATCTGTTCACGGCTGTTGTCTATTTAAGTCATCCGTGTGTCTCGTGCTATTGATCATCAACTACTGTGTTTGACTCTGATGCTCGTATGAATAGCAAATGGACAGGTGTAAACGCTGTGATTAGGTTAATTTCGTCGGATTTTTCGATTCGATCGATGACGCTGTGGATCGAGAAAACGATTTAAATGCTCTGGCAGGTGTCGACTTGTGATATGAAAATCACATAGATAAAAATATAATAAATATATTTTCGATTGTCTCACTTTAGTCTCGCTTTACGTGATTAAACCGCAAGCATCGTAATATAACGCAATTGAAAATGGAAACAGTCTGTTAAGTTGAGAAAAGACAAATCTTTTAAAAATAGCTGATAAGTTCGAGTGTTGCGGAAGCCAACAGGCAAACGATATTTTAATATTATGACGAACGATATTCTGAAAAGTTGCAAGGAAATGAAAAAGAGGGAACACTTGTTTAGCAACAAATTAGATAAAAAGACAATTTTAGTAACGAGAGGACATAGAGAATTTTAAAACTGCTTCCCTTTAAAAAATAGGAAACGTAACTTATCGTGTTGTCTCTCCGTAGTCTTCGTACAGGATATGGAAAAATATTGAATTAGATGGATTGTGAATTGCAAAAAGATGATGTATACTTTGATTATGTTATTTTTCAATGATACGCTGTGGATATGTATTTTTATTATTTGTATAAATTAGGCCATTGCAAGATATTTTTTCTACACGACACACAAATAAATACAGCTAGAAATAAGTATAATAAATGGAAACAGATAACAGCATTTAGCTCGAGTGCTACGTCTGTATCATTTTGTTCCGATTTTATTCCTCGATCGACATCGTTGCAAATAACTCCGTTCTCGATACTTACGATATTCATTTATCACACGATACGACGATATAATTCTTCGTTTCATAGAGCTGCGAGCTGCTGTCGCGGAGATGTCGACGATTAATAAGCGCCACTGAAATTTCAATAATTGCAAACACACCGCATTTTCAGCGAGCGAGCGAGCGAGAGAGAGAAAGAGAGGAAGAGTTTGAAATCCATTTCTCTTCTTAACCCCGGACGTAAATTATAATCTTTGTTCTTGGCCGAATGGAATTCTACGCGATTATTTCGCTTTTAATCCCTGTCGTTCATCGATCCACCTGAACCGCTTGTAGGACGGAAAAGGAATAAAAATAGAAATCATTACAAATCTATGGAGATCTCTTACGTTTACTTTAGAAACTGTACGATATGATTTCTGTTACCTTTTCATTACAACGTAGCAATATAAAGAGAAATCCTTTTGGAGGACTTAATAGATTTTTAATCGATGTCGCGTTATGTTTATCATTTTTGAATAGTTATATACAGCAGGAAAATATATTAGTAGAAATAAATCGACAGTTTCGAATAATATGTTAAATATAGATTTTATTAAACTTTATAAAAGAACTCTATTTCACTCTAAAGATAAAAATTGATGGATATCGTAGCTCGCTGTAAAAATGATCTACTATACAAATTACATTTAATGAGACCGGGCATCTATATAAAATTTTATTGCATTAATTATAAATTCTATCAAACTTTATACTTTCATGTCACCATAAAGCTAAAAATTAAAAACTTATATTGTAGCACAAAACCCTTTTCAAATTATAATATTTAACTTTCGAAGAACGAGCTTTTATGCGGTGTAAATGATAGAATTAAAATAATTCCAAAGGAAAAACGACGATAGGATTAAATTTATTCGCAGTAATTAAAAAAAAAATAGACTTTCATCCAATATTATATTTCAAGCAATAAAGCTGCACAAATAGAAACCGAAATTTTCTCTTTTACGATTTCATAAAAATATCGTGCTTCGTGGTAAATTCGCAGAAATTTTTAAGCTTTCAAAATATCCCTCCGTACAATTTCATTCCAGTGAATTAACTAATCTCGTCTACATTGATACTGCGAAACCGTATCGCGTTTCCAGCAATAAACCAAACTTCCATACATCACGCACACAGTCCACTCGTCGAAAACCAATAAAACAATCGTAAATTAAGCATAATTATATGATACGATTATTAAGTTAGAAACGAATAATACGTTAATCTTTTTCTCCGTGAAGGCTCCGCGAGCTTTCAAAATTTTCTCTCTTCCAATTCCGTGCCAATAAATCATGCAATCTTAGCCACAGTGAAACCGTGAAACTCCACCGCGTTTCCAATAGCAAATCAAACTTCCATACATCACAGACAGGGTCCATCCGTCGAAGCCCAATAAAACAGTCATAAATCGTGGCAAGGATGATGCAGATTTTTGTTTTAAAGTTGCCAGTAACGTAAGGAAACGTCGACGGTTCCCTGGGGAAGACGTATCCTCTCGAAGAGTTAATCTATTCCACGGGGTCAAGTCGAACAAAAGGAAGTGGAAAGCGCGAGCGTAAAAGGCGACGCATCGAAAACAACCGTTTTCTCGACATGTTCGTTACGATCGGCACGTCTTTGCACTTCCTCGAAGAAGAGTCAGTTCATTCGCGATTCCACATGAACCTCGTGTCTTCTTCGGTTTACGACCGCTCGTACAACTTGACTTGCACACTTTGCTCGCGATTTACGACACCCTCGGTCGCTCGTCACGCTACAATCCCGTTCGTATTAACTTTTTAGCGTGAAAATTTGCTCTTGTCCTCGTTGCTCCTTTTCTTAACTTATTATTGTTATTATTATTATTACTATTAATTGAGCGAATTTTGATATATCACTCGAGGAGAATAACTTTTCCTTGTTTGAAAATGTCGAATGTTTGTCGAAAGTTAATTACGCAAGTTACGTGCTGTATCCGACGTGTAAAAATAACCACGGTCTTGCTTGATAAGAGTGACTTTCCAGGATTTATTATTACTATCATTATTAACAGTGACGGGTCACCAAAGTATGGGTGACACTCTTCTTGTTCGAGTTAATTAAGAGAAAATATTTAAAGAAATGGTGCGATTTCCTATGGATGCATAAAATATTAGGTTGTCTGAAAAGTTCCTTTCGTTTTATAAGGAAACAATAGACGCACAATGTTTTTCGTTTTATATCAGTTTATTAAATTATGCACGAACATAATAATAGAATCATATAATAATAGGATCGTACCTAATTCAATAAAATAACATAAAACAGAAGTTGTTCATCTTTTATCACCTTATGAAGCGAAAGGAACATTTCGGACAACCTAATAATTAAATTAACGTGATACAACGAGATTTTGTAAAATAGGAGACAAAATTATACGATGGTATTTTATACATAATTAAAGGAAAGGAATTCGACTGACATTAGAAAAAACAGATTTTTTGGTTACCTTCTTCTTTTCCGAGTTTCTCTTTGGGAAGAGATTCTTCGAACGTCAAAATATCCAGAAACACGAATGGCGCAAGCTCTAAGAAAATTGTTAAAGGCTGTGGCGCGCCGTCCGAGAATTTGATTTCCGGAATGGAGGAGCTGGTTTCACGATTCCAATTCGGTGTGACGGCGGCGGGGCACCGTGGTGCATTCTGTTTCGGTTGAAATTAGAGAACAGGTGGAAAGCAAACGGTGATGTCGGTTTCGTTGAACGTCGGAGGACGACAGTCGAGTTAACTAGGTGGTAAAGTCTACAATTTGCCTTTCTTCGAGGGCCGTGCCGCTTTTTATTCACCCTGTATAAGTAATCGAATTAGTCGCTTGGATGAACTCGCGAGTCACTTAAGTGGTGCTTTGGTGGTTAATCATGTTTTGCTTGCTTTGTCGGTCTTCGAATTTGCTTTTCGCGTGTTCTGGATAATTTCATGGAAAATACGATGGATATGATAGAAAATATAGTAGTAGAAAATAATATTAAAGAAAGATGATGATTGCAATTGGCAGAAGTTTAACAAAGACATAAGCACGGAAGACATGGTTACAATTGTTTCGTAGAAATTTGACAAAGGAATAGCAACACATTTTGTATTAGTTAAGGCGATAGAATTGAAAAATTAAAATTAAATAGAATAATTCTATTTTAAACTTGGTCACTTCCACGATGACATTTAATTCTTCGATATTAAAACTAAGAGTCACTTCGCTGTTTCATATTCAGCTTGTTTATTATTTATTTTTACTCGTTATAGATTATTTAATAAGGCGAACGTAAATAGGTATAAATTTCTTTTAAGAAGATTTATAGATAAAATATAGGTATTATTTGCGACGTGATATCAGTAGAAGAGAAGAGTATTGCGGAAGAAACTGTTTTAAGGGTATAATAGATAAAGTATGAGCATCAAGTCAGAAATAGACCTACTATTCGATAAAGAAGCCAATGAATTATTGATCTTGTTGAAGGAACTGGGTTTCTGATACGGATAGCGAAAGAACACAAACAAATAACAATTCTACCATATAAAATCCATTGGTAACGTGGTTGCACAGTCACTGGTAAATAAGTTCACTGGAAACAAAAAGCGAATGAAAAATATCGAGTGCGGAGTTTTCTTTTCTTTTTAGAGCTAGCAGGGATCCATAAAAAGATTAAATTGTAGTATAATGTCTGTTTCTAAAACAAAGGACACTATATGTACTACGTTATTTCATCGTAAACTAAATTGTACCCTTCATTTTAATTTATCAAAGAAACAAAAATTATTAGAAAACAATGAAATAACAAATAATTAAATTGCTGTTATTTATCGCGAAAGTAGATTAAACCGAGAAAAGATGTTAATAAAAACGATGAAAGTGCGCTGTAAAATTGAAAGGAAAGCTCACGCAGGAAGTGAAGTTAGAGGAACTCCGTGCAAAACAAAGAAGTTCCAAAACAACTTCAAACAACTAAACAACCTCTACAACAACTTTGTTAAACAAAATTCAAGCCACAGCAGAAAGGTGAATCATAAAACATCTCGAAATTGAAAATTCCAACCTAGCTTGACCGCCGAAAAAACGGATGAAAGAAGAAGAAGAAAAAGGGATCGAGACAAAAGGAAATGCACAAAACCGAAAGAACAAAGGGCGAGAAATGGAGAAAAAGAAAAAGTTGGTTGTTTATTCGCGTGGTTCTACTTCGTCGTAGTACGTTTGTTTGTTAATTCTGTTTCAGCAGCCGGTCTATACCGTTGCAAATTTTATTTCTGCCCTGGCCATTTGTGATAGATGTGAAAGTTGCGAGCTTGCCAACTTCTTTCGCTTAATTATCATATCATATTCGTCCGCAGTTCGAGCGTTAAATAAGGTTTACTCAAAGTCACGCGTTATCGTGTGACACCGACACGAAAGTCACAAAGAGGCAATGTAACAGCAATAACTTTCTTCGTATCTTTCTTCTCGATGGTTAATTTCGTGTCGCTTGTCGAATCACGTTTTTCAACGCCGGCTCACCCTCGATGTGTGCGGGTAACGTTGCACGCCATTCTTTTCTTCTGCTGCTTTCAAAAAGTTAAACGCGAGTCTTTTACATTTTCCCGCGTGGTGGAAAACGTGCAATTGTTTCCTGTAATATCATATTTCGTGATATTTTATGCTCAGCAAAATGAGCACGAGGCTAATGATTAAACACGTTTCTTGCTACTGAAGCATATCTTTCACTTATCTCGTTTTCATCAAAAACTTGTTCATTTTAACTGATTATTAGAAAGTATAAATGTGTCTATCGTTGATACGTGTGTACATGTTAATTCTTAATCTATACAACAGATTCCATCATGGCAAATAATTTTGTAAATTATCCGCTACCACTTATTATCGTAGATTGTTAGCTGTTTGCGCTTAGATTACAATCTATGTGTTTTATCCTGTCAGATTTTTATGAATTACTATGTTTGGAATTGAATGACTCGACGAGTAATTTAGTTTCATGAAAGTGGAATTGCTACAAGAATCGGTAAAATCAAAGGAGTCCAGTAAACCCTTTCACAAAATATTATAATTCACACTATTTTCCGTCACGTTGCACGTTTGACGTTATATTAAACAATGAAACAAATTTCAAAATTTATAGCTATTGAATTCGACAAGATACAATACATGACGTATTATACCCGTCCTTCGTTATTAAACGTTTCCATTGTTACTCAAATAGACATAAAATTGCAATTGTAAATAATAATATATCATAGAAATATATCACAGTTATCAGGATGATGATCGGCGATGGTTGACGAGGCGTAAACGGAAATTTCCGTGTCGGTTACCGGTGTACATGATGGCGTTGAATGCGTTAACTAGGCAGCCAAAGCGGATACAGTTTCGTTATTAGGCAAATATTATAATAAATCAAAGGATCTTGTCAAAGCTGATTTGATTTTATCTCGTGGAAATAGCGTGGCAATAAAATCGAATATTTTTTTCAAATATTTTGCTGAAAACAGATCTGTGAAGGTAAACCGTTGCAACGTTTAAAAAAAGGAGGCGGAAAAAGGTAAAAAAGAAGAAAAGAGGGGAAAAAGAGAGCGGATGAAAAATATTGAAAATTCACCACGATGCATACCGCAGTACTTAAATATCGTATTTATAGAAATCGCGCGGTCTTGCCTTTATTTCCGTTCAATTCACTGTAAAAAGTAAATTGTTATCCCATAGTTGATAAACATTACAGAAGAAAAAAGGAGCAAGATATTTCATACACGAAAATATCACGAAATACTATGTTCTTTAGAACAATTTACAAGTAAATGAAAGAAAATTTAGAATTGCCAATTAACTAGATATCGTGATTTCTCAATTTTTATGAAATATGCAAATTGCACGCTGCTGCGTTTAGATTTTCTCTTGGAAAAAAAGAAAGCGTTAAATAGATCTCTTCGATTTCTAAACCTATTGAAACCTATTCTCTGATCGATTAGGATATCCAATATCTCTATCGTAAAATATCTAAAACGCTGGGTTTCTATTCTACAACTTTTGTTTCGTGCAATTTCTCAACGCAAAAAATATGCAAATATTTGGCTGGCTGGAACTAACGAAGACGAGCATATGAAATGGCAGTGGATTCGTTTGTCGAACATTTATTCGTAAATTAAACACCACCGAGTAGCGGATCTCCTGGAGCAAGCAACGAACATATTGTTTTGCATAATCGCTCACACGTGCAGAACGATCCAGATTCCTGTACATACTACGTCAATTCGACTGTGTACTATTAATTTCATACATTTTTATGAAATGCGAATCTTCCTTTTTCTTCCTCGTTAATTGTACTCCGTTCGATTCGATTTCACCAAACGGTCTCGAGAAAGATGTTGTATTAAATGGTATTAAAAAAAAATATATATATATATATTTATATTATTATTATATTCATTAATTTATATTTATATTTATTATATTATTTATTACGAAATATATATATATTTCGGATAAATTACTGCACTTCGTGCATTAATTAACTCTGGTTATAAAAATGTATGATTAAATATCGACGATGGGAAAATGTAATACGTGTAATAGGTATGTGTGTACGTGTATACGTGGTATACGTGTGTATGCTTTCGTGGAATTATTAGGATACGACTTTATGGCTATTTAAAGTGATATACGGCCAGCTTTTTCGTCTTCCTTTAATTAACCGTTATGTTCTTTCCGATTTATAATATTAAAACCGAAATATCGGAAGGTAATTATTCCTGGTTTGACGCGTGAATAAACCTTATCGAGGCACGTGAATTAATTTCTACGATCATGCAGGTAACAGACAGGCAGCGTTTCGAATAATCGATATCTCACATATTAGACGTTTCCATAATTGATGTTTTCTGTAAACGGTATACCGATAGTGGGAACCGTGGCGTTGGAATTGAAACCGAATACGAAATCAGGGAAATTAAGATGAATTGCGAACGTGGAACGAATCACATCAACCATAAGTTGAAAAATGTACCATAGTATGGAAACGTAATCTTATGGTCGAAGTCGTTAATATTTATCGATCAGGATGCAACGTGCATAGATTATGATTAATTATCAAACTGATAGCGTTATACCTTGATAAAATTAATTAAGTGTTATTTTAGTTTGACAAAACTAAAGTAAAATTTAGTGGCCCTTTTGCAAATGTAATTTTCCAGTTCTTACACAGTATCATGTTTAACTTATGACAATTTATAAGTTAAAATACACATTGGATCATGCTAAGATGGAGGATACCGAAGCCATTGGAGATATTGGGAATCAAGTACATTTGCAAGTCATAAGGTTACATATGATATGTCAATGGAAGCCAAGATGACCTGTAGGTTGCAAGACTAATCGAATCTGTGTTAGTAAGGGTTAAGATCATACGAAGATCGCGAGTAGTCGAGCAAATCATGTTAATGACACTTAAAGTCATTTAAAAGACACGCGTGACGAAATTGTGTTAATAGCACTCCAAACGATTCGAAGGTCACAAAGAACCTTCAGTCATTTGAAGATCAAACTTGATCGTCTAAATTGTCTCATTTAGGATCAAGGTCGCGTGAAAAATATCGAACGTCATTAAGATCGTGTCATTGGGAATCAGAGAAATCTTGCTATCGAAACTATCTAAAAATTCGTTTAGAATTGCAGATAAACAATAGTGTAATCATCTCTTACAGTATAATAATACAGTTTCTCTGACAGCTGAGTTCAAAACATTAAAAGTTGTCCCTGTCAGAGTTTTCTAAAATTAGAGTAAAACGCTTAACGACAGAAGATACGAAACTCTTACAAATATGAGAGAAATTTCATCACTGATCTAGTACTAACAAGTAATTTTTTATTTTCTTTTAATATACGAAGAATGGCCTCGTTAATCATGGAATGGCCCAAATGGTATATAGCGAGTTTCAGGTTAATTCAGTGAAATTTCTATCAAACGTCTATTCTGTACGTCTCTGTCCAAAGAATTCCTTTCAATTTGCACTAAAGCTCACAGCAACTCTACTATCAATACATAATCTGTAACTGTACTCTCAGCTGGATAGTAATGTATAGAACGAGATTCATACGTGTTAAACGACATCGTCACAGGTGATGACCAAGAGGATTGGTGGGATGCGTATACACGAAGGGGATGAAACGTACCTTTACAGCTCTCGAGGCTCGTCACTGACGGGACGGTTGCAATGACGAGCTGATTCAATGGACGGATCCACGCGGTCGGCAATACACCTGAGAACGCTCGAGAGGCCAGACGAGGACTTTCCATTTGACAGAGCAAACGCGTGACAAAAGGCCAATGGAAGAAGTTAAACGAGGCTTGCTTTGCGTTGTTAATCAATCTTCACGCGGTCGTCTCGTTCCATTTACCTTGCTCGACTCTTCCGCAAAAAACAATTCCACCCTTTCCTCGTTCGTGTTTTCGTGGAAAATAGTTTGTTTCATTGGCGAGTGTTATTTATTGAGAAATTAGTGTTTTCTATTTGGAGAATGTTTCGAGAAATTTGAAGCAACATTCCGAGATAGGAGTAGTCTTGGAAGGTACATTTTTGTATGTAAGAATAATAAGAGAGAGTATCTTAGTGTGCAGATTTTTTCTATTATCTTCGTGTCAAGTATATTCAATAATTTCTGATCTTCCAGAAATAGAAAAATAAGAACCTTCGTATATTTATCTATTGTGATAGACAGTATCAGTAAGTAGACAGTATCAAACAGTAGACAGGACAGTAGTACAGGACAGTAGATAGGACAGTAGACGAGATAAAAAGGAAGCTCTCAATCTGAACAAAAGAAAGCTCTAAAACGCTATCTTCCTTGGATTATAAATATCATGTTAAAGTAATTACTTGAAGAAACACTCTACGTCTTTACTTTTGTATATTCGTGACTTGGAGACCGCTATTATGAAGAGAATAGAAATAGAATGAAAGAAAAAGATTCGAAATAACGAGAGGTCCATATTATTGTGCCCTTGAATATAAATTATGTTTTGGTTTACAGGGTTTAGGAACAAAAGAGCTGTAAGTAGATTTCTATTGCTGTTTCTATTGTAGGCTTTAGCTAGAGCTACAAGGTTAACTTTTTGATAATGTGCTTTGCTATAAATATATGAACGTGCTCTCTATCATAGCTTCTTCTATTGTATTGTAATACTATAAGAGCGAGGATCTGGATCAGCATACACTATACTTTTACCTTTATTTATATCAATATATTTTTCTATTACAAATTCATCCACTCGTTATTCTATCAGTCAACCTCAACATATGAAAGTAAATATTCTATAAGAATTTATTACATTAAAATACAGTTCCAGGAACAATCACGTGAACGTTTAGACAAATCCCATGTCAGTGGAGCCTCGATATTCTAAATAGAATAGGCGATCAAAATCGTTATGCCACCGATATGCCAACATTTTCAACATCCCTGTCGAGCATGCATCGTCTATTCAACCTAGATGAATTTCAACAAAAAGATCGCCGGGAGAAAACAAACGAGGAGGATCAAATATTCTTTTGTCAGCTTTGTCCCTGACAGGCCTTTGACCGACGACGCGAGCCACCGCGAGGATATTTTTACCTTATCTGTTCGCACGAACAAGAGAACGCGTTTTGTGCTAAAAAAAATCCACCATTAGCCGTTGTTTCTCGATACACGATTAAACTGAACGTGACTGCATTGTTCACGCGCTTTAAACGTCGAAAGTTACATGGTAAGTTAAATTCGAATGGAGAGTGGAAAAGGAAGAGACACGACGATAGTCGCTGCCGATTTTCCACTGAAATATAGTACATAGATATTGGCTGTATTCTCTGTACGAAATGATATAAATGTTATTTGTAAAAGGAAGTGAAATTATTGCGGTAGCTGAAGGATACCTTTTGTAATTATGCTCGTATCGAATTTACAAATATAAATTATTATTGTTGGACGATTTCTGCGAATACTAGCCTTTTCTCTGATCATTTATTTCGAAATTAATCTTTTTTATTTGTAATTATGTTGATATTTCTGGGAATTCGTTTGAAGCTTTTTTGTTTAATCATTGGATCATTTTATTGGTTATCGGATGATCTCATCTGAAAAAATTCTGCCGCCAATATTCACAAATTATGATTGCGCAGAGATCTCTTAAAATTTTATTGGAATTCTTATTTTTAATCATCGAGTACTATTTTATTCGTGATTATTTATTGGAAATCAAATTTCTTTGTTTATATAGAAATCGTAAACGAATACCATCGCAAATGGCAATGTCAGAAAGTAAAATTTCCGACGAGAAATCCAATCCCATGACGTTTAAATCGGACAATTTTTCTACCGGAGAAAAGAATGTTAATTAAAACGTGAAATTGATACTTTTCGTTGGTTCAGCATCGCTGGGAGAATTGTATCTCACATTTCTTCGCAATTAGTAATTTATAAGCCCTTGTAAGAGGAATGTGTTCCATTGTCCGGGTACATGTATTCGTACAAATTGTCCTTTTTCTCCTAGATTACTCGCGCAGACGAGGAAGTGTTTCCACTATCCCTAATCCATGTCCTGAAGCTTTAAGCCTCATCCTCGTGTTGTAGTCACGTAGTCACCTTCGCGAAACAAGGTCGGGAGCTTCGTAAAACAAAATCGTTTCGCGTGTTTAACTATTCTTTGAATAGAATTATTAGCAAAAGAAATATTTACTTTTTCATCCACTGAAAGTCGATGGAATTCAGAAAATATATATAATATATAAATATTAATAGGCGAATATACATACATACATATATATATATATCGTGAGAAAAATATTTCTGTGAATTTTTCTTCTACGTAACATATTCTACAAAGGTTTAAAATTGCAATTTGGATAATTATGAAAATCGCGTATATTCTCAGATTTGATTTCCCTTATGTTTGAAAAATTCTGTTAATAAAATTGTATAGTAAAGTGGATCCACTCAATTTATGGATGGAAAACCTTTAAGCTGATTTTCTTTCCGTAGAACGATCCAGCTGGTCCTTCCTATGCTTTCCAATAATATTTGGATTTTCCATGCAAACATAAAATAACAATGAAACAATAAATCCAGCTTATTCTTATAGATTTTAATTTGCTATCGTACATAGTAGGCGTAGACAATATGTAGGCAAAAATAAAACTTATGGTAAGTATGGTATATCAGCAAAATTGGCTGGAAAAAAAAAATAGTCAAGAATTGCGAAACGTTGTTAGAGAAAGTTACAACGTATAAAGAAAAGCTTTTTTTAAGAGGATGAGAAGAAAAAATTGCAATCTCGTCTTTCTTTCGTAATCTGATTTTCGAGTTTTATTCCCCTATCCTTCAATTTAAATCTCTTCGCCAAATCCCCTTCCGAAAGCCCTGGAAAATAGCGACAACGTCTTGTTAGGAGCGCAATAAGTAGCATATATTAAATAAGAAACCGGAAAAACCTCCGCAAATACGATTCTAAGGAACAAAAAAAAAAAAAAAAAAAAAAAAAAGAGGGAAAAAGAATTTCGACGACGGCGTGTTTTTACGGTAATTTAAACATTTTCAAACTTCAGCCCGTTTTCCACTTATCTTTCGTTTAATCGCGTTCGCTGTAAACTCCACGCGGAATCCCAGGAAAATAGGAAATATTAAATAAAACTCAATAAAAGCGTGTCCTGCGGAAAACGTAACGAAATAGGAATTTCGAATAGTTCGAGGCTGAACTGACGTGTGTCTTTCTCTCTATTAATTCAAAATCCTCGATCCAAATCGTTTTGTAAAGTTTAGAAAAATAATACCGATCTATCTTACGATCTAACGTTTATTGGATATCGGATAACAGCAATGAAGGTACAAAAAAATTGTTTCACAGTTTATTCTTTTTTCTTTTTTAATCTGGGTATTTAAAATTCCTTTATTAAATTCCTGTAAAATTTAAGAATATTTAAGATCAACGAGGAAAAGGTAGTTGTAATTTTTGCATTTCCAATGTTTTACTTCTAAACGTTTTACAATAACTAAACGTTAATGATGGCTGGACAATGCTGAGTTAATTTGAAGATTTATGAAGTCTAACACATGATCGGCAAAGGGAAAACAGTTCCGTTACTTTCTATCATAGGATTTGAAATATTTCATTGTTAAGTGTTTTACGATAATCAAACAAAATTGATAGAAATGTAAACAAATCGTACCAAATAGGTATGGAATTCTTATAACAATTAGAAAAAAGCACAAAGCAGAAATACAACAAAAATCATCCCCACGTTAGATCTTCAGCACACAAATCAAAAAGAGTCACGTAATATTCCCTAATACAAGTCCCAAGAAAATCAATCGATATCTATGCAAATTCATATTTTTGTAAACAAAGAAATAGAAGCTAAATAAATATTTTTCCCTTTAAATATTACCATGCAATTCTACTTTGAATATTTTTTATATTATACAATGTACGCATTAAAATTTTCCATGGACGCGTAAACGATCACATTGAAGAAATTTAGAAAAATGGATAAAAATCTTTTTCATCCCCCCCTAAGCATTCTACTCTCAAATCTGTTCACGAAACCCGACGAAAATTGTCAGCAGGTCTCTCGTTTAACGTATCCCGGCTGACGCGAGCAGCTAACCGTGTCACGGATTTCCCGGGTGTCGATTTCGCCTGGAATAAAGGTCAAGTCAAAAAGAGGTCCCTTCCACTTTACCTCCTCGTAACGCAATCAGCCTTGACTCTCCTTTCGACGCAAGGTGCAAACAGCCCCAACGAAGCGGCGTTGATGGAGCTTCGCCCCGAAATCGCGCGCCCCTTCATTCGCGAGAGGGTGCGACGACGAACAGAGTCGTCGAGTTTCCTGAGTAGAATACAACGCGTTTTCACACACCGCTACGTATTTGTGGGGGTTGGAAAGGGATGGCGATAATACCGTGTCATCGGGGTAAGATGCACGGAGGCCTCGTGGATTATTTTCAAAATAAAATGCTATTTGATCCGTTCACAGGCCAAAGACGATTTCATTCTTTGACATTTAAAATTTTTTAATGCCGAAACACTCGACTGATGCTCATCTCTAGGCCATTTCTTTGCGACAATTTGACGCGCGATAGTTTCGTCGCTTACAAAAAGGACGTTCGTTTATATGAACGTTCGCGCATTTGACGACGCGTCTGCAGGATTTTCTTTGTTATTAGAAGAAAACGAAAATGAAGTTTCGATTAATGCGAGCGAGGGCGACGAAATTGTCTCGCGACAAATTGACCGTAGATTTTTCTGCAAGCTCGTACTTTCGATGATACGATGGAAAAAGTAGATCCTATGTAGAAAATTGTTTCAGGTATCGAATATTACAGAGCTCTAGATTTTGGATATTTTATATTACCTTTGCATATGTGCTTTCTGTGCAATTTCACACTTTCAAATCAGTATCAAATTTCATCGATTTTCTCTGTCTTTTAGTTTTGTCAAATCAACCGATTTAGCATAAAATTTGACTCGTTTTAGGGATCGTGGAACAACGCGAAATTGGGAAACACGTTATGCTCGATTTTAAAAATGTTTTAATAAAATCTGAGCGGCCATGAAATATCAAAATTTTCAAAAGCTGGGAGATGCTTGAAACGTAATTGTGTTACTAGGCGTCACTGAGAGCAAGTGGATCATCGATCGATTAGCGAAGAAGAGTGTTGTTATTCGGTTCGGTGTCGTTCCCAGCATCGTTCCGCGCGACGATCTTCGATTGCGAACAAAAGGTAGAAACACGGTCTGGCATAGCGGTTAATTATTCCGGCGAGAAACAGAAATTCCATGGCAATTCCGAGGGATGGAGATCCATTACTTGATATACGTGATGTTTTTCAGAGCGTGCAGTTGCATTAGGAATCGTCGGATGTTGTGTGAAATTGCAAGTGACCATACGGTTAATTCAAACAATCGTTCAGCGATACTAAACATTCTGTTAAAGAATTTCGAATTCAACAAAAATAATTGGCTCGTGCATTATTTTCAGGATAAAGTGTTATTCTAGAAATCGTAGAACGTTGCGAAGTTGGAAATACTATCGTATTTAAATTCGGACATTTTTAAAAATAGAATTTAACTAATAGCGTAGAATGTAGTAGAAATATCAGAGCGTTGAAAAAACGAGATAAAAAATACAAGGATAATTGTACCGGTGGAGATTATTGGAAATAATTGGATCGTCCATCGTTGGAGGTTATTTAAGGTCATTGGAGGTCGTGCAGCAGTCGTTTAAGATCGTGTGAAGGTAATTGAATGTCACGTCGAGGTTAATACTGACGGTGTTATCTCACCATTCGCGTTTCTCGCCAAAGGCGTTCTATTAAAACATACGATCGAACTTATTTCAGTCCCTCTAATTCTCAAATCGAGGTTCGTTCGAGGTCGTTTGATGAGAAAATCTGATCATGATCGTTATTGGAATTATGAACATTAGAAGATATTAAATGTTATTTCGTAGACGTTTCATACAAATAGCCACTTTTGCTGCCTATTAATCAATTAAAATCACTTAAAAGAAATTGCGTAACGATTCTAGCAATTGTTACTTAACGAAATTGTTCGCTGAATATTCTCCCTCGAGCATAGATTATACGTTTTATTAATTGATCAAAATTGAAAATGTTTTAGTAACAGGAAATCTATAAAAAAAAAAAAAAAAACAGTCAGGCGAGATATTGGGAAATTTCCAATCAAAGATTGTGATTAAATTATGGAAAAATATATCTACAAATGAACAGTCGTGAATAGAATCAGCAGAAGTAAAGATGGATACTATTCCTAATGGTTTCCTGTGAAAGAAATATGAAAAGTAAATAAAAAATTAACCAAATAATGATCGATCAAATAAAATAATCATGATACATTTAACCGCAGAATTAAATTCAACGTGAAACAAATGTAACGCCTGATATAATTTAGCAATCTTGTAACTTATCACTTAAAAAAAGATGATTTACAAGTAATAAAGTTGAACTTAGTTTAATATTCATTGAAAAGTAATTTTATTAAAAGAATGTATTATTTATAAAAGGTCACCGTGTGATCTTATTAATAGTGAAATTACAGCAGAAATGAGTTTTACGTGTCGCATTTTGCGAAATCATGAATGTTCATTATTAAATGCCATACCTACATGTCAACGCGGCATCGGGCCTATCTGAAAACGGGTCACACTTTCGAGGTCGTATTAGTTGATTGGTAGTTAATTACCTGCAGCACAGCGTGGAGGAGACATTAATTTGCTCGCGGCAGCCAGTGAGATTCTATCGACACGTTTTTGGAAAATTGAACGACCCGTGATTGCGTGTCGTTCGCATTAAACGACCGTTAAACAGCTCATTTTTGTTGAGGAATATAGTTATGATTAAAATGTGCTGGAATTTTCTCCAATATAAATACCGAAACCGATGAAGCGCTATGCTTTAGTAGGCGTTGTAATTTCAGTATGTTAAAATGCAGAGAAATTGGAGGTTTTGCAAACGCTTTTGAAAGAAACACAATTTGCCTGCTATTCTCATCATTTGAAAAGTACTACATTACTGTAATTACAGATCACTGATTATGACAATCTCCCTTTTCAATCGTTTTCCAAATAAAAAAGAAAAGACTTTTTGAATTCCAATATTATATTCGAAATTTGTATTTTATTAAAATTATTACAATCTTTTTTAATACCGCGCTTTGAAGCTGCAAAATAGTAAGAAGATATTTAACTTTAGAATGGATCTATAATTATATTCACTGTGTTATAAAAGTAACAAATTAATTTTTATTATATCTGTTACTCTATATTATGAAAATATTCGAAGCAGAGATTGCGTAATTATAAAAATATTCTTAAAATAACTTGCCTAAAAATAGGAATACTTTCAGATGTTTTTTTTTTGCAAATAAACATATTTTGAGCGACATTTACAATATCACGTTCGTAAAAATTGTGCAAAATACATCATTCATACAGAAGATAGTTATAAAAGCTGGGTCAACGAGTGCACGAGGGATTCTGTAGGTTAACCTTCTGGTTGCTTCAGGCAAATAAACTTGCCCGCAGTTTGACTGCTCTAGCCAAATGAATTCACATGGTCCGACTAATTCAACTACTTCATGCCAGTACACAAATCAGCCTGAATAAGTTTCTCTGACTCACGCGATCCATGTTAAACTGGCATTAAATGCAAAACATTAGTCGCCGGGTACATCTTAAAGTTGCAATTAGTTCGCTGGCATACGTATACTTGTGTAACATAATATTCGAGATCTTTTTATGTTGCACAAATTGGAGACTAGCTACTATACTAAAACATACTTTCATTTCAACTATATGAAAAAGTAATTTCACTGGGTAGAAGATTAAAATATAATATTTGTTCTTTTTCTGTATCCTTCTCATACTCTAACGATCATAAGCATTTGAACATTTCGCGACATTTGGAAAAAATAGATGCTCTCGAGTGCTTTTAGTTTTTAATTGTTTTATTCTAAAATCTTTTTCTAAACAATTCTAAATCTCTTAATTCACTCGTATCATATGAGCCTTATGATATAAAAGACAGAATAGAATAAACGTCTCAATACTTACAACAGTGTGTGTCCCCATTTCTATTTTAGAAATCAAACTGATTCACGAGTTCTCCAGTACACACATATAGAATATTCTATTTTGTTATAAGTTTCTTCGATGCCAAAGTTATAAGAAAGAACAATATTCGAGGAGACGAGAAGAAGATAAATCATTAATAAAGAAGGACGATAAATCCTGGACGGAAGGGAAGAAGCAGTTGAGTTCAGCGGTTTTCCGGTAGAGATGCCGACGAACTTCGTCCGTGCCAAGAGACTTGGTCGTATTTCCGAGCGACAGTTAACCAGCCGGAAAGAAGACGTTGCAGCGTTGTAGGGAACGCGAAAGATGCCTTAGCGTGCCTGAGGCCCGCCGGAAACCTTGAATTCTTGCTTCAGGGGTGCTTCTATGAGGCTCAGTGTCGCCAGATGCAACCTGCACCCATACACTCGACCAGCCTGAGGACACAGGAATCTCCATCTGCTAAATTTCCTCGTCTTCTTTCCTTTCTCTTCCATTTTCTACCAGGTTGTCGGCATATGGTACATGATTTTAGATTTAGAACACGGCGAGTGGAAAATGGAGTTAAAACGTGTTGCGTGGATGGATCGAGGCGAACATGCAGTGATTTTGCTCTTTCTTGCTGTCGTTTCCAAGATGTTTGAATGTGCAGACTATGTTTTAGTTTAGTTCGACTTGCTTTTGAAAAGGAGCTAATTTTTTGGTATGTTTAAAGTACCCAGTATATTTTGTTAATAATTCAATATCAAATATACTTCATCCGTGAAACATTTCATGAGAGCAAAGCAGAACAGGAAGGTAACACGTGATACGTACGGTACACGAGTTATATACCGTGGACCATTTCACTTTTTTTTTTTTTATTTAGTTGTTTACATTCACAATTTGTCCGATTTGGACATTTGGTAGAATTTTTTGGCTGTTTGATTATTATGTGGGTGGCTACCCCCAGTGGGGTACAATCTTCGTGTTTGTTAGGTTATATCCTTTATGAGATCTGTTGGGTGTTTTCTTTTTAGTCTTCTTTCTATGCTCATTTTATTTTGTGATAAATTTCCTGTTCCCAGATTATACTTCAATATCAGTTCCTCTTCTCTAAAAAGTAACTTACGATTTTAACTACCAATAAGCATCGTGTAACTTATATCAGTAATTGATGCTACTGTAAAAAATCAATTAGAAAGAGATTGTTTTATCAATTTCTGTACTTCGTGTTCCGTAGGGACAGACTTCTGATTAATTTATCAGCGCAGTGACGACGTGTCGTTCGATCGTCAAGTCGTTTGCCAGTGTGAGAAACGACCCAACTAACGGCTAGCTAATTGTGCGTCCCTTACCCTTCTCGAGAAGCGACGAATTTTGAATCTGCCCTCTCTCATTTCGACGTCCACAATGAGCGTCATTGAGAGTTACGGGATCCCTCGGCCACCATCTGTCGTCATGGTAAACGATATCGTGCTAATTTAGAGGGGGGCGAAATAAAAGTTCAAATTCGAGAGGCTTCTTCACTGGCACGGGTCCTCATCCACGCGTATTAATACGAGTAAAAGGGGTCGAGGGGTGTGCATACTTTTACATATGCATTAACTAGCCGTAGGTGCGCGTTGTTCCGGCGAAATCTTACTCGATTCTACGGGGTGTCCAAGAAGTTAGATTTTAATAACGACAAGAACGAAGTGTTTGAGAGAATTCTAGTTATCGTCTTTAAATTGTGGTAAGTTGAATTTGTTGAGAATGTACTCGTATTTATCGAGAAGTCGAAACAGAGTCCGAGTAAGCAATTAAATAAAAAGATCGATATTAATTGATCACGTATATAATATTCCGATATATTAGCAATTTTACTACGAAAATGAACAGGTGTAGCTTAAAGTAGGTAATCTGAGAGAGCAAATACTGGGCTTTCGTTAAAAGCAGCTGATGTACCAGAACTTCTCTCCGAGAGAACAAATTTAAAAAGTTGAAGTTGTTCTTTGTTGAACTGTTTTTTCCTTTTTCTTTGTTTTTTTTTTTTTTTTGGCGGAATGATTTTATTCCGAGAAAAAGAGGGCATGCAATAGTGGAACGATGGAAAAGGAGGATTTGAAAAGTCGAAGAAAGTGGATAAGTTGGAAATTTCGTTAATCTGGGCTAATTCGGGGGTTGGATTTTGGCGCAGCACAGAATCGATTCAACTTCGTTCGGATTTCGTTCTTTAATGGAACGGAATATGAAGGTGTACCGTAATCCGTTGAAATCTGCAGTTCTTGGCGAGTTTTGGGACAAGCTTCGACGAATGCTTACCATTGCGAGATTTAACGGAACGCGAGATGTTACGGAATACGTGTACTTAATGCAGAAATCTTTTCATAAATAAGCAAATCCTTCCAATCTAAACCGTAAAAGGAAAAAGGTAAATCTTCGATTCGAAAGGATTCTGATTCCTATTGATACAATTCTGAAATCACAAAATTTCTTACTTTCTAACTTAATCCTACCACATTCTCGTTTCAATAAATATTTTGTATTAAAATATTTCTACATAGCCCTAAATCAGAAAGTTGGTCTTTCTCGTGGAATTTTCTATATCTTAGCTTTTAACAATTACATAAATTGTTATACAGGATGGTTGGTAACTGGCGGTACGAGCGGAAAGGGGATGATTCTACGCGAAAAAAGAAGTCGAAAATATAGAATAAACATTTTTCGTTTGAGGCTTTGTTTTCGAGAAAATCGACTTTGAATTTTCGCTCGGTACGCGTGCGGTACGTTATAACGGATCTCATTGTAGATCGTTGTCTCGATGGAAAAATTTAAAAAATAAAAGGAATAAAAAAAAACTTTTTTTATTCTATATTTTCTACTTCTTTTTCCGCGTAGAATCACCCCCTTTCCGCTTGTACCACCAGTTACCAATCACCCTATATATGATATACACAAACCTCCCTAAGCACATTTCTGAGCAGTCAACCGTGTATTAACAAAATATTTCACTTTCCGGATGAACCAAAATTCACACGCCGTTATCGACACGTAAATCTACATCATTAAATCCTGATAACAATTCGGAAAACAGCCTGTGGCAACAGTCACTCGAATCGGTGATCTCATTTGGTAGCACAGTATTTACAGCATTGTTCGAGCGCATTATAACAAGCACCTTTGGTGTTTATCGAGGCCAGCTCAGCACACGTGGTCCCATCGATATCGAAGGTGTTCACCAGTATCGTCGTGTGCTTTGCATTGTTTGCATAGATCCACGGCCAGAGTGTCGTTTGCAAACTTCGATCGTTTGTGGTACTGTACGACCGCGTTGCTGCTAATTTCGCGTAAGGTGTATCGACATGTTATTTGTTGAAGGGAATATGGGTATGGATGAAAGGGTTAGAGAGTGAGAGAGAGAGAGAGGGAGAGAGAGAGAGAGAGTATGTGTGTAATGTATCGCTTGCAAACTTCCACGGGTAACACACAGGCGGACGAGGGTGGAAAATTAAAGGAACGGGCCACGTCGGTTCCCATTGAAATGTAAATGCCTGGTAATGTTTGCTGTCAGCCTCGCCTCTCTCGTTCCATTAGGCCAGCGCAGTTGCATTAAAACCAAAATACGAGTTCGATCCTCGCTCAGGGTATTTAATTAACGCGATTAAAAATGTTCCCAGCCTCTGCGGCTACGCTTTCTATTTACATGCTGCCGCATTATTCTGCGCGTTCTCCTGCACGCTGATTTCTGTGGAATGAATGACACACGGCAAGGGTTCGTTCGATGCTATTTTCATTCTGCTTTGCAATTTTTTCCTACGTGTTTTTATTCCGCGCCTTCGTTCATGGCTTAAATTCATCGTGAGAGATTAAAGGCATCGTTCTATGGATGTTCATGGTGTACTACGAAGGGTGACTTGACATGGAAAAGGATTTCTGCCCGTCTGGATCAAAGGATCCTTTGTATATTGCATTTTGAATTTTTTTCAGTTTCCAGCTTTTTAAAATTAATGTAGCTTGAAAAATTGTATGGTTGTTCGTTTATATAACTTGAATTATACGTCGGTTGTAACTTTGAATTACATGTACACATTTCTGCGAAACGAATACCCACACAAAGGGTTCATTTTACGTTATTTTCCCTGCTTCACAATTTTTTCTGTGTGTTCTTGTTCCGAGGCTTCATTCATGTATTGCTTAATTCATCGTGAAAGATTAAAGGTATGATGTCATGATTATTTACGCTACGTTATGATAGGATGGTTAGAAATGAAAGAAGATTCATGACGAATAAGTAAATTGAAGATTTCTTAATGTATAAAACTTCGAAGTTTTATGAGTTTCTTAAAATGAAATTGACTCAAACAGTTGTATTATCATTCGTTTATTTAACGTGTTTCCTTTATGATTCGAATTACCCAGAAAGCAATTCTCAGCTTATTACTCTAAGAATGATGCAGCTATCTGTATATTTAGTTGATGTAATTTTAGAAAATTTCTATCCTCAGATATTGTACAGCTGCAAGAAAATGATTATACGAACGTCGATAATGATCAGAAAGCAGCGATTATGCGTAATTTTCAAGTTAGAAACCACTAACAGTTGACGTGCAAAAATGGAGACATAATGCGTTTCTAGAAATATTCAATTCTGACAGACATAACGACGATTGTACTCATCATTCTCTTGCTGCATTTTGTTGGTCATGACTCTCAAGCTGGTCACGCGTTTCTATCTTGTAACGACTGGTTGTCAAGTTGAATACCCACGGTAACTGGTTCATGAGGAATCCGGTAACGTCGAAGTACATATCGAGATTTAGAGATTCCAATGAGGAGCACGCAAGTATTCGCAATAAACGAGATAAAGTATGGCGTGCTTCTGATAAGTTGTTTTCGAGATCTGTTTGCAGATTCTTCGAAGTCTGCATTTTAACCCGAGTAACATTTCTTCCTTATTGCAATTCGAGTTAGATATTTATATTCAGGAATTTCTCAATTAATTAACGTATACGTGACATTTTTCTTTAAACAGAATGAAGTATTTGATTCTGTGAAGTGTTTAATGTAGAGGAGGAAATATTTTAGTAATTGTGATTATCGTTTGAATTAAATATCGTCAATATTCCATTTACAACTGGTATACTCGAGTCGTAAATGACCCATAGTTTAAGCTGAATTACTCGATTTTAGAATAGTTCATTGTAATAAATATTCTATGTTCAATACGATGAAGACAATCGATGTATAAAACGTAGAATTCAAACTAAAATTAAGTTAAAATTATATATGTAATTAAAATTAATTGAAAATTATAAAATCTAATTCATAAACTGTTGTGATCGCGTATGACCCAATTATTCCATTCAAGAGCAAACATTTCTTTTGTCCTTTCCCCTGTTATATTCTTAACATTTTCGACACGTTCGTTCCTTGGAATTTTCAATTAAAACATAATCATAAATCATAATGTCAGCGATGAAGTTGCATAAACGCAATAACCGAATATCGTATTATTCGTATTAAATGATTTTGTTTTAACGCCTACTCGAAATTGTCGTTCGATAAATATCCAGCCTATTGACGTCGAGTGATATCGTTTCGTTTGGAAACTTTTGCTCGCTCGCCCCTCTCATTCCAATTTCGCTGATGACACTAAACGATTCCATGCCTTTGTTCTTCGAATGCTCCCAAATTCAAAGGGCAAACGGTGATTGGAACGATGACACGTGGTGGCACGGGCGCAGCCGTTCTGGTTTTACGATGTTCGAGGGCGAGAATCGATTCCTTCGATGCAAAAACAATCGTCGCCACCACTGTTTGGCCGTGTGCCAATGGGGGTACTTTAGCATAAGCACACCGTAGACCTTTCCAATTTTTGTCGCCGACCGTTTAGTAAAACGATGGCCCTTTTCCGTGAAACGCCGCGTACGAAATTTAAGACGCTTTAAAAATCGTAGGCATCGTTGGGCAGAATTATTCCTAGTAGTTATACATGTAATTTATAAGATGCTTTAATAATACTTTTTCGATGGATGCTTTAACAATTTTGTTGCGATATCATCTCGAACTTTTGTCTACATGTTTAGAAATAATTTAAAGTATTTTTATGTATAATTTCAAGAAAAATATTTGCAACGTCAGAATTTGTCTTGCTCTTTCGCTCTCATTATTTATCTTTTCGATACTTTATACATCGATGATAATTATCGATGCGAGTCAATTATCTTATTCGATCGGAAATATATTTTAAATCTCAAGCGAAATTGAGCTTCTTCGTACAATCCTGCGTATCGTAATTTTGTGTTACACCGCGACATTTTACTAATATAAATGTGAGTTCACCTTATTATACAGCCTTCAGGGTAAAAAAGTTCGTGAACAAACAAAATAAGGACATTGGGGGACGAACTTATTAAGGGCGCGGCGTTTCAGAAGGAGTCGTTACACATTTCATTTCCTTCTTGAGACTCCAAAATGATATAGCTTGCCAGCTACTTCTTCCTCCGTTCACGCGCCTCATATTCGGCGATATATGCGCGAAAAATTTTGCCTGAACGAGGCCGCGGTGCATCCTGTAAAAATTGAACGCACACGTGCGCACTTAACTAAGAACGGAACAGAAGAGACAGGAAAGTATGAAAATTCCGTTTATTATGCCTCGAAACGGCCATATTGGGACCGAGTAATAATGTACTGGACTGGAGGGGAGAATAAATAAAGAACGAGAAAAAATGAGCTCTTAAAAAGTTTCCAGCAAGAAACACGAGCAACATTCGAGAATGGGCTTTTTCCTTTATATTCCGTTGCTGAACCGATGAAGTACGACTCCTTTTTAGGAAGAAGGCGAATTATTACTCGAAATGTTATATCCCCCACTTCCTTATACGACGAACGAAAAATCAATTTTCATATTTCATACTTGATATCCATTTTCCGTGCACCAAGTGCGTCAACAGATAAATGGAAATCATTTTTTAAAATACATACGGTCTATTACCGGCGAAGACGAACAGAGGGGCAACGCGATCGAAAAGAGGCACTGTTCTCATTTAAAACCAAAGCGCTTTTTTTTTCTTCTCTTCTCCGCGTTGCGAACGTGCATAGACTTCGAACACCTTGTCCCCGGCGAGGCATTGTAAAATATTACACCGGGGCAGGGGGGGACATCGGGGGTGTAACCGTTTCCAATTTCTCATCTCTTTTTTTGCCGCGCTACATCGCGCGGTGTATCGCGAGCGTATCAGAAATGCAAATTGCGGGACGTTCGCCGATGGCGTGTTTTCGATATCCGCCATTCCGAGCTGTTATTCTTATTGGCGAATTACTTTCGAACAGTTTGCCCTGGCTTGTGCACGAACCGCGATTTGCATAGCCGTATAGACGCGCTAGAAATTATTCACCATCGCGTTCCCGTGCATACGTACGCAATTAATCTCGGATCTTAACGATCCGCGCGCAGTTTTTCCGAGCAATCGCAAATACCCACAATGTCACCCGAGAACCATCGAACGCGCGTTCTCGTGTCTTTCTCCTCGATACAGTGTTTCGCATGTAAGTATTCGAATATTTAATGAATATACTATGTATCATACGTTATACGAAACATTTTGAAGTTTCCTTCGTACTGTTATCAGATTCCACTATCATGAATGCATTGGTTAGATTTGAAACAAATCTGGAAATATATACAAAAATTACAAGATTTTTAGTGCAAGTGCATATTTCGTAGAAGTCAGAAAAGTATTTAAATAGTCAATTATTCGTTATATTAATAAACCTCGATATATTCAACGGGATCATGTTTAGTACTCGTTACGCGACTGTTTATGCTGTTGACTATTAATTAATTTTTCGTGAAATATATGTTTAGGATAAATGTCTTTAACCTTTATACACATTTTCAGATTAGTTTCATATTTGACCAATATATTCATGACAGTCGTATCTCGTTACAGTGCTAACGAAATATTTTCTGTGACATATACAATATGTACATAAAGGTTTTCTGTGATAAGCATTCAAATATGATACTTTCGTAATCCACTGTATGCTTAATAATATCATATTTATAATAATTTTTATAATATTATAATAATTATAATAATAATATCATATTTGCTTATAATAGCCGATCTGAGTGAGATGCGCGCTGGTTTTCTGCGCAGTCGTGAATACGCGCGATGTTACTCGAGAATTGTCGATTGTCCGCTCCCGCGTTTTTCTGTTGAAACTGATACGCCGCCATCTTTGATTTATATTGATTTATAGCGTCAGTTAATTTGGAGCGATTGAAGTCGATGTTGACGATTTGGAATGTGTGTCGCGAATCGTGGAACGTGAATCGCGTGTCGAATGAAGTCTCGTGATGGAAGTGAGGAAAAGCTGTGGATATTGTATAAAAGACTGGCGTGAGGTTCATGAGAAGTGAAATTAGACGAACGACGCCGAAGTAATACATACGTGTGAACAACGAGAACGCCATAAGGTGAGCTTCATATAAACATTGAATGTTTTGTGCGTCACGAGAAATAGAATGTTGCAATTTATTAACTTTAGATTAAGATACAGTGAATGCGTGTTCTGATGAAATATCTTTCCAGAATGAAACATAAAATACATACACTCGTAAGAATCTATATATATATATATATATTCAATTCGTGTTCGTCAGGATGATAGAACACGTATCCTTTGTAAGTTCTAAACATAATTTTAGGCTTGATCTTATAGCATTATTTAGGTTAGGACTAATATTGATCATTTAAATGTTCACAGGAATAAACTAGAATCTGAAAGAAAATCTAAGAGATGTATTGTACCTATATGATCACTGATTTTTGTAAGATATGAAAAGATAAATTAATAATAATTTAACGTAATTAAAATGATACACTTAAAACTAGGTAAAATTTTTTCCTCCAGCAAAGAGATCTTTCAAAGGTATAAATGAAGAAATACGGAGCAGATAGGTTGAATATATACACAAGTTGAATACATAAAATCTTATTTAAACCAACTTAAAGTCTACTAATTTATAAGGTACGACTGAAGTATATTCTACCTTTGTATTATTACATTTTTATAATTTTATTACTAATTTTTATCCTATAATTTTCTCCTCTGTTACTTTCAGCTTCTCCCTGTTTGTTTTGTCTTAACGCTTTTAGCAATAAAATCTAAGCTAAAACTGAAATGCTGACCTGCTTTTACTGGATCTTTTAATCTCTTTCATGCACATTGCACATGCATCATGCACTTATATTATATGCATACCTTTCTATGCTCTATATATCACCTCCAAAAGGTTTATTTAGACACATATTTTACTGCAGTCAAATCTATATATCGCAAACAGTCGTTCAATTACTTTTATTTTATCTTAACTATCCGCCACTCGCGTTTATACAATATTTTGATAATATAAAACTGGTGTCAGCTGTTTTGGAGTATAAATCACTGAAAGCAACTGCATCCTGACATGTACTAAGTTGTTTTTATTTAACACGGCCCGTTTAATACAGAGATATTTCAAAAGTAAATTACATCCATAAAATAAGGATTAAGTTACAAAGGATTAAATTAACAATGTTCGTACTGTTATAAATTTATACAGACATTCTCATACTACCGTTTGTATGATATTATTATCGATATGTTTTTTATTACCGTTTTATCGTTGTACATGGACTTAGTATCATTAGATCATTAAAAAGAACCTCTTCATTTATTTTAATACTTGTATTATACGAAAATAATAATATCGACAATCAAAGCTTCATATTGAAGAAAATATTTAGAATAAAGAAGTAGTAATATTTAGAACGATAGAAGTAATAATAGATATATAACTTAGAATAAGAAATGATAAAATGGTACAAATAAAGTGCTTATTTATTAAAATTATAATCATCGACGTTAAGTGGAACTAGAATTACTGGTCAGATATGAAAGATGCGTTGAAGTTAAAGTTCAAAGATAAAATTATGCATAGATCAAGGATATTTATAAACTTGTGAGAAATTTAAAATTGAAAAAATCCACGGAATGCATACAATATGCAAAATTATGTAAAAGATCCTAAGCCTATCTAGGTAGGTACTCGTTATAATAGATATCATTTTACTATTAAAGATATGATGACGAATTTGCATAAATATCGTCGGTATAATTATGTATATTACAAATAGGTTCAAATCCGATTGAAAAATTTCAAATACCTAAGTTATTCCAAAAAAAGAAACAATACTTTTAAGACGACTTGACAATATACCAAGTACGCACTTAACTTCAAAATAGATAAGCTGATGGATATCGACATATTATATCGATCCTGCTCAAATATATAAGTACTATACAAAAAGAAACTATTCGACGATATTCAGACGGATCGTTTCAGCTTATATAATTAACTGGAATGAATATAAACGATCCAAGTGAATCGATAATTACTGAAATGTTATAAAAGAGCTTATATTGATAACAACCAATAGGATTATAGGTAGTAAAGAGTTAAGTGTGCGAGTCTTCTCTCAAACCAATTTTCTCGCAAATAAAGCCTTATTTAGAAATATCCATCTATTTTTTACGTATTTTTTCACGTAGAATCATATCCTACTTGCTAGTGCTATACTTTATAGAACATTTTGTACATAGGATCTCGTTTTCTTTAAATACAATTTTAATTTATACACGCCTAATTTCTTCAAACTATTGTACTTTTAATCGAAGTCATTTCCACATAGTTGAATGTACTTTCGCAATGATCTTACAAATACTAATCGAGTATCCTCAAATGAAACCAACGTTATAGAATTAACTGGTATTCATGCGTACATACAGAAATTCATCTTGTAACCAATACCGCACCAATATCCCTTATCAAAAACTCAATTTAAAAAAAGATGATGATAGTAAAACTGGTAAAAAGGGAATTTGTTTATTGTGAGAACAAAAAAATGGCCATGGGTCAGGAATAAAAATTGTGAGAATCAAGAAATCCTTGATTCTTTGAAACGCGAAGGAAACCGAATATCGGATTTGTATCGGATACCAAAAATCTGGCCGCGAGGGAGAGGCTCGGCGAGTATTCGACGCTTAAAACGAACGTATTTCTCGAATGTTGATTTTTCGCAGCGGAAAAAACGCGTCACGGAAAACGCCAGCATGCGGGAACACGCAGTTCCGCCGCTAATATTTATAAATGCTCGTCCATAATTGCCGTAGCGCCGAAATTGCGGGGATAAATTGCGAAACGTGCCGTGACCGTACTCGTTTTCCTCCCTTCTCCGTTTTTCTCTCTCCCTTCTCTCTGTTCCGTTTCTACTATTTTTGTTGGTGCACGTAGACGAGCAATCCGCACGACAGATTTTCGTGGAATGTGATTAATAGCTAATTTTATTTTGTTTCCGCCGCCTTATCAAGGTCCGTTCGCGCGAGCACCCGAAAGGAACGTGTGAAAAATCCGATTATCTTGGACAGAACGCGCGAACCCGGAATTTTTATGTCGGAATCGCGGATTTCTCTCCAGATGCCGGCACGAAATGCGAATCGGCGGAGCGTTGCGAAGGAAAATGATAAAATAACCGGCTCCGGTCTGCTCCAGCCCTGATTCCAGCCGAGACACGGTAATTCCGGTTTTCTAAAATGTTGGCAATTTTTCAACGTGTTCCATATTTTCTCTTTGGTGGTCGATAGATCGTTTTAAGAGATCAGCGGAATTTTTAATAAAACATTTTAGTTTATTTAGAAAAAAAGAAGAGGCGAATTTAATTTTGATAATTCAAATTTCTTATCCAAGATAGCAAATTTCACTCGATCGTTGCATGGGAATTATCTGAAAATTAACACGTGTGGTATGTATAGTAACGCGTTAAAACAGGTAGAACATTATCGCCAAAAGATCAAAACGTTTCTTATACACGAATGAAGTAATAAATCATTCTTTTCAGCGTCCATGACGAAGCAGATAAGCCAGGACGCCTATAATTATAAACCCGTATCATCCACGCAAAATGTCACTCGACGACAGGGAAAAAGGCCATCGTATTCATTCATCGGTAAAAATTCAACCTTACAAACACATCGCTTTTCACAGGCCCTTCCAAAGCAAGAAAAATCCTTCACAGGGCAACAGATAAATGGCGAGATCTCGGCGAAAAAATATTACCCAAACAGCAGAGGTAGAAAAAATCTCGTGAATTATCGCTGTTTTCGCTTTTCGTGCCAGAAAACGAGTCAAACAAACCGGTCTGTCTTTGCGATAACTCTGTGGCCGTGACACGAAACGTTAGTTCGAAGGAACGTAGGGGAACAAAAGAGCTCAGCAACGAAGGGCGAAAAAAGAGAAATCTAGTTGGCGTTCCCTCTTCCAAATTCGAATTTCATTCTGACAGTGAATCCTCGATAGCGGATCTGGCGGGACCGGATGTCTCGTTTCGCCTTTCTGAAAGCTTTCAATCCTCGAAAGCCGTTCCCTGGCGCGGCCATTCCCGGCCAGATTGAATAATCCTGGGCAACGCCGCGTGAAAACGCGATTCGAAGCGATCGCGGCAATATGATAAACGGCAGCTGGGCTCTGCGACGCCTCGGAGGATTCATGGAGTCTCTACGGGACGGGAGAACTCCTCCACAGGGGAAACGACCGAGACGGCACACAGGACGATCTCGCTTGATGGACCGACGGCGCGACTCGGCGAATAGGTGAGAGAGGAAAGTTGTTAGGGACAGCTGTATGAACCGGGATTTACGATAAGAACAACGTGAATCTGCTCCTCTTTCTGTTCTCTATGCGATCTTCCCTTCTGCGCACGTTCCTTCTTAGAGCTTCTCTTTCCTCCAAGTTATTGAAGGTTTACTCGTTTCGACGAGGCGAAAGCCGGAATTCGAACAGACGACTTCCAAGATTGAAGATTTTTCTGATTGCGTGCCGAGAAGATTGACACGGGAGGAGATGTCCGGAGAGGTTTCCAGTTTTGCGTTTCTTCTTGGAGACACGTTGGTTTGTTTAAGTTTTTATCGAAAGGAATATCGTTAGATTGAAGATTGTCTGCACTTTTAAAGTTATTGTTTAAGAATTGTTGGAAAAATGAAGGCGTTCGTAAAAATTGTTCCGTTCATTGACCTCACGCTAATGAAAATAGAATTGAACTTTAAAAGAGCCTTATACTTAGATATCATTTTGAAAATTCTATTATTTCATTTATTTCGTCCAATTACATACGTCCGTTTGCTCTAGACAAAATGATCGAATCTAACATTTTGCAGAACTGTCTCGCTATTTAAAACAGCATCGATGATTTTCTCGTACTAGTAACTCACCGTCAAATCTTTCCATCCATGGTTATTTCCTTGGAAATCAACGTTACACCGATCCCATGTCGCCGAAGAGGAATCGAATCGTCATCGTTGGAGCCGATTCGAGGAAACGAGACGATCGATGGAACGCGAATGAGAACGGAGGAACGTGTTGGGAACGGATGACGATAAATTCGAATGGGGAAAGAAAGAGTCGGCGATCGCGGAAAGGTTTTCTAGGATCACGATGACGAGAAAGATGCGATCGGACGAAACGCGTCTTAGAAAATGGGGGTGGCTCACGTTTGTTCGCTGGCCGAGCTGCGAATGACACGTAATAAGGGACATACACGTTTAGTTCCAACCGGCGAATGCGTGAAATCGGATTTCTAGATACTGGACGTATCAAATTGGATTTTCAGACAGAAGGAAATACGAGACAAGTCGGAGAAAAATTGGGAATACCTGAGATAGATGGGAACGGAAATTGCGACGAAACACGTGACGGAGCGGAAACTGGCGAGAAGGTGGGAGAGTCAGTCGAACGGGGGAGGAAGTTACACGTATCGGAAATAGCGGAAAGCGCCGCTTCAAGATAGAATAGAGTTAACGAACAGTAACGATTTTATGAGAATACTGGTAAAAGGCATCGGGTAACATTTAAGGAGGATTTGGATTTCGAAGCGTTGCGATTTTGATTCGTATTGTTTGTGTGAAATAGCTTTTAACAAATCTAATTCGCGAATTTTACTTGAAACTTATATTAACGCTAATAATTTCATGGAAATAATGGTAAAAGTAATTCTCGCTTATATAATGCTCTCATATATACGCATAATACTAATTTTACATTGAGCGCGTTGTGTAATTTATAAAATCTAGTTTCTAGTTTCTTATTCTGACTAGGTGATATTTGGACGACGTAAATGTCAGATACTGTCATTCAAATCTTACTGCGGGCTAAAAGTTGAACTGTCAACTTTTCACAGAGACAGATGTAGAAAAATCGCAACACTTTTTTCTGTTATAAATTTATTCTAGTTAAAATTCGTTCCGCGAATGGTAATCTCCTTGACAGATGCAATTCGTCGTTTTGCATATAATGCAAAAAATTCGAAGCGAGCTATAGCCGTTGCTTTCGCACAAAAACGTTATTAACTTTGACGTTTCGTGTGTTTCGTTTGTTTTATCATGATTCCTTGCTCGCGCGCGTGCTTTCAACACTGCCTTTTTTAATACACCTTTCGAAATGTCAAATAATATCTGGTTTCTCATTAATCTTCTTAAATGTAACAGCTGCAACAATTTTCTTCGATAATCGCGATAGCCATCTCAATGACAATCTATAAATTTCTACAGAAATTAATTCCTCATTCTACGTTGAATTTTTTCGTCGTACAGATCTTTATGTTTCTAACGATATGTAAATTTTATCATCTTTACGTTCAACTACATTTTTTTCAGATATGTATACCTTCCTTCCATGACATATATTCCACGGCAGGATAATTCGTCTGCATATAAAAACCACAACCATCCCCTATCATCGTCCACGGAACTTATTCCATTCAATCTTCCCCTTTGATATCATTATCGTCACCACAGTCACCGCATATCACGATAACGAAGCTCTCTATCTCGCGTTAGAACTCTACAGATCGGGACCAGTTAAGAGAAGACAGGTGATTGGACTTAACGCTGATCAAGGAGCAAGAGACCGGAGAAGGAATAAAAAGGGGAAGGAAATGAACGCCTTGAATCGCAGGATGTGAACGGGCGAGCCCCGTGGAGCGCAAATCAGCGCGTAAGGAGCGTGGGACCGCGATTGTTCGGTCGCGGAAATGACGGGGCTCTAATAACTCCGTTCGCTGTTTACACCGACTCTGGGGGCTGTCCCGATGTACGGGCAGAATTGCTTTTTCGAGACGGTTTCGCTGCTCGTAATTGCTCGCGACCAAACAGAAGGACGAAGCTTCTTTTCCTCTCTCTCTATCTATTTATCTATTTATCTATCTATCATCTATCTATCTATCTCCCTCTTTCTGTCGAGACGTGAACAATACATAATTATGTACGTAGACATATTACTTGTATGATTAGTTTTAATTCAAATATTAGCTTTCCTACGTGCATTTTTATCATATTCCGTTTTAGTTTCGTTTAGATATAAGCAGGAAAATTTCTAATTTTTTAGGATTAACGGGCAATCCGAACTTTCTTTCTACGTTTGAAACCTTCCTGCTTTAGGGGACATATACAGGCTCAAGAAAGTAGTACACTCGTAGATACCTTTTATAAATATATTACGTATGTTATACGAAGCATTTTGAAACTTCATTAAACACTGTAAGGAGATTGGATTATATTTGCGTGATTATACTGGTGGTGTTTCAAATTCGAAAATGGGTACATACAAAAATTGTTATATTTAGTACAAGTATGTATTTCGCATAGATCAGAAAAGTATCTGAACAATCGATTATCCATTAAATAGCGAAATTGCAATATTCAGTTGTATCGTATCTAATACTTATTACATGCTTAATGATGTTAATGGATATTTCCAGATCAAAAGTTGTTCATAACCGGATTCGACCAATTTCAAGACAAATTACTTAGCTCGCTTCCAGTATCTATCATTCTGACCTAAATAATCTTGCCTCAGCCTGTCCGTGTTTCCGTTCTTATGAGATTATGACGGAAGAAAAGGAGTAAAAATAAGCAAAGAGAGAACGGAGATTTGTGACGCGTGAGTTTCCGCGCAACGATCGAACCGCTCAAGATCGCCGATATCGGCGTGCGGAAATTGTTCGGCCAAGGTGAAATGCGCTCGGTTTCCCCAGCTGGAAAATGTGTATCGCGAGCACGGAGATGAGAATTCTTGCGGTTTATCCTCCAAATGTTTATCAAGATGCAAAAGGATTGCTAAGGGAAAGAGACTGATCGACGCGATGAAATATTAAATTTCTGTTAATGTTCTCGCTGCTGGTGTCTGTTCAGATTGGCTGATTGTGAATCGTCTAACGATGTAGCTCGGGACGATTATCGTAACGTTTCGATGACACACCTATGTTATGTTATTTGGTCTTATGGAAGTTCATAGGATTCAAAAAATTGTTAAGCGAGTCGTATTAACAATTAGCGTTGTACAGGTTTATTTTATTAGAGGATGTTAGGATACACGTATATCGAGATGATGGCGGATGTATCGATAATGTTAATGATTTAATTGGAAAGAAAAATTGTAAGAAACATATATAGTAATATTAATAACATTGGTGGTCATACAATTACGTGGAAACTTTCCTTCGTTTTCTTTGCAATTAGCCAAGCTAATGCCGTTTACGAGGAGTATATTACACGGGGAGAATGATTGCTTCCTCGAGGGAGTTTGTTGATTTTTATCTTTTAACGGAGGAAGACGTCATCCGCGAGCAGACTCGTGCTTCCTGAATCTTGATGCATCCGTTAGATCGATCAAAATTTAAAGAAAAACGTAACGGTATAAGATTGTTTCGTTTGAAGAACGTCGAGCACGGAACAATCGGTCTTGCGGTGTTTCTAAAAACTAATCTGTCTTATTCCAACCAGTTTCGAGACTAAAGTGTGTCAGTCTTGAACGAATTTGTCTGTTACTTTAATTACTCAGACGTGTGTTCAGTAGAATATAATTTAGAGATTAAATAAAGTAAATATGATAGATAATTATTTATTTGAGACTAAAGACTAAAGACTAAAATTTAGAGACCAAATAAATAATTATATAATATAATAATATAATATAATAAAAAAACTAGATTTGAAATTTTCTCGAGAATAAAATTAACAGGAGAAAAACTGTGTTTTTGCTATAATACAAATTTACAAATTCCATCGAAATGTCGTATTCCAAAATGTCGTTTGACCAGTAATCAATCAAGAAAGCCACACTCGAGTCTAAGTGTGTATAGAATTCAATTTTTATTTAGGATTCTATAAAGTTCGATCCATGTTACAGAAGATTATACGTCCTTCATTTAACGATTAGCTACTTGAAAATTTATTACATACACATGTGTCTTATTAAAATCTTGAACAAGTACAGGTTGGTTAATATCGTTTGTGAATTCTATTTCTGTGAAAGTCTAGTCGTAAAACACACTTAACATTATTCTGTTATTCATAAAATACGTCTTAGTGAATCGTGCCAATTGAAGCAGCCATGGGATGTTAATTTGACACGTAACATTGCACCGAATATCGTCGCAAGTCCAATGAGATTTACAACCTCCTAGTGTTCCTGCGAATAGCACTATATACGACAGAACAGGAAGCCGGAGTATAATGGCATTAAGCACGTGACAATCAGTGCACGTCTCTGTCGGGAGTGACCATTTAGAACTTGTTTTACGATCTTATCGTTACTACCACTTCGTACCTACTTTTGCAGTTCTTCAGTTTCAAACAGACATTAAATGTGCTATTATCGTTTAAAGATTGAGAACAATTTTTAGAATATGAGTGGAAATACAAAGTATCGTGGTAGAAAAGTTTATGAAAAATGTTAACTTTGTCGTATATCATAAAACTTGTAAAATCCTAATTCTATGTAGGAATTAGATGTTAAGATTGCAATCCTAATTATTCAGTTTCTCTTTTTTATCCGTTTTATTTATGCAAACATTTACATTGTTACTAAAATAAGCTTCTTCATTTTGTTTCAGGTACGTACGATTTTTCAAGTTTAACTGGAAAATAGATTGTGGATTGGAGGAAGGAGAAACGCAAGAGAATCGCGATGTTTCAATTCAAACCCATAACAATTCATGTACGTAACACCAATTACATTTGCAAAAATTATTTGACCACCGTGAAATTCGCCATTTAATGCGTCATTCCTAAACATCGCGTATATTCGATAGTCGCAATTTTGGAAAAAGCGCGAACGTTAGCGTTTTACGAAATTCTTATATCTTCCGATTCATTGTTTTCTGTTTTCCATTCGTTTCGTGGTTTGAGAATAAATGAATTTCAACGATACATGGACCTACCTAGTCTAGACTTTAGTCTCTAATCAAATATAATTACAAGTAATTACAATAATTACAAATGTGTGGTTCCTTCTGAATTATTTTATCCTTGAACAATATAACGATAAGGTTGTTTAAAAGTACTGATAGTACTTTCCTCGAAAAACCTATTTTTTTCACAATTTGTTTACGTGTCATTTTTTTCACAATATCTTCTATTTTCACAATATGTCTGATATTTTTCACGACAGGCAACGCGTTAGCTTATGGTTACAATGGATACCTTCTGACGAACTCAATACGTCAATGTAATCAAACAGGTATATACATTTTACGAGGGCATGCATTCCAGTCTTCAGTTGCATTCGTCAGAACACCAGTCCATCCGAATACACATCCATTGTAACCATATCTGAAAACGGTATACGTGCTCTCAAATAACGTGGTTTCGGATTATACGCGGATTCTTTTCTTAAAAAATTTTGGCTTTCATTCCAAATCAATTTATTCAACACACCTTTACAATTTCCTTCGTTGTGGCGAATAAGAGAGACGAGCGAATGCGAATTCGTTCGTGCCAACTAATTCCTCGCAAATCCAAATACACATAGCAAACAGCCTAATTTGGGGGAAAATCATACTACCAGTGGGTGTCTGCGAGGTACATAGCTACAATTTCACTGTATAATGTAATTGCGTAATACCTATATAATAGTACGTATGTATGTATATACGTATAGACATATGCACGTGCACTTAAAGAATATAAACGTGTATTTATCATGTATGTAGTATCGTGAAAAAAAGGCCTGTGGCGGCACTCGATAGCAAATACCACCATTCGACACTAATTAGTGTCGGATGACGGCAGCGCAGTGGTTAGCGCCTTAGGTTACGAACGTTCGGAACGCGGGTTCGAATCCGATTTTTCTTCCACGATACAAAAGTGAAAAGAAAAGCGGCCGTACCCAGCAGCGACACCTACACCCTAAGCACTCACGATACTACATGTATATGTGTAGGTAATTTAGTCATTTATGATATGATGTTTTCATCTTCGCGAACAGTCGGTGTCCCAACTTCCGCGTTGTCCCAGGGAGCACCGTTAAGCAAAAAAACCAATTCAACGAAACAGAAAGCTGGGACGTCCATGCAAGAACCGTCAAAAATTCTTTGAAAAACGGGCCAGTTAGAAAAATGATCAGGCACAGCAGGCTGGCACGAGCTTTGTCGTTGACGTCTTCAGTTTCGACGATATTAATTGCCGTTCTCGTGGTGTACGTTCGCGGGCTCGCTCGACAGCAAATCCACGCGTATTTCCGTGTCGAATGAGAACAATGGTGCGGGCCGGGGGGGGGGGGCGGATCGTTGAATCGTCGGTGAACGGAAGCGGGTCTGATTCATCGTTTGGAAATCGTGCATCGGCGTGTTCTTAGGCTGTGACCTTTAAAACGCTGGGCACTAGCTCTGTAACACGGGACCGGCCGTGTGTGCACGATGACGTAAAAGGCCGACAGATCGAGGAGAGCCGGAGAATCGGGTCGTGTGCCGGATACTCCGTGGCGGCGGTGAACCAAAACAATGCGTCCGCCGTTCCTTGTCCTACCAGGTGAACGCGACAAGTCGCGATCGTTTGACGTCAGTCGGTTTGGAATGGCACACGGAACGATCGAGTGATTAATTGGCGAATGGTCGGCTATGAAAATGGCTAATTTGATCGTAGGCGTGAACGAGATCCGGGTTGGTACGGTGATGATGGATGCGTTGATAAGATTCTACGATACATTATTCGGTTGTTAAGTGAGTGATAGGGTTAAGAAAAGTATACATTTTTTCAGGAAATTGGCTCTCGTGGAGAGTATGGAATTGTTAATTATTTGAATATTTTTTAGAAATGAAATTTCGCATCCTTCTTTATGAAACGTTTGAGACCTTATGCGAGATTTTAGCTGTACATTTTTGTGTCTCTTACGATTTATAGTTCAGTCTTTAAATTTTTTTAGAGTTTATATTAATTTATAATGATTTGAATAATTCAGATTTAAGATTTATGTAGCGTGTAACCGATGATACAGTAAAAACAGCGTTTATTAATGCAAATATAATACAACGAATAGGAACACTTATTTAGATGTAAGGATAAAAGCTATATTTGGAAAGTACATAAATACAAGGACATAAATAAATAATCTATCATCGTGTAATCGAATAATCTTTCATCGTGTTTCATTATACGATGAAAACTGGTTTATTTATGGCAGAAGAATATAATTACTTCTTGAAGATTAATGTATCAAGATGTAGCATATTTTGTTTAAAGTTATTCGTTATATAAATTTTATCACGCGATAGTTCGCAAGAAATATAATCTATAGAGGAGAAATAACGTCAACGTTATCGTGTTTGTTCCATTAAACTTGCAGCTCGTTCTCGAAATTTCCATATCGTCGAAACGTGCAAAGACATTTGTTCTCCTTTAACCGTCGTCCTGCACCGTGTAATATGTATTAATAATTATGCAGTAAATTTTAGTTAATTGCGCAGTAAATCCCGACGAGACTTAACCCAGAACCATTAACGAACAGATCAAATTTTAGACGACTATCCCTGTGTAGATAGGAAATACGAAGCATTTATAATATTATACTAAATGTTCTCCGTGATATGGCAGTTTCGATTATCTCTTCGGTAAAATGAAAATGTAAGCTTTATAGAAATTACCGCTCAATTCTAAATCCTGTTTCCTGGTTCACTTTTCTTAAATTTCCCCCATTCTTCATCGTCATATTCTAGATTAGAGTGTTTAAAAATCCAATTATTTGACTTTTAAAGCTTCTTGTATCTCGAAATTTGTACAGTTGTCAGAGTTTTAATTCATTCTTAATTTTAGTTCGTTTTCAAGCTAAATTCTCATGCAGTAACGTGATCTTAAGGCACTTAATGTACCTACATCACTTTAAATCCATCAAATCCTCAGAGGTTCGTTCAATTCCTCTCTGACCCGTACTATTCGATACTTTCTCCTTACAGTAAATAACATTACCTAAATCTTCTCACTTATGGAGCTTTAAATTCATAAAAATTATCCTCGATGCCTAGTAAAAATCTATCTGATTTTTAATCCCCAAATCCTTGATCGCTGCAAATGTAATCAGACTAAATGAAAATAACTTCTCGTGAGATAACATAATTCCAAATCATTGCGCAACTATTCGCAAAGCTCTTAAATTCCTTTATCTCGTTTTCGTTTACAATTGTTTCGTAATTTCCATTAACATCCCTGATTCGACTATTTATTTAAGGCGAAACTGCACGCCAAAGTTTCGCGACACCTTCGAACGAAATAAAAATCCTGGCCGGTTAAGCTCGATTTCATTTCCAGCGTCGCGCGCAGAGCTGCAACTTTATTTCTACGGATTTACGGAGTGTGCAACGCGGTCGCGAGATCGATCCTGGTAATTGCACGATTTCGCTGCACGCGTTACTGTTCTCCTTAATGCGTTTTTCCCCGCTGATTTAGTTATCGTTCCATCCGATAAAATCCCGGGCCACGACTATACCAACGAATTCGCTCGTCGTGACGTCAAGGAAGATTTAAGGCTACGTTTCGTGTATTCTCCTTTCTCCCTCTGCCTCTTTTCTATTCGTTGGCGAACTTGTAGCTGGTAAAACCTCGGATTTTCGAACTAATCGAGCACCCAGTTTCGTCCGGCTTCTGTCTGTGTTAGTTAGTTGACTCTGCTGTTTCTTTCTCATAGATTCCTCGATGCAATACGAGCTCCGAGTTTTGGAAGTGATGTGCCAATTACGAGATTGTCAATAAAGTGTAGGAGTCGGTATTTGCAAAAATTGAATAACATCGATCCCTTGTTTTATTCAAAGTGCAATATATTGCGATATTTTACTTAGGTTTAACGTGAAAACCACATAGGAGAAACATGATAAATAGTCGATTTTCTAATCGTTTTGTCGTTTCGTGATCGAACAGCGATATACTAACGTGACTTCGTTCAAAGAACGAGCTTTTATGTGTAAAGACATATCTCCTTTAAAGAAAAGTAATATATTCAAGAAGTTTTGTATAAAACTATATTAGTATGATTAATTTTCAAATATTCAAGAGTAGATATACGTAGCAAGAGTACCCATAAAGCAAATTAATTTCTAATCAATTAGAAGACTTGCTACGTACTTTCAAAGAAGCCACCCACTCACTTCTATGCAAATTTCTCCTTTGACATCGACAGCTCAAGCAATTTAGCAAATAAACCTTCGAAAAGATCATTACGTTTTTATCTCAAGGAAAGCAATTTTCTCCTCGTTTGAAAAACGCCACAGTCTTTTTCATACACTTACGAACAATGCTTTCTCCAGAACCTTAAAATGTTCAAACGTTATTTATATTTGCTCGAGTGAAATGCGAGGTGTTACTCGAATTTTCAGCTCGTTTTATCCCCCTACCAATTTTTGCTTGCACCTTTCTCTCCAAACCTCCGTATTTCGGTCTCGAAAGTCGATAGAAAAATAATATATAGAGGAGTCGAACTGCTACTGGTGAACTCGTGATAAAGAGCAACAAACTCGGTGGTGAGAAAAGAGGGGAAAGGATTCCTCGACTATCGGCATGTTCGTTTCGAAACGACGTCATTGTAAGTGTCGTACACTTTGAGGAAGCTTTGTAAAATACAAGTGAAAGAGAGAGAGAGAGAGAGAGAGAGAGACCATGGACAACACTGTCGACTAAATTAAATTCCTCAAACTTGTAATTGCTTTTGCGACGTTGTTTTTCTTCCGAACGATACCAGGACCAAGGAGTTCCATTTCGTTAGATGATACCGCGACGAAAGAGAAGGCGATCTTTCAACCCCTTCCAATTCTACCTATTTCTCGCTATTGTCCCAACGAATTAGACTACCCGTCGAAATTGTCAGTTTTGTCTCTTCTGTCTATCTCTATTGTTATTTCGAGGCGGATCGTGAGTGACAAGTTTCTATAAATCTCGATTTTAGTAGCTTTCCGAAGCTTCGGATTGCTATAACGAGTTCTTGAATTTCGCCAAAGATAACCGTAATCGAAGCAGAAATGACAGAGTCGCGGGAACATATGATAGATCCGATATTGGATCGGAATATTTGATTATTTTGTACATTCTCAAAGATGTTTAAAGTATATCGTAATTTGTTAACATAGGAAATTAAATGCCGCTTTTATTGTGTTTTTTAGATTAATAGGTTTTGTATAAATACTTGAAATGGAACTTGTCTGTGATTGACACGGATCTTGTTTGAATAGAAATTTTACCATGACTTTTGTTTTTCTTAATGAACTTGCTTAATTACATATTCTTCGTTAGCTAGACGCTCTGTTCTCTCCGAGACGAGTTCATTCACCTTGGACGTATCGATCTTGCGAGCTTATTTAACATCGTTCGAGATCGTTAAAAATGCAGAGGTTGTCTTAAAATATCTAAAGATTCAATTATCTAAGCGGGATTTATTTCCATTGAAATATATATTCTTCCCAAAAATATAGTGAATCGTATTGGAAACGTCGTTTATAATTTGGTAGCTAATCAAGAGATAAAGATTAAAGATCGAACGAATTTTACGTCTATGAGCATCATTTTTTCAATTACGTACCATCATAATCTTTAGACTTACAAGCACTTTTCTTTCAAAGATAAAACTTTCATTTCGTTAAACATTCTTTCATTAAATCCTTTTAATTAAAACAACAGAAAATGAAACAAATGTTATATCCATCATAATCTTCATATTCGGAGTGTTTTTCTTTCTAACACAGAACTTTTATTTCATTAAACACTGCCTTTAATTAATACAGCTGCAATGAGCTGAATATAGAACTTTTATATCTATGAGTGCTCTTTCTGCGGTTACCATCATAATTTTCGCATTTCGCGTGTTTTTCTTTCGCATATAGAATTTCCATTTCATTCAAAATTCTCTTTAATCAATACGAAAGAAATTAGTTGACGGGAACACGAGACGAACGTAAACAGCAGCCCTAAATCACAGGCATGCGAACGTCGATCAACATTAATCACATTACCTGGCTAAACTACAATCACTGTCGAAACCTTTCACACATGAGCGACGAAAGCATTACTGCTCTAGAAACCAAAGTATCAATCAAACATCGGAAACGTGTAAAGACTCGCAGGAGGACCTCCTACGGTGTACCTCCACGTAAATTTATACCTGTCACCGTAAACAAGAATCATCGACGTTCCTCGGTTCGACGAGCGTCGAAAAGGGGACGAGAACAAGGGATGACGAGAGTACAAGAGGAGAAGAAGGAAGAGAGGGAAGAGAAACGAGGACCTCGACGATGACATGTCGTAAGCTGAGCATGAAATCATTTATCTCCGGGATAAGCGGCGAGAAACGACCAAGCTCTTTCTTCCTTCTTACATGGATTTAAACTTCCCTCTTCTTTCTCAACCGTCTCTTCACGTATTCCTTCTTCGTCCTGCTGTTCACCCTTTCGTCGTTAGTTTGGACGAGTATCTACGTAACTTATTATAACCGCGCTAAAAGTTTTGGCGCAATTCGTGATTAATCTTGAAAGAGTGGACAAATTGATAAAAATTTGCATTTGTGCTGAATAAAGTCGTCGTTGCAGTGGTTATGTTTTTTTTTTTTTTTTTTTTTTTTTGGAGTAACGTTACGAATATATCGGAACAATGAAACATGTGGATTCTTACAACAGCAAAGCTACATTGTGCATTAAATGTTCCAATAATTAATTACGTCAGAATAATTAAATATAGGTAGGTTCTCGAACTTCAAATGTTTCATTTGACAAGAACAACTAGCAACTAAGGTTCCGTTCGGAATAACCAAATGTAACTGTACATATATAGCTTCTTAGGAGAGTAGCTACATCGTTCTTTAGATTTTGCATTCGCCAGGGCAATCAATCAACAACTAACGTTCTAAAAAATACGTCAAAACAGTCAAATGCGTGTATAAATTCCTACGAGCGTAGCCATTTCTCTCTTCAGGTGTTTCATTCGTCAGAACACCCATCCGCAGTAACTATATCCTTGTATTATACCCAAAGGATTATCCGAGACGTCACCGACTTGGCACCGTACGAATAAGAAACGCCAAGAATACGTGTCCTGTGATGTATCTGACGCTATGAAACTAGACAAAGCTATTTGTAGATTGTGATAAAAATTATGCAAGACATGGTTGAAGATTGTGAGAAACATAAAACGCGAATGAATGAAAAATAAGCCCGAAACGACACTTGTATACATGAACGTTTTCCATCGTTTTGATGTTTACATTGATGTCATACATTTTTCACGCGCTTTCTAACATCCTGTGTACGTAAATAGTTAGAATATGTAACACGATAATCCAAGAAATACGTACTAAGCGCAGATAGAAGAGAAAGTTCGTCGTTGAAAAATAACAACTGTCGAAACTCGGTGTCCCTAACAATTTTAGTGAAGCCGATTCGCGGACCGGCAATCGGACGACAAACAGAACATCCTGTATCCGGGGATAAAGCGTTAGAAGGGTACGAGTGCATGGTTGTCGGCCTTAAACGGCGCCCGGCGGCATGGAAAAATTGGATCCGGATTTCCGGCTGATAAGCGCCATTCGAGGGGATGCCTCGAGCTTGCCGCTGTCTTGTTCCTCCTGCGTGAAAACGACAATTCTTTTTTCTCTCCAGGGGTGTGAAAGTGCGGACACAAGTACCGATTGATGTGTATCATACGTAGTTGCTTTCTGGTAGCAATTATGGGGTTAAGTGTGAGAATTTGTCGTTTCGCACAGGGATGTGAATATTTACGTACAGGTTATCAATTATTTTCTCAATGTATTCTTGTTTCTACAGAGAGAAACGATAGAACGTAAATTAGTAATTCCTTCTGAGATTTCAAACGACGAAACGAAGTCTTCTCGAACTTTTTTTTTGCGTATATCTATGTAGTTGATCGACGTTTGAAAATAAAAATCATTATTTTGCCGACTAAGTTTTCGAGATAATTTTGTCGCAATTTATAAAACGCGTACGCCGAGCAAGTAGTCAGGGAAAATAATGATATATGAAGTAGAGTTCTGGAATGATCGAATCGTTTCGCACGATACAAAGTGCTCTAAAGCTGCCTCGTAGTGTATATATAAATCGTGCATATAAATTGGTCGATCGATAAAAGCACGGCTATACGAAACGTATTTGTTTCTTCGCTATTTTGTTTTCCTCCGGTGTTTGATTTATTTATTTGATTTATCCGCTCGAAACGCGTAGAAACTGCATCTCCATTTCGTCGAGTGTTTTACCGAAGTGATCGTTAACGAAATCAATTATTTTACGAAATTATTGCCGATTAACTGCTTCGGATATCTAGCAAATAATGCCGTGCATTTACTAATGAAGGATAATTAGGCGAAGAGTATTACGTTATATGGAAAACGTGTTTCCTTTGGCAGCGTAAATGTAACGAAATTTCCGCTAATGCTAAACAAAAATAAAAATAAAAAAGAATTCTGCGATATGAAGTCACAGAAAGTCGCCTCGCAAAATAAATTCCACGTAAAATAGCATCAAACAAAATTTCGTATCTGCTTTCTTCGCGGTACCCCGGCTTGAAAGGTTTTCAAGGATATCGCCGTGGTGGTTGCTTGTTAATTACACGACAGCTGACCCAACCACGCTAAAAACCACCGCTTAAAATAGGGAATTTAATTCCTCGTTTCCTGATATCTTTGATCTACTCGAAACAGCTATGAAGAGAAGAAAAACTTACAGGAGGAAACGTGGTGGTTTTGCGGCACGTTTTCAAAATTCGAACAAAGAAGCCGGTTTACGTAAACTACCGTGTTTTAACGTTTTTTCAGTTCGTCTTATTAAGCGAGAGAAAAGAAAGAGAGAAAGAGAGAAAGAGAGAGAGAGAAAGAATAGCATGCGAAGAAATTTAAAAATTCTTGCGACATTTTCAGACACGAAGAGGGTTTCGCGTGTCGTGTTCACTGTGGCTCATAAAATCCATCGTCTATTTTAATATTTGAAATATCATTTCTCCTTAGCGGTTGTCGAGAGGCAGAAGTAGGGTCGAACGGATATTCGTCAGGCGGAAAATGAAACCGTGAAGAGGCGAGAAACGCACTTGCCAGCGGTCGCGGGGCTTTGCGTAAAATTTCTGCGCGGTGTTTTAATATTTTTTGCTTTTTTCCATGACGACGACTGCCGTAACAAAGGGGAATAAAGGGATTTCTTATTTCTCCCAGCTGAGAATGGAATTTTCGTCGAGGTACAAATAAGCTCACGCTGACGAAGATGCTTTCATTTAATCCTGTTTGCCACCCTTCTGCCCTTCTTATTTTAAATAATACACTGTTTTCATGTTACATAAGATATATGATGCGTCTACCATATTTTTCGACTGACTTTTATTCGAGGAAAACTTGTTTAAGTTTATCAGAAGTTATATTAATTAACTTCTTTTGTAAATTTTGCAATTTTTTTTCTACATGATTTACGTTCGATTTTCAAGAAACAGCAATGGCATGAAAATAAGAGCACGCTAGCTATGATAAACTATAGTAAGACCGTCTGACCTAGAAATCAATAAAACCCAAAGTTTTTAAACAATGTCTTACTTCGGTGATTTCATTAATTGCAAGAAGATGACATGGTAATACTAAATTTCAGAAAACCGCTGGAAATGTATACTGGAATTATATATGTATATGTATATTATATCTATCGTGTCATAAAAATTTTCAAAGTGCAAGCAGTCAATAAATTTAATCAAATTTTCAATTCTAACTCTTATTCACCGGAATATATTTTGTTTCCCAAATTGAAATCTTACTTAAACAGGCATCATTCTGATTTTATGCTGGCAATGTCTAAACTGAATAATATTAGGTTGTCCCAAAAGTTTCTTTCGTTTTAAAAGGAAATGATAGATACACGACATTTTTTATTTTATATTATTTTATCGAATTGTATATTATCCATGAATTTTGTTCTGTTACTACAAAATGGACAACTTGATATTTCGATAACTCAGAACTATGACTATTCCATTTAGTGGATAGATTTAAGAGAAGATTATATTGATTATACATAATATTAAGAAAGGATAAAATGATTTTCTTGATAGTGTAACTTTGTATCAATTCTTAATTCATTCTGAAACTCTATACGCTACTGTATTCTACAAATTCTATTGTCCAGTGTTAATTTCCCTTCTCTCGCTTGACGTCGTAAAAGATTGTGCAGTACAAATAAAGAACAAGCAGGAACCTGTGGATGACTCAGAAAGTCAGGTGGCGGTATAGTAACGTGTATGTTTCATTCACGAAAGTCACACGAGAGAACCGTAATATGTATTCTTCCGTGCGTTGTTCGCACTTTAGCGTTTTTCTCTCTTCTGGTGTAATAAAGATTGTGTAATGAGAGCGGTAATTGAGAACAAGTTTCTGAGTCAGAATCCTCTCGTGTTGAAACGTTAGCAAAGTTCATATAAAGAAGGATATTTATTTCCTCCCGTATATTCGCTACAATTAAGATACTTTCCGTACAATAAGGATTGTGCAACTATAAAAATATTCTGCAAGAAAAGCTTCTCATACTCGTGTTAATAAGTAAAATGCGCAGCTTCAAACGTTTAACACAAAATATATGTATCTTCTTTCCTGTAATTTACTTGCAAGTGATGTTAGCTCATTGCTCGATGTAGAATTTCAATTTTTCTTGCAGTTCTCTTTAGTTTAATTCTATACAGGCTAGCGAATAAAAGTAGAAATTAATACTTTTACGTTTTACGTCATTGCGTATTTCGTAGAAACGTTGGCAATTTACGAGTTTCACTCGTAGTTTCAGGCCAGATATATCATCATCTAGTTTGTTTCTTTTATACCTCGGTCGTCTCACGACATCTGCAAAATTTTCGAAAATGGAAAATTATTCCACAGTGGAGTTCGTAGCCGTGAAAATAAAAAATCTGCGAGAGAAACGACTAGATTCGTATAGACTGGAATCGGAAATTCAGATGGCGACGGTATTGCAAGTTTTTCCGCGGCATCCATTGCACCGCCTTGGCACGTCTCATACAGAATTGATCGCTCGTTTTAATATCCCCCCTGTGGAATGGTATCTTCTCGCCGTAGGAAATGTAGCAGCGGCCTCGAACAGGATGTCTGGAAATAAATGATTCCATAATTCTTGTTTTACGTCGTCCTTGAACGGCATTTTTGCGTCGGACGGCAAAGCCTCGTACGTTGAACACGCTCTACTCTCTGCGCGTGAATGGCCAATTCTATCGAGAAATTTTCAAGGAAATTGCATGGCCGTTTTGCGTCAAAGAAAATTCCCTTTTTTGGCCCGCAAAGCTTGCGAGTGTTGTGTTTTTTACACGCACAGATTCCAACGCATTTAATAACGCGTGTAGCTAGTAACCAGTCTTTCTCCCTATACGTGGCAACCATTTCTAAAGTATACGACAGGTTGCACGTGCACAGAACATAATTTATTCAGTGGTTTTTCACTGTTTTATGCTACATTTAATGAAGTTGAATCTTTAATAACTATATCGAGATAATAATATGTGTTTATGAGATCGTGTCGCTATTTATGCTATTCGATATGTGTTTACAATGATATTTACAATTAATGAAGTTCGTCAAATACCGATTATGTAAATAGAAAAGAGAAGCAATTAATCAAAACTTTGTTATACTTGAAATATTTACATAAATAATCTTTTAATTGCTTTTAACACAATGGATTCATGAAAATATCTGAACATTTACCATAGACATTTTTGCTGAATATATTATACGTAGATGTTACATAAAACATTTAAATCAATACAATAACGAGACACGAGTATCATTATTGTGTTGGTATAGTTTCAAAGAAATCGGGAAATATATTTACATAGAAGTTACGTTATTAGCATGAACGAATCAATATCGAAGTAAAAATTGGCCAAAGAGATCGAACTTGAAACAATGAAACGAACCATTATAAACGAAGAATCATAGGTAAGCGAAGAAATAACCCGAAACATCAGCAAAAATTTAACAACGTCCTATAAAATGAGGCACAAACCGAACCGCGGATAATCGACGTTATCAATCGTTGCTTTATTTCCAGCATCAAGAGCAATTCTCTGCTCGCGGACGACTTTTATTGGCCACTTTTGTCCGACTTTCCTCTATCCTTTCGCTTACACATTAACAAACCTTTGCGTTCCGATTGAATCGATTCACGACAGCCATCTATACGTCGTGATTTTTCGTCTTATTTCCTCGCTAGACGAAAGTAATCCAACGTAAATTATATTCGCCGATAATCGTACAATCCAGAAACGAAATAGAGATTCAAGCGACGATGTACGCAGTTGCGAACGATCGTGATAAGCCACGACAAATCGATTTCGAGTAAATTTCGAATTTTTTCTCGATAATGGGACACGCCGGATCGGATAGGAAACGTTTCTTTGCGAATGAAATCTGATCGTTCGCCGTTTTCTCACGCTATTACGTGCTCTAAAGTTGTTTCGAATTTATTCACGGTAACCCGCTTTCTCGAATTTACGATTCCAGAATAGTTCCTTGGAAACATAATTTTATATAGTAATTCTAGGAATTTACACTAATCTTCTTGCATGCTTTTTGAGTTCTGTAATTAGTAGTTTCTGTAAGTTGACAGTTGGATGGCGATTCAAATTTATAAGAACAGCCAAAAAATCCTACCATATGTCCAAATCGGACAAATTGTGAATGTAAACAACTAAATAAAAAAAAAAATTTATAAGAAGTTGGGGAAAAAAAGAATTTCCGATCAGAAAACAGGGATGATCCAACAGTGCTGTTAGAAATTTAAAGTTTGAACTGCAAACTTCAAAAAAATGTTGAAGAAATTGGAAAATTTCAACTAGGCTTGTTTAATATTCTTTCTCTTCGATATATAGTTCAACGCGTTTTCCGTAGCAGAGATAAAATTCTTACAAACGAACGTTTGATCAAAATTGAAAATCATCATTGAACGATTCATGTTTATTTCTGACGGTCAAAGAGCAGCGCTCTTTACCGGATATTCTATGTTTTTCAGTTAACTATAAACAAATGTCACGTGTCATTACCATTACTGCGATAACATTCCGACAAAGTTAACAACAACATCTGTTCGCGTCCGGTCTGAAGTAGAGTTGTTTTTGCAAACTGATAAAGAGGCGACGCAAAAGGAAAAACAGATATTTTTCAACCGATATTACGCATGATGCATCAGTGCGAGGAATTGTCGTTTTTCTGCACGCAAAGTGATCGACGTAATGGACGGAAACCTAAATTGTTTGCAATTTCATAGCTCGAAACGTTATCCATTAACGTCCAGTAAATTCGCGCGCGTTCTTTCTATTTTTTCTTTTTTTTTTTTTTTTTGGGAGTCTTTTTTTTAATCGTCTCAAAATACTCGTTTTCCGCGTCAATTACCACGTTCTCCAGTACTATCCTGGGATTACGTTAACACGAGATCATTGCCGCTCTCCCTTTCTCTCTTTCTCTCTTTTTTCCATTTGTGGACGTTTTATTATCAACGGATCGTAGCAAACCATGTGGGCGTTTTTGTGCAGCAGCGAGAGAACCAAAACAAAAAGGAAGAAAAAAAGTGGAAAAAAATGAGGAAAAAAAGAGTAGAATAACGGTAACGTGGCTTGGGAAACGCGCAGAAATGATACTAAATCAACGTCGGAGGTTTCTAGATAGATGACTTTTTAATTGCACGGCTCGTTAAGCCCAGTGTCAATGACGACTTATGCTTGTGTCACGATAAAAAAGCTAGGATAGCTGACGATCAATTCACGCGCACCGGAAGTCGCTTAAAATCATCGTTTTGTCTAAACCAGATTACCCACGCTAATTGGAATACTATCGGCCGACATGGCCGTGTTTCTTTGTATTTTTATTCCATAGAATGCTTTTGAAATGGGTGAAAAAAATTTGTACGTACATTCTACACTTCGCTTCGAAACAGGAAAAACGTATGGAAAAATTGCATGTGTATAAAATGAATTTTTATTGAGATGTAATTTAGTTTAGTATTGATACATTTTTTCTTGTCATCGATATTGGCAATTTATATAAATTTCAATAAAAAGATCTTACATCCAAAATTGTTGCCCAGAATTTCAAGAGCACCCCAATAACGAAAGAAAAAGAATCTTATAATTGTTAAAAAATGTTGATACTTCCGATTCATCTTAATTAATATCTTAATGATTTAACTTCGATTAATATTTGGATTGATATCTCGGTTAATATCTTGGTTAATATATAGATCATATTTCTCGATTATCATTTCACTCGGTAAACCAGGCCACATTTCGGTTAAATTTCCAGCGACATCTATTAATTTAAATGATCGTCGGCCTGATTAACATTCCAATTGATTTCGCTTGATATTTCGGCAGATACTTCTGCCAACAGATTTATTCCATATCATAAGCTTCATCAATCACCCGAAACCGAATCATCCACCGCATCGACATGCTCCGTTAATCAACGAACAGTATTCCATATACGTAGCAGTAGCTGGTGAACACACCGAGTTCCTTCGACATGCACAGCACAAACCAGCATGGTGCGCATCGTCTTCCTTTGATTCGCTGGAACCATTCGGTTTCGGAGGCAAACAATCCTTGCAACAAGCCTCTTCAATTAAACACGGAATAACCAAACATCATGCATCGTTTCAGGGATGAGAGAACGTCTAGCAAGGCCAAACATGGAAACGAGAGAACGTCCATCGGGACGTTCGTTAAAGCTTGGCAATGGATATGAACGAGGGCGATATCACCCCGTAAGAACCGTGCAATATTGGGCGATATCTATTGTAGCTATAATTTTCCTTCCTGGATAACGACGGCGTTAATTAGCCTTATCGTGTTTTCGTCGATCCTTTATCACTCCACCCTCTACCATCGTCGTGTTTGAATTTCGGATTCTGAGAAAACACAAACCAGCATCATGTTGGTAAATTCACGTTTATCGAGTGAATAGATCCTCTGCGAATGTTTGGCTATTTATCGCACACTTTCCATTTTCCATTCGCGTTGTTCCAGTCATTGTTATCACTGAAACCTTGTAAACTTGTCCGATGACGATTCCTTTAGAACGTTTACGCGTTCCTCGATAAATTCTGTGTATGTTGGTACGTAAAATGTTGCAGAATTGCTGGATGTATCTTCGACTCGAGTACGTATATCTAATCACGATCTTTTGCTCATAATCTTTCGATCCAAATTTCATCGAGGAGAAACATTCGTTTCAACGAATTGCTTAGGAAATTTAATGAAATTTGCAAAAATGTTAATGTCAGCCGTACATTTATTTCTATTTGCGATAGAGAGAGGAGGAGTAGATCTCATCTGGCTGCTTCTTCGTGGATAAATAATAAAAAGCGTCTGAGATTCTACATTTTATTTTCGTAATACCAGATCCAGCCAGATGTCTTCAGGTCCTTACTGCGTACCCTCAATAGTCTCAAGTAACCCCCATAAATCTCAGGAATTTTCTAATTAAGATCCTTTAGACCGAACAAATATCCTTTCACTGAATTGTTTTTTAAAGTTTATTGTCCACCACGAGTTGACACCGGAAAGTTGCTTCTTCTCACGTATGAGACCTCCCACTAGCAACTTTGTCTCGAAGGCGGTTAGCATCCTTCCTCACCCACCACAATTAACAACGAAGCCTATTTCCCTCACTCTCCTAGCCAAAATTGTCATCAACAAATCCGATGGTCCCGTGCGCTAGACACACCCATCCTTGGCTTTCCTCTACCACAGCATCCTCACCAACCTTCACTGATTTTCCATCTTTCAAACAGTCAACATCTTTTGACCGGGTTTCCACCCTTAGATCAGTCACTTACTTAACTTATACATACACACCAGCGTAACTATCTTCTTTACAAAGTTGTTGGAATAAACTGTGATTTATAACTTGTTATATCAGTGTCATATTTAATTTAACTACCTCTATTATCCTAACGGAAATAGGGGATCGATCATTTCGTGGCGTCGATTATCTAATCGTAGCGGGAATTTGCGACTCCCGTTGACGTGCTTCCTGGCGATCGCGTCTTTCCGCGAGTGATTGAATCAGTACTTGTAAACGGGGGTATTTGTGACTATCTGTCTCTGCTTTAGTCGATGGTAACACCAAGTAAATTATGCATGAATGTAAACACGAATAAGTGTAATTTAAGCAAGGGAAAGGTAAAAGAGATAAATGGTAACCGTCGATAGGATGGAACAAGTGAATGGCGCGAGGTTGGTTGCTGTTTGTGGAGGATTTGACGAGGGTGTAGTTGGGTCGACGTGTTTTAAGCACAGTATTAGTCGGGGTCGTGGCAATACCACGGAGGGAGGTAACAAGCACGAGGGTGGGAGTTGGTATGAGAGAGTTAATAAGGTGGTGTTTTGTGGGGTACCTCGAGGATTTGGTTTTAGGGTGTTTTTGGTAGAGATCGTGGCTGTCAGGATTGGCTGTTTAATCGAATGATCCGCAGTCAGGATATGTGAGATACGCTTTAAATTGGTATTATGTTGATTAATAATAACTATCGTGCGAGTGTTGACGGGTGCTCACGATGTGTCACGGTTCGTTCATAAACTGCATCATATTGTTTCTTTCCTATTACGTGGCAGCGAGTTAATTAATTTTTGATTAATAGGATGAAGCTGCCGCTACTTACAATTTTACGTTGTACATTATACTCTGTAACGTATTAAGGTTCGCTCTGGCAAGCGGCTAACAAGCTACGCTTTGTAAATTTATAAACTTGCAACAATATAGCAGCATATAGGAATTGTAATTAGGCAGATGGACGATAAATACGGATGAAGGAAATATTTAACGAGGATATTAATATCTTGCGCGGGCAATGTTCGTGTAGGATTGTGGATGGTGTATGTAAGAAACACAAGAAGACCAGTTACAGGTTACTAAGGGGAAATGCAACAGTTTGATTTGAAATGCCATAAAATGGATAAAATCTTCGGGATTTGCGAGAGAACCTTGCGAACATTTTATTGTTCTTATAGTTCAAACCTTCTATGATCTCCGTTTTAAAAAAATTCCTTCGAAAATTATTTTTCTCGACTGTTATTATTATCCATTGTTTTATGATACTCTCGCCGTTTAATTAGGATGTCCTTAAAAACTACAATAAATTATTCTAACAGTTACAACAGTTGTCCCGAACTTACGCCTTTTTCCACTAAAAAAAAAGGTCGTTTCTTTTTATTTTTCTTTTTTTTTTTTCTTGCCACTTATATCTGTTTACCATCTCAGCTTCTCAATTTCGAAAGAAATCTGGATTTGTAAACTGTAGTAGGTAGCGAGTTCGTCCAAGTCGGTTGGTTCTTAGGAGGAACAGGAATTACGGAAGTTTAGCCTAGTTAGGGGATTAGGTTGTTTCTTGAGTAGACAAGTAGAATAGGAGAAGGAAATACAAGATTAAGGCCGTAGCAGAAAGCTGCGCAAAATACACTGTTCAAATTATGTGATCACTGTCTGTAGTTAACCAATTTATCAGAGATAACAGAAACTGTGTAATTGCTGCTGCCTTTCATATACGAGTTGTTTAAACGGTTTATTCGAGCTATTTTTCGTAGAAAGAGAACGGTTTGAAGATTTCGAAAAATACAAAAGAGAGCGGTTTTCGAAGCTTGGACGTGTGATATAGGAAATAATAGTTCTGTATAGTTGGCAGGGCTCGCGTGTGGAGGATACTTCAGATGTCAGCTTAGAAAGCGTGAAACGAAATGAAGCGTGATAGAGAGGAGAAAGGAAGTGGGTTGGTAACAAATTGAGAATGGCAGTTGAGAGGAAACGTCGAATGTAGTGCAAAGAGCGATATAGCGTTCGAGGGTGAAACAAAACATAGAAAATAAAATATTTGATGCCTGTGGTGGTTTTACAGGTTGTTCCAAAAACAAGGTTCCCGAAGTTTTTAAAATAAATACGGTCCTGAAAAACGTATCCGTGTTACTTTCAAGGAATATCTCGCAACGTATATGACAACGAATTTCTATAGATAATTCGTGTTTCTATGCGGCTAATATTTTGTTGAATAATACACGCGACATTTGTAGTGCGGAATCCTTGACGATTATTAGGCAACTTTTTGAAAAATTATTATAAAGTAAAAATTATTTGGCAAAATCTCCGACCAAGCAATTCTTTTTAGATCTCGTGAAATTCTAAGAACCAGAATGCATCGTCTGTCGACTAACTGTAGCACGTATGATTCCCAAAAGGAGACACCATGGAACAATGTAGAGAGAAACCCTTATTCCAAGACGGCGAAAAATATCCAATTCTTAAAACACCCTCTATTTTCGCCGGATAACAACGGCAAACACGACAATGTTCCCCGACTGCATCTCCTGTACACTGTGACAAAAACTCATCCTTCGCACCGAACTCATCGAACGAAAGAATGGCGCGCATTGGCGAGCTCCGCTCAGAGTCGTCTTTTCTTTCTCGTCTCGATTCGTTCATGTAGCTACTCTGTCGGAGAATTCACGCGCCATTCATTCGCCGGCTCATTACGCGGCTCGGGAAGCGACCGCCACGAAGAAAAGAACGCATTGTCTCCTTATTAGGGGATCTACGGAGGGAAAAACGTTGACTGGTCCCCCTGTAAGAGGACTCGGCCACGCAAGGGAAGAAGATAAACGACTGGAAATTAAACATAGACATGATAACCTGGTCGGAGGGAGAAGCGTGGACAGGCCTGGGTCAGAGGTCACGGCTCTTCGTCTCTTTTATTGTCTTCGTGTTTGCGTGGTCAGAGAGAAGGCATGAATACGAGGATACAAATACGAGAGACAATGAGCTCGAAGCCAGACGAACGAACGAAGACAACAGGAGAAACAGTTTAAACGACACGGCAGAAGCCACGTCACTTCCTCTGAAACCCCGAGGCCAGACGTTTTTCATCCTGTTCTTTACGTGACTCACCGACTTGTCCCGGTTCAACGTCGTCTACCTTTTTCCTCCACCTTATCCTCGCCCCCTCTCCTCCACCCACGCTTTTTTCCCTTCATCCTTCCTCCACTTTGCTATTGCTTCCACGTCGAATTTTCAAATAGGTAACGGGCAAACAGGCGGAAAAGAGGAAAAAGGAGCGAAACAACGAAACGCGCAGACGCCAATGAATTATTCCTTCGCGTTCCACTCTTCTATCTGTCCGAAGGCGATGCGAAATTTATATTGCATATTTGCTCGTTCATTCGACCCGCGTGTTTGTTTGCATGGCCACGAGTAAAAAGGGTGGCATTGAGTTCGCATTTTCAAGTACGTAAGAGGCGGTCGTATCCCCGGGATTAACGTTGATACGCATGTCGAATCCAAGGAATTTGTTCGTCATGGAAGAATAGAAAGGGCTTGTTCACTCGATCGAGACTTATGGGAGGCAGTATATTGATATTTGAAAGTATTATTTCGCGAATAATATCGGTATTTTTCGCGAGAGATAGTCGTATGCGATGCTTTGGAAGTTTTGGCATGATTTTTATTTTCATAGATACGCGTTTTGTTGGATAAATATACTTCTTGTCGAAGTATCAATATTCTGCCTGTATTGTAACTTTATTAAATTCGTCTGTTTCTCCGGCATCGAGAAGCTTCTAGTCCGGAACCATTTCTATTTTGTTTAAATATTATTGAACGATTCTTTTCAGGATATGCGAGATTCTAAATGTTTTACCAATCCAGAAGCTTTTTGTTACAAATTCAGACGATCGTGAATTTTGCCTTTCGCTATGTATGGTAAATATACGAAACGTGGCTGATCTTCAAAATTAAAATTTCCTTTCGAAGGTGATCAAATTACTTTGTAGGAGACTTTCCTTGGGTTTCTATTTCTGTTTCCAAAGCTGTTTTACAAGAAACCAGCCCTTTCTTTCTAGTAATCGATGTTTAATCTGTCCTCTGATGATCGAAAATTATAGAAACTCATGGAAATGTAAAATTATCGAATAATCTAATATCGCACAAGTTTATGTATTCTTATTGGAATAAAAGAAAAGACGAAATAGCAATAATGTGATTTAATGATTTTCGGTGCAGATTATTTTCTAAAGAAAAATGAGACCAAAAATCAATGTCCACCAGAAGCTCTGTTCAGCAAAGTGTAAAATTTGAAAGGAACCCACTCATGGGTGAATACGCGAACCTCTTTGAAGCTCGACTCGTTTCGATCGAACGATTCTAAAAGGATAAGCAGAGACCGGTGGTTTGAGTGCTTTTTGTGAAGGGTGTTGGTTAATTGAGTTAATTGGAAGCAGCCTGTTTGAATAGTCGATCCCTTTTGGGGGTTTAAAAGGAAGGGGCCATATATTTGGCGTGAAACAGTGCTCGTTGTTCGTCGAGTGCATCGTTCATCGATTGTAACAGTTAATCTTTCATTAGTGCAACATTAGAACGTGTACCAAGTCCCCAAACAATTTTTCTGAAACGTTTAACGAATACTATACTATGTATAAATTATTAATATAAATACTTATACTATGTATAAATTTATTATTTTAAGCTTACACAAATATGTGTATACTTTGGCTAACTATTACTCACTCACGACAGGAATATTAAATATACATAGCACACTGTAAAATACTATTTGCAGAGTTTAAAAATTTAAAGAAAAGTGAAAGGATTTAATATATTAGAATCGTCATAGATATACCGTATATAGACAAGAGAAATGATTAATAAGAATACTAATATTCTTTACAGTCTAACATTCCGAACGTGATAATTTCCGAATAATTTTCCTAATAGCTCAAATAAATTCCTTTGCTTCGGTCAGATTTTTCTAAGTATCCTAACGCTACTAAACGGTTTGCGTGTATGAACATTTCACGGCAATTCTACGAGAGCCGTGCAAATGTTTGATCGACGAAATTATTAACGTGGATTTATAGATTTAAGAACCGTGTGTTTCACCTCAATCAATACATGAACGATCATAAACATGGATTATTATGATATTTCGCTTATACAGCGGTTTGTTGTACGTATGCCGTGTACGTGTGTGGCTACCGACCATTGTGCAAATTAATACGATCGGTCTATTTAAATACTATAATCTGTATAATGTATCACGTGTAACACGAGTGGATATTAAATGGTACACCGTAAAACGAGTCGACGCGTCGTTCATGGATACACGCCTATGATTAGGGATAGAGAAAGCGGAGAAGGTTGTAATTTCGAGAATTACTTCGATGTTTTACCAGAGATTATGCTAATAATTCGAATAGCAAAGAAGAAGGGTACACGGATGTTGTCCTGCAAAATTATACGCAATTCTTATAAATAAATATAGTAGTGGGTATGTTGGTTCTTGGGAAATTGATTCTAACATGCAAACTGTAATTTATAGTTTATGTCTGCAAGCGGCAAATGTGAGGTAAAGTTTAATGGATTTCTTATTTTTACGAGATCCGTGTGATATCAACTCGAGTGCGAGATGTGAATTAAAAATTACGAGGTTTAAAAAACCGGAGAATTTATTCGAAAAGCTTAGAAAACTTTCGTCATGATTGATGCAAAGAAATAACTTTTTGGATAAAAGCTAATTTTTAAGTCTAATTTCTATATCCTCCGTGGTGGTGCCCGATCGTATCGTTTTCCCCTTAAATGCATTGTATTTATATAAAAAATAAAATTGTTCGAGTATCGTTAAACTAGAAAGAGAAAATTATTACAATCGACCACAGTTTAAATATCATCGAGATGGAACGATACTTGTGATTTGCTAGGCACTTTAGCCAGGCTGAAACAAAGGAGTAGTTAAACAACGGCGATAGAATCGAAGGTAGAGAATGATGGAGAGGGATGTGTGTCGAAGGGTCACGTGTTTCGTAGGGACATCCCCTTGCCATGTGTCGTTTAAGTGTAACGAGTGTTTGTATTGCAAGGGGTTAGGCAAACATAGTTAGGTAACGTTGAATGGAACTTGAAGCACTTACGATAGGGGATATGGTGCACACCATGAATCATAAATGTCTGTGTCCCTTCGAGTCACGTCCTTCTGTAGTATACGTCGGTGAAGAGTAGAACTAACTCGATGGCTCGTGTGTATCGCAAATACGAAAGCACGGTACGCAAACTATCAGCAAATATCAGAGAATATTTTTATTTCTTGGTCGATGCGGAGTTTCGATACAGAAATCAGGTAGCTGAACGGTAGCTTTTGCAAGCAGCAGTTTGAGAAGATTTAAATATTCTTTTTAATAATACGATCGTTGGAATGAGAAGTTAACAAGTTTTTAATAAAGTGAAATTAATTTGTGAAGTATTTGCTGTTCGTTTGGAAGATTCTCTTTGAAAGGGTTTAATTATGATCTTACAAAGTTACAAAGTATTCTTTTTTCTTTCTTTTGGATTGATAAAGTTCTATGGTATTTTATGATTGATATTTGAATATCTTATATTAATATCTCAAGGTTGGAAGAATTTTCAAATTTTTCCAAGTATCCTCGCACACGCAATTCATGATGGATTACATGATTTCAATTTGACGCAATATCACGTCATCCATAATGCATGTATTACGCCGTGAATCGATTCGATGCAGTATAACTTCATCCCTCATTCATCAAATGATCATATTAAACATTTCGTAACACCTCGCGGAATAGCTACGTTCACGGGCAATATTCAGATTAAAACACGTTCCTAAATTTCGTAACTTATACAGGAAATTTCTAATATCTGTCGTACTCGAATCCCAAAAGAATTTTTTCCCTTGTAAATCAGCAAAACAGGAGCAATATAGTATTCTACTATAAAATAAGATATTACGGAATTAAACACATTCTGAAATTAACTTTGTACGTTTTCATAGGCCAGTGCATGTGGAAAGTACAGTCGCATCTCTTCTCGTAAATGAACGATGCTTCTTCTCATTGATTCAATTTCCTTCTTCTCCTGATGTTGATCTTTTCTACAAAGATTTTAAGCAATCTAATATATACAAAAGCTTCACAGTAACCTCATAAATCACATGGAATAAAACCTAACGGTGGAAATTAATTTATCACAAAAAGAAACTTGGCAATTACGGGACCGCTTAAGAGGCGACACACCAACGAAGGTACATAAAACTCGGATCGTTTCCTGTCGCCGCGAAATAACAACGTCTGGCTTCTAATTATCGTCGTCGTGGCCTGGCGTCGATAGCTCGCTCTGCTAGATTTTCGCGGCCAGATAAAGGCGTCGCGTTCAGGTGAAAGAAAGGTGAGGATTCGCGGCGTGGGAGAGTCCCACACGGGGCACCGCACCGGAACCATCTTTCGGTGTCTTCCCCCTTCCATTTTTCCCTTCATGTTCCCTACTCTTGGACCCATTGGAACCTTAAGTAGATTCGTGGCCGGAAGTGACGCATCGCCAAGGATTCACGACAGGCGAAGGAATGAAATTTCGGTCAAGTTTGGTGGGGCGCCCTTCTTTAAGGAATTACGAGACCTCGAAACCGCTTCCTCTTTTCTGATCGCGTCGATTCGTGCGTTCAAACGTATCGCGTTGTGCAATGTTACACGAGAACTTTGGTTGCGGAATTTTTCTCTCATCCCTCTTGCTTTCGTTCGTTTCTTTTCTGCTTTTCATTTTATGAAATAAAGTAGACTGTATGTGGTACGATATTGTTCTTTTAAATAACCTTTAACGTCGTATCAAGAGAAACTATTCGAACAGCTGCAGATATCTTTTATCACTGTATTATACTGTATGAAATGGTTAAAAATTTCATTATCATTTTTTTATATAAAAAGTATACTTGTTATTTTGTTGAAAGGAGAATACTTGAATATTACTTTTTCGCTATTTAAAAGGTGTTTGAAAGTTTCGTAGTAGGTTAGGAGTTTCTTCCTTTTTTGCTTGGTTTCATTTTTGTATATGTAAAAGCGATTAAATGTTTCAACGGCGAGGAAATTTCTGAGGCATGGGAAGATGCGGAACATCCCCTGTGAGGCGAAGTTATAATTAGGAAAATTAAGAAAAACAGGAGCTCGGGGGATAAATGTAATTAATTTCAGACATCGGAGATGGAGAGTATGTTTTGATATTACCCGCACGGAAAGATTGAGAAATATTTAACAATTACTGTTCAACAGTTACTGCGTACAATGCTTTGCACTTTACATACCTAATTTCTTTAATATTTTCATAGCTCTAACGCAACGTGGTACGTTAAACAATTATTAATTAATTAAAAGTTAAATGTATTTGTCCCCGTTAAAACTACCCTTAAAATGCACGGTATCCTTATTACAAATACACCAAGGATATGCGTTTGTCGCTAATAATTCATAAAAAATATTTTCCTACATTTAAAAGAAAAATTTAGAAGCCAAATAAAGCTACTGGAAGGATCAATTTTTGCTCTCGTTGAAAAGTTCGGAGCATCCTTAGCATTACGGACAAAGCAAACATTCTCGTTCATTTTCCCAAGAAATATAACCTTCGTTTATAAAGATAATTAATTGCAGATGGGATACTTTCTTCGATATTTCATTCGCTTAAAATCCCAACGTTCTACGTTCTGAAAATCCTTAAAAAAGCTTATCAACGAAAGAGTCGAAAATTCAGCCGCAGGCGATAAACAAACCCAAACATCGCGGTAACAAACACATTTCATCCATTCTGAAACAGTGCAGTCGTGTACGAAGAAAAACCCTGAAAACCTCAATCACTTGAGCGGTATACTTATCGTCGAAATTCCGTGCAGTCCACCACGTTGTCCGATGTCGCAATTCCGCGGAACAATGCCACACGCACCGCACACGCCGCTTGGTATTCACACGAACGCTTCATCCCTTCGATGAATCCTCCCTGGCCGTGCAAACTGCCACCCTCCATGGATGGCAAGACCACGCGCGACCAGAAACAGACAGAAGGAAAGAATGGAAACGGCGCGACGGCTTGGTCCCACCAAACAATCGGTCGAGACCGCACAGTCAGACAGTGGTCGTCGTCCATCCCAAACCGAGTCCACAAAACAAAGCCTGGACGCTGAGAACGCCATTTGCACCGATCGTAATGCAGAAGAAGAATGAGAAATAGGAGGCGTGTACTTTGAGACATTTGTATATTATTGATGTATACTGATGTATCATACACAGGCGCATGAATGTATTCAAGCATTATTAGGGACGTTTATGAATATGGATATGAATTATGAATTATGTGTGCTGCAGGGAACATTTGGAAATTTCATTAGTACTGTTGCCAGATTCCACTATCACGGTTATATTGGCAAAACTCGAAGCAAATCTGAAAATGTACAGCGTGATCTCGGTACATCAACGGTGATCAGCGAAGTTCTATGCTTCGAAGTAACACGAAAATCAAGGTGACTAAAAAAATAAAATCAAACGGATTAAAATAATCACTTGCGTGACTCAAAACTAATATTCATGGATTGTCTACGTCAAAAACTATCGTGTACTATTAAAAGAGTGTGCCCCAGAATGAAAGTCAGTAGCTGTCTTCGACTATCGTGTATGGGAGAAATTTCAAAGAATATATCGTTTATTAATCCAGCCCCTCCCCTAAGATTCCAGCCGAAAATTAAACGAAACTATAATATAATCTTTAGATCCACATCGGAATTTTCCTCAGTCATAGCCCATCGTGGAAGCTCAAGATCTAAAAATCTTTAGATCGTGGTATAAGCTTTTACCAACAACAATGACCTGGCGCGCGTTCTTTTGTGTCTTCCGGACAGAACAAAAACTGCAATGGATATGTTGAAGAAGAGGGAGGAATGGGAAGGCGAATTAATGAATTCCGGTCGCACGTGAAAGGATCGCGCGATAAACGCGTCGAGAATAGGCTGGATGAATTTCATTCATGTGCTTGTGGGTGTCGGAGGTCGAGGTCCGGCGTTAAGAGGTTCGTTCCACTCGGCTGGTGGTTAGGTGGAGGGATGTTAGGTGGATCGAAAAGTTCTGTGCACGTGATATATCTTCATCCGTGCTAGGTAGACGTCTGCTTCTTTTACGTATTTTCTTTTTTTTCTTCTTTCGGTCGTTTCTTTCCTACACCCGTTGCATACGTATGTATGGCAGGGACGTGTATGGGGTTGGAGAAGAGAAGGGGTATCTCTAGCAGCGCGCGAGTACTTCAGACTTTTCTCACGCTCCGTCGGTATAAATATTTACAGGCTCGCTGCGAGCATTTCCGGGGAACCACCGGAGACCCTCGTCCCACCTGCGAAACTTGCATGCACCTTATACTCGTTCGTGCGAGGTGTCTTCGGTTTCTTTCGCCTTTTGTTTCGTTTCTTTTAGCGAACTGTGCCTGCTTCTTTTTGGAGACGGTTCAACGTCTGGTTGAAACGATCATGTTACCGTCCTTTGATTCTAGAGATGCTGGATGAAAATGTGTTTTACATGTTTGATGGATTTAGGGGAAATTGGCGAGGAATTTTTCATTGTCTGTGACGTTTGCAATGTGTAAGATCTATTTGCGATTAGGAATATAGGAGGGTGAAGTAAACGTTGATTATATTAGTTAGAATAGTTTTATTTTATGGCTCAGGTGTATTTATTTCAAATATTAATATTTTTTATATTATTTAAGATAATTATTTAAAATATTTATAGATATTGGACAGGCGATGGGCATTGCAGGTATCCTGGTACCTTTTAGGGTCGTGCTTGAACTAAGCATGGAACAGGTGTACAACGTCCCTTGAATGAGTCAGTAGGTCGCACTACAGGTTACGATGTATCATTTCAAACTATTTTCTTGGTAAATAGTTAGAAACTCATAATTTATAAATTTATATAATGTAAGTAATATTCGATTATTGTTTCTTCGTAGAGTACTAACACCGACGAGCTACAGAACAGACCTGACATTCAATGTCTCGTGTCCCACGTTTTGGGGATCACCTGTCCACGCATACCACTCTCGTGTTGCATGCGACATTATCGATTCAATATTGTAGTGGTTTGAATTGAAACTAAATTTCCCTATGACATTACAAATATGGTATAGAACAGGATATTTTGCAAATGAAGTATAGAATTCTATACCTCAACAATACGTACTTCTTCGATCGTATTATGATGTAATTGATTGGAGCTGTGATTTCGTGCACAACCTTAATGTTCTCCAATTTTAATGTTTCCCGATTGCGTAAACAACTCGGGTTGGGCTCGGATTGGGCACAGCGACGGACAGGACTCGCCTGTAATGTTTTCTAGCAGCAAATTCGTAGCAACTTTGTCAATTTTGTTGCAGATCGGAATCTCAGAACCTGAGGCACAAAGTCTCGTTTAACGTCACATCTGTTCTGTCCTTAGTCATAATGGTACTGATCATATTCCAACATTAAAACGGCCCAAGTGCGATTTAATTATCAAAAACCACCCTCCGACGAATGTTCAATAATCACAGACTTTCAATACACGAACACCAATTAATTCCAAGCGTCATTTAATTTCCATTTGCATTTGTATCAGAAAGTCCCAAAGTTCCCATCCATCGATCAGAGGAGTCCACTACAGTTCTCATCATCAAGAAACGCTCTCCATTCCCAAACATACTTCGACCATGAAGTTAAATCTGAAAAGTATCCTGAAACATGTACTTGTTTCAAGGTCACGTGCTGAAGTATGCCAACAGTAAATCTCACTGAGTCTCCATCCCTCTCTCTCTCTTCATATTTATCGTTTCGTCGTTCGTATGTTTTCCAGTCATCCGTTGTTTAGACGACGCTCGGCGGCTGGCTTATACGCTCGGTTTCGAGTGTTCGTCCACACGATGTGTAACGTACGATCCTCTGAGAAAGCAGCCTTAAGGGTTGTCTTACCACCGACGCTCCTTCACTCTGTCTAAGCTAGCCCCTGGGGCCCTTAGTCGAGACCAGTCGAGATCCCTGACCTTTACCCTTTCCGTTTGCCACCCCTAGGGTCATCGGGGTGGAGCATCGAGACTAAAGTGGCTCGTTTCTTACGTCTCAACCGAACAACCACCTGCGAGGTCGTCCTTGAGCTCTCTCGCGACCATCGACCACACGTTTTTACGTCGATTTGGCAGATACGATAGGAACGAAGGGTTGCTTTCCAGACATTTTGGGTGTGGTAAATGGGACATTTGGAAGGGTGAAGTTTTTGTTAGCCTCGTGTCTCATCAAGATATTTTCCTTAAACCTTTTTTAAGAAGAGCATAAAGCTATTAAGGATATTACGGACTAAATAAGCGACCTTCGACTAAAAAGTTAGAATTAAAGAAGTTACTTTCGAGACGCTTTGGACGTGAAATACGCGACGCAGAGAGTTTGCTAATTTTATGCCTTGCAAACATATTTCGTATAATTGTTTCTAGAAGAGAATGAAATAAATGCCGGTGATATAAAAATGACCAAGTTGCTTTTCAGACGTTTTATACGTAGGATATGAGCACTTTGGAAGATGAGAGTTTGTGTTAATTTTCTGTTTTGTAAAGGTATTTCGTATAAATCTTTTTAGAGGAGAATTAAGTTGTCGAGGGTATTGTAATGGAAAAGTGGGGAAGAGTAGAGGAATCGCGAACAATCACGGTCGAATGATTTACGAGTGCCGTGAAAATTTACCGACAGATTTACTTGCTCGTCAAGTGACTGGCAACCGACGATGCGAATATTTTTCCCCGTGTCAATTTCGCGACTCGAAAACGCCGCGACGAAGCTAGATATATTACAATCCCAGACGTAAATAACGCATTTTACCGACTGGTCCGTGGTTTTTCGGATAATCGTCAGTTTCCACCGGTAACATCGTGGCCATCCACCGTCGAAAGGAAAACTAATCTCGAGCATGACAAAAATAGGGAGATCAACAAGCATTTCCAAGCACGAAACTTCAACATTTTTTCAAATGTTCTATAGTCTTGCTGTAATTATACAGCGCTATTAAAATGTTTGAATATTTCAAATTTCGTAGGAAATTAATATTAGTAGAATTTTTGTAAGTAATTTTATAGGTAAATTAAAATATTGTTAGTATATTGATTTCATTCGTAGAACTTAATTTGACAATAATGATTAGATTAACGTACTGGAATTCAAATTTGTTGAGTGTTATGCAAATTTTCAGATTAATGGAACGCTTCGTAGAAGAAGCTCTTTTCTTACAAGCAATACATTAAATGAACACGATGTTAAACACGATTACGCGTAAAACTGGTTGAACAACTTTTCGAGATTGGTGAAGTTGAACGTTCATATATGTACGAATATGATTAAACGTGCAAGTACTTCGAAGATTTTTATGAGAAACGATAAATGTCACTTCGTATTTGACCAGCAGGGATATTCAGGTATAACGCGTTTCTTGGATGGAAATCGAGGCACAGTTTCGCGAGTCGTATTTTTCAAATATTAAACGCGTACGTAACCCGGTATCAGTTATACGCGTGACATTCATTTCTCAAAAAAGGGAAAAACAGCTATAGGGACGAAATTGGAAACAAAAAATGCACGCTGCACGAGGATAAAACTGATAAAAAATATTTTATGCTTCCGTACGCAACGCATTAATCCTATCTTGTATTTTTATAATATCGTGGGATATTTTTTAAACTCACTATCCCCTGCATTCGTCAATCTTTTTTTTTTTTTTAATAAAACGAGAAAGAGAAGCAAAAAAGGGAACCTACCTTATCGCTAAAACCCGAGTCAAATATCTGTTACACTTGCGGCGCGCTAAACTATATTGAACGTATCTTAATCACCTAAATGCAATACTAAATGCGGTACTACCAGGGTACAGCATGACCCATCTAATTCGTTCAACGTGTAACAAAAAAAAAAAAAAAAGACTGCGGCAAAAATGCTCTAGATTTTCTGAAAGATATTGGCATACAGCCTATTGCAGATACGCTCTGTTCCACTGATCGTTTTCACCAAGGTTTTTGATGACTATAAATGGTAAACGTGAGCTTAAATACGCATTTAAAAAGGAAAGGATTCCATGAAAAATATTATATCATATTTTCACGTTAATGAAGAAATAATATACAGCATTGATAACGGTAACTGATAACAAGAGTTACCGATATTGGTAATTGATGTAACGCATTATACGTAATGCAGTTACGTGGTGTATACGTTACGCCGCTTTTATTACTGTCAATTAATTAAGCGACAGTAACTAATTTTTGCCGGTAAGAGAGTAATCTTGTACATGTTAAGCGAAACAGTCAATGGGAATTATGAAATGCTAAGTCGATATACCGTTCTTTGCACTGAGACCGATTCAATGTTAATGAAGGAGGAAGGCACCAGATAAACCATATTACAGTTGCAACACGATAACATCAATATCTTTATGGTTAATTAGATTAAAATAAAACGGATAATTAAAAGAGATAATTCCTCGTTTCTGTTTGGAAAGAAAATACGAAAAATATCGAGGGAAATCTCTCAGGTCTGTGGATAAATTTGAAGCTTTAATTATTAAACGTTGAGAATTGTAATCCGATTATTTTAATAATCGTTGCAAATTTTAATGTTATACATATATTAATATTTTATAACTATACTTTAAACGTATTTTAATATTTTGATAATCATCGCATATATCATCTGTCCATTAGTTTTTGAATAGAATAGGATGGTTCGATGAACTGTTGATTGTCTTTGTACTTTTAAGAACAATATTTACTACGGTTTTCTTAACAGACTGCGCTAAAATTTCACGAATCTAAGTTATTAAACGCAGGATGAAGATCGTAGGTTGTAGATTGTATCTTGCCCCGAATGAATAAATCATCCCCCGAAATGAAATTCAGAACGGCAATCGGGAAACTTCCAGACGAAATTGCGTTCAGACTTTCCGCCAGTTCCTAATGCTTTAAAAAGTTAACAGCTCCTTTTGTAACTTCTGCCCTTTCCTTAAAGAAATTCTGCGTCTTTTATCCCCTCGAGTTTCACGCTTCTTAACACCATGAAAACCATCGATTCGAATCATGTCTAAAACCGAAACTTTTCATTTTAAACCTTCTCATCCCTTATACCAGTGATTTTCAACCTAAGCGATCCTTTCTTCGCTCGATACTTAAACATTATTGGATGATACTTAGGTGATTCGTGTAAGATACGTTATAAAAATTTCAGAAGAGGAAAAAGTTCATTTCCAATGTGCACGTGTGCCAATTTTCAATAAACTTGCTAGGGATCAATCGAATATGTAAATTCTACGTAGGATTTAATAATACAATTTTATCGAAGAAAAGCATATTATCGCTAATATTTAGAGTGCAGATGCGAATTAATAATAAAATTAACAAATTGAATATAGATGAAAAATCGATTCCAACCCGATCGATAGTATCGAATAAGTATTAAATAAAGTAAAATTTGCCGAAATATCCCAACAAATGTATCTAATTAACTGTATAGTTTTAAATTCCTATGTATAAAACATATTACTCTGTTCACGCTGCTAAGCTGTGTAAATTTCTGTTTGATGATGTGCGCTGATAAAGAAGTTGAGAACTTCTATTTCATGTTCTTTTCGTGGCTTCAAAGCTGAGGAATAAAACCGCGTTATCCATATCGTAAGTTATTGCTGAGTTGAATAAATCGCTCGGCGAAATCTGTAAAATCAGAGCGGAAAAAATGTTTTTTACGTGGATGGGAAGCTTGTGCGAACAGCTTTTGGATACGTTGGTCCACTTGAGCGGCAGTAACGGAATTATGGAGGTGCCGTGAATCATCCTACGTAAAAGGATACGATCGTAGGATGGAAAAGGGTACGACGGTGGTTGGCAGTGGAATGGGCAAAGTTTTCTGGCATAGGGAACTCGTTCAATTCGTTGTTTCATCGCGAACTCAACGTGGACCGTCCTCCTCTTCTTCTTCTGTTACTTTTCTTTCCTTTTTCTCCTGTTCATGACGCACGTTCCACATTCGATATTCGAATCACGCCTTGGGACTAGAATAACACTTTCCGCAAATAATAGCCCATCTGCCGGGCTCGAAGAAAACTGCTGGTCCGTCAAGAAAAGGGATATTTTACGAGCGGCGAGGCTTCGTCAGGACGCGACATCGTGAATGTCAGTTTCGTTCGCCGCATTTCAATAAGAAGCTTCCCACCGTATAGGAAAATGACCCAGATTCACGAAGATTTCGGTGTTTGACATGCTTGGTGAGTTAACTGTAACTCACGATGCATCTCGAATAAGCAAGTTTTTAGCAAATCAAAAGAATTGTTCGGTCATTAGTTGTTTATAAAATGGAAAAGTCAAGAATTAGGTTAATGCGACATTACACGTACGATCTCTCTTAAGAGATAATTTTTTATATGTTTAGTCTTGATATTTTTACACGTTTTTAGCGAATTTTGTGTTTTAATATTTCACTTGCGAAGAAGAATTACAAGAATTTGGTCGTTACGTCTTCCCTTACAGGAAGAGGTCGTTCTCCTACAAGATCGTATAGTTTGACGAAGTTGGAAGAAGTTGATTGAAATATTTATAGCGTCATGACGAAAACTATCACTTTTTGAATTATGAAAATTGTTTCGTGTACTATATATCGTACCTTAACAATATCTGTATCAAACGATGTTGCTTTTGTACAACTTTTATGTAGTGTTTCGTTACTCGCTCTTCAATAGATTCAGTTTCATAGAAACTTAAATAATAGCTTGCAATATCCCATTCACAAATAACCTGTAATTAATAGGTTTATATAATTGAATTTTCCACTTTTTGCAAATCAATTGAATGTCTTAAGAAAAAATAAACGAAGAATATAAAGTACCATCATACATATAAATAAGCCTTGTAAGTGCTACTATTCAATAATTCTAAAATAATTCATTCCACTGTTTCTTCTTAAACGCTATAAGAAAAGGAAATTACTATTCTCTGTTTCAAAATCTAGGGAACTGATAGGATTGAGGATTCCAAGCTTTCAGTGTACCATGAAATGCAAATGAAATCGTGGAAGAGGTGCAACAGCTTATAATAAACTACGAGCTTCTCGATTCAAGCAGCAATTACTCTGAAAAGAAAGAAGTTGTTCCATTAAGAAGACTCGTTGCGATCGAAAAGGAACGGATATTTCGTGTATTAGGGTTTACCACGATCGAAGCTCTCGAGATGCTCGGGAATTCAACTGGAACCGTTCAGAGAAGCTTAAGAAAAACATTGAAACTTCTCTCGATACTTCTTCCGCCTTCCGTTGTGTAGAAGCTTGCGATGTCAATTCTTAGCTCCGAGCATCGGAACAAAATTGCCAGCGGGTAAATATTCATCGTCGATGCACGACGTTTCCCTGAGATACACGTTCAACGTTTCTTTGTCTTCTTTGATCTGATTCTTGAAATAGAAAATCGCTGAGCAATCCGCGAAATTGTCGTGACAGCGTGGAAATTATGTCAAGGAATCCGGTGAAAAGAGGAAGTTGGATGCTTGGTGAAATGTCACTCGCAATGAAATTGGCAAAATAATAACTGTTCGAATGGAGCTTTAAAAATTCCATGTTGAATCTTACGAGAATATAAAGCGTCTAAAGTGAAATTCTATTAACCGTTCAATTTGTAAATGAATTCATATTAGCAAGATATGTTCATCTTACTATTTGCATTACTTATAATACTAGTCAAATATTCGTTTAATATTCGTTTCTGGCCTCTCAAGAGATACTCCATTTCCAAAGGTGTTCATTCGTCCTAAACGAAAATCATCAATTGCTCGGCCTTCTTCAAAGAATGTGTTCTAATTTTCTAATCGCTTACAAAGTATTCGTCGACGTCTTATCTGTAGAAATTACCAACCCTCCTGTTTCACCCTCGAGAGTCCCATTCGTCGTTATCTTAAACGAAAAATCACCCTCTTGCTTCATCCCCCAAAAATCCTGCGACATGACTCGCGTCTCTTTCTCAACTCGCGATTCAGCTTACTCCGCTCGACTCGTACTGAAACGCGAACACGCAACGAAGCATCGTATCGCGTAAAATTCAACCTAGCTTTTTTGCTAGCGAGAATTCAAATCAGTCGGTACGATCGAAACGTATGGAACGCGTAAAACACAGGCAAGTCCTATGAACGGTTTCGGGCAACGAGCTGGAAAAAGCTAAGGATGGGATAGGAAGAAGGAAAGCAGGCGGAAATCGCGAAGAACGGTTCCTGGACCGGTAGAACTTTTAATTCCGCGCATTATCGCTTTCCGCCGCGCACGGTGTATCTTTCGTTCTTCCCGACCCTTTCCATTTCTTACTCTCACCCTCTCGGCTCCCCTTCATTTCCCTTTTTGTAAGCGAGAACCGCAGCAAGTTTCCCGGAACGAACGAGTTGCTGAAAACCCGAGGTCGACTCATTGCTTCTCGCCCCCTAGAGAAGGGGTTGAAACACGGCTGGGGTTAATCACGACTTCGTAAAGATGCGTTTCACCCTCTCAATCAGACCATCAGCGCCCCTTTTGCATTTCGATTCTCTCTCCTCTTTTCTAGCATTTTGGTTCCTTCGCTGGTTTCTCCCTTTCGTCGAATGCTTCCGCTCCTTCGTTTCGTTTGTTCGTCGTTTTTCATCTCTCTTCATTCCGTCTCTCTCAACCCCTTTCGTCTCGTTTCTTTTTCGTCTTTCTTTCGTCGCGCCGCTTTCACAATTACCCACCGGGCCTGTTTCTCTTTCAACATTATCTTCTCCTCCGTGTTTCCTTCTTATTGTCCTCTGTTCTTTTCTCCTCTTCTATTATCTCCACCCCCCTGAAACTTTCCCCTCCGGCCAAAATATTTCCGCTACTCGTCATCGTTATCGTTTCCATCGGGACGATCCGCCGTCTCCTTTCTTTGTTATAGGATGGCTCGCTTTTTCAGCTGTTTGTCTGCCAGGTAACGTCGTGCTATCGAGAAATTGGCTATGTCTGATTGGCAGTGTACGTGTAGGTAGTTCCCAGGGAATTTTCGTAATTCCTTCAATTCTCTTTCGATACGTGAAGGATGAAGGTATTTGTCTTGGATGTTTCGAGGGTCGTGCAGTAAGCGGCGATTTTTAAGGAGCATTTGTGTTTCCAATTAATGCCAGAATTTCCTTTTTTACGATTACTATTTTTATATATAATTTCATATTATATATAATATATTATAATTTTTGCTAACATTATTATTGGTTTTCACTTGAATAGATCTATTTATTTTAATTAATATCTCGTAAGTTACAGCGATTTATATATTAAATATTTAGCTTCGTGTTACAGATTAGCATATCAGCGCTACTAGCTCTAACGTTGATCACACAGAATTTGTCGGTAGAACCATAAAAACGTGGAAACGTGTTTAAACCCTTATCCTACGATTTACGTTCGAGAATGCCCGTAATATTTACGTTTGGGGTTAAATACCACCGATACAATTTTATAGAACTTTCTTTACTTCGTAAGAGCATCTTTGATTCAATATTCGATGTATTATACTCAAAGATGCGTAGTTAATTTGAATGATACGATCTTTCAAACGTCGAATCGATAGCGCGATCGTTCGAGGCGTAGAATTTTATCTTCTTCCGTTATCTTGTTGCGTGTCTTATAAGAGAGATGTTTTGCAAACGTTTAGGTTGCCGTGAAACGAGATGAAACGGTCGGAATTAACGTCAGAGAGAATTTTCAGCCAGAATTCCCTTCTCTTGGACCAAGTCGTAGGTCTGTTTGGGGATTTTGTTCAGACGATCGAGGGATGTTTCCGCAAAATTGAAACACGTTACACGCACGATCGCCTAATTTTACGTGCCGTTTACATTCTGTGGGGCTTGTATCGACCGATAAAGGCAGATGATCCAAGTCCTTGAATTATATTGGAAAGATATGGTGACCGTAAAAGTAAGCAGAAGAACTACTCTTGCTGGAAATCAGAGATAAGTACAACTTTTCTTCGTGAAAACAGTTTCTTTTGACCATTGTGTTCGCTAAAACCACCGATCCGTGATATTTACTGAAATATATCGCAGCTCGATCGCTTAAATTATAGTTCATTGAAATTAATTTAAGCATATGTATATAACGTCAAAACACGAAATGTTTAAACAGTGGCAAAAACGGGAAGCATGAAATTCATGAAAATGACAAGTTTGATGATCTTAGTATTACGTATCAACAAAGACAAATCAACTGTTGATTAAACTGGTTTCAGTCTTCCCAGATCTAAATACGACTTATTAGAGGTAAAAAAAGCACGCGAAAGAGCCAAAGGAATTTTTAAATAAAAAGATTATTAGGATTAAGAGACTTGTAAGTTTTAGCATGCAGGATCTCTGTTGACTCAAGTGACGATTGAAATTGTCTTTCTCGGTTATTTATGATACTTCGGAAGACGTGTAAAGGATTTAATATCGGCCGCGATGGAACAGAGAAATGTTATGTTAACATTTTGAAAAATTGTCTCATGTCAGGAAACATAGATCATCCCGCGAGATAAGATCATGCTCGTAGATTAAGTCATTGACACTTCCTGATTACTAAAACTTAATCACAGACTGGAGAAATGAAGGATTTTCAGAGATATCGCTTTTCCCCTGTTCTTTCGCAATTTTTTGATTTCATTACGTACATACCGTTCGAATGAAATTCTACTTTTCCAAAGATCTTCAACCATCTTCGTTATTACAACATAGTTGAAAAATGCTTGGCGTTTTATGAAAGTAAAAAAGTTTGCGGAATGCCCTGCCGTTCTTAACTGCTCGAAACATTCGCTCTTAATTATTTCCAGCTACCATCCGGTTAGCTAGGTTTTCTATAGTTCCAGCGCGAATCGAATAGAAAGAAATTTAAACGAATTTTAAACCTTCGAATAATATCACGCTTTTCCAATTCAAATCAGGTTAAACAGTTTTCGAACTGCGATAGCTTTTTATTAAACAGAAGATGCAGTGTTATATAGGAAAATGACGATGATGTTAATTTTTGCATATATTTCAGAATCGAAAACGCGACGTGTCATTCTTTTAACAAATCGACAATATGCATCTATCTGAAAGATGGGCTGAAATACGAAAGCTGAGCTATAAATTGCGAGTTCCGTGTTTATATCATAAATTCTGATTGAAATTATGATGTGAATTTCTGACAGCTACTTACGACATTATGCCGAGTGTAATTCTTTGCTAATTATGTCTGCGCTATAAATATTTATTTTCTTCTAGTATATTGTCGAAACATCCGTCATTTTTGTCACAATAAAATGCGCAAGATTTACACGTATTAACAGAGTTTTGAATGGAACTAAATGTTGCGTGATAATCCGCGTGCGAAAATTGACAATTTTTATAGAGCAACGGGCGGTGTTGAAATTTTCAGATTAAGCTACAAATTACGGATTTCAGGATATTCGAAAATATACACTGTACTTTACATTTGCAAAAAGCTGCAAGATTTATGTCACTCTACTCATACTTTCTCAGCGGTATCGTTCATTTCACATCCATATATACTTATTTCTTGCATAACCAATATTTCGATATTTACAATTTATGTACGCGTAGCTATATATATTTTTGAATCACGGTAGAAAATTCCAGATTTTACGTTGTAAATATCGATGGTATACTGCAAAATTTATGTTATATAGTTGACATTTCTTTGCCAGTATCTTGTACAATATGAATATCCATCTTTATTTATCGCATACTTAACGTTCTCCTACAGACACATCCATAGATGTCTAAATCCAACTAGAAATTGTAGACTTTGCTCCTTTACGAGATATACGTCACTACGTATCTATAGCTATCTACACATTCCTCCTTATGCCCTTCATGTTACAGAGTCTCTTTTTATTATTTCCATAGTCCACATTTTTCCACATTTACAAGCTACGTACATACTTGCAAGCATCAAACTAGAAATTACAAAATGTCCTCCTTTACAGAAAATACGTCACGATATCCACCTATTCTCTCGTGTTACGAGTATCCATTTTTCTCTTCTCCATTACCGCCGAATACTCTTCTATATGTACATACTACGATGTAGTGTAGTTTTTCATACTACAAATGCCAGATTATACTTTATATATAGGAAATATACGTATATTTACATAATACGCAGATTTCTTGTTTAATATCTTTTATCTTGCACATCTAATAGTTTTCTATATCTATACACAGATATTCCTAGCATGTACAAATTTCGAAATTAAAGTACAAGTCGCAGATTTTAGTACGAAATTAGCAAGTGTACACTTCCTATTACGGATCTAAATTGCATCAGAAATTTAGGAAATGTACGCCCGCTAGAATGGATTTAGGAAATTACATCATTTATTCGCTATATATATATCTTCCTTATTACGATCATCCCTTTTTTTTTTCTTGCTTACTTACAATTTTTCGGCGTTCACACGCTACACAAACATCTTGAATTATTGGGTTGGCAACTAAGTGATTGCGGATTTTGTCATTAGGTGGTATTGACAGAATCCGCAATCACTTAGTTGCCAACCCAATACATATGTCGGGTTTGTCGGGTTGGCGTTTGTCTTAGGGGCGCGTAGCGTATCTTCATTAGGACAGGCCATCGTTGTCGTTCAATGAAGATTATATTTACAATTATATGTACAAATGTTGATTTAACAGAGTTTGACAATTAACCATGGTGATTAGACACTCTAGATGTTAAGGACAATGTTCTTAGGTTCAATAACGAATCCACGGTCAACGGGAAAACTCTTTGTACAATTGAATATATTTTGAAACACAAAGTGACGTTAGCTGTGACGCTCGGTATCTTTCTGACTGACTGACAAGACGATGCGTGTAAACTCTCCAAGGTGATCACGAGAATAAAAGACTGATACGATCACATTTGTCAATTGCATATCGACCGGGGATATCGACAAAATTCCAGGCGCCGTTACTAGGCAGACACGCGTAGAGCCGTCATTGCTCCTGCCCGCGGCTTGTTTGTTAATGCAGCGTGTGTTCCTCGATATTGGTACTTCTTCTGTTAAGTAAAAACGTTCATCCCGTGACCGTGGCTACGTTCGGCGACCATTTGGCCACCTCGAGCCCAAGCCCACTGTCACAAATCTCGGGCAAACATAATCAGATCGTATCACAACAACTACCTCTAAGTTCTATTATTTAAGTACAGCTATGATAAATAGTTTAGACCAAAGTATTGGGGATCTTGCCAAAATTCCAAAGGAAAGACCCGATGTCCCTACATCTCCGACACATATATCAATTCCAACTGAACGAACTGTAAAGATACGCTGTATACCTATACTCAGATTCGTTAAAAATTTTATCAGTATAACCACGATTATCGAATCTCACGATAGTGCTAATAAAATTCGAAAATATGAAAGCAATAAAGCACAGAATATACTTACAAAAGATACGTATACGTGAACCTATGCGTCTATAAGCCTGCGTATATCACACACTATCCTTCGTATTACAAACATCCGCTCGTATCACCGATCTACGATCTACAAATCCAACAAATTTCTCGAATCTGCCAGATCAACCAACAAATAATCGTTATCGAAGGTTCTATGGAGACGCCTCGCTCATTTTCTAACGGTACCCTTGGTACGTTCTGATTCTCATAGAACGAGAACGTACGCCACGTACCAAATGTACACACGCCCAGGCGCGCCACCAAAAAGTTACGTTGCCGAGGTCAGTTGCGGCCTCCACCACACCCTTTCTGCTCCACCTCCTCCGTTTTATTTCGCGTTCGCCCCCGTGATTGCGATTTATGTCGCCGGCACGCGCACGCCCCTGCGTTTGTTTCTCATTGCTCCATTCATTCTCACCCCGGTTGAACCCGAGCCGCATCCGCTCCGATTTTATTGCGTTTCATCGCTCGTTTATTTTAATACCGATTCGTTTCCGAAGAATCGTTGAAACCGGCCGCTTCTTACGCGGCTGGTCTAGCTTTTACGTTCACGAATATTTATTTCATGGGTGTACCCTGTGTTTCTAGATCGATATATCGCGTTGTACGGAGAACCAAATATTTTACTTGGCACTGGCAAATTGGGGGATTGAAAAGGATGACGGGATTAGAATTTTGAAGGGTTCTTCCGTTTTGATTGAAATTTTTTTTTTTTTAATTGAATGTTTTACCTTGTTTGTTACCTGGTGACATAACTAAATTTTGGTACTAGATTTTCGAGTATATTCACAATAAATTAACATGCTGTAAATGATTTTTGTTGGAAGTTAATATTTCTAGACGTTTCTCGGGAAAGATTTTTAAAGAGAGTAGAGTTTCGTTTTATTGGAGGTTTTCATTTGTGTCTACGTATAGTGCATATATATATAGTGCATTGTAGACGTTGGAAATGTCGTTTACTGGAAAATAATAAATGATTTTTTTAAATAACGTACATGGAATGCGACATTTAAACAAGTCGCATTTTGAGCAGTTAAAATTCCGAATTGTTTAAGTCTGAATGGAAAATTCCTATTGCATTAATATTCCTTTCCGATTTTGAGTTACATTTACATGAAATGTGTTGCACTAAAGGAGTATAAAATTTCTTAGAACCGTTTAAAAATCTTTCGCACTCTTTCCCTTGACGGGATCCTTCTTTTCAATCACGAAGTTTCGAAACACGTTTCGCAATTACGTAGAGAACTGGAAGTTGCGTTCCAAAGGCGACGTGGAAACCTTTGAAATACGTGGAAACTCGCTTTCCTATGGGTGAAAAAAATTTCTCCAAAAAAAGAAAGAAGTCAAGAAAATTCCTTTTCTAACGTTCGCCATCGCTTCAAATGTAATTTCAGCGCGTAAAGACGCGTTTTTAAAAATGTTGTTAGAAAAACTGTTTAACAAAGTATGCAGAAAGCATGATTGTTTAATTAAAGGAAGAACGAGAAAGTTTGCCATCAGAGAATGTAATTGGACAGCAGGATAGCAAGGTACGGTCGAATAACCGCGATACAAGCTTTGAACGATGATTGGTTTTCCCATCGAACATCGAGTGACCGGATGAAAATTTGGTTTTTACAGAGACCCATTTTTCCGGCATTTTTCGCTCGATCGGATCCGCTTTTATGTCAATTTCAGTGGCTGCACTTCGCCAGTTACACCTACCTCTTTTCGTTGTAGTACACCAATGTATACGCGTAACAAAAATCACATACATGGAAAATTAGAAATTTATTTCATGCACTCGTTATCTGTCCTCGAATCGATCTTCTTCAAAGTGTCGAGTAATCGAGTTCAAAAAATATCTCCTGTCCTTCCGCCACGTAAATAATTCTTTCGCTAAAAAATTACAGTCTTTCGTATTTAACAATAAATGCATTCCCATATTCGTGTAGGCATACGTTATTATAGAAGACTTTTATAAAAATTAAATAACAAGACTGTGAAAACTGTATTATGAAAGTGATGAACGTAAAATCATGTTAAGTGGAATAGGTTTAAAGATCAGACGCGATCGAAGAGCACGCGAGAATGACGCGATAAGTCCATCTTAATTAATTTTTTGATTTTCACGTCGCTCGAACGAGAAAGCACCGGAAGAACTAAATTTCCCACAAAATCCTTCGAAACGATGATAAAAACAAAAAGAAAGCCAAAGACCCAATCTCTGAATCGTAAAATGTAAAAATAAAAAAAAAAATCGTTGCAATAAATCTTCTAAATTTGTTAAAGCAAAAACTGCACAGCGGTTGGAAATATAAAATATTCCACTGCTAAATTCGGAAACCATAACTAGCTGCCTCGACCACGAATCCAAACAGCGATCTGCCTCTACTTTTCCATCCAACCCCATTCCACGAACTACAAACTTCCTACTCCATCGATATTAAAACGCAGGAACGCATCGGAAGCAGGAATTTACGTTTCCGCGAGTTGTCGTTCCCTTGCTTGGTAAAAATTAAAATCCAATTTTCCCGGTCGCCAGGTGTTCCCAGAGAATTTTCGACTCCGCGTGGCTGCAAAAATAGAGGAACTTGCCTTTTCCCTGCGACTCACTGCATCGATTCGATGATCGTTCGCCAAGCCATCCATTCGCGCTATCACATTCCATGCAATCCAGTCCGCGCAAACTTTCCCAGAATTTTCCTCTCCGCTCTCGTACGGAGCCACTCGTGCAGACACACGAGCGCGGATTTGCGTACGCGTAAGTGGTTGTACACAAGAAGAAAAAAGAGGTCGTCGTTTTCCTCGAAGGTCTCGCCGTATACGGTGAAACTAATTTACCCTCGGACAGAGAGAGAGTTTTGCGTGCTCGTGAGAGTTCTGGATTTCATCGTGCCTCGTAAATCGACAGGCAACGCTTGTCGTTCCAGCACAGCCGCTTTCGACGACCCAAGAGTAAATGTGGTGACGCGGAATATTCTCGTCTTCTTCTGTTTTTTTCCTTCTTTCTTTTTAACGCTTTCTTAATTTCGAAGCAGAGGAACCAAGCGATCGATAAGTTTCGGGGGAGTTTCCATTTTTGCGAAATTTAGTAGATTCGTATTTGTGGTAGTTGTCAGTTGATACGTTTGTGAGAAATTTCAATGCAGAAATCGAACTTGGATTGAAAAACTGAGGGAATACGATTTTCTTTTTTAAGATGCACGCAAATCTTGTTGAAAGGTTTTTTTAAAAGAATTGAAGAATAAAATTATGGAAATTGTAGAGGATTTGGGTGAAAGAATCGTGCCGTATGTTAAATAGAATTGGTTTGGAAACGTAAATATACGTTTAACCAAAACAAGCTACGTGAGCAAGCATCGATAATGAGATTTTATTTGATTGTTATTTGACTGATAAAATCTGCTTGAAAACAATTTGGCTTTCGGCCAGAGCGTCGCGTCACATTGTATCGTTCGTCTGTTTATGCAAAGAAAATAGCACAGTAGCCGACCGCTATATGAAAAAATGCGACACGTTTAAAATCCTCGAATCGGAAAGTGTGAAACGATTCGATGCGCGTATTGTTGATTGAAAATTGGAGCAATAAATTTCATTAGCTGCCGCAGTTGTTTATTCGCCCGTTAACTGGAACGTTTCTCAATTAGAAACGTTTCCATCTAAATGTAACTAAAAAAAAAAAAAAAAAAAAAACGCATAGCGAATGTAAACTAATTTCCTGACAAATAAATAAATATCTTTATTCGAAATTTTACACATGGAAATTGCACGGTTTACTTGTATCGTGTGTTCTATCGTTTTCAACATTTTTCACCTAATTGAAACGAATGAATTCGGCAATAACAGATTTCGTGTTAAATCGTCCGAATAATATTTAGAACATATCCTTTTCTCCAATACAAAACGACGCTTACATAGCAATTGTTCCTAATTTTTTATAGAAACAAAATTGCATTAAAAGCCAACGAAAATAAACCAAGGGTCAAACAAAACGCATGATATTTTCCAATCGGGTATGGAGTGTTCGAATCCACTAGCTCGCGACGATTGAGACAAATCGGTGACAACGGTCGATACAGTGAATCAAGAATTAAAATACATGATGCAGGGTGCACACGACATCCATGCACGCGCGCGGACAGATACAAATGTGACAGCGTGCGAATTTATTCGCGACGAAACCCGCGAAATCCGCGATTTACAATGCACCGACCTCGTCTTCGGAACTGTTTATCATCGTTGGAGAGAGACAGAGACAGAGAGAGAGAGAGGGGGGACAGGAACGAAAAAGCTGGGTGCTTTTCGAACCAGCTGGAAAATTGGTTTGGCACAATGGAAATCGTTGTCTACCATTAGCTTGACATTATGCAGGCTTTTGTCGGTTGCTCGATTTTGCGAATAATTACGATAATCGCCCGATCGAACTATTTCCAAGAACGTGGCGTCGTTATGGAATTTTCAGAGAATGCGAGAATTTCATCGCGGAATTAACGTATGGCGATAATCCTCTAAATTGCATAATAATTTATAAGTTTTCATTTTATTATTATTATTATTATTATTATTATTATTATTATTACTATTATTATCATTCATGGGTATATCAACCAGTATACCTTCAGTATACAATTCGGTTACAAGCCGTTTGTGGGTGAAAATGTTCTACCATCGTATCAGGAGAAGAATTATGAACAGAGAAACTCTATCGAATCGCAAAATTGATTGGCGTTTATTACTATGCGTTTAACGCGGTTAAACTGATCAAAGGTCGCCGCTAATACACCCATACAGTCAATTGGAGCAAATATAAAACGTCATGGGTTTTCCAGGGAATTCGGAAACTTCATCGTACAATTAATATATCACTTGGAATCACATTGATTGATAATTTATAACTTTTTATTCTTTCGTATCGCTAATAACTCATACGATCAATCGATACAAATATAAATGATGAGAGGAGATGGATCACGCAGGAAGAAGATATTTCTACAGGGTGGGAATAATTATAGGAAAGAAAATAAGTTTCACGTAGTAAAATGTGAATGGGAAAAAAGGAGCATCATGCGATTTTTAACGAAGAATCAATGGAAGAGTAAACGTGCAACGGTACGTTTACTGATCTGATATGGCTTTTCATTGGATCATGATACTTAAGAAAGACGGCTATTTGGAAGGATTGGAGGACGATCAGACATTCGGCGCACGTCGAAGGAAATCAGAATCAAAATTACGGCGAACTCGCGTCGACAGGGTTGCAATTTCGTACTAATACGATGTAATACGGATACAGCGGCAGAATTCTGAAGGAATATCGTCGATAACTAGCCGGAAATGGGAGCATTCCGGTCGCGGACCGTACTAATGACGAGGGAAAGGCGACCGTTCAGGGAATTATTATCGATAATCGCGAAAATACGAGAATGCTCGACTCGTTTCTTGCGTTTCTCCCGGTTAAGCAACGTTGCGAGAAACGTTAAAACGAAACGAACCGACAAGAAGATACTAAATGGAAGATAATTACGAGACAAGATAATAACAGGATACGACATAATAAGGATTTAATTCGATTTTTCTCGTCTTCCTTGTTTCAATCCTTTCTTTCTCTTCGAGCGTTTCGTCTCTGTTCGAGCCGGGGCCCGATTAATAAATTCCTCGATTCCATGAAAGTTTCACAAAAAGAGGAAAGAACGGGTCATCGATTAAATTTTATTCCACGGTTGCCGTAATTAAAAATCTTACGCTCGTTGGACGAAGTTTCGACCAAGTTGCACAGGGGCGATCGTCGAAAGCTAGAACGGGAAAGATTAATAGAACGGGAAAGAGCGGTGTCTGTTTGCTGGAATTGCTGCAGAAAATTTTTAATCGTTTGATGTGAAGAGTTTGAGGACAACTCGACCTCCGCTCTTCTTGCAAGGAAGTTTAGATTATATACAGTTTGATGGTTTTTTACGTAGGCAAGTGTGTTTGATCTTTTTCTAATTATCTCTCTCGGTTGCGTTCCTTGAGTAAGTTTAACGATTCCAGTTGACTATTCGTGACCCATATTACCACGTTGTTCACCATAGATGAACATATTTATCTTGGTACAAGTAGATGTTGTTATTTTATCATACAAACGTACATATGAAATAGAATCTTTATTGAAAATAGTCAGGAATATTTGAAGCTTGAAACACGTGACTATTGGAGAAACTAAAATAAATAAATAGTTTTACAGTGAGATCACTGAGCAATGAAGAAAATAGATGGTCATTTGTATTTAGTTTAAAAATGTGAAAAGAGGAAACTGATCTGTCGAAGAGGAAATCAATTGTATCATCGTTTTTAACTTCTCGACTGTTTCATTTAAATACATAGTGTTTCAATCTTCCCTGCTGAGAAATATGATTTCATGACTAAAGATTGAAACAGGCTTTCCCGTAGAATGATGTTATTTGGTTGGTCGTTTTCGTTTGAACGAGAGTACAATGAAACCGAGTGATTCGAGGTGGAAAATGAATTTCATTCGACTAGAGAATGGAAAGTTCGGTCTCGTAATCTAAGTTAAACGACTCGCACGAAATGGATTAGATTTATTTCGCCTTTACACTCAGACCCGTGGAGACGATCAAAAGCGACGAACAAAGAGATAACGCAAATTTTGCCGGTATCTAAATGAAAATCGTCACTCCAGGGGTCTTTCTGCCGTTGCTGAATGAAAAAGAAAGAAGATAAATAACCATGGAACCGTTGCAGTAGTTCGATGTACTATATTCTTGCCGCGAAGCATCGTAAAAATGGCGAACGCGTCGAAATAAAAGAAATGGCGGGCGTTAATAAATCAGGGAAGGCGATTCCGCGAATTAAATACGACACTCGCGGAATGGAATTATATTTCAATTTATATCCACGGGACTTGGATTCCGTCATTGCCGTAGCGAAATTTCCACACGAAGATTTGCATTTCATATTTATCATCGAATTTAAATTCCGCTTTCGCCCGAATAATTTTCTGGCCACACATACATCGAAAAAAATGACACTGGCCCGAATTAATCATTCCAGCCGCGCTAATGCGATTCGTCGATTGTAAAGTTTCACGGTATCTTCCTATTTGCTGCTCGTGGATACTCGATGGATCGTGTGAAATAATTCGTACGACGTTCTACGAGGTTAAAATATTCCACTATCTTTTTTTAACATCTTGCACGGAACAGGACACGATCCATCATTTTATATTCCTTTAGAATTCAGAAGGCGTCTCGAAAATTCTGCTGTTCGCGTTAAGCTGCAAGATTATGTTAGAAATAATTTCATTGGAATTTTAAAGTAGAAACAGTATGAAATTTGTCTATATTCTGCAATTAATCGAGACAAAGAAAAGAATATAATGCTTTCATCGTCGAATATCATGATGTACCGTATATTACATATTATTAAGTAAAGCTCGAGTGAAGACGTACAGTGGTAGATATAGATCTTTCGTGACTCATATTACCACGTTGTTCACCATAGATGAACATATTTACCTTTGTATAAGTAAATGTTGCTATTTTATCATACAGACGTACATATGAAATAGAATCTTTATTGAAAATAGCCAGGAATATTTAAAGCTTGAAACACGTTACTGTTGCGAATTCTCGACTAAAGAGCAACCGGTCAGGTCAAACCGATCGGTCGATATCGCGTACCTCGAATGACTTAACGCTCAAGGTGGAGGAGGTTTAATAGATCGAGTGTTAGGGTAATCTAGCACTGTATTTGCAGTTGTTGTATAAAAGTAAAGTGTGATGTTATGAACACGGCAATGGTAGGATCTTGTTGGGAGTGAAGTACTGTTGATGAACTGTCCTCCTACGTTACCAATTCTCCTTACCAGCCGTTGGGTTTCCATTGGATCTGTCCATCGTGCCTTCCCGGTTGGGGTTTTCTACCTGACCTCGGAGTCATTAAGTTTACATTTAGTTTAATTCGGAATTTCCTAAAGAAGGGATAGGGCCCGTCCGAGCTATAAACGGACGGTCATTCAAAATTCCGAACAGTTACTGTGTAACTATTAGAGAAACTAAAATAAGTTAATAATTTTTATAAGATATTTGGGAATACAACTGAACTTTAAGAGAGAAATCTGTGTGATCCTGAACATTAAAGAATAGGGTAATACGAACAAACATTTGTAGTGGTCTTCTGCAAGATAAGTAACACACGTCGACGTCCATTAATGTATTATAACTAGTCAATTAATTTATACTTCTTAAAAAGAAAGAAGAGATTTGTGAATACAACTGAACTTTAAAAGAGAAATCTGTGTGATCCTGAACATTAAAGAATAGGGTAATACGAACAAACATTTGTAGTGGTCTTCTGCAAGATAAGTAACACACGTCGACGCCCATTAATGCATTATAACTAGTCAATTAATTTATACTTCTTAACGAAACGTTATTCTATTAGATTTCCCCAAATGTATATTTCTTAAGGAATTTTCGCTCCTCTTATAATAATATTCTTAACGATCCAGCCTTCGTCGTTATCACCGACTCACAGTTGACCTAATTATCGAAGAGAAAACTCTTCGATCTTCTGGACGAGATTGAAAAAGAGAATAGCTAATCCCTCTTAATTCCCAACCGTTTGGCCGCCTCTGATTTTTCTTTCGGTTCCACCCCTTTCGATAACCCAATTTCGCTTGGAATTCGACGGGCCCTCGGGTTTTACCAGCCCCGTTGTGCGTCCGTTTCTAAATAGTTTGACGTCCCTCGTGTCTTTCAGCGAACTTCTCTTTTCACTAAAACACAAGAAGAATATTTCGCTTCGCGAGTAATTTGGAGGAAGCGTATTCGTATGTGATTTTTTAAAGATCGAGGGAGCTTTATGTAAACTTTCGTTGGTAGATATGTTTTTAGATCAGAGGTATGATATTGTAAATGTTGAATATTTATGAACAATAGAATACTTTGTTTTCGTTAAATTTTTTATAATTAAGTTGTGGTACGATTAGTATATTTCATAATTTGTTTAATAAGGATTATGTATTTAAAATTAGACGTCCTGGGGAAATTTTTACGTTCAGATATTTTCTCCATATGTTAACATAAGATGGACTGTAATACAGATAGAATAAATAGAAACAGAAAATATTATTTTTTAAAACAATTCCTGGCCTCCATTGGATTTTAGATAGGGCAACAATTTCCATCAATTTTTATAATGGCTCTTATATACATATATTACGGATATATGATCGAACATCGATCTCGTATAGAACGTCAAAAGCAGAAGAAAATTATTTGTACTAGTAAATTTCGTTTATGAATACATCTACTTGAATATGCAACGTATTTAATTCTAGTCTCTTAAATTTCTTTCATCGGAGATTTATAACATAATTCTTGCTCGAACTTACGTCGAAAGCAGAAAACACGAAGCTTTTGCAAGTCATCCAACAATCGAGTTATATTGTATTAGCATTTCCGATCAACTGAACGGAACTTTGTATGCAGCGATGCAAAGAGCATTTCCAATAGTTCTCGAATTAATGCATGTAAATGTAGGATAAAATGAATAAATATTTACGTTAAGGGTATTCGTAACTTTGTCAACTTAACGATATGCATTCTATATTCAATAAAGAACAATACGTGAACCTTTTATGCTCTTTTGTTTCATATAATTCGTCGTTGTATCATATAAGATATACTTTAAACATTTCTTTTGTGTGAAAAGTTCGTTTGACAGGATACGTTAATACAGATGGATTATGACAGTATGAAAACATGAGCGTATTACGAATAACATTTGATCTTGCAATGTGATATTTCATTCGCAGAATATCAAAAGCAACAAGTACTTATGCAACCGAAAATCAGTTTCCACTAATTCCTTGAAATCTTCTAAATGTACAAATTTTATTACGTTTATTATTAAACGTGACACGACCAAAAATCAGTTGCAATATGTTCGATCACTCGCGGAGAGACGCGATCGCGGGGAAGCACGTCAACGGGAGTCGTAAATTCCCGTTACGATTAGATAATCGACGCCACGAAATGATCGATCCCCTATTTCGGTTAGGATAATAGAGGTGGTTTAATTGAGTAGTTACACTGATTCAACAGGTATAACTTAATGTTTATTCCAACAACTTTGTAGAGAAATGATTACACTGATGCGAATGTACAAGTTAAGTAAGTAGTTGACTTGACCCTCCTAATGTCGTAGGAGAAGTCGTTGACTTGACTTTCCTAATGTCGTAGGAGAAGTGAGTTAAAGTGACGATGCTGTATCGGCGGAAAGCTAATCGTGGGTGTGTCTAACGCAAGGGATCATCGGATTTGTTGATGACAATTTTGGTTAGGAAAGTGAGGGTAGTAGACATTGCTTCTGATTGGGTAAAAGAAGGTTGGTGGACTAGGAAGGGCCTTAGCCGCCCTCGATAGAAAGTTGCTGGTGGGAAGCATCATACGTGAGAAAAAACTAACTTTCCCGTGTCAAACCGTAGTAGACAATACTCTTTAAAAGGCGATTTAGAAAAGGGATATTTGTTCGGTCTGAAGGACCTTAGCTAGTAAATTACTAAGATTTATGATGGGTCCTTGAGACTATTGAGGGTAGGCAGTGAGGACGAGCGGACATCTGGTTACCATCTTGCCCGCGGTGTGTGGCCTGGTCTAGGTAGAGTGTCGCCCGACGTAACACAATAAAATCTCCGACGCGCTTCAAACAATCGGAAATCAATAACGATATGCGATCCTGTACAACTTCCAAATTCCAACGATCGAAGCAAAGACAAATTCCCACAAACTCTTTGAAAGCATGAAAATTCGCAATAGATGCCCCGCCACGCTGAACCATAAGACGAGCAACGAGAACCACGCGATCCAAGTACAAGTATTAAACTACGAACTTTGCTCCGATTACAAAATCCTTCGGTATAAAATTATCAAACTCCGAAAAGAGGCCCTCTCCCAGACGTCACTGCCAGTACATCGTCCTCGTTTACCCTCTTATACGCGAACTTCCCCCACAATTTCCTCGGTTCCTTCCTTGGTATAGTCGAGTCACCTCCTCGGGGCCACACGAGCCTGCTTTTCTTCCGGCGGACAATCGAACCAACCCCTCTCCCTTCTTCCCATCGTTCCGTTCGAACGAAAGAAGAAGAGGTTCCATGGTGATGGAAGGTACGGCAGAGGCGAGCTGAATTCGAGCGTTTTCATAGTTGGCCGAATCGCTGCGGGCGTCCCGTAGCTTAGACGGTTCCTTCGTTATCCGGAAAGCAAACTTCTTCGCTCCCGTGCCGCGAGCCACCAGGACGATGAACGAACCGATAAAGAGAGAGGGAAAGAGAGAGAGAGAGGGAGAGTCAGGTATGCCAAGGGTTGAAAGTGGTCCCCGCGACGAGATAAGCCAGTTGAGCGGGGTTTTCTTAGGGCGAGGGGAAGCTTACGGTGCTTGCCAGGGGTAACACACCTAAAAGCTTAGGCTCGTCTCGTGTGTCTCATTAATAGCTTGTGAAGGAGCTGCGCCAGGCCGAGATAAAGACAAGGCATGATCGCGCGAAGAAACGCACCGTTTGCACGGCGAAATTGAATTTTGTGCTCGGAACACCCAGCTTACGGCGGATACTGTGTACTGTTTAAAATTGTTTATACTGTCTGTGCTGTCTTTGCCACGGCAGTTTTAGACGTTATCTACTTTGTTTAACGACGAAGGTTTTTTATTGGGTTCTATAGTTCTTTTCAAATATTTGTAACCGTACAAAAGTGCTACCAAATGACACGGGTAAGATATTATACGATAGAATATAATTAATCGGTGTATAAATGTGATAATAAATACAGCAATGTTGGAATTGATAAAAAATTTCTGCTATAAATTGTCTAAATAACTGCATCGGACAAGGAATCTGCGTTATCACGACTACGATCGATCGAATCGATGCTGAAGCGAATTCCTTCGTTCTTTTAAATACAATTTTGCGAGTATCGTTCTTGAAAAGTATCCGCGAGCCCAAGGGAGTCGCTTTGTTGCTCGATAATTCGAACAGCGAATGGATCCCGGTAACTGCGAATACAATCGCTCGTAGCATTGATTTATATGGCCGCAACTGGTAGGAATATTAAATTATTATTATGAAATTCGCGCACGACCCCATCACACCGGTCAACACCAATACATTTCCGTGTAGGAACGTACTATACCGTATACCATGGACCGAAAGTTTCGAATCTCTCACATATTTGTTCCAATATCGAATTTTCCGATCAGCTTGCAGTTCATGATGCAAATATTGACTTTATGGTTTTAATTTATTTAGGCTAAATATTTTAGCTTGATTTTTTATTCAGCGGGGAATCGATAAATTATTTTCATGAAACTATTGTAGCTGCGATTCAGGTATTACAATTGACGACGAAATTGACGAATGATTTCGTTCGAATTGTATCTTCTAAATCAATGGATCGCGTCTTTTAAAATATAAATAACACCGGAGAATAAATAACTCTTGGAAGCAATATCCAAACGTAATACATACAAACCATCGAAGCAATAAGTCTTCGTGGCAAAAATTTTCCTCGAACGTACGTACATCAAATTTCCAACTTCCATCGCAGAGAATTCACAACGAGTTTCATTTCGTGTGCACTTGCTATTCCGAACTTTCAACCGTAAGTGTACACTGCGACTCTCTAACAGCACGAAGTAAGATATTAAGCAGATTGTTCAATATTTCATCGCTACGTAAGTAGTATGACGTGATACGCGTTGCTAATATACAGTATGCACGCGTGCATAATGCAGTGATAAGGGTAACGTTACAATCTCGGCCTGAAGGTCTTTAACGAGGGCTCTGGAGAAAATTAAAGGACATGTCCAGTTCGTGTTTCTTACTTATTCGCCATTTTCTCTCGACCAAACGACGTTCGTTTGAAAAGAAACACAAAAGAAAAGGAAGTAGGGGAAAAATGTTAAAGGGAAAGGAAACTGGGTAATCGCTGTGCCGAATACTCGAGATAAGCAGATGCAGAGGTTAAGATAATTTCTAGACTCTTTGTAATCAAAGGATTTAGACTTAAAGTATGTTTTAGCGATTATACAACTCGCGGGTAGATAAGCGTTCGGATTAGGCCAGTTTGCGCAAAATTTACGACCAGGCATGGCACAACGCCGTCGCACCAAGAAACATTATGCTCGCGAGCTTTCATTACAAGCGCGCGTATTTCGCGATTGCCAAGCTTTTCATAGATGCTTTCGTGCCTTACGCTGCACACTCTTTCATCGTTCACGAACGATTTACGTTTTAACTGTTCAATAATAACGATGCCTGCTTTATTAATCTTAATTGAAAATTTTATTATATTAATTATCACATAGTATACTATTTATATAATATATAGCAAAATGACATTACTCATAGATCCAGGAATATTATACTTCACCGTCCATGGCTTCGCTCGCACAGTATTTGCTTTTATGACAATTTATTCGTATTACCCTCTGTTTGTGTATCCTTTAGGAGTTGAATTTCCAAAGACGCTCTAACGTGTGTTTGTTAATTTTTAACGAATTCATAAGCCGAATTTTATATCTTTAGCTTTAGTGGACATACAGAACGGTTGGGTCCATATACTTTCAAAAAATCCTTGCTTGTCTTTTGCTTACGCCATAGGAGAAATATGTTCCTTAAATTTCACGTTTCTACGTACAGCGGCTAAATTTTGTGCAAGGTGAAGCAAGCATAACTGTTAAAATGAACAAAACTTTGATGTCTTCCAATATTTTGATATCACGACAAACGACATTTTTGAAATTACGAAGCCATTGTAAAAGTAGATGTTTATCTTCAAAATCTTCTTCTCGTATCTGTTTAAAAAATCACAAGCGGAAATTTCTTAGAGAAAAGAATTTTCCAGTTCATTTTTTTAATTGTCTATACTAGGCTATATTTTCATTATTGCATGATCTATACAATATCTTCGATATTTATCACGTTTTTTAATCATTTTATTGGTATTTCGACGCGCGTTTCTGTTCGTTAATCCTATTCGCGGATGCACGTGGCTCGATTTTCACTCGCCAAAAGGGATTTCGGGCCGCACACATTATTTATTTCAATGGTATTTCTGCGAAATTATCGGCATTTGTAACGCAAACACAACTCGGTTGCCATTGTCCGTCCTTCTTTCCTCCCTTTCTAGCACGGGACACGTAATGAAACCAATTTAAAGATTCCGGGATCACCGGTTTAATTATTTTCTCACGTGTTCGCGTATTATTCGCGGTAAATTAAAGGAGCACAATAAGTGAGAAAGCACGCCACGGAATCTCGATTATCGGAACACCTATTATTTTGCGCTTTCAACGCGCTCGTTACGTGCCAGCCGCTTTATTGCGTTCGCGTAAATCTGGCCTCGAGAAAATACACGAATAATAGTTAAAGTAAGCATTGTGAAACAAATATTGCGTAACGACCGGTGACTTTGCCGGCATGAACGCGTTATGTCTAGGTAATAACAGGTTGCTTGGTTTCTTTACCTAATCGTTACTAGTAATAGTTAAGTAATAATAGATAGAAATGTAATGAATATTAACAATGGATTAGTACCATTGATTCTATTAATTATTAATTGCATTAGTTTATTAGATATTTCAGAGATATTAATAATACAGGTACGTGATAATTGTGATAAACTAGGTGCTGGAAAATTTTTGGTTCTCTTAATGTTAAATATTGGCTCTTCGAATGAGATAATTTGCAGTTTCAAAAAAGGTAAAAAAATAATTAAGCGTAGGAGAATTATTTGTAATATTCATTCGTTGAAGTGTTCTTGGTATTTTATAATCGCAGGGACTTGTATATAATTTCATATCAATATTCTAACACTCCTAACGTTAAATTTAACGGTCCACTGACTTCGATCTTCATCTGGCAAGTTAACACTGGCTTCCGTGAACTTCTTAAACCAACACTGACATGTTCCAAAGTTTAACACATTAACATAACTTCGTTCATTCCTTTAATAGCACCCGTGGCTTTCGTTCGTCCCTCTTGGACTCATAAAACGTCTCCTGTCCGCTGTACATCTTATTGAAAAGTTATTCAATAGTTTCTTCCTGAAAGTACTAAAACCACCGCATATAAGAGGAGATTAAAATACCGTCTATTTCAGCGAATTTTTACAAGGCAAACTTCACATGATATACTCTTACTGATATTCGTTACGACATTTTGCTTTAATTCGAAAACTGATTAGAATAGTTGTGAACAACGATAAAGTAACGATGCGTAAATAGAATAAAATTAACAAACACGCGAACACATTCGTATTAAAACCTAAACACAAAACGTGAAACAAGCGAGAATCACGGTTGGCTTAACGATATCGAGGACAAAGTGTCTAATGAAGAACCGATCCAATAAATCCGCTGGGGAAACGTCGAATGGACATTAGTCGCGGTAAAAAGCTCCATGGAACCGTTTGGAGACAACAGAGTTATCGATATGGATTCCACGTTGACGAGATGTATCTTTTTCACTTTTTTTTTTTTTTTTTTTTTTTTTTTTTATTAGAAGAAACGAAATCGACGACGACCATCGAGGTGATAAAATTTAACAAAGCTTTTATCGTAATAAAGCAAAGGCGAAAAAAGGGTGTCGACGGATGAAGTGCGAGGCATATAACGTCGAAATCAATAACATCTTCGAGCTTGTTACATTATTATTGATAGTTCGCGTCTGCCTCCTTCGTTCGAGGAATCCAATCGACGTCGCGTCGTCCCCTTCTTTTCTTTTTCTCCTTTCTTTCCTCTATTTTTTTCTCCTTCTTCTTCTTCTACCCCATGTTCGCTCGCAAAGATGATTTCCAGCTTACATCCTTTTTACCCCACCCTTTTCTTCGCTCTTTACGCCCTTTAGCTTCTTGTAATTCGCCGTGAGAGGATCTAACGCGCCTCCAGGATGTTGGTATCGCGTCCTATGAAAGAGTTCTTACCTTTTTTCCCCCGGCAAAGTTGATCCGAATACTTTTTATCGATCAGCTTGAGTTTTATTATCTTCCATGATAGTTTGCGAACGTCTGTTCGTGATGGATTGCATTACGTACGTGTATTCTGCGTGTATATGTGAAGTTTTCGATTAGACGGGTTACCTTTGATAACTTTCTCTATCGACTTTTTACGTTTAGCGCAAGTTTCGCTTATAACTTGTTACAAATTGTTGTATCTTCTCTAGCGAGACGAAGAAATAGAGAATTTTAGAGACATTTTACAGAGAAACGATGCGCCAAACAGCAATTCTATAAAGAAATATAACTACGACTTCGATCATGGAGCAGTTATGGTGATAAAATGTAGATTTTGAGGCACCGAGTCACTCACACTAACGCGATATGAAATCGACTCTAACAGTGGAAAGTTTGCTTTTGGAAAACACGAAAGTACAATATTTACGTATAACGAATTGTTCTATAATTCGATTCTACTTTCATTCCTGTAAACTATACCAAAGTATTCATGAGCTATTAGTTTCGCTATACTCTGTTCAAATATCCGTTCTTATCGTACAGGATATAAATAAAACATTTTTTGTATCAACGTACGCGTGTATCACGGTCAAAATTATTTCACTATATTTATTGTTAAAAAAGATAGAAAGAATGGAAGACGTGTAATAAAAAATTTAAGAGGCACGCGTTTGTCGATATTTTTACGATTTATTATTTATTTTACAAATTGTACACAGTTTATTGTACTCGAATAGTGGATGAAAAAATAATCGTTTAGCGTTGAAACTTTAGTCTCTTGTTATCCATTCAACCTAACCACCGAACGTGTTAGGTTAGGTTAGGTTAGACAATGAACGCAGCAGTTCAGCTCGCTGCTCACGTTCGAGCTAAGCCTGAAAGCTTAAGAAGATACTAGTAGAATAGTCGCAGTATAAGACGGCAAAGTGATGTATGTCAGTGAATATGATAGTCGCTGTGAATTGGTTTAGTTATTCTATTGTCGTATTCTTGTCTCATTGTTTCCTATTTGCTCTGTCATTTATACTGGAAATAGAGAATGTAATCGCCTAGCAAAAGGATTTACTGTTTCTCAAACGTGGAACAATAAACGACAACCAATGAAATAACTAACGAAAGAAAGGACAATTTTTTCAAAGGAAACACTCGCTGTATCGAATTTCCGTTATGTGTACGTTCTCCGGAGTATTAAGCTTTCCATTGAAATTAATTAGAATATGAAGTATCAGAATTTCGAATTTTTCTTTTTATTCCTATATTTTGGAAAGTATTTATACATACGAACAAATAATTAATTTGCAAGCTCGAACGAAATGCGTACCTTTGGATCTTGCGTTCTTTAAAAATATTACTCTTGTTCGCTTTAATCTTTTATAGTAATTCAAACATCAAATTTATCGTTTATTTTTACAGTCTTAAAAGTATCTATAGATATATAGATACGTATCAATTTGCAAGTTAAATCTTTGAAACTAACAGCTTCAATATTTTCATTTCCATTTATTTCAATTCTCTAATGTACTCGATAAATTCTATCGACAAATGTCCTAAATCCTTGTATCCTTGCAACGTGATTAATTCAGGATCTGTCATTAGAGAAAAATGCATGTTCGACGTTGGCATATCTTTTGATAGAAATTAATCTGTGGAGAAACGGTGTTATCCTAAAAAGTACACGCTAGATTCGTATGTTACACGTAATTAATTAAAAGTATATTGTTGCTGGTAATACCGCGCTATGAATCCAAAGTTTGACAGCAGTTACTCGAATCGTGAATCCTGTAAATTAAATTCGTGTTTGCGAGTTGTGGATATAGGAAACTGAGAATAGATGGGCTATGGAAATTCCGAACTTTTCTGCGTGGCTCACTTTAATTAAAAGGATTTTGCGCGTAACTACTAAATCAACAGTAACGCGTTTCGCTTTTTGTAAATTTGTTAAAATGACGAATGATAAATCCTCGGATTTACCTTCTTCGATCCAATTAATTGAACTTAATGACCGGTACCGTATTCGTTTACTTACGGTATAACGTTTTAATTGGCAACACCATCAACATTGAGTGGAAAAAAAGGAAGGTAAAAGAAAAATTGAAAATTCCATCGGAGGCAAATGATTAATCGTTCTTGCGCGCCAGATTTATTTTTCGTTCCATTCTTCCTCGTTGAACGAACTATAATCGAAGTTCATTTTCAGGGCGCGATTGAATTTTTCCATGAAATCACGCGCGATATACACGCTACATTTCACGCGACAAATTTTCGCCTAACCGATTCTCGAAATATGTATTATGAGAACAATAACTCGTGTAAGCTACAGCGTACGTCGATTATTTGTAAATTATTTGGAAAATATCTGAATTGATGGATCTGAAACGTATTTAAATTCGAGACATGAATTTTCCAAGAAATTCATTTCAACATTCAGAGAAGAATATAATTTTTATAGAAACTTTTGTAAAATAAGCGTAATTTGCAAACTTTTTAAATAAATAAACAGATAGATTGACACTATAAATAATTACAAGACACGTATCAAAGAAATCAAAATTGAAGATACAGCGAAAAGAAATAATTCTATTATTTACAAAATCTATAGTCTTTCGTTACTTTTGTTACCCTCCTAGTGTCTATTACTTTTAAGATAGGTGATAAAAGTGAAAGTACGGTTCGACGGGTCCTCTGGGAAAACCCTTGGTGACGTAGGAGATCCACTGTTGGCTCTACCATATTTAGGTGGAGATAAGTAATGGGGTGCGTGGACAGTTGATAAAAAAGCAAGAAATAATGATGGGAGTGAAAATGGTAAAGAAAAGGTTTCCCTGGATACGAAAGAAAATATTGTTAAAAATATTCTACCATATTTAGGTGGAGATAAGTGATGGGGTGCGTGGACAGTTGATAAAAAAGCAAGAAATAATGATGGGAGTGAAAATGGTAAAGAAAAGGTTTCCCTGGATACGAAAGAAAATATTGTTGTCGTTAAAAAATGTCAAAAACGATTAAACACCTAAACGTTATTAAACGTTATGAAAGCCTCCTAAAAGATTTGATAGAGACTTGTAATCTATCTGACCGTTATTTATCACAAATCGCTTATTTTTCACAAGTATAAACATACAATATGAATGTATATGTGCAATATGAATTTGCATAAATATTCACAGTCCAACTATGCGTCGCTGTATTCTATCTCGGAAGTACGTAGTTCGATACAAACTATTAGGTTGTCTTTCTTTCGTAAACGTGTTTTTTACAATAGTGCAGCTTCATAGAAACGTGAAGCCAAGTCTGTGAAATGTCGCGGTGTTTGTCTCAACAGAACAAAATGGATCGTACTTAATTCGACAAAATAATATAAAAGAAAAAACGTTGTGCGTCTATTATTTCCTCATAAAACGAAAGAAACTTTTCGGACAACCTAATACTTGGGCAAACTCGTAAAAGATAAACGCGAGGAGCGTACGAGTAGAAACACGTTGAACAAGGCCGGCAGGAGCCTCGGTTTTTCACGAGGAACGTTCATTAAGCGGTATGCAGGGGGTCATGCGAAGATCGCGCGCGATCTCGACCTGGTCAGCGAACGATTAAGTGCCATGAAACATGGCTTGTCGTCTAGTATGCGACTCTGCATGCCGAGTACATTGTTGGCGATACGCGAGAACGGTGACTCCGAACGAGGCGTGTTTCATCCTGATAATTGCTGCCTTCGACGCGGCTACAATCTATGCGATTGTTTTGTGTGGCAGCCTGAAGCTGATTTGTTGAAGCAACAAACAGGAGGCCCGGCCAATTGGATTTCTGGCTCGAGATTTACATCTGATACCCCCTGTCCGATCTATCTATTTATCTTCTGAAACTTGCCACTTGCATCTGGTTGTAAAACGAAATTCGATGGACTGTAGTGGGTAATTTAAAGGTGCAAAAACGACGAGTACACGTAATATATGAGAATATACGAGGATCATAGAAGAAATAAGTATATTTCTCTTTATTTTCTGATTTTAACGCGTCCACGCGTAACGCTAATATTCGCAGCCGCTAACGATAACAATTATTCTTTGTATACGAAGCTCGTTACTTCGCAGTCGGTTGAAACGTGAAATTTGCATCCCATCCGATCGATGGAGATCATCGCCGCGTTTCTTTCTCCTGGTGAATCGACTTTTCGTATCAAGCAACGCTGCTGACAATCGAGCAAATTTGCTTGAATGGAATCTTAAGGAGGAGGGAGGGGGTAAGGTTAATTCGTGCAAAATAAGGCATGTCTTTGTGAATTATTTGAGACGACACAGTTAAAATCTCTTTATTAAAACCAATAGTACATTAAAGTATGACATTCGAAGAATATTGTATAAAATTTTCACGGAGAAATATTAAAAAATACGGCAATGGCAGCAATTATTCGGACGTGTCTCGGAAAAAAGGTAGAATTGCGGTGCCCCTGATAACTTGGTGCTGGATCATCTGAAATAAATAAATCAGAGTTCATTCGTTAGGTAACAGTTTACCCCAGGTAACGCTGGGAGGGTTTTTCGAAATTTCAATTTTTCACTTTTTTGGGACACTTTGAAGGGATAAATTAGCCGATTTTGCGAAAATTTTTAATACGACTGACGAATAGTATAGGCAGAATGGTCAGGTCGATGGATCGTTTTAAACGTGTCTTGCGCGTGGATCATCGATTGTAGAAATTACTGCGTAGTAATCAATCGTGATTAGAACATCCGTTCTTTGACGAACGATGTTTCGCATCGATGCGTGATTAGAATGCTGACGAGGCTAGTCGTAATAACTCAGGGTAGTAAGAAATCTGGGATAACGTTAACTGCTTTAAAAACGCCGGTCACGAAAGTCTTGAAAATATCGAGTTCCTGGTTTACTAACGGCACTAACACGACCAGAAGGTACGACCTCTCCAGGAATGAATTTATTAAACGTAGAATGGATAAAAGGGTATTTAACTATTATTATGTTGATCGAACATTGATTAAAAAAAACAAGTTTTCTGCGCACGCACACGATTGTATTTTTCATAAAATATTTTCTAAGGTGTTCCGTAGAATATTTTATAAAGAGTTGTATGAGCCTCTTAAAGCTCAAGCTGATCCGCTTTGTATGAAACCTCAATTTGTATAATTAGTATGGAACATTTCGAAAAGCGAGAGACTTCTTATTGTCATGAATTTATTTGCCACAAGAAGACAGTTTAAACAATCGCAAATTTTCAGAAATAATCGGTACGGTGATGGAAATCGTTTACACTCCTCTATCTGTGTAAGTATCCTGCAATTTTGAATTTTATTAATTCGACCAACAAATAGCAATAACAGACTAAAATACGAATAACAATTTCTCCTCTATATTATGCTCTTCAGAATCCCAAAAAACATGCCCGAAACGAATTTTTGAAAATCCAATCCATCTTACTTAAACGGTAATCCCCCTACCATCGGTGAAAGAAACCATGAAAAAAAGAAACACGTCGAAAGCTGACCTGTCTCGGTGTATAACAAGAAACGAGACCTCATTTGCCTCTTTAATCCTGTCACCGCTATACCCAGGCATAAAACCTACCATAATCCTTACCGCGAAAAATCATGATGAGTCGAGTCTGTGAAAAAGCAAAACTTCGTAAACCTTGGAAGAGATCCATTTAAGAAGGTACGTTCGCTCGATTATTTCGTGAGGCACGAGCTCCTACGAAGAGACGCGTTCGGAAACGATAAGACAAAAATAATTCGACTGCGGTTCGATGGATAAATGGGGGGATGAAGAGAAAAACTGGCGAAAAAGAATGGCGAAGAGTGGGAGGGTAGTATCTCCAGGCAGCAGCTTCTCATCCAGTTTTCTAGCTTGAAACTCGGCCTGGTTCCCGTTAAACACACAACCACGCAAGTGCAACGACGCTCTGAACGTCGTTATTTCAGCTTTCAGAGCAACGGCGAGGAAATTATTTCCAGCGAATTCGTGACCTCTCTGTCTTTCGCGCTCCACACGCCATTCCACGATAATTCCGTGGCCTCTGCCTGGTTAATTTGAAGACTGTAGCCAGGAAAAAGATGCTCAACGAATGATTCGGTTGTTGCAGCAATTTTTGATATCTTTTGTTATTATCAGGTTGAATAGGAAATTGATACGTTTTACATCAGAATATATGAAAGAATTTTTATTTTCATTTGATATCGTCGTGCATGTTACTACTACTTGTTATTTATACATTTGAAGAAAAAACAAAGAATACAGTTTCATTATTCTGATATTATATCGTGGTGAAAATTATAGAAGAGAGGGGGGAAAGGATAAGGAAATCCAAGTATAATATACGCTACAGAAACATAGCCAAAGAGAAATTACCAAAATACTTAGAAGGGAGGATGAAGTGGAAGGACAGAAGAATACTGGCAAGAAACGAGACCAAAGCAAAGGAATACTGGAAAGAAGAGGGGGAAAAAAGATGCAGACTATGCAGAAGGAAGGAAGAAGACCTAAGACGTGTAATAGAAGAATGTGAAATAACGGGAGGACCAAAAGACATAGGAAAAACGCTAAACGAGACTGGAGAAGGTTTAGCAGAACTGAAAGCAATAATAGAGAAGAGAAGGGCAAACGACAAGAAGGAGGCACAACAAGGAGGCTAAAAACCAAAGTTGCAATAGCTTTTAGTCATTAGTTGATAATTTATAGTTCCTAATGCTTAGTTTTTAGAGATAGAATAAGCAAGGTAGTGCAATAGAATGGAGTGGAAAAGAGGGAAGGTAGACATATAAGAAGAGATTAGAAAGAAAAAGAAAAGCACGGACTAAACAATAATAAATAAATTATATCGTGACAAGTCAAACGTCGTGAAACTATAAAATACCTCGTTAGTTCGTTCCACTATGTTGTAGTAAATTCATTAGAAGAGTGCGACCTGCGACGTGGTAATAAACAACTTCTAGAAAATCCTGTTTGTTACCAAGAGTGCGAAAAACGGATATAAAAGACCAAGAACTGAGAAACTTCGCCAGACTTCACTTCGCAGCAAGTTAAATTCTTCAATCTATTTTCCTTCGATCCTTCGATCTATCTTGTTAGAAACACCCCCTTCGCAATTAACTCCTTTACGGAATTTAGCCAATTTGCGTGCTTATTGCACCGTGACCGAACACTCGCGGACACACGCGTGACCGTTGCAGTCGGTTATTTCTGATAGACTCAACACGATCATACACATAAACACGCGTATTGACTGGATATGTCACATATGCAAATATAAAGGTGTGACGGTGAACGACAGAGAGCAGTACACATCTTCCTTGCCCCTTGTCGCGCCTACTGCAAACTTACCAGCAACGCACTTCCAAAAGGCACTTTTCTGAAATCCATAAACTGCAAAATCCATTTACAGTTAATATTAGCATCTTTCAGAAACTGTTACATATCCTTTTCATAGACAAATGATATTTCATTTAAAGATTTACGGGGATTTAGGGATTTGAATAAACTGAAAATTAAGCAATAAGAAACGACGAGAAAATGATCTTTTGTCAGCTAGAACCGCTGTTTTTGAATCACGCGTTGACTGACGGTAAATCGATAAACGCGTTCACACTACATCGGTTCAGTCGTGGACCAATTGGATCTCGCTTGAGTAAAATATTCTTCCCAAGGATCGTTGCAGGCACGCGATCGGACTAACAATGAGATCAGACCGTTGACTCACAGTATGAATACCTACAATCGAAATCATGGAATAATAAGTTGACTAAACCGAAAACGAACTGATAGTGTGGATCGAGCTTAAAGATGGTAAACAAATACGTAAAATTCAAATGATAAATAAGATATAATATGATATAATATAATAATATAATGCAATAATATTGTAATTATTAAAATTAGCAAAAATGATCTTTTATTCTTATTGGAAATATTTGCTCGTGACATTTAATTATCTTTAACTTAGTCCATTAATTTTTCGATTTAATCTATTTATCTGTTTTTCAAAGTTGGTAAATATTACAAGTCTATAACACGTTCAAGTGATATATTTATAACGTAGAGATCCAAAATAACAATTATTTTAAACATTTTTTGGAAAAATACCATTGCGGAAAAATTCATTTTTGTTTATTGAATATTACTTTCTTAATCGTTCGGATTACGAATAATCATTACGAATGATTAAAATTTTGTCTGGCTACTGGTAACCTTTATCGATGACGAAAATTTAATTGTAGTTAGCAATTGCCAATATGAATTTTTTGGTTACCAGCAACCATCGCCGATGGCCGAAATCTTATTTTCGTTACCGATAACCAATATCGGCGACGAAGAATTTCTCGTTATTAACATGATTAATAATTAGTATACATGTGTTAATAAAAATATTGTATTAGAATATCTTTCAGCCTATTCTCTGTTTTATATATCTTCGTACCGTTCTTTTCCTTAATAAAATATGTATGAGTTTGTGATTCATTTTGTAATAATAGGTAATAACAATTAATAACAATTGACAATAGCCGAATGTAAGCAGAAAACATGTTTGCCGTTGGTTATCGGTAACCAAAATAAAATTCGGGTCGCCGATAGTGGTTACTGGTAACCAAAATTAAATTTCCATCATCGATAATGGTTATTCGTAACCAAACTAAAATACCCATCGTCGATCATTATTACCGATAATCAAACCTATTTTAATCACTTATAACGGTTATTCGTAACCAATATCTTTAAATTGAATATATCAACTCTTCTACCGTAACTTTTAAAACTTCTCTTATAACAGTTATAACGTCCGAAATGATATAATTATCAAAGGAAAATTATTAAGAAAATTATTAAGAAAAAGGATCCTTTCCCTCTATTGAAAATCTTCGCTCGTAACACTTACGCACACTATTTACTCTATTCACTGCTCGATATTTTCTCCTAGTTTCCACCTTCCAATTTCTCCTGCCAAAGTTTCCATTGCAAGCCAACATTGTCCTACTCGACTCCGCCAAACATCAATCCTTCCGATAGACTACGTCACCCATCGAACAAGCCAGCAGCCAAAGAGTCTACCAAAACGAAGCACGCGATTCTCTATTTGCACAGTCGATCTGTGGGTCTGCATATTTGTTCGTGTTTTCGAATAGTTGACCGTTTGCACGCGTTCCGCGGTACAAAGCAAATTGTTCCGAACCCGACTGACCCGTGGACAAACTTACACGAGAATGCTGGGGAGAAAGTCGTGACGAACGCGTGCGGCGAACGCCCCGATAGTTGGACACACCTTAATCGTCTTTGATGCTACACCGTGTTTCACGATACCCGTCGAGGTAAATCAAAGCCAGCGAAATCGGTGGAATTCGAACCGCCCCACACGGCATCGGTTATCCTGTGTGCAATTAATTAGCGCTACGCTGTCCTGGTATTATTGTTACGGCTACTTAACAAGATACGCGAATGTATCAATAGCTACGAAACCCTATACCGTTATTTTTAATCGTTGAAATTTATGGTGTGATCAGTGAAGTATTTTATTTAAATTCTATAATATTCCGATTTTTATTGTTTGTTATTTTTCTGTACTCGGTCGAAAGCTTCTTCGGATTACGTTTTTCTACTTTGCGATTACTGTTACAGCGAGATTTTGTCGGCAATAATTTCTCTGTGATAAGTTGAAGATTTTTCGAGATCGTATAACGTTACCGTCTTTATTCGTTGCGATCGAACATTCTAACTGTTGCGTACTATCGACTAAAGAGCAACCGGTCAGGTCAAACCGATCGGTCGATATCGCGTACCTCGAATGAATTAACGTTCAAGGTGGAGGAGATGAAATAACTCGAGTGTTAGAGGTAGACGGCACTTTATTTTTATTCGTTGTATCACTTAACCGCACTAAGTTGGGACTTTGTCGTCCTGTGTCTGTAGTCTTCGTTGCTTGTAGTTGAATTGAGTTACGACTCTGTCGTCCTGTGTATGTAGTCTTCGTTGCTTGTAGTTGAATGAAGTTGGGACTCTGTCGTCCTGTGTATGTAGTCTTCGTTGTTTGTAGTTGAATGAAGTTGGGACTATGTCGTCCTGTGTATGTAGTCTTCGTTGCTTGTAGTTGAATTGAGTTACGACTCTGTCGTCCTGTGTATGTAGTCTTCGTTGCTTGTAGTTGAATTGAGTTGGGACTATGTCGTCCTATGTATGTAGTCTTCGTTGTTTGTAGTTGAATTGAGTTGGGACTATGTCGTCCTGTGTATGTAGTCTTCGTTGCTTGTAGTTGAATTAAGTTGGGACTATGTCGTCCTGTGTATGTAGTCTTCGTTGCTTGTATGTGAATGAGGGAAATGGGCCTGTCCGTGCCATAAACGGACGGCCAACTAAAATTCCGAACACTAACCATATTTATCAAAACGCGTTTAAAGGTATCAGGTGGCAATTTTCATCGGTTTTCATACTTTCGAAGTCAATGGCAGGTTTCTCGCTTCGTGGACATTTCGCGACTGTGTAGAAATTGTTCCGACGAAGGTTTAGCTACGCGTACGCATAAAACTGTAAAAGTGGAAGTTGTCTTAATATTTGTATCACCTCGTCCTAATTACACAACCTCGACGTTATATGTCTATTATCTTTTTATGCTTCTCGAAGAACATCTAAGATCTTCAAAATTGCGCGCAACAAATTTTCCCTTCCAGACAAGTCGAACATCCTAATCTCATTAGCGCCAATAAGAAACGCACGATTTATTCATGCGTCACGTTCTTAACGCGTTAAGATATCACTGACGTTTATCGTTAAATTGCTATAAATTAACAAACAAAGGATCCTCGGTGAAAGATCTGGGTGAATACGAAGCAAAAGGGTTAGCAGAGGTACGAGATACGCAAAGAGAGGGAAGGAGATATAGTGGAAGAAGTATGTATGTGCGCGGCAGGGAGGCAAGATAGTGCTTTTGACATAGCACCGGCAGCGAACCTAATGACTCAGGCCACTCAGAGAATACACTAATTACCATGAAAGCGTCCCGTACACGCTTCCGGAAGACAGGCATTTTACTTGCCTCCCGTGTCTCTCTGTTCCCATACTTAAGGTAAAGATATTAACGCCGAGGATGCTCCGCCTCGTGTCCTCCTCGACGCGGCAAGCCTCCATTTTAGAGCAAGTTTCCTGTTCCGTGCTCTGAGAGGCACGGTCCTTTAACCTCACGGTAGACGCACGCCCTTGACCCTTCCTGGCTTCGAGGGATTCGAATTGTTGAACGTAGGTGCGCGCGGAAATCCTTTTTGGAAGAAAACGGAACAGGAGCAGAAAGGATGTTCCGGGGCAGACAAGTAAATTCGAGGCGCGAGATGTTATCGAGTTTCTGAGGAAAGAATCGTCGTGGTTATAGAGGAAATTTTCCGGTTATAGAGAATATCGTGGAGACAAATCTCTTGTAAGTCAATTTGTTTCTCGTTTATTTTATTTGTTTTCTTTTTTAAAGTAATTACATGATCATTTTAAGCAATTCAATAGGAATTGTTTGTAATTAAATTGAATATTTTGACGTTTTAAATATACCGATAAATCTCCACTCCGCAGCATTGCTTTGCTCGTTCTCGATGGTAGTTTAGTATTTTTTTTTTTTTTTTAATTCCAATTGTATATCAAAAATTCCAAAGAACAATTACTACCTTATATCTACTACAAAGTTCAAACATCGATTAATTCGAAATACAAATAGGCAACTGCCAAAAAAAAAAAGAATAAAGTAAATAACCAATCACCAATCGACAACAAAAATGGCCAGACTTTCAAATCTTGGATCAATCGCAGATTCCATCGTATCAACTGGCCGTTGAAAGCTGCGTGTTCTTTTGATACTCGGATTGAACGAAAAGCGATCAGCCACAAAGCCACTGGATCCATCCTGGGGGAAATATTTTCTAATCGCGTCAACAATAACTCTTGGTGTACGAAGCAGAAGCATTCGTTCATCTCTGTTTGGCAATGCGTCGTTATCTCGATTGGCGTTATCATTTTCACGGATGACAGAGGAATTCGGTGGCAGATCACGGAGACCTGGCAGGCTATCCAAGCCACCGAGCGTTTCGCAGAAGAACGACGACGAATTCGCATCGGCCGATTGATTCGTCCTGTCGACAAAAATATTGAAGCGGCGTTTCACGCGTAATCGGTCCGCGCCAGCCGATTTCGTTTGCACGGCTCAGCGACGAAAGACCGACGTCCGTTGTGTTTCGCTTCGATTTTTCACCCTCTTCTCTCTTTCGTTCGTCTCTCCTATTTTTCCCTCCTCTTTTTTCTATGTGTTCTTGATTCGTTCCTCGATTCGTTTTCACGTATACCAGCGTAGTATTATATATCGACATACGGCGTCGATTAAATTTGATCTTCGAACCAGCGGCGCGTATCCGCGAGATATCGCGACGTTACGAATCGAGTCACCGACAAAGGAATGGAAATTTTGACGTCGCCTCGATTGCCGCGTGGATTAATTGTTTCCCGGCCACTGATCATTCTGATCGATCGATCAATTTCATCGGACAGATTTCTATGCGAGCATCATTCTCTTCCTTCGCTGTACCGTCGACACGCTGGGATAGCGCTGGCGATGCTGTTCGTCCGATGTCACTTTCCTTTCTTTTATTTGAAATACGCGTAGTGAGGAAGGTTGTGACAAATGTATGCAAAAATTGTATCGATTATGTTCGCTTGAATAAAATGCGGCGACTGTGCATATGGTACGAAAAGATTGCATTCTTTATCGTAAAAACAATGATGTACATATACAGGGTGGTTGGTAACTGGTGGTACAAGCGGAAAGGGGGTGATTCTACGCGAAAAAAGAAGTCGAAAATATACAATAAAAATTGTTTTTTCTTTTTTTTACATTTTTTTAAAAATCTACAGTGAGATCCGTTATAACGAGACGTGATAAGTGCACGCATACCGAGCGAAAATTCAAAGTCGATTCACCCCCTTTCCGCTTGTACCACCAGTTACCAACCACCCTGTACATTTATATAGTTGCTCTATATAATTGCTTAGACAGCACAAAAAGTCGTCTAATACGATTTTCATTTTCTCGCGAGCAAGGAAACTTTAGAACATTAAACGCAGGTAAATTATACAAAGGTTTGCACGTCCGATTTCAAGCTCGTTCATCCTCGCGCGAAGTGGCCATCCAACGCTCCAATTATACAAATTTTCCCGCTGGATCAACCTCGGCTTCGTTCGTTTCCTTTAATGAAACAGATGTCTACAATTAAATTCACCTTTCCAACGAATTGTTCGCTGAAACCGGGAACGAGACGCGTTACCTGCGACGAACTACAGGAAAGAAAAAAAGAAAGTGCCTTGCTGCCATATTCGTTGCACCTTACCTCACTCTGACGATAACTTTGCAGAAGTAGTTGGTAGCCGTGTTGGAAAGTAGAGGAAATCTCGTTAGTCGGCCAGCTCGCCAGAAAAAATGTGAATCAGAATTACGGATCAAGTTGGTCGAGTGACAAAGCTCGTTGACGCGATCTTTTCCTCTCGTTAAAACCAGACGGGTTTTTACTCGGCGGTTTCGAAACCTCAACGTCCATTAAAGTACGCGTGAACATCGAGATATCGAACGACGAAACGAATCTGCAGATACAGGTTCGATGAAACTAAAGTTAACAAGACTTATTTCCATTCCGATCGCTGGCACAACGAGAAGGTTCGAACGATTAATGCAAATCACGTGCACTCCGGTTTCTTCGGGCCATGTCAGCCAGTGACAGCAATTAGTCTCTTTGGCAAAAAAGATCCACCCCCGTGTTTAATGTCTGGCCGATTAACTAGAGAACCGTCCAAGCATAAATGACTGGCGAAGTGCACGATTAACGACAAAATCGAAACAAACGGATTTCGGTTCTGCTAATTTTCGGATGTTCGAATTATCGACGTTTTCAATTCCAAAGTTCCGAATTTCTAGAATTCCGAATTCTCGAATTTTCAAACTTTCGAATTGCCAAACCCCTTTATTTTCTAATCTTTGGATTCTAGGATTTCCGAGTTTTCGTGCTTTCGAATTCTTTGAAATCTTCGAAATTTCTTTACAATCGAAGTTGGAACTGGTAATTGGTCGAGGTTCGTAAGTGGTGAAGTTCCATTCTCTCGGTTAGCGTCAGGGACTGCATTAATTTCCATAATCGAAATTTTCCAAACTTTTAAACGATGCTGCGGTTTCCTTTTAAACTGAACTTGGAATTTTATCGAAGACGAGTTACGTGATTCTGATAACGAGCTTTCCATTACCGTGACACCCTCCAGCCTGTTATTTCCTTTTCCAATATTCGTTGACATATGAACGTCATTATCAATAATTATAATAATACCGGCATGGAAAAGAGATAAAGGAAACAGGTAAAAATAACTTTCCTTCTTCACTTCGTAACTCTTATACCATCTTTAAAAAAGTATCACTTTCTCATTTAATACTGTACATCTCGAACAAACAGGGTCTGTAAAGTGAAAAAAGTCTCGATCCTCTTTTCCTTGGTAACGTGTAACAGAATGATATTCCCCGGCAATTGGAACAAATAATCTTCGCTGAATGCTTTTCCATCTGAGTATTTGCGAACAGGCGCTGCATAATAAACTCCGTTCAAGCTCATCCAGAGGAGAGAGGGATTTTTTAATTGCAACGATATTCGAATACGACCCAATTAAAGCTTTTCAAATCGATCGACGACGACGGCGGCTCGAACTTCCACCTTAAATTTATTGACCGTCATCTTCTTTCCTTTTATTCTCTCCAGTTCTTCTTTCTTTCTCCCTTTCGAATATCTTCTCTCCCGTTTTCAGGAGCATCGCCACCTGTGTATTTCGTCGTACTTCGTTCGATCGATTTTAAACGGCCGTCATCATCGCGGATTTTTATTCCGCGTGAAGCGAAGATTAAAAGACACCGGATATTGTTCATGACAAATCGTGTTTACTTCCGAACAAATAGCACTAAAACTGTGAAGGGTATTCGCCAGTATCGTCGTTTTCTGTCGATGTCCTTCGGTGTTCCGTTTTTCCTTCGGTCTGTTTGTTTCTAAAATGTTTAAGCCTTTCTGTATGAATGGTGTTTGTACGTGGTCACAAATATTTGAGTAATATTTTTCATTCAGAAGTCTTAAACATTCACTATATTTGTTTAAAAACTGGAAAGGAGGCAAATAACCACTAAAAGATCATTTTAGATCAATAAGATCACTTTATACGACGAAGCATGTATAGAATACTAATATGCAAATAATTTTATTTAAAAATTAGTGGAATTTGAGGTTCGTAATCTTTATGAAATAATTAATTTATTTAAAGAATAATTTATTCAAAATTTATAAATACATTGAGATAGTTTATTAGAAATAAAAAGATGTCCTCTGATTTTTGACATTTGCTTGGCTACATGGAATATAGTTGTTGATGAGATTTTCAGTCGAAGTAGTAGAAGAAAGCATGAAAATACAGGAGGATAGAAAGTGGAAAAGCAAAGGTTCGTAGGGATCGCCAAATGTAAGCGAAGGGTAGCCAGTCCCAAACGAAGCATTTTACGTAGAAAGAGGAAATATGGACAAAGTTAAGAAAAGTCACGAGCATGTAGAAACAAAATGGAAAAAATATGAAGAAAGTGTATGAAGAAGTCGTGAAACGTCTACAAGAATTGGACCAAGCTGGCGTGAAATTGTGAGTAACGTAGATGAAGAATAGGAAAGAAAACACGAAGAAACGTGTAGAAAACTATAAACGACGAGAAAATGGCGTTAGCGTCGTGGTTGCTACAAATCCATTAACAGAACGAAACGTATCTTGGACATTCTTCTCCATCTTTCTTCCTCTTCTTTCTTCCTTCTTCTTCTTCTTCTTCTTTTCTTTACAATGAAAAATATTGTTACAAAGTTGAAAATTTCCTACAGAACAAATAAATCAACCGATTTATTTCTAAACGTAAGAATCGATACTAGCGCGAGTCTTGATACGAACCTTACCAGTAGAAACAAACTGTATTGGTCAGACATGCCGAAGCGATTTTCTTTAAAATTTTCTATCAAACTGGCTTCTACATATAATGAAAGTGTAACGATTAATAAAGTGAAGATTTAATTGATTTATTCCATTTGAAAGTTATAGAAAAAGAACGTGATAAAATACATTTTATCATTTTTAAAAAGAAACAATTTTAATTTTGTATACGTTCTTCTTAGTGTCTTGAACATCTCGAAAAATGTTAATGTATTTATTATTACGTAGAAGCCTTTCTTTTTTTATTGAAACAAAAAGAAGACTGGAACATCACAATTGCAAGACGTTAGATATTAGAGAAAATATTTCATTTTAATATAACCTATTTTTTTTTCAATCTACAATCTCACTGATCGCAAACGAAATGTTCCCAATACTTTGTAACTGACCATCAAATGATCAAGCATGACACAGAAAATGTTCTCGAGCATTCCAAAGGTTCATTTTACCAATGACAACAAAGATATTCTATCGTCGATCAAAACAACACAAAGAACAGCTCCCTTTCACAGTGCTCGGTCAATATATCTTTTTCTCCTTTAATTCCGGGCGGACCTCCTTCTAGGAAACGATCTAGCGAACTGGAGCAAATAAAGAGTTCTACCCCATCGTGCTTTTCAAGAATTCGAGTTGATTTTACCAGTCTGGAGCGTCGCCGTTTTGCCTTCATCATTCTCGCGGGCTTAATTTTTTAATTTAAACTTCAAGGAATAAGATGAAACGTAACTTAATCCTCGTAAAAGTTCCTACGTCTGAGTAGTTCGGTTTCCTTCTACTGAATCTTTTTCGAACGTTTCATGTCGAGATGAAAATTTTCATAAGTCAATGTTTATCGATGTTCTGTTCGTTTATCTTCGTGTTACCTGCTAGAGAGAATGAAGTACCTAACGAGAAAGAATACTTTCGTACGAAATAATTTAAAAGATGAATAATCTATCAGGTTCAAGAGAAATAGCAAAATAATTTCACGAGTCTACAAAAAACTTTAAAGTTTTATTGATTTTCTAACTTCTGATGTATCATTTTACGATTAAAAGAGATTCATTAGTAACGCAATTAGTTACACCAGTAACAAGATAACCATCCAGAGTTCGACAATTAGATAATCTTATTACCGCACATTGACTTCTACGATTTATCTTAACCGCGTCATAATATTTTCAACCATCTTCGTCTTCCTCTCTATTCTTTCCTTCGTTATAGAACGCTATACAAATATTCTGGCAAACTTGAAAAGATCGCGTAAGACAGATAAGCCAACTACCTCGTGAACATCGTACGAGCCATTCCAGTAGAAACAGGTTTGCATTAGTCAGACGTGACAATGTAATTTTTTAATTAAAACGAATAAAATCATCATAGTTCGATGCACTGCTAATTTCCCTTACAATCTTATAAAAAATAAGCAACTGCCAAGTTACTTTCAAACTACAAACTTATACTCGGATTATAATATAAACCCCAACTTCTCTTAATCCAAACAACACTTCCCAAGCTTGCGTCGTTCTTCGCCCTCCACAGATGCGAAACCAGCGTACCAAAACTCGATATCACGATAATCAACTACAGAAACCCGTCGTCCGGACTCAGCATTCGTCCACCCCTAAAAAAATCTCTGGGAAGTCTGGTCCCGCATGAAAGCTACCTATCCAACAGTCAAGCCACCCTCTACGACCCTCTCGGAGAGACCAGTTTTCCATCCAAGGGCCTAGCAAAGAATACCCCCTCGGTTGGTTGCCGCGTTTAATTTAAATAATAAACGTCGCGTCTGCAGCCGGCTACCAGGCTGAAGGGTAGCGCAGAGGGTTGGTGCGGTAGTTCGGTGCCAAAAGCTGTCCGAGGAGGACAGATCGTTAACCAAGCAGTAAAGCTTCGGAACCAGTGCCCGGCCAGACGAGCGTAACGACGAACGCAACTCGAACCAGCCACCCCTTTCTCCCTTTCCAAATCACCCCTTCTTTTCGTCTGATCCTCGACCGCCTCCGGCCGAACTTGGCCGGCCAACAAGATACGCCCCAGACGATCGCCGGCCGCGAAAGTTTTCCCATTTTCGGGTGAATCGATGCACATAATTCGACGCATACGTTGGCCCGTCGCACGTCCATCCTGGTTTCACTTCTCTTCCATACCTCCTTCCACCCTTCGAGATAGTCTGTGACAACCCTCGTCGCGTGCTTTGTCTTCGCGACGCATAACCACGCATTTAAACGCCAGCAGGAAACTTTTTCCGTAACAATGTGCCAGTTTGGTGGATGGAGATCGTCGAGTTTATGGGAGTTTACTTGGCGGGTAAAGGGAGCAGATGTTTTTCCACGATGGGTAGAAACGGTTTTTGAATGTTTATGATTGTTCGACTGTTTTGAGTGTAGGAATAGTTTGGACGGTGAATGTAATTAAACTGGAGTTTGGTTTGGCCTGTAATTTTACGAATAATATCATCGGCATTGGTTAATTTTCACGTAGAACTTGAATTTAAACTTCAATTTTTCTTTTTATGCCACCGACACTGTAGATTTCGATAGAATCGTAAGATGTCGATTACCAGTTACGTATTCGGATAACGAAATTGTGAAATTTATAAATGGCTCAGCTGATCGGTTTTCTTCTAAGAATTACCAAATACTCGTCGAAGTAATGATACAGACGTTGTACCATTATTCTCGAAAATTATTGTTTATTTTTCGTGTGATAATTGTGTGTACTCCGATGAGGTTCGTTGTGTACTGGTATATGCGTGCAGAGAAAGCGATCGTTTTGATGGTTTACGTTGTTCGATCGGTAATGGCTAGTTTTCGAGCGCTTCGATAGAGTGTACGATTTGTTGGTCGATGACTCGTGAATAGTTTGTTTAATCGATATAATCCTATACACCGGTATAGTTTGGTTTTACGGAGAATCATGCGGATCGGTCGTTTCAGTTACTAAATCAGGATGCTACTGTTTCCAATCATTCGTTTGGAATTCATCCAAATATTGCAGGAAAATGTTGCAAGTTTCTTACGAAAATCTTTCAAACGAAAAGAATAGGCACGTGGAAAGTTCAAATGTCGAATTAAGTCGAAAGAGAAATCGATGGCTACCTCCTTCTACCAAGCAAGAAACATACAGAGATGTCCTCGTTTACGAGAAAAATACGCGACGAATTTTCAAACGTCGAACATTTCGCCAGCGAATTGCATCTAGAAATACGAAATATAATCGAACCAGGCAAACTCTGTGTATCGTTTGGACTACTGAAGTTATTGGATAAATGACGCAAGCCACGGTCATTAGGATATTACGCTCGACAGAGAAAAAATCCGTCGACGAACTGAATAATTCGATTGGTTAGTCGTCTGAAAAACGAACGTTCGGGACTCCGAGCCGACCAACCATAGAACAGAGTCTCTTTTTCTCTCTACCCCTCTCTCCCTGCCACACATTTTCTTTTTTCTTTTTCCCTACTGTCCGCGATCGGATTAGAACGGCGAGACATTGTTTTAGTTTTTTAAAGGGGCTGTGGACTTTGATTCTCTGGATTGAAATCCCGCGGGCTGATTTTTGATGCTATTGAACGTATCGAAAGACAAGGCAATTGGGTCGCCGATATTGATAAAATTTCCTCGAACGTAAATTGGCAACGGAATTTCAGACTCGATTAGCGTGTCCGTTTTGTGGACGCTAGGATGTATCGACACTTTGCTAATTGATCAATATCTTTGTTTTGTTTGTTTGCTTGTTACGGGATAATTTGCGGTATTGATCGATTCGTGTGGTAATTTGATCGAATATTAATATTGACGTTCATAATAAATGAAATTCTATAAGGAATTCTATATATTTGTCATTGATTTTGAGATAGGTGGAGTTGATTCTATTCTAAACGTTGGATTAGATTAGAGATTCAGATCATAGTAATTGATTTTGTCAAATAAATGAATAATAAGTTAAATTCCAGCTAATTTCGTGTGTTTGTTATCGATCATAGAAGAAAACATAGATCGGAAAATGAAATAAAAAGTAATTTCAATTAGTACGTAATAATATTAGTTGTTATAATTGTCGTTGTCGTTTAATTGAAACAACTTCTAAAATAATGTAGATAATTAAGAAGCAAGAACTGTAAAATGAAGCAGCATATAAGAGAGTAAGTGAAAAGGGACGCTTTATGGTCAGACTCGGCTCAGAACACCTTCGACACAAGCTATATTTCTCTGCATCTGTTTAACTAAAGAATATTACATCCGCGCGACAAATGTTTGATAAGAAAATAAATGAAATAGATTGTATACCGAAAAGGATATCAGATCCTAAAAGTAATATGAGAAAAATCAACAGAAGAACGAAGAAAATGAAGAGAGGTAAAAACAAACAAGGAGAATCTTTAAATCGTTATAGGTATATTCCTCGAGATGATACAATAAATTTATACAACATCGAAAGGAAATAAAAGGACGAAAAACAATCATCAACCGTTAACAAATATCATACGAAAACAACTTTCATTGCTAACAAGGAATATTGTTACAATATCTACCTTTTTCCAAATCTTGCAAAAGTAGAATCATCCGGACGATTTAAAACAGACCACAAACGTCCAACATACTCGGCCAAAAAATTCTTCGAACTCCGAGTTCCAACGAAGAAGCCGAAATACACAAGAAACGAATTAAAGTCTTGAAAACACAATGCACCGAACACAATCATATTCTTCATTCCCTCCAGACCGAACAATAGACGCGACTGAAAAGATCCTTGTTAAATTAATTTTTCACTCACGCGATATTTTTCTACTTTTATTAGCGAGACGAAGCAATTGCCAGTCCGCCATCCCTCTTCTCCACGTTCGACGTTTTTAATAGTCACCACCACGCGGATGTTTCATTCTCTGCACGTCTTTAGAATTAGTTCGGTTCCTTTCTGAAACCGAGGCAAGAGTTGCGAGAACGCCATTGAAACGGTTGAAAGCTATAGTCTGGGCCACTTCTTTTTAAAGTGTTCCGCTTATATTCTGAATTCACCGTCTCTCGCCTCCTCTTCTTCGGCCGCTCGCCACTTTTGTCCACGTCGAGGACGATGTACCGCGAGAATTTAAATTTCACGGCGATTAAAAAGCAACGAAACTTTTTTGCCTAACTTAACGGAATCTTCGAAGCCCCGGTTGGTCAGGCTGATTATTTGTGTTTCAATTAGAAACTGTTCTAAGGTTTTTAACGCTCCTTCCGGAAGAACGAGACGAGGATTCTTAACGAAAGCCGCTAAAGTTTCGACTCGCGGTGCGATTTAATTATAAAAAATTAAGGGACAACAGCGACAACTTGGCCATGGAAAACGAGGGACCGTGACGAGCCATTCCTTACCCGAGGATCTTCCACTGCGACGCTCGAACCTTCGTGAAAATTACTGCGAACTTACTTTACGGTATGAACTTGAACGTTGAAAGTTGAAATTAGATTTCTGTGTAATTACACGATAATCGAACGTGGATGGACTAATGTGACGCTATTATAATTTCTCGTTAACCCTTGCATTAGTTCTATTAAGCTATGCTATAATGACTTTCTCATAGAATTTAAAAAAAGATTATCGTTGACATTCCTTGTTCCTGTGCCATTAATATTTTTCATTAATTCTTTCTTTCTTGTTGGAAAACACTTTTTCTATCGACCAATGCCAAATTGTTCTTAACTAATATCCAACTGAATTTAATGTCTAGCTGGAAGTAGTATTTTGTAAAAACAAGTGATAAATAATTCTCTTGAATAATATCGAATATATAACAGAGTCTAACTTCTCGTAACTCGAACCTCTATAACTCGAAAATCTCTGTAAGGCTACAATTTTGTTCGTTCCCTTCAGCTGCGAGGACCCACGCTAGCAGTCGAAATACAACTTACTTTAACTCGAATTATTTGCCACCTGTCCAGATGCACTATTTTACCTCTGTAACTCGAGTTTAGAATAGCCAAACCTCTACAACTCGAACTTTACCTCTATAAATCGAACTTCTATAACCGTTGCCGCTGTTGCAGCCGCTGCCTCTGCTACTCGAAGCGTACCTATAGCTATTCTATGTGTCGCAAGATGTAAGAAGCCGATCGTTCGGCATTGTTCCCTTTCTTCCGACCGTTAGAATCGTCTGGAACAAGGTCAAACGACACAAGCAGAATCCCTACTTTCTCATCCATCGGCTACGTGTATTATCATGGAAGTTAACCGTTTTTCGTCAGTCGGACGTATAATTGCCATCATCTGTGGCGTCTTTAATCTTTTGCATTTACGTTGAATAAGATGAGCTGCAAGAGGAAGCTCAAGATACTAACACTTCCTGAAAAGGTGAATGTAATTGAACTTTTGCACAAAGCTCGCGCGCGTCGAGTTTTCCTTCGTTAAACCTCTTTTACTCGGAAGTTTCGATAAGTCGAAACCTCTCTAGCTCGAAGGTCGTAGCTCTTCTCTGGAGACTCGAGTTAGCGAGATTCCACTGTATATTTGCAATGGAATAAATATTAAATTAACAGAAATATTAGAAATATTAGACATTTTTCGAAGTATCCGATATTTGCTGATAGTCGCCAAAAGACATGAAAAAAGAGGAAAATTCGCAGAAATGAACTCATCACGCTTAGCTCTGCGATGTTTTATTGAAACAACCAATGCATATGTCGGGTTGGCGTTCCACTTAGGGGCATGTAACGTATCTTCATTAGGACAGGCCATCGTTGTCGTTCAATGGAGATTATATTTACAATTATATGTACAAATGTTGATTTAACAGAGTTTGACAATTAACCGTGGTGATTAGACACTCTAGATGTTAAAGACAATGTTCTTAGGTTCAATAACGAATCCACGGTCAACGGGAAAACTCTTTGTACAATTGAATATATTTTGAAACACAAAGTGACGTTAGCTGTGACGCTCGGTATCTTTCTGACTGACAGACAAGACGATGCGTGTAAACTCTCCAAGGTGATCACGAGAATAAAAGACTGATACGATCACATTTGTCAATTGCATATTGACCGGGGATATCAACAAAATTGCAGGCGCCGTTACTAGGCAGACACGCGTAGAGCCGTCATTGCTCCTGCCCGGGGCTTGTTTGTTAATACAGCGTGTGTCCCTCGATATTGGTACTTCTTCTGTTAAGTAAAAACGTTCATCCCGTGACCGTGGCTACGTTCGGCGACCAGTTGGTCACCTCGAGCCCAAGCCCACTGTCACAAATCTCGGGCAAACATAATCAGATCGTATCACAACAGCTACTTCTAAGTTCTATTATTTAAGTACAGCTATGATAAATAGTTTAGACCAAAGTATTGGGGATCTTGCCAAAATTCCAAAAGAAAGGCCCGATGTCCCTACATCTCCGACATATATATGTACACGTATGGAAGATTCGACGAGAAGCATTTACCGCATGAAACATAAGCGTGTGTTCGATCTTTTTATTTAAGAAAAATCGATTCGATTAATCACGCGCGATTGACTATCTAGCGCGTCAAATGTTTCAGATATTCGACACGCGGAATCGACGATGAATTCTCTGCCTCGGTGTCTCCAGTTCAGCCGATATTCCATGAAATCGAATGAGCCTCGTACGTGAAAATCGGGAAATCAATCGTTTCTTTTAACCATTATCAATGCAGCTGTCACTGAGGTTCGCACATCGAACAGGCATAAACTTCGCTATAATTTAAAATTCAATGCATCGCCAGTCCCTTTTCCCTCGATCGTATCGTTCGTAAAGCGTGTGTTCGTAAGAGGATTTAGCAGCGTGACAAACGAAACTCGTTTGACTTGAAAACCTTTTATTCTCTACGATCATCCTCATCTGTTCCGTCATCTGTTTGACGATGATTCTCGCTCGTTTCCACGATATACATTTGTAGGTTCGTTTTAATACAATTCTTTGTATTAATAATTATTAACTAGAAGAGTTCTTTAAGGATTTTTAAAACACTGTCTTCGATTAAAAAACACAAATATCGGCTTATAATATATTTTCCAGACTCAAATAACAATTTCGTAGAAACAATGGTTCTAAGAAATGTAAAAAACTAAAGCAGAAAATGAAGGAAAGAGAACGAGATATCGTGGAAACGACTAAAAAGCCACACGAGAACTAAAGAAATCCTCCTTTTAAACCGCGTGCATAGATGCTAACATACATGGTAAATTATAAAATATGGTAATTATAGAAAGTTGAAAGAGCTGAGCCGGGAAACCGAGAAGCAGAACACAATAACGTCAAGACGACTAAAAAGCCCAAAGGAACTAACGACTAAAGTAATCCTTTTTAAAAACCACACACATATAGATACAAAGGTTCGAGATAGCGGTATCTCTATAACTTTGGTCATCGATGAATCGCGTTTTACTGCATTTTTTCGAACGTTTAAAATACGATAAATTTCATGAAATAAAAATTCTTCAACGAAGTGAATAATTTAGAATATTTTAGGAAACACATTGTCAAAAAGGAAGCAATACAAATATAATACAAAATTTCAATATTAAATTGTCAAATATACAAAAATTACAGTGTAATTATTAAGAAGATTCAAATATGATGGTGTAGTATCCGTCGCTGCTCCTATAGCGAAGAACGTGAAATTCGCGTAGCAACGTATCAACCAAGTAAAACTACAGATAAACACGAACTCGGAACGTGAACCAGAAGAAGCGCCACTAGGTTCCATATAAGTATCTAATATATTCCACTAGTAGTTCGCCACTGGTGCATGCCAACGGTCGAAGAAAGAAGTAAACTAACCTGAAGAAGATGGAGTACTGTGTAAGTACAGGTTCGTTCCTTTGGTTCAGGGAACAATCAAACGTGGTTCACACGAAGCAGTGACGACGTGGCGTGACTGCGTGTGAGAAGAATCGCAATTAAAGGCGGTGAAACATGTTTAAGTAGCGACCTGTCGGGCAGAATCTCGAGAAAGGAAACGAGCCACGGCAAAACGACCATTCTCGTATCCGGTTGGTCGTCTGTGGACAAGAATCTAGTGCGTGACTCGAAGTAGGGAGTAGCCGTGATCGTACCTCAATTTGTTTGCATAGTTGGCCGTAATTAACACGAACACGATGATCACAGGCTACCATAGGGACTCGTTAACGTTAATTTGTCGGTTCTCGCGATTTCATCGAGGTCTAAACTTCGTTGTATAGTTCTAGGGGGAAAGGATGGTTCAAACGTAGTTTTAACGTGTTGTAACGATGTCCGGAACCTGTCGTTTTGGAAGAATTTAATTATTTATGTTGTACCGTGAGCAGAGTTAAGTGTCGGTGTGAGGGTTTGATAATTTTGTAATGATTTTGTTTGGCGTAATGAGGATGGTGTTTCGGTTCAGTGAAACGAAACTCGAGATGATAATTTTGACGAGAAGATCGTATTATGCGCTTAATGCGCAACTTGAAGAATTCTTCTTTATTTCTCTTCGATGAAATTGTTCCAATCTTTTCTGTAGCAAAGGGAATTGGAATTTACGTAGAAACGTAAATATTGAAAATTACTTTATGCGATATACTAATATACTATGTAATATAGTGTGGATATTTTTACAAATTCTATCACTTTCTGAATACTGAAAACTCGCTAGATATTTTCCAAAGGAATCTATTCACTGTCCGTGATCCGTCACAAGCCAGACGCAAGACGTCAGACGACATCAAGAAATTAAAAACAGAAACAAATTAAAAACACCAGACTAAAGTAACACGGACACGAATGCCACGAAAGGATTCATTTGAGGACGATAAAGAATCTGTCGCGGGAGATCGCGAGTTCGTTTAAAGTGTAACTGGGAAAAGCAGTTTCAGCACGGTGATGCGTTACAAAACTGGTTCGCACAGACAGGATCAGCGATTATGTCGCAGTTTTCATCTGAAATTCGAATCAACGGCCGATTTAAAATCGCACGCGAGGTTGTGATGGGCCTGGCAAAAACGCGTTTCGTGCGTTTACATGTGCGTTCGACGGTTCGTTCATTTGCATAACGTAACGTTGCTTTGTTACACTGTTACATGGATACCTTCCCTTTTGCAATTACCATAAGCAGGCGCTCGCGAGCGCGAGCTTAAAACGCCATGTGTTCGACGTGAAGCGAAAAATTAAACGTCCACGCCATTTAGGGGAAACGTGGCGAAGAATTTAATTGTTCGTCGCTCGTTTGTGCGATAGTGAAACACGATGAACGTGTGTGCGTGTATAGCTATTTTTGGGAAAACGCGATTAATTGACAGCCGTTGCTCCGTTGTGCTAACAACTATAAATAATTAGGATAATTTCCGGATGTGAGTGGTATAATGTCTGGTGTACACTAAGATGTATTAATATATAGTATTATTGGTAGCGTGTAAAATTAAAGTATACTGATGTACTACAGTTGCGTGTAGAAGAAAGCTTAAAGTCGCTAGGCTATCAATTTTATCAACTTTTGTATTAAACATATTAAACGCTTTTTACCATATTAGTAAGTCGTCTATTCCATATACGTTATATTTATTCGTCGTTCTTATTTGATATAAATCCATTTTGTAAAGTGATAGTGTCTTTTTGTATCTTTTATTCTTCCTGTTTCATAAACATTTACCGGCAACTGTAATACAAAGATCACGGGAGGATAATTTCATCAACTTTTGTATTAAACATATTAAACGCTTTTTACCATATTAGTAAGTCGTCTATTCCATATACATTATATTTATTCGTCGTTCTTATTTGATATAAATCCATTTTGTAAAGTGTTAGTGTCTTTTTGTATCTTTTATTCTTCCTGTTTCATAAACATTTACCGGCAACTGTAATACAAAGATCACAGGAGAATAATTTT